>NC_065883.2:39836538-49836538 GCF_932274485.2 Patella vulgata
TGAAATATTTATGAAAAGTGTGGCCGACAATATTGTTTGTTCAACTGGTTGTGCTGTGTCTATTTGCTCGCATGAGAATACATCATTGTATAAAAGAACTTAATAGGTCTAGGAAATGCAAGAAAAACAAGAAATATGTGAAGGTGTCACATTCCTAATTTACCAAGTTCTTTCTGATTTTATAAAATATTTATTCAATTATTTGGACTAGAGTCTATTCATGTATCTACATATGTATACACATGCCAGTGATCCGAAATGTGCACCTTGCTAAGATATTTATCTATTGGTTTACTTGCCCCAATCACTAGCATGGATACTTATGTCACCTTATATATGCTTACTTGGATTACAGAGTGAAACTTCACCTTCAATAGTTACTTTAAACATGCATTATGTAAGAGCTATATCTGCCTATTGCAGGTCTGTCTTTAGGCCTTAAATAGAGTTTATTTACTTGCCAAGACCATAATCAACTCTCAATGCCATTGGATACTTGAGATCAGAGCCCCTTCTCAATCTCGTGGGTTTACTCCGGGTACTCCAGTTTCCTTCCGCAAATAAATAATTGTTATACATAAAGTTTCTGTCTTTTTTATCCACATTAAGCCATCATAAAGAACAGGTCCTTTCCTTAGATTCCCCTTGTAGAGCCGTTTATTGGAAAACGTTATATGCCTATTTGAAATTCGATTTTAATATTCTTAAATTATTTTTTTATATTTTAATGAAAGCTTACTTTATTAACATAACATAAATAAGAAAATCACACAGTAATAAGCTCTAGAAGACAAAGGTAAATCATGTTGATGTTGAATAAAATAGGCCTTATCCAAAAAAGGGCGTGTCACTGACATTTTCAAATGGTCCATTTTAAGGTGTATGGAAATTACATTTCAAATCTAGGAGAGAGAGAGAGAGAGAAATGGGGTTTAACGTCCACTCGACACAAACTAGGTCATTTCGGGACTAACATATGGTTTTAATTTTATTTCAATAATTTGCTTGCGCATAGGGGTCTTTAGCAGTGGGAGGAAACCGGAGGACCCGGAGAAAACCCACGAGGTTGGTCAAATCTAGGAATCGAAACAACAAGTATTTGGTGGATTAGTTTTAAAGTTAATAAAAACTTTTTAAAATCGACAATAATTTACGGCCTTATAGGCCAATTCATAAATCGTCACAATTAATGCCGTCTCTCACTTCATTCCGGGCTGTACCACGCTTTAACTATGCATGTTTTAAAAATATGAATCATGTTTTATAAATTCCCGAAAAACACACACAACTAACGTATGATTGTATGTGATAATTCTCGGTAGTTTTGTTACCGAAAATACTATAAAACTACGAAATTAAAGAGATTTAGTTCATCGATATAGATATCGTAACGTCGTTGAGCGAACTGTCAGTGAGTGTTTATTACAGAAAATTCCCAAGATGCATTGCGCGTCACTGTGTGACTATGGGCCGTAATGCGAGTCGCCACTCTGTGTATTTTTACTCTGTGCCTGTAACTTAAGTATTGTAGTACGAGTATTGTAAATATGTCTATAGCAGAATAAAAAGTATTGTATGAACCTGAAACTAGTCTTGTCATCCGAACCTGATTAAAGAACCAATACTATCACACCAACTCGTTATCGAATCTCCCATAATGTATCTTTAATGCATGTACCATTTTCAAAATAAGTTAATTTTAGGCCTATACTATTAGTACTTATTACACATACGCTGTCCAATCTACTGAAACAACATTCATTTATCAGCAAATAATGACAAAGTAAATCAAGCGTTGTTTTTATCAAAATTGATTCGGACGTTCATAATTACGGCGTATTACTACTGCGAAACTCTGATCAGATTAGTACTTTGATTGGCTATTGCACAAGAGGCCCCACCCCGCCTTTATGTGTTACAGACGTTAATTTAAAATGTCGGAAAAAGCAATCTACTGTCGCTTTGATTTAAAAAAAAGGGGGATTTGTACCCGTTTCAGGTAGGATTTTATGCTTAATTGTAGTTGGGTGGGGCAGAAATATTATAAATAACAATAATCAATCGTTGTTTTGATTAAAAATATTGTCAATTTTGTTTACAAATGCCGGGTGCGAATGGCTCCCGCATGTGCTACGTTGAAGCTAATAGCATCATTTATATCTAGTCAACCACCAACCTGTCATAACTCATCATAATGGCAAAGAGATGTGCTTAGCGTACGTGTAATTCCGAAGTGGTGTGAAATTTATAGCTAGTCTGATTCTGTTTTTCCGTGCCGGCAAGTTTCGGATGAAAAAAAAAGTACATGTACATCATCTAATTCTTCTAGTATTATAGTATTGTCAAACAATTTTCTGTTATCCATTCTTTGACGTTTGGCAGAAAACGTAAAATGAATACGGGCTTACTTATCAATGTATGATGGTATTTGAATTTCGCGGTGATTTGGTTTTAACAGATCACATGACATAGCTCGCCAATCAGATACACACGACGAAAGGTTCAACATCATGAATCTTCACCAAAACCTGGCAGAAAATGTATTTTCAAACCTTTTTTTTCGATTCTACACCAAAAAGTCAACAAAAATCGCCATGTAAAAGGGGGAAAAAGGGAAAGGGAGAGAGAGAGACTAAAAATAACTTTGGCCCTTGTTTCGTGGGTGACGGCGTAGAAATATTTGGTGAGCTTTGTCCATATCTAATTGTTTACTCCATTTACTGCTGACATTTTTCATTTCGTCCAGAGCAGACTAAAGTAGGAGGTTGGCTTGTTTTGATTTTGATTCGATCCATGTCTTGACCAACCTGTATTTAACATCAAGAAGAATCGGGAACCGACCAACTTCAGCTAATACAGCAGAGTTTGAAGTTTTATTATGAACATGGAAAAACTGTTTACAAAGATTTAACTGCAGCTTTTCAAGCTTGTAACAGTTTGTATGGTTGGATGTAATATGATCGCCCTAGGAATCGCATCCATATAATAGAATGGGTTTGACTAGGATATCAAATAGTTTTAATTTAATGTTCAAAGATACATCAAAATTTGAAAAAGCTTTTAAAATTTTGAAAAATGCTTTCAATGCTTTATCATTTAAATTGTCAACGCCTCTGGTTAAAGAACCAGAACATTGTACAACTAGAACTGCGATGCAGTAATGACGGGTTTCACCGGTGCCCCGTTACCCTTGAACTTATGTTACTTCCGGTGCCTCGTTACCCTTGAACTTATGTCACATTCGGTACCAATGAAACCGTTCAACAGATTTCAACGTAAGCATTGCACACGTGTTATGAAATGGACGCAGAATCAACCAAATCCAGCAATATCAATTCCATTTATACATTTGTTACCATGCGTTAGATATGTCAAAAATTTGATCCTGACAAAATTTATTACTAACTTACCACTAAGTTAGCTGACTATCTAATGGGAACTTAAAATGTGAAAAAGTCTTAAAAAGTGATCCTGACAAAATTGGTTATTTCTCGACAAAGAAAGATGGTAGAAGCAATTTTTGGACATCTATATGATCGTATTGATCCAATCTATATCTCCATTGGAATCAAATATCATAATGTTAAACAAATAATAAATATAACTCACTTTAAAAAAATATTTGTTTTGAAGGCTAAAAATACATTTTTTGCCAAACGACATTACTTCCGGTGATAAAGAAAATGTTAAATTAGTTCCATGAAATCATAAATGGCATCAGGCATCACATGGTGAAAATTTTATGAAAATCAAATAATAATTGACACTTTTATAGACCAAAAACCTTGAAAAGTGACTTGTAGAAAATCGTCTATTTCACTGCAACCGTAAAAGTTAGGAACCATTTTGTGGTATCTGTATGACCGTATTGATTCATTCTATTTGTTGATTGCAATCAAATGTCATAAATTTAAAAACATTACAAATCAGACTCCTCTGAAAAAAATATCTGTTTTGAAGGCTATAAATACAGTTTTTGCCCATATGACGCCATTTCCGGTGACACTGAAAATGTAAAATTGGATCGGCCCAGTCAAAAATGGCATTAGGCATCATATGGTGAAAAAAAAAAAGAAAATCGGATTAAATTAACTCTTTTACAGGCAAAATAGCATAAAAAGTGACTCATGCAAAATTGACCATTTCTCGGCAAATACTCATATTACAAACTAATTTTGACATAGATTCTCTTCCTATGGATTAATGCTACAAGTTTATGATAGTTGCGAAGAAATATTTTGAAATATGGAAAGCCTGAATGGGTTGTAAATAGCTCATTTTTACACCTTTTTTGACCTTTAAATCGAAACGGCGCAAATACAAAACCAAAATTAAAAAAAGCGAGTCCGACATTTTGTGCGCCTTTTGTAGGGGCATTTATCTTGATCTATCAGATTTGCAAAAATTAACATTTGCTAGTGAAAAGACGTTCCGACTCGACAAAATTGGAGTTTTTAGCAAAATTGCGTTACATCCGGTGCCGATAGAAAACTTTACCGGTAATAAAAAAATTGAGAATTTGCACCATGGAGCATATAAACTTTATTTTATAAAAATCGGGCAATAAATAATTAACCTAGAACCGATAAACTGAATTAGCCAATAGCGGCCAAGAAAAATTATCGAGACAAAAAATGTTCACATTTTTTATCAAATCAGACGACCCCTTAACCCTGGGTAAAATGCCATAAAAAATTATTCATTAATAAAAAAGTTTTTTGTCAAAATTTAAATTTTCAAAATTTGGCGCCTAATATCTCCGAAGATTCGTCGAAAATCAAAAATCTATACTACCGTTGCTATGTGCCCTGTCTCAGGCTATGTCAAAATATATCCAATGTTAAAATCCGACGATTATTGTTAATATTACTGCAATATTTCAAAAAACGACAACTTTGGCGTTTCGGACATTTCGCATAGTCGCATAACGTTGTAAATAGCTTTAATCTCTAAGTCACACCCACTTTCCCAGTAAAACCGAAGACATCGAATTGATCCGACAAGTAGTTTCTGAGATATGCTCAAGTGGAAAAAAAAAAAAAAATAATAACTAGAACTGCGATGCAGTAATGACGGGTTTCACCGGTGCCGCGTTACCCTAAACATATTTCACTTCCGGTACCATTGAAACCATTAAACAGGTTTCCACCTAATCATTGCACACATCAAATAAAATGGACGCCGAATCAACCAAATCCAGCAATATCAATTCATTTTATACATTTGTTACATGTAAGTGTACAGTACTTCCGGTGATAATGAAAATGTTCAATTAGTTTTATGAAATCAGAAATGGCATAAGGCATCACATGGTGAAAATTTTATGTAAATCGAATAATAATTGCCACTTTTATAGACCAAAAAGCTTAAAAAGTGACTTGTAGAAAACCGTCTATTTCTCTGCAACCGTACAAGTTAGAAACCATTTTCTGGTATCTGTATGATCGTATGGGTTCATTCTATTTGGTGATTGGAATCAAATATCATAATTTTAAAAACATAACAACGCAGACTCATTTGAATAAAATATCTGTTTTGAGGGCTAAAAATACAGTTTTTGCCAAAATGACGTTACTTCCGGTGATAATGAAAATTTTAAATTACTTGTATGAAATCGTAAATGGCATTAGGTATCACATAGTGAAAATTTCATGAAAATCGAATAATAATTAACACTTTTATGGACATAAAACCTTGAAAAGTGACCTGTTGAAAATTGCCTATTTCTCCGCAACTGAACAAGTTAGAAACCATTTTGTGATATCTATATGATCGTATGGGTTCACTCTATCAGTTGATTGGAATCAAATATCAAAATTTTAAACAAACAACAAATACGACTCATTTCAATAAATTATTTGTTTCTAAGGCTATAAATACAGTTTTTGCCCAAATTTCGTCATTTCCGGTGACATGGAAAATGTTAAATTGAGTTGAACTAGTCACAATTGACATTACGCATCAAATGGTGTCACTTTTATGAAAATCCAATAATAATTGACTCTTTTACAGACACAATAGCGTAAAGAGTGACTCATGCAAAATTGACCATTTCTCGGCAACTGCTCATATTACAAACTAATTTTGAGATAGATTCTCTTTGTATGGATTAATGCTACAAGTTTATGAAAGTTGCGAAGAAATATTTTAAAATATGAAAAGCCTGAATGGGTTGTAAATAGCTCATTTTTTCACCTTTTTTCACCTTTAAATCAAAATGACCCAAAAACAAAATCGAAATTAAAAAAACTGAGCCCGATGTTTTCTGCGCCTTTACAGGGCACACACTTTCAGTCATACCAGAATTGAACAAAATAATATTTGCTTTCAAAAAGTGGTACCAAGTTGTCAAAAATTGTAGTTTTTGCTAAATTTACGTCACTTCCGTTGCCGAAAGGTAACTTTACCGGTAACAAAAAAAATGACATTTTGGATCACGGAGCATATGAACTTTGTTTTATACAAATCGAGCAATAAATAATTAATCCAGGACTGAAAAACTGAATAAGCCAATGGCAGCCAAGGGAAATTACGATGACAAAAAATGGTGCCATTTTTGGTCAAATCAGATGGCTCTTTAACCCTGGGTAAAATACCACATTAAAATATTCATAAATAAAAAAGTTTTTTGTAAAAATTTAAATTTTCAAAATTTGGCGCCTAATATCTCCGACAATTCGTGGAAAATCAAAAATCTAAAGAACCGTGGCTATGTGCCTTGTCTCTGGCTATATCAAAATGTATTCAATGTTAAAATCCGACGATTATTGTTAATATTACGGCAATATTTCAAAAATCAACAAATTCGACGATTTCGGACATTTCGCATTGTCGCAGAACGTTCGAAATAGCTTTAATCTCTAAGTCACACCCACTTTTCCAGTAAAACCGAAGACATCGAATCAATCCGACAAATAGTTTCTGAGATACAATCAAATTGGAAAAAAAATATAATAATAAGAATAATAATTTTAACAAAAACAATAGTGTTTCACACAAGCTACGCAGTGTGAAACCCTAATAAGAATAATCTTAACAAAAACAATAGTGTTTCACACAAGCTACGCAGTGTGAAACCCTAATTACACCTAAGTATTTGTATTCTTGAACAATTTCTAGGCAGTTTTCATTAATATTGAATTTGTCAAACAGTTTTCTTCCTGATTTATTAAAAATCATTACCTGTGGTTTTTTTTATGTTAATTTTAAGTCTCCATTGCTTGCAATATTTACCAACTATATTTGTAAACCACTAATTGATAAAGAAAACAAAATAATATCATCAGCCTATAGTAATGCAGGAACAGGGGTATCATTTAATTTCGGGACATCAATAGAATGATTTAAAACATATGGGAGCTTGTCAATAAAGATGTTGAATAATAACGGACTAAGGTTATTTCCTTGCATGACGCCTACTTCATTCATAAACGTTTCACTTAGTGTATTTCCAACTTTGACTTGTAGTTGGCTATTATGAAACATATCTTTTAAACATTTATAAACATTACCATTTACACCTAAATCTAATAGTTTGTAGAAAAGACCTTCTCTCCAAACTCTATCAAAGGCTTTATTAAAATCAATGAAAAAAACATAAAGGCATCTATTCTTCTTGAAACACTTATCAATTAAAGCTCTTAAAATTAAGATATTGTCAGAGGTTTTATAATGTTTTCTAAAGCCACACTGGAAGTTAGAGGGAACATTAACACTATTTAAAAACTGGGTTAACCTCTCAGTTAATATACTAATAAATAACTTTCCAATACAGCTTGTTATTGTAAGACCTCTAAAATCATTCGCACTCTGCGGAGATTTGACCTTAGGGATCGGTGCAATATAACCTTCTACCCATCTATGTGGGAAAAAACCATGCCTTACGCAACTATTAAATATTTCCACTAACTTTTGGCAGATATGGGTTTTAAGCGCCTTAATAATTTCATTGCTTATTCCCTCTAATCCTTCACTCTTCCCACTCTTTAATATTGTAATGTGAATGTGAACCTCCTTGAGACTAATAGGCTCATTCAACGTATTAGAATAAGCTCCTGTTTGTTCCAGATCTTTCAGTTTTTGTTTGATATCAATCATGAGGTTATTATCGAAAGAATCAGTAGAATTTGCATCTATTTTACCCAAGTCCTGGAAATGAGATTTCATGGTTTCGGAATCAAAAAGAGTTGACTGACCTGGTTTGTTTTTAGCCAAATCATCAAGTTTACTGATAACGTCCCAGAAGAATTTTGGATTAGACTTATCTAAATACTCAAGTTTAGTAAGTAATTCATCTTTGAATTCACGCTTTTTAGATTTAATCAGTTTTGTGTACTCACGTTTTAACTTATAATATGTTTGACGTAGCGTTGGGTCATTATGAAATTTTTCAAAAGTTTTAGCATATTGCGACAGACGTCTTCTCATTTGTACACATGATGTTTTAAACCATGGTTTAGCATTTTTATTCCTTTTCTTGGGTATTCTACGTTTTAAAATTTAAGGATTTAATTGGCTCATTTGCATTAAAATATTCTTGAAATGATGTTCTTGATTCAGCTTCCCACTTGAAACATAAAGAACTGAAAGGTATATTTGAACTCCTTACATTGGACGCACTAATACAATATTTCACATCAAATATAAACCAGATCTGACAATGATCTGAATAGCTAAAAAGTGGACAAATTCTGAAGCTAGAAATGTTTTTATACAAGGAATCAGAAACAATTGTATAATCTACAGCAGAACGACCGTTATACCGGTAAGAGGTATATTCACCAAATGGACACAGCTCACCAAATATTTCTACGTCGTCACGAATGTAGGGCGAAAGTTATTTTTAGTCTTTCTCTCCATTTCCCTTTTTCCCCCTTTTGCATAGCGATTTTTGTTGACTTTTTGGTGTAGAATCGAAGAAAAGGGTTTGAAAATACATTTTCTACCAGGTTTTGGTGAATATTCATGATTTTGAGGCGGAAGGATACAAGAGTAGAGAGGTTGGTTAGGTTAAAATGTAGGGTCCAAAATTTCTTGTCTGCGATATCACCTCGGTGGAAGCGGACGTAAAATACAACTAACTACTACATTGCATGTTTTCTTGTCTCTACTTCCAGCTTGTGTATCTCAAGTTTTCCATGGTGAACCTCATACGTGCTTTTGGGCAAGAGGTTGCCACATGTTGCTCCATCTGTGGTAGAAAGCGTTCTACCCAACGAAAATTTGGGAAAAAGTTAGAGCCGGTCTACCATTGAGTATACGAATTCCGGTCTGTTTGCAAATATCAATTAGTCTCTGACCTTGGTTATCTTTCTTTTTATCTTTGTTGTATCTACGTCTGCAGTTGTCACTTACATAGTTATTATATAATTGTACATACGGTGAATGCGAGTCATTTTCTACAAAATGTGCACATTCACCTGTCCTGCAGTTTAGATCACCACTTATAATGATGTCACCCTTAGTACTAAAATCAATTATTTCATCGTTTAATATTGGCCAATATTGGCCAACTTAAGTCCTCCCCCACCCCTTTCAAAATAGCCTAGACCTCATTATGCATGTACGGCAGCACAATAAGGCCTCAAAGCCACCTTAATCTACCCAAATCCACCATTATTTAAACTCATGCCGTCACACAAATGCTACTGTTTTAAAATTAAAAATTGGCATAAAGAATAATATACATGTATCATCAAAAATCAATATGAATTACTTTGATATGAAGTGAAATAATGGTGGATTAGGTATCCCCCCCACCCCATCAACCTCTCCAAGGCACACTACTTGTTTTATTGTTCTTTTGGGTGGGCTCTTAAAAAAAGCGAAAGCCTCACACAGTTCAAAACATGAAACTTGGCATGCTTCTTCAAGAATTGTGCATTCATACTTTACATGTGATTCTCCAAGACAAATTTTGACTCCTTGAATAAATAAGAAAACCACAAAAGATTATTAATATCTGTTTATTTTAAAATGAAACATGCATTATGCAAGAGCTAAATCTGCCTATTTGCAGTGTTATATAAATATTAATTGGATATTTATTAACATTAAATGACCACAATCAACTCTAGATGCAATCTTATCTGTCTGATTTTCATTCGGTTTGAATCTGATCTGCTGTTCAACGCCCACTGATGATTAAATGCAACTAGAGCATCGCTACTGCTGCAGCCTGTAAACGACAAACAAATAGAAAAAATGGACGTGGCCCTGCTCCTGGGGGTCAGACATGCACCAAAAACAACAGTAGTGATCCTTAGGGTATAACTGAGTAAATATGTAAACTTTCATGAGGATCAGTTAATAATTGCAGCCTGTACTGTAGATGACACACATACAGGGGTGACAGCAGTATACATCCACATTCGGAAAAAAATGGATAATCAAGACTTTGTTAATTATTGTGACGGCGGTAAAAATGATAAGGCTACAGTGATTTTAAAATAAGGTTTGCACGGCTTAGAGTGAAGTATTTGAATAAATTTTAGCATATTCCCTTTACATTATCTAGTTTTTAACTATTATAGTAAGTTCATTATCTTCCATAATATATTAACAGAACACAGTTTTTATGGGATACAATCACTAGTTTTATTCTAAAAGCACGACGTTTCGACAAGTATCCTCTTATCGTTATCAAGCACAATGACATTTAGTAAACTTGGGGTCAATATATACAAAATTCATAGTGAAACCATCAACATGGATTAAAATAACAGTAACATGAAATTTTCATGACAGAATTCGAAAAGTGTGCGCTGAGAACCTCTCCCATTACTCCAATTCTTTGGCTTTGCAAGGTTGATGATACGTTTGTGGTCCTTGAAGAAAATGATGAACCGATGTCCCTACTAGAACACCTGAACAAACAGCACCCCAGAATTAAATTTACTATCGAAAATGAAAAACATGAAACCCTACCATTCTTAGATGTACAAGTTATAAAAGTGAATAATCAAATGAAAACAAAAATATACCGCAAACCAACCCACACAGACCAATATATTAATTACAACTCCAGTCATCCCCACTATATTAAAAGAGCCCTTATATCCACCCTAGCACAGAGCAATTACCATTTGTGAACCCGAATTCCTGCAGGAAGAATTGGACTATTTACGCCATGTTTTTTGTAACTTGAATAATTATCCCCCCTCACTAGTCAATAAGCAGATTAATGAAACAATAAAAACCACCAGGACAGATCGTCAAAAACCCGAAAAATCCCCCATTAGAATAACCTTGCCCTTTTATGGTAATCTAACATACAAAGTGAGCAATCTACTAAAGAAATCAAACATCGATACCACATTCTCGGTCCCCACCACCCTGAAACAAATACTCAAAGCCAATGGTAAGCTACAGCCAATTGTCCCGATTCAACCCAAAGGAGTCGTCTACCAAGTAACTTGTTCCTGTAATCAAACATACATTGGGGAAACGAAATGACCAACTGAAAAAAGAATAACAGAACATAACAGAGCATTTTCCAAAATTTCACGATTTTTCAACTTTTTTTGATTTTCAGTACGTTATTTTACCTATTCCAGACATTTCAATGTCTTATTGGATGGATTCATGCAGAAGACTACCGGAGGGGCTCTTGATAGGGAAAATTTAAGAAAAATCCTTGGAGTCGTTTTCGAGATACAGGCGTCCAAAAATGCTCCAAATCAGAAAATACTTGATTTTCAGCTTGTCATATTTTGCTGCTTGGTCATAGTATCCGTATAAATTGGGCATCATACGACAGTCCATTCCTCGGGCCACTCAACAAAAGCTTAATTCGTTTAATTTTAGTAATCTCAATAGTACTAACAATAGCCTTTTTCAATGGTGAAAGCCTAATAATAATAATAAGAACTAGATTTTATGAAATTTTATGAAAATCGAATAATAATTTACACTTTTATAGACCAAAAACCTTGAAAAGTGACTTGAATCAAATATCATAATGTTAAAAACATTACAGATCAGACTCATTTGAATAAAATATCTGTTTTGAAGGCTAAACATACAGTTTTTGACCAAATGACGTCATTTCTGGTCATAGTAAAAATGTTAAATTGGCTTGACCTAGTCCAAATTGGCATTAGGCATCAAATGGTAAAAACAAATTGAAAATCGAATGATAATTGACTCTTTTACAGGCAAAATAATGTGAAAAATGACGCATGCAAACTTGCCTATTTCTCGGCAACTGCGCATATTACAAATTAATTTTCACATACATTCTCTTCGTATGGATTATTGCTACGAGATTAAGAAAGTTACGAAGAAATATTCTAAAAAATGAAGACGCTGAATGGGTTGTAAATAGCTTAATTTTACACATTTTTTCACCTTTTAATCGAAATAGCCTGAAAATGAAATCAAAATTAAAAAAAAATGAGTCCGATGATTTGGACGCCTTTGCATGGCGCATCCTTTTGGTAATATCAAATTTTGAAAACATAATATTTGCTTTCAAAAAGTGGTACCGAAATGTAAAAATTGTAGTTTTTGGTAAAATCATGTCACTCCCGTTGCCGACAGGAAACTTTAACGGTAACAAAGAAAATGAAATTTCGGAAAACGGACCTTATGAACTTTCTATTATACATATCGAACAAATAAATAATTAATCTAGGATCGAAAATGGCAGCTAACCCGAATTACTGAGACAAGAATTGTTTACATTTTTGCTCAATTCAGATGACCATTTAATCCTGTGTAAAATACCATCAAAAAATATTCATTAATAAAAAATTTTTTTGTAAAACTTTAAATTTTCAAAATTTCTCGCCTAATGTTAAGCGAAGATTCGTCGAAAATTAAAAATCTGAAGTACCTTAGCTATTTGCCCTGTCTCCGGCTATGTCAAAATGTACCAAATGTTAAAATCCGTCGATTATTGTAAATATTACGGCGACATTTAAAAAAACAACAACTTCGGACATTTCGCATTGTCACAGAATGTTCAAAATAGATTTAATATCTAAGTCATGCTGACTTTCCTGTAAAACCAAAGATATCGTACATATCTTCCAAGTAGTTTCTGAGATATGCTCAAGTGGAAAATAAAACGGTCAATGTGTTGGATGATTGCTTTTTTTGTAAAAACAATCATCACTAGAACTGCGATGCAGTAATGACGGGTTTCACTGGTGCCACGTTACCCTTGAACTAATGTCACTTCCGGTGCCAAGCTACCCTTGAACTTATGTCACTTCCGGTACCAATGAAATCGTTAAACAGGTTTCCACATAAGCATTGCACACATGAAATAAAATGGACGCAGAATCAACCAAATCCACCAATCAATTCATTTCATACATTTGTTACATGTAAGTGATCCTGACAAAATTACATTACTTCCGGTGATAATGAAAATGTTAAATTAGTTTTATAATATCAGAAATGACATCACATTTTGAAAATTTTATGTAAATTGAATAATAATTGCCACTTTTATAGACCAAAAACCTTGAAAAATGACTTGTGGAAAATCGTCTATTTCTCTGTAACCGTACAAGTTAGACACCATTTTGTGGTATCTGTATGATCGTATGCGTTCATTCTATTTGTTGATTGGAATCAAATATCATAATTTTAAAAACGTTACAAATCAGACTCATTTGAATAAAATATCTGTTTTGAAGGCTAAAAATACAGTTTTTGCCAAAATGACATTACTTCCGGTAGTACTAGAAATGTTAAATTAGTTTTATAACGTCATCTTTGACATTAGGTATCACACAGTGAAAATTTTATGAAAATCGAATAATAATTAATAATTGACCAAAAACCTTCAAAAGTGACTTGTAGAAAAACGTCTATTTCTCGGCAACCGAACAAGTTAGAAACAATTTTATGACATCTACATGACCGTATGAATTTTATTAATATGTGAATTCAAACCAAAAGTTAAAATTATTAATTCATATTAAATAATTCTTAGTTAGAAAAAATATTGATTTTAAAAGTTTAAAATGCAGTTCTTGACGAAATGGTGTCACTTCCGGTGTCAATTTTACATTGTAATCAATTTGATATGACGCATACTTGCTTTTTGAATGAAATGATTTCACTTTTATGAAAATCCAATAATAATTGACTATTTTACAGACAAAATAACGAAAATAGTGACTTATACAAAATTGCCCATTTCTAGGCAACTGCTTATATTACAAACTAATTTTAAGATACATTTTCTTCGTATGGATTATAGCTACAAGTTTATACAAGTTACGTAGACATATTTTAAAATCTGAAAAGCCTGAATGGGTTGTAAATAGGTCAATTTTAGACCTTTTTTCACCTCTTAATGGAATTTGCTCGAAAATGAAATCGAAATAAAAAAAACTGAGCTCACACTTTTTTGCGCCTTTAAAGGGCACACTCTTTTGGTTATATCAGTTTTAAAAAAAAATAATATTTGCTTTCGAAAAATGGTACCTAACTGTCAAAATTGTAGTTTTTGGTAAAATTACGCCACTTCCGGTGCCGACAGATAACTGTTTTTTGTTTTTAAATATCGAATATTTTTTCGACTACTTCCGGTTTACGGATCATTGTCGGGATAGATTTAACACGTTGTATGGGAACTTAACTTCCTGTACCAGAAGTTTCAGAAAGATCCATTGGACAGTTTTTAAAAGAAAGGAAAATTAGAAGATATTTAACAATATTTAGCAAATAATTGGTAGTCTGATACTAATGTGTTATCTCCCTTATACCATTAGAAGAAGATATAACAATTTTTCAACTTTTTTCAAAGACTGTGGCTCTTTTTGGACCATTTATGCTATATTGAGGCTTTTAAATTTGGATTCACACCCTAAACCACCGTTAGGACCCTAAGTAACCGAAATTTAAGAAACAAATTTAGAGTAGTTTTCGAGATAAAAGTGTCTGAATAGGCTCCAAATAGGAAAATACTAGATTTTCAGCGTCCCATAATATTGTCACCACGATCTGTCAAGACCCTACAATTCCCTCTCTAGGGTTTAGTTAATTATGGGTTACCTTAACATTGATATGACATCTTAGAATATTCTCCACACTGGACTTATTCTCTGCATATTTTCAGTTGAATCTGGACCCAGAAACGAAAGAGAAAACATCATTCACTTGCCATAGGGGTGTTTTCGCTTTCAATCGTTTACCATTTGGCTTATCCAATTCTCCGGCAGCATTTCAGCGACTAATGACAGAGGTCCTGAGAGATCTCAACTGGAAGATGGCACTGGTGTATGTTGATGATGTGTTAGTTTGGTCTAAATCTTTCGATGAGCATCTACAGCATCTTACTATAATTTTTCAAAGATTGAGAGAAGCAAATCTAAAACTCAAAGCTTCCAAATGTCATTTTGCTACAAAAAAAGTCTTATACCTTGGACATATTTTATCAAAAGATGGAATTATGGCTGACAGAACTAAAACAGAGGCGGTACAAACCTTTCTACAGCCGAAAAATGTCAGTGATGTACGAGGATTTATCGGTTTATGTAGCTACTATAGAAAATTTGTGAAGAACTTTGCACAAAAAGCTGCGCCACTAAACAAACTTCTTCGCAAAGATGAACCTTTTAAATGGACAGCGGATATGGAAGAAGCTTTTCAGAATTTAAAGGATGCCTTATTAGCACCTCCAATTCTAAACTTCCCAGACTTCAATAAAGAATTCATTCTATACACAGATGCCAGTTCACATGCTATTGGATATATTTTGGGGCAGAAGAATGAAGCAGGACAGGAAGTGGTAATATGTTATGGAGGAAGAGCAATGAATGAAAGAGAAAAGAAATGGCATATTACAGAACAAGAGTGTCTGGCTTTAATAGAAGGAGTCAAACAGTACCATGTTTACCTTGCCAACACAAAATTCCAAATATTTACTGATCACATTGCACTCTCCTTCATTAAAACCATGGAATGTAAAACAGGTAGATTACTTCGATGGTCATTGTTCCTCCAAAGCTACCAGTTTGATATTAAACACAAACCAGGAAAGACCCATAATAATGCTGATGCCTTATCCAGAAGACCTTATTCTGATAAGGAGAGTTATGAGATGATGTGTGACAATGTTGCAAGTTTAGTTGCCCAAAAGAATTTGAGACATGGTCAGAAAACAAGCCAACCCCAAAATTCACCTAAAAATCAGACAAAAACAGGGGATAAATGGAGGTCAACTGCAGAAGTTTTTGTTGCTGGTGAAAATCAATATCTGCAACAGGATCCTATAAGCACATTCCAAGAAGTTTTGGCGATTTCCTTGCCTCAATTACAAGAAGCACAAGCTGCAGATCCGCAATTGCTTCAGTACATAAAGTTTCTGCAGGATGACATCTTACCAGATGACCAGAAAATGGCTAATAGGATTCTTAGTGAGCAGAGCTTTTACCAAATCACTGATGGCATCCTATATCATTTATTCTCACCCTGAGGTAAAGGAACAAGAATCGAGAGAGAGGTAAAGCAGTTATGTATTCCGCAACACATGAGAGATGACATCCTGAAAGCCTACCATGATTCCCTTGGACATCAAGGACAAGATAGAACACAGAGGGCAATCCAGTTAAAATACTTCTGGCCACGGATGTACTCTGAAATCGAATATTATGTCAAATCATGTGAAGTGTGTCAACAGGCAAAACCATATTACCACAAGAAGCCAGCAACACTAATACCAATTCCTTTAGAATCGACCTTCAGCAGAATCCACATGGACATCATTGGTCCATTAAAAAAGTCAACAGAAGAATATACATCAATTCTGTTGGTCGTCTGTCCCTTCTCGAAATGGATTGAAGCATTTCCCTTGAAATCAACAGGAGCATCTGTAATTGCCAAGATCCTGTTTACAGAAATAATTTGCCGCTACGGGACACCAAAAGAAATCTTGACAGATAGAGGACAAAACTTCATGAGCAAACTTTTGGTAGAATTGTGCAAACTACTTCACATTAAGAAGCTTACTACTGCAAGCTATAGGCCTCAAACCAATGCAGCATGTGAACGTATGAACCAAACCATATACAACACACTACAAGCCTATATCAAACCAGACCAGTCTGATTGGCCAGATGTTCTTCCAGCAGTCCTCATGGCTTACAGAGCAACTCCAGCAACAGAATCTACCAACCTAAGTCCATTTCAAATGTTGTTTGGCAAGGAACATACTCTCCCAATAGACATCGAACTGCTACCAGTCGAAACCTTAGGCAGCAAGGATGCCAAACATTATGAAAGGATAACACAAAACTTAGAGATCGTGAAAGATATTGCTAGGAAAAACATAACTGCAGCTCAGAAAAAGTACACCCATCAGCATGACAAGAAAGCTGAAAAGCCCAAGTTTAAGGAAGAACAAATGGTCTGTTCTAAGACTGAAACAGGATTCAGTAAGAAACTCCAAAGGAAATGGGTTGGACCTTATTATATCTGCATTGACCTAGGCAATAACACTTATAAACTTCGTCGAAATGCAGATCACCAACTTGTTAAGTCACCAATTCATGCCAACCGTTTACGTCCTTACATTGATCCTTCTAAAAGGCCAACAAACCCAATTGAAAGTGATGAAATTTTCAACCCTGAGAAAATCAATTCAGATATTTCTCAAACTACAGATACACACCCATCTACTAACAACCATAATCTGCCAAACACAACGGGTAGTCAGGACCCAAATAACTCCACAAAGTCTAATACACAAGATGATACCAATATTCCTAACACACCTGATAAAGACATGACAATGACCCAAACACAGACCAAATTTGAGGAAGATCATATTGTTAAAATTTTACAATCTTCAAAATATCGTGGCCAGTTTTGGTACAAAACTAGATTAAAGAACGTTAAAGGGCCACAATGGATTATTTGCGACTTATTGCCCCAAGATCTGGTAAGACAATTCCATGCCACAAAAACACAAAAAGGCTTTGTAAAAAAGAGGCGTGTTTAAAACAAGTAGCATTTTATTTTATTTTTTGATATATACGGTTATAGTTAGATATATGGGTATCTAAGACTGATCACACTTCCACTTGGCATTAGTGTTTAAACTAAGACTATTACTCAGTCATATGACTATGAGTAAATCCGTTATTAATATTATCATTGAATGTTTTATTTGACCACATTTTTACCCTATACTTACTACATTATTTTGGTTAGTAATTTTATTTTACTAAGTGACAATGACTTATTCTGAGTAAATTGTTTTATTAATTCTCCATCTAAGTATGTATCATTGTCAGTATGGCTTTTATACACGATTTAGTTAAAATCTTGATTGGTTTGACTAATTATTTGGCTACCACACTAAATTAAGTGTAATACTATGTTTTATTGTATGTATATTACCTGTAACTTATGAGTGATGATGTTTAATTGGCAGTATATGGCCTTAGTCATATACAATTGGGTATTTCAAGATTAAGACCTTGACTTATCTATTGCATACGTATTCGTCACGTGATGTGGGCAGCATTGCCTTAATCATATTAATGGCAACACAAATATTGAAGGGTTTAATTAATTATTTTGTTACCTTATTTTAGTCGAATATATTGTTATGACTCATTGTAAACATGCATAAGTTTTTTTATATATATATATATTGATATAGTTTATGTTATGTTGGCTGTATGGCCTTACCACTATGTTTACATTTATGACAATATCCCAAATATTGATGACGTGGACGCCATCTTTTTCGGGGGGGGGGGGAGCCATGTCACCACGATCTGTCAAGACCCTACAATTCCCTCTCTATGGTTTAGTTAATTATGGGTTACCTTAACATTGATATGACATCTTAGAGCATAGTCCTCTTAACGAGTATGTATTCTAATAAGAATGAGACTGAATGGAATAATGTGTCCTACTGGTAATATTTTAATACATGTATATAATTAATATTATAAGCCTATCTTCTATGTCTATAATCTTCTTTGTATTCTTTTAATATTTTAATCTGTGTCTAAATTGTTGTGTTTATGTTAATTGTAATATAGGTATCTAGGGGCTACATCTTCATAGATATAAATATGGAGATGGCCCCATGAAGGAATCAAGTTAGGTAGGAGACACAGGTAACAGGCTACATTTAACTTAGGCCAACTCTTGAAATTATACCTCTTAGTTGTGCATAATTCTATATAGTTATAATTTAGTTCTGTGTAATGTCTGTTATAATTGTTATTACTGTATCTACATAAAGTTCTACAACTAACTGAATCAAGTGTTATGATCTATGATGAATAGCCAACAGTACTAAGAACCAAGCTGGTTACAATATATTGCCTAACAAGCGAATTTGTACCATTTGGATGCCAGGAGCCATAAATTAATTAAGAACGCTCTGTGTGTGAAATGGTTTTATTTGACATACGCTTCCACCTAACTGATATCGCAGACAAGAAATTAGTGTTTAACTAATCTTGGACTTATAGGACTCTTGAGTAACAGAAGTTAAAGAAAAGAAATCATAAAAGTAGTTTTGGAGTTAAAAGAGTCTGAATAGGCTCTAAAAAGGAAAATACTACATTTTCGGCATCCCATGATCTATTAGCTAACCATTGCATTTGTATCATTTGGATGTCAAATAATAGCCCATTATTAAAGCTACCCACCAATACCTTATTTGTTTTGATTCGATGACATCTGGCGTAGTAGTCTCTTTTTTCGCTAGAGCACCATTTTTTTTACTTTTACGATATTTTTTTCAAAATATCAGATACTTTTTTGACTACTTCCGGTTTTTGGATCATTGTCGGGATAACTTTAATGAGTTAAGTGGATACGTAACTTCCTGTAACAGAGGTGTCAGAAACATCCATTGAGTATTTTTTGGAAAAAAAGATAAATAAAGAAGTATTTTCAATAATTTGACGATTTTTCAACTCTTTTCAAAGATTGAGGCCATTTTTGGACCACCTATATTATTTCAATGTTTTTATTTCCAAAACGGAAAATACTAGATTTTCGGCGTACCATAATTTATTTCCTAACCATTGATTTCTTATCATTTAGATGTCATAAGATAGTTCATTTATGGGACTATCCAAAGCCACTTTAATTGTTTCGATCCACTAATATCTGACGAAGAATTCAAGTTTTTGGCAAGAGCACCAAATTTTTTTACCTTTTTTTTCTTCGTTTTTTGAACAACTTCCGGTATACGAATCATTGTCGAGATAGTTTTACCAAAGGGTTTAGGAACTTGAATGGTAGCAGGGCTCTATTATTATACTACAATATCTGATCAGACAAAATCCCCCCTGAGAAATCCTATGTTCAAAAGCGTCAAAAATATCAAAATGTCAAAATATCGAAAATTAAATTTCAATAACTCAATACATATTATACATGGTTAGAATCGTAATTAGGGCAGCTATCTGAATGTATAACTTTTTTTTGAAAATCTGTTACAATAAAGAAATAATAGAGCATTTTCTAAAATTTGACAATTTTTTAACTTTTTTCGATTTTCAGTCCGTTATTTTACCTATTCCAGACATTACAAAGTCTTATTGGATGGATTCATGCACACGACTACCGGAGGAAGTTTAAGAAAAATCCTTGGAGTAGTTTTCCAGATATTGGCGTCAAAAAACGCTCCAAATCTGAAAATACTTGATTTTCAGCATGTCATATTTTGCTGCCCTGTCATAGGATTCGTGTGCAATTGGTATCATATGACAGTCAAATCCCCGGGCCACCCAATGATACCTTAAAATTTCCCAAAAGCACCCATTTTTTGCGTTTTCTTCAAAATATAGGACATTTTTTCGACCACTTCCACTTTAAGGATCCTTGTCGAAATAGCTTTATCAGTTGGTTTTGGACTATAACTTCATGTTCCAGAAGTTTCAGAAACGTCGATTCGGCCGTAAAACGAAACTCAGGCTCACAAAATAGGTAGAAAATTTGAAAAAATTTGAAAAATAAAGGGTGATACCTCTGAATGAAAGTTATATTACTGGAATCGGATTGCCTTCAGGTATCCAAAAATTTAGGTCATATGTTAGTCCCGAAATGACCTAGTTGGTGTCGAGTGGACGTTAAACCCCATTTCTCTCTCTCTCTCTTTATCTAATCTCCCATAATGCCCCTTAAAGATTTTATGTTTTTCAAAATTTTTCTGTCAAGAATTTTTGAGGTACCCTAAAATGCAGACCTATTGTAGAAGCTGATATTGCTTCAACATTCAAGGATGTAATATTATTAGATGGACGAGAGCTGATGATGTCAGTATCATCTGTAGATTTGGAGCATTTTGTTGGTGACATACTAAATAAAATCTGATTTTCTTCTATCGGACGTTGACGAGGGCTGTTCAATTTTTCGCTATGACCTATGGCATGTGATTTGATGATAACTGACTTTCGACAACCCAAAGAATATAACGCATTTATAAACTGGAACAACAAACCTGGCTTCATGTATTAACGATACGGGCAACAGGAGTAAGAAAAAGATAAAACAGGCGTTATAATCCAATAATCCCAAACAAATCGATCGAGTATTATTCACAGTGTCTGCCATTTTGAATATATAGAAACCGATTCGTAATTAAAGATAAATAATTAAATCTTTTGTCTCTTAATTAGTTTATTACTACTCTTACTGTAAATAGTAATCAACACTAATCCGAGAATGATTAATAGACAAAAGATATCTCTATTATTGGTATCCAATTGATTGATAACTGACTCAGCCAAGTGCAATAGACGATAACGTGTATGCACGACGTGGAAATCAAAGCTTTGTGGCAAGAAAACTTTATCGTCACGGTCAAAAAAGAATCGCCATACAGGAAAAAGTTATCGCCAAAACTTTCGCCAGATTGAATATTTTATCGCCAAAATTATATTTTTATCGCAATTGGCGGAAATGGTGATTGACAGTGTGAGCGCTGCTTAGGAGATATCGCTTTACATGAATTTGATTGGTCAGTTGAAGAGGAACTACTTTTTTTATATTTTCAAGAACAGTTCATTTCTTATTAAAAGTAACTTTTTTTAAAATTAAAAATGAACTATTGTTATTCAATTGACCTTGATGGAAACACTGGGTCAATATAAAGGACTTTGTAATGGTTGAATTGCTGTCAAAAAATGATGTATCACTACGCCGTAATGTTTAGTAAAAGTGAAATCTACAGCAAAGTATTATATTTATCTATTTGTGCATGTTAGAAGGGATTGGGTGATAAATAAAATCTCCTACTCGTCTTTTTTGATATCAAAAAATATCAAATTGTGTTGATATTTTTTGATATCAAAAAAGACTGGTAGGAAATTCTCTATTTATCAAGTAACCACCACATGGTTTCCCCGATAGAAAATTGAACCCCAGATCGATATCTGTTTTCGATCATGGAGAAATAGGCTCCCGCAGTAAATAATAATAATAATAATTTTAGTAATCTCAATAGGCTTTCAGACAAAAGTCTGAAAGCCTAATAAGAATAATAATTTTAACAAAATTTTAACACAAGGTACGCAGTGTGAAACCCTAATTAATTTCATATTATACCCAAAAACACTGTAACATTGTGGAACTTCTACAAGGAGCAGCCAGCTAGCCAGCACCTCACTCTCCATATAAATTTTTTTTTTAAATTTGATAAAAATTGTAACCCGTATAGGGACTACAAGCTCAAAACACGATTTTTTGTACAATCAAGGGCCATAATTCAGGAAGTTACAATCTGATATGCGCAAATATCAAAAGAAAACAAGATATTTGGGTCATAAACATGCATTTAAGTTTCATTAACATCAGATTAAAGTTGTGACCTCTAGAGTGTACACATGCTAAAAACGAGATTTTTCGTACAACCATGAAGTTACGGTCCTATACATGTCAATATCGAAAGATACCAAGATCTTTGGGAGATAGACCTATATTTCAAGTTTCGTCAAAATCAGATAAAAATTGTGACCTGTAGCGTGTCCACAAACAAAATGTGAACAGACACACGGATGGATGTACGGACAGGGGCGACGACAATATACGTCCGCATGAAAATGTGCGTGTATAAAAACGTAGAACCCAACAGCTTTCAACCCTTTATTCAATATCAGATCAACTGTATAATAATTATGGGAAACAAACAGTACCATAAAATATCTCTCCCATTTAAACACTGATGGAATGGAAGTCATTATACAAACATAATGAGGTATTTCATTAAAATTATAATAAATTGAAAATTAAATAAATAACATTCGTTCTTTTCAAAAAGTAACCAAATATTATACTACATATTGCTTGGCGGTAAAAATGTTTCTTCTGGCAAAATGCATAATGTAGTTTAGGGATGAGCCAAAACTGATGTTAGAAGTGGTGGCGAATGCATATTATTCATTGAAGGAATCCCTATTTGATAGTCAACCGCCATAATTATTTTAAAATTGATTCTTCTTGTGTAGAGATTTTAAAAAAAAGAAGGGAAATAACTTTAGACTGGCTTGAAACAGAAAAAGACACACTGAAATCAGATTTTTACCATGCAAGGAAAAAATAGGTTGCCAGGCAACAACACATATACCGTCAGCAGCTAGGTAGTCTGAGTACTCCATACATTTAATCGCACAATGAATCTTTAAGTAAATAAAAAGCATACTCTTCATACAATACTGTATAATATCAATGGCGTGATGAGAAGATTCTATGACATAATTAAGGTAAATAACTCTATAAGTAGTTATTATAAATTGTTGTCGTTGTTATTCATCGTAACAATTGAAAACAAAGAACAGAAAGGGCCATAACTCTAGAAGTAATGAACAGAAATTGTTGAAATTCAAAAGGCTTCTTCGATTCACTAATCCAAATAATGCACATAAATTTCATACAGATCGGATGATAACTTTTGTCACAAGGTTCTAGTCGCAATTAACAGAAATTCAAGAGAGTTGGGGTTTAACGTCACTCGACACAAACTAGGTCATTTCGGGACTAACATATGGTTTAATTTTATTTCAATAATTTGCTTGCGCTTAGGGGTCTTTAGCAGTGGGAGGAAACCGGAGAACCCGGAGAAAACCCACAAGGTTGGACAGGCAACCCAACTACTTGTCATGTACAACTGGGGAATAGAAACCATCACGGCAGTTGACTCAATGACAAACCTTATGATGCAGCGCACACAAGATAACCATTCAGCCATCCACCCCCCCACCCCCCGTTAGAGCATTCACAAAGTGAAACTACTGAAATTAAATAGGATTCTTCATCTCACTGATGTAAACGACATATATCCATTTCAAAACATTCAGATTATGAATGTAGTCTGTAAAGTGTTCACAAGAAATTGTGGACGACGGATGGACTGAGGCAACGACAATCTACGGCCACATTTCCATGTGGGTGTATAAAAAGTATACAAGGGACCATAATCCAGTATGTTACGGTCCGACATGATTCAATATCAAAAGGAACAAAGACCTTTGGGATATAAACCTACATGTTAAGTTTCATCAAGAGAGGTTGCCAGGCAACGAAACATACGCCCACAGCAGCAAAATCGTTTGGGCAGTCAACAAGAGTTGTCGCATATTTTTACTTTTTCCGGTAATGAAACATTTATAATACATTAAAATCTGATTAAGAGTAACAACTCATTGAGTAATTATCAGAAAATCATTAGAATTTGTTCGGTTTTTATAAAGTTCTGCCCTATGCTAACATTTAGTATACGAAACATTTAATATCATGGATTTAGCTGTTCAAGTTATCAAAATTCATTGAAAATCAATATACTTGTTCGTCTCAAGACCTTAAACTCTGTGTATCAATCTGAAGTCAATCGGATAATAACTTTAGCCTCTAGAGCATCACAAGAATTTTCAAAGTGATCATGGGCCATAACTTTGGCAGTAATTATCGGAAATCGTTAAAAATCAATAGGATTCTTCATTCGTGACCTCAAACACTGCGTATAAATTTGAAGTCAATCGGATATTAACTTTAGCCTCTAGAGCATCACAAGATTTTTCAAAGTGATCAAGGGCCATAACTTTGGCAGTAATTATCGGAAATCGCTGAAAATCAATAGGATTCTTCGTCTCGTGACCTCCAACACTGCGTATAAATTTAAAGTGAATTGGATATTAACATTAGCGTCTAGAGCATCCACATGATAAGTAATTATCGGAAATCGCTGAAAATCAATAGGCTTCGACAATATGACCACATTTCAATGTGGGCGTATAAAAATTGGATACAAATTGTGACCTCAAGAGGGTCCAAATCCTTAGTAATAGATGCATTTACACTATTTGCGGATGGGGAACGGCCATTTTGACAGCAAGTTTCAGTCTGATTTTTCACAAAATTCAAACCCAACTGTCATAGTGTAAAGGTGATATATTTTTAACATCGCCTTAAAATTTTGACCTTTATAGAGAGACCACAGCCTTGGTATTACATACTTTCCACTATTTGCATACGGAAGCGGCCATTTTGTGCGGCAGTTTTGGTATGATTTTCACGAAATTCGAATTCAACCGTAATTATGGTGTAATTGCGTATAGCGGTCTTTAGTAATGGGAGGACCCGGAGAAAACCCACGAGGTTGGACAGGCGACCATACTACTTGCCACATACAACCGGGGAATTGAAACCACGCCAGTTGACTCAATGACAGACCTTGTGATACAGCACAGGCTACATTTTTTGTCTAACTACGATAACCAGGCTCAGACAGAAATTTTCAACATATTCCCTTTTCATTATCTATTTTGTAACTATTATTGCGAGAACTGTTAGCTCTTTATCTAATCTTACAAAATCCCCCATTTAGTAATTATCAGAAAATATTAGAATTTGTTTGGCTTCCATTTCTGCCCTATACTAACTAGTATACAAAATGTTTAATTTCAAGGGCCATAACTCTCAGCTTCTTCGTCTCACGACCTTAAACACCGTGTATAAATCTGAAGTCAATCGGATTTTAACTTTAGCCTCTAGAGCGTCCACAAGATATTTCAAAGTGATCAAGGGCCATAACTCGGGTAGTAATTATCGGAAATCGTTGAAAATCAATATGCTTCTTCGTATCATGAACTTAAACACTGTGTATCAATTTAAAATCAATCAGATATTTGCCATTAGCTTCTAAAGCGCCCACAAAATTTTTCAGAGAGGCCAAGGCCCATAACTCGGGCGGTACTTATCAGAATTCGTTAAAAATCAATAGGCCTCTTTATCACATGACCTTAAACACTGTGTATAAATTTAAAATCAATTGGATATGAACTTTAGCCTTTAGAGCGTCCACAAGAATTTTCAAAGTTAAATTGTGAGCATATAAAAATGGGCATAACTCATTTGACGAAATAGGACTCCTTATCTTGTCATGACTTTGGAACGGAAAGTCGCAGAACACTTAATATTTCATGACCCCAATGTTTCCCGCCAAATTTGATAGAAATATGTTTAAGTTGCAATTTCATATTTTTACGTTATATTTTTAAAATTTATTAAAATAAAGCCTTAAAATAGATGGTGTCTATAGACAGTCCTACCTTGTTAAAGAATAATCCTATTAATCCTATAATTCACTATTGCCAGTTGAGAAATTGGCAAAAATATCATTTTCCTCTTCAAATTCAAACGTTTGAGGATAGCTACCTCATGGTGGAGGATAGAAAACAAGGGAGGTAATTGTGTTATTATTTCCGGTATAAATGAGTTTTAAGTGTGAGAATGACACCTATGATCGTATAATAGTGAGTTGACAACCTATTGAGCAAAGGACATAGAAATAATTATGTTTTGACTTTCTTAGAAAATATGAAATTGTAACTTTAAAAAATATAGCCTCTAGTGTGTTCATAAGATTTTTGGCAACGGGGGAATAAGTTGCAAAACACTGAATATTGATAGGGTTCCTTTCATCATGCCTTAAATGCATGAATAAAATCTGTAGGTTTTAGGCATAAGGGGGGGGGGGGGCGTAACTCCGGAACAAAGAGTCGTGGAACCTTGAATATCGATAGGATTCATTCTCTCATGATCCAGAAAGTTATGGTCTGAAGTGCGCAACTATGGAAAGGGACTGAGGTCTTTGGATTATAAACATACATTTCAAGTTTCATCAAACCTTGGTATTACATACTTTTACACTATTTGCATACAAGGAGCGGTCATTTTGTCTGGCAGTTTCGGTCAGATTTTACGAAATTCGAACTCAACCTTCATTGATGTGTAACGGTGATATATTTCAACAGTTTTTAAAATTGAATACAAATTGTGACTTCTTGCCGGTCCATAAGTTAAAACTGCGATTTTTCGAACATTCAGGGGCCATAATCTAGAAAGTTACGTTTGGATATGTGCGATTATCGAAAGAAACCAAGATCTTTGTGATATAAACATAAATTTAAAGTTTCATCAAAATCGGATAAAAATTGTGGCTTCTGGAGGGTTCACAACTTTGATATACCATATTTTTACACAACTTGCGTATGAGGGGCAGCCATTTTGTTCGGCAGTTTTGGTCGGATTTTCATGAAATTCGAACTCAACCATCATTAGGGTGAAACGAAATGAAATGAAATGAAATGAAATGGGGTTTCACGACCTACTGTTTTGCTTCAAACTGGGCTAATGAAGACGGGCATATGCCATACAGTGTGCTATGAGGGAAATTTTGCCCGGACAGCGGCACTACGGCCTACTCTTATATCGAATTCCAACCATCAAGGGATCTTTTACGTGCACGCCAATGTGTACACGGGGCCTCGGTTTTTCGTCTCATCCGAATGACTAGACAGCTGTCCTTGTCAGGCCCTCCGTCCTGCATCACTGACAAGGGGGAACCACGCCGGAAAATCGGGATGAACTAGGGTGAAACAGTGATATATTTACATGTTTTTTTAAATCAGATAAAATTGTGACGGACGGACAGTCAGTGACCGCCCTAGACTCTTAAAACCTTTAGCCAAATTTTTAGCCAATTCAAAATTTTATTAGCCAATTCAGAAAGTTTTAGCCAAATATTTTATATCATTTTTATTCATATGTTTGTTAATTAAAAATGAAAATAAATGTGTGTGTGTGTTTGTTGTATTTTACGTCCGCTTCCACCGAGGTGATATCGCGGACAAAATAAATGTTTAATATGTACTTTTATTTTATGATCAGTAGTGGAATATCGCGTTTTATCAGTGAAATAAAAGTGTTATTCCACTGGCTAGTTGTTTTTACCTAAAATGATTGTAAAATCATAAAATAAATAGAACATTTGTCGTTTTGTCGTGAATAACATATTTTATTTCATCTCTAAGCAAGAAAACGTTTATGTTTTCACTCATGCTACGCATTCGTGAAAATATAAGTTTTCTTGCTTCTCGATGAAATAAAATATGTTATTCACTCTAAAACGACAAATATCCTCTATATATAGTACACAAGAATATTATTTTATCTCCTTGTTCATGCAAAAGTTCACATTATTGAGAGAATGAATGCAGATAACAAAAAAATGTTTATAGGACGTACTTCACAGTCACATGATTTAATTTACTTCATCGTCATAACAGAAAAGACACGACGATTCTTTTTAAGACACCGCTGATTTGAAATTTATGTCCGGTCCATCCATTTTTATAAGCATGAGGTCATTGAGGGTTAGCTCGACGGTCTCGGTTAAAGGTCTAATTTTTGTCCACATGTTGATGAAGCCAACGAAGGACTTGCGTCCGAGATGACACGCTCACTCACGGAAGTGGATTCTGGACTAACAGTAGTCGTAGGAAGGAAAAAGGAATCTATCCTTATTTTGGGTTTACTAGTATTAGTTGTCATTAATGTGCGTTTTATTTATTTGCTGCGTAAGTAAAGAAAACTTGTAGTGAAGCGAATGTAAACAACGCAGTGCCACACAAAAGGGGCGTAACTGTGTTTTATAGTCTCCAGACTCGATCTTTCGGTCGTTTTAATGCGTAATATTGTAACATTGACTGATTTGCGACTTGTAAGATTGAGACTAGAGTAATTAATGTACTAAAAATAGAAACTCCATCGAGTCGATCGAAAGAAGCGTTTAACGAGACGATTTCAAGTTTAATATTAGCAGATTTACGAAATAACACTCTCTAAAATTCATTCGCCAAATTTTTCGCCAGTATCATCACTTTATTCGCCAATAAAAATAATTGTCGCCATTGGCGAATTGGCGAATGTCTAGGGCGGTCACTGGACAGTGGGAACGACAATATACGTCCACATAAAAATGTACCCTCTATTACATTCACAAGGTTTTTGAAAGAGATCGACAGAGAAAGGCGGAAATCAACAGGGCTCATCCTCTCATTGCCCCCATCCCCCCCACACTCATCCGATGAGTGCAAATATCGATGAGTGCAAATATCGAAAGGAACCCAGATCGTTAGGATATAAACATATTATTTTAAGTTTCATCAAAATCGGATAAAAATTGTGACGCCTACGATCCACAACCTTGGCATTACATATTTTTACCCTAATTGAGTATGGGGAGCGGCCATTTTGCCGGGCAGTTTTGGTCTGATTTTCACTAAATTCAAATCAACTGTCATTATGGTGTAATGGTGATACATTTAAATGTTTTTTGTTTAAATCGAATAAAAATTGTGACCTCTAGAGGGTCCACAAGCTAAAATCGCGGTTACTCGTACAATCAGGGGTCATAATCCACAAACTTATTGTCCGATCTGCGTGAATATCGAAAGGAACTGAGATATTTGGTATATAAACATATATTTTAAGTTCCATCCAAATCGGATAACCAGTGGCTGCCAGGCAGGATACACCCACATTTTCGAGAGATGGATAGAGAACAAGCTAAAAAAGAAAGTTATTTTTCCTACAATCATGGGCCATTATTCAGGAAATTACAATTCGATATAAGCGAATATCGAAAGGAACCGAGATCTTTGGGTTATAACCTTACATTTCAAGTTTCAACAAAATCAGATAAAAATTGTGATCTCTATAGGGTCCACAACCTTAATATACCATATTTTTACCCTTATTTGAGAACGAAGGGCGGCCATTTTGTCTGTCAGTTTTGGGCCAATTTTCACGAAATTTGAACTCTGCCATCCTTAGGGTGTAACAGTGATATAATAATACATTTTTTTAAATCGGATAAAAATTATGACCTCTGTAGGTGTAGGGTCCACAAGCTAAAAATGCGATTTTTCGTACAATCAGGGCCATTATTCAGGAAGTTACGGTTCGATATGCACGAATATCGAAAGGAACCAAGATCTTTGGGTTATAAACTTACATTTCAATCGGATAAAAATTGCGACCTCTACAGGGTCCAAAACCTTGATATACCATATTTTTACGCTATTTGAGAACAAAGGGCAGACATTTTGTCTGTCAATTTTGGGTCGATTTTCACAAAATTTGAACTCAACCCCCTTGGAAAAGGGGGAATAACTCTGGTACGAAAGGTCGTAGAATGTTGAATATTGATAGGGTTTATCCTCTAATGACCACGATGATTCACAGCAAATTTGAAAAGAATCTGTCATAATCAGCAGCCTCTATCCGGTTCACAAGCCAATTGATTGACGGAAAGACCGACAGTCATAATATGCCCACAATGAAATGTAACCTCTATCACATTACTGCCCTAATTGTTGATGGACGGCCCGATACATGCCAATATCGAAAGCAGCCGAGATCTTTTGGAGATAAACCTTTATTTCAAGTTTCGTCAAAATCGGATAAGAATTGTGACCGGTAGAGTGTCCACAAACAAATTGTGGACGGACGGACGTCCAGACCGACGGACGGACAGGGGCGTTGACAATATACGTCCACATGAAAATGTGGGCATATAAAAATTGATGCCTCTTGAGGGGCCACATCCTTGTTATAACATACTTTTGCACTATTTGCATACGTGGAGCGGTCATTTTGTCAAGCAGTCTCGTTCCAATTTTCACAAAATTTAACTCAACCGTCATTATGGTGTAATGGTAATATATGTGAACGGTGCAAAAGTTTGAATATTGATAGGGTTAGTCCATGACAATTCACATCAGACTTGAAAAGAATATGTTGTAAACTATAGCTTCTATCACATTCAAAATTGTTAGGGTCCGTCCCCTCATGATCACGGTGCTTGACACTAAATGTGAAAAGAATCTGTCAAAAACTGTAGCCTCTATCGCGTTCACAAGCCAATTGTTGACAGACATGAAATGTATAAAAATATGTTGAGAACTGTAGCCTATATCACAAGGGTTTTGGAAAAGGGGGAATAACTCTGGTACGAAAGGTCGTAGAATGTTGAATATTGATAGGGTTTATCCTCTAATGACCACGATGATTCACAGCAAATTTGAAAAGAATCTGTCATAATCAGCAGCCTCTATCCGGTTCACAAGCCAATTGATTGACGGAAAGACCGACAGTCATAATATGCCCACAATGAAATGTAACCTCTATCACATTACTGCCCTAATTGTTGATGGACGGCCAGCCGGACTCACGTGGATGACGACATACTACACCCACACATAATTTGGGTGTATAAAAATTTATCAATTACCATAGCTCTTGACAGTAAATATCAGATATCTTTAAAAATTGGCTTTTACGTCTCATAATGTTAAGTCAATCGGATGATAACTTAGTCTATAGAGCATCCACAAGATCTTTCGAATTAAAGATACATTATGGAAGACTTCTCACTATAATAGTTAAAAACCAGATAATGTAAGGGGAATATGCTGAATATTTCAGTCAAATTGCTTCACATTAATCCGAGAAAACTTTATTTTAAAATCATTGTAGCCTCGATTGTTAATTATTGTGACAGCAGCAACGATGACAAAGTCTCGATTATCCATTTTTTTGTTTAATCATCAATGGACGCTGAACAGCAGGTCGGATTCAAATCCATAGAAAATCGGACACATAAGATGTCATCGAGAGTTGATTATGCTCTTTTCATGTTAATAAATGTCTAATTAATAATTTATATAACATTTTAGGCTGAAACAAAGACCTGCAATACGCAGATATACCTCTTGCATAATGCATGTTTAATCAAGTACCATAACTCTGACAGCAATTATTAGAAATTGGTAAATAAATCAGAAACATTCTGACTGCCATAAACTTAAACACTGTGTAAAATTTTCAAAGCAATCGAATGATAACCTTATCTTGTAGAGTTTCCATAAGGCAATTGTAGACGACAGACTCGGGTGACGACCATATACAACCATATTTCAATGTGGGCTTATAAAAATGCCATGATAAAAATAAGTTTATAGTGGATCTAATCCAATATAACAACTTCTGGTAATTCCAAGTGTGGTGGTGTATGTCTTATAATAGAATGATAATCTGAGTTAGTCAAATCTACATGATTATTTGTTCCTAGATGGGATAAATATTTATTTTTCTTAAGCTTGGTCTGTTGAAGGTCACCATTGTCCGAATCAGAGCTACTGATAGAAATGACTGAAATTGAAGATGATGATGGATTAGGTGTAGAATTAACAGATTTGTTAAAATAAACCGGTAAATTAGTAGTTACAAGTTTGTCAACTTCTACCTCGTCTAGTGTTTTACAAGCTTGATTAAATCTATCATCACTGCCACTGTATTTGCATTTATTTTTCGAAGTTAATAAACGTTTATTGTGACCTTCCTGTCTACTTAGAGTAGGCGGTAGTTTGCTATCGTAATTTGGTGATATACATTTAATTGATACATCTTCATCAATTGGAACTAAAACTGGTGGTGTATCGAGATCATCAAATCTAGAATGATGCGAACTTGATCTAGATTTAGTTCTTTCATCATCGCTATCCTCACTATCAGTCATTTGCAACTTTAATGTCCAATCATCTTCTTTATCTTCAATGTTGTCTCTTGAAGATTTAGGTTTACTGATATGAATTTTTTTACCTCTCCATGTTATAGTCAAGCTCTTACGTTCTGGTAAATCAGTAACATCACTTATAGAATAACTCTCAGAAGAGTCTGAATCAGATGTTGAATGTGGACTGTGATCAATTGATGATGTAAAATTCGGAAAGTAGGCTGTAGATGTGTTACTACTAGCAACAGAGACTCTGCTATTAGAACTGCTAGTTGAGACAGTCAAACTATGTCCATATGAATCATCAGTTAATGTTATATTAGCTGTAACAGAACTACCTCTACTTCTGTTTAGTGAGAGTCTTTGTCGTTTCCTACATTGTTCTATAGATGATGTCAGATGATATTCTTCATCAGATCTCTCATAAACATCAACATCTGTATCACATGGTGTAACATAAACACTTATTTTATCAGATGGACACTGGTTTTGTAATTCAGTCTGTCTCCTTTTCTTTTGAGCATCTGTTAACTGTATTCTTTTTGAACTTTTAGAAATAGGACTTTTAGTTTTTGTTGTGCTTGTTTTCTTTCCTGTTTTTTTCTCACTTTCAGCTACAAAAAAGCCAAACAAAACCTTACATAGAAATACAAGCAATTAAGATAGGTTGCCAGGCAACGAAACATACGCCCACAGCAACTAAATCATCAGGGCAGTCAACAAGGGTTGTCGCATATTTTTACTTTTTTCGGTAATGAAACATTTATAATACACTAAAATCTGATTAAGAGCAACAACTCAAGAAGTAATTATCAGAAAACTATTAGAATTTGTTTGGTTTTTTATAAAGTTCTGCCCCATGCTAACGTTTTGTATGCAAAGCTTTTAATATCATGGATTTAACTGTTTAAGTCATAAAAATTCATTGAAAATCAATATACTTGTTCGTCTCAAGATCTTAAACTCTGTGTATCAATCTGAAGTCAATCGGATTATAACTTAAGCCTTTAGAGCATCACAAGATTTTGCAAAGTGATCAAGGGCCATAACTTTGGCAGTAATTATCGGAAATCGTTGAAAATCAATAGGAATCTTCGTCTCATGACCTCAAACACTGTGTATAAATTTAAACTTAATCGGATATTAACTTTAGCCTCTAGAGCATCCACAAGATTCTTTGAAGTGATCAAGGGCCATAACTCTGGCAGTAATTATCGGAAATCGCTGAAAATCAATAGGCTTCTTCGTCTCATGACCTTAAACACTGTGTATAAATTGAAAGTCAATCGGATATTAACTTTGGCCTCTAGAGCATCCACAAGATTTTTCAAAGTGATCAAGGGCCATAACTCTGGTAGCAAATATTGGAAATCGCTGAAAATCAATAGGCTTCTTCGTCTCATCACCTCAAACACTGTGTATAAATTTAAGGTCAATTGGATATTAACTTTGGCCTCTAGAGCATCCACAAGATTTTTCAAAGTGATCAAGGGCCATAACTCTGGCAGTAATTATCGGAAATCGCTGAAAATAAATAGGCTTCTTCGTCTCAAGACCTTAAACACTGTGTATAAATTTAAAGTCAATCAGATATTAACTTTAGCCTCTAGAGCGTCCACAAGCAATTGTGGACGCTGGACCGACGACAATATACAACCACATTTCAATGTGGGCGTATAAAAACGAATTTGTACCAACTATTGCTCAATGCTTCATTCATACAAAATTTGAAAACATCTATTATGATACGCCCACACAGCAGCTCAGCTATGTCTCGACAGCAGTTTATTTGAAAGGTAATCTTGACCAATTTTGACAAGGGATGCCTTAAAGAAATCTGATCTCTGTCGTGTTTACGAGCTTGAAAAAGAGGGAAGGGGGGGGGCGTAACTCTGAAAGTTAACTTCAGGGAATGCTAAATATCGATAGGATGTGTCCTCTCATAACCCCAATGCTTCCCACCAAACTTGAAAAGAGTGGAAATATGCCCACACAGCAGTTTTGAATCTATTAAAAACTGCAGTCATTACCATGTTCACAAGGTTTATGGAAAAGGGGGGGGGGGGTAACTCTGAAACAAAAGGTCACAGAACACTGGATATCAATACGGTTTAAAGATTCGTTAAAAACCATAGCCTCTATCCCGCTCACAAGGTGATTATGTTATATGGAGTGACTTAGGATTCAGACCTGTGAGTAGTTCTGTGGTGGGAACTGAAAGTAATTTCTCGGGGAAGAGAATGAAAAATTCTGTGAATTAATCTGTCGGCGGCCAATAGCTCTGTTCACAGATCAAGTTGTTCTTGTTGGGGCAACACTTTTCGAAAAAGCTCAAGACCAAGATTGAAATGAAACTTGTCATGCTTGTTCCTTGGACATACAGTGTGCTCGTATTTTTCTAATTGTTCAATAGCCATAAATCATGCACATAAATTTTCAAAGAGATCAAGGGCCATAAGCATCTGAAATCGTGATCAAGGGCAGTAGCTCAAAAAGTAATTCCAGGCTTCTTCATCTTATAACCTTAAAGAGTGCACATATAAATTTCAAGTCAATCAGATAATAACTTTAGCCTCTTAGAGCGCCCACAAGATTTATTAAAGTGTTCCAAGGCCATAATTCTGCTAGTAATTATTGAAAATCATTGAAAAGCAATCGGATTCTTCCTCTCATGACCTTAAACAATGTGTATTGGATGATAACCTTTCAATTGTGGAATATACACGGATGGGAGTGATGTCACCATGGTCTATCAAGACCCTATAATTACCTTTCTATAGTTGAATTAATGATGGGTTACCTTAACACTGATATAACATCTTACAGCATAGTCCTCTTAACGAGTATTCTAATAAGAATGTATGTTAATGGTAATATTTTAATACATGTATATAGTTAATATTATAAGCTTATTTTCTAGGTCTATAATCTTCTTTGTATTCTTTTAATATTTTAATCTATGTCTAAATTGTTGTGTTTATGTTAATTGTAATGTAGGTAGCTAAGATGTTACATCTTCAAATATATATAAATGTGAAGAGGGACCCAGAAAGAACAAGTTAGGGAAGAGATACAGTTAACAGGCTACATTTAATTTATGCCAACTCTTGAAATTATACCTCTTTAGTTGGGCATAATTCTGTATACCTATAATATAGTTCTGAATATTGTCTGTTATAATTGTTATTACTGTATCGACATAAAGTACTACAACTAACTGAATCATGTGTTTATGATCTATGAATAAGAAGAGACCACAATGAAGAATTGACAACAGTACTAAGAACCAAGCTGGTTACAGTGACAACAATATACGATCACATCTCAATGTGTGCATAGTCCAGCAGCAGGTCGACAAACCTGGAAACATATAGCCCACCTAATGTTTTTAGATGGATTATATGTGACCACGTATATCAAAGTGAGTCGGAATACGCAAAATCTAATTTTGGACTAGAGACAAAATAAGTGAAAATATTGATTTTGATTGAAATTGAGATTTTCACAAAAATGATTCTATAAATATACTATCTATCGACATAAAAGATCAAAATAGCAATAAAAGATTTATTCATATCATCTTTAAAAAAATAATTTATCAGCCTTAAATGGAAATAAAAAAAATCGCCAATAATTTTCTTTTCGAAGAGAATTTTATTGATAGATGAATTCACTTTACTGTCGCTTCTTCAAACGGCATGCAAAGTAAGGAATGCATCTTGGATATTATTGTTTAAAATTCTCTTATCATCATGGGTCGAAAAAATGAGAATGACCAAAGAGCTGAATTGCGACTATTCTCGAGTCTGTCATTGTTTAATTACATCAAAGCCAGAATGCACGAAAGTGAACGTAAATATCATACACGCAAAATCGTATTAAATGAACACGTGTACAGCTGTGGCGGCTTCTTTGATGATTATCCAATCAACAATCTTAATCTCCTGACCACTAGCTGGCACTAGGGTGCTAATTAATTGATGAGATTAACTGTTAATCTCACCAACGTTATAATATACAAAACAGACTACTAATATATAGATTATTCTTCAGTATAATTAACATTATCATATGAATATGCCGCATGTGTTATGGATGTTTCGTCACGAAAGGAGTCCATTTACTACGATTTTCGTCGTCAGGACCCTTGAAATCCTAAATAAAAACCAGCGGCTGCCAGGCAGGATACGCCCAGATTTTCGAGAGATGGATAGAAAACAAGCTAAAACGAAAGTGATTTTTCTTACAATCAAGGGCCATAAATCCGGAAATTACAATTCGAAATGCGCAAATATCGAAAGGAACCAAGATCTTTGGGTTATAAACTTACATTTCAAGTTTCAACAAAATCGGATAAAAATTGTGACCTCTATAGGGTCCACAACCTTGATATACCACATTTTTACATAATTTGAGAACGAGGGGCAGCCATTTTGTCTGTCAGTTTTGGGCCGATTTTCACGAAATTCAAACTCAGCCGTCCTTAGGGTGTAACGGTGATATAATAATTCGATTTTTTAAATCGGATAAAAATTATGACCTCTATAGGGTTCACAAGCTAAAAACGTGATTTTTCATAGAATCAGGGGCCATTATTCAGGAAGTTTAGGTCTGATATGCACGAATATATCGAAAGGAACCAAGATCTTTGGGGTGTTAACTTACATTTCAAGTTTCAACAAAATCGGATAAAAATTGTGACCTCTATAGGGTCCACAACTTTGAACTCGATTTGAACTCATTCGTCCTTGGGGTGTAACGGTGATATAATAATACGTTTTTTTAAATTGGATAAAAATTATGTCCTCTATAGGGTCCACAAGCTAAAAACGCGATTTTTCGTACAATCAGGGGCCATAATTCAGGAAGTTACGGTCCGATATGCGCGAATATCGAAAGGAACCGAGATCTTTGGGTTATAAACTTACATTTCAAGTTTCAACAAAATCGGATAAAAATTGTGACCTCTATATAGGGTCCACAACCTTGATATACCATATTTTTACGCTATTTGAGAACAAACTGAGGCCAGTTTGTCTGTCAGATTTCCGCCGATTTTCACGAAATTTGAACTCAGTTGTCCTTATGGTGTAACGGTGATATAATAATACAGTTTTTTAAATCGTATAAAAATTATGACCTCTATAGGGTCCACAAGCTAAAAACGCGATTTTTCGTACAATCAGGGGCCATAATTCAGGAAGTTACGTTCCAATATGCGCGAATATCGAAAGGAACCGAGATCTTTGGGCTATAAGCATACATTTCAAGTTTAAACCAAATCGGATAAAAATTGTGACCTCTACAGTGTTCACAAGCTAAAAACGTGATTTTTCGAGCAATCAGGGGCCATAATCCATGAAGTTACGGTCCGATACATGCCAATATCGAAAGGAACCGAGATCTTAGGGCGATAAACCTATATTTCAAGTTTCATTGAAATCGGATAAAAATTGTGACCTGTAGACTGTTCACAAACAATTGTGGACGGACGGACGGACGGACGGGGGCGACGACAATATACGTCCACATGAAAATGTGGGCATATAAAAATATTAAACGACAAAATAGCAAAAAATGGCGGAAATCGTCGGATCAAATTTTTACTATGATTTTCGTCTTCAGCACCCCTGAAAACCATTGGAAAGATATATTCAACGACAAAACAGCAAATAAATGGCCTGGTTGCTATGGGATTTTGTTTCTGATCATACCAAATCTTTGACTTGCTTTTTCTCAAAACTTACTTTTGTGAGTTGGGTAGCTTCGAATGGACAGAGCTCAGTCAATTTTTGCCCGTTTCAAACAAACTATACATCAAATTGAAGGTAATGAGTTGGAGAATGTGAAAATAACAATAACTCAATTTTTAAAATTTCCTCACTATGACTCAGTATGCCATGGGGGGTCACATTATCTTCTATATTTGTAGATTCAGAATCTGGATGATGCCACACTGGCACACTTAAGGAAATATTAAAGATGACCACGGTAAAACATTTTCTGGTTATTTAGTTTGAAGGCAGTTTCTATAAGAATTTAACCCGCTGAATCCAGTTTGCTTAGGTATTCCTCCCAATAGTGACGGCTAATTCCGCTTGGGGGCCAAATTCAAAATGGGGACTAATTTTGGCGGGAAACTCATAAAGTTCTCTAACCAGCGGCTGCCAGGCAGGATACGCCCACATTTCGTCACGAAAGGAAATGAAATGAAATGAAATGGGGTTTAACGTCCTACTGTTTTGCTCCGAACTGGGCTAATGAAGACGGGCATACGCCATACAGTGTGCTATGAGGTAAATTTTGCCCGGACAGCGGCACTACGGCCTACTCTTATATCGAATTCCAACTGCCAAGGGATCTTTTACGTGCACGCCAATGTGTACACGGGACCTCGGTTTTTCGTCTCATCCGAATGACTAGACAGCTGTCCTTGTCAGGCCCTCCGTCCTGCATCACTGACAAGGGGAAACCACGCCGGAAAATCTGGATGAACTTTCTCGGCCAATGCAGGGATCGAACACCCGACCTCGTCACGAAAGGAGTCCATTTACTACGATTTTCGTCGTCAGGACCCTTGAAATCCTAAATAAAAACCAGCGGCTGCCAGGCAGGATACGCCCAGATTTTCGAGAGATGGATAGAAAACAAGCTAAAACGAAAGTGATTTTTCTTACAATCAAGGGCCATAAATCCGGAAATTACAATTCGAAATGCGCAAATATCGAAAGGAACCAAGATCTTTGGGTTATAAACTTACATTTCAAGTTTCAACAAAATCGGATAAAAATTGTGACCTCTATAGGGTCCACAACCTTGATATACCACATTTTTACATAATTTGAGAACGAGGGGCAGCCATTTTGTCTGTCAGTTTTGGGCCGATTTTCACGAAATTCAAACTCAGCCGTCCTTAGGGTGTAACGGTGATATAATAATTTGATTTTTTAAATCGGATAAAAATTATGACCTCTATAGGGTTCACAAGCTAAAAACGTGATTTTTCATAGAATCAGGGGCCATTATTCAGGAAGTTTAGGTCTGATATGCACGAATATATCGAAAGGAACCAAGATCTTTGGGGTGTTAACTTACATTTCAAGTTTCAACAAAATCGGATAAAAATTGTGACCTCTATAGGGTCCACAACTTTGAACTCGATTTGAACTCATTCGTCCTTGGGGTGTAACGGTGATATAATAATACGTTTTTTTAAATTGGATAAAAATTATGTCCTCTATAGGGTCCACAAGCTAAAAACGCGATTTTTCGTACAATCAGGGGCCATAATTCAGGAAGTTACGGTCCGATATGCGCGAATATCGAAAGGAACCGAGATCTTTGGGTTATAAACTTACATTTCAAGTTTCAACAAAATCGGATAAAAATTGTGACCTCTATATAGGGTCCACAACCTTGATATACCATATTTTTACGCTATTTGAGAACAAACTGAGGCCAGTTTGTCTGTCAGATTTCCGCCGATTTTCACGAAATTTGAACTCAGTCGTCCTTATGGTGTAACGGTGATATAATAATACAGTTTTTTAAATCGTATAAAAATTATGACCTCTATAGGGTCCACAAGCTAAAAACGCGATTTTTCGTACAATCAGGGGCCATAATTCAGGAAGTTACGTTCCAATATGCGCGAATATCGAAAGGAACCGAGATCTTTGGGCTATAAGCATACATTTCAAGTTTAAACCAAATCGGATAAAAATTGTGACCTCTACAGTGTTCACAAGCTAAAAACGTGATTTTTCGAGCAATCAGGGGCCATAATCCATGAAGTTACGGTCCGATACATGCCAATATCGAAAGGAACAGAGATCTTAGGGCGATAAACCTATATTTCAAGTTTCATTGAAATCGGATAAAAATTGTGACCTGTAGACTGTTCACAAACAATTGTGGACGGACGGACGGACGGACGGGGGCGACGACAATATACGTCCACATGAAAATGTGGGCATATAAAAATATTAAACGACAAAATAGCAAAAAATGGCGGAAATCGTCGGATCAAATTTTTACTATGATTTTCGTCTTCAGCACCCCTGAAAACCATTGGAAAGATATATTCAACGACAAAACAGCAAATAAATGGCCTGGTTGCTATGGGATTTTGTTTCTGATCATACCAAATCTTTGACTTGCTTTTTCTCAAAACTTACTTTTGTGAGTTGGGTAGCTTCGAATGGACAGAGCTCAGTCAATTTTTGCCCGTTTCAAACAAACTATACATCAAATTGAAGGTAATGAGTTGGAGAATGTGAAAATAACAATAACTCAATTTTTAAAATTTCCTCACTATGACTCAGTATGCCATGGGGGGTCACATTATCTTCTATATTTGTAGATTCAGAATCTGGATGATGCCACACTGGCACACTTAAGGAAATATTAAAGATGACCACGGTAAAACATTTTCTGGTTATTTAGTTTGAAGGCAGTTTCTATAAGAATTTAACCCGCTGAATCCAGTTTGCTTAGGTATTCCTCCCAATAGTGACGGCTAATTCCGCTTGGGGGCCAAATTCAAAATGGGGACTAATTTTGGCGGGAAACTCATAAAGTTCTCTAACCAGCGGCTGCCAGGCAGGATACGCCCACATTTTTCAAGAGATGGATAGAGAGCAAGTTAAACAGAAAAGCGATTTTTTGTACAATCAGGGGCCATAATTCAGGAAGTTATGATCCGATATGCACAAATATCGACAGCAACCAAGATCTTTGGGTTATAAACATGCATTTCAAGTTTCATCAAAATTGGATCAAAATTGTGAGCTCTAGAGGGTTCACAACCGTGCTATATCATATTTTTACACTGTTTGCGTTGGAGGGACGGCCATTTTGTCCGGCAGTTTTGGTCCGATTTTCATTAAATTCGAACTCAACCATCATTAAGGTGTAACCATGATATATTCAAACGTTTTTTTAAATCGGAATAAAATTATGACCTCTAGAGGAACCTGAAGCTAAAAATGCGATTTTTCGTACAATCAAGGGTCATAATTCAGGAAGTTACGGTCTGATATGTGCGAATATCGAAAGGATCCGAGATCTTTGGGTTATAAACTTACATTTCAAGTTTCAACAAAATCGGATAAAAATTGTGACCTTTATATAGGGTCCACAACCTTGATATACCATATTTTTACGCTATTTGAGAACAAACTGAGGCCAGTTTGTCTGTCAGATTTCCGCCGATTTTCACGAAATTTGAACTCAGTCGTCCTTATGGTGTAACGGTGATATAATAATACAGTTTTTTAAATCGTATAAAAATTATGACCTCTATAGGGTCCACAAGCTAAAAACGCAATTTTTCGTACAATCAGGGGCCATAATTCAGAAAGTTACGTTCCAATATGCACGAATATCGAAAGGAATCGAGATCTTTGGGTTATAAGCATACATTTCAAGTTTAAACCAAATCGGATAAAAATTGTGACCTCTACAGTGTTCACAAGCTAAAAACATGATTTTTCGTGCAATCAGGGGCCATTATCCATGAAGTTACGGTCCGATACATGCCAATATCGAAAGGAACCGAGATCTTAGGGCGATAAACCTATATTTCAAGTTTCATTGAAATCGGATAAAAATTGTGACCTGTAGACTGTTCACAAACAATTGTGGACGGACGGACGGACAGGGGCGACGACAATATACGTCCACATGAAAATGTGGGCGTATAAAAATATTAAACGACAAAATAGCAAATAAATGGCGGAAATCGTCGGATCAAATTTTTACTATGATTTCGTCTTCAGCACCCCTGAAAACCCATGGAAACGACAAAACCCAACGACAAAACAGTAAATAAATGGCCTGGTTGCTATGGGATTTTGTTTCTGAACATACCAAATCTTTGACTTGCTTTTTCTCAAAACTTACTTTTGTGAGTTGGGTAGCTTCGAATGGACAGAGCTCAGTCAATTTTTGCCCGTTTCAAACAAACTATACATCAAATTGAAGGTAATGAGTTGGAGAATGTGAAAATAACAATAACTCAATTTTTAAAATTTCCTCACTATGACTCAGTATGCCATGGGGGGGTCACATAGTGATGCCACACATAAGGAAATATTAAAGATGACCACGGTAAAACATTTTCTGGTTATTTAGTTATCGAAAATTTGTGAGATTCTCTCGGACCTTAGTTTGAAGGCAGTTTCTATAAGAATTTAACCCGCTGAATCCAGTTTGCTTAGGTATTCCTCCCAATAGTGACGGCTAATTCCGCTTGGGGGCCAAATTCAAAATGGGGACTAATTTTGGCGGGAATCTCATAAAGTTCTCTAACCAGCGGCTGCCAGGCAGGATAAGCCCACATTTTTCAAGAGATGGATAGAGAGCAAGTTAAACAGAAAAGCGATTTTTTGTACAATCAGGGGCCATAATTCAAGAAGTTATGATCCGATATGCGCAAATATCGACAACAACCAAGATCTTTGGGTTATAAACATGCATTTCAAGTTTCATCAAAATTGGATCAAAATTGTGAGCTCTAGAGGGTTCACAACCGTGCTATATCATATTTTTACACTGTTTGCGTTGGAGGGGCGGCCATTTTGTCCGGCAGTTTTGGTCCGATTTTCATTAAATTCGAACTCAACCATCATTAAGGTGTAACCATGATATATTCAAACGTTTTTTTAAATCGGAATAAAATTATGACCTCTAGAGGGACCTGAAGCTAAAAAAGCGATTTTTCGTACAATCAAGAGTCATAATTCAGGAAGTTACAGTCCGATATGCGCGAATATCGAAAGGAACCAAGATCTTCGGGTTATTAACTTACATTTCAAGTTTCATCAAAATCAGAAAATTGTGAGCTCTAGAGGGTACATTACCTTGATATACCATATTTTTACTCTTTTTGAGAACGAGGGGCGGCCATTTTGTCTGTCAGTTTTGGTCCAATTTTTACGATATTCGAACTCAACCATCCTTAGTGTGTAACGGTGATATATTAAAACGTTTTCTTAACCCGTTAAGTGTGTAGTTTTTAAAATGTTAACTACACCCTATTGTGTAATTAATTTGACGAAAAACTTCATTTTTGGACCTTTTCATTCCTGAATACAAATGATAGTAGTCTGAAACCATATTAAAACTAACGGTAAATAGTGTTGTCTCCCTTCGATTAGATTTCTTTGTCCAGGCGTAATATAACGTCCTACACATGCTGCGATCGTATGTTCAAAGAATAGGTTGGGGAAAATACCTCCAAGGCGTTATATTACGCCCTACACATGGTGAGTGGCAGTTGTCCAGGACGTTATATAACACCCTACGCATTTAACGGGTTAAATCGGATAAAGATAGGTTGCCAGGCAACGAAACATACGCCCATAACAATTAAATCGTCCGGGCAGTCAACAAAAGTTGTTGCATATTTTTACTTTTTTCGGTAATGAAACATTTATAATACACTAAAATCTGATTAAGAGCAACAACTCATGAAGTAATTATCAGAAAACCATTAGAATTTGTTTGTTTGTATAAAGTTCTGCCCCATGCTAACGTTTTGTATACAAAACTTTTAATATCTTGGATATAGCTGTTCAAGACATATCAATCTGAAGTCAATCGGATGATAACTTTAGCCTTTATAGCGTCACAAAGTGAACAAGGGCCATAACTTTGGCAGTAATTATCGGAAATCATTGAAAATCAATAGGATTCTTTGTCTCATGACCTTAAACACTGTATAAATTTAAAGTCAATCGGATATTACCTTTGGCCTTTAGAGAGAGAGAGAGAAATGGGGTTTAACGTCCACTCGACACAAACTAGGTCATTTCGGGACTAACATATGGTTTAATTTTATTTACATAATTCGCTTGCGCGTAGGGGTCTTTAGCAGTGGGAGGAAACCGGAGGACCCGGAGAAAACCCACGAGGTTGGACAGGCGACCCTACTCCTTGTCCCGTACAACCTGGGATTCGAAACCACGCCAGTCGAATCAATGACAGACTTTATGATACAGCGCGCCTCTAGAGCGTCCACAAGATTTTTCAAAGTGATCAAGGGCCATAACTCTGGCAATAATTATTGGAAATCGCTGAAAATAGGCTTCTTTGTCTCAAGACCTTAAACACTGTGTATAAATTTAAAGTCAATCAGATATTAACTTTGGCCTCTAGAGCGTCCACAAGCAATTGTGGACGCCAGACCGCTGGACGGACCGACCGACGGCAATATACGACCACATTTCAATGTGGGCGTATAAAAATTATGACTGCTAAAGGATCCACAAGCTAAAAACGTGATTTTTCGTACAATCAGGGGCCATAGTTCAGGAAGTTACAGTCCGATATGTGCGAATATTGAAAGGAACCAAGATCCTTGGGTTATCAACTTACATTTCGAGTTTCATCAAAATCAGAAGAAAATTGTGACTTCTAGAGAGTCCACAACCTTGATATACCATATTTTTAAGCTATTTGAGAACAAGGGACGTCCATTTTGTCTGTCAGTTTTGGGCCGATTTTCCTGAAATTCGAACTCACCCATCCTTAGGGTGTAACAGTGATATATTAAAATGTTTTTTTAAATCGGATAAAAATTATGACCTCTATAGGGTCCACAAGCTAAAAACGAGATTTTTCGTACAATCAGGGGCCATAATTCTGGAAGTTACGATCCGATATGCGCGAATATAGAAAGGAAACGAGATCTTTGGGTTATCAACCTACATTTCAAGTTTCATCAAAATCATATGAAAATTGTAAGCTCCAGAGTGTCCACAACCTTGATGTACCATATTTAAGAACAAGGGACGGCCATTTTGTCTGTCAGTTTTAGGTCGATTTTCATGAAATTCGAACTCAACCATCCTTAGGGTGTAACGGTGATATAGTAAAAAAAATTATTTAAATCGGATAAAAATTATGACCTCTATAGGGTCCACAAGCTAAAAACACGATTTTTCATACAATCAAGGGTCATAATTCAGGAAGTTACAGTCCGATATGTGCGAATATCGAAAGAAACCAAGATCTTCGGGTTATAAACTTACATTTCAAGTTTCATCAAAATCAGAAGAAAATTGTGAGCTCCAGAGGGTCCACAACCTTGATATACCATATTTTTACACTTTTTGAGAACGAGGGGCGGCCATTTTGTCTGTCAGTTTTGGTCCAATTTTTACGAAATTCGAACTCAACCATCCTTAGTGTGTAACGGTGATATATTAAAACGTTTTTTTAAATCGGATAAAAATTATGACTGCTAAAGGATCCACAAGCTAAAAACATAATTTTTCGTACAATCAGGGGCCATAATTCAGGAAGTTACAGTCCGATATGTGCGAATATTGAAAGGAACCGAGATCTTTGGGTTATCAACTAGCATTTCGAGTTTCATCAAAATCAGAAGAAAATTGTGACTTCTAGAGGGCCCACAACCTAGAGACGGCCATTTTGTCTGTCAGTTTTGGGCCTCTAGAGCATCCACAAGATTGTTCAAAGTGAACATGGGCCATAAAATGGTAGTAATTATCGGAAATCATTGAATATCACTGGGCTTCTTCTTCGTCTCATGACCTTAAACAGTGTGTATAAATCTGAAGTCAATTGGATATTAACTTTAGCCTCTAGAGCGTTCACAAGATATTTCAAAGTTACCAAGGGCCATAACTCTGGCAGTAATTATAGGATATCGTTGAAAATCAATAGGATTCTTCGTCTCATGACCTTAAACACTGTGTATAAATTTAAAGTCAATCGGATTTAGCCTCTAGAGCATCCACAAGATTTTTCAAAGTGATCAAGGGCCATAACTCTGGTAGTAATTATCTGAAATCGCTGAAAATCAATAGGCTTCTTTGTCTCATGACCTTAAACACTGTGTATAAATTTAAAGTCAATCGAATACTAATGTCTAGAGCTTGTGGACGTTATAATGATTATATTGGATTTAAGTTTTTTAAAATGTTCTGTTTTTCTAATCTAAAATCGTTTAAATTAAAAGAACAAAAAATATTTCATAAACATGGTCAGACAGCCTGTAAATGTTATAAACTATTTTTTTCTAACGTAGATTATGTAATGCTTTAACTTATAATTCCTTGAACGTTATTAAATTATTTATTCAAGATGTTATATTGATTTTAATTGGATTTTAGTTTTTTAAACATTCCGTTCTCCTTATCTAGATCATATGACAAGATGGAACTGGGAAAAAAGTGTGGAACTTTTTAGAAACAAATTTGTTTAACTGCCACAACGGCTTATGAAGAATAACTAATCTTGTTTATTACTTGTTTAGGCTTTAGATTTTACTCCTACGGGCTAGTATTTCCCCATACAGGTCAGCAAGAATAAAGATACACATGACTTATTTTTGTCTACTATGAACCCTGAATCCGTCTTCATGTCGCCCCACTTGATCACTTTACCAGATTTGGCTAATTCTTATCAAAGTTCAGTCTTATTTCAGGGGCCGACTGCTAAAATAATATAAGCCTGTACACGAATCCAATATCAACTGAAATTTCTGATCCCATTTAGTTTGTTTCATACAGTTTCGGGATCACTCATTATTCCTACTGATGAAACCTAATTAATCAGACAACACTCTATCTAGATCTGTAAAATCGTGAATAAATGAGAGTAAGCTCCAACTGAATGATGACAAGGCGGAAGCCATGCTTGTAGGGACATCTCAATACAGAGTTCTTAAACATAGCCATGTTCAAATCCAAACTCAAAACCCATTTATTTGTGACTTATTAACATGATAAGCCATTTATGGCAATAGGCCTGCAGCCAAAATTTCTAGCGTGAAGTTCCACTACATGGTCCTCCCTAATAAACAAACTATACATTTTTGGAAAGCTTACAACACTAGGAACACAAATCCAGAGAGCTCCAAGCAAAAAGTCTGCACTTACTCAATTTAGGGCCAGATGAAAATTGTGATACTTGTCAAGTAAATCCTATATTTATACTAATATTTGTGAAGTTGACATAAAATTAAATATTGAAGAAAACACCCGATGCCTTGATCCTATGCAAAGAATATGCTCTTGGTTAAATTTTGATTTAAAGCAAAATGCAGAAAACATAATGGAAACAAACAGAATTTCAGAAATCTATTTATGGTAAAAGGAGTTATCTCCCTTTGTGATGGGCAGCGTCCAGTTATTCGGATGGAATATAAAACTGAGGTCCCGTGCACATAAAAAACTTTAAATTCAAAATAAAGAGTAGACCGTAATGTATGGCGGGCATATGTACATCTTCATTATGACGGTTGATTTTTTAAATCTCTTCGTTACAATTGCCACTCCCTTACAGTATTATTTAGGTTTTGACATCTGTTTTAGTGAGAAAATTACATATAGATGCTTTGTTTCAATTCAAATATTTGTTAGGAATTTAGCCCCAAATCTAATCTGAGTTAAAAGTTTACATATATATTAGTAGAAATACTGTTTTGGGAGAGCTTATATGCCCGCCCGCCCTGATTCGTTAAACCGTCCATTTTTCGGGCAATGTATTTCAGTTTTTCAGGCACAAGCTTCAGAGAATGGATAATGCGACCATATCTCGTAACGTTTTCAATGGCTTGAGACGGGGTTGCAGTTCAATTCGTATTACATTTGTTTTTACTATAAATTAAAAATAAGACTTTTATTATATAGATAAGAAGCGAAAGTTTGAAGGAATGGACCAAATCAATGAGGCATAATTATTGCCGACTTCTTGTTAGCCTGCGTGTACTCTTTTACTGTAACGTGACTCCCAAAGCAGACAAATAGGAAACACTACAGTGATCCAATGGGGCTGCAATTCAACCGGGGTGATGTTAGCTGCGATGTTTATCAATTTTTCTGTAAACGCAAGTGACAAAAGACCGTATAATACCAACATCCAAAGTCTTCATTTTAACCACAACTGAACATAATATCAAGGCCTAATATATCGAACTTTCAATCAAATTGACTGACATGCGGCATCGCTCAACAGCGGCCTTGCTTCGTACACTCTTTCATTTAGCCTCGATCTAACTGATGACGTCAACATAACGGTTAATAATCTCCGCATGGGGTGCCATTTTTTATTTAATCAATCAGTGAAATCCTATTTAAATCCAAGCTGTAGCCGAGCCATCCGTGGGTCTACAGAGTTGATTTTGGGCTTGTTGTTTAAATAAAGATCTAATTTATAATTTCTATAACATCTGAAGCCTAAATTAAGACTTGCAATAATCAGATTTAGCTCTTGCATAATGTATGTTTAATGATTGTTTCATTCAGAAAATTTGGGCCCCCTACACCCATGTAGCCCCTTACCTGTTGTTCAATCCGATTCAGTTTGTTGAATCAAATATTGTTTAAACTATTGTTTTCCATTCCATCCGAACCTAAGGGGCATTGTCCTTCCAGCCCACTCCCATCCCGTACCACTGACAGGGGGTTACCACACGGGTGTTGTCTTCTACATGTACATATCTAATCTGTGTAAGTGTAGTAAATGTGACAACTTTTTATAAAAAAAACCTCTGTGCAACAGATTCTAAAGATCTTTTTAATGTTATCGATAAACTTATCTCTGAAAATCAAAATAAATTACCAAAGTCTAATTCAGATGTTGTGCTAGCTGAACGTCAGTGACTTTTTTCATGACAAAGTCAGTGATCTCAGACATACTCTTGACAATACATGTACTAGCAGTGGGTTAAATGCGTTTGAAGAACATCATGTACCAAGCCGTGTTTGAGTTTGCCCCAGTTACAGAAGAACATGTCCGGTCCATCATTGGTAAGAGCAAGTCAACTTCCTGTAGCCTAGATTCCCTTCCAACATGGCTTCTGAACTCCAAAACAGTATTGGATGCGCTCCTTCCTTTCATCACTGCTATCATAAATTCTTCAATTGCCAAAAGCTTTGTGCCGACTTCATTAAAGATTGCCCTTGTGATTCCACTTCTGAAGAAACCATCGCCTGATTGCGAGATCCTCAAGAACTATCGCCCTGTCTCAAATCTTGAGTTTATCGGAAAGGTGCTTGAAAGGGTGATAGCGAGACAAATCACTAATTATCTGCAAGCTAACGAACTTCATGAACCACAGCAGTCTGCATATAAAGAAGGTCAAAGCACAGAGACAGCACTATCGAAGGTAAAAGCTGATATTGATGCAGCACTGGACAGTAACCTTGGCATCAACCTTATACTTCTAGATCATTGGCCAAGAAAGTTCATCCAGATTTTCCGGCGTGGTTCCCCCTTGTCAGTGATGCAGGATGGAGGGCCTGACAAGGACAGCTGTCTAGTCATTCGGATGACTGCTCCCTCCTACATGAAACAACTATTCACATTCTACAAAAAGGAAAGACAGAGTCTTCGTTTGTCCACAGATACTACTTTACTATCTGTGCCTGCTTACAAGAGAATCAGAGGAAAATTATCTTTCCCTATAAATGGTGCCCAAATGTGGAATAAGCTACCAAGATCAATTAGAGCAAGTTCAACTTTTGTTAAATTTAAATTGGAGTTAAAAACACACTTGTTTAAATATTATTACAAACTGTGATGTGACATTTGTTAAGCGCTTAGAAATATCACCGGATATAATGAAGTGCTATAGAAGATGAATAATAATAATAATAATGTGAAAATGAAACAAAAAGACTGTTAAAGAAACCGAACTTGATGTTTATACATGTAGTGACAGTAATGATGATAACGACTAACTTTGATGACATTTAAAGTGCTGGGTAACTGCTTAATTTTGATTTTCAATAATTTATTTACTTCAATAAATAATTTTTGTCTTAAATCTATACTTGTTATCAAATTACACAATTATAGATACGGTTTCAGTTTAAATGTTTGGAATTCAGCCTTAATATCTGATCTAGAGGTTTACAGCTACCTGTAGTAAAAATGACATAGGGTCTAATTGAAAGGGTATGTTGGTGTGGGTTTATGTTTTAGTGGAAGAAATTATGTGGTTTCAATGCGATTTACAAAACAATGGACATAGTCTGGTCTCCATTACTTCATAGACATATTGCTCAACCAATGTCAAACATTTCTCCTTGCTCATCAGACTAATTGCTCCACCAATAATTTCTGGGTAAACACCCGCTCACCAACCCTTGCAGTCCCCTCTGACCCCATTAACGATATAAATATTGGGCTTGTGTGCTCACACATGGTCTTGTGCGTCATACAGCATCAGCAGTCAACACACACCTGAAATACTGTTACCAATTGCAGACATTGACAGAAAGGGAGATAACTCTCTATTACCGTTAATGGATTTCCAAAATTCTGTATGTTCCCTTGTCCATTATGTTTTCTGCATTTTGGTTTAAATCAAAATTTAACCAATAGCATATTCTTAGCCTAAGATGAAGGCATTGGGTGTTTTCGTCAATATTTAATTTTATGTCAACTTCACAATTATTATTATAAATATAGCATTTACTTGACAATTCATCTGGCCCTAAATCAAGTTAGTGCAGACTTTTTGCTTGGAACTCTCTGGATTTGTGTTCCTGGTGTTATAAGCTTTCCAAAAATGTATAGTTTGTTTATTAGGGAGGACCATGTAGCAGAATTGTGTTTCTAATCAAGCTATAAATTTTGGCTGCAGGCCTACAAGGTTTGGGGGCATTTCTGTGTAACGTTTCACCACAAGAGTTCCACAAGATATTTGACTTCTGAAGATAAATACATTCAACAAAAATAATTCTGATAGTGTTTTGGGTCTGTGATGCTTTTCACCACAAGAGTTCCACAAGATTTGGACTTTGAAAATAAATCATTTATTTTATTCAAAAATTTCTTCGCAGACTTCTCTATATGCCTGTATGGTACCATATTCCACAAGATTTTCGACTAGAATAATTTTCATAGAGTGTTTCCGGTCTGTGGTGTTTTTCACCACAAAGTTCCACAAGACATTTGACTTTGAAAATAAATCATATTTTGCAAAAATTTCTTCTTAGATGTCCCTATGTGCCTGTGTAAATATCATAAAATTGTGTAAGTGGGCCGATCCCTAAATATAGTTTCTTTTCAACCAAGTTTGGTGTGTGTTGTATATTTCTATAGTGGAAAAAAACAAGCATTGTGGAAGGGAGAAAATAAAAAAGATAGGTTGCCAGGCAACAAAACATACGCCCACACCAGCTAAATCGTCCGAGCAGTCGACAAGGGTTGTCACATATTTATTCTTTTGTAGGTAATTAGGGGAATTTAATAGACAATTTCATACACATGACATTATAATTTTCGTTGTTTGAAGGTTCACAAGGTTCTAAAAACTAAAACAAGGGCCGTAACTCTGGAAGCAATCTACAGAAATTGTTCAAATTCGACAGGCTTTTTGTCGTTTTACTAATTCAAATAATGCATATAAATTTCATACAGATCGAATGATAACTTTTGTTGTTCGAAAGTTTACAAAGTTCAACAAAGTAAATCAAGGGTCATAACTCTAGACGTAATTGACGGAAATTGCTGACATTCAATAGGCTTGTTCGTCTTCATTTCACTAATTTAGGTGATAACTGAAACTCAATAGGCTTGTTCGTTTTACTAATTTAAATGATACATATAAATTTCATACAGATCGGATAAGAACTTTTGTCGTGAAACAAGGTCCATAACTCACGGCGTGATTAATAGAAATTGCTGAAATTCAATAGGCTTCTTCATTTCACTAATTTAAATGATGCATATCAATTTCAAACAGATCGGATGATAACTGTTGTCATTAGAGAGTTCACAACATTCAACAAAGTGAAACAAGGGCCATAACTCTAGATGTAATTAACAGAAATTGCTGAAATTCAATAGGCTTCTTTGTTTTACTAATTTAAATGATGCATATAAATTTCAAACAGATCGGATGATAACTGTTGTCATCAGAGCGTTCACAAGATTCAACAAAGTGAAACAAGGGCCATAACTCTAGATGTAATTAACCGAAATTGTTGAAATTCAATAGGCTTCTTTGTTTTACTTATTTAAATGATGCATATAAATTTCAAACAGATCGGTTGATAACTTTTGTCGTTAGAGCGTTCACAAGATGCAAAAAAGTGAAACAAGGGCCATAACTCCAGAAGAAATTAATGGAAATTGCTGAAATTCAATAGGCGTCTTCATTTCACTAATTTAAATGATACACATTAATTTCATACAGATCGGTTGATAACTTATGTCATTAGAGCGTTCACGAGATTCAACAAAGTGAAACGAGGGCCATAACTCTAGATGTAATATACAGAAATTGCTGAAATTCAATAGGCTTCTTTGTTTTACTAATTTAAATAATGCATATAAATTTCATACAGATCGGTTGATAACTTTTGTCGTTAGAGCGTTCACAAAGTGCAACAAAGTGAAACAAGGGCCATAACTCCAGAAGAAATTAACAGAAGTCATTGAAATCAAATAGGCTTCTTCATCTCACTAATGCAAACAACATATATCAATTTCAAAACAATCGGTTGATAAATGTAGTCTGTAGAGTGTTCACAAGAAATTGTGGACGACGGACGGACGGACGGATGGGGGCGACGGCAATATACGACCACATTTCCATGTGGGCGTATAAAAACCAGCTGCTGCCAGGCAGGATACGCCCACATTTCTCAAGAGATGGATAGAGAACATCAAGGGCCCCAATTCAGGAAGGTACGATCAGATATTGACAGGAACCAAGATCATTGGGTTTATAAACATGCATTTCAAGTTTCATTAAAATGGGATCAAAATTGTGACCTCTAGAGGGTTCACAAACTTGATATACCAGATGTTTACTACACTATTTGCGTTGAGGGGCGGCCATTTTGTCTGGCAGTTTTCGTCCGATTTTCAAACTCAACCAACATTAAGTTGCAACGGTGATATATTTGACGTTTTTGTTATTGTAAATCAGATAATAATTGTGACCTCTTGAGGGACCACAAGCTAAAAACATTATTTTTCGTACAATCAGGGGACATAATTCAGGAAGTTACGATCTGATATGCGTGAATATCAGAGCAACCAAGATCTTTGGGTTATAAACATGCATTTTAAATTTCATCAAAATCGGGTGAAAATTGTGACCTCTAGAGAGTCTACAACCTTGATATATACCATATTTTTAAACGATAAGCGTACGAGAGGCGGCCATTTTGTCCGGCAGTTTTGGTCTGATTTTCACGAAAATTAATCTCGTCCTTCATTAGGGTGTAACGGTGGTATATTCAAACGTTTTTTTAAATCGGAATAAAATTGTGACCTCCATTGGGTCTACAAGCTAAAAAACATGATTTTTCGTACAATCGGGGCCCATAATTCAGGAAAGTTACGGTCCGATATGCGCGAATATCGAAAGGAACCAAGATCTTTGGGTTATAAACATATATTTTAAGTAATATCAAAATCAGACAAAAATTGTGACTCTAGAGGACCCACAACCTTGGTATAACATACTTTTAAACTATTTGCATACAAGGAGTAATGTGACCTTTGAATTACATTACGTAATTGTTGCTGGCAGCACTTCTGGTCAAGATAAAATTACTGTCATTGGTGTTTTTATATCCTAAATACTTAGCTTGATCATCCCACAATGTATGAATAAATGTGACCTTTGAATTATGTTACATGATTGTTGCTGGCAGTACTTCCAGTCAGGATAAAATTGTTGTCATTGGTTTTCATATCCTACATACTTAGCTTGATGATTCTGAGGAGGTTCCAGCTTTCCCTCACAATGTATGAATGCGTAATCGTTGCTGGCAGCACTTCTGGACATATCAAAATATGTCATTGGTATTTTAAGGTAATATGTAATGTGCTGAATCATCTGCAACAAGTTTTATCCATCCCTCATTTTGTGTAATTAAATGGTTTTTGACTTAAAGGGACAATAACACTCTTGCTGGCTTGACAGCTCAAGAAAATAAAAAAATAGCCTCTAGGTACTAGATGTGTTAGTGTCTTATCTGTTGTGTAAATTACCCATTAAATCCTATTTTACTTGTCCAGAGGGTTCAAAAATATTTTTAAATCCAAGTCACATTTGAAAAGCTTTACGTCAGGCTTTTCAAATCATTTAGTTGAATTTTTCCAATTCTTTTATATTAGGTGTGTTAAGATGAAATTTGTATCATCAATTAATTGGAATATTGTAAAATAGTACAATTTGTTGACCAGAATAAAGATTGGGACATATTATTCAGTTACAACAAGAGTGGTATTAAGCCTTTAAAGATCACTGTTCAAGGCAACGGTCAGCTGAAAGTAGCTCTTAGCTATGTTTTCCCATTCAGAGAGAGAGAGAAACACACACAAACTAGATCATTTCAGGACTAACATATGGCTCTATTTTATTTCAATAATTCGCTTGCGCGCAGGTTTTTTTTTAGCAGTTTGAGGAAACCGGAGGACCCAGAGAAAACCCATGAGGTTGGACAGACGACCCTACTCCTTGTCACGTACAACCGGGGAATCTATCCCATTCAGTGTCCTCAGTGTATCCAATCCTATGACAAATCGCTTTTCCCTCATAATGTGTAATTAAATATGAAATATGGATGCGCAGCAGGGTTCAAACGGTCAGGTCACAGATCTGTAGCAATCCCATTTCTTGATATCCAGGTATCACCATACAAAATCATCATGTCAAACCTTTTCCCTCTCTTCGTGTAATTAACTGTCCTTGACGCCTGGTCTATCTGTAGTGTAATCCTTATAAAGCTCAAAATTAGAAATCCATGAGTGGCGAGTAGGCGTCATATATTTCTCTCATGAAGGGACTAGTTTCGTTCAGTTTGAACTCATCAGGCTTAAGTGAGATTATGCGGATGTTCCCTTTATATAGTCATCGGGGACCGGAGCACAAAATGGGTCTCGGGTGGACCTGCACATTGCTGTATCACCAGAGCAACTGCTTCCATTTAACCCTTTCACTGCGTATACCCGGTAGTACCGGGTATTATAAAATGTCGGTAAAATGCGCGTACCCGGTATTACCATGTACTCAGTAAAGCCCTCGCTAAAATTAGTACCGTAACTGCAAGTGCCATCTATTGTATTTTCTATACACTAGAACATATACCCACGTGTTTCAAAGCGGCAAACCGTAAAATGGCGGAGTGCATAGTGACAACGTAGACGATGCACTCTCGGCGAAGTCGTGAATGACGTCTTGCTGACCAACACGTGGACAATTTCGAGGCGGGTGATACACATAATTCGTTTCCAGTTACTCGATAATGAAAGTAGTCAGGACAGTGATTGGTATTATGAAGTGTGTGATTTGTTGCGCGACGTTCCGCCCATGGCTAGCTATGTCTCCCGTGCATGATGAACAAGCCCAATGTGAACACGATAGCTCTGTGTCTGCAGTAGATTCTGACAATAATTCTGATGTTGATAATAATGCTGGCCTGCTGGATCGTAAAAGACATAGGCAATTCCTGAGTCCCGAACGTGTAGATCTATTGACTGACTATATTGATAATGATATGGGACTTGGGGATGAAAGTGAAAGTGAAAGTAAAAACAAGGTATTGCAATCCGCACGTGGTCATGGCAGCGGGAGACGTGATGCACGTGTTCGTGGCGGCATTGCTCATGGCTGCTATTGATATTTTTGTTCATTTTATATATCTTTATCAAAATCCAGTGAAAAAAACAATATCTTTTAAGTATTTCATGGAGAAAAATTCGTTTTCGTGTTAGCTTTAGTGAGAAATGAGAAATCCAAAATGGCCGCCATGACGTCACGTGACTACATTATTATGCAAATTTCCAAAATTCTATTTTTTCCTCTTAGCCCAACCCCATGCCCTTCCCAACAGACAAAAATTTTTTTCATAAAAGCTTCCATAAGTACTGCTTGGCATTCAGTTCCAACCTCCCTTTTTTCCTCAAAAAAGGGTCTAGCACAGGCAGTGGATTTACGTCTAGCATTGAAAGGGTTAATGGTGAACAGAGAGACGGCTTAAGAACTGCCGTTATAAAATGCTTATTTGCATGTACTCTAAGGCTCTCAACCCATTTGACTGTGTCGATTAAAATGATATAAACATGTGGGAATTATTTGGATAACTGGACTGGGTTATTGAAATGTGTAATGTGCACTAAGCTTTTTTAGTATTAGATAGCAATAGCATAATGTGGAACTTGTCTAGACATTAGACATGCATGATTAGTTTACAATCAGACTAAATATTCAACTGCTATTTGGAAATTGTGCTGTCGGGTTTGGAGTTGCTATATCTATCGCGTATATTGGTGCGGTAAGATGGCCGTGTCTCTAATCTGAGGGACTGATCAACTCTATTGTTACAGGTTTCCTGTTACTAATCTACCAATCAGAAAGAGTTTGATCTGCCATCAGCCATTATACCGGAGTACAAAACACTTAATAAATTAAACAACAAATTTATTTCATTATACCGGAGTCAAAATTCTCCAGAATTTGAATAGCAAATTTCGATTATTTTGATTCAAAGTAGATCACCATCATGTTATGAACCGAAAAACTATTCTGGTCCTTTTATACGCTTCTTAAAAATATGTACGCTCAAATCCAAGAGAAAACTATTTTAAGCTCACCAAAGGGTCATTCCATACCAACTGGACCAATGGTGGGAACATGACCCCCTCCCAAAAAATTATAAAAAAAACTTATGTTATAGCATATGGCCTTAAACTAGGAAATCTGAAAATTTACCTCTCTAGGTTGGAAACTCGCTGAGATATGGCCATTTGGAATTAGGGTATTGAAACAGATCATAAATTCAGTAATTTTTTTCAGGTTTTAGGATGCTTTAAAATCACATTTCAAATAGGAGTAGAACTCTCTAACTTTGTAATCTAAGACAACTTTTGGTATAGATTATGAATTTAGCATCACACTCATTATCCAATGCCAACTTTTCGGGTCACCAGGCGGCAAAATGTGAAACAAATGAACTATTAACTTTTATTTTCAGGATTTCCACAGCCTCTGGCAAAATCACTATTGTATACACAAATTTCAAAATTGGCATAGTTAATGTCAGTTTGTCTTTTATCAATTCACAAAAGATTATAAGTCGATGAGATATATACTTTCCCAAATATTCAGTCTCGAAGCTCAATGCACACTGAAAACGTACAAAATATACCCATTTTCACCTTCAATTTTGGTGGTGTGGGACAGAGGTTAAAATTATGAAAAAGTTTGATAATGAAACTTCAATTACCCTACTATAACAGACATTAAAGACCATCTTGTGTATTTGGTGGCTTATATTTTTAATTGGCACTTGAAATCTGTGCGGTGATGAAGTTTTAATGGACGTATCAAAATTGTTGACTTTTCAGGTTGATTTTAAAATAACTTCTAAATGACCTATACTCCTCAAACGTGTCTGTTTATAGTGACATTTGGCATATAGATGATGAATTTAGCATCACACTCATTATCCAGTGCCTACTGTTCCGGCCACCAGGCGGCAAAATGTGAAACAAATGAACTATTCACTTTTATTTTCAGGATTTCCACAGCCTCTGGCAAAATCACTATTGTATACACAAACTTCAAAATTGGCATAGTTAATGTCAGTTTGTCTTTTATCAATTTACAAAAGATTCTAAGTCGATGAGATATATACTTTCCCAAATATTCAGTCTCGAAGTTCAATGCACTCTGAAAACGTACAAATTATACCCATTTTCACCTTCAATTTTGGCCATGTGCGACAAAGGTTAAAATTATGAAAAAGTTTGATAACGAAACCTCAATTACCCTACTATAACAGACATTAAAGTCCATCTTGTGTATTTGATAGCTTATATTTTTAATTGGCACTTGAAATCTGTGCAGTGATGAAGTTTTAATGGCTAGGTTATCAAAATTGTTGACTTTTCATGTTGATTTTAAAATAACTTCTAAATGACCTACACTCCTCAAACGTGCCTGTTTAAAATGATCTTTGGCGTAGATTACAAATATGTAATCATTTTGGGTGTACATTGTATTGTTCTAATTTTATTTTGCATCCAAAATGAGAACAAAATGGTTAATACGCTTGACGAATTGGAATAATGGGTTTTGATAATTAGATTAAAATGATTTCTGAAAGACTTAGACCCCTCATATTTGTCATTTTAGATCAACTCTTAACATAGAATAAGAATAAGAATAAGGACTCTTTTGGGATCCAGGGAATATCATTTCAATTTAGTTTTGCTTTAAAAACAGGTGAAAACGTGTTTTGTCTGCTTAGAAAGTTGAAGTACAGTACTTTTGTAGTTTCACTATCAAAACTACAGGCCGCAATTCTTAATGCATCGTCTTGAATTTGTGTATACTAATTTTTTCTTATACCATAATGATGTTCCCTATTGTTTTTGGTGTGTGCCCGACCCCCAGGGACAGAGAGCCACGCTCAATTTTTGTATGTGTCTGTTTATCAACTACAATCCTTAAGGGATTGTCTTGGAAGTTGTGCATACTCATTCCTTATACCCTAAGAATGATCGCTTTTGTTTTTTTGTACATGACCAACTCCACGGGGCAGGGCCACACCTATGTTTTCTTTTTGTGTCTGTGTGTTTTGATCATTTTGAAATTTTTTCGTACTTATTTCTTATACCTTTAGGATGACTGCTATTATTTTGTGTCTGTGTGTTTTGATCATTTTGAAATTTTGTCGTACTTATTTCTTATACCTTTAGGATGACTGCTATTATTTTTGGTGCATGCCCATCCCCAAGAGACACAGCAGCGCCCATTGTTTTATGTTTATCGCCTAGGGGTTGCAATTCTGAATGGATCATCCTGGGTTCAGGCATGCACTAAAAGTTCAGAATTGCAGCTTGTGGACGATAACACAAAAATCTGGTGTTGCTGTGTCCCTGGGGGTCGGGCATGCACCAAAAATAATAACAGTCATCCTTTGGGTATAAGGAATTTATAGGAATATATATGAGTAGTTTTCAAGACAATCCATTAAGAATTGTGGCCTGTAGGCAAAATGAAACGATGCTCCCTGTAGCCAAAATGATTCTATATTCTTGTTCTACATTATAAGTTGCTCTAAAATGACAAATATGAGGGGCCTAAGTCTTCCAGAAGTAATTTTAATCTGATTATCAACGCCCAATATTCTAATTTGTAAAGTGGAATAACCAATTTTTTCTCATTGAGGAGGCCAAATAAAAATTAGAACAATACAATGTACATCCGAAATGATTGCATATTCGTAATCTACGCAAACATTTACTCTAAATAGACACGTTAGAGGGGTGTAGGTCATTTAGACGTAATTTTAAAATCAACATGAAAAGTCAACAATTTTCATGATAGCCATTAAAACTTAATCACTGCACAGATTTCAAGTGCCAATTAAAAATATAAGCCATCAAATACACAAGATGGACTTTAATGTCTGTTATAGTAGGGTAATTCAAGTTTCAGTATCAAACTTTTTTCATAATTTTAACACTGTCCCACATGGCCAAAATTGAAGGTAAAAATGGGTATATTTTGTACGTTTTCTGTGTGCATTGAATTTCGAGATTGATTATTTGGTAAAGTATATATCCCATCAACTCAGAATTTTTTGGAAATTGATAAAAGACAAACTGACATTAACTATGAAAATTTTGGAGGTTGTGTATGCAATAGTGACTTTGCCAGAGACTGTGGAATTCCTAAAAAAAAAAAAGTGAATGGTTCATTTATTCCACATTTTGCCACCTGGTGGCACGAACTGTGTGAATCGCAAATTGCGTGTGATGCTAAATTCATAATCTGCACCAAAAGTTGTCTTACATTACAAAGTTAGAGAGTTCTACTCCTATTAGAAATATGAGTTTAAAGTACCCGAAAACCTGAAAAAAAAATTACCGAATTTATGATCCGTTTGAGTACCCTAATTTCAAATGGCCATATCTCAACAAATTTTCGGCCTAGAGAGGTATAATTTTGGATTTGTTAGCTTAAGTCCATGTACTATAACATATATTTTTTATAATTTTTTTGGAGGGGGTCATGTTCCCAACTTTCTGAAATTTGTTCCACTTGACATGGAATGACCCCAAAATGAAATTTGATCGTTTATATAACAGATTATGATCCCACTATTGTTCAATTTAGCAAGCCCTCCCAAGAGAAATGGCATCTATTATCCTATTCGGAAATAGCCCATGCCATATACTCTCCGGAAAAAAAGCCAATCACATCATTTAGAAGTTACATAATTGGAGATTATGTAGAAAAATGTCCATACATGAAATTGATTAACCTTATCAGATTATGACATTGGCACTGGTCTGACACGGCCAACAGCCACTTAGAAGTCAATATTCACTACCCCTCGCCTGAGTTATGATGCAATAAATAGCATACTGCATTATCTCTTCGATATTTTTTGTCTTATAAGCAAACTGATATGATGCATTAGCCAGATGTGTAATGAGATCCTTTGACGCGTTGGAGGCAGACTAGGCGAGGGCGTCTAGAAGTTAACTTGGGACCAGCAGGTCTCGAGTTAAGACCAGACAGCGGCCATGTAAGTTAGTTGGGAGTTGGCACCCAAGGGTGTCAAGCCAAGCTAGGACCATGGCTCCCTCAATACAAGCTAATTAAAGAGTCTTTAAGTTTTGTACATGATATGTTAAAAGAAGAATAAAACATATGAAGTTAAACCAGTGTTGTCGTCAAGAACTTGACATAAAGACACAAAAGTGTAACAGAAGGCTGATATGCAAATAGAAATATTACAATACAGATAATTGGGCTTTTCACGACTGATCCCGACTGGGACATAAATGATGTATCACGTTGGATAATATTTGAACCATTTTAAATCGAAATAATGAAATGAAATGAAATGAAATGGAGTTTAACGTCCTACTGTTCTGCTCCTAACCTGGGCTAATGAAGACGGGCATACGCCAGCCATACAGTGTGCTATGAGGGAAATTTTGCCCGGACAGCGGCACTACGGCCTACTCTTATACCGAATTCCAACTGCCAAGGGATCTTTTACGTGCACGCCAATGTGTACACGGGACCTCGCTTTTTCGTCCCATCCGAACGACTAGACAGCTTTCCTTGTCAGACCCTCCGTCCTGCATCACTGACAAGGGAGAACCACGCCGGAAAATCTGGATGAACTTTCTCGGCCAATGCAGGGATCGAACACCCGACCTCCAGGTTAGCGAGCTAGCGTCTTACCCACTTAGCCACTAAATCGAAATAGATTCACGCTTAGGAACTTTCGCAAAGAATGGCAATACGATTTCATAAGATTTAGTACCGAAGGGTCCCCACATTCTTTATATTTATATCTTATAAAGCTCAGATAACAACCAATCAGCAGCTATTTGTTATTATTTTACACAGGGGGATCACGTGGGTAAGATTCTGGCTCGCTAGCCTGGAGATCGGGTGTTTGATCCCTGCATTGGCCGAGAAAGTTCATTCAGATTTTCCGGCGTGGTTTCCCCTTGTCAGTGATGCAGGATGGAGGGCCTGACAAGGACAGCTGTCTAGTCGTTCGGATGGGACGAAAAACCGAGGTCCCTTGTACACATTGGCGTGCACGTAAAAGATCCCTTGGCAGTTGGAATTCGATATAAGAGTAGGCCATAGCACCGCTGCCCGGGCAAAATTTCCCTCATAGCACCCTGTATGGCGTATGCCCGTCTTCATTAGCCCAATATCCATGTATTTATAAATTGATCTTCCCATAATTCATACCTTTTAGATTTATGTCCCAACAATCTTGACAAATTTGGTCTTTTCTATTTATAGGATACAGTCCGTCACAACCAACATGGCTACCTTGTGATCCACAATAATCACAAAGTATAAGTTCCCATTTACTGTAAATAAAATCACACATTTACAAGAGAGAATTTACTCCTACTGGTAGTAGTATCTTAATTTTTTATTGACATTCTGTTCATATAAACTTTTGTATATAAGCTTGTATGATATTTATTATTATTATTATTTACAGCTTTTCTATAGAGCACCTGTTCACTAAAGTGTTCAGGAATGCTTTATGAGGCTAGGGCTGTGCCGATAGATTTCATCTTTGATAACATACGCATTGACGATATGGCCAACCAACAGGTGACACAGTGACATCAAGATTTATGTCCGAAATAGGCTCAAACAGTTTCATCTAAATCAGACAAAAATTGGTGCCTCTAGAGCGTTTACAAACTTGGTATTACATGCTTTTACAGTATCTGAGTAAAAATGGGGTGGGGGGCATTTTGATGGGATAAAAATTATGACCTCTAGAGGGTCCACAACCTTGGTATAACAAGTGTTTACACTATTGGGTCCAATTTGCAATAAATTCGAACCCAAACGTCAATAGGATTCTAACAGTTCTATATATGAACGGTTTTTAAATCAAATAAAAAGCAGTTGCCACATTTTGCAAGAGATGGACAGGGAACAAGGTAAAAAAGCAATTTTTCGAAGAATCAGGGGCTATAATCCAGGATGTTACGATCCGAGATGCAACAATGTCAAAATGAACCAAGATCTTTGGGATATCAACATATATTTTAAGTTTCATCAAAATCGGATAAAAATTGTGACCCGATTTTTAGTACAATCAGGGGCCATAATCCAGGAAGTTATGGTTCGATATGCGCAAATATTCAAAATTAGATAATGCGCATTTCGACTCATTTTGACTGCCCAGTCACAAATATGAGACAAAGAAAACATTTTTGTTTTTCAACCAATTTGAATGTGTTTTTCACCAATTTGTATTTCTCAACTTTTATTTTGAGATATTGTGACCTCTTAGACGCATGCGTATGGCCTAATTTTAAGCTCAAATGTGAAAAGATTGAAAATTCTGAGCGTAACTTTTCTTATTTTTGAAGATTTCGACTTGAAACTTTCAGAATACATTACAAATGGGTGGATTAAGATGAAGTCAGATTTTCAACTTCTCTAATTTTGCCTTATTTAAAAATATTTGTCTGTAGGGTTCACCTATCAACTTTTAGAGTAATCTCATAAAGTTAAAATTCACTGGAATGTGCCACCATTTTGAAAATGTAAGTCAAAATCCTACTCGTCCTATAATTCTTATCCAATTTTCAATATCGTCATATTTTTGGAAAGCATTCAAAATTCGCAATCGATCGATCGTTCAGAATTTTGATAATTGACCTAGATATTTTTATAGTGACGTCATAAAATTGAAGTTTTTTTTTTTTTTAAAAGTGTAAGACTTTGAAATCAGGTAAAATGTCAATGACAAACGATAAATTGAGTTATTTGATGCATATTGGACCGTAACTTCCTGAATTATGCCCCTTGTTTTGAGCTTGTTCTCTATCCATCTCTTGAAAATGTGGGCGTATCTTGCATGGCAACCACTTCTTTAATAAATTGTGAAACTTTAAAAATTGTGTAAAATGTTGATGGTAAGTGATTAACTGAATCATTTGGTGCTTATTCTGAAAGTTTTACAACAACCAGTCAGTAAACATAGGTTAAGTGCAATTTGTTTAAAACAAAAAAACCCCCAAAAAACCAGGAAATTTTGCTTTCTGAAATGATTTTGCTATATAAGATAGGGACTTTTTGACAGATTTTAATAATCTTTTTTTTTTGTACTACAAGTACAATTTTTCTTACTATTGGTGGTCTAGGGTGTGCATCCAAATATAACAGCTTTGAAATAATATAAGTGGTTCAAAAAGGTTTCTTATTTTTTTTTAAATTGCTTCATGGATGTTTCTGAAACTTCTGGTACAGGAAGTTAAGTATCCAAACAACTTGTTTAAATTATCCCTATAATGATAAAAAACTGGATTTAGTCGAAAAAATATCCGATATTTTGAAAAATAAACCACGTAAAGAGTAAAAAAAAAAATGGTGGTCTTGCGAAAAAAAGTGATCACTACGCCAGATTTCAACTAATCTAAACAACTAAAGTGTCGTTGGATAACCCAAATAATGGACGATCTTATGACATATAAGGGTCATTCCATGTCAAGTGGACCAAATTTCGGAAAGTTGGGAACATGACCCCCTCTAAGAAAATTATAAAAAATATATGTTATAGCACATGGACTTAAGCTAACAAATCCAAAATTATACCTCTCTAGGCTGAGATATGGCCATTTGTAATTAGGGTACTGAAACGGATCATAAATTCAGTCATTTTTTCAGGTTTTCGGGTGCTTTAAACTCATATTTCTAATAGGAGTAGAACTCTCTAACTCTGTAATCTAATACAACTTTTGGTGTAGATTATGAATTTAGTATCACACACAATTGATATAAGAAAAACTGACATTAACTATGCCAATTTTGGAGTTTGTGTCTACAATAGTGACTTTGTCAGAGGCTGTGGAAATCCTGAAAATAAAAGTGAATAGTCCATTTGTTCCATATTTTGCCACCTGGTGGCGCGAACAGTATGCATTGGACAATGAGTGTGATATTAAATTCATAATCTACACCAAAAGTTGTCTTAGATTACAAAGTTAGAGAGTTCTACTGCTATTAGAAATGTGAGTTTAAAGCAACGAAACATACGCCCACAGCAGCTATATCGTCCGGGCAGTCAACAAGAGTTGTCACATATTTTTACTTTTTTCGGTAATGAAACATTTATAATACATTAAAATCTGATTAAGAGTAACAACTCATGAGGTAATTATCAGAAAACCATTAGAATTTGTTTGGTTTTTATAAAGTTCTGCCCCATGCTAACATTTAGTATACAAAACTTTTAACATCATGGAATTAGCTGTTCAAGTCATAAAGATTATTTGAAAATCAATATATTTCTTCGTCTCAAGACCTTAAACACTGTGTATCAATTTAAAGTCAATCAGATATTAACTTTAGCCTCTAGAGCGTCCACAAGATTTTTTAAAGTGATCAAGGGCCATAACTCTGTCAGTAATTATCGGAAATCGCTGAAAATCAATATGCTTCTTCGTCTCATGACCTTAAACACTGTGTATAAATTTAATCGGACATTAACTTTAGCCTCTAGAGCGTCCACAAGATTTTTTTAAAAAGTGATCAAGGGCCATAACTCTGTCAGTAATTATCGGAAATCGCTGAAAATCAATATGCTTCTTCGTCTCATGACCTTAAACACTGTGTATAAATTTAATCGGATATTAACTCAAATATGACTGTTGTGTGCTGTCAAGTCCACACTAATTATTATATTTTCATCAGAGGAGATTGGTCACAGAAACAAAGACTTTATCATAGGCACATTTTATTCACTTCCTTTCAGGGAAGCTCACTCCTAATCATACAAATTATCAAGTCTTACAACAGGCAATATGTAAGGGAGATAATTCATGTATCCTTAGCAGTAGGATACAGACAACCATAATACATGCTTAGAACTGATACATGGCTATACAACATTCCCCCGACTGAAATCAAAAACACAGTTTTTGAAATCAAAGTACAACTGGTTTGACAAAATGTAAACTATGATTTTAAGAAAAGCAAAACTAAAACTATGGTACATATTATAACTCAAACAATACATTTACATATAAGTAGAGGAAAGTCTACAACGATATGGAAGCTATTGAAGTGAACATTCAAAATGCTCTGAACCCCATGAGTGTACTAAAACACATGTTGTAGATAACTACAGTGTTAGGGTTGATATACAGCTGGGTTTCTGAATGAACACTACAATAACAATATTACATGTTAATCAATCATTATTTACTAATGCTACCTGTAACTTGGAGCTTATTGTCATGAATAAGGTTATTGACAATCGCAAATAATGTAGGGCAAGAATTTACAGGGATCCAAGAAGACCTATGGCTTGCCTCTGTATGAGGTTTGGTAACTAAAACTTGTAGGGAACCACACTTGAACCGTGCTTTCTTTAGCTCCATGGTAGAAACATTAGAAACATTTTGTAAAACATGACATTGTTGGGTTAACTGATAATTGGATAACATCCAAACACTAGCAAGATGATGACTATCATCACTATTATGTACATACTTATGTAAATTAACTGGTTTGGTGATCCTATTATAAGGGAGTACATTCTCATTGAATGAATGTAGTACAATATCATTCTCATCAGTAATTAAACATAAAGGATTAATTTCAGTAAGGGTATGAGCATTATTGGCTGGAACATTACCCAGCTCCTTTTGCAGTTGATCAATATGAGTAATTTTAGTTTGGAAATTAGGTGACCTTACAAAGCATGGCTTTAGTCTGTTAATAGAATAGACGTCCGAAAGCACTCTGCCATCCAATGTGACAAGAATGTAATGGGTGCGATCGAGTACCTGATGAACAACCAAAGTACTACACCAATCAGCCTTGATTTTTCGTGAATTTGAAGTTAAGCTGGAAGATGAAGGCTTGAGAACATACATCAGCAGGCCCAATCCATAAACAGGATTCTTACTCAGATTATGAGCAACACTAATGTTTTGTGATTCCTGCTGATGTTTCTGTAGATCAATTATGGTCTTTGACATATGATCAAATCTGTCCTTCAATTGGGAAATATAATCCGAATAGGAGCGACAAATGCCATCAAATTGCCAATTGAGATGGGTAAGATTTTTCGGTTTACGACCAAACACTAATTCATAAGGACAAAAACTACCTAATCGTGATGAAGAAAAGGAGTTGTATACATAGCAGCATGTAGACACATATCTGACCCAGTCGGTTCCATATTGATTTAAGTTGACCTTTAAGAAGTCTGAAATTGATCTGATGTGGCGTTCGACCAGAAGGCTACCGTGATTGGCAACACTAATCACTTTCTGACTAACACCAAGGGCTGTGCAGAGTGAAGACACTAGTTTTCCAGTAAAACTTGAAGCAGCATCAGATATGATAACTGATGGAGGACCAAATAGGCAAACAACCTTCTGAATTAAAGATTCGCAAACTGTTTCTGCATTGACAGACTTTGTAGGAACACAAATAACAAAACGTGTTATCTCATCGCATACAACAAGAAGATGTTTGAACCCAGAAACTGATGTGGGCATAGACTTAAAATCAATGCTTAATTTGCTGAAAACATTATATTCCTCAGGGATTCGGGGATGGAATACTCTGGCTGTATCTGTTTTGGGCTTGAATTGTTGGCAGGTTGAACATGTATTGACATACTGTGTAATTCACTGAAACATGTTGGGAAAATAGAATAACTTCCGTAGGGTTAAATAGGTACAAATAACACCCTGATGATTGCATAACTGGCTATCATGATACTGATGGATTAAGCCATTACACATTGATTCCGGAATGGCTAACTGAAGAGTAAAGCGATCATCATCATGTACCAAGAGGCGAAATAAAAGCTGTTCTGCTAAAATATACTCCTCAGACTGTAGTTTTAAACGTTTAGCGGCTTTATGATTGATGGGCAAGATATCATGGGCCAGATAGTCATAAACCTGTTTAAAATACGGAGAAGTTTCCTGTTCCAAGCAAAGTTTATTCTGATCAAAAGGCAAGTTATAATCTCTGATTATCTTACACTTAATAACATTATAGAGTTTGGTCAGTTGAGCTTGATTTGGAAAATGAGTAGAAACAACCTTTTCACAATTGTGAAGTAGGGGTTTGGGAGGAATACAGAGGTCTATCGGAATGGAGTCATCGATTCCATCTTCAGTTTTGTCAACAAGACGCTCCTCCGGACAAATTTCTGTTGTGGACATCAACACTACTGGCCTGTGTTTACCCAAATAGGTTGTAGTTTGGTGAGTTGGCACTTTGGTCGAGGGAGGGGGCTTTGACGGTTTAGGGGGGTTGATAACCTGGTTGGAAACATTCTTATGTGAGGTCTGTGTCTGAGACTGGTTATCAAATGATTCTGAATCTGGGACGAAATCAGACGTAGGAGTGATTGGAGGTATATCTTTTTGAGATACTGGAGATGGTATGCAAACAGGTGAGGAAGCTTTAGATTTGGGAAACAGATCCGGGATAGGTATTTGTTTTTCCTTTGCATACCGACGAGTAACAGGTCGATTAACTTGAGAGAGAATGGGAAAAGCAAAGTCTGAAAAGGCGAAGGCTTTGGTACCACCTGATCAATTTCACTATCATGAGTATTGGTGGAGCTTCTGGACAAAAAATCAGCTAATACCATCTCTGTACCTTTTTTATAACATGTTTTGAAAGAATATTGCGAAAGCTTGATGATAAGCCTCTTAAGGCGTGAAGTGCAGGGTTCTTTCTTAGAGCTCAGAATGTAGACAATGGCAGAATGCTCCACAACAGCAGTGAATTCTACTCCTTGAAGAAGATACTGAAAATGGGTGATGTTTATTATGTGCCAGTTGCAGAACGGCTTGTATCGCTATAGAGAGTAAGATGACCTGTTGCCGTTGGAAGATACAAGACTGGTGATGTAGTTAACAGAGATTTGACTTTCTGAAAGGCCTCTTCATGTACATTTGACCATGCAAACTTGGACTTTTTTGATGAAATGCCATGGAGAGGTTGCATTACCTATTGTAACCTTGGAAGAAAATTGGATACGTAGTTTACAGCTCCTATGAATTGACGTACCTCTTTACTGGACTTAGGACGGATGAGATTTTGAATAGACTGACAACGATCTGCCAAAGCCTTCAGAATGACAAGTCCATCATCATTTACCTTTATGATATGGCCCATGTAGATGACCTCACGCCTGAAGAATGAGCATTTACCAGGGGAAATCTTTAAACCATTATCTATTAGGGCTTGGAAGACTGCTTAAGATGCTTATTATGATCCTGGGCATCTTTACGAAAGATAATAATATCATCATGGTGTGCAATGTAGTAATTACGACTGTCAGGAACTTTAGATAGGATTTTATCCATTTTTGTCTGGAAAATGGCAGGTGAGACACTTAGGCCCTGAGATAGCCTTTTAAAATAGAAATGTTGACCGCCTTGATATGACGAGATTCCAGTATATTGTTGAGCATTAGGGGCAAGGGGCAAAGAGAAAAAGGCAGATTTTAAATCCAAACAACGTTTCCATATAAGATCACATAACGTGTGTGGCCAGGGCGAATATAAACACTGTGTGTTGGAGTAAATGATACCTTCTTAGCTTTGCAGTGAAATTGATTTTGTATCAAATTGTAATGACCCTTTTAATTCTGACAGGGTATCTTGACCAAAGATTAAATCAATACCCACCAAATGTGGGGCAATATGAACTTTAAAATTAAAACAAGAGCCTTGTATGAAAATTTTAACCAACATGAATGAAAAACAAGTCAATACTTGACCATTACCCATACGAAAATTTAAACTATTTTCCAACGTATGTAAAGAAAGACTTGACAAATATGAAGACGAGTTAATAACAGACTGTGATACTAAAGACTTAGATGCACCACTGTCAAACAAAATAATGACTGATTTCTTATCAGGCAAAACACATTTACAAAAGTTTGAACGATTTAACTGAACAATAACGTCTTGGTCCGCATTTGCAGAATGCGCTTTCGTTACAAAATTGAAATTGGGGAACATTTGTGGAGCATTATTATCAAATGTTCCTGAATTCAAAAATCCTGACGAGATTTGGTAGGACCATTTGGATGGGTAGGCTGGTGTGGTGACAACTGACGATGAGAAAGACGCTCTTGACGGAACGTAGCAAAACTGCCAAGTATGGCCAGGATAAAGACAATAATCACAAAATATGACACGTTTTCTGGATGGATGAGGAGACCAATTCCTAGGAGGTGATTGTGTTCTATAGGATGAACGAGAATTATAAGGATATGGTGATTTAGTGTGGAAAGTAGACTGATCCCTATGAGGTGATTGAGTCCTATAGAATGAACGAGAATTATGCGGTGATTGAGATCGATGAAACCTAGATTGAGAAACATTTCTATCTGTTGATGGGGATCTATGTAGAATACGGTTTGACTGGACCTTCCTGACAGGACTATCATTGTATGGGGAAGGAGTACTCAAATCCAACGTCAAATTTGAGGCTTCATCCTGTAATTTAGACATACTGAAGGATACTTCCTTCACTGTTGAAGAAGGAGCAGAGGAACTGACATCAAAGTATCGCTGGGCTTTAGCAGCAAGGGTTTCTACTGGTGTCATCAGAACTGACCATGATGACAGACTGCTTACAATTGTTGGGTAGAACTGATATAAACTTATCACGGATTTGAGAAGCATTATAATCCAACTGTGAGGCTAGGTCAATCATTTTCTCCATAATGAGTAACTAGAGGTCTTACATAAATTGATCAATGTCAAAAGGATGGTAGGAAGCTTAGGAAAGATGATTAGTAAGCCTGCGATTGAAATAGTAACAGTATTTGGCAATTATATATAATTATAAACTTATACGGTTTCACAAAAATAGGATTACTAGAATAAAAGTGTTAAGATTTGATGTACAAATATCTGCTAGCAAAGATTAACATCTACAAATGTAATTAATAGAAGACATTGAGGAATGAACAATTTCAAATGACAAAGATACAAAACTGTATAGATTGGATATTTTACTAGAATTTACAAAAACACAAATGTTAAAGTCTGTGATCATATGTCACATGTACTGTGAAACTGGCATGCGCTTGTAAAAAACTTGAGAGCTGTATTTTTCGGCTTCCACAATTCCATTACACACAGCTTAAAACTTAAACAGTCAATCACAATGTTGAAAAACACTTGTAATCACTAAATCAGAGATCATCGAACATGGTTATGAGTTTCTGTACATATACAGGACAGCAACACAAGTCAAAATAAAAGGCCACTTGTCTGCACTACATTTAAAGTGTTACTCTACTCTGCTGTAAGTAGGCCTAGCTAGTAGGCCTACTATTAGTATTAGTGCTAAAAATAATGCGACCGTTCACACCTAAAAGTCCAATCAAGAATGGTTAGCTTGAGTAAACTGTTGTAGTAACTAGGTTTTCTAGCTGCTCATCGGAATAGTCACAAACACTAATTAATAGATTAAAGTCTGAAATTTCTCAGAAGAATTACTCATGCCACATAGAACACAATTAATTCACATTCAATCCATGAAAATCTGTGTTAAAATTAGCCATCCACTAAAAAATCAGTGTCCAATACTTAGATAGGGGAACTCTTTGGCGTCTCCACCATGTTGTGTGCTGTCAAGTCCACACTAATTATTATATTTTCATCAGAGAAGATTGGTCACAGAAACAAAGATTTTATCATAGGCACATGTTTATTCACTTCCTTTCAGGGGAGCTCACTCCTAATCATACAAATTATCAAGTCTTAAAACAGGCAATATGTAAGGGAGATAAATCATGTATCCTTAGTAGTAGGATACAGACCACCATAATACATGCTTAGAACTGATATATGGCTATACAACATGACATACATTTTTTGATACCTGAAATCCATCCGATTCCAACAAAAATGCATATTAATTTCATACAAATCGTATGATAACTTTTATCGTTCGAGCATTCACAAGGTCCAACAAAGTAAAACAAGGGCCATAACTAGCTAGAAGTAATTGACCGAAATTGCTGAAATACAATAGACTTCTTTGCTACACTAATTCAAATTATGCATACAAAATTCATACAGATAGGATGATAACTTAAAAACAAAACACGTAAAAAAACCGGATCAAAACCACCAAAGCGTCGTTGGATAGTACCGGTGTTTTCCTTTTATCTTGAAAACTAGTTTCATATTTTTTTCTGGTCGTCTAGGATGTGAATACAAATGTAAAATCTTTGAAATGATATAAAGGATCCAAAAAGGGCCTCAGTCTTTGAAAAAAGTCTAACATGTCCAGGGTTTCATTAAATATTACTGTAGGTGGTTAAAGTATCAGAGTAGGCGGCTAATTTTTTGAGAGCGCCGATGGCGCAAAATAACCTAAGGGGGTTCGGGGGCATGCCCCCCTGCGAAAATTTTGCGTTTCGGCACGCAACATGATGCAATTTGGTTGATTTTACACGACTTTCGTCAATTTATTTAAGGGCCAAATATGGGCATCTCTGTATTTCTATCAGAACCTATAATATCAGGTAAATAGTTTTTGAATGTAAAAGTTAGCACACGGAAAATGGGTCGATCTAACCGTTAACTCAACGATCCCTTTATCAATCTCTTTTCTAATGTATATATAGATATCTGGTACATCAATACTTTGTGGGCTATTAAACTTCGTTTTTCGGTCAGTAGGGTCGTTAGTTACTACGTATTTTATTCCATGTCAGTTTACCGATATATAATCTCATCATGGATTGTATTGCGAATTACGAGAATCGCACGTCTTATTGACGCTCCATGACATGTCCATATGAATTCCAGGTAGATATTAAAATTTTAATTGGATCATACATTTTTGATGGTTTCACAAACCAGTTGTTAGTTAAGTTTAAATCTTCATTGAATATAATCCACTGATAAAACACCGAATACTCTGAGAAACAGTCATTAATAATATATTTTTTCGAAAGAATCGCGATTACCGATGACCGTGACATCGTTGGAATTGGGTTAATGAATCAGCGATGTTGTAAGCTTAAGTTTTAAATATTGTTTAACGTTATGATTTTTTACTTTATAATACACATGCTCACAGAAGCTCTATTTTAAAAATGTTTTCTTTATTATTGCAGGCTATGCGAGATAGTCAAACAAAATTTTATTTTATAGCAATTTCAATTATGGTTGTCACGAGATCATTGTGTCGTTTGTCTATCATCGTTGAATAAAAACTAAATGGTGACAGACAAAAACTAAACGATTACGCAGAGATGTATATTAAGTTTTACCGACGTAAACCTGTCTTTCCTCCGCTGGTGCACTACTCACTGTAAAGTAACTACGAAAGATATGGCGATATTTCTTTTGCGTTTGATACATACATGTATGTATCACCACCCCTGTTAAAGTACGAAAGATTCATCTGCTTTGGCGCTATTTTGTGAAGATCGTGCAACCATTGAGCAGCGATCTTCAAGACAGAAGAAACAGAAGCTATAAATAGCACCACTTTTCGACACCCAAGGTCACCACAGGATTTTTGACACGAGGTATGAATGGAAAGATAAAGTAGCAGTTAATTTTGTTGAAGTTTATGATTTTCCGTTATCATTGTTCACCGGTCCCATGGACCAACGGGAAGATAAAATACTGGTTATCGGAAACTCTGAAATGCGTGAAAACTAGCTGGTATAAATGACAGTTTTCGAAAGAAAGTATGTAAAATAGTAAGGTATAAAGAGATAAGCCTCGTAACTTTTTATATTGAGTATAAATGTAATTGATGGTTAAGAAATTTCGAGTAGAGTGGGTGAAAAAAGGGAAGGCATGATATTAAACTACACCGATAACTCTTTTTGAAAGGAGATACAGAATACTGCCTGTTTCTTGATTATCACGTTGTACTTTTAAACTCGATAACCTTGACGCTGTATATTGTTGGGCGTGCAGTTTGTGAACTTGCCGGCTACCCGTTCTATATTACGTAGCAAAACTCTGTATACCAGTACATTTCTACTTAAAGAAGTACTCCATTTTACAAACTGTTCATGACATAATAAATTCTCAGATGGAATCAAAATATAGCCGGCGCAACGAGCCAAGTAGCCAGGGAAATTCCCCGGCAGCCGGCTGTTAATGAAACCCCTGCATGTTTTAAATTACTGTAGATGCACTTATAATCTTCTATTTTAAAAAAAAAACAGCAGTAGGGGTGATGATTTTCCGTGATCGCGGAAAAAACGCGGAAATCGCGGAATTGTCCACTCAAAACGGAATTTGAAATCTCACACGGAAAAACCGATATTTGCTGATACTCAAAACAATTTTGCAGTTATCCAAGTATTTCATCTTTTTATTCATAAAAATCGGAAATATTGAATGATATCGCATGGTTTAGTTACCTTCTATTTTAGTATTTAGCTACTTTCATTTCATCATTTAGGAATCATTGTGATAGGAGGAATACACCAGGCGGTGGCATAGGCTTAGTCTATAGGGATAACAGCAAGATGAAATTGATAAAACATGATATTTTGCGGACATTTGAATATGCAATATGGAAACTGGTATCCAGTAACATCTGTTTTCACATCATTGGAATTTACCGACCTCCTTAATCGGAGAAACACCGATGGACCGCGAATCACTTCATTGATGAAATTACTGAGTTCCATACTGATGTACTACCATCCATCAAAAACCCTATAATAATGGGAGACTTTAACATCCATATTGATGACGAAAGTGATGCTGAGGCATGCATCTTTGCAGACATAATGAATGCTCTAGGTTTTATTCAGCACGTAACCTTTTCAACTCAGAGGCATGGTCATATACTGGACCACATACATACTGAGGTCGGGAGTGCCATCAGCACTGTCAGCTGTCGTGAGGATGTTTTTGTATCAGATCATTGTCTGATCAGAATATTCATGACCATTCCTAGAGAGGACATATGTCAGAAGAGAATCACCTTTCGCAAAACTAATGACATTCCACTGGATGAAATTAGTAGGGAATTGAGTATGTCATTGAAATCGAGTTCAACAGATGGGATGGTTCAAGAATTCGAAAATAACGTTACAGCTGCTTTGGATAAGTTTGCACCAGTAAAATCAAAAATAGTGACGGTTAGAAGGAAGAAACCCTGGTTTACAAGGGAAATTGCTCAGCAGAAACACAGGGTGCGGCAACGTGAGGGAATTTTCCGGAAGTTCAGAGAAAATCACCAATTAATAGCCCTAAAGAAAGAATAAAACAGGTACAATTGGATGATTAAGCAAGCCAAAAATGTTATTATCAGTGCAAAAATCATCGACGCTAAAGGTGACTCAAAACAATTATACCGGATATTCAAAACTATCACGGGCGACACCCAATCAAACCCATTTCCAGAAGGCAGATCACATGAACAACTAGCAGAGGACTTTGCTAACCTATTCACGGATAAGATTATTCAGATCAGGGAAAGTCTCAAACATATTCACAAGTATACTCCAAACCCAACAGAGGCACCAAAGCTTGATAAGTTCACTTCTTTAACAACTGCTGAAATCAGGAACATTGTGAATTCAATGAAAACAAAGTCATGTGAGCTTGACTGCATGCCAACCACGCTGCTAAAAACACTACTTGACGCTACAATGCCAGCAATAACATCCATCATCAATTCCTCCCTGGACAAGGGTGTCTTTGCCGAAAAATGGAAATCTCCAATAATTAGACCACTTTTGAAAAAAGCGGGTCTTGAACTCACTTTATCCAATTACAGACCAGTCAGTAATCTTGGATTTCTCTCCAAAGTCTTGGAAAAGGCTGCGCTTCGACAGCTTATGACACATTGCAATACAAACAACCTATTGCCCGACTACCAGTCAGCATACCGGGCTATTGAAGATTATATATCAAAATTAGCGCTATATTAAATAAATAGTTTATAGTTTATTGTTTATAGTTTATAAATCGTGACTACAACTAGCAGCTGAGAAAAATGGCTTCGTCTGCTAAAAAGATGAAACGAGCTCACAAGATGTAATTTTCTGTTATTTAATTCGGGAAACAGGTTTAAACAAGTCATTCACAATTCAACATTTGTTATCATTGGTTTAAAATGATCCGTTTTGTAATAAAAGACATTTTAAGATGTTTTATTCATTTATTCATAAAATAACATTTTATCTCGAAAAACGGAATATGGTCAGCTCTGAAACGGAAAATAACGGAATTCAAAATACTTAAAACGGAATTTGCTATTTTCTGAAACGGAAAATCATCACCCCTTCAGCAGCTGCCGCCCACATTTTTCAAGAGATGGATAGAGAACACGCTAAACAAAAAGCGATTTTTCATAACATCAAGGGCCATAATTCAGGAAGTTACGGTCAGATATGTGTGAATATCGACAGGAACCAAGATCATTCGGTTATAAACATCCTTTTCAAGTTTCATTAAAATCGGATCAAAATTGTGACCTCTAGAGGGTCCACAACCTTGACATACCAGATGTTTACACTATTTGCGTAGTGGGGCGGCCATTTTGTCTGGCAGTTTTCGTTCGATTTTCACGAAATTCGAACTCAACCAACATTACAGTATAACGGTGATATATTTGAATGTTTTTGTAAATCAGATAATAATTGTGACATACAATCAGGGGCCATAATTCAGGAAGTTACAATCCGATATGCGCAAATATCGACCGCAATCAAGATCTTTGGGTTATAAACATGCTTTTCAAGTTTCATCAAAATCGGATCAAAATTGTGAGCTCTAGAGAGCCCACAACCTTGATATACGAGATGTTTACACTATTTACGTAAACGGGCAGCCATTTTGGCTAGCAAATTTGGTCCGATTTCCATGAAATTTGAACTCAACCAACAATACGGTGTAACAATGACATATTCGAAAGTTTTTTTAAATCAGATAATAATTGTGACCTCTTGAGGAACCACAAGCTAAAAAATGTGATTTTTCGTACAATAAGGGCCCATAATTCAGGCAGTTACGATCCAATATGCGCGAATATCAAAGGGACCAAGATCTTTGGCTTATAAACATGCATTTCAAGTTCCGCAAAATCAAGTGAAAATTGTGACCTCTACTGGGTCCACAACCTATATACCATATTTTTACACTATTAGCGTACGAGGGGCGGCCATTTTATCCGGCAGTTTTGGTCCGATTTTCACGAAATCATAACGGTGTAACGGTGATATATTCACACGGTTTCTTGGATTGGATAATAATTGTGAACTCTAGAGGGACCACAAGCTAAAAACACAATTTTTCGTACAGTCAAGGGCCATCATTCAGGAAGTTACGATCCGATATGCGCAAATATTGACAGGAACCAAGATCTTTGGGTTATAAATATGTATTTCATGTTTCATCAAAACCGAATCAAAATTGTGAGCTCTAGAGGGTCCACAACATTGATATACCACATTTTACACTGTTTGCATTCGAGGGGCGGCCATTTTGTCAGGCAGTTTTGGTCGGAATAAAATTGTAACCTCCATAGGGTCCAAAAGCTAAAAAAAACATGATTTTTCGTACAATCAGGGGCCATAATTCAGGAATTTACGGTATGCACGGATATAGAAAGGAACCAAGATCTTTAGGTTATAAATTTACATTTCAAATTTCAACAAAACCAGATAACCAGTGGCTGCCAGGCAGGATACGCCCACATTTTGCAAGAGATGAATAGAGAACAAGCTAAACAAAAAGCGATTTTTCGTACAATCAGGGGCCATAATTCAGGAAGTTACGATCCGAAATGCGCAAATATCAAAATGAACCAAGATCTTAAGGTTATAAAGTTACATTTCAAATTGCATCAATATCAGTAGAAAATTGTCACCTCAATTAAGCATTAACAAGGTTGAACAAAGTGAAACAAGGGACACAACTCTAGTAGTAATTATTCTAAATTGCTGAAATTCAATAGGCTTCATGGTTTCACTAATTTAAATGATGCATATAAATTTCATACTGATCACATGATAACTTTTGGCGTGAGAGCGTTCACAACGTTCAACAAAGTGAAACATGGGCCATAACCCTATACTGAAATTTAGTAGGATTCTTCGTCTCGCTAATTTAAATGATGCATATAAATTTCACAAAGATCAGATGATAACCTTTGGTGTTAGAGCATTCACAAGGTTCAACAAAGTGAAACAAGGGCCATAACTCTTAGACGTAATAAACGGAAAGTATTGAAATTAAATAGGTTTCTTCGTTTCACTAATCTAAATAACTTCCTGGGTTATGGTCAATCGGATATTAATTAATGTAAACAATATATCAATTTTAAAACAACCGATGATAACTTTTGGTGTTAAGCGTTCACAAGAAACTGTGGACGAACAGGGGAGACGGCAATATACGTCCACATTTCCATGTGGGCATATAAAAATGATGAAAAAGGGGTTGTGCGTTTCTTTTTTTGAAGAGTATATACACAAAATTAAAACAAAAACTGGTAAGGTATGTGAATTCCAACATGGGAAGTCATATATGGTGTTTTGGAAAGGGTATGCATATCTGACCTCGTACAGAACACTGAGCCCTACATAGAGTCATACGTTGCTTTCGGAATATGAACAGTGGGCAGAGTTTCCATCTGTCAATCATTGCCATATCTTGTCAAAACTTCAAACATTGATAACTTTGCTCAGAATAAAGTAATTTGACTGAAGATTTCAATATATTCATTTTTGAACTATCATAGTAAGAACTACCAGCTCTTTTTATAAATCTTACATAATCCATTGTTAATTTATCGGAACTTACCCACTAGCATTTTCATGTTCTCGACCTAACGGACTATTACATTTATCAGCATCACATCGATTATGTCTTTCTAAAAGTTCATTAAAGGCGTTTGGTTCAGTTTCCCATGATGCATCCCTGTAAATTAAATATATTCAAAACATTATTGAAAACAAGCCTGTTGTCATGCAAGATAAGCCTAAATTATGCAAGAGATGTACAGTGCTTCACGTTTGACGCGAGCGATCGCTCTCGCTCTTCTCGGCTAGCGCAAATGTCAAAATAGAAGAGCTTCTTATCGCTCTGCTCCGAGGATAAAATCGCTCTCGTCATATTTTACATTTGTCAAAAAACGAACCCCAAACTGCAAATAAAGCCCATGTAACCAATCCTCGAATAATTGTCCAATGGGAATTGTGTTTCTGGCCCACGGGGAAAATATCGCTAAATTCGATTCTGGGTGCTGGAAATTAGTGGAAACATATGATGCGTCAAGTAAATATTTTTGTTAACGTGAAAATATTCCTTATTTTTATTGTATATAATGGCAAACTCAGTAGCACACTAATAAAAGGTAATACATGTTGGTCGTTGAGGTTACCGATCCAGCCATTATACTCTAAAACATGCAATATGCAAATAAGATTGTTTGATTCGTGCATGCATGCTGTCAGCCAATAGTAACAGTAAATTTTCCCGCGGTTAGACCCCTCTAACCAATGAAAAAAATAGTTGTGTAGCGAACATTCGGCCATTGATTTGAAATTGCCTCTTGGTTGAATATGACCAACAAAACAATGATTAAGTGGAATCAGAGAATAATTATTGAATCTTCAAATAAATACGTACAAAAAAGAAAGAAAATAAATACAGTCAGAACAGTTTTCCAAATGTTCAATTGATCACGTACGCAGTTGCATCGACAATTCGAGCTTCTAACGCGATTTTCTATAATTTTCAAAAAAGAAAATAATTTACATAAATAGAAATAAATATAGAGTTTAATCAGACAGGCCTCGAAATGTCGCTTTAGTAACTGACCTGTCATTTATAATTTTCCATGTCACACATTATCCATGCACACAAACACGATTAAATGGTTTTGATTCTTATTTTGATCGATGTGAATATCGTAATTAATTTCTTCGACATCGGCAGGACTAAAAATTTGCGCGAATCGCCGCACTAGCTGTAAGTCTTGATGTGAATTCCGCTTAGTAAAACATGCGTCTCAAATCATGTTTTAAGTTTAATTTAATCACGTGCAGAGGACAGTTTATCGCGCCCCCTGGAATTCATTTCTCACATTCTGACTTATTTACGCCAAAAATTATATACATCTATGTATAAAATACTCTTTGGACCAAATTGTTTAATTTTCTCAAATTGTCCTGTAAATTATAGTAATTATACATAAACTTCATTTGCGAACATTGTTCTGAATTTTTTCAATGTTTATTTTTTCATTGGACACTAAACGGGAAACATCCGTCATACATCTGGTGACCGTGTGACGCTTTGGCTACGGTGAAAGCCTTCAGTCTTGCAAGCAAGTCTAGTTAGGCTTTCACCTTTGGTGAAAGACTATTGTTATTACTAAGATTAATATTATTATTAGGCTTTCACCTTCGGTGAAAGACTATTGTTATTACTTAGATTAATATTATTATTCTTTTTTTATTGGGGGAAGCTTGATCTCAGCAACTATAAGAGATAGAGGTTTGAAATTTGATTTTCTGTTGGAAAAATAGTGTGCAGCTAGTGCTTAAAGCTATTTCGAAATTTGTGCGCATATTGGAAATGCGTGAAATCTTTAATGTGCACGAAAATTGATAATCGGCCACAACTCCGTTAATTCTCAATCGATTTTTGAGATATGTACATTTTCGGATAGTGGGAGACATTTACGAGCAGATAGCAGTTCAAAACTGTGGAATTTAGAAACTTTGTCGCTCTCATTTTTTTGGTGAAAAATGGAAAATTTTCAAAATTTTCTAAAATTTTTATATTTAGGAATTTTGAAATTTCATTTATATTTTTGGATAGCTGACATCAATCTGATTCCCAAAATATAAGTTTTGTTCTGAAATGTAAGATTTGATTTTTCACTTTTTTTCGCATTTTGGTCAAATCGTCGAGTTCTTATTTTTTTAAAACGGCTCCAATGATTTTTCTAAAATTTATAGAATATGAAGTCGAAGGACCAAACTAGTTCATGAACTATAAATGAAAATCTTCTAATCACCGAAAGTGGTCAAAAAGGGTATCTAAAATTTGACAAAATTGTGAAAAATGGGTGCCTGTGCGAAAAATGAGATGTATTCATTGTGTTTTTGGCAATTAGTTAAAGTTTTATATCGTTTAATAATAGCCAATTGAATTGTCTATCGGATGGTACTAAAGCGGCAAGTTTCTATCAAAAATTTAAAAAGTTATGTGACTTTGAAAAGTAATGTTTTTTACAATTTCGAGCAACTTTGGACGCATGTTTCTCTGAAACGCCCCCAACGATTTTTTTAAAACTTTCTCAATCGAGAGACTAATGGGTTGTCTGTTGTGTGAAACTACTGTATTATTTTTTGAAATGTCAGGTGTAGCCGAAAAAAGAGATCGAAAATGGAAAACGTCATATTTTTACGATTTTGAGCATTTTTAGAGGTCTATTTCTCGAAAAGTCAACATAATATTTTTTTTGGAACTTCTTCTATAGAGAGGCCTATCGGTAGTGTTATACATAAAACCATTGTACAACAGTTCCAAATTTCAGGAGTAGGAGAACAAAGGGATCGAAAATTGAACACGGCACCTTTCATTGTTAAACATGCATTATGCAAGAGCTAAATCTGATTATTGCAAGTCTTAATTTAGGCTTCAGATGTTATAGAAATTATAAATTAGATCTTTATTTAAACAACAAGACCAAAATCAACTCTGTAGACCCACGGATGGCTCGGCTACAGCTCAGATTTAAATAGGATTTCACTAATTGATTAAATCCAATAAGGGGTAACCTGATGAAAATACATCAGTTAGATCGAGGCTAAATGATAGAGTGTACTTAGCGAGGCCGCTGTAAAGCATTTCGGTATGCCATTGAAAACTTTACTTGATAATCGAGATATGTAGGTGGAGTTAACGCCTGTCAATCAAATGATCAGCGAAGGTGAAGACACAATTCGCTACCATTTCTAGGCAAATATTACAACGATGATAACTATGTTCAGAATAAAGTAATTTGACTGAATTTTTCAATATATTCTTTTTTCATCATCTACTTTTGAACTGTTATAGCAAGAATGGCCAACTCTCTATAAAAATCTCCCATAATGTATCTTTAAGCGAAACATAAGGGGGATACAATCTGTACGTTTTTTCAATGTATAGAGCCTATCCAAGAGTGCTTTTATCAGTGATGATATTTGAACTGAAATTATTTCAACTACGAGTGTTTTCTTCTATCCAAAATATGGGTTTAGTGACCCTGTAACAGAAATAGTTGATTGCTGTGTATAATAATTGTCTTTGAATTTATATTGTTGCTTCTTTGTCAAAATTATCTTATAACGGTAATCATCTGGACAGAAATCGACGGCTCGCGCTGTTTATAAGCAAGTCCAATTTGTTAAGAGGTTGCAGTAGTATCGTACGGTAGTATCGAATATTGCACCTGTGATAAATGGCATGACGTTGTTTGAGCATGGACTCTATCTGTAATTAATATTAAATTTTTATATGTTAGTGACGTCAAATCTTTAACGTGCACAAAACCAGAAAATTGGCGATATTTCATTGAATATTCAATCAATTTTTGAACCAGTTACATATTTGAGTAGCTGACATGAAAGCGATTCCGAAGTCCCGTGTACACATTGGTGTGACCGTAAAAGATCCCTTGGCATTTAGAATTCCATATAAAAGTAGACTAGCGCCGCTGTATGAGCATGTTTAGAGGTCTTTTTCTCAAAAAGGCAATCTAATATTTTTGGGAGAACTCCTTCTATAGAGAGCCTAATTGATATATCTGTGTATGAAAAGAGAGAAATGGGGTTTAACGTCCACTTGACACAAACTAGGTCATTTCGGGACTAACATATGGTTTAATTTTTTTTATTTCAATAATTCGCTTGCGTGTAGGGGTCTTTAGCAGTGGGAGAAAACCAACGAGGTTGGGCAGGCGACCCTACTCCTTGTCACGTACAACCGGGGAATCAAAACCCCGCCAGTTGACTCAATGACAGACCATGTGATACAGCGAGCACATGCTAACCATTCGGCCATAGGAGTGGATAAAATCGGTACGTATTATCAACGTATAAAGCATATTTATATAATCAATAGAGCCTTTTTTTACAGTGACAATAGTTGATGTATAAGTGTTTTACTGTTAACCAAAATATGGAGTTGATGATTCTACAGTCAAAATATGTCATTTAACTATGTAATAGTTTCCCCTGAAATTAATGTCACAGGTTTTATTTCTACATGACGTCATCATTTGATACCATTGAAAATAAAGCGATCCGATGCAGTTATTTATAAGGAAGTCGTCTTTCTTCTTAGACAAGGTGAAACTAATGGGGATAAGTATGTCTTAGGTGGTGTTAGTTATCAAAGACTTCACACTCCTTTTGTCCCATTCGAAAAATTGTTGGGTTTTTTTAAATTCTTTTTCCGAATCGTGTAGATCTCACAAACCGTAACAGGTAGAATTCTGAATATTGATTTTTCCCTTGTTTTTAACAGTTATTACTTTTAACTATTGTGAAAGTTGTGAACAGACCGAAAGTGATGCAAATCTTTAACGTGCACGAAAATTGTCAATTCCCAACCGATTTTCGAGAAAGTTATATTTTTGTACAGCCGTGGATATTGCGGATGCGATAACGGCGGAATTGAGATACCATGTCGTTCTCATTTTTTCTTCAAAATTTGAAAATTTACTAAAATTGTTATTTCTTGGTATTTTGAGTTTTCGATTACATATTACATCAAAATTTGGGAAGTAAAACTGTTTTACCGTGCGATTTATCATTCGACCGTGTGTTTTACGCTGGTCTTTGTATAATTAAAGGCAGGTCTTTTGACAGGCGTGTGTGCTCGCTATGATCTACGTTTCTCTTATGTGTCTTTTGTATTGTGTACCATATATATAAAGTTGAACTTAATTTAATAAAAATACGGATCTATCGTATACGGAAAGGCGAATGTAATGTCGTCATTTATAAATACCCAGCAGTCAGCGCCCAATTTGAATATCAACGGGAATATAGAGAGTAAATCCAGCAAAAACAACATAAATATATTTCTGCTTTATTACTAAAAAGACGCGCACTCACCGTTTGACATTTATTAAATTTATAAAAACGTGCCACGTTGCGTAAATTTGGCATCTTACCTTCAATAGCAATATCCATAAAACAGAAATCTCAATACTGATAAATAATACGGCACAACCAACCGAACAGTGGTAATTTCCACACAAATGATATATTTAAACTAAAATTACTTTTGCTTTTCACTAAATTTACATCGCATACAATCCAACGATCCTCATTCCAGAACTTGTAATTTATAATATATTTAAACTAAAATTACTTTAGCTTTTCACTAAATTTACATCGCATACAATCCAACGATCCTCATTCCAGAACTTGTAATTTATAATAGCCGTTTTTATGCAATTACAGAATTGTCCCGTGATCTAACATATCAAAGAAGCACATCCGCCCGATATGACACGTAATCATTTTTCGAGACTTTGTAGATTGGACTTCCTTGTTGTGTTTTCTTCGTGATCCTAATATATAGATACAGGTTAAATGATTTCTTCAACTTTATTATTAAGCTGGATTGGCTTCAAAGGTCCCTCGTTCTCAATAAATGATAGCTGCTCGGAATACCTGGGTGAGCTCTGATCAGTCTCACTCAACACCCTCTTTTATAACCCCCTAATTTCTGCACGTCCTAGACTGACCTTGACTTTAATTTCAATCCAAAATATGGAATAAACCTCCCCATTTCCCAAGACATGGGGGGGGGGGGGAAACATTACCTTATTTGGTCTACCAACCATATGTCAAACAGATAGAATTTGATGGATATTTTGACAATGGTTTGGATTTTACCAAAATATCACTGTTTTTTTTTATTATAAACATGTCGTTCGCTTTTATTAGTACGTGGGATTTGACTCGACAGAAAAAGTTAACCAATATTGTCTTTCGGACCAAAGTCTTACAACTTGTCTTCTATTCTTTCGACTATACCTGGCGTTTATACTGCGTACCATATAGTCACACTACTTATATATAGATAAAGTTGCATTTAATAAAATAAAAATATTGACCTTAATCTATCGCACGTAATGCAATGTCGTCATTTATAAATATCAAACAGGTAGACCCCAATTTGAATATCCCCGGGTATATAGCGAATAAGTCAAATTTGCCGTATGTAAAAATACATGTACTGTCTTCTTATTCTTACGACTGGCACCTGAAATAACCCAGCCACATCAGAAAGCAATATCAGGTTTATTTTATATATAATCATTTTAGACATTGTTTTATTTGATTAAAAGCGCAAGTTCACATATTGACCTTTGATTGTTGGTATGCATTGAAGGCCGAGCCGTTGGCGCCGAAATGAAAAATAAAAATAAGCATGGTATTGTATCTGTCCCGTAGATTCAGTGAAGATTTTAAAGTTCCATAAACTTATAATTACTTAACGATGGATCTGCTCCCGATAGAACTAGACGATATGATTACTTGGGATATGATGTGAACATTTAAATAGTTCATCAATAACACCGTCTACATTTCCAATCGTTTTTTAAAATACAATATTAGAGCACTAGTATCCTGTAAATACAGTCATGCAAACTGGGGGAAAGTATTGCCATCTTTTTGTTATGGTTGATTGATCAGAATGTTTGAAAACGTTGACCTCTAGGTGTTGCGTAACAAATGTGGTGTTTTGATAGTTGACTGGGGTCATAAAGTAATAAACTAATTAACAAGCTACACGCGGATTATTAGAAGTTGCTGTCTGAATTACGGTTGTTAATTTTGTTTATAGATTTATTCATTGACTGTTTTCGCTAACTTAAAAAATCGTGCAAACTGAAAAATAAGGTAATTTATGGTTAAAACTTTTTATGGCATGTAAATAGAATGAATACATAGAAACGTGTATATCAGGGCTCACACTGGCTTTCAATTTTTCCCGTCAAAATGGATGATAATTTTTATATAAAAAAAAAGGTTCATATTTTTTTTTTCCGCCTACTGTAAATTTTATCTGTCAAAAATGTGTGATTAAAAAGACATCTAACGATTTTATGTCTCAGCTAGGCTTATTAATATTCTAAACAATTACCGATATATACAATACAATATACAACAACTTTGGATTTAATAAGATCCTTTTTTTTGGTGACTAGTCTATTTGAACACCGTACTGCACTATATATTTTCAGTATTTACATGCCAGATCTCATTCAAGGATTGCCAATTTTCTATAAATTTATGTGTTGCGTGTACAATAGGCCTTTAGTTAATTTCAGGTACCGTAAAGGTATCAGAATCTGAATCCCTGATAGAATGATATAAATTTTGATTTAATTTGTAAGAGATGCTTACAATTATACCGGTCGTTCACCTTTAGAGCATTGTGGCGATATGATACATATGGCGAAATGATTTCTCGCTCAAGAATCATCGCTATTCATAATTCAACCCTTTCTTACGTTTTCGACCAGTGGTGATGATATAATTTGAAATAATGATATCCGATTGGCATGCTTGTATGCCGTATATGAAGCCACAGTTCAACTATCAAAATATTTAATTCTCTTTGAAAGGTACTGTCGGCCATTTTGATTACATGTATTACCATTTTTTTAAAGACGAATCGAAACATCAAATAATCACCGCTTAGATTAATCAGTAGGAGTAAATAATGACTTGAGATAGGTTTTATATACATCATGGCAATTGTCAATCAACTAATCATTAATCCAAGACAACTGATTAGTATTAGACATTGACGCAATCCGGATTATCAGCCAGTTGATTAATTTATAGTATTCACCCACGTGATTGGCACTCGATCAATTAATGGTTAATCCAGGATAAATACAATTAGAATTTTAAGATTTTTTTCCGCCAGTTCTCAAAAAGAATCGCCAGTACCGCAAAACATTATCACCAAAATTATCGCCAAAATCAAATTTCAATCGCCACTTTCATATTTTTATCGCAAATTGCGACTTTGGCGACCGACAGCGTGAGCCCTGGTGTATATAGAGAATCTCCTACCAGTCTTTTTTGATATCAAAAAATATCAACACAAGTTGATAAAGTAACAAAAAACGAGGCTCTGCCGACTTTTTTTTTTACTTTATCAACGAGTGTTGATATTTTTTGATATCAAAAAAGACGCGTAGGAGATTTTATTTATCACCCAATCCCTTCTTACATGCACAAATAGATAAATATAATTCTTTGCTGTAGATTTCACTTTTACTGAACATTACGGCGTAGTGATACATCATTTTTTGGCAGCAATTCAACCATTGCAAAGTCCTTTATATTGACCCAGTGTTTCCATCAAGGTCAATTGAATAACAATAGTTTATTTTTAATAAAAAAAAAATTACTTTGAATAAGAAATGAACTGTTCTTTGAAAATAAAAAAAAGTAGTTCCATTTCAACTGACCAATCAAATTCATGTAAAGCGATATCTCCTAAGGAGATATCGCATTAGATTATGAAATATATCACACAAGCGATATCTACTGTAGAATGTATTATTGGATGATAAAGTAAAATTTACTGTAACCAGTAACAAACTATCTCTTGATACAGGCGTATCTGTTTTATGGAATAATCTATGTTCTTTAAAAAAAACTATTTAAAACACAGTTATTTAAACGGGCTTTAACCTACGCTACATGTCCATAATCTTGATTTTTTTAAGATTAAATTGTCACTTTGTAAAGTGTCCCTAAGTAAGTTACATGGAAGGGCGCACTTTAATAATAAATAGTAACCAGCAGCTGCCAGGCAGAATACGCCCACATTTTCGAGAGATGGATAGAGAACAAGCTAAAAAGAAAGTGATTTTTCCTACAATCAAGGGCCATAATTGAGGAAATTACAATTCAATATGCGCAAATATCGAAAGGAACAGAAATCTTTGGGTTATAAACTTACATTTCAAGTTTCAACAAAATCGGATAAAAATTGTGACCTCTATAGGGTCCACAACCTTGATATACCATATTTTTAAGCCATTTGAGAATGAGGGGCGGCCATTTTGTCTGTCAGTTTTGGGCCGATTTTCACGAAATTCGAATTTAGCCGTCCTTAGGGTGTAACGGTGATATAATAATACGTTTTTTTAAATCAGATAAAAATTATGACCTCTATAGGGTCCACAAGCTAAAAAAGCGATTTTTCGTACAATCAGGGGCCATAACTCAGGAAGTTACGGTCCGATATGCGCGAATATCGAAAGGAACCAAGATCTTTGGGTTATAAACTTATATTTCAAGTTTCAATAAAAGCAGATAAAAATTGTGACCTCTATAGGGTCTACAACATTGATATTACATTTTGTCTGTCAATTTTGGGCTGAATTTCACAAAATTCGAACTCAGCCGTCCTTAGGGTGTAACGGTGATATAATAATACGATTTTTTAAATCGGATAAAAATTATGACCTCTATAGGGTCCACGAGCTAAAAACGCGATTTTCCGTACAATCAGAGCCATAATTCAGGAAGTTACGGTCCGATATGCCCGAATAGCGAAAGGAACTGAGATCTTTGTGTTATAAACTTACATTTCAAGTTTCAACAAAATCGGATAAAAATTGTGACCTCTATAGGGTCCACAACCTTGATATACCATATTTTTACGCTATTTGAGAACGAACGGCGGCCATTTTGTCCGTCATTTTTGGTCCGATTTTCACGAAATTCAAACTCAGTCGTCCTTAGGGTGTAACAGCGATATAATAATACGTTTTTTTAGATCGGATAAAAATTATGACCTCTATAGGGTCCACAAAATAAAAACGCGATTTTTCGTACAATCAGGGGCCATAATTCAGGAAGTTACGGCCCGATATGCGCGAATATCGAAAAGAACCAAGATCTTTGGGTTATAAACTTACATTTCAAGTTTCAACAAAATCGGATAAAAATTGTGACCTCTATAGGGTCCACAACCTTGATATACCATATTTTTACGCTATTTGAGAACGAACGGCGGCCATTTTGTCTGTCAATTTTAGGCCGATTTTCATGAAATTCGAACTCAGTCGTCCTTATGGTGTAACGGTGATATAATAATACAGTTTTTTAAATCGGATAAAAATTATGACCTCTATAGGGTCCACAAGCTAAAAACACGATTTTTCGTACAATCACGGGCCATAATTCAGGAAGTTACGGTCTGATATGCGTGAATATCGAAAGGAACCAAAGATCTTTGGGTTATAAACTTACATTTCAAGATTCAACAAAATCGGATAAAAATTGTGACCTCTATAGGGTCCACAAGCCAAAAACGGGATTTTTTGTACAAACAGGGGCCATAATCCATGAAGTTTCGATCCGATACATGCCAATATCGAAAGCAGTCGAGATCTTTTGGAGATATATTTCAAGTTTCGTTAAAATCTGATAAGAATTGTGACCTGTAGAGTGTCCACAAACAAATTGTGGACGGACGGACGGGCGTCCGGACGGACAGGGGCGACAAAAATAATACGTCCACACAAATATGTGGGCGTATAACAAAATTTATAGTATTAATATTACTTCGTCCCCTTTATTTGCAAAACATCTCTCCGATGATAATAATAAATTTGAATTATTTCTCCGTACCAGTTGGAAACCTAATTGTCTAAGGTCTAAATGAAATGTAAAGTTTAATCAAATATAAAATTATAATGCTGTTTGTTTCAAAGCTGCGCTCGTTGAGGGGCATGATGGCTAAGTGGGTAAGACGCTGGCTCGCTAGCCTGGAGGTCGGGTGTTCGATCCCTGCATTATAATTCGTCTGCAATATCACTTCGGTGGAAGCAAGCGTTAAATAAAGCTATTTCACACACACAAGTCCGAAAAATATTAGACATTTCTAGCACTCGGGAAACCTTGGCAGATTCCGTTACTCTACATCTAGCTTCGGCTGCATGACAGTAAGTGATATGTACCTACGAACTTGCCGGTTTTAGAAAGAAGTTATCAAAATTGCGTCGTTCGAAGCGTGTTTAGTTGTCCTTGTTTGAAGAAAATCTGATAAGGTACATATCACTTACCGTCATACAGCCGAGGCTTGATGTAGAGTAACGAAATCTGCCGAGGTTTGCCGAGTGCTATACCGGTATTAGAAATCTCGCGAGAAGTGTGAAATTATGAAATGAATACGTGACTAAATTCACGCTTCTAATGTCGAAGAAAAGATTCTATTTTGATGGCATATTCTCGGATTTACGATCATATTTTGAATGGGGTTTATGTTTTTAAATAAAGAAATAAGTAATCTAGGCAATTATGTCGATTGAAATAGTGTAAGTAATTAATTGTTTTAGACGATAGCGCGTGCTAGAGTAGAATGCGATTATTTAGCGGATGGTGTCATTCCTCAGGATATCATATTCTTACCCTCTGTACATAAGTCGTAACAGAGTATGACCCGAAAATACGTTAATTTTGGAGGAATTTGAAACAGTACAGATCGGCAGCAGTCGGCACGCTTTCATTCTATCATATTATGAATTTTGTAGAAATATTACTGACATAAATTTGAATACCGTACGGGGATTAAATATGGAAAATAACGAGGTGCACCTATTTTACGGACGAATTTGAATATTTTGTTTACACGTGATTTTTGTGTGTGGTCTAAAAACTGCCATCTTAAATAACGATAAGAGTTATGTCCCTTTATTTTCGGTAAAAATGTCCGACAAGAAAAATTTTGAAATCCCATCACTGCGTTAAACCCCATTTCATTTCAAAGCTGCATTGGGCTGTTCATCTAATTAATGTGATTTATATTTGATATCTGTGATTGATATCCGACTATGATAAAAAAAAAATGGCCTATTAAAAACTAACATCTAATAACGAGCTATATGTTCTTTCAGAAACTATTCAGATATCATAAATTATTTGCTAGCTATTATAAAAACGTACAATACACAAACAGGGTAAGTGATATGACCAACCTTCCCGAAGAGCTACCAATTTGTCAGAATTTTCAAAGAAAAAATTGACAAATTTTATAGTGTAATATCAGTATCTTCTCAAATAAAGCAAACGAACAGTTTTCCAATACGCGCGAATAAGCTCGTGCACGCCTTTACATGTGATAGAATTGTTACTTTGATCAAGGAGCTGTTTTTGCTCTGCACAGACTATGCGTGAAACGGTTAGACGTGAAGTCTGAAATGGTTCGGTTGACATTTGAATGGTACAAATTAATTTGAAGACACAAATAATAACTTGTCGGAAGACGAGAATAATAAAATTATATTTACGAGAATAAGTATATTTACGAGAATAAGTATATTTACGTGAATAAGTATATTTACGAGAATAAGTATATTTACGAGAATAAGTATATTTACGAGAATAAGTATATTTACATACGGCAAATTTGGCTTATTCGCTATATAGACGGGGATATTTAAATTGGGGCCTACCCAGGGTTCTTAATCCATTTTGAAATGAACCGGCCACGGGTAGGCCTAACGAATAGTCGTCTTTTCAACAACAAACATGTTGGTTTATGCATACTCTATTCACGACAGTAATTGCATAATTCACTAATTGCATATTGTATTCGGGATATAATAGCTGAAACTCTGAATAAACAAGACCTTTGTAACTGCATACTTGTATTCATACATCGCTATAATATCGAAATTTAATCCATTTATAGTCATATTATTATTTCAGCAACTTGCATTGCATATTCCTACTTTTGCTTTCATCCAACTAAACGGAAGTTATAAATTATTAAAAACTACAAGTACATACAAATGTTTTTTTTTAAATTATTTTATTCGTAAGCACATGTTAATATATATATAAAAATAACAAAGTATATAAATAGCAAAGTAGCACAAATCAGTTTCCGTGTATAGTCGGAACTCGGAAATATGCTGTGCGTGCGAAAGGTCACGTGGCCAATTGTCGTGATTCAGATAAGTTTATATTATTAGTGTTACCAGTATACAATTGTCCGGATTTAATGCAGCAGGACTAGTTCGGATATCTGAGAGGATCTCTTCCTCAATTTCACTGGATATTAAAGAAATAAATTCACCAAAACAATTAAAATCACGATATAAATTTTTTGTCATTTCATGTCCCTGCTATTCAATTATTGTTCATAATTGTCGATGGCAATGTTTTTTTTTGCTATGAAATACGCATTTTGGATTAACGGCCGGTTTGAAATAATTTCTATAGATTTGGGAATTAAACTCTTTCTTATGCCATCGTCTTTCTTTGCTGCTCAGGTATGATCGTGAGATTAATATGGTCTTTTATTGCCAATAATTTGGTTGACCTATATTGGACGTGGGAGGATCTCCGGCTTTTGGAATTTCCATTGACGACGCGCATGCTTGAAGTTCAAGGTCAACGCTGCCATCACTATCTTAGGTTAAATCTTGTTTACGTTTCCTGGTGTTATTCTGCGAGTTGTTCAAGTACTTGGTATGATTACCTCAATTAAGTTGTTTATTTATGAAATAAGCCGAAGGTATTCATTGTAATGATTGACTCTTTGATGGGTTTCTTAATCGATGAGTAATAATTAACTCTTTGTAATCTGCCGAAAGTAGATTGATTTATGATACGTGGCCGGTTCATTGTTTTACCAATCAGCCTGATAATTAATTCTTTGTAAATCGACCGAAAGTAGATTGATTCGTGATAATTTAGTGGCCGGTTCATTGTTTTACTAATCGGCTAGATTAAAGATCAGTCGGCTAAAGCCGACAAAAAACAGCCGATTAAGATCCCTGGGCCTACCTGTTCGATATTTATAAATGACGACATTGCATTTCGTGCGATAGATTAAGGTCAATATTTTTATTTTATTAAATGCAACTTTATAAGTAGTGTGACTATATGGTACGCAGTATAAACACCAAGTATAGTCGTAAGAATAGAAGACGTGTCGAAAAATGATTACGTGTCATACCGGGCGTATGTGCTTCTTTGATATGTTAGATCACGGGACAATTCTGTAATTGCATAAAAGCGGCTATTATAAATTACTAAAGTAATGTTAGTTTAAATATAAATTACAAGTTCTGGAATGAGGATCGTTGGATTGTATGCAATGTAAATTTAGTGTAAAGCTAAAGTAATTTTAGTTTAAATATATCATTTGTGTGGAAATTACCACTGTTCGGTTGGTTGTGCCGTATTATTTATCAATATGGAGATTTCTGTTTTATGGATATTGCTATTGAAGGTAAGATGCACAATTTAGGCAACATGGCCCGTTTTTATAAATTTAATAAATGTCGAACGGTGACTGCGCATCTTTTTAGTAATAAAGCAGATATATATTTATGTTGTTTTTGCTGGATTTACTCTCTATATTCCCGTTGATATTCAAATTGGGCGCTGACTGCTGGGTATTTATATATATGGTACGCAATACAAAAGACACATAAGAGAAACGTAGATCATAGCGAGCACACACGCCTGTCAAAAGACCTGCCTTTAATTATACAAAGACCTGCGTAAAACACACGGTCGAATGATAAATCGCACGGTAAAACAGTTTTACTTCCCAAATTTTGATGTAACACGTACGTGTCAGATAAAGCCTGTTGGTATTTGATTATACTCCTTTTGATGCAGTTATCTCAACTAGCGAGAAAACACGCCAATTAAACAATACACAACATTGACATTCATTTTTTACCGGTCGATTAATTAACACACCTCTACTGAAAACACAATTTCGCACAGTTTTTCACCCCTAGCGTTAATTAACTCACCTCTCAGACAATTTTTCACCCTTGTTAATTAACACACCTTATTTACAGTTTTAACCCGGTAATACTGAGTAATAGTAGGAAAATTAATTTTCTTTCGATACACGTACAAATAATAACGATGATTGAGAATTATATGGTGGCTGTGCACAGATTCACCCTTTAGCAGTTCTCAGTGTAATGATATATCGGCATTGGTCAGGTTTGACAAATTCCTCTCTTTACCCCTTAAGTCTTTTGAGGTTAAGGCGCCGTATACTCCAGCCTGTAATTCCAGGAATCTTTTAAATCAGCAGAACTATTCCATCTTGTACACACATCAATTATGAGTTTATCGTGTGGCAGGTGTTGTGTTTTCAACTTCTCTTTAAGAACTGCACATGCTGTTGTGTTTCGATGGAAATAAGCAACAATTCGCCGAATCTTTGCAGGTAGTCGGGAAACTCTTTCAACTAATAATGCCTTCTGAGCTGCCAAGTTAATTGTATGAGCGAAACAGCCAAAATGAACTTTATAATTGCCTTGTGCTGCCATCGTCCCCATATTTTGTGCATTATCTGTGACTAGACTTGGTTGATCTGATATGTTCCATTCCTTAATAGCGTCACTCAATACAATAGCTAAGTTTTCACCTTTATGACTTTCACAAAGTTTTCTCATCTGCAGAACATAGTTAGCAAGTTCCCAGTCTTCTGTAATAAAAGTTGTTGTGATTGTAACATATGATTCTGTTGAGCGACTGGTCCATGAGTCTGTTGTTAAACCAACATAGGCAGCTTTTTTAACCTTGTCTAAAACAAAACTTTTTGATTTTGTATATAAGTTTGGAATAAGAGTTTCTGAGAAGTTGGTTGAAGTGACTCTGATCCCCACCTCCAATATGCATACCCATGTCCTCACTGGTTTCTTTCTTTTCTGAAAATGCCACAGGACGGAAACTGAGAACACTAGGATGATGTCTCTTCATGTGTAGTGTTAGGTTTGTTGTATTATTACAGTATTTCACACTTGCATAACATTTTTGGAAATCGCATAACTTTTATCAATTTCACCGTCGTCAGTTTCTCGAAAACCAAAATGTCCCCAAATTGTGGACTTTCCTTTGCTGTTAGAAACAATTTTATGTGAATTTCCAGTCGCAGTAGCAGAAAGTGATTCGTTAGTCGACGATTTTGATGAACATGGCGACTCACTGCCAGTAGCTTGTATTTGTGACAATAGGTCTAATGAATGTTGCATCTGAAGAAAGAGAAAAACAAATTTAAAATACTGGTAATCTAGAAAAGTTTAGATGCAAGACTAGATCAATTGAATGCATGACCAAAATAAAAAAAAGAATGTCTATCTATTATTTTATTAGCCCATGGCACATTTCATGACAATTAGACCCATAAAATGAGTCGCCGCAATTTACGTGACTTGGCTCCCTGCCATCATGGTGCCAATTTCTTCGCGTGCAGGTAACTCCAGTTTGCTTGTAAAACAAACTTTGAATGATTTATCGCGTTTATTGGCTTCTAATATCAACCAAAGAAAGAAAAAATATTGCTATCTTACCTCATTATCTACCGCAACAATTTCGTCCCCTGACATTTTATTGTTTATGAAAACGTTTACAAAATTTTATTTCGTGTTTGCCGGCTTTCTTCACAGCTATAATTAGTAATTAGGTAATTAGTGGTTGTCGTAAATTTGACCGAGATTTGTTTTATTTATGAATTTATGTCCTGTATGCGCTCCATGAGTGTTTTTCATGGAATCCAGTATTTTTCTACTAAGATTGGATATTTCTATTTTCCATATGTACAAAATTGCCATACTTTTATTGGAAATAACCACCCGATAAAATTTTTTTTGAGAACGTAGCTTTAAATCAGCATTCCAAACAAAATTCTTATATCCGCAGTGGGTGAGATATAGATAGAACAAAATGACATACCTAAATTGAGCTATTTTCGTATCTTGCAGCACTAAGTTTCTATACAAAAAACCTCTCGATGAAAGTCCATCAAACTTTCAGAATGTATACTTACTAACCATATCTACTACCCTATAAAGTTTCACTAATCTACTCGCCGTAGTTTAGTTGTACCCCATAATTGAACCAGGCAGGACACACCCACATTTTGCAAGAAATGGATAGAGGAAAAGTTAAAAACAAAAACGACTTTTTGTACAATCAGGTGCCATAATCCAGAAAGTTATGGTATGAAATGCACAAATATCGACAACGACTAAGATTTTTGGAATATAAAGATATGTTTTAAGTTTCATCATACTTGTACACAATTTGCGTACAAAGAGCAGCCAGTTTGTCGAGCTGTTTTGTTTCGATTTTCCCGAAATACGAATTCAATCTTCATTATGGTGGAAAGATGACATATTTAAACAGTTTTTAAAATCGGAAAAAAAATTGTGACTAGAGAATCCACAAGCTAAAAATGCGATTTTTTGACCAATCAGGGGCCATAATAAAGGAGGTTACGTTCGGATATGTGTGATTATCAAAAGACACCAAGATCTTTATGATTAAAACATATATTTAAAGTTTCATCCAAATTTGATAAAAACTGTGGCCTCTAGGGGATACACAACCTTGATATACCATATTTTCACACTATTTGTGGACACTCTACAGGTCACAATTTTTATCCGATTTCAACGAAACTTGAAATATAGGTTTATCTCCCTTAGATCTCGGTTCCTTTCGATATTGAATGTTTCGGACCGTAACATCATGGATTATGGCCCCTGATTGTATGCAAAATCGTGTTTTAGCTTGTGGACTCTATAGAGGTCACAATTTTAATCCGATTTTGTTGAAACTTGAAATGTAAGTTTATAACCCAAAGATCTCAGTTCCTTTCGATATTCGCACATATCGGACAGTAACTTCCTGAATTATGGCCCCTGATTGTACTAATAATCGCATTTTTATCTTGTGGACCCTATAGAGGTTATAATTTTTATCCGATTTAAAAAAACGTTTTAGTATATCACCGTTACACGCTAAGGATAGTTGAGTTTGAATTTCGTGAAAATTGGCCCAAAATTGACAGACAAAATGGCCGCCCCTCGTTTTCAAATAGCATAAAAATATGGTATATCAAGGTTGTAGACCCTTTAGAGGTCACAATTTTCTTCTAATTTTGATGAAAATTGAAATGTAAGTTTATAACCCAAAGATCTTGGTTCCTTTCGATATTTGCGCATATGGACTGTAACTTCCTGAATTATGGACCCTGATTTACGAAAAATCAAGTTTTTAGCTTGTGGTCCCTCTAGATGTCACAATTATTATCCAATTTAAAAAACCGATCAAATACATCACTGTTACACCGTAATTTTGGTTGAGTCGAATTTCGTGAAAATCGGACCAATATTGCCGGACAAAATGGCCACCCCTCATACACAATTAGTGTAAACATCTGGTATATCAACGTTGTGGACCCTCTAGAGGTCAAAATTTTGATCTGATTTTGATGAAACTTGAAATGCATGTTTATAACCCAAGGATCTTGGTTCCTTTCGATATTCGGGCATATCGGATAGTAACTTCCTGAATCATGTTTTTAGCTTGTGGTCCCTCTAGAGGTCACAATTATTATCCAATTTAAAAAAAAAACATTTGAATATATCACTGTTACACCGTAATGTTTATTGAGTTCGAATTTTGTGAAAATCGGGCCAAAACTGCCGGACAAAATGGCTGCCACTTGTACGCAAACAGGGGCAATAATCCAGAAAGTTATAGCCTGAAATGTGCAAATATCAAAAGGGACAGAGATCTTTCAGATATAAAGATATGTTTTAAGTTTCATCAAAATCGGATAAAAATTGTGACCTCTAGAGGTTCCACAACCTTCGTATTACACACTTCTAAACAATTTGCGCACAAAGAGCGGCCATTTTGTCGGGCCAGTTTCATTTTGATTTTCCCGAAATACGAATTCAACCTTCATTATGGGGAATGGTGTTGTATTTAAACGGTTTTTAAAATCGGAAAACCAGCGGCTGCCAGGCAGGATACGCCCACATTTTCGGAGATGGATAGAGAACAAGCTAAAAAGAAAGTGATTTTTCCTACAATCAAGGGCCATAATTCAAGTTTCAACAAAATCGGATAACCAGCGGCTGCCAGGCAGGATACGCCCACATTTTCGAGAGATGGATAGAGAACAAGCTAACAAGAAAGTGATTTTTACTACTATCAAGGGCCATAATTCAGGAAATTGCAATTCAATATGGGCGAATATCGAAAGGAATTGAGATCATTGTGTTATAAACTTACATTTCAAGTTTCAACAAAATCGGATAAAAATTGTGACGTCTATAGGGTCCACAACCTTGATATATCATATTTTTACGCTATTTGAGAACGAACGGCGGCCATTTTGTCTGTCAATTTCGGGTTGATTTTCCCAAAATTCGAATTCAGTCGTCCTTAGGGTGTAACAGTGATATAATAATACAGTTTTTTAAATTGGATAGAAATTATGACCTCTATAGGGTCCACAAGCTAAAAACGCGATTTTCCGTACAATCAAGGGCCATAATTCAGGAAGTTATGGTCCGATATGCGCGAATATCGAAAGGAACCAAGATCTTTTGGTTATAAACTTACATTTCAAGTTTCATCAAAATCAGATAAAAATTGTGACCTCTATAGGGTCCACAACCTTGATATACCATATTTTTACGCTATTTGAGAACGAACGGCGGCCATTTTGTCTGTCAATTTTGGGATGATTTTCACGAAATTCAAACTCAGCCGTCCTTAGGGTGTAACGGTGATATAATAATACAGTTTTTTAAATCGGATAAAATTATGACCTCTATAGGGTCCACAAGCTAAAAACGCGATTTTTCGTACAATCAGGGGCCATAATTCAGGAAGTTATGGTCCAATATGCGCGGATATCGAAAGGAACCGAGATCTTTGGGTTATAAACTTACATTTCAAGTTTCATCAAACTAGGATTAAAATTGTGACCTCTATAGGGTACACAACCTTGATATACCATATTTTTACGCAATTTGAGAACGAAGAGCGGCCATTTTGTCTGTCAGTTTTGGACCGATTTTCACGAAATTCGAACTCAGCCGTCCTTAGGGTGTAACAGTGATATAATAATAGGTCCACAAGCTAAAAATGTGATTTTTCGTACAATCAGGGGCCATAATTCAGGAAGTTACGGTACGATATGCGCGAATATCGAAAGGAACCGAGATCTTTGGGTTATAAACTTACATTTCAAGTTTCATCAAAATAGGATTAAAATTGTGACCTCTATAGGGTACACAACCTTGATATACCATATTTTTACGCTATTTGAGAAAGAAAGGCGGCCATTTTGTCTGTCAATTTTGGGCCCATTTTCACAAAATTCGAACTCAGTCGTCCTTAGGGTGTAACGGTGATATAATAATACGTTTTTTTAAATCGGATAAAAATTATGACTTCTATAGGGTCCACAAGCTAAAAACTCGATTTTTCGTACAATCAGGGGCCATAATTCAGGAAGTTATGGTCCGATATGCGCGAATATCGAAAGGAACCAAGATCAATGGTGTATAAACATACATTTCAAGTTTAAACCAAATCGGATAAAAATTGTGACCTTTACAGTGTTCACAAGCTAAAAACGTGATTTTTCGTACAATCAGGGGCCATAATCCATGAAGTTACAGTCCGATACATGCCAATATCACAAGGAACTGAGATCTTAGGGTGATAAACCTATATTTCAAGTTCCATTGAAATCAGATAAAATTGTGAATGTTCACAAACAATTGTGGACGGACAGGGGCAACGACAATATTCGTGCACAGAAAAATGTGGGCATATAAAAAAATGGTGAAAATCGGTCACCCACCATGTACCAGTCCCTGCATGGTTCTCCAGCAAACGCATTCTTAAACATTGTGTATAAATTCAAAGTCAATCGGATATTAACTTCAGCCTCTAGAGCGTCCCGACGACAATATACGACCACATTTCAATGTTGGCATATAGAAACCTAACCCCAAATAAAAACTTCATCAGGTCAACAAGGTATTTGGGAACACAATAGAGGCTACAGTTTTTAATGGATTATTTTCATTTTTGTGGTGAAGCATTGTGAATACAATAGTGGGTACATTTTAAACAGATTCTATTAAAATTTGGTGAGGTTATGAAAGCATTGGGGTTATGAAATGAAGGGCCCTTATCAATATTAAGTGTTTTGAGATGTTTCGTTCCACTGTTACCCTGTACCCGCCTTTGCCGAAAGCCTTGTGAACGTAGTAGAGGCTATTTGGTGATCACTATCCAATTGTTGATGGATGGATGGACACAATGACTGGTTGAAGGGATAATACAACAACATTGAGTGTCAGTGATGTTTGAACTGCATTTTAAAGTGTGAAGTTTGAATTGCATTCTAATATGTAACACAAAACCCAAGATTAAATTTACAAAACCCCAAATTGAATTTACTTACTGATCAGGTATATAAATACCAAATTCTAACATTTCTGATTGAAATTTATTCTTGTCATTACACATTGGACATTTAAAGAAATGTAGACCTGCTGACAGTGAATATCTCTGAAATAAATATGTATTTAATATATTACTTAATATAATTCTATTTACATAAACCCTGTAAAATACTGATAATATGAATTCTAAAATTGATTACAATCCTGTATACTCTACAAATAAGGCAGATCTCATATCATCAAATATTTAAACGATTAGAAAGTGATGTATATTACCTGGATACAGTTTCGATGAAACCAAGCATTTTTACAACAAGTAGATTTCATAGTAGTTATAGAACAAGATGCTGTTACATTACACATACACATAGGACATACAACGGTTTTACTTTTCCCCTTTTTAACATCACTTTGATGTGGTCTATGATCTGAACAAAATGATCTGTAAAATAAAAGATAGGTTGCCTGACAAATAGGAAAATATTTACAGATAAAAATTGTGTCATAGCGATCAACACCAGCAACAGTTTATTTCCAGGAATTATAGAGGATAGTTATGCAAAGCGTGGAAATATGCCCACACAACAGCTTATCCGAAAGAAAAACTTGGATGTTGATGAAATGACTTCAAGAAATCTGATATACAGGGGTTTGTGGGGGGAAAAAGGGGTAACCATGGAACAAAAAGTCGCAGAACAATGAATATTTATAGGATTTTTCCTCTCTTTAACCTAATAATACTTTACACCAGAAATGAAACAAATCCATCAAAGATTTTAACCTCTATCATGTCCACAAGGTTTTAGAAAAAGGGGCATTACTCAGGGTATATGTTTTGTCCTCTCATGACCTCACAGCAAGAAAGCGATCATATACATTCATTTTTCTCCTTGCTAGTTTTAAAAGCTTACCTATATTGTACTCACTCAGAATTAAAGATACATTATGGGAGATTTTTATAAGGAGTTAGCCATTCATGCTATAACAGTTCAAAAATAGATGATGAAAGAAGAATATATTGAAAATTTCAGTCAAATTACTTTATTCTGAACATAGTCATCACCAGTGTAATTTTTGACTAGAAATGGGATTGAATTCCATCTTCACCGATTCTTAGTATGGCCGATCGTTTGATTGACAGGCGTTAACTCCACCTACATAATCTCTGCTGTCTTTTGTCTGCTGTCATCATATCCGAATTTGTGTTTTACCTTTTTTGGATTTTTATAACAATTGGATAAAATGAGTGAGAGGGTAAATTTTCATTCTTACTTGTATTTTGGGCATGCATTAAATCAATTGAATATAGGACATAATATTATAATACAATTATGATAAATCTATAGGTATACACCAGTGGCGTTGTGCCTACTGGGGAAATAAAAATATTTTTATTGATATTATTAAGACAGAAAACCTGTCCGTCTGTATTAGTCATCACACGGTCTTCAGGAATTGTATAATTTGTCATTATCTGTGTTTAGTTTATTGCACTTTAAATAGTTTAGATGTCATTTGTTAAGGCATCGCTCAACAGCAGCCTCGCTTCGTACACTCTATCATTTAGCCTCGATCCGGGAGTATGACGTCAACGTAATGGTTAATCTCCACTCATGACGCCATTTAAAATTAAATCAGTCAACAAAATCCTGTTTAAATCCAAGCCATCCGTGGGTCTACAGAATTGATTTTGTGCTTGTTGTGTAAATAAAGATTTAATTTATAATTTTTATGACATCTGAAGCCTAAATAAAGACTTGCAATAATCAGATTTAGCTCTTGCATAATGTATGTTTAACCAATAAATAATAAAAAGTTCTTGGAAGTGCCCAGGTTTTAATCAAGAAGGGTCCTATTATGTCATGTGCTGACCCCTGGTGACCTTGAATTTTGACGAATCATATTCCACTTGCTATTGTCATGTAGCTGACACCATAAGCTTCATTAAGCGGTAATACAATATTATACTATAGGCCGTTTCCCTGTGGCGTTACATGATTTTATGTTTCCCCTACCCCTTTTTTTTGGCTATGGTTTAAAAAGACCCCCCCCCCCCCAAAAAAAAAACATGATTTTTTTGTACAATCAGGGTCCATAATCCAAGAAGTTATGGTCTGAAATATGCGAATATCAAAAGGGAGGGAGATCTTGGGATATAAAGATATGTTTTAAGTTTCATCAAAACCATGAAAAAACAGCGGCTGCCAGGCAAAATATGCCCACATTTTGCAAGAGATGGATAGAGAACAAGCTAAAAAAAAAATCACAATTTTTCGTACAATCAGGGTCCATAATTCAAGAAGTTATGGTCTGAATTGGCGAATATCAAAAGGGACTGAGATCTTTGGGATATAAAGATATGTTTTAAGTTTCATCAAATCGGAAAAAAATTGTGACCTCTATAGGGTCCACAACCTTCGTTATTACATACTTGTACTCAATCCTCATTAGGGTGTGACGGTGATATATTTTTTTAAATATCAAAATTGTGACTAGCGTCCAACAAACTTGATATACCATACATGTATGTTTACACTATTTCAAGCTTTATCAAAAGCGGATCAAAATTATGGCCTCTAGAGGGTCCATAATCTTGATATACCATATATTTACACTCAACCTTCAATAGGGTTTAACAGTGATATATTCAAACGTTTTTTTTAAATTGGATAAAAATTGTTACCTCTAGAGGGATCACAAGCTAAAAACGCAATTTTTCGTACAATCAAGAGCCAAAATTCGGGAAGTTACAATCCGATATGCATGAATATTGAAAGGGACCAAGATCTTTGGATTATAAACATGTATTTCACAAAATCGAACTCAACGAACATTACAGTGTAACGGTGATATAGTTGAACGGCTTTTTAAATCGGATAATAATTGTGACTTCTAGATGGACCACAATCTAAAAGCGTGATTTTTTTAACAATCAGGGGCCATAACTGGGATCACTGGTTTTTTCACATTTTCTTGGTGTACCTTTCAAAATTTTGCGGCACACTTAGGAAGATCTCACGGCACACTGGTTGAGAATCACTGCCCTACAGCATCCACAAGATATTTCAAAGTGATCAAGGGCAATAACTCTGGCAGTAAAAATCGGAAATCGTTGAAAATAGGCTTCTTCATCTCATGAACTTAAACACTGTGTATAACATTAAAGTCAATCGGATATTAACTTGAGACTCTAAAGCCTCCACAAGCTATTTAAGTGATCAAGGATCATAACTCTGAAATTAATTATCGGACATCGTTGATAATCACTAGGCTTCTTCATCTCATGGCCTTAACTAATGTGTATAAATTTAAAGTCAATGGGATATTAACTTTAGCCTCTAAATAATATGGCTTTCGAGCTTGAAACTGCCATGTCATTGTGATTCGGAATATTTCCAATGATGTACGGCAGACCGCGAAAATACACTGCAGCCGACACCTAAAACGAACACTTCTTCTGTGGTAAGGGAACATTTTGGTTTAAAAAGAACATCCGACAAGAATGTGATAACATGTAAAGTGTCTTCAAAGTAAGCTAAAATGCTTGGCGGAAACACGTCAACCCTTTGGCAGCAGCCAAACTTAATAGAATGATTTGAGGTGACGATACCTACGGGAATATTCTTACAAATCGCTTAAATACTTAACGGATACACTAAATAAATCTATTTATACACCACAAGTTATGTCAATTTAACATCAGTAATTATCACGATAATGAATTTTTGAAGCACGATAATTCTAATTATTGCGATAATTTACTCCAGGTGATAATCCATGATATCGTGATTATTTTTTTTTTTAGTATCCTTGCAAACTGAACTGCAGGCCACCTTATCAGATTGCAACATGATATATCAAAGGCATTTACATCCAAATAGTATCTATGTGTAATTTTCATTGACTTAACCAAAGCTTTTGACTTAGTGTGGGTGGAAGGTCTCTTACAAAAACTCCATGTGCAAAGCAAAAATCAAAGGCTGAATAGGCAGAAAAAGAGAAACGGGGTTTAACATTCACTCAACACAAACTAGGTCATTTCCAGACAAACATTTGGTTCAATTTAACTTCAATAATTCACATGTGCATAGGAGTTTTTAGCAGTGGGTGGAAACTGGATGACCCGCAGAAAACCCACGAGGTTGGACAGACAATCCTACTCCTTGTCACAATCAAGCAGGGAATTGAAACCACGGCACTTGACTCAATGATACACATTGAGATTTCATGCACACACATTAAACCACTAGACCCCCCAACCCCTCTAAACAACAGGCATATAAGGATACGAGTAGGAAACTGCACAATTGAAAAATTAGAAATAGAAAACCGAACACCGCGCGCAAGACTCCATCATCAGCCAAATTCAAAGCTATGGTCGGCTTAACGCCAAATCGACACTCTTCACAGATGATTGCTCCTTTTGGAAGTCATCAAAAGATAATGGAAAAATACAACATTCGTTCCAATATACTCACAACAAAATTCAAATTGGGCAAATGAATGGGTTTTCAATTCAAAACATCATAAGGAAAGACAGTAGCAATGCTGTTCCATCCGACTGATAGCAATTGGAAAATTGAGTTAAATCTGAACAGAACAAGGCTAGAAATTAAATCAGATACTGAATTCCTTGGTATGACCTTCAACTCATATGGAAACCACATATTTTGCTATTAGCATTTCATTGATTTGACAATAAAATAATAGCATTCCACATAAAATACCAAGATGTCGAAACTCAATCAACTCCACTTGGAAGACAGAATCTCCACCCCTCGACATATCTTTGCCGCATGAATAGTCCCGGCCAATTTTTCTAGGGCAGGTGTGTTCATGTCACCCTTGGGGAAATCAGAAATCCAAGATGGTGGCCAAGAATGGCAAGAAAAATATCCAAGATATCCAAGATACAACATGCAGCTAATCAAACTATATTGAAAAGGAAATGATCTAATTAAAGAACACACCAGAAAATTGGTATCGTTTAATCTCGCGTAACTAGCGTTAAATTCTGTCTTGTGTCTAAATATTCATAACTATAGTTGAATTTCGGCTAATAATGTTCAATACTTGTATCCAATTTAAATCTCAGTGTTTTAATTTTGATTACCAGGCGTCTAATTAACTAGTATTTAGTTTGTCGACACGTGTTTAATTATAAGCGTCCCGCTTAATTATCACGACTGTTCAATAATTAGTTGGACCGTTCAATTTCCTGAGCCGTGATTAAAATTAGTCAAGGTGTCCAATTACGCATGGTCAAACATCCAATTTCACAAGCGATGTTCAGATATTACGATGTGTTTAGTTGTGGGTCATCGTTCAGTTTTGCCGCCAGATATTTACTTTACCGCACGATGTTAGATTCACAGAACGGTATTTAAACACTGTAATAAGTGTTAGTTTTAGTACTGACACTGTAACCCAGGTATCGTTTAATCTTGTGTATCTAGCACTAATTTCTTTCACATTCGTTTACTATCAAATCTTTGTTTAAAAACTCGTAAAAATCGTTTAAAATCACCAAAAATCATCTAATTTGTATATGTGTCCAGTTTAAAGCTGACTGATTAAAAGTATTTAATTTCCTGATCACTGTTCAAAAAGTTAATCATTATACATCATTAATCAATTGGGTTGTTTATTTTTTAACAATGATTGAGAAATTAAACACTTGTAAATTGGACACTCATTATCAAAATTGAATGGTCAGCTTCAAACTGGACAGAAGTACAAATTAAACGATTTATGGTGATTTTAAACAGTTTTTACAAATTTTTAAACAAAGATTGGATATTAAACGAATGTGAAAGAAATTAGTGCTAGATACACAAGATTAAACGATACCTGGGTTACAGTGTGACCTGTTGCGATACGGTGAAATATTTTTCAGGATTCATATGACGGCAGGTATCTGTATGCCTGTCATTGTCCAGGGATTATTTTTCAAGATCACTACGGTGAAACAGATGTTGGATTTTTAATGGTGACAGGATGGTTCCGTAACAAAGCTTTCTTGAGATGCACATAATGTTTTGTCCACAATTATAAATCATGTATTTATATATCCATTTAAAACAGTATTTCCCACACTGACATAACACATCCACAAATGATAAATCTTGCGTATCTAATTAACGTGTGTACATGCCCTGATTAGATCTTTTTGTTTAAATGTCTTCACAATTAAGACTAGCAGCATGGGTATTGCACCAATCATATATTACATGATACGGGATCTGTAGAAAGCATTTTGGGTTGAAGGGTAGTGTGATTACCTGGGACAATAAAAAACAGGACGCTTGTAGAGGGTTGCAGGCTGTTTCGTACTTAGTTTATTTGTACCTGGGGGGTTGGATGGCTGAATGGTTAGGGTGCGCGCTGTATCATAAGGTCTGTCATTGAGTCGACTGGCGTGGATTCAAATCCCCGGTTGTACGTGACAAGGAGTAGGGTCGCCTGTCCAACCTTGTGGGTTTTCTCCGGGTCCTCCGGTTTCCTCCCACTGCTAAAGACCCCTACGCGCAAGCGAGTTGTTGAAATAAAATTAAACCATATGTTAGTCCCGAAATGACCTAGTTTGTGTCGAGTGGACGTCTCTCTCTCTCTCTCTCTCTCTCTCTTAAAGCAGTTTAAAAAATGATTGAAAAATATTTAATCTGGTGTTGATTATTGAACCCATTCTGCTCAGTGAGTTGTGATTTGTGATTATTGATGATAATTGATTGGTGGTTGTTAAAAATGATTGAATATACTAAGAATTCCAAAATGCGACACATTGTATTATTCATATTATAATAAACCTTAAATCAGTTGAATTCATTGTTAAAGTAGAACTGCATGCTTTCTGATATGGTTGGGTTATTTGAGCCTAAAAATAGAACACAGCAAGCTTTGAAAAGGTGCCTACGTGAGAAGACGGGTGTACGTACACGTTTCATATGATGTACATTTTCTAATAACATACTGTCATCTTTTAATACAATGTTAGTGTTAGTTTCGATGAACAAAATGAGACAAGTATTATCAGGTTATAAACACAGTACAGTTCGTTGATCACAGCCAATAAAACACTGGCCTAGATATTACGAATCGGTCTTGATTGGGCAATAAAACTTAAAACATGTTCAAGCAGAAAATGAACCAAGAATGTTTTACAATCAACAATGTTGATTGTTTGTTAGCCATTATCTAACATTTCTTCCAAATTGAAACTATATGCTTCATGTTTACACATACAGAGCTTTGCATGACGCATCAACCATTCTATACTCTTAAAAAAAAGTAAGGGATATTGAAATGCAAATACCTATGCAGGTTGTGACATGATAAATAGTCATGGACACTTGACATGCTTTGAGAGTATGTCCACAGATGAAGAACTTATCGTCCCAACAGAACCGCTGAGCTGCACATGCGACACGCAATAGCGAGATACACATGGGACGGGTTCATTGTCAAATTTGACACTTCAGGGAAGGCTTGATGAAAACTGTTTAATGTGTCAGTGTCACACTCTGTGATCAGCAAACTGTGGAACCGGTACCAACAAACACACAATGCTGATGATAGACCTCGTTCAGGTCGTCCTAGAGCCACTACACAAGCCCAGGATCGATACATTCGTACACAGGTCCTGCGAAATCGAGGACAAATTGCCAAAAAGCTTTCTGTAAACTTGTACCAAGTTACAAGAATTTGAGTTACACCCCAAACGATTAGAAATCGACTACATGCAGTCCATTTGCATGCGTGATGACCGCATGTTGTGCCTCCATTAACTCGCCAGCACATGGCAAACGGGTGTCAATGGTGTAGGCAGCGTAGAATTGGGGTAATCGTCGATGGGCGCGTGTAATGTTCTCAGATGAGTCCAGATTTACTCTGGATTTCACCGATAGACATGCTCGCATTTGGAGGCATGTAAATGAGTGTCATGCTAACGTTATTGTTAGACAGCATGACAGATATGGGTGTGGGTCTGTTATGGTGTGGGGAGGAATCACCATGACTGGCAGAACGGACTTTCATATTGTTCAAGGAAGGGTCACTGGTGTGTACTACCGTGACCACATTCTGGCACCGATAGTTCTGCCCTTTGCTCACCGTGCAGGTCGATGTTTCATCTTTCAAGATGATAATGCCCGTGCCCACCGCGCTCATGTCGGGAGATGTGTTCGTCGACGTCAACGGACAACACTGCAAGAATTGGCTGTGGCGCTGCAAGAGGAGTGGGTCAGATTGCCCCAAATCGTGATTGGACGGTTGATTAGGAGCATGCCACGACAAATTGCTGAATGTCTGAGGATTGGTGGAGCAATTACTCATTATTAAGACAAAAATCAAAAACGTCCATTTTCTCTTTTTTTGACAGTGTATCTCTTTGCAAGTGAAATAAGCCTCCCATATGAATATCCCCTACTTTTTTTTGAAGAGTATATATCCTTAAATATCGCTAAAATTATTGTCACAGGCAAATGCCAAAATTTCTAACGAAGACATTAATTCCAAAGAGCTATATCTGCCTAGAAATTATGGCAGCACCAACTCTGTAAAATTTAGTGATGGGTGTCGCCTTTCAGTCTGAAGAACAGTTCCATTCGACTTATTAATTCCACCTTACTTGTGGTTCTGTAAACTCTAATCTAAAACGCTCTTTCGATGTCATCTAATATTCTTTATTAAAAATAAATAGATGACACATATTAATTAATCGCACATTTATTTTTTTCACTAAGTTTCATCACTCTCTATCAGATAGAATCAAGATTATCTTGTCCCAAACCATCGACAAATGAAATCGATTAGCTCTGCTTAGCTTCAGCTCGAAATGTTAATTATTGAACTCAGTCAAGACATTCACCTAATGAACATCTACATATACATCAAGTTTAAACATTCACCTAATAGACACCTATGCCAAGTTTGAACATTCTACCTCAATTAGAAGGAGAGTTATTGTGTTCCAAAGTTTCTACCAATCAAATTGCTTATCACTCTGCTTACCCTCAGCAAAAAATGTTCATTATCGAACTTAGTTAAGGTATTCATATAATAAATCTATACACCAAGTTTCATCAATCTCACTTAATTAGAACTAAAGTTATCGTGTCCCAAAGCATCAACCAATCAAATTGCTTATCTCTGCTTACCCTAAGCGGAAAATGCTCATCTTCGAACTCCATCAAGGCATTGACCTAATCAACACATACACCAAGTTTGAACATTCTAGCTCAATTAGGAAGAGAGTTATCGTGCCCCAAAGTATCAACCAATCAAATTGCTTATCTCTGCTTACCCTAAGCGGAAAATGCTCATCTTCGAACTCCATCAAGGCATTGACCTAATAAACACATACACCAAGTTTGAACATTCTAGCTCAATTAAAAGTTATCGTGTCCCAAAGCATCAACCAATCAAATTGCTTATCTCTGCTTACCCTAAGCGGAAAATGCTCATCTTCGAACTCCATCAAGGCATTGACCTAATCAACACATACACCAAGTTTGAACATTCTAGGCCAATTAGGAAGAGAGTTATCGTGTCCCAAAGCATCAACCAATCAAATTGCTTATCTCTGCTTACCCTAAGCGGAAAATGCTCATCTTCGAACTCCATCAAGGCATTGACCTAATAAACACATACACCAAGTTTGAACATTCTAGCTCAATTAGGAAGAGAGTTATTGTGTCCCAAAAAGTGTGACGGACAGACAGACAGACGGACAGACAGACAGACAGACAGACAGACAGACGGACGAACCCATTTTAATAGTCCCCTGCTTTCTTCGAAAGGCGGGGGACAAATATATCAAAGTGAGTCGGAATACGCAAAATAGAATTTTGGACTAGAGACAAAATAAGTGAAAATATTGATATTGATTGCAATTGAGATTTTCACAAAAATGATTCTATAAATATACTATCTATCGACACAAAAGATCAAAATAGCAATAAAAGATTTTAGAACACCTTTATTTGAATGTTTTGTAAGAGTACCATATTCTTAAATCTGTCGTATTTGTTAAAATTCTCGGCGAAATTAGTTATTTTTCTTCGCTAGCTGCGGGACGACCAGTCATTCCTCTTGCATAATAATTCGCTTCATTGTAAAGCGGAGAATCTCTAGTTTACAAATATGATCAAATTAATGTCGATGAACTCGTTTGCTGATTGGCCCATACACCGAGTGAAAAGCATTATGGTAACGTGGGTGACTCGAGCGGGCGATACATATTTGGTTTTGGCAATAATGTTTTTGGTTACCTACATGCGATTCACTTTCATAAGTGGCAGGAAAAAATTAATTCTGATCCTATATAGAACAAGATGACTAGTCATCAACATCCCGCGCCCTTGCACTTGTTTGGAAGAAATAAGGAAAAATAACTTGTTTATGCTATTGGTAATCAATATAAAAATGTATCAGATTTCGCAAACAGTGTCACTGGTCCTAATATTGTGGCCCTGTTTAGTAGATATTGCTCTCTATTTCTGAAAACAAATGACTGATTGATATTTACTAGAAGATTTGAGATAATTTATGACATTAAGCTCTGGTTTTAAAAATTAGACATGACTACATAGAAAATAGAGATATTATGCAAGTGGAGGGAACTGGAGCTTTAGACAAATCTCATATTCCGACACATGGAATATCAATTCATAGAATTTCATACTCTGATCACAGTAGCTCGGCAAGGCAGGGTCGCTACTCCCTGTAAGGTTTGCACAACAACCTTTGCCTACCTAAATTAGCTGCTGTATGTTAAACAATAAACTTATACATCAGAAAATAAAATACTATAATAGGTTAATGTTTGTACAAATTTTCAAAAAGATTTCTTGAACAGATAATAAAATATGCTCCAGAAACAAAATCAGGACGGAAGGCTGGATTTCAGAAAATAAAATAATGGGTAAAATTATTTTAAAGGTATCTTGAACAGTCAAATGTGTTTCCATGGAAACACATAAAATTATCAAATCTGAGAAATTCAAAATAAGTGCCATGAAAATATCTTGAACGATTTATTTAAACACACAAAATATCAATCCCAGAAATTCCTAAATAGCAAAAGGCCCAACTACTGTAACGGGTTGATGTGTGTGCAAAGTTTCAGAAAGATATCTTGAACAGTTTATGAGATAAGCTCCGGAAACAAAATTGTACACCAAAAACTAAGTCAAATTTGTTTCCATGGAAACACAAAAAAATATAAATCACAAAAAATATAAATCCCAGAAATTCCTAAATAGCAAAAGGCACAACTACTGTAATAGGTTGATGTGTGTGCAAAGTTTCAGAAAGATATCTTGAACGTTTTATGAGATATGTTTCGGAAACAAAAATGTACACCAAAAACTAAGTCAAATTTGTTTCCATGGAAACACAAAAAATATAAATCTCAGAAATTCCTAAATGGCAAAAGGCACAACTTCTGTAATAAGTTGATGTGTGTGCAAAGTTTCAGAAAGATATCTTGAACGGTTTATGAGATATGCTCCGGAAACAAAATCGGACGGACGGACGGACGAACCCCATTTCAATATCCCTCCCTAACTTCGTTCGGCGCGGGATAATTACCGTTGAGTGTTAATCCAAACCACATGGCTGACATGCAGGTGGGTGTCATTGTGTAATACTAATCAACTGTCACGGGTCAATGATAAAGCCGTCGTCACCTCCTTATTTACTCCGAATAATTAATCCAAGCACTGATTATCTGACATCTCATATCATCTTTAGAAAAATAATTTATAGGCCTTAAATGGAAATAAAAAAAATGGCCAATAATTTTCTTTTCGAAGAGAATTTTATTGATAGATGAATTCACTTTACTGTCGCTTCTTCATACGGCATGCAAAGTAAGGAATGCATCTTGGATATTATTGTTTAAAATTCTCTTATCACCATGGGTCGAAAAAATTTGAACGACCAAAGAGCAGAATTGCAACGATTCTCGAGTCTGTCATTGTTTAATTACATCAAAGCCAGAACGTAAGTATTTCTTGACTATGAAATTGACATTTCTATAGGGACTCATATTTTGATACCGTTACGGTACCTGCAAATAATAATATATGATAATAATATCATACATGCAAAATCTTATTTTAATTCACGTGTTAAATGAACACGCGTACAGCTGTGGCGGCTTCTTTGATGATTATCCAATCAACAATCTTAATCTCCTGACCACTAGCTGGAACTAGGGTGTTAATTAATTGATGAGATTAACTGTTAATCTCACCAACGTCATAATATACAAAACAGACTACTAATATATAGATTATTCTACAGTACGAAAGGAGTACATTTACTATGATTTTCGTCGTCAGCACCCTTGAAATCCTAAATAAAAAAATATTAAACGACAAAATAGCAAATAAATGGCGTAAATCGTCCGATCAAATTTTTACTACGATTTTCGTCTTCAGCATCCCTGAAAAGCCATGGAAAGATATATTCAACAGCAAAACAGCAAATAAATGGCTTGGTTGCTATGGGATTTTGTTTTGGAAAATACCAAATCTTTGACTAACTTTTTCTCAAAACTTACTTTTGTGAGTTGGGTAGCTTCGAATGGACAGAGCTCAGTCAATTTCTGCCCGTTTCAAACAAACTATACATCAAATTGAAGGTAATGAGTTGGAGAATGTGAAAATAACAATAAATCAATTTTTAAAATTTCCTCACTACGACTCAGTATGCCTTGGGGGGGTCACATATTATGATACAATTCCTTTTTTAATTGTTTTTTGTCTGAAATTAAAGTTTGGCGAAATTATACGTTACAACATATAAGCATGAAATGTATTTAGTAGTTTTTATTTGATTTTCAACGAAAAAGGGCCGTGCTATAATCTTAAAAAGAAATAAAGAGATTGAATTATTAGTTTATTCTGACACATGTGTATTAAAGGACAATATTGGTATCAGTGTTACTATCAGAGATCAAAAGGAAACATAGCATTGTGGGCATATTGCACTGCTTGTCACTGATTTTTTAAGGTTATTGGTCATATCTGCTGTTCTTAAGTTCATTTACCACCTAAATATTCATTCTTAAGTTAATGGTTGTGAATCCTATGATCAGTCCCTACATTTTACACCTTGTTCCAATGTCGCACCTTTCACGTTAATTAAATTTCTCATTAGGGGTCATTCGGTGCAGACCAGCATTATTCTCTTCTTAAGTACACTGACCACCAGAAATTTCATTCTTAAGTTGATGATAATAATTTCTGATATCATTCCGTACAATTTAGGCTTGGTTTCTCACTCGCACCTTTCATGTTGATTAACATTTTAATTACCGATGGGGTTCGAGTGATAATTTTGTTATTTTTGAGATTATGTCATACTTTTAGCTAAAACTTCATTTATTTTATGTCTCATATTTTGCTCCTAGCACTATCAAAAATGTCCATGTAGTTTTGTGCGATATACTTGGAATAGATCACGAGATAATGGAAAAATCGTTTTCAGTAAAATCGAAAAATTGCTAATTCGTGACCTTTGATCTCTTCTTAAGTGGCCTTTCCACCAAAAATCCCATTCTTAAGTTATATTTCCTAATTCAGGGCACATTCCTCTATCAAATGCCACTGAAGTGGAACTTGCACGTTCCATGTTGAATAAACCCATTTTGGGGGGTACTATGGTGGCTCCTCCTACCACACCCACCACTGGCGCAACTTAAGAATTGGGTTTCTGGGGTCTCCTAACCCAGCCATTCACCACTAGCATGCCAAATCTTCCGCACCTTCCATGTTGAACAAAACCCACCTAGCTCCCGGACTATATGGGACTGTAAGAAGATACCTGACAATTCAATAAAGTAATTGAATGTCATTAGATAAGAGAACACGAGAAAAATAGAAATAGTCCGTACATTCCCTTGTTTATATTCATTCTATATCATATAAAAACATGGTAATGCACAGACTTTTTCTGTTTTTCTTTTGGCGTTCGTCACTTCCGATTCTGGAAAACTGACGAAGTGACGAACGCAAAAGGAAAACACGAGTCATCTCTCTATATAACTGACTGATGTGACGAGTGATAACGGATATACGGGCGAATTTCTGCTCACTAATAATTCATTCGAAGACCAAAAGTTGTTGTATGAGATTGTGAGAGGATATCTGACAATTCATAAAAGAATTGACTGCCACTAGATAAGTAAACACGAAAGAAAAACAGAAAAAGTCCGTGCATTACCATGGTTTTTTTTTTATAAGATATAGAATGAATATAAACAAGGGAATGTACGGACTATTTCTATTTTTCTCGTGTTCTCTTATCTAATGACATTCAATTACTTTATTGAATTGTCAGATATCCTCTTACAGTCCCATATATCAACTTTTGGTCTTCGAAGGAATTATTAGTGAGCAGAAATTCGCCCGTATATCCGTTATCACTCGTCACATCAGTCAGTTATATAGAGAGATGACTCGTGTTTTCCTTTTGCGTTCGTCACTTCCGACTTAGGAAACCTGTATTACTCAGCTATCGTAGCAATGATCTCTGTGTTAAAATTATATTTGGAATGTGTTTAACCAGCTCTATCACATATGTGATAATGACTGGCACCAATATTGTCCTTTAATAATCGCACTACCCTTCAACCCAAAATGCTTTCCATAGATCCTGTATCATGTGATATATGATTGGTACAATACCCATGCTGTTAGTCTTAATTGCGAAGACATTTAAACAAAAGGATTTAATCAGGGTAAGGACGTAAATCAGATGCGTGAGATTTATCATTCAGGGATGTGTTGTCAGTGTGGGAAATACTGTTTTAAATGGATATGATATATAGATACACATTTTATGATGGTGGACAAAACGTTATGTGCATCTCAAGAAAGCTTTGCTTTGGAACCGTCCCGTCGCCATTAAAAATCCAACATCTGTTTCACCGAAGTGATCTTGAAAAATAATTCCCGGACAATGACAGGCATACAGATACCTGCCGTCGTATGAATCCTGAAAAATATTTCACCTTATCGCAACAGGTCAGTACTAAAACTAACACTTCATACTGTATTTAAATATCGTTCAGCGAATTTAACATAGTGCGGTAAAATAAACATTCGGCGGCAAAACTGAACGATGACCCACAACTAAACACATCATAATATCTGAACATCGCACACGAAATGGACATCCTCGCGGAAAATTGAGCCGTATGGTGGCACTGTCTGGCTTCACAGTTCCACGTGACCTGCGGTCAACAAAAGCCTCCATTGTGTTTACATTTGTTCTCGCCTCGGCTACGATCATTTTCTAAACCATGCCTACTACGTTGTGTTGTGTCCCATTGTGTGCATGCTTTCCCAAAGATGCCGGATTTATGAAGAAAATGAGTTGTCGCTACCCGGAGAATTCACTGGGAACCAAAAAGGCACAGTATCGTCTCCTCGAATCACTTCACAAGTCTAGACTACATATCGGTAACATCTCAAGGTAAGAATTAAACCAAATCCAACTTACTTTCACAATTTGTTGATCTTTTATCCATTTTTTTGTATTATTAGGAGGCCTATACTGGGTATAATATAAATAAAGGTCAAGGATTGTGACCTTTTCTACCACGGACAGTTTTAAAGGGAGTAAAAAAAAACAACAACAACAATAAATAGCTAACAAACATCATGCTAATATTAATCCTAGTCCACAATTGATTGCTCCTAGAGGCCTATTAGATTTTAGTGGTCAGATTGTCCTTCACATACATGTATGTTGGGAAAAAAAAATAATATGGCAGGGCTATGATGATAAAAAATGTTACTGTTATTTCAAGAACAAAGCCTATGGTCAAGCGACTAAAACAACACGCTGTTCCTTCAGTTTTTTCATGGGCTAAGCCAGTAGATGAGAACCAGATAAATAGACAAAAGCGAGCTATGAACTGTAATCAAGGAAAACACAGCACTGACTCCCCATTAATCTTCATAAGTACTGAAAACATACTAATTGATGTTGGATCGGAAATTGAATGCATTTCAAATATTGAAGTTCCTGTTAAAAATGACTACTGCAAAACTAACCAAATGTGAAACAAGTTTGCAAACAGAAACGTGGGAAGTTTTCAATTGAATGCTTTAGGGATGACAACAAGACGCTGTTAAGTTTAACAGGTTGTGAATCCTACGATTGTTTTCTGATGATTTTGCATTCTCTTGGACCAGCTGTAAATCATTTAAATTATTATTATCACGATGTGAAAAATGTGAACATTGAAAACCAGCTTTTTCTCACCCTAGTTAAGCTACGTTTACATTGGAGAAATTTTAATATAGCGAAAATGTCTGACATTTCAGAGACAACAGTTGCAAATATATTTATCACTTGGATAAATTTTATGTATCACTAAAGGAAAGAAGTACCAATTTGGCCGTGCCAGGAGTTTGTACGCTTTTTTGCACCAAGTGACTTTCGGAGAAAATTCCCTAAAACTAGAATAATGATAGATGGCACTGAATGTCCCGTTAAAAAACCCGCCCCACCAGCTGCACAACAGGCCACCTTCTCCACATACTAAGTCTCATGACTGTGTGATCCATGCGTTTCCATAATGGCAGACAAAGGGTTCAATGTCCAGGATATATTTGCTTCCTATGATGTTGCAATAATATGCCATCATTTTTTAGCAAGAAGAATAGAATAGATGGTAAAACCGTTCAAAAAGACAGAGCCATCTCTAGCAAGCGGGTCCATATTGAAAGACTAATTGGCCTTGCAAAAACATTTAAGATTATGCGAGAGCCCTTGATCCAAAGTGAGACCAATCTCTCTACAGAAATTCTTTTTGTGTGTTGCATGCTATGTAATTTCAAAGACAGTATTATTTCTAAGAGTACATAAAACGACTTCTAATAAACAAAAACACAATTTTAACAAACAAATAATCTGTTTATGTTTTTTCAAGTACATGTATTTCATAAAATGATATTAAACTGTTATTTGTGTCATATTAATTATTGGATTTACAATTTGATGTTCATCACATACATGTATATACCTTTATATTTAAATGTCACAAATTCATGTCAAAATAAAATTTAAATAATTGTTCACAAAATTGCTACGTTTTCCATGTTGAAAGATTTTAAGTTGATTAATGATACATTATTCATGAGCTAAATCTGGATATTTAGACAATAGACACTAGGGCTGTACAATATTGCAAAAAGGGACGGTATCGATATTGGCATTTTTTTTCAACGATATAGTTAAATATCGCGATATTTAATAATAATGTCACTTTGCTATTAAATAAATTAAATATAAATGCATTAAAGCATTCATAAACTTTAAACTTTGCTTTTTTTATAATATATAAAATGAACAAAACAACATCCTTTTTAGTACTAGCTAAGTTTTCCATAATTAAATTAAATTAAATACAACCGCTGATGTTTAAAAAGCGTCTGCTTGTGACCTTGTGTAAGAAAATTCTCAAATATATCACGTGCAGCGGAAGTAAGTAGATGCGGTCTTCAAGTCTTGTATTGTAAGTTCAAACAGTTTAATAGTAAGTGCAGGAGGACTGCACTACACGTAAAATAGACATTGCACCAAATAAACAAATATCAAATCAAGTGAATGGATCCGGGGGCCAGCTGTAAGCATCCACTGTGCTGTACAGTCCCGGGTCTGTAGTGACAATCAGGAATACAAATCAGCGGCTGCCAGGCAGGATACGCCCACATTTTCAAGAGATGGATAGAGAACAAGCTAAAACGAAAGTGATTTTGCCTACAATCAAGAGACATAATTCAGGAAATTACAATTCGATATGCACAAATATCGAAAGGAACTGAGATCTTTGGGTTATAAACTTACATTTCAAGTTTCAACAAAATCGGATAAAAATTGTGACCTCCATAGGGTCCACAACCTTGATTTACCATGTTTTTACGCTATTTGAAAACGAGGGGCGGCCATTTTATCTGTCAGTTTTGGGCCGATTTTCACAAAATTCCAACTCAGCTGTCCTTAGGGTGTAACGACGATATAATAATACGTTTTTTTAAATCGGATAAAAATTATGACCTCTATAGGGTCCACAAGCTAAAAATGCGATTTTCCGTACAATCAGGGGCCATAATTCAGGAAGTTACGGTCAGATATGCGCGAATATTGAAAGGAACCCAGATCTTTGGGTTATAAACTTACATTTCAAGTTTCAACAAAATCGGATAAAAATTGTGACCTCTATAGGGTCCACAACCTTGATATACCATATTTTACGATATTTGAGAACGAAGGGTGGCCATTTTGTCTGTCAGTTTGGGCCGATTTTCACGAAATTCAAACTCAGTCGCCCTTAGTATGTAACGGTGATATAATAATATGTTTTTTTAAATCGGATAAAAATTATGACGTCTATAGGGTCCACAAGCTAAAAAGGCGATTTTTCGTACAATCAGGGGCCATAATTCAGGAAGTTACAGTCCGATATGCGGGAATATCGAAAGGAACCGAGATCTTTGTGTTATAAACTTACATTTCAAGTTTCAACAAAATCGGATAAAAATTGTGACCTCTATAGGGTCCACAACCTTGAGAGAGAGAGAGAAATGGGGTTTAACATCCACTCGACATAACCTAGGTCATTTCAGGACTAACATATGGTTTAATTTCAATAGTTTGCTTGCGCGTAGGGGTCTTAAGCAGTGGGAGGAAACCGGAGGACCCGGAGAAAACCCACGAGGTTGGACAGGCGACCCTACTTCTTGTCACGTACAACCAGGGATTCGAAACCACACCAGTTGACTCAATGACATCCACCCCCCCCCCCCCAACAACCTTGATTACCATGTTTTTACGCTATTTAAAAACGAGGGACGGCCATTTTGTCTGTCAGTCCGATATGCGCGAATATTGAAAGGAATCGAGATCTTTGGGTTATAAACTTACATTTCAAGTTTCAACAAAATCGGACAAAAATTGTGACCTCTATAGGGTCCACAAGCTAAAAACATGATACTTCGTACAATCAGGGGCCATAATCCATGAAGTTTCAATCCGATACATGCCAATATCGAAAGCAGCCGAGATCTTTTGGGGATAAACCTATATTTCAAGTTTCGTCAAAATCGGATAAGAATTGTGACCTGTAGAGAGTCCACAAAAAATTGTGGACGGACGGATGGACAGGGGCGACGGCATAATACGTCCACATGAAAATGTGGGCGTATAAAAAGACGTAACAGAAATAATGCGACACTAAATGATCCGGACTATCTTTCATTCAAGCATTCGATTGGCTGGCCTAACAGTGACAGTAATCTATTTATAGATCGTTTTATTCTTGCTTTCAGAAATTAAGTTTCGTAGAGTTTTCTAAATATATTCGTTTTTTAAAAATATGACAACCTATTTATAGCCTGGTAATTAGCCGCAGTAGTGGGAAATTTCAGGCGTTTAGTAGGCCTAAGCTTTACATGTAGTAACAACTGACAATTTATTGTCGACTAAAATACCATATCGCGATAAATGACTATATCGAGAATATTGTACAGCCCTAATAGACACCCAGGTGAAAATGTAGGCATATAAAAATGTAATTTTGTTACAATGTTGACTCATATTAAGAATTTGTAAGTGTTTTTATAGTAAAATTTTTGCAAAACTGCAGCACGGAAATGCTCCTTGTAAAATTTCTGTAATGTTTTCACCATTTCTGCAATAAATACATTATTTCTCTTTATGGTGATAATTTTTATATCTTTATGAGTGTACACACAAAAAAAGCACTCCTGTCATCCTGTGCAAAGGAGCTGTCCCTGAACCTGAAAGTAATAACTATGATTAGTGTTCAGAGACAGCTCACTAGAATTGTCAGCAAGTAAATAGGGCACAGTTTTATTGGAAATCAATTGGTCTTTTGAGCTGTAAGGACACTTGACTTCCAATGTAGCAGACTCTCCCACTAACCCATCCGGTGTGGAAGCCAAGAATGGATAAAGTTCCGAAATTGTTGTTCCACAAGGGATCACTGACATTTTCATTTTTGATTCAAACATTCCTACTGCCGCTTTTTCAGACTTTTTACCATGCTTTATCGCAAGACAGCTAATATCTTTCTGTTCAGTCAAATCAAATGCATATTTGTCCTTGTCTGTTCTCTCAGTCAATTTACGTATCCGTCCAAAATCTGATGAGTTCAGACGTAGGCATATTATTTCTAACCACTTTTTGTCAGCAGATTGCAGTATGGATGACTTGGCAATGGATGAAATCTTCTCATCATCAATGGATGTGTGTCCAATTTCTTTTAAGAAAAGGTCCTCATGTGTTTCTTCCAAATAGTCATGATCACTTGCAAATGTCTGGATATTTGCAGGAGCATACATCTGAGATAATGGAAGCCTGCTAATATTGGGTACATTCAAGCAAACACTGCGAAAGTGGTCTATATAGCTAGCAGCTTTCCTATAAAATAATGGCCTATTTCTTCTTCAGCTTTTCTTTTAGTACCAAATTCTAAATCACATGCCTTTACAGGTGAACCTTTGTGGCGCTTAACTTGATGAAAAGTTTGCAACTTTTGGGAACACGTTTCTTCAGTGAGCACTTCTCCCTTGTCACTGAATACACACATAGCATACAAGAGTGCATTTACATGTTTACAGTGGGCTTCCGGACCAATACCAGCCCCGCAATCACATTGACATTCTTCAATCAGTCCATGTAAACTCACAGAAACATCAACATTATATTTAACATTTTTCTTCATTTCAGCTTTACATTCACTTTAAAAAGATAGGTTGCCAGGCAACGAAACATACGCCCACAGCAGCTAAATCGTCCGGGCAGTCAACAAGAGTTGTCGCATATTTTTACTTTTTTCGGTAATGAAACATTCTTAATACACTAAAATCTGATTAAGAGCAAAAACCCATGAAGTAATTATCAGAAAACCATTAGAATTTGTTTGGTTTTTATAAAGTTCTGCCTCAAAAGTTCTTAATAATAAACTTTTAATATCATGGATTTAGCTGTTCAAGTCATAAAAATTCACTGAAAATCAATATACTTGTTCGTCTCAAGATCTGAAGTCAATCAGATGATAACTTTAGCCTTTAGAGTGTCACAAAGTGATCAAGGGCCTCTAGAGCGTCCACAAGATTTCTTGAAGTGATCCAGGGCCATAACTCTGGCAGTAATTATTGGAAATTGCTGAAAATCAATAGGCCTCTTCGTCTCATGACCTTAAACACTGTGTATAAATTAAAAGTCAATCGGATATTATCTTTAGCCTCTAGAGCATCCACAAGATATTTTGAAGTGATCAAGGGCCATAACTCTGGTAGTAATTATCGGAAATCACTGAAAATCAGTAGGCTTCCTTGTCTCATGACCTTAAACACTGTGTATAAATTTAAAGTCAATCGGATATTAACTTTGGCCTCTAGAGCGTCCACAAGATTTTTTGAAGTGATCAAGGGCCATAACTCTGGCAGTAATTATCGGAAATCGCTGAAAATCAATTGGCTTCTTCGCTTCATGACCTTAAACACTGTGTATAAATTTAACGTCAATTGGATATTAACTTTGACCTCTAGAGCGTCCACAAGATTTTTTAAAGTGATCAAGGGCCATAACTCTGGCAGTAATTATCGGAAATCGCTGAAAATCAATAGGCTTTTTCGCTTCATGACCTTAAACACTGTGTATAAATTTAAAGTCAATTGGATATTAACTTTGGCCTTTAGAGCGTCCACAATTACGGATACGGGTTTAGAATAGGGTTATAGCATGATCTATTAGTTAAAGGCCTGGTTAATACAGTATGAACAATATGGAATATTAAATATGTGTCCTTATATACCAAAAATAAATCATATAAAACAGATGAATAATACAACATAGATTTAAAACAGAAAGTTTTCAAGTATATGCGTAAATATGTTTCCCCTTTGTCTATCCCATTTATAACTGTTTGATCTCCTTTTGCAGAGCAAAGACTTGTTATTTTGAATGATACCGGTACCGAGAAATCACTAAAAGCTGTTAAAATCAGAGAAAATATTATAAACATAAAGGGGGCGTGGGGCATTAACAAAAAAGTGATAACTCATAAAAAAAAATAATGATGCACACCAAAGTTTTTGCATAAAGAGATGGTTTATCATGTATTTCAGTAAATTTCACTATATTTGTTATGTATTCTATTCACATCGATATGAAAAATTGCGTGAAAGAATTAGGCCACTACCTTTATAGGAATCTATTTAAATAATTAGGCAATAATAATTTATTGCTGCAGTTAAATATTTTGATATATTCACTATATTTTAAAGTCATAGTTTTAACCTATATAGCTTTATTTTCAATATTCCTGGTTATTTATTATTCTATATTGAGTTCCACATTATAAATTTTTTAAAAAGAAACTATTTCAGATCAACAGTAATTTCTAATACACCTTTAATGTAATAAAAATATCTATAGCTTATGTACATAATCCATTGAGGCGTTTGTGTCGCTGACAAATTACAGTTTTTAAATAGGATACACAACACATCGTTATTAACTTACAGAGTCATGACGAATTTTAAATTTTATTAAACCAAAGTCGTCATATAACAAGACAGTGAATGTATTGGGAATATTATTGTTCTGTTCTGAAATCTATAAATGTACCTTTGGTTTATAATACACATTATACAGTTACAATGGAATTGTGTGTCCATTTATTGCCCCTAATAAAGTCTGGCAGCAGTTATATAACATCTAGGTCAACGTTGTTACAAGTTGGTGATCAGCGTAGCGTATAGTTCGTGCTCTGGTGTCAGTTTGGTGATTATAATTAGAAATGTAAATTTCTACTATGTGAATTGGAACTTCCTTTTAATAATTTAACAAATCCAAGAAGAAGAACAACCAAACAACAAATAATCTGTTAATATTATTTGAAAAGACTTTAAATTTTTGAATAATTTTTTTTTTTTGAAATATGCTATAGAAAAATATCATAGTCCTATGATTTAGCATTAGTCCACGTACGCCGTGATAATGTTGGCATAGTAGCACAAGCATTTCTCCTTTTTAATGTCATCACATATTTCTTGGCCTTATATTTCTTTGAATTATTTGAATAACAACTTGATAACGTTTCCCCGTCTTCGCCCTGCCCAGTCTTTTAAAACCCAATAAAATTCCACAAGCTATCATTATTGGAGCAAAGCTATATGCGTGTAGCAGCAAATGTCTTGGCTAATACCAATTGCCAATTCGATGAAAAATAAAGCACACAATTCATATGTTACGATGTAATTTAAACATTTAATCATGAACGCATATAAACATCAATATGTGACAACAAATAATGGTATTGCTTATACATGTACTCTTTATCTTGTCTAGTTCCTTTCTTTGTTTGAACATTTCTCTGATTACAACATACTATAATGACTTGGACAGTTTTTTCGTTTCAGATACTAACGGAAATTTCCTATGAGAAAAAAAATGAAAAATACATCAAAGGGCAGAGCTAACTGTGTGTGCCTCTCAACATCAAAGAACAGTTCTATGTGAAAAGCGTGCACGAACCGACACAGAACCTGTGGTTTCTTAGTACTGTGGAATAAAATGATAAAGCTATTTCAGACAATCGAAAACAACCGGCTATATGAACTATATATCAGTATTGTTCTTTCAAAGACAAGCTTGTTACACAGAGTTCGATCGAATCTGAATAATGTTCGGCGATGGGCAATGTCACCATGGTTGGAAGCGGGTGCATGTCCCTATTTTCATCAGTGTTATTTGATATGGAGTTATCATTTGTTATATTACTTTTTCTTGGTAGTCCTATCTATGACCCAGGCAAGAAACTATACATTTATATATTAATACGCCAATGCGTAGTAAATATAGCAGTGACGAAAACTTACAGATTTTCATTAATTGTGCAATTTTACATTTATAAACTTGCTTTCGAAACAAGATTCGTTAATCTGATATCAATGGAGATTAGAATATATTGGATAATCAAATTGAGGTTGGTTATGCATGCGATCAATTTTAAGATACGTGCATTATAGTTCAGTGGTACTCACAATAATTTGTAAACACATTTAACCCACAAAAAAGATCAAATATATAAATAACTGTAGTCTGACTATCAGGGTATATGATAAGAAAAATAAATTGATTAGCAATGATTTGATGTTTACAAAAAAAGTGCTAATCAATCTGAAAATTGATTAGCAGTTCCTCTTGATTGAATAGCAAACAAGTAAATTTTCACGGTATTGTATTGAACGATTTCTGTAGGCCATAATTTCTACCGGTATGGACTACACTACAATTAATGTTTATGTGTGTATAGAGGAGGCTTTCTTCCCCTTTAATAGGCTTATATTACGAATAGCTTTATGTTAGCCTATTTAGCATAATATAGTGTTCTGAATACAAAAGGCAAAAAAGAAATTGGCACACCTCAATTCCCATAGAGTATTCAATTTACGTCTGTAATATTCCTAGAAAAGTAGGTGTTTTCGTAATACGATAGCCTTTAGTGAAAACGTACCGACCCGTATGATCGTAGGCTACCTGCTTCACATTTTCGCCAGTAATATTCCTCCAGAATTACGTGTCTTCATTTAAACGGCAGAAAATGAAAGCAAAATAACTGTCGAAACATTGACTGTCTTCATTACAAAACGGTATTTTAAAATTCCATTGTAGCATCGACATCCGTATGCAATGCACGCATTGTCGCCATGTTGTTGTTATTTATCCACATAACCCTTTTTCCCGCCAAAATGAACCAAGGCCATTTTAGTCGCGAAGTATTTTGTTCAACGAATTAGAATTAAACTGATGCGTATAGCTAAAAACAGTGCGCGATTTGGGTGGATACATTTTTCATATGATGATAGATTATGGAATATTTTGTTGTTCAGTGAATGGAAAATGATTAAAATGTTGCGTGATGACAAGTAGGTTGCCTGATGGGAACACATGGTCAATTCTTACGCAGGGAAATGGTTACAGATAAAAATTACTGTTTTGTGAATAATTATCAAGCTTGTATATTTACCGGATTATCAAATATAAAGTCTGTACTTATTACTTCATTAGATCGTGATCTAAATGACTGTGAAAATGTTAGCTTACAATTGGTTTATTGACTAATCTTTGACTACTTTTAATTTCGTCAACCAACATCAAAGGGATTAAAATGTCCGTACGCAGGTGAACGGTAAATCACGGGAACGGTAAATCACGTTTGTTCAACATTTTTCCACGCTTAATTTAGGACAAGAAACTTCGATTCGCAGATTCCCTTAAATTTGATAAATTTCTGCTAATCAAATGAATATTTGATTCGCACTTACATTGTTTTTGTTTAGCAAACTGCGATGCGATACCGCTTATCATATTCCCTGTCGACTATGGTACAAAGTACAAAACACGTAGTATTCATCAAGACATGAAAAAAAGTATAAGAACGCATATATGTACCTACCCCGCATATAAATCCATGTATAAAGACCTACGCTTAACAAAGACCGATCTGTGTAAAACACACGGTCGAACAAGAAATCGCACGGTAAATTAGATTTAAAACCTACGCGTCAGATAAAGCCTGTTGGTCCTTGATAAAACACCTTTGAAGAAGTTATAACACGCTTTCGAAAAAACTCACCAAACAAAGAATACACACCGTGTCAGTCGTTTTTAACCCGTTCGTTAATCAACACACTGGTACAGAAAACGCACCGTCGCCGAGATTTTCACCCCTAGCGATAATTATATCACCTTTCAGTCAATTTCTCACCCCTGTTAATTAACACACCGTACCTACAGATTTTAGCTTCTTCGTATTAGATTTGTTGTGATAATTAGAATTTTACCGATATTCGTACACATTTACTAAAAAGTGAGAAATATATACCATAAACGTACAAATCACACTATTACTACTTCTCAGTGTATATAAAACATTTATCAACACTTTAAACTGTTAGCCTAACCTAACCATTGATTAAAAAAGTATTCTTATATCTATTAGCCTCGATGTTTGGTTCTTTTGAGATTTTGTTGAAACAAAGGCAAGGAATAAACCAAGAATTGAAGAAAGAAAATGCTTTACAACATACATACCGCTCCTCTTTTCTGCCAGAAAGCTTTGCTCCTCGCTTTCCCAACTCTTTTCTCAAATCAATGATAGTCAAAGAACCATACTTTGCACATTCAGCTTTAAACTCCATTGTTTACAAGAGGAACAAATTCAATACTGTTCAGCACGTTCTCGTAGTGAATAGAAGGTAAACAAGCAATATGGCGTCTTGTAGAACCGTGAAGCGCGGCACCACCTGGACAGGTTACCCCCCTTGATTAGTAGCGAGGGCACCCATTGGATGTTTGACAACATAATTGTACACCTTGCGTAATTGGACACCTTGATTAATTTTAATCACGGCTCAGGAAATTGAACGGTCAAACTTATTATTGAACAGTTGTGATAATTAAGCGGGACGCTTATAATTAAACACGTGTCGACAAACTAAACACTAGTTATTTGACGCTTGGTAATCAAAATTAAACACTGAGATTTAAATTGGATGCAAGTACAAATTGAACACTATTAGCTGAATTTCAACTATAGTTATGAATATTTAGACACAAGACAGAAATTAACGCTATTTACACAAGATTAAACGATACCTATGTTACAGTGACACTCAAGAGATTTATTGAAAAAAATCATGGTTTAAAAAAAATAACAAGGGGTCTGGTAATGACAGACAGTCTAAATCTTGCTGAATATTCACAGTTTAATTAGCATCACTGTCAGGCACATGGGAGTTCGCATTTAAACATGGTCCGTTTGCACATGCACAGAAATCAGAGAAACCCAAGTCCGCTCTCTTGCATCCACTTCGTCCACTCTGACCAAGTTGCACTGTTTTACAGCCACACTTGGGGACACCCTATACAATAATAATCCACAGAGAAAAAAAGTATATCAAATAAAAGTGGGTTAGTTACCATGACTATACCAGAACAAGCAGTGTTGTTATGCAAGACACACCAACATTTTGCAATAGATAGGAGAACAGGGAAAATCTATAGTGCTCATTCTGTCATTGTCCCAATGTTTCACATCAAATTAGAAAAACATCTGTTTGATATAACCATAACAACCCAGTTCACACACTGCTTACCTGAATGTATCATAAAACTGATGAAGAGAGCCATTTTCTATTCCACATACCAAGTGAAACTTTTTACGGCAAGATGTTACAACACATCCGATTGTAGCTCCTACATTTTTACAATATTCACACCTCTATACAAAAAAATTACAAAAAAAAATAATTTTAAAATACATGTACCTAAAAAAAAAACGACCATATACGTCCACATGAAAATGTGGGCGTATAAAAATGGGCAAGGTAAAATCTAGCAAAGATAGTGACGCAAAGTGTGGAAATATTCCCACACAGCAACTTTGTCTAAACTGCAGGTTATTCGAAAGAAAATCTTGGATGTTGAGCAAACTTGATAAGGATCCAGGATCCTTGAAAAAATCTAATTTTTATTGTGTTGACAAGCATTTCCGAAAAGGTCCAGAAAAGTGAAAAGATAGGCAACCAAACATACACCCACAGTAGCTTAATCGTCCGAGCAGTCAACAAGGACGGGTTATACTATATACCGGAAAACACCGAAAAACTACCAGAAAACTACCGGAAAACACAATGTTATACTGAATACCGGAAAACACAGGAAAAACACTAAATACCGGAAAACACCCTAAATACCGGAAAATACATTAAATAGGTAACCCAGAGAAGGGCTATACTATAAACCGCAAACTAACTCTAACCCTAACCCAGGAACACAGAGGACCAGGCTCCGGGTTACCTATTTAGGGTGCCAGTCTCCGGGTTACCTATTTAGGGTATTTTCCGGTATTTAGTGTGTTTTCTGGTATTTAGTGTGTTTTCCGGTATTTAGTGTTTTTCAGGTGTTTTCCAGTATTCAGTATAACATGGTGCTTTCCAGTAGTTTTCCAGTGTTTTCCGATTATTTTCCAGTGTTTTTTTGGTATATAGTATTGTCAACAAGGACTGTCTCATATTTATTCTTTTGTGGGTAATAGGAGCATTTACAAGACACTGATATCAATTTAATACAAATCGAATGACAACTTTTGCCATTTGACATTTGAGCATTCACAAAGTGAAACAAGGGCCATAACTCCAGAAGTTATAAATGGAAATTGTTGAAATTCGATAGGCTTCTCCGTTTTACTCATATAAATCTGAATGAAATGGGGTTTAATGTCCTACTGTTCTGCTCTGTTATAAATAATGCGCATAAATTTCATGCAGATCAGATGACAACTTTTGTCATTTATTTTGAGAATTCACAAGGTTCTATAAATAGGCTTCCAAATCGTTTTACTAATTTAAATAATGCTTATAAATTTTATACAGATCAGATAACTTCTGTCGCTGAAGCGTTCACAAGATTATACAAAATAAAACAAGGGCCATAACTCTAGAATACATAAAGGAAATTGTTGAAATTAAATCGACTACTTCATCTCACTAATGTAAGCAATATACAAAAATTTCAAAGGAATTGAATGATAAATGTAGTGTGTAAAGTGTTCACAAGAGATTGTGGACGACTAACAGGGGGTGACGACAATATAACCACATTTCCATGTGGGAGTATAACAAGGGACATAACTCTAGAAGCAATTAACAGAAATTACTGAAATTCAATAGGCTTCTTCGTTTCAAATGATGCATATGGGTCATTCCATGTCAAGTGGGTCAATTTTCAGAAATTTATGAAATCGACTCCTCTCGAAAAAATCGGGAAAAGATTATGTTATTGTACATGTAACCAGCGGTTGCCAGGCAGAATACGCCCATATTTGGAAAGAGATGGATAGAGAACAAGCTAAAACCCAAAACGATTTTTTGAACAATCAGGGGCCATAATCCAGAAAGTTATGATCTGAAATGTGCAAATATCAAAAGGGACTGAGATTTCTGGAATATAAATATCAAAATCGGATAAAAATTGTTACCGCTAGAGGGGTCTATGTTTTAAGTTTGATAATAGCCGAAGACTGTCCATTATGTAAATAGAAATAACAACTGAGGGGAGTTTTTCTTTGTATTTACATAATGGACAGTCTGAGGCTATAGGCGGAGAACTGGGAAGTTCTAACTAGCTTAGTTTTCAAAAGTCGTTTCAACTCACCGCTGTGGAAAGTTTTAATATTTATTTCTCGAGAAATAACCCTAATGTGTTGTAAACAAAACTGCCACACTCCAATTTATGTGCCAGAAACGTTTTAAACAAATAATCTAAACGACAGCATTTTTTGTCCTCGCAATAATAAAAGTAGTGAGACGGCGAGCTTTCAGCCAATGAAAATCTAGTAAATAGCGAATAACAGTAAATACACGTGACCTTAAGGAGAATTTAATAGATCACTGTCGTTGTTTTGCTATAATATAATTAGGTCGATTTTTTTTAGCCAGACTCGTTGTAAATCATATTTCTAATGAAAAGAAAGTGCGCGCTATTAATACTGGTATTTACCAGTGTCGGCTAACATGTAATAATTGCATAAATGTGAAAGATTTAGGTCAGCGATGACTCATTGGGTAGAGTGTCCAACTGACAGCTGCTGACCACTTGGCAATTATGTGCCGTGTTTTCGGACCCTCCACCCCATCAGACGGACAGTTTTCCCTGATGCCAGACAAGCTTTACCCCTCTTACCCCTGTGAAGCCGCTGTCGGTAATACCTGACAGGCTTGTCCTCTCTCAACAAATTTTAAGCTGTTTGTAGCCTGTGTAAATGTGATGAATCAATTTATTATTCTTAAGAAAGTACACGACACTGTGGAATTAATTTTTGCATGCATCGTGTTTAACGTCCCACCACAGCTCCGAGTATTAAGATAATTTGAGAAGGGTTGGAAATCTTGTTTGATAGCAATGATATAGGCCTATATATAATCGAATATAAATATAGATAATTGCCAAATATCAAAATCAATCAAGGTGTATGAAGCTATATTTTATTAGAGGCTCTCTTCCTACTATATTTGTCTTTGCGTGTGTAGACATACATACTTTGCATTGTCGAGTTCACCCTAATATTAACTGGTTAGAATAGATCCCCTAAGCCCACCCTTCCTCATCTCTAATAAAGTCGACACTGTAGCATCCATATAATATAACTATGCATAAATCAAATGCAAGGCCCATCACTCCACCCCCCACCCTCCATATAAGGTTGGAAATACCTTTTAATATCAATATACCCACAAAACGGAAATTCCTAAAGCCCGACCACATCCATACCAAAGGCACCCCTAATAAGGTTTGACAATGTAATAACAATTAACTGATGTTTTGTGGACAGTTATTTGTGTTTGCTAAATTATGACTTTTTGAAATTAATGCATAGGTATAATACAGGTTGTGTTCTAACAACTGGCTAAAATGTCCCTTGTTTGTCCATTCCCCTATTTTAAAAAATATATGTAGACTACTTGGTCATGCTCAAAGGAGCGGTCTATGGGAGTTTTAAAAATAAATTCTTTTTTTTAACATTATTTATTAAAGGTAATTGGATTATAGAGCCGGCAACCCCACTCTCCAAAAAAAAAAAAAAATACAAACAGATATAAATATTACAATCAAAACATAATGAAACTAGAACTGCGAAGCAGTAATGACGGGTTTCACCGGTGCCGCGTTACCCTTGAACTTATGTCACTTCCGGTACCAATGAAACCGTTAAACAGGTTTCCACATAAGCGTTGCACACATGAAATAAAATGGACGCAGAATCAACCAAATCCAGCAATCAATTCATTTTATACATTTGTTACACGCAAAATCTTATTTTAATTCACGTGTTAAATGAACACGTGTACATGTACAGCTGTTGCGGCTTCTTTGATGATAATCCAATCAACAATCTTAATCTCCTGACTACTAGCTGGCACTAAGGTGCTAATTAATTGATGAGATTAACTGAGTTAATCACACTAAAGTTATATTATACACAACAGACTACTAATGTATAGATTGTTCTTCAGTATAACACTATCATGTGAATATTATGCCATATGTGTTGTGGATTTTTCGTTACGAAAGGAGTGCATTTATTACGATTTTCGTCGTCAGCACCCTTGAAATCATAAATAAACCAGCGGCTGCCAGGCAGGATACGCCCACATTTTCGAGAGATGGATAGAGAACAAGCTAACAAGAAAGTGATTTTTCCTACAATCAAGGGCCATAATTCAGGAAATTAAAATTGGATATGCGCGAATAACGAAAGGAACTGAGATCTTTGTGTTATAAACTTACATTTCAAGTTTCAACAAAATCAGATAAAAATTGTGACCTCTATAGGGTCCACAACCTTGATATACCATATTTTTACGCTATTTGAGAACGAAGGGCGGCCATTTTGTCTGTCAATTTTGGGCCGATTTTCACGAAATACAAACTCAGACGTCCTTAGGGTGTAACGGTGATATAATTATACGTTTTTTTAAATTGGATAAAAATTATGACCTCTATAGGGTTCACAAGCTAAAAACGTGATTTTTCGTACAATCAGGGGCCATAATTCAGGAAGTTATGGTCCGATATGCGTGAATATCGAAAGGAACCGAGATCTTTGGGTTATAAACTTACATTTCAAGTTTCAACAAAATTGGATAAAAATTGTGACCTCTCCACAAGCTAAAAACGGGATTTTTCGTACAATCAGGGGCCATAATCCATGAAGTTTCGATCCGATACATGCCAATATCGAAAGCAGCCGAGATCTTTTGGGGGTAAACCTATATTTCATGTTTCGTCAAAATCGGATAAAAATTGTGACCTCTATAGGCAGGCCTGCAGCCAAAATTTCTAGTGTGAAGTTCCGCTACATGGTCCTCCCAAAAAAACAAACTATACATTTTTGGAAACCTTATAACACCAGGAACACAAATCCAGAGAGTTCCAAGCAAAATGTCTGCACTAACTCGATTTAGGGCCAGATGAAAATTGTGATCATTGTCAAGTAAATGCAATATTTATACTAATAATTGTGAAGTTGACATAAAATTTAATATTGGCAAAAACACTTGATGCCTTCATCCTATGCAAAGAATATGCTGTTGGTGAAATTTTGATTGAAAGCAAAATGCAGACAACATAATGGACAGGGAAACAAACAGAATTTCGGAAATCCATTTATGGTAATGGGAGTTAACTCCCTTTATGGAAATTATCAATAATTATTGTTAACAGTAACAGGATTTAACTACAGACAAGGGCCTATATAAGTTCAACCTTTTTTTGAGATAGGATTTGAGGCTAAAGGTCTAACAAATATTTAACCTGAAGCATCTACAGATATTGGGAGTGACAATATTGTAATGAAGAGAAAAAAATATCAAATGGAGTTTAATGTCTTACTGTTCTGTACCAACCCATATAATGAAGATGGGCGTACATCATACATTATTGTTTAAGTGGGGGGGGGGGGCATTGTACGTGTACAACTAGTATGCAAGTGTGCAAGGGAGCCGCGGCGACTCAGTAAAGGGCTGGCTCACTTACCGGGCGGCCCAGGGATTGATCCTAGTCCGGCATAGTTTCTCCTTGTCCGTGGCTCACAAATCAGGAGGTCCGGGGTTTGATCCCCTGTGTTGACCTAGACAGTTCCCCAAACCTTCCAGCGTTGTTTCCCCTTGTCAGTGGTGCAGGAAGAGCGGCTGGGGGGGGGGGGGGAGGGGGGCTGTGATGGAATATATAACTGAGGTCCCGTGCACACGTTGACATTGACATGCACGTAAAAGAATTTTAAATTCCAAATACAGTGTAGACTGTAACGTTGCTGTTTGGATCAAATCCCCCCTATAGCCTAATGTATGGCGGGCGTATGTACATCTTCATTATGACGGTTGATTTTTTTTCTCTTCATTACAATTGCCACTGCCTTACAGTATTATTTAGGTTTTGCCATATTTCTATTTTAGTGAGAAAATTACATATAGATGCTTTGTTTCAATTCAAATATTTGTTCGGAATTTAGCCCCAAATCTAATCTAAACTAGAAGTTTACATATATATTAGTAGAAATACTGTTTTTGGGAGAGCTAATATGCTCGCCCGCCCTCCCAGATTGGTTGAACCGTCCATTTTTCGGGCAATGTATTTCAGTTTTTCGGGCACAAGCTTCAAATTCATTTTAGTTAATGATTGATTCATTCAGAATATTTGGGTAACAAATTTTTCAGGCAAATAGGCTCAGCCCCCCCCCCCAACTGAGATTAGCACCCTACACCCATGCAGCTCCTTACCTGTTGTTCAATTCGATTCAGTTTGTTGAATCAAATATTGTTTCAACCATTGTTTTCCCTCCCATCCAAGCGACGGGGCATTGTCCTTCCAGCCAACTCCCATCCCGTACCACTGACAGGGGGATACATGTACATATCTAAATGTAAATGTAGTAAATGTGAAAATGAATCAAAAAGACTGTTAAAGAAACCCAACTTGATGTTTATACATGTAGTGAGAGTGATGATGATAACGACTAACTTTGATGACATTTAAAGTGCAGGGTAGCTGCATAATTTTGATTTTCAATGACTGTTTTACGTCAATAAATAATTTTTGTCTTAAATCTATATTTGAAAAACAGGAAAAGGGTACGGCAACACTCCCTTAGAGAGTTATTATAGCTGGACAGGCTGGTACATCTGCGTGGTAGCTGGATCAAAAAATGATACCGGCGGGACGGAGTAGAGAATAGAATTAAAGAATCCCCGCTCAACAGAAAACCACAACAGACTTGTAGAAGTAAAGGATTGTTTAATAAATCAACGTTTCGGGTATGGTACCCTTTATCAAGATTGAAATTATAATGATCCTGTGACGCCTTATATATAATAAAGGTGGTGACGTCACAGGATTTTTAAATTTATTATATGTACAATGCAGGATCTTTAAAAATAGGATTGTTAAAATTAGGATTGTTAAAAAAGAAGGATTGTTTAATTTAACTATGTACAAATGTAATACAAAATAGTAATTAAAAGATTATGAATAATTACTAAGATAATAAGAAAAATTATAATTTTAAGAGTATGGTTCAAAAATTTTTACTGTTTAATTTAAAATGAAAAGTTGTTAATGATTTCTAGTATGGCTGTGGCAGCGGCTGTTTCTTCTTCCTCATTTGATTTTATGTTGGTGGGATTCGTTGATGGGCTCGACAGGGCTGGAGGATCTTCTTCTACTGGTTCTGTGATAAATTGTTTATTTCTGACCTTTAATATGTGTTTGAAGCCGTTAATATAAACGTATTTCGGCCGGGACTCGAAAGGCCGGATCCAGTCTGTTGGAGGCCGGACTTCTATGGCTTCGTCAGTGATGTTTTCAGGGTGAATCGTATTTGCCGTAACTTCTTTATCTGTATTAGTATCATTATTAGTGGTAGTTGTATTGGTGGCGAAAATCTGTTGTTTACCGGAAGACTTCTTAAAAATTATTCCATTCATTCTTGGCTTGCGTTTTGTTTGTACTTTGTGAACGTTTCTTATATGGCGTTTACCATTACTGGCGTTTAAAAATTCCTTATTGCAGAATGGACATTCAAACATCTTCTTGCTTGGTTAGTTTTGTTCATTGGAGGTTTGAATGAACAAAAGAAATTTTGGCCGCAGGCCTAAGGGTCCACAACCTTGATATACCATATTTTTACGCTAGTTGAGAACGAACGGCGGCCATTTTGTCTGTCAACTTTTGGCCGATTTTCACGAAATTCGATCTCAGTCGTCCTTAGGGTGTAACGGTGATATAATAATACGTTTTTTTAAATCCGATAAAAATTATGACCTCTATAGTGCCCACAAGCTAAAACGCGATTTTTCGTACAATCAGGAGCCATAATTCAGGAAGTTACGGTCCGATATGCGCGAATATCGAAAGGAACCGAGATCTTTGGGTTATAAACTCACATTTCAATTTTCAACAAAATCGGATAAAAATTGTGACCTCTATAGGGTCCACAACCTTGATATACCATATTTTTACGCTATTTGAGAACGAACGGCGGCCATTTTGTCTGGCAATTTTGGGCCGATTTTCACGAAATTCGAACTAAGCCATCCTTAGGGTGTAACGGTGATATAATAATATGTTTTTTTAAAACGGATAAAAATTATGACCTCTATAGGGTCCACAAGCTAAAACCCAAAACGATTTTTCGTACAATCAGGGGCCATAATTCAGCAAGTTACGGTCCGATTTGCGCGAATATCGAAAGGAACCGAGATCTTTGGGTTATAAACTTACATTTGAAGTTTCAACAGAATCGGATAAAAATTGTGACCTCTATAGGGTCCCCAAGCTAAAAACAGGATTTTTCGTACAATCAGGGGCCATAATCCATGAAGTTTCTATCCGATACATGCCAATATCGAAAGCAGCAGAGATCTTTTGGGGATAAACCTATATTTCAAGTTTCGTCAAAATCGGATAAGAATTGTGACCTGTAGAGAGTCCACAAACAATTGTGGACGGACGGACGTCCAGACCAGTGATGGGATTTTACCCGTATTTTCCGGACTTGTTCGAATCTTTTTTCGAAACGCCCAAAATTGTTCGACCGGGAATATGCCCAATCGGACATCAAGACATGTGAATAATATTCAAATTCCAAAATTAATATAGTGTACTGAGTGTATAACTACCGTGCAACCCGATTATCGTTGATAATATGCTGGATTGATTAGGTAATTAAGTGATCGACTATTTATCGTGTTATATCGTCCTACACACCTATCTTGATTAACTACTATTCTGCCTTGATTGGCTGAACTAATTCTTTATCGGACAATTCATCAAATCAATCCTGAACAGAAGTCATTGCTTCTCCTTTGTCGGACGATATATCAATCCAATAAGAGTGATTAGAAACTTAATCTGATTAACCCGTGATTTCTCCATTGACCATTGTCTCACGTTTTAATCTTAATTGTCGGACAATAACACATAGAAATTAGTCATATATGTCACATATCCTGATAGTATATAACACCTCAAATCAACATACATTGTATCCGATAACTTGTCTGTGATATATTTTCGGTGGAAGCCGAAGTTAATTAAAGATATTTCACACACATGGCGCTTATAGAGTTCAGTAATTAAAATGAAAGTACAAATCTCGCGAGACACGTGAAATTAAGAGATGTATACGTGCTGAATCCAATACGCCTGATGTTCGAGAAAAGATTCTATTTTGATAGCATATTGTCGGATTTATGATCATATTTTGAAGGGGGTTTATGTCTTTAAATAAATAAATAAACACACTAAGAAATGTTGACGAATATTTCGATTGGAATGACGTAAGTAGTTAATTGTTTTAGACGATAGCGCGTGCTACGGTCGAATGCAATTATTTAGAAGTTGGTTACACTCGCTCATTAGGGCGTCGTTAACTACGGTTTACGGCCAAATAAATTTCGGGATGTCATTTTTTTACCTTCCCTTTATAAATCGAAACGGAGTATCAGACGATTGTCGGACTTTGCTGAAAAATGTACCGACGTATGACCAGAAAAATACGGTAATTTTGGGGGAGTTTGAAACAGATCGGCAGCAGTCGGCATGCTGCCAATTCTATAGTATTACGATCATACGATGTCATGTAATTTTGTAGGAATATTATTGACATAAATTTGAATACCGTACGGGTTTTAAACATGAAATATAACGAGGTGCACCTATTTTTTTTTTACATATGAATTTGAATATATTTTGTTGACACATGTTTCTTAATTGTGTTTTGAAAACGTCTGCTTAAAGTACGGTAAGAGTTATGCCCCTTTATTTTCGGGAAAAAATGTCGGACATGAAATTTTTTGAAATCCCATCACTGGTCCGGACGGATGGACGGACATCCGGACAGGGGCGACGGCATAATACGTCTACATGAAAACCCATGGAAAGATATATTCAATGACAAAACAGCAGATAAATGGCCTGGTTGCTATGGGATTTTGTTTTGGAACATACCAAATCTTTGACTTGCTTTTTCTCAAAACTTACTTTTGTGAGTTGGGTAGATTCTAATGGACACAGCTCAGTCAATTTTTGCCCAATTCAAACAAACTATACATCAAATTGAAGGTAATGAGTTGGAGAATGCGAAAATAACAATAACTCAATTTTCAAAATTTCCTCACTGTGACTCAGTATGCTGTGGTGGGTCACATATTGTCATGAGAGTACCAATTTAAGGGTAATATGTTTATTACATCCCACTTCTACCTCATTGCCACAGGCAACCTTTGATAAAACTGTCCTGTTTATTTCCAATACAGGTATAAAAGTATCCGTGTATCAGAATTGAACATTACGCCTTCCATAAAGAGTACTATTCATTTCCAACAAACAAACACTTTTATACAAGCAGGATGAAAACACACGCCTAGAAAGTCATAAATTTTATTACAAATAAATTTCAACAGACGAACCATCCACTGATGCACACTTCACCAGGATTGACCCACGTTGTGCAGTGTCCTTTACATTACATTTAATATAATTGCAGTCCTCTACGACGCCAGGGACAAGTTGTTTTGACGATGTGGTTGGCTCTATGTTCACAGACTTTGTCAAAACAACTTCGTCTTTCAATACGGAGTGCAGTCTAAAGAAAAACATGTGACTGTTTTACGCTCAGGGTAACGCAGCAAGACGCACGTGTAAATACTACTCTGGTCGTTTCTCACTGCGAAATCATTCTACCACGAAATATAACATGAGGCACAGAAAGGGATAAATGAAAGAGCAGAAAGTATTTGTCCCATTTCGCTTGACACGACTCGATAATAAATACTATTTTTCACATTTCGCTTCACAATACTCGATAGAAATGTGATGTAAGTGACTTATTAGCACCTTTCCTCGGTGTATCAGTGAAGATCAGGACAGTTTTGGCCCTCGACCAAAACTGTCCTGATCTTCACCGATACACAGAGGAAAGTGTGCTAATAACTACTACTTAAACTTCGGAATCCTTATTTTAAAAACACAGATTTTGAGTTTGAATAATCCAGTGGAACAGATTAATATAGTTATTATATATAGACAGTAATAAAATATGGTTTATTCCATAATCATAAAGAGTCCACCAAGAAACTTAAATGTTCTAAATGCTACAATGATATTCAAATGAGTAAATTGTAGTCAGACGAAGAGCACCTGTCTTTGGACTGGCTGCTCTGATCGGTGCCAGGGCGAACGTAGTTCCGGGCTGAGGAACAACCCGTTATCCCCCACCCCTAGTGTCGTCGCGGCTGACTTCACTGCCCTTCGTAGGCTTAGGTCTTCGATGGTGCAGTGGCAGGAATTGGTTAACAGTTTAGAGGGTTGGCGGCTCTAGTCTCCACTTGTCTTGAAACACAGACCAAGCAGTCTAGGGTGAGCAAAAACACGTCCTTCTTGCAGATTCCTTCTCAAAAAAAACATGGACTACTTATACCATCCCCATTTCTTCGCTACCCATGATCAAATGGACAAAGGTTATCAGGTTGCGCCTCATGATGTTGCACCATGTATGTCTAGAGTTAAGTGTAAGACGTCGTCTGTTAGAGTAAGAGTGGCTGCCAATGTGTTCGTTGATGTATAGCAATAATGTAACGCAATTCGTCAAGGGTACAACAGGCCCGTGTTTTGTTCCTGGTTAAATTTATTACAGTGAACATTATATCATAAGTTAATTCAACCAGATAACGCATGTACTGTAGGTAAACATAGGCTGACTATTTCTCCAAGGCTTGTTGACATTTCATGAATAGTTTATTTTTCTTCATTGCCAGGTATCAATGTTGATATACTTGGTGGTATAGTAGTAAGCTGAGAATGGTTATCCACAGTGTCAATTGTATGCAGCAAAATCCTTGTCTACGCTTCCTCGTGGTTTCTGAAACAATAGGCGTTTCTTGGCATTCAAGCGGTTTTCATATCTCTCCAAATCAAGATACATCTTGGTATATTACTTTTAGAGGTGGCCACATCATTCTGTAGATAAAGAACGGCAGCCATGGAATGTTTAGTATTTAGTCTCTTCAATTTGATCAAAGTGTCAGTGGCTGAATCTCTCATAGCAGCTCCTTAAAATAAAACGGGTCTTCTATATTTAATTGTTCGCATAATAGTGGCGATAGGAAGTCCAAGAGCATGCAAAGTCACGGTGCATTTAGAGATCTTATGCGACTGGAACATATTAGCTGGTATCCAAAATTTCAGTACGACTTAACACCTTCTTGATGGATATTATGTTGGTTAACAAGCATAAAAGTTTCCAAAATCAAGTGGAACGAAATCTTTGCATATCAGTTTTGTAAATATAAAATTTATTTACACCAGGAACAAGAATATTAAACAGGAACATAAATAAAACAATAACATAACTCAAACAGGAACTAAACTACATCAGGAATATAACAATAACATTAACATGGTACCAGGGTTCTTAATCCATTTTGAAATGAACCGGCCACGGGTAGGCCTAACGGATAGTTGTCTTTTCAACAACAAACATGTTGGTTTATGCATACTCTATTCACGACAGTAATTGCATAATTCATTAATTGCATAACGTATTCGGGATAATAATAGCTGAAACTCCGAATAAACAAGACCTTTGTAATTGCATACTTGTATTCATACATCGCTATAATATCAACTTTTATAGTCATATTATTATTTCAGCAACTTGCATTGAATATTCCTACTTTTGCTTTCATCCAACTAAACGGAAGTCATAAATTAGTAAAAAGAAAAACTACAAGTACATACAAATGGTTTTTAAATTATTTTATTCGTAAGCACATGTTAATATATATATATAACCAGCGGCTGCCAGGCAGGATATGCCCACATTTTCGAGAGATGGATAGAGAACAAGCTAAAAAAAAAAATGATTTTTCCTAAAATCAAGGGGCATAATTCAGGAAATTACAATTCGATATGCGCAAATATCGAAAGGAACCAAGATCTTAGGGTTATAAACTTACATTTCAAGTTTCAACAAAATCGGATAAAAATTGTGACCTCTATAGGGTCCACAACCTTGATATACCATATTTTTACGCTATTTGAGAACGAGGGGCGGCCATTTTGTCTGTCAGTTTTGGACCGATTTTCACGCAATACGAACCCAGCCTAGGGCCCACAAGCTAAAAACGTGATTTTTCGTACAATCAGGGGCCATAATTCAGGAAGTTACGGTCCGATATGCGCGATTATCAAAAGGAACCTAGATCTTTGGGTTATAAACCTACATTTCAAGTTTCAACAAAATCGGATAAAAATTGTGACCTCTATAGTGTCCACAACCTTGATCTATTATATACTAATATTTGTGACTGTCGTTTGTCTGTTCGGGGTTGGCGCCTACACTATGCGCGATTATCGAAAGGAACTTAGATCTTTGGGTTATAAACCTACATTTCAAGTTTCAACAAAATCGGATAAAAATTGTGACCTCTATAGTGTCCACAACCTTGATCTATTATATACTAATATTTGTGACTGTCGTTTGTCTGTCTGTCTGTCTGTTCGGGGTTGGCGGCTACACTAGGTCTGCCCCGAGTCTTAAATTTGGGGTATAGGGGTAGCTCGGACCGGGGAGTAACATAGGCCAGGTGGCGTTAGTCTACCACTTCCGGTTTTGGGCCGATTTTCACGAAATTCGAACTCAGTCGTCCTTAGGGTGTAACGGCGATATAATAATACGGCTTTTTAAATCGGATAAAAATTATGACCTCTATAGGGTTCACAATCTAAAAACACGATTGTTCGTACAATCAGGGGCCATAATTCAGAAAGTTACGTTCCAATATGCGCGAATATCGAAAGGAACTGAGATCTTTGGGTTATAAACTTACATTTCAAGTTTTCGTCAAAATAGGATTAAAATTGTGACCTCTATAGGGTCCACAACCTTGATATACCATATTTTTACGCTATTTGAGAACGAAGGGCGACCATTTTGTCTGTCAGTTTTGGGCCGAATTTCACGAAATTCGAACTTAGCCATCCTTAGGGTGTAACGGGGATATAACAATACGTTTTTTTAAATCGGCTAAAAATTATGACCTCTATAGGGTCTACAAACTAAAAACGCGATTTTACGTACAATCAGGGACCATAATTCAGGAAGTTAAGGTCCGATATGCGCGAATATCGAAAGGAACCGAGATCTTTGGGTTATAAGCATACATTTCAAGGTTAAACCAAATCGGATAAAAATTGTGACCTCTACAGTGTTCACAAGCTAAAAACGTGATTTTTCGTACAATCAGGGACCATAATCCATGAAGTTACAGTCTGATACATGCCAATATCGAAAGGAACCGAGATCTTAGGGTGATCAACCTATATTTCAAGTTTCGTTGAAATCGGATAAAAATTGTGACCTGTAGACTGTTCACAAACAATTGTGGACGGACGGACGGACAGGGGCGACGACAATATACATCCACATGAAAATGTGGGCGTATAAAAATAACAAAGTACCGTATATAAATAACAATGTAGCACAAATTAGTTTCCGTGTTAGTCAGACTCGAAAATATGCTGTACGTACGAAAGATTAGTTTATTTTAAGTGTTACCCGTATACAATTTTGTTTTGTCATCGTCTTTCTTTGCATGTATGATCGTCAGATTTAATATGGTCTTTTATTGCCAATAATTTGAAATTAACAGAGCCACTTACAAAATTATTTTTATGGTTGTGCTTCTGGCAGATCTGAAATTGGTAAAATAATAGGCTATTACTTGATGTGAACATGCTAATAATAATATACGGGTCAGTAGGTTATTACCTGACTTACTTTACGTTAACATAATTACCTGACTAATAAAATAAGTAATAATTAATAACTTAAGAGACAAAACATTTTCTCTGAATCTTTGTCGAACGAAAGCCATTTGAAAGTAGTTAACCATTCGGATCTAAAATATCTTCCGGCCTTCGACTTTGGTTGACCTATATTTGACGTGGGAGGATCTCCAGCTTTTGGAACTTCCATTGACGACGTGCATGCTTGAAGTTCACGGTCAACGCCGCCATCACTATCCTAAGCTAAATCTTGTTTACGTATTTCAACATTGTGTTTGATAGAAATGAATGAACCTACATTAATTTCTATACATTCTTTTACTTGGCATGATTACCTCAATTAAGTTGTTTATTTATGAAATAAGCCGAAGGTATTCATTGAAATGATTGACTCTTTGATGGGTTTCTTAATCGACGAGTAATAATTAAGTCTTTGTAATCGGCCGAAAGTAGACTGATTTATGATACCATCGTGGCCGGTTCATTGTTTTACCAATCGGCTTGATAATTAATTCTTTTTAAATCGGCCGAAAGTAGATTGATTTGTGATACCTTATTAGTGGCCGGTTCAATGTATTACCAATCGGCTAGATTAAAGATCAATCGGCTAAAACCGACAAAAAACAGTCGATTAAGATCCCTGCGCATGGTACATTCAGACAACCATTCCGCCCTTCAGCCACAGCTGATCTTCATTCTCCTCTTCTATTCTCCGCTCGTCTCAGGGTCTTATATATACATTCATATTACATTCTATTTAATCAAAAGCATTATCACTACATCTGGAAATTATTTAGTCCATAATTAAATGCATACAAATATGTACGTATATATATGTAGTGGACAGCACAGTTCATTTTGTAGATCAATAACGTGAGGTTCAAAGGGTTCGCAGATGTCGAGTTCAAATTGGTTCGATGTATCTAAATAAATATTTTACATGTATAAATTATGGTCTATGATACAAGTTATTGAGCACTTTGTCATATTCAATAACAGATACTGTAACACTATTAGTAGTGATAACAGAATATCAGTTTTGTAAAAATAAAATTTATTTACATCAGGAACATAAATATAAAACAGCTACATAAATTAAACAGGAGCATAAATTAAACAGGAATTAAACTACACCAGGAAACAACAACATTGACACGAATCATACGATAAATAGAGAATTAATATAAACATTTTCTATTTTTATCGCTTTCTCTTATCTCATGACAGTCAATTCCTTTTATGCTACGATCAACCATATCAAAGATCTCTGTGTTAAAATTATAGTTGGAATGTGTAAAACGATTTTACGGATCACCAGTTACTAATTAAAAGATTTTTTGAAGAATGGCAACATACAGATATAATGAATTTCTAATAGGGTTGTCAGTTCAAAAATGGTTAAATGCCATTCCTGGTATTGACAAACATACGATGAAGTGAAATTCCATGCAAATGTTGCATTTTACTTCTTTTGCTTGACATAATCTGCGCGTAATACAGGTTTATAGTTTATATTTCTTCAAAGTTGTAATTTACGATAGGCTGATTGTTGTCAGGTGACGTCCGCTGCCATCTTAAGGTGTTCGCGAAATCTAAATGATGGTTCTGTTTATAATCTGACTGAATACAAGCCGGGAGAAAAGCTATAGCGTTGTTAATTATTTTGATTTTGTTTTCTTAATTAAATGTTAAATAACAAATTTTAGTACACATTAGCGTGGATTAGGCCAGGGGAAATTGATATTTTCAGAAAAATTCAAATCATCACCGTTATTTTAAAAAAGAAATAACCTTGTAATTCTCACATGTACTAACTTTAATCAGTAGAGCATATTATGGAATAAATTTAACTCTGTGTTTCAATCACAGAAGAAATATATACAACACATGGCCAACGGCCCCGCAGTGCTTGTGCAACCATATAATATAACAAATAGTAGCATACTATGGCCCAGAAACTGAGTATGACGTCATCTTGGAATTATGGCCGGATGGAAATGATAGTTTGGGGACTCGCAGGTTTATTTGACACCTCTCCTAGCCCAAGGGCCAGCCACAAAAGCATGTTTTACTCAGCTAAGAGTTCAGTCAAATTTAGTGTAGCAGAAATATAACCATCATTTACTAGATCTACTAGAAAGATTGTCAAGAAATTACTCAGTAAATTTTTCTTCAATATTCAGAGAGAGAGGGAGAGAGAGAAATGGGGTTAAACGTCCACTCGACAAAAACCAGGTCATTTCGGGACTAACACATGGTTCAATTTTATTTCAATAATTCGCTTGCGCGTAGGGGTCTTTAGCAGTGGGAGGAAACTGGAGGACCCAGAAAAAACCCACAAGGTTGGAAAGGGTTTTTCAATATACAGATTCAAGCTCGTTATATACCAACATCAATAATTGCCGTCCTTAGGATAAGGAACAAGTATACCAATTTCTAAGATAATCCATTCAGAATTGTGGCCTTCGGACGCTAAAGGCAAAAATTGGGCGTGGCTCTGCCCCTGGGGGTCAGGGCATTCACCAAAATCAATAGTTGACGTCCTTAGGCTATAAGGATTACATACATATGCCAAGTACCAAGTTGATCCATTCAGAATTGCGGCCTGTAAACGATAAACACAAAAATTGGGCGTGGCTCTGACCCTAGGGGTCGGGACATGCAGTTGTCGTCCTTAGGCTATAAGGAATACATATCCCAAGTTCAAAGATGATACATTAAGAATCGTGGCCTGTAGACAACGCACAGAGACACAGAAAAAAGATAGGTTGCCAGGCAACGAAACATATGCCCACAGCAGCTAAATCATCCGGGCAGTCAACAAGAGTTGTCGCATATTTTTACTTTTTTCAGTAATGAAACTTTTATAATACACTAAAATCTGATTAAGAGTAACAACTCGTTAGGTAATTATCAGAAAATCATTAAAATTTGTTTGGTTTTTATAAAGTTCTGCTCCATGCTAATGTTTAGTATACGAAACATTTAATATCATGGATTTAGCTGTTCAAGTTATCAAAATTCATTGAAAATCAATATACTTGTTCGTCTCAAGACCTTAAACTCTCTGTATCAATCTGAAGTCAATCGGATGATAACATAACCCTCTAGAGCGTCACAAGATTTTTCAAAGTGATCAAGGGCCATAACTCTGGCAGTAATTATCCGAAATCGCTGAAAATCAATAGGATTCATCGACTCATGACCTTAAACACTGTGTATAAATTAAAAGTCAATCGGATATTAACTTTAGCCTCTAGAGCATCCACAAGATTTTTCAAAGTGATCAAGGGCCATAACTCTGGCAGTAATTATCTGAAATCGTTGAAAATCAATAGGCTTCATCGTCTCATGACCTTAGACACTGTGTATAAATTTAAAGTCAATCGGATATTAACTTTGGCCTCTAGAGCATCCACAAGATTTTTTAAAGTGATCAATAGGCTTCTTCGTCTCATGATCTTAAACACTGTGTATAAATTTAAAGTCAATCGGATATTATCTTTGGCCTTTAGAGCGTCCACAAGATTTTTTGAAGTGATCAAGGGCCATAACTCTGGCAGTAATTATTGGAAATCGCTGAAAATCAATAGGCTTCTTTGTCTCATGACCTTAAACACTGTGTATAAATTTAACGTCAATTGGATATTAACTTTGACCTCTAGAGCGTCCACAAGATTTTTCAAAGTAATCAAGGGTCATAACTCTGGCAGTAATTATCAGAAATTGCTGAAAATCAATAGGATTCTTCGTCTTGTGACCTTAAACACTGAGTATAAATTTAAAATCAATCGATATTAACTTTTGCTTGTGGACGCCGGACCGACAGACGTATAATAATGGGTGTGGCTCTGCCCCTGGGGGTTGGGCAATCACCAAAAACAATAGGGGTCATCCTCAGAGTATAAGGAATAGAAATACAAAGTTTCAAGAGGATCTGTTAAGAATTGCGGCCTGTAGGCAAACACAAGACACACAAACATTGGGCTTGGCTCTGTCCGAGGGGTTCGGGCATGCACCAAAAATAATAGAGGTCAGCTTTAGGGTATAAAGAATAAGTAGAAAAAAGTCTTCAAGACGATCGATTAAGCATTGCAGGCTGTAAGTAACACACAGACACACAAAAAGAAAACGGGTGTGCCACTGCACCTGGGGGTTGGGCATTCACCACAAACAATAGGGATGATCCTTAGGATAGAAGGAATAAGTATAGAAAGTTTCAAGGTGATACGTTTAGAAATGTGTTCTGTAGATGACAAACAAATAAATACAAGAAATGGGCGTGGCTCTGCCACTGGTGGTCTGGTATGCACCAAAACAATAGGGATCATCCTTAGGGTATAAGGAATTCATATGAAATTTTTTCAAGACGATCGAATAAGAATTGTGGCCTGTATGCGACACACATAAGGAAAATGGGTGTAGCTCTGCCCCTGGGTGTTGGGCATGCACCCCAAACGATAGGGATGTTCCTTAGGGTACAAGTTTCAAGATGATACGTTAAGAAATGTGGTCTGTAGACGACAAACAAACAAATACAAGAAATGGGCGTGGCTCTGTCCAGAGGGGTCGGGCATGCATCAAAAACAATCCTTAGGGTATAAGGAATAAGTATGTACAGTTTCAAGATGATCACTTAAGAATTGTGGCCTGTAGGCGACACACAGACACATACACAGACAGGGGCGACGGCAATATACATGAACGTCCACATTATGAATGTGGATGTATAAAAAGTAAAATAAATAATGTTTTGTAGCTCAGGGTCAGTTGTCCCCAGACCTTCCCCCATAATCATTGAAAACTGCATGCCAATCTATTGGTGAATATACACATATATAATACTACTGTAATGATGCAATTTGCACTGAGTTTGAAGCTCAAATTCAACATTTCTACAGTTTCAAGTGTGTCCGATTATTCTGCATCCATTTCGTACCAATCATTGTTGAAATACCGTTTCCACAAAGAGTAAAATATCAATAACCAGCCATAAAACAGGATTATTTTAGTTGAACCGATCAAGGCACTATTTATCGACAATGATCACGTAACCGGTCACATGCCATGATCCAACAACTGTCATTAGTCAATTACTTGACTGCGTAGCAGTGATGGGATTTCAAAATTTTTTTTGTCGCATATTTTTACAAAAAAAAAGGGACATAACTCGTATCGTTAATTAAGAAGGCTGTTTTCAGACCACACACAAAAATCATGTGTCGACATAATATTCAAATTCATACGTAATAAAAAATAGGTGCACCTCGGTATTTTTCATATTTTTTCATATTTAAGAGTCATTCCATGAGAAAACCATGCAAAATCGTGCAGAATCGGGAAGATGGGGGGTCGGCAGATCGAGTTCATCTCCGGGGGATTTTATGGACTCCCTCTGCCTACTTCACAGCCAGAAGGGCCTATGTCAAAATTTCACCGTTATTGAGAAACAGCCTCTGGGTGATTTTTGGCCTATTTTGCCATTTTTCAGGTCATTTTTGGTCAATTTTCAGTCACCTATTGTGGCGAGTCTAGGGTTTGGATGAAAATGGTGGTGACTGGTGATGTTAGTGGGGGTCTTCCTGTGCCCCAGTGTGAAGACCATGAAGTCGCATCTATTCTCTGGGAGCAATGATCAGCAAAATTGTAAGATATGGCGAATAAAACAGAAAATATACACCTGCGAAGATTAGCTCTATTTTCTATGATGCAGGGGTAGGTCAAAATATCGAAATGGTTTTATGCACAGCTCAACTCCCTCTATCGATATAAGAAATAAAATCTCTGTCACTTCTCTTCAATCAATGAATTTTCCCTATTGTAAATCTCTCATTTTCTATGAAATGGCCAACTACTTTCATTCTGGGTAAGCCAGTTTCTCCGTTTCTTCACCAAATTATTCAGGTAGTAGCTTAAAACCCATTCGAGCAAAACTAGTCTCTTTGATGATGATTGGTATCCAATCCATGATGGCTGCGCCCGAGACCACAGAAAATTGTGTTTTTTCTTCATTTTTGGCCATAGAATGTGGTACATATCCCAGATATCAGCAATGAAATGTCCTTAGAGTATACTAAGGACATTAAGGCCCGTCCTTTAGCACATTACATAGCATTAAGTGATTTGAGAACCGTATGGGAGCTGATTTCTTGACAAAGTGGGATTTTTGATCTTGATAAGTCGATTCTAGACGGAATGGTGATATGTGCTGTCCATATACCGCCTGGGTCTCAAATGGAATATTCCAAAAAGGATGTAAACATTATGCTGTCCATAGTGAGGAAATGGGCTGTCAAAAGAGTCAGGTTCCTACACCACCTCAGGTTAATTCTTCAAATAACCTGAAAGAACCAAACCATATAAAATAATTTACTAAACTTCTGCATGGTTTTTCTCGTGGAATGACTCTTAATTCCTGTACGGTATTGAAATTTATGTCAGTAATATTCCTACAAAATTACGTGATGACGTAATACGATAGAATGAAAGCGTGCCGACTACTGCCGATCCGTACTGTTTCAAATTCCTCCAAAATTAACGTATTTTTCGGATCATAAGTTGATACATTTTTAATAAAAAGTCTGGCATTCGTCTTATACTCCGTTTCGACTTATATACGGAGGGTAAAAAAACGATATCCCGATATTTATTTGTCAGTAAACGTCGCTCTACCTCAACGAGCGAATGAAACCATCTGCTAAATAATTGCATTCAACTCTAGCACGTGCTATCGTCTAAAACAATTAAGTACTTACACTATTTCAATCGACATATTCATCAACATTGCCTTGCGTACTCCGAAATTCGAATTCAACCTTCATTATGGTGGAATGGTGATATATTTAAACGTTTTTTAAAATCGAAAAAAATAAATTGTGACCTCTAGAGAATCCGCATGCTAAAAATGCGATTTTTCGAACAATCAGGAGCCATAAGCCAGGAAGTTACGGTGTAAGGGTGATATATTCAAACATTTTTTGTAAATTCAAGGGCCATAATTCAGGAAGATACAATCCAATACGCGCAAATATCGAAAGGCACCAAGATCTTTGGGTTATAAGCTTTTATTTCAACTTTCATCAAAATCGGATCAAAATTGTGACCTCTAGAGGGTCCACAACCTTGATTTACCAGATGTTTACATTATTTGCGTACGAGGGGCTGCCATTTTGTCCAGCAGTTTTGGCCAAATTTTCACGAAATTCGACGTCAACAAACATTGTGGTGTAACGGTGATATATTCAAACGTTTTTTAAATCGAATAATAATTGTGATCTTTAGAGGGACCACAAGCTAAAAACGTGATTTTTCGTACAACCAGAGGCCATAATTCAGGAAGTTACAATTCGATATGTGTGAATATTGAAAGGAACCAGGATCTTTGGGTTATAAACTCAAAATCGGATCAAAATTGTGTCCTCTAGAGGGTCCACAAATTTGATATACAAAAAAAAACTTACGATGGAAAAATTTGCGTAAATTTATCGTAACGTAAACTTACGTAAAAATCGTGTTTCACTAAAATTCTTAACTTACGAAGTTCGTAACTTTTATCGTAAAGTCTACGGCAACTCTAACCTTGTCGTAAGTTGGAAATTTTTACGTATCTTTGACAAAATGGCCGCCTTGTTCCTTTATGAGGATCGGCAACTTCAACGAAAGAGAATATTCAGGGATAGATTAAACCCTCTTGACACCCATACAGATGAGGAGTTAGCTTTGCGGTAAAGACTTGATCGGACCAGTATATTACATGTTATTAACTGTATTATTATTATTAATGATGATATCGAAACCGCAACTTACCGATCGAAATCCTTGTCATCTGTACAACTTCTGATTGCATTATGATAGGCTACTATGCCACAGGTAGCTTCCAAAAACTCAGTGCTGATGGCACATGGAGTTAGCGTACCATCAGTGTCTAGACTAATTGCCTTTTAAGTTTTATGGTCAGGGTCGGTCGGATTTACCAACTATAATACCGGTATGCACTAAAAGGGTTGGCAGGCTCAGGCTGAAGCCTAGGGCCTTCGGTTGTTAGCCAGCATTTACACTACTGCAACATAATATTTAATTTAATTTATCACAAACAGGAGCCCAGGAAAAATAATCTCAGTAGACTAGTTTTCATTAAACAAGACTATGGCTAATGCCCGGTATTACTATTAGGTCTAGTATTACTACTATTAAGCCCTGTAGGCCTATAAGGGCCTAAAGAGTAAGCCTATCGCAGCAAAGACTGACACTTACTTCGTACAAATATTCTCCCAAAACTCGATCTTTCGATGACTTGGTCAGGCTGCTGCTCAATTTTCCTTTCAGAATTCCATAGTTCTGCTCAACGCCCTCAATCAAAATGCCGAAAGCTGCAGAGTTCCAATTTTTTTTACGCTTTTTAGGCTCCATTTCGGCTTTTGGCAGACTGACAGACGACGTATGCTACTATGTTACGCGCTATGATGTAGCAAACAAAAACAAGTAAACAAAAGGCATGAAAATAGCATTTTATTCATAAATACACAGCTAAATCTTAGCGCATATATAAGGAATATATCATTTCGAGTTTAGGTTTCAAAAGGTAAGGATCAAATCAAACATTACAGCTTTAATGCCGACATTGTCAACATTTAGACTGTGGGAATGTTTACAAAGTTTGAATGAAGTGACACAAAATGACGTCCCGACCATTCGTGACGTATTTACGAAAAAAGATCTGAGAAAAAGTTAAGAAAAAAATTATGCCGGCCTTTGTGAAACTGGCGTAAATAATTTGTATCTTTTTCGTAAGTTTTTTCATAATGTATTTTTTTTTCTTAAAGTTACAAACTTTTGTGAAACTGCCCCCAGATGTTTACACTATTTGGGTACGAGGGGCAGCTATATTGTCTGTCAGTTTTGGTCCAATTTTTGCGAAATTCGAATTCAACCATCCTTAGGTTGCAACGGTGATATACTAAAATGTTTTTTTAAATCGGATAAAAATTATAACCTCTATAGGGTCCACAAGCTAAAAACGCGATTTTCCGTACAATTAGTGGCCATAATTCAGGAATTTACGGTCCGATATGTGCGAATATAGAAAGGAACCGAGATCTTTGGGTTATAAACTTACATTTCAAGTTTCATCAAAATTAGAAGACCAGAGGATACGCCCACATTTTGCAAGACATGGATAGAGAACAAGCTAAAAACAAACAGGATTTTTTGTACAATCAGGGGCAATAATCCAAAAGTTATGGTCTGAAATGCGCAAATAACAAAAGGGACTTAGATCTTTGGGATATAAAGAAGATATGTTTACTTTTAAGTTACATCAGAATGTGATAAAAATTGTGACCTATAGGGGGTCCACAACCTTTGTATTGCATACTTTTACACAATTTGCGTACAAAGAGCTGCCATTTTGTCAGGCAGTTTCATTTCGATTTTCCCGAAATTCAAATTCAACCTACATTATGGTTGAATGGTGAAATATTTAAACGTTTTTTAAAATCGGAAAAAAATTTGTGACCTCTAGAAAATCTGCAAGCTAAAAATGCGATTTTTCGAACAATCAGGAGAAATAATTCAGGAAGTTACAATCACATATACACGATTATCAAAAGGAACCAAGTTCTTAGCGTGTAATTGGGATATATTCACATGTTTTTTTAAATCAGATAAAAATTGTGACCTCTACATAGACGGCAAGCTAAAACATGATTTTTTGTACATTCAAGGGCCATAATTCAGGAAGTTACACTCCGATACGCGAATATTGAAAGGAACCAAAATCTTTGGGTTATTAACATGTTTTTCAACTCTCATCACAAAATCATGTCAAAATTGTGACCTCTAGAGGGTCAACAAGCTTGATATACCAGATGCTATACAATATTTGCGTATGAGGGGCGGCCATTTTGTCCGGCAGTTTTGGCCCGATTTTCACAAAATTCAAACTCAACCAAAACTAAACTGTAACAGTGATATATTTGAACGTTTTTTTAAAATCAGCTAAAAACGCGATTATTCTTACAATCAGGGGCCATAATTCAGGAAGTTACGGTCCGATATGGACACAGATCACTAAAGATTTCCCCATTGACTCCAATGTTAATTCTCGTATCTTAGACCGGCTCTAACTTTTTCCCAAATTTTCGTTGGGTAGAACGCTTTCTACCACAGATGGAGCAACATGTGGCAACCACTTGCCCAAAAGCACGTATGAGGTTCTTCATGAAAAACTTGAGATACACAAGCTAGTAGAGACAAGTAAACATGCAATTTCAGGCCCTACATTTCAACGTAACCAACCTCTCAACTCTTGTATCCTTCCGCATCAAAATTATGAATATTCACCAAAACCTGGCAGAAAATGTATTTTCAAACCCTTTTCCTCAATTCTACACCAAAAAGTCAACAAAAATCGCCATGCAAAAGGGGGAAAAAGGAAAAGGGAGAGGAAGACTAAAAATAGCTTTGGCCCTTGTTTCGTGGGTGACGGCGTAGGAATATTTGGTGATCTGTGTCCTATATAGGGGTGAAACTTCAGGTATCACCAAAAGACCTTTTTTATTTCCTTCCCATGTGTTCTGGCAACATGCCGGTGAAAGAAAATCAAAATCAAAGAATAACTGTAAAAATGATGGCCCTTTAAGTACACATGCTGCTTTATGTACACTGGTGCATCTCAGGTCAATAGGCCTTTTGTGCTAAAATTTAAAAATCTTTCTTATTAAAGGCAGTATCTGAGTTCTGTGAAAAAATGAGACAAGTTACAAAGAAACTACATAGAAAACACTCATAATTTGGAATTTTTTTCAAAAATATAATTTTTTACTGCCATGTGATGAAAAATGTACAAAATTTACATGTAGCATCTCTCAAAATACCAATAATTTTCCACTTTTTTAAATATCCGGACGGACAAGAAATATATTTTTAGAATCTGTGGACAATATGCAAACAGAAAAAATGCAAACCAGTTGCAATGATTGTAATATTAGAGATCTATACTGAAACATGTATGCCTACCCCCTGAACATGCCACTGATTGAATTAATCTAATCTATGATTGCAGAACTTACATTACCAAAGGAATCTGTCTAACAGCTATGTTTTACCATCCCTGGCTAACATATGCACATATAAACTAAAATAGGTGCAATAAATATGAATTATGGTTAAAAATAGGCCTTGATGAATGAAAAAAATGCCATATTTGGTCTATGATCACCCCTCTCTAACAGAAGGGTCACAGAATACACAATTTTCACAAATTTGGGAATATTTCAATGTTTCCAACATCTCAAACCTCAGAGGCATGTTACAAATTTGTATTGCAATCCTTGTGCTGAAGCAAGATGTCTGGAACTTTACATTAATTTCCTGAAAAAATGAAGTCAAAAAAGTAGTCATGACAGACTTGACAACATAAAAAGAGGCCTGAAAAGGAGAAAAATTAACATTTTATTGTTTTATAGGCAACATAAATGCAGCAAACACCACAAATGCTGGATTTTGATAAGAAAATATTGAACATTAAACTGACATTTACACATCTACACCAGTTTTATATCTGGGTCTGGTCTCATTGGCCTGAAATGCCTCAGGGTTCTACGTTTGACTCTGAACAAATAAGGGTTAGAAATCCTTGAAATGCACAAAAAAAATATTTTTGGGTGAAAAATAACATTCTTAGCTGTAATTCACCCACAAATTCCAATTAAGATCATTAACATGTCAACACAGGTGCATTTAAATCCCTCAAAACACATTAATAGAAAAGGGTGGGGTGGGGCATTTATTGCCTCTCTAAACAGAATGATGGAGTAAAAAATGTCTAGAAAGGCTGGGATATTGCTTCCTACATGAAGGAAATGCAAGAATTTAATGTTTCAAAGAAGGAAAAAATGCTTATTCTGGGTAAAATAGTGGCAAAATTGAGCCAACCCCTGTTTTGAACATTTTGTACAAACCCATCTGCTGTACATTATTAACTCAGTGTTACCAATTTTCAATTTTCTGTAGGAAAGCTGGAGCTATTTCTAAACCTGACAAACATGTAGATACCATCTAAGTTATATTAGCAAAGAAAATATGGGCATTTTTAGACATTTTGACTCATTTTAGTAGTCATGAAAATATTAATTTCTACATCCAAATGGGGGGAATCTCAAGATTTTTTGTGAATATTCCTGATTTTTAGACAAAATTTGGTGAAATTTCAATACTGTTCACTTTATCTGGGCTTTCTGAGACTGAATAAGCCAACATTGGGCATTAGAATATTTTACTTACTGTTAAAAATTTAATAAAAATTGAAAATTGAGAAATTTGCAGTAAAATCACAATTTTTCTTCAAAACTTTGATTTTTTTTTTTTTAATTAACTTTTTTTAGTTTTTCTGTAGCCAAACTATTTTATTCATATTTTCTGAGAATTTAATCTTCATATTTTCAAAACTAAGGCATATCAGTGACAGCCTTATCACACACAGACAGGACACAGATCACTAAAGATTTCCCCATTGACTCCAATGTTAATTCTCGTATCTTAGACCGGCTCTAACTTTTTCCCAAATTTTCATTGGGTAGAACGCTTTCTACCACAGATGGAGCAACATGTGGCAACCACTTGCCCAAAAGCACGTATGAGGTTCTTCATGAAAAACTTGAGATACACAAGCTGGAAGTAGAGACAAGTAAACATGCAATTTCAGGCCCTACATTTCAACGTAACCAACCTCTCAACTCTTGTATCCTTCCGCATCAAAATTATGAATATTCACCAAAACCTGGCAGAAAATGTATTTTCAAACCCTTTTCCTCAATTCTACACCAAAAAGTCAACAAAAATCGCCATGCAAAAGGGGGAAAAAGGAAAAGGGAGAGGAAGACTAAAATAGCTTTGGCCCTTGTTTCGTGGGTGACGGCGTAGGAATATTTGGTGATCTGTGTCCATATGCACGAATATCGAAAGGAACCGAGATCTTTGGGTTATACACTTATTTTTCAAGTTTCATCAAAATCAGAAGTAAGTTGTGACCTCTAGAGAGTCCACAACCCAGATATATCATATTTTTACGCTATTTGAGTATGAGGAACCGCCATTTTGTCCGTCAGTTTTGGTCCTATTTTTATACACTTATTTTTCAAGTTTCATCAAAATCAGAAGTAAGTTGTGACCTCTAGAGAGTCCACAACCTCGATATATCATATTTTTACGCTATTTGAGTATGAGGAGCCGCCATTTTGTCCGTCAGTTTTGGTCCTATTTTTACGAAATTCGAACTCCACCATCCTTAGGATGTAAGGGTGATATATTCAAACGTTTTTTTTAATCGGATAAAAATTATGACCTCTATAGGGTCCAAAAGCCAAAAACGTGATTTTTCGCACAATCAGGGGCCATAATTCAAGTTTCAACAAAATCGGATAAAAATTATGACCTCTATAGGGTCCACAAGCTAAAAACGTGATTTTTTGCGTACAAATAGGGGCCATAATCCATGAAGTTTCGATCCAATACATGCCAATATCGAAAGCAGCCGAGATCTTTTGGAGATAACCCTATATTTCAAGTTTCGTCAAAATCAGATAAGAATTGTGACCTGTAGTCTGTAGAGTGTCGACAAACAAATTGTGGACGGACAGACAGGGGCGATGACAATATACGTCCACATGAAAATGTGGGGGTATAAAAATGCGATTTTCGTACAATCAATTCAGGAAGTTACGATCCAATATGCGCAAATATCGAAAGGAAGTGAGATCTTTGGGTTATAAACTTACATTTCAAGTTTCAACAAAATCGGATAAAAATTGTGACCTCTATAGGGTCCACAACCTAAGAATGAGATTTTTCGTACAATCAAGGGCCATAATCCATGAATTTTCAGTCTGATACACGCCAATATCGAAAGCAGACGAGATCTTTTGAAGATAACCCTATATTTCAAGTTTCGTCAAAATCAGATAAGAAATGTGACCTGTAGAGTGTCAGGGGCGTATAAAAAAGCGATTTTTCGTACAATCAGGGGTCATAAGTCAGGAAGTTATGATCCGATATGCGCGAAAGAAATCGAGATCTGTGGGTTATAAACATGCATTTCAAGTTTCATCAAAATCAGATGCAAGTTGTGACCTCCGGAGGGTCGAGAACCCTGATACCCAATATTTTGACACTATTTGCGAACGAGGGGCGGCCATTTTGTCCATCAGTTTCGGTTCAATTTTTACAAAATTCGTCCTCAACAATTCTCAGGGTGTAACGGTGATATATTCACACGTTTTTTTGAATCAGATAAACATTGTGACCTCTATGGGGTCCACAAGCTAAAAACACGATTTTTCGTACAATTAGGGTGCATAATTCAGGAAGTTATGGTCCGATATGTACGAATATCTAAAAGAACGAGATCTGTGGGTTATAAACATACATTTTAAGTTTAGACCAAATCGGATGATAAATGTGACATCTAGAGGGACCTGAAGCTAAACACGCGATTTTTTGTACAATCAGGGGCCATAATCCATGAAGTTACAGTCTGATACATGTCAATATCGAAAGGAACCGAGATCTTAGGGTGATAAACCTATAATTCAAGTTTCATTGAAATCGGATAAAAATTGTGACCTGTAGAGTGTTCACAAACAATTGTGGACAGACAGATGTCTGGACAGGGGCGACAACAATATACATCCACATGAAAATGTGGGCGTATAAAAAACGGCAAGTTTTCCTAATAAGTAAACCGGTGCCGCATCGCAATTGTATAGGCATAGGTACATATGACTTACCGTCATACAGCCAAGGCTAGATGTAGAGTAACGGAATCTGCCGAGGTTTACCGAGTGCTATAACCACATGAGATCAGAAACAGACTTAGCAATGTCTTGTATTATTTCGGATATGTGTGTGTGTGAAATAGCTTTATTTAACGCTCGCTTCCACCGAAGTGATATCGCAGACGAGTTATCGGATACATATTGATTTTGGGGTGTTATGTACAATTAGGATGTGTGACATAAGTGACTAATTTCTACGTGCTGTCGGCCATCGTCAAGGAGATTAAAACATCCGAAACTGTGGAAATCATGGGTCAATCACGTAGCTTAAGTTTATAATCACTCTTATTGGAATGATGCATATCCCGACAAAAGAGAAGCAATGACTTCTGTTCAGGATTGGATTGATGAATTGTCCGATAAAAGATTAAAGCAGATTAACTAGTTAATCAAGGTGGTGTTTGGTGGTATAAGACGATAAATACGTTGATCATTCAATTACGTAATCAATCCAGCGTGTTATCAACGATAATCGGGTTGAGTGGAATGGAATGGCAGCAACAGGCATTTTAGCGAGAGTAAAGATCTAAGCCATATAATCTTGCCCAGTCCACGGCCTATTGGGTACACTAATGATACATTTTATACACTTAAAATCTTGAAAGAAATTAAATACCAGACGTGATCCCCGTGTTATTTCTTTATCAATATCTGGAGACAAAAATCCAAATATTCCTTCTTTATCAGTTCTACCTCTTTGACATAATCCACTAGCAAATAACTGTAATAAAAAAATAATTTTGATAATAAAGTACAGTCGAAAATTGTGTACCGGTATGTTTCATTTTTTTTTAAGATCCTTCCTTATCTTATATTCCGGTGACCAAACCAGTGGACCCATATTTGAAATAAATATTTTTCTTGATAGTTTCATATGGAATCAGACCCACTAAATCCATTTATCGCAACTAGATCACTGTTAGTCTGGAGGGTGGTGACAATAGGTACCAGGTATCATTCAGATTTGACAAAAAAAGGGAAGAAACTGAGCTTATCATCTAGAATCTAATACTTGTATCCAGTTAATAGATTGCCATCCAGAAAGAGTTAAATGCCGGGTATCATTCAGAATTGACGAACCATCTAGAATCTAATACATGTATCTAGTTAATAGTTTGCCGTCCAGAAAGTGTCAAATGCCACCAAGATTCCTCAATAAACATCCAGTTTGTGCTGCCATGTAGTTTAAGAAACACTGTTTAGTTTTGACATCGATCATCTAGTTTATGAAACTAAATGGTTATAAACTAGACGACCAATATCAAAACTAAACTAGAACTGTGATGCAGAAATGATGGGTTTCACCGGTGCCACATTACCCTTGAACTTAAGTCACTTCCGGTGTCACGTTATCTTTGAACTTTTGTAACTTCCAGTGTCAATGAAACCGTTAAACAGATTTCCACATAAGCATTGCACACATGTAATAAAATGGATGCAGAATCAACTAAATCCAGCAATATCAATTCCATTAAAACATTTTTTACCATGTGTTACATATGTAAATAACCACATTTTGCAAGAGATGGATAGAGAACAAGCTAAAAAGAAACAAGATTTTTTGTACAATCAGGGGTAATAATCCAGAAAGTTATGGTCTGAAATGCGCAAATATCAAAAGGGACTGAGATCTTTGGGATAAAAAAATATATATTAAGTTTCATCAGAATCGGATAGAAATTGTGAACTCTAGAGGGTCCACAACCTTCCTATTGCATACTTTTACACAATTTGTGTACAAAGAGCGGCCATTTTGTCGGGCAGTTTCATTTCGATTTTTCCGAAATGCAATTTTAACCTTCATTATGGTGGAATGGGGAAATATTGAAACGGTTTTTAAAATTGTGACCACTTTGGTCCGATTTTCATGAAATTCTAACTCAATCAAAATTACGGTGTAACAGTGATATATTTGAACATTTTTTTAAATCGGATAATAAATGTGACATCTAGAGGGACCTCAAGCTGAACATGTGATTTTTTGTACAATCAGGAGCCATAATTCGGGAAGTTACTATCCGATATGTGCAAATATCGAAAGGAACCAAGATATGTGGGTTATAAACTTACCTTTAAAGTTTCATCAAAATCAGAAGAAAATTGTGACCTCTAGAGGGTCCACAACATTGATATACCATGTTTTTACGCCATTTGAGAACGAGGGGCAGCCTCATTTTGTCTGTCAGTTTTGGTCCGATTTTCACGAAATTCAAACTCCATCATCCTTAGGGTGTAACGGTGATATACTAAAACCCTTTTTTAAAATTGGATAAAAATTATGACCTCTATAGGGTCCACAAGCTAAAAACGTGACTTTTCGTACAATCAGGGGCCATAATCCATGAAGTTACGGTCCGATACACGACAATATCGAAAGGAACCAAGATTTTAGGGAGATAAACCTATATTTCAAGTTTCGTTGAAATCCGATAAAAATTGTGACCTGTAGAATGCCCACAAACAAATTGTGTACGGACGTCCGGACAGACAGGGGCGACGGCATAATACATCCACATGAAAATGTGGGCATATAAAAATGATCCTTACAAAATTTGTTACTAACTTACTAAGTTAGCTGACTTTCTAATGGAAAATTAAAATGCGAAAAAAATGTTTTTTAAAAGTGTTCCTGACAAAATTGGTTATTTCTCGACAAGGGAAGGTGGTTAGAAGCAATTTTTGGACATCTATATGATCGTATTGATTCATTCTATATGTCCATTGGAGTCAAATATAATAATGTTAAACGAATAATAAATATAACTCAATTAAAAAAAAATGTTTTGAAGGCTAAAAATACAGGTTATGATGTCTATTTATAATGATTGTGTATTTTGAAAACATATTTTTTAAAAAATATATTTTTCTATGGAAGGGAGGTATTGTCACAATCAAATATCATATTTTTTCTTTTACATCCGAATTTATAAATATTTATGTTCACATCCTATTTGTCTGAGTTTGATCCCCCAAACTCAATTTTAATTGTCTAAGCTGTATCCCCCAAACTCATCTTGATTGTCAACTGCATCTGAGGCATGCAGCATGTGCACAATATGGCTATATAAGCAGATGTGGATGGCACATCAGAGTCAGTCAGTCAGTCAGTCAGTCAGTCTTTTAGTAAGGTTCGTTCAGGCCGAATCGGATCGATTATGTAGGAGGGGGCCAATTTAACCTTTCTTCTTTGAATACATAACTGTAGTGAATATCGGACCATGTTTAATTAAATCAGAGGTACATTGGAACTGGGCCACGTTTGATTACGCCCAGTAGGTGAAACTTTTATGTGTGTAGATTATTGTTGGGCAACGTTTGATATGGAGCGGCGTTGGGGCCAAGTTTAGCCGTAGCTGATATCGTGAACAGAACATTTGAGATGATCCCAGAATAGGATCCACAGACCTATAATTATCTCAACTGTGTTGTGGAGAACTGTGCGGTGTTTAAATGTTTTACGAATAACTTAAATCAGAATAGGTATTGCAGGCCTATGTTTAATGTTTTCGTTGGACGAATAATGTTTTTGTGAATTGATGGTTTGATTCCCACCGGAAGTGACCTATGGACATACTGAACTCTGAAAATTGATTGTTTTACTGATCTGATATAAATATATAAAGTATTAAATTATACTATTAATGCCATTTCGTTTTCTTTATGATTTTGAAGACGCAGCTGGGGGGGTTGTTTGCACGAGTGGCAATTGGTCAGGTGCCAAATCGTGACAGGTTCATTCTATTTGTTGATTGGAATCAAATATCATCATTTTTATAAAACGTTAAAAATCAGACTCAATTGAATAAAATATCTGTTTTGAAGGCTAAAAATAAAGTTTTGCCCAAATGACATCATTTCTGGTGACAGTGAAAATGTTAAAATGGTTTGACCTAGTCAACATTGGCATTACTCCATTAGGCATCAAGTGGTAATAAAAATTTGAATGATAATTGATTCTTTTACATACAGGCTAAATAACGTGAAAAGTGACACATGCAAAATTGCCTATTTCCCAGCAACTGCGCAATATTACAAATTAAATTTCACATACATTCTCTTCGTATGGATTATTGCTACGAGTTTATGAAAATTACGAAGAAATATTTGAAAATATGAAGACGCTGGATGGGTTGTAAATAGCTTCATATTACACCCTTTTTCACCTTTTAATTGAAATAGCCGAAAAATGAAATTGAAATTAAAAAAACTGAGCCCAATGTTTTGTGCGCCGTTAAAGGGCACACCCCTTTCAGTTATACAACATTTGAAAAAAATAATATTTGCTTTCAAAAAGTGGTACCGTCACTTCCGTTGCCGACAGGAAACTTTAATGGTAACAAAAATGATTGGTTGCCAGGCAACGAAACATACGCCCACAGCAGCTAAATCATCGGGCAGTCAGCAAGTGTTGTCACATATTTTTTACTTCTTTTGGTAATGAAACATTTATAATACACTAAAATCTGATTAAGAGTAACAACTCATGAAGTAATTATCAATCTGAAGTCAATCGGATGATAACTTTAGCCTCTAGAGCGTCACAAGATTTTTCAAAGTGATCAAGGGCCATTACTTTGGCAGTAATTATCGGAAATCGTTGAAAATCAATTGGATTCTTTGTCTCATGACCTCAAACACTGTGTATAAATTTAAAGTCAATCAGATATTAACTTTAGCCTCAAGAGCATCCACAAGATTTTTTGAAGTGATCAGGGGCAGTAATCATCAGAAATTGCTGAAAATCAATACGCTTCTTCGTCTTATGACAGTAAACACTGCGTATAAATTTAAAGTCAATTGGATATTAACTTTAGCCTCTAGAGCGTCCACAAGATTTTTTGAAGTGATCAAGGGCCATAACTCTGGAAGTGATTATTGAAAATCGCTGAAAATGAATAGACGTCTTCGTCTCGTGACCTTAAACACTGTGTATAATCTCAATCGGATAATAACTTTGGCCTCTAGAGTGTCCACAAGATTTTTTGAAGTGATCAAGGGCCGTAACTCTGGAAGTGATTATCGAAAATCGCTGAAAATGAATAGACGTCTTCGTCTCATGACCTTAAACACTGTGTATAAATTTAAAGTCAATCGGATATTAACTTTGGCCTCTAGAGTGTCCACAAGATTTTTTGAAATGATCAAGGGCCATAACTATGGAAGTGATTATCGAAAATCGATGAAAATAAATAGACTTCTTCGTCTCATGACCTTAAACACTGTGTATAAATTTAAAGTCAATCGGATATTAACTTTGACCTCCAGAGCATCCACAAATAAACACTTATATACAGTACCACATGGTACAAATGATGGATATGGATATGATGAAATTTGCAAAAAAATGTATCACAAAAGCTTATTTTTAGCACTTTTCAATAAGCTCTATATTTTAAGTATGTTGCATTCCGGTCATTTTTTTTTTACACCTATTGATGATATGTGCTTAGCACTTCAAAACCATCCGAAGAAATTCTGCTTGCGACCAGGAAAGAGAAAGTTACAGTGTATCTTTTTCTGTACTACACGGACAATGTGAATATGGTATCCTAAAAGAAGTCCCCCAAGAATTAGTAAGGACTGATTTTCTTTTTCAAATTAGTGCTGGGTTGGAAGTCGACCACCAGCTTTTTATCAGACAGGGTCAAAATTAGAAGGTTGCTATTGCACCATAGAATGCAATCTGTGCTTATTAAAAATGGTGATAAACAGGTGAAAACCAAAATTTTACTCAGAAAATGACTATTTCCAGTACAGTCCTTTATAGCGACATCAGGTTGTAACCACTTCAGCATGTCACTTCTTGCCCCTGATACATTCTTAGTTTCTCAAAGAGGAGACAAGTTAGAAAATTTCTAATGAGATCGTTCAAGTTGAATCAGTCAGATCTACTTATAATCCAAATTTCCAGAAAATCGTGCTAATATTAAAGAAATTATCAAATTTGTTCCAACTTCTGGGACTAAATTTTCGAAAATTGGAAATTACAGGTGACAATAAATTTTGTCAAGGTACTAAACTCAAAGAAAAAAGAATTAGTAAAATAGGTAAAAAAAAACCAAAGCTACAACTATGCATTGTTAATTGTTTGGTTCGTAAAATTCAGTGATTTCGGATTCCAAAAACGTTTTGAAAATATATTCCTTCCAAAGCCACCACCTATTCTTGGGGGGGAGGTAGGTCAAAGTTTCAGAAAGATCCCATGGTTATATTCTGAGATATAAGCGTTATGGGAAAAGAACAAAAAAAAAATAAAGAAAAAAAATAATAATTTTAACAACCAGCGGCTGCCAGGCAGGATACGCCCACATTTTGCAAGAGATGGATTCGAAAAACGTATTGAAAATATATTCATTCCAAAGCCACCACCCATTCTTGGGGGGAGGTAGGTTAAAGTTTCAGAAAGATCCCATGGTTATATTCTGAGATATAAGCGTTGTGGGAAAAGAACAAAATTTGCCTATTTCTCCGCAACTGAACAAGTTAGAAACCATTTTGTGATATCTATATGATCGTATGGGTTTATTATTTTAGTTGATTTGAATCAAATATCAAAATTTTAAACAAATAACAAATACGACTCATTTGAATACAGTTTTTGCTCAAATTACGTCATTTCCGGTGACATTGAAAATGTTAAATTGGTTTGACCTAGTTAAAATTGACATTACGCATCAAATGGTGCCTCTTTTATGAAAATCCAATAATAATTGACTCTTTTACAGGCACAATAGCGTAAAGAGTGACTAATGCAAAATTGACCATTTCTCGGCAACTGCGCATATTACAAATTAATTTTCACATACATTCTCTCCGTGTAGATTATTGCTACGAGTTTATCAAAATTACGAAGTAAAAATTTAAAATATGAAAACGCTGGATGGGTTGTAAATAGCTTAATTTTACACCTTTTTTCACCTTTTAATCGAAATAGCCCGAAAACGGAATCGAAATTAAAAAAACTGGGCCCAACATTTTGTGTGCCTTTAAAGGGCGCACCCTTTCAGTTATACCAGATTTGAAAAAAATAATATTTGCTTTCGAAAAGTGGTACCTAACTGTCAAAATTGTAGTTTTTGGTAAATTTACGCCGATAACTCTATCGGTAACAAAAAAAATGGCAATTGAGACAACGGAGCATATGAACTTTGTTTTATACAAATCGAACAATAAATAATTAATCTAGGACTGAAAAACTGAATTAGCCAATGACCGCCAAGGAAAATTACTGAGACAAAAAAAAATCAGATTTTTGCTCAAGTCAGATGACTCGTTAATTTTGTGTAAAACACGACTAAAAAATATTAATAAATAAAAAAGTTTTTTGTAAAAATTTAAATTTTCGAAATTTGGCGCCTAATATCTGCGAAGATTTGCCGAAAATCAAAAATCAAAAGTAGCGTAGCTATGTGCCCTGTACTCGGCTATGCCAAAATGTATCGAAAGTTAAAATCCAATGATTATTGTTAAAATTACTGCAATATTAAGAGCAACAACTCACGAAGTAATTATCAGAAAACTATTAGAATTTGTTTGGTTTTTATAAAGTTCTGCCCCATGCTAACGTTTTGTATGCAAAGCTTTTAATATCATGGATTTTACTGTTCAAGTCATAAAAATTCATTGAAAATCAATATACTTGTTCGTCTCAAGATCTTAAACTCTGTGTATCAATCTGAAGTCAATCGGATGATAACTTTAGCCTTTAGAGCGTCACAAGATTTTGCAAAGTGATCAAGGGCCATAACTTTGGCAGTAATTATCGGAAATCGTTGAAAATCAATAGGAATCTTCTTCTCATGAACTCAAACACTGTGTATAAATTCAAACTCAATCGGATATTAACTTTAGCCTCTAGAGCATCCACAAGATTTTTTGAAGTGATCAATGGCCATAACTCTGGCAGTAATTATCGGAAATCAATTAAAATCAATAGGCTTCTTCGTCTCATGACCTTAAACACTGTTTATAAATTGAAAGTCAATCGGATATTAACTTTGGCCTCTAGAGCGTCCACAAGATTTTTCAAAGTGATCAAGGGTCATAACTCTGGCAGCAAATATTGGAAATTGCTGAAAATCAATAGGCTTCTTCGTCTCATGACCTTAAACACTGTGTATAAATTTAAAGTCAATCGAATATTAACTTTGGCTTCTAGAGCATCCACAAGATTTTTGGAAGTGATCAAGGGCCATAACTCTGGGAGTAATTATTAGAAATCGCTGAAAATCAACAGGCTTCATCATCTTATGACCTTAAACACTGTGTATAAATTTAATGTCAATCGGATATTAACTTTAGCCTCTAGAGCATCCACAAGATTTTTTGAAGTGATCAAGGGCCATAACTCTGGCATTAATTATCGGAAATTGCTGAAAATCAATAGGTTTCTTCGTCTCATGACCTTAAACATTGTGTATAAATTTAAAGTCAATTGGATATTAATTTTGGCCTTTAGAGTATCCACAAGATTTTTTGAAGTTATCAAGGGCCATAACTCTGGCAGTAATTATCGGAAATTGCTGAAAATCAATAGGTTTCTTCGTCTCATGACCTTAAACATTGTGTATAAATTTAAAGTCAATTGGATATTAATTTTGGCCTTTAGAGCATCCACAAGATTTTTTGAAGTGATCAAGGGCCATAACTCTGGCAGTAATTATCGGAAATCGCTGAAAATCAATACGCTTCTTCGTTTCATGACCTTAAACACTGTGTATAAATTTAAAGTCAATCGGATATTAACTTTGGCCTTTAGAGCGTCTACAAGATTTTTTAAAGTGATCAAGGGCCATAACTCTGGCAGTAATTATCGGAAATTGTTGAAAATCAATAGGATTCTTCGTCTCAAGACCTTAAACACTGTGTATAAATTTAAAGTCAATCAGATATTAACTTTAGCCTCTAGAGCGTCCACAATGTTGCTTGTGGACGCCGGACAGACAGACCGACGGACCTATATTTCAAGTTTCGTCAAAATCAGATAAGAATTGTGACCTATAGAGTGTCCACAAACAATTGTAGAGGGACAGGGGCAACGACAATATAAATTGTGATCTCTATAGGGTCCACAAGCTAAAAGCATAATTTTTCGTAAAATCAGGGGCTATAATTCAGGAAGTTACGATCCAATATGTATGAATATCGAAAGGAACCAAGATCTTTGGGTTATAAATATGGGACCACAACCTTGATATACCATATTGTTACACTATTTGCATACGAGGGGCAACCATTTTTCGGTCCGATTTTTCCGAAATTCAAACTCAGCCATCCTTAGGGTGTACCGGTGATATATTCAAACAGATTTTGAAATCGGATAAAAATTGTCACCTCTATATAGGGTCCACGAGCTAAAAACATAATTCAGGAGGTTATGTGGGTTAAAAACATAGATTTCAAGTTTCAACAAAATCGGATAACAATTGTGACCTCTAGAGTGTCCACAAGCCAAAAATATGATTTTTTGTACAATCAGGGGTCATAATCCATGAAGTTATGGTCTGATACATGCCAATATCGAAAGGAACCTCAAGTTTTGTTGAAAGCAGATTAAAATTGTGAACTGTAGAGTGTCCACAAACAATTGTGGACGGACAGGGGCGACGACAATATATATGTACCTCCACATGGAAGGGGCCATAATCAAGGAAGTTACACCCCGATCAATCTGATTAAAATACAGATCTATATTTCGTTTCGTTTTTTTATATATTCAGTGGCCTCTACATAAAGATCTGACTAGTTGTACTGGGAGGTCGCATCAGGGGTCATACAAGCGGCTGTTGACCCTATGACGTCAGAAATTTGATTAACCACTTAGCATTGACGTTTCTAGTGGATTACCCACAGTTCCGTGGAAAACACGCCTAAAGTTTGCCATAACAGACCGTTTCATTGGCTAATCCCTCACACCATCCAAGACACGTCAATGATAACAACTCGTCCAGATCCTAGTGTAGTAAAGACAAGTTAAACAAAATTTTGAACTATGAAAAACGAAACGAAATATGATCTGTGTTTTTTTATCAGATTGCACCCCAATATGCGCAAATATCGAAAGGAACAGAGATCTTTAGGTTATAAACACACATTTCAAGTTTCATCTAAATCGGATAAAAATTGTGACCTCTAGAGGGTCTAAATTTAAAAACAAGATTCAGGAAGATATGATCAATTGTTCGGAACGGATATAAGAGTAGGCCATACATGTAGCGCCGCTGTCCGGGCAAATTTTCCTCATAGAACACTTCATACCGATTAGTGCAGAAAAGTAGGATGTTAAATCCAATTTTATTCATTTATTCTTGAAATCTTCAAAAACCCAAATTCAACAGTAACTGAATGAAAACATTGACCTTAGCTCTAGGTAAATCTAAGGACTGGTTGGACAGAGCTGGTATTGTAGCTTCAAAATCAACAAAATAATAATAGAAGTAGAATAATTAGGCCTACCTGAACTAGTACTATCAGCAGATAATTCAGTCGAATAATCAATTCGCTTAATATGACGAGGAAAAACGTAAAGCTTGACTTTATTAAGCAGTGGTGGCAGTAACTAAGATTACAACATGTAGCCTACTCCACGTCACTGCTTTTATTCCGAAGCAACTAGATACTATGCGGTCATCAGTTTTATGCACCGGACACAGACTAAAAACAATGAGTCGTTGACCCTTAACCCGAGATGATGACCTTACTCGTAAAGAGAGGTCAACAGGTTGTTTAGAGGATTGCTATTGAAGGAAAATCTCAATAAAGATTTGATTTCAACTGTCAGATTTTAACTTGGGGAAAAATAAACAAAATAGACAAAAAACGATGTAATGATATTTGAGTTAGTGCGTTTTTTATTTCAGTCAAACAAACTATTCCCAAATTTTAGCCCAACCCTCAACCGAGTTTATTGACTGGAAATCCTAGTGGTACTTAGGGGTAATTGGTGAAATCTGATTGGCTAAAAATGGCCTTTTCTATGACCAACTTAAACAAAAGAATGCAATTTTAAATGCTAATTACTAATTAGCAAACCATTTCTATCGGGAGAACATTTCATTTTGAGGGTCATACTTTATCAAATTTAATTATCAAATAGAGATATACCCTTCACCAACTTCTTGAGGCACTTTGTAACAATTTTTAACTACGGCCTATGGTCTATGTACTCTATCTATTATGGATAAATGTTTTTTGTCAGTAAAATTCTGTGATTTTTAAACATTTTAAAAATATATTAATTCCAAAGCCACCACCCATTCCGGAAGGAAACTATCGAGAAATGTATTAAATTCGGAAATAGGAGACGTATTTACGAAACGACGGTCTATTCCGAGATTTTCAAGCCGATAATGGTAATTTTTCACAAGTAAACACCTTTGTCTGCACTGAAAAAGTCAAAGGTGAAATTCAAATTTTTGAAATATTAAAATACCCAAAATTCGACCATGAGCAAGGCTATCTTCAAATGTATTAATTTCAGAAATAGGAGACGAATTGACCACACTATGGCCTATTGTGTTTATTTACAAGCCCGTTAATGTAGATTTTTCACCGTTTTCCATATTTATTTCAAAATGGTGACCATCAGTTGACCTAAATCAAAATTCTGTGTGGAACATTGTTTAGGCTTTCCTTCAAGGATTTAGAAAATATAACTACCATAGCTGTAAGTAAAATATCGCAAAAACCTTAGGGTTTTTTCACGTTTCAAGATGGTGGCACTTCCGGTTCGATCGACAAACTTCATATTTTGTGTACTCATCCGTAATTACTTAACTAGTATAGAAAAAAAAATTCAAGGCAATCTGACTTATATTTCGTTGATTTTTTTGAAAATTTTGATCCTTAATTTTCCTCAAGGGGAGATAAGTTAGATAAGTTTGTCAAGTCGCATCATTAAGATCTACTAACATACTAAATTTCATGAAAATCGTGCAACTATTAAAGAAGTTGTTAAGTTGGTCTCAACTTCCGGTTCGAAATCACAGCGACGAATTTTCGAAATTCGAAAATCTGAAATTGCAGATGAAAATGATTTTTTTCAAGTTCCTCAAATTAGTAAAATAGGTCAAATAGTCACAAAGTTATAGGTATGTAGGTCAATTTCTTCGTAAATTTCGGTGATTTCGGATGCGTAAACGTTTTGAAAATATATTTTATCCACAGTCGCACCCCATTTTTGGGGGGGTAGGTCAATGTTTCCGAAAGATCCCATGGTTAGATTCTGAGATATAAGATTTGCAGAAAATACACACAAAAAAAAATAAAAAATAATAATCTTAACAGAAACAATAAGCTTTCATATGTAATACATAATTTTAACAACTAGCGGCTGCCAGGCAGGATACGCCCACATTTTGCAAGAGATGAATAGAGAACAAGCTAAAAACAAACAGGATTTTTTGTACAATCAGGGGCAATAATCCAGAAAGTTATGGTCTGAAATGCGCAAATATCAAAAGGGACTGAGATCTTTAGGATATAAAGATATGATTTAATTTTCATCAGAATCGGACAAAAATTGCGACCTCTAGAGGGTTGACAACTTTCGTATTGCATACTTTTACACAATTTGAGAAAAAAAAGAGCGGCCATTTTGTTGGGCAGTTTCATTTCGATTTTCCCGAAATTCGAATTCAACCTTCATTATGGTGCAATGGTGAAATATTGAAACGGTTTTTAAAATCGGAAAAAAAAATTGTGATCTAAAAATGTCATTTTTCTAACAATCAGGGGCCATAATCCAGGAAGTTAAGTTCAGGTATCTGCGATTATCAAAAGGATCCATGATCTTAGTGTGTAATGGTGATATATTCACACATTTTTTTAAATCAGATAAAAATTATGACCTCTACAAGGACCACAAGCTAAAAACACGATTTTTCTTACAATCAAGGGCCATATTTCAGGAAGTTACTATCCGATATGCCGAATATCGAAAGGAACCAAGATCTTTGGGTTATTAACTTACATTTCAAGTTTCATAAAAATCAAAAGAAAATTGTGACCTCTAGAGGGTCCACAACATTGATATACCATATTTATACGCTATTTGAGTACAAGGGGCGGCCATTTTGTCTGTCAGTTTTGGTCCAATATTTACGAAATTCAAACTCAACTATCCTTAGGGTGTAATGGTAATATATTCGAACGTTTTTTTAAATGGGATAAAAATTATGACCTCTATAGGGTCCACAAGCTAAAAACGCAACTTTTCGTACAATCAGGGGCCATAATTCAGGAAGTTACGGTCAGATATGCGCAAATATCGAAATGGAAACGAGATCTTTGGGTTATAAACAAAATCGGATAAAAATTGTGACCTCTATAGGGTCCACAAGCTAAAAACGTGATTTTTCGTACAATCAGGGGCCATAATCTATAAAGTTTCGATCCGATACATGCCAATATCGAAAGCAGCCGAGATCTTTTGGGGATAAACCTATATTTCAAGTTTCGTCAAAATCGGATAAGAATTGTGATCTGTAGAGAGTCCACAAACAATAGTGGACGGACGGACGGACAGGGGCGACGGCATAATGTGGGCGTATAAAAACGCGATTTTTCGTACAATCAGGGGCCATAATAATTCAGGAAGTTACGGTCCGATATGCGCGAATAACGAAAGGATCCGAGATCATTGGGTTATAAACTTACATTTCAAGTTTCATCAAAATAGGATTAAAATTGTGACCTCGTCCACAAGCTAAAAACATGACTTTTCGTACAAACAGGGGCCATAATCCATGAAGTTTCGATCCGATAAATGCCAATATCGAAAGCAATCAAGATCTTTTGGAGATAAACCTATATTTCAAGTTTCGTCAAAATTGGATAAGAATTGTGACCTGTAGAGTGTCCACAAACAAATTGTGGACGGACAGGGGCGACGACAATATACGTCCACATGAAAATGTGGGCGTATAAAAACAATAAGCTTTCATATGAAATCTTAATAAGAATAATAATCCAAACAAAAACAATTGTGTTTCACACAACTGACAGTATTACTTGAAATAAATTAATAGGAAACCAATACTTTACCAAACAGAAATAATGAACTGTGAAACCATTTTTTCGGATCAATTTTCCAAACTCCTCCTCTTTATCTTTGTTACTCAAACAAAAACAACAGGTCGTAGAATAAGTTTTGTCTTAAATATAAATATGTTTTCAAGCAATGAAGGTAAACTTATCAATGAACAATATTATTGTTTGTTTGTGAAAAAAAACTTATTTCTTACAAATATATATATATTGCTTTTGAAAACAACAACATATAAATCATAACTTATCTACAAAACCCACAAAACACCATTGACAATCCTAGTAGTAATACAATCTGATTAAAATACAGATCTATATTTCGATTTGTTTTTTTATACTTTCTATGGCCTACACTACATGAACATATGACCGGTTGTAGCGATAGGTCGCGTCAGAGGTCATACGAGAGACTTTTGATTAACCAATCAACATTGATGTTACTAGTGGAATACCCACAGTTTCGTGCAAAACACGCCTAAATCTCGCCGTAACAGACCGTTTCAGAACACGTCAAAGATAACAACTCTTCCAGATCCTAGTGTAGTCAAGTCAAGTAAAACGAAATTTTGAACTATAAAAACGAAACGAAATAGGATCAGTGTTTTAATCAGATTGGTAGTAATATAAATAATTTAAGTAGTCAAACATAGAGTACAGAAATTACCTCTGGTAACTGAACTACAACTTGCATCTTTCTTTCTTGTTCTTCGCTTTTTATACGTAACTGTTAATAAACTTGACTGAAATAAAACAAGCCAACAATGAGGCTAATCTTGACTGCCTCAATCCCAAAATAAATGAGCCTACAGTGAGGCTGATGTCCTCCGCCGATTTTCAAAAAAAAAATAGATGACAAATATTAATTAATTGCACATTTATTGTTTTCAAAAGTATCGAGCAATCAAACTCATTACCTATATTTATCCTAAGCACGAAAATGTTCAGAATCAAACTCAGTCAAGGTTTTGAAGTTTCATCACTCTCCATCAGTTTGAATCAGTTATCTCGTTCCAAAACATCGACCAATGAAATTGCTTAGCTCTGCTATGTTAATCATTGAACTCAGTCAAGACATTCACCTAATGAACATCTGCATCAAGTTAAAACATTCTACCTCAATTCAAAGGAAATTTATTGTGTTCCAAAGTCTTGACTAATCAAATTGCTTTTTGCTACTTACCCTAAGCAGGGAATTCTCATCATCAAACTTAGTCAAGGTATTGATATAATGAATCTATACTCAGAGTTACATCATTCTCACCCAATTAGAATTAATGGAAAATAGATCTATGAACTCCATCAAGGCATTCACCTAATAAACACCAACACCAAGTTTGAACATTCTACCTCAAAATGCGGGGGGGACAATAATTTACATGACACATTACAGCAGCCATAGCTGTACATTTATCTTTTTTTAAACCATCAAGCAACCTAACCTAAGCAGAAAATGCTATGATTTATAAGTTATTCAAGGTTTTGATATACTGTTCTAACACCAAGTTTCAACACTCTCATTCCCTAACAATCAAAGTTATTGTGTCTCAGAGTATCACCAAATCACATTGCATAATCTCTAGCAGACAATTCTAATCATTGCACTCAGTCATGAGACTGATTCACCTAATGAACATCTACACCAAGTCTGAATATTTCACATGAATCAGAGACCGAGTTATCATGTTCCAAATTCTTCACCAAACAAATAGTCTATCGGCTGTATGCATAGAACACATACATAACAGGTGTCAACGTATAATTATTTTGTGTACAGATACATATAAAGAACAAGATCCGCTGCAATTTTTTCTTTTAAATAAAATAAGATAGGTTGCCAGGCAACGAAACATACGCCCACAGCAGCTAAATCATCCGAGCGGACGACAAGGGTTGTCGCATATTTATTCCTTTGTAGGTAATTGGGGGCCTTTACAAGACAGTTTCATACAGATCAGATTATAATTTTTGCTGTTTGAGGGTTCACAAGGTTCTACAAACTGAAACAAGAGTCTCAACTCTGGAAGTAATCTACAGAAATTGTTGAAATTTGACAGGCTTTTTCGTTTTACTAATTCAAATAATGCATATAAATTTCATACAGGTCGGATGATTACCTTTGTCGTTCGAACGTTCACAAGGTTCAACAAAGTAAAACAAGAGCCATAACTCTAGAAGTAATTGACGGAAATAGCTGACATTCAATAGGCTTCTTAATTTCACTAATTTAAATGATGCATATGAATTTCATACAAATTTGGTGATAACTTTTGTCGTTCAAGCGTTCACAAGTTTCAACAAAGTGAAACAAGGGCTATAACTCTAGCTGTATTTAACAGAAATTTTCTGAAACTCAATAGGCTTGTTTGTTTTACTAATTTAAACGATACATATAAATTTCATACAGATCGGATAATAACTTTTGCCGTTAGAGCATTCACAAGGTACAACAAAGTGAAACAAGGGCCATAACTCATGTCATAATACACGGAAATTGCTGAAATTCAATAGGATTCGTCGTTTCATTAATTTAAATGATGCATATCAATTGCAAACAGATCGGATGATAACTGTTGTCATTAGAAAGTTCGCAGAATTCAACAAAGTGAAACAAGGGCCATAACTCTAGATGTAATTAACGGAAATTGCTGAAATTCAATAGACTTCTTTGTTTTACTCATTTAAATGATGCATATAAATTTCATACAGATCGGATAATAACTTTTGTCGTTAGAGCATTCACAAGGTACAACAAAATGAAAGAAGGGCCATAACTCATGGCATAATTAACAGAAATTGCTAAAATTCAAAGGGCTTCTTTGTTTCACTAATTTAAATGATGCATATCAATTTCAAATAGATCGGTTGATAACTGTTGTAATTAGAGCGTTCACAAGATTTAACAAAGTGAAACAAGGGCCATAACTCTAGATGTAATTAATGGAAATTGCTGAAATTCAATAGGCTTCTTTGTTTTACTAATTCAAATGATGCCTATAAATTTCATACAGATCGGTTGATAACTTTTGTCATAAGTGCATTCACAAGGTGCAACAAAGTGAAACAAGGGCCATAACTCCAGAAGAAATTAACAGAAGTTCTTGAAATTAAATAGGCTTCTTCATCTCACTAATGCAAACAACATATATCAATTTAAAAAAAAACCAGATGATAAATGTAGTCTGTAGAGTATTCACAAGAAATAGCAATAGCATTTTAAAGTGGGAAGTTACTCCCAAACTACAAAACAAAAACACTATAATTACACACAAAATAAGATAGAATGCAGTTGCAAGTTAAAAAGAATAAGTATGTCATCAGTTGAATATTATGGTTCCTTCAGTGCGCAATATAAATGAGTTTTCAGTTTAATCTTAAAATTTTCAACATTTTTACACATCTTTATACCAAAAGGCAGATTGTTCCATAAAAGACATGCAGAATAATGGTAGTACGTAACTGTTATAAAACAAAATTCTTGTCTCGTAGGGGAAATGATCTTTTATCTTATTTAGGAGAAATACTTTTGATGCAAGCTATCTGTGCTTCCCAATTAAGGTCTTGGTCAATTTGAATTCCAAGTAATTTTGCGGTAGTAACCGTCTCAATTTTCTCACCATGGAGTGATAAAGTTAGGTTTTTCTGATTTCTTTTGTGTTTTGATGAAATCAGCATTGATTTTTTTTTCGAAGGATTGATTACCATCCCATTGTTTTCACACCATTTAGCAACCAAATAGAGATCATTTTGGAGATTATTGCCGATGGATAAAATACCTTTGTGTAAACAATGCAGGGCACTGTCATCAGCAAACAAATTTATCTGACTTGATTCAATATTGAGTGGGAGATCATTCATAAAAAATAAGGAATAGGAGAGGACCCAGGATTGAACCTTGTGGAACCCCGCATTTCACTGTAGTAATTGAGGAGGTAATTGATCCTAAACATACTTTTTGCTTCCATGTGTCAAGATATGATTTAATCAAAATTTGTGAATTATTATCAAATCGATAAACATGCAGTTTTTCAATAATAAGCTTGTGATCAATGAGATCACTCATCGCACCGTTATTGATAGCATCAAGCCAATTATCTGTCATTCGGATCAGTGCAGTAGCGCATGAAACATTGAAAGTTTCCAAATAGGTTTGAATTTGAGCGCTCAAATGCCTTACGAATATTTTTGAAATTGTGGGGAGAATATAAATTGGCCTATAATTGTTTGGATCATCTTTAGCTCCCTTCTTATGTATAGGAATAATTTTAGCCAGTTTAAGGGCACTGGGGAACATGTTTTGAGAAATACAAAGATTAATGATATATGTCAAACTGCTACAAATTGTATACGCAGACAATTTTAAAATTTTGGGTCCAATACCATACACAACAATGGCTTTGTTACTAATCTAGTAATCCCCTTAAAATCAAGACTTTTATCTCAATGCACAAAACTTATCATTAGAGAAAATAACAGATTCTGTATCATTTGTCCTGGAAGTCCTGTGTTCAATCCTGGTGTTGGCCATGAAAGTTCATTTGCATTTTCCGGCGTGGTTCCCCCTTGTCAGTGGATGGGACAAAAAATATGAGGTCCCGTGTACACATTGCCGCATTGGAGTGCATGTAAAAGATCACTTGGCAGTTGGAATTCAATATAAGTATAGGCTGTAGTGCCGTTGTCCAGGAAAAATTTCCCCCATTGCACACTGTATGGAGTATGCCTGTCTTCATTAGCCCAGCGGGATCAGAAAGGTAGGACTTTAAACCCTATTTCATTTCCGACCACGGCTCATTCGGACCAAAAGTCAAAGTTTATTCATACCACATTCATGGTTGATTTGGACCATATGATAATAAATACTAGAAACTGATGTTTAGACATTTAACTACGATGGCTGATTTAGGACACGCAAAAAAAAAAAAAATATCTCGAGCACTCGAGATACTTAGTCTAGCGCTTGAGATACTAAGTCGAGCACTCAAGATAGTTAAGTCAAGCGCTCGAGATAATTAAGTCGAGCGCTCGAGATAATTAAGTCGAGCGCTCAAGATACCAATTCGATTGCTCAAGATAATACATGTAAGTCAAGAGCTCGTGATAATATAACCGAACATGTCTCAACCAATTTTTTAAGCTGTATAATTTTGTGCATAATTTGATGATAAACTTGCAGAATATAGATATTCATTTGTTAGTTTTTACAGTCGAGCGCTCGAGATAATTAAGTCGAGCGCTCAAGATACCAATTCGATTGCTCAAGATAATACATGTAAGTCAAGAGCTCGTGATAATATAACCGAACATGTCTCAACCGATTTTTTAAGCTGTATAATTTTGTGCATAATTTGATGATAAACTTGCAGAATATAGATATTCATTTGTTAGTTTTTACAGCCCATCCAAAACTGCAGTGACAGAGCACCCCCCCCCCCCCACACACACACACACACACCACACACACATTTAGGTAAGGAAAAAAAAAAAAATTTTCGAGCGCTCAAGATATTAAGTCGAGTGCTCGAGATATTTTTTTTTTTTTGCTTACCTAAATCAACTAAGTTTATAACGGTTTTATCTAGACTATATCGTGACTATCATCTGTGCTTTTTTTTACAAAAATTTAAGTTAATTTCAATAAGAAATACACATTTTAAAACCAATACCAGTAATTTACTATGTTATTGTGAAAAATTATGCAGAAAAGCAATCAAAATATTTTAATTTATGGGGTTTCCCTGATTTATGGACCCAATTTTAACACAAATAGCAGTAATCTGGTAGCATCGTGGACAATGTACTATACTATTAGGCCTTCAGCCAAAATTTCTAGCTTGCTTAGAAACACAATTCCGCTACATGGTCCTCCCTAATAAACAAACTACATTAATATACTTTTTTAGAAAAATTATAACACCAGGAACACAAATCCAGAGAGTTCCAAGCAAAAAGTCTGCACTAACTCGATTTAGGGCCAGATGAATTTTCAAGTAACAGTATTTCAGGTGTGTGTTGACTGCTGATGCTGTATGACGCACAAGACCATGTATGAGCACATAAGCCCAATATTTATATCGTTAATGGGATCACAGGGGACTGCAAGAGTTAGTGGGCGGGTGTTTACCCAGAAATTAAGGGCGGAGCACCTAGACTGATGAGCAAGGAGATATGTCTGACATTGGTTGATCAATATGTCTATGAAAGAGAGAGAGAGAGAGAAATGGGGTTTAATGTCCACTCGACACAAACTAGGTGATTTCAGGACTAACATATGGTTTAATTTTATTTCATTAATTCGCTTGCGTGTAGGGGTCTTTAGCAGTGGGAGGAAACCGGAGGACCCTTAGAAAACCCACGAGGTTGGACAAGCGACCCTACTCCTTGTCACATACAACCGGGGATTCGAAACCACGCCAGTTGACTCAATGACAGGCCGTATGATACAGCATATAGGGCCTACAGACGATGTTGTCTTTAATCACTATTTAGTATTTATTTATCATAAATATCGAAGTCTAATTAAATTGTCGGATTATCCACTACCTACATGTACGTCTTTTTTCGTGGTTTTTATCTCAGAAACTGCTGCTCGCTTAAACTCACCATCAAGTTTATCAACATATACATCAAGTGCTGACAAATCAGACAATCTTCGCGTGCAACCTTTGACGTCACTCAAGCAGACATTCCTAATCGATGGGTTGCAGCTCCATGGGTGTTTTTCAGGGAATCTGGTATTTTTCTATCAAGATTGGATGTTTCTACATTGTACTTTCCATATATATACCAAAATTGCCATACTCTTATTGGAAATAACCACATGATAAATACTTTTGTGGGAAAGTATCTTTAAGGTTTGATGTGTAAATTGTTTGCACCATTTGCAGTGAAGCCGATGATTGCAGATAATGCTGAGGCTTGTGTCAGACTTCTATGAATTTAGGTCACATGTCGACATGACTGATGTTTAAAAAGTACAGGTTTCGGTAACAGATTTCCTATTGGTTTAAATGTAATTAGGGCCGATTAATGACCTTGAAAGTGGCATAAAATTCTTAAAGTAGCTAAGTCTCTAACTCAATATCATCCAAAGTCTTACACGTTGAAAACACGAATTATTTCTCAATTCAAATCAACATTGATGTTGTAATCTTACCGGGAAAAAGGTAGGCTTCTGATATCAAATATTTAAGACAAAATAAACATTTTACCATTGGTACACGAATCGTGTACCATAGTGCGTTTCAGCGTCATTTGTAACAAGTGACCAGAAAGAACAAGGCTAGACATATTCCACAACTCATGTCAAATCTTATCTGGAGAGCATGCGCAATAGACTGGAATAACCAGACGCTAGAAATTGCCAATTGGTTGAGACTCATGCCATATTTCGCTGGACATGAACAATTGAATGTAAATCAGTTTATATACAATCCGATTACATTATTATATGCGTTGCTACCCATTTGGGTCAATTTCGTGGTCCCAAATAGGGCCTTTTAGCGATTTAACTCCTTTAATACTTAACTGATTGTTACAAATGAGAGCTCATTTTAATCGTATTTCCAAGGTATACAGTTGGTTTGATTTTTTTTGGCACATACCTACTCTTTGTCAAGTAGGCCAACAAGCGGGAAATCGAAACCATGTCACTTGACGCAAGGGCAAACCTTGTGATTTCACGCGCACTCATTAAACCACTACCATTTTTTGCAACAAAGTTTTATTACCAAATATATCAAAATATTGGACTGTTGTAGTGTTGTACTGAGTAGCATAAACTATTCTTGTTGTAAATAAAGTAGGTAGGCCCTAGACGGTAGTCTAAGGTATTGTAAATACTAATATAATATACCATTTGAACTTGAAGTAGGCTATACAATTACAAGACATAAGATGACTGTGGGTAACCGAGTGAAAGTAGATCTATCTCCTCCTGGTCCAACTTAATCTAGTAAGAATAACCTATGGCTATGCCTTCCGTTTTGCGTTGTTTTTTTTTAGTAAACACAGATATAATATTAAATAAAACGGCATTCTAATAGGCAAATTAAGAAAAAATTAATTAATTACGTGTATAATGGACTACCTTTGGCATTGTTAAAACACCGATCTAAACGTCATTACTACTATTACCCAGTAAAATAATTATGACAATAAAGTTTCCCACCATTTGAATTTTATGTAAGGTCAAGGTCACCTCTTTCACAGTTTTAATGCGAAATCCCACACTGATCCGCAGTGAATATTCGCTTGGCCGCTACAATCACTGATAAGGATGACATCGATGCGACTTAATGACTACAAAATATTAACTTTTTTCTTTCGACAAATTAAATTCTGAAACATTTTTTTTAAGTATTAGAAAAATAAATAAAGGTGTTTGAAGTATATCTGGATAAAAAATATTCCATATTTAGCGTAAATAGGTACAGAAAATAGTACGCGGAGGCGTAAAATGGGTAAAACGATATAATTCTGCCCGTACCTGTTCATATTACTACGTTCGATGTAAACAACGCACGTGTGACCATCAATTTGACGTTTTTATCTGTTTGTTTGCTTTTGAAACATTTGGATTATTTTCCTGTTGTACTGAACACCGTTTATAATTGATTAAGGATTCTTAATATTGTGTTTTTAAACTTAATCGACCGGGTTTTCAACCAAAAAGATGTGAGATACCGCATCTTGCTTTGTTGGTAAACATTATGATGTGACGTCACCCGTAGGACTATAGCAGTCTGACCTTTTAAAGGTCCGTCATCTTGGACAGAGATAAAAGACGGATGTCGCATTAGTTCTGTAAAACAGATTGGCGAAATCCTTCTTTAACCACTGTACAAGATGACTGACCTTTAAGGTTACGTCGAGTAAAATTCTCCGTGTGACGTACGTCACACCAGAGAGAGAGAGAGAGAGAGAGAAATGGGGTTTAACGTCCACTCGACACAAACTATGTCATTTCGGGAAACGTTTTAATTTTATTTCAATAATTCGCTTGCGCGTAGGGGTCTTTAGCAGAGGGAGGAAACGGGAGGACCCGGAGAAAACCCACGAGGTTGGACAGGCGACCCTACTCCTTGTCACGTACAACCGGGGATTCGAAACCACGCCAGTCGACTCAATGACAGACTTTATGATACAGCGCGCGCACGCTAACCATTTAGCCCATAGGCAAATGCATCAAACATGACTGAGTTGCAAAGTACAATGCATTCATATAAGGAGACAAGAAAAGGTCAAAGGTCAAATTAATCGCTTCAGTGTCTGGACATGCGCAGAGCATTGTACTTTGCAACTCAGTCATGCTTGATGCAATACCAAACTTAGGCTGCCTATCTACAGCTAGCTCCGGCTGAGAATAGGCCCTAAGCTAATTAACCGACATTTAAATTCCTACATCGACGATTTTAGTCGAAAACACTGAGTATGCTTTTAGAAATTTTTAAAAGTATTTATTTCTCTTCTATTGTCATATTGAATGAAATTAAATATGTTTATTTAGCCGCTGTGTGTATGAAAGATGTCAAACTAATCAAAGCCGAATCACAAAATAGTCCTCTAATTATTCAATATGGCGGCGCCCATGAAACATAATTTCACAGAGGCGGTTTTGTTTGCGAAAACAAATTTAGGAGTATCTAACCTTGTTTTGAAAGATAAACAGATTGAAACTCTAAAGACAGTTTACAATGGTAAAGAATTTATTGCAATATTACCCATAGCACATATTATATATCGCTTTTACGCGAGTGTCAGCGACATGCCGTGTTTACATAAAACACACGTGCGTGGGTTATTTTTACTCTGTTGTCTAAACAAAGCGGTATCGAGTCGATAAGTCCCGCCCCAAAATGATCACATGAGCGTTTTAAATGGCGGATAATCAGTGCAGTGTCACATTCTGGGAAGTATGACGTAGATGGGTCGCTGCGTGCAGTATGGTTTGATGCATTCAGCCATCCAACTAGTCTCGGTCACCCAGAACCTCCTACTCCTACTCTTCAAATATTCGTAGAATATTTTTTTTGATGATAGAGACTACCATCCAACCCCCCCCCCCCCGACGTCACATGATATGGACACAGATCACCAAATACGAAACAAGGGCCAAAGCTATTTTTAATCTTCCTCTCCCTTTTCCTTTTCCCCCTTTGTTGACTTTTTGGAGTAGAATCGAGAAAAAGGGTTTGAAAATACATTTTCTGCCAGGTTTTGGTGAATATTCATAATTTTGATGCGGAAGGATCCAAGAGTTGAGAGGTTGGTTAGGTTGAAATGTAGGGCCTGAAATTGCATGTTTACTTGTCTCTACTTCCAGCTTGTGTATCTGAAGTTTTTCATAAAGATCCCCATACGTGCTTTTGGGCAAGTGGTTGCCAAATGTTGCTCCATCTGTGGTAGAAAGCGTTCTACCCAACGAAAATTTGGGGAAAAGTTAGAGCCGGTCTAAGATACGAGAATTAACATTGGAGTCAATAGGGAAATCTTTAGTGATCTGTGTCCATATGGCTTCCATAACACCACTCGGCAAACCTCGGCAGATTCCGGTACCCTACATCTAGCCTCGGCTGTATGACAGTAAGTGATATGTACCTACGCCTATACATTTGCGATGCGGCACCGGTTTACTTATAATGGAAACTTGCCCGCGTTTAGAAAGAAGTTCTCAAAATTGCGTCGTTCGAAGAGTGTGTAGAATTTTCAGTGATCAGCAGTGAATTTTCGCTAGGCCGCTACAATTACTGATAAGGATGACATTGACGCGACAATATTCATTCCTTAACTGTTGTTTAATTGGTCAATAGTAACCTATCGACATGCTTTTAACACATTAAAAAAACTTTCTTGTAACCATAATGGCTTCCTTTGTACGTATTTAGTTTCTATTCTAATTGCAATTCCATAATTGCAATTACTGACTTAGAACCAGATGTTATCATTAACTTTAATTAATAAGCTACCCATTTAATTAGTAGGCTACCCATCATATCCCCATGCTTTCCCTGCCCTGTTCACAGCTCTTCCCAAGAATATAAATGAATCAAATGGGGTTTAACTTAATTTTCTGCACCAACTGGTTACTGGGTATAATAGGCCTAGTGTCGCAATTACACCATACTCCTTCGATTTCCATCTGTGTCAAGCAAGGCCAAGGCCAATACTCGGCAGTAGGCCTCTAGGCTATGCATATTTGTTTTGCATACCATCCTAACAACTGACAAAAGAAAGGAAATGAAATGGAGAAGACAATACTGTTCTACTCGAACTAGGCTAATGAAGATGGGGAGGGAAATTTTGGCCTGTCTGTGGCCTACTCTTACTTGGAATTCCACCTGTCAAGGGTTCTTTTTCATATGCCAATGTGTACATAGGACCTGTCTGTCCCTCCCTCTACCCATCCATCTGTCCCCTCCCCTCCCTCCCTACACCCATCTGTCCCCTCCCCTCCCTCCCTACACCCATCTGCCCCCTGTCTGTCCCTCCCTCTATCGCCTCCGCCTTTCCCTCCATCCATCTGCCCCTCCTTCTATCTGTCCCTCCCTCTGTCAACCCATCCCTTCATCTGTCCCTCCATCTCTCTGTCTGCCCTTTCCTGTCTGTCCATCCATCTGTCCCTCCCTCACTTCCTCCACCCATCTGTCCCTCCCCCCCTGTCCTTCCCTCTCCCTGTTCCTCCCTCACTCCGTCTTTCCCTCCTGCTGTTTGTCCCTCCCTCTATCCCTCCTATCTGCCCCTCCTATATGCCCCTGCCTTCCTCCCTCCCTCCCCTGTCCCTCTCTCCCTGTCTGTCTCTCCTTCCCTGTTCCTCTCTGTCCCTTGGTCACTCCATCTGTCTTACTCCCTGTCCCTCCATCTGTCACTGCCTCTGTCCACCCAATACTTAGCTGTGCCTTCATCTCTCTGTCTATCCCCATCTCTGTCCTTCCGTCTGTCTATCCCTCCATTCATCTGTCCCTCATTCTATCTGTCCCTGCCTCCGCCCCTCCCTACTCTGTCCCTCCCTCTGTCTCTCTCTCTCTACCTACCTGTCCCTCTGTCCCTTGGTCACTCCATCTGTCTTACCCCCTGTCCCTCCCTCAATCTGTCCCTTCCTCTGTCCACCCAACACTTCACCTGTACCTCCATCTCTCTGTCTGTCCCACCATCCCTGTCCTTCCGGCTGTCCCTCCCCCTATCCCTCCATCCCCTTTCCCTCCCTGTCTCTGTCGCTCCCTCCATCCCTCTGTCCCTCCCCCTGTTCCTCCCTCTGTGTCCCTCACTCCGTCTTTCCCTCCCGCTGTTTGTCCCTCCATCCGTCTTTCCCTCCCAGTGTTTGTCCCCCCCCCCTTCATCTTTCCCTCCATCCGTCTGTTCCTCCTATCTGACCCTTCCTTCGTCTTTCTCTTCATCTGTCTGTTACTTTGTCACTTCTCCTTCTAGCTGTCCCTTCCTCCGTCTTTCCCTCCATCTATCCCTCCCTCTGTCTGTCCCTCTGTCCCTTCCTCACTGGGTCGGTCACTGCCTCTGTCTGTCCCGCCCTCCCTCACTCCGTCTTTCCCTCCCTCTATCCCTCCCGCCGTTTGTCCCTCCTATCTGTCCCTCCCAATCTGTCCTTCCCTCTATTCCTCCATCAGTCTGTCCCTCCCTCTATCCCTCCATCAGTCTGTCCCTCCCTCTATCCCTCCATCTGTCTGTTCCTCCCTCTGAGTCCCTCTCTCCCTCTGTGTCCCTCCCTCCCTACGTCTTTCCCTCCTGCTGTTTGTCCCTCCCCCGTCTTTCTCTTCATCCGCCTTTACCTCCTATTTGACCCTGCCTCCAACTTTCTTACTGTCTCTCCCTCCCTGTCCCTCGGCCACTCCCTCTGTCCTTCTATCCCTCCCGCCATTTGTCCCTCCTATCTGTCCTTCCCTCTTTCATCTGTCCCTTCATCTCTCTATCCCTCCATGCATCAGTCCCCGTCTGTTTCGCCCTCCCCCTCTCTGTCCTCCCGTCTGTCCCTCCCTCAATCCCTCCATCCGTCTGTCCCTCCCTCTATTCCTCCCTTCGTCTTTCCCTCCATCCGTCTGTTCCTTCTATCTGACCCTTCCTTCGTCTTTCTCTCCACCTGTCTCTCCCGCCCTCCCTCTGTCTCCCACACCTGCCTCTGTCTCCCTGTCACTCTGTCTGTCCCTCGGTCACTCCATCTGTCTCACCCTCGGCCCCTCCCTCCCTCTGTCCCACCCTATGTCCATCCATCTTTCATCTGTCCCTTCATCTCTCTATCCCTCCATGCATCTGTCCCCGTCTGTCTCGCCCTCCCTCTCTCTGTCCTCCCGTCTGTCCCTCCCTCAATCCCTCCATCCGTCTGTCCCTCCCTCTCTCCCTTTGCCCTCGCTCCCTCCCTACCTACGTCTGTCCCTCCCTCCCCCTGTTCCTTCCTCTGTGTCCCTCTCTCCCTTGCGCTCGCTCCCTCCCTACGTCTTTCCCTCCTGCTGTTTGTTCCCCCCTATATCCATTCCTCTGTCTTTCCCTCCTTCTATTTGACCCTGCCGCCGTCTTTCGCCCTGTCTCTGTCTTTCCATCCATCCGTCTTTCCCTCCTTCTATTAGGCCCTACCTCCGTCTTTCTCCCTTTCTCTGTCTCTTTCTTACTGTCTCTCCCTCCCTGTCTCTCGGTCACTCCCTCTGTCTGTCCATTCATCTCTCTATCCCTCCATCCGTCTGTCCCTCCCTCTGTCACACCCTCCCTCTCTCTGTCCTCCCATCTTTCCCTCCCTCTGTCACGTCCCCTCTCTCTGTCCCCCCGTCTGTCCCTTCCTCTATCCCTCCATCCGTCTGTCACTCCCTCCCCCTGTTCCTTCCTCTGTGTCCCTCTCTTCCTTTGCCCTCGCTCCCTCCCTACGTCTGTCCCTCCCTCCCCCTGTTTCTTCCTCTGTGTCCCTCTCTCCCTTTGCGCTCGCTCCCTCCCTACGTCTTTCCCTCCTGCTGTTTGTTCCCCCTATATCCATTCCTCCATCCGTCTTTCCCTCCTTTTATTTGACCCTGACGCCGTCTTTTCCATCCATCCGTCTTTCCCTCCTTGTATTTGACCCTACCTCCGTCTTTCTCCCTTTCTCTCTCTTCCTTACTGTCTGTCCTCCCTCTATCCCTCCCTCTGTCTCTCCCCCCCTGTCTCTCGGTCACCCACTCTGTCTGTCCCTTCATCTCTCTATCCCTCCATCCGTCTGTCCCTCCCTCTGTCACACCCTCCCTCTCGCTGTCCTCCCATCTGTCCCTCCCTCTATCCCCCATCCCTCTGTCCCTCCCTCTCTCTGTCCCCCCGTCTGTCCCTCCCTCTATCCCTCCCTCCGTCTGTCACTCCCTCCCCCTGTTCCTTCCCGTCTTCATTAGCCCAGTATAGGAGCAGAACAGTAGGACGTTAAGATCCATTTTATTTCATTTCCTCTGTGTCCCTCTATCCCTTTGCCCTCGCTCCCTCCCTACGTCTGTCCCTCCCTCCCCCTGTTCCTTCCTCTGTGTCCCTCTCTCCCTTTGCGCTCGCTCCCCCCCTACGTCTTTCCCTCCTGCTGTTTGTTCCCCCTTTCATCCCTTCGTCTGTCCCTTCATCTCTCTGTCCCAACCTCTGTTCTTCTGTCTGTCCCTCCCTCTATCCCTCCATCCGTCTGTCCCTCCCTCTGTCTCTCCCTTCTATCTATCTCCCTGTTCCTTCCTCTCCCTCGGTCCCTCCCTCTGTCTCCCACACCTCTCTGTCCCTCCATCTGTCTGTCCCTCCATCTGTCTCACCCTCTGTCCCTCTCGCTGTTTGTCCCTCCCTCTATCCCTCCACCCGTCTTTCCCTCACAGTGTTTGTCCCTCCCTCTATCCCTCCCTTCGTCTTTCCCCCCATCTGTCTGTTCCTCCTATCTGACCCTTCCTTCGTCTTTCTCTCCATCTGTCGCTTCCTTTATCCCTCCCTCCGTCTGTCCCTCGCCCCCTGCCCCCTCCCCCGGTGTCTCCCTGTCCCCCCTGTCAGTCCCCCCTTGTCTGTTCCTTTGTCACTTCTCCTTCTATATGTCCCTTCCTCCGTCTTTCCCTCCATCTGTCCCTCCCTCTGTCTGCCCCTCCCTCTCTGTTTCTCCCTCTGTCTCTTCCCCACTGTGTCGGTCACTGCCTCTGTCTGTCCCGCCTTCCCTCCCTCTCTCCATCTTTCCCTCCCTCTACCCCCATCCCTCTGTCCCTCCCTCCCTCCCCCTGTTCCTCATTCTGTATTTATCCCTCCCTACGTCTGTTTGTCCCTCCCTATATCCATCCCCCGTCTTTCCATCCATCCGTCTTTCCCTCCTATTTTACCCTGCCCCCGTCTTTCTCCCTGTCCCTCCCTCTGTCTCTTCTTCACTGTCTGTCCCTCGGTCACTCCCCCTGTCTCTCCCGCCCTCCCTCTGTCTCCCACACATGTCTCTGTCTCCCTGCCTCTCTGTCTGTCCCTCGGTCACTCCATCTGTCTCACCCTCTTCTTACCCTCTCTCTGTCCCCTCTCTGTCCCTCCCTCTGTCCGTTCATCCCTTCATCTATCCCTTCGCGTCTCTGTCCCTACCTCTGTTCTTCAGCCTGTCCCTCCCTCTATCCCTCCATCCATCTGTCTCTCCCTCCTATCTCTCTGTCCCTCCCTCTCTCTGTCCTCCCTCGGCCACTCCCTCTGTCTTACCTTCTTCTTACCCATCCCATCGTCTCCATCTGTCTCACCCTCTGTCTCTCCCTCCCTGTCCCTCTGCCTATTCATCGGCCACTCCATCTGTCTCACCCTCTGTCTCTCCCTCCCTCTGTCCCTCCCTCTGTTCATTCATCCCTTCATCTGTCCCTTCATCTCTCTGTCCCTACCTCTGTTCTTCCGTCTGTCCCTCCCTCTATCCCTCCATCCGTCTGTCCCTCTGTCTTTCCCTCCTATCTCTCTGTTCCTCCCTCTCCCTGTCCTCCCTCGGTCACTCCCTCTGTCTTACCTTCTTCTTACCTTCTGTCCCTCCCTCGACCTGTCCCTCCCTCTGTCCACCCATCCCTTCGTCTCTCCTCCTCTGTCCCCCCTCTGTCCTTCCATCTCTCCCTCCCTCCCTGTCTCCCCCCCCTCTCTCTGTACCTCCCTCGTTCTGTCCCCGTCCCTCTTTCTGTCCCTCGACGTTTGTCCCTCCTCTATGTCCCCATGTCTTTCCCTCTCTGTCTCTCCTTGTGCCCCTCCTTTTCTCTGCCCCCCTCTGTCTGTCCCTTCCTCTCTCTGTCCCTCCGTCTGTCCCTCCCCCGCTCTTTCCAGCCCTCTGTCCCTCCATCCGCCTGTCCCTTCCTCCATCTGTTCCTCCCTCCATCTCTCCCTCCCTGTCTATCTCTCCCTCCCTGTCCCTGTCTGTCTCACTCGCCCTGTCTCTCCCTCGCTCTGTTTCTCCCTCTGTCTCCCTGAGCCCCTCCCTTCCTGTGTCTTCAATACACTGTGTTTATATTCATGAGATAAAGAAGCTATTGATGTTCAGTGAAAAAAATGTGACAACCCTTGTGGACTGTTCCGACTACTTAGCTGCTGTGGGCATATGTTTTGTTGCCTGGTAACCTGACTTTAGGCGAATGCCTGGATTCTTTAATTATGATTTCGTCTTTTTGAAATTGTTATAAGGCTACATCATTGACAACATGAGGAAATAAACCAGTGCAAGCCTTCTAGTTGATCTTCTACAATGCCAATTTCACAGCCTACAAGGCCTTCGGAACTCTACTGCCAGGATGGTGGCCTAATCAACTAGATCCAGCCGCATCGCACCCATTCTAAAAGATCTCCATTTGGCTCCCTGTTTCTGACTGAATAGATTTTAAACTTCTTAAATGTGTAAATGGCACCGTTCCTAAATATCTATGTGAACTTGTTCAATCTTAGATTCCATTTGGGATCAAAATCTCTCAGGATGACAACTTTGGGTTTTCGTTCATTTGAAATTAGCTACTGTTAGAAGGTGGAACTCATTACCTATTAATCTAAGTCGATGCATCTCTTTATCGTCATTCAAAAACTCTTCGATTTTAAACAAGTTATAACTCAGTGTTGATTCAGTCGCGTCGGCTGCAGGATTAACTTCACAGCAAGTTAAGGTAAGCTTAATAATGGGATCCTTTTATGCAGGTCATTCTTCTCAGTGGGATTTTTTAAGACTGGGAGGCTATTCCATAGGATCATAAATACATTAGTTAGTGGCAGACCCCCAGTCCCTATTTATATTTAAACTGTATTTACATGTATCTTTTAATGCAAATGATAGTTTAGTATGCTTTCCAATGCCTATATCAGTCTATATTTAACATGACTAAAAGTTTCAGGAAAAAATTCAGAGGTGATCTGAAATGATTGTCATCACTGCTTAATTACATAAACTTTTAGAGCACATTGTTTGTAATGATCAACCTTACAAACAACTACACTGCTACAGTAATACAGGCACTCGTATCACTTTGAAAAGCTAATACCAATCGCACATGAAAACTAACAGTTGGATATTTATGCTCAATATAAGTATGATATATATTTATTTCTTTCACACAGAAGTAACAGCTAATCGAATTTATATTTCCTCAAAGCATTATATTTTCTCACAGGACTGGATAGGGAATAAAAAGAGAAAATTGAGTGGGCGACAGTATGCCAGAGTGCCAAATTATTTTAAAACTCACGGAACATCTTATAACCTGTTCTGTAAAGAGCAAAGTGATAGTAAGGATAATCATGTAAATGTAGGAAGTACAGGCTCGGTTTCTTGAAAAAGTCATCATATTTTAAAATTTTAATAGACTGAAAATAGTTCAAAGTAATTTGAAGTTGGTTTGCTGGATGAATTTTTCAGGAAATGTTAGCCCATTATCCTATCATATTATATTTTTTGGTTGTATACTAATTATGTTATGAAAAGTTTATGTTGTGGTTCTTATTACAAAAGACAAGTAATGGCTAAAAAGCATTTTTAGTATAATAACAAACAGGGTAGATGAACTTGTTTTAGGTGATTTCCTGACAATGATCAATTCAAATTTTTTATTTGTATACCATACTATAAATGTATAGATAAGACTTTAGAAATATTGTTATTTCTTAAAATTTTCACATTCAAAATAATTCTTAGGGCAAGGCACACTTATTGTTATTTCATTTTATACGCTCACATTGAAAAGTGGTCGTATATTGTTGTCGCCCCTGTCCTCCGTCGGTCCGTCCGTCGGTACGTCCGTCCGTCCGGCGTCCACAATTGCTTGTGGACGCTCTATAGGCTAAAGTTAATATCCGATTGACTTTAAATTTATACACAGTTTTTAAGGTCATGAGACGAAGAATCCTATTGATTTTCAGCGATTTTCGATAATGACTGCCAGAGTTATGGCCCTTGATCACCTCAAAAAATCTTGTGGACGCTCTAGAGGTCAAAGTTAATATCCGATTGACTTTAAATTTATACACAGTGTTTAAGGTCATGAGACGAAGAAACCTATTGATTTTCAGCGATTTTCGATAATTACTGCCAGAGTTATGACCCTTGATCATTTCAAAAAATCTTGTGGACGCTCTAGAGGTCAAAGTTAATATCCAATTGACTTTAAATGTATCCACAGTGTTTAAGGTCATGAGACGAAGAAGCCTATTGATTATCAGCGATTTTCGATAATTACTGCCAGAGTTATGACCCTTGATCATTTAAAAAAATCTTGTGGACGCTCTAAAGGCTAAAGTTAATATCCGATTGACTTTAAATTTATACACAGTGTTTGAGGCCATGAGATGAAGAATCGTATTGATTTTCAACGATTTCGGATAATTACTGCCAAAGTTATGGCCCTTTATCACTTTGAAAAATCTTGTGATCACTCTAGAGGCTAAAGTTATCCGATTGACTTCAGATTAAGGTCTTGAGACGAACCAGTATATTGATTTTCAATGAATCTTTATGACTTGAACAGCTAAATCCATGATGTTAAAAGTTTCGCATACTAAACGTTAGCATGAGGGCAGAACTTTATAAAAACCAAACAAATTCTAATGGTTTTCTGATAATTACTTAATGAGTTGTTACTCTTAATCAGATTTTAATGTATTATAAATGTTTCATTACCGAAAAAAGTAAAAATATGCGACAACTCTTGTTGACTGCCCGGACGATATAGCTGCTGTGGGCGTATGTTTCGTTGCCTGGCAACCTATCTTTTATTACATTGAGTAACCATACTGTATATATTTACTTTCACCTTGTCTGACTTTATGCGCATGAGCTTTATGTATTTATAAGAGCGCTGAATTTGATCCTGAGTTATTGTTGACAAAAGTTTCTACCATATTGTTCTTTATGTTTCCTTATTGAAATTGAATATTAATATTGTTTCACTGTTGTTTATTTCTTTTGATATTTTCAAGTTATATGAACATCAAGCAGAAGAAACTGATTTATTGTGCATTACAAAATTCATATATTATTGACAAGCTTAACATATAATAAGCTTGCTTTAATATGGTTTTTTTCAATGCACTTACTTACACCATCATGAAATTCAAACAGAGGTCATATTTACCTACCTGATTGTCAACGAAATGGTTCTGTATAATTTTAAGTTATGTAACGGGTAAATGACGTGAGTGATATGCACGGATGAATTGCTTTAGACATTTTGATATTAATCAAATTTTTATCATAACAAAATAAACATTCCATACACATAGTCGTTATGGTAACTAACTATGATCTCCAAGTTGTTATTATTAATTTAATATTTATATAAAGAGACGCATTGATTATCAAATTTTTATATTCAGTCAAAATTTTACAAATGAAAATTCAAAGTTGAACACTTTTTTTTTTTTTTTTTGCAGATGGAATCAAAGACATGAAAGCATGGTCTAATAATTGGAAAAGTCTTCCTGAAAACCAAAAAAGTACTTATTGTCAAAGAGCCAAACAAACTGTGCCAATTAAAAGCCGCCGCTCTATTAAAACAGTTAGATGCTCTTGTAAGTTTTTATTATTGAAAACTTTTAATACTTTTAAACAATTAATTGTAGTAGTGAGCTTTGAAGATAAGGTAATCCAAAACATTCTGTTACTCTCTCTCTCTCTCTCTCTCTCTCTCTCTCTCTTAAAGTGACATTTATTGCTAAATTTTAAAAATCTTGGATGCTTTAATCACATCTATACAATAAACAAAATGAGGATCTTATTATAGATACTGTAAACATTATTACTGGAATTTTTAATCATAAATCTTAACTCTTTCCAATATTAGCACAATTCAACAATTATTTCCAGAGTAATCACCATATTTAACAATGTGAATGTATGCTATTTTGAGTCCCACACTTGTTCTTTTTTTTTTTAGCTTCAGAAAATATCAGACTGCGACATTGACATTGCTGCGGTTGGGTTTTCCAGTGATAAACTTTTTATCGCTGGAAATGGAAAAATGAACGATTATTTTTCACAAGAATGTGTCCAAACATCAATAGTTAAACACTTCAGTTCTCAAACGTCCGGTCAAGGTAACTTAATAACATTATTTTTAGATTATTTCATACCTGAAGATGATTAAGGAGAATGAGTGGTACATTCTGCTAATAGACTGTTACAGTAGTCTATTCTAGACAGTATAAGGGATGATGCTAATATTTTGGCAGATTCTGCAGTTAAATATTTTCTAATGTGAGTTTCCATTGATGATTCACGATCAAACCTTACTCCTAGGTTTCTCACACTTGTAGAAAAGAGAATTGAAGAATGATGTATTTTATTATGATTATAATCTGGTGATTAGATTTACAATTTTGTGAATGCACAGATGATTTTATTACAGAATCAAATGAATCAAATCAGGAGAAACTCTCAGTTTTACAAGCGAGAGCAAGAGAGCACTTTAACAAGCTTTATGGTAACTTTATTTTTTAACATTGATTTATATATTGTCATGTGAGTTATGGTGATGTCTCTGGAAATGTTGTCATGAAGTTTGTATTTCTACAACCAGTGTAATTGACAGAAGAAGTAGCTTGTCATTTGAAAGTAAGCAGAGAGATTGTCCTCTGCATTTAAGTTAATTTTTATGGGCCCACGTTAAAATGTGGCTGTCTATTGTTGTCTGTCTGTCATGAACACTCTAGAGGCTAAAGTTATCATCCCCCAAAAAGATATGGCAACCTTTATGGATTTATTGGACAACTTCGCACACATCTTTGAGTATCTTAATTAGAACTACATTTTATAGTATAATTTAGCCACGGTGGCTCAGTTAGTAAGGTGCTGACTCAGCAATCAGGAGATTCATGGTTCGATCCCATCGTTTGGATGGGATGAAAAACAGAAGTCCTGTGTCAACGTTAGCATTAATATTTGGACTTGTCTTTTGGTGACTCTCTGGTGTAGTCACAATGCAATCTCAAAATTTTAAATTTGATAGACAATCAATTTACAAGTTGTATGCCCACCAACAACCGATTGATACTCCTTATTTACCCTTTAGTTTCATAAATAAGTTCAGAAAAATGTTTGTTTCTGACTTATTCACAGTTCAATTATTGTTTTTCTATTATTATCTTTAAAGCTAAAGCTACAAATTCAAATCGGAAATTCCCATATAAATCTGTACAGACTGGTAGAATATCTATAAAGGGACTACCCGTTCCATTACTTCCACTGGCACAACCATCCCATTGTAAAAGAGAGACGCTTTCACTGATGTTATCAGTAGAAGAAATTATAGTTGATCAGTAAGTTATATTGCATGTGATATGGACAGTGTAACCTTACTCTTGGTTAAATAGAAATATTTTAAGCATATTTTTGAAATATCACCATTTGAGGTCCCTGTATCAAATCTGTAATTAGATCACAGAAGATGTAACACATGCGCTCGTTTGATCTTGAATTTTATCCAGACTCGACTACTGCAAAAGGCTTTTGTTTGGCTTAAACAATGCTTAAATCATGCTTGGATGTCTCACAAGGACCTATATCAATTGACTATGCGTATCACGTACATGTAATTTAGGTCCCATGAAAATCTATGTTTTTGTACGATAAATATTTTTTTGTGAAAAATACAATCTGTTTATAACATTTCTTTGATAATTTATACTATTTAACTTTAAATTTTGCTCTTTCTTTTTCTCTAGACCTGCACCCGAAAAATACGTGGGGGAACCATTCACCAATAAACAGATAACAGCAATACCAGCTATTATAGTTGATCAGTAAGTTATATTGCTTATTGTAACCTTACTCATTGTTGTGGTTAAATAGAAATATTTAAAGCGTGGTTTTGAAAGATCCCCACCTATCTCTGACGTAATTGTATAGATTTTATAACAAAAAAAAGCTAACTGGGCTAGGGGAGGGGGTGTTGTACGGTTACAGAGTTACATGATAGTGCACTTAACTCAGTTTATACTCAGGTGTAAGATAGCTTGGATGTCTCACAAGGAACTATATCAATTGACTATGCATATCATGTAAATCACATGAAAAGATATGTTTTTGGACGATAAATAGTTGTGTGTTTTTTTTAATTTAATCTGCAGCTGAAGGTTTTGACAATTAGTAGTTTATCAAAACGCGTGGAGCCATAAAACTAGTTTTCAATATTGAATCAAATCCGCCATTTCCATTTTTCCTTTAATCTACAATTATCCAAAATACAAGATGTAAATAAATCTTAGTATGGATAAACAAGAATGGGAGACGTAGTATTGAAAAGAATATTAATGGTGAAAAATAGAGTCTGTTTATAACATTTCTTCAATAATTTATACTATTGAACTTTAAACATACATTATGCAAGAGCTAAGTCAAACCTTCAAAGGCTAATATCTTCACTTGCAATAGAGTTATTTGAATGAAATTTTCAAATTATTCATTTTACATTATCTATTTTCCAACTATTATAGTATAGCAAGAATGGCTAGCTCTTTATCTAAATCTTACATAATGTATCTTTAAATTTTGCTCTTTCTTTTTCTCTAGACCTGCTCCCGAAAACTCAGCTAATGAAATATGCACCAATGAACGGATAACATCAATTCCAGGAAACCAATCAATCACGAATGAACCAATGGCAGCAATTATTAATAGACAGTGGACAGCCGAACCTCATAATGAACCACCAGTACCATCACTCGTAACTAACACCCTCTATTTACATTGATCAGGATGGAAAAGTACAAATTGTAGTAAAGAAATCTTAACTTTATACCCGCCTTTATGTGCTATAATATATCAGTAATTAAGTCAGTCATTATCTGGTTGTATATCTCCATGTACAATAGCATAACATGTTAGTAATTAAGTCAGTTACATGTATAGTTGTATATCTCCATGTACAGTAGTATAATATGTCAGTAATTAAATCAACTGTGATATAGTTGAATATTTCCATGTACAGTAGTATAACATGTCAGTAATTAAATCAGTTCTACTCTAGTTGTATATCTCCATGTACAGTAGTATAACTCTCGGTGTCAACGCTAGCCTGCGATATTTATTGGATTAGGATCCGAATTGCTGCTCATCTTTCAATCATGATTTAATTATGAAATGGGTAATTTAGACTATGTTTTTTATCGTACCGACATTAGTAATGATGATCGAGGCTAGGTCGAAAATTCAATCGCTAAAATCTTGGTTCAGAATGGATCAATTCAAATGAAAGTTTCAGCAAATTGCCTTTACGTCAGTGATGGGATTTTGCCCGTATATTCCGGACATGTCCGACGCTATTTTCTGAACTTCCAAAATTGTCCGACCAGGAATATGCCCAATCGGACATCAAGATATGGTAAATAATATTCAAAATTCCAAAATTAATATAGTGTACTGAGTGTATAACTACCACTCAACCCGATTATCGTTAATAATAGGCTGGATTGATTAGGTAATTAAGTGATTAACGTATTTATCGTGTTATACCGTCTATACACCTACCTTGATTAACTACTTAATCTGCCATGATTGACTGGCTTAATCTTTTATTGGACAGTTCATCAATCTAATCTTAAACAGATGTCATGGCTTCCCCTTTGTCGAGCTATTCATCAATCCAATAAGAGCGATTATAATTTACCAACCGACAGCATGTATAAACTAGTCTTAGATGTCACATATCATTAGAGTACATGTATATAACACCCAAATCAATGGACAGTCATTTTGTCTACAATATCTTTTACGTCTTTTAAGGCTCCATATAGAAATTCTTATCAACAGTGGCACTTTCCCGCGATATCGATTGCCGAACGAAAATCGCCTACAAGGCAGAGCTTACGTTGAAACTATGAGTCGCGTACGCCATACGCTGAAGGAAGCTTTTTATAAGTAGGTACGGATCGGCAAGGTTTCGTTCTATCGTATTACGAAAACACGTAATTTTATAGGAATATTACTGACATAAATTTGAAACGAAATGAAATGAAATGAAATGAAATGAAATGGGGTTTAACGTCCTACTGTTCTGCTCCTAGCCTGGACTAATGAAGACGGGCATACGCCATACAGTGTGCTATGAGGGGAATTTTGCTACGGCCTACTCTTATATCGAATTCCAACTGCCAAGGGATCTTTTACGTGCATGCCAATATGTACACGGGACCTCGGTTTTTCGTCCCACCCGAACGACTAGACAGATGTCCTTGTCAGACATAAATTTGAACACCCCACGGGAATTAAATAGGAAAAATAACAAGGTGTTCCTATTTTTTTATTACGCGCGGATTTGAATATTTTGTTGACATTTTATAAAGTAGAAAATGATTCTTATTCCGGAAGTTCTGCATTCATTTGCTGCCGTATAAACAACAAAGACACGTAATGCCTACTATTGTGAATTTGATGCCGAAGCAGGAGTTATTTTGTAGGAATGTTACTGAGATAAATTTGATTACCGTACGGGAATTAAATATGAAAAATAGCGAGGTTCGCCTATTTTTATTACGTACGACATTTGAATATTTTATTGACAAGTGATTGACACGTTCAATTGCCGTTATCTAGTTTTTAGCTATTATAGTGAGAACTGCCAGCTCTTTATCTAATCCCATAATGTATCTTTAAGTCAGTTGTACTCTAGTTGAATATCGTCATGTACAGTAGTATAAAATGGCAGTAATAAATTAGGGAGGTTGGATAGCCTGTGTCACAAGGTCTGTCATTGAGTCAACTGCCATGGTTTCAATTCTCCGGTTGTACGTGACAAGGAGTAGCATCGCCTTTCCAACCTCGTCGGTTTTCTCTGGGTCCTTCGGTTCCTCCCACTGCTAAAGACCCCTTGCAAGCGAATTATTGAAATGAAATGTTCTCTCTCGCTCAGTAATAAATTTAGTTATTATCTTGTTGTATATCACCATGTACAATAGTATAACATGTCAGTAATAAAGTCATCTTGATAATATGTAGTAATTAACTCAGTTATTATGTAGTGATATGTAAACCAGCATGTTATTGTTACTTCCAGCTGATCTTTTTTATTTCTGTAGTGTATGAATTGGTTGAATTTGTGTAATAAAATATGAATTTATTGTCGACATATCTTTGTTTACTTATTTAAAAATGCAGGTTTTACGTGTGTGTACAAGTCATTAAAAAGATAATAAGAAAAACGATTTGGTAAATAATAAGGGGGGGGGGGCACCTTCAGGTGCAAATTCTCCCTATACAGAGAATAGAGTGAACACTGGGGATCACATATTTGTTTGGATGGTAATATCTTTTCGGCTTATAAATTAAATAAAACGAATTGGTAAATCAGTATATGCAGACCGATAAGGAGACCACCTTCAGGTGCAAATTCTCCCTATACCGGCTTAACGGTCAGCGGCATTATGCTAGACTGAAAGATAGTTTAAAAGGTCATAAGGGTATACCTAATTTCGACTAGTTTTGCACAAAGAGAAACGTCAGAGCAGAGCCATCAGATGTCCGAATGAACACGAAAATTATTCGATTATCCATGAAAGTATCATAACAAGCTAAATATGTTAATTGCCAATATTTTAATAGGTTGTGCCAAAATTATCTTGAAACTACTTCATGTTTGTAGTAACGCCTCTTACGCATATATTATAGTCAAATGCATGAATTAAAGTGACATACCGTAAGAATTTTGACACCGACTACTGAACATTAGAAGGAACACTGGCGATGGCATTATTTGTTTGGGTACTAATATCTTTACCGCTTATTGAATCAAAATTTCAGTATGCAGGAAGTACACCCTTGGCAAAAAGTCCTATAGAATACCAGTGTAGTTTTCTACAGAATTCTATAGAAAATCTATAGTTTTGTGTGGGGCGTGTCCCATTATAATTTGAGTTCAGGATCTGGGGCCTATTTCACGAAATTTTAACTAAGATAAAATCCAAATTTTAGTAATTTGATTGGATAATATTCGGTTGATTTTAGTGCTTAGCCAATCAAAATTGAAGTATCTACTAAAATTTGGATTTTATCCAAATTTTAGTAATTTGATTGGATAATATTCGGTTGATTTTAGTGCTTAGCCAATCAAAATTGAAGTATCTACTAAAATTTGGATTTTATCTTTAGTTAAAATTTCGTGAAACAGGGCCCTGCTATATTCATTAAAATCTTAACTAAAAGGATCACCCAACAGTCAGACTGTGTTCAAATAAACTTTGTCTTTATTTCATTGACTTATTTTAAGAATAATTTATTATCTGTTATTTTTGCTGTGAAGATCTATATTCACTGGCATTTTTCGGAGTGTCAACATGTATGACTATTTCATTCATATTATATACACTACATTAAAATAATATTATTTTAAAATATTATTATTATTTTTTCGTGGTAAGCTTATTTTAGTTTGTCATTTGGTATCACAGTATATTAAGGAAAACTGCATCCAGGAAAATTCTGTTGGAAACTTTTACGTAATTCACACAAGTGCATCACTAAATTCTATATTAAACTATAGTATGAATAAAAGACATCGCAAAATAATTATGAAATCTGTACATTGTAACTACATTATTTTGTAGGAAACTATAGTAGACTATTTGTTAAAATGGTTTAAGCACCGTATACATATAAATTCTACAAAAAAACTATAGAAGGCTCACCCGTTATATGTTCCTCCACAAAATCTATAGACTTAAGACAATAGGTTAATTCTATAGAAAACTATAGTTTTACCACCATATCTATAGGAACCACAACTGACTTGAGAATACAAGTTTAGTTCTATAGCAAACTATAGTTTTTACCACAAAGGATATAGAAAACTAAAGGATGAACTCAATTGACTCGAGGATACAGGTTAGTTCTATAGAAAACTATAATTTTACCACAAATTCTATAGCAGCACCAATGAATCTATAGGTTTATATTTTTCCAATAGTTTCTCACAGTATCCAATAGAATTCTTTAGGAAATTACACTTGGAAAAACTCATCTACCGACTCTACACAAAACTAGAGTAAATGATTTTGAATCTATATTCCTGTGAAAAAGAACTACAGAATGGATTCGTTTTCCGGCAGCATTCTATAGCATTCTATAGAATCCCACAAACTTCTATTGGAACCTATAGTTTTTCTATAGGACTTTTTCATAAGGGTACAGCCGCATAAAAAAAATTAACCCCACCTTTTGTGTGTATCAAATTGACATGTGTTAATGTTCGAATAACACAGAGAACAGGGGAAATATATACCGAACGTAGTTTTGGTCCACTGACCTGGTAGCTTTTATAATGCGATAGTCAACTTAAATATTGAATTCATTTCTAAATCATAATCAACAGAAAATGTCATTATCATTCTAACTTTGATGATTACACTACGACGGGTACAGATGGTTAAAATCTGCGTCAGAAATATTAAAGTAGCACAAACAATTCCTTTGTTAAAATGAATATGTCAATCATTTTTCAAAAATATTATATAATACATTATTAATGTCGACAATGATTATTCATTTTGGGATACAAGTTCAGTTTGAAAATATACCATGCCTACATTAAACTTATGTCAAATACATAACACGCTTGGGATTTTTTTGTTTAAAAAGTCAATCAAGCAAGTTTGCACATTTGTCGAAAATTAGGTTTATTTTTTCTTTTGCTGGAAAAAGGAAAGAGGCGAGTTAAGAGCAACTTTAAGCCGCATTTCAAATTTCACAAAGGAAATAACAGGAGAGATATGGGTTTTTTCTCGACGGTATCGATCCAGAACACATACTCATCAACTAGAAACCATATCTAAACTACCAGGAAAAATATATTTATCATGAAGACGATTTATTGACAATCTTCTGATTTTGAAACAGCTATCATTACTTAGTTTACTTGCAATACGCCAGATAATTGAGCACTGGTGTAACCGAGTAACACCTGAACAAAGCACGCAGAAAGATAAAAACGGAAGAGTCCGTACCCTGAGATCGGTAGAAGAGTCTCACGGAAAAAAATAGCTTAGTTGAAATAATAAAATCATTGGCAACTTTAATAGTGCGACGTTAAACAAATATTCTCGTTATCGAGCACGGTAGGCAATAATATCATACAAAAAGCTAGTTGACCCCCCTTTATTAACGCTAAGTAATATTTAACTTTTTAAATTATTGTAAATATGTATTTATTTCAACCTACTTCTAAGCATGATACTCGAATTTAGCTTTTGATATTTCAATAAAGTAGGGCCTACCACTGAAGCTAAAGTTAGACTATACTTGAGAATCGGTCGACCAATCGCGTTACTCATATTGCATGTAGGGTTGTAGCACCATGGATCTTGTGTCAGACGTGGGAAGCGGACCTCCAACAAACCGGTCGCCAGATCCTACGTATATCCCATGCACCTTTTCTTACATCCTACTTCTACTCGTTGCCACTGGCAACCTTTGATCAAACTGTCCTGTTTATTTGCATTACATGCTTAAAAGTATCCGTGTATCAGAAATGTACAGAAAGAGTCCTGTTCATTTCTGATACACGGATACTTTAATATCGTTTTAGAAACCTATCAAGCAATAAATAGCGGACGTTTAGTCCGACCCAGATCGCAATTGATAACGATGGTTCTATATAATGTTCATGAAACAACTAGTCAAAATCATAGTAACAAAACAAAATGGGGGGGAACTACATGGCAGTTCAAAAACATATACAATGACATTAAATTAACATAACAACATATTACAAAAATCAATTATTATACATATCAATTGGCATCTATTTCATAATTTGGTTTGATTTATATTAATATGCAAAATATATAAATTAGAATATTGAATAATTATTTTAATTAATTGTGATGATAGAAGGCGCAGTTCTCTTGCTGGACACTTCACAGGCATTGAAAACATGCAGGATGAAAAAAACGGCTAGAAAGTCATAAACTTTATTACAAATAAATTTCAACGGAAGAACCATCCGCCGATGCATACTTTCACCAGGAATGACCCACGTTTCGCATTTCCTTTACACTACATTTAATAATATCGCAGTCCTCTACGCCATATAGACAAGTTGTTTTGACGATGTGGTCTAAACAAACACCTGATTGTTTTACGCTCAGGGTATCATAGCAAGATGCACGTGTAAATACTACTCAGGTCGTCTCTCCACTGCGAAATCATTCTACCATGAAATGTAACGTGAGGCTCAGAAAGGGATAAATAATGAAAGAGCAGAAAGTATTTGTCACTTTTCGGTTGAAACGACTCGATACTAAATACTATTTTTCACATTTTGTTTCACAATACTCGATAGAAATGTGATGTAAGTAACTTATTAGCACCTTTCCTCGGTGTATCGGTGAATATCAGGACAGTTTTGGTCGGGGGCCGCCTCCTGATATTCACCGATACACCTCGGAAAGTGTGCTAATAACTACTACATATCTTAATAGTCTTGTGATCCTCTAGTTTTTTCAATTGTCTGCTTTGGTTTCCTTTTCACGTTGTGTTTTCTCTTCTTTTCCAAGTACTTAAGACGGTTGTCTTACCAGGAATAACAATGCAGCAATTCAGTTCAACATTTTATATAAAGCACTGATAGGAACTCAGATGGTAATCTGTCCGCAACCCAAGGATATGTATTGTTTAATGGTCGAGAGCGAGACATTAAGTAATATATTGTAACAACAAGAGGACCGTCAGGTCCGAGTGTTTTTACAATATATTACGCAATGTCTCAGCTCGAGACCAGTAAACATCTTAAAATACAGACACTCCGCACGTGCGTTTACAGTGAAATACGTCACTCGAGTCTAATATTTGACAAGGTACGATTGGCAAGTTGCCCGTACGATTATTTGAAATAATGGTACGCCAACATCAAAGGGTGACGTCACATCTGTATTTTAAGTAAACTTAAAGGCTTGCCAGAGTCCCTTTTATAGGACCCATATGACCAGGCTATTCATGACCCTGAATCTGTGCAAGTACTGATATGATTGGATGGTAAGCCAAATGATGCAATAGGAATTCTTACAATCACGTGTTAAACATGATATTCTGATTCCCACGGAAACCAGATATGTTTACCAAATTATAACTCTTTCTTGTATGTCAACTTATGAACATTCACTCAATTTGATTTAAGTGCACGAGACAATATGACTTCTATACAATGTGGAATCAATTAATTAGCCAAAGATATTATTAATACAATGCTACTAATTTAAAGAGCAAAAAAAAATCTACCAATCTTGATACAGGATGTGTTAGAGTCAGCTCATAAAAAAGGGGAGGAAATATTCTAAAATCTTCTCTCTTTTCAAAATGTAGGGCACCTTCAGAATCTTTTTACTTTGTGATGTCTTCTTGGAGCATCCCTTTCCAATACTCTAAATAAAAATCAACCCAGACCCTGCAATATCCTGTACTGCCAGCAGCTCAAATGTGTAACATCATCTTACAATTGTAGTTGTAAGTGCCACATTTCCAAACCCTGATCAGAACTTTGACAGACTGGCATAATCTATCAAAGGAGAAGTCTTGTGATCCAAAATTTGAGGTCATGACCTATGTACCAGGTTTTTTTTTATAACTTTTCCAGTGATAATTAAAACGCAGCAATAGCCGGCAAATCATGTCACTGAGGAAAAACAACAAAATAAAGTAAGTGGGAAGTTGCAACTGCACATGCAATTGAACTGTAGAAAGGTTATGCAAACACAAGCTAATGCTAGTCAAGAAAGTCATGTCCAACCCCTGAAGACAACCGGACCTTTGTATTTCTTGGGATTTGAATATTACTGTTAAAGTTATAATCTTCCTTCTCCTTGTCAGATATTTCAATTTAACAGAATACGCCGACTACTCCATAGTCATAAAATAAATTTATTTGACAGTAATATAACCAAAAAGGTAATGACTTAATAATTACACTAAAACACACATATATCTACACAATAATTAACAACCTATACTATTATCATGGGGGTGCTGAACCACAGACATTAGAGGTCTACCGCCAAAACATAGGGGACACGTACAGCCTATACTGGGGCTTTTGTTATTATTATTTAATTCTTAAACTCGGTTAAGGTAGAAAAAATTCTACCTGGTTATGACATACTATTACACATATATGTAAATGACTTTATTACTAACATGTCATACTACTGTACATGGTGATATAAAATTAGATAATAACTGACTTAATTACTGGCATGTTATTGTACATAGTTATTACTCTAGTTGATTACTGACATGTTATATGGTGATATACAACTATCATGACAACTGGCTTAATTACTGATATGTCATACTCTTGTACATTGTTATATACATGTACAACTATGATGACAACTGACTTAATTACTGACATTTTATTCTATTATACATGGTGATATTAAACTAGATGACAACTGGCAATTACTGACATGTTATAATACTGTACATGATTATATACAACTATATGAAAACTGACTTAATTGGAATCAATAATCAAATGGGGTTTATTAACGAGGGATGCAACCGACTAGATGGTCACTGGTCTAATTGCTGATTGTCATACTCTTGTACATGGGGGGTTAAAACTTGATAACTTACTTACTGACATGTTAAACTATGGTACATGGAGATGTACAACTCGATGATAACTGACTTATTACAGGCATGTTATACTACTGTCCATGATTATAAACAATTAGTTGATTTAATTACTGGTATGTTATTCTACTGTACATGGAGATGTACAACTAGATGATAACTGACTTTATTACTGACATGTTATATGGTGATATACAACCAGATTACAATTAGATGATAACTGACTTACTTGCTGGCATGTTATTGTACATAGTTATTGCTCTAAGATAGTTGATTACTGACATGTTATACTACTGTACATAATATGGTGATATACAACTATGATGACATCTGACTTAATTACTGACATGTTAAACTACCGTACATGATTATAAACAATGGTGATATACAAGCTGATGATAACTGACTTAATTAGTGACCTGTTAAACTATGGTATGATATACACTATGATATACAACTAGATAACAAATGACTTAATTACTGACATGTTATACTACCATACATATTGGTGATATACAACTATACTTAAAGATGGGTTATCAGAAAAGTATTTATCGGGTGGGGTGGTTATTTCCAATAAAAGTATGGCAATTTTGGCATATATGGAAAGTAGAGACATCCAATCTTACTAGAAAAATACTTGATTCCTCGAAAAACACTCAATGAGCGTATACAGGACAAAAATGTAAGGGTTCCCCTAATCGACGGCCCAACGATTAGGAATTTCTGCACGCGTGATGTCAAAGGTCATACGCGAACATTGAGCACTTGATGTACAAGTTCATAAACTTTATGAATAGTTAGACGTACAACACGGAAAAAGACGTGGGTAGTGGATAATCCGAGAATTTAATTAGGATTCGATATTTGTAATAAATAGTGTACAAGTGCACTTTTTGTGTTTTCTGGAATCTTCGTTGTTGATTAAATGAAGACAAGATTGTTGATGGTTGTTAATAGTTCTCTATATTCTTTGGTAAACAGTAATCAACAAATATCACAACAGACAATTAATATAACAATTATTGGTCCAATGCTTAATAGTAAATAAGCTCCAATGTGGATATTGGAATTGACATCAACTTATGTCTCCAAATATCCAAATACAGGTATAAAGGTCTGTCCTTAGGTATGTGATCTAAGTTGATCTCCCAAGAAACGTGTGTAGCCTCTCTCCAAATTCTGTCATTTGGGTCTATATATCCCCATGCATCGCCTAGGGCATTAATCCTATAAATCTACAAACAATATACCCTAGTAACTAAACGCTATAGCCCGTAGACGTTAATTATAATTTATAAGCTCAATTTAAAGTTTAAAACAAAGAATACTGGAGACAGGTGATTAATGAAATATATACTATTCAAAAAAAGTAGGGGATATTTGATTTTTAAGTGTTATTAAAGTCACCTAATGAAACTGACGAAGAAACAAATGACAAAATGAAATGTAGTTCACATTCATCGATTTATTCCAAATGATCGTTAGACTAAGTAAGGCACAGACTGACCATTATAAGGGTAAAATGATACCCGGGGTCAAACAGCAAAGTTACCACAGCATCACAACCAAGTCAGTAACGGGTAAATCCTCCTCTGTTTGCCAAACAAGCATTGATCCGACGTGGCATACTCCTAATGAGACGTCTAAGGTCATTTTGGTCCAGATTGTCCCATTCCTGTTGCAACGCAGCAGCAAGTTCTTGGACATTGGCAGGACGTTGTTGACGTTGACGTAACCTCTGTCCAAGCATGTCCCAGACATGCTCGATGGGGGAGAGGTCGGGACTCAGTGCTGGCCAAGGTAATGTGGTGATGTTCTGTTGTTGGAGGTAACCTGTAACGATCCTGGCCCTGTGACATCTTGCGTTGTCATCCTGGAAGATGAAACGGCGGCCATGACGTCGTGCGAATGGCACAACATGGACTGCCAAGATGTTGTCCCGGTAGTACTGGCCTGTAACACGCCCTGCAACAACATGTAAAGCCGTTCTTCCAGCAACAGTGATGCCTCCCCACACCATAACAGAACCACCCCCAAATCGATCATGTCTGATGACGTTAACGTCTTGGAAGCGCTCGTTTCGACGACGCCACACCCTCCTACGTCTGTCCAAAAAATCAACAGTGAACCTTGACTCATCTGAAAACATCACATTGCTCCAGCGTCGATTATCCCAGTGTTGACGATCCCTACACCAACGACGTCTTGCCTGAATGTGATGATCTCTCAAACAAGGGATCACGCGAGGACGTCGGGCGCGAAGGTGACCCCTATGCAGTCGATTCCGAATCGTCTGGCCACTCACTCTCACACCAGTGTCTGTTTGAAGACGAGCGCTGATCTGATTTGCTGTGATGACACGATTTCTCAAGGCCAAGGTACGGATAAATCGATCCTGGGCTTGAGTTGTCGCCCTTGGTCGACCTGAGCGTGGTCTGTTCTGTACAGATTGTGTATCACGGTATCTGGACCATAGCCTGCTTATGACAGACTGAGAAACATTCATCGTCCGCGCCACAACCGCCTGTGTTGTGCCGATCTGTAGCATGCCAAGGGCACGTAACCTTTCATTTTGGGTAAGCCGACGCATATCAAAATTTGTTTTCTGGTCACTAAAACAATTAAACTGATGTTTCCACCCTGGAATTCAATGCCACAATGACTGTAACATTCAAAGTCAGAGTCGTGCAAATCTTGGGTTGGACCCCCATGATGATCCCAAGCATCACCTGCATTCCATGCGGTAGCTATTGGTGCGTTTGGGCGTCACATGTAACTGGAAATGTTTCTTCTGTTAGGTTCTATAGTGACTTTTTTCGTAGTCATTTGCATATTTTAGTATTATGCCCCCAAAATCAAATATCCCCTACTTTTTTTGAATAGTATATAAGACAATATGAAGTAGATATAAATGGTGGGTAATTAAGGTGGATTAAGATCCATTAAAATATAATTTACTGAATTAAGGAATACTGTGCAGATTAGCACGACGTATTAAACATTTACTATTGAGTCCAAATTCACCCTACTATAATAGTAAGCGATTAAAGACAACATCGTCTTATGTATGCAATGAATTCTCCTCTGACTTCCGAGTGAGGTAAGTCACGTGACATGAAGATGACCTGGTTTGATGTAATTTTTATAGCAGGGCATTCCTTGGCAATTACAATGTTTGAGAAGGATTTGAAGCAAAATTATGACAAATTAATTAGTTTGAATATGTTTTTAGTCCATATATACCATTAAATCACCCAGTTTGTATGCGGGAATGTATGTAGTAGTTATTAGCACACTTTCCGAGGTGTATCGGTGAATATCAGGACAGTTTTGGTCGAGGGGCCCAGCCGAGGCGGCTCCCGACCAAAACTGTCCTGATATTCACCGATACACCGAGGAAAGGTGCTAATAAGTTACTTACATCACATTTCTATCGAGTATTGTGAAGCAAAATGTGAAAAATAGTATTTATTATCGAGTCGTTTCAACCGAAAAGTGACAAATACTTTCTGCTCTTTCATTATTTATCCCTTTCTGAGCCTCACGTTACATTTCATGGTAGAATGATTTCGCAGTGGAGAGACGACCTGAGTAGTATTTACACGTGCGTCTTGCTATGATACTCTGAGCGTAAAACAACCACGTGTTTGTTTAGACCACATCGTCAAAACAATGTCTATGGCGTAGAGGACTGCGATATTATTAAATGTAGTGTAAAGGAAATGCGAAACGTGGGTCATTACTGGTGATGGTATGCATCGGCGGATGGTTCTTCCGTTGAAATTTATTTGTAATAAAGTTTATGACTTTCTAGGTGTTTTTTTTTTCATCCTGCTTATTGTCAATGCCTGTGAAGTGTCCAGCAAGAGAACTGCGCCTTCTATCATCACAATTAATTAAAATAATTATTCAATATTCTAATTTATATATTTTGCATATTAATATAAATCAAACCAAATTACGAAATAGATGCCAATTGGTATGTATAATAATTGATTTTCGTAATATGTTGTTATGTTAATTTAATGTCATTGTATATGTTTTTGAACTGCCATGTAGTTCCCCCCATTTTGTTTTGTTACTATGATTTTGACTAGTTGTTTCATGTACATTGGTTAGAGCCTCGTTATCAATTGCGATCTGGGTCGGACTAAACGTCCGCTACTTATTGCTTGATAGATATCTAAAACGGTATAAAAGTATCGTGTATCAGAAATGAACAGTACTCTTTTTGTACATTTCTGATACACGGATACTTTTAAGCATGTATTGCAATTAAACAGGACAGTTTTATCAAAGGTTGCCAGTGGCAACGAGTAGAAGTGGGATGTAACTTTAATTACTGACATGTTAAACTATGGTACATGGTGATATACAACTAGATAATAACTTGGTTATTTATTGACATGTTATACTACCATACATGGAGATATACAACTAGATGACAGTTGATTTAATTACTGACATGTTATACTACTGTACATGGAGATATACAACTAGATGACAACTGACTTAATTACTAACATGTTATGCTATTGTACATGATGATATACAACTAGAAGACTTAATTACTGATATATACTATTCAAAAAAAGTAGGGGATATTTGATTTTTAAGTGTTATTAAAGTCACCTAATGAAACTGACGAAGAAACAAATGACAAAATGAAATGAAGTTCACATTCATCGATTTATTCCAAATGATCGTTAGACTAAGTAAGGCACAGACTGACCATTATAAGGGTAAAATGATACCCGGGGTCAAACGGCAAAGTTACCACAGCATCACAACCAAGTCAGTAACGGGTAAATCCTCCTCTGTTTGCCAAACAAGCATTGATCCGACGTGGCATACTCCTAATGAGACGTCTAAGGTCATTTTGGTCCAGATTGTCCCATTCCTGTTGCAACGCAGCAGCAAGTTCTTGGACATTGGCAGGACGTTGTTGACGTTGACGTAACCACTGTCCAAGCATGTCCCAGACATGCTCGATGGGGGAGAGGTCGGGACTCAGTGCTGGCCAAGGTAATGTGGTGATGTTCTGTTGTTGGAGGTAACCTGTAACGATCCTGGCCCTGTGACATCTTGCGTTGTCATCCTGGAAGATGAAACGGCGGCCATGACGTCGTGCGAACGGCACAACATGGACTGCCAAGATGTTGTCCCGGTAGTACTGGCCTGTAACACGCCCTGCAACAACATGTAAAGCCGTTCTTCCAGCAACAGTGATGCCTCCCCACACCATAACAGAACCACCCCCAAATCGATCATGTCTGATGACGTTAACGTCTTGGAAGCGCTCGTTTCGACGACGCCACACCCTCCTACGTCTGTCCAAAAAATCAACAGTGAACCTTGACTCATCTGAAAACATCACATTGCTCCAGCGTCGATTATCCCAGTGTTGACGATCCCTACACCAACGACGTCTTGCCTGAATGTGATGATCTCTCAAACAAGGGATCACGCGAGGACGTCGGGCGCGAAGGTGACCCCTATGCAGTCGATTCCGAATCGTCTGGTCACTCACTCTCACACCAGTGTCTGTTTGAAGACGAGCGCTGATCTGATTTGCTGTGATGACACGATTTCTCAAGGCCAAGGTACGGATAAATCGATCCTGGGCTTGAGTTGTAGCCCTTGGTCGACCTGAGCGTGGTCTGTCCTGTACAGATTGTGTATCACGGTATCTGGACCATAGCCTGCTTATGACAGACTGAGAAAAATTCATCGTCCGCGCCACAACCGCCTGTGTTGTGCCGATCTGTAGCATGCCAAGGGCACGTAACCTTTCATTTTGGGTAAGCCGACGCATATCAAAATTTGTTTTCTGGTCACTAAAACAATTAAACTGATGTTTCCACCCTGGAATTCAATGCCACAATGACTGTAACATTCAAAGTCAGAGTCGTGCAAATCTTGGGTTGGACCCCCATGATGATCCCAAGCATCACCTGCATTCCATGCGGTAGCTATTGGTGCGTTTGGGCGTCACATGTAACTGGAAATGTTTCTTCTGTTAGGTTCTATAGTGACTTTTTTCGTAGTCATTTGCATATTTTAGTATTATGCCCCCAAAATCAAATATCCCCTACTTTTTTTGAATAGTATATTATAGGACATACTACAATTTGTACTTTTCCATCCTGATCAATGGTTCATTATGAGGTTCGGCTGTCCACTGTCTATTAAGAATTGCTGCCATTGGTTCATTCGTGATTGGTTCAGTAATTGGTGTCAATAGTTGGTTACTTGATGATGTCTCAAATGTTAATGTTTGGTTACTTGATGATGTCTCAAAATATCGCAGGCTAGCGTTGACATCGAGAGATATACTACTGTACATGGAAATATTCTACTATATCACAGTTGATTTAATTACTGACATATTATACTACTGTACATGGAGATATACAACCAGAGTACAACTGACTTAATTACTAACATGTTATACTATTGTACATGGAGATATACAACCAGATAATGACTGACTTAACTACTGGCATGTTATTGTACATAGTTATTACTCTAGTAGATTAATGACATGCTATATGGTGATATACAACTATCATGACAACTAACTTAATTACAACATTTCACACTGAAAGATCCACATATAAATAAATAATTTATTTTCATGTTACTTTTAAACATTGAGAATGCTACACAAGACATAGTTACAGTTTCAGTTCTTCACCCATATTTGCAAATGGGTGTGGCAACGTCCGATGTGAGCTGGAAAAAGTTTACGAGCTTATTCCATCCACGCCAGGGACTTATAATCCTATATTTCCAATCACACATTGCCACCAAAAAGATCATGTTTGAAAAGATCGAGATATCTCAAAGATAAAAAAGAAAAGATTTTGTAAGTTGCAACTGACAAAGTTGATGTTTTAATTTTTCACCCATATCTCAAAATTGGCGTGGCAATGTCCAATGGCATCAACGCCAGGGACTATACATCCCATCTGACATTGCCACCGAAAAGATCACAATATACGAAAAGACTTAGATATGTCAAATGAAAAAAAAATAAGAAAAGAAAATTTTGTTACTTTTTTAGATATCAAATTTAAATTAAAAACAAGCCCAAAACAAACAAATGTAGGGTGTAGTTTTCCTGAATGAATAAAAAGGAAATTTGATTTTTATGGCAGTAGGAAAAAGTTTACGGGCTTATGATAAGAAAAGTTATAGACAACTGTGAAGCCTTGTACAGCTTTCTCAAAAGAAAATGAAAATTTTATTTAGCTAATACACTTTCACAATATAACATTAATTATCATCCGACTCAGAGTCACTATCCTCTGTATCACTACTTGCTTCATCAACGCCACTTTCATCAAATTCTAAATCACAGCTTTGTATATCTGTTATTATATCTATTAATTCCTCAGATGACAAAGGTTTTTCAGGTTGAACATAACACAGTATCAAATCATTCAAATCTGTAGCCGAATTATGTTCTATTCCAGCATATTCAAATAATTCTTTTGACTTGATATATTGTCTAGTTAATCTATAAAGATGTGTTGATAAATAATGGATTTTTCCACACATATATCGAAGTTCTTTTGTGGAGGAAGACAACTGTAGATCTTTAATTTCAGATCTTATATCATTAATTGCACTCAACGAGTATCGGTGATAAGCAGCAATTTCACAATGAACAAATGTCATTTCTTCATGTGCATGTTCTTTCAGAGAAGCTGCTTCTGCAGCTTTTATTTGATCTGAATTCAAAGAACACTCTGACAATTCATCAAAAATTGGCAACGTTGGTAAAGAAACATCACTGAACTCTGTCCTGGATGTAAAATTCCATTGTTAAGAATAGTTAATTCTTTCTTAATTTTGACAGAATTTGCTGTCAACTTTCTACCGATACGGGAGCCTAAAACTTGACCATCTGAAAATAATAATATATAATACATTAACTAAACTATATTCTTACTATTATTATTGAAGATATATTATGATATAACTATAAATATATCAACTGGCTGTGTTGAGACTAACACATACAGTCTTATAATTAACACTGATATATGTGATAATATTGGACCTCTATTCCCATCCCTGTAAATGACAATGTACAATTCCCTCTGTTCAAAATGAGTTACTAAAAAATAGTGGAACTGAGCTTGAAAATAGTAAAGTTCTTCTGTAACCCTTCTGTTAAAATTGTGTTTCCTGTCCACTCAACACAAACCGGGTTATTTCGAAACTAACATGTGTTCCAATTACATTAATTTAGTTGCATCTAGGTGTCTTTAGCATAGGGGGGGGGGGGAAATCAAAGTACCCAGAGATAGACCACCAGGTTAGGCAGGTGAACCTACTCCTTGTCATGTAAAGCAGGAATCAAAACCATGCCACTTGACTCAATGACAGACCTTACGATCTAAAGCGCATGCCATCCTACTATTATTACAATGAAGCAGTTTTATATAACTGATTACTTACCTGCATACTTTTTCATCAATGAAGACAAATACTGTCGTTCACTGGAATACTGTCTTAGTTTTTCAAGACTATTAATTCTGCGCTTTTTTTGAGCACTTTTCAAAATACGATTTAAAGGCTCATTTTCAAGATTGACATCACTTTCTACCACTGAATTGAACACATTCTTTTTTAATTTGGCTCTTTCTTTCTCGAGGCTTAAACAAAGAAGCAAATTATGGTATTTAAAACAAGCAATCCGAGTTAGCTGTGGTCCAAAATGTCATCAGTGAATAGAGCTTTCAAAGGAAGGGTAGAGAACAGTGAATGCAACATATGCCCACACCGATCAATCTTAAATATGTACAGGCAGCATCGATATTAAATGCAAGGACTCCCAACTACAGACTTATTATAAAGATATATTAATAGTTGATATTGACCAATCAGATTCCAGTAGGCTTATTAATTATGCAAAGAAAGACACTGATAACCAAATGATTTCAATGATCAACAAATACAATTGTAATAAGTACAGACAAAATATCTAAATAAATAGCCTCCATTATCTGCTTCCAGATGAATATGAACTTGGGATTACTAGAACAGATATTAAAACTCAAGAAAAGTTCTCCGTCTGGTAAAAATTTATTTTTGATTTGGCGTGTTTTGAAAGTTATATCAAGGGTGTTCAAATTAAGATAGCTGTAAAATTTGCAAGAGATCTGCAAAGCATTTTATGAAGTGCTGAAGTTGATGTTCCTGCTAAGGCAATAAAAGCAGTTAAAACAAATGTAAGAATACATTCATAATACCTTTCTAGATCTCTCTCAATCTTTTTCTTTTCTGTTGAATCAGCAGGACCTGTTTCTAGGATATGTGTCTGCAAATAAATATTTAATGAATCAACACAAAAATTGATCAGAGTTCGATCATTTGGGGTTTTTACAAATACTATCTAAAAATGTACATCATTAGTGCTTGTATAATTTATCATCATATGGTTACCGGCCATATTTTGTACAAATACTGTTATTATTATTATAATTTCATTTTTACAGTGCTACATTATAACAATAGTTATTTCTAAGCACTTTACTGGCATATTTATACAATGGTACACACGTGATTCTATTTATATGATACTCTAAAAAGATGAGTCTTCAGTTTAAATTTAAACTGAGCTAGTTGGATACATTCTGTGATGTCTCTGGGTTAATTACCAATTCAAAATCATAATGTCAGTGCTATTACTACATTTAAAACTAAACTAAAGACCATTCATTTAAAAAATATTTTAATCTGTGATTGTTTTAATAGGTAGATTATCCAGCGCTATTTTTAATTACATGTGGTTTTATCTAAATAAAAATTCATCATTTAGATATAATAGTGTCTTGTTCTATAGTATGTCCTTGTATAGCACACTTACACACATTTATGAGGCAGTTGTGTGCAGTAGAAGTGTGTAATAATAATATATCTTACAATCTTATAACTCATTTTAAGTTAGTGAGCACAGGGTTCTCTCTACTTGGCATCAACCAACCCTTATTTGGATAAATAAAGCTTTAAAACAGACACAAAAAAAACCCAACCAACAATACTACACAAGTTTGTCTACCAGATGTGATGAAAGACAACCTAAAGTGTCAGAAATTTTATCTCTAAAATATCTACCTTTTCATCTGACTAACATACAAATTCTCAACATATAATTCATCGGAATTCAAATTAGTTGCTTAAATAGAAAAATATAATAAGTTATTATGCAACAAGTAAATGGTAGTAAAAACAATACAAAGTATAATAAAACTAGGGCAAAATATCAAAATTAGTTGATGACACCAATGTTATCCAGTATAGCCTGTAAATAGTTTTTGAAGTAGAACAATTCCTTCAAATTTCAACAAAACCTGGCAAGAATTCTTTGACCTGTAGTGTGTTCATATGAAATTTTGGATGGACCCAGTTAACGATAATATACATCCACATATAACAGGGCATATCAAAATTATGAAGCTTACCAGGGACATTATCCAGTTCAGATTTCCATTTCATCAGCCAATTCTTTGCAGAATCAATATCAACTGAAAAAGAGATGTGTATTTATATTTAACAAATCAATCATAAGAAGGTCATGGTCAAATACTGTCTGCAATCATTTTCTAAGATCAAGCTAATTTTTCAAGACTTGTTGCGGTTTCCAATTCATGTGAGCCATGTAATTAACAATATATTGCATTTCTATTAAATTTGAACACATTTATTTTACTCATATCACATGTGTAGAGACCATATATGTTTACAACAATGTAATGAATTTATTTAATTTTATTACCATTCATATTAGTTGTTACACTACTAATAATGTCTGAACAGTTTGATATTGTCTTTTCAGCTTTCTGTATTTTACTATATAAACGCGTACCTGAAAAAGATGAGCAAGCTAATAACACTAGGGCCGAGGTGCCATTTACATTTGATGAAAAATGGTGAGAAACTGCTCTTACTATCTAGAATCTAATACATGTAGATGGCCATTAAGTTTTGGTCAACATAACTATTGGCCAGCAATCCATATATGTCTCTCAGCAGCTCTTTGAAGGGGGGCATATTGGTTAGGGTTAAATTAATCCCCCAAAATTGTGACCTCAAGTTTTCACATGATTTTTGGGAAGGGGTTATATCGGAGTACCCATACTATGTACAACTAAATGCATACATTTCTAATCAATGCAATAATTTCAAAATTCTAGGAGTCAACAAAATGATATAGGATCTTAACACTATGTTCTCTTTTCAAAAAGATCGGATGATAGCTTTAGCTGCTAAACTTTCTGAAAGAACAGACAAAGTCATCAAATGCAATAGCTTTAAATGTAATTACCAGAAATTAAATATGCTTTTTTGTCTCCCTTATGTCAATAGAGCTATGTCTTTATGTTTTTGTGAATGTATCTAATCTAGTAAATCATGAATAATCATTACCAAAATCAGAGATAATCTGTGATGTTTTATGAAGAACTGCCTCTGTTAGCAAATCACATCTGTTATCATATGACATTTCTTTGGTTATTCTTTTGAATCTTCGTAGGTAGCTCCATAGACGTTCAATGCCTTCTCCATCTGTCATTCCAGTGCCAGTCACATATCTCTGACCATATTTCAACTTTAAAAATGAAAAAAAAATCATTAAATTAAAGCTTTAGCAATTTAAGTAAGATAAATTGATTTTATGATAAAAAATTATATAACGCAACGCTGAGAGAGCAAGTATTTTAATTGAAACTATTTGACAGGTAGAATGAAATATAAATCAAATGTTGACATTAATAATATTCCATCCATATAAACCACATTTTGGTTTGCGAAATATATTGAATATTACTAATACTGTGAGTTTACCTGACAGTCTAGGTTGTGAGCAAAACTGTGGAATATTGGTACAGAAAACTTATAGTGACTCAGCAATTGAAAATTCTCAGTTTTCTGTTAAATAAAAAGTAGTTGTAAGAACATGAAAGTAAATATAAAGCAATATAATTGTATCTAAACAATGTGTAATAATTGTTGAACAACAGCTCATTGTATGACATCACATACTGACAATGCTGGCTTCATACTTTTATTGTATATTCAAATTGAAATAAATTCCAACAATGCAAAGAATTGGGGATAAACCATGCACTAACCGCCAGTTTTGAAAAAAAAATATAATAATATTACTAATTACTTCATAAACAAATATAGTGAGCTATTAATGGCATATATACAAATTTATTTTCTCTATAAAATTAAGGCACATGAACAAGTCTCTTCAATTTTAACCTCTAATCTAGTTTGGGGGTTGTAAACCATCAGTTTGGTAGGTAAATAAGCAGTACTTACCTGCAAGTGTTTGTGTAATGTGCAGGATATGTCATACATCACAATCTTGTCAACAGAAGTTGTATCTTTCTCCATTAATTTCTTTAATACATAAACTGCATACCCAAGTCTAATTTTCAATACAAAATGAAAAAGGAAATTGAATTGTTAATATTTCTAAAATTTATTTACAGTACAGTTACTTCAACCAATTATATATTTGAATTTTATTCTTTTAAAGGACACTATTGGTGTCAGTCATTATAAAATATGTGATAGAGCTCGTTAAATACATCCCAAATATAATTTTAACACAGAGATCATTGCTACGATAGCTGAGTTTTATTTATTTATTTATTTATTTATTTATTTATTCTTCAAGTAAAGGTTACAACATGACAATAAATTAATGTATTATAATAAGAACTAGTGTCGCATTACACGACTGGGAAAGTGACAACAATAAATACAGATATGTATATGAAAATAAGAACTATGTGCTACATTGTAATGTGGGATGCCATATGAGACAAGCATAGAGAAATATGATAGCTATGGTGTCATGAAGAGACCTTTACTTAGGATAGCCCATAAAGCCTGACGTATATAACATCCGTTGCTTATTTCCAATGGGGTCCAAAGTTGCCAAAGTCGCGTCAGTTCATCATTGGGAGGCAAAATTTAATAAACATGCCATCACAGCATTGTATCACAAATAATAAAATATATTTATGTCTACATGTTATACATCAACCAATTTTATTAATAGTAGATTATCAAACTTGTAGTATCACAGATTAACATTGTATTAACAATAAATACTTCTTGGCTGCAGCTTTAAAGCTGTAAAGTGAATCTAAAGACTTAATATCATTTGGTAAATCGTTCCAGACACTTATGGCGGTATAATAAAATGATGTGAGCTGATCTCTACCCGAGCATTTTGGAACCGCAAAATTGAATAAACTAGATCTTGTGCCATATTGATGAGTATCTCTAACACATTTGAATTTTGATTTAAGGTATGATGGACAATTATTATGAAAAATCTTATGTACGTGATTGAGTTTTAACTGTTTAACTCGGTTTTCAACATTAAGTATATTCAAATCAGAATATGAAACATGATCTCTACGTCCTAGCCCATTCACAAATCTAAGAACCTTATTTTGAACAACTTGTAATTTATTTTTAAGTGATTGATTCACACCAGAATACCAGGCTGAGCAGGCATAATCAAAGTGGCACTGAATAAGTGCAGAACAAAGTAAATTTTTGTTTTTTTTGCTAAGGCATTTATTATAGCGAAACAGAAATTCTAATCTTGAATTTGCTTTCTTAATAATGCTGTTAACAGTGTCCTCACCAGACAAGTATTTGTCAAAACGTAGACCCAAATATTTAAGGTTATCTGTTGCTTTTACGGTATGGTTATTGCAGGTTATTGTAAACTCTTTAATACTTCTTAGTTTACGTTTAGGCCCGAAGAGAATACACTCGGTTTTACCGAGATGGAGCGATAGTTTATTATCGATGAGCCATTCTGAACAGGAATCAAGAGCACAGCCAAGTGTTTGTGAAACAACTTCAGGATTCTGATCGGAAAATAATATTGTACTGTCATCTGCGTATAAAATAAGTTTACATTTTGAGGGGATACTGATAACCATATCGTTTACATAGCACAGAAATAATAACGGTCCCAGGATACTACCATGGGGCACGCCACAGGTTATGGAAGCAGGTTCGGATAACGTATCACCAATACTAACTACTTGTTAGATATGAACAAAACCAATCAGTGGACTGAACACCCATCAGTTTTAGTTTCTCACATAAGACATCAGGATCAACAGTGTCAAGCATTATCATCCCTGTAAAAAGATCTTTTGCATTTTGGTCTTTCAAGTGGTCCAGAAGGTGCATAAGACATGAGTCAGTAGAGTAGCGTCCACGAAAACCGGACTGATACTCATAGAGAAGGTTGTTTTGAGTGAGATATGACTCTAATTGAATGTAAATAGATTTTTCAAGTAATTTTGAGACAATACTCAGGACACTTACAGGTCGGTAGTTACTAACGTCCAAAGAGCTATTCTTTTTGTACAAAGGTTTAACTCTAGCTAGCTTCAAATCACCAGGTACGGTGTTTTCTGATATAGATAAATTGATAAGAAATTGAATGTGAACTTTTAAGACGTCAGCGCCATCTTTTAAGAATCTTGCCGGGATCTCATCGAGACCTGTACTTTTTTTCGGATTAAGAGAACAAAGTTGCTTGTAAATAAAATCTTCAGTTACATGATGTAAATTAAAAGTGCTTTTATGTACATTCTTTTTGGTGTAAAAATTCTGTAACAGAAGTGATTTGAAGTTAAACCGATTGCTAGGGGGAGGTAACTTTTGTACAAGAGTTGATGCAACCGTTGTGAAGAAGTTATTGAAATGGTTTGAAACAGACTTTGGGTCATGGATATTAGTGTCATTTACATTTAAGACAATGTTTGCTTTATCCTTTTTATTGTTTTTATATCCAAGATCTTTAAGATTTTGCCAAAGTTTTTTTGAATTATATTTGTTCTCTTCTAATTTGTTTGCTAAATATGTTGATTTAACTTTCTTTATTACTCTTTGTGTTTTATTTCTAATTTTACAAAAGTTTTTGTAATCATTTAGATTTTCATTTTTTCTGAAACGCCTAAGATGCCAATCTTTTTGATATCAATTCTAGAATTTCACTATTTATCCATGGTTCAGTCCTTTGTTTTAATCTAATGTGTTTAATGGGTGCCACAGAATTCAATACTTCAGTAAATATATCTTTGAAACTTAACCAAGCTTCAGTGACATTTGTGCTATTAAAAAGATTTTCCCATTTTGCTTCAAGTAATTTTTGAATAAATTCCTCTTTGCAGTATTGTTTTAAAGATCTAATTTTAATTACAGTATGCTTAGTAATTGGGATCCTGTTACATTTCCTAGTACAATAGGTAATGTAATGATCACTGGGACCTATATTTATTACCCCAGAATTACAAATTTTTTCACCAAATTACACAATATGTGATCAATAATACTTTTAGTGGTTCCTGTCACTCTTGTAAAGTCCACGATTATCTGTTGAAAGTTATAAAGCTTTAGAATGTTAGTATACAGTTTATACAATGGGCTACACTTTTTTGACAAGCATATGTTAATATCACCTAGGAGTATGGTTTCATTGTCAATGTTCAAATTCGAGATAAGTGTTTCGAAGTATTCCAGAAAGTTATTTTGCTTAGGTGGCCTATAAATAGTTCCAACAAGTATTGGTTTGGTTTTAGGTAATAAGAGTTCAATAAACACGGATTCAACATCATTATGTTGTAGATCTGTTCTGTTGGTTGTGGCCAAGTCTGATCTAACATATAAACATACTCCCCCGCCCTGTTAGCTCTTTTTCAAATGTGCAACTTCAAATTAATTTAAAGCTGAAAAAATGGAATTACAAATTTACATCTATCTTCCTCCACATACACTCAGCAATTTAAATTTGTTTAGTGTTGTCATTTTAAAGGAGCCTTGAAATTGACACAAATGGGTCGTAACGCATATAATAATGTTACATGAATGTATATAAACTGATTTACTTTCAATCGTTTCCGTTTTTACTCCAATTTCAAATCAGTTATGTTCGGCGAAATACGCCAGAAGTCTCAATAGAATGGCAATCTCTAGCGTCTGGCTATTCCAGTCTACGCCGATAGTATTTATTGTGCATACCCTCAAGATAAGAATATGGCGTCGCTGTTTGAAATGACTTGTGGAATATGTCTAGCCTCGTTCTTCGAGTCCATTGTTACAAATGGTGCTGAAACGCATTATGGTACCCGACATCAGAAGCCTATCTTTTCCCAGTAAGATCACAACATTAATGTTGATTTAAATTGACAAATAATTCATGTTTTCAATGTCATAGACTTTGAATGATAATGAGTTAGAGACTTAGCTACTTTGAGGGACACTATTTTAGACTTAAATGCAAATATAGACTTCACACAAACAAGAAAAACATCTTAGAAACAAATAAATTGGTCCAAATATTATTCAAATTGATTTCAATCTCTTTCATATTAGACACAAATGAAGAATAAACCATTTCTATTTATGAACATCAAGCTAAAAATAGTATGAAACTTAGGTTTATGTTCCATCTAAATCAATTACTGAAGGAATGTCTTTTTATAAACAAATTATACAAACCTTTAACATCAATTGCATAGACACTAGAGATATACTCTGTGCCACAGGAATGTGTATCGCACCGTTTAAAATGGTACTTTATGTTCATGGGGACATAGAAACTGCTCTAAAGAAAAAAAAACATGCAAAATAAAATCTACACACATCTTGATTCAAAATATATTAAAATAAAAGTTTGAATACCAGACTACATACGAACTACTAGCTAATAATCAAGCCATAATCAGCACTAATGATTAAATAAAACCAGAATTCTTCGTGTTTTAATCTAAACAGCAAAGGATTTAGATTATTCCGTCAATTTTGATAAACACATTAAATCCTTGACAATTTCCATTATACTTCCTTTTCTTAATATAGTTGCAATATTTTAAGCTGCAAATCAAAGGATCAACAGTAAAAACATGAATTTCAAAGAATTGTTAACAAAACATCAAGAAATATTACAAAATGTGATCCTCAATACCTTCCAAATTTGTGGTGAATGAAACATTACAGTCTTATGAAGACTATAACAACAAGACACACAATAATATGCCATAGGACCACAATCCTCACAGAAAACAATGTTCTCCACAACTTCACTGCAATAAAATAAAACCAAGTACGAACAATCCAAACCATAAGACAGAATTCGAAGTCCTAAAAAACGTTATAGGCAAAATAGTGTATTCAAGCAAAATAGTGTAATCAACAAATGGACTGCTCCTCGTGTACAAATTACACGACAAACAGTGGTAACAGGTGTCCGGAAGAGTAAGCTTACCCTGCCTGGCGCCACACCCGCCATAGCTGCATCCAAACTATTAGGCGAAATGTCGGTAAAATAGCGTGATTGGCCAATGAACTATCGGTATGCAAAATGCACGCGATGAACTGTGTTAACGATGTAGTAGATATTATCAGGGAGATAGTAATAGTATACGTGTCAATTAAATATATCTAGAATAATAGCCGAGAGAGACACGTTATATTTACCAATCAAATCAATATGACGGCCATAAAACTTTTTAAAGGTTTTAATAAGTTTAGTGCGCAAGTATCCTTGTAGTTGAAGCTTAGATGACAAATGCCTCGATCTACTTAAAAAATCAGAATAAAAGGAACAAGCTCTCGCGTAACGAATTAGCTGAGACACAAACACTCCATAAGCTGGTGATATTGGAATGTTACTACTAATAAATGGAAAGTTAACAATCGGAAAGTCAAAGTCATCACGTTTATCGTACAATTTAACACTCAGTTTATGGCAATTGTCAAAATCGAGACGCAGATCCAAGTAGGAAGCGTAATTGTCACTGTCAGTGGTGTTTTTAATTTCGAGCTCATCAGGATATATGAATTCTACATAATCACTAAATTTAGGATTATTAAGTGATAAAACGTCATCGATATATGGATAAGTGAAATTAAAAAGTCTGACTGATCGTTTATTAGTTTTTACGAGCGTCTGTATGTAATCGGCTTCGTACGAATAGAGAAACAGATCAGCAAGCAAAGATGCACAGTTGGTGCCCATGGGAATGCCAACCACTTGCTGATATATTTCCCCTCCAAATTCAACAAAGATGTTGTCAATTAAAAAATCCAACATCTGAATTATCTTGATGGCCGTGAATTTGTTTTTGGAATCACTGTGATTCTTAACGAAATATGTGGAATTGTAATTTACAACTAAATATTGATATCTCGCAGTACCTGATTTAGACGAAAAGACACTGTGAATAATGTCTTTCAACCGGGCTTTTAATTTACTATGGGGAATTTTAGTGTACAAAGTAGAAAAGTCAAACGTTTGAATAGATGAGACTGAAGCAAGGGATCTAGATTGCAAACCATCAAGTAATTCTTTGGAATTTTTCAATATCCACATTTGATTTATACCACTACGAGAGTATATTTTGTCACAGTAGTTTTGAATACCCTCTTTAACAGCCGTTAGTATAGATGTCAATACTTTTGAAAGTGGTTTTGTGGAACAACGGGACGAACCTGCTATAAAACGTTGCTTGTAGGGATTTTTATGTAATTTAGGTATCCAATATAACAAGGGCAAATCTGTATAGGTATCTCCACACGGAGTACCAAATGAAGTGAGTACAGATTTGTGATTGGATATAATTTCATCCTTACTAAGAGTTGATCGTTTATATGTAGCACTGTCGATTGGTTTCCCGAAATTAAGTTCTTTGAACAGACAGTCAAAATAATGTTGTTTACATATAAACACTATGTTATTGGACGCCTTGTCAGCCGCCGGAACAATGACATACTTGTCATGCAAGGCATTGAGATTTTCAACAATGTTAACATCATTGAAAATAGACTTGCATGTATATTCTTCGTTTAAGTAAACGACTGATAGACTTAGTCCAATCAGAGAGAGTATCCGAGATAACATCTTCCCTCTTGGCCCATGATCTAGCGTAGTCCTCTACGGCATCCATAATAAGTTTGAAATTTTGATCCCATGAAAATGGTTGCGGTTCCCGGTATTTGGGTCCTTTGAACAAAATTTCACGTGGCTTATTATTCTGGACTATGTTCAAATCACCAGTGACCACATGTCCAGCTGGTGGGTAAAGGAAGGACGACGTAGAGCAAGAACAGGGTAGAGGGTCATCATATAATTCTTTTGCATTGATGTTAGATAATGCATTTCTGTAATTAAATATTTTGGATGCAATGGGTTTAGTATAAGTATAAGAAATCCTAGGAACAGTAACAGTTTTGAAGTAAGGAGGGATATGTGCTGTGACTTGCTTATGGTGTAATATTTGGCTTAACCCGATAGCATCAATGCCTTTATTAGCAAATTTCAGTTTTAGAAATGAACTGTTGGTGGCGTGTGACGCATCAGGCTCAGTCGTAATGTCCAAACGACGGTGGGCAATGTCAAGAACAATGGATACAACCCTGTATTCAGTGGATGCAGGATCAGTACAATTTGAATCCAAACATTCAGATTTAAGTAATTTCAAAATAGTAAGTGGAATAGAATATAATTTAGTACGGATATGGTGTGGCCCTAATGGTTCTTGAATAATTTCCAAAAGGGCGTCCAGTGATATAGTGCTGAGCTTAGGTGGTGTGTAGCGACGATGTCCATGACTGCGTTTTCGACGACGAAACTTTGGGAATAACGTCATGACATTAACATCGATACACGCAGGGCTTGATAAATTCCAGATACTAGCTACATTGTCATTGCATCCATAAGGGGTGGCAGTACCTAATGTTCGTATCCAATATTCCTCTCGGTCTCTGCGAAAGGGAGTACTCAAAGTAGGGCTGTTAGTATGGTGGTAAATTTTCTCTAATATGGACACTCTCATTGATAGTATAGAGTGGTCCGGTTGGTTAAAATGTCTATAGAGAATCTGGTTACTACCCTTATTAATGCACACTGATCCGCAGTGAATATTTGCTAGGCCGCTACAATCACTGATAAGGATGACATCGATGCGGCTTAATGAGCCAGTAATATTAACTTTTTTCCTGCGACAAATTAAATTCTAAAACATTTTTTTTATGTATTGGAAAAATAAATAAAGGCGTTTGACGTATTTGTAGGTAAAAATTATCTCCTATTTAGTGTAAATGGGTATTAAAATGACTAAAATGCAGCATTCTCTCCGAAGCAGTAACGTCTTATGTAAACAATGCACGCGCCATTCAGCCAATGATTGACGCCGCGTGCTGTGACGGGACGTGTTAAGGCAGTCATCTTTGACAGAGATATATTACTAGACTCGTAATTCTCTGTGAAACAGATTGTTATTAATGTTGTGACGATGACCATTAATGCGCAAGTGTAAAGGTCCTTTAGTTTCAACAACATAAATCAGTCCGCAGAGTGTACATTCTATACCGTAGATAATATTGGAGGTTTTACAGTTTAGTTTCTCAAACCCACGTGTAAAATATGTTTTATTAGTTAAAGAACTAGTAAAATGGGTATTGCTATTCAAAATAGGACAGGTTTTACAATTATTAGACATACATATAGAAATATAACAGTTAGTAACTACAAACTCTGGTTGCAGGTGACAACTCCTCAATATGAGTATGCAACAGTTTCGAACGTAGTTCACTCCAACCATCTAAAATCTCCTGTCTTCTCTCACTGAATTCTTGGTTTAGATCTTGAAGATAGAAAAAACATATATGGCTATTTGCACAACAGGAATATTTAAAATAAAACACGGTACTATGTTGGTCTTTGTTTGAGGCTGTCGACTTGAAAATAATTCCAGCTAATAATACTATAAATAGCATGCAATATGCAAATAAGATTGTTTATGCATGCGTGCTGTTAGCCAATAGCTATTGTAAATTTTCCCGCGTTTAGACGGCTCTAACCAATGATAAAATAGTTGTTTGGTGCACGGGGTAAAACTTCAGCCATTTTTATAAATTTTCCTCTTGATTGATGGGATATGAATAACAGAAAGAATAAAACGACGATCAAGTTGAATCTGTGAATATTTTTTAAAACCGTTTTTTTCTGTTAATTGTAGCCACATAAATCGTCTTGGCTCAGCTTTTGGCACTCAGTGAATTTTAATCCAATCAGTTTATCTTGCCGCAACCAAGAAGAAGAACGATACATTTGTGTCCATTTTATCAATTTCTAATTCAGTATTTGGTTCAGAGAACAACTTTTGAATGAAAATATGTAACTGGACTCAGTGCATTCTATACATCGTGATTATTATTTGTTCTCTTTTTTATTAGATGTGCTACGGTCGTGCTTAAATTTTAATATCGTCTTGAATAATTCTTTCGTGGAACCGCAGGTCACCATCTCTAATTACCCATTATATTATTAACTCTTAATGCTCTATTTCATGGCATTTTACAACCAAACAGATGTTATCTATTAATTGTTTGCAGTAAAATTAAAACAAAACATATAAATCGGCTTCATACAGCAATGCATCTTTGTAATGCTTTTGCGTACTGCCGTCAACTGGACCGTGTGCGAGCTTGGCATATATCGTCTGCTACAACGCAGTTTATCGTCAATAAAACGAAACAAAAATAATTTAGACACGATTTTAAATTGATAATTTATGACGAATGCTACACGCAACTTACAACATGAATGGCATTCAAGAATACTTTTTGTATTAGGAGAAAAAGAGGAAAAAACCCATTTTGCCTAGCATTTACCATGTTAAGTCACGCATAAAAGCTCCGAGGCTAGATGTAGGGTACCGGAATCTGCCGAGGTTTGCCGAGTGGTGTTATGGAAGCCATATGGACACAGATCACTAAAGATTTCCCTATTGACTCCAATGTTAATTCTCGTATCTTAGACCGGCTCTAACTTTTTCCCAAATTTTCGTTGGGTAGAACGCTTTCTACCACAGATGGAGCAACATGTGGCAACCACATGTTGTGGAATATGTCTAGCCTTGTTCTTTCTGGTCACTTGTTACAAATGACGCTGAAACGCACTATGGTACACGATTCGTGTACCAATGGTAAAATGTTTATTTTGTCTTAAATATTTGATATCAGAAGCCTACCTTTTCCCCGGTAAGATTACAACATCAATGTTGATTTGAATTGAGAAATAATTCGTGTTTTCAACGTGTAAGACTTTGGATGATATTGAGTTAGAGACTTAGCTACTTTAAGAATTTTATGCCACTTTCAAAGTCATTAATCGGCCCTAATTACATTTAAACCAATAGGAAATCTGTTACCGAAACCTGTACTTTTTAACATCAGTCATGTCGACATGTGACCTAAATTCATAGAAGTCTGACACAAGCCTCAGCATTATCTGGAATCATCGGCTTCACTGCAAATGGTGCAAACAATTTACACATCAAACCTTAAAGATACTTTCCCACAAAAGTATTAATCGTGTGGTTATTTTCAATAAGAGTATGGCAATTTTGGTAGATATATGGAAAGTAAAGTGTAGAAACATCCAATCTTGATAGAAAAATACCAGATTCCCTGAAAAACACCCATGGAGCTGCAACCCATCGATTAGGAATGTCTGCTTGAGTGACGTCAAAGGTTGCACGCGAAGATTGTCTGATTTGTCAGCACTGGATGTATATGTTGATAAACTTGATGGTGAGTTTAAGCGAGCAGCAGTTTCTGAGATAAAAACCACGAAAAAAGACGTACATGTAGGTAGTGGATAATCCGACAATTTAATTAGACTTCGATATTTATGATAAATAAATACTAAATAGTGATTAAAGACAACATCGTCTGTAGGCCCTATATGCAATGATCCCTCCTCTGGCTTTGCACCTGTGACACAAACGTGACCTCTTTTAATTTACCATGTTAAGTCACGCGTAAAAGCTCCGAGGCTAGATGTAGGGTACCGGAATCTGCCGAGGTTTGCCGAGTGGTGTTATGGAAGCCATATGGACACAGATCACTAAAGATTTCCCTATTGACTCCAATGTTAATTCTCGTATCTTAGACCGGCTCTAACTTTTTCCCAAATTTTCGTTGGCTAGAACGCTTTCTACCACAGATGGAGCAACATGTGGCAACCACTTGCCCAAAAGCACGTATGAGGTTCTTCATGAAAAACTTGAGATACACAAGCTGGAAGTAGAGACAAGTAAACATGCAATTTCAGGCCCTACATTTCAACCTAACCAACCTCTCAACTCTTGTATCCTTCCGCATCAAAATTATGAATATTCACCAAAACCTGGCAGAAAATGTATTTTCAAACCCTTTTCCTCTATTCTACACCAAAAAGTCAACAAAAATCGCCATGCAATAGGGGGAAAAGGGAGAGGAAGATTAAAAATAGCTTTGGCCCTTGTTTCGTATTTTTGATCTGTGTCCATAGTATGATGTGACGTCGGGGGGTTGTATGGTAGTCTCTATCATCAAAAAAAATATTCTACGAATATTTGAAGAGTAGGAGGTTCTGGGTGACCGAGACTAGTTGGATGGCTGAATGCATCAAACCATACTGCACGCAGCGACCCATCTACGTCATATTCTCAGCCGGAGCTAGCTGTAGATAGGCTTCGTTCGTTCGTTTCTGGGGTGTTACGCCCACTTCCACCTAATGTGATATCGTAGACAAGTGTGGATAGGCAGCCTCCATTGAGTTATATATAGTTTCTATATGTAACTCTATGGCAGCCTCACACTGATCCGCAGTGAATATTCGCTTGGCCTCTACAATCACTGATAAGGATGACATCGATGCGACTTAATGACTACAAAATATTAACTTTTTTCTTTCGACATATTAAATTCTGAAACATTTTTTTTTAGTATTAGAAAAATAAATAAAGGTGTTTGAATTATATCTTGATAAAAAAAAATATTCCATATTTAGCGTAAATAGGTACAGAAAATAGTACGCGGAGGCGTAAAATGGGTAAAACGATATAATTCTGCCCGTACCAGTTCATATTACTACGTTCGATGTAAACAACGCACGTGTGACCATCAATTTGACGTTTTTTTCTGTTTGTTTACTCTGAATTCTTTCAGAAGTACATTTTTTACCGTCTAATATGATTGACCTGCTGGTGTTTGTTTTAAAACAACAAAACAAGCCACAGAAGTAATCTTTTTGGTGTTGTCGATGCCATCTTGTTTTGTTGGTAAACATTGTGATGTGACGTCACCCTTTGAACTACAGCGGTCTGACCTTTTAAAGGTCAGTCATCTTGGATAGAGATAAAAGACGGATGTTGCATTAGGTCTGTAAAACAGACTGAGGCAGCCTAAGTTTGGGATGGCATCAAACATGACTGAGTTGCAAAGTACAATGCTCTGCACATATCCAGACAGGGAAGCGATTAATTTGACCTTTTCTTGTCTCCTTATATGAATGCATTGTACTTTGCAACTCAGTCATGTTTGATGCATTTGCATGCGTGCGCGCGCTGTATCATAAAGTCTGTCATTGAGTCGACTGGCGTGGTTTCGAATCCCCGATGGTACGTGACAAGGAGTAGGGTCGCCTGTCCAACCTCGTAGTCGTGGGTTTTCTCCGGGTCCTCCCGTTTCCTCCCTCTGCTAAAGACCCCTACGCGCAAGCGAATTATTGAAATAAAATTAAAACGTTTCCCGAAATGACATAGTTTGTGTCGAGTGGACGTTAAACCCCATTTCTCTCTCTCTCTCTCTCTCTCTCTCTGTCTCTCTGATGTGACGTACGTCACACGGAGAATTTTACTCGACGTAACCTTAAAGGTCAGTCATCTTGTACAGTGGTTAAAGAAGGATTTCGCATTAAAACTGTGAAAGAGGTGACCTTGACCTTACATAAAATTCAAATGGTGGGAAACTTTATTGTCATAATTATTTTACTGGGTAATAGTGGTAATGACGTTTAGATCGGTGTTTTAACAATGCCAAAGGTAGTCCATTATACACGTAATTAATTAATTTTTTCTTAATTTGCCTATTAGAATGCCGTTTTATTTAATATTATATCTGTGTTTAAACCAAAGCAAAACGGAAGGCATAGGTTATTCTTACTAGATTAAGTTGGACCAGGAGGAGATAGATCTACTTTCACTCGGTTACCCACAGTCATCTTATGTCTTGTAATTGTATAGCCTACTTCAAGTTCAAATGGTATATTATATTAGTATTTACAATACCTTAGACTACCGTCTAGGGCCTACCTACTTTATTTACAACAAGAATAGTTTATGCTACTCAGTACAACACTACAACAGTCCAATATTTTGATATATTTGGTAATAAAACTTTGTTGCAAAAAATGGTAGTGGTTTAATGAGTGCGCGTGAAACCACAAGGTTTGCCCTTGCGTCAAGTGACATGGTTTCGATTTCCCGCTTGTTGGCCTACTTGACAAAGAGTAGGTACCGGTATGTGCCAAAAAAAATCAAACCAACTGTATACCTTGGAAATACGATTAAAATGAGCTCTCATTTGTAACAATCAGTTAAGTATTAAAGGAGTTAAATCGCTAATAGGCCTTATTTGGGACCAAGAAATTGACCCAAAAATGGGTAGCAACGCATATAATAATGTAATCGGATTGTATATAAACTGATTTACATTCAATTGTTCATGTCCAGCGAAATATGGCATGAATGAGTCTCAACCAATTGGCAATTTCTAGCGTCTGGTTATTCCAGTCTATTGCGCATGCTCTCCAGATAAGATTTGACATGAGTTGTGGAATATGTCTAGCCTTGTTCTTTCTGGTCACTTGTTACAAATGACGCTGAAACGCACTATGGTACACGATTCGTGTACCAATGGTAAAATGTTTATTTTGTCTTAAATATTTGATATCAGAAGCCTACCTTTTCCCCGGTAAGATTACAACATCAATGTTGATTTGAATTGAGAAATAATTCGTGTTTTCAACGTGTAAGACTTTGGATGATATTGAGTTAGAGACTTAGCTACTTTAAGAATTTTATGCCACTTTCAAGGTCATTAATCGGCCCTAATTACATTTAAACCAATAGGAAATCTGTTACCGAAACCTGTACTTTTTAACATCAGTCATGTCGACATGTGACCTAAATTCATAGAAGTCTGACACAAGCCTCAGCATTATCTGCAATCATCGGCTTCACTGCAAATGGTGCAAACAATTTACACATCAAACCTTAAAGATACTTTCCCACAAAAGTATTTATCGTGTGGTTATTTCCAATAAGAGTATGGCAATTTTGGTATATATATGGAAAGTACAATGTAGAAACATCCAATCTTGATAGAAAAATACCAGATTCCCTGAAAAACACCCATGGAGCTGCAACCCATCGATTAGGAATGTCTGCTTGAGAGACGTCAAAGGTTGCACGCGAAGATTGTCTGATTTGTCAGCACTTGATGTATATGTTGATAAACTTGATGGTGAGTTTAAGCGAGCAGCAGTTTCTGAGATAAAAACCACGAAAAAAGACGTACATGTAGGTAGTGGATAATCCGACAATTTAATTAGACTTCGATATTTATGATAAATAAATACTAAATAGTGATTAAAGACAACATCGTCTCTAGGCCCTATATGCAATGATCCCTCGTCTGGCTTTGCACCTGTTGCTAAGTACCGCATCAGAAAAGTCATGTGACACAAACGTGACCTCTTTTAATTGATTGTTTCTATAACAGGGGGGTATTCCCTCATGAATGCAATGTTTTGAGAAGGATTTGAAGCAAAATTTTGATAGATTAATTGGTTTAATTTAATTAACTTAAAACAACTGTTGTATCTCTGTGATATTATGTCCAATAAGGCTAAAATAAATCATATTGTTGTAATAAATCTTTAAAAATAATGGAGTTGATATAACAGATAATATTGATAATAATACTTTGGAAAATGAAAAATAATAATAATCATGAAAATAAGGTTTAACAAAGGTCGTCTTTTCCACAGTACTGAAGAATGAGTAGGGGTGGTGAAGAACACAATATTTAAAAGATACATTATGGGAGATTAAATAAAGAGCTGGCAGTTCTCACTATAATAGTTAAAAACTAGATAATGTAAAGGGAATTTTCAGTCAAATAGTTCCACTCTGAACCAAGAATTAAGTGATTGAATTTTCGGCCTAGCCTCGATCATCATTACTAAAGTTGGTACGATAAAAAACATAGTCTCGATTATCCATTTTTTATACGCCCACATTGAAATGTGGTCGTATATTGTCGTAGCTCCCGTCCGTTCAAAAAATCTTGCGGACGGTCTAAAGTCCAAAGTTAATATCCGATTGACTTTAAATTTATACACAGTGTTTAAGGTCATGATTTCCGATAATTACTGCCAGAGTTATGGCCCTTGATCTCTTCAAAAAATCTTGTGGACGCTGTAGAGGCTAAAGTTAATATCCGATTGACTTTACATTTATACACAGTGTTTGAGGCCATGAGATGAAGAATCGTATTGATTTTCAACGATTTCGGATAATTACTGCCAACGTTATGGCCCTTTATCACTTTGAAAAATCTTGTGATCGCTCTAGAGGACACTCTAGAGGTCAAAGTTAATATCCGATTGACTTTAAATTTATACACAGTGCTTAAGGTCATGAGACGAGAAACCTATTGATTTTCAACGATTTCCGATAATTACTGCCAGAGTTATGGCCCTTGATCACTTCAAAAAATCTTGTGGATGCTCTAGAGCAGTGATTCTTACAAAGTGTGCCGGGAAATTTTGAACGGTACACTAAGAAAATGCGAAAAATCACGTGATCTCAATTTGAGTATTCACTGGTGTTTACTGGTAACTCCGATATATTTTCTGTCACGCGTGCAGGTGATTCAGTTGGGGGAAGTTTGCCACTGGCCTTCAGGAAATCTTTGAGGCTTTTTTCTTTTGAAAACGTTACCTGGATGCCTGTTGGGATTAAGAGTCTTCTGAGATGGTATGATAGTTTGGCATGGAATGATATTGTTATTCTCATTGATGATTTATCTGGTTTAGGTTTGTTTACATCTGTAGTAGGGTTATTGGTGGCCATGATGATTTTCTGCACTAATTGTCGGGGGTAGTTATTGAAGTTGGTTAGAAATGTTTCAATGTGATCAAGTTCTGCTCTGATGGAATCTTTGTTGCAGATGTTCACGGCTCAGCACGCTAAAATGGATACAGTAGCTTTCTTTACGCTGTGCAGATGATTAAACTTATAATTGATGTACTGGTTGGTATGTGTGGGCTTTTATATACACTAGTATTCAGTTTATCTGCAGATCTCTTAACTAGGAGGACGTCCAGGAACGAGAGGCATTGGTTCTATTCTTTTTCTATCGTGAATTTTATTGTGTTGTTTTGCTTGTTGAGGTGGTTGAGGTCTTCATTCTGCTTGAGAATGACAAAAATGTCATCTACCCTATGAAGCCAAGCTGTAGCTTGAACCGGTGAGGTGGATAAGAGCATTCTTTTCAAAACTAGTTATATAAATCTTGTTGAGGACTGGGGACAAAGGACTTCCCATGGGTAATCCATGTATATGCTCATGAAAATCATCTCTAAGGAAGTTAATCTGTGGCGAGGAATATTAGTGAAAAAGTCGATGACATCATACGAAAGGATCTGTATGTCTTTTGGTTGGTCCTGTAGTTTGTCGCAGAAAGCTTTAGAATCTTTTATGAACGAAGAGATTTCTTTACCTAATTATCCGAGAGGAGTGTGGACAGGTGTTGTGTCTCTGGAGCAAACTAGGAGTCTGGCTTTAATTGGATTCTTGTGGGTTTAAATCGTGGCTCTGGCGTATGGGGATCTGGGATGAGATCATGAGACGGCTTGAGTTTGTAGAATAACTGGTTGACAAGTTGTCCCTGTTCTTTCAGGTTCAATAACTGGACATTATGTCTATCGCTATGCGCTCATTCTCAATAAAGGGGTGCAATTTATAGAATAAAGTGTTACTGATAATTAGACGCTATTCCTAATCATATTAAATATTAAGTACAGATTCCTTCTTGCCATATATTAGGCATACATCACTCTTTCAAGAACACTGGTTCCTGCTCATCCCCGGATGCATCACTGAGATCCTAACCTGCCTGCACTGTCTTAGGGAATCTTCCGCCCTTCTATTCTTATCGAGTGTGGGGGTTTTATCGTCACTTGCTTGGAACTTTCTTTCAAGAACACATAACAAATTTAAACATGTCGACTGATTACAGTGACTATATCACTCAACAGAATATCCCAAAATGTAACATATATGTTACTGTCGCAAACCATACTAGTAAATTTCAAAGCGTTACAAATAATATATATCTACTTGATAATATTAAAAGGAGATGCATGGTTGCTGCATAGAACATATATTGCTGAATTTTAGAAATAAGTCTTGACTTTATCTGTTTTCTTTTGTCGCAGAAACAGTTGAAACTACCTACGTTATATAATCTCAACATGGAGACATCGTTAGCAAATTATGTTCCAAATCCATCTGTGAAAAGATTTCAATACATGAACAATAATGTTTTCCCAATAAATCTGAGAAGTTATTCCCTAAACTCCCGCATATATCACAAATTTGAGGGGGATGGGGGGGGGTTGGCTTTTAAGAAATGAAACATGCGTTACCATAATATCTCATCTGATCGCTACAGTAGGGTTATAGGAGACACTGGGATAAAAACTACCCATATACACCTTTAGATTAACCATTAAATACTCCTTGTCATGTCTTATAATGATTAGCTAAGGTGGAGAAAGCCCGCAAGAAAACTTACGTTACCGTAACATATGATACCAAATTTACGAAACAAGCGCTCTATTGCAAATTCTAGCTTTTCTTTACATAGTCACATGTTTTAGCTACCCGCCATTTCTGTATGAAACCAGTGGTCTTGCCTAGATCCATGTTGATCAGGAATTTCGAGCTTCAGGAACAGGTGAGTTTCATTAATCCTTGTGTTTGTTCCCGTTTCTTGGTTGATTGTACCCAAAAAGACATTGATGCCATTAGTAATTGAATCGTGATAAATTATCTTTACAACACATGCAGAAAACATTTTAAATATGGTTTTAATAAGCTAGAGCATCAATGGAAACTTATGTTACTACTGCGTCTCTCTTGCAGCAATCTAAACGGACATAAATTTTTACGCCATATTTCTGATAACCCATCCTGCAGATGTAGTCATCAATTTGAAGACACTGAACATTTTTTATTGAATTGCTCCTTATATTCAGATGCCCGAAATAATACAATAAATAATTTACCTACTATTCACCGAAATACTACAACCCTATTGTATGGAATTGACAGCATAGAAAACTCATTCATTATTTTTAAAACTGTTCACTCGTTTTTTGAAATCACCAGACGATTCGAGGGACAATTATAACCATTCATTGTAAATACATTTTCACTTGTACATTATTTGCCTATTACTAAACTGTAAATCCATTCCAGAGACAACTATAACACACTCACTGTAAAATAACTGCACTTGTACATTGTATGTTTCTTTATGTAAATACATGTATCTATATCTGACAGGGAGAAGGGTTTAATATACGCTATGCCTGTTCCCCAATCCCTATTCAGATAGAAATCTGAATAAAAATATTGCTTATAAAAAAAAAAAAAAAAAAAATGTTACTACTGGTAACTTCAGTTTCATTTTACGGTTAGTTGTATTATCTTCAGTAATTTTAAAACATATCTTTACAGTTAGTTGTATTATCTTCAGTAATTTTAAAACATAAATCATTTTCGCAAAAAATATTCTTGTTTTATATACAGTAGACCCCCTTACAGATTTATTTGATCTAATATGCTGTCTTTTGTTGTGTTTCATGAAATTATTTTTCATCGAAAGATGCTTAGTAATAGATTATACAAATAATTTCAAATCTGAAAATCAAAAGGATAGATCATTTATTATTGATTATTTGCCTTTTGTTGCCATCAAATAATATGCATCTGAATATTTGGATGTTTGTCCTGTAAAATAAGTATGTAACATAAGTCGTTTACTCGCAAGGCTGGAGTAACATATGTTTCATAAAGGTTTTCTTTATATTATAGGTTCAGATATGGCAAAATGCAAGGCCAAAATTCAAAAATCCTAGAAAGAGAGAAAGAAGGCTAAAAACAAAAGTATTTTTTTAGCGAAATAAAGGTCAAGGGTTAAGAAATATTACATATCAACCTCTCAACTGACCAAAGTGGAGAAGCAGAAAAGAAATACTGGAATTAAAAACACGAGTACAGAAACACAGAGAAAAACAGAAAGAACAGCAATGAATATTAGAGATGATGTAAATAGAAGAGCAGCAGAATGTTGGTGGAGATTCGGGGTTAGATAGCAGTGAATATGATAGCACAGGGCGAAGCACAAGTACCCGAAAGCAACCACTTGTTATTAGATAACCTTTTCAAAACGGGAGACGATTAGGGCCAAGAAAAAGGATCAGCGGGGCTTTGAAGAAAGTTAATAAAAGATTGAAAAAGATAACCGAAGCGAAAGAAACTATAATGAAACGGATGCGTAGTGCACAAAAGAAAATTGAAAGATTAATAAAGGAGTAAAGAGTGTTGGGGTTTCTGAAAACTTAACACCAAAGAGACAGACAATGAAGTATATGCGTCACATCACAGCATCCCCTGTAACAAGAAAGACGACAATTACTGCTTTCTCACATATTTTAGCTGAAGAGATCAAAGAGACCAAAAAATCGAATGGGGAAGAGAAGGTTTATCTATGATTAGGAAGGTGGTTGCTGGGAAGATATTAAAAAAGTACAAAGTATATTAAGTAAAACTACCTTGATGTCAAAAAGAAAGCTAAGGGCAACAGGCAAGAATCTGAAAATACAACCTCTAAAACGACATGCGCGCGATTCAGTAACAAATTTTTTTTTAAGTCAAAACAATAGTCGTATACAACCTTGCAAAAGATTTATAATCATCGGGTAATGGAGAGAAGCAGCAAATTTCCATATTGACTGATTACATGTCTAACCTTCACCAGAAATATCTGTGAGAATTCTGAAACAAAAATCTCTCGTCGTTTTGTCGTATGAGACTAAAGTACATTTTATTGGCATCATTTCTCAGCAGAACCGCCTGTCTGTGTACGAAACATCAAAATATGGCTCTGAAGTTCCATTGTTTAAAACGTTGCAGATTTAATGTTTCAGAAAACCCTGGGTCTTTCTTGAAGAACAAAGAACAGGTCAGAAGCTTAAATGAAGTTTTTGAAAGTGAGTTAACATTGACGACAAATTTAAAATGAAAATTGTTCAGCAGAAGGTTTCACCGGAGGAATTCATAGAAATTTTCTGGAAAGTTGTGGGTGATTTTGAAGAACATGTCTCACGAGTCCGTCAGCAATACTCAATGTCCAGAATACTAAAAGAGCATCTTCCTGATGATGAGATGTTTGTGTATATGGATTTTTCTGAAAATAACAGTTGTAAGAGCGTGAACGAGATCCAAAGTGCATATTGGAATAAAAGTGCTGTAACCTTGCATCCTATAGTAATATATTATAGAGATTCTCAAACCAAAACCCTACGTCATAGTAGCTATGTGGCAGTTTTTGATGAATTAGCACATAACGCAGTCACCGTTAAGGCTATAAATTATAGTATAATTGAAAAGCTTTACGTTCAACTAGATTACATTGATCACATTAAGAGAACACACTACTGGACTGACAGCCCTGCAAGCCAATACAGAAATAAATTTATATTCAACTTCATTGCAAATCACAAAACAAGCTTCAATTGCAAAGCAACATGGAATTATTTTGAAGTGGGTCATGGCAAAGGGCCATGTGATGGGTTAGGTGGTACCTCAAAATGTATGGCAGATGGTGCTGTTAGAAACGGCAAGGCAGTAATTCAGGATGCTGTTGACTTCTTTGATTGGGCTACGAACTCCAGAATGAAAGCTGTTAAATTTTTCTTCGTTTCTAAGGCGATTGTCAGAAGCAGCAATCTTCACTGGAGATCAACCTAGTTAAATGAACAATGAAGTTGCATGCTGTAGGTGTCCATCTGTCATCTATACAAGGGAAACATCATGCTATGTTGTCCTGAATGCTTGCGTGGACAGCACTGTAATACTCGGTCATATGTACCTATTATTACTGCTAAGGCTAACCCTGTTGCAAATCCTTCAGCTGCTACCGGTGAAAGTATCAATGCTCACAATGGTGCCAAGTTAGATGTGGATGACAGTTTGCCTAACAAGGTGTTATCTTCCAGTGATTTTGGTGCTGCCATGTATGATTTGGATTGGTACATAGGTCAAGTTATATTCGTAGATATAGAAGATGGTGAATATGAAGTGTCATTCATGCAAAAGTGTAAGTCTCTATTTCAATGGCCAAATCCGCCAGATATATTATGGATCACCCCAGTCGACTAATATGTGTTCAACCAAGTGGAAAGTCAGAACGTATGCTAAAAGTCTCTACTGGAGATTTACACAAAATTGAGGAGACATTTGAGAAACAATCAACAGTTGAGTTAGTCTTATTTTGAAAACTTTTGACCTTCAAGCTCTTTAGATTTATCGATATCCTAGTTAAAAACCATTAAAATCTTGTTAAAATTAATTCTAAGTTGTGTTTTGATTTGATTTAACATACATTACCAAACGTTTGAGAGACTTATGTTGAATATATTTTTATTTTTCTACTTCTACTTGTTTCTTGGTTAGAATATGTGAAAATCTAGATCTACACCACATATTTAACAATGTAAGAGATAAGATCTTATCTTGCTTGAAGAGTTGCTTGAAGACCTGGTAATCCAGAGTGTCAGTGACTAGTTTCGTTCGTATTAAGCTTTTCAGACAGATTGGACTCACGTGGCAGGCATTTTTATACACCCACATTTTCATGTGGACGTTTATCGTCATCGTCCGTCCACAATTGTTTGTGAACACTCTACAGGTCACAATTTTTATCCGATTTCAATGAAACTTGAAATATAGGTTTATCACCCTAATATCTCAATTCCTTTCGATATTGGCATGTATCGGACTGTAACTTCATGGATTATGGCCCCTGATTGTACGAAAAATCATGTTTTTAGCTTGTGAACACTGTAGTGGTCACAATTTTTATCCAATTTTGTTTAATCTTGAAATGTATGTTTATAACCCACAGATCTCGGTTCCTGTCGATATTCGCGCATATCAGACCATAACTTCCTGAATTATGGCCCCTGATTGTTCGAAAAATCATGTTTTTAGCCTGTGGTCCCTATAGAGGTCACAGTTTTATCCGATTTAAAAAAACGTTTGAATATATCACTGTTACACACTAAGATCTTGCTTCCTTTTGATTATCTCGGACACCAGAACTTAACTTCCTGGATTATGGCCCCTGATTGTTCGAAAAATCGCATTTTTAGCTTGCGGATTCTCTAGAGGTCACAATTTTTTTCCGATTTTAAAAAACGTTTAAATAAATCACCATTCCACCATAATGAAGGTTGAATTTGAATTTTGGGAAAATCGAAATGAAACTGCCCGACAAAATGGCCGCTCTTTGTACGCAATTTGTGTAAAGGTGTTTAATACGAAGGTTGTGGACCCTCTAGAGGTCACAATGTTTATCTGATTTTGATGAAACTTAAAACATATCTTTATATCCCAAAGATCTCAGTCCCTTTCGACATTATCACCCTAATATCTCGATTCCTTTCGATATTGGCATGTATCGGACTGTAACTTCATAGATTATGGCCCCTGATTGTACGAAAAATCATGTTTTTAGCTTGTGAACACTGTAGAGTCACAATTTTTATCTAACTGGATGAGAATAACACATGACACAATCATATGGAATACAAGTTACTTAAAGAGTTTATTACAGCGACGTTTCGACGAGGGTTCTCCCGTCTTTGTCAAGCAAAGAATGACCATCATAGTGCAATGAGGATATATATACAAAATATGGAACAAAGACAAACATCTATATATATATATATCCTCATTGCACTATGATGGTCATTCTTTGCTTGACAAAATCGGGAGAACCCTCATCGAAACGTCGCTGTAATAAACTCGTTAAGTAACTTGTATTCCATATAATTGTGTCATGTGTTAAACTTGAAATGCAAGTTTATAACCCAAAGATCTTGGTTCCTTTCAATATTTGCGCATATCAGGTCGTATTCCTGAATTATTGCCCTTGATTGAACAAAAAATCACGTTTTTAGCTTGTGGTCCCTGTAGAGGTCTCAATTTTTATCCGATTTAAAAAAAACGTGTGAATGTATCCCCATTACACACTAAGATCTTGCTTCCTTTTGATAATCTCGGATACCAGAACTTAACTTCCTGGATTATGGCCCCTGATTGTTCGAAAAATCGCATTTTTAGCTTCCGGATTCTCTTGAGGTCACATTTTTTTCCGATTTTGAAAACCGTTTAAATGCATCACCATTCCACCATAATGAAGGTTGAATTTGAATTTCGGGAAAATCGAAATGAAACCGCCCGACAAAATGGCCGCTCTTTGTACGCAATTTGTGTAAAAGTGTTTAATACGAAGGTTGTGGAGTGTGAACCCTCTAGCGGTCACAATGTTTATCTGATTTTGATGAAACTTAAAACATATCTTTATATCCCAAAGATCCCAGTCCCTTTCGATATTTGCACATTTCAGGCCATAACTTTCTGGATAATTGACCCAGATTGTACAAAAAATCCTGTTTGTCTTTAGCTTGTTCCCTATCCATCTCTTGCAAAATGTGGGTGTATCCTGCCTGGCAGCCGATGGTTGTTAAAATTATTATTATTTTTTTTTGTTTTTTTTTTGTTCTTTTCCCATAATGCTTATATCTCAGAATATAACCATGGGATCTTTCTGAAACTTCGACCTACCTCCCCCCAAGAATGGGTGGTGGCTTTGGAAATGGAATGAATATATTTTCAAAACGTTTTTCGAATCGCGTTTGTTTTTAGCTTGTAAAATGTGGGCATATACTGCCTGGCAGCCGCTGATTATTTATACTATTCCGAAAACCTGGTGAGGTTTCCATGGTTACTACTTGGCGGGGTTACCGGGGTTGGCCTTTTGGTAGGGTTTGGGAATTTGTTACCCGGGTCGGTAGCTCGCTTTCTGGGGTTGTACAGAGGTATGACAAATGATCATTTAGATTGAAGTGCTAGTGTCCATAACTTTGCTAACCAGGATGCCTTAGGTTGGTTTGTAACATTGTTACTTGTCATAACAATAAAGGGATAGTATATAGACAATGGTGTTGAGATAACACCCGTGAGAGGATTATAAGGCTCAATATAAATCCAAAGTTGGAACACTCAGGGGTAGAGCATTGTAAAACAAAACAAAACAAACAAAAAAATGATTGGAATGCCCAAGTTTAGATTTGTCGTTGATTCCATAAAACCTAACTACTTATGGAATCAATCTAAATGATCAGTTGTCATACCTCTGTACAACCCCAGTAAGCGAGCTACCGACTCTGGTAACAATTTTGCAAACCCCGCCAAGGGGCCAACCCCTGTAACCCCACCGAATAGTATAAATCAAAACCCCCGCCACGTGAGTCCAATAAGTCTGAAGAGTTCAATACGAACGAAACTAGTCACTGACACGCGGGATAATCAGGTCTTCAAGCCTTATATTATCTCTTATATTTTCTCACTCTCTGCTTACGATCTTGTGATTCCCCTTTTTGCCCCGGGATCAACCTCGGCTACAAGAGATACCTTAGAATCAAACCGGTCCAGAGCCGATCTGGTTGAAATGAAATGAAATGAAATGGGGTTTAACGTCCTACTGTTCTGCTCCTATGCTGGGCTAATGAAGACGGGTATACGCCATACAGTGTGCTATGAGGGAAATTTTGCCCGGGCAGCGGCACTATCGCCTACTCTTATATCGAATTCCAACTGCCTAGGGATCTTTTACGTGCATTCCAATGTATACACGGGACCTCGGTTTTTCGTCTCATCCGAAGGACTAGACAGCTATCCTTGTCAGGCCCTCCGTCCTGCATCACTGACAAGGGGGAACCACGCCGGAAAATCTGGATGAACTTTCTCGGCCAATGCAGGGATCGAACACCCGACCTCCAGGCTAGCGAGCTAGCGTCTTACCCACTTAGCCACGTGATCCCCCGATCTGGTTGATAAAAAGCCACTCATTCAACAAAGACACATAACCGAAGGATGACAGGCCTACCCGTCCAGTTAATACATCCGACAATCTCACCTCAGTCCACAAATGACAGACACCTACAAGTCGCCTCCTACTTCCGATTTCCAAGGCATAGTCCAAACCTTGACTCTCATATAAATAAACTATTTGGTACTAATTCTAACCTATATATATCAAACCCATTGAGCGCCATGTTGAATTACACAATATTTAACGGTTAAAAACCTAACTACTTTATGGAATCAACGAGAAATCTAAACTTGGCCCCAACCGTTTTTATACGCCCACATTGAAATGTGGTCTTATATTGTCGTCGCCCCCCGTCCGTCCGTCGGTCTGGCATCCACAATTGCTTGTGGACACTCTAGAGGCTAAAGTTAATATCCGATTGATTTTCAGCGATTTCCGATAATTACTGCCAGAGTTATGGCCCTTAATCACTTTGAAAAATCTTGTGGACGCTCTATAGGCTAAAGTTAATATCCGATAGACTTCAAATTTATATACATTGTTTAAGGCCATGAGACGAAGAAGCCTCATGATTTTCAGCGATTTCCGATAATTACTGCCAGAGTTATGGCCCTTGATCACTTTGAAAAATCTTGTGATGCTCTAGAGGCTAAAGTTATCATCCGATTGACTTCAGAATGATACACAGAGTTTAAGATCTTGAGACGAACAAGTATATTCTTTTTCAATTAATTTTTATGACTTGAACAGCTAAATCCATGTTATTAAGAGCCATTCCACGAGAAAACCATGCAATATCAGGCAGATGTTCGAAGGTGGGGGGGGGCGGCCAATTAAGTTCATACTCACAGGGTTTGGTCGACCCATCGAGCCTACTCCCAAGCCAAAATCGCCGATTTCAGAAATCAACCGTTTCCGAGATACAGGCCGATTATGTTTTTCGACTGATTTTTGTCATTTTAGGCCAAATTTTAGCTATTTTTGTCGCACTACTACCGCTGTTGCATGACCCTGGCAAACTAGGTTTTGGTTGTTCGTGATAATCAGGGTCTAACCCTATCACATTATCATGGTCACCCGGTTCAAGTTCATTTTCCATAGGTGTCAGGAGACTACACAAGATACGTGTCTGGAGATACCTGAAAAGTACCCTATCTTCAGATCGCGATAACTCCACTGGAGCAGGGTTTGCGATAAAAATTAAAACCAATTTATTTCCAGCTTGACCAGTTCTAACAACATAAGAAATAAAATCGTTGTCAACTAACTTGCAAAAGTATGAAAATTTGTGTCGAAAGTTACCAAAAACTTTATTTTTTATTGGGATACATCGACGGATTATTCAGGTACCCAATCGCCAATATTGTTATTCAAAGGGTCAATATATCAACTCCGGCTCCCATTCAACACGCTTTGCCAAAATATTCAGTCTCGGTGTGGTTTGGTATCCAGTCTACAAATCCAGTGAATATGGATTTTCGCAAATTCTCGATGTAGAATGTCGATCCTGATTATTTAAACATTTTTTTTCTATGAAAAATGAGAAATTTCAATAAATTTTGAAAAAAAGTCGAGTTAGAGCAGATGAAAGTCGACAATTATGCAAAACAGACCCAATTTCCATGAAAATCACCCATTTAGTCTTCACCGTGACCTTCAATCGCGAGGTATTCAGGGATACAATTTGAAGTTCACACGTTGCTCTATCGACAAACCATATCTCATTCGAAAATATTGAAAAACAAATGAGTTAGGGTTGGGATTTTAAAAATTTTCTTGTCCGACATTTTACCGAAAATATAGGGACATAACTCTTATCGTTATTTAAGCAGACGGATTCATACCACAATAAGCAAATAGTGTAAAAGTAATGTAATGTAATTCCAAGATTGTGGTTACTCTAGAGACACAATTTTTATCTGATTGTGATGAAACTTAAAATATATGTTTATATCCCAAAGATCTTGGTTCCTTTCGATATTTGCGCATATCACATCGTAGCTTCCTGAATTATGATCCCAGAATATACAAAAAAACACGTTTTAATCTTGTAGTCCCTCTTAGTCTTAATGTCACAATTTTTATTCGACATGATGAAACTTTTATTTTATATACTTTTATATCCCAAAGATCTCGGTTCGGACTGTAACATACTGGATGATGGCCCCTGGTTGTACGAAAAATCACTTTTTATTTAGCTTGTTCGTATCGCCCAGTCAGTCTAACATCAACTTTATGCAAAACATTAGAAACAATAACATCTTCACAAATCAACAAAGTGGCTACCGCTCTGACAGGTCTACTGCAGATCATATCATTAAATTGCAACATGACATTTCCAAAGCATTTACCGCCAAACAATACCTCTGCGCAATTTTCGTCGACTTAACTAAGGCCTTTGACCATGTGTGGGTGGACGGTCTTTTACACAAACTCCACAGCGCAAAAATCAAAGGCCGAATGTACAAGTGGATAGAAGATTTTCTCAACAATAGGCCTATCAGAGTACGAGTAGGGAACTGCTTGAGCGAAAAATTCAAAATGGAAAACGGAACACCGCAAGGATCCGTTACCAGTCCAATACTTTCCAATATCATGATAAATGATCTTCCCAGTTATGGGGGGAAGGACACAGAATCGGGGCTGTTCGCAGATGACAGCTCGTTCTGGAAGGCATCGAATGATATAGGTAAAATCAAAAAATCACTGCAATACACTTTAGAACAAATTTCTAAGTGGGCAAATGAATGGGGGTTTATCATATCAGAGGGAAAGACAGTAGCAATGCTGTTCCACCCGACCGATAGCAATAGGAAAATTGATTTAAATCTAAGCGGCACAAAAATTGAATTTAAAACAGAGGCCAAATTTCTTGACATGACATTCGATTCTAAACTATCTTGGAAGCCTCATATCGATGGCATAGTAAGTCGCACATCAAAAATACTCAACATGATGAAATATATCAGAGGGACAACCTGGGACGCTAATATAATTACTTTAATGCTAATATATAGATCACTCATCCGCTCGGTTATCGACTACGGATGTCTGGCGTATGCCAACGCAGGCGATAGTCCAATCTGTTTCACAGAGAATTACGAGTCTCGTATAATATCTCTGTCATAGACGACTGCCTTGTTGTGAATCATTGGCTGAATGGCGCATGCATTGTTTACATAAGACATAACTGCTTCGGAGAGAATGCTGCATTTTAGTCAATTTAATACCCATTTACACTAAATCGGAAATAATTTTTACCTACAAATACGTCAAACGCCTTTATTTATTTTTCCAATATATACAAAAAATGTTTTAGAATTTAATTTGTCGCAGGAAAAAAGTTAATATTTCTAGCTCATTAAGCCGCATCAATGTCATCCTTATCAATGATTGTCGCGGCCAAGCAAATATTCATTGCGGATCAGTGTGGCGATAGTCAGCTAAGCCGGCTAGACAAAATACAAAACAAAGCCATAAGACTTGAGACTAGAGCAGCTATAGGAGCAAAAACAGTAGCCCTTTTACACGAAATGGGAGAGCTTCGATCCGCTTGATCTCGGGCGTGAGGAACTCTCACTCAAATATTGGGGCAAGCTGCAAATTTCAAAAACAAAGATGCCCAACATACAACTGTCTCAGCTAATTCAAACGAATAGGTTTTAGGAAAAAAACCCAGACCCGTGTCCTTTGGACTAATGTCAAATGATATTCTAACTAAACACAACTTGAAAGGCACAATTATCGAGACTCATACCTTCCCCGACACCCCACCTTGGCAATTAGGAAATCCAACCACCAACACTTACTTAAGTCAAGTCACAAACAAACACGTTAACCCAATAGAGGCTAGAACACTAGCAATGGAACTACTAGAATCAAAATGGAGTAACCATCTCAAATTTTCACAGATGGATCAAAAAATTCGACAAAAGGAGCAACAGTATACGGCATATACATACACAAAGTAAAGCTGAACATCAGGAAAAGGTTACCAGAACACTGTTCTGTGTACACCACGGAACTGATGGCCATCAAAACTGCACTGGAATGCCTAAGCCAAGACCTAGTTCTGACCCTAACCCAAGCCCACAATTGTGTCAAAAAATCATGTGCCCTAACCCTATTTACATGTTGTGACCTTGAACCAAGTCTGCAGTTGGCCTTAACATTTAGACCTAACATGTTTTTGACATCATACAATGAAATGTTAACATGTACACTCCAAAATTCACACCTGTGTGACTTTTGACCAAACATGCAGTTGGCCTTAATATTTAGACCGAACCTCAAAACATGGCATCTACCTTTGAGATTGGCTTAGACTTATGTGACACTCAAGGTTTACTTTTTTACTGATTGTTAACTGGTTTCTTTTTGGAGGGCCAGTGACAGGCTGTTCGCGAGAAATAAAGAGGTTTATTTCTATTTCCAGTTGAAACCATATTTTTTTCTTATTTTCTCACTGTTTTTTATTGCATATTTATCCCCAGCCTCCTATCATTTCAGGTGCCAGGGCAATGTTTCATAGAGTGGAATGATTGACCTCAACACAAGTATTAAAAAAAAAGAAGCAAAACAGGTGAGATAAATGTGCATTTCATACACTTTAAGAAGTACACCCAACCTCATCCCCACTTCTGCTCACTAATAGTAATGGGCTGGAAATTTCGTACTGCACAGGCCTGTCTTCTCCCCTTGACATTTAACTGAATGATAGAATTCCACATTTTGACCATTTTCTGGATGTCAATGACCATTTCCCTGGATAGTATTTCCCAGAATTCTCATTCTCATCCAAATTTAACATTTCAGGTCTACATCTCAAAACCTGATCTCTTCCTGGACTGGCTTTAGGAGAACGATGATGCATATCAATTTCATCCCTGATCTCTATGACACCTGTGGTGGAAGTGGAGGGCAAATCGTAATCAGTTTGGGTTCCAGCCCCGAGGACCTCTGTAAACTTTGCTTTTTGGTGATGACTTAATTTCCGAGCTTGAAAAGGAAGCTTGTGTGTTTATCATGGCCTCTCATATTGGAAGATAACATTAATGGTTTGTGTGTTGATCGACGGTTGTGCATATCTTTTGGTCAGGAAAGTTGTAGGCACCATCGCCATTGTAAATCATTTGACAGGCCCGAGTGAACGGGGCGACCTATGATTGGTCAGCACTGTATCAGATTCCATACCGGGGGGTGGGGATAAAAAAACTGTTGTAGTGTTACATAATCAGATTATTTCAACTTACTTATCCTGTGGAAATACAGCTATATAGGAGATATTTTGAAATTCATAGGCACTGCATGTTTCAACATTTTAGATTTGACCACAATTTGGCACTTGAAACTATGTTAACAGAGAAAAACTGTGTGGTTTTCGATGAAAGTGTTAAAAGTCTAATATTGCATCATGATTACTGTTTTAAAGTATTTTCGTGTTTGATTCATATTGAATTCATCTCATCTTTTTGAAGAATGCATTTATGTTCAAAAATAAAAATGTTCTGTGGAATTCAAAATTCATGTGCTTTTAAATTATCAGATTCCAAACTGGGGGGTAGGGATGAAAAAGCTGTTGTAGTGTTACATAATCAGATTATTTCAACTTACTTATCCTATGGAAATACAGCTATATAGGAGATATTTTAAAATTGATAGGCACTGCATGTTTCAACATTTTAGATTTGACCACAATTTGGCACTTGAAACTACGTTAACAGAGAAAAACTGTGTGGTTTTCGATGAAAGTGTTAAAAAGTCTAATATTGCATCATGATTACTGTTTTAAAGTATATTCGTGTTTGATTTATATTGAATTTATCTCATCTTTTTACAGAATGCATTTATGTTCAAAAATAAAAATGTTCTGTGGAATTCAAAATTCATGTGCTTTTAAATTTCTGTCTGAAATTCCGCAGTTTTCTGATGTATTATAGTGTTTGCAGAATGCCGCACAGCTCATCTGAAAATGCATAGATTTTCATATTCTTTGGCCAGGGAATTGCATATATGTTTGTTTATTAGATAACAACAGATTTGTTTAAACTGCAGAAACATGTGAGGTATATAGGACTAAGACTAGTAATTATTTCCCCTTATTTCATGATGGACGAATGTAGTGCGAGTTATAAATAGACAATTTTTCCCTTAATTTTTTTCTCCCCTCTTCCTGCATTTTTGGGTTGACTTTTTGGTCTAGAATTGGAGAAAAGGGATCAAATTTGCAATTTCATAGCAGTTTTGGGTAATACTGATGATATTACAGCGGAGGGATAGGGGGTGTAGAGTGTCTTTCTGCAGAGCAATCATTGTTGTCCCCATTGTGCCTATAAAGATTGGAACCAACGGAATGTTGAGCAAAAAGCTACAGCCTGTGATGTTACAGTCATTTAACATTGAAGTCAAAGGGCAAATAATTGCTAGTCTGAGTCCTGATGTATATTGATCTTTTAGAGGCATTTAGTAACTGGATAGAGCAATAAACTATAACACATACTTATGGAAGAACAATTACTGATTTATTTGGGCGACGTTTCGAAGAGTATTCTCTCAACGTTTTCAAGCAAGTACAGTAACAAGTGTGTAGAGCAATTATATATAGACAAGCAATAACAACAATTCAGAAACCATGCATGACAACAACAAGATCAAAGGATTAAAAAACAACATGATCAAAGGCAATATACATATGACGGATTATAGGGGTAAATAATTTTAATTGGACAACCAATCATGACAAATGAGAAACCATACATGATGTGATTGACTAGGTGAGGGTACATCAAGGGAATAATAAAGGACTGATAATAGGGGTAAACATACCATTAAACCAAACAAAAGGGAAGCCATACATGTTACGAAAACATCAGAGGAGTAGTGAGCTACATAGGGATTAAATGGTTAAGCCATATTTAAATGAATTACAAAATATTAGTATTAAAATGCACACAACATAGCACAACTAATGATAGTCCAACATTCTTCCTTCCGACAGACTCACACATACATTTATTCCTAGGATAAGTACAAGAGACACTTAACTGTTTACAAAGGATAATTACATAAATGACCATAAATAAGTGGTAAATTATAATATTGGAAAGCCACACCACAGTCCTATCCACGGGCTTCTAAGTAATTATGTCCTGCACACTCCTTCCCATTTGACACACATACTTCTTAAAATTAGTTCTACAAATGGATAACGAGAATAAACAAGTAATACACATGATACGCGAACTGAGTAACTTAAGCACGTATGGAAGTCTAGGCATGTACACATTAGTTAAGAATTAGTTCATCATAGGCTCTTGGGAGGAATATTCCTGTGTCGCGATTGAGGTCTGGTTTGGATCTCCTGATGTGTATTGCTTCCATGATTTTCCGCGTCTTTTCGTTGTGTTGGTTGAGGGCTAGGGTCTTAGACGACTGGATTTTGTGGCCTGGATTGGACTGGAAGTGCTGGGCAACTGCTGATTCTGCTGTGGGGGACCTTGAGTTATGCTGGGCGAGTCTTTTAGGTAGGGGTTGTCGAGTTTCACCAATGTATGTCATATCACACGAGCACATAACTTCATAGACACATCCTTTAGGTGGCAGTGGAATGGTGGGTTGCAGTTTACCATTCGCTTTCAGGTGGTCTTTAAGCGTGCGTCCTTTGGAAAAAATGACTTGGATGCCTGTCGTTGCGAGTAGCCTTCGGATGTGGTACGATAACATTCCTTGAAACGGGATGGTTATCCGTATGGGTGGTTTATCTGGCTTGGGCTGTTCAGCAACGGTTTTCTTTTTTGTTTCTTTTATGGTATTCTTGACTAACTGGGGCGGATATCCGTTCAAATTAGAGAGTATGCTTTCTATATGGGTGAGTTCACTGGGGAGGGAGTTGTCGTCACATATATTGATGGCTCGACGGGCTAGGGTAGTTATGGTTGACTTTTTGACACTATGTGGGTGGTTCGAATCATAATGGATATACTGGTCGGTATGGGTAGGTTTTCTGTATACACTAGTGGTGAGTCCTGTGTCTGTTTTCGTAACAAGGACGTCTAAGAAGGGTAGGCACTGGTTATTTTCTTTTTCAATAGTGAACTTAATTCTATTATTCTGGTTGTTTAAATGCTGGAGAAGGGTGCCTGGATCATCATTTTGGTCAAGGATTACGAAAGTATCATCAACTTTTCGAAACCAAGCTATCGGCTGGACAGGTGATCTTGACAGGGCCACCTCTTCAAAGTTTGTCAAATAAATCTCGGTAAGCACTGGAGAAAGGGGACTTCCCATTGGTAAACCATGTGTCTGTTCATAAAAATCATCTCCCCATGCGAAGTATGTGGATTCGATGTATGCTTTGGTTAGTTCTATGATGTCTTCGACTGTTAAACTGGTTTCTAATGGAGTTTCTAAGTTGCTTAGTCTCTGTCGGAGTACTGTTATGGCATCTTCACGGGGGATATTGGTGAATAAGTCAATAACATCATAAGATAAGATCTGTACATCATGGGGTTGGTTTTGTAATTTGTTGCAAAAGTCTTTTGAATCTTTAATGAAGGAATCTGCTTCTTTGCCTAATGGGGACAGCATTCTTGATAAGTGTTGTGAGGTGTTATAATAAGCTGAGTCACGGGAACAAACTAATAATCTGGCTTTGATGGGGTTTTTGTGTGTCTTGATGGTTGCCCTGGCATAAGGTGGTCTTGGATGGGAGGGTTTGAGCTTGTAGAAAAGCGAAGGTGTTAGTCGGTTCTGGGTCTTCAGGTTAGTAAGTTGAGCTGTGTGGTTGTCATTGTGGGCCTTAGTTGGGTCTTTTCTTAACTTTCTGTAGGTGGTGCGGTCGGACAGTAGAAGGGAGACGGTTTCGTGGTAGTCACTTTTGTCCATAATGACAGTTGATTTTCCTTTATCTGCAGCTACTATAGTGATAGTCTGGTCTTTCTTCAACTCTTTGAGGGCTGTATTTTGGGCCTGGGTTAAGTTGTGGGATGGTTGTTGAGTCTTAGACTTAGTTATGAGGTTGGTGACTTGGTGCCTAAGAAAATCGATCTTCCCGTCAGGTGCTAACTGTCTTAAGCCTCTCTCTATATTGGTGATGAATTGATCATGGTTGACTGGACGGTTCGTTGGGGTGAACTTCAGACCTCGGGACAGTAGTGTGATCTGGTCATCGGTTAGGTTGCGACTGCTCAGGTTGATGACTGTTTTAGTAAGAAAATCTGCTTTGGTTGTCTTGGTTGTTGTGGGGGACGACGGGGTGGTCTTGAGGTTATTAAATTTCTTCAGATGGTTGGAGCGAGTCGTTTCTCTTAGATTGTCTAGGGACTTTAGCTGCTGGGGACATGAGGTCCTTCAGATCAGAGAGTTTATCTTCACGTAGGTTGCTGAGACGGTGTTTGGTATTGCGATGTTGTTGGATGCGCTCTCTTATGAGACATTTGCTCGCCCTTTCCACTATTCTGTTGGCGGCTGCTGATTGGACGGGGGACTTAATCTGTAGGCCTTTGGTTATAATGTTGTTGTCTCTGCATCGCATCAGAAAAGTAAGGTTACACTTGGTTTTAACATATTTACCTTCCAATCTGTTACTTGTATTAATAGAGGAAACTGCCACATCTCCATACTGATGACGATAATGATCTTTTAGAGGCATTTAGTAACTGGATAGAGCAATAAACTATAACACATACTTATGGAAGAACAATTACTGATTTATTTGGGCGACGTTTCGAAGAGTATTCTCTCAACGTTTTCAAGCAAGTACAGTAACAAGTGTGTAGAGCAATTTATGGTCATTTATGTAATTATCCTTTGTAAACAGTTAAGTGTCTCTTGTACTTGTCTTGGAGCGGATTCCGATTTGCTCAAAGTTAATTCCGGTGTTTTAAAGTAATTTTTTATTAATGTAAAATATTGGTAAATACGAAGGTCTAAAGTGCGAATTCCTATATTTTGTAAGTGAATTCCGGTGTTTTAAAGTAATTTATTATTATTGTAAAATATTTGTGATCGAGTACGAAGGTCTGAAGTGCGAATTCCGATATTTGAAAGTAAATTCCGGTGTTTATATGTTTTCAATGTGAATTCCGGTGATTTTCGGTGTTTAAAAGTAATTTATTATTAATGTAAAATATTAGTAAATACGAAGGTCTTAAGTGCGATTTCCGATATGTTGAAAGTAAATTCTGATGTTTATATGTTTTCAAAGTGAATCCCAGTGATTTAAAGTAATTTATTATTAATGTAAAATATTAGTAAATACGAAGGTCTTCAGTGCGAATTCGGATATTTTGAAAGTGAATTCCGGTGTTTATATGTTTTCAATGTGAATTCCGGTGTTTATGTGTTTTCAATGTGAATTCCAGTGATTTTATGTGTTTTAAAGTAATTCAATATTAATATTAATGGAAAATATAAGTAAATAGGAAGATTGTACGGGCGAATTCTGATACCTCCAAAGTGAATTCCGGTGTATGGATTTGGTCATATAATATTGTAAGTTAAAAAATTAGGACTGAAATGCTGATAAAAGAGGCTTTTTGATGAATACAAATAGGTAATTGGTTGTTATTTTGGAGTTATTGGGTAACTCGACGCAAATTGTTTTTTAGTGTTATTTTGGAGTTCGGCCTATTGGGTAATACGACGCGCCCTACGTTATCATAACCATGATGCATATATTTGAAATGAATTCCGGTAGTCTTTCAAATAAATATACCCACAGGGCCTTTATTTGGCCTGTGTGGAAATCAAAATAGTAATTCCTTACATTATAATGTATTATACATTTAAAATAAATTAGTTTTGTGGGAGGAATCAGGGGTTTTCGAAATGAATTCCGGTGATTATATGTGAATTCCGGTGATTGTAAATGAATTCCGGTGATTAGTTGGGCCGGTTAAAATCCCCACATAAGATAAGATAAGATAAGATTTTATTGTATCATAACACCCATTTCAGGCCGCATACAATTCATATACATGACATAAGTAACATGACAAAAAATAAATAGCAATATACATATATATATTTATAAGAATACTAAACATAAAATACATAGGTTTATGTTAAAAGTGAAAATATCTATCAGAAACATTACTTCAAAAATGTATAGATGTCAAAAGGATAAAAAAAATAAAATGTGAAGTTTTGCCTTGTAATACCTTATTAGGTCGAGGCTTGATTTCTACGTTGAAATGCTTTATATATATAATGGCATACACTCACAGAAACTGAAGGGGGAGGGTCAAATAGATTTTCAAACGTTATGGCCAAATTGTTGTTACTGAATGTAGCAGAAAGAATATTTAGCCTAAGAGATTGATAGTGTGGACATTCAATTAAGAAGTGAAATTCGGTTTCTGCTTTAGAGAGGGAACAGAGTGCACATAGTCTCATATCAGGGGGGACGTTCTTGTACCGGCCCCTCTCTATTTCTCGTTTATGGGAACTCAATCGTAGTGCGGTCATAGCAGACTTGAAGTTTTTATTGTGTACATGAAGCAAATAATTAGCTGGATAGTCTATAGTAGGTTTTACAGTGCCGTAAGTTCTAAGTTTTGAATTGCCAGAAATATATTCGGTTTTATAAATAGTATTGAATTGGGACCTTATGGCCGTTTGAATGTTAGATTTTGAAAGTTGCAAGGGAGATAAGTTGAACTGGTCCATGAGGGAGGATATTGCTGCTGACCATGATAATTTGGGATTTGATTTGCCTATTTCTACATCTTCCACATATGCGGCGGATAGTAAAGGATTTGTACGTTTTATGTCGGGTGTATTTAGTCTTTTATAAAATAGCAACATTCGTTGATAAATATCAATTTGAATTGGGAAGATACCTAGTTCAGCCAATGATCCTATGTTTGATGATTTTTTGGGTTGGAGTAAAATGGATTTGCAAGTTTTTATTGTGATTTTATTATGCTCCACATAGTTCCATTTGTGTAAATTCACATTTCTGCTATATGACTATGTTGTCTCCCGGAATTTGTTTGAAAATCCTATCGTAATCCTTAGTTTTTGTTTTGGTATTTGGCGGGTTGTAGACATTTACTATGCTTAAAGATTGATTATTTCCTATAACAATGTTAATTGCCATTAACTCTAATTGATTTGTTTGATTTATTGTTAATCTGCTGAATGGGATGTTGTTCTTGACATAAATGGCAAGACCCCCTCCGTTTGATTTACCCAGTCGATTATGTCTCGACATTGTATAACTGTCTAAATTAATATCATTGTTTTTGGGAGTTAGCCTCGTCTCTTGTATACATAGTATGTCTGGATTGTTTTGATAGACATATTGTTTGAGTTCTATCAAACGAGACCACAGCCCATTTGCATTGAGTTGGAAAATATTGATTGGCTTAGCCATTGTAATTGTTAATGATTTGTTATTTTAGTATATTATCTTGATTTAAAAAAATTCTTCGCTGTTGTTTACACTACACTTGTCTTGGTTGATTATCTCATTGTCAGTTATCATGGGATTGTCTCCGTGTCTTAACGAATTGTCTCCGTCGTCACTGACAACTGAGCTTATGTTTCTTTTGGCCGATAATCTGGAGTAACTACGGCTTCTTCGGTTTTCCTTTGATTTTGTTGCGGAGGTTGGTGGAATATTTGTTTTTTCTGTCTCTGGGACCCTTTCTGCTTGAGAGGGTTTCCCTTAATTCGATTTTTGGGGGGTTTAGATATTTTTATTAATTTTCGTGGTGTTAGTTACGTATGTTAGAATGGTTTTCCCTATTTCCACATGCCGTTCCTCCTCGTCTTTTACCGATCCTAGCTTTGCCAAGTCTCTACAAAAGCGGAAGAAATCTCCCGCGCTCTTAAATTTCGGAGTAAAGAATTTATTGTTCTCGTCTTTTTTGAGTTCTTCCCTGCTGGGAGTGGTTGTCTCCGGCGATTTTTGGGGATCAGTTTTATTTGCAACATGTGCTGTCGCTTCATTGTATGATATTCCATGCGTGTATTGCATGGTTTTTGTGTTAATATATTTTGGACATTTTGGTGAATCCGCCCAATAATACCCCTTGCAGTTAACGCACGTTCACGCATTTGGGTTGAGTGGCTCTGCACCCTTCCGTTTTGTGGGTGTTCCCACATTTGCCGCAGATGGCTTGGCTTCTGCAGAATTTTTCAATATGCCCTATTCTCTGGCATTTAGTGCATCTTTTTACCTTTGGAATGTAGGGGTGTAACGGCCTCCTTTCATAAAGCATATATATATATTATGCCCTGTGGGGTGTCATTTTTTTTAAAAGTGACCTGCACGGTTCTGATTTTTTTTCCCTGTCTGACAGGGTATTGATAGATGGCTAGGGGGATTGTATCCCCTAGGTTTAAGTTATTGAGGATTTCCTCGTCAGTATAGTCTGAGGGTATGTTATAAATTATAACCCTCTTTGGTGGTTGCCAATTGGGCGTCCTCAATATTTTGGAACGCTAACCTGGCGTTTCCGTTTGATAAAATCCTTATGCTTTCTCATTTCTCGTGTAAATCTTTCACCTTTAAAAAATACTACTACTACTACCTGGTGTTTTAACGTCCGCTTCCACAGAAATGATATCGCAGACAAGGCATATATAGGAGAGCCAAAGCTTCTTCCCGTTTTAGAATATGATTTTGCAATCTTTCCATTTGCGGCCTCAGGCCATGGAGTAGGTTTAGTTGGATGTTCATCCTTTTATTAAATACAAAAAACAAAACGTAATGTTTGGTAGTCGATTTCTTTTCTGGATTGGTAGTTATCGTCTTTGTGGGATTAGTATTTAGGTGCCAGGCCCGTCTTATCGTGGTCTCCCCTTACTCCACTATCTCACTCTGCAGGTTTGGTGTCGGTTTAGTGTTTAGATGCCGTGTCCATCTGAATGTGACCCTCCCTTACTCCACTATCCTGCTGATAGTGGTATATCTTCCCTATGTAGTTTAGTGTTTAGATGCCGAGCCCGTCTAACCGTAACCCCCTCTTACTTCAATATTCTGCTTAATCCAACTGTGGTCATCTTAAATTTAAACAACTAATAATTTCTTAATTCTGGTTCAGTGGCGTGTTTAAAGCAAGAAATTGGAACATTTAGGGCTACCTAATATAATTATACGGTCCATTCGACTACCTGCAAGCTTATATATTTGATACATGTAAATGCTGACATTAATGTGATCTTGTTATACCACAATAAATACATAAATTTAGATGGTGAAATGGCGGAATAAGATGGAATGGTACCATTACCATTGCAATTTGTGAAATCTGATATCTCCTTGTAGTCTCCCTAGATTTGTGGCGATAATTAGAAATGAATTCCGGTAGTCTTTCAAATAAATATACCCACAGGGCCTTTATTTGGCCTGTGGGGATATCAAAATAGTAATTCGTTACATTATAATGTATTATACATTTAAAATAAATTAGTTTTGTGGGAGGAATCAGGGGTTTTCGAAATGAATTCCGGTGATTATATGTGAATTCCGGTGATTGTAAATGAATTCCGGTGATTAGTTGGGCCGGTTAAAATCCCCACATATGACTATGTTGTCTCCCGGAATTTGTTTGAAAATCCTATCGTAATCCTTAGTTTTTGTTTTGGTATTTGGCGGGTTGTTGACATTTACTATGCTTAAAGATTGATTATTTCCTATAACAATGTTAATTGCCATTAACTCTAATTGATTTGTTTGAATCTGCTGAATGGGATGTTGTTCTTGACATAAATGGCAAGACCCCCTCCGTTTGATTTACCCGGTCGATTATGTCTCGACATTGTATAACTGTCTAAATTAATATCATTGTTTTGGGGAGTTAGCCTCGTCTCTTGTATACATAGTATGTCTGGATTGTTTTGATAGACATATTGTTTGAGTTCTATCAAACGAGACCACAGCCCATTTGCATTGAGTTGGAAAATATTGATTGGCTTAGCCATTGTAATTGTTAATGATTTGTTATTTTAGTATATTATCTTGATTTAAAAAAATTCTTCGCTGTTGTTTACACTACACTTGTCGGCGCTATTGCACTTTCGTACCTCTACCAGTTCCCGTGGTCATAGGCACTTGAAATTTTCAGAGGATGTTAAGGGGGGCTAGCAATGACCACACACCATATTTCAGCCAAATCGATAAATAACTTTTTATTTTACCGACCTTTTAATTTCTAACGAGAGAGAACTTCATCCGTTTGACGCCATTTGCTTTGTTTACTAATTAGACTTGAATAACAAGACACTAAGACGGAAACCGACTCGAATAACAAGACACTTAGACGGAAACCGACACACTGCACTAGCTGCCTAACACTGCAGTTCATAAAAATTAATATAATTTTCGTATACTTTAATTTTTGCGCAAAGCCACCATTTTCTATAAAATACTATTTGGTGTTGATCAGTGGATTGGCCTTTAGGTGTAAATATTGCCGTGACCTTGATTTTGACCTTGAGGCCAAACTTCCCATCCATATCGGGGCCTTTGCGTTTATGCTTGCCGTGGCCTTATTTCTTACTGTATTATCAAAGTTAATGTTCGAGGTGAAAGCAGAGATGACGTCCTTCAGAAAAGATAATTGGGTCAAAGTCGTAGGTCAAGGTCATGTTACAGAAAACTAAACTCAAATTTTTCAAAGTCATTTTTGGGACATTTGACCTTGACTTACGACCTTGACCCCGTAACCATTTTCGAAGGTTATCACATTGGCTTGAATCATGAACGTTTAACTTGGTCCTGTCGCACACTGCTCGGTCAGAAAACGGTCAAACGCAGAGGGTCCGTGTCCGAAAGGAAGTCAATGGGCGTGGTCAATGTGAAAGGTCGTGGTGACCTCCACTAGTCACCGTTAACCATCCGTAACCTTGACTCTGACCTTGAGTCCAAACGTCCCATCCATCTCGGGCCCTTTGCGTTTATGCTTGCCGTGGCCTTATTTCTAACTGTATTATCAAAGTTAATGTTCGAGGTGAAAGCAGAGACGACGTCCTTCAGAAAAGATACTTGGGTCAAAGTCGTAGGTCAAGGTCATCTTACAGAAAACTAAACTCGGACTTTTCAAAGTCAGTTTTGGGACATTTGACCTTGACTTACGACCTTGACCTCGCAACCATTTTCGAAGGCTATCACCTTGGCTTGAACCATCGACGTTTACTTTGGTCCTGTCGCACACTGTTCGGTCAGAAAAGGGTCAAACGCAAAGGGCCCGTGTCCGAAAGGAAGTCAATGGGCGTGGTCAATGTGAAAGGTCGTGGTGACCTCCACTAGTCACCTTTAATCATCCGTGACCTTGACTTTGACCTTGAGTCCAAACTTCCCATCAATCTCGGGCCCTTTTCGTTTATGCTTGCCGTGACCCTATTTCTTAATGCTTGAGGTGAAAGCAGAGACAACGTCCTTCAGAAAAGATAAATGGGTCAAAGTCGTAGGTCAAGGTCATGTTACAGAAAACTGAACTCAAACTTTTCAAAGTCAGTTTTGGGACATTTGACCTTGACTTACGACCTTGATCCCATAACCATTTTCAAAGCCCATAATCGTGGCTTGAACCATCGACGGTTACCTTGGCCCTGCCGCACACTGCTCGGTCAGAAAACGGTCAAACGCAGAGGGGCCCGTGTCCGAAGGGAAGTCAAAGGGCGTGGTCAATGTGAAAGTTCGTGGTGACCTCCACTAGTCACCTTTAACCATCCGTGACCTTGACTTCGGCCTTGAGTCCAAACTTCCCATCAATCTCGGGCCCTTTTCGTTTATGCTTGCCGTGACCCTATTTCTTACTGTATTATCAAAGTTAATGCTTGAGGTGAAAGCAAAGACAACGTCCCTCAGAAAAGATAATTGGGTCAAAGTCGTAGGTCAAGGTCATGTTATAGAAAACTGAACTCAAACTTTTCAAGGTCAGTTTTGGGACATTTGACCTTGACTTACGAGCTTGACCCGTAACCATTTTCAAAGCCCATCATCTTGGCTTGAACCATCGACGTTTACCCTGGCCCTGTCCCAAAAATGACTTTGAAAAGTTTGAGTTTAGTTTTCTGTAACATGACCTTGACCTACGACTTTGACCCAATTATCTTTTCTGAATGACGCCGTCTCTGCTTTCACCTCGAACATTAACTTTGATAATACAGTAAGAAATAAGGTCACGGCACGCATAAACGCAAAGGGCCCGAGATGGATGGGAAGTTCGGACACTAGGTCAGGGTCAAGGTCACGGATGGTTAACGGTGACTAGTGGAGGTCACCACGACCTTTCACATTGACCACGCCCATTGACTTCCTTTCGGACACGGCCCCTCTGCGTTTGACCCTTTTCTGACCGAGCAGTGTGTGACAGAACCAAGGTAAACGTCCATGATTCAAGCCAAGATGATAGCCTTCGAAAACGGTTACGGGGTCAAGGTCGTAAGTCAAGGTCAAATGTTCAAAAAATGACTTTGAAAAGTTTGAGTTTAGTTTTCTGTATTATGACCTTGACCTACGACTTTGACCCAATTATCTTTTCTGAAGGACGTCGTCTCTGCTTTCACCTCGAACATTAACTTTGAAAATACAGTAAGAAATAAGGCCACGGCAATCATAAACGCAAAGGCCCTGATATGGATGGGAAGTTAAGACTCAAGGTCAAAATCAAGGTCACGGCAATATTTACACCTAAAGGCCAATCCACTGATCAACACCAAATAGTATTTTATAGAACATGGTGGCTTCGCGCAAAAATTAAAGTATACGAAAATTATATTAATTTTTATGAACTGCAGAGATAGGCAGCTAGTGCAGTGTGTCGGTTTCCGTCTTAGTGTCTTGTTATTCGAGTCTAAATAGTAAACAAAGCAAATGGCGTCAAACAGATGAAGTTCTCTCTCGTTAGAAATTAAAAGGTCAGTAAAATAAAAAGTTATTGATCGATTCGGCTGAAATTTGGTGTGTGGTCATTGCTAGTCCCCCTTAACATCCTCTAATAATTTCAAGTTCCTACGACCACGGGAACTGGTAGAGGTACGAAAGTGCAATAGCGCCCACTTGTCTTGGTTGATTATCTCATTGTCAGTTATCATGGGATTGTCTCCATGTCTTAACGAATTGTCTCCGTCTTCACTGACAACTGAGCTTATGTTTCTTTTGGCCGATAATCTGGAGTAACTACGGCTTCTTCGGTTTTCCTTTGATTTTGTTGCGGAGGTTGGGGGAATATTTGTTTTTTCTGTCTTGGGGACCCTTTCTGCTTGAGAGGGTTTCCCTTGATTCGATTTTTGGGGGGTTTGGATATTTTATTAATTTTCGTGGTGTTAGTTACGTATGTTAGAATGGTTTTCCCTATTTCCACATGCCGTTCCTCCTCGTCTTTTACCGATCCTAACTTTGCCAAGTCTCTACAAAAGCGGAAGAAATCTCCCGCGCTCTTAAATTGCGGAGTAAAGAATTTATTGTTCTCGTCTTTTTTGAGTTCTTCCCTGCTGGGAGTGGTTGTCTCCGGCGATTTTTGGGGATCAGTTTTATTTGCAACATGTGCTGTCGCTTCATTGTATGATATTCCATGCGTGTATTGCATGGTTTTTGTGTTAATATATTTTGGACATTTTGGTGAATCCTCCCAATAATACCCCTTGCAGTTCACGCACGTTCACGCATTTGGGTTGAGTGGCTCTGCACTCTTCCGTTTTGTGGGTGTTCCCACATTTGCCGCAGATGGCTTGGCTTCTGCAGAATTTTTCAATATGCCCTATTCTCTGGCATTTAGTGCATCTTTTTACCTTTGGAATGTAGGGGTGTAACGGCCTCCTTTCATAAAGCATATATATTATGCCCTGTGGGGTGTCATTTTTTTAAAAAGTGACCTGCACGGTTCTGATTTTTTTCCCCTGTCTGACAGGGTATTGATAGATGGCTAGGGGGATTGTATCCCCTAGGTTTAAGTTATTGAGGATTTCCTCGTCAGTATAGTCTGAGGGTATGTTATAAATTATAACCCTCTTTGGTGGTTGCCAATTGGGCGTCCTCAATATTTTGGAACGCTAACCTGGCGTTTCCGTTTGATAAAATCCTTATGCTTTCTCCTCATTTCTCGTGTAAATCTTTCACCTTTAAAAAATACTACTACTACTACCTGGTGTTTTAACGTCCGCTTCCACAGAAATGATATCGCAGACAAGGCATAGGAGAGCCAAAGCTTCTTCCCGTTTTAGAATATGATTTTGCAATCTTTCCATTTGCGGCCTCAGGCCATGGAGTAGGTTTAGTTGGATGTTCATCCTTTTATTAAATACAAAAAACAAAACGTAATGTTTGGTAGTCGATTTCTTTTCTGGATTGGTAGTTATCGTCTTTGTGGGATTAGTATTTAGGTGCCAGGCCCGTCTTATCGTGGTCTCCCCTTACTCCACTATCTCACTCTGCAGGTTTGGTGTCGGTTTAGTGTTTAGATGCCGTGTCCATCTGAATGTGACCCTCCCTTACTCCACTATCCTGCTGATTTGGTATATCTTCCCTATGTAGTTTAGTGTTTAGATGCCGAGCCCATCTAACCGTAACCCCCTCTTACTTCAATATTCTGCTTAATCCAACTGTGGTCATCTTAAATTTAAACAACTAATAATTTCTTAATTCTGGTTCAGTGGCGTGTTTAAAGCAAGAAATTGGAACATTTAGGGCTACCTAATATAATTATACGGTCCATTCGACTACCTGCAAGCTTATATATTTGATACATGTAAATGCTGACATTAATGTGATCTTGTTATACCACAATAAATACATAAATTTAGATGGTGAAATGGCGGAATAAGATGGAATGGTACCATTACCATTGCAATTTGTGAAATCTGATATCTCCTTGTAGTCTCCCTAGATTTGTGGCGATAATTAGAAATGAATTCCGGTAGTCTTTCAAATAAATATACCCACAGGGCCTTTATTTGGCCTGTGGGGATATCAAAATAGTAATTCGTTACATTATAATGTATTATACATTTAAAATAAATTAGTTTTGTGGGAGGAATCAGGGGTTTTCGAAATGAATTCCGGTGATTATATGTGAATTCCGGTGATTGTAAATGAATTCCGGTGAATTCCGGTGATTAGTTGGGCCGGTTAAAATCCCCACATATGACTATGTTGTCTCCCGCAATTTGTTTGAAAATCCTATCGTAATCCTTAGTTTTTGTTTTGGTATTTGGCGGGTTGTAGACATTTACTATGCTTAAAGATTGATTATTTCCTATAACAATGTTAATTGCCAGTAACTCTAATTGATTTGTTTGAATCTGCTGAATGGGATGTTGTTCTTGACATAAATGGCAAGACCCCCTCCGTTTGATTTACCCGGTCGATTATGTCTCGACATTGTATAACTGTCTAAATTAATATCATTGTTTTTGGGAGTTAGCCTCGTCTCTTGTATACATAGTATGTCTGGATTGTTTTGATAGACATATTGTTTGAGTTCTATCAAACGAGACCACAGCCCATTTGCATTGAGTTGGAAAATATTGATTGGCTTAGCCATTGTAATTGTTAATGATTTGTTATTTTAGTATATTATCTTGATTTAAAAAAATTCTTCGCTGTTGTTTACACTACACTTGTCTTGGTTGATTATCTCATTGTCAGTTATCATGGGATTGTCTCCATGTCTTAACGAATTGTCTCCGTCTTCACTGACAACTGAGCTTATGTTTCTTTTGGCCGATAATCTGGAGTAACTACGGCTTCTTCGGTTTTCCTTTGATTTTGTTGCGGAGGTTGGGGGAATATTTGTTTTTTCTGTCTTGGGGACCCTTTCTGCTTGAGAGGGTTTCCCATGATTCAATTTTTGGGGGGTTTGGATATTTTTATTAATTTTCGTGGTGTTAGTTACGTATGTTAGAATGGTTTTCCCTATTTCCACATGCCGTTCCTCCTCGTCTTTTACCGATCCTAGCTTTGCCAAGTCTCTACAAAAGCGGAAGAAATCTCCCGCGCTCTTAAATTGCGGAGTAAAGAATTTATTGTTCTCGTCTTTTTTGAGTTCTTCCCTGCTGGGAGTGGTTGTCTCCGGCGATTTTTGGGGATCAGTTTTATTTGCAACATGTGCTGTCGCTTCATTGTATGATATTCCATGCGTGTATTGCATGGTTTTTGTGTTAATATATTTTGGACATTTTGGTGAATCCGCCCAATAATACCCCTTGCAGTTCACGCACGTTCACGCATTTGGGTTGAGTGGCTCTGCACTCTTCCGTTTTGTGGGTGTTCCCACATTTGCCGCAGATGGCTTGGCTTCTGCAGAATATTTCAATATGCCCTATTCTCTGGCATTTAGTGCATCTTTTTACCTTTGGAATGTAGGGGTGTAACGGCCTCCTTTCATAAAGCATATATATTATGCCCTGTGGGGTGTCATTTTTTTTAAAAGTGACCTGCACGGTTCTGATTTTTTTTCCCTGTCTGACAGGGTATTGATAGATGGCTAGGGGGATTGTATCCCCTAGGTTTAAGTTATTGAGGATTTCCTCGTCAGTATAGTCTGAGGGTATGTTATAAATTATAACCCTCTTTGGTGGTTGCCAATTGGGCGTCCTCAATATTTTGGAACGCTAACCTGGCGTTTCCGTTTGATAAAATCCTTATGCTTTCTCCTCATTTCTCGTGTAAATCTTTCACCTTTAAAAAATACTACTACTACTACCTGGTGTTTTAACGTCCGCTTCCACAGAAATGATATCGCAGACAAGGCATATATAGGAGAGCCAAAGCTTCTTCCCGTTTTAGAATATGATTTTGCAATCTTTCCATTTGCGGCCTCAGGCCATGGAGTAGGTTTAGTTGGATGTTCATCCTTTTATTAAATACAAAAAACAAAACGTAATGTTTGGTAGTCGATTTCTTTTCTGGATTGGTAGTTATCGTCTTTGTGGGATTAGTATTTAGGTGCCAGGCCCGTCTTATCGTGGTCTCCCCTTACTCCACTATCTCACTCTGCAGGTTTGGTGTCGGTTTAGTGTTTAGATGCCGTGTCCATCTGAATGTGACCCTCCCTTACTCCACTATCCTGCTGATTTGGTATATCTTCCCTATGTAGTTTAGTGTTTAGATGCCGAGCCCATCTAACCGTAACCCCCTCTTACTTCAATATTCTGCTTAATCCAACTGTGGTCATCTTAAATTTAAACAACTAATAATTTCTTAATTCTGGTTCAGTGGCGTGTTTAAAGCAAGAAATTGGAACATTTAGGGCTACCTAATATAATTATACGGTCCATTCGACTACCTGCAAGCTTATATATTTGATACATGTAAATGCTGACATTAATGTGATCTTGTTATACCACAATAAATACATAAATTTAGATGGTGAAATGGCGGAATAAGATGGAATGGTACCATTACCATTGCAATTTGTGAAATCTGATATCTCCTTGTAGTCTCCCTAGATTTGTGGCGATAATTAGAAATGAATTCCGGTAGTCTTTCAAATAAATATACCCACAGGGCCTTTATTTGGCCTGTGGGGATATCAAAATAGTAATTCGTTACATTATAATGTATTATACATTTAAAATAAATTAGTTTTGTGGGAGGAATCAGGGGTTTTCGAAATGAATTCCGGTGATTATATGTGAATTCCGGTGATTGTAAATGAATTCCGGTGAATTCCGGTGATTAGTTGGGCCGGTTAAAATCCCCACATATGACTATGTTGTCTCCCGGAATTTGTTTGAAAATCCTATCGTAATCCTTAGTTTTTGTTTTGGTATTTGGCGGGTTGTAGACATTTACTATGCTTAAAGATTGATTATTTCCTATAACAATGTTAATTGCCATTAACTCTAATTGATTTGTTTGAATCTGCTGAATGGGATGTTGTTCTTGACATAAATGGCAAGACCCCCTCCGTTTGATTTACCCGGTCGATTATGTCTCGACATTGTATAACTGTCTAAATTAATATCATTGTTTTTGGGAGTTAGCCTCGTCTCTTGTATACATAGTATGTCTGGATTGTTTTGATAGACATATTGTTTGAGTTCTATCAAACGAGACCACAGCCCATTTGCATTGAGTTGGAAAATATTGATTGGCTTAGCCATTGTAATTGTTAATGATTTGTTATTTTAGTATATTATCTTGATTTAAAAAAATTCTTCGCTGTTGTTTACACTACACTTGTCTTGGTTGATTATCTCATTGTCAGTTATCATGGGATTGTCTCCATGTCTTAACGAATTGTCTCCGTCTTCACTGACAACTGAGCTTATGTTTCTTTTGGCCGATAATCTGGAGTAACTACGGCTTCTTCGGTTTTCCTTTGATTTTGTTGCCGAGGTTGGGGGAATATTTGTTTTTTCTGTCTTGGGGACCCTTTCTGCTTGAGAGGGTTTCCCATGATTCAATTTTTGGGGGGTTTGGATATTTTTATTAATTTTCGTGGTGTTAGTTACGTATGTTAGAATGGTTTTCCCTATTTCCACATGCCGTTCCTCCTCGTCTTTTACCGATCCTAGCTTTGCCAAGTCTCTACAAAAGCGGAAGAAATCTCCCGCGCTCTTAAATTGCGGAGTAAAGAATTTATTGTTCTCGTCTTTTTTGAGTTCTTCCCTGCTGGGAGTGGTTGTCTCCGGCGATTTTTGGGGATCAGTTTTATTTGCAACATGTGCTGTCGCTTCATTGTATGATATTCCATGCGTGTATTGCATGGTTTTTGTGTTAATATATTTTGGACATTTTGGTGAATCCTCCCAATAATACCCCTTGCAGTTCACGCACGTTCACGCATTTGGGTTGAGTGGCTCTGCACTCTTCCGTTTTGTGGGTGTTCCCACATTTGCCGCAGATGGCTTGGCTTCTGCAGAATATTTCAATATGCCCTATTCTCTGGCATTTAGTGCATCTTTTTACCTTTGGAATGTAGGGGTGTAACGGCCTCCTTTCATAAAGCATATATATTATGCCCTGTGGGGTGTCATTTTTTTTAAAAGTGACCTGCACGGTTCTGATTTTTTTTCCCTGTCTGACAGGGTATTGATAGATGGCTAGGGGGATTGTATCCCCTAGGTTTAAGTTATTGAGGATTTCCTCGTCAGTATAGTCTGAGGGTATGTTATAAATTATAACCCTCTTTGGTGGTTGCCAATTGGGCGTCCTCAATATTTTGGAACGCTAACCTGGCGTTTCCGTTTGATAAAATCCTTATGCTTTCTCCTCATTTCTCGTGTAAATCTTTCACCTTTAAAAAATACTACTACTACTACCTGGTGTTTTAACGTCCGCTTCCACAGAAATGATATCGCAGACAAGGCATATATAGGAGAGCCAAAGCTTCTTCCCGTTTTAGAATATGATTTTGCAATCTTTTCATTTGCGGCCTCAGGCCATGGAGTAGGTTTAGTTGGATGTTCATCCTTTTATTAAATACAAAAAACAAAACGTAATGTTTGGTAGTCGATTTCTTTTCTGGATTGGTAGTTATCGTCTTTGTGGGATTAGTATTTAGGTGCCAGGCCCGTCTTATCGTGGTCTCCCCTTACTCCACTATCTCACTCTGCAGGTTTGGTGTCGGTTTAGTGTTTAGATGCCGTGTCCATCTGAATGTGACCCTCCCTTACTCCACTATCCTGCTGATTTGGTATATCTTCCCTATGTAGTTTAGTGTTTAGATGCCGAGCCCATCTAACCGTAACCCCCTCTTACTTCAATATTCTGCTTAATCCAACTGTGGTCATCTTAAATTTAAACAACTAATAATTTCTTAATTCTGGTTCAGTGGCGTGTTTAAAGCAAGAAATTGGAACATTTAGGGCTACCTAATATAATTATACGGTCCATTCGACTACCTGCAAGCTTATATATTTGATACATGTAAATGCTGACATTAATGTGATCTTGTTATACCACAATAAATACATAAATTTAGATGGTGAAATGGCGGAATAAGATGGAATGGTACCATTACCATTGCAATTTGTGAAATCTGATATCTCCTTGTAGTCTCCCTAGATTTGTGGCGATAATTAGAAATGAATTCCGGTAGTCTTTCAAATAAATATACCCACAGGGCCTTTATTTGGCCTGTGGGGATATCAAAATAGTAATTCGTTACATTATAATGTATTATACATTTAAAATAAATTAGTTTTGTGGGAGGAATCAGGGGTTTTCGAAATGAATTCCGGTGATTATATGTGAATTCCGGTGATTGTAAATGAATTCCGGTGAATTCCGGTGATTAGTTGGGCCGGTTAAAATCCCCACATATGACTATGTTGTCTCCCGGAATTTGTTTGAAAATCCTATCGTAATCCTTAGTTTTTGTTTTGGTATTTGGCGGGTTGTAGACATTTACTATGCTTAAAGATTGATTATTTCCTATAACAATGTTAATTGCCATTAACTCTAATTGATTTGTTTGAATCTGCTGAATGGGATGTTGTTCTTGACATAAATGGCAAGACCCCCTCCGTTTGATTTACCCGGTCGATTATGTCTCGACATTGTATAACTGTCTAAATTAATATCATTGTTTTTGGGAGTTAGCCTCGTCTCTTGTATACATAGTATGTCTGGATTGTTTTGATAGACATATTGTTTGAGTTCTATCAAACGAGACCACAGCCCATTTGCATTGAGTTGGAAAATATTGATTGGCTTAGCCATTGTAATTGTTAATGATTTGTTATTTTAGTATATTATCTTGATTTAAAAAAATTCTTCGCTGTTGTTTACACTACACTTGTCTTGGTTGATTATCTCATTGTCAGTTATCATGGGATTGTCTCCATGTCTTAACGAATTGTCTCCGTCTTCACTGACAACTGAGCTTATGTTTCTTTTGGCCGATAATCTGGAGTAACTACGGCTTCTTCGGGTTTCCTTTGATTTTGTTGCGGAGGTTGGGGGAATATTTGTTTTTTCTGTCTTGGGGACCCTTTCTGCTTGAGAGGGTTTCCCATGATTCAATTTTTGGGGGGTTTGGATATTTTTATTAATTTTCGTGGTGTTAGTTACGTATGTTAGAATGGTTTTCCCTATTTCCACATGCCGTTCCTCCTCGTCTTTTACCGATCCTAGCTTTGCCAAGTCTCTACAAAAGCGGAAGAAATCTCCCGCGCTCTTAAATTGCGGAGTAAAGAATTTATTGTTCTCGTCTTTTTTGAGTTCTTCCCTGCTGGGAGTGGTTGTCTCCGGCGATTTTTGGGGATCAGTTTTATTTGCAACATGCCCAGTTAACATTGATGGTTAGATTTACGTAAAGTTTATGGTTAGATTTTGGTTAGCGTCCAATAATGGTAAAATTCTTTGGTTAAATTTACGTTACTTTTACGTCATAATGGTTATGGTTACTTTTACGTCAGAAAATGACGTAAATGTAACGTAAACTTTATGACGGATTACTAACCAATTTTTTTCCCTTTGAATACTTCTTGATTAAATAACATTACAAGTGTGTGCACATTCTAACAATTGATATATAGTCGGAATTCAGACATAATAATTATATATGTATTATTGGTTATAATTCTAACGTTAATCTAACGTAAATTTTACATCAGGTTTCTAACCGTTAGTTTATGGTTAGTTTTCTGACGTAAATCTAACGTTAGTTTTCTGACGTAAATCTAACGTTAGTTTTCTGACGTAAATCTAACGTTAGTGTTAGTTTTATGTCATAATTTTAACCGTTAATTTAACGTTAGTTTTCTAACGTAAATCTAATGTTAATTTTATAACATAAATCTAACTTTAGTTTTCTAACATATATCTAACGTTAGTTTTCTAACATAAACCTGATATTAGTTGTAAAACGTAAAACAAATGTCAGTTTAATGTCATGATACTAACAATTAAGGGCCTGACAAGACAGCTGTCTAGTCATTAAAATGGGTAAGACCCTGGCTCGCTAGCCTGGAGGTCGGGTGTTCGATCCCTGCATTGGCGAGAAAGTTCATCCAGATTTCCGGCGTGGTTTCCCCTTGTCAGTGATGCAGGACGGAGAGTCTGACAAGGACAGCTGTCTAGTTGTTCAGATGGGATAAAAAACCGAGGTCCCGTGTACACATTGGCATGCATGTAAAAGATCCCTTGACAGTTGGAATTCGATATAAGAGTAGGCCGTAGTGCCACTGTCAGGGCAAAATTTCCCTCATAACACACTGTATGGTGTATGGCCATCTTCATTAGCCCAGTTCGGAGCAGAACAGTTGGACGTTAAACCCCATTTCATTTCATTACATTTTGTATCCATTTCTAAGTGCCCAAGAATAGAGATCTAGCTCCTTTAGTAGTTGCGGTCTGTAGGTGACACACAAAGAGAAACTGAATGAATGAATGATCTACTCTCATTTCAAATTCCAAATGTCAAGGGTTCTTTTACGTGCACACCCACGTGATGGACTAGACACTGTTTTTTTGAGGTCCTCTGTCCTACACCACTACTAACAAAGGGAACTTTCTCGACCAACATGGGGATCACGTTGGGTAAGTGGGTAAGACGCTGACTCGCTAGCCTGGAGGTCGGGTGTTCGATCCCTGCATTGGCTGAGAAAGTTCATCCAGATTTTCCTGCGTGTTTTCCCCTTGTCAGTGATACAGGACGGTGGGCCTGACAAGAACAGCTGTCTAGTCAGGGATGAAAAACTGAGGTCACGTGTACACATAGGAGTGCACATGAAAGATCCCTTGGTAGTTGGAACTTGATATAAGAGTAGGCCATAGCGCCGCTGCCTGGGCAAAATTTCCTTCATAGCATACTGTATGGCGTATGCTCGTCTTCATTAGGAGCAGAACAGTAGGACGTTAAACCCGATTTCATTTCATTTTTCTCGACCAACACGGAAATTGAACCCCTCATTTGCTAGCCAGTGTGTTACTAATTACTAGAGAGAGAGAGAGAGAGAAATGGGGTTTAACGTCTACTCGACACAAACTAGGTCATTTCGGGACTAACATATGGTTTAATTTTTATTTACATAATTCGCTTGCGCGTAGGGGTCTTTAGCAGTGGGAGAAAACCGGAGGTTGGACAGGCGACCCTACTCCTTGTCACGTACAACCGGGGATCCGAAACCACGCCAGTCAACTCAATGACAGACTTTATGATACAGCGCCCGCACACTAACCATTCAGCCATCCAACCCCCCAGTTACTAATTACTAAGTTTGTGAAATGTAGGTTTTTCCTCATGTAGGTTTGTCCTGATGAAGACAGGTACATACCATACAATGTGCTATGAGGGAAATTTTGCCCCAGCAGCGGCACTATGGCCTACTAATATCGAATCCAACTGCCAAGGGATCTTTTCGTGCAAGACAATGTATACATGGTACCTCGGTTTTTTGTCCCATCTGAGTGACTAGACTACTGTCCTTGTTCCTGCACCTCTGACAAGGGGAAACCATGTCGGAAAATCCTGAAGAACTTTCTCCACCAATGCAGGCATCGAACACGTGCCCTCCGGATTACCGAGCCAGCATCTTACGCACTTAGCCACCGTGGCTTTATCAAAATTAGTAATGAAGATGTGCTATGACAGAAATTTTGCTTGGACAGCAGCATTACCGCACTTACTAATGACGATGTGCTAGGAAAGACATTTTGCCTGGAGAGCAGCATTTCCGCATATAGTCATTACCAATAGTTCTAAGTGCACGCCAACCTGTAAAACAGGTCTTTACACACTTTTCCATCATTACCAATTACTAGTCTGTGGGTTCACTAGTCCGTGGGTGCACTAATCCGTGCATTCACTAGTCCACTAGTCTGACTCTATAAAATACTATAAATATGAGTATTAAAGAAACCCAGTAGATATGGTGACTGATATCACCCTTCGTAAACCGATAACCCAACATCACGGCATTTTAACCCGAAATCACAACATTTTAACCATTATAGCATATGCCCTTCTTCATTAGCCCACTTGGAACAAAATAGTAGGATTTTCAAACCCCATTTAAAATTCATTTTCATACTTTTCTGCACCAATCGGACTATTGAAGATAGTCATACGCAATGCAGAGTGCTATGACGAAAATTTTCTATGGACTGCGGCAGGGCGGAGGATCTGGCAAGGGATAAGGTATAGGTGTTTGGGTCATACAAAAAATCAAGTCCTCATGTACATATTGGCATGCACGTAAAAGACACTCCGACAGTTGTAATTCAATATCAGAGTAGGCCATAGTGCCGCTATCCGTGCAAAGTTTCCGTCATAGTACACTGTATATAGTGTATGCCTGTCTTCATTAGCTCACTCAGAGCAAAACAGTAGGATGTTTAATCTCATTTAATTTTATTTAATTTTCCTACTTTTCTGCACCAATGGGACTATAAAAGATAGGCTGGCAAGCGGACGACCATATATTTATCGTCTCTCGATAAAAGACCTATCTCTGAAAATTAAAATTCCCCGATTTGATTATTCTTTTAATATGACGTAATTATGTAACCTCATATAAAATGTAGTAGAGCGTATACAAACAAATTATATGAATAGATTCATTATCAGAAATATTACAGGCCTTTCAGACGAAGATGTACAAATATATTTTTATCGTCTCGGGCAAGGTCAAGGTCACGATCTGTTCACGGTTGATGATTGTGTTTAAATCGGTTTATATCATATTATTTCTATTCACATTACAATATTTTTTTATAGGTTACGGTTATTGTTGTTATTTATCTAAATTGCTTTTATTATTTATTAAATATTTTTTGTTTGTTCGTTTGACCGGAACGTACGGAATTCTGGGATTTAAAATGGCGGCATAAGTAATTATTTTTCCCAAAGAAGAAATGATGCCGTGATTTAAAGTTAAATAAAGCTATTCCACACATACACAGACGATTTTGGATTCAGCAAAGTAAAGTTGAAGGTAAGTGCACTTTTTATGCGAACTTCCGTTGACAGTATACCGATAGATCTAATGTTGATAAAAAAATAATCTGGCCGTGGAAAAAGTTTGCACGCAACTTTGTATATCAGACAGTCAGTATTTGTTTTTAACACGATGCAGTTACATTGTCCGTAAACCATACTATTCATAAACAAAATCAACATAAGTTATCGAAAGTAATACTGGTTCCAAAATTGTTTTTAAAAAATCTGGATTTAAAAATTATCAAACACATAACGAATTTATTAATGATGTAGACTGTTAAATTTCAGGCTGTGCTAATTATAATATAAGTACATGTAGTATTTTCTAAACATTTTTATGGGTGTTTCAGGTTGGGTTTTTTTGTTATTGTACTGATATTTTTGCAAATTTAATAATGCATAATGCAAGAGCTAAATCTATATATTGTACGTAGGTTAAGTAGGTATTTCTTGAGACTGTAAATGTTAAATTTTTTTATAAGACATTTTAATGTATTAACTTGCTAAGTCTATAATCAAGTCTCAATGCCATCGGGTGCTCGAGATGTTCACATATTCAAACACTGACAGTTAATGTTAATGATTTAATTTAATTGAAAAATGGATAATCAAGACTTTATGCTTATATACATAGGCCTATTTAAATGATATAACATTAAATAACAAGTTTGCCCGTACATACTTGTACATAAAGGTTTCAGTCCTACTCCCCAGCTTATTTTTTCTTGTGGTGGCCAAGAAAGTTCATCAGGATTTTCTGGCATGGTTCCTCTTTTAACTGGTGCAAGACAGAGGGGCTGGTAAGGGCTAATGTACAGTTGTTCGGATAGGACAAAAAACCAAGCTCTTTTGTACACACGGCCAGTCAAAATTTCCATCACAGCACACTTTCAAGCATTTGTCCAACTTCTTTAGCCCTGTTTGAGCAGCACAGTATGATGTTGAACCCCATTTCATTACAGATCCACAGTAGGTTGGCTGTCAGCCCAGTTGGAGCTGAACAGTAGGCCGTTTAACCCAATTACGTTTTTTTTTGGGAGTATAAAGTTGCTTTTTATTTATTTATTTTTTTTTACAGATCCTACATGTATATTTGAGCACCCTTGGTTGCAGTAATGACAAAGAAGTTCTAAAAAGATTGATATGGGCTTTATAATGATAGTTAGACAACACTACTACTTGCCAAACACTACTACTTGTCACATAATGTAATGATATAAATATATATGTATCTATGGTAGCACAAATATCATCAGAATGTAGGCCAAAGCTTTACAAGCATTGTAGGCCTAAAATACTTTCTGTCTGAACTTTTGACAGTCAATTCTTTGATGACTAGTTAGTTTAGAGCAGATATCCTGTCACAGTATTATATAACAGCTCTTTGGCTTAAAGTCTAAACTGAGTTGTATCAGTGAGTTGAAAATCATCTGTGTTCCTGTTATTGCTCCCTGCTGCAGCCAGTAAACAATAAACTTTTGCGTTCCTTACAAATCTTCCAATTTTTATTGATAGATCAACCATAGCAAAGATCTCTATTAAGATTATATTTGTAATGTGTGTAACAAATTCTATGACATAGGTATAATATTGGTGTAGTTAAGTATATACCATATTTATGCACACATTTCAATGTTGGCATATTATTAGTCTCTATCATCTAGAAAAAAATATTCTATATTCTACGAATATTAGTGTGGTTGCGTTGTCAACATTTGAGAATAATCGGTCATAGGCTAGATTATCCGGTCTTTTACATTATCATAAACAAAGTCTAAGGGAGGTAACTAGTCCTAAAACAAGATGTTGACGCCCATGAAATTTATATAAGAATGCCATTTCCGAAAATCCATTTGATTGCATTGTCAGTTCAATATCCAACACTCTTAATTTTTTTTATTGTAAAATTTCTCTCTTCATGGGCCATATCTATGTTGTTTTTTTTATTGAATCCTAATTCGTCATCACGATTCATGTTTGTTTATAAATGCAAGTGTTATTGACAACTGTCCCAGACCCTCATTATTTATATGGCCCAACTTTTCTTCGGCGTACACCGGCACGGTATTAGACTAGGATAACAGTCCCGAAACTCATGGAGTTGAAAAACATTAGTCTTATATACCGCCTCTACTTAATTATGGAAGTAGGTTGGAAAAATGTAAAATTTGGCAATTTGACTTATACTCAACATCGACTTATACCCTGTATGGTAATGTGATGATGCCCCCTCTTCCAGACAAGACATAGGCTATAACTGTTTCAAATGACAAGTGCTAAATGAAGTATTTATGTGGTCTTTGGTGAAAGAAATGAAATGAAATGGGGTTTAACGTCCTACTGTTCTGCTCCTAACCTGGGCTAATGAAGACGAGCATATGCCATACAGTGTACTATGAGGGAAATTTTGCCTGGGCAGCGGGGCTACGGCCTACTCTTATATCGAATTCCAACTGCCAAGGGATCTTTTACGTGCATGCCAATGTCTACACGGGACCTCGGTTTTTCGTCCCATAACGACTAGACAGCTGTCCGTCTGTCAGTTCCTCCGTCCTGCATCACTGACAAGGGAAACCACGCCGGAAAATCAGGATGAACTTTCTCGGCCAATACAGGGATTGAACACCCGATCTCCAGGCTAGCGAGCCAGCGTCTTACCCACTTAGCCACTTGATCCCCCCCTTTGGTGAAAGAGAGAGAGAGAGAAATGGGGTTTACCGTCCACTCGACACAAACTAGGTCATTTCGGGACTAACATATGGTTTAATTTTTTATTTACATAATTCGCTTGCGCGTAGGGGTCTTTAGCAGTGGGAGGAAACCGAAGGACCCGGAGAAAACCCACGAGGTTGGACAGGCGACCCTACTCCTTGCCACGTACAACCGGGGTTTCGAAACCACGCCATTCGACTCAATGACAGACTTTATGATACAGCGCGCGCACGCTAACCATTCAGCCATCCACCACCACCCCCCCCCCCTTTGTTGAAAGAAAACAGAGCTGTGGCTAGTGAAATGAAAGTTTAACGTCCTACTGTTTTGCTCTGAACTGGGCTAATGAAGATGGGCATACGCCATACAGTGTGCTATGTGGGAAATTTTGCCCGGACAGTGGCACTACGGCCTTCTCTTATATCGAATTCTAACTTCAAGGGCTCTTGTACGTGCACGCCAATGTGTACATGGGACCTCATTTTTTTGTCCCATTTTAATGACTAGACAGCTGTCTTGTCTAGCCCTCTGTCCTGCATCACTGACAAGGGAGAACCACGCCCGAAAATCTGGAGTAACTTTCTCGGCCAATGCAGGGATCGAACACCCGACCTCCAGACTAGATAGCCAGTGTCTTACCGACTTAACCAACGTGATCCCCGTTGTGGCTACAATTCCTGGATTTGAAGGTCAGGTATGATATGAAACGAATATTTTGAACCGGTTCACCAATGCAACCAATCCGTGACGGGTTAACTGATAGAGGGTTACATCCTTGATATAAATATACTTGTCGCGGGTTTTAAAAATAGAAATATATATATAAAGGTAGCTCAAAATTCATCTCTACATGTACAGAGGCCAAGGGGGGATCATGTGGCTAAGTGGGTAAGACGCTGACTCGCTAGCCTTGAGGTCGGGTGTTCGATCCCTGCATTGGCCGAGAAAGTTCATCCTGATTTTCCGGTGTGGTTTCCCATTGTCAGTGATGCAGGATGGAGGGCCTGACGAGGACAGCTGTCTAGTCGTTTGGATGGGACAAAAAAAAAACCAAGGTCCAGTGTACACATTGGTGTGCACATAAAAGATCCCCTGGCAGTTGGAATTCGATACAAGAGTAGGCCATAGCGCTGCTGCCCGGGCAAAATTTCCCTCATAGCACACTGTATGGCGTAACCTTTTGCGTCCCTTCAAAATATTTCAAATCTTTTGTCATGGATCAACCATTGCAAATATCCGTGTTACAATTATATTTGAAATGTGTTAAACCAATTCTGCAACACATGTAATATTGCTGTAGTATATATCTTTGTTTATACACCCACATATCAATTTTGGCCCTGTTTGTCCGTACACTGGGTGTGAAATGTGAATCATTCCGATTGTGAGAGGACAAGCATTATCAATATACAGCTTTTCAGGACTTTGCTTTCCTTGGTTAATTCTCCCTAGTCTAGTCGTTTGGATGGTACGAATGATCGAGGTCCTGTGCACACATTGGTGTGCACGTGAAAGATCCCTTGGCAGTTTGAATTCGATATAAGAGTAGGCTTTAGCGTCGCTGTCTGGATAAAATTCCATAATAGGACACTGTATAGCATATTTCCATGTCATTAGCCCTGTCGGAATAGGACATTAAACCCATTTCATTTCACTCATTCCAAAGTTAACTTCTATTCCATCAATACCTTGAGCAAATAAGATAGAGGCTATAGGTTTTGGCCCAATTTGGTCAATATCCCAGTTTTTTCTTTCTTATATGCATATCAACACTTTCATAGCGCTAATGTAGACCTTTTTCTTGAACATTTTCCCGTGTCAGTGATGCCGGACAGAGGACCTGACATGGATGGCTGACTAGTCATACGGAAGGGACAAAAAAAACCAAGGTACAGTGTAAACTCAAGTGTGTGTGTGTGTGAAAGATCCCTTGGCAGTTGGAATTTTATATAAGAGTACGCCATAGCTCTGCACACTGTGTGGCATATGCCCGTCTTCATTTCTCAAACAGCTGTGGATAAAAACTGTTAATATTTAAATGTGTATTTTGTATTTTATAACATTATATTTTTGTCTTTTAAATAAAGTATATGTATACATACTTGTAGTATATTTTGTCATATAATTCTGCTAGATTTTTAACTTTTCTGTGCAATACATTTAGAATTCTGACTGGTTATGGGTAGATAGAGAGCAATGGGGTAAAACATCCAATAGACATAAACTGTCCTTTGGGACTAAGTGATTCAATTCAAGTTGAATAATTCATCCGCACCAGGAATCTTTAGTAGTAGGAGGACCCAGAGAAAACCCATGTTCAAGTTGGGTGTGGAAACAAACCACTTGACTCAATGACAGACCTTATGATCTAAAGCGCACACGTTGGACCACTCAACTTTTAGCCTCACCCACGGGTCAGGAAAATTTGATTATTGGTTGAATGTACTTCCCATTTACTGCCGCAAATAATGAATAATTTTGAAGGTTTTAATGCTCATCAAAATTTGACTTTAGAATTGCATCCGTAAATGATGTTAATTTAATGTTAGATTTACGGTATAATGATCGGTTAGATATCCATCATTTTGCTCATCCTTTTAACGACAATTTAACGTCAGGAAATGACGTTAATCTAGCGTAAAGTTTACGTCATTTTTACGTTATATTTACATCATTTTCTGACGTAAATCTAACGTAAAGTTTACGTCATTTTCTGACGTAAATCTAACGAAAATGACGTAAACTTTACGCAAATTTTACGTTAGATTTACGTCAGAAAATGACGTAAAGTTTACGTTAGATTTACGTCAGAAAATGACGTAAATATAACGTAAAAATGACGTAAAGTTTACGTTAGATTAACGTCATTTCCTGACGTAAAATTATCGTTAAAAAGATGAGCAAAATGATGGTAAACTGACTGACCATTTTTACGTAAATGTAACGTAAAATTAACATCATATTGTTATGTGGGTGTGCTGTCGCTTCATTGTATGATATTCCATGCGTGTATTGCATGGTTTTTGTGTTAATATATTTTGGACATTTTGGTGAATCCTCCCAATAATACCCCTTGCAGTTCACGCACGTTCACGCATTTGGGTTGAGTGGCTCTGCACTCTTCCGTTTTGTGGGTGTTCCCACATTTGCCGCAGATGGCTTGGCTTCTGCAGAATATTTCAATATGCCCTATTCTCTGGCATTTAGTGCATCTTTTTACCTTTGGAATGTAGGGGTGTAACGGCCTCCTTTCATAAAGCATATATATTATGCCCTGTGGGGTGTCATTTTTTTTAAAAGTGACCTGCACGGTTCTGATTTTTTTTCCCTGTCTGACAGGGTATTGATAGATGGCTAGGGGGATTGTATCCCCTAGGTTTAAGTTATTGAGGATTTCCTCGTCAGTATAGTCTGAGGGTATGTTATAAATTATAACCCTCTTTGGTGGTTGCCAATTGGGCGTCCTCAATATTTTGGAACGCTAACCTGGCGTTTCCGTTTGATAAAATCCTTATGCTTTCTCCTCATTTCTCGTGTAAATCTTTCACCTTTAAAAAATACTACTACTACTACCTGGTGTTTTAACGTCCGCTTCCACAGAAATGATATCGCAGACAAGGCATATATAGGAGAGCCAAAGCTTCTTCCCGTTTTAGAATATGATTTTGCAATCTTTCCATTTGCGGCCTCAGGCCATGGAGTAGGTTTAGTTGGATGTTCATCCTTTTATTAAATACAAAAAACAAAACGTAATGTTTGGTAGTCGATTTCTTTTCTGGATTGGTAGTTATCGTCTTTGTGGGATTAGTATTTAGGTGCCAGGCCCGTCTTATCGTGGTCTCCCCTTACTCCACTATCCCACTCTGCAGGTTTGGTGTCGGTTTAGTGTTTAGATGCCGTGTCCATCTGAATGTGACCCTCCCTAACTCCACTATCCTGCTGATTTGGTATATCTTCTCTATGTAGTTTAGTGTTTAGATGCCGAGCCCGTCTAACCGTAACCCCCTCTTACTTCAATATTCTGCTTAATCCAACTGTGGTCATCTTAAATTTAAACAACTAATAATTTCTTAATTCTGGTTCAGTGGCGTGTTTAAAGCAAGAAATTGGAACATTTAGGGCTACCTAATATAATTATACGGTCCATTCGACTACCAGCAAGCTTATATATTTGATACATGTAAATGCTGATCTTGTTATACCACAATAAATACATAAATTTAGATGGTGAAATGGCGGAATAAGATGGAATGGTACCATTACCATTGCAATTTGTGAAATCTGATATCTCCTTGTAGTCTCCCTAGATTTGTGGTGATAATTAGAATTTTACCGAAATTTACTAAATTAGGTAACCAGCGGCTGCCAGGCAGGATACGCCCACATTTTGCAAGAGATGGATAGAGAACAAGCGATTTTTCGTACAATCAGGTGCCATAATTCAGGAAGTCACGATCCGATATGCGCAAATATCGAAAGGAACCAAGATCTTTGGGTTATAAACTTACATTTCAAGTTTCATCATAATCAGAAGAAAATTGTGACCTCTATAGGGTCCACAATTTTGATATACCATATTTTTACGCTATTTGAGAACGAAGGGCGGCCATTTGTCTGTCAGTTTTGGGTCGATTTTCGAACTCAGCCGTCCTTAGGGTGTAGCAGTGATATAATGATATGTTTTTTTAAATCGGATAAAAATTATGACCTCTATAGGGTCCACAATCTAAAAACACGATTTTTTCGTACAATCAGGGGCCATAAATCAGGAAGTTATGGTCCGATATGCGCGAATATCGAAAGGAATCGAGATCTTTTGGTTATAAACTTACATTTCAAGATTCATCAAAATAGGATTAAAATTGTGACCTTTATAGGGTCCACAAGCTAAAAATGTGATTTTTCTTACAAACAGGGGCCATAATCCATGAAGTTTCGATCCGATACATGCCAATATCTAATGCAATCGAGATCTTTTGGAGATAAACCTATATTTCAAGTTTCATCAAATTCGGATAAGAATTGTGACCTGTAGAATGTCCACAAACAAATTGTGGACGGACGTCTGGACAGACAGGGGCGACGACAATATACGTCCACATGAAAATGTGGGCGTATAAAAAAACTATACCGTATTTGCACAAAATCATTGAACTCAGTCAGATATTAACTTTAACCTGGACAAATGGACGGGGGGGTGACAACCACATTTCAATGTGGGCGTATAAAAGCGATTTTTGTACATTCAGGATATTATGGTTCAAGATCTTTAGGAACCAAGATCTTTAGGATCAAATATTTACATCCACAATTGCAACAAACATGTAGTCCATGATTTGAGAGATGCAACACTATCAACACCATTCATACCTAGACGATCATTGCAGTTGTTAAAACAATGAATGTATAGCAGGGATGATGTCACACGTCTGATTTGGTTAGCTTGCGGTTTCGCATCAATATTTGACCGGCTATTCTGATATCAAATGGTCAACAGCTGGTGCCGATAAATTTAGGGATTTATTTTGTAATAAAAGTTTAATAACTCATAATCATGATCATACTTTATTAATTAATCTTACAACAAATAATTCAGTTCAATAGACAAATGTGACCACCCAATAACATCATGTTTGTTTTGGATTCCACGTTAAAATAATACCGTGCATTTCCAGACTAACAATGACATGTATTTACATTAATTATCATGACATTCAAAGCACTTTAATGGGCAATATTTTCATCTACGTCACTATCAGTAATTGTGTCTGTCAGTATCTGATATTGTTAAAACCGATAGTACCCATATTAACAAATCACTATTTTTAGTTATTTCAACAGGCAAATATAATTTTAATATTTACATCTTCAATATTGGTATTATTGGTAAAAAAAAACATAACCACCCAAAGGGGTGTAAATGCATCCATGCAGCAGCTTTGGTTCCATAAAACAATAGCCATAGACTGAAGCTATTGTTATTCACCACATTTGATAAGGATTGCTTCAAGAAATCTAATCTTTATGTCTGGGGTTCCCAAATATGGGGTCACTTGATGCTTTCAACAGTCATCCAGTTGCCATGAGGTCGTGACTAATTTTGAGTTTCAATGTCTGTGAAGAAGGGGAATTGCCTTTCTGCAGATTCTTCTTCTGAAATACTGAGGGGGAATTGCCTTTCTGCAGTTTCTTTTTTGAAATGCTCGCAAAACGCGTTTCCAACAGTAAATTTTTAAAATTTAATGAATTTGGATTTGATTCACACCAAATTTGTAAATAATCTATCAAAAACCACAGCCGCTATAGTGTTCACAAGGTTTTTGCCAAAGGGGGAATAACTCCAGAATGGAAAGTCACAGAACGCTAATAATTGAGAGATTTTGTCCTTTCATGACCACAACAACTTTGAAGAAAATCTGTTGAAAGCTATAGCCTCTATTGCATTCACAGGGTTTTCAAAAAAAGGGTCAAAACTCTGGAATGAAAAGTCATTGAACACTGAAAATCAACAGGTTTTATCCTCTCATGACCACAATGATTCACAACAAATTTGACAAGAATCTGTCAAAAAAAAACCCAGCTTCTATCACGTTCACAAGCAAATTGTTGACAGGCCGACGGACAGGGTGATGTCTCGAATGTTGGCGTAAAAAAATGACTGGAAGTCAGTTATGACACCATAGGAATGATGGTGTCATGGACTTAGATACATAATGTGAAAGATTAGCTTATATCATAACCGTAATAGAGCATCAGTACCGTACAAATATACGTCCACATTCCTGGTTTGATTGATATGGTACTTTTTAAAATGAAGAGAGTGAAATATGAAATGGCTGCAATAACTGTAATATGACAAGAGGCAAAAAAGGTTAGGAGTTGGGTTTGTTTTGCTAAATTTACAGACTAATATTAACAAAAGATAGGTTGCCAGGCAAGGAAACATACACCCACCCACAGCAGCTAAATTGTCCAAGCGGTCGACAAAGGTTGTCGCATATTTATTCTTTTGTAGGCATTTACAAAACAATTTTATATAGATCATATTATAATTTTCTTCGTTTGAGGGTTCACAAGGATCTACAAAGTGAAACAAGGGCCATAACTCCAGACATAATGACCCGAAATTGCTCAAATTCAATAGGATTCTTCTATTTACTAATTTAAAGGACGCATATAAATTTCGTACAGATTTTGATATTAGCGCGTTCACAAGGTGCAACAAAGGGAAACCAGGGTCATAACTCTAGAAGTAATTAACTTAAATTGCTGAAATTCAATGGGCTTCCTTATTTCACTAATTTAAATGATAAATTTTGACATTCAAATGTTCACAAGGTTCAACAAAATGAAACAAAGGCCATAACTCGAGAAGTAATTAACAGAAATTGCTGAAATTCAATAGGCTTATTCATTCACTAATCTAAATGATGCATACAAATTTCATACATATTGGATGATAACTTTCCTTGTTAGAGCATTCACAGGGTGCAACAAAGTGAAACAAGGGCCATAACTCTAGAAGTAATTAAGGGAAACTGCTGAAATTCACTAGGCTTCTTTGTTTCACTAATTCAAATATTGCATATAAATTTCATACAGATCAGCCGATAACTTTTGATGTTAGAGCATTTACAAGGTGTAACAAAGTGAAACAAGAGCCATAACTCTAGGTATAATTAACGGAAATTGCTAAAATTCAATAGGCTTAATTTCTTTGTTTCACTAATTTAAATAATGCAAATAAATTTAATACAGATCTGATAACTTTTGTCATTAAAGTGAAAGGTGCAACAAAGTGAAACAAGGTTGAAGTTTTTGGCAAAATTACGCCACTTACGGTGCCGGCAGAAAACTTTACCGGGAGAAAAAAAGTTGAGAATCTGCACCATGGAGCGTGGTTATTGGTTATTTCTCGGCAATGGAAGATGCTAGTAGCAATTTTTTAACATCTATATGATCCTATTGATCCTATCTATATGTCCATTGCAAAATATTTGTTTTGAAGGCTAAAAATAGATTTTTTGCCAAAATGACATTACTTTCGGTGATAATGAAAATGTTAAATTAGATTTATGAAATCATAAATGGCATAAGGCATCACATGGTGTAACTTTTATAAAAATCAAATAATAATTGACACTTTTATGTACCAAACCTTGAAAAGTGACTTGTAGAAAATCGTCTACTTCTTGATTGGAATCAAATATCTTAATTATAAACAATTAACAAATACTAACAAATACTACTCAGTTGAATAAAATATTTGTTTTAAAGGCTAAAAATACAGTTACAGTTAAAATGTTAAATAGGTTTGACCTAGACAAAAGTGACATTAGACATCAAATGGTGTCAATTTTATGAAAATCCAATAACAATTGAGGCATCTACAGGAAAAATAACATAAAAAGTGACTCATGCAAAATTGACTATTTCTTAGCAACTGCCCATGTTACACAATAATTTTTACTTACATTTTCTTCGTATGGATTAATGCTAAAAGATTATGAAAGTTACAAAGAAATATTTTAAAATAAGAAAAGCCTGAATGTCGCATATTTTTACTTTCTTCAGTAATGAAGCATTTATAATACACTAACAACTCATTAAGTAATTATCAGAAAACCATTAGAATTTGTTTGGTTTTTATAAAGTTTTGCCCCATGATAACGTATAGTATACGAAACTTTTAATGTCATGGATTTAGCTGTTCAAGTCAACAGATGATAACTTTAGCCTCTAGAGCGTTGCAAGATTTTTCAAAGTGATCAAGGGCCATAACTTTGGCAGTAATTATCGGAAATCGTTGAAATTCAATAGGATTCTTCATCTCATGACTGTAAACACTGTGTATAAATTTAAAGTCAATCGGATATTAGCTGTTCAAGTCATTGAAAATCAATATACTTGTTCGTCTGAAGATCTTAAACTCTGTGTATCAATCTGAAGTCAATCTAATGATAACTTAAGCCTCTAGCGAATCACAAGATTTTTCAAAGTGATCAAGGGCCATAACTGAAATAGTTGAAAATCAATAGGATTCTTTGTCTCATGACCGTAAACACTGTGTATCAATGACTATCAATTTAAAGTCAATCGGATATTAACTTTGGCCTCTAGCGCGTCCACAAGATTTTTTGAAGTGATCAAGGGCCATAACTCTGGCAGTAATTATCGAAAATTGCTGAAAATGAATAGATTTCTTCATCCCATGACTTTAAACACTGTGTATAAATTTAAAGTCAATCAGATATTAACTTTTGCCTCTAGAGCGTCCACAAGATTATTCAAAGTGATCAAGGGCAGTAACTCTGGCAGTAATTATTTGAAATCGCTGAAAATCAATAGGCTTCTTTGTCTCATCACCTTAAACACTATGTATAAATTTAAAGTCAATCGGATATTAACTTTGGCCTCTAGAGCGTCCACAAGTTTTTTTGAAGTGATCAAGGGCCATAACTCTTGTAGTAATTATTGGAAATCGCTGAAAATCAATAGATTTCTTCGTCTCATGACCTTAAACACTGTGTATAAATTTAAAGTAAATTGGATATTAACTTTAGCCTCTAGAGCGTCCACAAGATTTTTTGAAGTGATCAAGGGCCATAACCCTGGTAGTAATTATCGGGAATCGCTGAAAATCAATAGGCTTCTTCGTCTCATGACCTTAAACACTGTGTATAAATTTACAGTCAATCAAATATTAACATTTGCCTCTAGAGCATCCACAAGATTTTTCAAAGTGATCAAGGGCAGTAACTCTGGCAGTAATTATCTGAAATCGCTGAATATCAATAGGCTTCTTTGTCTCATGACCTTAAACACTGTGTATAAATTTACAGTCAATCGGATATTATCTTTAGCCTCTAGAGCGTCCACAAGATTTTTTCAAAGTGATCAAGAGCCTCTAGAGCTTGTGGATGCCAGACCACCAGAGGGACGAGGGCGACAACAATATACGACCATATTTCAGTGTAGGCGTATAAAAATGGGTGTGGCTCTGCCCCTGGGAATCGGGCAGTCATCAAAAACAATAGGGATCATCCTTAGGGTATAAGGAATAGTTAAGCAAAGTTTCAAAAATAATCTGTTAAGAATTGCGGCCTGTAGGCGACACACACAAACAAAAATTGGGCGCGACTCTTTCCCAGGCATGCACCAAAAATAAATGAGGTCATAGGCTATAAAGAATAAGTATGAAAGGTTTCCAAGACGATCCATTAAAGAAAGAGAAAATGAGCGTGGCTCGGCCCCTGGGGGTTGGGCATGCACCAAAAACAATAGGTATGATCCTTGGAGTATAAGGAATAAGTATGCAAAGTTGCAAGATGGTCTGTAAATTAATGCGGCCTTTAGATGACAAAGCAAACAAATACAAAGATAGGTTGCCAGGCAACAAAACATACGCCCACAGCAGCTAAATCGTCCGGGCGGTCGCCAAGGGATGTCACATATTTATCTTTTGTAGGTAATTAGGGGAATTTAATAGACAATTTCATACAGATGACATTATAATTTTCGTCGTTTGAGGGTTCACAAGGTTCTAAAAACTAAAACAAGGGCCGTAACTCTGGAAGTAATCTACAGAAATTGTTCAAATTCAACAGGCTTTTTCGTTTTACTAAATCAAATAATGCATATACAGATCGGATGATAACTTTTTTCGTTCGAACGTTCACAATGTTCAACAAAGTAAATAAAGGGCCATAACTCTAGACGTAATTGACGGAAATTGCTGACATTCAATAGGCTTCTTCATTTCACTAATTTAATGGTGCATATGAATTTCATACAGATTAGGTGATAATTTTTGTTGTTCAAGCGTTCACAAGATTCAACAAAGTTAAAGAAGGGCCATAACTCTAGATGTAATTATCGGAAATTTGCTGAAACTCAATAGGCTTGTTTGTTTTACTAATTTAAATGATACATATAAATTTCATACAGATCAGATAATAACTTTTGTCGTTAGAGCATTTACAAGGTACAACAACGTGAAAGAAGGGCCATAACTCACGACATAACTCCAGAAGAAATTAACGGAAGTTATTGAAATTAAATAGGCTTCTTCATCTCACCAAAGCAAACAACATACATCAATTTCAAATCAACCAGATGATAAATGTAGTCTGTAGAGTGTTGACAAGAAATTGTGGACCATGGACGGACGCGACGGCAATATACGACCACATTTCCATGTGGGCGTATAAAAACTGTGCATGGCTCTACCCCTGGGGGTTGTGCATGCACCAAAAACAATAGGGATCATCCTTTGGGTATAAGGAATAAGTATGCAGAGTTGCAAGATGATTCGTAAATCAATGTGGCCTGGAGATGACAAACAAATACAACCAGCGGCTGCCAGGCAGGATACGCCCACAATTTGCAAGAGATGGATAGAGAACAAGGTACAAAGAAACAGGATTTTTTGTACAATCAGGGGCAATAATCCAGTTAGTTATGGTCTTAAATGAGCAGATATCAAAAGGGACTGAGATCTTTGGGATATAAAGATATGATTTAAGTTTTCTTCAGAATCGGACAAAAATTGTGACCTCTAAACGGCCCGACAACCATTCGTATTGCATACTTTTACACAATTTGCGTACAAAGAGCGGCCATTTTGTTGGGCAGTTTCATTTCGATTTTCCCGAAATTAGAATTCAACCTTCATTATGGTGGAATGGTGAAATATTTAAACGGTTTTTAAAATCGAAAAAAAATTGTGACCTCTAGAGAATCAGGGGCCATAATTCAGGAAGTTAAGTTTGGGTATCTGCGATTATCAAAACAATCCATGATCTTAGTGTGTAATGGTGATATATTCACACATTTTTTTTTAAATCAGATAAAAATTGTGACCTCTACAAAGACCACAAGCTAAAAACACGATTTTTCGTACAATCAATGGCCATAATTCAGGAAGTTACTATCTGATATGCCAAATATCGAAAGGAACCAAGATCTTTGGGTTATTAACTTACATTTCAAAAATTGTGACCTCTATTGGGTCCACAACCTTGATATACCATATTTTTTTACACTATTTGATAACGAAGGGCGTCCATTTTATCTGTCAGTTTTGGGCCGATTTTCACAAAATTCAAACTCAGTCGTCCTTAGGGTGTAACGGTGATAAAAAAATTTGGTTTTTCAAATCAGATAAAAATTATGATCTCTATAGGGTCCACAAGCTAAAAACGCGATTTTGCATACAATCAGGGGCCATAATTTAGAAAGTTATTGTCCGATATGCGCGAATATCGAAAGGAACTGAGATCTTTCGGTTATAAACTTACATTTCAAGTTTCAACAAAATCGGATAAAAATTGTGACCTCTATAGGGTCCACAACCTTGATATACCATATTTTTACGCTATTTGAGAACGAGGGGCGGCCATTTTGTCTTTCAGTTTTGGGCCGATTTTCACGAAATTCGAACTCAGACGTACTTAGGGTGTAACGGTGATATATTAAAACGATTTTTTAAATCGGATAAAAATTATGACCTCTATAGGGTCCACAAGCGCAATTTTTCTTACAATCAGGGTCCATCATTCAGGAAGTTACGGTCCGATTTGCACGAATATCGAAAGGAACCAAGATCTTTGGGTTATAAACTTACATTTCAAGTTTCAACAAAATCGGATCAAAATTGTGACCTCTATAGGGTCCACAACCTTGATATACCATATTTTTACGCTATTTGAGAACGAAGGACGGCCATTTTGTCTGTTAGTTTTGGACCGATTTTCACGAAATTCGAACTCAGCCGTCCTTAGGGTGTAACGGTGAAATAATAATACAGTTTTTTAAATCGGATAAAAATTATGACCGCTATAGGGTCCACAAGCTAAAAACGCGATTTTTCGTACAATCAGGGGCCATAATTCAGGAAGTTATGATCAGATAGGCGCGAATATCAAAAGGAACCGAGATCTGTGGGTTATAAACACACATTTCAAGTTTAAACCAAATCGGATAAAAATTGTGTTCACAAGCTAAAAACGTGATTTTTCGTACAATCAAGGACCATAATCCAAGAAGTTACATGCCAATATCGAAAGGAACCAAGATCTTGGTGTGATAAACCTATATTTCAAGTTTTATTGAGATCGGATAAAAATTTAATGAACATCTACATCAAGTTTAAACATTCTACCTCAATTAAAAGCAGAGTTGTTATGTTCCAAAGTCTTGACTAATCAAATTCCTTATCGCTCCTTAGCCCAAGCAGAAAATTCTCGGAGTTTCATCACTCTCAATTATAATTAAAGTTATCGTGTCCTAAAGCATCAACCAATCAGATTGCTTATCTCTGCTTACCGTAAGCATACCATGTTTATAATCAAACTCCATCAAGGCCTTGACCTAATAAACACCTACACCTTGTTTGAACATTCTAGCTCAATTAGAAGGGCAGTTATTGTGTCGCAAAAAGTGTGACGGACAGACGGACGGACAGACAGACTGACGAACCCATTTTAAAAGTCTCCTGCTTTGTTTGAAAGGCATGGGACAATAAGTGTGCAAAGTTAAGAATTGCGGCCTGTAGGCAATTCACAGACAGGGGCAAAGGTAATATATGTCCACATTATGAATTTGGACGTATAAAAATGTTGAAATGAACTTTACAAGTAACGAAAATTATGCATGATTGAATGATTTTTAAACTTCCTGGATTTAACTAATTTAAAGCGTCAAACCGAATTAAGGGGTTGAGGGGCTGAATGTGTGCGCTTTATATCATACGGTCCGTCACTGAGACAAGTGGTATGGTTTCGATCCAGGAATTGGTTTCGATGTGAGTATGGTCACTTCTCCAAACATGTGGGTTTCCTACCACTGCTCAGTGCACCTACGCGCAAGTGAATTATTAAAATAAAATCGAATCTTGTTATTCCCAAAATGACATTGTGGCAAGTGGAGGTTAAACCCCAGTTCTCTCTCTCTTTAAAAAACATTCAAACTACATTAGAATTTGTACAATTCAAGAAATAACCAGTAAAGACATGAAATCATTTAAAATGAGAGACTCTTGTCAACTGTGTGCTAGTTATGTCATTTACTGTTTAACATGTAGAATCTGTAAAATGCAATATGTAGTCCAAACCATAATTCCATTCAGCACTAGGCTTAATAAGCATAGAAGTACTATTAAAACCTAATCATTCCTTTGATGTCATAACTTACTTTCAGTCATTTTGTTTTTAGTTCTATATCCTTGAAGAGGTTAATATTTTTACTGACAAAACATGGACATTGATCAGGACCTTTAAAGAATGCGTTTGCGAGAAAACCATGCAGGGACCGGCACATGGTGAGTGACCGATTTTCACCATTTTTTTATGTATGATGGGTAACCCCTCCAAACCCCACTGCCACAATTTTAAGACCGAAAAAAGACAAAAATCATCATTTTTAGGCCACTTTTCAATTATGGCTTACAATTAAACTACGGCGAGTAGATTAGTGAAACTTTATAGGGTAGCAGATATGGTTAGTAAGTATACATTCTGAAAGTTTGATGGACTTTCATTGAGCAGTCTTTGGTATAGAGACTTAGTGCTGCAAGGTACCAAAATAGCTCAATTTAGGTATGTCATTTTATTCTATCTATATCTCACCCACTGCGGGTTTAAGTATTTTTTTGGAATGCTGACTGAAAAGGCAATGATCTATAGTATTAAGATCAATAAAAAAATTGGGTGGCACTCGACCCGTTTAGGGGTAAATAATTTCCATTTTTGTCCAAAAATAAAGATTTTCAACAAAAATGACGAAACATAAACCGCATTTTTTACACACTGAAAAGTGTAACATGGCACTGGAAACCAAATTAACGTGGGTTCCGGTTCAATTAACAGCAAGCCATAATAGAAATAGAAATAAACAAGTAAATATAAACACACTATATACTTTCATCAAATAATTCACGTTTAAAAAATGTTCCATTATCAAAACTACAAATACTTACCAATAAGTATTTCAAATTAAAAAATATCTACTATCTAACTAATCATCTATCTATCTATCTTTCTATCTGTTTATCTGTCTAATAAGTATCTAATCATGAAAACTGAGCTCACAATTACACCGTTAAAATTTTGAAAAGCTTAATATACTGTAAATGCCAAAAGAGCTGTTCTTGGTAAATACAATTAACCTCCCTAGACTATTTTTCAACATTTTATTAATTCGGCAATATAATCTCATGATCTAGTAGAAGGATGATGAATTTTTGAACAGCAAATCGTAAAGATAAGTTGCCAGGCAACGAAACATACGCCCACAGGAGCTAAATCGTCTGGGCAGCCAACAAGAGTTGTCGCATATTTTTACTTTCTTTCGGTGATGAAAAATTTATAATAAACTAAAATCTGATTAAGAGTAACAACTCATGAAGTAACTATCAGAAAATCATTAGAATTTGTTTGGTTTTTATAAAGTTCTGCCCCAAGCTAACATTTAGTATAAGAAACATTTAATATCATGGATTTAGCTGTTAAAGTTATCAAAATTCATTGAAAATCAATATACTTGTTTGTCTCAAGACCTTAAACACTGTATAAATTTTAAGTCAATCGTATATTAACTTTGTCCTCTAGAGCATCCACAAGATATTTTGAAGTGATCAAGTACCATGACTCTGGCAGTAATTATCGGAAATCACTGAAAATCAATAGGCTTCTTTGTCTCATAACCTTAAACACAGTGTATAAATTTAAAGTCAATCGGATATTAACTTTGGCCTCTAGAGCGTCCACAAGATTTTTTGAAGTGATCAAGGGCCATAACTCTGGCAGTAATTATCAGAAATCGCTGAAAATCAATAGAATTCTTCGTCTCATGACCTTAAACACAGTGTATACATTTAAAGTCAATCGGATATTAAATTTGGCCTCTAGAGCGTCCACAAGATTTTTTGAAGTGATCAAGGGCCATAACTCTGGCAGTAATTATCAGAAATCGCTGAAAATCAATAGACTTCTTCGTCTCATGACCTTAAACACAGTGTATAAATTTTAAGTCAATCGGATATTAACTTTGGCCTCTAGAGCGTCCACAAGTTTTTTTGAAGTGATAAAGGGACATAACTCTGGCAGTAATTATCAGAAATCGCTGAAAATCAATAGGTTTCTTCGCTCATGACCTTAAACACTGTGTATAAATTTAAAGTAAATCGGATATTAACTTTGGCCTCTAGAGCGTCCACAAGATTTTTTGTAGTGATCAAGAGCCATAACTCTGGCAGTAATTGTCGGAAACTGCTGAAGATCAATAGGCTTACTCGTCTCATGACCTTTAACACTGTGTATAAATTTGAAGTCAATTGGATATTAACTTTGGCCTCTAGAGCGTCCACAAAATTTTTTGAAGTGATAAAGGGCCATAACTCTGGCAGTAATTGTCGGAAACCGCAGAAAATCAATAGGTTTCCTCGTCTCATGGCCTTAAACACTGTGTATAAATTTAAAGTCAATAGGATATTAACTTTGGCCTCTAGAGCGTCCACAAGATTTTTTGTAGTGATCAAGAGCCATAACTCTGGCAGTAATTATCGGAAATTGCTGAAAATCAATAGGCTTCTTTGTCTCATGACCTTAAACACTATGTAAAATTTATAGTCAATCGGATATTAACTTTGGCCTCTAGAGCGTCCACAAGATATTTTGAAGTGATCAAGGGCCTTAACTCTGGCATTAATTATCGGAAATCGCTGAAAATCAATAGGCTTCTTCGTCTCATGACCTTAAACACTGTGTATTTAAAGTCAATCGGATATTAACTTTAGCCTCTAGAGCGTCCACAAGCAATTGTGGACGCCGGACAGACGAACGGACGGACGGATGGGGGCAATGACAATATACGACCACATTTCAATGTGGGAGTTTAAAAACTAAATAGTGTAGTAGTCATGTACATCTGTCTATACTTGACAAACGAATCAAGCGATATTTCAAAAAGACAAAAACAAATAGTATATGAGCTTAAGGTCACTATTGTAGCATACTCCCCGCAGTTTTTCGCTTGATTAGACCTAATCCCACTCAACACTGCCGTAATGAAAGCAAATTTCGGTTCCAAATTATGACTGGTCAATAGTCCGATTAGCAAGTGCATAACAATATCTTTCGAGTTTAAACAGAGCTCCAAATATGTTTACATAACGTTACGTCATGATTAACCAAAATTTATTACGCCCAATTAACCAGTGCATAGCAGAATATTGCAGAAAAACTAATTGCGTGACAAATGAGGCTATCAAAACGGTTACAATGTAAACAATACTGTTTGGACATGAACAATACTTCCACCATTTTTAATACCTTAAATCACTGTCCAAAGTTTTAAGGAAGACCCCAGATTAAACGAGACTGTACTTAGGAGCGATTTGATTCAACGGGAAGAATAGACACACTCCCCCTAAAAATATAAGTATTAGAAGTCAATCCAGCAATGGCCAGACGGTATTTCTCAGGCTATTGCTTCAGGAATATGCTATTGTAGTTTCTTTCGGATAACTGGCTACTAAACCGCATTTTATTTGTGCAAAAGATGGGGAAATGAACAGCTGATTTATATAGCGCACATACTCTATGTAAAGAGGCATGTCCACTGCGCATACAATTAAATTCATTTAATTAATCCTGATAACAAGATGAGTTTTAAGTCTTGATGTAAAACAAGAAAGGGTTTAATGATGATTTAATGATCTCTGGAAGATTGTTCCGCAGTTTAGGCGCATTCAACGAGCACGATCCATATCCAAATGATTTTAATTTGCCCCTTGAGCAACACAACTGATGAAGGTGTGTTCGGCCGGAGGTTACGCGAGGGAACTTGTATTTGCATAAGGTTAGATAAGTATATTTGAGCTAAGCCATTCACACACTGATACGTCTAAGACAGACTTTTGAAGATGATTCTTTCATGAATTGGCAGCCAATGGAGTGATTTCAGAACAGGAGTAATATGAGAGTATTTTGATGATCTGGTAAGAATTCGAGCTGCGGTATTTTTAATATTGGCACTAGATGTTTCTACAAACAGGCTGTTACAGTAGTCAATCCTTGAGAATACCAAAGAACATAAAAGTGTAGCAGCTGCTTCCTGGCTAATAAAGTGTCTTATATGGCCAATGTTCCTGGATCGAAGATTACAGTTTCGACAAATTTCACTTAATTTGACACCTAACTTCTTCAGTGTCTCGTGGTACAAATATTGCATCTCGTACAACCATATCACTTGAACTTGTATTTTTGCAGATGTGTATTTGGACCACATAAAATACATTTTGATTTAATTAATTCAATTAAATTTAATTTCAACATATTTCTTGTCATCCTATCTTTAATCTTAGAACTAGTATTCTAGTTCTATGCTTTAATGTCATGTGTACAATTAGGGGATGGAACAGTTTTTGAAAGGGAAAAATTTGCGATCGGCTGTGTAACATCTGCATAGTTGTCCTAAATTCTTAGTATACATTACAGAAAAGACAGGTCCAAGAACTGATCCTTGTGGAACTCCTGAATCATGTTGAACGGCCCAACACAGGGTTGCTGGAAGTCGGTTGCTTGGGGCATTATCTGGCCTAATAATCCAGGCAATGAATGATTTTATTGGAAAAATGAAGTAAAAAATGAAGTCATTTTCTTCAAGTTCGACCATTAAATTTAATATGAAAGAAATCCATGCCAGTCATTTTTTCAAAACCAAATATTAGTATTAGTAGTCCTCAACTTTCATTATTAATAGAATTGTCCTCAGCCCCGCAGTGGGTGAGATATAGCATCATGAAATTTATATGTTTTAGCATATAGCAAAAGCTACGGCCCAACACAGGGTTGCTGGAAGTCGGTTGCTTGGGGCATTATCTGGCCTAATAATCCAGGCAATGAATGATTTTATTGGAAAAATGAAGTAAAAAATGAAGTCATTTTCTTCAAGTTGGACCATTAAATTTAATATGAAAGAAATCAATGCCAGTCATTTTTTCAAAACCAAATATTAGTATTAGTAGTCCTCAACTTTCATTATTAATAGAATTGTCCTCAGCCCCGCAGTGGGTGAGATATAGCATCATGAAATTTATATGTTTTAGCATATAGCAAAAGCTACGTCTCAAAATAAATTCCGCATGACTCATAGCCTCAAATGGTTTTGGAAAAATTTAAAAGTCATATATATTGAAGTAGTAGACAAGATCATTCATAAAAAAACAAGCCAACAGTGAGGCTGATGTCCCCCGCCGAAATCCCCAAATAAATAGATGACACATATTAATTAATCGCACATCTATTTTTTTTCAAAGTATCCAGCAATCAACTGATTATAAACTATACACTAAGTTTCATCACTCTCTATCAGATAGAATCAAAGTTATCTTGTTCCAAAGCATCGACCATGGAAATTGCTTATCTCTTCTTAGCTTTAGCTCGATATGTTAATCATTGAACTAAGTCAAGATGAACATCTACATCAAGTTTTAACATTCTACCTCAATTAGAAGAAGAGTTGTTATGTTCCAAAGTCTTAACCAATCAAAATGCTTATTGCTCCTTAGCCTAAGCTGAAAATTCTCATCATCGAACTTAGTCAGGGTATTGATGTAATGAAACTATACACCAAGTTTCATCACTCTCACTTAATTAGAACTAAAGTTATCGTGTCCCAAAGTATCAACCAATCAAATTGCTTATCTCTGCTTACCCTAAGCAGAAAATGCTCATCTTCACACCCCATCAAGGCATTGACCTAATAAACACCTACACCAAGTTTGAACATTCTAGCTCAAATAGAAGGAGAGTTATTGTGTTCCAAAGTCTCGTCCAATCAAATTGCTTATCGCTCTGCTTACTCTGAGCAGAAAATGCTCATTGTCGAACTTAGTCAAGGTATTGATGTAATGAAACTATACACCAAGTTTCATCACTCTCACGTAATTAGAACTAAAGTTATCGTGTCCCATAGCATCAACCAATCAAATTGCTTATCTCGGCTTACCCTAAGCCGAAAATGCTCATCTTCGAACTCCATCAAGGCATTGACCTAATAAACACCTACACCAAGTTTGAACATTCTAGGTCAATTAGAAGGAGAGTTATTGTGTCCCAAAAACTGTGACGGACAGACAGACAGACAGACAGACGGACGAACCCATTTTAATAGTCCCCTGCTTTCTTCGAAAGGCGGGGGACAATAATTAAAAAAAATAAAAAATCAATAGGCAATTTATGGGAAACATTTGAATTTAGGGAATTTTTTTTTTAAAAAATGACGTTTTTTTTACTCTTAAATGACTATAGCTGGTTCTCCATAATTACAAGGTTGGTAACCCTCATATTTCATGTGGGGTATACGGGGTACCCAATGACCAAATCTGCAAAGTTTGGTCAAAATCACCCGACACCGCTTGTGACGGTTTTTCTAAATTTTGCATGATTCTCTGGCGAACTCGTTCTTAATACCTTTGAAACAAGTGACCTTAAAAAAATTGCATTTTGAAATTATTTTTAAACATAAATATTGGATATATTAAGATTAGTCTTGTATTTTTTACTTCTTTTTGCCTTTCTTTTTATTAGCTGTAGTAGGATCAATACCTTGAGCTAATGACAATCTCTTCTTTAAATCTATCAATTTAGCCACCTCCACATCAATTTTACTCTTTTCTGCCTTCTGTGATTTCAGTACTCTTACAACATCACCCTAATGAAGAAAAGAATAAGAAGTCATTATTTGTTGTGTTATGTGGAAGGGTACATAGATCGCTATATATTGTATGATTTCTATTGACCTTACAAATTTTTTTATAGGTTCATTTATTGTTGTTATCTATCTACATCGCTTCCATTATTTATTAAAGATGGGTTCCCGTGTACAAACTGGGTGATTTAATGGTATATATGGACTAAAAATATATTCAAACTAATTAATTTGTCATAACTTTCCTTGCGAAGGAATGTCCTGCTATAAAAATTCGATCAAACCAGGTCATGTTTATGTCACGTGACTTACCTCTCTTGGAAGTCAGAGGAGAATTCATTACATACACAAGACAATGTTGTCTTTAATCGCTTACTATTTATTACAAATATCGAATCCTAATTAAATTCTCAGATTATACACTACCCGCATCTTTTTCCGTCATTTTTATCTCAGAAAGTGTTGTACGTCTAACTCTTCATAAAGTTTATCAACTTGTACATCAAGCGCTCAGTGTTCGCGTGTGACCTTTGACATCACATGTGCAGAAATTCCTAATCGTCGGGCTGTTGATTAGGGGAACCCTTACATTTTTGTCCTGTATACGCTCCATGATTGTTTTGCGGGGAATCCAGTATTTTTCTAGTAAGATGGGATATCTCTACTTTCCATATATACCAAAATTACCATACTTTTATTGGAAATAACCACACGATAAATACTTTTCTGGGAACACAATCTTTAATAGTTGGAATTTGAAATTTTCCTCATAGCACACTGCATGGCGTATATCTGTCTTCATTAGCAGTTAAAAACCTTATTTCATTTCAATGTAAACCTAACATTAAGTTAACTTCACCTTATTTGAAAATCTTTAATGAGCATATATAGTGATGGAAGTATAACCATTCAAATGTTAACAATAATCCCTACAAGTCATCCAATAACTGAAAGATATTCACCCATAGCCTTTTCAAATCCCTTCGCAAACTTATATAATTACAACAAACACTGTCAGTATACCAGTGAAGGGATTTCAAAATTTTTTCTTCTCAGACATTTTACCGAAAATAAAGGGGCATTACTCTTATCGTTATTTAAGCAGACGAAATTCATACCACATTTAAAAATCACATGTCAACAAAATTTTGAAGTCCTGTACATAATAAAAATAGTTGAATCTCGCTATTTTTCATATTTAATTCCCATACGGTATTCAAATTTATGTCAGTAACATTCCTACAAAATTAAGCATTTTCGTAATGCATTGAATGAAAGCTTGCTGATCCTGGAGCCACGGTGGCTAGTTGGTTAAGACGCTGGCTCGCTAGCCTGGAGGTCGGGTATTCGATCCCTGCATTGGCCGAGAAAGTTCATCTGGATTTTCCGACGTGGTTTCCCCTTGTCAGTGGTGCAGAACAGAGGGCCTGACAAGGACAGCTGTCTAGTCCTTCGGATGAGATGAAAAACCGAGGTCCTGTGTATACATTGGAATGCATGTAAAAGATCCCTTGGCAGTTGGAATTCGATATAAGAGTAGGTGATAGTGCCGCTGCCCGGGCAAAATTTCCCTCATGACACACTGTATAGCGAATGCCCGTCTTCATTAGCCCAGTATAGGAGAAGAACAGTAGGACGTTAAACCCCATTTCATTTCATTTCATTTCTGCTGATCCTGCTTCGGCATCAAATTCACAACCGTAATATTCCTTCAAAATTATGTGTCTTCATTTATACGGCAGCAAATGAATGCAAACCTTTCGAAATAAGAATAGTTTGTGATGTCAGAACATCGTTTTCTTCATTATAAAATGTCAACAAAATAGCTTTATTTCTTTATTTAAAGTAGCTAAGTCTCTAACCCAATATCATCCAAAGTCTTACACATTGAAAATAAGAATTATTTATCAATTCAGATCAAAATTATTGTTGTGATCTTACCAGGAAAAGGCAGGCTTCTGATATCCAATATTTAAGACAAAATAAACATTTTACCATTGGTACACGATTCGTGTACCATAGTGCATTTTAGCGTCATTTGCAACAAGTGACTAGAAAGAACGAGGCTAGACATATTCAAATGGAGAGCCTGTTCAATTGACTGGAATAACCAGACGCTAGAAATTTCTATAGGGTTGAGACACATGCCTTATTTCGCTGGACATAACTGATTTGAAATTAAGAGTCAAAACGGAAACATTGGATGTAAATCAGTTTATATACAATCAGATTACATTATTATATGCGTTGCGACCCATTTGGGTCAAATTCTAGGTCCCAAATATTAGCGATTTAGCTCCTTTAACTCTAAATAATAGCATCACTTCTACTAGCACAATTATGGGATATAAATAATATGGCGCCATTTTGAAATACCAGAATTCCGTAGATCTACGTTCCGGTCAGACGAACACACAAAAAAATATATTTAAAGATGGGTTCCCAGAAAAGTATTTATCGGGTGGTTATTTCCAATAAAAGTATGGTAATTTTGGTATATATGGAAAGTAGAGATATCCAATCTTACTAGAAAAATACTGGACTCCCCCGAAAAACCCTCATGGAGCGTATACAGGACAAAAATGTAAGGGTTCCCCTAATCAACAGCCCGATGATTAGGAATTTATGCACGCGTGATGTCAAAGGTCACACGCGAACATTGAGCGCTTGATGAACAAGTTGATCAACTTTATAATGAGTTAGACGTACAACACTCTCTGAGATAAAAAAACCGCGGGTACTGGATAATCCGTGAATTTAATTAGGATTCGATATTTGTAATAAAGAGAGGTAAGTCACGTGACATCATATTCCTGAAGCAATGGCCCGAGAAATCCCTCTCTGGCCATTGCTGGATTGAAATCATATTCTTGAACTTTTGAGGGGGCGTGTCTCTTTTTAACGTCCATTATGTTCAAAATGGCCGTCGAAGAAAACTTGTTGTCGCTTATCAGGAAAATCGAAGGTTATTTTAATGTTTCTAGTTTGACAGTAAACCAAAAGGAGTCAATTAAGGCGCTGGTGGAAAAGAAAGATATATTTGTATGTACGAAGACTGGTAGTGGCAAGTCATTGTCATATGAATGCGCCCCGTTGGTTTAGAGAACTGTTGTGTTTTGATTATCGCTCCCCTCACGTCTATTATGACGGAACAATGTGACAAATTAGTAGCTAGTGGTTTCAACGCAGCAATTATCGGCAGAGCAGATGGAGAAAATATTACTTTTGACATGATTGAAGATAGGTTGTCAGGCAACGAAACATACGCCCACAGCAGCTAAATCGTCCGGGCAGTCAACAAGAGTTGTCGCATATTTTTACTTTTTTCGGTAATGAAACATTTATAATACACTAAAATCTGATTAAGAGCAACAACTCAGAAAACCATTAGAATTTGTTTGGTTTTTATAAAGTTCTGCCCCATGCTAACGTTTTGTATACAAAACTTTTAATACTGTATCATGGATTTAGCTGTTCCAAGTCATAAAAATTCATTGAAAATCAATATACTTGTTCCTCTCAAGATCTTAAACTCTGTGTATCAATCTGAAGTCAATCGGATGATAACTTTAGCCTTTAGAGCGTCCACAAGATTTTTTGAAGTGATCAAGGGCCATAACTCTGGTAGTAATTATCGGAAATCGCTGAAAATCAATAGGCTTCTTCGTCTCATGACCTTAAACACTGTGTATAAATTTAAGATCAATCGGATATTAACTTTCGCCTCTAGAGCGTCCACAAGATTTTTTGAAGTGATCAAGGGCCATAACTCTGGTAGTAATTATCGGAAATCGCTGAAAATCAATAGGCCTCTTCGTCTCATGACCTTAAACACTGTGTATAAATTTAAGATCAATCGGATATTAACTTTGGCCTCTAGAGTGTCCACAAGATTTTTTTAAGTGATCAAGGGCCATAACTCTGGCAGTAATTATTGGAAATCGCTGAAAATCAATAGGCTTCTTCGTCTCATGACCTTAAACACTGTGTATAAATTTAAAGTCAATCGGATATTAACTTTAGCTTGTGGCCGCCGGACCGCCGGACCGCCAGACGGACGGACGGACGGGGGTGACGACAATATACGACCACATTTAAATGTGGGTGTATAAAAATGGAAACCATGATTTTGTATTTGAGCCCGGAAAATGCTGTTGGTAATATGAAGTGGAGAGATGTTTTTGCTAGTCAGAAATTCCTGTCAAGACTGAAATTAATTGTAGTAGATGAAGCGCATACAGTATTACAATGGTAAGATTATTTTTACCAAATTTATCCCAAGGCCAAGGTTTTTTTTGTGTTTTTTTTACCAAATTGACAATTGTATTTTTTATCCTGGGTTTAGGCATACTTTAAAAACTATATATATATTATATGACCTACACATTTATTTGGGTGTCAACTTGAAGTTTCAAGGCCTACCGGTAGAATTTTTACAACACCTGTTAAATGATATATAACATGATGTTGCTTCATAAATTCGACACAGAAAATATTAATTTTAAATGCTTAATGTTCACGGAATATTTGCATTTAAATGGAAAAGAAATATTTACACATCAGGCAAGCCATAAATCAATTAGCAGAGTTTAAACCATTTCTGATATTGAATAGAAACGACCTACATGTACATGTCTGCACCATGGGAAGATGCAGACCCAAATGATTTCTAAAATGATTTTTGCCCTTTGAGTGAGGTTACAATATTGTTCTTTTATAATCAAAAGAAATAATAAATGTATAATTTTATTTTTACAGGGGAGAAAGTCATCATGGTGAAGAGGCCTTTAGAATCCAGTTTAAGAATATTGGAGAATTGCGGTCAATTTGTTTGGATGTGCTAATGATGGCCCTAACAGCCACTGCTTCACAGCTAAAAAGAAAACAAATCATGAAAAAATTAAATTTTAAAGTATCACCTGCAATCATAACAGATTCAGCTGATAGGACAAACATCAAGATATCATCGAAGTCTATTTCAACTGCTGCCAATATATGTGATATATTTAATTTTGCTATTCATGGGTTATACACTTTACAACAAAATTACCCAAGAACAATTATATTTTGTTGTAGCATTAGTGATTGTGCCAAAATCTATAGTGCTTTTCTTTCAAAGTTTGGAAGGACCGCAACCATTTTCAACATGTATCACAGCAAAACAAAAGAAACTGTAAAAACCTATATCAGAGAAGATATGAACGATTTGAAAGGCACGATACGAATTTTAATTTGCACCAATGCTGCTGGTATGGGAGTAAACTTTAAAGGCGTTGAAAATGTACTTCATTTTGGACTTCCACGTGACATGGACACATTTGCGCAACAGATGGGACGTGCAGGTCGGGATGGGAGTTTTAGCCAAGAACTTATATTGCTCAAACTAAATAAAAATCATATGAAAAAAGTTGAACCATATTTGCTGAATTTAGCACGAGGTGATGTTTGTAGGCATAAGGTTTTATGTGAGGCATATTTATGCCATTTTATTCCAATATATCCAAAGCACCGCTGCTGTGATTTGTGTGAAAAATTGTGTGATTGTGGTGATCCGGTCTGCCCACTTTCACATCCTGTATTTGCTGAAATTGAAAGCGAAGATGGTACTGATTTTGAGAGGGAAGTTTTGGATGCAGACAGAAATATTCTTGAACAGCAGCTTAAAGGGTTACAATTGTCACTGAAAACTGATGAAGATGTCAATACAAGTATCATTGACACACATACATGTATGTACACTTTGACAGATGACATCATAACAGACGTTCTTAAAAAGTGCAATGTGATATTCTCCCCTGTAGATGTTTTGACACAAGTACCCTGTTGGTCGTATGATTTAGCAACTAAAATTTGTGACATCATATCTGTTGTTTTTGGAGACTCCAAATTATATAATATGGAAGAAGAAGACTACGATAAAACCGATGAGGAGGTTTCATAAAACTTTTATTAGTGCCTATCTTATGATACATGTATGTTATAACCTTGTTTCAAATATTTCTTTTCACGGTTTACTGGATTATGTGAAACATGATCACATAATTTTAAATATTAATTACATCTGAAAAGGAATGTCTTATTGTTTTTGAGTTTGATAAGTACTTTTCAAATATAGCTTTCTGACCAACCCTACATGTACATTATCTAAATGAATATTACTTTTTCATGGCTATTTGAAATGAGATACATGTATGTGGATAATATTAAATAAACAGGTCTTTTCAACATAGTCTTTCTTTTTTAATCGTAGAAAGTATATCCAATGTATGTCGATCAGCTGTATTTGAACAATTTGAAAGACACAAAGATATGGCCTAACCCATCTATACTTTAGATATGCTGACCAAAAAGTCAGTTTATAGTACAATATTGGTAGCACGAACTAATAATTAAAATATTTTGAGTTCTGATCCGTTTGTTTCCACTTGTTTGGATAAAAAAAAGTGTGTCTACTTTGTTCGGATGAAAAAAAGTGTGTCTACTTTGTTCGGATGAAAAAAAGTGTGTCTACTTTGTTCGGACAAAATGAAAAAACAGAAGTAACTGTACCAGGCATGAAGTGGTACATGTAACTTGTGCAGATCTCTTGGTTGCAGTTGAAAGTCAGAGAAGATAGTCAAAAATGCTGCTGTCCACCTCTATATTTAACATGAACATATAATATTAAAGATGAATTCTGTAATAGCTAAATCTGGCAATTACAGGGTTTTATTTTGACTTCAGATGTTATATAAACTATTATTTAGACATTTATTCACATGACGATCCTTTAATCAACTGTCTAGATAATCAGATGGCACAAATGTAAACAGATTAAAATATGATCGCCATTTAATGATATTTGCAAGCCTATAATCAACTCTCTAGATCAACCGATGGAGCAGATGTAAACAGATTAAAATACGATCATTATTTATTGATTTATTTTCAAATTGGAGAAGAGAGGCCGAGTCACAATTAACAAGTAATGTTGCTACGATAATAAACAATCTATATCAAAACTTTAAACAGTGGTAACGTCTCTCAGAGGAAAGTAATTTGAATGAAATTTTCAATATGTTAATTTTGAATTATCTATTTTGGAACTATTAGAGCAAGAACGACCAACTCTTGATCTAAAGCTTACATAATGCATCTTTCATCTCCTTTTCATACATGTATATATTCATCCATGATTACATGTATGTGCAGACCACGCTTTAATAAGGGACAATAATGGTCATTATATCTACATATGTTGGAATGAGTTTAGGGAATATATTGTAAAACAGGAATTCATTGCTTGTGGCATTCATGCAACCTAAAGCAGGGGTGGGGGAATTTATGATTCAAGTACAGTAAGAATTCTACATAAATGCTAAAAACAATCTCAATGAGTTTTAAAAATTTCCATAAAGACCTCTGTCGGGTATTATGATATCTGAAATGTCATTAAAGGTACCTTTTTATGTCCCAATAAACAATCACACCTATATTATGTTCACAATCAGTACCAGCCAAAACTTCACAATTGTGGATGAATGAACTCGAGGTTAATACATGTTAACATTAAAATATGGGTGTATAAAATTGCATATAAATAATTATCAAAGAGTTTTCTACTATCTCCTACTACAATAGCAATTTAATGACTTTGGCCATTCTGTGCACTTTTTCTTACACCATTAAAAACATTTTGTCTAAGATCTAACCAACATTTCAAAACATTTCAACAGAAATACGTTTCTTTTGGTAAGTTAACCATTTATGGAGGTTTTCCATTTTAACTTTCTTGAACACATCAGTAAACTTCTTAAATCCACCAAATTCGCGCCCTGGGATATTTTCTCTAGTAAACATTTCAGATCTTTTGCACTGGTTAATAATTGCTATGATGTCATTTTCTTTTAAAACTGTAGGCCTTGAGGTACCAGACTGTTTGGTCCTAGATTCATCCATGATGTTCTGTTTGATTAAATTCTGGGTTTTGATACCTAAAGAGGCTTTCCTAGCACTGTCAAAAGTGGCATTTGCTCCCTGTGACTGAACTTTTTTCTTCACGGCTTGAACAGTCAACTCCACAAGATTGTCATTTGGAATGTTTTTACCAATGCCACCTGCAGTATTTGTTGTGCAGTTCCATTTGTATTCTTCCGCTTCTCTTTCTGTAAGCAAAGCGGTTATACAGGCATTAAAGCGGAAAAGCCATAATTTATATTTATAGTGATGACCAACATCTGCCAGCAACATTTCAAATTTTGCGTTCCTTTCAATCCTGAATCCATCTCCCTGACGATAGGCATCATTAGTATCCCTTAAAAGTAACACACATTTCATAAACGATGATCGAAATAAACTAATGCCATCTTCCTGTGTTTTTTCAGAAACTAAGTCAGGGAGAAGATCATGCTTAGTTTGAAGACGCTTTTTGAAAAATCCCTTTGTTTTGTATCTCTGGCCACAATCACAGACATATCGATTTAAATCTTTGTTAAATTTTTCTGAGTACACTTCGGATTCTGATTCCATTGATGCATTTTGTACTGTAATATCTTTTATATCTGAAATGATTTCAAAGATACAATATAGAGATTAACGACATGATTAAATACATTTAAGTTGTGTTTCTGTATTTGTCTCGTTAGTAAACAGTACACATGTGAATAAATAATATGCACACCTGGTCATTCCTTGTGTTTTCAATAATGAAAGCAATATACATTATACAGAACCTTTTGTTTATCAAGACAAAAATAAACAATATTACATGAAAATGTTATAACTTTTAAGATATTATTGGGATTTACTTACCATCTGATAATTTAATAAATTTCTCCAATATATCTCTGGCAACACTATAAATGTACTGATATCGACTGGTGTCATTTATATTGAACAAAGGTGGTGGTTTGACTCCGGCTTCACTATGCAGTTCAGGCAGATTTAATAATTCCATGCATGCGGCCACAACATATCCATCAAGACAATCCTGAATAAACGAATAGTGGCTCCTGAAACAAGTTTAGAAAGACTGTAACATTCAATCAAACTATGTAACTAGAGCTGCAAAGACATTGTATCCTAACTTAGTTTTTGACTGCAATATGGGACTGTCTCCCAGTGATTCCTGCAGTGCGTGATCTGATATTTGTAAAAAAATTCTAAATATCATTTATGAAATCTTATACGATGGTAACTATTCTATATAAATAATACAAAATTAATTTATTACAAAAAGAATACATGTACCTATATTTTCCAATTACTTCATCTGGACCATGAACATCAACCCTCCCAAGTATGCTTGTAAAATTGTTGATAAATAAACTAAAATGTATAATTAATAAACTAAAATTATACAATAACTGGGATAAATGACTATTTAGACTATACAAACACGATTAGAATGAGAATCCAGTTATCAACTATTATTTGAATAAAGAAAAACATTATCTAAAAATATATGTCATCTTTAGTCAGCTGCAAAGATTTTAAGGTCAAAAATCAATAATACAATAAAAATTATGCAATAATTAGGCTACCAAGTAATGCTCATTTTTTGATTATTAGCCCAAAATAACATAGAAACATGATTATTTAAGGTAGATAAAAGTAATTGCACATATTGGTGGCATGCAGGTTTAATTAATAAAACAGAACAGCGTATGAATAATTGTTTTAGTTCTCTATATTTTAAAAATTCATTTTCATTCTAAAAACAAGGTGCAAAAAGGGACCAAGAATTATCGGGATTATGACAACTGTATTACAATGAAACTGGAAATAGTTACTGTATTACAGTAATATTAAGGAAATCAGAAAAAGACCAATGAATATTATAATTGGCTTGGCAGCGTGAAATATATACTCAGAATTATTATTATATCTATGGTCAAAATGTTAAAACTATGATTTGTGAATTATTGATAGCTGAACATCAATGATTTTTAGTAAGCTTACTTTGAATGTGTATGAACTTAATCTTTAGAACTTTCAAAAATAACTCTTGAATAATTCAAGCAACAACATGCAAGAAACAAAATGAAGGAATGATTTGAACAAAATTGAAAATCTCCATTTTCTTTGTGGAGATGAGAGTTTATAACTTAAAACAACAAACTCTCAATTGCATGCAAAACAAATCTATATATATAATGGCTCTATTTGCAAAATGCTATCATGGCACTGCCATTTTTATTTTTTTATTATTTTTAAATTAGATAGCAATTGCTTTGTTGCACTATTTAGAATAGATGTTATTTATAATATTAAGTCATTCAAATTGCTGTACGAAATAATAAAGCATGACTCACTCTGAACGTCTTTGCTAACATGATGGACTAACTTTGTCCAGAATAAATAACGAACTATAAACTGAACCAAAGATCAAACTTTAACGATAATTCTAGGAATACCAAACAGAGATTCATCATTCGATGTAAACCCTCAGGTCTGTGAATAACTCCAGCTAATCTGTCACTATCAGTTGAATGGGCCAACATGGCTGTTTGTGATGAGTAAGCACGTTCATTGGTAAGACAATCACCACCAAAAACTAATTTTTTTACAACAGATGGAGGGGTCCCAGTTTGAGGTATATAGTTGTTGTGAACATGTTCCAGTATAGCAATCATTTCATCAGATTTATTTTCGCTTTTGTCCAGCATGTCCAGGATTGCATACTCTGACTTCTGTGATGTTTCTTTTTCATGTGCATGAGGTATTGAAGAAGGTAAGCATAATTTAAAGTTCTGGAAAAATGGCACATACCTTGCTAAAATGTGCATGATATGGAATATAAAATTCTCCTCCAAACTTTTACAATCTAATTCATTTGGAATAAAGTCTGCATTTGGTACTGACAAAATGTCAGCTTTCGGTTTACTGTCAGGAAGAGTTGGAAATAAAACTCTTTTTTCGATTCCCAATAACAAAAACCAATGCCAACTCTTCCTACGACGTTCTTTGCTCATCTGGGAAGGATTTCTTGTTATATCAACATTATCACCTATCACCTCAATGTTATGTGACCTACCTAATTCAGGAACTTTAAACATTTCCTTGATATGTATTTCATGATATGTCTGAATGTTCTTCTTCTGTTTATGGATACTTGAAGTGGAAACCGTCAAGCCCATATGATTCATAATGCCTAATGTCTAAAAAAAAAATAATATTAATATCTACAAAATCTAGTTGAATATTGATACAATAAAAGATCAATTTATTTGTAGGTCTTTCTTTCTTCTGGAAAAATAAAACATGTAAGGCCAAGACAAGAGGATTTAAGGTAGAACTATACTGAGCCATAATTTAAAATGCTTTATGATTAATCAGCTGTTTGTGTTCTTTTCTCTTTATGGAATTTGGGTTTATTTAAATTGATAACATATAGTAACCTCATCTGTAGTTCCACTGTGATCCAATACCTGTCCAACAACATGATGTACCAATGACATGTTGTTATTTCTTGAAAATAATGACATCGCCCCATTAATGGCGATGTCTTATGGGCTACCTTTTGTCAAGCACTGTAAAGTTTCATACAGTAATGGTGAATCCACTTGAAATTCAAAAGCAATATCATTTAAACTTATATATTTCATTCTTTCTGGTGTGATTTCACGTAATTTTGAATTAAAGGTTCTTGAGCATATTTTTTTGCAAGAGGTATCAAGATCTTTAATAAAAGTTTTAATCAAGCTTTCTTTTAGATTTGATTTAAAAAGCTTTTTAGCAATGCAATCGGCTGTATCTCTCCTAGCAATTGATTTGATAATCTTCTTCATTTCATCCTCTTTTATAACACGACTCTTAGTTGTAGTTGAGCTATCATCCTTATGCAAAACCTGAAAAAAAGGAGACTGCAGTTAAAGTTACATAATATTAACATATTGTTATTTACGCATTTTGATATCATCATGTTGTTCTCTTTATAAGAAATATACACTAAATTTTGTTGTTGCACAAGCTTCAAAAATACTGGTACCGCAAGATTCTTTTTATTTCTACAAGTGGCTTAAAAATACTTAGGGGGTTGGGTGGTAGAATGGTTAACGCGTTGTATTATAAGGTCTGTCATTGAGTCAAGTGGTGTGGTTTAAATTCCCCGCTCATACATAACAAGGAGTAGGGTCGCCTGTCCAACCTCCCACGTACTGCTAAAGACCTTTACGCGCTAGCAAATTATTGAAATAATATTGAACCATATGTTAGTCCCGAAATGACCTAGTTTGTGTCGAGTGGACATAAAATTTAATTTCTCTATCTCGGTTTAAAAAATACTTACTCTCATATGTCCCACAACTAACGACCTTTTAGCTTTTTGTGCCTTTTCGGATTCTTCTACACTCATAGGCTGTGCACAAATTCCTAATTCACTTTCTAGGGGAGACAAAGATATATCTTCTTCTTCATTCTGAAACAATAAACATAGTTATAATATACTACCAATCATAGAATTTGTATGACGTTATAGATGAATAGTTTAATGCGAGGCCTTTTTTCTATTTGGGACGGGGGGAGGGGAGAAGCTGATAGAGACAAAATATTTATCAACATATTTTTTAAAGACTTACTGTAGATTTACCAAACAGTTCAACACGTAAACCTGTTGCAGGACCTTTCCTCTGAGTAACTTGCTGTTTTTTATTCTGTCTTGGGGTTGGAGTCAGTCTAATTGAAGGCCGCTTCATTGATGCTTTGGGGGATTTCTTTGGTGTTGTATAGACTATTTGTGGAATAATACGAGTATTTATGTCACTAGAGCTTGCCCTAGGCAGTACACTTCTGGGTGCTGGAAAACATTTTTAAAAAAAAACATACCTCAATTAACCAACATTTACAGTTTCGATGATAAATGATACACAAATTCGGATTTGGTCACATTAAGCTTTCAACAAATTTTCCATACCTTAACAAGTAACATTTATATATTTGGTCAACACAATCCAAACTAAGATAAAGCAAAATGATTTGTAACCTACGCTAGGCCTACACTGTCATCATGAATTATTTGTTGTCATGAATAGCCTGAATGACAGTAATATTACCTGATAGTGAAGCTTGCAGCACAGGTGTTGTTTGAGGCACAATAGTTTCTCTGGGAGAAATCTTTACAGGCATTCTAGAAAATGATAGTGAAGCGTGTGCTACAGGTTTTGTTTGAGGCACAATAGTTTCTTTGGGAAGTATTTTTGAAGGCATTCTAGAAACTGAAATAAAACAATACCTAATTTACATTTAAACAAATGCAAATATTATAATTTACACTTTTTTTCCTCCATTTACCGGTACATATAAAGGTGGTTGGGAATTAACATTTTTCTTGTAGTTTGTAAAGTCAATCTTTTATTAGTACAGTAGGCTACCTGATTTTATTTTTTGAGCAAGAATATATATACTTTGCTAATACATAGTCATAGGCCTACCTGGTAATAGAGTTGATAACAATTGTGGACTTGTCACAGATGATGTAGACTGTCCTAACATTTTGGCCCTCAATAGTGATATGATTTCTATTCTTGACTGAAAATATTTGATTTCATATAATAGAAATTAAAACTGTAAATTAATCATCAAATTTATCAATTAAATTTTTACTTTAATTTTTAGCTGTCAAGAAAGATTATAATATTAATAATTTAGATCTACCGTTTACATTCAGACAATATTTATTTTTACTGAGTAGCTCAACACTTCAATTCATGTATCATGAGCTCAGCAATAACTAACAAAAAATATAAAAATATGTATGATGTTTGTTTTTAAGCTGAATATAGTTAACTTACCGCCCGAAGAGATTCCATTTTATGTTGCAAGTCGAAGTCGACTCGTTGTATTCGATTCAATGTGTTGAAACAACTAATACATATGTAGCATGACAGTCCGTCTCGTTCATGTGGGGTCTTTCCTAAGACTTCTGACAGTTGATTAAATGTAACAAATGATGGTGAAAATATTAATCGCCTGCTGGGTGGTCCAACAGAAGAAAAGCAGATTCTACATGTGGCAATGTTGACATTTGCAGCCATTTTGTGTAGACTCGTTTGTCAAACAATTAATTTTTCTGCAATATTCTGCTTCGCGCTGCATAATCTAACATAATAAATTTCGCGCGTTATGACGTAAACTAGTCGCGATTGTCAACAGACACATTGCGGTAACATATTTAAAGGTCTGGTTAACCCCGATTGATTTTGTTTCACAGGTAGTCATTGGTTGTTAATGGGACTATTGACCAGTCAGAATTTAGAACAAGAATGTGCACTCTGTACAGCAGTGAGTAGTGGGATTAGGTCTAATCAAACGGAACACTGCGAGGAGTATGCGTGACATAGACATGACCTGGTTTTATCAAATTTTTATAGCAGGACATTCCTTCACAATGACAATGTTTGAGAAGCATTTGAAGCAAAGTTATGACAAATTAATTAGTTTGATTTGAATATGTTTTAGTCCATATATACTATTGAATCACCCATCTTTAAGGGTTCTTTTATGTGCACCCCAATGTGTACACAGTACGTACATGACAAGTGAAACACACCGGAAAGTCCTGATGAACTTTATCGGCCAACACAGCAGTCAAGTACGGAGCCAATTCATACTCATTGAACCACTATAGCTTCGATTTTGCTCATCTTTTTAACGATAATTTTACGTCAGCAAATGACGTTAATCTAATTTAAAGTTTACGTCATTTTTACATTCTATTTACGTCATTTTCTGAAGTAAATCTAACGTAAAGCTTATGTCATTTTCTGACGTAAATCTAATGTAAGTGAAGTAAACTTTATGCAACATTTACCTTAGTTTTACGTCCGAAAATGACGTAAATGTAACGTAAACTTTACATTAGATTAATGTCATTTTATGACATAAAATTATCGTTAAGATGAGCAAAATGATGGTAAACTGACTGACCATTTTTACGTAAATTTAATGTCATGATGTTATGTGGGAGGCTATTTAACTTTATTTTTATACGGCCACATTGAAATGTGGTCGTATATTGTCGTCACCCCCGTCCGTCCGTCTGTCGGTCCGGCATCCACAATTGCTTGTGGACGCTCTAGAGGCTAAAGTTAATATCCGATTGACTTTAAATTCATATACAGTGTTTAAGGCCATGAGACGAAGAAGCCTATTGATTTTCAGTGATTTCCAATAATTACTGCCAGAGTTATGGCCCTTGATCACTTCAAAAAATCTTGTGGACGCTCTAGAGGCCAAAGTTAATATCTGATTGACTTTAAATTTATACACAGTGTTTAAGGTCATGAGACGAAGAAGCCTATTGATTTTCAGTGATTTCCGATAATTACTGCCAGAGTTATAGTCCTTGACCACTTCAAAAATTCTTGTCGACGCTCTAGAGGCCAAAGTTAATATCCGATTGACTTTAAATTTATACACAGTATTTAAGGTCATGAGACGAAGAAGCCTATTGATTTTCAGCGATTTCCAATAATTACTGCCAGAGTTATGGCCCTTGATCACTTCAAAAAATCTTGTTGACGCTCTAGAGGCCAAAGTTAATATCTGAATGACTTTAAATTTATACACAGTGTTTAAGGTCATGAGATGAAGAAGCCTATTGATATTCAGCGATTTCCGATAATTACTGCCAGAGTTATGGCCCTTGATCACTTCAAAAAATCTTGTGGACGCTCTAGAGGCGAAAGTTAATATCCGATTGACTTTAAATTTATACACAGTGTTTAAGGTCATGAGACGAAGAAGCCTTTTGATTTTCAGCGATTTCCGATAATTACTGCCAGAGTTATGGCCCTTGATCACTTCAAAAAATCTTGTGGACGCTCTAGAGGCGAAAGTTAATATCCGATTGACTTTAAATTTATACACAGTGTTTAAGGTCATGAGACGAAGAAGCCTTTTGATTTTCAGCGATTTCCGATAATTACTGCCAGAGTTATGGCTCTTGATCACTTCAAAAAACCTTGTGGATGCTCTAAAGGCTAAAGTTAATATCTGATTGACATTAAATTTACACAGTGTTTGAGGTCACGAGGCGAAGAATCCTATTGATTTTCAAATATTTCTGATAATTACTGACAAAGTTATGGCCCTTGATCACTTTGAAAAATCTTGTGGACGCTCTAGAGGTCAAAGTTAATATCCGATTGACTGCAGATTGATACACAGAGTTGAAGATCTTGAGACGAACAAGTATATTGATTTTCAATGAATTTTTATGACTTGGAACAGCTAAATTCATGATACAGTATTAAAAGTTTTGTATACAAAACGTTAGCATGGGGCAGAACTTTATAAAAACCAAACAAATTCTAATGGTTTTCCGAGTAGTTGCTCTTAATCAGATTTTAGTGTATTATAAATGTTTCATTACCGAAAAAAGTAAAAATATGCGACAACTCTTGTTGACTGCCCGGACGATTTAGCTGCTGTGGGCATATGTTTCGTTGCCTGGCAACCTATCTTTTATATTATCAAAAATATTGTGTCAAATGCATTCTCCGGTCATCTAGAAAGGAATGGACAGGTATGATGACAATATACAACCACATGAAAATTGAAAAGTGATATATCATTAAAACGAAACAAATATATGGATCTTAATTTTGTCCTCACCTGTTTAGTTGCTTCATCTGTTAAGCTAACTATTTCACTATCAGAAGCTTCTGATATCCCAACAGTCATGGCAATACTTTTGTCTGTTTTAGGTTGTGTCACCTTCAAATAAAACAAATAATCTTTGAAAACACATGCAAAATATTATGTCAATATTCATAAATGATTCACACTATACTATCCCATCTTGGCCTTGTTGTTTGAGAATCTCAGGAGAAAATCAAATACAGCTTTTAGACTGCAGGGATGCTATTTCGCTCGTATATTCTGGACATGTCCTATACAATTTTCCAAACCTGCCCAGGAACATGCCCAATCGGACATCAAGAGATTGCGAATAATGTTCAAAATTCCAAAATATATTGAATGTACTGTGTGTATAACTAGTACTCATCTCGATTATTGTTGATAATAGGCAGTATTAATTAGATAATCATGTCTCCATCTGATTTTCAGGAAATATGAAATCAACCGTAATTATGGTGCAACAGTGATATATTTGAGGGTCTTTTAAGCTAAAAGATAGGTTGCAAGGCAACGAAACATACGCCCACAGCAGCTAAGTCATCCGGGCAGTGAATAAGTGTTGACGCATATTTTTTCTTTTGCCAGTAATGAGAACATTTACAACACATGAAAATCTGATGACGAGTAATATCCCATGAAGTAATTATCAGAAAACATTAGAATATATTTTGATTGTTTGTCTCATGACCTTAAACAATTTACATTAACTTTAGCCTCTAGAGTAAATGAATGAATGGAGTTTTAGCCTCTAGAGTGTTCACAAGGTTTTTCAAAGTGATCAAGGGCATTGACTCTGGCAGAAGTTATCTGAAATCGTTGAAAATTAATAGGATACTTTGTCTCATGACCTTAAGTTTAAAGTCAATCTGATATTAACTTTAGCCTCAAGAGCTTCTATCTACAAGACTTTTCAAATATGTCAAGGACTAAAACTCTAGCAGTAATTATTGAAAATAGTTGAAAATCATGGCCATAAACCCTGTGTATAAATTTAAAGTCAATCGGATATTAACTTTAGCCTCTAGAGCATAAACAAGATATTTCTGGCAGCAACTATCGGAAATCGCTGAAAAAAAATAGGCATCTGAAATCATGACCTTAAACACTGTGTATAAGTTTAAAGTCAATCTGATATTAACTTTAGCCTCAAGAGCTACTACAAGACTTTTCAAACATGTCAAGGACTAAAACTCTGGCAGTAATTATTGAAAATAGTTGAAAATCAATAGGTTTCTTCGTCTCATGACCTAAAACACTGTGTATAAATTTAAAGGCATTATGATACATGAATGGTAAAATGTTTATTTTGTCTTAAATATTGGATATCAGAAGGCCATCTTTTCTAGGTAAGATCACAACATCAATGTTGATGTAAATTGACAAATAATGTGTGTTTTCAATGTCGAAGACTTTGGATGATATTGGGTTAGAGACTTAGCTACTTTAAACAGAGCTCCAAGTATGTTTACGGCCAACTAACCAGTGCATAGCAGAATATTGCAGAAAAACTAATTGCGTGACAAATGAGGCTATCAAAACGGTTACAATGTAAACAATACTGTTTGGACATGAACAATACTTTCACCATTTTTAATACCTTAAATCACTGTCCAAAGTTTTAGGGAAGACCCCAGATTAAACGAAGGGCTGTCATGTTGCTGTACTTAGGAGAGATTTGATTGAACGGGAAGAATAGAGACACTCCCTGCTATTGTAGTTTCTTTCGGATAGCTGGCTACTAAACCGCATTTTATTTGTGGACAAGCCATTAACTGTTATTTTTTTCAAAGATTCTGTAAAACACTCTATACATCAGCTATACTCAGAGAGTGTGTAGGAACAAATGACGCCATCTAAACTCTGTATCTAGGAATATAATATGTTTTATTCAGTCTTCACTTTACAGACTACACTTGAAAAAACGTGGTCAGTAAACAAAATTTAAGCGCGAGACAACTCTATTTACTTGTAAAGTGGAGTTGTCTCCCTTTACTCATCAGGACTGTATTTTTATGTTTTACTGATAAGACTATTTTCTTAACACATTCCCCCCTAAAATTTGTCATTGACATTTACATAAAAAGGAACCAGTAGCTGCCAGGCAGGATATTTCCACATTTTGCAAGGGATGGATAGAGAACAAGCTAAAAACAAACAGGATTTTTTGTACAATCAGGGGCAATAATCCAGAAAGTTATGGTCTGAAATGCGCAAATATCAAAAAGGACTGAGATCTTTGGGATATAAAGATATGATTTAAGTTTCATCAGAATCGGACAAAAATTGTGACCCTTAGAGGGTTGACAACCTTCGTATTGCATACTTTTACACAATTTGCGAACAAAGAACGGGCATTTTGTTGGGCAGTTTCATTTCGATTTTCCCGAAATTCGGATTCAACCTTCATTATGGTGAAATGGTGAAATATTTAAAATCGGAAAAAAATTGTGATCTGTAGAGAATCCCCAAGCTAGAAATGCCATTTTTCGAACAATCAGAGGCCATAATCCACTAAGTTAAGTTCGGGTATCCGCGATTATCAAAAGGATCCATGATTTTAGTGTGTAATGGTGATATATTTACACATTTTTTTTAAATCAGATAAAAATTGTGACCTCTACAAGGACCACAAGCTAAAAACGCGATTTTTCGTACAATCAAGGGCCATAATTCACGAAGTTACTATCCGATATGCCGAATATCGAAAGGAACCAAGATCTTTGGGTTATTAACTTACATTTCAAGTTTCATATAAGTCAAAAGAAAAATGTGACCTCGAGAGGATCCACAACATTGATATACCATATTTTGACACTATTTGAGTACGAGGGGCGGCCATTTTGTCTGTCAGCTTTGGTCCGATATTTACGAAATTCGAACTCAACTATCCTTAGGGTGTAATGGTGATATACTAAAACGATTTTTTAAATCGGATAGAAATTATGACCTCTATAGGGTCCACAAGCTAAAAACGTGATTTTTCGTACAATCAGGGGCCATAATTCAGGAAGTTACGGTCCGACATGCGTGACCATCGAAAGGAACCGAGATCTTTGGTTATAAACTTACATTTCAAGTTTCAACAAAATCGGATAACCAGCGGCTGCCAGGCAGGATACGCCCACATTTTCGAGAGATGGATAGAGAACAAGCTAACAAGAAAGTGATTTTTCCTACAATCAAGGGCCATAATTCAGGAAATTACAATTTGATATGCGTGAATATCGAAAGGAACTGAGATCTTTGGGTTATAAACTTACATTTCAAGTTTCAACAAAATCGGATAAAAATTGTGACCTCTATAGTGTCCACAACCTTGATATACCATACTTTTACGCTATTTGAGAACGAACGGCGGCCATTTTGTCTGTCAATTATGGGCCGATTTTCACAAAATTCGAACTCAGCCATCCTTAGGGTATAACGGTGATATAATAATACGTTTTTTTAAATCGGATAAAAATTATGACCTCTATAGGGTCTACAAGCTAAAAACGCGATTTTTGGTACAATCAGGGGCCATAATTCAGGAAGTTACGGTCAGATATGTGCGAATATCAAAAGGAACCGAGATCTTTGGATTATCAACTTAGATTTCAAGTTTCAACAAAATCGGATAAAAATTGTGACCTCTATAGTGTCCACAACATTGATATACCATATTTTTACGCTATTTGAGAACGAACGGCGGCCATTTTGTCTGTCAGTTTTGGGCCAATTTTCAGAAAATTCGAACTCAGCCATCCTTAGGGTGTAACGGTGATATAATTGAACGTTTTTTTAAATCGGATAAAAATTATGACCTCTATAGGGTCCACAAGCTAAAAACGCGATTTTTGGTACAATCAGGGGCCATAATTCAGGAAGTTACGGTCCGATATGCGCGAATATCGAAAAGAACCGAGATCTTTGGATTATCAACTTAGATTTCAAGTTTCAACAAAATCGGATAAAAATTGTGACCTCTATAGTGTCCACAACCTTGATATACCATATTTTTACGCTATTTGAGAACGAACGGCGGTCATTTTGTCTGTCAGTTTTGGGCCGATTTTCACGAAATTCGAACTCAGCCAACCTTTGGGTGTAACGGTGATATAATTGAACGTTTTTTTAAATTATGACCTCTATAAGGTCCACAAACTAAAAACACGATTTTTGGTACAATCAGGGGCCATAATTCAGGAAGTTACGGTCCGATATGCGCGAATATCGAAAGGAACCGAGATCTTTGGATTATCAACTTAGATTTCAAGTTTCAACAAAATCGGATAAAAATTATTGTGACCTCTATAGTGTCCACAACATTGATATACCATATTTTTACGCTATTTGAGAACGAACGGCGGCCATTTTGTCTGTCAATTTCGGGCTGATTTTCACGAAATTCAAACTCAGCCAACCTTTGGGTGTAACGGGGATATAATTGGGGATATAATTGAACGTTTTTTTAAATCGGATAAAAATTATGACCTCTATAGGGTCCACAAGCTAAAAACATGATTTTTGGTACAATCAGGGGCCATAATTCAGGAAGTTACGGTCCGATATGCGCGAATATCTAAAGGAACCGAATTCTTTGGATTATGAACTTAGATTTCAAGTTTCAACAAAATCGGATAAAAATTGTGACCTCTATAGTGTCCACAACCTTGATATACCATATTTTTACGCTATTTGAGAACGAACGGCAGTCATTTTGTCTGTCAGTTTTGGGCCGATTTTCACGAAATTCGAACTTAGCCGTCCTTAGGGTGTAACGGTGATATAATAATACATTTTTTTTAAAAATCAGATAAAAATTATGAGTCTATAGGGTCCACAAGATGAAAACGAGATTTTTCGTACAAACAGGGGCTATAATTCAGGAAGTTACGGTCCGAAATGCACGAATATCGAAAGCAATCGAGATCTTTGGGTTATAAACTTACATTTCAAGTTTCATCAAAATAGGATTAAAATTGTGACCTCTATAGGGTCCACAACCTTGATATACCATATTTTTACACTATTTGAGAACGAACGGCAGCCATTTTGTCTGTCAGTTTTGGGCCAATTTTCACGAAATTCGAACTCAGCCGTCCCTTAGGATGTAACGGTGATATAATATGTTTTTTTAAATCGGATAAAAAATAGGGTCCACAAGCTAAAAACACTATTTTTCGTACAATTAGGGGCCAAAATTCAGGAAGTTACAATCCGATATGTGCAAATATCAAAAGGAACCAAGATCTTTGCGTTATAAACATGCATTTCAAGTTTCATCAAAATCGGATCAAAATTGTGACCTCTAGAGTGTCCACAAGCTAAAAACGCAATTTTTCGTATAATCAGGGGCCATAATCCATGAAGTTATGGTCCAATACATGCCAATATCGAAAGGAACTGAGATCTTAGGGAGATAAAGCTATATTTCAAGTTTCGTTGAAATCGGATAAAAATTGTGACCTGTAGAGTGTCCACAAACAAATTGTGGACGGACAAACAGGGGCGACGACAATATACGTCCACATAAAAATGTGGGCGTATAAAAATAGTACCACCAGCAAGAATCAAGAATATAATAGAAGGGAATTTAAAGCTATAATCAGAATCTAAGTCTACACACTATACTCTACACTCGTAAAACTTGACATTAGGAGTTATAGAATTACTGTTTGAAAATAAAGAATTTACATTTCAATACTCAATTATCTGTAACCAACTAGTCTAAAGGAAACAACTTTTGAAATGGCCGATTCATCGCGATTGGCCTACCGAGTTTATCATGTACACAAATTTCCGCAGCACGAATATTGCCATCGTGACCTCCAAACGTTTTCTCTACACAGGCTATACTCCAGTTTAATCTTCCTGGACAACGACTACGTCACCAACATGAACAGTAGGACCTTTCTTGGTTCTGGATCGATGGTGATCTTTTAAATCTGTTAAATAGTCTTTCCGCCATCTATTCCAGAAATGGGTTAACACTGTATTCAGATAAGAATTTCGTTTTCTACAATCTTTATTCGTTTTAACACTAAAATCGTTCGCATTACTTGAATCATTGGTTTGGGATAACAAACGACGGCCTAAAATCAAATGCGAGGGCCTAAGCGTCTCACCACCATCTTCGCACACATAAGTAAGTGGTCTAGAGTTCAAAACACCTTCAATCTCTATGATTAAAGTCAACAGTTCTTCATCAGATAATCTAGCTGTACCAATAATAATTGTCTTCTTTAAACAACGTTTTGTAGATCTCGCCATTCTCTCAAAGAAACCTCCCCACCAGGGCGAGCGCTCAATATTATAATACCAGCATATCCTCTTCGACGCAAGAAAACTGTGTAACTCTGAACTCTTAAAAGTTTCCCTCTTCGACCAATAAATCTCTTTAAACACCTGATAAAAGACTCTGACGAAGCATCAGGAACCAAATCTAAATGTATGGCTTTTGTACTAGCACATGTAAATAAAGCGATAAACACTTTGTTCATTTGACCACTAGAAGAATACCGTATTTTTCGGTGTATTAGGCGCATGCGTAGATAAGGCGCAGGGCGAGTTTGGCAGAGGTGTTTCAGGAAAAAATAAAAATGCATGGTTTAGGCACACCCTTCTCCAGCGCCTTGTGAAACAGGTGCCATACCATAGTTACCATACGTGATTCAAATACACCTGCGATCTCCAGTAACTGGCCCAAACTTTACTGTTTACAGTTATAATAATTACCGATATTTAGCTGTATCAAGCTTTATATATATTTCTTTATGAAATTAAACTCTATATACATTTTTTGAATTGCATAAGACTTTATATTAATTACAACTCTCAATTGAATTGTTTCATAACTTAAGTGGTAATTCTGGCGCTTGTACGGTAGTCAAATTGTCGTTAGAGTCCCGCCCACAACACAAATGGCTGTCTATTACATCCTGTTAAATTCACGAGCAATTGGCTGTGATAGAAATAATTTATCATGATCAGTTACTCACGGCTTAAATCCTGACTACCGGTAAAAAGAGAAACAATAATTCTAGTTTATTTTATACTATCCAAACAACTGACAATCAAATGATTGTGTCATTTGTCCCGCCCACTACACGCAGCATGACAATACCTAGATTGAGGCCATTTATATCTATCAGTATCATAAGACAATAGCATTTTTAATACCAATCACAAATACTGTACACGGGATAGCCTAAAATGTTGACATCTTTTTTATACACGAAATAACAGAAATACAGGCGATAAGAGAACAACTTCAATATATGTCAGTTTAACTCTAATCCCACCCTTACTACCAATGACTTCTATTGAGCCAATGAAAATGCTTGTATGAATGCATATCCCGCCCTATTCGTTAACTTGACTGACAGCACCACTGACCTTGAACGGGGATGTGCGAGGACTGCCGATAATGGCCAAGAGTATACGGAATAGCAGAAATATATGATGTAGAATTAGCAAGAAATATTAACGATGCGTATGCTATTTTTTAAAACATCGTTAACATTGAACGGCTATCAGCCGATGGTGTTTGCATTGCCGGTTATGACAAACACTATACTGTACACGGGATAGCCTAAAATGTTGACATCTTTTTTAATTTTTATGCACGAAATAACAGAAATACGGGCGATAATTATTGACGAATTTTAAACTATCTAAAATATTACTGACAAATATAAATGGACACGAAAGGAAACAGTATTGTGTTTAATTTGTGTGGTAATTTATCATAAACTTTTGAGGTAGCATCACCCGGTCGACATGTGTTGATTCTAGGGCAGTTATTTGTTGAACTCCCGACTTCGGTGTCTACACGGGAAGAGCATGGATTCGCTTAACGTTATGTATTAGGCGCACCCCTTCTAGAAAATAAAATATTTGGTAAAAAAAGTGCGCCTAATACACCGAAAAATACGGTATATATCTTTCACATATAACGGCCCTGCAAAATCAACTCCAACCTTTGAGAATCCAAAATCATCACTAACACGAAACTCTGGTAATTGCGGCTATATTGGTACACCATACGATTTTCCTTCTAATCTTCTACAGATAAGACACTTTACAAGTTGTCTACCTCGAACAACCCAGAATCTGGTTCTTAACTCAGACAAAGTATCCTGTACTCCATTATGGTAAACTCTTTCATGGCATTCACGAATCACTAATCTAGTAAAATAATATTCTCCATCTAACAGAATAGAAAACTTTGTATCGTAAGGTAAAGGAGAATTCTCTAATCTACCATGACATCTATATAAACCATTTTCATCTTCCTTCAAATTTAATGATTCTGTCTGTTTTTGAAATTTATCTTTAGTCCTCAGTTCAATCTGCATCTCTTTAATCCACAAGTATTCAGCATCTGTAATCTCATCAACAATAAGATCTCCATGTCTATATACTCTGTACCTTTCACTCTGGATTTTAAATTCTGGATAAAACGAAAAACATGAGCTGTAACGCGAAGTAATACTGAGAGACTGCTAAATTTATTCACATCGGTACTTGTACTTATTTTGGTATAGGAAACTTGAACATTCGTAACTAGGACAGAAGTCTTTTCTTCCTCGCTCACAACAGGTAATTCTACATCATGAGGTAGCCATTGATCATTGGGATCTGAGAGAAAAGCTGGACCGTGCCACCACAACTCATTGTTTATAAGATCTACAGCCTTACAATCGCGAGATAAAATATCACTAGGATTGTTTGATGAAGGTATATAACTCCAATCATCAGTAGATGATAAACGTCGTATTTCTGTCACTTAAAGCTTCACGAATACTATTAGCTAATCTCATGGAGACTAAACAGGCAAGCAGTTCGAGACGCGGTATTGTAATTTTCATTGGAGGTACTACTCAGGATTTTGACGCGATCAGGTTACAATGAATCTCACCTGATGAATGATATACGCACAGCAACCGTAAGCTCGTTCGGATGAATTGTCAAATACATGTAATTCTATAATAGCATCACTAAATAAATCAGAACAAATACAGCGCTTTATAATAACAGAATAAACATCACTCAAACTACGTACTAGCTCTAACCAATAATTAGTAAATAAATCATCCAATGGGTCATCCCATTCTAAATGTTGTTTACACAATGTCTGGAAACATAATTTAAATAATAATACAATAGGAGCAATGAGACCTACAGGATCGTAAAATTTTGCAGTAACACTAAGTACAGCATGTTTCGTAACTCTGTCATCTTTGACACAAAATTCTACACTACTTAAGATTTTCTCAAATTTAAATTGAACAGTGTCTGCATAACATTTCCACTTTTGACCTAAAACACTAGGACTGTCATAGTTAGCATTTTGAAGAAACAGACTATAACTACGGTCTTCTTCGGTTATAAAAGGGTCATTCTTGAATGCAAGACCCGTTACACTAAGCAAGTTGGACACCATACAATACAAAGCCATTTGTATTGCCACAGGCTGTGGCCTGGGTGCCAAGCGTGAGTCGTTACTACAGGACGTTGGCGAACACCCTCTGTCACTTCAAAGGAAGAAACTGACCTAAGTCGATTGGGTGAAAGGAGTTCAGCCTTTAACGAAATCTCGAGGTTCAAAAGAGTCAGGGACACCACCAAGAAGTCATACGGCCAGGCAGTCAGCGAAATGGTTAGAGGCTACAGTCTCGATAAGCTCCTGAGGGTAGACAAAGGGAATAACCCACTGGCGGCCAAGCATCTCTCCTTAGCTCATATCGAGGAAAATTGGTCAAAATGGACTCACATATACACGGACGGATCGCACAACCCCGAGAACGGTACGACGGGCTTCAGGATTTATATCCCGGGGGAAGAGTTACAGGTAGCAAATAGACTGCCAAACATGTGCTCTGTGTACATATCGGAAATGTATGCGATCAAAGAAGCCGTAGTGTGGATATCCAGCCAAAGAAATTGAAACTATGCTGTCCTCAGCGACTCGCTAAGTAGTCTGGAATCCATAAGAAATCAGAGATCGGACGCCCGTCCCGAACTGCTGACACAGATCTACCTAGCGTACGAAAAGTCTCTGGCAAAGGGCAACCATTTACCTTAAGGGGAACGAAGAGGCGGACAGGCTTGCCCTAAAGGGGGCACAATTGGAGGAACCTAGTGTCGAGCTCACTTATAGCATGAATGAATTTAAAAGCATGGTCGAGTAACGCGTCAGCTCTGAATGGGAAAACTCCCTTGTGGAACTCGACACCTGTAGATTCAGATCCGATGAGTACTTAAATGCTAAGTTATCAGTAAATCATCCCAGCAGAAAAATCTGCAGGTTAATAACAAAGCTGAAGGTGAAAGAAACGCTCAGATATCGCACATTTAAGCCTATAAGGTGCATTTGTGGCTCGGACGTGTCTCCTACTCATATTCTAGTAGACTGTGCTCGCCTCACAGCCGAAAGGAAACACCTCACGGATAAACTGAGTTCCCTTAACACAGCTGTCAGTGTTCCGAACTTACTGTATCCAAAAGTAAGTAAACACGAAATCTATGAGTTAATCTACGAATTCGTGTGTGAGATCGGTATCCTAGATATGATGATGTGACCCCGCACGGACGAAAAGAGTGATCTACTCGGTGAAGATTTGGGGGCCCACCCCAAGACACAACGGGATCCATCAGTGATCATCCCGAGGGCTACTGCTAGTCGGACGTCCCTACGTGAAGGGACGTCGGGTACCTGTGGAGGGCCGTTTTCTGTTTCGGTTCCAAGGCCTACGGCATTTCAATGCCTGGCCCAGAAACATCGCTGCATCCCTGAACCTAGGTCGGACAGGCGGCAGGGTCCTAGGGCCCGGCTGACAGTCCTACCTACCCATACCGACCCAAAAGGTCAGAGCATCTATGCACCCTATATCTAGGTCGGACAGGCGGCGGGCCCAAGGGCCCAACTGACCGTCAGACTAAAATACCTACCAAAATAAAGATCGTAGCATTAATGGCCAAGCGGGCCAGACTGCGCCCGCTCGCCATCCTTCCTTTTCTACCCCAAAACTTTCTCCTCTCCTTTCGATGAGATTTTTAACTTGGGCATTCCCTGCTAAGACACTATGTCTCAAATTAAACTGGACCAAGCCTAATCCCTATGGCTTCCTCCAGTAAGTTTCTTAGGAAACATCTTTGTCTACGATATCACCTTAGGTGGAAGTGGACGTAAAACTCTAGAAATGAACAAACGAACGAACACTATTACTATACTCTGTTTCAGGAAATACATCACTTTCACATAACAATTTCAAAAGAGCGAGTGAATTACTGACCCATTTGCGTAAATTAAAACCCCCACTCTGCAAACCTAACTTTACTTGTTTGCACATTTCGAAAGCTGACTGAAGATCAGAGGAACTGGATGCAAAATCATCTACATAAAATGACCTCAAAGTTCTATGTACAAAGTCTAAATCATAAGAAAAATGAAGGTTAAGGTGGTGTCTAATAGTTGCATTCAAAATAAAAGGGCTGGAAGTGACACCAAACACAAAACGATTCAATATCCCGGCTGGCCGGTTTTCCGGCCAAGCATAACACATTTGGAATTCCGCCCTGGAAACGTGTTGTGTATAGCGAGGGCTTTCCCCATTTCCCTTGGTGATACACTGGTATGACTCACTTGGATTTCCCTCAAGTCTCGACCAATCAAAACACGTGGTACAGTGTGTCATCTGCAGTGAGGGGTTTCCCCTCTCGATCACAGACGTCAACACAAATATTCCTGAAAATAATTATTGTTTTACAGATATGAATGACACACAGACTTGTAACAGTAGACCAGGCACTGGCTAGAATACTTGGAAGTGATGACGAGGACTTAAATAGTGTTGATTACAGCAATGATAGTGACTTTCTTAGTGAAAGTAGCAACGATAATAGTGAAAAAATCATGAAAGTCAAAGTGTTGATCAACCATTCGCAAATCTGTCTACTACTAGTACTAGGCCTAGTACTGATTGTTGTGACTATAGCCAACTACAGAATCCACCTATTGTCCCTGCCACAGAACAGAGAGGATGGGGTTGTGGTGGTCATGGGGATGCACCATTTGTCAACAAACAATGGAAAAATAATACAGATGATTTTGATGAACACCCATTTAGACCAGATGAAATACCTGGCCTAAAAAATATGCCACAACATTTAAATGGTGAGAGCTCTGCTCTAGATTTCTTTAGTATATTTTGGGACTGTAACATGTGGGAATTGCTACGAACAGAGACAAACCGCGAGGGTGAAAGCCAGTACACCGAATAACTATGCTGCAAAAAACTTTTCCAAAGTGACGCAAGAGAAAATAAAGGCTTTTTTTGGTTGCAGAATTGCTATGGAGATGTTGCTGAATAAAGATAGGTATGAACAATACTGGCAGACAACTGATTTTCTGACGAGTACTCCAGGCTTCAAAGATGTTCTTTCTCGTGAAAAATGAGTAACTAAAATCAAATACCAAGCGCACTCTTACAAGAGATTATAAATTGTAAAATAATCAACAAAGAATTTATAACATTATCAAAGTAATCAACACAGATCGGCGCTTGCGAGTTTTAATCTCACCGATAATTGATTGATGATTGCTTGTTAATCTTTTCTGGCTTCACACCCATTGAGTTTTAATCTCACCGATAATTGGATGCTTCACACTCACCGTTTGAATTACGGATTATACGGTGTCGATTCAATTGAAATTATGTGATGGGACGGCTGATTGATGTCGGAATCCGGAACATACAGAATCCGGATTTACCAGCAATTTTTGGGCTGAAGCTAATACTGCAATAGAATTCAATCAAAATCTTAACAATATATCAATAATAAGAGGATTCAATGAAGGACCTGAAAATAATCAGTCATTTGAATTTAAACCACCAGAAGGTTTGGCGGAAGCGTTGTATACCACTCTAAGTTTAGTTGGATTACCTGGATTAGATATTTGACAGTTAGGAAAATTGCTAATAATGTATGAACTCAATTGCTCATTAATAATTCTATTGTATTCTCGTAAAACATCAGGCTTCTTTTTTAATCTATACAATAAGGAACTTAAACGCTTTGAAGATTCAAAATAACCATCAGATAAAATAGGAGAATTATCCTTAAATGGAAGCTTAGCTTCATACCTTTTGAATGACTCATTAAAGTGAACATCTTCAAAAAAATCTGAAAGTACACTGGACTCATTTTTTCTTATACCTATTGTTTCTAAATCCCAAAACTTTGATAATTCATTCTTAACTAAATTAATATCACTAGTACTATGGCTTTCAGCTGAAATATGCAATACATGTGTGGATGATAGATTAACAGTACAGCCATTATTCAAATTACAATTATTCAATGGACGTGATATTATCCAACCTAATGTAGAATTAAGGGCAACAGGACTTATAGGCTCCCCCCGTCTAAGGTCTCCATTAAAGAAATTCCAAAAATAATCTGCACCTATAAGTATATCTACATGAAAATTAGGGGATCTGGATGGATTGGCAAGCGTAAGGCCCTGCAAATGTGGATATTTATCTACTGCAATATGAATACATTGATCACTAACGGAACTACATATATTAGGAACACAATAAGCTTTTACATAAACTTCCATGCCATCATTACAAGTTGAACAATATCGCTCGTGCGATACCTAGGAGTTTCTTCCCCGAATATTTTTATTAATAAATTTTCTCGCCCCATTGTCTTCAAGTTCAAACGCATTCTATGTGCCTCTGTTACCTAAGTTCTCTGACTACAAGAATCAAACAAAATGTTAGTATTTACACCTGGATGTCCTGGACCACTTACACGAGCAATAGTAGTTTGTAATAGAACCGAATTACATGAATTATTAACACACATATTAGTAGATAACATGGGCGTAGCCATAGGCACAGTTGGATATTTAGGAGAGGTTTGTTCAACATCTACATATTGTTCGGGTAACCTCTGCGGTTTAGTCTGTGTTTGAGTAGTATAAGAGATTTTCTTAAATTTTCTGGTGTGCTGGATATTCTTTTGATACGGAGAGCTTGATTAAAAGGTAGATTGTTGATGATATGAGTAGGATGACAGCTCCTGTAGTGTAGGTAGAAAAAAAGAGTCTGTAGGTTTGGAATAAAGTTTGGTTTGAATGTTTAGGTTAGAGTCCCGGTAAATAGTGACATCGAGAAAGTTAATGGAGCTAAGACTGTCTTCTAAGGTGAACTTGATGCCAGGAGTATGCAGGTTTAGTCCATCCATGAATGAAAGTAATTCATCTCGACTGGAAGGCCAAATAAAGAAAATATCATCAATGTAGCGCCACCAAACTAGAGGTTTAATAATAGAGTGCTTGAGAAAGTCTGTTTCTATTTTGTCCATTACTGTTATCGCTATGTTGGGTGCTGTTTTGGTTCCCATACTGATGTCCGAAATCTGGTGATAGTATTTTCCGTTGAACTTGAAAGCATTCTTTTTCAGGATGAATTTGACTAATCTTAATAGGATCCAAGCGTTTTTGGAGTGCTTCTTTGCAGGATGTCATGGCGAAATTGTCTGGAATGGAGGTGTAAAGGCTGGATACATCCGCAGTGCATATGATATAATTCGCAGGAATATTTTTAATATTCCTTAGTTTTTTTTAAGAAAGTCTGAGGTATCTCTGAAAATTTTTGAATTTATACTTTTTATACGCCCACATTGAAATGTGGTCGTATATTGTTGTCGCCCCCGTCCGTCGGTCTGGTGTCCACAATTGCTTGTGGACGCTCTATAGGCTAAAGTTAATATCCGATTGACTTTAAATTTATACACAGTATTTAAGGTCATGAGACGAAGAAGCCTATTGATTTTCAGTGATTTTCGATAATTACTGCCAGATTTATGGCCCTTGATCACTTCAAAAAATCTTGTGGACGCTCTAGAGGTCAAAGTTAATATCCGATTGACTTTAAATTTATACACAGTGTTTAAGGTCATGAGATGAAGAAGCCTATTGATTTTCAACAATTTTCAATAATTACTGCCAGAGTTATGGCCCTTGATCACTTCAAAAAATCTTGTGGAAGCTCTAGAGGTCAAAGTTAATATCCGATTGACTTTAAATTTATACAAAGTGTTTAAGGCCATGAGACGAAGAAGCCTATTGATTTTCAGCGATTTCCGATAATTATGGCCCTTGATCACTTTGAAAAATCTTGTTGACTGCCCGGACAATATAGCTGCTGTGGGCGTATGTTTCGTTGACTGGCAACCTATCTTTTGTAGAGGGTTGACGACTGGTGTGGGTATAAAGGATAGACCGAGAGATAAGGCTTGTTTGTGTTCCAAAGTTAGATGGAAATCGATAAATTTAAAATTAATTGATCTAGTTCTTCATTAGTTTCTTGGCGATGTTGAATCTTCTAGTTGGCATTGCTGATTTTAGATGGTAAATCTTCAATAAAGCGATCAACAATGTCGTGGATTTCTTTTTTTGATCTCAGGGGTGGCGTCTAATTCTTCGATGCTGGTTTCAATTTCTTTGATTTCTTGTTCTAAATAGGTTTTTCCTTCCTTCCAATAATTGGCGAGGATTCTAGTTAGTGCTTTTCCGAATTCTTGATGTGCGGCTTCCCAGAGTATAAGATGTTTGGACGGAAAAGTCAGAGTTTGCGGTGTTAATTTATTCTAGCTTAGCAATGCATTTATCTAAAAAGTTGATGTGTTGTTGGCATTTAAAAAGACCAGTGTGAATTTTGCGGTAAGTTTTAAGATACGGGATAAGGTTTTCTGGAAGACGCTTGTTTGTGAAGGTGGTGGTAGAGACAAATATATCAGGTTCATCAGCAGTTTTTCTCTTTTTGTTGAGGTTGTCCATTGGCAATACTAAGAGTAAGGAAGGAGGCTAAAAAAGTTCGAGAGTTCCTTGAGGAGAGGATCTAAAAAAGATGCGTGCCATGCCTGGGAAAAGTAACTGGAAACACCGGTGTCCAATCCTCGTTATGTGACCTCCCCAACACATTTTTTAATACCATACCTGTACATATATTGGGGTAGTGATAAATGTACCTTCGATTTAATGCAATATGATTCGGGTATAACAAAAATCTATTGCCACCACTCAAGTGTATACGTAACATCAAGGCAGTAATCATTTCATGTTGATACTGTTCACCGTTCCAATAGCCCTGTGTGACCTGTTTGAAAATGGGCGTCAGCTTGTCTATAGAGAATTACAGATAGCGACTTTTTGGCACCAGTGAGACGTCTCACGCGATTATCGTCGTGCAACATTACATTGCGGGGTTGACTTCTCTTCTGGTGACGTGTACAGGTGAAAGTTAATTCATTTGTGATTTAAAGAAGATACATTACCGGGGATGTGTGTGACTTGTCTTCGATATCACCCAGGTGGAAGTGGACGTAAAACTCAAGGAACGAACGAACGAATGGGATGTGATTTACTGATTTCCAAATGTATAATTACCTCGGACGTGATTTACCAATTTTTGATGTATTTGTCAATGGCGGAATTACTATTTTGAATGGATAATGGATAATAATACTACGACCATGGTAAGGTGAGCATCTATGGGTGTGCTTTTTCTTTTATATTCACCATTTTCATTCGCACTTCATATGCAAATAACCGTAATCAAAATATACCGATCGGATAAACGGCTTGCGGGAAAATAAACGCAAGCCGTTTATCCGATCGGTATATTTTGATTACGGTTATTTGCATATGAAGTGCGAATGAAAATGGTGAATATAAAAGAAAAAGCACACCCATAGATGCTCACCTTACCATGGTCGTAATAGTTAAACACAGTAGATAAATTAACAGGTGTTGATTTCTAAACGCATCTCGGGATATTGGACTGCTCGTCTAATAAATAAACGCATTAGATAAGTCAACGGGTCGGCCATTTCTAAACCCCTCTCGGAGAAATAAAACGGTGTCCCATTAAATTAAACCATAGTACTAATTAAACCATTTTTGTACACCCACATTTTCATGTGGACGTATATTTTCGTCGCCCCTGTCCGTTCGGACATCCGTCCACAATTTGTTTGTGGACACTCTACAGGTCACAATTCTTATCCGATTTTGACGAAACTTGAAATATAGGTTGATCTCCAAAAGATCTCAGCTGCTTTCGATATTGGCATGTATCAGATTGAAACTTCATGGATTATGGCCCCTGTTTGTACGAAAAATCATGTTTTTAGCTTGTGGACCCTATAGAGGTCACAATTTTTATCCGATTTTGTTGAAACCTGAAATGTAAGTTTATAACCCAAAGTTCTCTGTTCCTTTCGATAATCGCACATATCGGACTGTAACTTCTTGAATTATGGCCCCTGATTGTACGAAAAATCGTGTTTTTAGCTTGTGGACCCTATAGAGTTCATAATTTTTACCCGATTTAAAAAAAACGTATTATTATATCACCATTACACCCTAAGGACGGCCGAGTTTGAATTTCGTGAAAATCGGCCCAAAACTGGTCGACATTCGTTCTCAAATAGCGTAAAAATATGGTATATCAAGGTTGTGGACCCTATAGAGGTCACAATTTTTATCCGATTTTGTTGAAACTTGAAATGTAAGTTTATAACCCAAAGATCTCGGTTCCTTTCGAACCGTAACTTCCTGAATTATGGCCCCTGATTGTACAAAAAATCACGTTTTTAGCTTGTGGACCCCATAGAGGCCACAATTTTTATCGGATTTAAAAAAACATGTGTAAATATCACTGTTACACCCTAAGGATGGTTGAGTTCGAATTTCGTAAAAATCGGACCTAAACTGACGGACAAAATGGCCGCCCCTTGTTCACAAATAATGTCAAAATATTGTGTATCAGGGTTGTGGACCCTCTGGAGGTCACAATTTTCATCTGATTTTGATGAAATATGAAATGCATGTTAATGACCCAAATATCGTCCCCTGAGAGTGAAAAGGTCGTAAGTGACATTTTTCACTTTTCGAAAAAATCGAGTTTAAAGGTTTGAAATGGTCCTGCAAAATTGTTAATTTATTGGTTTTTTTAATATTTTGTACAGTATGTTATGATTGGGAATAGTTAGAAATGCAATATAAAGTTTTCAGTTATCAGGTGTTGTAACTCGGAAAAGTCACTTACAAACTTTTTCTACTCTCTACCTATAACCAATGATACATACTTATTGCTGTTTACGACCTTATGTGATTTAGCGATGGGGTGGAAGTTAGATTGGTCTTACGGGTACGCTTTAGATCTTAAGGTCTGTAATTGAGTCAAGTGGCAAGGTTAACAGTATGGTAGCCTGCTCAACCTCCTTGGGTTTTCTCCGACTTTCTATCATTGATACAGACCCCTACGCGCAAGCAAATTACTGAAGTAAAATTATGGCCCAGGTTGTGTCCAGCGGATGTTATACCCTTCTCTAACCCCAGCCCCTTCGTCTCTCTATCCCTCACGCTATCTTGATAGCCTCACGGTATCGTACAGCTTTCTCTCTATCTCACTCTCTTCACCTCTATCTCGCCCACTTTTTATCTCGCTCTAGCCCCCTTTCTCTGCCCCCTCCCCCTCTGCTCCCCGCTCTCTCTATCGCTACTCCTTACTCTTGCTTGCTCCCTCCCTACCACCCCAACCTTTAGCTAATTCTCTCTCTCTCGTGCAATTTTTTTTGTGCACATGGGCCGATATTTTTTGCGTTTGGGAGCATTGTGTGAAACAATAGTTCATAGTATTGCATAATATTATACATACAAAACCACCTAGTGATAAAATATTTGGGAAAAAAAGTGATTCGTTTTCCATGGCGCTCAGAATATATGCATAGTTTTTAACGCTATAAACTCCTTGTCAAACAATACAAGGGTTACAGTGATATAACAACTGCTAATTGCCAGACTTTATTAGGGGTAATAAAATTGATCATCACCGCAGCTCAACAATTTTAGTGAATGTGTATTATAAACCTGGGGCCTGTTTCACGATTTTATCTTTAGTTAAGATTTCGAGAAACTGGGCCACGGTAAACTTAACCCATAAGTGCATGGCTACGGCCTCTGCCGTAGAGTAAACAAAGGCTGAAATTGCATGGCTACGGAATTTCCCGTATCGTTTTTAACAGTTTGAATTTACCACGGGTAATCTCCTTTTGACGCCATTGTCTAAATCCAGCATGGCCGTCCTGACTATGTTGAGTAAAATTTCCCTAACTTTTCGCGAATTTTCGCCGATTTAAGACATGATTTGTACAGGATCCCATTCATAGTTGCCAAGGAATACTGGGTGAGTTAGATTACGCTACAGAGTGTGTATTTTTGTGGGGGGGTTTTTACGCAAAATAACATTTTTTTGTCCAGTTTTTTGCTTCACGTACAAATCGTAGATATTTGTGCTGCAGTTCAGTGTGTTTGATCACAATCTATGGTTTGATGAGTTTACAAAATGTAGTAGTGACTCAGATGATGATGTTGCCTGTCTAACCTCGTGGGTTTTCTTCGGTTTTTCCGGTTTTCTCCCACTGCTGGTGTAAATTTATTGGATATTTTCAAAAAAAAAATTTTGTATTGTGTACCAAAGAGATGCCTCTAAAAGCAGCATACTTCATTTTTAAAATTCTGCATCAATAAATATTTTTTATTGCACTCAGAAGTGAGAACTTTTTTTTTTTTTTTTCCTGATTTCAAGTTGTCAATTCTACCTCCACCTACATTCATGTAAAAAATATTTCCCTTATTTTCTTTACAGACTCAGAAAGCCCTTTTTATACTCTTTCTAAATATATATACTTTGTAGGGTTTGTCATTGTCAGAAAATACTTTTTTCCTCATTTTTGTATTTAGCACCAATTTCCGTCGCAATGCCAGGAATTAGGCTTATGCACGAAAGGGGTTTGGGAACAAAAAATGGTTATGCACTTATGGGTAAAAAAATCAGAACACAATAATTTTCTTGAATGATCCTTGGTTTATTAAAATTCAAAATGTAACTCTGTAAATTAACATAGATGTGTTGTGTATTCTATTTCAAAACCATAATTTGTCAAATCAACAAACGCCACAGTTAGAGATATTTTAATTACACCAAAGGTGTATTAGAAATTATTGTTGTTCTGAAATAGTTTTCTTTGTCAAATTTATTAATTAAGCTGGTAACATCAAATTCTGGAAATAATGTATTTTATGCACGGTTCTAAAAGTTGAAGACTTTTATGACATGAGACTCAATTTAGCATATTATATGACCGGAAATATTGCAAATCAAGCTATTTAAGTTTAAAACTATGACTTTAAAATACATGTATAGTGAAAATGTTGAAATTGATCACTACAGCAATAAATTGTTGTTGCTGAAATTGGTCCCTATAAAGGCAGTAGTCTAATTCTTTAACACAATTTTACATGTCAGATGTTCATATATACGGTATTAACAGACCTTTAACAAATAAATCATGCTATAACACTATTCTAAGATCTGTCTTTCGTCAAATATTTAGATTTCGAAATGTTCACAATTAAACAGAATTAACAATAAAAACAAAATCACAAATTACTACCACATATTATGAAAATCTTTTCAAATAAAGCGACCGAAAAAAAAAGAAGAAATTTTAAAGTCATTTTAGACTGGAAACTAACTGATTTCCAAAGGTCATTGCATGCTTTTATAAAAAGAACAAGTTGGCAACACATGGAGCCCGTGCTCTCGATCTGTCATCACGTATATAAATTACATAATAAAAATTGGAACCACTCGACCCGTGGTTTATTAGTACCGGGAGAAAAATAATTAACTATTTCATACAATCGTAAACAATAGAAATATTAACACATGTTTAAATTTAGCTGTTCATGTAAAGCTCCTATTTCCATATTAAGTCAAAGGTCTGTATTTTGCATGCAAAGACAATCTTGTGACACAACATTTGATTGGATCACAAGTGGATATATGGACATGTGGCGCTGCCCCGTGGCGACACGCATAGTAAGAGCTCTGGGAAAAATATCTTTATTTTCTAATTTTTAAGACACTTTTACATGGATATTTGGATAAATTGTGACGACTATGAACAGTAGCGGCCAAATTTCAATATGGATATGAAAAATGTGAATTATCTAATAATTTTCTGTGTTTTTGCCCTTCTTTCAAGACTGATATCATCTACACAAGAAAAATCAACCAGGCCTAAAATTCAGTATGGGCTTGATGAACTCATGTCACTTTCCTTCAATAGAGTGAGTACACACATTGGAATGGATTTCTTAGCTGAAAACGGTCTTCAATCAAAGAGCAAAAGTAGGAAAAGAGGTAAGAGAGCGGGGGCCCGACGACGTATCAGGGCACGAAAGACGAGACCCCCACTACCATCCATCCTCCGGTCCAATGTAAGGTCGCTAAGAAACAAATTAGACGATCTCTACGCATCAGTCAAATTTCTGTACGAATATAGAGAATGTTGCCTTCTCTGTTTCACCGAAACATGGCTGACAGAATCAACAGATGACACCTCTCTTCACATTGATGGCTTCGGCACTCCTATTCGATTTGACAGATCATCAGATATTACAGGCAAATCTATAGGGGGCGGTGTGTGCCTTTACAATAATAAGAACTGGTGTAAAAACTATGTCATAAGAAAACAGTTATGTTTGGAGCATATTGAACTCCTCTCAGTTTCACTCAGGCCCTACTATCTTCCTCGAGAATTCGGCCAGATATTCGTTGTTCTGGTATATATCCCCCCAAGTGCTAATGATAAGATAGCTGCCAGCACCATACATGAACATATACAGAACATAGAAGCACTGTCTCCTGATGCTCCGAAAATCATTCTTGGAGATTTTAACTCGTGCAAGCTAAATTCACTACTACCCCAATACTCACAATATGTTAAATGCCCAACGAGGAAAGATAAAACAATTGATCTGTGCTATGGTAATATAACCAGTGCCTACAAGGCATTTTGCAAGCCCCCAATCGGCTCCTCTGACCATAACTCTGTACATCTCATTCCAACATATGTGACAAAACTAAAGTCTGAAAAACCTATCCATAAGACCGTTAAATCGTGGAATAACGAGTCCCTAGAAATTCTGAAGTGGTGCTTTGAATGTATAGTCTGGGATATATTCGCGCCGGATCATTCAGATATAAATGAGTGGTGCGATGTTATCAAGGATTATATAAACTTTTGTGTTGACATGATCATCCCCGTAAAGGAAATTAAAATCTTTCCTAATAATAAACCAAGGATTTCAAAAGAACTGAAATCTCTTCTTAACGCGAAGAAGAGGGCTTTTATGAGGAAAGATCGCATCGCAGTTAAAGGTATTCAAAAAGACATAAACGTCAAAATTAAAGTCTGTAGAAACAACTATAAAAGGAAAGTAGAAAGTCAATTCAGAGAGACTAACACTCGACAGGCCTGGTCAAGCATCAAAACAATCGTGGGAACAAATCAACAAAAAGCTCATATCTCATAACCATTAACCGACTAATCATTCGCTGAGGAACTGAACACATTTTATGCTCGTTTCGACAAAGAAAACTTTTCTTCTGAGCGAAAATCGGTTACCGACGCGATACCCGTCTCTGACGGAAATGATATCTTAATCAGCAATGATGACCTGAGAGCATGCTTTCGGCGAATAAACATCAGGAAAACAAAAGGGCCCGATGAGCTAGATGGCATTTTGTTAAAAGAGTGCTGTGACCAACTGTGTTCCGTCTTTTGCAAATTATATCAACTCTCAATTGACACCAATACGATCCCAACATTGTGGAAAAAGTCAAGAATAATACTGATTCCCAAGAAAGCAAATCTGAAGGTGTTAAATGATTATAGGCCAGTTGCACTCAAATCGATTGCTATGAAATGTTTCGAACGGATTATTTTAAATGTATTAAAAAGCAATGTTACTGAACTCCTGGACTCACTTCAGTTTGCGTATAGGTCAAAACGTGGAACAGTCGATGCTACAATATCTCTTCTCAATTCTGTATACAAACATCTAGAAACCAACAAAGCGTATGTTCGAATTCTTTTTTGTAGATTTCTCATCCGCTTTCAACACCATACAGCCACATATAATTCTGAAACTGTTATTAACCATGCATGTCAATCCCCTTCTAATAAAGTGGATTGAAAATTTCTTAATAGACAGACCACAATATGTTATAGTCAACAAGTGCTATTCAAATATTATTAAAACAAACACGGGGCACCTCAGGGATGTGTTCTATCACCGGTTCTTTTCATTATTTACACCAATGATTGCAGAAGTATAAATCCTAACTGTCTCACTGTCAAATTTGCAGACGATGCCGCGATTGTTAGCTCACTAAACGACGCCGAATCTGACACTCATTACAGAGGTGATGTTGCCAATTTTGCGACAGGAACTATCTCCATATGAATGTCAATAAAACCAAAGAACTTATCATTGACTTCAGGGTTAATAAATCACATATAGTTCCCTTAACAATTGATGATGAAACTGTTGAGATAGTTTCAGAATACAAATATCTAGGTACTATTATTGATGACAAACTATCATGGAACCAAAACACAAACGCAGTGTACAAAAAGTGTCAACAACGCCTCTATTACATGCGCAAATTGAGATCTTTTCACGTTAACCAAGCCATACTTTCAGTGTTTTACACTTCATTTATACAAAGCATTCTTTGTTTTTCTATCCAATGCATTTATCCTTCCCTCACCGTACAAAACAAAGCTAAGCTAAACAAAATTGTCAAAATGGCTAGCAAAATTTCAGGGGTTCAGCACACCCCACTCAATAGACTGCACAATAAATTTGTACTTAATGTGAGCAAAAAAAATAGCCTTTGATAAAACACATTTTCTTTACAGTGAATACGAATTACTACCCTCGGGACGTCGGTATAGAGTACCAAAATTTAAAACAAAAAGATGTTAGTCATCGTTTATCCCCCAAAGCATATGTATACTAAACCAAGCAATATCAGACGAAATGCAATAGGCTGTCATTTGTTAACATATATCCATGTATTGTGTATTATTTATATCTATTTATTATTTTGTATCAAATTCTCATCTCTTGTCTATGTCTAAGAATTCCTGTAAGGTAATAAAGAATTAGGTCATACATAGTTCAACAATTGGTAATATCACCGCATGAGTGTTTGCATGCGTGTTATTTGATATGTGAATTATCATTTGTTATATATATGTGGAAATTACTTTTTTCTTGGATAGTCCCATTTACAACCCAGGTAAGAAACCATACATTTATAAATTAAAACACCCACGTGTAGTAAATATGGACATGACGAAACCAATAGATTTTCATTAATTACGTGATTTTATATTTATAAACTTGCTTTCGAAACAGATTTGTTAGTCTGATATCAATGGAGGTTGGTCCGGATAACGGTAAATAACGTGCATTTATAGTTCATTGGTACGCACGATAATATGTAAACAAATTAAACCCACAAAAAAGACAAATATATAAATAACTGCAGCTCGACTATGGTATGAAGTATAAAACATGTAGTATTCATCAAGAAATGAAATACGTATAAGAACGCACATATGTAACTACAGCACGTATGTAACTACAAAGGCCGATCTGCGTAAAACACACGGTCGAACAAGAAATTGCACTGTAAATTGGATTTAACACCTATGCATCAGATTAAGCCTGCTAGTCCTTGATAAAACACCATTGGTGCAAATATAACACCCTTTCCAGAAAACTCACCAAACAAAGAATACACATTGTGTCAGTCGTTTTTAACCCGTCCGTTAATTAACACATCCAGTACAGAAAACACACTGTCGCAGAGATTTTCACCCCTAGCGATAATTAAATTATCTTCCAGTTAATTTCTCATCCCTTTTAATTAACACACCGTATCTACAGATTTTAGCCTCTTCGTATTAGATTTGTTGCGATAATTAAAATTTTACCGATATTCATACAAATTTACCTAAATCGGTAGATATCTATACCCTAAACGTACAAATAACATTATTACTACTTTTCAGTGTTGGTTATAATCAAGTCAAATAAAGAGTTATTTCCTTTATTGTCATATCTTGTAAGTTTGTTTATAAGTTGGAATATCTAGAATTAAACAGTTATATGGACTTGCCAAAATATGTACTTGTAAGTCTTTAATCAATTACAAATATTGAAGTAGACTTAAATGTATTCTATAATCATTTGGATATTAAGGCCATTAGGCCTCTTATTTGAAATAAAGTTTGTTGTTTTTTAATGAGCTTTACTCTACCTTTTCTGCAGATTGTTTTCCTTTATATTTTTCCTTCAAATCAGCAATAGTGGATACTTCAATCTTCTGGAACAAAGGACTAGGCTGAAATATACATATACAATATATATGTACAGTAAACAACATGAGGCTATTGATGAAAGAGGATATGGACATGGTTTTATATGACAAGTTGAAGCATCCTTGCTTTTTTAGGAGCGCGATTGCGCTTGCGCCCTATCGTGCACTTAAATTTCATTTCAGGAGCATTCATATTCACGCTCCTTTCGAATTTGATAGCCATCAAAAACAATCAACTCATTGAATTGAATCTCGGTGGTTTGTTATCAACGCAAATGGGAGTACATTAGTTTGAAAAAGGCCGATCACATGGCGTCATTTTATGACATTTATGTTCATATAAGCGGCTCATACATTCGCAATTCTTCGGTTTGCCGCAGGCTGAATAACTGAGCCGCTTATCAATATCGTGCAATATGACTCATCATCGATACTAGATCTCATCTAACCTCGCCAACAGGAATCGCTTTCGCCGCAGCAAAATGACTGCATTTAGCAGATGAATTCTGTAAATCTTGTTTCCATGAATGATAATTGTATACTCTTCTTGATGAAAATACCGTGGCAACTTCATCTAGATATGGAACACTAGTCAGTTTTTATTGTATATGTTCAGTATTTTATGTCTTCTTAAAGAAATTAAACAAACAGAAACTTGATAGCATTTAAGTAGATTTTTTTATTTTGACTTTTTGGGCAAATAAAATACATGACAGTTGCACCATTACAAATACACTCAAAATATATTCAATTTGAAGTAGTTAATTCCAGGAGAGTGAATCACTCTCCTCGGGATTTTCAGGAGGACTGTTTAAGGCTCTCCATCATTTTTCAAACGACGAGGCCTGCTGAACCATAGACTGCATTCATGATTGCATTATCAGAGAAACTAACTCTGCATAAAATTGATAGACGAGTCTGAATTTTAACAAGGTTCCTCCCAGTGATGGGATTTCAAAATTTTAGTTGTCGGACATTTTCTTCACGAAAATAAAGGGACATAACTCTTATCGTTTTCAAACCACAATTAAGAATCACGTGTCAACAAAATATTCAAATTCATACGTAATAAAAAAATTAGATGCACCTCGTAATTTTTCATATTTAATTCCCGTACGGTATTCAAATTTATGTCGATAATATTCCTAAACCAGGGGATGCCAGGCAGGATACGCCCACATTTTCGAGAGATGGATAGAGAACAAGCTAAAAAGAAAGTGATTTTTCCTACAATCAAGGGCCAGAATTCAGGAAATTACAATTCGATATGCGCAAATATTGAAAGGAACTGAGATCTTTGGGTTATAAACTTACATTTCAAGTTTCAACAAAATCGGATAAAAATTGTGACCTCTATAGGGTCCACAACCTTGATATACCATATTTTTACGCTATTTGAGAACGAGGGGCAGCCATTTTGTAACAGTGATATAATAATACGTTTTTTAAAATCAGATAAACATTATGACCTTTATAGGGTCCTCAAGCTAAAATCGTGATTTTTTGTACAATCAGGGGCCATAATTCAGGAAATTACAATTCGATATGCCCAAATATCGAAAGGAACCAAGATCTTTGGGCTATAAACTTACATTTCAAGTTTCAACAAAATCAGATAAAAATTGTGACCTCTATAGGGTCCACAACCTTGATATACAATATTTTTACGCTATTTGAGAAGGAGGGGCGGCCATTTTGTCTGTCAGTTTTGGGCAGATTTTCACGAAATACAAACTCAGCCGTCCTTAGGGTGTAACGGTGATAAAATAATACGTTTTTTAAAATCGGATAACCATTATGACCTCTATAGGGTCCACAAGCTAAAAACGTGATTTTTCATACAATCAGGGGCCATAATTCAGGAAGTTACAGTCCGATATGCGCGATTATCGAAAGGAACCAAGATCTTTGGGTTATAAACTTACATTTCAAGTTTCAACAAAATCGGATAAAAATTGTGACCTCTATAGTGTCCACAACCTACTTAAGTATGAGGGGCGGCCATTTTGTCTGTCAGTTTTGGGCCAATTTTCACGAAATTTGAACTCAGTCGTCCTTAGGGTGTAACGGCGATATAATAATACGTTTTTCTAAATCGGATAAAAATTATGACCTCTATAGGGTTCACAAGCTAAAAATGTGATTTTTCGTACAATCAGGGGCCACAATTCAGCAAGTTACGTTCCGGTATGCGCGAAAATCGAAAGGAACCAAGATCTTTGGGTTATAAACTTACATTTCAAGTTTCGTCAAAATAGGATTAAAATTGTGACCTCTATAGGGTCCACAAATTTGATATACCATATTTTTACGCTATTTGAGAACGAAGGGCGGCCATTTTGTCTGTCAGTTCTGGGTCGATTTTCACGAAATTCGAACTTAGCCGTCCTTAGGCTGTAACGGTGAAATAATAATACGTTTTTTTAAATCGGATAAAAACTATGACCTCTATAGGGTCCACAAGCTAAAAACGCGATTTTTCGTACAATCAGGGGCCATAATTCAGGAAGTTACGGTCCGATATGCGCGATTATCAAAAGGAACCGAGATCTTTGGGTTATAAACTTACATTTCAAGTTTCAACAAAATCAGATTAAAATTGTGACCTCTATATGTATAACTTTTTTTGAAAATCTGTTCAAATAAAGAAATAATAGAGCATTTTCTAAAATTTGACGATTTTTTTTAACTTTTTTTGATTTTCAGTCCGTTATTTTACCTATTCCAGACACTTCAAAGTCTTATTGGATGAATTCATGCACACGACTGCCGGGGGGGGACTCTCGATAGGGAAAGTTTAAGAAAAATCCTTGGAGCAGTTTTCGAGATATATGCGTCCAAAAACGCTCCAAATCAGAAAATACTTGATTTTCAGCATGTCATATTTTGCTGCCCTCTCATAGGATTCGTGTGAAATTGGTATCATATAATAGTCAAATCCCAGGGCTACCCACCGGTACCTTAATTTCTTTAATCCGTTGATATCGGGTGGAGAAATCATGTTTTTCCCAAAAGCACCCATTTTTTTGCGTTTTCTTCAAAATATCGGACAATTTTTCGACCACTTCCGTTTTAAGGATCCTTGTCTAAATAGCTTTACCAGTTGGATTTGGACTATAACTTCCTGTTCCAGAAGTTTCAGAAACGTCGATTTGGCCGTAAAATTCGAAAAAAATCGAAAAATAAAGGGTGATAACTCTGAATGAAAGTTATATTACTGGAATCGGATTGCCTTCAAGTACCCAAAAATGTAGGTCAAATTTGAAAATTTTGAAAAATAAGAAAAATTGTCTCTTAAACAACATTTTTTCATTTTTCGGACACTAGAAGTCAGCGACGAAGTTTCGAAATTTTCAACTGCTATCATCCGAGAAAAGACTCAGGGTTTCTGAAAATGTCATTTGTATGAAAATAGGTACAGAATTGACGAAGCTACGGCCGTTTTTTAATTTTTATGCACCGCACGAAATTCGGCCACTTCCGTTCTGCGCAGAAGTTTCAAAAATACTTTATCAAGTAGCCACCACGTGGTTTCCCGATAGAAAATTGAACCCCAGATCGATATCTGTTTTCGATTATGGAGAAATAGGCTCCCGCGGTAAATAATAATAATAATAATAATTTTAGTAATCTCAATAGGTTTTCAGACGAAAGTCTGAAAGCCTAATAACTAGACCTGCAAGCAGCACTGAACCGGCTTTCAGGAATCAGACAGGAAGTGTGTCATACAATAGCCCATTTATCGAGCTACCAAACGATACTTTAGATGTTATGATCCGGTCACACCTGACGGTGAAATCCCGATTGTTGCAAGAGTACCGATTTTTTTACTGTCTTTTTTTTAAAAAAAAATATCGAATATTTTTTTGACTACTTCCTATTTACGGATCATTATCAGGATAGATTTAACAAGTGGTATGGGAACTTAACTTCCTGTACCAGAAGTTTCAGAAAGATCCATTGGACAGTTTTACCTCCCTTATACCATGAGAAGTAGATTTACAGATATAACGATTTTTCGACTTTTTACAAAGATTGTGGCCCTTTTGGACCATTTATACTATATTGAGGTTTTTAAATTTGGATTCACACCATAGACCACCGTTAGGACTCTAAGTAACAGAGGTTTAAGAAAGGAAATAAGAGTACTTTTCGAGATAAAAGCGTCTGAATAGGCTCCAAAAAGGAAAATAATAGATTTTCAGCGTTCCATGATATATTGCCTAACTCGCGTATTTTTACCATTTAGATGTCATAAGATCATCCATTGTTTGAACTATCCAATGACACTTTAGTTGTTTTGATTCGGTGAAATCTGGCGTAGTAATCAATTTTTTCCCCCAAGATCACCATTTTTTTTACTTTTTACTCTTTTTTTTTCTCAAAATATCGGAAATTTTTTCGACTACCTCCGGTTTTTGGATCATTGTCGGGATAGTTTTAACAAGTTGTTTGGTTACCTAACCTTCTGTACAAGAATTTTCAGAAAAATCCATTCAGCTGTTTTCAAAAGAAAGAAAAATAGAAGAGCATTTTCAGTAATTTAAGGATTTTTCAACTTTTTTCCAAGATTGAGGCTCTTTTTGGACCACTTATATTATTTCAGTGCTTTGATTTTTGGACTCACGCCATAGTCCACCGATAGGACTCTGAGTAAAAGAAGTTTGTTGCATCTAATGTGCTGCAAAAGACTACTCAGGCAAGATGGTAATAAAGAAAGAAGGGTTATTTTTCATGACAATTAAAATTCCTCCAGAAAATCATCCTTCTAGTGTCATCTGCTGATATAAGTCGCCTTTCGCGGTACATGGTACAAACACTTTTTCTAAACCAGCAATTACGTCATCAGAAACATCATTTGTCTGTCCCAGCTGTTTAAAAATTGACACTCAATACTAACAGGGGCGGATTGGGGCCGGAAATGAAACCCAAATATGCGATTTGGTGGCATATCTGATTATAACCTCTGTCAAATAATATATCTCATAAATCGATTAATTTAGGCCAAAAACACGACTTGCAAGTAATTTACAACCATCAACCTGTGAAATTATCATATCGTCATATTATCAATTAACGTATTATCATTGTATCGTCAAGAGTCAAGAGAATTTAACATGTTAAAAAATGGGACTAGTTGAGAAAATTTTGACCATTTGATTAACCAGTTAGGAATATTGAATAAGTAGGAATATTTTCATTGAAAAATGTCCCATTTTTGTTGCCGGGAGCGCTAGTTGATTCCTCCTGTGATGGAAGGCCACGAGACACATTGGTACAGAGTGACGAAAGTGAAATTCATGAAAGCTGCTTTTTGAATTTTGGATTTGTTGTTGCAGGTAAATTATTTTACCTCGACTCCGAACTTGAACATTTGACACACTACATATTGATTAATGAACATAGCATTAGTTCAGATAATGAATATTGGAGTATAAGGCCACACAAATTTAATTATGAGAATTGCATTACCCTCGACATTTTTGTCAGGAGCGGCGGGCGGAAATAAAAATAAAAATAAAATTTGATCTTGGATGCAAAAAATAGCTACCACGACAGTGTCGGGTGAATCCTACGAAATTTGCGGATGAAATTCGGAATCCCCTTTGCAGGATTCCGAATTCCGGTCCAATACCACCACCCCTCCATATAATGTTCAGCAGAAAAGGATTTTTTTAGACAAATTGGACAAATTTTTTTTTTTTTCATTTCCGACCGGCCCTTCGGGCGATCGCCCGATCCGCCCCTGAATACTAATCTTGATTGGATCAAAAAATATATCAAGATTAGTAATGAAAGTGTCGAGAATATCCTAGACCTGACAACAAACCACGAGGACACCAAAATAGCTTACATACTCCTCTTCGCATTGCAAATTAATAATTGTATTTAGTGTTTTTGCTCGGGCGAAATAGACATCCCAATCATTCTCCTCACAAACAATGATCCAAATACACACATTTTGATCGATAATGAAATGGGCAAAGGTAGAAAATAGTGCAGAAGGTGATACATATCGCGGAAGGCGACTTACATCAGTAGATAACGCTAGAAGAAAGATTTTTTGGGTAGTGGTCTTTTGCTACATGGCTGGAATGAAGATTTACCATGTGAATTGGTATCTGAAGCATATCCAAAGGATATAATGCTGTTGGTCAGCAACCAAGACCAAGAAGTTATTTATCCCACTCATATTTTGAATCTTCTGATGAAGACTAACTATAAACTAATATCTAAACATATCTCTGATTTACTGTGTTTTTTATTTGCATTTCCAGATCTCTTGAAAAGTACCATTATAATTTAATATATTGAGTGACGAAATAGGTACTGAACTAAAAAGCTAACGAGAAACCACTTTTAAGGTCAGTTTTGAACCAACTAATTTCTGTCCACAAAAACACATGTTAATAGCCAATGTTTTTCTTACCTTGCCTATCTCATGTCCAGGTTTTAATGTAGAAATAAAATGTTGGTGTATAACCATATCATCCGTTCTAATATTTAACTGATATCTTATAGTATCACTGGTTGTAGGCATATAAGGATGTAATAAAACTGACAGTAAACAACATATGTTGGCTGCTAAACTGACCACAGAACCAGCTCGAGCTCTGAAGTAAAAAATAATGTGTTAATCTGATTAAAGTTAAGTTTCCAAGTTAGTACTGTTAAAATTACCAATAGTAATTAAAGAAGCAATAAGTTACTGCAAGTCAAAAGCATTTATACCAATTTATTGTTATATCTACATAAGACAATATTCCCCACTAAAAGATAGTTACAGACTTTCGATCTGCACACCACAAAAAAAAGCACATTGATCTATCAATTCTAATGCATGCTTTGGCCATCTAAAGTTCCCTTAACTTTATTGATATCATCTTTTTCTGTCTTTGAACGTCAGAATGATGAACAACTAGTTTCTTTAATAACATCAAGATATCCTGTTTTTTTACTTCAAATTCAATCATTTACATGTAAAGAACACCTTTCAGCCTTATGTTTACTGGATTTTAATTAGAGGGATTGCTGAACAAATCTGGTTTTAAATTCTCAGCAAAATTAGCTATTTATTGATGCATGCAGCGTGATGGCCGTGAATCTCTAGTTTATAAATATTGCCAATATAAATATCTCACAGAAAAAACAGGCTAGTTGACACGTCTGCCGATAATTCCAGTTTTAATGAATACAAATGAGTTTTAAAACCCATACAATATGTAAACATACTCTACCTAGACACCCCGCTCGGTGCATTCTGGTACCTAGTCCGGCAGAACTATGGCCGAACCTGGAAATTGTATACAAAGTTTTTTTCAGGATTGATTTTAGTAGCGAAGAGTGTCCCCTTTCAGAATTTGCCGGGTGAACCTCGGTCACCTTTGAGCGTTTTGAGAAATTCAAGATGGTGTCCAAGACGGCCACCATTTCAAATAATCCCCTATACCTCCCCTAGTATTTAGTCTAGGATGCTAATTGTGGTGTCTAACCGTATGTTTTTGGGGCCAAGGAATACACTGAAATCGTTAATTATTTTGTAGGGTGATTATAGTAAAATCCAATATGCCAGACAATATGGCCCTTTAACTCGATAGCGGCGGTTGTGGGCGATTATTTCACCAAACCAAACATATCTAGTGACAAACTATATATTTCAGGACATAGGAGCATATGTTGGATACAATAACACCACATACATGCCTATCAGGGGCTCCAGGGCGACATGGGATGGCCCTGAAAATGGAAATGAAGTTTAACATCCTACTTTTCTGCTCCGAACTGGGCTAATGTAGACGGGCATTATCCCTACAGTGTGCTATGAGGGAAATTTTGCCCGTACAGTGGCACTACGGCCTACTTTTATATCAAATTCCAACTGTCAAGGGATCTTTCATGTGCACGCCAATGTGTACACAGGACCTCAGTTTTTCTTCCCATCCGAACAACTAGACAGCTGTCCTTGTCAGGCCCTCCGTTCATCCGGATGAACTTTCTGGGCCAATGCAGGGATCGAACACCCGACCTCCAGGCTATCAAGCCAGCGTCTTACCCAATTAGCCACCGTGCCCTCCCCCCCTGAAAATGGAACACAAGCTGTTTTTTGAACATTTAAACAACCAAATTCTACCCACAAAACACGCAAATAACACCAACAAAACTAGATAATATTCAGTTTAATACTTTAGTCATGTTTCTGGATGCAACCTGCCAAACAAGTCAACAGTGAGGCTGATGTCCCCACCCCTCCCAAAATCCTAAAATAAATAGATGACACATTAATTAATCGCACATTTATTTTTTTCAAAAGTATCGAGCAATGAAACTGATTATCAACTATACACTAAGTTTCATCACTCTCTATCAGATGGAATCAAAGTTATCTTCTCCCAAAGCACCGACCAATGAAATTGCTTAGCTCTGCTTAGCTTTAGCTCGAAATGTTAATCATTGAACTCAGTCAAGACATTCACCTAATGAACATCTACGTCAAGTTTAAATGTTCTACCTCAATTAAAAGTAGATAGTAGGGTCAAAGTAATGAAAACCAGCGGCTGACAGGCAGGATACGCCCACATTTTCGAGAGATGGATAGAGAACAAGCTAAGAAGAAAGTGATTTTTCCTACAATCAAGGGCCATAATTCAGGAAATTACAATTCGATATGCGCAAATATCAAAAGGAACCGAGATCTTTGGGTTATAAACTTACATTCCAAGTTTTAACAAAATCGGATAAAAATTGTGACCTCTATAGGGTCAACAACCTTGATATACCATATTTTTACGCTATTTGAGAACGAAGGGCGGCTATTTTGTCTGTCAGTTTTGGGCCGATTTTCACGAAATTCGAACTCAGCTGTCCTTAGGGTGTAACGGTGATATAATAATACGTTTTTTAAAATCGAATAAAAATTATGACCTCTATAGGGTCCACAAACTAAAAACCCGATTTTTCGTACAATCAGGGGCCATAATTCAGGAAGTTACCGTCCGATATGAGCGAATATCGAAAGGAACCCAGATCTTTGGGTTATAAACTTACATTTCAAGTTTCAACAAAATCGGATAAAAATTGTGACCTCTATAGGGTCCACAACCTTGATATACCGTATTTTTACGCTATTTGAGAACGAACGGTGGCCATTTTGTCTGTCAATTTTTGGCTGATTTTCACGAAATTCGAACTCAGTTGTCCTTAGGGTGTAACGGTGGTATAATTATACGTTTTTTTAAATCGGATAAAAATTATGACCTCTATAGGGTCCACAAGCTGAAAACGTGATTTTTCGTACAATCAGGGGCCATAATTCAGGAAGTTACGGTCCGATATGCGCGAATATCGAAAGAAACCGAGATCTTTGGGTTATAAACTTATATTTCAAGTTTCAACAAAATCGGATAAAAATTGTGACCTCTATTGGGTCCACAAGCTAAAAACATGATTTTTCGTACAAACAGGGGCCATAATCCATGAAGTTTTGATCCGATACATGCCAATATCGAAAGCAGCCGAGATCTTTTGGAGATAAACCTATATTTCAAGTTTCGTCAAAATCGGATAAGAATTGTGACCTGTAGAGGGTCCACAAACAATTGTGGACGGACAGACGTCCGGACTGACAGGGGCGACGGCATAATAAAAACAATTTCTTTTTACCATAGCTGAAATAGTCATTTGATTTAGTTCCACAAATACTATAGCAATTATTTATCTAACTTTCTTTCATTATTTGTTGTTTTTTTTTTATTTATATCACAGTTGAAATTTTCCTAAAAATATTTTTATGGTATTTTGATATAATGAATAAAAATGAGTAGGTATCTATATATAGATTAGCCCTTTAAAAATTACACATTATACACATGTACAGAAACATATATGTAGGTTCTAAGTTTTAATACAGTATTGACAGTTCCATTCTCCATGATTTAAAACATCGATTAGATTTTTACTTGATGCACCACATTTAGTTAAACAGTCTGCCAGCTGGAATTTACTCTCAGTCCATTCTATATTTTGAATCTCTTTTCGGGACAACCTTTTGTCTAACAGTGTCTTTGTTGAATGTACAGTTTCGCATAGCGATTTATTGTTTGTCACACAGTGTATTGGAACAGAGTCACTTGCCAATTTTAACACCTCATACAGGACTGTTCTGAGTAAGCAGCATGCTTCTGCTGCCTCCAATAAAGCTAATGTTTCGGCTACAATAGTGCTAATTACAACACGCCTTATTTTCTTCGACATCCATGATAAGGGAGAAAATTTTGCATTACTTCCCACCAGGAATACAATATACGCCGACTGTGAACCACCATCTTTCAAATTGGCCAATGATGCATCACTGAAACATGTCAAACACAGTTTCTTAATGCTACCCAAATTAGGAAATTTCAGTTCCACATTTTCTGATTTTAGTTTTTTTTATACTTTTATTGGCTTTAAATCAATCGTCAACTGTACTGTCTTTTTGAGATACACTAACTTCACATGCATTATACGCGACGTCAGGTCTCATTTGATTGGCTGCCCAGTTCAATTGTCCAGCAATACCCCTTAACATACGCGTTTCACTTTCAGTTATTCCATCACATTTATCACGCGATCCACTTAACTCAATCTCTCCAATATATGTATTTTGATGCATAGTTATTGTGTTATCCTTTTGGTTCAGTTCTAACCCAACATACTTAAATGCCAGACTTTCTTCTGTGCCCATGATAAACTTAGTTCTAACAGTTTTTATCACCTTATTCACAAATAGTTCTGATCCACCCCAACAAATATCGTCCACATGACAGCATATTACACCTTGTAGTTTTTCTTGAAAATGCCCGTAGAAGAGCGCTTCATCGCATTTACTCATTGTTGCTCCACAATTGATCAATTCTTCCTTTACTCGAAGATACCAGACTCTAGGTGCATCAGAAAGACCAGTAGTTTTTAATTTCCAAAGCTTACCATTACCAACTTCTGGAGGAGGCTTGAGAAATATATCTCTATCAATTTCATTTCCTTGTAGAAAAGCTGCCTTAACATCAAGGGAATTCAGTTTCCATCCAAAACTAGATATGATTGTCAATACAAGTCTTAAATTTTCCTTACAGCATGTTGGAGAATCTGTTCTTAAATCTAAAGATCTTTCCTCAAACCCACGCGCTACAAGTCTTGCTTTTACAACAGATTTACCGTCTTTGACTTTTTCGGTTATCACCCATCTGACAGAGATACTAGTTTGACCCTCATCTGGAACTTCGGTAAAAACATCATGGACTCGCCATTTGTTTATTTCGTCCAATTTTGCCTGGGATACTTCTAAAGAGCTGTTGTGTATACTAACACTGTTAATAAATACCTCTTCTACAGTCTCCCATTTCAGAGATTCCAGGTTTATACTTCTCAATGTACCATTGTTCAGGTCCTTAATGTTGACCCAATATCGTTTTTTTCCTGTAGCTTTACCTGCTCTATTTAATACCACAGCTTCTATCCAGTCATCCATGTCTGGTTGATGATAAATGATTTTACATCCTTTAATCGGTAGTTCAATACAACCATCAACTTTTGTCAAAGGTACAGTATCACAATTACTAGTTTTACTATTAGTGTCACTGCTAACTTCATCATTCGAGTCTATACTAGTTTGATCACTATTTAAATTAACTTCTTTTTCTATTGGAACATTTTCATCTTTGAGCAGTTCATAATTTTGATGAGTTTCACACGAACTGTCACCTACTTCATCACATTTTGTATCTTCAACAGTTTCATTTTCATCCACATTCATCATGTCACTTGTTTTATTATTTACTAAAGTTTCATTTTTCTCATGTCTTAAATGGCATGGGTGAACCCGTACATAAATACCACCATGTCTTACAAAAATTTGCTGATTATCCTTTCCGATAACAACCCCTGGCCCCCTCCACTTATTAGAATCATTTCGATTGCAAAATACATGATCGCCAGGCTGATAGATAAGTCCAGTTGATGGTCTGACTTGATGTCTTGTAGCTATTCTTAATTTTTCACTTGATTCGCTTTCAATGAAGGCCTTTCTTGCAGTGTGTAAGGCATTAAGATGATCCGCAATAAGCTCGCTTTTTGTACTGGCTTCTAGTGCTGAAGGTTTATCAGTAACAGCTGAAGGTAGATTTGGGTTTTTCCCAAAGACAAGTTGGTTAGGACTATAACCGTAGATGCTCTGCAGTGCAGCGCTATTTGTAAGGACGGTTTGTGTCTACCATAATCTTTTCTACCATACTTCCAATAATGCCGTTATGTTTTTCTGTGATACCGTTCAACCATGGTGACTCAGCAGCTGTTGTGAGCACTCTAATGTTCAAATTTTCAGCCATATCGCGGAAAAGTTCATTATTTAATTCTCCCCCATTGTCACTCAGAAACTGATTTGGAACTCCAAATATTGCAATCCAATTCCTAAACAAATTGTCAATGATTTCTTCTTTTCGTTTAGATTAATGATAGTGGCTACACTGTATCTTGTGGCATGATCTATAAGATGTAGAATTATTGAACCGTTAATCATTTTCAAGTCCATGGAGACTGTATCGTTGAACTCTCTAGCCAAGGTAAACCCTACCACTGGTCATAATGAAGGTCTTTTGTATTGCCTACATATCACACAAGTTTTATCTATGTCTCTAGTCAACTGAATAAATTCCTTATCATCTATTCCTGCCTCTTTCACCAATTTAACCAACTTATCGCTCCCTGGATGTCCAAATTGCTTGTGTAACTTAACGACCATTTTTTCTTTTTCACTTGTTGGTTTTTCAGACACATTGAAAAGAACACTATTCGAAATATTTTTTATCATATCTACATTTTGACCCAAAATATTCACACGATCATTCACAAAATCTATGTTAGTCTTATTTTCTTTCATCCAGTTTTTACTTAACAGAAGTGGCAAATCACAGTTAACAACGTCAGTTTCTATATTTAAATGACAACCATTAATATAAGCTGGAATTTCAACAAGTCTGGAAGATTTTAATGATGCTCCATTTCCAAACCGGATGTACTTGAGCTTTGTTTCACACGTTTAATATCTTCCTTGCTGAGAGTGTCTAAGTAACATTCAAGCCAATGTTCGCCACAAACATTTTTTGTGCAACCACTATCCAAAATGGCTGAATTTAGCATTTCACCTATAAATGTTTCAATTAAACATTCATGTGTCTCTCCCGAAAATAAGGTTATCTTACTGTCTAATGTTCTTGCCTCATAACTGTCTGGACAGTCTTTAGCCCAATGAAAAATTGAATGGCAGATGGCACACTTGGAAGGATTCCCAGAAGGATCTAAAGGATTTGTTTTCCGTCCCCCTCTTGACAAATGGTACTTGGCATTACTGCGATGAGGATATGTATCGATTGGTCTGGATTCCCAATTTCCCCTAGTACGTGACGAGTAATTATTATATGGTCGTCAGTAATTATTGCTGCTGCTTCGACCACGCCAATTTCCACGAGTCCCTGAGAAGGGACTATTACCATAACTGTTATACAAAACATCTTCTTCTTGTTGATCCATTTCTATTTTAAGACCACCATTTACTTCTCTTTTAATTTCTGAGGAATTTTCGGCTATATAGTCAAAAATAGATTTCAACTGTCTCTTCATATTTTCATATGTCAATTTGGAAATAGTAGCACAGGCTAATTGTTGTTTTTCTTCGGTAATGTTAGCACTTTTTAAGAGTCTATAAGCCAGAACACCGTCGGGCAGTTCCATTTCACAGCTTTTAATTTTATAATATAGTCGTTCGAATTCATTTTTATAATCACCAATACTCATGCCACGAGGCCTTTGGAATTTCTCGAATCTGTACTAAGCCATAAATGCTACTTGTTGGGCATCCTTTGCATACAAAGATTTCAGTTCAGTTTTGTTGTCAAAACGTCGACACCATCATTGCCGCTTAGGTCCTTAATGTCTATATCTATACACGCTTTTCTCGCTTGACCCTCTAGTGATAGGTGAATGGCCGGTCCTTGTTTTTTCTTATCTAAATCCGTGACACATCCCCATATTTCAATTTCTCTCATCCACGAATCTAAATCCGTGACACATCCCCATATTTCAATTTCTCTCATCCACGAATCAAAGTCATCAGTTAGACTTGTCAGAGAAGGTGGAGAATACATTTTTCTAGAAGCCGCCATCTTGTCGCTTATACCATTGAAAACATCGCCATAGGTCTCTCGCTTTGCTGTCACTACCAGGACAATTAATATCAAAGTTAATGTCGCTATTTTTATCTGACCTTTCTTTGCGCTCTTCATTTGTCCATTTTCATTACCCCACGCTCTGCTACCATGTTAAATGACCACACTATATTATATTCAATACTTTATTCTGACTTCCATTAGACCATTACATGTTCTCGCTTCGATGTACAGAATACTTATGCACGCTTTACCATGACAACTAGATCTATGACTGCACACACACACATCTCATTACTATTCATATATGCAGATGCATATGCATATATGCATTTTTATGCAGATGGGTTTCAATGAATTGCCCCATGATATAACAGGCACTCTTCTCGACTTGCTGTGTTCTAATCTTAAATTCAAATAATCCAACCTTATCAGAAACCATGCAATTCCACCTTACAATGAGTTCAATCTCATTACTATTCATATATTCATATATTCAAAGGTCATAAGTATTCATGTTAACAATAATTGCTAGAAATAATAATTCATAAACAAATATCTATTAAGTGAATCAAGGATTATTTTGAGTTTGATTTTGTAGGTACTTCTATGAAAATGTTTTTTTATTTATATAGTCATAAAGTAATGGGTAATGGTAATTAATTACTTTCAATGTAATGGGTAATGGTAATTAATTACTTTCAATGTAATGGGTAATGGTAATTGTAATGATTACATTTAAAAAGTAATGGTAATGTAATTAATTACATTGGTAATGTAATAGCCCCAGTCCTGCCTAACCCTGGACCTAGCCCTAGCAATTTTTATGCAGATGGGTTTCAATGAATTGCCCCATGATATAACAGGCACTTTTCTCGACTTGCAGTGTTCTAATCTTAAATTAAAATAATCCAACCTTATCAGAAACCATGCAATTCCACCTTACAATGAGTTCAATTGATTTAAGGTTTATTATATAATGAATAATGCATTACGTGTCGCATTTTGGAATTCCAAGTATATTCTTATTTGGAATTCCAGGTACAATAGACATTTATACCACTGCTACCAAACTTATTTGAAAATGAAAAGTACTTTTCTAATTTTTGCTTTCTTTTTTTCTTTTCGTGTAGTGCATGCTCTGTTTTTTTTATATTTGTCAGTGATAATTATTGGATGCATAATAGGATAATTATTAAGGATATTAACATCTACATGAGTAAGGTAAGCACATTCTGCATATTGCATTTATATATTTAACCATGCATTTCTCCGTTATTAGAAAGTTTTAACTATGTACGGGTAAGTACATAATAGCAAATATTCATCCTTATTACATCAACAATTTATTATACAATTTATGGACAGGTTGATTTAATTAAATTATTTACATATGAAGAAGTAATATATAGAAAAAAGGTAAAATAACAAGCTAATCAGATTGCTCATCTCTGCTCACCGTAAACAGACAATGTTCATGCAATTCCACCTTACAATGAGTTCAATTGATTTAAGGTTTATTATATAATGAATAATGCATTACGTGTCGCATTTTGGAATTCCAAGTATATTCTTATTTGGAATTCCAGGTACAATAGACATTTATACCACTGCTACCAAACTTATTTGAAAATGAAAAGTACTTTTCTAATTTTTGCTTTCTTTTTTTCTTTTCGTGTAGCGCATGCTCTGTTTTGTATGTATATTTTTTTTATATTTGTCAGTGATAATTATTGGATGCATAATAGGATAATTATTAAGGATATTAACATCTACATGAGTAAGGTAAGCACATTCTGCATATTGCATTTATATATTTAACCATGCATTTCTCCGTTATTAGAAAGTTTTAACTATGTACGGGTAAGTACATAATAGCAAATATTCATCCTTATTACATCAACAATTTATTATACAATTTATGGACAGGTTGATTTAATTAAATTATTTACATATGAAGAAGTAATATATAGAAAAAAGGTAAAATAACAAGCCAATCAGATTGCTCATCTCTGCTCACCGTAAACAGACAATGTTCATCAACGAACTCCATCAAGGCATTCACATAATGAACGCCTACACCAAGTTTGAACATTCTACCTCAATTAGAAGGAGAGTTATTGTGTTTCAAAGTCTCAACCAATCAAATTGCTTAACGCCCTGCCTACCCTCGACAGAAAATGTTCATCATCGAACTTAGTCAAGGTACTGATGTAATAAAGCTATACACCAAGTGTCCCGACTCTCACTTAATTAGAACTAAAGTTATCGTGTACCAAAGCATCAACCAATCAAATTGCTTATCTCTGCTTACCCTAAGCAAAAAATTCTCATCTTTGAACTCCATCATAGACACCTACGCCAAGTGTGAACATTCTAACTCAATTAGAATGAGAGTAAGTGTGTTACAAAGTCTCAACCAATCAAATTGCTTATCGCTCTGCTTACCCTGAGCAGAAAATGTTCATTATCGAACTTAGTCAGGGTATTGATGTAATGAAACTATACACCAAGTTTCATAACTCGTACTTAATTATAACTAAAGTTATCGTGTCCCAAAGCATCAACCAATCAAATTGCTTATCTCTGCTTACCCTAAGCAGAAAATGCTCACCCTCGAACTCATTCAAGGTATTGACCTAATAAACACATACACCAAGTTTGAACATTGGATCTCAATTCACAGAGAAGTAGTAATAGTGTTGTTTGTACGCTTAGGGCATAGACATCTCCGGATTTTGGTAAATTTGTACGAATTACGGTAAAATTATAATTATCGCAACAAATCTAATACGAAGAGGCTAAAATCTGTAGATAAGGTGTGTTAATTAACAGGGGTGAGAAATTGACTGAAAGGTGATTTAATTATCTCTAGGGGATAAAATCTCTGCGACGATGTGTTTTCTGTATTGGGTGTTTATATTGAACAGGTTAAAAATGACAGACACGGTGTGTATTCTTTGTTTGGTGATTTTTCTCGAAAGCGTGTTATAATTGCACCAAAGGTGTTTTATCAAGGACTAGCAGGCTTAATCTGACGCGTTGGTGTTATATCCAATTTACCGTGCGATTTCTTGTTCGACCGTGTGTTTTACACAGATTAGTGGTTGTTAAGTGTAGGTCTTTATACATGGATTTATACGTGCTGTAGTTACATATGTATGTTCTTATACGTATTTTTTTTCTTGATGAATACTACGTGTTTTATACTTCATACCATAGTCGGGCTGCTGTTATTTATATATTTGTCTTTTTTGTGGGTTTAGTTTGTTTATATATTATTGTGCGTACCACTGAACTATAAATGCACGTTATTTTCCGATATCTGGACCAGCCTCCAATGATATCAGACTAACAAATCTGTTTAAAATCTGTTTCGAAAGCAAGTTTATAAACATAAAATCGCACAATTAATGAAAACCTATTGGTTTCGTTAAGGTCTATATTTACTACACGTGGGCGTTTTAACTCATAAATGTATTGTTTCTTACCTGGGCTGTAAATAGACCTATCCAAGAAAAAAGTAATTTCCACATATATAACAAATGATAATTCACATATCAAATAACACTAATGCAAATAGGGACATGCGACTGCATCAACCCGCGGTGATATTGTCCATTGACGAAACAGGGGTAACCAGCTTGTCTTTGCGTGCAAAATACGGAGCTATGTATGACCTAATATCTTTGACACGTGTCCATATAGCCGCTTGTGATTCGATCAAACATTGCGTCACAAAGATGTCTTTGCATGCAAACTACAGACATTTGACTTAATACAGAAATCGATGTTTTATAAGAACAGCTAAATTTAAACACATGTTAATATTTCTATTGTTTACGATTGTATGAAATAGCTTTATTATTTTTCTCCCGGTACTAATAAACTACGGGTCGAGTGGATCCAATTTTTATTATTTAATTTATCTACATGATGACAGATCGAGAGCATGGCTCCATGTGTCTATTTATAAAAGCATGCAATCACCTTTGGAAATCAGTTGGTTTCCAGTCTAAAACGACTTTAAAATTTCCTTTGTTAATTCGGTCGCTTTATTTGAAAAGATTTTCATTATATGCCATAGTAATTTGTGATTTTGTTTTTATTGATTATTCTGTTTAATTGTAAACATTTCGAAATCTAAATATTTGACGAAAAACAGATCTGTAATCATCGACACGGGTTTAGAATAGTTTTATAGCATGATTTTTTATAGGGATAGATTTCTGCTACAACAATTTATTGCTGTAGTGATCAATTTCAACATTTTCACTATACATGTATTTTAAAGTCATAGTTTTAAACTTAAATAGATTCATTTGCAATATTTCCAGTCATATATTATGTTATATTGAGTCCCACGTCATAAAAGTCTTCAACTTTTAGAACTGTGCATAGCACACATTATGTCCAGAATTTGACTTTTTAACAGCTTAAAGCATGGTTCCCGGACTAAAAACATATTCAAACTAATTAATTTGTCATAATTTTGCTTCAAATCCTTCTCAAACATTGTGATTGCGAAGGAATGTCCTGCTATAAAAATTTGATCAAACCAGGTCATGTTTACATCACGTGACTTAACTCTCTTGGAAGTCAGAGGAGAATTCATTGCATACATAAGAAGATGTTGTCTTTAATTGCTTACTATTTATTACAAATATCAAATCCTAATTAAATTCTCAGATTATCCACTACCCGTGTCTTTTTCCGTCAGTTTTATCTCAGAAAGTGTTGTACGTCTAACTCTTCATAAAGTTTATCAACTAGTACATCAAGCGCCTTTGACATCACGCGTGCAGAAATTCCTAATCGTTGGGCTGTTGTTTAGGGGAACCCCTACATTTTTGTCCTGTATACGCTCCATGACTGTTTTTCGGGGAATCCAGTATTTTTCTAGTAAGATTGGATATCTCTACTTTCCATATATACCAAAATTACCATACTTTTATTGGAAATAACCACCCGATAAATACTTTTCTGGGAACCCATCTTTAAATATATTTTTTTGTGTGTTCGTGAAACTGGCCCCGGTGATGATCAATTTATTACCCCTTATAAAGTCTGGCAATTAGCAGTTGTTATATAACATCTAGCACTGTAAAACTTGTATCGTTTAATGAGGGGTTTTTAGCGCTAAAAACTATGCATATAGTTTAATTTCAAAACATCGTTTGATATCGATAAAAATCGTTTGGAAATTACAAAAATCGTTTAATTAGTACTATAGTTTAATTTAATGGTACACTGTTTAATTTCTCCGAGAGGTGTTTAGAAATGGCCGAAGCGTTGACTTATCTAATGCTTTTATTTATTAGACGAGCAGTCCAATTTCCCGAGAGGCGTTTAAAAATCAACACCTGTTAATTTATCTACTATGTTTAACCATTAGATGAATCGTTTATTTTCCCGCGAGCCGTTTATCCGCTTGGTTCATTTTGATTACGATTATTTGCATAGTATTATTATCCATTATCCATTCAAAATAGTAATTCCTTATTAGCAAATACATCAAAAATCAGTAAATCACGTCCGAGGTAATTATACATTTGGTGAATATAAAAAAAAACCACATCCATAGATGCTTGCCTTACCGTGATCGTAGTATTATTATCCATTATCCATTCAAAATAGTAATTCCGCCATTGACAAATACATAAAAAATCGGTAAATCACGCCCCAGGTAATTATACATTTGGAAATCCGTAAATCACATCCCATTCGTTCGTTCGTTCGTTCCTGGAGTTTTGGAGTTTTACGTCCAGTTCCACCTGAGGTGATATCGTAGACAAGTCACACACATCCCAGGTAATGTATCTTCTTTAAATCACACATGAATTAACTTCCACCTGTAGACGTCACAGGATGAGATCGAAGTCAACCCCACAATGTAATGTTGAATGACGATAATCTCGTGAGACTTCTCACTGGCGCCAAAATCTATATAGACAAGCTGTCGCCCATTTTCATGCAGGTCAAACAGTATCAACAGGAAATATGCTTCAATGAATACTGCCTTGATGTTACGTAAACACTTGACTGCAGTACAACGATTTTTGTTATACCCGAATCAAATCATATTGTATTAAATCAAAGGTACAGTATCACTACCCCAATATATGTACCCGTATGGTATTACAAAAATAATTTGTTGGGCAGGTCATAACACGGATTGGGCAACGGTTTTAAAAAACAATATACTAAAAGGGAAAAGAAAAAAAAAGCGAGGCCCTTCTCTACCGAAAAGCCTCAGCATGCCAGATAAGTTTAAGGCCATACACAATCAAAAGTATTATTTAAAACAAAAAACAACAACAATACTGTATTTAATAATATTCACGGACTGGAAATAATTCACGTGTATTACAACCCATATATAATTAACGAGAATTTTATATACTTCACCAGTATTTGATATACTTCGCGAGTATGTCACCTGTCTGAGTCTGAAACTCGGGCCATTTTTATTTGAGTCCGAAATGCAAGTCCGAAATGACGCGGGACCGAAATGACGTGTAATGAATACACCATGCGTAAATATAATTCTCAATTGCATGAAAATTCTTAAACAAAAACATAAAAAAATCTCAAGTAATTACGCATTGTTTGGATTGCTTCATTTAATTAGCTAAGTGAGAGTTGGTTGTATTTACATACGTAATTCAATTTTAAATAAAATGTTAAACACTTAATTAAAGATACATTATGGGAGATTTTAATAGAGAGTTGGCCATTCTTGCTATAACAGTTCAAAAATAGATGATGAAAGAGGAATATATTGAAAATTTCAGTCAAATTACTTTATTCTGAACAAAGTTATCACTATTGTAATTTTTGACTAGAAATAGGAGTCAACTCTCTGTTCACCGTCTCCGAGAATGGACGATCGTTTGAGTGACAGGCGTTAACTCCACCTACATAACCTCGATTATCAAGTAACGTTTTCAATGGCTGTGGTTTGAGACAGGGTTGCAATTCAATTCGTATCACATTTATTTTTACTACAAATTATAAATAAGACTTTTAATATATAGATAAGAAGCGAAAGTTTGAAAGGAAAGGACCAAATCAATGAGGCATAATTATAGACGACTTCTTGTTAGCCTGCGTGTACTATTGTACTGTAACTGGTAGGCCTGCGCAACTCCCGAACAGTGATCCAATGGAGCTGCAATTCAACTGGGGTGATGTTGGCTGCGATTTTTATCAATTTCTATAATTTTTTCTGTAAACGCAAGTGACAAAAGAGCGTAGCCTATAATACCGACATCCAAACTCTCATTTTAACCACAACTAAACATTATATCAAGGCTGTATATATCAAACTTTCAATCAAATTGACTGACAAGCGGCCTCGCTTCGTACAATCTATCATTTAGCCTCGATCTAAAATTATTTCCGGGAGTATGACGGCAACGTAATGGTTAATTTCCGCTTACGACACCATTTAAAAATTTAATCAATCAACGAAATCATGTTTAAATCCAAGCCGAATCCAAGCCATCCGTGGGTCTACAGAGTTGATTTTGTGCTTGTTGTGTAAATAAAGATCTAATTTATAATTTCTTTGACATCTGAAGACTAAATAAAGACTTGCAATAATCAGATTTAGCTCTTGCATAATGTATGTTTAATTAATTGCTATGGATTAATAAAAAAAAAGAAAATATTCTTGCAATGGGCGGCATCTGGCGTGCGATGGTGTTACATGGTTATCCCTGTGTGACCTGTTTGAAAATGGGCGTCAGCTTGTCTATGGAGACTTAGAAATAGCGACTTTTTGGCGCCAGTAAGAAGTCTCACGAGATTATCGTCGTGCAACATTACTTTGCGGGGTTGACTTCTCTGCTTGTGACGTCTACAGGTGGAACTTAATTCATTTGTGACTTAAAGAAGATACATTACCTGGGATGTGTGCTTGTCTGCGATATCACTTCTGTGGAAGCGGACGTTAAAACAACAGGTAGTAGTAGTAGTGGGATGTGTGTGACTTGTCTACGATATCACCTCAGGTGGAACTGGACGTAAAACTCCAGGAACGAACGAATAAATTAATGGGATGTGAATTACGGCTTTCCAAATGTATAATTACCTCGGACGTCATTTACCGATTTTTGATGTATTTGTCAATAGCGGAATTACTATTTTGAATGGATAATGGATAATAATACTACGATGACCACGGTAAGGCGAGCATCTATGGGTGTGCTTTTTTTTAATATTCACCAAATGTATAATTACCTCGGCCATGATTTACCGATTTTTGATGCATTTGCCTATAGTGGAATTACTATTTTGAATGGATAATAATACTACGACCACTGTAAGGCGAGCATCTATGGGTGTGCTTTTTTTTTATATTCACCATTTTTATTCGCACTTCATATGCAAATAATCGTACTCAAAATGAACCGATCGGATAAACAGCTAGCGGGAAAATAAACGATTCATCTCATAGTTAAACATAGTAGATAAATTAACAGGTGTTGATTTTTAAATGCCTCTCGGGAAATTTGACTGCTCGTCTAATAAATAAACGCATTAGATAAGTCAACGCTTCGGCCATTTCTAAACACCTCTCGGAGAAATTAAACGGTGTACCATTAAATTAAACTATAGTACTAATTAAACGATTTTTATCGATATCAAACGATGTTTGGAAATTGAACTATATGCATAGTTTTTAGGGCTAAAAACCCCTTATTAAACGATACAAGTTTTACAGTGTAGGTCAACAGTGATCCAAGCTGGTGTTCAGCGAAGCGTACTTCGTGCTCTGATGGTAATATGTGACTTGGAAATATGTTTAATAATTTAACAAATTCAAGAAGAAGAACAACCAAAGGTATCAAATTTTCGCATGTTTCCAATTTTTTGTTTTTGAAATGTACTGTAGAAAAATAACTTAGTCCTCTAACTTCAGTACGACATGATAATAATGTAATAGTATTTCATTGTATATTTTAAATCTTAAAATTCCTCTTGTTGTTTTCAGGTACCGTGAATGCTTCGGTCCATACCAAATGCCAATTAAAGAAAAAATAAATAAAGCAGATAATTTATATGTTACAATTTAATTAAAACGTTTAATTATGTAGGCATATGCATATCAATAATGTAATAATAAATAATGGTATTGCTTGTATTTTTGTCTTGTCTATTTTAATTGAGTGTTTGAACATTTCTCTGATTATAATTAAATGGCTTGGGCTGGGGTTTTTTTCATTTGAGATACCAACCGAAATTTCCTATTAGAAACAAAATAAATTGTATACATGTTAGTAAAATATCAAGCTTTATTCAAATGAGATGATAGAGAAGTAAAAAATACATTTATGTCATTGCAATAAGACCAACACTGAATAGACCACAGTATGTCATCCTGGAATAAACTGTCACAGATAAAAAACAAAGTCACACTCCATCCAACAACTATTTCAGCTAATCCATTAACAGTGTCGCCTTTCGGTCTTAGATCAAAGAGCAATTTCGTGTGAAAAGCGTGCTCTCCGGACAGTATAAATTCTATAAGAAGGATGTGACTGAATCCACTGTACCCGTGGTTTATCAGTAATAAAGCTATTTAATACAATCGTAAACGATGGGAATATTAAGTTATGTGTTTTAATTTAGCTGTTCTTGTAAAACCCATATTTCCATAGGTCGGTATTGTGCATGCAAAGACAAACTTGTTACACAAAGTGTGATGGGATCAGAGCATACCAAAAGATATTTGACGATTAGCTCCACGTGTTGGAGGCGGGCGTTAGTCCCTACTATTGGAAATGATTAGCGTTATTTGGTATGTGATTTATCTATTGTTATATAGTGATGAATTCTGTTTCCTTGGATAGCCCTATTTACGACCCAGGTAAGAAATACATTTATAAAATATTACCTTCGACGAAACTTACAGGTTATCATTAATTGCAAGATTTTTTGTTTATAATTGTGCTTTCAAAACAGATTAGAGCATCTGATATCAATAGAGATTAGAATATATCGGATAATCAAATGGAGGTTTGGCGGGATATCGGTAAAAACAACAAATATTGATGAAATGAAACTATACACCAAGTTTCATCCCAAAAAGTGTGATGAACAGATAGACGGATGAACTCATTTTAATAGTCCCCTGCTTTCTTTGAAATGCGGGGGACAAATACTGTACATTCTAAGCCATCCCTAGTGCAGCTACAAGTGAGCGTACTACATGGAGTTCACTCTTGCATCCACATCTGATGAGCCACATGACAGACTACGGAGCAAGTTGACCGGTTGTAATGTTCTCAATTTAGTATCCTTCAGTTCCAGATCAAGTTCCGGTGAATTACGATCTTCCAGTGAATGCCTCATAATAGCTTGCAAACTATACGCAGTGATCCATCTACGTCATACTTCGAGAATAATGATCACTGCCCTAGTTAGCCTCCATTTAAAACGCTCACGAGATCATTTTGGGGCGGGACTTATTGACTGGACTACAGCTTTGTGTACACAACAGAGTAAAAATAACCTGATCAAGCACATGCTTTATGTAAACACATGTCATAGGCAAAATGTCAAATTCTGCCACTCTGGTAAAAGCAATATATAATATGTGCTAGTGGGTAATATTGCAATACATTCTTTGCCATTGTAATATGTCTTTAGAGTTTCAATCTGTTTATCTTTCAAAACAAGGTTAGATACTCCTAAATTTGTCTTCGCAAACAAAACCGCCTCTATGAAATTATCTTTCCTGGCAATCATGGGCGCCGCCATATTGAATAATTAGAGGACTATTTTGTGAGTCGGCTTTGATTAGTTTGACATCTTTCATACACACAGCGGCTAAATAAACATATTTAATTTCATTCAATATGACAATAGAAGAGAAATAAATACTTCTAAAAATTACTAAAAGCATACTCAGTGTTTTTGACTAAAATCGTCGATGTAGGAATTAAAATGTCAGTTAATTAGCTTAGGGCCTGTTCTCAGACGGAGCTAGCTGTAGGCAGGCAGCCTAAGTTTGGGATGAATAGCTTGGTGATGACATCTTTTTACGTTCCCTACAATTGATGACGATATATTTCCAGTTTTGTATGCCTATACCTTCCAGCTTGTTTCAGACATTGATTTGCAGTAGCTCTGTCCATAACAAGCTGACAAGAATTGAGTTACAACTGTTGACATTGGTCAAACTACGGTGAAACGTGTCAATTATCATTGAAATCCTGCAAGCTCATGCTCTTACTGGATATGACACAGTTACATGCTGCTACATCGTGGGGAAAGGAACAGCTTTGAAAGTGGTGAGAGCTTGATTGTATTTTCTCTCGCTCGTTGCAGTAGTAGACGTTCCAATAGAAACAGTGCTCAGACAGGCCACTGTATTTATGTGAGATTGTTATGGACAGAGTTCTAGCAAATCAATGTCTGAAACACGCTAGAGGGTATGGACATCCAAAACTGGAAATGTATCATTATCATCCCCCCCAAAATCATGTAGTCTTGCTCAACGAATGATGCATTTTCAGGGAACGGAAACTGAGTGTCAAACAAAACCATGTGGTATGACATACTATAAATCAATCAGCTGTCATTGAATAATAATTGTCATGGATTAATGATTAATTGATTGATAATAGCCAATGACGTATATAAAGCCTTCCCGAAATCATTATTTACGCCGAATAATTAATCAAATTCTAACAGTACCGGTCTGTTGGAAATTTGAGCGACAAGCCACAGGATGTAAGCAAAGCTACATGAGGATGTGGAATGAACTATTGGGAGTTTATAACAGTGTCTATTCATCATTAAACAAAAAACAAAATATCGCCCAGCTCTGCGTAATCATTATTATTTTTTTTAAATTAGCACACAATGAGAAATTCCATTGTTTAAAAAATGAGACCAACAAAGAAATATGAAATGGGGTTTAACGTCCTACTGTCCAGCTCCGACTGGGCTTATGAAGACAGGCATACGCCATACAGTGTGGTGTGAGGGAAATTCTGCCCGGGCAGCGGCACTATCGAATACTCTTATATCGAATTCCAACTGCCGAGGGATCTTTTACGTGCACGCCATTATGTCATTATCAAAACTGAATGGTCAGTTTTAAACAGGACACATGTACAAATTAGATGATTTTGGGTGATTTTAAACAATTTGAATAAAGGCGCAATCATGCCTTTTGAGATACAGAGTCAAATGGTGTTGTAAGGGACCATTCATAAACTATTACACAAAGGTTAAATAAATCCCAACCAAAGAGAGAGAGAGAAATGGGGTTTAACATTCACTTGACACAAACTGGGTCATTTCCAGAGTAACACATGTAGGGGTCTTTAGCAGTGGGAGGAAACTGGACAGACCGGAAAAAACCCACAAGGTTGTCTCTTACAACCAGGAATCGAAACCACGCTTGTTGACTCAATGACAGACCTTATGATGCAGCGTGTACATGCTAACCAGTCGGCCATCCAACCCCGCTATCTCAATCAGGACCACATTGTCGCGAAGCTTGCAACAAAAGCAAGTTGTAGATGAGGGGCTCGTCTAGCATAGGTTAGAGATAGAAGTGCGATTAAGACAGTTTTAATGCCTCCTTGTTCTTGAATAAAGGCGCAACCATTACAAAAGCATTGCTCCTGGTCACAAGAGAATTAAATCAATCCCAATCAAGATTTTCAACAAAGGTGGCAAAACTCCAGAACAGAAGGAAGCAGAACGCTGACAATCGATCGAGTTTGTCTTCTCAAGAATCCAATCCTTCACACCAAATTTGACAAAAATCTCTCAAAATGTCGAGCCTCTAGCTACGTCTAGAAATTGCAATGTCAGAATGACAGGGGCAGTTAACTCCAAATTGGAGAAAGCAAAAGACTGATAGTGATCATCTTCTCATGGTGCTTATGAATCAAGGGTGTGTGTGTGCGTTTGTATATGGTGTATATCGAGGACACACATCTGAATACACACCATCTAATCGCAGACTTGTGTTCAACCGAGGACTTTTTGAACTAAAACCAGGACTGTAGCGATGTTCAGAAGCCTGGATTTAATATGCCATTTGATTTTAAGTTCGATCTGAGGTGTTCCGTGTTAGGCGGTATTCTACAGTTAGGGTGTATCTTTCATGTGTGTGATATGAAAAGGGAAAAATATGATTGTGTGTATCAAGTACGCAGTTAGTGTTTATTGGACAGCAAGTGTATCAAGTCCTCGGTTAACCGATTTCTACCATACACATATATGATCACCATATCTAAACTTAATAACCATTTTGAACCCGTACGATATTAAAAAATCAAGCCATCTAGTCATTATATTATTTCTGTCTGAAATTTCAAAATTTTTATCTGGCGTAACATATAAGATTATTGCCGAAATAATAAGCATAAAAAAACAACAATTGAAATAATTATAAGTCGCGCAACTTCAAGTAGTAACATTTGTTAGGGCGTATTAAGCCAGTTACAATTGTCTCATATAATGCACAGGTACCACTGGTCAATTTTTGCCTTGCGGATGTACTACAGATAGAAATTGATGAGAATCGGAAATAAGTTTACCGGTGACTCATCGGGAGGCCACGGGAGAACTGCAAAAAATTTCAAGGCACACATTGTCAGGAAAATAGGCCGGGAAGGAATCCCCGGAGGTTTCCAGATCCACAAGGAAACTCCGGGGGTGATTCCCTGGAGCTTCTGTGAAATATTTGTTTCGGGAACAGAGTTAGGCGCCAGGAACAGGTTTCCCGGTGTCCCAGGGGAGCCTCTGGGACACAGGTTTCCCGGTGTCCCAGGGGAGCCTCTGGGGCATCGCTAGCCTTGTGGACCCATCGGGTGATTCCCTGGAGCTTCCACAAAATATTTGTTTCGGGAACAGGGTAAGACGTCAGGAACAGGTTTCCTGGTGTCCCAGGGGAGCTCCTGGGGCATCAATAGCCATTTAGAGACATCAGGAGGCCACGAGAGAACTGCGAAAAGTTTCAATGCTTGCATTGTCAGGAAAACTGGCCGAGGAGGCATCCCCTGAGCTTTCCAGACCCACAAGGAAACTCCGGCAATGTCTTGCTGAAGTGTCAAGGGACTTTCGAGGATATTTAAATTGGGGATGCCTCGGGAAAAAGTATTTTACGGAAGCTTCAGGGAAGCATCCCCGGAGCTTCCCAGTTCAGAAAACATCGGAAAAATTTTCAATACAAACATTGGAACACAACGGAAAAATTATCAGTGCAAGCTTTGAAATTTTTCGCAGTTCTCCTGAGGCCTCCTGATGGTTCCAAATGGCTTACGGCCCCGAAGCTTCCCCTTCATACCGGGTAACCTGTTCCCGATGCCTATTTGCCACCACGCAGGAGACCTAGATCTCCCGACATGAATATTCACTGATGATGTTGATTATCGGCGAAGGTACCTTGGAGCTTTCCCGATTATTGGGAGCCATCCCCGATGATTAACGGTAATTTCTCGGGGGGCATTCCCAGAAATTTTGTGACCATAGCCGAAGTATCAGTGCACGCTGTGTCTTTGGGAAAAAAGAGCAAGAGCCATCGGGAGAAAATTTGTTTATTTCTATATTGCCGATGATTTTTCCCCAGTGGTACCTAGGCATTAGTTCATGAAATATAGTTAGTGATCAGCCATTTTCCAAATTGTACACAAAAATTGTATGACAGACTGGGTTTTGTTATTAACAGTTTGCTTAACTTAAACAGTGTATTTCATACATGTAGTTTGTCGAATAAATATACATAACAGGTAAACCTTTTTAAGTAAATATCTTGAAAATGTAAGTTAGTTGAAAGTTCAAGGTAGTATCTTGAAAATTCAAATTAGTATCTTGAAAATTCAAGTTAATATCAAGTAGTATCTAGAAAATTCAAGTTAGAGTTTAAAAGGTTAAGTTAATATCTTAAAAGTTTAAGTTAATATCTTAAAAGTTTAAGTTAATATCTTAAAAGTTTAAGTTAATTTCTTGAAAATTCCAAGTTCTTAAAAGTTTAAATTAATAACTTAAAAATTAGGTTAAAATCTTAAATGTTTAAGTTAGAGATGCCTTCACATGTACAAACTGTATGATGTTATTATATTTTTGGGCTAAAACATATCCAAACTAATTAATCTATCAAAAATTTGCTTCATATCCCTCTCAAAACAGTTTAATAATATCAAGTAGTATCTAGAAAATTCAAGTTAGAGTTTAAAAGGTTAAGTTAATATCTTAAAAGTTTAAGTTAATATCTTAAAAATTCCAAGTTCTTAAAAGTTTAAATTAATAACTTAAAAATTAGGTTAAAATCTTAAATGTTTAAGTTAGAGATGCCTTCACATGTACAAACTGTATGATGTTATTATATTTTTGGGCTAAAACATATCCAAACTAATTAATCTATCAAAAATTTGCTTCATATCCCTCTCAAAACAGTTTAATAATATCAAGTAGTATCTAGAAAATTCAAGTTAGAGTTTAAAAGGTTAAGTTAATATCTTAAAAGTTTAAGTTAATATCTTAAAAATTCCAAGTTCTTAAAAGTTTAAATTAATAACTTAAAAATTAGGTTAAAATCTTAAATGTTTAAGTTAGAGATGCCTTCACATGTACAAACTGTATGATGTTATTATATTTTTGGGCTAAAACATATCCAAACTAATTAATCTATCAAAAATTTGCTTCATATCCCTCTCAAAACATTGTATTCGTAAAGAGATATGCTCCAAGATGTTTGTCACATTATTTGATTGAGGGAGGGTCCATTTCAGAATGCATTTGCCGTTACTTACTGTTCATTTTCCGTACATATTGAAGCCTAAGTAAATTCTTTACTTATCCTCTGCCAAATAATTTTTCCGCCGTTTGATTGCAGGGTCTGCTGTACCTTTAAACCCCCTGGTGTTCCCCAAACCACTTAACTATAATAACAAATAATAACTGATTCCTAAGTCAATCTGGCAGACAATAAGCCGTCAGGCTCACAGTAATTAATACCCTGACATCTTTGCCCAGTGCCTGTCCCATCCAGTATTTTTGTAGTAAGATTGTGTGTCTCTTCGTTCCATATATAACAAATTTGCCATACTTTTATTGGAAATAACTACTCTATAAACACTTTTGTGAGAATGTATCTTTAATATCTTAAAAGTTTAAGTTAATATCTTAAAAGATTAAGTTCAAGTTGAAATTTAACAAGCCAACAGTGAGGCTGATGTCCCCAGCTGAAATCCCCAAATAAATAGATGACACATATTAATTAATCGCACATCTATTTTTTTCCAAAGTATCAAGCAATCAAACTGATTATCAACTATGCACTAAGTTTCATCACTCTCTATCAGATAGAATCAAAGTTATCTTGTCCCAAAGCAGGAAATTGCTTATCTCTGCTTAGATTTAGATCGATATGTTAATCATTGAACTCAGCCAAGACGAACATCTACATCAAGTTTAAACATTCTACCTCAATTAGAAGAAGAGTTGTTGAACTCAGTCAAGACGAACATCTACATCAAGTTTAAACATTCTACCTCAATTAGAAGAAGAGTTTGACCAATCAAAATGCTTATTGCTCGTTAGCCTAAGCAGAAAATTCTCATTATCTAGCTCAATTAGAAGGAGGGTTATTGTGTTCCAAAGTCTCGGCCAATCAAATTGCTTATCGCTCTGCTTACCCTGAGCAGAAAATGCTCATCATCGAACTTAGTCAAGGTATTGATGTAATGAAACTATACACCAAGTTTCATCACTCTCACTTAATTGGAACTAAAGTTATCATGTCCCAAAGCATCAACCAATCAAATTGCTTATCTTTGCTTACCCTAAGCAGAAAATGCTTATCTTCACACTCCATCAAGGCATTGACCTAATAAACACCTACACCAAGTTTGAACATTCTAGCTCAATTAGAAGGAGGGTTATTGTGTTCCAAAGTCTCGGCCAATCAAATTGCTTATCGCTCTGCTTACCCTGTGCAAAAAATGCTCATCATCGAACTTAGTCAAGGTATTGATGTAATGAAACTATACACCATGTTTCATCACTCTCACTTAATTGGAACTAAAGTTATCGTGTCCCAAAGCATCAACCAATCAAATTGCTTATCTTTGCTTATCCTAAGCAGAAAATGCTTATCTTCACACTCCATCAAGGCATTGACCTAATAAACACCTACACCAAGTTTGAACATTCTAGCTCAATTAGAAGGAGGGTTATTGTGTTCCAAAGTCTCGGCCAATCAAATTGCTTATCGCTCTGCTTACCCTGAGCAGAAAATGCTCATTATCGAACTTAGTCAAGGTATTGATGTAATGAAACTATACACCAAGTTTCATCTCTCTCACTTAATTAGAACTAAAGTTATCGTGTCCCAAAGCATCAACCAATCAAATTGCTTATCTCTGCTTACCCTAAGCCGAAAATGCTCATCTTCGAACTCCATCAAGGCATTGACCTAATAAACACCTACACCAAGTTTGAACATTCTAGGTCAATTTGAAGGAGAGTTATTGTGTCCCAAAAAGTGTGACGGACGGACGGACGGACAGACAGACAGACGAACCCATTTTAATAGTCCCCTGCTTTCTTCGAAAGGCGGGGGACAAAAATGTTAGTAGTAATCTTAAATGGTTTTATTTCAAGATATTACCTTGACAGGAGGGGGGGGGGGGGGGCGAATGGTTAGCACGCGCTCGCTGTATCATAGCGTCTGTCATTGAGTCAACTGACAGGGTTTTGATTCCCCGGTTGTACGTGACAAGGAGTAGGGTCGCCTGTCCAACCTCGTGGGTTTTCTCCGGGTCCTCCGGTTTCCTCCCACTGCTAAAAACCCCTATGCGCAAGCAAATTATTGAAATAAAAGGTCATCAGATCTGGTTTGGGATGGGTGAGTTACCTCCACTTTGACCACATCAGTAAAACCCATCTATTTGAATTTCTCAGGGAGTTTTGCCCCAAAAATGTCTTCCGATCGGACCAGGATTTCGTGACCGGATAGATTGACCTCACATTTGTTCTTCATTTTCTAAAATCACCAACCAGAAGTAGTGACCTGGACTCGCTAGGGGCCCCTGGAATATTTCGGTTTTTGCCCCCCCCCCCCCCCCCTAGGGACCCATCTAATAAAGACAGGACCACCCGACCTTGACCTTCCGACATGGCATCAAGGCCCACATGACCGTGGTAGGTCAAGGTCATCTGAAAAGGTCAAAGTCACCAAAATATCTACCAACTTGTGTGCTCTCCCGCATCTGGTGGGGCCCCGGGCCCACATGGCAAAACAAAGGTCATAACCTTCAATGGACAACTCACTGACCTTTCGAATGAGACCTTGATCTTTGACCTGAATTTTGACCTTGGGATGGTAAATATCCAAAACAGTAAATCACCTCCACAAAGGCTGAAATATGGTGTGCCGCAAGGTTCGGCACACCTCTCCTTTAGGATACATCATAAGAAAACAAAAATTGACAACCAACTTTACGCCTACAATACACAAATGTATATCACGCTGAATAAGGGTAACAAGACCAAAAACATAACAAAGTTGGAGGCCTGCATTGCGGATGTAAGATCATGGATAAAACTAAATCTTCCAAAATTGAATGATGATAAAACTGAACTGATACAATTTTTTAAACCTAAAGGTAATACAAACTTTAAGTTATTATTAAATTATTATAGGTTGCCTGACAACGAAACATACACCCACAGCAGTTATGTCATCCAGGCAGTCAACAAGGGTTGTTAATAATGAAAACATATGCAACACATGAAAATCTGAATACATGTAACAACCCATTAAGTAATTACCAGAAATCATTAGATTTTGTTTCAATTGTTTGTTTCATGACCTGAAACACTGTGTTTTAATTTCTATTAACTTTCTAGAGTGTCCACGATTGATTCTGACAGTTTGTATTTTTAAATCTGAATAGAAAATATCAACACTATTGGCTTACATTTCTTCTGCTGTACCTTTAACTAAAACCCATGGTTTATTAGATTGCATCATCTGATTACCTAGTCGAGATATATTCAATATGTTTCTTATAGAATCTCGTAATCTGAAATATTAACATGTACAATTAAACAATAAATAATAACACGCATTTATGAAAGTACACTAACTAGTGTATTTAGTCAACCAAGGCTCACACTGTCTATTGCCATTTCTGCCAATTGCGATAAAAATAGAACTTTGGGTACAAAATTTTAAATCTGCAGATTTTTTGGCAATAATTTCACCAGTCAATAAATTTTACTTGTCACAAAGCTTTGTTTATTTTTCACGTCATTTATCCTGTGCCTGCTGGATTAATTATGAATCAATTATATATCAATAATAGAAATATGTTTTGTCTATTTAATTATTTATCTTCAAATATGAATCAGTGGCTTTGATAGTTTCTATATAACATAGCCACACAAAGCTTGGAAATACACGCACACAGCAGCTTTGTCTCAAATTCAAGCTTATCCAAAAGGAAAAATTGTGGCCTCTAGAGAGCTGACAAGCAAAATTATGCCAATTAATGTTCCATAACTCTAGAACAAAAATAGAGATTGCATTCAAATTCAATTCCAAATGTCGTCAACTCATAAGAATTGTTTTCCTAAGGTTTGAACAAAATTGTTGCCTCTATAGAAAGTGGACAAGCAAAATTCAATCCCAATTATCATCTACCCATAAGAATCATTATCGGAAGGCTTGATCAAGATTTGTCACCCAGCGGTTGTCAGGCAGGATACGCCCACATTTTCGAGAGATGGATAGAGAACAAGCTAAAAATAAAAGTGATTTTTCCTACAATTAAGGGCCATAATTCAGGAAATTACAATTTGATATACCATATTTTTACGCCATTTGAGAACAAACGGCGGCAATATTGTCTGTCACAACCAATTAAATTGCTTATCCCTGCTTACCCTAAGCAGAAAATGCTCATCTTCGAACTCCATGAAGAAGACGCTGACCTAATAAACACCTACACCAAGTTTGAACATTTTAGCTCAGTTAGAAGGAGAGTTATTGTGTTCCAAAGTCTCGGCCAATCAAATTGCTTATCGCTCTGCTTACCCCGAGCAGAAAATGCTCATTATCGAACTTAGTCAAGGTATTGATGTAATGAAACTATACACCAAGTTTCATCACTCTCACTAAATTAGAACTAAAGTTATCGTGTCCCAAAAAGCATCAACCAATCAAATTGCTTATCTCTGCTTACCCGAAGCAGAAAACGCTCATCTTCACCTACACCATGTTTGAACATTCTAGCTCAATTAGAAGAAGAATTATTGTGTCCCAAAAAGTGTTACGGACAGACAGACAGACAGACGGACATTCGGACGGATGAACCCATTTTAATAGTCCCCTGCTTTCTTCAAAAGCCGAGGGACAATAAGCAACATTAGAGAGACAAGCCAAAATTATACATAAAATAGACCATAAAATACTATTTGATCGAGATTAAAATCTGTTTGACATATCTATAAACTTGTGGACTTGATTAAACATATTAGTGTTAACATCAAGACTGTAGGTTGTGGAGCCAAATAAAAGACAGTTTATATTTTTAAAATCATGTTGTAGTTTGTCTATGGTTTCTGTTTGTGCATTTGAATGTAATGATGAACATCCAAGAAGGTAATGATCAGGATCTTCAAATATATGACCGCAGAGGCATGCGGGGACTGTCGGCAACATATCTTAGGAATTTGTGAGTCCTGCTGGTCAGAGCATCGAAGTTGTAATTTACAATGAATTATTTGAGGCTTCTGCTGACCTTTATAATAAAACGAAGGAACTTTGATATCAGATTTGGAGAGATGGTCAGAAAATATGTCCAGAGTTCTAGAGTTCCTTGCAGGGGTACTGAGTTTATTCCTCTCTCTTATACTGGATGGGATAAATGATTTAGCAAAAATTTCAGTACAACATCAAATTTCTTTTAATTTGTCTTCATTTCGAAGGGAATATTTGTTTGTTGGTTCAAGGTTTATGAAATTCTTAAGATAAGGAGGGCTTAGGTTATTGATGATTTTGTAAAGTAGTTTTAATTTATGTTGATTTCGTGTTTCTTTAAGTGGAATAATCCCAGTTTCTGCGTAGAGGGAAGCATGGCTAGTACCCTTAACTGCCCTACAAATAGTGTGTAGTGTGTCAAGCTGAAGATATTCAAGATTATTACATAAGTAGTCAGTTACAGCTATGTAGGTAATTTTTTTACTTGTAAAATTCGTCCTCGTGGGTTTTCTCCGGGTCCTCCGGTTTCCTCCCACTGCTAAAGACCCCTACGCGCATGCAAATTATTGAAATAAAATTAAACCATGTTAGTCCCGAAATGACCTAGTTTGTGTCGAGTGGACGTTAAACCACATCTCTCTATCTCTTTTTTGTAAAATTCAGTGATTTTGGATTTGTAAAACTACTTGAAAATATATTTATTCCAAAGCCAACACCCATTCTTCGGGGGGTAGGTCAAAATTTCAGATCTTACAGTTAGTTTCTGAGATATAAGCTTGGCAAGAAATACAAAAAAAAAAAAAAAGATCAGAAAGATCTTACGGTTAGTTTCTGAGATATAAGCTTGGTAGTATAAACAAAAAAAAACCAAGCCAACAGTGAGGCTGATGTCCCCTGCCGAAATCCCCAAATAAATAGATGACATATGTGACTGGCTGCATCTAAATGAGTCGGGATGCGCGAGAATCAATAATGAGATAAAGACAAAATAAGTGAAAATATTGATTTTGAACGAAATTGAGATTTTCACAAAAATGAGTCTATAAATATACTATCTATCGACACAGAAGATCAAAATAGCAATAAAACATTTTAAAACACCTGTATTTGAACGTTTTGTAAGAGTACCGTATTCTTAAATCTGTCCTATTTCTTAAAATTCTAGGTGAAATTAGTTATTTGTCTTCGCTCGCAGCGGGACGACCGGTCATTTCTCTTGCATAACAATTGGCATTGTTGTAAAGCGGAGCATCTCTAGTTGATAAATATGATCAAAATATTGTCGATGAAATGATTTTGAACGGATACAATCGAGTTTTAAAACCCTCCAAACATATAAATAAACTCCGCCTGTTGCCATGCTGTCCACACAACTCCTTTGCTGATTGGCCCAGACAACGCGTGCAAGACATTATCCATAAATATTTGGTTTTGGCGATAATGTTTTTGGCTACTTACATGCGATTCACTCTGATATGTGGCAGAAAAAAAAAAAATTCTGGGCCCAGTTGTTCAACTTGTCGTTAAATTTAACAATGTCGTTAAATCATTTAACGACATCGTTAAATTTAACGAAAGAAGAAGTCTGTTGTTCATTGTGTCGTTAAATTTAACGCATGGTTATGTCATCGTTAAAATGGTCCATATTTAACCCACCTAGCAGGGCATCGTTAAATTATTTAACCGGTCGTTAAATCATTCAAGATGGCGTGCAGACAGGTACTCATGGCCATGCCTCCCACTTTAAACAGGAGAAAAAGGGTATACAGGTGTATTTCAAGTTCAAGCTCAATGATTCAGGACCTTACCGACTCGGAGTTAAGGGCTCGATACAGATTTGGAAAAGATTCCTTTGAATATATATGTAATATTCTTGAAGAAGATCTAAAAAGTTCCAGTACCAAGCAAATCAGTCTGACAGTAGAACAGCAAGTAGCTATTGCCCTCCGTTTTTATGCCAGTGGTTCATTTCTACAGGTGATTGGTGATACTCTTGGTCGAGACAAAAGCAGCGTCAGCAGGGTAATAGATCGTGTAACAAATGCTCTTCTTAAGCAACAACATAATTTTATAAAATGGCCCACCACTCATGAAAGTGTTCATATAAAGTCAAGCTTTTATGAACAGGCACAGTTCCCAAATGTAATAGGCTGTATCGATGGCACACATATTCGCATTCAGGCTCCCGGTACAGATGAACCAGCTTATGTCAACCGTAAGGGCTACCACAGTATAAATGTGCAAGCTGTCTGTGATCATGAAGGTATTTTTCTTTGTTTTCTAACGTTTTTTCTCCGATTTCCCCAATGGATTTCACATTTGTTAGCATGTTCTTCCATTGAAGCCTTGACCTTGTTAGGGAGCAAGGGATAACTCCATAATCATTGATACCCACAAATTGTAATAGATGGAATGAGACCACATATTATTATCCCATTGCCCCAGCCATATTCAGGCTTTTCGCACATACATGTACACATAGATATAGCGTATCCGGCAAGTTATTTAACATATGGCAAATCTATTCTAACTCAAAGTTCATGACAAATTTTTGCTGTAGTTATAATAATGATTTAAACTGTGGTTCATTAGATTGTACGATTTTTGGTGATCTAATACATAGGCCTATATATTAAACTTTCGTTGAAACTTAATACTTTTAATCAATATTTCAGGAAAATTTACTCAAATAACAGCTAAATGGCCAGGCTCTACACATGATTCCCACGTATTTAAAACTTCCTCTTTGTGTAACGATTTAGAATTAAATCATAAAAGTATATCCGACGGAATTATTCTTGGAGACAGTGGATATGCATGCAGAGCATTTTTGCTTACGCCCTTTCGAAATCCACAAGCCAGACACCACCAACGCTTCAACACTAGCCATTCATCAACAAGATCAACAATAGAAAGAACATTTGGGATCTGGAAGCGGCGATTCCATGTCCTTCATTCTGAGGTAAAAATAGAAATAATGCAAAAATTATATATACTGGTATTGCCATACCTATAACTACAGCTCGGTGGGTTCATAGGGATGATGTTAATAATAATAATAATATTAAAACTTGGCATATTTACTGTTTTATACGTCCACATTAATAAAAAAAAATACATATATATGTGATGTCTTATCAAAGTTCACATTTTTAAAATTAATATTTTTAAGATAAGAATGAAGCCAGGGAAAGTTTGTCGTATTGTTGGAGCGTGTGCCATTTTGCATAATATTGCAATAAAAATGAAAGAACCGCTGGGTGAAGAAAGTGTCCTGGATGTGCCTCAACAACCTGTTCCAGTTCCGGATTTCACTGGTCCTCAAGATGGCAGAGCCGTCAGAGAACATATTGCCCAATCATTCTTTTAAATTGCATGTAAAATTTCAATGTTGTTAACCAATCATCTGTACTCTGTATATCATCAAATTTTTAATAAAACCATGTATATAATGATTTGGACAATTACCATTAATTTGTTAATATCTAATTGGATACGAATTTCAATTTCTCTGCATCTTTCAAAAATACATATATTATATGACTGGAGAAATGTTGATACGATTGTGCATATTACAGAGACTTATTTAAAAAACAGGGTTATTATCGCAATAATTATAATCTTAGGAACGATAATGATTTAAAAGTACAACATTTTCACTTACATGTAACTACAACAAATAACTCCCTTTTCCCCAAAAAACATTCAACAGTTCAAGAACTTACGGTCGGGATAACGCTATCTTTGTCTGAGTGTAAAATAGTATACAAACAAAAGTCACATGTCTACAATTGTTTAAATTATCCAATTATTTATCAATATCATTATTCATTAACTAAATAAGTAACTGTACTTATTGTCCTAAGGTATAGAATGTATATAACTATCCGTTAACTAAGTAACTGTACTTATTGTCCTAAGGTATAGAATGTTTATATGTATATAACTATCCGTTAACTAAGTAACTGTACTTATTGTCCTAAGGTAGCATGTATATAATGTATATAACTATCCATTAAATTAAACATCACTGGTAATTGTAAATATTTTGATATACTTGGAGTTGGAGAAGATTTGTAAATTGTATAATTTTTTATGATGGCTTTTGTAGGGTGGCTGCAAAGGGACATCAAAAATAATTTTCATTAATTTTTACTCTAGCCTATTTTAATATAATCTGTTTGTTTTTTTGTCATTTTCACTCAAGTCAATTTTAATTTTCACCCAAGTGATCTTTTATATTTTAATATAGATAATTTGTGTTCGATAAATTCCACCCAATAACTTTTAATTTATTTTCTTGAAATTTCACCAAAATAAATTTCAATTCCAACCTGACCCATTTTTCATGTATTTAATTTATTCTATTCACCAAGTGATTAATAATTATCAACCAAGTAAATTTTAATATAATTTCTATTCTTTTGAATTTCCACCCAGCCTGTGATGTCATCTTATCAATTATCAGCCACCATACTTTTGTATGTACATGTACTCACATACTCTTATTTTTGTATTGCAAATAAACTATACTATTTATAAACAGTTTATGAGATATGCTTGTTATGTGTATAAATTTTCAAAAAGTATCTTGAATTAAACCGGTTTATGAGATATGCACCGGAAACGAAATCCGAACGGAAGGAAGGAAGCATGGGTGTTTAGAATATTATAAATAAGGCTCTGTTCAGTACAGAATAACTACATAGATGCAAATAATTGTGAAAGTGTTGGTGGTGTTTGAGGTGATGTAGATGTTTGAAGCTGTTTCAGAAGGGCGATTTGAAGGTCTAGTTTGATGATTTGTTTATCTTGTTTAATGAGTTCCTTTTCCAGCATCCTACATTGAAGATCATATACATCATCTGCAGTTTTCTTTGTTCGTTTCTGTAGTAATTTCTTTGGTGCACTGGAAAAAAATGTTTTCGTTAATCCAAGTATTTAAAGATACCTTCCCATGTACAAACTGTGATTTGATGATGGCATACAACAGTCGGATTGCCTTTTAGTGATACCCTGACATACATGTATACAAAGCCCAGCTTAACCGGAGCGGGGCCTAGGGCCTGACTAGAATCGTGGGGCCCCTAACACGACGAAAAGATTATTTCATATCCTTTTGAATGGCGCGCATGCATAACACATAACAGTCTGTAATGCTAATACAAGAATAATTACATAATATCTGATCACTCGATACTGTCGTAATTATGTAAGTAACCTGTGTTGTTTGTCATGTGCGTGACCGTGACTGCAGTGATGGCCCATGGAAAAGCTGGAGGTCAGGTGTTGGATGGCTGCATTGGCCGAGAAAGTTCATTCAGATTTTCCGGCATGGTTAACCCTTGTCAGTTGGGCAGGATAGCTGTCTAGTTATTTGGATGGTACGAAAAAAACTCATCCTGTGTACACAGTTTCATGCATGTAAAAGATCCCTTGGCAGGAATTGCATATATTGTATGGCATGTAGCGGTCTTCAATAGCCCAGTTGGAGCAGAACAGTAGGACCTTAAACCCCATTCCATTTTATTTCATTTCAGAAGCCGTTAAAACAAAACAATCTTAACATGGGCCTACCGCTGATACCCAGTTGGGTTGGATGACATCGGTGTTGTAGTTATAGGACGAGGATGATCTAAAGATGTTGATGTATGAGTTTGATTTGAAGATGTTGATGGACGAGGATGATCAGAAGATGTTGATGGTCGAGGATGATCAAAAGATGTTGATGGACGAGGATGATCAAAAGATGTTGATGGACGAGGATGATCTAATATAGAAGGGCTGGCTGGCAGTGAATGAAATAATAGAGACTGATCATTTCGAAATATAGGTGAACTCGAAAACTCTGTGTCAAATGATTCAAAGACATCTTGGGTGCTTGCTTCTTCTTGGGGTATATCTGATTCTGTGGTTGGCGCTTAAAAATAAATTGTCTGTTTTAAATGTATGTCCCACCAACACATTCATTCAGGAATGTTACAATTCTCACAATTTTTTACTAATTAATTTTACTGTTATTGAAAAGAAACTGATGGATAGATGGACGAGAAATTGAGTAAACTAATTACTAATATAAGTCCCATAACAGTATATGTATTGAAACATGTGTGAAATGACAAGAATACTCCCACTCACACACCCCACCCTTGCAATCTTTTACATTTATTTTATTATTATTGGGAATTTTAAGAAACCGATGGATAGATGAACGAGAAACGTGTGAAATGAAATACCTCCACCCACACACCCCACCCTTTCAGAAAAAAAATAATAAAAACAAGTTTCATTCATGCAGGAATGTTACAATTTTTGCAATTTTTTACTAATTTATTTGGAAGAAACTTATGGATAGATGAACAAGAAATTGAGTAAACTAATAAACTATTAACTAATTACTAACTATATGTCCGATAATAGTATGCCTATGGTAGGCATGTCTTTATTGAAACACTTGTGAAATGACAAGAATTCCCCCCTTTTCAAAAAAATAAATAAATTAAAGTATAGGGGGCCTACATGATATATGATACAGCAATTCTTTTTAAATCATTTTTATAGCATTCATTGGCTACCATAGTTGACGCGAACTGCCAGTCTATACATGATTTTTAATTAATCAGCGGTGCACTACCATAATTGACGCGAACCACCAGTGGATCAGAAGCACGTGTTGATAAAATCAAAGCCTCGTCAAAATCCGAAGAAATAGCCTGTTTATATGTGCGTCATAGGGAACAAGACTAGATTACAATGAGTAACTAAATGTTGCATTAATTTACAGTGTGGAACTGCAGTTTATTACTCAACAATTATTATTACACAAGATGTTCTTCCAAGTCCTACGCACAATTCACTCGCGTCGGAAAGATCAACATGGCGGTCGCCTCGGCAAGGTGAAGGACAATTTCCAATTCGGACAACGATAGGAGGAAGAATGTGATGGATTTTAAGTGAACACTAAGCTGTTGGACACCGAAAGTAATAGAGAATTAATTTTATCCGTGCAAGGACCGATATAAGACAGAACATCCACGTAAAATGTTCTTTTTGAACGCCAAACAGTGTCCGAGACAAGGTGAAGGTCATTTTTGTTGTCAAACAAAGCAGACGACGTTCGACGAATGTGAACCAAATTGTGAAATAAGAAAAGTGAATGAAACTTGAATGGTAAATGGCAAAATATATAAAAAAAAATAAATGTTACTATACTAAGACATGTGGAAAACCTACCATCCATTTCAAAACTGCTCTCAAATCCTCCTTCAATACCTTTGAAGGAGGCACTATCTCTACACATATCAATAACATTCCCAACAGCCTGGTTTATTGGTTTAGGGGGTGGGCCACCACCAGTTTTATTTGACTCTCTCTGGTATTCAGTGTAAGTTTTTTTGGCAATTTTTTTTGTGTTGTTCCACTTATCTTTTATTTCTTTAGCAGTTCTTGTGGCAATGCCAAGTGCAGAACATTTTTGGGCAATTTTTTCCCATACTTTCCGTTTCTTGTCATTAGTAACAGCATTGGAGTATTTTGCATTAATTGTTATGTAGTTTTTCTCGACTTCTTCTTGGATTAAAAGTACTTCATCGAGAGTGAAATTGTTTTTTTTTTGTCTTTTCTTTTCTAATTGAGATGCAGGTGTGGAAAAGTTGTTGGCGGCCATCTTGAATTGGTTCCAAGTAAGGGGGATTATGGGATACTTGTTGCATGGTTAAGTTTTAACCATATGGTTATTGAATGGTTAAATTTTAACCAAATGGTTACATAACGATGTCGTTAAATATAGTTGGACAACTCAAATTTAACCACAGGTTCTATAACGATTAGTTAAATATATAACCCATGGTTATGGGTAACCACAGGTTAAATTTAACGACAAGTTGAACAACCGGGCCCTGATCGTAGAGATAGCCGTTGAGTGTTAATCGAAACCACGTGGCTGATTATGTAAATTAATCGACAAGCGGGTGTGTGTCATTGAGTAATACTATTACTAATCAACTGTCACGGGTCAATGATAAAGCTGTCGACAACTCATTATTTACTCCAAATAATTAATCCAAGTGGTGATTATTTGATATCTCATATCATCTTTAAAAAAATAATCTATAGGCCTTAAATGGAAATAAACAAAATGGCCAATAATTTTCTTTTCAAAGAGAATTTTATTGATAGCCGAATTCCGTTTACCGTCGCTTCTTCATACGGCATGCAAAGTAAGGAATGCATTTGGGATATTATTGTTTAAAATTCTCCTATCACAATGGGTCGAAAAAATGAGAACGACCAACGAGCCAATATGCGACGATTCTCGAGTCTGCCATTGAGTATCCTCTGAATAATGTTGATATTTACATCAAAGCCAAAATGCACGAAAGTGAACGTAAGCATTTCTTGACTATGAAATTGACATTTCTATAGGGACTCATATTTTGATAACGTCACGGTACCTGAAAATAATAATAGACCTATCGTACATGCAAAATCTTATTTTAATTCACGTGTTAAATGAACACGCGTACAGCTGTGGCGGCTTCTTTGATGATTATCCAATCAACAATCTTAATCTCCTGACCACTAGCTGGAACTAAGGTGCTAATTAATTGATGAGATTAACTTTGTTAAGTTAATCTCACTAAAGTTATATTATACACAACAGACTACTAATGTATAGATTGTTCTTCAGTATAACACTATCATGTGAATATTATGCCGTATGTGTTGTGGATGTTTCGTTACGAAAGGAGTGCATTTATTACGATTTTCGTCGTCAGCACCCTTGAAATCCTAAATAATAAACATATTAAACGACAAAATATAGCAAATAAATTGCTGAAATAGTCGGATCAAATTTTTACCCCTGAAAACCCATGGAAAGATATATTCAACGACAAAACAGCAGATAAATGGCCTGGTTGCTATGGGATTTTGTTTTGGAACATACCAAATCTTTGACTTGCTTTTTCTCAAAACTTACTTTTGTGAGTTAGGTAGCTTCTAATGGACACAGCTCAGTCAATTTTTGCCCAATTCAAACAAACTATACATCAAATTGAAGGTAATGAGTTGGAGATTGTGAAAATAACAATAACTCAATTTTCAAAATTTCCTCATTGTGACTCAGTATGCTGTGGGGGTCACATATATTAATTAATCGCATATGTATTATTTTTAAAAGTATCGAGCAATCAAACTGATTATCAACTATACACTAAGTTTCATCACTCTCTATCAGATAGAATCAAAGTTATCTTGTCCCAAAGCATCGACCAAGGAAATTGCTTATCTCTGCTTAGCTTTAGCTCGATATGTTAATCATTGAACTCAGTCAAGACGAACATCTACATCAAGTTTAAACATTCTACCTCAATTAGAAGAGAGTTGTTATGTTGCAAAGTCTTGACCAATCAAAATGCTTATTGCTCCTTAGCCTAAGCAGACAATTCTCGTCATCAAACTTAGTCAAGGTATTGATGTAATGAAACTAAACACTAAGTTTCATCACCCTCACTGAATCAGAACTAAAGTTATCGTGTCCCAAAGCATCAACCAATCAAATTGCTATCAGTAGTGAATGTCAGCACGATATAAATGCATATATTATTATTATTATTATTATTATTATTACCATAAGCTTAAAATTCTCATCTTTGCACTCTATCAAGGCATCGGCCTCATAAACACCTACACCAAGTTTGAAGCAGAGTTATTGTGTTCCAAAGTCTCGGCCAATCAAATTGCTTATCGCTCTGTACCCTGAGCAGAAAATGATAAATATCGAACTTAGTCAAGGTATTGATGTAATGAAACTATACACCAAGTTTCATCACTCTCACTTAATTGCAACTAAAGTTATCGTGTCCCAAAGCATCAACCAATCAAATGGCTTATCTCTACTTACCCTAAGCAGAAAATGCTCATCTTCACACTCCATCAAGGCATTGATCTAATAAACACCTACACCAAGTTTGAACATTTTAGCACAGTTAGAAGGAGAGTTATTCTGTTCCAAAGTCTCGGCCAATCAAATTGCTTATCGCTCTGCTTACCCCGAGCAGAAAATGCTCATTATCGAACTTAGTCAAGGTATTGATGTAATGAAAATATACACTAAAATTTATCACTCTCACTTAATTAGAAATAAAAATTGTGACCTCTACAGTGTTCACAAGCTAAAAACGTGATTTTTCGTACAATCAGGGGCCATAATCCATGAAGTTACAGTCCGATACATGCCAATATCGAAAGGAACCAAGATCTTAGGGTGATAAACCTATATTTCAAGTTTCATTGAAATCGGATAAAAATTGTGACCTGTGGACTGTTCACAAATGTAGGCGTATAATAAAAATTGTGACCAATGGAGCATCCACAAACTAAAAACATGGTTTTTCGTATAATCAGGGGCTATAATCCGATACACACCAATACCGAAAGGAACCAAGATTTTTTGGAGATAAACCTATATTTCAAGTTTCGTCAAAATCGGATAAAAATTGTGACCTGTAGAGTGTCCACAAACAAATTCTGGACTGATGAACAGGGGCGACCACAATACGTCCACATGAAAATGTGGGCGTAAAAAAATCGCCAAAAGTGTTCACCCAGTCACTTGCGATTTTTCGTCACCAGTAACCATTGCTGCGATGGTAGCGAATATTTGACATGTTGGCTACAAACAAGGAAATCAAATTACCTATTAAACCAATCAGTTTTAGTTATTTATCTCATGTGTCTCGTGTGACATAAACACACAACAGGTTTCTCTGAATGTTTGTTGAGAGAGAGAGAGAGAGAGAGAGGGTTTAACATTCACTGACACAAACTAGGTCATTTCGGGACTAACACATAGTTCAAATTTTTTATTTCAATAATTTGCTTGCGTGTAGGGGTCTTTGGCAGTGGGAGAAAATTGGAGGATCCGGAGAAAACCCATGAGGTTGGTCACGTATGCTACAGCGTGCAATATACTCCACAATAATATAGGCCTAGGATTCATAGACGGTAATTAAAATGACCGTTAAGGAGACAATTTGCTCTCCTGCCCTTATTGGTTTTCTCATCTTGATTGTTTTGTAATAAGAAGGCTAATTATATCTATGATACTCTGGAATATTTATGGGCTCATCCTTGTGTAGCCTATTTTCTGTATGTACAAGAGTCGCCAAACTTGAGCTTGTTAATTAGTTTACTATTATAAACGCCCTGCACTCGACTGGCGCCTCATCATCATGTACAACAAGCAAACAGTGAGGCTGATGTCCCCCGACGAAATCCACAGATGACACATATTAATTAATCGCACATCTATTTTTTTCAAAAGTATCAAGCAATCAAACTGATTATCAACTATACACGAAGTTTCATCACTCTCTTTCAGAGAGAATCAAAGTTATCTTGTCCCAAAGCATCGACCAAGGAAATTGATTTTCTCTGCTTAGCTTTAGCTCAATATGTTAATCATTGAACTCAGTCAAGGGGAACATCTACATCAAGTTTAAACATTCTACCTCAATTAGAAGCAGAGATGTTATGTTCCAAAGTCTTGACCAATCAAAATGCTTATTGCTCCTTAGCCTAAGCAGACAATTCTCATCATCGAACTGAGTCAAGGTATTGATGTAATGAAACTATACACCAAGTTTCATCACTCTCACTTAATTAGAACTAAAGTTATCGTGTCCCAAAGCATCAACCAATCAAATTGCTTATCTCTGCTTACCCTAAGCAGAAAATGCTCATCTTCGAACTCCATCAAGGTATTGACCTAATAAACACCTACACCAAGTTTGAACATTCTAGGTCAATTAGAAGGTGAGTTATTGTGTCCCAAAAAGTGACTGTCGGACGGACGGACATACATACAGACAGACAGACAGACAGACAGACAGACGAACCCATTTTAATAGTCCCCTGCTTTCTTCTAAAGGCGGGGGACAATAACAATATTAAATTATTCATTTAACGCACTAACGACGAAAATGTATTTTGAGGTGTCACATGTCGAAACATGTGACAGTTTGTATTTTGTGCGATAGCTAGAATTGTAGTGTAGTGTGCTCACTCTACTTAACCCTTTCATTGCGTCTACCCGGTAGTGCAGGGTATTATAAAATGTCGTTATGTACTCAGTATGGACCTCACTAAAATTAGCACTGTAGCTGGAAGTGCCATCTATTGTATTTTCTGTACACTAGAACATATTTCCACGTGTTTCAAAGTGGCAAACTGTAAAATGGCGGAGTGCATAGTGACAAAAAAGTAGACGATGCAATCTCGGCGAAATCGTGAATGATAACTTCGCTGACAAAGACAGTGTGGACAATTTCGAGGCGGGTACTGATACACATAATTCGTTTTCAGTTAGTTGATAATAATAGTAGTCAGGACAGTGATTGGTAGCATGAAGTGCGTGATTTGTTGCGCGACCATCCGCCTATGGCTTTGTCTCCCATGCATGATGAACAAGCCCAATCTGAACATGATATCCCTATGTAGCATGTCTTCAGTAGATTCTGACGATAATTCTGATGTTGATAATAATGCTGGCCTGCTGGATCGTAAAAGACGTAGGCAATTCCTGAGTTTCGAACATTTAGACCTATTGACTGACTATAGTGATAATGATATGGGACGCGAGGATGAAAGTGAAAGTGAAAGTAAAAACAAGTTATTGCAATCCGCACGTGGTCATGGCAGCGGGAGATGAATTGCACGTGTTAGTGGTGGCATTGCTCATGGCTGCTATTGATATTTTTGTTCATTTTATATATCTTTATCAAAATCCAGTAAAAAAAACAATATCCCATAAGTATTTCATGGAGAAAAATTCGTTTTCGTGTTAGCTTTAGTGAGAAATGAGAAATCCAAAATGGCCACCATGATGTCACGTGACTACATGATTATGTAAATTTCCAAAATTCTATTTTTTCCCCTTAGCCCAACCTCATGTCCATCCCAACACACAAAAAGAATTTTCATAAAAGCTTCCATAAGTACTGTTTGGCATTCAGTTCCAAACCCACTTTTTTCCTCAAAAATTGGTCTAGCACAGGCAGTGGATTTACGTCTAGCATTGAAAGGGTTAAATTGTGGCGATATCTGTAACTAAGTTGTCACGTAATGTGCGCCAGGCTTTATAAACACTAACCTAGTATTCTCCATGTTGTTTATATATGTCTGTAATTCTCTGTTGATTAAAGCAACTGTCTGTATATCATTTTCTGTTAGATGAATTTCTTGAATAACACCACCAAAACTACTTGATACAAATGCTAAACCCCTTAAATAAACATTTAATTTATGAAACATTAGTTTTTACAACTATAATGCAATACAAGTGGTTGCCATGCAAGATACGCCCACATTTTGCAAGAGATGGACAGCCAACAGGAAAAAATCTATGGGGCTCAATCTCTTATTGTCCCAAAGTTTCAAATCGAAATTTGAAAAAAAAAATCAGTTAACAAGCAGTTGCCAAGAAAGAGATGGACAGAGAACAAGCTAAAAAAAAAAAAAAGCGATTTTTTTAACAATCAGGGGCCATTATCCAGGAAGTTACAATCTGATACGCTCTAGTATCGAAAGGAAGCCAGATCTTTGGGATATAAACATATTTTTAAGTTTCATCTCTAGTTGGTCCACAACCTTGGTATTATAAATTATATACTTTTACACTATTTGCGTACGTGGAACGGCCATTTTGTTTGGCAGTTTCAGTCCAACTTTCACGAAATGCAGACTCAATCATCATTATCTATGCTTGCCACCGAAGAAACACTGTGTGAGTATTTCATTACTCACGCAAAAAAAGACTAGTGCAAAATTTTCCTTTTGCTATTGTTATTGTTATTCTAATCCATATCTAAATATATTCTAGATGGGTCATTCCTTGTCAAGTGGGCCAGGAGTGGGAAATCGACCCCCTCGAAAAAATCTGGAAAAAATATATGTCATTGTACATGTAAAAATCAGAAACTGTAGATTGAAAATTGACTGAGATACAGGCATTGAGTTTCATGAGTTACCATCAGTTTTCGAAACAAAATATGTATCAATGCTATTTGGCCATGAAAACCGAATAAAATTTGGTATAATTGTATACTTTCTGGAGCTACAAAGTAATAGATACAGACCAAAAAGTATGCCTATCCGGAGATTACTGGTAGTACCATATTTCGGAACATGAACCCCTCCCAAAAAATTATAAAAAATATATGTTACAGAATGTGGCCTTAAGCTAACAAGTCCAAAATTATACCTCTTTAGGTCGAAAACTCGGCGAGATATGGCCATTTGAAATTAGGGTACTGAAACGGATCATAAATTCAGTTTTTTTCTTTTCAGGTTTTCGGGTGCTTTAAACTCACATTTCTAATAGAAGTTGAACTCTTTAACTTTGTAATCTAAGAAAACTTTTGGTGTAGATTACAAATTTAGCATTACACACGATCAGAGATGGGGTTTCGCCCATATATTCCGGACATGTCTGACGCTATTTTCCAAATGTCCTAAATTGTCCGACCAGGAATATGCCCGATCGAAAATCAAGACATGGTGAATAATATTCAAAATTCCAAAATTAATATAGTGTTCTGAGTGTATAACTACCACTTCACCCAATTATCGTTGATAATAGGCTGGACTGATTAGGTAATTAAGTGATCAATGTATTTATCGTGTTATACCATCTATACACCTACCTTGATTAACTACTTAATCTGGCTTGATTGACTGACTTAATCCTTTGTTGGACAATTCATCAATCTAATCTTAAACAGAAGTCATTGCTTCCCCTTTGTCGGACTATTCATCAATCCAAGTCATTATCATTTTAATGAAACGATAATTTGTTTTATTTTGCATGACCAATCAGTTACTCAAACGTTTTGCTCAGTAATGGTTTAAAAAAAACTGTCACCAATAATTTTGTCTCTGGCACTAAAGATTTTCAGTCCTAAATAAACTACATTTAATGGTAGTTGAATTTGTCAATATTACTGAGTAGTCTTTTCTTGGTTCTGTATCTAACAAAAAGATTTATAGCCAGCGGCTGCCAGACAGGGTACGCCCACATTTTGCAAGAGATGGATAGAAAATAAGCTAAAAACAATCAGGAATTTTTGTACAATCAGGGGCAATAATCCAAAAGTTATGGTCTGAAATGCGCAAATATCAGAATATGATAAAAATTGTGACCTCTAGAGGGTCCACAACCTTCGTATTGCATACTTTTACACAATTTGCATACAAAGAGCGGCCATTTTGTCGGGCAGTTTCATTTCGATTTTCCCGAAATTCGAATTCAACCTTCATTATGGTGGAATGGAGAAATATTTAAACGGTTTTTAAAATCGGAAAAAAATTTGTGAGCCATAATCCAGGAAGTTACGTTCGGATATACGCGATTATCAAAAGGAACGAAGATATTAGTGTGTAATGGTGATATATTCACATGTTTTTTTTAATCGGATAAAAATTGTGACCTCTACATGGACGGCAAGCTAATATCGAATGGAACCAAAATCTTTGGGTTATAAACATGTATTTCAACTCTCATCAAAATCAGGTCAAAATTGTGACCTCTAGAGGGTCCACAAGCTTGATATACCAGATGCTATACACTATTTGCGTACGATGGGCGGCTATTTTGTCTGGCAGTTTAGGCCCGATTTTCACAAAATTCGAACTCAACCAAAATTACTGTGTCACAGTGATATATTTGAACGTTATTTTAAATTGGATAATAATTGTGACATCTAGAGGGACCTCAAGCTAAAAACGCAATTTTCGTACAATCAGGGGCTATAATTCAGGAAGTTAATATCAGATATGCGCGAATATCGAAAAGAATCAAGATCTATGGATTATAAACTTACAGTTCAAGTTTCATCAAAATCAGAAGAAAATTGTGACCTCTAGAGGGTTCACAACATTGATATACCATATTTACACGCTATTTGAGTACGAGGAGCGGCCAATTTGTCTGTCAGTTTGGGTCCGATTTTTACGAAATTCAAACTCAACCATCCTTAGGGTGTAACGGTGATATATTAAAAAGTTTTTTTAAAATCAGATAAAAATTATGACCTCTATAGAGTCCACAAGCTAAAAATGCTATTTTTCGTACAATCAGGGGCCATAATTCAGGAAGTTACGGTCCGATATACACGAATATCGAAAGGAACCAAGATCTTTGGGTTATAAACTTACATTTCAAGTTTCATCAAAATCAGAAGAAAATTGTGACCTCTGAAGGTTCCACAACCTTGATATACCATATTTTTACGCTATTTGAGAACGAGGGGCGGCCATTTTGTATGTCAGTTTTGGGTCGATAGGGTCCACAAGCTACAAATGCGATTTTTCGTACAATCAGGGGCTATAATTCAGGAAGTTACGGTCCGATATGCGCGAATATCGAAAGGAACCGAGATCTTAGGGAGATAAACCTGTATTTCGAGTTTCGTTGAAATTGGATAAAAATTGTGACCTGTATAGTGTCCACAAACAATTGTGGACGGACGGACAGGGGTGACGACAATATACGTCCACATGAAAATGTGGGCGTATAAAAACTATTAAAGCGTTGAATATTGTCTACTAGTACTATCTTACCTGTTGACAAAGTTTCCCAGGTTATTTAGTAATTCACTGTTATTCTTTAACAAGAAATCATCCCAACTAAAAGCTGTATCCTTAAATAAAGAAAATCAACTTTAGTGCAACTAATTAATATCTATACTTTTATTCATTAATGGATTCATCTGCCATGCAAAATAACTAATCGGAACATTCCCAAATGGAGACTGTTATAAAAACTTCTATTCAAATAAAAGCCCTGATCAGCAAGGGTTTTTCTCTTTCAGTATTTATAACCTGCCAGGAATATGTTGTTGAGTAGAAGTGATACTATACATGTTTTCAGAGATAGCAAGTAAAATATGGTCCAAATTGTCTGACAAATTGCCAAGTAGGCAGCTGTAAGTTGATTTACACAATACTAACTAATTACTACCAAATAACATCACATACTACCTCAAACTGAAAGAATACTTGAATTATACCATAGAAATGAGTGAATTCACGGATCCCAATTCTAACCCAATACTAAAATTTAGAACCACGTACAATCAGGGGATATAATTCAGGAAGTTACGATCCAATAAGCGCAAATATAGAAAGGAACCAAGATCTTTAGGTTATAAACATGCATTTCAAGTTTCATCAAATCGAATCAAAATTATGACCTCTAGAGGGTCCACAACCTTGATATACCAGATGTTTACTATTTGCGTACGGGGGGGTGGGGGGGGCCATTTTGGTCTGATTTTCATGAAATTGAAACTCAACCATCATTAGGGTGTAACGGTGATATAATCAAACATTTTTTTCAATATAATAAAATTTGTTTCCTCAAGAGGGACCACAAGCTTAAGACGCGATTATTCATACAATCAAGGGCCATAATTCAGGAAGTTACGATCCGATATGTGCGAATATCGAAAGGAACCAAGATCTTTGTGATATAAGCATAAATTTAACGTTGCATCAAAATCGTAAAAAAATTGTGGCCTCTAGAGCATGGGGTCCACGTCGGCCGTATATGCCGGTCGAGACCTATGGCTATGGAAAATGACCGTTCCTAGATCTGACCTAACGGTCATTTTGCACGCCGGAAAGAGGGTCTTTTTTTAAAAAAAAAACAATTTCAAACATGGCTACGATCGACCTTCACTGTGTAACTATACAAGAATGCACGTCGTCTAGAAGCCAATCTCGTGATTGGTGTTATAGAGTTGTATATATAGTCGTCAACAGATTATACTGAGTGTTGTGTGTGTCTGGTGATGAGTGTCTGGTAGTAGAACAATAAATGTTAATTGATAAGTGGGAATCTAATCAACGGCGTGAAGTGGCCCATTGTTAATCATTCACGTATTGTCCACGTGTCATAAGAATTTTCAACAACAAAGCCGTTTACCGCTATTACGGTCAGGCATTATGTAAATGAGGTTATTATGATCTTCGAAAAAGGACAATTGATATGAAGTATTGCTCTCCGAATCCAACCAACTGTCATATAAAATAAAAAAAGCATAGAAATTACTTAAGTCCTCAACAACGTACGTGTTGGGAGAAAAATGCATTTAAAAATGTTTATAGCGGTATTACGGCCTTGTGGAAATTGTTGAAATAAAGTCTAGAGATTAGTTAACAATTAACAATTAAGAAAAATACGTATTCCAGTTCTATTGTGCAGCAATATGGATAATTCCACGTGTAGAAGAAATGTCGTGTATATACGGTTACTCTTATACACGACCATATTCTAGGGGGCGCTAGTGTCGCTAGCCGTGAAGTTAGTTATCCGTTAGTCATTTAGTTATACATTATTAGGATTTACGTCACAATTCTGCGGCCCCTAATTCCGTAAGAGATGGTCTAAAACCAAAAAAATGTGAGATATATGCCATGGATAATTATATATTTATCTTCATTTCAAAGTTATTGTATTACAACTCAAAATTATCCAGGTCAGTGTGTTTTCTATAGAGCACATGTTAATTACGTGTGAGCTACTGAAATGGTTTTTCTCCGGCCAATTCAACTATTTCGTTATTTAAGTAGCCAAAACGGAATATTTAATTATTAAATAATTATCATGAGCCTTACTAATATTTCATTTTTAAGTCAAATATATTTTTTTATTTTTTTTGTGCACCCCATGGTGACAAAGTGGTATAGACACGTGAAGTCACAATACCCTACCATGAATAAAAAACATGAAATATGAATTTACTTTGAAAAGTTTTCGTGCGTTATCAAAAATGACTGGCAGTGAAAATTTAAAGTGGAAGCCCTGCTCTAGAGTGTCTACAACCTTGATATACCACATACTTACACCATTTGCGTTATACGAGGGACGGCCATTTTGTCCGTCAGTTTTGGTCCAATTTTCACGAAATTCAAACTCAACCATCATTAGGATGTAACGGTGATATACATTTGTGTGACTCAATGTGAGGCTCGAAGGGAAATGTGAAAATTAGACATGTTGTGAATAAGACTGGGAGACGCATTTCTACATTTTTATATGAGAAACTAGGCAAAGCTATTTTAACTGTTATGTTAAAGATAATTTAAATCCATTTAAAAACAATAATAATTCAAAATATAGTCAAGGAATCTAATTATTTTGTCTCCATTAGAACTTCTATCTAACTCCAAAAATTGTAGCAAATCAGCAATGACCCCATTAAACATGGCGTTGGATACAATATTTTCTTGTGGTATTGAGATCTATCAACGAAGACAGGCTTGTTTTTGTTCTACATACAAAGAGACTTAATATAAAATGAATAAAATTCATAGAAATTTGCATACAATGCCATAATTTGTGCTTGAAGGACTAAAGTAAAAGAACGAATTTGTATCTAAATAAATGACTTTTTTGTCTGTTCTTTATTTGGGAAATGATTTTGTTGTCATTTACATAGTGTATGGTTCCCCATTGCTTTCTATCAATCATAAATTTAAACAACTAATAATTTCTTAATTCTGGTTCAGTGGTATGTTTAAAGCAAGAAATAGGAACATTTAGGGCTACCTAATATAATTATACGGTCCATTCGACTATCTGCAAGCTTATACATTTGATATATGTAAATGCTGACATTAATGTGATCTTGTTATACCACAATAAATACATAAAAGTTAGGCAGTGTGAAGTTGGATCGTTTTTCGTTATTCGTTATTCACCAATATTTGAGAATAACGAGGGATACGCCACCTCATTATTCGTTATTCAGCTTTTTATTCGTGATTCAAATATGCAGCTAGCCATGACTAGAATGATGGATGCCAAGTATCCCCAAGCAGCAAAAAACGCAGCAAAACGACCTCTAGACGAAAAAGTGAGAGGGAGAAATGGTGTTTAACGTCCACTCGACACAAACTAGGTCATTTCGGGACTAACATATGGTTTAATTTTATTTCAATAATTCGCTTGCGCGTAGGGGTATTTAGCTGTGGAAGGAAACCGGAGGACCCGGAGAAAACCAACGAGGTTGGGCAGGGGACCCTACTCCTTGTCACGTACAACCGGGGAATCGAAACCCCGCCAGTTGACTCAATGACAGACCGTATGATACAGCGCGCGAATGCTAACCATTCGGCCATCCAACCTCCCTCTAGATGAAAAACAACCCACATTGTTATTCAAGCAGCGAATAACGAGCTGTTTGTTATTCGTTTTTCACCTCGTTATTCGGGATTCACATATGAAGGGGTTCATGCATCTTTAATGAGAATAATTCAGGATTCAATTCAAAACGATCACCATACAACAATAGAATAATGGATAGTAAAGTATCCCCTAGCAGTGGAAAACTCATTAGTAGACGTATAGTCGGTAAAAAAAACAGATTGTTATTCAAGCGGTGAATAACAAATAACAAGCTGTTTGTTATTCGTTTTTTACCTCATTATTCGGGATTCACATATGACGGGGTTCATGCATCTTTAATGAGGATAATTCAGGATTTAATTCAAACTGATCTCTAGATAACAATAGAATAATGATTGCAAAGTATCCCCTAACAGTAGAAGACTCATTAAATGATGTATAGTCGGTAAATAAACCAGATTGTTATTCAAGCGGTGAATATTGAATAACAAATAACAAGGTGACCTGTCTCGAGACAAATTGCAACGGTAATGGTACCATTCCATCTTGTTCTGCCATTTCACCATCTAAATTTAATTTTAGATAATATTTGGCAGTGTGAAGTTGAATCGTTATTCGCTATTCGTTATTCAACTTTTTATTCGGGATTCAGATATGCAGCTAGCCATGACTAGAATGATGGATGTCAAGTATCCCACAGTAGTATAAAACACAACAAAACGACTTCTAGACGAAAACAGTCCACATTGTTATTCAAGCAGCGAATAACGAGATGTTTGTTATTCGATTTTCACCTCGTTATTCGGGATTCACATATGAAGGTGTTCATGTATCTTTAATGAGAATATTTCAGGATTTAATTCAAAACGATCTCTAGATAATAATAGAATAATGGATTGCAAAGTATCCCCTAGCAGGAGAAAACTCATTACATGACATATAGTCGGTAAATAAACTAGATTGTTATTCAAGCGATGAATAACGAATAACAAGCTGTTTGTTATTCGTTTTTCACCTCGTTATTCGGGATTCATATATGAAGGGGTTCATGCATGTTTAATGAGGATAATTCAGGATTTAATTCAAAACGATCACTATACAACAATAGAATAATGGATTGTAAAGTATCCCCTAGCAGGAGAAAACTCATTAAATGACGTATAGTCGGTAAATAAACCAGATTGTTATTCAAGCGGTGAATAACAAATAACAAGCTAGCTCGTTATTCGTCATTTTATTCGGGATTCAGATATACAGCTAGCCATAACTAGAATGATGGATGTCAAGTATCCCCCAGTAGTATAAAACACAGCAAAACGACTTCTAGACAAAAACAGTCCACTTTGTTATTCAAGCAGCGAAAACGAGCTGTTTGTTATTCGTTTTTCACCTCTTTATTCAGGATTCACATATGTAGGTGTTCATCTATCTTTAATGAGAATATTTCAGGATTTAATTCAAAACGATCACTATACAACAATAGAATAATGGATTGTAAAGTATCCCCTAGCAGTGGAAAACTCATTAGTAGACGTATAGTCGGTAAATAAAGCAGATTGTTACCCATTCTCCGTGGGTAGTCGTAACTTTCCGTAAATAAACAATCTGTGACGTCATTTTAGTCCTTCTGCTCATTTTCTAGTCTATATTTCTATGTGCAGATTGCTTATTGACGGAAAATTCCGACTACCCACGGAGAATGGCGGAAATTACTAATGTTGAAATTTACCTGTTGCAGGTAATATTGACGTTCAGGTTCGGGTTATATGTTGACATAATTACTTGCATTATTTAAAAAAAAAATTGATGCTTTTCCGGTGACCTTTAAATTTAGATGGTGAAATGGCAAAACAAGATGGAATGGTACCATTACCGTTGCAATTTGTGAAATCTGATCTATCCTTGTAGTCACCCTAAATCCCCCTGATTTCTCTCTATTTTGCCTGTAGGGAGAAGTCACTTCTCTCTAAAAATTGATCCTAGTTTGAACCCTGTGTTAGATTAGTAAGCATTTACCTGAGATTCTGGTCGTACAAATAAAAGATAGAATCTAAAGATATCAGCTGGTATTCCAGTATCCTTAGCATTATTACCAAATACACCTGTTCCACGACTCTTAGAAAACTTGGTATCTTCATAGTTGAGATATTCTAATTAAAAACAATTAACATTTGATTGACGCATTATTAACTATGTTCAAGTATTATAAATTCATAGAATATTTTAAGAAAACAACGGTTGCCATGCAAGCTACGCTCACATTTTGCAAGAGATAGACAGAGAACACGCTAAAAAAGCGATTTTTTGTACAATCAGGGACCATAATCCAGGAAGTTATGGTGATCCGATACCCACAAGTATTAAGAGCGTATCCGCGAGAAAACCATGCAGAAGGTGCTAAGGCTTCAATCACAGATTTTGACCAAATTTGGTTTATAAGTTGGGATAGTCCCAAAACACATAAATGTGCAATATTAGATAAATCTTTCAATTCCTGTATGAGAAAATTGAAAAAACATTTTTCATATGGTGAAATTGCCCAAATCTGTCTTTTCTCAAATACCAACTTTGGCAAGTCCTTACACCTTTACTATACGTAGCAGAAAGACCAAACACAGTTTATCGATGACTCAGTGCTGTTACCACAATATTAACTTCAGACGATTCTGGCGAACGAGATCTGTATACGGACTGGATATCAAAGCCTGTCTAAATTCCCCATTTTTCGTCACCCAAAGTTTGACGCCCTATAGCTACTTCTTTCATGGGGTGGGTTTAAAAAATTTATGCTCACGTGAACAAGCAACCTCCCAACATTTGATACAAAAAATAAAAATGACCGGAATCGACTTGACAAAAACTAGGTAAAGGAAACAATAACCCATGAAATTAACCTGTAATTTCCCTATTTTGGAGATAATTAACTGTAGTAGATAAAAATAAACCTATCAATTTATTTTCCCTTTCATTCATATGGTGTTTACTACCAGCCCTAAAATACATTAGTATCTGTTTTATAAAAATATCTTAAAAAAAATACTTTCAAAGGCCTGTATTCGTTCATGGCTCATCTGGCGTCAACGGGAATTGACTTCTGCAGTTGTCCACGACCTTCCATTGGAGTTTCGACGTGCTCAATCTTAACAAACATATCCATTACTCTCAAATAGACATTATTTTAAATAAAATAATCCAACGAAAATGAAAAATTCACCTAAAAGTGAGATTCGAACCACCAACCGCATGACTTCCCCAGACCCACCCTCTAACCGAGTTGCTTTTCCCAGGGCCCCAAGGTCCATGTCGTGGGCCCTGTTCAGGGGGTTTGCCTAGGGCCTCTCTTATTCTAAATCCGGCCCTGAAGGTGCAGCTGACGGTGCCCGAGAGCTGTAGCTACCATACTACACTGTTCAATGGCACCCACTTCGACGCAATTAGGCTTCGTTGCCGTTAATATTTAAGCTTCCACATTTCTGTATTGTAGAAATCAGTGGATGTGTCCCAAAATGAATAGTGGAAACATGCTCTGAAATTAAACATTTTGTAGCCATTTTCGGTAACTTGTTTGAAAATGAAATCTTAAAGAGACAATACAACAAATATGTTAAAGGGACAATACGACAATACCAAATATACAATAAATACAAATACACACTTATATAGAGTACAACATGGTACAAATAATGGCTATGGATATGATGAAAACGTATAAAAGTCAAAAATTTTATTTCTCTAATTAAATTCAAAAAAAATGTATCACAAAAGCTTTTTTTTAGCACTTTTCAATAAGCTGTATATTTTAAGTATGTTGCATTCCGGTCATTTTTTTACACCTATGTATACTATGTGCTTAGCACTTCAAAACCATCCAAAGAAATTCTACTTGCGACCATGAAAGAAAAAGTTACAGTGTATCTTTTTCTGCACTATAAGGACAATGTGAATATGGTACCCTAAAACAAGTCCACACAAAATTAGTATGTACTGATTTTTTTTTTCAAATTAGTGCTGGGGTAGAAGTTGACCACCCACTTTATCAGACAGGGTCAAAATTAGAAGGTTGCTATTCCACCATAGAATGCAGTCTGTGCTTAAAAAAGGTGATAAATACACATGTGAAAACCGCAATTTTACCCATAAATTGAACAATTCCTGTACAGTCCTTTAGAGCGACATCAGACTGTAACCAATTCAGCATGTTACCTCTTGCCCCTAGGGGGTGTCATACCATAAGTTTGATCAAAAACTTCCGACCCCCCATCTTAGCACTTTTTGCGATTTTTGCATGGTCTTCTCGCGGATACACTCTTAACAGGAACCCAGATCTTTGGGATATAAACATATATTTTAAGATTCATTAAAATCGGATAAAAATCGTATAGTGTCCGTAATCCTGGAAGTTATGTTCCCATATGTGTGAGTAGCAAAAGGAACTGACATCTTTGGGATTTAAACATATATACTTTTCAAAAAGATAGGGTTGCCAGGCAACGAAACATACACCCACAGCAGCTAAATTGTCCGAGCGGTCGACAAGGGTTGTCGCATATTTATTCCTTTGTAGGTAATTGGGGGCATTTACAAGACAGTTCCATACAGATCAGATTATAATTTTTGTCGTTTGAGGGTGATCGGATGATCACTTTTGTCATTCAAACAATCACAGGGTTCACAAAATAAAACAAGGTCCATAACTCTAGAAATAATTGACGGAAATAGCTGAAATTCAATAAATCTGTTTCACAAATTTGAATGCTGCATATAAATTTCATACATATTGGATGATAACTTTCATCAATCGAGCATTAACAATGTTGAACAAAGTGAAACAAGGGCCATAACTCTAGAAGTAATTATTGTAAATTGTTGAAATTCAATAACCTTCTTTTTTTCACTAATTTAAATAATGCATATCAATTTCAGAAAGATCGAATGATAACTTTTGACGTTAGAGCATTCACAAGGTTCAATAAAGTGAAACAAGGGCCATAACTCTAGACGTAATATACGGAAATTGCAGAAATTCAATAGGATTCTTTGTTTCACTAATTTAAACATACATTATGCAAGAGGTAAATCTGATTATTGCAAGTCTTTATTTAGGCTTCAGATGTCATAGAAATTATAACCCTAGCACAAAATCAACTCTGTAGACCCACGGATGGCTTGGATTCAGCTTGGATTTAAACAGGATTTTGTTGTCTGATTTAATTTTAAATGGCGACGTGAGCGGAGATTAACCGTTACGTTGACGTCATACTCCCAGATCGAGGCTAAATGATAGAGTGTACGAAGCGAGGCCGCTGTTAAGCGATGCCTTAACAAATGACATCTAAACTATTTCAAGTGCAATAAACTAAACACAGATAATGACAAATTATACAACTCCTGGAGACCATGAGATGACTAATACAGACGGACAGGTTTTCTGTCTTAATAATATCAATAAAAATATTTTCATTTCCCCAATAGGCACGACGCCACTGGTGTATACCATAGATTTATCATAATTCTATTATAATATTATGTCCTATTTTCAATTGATTTAATGCATGCCCAAAATACAAGTAAGAATGAAAATTTACCCTCTCACTCATTTTGTCCAATTGTTATAAAAATCCAAAAAGGTAAAACACAAATTTGGATATGATAACATCAGACAAAAGACAGCAGATATTAAGTATGTGGAGTTAACGCCTGTCAATCAAACGATCGGCCATACTAAGAATCGGTGAAGATGCAATTCAATCCCATTTCTAGTCAAAAATTACACTGGTGATAACTATGTTCAGAATAAAGTAGTTTGACTGAAATTTTCAATATAATTTTCTTTCATCATCTATTTTTGAACTATTATAGCAAGAATGGTTAACTCCTTATAAAAATCTCCAATAATGTATCTTTAAATAATGCATATAAATTTCAGAAAGATCGAATGATAACTTTTGACGTTGGAGCGTTCACAAGGTTAAACAAAGTGTAACAAGGGCCATAACTCTAGAAGTAATAAATGGAAATTGCTGAAATTCAATAGGCTTCTTCGTTTCCCCAATTTAAATATTGCATATAAATTTCACAAAGATCGGATGTTAACTTTTGGCGTTAGAGCGTTCACAAGGTTCAACAAAGTGAAACAAGGGCCATAATTCTAGACGTAATAAACAGAAATTCATCTCACTAATGCAAATAACATTTATCAATTTTAAAACAACTGGATGATAAAAACTGGATGAAATTGTGGACAATGGACAGACAGACGGACGGACCGACAGACTGACGCACGGGAGCAATGGCAATATACGTCCACATTTCTATGTGGGCGTATAAAAAGTAGGGGATATTGAAATGCAAATATCTATGTAGGTTGTGATATGATAAATAGTCATGGACACTTGACATGCTTTGAGAGTATGTTCACAGATGAAGAACTTATCGCCCCAACAGAACCACTGAGCTGCACATGCGACACGCAATAGCGCCTTCAAGGAAGGGTCGATGAAAACTGCCGCGTGCTAGTTTATCTATTCATGTTTGCTTTCCTATCGGTTCTTGCATAAGATTTACTGTTTAGCGTATCTTTGCTTTAGTGTGTTACGTTTAATTTGATCGGGAGATGTGTTCGTCGACGTCAACGTCAACTGACAACACTGCAAGAATTGGCTGTGGCACTGAAAGAGGAGTGGGTCAGATTGACCCAAATCGTGATTGGACGGATGATTAGGAGCATACCACGACGAATTACTAGTGAAATGGGGCAGTCAGATAAGCCGCCCATATGAACTGTTTATGTTCATGTGTAGGCAATTGGCCTGTTATTAACATACACTGGTTACCTCTAATAAAAACAGTAGTACATTTCCGCAGTTTTGTATTGTTTCTGAATATCCCCTACTTTTTTTGAAGAGTATACATCCCTTCTTTCTCATTATCTTCAAGGATCTACGGTAGTCAAGATTTATACGTACCAATTGCTAAAGGGTTAAATTATAAAGTTAGGCCATCAAAAACAAAATATTCTGGTTCTGAGAATCCTTACAAAAAATCTGAAGCGGGAGGAAGAGTATACTATAAGTTTCATCAAAATCTGATAAAATTTTGACCGGGCAGTTTCAGTCCGATTTTTATGAATATTGAACCCGAGAGGAAGAGTATACTATAAGTTTCATCAAAATCCGATAAAAATTGTGACCGGGCAGTTTCAGTCCGATTTTTATGAAATTTGAACTCAACTATTACTATGGTGTATCGGTGATATATTTAAACTGTTTTTAAAATCAGCTAAAAAATGTGACCTCTAGATGGTCTACAAGCTAAAAACAATCATCATTAGTATGTAACAGTAAACGTTTTTTAAAATCGGATAAAAAGTGTGAATTCTAGAGGGACCACAAGGGCAAATCATGATTTTTTGATCAATCAGGGGCTATAATCCAGGAAATTAAATTCCAATATGCGCGAATATCGACAGGAACTGATATCTTTGGGATACAAACAAACATTATGGGAGATTAGATAAAGAGCTGGCAGTTCTCACTATAATAATTAACCAGCGGCTGCCAGGCAGGATACGCCCACATTTTGCAAGAGATGGATAGAGAACAAGCTAAACAAAAAGTGATTTTTAATACAATCACGAACCATAATCCAGAAGGTTACTATCCGATATGCCTGAATATCGGCTTGATTGAACTTCATGCAGCTAAAGCCGACAAAAACAACCAATTAAGATCCCTGGAATGGTATGCTTACCCTTTTTACAACACCGGATACCATTTCTCATTCGAGGGTTTCACATAGCTAACAAACATTTGTCCTACTTTCTGTTAGTATATTGGATCCTGCTGCGGTTCAAAAAGGTATCATTGATTTTACATTATTATATATAAGCGGATCCGGGATTTTTTGCAGGGGGGGGGTCTAGGTTGGATAATTGCTTAACTTATTGAGCACCAAAGGCGCTAAATGTTGTAAAGGGGGGTATGGGGGCCCTCCCCCAGAAAAATTTGGTAAATTAGATTCAATTTGGTGCATTCTGATGTATTTCCGGAAGGTAAATTCCAAAATTACAGGTCTAAAAATCGCCAATAAAATTGCATAAAATGTCCTTAAAATGTTGATGGGGATTGCTCCCTTCATAGGTGAGAAACAAAATATCTTCAGATACCATATTATGGTTGTTCTTAACAAGCTTTATTAGAAGTATCAATTTACTATTATTAGAGTGACCAGTCCATTTAAGTATAGGAAAGTTGGTCAGGGTTTTCCAGAGCACAAACTTTCACAGACGAAAAGTCTATACACTTGGTTTACTGTTTTTACTTTCAGTGCATAAAAATAAATAATATAGCTTGCAATTGTTGCACAGGCTTAATCATAAATGAAGAGGTTTACAGGGAATTTCCACACAAAATTAAACAGATTTATCTTACAAAAATTATGTGGGACCTTCACTTTAACTGTGCAATGCAGAGAAAAGTCGGCTTGGCTTTTTTCTGATGAACTGCCCAACGATATTCTCAACATTTAGCTGGAGCTTTCTGTTAACGTTGATGAGCACCAAGGCACTCAGGCGTTCTTATCAACGCTGCCGATAAAATTAAAAAGCAAACACAACAATATTCAACGTCAACAGGCGAACAGCGTTAATAAAATTCTAAATTTCAATATATTTTCATACAGTACGTTATTAAAAAATTGCCGTCGTCAATAGGCGATTTGCCGTGGGATCAATTGGTCCCGATGGCAGTTTATGCTGTCGACGTTTTTGGCTAATTGCCAGAGCTGTATGTGACTATTTGTTTTTTCCCACAATGGAATGAAAGTCATGACTCAACTCAATGTATACAAACTCGCAATTTTTGGGTCAGATTCAGGCTTTTAGATTTAAGTTTCTCGGACCCTTCAAATTTTCAAGCCTGAGCAGGGGGGGGGGGGGGGTCCGGACTCCCTGGACCCCCCCCCCCCTCTGAATCTGCGCCTGTATAAGCTTTATATACAGGGGATGGGGTGGAGCTAAGTTATAAAGGTCACCCTGCCTTGAGGAAAGACTCAACATTATAGTTTAAGATTTTGAAAATCGCATTATCCATGCACTGATACATATTTATCTTTAGTTTCAGCCATGTAACTGATGACCTCACAAAAAACCCCGTTATGAAAAACTTGTAATCTTTCATTGATTAGTTAAAGGGAGATAACTACACTTAAGCTGTAATCAACTCTTTTGGGTTGGAGGTTTTGCAGCCAGGACAATTTGAGCTGTTAAAAAGGCATGTCATGTAAGCAATAAATGTGATCTATCTAACAACCTAATGTCTTCATATCAATCAATCTATCTCTCTGGAAAATCGACCGGGCATCAAATGAAAAACTAAAATATGGTCCGATGAGACGGATGTTATCTGTTGGGACTAAAATTGTGAATCTTTGGAAAAATGTAATCATATAGGCAGTGTATATTTTGCCGTCCGATGGTTCTTTACTTTAATTACTATTTAGCCGTTAGTTGTCTGATTCCTGGACTTGGAAGTTTTCGCTTTGGCAATGCTGCCGGCTCTTTCAACTCGTGCGCTATTTTACCATCTGATATTAACCCATAATCCAACCCCAACCCTAACCCAAAACCACCAGTCTGTTCTATTCGTCCTTTGTCTAACAATGCTTCTTTCTCCGTTTCTTATAGGCAGTGGATATTTAACCGTATACAGCACTTTACTTTATTTACTATTTTGCCGTACGCTTCCGTTTAACATGCGCAGTTCTCTGATACCTGGACTTAGCAGTTTTCGCTTTGGCGTCTGACATTAATCCATAACCCAAACTCTAACCCAAAACCTAACCCAACAGTTCTCTTCGTTCTTTGTCTAACATTGCTCCTTTTTCCGTTTCTTATAAAAGAACGAAATATAGCCATACTTGAATTCCTATGGTAGAAACTGGAGAATTATTTTTAAAAGAAAATAAGATAATAAATGTAAATTGTAGAAAAGCATTTAGAATATTATTTTATTTTGGTCGAGGGCGCATTTCTGCGGATTTGGGTTTTTAATTTAAGTACTTAGACTGTCAGTGGTTTATGTTTTTCCCGTAAAATCGTGCTTCTGCACCGAACTTGAAAGACGAGTTGTTTTTAATGTTCCAAAATGGTGGAATATATCTGTACTTTCAGCCATTTTGAATCAGAAACGATCTACGGTAAAATAGCGGAAGTAGATACTTTGCCGTATACGGTTAAATATCCACTTCCTTTCTTATAAGGAAGCAAATAGCCATACTTAATTTCTGATGGTAGAAACTGGAGAATTATTTTTCAAAGAAAATAAGATAATAAATGTAAATTGTAGAAAAGCATTTAGAATATTATCTTATATTGGTCGAGAGCGCATTTCTGCGGATTTGGGTTTTTAATTTAAGTACTTAGACTGTCAGTGGTTTATGTTTTTCCCGTAAAATCTTGCTCCTGCACCGAACTTGAAAGACGAGTTGTTTTTAATGTTCCAAAATGGTGGAATATATCAGGAATCGACAACTGCGCATGTCAAACGGAAGTGACGGCTAAATAGTAAATAAAGTAAAGAACCGTCGGACGGCAAAATATACACTTCGTATCATATATTCATTTTCATAATCATATCAATCGTGTCGGATAAGGCCAAAAAGGTGAGAGGTGGGCATCACTCTTTTGTGAAGAGAACTGTATCTAAGTGTGAAGACCTCATTGCTCATTATCAAAATACAGAAAAAGACATCGAAAGATTAAACGGTTATAGAAAAACCCTGACAGAGAAACAGGTCATTCTAAAGAAAATAGATGAAGAGATTCTGGATAAATTATCTGAGGACGATGATATCGAAAGTGAAATTTTTGACAGTAGCGAGTTTTTAGAATATATTTTCAGTGAATTATAAGGATCGATAGAATTTTACAGACTCCTGTATCAAATAAAGTAAGTGTTGACAGTTCAGTAGGCCTAAGTGAAAATCAATCAACCGGAACTATCAGTGAGACCAGTGACCAGTTGCTAGGCAATGCCAATGTGGGTCAAGATATTGCATCAGCTAACATGAATATTAACCAACAAGAGCACAATGTAGGTGTGTCACATCAACCTGTCAATGAATTACTGTCAAACCTTCGAATAAGGGCCAAGCTACCAAAATTGACTCTTGATAAATTTTCTGGTGACGCTAAGCAGTGGCAATCATTCTGGGATAGTTTTTCGTCTGCATCGATTCAAATCCTGATTTATCAAAAGTGGACAAGTTTAGTTATCTTAAAAACCTGTTAGACGGGACTGCTGCATCAGCTATTTCTGGACTTTCTCTATCAAGTGAGAATTATGACAGAAAGATTCGCCAAATCACAAGTAATCATATCTAGTCATATGGACTCGTTGCTTAATCTGAAACCTGTCACAGATTCAAATGATATCAAGAAACTTCGCATTTTCTATGACGCTGTGGAAACTAGCATAAGAAATCTAAACGCTCTTGGAATTTCATCTGAATCTTATGGAAACATTTTAATATCAATCATTCTACACAAAATTCCTTAAGATTTGAGTTTACTTATCACTCGCCAATTTAATTCTGATAGGTGGAATTTTGATGAACTTTTATCTGCTATCAAACGGGAACTTGAAGCTAGGGAAAGGTGTTTTTACATGAAATCTAAAGAATCAAGTGCTATTAGTACTAGGCCAAATCGATCAGAAGACTTTCAGAGATTCAGACCTAAACCAACAACCGCATCTACATTACTGACTGGTAATAAGCCTGATTATAATAATGGTAAAACTCCATATTGTAGTTTTTGTGCTAATCCGCATGCATCTATAAACTGTAAAACTGTTATTGATCCATCAACCCGGAAATCAATTCTAAGAAAGAAGGGTAAATGTTTTTGTTGTTTACGATCAGGCCATTTAATCAGAAACTGCCCAGCTAAATTCAAAGGTTTCATTTGTGTAGGTGATCATAATGCTGCTATCTGTGATAGTAGTTGTAAATCGTTGTTTACGATCAGGCCATCTAATCAGAAACTGCCCAGCTAAATTCAAAGGTTTCATTTGTGTAGGTGATCATAATGCTGCTATCTGTGATAGTAGTTGTAAATCTAATTCAAGGGATGAGACAACTGTAGGGTTTACTGATCCTAAATCATCAAGTACGAATACTATGTGTATTAACAGTGACACTGCTGTGTTATAGCAAACTGCTGTGACAAATATAGGTTGCGCGGCAAGTCAGACAAAAGTGAAAGCCAGATTAGTTTTTGACAGCTGCAGTCGAAGGACTTACGCAGATAGCAGAGTCTGTAACAAACTTCAAGCGGCATCAATCAGGGAGGACAATTTACTTATAAAAACTTTTGGAGACGATTCTCCAAGACTGAAACCCTGTGAACTTGTTCAGTTGTCAGTGACAACACGTGACGGAATGGAAATCTATATCAACGCCTATAAGGTGCCGACTATTTGTAGTCCTATAAGTAACCAAGCCATTAAAATCGCTCTACAGAAATACCCTCATCTGTCTGATCTGGAACTTGCAGATAACCCACAACCATCTGACGTCAATGATTTGGAAGTTGACATTCTAATTGGGGCTGATTATTATTGGTCATTTTTCAATGGTGTTACCTGACGGGGGGAGGGTCCAGGGCCAGTAGCTTTGTATTCAAATCTGGGGTGAGTTTTGTCCGGTCCTGTCGCCGTAGCCTGTAGAAATCAACAAGAGTGTACTGTCAATATCAGTTCTACGCATGTTCTCAAACTCGATACATCAATTCTAGTTGACGACGATGTATGTGATGTCAAACAGCAGTTATATAAGTTTTGGGATCTTGAAACAATTGGGATCAAGGAAAACGAAACTTCTGTATATGATAAATTTATCGAAGACATTGAATTTAATCAAGAAAGGTACGAAGTAAAATTGCCCTTTAAAGAGGACCACGCTCATTTACCGGACAATTATGATATCTGTCAAACTAGACTTCAAAGACTTTTAAGAAGGTTACAGTCGCAACCAGGAGTTCTAAGCGAATACATGGCAATTATTTCAGATCAACTCAAAGAAGAAATCATTGAAGCTGTTCCAAGCGAAGGGTTATCTACACCATCAGTGAGAGACTGTCATTATCTTTCGCATCGAGAAGTAGTGCGAACTGACAAGGACACTACAAAAGGTTCGCGTTGGGTATGACGCATCAGCCAGGTCAAATAAATTTAGCACTAGTCTTAACAATTGTTTATACGCAGGTCCATCACTCATACCTTTGATATTTGACATTCTGCTTAGGTTTCGTTTTTTTTTAATATTTCAATTGTACCAGAACATCGTGATTATTTACGATTTCTTTGGGTATCTAATCCTACCGATCAAAATTCACCAATTCAAATCGATTTGCAAGAGTTGTATTCGGCGTAACATCTAGTCCGTTTTTGTTAAACGCAACCATACGTCATCATTTGAGTTTTTATGAAAGTTAAAATCCAGATTTTATACGCGATGTATCAGAATCACTTTACGTTGACGATGTGGATTTATCTTTCGAAATGTGTAAGCAAGTACATAGTATCTTTCAAGATGGTGGGTTTAATATGAGGAAATGGGTATCAAATTCTACAGAACTTTTGAATCGAATTCAAAGTGACTCTAATTTTCAGAATTCTAACAATCAAACAGACAATCTAACTTCAGTGAAGGAAGAAGATGAAGGTTATTCGAAATATAGTTTTTCGCAACAATCTACAGGAAATCCTAAAATTCTTGGACATATCTGGGATAATCAATCAGACAATCTAATTTTTGATTTTTCGAAAATATGTAGTGCTATTCCGTCTGATTCAGTAACCAAACGGTTGGTATCGAGTGTTGCTTCCAGGTTTTATGATCCTTTGGGTTTGATATCGCCGATTGTTTTGAGTTTCAAATTGTTGTTTCAGAAACTATGTACTTTCAGTTTAGACTGGGATAACGAGTTGGGTGAAAACTTTGTATCATACTGGAAGAATTTGTTACTAAAATTAGAAAGACACATATCATTCAAATACCAAGGTGTTATTGTATCAAACTTTATTGTGATCAATCTGAAATCGAACTCCATGTGTTTGGTGACGCATCCGAACAGGCTTATGGTACTTGTATTTACCTTTTGTGTAAACATGAGTCATCTATCCATTGTAACCTTTTGGCATCAAAGACACGTGTAGCGCCATTATCTAAGCAAACAATGCCGAGATTGGAACTCTTAGCATGCTTAATATCTGCACGGCTTGACGTTAGTGTTGTGAACGCTTTAAATCATTTGACAATCAACCAAGTATATTATTGGTCCGATTCTGAGGTTGCTTTAAGCTGGATCAGAAATACCAATAAGGAATACAAGCAATTCGTATAGAATCAGGTTACAGAAATCAGGCGAATTTTGCCAATAGAGAATTGGAATTATTGTCCAACGTCAGAAAATCCTGCGGACATCTCGTCACGAGGAAGTACAACAACCGAACTAACTGATAATCAAAAATGGTGGAATGGTCTTCATTTTTTGTGTCTATCTAAAGAGGAATGGCCTCATCAATCAACTGAATCTTGTGATCTAAATGATATCGAACTTACAAATAATAAGTGTAGACTCTTGTGTTACCTCTTCTAAGAACAATCAACCAAACCTGAACCAAAGTTCAGTCGGTTATCAACTCTTTTGAGAGTGTCGGCATATGTATTGAGGTTTATACATAATGTGAAATGTCATGTCAATCAATCTAATCTTAATCAAGGAGAACTCAGTTTCGAAGAACTGAAATCGGCTGAAAATCTGTGGATCAGAACTGTTCAATCAAACATCAAACGGGATGATAAATTCAATCAACAATCTGTCTCACGCAATCTAAAGAAAGACAACAACGGTATTCTTCGTGGTTATGGAAGAATTGAACATTCAAATCTAGATTATGATGCGAAATATCCAGCATTCCTACCAGAAAATCATTATCTTACGTCATTGATCACCTGGAAATGTGATGAAGATGTCATGCATAATGGTGTACAAGAAACTCTATCTCAATTCAGAACCAAGTATTGGGTAGTTCATGGTCGGCAAATTATTAAAAGTGTCATATCAAAATGTGTGATCTGTAGGAAATTAGAAGCTAAAGCATATGGAACTCCTATCGCACCTCCTTTACCATTGTTTCGATTAAGTGATCACTTTGCTTTTTCTCACATTGGAGTAGACTATGCAGGTCCTTTATTCGTGAAAGACATATATTCAAAATCCGATGACATGCATAAGGTTTATATCGCTCTCTATACGTGTGCTAGTAGTCGTGCATTGCATCTAGATCTGGTTCCTGATGCTAGCTCAACCACATTTATCCGTAGTTTCAAGAGATTCATAGGACGTTGAGGTATTCCTACTTCAGTAATATCAGACAATGGGAAAACGTTTAAAGGTTTCTACTATCAAAAGGAGTCAAGTGGAGATATAACGTGGAATGCTCGCCATGGTGGGGAGGATTCTTTGAACGCATGGTCCGGTCAGTCAAAAGGTGTTTGAAGAAATCATTAGGGACGTCGCGCTTAACGTATGAAGAGCTACTAACTCTGATTATTCAAATTGAAGGTGTTCTAAACTCGAGACCTTTGACATACCTGTGTGATGATGGTGGTGAACCATTAACTCCATCGCAACTTGTGATCGGAAGGAGATTGTTATCAGAACCTACTACTACTGTAAAGCCAGAAGTTATCAATCAAGATTCGTATGCTCGCAGTAAATATTTGAAAACTGTATTAGATCATTTCTGGAATAGGTGGAGACGCGAGTATGTAACTGAATTACGTGAACATCATAAATTCAATCAAACAAGAGGACAATCAGTACACGTTGGTGATGTTGTAATCGTATACGAGGATAAAGTACCGAGACATAATTGGCACATTTAGCTAGATTTTGTTTTTTTGGGGGGAGAGACGTCTGGAGAGGTCCCCCCCACCACCGACCCCCCCACCACCGAAATAGTCTGGCGGTGGTCATTCATAATACATGTGAATATGCTGAACATTATGCAACAAATTTGATGCGGTTAGTCAATGAGCTAGTCTAGCTTTGATATTTGGGGGGGGGGGGCAATTAGGATGTGTGGCGGGGGTATCCCACCACCAAAAATATCTGACGGTGGTCATTCTTGATACATGTAGATATGCTGTTCAACATTTTGCAACAAATTTCATGCGGTTAGTATATGAGCTAGTCTAGCTTAGCTTTTGGGGTGGGGCAATAAGGGGCATCTGGCAGGGGTAAAACCACCATTGAAAATGTCTGCCATCGGTGATTATCGATACATGTGAATATGCTGAACAGTTTGCAACAAGTTTCATGTGGTTAGTAAATGAGCTAGTCTAGTTTAGATTTTGGGGTGGGGCAATTGGGGACGTCTGGCGGGGGTACCCCACCACTGAAAATGTCTGGCATCAGTGATTCTTGATACATGTGGATATACTAAACATTTTGCAAAAAGTTTTATGCGGTTAGTATATGATTATGAGCTAGTCTAGCTTAGCTTATGGGATGGGGCAATTTGGGACGTCTGGCGGGAGTACCCCACCACTGAAAATGTCTGGCATCGGTGATTCGTGATACATGTGGATATGCTGAACATTTTGCAACAAGTTTTATGCGGTTAGTAAACAAGCTAGTGTAGCTTAGCTTTTGGGGTGGGGAAATTAGGGGGGTCTGGCGGGGGTACTCCACCACTGAAAATGTCTGGGATCAGTGATTCTCGATACATGTGGATATGCTGTACATTTTGCAACAAGTTTCATGTGGTTAGTAAATGAGCTAGTCTAGCTTAGTTTGTGGCTACCTGTTTTTTTTAATATGGCGGACACACCCCACGGCCTAAAATGTCTGGCAGTGGGAATTCTCAATACATTTTGATTTGGTTAACATTTTGCAACAAGTTTTATGTGGTTAATAAAGGAGCTAGTCTAGCTTAGTTTTTGAATCCAATTCTTTTGCCCCTCTTGGCCACACCCACCACAATGGGCACGGCAGACGTTCATATCCTTTGATGTGACCCATAGGGAACCTAATGACACATATAGAAATTGGTTAGCTTTTCAGCTAGGTTGAACCCCCCGGGCTCCTGCTCTATAAATCGCCGGAGCGATCGACAAGGGCTGTCGCATATTTATTCTTTTGTAGGTAATTTGGGGCTTTTAAAAGACAATTTTATACAGATGAGATTATAATTTTTGTCGTTTGAGGGTTCACAAGGTTCTAAAAACTGAAACAAGGGTCTTAACTCTGGAAGTAATTTACAGAAATTGTTGAAATTTGACAGGATTTTTCATTTTACTAATTTAAATAATGCATATGAATTTCATACAGATCGGATGACAACTTTTGTCATTCGAATGTTCACAAGGTTCACAAAGTAAAACAAGGTCCATAACTCTAGAAATAATTGACAGAAATTGCTGAAATTTTACAGACATCTGTTTCACAAATTTAAATGATACATATAAGTTTCATACATATCGGATGACAACTTCCATCAATCAAGCATTAACAAGGTTGAACAAAAGTGAAACACAGGCCATAACTCTAGAAGTAATTATTGTAAATTGGTGAAATTCAATAACCTTCTTTTTTTCACTAATTTAAATAATGCATATAAATTTAACAAAGATTGGATGATAACTTTAGATGTTAGAGCATTCACAAGGTGCAACAAAGTGAAACAAGGGCCATAACTCTAGAAGTAATAAACGTGAATTGCTGAAATTCAAGAGAATTCTTCTTTTTACTAATTAAAATGACGCATATAAATTTCATACAGATCAGATGAGATGATAACTTTAGATGTTAGAGCATTCACAAGGTGCCACCAAGTGAAACAAGGGCCATAACACTAGAAGCAATAAACAGAAATTGCTGAAATTCAATAGGATTCTTCTTTTTACTAATTTAAATGACGCATATAAATTTCACACAGATTGGCAGATAACTATTTATGTTAGAGTGTTCACAAGGTGCAACAAAGTGAAACAAGGGCCATAACTCTAGAAGTAATTAACAGAAATTATTGAAATTAGATAGGCTTCTTCAACTCACTAATGTAAATAACTTATTATATCAATTTTAAAACAATCGGATGATAACTTTTGGCGTTAGAGCGTTAACAAGAAATTGTGGACGACAGACGGACCGACGGACAGGGGCAACGGCAAGATACGTCCACATTTCCATGTGGGCGTATAAAAATGCATTTTTTTTAACAATCTGGGGCCATAAGCCAGGAAGTTACATTCCAGTATGCACGAAATATCAAAAGGATCTGAGATCTTTAGGATATAAACAAGGAGCAGCTATTTTGTCAGGCAGTTCTGCTCCGATTTTCACGGAATTTGAACTCAACCATCATTATGGTGTAATGGTGATATAATTCAAGCATTGTTTTAAATCAGATAAAAATTGTGACTTCTAGAAGGTCCACAAGCTAAAAATGTGATTTTGCGCACAAACAATCAGGATCCATAATCCACAAAGTTACAGTCTAATACATGCTAATATCAAAAGGAGACAGAGAGAGAAATGGGGTTTAACGTCTATTTGACACAAACTAGGTCATTTCGGGACTAACATATGCACGTAGGGGTCTTTAGCAGTGGGAGGAAACCAGAGGACCTGGAGAAAACCCATGAGATTGGACAGGCGATCCTACTCCTTGTCATGTACAATCGGGGAATCGAAACCACGCCAGTTGACTCAATCAAATACCATATGATACAATGCAATGCGCACATGGTATCCATTTGGCCATCCAACCCCCCTTAACATGAAAAGGAAGAGATCTTTGGGATATCAACCTATATTTCAAGTTTCGTCGAAATCGGATAAAATTTGTGATAATGATACATGTACAAGTTTTGAGCATCATATGTACAAGTTTTGAACATAGTACCATATGCAGTAAATAGAACAAGATGTTAGTCCATTATAATATTATAATTCTTAGAGTAGTAGTTATTATATGGACATACCTGTAGCTACCATATGATGAACTAAAGTGAAATTATCATTTGCTCCTAATAAAGTACATGGAAATATAACGCTATGAAATGGTACATTGTCTTTTCCCAAAAAATTATACAACTCCACCTAAGAAGACAAACACATAAAACCAATTAAAATCCTGCATAATTATTAATACCACAATTATAGTTTTGCTTTTTCATGTAATTTTGTGCTATTTAAATGGCACTTAATTTTATATCATATCTTGCTAGTCCGACATCTTGATAAACTTTAAAGAATTTTATGAAAGAATAATTGAAAATATTAGACTAATGACTCACGTCATTTTAACAAAAATCTATACTTGCATTTTGTGGATTTTTCCACCATTGTTGCCAGTCTTGAGTATAATTAGCTGTTATAGAAATGTAACCAATTGGGGCATCAAACCAGACATAGAACACCTGAAAATCAGATACATGTATTGTTACATGTAGATACATAATCAACGATGTCGACCTATGTGAAATGGAAAACGTCCAACTGGGAATATGCCCAATCTGACATCAAGATCAAGACATACATGGTGAATGATACTCAAAATTATCTCCAAAATTGAGTGTACTGAGGGTATAACTATTACCAATCTTGATTACTGTTGATAATAGGCAGTCCTTCATGTTTATAAAATTGTGCGGGAGCCATAAACAGCTCCTATCAATGTCAAAGATAGGTAGCCAGGCAACGAAACATACACACACAGCAGCTAAATCGTCCGGGCAGTCAACATGAGTTGTCACATATTTTTACTTTTTTCGGTAATGAAACATTTATAATACACTAAAATAATTAAGTAATTATCAGATAATCATTAGAATTTGTTTGGTTTTTATAAAGTTCTGCCCCATGCTAACGTTTAGTATACGATACATTTAATATCATGGATTTAGCTGTTCAAGTTATCAAAATTCATTGAAAATCAACATACTTGTTCGTCTCAAGACCTTAAACTCTGTGTATCAATTTGAAGTTAATCGGATGATAACTTTAGCCTCTAGAGCGTCATAAGATTTGTCAAAGTGATCAAGGGCCATAACTTAGGCAGTAATTATTTGAAATTGTTGAAAATCAATAGGCTTCTTCGTCTCATGACCTTAAACACTGTGTATAAATTTGAAGTCAATCGGATATTAACGAGATATTTTGAAGGGATCAAGGGACATAACTCTGGCAGTAATTATCGGAAATCGCTGAAAATCAATAGGCTTCTTCATCTCATGACCTTAAACACTGTGTCTAAATTTAACGTCAATCGGATATTAAAATTAGCCTCTAGAGGGCCCACAAGCAATTGTGTTCGTATAAAAAGGTGTTTTTCGTACAATCAGGGGCCATAATTCAAAAAGTTACGGTCCAATATGCGTGAATATCGAAAGGAACCAAGATATTTGGGTTATAAACTTACATTTTAAATTTCAACTAAATTAGATAAAAATTGTGACCTCTATAGGGTCCACAAGCTAAAAACTTGATTTTTCGTACAATCAGGGGCCATAATCCATGAAGTTTCGATCCGATACATGCCAATATCGAAAGCAATCGAAATCTTTTGGAGATAAACCTATATTTCAAGTTTTCGTCAAAATCGGATAAGAATTGTGACCTGTAGAGTGTCCACAAATAATTGTGGACGGACGTCCAGACGTCCGGGGGCAACGACAATATCCGTCCACATGAAAATGTGGGCGCATAAAAACTGGCTCATTAACCACAGCACTTAAGTATTTTATCTTGATTACAGAATGTGAATCTATAAAAAAAATTCCATAGGCTCATTTATCAAGTACACTACCCTGATAAATGTTAATAATAATTATAATAGTCCGATCGTTAATTTAAATCCGTCGACTTTTCGGGTAGAAATCGTGGAATATTTTGTAGGTTTTGATGTTTGATTACAAAAAACCAATGTTGACATTTTTTTTGAGTAGGTCTTCACAGTATGGGAGGTCATTATTTGAGGGTAGCCATTTTGCGATAATATTCCAAATTATTTTTTATTTTCACCTTATTTATAATGTTATCGACATATTAACTGTGATTTGGCAATGCATTAATATTGGCGGCATTCATGACTATATCTCAGATTGTTTTCCATCGTTTCATGATCATATTTCCAAGATGGCGCCCATTTTTAGCGGGAAAATCGGTCGATGTGCTGATTTCGATTAAGTAGTACTGTTTGGTGTCAATATATATGTTTTCGGGGTCACAAATTCCATTCCTGACATTTACAACCTTGTAAAATGATCACATGTTCATATACTTAGCATATAACCAAGATGGCGGGCATTTTTGGCGGGAAAATGAGACGATGTGCAGATTTTGATTAAGTGGTAGTGTTTGGTGTCAATATATATGTTTACGGGGGCGCAGAATCAATTTCTGACATTTACAACCTTGTAAAATGATCACATGTTCACATATTTAATATATTTCCAATATTGCTGCCACTTGTGGCGGGAAAATCGGACGATGGGTTGATTTCGATTAAGTAGTTGTCTTTGGTGACAATATATATGTTTTCGGGGAGGCAGATTTGATTTCTGTCATATACAACTACGTAAAATGGTCGTATGTTCACCAATTTAGCATATTTCCAAGATGGTGGAACGTTTTCTAAACACATTATTAGCATTTATTTATCATCGATTTTCCTGGGAAAGTAAAGCCTATTCCTGGCATGAAGGCAAAAAGAGCATAGCGGCAGCGTGGTGCTTACGCCACGTGCCCATCATGCGCCTGCAATAACCACACCAAGCGCTTACTACAACGTCTTTCTACGCTCATTGCCAAGATCTGGCTGCGCGAAAAGTGTTCCCACCATGATCTCACGGTTACCAGTCAGACCGGGATACTTTTTCACCACACTCCAGTGACATGCCTACCAGGAGTAAGGCGTTCTCTCGTCACGCCTATAGAGACTGTGCCATGCTCACCCGTCCTCATTCACTTTCAAAGCAGAAAACAACCAATAGTCAAGCAATCAAGAACATTTCATAGTTTTCTTGAGGTTTCCTCTTTGGGTGCTAGACTGGAGCTGATGGACGAGGCTCAGTATCTTCCCTATATATACATAAAGGTCGTAACAGCGCCCCCGAAAAACAAATATTGACACAAAAACGCGACTACGTAATCAAAATCAGCACATCGTCCCATTTTCCCGCCCGACATGAAAGCCATATTGGAAATATGCTAAATATGTGAACATGTGATAATTTTACACAGTTGTAAACGGCAAAAATGGAATCTCCTCCCCCAAAAATATATCTTGGTGCCATAGACGACTACTTATTCAATATCCGCACATCGTTCCATCTTCCCGTCAAAAATGGCCGTCATATTGTAAATGTGCAAAATAATCATTTTACACAGTTGTTACTGACTGAACTGGATTCATTGCCCTTGATAACATAAATATTGACACCAACGACGCCTTTTAATCAATATCAGCACATCGTCCTATTTTCCAGCCAAAAAATGACCGCCATCTTGGAAATATGCTAAGTATATGAACATGTGATCATTTTACAAGGTTGTAAATGTCAGGAATGGAATCTGTGGCCCCGAAAACATATATTTTGACACCAAGCACTACTACTTAATCGAAATCAGTACATCGTCCGATTTTCCCGCCAAAAATAGTCGCCATCTTGGAAATATCATACTGAAATGATGGAAAACAATCTGAAGTATAGTCATGAACCGTGCTAATATTAATACATTGCCAAATCACAGTTGATACGTCGATAACATTATAAATAAGGTGAAAATAATCAAATAAGTTGGAATATTATCGCAAAATGGCTACCCTCAAATAATGGCGTCCCATACTATGAAGACCTACTCAGAAAAATTGTCAACATTGGTTTTTTGTAATCAAACATTAAAACCTACAAAATAAAGCTTATTCCATGATTTCTACCCGAAAAGTCGACGGATGGGAATTATGTAACAAACCGAATCCGACTATAAATGACACTGGGTAATCATACATCCCTATGAACAACAATTTAATGTTTATATTAGTCATTTAGCCAAGTTGCGATTCTTTGACAAAATATACTCAAAGCCATTAAAGATAGGTTGCCAGGCAACAAAACACACGCCCACAGCATCTAAATCGTCAGAGCAGTCGACAAGGGTTGTCACATATTTATTCTTTTGTAGGTAATTAGGGGAATTTAATAGACAATTTCATACAGATGACATTATAATTTTCCTTGTTTGAAGGTTCACAAGGTTCTAAAAACTAAAACAAGGGCTGTAACTGTGGAAGCAATCTACAGAAATTGTTCAAATTCGACAGGCTTTTTTGTTTTACTAATTCAAATAATGCATATAAATTTCAAAAGTTCACCAAAGTAAATCAATGGCCATAACTCTAGATGTAATTGACGGAAATTGCTGACATTCAATAGGCTTGTTCGTCTTCATTTCACTAATTTAGGTGATAACTGGAACTCAATAGGCTTGTTCGTTTTACTAATTTAAATGATACATATAAATTTCATACAGATCGGATAATAAATTTTTGTTGTTAGAGCATTTACAAGGTACAACAAAGTGAAACAAGGGCTATAACTCACAGCATAATTAACGGAAATTGCTGAAATTCAATAGGCTTCTTCGTTTCACTAATTTAAATGATGCATATCAATTTCAAACTACGGAGCCCCTTAAGTGCACGATTCCAAGCTTATATAATTTTTTCGTGCATGATTCCACTCTTATATAATTATTTCGTTTAAACGAAATACTAATTCGTTATAACGAAATACTAATTCATTATAACGAAAAACTAATTCGTTATAACGAAATACTAATTCGTTATAACGAAATATTAATTCGTTTAAACAAAATAATTAATTTGATTAAACGAAATATTAATTCGATAAAACGAAATATTAATTCGATAAAACGAAATATTATTTTGTTATAACGAATTAATTATTTCGTTATAACGAATTAATTATTTCGTTATAACGAATTAATTATTTTGTTATAACGAATTAATCAATTTGATTAATCGAATTAATCAATTTGATTAATCGAACTAATCCGCTTACGATTTAACACGTCGACTAATTACCCCAATGATCCAAACACCGAATTTGAAGAAAAAAATATGTTAAAAAAAGCAATCGTGGTCTATATGGTTATCGATATGCGGTCGGGCTTGAGGCGGTAACCCTGGAACTGTGACACAAGCTGGGTTATTTTGGGATTAACACATGGTTCAATTTTATTTCAATAATTCGTTTGCGCGTAGGGATATTTAGCAGTGGGAGGAAACAGGTGGAACCGGAGAGAACCCACGAGGTTGGACAAACGACCCTGCTCCTTGTCACGTATAAGCCATCAATTGAAACAACGCCACTTGATTCAGTGACAGACCTCGTGTTCACAAGTTTTTCATAATGGGGACCAATTGAGGGGTGGGGACTCTATGAAGCATTGGTGACATAAAGAAATGAACCGGGTTCCTCCTCCCGTTATTCTGAAAACCTTATGAACACGAATGAGGATACACATTAAATCAGTTCTTTACTTCATATATTGGTGTGAAGCATTGGGGTTAATGAGAGAACGAACACTGTCGTTTCCTTCTGATCCAGAGACCCAACCCCTCAACATTATCCCCATTACGAAAACATTGTGAACCCGATAGAAGCAATAGTTTTTAACATATGTTTTAGGGTATTAACCATTGGGTTCACAAACTCATGTGGGTAAGACTAAGTCGCTACCTCGCTAGCTTGGAGGTCGCTGGTTCGCTCCCGTTGCTGGCCGAGAAAGTTCATCTGGTTTTTGTAAGTGATGCAGGGTGGAGGGCCAGACAAGGAGAGCTGTCAAGAAAGTTTATCTGGTTTTTGTCAGTGATGCAGGACAGAGGGCCTGACAAGGAGTGCTGTCAAGTTCGGATTGGGCCAACAACCGAGGTCTTGTGTACCCCTCAATGCTCCAAACCTGACAAGGAGTGCTGTCAAGTTCGGATTGGGCCAACAACCGAGGTCCCGTGTACACCTCAATGCTCCGAACACCCAATTTGAAAATAAAGCATGTTGAAAAAAACAATTGTGGTGTCTATCTTTATCGATATGCGGTCAGGCTTGAGGCGGTAATCCTAGAACTGCAAATCAAACTAGGTCATTTCGGGACTAACACTTGGTTCAGTTTTATTTTAATAAAACAACACCACTTGACTCAATTACAGACTGCATGGTTTCACGCGCACCACTAGACCACCCAACCCGCATTTCGCCTAAACGGCAAGTGACAGAACATTGAACCAGCGGCTGCCAGGCAGGATACGCCCACATTTTCGAGAGATGGATAGAGAACAAGCTAAAAAGAAAGTGATTTTTCGTACAATCAGGGGCCATAATTCAGGAAGTTATGGTCCGATATGCACGAATATCGAAAGGAACCGAGATCTTTGGATTATAAACTTACGTTTCAAGTATCAACAAAATCGGATAAAAATTGTGACCTCTATAGGGTCCACAACCTTGATATAACATATTTTTACGCTAATTGAGAACGAACAGCGGCCATTTTGTCTGTCAATTTTGGGGCGACTTTCACAAAATTCAAACTCAACTGTCCTTTGGGTGGAACGGTAATATAATAATACGGTTTTTTAAATCGGATAAAAATTATGACCTCTAATGGGTCCACAAGCTAAAAACATGATTTTTCGTACAATCAGGGGCCATAATTCAGGAAGTTACGGTCCGATATGGGCGAATATCGAAAGGAACCGAGATCTGTGGGTTATAAACTTACATTTCAAGTTTCAACAAAATCGGATAAAAATTGTGACCTCTATAAGGTCCACAACCTTGATATACCATATTTTTACGCTATTTGAGAACGAACGGCGGCCATTTTGTCTGTCAATTTTGGGCCGATTTTCATGAAATTTGAACTCATTCATCCTTAGGGTGTAACGGTGATATAATAATACGTTTTTTTAAATCAGATAAAAATTATGACCTCTATAGGGTCCACAAGCTAAAAACGCGGTTTTTTGTACAATCAGGGGCCATAATTCAGGAAGTTAGGGTCCGATATGCGCGAATATCGAAATGAACCGAGATCTTTGGGTTATAAACTTACATTTCAAGTTTCAACAAAATCGGATAAAAATTGTGACCTCTATAAGGTCCACAACCTTGATATACCATATTTTTACGCTATTTGAGAACGAACGGCGGCCATTTTGTCTGTCAATTTTGGGCCGATTTTCATGAAATTCAAACTCATTCGTCCTTAGGGTGTAACGGGGATATAATAATACGTTTTTTTAAATCGGATAAAAATCATGACCTCTATAGGGTCCACAAGCTAAAAACGCGATTTTTTGTACAATCAGGGGCCATAATTCAGGAAGTTACGGTCCGATATGCGCGAATATCGAAAGGAACCGAGATCTTTGGGTTATAAACTTACATTTTAAGTTTCAATAAAATCGGATAAGAATTGTAACCTCTAGAGTGTCCACAAACAAATTGTGGACGGACGGACGGACCGACGTCCAGACGGACGGACAGGGGCGACGGCATAATACGTCCACATGAAAATGTGGGCGTATAAAAATCGATAGGGTTCATACTCTTATGAAATGAAATGAAACCAGGTTTAGCGTCCTACTGTTCTGCTTTGACTGGTCTATTGAAGACTGGGCTACTTCATAGAGTCTCCACTTCTCACATGGTCCCCATTACGAAAACCTTGTGAACACGAAATAATTAATTCGTTACAACGAAATAATATTAACGAAATAATATTTCGTATTAACGAAATAATATTTTGTTATAACGAATTAATATATCGTTATAAGGAATTAATTATTTCGTTTAAACAAATTAATTATTTCGTTTAAACGAATTAATTATTTCGTTTAAACGAATTAATTATTTCGTTTAAATGTATTAATTATTTCGTTATAACGAATTAATATTTCGTTTAAACGAATTAATATTTCGTTTAAACGAATTAATATTTCGTCTAAACGAATTAATTATTTCGTTTAAATGTATTAATTATTTCGTTATAACGAATTAATATTTCGTTTAAACGAATTAATATTTCGTCTAAACGAAATAATTATATAAGAGTGGAATCGTGCACTTAAGGGGCTCCATATCAAACAGATCGGATGATAACTGTTGTCATTACAGCTTTCACAAGATTCAACAAAGTGAAACAAGGGTCCTAACTCTAGATGTAATTAACGGAAATTGCTGAAATTCAATAGGCTTCTTTGTTTTACTAATTTAAATGATGCATATAAATTTCATACAGATTGGTTGATAACTTTTGTCGTTAGAGCGTTCACAAGGTGCAACAAAATGAAACAAGGGCTATAACTCCAGAAGAAATTAACGGAAATTGCTGAAATAGGCTTCTTCATTTCACTAATTTAAATAATGCATATCAATTTCATACAGATTGGTTGATAACTTTTGTCATTAGAGCGTTCACAAGATTCAAAAAAGTGAAACAAGGGCCATAACTCTAGATGTAATTAACGGAAATTGCTGAAATTCAATAGGCTTCTTTGTTTTACTAATTTAAATGATGCATATAAATTTCATACAGATCGGTTGATAACTTTTGTCGTTAGAGCTTTCACAAGGTGCAACAAAGTGAAACAAGGGCCATAACTCAAGAAGAAATTAACGGAAATTAAATAGGCTTCTTCATCTCACTAATGCAAATTCATAATTCAGGAAGTTACGGTCCGATATGCGTGAATATCGAAAGGAACCGAGATCTTTGGGTTATAAACTTACATTTCAAGTTTCAATAAAATCGGATAAAAATTGTGACCTCTATAAAGTTCACAACCTTGATATACCATATTTTTACGCTATTTTCATGAGAACGAACAGCGGCCATTTTGTCTGTCAGTTTTGGGCCGATTTTCACGAAATTTGAACTCAGTCGTCCTTAGGGTTTAATGGTGATATAATAATACGTTTTCTTAAATCGGATAAAAATTGTGACCTCTATAGAGTCCACAACCTTGATATACCATATTTTTACGCTATTTTCATGAGAACGAACAGCGGCCATTTTGTCTGTCAGTTTTGGGCCGATTTTCACGAAATTTGAACTCAGTCGTCCTTAGGGTTTAACGGTGATATAATAATACGTTTTCTTAAATCGGATAAAAATTATGACCTCTATAGGGTCCACTAGCTAAAAACGCGATTTTTCGTACAATCAGGGGCCATAATTCAAGGAAGTTATGTTCCGATATGCGCGAATATCAAAAAGAACCGAGATCTTTGGGTTATATTCATACATTTCAAGTTTAAACTAAATCGGATAAAAATTGTGACCTCTACAGTGTTCACAAGCTAAAAAAGTGATTTTTCGTACAATCAGAGGCCATAATCCATGAAGTTACAGTCCGATACATGCCAATATCGAAAGGAACTGAGATCTTAGGGTGATAAACCTATATTTCAAGTTTTATTGAAATTGGATAAAAATTGTGACCTGTAGCCTGTTCACAAACAATTGGGGACAGACGTCCGGACGGACGGACGGACGGACGGACTGGGGCGACGACAATATACGTCCACATGAAAATGTGGGCGTATAAAAAGAGAGTTATTGTGTTCCAAAGTCTCGGCCAATCAAATTGCTTATCGCTGTGCTTACCCTGAGCAGAAAATGCTCATTATCGAACATGGTCAAGGTATTGATATAATGAAACTATACACCAAGTTTTATCACTCTCACTTAATTAGAACTAAAATTATTGTGTTCCAAGGCTAGACATATTCAACTGGAGAGCCTGCTTAATAGACTGGAATAACCAGACGCTAGAAATTGCTACAGGGTTGAGACACATGCTGTATTTCGCTGGACATAACTGATTTGAAATTAGAGTCAAAAAGGAAACAATTGAATGTAAATCGGTTTATATACAATCAGATTACATTATTATATGCGTTTCGACCCATTTGGGCCAATTTCTAGGTCCTAAATATTAGCGATATAGCTCCTTTAAGACGTGTGAGACTCGGCACGTTTACATCTCTTAATTTCATGTGTCTCGCGAGATTTCTACTTTCATTTCAGTTATTGTACTCTTAATTTCACTTGACTCGCGAGATTTCTACTTTCATTTCAGTTATTGTACTTATCACTGCCACATGCGAACAGAACAGTCTAGTATTTATCAGATATGCGTGTATGTGAAATAGCTTTTTTTAACTTTGGCTTCAACCGAAGAAATCTCACAGACAAGTTATTGGATACAATGTATATTTATTTGGGGTGTTATATAGTATTAGGATATTTGACATATATGTCTATGGAGAAATCACGGGTTAATCACGTAGATTAAGTTTATAATCACTCTTATTGGATTGATATATAGTCCGACAAAGGAGAAACAATGACTTCTGTTCAGGATTGGATTGATGATTTATCCGACAAAGGATTAAGTCAGCCTATCAAGGCAGATTAAGTAGTTAATCAAGGTAGGTGTATAGACAGTATAACACGATCACTTAATTACCTAATCAATCCAGCCTATTATCAATGATAATCGGGTTGAGTGGTAGTTATACACTAACACTATATTAATTTTGGAATTTGGCATATATTATTCACCATGTCTTGATGTCCGATGGGGCACGTTTGGAAAACAGGGTCGGACGTGTCCAGAAAATACTGAAATCTCATCACTGCTCTATACTTAATAAAGACATGATAATACTTCATACATCCCTTGGTTTTATTCATTCTATACTTAATAAAAACATGGTAATGTTATCCAAAACTGCTTTTACATGAGACAGTGCAGACATGAGCTTTGCAGGCGAGTGCTTTGAAAATAGCATATATTTCGTTTGACAGGCATAAGCCATGGAAGCATTCTTGATGAATCCAGACTAATATTGTGTCATTATTATATACTCTTCAAAAAAAGTAGGGGATATTGAAATGGAAATACATATGCAGGTTGCGATTGTGATAGTGTGAAATTTTGGTGTTTTAATTATATAATAGGTTTTAGTCTACACTGCACTACACTGACAGGAAAATGATGACTTTGACATCGTGTGGACTCATTGGAATTTAGAACCCATGTTCAGTCAGCTACATAGGTTAGGGATGCAGCCAAAGTACAGAGCACCCTTCCGTTACAAAAATGTGAAATGATCAGGAAAACACACAACATATTTTGCTTGCCTTCTGAGTCGATTTCGACCACCTAATGTGGTAAGCATCTAAATACATTGCAACGAAATTATAACAGGTCATTTTGTAGAAAGGTGTTAATTTGTTTTCTTAATCTATTCAACGAAACTAGTCAAGATAGTAGACATGTATGATGGTTTTCAATTGCAGTTTTATATGATTAACTCTACACTAACTTTTGTTCCTGCTGTTTATGTATTCAGTTACCTGATAATCATGATCCCATCATAAATTTGTTTGAGGATGCTACTGTATATATTTTCATATTTCCGTGTGGGCATATACAAATCTGTCAAAAACTCTATCCGCTATCACATTCACAAGCTTTATTTAAATTAATTACCTTATCAGTATATCCTTCCAATGGAACAGGTATTCCCCATTTCAAGTCACGAGTAATACATCTTGGTTTCAGACCATCTCTAATCCATGAATTTGTTATAACCTTTGCATTATGAGTCCAAATACCAGATTCAAAAACTTTGTCTAAATGGTTACGCAATTGTGGTTCAAGCTACAAATAAGAACAGAATACAACACAACCAGATTTTATAAATTAATAGATGTTCCTAATCAGGTCAGCTATTTCAATCTAAAAGAATGATATTTCTCATGACCAGGAGAAATAGAATAATAACCTCAAATAGCATAATAACCTCACAATAACCCCCCCCACCCCCAGTGAGCCTTATGTCACCAGCCTTGATCCCATCAAGAGAAATCATGGCCCTTGTTTCACTTTGTTGAACAATGTCTACCCTTTAACTACTAAAGTTATTATCATGCAATCTGTTTGAAATTTAAATACATTATTTAGATTAGTAAAACGATGAAGCCTATTGAATTTCAACAAATTCTGTTAATTACTTTTAGAGTTATGGCCCTTGTTTCACTTTGTTGAACCCCTATGTTGAACGGAAATTGTTGTAATTCGACAATCTTCTTTCGTTTTTACTAATTTAAACAGTAATAAATTTCCTACAGATCAAATGTTAACTTTAGTCGTTGAAGCTGTCACAAGATTATACAAAGTGAAACAAGGCCCAGAAGTTATTAATGGAAATTGCTGAAATTCGAATATTCTTCTTCGTTTCACTAATGTTAATAACGCATATAAATTTATTACATATCGGATGATAACTTTTGTTGATAGAGCCAGGGATCGAATTTGACGGACACAAACAAGAATAACATGATTTCTTCTAGACAAAATCAAGACCATAATTATGACAAAAAACGTAAATTCTTTTGATTATTTTCCTTCCTTGCAAAATGTAAATAAAGCAATGTCTATATCTGGCATTTTGTGACATATGCGCATGCGTCATGTATTCAGATTTCTTTGTCAGACATTCGGAATTCTTCAGTTTTTTCCCGAATTGATCGTTTTTATTGTGGTAAAAATCTTATATTTTATCGGCCAGGAGTTTATCAAATTCAATAAAAACAATACACACATATCATAATTGACCTCGTTTAGTGTTAGACTATCTGTCCTTTCATTATTGTCGTAATATTCCATTAAACAAATTCCGACATCGATCAAAAATATACGTTATTGGCGAAAGGTTTTCAAGTTTCACGCAACACAAACAGTATATTAATAGTAAAAAATCACGATATATCGCGGTTTGGATTTTTCTGGATGATATTTAACATAAATATTGAAAGATTGTTTTCCTTTTGATGTTATTTACGATATTTTATTGCTTAACGATGAATAAATACTGTTATAAACTCCCGAGTATTCATTCCACGAAGTTTGCAAATGCCGATACAGAGCTTTGTTTATACGTCACGTGACTTCTCGCTCACTTTTCCACCCGTTAGCATTATCCGTTTCTGTTCAATTTCAATACATCTTGACAAATTGATTATACCGATACTTTGATTTTCCAAAGGAATTATTGATTTTCAGATTGAAATAAATTTAAATAAAGCAGAAATACAAATAATGCCAACATTGTCAACTATATATTTTGAGAGTTCCGGTAGACAGATTTAATTATCATTCACTGATTCAGCATCGGACGTGTCATGCATAGCTGTCCGTGATCCGAAAAATCGCTATTTCAATTTGACTAAATCAATGGACACTTTTTGACATAGTACTTATGTTTTATAGTTTAATTTACTATCCTTGTATTATATAATGCATCTTCAAAAAGGTATACGTTTGAATGAGAAAAAACGAGTTTTCAAGGATAGCTATAAAAATATGCCCCGCCGAAAAGAACACAAACTTTTTTTATATATTTTTTGTGCCTCCCTCATATGTAAATATTTTTGATTTAAATAAAATATTATAATATTTTGAAAATTAAAAAAAATGGAATTTAACAACAACTTTTGCAAGTTTGTAAATTTTGTTTATAAATTCGGTACTGTGTGCTAAAAATAATATTGACTAGAAATAATAGTATTGACTAGAAAGTGTTAAGTGAATACTCCAGGGGTATTTCCAACTTCTTATGCATGTTTATTTACATTTAAAAGATGATAAACTGAAAGTATTGACATTTCATAAAATATCGCAATATAGTGATTATATCGCGATATTTCAAGGAATATCGCCCAGCTCTAGTGTTGAGGACAGTTTTGGGTGGTCATCGTTTTGTTTTATTAGCCATTAGTTTTTTAATGAAATTGTAAGGAATATGTGTACACTCCAATGTATAACATAACTTGTACATGTAATCCAAAGATAACAAAAGTATTTTCATCAAAAAAAAAAATTGCTTGTACATTTGAAATCAACAAGCAAAATTTTGCTTGTGTGTTTTCAAATAAAGTTCTATCCCTGATAGTTATAGAGCATTCACAGGGTTCTACAAAGTGAAACAAGGACCATAACAATAGAAGTAATTATCAGAATTTGTTGAAATTCAATAGGCTTCTTCGTTCAACTAATGTAAATAACACATATAAATTTATTACAGATCGGATGATAACTTTTGTCGATAGAGCATTCACAGGGTTCTACAAAGTGAAAGAAGGGTCATAACTCTAGAAGTTATAAATAGAAATTGTTTAAAGTCAATAGGCTTCTTCGTATTACTAATTCAAACAATTCATACAAATCAAATGATAACTTTTGTAGTGGAAGCATTGGGGGCAACAACAATATGCGGGCGTATAAAAATCTGCCATAGTGTTCAAAAAGGGACATCCAGAACAGAAAGTCGCAGAATACTTAATATCGATAGGATTCACGCTCTCATGACCCCAATCACTAAGGGGTAAATATCTGTGCATGGACCTTATATAAATCTTGGTCTGAAGTGTTGTTTGTACTTCTATCAAAAGAAAATTAGTTTCACAATTATTACTCGGCATTACCACGTTAAAATTGAAAATAAAGTGCATTAATTAAAAAGGGTGAGGAACTGTCTGAGAGGTGAGTTAATTAACGCTAGGGGTGAAAAACTGTGCAACGATGCATTTTCTGTAGAGGTGTGTTAATTAAATTAACTGACCGGTAAAAAATGAATGTCAATGGTGTGTATTGTGTGTTGCGATAACTGCATCAAAATAAATATAATCACGGACCAACAGGCTTTATCTGACACATAACGTGTTAAATCAAAATCTGGGAAGTAAAACTGTTTTACCATGCGATTTATCATTCGACCGTGTGTTTTACGCACCGATCTTTAGATAGGCGTGTGTGCTCACTATGATCTATGTTTCTCTTATGCGTCTTTTGTATTGCGTACCATATATATATATATAAAATTGCATTTAATGAAAAAAAAAAATTGGGCCTTATAGATAAAGTTGCATTTAATCAAATAAAAATATTGACCTTAATCTATCATATGAAATGCAATGTCGTCATTTATAAATATCAAACAGGTAAGCCCCAATGAGCCAAATTTTCCGTATGTAAATATACTTATTCTCGTAAACATACTTAATCTCGTCTTCCAGCAAGTTATTATTTGTTTTCAAATTTGTACCATACAATCGGATTCCTGATCAAAAATAATAATATAATTCAAATGTTGACCCAACCATTTCAGACTTTATTTGAGAAGATACTGATATTAAACTATACCAGCGGTTGCCAGGCAAGATATGCCCACATTTTACAAGAGATGGATAGAGAACAAACTAAAAAAAAAAAAAGTGATTTTTCGCACAATCAGGGGCCATAATCCAGTAAGTTATGGTCTGAAATGCGTGAATATCGAAATGGACTGAGATATTTGGGATAATAAATAACCTAGAACAAATTGCAACAGAATTTTTCTCGACGGAATCTGGTAGAAGAGTCCCTGAAGGTTTCCCAAACAAAAATCGCCCCAAATAAAAAGATAGGTTTTCGAGTAATTAGCATAAATCCAATATGGCCGCCATTGGCACCTTAAAACTCCAGTTTGGAGGGTGTAAATGTATTACGGGTAGATAGGAAAGTGGTACAGATGACTCAGAAAAACATAGCTAAAAGACGTTCCTGGGACGTCATATGGCCAAAAATTTGCATAAATCCAATATGTCCGCCTTTGAAACTTAAAACTCCAATATCTCGGGAATGGTTGAGTTTGGAGAATGTAAACGTATTTCGAGTAGATAGGAAAGTGCTACCAAAGAACTAGAAAAACAATGCCAGGTGACGTCCTCGTGCCGTAATAAGTCATACGGCCAACAATTAGCATGAATCCAAAATAAAAAGATACTTTTTCGAGTAATTATCATAAATCCAATATGGCCGCCATTGGCACCTTAAAACTCCGATACCTCAGGAGTGATTGATTTTATAGGGTGTAAATGTTTATAGGGGTTGATATAAAAGTGGTACCAAAGAATAAAAAAAGCATAATCTATAACGTCCCTGTGACGTCATAACGTCATACGTCCAATAATTGGCATAAATCCAATATGGCTGCCGTTGGAACCATAAAACTGCAATATATCGGGAATGGTTGAGTTCAGAGGGTGTAAATGTATTGCAGGTAGGCAGGAAAGTGGTACCAAAGAATCAGAAAAACATTGTCAAATTACGTCCATGTGACGTCACAACGCCATAGTCCAATCATGAGTATAAATCCAATATGGCCGCCTTAGTAAATCTTAAAACTCTAATATCTTATGTATTATGGGCAGACAATATGAAAAGACGTAATGATTAAAAGAACCATAAAACTGCAATATATCGGGAATGGTTGAGTTTAGAGGGTGTAAATGTATTGCAGGTAGGCAGGAAAGTGGTACCAAAGAATCAGAAAAACATTGTCAAATTACGTCCATGTGACGTCACAACGCCATAGTCCAATCATTAGTATAAATCCAATATGGCCGCCTTAGTAAATCTTAAAACTCTAATATCTTATGTATTATGGGCAGACAATATTAAAAGACGTAATGATTAAAAGAAGAACCGGGACAATTCTTCGACAATGTTATGATAATTCACGAAAGGGGGATTTGAAATTCGACTAGAAGAGATTTATCAAAACAGCAGCCACACTAATCTGCAGCAAGATTATTAAACAAAATCCATCATACACCTTGACCAGAAACAATAAAGTTTTTGAGTGCATTTTGCATCAATTTTGCTGAAGAATACACAATCACTTTCAACTGTTTAAATGATCCTTTGACACCATCCTATTTTTCCGATTTGATTAAACAATATGTCCCTTCTCGTTCCTTACGTTCATCTCATTAAATCCAACTTGTATGTCCAGTACAGAAGTCAAAGTTTGATGAGAGAGCTTTTGCGTACGCAGCACCAAAAGAATGGAACAAATTCCCTCTGGAAGTACAAAATATAGGCTATATTTAAACGACGTCTAAAAGCCTGTTTTTTATCCAATCTTTTAAACTATAATTTAAATGCTTCCCTTTCCATTTGTATATTGTAACTTGACTATACCTTTGTATTCTTTTGTTTATGCGTATATATGTACGTTTTTTTATAATCATATCTACGTTGTAAAGCGCCACAGAGCAGTTAGATTATTATTTTTTAACCCGGGAGCCTATTTCTCAGTGCCTGTAATAGATACCGATCTGGGAGCTAATTTTCTATCGGGAAGCCATGTGGTGGGTATTTGATAAACTATTTTTGAAACTTCTGCGCAGACCAGAAGTGGCCGAATTTTGAACGGTGGCTATTAATCAAAAATCGGCCGTGGTTTCGCCAATTCTTTACCTATTTTAAAACAATTCACTTTTCTCGGATGATAGCAGTTGAAAATTTCGAAATTTTATCGCTGACTTCTAGCGTTCGATAAATGAAAATATGTTGTTTAAGAGACAATTTTTGTTATTTTTTAAAATTTTCAAATTTAACCTACATTTTTGGATACCTGAAGTCCAACCGATTACAGCCATATAAGTTTTGTTCAGAGTTATCACCCTTTATTTTTCGACTTTTTTTTATTTTTGTACTCATTTTGCTATCCTTATATATACTATTCAAAAAAAGTAGGGGATATTTGATTTTGGGGGCATAATACTAAAATATGCAAATGACTACGAAAAAAGTCACTATAGAACCTAACAGAAGAAACATTTCCAGTTACATGTGACGCCCAAACGCACCAATAGCTACCGCATGGAATGCATGTGATGCTTGGGATCATCATGGGGGTCCAACCCAAGATTTGCACGACTCTGACTTTGAATGTTACAGTCATTGTGGCATTGAATTCCAGGGTGGAAACATCAGTTTAATTGTTTTAGTGACCAGAAAACAAATTTTGATATGCGTCGGCTTACCCAAAATGAAAGGTTACGTGCCCTTGGCATGCTACAGATCGGCACAACACAGGCGGTTGTGGCGCGGACGATGAATGTTTCTCAGTCTGTCATAAGCAGGCTATGGTCCAGATACCGTGATACACAATCTGTACAGGACAGACCACGCTCAGGTCGACCAAGGGCGACAACTCAAGCCCAGGATCGATTTATCCGTACCTTGGCCTTGAGAAATCGTGTCATCACAGCAAATCAGATCAGTGCTCGTCTTCAAACAGACACTGGTGTGAGAGTGAGTGGCCAGACGATTCGGAATCGACTGCATAGGGGTCACCTTCGCGCCCGACGTCCTCGCGTGATCCCTTGTTTGAGAGATCATCACATTCAGGCAAGACGTCGTTGGTGTAGGGATCGTCAACACTGGGATAATCGACGCTGGAGCAATGTGATGTTTTCAGATGAGTCAAGGTTCACTGTTGATTTTTTGGACAGACGTAGGAGGGTGTGGCGTCGTCGAAACGAGCGCTTCCAAGACGTTAACGTCATCAGACATGATCGATTTGGCTGTGGTTCTGTTATGGTGTGGGGAGGCATCACTGTTGCTGGAAGAACGGCTTTACATGTTGTTGCAGGGCGTGTTACAGGCCAGTACTACCGGGACAACATCTTGGCAGTCCATGTTGTGCCGTTCGCACGACGTCATGGCCGCCGTTTCATCTTCCAGGATGACAACGCAAGATGTCACAGGGCCAGGATCGTTACAGGTTACCTCCAACAACAGAACATCACCACATTACCTTGGCCAGCACTGAGTCCCGACCTCTCCCCCATCGAGCATGTCTGGGACATGCTTGGACAGAGGTTACGTCAACGTCAACAACGTCCTGCCAATGTCCAAGAACTTGCTGCTGCGTTGCAACAGGAATGGGACAATCTGGACCAAAATGACCTTAGACGTCTCATTAGGAGTATGCCACGTCGGATCAATGCTTGTTTGGCAAACAGAGGAGGATTTACCCGTTACTGACTTGGTTGTGATGCTGTGGTAACTTTGCTGTTTGACCCCGGGTATCATTTTACCCTTATAATGGTCAGTCTGTGCCTTACTTAGTCTAACGATCATTTGGAATAAATCGATGAATGTGAACTTCATTTCATTTTGTCATTTGTTTCTTCGTCAGTTTCATTAGGTGACTTTAATAACACTTAAAAATCAAATATCCCCTACTTTTTTTGAATAGTATATAACGATTTTTCGACTGTTTTCAAAGATTGTGGCCAGTTTTGGATCATTTATACTATATTGAGGTTTCACATCCTAGACCACCATTAGGACTCTTAAGTAACAGAAGTTTAAGGAAGGAAATGAGAGTAGTTTTCAAGATAAAAGCGTCTGAATAGGCTCCAAAAAGGAAAATACTAGATTTTCAGCGTCTCATAATATATTGCCTAACCAGCAAATTTTTACCATTGAGATGTCATAAGATCGTCCATTGTTCGGGCTATCCAATGACACTTTAGTTGTTTTGATTTCGGTGAAATCTGGCGTAGTAATCACTTTTTCGCAAGATCACCATTTTTTACTTTTTACGTTTTTTCTCTCAAAATATCAGATATTTTTCGACTACTTCTGGTTTTTGGATCATTGTCGGGATAGTTTTATGAAGTTGTGTGGATACTTAACTTTCTGTACCAGAAGTTTCAGAAACATCCATTGAGCTGTTTTCAGTAATTTATGGATTTTTAAACTTTTTTCAAAGATTGAGATGATTTTTGGACCACTTTCAATGCTTTTCTTTTTGGATTCACGCCATGGACCACCGATAGGACTCTGCGTAAAAAAAAGTTTCAGAAAAATCGTATGTGTCATTTTCGCGAAAAGGGCGTCTCAAAACGCAAAATAATAGATTTTCGGCGTACCATAATTTATTTTCTAACCCTCGAAATCGTATCATTCAGATGTCATATAATAATCCATTAATGATGCTATCTAACTACACTTCAGTTCTTTGGGTCCGATAACATCTGATAGAGATATCAATTTTTTCGCAAGAGCGCCAATTTTTTTAACCTTCCGGTATAGAGATTATTGTCGGGAGAGTTTTAATAACCGGGTTAGACAATTAAATAGCCACAGGCAGGGCTCTGATCAGATAAAATGTCTCTGAGAAATCCTATGTTCAAAAGTGCCAAAAATGCAAAAATGTAAAAATATCGAAAATTAAATTTCAGTAACTCAATACTTATTACACATCGTTAGAATCTTAATTAGGTCAGCTATCTGAATGTGTAACCTTTTTGTAAAAATCTGTTTAAATAATAAAGTAATAGACCATTTTCCAAAATTTCATGATTTTTCAACTTTTTTCGATTTTCAGTCCCTTTTTTATCCTGTTCCAGACATTTGAAAGTCTTATTGGGTGGCATAATGCACAAGACTATTGAATGGACTCTCAATAGAGAAAGTTAAAAAAATTGTAGGTTAAGTTTTTGAGATAAAGGCGTCCAAAAACGCTCCAAATCAGAAAATACTTGATTTTCAGCGTGTCATATTTTGCTGCTTGGACATTGTATCCGTATAAATTGGGAATCATACGACAGTCCATTCCACGGGCCACTCAACGAAAGCTTAATTTGATAATCCATTGATATTGGACGGAGAAATCAAGTTTTTCCCCAAAGCACCATTTTTTTTGCGTTTTTTTCGAAATATCAGACATTATTTAGACTACTTCCGGTTTACGGATCCTTGTCGGGATAGCTTTAACAACTGCTCTGGGAGTATGACGTCATGATCCAGAAGATCAGGAACATTGACTGAAGCTTTCGCAAATATACTATTCAAAAAAAGTAGGGGATATTTGATTTTTAAGTGTTATTAAAGTCACCTAATGAAACTGACGAAGAAACAAATGACAAAATGAAATGAAGTTCACATTCATCGATTTATTCCAAATGATCGTTAGACTAAGTAAGGCACAGACTGACCATTATAAGGGTAAAATGATACCCGGGGTCAAACAGCAAAGTTACCACAGCATCACAACCAAGTCAGTAACGGGTAAATCCTCCTCTGTTTGCCAAACAAGCATTGATCCGACGTGGCATACTCCTAATGAGACGTCTAAGGTCATTTTGGTCCAGATTGTCCCATTCCTGTTGCAACGCAGCAGCAAGTTCTTGGACATTGGCAGGACGTTGTTGACGTTGACGTAACCTCTGTCCAAGCATGTCCCAGACATGCTCGATGGGGGAGAGGTCGGGACTCAGTGCTGGCCAAGGTAATGTGGTGATGTTCTGTTGTTGGAGGTAACCTGTAACGATCCTGGCCCTGTGACATCTTGCGTTGTCATCCTGGAAGATGAAACGGCGGCCATGACGTCGTGCGAACGGCACAACATGGACTGCCAAGATGTTGTCCCGGTAGTACTGGCCTGTAACACGCCCTGCAACAACATGTAAAGCCGTTCTTCCAGCAACAGTGATGCCTCCCCACACCATAACAGAACCACAGCCAAATCGATCATGTCTGATGACGTTAACGTCTTGGAAGCGCTCGTTTCGACGACGCCACACCCTCCTACGTCTGTCCAAAAAATCAACAGTGAACCTTGACTCATCTGAAAACATCACATTGCTCCAGCGTCGATTATCCCAGTGTTGACGATCCCTACACCAACGACGTCTTGCCTGAATGTGATGATCTCTCAAACAAGGGATCACGCGAGGACGTCGGGCGCGAAGGTGACCCCTATGCAGTCGATTCCGAATCGTCTGGCCACTCACTCTCACACCAGTGTCTGTTTGAAGACGAGCACTGATCTGATTTGCTGTGATGACACGATTTCTCAAGGCCAAGGTACGGATAAATCGATCCTGGGCTTGAGTTGTCGCCCTTGGTCGACCTGAGCGTGGTCTGTCCTGTACAGATTGTGTATCACGGTATCTGGACCATAGCCTGCTTATGACAGACTGAGAAACATTCATCGTCCGCGCCACAACCGCCTGTGTTGTGCCGATCTGTAGCATGCCAAGGGCACGTAACCTTTCATTTTGGGTAAGCCGACGCATATCAAAATTTGTTTTCTGGTCACTAAAACAATTAAACTGATGTTTCCACCCTGGAATTCAATGCCACAATGACTGTAACATTCAAAGTCAGAGTCGTGCAAATCTTGGGTTGGACCCAATAGTATATTTGTAAATCGGCTTCTATTGGTATAAGGGAGGTAACACATTGGCATCTAAAGTATCGTTTGGTAGCTCGATGAAAGGGCTATTGTATGACACACTTCCTGTCTGATTCCTGAAAGCCGGTTCACTGCTGCTTGCAGGTCTAGTTAATATTATTATTATGTTTGGTAAAAGCGGCGAGACCCCAAGCAATTTTAGACCTATTTCATTCAGTTACATCATATTTATAGGCCAGGATTTCTGATCGGTACTTTGAATGCATACGGCTTCTGTACCTCTTATTTGAAGTTAAAGCAGCAACGATGTGGTAATACCGGACCTTCCTTGTTGTGTTTCCTTTGTGATCGTAAAATAAAACTACGTGTTAATTTATTTCTGCAGAATTACTACTATTTAACTGCTTGCAAGGCCTCTATGTTCCACGTTCTGAATAAATCATTGATGATAGTTGCTAGGAAAATCAGGGTGAGTTCTGCTCAATTTCACTTAACACCCTCTTTTATAACCCCTTAATTTCTGCACGTCATAGACTGACCTAGGCGTTCATTTCCTTCCCACATATGGAATAAGCACCCCCATTTACCCCAAACCAGGCGGAGAACATTAGCTTATTTGGTCTATCAACCACATGTCATAAACAGATAGGATATTTTGACAATGGTAAGGATTTTTACCAAAATATCACTGTTTTTTTATAATGTATATAAAAATATCATTCATCTTCATTAGTATGTGGGATTTGACTCTACAGAATGTCATATCCAATAATTAGCTTATTTGGTCTATCAACCACATGTCATAAACAGATAGGATATTTTGACAATGGTAAGGATTTTTACCAAAATATCACTGTTTTTTTTATAATGTATATAAAAATATCATTCATCTATATTAGTATGTGGGATTTGACTCTACAGAATGTCATATCCAATAATTAGTAAAAGGACCAAAGTATTACATTGACCGACCTTCTAGAGACACATGGACAGACGCTCCAGAACTAGACCCACCAAGTTTGTTAACTAATTCACCCAACGCCAACTTAAAGATTGAAATTCATAGTCAATGATTTGCATGAACCTGAACCAATTGCATACTTGATACTAAAGTCCCTGAAATCTTCAATAAAGAAGAATTGTTAGCAGAACAATTGTACAGTCCATAATTGAAATCCAGGTCTATCAGAAACCAAGTAAAATATTCCTGTTAAAACCTTTACAAACTGATGACATGTAATAGATATACAAGAAATATATGAATTGTTTGACAGGATGATACAAGTAAGTTTTGAGTTTTAAGGTGCAAATGACAGAACACAATTTTTATGGGAAACAATCACTGGTTTTATTCTAATAGCACGAAGTTTCAACGTTGGCCGTATGACGTTATGACATCACAAGGAAGTCGCCTGCCATTGTTTTTCTAGTTCTTTGGTAGCACTTTCCTATCTACTCGTAATACATTTACATCCTTCAAACTTAACCATTCCCGACATATTGGAGTTTTAAGTTTCAATGGCAGCCATATTGGATTTATGCAAATTACTGGCCGTATGGCGGTATGACGTCACAGGAACGTCTTTTTCTGAGTCATCTGTACCACTATCTACCCGTAATACATTTACACCCTTCAAACTCAACCATTCCCGACATATTGGAGTTTTAAGGTGCCAATGGCAGTCATATTGGATTTATGCTAATTACTCGAAAACCTATCTTTTTATTTTGTCAGGCAATTTCGGTCCGATTTTCTAACTCAACCGTCATTAGGGTGTAACGGTGATACATTTAAGCACTTTTTAAAATCAGATAAAAATTGTGATTTTGAGAGGGTCCACAAGCTAAAAACTTGATTTTTCGTACAATCAGGGGTCATAAACCAGAAAGCTACGGACCGATTTGCACAAATATCGACAGGAAACAAGATCTTTAGATAATAATCATACATTTCAAGTTTCATCAAAATTGGATCAAAATTTGGTCTGATTTTCACGAAATTTGAACTCAACCATCATTACGGTGATATATTTGAACTATTTTTTTAAATCGGATAATAATTGTGACCTTTAGAGGGACCACAAGCTAAAAACATGATTTTTCGTACAGAGGACATAATTCAGGAAGTTACGATCCAATATGCACAAATATCGAAAGGAACCAAGATCTTTGGGTTATACACATGCATTTCATGTTTCATCAAAATCAGATAAAAACGTGATTTTTCATACAATCAGGGGCCATAATCCATGAAATTTCGATCCAATATATGCCAATATCGAAAGGAACCGAGATCTTTTGGAGATAAAGGTGATAAATGGTGTAAAAATAAGCTATTTACAACCCATCCAGCGTCTTCATATATTTCTTCCTAACTTTCATAAACTCGTAGCAATATAACCCATACGAAGAGAATGCATGTCAAAATTAGTTTGTAATATGAGCAGTTGCCGAGAAATAGGCAATTTAGCATGAGTCACTTTTCACTTTATTTTGGCTGTAAAAGAATCAATTGTTATTTGATTTTCAATTTCCTTTCACCATTTGATGCCTAATGCCACTATCAACTAGGTCAAATCATTTTAACATTTTCACTGTCAAAGCAAATGATGTCATTTGCCCAAAACTGAATTTTGAACCTCTGACTTATCGCAAGCAGATATTAATTTTTACAAATCTTATAGATAAAAAAGAATGCCCCTGTCGAACTCATTTTTGCTTAAATTTTGGTTTTGTGTTTGTACCATTTCAATTCAAAGGTGAAAAGAGTGTAAAATTAAGAAATTTACAACCCATTCAGACTTTTCATATTTTAAAATATTTCTAGGTACTGTACATAAACTTGTAGTACATATCTATACTAAGACAATATATGCCAAAATTAGTTTGTAATCTGAGCAGTTATTTTGCCTGTAAAAGAGTGAATTATTGATGCATAACACCATTTGATGCAAAAAGCCAATGTGCATTATACAATTGGAGTAGAATTTAAACTTGACACCGGAAGTGACGCCATTTTTTCCAAAACTGTATTTTTAACCTTCAAAACAGCTATTTTATTCAAATGAGTCTTATTTGTTATTTTTTCAAAAGTATAATATTTAATTCCATTCAACAAATAGAATGAACCCATACAATCATATAGATATCACAAAATGGTTTCTAACTTGTTCAGTTGCAGAGAAATACACGATTTTCTTCAAGTCACTTTTAATGGTTTTTGGTCCTTAAAATAGTCATTTATTTTTTTATTTTTATAAAAGTTCCACTATTTGATGCCTAATGCCATCTGTTATTTCATAAAACCAATTTCAAAAATTTATTTTTACCGAAAGTGACAACATTCCGACAAAAATTGTATTTTTACCAAAAGTGACAACATTCCGACAAAAACTGTATTTTTAGCCTTCAAAACAAATATTTTCTTTAAATTAGTGTTATCCATTATTCCATTTAATCTATGATATTTAATTTCATCTAACATATAGAATGATTTAAAGTAGCTAAGTCTCTAACTCAATATCATCCAAAATCTTCGACATTGAAAACACGATTTATTTGTCAATTTAAATCAACATTGATGTTGTGATATTACCAGGAAAAGATGGCCTTCTGATATCCAATATTTAAGACAAAATAAACATTTTACAATTGGTACACGAATCGTGTACCATAATGCTTTTCAGTGCTATTTGTAATAAGGGACTCTAAAAACGAGGCTAGGCATATTCCACAAGTCATGTCAAATGGTGACGCTATATTCTTATCTGGAGAGCATGCCCAATAAATACTATCGGTGTTGACTGGAATAACCAGACGCTAGAAACTGACTTGCGGTTGAGACTTCTGGCGTATTTCGCCGAAAATAACTGATGACAATTCACAGTAAAACGGACACGGTTGAATATAAAACAGTTTATATAAATTCATATTACATTATTATGTGTGTTGCGACTCATTTGTGCCAAATTAGCGATTTAGCTCCTTTAATATGTGACCGGCCGCAGCTAAATGAGTCGAAATGCGCGCGAATCAATAATGAGATAAAGACAAAATAAGTGAAAATATTGATTTTGATCGAAATTGAGATTTTCACAAAAATGAGTCTATAAATATACTATCTATTGACACAAAAGATCAAAATAGCAATAAAACATTTTAAAACACCTGTATTTGAACGTTTTGTAAGAGTACCGTATTCTTAAATCTGTCTTATTTCTTAAAATTCTCTGCGAAATTAGTTATTTTTCTTCGCTCACAGCTGGACGACAGGTGATTCTTCTTGCATAATAATTGGTATCGCTGTAAAGCGGAGCATCTCTAGTTTACAAATATGAACAAAATATTGTCGATGAATTGATTTTGAACGGATACAATCGAGTTTTAAAACCCCCGAAAAATATTATAAATAAACCCTGCCTGTTGCCATGCTGTCTACACAACTCGTTTGCTGATTGGCCCAGACACCGCGTGCAAGACATTATCGATAAATATTTAGTTTTGGCGATAATGTTTTTGGGTAACTTCATGCGATTCACTCTGATGTGGCAGAAAAAAGAATTAATTCTGATCTTATATAGATTGCTGTTGAGTGTTAATCGAAACCACGTGGCTGATGATGTAAATTAATCGACAATGGGGTGTGTGTCATTGAGTAATACTATTACTAATCAACTGTCACGGGTCAATGATAAAGCCGTCGACAACTCATTATTTACTCCAAATAATTAATCCAAGTGGTGATTATTTGATATCTCATATTATCTTTAAAAAAATAATCTATAGGCCTTAAATGGAAATAAACAAAATGGCCAATAATTTTAAAATTCTCTTATCACCATGGGTCGAAAAAATGAGAACAACCAACGAGCCGAAATGCGACGATTCTCGAGTCTGCCATTGAGTATCCTCTGAATAATGTTGATATTTACATCAAAGCCAAATGCACGAAAGTGAACGTAAGCATTTCTTGACTATGAAATTGACATTTCTTTTGGGACTCATATTTTGATAACTTCACGGTACCTGAAAATAATAATAGACCAATCGTACACGAAACATCTTATTTTAATTCACGTGTTAAATGAAAACGCGTACAGCTGTGGTGGCTTCTTTGATGATTATCCAATCAACAATCTTAATCTCCTGACCACTAGCTGGCACGGTTTGTTCTCACTTTCCCAGCAGATTTACCCTACTAATTAAGCGGATTAGAGATTAGTTATAGATTAGTGAGATATACTCTGTTTTAATTATTGCATGAACAGTTCAATTTAACCTATGACATGTGTGAACTATAAATCACTGTCTGATTTTTCGTTCATATGTCCGTTTAATTTTATACTTAATTACGATAAACACTGTTTATGATAAAAGTTTATTAAATAGTTGAAAGTTCAAATTGTATGTCATTCCAAAATGGCTAATGCACAGGTAAACGTCAGATTCGTTCCAAACTCGAGAGGTTCTCGAAGCCTAGTTTATGATAATTATAAGTTTAGTGTTAAGACAAGAAGAGGAGCCACCGTTCACTGGAGGTGTACTATTCGTGAGTGCCCTGCTACTTGTAATACCAGGAATGACCTGGTTACTACCTACAGAAACATCCATAATTATCAAGCTGACCCAACCAAATTAAAAGTTGACATGTTTTTATCAGCAATGAAAGAATCGGTTAAAGCCGATTCTAAGCCAATTTTAACAGTTTACCAAGAAGAAATTAACAGTAAGTGAAATAAATCAACAATTCTGTGACTAGTTTTGTGAAACGAGCGGCCATGTTAGTCCTTATAAAACCTGGTGATATTGAAGACGTTTGGTTTTACTCCTTAGAAGACGCGGATATGGATATTCCTGGGGTTCGCGAATTTGCAGACTATATTACAGAACAGTGGGTCGAAGGTGTAGATATAAGTTTATGGAACCATTTCTATACTGAAGGTGCAAGAACAACCAACAATGTTGAAGGTTTGCATTCAAAGTTAAAGAAAGTATCGTCAAACCATCCGAATATTTTTAGATTCATAGAACTACTAAAGTCAGAACAGGGTTACACAGAGTAAAAATTTTACAAGCGAAAAAAGGCGATTTTTTTACAATCAGGGGCCATAATTCAGGAAGTTATGATCCGATATGCGCAAATATCGCACGGAACCAGGATCTTTGGGTTATAAACATGCATTTCAAGTTTCATCAAAATTGGATTAAAATTGTGACCTCTACAGGTCCACAACCTTGATATACCATATTTTTACACGATTCGCGTACAAGCGACGGCCATTTTGTCCGGCAGTTTTGGTCCGATTTTCATGAAATTCAAACTCAACCTTCATTACGGCGTAACAGTGATATAATCAAACGTTTTTTTTAAATCGGATAATTATTCTGACCTCCAGAGGGACCACAAGCAAAAAAAAGGTGATTTTTCGTACAATCAGGGGCCATAATTCAGTAAGTTACGATTTGATATGCGCAAATATCAAAAGAAACCAAGATCTTTGGGTTATAAACATGCATTTCAAGTTTCATCACAATCGAACTAAAACTATGACGTCTACAGTAAGTTACGATTCGATAAGCGCAAATATCAAAAGAAACCAAGATCTTTGGGTTATAAACATGCATTTCAAGTTTCATCACAATCGGACTAAAATTATGACGTCTACAGGGTCCACAACCTTGATATACCATATTTTTACACTATTTGTGTACAAGCGGCGGCCATTTTGTCTGTCAGTTTTAGTCCGATATTCACGAAATTCGAACTCAACCTTCATTACGGTTTAACGGTGATATGCTAAAAATTGTGACCTCTGGAGGAACCACAAGCCAAAAACGTGATTTTTCGTACAATCAGGGGCCATAATTCAGGAAGTTACGATCCGATATGCGCGAATATCGAAATGAAATGAAATGGGGTTTAACGTCCTACTGTTCTGGAACCGAGATCTTAGGGAGATAAACCTATATTTCAAGTTTCATTGAAATCAGATAAAAATTGTGACCTGTAGGGTGTCCACAAACAAATTGTGGACGGACAGACAGGGGCGAAGGCATAATATGTCCTCGTGAAAATGTGGGTGTATAAAAATCAGTTAACAGGTGGTTGCAATGCAAGATTGTGACCTGTAGAGGGTCCACATGCTAAAAATATGATTTTTCATACAATCAGGGGCCCTAATCCAGGAAGCTGCTGTCTGATATAAACATACATTTGAAGTTTCATCAAAATCGGATAAATATTGTGACCTGTAGCTAAAAATGCGATTTTTCGATACATGCCAATATCTTTGGGATATAAACCTGTATTTCAAGGCTTTACAAACGAAACATGAGCGGACGGACAGGGAGACGACATACTACGTCCAAAGTAAATATAAACAGATAAATGCACTTAGTATCACATTTGACATGATTTTTTTGCAAGTCCTCCAGGAATGAACTTCATTTCCATGTAGGTGTATAAAATACAACAGTAAGTATGACCGAACGAGGAGTAATTCTATTTAAAATTTTTTTTTTTTTTTACAAAGGTCACCACTCACATTTTGGCATTCTTTTGATGTACGGTACACACAAGTTTCCTTGCTTTACAGTAATTATATATTACGACTATGGTAGGTTTGATAAATGTATATCATCACTGGATTAGAAAACAGTATACCTTAGGTAAATCTAGAAATAGATGTTCTGTAGATTTAACTGTTGGTGTACTTTTACATGTTTTACATTTAGGATGAATAAGTTCTACAGCATTGATTAATTTACCACATCTATCACACTGATCACCTCTAGCATCATCATATGAACACATCGGACATATACCGTTAACAAATCTATCAGCTAAAAACCTGTAAAACAAAGCTAACATTAACAAATCTATCAGTTAACAAAGATGTAAAACAAAGCTAACATTAACAAATTTATCAGTTATAAACCCTGTAATACTAAGCTAACATTTAAACAGATATATCAGTTTAACATGCATTATTTAAGGACAATATTGGTGCCAGTCATTATCACTTATGTGATGGAACTAATTAAACACGTTCCAAATATAATTTTAACTCAGAGATCATTGCTACAATAGCTGAGTTATACAGGATTCCTGAATCGGAAGTGACGAACGCCAAAGGAAAACACGAGACATACCTCTATATAACTGGCTGAAGTGCCAACTGATAACAGATACATGGGCGAATTTCTGCTCACTAATAATTCCTTCGAAGACTAAAAGTTGTTGTGTGAGACTGTGAGAGGATATCTAACAATTTATAAAAAGAATTGACTGCCAGTAGATAAGAGAACACGAAAGAAAAACAGAAAAAAAAGTCCATGCATTACCATGTTTTTATAAGGTAGGGGAAAGCGGGGTTAGTCCGACCCCATTCATATCTCGCGCCCACTCGGCCAAATCTCAGCAGATTCCAGTACCCTACATCTAGCCTCGGCTGTATGACAAAGTCCGCCATTAGGACTACTTTCAAGTTCCTGATTACCAACGCCGTTGCCCATGACGACGCATTTAAAGAATGTTTTACCATACAAAGATTTCAAAGTCTGAAACTGTTTTTCTTTCAAGTTTATCCTATTTCCTTCAGACACGGACCAGTTTGAACTGAAAAGTCTACATACTCTTCGAACGACGCAGTTTTGAGAACTTCTTTCTAAAGCGGCAAGTTTTCCTAATAATACCCCCATCAGACCGGGGTAGCGTCCTTACTTCGCTGCTACGGCGATGGAAAATAGTTTTAGAGCGCGTTAAGATCGCCATAAGCTATCGTGCTGTAGTCACCATGGTCGCCAATGATCGCCGAGTCACCGTGTTTATTTTGAGCATGTTCAAAGCAAACGCCAAGGTTCTGTGATCTGAACTGTAAAACTATGAGAATATGACTTTTCTTTCAAGTTTGTAGTTTTTGGGGACATTTTCGCGCGTTTTGTTCACGTTTGCCGGCGACCTTGTGCATTTTCTGGTCGCCGTATGGTCGCTGCAGCACAGTAAGGACGCCACCCCGGTCTGACGGGGGCATAAGTAAACCTGTGCCGCATCGCAATTGTATAGGCGTAGGTACATATCACTTACTGTCATACAGCCGAGGCTTGATGTTCGCCCATTCGGACATGGTGACTTTGAGATGAAATTACTTGGATAAAACTATTTAATGTATGCCGTAAATTAGATAACTCCACTGTCTTTAATCTAGTATGGTCTGCGGCAGTGGTTCTCAACCTTTTTTTGCCAACGGCACACCTTGAAACATGAAAAAAACAGCGACACACCCGACTTAATATATATGAAAAATATTTGATTTTTTTACAAAATAAAAAACATGGCAAATCATAGACGGCATACAACTGTAGCCACAGACTAGTCATAGACACATAGTATGGCTCAAACTAAACGGCACACATAGGAAGATCTCACGGCACACCTGTGTGCCACGGCACACTGGTTTGGAATCACTGGTCTACAGTAACGTAGCTTCAAAAGTTATCGAGATATGTCAGTTTCATTAAAAATGGTGCGAACTAGCCCCGCTCTCCCCAATAGAATGAATATAAACAAGGGAATGTACGGACTATTTCTATTTTTCTCGTGTTCTGTATTGAATTGTCAGCTATCCTCTTACAGTCCCATATAACAACTTTTGGTCTTCGAAGGAATTATTAGTGAACAGAAATTCGCCCATGTATCTGTTATGAGTCGGCACTTCAGCCAGTTATATAGAGGTATGTCCAGTGTTTTCCTTTGGCGTTCGTCACTTCCGATTCGCGAATCCTGTATTACTCAGCTATCGTAGCAGTGATCTCTCTGTTAAAATTATATTTGGAATGTATTTAACCAGTTCTATCACATATGTGATAATGACTGGCACCAATATTGTCCTTTAAGAGCTAATTCTGCCTAATGTAGATCTTTCCCTAGTTTGAAATGTTATATAAATTGTTATTTAGACATTTATTAACATGACAAGACCATAATAACCTCTCTGGGCCATCAGATGGCTTAGATTTTAAATGGATTAGAGCATCCTCGCCATTTGATAATTTAATGATAAGATAGGCTGCCAGGCAACAAAACATACGCCACTAGGATCAATTTTTAGGGAGAAGTGACTTCTGCCTACAGGCAAAATAGGGAGAAGTGAAGGAGGCCTAGGGGGACTACAAGGAGAGATCAGATACCATTCAATCTTGTTCCGCCATGTCACCATCTAAATTTAATTTTAGATAACTTTTATGTATTTATTGTGGTATAAAAAGATCACAGTAATATCAGCAAACTAAATCTGCATTTACATATAACAAATGTATAAGCTTGCAGGTAGTCAAATGGACCATATAATTATATTAGGTAGCCCTAAATGTTCCAATTTTTTGCTTTAAACACACTACTGAACTGAGGCAGTATTCAGAAATCATTAGTTGTTTAAATTTAAATTTAAGATAGAAAGCAATGGGAAACTTGCCTATACACTATGTAAATCAAGTAAATGACAAATATATTACCCAAATAAAGAACAGACAAAAAAGTCATTTATTTAGCTACGAATTCGTTCTTTTACTTTATAGGCTATCGGCGAAGGCCCAAAAAGAGGCTTAAATGGCGAGATACCCCTACCTGAGGTAGAACAAAACCTTTTGGATATTTTTTGATAGAGTCACATCACCAGAACTCAAAACTGGCTCTTGGGCAAATTTTCAACATGGCCCAATATATTTTTTTTGCACTTTTACCAATGGTCGAGGTTTCTTTAACGATAATAGATTTGATGGGGGTAGGGGTAGATTTTTGGCTCTTGTTCTTTGATGCTGAACAAACTTTAAAATCATTTACTATCATCTGAAAGAGTAGTTGGTGACAAGGTCATATTTTTGGTCAAAACTTTTAAATTTGCATATATGACTTATTTGTGATGTAATAGTGACGTCACTATTATCATATTGTCATGAGAGTGCCAATTAAAGGGTAATTTGTTAATTGAACTTCGGAATCCTTATCTTAAAAACACAGATTTTGATTTTGAATAATCCATTGCAACGGATTAATATAGTTATTATATTGTGACAGTAATAAAATATGGTTTATTCCATATAAAGAGTCCACCAAAAAAACTTAAAATCATAGTGTTTTTTTTTTTTTTTTACGAAATTCCAAATGTTTTAAATGCTACAATGATATTCAAGTGAATAAATTTAACCAACAGACTGGTTTTAAATATCTTCATTTGATATATTGCCATTGCAACATACGGCATAATATTTACAGTGTCTGCATATGGAAAACCGTTAAATAAAGCGTTGATGAAGAGCAAGGCCTGACGCATTAAGGACTTGTTTTTCTCGGAGGACGGGATCGGTTGTGGGAAAGGGTTCGTCCCCGTAGGCGTATCAACCGGTGTGTAGCGAGTCTCGGCTGTAGTCAGACGAAGAGCACCTGTCTTCGGACTGGCTGCTCTGATCGACGCCAGGGCAAACGGCCCGTTATCCCCACCCCCACCCTGGGTGTCGTCGCGGCTGACTTGACTGCCCTTCGTAGACTTAGGTCTTCAACGGTGGAGTGGCAGGAATTGGGTAACAGTTTAGAGGGTTGGCGGCTCTGGTCTCCACTTGTCTTGAAACACGGACCAAGCAGTCAAGCTTGAGCATGAATCATAGGGCAAAACCACGTCCTTCTCGCAGATTCCTTCTCAAATAAAACCGGGACTACTATCACCATTTCTTCGCTACCCATGATCAATTGGACAAGGGATATTAGGTTTTGCCTCATGATGTTGCACCACGTACGTCTGGTGTGTAAGTGTAAGGCGTCGTCTGTTAGAGGAAGAGTGGCTGCCAATGTGTCCGTTGACCTATAGCAATAACGTAACGCAATTCGTCGGGGGTACAAAAGGCGCGTGTTTTGTTCCTGGTTAAATTTATTACAGAGAACATAAGTTAATTCAAGGCTCTCTCCGTAAGTGGGGCTAAGCTATTGACGTATTTTTGTAAAATCTTTTCGTTTTCCAATAACTTGTGTTGTCACAACGAGATAACGCATGTACTGTAGGTAAACATAGGCTGACTATTTCTCCAAGGGTTGTTGAAATTTCATGACCAGTTTATTTTTCTTCGTCGCCAGGTATCAATGTTGATATAGTTGGTGGTACAGTAGTAAGCCGAGAATGGTTATCCACAGTGTCAATTGTATGTAGCAAAATCCTTGTGTACGCTTCCCCATGGTTCCTGAAACAATAGGCGTTTCTAGGCGTTCAAGATACATATTAATTCCCTCTGGTTTTTCTGGAACAAACATCTTGGTATATTAATTTTATACTTTGGCCAGATCATTCTGTTAATAAAGAAGGGCAGCCATAGAATGTGTAGTATTTTATACCATTAAGAGTCTCTTCAATTTGATCAAAGTGTCAGTGGCCGAATCTCATAGCAGCTCCTTCAGAAGTAACAGATCTTCTATATTTAATTGTTCGCATAATAGTGGCGATAGGAAGTGTTTGACTTCGGTGTATGTCCAAGTGCATGCAAAGTCACGGTGCATTTGGAGATAGTATGCGACTGGAAGATATTAGCTGGTATCCAAAATTTCAGTACGACTTAACACCTTCTTGTTGGATATAATGTTGGTTAACAAGCATAAAAGTTTCCTAGACCAAGTGGAATGAAATCTTTGCATAATGTTAGTGTAACACTATTAGTGACAACGGAATATCAATTTGTAAATATAAAATTTATTTACACCAGGAACAAGGATATAAAACAGGAACATAACTCAAACAGGAACTAAACTACATCAGGAATATAACAATAACATTAACATGGTGTACATTAAGACAACCATTCCGCCCTTCAGCCAGGGCCGATCTTTGTTCTCCTCTGATTTTTTCTCCGCTCGTCTCAATGTCTTATATATACCTTCGTATTACATTCTATTTAATCAAAAGCGTTATCACTACATCAGGAAATTATTTAGTCCGTAATTAAATACGTACAAATATGTAAGTATATATATATAGTGGACAGCACAGTTTTTATCTTAGATCAATAACGTGAGGTTTAAAGGGTTCGCAGATATCGAGTTCAAATTGGATCGATGTATCTAAATAAATATTTTACATGTATAAATCATGGTCTTAATATGATACAAGTTATTGAGCACTTTGTCATATTCAATAACAGATACTGTAACACTATTAGTAGTGATAACTGAATATCAGTTCTGTAAAAATAAAATTTATTTACATCAGGAACATAAATATAAAACAGCTACATAAATTAAACAGGAGCATAAATTAAACAGGAACTAAACTACACTAGGAAACAATAACATTAACACGATAAGTATAGAATTAATAAAAACATTTTTATTTTTATCGCTTTCTCTTATCTCATGACAGTCAGTTCCTTTTAAGAATAATTCTTTTCGAACAGATATCAACTCACAGTCTCGTATAACAATAGTTCGTCTTCAGTTGAAAATCGACTGTGTGTAATCACTCTCTACTTCAGACCAGTAAGGATAACTCATGTTTTGCGTCACTTACTGATTCATCGAATCGTTGCTACGATCAACCATATCAAAGATCTCTGTGTTAAAATTATAGTTGGAATGTGTAAAATGATTTTTAAGGATCACCAGTTACTAATTCAAAGATTTTTCGAAGAATGGCAACATACAGATATAAGGAATTTCTAATAGGGTTGTCAGTCCAAAAATGGTTAAATTCTATTCCTGGTATTGACAAACATACGATGAAGCGAAATCCCATGCAAATGTTACGTTTTACTTCTTTTGCTCGACATAATCTGCGCGTAATACAGGTTTATATTTCTTCGAAGTTGTAATTTACGGTAGGCTGATTGTTGTTAGGTGACGTCTGCCGCCATGTTAAGCTGTTAGCGAAATCTAATTGACGGTTCTGTTTATACTCCGACTGAATACAAGCCAGGAGAAAAGCTATAGCGTTGTTAATCATTTTGATTTTGTTTTCAAAATTAAATGTTAAATAACAAATTATAATACACATTAGCGTGCCATGTGGAAATTGATATTTTCAGAAAAATTCAAATCGCGCACCGTTATTTTAAAAAAGAAATAACCTTGTAATTACCACATGTACTAACTTTAATAAGTAGAGCATATTACAAAATGGATTTAACTGTGTTTCAATCACGGAAGAAATATATACGACATATGGGCCTACGGCCCCGCTGTGCTTGTGCAACCATAATATAACAAATAGTAGCATACTATGGACCAGAAACTGAGTATGACGTCATCTTTGAATTGTGACATCATTTCTGAATGCGAAATCCGTCAATTGAGGCACAATTGTCCAAGGAACCATCATGCCTAATTTTATGTCCATCATACATGAATTGCCGGAGCCTTAGGCTTTTTCGAAATGCGCCACCAACAAGAACTTGATCAGTAGCGCCAAGGGGCCAATTACTGGCCCTAAAATGATATTGTGTGTGCTATTTGCGATTTTTTTTAATTAAAATCACACAGTGTGCTGGAGAAAAACACAAAGTATAGCTTATCTGAAGCTTCTTAATCGTTAAATAGTTGGATTTTACGCATAGATTTTTTACGGTTGCTATGGAAACCAGAAGAAATAACTAATATAGCCCGTTTTGAAAATCGCCCAAGAACCGATTTCATAATGTCGATAAAATTACCTTTCCAACTATAACAAATAACCCTTGTTCTACCATAGGTAGGGGTATCGGAAAAAATATGGGCTTAAACCGCTAGCCTATTAGCTTTCACTGAGAAGTAGTAATAGTGTTATTTGTACGTTTAGGATATCGATATCGACCGATTTTGGTAAATTTGTATGAATATTGGTAAAATTCTAATTATCGCAACAAATCTAATACGTAGATACGGTGTGTTAATTAACAGGGGTGAGAAATTGACTGAAAGCTGAATTAATATTCGCTAGGGGGGAAAATCTCTGTGACTGTGTGTTTTCTGTATTAGGTGCATTAATTAACGAACAGGTTAAAAATGACGGACACGGTGTGTATTTTTTGTTTGGTGAGTTTTCTCGAGAGCGTGTTATAACTGCACCAAAAGTGTCTTATCAAGGACTAGTAGGCTTAATCTGACGCGTAGGTGTCAAATCTAAATTGACCGTGCGATTTCTTATTCGACCGTGATTTTTACGCAGATCGGTCTTTGTTAAGGGTAGGTCTTTATACATGGATTTATACGTGCTGTAGTTACATATGTGCCTTCTGTAATCTATGCGCATTTCATTTGTTGATGAATACTACGTGTTTCATACTGTGTACCATTGTCTGGCTGCAGTTATTTATATTTCCGCACGCAATATCGTTATTTACCGATATCCCGCCAAACCTCCATTTGATTATCCAATATATTCTAATTTCTATTGATATCAGATGCCCTAATCTGTTTTGAAGCACAATTATAAACAAAAAATCGCGCAATTAATGATAACCTGTAAGATTCATCGCCGTTATATTTTATAAATGTATTTCTTACCTGGGTCGTAAATAGGGCTATCCAAGGGAACAGAATTCCATCACTATATAACAATAGATAAATCACATACCAAATAACACTAATCATGTCTAATAATACAGACTCGCGTCCGCTTCCAACACGTGGAGCTGATCGTCAAACATCTTCTGGTATTCTCTGATTCCATCACACTTTGTGTAACAAGCTTGTCTTTGCATGCACAATACCAACCTATGACAACCTATGGAAATACAGGTTTTATAAGAACAGCTAAATTTAAACACATAACTTAATATTCCCATCGTTTACAATTGCATGAAATAGCTTTATTATTATACGGCACTGATAAACCACAGGTACAGTGGGTACAGTCTCATTCTTATTATATAATTTATACTATCTGGACAGCACGCTTTTCACACGAAATTTCTCTTTGATCTCAGACCGAAAGGCGACACTGTTCTCGGACAGAAAGGCGATACTGTTAGTTCGTGTTCTAAATGGATTAGCTGAAATAGTTGGTTGGAGTGTGACTATTTTTACCTGTGACAATTTATTCCAGGATGACAAAGTACAACAAAAAGGACAATTTTGTCATGTGTGTGCATATTGTGGTCTATTCAGTGTTGGTCTTACTGCAATGATATAAATGTATGCTTCACTTTTCTATCATCTCATTTAAATAAAGCTTGATATTTTATTAACATGTATACAATTTATTTTGTTTCTCATAGGAAATTTCGGTTGGTATCTCAAATGAAAAAAACAGCCCATGCCATTATGTTATAATCAGAGAAATGTTCAAACAAACAAGTAATATAGACAAGACAAAAATACAAGCAATACCATTATTTATTATTACATTATTGATATGCATAAGCCTTCATAATTAAACGTTTTAATTAAATTGTAACATATAAATTATCTGCTTTATTTATTTTTTCTTAAATTGGCAGTTGGTATGGGCCGAAGCATTCGCTTCTATACGTATTAGCTCTGCTCCAATAATAACATTTTGTGGAATATTAGGACAATTCAAAAGAAACATAGTCAACAATTGGAATTTAAGAGTGAGCTAGAAAACGTGATGACATTGAAATGTGAGAGATGCAAGGCTTTTCCCTGTGCTACTATGCCGATATTATCATGCCGTACTGAAGCTATAGGACTAAGTTATTTTTCTACAGTATATTTCAAAACAAAAAAAATAGTCGTATTGGAAATATGTGAAAATTTGATGCCTTTGGTTGTTCTTCTTGAATTTGTTCAATTATTAAATGTATTTCCAAGTCACATATTACTACACAAACTGCCATCAGAGCAGGAAGTACGCTTCACTGAACACCAACTTGGATCACTGTTGACCTAGATGTTATATAACAACTGCTAAATGCCAGACTTTATTAGGGGTAATAAATTGATCATCACCGCAGCTCAACAATTTTAGTGAATGTGTATTATAAACCTGGGGCCTGTTTTACGATTTTATCTTTAGTTAAGATTTCGAGAAGAGAGAGAGAGAAATGGGGTTTAACGTCCACTCGACACAAACTAGGTCATTTCGGGACTAACATATGGTTTAATTTTATTTCAATAATTCGCTTGTGCGTAGGGGTCTTTGGCAGTGGGAGGAAACCGGAGGACCCGGAGAAAACCCACGAGGCTGGACAGGCGACCCTACTCCTTGCCACGTACAACCGGGGATTCGAAACCACGCCAGTCGACTCAATGACAGACTTTATGATACAGCGCGCGCACGCTAACCATTCAGCCATCCACCCCCCCAGATTTCGAGAAACAGGGCCCAGATAAACTTAATTTATCAGAACACAACAATAATTTTCTTGAATGAACCTTGGTTTATCAAAATTCAAAATATGACTCTGTGTAAAAGCGTAATTTGTCAAACGAACAAACGCCACAGCTAGAGATATTTTAATTTTAGAAATTATTGTTGTTCTGAAATAGTTTTCTTTGTCAAATTTATTAATTAAGCAGTTAAGAGCCATTCCACGAGAAAACCATGCAGAAGGTTCGAAGGTGGGGGTCGGCCGATTGAGTTCATATTTACAGGGTATGGTCGACCCATCGCGTCTAATTTCCTTTTCTTAAGTGTTGGGAATTCGTCCGTATATTTCGGACATGTCCTATGCTATTTCAAAAACAAAATCCCAAATTACTATGGCATATTATGAAAATTTCTTCAAATAAAGCAACCGAAATAACAAAAGAAATTTTAAAGTCGTTTTAGACTGGAAACTGATTTCCAAAGGTGATTGCATGCTTTTATAAATAGAACAAGTTGGCGACACATGGAGCCAGTGCTCTTGATCTGTTATCAGGTATATAAATTACATAATAAAAATTGGATCCACTCGACCCCTAGTTTATTAGTACCAGGAGAAAAATAATAAACTATTTCATACAATCGTCAACAATAGAAATATTAACATGTGTTTAAATTTAGCTCTTCTTATAAAGCCCCTTTTTTGTAAGCAAAGACAATTTTGTGACACGTTTGATCGAATCACAAGCGGCTATATGGACACGTGTCAAAGATTTAGGTCATACATAGTCCGATAACCGCGGGTGAACGCGGGCGCATTTCCCTATTTGCATTAGTGTTATTTGATATGTGAATTATCATTTGCTATATATGTGGAAATTACTTTTTTCTTGGATAGTCCTATTTACAAACCAGGTAAGAAACAATATATTTATAAATTAAAACGCCCACGTGTAGTAAATATAGACATGATGAAATCAATAGGTTTTCATTAATTACACGATTTTATATTTATAAACTTGCTTTCAAAACAGATTCATTAGTCTGATATCAATGGAGGTTGGTCCGGATATCGGTAAATAACGTGCATTTATAGTTCATTGGTACGCACGATAATATATAAACAAATTAAACCCACAAAAAAAGATAAATATATAAATAACTGCAGCTCGACTATGGTATGAAGTATAAAACACGTAGTATTCATCAAGAAATGAAATACGTATATAAGAAAGCACATATGTAACTACAGCACGTATAAATCCATGTATAAAGACCTACACAAACAAACCCCGATCTGCGTAAAACACGCGGTCGAACAAGAAATCGCACGGTAAATTGGATTTAACACCTACACGTCCGATTAAGCCTTCTAGTCCTTCATAAAACACCTTTCGTGCAGTTATAACACGCTTTCGAGAAAACTCACCAAACAAAGAATACACACCGTGTCAGTCGTTTTTAACCCGTTTGTTAATTAACACACCCAGTACAGAAAACACACCATCGCAGAGATATTCACCTCTAGCTATAATTAACACACCGTATCTACAAATTTTAGCCTCTTCGTATTAGATTTGTTGCGATAATTAGAATTTTACCGATATTCATACAAATTTACCAAAATCGGTAGATATCTATACCCTAAACATACAAATAACACTATTACTACTTCTCTGTGTTTATTTACATAAAATATATTGCAAACTCAAATTACATTTGTGAAAGCCGATGATCAGTAAAATTAACACAAATTATGGCATTCAAGCACAAATTATGGCATTGTCTGCAACTTTCCATGAATAGTATTCATTTTATATAAAGTTTCTTTGTATACAGAACAAAAACAGTTAAAATAGTTTTGCCTAGTTTCTAATAAATAAATGTAGAAATACGTCTCCCAGTCTTATTCACAACCTGTCTAATTTTCACATTTCCCTTCGAGCCTCACATTGAGTCACATGTGTTTGTTTATGTACGGTAAATCTCTCTAGAATAACTCTGCCCTTCAATAAATATACATCGACATGAGGGCGACTTCAACTTCGCTCTGGGGTCGTTGGAGGGCGAAATTAGCGATGGACGGGCGACTATTTCCCCCACGTCGCCCCCTAGTTCGAGCCCTGGCCATAACCCTGGCAGTAATTATGGGAAAACTTTGAAAATCAATAGGCTTTTTTGTCTCATGACCTTAAACACTGTATATAAATTTAAAGTCAATCGGATATTAACTATAGCCTCTAAACCGTCCACAATTGCTTGTGGACGCCAAACGGACAGATGGGGGCAGCGACAATATACGACCAAACTTTATTTTATTATTGCACCTAGGTACTTCCCAATCGAGGCGACCTTACTCCTTGTCACGTACAAATGGGGAATTGAAACCACGCCAGTTGACTCAATATACAGACCTTATGATACAACGAGCACATGCTAACTATTCGGCCATCCACTCCGCCCCCCCTCCCAACCATTAATAAAAAGCCTGAAGTTTATAGGAAGATCAATTCCAAGTTTGTGTCCTCAATTTGAAGAGTTTACACAAGCAATACTGTAAATATATATATAGATGTTATTACCTTTGACATTTTTCACAATGTAGCTGATCAACACTATCTCTCATAACATAACCTTCATTATATACCTTCCAAAATATATCTTGTACAATTCTACAAAATTTAAATAATCTCTCAAAAACATATTTCTTGACTAATGTTGTCATTTATAAATATCCAGCAGTCAGAACCCAATTTGAATATCTCCGGGTATATAGAGAGTAAGTTAAATTTTCTGTATGTGTATATACTTATTCTTTTGTTCTGACAATTTATCATTTGTGTCTTCAAATTAGAACCATATAACCTGTAACGCCCCCGACAAATCTGCGAAGGGACAGTTATTTTGTGTTCTCTGCAATATATGGTATTAATGGATAATCCTTAAATTGGCCCCAAGGAGATATGCTACTGTCTAGTTAATTGGCTTAGGGAGATAAAGGGGTAGTTACTTAATTAGGTCTAGGTGTCAACAAGTTAACAATCTCTACTGTGTTTCTATATCAATAATATCATGTTACTATATCATAAAATAAATAATACAAGCCAACAGTGAGGCTGATGTCCCCCGCCGAAATCCCAAAATAAATAGATGTCACATATTAATTAATCGCACATTTATTTTTTTCAAAGGTATTGAGCAATCAAACTATACACTAAGTTTCATCACTCTCTATCAGATAGAATCAAGATTATCTTGTCCCAAAGCATTGACCAAAGAGATTGCTTAGCTCGGCTTAGCTTTATTAGCTTGAAATGTTAATCATTGAACTCAGTCAAGACATTCACCTAATGAACATCTACATCAAGTTTAAACACTCTACCACAATTAAAAGCAGAGTTGTTATGTTCCAAAGTCTTGACCAATCAAATTGCTTATCGCTCCTTAGCCTAAGCAGAAAATTTGCACCATCGAACTTAGTCAAGGTAATGATATAATAAATCTATATCCAGAGTTTCATTGCTCTCACTTCATTATAACCAAAGTTATCGTGCCCCAAAGCATCAACCAATCAGATTGCTTAACATAAGCAGACAATGTTCATCATCGAACTCCATCAAGGCATTCACCTAACGAACGCCTACACCAAGTTTGAACATTCTAGCTCAATTAGAAGGAGAGTTATTGAGTTCCAAAGTCTTGACCAATCAAATTGCTTATTGCTCGGGTTACCCGCAGCAGAAAATGTTCATTATCGAACTTTGTCAAGGTATTGATGAAATAAAGTTATACACCAACTGTCCTCTCACTTAATTAGAACTAAAGTTATCGTGTCCCAAAGCATCAACCAATCAAATTGCTTATCTCTGCTTACCCGAAGCAGAAACCTCTCATCTTCAAACTCCATCCAGCCATTCACCTAATAGAAACCTACGCCAAGTGAGAACGTTCTAACTCAATTAGAATGAGAGTTATTGTGTTTCAAAGTCTCGACAAATCAAACTGCTTATCGCTCTGCTTACCCTGAGCAGAATATGCTCATTATCAAAATAAGTCAAGGTATTGATGTAGTGAAACTATACACCAAGTTTCATCACTCTCACTTGATTAGAACTAAAGTTATCGTGTCCCAAAGCATCAAGCAATCAAATTGCTTATCTATGCTTACCCTAAGCAGAAAATGTCCATCTTCGAACTCCATCAAGGCATTGACCTAATAAACACCTACACCAAGTTTGAACATTCCAGCTCAATTAGGAGAGTTATTGTGTTCCAAAGTCTTGACCAATCAAATTGCTTATCGCTCTGCTTACCCTGAGCAGAAAATACTCATTATCGAACTTAGTCAAGATATTGATATAATGAAACTATACACCAAGTTTCATCACTCTCACTTAATTAGAACTAAAGTTATTGTGTCCAAAAGCATTAACCAATCAAATTGCTTATCTCTGCTTACCCCAAGCAGAAAATGATCATCTTCAAACTCCACCAAGACATGACCTAATAAACACCTACACCAAGTTTGAACATTATAGCTCAATTAGAAAGAGAGTTATTGTGTCCCAAAAAGTGTGACGGACAGACTGGCGGACAGATGGACGAACCTATTTTAATAGTCCCCTGCTTTCTTCGAAACGCGGGGGACAAAAATATAACTAACTTTGTTTGTTCTTTAGTAGTTGTACGACCAAAATAATCAAAGGAAATATTAAACCAGTCATATATTTGAGTGTGTAGTTTATTATATTTATCACAGACTTGTTGTGGAGTTAAACCTTCTTCCATAGCTTTATTCTCTGTAGCTGTTCCATATTCATCTGTTCCACATATATATACACAATTATAATTTCTTTGTCTACAGTATCTGTAAAATAATAACATACAAAAACCTAATAAATCTAATTACACCATTATAAAGACAAATGCAAAAATAGTTTACTTTCCTCTGAATTACTGTCTTGCCTAAGATTTAAGTATTGCAGGCACAGTGCTTCCATTGTGAGGGGTCCTATAGGCAAAAAACAAAACTTGGGTTTTTTGGGGTACACGATTTAGCTGTGCCGTATGTTTCATTGCCTGGAAACTTATCTATTTAGCTGGTTCTCTGTCTATCTCTTGCAAAATGTGGGCATATCTTTTTATTATAATTATATAATGGTGTTTTTCTATAGCGCATCTTTCACCTAAGTGCCCCGATGCTCTTTACAAACTTAAAGAAGATACCATACATAAGATTAAAGATACGTTGCCAGACAACGAAACATATGCCCACAGCAGCTAAATCTTCCGAGCAGTCGACAAGGGTTGACGCATATTTGTTCTTTTGTAGGTAATTGGGAGCATTTACAAGACAATTTCATACAGATCCGATTATAATTTTTGTCATTTGAGGGTTCACAAGGTTCTACAAACTGAAACAAGGGCCTTAACTCTGGAAGTAATTTACAGAAAATTTTGAAATTTGACAGGCTTTTTCGTTTTACTAATTTAAAAAATGCATATAAATTTCATACAGATCGTATGATAACGTTTGTCATTCAAAATTTCACAAGGTTCACAAAGTAAAACAAGGGCCATAACTCTAGAAGTAATTATTGTAAATTATTGTAAAAAATTCTTCTTTTTACTAATCTAAATGACACATATAAATTTCATACAGATCGGATGAGATGATAACTTTAATAGGCTTCTTCATCTCATTAATGTCAACAACATATATCAATTTTAAAACAATATGATGATAACTTTTGGTGTTAGAGGTAGTTTACAAGAAATTGTGGACGACGGATGGACAGGGTGACGGCAATATACGTCCACATTTCTATGTAAATAGTCAAAGGAAAAATTATGAATATATAAAATTACTGAACCAAAATGGAAATATAAAAACTAAGTTAAGAATTTGGATAACCAGCGGCTGCCAGGCAGGATACGCTCACATATTGCAAGAGATGGATAGAGAACAAGCTAAAAACAAACAAGATTTTTTGTACATTCACCTAATAAACATCTACATCAAGTCTAAACATTCTATGATTACTGTAATGTGAGTTACCACCAGAGACAAATATTTTGATATCTCTAAAACCAAGCAACTCTTTATCTTGATTATCTATTAATTCCCTCTCAGGTACATAAGAAATATTTGAACACCCTTAAAAAATTTTAAACTATTCTCAAAAATCATTTATTTGCCCTTAAACTCTGTAATGCGAGTTACTGTGTAATGTGAGTTACCAGGAAATTTCCCAGAATGCATCAAAACTTCCTGTTTCAAAAAAAGTTTTATGGAGGGTCCAAAATTAAATCCAACAGCAATCAGATGAATCAACAAGAAACTATAAAGAATATTATTGTTTTTACTGAGTAAGTTTCAACAATGTTTCTTTTTCTGGGTTACTGTGAAATATTGAGTAGTATTATTGACACATTTAAGTGTAATATGTGTTTTAAAACTAGGTCATTTGATAACATTCAGTTCACAATATTTAAAGTATACATTATTATAATTATAATTTTATGGCAATTATGGAAAGCTATGATATTTGAAGAAATTTAATATTGATAACAAGTATTTCTAGGGTGACATTTCTTTCATTTTTAAACCAAATTTAATGAACTTGACAAAAATTTCTTTTATTTTTCAGGTTTATAAAATGCCTTTAACTAAAGCAGAAAAACAAAGAAGATACAGAGAGAAATTGAAAGCCAGTGGAAAATATGATGAGTACAAGAAGAAACATTTGTTGCAGGTCAAGAAAAGTAGAAGTAAATTAAAAGAAGCCGAAGACGTGTTAACCAAAAGTGCAAAAGATAGAAGAAGAAAGAAAAAAGGACAGGAAGAGAGTTGCAAAATTCAGACAGAAGAAAAAACAGGAATTCGAATCAAGCAACTCTCACCATGCATTTTTAAGTCTACAGGCATTTCTAAAAGCCACAGCAAGGGCTCGTAGAGCCTTACCAACAACACCAAAACGGAGAACAATTGTTTGCCGGAAACTTGTAGAGGATTCCAAGAAGAAAGCACAGCCAAATGTAGAATTATCAGTACAGAGTAAAACCTCAACTACTGGTAATAAAATCTCTGAATCAACTAAAGAGCTAGTCGACAAATTTTATGATCGACATGATATAAGCAGACAAGCCCCTGGTCGCAAAGATACAGTAATCATTAGAAATGATGATGGTACAAAGACAAAAGTCCAAATACGTCATTTGCTTTCGTCTGTTAAAGAAACACATGCACTGTTCAAGAAAGAATTTCCTTCTGAGAAGATTGGTAAATCTAAGTTTGCCGCATTACGACCTCCTCACGTTTATCTTAGCAGTAAAATTCCTCACAATGTTTGCATGTGTAAATATCATGAAAATTTCATATTAGCTGTTGAAGTCCTTCATAGAGTTATTAATTTACCATTATACAGCTATGAATTACCTGAAACATTGATTTGTAAACCATCTAGTAGAAGCTGCTGGTTGAACACATGTACAACATGCAAAGATGCTGCTATTTTCAAAAAGACTTACCCTGTGGAGAACATCGAAAATCAAGAATTGATTAAATGGACCCACTGGACAGAACAAAATGGTAGGATGTTAAAAGTCTCTGAAGAAAGTCTCACCACAGAGTTATTAGCATACTTTTGTGACATTCTGCCACCATTTCTAGAACACTGCTTTTACAAGAGGGAACAAGCAAGAGCATATAATTTACAACACAATGATGTGCTGAATTATGATGAAACAAAGGCATTATTACAAGTTGAAATCCAGAGTGCCCATTGGCACCAAGGGCAAGTCAGTATATTCACTTATGCATTGTGGCACTCTGCACAGCTTCATTCTGGTGCTATTGTGTCGGACAATTTGACTCATTCAAAAGACACAATCATTGCTTATTTAGACAACATTTTTGAAAGCCTTCCAGCAACCATAAAGTCAGTCTCCATATGGTTTGATGGGCCACGGTCACAGTTTAAAAATCGTTTCATATGTGCTGCATTAAAACGGCTACAAGAAGAACACCACATTAGTATTGACTGGAACTATTTTGCTACATCACACGGGAAAGGACCCGTTGATGGCATAGGAGGTGCTGTTAAGCGTCATGTTTGGCAACAAGTATTGTCAAGAAAAGCAGTTGTCATTAATGCTTCCACATTCACTAAAGCAGCCCATGGAATGCAGAATGTTACTGTTACTGAACTGACATCTGATGACATACAAAGAAGAAATAAAAGACTCAATTTAGAAAGTATTTTTGCAGAAGCAACAGTGGTTTCTGGCATAGCAGCTATGCATCACATCAAGTTTGATCAACAATTAGGCCTGTGTACTTATACAATCACTAAAGATGATAATTTTCAAGTTTCTTCTTCATCAGCATCAACATCTAGTTCAGCCACAAGTTCTTCCAACAATATTGAAATTGGGGATTGGTATGTTGTTAACTATGATAGTCTGTTTTTCCCTGGTGAAGTAATTGCCTATGGTGATCAGGGAGACTACCAAGTCTCCGTAATGGAACCGGCTGGTGCAAACTGGAAATGGCCACAGCCCCTAGATGTGATCTTCTATCGAAGAGAAAATATTGTAAAAAAAATTGATAAACCAGAAGTGGCTAATAGTAGATGACACTTTAAATTTCCAGCATGCTTCTAAAGAGCTGTCAATTTATGTGTTTTAGAGTTAGTGTTGGTTTGCATTTTTACTGTTCAACTAGGTTTGTTAAATGCATTTATTTTTTGTTAAATTATTCAATTTTTAAACTTTTATCGTGTTTTAATGCCAAATTATTATTTTTTAATTTTACACCAGAATGTTATTTTTTGTTACGACTTTTACTGTTAAATTCTTCTTGCTTTCTTGAAATAAACAAAATATTCATTGATATATTGCTTGTGTTTCTCTCTATCTTAACCAGATGATTTGGAGCTGAAATTTGCTGAAGAACATTATGGTGGACAAAGTGTAATGTGAGTTATGTAATGTGAGTTCTGAAATCAAGGATTCTGTGCAAAATATAAATTAAAGAGGTAAAAATCTAAATGGTAAAAAAGAACCATTGATTATTCCTGTATTTACCTGGCATTATAATCATTTAATTCAAATAATGCATATAGGAATTTTTTTCAAATGTAGCTAACGATTTGAATTGTATGTCCGAAAAATTTAATGTGAGTTACCGCCACATTTTTGCACCTCATCTTCTCTGAATTTGAATTTTTTTTTTATTTATTACATACCAGTTAAATACTTGCAAATGACTGCAAATGTACAGAAATGTGGGTTTCTAATACAAAAAGCTGTCAGCGGAGAGCAACATTTTCAAAGAAATGCATCCTAAATTGTAATGAGAGTTACCGTGGATTTGCCCTAATGATATAATGAATCTATATTCGGAGTTCCATCGCTCTCACTTCATTATAACCAAAGTTATCGTGCCTCAAAGCATCAACCAATCAGATTGCTTATTTCTGCTTACCGTAAGCAGACAATCTTCATCATAGAACTCCACCAAGGCATTCACCTAATGAACGCCTACACCAAGTTTAATCATCATACCTCAATTAGAAGGAGAGTTATTGTGTTCCAAAGTCTCGACAAATCAAATTGCTTATCTCTCTGCTTACTCTCAACAGAAAATATTCATAATCGATGTAATAAAGCTATACTCCAAGTTTCCTCATTCTAACTTAATTAAAGTTATTGTGTCTCATGTATATCAACCAATCAAATTGTTTATCTCTGCTTACCCTAAGCCGAAAATTCTCATCTTCGAACTCCATCAAGGCTTTCACCTAATAGACACCTATGCCAAGTGTGAACATTCTAAATCAATTAAAATGACAGTTATTGTGTTCCAAAGTCTCGACCAATCAAATTGTTATCGTACTGCTTACCCTGAGCAGAAAATGCTCATTATTGAACTTAGTCACGGTATTGATGTAATGAAACTTAACACTAAGTTTCATCACTCTCCCTTAATTAGAACTAAAGTTATCATGTCCAAAAGCATCAACCAATCAAATTGCTTATCTCTGCTTACCCTAAGCAAAAAATGCTCATCTTCGAACTCCATCAAGGCATTGACCTAATAAACACCTATACCAACTTGAAGATTCTAGCTCAATTAGAAGGAAAGTTATTTTTCCAAGGTCTCGACCAATCAAATTGCTTATCGGTCTGCTTACGGGGAGCAGAAAATGCTCATTATCGAACTTAGTCAAGGTATTGATGTAATGAAACTATACACCAAGTTTCATCACTCTCACTTAATTAGAACTAAAGTTATCGTGCCCCAAAGCATCAACCAATCAAATTGCTTATCTCTGCTTACCCTAAACCGAAAATGCTCATCTTCGAACTCCATCAAGGCATTGACCCACTCGGCAAACCTCGGCAGATTCCGGTCCCCTACACCTAGCCTCGGCTGTATGACAGTAAGTGATATGTACCTACGCATATACATTTGCGATGCGGCAGCAGTTTACTTATAAGGGAAACTTGCACGCGTTTAGAAGGAAGTTCTCACAATTGCGTCGTTCGAAGTGTGTGTAGAATTTTCAGTGCAAATTTGTCCTTGTCTAAAGAAAATCGGATAAACTTGAAAGAAAAACAGCTTCAAACTTTGAAAATTTTGTAAGATAAAACATTCTTCAAATACGTCGTCATCAATCACGTCATTGGTCATCATGGACAACGCCATTGTAATCCGGGAACTTGAAAGTAGTTCTAATGGCGGACATTGTCATACAGCCGAGATTAGATGTAGGGTACTGGAATCTGTTGAGGTTTGCCGAGTGGGCATTGACCTAATAAACACCTACACCAAGTTTGAACATTGTAGCTCAATTAGAAAGAGTTATTGTGTTCCAAAAACTGTGACGGACAGACTGATGGACAGACAGACAGACGGACGAACCCATTTTAATAGTCCCCTGCTTTCTTCGAAAGGCGGGGAACAAAAATTGTGACCTCTAGAGAATCTGCATTGAAAGTAGTTCTAATGGCGGACATTGTCATACAGCCGAGATTAGATGTAGGGTACTGGAATCTGTTGAGGTTTGCCGAGTGGGTATTGACCTAATAAACACCTACACCAAGTTTGAACATTGTAGCTCAATTAGAAAGAGTTATTGTGTTCCAAAAACTGTGACGGACAGACTGATGGACAGACAGACAGACGGACGAACCCATTTTAATAGTCCCCTGCTTTCTTCGAAAAGCGGGGAACAAAAATTGTGACCTCTAGAGAATCTGCATGCTAAAAATGTGTTTTTTTTTAACAATCAGGAGCCATAATCAAGGAAAATACGGTGTAACGGTGATATATTCGAACATTTTTTTAAATCGAATAATAATTGTGACCTCTAGAGGGATCACAAGCTAAAAACATGATTTTTTGTACATTCAATGGCCATAATTCAGGAAAATACAATCTGATAAACCTGAATATCGAAAGGAACCAAGATCTTTGGGTTATGAACATGTATTTCAACTTTCATCAAAATCGGATCAAAATTGTGACCTCTAGAGAGTTCACAACACAGAGTAAAAATACACACACAGAGTAAAAATACACAGAGTGGCAACTGCTTCATTTCCATAAAAAGTAGGTTGCGCACTGCATCTTGGGGTTTGTCTGTAATGTCACTAAACATGACGGCTAAAGAAGACGTTTCGCAGTTGAACAGAAGAAAATGTAAACATCCGAGTGATGGATATGGTACCCAGAGTAGGTCCTATGCCGGGTGTTTTAATTTTAGGGACTATTGAGGGATTAAAAAAATTCAGCATTCCTGAAGAAAAAGAGCTCAGTCTATGTCGCGTCGTCTGCTACGAGTACGATGTTGATACGAGTCATCGTCAAGTGCTAGGCCTAGTGCTATAAATATAATAAATACTGAGCCATAATAGCATAGATCTAATAGATTATAAGAACAGCAATATATACATGTATCATCAAAAATTTTATTTTATTTGATTGGTTAGGCTTAATTGGCATTATATTGCATATTATGATATATTCCAATGTAGAGTACTGAGTACTGTAGGCCTAGAACTTTTGAAGTAGATCTCTAATGACTCTTATACGTCTTTATCTTATTATGATAATATGACCTCTCGCTCTAACTTAAATCAAATCAAATCAATGTGCTATAATGTCTGTAGTTGCACTGAAGCACTATCACTAATTTTAAACCATTCAGTAATTCAAAATAATTTTAATTTACTCTGTGATTATCTATATAGTATCAGTGTGCTGTATGGTTAACTTCAATTTGTATGGCAGATAATTCTATAATAGTACACAGTATAAATTAAATTTTCTATTTCTAAATAATCACAAAAATAAAAGTAACTCTGAACACAGATCAGACCTAATGGCATGGATATCTAGAGCAAACTTCAGATTTATAATAATTTAATATATTCTTGTGCAGTAGTGTAAAATGGACAATTTAATTAGGGGGCCTATAAAGGCCGTCAAAACATTACATGACACCCAGAGCAATATGCAAAATATTCATTCTCAAGTTGTTTTTGGTTTATACTTGTTTGTAAAAAGAGAAACCAATCAACTCAAATAATGTTTATTGAAAAATGTTATAGGCCTATTTAAATAGAATTTTAATATCTTTAATTATTTTATATTTTAAAAATGAAAGCCTACATTAATTAATAGAACAAAAATCATAAAAGCACACGGCGAGTCAACGTTGGAGCCAAAAGGTATTTTATCTTGAAAAACAACCAACGGCTCAAATCTGTTTATTGGAAAACGTTATATGCCTATTTGAAATTCAATTTTAATATTCTTAAATTATTATTTTATATTTTATTAATGAAAGCTTACTTTATTAACATAACATAAATAAGAGAAGCACACAGTAATAAGCTCTAGAAGACAAAGGAATTTTTCTTTGGGAGAAAAAATAAATCATGTTGATGTTGAGTAAAATAGGCCTTATCCAAAAAAAGGTGTGGCACTTTGACATTTTCAAATGGCCCATTTTAAGGTGTATGGAAATTACATTTCAAATCTAGGAATGAAAACAACAAGTATTTGGTGGAATAGTTTCAAAGTTAATAAAACCTCTTTAAAAATCGACAATAATTTACGGCCTTAAATAGACCAATTCGTAAACCGTCACAAATGCCGTCTCTCGTCTCAGTCTCACTTCTTTCATTCCGGGCCGTACCACGCTTTATGTATGTTTTAAAAATATGAATCATGTTTTATAAATTCCCGAAACACACACACAACTAACATATTATGATTGTATGTGATAATTCTCAGTAGTTTTGTTACCGAAAATACAATAAAACTACGAAATTAAAGACATTTACTATTTAGTCCATCAATATAGATATCGTAACGTCGTTGAGCGAACTGTCAGTGTGTGTTTATTACAGACAATTCCAAAGATGCATTGCGCGTCGCAGTGTTTCTATTGGCCGTAATGCGGGTCGCCACTCTAGTGTATTTTTACTCTGTGGTTCACAACCTTGATTTACCAGATGTTTACACTATTTGCGTACGAGGGACAGCCATTTTGTTCAGCAGTTTTGTCCCGATTTTCACGAAATTCGATGACAACAAACATTATGGTGTAACGGTGATATATTCAAACGTTTTTTTAAATCGAATAATAATTGTGACCTCTAGAGAGAGAGAGAGAGAGAAATGGGGTTTAACGTCCACTCGACACAAACTAGGTCATTTTGGGACTAACATATGGTTTAATTTTATTTCAATAATTCGCTTGCGCGTAGGGGTCTTTAGCAGTGGGAGGAAACCGGAGAAAACCCACGAGGTTGGACAGGCGACCCTACTCCTTGTCACGTACAACCTGGGATTCGAAACCACGCCAGTCGACTCAATGACAGACTATATGATACAGCGCGCGCACGCTAACCATTCAGACATCCAACCCCCCGTGACCTCTAGAGGGACCACAAGCTAAAAACGCTATTATTAGTACAACCAGAGTCCATAATTCAGGAAGATGCATTTCGTTATGCGCAAAAATTGAAAGGAACCAAGATCTTTGGGTTATAAACATACATTCCAAGTTTCATCAAAATTGGATCAAAATTGTGGCCTCTAGAGGGTCCACAACTTTGATATACCAGATGTTTACATTATTTGGGTACGAGGGGCGGCCATTTTGTCTGGCAATTTTCATGAAACTCAACCTCAGATAGAGTGGTTCAATGGTCAATTAATTTTCCTTATATAAACATACGCAGTTATCTGCCTGACTGCATCGTCTGTGAGATTTTCTGAAGTGAGCAAAATGTTGTCCCGCGCACGTGAATTTGGATGTCGCAGCAAATATACGTCACAAATAGCATTCCATGTGGTATTATACAAACATGTATTGGTATATAAAGCCAAGTAAAAATACACTCATTACGCTCTTCAACTTTCATGTTTATTTAATAGCGAACGTGAGCAAAAATTTCGATTGCACTCTTTGAATTAATTTTTGATTTTGGCGATTTCGGTACAGAGCTAGCTGTAATAGCTTCGTTTCATTTTTAACTTTTAAAACCATGAGCATGGCAAGATAAACTCATTACAACATTTTGGGATTTACTTTTATTTAGTGGTTACAACCTTCGTTTATGTGGCGCTCTATTTACTTTAGGAAATAAATATTTGCTAGCTCTAAATACGCAGAACTATTTGAGACCGGAAAATAACCGAAACAAACTTTTTTATTGGTGGTCTTTATTTTCCAGACACTTTTCAATAACTTGGTGTAAATTATTTTCATAATCATAGTATCTTATTTAATTATTCTGTAGCCATAAAACTTGATCGACGGACTTAGTTTTTTTTTCTAGATCTGAGACTGAGCCCTGCAAGATGACGTCCACCGATGATTTGCTATCAATCAAGCATTGCATTGGACAAGTACCCCTATTATTTGAGCACTGTAACCAAACTACCTATGGCAAAAATCACAAATAGGCTTATACTATTACTAGGCATTGTTAATAAATTCCTGACAACTACGGAGCAACTGTCTATCATAACTGCTGACGACTGTGTGACGTTTGGTGACAATTACATTCAAAATAGACTGGTCAGACTGAAGACAAAGACTAGGAAGCTGGGTAAAAGTAAGGCCAAGTCCAATAAATGTATGAGAGAGAAAGAGAGAAATGGGGTTTAACGTCCACTCGACACAAACTAGGTCATTTCGGGACTAACATATGGTTTAATTTTATTTACACAATTCGCTTGCGCGTAGGGGTCTTTAGCAGTGGGAGGAAACCGGAGGACCCGGAGAAAACCCACAAGGTTGGACAGGCGACCCCACTCCTTGCCACGTACAACCGGGGATTAGAAACCACGCCAGTCGACTCAATGACAGACTTTATGATACAGCCCGCACACGCTAACCATTCAGCCATCCAACCTCCCAAATAAATGTATGAAATCATAAGACGATTTTCTTGACACCCCATATTTCCCGGGATAGCGGACGAAACTCCATCGGCAGATACCAGTGAAATTAATTTAATAAATAGAGAGACTCAGACATCTGCCGATGCGACCTTGACTGATTTAAATAGGAAAAATAGGTATTTGCCGGCCGCAAATTCCGGCGATTGTCAAAAGGTCATAAAAGCACAATCGCCCAGTTAAAAAATCGACTTCGGAAGACTAAAAAAGAAATGATTCGCGTGAAGGCTAATAATGAAAATAAAAAACAATTGGCAGGTATAAAAAAAACGATTGCAAGTCCAAACCTTTTGTATGATGTCGAAAATCAAAGATACACAGCAGAATGCCATATTTTGGTCATGGAACTTAAAAATCTAAATGTTTTGAATGGTAACGTAGCAGGGGTTATAATTACACTCCTTCAAAATCTACAGTTCAAAGAATATCATGTAAGCGTGTCTGTGTATCTTTAAATCATATTTCGGATACCTTAAAGTCGACAAAAAATACCTCCCTTTATACAGACGAAACTACAAAATTTGGCTCTAAATTCTGCACATACGCAATAACTGCTGACTCGATACATACACCATTTATTCTTGGTCTATGTGTAATGGCTGATAAATCTGCGCAAACTACATTAACGGAAATTTTGGCAGATCTCGACGAAATTGCTGGACCATTTAGTAAATCCGTTATTTCTAAATTAAAAATGCCATGTCAGACAGAGCTAGCACCGAAAAGCTTTTTAATTCTTTACTTACACAATACGGAGGCAGTATTTGCACTAAATTGGTAGAAAACTGGTCAGATTTATCAGATTCAGAGCGAAATATTCATATGAATATTAATCATTTCATTTGTGGTCTTTATTTATTAACTAGTTTATCCTACAATGTGTTCTTTTTTCATAACAAACATCATACGGCACAATATAGTTATTTATCTGTGGGACAAGAAATTAAGTCATAAATTAATAGTTTTATAGAGGTCTTTATCCCTCACTCTCCGTATTGCATGCCATTATATTTTCCTCGTACTTTATCCGACAATTTATTTTTCATAACAAACATCATACTGCACAATGTCTATTTATCTTTGGGACTAACATTATTAGATTTATAGACGTCTCTCTCCCTCTCTCTTTCGGTTCCTCTGTGTAACATGCCATTATAAACAGACCCGGTGTCTGTGGGTATACATAAATGAAAGCTCTCGCAAACGCATTCTTAACCGTTATGTTGACGTCATACTCCCGGAAATAAATTTAGATCGAGGCTAAATGATAGATTGTACGAAGCGAGGCTGCTGTTGAGTGAAGCCGCATGTCAGTCAATTTGACTGAAAGTTTGATATATACGGCCTTGATATTATGTTTAGTTGTGGTTAAAATACGAGTTTGGATGTCGGTATTATACGCTCTTTTGTCACTTGCGTTTACAGAAAAATTATAATAATTGATAAACATCGCAGCTAACATCACCCCAGTTGAATTGCAGCTCCATTGGATCACTGTTCGGGGGTTACGTAGGCCTACCAGTTACAGTAGAAGAAAGAGTACACGCAGGCTAACAAGAAGTCAGCTATAATTATGCCTCATTGATTTGGTCCATTCCTTTCAAACTTTCGCTTCTTATCTATATATGAAAAGTCTTATTTTTAATTTGTAGTAAAAATAAATGTGATACAAATTGAATTGCAACGCCGTCTCAAACCACAGCCATTGAAAACGTTACTTGATAATCGAGATTATGTAGGTGGAGTTAACGCCTGTCAATCAAACGATTGTATATTCTCGGAAACGGTGAAGGGAGAGTTGACTCCTATTTCTAGTCAAAAATTACAATGGTGATAACTTTGTTCAGAATAAAGTAATTTGACTGAAATTTTCAATATATTCTTCTTTCATCATCTATTTTTGAACTGTTATTGCAAGAATGGCCAAATCTCTATTAAAATCTCCTATAATGTATCTTTAATAGAGGACATGGTTTTCATAAACACAACCAAAATAAAACATGTGATTCCAAAGTATTTTAGAAAGTAAAAAAAAAACCAGCGGCTGCCAGGCAGGATACGCCTATATTTTGCAAGAGATGGATAGAGAACAAGCTAAAAACAAAAATGATTTTTTGTACAATCAGGGGCCATAATCCAGAAAGTTATGGTCTGAAATGTGCAAATATCAAAAAGACTCAGATTTTTGAAATATAAAGATATGTTTTAAGTTTTATTAAAACCAGATAAAAATTCTGACCTCTAGAGGGTCCATAACCTTTGTATTACATACTTATACACAATTTGCATACAAAGAGCAGCATTTTGACGGGCACTTTCATTTCGATTTTCCTGAAATTCCAATTCAACCTTCATTATGGTGGAATGCTGATATATCTAAACTGTTTTTAAAATCGGAAAAAAAAATTGTGACCTCTAGAGATCCACAAGCTAAAAATGCGATTTTTCAACCATTCAGGGGCCATAATCCAGGAAGTTATGTTCGAATATGTATGTTTAATAATAATAATAATAATGGATTTCTATAGTCACTCGTATTCAAAAAGTTTGCTCACTGGTACCGTGTTAGTCTGTTACATTTACGACAGTTTCCCATCATCTGCACTGAATAGGTATGTTTTTAGCAAGGATTTGAATGTACATAATGATTTTGCATCCTTAATATGTGATGGTAGTTTGTTCCACAGTTTAGGAGCAGCAACAGAAAAAGTTCTGTCTCCACATTTCACGTAATTTGATCTCGGAATTTCCAATTGGATTTTGTTTGAAGAACGGGTTTCCCTTTGTGATGATTTTATGTGAAGTAGATCCTGGAGGTAGGTAGGACAGGTGGTGTTTGGCTGTAAACATTTGTAAGTTAATAAAAGTATTTTGTAATTAATGCGTTGATTGATAGGAAGCCAGTGTAAATCTTTCATTTCAGGTGTGATGTGCTCATATGGTTTCATTCTGGTAATAATATTTTGAATTCTTTGAAGACGTTGTAAAGTTGATGCAGGGATTAGAGTTACCTCCCCTGCACTTTAAAGCTGCATGGAAGAGCTGTCAGATTTTTGCAGTTTTCTCAACTATCTGGAATGTTTAACTTGTGAAATTGTGCACTGATATACATTCAAGTATTGTATGTGATTATGATGTTTCATTGGATTTAGCTGTGGAATGTGTATAGTACTGAAAATCAGGCATTTAGTGCATGTTCTGCTGTTTTTGATCAGAAAAATCTACTCACACTGAGAACTACTAAGTGGTTGATCTGTACGCAGCCCTTATATAAATCTCTGTTTGGCTTGTTATTTGTACGTCTATCGAAAGAAAATTAATTTCCCGACTATTACTCAGTATTACCCCGTTAAAACTGTAAATAAGGTGTGTTAATTAACAAGGGTGAAAAATGTCCGAGGGGTGAGTTAATTAACACTAGGGGTGAAAAACTGTACGACGGTGCGTTTTCTATAGAGGTGTGTTAATTAACCTACCGGTAAAAAATGAATTTCAATGGTGTGTATTGTTTAATTGGCGTGTTTTCTCGCTAGTTGCGATAACTGCACCAAAAGGAGTATAATCAAGGACCAATAGGCTTTATCTGACACGTACGTGTTAAATCAAAATTTGGGAAGTAAAACTGTTTTACCATGGGATTTATCATTCGACTGTGTGTTTTACGCAGGTCTTTGTATAATTAAAGACAGGTCTTTAGATAGGCGTGTGTGCTCGCTATGATCTACGTTTCTCTTATGCGTCTTTTGTATTGCGTACCATATATTATAAAGTTGCATTTAATGAAATGAAAATATGGACCATAATCTATCGTATAAGGAAAGGCGAATGCAATGTCGTCATTTATAAATACCCAGACATCAGCGCCCAATTTGAATATCCACGGGAATATAGAGAGTTAATCCAGCAAAAACTATTTTTTCTACAACCGAAATATATTTCTGCTTTATTACTAAAAAGACGCGCACTCACCGTTTCACATTTATCAAATTTATAAAAACGCGCCACCTTCAATAGCAATATCCACAAAACAGAAATCTCCATATTGATAACAAGCCAACAGTGAGGCTGATGTCCCCCGCCGAAATAGGAAAATAATTAGAGGACACATATAAATTTATCACAAATTATCTTTTACAAAGTATTGAACAATCAAACAGTATATCTTTACTTATAGTCTAAGCATACAATGTTTTTGATGGAATAATTATAGCATATTAAGGGGAAAACATGCTCTATGCCTACAGATCTAGAGTTTGGTTGTATCAACGGGTCTATTTTCCATCTTGCTGCAAGTTGTGCAAAGTTCACTGTTTTCTTTCTGTCATTAAATGTCAATTCATTATTGCATACTACATATTTAATTAATTTATAATAGTTTCTTTTTCAATTTGTTTTTTCCATTTATTTGTTTATTTACCTTGCCTATATTCATTGTATTGGATTGTATTGGAATTGCTCAATTGATGCTTTTATCAATACCTGGTTATAATATTATGACATGTAATGTGGCAAGTTGAGTCGGGACATGTAGGCTATAATGTAACCTAAATGTATACATAAGTGGATTTCGTTTCATTTTTTTCGAAAATATTGTACAGATAAAAGAGGAGGAATTACAGGGGTAATACATTGGAAAGCTTCTTCAAGAACTAAAGCATAAACTATATAAACGAGCTTATAAAAAGGAAAAGTTTGTATAAAGACGTTTCGTTTGCACAACTGGGTGATGATAAATCACGTTTTGTCTTTCTACCCTAAACAGAAAATGCTCATTATCGAACTGAGTCAAGATATTGATGTAATGAAACTATACACCAAGTTTCATCAATCTCACTTAATTAGAACTAAAGTTATCGTGTCCCAAAGCATCAACCAATCAAATTGCTTATCTCTGCTTACCCTAAGCGGAAAATGCTCATCTTCGAACTCCATCAAGGCATTGACCTAATCAACACATACACCAAGTTTGAACATTCTAGCTCAATTAGGAAGAGAGTTATCGTGCCCCAAAGTATCAACCAATCAAATTGCTTATCTCTGCTTACCCTAAGCGGAAAATGCTCATCTTCGAACTCCATCAAGGCATTGACCTAATAAACACATACACCAAGTTTGAACATTCTAGCTCAATTAGGAAGAGAGTTATCGTGCCCCAAAGTATCAACCAATCAAATTGCTTATCTCTGCTTACCCTAAGCGGAAAATGCTCATCTTCGAACTCCATCAAGGCATTGACCTAATAAACACATACACCAAGTTTGAACATTCTAGCTCAATTAAAAGTTATCGTGTCCCAAAGCATCAACCAATCAAATTGCTTATCTCTGCTTACCCTAAGCGGAAAATGCTCATCTTCGAACTCCATCAAGGCATTGACCTAATCAACACATACACAAAGTTTGAACATTCTAGCCCAATTAGGAAGAGAGTTATCGTGTCCCAAAGCATCAACCAATCAAATTGCTTATCTCTGCTTACCCTAAGCGGAAAATGCTCATCTTCGAACTCCATCAAGGCATTGACCTAATAAACACATACACCAAGTTTGAACATTCTAGCTCAATTAGGAAGAGAGTTATTGTGTCCCAAAAAGTGTGACGGACAGACAAACGGACGGACAGACGGACACGGACAGACAGACGGACAGACAGACAGACGGACGAACCCATTTTAATAGTCCCCTGCTTTCTTCGAAAGGCGGGGGACAAATACTATGACACAACCAACGGAACAGTGGTGATTCCCACACAAATGATATATTTAAACTAAAATTACTTTAGCTTTTCACTAAATTTACATCGCATACAATCCAACGATCCTCATTCCAGAACTTGTAACTTATAATAGCCGGTTTTTTTTTATGCCATAATAATTACAGAATTGTCCCATGATATAACATATCAAAGAAACATATACGCCCGTATTGTCACGTAATCATTTTTCGTGGCTTGTATTCTATTGTTACGACTATACCTGGCGTTTATACTGTGTACCATACCGTCACGCTAGTTATAGATGAAGTTGCATTTAATAAAAATAAAAATATTGACCTTAATCTATCGCACGAAATGCAATGTCGTCATTTATAGATATCGAACAGGTAGGCCAAATTTGCCGTATGTAAATATACCGATTCTCGTAAATATACTGATTCTCGTAAATAGTAAATATACTTCTCGTAAATATACTTAATCATGTCTTCCGACAAGTTATTATTTGTGTCTTCAAATTTGTACTATATAACCGGATTGCTGATCAAAAAAATAATATAATTCAAATGTCAACCCAACCATTTCAGACTTCGCGGTTCACGCATAGTCCGTGCATAGCACGGTGTCGGCAGTCTCCTTGATCAGGTAACAATTCTATTTATACATGTAAAGGCGTGCACGAGCTTATTCGCACGTATTGTAAAACTGTTCTGTTGCTTTATTTGAGAAGATACTGATATTAAACTATAAAATTTGTCAATTTTTTCTTTGAAAATTCTGATAAATCGGTAGCTTTTCGGGAAGCGTTGACCATATCGCGTGCACTGTGTGTGTATTGCATGTGTTTTTTATAATAGCTGAAAGAACATATAGCTCGTTAAAAATTCGAAACAAACAGCATTGTAATTTTATGCAAAAATACATTACCCTGTTCCCCAATCCAATTTGATTTGATTAAACTTCACATTTCATTTAGACCTTAGACAATTACGTTTCCAACTGGTACGGAGTAGTAATTCAAATTTATTATCATCATTGGAGAGATGTTTTTGCAAATAAAGGGGACAAAGCAATATTAATACTATAAATCGAAATTTTGTTACTGTTATACATATATAAAAGGACAATATTGGTGCCAGTCATTATCACATATGTGATCGAACTTGTTAAACACGCTCCAAATATTATTTTATCACAGAGATCATTGCCACGATAGATTTGTAATCAATGTTTCAACAATCGGAAGTGACAAACGCAAAAGGAAAACACGATTTATCCTTCTATAGAACTGACTGGAGTGACGAGTGATAACAGATGCATGGGCGATATTGATACACTATATATTATTATAGTGCGCCCTTCCATGTAACTTAATTGTTTAGGGACACTTTACAAAGTGACAATTTAATCATATTAAAAAAAAATCAAAATGATGGACATGTAGTGTCTATTAAAAGCCAGTTTAAATAACAGTGTTTTAAATAGTTTGTTTTAAAGAATATAGATATGTACAACATCTTAAACTAAATGGTTGGTTATTCCATAAAACAGATACGTCTGTATCAAGAGATAGTTTGTTACTGGTTGCAATAAATTTTACTATAAACGTTTCTATGTATTCATTCTATTTACATGCCATAAAAAGTTTTAGACATAAATTACCTTATTTTTCATATTGCACGATTTTTTAAGTTAGTGAAAACAGTCAATTAATAAATCTATAAATAAAATTAACAACCGTAATTCAGACAGCAACTTCTAATACACATTTTGGTTGAAATAAATGATCCATGTAGCTTGTTAATTAGTTTATTACTTTATGACCCCAATCAAGTATCAAAACACCACATTTTTTATGTAACACTTATGTAGTTCAACGTTTTCAAACATTCTGATCAATCAACCATAGCAAAAAGATGACAATACTTTCCCCCAGTTTGACTGTATATACAGGATACCAGTGCACTAATGTTGTATTTTAAAAAAAAAACGATTAGAAATATAGACAGTGTTATTTAAATGTTCACATCACATCCCAAGTATTTATATCGTCTAGTTCTATCGGGAGCAGATCTATCATTCAGTAATCATAAGTTTATGGACCTCTAAAATCTTCGCTGCATCCACGGCACAGATACAATACAATGCTGATTTTTATTTTTCATTTCGGCGCCAATGGCTCGGCCTTCAATGCATACTATCAATTAAAGGTCAATATTTGAACTTACGCGTTTAATCAAATGAAACAATGTCTAAAATGAGATCCCCTTCAATAACCAATTGTCATCTTGTAGTCTTGTATAGAGAGTATAATTTATATTGTACATATTTCATCTTTTTTTAGCAATTCAAATCACTCTTATTTACCAAATTTTATGTCGAATTACATGATAATCATACATACTCCCTCAATGTATATACATGTAAATTTCATTAACTTTTTATGTAATTTACAACCACTTTTTATATATTTTTCATCCACTTTTATAATGTATTTATTATGCTGACCGTAATGTATAATTTACATGCTTCTCGAAGGGGTGTTTTATGTAATAAAATCTATCTATCACGGTTGACCTCAATACTGATATGCAAATACATGTAGTTGATGTTTTTCGGCACCATAAATAATTTAGAAACTAATCGTTAATTTATTTTCGCTACTAAAAACTAAAAAACTCCAAATATTTGAAACATTGACGGTTATTTATTAGGGCTGTGTCGATACAGTCCATTTTCGATACGATACGTATTGACGATACGGCAAACCGATACGCGATAGGTATCGCGATAGGACAACACGAATTATGCCCAAAATAATCTGAAACTACATTCTGTTTCAAGACGTTTGAGATGGGTAAGCATCAGGGTCCTTAATTCATTTTGAAACGAACTGGCCAGAATTGGGTCAATATTGAGGTCCCGTAGGATATGGGTTAATTATAAGCTCCATTCCCTTTAATATAACTATACTTCAACAAAAATAATTCTTGGTAATTTGTTGTGGAGAATGTCGTATTTTAATATATGTGATTACCACACAAATAACGACAGGTACACCTTTTGAAAATTTTCCATATTTAATTCACGTACCATCTTGAAGTTCACGTCCGTAATATTCCAGAATAAATTATTTACTGTCTTCGTTTATTGAATTCGATGAAACATTCGCGTTTCATAAGTAGATGATCTAAAATATTAGCATTTTTCAACTATTGCCAGTATCAGAAAATGCTGTAGTCAAAATAAGCTAATACGGCACCATGGCATTTCTTCATAACACAATTTGTAGTCTTTGTCTATCTGGTAACTAGTTACGTAACTTGGCAAAAGTTTTTATTCATTCATCAATTCATAGACACACCGCACAATTGTCACGTGACAACCATACTTGAAATTGCTTTAAAATAAAAATTCATTACGATTATGATATAGCCTTCAATAAAAACAATATTTTTAAAATTAAGCCTTTGTCAGAATGTGTATAAAATAAAAAAACAATCATAACGGTAAGCGCTATTTAGAACTGGTTTATTGACCTAATTCCAAGCGATATGCCACGTGTCATTGGAATTCTACCAGTAAAATGTATCATTAAATGACTGTTTTTCGGTGTATTTGGTGTTCTATCAGGGGATTATATTCAATGAAGATTTACCTAACAACTGGTCAGTGAATCCATTAATGTATGATCCAGTTATTATTTTAATATCTGTCGGTACCTGGAATTCATACCGAGTGTGGAAGACGCTCGATTGGCAAACCATGCTGAGATCGTCTTCTTTCGCCACGTGGGTTTTGTGGTCTTTCTTAACTGAAGAATTTTTTAAACGATATATTACGTATCGATATAAATATCGCTGGAACGTATCGACACATATCCGTGTATCGATATATCGACACAGCCCTAGTATTTATCAGTTACATGTTGTTAGAGAAATGCGTGGTCTAACATATAAACGATAGATCAAGGTCCATATTTTTATTTCATTAAATGCAACTTTATAATATATGGTACGCAATACAAAATGTTGTATTTTAGCTTTACTGATGTCTTTGTTGTACATGTATTTGTTACGTTTCTCCTGATATATTTGATGATGGATTTCGAGTTTGGAACGCCTCCACGTCTTCTCAGCTTTCCTACACTCATGTTTCGCATTTTGGAGATCGGCTGTGAACCATTTGGTATCAGGTCTAACAAAGGTGCATGAACATCAAGTACACTTTCAATGGCATTGTTAAGGAAAGACCACTTTTCATTAAGTTCAGGAACTGATCCAAGTTGTTCGCTAATGTTCTGCAAATTGACGTCCTCTACAAACTGTTTGAGGTCAATATTACGACACTTCCTATAGAATAGTGTAGTTTGTTTAGGTTTAGATATATTAAATCAACAAAAATGCTGAAATGATCAGAAAAGCAGTGGTTCTTACTTGGATATTGCCGATACAAGTGCATGATGATTTAGAAATGACCAAGTCTAAAGTATGACCTTGCTTATGTGTTCGTTCCTTAAAATACATCTTTAAGTCGTAGGAATCGAGAAGGAGCTGGAATTGTTTTGAATGGTGATCATTTTTATTGTCCACATGAATGTTAAAGTCACCTAGAATGATGGGTTGATCAGATGTTATTAGTAGTCCTGAGATAAAGTCAAGGAATTCACTCTAGAAAAATTTGTTTTTGACTGATGGTGGAGGTCTGTAGATGATGACTAGGCCTGCTATTAAGGTTGACAATGAGGTCAATGTGTTCAAAACTAGAATAAGTGTCTTTAATCTGATCAGAACTTTGTGCAGAGCTAATTGCAAAACATTTGTTGTAAACTAATGCCAATGCCAATGTGATGATGATTTTCAGATTTTAGTTATTATATTATAGTTTCAGGGAACCAGTTCATTTACTGGCACAGTATCATTTTCATTCAGCCAAGTTTCAGTGATCACAAAAATATCAATGTTTTCATCTAGTATATATTGATTTAAAGGCAATGTTTTATTTCTCACAGATCTTGCATTCAAAAATAGTTTAAAAATTAAGTTACATTCATTTTGAATTGGTGCTGCCACCACTGCTCTCATGAAAGGTTACTCTCAGGATGCTACTAGAATCTTGGGCAGATGGAAAAGCAATGCGATTAGATCATATATAAAATTCCCCACCTTAGTTATGTAAGATGTTGGTATTGAGATGTGAACGACTGGAAAAAAGGACATTGCTAAAGCTGTGGTATCAGATGCTTAGTTTTAGTATATCCCAAGCAGGGGTGGGGATGTATTCTTTCTATTATATAATTTATATTGCATGTACATGTACATGTAGTACACTCTAATAATTGTTTTGCAGTTCTGTATATTATGTCTCATTTTTTTTTTAAAAAGGTTAGCTTAGGTTACCATTTCTTTCGATGGTTATGTTAATTGATAAGTATGTGCCTATTCTTCGAAAAATTCAGAATGTAGACTAACCTTTCTGTTAATTATTATCGCTTTATGTTATGTAAATTGTACCCATTCTTTGAATAATGCATAATGTAGACTAGCTTTTCTTTCAATCATTCTTGGTTGATATCATGTAAATATGTGTTCTTTCTCTGACAAATGCATAGCCTTGTCGAGCCTTTCCTTTGATTGTTCTTTTGTTAATATTGTGCATGGTCCTGTTTACGTGCAATGTGCACAAAGTAGGCAAGATTATGTTAATATTACTAGACATGACAAGTATTAGGTGTCTATTCTTAAGGCAGGCAAAACCTTTTTCGTTTAGTCCATGGGTTGAAATCAAATAATATTATGTGTACATTCTTTGAATTACATGTATGCCCAGGCCAGCATTCCTTTACTTTATTGTTTATTTAGCTAATTATTACCTGTGTCCATCCTTTTGCAGGATGCACATCTAGGCTAGTTGTGATGTACGGTAATTATTGATGTGCCCAGACTGTGAAATATGCATGTGTAGACTACGGGTTCCTTTTAAATGTGTTATTGTATTGCTATCAGGGAATTAATAATGTAGTTAAGTGTTGTTGGTGTGATGTGTCTTGAGTTGGGCACGACATCATGTAGAGTGATGTGTATGGCCGGGCTTATTATTTTCATTCAGCCCAACTCGTTCAGAAAACATGATATCCTGGAAATACTTGGGGAAATTATAATTTAAATTTTGATATGCTTCCTTTCTCATCTCATGTTTTCATTTCGTCTTCTTGTATAATAAATGACATGTTACACCAACACTTGTGTTTGTTATTCATTAAAAATGTGTGTGGAAGGCGGGGTCCTTTGCTAGGAGCACAAATATTACATGTGTATCACCTGGATTATATTTGAACAAAGAATAGACACAAAACACTTTCTCAGTGCACACGGTATTCTAAAGACAAAAGCTATTAGTGTCCCTTGGAAAACTGTTGATAGGGTGGACTACTGGACATTATAAATACATTTGCATATACAATTCTTAAAACAGACATACCTTGAGAATACATCAGCACTTAAAACACATCCTATAATATTACCTAGATGTGGCACATTATTAACATAAGGTAAGGCACTAGCAATTAGTAGATTTCTCTCTCCTTCTTTTGGTAATCTAAAAATTTTACACAACCATATTATACCACCATTTTTAAGACGAGAATTAAACAACATGCAGTTAAGCAAGATACACCCACATTTTGCATGAGATGGACAGAGAACAAGCTAAAAGATAGGTTGCCAGGCAACGAAACATACACCCACAGCAGCTAAGTCGTCCGGGCAGTCAACAAGTGTTGTCACATATTTTTTCTTTTGTCAGTAATGAGGACATTTACAACACATGAAAATCTGATTGCAAGTTATAACCCATGTAGTAATTATCCGAAAACATTAGAATTGTTTTGATTGCTTGTCTCATGACCTTAAGCCTGCCAAATACTATGCAACGACATAGGCGATTTCGGTCGCCGACGATGAAAAATCAAAAACTCCACTAGTGTGCATACTCGGTCGCAAGTGATTTTTCGTCGCCAGCGATTATTGCAGGGATGTTCGCCGATATCAGACATGTTTGATATGATCGCTCAAGTCATCGCTTCGTCGGCAACTCAATCATTTTTTGTTATTCTTCTCATGTGACATAATCACACACAAGGTTTCCCGGAATTTTTGTTTCTGTTGCTCGGGTAATCTAACTTAGGCCTAACTAATTGAAATTAAGTTTGCAATTCTGGCACTTATTAAATGTGTGAGCTGTCGAATATGGTAGGCACAGTGGATTGTGCCGTTTATATAGCAATATACTCAATAATAACAGCCTATAGGATTCATAGATGGTAATTAGAATGGCCGTTTTTTCCAGTGCCTGTAGCGAGAAAACGGAGGGTGACAGTCACTCGCTCCCCTTTGCTTATTGGTTCATCAATGGTTGCCTCATCTTGGTTGTTTGTTTGGTAATAAGAGGATTAATTATATTTAGGATTCTCTGCAATATTTCGGGATTCATCCTCACGTAGCCTGTTTTCTATACACACAAGAGTCGCCCAATTTGAGCTCGTTACTTTGAATACTACAAACGCACTGCAGTCAACTGGCGTCGTACTAAGACGGCTATGCCGCCGCCTAATCAGCATGTACAAAATAATATTAATTGAAGTATTCAACACGATGACGACTAAAATGCATTTAGATACATGTGTCGCATAGTGTGTGCCTGCCTTTAAACAATTTATATTAACTTTAGCCTCTAGAGCGTCCACAAGATTTTTCAAAGCGATCAAGGGCCATAACTCTGGTACCAATCATCGGAAATCGGTGAAAATTAATAGGCTTCATCATCTCATGACCTTAAACATTGTTTATAAATTTAAAGTCAATCAGATATTAACTTTAGCCTCTAGAAAGCGAGAGAAAAATGGGGTTTAAATTCCACTCAACACAAACCAGGTCATTTCGGGACTGACATATGGTTCAATTTTATTTCAATGATTTGCTTGTGTGTGGGGGCGTTTTTAGCAGTGGGAGGAAACCGACACAAACTACATTTCGGGACTAACATATGGTTCAATTTTATTTCAATAATTCACTTGTGTGTGGGTGCGTTTTCACCAGTTGGAAGAAACCGGAGGACCTGGAGAAAATCCATGAGGTTGGAGAGGCAACCCTACTCCTTGTCATGTACAACTGCGGAATCAAAACCATGTCAGTTAACTCAATGACAGACCTTATGATACAGTGCACAGGCACTAACCATTCTGCCATCCAACCCCACTAGCCTCTAGAGCGTTCACAAGGTATTTCAAAGTGACCAAGGGCCATAAATCTGGCAGTATCATTGGAAATTGTTGAAAATTAATAGGATTCCGGCGTCTCATGACCTAAAACACTTTGTATAAATTCAAAGTCAATCAGATATTAACTTTAGCCTCTAGAGCACCCACAAGATATTTCAAAGTGATGCAGTAATTATCGGAAATTGCTGAAAATCAATGTTTCTTCATCTCATGACTTTAAACACTGTGTCTAAATTTAAAGTCAATCGGATATTAACTTTAGCCTCTAGAACACCCACAAGATTTTTCAAAGTGATCAAGGGCCATAACTTAGGCAATAATTTTCGGAAATTGCTGAAAATCAAAACAATTCTTCACCTTATGACTTTAAACATTGTGTATAAATTTAAAATCAATCAGATGTCAAGGGCCATAACTCTGGCAGTAAATATCGGAATTCACTGAAAATCAATTGGCTTCTTCGTCTCATGACCTTAAACAATCTGGTTAAAACACTGATCCTATTTCGTTTCGTTTTTATAGTTCAAAATTTCGTTTTACTTGTCTTTACTACACTTGGATCTGGAAGACTTGTTACCTAACTCGTGTTCTGCTTGAAATGAGGGGTCAGCCAATCAAATGGTCTGTCGAATCAAGTGTTTGACCTTTTTTGCTCGGAAATGTGGGTAATCCACTATTAACATCAATGCTGATTGGTTAATCAAATCTCTGATGTCATAGGTCAAAACTTGGTCTTTTGACCCCTGACGTGACCTATCGTTATAACTTGTCAGATCTTCATGCAGTAGAGGCCATCGAAAGTAATAAAAAAAATCGAAACGAAATATAGATCTGTATTTTTAATCAGATTGGACCTTAAACACTGTGTATAAATTTAAAGTCAATCGGATATTAACTTTAGCCTCTAGGGCGGCCACAAGATTTTTGAAAGTGATCTAGGGCCATAACTATGGCAATAATTTTCGGAAATTGCTGAAAATCAAAACGATTCTTCATCTTATGACTTTAAACACTGTTCAAGGGCCATAACTCTGGTAGTAAATATCGGAAACGTTGAAAATCAATAGGATTCTGCGTTTCATGACCTAAAACAATGTGTATAAATTTAAAGTCAATCGGATATTAACTTTAGCCTCTAGAGCACCCACAAGACGCGATGACAATATACGACGACATTTAAATGTGGGCGTATAAAAAAGCGATTTTCCACACAATCAGGAGCCATAATCCAGGAAGTTAAGGTCCGATATGCGCAAATATCAAAAGGAACCAAGATCTTTGGGTTATAAACATGTATTTTAAGTTTCATCAAAATTGGAAAACAATTGTGCCTACTTGAGGGTCCACAATCTTGGTATTATGTTTACACTATTTGCATATGGGGAGCAGCCATTTTGTCAGTCAGTTTCGGTCCGATTTTCACGAAATTCGACCTCAACAGTCATTATGGTGTAACAGTAATATATTTAAACATTCTTTTTTTTTTATTGGATAACAATCGTAACATCTAGAGAGGATCTACAAGCTAAAAACACGAATTTCCAACAATCAGGGTCCATAATCCAGGAAGTTACTATCGGATATCCACGAATATCGAAAAGAATCAAGATCTATGGGATATAAACAAATTTTAAGAGCCAGTCCACGAGAAAACCATGCAGAAGGTTCGAAGGTGGGGGTCGGCCGATTGAGTTCATATTTACAGGGTTTGGTCGACCCATCGAGCCTACTCCCCAGCCAAAATTACCGCTTAAAGAAATCAACCGTTTCCGAGATACAGCCCGATTACGTTTTTTGACCGATTTTCGGCATTTTCAGGTCAAATTTCGACCATTTTTGTAGTATTGCTATAGCCATTAATCGACCAATTGAGAACTAGGTTTTGGTTGGTGATTATAGTCTGGGTCTCACCCTACCATAGTATAATAGTCATCCACTGCAACCTCTCTTTCCGTAGGTGTCATGACACTACACAAAAGATGTGTCTGCAGATACCTGAATTATACCCTTTCTTTGAATTGTGATAACTCCACTGGAGCAGGGTTTGTGATAAAAATGAAAATCGTTTTATTTACAGCTAGATCTGTCCTATGCTGTTTTCTAAATGTCGGGCCAGGAATATGCCCAAGCTGACATAAGGCCGTGTTGAATTGATTCCTTGTTTCTCCTCGCCCGCGCGCTTAGGTCGAGGACCCCGAAAATCGTGCGCTTACGTTTTTAACACCCAAAAAAATATTAAAAAAATTACGTTAATAACATCTAAAAAAAATTCTACCAAACATCAGAAGTTAATTCTCGTTGTTTATTCCTCGTTGCGAATTAAATAAGTAAGTGCAGGGGGGCCGCACTACACGCAAAACAAAAATCTACAAGATAAACCTGCGGACAAGACAGAAAATAGGCATTGCACCGAATAAACAAATATCAAATCAAGTGAATGGATCCGGTTGATAATACACATGTAGGGGCCCGCATACTATGGAATAAGTTACACTGTATATGATTGGATGAATTCCGCAAAATGGCGCGTGTAGCAGTCATTTCGGCTAATGAGAAAGCATATTATAAACTGTAAGACAGTCGCTAATATTCAACCGGGAACCTGAATAATCAATTTTTTCATTGGCTAAAATTATAACACATGTCATTATTATTCAAGTATTACCCAATCATATCTTGTATAATAAATAACGCACGCCTTACAAAATGGTGAGCTATGCCGGGCCATAGGTAAATTCGCGTACCGGTTGGCCTAATTTATTGATGTTCAAGGAAATAATAGTGGTCCCGTTCGTTCGTTTCTGGAGTTTAACGAACGAACGAACGGGACCACTATTATTTCCTTGAACATCAATAAATTAACGAAGGAACGGGACCACTATTATTTCCTTGAACATCAATAAATTAGGCTGACCGGTACGCAAATTTACTTATCTCGACTCGACTTTGGTGTGTATTCCCAGCACTTTCACGTTCGATGATATTGTCGAAACCATCTATAACTCAACAAGCAAATCAAATTTCGTCTAACTGGAATGTTTCCATTGTATTGTAACACAAGAATACGGAAAATTTATATCAAAATATGGTTATTTCATTTTTTAAAAAAGTTAAAAAAAGAAGCCATTTGTTACCAAATTTTAGTTTGTTATTAAGTTTATTTAATTAAATAAATATTATCTTTGTTTTTATTCTAACCAATAATATAACTAGATTATTTATAATATTATTAAAAATGGTACACAACCCTCAGACTATATAGGTATTATGCCAGACCACTTTGTGTTTTGAAACCCACTTTGTGTTGTGTTTACCGCACTACCGCACATGATTGCCAGAGTGGTGGCAGGAGAAACAAGGAATCAATTCAACACGGCCTAAAGATATGGTGAATATTATTCAGAATTTCAAAATTAATATAGTGTACTGAGTGTATAACTACCACTCATCCCGATTATCATCGCAAGTAATTTTTATGTTGCAAGAGATGGACAGAGAACAAGCGAATATCGAAAGGAACCTAGATCTTTGGGATATAAAAATACATTTTAAGTTTCATCAAAATCGGATAAAAATTGTGTTCTCTAGAGTGTCCACAATCTTGAAATTACATACTTTTACACTACTTGCGTATGAGTCGTCATTAGGGCGTAACGGTGATATATTGGAACGTTTTTTAAAATCGGAAAAAAATTGTGTCATCTAGTGGAACTTCAAGCTAAAAACGCGATTTTGCGTACAATCGGGGGCCATATTCCACGAATTAACTGTGTGATATGCGCGAATATCGACAGAGACCGAGATCTTTGAAATCTAAACATATATTTTAAGTTCCATCAAAATCAGATAAAGATTGTGACCTCGAGGGTGTCCACAATCTTGGCATTACATACCTTTACACATTTGCGTACGAGGAGCGGCCATTTTGTCCGGCAGTTTCGGTCCGTTTTTCACGAAATTCGAACTCCGCCATCATTAGCGTGTAATGGTGATATTAAAATGGGTTTTTTTTAAAATCGAATAAAAATTGTGACCTCTGGACGGGCTACAAGCTAAAAACGCCATTTTTTGTACAATCATCGGCCATAATCCAGGAAGTTAAGATCCGATATGCGGGAATATCAAAAGGAACCGAGCTCTTTTGGTTATAAACATACTTATTAAGTTTCATCAAAATCGGATAAAAAATTGTGACATTCAGTTTCCACAAGCTAAAAACATGATTTTTCGTAAAATCAGGGCCATAGTCCATGAAGTTACGGTCCGATACTTGCCAATATCGAAAGGAAACGAGATTTTAGGGAGATAAACCTATATTTTAAGTTTTGCTGAAAGTGGATAAAAAATGTGACCTGTAGAGAGAGTGTCCATAAACAAATTGTGGACGGACGGACGGACAGGAGCGACGACAATATACGTCCACGCACGAATGTGGGCGCACAAAAATAGCGAGGTGTTCCTATTTTTATTACGTGCGGATTTGACATTTTATAAAGAAGAAAACAATGTTTTGATATCACGAACTATTGTTATTTTGAAAGTTCTGCATTCATTTGCTGTCATATAATGAAGACACGTACTTTTGAAGGAATACTACTATTATGAATTTGAAGCCGAAGCAGGATTGGCAAGCTTTCATTTAATCAATGTATCACCAAAACACATAATTTTGTACGAATATTAACATAAATCTGAATACCATACGGGAATTAAATATGAAAAATATCGAGGTGCACCTATTTTTATTACGTACGGGATTTGAATATTTTGTTGACACGTGACTTAAGTGGTATGAATCCGTCTACTTAAATAACCATAAGAGTTATGCCCCTTTATTTTTGGTAAAATATCTGACAAGAACATTTTGAAATCCCAACTGTAACTCATTTGTTTTTCAATATTTTCGAATAAGATATGGTTTGTCGATAGAGCAAACGCATGAACTTCAAATTGTACCCCTGATGACCTGGCGATTGAAGGTCACTGTCAAGTTCAAATAAGCAATTTTCATGGAAATTGGGTTTGTTTTGCATAATTGTCGATTTTCATCTGCTCTAAGTCGACTGTTTTTCAAACTTTTGAATTGAAATTTCTCATTTTTCATAGAAAAAAAAAAGGTTTAAATAATCAGGATCGACATTTTAGATCGAGAATTTGCGAAAATCCATATTCACTGGGAGACGCCATCTTGGATTTGTAGACTGGATACCAAACCACACCGAGACTGAATATTTTGGCAAAGTGGGTTGAAGGGGAGCCGGAGTTGATATTGACCCTTTGAATAACAATTTAGGCGATTGGGTACCTGAATAATCCGCCGATGTATCCCAATCAAAACTGAAGTTTTTGCTAACTTTCGACACAAATTTTCACACTGTTGCAAGTTAGCTGACAACGATTTTATTTCTTATATTGTTAGAACTGGTCAAGCTGCAGGGCTGGCCACGAATAAATTGATGGCGAGCAGATGACTGCTCACGCAAATTTAGGTTTGGGCGAGCAAGGCGAGCAATAAAAATTGCTCACGCAAAATGTTGTTTGCGTGAGCACACATTTTTTAACATTGTTCTAAATGAAAATCATAAGAAAATTGCTATTCCTGGCACAGAGCTTGCGGTAAACATGTGTGACCATCGCTTTCTGTTTTTGACAGTCATACTCTTCTTTAATTTTTAAAACCAATTTCCGTATGGATTTCTTCACCCCACGACATAAATGTGGATAGGGCAATCGGGTTTCCTTTGGCCATTATTACGCTTAGATTGAAAATTATATGACTGCACAATGGAATAAAAACCAAAGTTCTGATAAAATAAGAAATACCGATAAATATTAGTTTGAAACGTGTTCATTTAGCGTGAATGCCAAATGCCGGATGTAAACTTTCTTTACTTTAGACTCGATTATCACACGTTTGTTACTGGTGTTCGTAGGAAAACCAGTCATGACGTTCAGGTCTAAAATGTATTTTTAGTAACACGAGTGGCAAGTAACTTCATTAGCCAATCAAATTTAAGGAGGAAATGTCGCGTGCAGCTGGAGAATCTCAGTTTGACAGACAAAATTATGACGTTATTGACATTGTCAATATTTTGATTATTTTTACAGGTTTTTCTTAAAATTTTGAGCGAGCAACAAACTGCTCGCGTAAATGTAGATTTACGCGAGCGCGAGCAACTGCTCGCATCTCGTGGCAAGCCCTGAGCTGCAAATAAATTAATTCTAATTTTTATCGCAAACTCTGCTCCAGTGGAGTTATCGCGATCTGAAGATAGGGTACATTTCAGGTATCTCCAGACACATATCTTGTGTAATCTACTGACACCTATCGAAAATGAACTTTAACCGGATGATCATGATAATGTGATAGGGTAAGACCCCGACTATCATGAACAACCAAAACCTAGTTCACCAGGGTCATGGCTTGAAAATGGCAAAAATCAGCCGGAAAACGTAATTGGCCTGTATCTCGGAAACGGTTGATTTCTGAAATCGGTGATTTTGGCTTGGGAGTAGGCTCGATGGGTCGACCAAACCCTGTGAATATGAACTCAATCGGCCGACCCCCACCTTCGAACATCTGCATGATATTGCATGGTTTTCTCGTGGACTGGCTCTTAAGTTTTATCAAAATCGGAACCAGCTGTAGTCAGGCAAGATATCCCCACATTTGGAAGAGATGGACAGAGAACAAGCTAAAATGATAGGTTGCCAGGCAATGAAACATACGCCAACAGTAGCTAAATTGTCCGGGCAGTCAACAAGAGTTGTCGCATATTTTTACTTTTTCAGTAATGAAACATTTATAATACACTAAAATCTGATTAAGAGTAACAACTCATTAAGTAATTATCAGAAAATCATTATAATTTGTTTGGTTTTTATAAATTTCTGCCCCATGCTAACGTTTAGTATGCGAAATATTTAATATCATGGATTTAGCTGTTCAAGTTATCAAAATTCATTGAAAATCAATACACTTGTTTGTTTCAAGATCTTAAACTCTGTGTATCAATCTGAAGTCAATTGGATGATAACATAAGCCTCCAGAGCGGCACAAAATTTTTTCAAATTGATCAAGAGCCATAACTTTGGCAGTAATTATCGGAAATCGTTGAAAATCAATAGGATTCTTCGTCTCAAGACCTCAAACACTGCGTATAAATGAACTGCGTATATTGATTAAGTAGTCGTCTTTGGTATCAGGATATATGTTTTCGGGGTGCATATTCCATTTCTGCCGTATACAACTGTATAAAATGATCACATATTTAGAATATTGCTGCCATTTGTGGCGGGAAAATGGGACGATGTGCCATTTGTGACAGGACATTTTCTAAACACATTACTGAAGTGAAAAGGTTTCTGAATCCATTTATGCTATGTAAAAGCTTGTAGCATGTTCCTGAAAGCCAGTACCAGATAAATAGCACATTTATTTGGTCGAGCGCGCTGGGCATAGTAAGCGCTTGGTGTGGTCGTGCATGAGCAGAGAGAGAGAGAGAGAAATGGGGTTTAACGTCCACTCGACACAAACTAGGTCATTTCGGGACTAACATATGGTTTAATTTTATTTCAATAATTCACTTGCGCGTAGGGGTCTTTAGCAGTGGGAGGAAACCGGAGGACCCGGAGAAAACCCACGAGGTTGGACAGGCGTGGCATGAGCATGATGGGCGCATGTCAACTATCTTTAGTCTATAACTGTGATATATCCACACGTTTTTTTTAATCAGACAAAAATTGTGACCTCTGTAGGGACCACTAGCTAAAAACGCGATTTTTCATACACTCAAGCGCCATAATTCAGGAAGTTACAAACGGATATGTGAAAATATTGAAAGAAACCAAAATCTTTTGGTTATAAACATGGATTTCAAGTTTCATCAAAAACGGATCAAAATTGTGACCATTAGAAATATCGAAAGGAAACAAGATATTTGAATTCTTCCAGTTATCCCAAGTTTTTTTATGTAACTATGCAGACGATTCTTTTCAGATGTCTACCTTAATGGCATCCACAAGTCACATGACTACAATTAGCCAATCAGAATCGGGAGACTGGTTGGTCAGACTCTCTATATATAAGGCTCTGCGTGTAGGTACATGGGATGATTTTACCTGTACAAATGTTTTGCATACGGTAAATATTAAAACAGAAAGTAAACATAAATAATAAATACATAGGATGGTTTCTATCTTTTAATCTAGTAGAATGTGAGTCCCCAGTTTTCCATGATTTAAAAGCAGCATCTATTTCCTCTTCAGTCAATGCTTTTGTAACCTATAAACAGATATTATTCATTATATATTTATATATATATATATCTATATCAGTAGGACAAAAGTAGTGTAGAATTTTGTTGATCTGATGTGCTACTTCGATTATTGATGTGGCAAGCTCTATATGACTAAAATATTCTGGTTCTCTGATAGCGCCACATCATCAAAAGATAGGTTGCTAGGTAACAAAATATACCCCCACAGCAGTTAAATCGTCCGGGCAATGAAGCATTTACAATATTCTGGTTCTCTGATATCGCCACATCATCAAAAGATAGGTTGCTAGGTAACAAAATATACCCCCACAGCAGTTAAATCGTCCGGGCAATGAAGCATTTACAATACACTGAAATCCGATGAAGAGTAACAACTCATAAATTAATTATTATTATTATTATTACAACACATTTATAGTGCGCCCTTTCATATAACATGTTCAGGAGCACCTTACAAAGTGACAATGTAATCACAAATAAACAACAAGATTATGGACATGTTAACGATTGTATACAGAGTCAGTTAAAAGCCTGATTAAATAAATGCGTTTTAAGTTGTTTCTTAAAAGAATATAGATATGTACAACATCTTAAACTAAGATTATTCCGTAAAACAGATGCTTGATAACTAAAACAGCACTGACCATAAGACTAAGAGACTAGTTGAAAAGTTTTGGGCTTTAAAAGTAGTTTATCTGATATTTGTATTGTTCGGCCAGGTGTATAAAGTTTTCTAAAAGATCTGAGGGATAAACAGGAGCTAAATTATTTAAACATTTAAAAGTAAGTAATAAAATCTTAAAATCAATTTGATATTTAATATAGAGATTGAAAAGGGGGGTGCCCAAGTTTAGATTTTGTCGTTGATACCGTGTGGTTGGAAGGTTTTTAATCTAATAATCCAATGTAATTCAATTGTACCTCTGCTGGTAGTAGAAGTATGAAGCTCAGGGTCTGTGCCAAGTTGTTTGATAATTTGGTAGTTGGTAGTCGAGGTTTCGACTAGAATGTCTCAGTAAATTGAAGTGGGAGGCGACTGGGGTGTCTCTTCGTTTCGCCTGTGTATTGCTTAAGACAAAGATTGCACGTAAGAAGGTATATTACATTCTTGCTGTGGCAGGTCCAGTTGTTGGGACATTTATACGTTTTGCCGGTCTGGGTGGAACGGAACGTAGTCTTTGGTTTCAGTGTGTTACAGTATTGACAATTGTCTAATTTGCATATAGTGTCTAGGTGTGTATAACTATTTCCACTGACTTGAGGTTTTCGTGTGTGGTTTTTAATGGTGGCTGAGGTTAATAGATCTTTTAGGGAGGGGTTCCGTCTAAAAGCTGTAAGGCAGGGAAGGGGGAAAGCCCTAAGGCAGTTCTGGGAGCAAAAGAGAATGTGCCAGTTGTCCTTAATAAGTTTGCTGATATATACCGAAGTAGGATTGAAATCCGTAATAAATACCGGGCATTAGGTGGCCTCGACGGTGGTTTTAGGAGTGAGGAGATGAAACCTCTCAATGGAATCGGCTTTAATTCTGTTGGATTTAATATCTCTTCGGTAGCCCCGTTGGAGATAATAAAGTTTCAGTTTGTCTGCATGTTTAATATAATCTGTGTTGCTTGTGCAGATACGTTTGATTCTAAGGAATTGGCTGTAAGGTCCCTTACGTTTGATGTGTGGCGGGTGGCATGATGTATAGGAAAGGTAAGAGTGTGTGTCTGTGGGTTTACAGTAAAGGTCAAATGAGAGTGTTTTGGTTGCAGGGTTAAAGCTAACCATCGTCACACTTTTTGGGACACAATAACTCTCTTCCTAATTGAGCTAGAATGTTCAAACTTGGTGTATGTGTTTATTAGGTCAATGCCTTGATGGAGTTCGAAGATGAGCATTTTCCGCTTAGGGTAAGCAGAGATAAGCAATTTGATTGGTTGATGCTTTGGGACACGATAACTCTCTTCCTAATTGGGCTAGAATGTTCAAACTTGGTGTATGTGTTGATTAGGTCAATGCCTTGATGGAGTTCGAAGATGAGCATTTTCCGCTTAGGGTAAGCAGAGATAAGCAATTTGATTGGTTGATGCTTTGGGACACGATAACTTTTAATTGAGCTAGAATGTTCAAACTTGGTGTATGTGTTTATTAGGTCAATGCCTTGATGGAGTTCGAAGATGAGCATTTTCCGCTTAGGGTAAGCAGAGATAAGCAATTTGATTGGTTGATACTTTGGGGCACGATAACTCTCTTCCTAATTGAGCTAGAATGTTCAAACTTGGTGTATGTGTTGATTAGGTCAATACCTTGATGGCTGTTTTATTTTGGATGGGCCTTGCATTAAGACACAATTGGAATAGTAACAAGATTGCCCCTGTTCACTGTTCTGTGTCTTATTACTGTATCATTTCTAATAGTAATTTATTTTTTTTTAACCCACTGCTTTCCACACCTAACGTTTAGTATACAAAACATTAAAATCATGGGTTTAGCTGTTCAAGTTATCAAGAATCATTGAAAATCAATATACTTGTTCCTCTCAAGACCTTAAACTCTGTGTATCAATCTGAAGTCAATCGGATGATAACTTTAGCCTTTAGAGCGTCACAAAGTGATCAAGGGCCATAATCCAGGAAGTTACGTTCGGATATGTGTGATTATCATGACCTTAAACACTGTGTATAAATTTATAGTCAATCAGATATTAACTTTAGCCTCTAGAGTGTCCACAAAATTTTTGAAAGTGATCAAGGGCCATAATCCAGGAAGTTATGTTCGGATATGTGTGATTATCAAAAAGATCTTTATGATAAAAACATGAAAACTGTGGCATGTAGACGGTCAACAATATTGATATTACCATATTTTTTACACTATTTGCGTACGAGGGGCAGCCATTTTGTCCCGCAGTTTTGGTCCGATTTTCACGAAATTCATACTCAACCACCATTAGGGTGTAACGGTGATATACTATAATAATGTTTTTTTAAATTGAATAAAAATTGTTTTAGCTACGGCATTTTCTGATACTGGCAATAGTTGAAAAATGCTAATATTTTAGATCATCGACTTATGAAATGCGAACATTTCATCGAATAAACGAAGACAGTAATTAATTTATTCTGGAATATTACGGACGAGAACTTCAAGATTATACATGAATTAAATATGGAAAATTTTCAAAAGGTGTATTCGTCGTTATTTTTGTAGTAATCACATACATTAAAATACGACATTTTCCACAACAAATTACCAAGAATTATTTTTGTTAAAGTCTAGTTAAATTAAAGGGAATTGAGCTTATAATTAACCCATATCCTACGGGTCCTTAATTGACCCAATTCCGGCCGGTTCGTTTCAAAATGGATTAAGAACCCTGATGCTTACCTATCTCAAACATCTTGAAACAGAATGTAGTTTAAGATTATTTTGGGCATAATTCATGTTGTCATCATATTGTGATACGTATTGGGTATCGGTTTGCCGTATCCACAACCTTAATATACCAGATGTTTACACTATCTGGGTAAAGGGGCGGCCATTTTGTCTGGCAGTTTTCATCCGATTTTCACAAAATTCGAACTCAATCAACATTACGGTGTAACGGTGATATATTTGAACATTTTTGTATATCAGATAATTGTGAACTCTAGAGGGACCACAAGCTAAAAACAGGATTTATTGTACAATCAGGGGCCATAATTCATTAAATTACGATCCGATATGCGCAAATATTGACAGCAACCAAAATCTTTTGGTTATAAACATGCATTTAAGTTTCATCAAGATCGGATCAAAATTGTGAGCTCTTTAGGGTCCACAACCTTGATATACCAGATGTTTACACTATTTGCATATGGGAGGGGGTGAGGTGTGGTCATTTTGACTGGCAGTTTCGGTCTAATTTTCATGAAATTCGAACTCGCCAAACAATACGGTGTAAAAGTGTAACAGTGACGACATATTCGAACGTTTTTTTTAAAATCAGATAATAATTGTGACCTCTTGAGGGACCACAAGCTAAAACAGGATTTTTCGTACAATCAGGGGCCATAATTCAGTTTCATTTCAATTATCTGGAAATTCAAATTCAACCTACATTATGATGGAATGGTGATATATTTAAACGTTTTTTAAAATTGGAAAAAAGAAATTGTGACCTCTAGAGAATCCGCATGCTAAAAATGCGATTTTTCCAACTATCAGGAGTCATAATCCAGGTAGTTACGGTGTAACGGTGATATATTCGAACATCTTTTTAAATCGAATAATAATTGTGACCTCTAGAGGGACCACAAGCTAAAAAGGCGATTTTTGGTACATTCAAGGGCCATTATTCAGGAATATACAATCTGATACGCGCGAATATCAAAAGGAAATGAAATGAAATGGGGTTTAACGTCCTACTGTTCTGCTCCTAAACTGGGCTAATGAAGACGGGCATACGCCATACAGTGTGCTATGAGGGAAATTTTGCCCGGGTAGCGGCACTATCGCCTACTCTTATATCGAATTCCAACTGCCAAGGGATCTTTTACGTGCATTCCAATTTATATACGGGACTTCGGCTTTTCGTCTCATCCGAAGGACTAGAAAGCTGTCCTTGTCAGGCCCTGCGTCCTGTATCACTGACAAGGGGGAACCACGCCAGAAAATCTGGATGAACTTTCTAGGCCAATGCAGGGATTGATCACCCGATCTCCAGGCTAGTAGGGCTGCAACGATTTACAACTACCTCGATTCGATTCGATTATCGATTTTAACCATTCGATTCGATTATTTTCGATTCGATTATCAGCTACAATAACCAGTAATTTTTCCTGTATATAATTCATTAAAAACAATAAAAACACAAGACTAAAATTCTCTTGAACAGGTTTGTTGTGTTTCCTGTTTTATGGGATATGTCAGTGTAGCATACTCGACAAGTTGCCACATCTTTAGAGTTTTTTCTTACACCAAAATGATCCCAAACTTTAGATTTCAAATTACCAGGTGGTCGAGAAAGTACGTCGTCTGCCATAATTTTACCTTCCAGTGTTTACTTGACTCCGGGTAATAATCGCTAAACATGAAAATATCCGAAGATAATGACCGGAATTATCAGCTAATGAGATCGTTTAGAATTTATATAACGATTATCGAAGCTATTGACCTAAATTAACATCCAATGAACATTCGGTACGTCACCAATTTTAAATAAATTAACTTTCGTCAGCATACGGAAATTGTTTTAAAGGGAGGTTACTCTGTTTTAGTTATGTTTTCGAGTGACATTCGTGTTTTGTTAACGTAAATTAAAAGTTACCTAAAAACAAAGTTTTTTTTAAATTTTAAGTGGACTTAATTGCTACAGGTCTTTCATTTTTTTTCATATGGTAAGGTATACGTTGTTTTTATTTGAAATTTAATTTGCAATTAAACCTAATCGAAATTTGAACGTTGTAGATCGTGGATCGAACCGAGACGGTGCACCGAACTGAATCGTTGCAGCTCTACAGGCTAGCAAGCCAGCGTCTTACCCACTTAGCCACGTGATCCCCGAATATCAAAAGGAACCAAGATCTTTGGGTTATAAACATGTATTTCAACTTTCATCAAAATCGGATTTACCAGATGTTTACACTATTTGCGTACGAGGGGCGGTCATTTGGTCCAGCAGTTTTGGCCCGATTTTCACGAAATTCAACGTCAAGAAACATTATGGTGTAACGGTGATATATTCGAACGTTTTTTTAAATCGAATAATAAATGTGACCTCTAGAGGGACCACAAGCTAAAAATGCGATTTTTCGTACAACCAGAGGCCATAATTCAGGAAGTTACAAATCGATATGTGCGAATATTAAAAGGAACCAAGATCTTTGGGTTATAAACTTGCATTTCAAGTTTCAACAAAATCGGATCAAAATTGTGGCCTCTAGAGGTTCCACAACTTTGATATACCAGATGTTTACACTATTTGGGTACGAGGGGCTACCATTATGTCTGACAATTTTGGTCTGATTTTCATGAAACTCAACCTAAGACAAAATTACAGTGTAACGGTGATATATTCCAACGTTTTTTTAAATCAGATAATAATTTTGACCTCTAGAGGGACCACAAGCTAAAAACGTTTTTTTTCTCGTACAATCAGAGGCCATAAGTTATGCATGAAAATAGAAAGGAACCAAGATATTTGGGTTATAAACAGGCATTTTAAATTTCATCAAAATCAGATGACCAGCGGCTGCCAGGCAGGATACGCCCACATTTTCGAGAGATGGATAGAGAACAAGCTAAAAAGAAAGTGATTTTTCCTACAATCATGGGCCATAATTCAGGAAATTACAATTCGATATGCGCAAATATCGAAAGGAACCAAGACCTTTGGGTTATAAACTTACATTTCAAGTTTCAACAAAATCAGATAAAAATTGTGACACTATTTGCGAACGAGGGGTGGCCATTTTGTCCGTCAGTAACGGTGTATTGGTGATATATTTAAACAGTTTTGTAAATCGGATAAAAATTGTGACTTCTATGGGGTCCACAAGCTAAAAACGCGATTTTTTGTACAATCAGGGGCCATAATTCAGGAATTTACAGTCCAATATGTGCGAATATCGAAAGGAACCGAGATCTTTGGGTTATAAACTTACTTTTCAAGTTTCATCAAAATCAGAAGAAAATTGTGACCTCTAGAGAGTCCACAACCTTGATATATAATATTTTTACGCTATTTGAGTACGAGGGGTGGCCATTTTGTCTGTCAGTTTTGGTCCAATTTTTATGAAATTCGAACTCAAACATCCTTAGGGTGTAACAGTGATATAATAATACTTTTTTTTAAATCGGATAAAAATTAGGACCTCTATAGGGTCCACAAGCTAAAAACGCAATTTTACGTACAATCAGGTGCCATAATTTAGGAAGTTACGATCCGATATCGAAAGGAACCGTGATCTTTGGGTTATAAACTTACATTTCAACTTTCAACAAAATCGAATAAAAATTGTGACCTCTATAGGGTCAACAAGCTAAAAACATGATTTTTCGTACAATCAGGGGCAATAATCCATGAAGTTTCGGTCCGATACATGCCAATATCGAAAGCAACCAAGATCTTTTGGAGATAAACCTATATTTCAAGTTTCGTCAAAATTGGATGAAAATGTGGGCGTATAAAAATTATTGTCAATACAATTTACAGATTGGGATATATTGATTTATTGAAATTATTGTCCAGCTATATTATATTTGCAGAAATCTACATGTTGTTGTGGTGCACGACTGTACAAAAGCAGACAATTTCCTCAACGTCGGCATTGGAATTTAAAATGTAACTCAAGTCTTAAAATCAGTCGAATTATTTTTGCTGTGAAGGACACCATTCCTTAGCTGCTCTGACAATTGTTGGCTGTTCCGTCAATAGAGGAACCCCCTCGTAATAAAAACTTGTGCTGAGGTTAAAACCATGCTTGTGCAGGGGAGTAAACCAGGTTACATACACTTCCCGACTATGGTCGGGTGCCACTCTGACAGGCTTTAATAAAATAATAGCTCAAGAAGGGTTAAGCCGTGAGACATCATGACTTTAAGATAATGTTTTCAAAAGAACTGTTGTCATTGTAGTACAGTATATTACCTTAAAACATGATGGACCTTCATTATTTGTTACTAAAAAAACAGCATCTTGAAAAGAAGATGTTGTTAACAATCTTTGACTCCATGAGGTAATATTTGAAAAATCTGAAAGAAAAAAAAACCAAAACTTTCATGATCTGATTTACACCCCCCGAAAAAATATTATATTTTCTGCTTAGGGTAAGCAGAGATAAGCAATTTGATTGGTTGATGCTTGGGACACAATAACTTAAGTTCTAATTGAGTGAGAGAGATGAAACTTGGTGTATAGTTTCACTACATCAATACCTTGACTAAGTTCGATAATGAGTATTTTCTGCTCAGGGTAAGCAGAATAATAAGCAATTTGATTGGTCCAGACTTAGAACATAATAAGTGAAATGTGTAATGGCACGTCAGCTGCAACCGGGCTATATTGCGCCAAACATATGGTGAATTTAACGAGACAAATTATTTAATCTTGCGTAAATAGTGCTGTGTTCAAATATTCATAACTATAGTTGAATTTTGGCTTATAGTGTTCAATTTGTACTTGCATCCAATTTAAATCTTAGTGTTTAATTTTGATTACCGAGCGTCTAATTATCTAGTGTTTAGTTTGTCGACACATGTTTAATAATAAGCGTCCCGCTTAATTAACACGACTGTTCAATAATTAGTTGGAAAGTTTAATTTCCTGACCCGTGATTAAAATTAGTCAAGATTTCCAATTACGCAAGGTGTTCAATTTTGCTGTCAAACATCCAATTTCACGTGCGATGTTCAGATATTACGATGTGTTTAGTTGTGGGTTATCGTTCAGTTTTGCTGCCAAATGTCTATCTTACCGCACGATGTTAGCTTCGCTGAACGGTGTTTAAATACTGTAAATCGCGTTTCAATCATGTTTGACTTTTATGATACATTTACTCCTGTACTCTTTTACACAGGGAAATTAGAACCACAATACTCTTCTGGCGGAAATGTATCTCGAATTGTTTGGACTGCACATGATGGTAGAGTGACTCTATCATCATGTCACTTTAAAACACAGTTTTAAAATCGCCATCGTGAGAAGAGAGGGCGGGACATTATGAAACAAACGCTAAATTGGGTCACTTTAAAACACAGTTTTAAAATCGCCGTCGTGAGAAGAGAGGGTGGGACATTATGAAACAAACGCTTAACATTTCACCGTTAAACCATAATAATGGTTGATTTTGAATTTTGTAAAAATGGGAACGAAATTTGTAGTACCATGGGTCGTCTGTTGCGTTCAGTTCATTTTTACGGTAAGTACGAGCTTACGTCTGACTTGAAAGCGCTTTCGAATCCCGCTGCAAGTTCTATTTATATCTTATTTCTATTTGTAAGACTGATAACCAAAATACCTTTATAGTTTGCAATTTAAAAGTCTATCTTTGCCGTAACTCAAGAGTAATTATTAACTATACACTCTTAATATAGTAAATATGCAAAACAATTTGAACACAGCATAAATATCTAAACTGTCTTATGCATACGTGTCCTTTAAAATGTTCTAGACATGCAGCTTTACATGACTGGTTGGAAATATAACCGCATATATATCGTGCAGAATATGTGAACACGCGTGTTCTCACTATACAACGTGGACTAACGCGTCCGTATTATTAACGAAAATATTTCAACATCCATAACATCGTGGCAGTATATCGTTTTGACATCGATTGTTTATGACAAATAAATACTGTTAATTTTGCATGTAAAATTACACTGAGGCCTGTTATGCGTTACATATAAGCATGAAATGTATTTAGTAGGTTTTATTTGATCTTCAGCGAAAAAGGGTCGTCGTTCTATAATAATAAAAAGAAATAAAGAGTTCGAATTATTAGTTTATTTTCACGTTTTGTCTGACACAATAGACATATTGTTAGCTTCTGACACATGTGTATTAATTCTACAAGCCTTCTGTGTTTATTGCCAGAGATAATCGCACTACCCTTCAACCCAAAATGCTTTCTATAGATCCCATATTATGTAATATAGGATTGGTGCAATACAAATGCTGTTAGTCTTAATTGCGAAGACATTTAAACAAAAGGATTTAATCAGGGTTGGGAGTCGACGTGTATACACGTAAATCAGATGCGTGAGAATTATCATTCGTGGATGTGTTGTCAGTGTGGGAAATACTGTTTTAAGTGTCACTCCACGAGAAAACCATGCAAAATCATGCAAAAGTGATAAGGTGGGGGGTCGGCACTTCGGATCCATATTCACAGGGATTAATCAGTCCGACTAGACTACTCGTTGACCAAAAGGGCCGATCTCAAAAATTAATCATTTGGGAGATATGGCCCTATAACGATTTTCAGCCTATTTTCACCGATTTTGAGTCAAAATTTGGGCATATTTAGAGCTATTTTTCCAGGCCAAAATAGGGACTGTGTGATATACTGATGGTAGGTGATGACAGTATAGGTCTTCAACTATTCAAGCATCATGACCAATTTATGTTGGTCCATGTCTCTGAGACATAGTATGGAAACTACTGATAGGCGTCGCCCATCACCTTGAAACTACCCTATCTTTGAAATTAATTATAGCCGATGGTACGGGTATGGGCAAGATGGGTAAACGATAATTATGTAGAGGGGTACGAGTGCTACCAAAATCAACAATAAAATTTTTGCCCAGTCGTGCCACTAATTGCAGAAAACATTTCAAATTTGTCCTATTTCATGTCCTGAATAGACTGAAATGGGCACTTTCAGGAGTACTCATTAGAGTGTAAATGAAAATTCTGCTGATTTGAATCACCTGGAATGAAAAATCCATGATTCACAGCTCAAACGAACCCGCTCAGGCAAAATCACATCAAGTTGGGATTGGTATCCAGTCTGAAAATCAAAGATGGCGGCGCCCGTGAGCCGGTGTGGATTTTCGCATTTTTTGACCATAAAATGTGGTAAATATGAAGACTATCCGTATGAAACTGCACACATAAGACTAAAGGATTGTAAGAAAGACATCAGAGCACATCTTACGGCTTGTAATGTAGCAGCACGAGACGTACAGTTGGAATGGGAGCTCCTCGCATATCGTTACAGAATTTTCGATACAGAATCAGTTCTTTTGGACTCAAAGACAATATGTCCTGCACATCGGTATAAAATGGGGTTGAGATGGCGTGCACCAAAAGGATGCAAGCATTCTCTCCATGAAATATGTGGAAAAGACAGGAGGCCGTATCGTGGCATAAACATGAAGACCAGTAAAGAAATATATATGACATGGAAGAAAATTATTCCGATTGGATCAGGTTAGTTTTTATTATTTACATCTGCTGCAACTAACGCGGCATGATATTCCAAACGGAACTGAATAATTTCTGGTGATTCGTGAGATTTTTTTCCCCAATAGGTGCTTTTACAAGTAGGTGGAAAAGGTGATTTTGAGATTATGATTATACATTTGATTTTATTAGCTTTTCAGGTAGATCTCATCATTCTTCTCACAAAACTTTTTACAGATTCAAAATCGGATGAAAACTTTTTTTTTTATTGAGGCTCAAAGTTGTGATTTTTGACTTTTCGCGGAAGAAAGGTTTTTCAACACATTGAACATAGTCTTAGTTATAATGGACCAGTTTTATGGAATTCACTTCCAAATAATTTAAACTCATTACATGTTCTCTCAACTTTTAAAAAATCACTGCATAATTATATCCAAAATGTTATATAACTATTCTGTATATTTAAATTTAAACCATTATCGGTTTCTGCATTTGATGTTATTTGGAATGTAAAGAATAGATTTTCATTATTCAGTTTCCTTGTATGTATAATATATGTGTATGTTTGTTTTGTCTATTGTCATTTAAGGGCAAAATTGTAAACAGGCTGCAAAGCCTAATTTTTCACCCTTTTGAAAATAAAGAACTTATTATTATTATTATTAATATGAGTCTAAGGAACTTGGAATACATTTTAGTTTTGGTGTTGAAATGACGTCATAACAAGGCAAAACTACGCGATTTATTTTTGACAAAATTGCTCATTGTATACCATTTTCAATTGCTTGGCGGGCGCACTTACCATGCTCCGATTGTTGATTGTAATAGCATCAAAACGACAATAAAACGAACTTTCAATCGGTCGGGGGTGCTATATTGACAAATCGCCTAAAAAAAAGATTGCGTGAATTGAAGCGTTCAACTTGCAAAAAATGCATGGTATTTCAAAATGCCAACAAAGCACCCCCGACCGATTGAAAGATCGTTCATTTATCTTTCTAATGATATTAGAATGAAAAAATAATATTAATAATGATTTTTTTTTTTTTTTTTTTTTTTTTTTAATGGGGTTTAACGTCCACTCGCCACAAACTAGGTCATTTCGGGACTAACATATGGTTTAATTTTATTTCAATAATTCACTTGCGCGTAGGGGTCTTTAGCAGTGGGAGGAAACCGGAGGACCCGGAGAAAACCCACGAGGTTGGACAGGCGTGGCATGAGCATGATGGGCGCATGTCAATCATCTTTAGTCTATAACTGTGATATATCCACACGTTTTTTTTAATCAGACAAAAATTGTGACCTCTGTAGGGACCACTAGCTAAAAACGCGATTTTTCATACACTCAAGGGCCATAATTCAGGAAGTTACAAACGGATATGTGAAAATATTAAAAGAAACCAAAATCTTTTGGTTATAAACCAATCAATGACAGACCGTATGATACAGAGCGCGCGTGCTATCCATTCGGCCATCCAATGGGTTATAAACATGCATTTCAAGTTTCATCAAAATCGGATCAAAATTGTGACCTCTTTGATATACCAGATGTTTACACTAACTGTGTATGAGGGGCGGCCATTTTGTCCTGCAGTTTCGGTCCGATTTTCAAGAAATTTGAACTCAACCAAAGCTAAAAGATAGGTTGCCAGGCAATGAAACATACGCCCACAGCAGCTATATAGTCCGGGCAGTCAACAAGAGTTGTCGCATATTTTTACTTTTTTTCGGTAATGAAACATTTATAATACATTAAAATCTGATTAAGAGTAACAACTCATTAGAATTTGTTCTGCCCCATGCCAACGTTTAGTATACGAAACTTTAGCTGTTCAAGTCATAAAGATTCATTGAAAATCAATATACTTGTTCGTCTCAAGACCTTAAATTCTGTGTATCAATCTGAAGTCAATCGGATATTAACTTTAGCCTCTAGAGCGTCCACAAGATTTTCAAAGTGATCAAGGGCCATAACTCTGGAAAAAATTATCGGAAATCGCTGAAAATCAATAGGATTCTTCGTCTCATGACCTTAAACGAAACTTTAGCTGTTCAAGTCGTAATGATTCATTGAAAATCAATATACTTGTTCGTTTCAAGACCTTAAATTTCGGTATCAATCTGAATTCAATCGGATATTAACTTTAGCCTCTAGAGCGTCCACAAGATTTTTCAAAGTGATCAAGGGTCATAACTCTGGCAGTAATTATCGGAAATCGCTGAAAATCAATAGGCTTCTTCGTCTCATGGCCTTAAACACTGTATATAAATTTAAAGTCAATGGGATATTAACTTTAGCCTCTAGAGCGTCCACAAGCAATTGTGGACGCCGGACCGACGGACGGACGGGGGCAACGACAATATACGACCACATTTCAATGTGGGCGTATAAAAAGCGATTTTTCGTACAATCAGGGGCCATAATTCAGGAAGTTATGTTCCGATATGCGCGAATATCGAAAGGAACCGAGATCTTTGGGTTATAAGCATACATTTCATGTTTAAACCCAATCGGATAAAAATTGTGACCTCTATAGTGTTCACAAGATGAAAACGTTATTTTTCGTACAATCAGGGACCATAACCCATGAAGTTACAGACCGATACATGCCAATATCGAAACGAACCGAGATCTTTGGGTGGTAAACCTTTATTTCAAGTTTCATTGAAATCGGATAAAAATTGTGACCTGTAGACTGTTCACAAACAATTGTGGACGGACGGACAGGGGCGACGACAATATGCGTTCACATGAAAATGTGGGCGTATAAAAATGACTGACAGTCCAAATTTTGAAGTAGAAGCCCTGTAACACTGGACTAATGACGGACAGACTTGACAACATGCCCTTTGGATGTTTGATCTGATGGACTAAATAGAACACAAACCTTTTAGTAATAATGCCATCATTAAAGGATATACAGTTCCAAATATTGCTACATCAGCTGATGATAATTTATCCTGTTAATAAAACAATTGTACAACATAAAACAATCTACAATAAATATGAATATGTAAATAAATATATATGATCGATGTACTGATAAGTTTAAATCAGTAAAACCCATTTATTTCTATTGTTTGTGTTATCCCCTCTTTGCCAAAACCTTGTGAACACGATAGATGCTTAAGTTTTTAACCCATTTAACCCTAGAGCCAATGAAGATTACATGTAGCTACCAACCCCTAAGCTCATTAAATCAGCAGGGCCCATCTCCCTAAGCCAATTAGTCGATTATTGTTAATCCTAATACCCTCTACAAAATTGCAAATAACTAAAAAAATATTTTCTATAAAAAGAAATGCTCTGTTACAAAAATGTACAGATTGTGGTGTTCTATCCAATGATATAAAATTCAATTGTACAAAGTGGTAATTATATTACTATAAATATTATTGAAAAGTCAGTTCCACTAAAATTATGACTTTTCTCTTTCATAATGGTACAATAATGTGAACAAGTATTCTCTAAGAATTTATTTTTTTTAAAAACATAGAACGCAAATATAGTCTCATGGCAGCAGTGTTCAAAGTAAATATAAATATAATATAACTTTTAAAAAAAAATATCATAAAAACTTCATCGCTATCAGCATTTCTGCGTTCGGATATATGACGGTAATTGTCGTCTTCTTTGCTTCATTGCGTCGAAAATAAAAATATATAGTTGACATCTTCGACAATGTAATATTCCTCTATGTAGCTTGTATCAAATCCTAAAAGTTTTGATTCAATTTAGCTTTGCAAAGTCTAGAATTATTATCCATAAGTTTGGTGGTATCGTCTGTCGGGAAGTGTGTCCAAGATGGCGTCCAACACGCTTGAACTCGGCTTGAGTATACTATTCTTCGCATCATAACGTCCCAAAAAATATATAAATAGTTGATTCCTTCGACATTAAAATCATATTCCGCGATATGTCTGGCATTGAGTAAATCATACAAAATCGGATTCCATTTCACACTCCATATCATAAAATTATCAGCCGTAAGTGACAACGTGAAAATATTGGAATAATGCCAAAGTCATTGACACGGTGTGAATGTTCACAATATACGTCCACATTCCAGCATTGATTGATATGGTACTTTTTAAAATGAAGAGAATGAAATATGAAATGGCTGTAATATAAGAGGCAAAGAAGGCTAGGCGTTGGGTTTGTTTTGCCAAATTTACAGACAAAATACTAACAAAACATGGGTGTGACACTGCCCCAGGAGGTCATGACAAGCACCAAAATAAATAGTTGCTGTCTTTACGGTATAAGGAATAAATATGCCAAGTTCCAAGATGATTCATTCAGAATTGCAGCATGTAGACTATAAATACACAAAATGAGTGTGGCTCTGCCCCGGGGGGTTGGATATGAAACAATACAAATAGGTACCACACTGTTTTTGAAATGACATCAATAGTTGCCGTCCTTTGGGTATAAGGAATAAGTATTCCAAGTTCAAAGATAATCCATTCAGAATTGTGGCCTTCGGGCGCTAAAGGCAAAAATTGGGCGTGGTTCTGCCCCTGGGGGTCGGGGCATTCACCAAAATCAATAGTTGACGCCCTTAAGCTATAAGGAATACATATGCCAAGTACAAAGTTCATCCATTCAGAACTCCAAGCTGTAAACGATAAACACAAAAATTGGGCGTGGCTCTGCCCCTGGGGGTCGGGACACGCAGTTGTCGTCCTTAGGCTATAAGGAATACATATCCCAAGTTCAAAGACAATCCATTAGGAATCGTGGCCTGAAAGCAACTCAAAGAGACACAAAGAAAAAATGAGTGTGGCTTTGTCCCTGGGAGTTGGGCAATCACCAAAAAAAAAAGGGGCATCCTTAGGGTATAAAGAATAGGTATGGAAAGTTTCAAAATGATCTGTTAAGAATTGCGTCCTGTAGATGACAAACAAATAAATACAAGAAATGGGCGTGGCTCTGTCCCAGGGGGTCGGGCATGCACCAAAAACAATAGGGATCATCCTTAGGGAATAAGGAATTTATACGAAATTTTTTCAAGCCAATCGTTTAAGAATTGTCGTCTGTAGGCAACACACAGACACACAAAAAGAAAATGGGCGAGGCTCTGCCCCTGGGGGTTGGGCATGCAGCCCAAACGATAGGGATGTTCCTTAGGGTACAAAGAATAAGTATGCAAAGCTTCATGATGATACATTAAGTAATGCGGCCTGTAGACGACAAACAAACAAATACAAGAAATGGGCGTGGCTCTGCCCCTGGGGGTTGGGCATGCACCCCAAATGATAGGAATGTTCCTTTGGGTACAAAGAATAAGTATGCAAAGTTTCAAGATGATAAGTTAAGAAATGCGGCCTGTAGACGACAAACAAACAAATACAAGAAATGGGCGTTCCTCTGCCCCTGGGGATTGGGCATGCATCAAAAACAATAGGGATCATCCATAGGGTATAAGGAATTCATACAAAATTTTTTCAAGACAATCGATTAAGAATTGTGGCCTGTAGGCGGCACACAGACACACGCACAAACCATTGTTGAATTTAGTAAGCTCTCCCAAGAGAAATGGCATCTACTATCCTACTCGGAAATAGCCCATGCCAGCCTACATCCTCCAAAAAAGCCGATCAAATCATTTAGAAGGCTGATATGTTAGTAGAAATGTTACGATACAAATAATTGGGCTTTCAATGACTGATCTCGACTGAGACATAAATGATATGTCACTTGCAGGATATTCTTTGAACAATTTTTAATCGAAATGGATTCACATTTAAGAACTTTTGCATAAAACGGCTATACAATTTTACAAGATTTAGTCCTGAAGGATCCCAAATTTTTTATATTAATACAACCAGCGGCTGCCAGGCAGGATACGCCCACATTTTCGAGAGATGGATAGAGAACAAGCTAACAAGAAAGTGATTTTTCCTACAATCAAGGGCCATAATTCAGGAAATTACAATTCGATATGTGCAAATATCGAAAAGGAACCGAGATCTCTGGGTTATAAACTTACATTGCAAGTTTCAACAAAATCGGATAAAAATTGTGACCTCTATAGGGTCCACAACCTTGATATACCATATTTTTACGCAATTTGAGAACGAGGGGCGGCCGGGAATATTTTTAATCGAAATGGATTCACATTTAAGAACTTTTGCATCGAACGGCTATACATTTTTATAAGATTTAGTCCTGAAGGATCCACAAATTTTTTATATTAATACAACCAGCGGGTGACAGGCAGGATACGCCCACATTTTCGAGAGATGGATGGAGAACAAACTAACAAGAAAGTGATTTTTCCTACAATCAAGGGCCATAATTCAGGAAATTACAATTCGATATGTGCAAATATCGAAAGGAACCGAGATCTTTGGGTTATAAACTTACATTTCAAGTTTCAACAAAATCGGATAAAAATTGTGACCTCTATAGGGTCCACAACCTTGATATACCATATTTTTACGCAATTTGAGAACGAGGGACGGCCATTTTGTCTGTCAGTTTTGGGACGATTTTTACGAAATTCGAACTCAGCCGTCCTTAGTGTGTAACGGTGATATCATAATACGTTTTTTTAAATCGGATAAAAATTATGACCTCTATAGGGTCCACAAGCTAAAAACGCGATTTATCGAACAATCAGGGGCCATAATTCAGGAAGTTACGGTCTTATATGCGCGAATATCGAAAGGAACCGAGATCTTTGGGTTATAAACTTACATTTCAACGGCTATACAATTTTATAAGATTTAGTCCTGAAGGATCCCAAATTTTTTATATTAATACAACCAGCGGCTGCCAGGCAGGATACGCCCACATTTTCGAGAGATGGATAGAGAACAAGCCAACAAGAAAGTGATTTTTCCTACAATCAAGGGCCATAATTCAGGAAATTACAATTCGATATGTGCAAATATCGAAAGGAACCGAGATCTTTGGGTTATAAACTTACATTTCAAGTTTCAACAAAATCAGATAGAAATTGTGACCTCTATCTCTTTAGGGTCCACAACCTTGATATACCATATTTTTACGCTATTTGAGAACGAAGGGCGGCCATTTTGTCTGTCAGTTTTGGACCGATTTTCACGAAATTCGAACGTAGTCGTCCTTAGGGTGTAACGGTGATATGATAATATGTTTTTTTAAATCGGATAAAAATTATGATGTACCATATTTTTACGCTATTTGAGAAAGAACGGTGCCCATTTTGTTTGTCAATTTTGATCCGATTTTCACGTAATTCGAACGTAGTCGTCCTTAGGGTGTAACGGTGATATGATAATATGTTTTTTTTAAATCAGATAAAAATTATGACCTCTATAGCGTCCACAAGCTTAAAACGCAATTTTTCGTACAATCAGGGGCCATAATCCAGGAAGTTACGTTCTGATATGCACGAATATCAAAAGGAACCGAGATCTTTGGGTTATAAACTTACATTTCAAGCTTCAACAAAATCGGATGAAAATTGTGACCTCTATAGGGTCCACAACCTTGATATACCATATTTTTACCCTATTTAAGAACGAACGGCGGCCATTTTGTCTGTCAATTTTAAGCCTATTGTCACAAAATTTGACCTCAGCTGTCCTTAGGGTGTAACGGTGATATAATAATACGTTTTTTTAAATCGGATAAAAATTATGACCTCTATAGGGTCCACAAGCTAAAAATGCGATTTTTCGTACAATCAGGGGCCATAATTCAGGAAGTAATGGTCCAATATGCGCGAATATCGAAAGGAACCGAGATCTTGGGGTTATAAACTTACATTTCAAGTTTCAACAAAATCGGATAAAAATTGTGACCTCTATAGGGTCCACAACCTTGATATACCATATTTTTACGCTATTTGAGAAAGAACGGCGCCATTTTGTTTGTCAATTTTGATCCGATTTTCACGTAATTCGAACTCAGTCGTCCTTAGGGTGTAACGGTGATATAATAATACGATTTTTTAAATCGGATAAAAATTATGACCTATATAGGGTCCACAAGCTAAAAACGCGATTTTTCGTACAATCAGGGCCATAATTCAGGAAGTTAGGGTCCAATATGCGCGAATATCGAAAGGAACCGAGATCTTTAGGTTATAAACTTACATTTCAAGTTTCAACAAAATCGGATAAAAATTGTGACCTCTATAGGGTCCACAACCTTGATATACCATATTCTTACGATATTTGAGAACGAACGGCGGCCATTTTGTCTGTCAATTTTGGGCCGAATTTCACGAAATTTGAACTCAGTCCTCCTTAGGGTGTAACGGTGATATAATAATACGGGTTTTTAAATCGGATAAAAATTATGACTTCTATAGGGTCCACAAGCTAAAAACGTGATTTTGCGTACAATCAGGGGCCATAATTCAGGAAGTTATGGTCCGATATGCGCGAATATCGAAAGGAACCGAGATCTTTGGGTTATAAACTTACATTACAAGTTTCAACAAAATAGGATAAAAATTGTGACCTCTATAGGGTCCACAAGCTAAAAATGTGATTTTTCGTACAAACAGGGGCCATAATCCATGAAGTTTCGATCCGATACATGCCAATATCGAAATCAGCCGAGATCTTTTGGAGATAAACCTATATTTCATGTTTCGTCAAAATCGGATAAGAATTGTGATCTCTAGAGTGTCCACAAACAAATTGTGGACGGACGGACGGACAGGGGCAACGGCATAATACGTCCACATGAAAATGTGGGCGTATAAAAATGGTCGAAATATTTTCCTAGGGGTACCTACTACCTATTACTGTAGTTCTGGTGTTTTTAACCTGAGAAAGTATACATATGGTTTACTTTCAAATTATCATTTGATAATCGTTAACCAGCGGCTGCCAGGCAGGATACGCCCACATTTTCGAGAGATGGATAGAGAACAAGCTAAAAAGAAAGTGATTTTTCCTACAATCAAGGGCCATAATTCAGGAAATTACAATTCGATATGCGCAAATATCGAAAGGAACCGAGATCTTTGGGTTATAAACTTACATTTCAAGTTTCAACAAAATCGGATAAAAATTGTGACCTCTATAGGGTCCACAACCTTGATATACCATATTTTTACCCTATTTGAGAACGAACGGCGGCCATTTTGTCTGTCAGTTTTGGGCCTATTTTGATGAAATTCAAACTCAGTCGTCCTTAGGGTGTAACGGTGATATAATAATACGTTTTTTTAAATTGGATAAAAACTAGACCTGCAAGCAGCACTGAACCGGCTTTCAGGAATCAGACAGGAAGCATGTCATACAATAGCACATTTATCGAGCTACCAAACGATACTTTAGATGTTTTGATCCGGTCACACCCGACGGTGAAATCCCGATTGTTGCAAGAGCACCGATTTTTTTTACTGTCTTTTTTTTTTAAATATCGAATATTTATTTGACTACTTCCTGTTTACGGATCATTATCGGGATAGATTTAAGTGGTATGGGAACTTAATTTCCTGTACCAGAAGTTTCAGAAAGATCCATTGGACAGTTTTACCTCCCTTATACCATTAGAAGCAGATTTACAGATATAACGATTTTTCGACTTCTTTTCAAAGATTGTGGCCCTTTTGGGCCATTTATACTATATTGAGGCTTTTAAATTTGGATTCACACCATAGACCACCGTTAGGACTCTAAGTAACAGAAGTTTAAGAAAGGAAATAAGAGAAGTTTTCGAAATAAAAGCGCATGAATATGCTCCAAAAAGGAAAATAATAGATTTTCAGCGTTCCATTATATATTGCCTAACCCGCGAATTTTTACCATTTAGATCTCATAAGATTGTCCATTGTTCGAACTATCCAATGACACTTTAGTTGTTTTGATTCGGTGAAATCTGGCGTAGTAATCACTTTTTTCGCAAGATCTCCATTTTTTTAATTTTTACGTTTTTTTTCTCTCAAAATATCCGAAATTTTTTTGACTACTTTCGTTTTTTTTATCATTGTCGGGATAGCTTTAACAAGTTGTTTGGTTACCTTACCTTCTGTACAAGAAGTTTCAGAATAATCCATTCAGCTGTTTTCCAAAGAAAGAAAATTAGAAGATCATTTTCAGTAATCTAATGATTTTTCAACTTTTTTCCAAGATTGAGGCTCTTTTTGGACCACTTATGTTATTTCAATGCTTTTATTGTTGGACTCACGCCATAGCCCACCCATAGGACTCTGCGTTAAAAAAGTTTCAGAAAAATCGGAGTTGTCGTTTTCGAGAAAAAGACGTCTAAAAAGGCTCCAAAAACAGAAAAATACTAGATTTTCGGCGTACCACAATTTATTTTCTAACCATCGAAATCGTACCATTGAGATGCCATATAATAGTCCATTAATGGGGCTATCCAAAGACACTTTACTTCTTTTGGTCCGGTAATATCTGACCGAGAAATCCAGCTTTTCGCAAGAGCGACAATTTTTTAACCTTTTTTTTTCATTTTTTGAATACTTCCGGTATGGAGATTATTGTCGGAATAGTTTTAATAACCAGTTTGGGCAATTAAATAGCGGCAGTGCTCTGTAATGATATATTACATTATCTGATCAGATAAAATGACCTTGAGAAATCCTATGTTCAAAGGTGCCAAAAATGCAAAAATGTCAAAATATCGAAAATTAAATTTCAATAACTCAATACATATTATACATTGTTAGAATCGTAATTAGGTCAGCTATCTGAATGTGTAACCTTTTCATAAAAATCTGATTAAATAATAAAATAATATAGCATTTTCCAAAATTTTACGTTTTTTTTTACTTTTTTCGATTTTCAGTCCCTTTTTTATCCTATTCCAGACATTTCAAAGACTTATTGGATGTTTTCATGCACAAGACTACCGAAAGGACTCTCGATAGAGAAAGTTTAAAAAAAATTGTAGGTTAAGTTTTTGAGATAAAGGCGTCCAAAAACGCTCCAAATTAGAAAATACGTGATTTTCAGCATGCCATATTTTGCTGCCTGTTCATAGTATCCGTATAAATCGGGCATCATACGACAGTCCATTCCTCAGGCCACTCAACAAAAGCTTAATTCGTTTAATCCATTGATACTGAACGGAGAAATTGAGTTTTTCCCCAAAACACCCATTTTTTGCTTTTTTTTTTAGAAATATCTATCATTATTTCGACTACTTCCGGTTTCCGGATCGTTTTTGAAATTGCTTTATGCAGCGGTCTGACTATATAGCTTTATGTTCCACGACTTTCAGAACTATCGATTTATCCTTTCCAAAAATATAAGGGTTGGGAAATGGGCAGAAAATTCGAAAAAAATCGAAAAATAAAGGGCGATAACTCGGAATGAATCTTATATTTCTGGAATCGGATGGTCTTCAGGTATCCAAAAATGTAGGTCAAATTTGACAATTTTGAAAAATGACAAAAATTGTCTCGTAAACAACGTACAGTGGACTCTGTCACATCCGATCTCTGATCACTCCGGATTGCTGTGACATCCGGTATGATTTTCATGTCCCGATTTATTTCCTTATTACTTCAGCCCAAAAATCGCTGGTAAATCTGAATTCTGTATGTTCCGGATTCCGAAATCAATCAGCCGCCCCGTCACATAATTTCCATTGAATCGACACCGTATAATCCGTACTTCAAACGGTGGGTGTGAAGCATCCAATTATCGGTGAGATTAAAACTCAATGGGTGTGAAGCCAGAAAAGATTAACAAGTAATCACCAATCAATTATCGGTGAGATTAAAACTGTGTTGATTACTTTGATCGGTAAAGCAGTGAACTTGAGTTGTTTTAAGGGAGTGGACAAGATCTACCTGCCAGTCATTTGGTCGGCCAATCGCAAAGCTTGGATGACAGGTGCCGTTTACTTTGATTGGCTTGAAAAACTGGACATACGACAGATTATAAATGACAATTGACTAAGACGGGGACGATGAAGAATAAACATTAACGACAGACTTGACCTATTCAAAATTCCTACCATGCCCAACAACAATAAACACTTCGCACAGATTAAGGACGAAAAGATGATCACAACAATTCATTTGTTAGAAGATGTTGCCCAGGACTCCGCCTTACGATATGCTTCCGGTAATCTTAACTAAGCAAACTACTTTAAACGATTACATGCATTGATATTTATAAATATATTGTACGCATGCATTGATATTACATGTAAACGATTTTATGAATATATTGTACGCATGCATTGTTATTGTTAATTATTTAATATAATAAAATTTTGAAAGTACAGAAAAGTTTATCATTTATAAAGGGAATAGCATTCTGGTGATTCGAAGCTACAATATAAAAATACTTCCGGTTTTCGAAGTTACAGTATTTCCGGTTTTGGAGAAAGCTCGGTATTCCGAAACGCTGTGTGATCCGAATTATTGTAACGATCCCGCACGATGTCGGATGTGACAGAGTCATAGATGAATGTTTGAAATTGAAAAATGTGAGATAGCCATTATCTCGGAAAAGATTAGGGGTTTCCAAAAATGTCATTTGTTTGAAAATAGGTAAAGAATTGACGAAACCACGGCCGATTTTCAATTCCGGAAAAAAGTACAAAATTCGGTTACTTCCGGTATGCCCAGAAGTTTTAAAATTGTTTTATCAAGTAGCCACCACATGGTTTCCCAATAGAAAATTTGGTTCCAGATCGATATCTGTTTTCGATCATGGAGAAATAGGCTCCCGCGAAAAAAAAAAATATCGAAAGGAACCGAGATCTTTAGGTTATAAACTTACATTTCAAGTTTCAACGAAATCGGATAAAAATTGTGACCTCTATAGGGCCCACAACCTTGATATAACATATTTTTACGCTATTTGAGAACGAAAGGCGGCCATTTTCTCTGTCAATTTTGATACGATTTTAACGATATTCGAACTCAGTTGTCCTTAGGGTGTAACGGTGATATAATAATACGGTTTTTTAAATCGGATAAAAATTATGACCTCTATAGGGTCCACAAGCTAAAAACGCGATTTTTCGTACAATCAGGGGCCATAATTCAGGAAGTTACTGTCCGATATGCGTGAATATCGAAAGGAACCAAGATCTTTAGGTTATAAACCTACATTTCAAGTTTCAACAAAATCGGATAAAAATTGTGACCTCTATAGGGTCCACAAGCTAAAAACGTGATTTTTCGTAAAAACAGGGGCCATAATCCATGAAGTTTCGATCCGATACATGCCAATATCGAAAGCAGTCAAGATCTTTTGGAGATAAACCTATATTTCAAGTTTCGTCAAAATCAAATAAGAATTGTGACCTGTAGAGTGTCCACAAACAAATTGTGGACGTCCGGACGGACAGGGGCGACGGCATAATACGTCCACATGAAAATGTGGGCGTATAAAAATTGTTTGAGAACTCCAAAATTCATATACTTGGTACTATCGTTTGGTTGAATGTGTAATTCACCATGTACTTTCTCTGGGAGGCACGATCAATCAACGTCTCATTGTTTATCTATAGCATTTATTTATTAGATGGACGGTATAAATCATATGAGAGGCATTTATCAATCAACATTTCGTTTATTAATCTACTGCGTTTATCTATTAGATGAACCATTTAACTTCTCGGGATGCGTTTAGTCAATCTGTTTCATTACAAGCTATGTTATTGTTGGACGGACATATTGATTTTAGCAGGCATAATAAAGGTAAAAACATTATGATCAAGGGCCATAATTCTGGCAGTAATTATCGGAAATCAGTAAACTTATTAGCTTTAAACTCTAGAGCTTCTACATGATTATTCAAAGAGGTCAAGGGCCATAACTCTGGCAGTAATTATCGAAAATCGGTGAAAATCAACAGGCATCTCATGACCTTAAACACTGTGTCCACAGGATTTTTCAAAGGGACATAACTCTGGCAGTAGTTACCAGACATCATTGGAAATCAATAGGCTACTTCGCCTCATGACCTTAAATACTATGTATAATTTTAAAGTCTATCGAATATTAACACAGGACGGGCGAGGGGCAACGACAATATACAAGCACATTTCAATGTGGGCATATAAAAAGCTATTTTTCATACAATGTTTTGTAGATAACTGGGGGTATTTACAAGACAATTTCATACAGATCAAATTATATTTTTGATTGTTTGAAGGTTCAAAGATTCTACAAACTGAAATAAGGGCCTCAACTCTGTAATTTATAGAAATTGTTGAAATTCAACAGGCTTTTTCGTTTCACTAATTCAAATAATGCATATAAATTTCATACAGATCGGGTGATAACTTCTGTTATTCGAACATTCACAAGGTTCAACACTGTAAATCAAGGGCCATAACTACAGAAACGGAAATTATTAAAATTAAATAGGTTTCTTCATCTCACTGATGTTATCAACATATACTAATGTCCAAAAGAAAGTATACACTGTGCATTTTGTGCTGCATCAACCAAAGTCGGTTTTCCATGGTATACGGTATTTGGGTAGAATGTCAATTTGTTTCACATTTTTATTTTGCTTAGAAATGTTGACATTGGACGTAAGAGACAAACTTAGTAATGCTTTATCAAATGTTTTTAATCTAAACAAAACTTAGTCAAACTTTTAGTGTGTATACTTTTTTTTGGACATCAGTATATATCAATTTCAAAACAACCAGATGATAAAAGTAGTCTGTAGAGTGTTCACAAGAAATTGTGCATTGACAGATGTATGTACGTATGGATGGGGGACACGGCAATATACAACCATATTTCCACGTGGGCATATAGAAACATAATTCAGGAAGTTACGTTCGGATATGTGCAATTATCGAAAGCAACCAAGATTTTTGTGATATAAACATAAATTTAACACTAATTGGGTATGAGGGGCGACCATTTTGTTCGGCAGTTTTGGTCCAATTTTCATGACATTCAAACTCAACCAAAATTACGGTGTAACAGTGATATATTTTAACGTGTTTTTAAATCGGATAATAATTGTGTCATCTAGAGGGACCTCAAGCTAGAAACGCGATTTTTCGTACAATCAGGGACCTTAGGTCCACATGAAAATGTGGGCGTATAAAAATCAGGTGTCAACAAAATATTCAAATCCCGTACGTAATAAAAATAGGTTCAGGAGGGAATATTCCCAGGATTAAGCCAGGACAAGGCTAACACCTTTGGAACGAGGATAATTCAAGGATTACCGAGATTGTGATTTTAGGCCTAACATGTGATGTCTCAACCTAGTAAGATGGCGTCGCCTGAAACTATAGCAGCGAGGAGAAGTCGCGGTCAGTGTTATGCACGGGTCAAGAGATTGTTAGGGAGTGCCCGGCAACAGGCTGAAAATCTACGCTTAGCAGCCCCACAGATCGATGCTAGCGAACTTTCCGTCGCAGAGAATCTGGCTGACACTTTAGAAAATGCGATGCAGAAGTATGCCGACTCCGTAATACGATGTCAGGTACTGGAGGACATGACCAACGAACAAGCAACACAGGATGTGCATTCCCACACTGAGTGTGAACTCTCACAACAATCTGATGACGTCATTATAGTGATTCGCTGTCTCCGAGGCCGGTCCCTGAATGTCACACCGTCCCTGGGTCGTTCTCAGCCCGCCGTTGCTCACCAGACACAGAAAACGTTCCAGATCTCGTCATTGAACCCCCTACCTCAGGAATCCACGGTCAAGCATTTCCGTGACTGGCGCAAGACTTGGAACAACAACACAATGATGCAGAGGTTGAATTCTTTTGAACGGGAGGTGCAGGTATACGCACTCGTAACGGCCCTTGGATCTCATGCAAGTCAGATCGTCAAGGTACTCTGTGGAATTGATCTCACGGCTTCTCAGACAACCGTCGAACTCATCTTGGACAAACTCAAGACATACCTCAGGGCCCAAAGAAACATTGCAGTTGACAGAGTAAATTTCCACCAATGAAAGCAAGGTCAAAATGAAACTTTCGACAAATTCCGGTTTGCACTAGCAGAATTGGCTGAAGACGCTGAACTATGCCCACAATGTGTCGATTCCCAGATGGTAACACAAATCATCGTCGGAACCAAGGACGACAAGGCAAAGCGTGACCTTCTCGAGGAGCGAGAATTTCCAACTTTGAAACGAGCAATTGAGATTTGCCAGTCCTCAGAGGCCGCTTCCACGAATCAAGCAACACTCAGCGGCCCTACACTTCACGTCCATAAAGTTAGTCACCGGCAGCGAACTCGTTCACGGGGGCGCAGTCATGCTCGCCCGCCATCGGGCCAATGTGGCAACTGTGGTAACAAAGGGCACCAGGATAGGAATGATTGCCCAGCACATGACAAGGCCTGTGATCACTGTGGCAAACGTGGACATTTTAGGAGCGTTTGTCGATCCGCTGGAAAGCAGCTGAACGATACACCGGCGCCAGCCACCAAGGAGCGTGGTTGGAATGTCGAACGAAACGCTATGGTATCATTCATTTTCTGCAGAAGGATCCACAAAACAAGTGATACATATTGCGAGTTGCCCAAAATTAAACTCAAGTTTTACAACTTACACTCAGGGGAGTTGTATGGAAGCTTGGGGAATATTCTCCCGGACACTGGAGCTGGCGCCAACTTGATGTCAGTTGAACACTACAGAGAACTCGGATTGGATCCAAGAAAACTTGTCAAGACAGATGATGTGATTCTCGCTGCGGCAAGGCTGAATTTGAGCTCGAGTATGGCAATGTCCGCATCCAAGCTACATTTCTGATTTCGGACGAATTCCATGGTACCCTCATCAATTGTCGGGTGTGTCAGGATCTCCGCTTAGTACCAGTGCCTTTTCCTAAACAAATGAGAGTCAACCATGCACTACCACATAATCCGGCAAATGACAAATTGGAGGCTACCAAAACAATGCTTCTTGAAAAATTTGCTGATGTGTTTGATGGTGACAAACCGTTGCGTGCGATGGAATGCACGCCCGTCCACATTGAGCTGACTGATGAAGTCAAACCTTTTCAAGTCAATGGGCCACGCCCTATACCGATTCCCTTAAGAGAGAAACAAAGAAGCTACTCGATGACCTTGGGAAGAAGGGTGTCATTGCTTCAGTCACCGAACCAACTGATTGGCTCCACCCAATGAGCATTCAGACCAAACCTCGTAGTGATTCTCTCAGATTGTGCGTCAACCTTCGACACCTTAACAAGTTTGTCAAGCGACCACATCATCCAGTTCGCACACCACACGATGCCGTTACGGCCATACCCCCAGCAGCAAGATACTTTTCCACATTTGATGCAAAGCATGGTTATTTCCAGGTGCCACTGGATGAGGAGAGCCAGCTACTAACAACATTCTGCACACCTTGGGGAAGGTTCAAACACCTCAGAGCTACAATGGGACTTACTTACTTCTGCTGGAGATGAATATAACCGTCGTACGGATGCAGCACTTGCAGATATTCCCTGCATGGAAAAAATAGTCGACGATGTGCTCTTGTATGGAACCGATCTTGATGAACACCTTGCCCAAGTCAGAGTTTTTCTCTCCAGATGTCGTGCTGCAGGCATTACTTTAAATCCAAACAAAATTCGCCTTGCACAGGACCAGGTCCTTTTCGCAGGTTACATTGTTGGTCGCGAGGGGATTAAGGCCGATCCAGCCAAAATCAGAGCCATCCAAGACTTCCCGAAGCCGAGCAACATTACGGACTTACGATCCCTTCTAGGGCTTGTGGAACAGCTTGCCAGCTTCTCTGCTGATGTATCGGGCACCATGCAACCACTCCACCCACTACTGAAGGCGATATAAGAATTTCGCTGGCTTCCAGAACATGACAGAGCATTCGAAGCAACGAAAGCAACACTTCTGTCACCTCCCGTACTTGCCAACTTCGACCCAAGACACCCTACAGTGTTACAGACAGATGCTTCTCGCACAAAAGGACTTGGCTTGGCCCTCCTGCAACAGGACGAGGAAGGTCATTGGCGTCTAATCGCCGCTCACAGTCGATTCATCACGGCAACGGAAGCACGTTATGCCATGGTCGAGCTCGAATTGTTAGCAGTCAGATGGGGCATGAAGAAATGTCACACTTATCTCTACGGGCTACCTCACTTCACCTTGATTGTTGATCACCTACCTTTAGTGTCAATCCTCGATCATCGACTGTGTTGATAACGCCCGAATTCAACGTTTGAAAGTCGCCACAGCACCATACACTTTCACTACGATATGGAAGAAGGGCAAGGATCATAGAATCCCTGACGCACTCTCCGACGCCCCGGTGGACGAACCCACTGTTGACGATCTAGAAGAGGAAGAAGAGCTTTATTGGTACGTGTGTGCTCTGCAACGTACTGCCGCCATTGCAATTGAGCGGGAAATCAATGATTTACAGGTAGACACGCTAGCCGACCCTATTCTAGAAGAGATCCGGGTTGCAGGAAAACGAGACTCAGAGTACCAGTCTCTACTCAAAGCACTTCACGGTGAAGATAAGGATGTAACTGTAGATGTTGAGTTGCGTCAGTATTCGAAAATACTTGGAGAATCGACAGTCATTAATGGTCTAATTTTAAAGGGACACAGACTATTAATTCCGTGTTCCAAGCGACGAGACGTACTGATGCGCCTGCATTTGTCCCACCAGGGTATCGATTGAACTCTTAGACGTGCCAGACAAACTGTATACTGGCCAGGTCTTACTTCAGACGTTCGGACCACGGCAGAAGTATGCGAGCAATGCCAACTTCACCTCCCAAGTCAAACTCGAGAACCATTGGAACGCGACCCACTACCTCACAGACCATTTGAAGAGATCGCTGCTGATTTCTTTTCTATCAACGGAAACCATTTATTCTGGTTGGCCGGAACTGTTCGAATTGAAAGCGCCACCTACAGCCTCTGCTCTGAAACGATGCTTATGTTCATTGTTCACTTCTGTTGGCTGTCCAACTCGTATCTTTTCCGACGGCGGACCAGTTTGTTGCGGAGGAAACCCAACAATTTTTGCAGCATTGGGGAGTACGTCATCGTCTGTCCACGGCTGAGTATCCTCAATCAAATGGACTCGCAGAATCAGCGGTGAAGCAACTCAAACGTCTCCTTCAGAAAACAGGTGGTCGTGTATCAGAAGATTTCTGCGAAGGTTTACTTGAGCTTAGAAACACGCCAAGGATTGGTGGGAAAAGTCCTGCAGAAATTGTGTACGGTCATCCAATATGTTCACGGGTACCGACTCACTACCGCGCATTTGACGAGAAATGGCTCACGTCTATGGATGAACATGACAGACGCACAGCGGAGGCGATCAACAGAGCGACTGGAGTTTATGATTCACACTCCAAATCCCTCGCTCCGCTGAAGATTGGCACTGAGGTGCACATTCAAAACCCACAGTCCAAACTCTGGGATCGATGTGCTACAATCATCTCCATCGGCAGAAGTCGTGACTACAGATTACGTCTTCCTTCTGGCAGATGCATATGGCGTAATCGCCCCTATCAAGAAGACAGATGAAGAAACTCGAGGATGTGCTGGCACAGATCCTGTACCACCGACGATAGAAGACACTCCAAGATTGGAACCAAGACGGAGCAAACGCGTCAGATTTACTCCAAATCATTTGGATTTGTACAGTATTTAGTGACATTTGTGTTCAACACACCATCATTTATTAAAACTTCAAGGCTCTTGCTATGAAGTCCAAGGGGGGTGTGAGATTAACATTGTGTAGATCTTGGCTGGTCATTTTCATCGATGCCATAATTAAGTATGCACCGGTACTTTTTTCATGTGTTAGATTTGTATATGCACCGTCTTATGTATTATGATTTGTCTCCGCTTGAATAAAGTTGTGAACCGTCGATTTCTTTAATCTTCCTCCAAGCAATCTCAGGTTTCCTCAACCTAACAATGATGTGTCTTCGTTTCTATGACAGCAAATGAATGCAGAACTTCCGAAATAAGAACAGTAATAAAGATAGGAACACCTTGCTATTTTTGTACGCCCACATTCTCGTGTGGATGTATATTGTCGTCGCCCCTGTCTGCCCACAATTTGTTTATGGACACTCCAAAAGTCACAATTTTTATCCATTTTCAAAATAGGTTTATGTTCCTAGATCTCGGTTCCTTTTGATATTGGCATGTATTGGATCGTAACCCAGCAAACACAAAACGTTTTGGTAACATTCGTAATTGGTTCTAATCAGTGATGGGATTTTGCCCGTATATTCCGGACATGTCCGACGCTATTTTCCAAACGTCGTAAATTGTCCGACCAGGAATATGCCGAATCAGACATCAAGACATGGTAAATATTATTCAAAATTCGAAAACTAATAAAGTGTACTGAGTGTATAACTACCACTCAACCCGATTATCGTTGATAATAGGCTGGATTGATTAGGTAATTAAGTGATCAACCTATTTATCGTTTTATACGGTCTATACACATACCTTGATTAACTATTAAAATCTGCCTTGATTGACTGACTTAATTCTTTGTCGGACAATTCATCAATTCAATCCTGAACAGAAGTCATTGCTTCTCCTTTGTCAGACTATATATCAATCCAATAAACTTAATCTATGTGATTAACCCGTGATTTCTCCATTGTCTAACGTTTTAATCTCCTTGATGTCGGCCGTAGACATTAGTCATATATGTCACATATCCTAATCGTATATAACACCCCGAATCAATATACATTGTGTCCGATAACTTGTCTGTGATATTTCTACAGTGGAAGCCGAAGTTAAATAAAGCTATTTTACACACACGCAAAATTAAAGTAGAAATCCCGCGAGACATGTGGAATTAAGAGGTGTAAACGTGCCGAATCTAATACGTCTGATGTCGGGAGAAAAGGTTCTATTTTGATGGCATATTGTCGGATTTATGATCATATTTTGAATGGGGTTTATGTTTTTAAATAAATAAATAAACACCCTAAAAAATGTTGACGAATATTTCGATTGGAATAACGTAGGTAGTTACGGTAATTGTTTTAGACGAGAGCGCATGCTTAGAGTCGAATGGGATTTTTCAGCAGTTGCAGGTGTCACTCACTCATTGTATTATAGAGCGATGTTTACTACGGTTTACGGTCAAATAAATTTCGGGATGTCATTTTTTTTACCTTCCGTATATAAATAGAAACAGAGTACAAGACGAATGCCGGACTTCGCTGAAAAATGTATCAACTCGTGACCCCAAAAATACGGTAATTTTTGGGGAATTGAAACCGGTACGGATGGGCAGTAGTCGGCACGCTTTCATTCTATGGTATTACGATGTCATGTAATTTTGTAGGAATATTATTGACATAAATTTGAATACCGTACAGGAATTGAATGTGAAAAATAACGAGGTGCACCTATTTTTTTTATTACCTATGAATTTGAATATTTTGTTGACACATGATTCTTAATTGTGGTTTGAAAACGCCTGCTTAAATAACAATAAGAGTTATGTCCCTTTATTTTTGGGAAGAAAATGTCCGACAACTAAAATTTAGAAATCCCATCACTGGTTCTAATATAGTTGAGTTCAGAATGTTTGTTTAAGCATGTTCTCCAAACGTTCGAAAAGGGTTCAGAGATAGACTGTACTTTTTATAAACGTTCCAGAAAAATCGCCAGAATGTTATCTGTTGGCGTTTTAATTTTACTTTCATTCAACAATGACCGAACGTTATTTTGAATGTTTTTATAATGTCTCAACTCCGTTTTTTTATGACATTATATCGCTGATACTGTGAGACGTTACTAAACATTAATTAATATCGTTCTAGTGACGTTTACTTAATAAATGAAATGAAATGGAGTTTAACGTCCTACTTTTCTGCTCCTAACCTGGGCTAATGAAGACGGGCATACGCCATACAGTGTGCTATGAGGGAAATTTTGCCCGGACAGCGGCACTACGGCCTACTCTTATATCGAATTCCAACTGCCAAGGGATCTTTTACGTGCACGCCAATCTGTAAACGGGACCTCGGTTTTTCGTCCCATCCGAACGACTAGACAGCTTTCCTTGTCAGACCCTCCGTCCTGCATCACTGACAAGGGAGAACCACGCCGGAAAATCTGGATGAACTTTCTCGGCCAATGCAGGGATCGAACACCCGACCTCCAGGCTAGCGAGCTAGCGTCTTACCCACGTGATCCCCGTTTACTTAATAAACGTTCAGATTAGTTGTTCCAAGAACGTCAACTGAACCACCTGAATCACCGTTTATATATTTCCCAAGCCTGGTCAGACAACCTGTAAACGTCAATAAATTATGTTCTTGTAACGTAACTATTGTAGCGTTTTAACTTATGATTCTTTGAACGTTAGTAATATATTTGTTTGTGACATTATATTGATTTCAGTTTTCAAAACGATCTGTTTTCCTAATCTAAAGATAGGTTGCCAGGCAACGAAAAATACGCCCACAGCACCTAAATCGTCCGGGCAGTCAACAAGAGTTGTCGCATATTTTTACTTTTTTGGTAATGAAACATTTATAATACATTAAAATCTGATTAAGAGTAACAACTCATTAAGTAATTATCAGAAAACCATTAGAATTTGTTTGGTTTTTATAAAGTTCTGCCCCATGCTAATGTTTAGTATACAAAACTTTAACATCGTGAATTTAGCTGTTCAAGTCATAAAGATTCATTGAAAATCAATCTACTTGTTCGTCTCAAGACCTTAAACACTGTGTATAAATTATCGGAAATCGCTGAAAATCAATAGGCTTCTTCGTCTCATGGTCTTCAACACTGTATATAAATTTAAAGTCAATCAGATATTAACTTTAGCCTCTAGAGCATCCACAAGAATTTTCAAAGTGATCAAGGGCCATAACTCTGGCAAAAATTATCAGAAATCGCTGAAAATCAATAGGCTTCTTCGTCCCATGACCTTAAACACTGTATCAATTTAAAGCCAATCGGATATTAACTTTAGCCTCTAGAGCAGCTACAATATTTTTCAAAGTGATCAAGGGCCATAACTCTGGCAAAAATTATCAGAAATCGCTGAAAATCAATAGGCTTGTTCGTCTCATGACCTTAAACACTGTATCAATTTAAAGCCAATCGGATATTAACTTTAGCCCCTAGAGCAGCCACAATATTTTTCAAAGTGATCAAGGGCCATAACTCTGGCAAAAATTATCAGAAATCGCTGAAAATCAATAGACTTCTTATTCTCATGACCTTTAACACTGTGTATCAATTTAAAGCCAATCGGATATTAAACTTTAGCCTCTAGAGCAGCCACAATATTTTTAAAAGTGATCAAGGGCCATAACTCTGGCAAAAATTATCAGATATCGCTGAAAATCAATAGACTTCTTCGCCTCATGACCTTTAACACTGTGTATCAATTTAAAGTCAATCGGATATTAACTTTAGCCTCTAGAGCTTCCACAAGATTTTTCAAAGTGATCAAGGGCCATAACTCTGACAGTAATTATTGGAAATCGCTGAAAATCAATCGGCTTCTTCGTCTCATGACCTTATACACTGTGTATAAATTTAAAGTCAATCGGATATTAACTTTGACCTGTAGAGCGTCCACAAGATTTTTTGAAGTGATCAAGGGCCATAACTCTGGCACTAATTATCGAAAATCGTTGAAAATCAATAGGCTTCTTTGTCTCATCACCTTAAACACTGTGTATAAAATTTAAAGTCAATCGGATATTAACTTTGACTTCTAGAGGGTCAACAAGATTTTTTGAAGTGATCAAGGGCCATAACTCCGACAGTAATTATCAAAAATTGCTGAAAATCAATAGGCTTCTTTGTCTCATGACCTTAAACACTGTATAAAAATTTAAAGTTAATCGGATATTAACTTTAGCCTATAGAGCGTCCACAAGAAATTGTGGACGCCGGACGGACGGGGGCAACAACAATATACGACCACATTTCAATGTGGGCGTATAAAAACGTTAAAATTAAACAAAAAATAAACCCTTCCAATAAAGTTAGTAAAACGCTGTATTTCTATTTTACATATTCTTTACATCTTAAATCATTAGCAAATGTCGCATTAAAACATTAGATTAATGTTTCAACCCAGTTTTTTTATGATGTTATATCGTTGATACTGTGAAACGTTACTAAACATTAATTAATATCTTTCTAGTGACGTTTACTTAAACATACATTATGCAAGAGGTAAATCTGATTATTGCAAGTCTTTATTTAGGCTTCAGATGTCATAGAAATTATAAATTAGATCTTTATTTACACAACAAGCACAAAATCAACTCTGTAGACCCACGGATGGCTTGGATTCAGCTTGGATTTAAACGGGATTTCGTTGACTGATTTAATTTTAAATGCAGTCGTGAGCGGAGATTAACCATTACGTTGATGTCATACTCCCGGATCAAGGCTAAATGATAGAGTGTACGAAGCAAGGCCGCTGTTGAGCGATGCCTTAACAAATGACATCTAAACTATTTCAAGTGCAATAAACTAAACACAGATAATGACAAATTATACAATTCCTGGAGACCATGTGATGACTAATACAGACGGACAGGTCTTCTGTCTTAACAATATCAATAAAAATATTTTTATTTCCCCAATAGGCACGACGCCACTGGTGTATACCTATAGAGTTATCATAATTCAATTGTATTATAATATTATGTCCTATATTCAATTGATTTAATGCATGCCCAAAATACAAGTAAGAATGAAAATTTACCCTCTCACTCATTTTGTCCAATTGTTATAAAGATAGGTTGCCAGGCAATGAAACATACGCCCACAGCAGCTTAATTGTCCGGGCAGTCAACAAGTGTTGTCGCATATTTTTACTTCTTTCGGTAATGAAACATTTATAATACACTAAAATCTGATTAAGAGTAACAACTCATGAAGTAATTATCAGAAAACCATTAGAATTTGTTTGGTTTTTATAAAGTTGAAAATCAATATACTTGTTCGTCTCAAGATCTTAAACTCTGTGTATTAATCTGAAGTCAATCGGATGATAACTTTAGCCTCTAGAGCGTCACAAGATATTTCAAAATGATCAAGGGCCATAACTGTGACAGTAATTATCGAAAATCACTGAAAATGAATAGAATTCTTTGTCTCATGACCTTAAACACTGTGTATAAATTTAAAGTCAATCAGATATTGACTTTAGCCTCTAGAGGGCCACAAGATTTTCAAAGTGATCAAGGGCCATAACTCTGGCATTAATTATCGTAAATTGCTGAAAATCAATAGGCTTCTTCGTCTCATGACCTTAAGCACTGTGTATAAATTTAAAGTCAATCGGATATTAACTTTGGCCTCTAGAGCGTCCACAAGATTTTTTGAAAGGATCAAGGGCCATAACTCTGGCAGTAATTATCGAAAATCACTGAAAATGAATAGAATTTTTCGTCTCATGACCTTAAACACTGTGTATAAATTTAAAGTCAATCGGATATTGACTTTAGCCTCTAGAGCTTCCACAAGATTTTTCAAAGTGATCAAGGGCCATAACTCTGGCAGTAATTATTTGAAATCGCTGAAAATCAATAGGATTCTTCGTCTCATGACCTTAAACACTGTGTATAAATTTAAAGTCAATCGGATATTAACATTGGCCTTTAGAGCGTCCACAAGATTTTTTGAAGTGATCAAGGGCCATAACTCTGGCAGTAATTATTGAAAATCGCTAAAAATGAATAGACTTCTTTGTCTCATGACCTTAAACGCTGTGTATAAATTTAAAGTCAATCGGATATTAACTTTAGCTTCTAGAGCGTCCACAAGATTTTTCAAAGTGATCAAGGGCCATAACTCTGGCAGTAATTATCTGAAATCGCTGAAAATCAATAGGCTTCGTCTCATGACCTTAAACACTGTGTATAAATTTAAAGTCAATCGGATATTAACTTGGTAGAGCGTCCACAAGATTTTTTTAAGTGATCAAGGGCCATAACTCTGGCAGTAATTATCTGAAATCACTGAAAATCAATAGGCTTTTTCGTCTCATGACCTTAGACACTGTGTATAAATTTAAAGTCAATCGGATATTAACTTTGGCCTGTAGAACGTCCACAAGATTTTTTGAAGTGATCAAGGGCCATAACTCTGGCAGTAATTATCAGAAATTGTTGAAAATCAATAGGCTTCTTCGTCTCACGACATTAAACGCTGTGTATAAATTTGTAGTCAATCGAATATAAACTTTAGCATCTAGAGCGTCCACAAGATATTACAAAGTGATAAAGGGCCATAACTCTGGCAGTATAAACAAGCCAACAGTGAGGCTGATGTCCCCCACCGAAATCCCAAAATAAATAGATGACACATATTACTTAATCGCACATTTATTTTTTTTTTCAAAAGTATCAAGCAATCAAACTATACACTAAGTTTCATCACTCTTTATCAGATAGAATCAAGATTATCTTGTCCCAAAGTATCGACCGATGAAATCTATTAGCTCTGCTTAGCTTCAGCTCGAAATGTTAATCATTGAACTCAGTCAAGACATTCACCTAATGAACATCTACATCAAGTCTAAACATTCTACCTCAATTAAAGATAGGTTGCCAGGCAACGAAACATACGCCCACAGTAGCTATATCGTCCGGGCAGTCAACAAGAGTTGTCGCATATTTTTAATTTTTTCGGTAATGAAACATTTATAATACATTAAAATCTGATTAAGAGTAACAACTCATTAAGTAATTATCAGAAAACCATTAGAATTTGTTTGGTTTTTATAAAGTTCTGTCCCATGCTAATGTTTAGTATACAAAACTTTTAACATCATGGATTTAGCTGTTCAAGTCATAAAGATTCATTGAAAATCAATATACTTGTTCGTCTCAAGACCTTAAACTTTGTGTACCAATCTGAAGTCAATCGGATGATAACTTTAGCCTCTAAAGCGTCCACAAGATTTTTCAAAGTGATCAAGGGCCATAACTCTGGCAGTAATTATCGGAAATCGCTGAAAATAAATAGGATTCTTTGTCTCATGACCTTAAACACTGTGCATAAATTTAAAGTCAATCAGATATTAACTTTAGCCTCTAGAGCATCCACAAGATTTTTCAAAGTGATCAAGGGCCATAACTCTGGCAGTATTTAATGGAAATCACTGGAATACAATTGGCTTCTTCATCTCATGACCTTAAACACTGTGTATAAATTTTAAGTCAATTGGATATTAACTTTGACCTCTAGAGCGTCCACAAGAATTTTTGAAGTGATCAAGGCCCATAATTCTGGCAGTAATTATCGGAAATCGGTGAAATTCAATAGGCTTTTTTGTCTCATGTCCTTAAACACTGTGTATAAATTTGAAGTCAATCGGAAATTAACTTTGACCTCTAGAGTGTCCACAAGATTTTTTGAAGTCATCAAGGGCTATAACTCTGGCAGTAATTATCGGAAATTGCTGAAAATCAATAGGCTTCTTCGTCTCATGACCTTAAACACTGTATAAAAATTTAAAGTCAATCGGATGTTAACTTTAGCCTCTAGAGCTAAATTGCTTGTGGATCCCGGACCAACGGACGGACCGACCAACGGAAGGACGGGGGCGACGACAATATACGACCACATTTCAATGTGGGCGTATAAAAACAGCGTTGTTATGTTCCAAAGTCTTGACCAATCAAATTGCTTATCGCTCATTAGCCTAAGCAGAAAATTATCACCATCGAAATTAGTCAAGGTAATGATATAATGAAACTATATTCAGAGTTCCATCGCTCTCACTTCATTATAACCAAAGTTATCATGCCTCAAAGCATCAACCAATCAGATTGCTTATTGTGTTCCAAAGTCTCTACCAATCAAATTGCTTATCGCTCTGCTTACCCTGAGCAGAAAATGCTCATTATCAACCTTAGTCAAGGTATTGATGTTATAAAGCTATACATCAAGTGTCCTCACTCTCACTTAATTAGAACTAAAGATATTGTGTCTCATGAATATCAACCAATCAAATTGCTTATTTCTGCTTACCCCAAGCAGAAAATGTTCATCTTTGAACTCCTTCAAGGCATTGACCTAATAAACACCTACACCAAGTTTGAAGATTCTAGCTCAATTAGAAGGAGAGTTATTGTGTTCCAAGGTCTCGACCAATCAAATTGCTTATCACTCTGCTTACCCTGAGCAGAAAATGCTCATTATTGAACTTAGCCAAGGTATTGATGTAATGAAACTATACACCAAGTTTCATCACTCTCACTTAATTAGAACTAAAGTTATCGTGTCCCAAAGCATTAACCAATCAAATTGCTTATCTCTGCTTACCCTAAGCCGAAAATGCTCATCTTCGAACTTCATCAGGGCATTGACCTAATAAACACCTACACCAATTAGAAAGAGAAGTATTGTGTCCCAAAAAGTGTGACGGACAGACGGACGAACCCATTTTAATAGTCCTCTGCTTTCTTCGAAAGGTGGGGGACAAAAAACAATAAGCTTTCATATGAAATCTTAATCATTAAGATACATGTAGGTTGAAAAGCAACAAAACATACGTCCACGGAAGCTAAATCGCCCAGCGGTCAGCAAGGGTTGTGGCATTTTTATTCGCTTGTGGGTAATTGGGGGTTATTTACAAGACAATTTCATACAGATCAGGGACAAGGGACGTAACTGTAGAAATAATGGTTGGAAATTGCTATTTTTCAATAGACCTCCGTTTCACAAATTTAAATGATGCCTATAAATTTCATACATATCGGATCATAACTTTTGTCGTTAGAGCGTTCACAAGGTGCAACAAAGTGTAACAAGGGCCATAATTCTTGATATAATAAATGGAAATTATTGAAATTAAATAGGCTTCTTCATTTCACTAATGTAAACAACATATATCAATTTAAAAAACAATCGGATGATAACTTTTGGCGTTCACAAGAAAATTTTTTGTACTTTTCATAAACATTATTCAGAACACGATATGCTACATAACATAAGAACTATTTCTAGTTTTAGTCCATTACAGATACATGTATATATATATTTTGAAAATACAGTAAATACAAGTCATACTGTGTCTACAAGGTAACAATTGGTTGTTAAAGTGGTTCATATTTTAGCCATTGGTTTCTTTTGATGGCACGTGTAAATTCACAAAATGAATTGCAAGATTCCAAGAGATTATCGTACTGCAACAGGTACATGTATTCAGGAAAGTTGTTAGAAGTTTATTAAAATGTGGGGGTATAAAAATAATTAGAAGGCTACATTAAAGATACACTAGTTAAGAGTTTAATAAAGAGTTGGCCATTCTTGCTATAATAATTCAAAAATAGATGATAAAAAAAGAAAATATTGAAAATTTCAGTCAAATTACTTTATTCTGAACAGAGTTTTCAATGTTGAAGTTTTCACTAGAAATAGGCATCAACTGCGTCTACACCGTCTACGAGAATTGTCGATCGTTTGATTAACAGACGATAACTCCACCCACATATTCTTGATTATCAAGTAACGTTCTCAATAGCAATAGTACTCTCGCTTGACGGACCTTTCATCACCAGTTTCCGGTAGCGACGTCACCAAGTAACGGTAAACGTTAGCTTGGACAGCCATTTACTGATTTAATTTTAAATGGACGACTGTTTAAATCCGAACTGTATCCAAGCCATCCGAGGGTCTACAGAGTTGATTTCGAGCTTGTCATGTAAATAAAGGTCTAATTAATAATTTCTATAACATCTGAAGCCTAAATAAAGACTTACAATATGCTGATTTAGCTCTTGCATAATGCATGTTTAATTCATTTGTGATTAAAGAAGATATATTACTTGGGATGTGATTTACCGATGTATTTGTCAATGTTGGAATTACTATTTTTAATGGATAATAATACTACAACCACAACAAGAAAATAATCTATGGGCATATAACAAAATGAGAACGGATAGACGGACATACAGACAGGAGCGAAGACCATATATGTCCACATGAAAATGTGGGCGTATATAAACAGTAGCCTCTATCGTTGTCTGCGATATCACTTATGTGGAAGCAGACATTAAACACCAAGAACTACTACTACTACTACCACATCAACAAGCCAGTTGTTGACAGCTGGAGTGACAAAAGGACATGGTAACAGACATGGTTAACAACATAATATGCCCACAATGAGATATAGGAGTATAAAAATTATGTTTAAGTATTTCAAGTCCAATTACTAAATGCCATTAAAACAATTGGTGGTTATGTTATATAATGTTATATACATGTAAACTTACCCCAACAATATATTTTCTATTATGTAAATATAAATTTAAATGATTAAGAATAGGTTGGAGAACACTTTCAGGGTGTTTACCATTTTTAGTATTCAGTTCTACCATACCAAAAAGAACAGACAATACACACGGCTGTAAATAAAAGTAATTAATATACATACATATGGAAATTAATTGAGCAACACCCATAACATAAACAAGATTACCATGACATAGAGAGTCAGATTGATGTTCCAGGGACTGGTCCCCAGGGCAATTTACCAACTAATGAAGACAAATTTGCAAATTAGTGGGATGGCTGAAGCCATGATATCTATAATGGTAAAATGGAATGTTGCCATTCTTTCGTTTGAGGATTTTGGGGGTCACACGGGATATGTTCTTCGTCTCATAGCCATAAACACCAAGTCTAGAGCATCAACAAGATTTATATAATTGATCAAGGGCTATAACTCTTGATTTTTTCTACATTCAAGTGGCATAATTCAGGAAGACACAATCCAATACACGCGAATATCGAAAGGAACCAAGATCTTTGGGATATCAACATGCATTCCAAGTTTCATCTAAATCGGATGAAAATTGTGACCTCTAGAGTGTCTAGAGTTTACATTTGCGTACAAGAGGCGACCATTTTGCCCGGCAGTTTTGGTCCAATTTCCTTGAAATACGAACTCAACCGACATTAGGGTGTAACGGTGATATACTAAAACATATTTTTAAAGCGAATAAAAATTGTGAACCCTAGAGGGACCACAAGCTAAAAGCGTGATTTTTCGTACAATCAGGGGCCATAATTCAGTAAGTTACGATCCAATATGCGCGAATATCAAAAAGAACCAAGATTTTTGGGATATAACCATGCATTCAAAGTTTCATCAAAATCGGATGAAAATTGTGACCTCTAGAGGGTCCACAACCTTGATATACCATATTTTACAAGGGGCAGCTATTTTGTCCGGCAGTTTTGGTCCGATTTTCACGAAATTTGAACTCAACCTGCCTTAGGGTGTAACGGTGATATATTCAAATGTTTTTTTAAATCGGATAAAAATTATGATTGCTATAGGGTCTACAACCTAAAAACACGATTTTTCGTACAATCGAGGCGATAATTCAGGAAGTTACAATCCGATATGCGCGAATATAGAAAAGAACGGAGATCATTGGGTTATAAACTTACATTTCAAGTTTCATCAAAATCGGATAAAAATTGTGATCTTCATAGGGTCCACAACCTTGATATAACATATTTTTACACTATTTGAGAACGAACAGCGGCCATTTTTTCTGTCAGTTTTGGGCCGATTTTCACGAAATTCATACTCAGCCGTCCTTAGGGTGTAACCATGATAAACTAAAACGTTTTTTTAAATCGGATAAAAATTATGACCTCTATAGGGTGCACAAGCTAAAAATGAGATTTTTTGAAGTGATCAAGGGCCATAACTCTGGCAGTAATTATCGGAAATCGCTGAAAATCAATAGGCTTTTTGTCTCATGACCTTAAACACAGTGTATAAATTTGAAGTCAATCGGATATTAACTTTGGCCTCTAGAGCGTCCACAAGATATTTTGAAGTGATCAAGGGCCATAACTCTGGCAGTAATTATCAGAAATTGCTGAAAATCAATAGGATTCTTCGTCTCATGACCTTAAACACTGTGTATATATTTAAAGTCAATCGGATATTAACTTTGGCCTCTAGAGCATCCACAAGATTTTTTGAAGTGATCAAGGGCCATAACTCTGGCAGTAATTATCGGAAATCGCTGAAAATCAATAGGCTTCTTCGTCTCATGACCTTTAACACAGTGTATAAATTTAAAGTCAATCGGATATTGACTTTAGCCTCTAGAGCTTCCACAAGATTTTTCAAAGTGATCAAGGGCCGTAACTCTGGCAGTAATTATCAGAAATCGCTGAAAATCAATAGGATTCTTCGTCTCATGACCTTAAACACTGTGTATAATCGGATATTAACTTTAGCCTCTAGAGCGTCCACAAGCAATTGTGGACGCCGGACCGACGTACGGATGGACGGACGGGGGCGACGACAATATATGATCACATTTCAATGTGGGCGTATAAAAACAGAGTTGTTATGTTCCAAAGTCTTGACCAATCAAATTGCTTATCGCTCTTTAGCCTAGTCATGGTAATGATGTAATGAATCTATACTCGGAGTTTCATCACTATCACTTAATTATAACTAAAGTTATCGTGCCCCAAAGCATCAACCAATCAGACTGCTTATCTCTGCTTACCGTAAGCAGACAATGTTTATCATCAAACTAGATCAAGGGATTCACCTAATGAAAGCCTACACCAAGTTTGAACATTCTACCTCAATTAGAAGGAGAGTTATTGTGTTCCAAAGTGTCGAACAATTAAACTGCTTATCGCTCTGCTTACCCTGAGCAGAAAGTCCTTACTCTCACTTAATTAGAACTAAAGTTATTGTGTCCCAAAGCATCAACTAATCAAATTACTTATCTCTGCTTACCCTGAGCAGAAAATTCTCATCTTCGAACTCCATCAAGCATTCATCTAATAAACACCTACGCCAAGTGTGAACATTCTAGCTCAATTAGATTTAGAATGAGAGTTATTGTGTTCCAAATTCTTGACCAATCAAATTGCTTATCGCTCTGCTTACCCTGAGCAGAAAATGCTCATTATTGAACTTAGTCAAGATACTGATGTAATGAAACTATACACCAAATTTCATCACTATCGGAGAGACAGACAGACGGACGAACCCATTTTAATAGTGTCCTGCTTTCTTCGAAAGGCGAGAGACAATAATTGGAAAGTAGTCATACATATAGAAAGTCAGGGACCTTACCAATAGTTGTGAACTTTCCCATTCTAACCATTCATCTATTTCCATGCTGTTACTTTCTATTCCAGTTGATGTTAATAATAACCTGTATCAAAAATAAAATGCCATCCAAAATAAATAGATGACACATTAATTGCACATTTATCTTTTTGAAAAGTATCGAGTCCAGCCTCCATCTTATACTCAGTAGAGTATAAAATAAAAAAAAAAGGTTGCCAAGCAATAAAACATATGCCCACAGCAGCTAAATTGTTCGAGCAGTCAACAAGGGTTGTCGCATATTTAATCTTTTATACTATAGGTAATGAGAGGCTTTTACAAATCGGATTATAATTTTTGTCCTTTGAGGGTTCAAAAGGTGCTACAAACTCAAACAAAGGCTATAACTATAACTCTTGATGTAATATACAACTAGAACTGTGACGCAGTAATGACGGGTTTCACCGGTGCCCCGTTACCCTTGAACATATGTCACTTCCGTTACCGATGAAACCATTAAACAGCTTTCCATATAACCATTGCACACATCAAATAAAATGTACGCAGAATCAACCAAATCCAGCAATATCAATTCATTGTATACATTTGTTACATGTAAGTGATCCTGACAAAATTACATTACTTCTGGTGATAATGAAAATGTTCAATTAGTTTTATGAAATCAGAAATGGCATAAGGCATCACATGGTGAAAATTTTATGTAAATCGAATAATAATTGCCACTTTTATAGACCAAAAACCTTGAAAAGTGACTTGTAGAAAATTGTCTATTTTTATGCAACCGCACAAGTTAGAAACCATTTTTGGGTATCTGTATGATCATATGGGTTCGATCTATTTGTTGATTGGAATCAAATATCATAATTTTAAAAACATTACAAATCAGACTCATTTGAATAAAATATCTGTTTTAAAGGCTAAAAATACAGTTTTTGACAAACTGACGTTACTTCCATTGATAATGAAAATTTTAAATTACTTGAATGAAATCGTAAATGGCATAAAGTTTCACACACTGAAAATATTATGAAAATCGAATAATAATTGACACTTTTATGGACCAAAAACCTAGAAAAGTTACCTGTTGAAAATCATCTATTTCTCTGCAACAGAACAAGTTAGAAACCATTTTGTGATATCTATATGATCGCATGGGTTCGTTCTATTAGGTGATTGGAATCAAATATTAAAATTTAAAAAAAATAACAAACATGACTCATTTGAATAAATTATTTGTTTCGAAGGCTATAAATACAGTTTTTGCCCAAATTACGTCATTTCTGGTGACATTGAAAATGTTAAATTGGTTTGACCTAGTTAAAATTGACATTACGCAACAAATGGTGTCACTTTTATGAAAATCCAATAATAATTGACTCTTTTACAAGCAAACTAGCGTAAATAGTGACTCGTGCAAAATTGCCCATTTCTCGTCAACTGCTCATATTACAAACTAATTTTCACATACATTCTCTTTGTATGGATTATTGCTACAAGTTTATGAAAGTTGCGAAGAAATATTTTAAAATATGAAAAGCCTGAATGGGTTGTTTATAGCTCATTTTTTCACCTTTTTTCACCTTTAAATCGAAATGACCCGAAAATGAAATTAAAAAAACTGAGCCCGATGTTTTCTCCGCAACTAAACAAGGTAAAAACCATTTTGTGATATGTATATGATCGAATGGGTTCATTCTATTAGTTGATTGGAATCAAATATCAAAATTTTAAACAAATAACAAATACGACTCATTTGAATAAATTACTGATTTTGAAGGCTATAAATACAATTTTTGCCCAAATTATGTCATTTCCGGTGACATTGAAAATGGTAAATTGGTTTGACCTAGTTAAAATTGACATTACGCATCAAATGGTGTCACTTTTATGAAAATCCAATAATAATTGACTCTTTTACAGGCAAACTTGCGTAAAAAGTGACTTATGCAAAATTGCCCATTTCTCGGCAACTGCTCATATTACAAACTAATTTTCACATACATTCTTTTCGTATGGATTATTATGAAAGTTGCGAAGAATATTTTAAAATATGAAAAGCCTGAATGGGTTGTGAATAGCTCAGATTAGATTATAAATTTTGTAGTTTGAGGGTTTACAAGGTTCTACAAACTGAAACAAGGGTTTCAACTCTGGAAGTAATCTACAGAAACTTTTTCGTTTTACTAATTTCAATAATGCATATAAATTTCATACAGAACACATGATCACTTTTGTCATTCAAACGATCACAATTGCCATAAATCTAGAAATTATTGACAGAAATTGCCGAAATTCAATAGACCTGTTTCACAAATTTAAATGATGCATATAAATTTCATACATATCGGATGATAACTATCATCAATCGAGCATTAACAAGGTTTAACAAAGTGAAACAAGGGCAATAACTCTAGAAGTAATTATTGTAAATTGCTGAAATTCAATAGACTTTTTCGTTTCACTAATCTAAATCATGCATATAAATTTAACAAAGATCGGGTGATAACTTTTTGCGTTAGAGCGTTCACAAGGGTCAATAAAGTGAAACAAGGGCCATAACTCTAGATTGTAATAAACGGAAATTGCTGAAATTCAATAGGATTCTTCGTTTCAGTAATCTAAATAATGCATATAAATTTCAGAAAGATCGGATGATAACTTTTGGCGTTAGAGCGTTCACAAGGTTCAATAAAGTGAAACAAGGGTCATAACTCTTAGACATAATAACCGGAAATTGCTGAAATTCAATAGGCTTCTTTGTTTTACTAATTTAAATAATGCATGTAAATGTCAGACAGATCGGATGATAACTTTTGGAGTTAGAGCATTCACAAGGTTCAATAAAGTAAAACAAGGGCCATAACTCTAGACGTAATAAACAGAAATTGTTGAAATTCAATAGGCTTCTTCGTTTCACTAATTTTAAATATTGCATATAAATTTCACAAAGATCGTATGTTAACTTTTGGCATTAGAGCCTTTACAAGGGCCATAACTCTAGACGTAATAAATGGAAATTATTGAAATTAAATAGGCTTCTTCATCTCACAAATGTAAACAACATATATCAATTTTAAAACAATTGGATGATAACTTTTGGCGTTAGAGCGTTCACAAGAAATTGTGGATGATGGACGGAAGGACGGAAGGACGGGGGCGACGGCAATATACATTTTGGACCACGGAGCATATGAGCTTTGTTTTATACAAATCGAACAATAAATAATTAATCCAGGACTGAAAAACTGAATTAGCCAATAGGGGCCAAGGAAAAGTACGTTGACAAAAAATGTTGCCATTTTTGGTCAAATCGTATAACTCTTTAACCCTAGGTAAAATATCATATAAAAATATTTATTAATGAAAAAGTTTTTCGTAAAAATTTAAATTTTCAAAATTTGGTGCCTTATATCTCCGAAGATTCGTCCAAAATAAATAATCTAAAGAACTGTAGCTATGTGCCTTGTCTCTGGCTATGTCAAATTGTATCAAATATTACAATCCGACAATTATTGATAACATTACGGCAAAATTTCGAAAAATGACAACTTCGGTGATTTCGGACATTTCGCATTGTCGCAGAACGTTAGAAATAGCTTTGAAATTTAAGTCAAACCCACTTTCCCAGTAAAACCGAAGACATCGAATCGATCCGACAAGTAGTTTCTGAGATATGCTCAAATGGAAAAATAACAAGCCAACAGTGAGGCTGATGTCCCCCGCCAAAATCCCCAAATAAATAGATGACACATATTATTTAATCGCACATCTATTTTTTTCCAAAGTATCAAGCAATCAAACTGATTATCAACTATACACTAAGTTTCACCAATCTATATCAGATAGAATCAAAGTTATCTTGTCCCAAATCAGGAAATTGCTTATCTCTGCTTAGCTTTAGCTCGATATGTTAATCATTGAACTCAGTCAAGACGAACATCTACATCAAGTTTAAACATTTTACCTCAATTAGAAGATGAGTTGTTATGTTCCAAAGTCTTGACCAATCAAAATGCTTGTTGCTCGTAAGCAGAAAATTCTCATCATCGAACTTAGTCAAGGTATTGATGTAATGAAACTATACACCAAGTTTCATCACTCTCACTTAATTAGAACTAAAGTTATCGTGTTCCAAAGCATCAACCAATCAAATTGCTTATCTCTGCTTACCCTAAGCAGAAAATGCTTATCTTCATACTCCATCAAGGCATTGACCTAATAAACACCTACACCAAGTTTGAACATTCTAGCTCAATTAGAAGGAGGGTTATTCTGTTCCAAAGTCTCGGCCAATCAAATTGCTTATCGCTCTGCTTACTCTGAGCAGAAAATGCTCATCATCGAACTTAGTCAAGGTATTGATGTAATGAAACTATACACCAAGTTTCATCACTCTCACTTAATTGGAACTAAAGTTATCGTGTCCCAAAGAATCAACCAATCAAACTGCTTATCTTTGGTTACCCTAAGCAGAAAATGCTTATCTTCACACTCCATCAAGGCATTGACCTAATAAACACCTACACCAAGTTTGAACATTCTAGCTCAATTAGAAGGAGGGTTATTGTGTTCCAAAGTCTCGGCCAATCAAATTGCTTATCGCTCTGCTGATGTAATGAAACTATACACCAAGTTTCATCGAAAGGCGGGGGACAATAATAATAACTAGACCTGCAAGCAGCACTGAACCGGCTTTCAGGAATCGAACAGGAAGTTTGTCATACAATAGCCCATTCATCGAGCTACCAAACGATACTTTAGATGTTTTGATGCCCACACACCTGACGGTGAAATCACGATTTTTGCAAGAGCACCGATTTTTACTGGGTTTTTTTTTAAATATCAAATATTTTTTCGACTACTTCTGGTTTCCGGATCATTGTCGGAATAGATTTAACACGTTGTATGGGAACTTAACCTCCTGTACCAGAAGTTTCAGAAAAATCCATTGGACAGTTTTTAAAAGAAAGGAAAATTAGAAGATATTTAACAATATTTAGCAAATAATTGGTAGTCTGATACTAATGTGTTATCTCCCTTATACCATTAGACCATTAGAAGAAGATATAACAATTTTTCAAAGCTTGTGGCTCTTTTTGGACCATTTATACTATATTGAGGCTTTTAAATTTGGATTCACACCCTAGACCACCGTTAGGACTCTAAGTAACAGAAGTTGAAGAAAGGAAAAAAGAGAAGTTTTCGGGATGAAAGCATCTGAATAGCCCAAAAAATGAAAATACTAGATTTTCAGTGTCCCATTATATATTGTCTAACCAGCGAATTTTTACCATTTAGATGTCATACGATCGTCCATTGTTCGGGCTATCCAATGACCGCAATACTATATACCGGAAAACACAGGAAAACAACCGGAAAACACTGGAAAACACCATTTTATACTGAATACCGGAAAACACCAGAAAAAAACTAAATACCGGAAAATAACCAAAATAGGTAACCCGGAGACTGGCACTCTAAGTAGGTAACCGGGAGCCTGGTCCTCTGTGTGGTTGGGTTAGGGTTAGGGTTAGTTTCCGGTTTATAGTATATCCCATCTCCGGGTTACCTATTTAGGGTGTTTTCCGGTATTTAGTGTGTTTTCCGGTATTTAGTGTGTTTTCCGGTATTTAGTGTTTTTCCGGTGTTTTCTGGTATTCAGTACAACAAGGTGTTTTCCAGTAGTTTTCCGGTTGTTTTCCGGTATATAGTATAGCCCATCCAATGACACTTTAGTTGTTTTGATTCGGTGAAATCTGGCGAAGTAATCACTTTTTTTTCGCAAGATCACCATTTTTTTACTTTTTATGGTTCTTTTTCAAATTATCAGATATTTTTTCAACTACTTCCGGTTTTTGGATCATTGTCGGGATAGTTTTAACAAGTTGTTTGGTTACCTAACCTTCTGTACAATAAGTTTCAGAAAAATCCATTCAGCTGTTTTCCAAAGAAAGAAAAATAGAAGAGCATTTTCAGTAATTTTTCCAAGATTGAGGCTCTTTTTGGACCCCTTATATTATTTCAATGCTTTTATTTTTGGGACTCACGCCATAGTCCACCGATAGGACTCTGAGTAAAAGAAGTTTAAGAAAAATCGTAGTTTTGTTTTCGAGAGAATGGCGTCTCAAAATGCTCCAAAACGGAAAATACTAGATTTTCGGCGTACCATAATTTATTTTATAGCCATCTAAATCGTATCATTCAGATGGCATATGATAGTCCATTAATGGGGCTATCCAGCGATACTTTAGTTCGTTTGGTCCGCTAACATCTGATGGAGAAATCAAGTTTTTCGCAAAAGCATTTTTTTTATAACCCTTTTTTCTTCATTTTTTGCATACTTCTGGTATGGAGATTATTGTCGGGATAGTTTTAATAACCGGATTGGCTTATCAAATAGCCACAGGGCTATGTAATGATATATTACATTGTCTGATCAGATAAAATGCCCCTGGGAAATCCTATGTTCAAAAGTGTCAAAAATATCAAAATGTCAAAATATCGAAAATCCTATGTTCAATAGTGCCAAAAATGCAAAAATGTCAATATATCGAAAATAAAATTTAAATATTTCAATACATATTATACATCGTTAGCATCATAATTAGGTTAGCTATCTGAATCTGTAACTTTTTTGTAAAAATTTGTTTAAATAATAAAGTAATAGAGCATTTTCCAAAATTTCACGATTTTTCAACTTTTTTCGATTTTCAGTACGTTATTTAACCTATTTCAGACATTTCAATGTCTGATTGGATGGATTCATGCACAAGACTAACAGAGGGAATCTCGATAGGGAAAGTTTAAGAAAAATCCTTGGAGCAGTTTTCGAGATAGAGGCGTCCAAAAACGCTCCAAATCAGAAAATACTTGATTTTCAGCATGTCATATTTTGCTGCTTGGTCATACTATGAGTATAAATTGGGCATCATACGACAGTTCATTCCCCGGGCCACCCAATGAAAGCTTAATTTGTTTAATCCATTGATATTGGACACAGAAATTGAGTTTTTCCCCAAAACACCCATTTTTAAAATTTTTTTTAGAAATATCTATCATTATTTCAACTACTTCCGGTTTCCAGATCGTTGTTGAAATTGATTTATGTTCCAGGACTTTAAGAAATATCGATTTATCATTTTCAAAAAATATAAGGGTTGGGAAATGGGCAGAAAATTAAAAAAAAATTGAAAAATAAAGGACGATAACTCGGAATGAAACTTATATTTCTGGAATCGGATAGTCTTCAGGTATCCAAAAATGTAGGTCAAATTTGAAAATTTTGAAAAATAATAAAAATTGTCTCTAAAACAACATTTTTCATTTTTCGAACGCTAGAAGTCAGCGACGAAGTTTCGAAATTTTCAACTGCTATCATCCATGAAAAGACTCAGGGTTTCTGAAAATTTCATTTGTATGAAAATAGGTACAGAAACCACATGGTTTCCCGATAGGAAATTAGGTCCCATATCGGTATCTGTTACAGGCACTGAGAAATAGGCTATGGCGAAAAAAAAAAAAAAAAATAATAAATAACTAGAACTGCGATGCAGTAATGACGGGTTTCACCGGTGCCACATTACCCTTGAACTTATGTCACTTCCTGTGCCAGTTACCCAGCAATATTAATTTCATTTATACATTTGTTACCATGTGTTGCATATGTCAAAAAAATGATCCTTACAAAATTTGTTACTAACTTACCGCTAAGTTAGCTGACTTTTTAATGGGAAATTTCTCGACAAGGGAAGATGCTAGAAGCAATTTTTGGACATCTATATGATCGTATTGATCCAATCTATATGTCCATTGGAATCAAATATCATAATGTTAAACGAATGATAAATATAACTCACTTCAAAACAATTTGAAGGCTAATAATACAGTTTTTGCCAAAATTACATTACTTCCGGTGATAATAAAAATGTTACATTAATTTTATGAAATTATAAATGGAATAAGGCCTCACATGGTGAAAATTTTATGATAACCAAATAATAATTGACACTTTTATAGACCAAAACCTTGAAAAGCGACTTGTAGAATATCGTCGTATGGGTTTTTGCCCAAGTGTCGTCATTTTCAGTAACAGTGAAAATGTTAAATTGGATTGACCTAGTCAAAGGTAGCATGAGGCATCACATGGTAACAAAAATTGAAAATCGAACGATAATTGACTCTTTTACATGCAAAATAACCTGAAAAGTGACGCATGCAAAATCGCCTATTTCTTTGCAACTGCGCATATTACAATCTAATTTTGACATACATTGTCCTCGTATGGATTAATGCTACAAAATTCAAATGGCGCAAATACAAAACTGATATAAAAAAAAACAAAAAAAAACTAAGCCCGACATATTTTGCGCCTGTAGTAGGAGCATTCATCATCATTGATAAGATTTGTAGAAATTAAGATTTTTCGTTAGGAAATGAAATGAAATGAAATGGTGTTTAACGTCCTACTGTTCTGCTCCTATACTGGGCTAATGAAGACGGGCATACGCCATACAGTGTGCTATAAGGGAAATTTTGCCCGGGCAGCGGCACTATCGCCTACTCTAATATTGAATTCCAACTGCCAAGGGATCTTTTACGTGCATTCCAATGTATACACGGGACCAAAGTTTTTCGTCTCATCCGAAGGACTAGACAGCTGTCCTTGTCAGGCCCTCCATTCTGCACCACTGACAAGGGGAAACCACGTTGGAAAATCCGGATGAACTTTCTCGGCCAATGCTGGGATCGAACACCTGACCCGCAGGCTAGCGAGCCAGCGTCTTAACCACCTAGCCACCGTGGCTCCCTTTTTCCTTAGGAAAAGACCTCCCGACCCGTCAAAATTTAAATTTTAGGCAAAATTACGTCACTTCCGGTGCCGACAGAAAAATTTATAGGTAGAAACAAGTTGAGAATTTGCACCAAGAAGTATATTTGCTTTTGTTTTATACAAATCAGGCAATAAATAATTAATTTAGAACCCATAAATTGTAAGAAAAGCAGCGAAAAGTCTTAAAAAGTGATCCTGACGAAATTGGTTATTTCTTTGCGAGAGAAGATGCTAGAAGCTATTTTTTGACATATTGATGATCGTATTGATCCAATCTATAATTGCATTGAAATGAAATATCATAATGGTAAACGAATACTAAATATAGCTCACTTAAAAAAAATATTTGTTATGAAGGCTAAAAATACAGTTTTTGCTAAAATGACATTACTTCCGGTGAGAATGAAAATGTTAAATTAGTTTTATGAAATCAGAAATGGCATAAGGCATCACATGGTGAAAATTTTATGAAAATCGAATAATATTTGACACTGTTATAGACCAAAAACCTTGAAAAGTGACTAGTAGAAAATCGTCTATTTCTCTGAAACCTTACAAGTTAGAACCCATTTTGTGGTATCTATATGGTCGTATGGGTTCATTTTATTTGTTGACTGAAATTAAATATCATACTTTTAAACAAGTAACATATACGGCTCATTTGAAAAACATAGTGGTTTTGAAGGCTAAAATTCAGTTTTTGCCCAAATGACGTCACTTCCGGTGACAGTAAAGGTGTTAAAATGGTTTAATCTAGTCAAACGTGGCATTTGGCATCAAATGGTGAAAGAAAATTAAAAATTGAATAATAATTGATTCTTGTACAGGCAAAATAGCACGAAATGTGACTCATGAAAAATTGCCTATTTCTCGACAACTGCTGATTTTACAAACTAATTTTGACATACATTCTCTTTGTATGGGTTATTGCTACGAGGAAATGAAAGTTATGATGAAATATATTTTGAAATATGAAGACGGTGGATGGGTTGTAAATAGCTTAATTTTACACCTTTTTTCACCTTTTAATCGAAATAGCCCGAAAATGAAATCGAAATTAAAAAAACTGAGTCCGATGATTTGTGTGCCTTTGCATGGCGTATACTTTTGGTAATATCAAATTTTGAAAAAATAATATTTGCTTTCAAAAAGTTGTACCGAACTGTCAAAATCTGTCAAAATTGTAGTTTTTGCTGATTTTACTTCACTTCCGGTGCCGACACGAATCTTTACCGGTAACAAAAAAAAATGACATTTTGGACCACGCAGCATATGAACTTTCTTTTGTACAAATCGAATAATAATAAATAATTAATCTAGGACTGAAAAACTGAATTAGACAATGGCGGCCAAGGAAAAATACCGACACAAAAAATGTTGACATTTTTAGTCAAATCGGATAACTCTTCAACCCTGGGTAAAATGCCATATAAAAATATTCATAAATAAAAAAGTTTTTGGTAAAATTTTAAATTTTCTAAATTTGGCAAATGCATCATATGTTAAAATTCGATGATTATCGTTAATACTACGGCATTTTTTTAAAAAACGACAACTTCGGTGATTTCGGACATTTCGCATTGTCACAGAATGCCCAAAATAGCTTTAATCTCTAAGTCACACCCACTTTTCCAATAAAACCGAAGAAATCGTATCGATCTGACATGTAGTTTCTGAGATACAATCAAATTGGAAAAAAAAAATAATAATATAATAAGAACTAGACCTGCAAGCAGCACTGAACCGGCTTTCAGGAATCAGACAGGAAGTGTGTCATACAATAGCCCATTTATCGAGCTACCAAACGATACTTTAGATGTTTTGATCCGGTCACACCCGACGGTGAAATCCGATTGTTGCAAGAGCACCAATTTTTTTACTGTCTTTTTTTTTTAAATGTCGAATATTTTTTTGACTACTTCCTGTTTACTGTCTTTTTTTTAAATATCGAATATTTATTTGACTACTTCCTGTTTTACGGATCATTATCAGGATAGATTTAACAAGTGGTATGGGAACTTAACTTCCTGTACCAGAAGTTTCAGAAAGATCCATTGGACAGTTTTACCTCCCTTATACCATTAGAAGAAGCAGATTTACAGATATAACAATTTTTCGACTTTTTTCAAAGATTGTGGCCCTTTTGGACCATTTATACTATATTGAGGCTTTTAAATTTGGATTTAAATCGTATCATTCAGATGTCATACGATAGTCCATTAATGGGGCTATCCAGCGACACTTTAGTTCTTTTGGTCCGCCAAGATCTGATGGGGAAATCAAGTTTTTCGCAAGAGCGTTAATTTTTTAATACGTCCGGTATGGAGATTATTGTCGGAATAGTTTTAATAAAGAATTTGGGCAATTAGATAGCTACAGGGCTCTGTAATGATATATTACATTATCTGATCAGATAAAATGGCCCTGAGAAATCCTATGTTCAAAAGTGCCAAAAATTCAAAAATGTCAAAATATCGAAAATTAAATTTCAATAACTCAATACATATTATACATCGTTAGAATCGTATTTATGTCAGCTATTTGAATGTGTAACCTTTTCATAAAAATCTGATTAAATAATAAAGTAATAGAGCATTTTCCAAAATTTCACGAATTTTCGACTTTTTTGCGATTTTCAATCCCTTTTTTATCCTATTCCAGACATTTCAAAGTCTTATTAGTTGGTTTCATGCACAAGACTATCGAATGGACACTCGATAGAGAAAGTTAAAAAAAAATTGTAGGTTCAGTTTTTGAGATAAAGGCGTCAAAAACGCTCCAAATCAGCAAATACTTGATTTTCACCTTGTCATATTTTGCTGCTTGGTCATAGTATCCGTATAAATTGGGCATCATACGACAGTCCATTCCTCGAGACACTCAACGAAAGCTTAATTCATTTAATCCATAGATATTGGACGGAGAAATCGAGTTTTTCCCGAAAACACCCGTTTTTTCGAAATATCTATCATTATTTCGACTACTTCCGGTTTCCGTATCGTTGTTGAAATTGCTTTACGCAGCGGTCTGACTATATAGCTTTATGTTCCAGTAGTTTCAGAAACATCAATTGAGGCTTTCAAAAAAAATATATGGGTTATAAAATGGGCAGAAAATTCGAAAAATAAAGGGCGATAACTCTGAATGAAACTTCTATTATTGGAATCGGATAGACTTCAGGTATCCAAAATGTAGGTCAAATTTGAAAATTTTGCAGAATAACAAAAATTGTCTCGTAAACAACGTATTTTCAAAATTCGAAGAACAAAAGCCATAGATGAATGTTCGAAATTGAAAAATGTGAGATAGCCATTATCTCAGAAAAGATTTGGGGTTTCCGAAAATGTCATTTGTTTGAAAATAGGTAAAGAATTGATGACACTACGGCCGATTTTCAATTCCGGAAAAAAGTACAAAATTCGGTTACTTCCGGTATGCGCAGAAGTTTCAAAATTGTTTTATCAAGTAACCACCACATGGTTTCCCGATAGAAAATTTCGTTTCAGATCGATATCTGTTTTCTATCATGAAGAAATAGGCTCCCACGGAAAAAAAAAAAATAATAATAATAATAACTAGATCTGCTACTGTCCCATGCAGATATGAAAGCTTTCATATTCATCGTCACGTGACATGGATTATATTAAGTATCTTAAAAGAAAAAAGAACAACAAAAAATAATTATCAAAATCGGTGAAAAAGTCGAGAAGTTACAAACTAAAGGGAAATAACTGAGACTTGGATTGCTGTAATCGGAATGACTTTCCATTCCAGAAGTTTCAGAAGAAATGGATCAAGCCGTTTAAAAACGGGACAGATGAGAACATGAAACGAAAATGGCGGGAAAGAACTAAAAAGAGGCAGGAAAATATCAAAAAAATAAATGAAATAACTTTGAACGGAACTAATATTTTTTGAATCAGATTGACCTTAGATATTCGAATATTTAGTTTAAATTTGTAAATTAAAGGCATAAATTGTCCTGCAAACAACTTTGTCGGTACATAAAAGGTCAAAAGTGAAATCCGAAGTATAAGTATAATATCGCGAAATTTTTCTCCCCTTTAATATATGATAAATATAATCACGGCGCAGCCAACCGCTGGAAATTCCAGAGGTTTTGACCACCGGAAGGATGCCTCAGCAGTCAAGAAAAGTCAAAATAGGCGATTTCGGTTTTTAATGTTGCGGTCATTTTAAAAAATTGTCTTGTAAGGATAATGTGTATACGGAAGAGGCGATAAGATCCCTTTACATTTGCAATGTCAAAATTAATTACAACATAATTTAAATTCCGAAAATCATTTTTTTTTTTTGCTAAAACTCTTTTTTTTTTTAATCGGATCAAAATGGGAGTAAAGCACAGAGTCCGGGGTGGTAATGGGCGTACTGTGTCCAAATTTCATGGTTTTCGGACAATCTGTGCCGGTGTCATAGTGAAATTCCAATTTTTTCCCCTTAAAGAATCCGTAAATTGACGAACAGCAGGAACTGTGTCAAGAACAAACGACATGAACGAATGCATGTATCGCCTTGAAATTTTCAGGGCACCTAGGTACCAACATGAAAAGTTCCTAGCCGGAATTTGGTAGTCATGGTACCTTTGGTTCCAGCGTGGCGCATACGCGAAGTCAAACAAAGTTGTGATGGATTTTGGGTGAATTTCGGAGTGGTTTGGTGTGGTTGGGTGGATCCGCGAGAACGTGTTCATGAATTTTTGTGACCGGAGTTGATTTTCAATGCACAGGCATTGTTCCGGTGGTCCGGTTCCCTTGAGATGTACCTTTGGATTCTAGATATCACATATTAAAAATAGAAGAGTGTGGAATTTCGAGAACATTGAAAATAAATTCGAAGCCCACCCCCACCCATCAATGATTTTTTTTTTGCTTAAAAAGTTGCTGTATTTTATCGATTTTTTATTGTTCTTGATATTTGAGCATTTTCTCCTTTTAATATGTGATAAATATCATCGCGGCACAGCCAACCGCTAGAAATTCCAGAGATTTTGACCACCGGAAGGATGCCTCAGCAGTCAAAAAAGGTCAAAATAGGCGATTTCGGATTTTGGTGTCGCAAACATTGTTGCGGTCATTTTAAAAATTGTCTTTTAAGGATAATGTGTATAGTGCTAATACCTATCACATATGGAAGAGGCGATAAAATCCCTTTGCATTTGCAATTTCAAAATTAATTAAAACTAATATTAAATTCCGAAAATGGTAGTAAAGTACAGAATCCGGGGTGTTAATAGGCGTATTCTTGGACAATCCGTTCCGGTGTCATGGCGAAATTCCCCCTTTTTCCCCTTACGGAAGCTGTATCTGGACTTAGAAAAAATGAGAACAGCACCTGACCTGGAGCCGTGCCAAGAACAAACGACTTGAAGGAATGCAGGTATCGCCTTGAAATTTTCAAGGCACCTAGGTACCAATGTGAAAAGTTCCTAGCCGGAATTTGGTAGTCATGGTACCTTTGGTTCCAGCGTTGCGCATGCGCGCAAATATGTTGTTATGAAGGGTTTTTTTTTTACAAAAAGGACCTATCTCCTCGAAACTTCGGCTACCCCCCCATTTCCGACCTCGGCGCATCCAAAAATTGTCTCCAAATTAAAATTGAACACCTAGTTCCATCTCTATTTTTTGTTTTACTTTATGTACCGCTCGCCCCCCCCCCCCATGGGTCGGGCCCTAAAATTTCTTGTTTTGAATTGTGTTTGGGACCATAAGCCAGATACCCGGTGAGTTTCAAGTTGGTGTGCACAATAGTAGGGTTGTTACTCGCATGCGCAGGCCTACACTCGAAAACAACCTTGTCATCCTGGAAAACATCAAAGGTGAAATTCGAATTTTTGAAATATTCAAATACCAAACATTCGACCATGAGCCAGGCTATCCTGAAATGTATTAATTTCGGTAATAGGAGACAGATTCTTTAAGCCACAACCAATTGTGTATGTTTTCAAGCCCATTAATGTGGATTTTTCACTATTTTTCATTTTCAGTTCAAAATGGGGTCCATCATTTGCCAGAAATCAAAATTCTAATTTCTACAATTTATGGGCTTTTCTTCCAGGATTCGGAAAATATAATTCCCTTGTCTGTAAGTAAAATATCAAAAAAGCCTTAGCGACATTTCACATTTCAAGATGGTGGCACTTCCGGAATGGGCTACAAACTCCATTTTCTGTGAACGAATCAGAAGTGTCGTAGCTAGTAATGAAAAAAAATTTCAAGGCAATCTGACCTATATTTAGTCAATTTTTTTTAAAACTTTAGTTCCTTAATTTCTCCAAGGGGAGATAAGTTAGGGCATTTTTAATGGTATCGTTGAAGTTGGGTCAATGAGATCTACATACATTCCAAATTTCATGAAAATCATACCAATATTAAAGAAGTTGTCAATTCTGTTTTACTTCCGGGACGAAATGTCAATGACTAAGGCTGTGCAAATATCGATATAATCGATAATCGGTAGAAGTTATTTAGCGATACGATAATCGATATTGAAATTCAAATATCGATTATCGGTATATTTACCTTCTGACGGCAAGTTACGGTCACTTTCACATGACTGAACTTGCCGTAGTCTGGCATGCACACGAATGAACGAATACACAACGTCAACACAACAACTATTTTCCCCCTCTGCTTACAAACTGGCACATTTTAAATATATATTATTGTAAAAAAAACTAAACTTTAAGATTAAATACATTATTTTAATATTTTCGTTGTTTTTGTTGTTATTACTAGTTGAAACTAAAATAGGTCACGCACTTTGTGAACAATGACGATCGCACGTGATATAGTAAAATTAGAATTATCTCCCTTCTTTGCTCTTGATTTATTTGTAGAGAAATTGTCTGCTTTCACGATAAAACTAATTGTATTATTAATGTGTTTCACACAAGCTACACAGTGTGAAACCCTAATACTAATAATATAATACGTACAGTTATATAGCGCACATACTCCATGCACAGAGGCATGTTCACTGCGCATACAATCTGATTAAAACACAGATATATATATCGTTTTTTATTTTTTTATACTTTCAATGGCCTACACTACATGAAGATCTGACCAGTTGTATATTCGGGACACTATTTTCCAAACGTTCTAAATTGTCCGACCAGGAATATGCCCAATCATTTATCAAGACATGGTGAATAATATTCAAAATTCCAAAATTAACATAGTGTAATGAGTGTATAACTACCACTCAACCCGAATATAGTTGATAATAAACTGGACTGATTCGGTAATTAAGTGATCAAGGTATTTATTGTCTTATACTGTCTGTCTATATATCTATCTTGATTAACTACTTCATCTGCTTTGATTGACCGACTTAATCCTTTGTCGGACAATTCATCAATCTAATCTTAAACAGAAGCCATTGCTTCCCCTTTGTCGGACTATTCATCAATCCAATAAGAGTGATTATTATTTTAATCTACATGTTTACCTCGTGGTTTCTCCATTGTCGAACATTTTAATCCCATAAATGTGAGCCGAAAATATGTATAAACTAATCATAGATGTCATATATTGTAAGAATATATAACACCCCAAATCAATATATTATCCGCTAACTTGTAAATCAATATATCCGTTAATTTGTCTGCGATATCACTTCGGTGGAAGCAGACGTTAAATAAAGCTATTTCATACACACACACACACACACACACACCCACACACACGTGGTTAAAATACAATAATCGAAAACTATTTTTAAGTAGAAATCTCGCGAGACGCATGAAACTACAAGAGATGTAAACGTGACAATTATCACGTCCGAGAAAAGATTCTATTTTGATGGCATATTCTCGGGTTTATGTCGACAAATATTTCGATTGGAATAGTGTACATGTAAGTAGTTAATTGTTTTACATGATAGCGCATGCAAGTGCTATTATTTAGCAGATGATGTTACTGTCTCGGTATTGTTGAGCGACGGTCACTACCAACAAATTTTCGGGATGTCTTTTTTTCTTTTTTTTTTTAACCTCCACGTCCACCCGTATAGAAGTCAAAACGTAGTATAAGACGAATGCCGGACTTCTGCTGAAAGAAGTATCGACTTATACCTCGAAAAATACGGTAATTTTGGAGGTGATTTTGAACAAAAGTTCGGGTCGACAATAGTCGGTACGCTTTCATTCTATCGTATTACGACAACACGTAATTTTGTAGGAATATTACTGACATAAATTTGAATACCGTACGGGAATTAAATATGAAAAAAATAATGAAGCGCACCTATTTTTTTTTTACGTACGAATTTGAATATTTTGTTGACATGTGATTTTTAATTGTCGTCTGAACCCGCCTGCTTAAATGATAAGAGTTATGCCCCTTTATTTTCGGTAAAAATGTCCGACAAGCAAAATTTTGAAATCCCATCACTGGGATTGTGTCAGGGGTCGTACGAGCGATTTTTGACCCTATGACGGCAGATACTGATTAATCAATCAGCGTTGACGTTTCTAGTGGTTTATCCACAGTTCCGTACACCACAGATGGTTTCATTGGCTAATCCCTCACGCCATCCAGAACACCTGTTACATAACAACTCTTCCAGATCCTAGGGTTGTGAAGACAAGTAAAACAAAATTTTGAACTATAAATTACAAAACGAAATAGGTTCTGTGTTTTAATCAGATTGCTGAGCATACAATTAAACTAATTCAATTAATCCTGATAACAAGGTGGGTTTTAAGTCTTGATTTTTCTGACAATCAGGCCATAATTCAGGAAGATAAGGGCAACTGTTGAAAAGAACCCAGATCTTTGGGATATACATGTAAACATGTTTTTTAGTTTCATCATAATCGGATAAAAATTGTGACCTCTTAGAGGGTCCACAACCTCGGTATTACATACATTTCTACTGCTTGCATATGGGAAACGACCATTTTATTGTGCAGTTTCGGTTGGATTTTCACGCAAATTCGAATTCAACTGTCATTATGGTGTGACTGTGATATAATTTAAATGTTTTTTGGGTTTTTTTCGAAAAAAAATTATGATCTCTAGGGATCCACAAGCTAAAAACATAAGTTTTCGTACAATCTGGGGCCATAATCCAGGAAGTTAAGGTCTGATATGCGCGAATATCAAAAGGAACCGAGATCTTTGGGATATAAACATATATTTTAAGTTTCACAACAGGAAGCAGGAAAAGGGTAGGGCAACACTCCCTTAGAGAGTAATTATAGCTGGACAGGCTGGTACATCTGCGTGGTAACTGGATCAAAAAATGATACCGGCGGGGCGGAGTAGAGAATAGAATTAAAGAATCCCCGCTCAACAGAAAACCACAACAGACTTGTAGAAGTAGAGGATCGTTTTAATGGATCAAAGTTTAAAAGGGTATTGCACCCGAAACGTTGATCCATTAAAACGATCCTCTACTTCTACAAGTCTGTTGTGGTTTTCTGTTGAGCGGGGATTCCTTAATTCAAGTTTCATAACACTGTAACCTTGGTTCCGTTTAATCTTGCGTAAATAGCGCTAATTTCTACTCTGTGTACAATTATTCATAAACATTGTTAAATTCGGCTAATTGTATTCAATTTGTACTTCTATCAAATTTCACTCTCACTGTTTAATTTTGATTACCAAGCGTCTAATTAACTAGTGTTTAGTTTCTCGACAAGTGTTGAATTATAAGCGTCCTGTCTAATTAGCAAGACTGTTCAATAATTTGTTGGACCGTTCAATTTTCCGAGCCGTGATTAAAAATTAGTCAAGGTGTCCAATTACGCAAGGTGTTAAATTTTGTTGTCAAACATCTAATTTCACGTGCGATGTTAAGATATTACGATGTGTTTAGTTGTTGGTCATCGTTCAGTTTTGCAGCACAATGTTGAAATACTGTATTAAGTGTTAGTTTTAGTACTGACCTGTTGCGATACTGTGAAATATTATTTTTCAGGATTCATACGACGGCAGGTATCTGTAATGCCTGTTATTATCTGGGAATTATTTTTCAAGATCACTACAGGGAAACAGATGTTGGATTTTTAATGGCGACGGGACGGTTCCGAAGCAAAGCTTTCTTGAGATGCACATACCGTTTCGTCCACAATCATAAAACGTGTATTTATATATCCATTTAAAACAGTATTTCTCACACTGACAACACATCCACAAATGATAAATCTCACGCATCTGATTTACGTGTGTACACGTCGACTCCCTACCCTGATTAAATCCTTTTGTTTAAATGTCTTCGCAATTAAGACTAACAGCATGGATATTGCACCAATTATATATTAAATAATATGGGATCTATAGAAAGCATTTTGGGTTGAAGGGTAGTGCGATTATCTCGGGCAATAAACACAGAAGGCTTGTAGAATTAATACACGTGTCAGAAGCTAACAATATGTCTATTGTGTAAGACAAAACGTGAAAATAAACTAATAATTCGAACTCTTTATTTCTTTTTATTATTATAGAACGATGACCCTTTTTCGCTGAAGATCAAATAGAGAGAGAGAGAGAAAAATGGGGTTTAACGTCCACTCGATACAAACTAGGTTATTTCGGGACTAACATATGGTTTAATTTTATTTACATAATTCGCTTGTGCGTAGGGGTCTTTAGCAGTGGGAGGAAACCGGAGGACCCGGAGAAAACCCACGAGGTTGGACAGGCGACCCTACTCCTTGCCACATACAACCGAGGATTCGAAACCACGCCAGTCGACTCAATGACAGACTGTATGGTACAGCGCGCGCTCGCTAACCATTCAGCCATCCAACCCCCCTGAAGATCAAATAAAACCTACTAAATACATTTCATGCTTATATGTAACACATAACTTTGCCAAACTTTATTTCAGAGAAAGCCAATTTAAAAAGGAATTGTATCATATATTTAAGTTTAATTTTTGATAAAGAATGGGGATATCATAAATACGGGCCTCGGTGTAATTTTACATGCAAAATTAACGATATACTGCCATGATGTTATAAATGGTGAATATTTTCGTTAATAATACGGCCGCGTTAGTCCACGTTGTATACATGAATCACCCATTCAAAAAAAAGGGCGTGTCGCTGTTGCATTGTGCGAGATCGGTGAGCAAAGTCACTCATAGGCCGCCATTACTTTGCATTGAATTTCTCTGTCCAAATTTCGAAAAACGCTGATTTTATGTTAACTTTAGTGATGGGTGATATTTCATATGATGTGCTAGAGACACAGATGGTTGATGCACGTAAAGAATACCTCAGAAAGCACATTCTGTGTATAGTTAAGAATTACGGCAAAGATAGACTTCTTAATTGCAAACTATAAAGGTATTTTGGTTATCGGTCTTACAAATACAAATAAGACATAAATAGAACTTGCAACGGGATTCGAAAGCACTTTCAAGTCAGACGTAAGCTCGTACTTACCTTAAAAATGAACTGAACGCAACACAAGTCTTCGATGTAAGAGGATATTAGTTAATTATAACCGCTATCAAATCCACACAAAAATCCAAGGCACTCGTTTTATTTTAGAAAAGAATAACTGTATTTCGACCGAAGAGCCTATTCCACATGAACCCCAAATCAATGATGAACTGTCAACTTGTTATGTAGTCATTCACATGCAGACTGGTTTGAATAACAGAAATGTCCCGTGTATAAATGATCGAAGGATAAAATTTCACGTAGCCACTTTGTTTATCTAAATGGGGCTCCGGCGCATTTTAAGGAATTATTTTTGACCCAATATTAACCATCGCCATTTTTTTTAAATCATGAGATAAAGTCAATCAAAAAACAATACGGGTCTACTTTATTACAAAAGTATTGGTGAACTTATAATTTTGTCTAAAATCACAACGCTAATCAACAAACAATACTATTGTTCTTTATTACAAAAACATTGGTGAACTAATCTCTGTCGTTATGGCGAGCCAATCTAGTTAATTATTAGGTAAATAAAACAATATAAACAACCAATGAGTAAAACTGATTTATTCTAATCAATTTATACGAGTCAAGTATTACCTTAACCGTGTACGAGTTTGCTTTTGAAAGGGTTAACTCACACCCTTTCAACTTGTAAATTCCAAATACAAACTGCTTACCGGATTCATGCCATAGACACTAATATCCTAATTAAAAAAAAACGTTCCGTTTCCAATGATTATCAGACACAAATATTAATTCTGATTGTTTTATCCATCAACACACAGAGCAGGGGGCAACTGTAAAAAAAAATGCAAACAGCAACTGGGGGGTGGGGTGGGTCTGTCAGCCGAAAAAAGTGCATGAAAAAGTGCATTTCCGGGTAAGAAAATTGGGTGGTCTAACTGAGTTCTGCAAGAAAAAAAGCATTTCCGGGTAAGAAAATTGGGTGGTCTAACTGAGTTCTGCAAGAAAGAAAGCATTTCCGGGTAAGAAAATTGGGTGGTCTAACAGAGTTCTGCAAGAAAAAAAGCATTTCCGGGTAGAAAAATTGGGTGGTCTAACAGAGTTCTGAAAGAAAAAAAGCATTTCTGGGTAAGAAAATTGGGTGGTCTAATGGGTCCCTGCAAGAAAATAGCATGAAACGGGATACAAAGTATTTCAGTTCATATCAATAACAACTCCATCAAAATAGAATCGTATTTCCGTTTTACCGAGGTGTGTCGAATTAGTGGTCGAATCCAAGCGAAGATAAATTCAATTTTAAAATGCTTGATGAGTCTTGGGTCGCTGGTAAATTACGCTTCCTACTTGGATCTGCGTCTCGATTTTGACAATTGCCATAAACTGAGTGTTAAATTGTACGATAAACGTGATGACTTTGACTTTCCGATTGTTAAATTTCCATTTATTAGTAGTAATATTCCAATATCACCAGCTTATGGAGTGTTTGTGTCTCAGCTAATTCGTTACGCGAGAGCTTGTTCCTTTTATTCTGATTTTTTAAGTAGATCGAGGCATTTGTCATCTAAGCTTCAACTACAAGGATACTTGCGCACTAAACTTATTAAAACCTTTAAAAAGTTTTATGGCCGTCATATTGATTTGATTGGTAAATATAACGTGTCTCTCTCGGCTATTATTCTAGATATATTTAATTGACACGTATACTATTACTATCTCCCTGATAATATCTACTACATCGTTAACACAGTTCATCGCGTGCATTTTGCATACCGATAGTTCATTGGCCAATCACGCTTTTTTACCGACATTTCGCCTAATAGTTTGGATGCAGCTATGGCGGGTGTGGCGCCCGGCAGGGTAAGCTTACTCTTCCGGACACCTGTCACCACTGTTTGTCGTGTAATTTGTACACGAGGAGCAGTCCATTTGCTGATTACACTATTTTGCTTGAATACACTATTTTGCCTATAACGTTTTTTAGGACTTCGAATTCTGTCTTATGGTTTGGATTGTTCGTACTTGGTTTTATTTTATTTTAATTTGAATATTTCAAATAAAATATTTTTAACGTCTGAATATTTTTAAAAAGATTAGTAAATTAGCCTTAGTGTGGCCTTTTTGACCGGTCGTGCCAGTCGTGAATGAATTAGTTACGGCCTGTTAACCGAGACTACACAGGGATAACTCTTGGCAACAACCGGCAACAATGATGGCTACACTTTCGAAGTTTTGATAACTTCAACATGGGTGAGTTTTTAGCCTTTATTATTTTATTTGCAGACCGTCAACACGATTTTATTGCTAGTTCTTGTTCAGAGAAGAGCAGTTCTTGCATACACCCCTCAGAATACCCTATAAAACTATGTGATGCCTAGGATTCAAGTGGTTGCGATGTATATCGTTCTGACGTGTTGTCAATCATTGTCATTATCAATTTTAGCATAATTTCCCGTTATCCTAGGCCCAAATCAGCTGCTATTTCAACTTCCCTAGTGACTATATTTTCAAACAATTTCTTGAGACTAATGACTCATTATCAGGCGGATCATGTTATTCAGAATTTGGGCAAACTTTGATTTAAATTGTCCACTTTAAAGTAAACACTGCAGAGATTACCAGAGTGCAAAAAAACAAAACAAAATTGTCCACACTGCTTAGTTACGAATAATTTATGATGCCTGTTTATGACTGATTTTCTTCTGTTTTATATATTTCAGAGATGTGTTTGGATGAAGTTTGAAAATATTCTTGAAGTTATTTGTCAATAAAGATTTGGGTTGAGGAAGATGGCTGAGCACAAAATGAAAAAAAAGTACACTGTAATATTTATATACGCAGTTATTAGCCTTGCTAAAACAGAGGGGAGTTATATATTGTCCAATCGACAGTGTCTAATCCACCAACCAAAACGCAAGATTCACCCTTAAGCTTGTTACATTGCTGTGTCGATACTGTTTTTTTCCCTGTCTCGGAGGTGGTGTTTGGTAACTATGTTTTTAGGACAATTGTGATACTTAAGTGAATGGTGAACTTTGTGTCGTAAGGTGACAACTGTGATTAACTTTATAGTGAACTTTAAAGTGAACTTTAATTTCGTGAAAACCCATGCTTTCTAACATGGCGGATCTCCATAGACATCGTGAACTCTGTGAACCGTGAACTCTGTGAACCATGAACTCTGTGAACTGTGAATTCCGTGACTCGTGAACTCTAATTATTGAATTAGAACTGTCAACAAAGAAAGCTGTCAACTTGTTTATGTTTGTACTGTAACTCCTGTTTCTTGTATATGTTTATTTACATAAATATTCATTAATATTTCAAAGCCTTATCATTTCATTCAAGTGTTATCCCGTGATTTGATCGACTGTTGTCCTGTCAATTTGGTTTGCCAGCCCACTCCGAATAAACACGTCACGTGGAGAGGGTTAACATCTTTTTTACCAACAACACCGCAGCATGCCGAGATGAGATTTGGGTAATCTTTTACTTCTTCACACTCTGGTCAAAATTGGTCAACCTGTGATCAGTAGATTTGAGTGGATATGGGAAAGCACAATAAATGAATAGGTACAAGCCTAAGTTCAAGAAACACATTTTCTTGCACAAGATCTTAGGGTGGTCTAATGAGCAACTGTGAGGAACACATTTTCTTGCGCATGATTTTTGGGTGGTCAATTAAGCAACTGTGAAGAACACATTTTATTGCGCAAGATTTTAGGGTGGTCTTTCTTAAAAATGATGGTGCATATTTTTTTACGCAAGATTTTAATGGGTGGGTGGTCTACCCAGGTCCAATGCATATTTTTCGACTTGACATATGATGTTATTTTACTACTGCCCCCCGCACCGCACAGAGTAAACACATCTAACAACCAGATCTTATGAATTCGAGCCTCTTCAATAGTTATAAAGCACATCAAACAGTGTAGAATAAATTGCCTAACAGAAAATCATGCTTTATAAGTTGTTAAAGGGGCGTGGGGCTATTTAAGGAATGACGTTTGTGCACACAATGCAATGAAATAATTACCACCGGTGTAAGGAATTATTTTGACAGAATATGTCAACTGCAAATATGATGACTAAACATCAGTTTGTTCAGAGGACACTCTGCATGCGCGAACTTTCAAGTCTGTACCGATTTTAAAAAATTAGACAATCCCACATATTTTAAGATTGGCGTCGCCATTCAGTCTGAAGAACAGTTCCGTTCGTCTTTTTAATTCCACCTTACTTGTTGTTCTGTAACCCCTAATCTAAAATGCTCTTTCGATCTCATCTAATATAGTACATGCCACAAAAACATTGAATTAACTTATTTATGATATCCCCATTCTTTATCAAAAATTAAACTTAAATATATGATACAATTCCTTTTTAAATTGGCTTTCTCTGAAATAAAGTTTGGCAAAGTTATGCGTTACATATAAGCATGAAATGTATTTAGTAGGTTTTATTTGATTTTCAGCGAAAAAGGGTCGTCGTTCTATAATAATAAAAAGAAATAAAGAGTTTGAATTATTAGTTTATTTTCAAGTTTTGTCTTACACAATAGACATATTGTTAGCTTCTGACACATGTGTATTAATTCTACAAGCCTTCTGTGTTTATTGCCGAGATAATCGCACCACCCTTCAACCCAAAATGCTTTCTATAGATCCCATATTATGTAATATGTGAATGGTGCAATATCCATACTGTTAGTCTTAATTGCGAAGACATTTAAACAAAAGGATTTAATCAGGGTAGGGAGTCGACGTGTACACACGTAAATCAGACGCGTGAGATTTATCATTCATGGATGTGTTGTCAGTGTGGGAAATACTGTTTTAAATGGATATATAAATACACGTTTTATGATTGTGGACGAAACGGTATGTGTATCTCAAGAAAGCTTTGCTTCGGAACCGTCCCGTCGCCATTAAAAATCCAACATCTGTTTCACCGTAGTGATCTTGAAAAATAATCCCCGGATAATAACAGGCATTACAGATACCTGCCGTCGTATGAATCCTGAAAAATAATATTTCACCGTATCGCAACAGGTCAGTACTAAAACTAACACTTAATACAGTATTTCAACATTGTGCTGCAAAACTGAACGATGACCAACAACTAAACACATCATAATATCTTAACATCGCACGTGAAATTAGATGTTTGACAACAAAATTTAACACCTTGCGTAATTGGACACCTTGACTAATTTTTAATCACGACTCCGGAAATTGAACGGTCCAACTAATTATTGAACAGTCTTGCTAATTAAACGGGACGCTTACAATTCAACACGTGTCGAGAAACTAAACACTAGTTAATTAGACGCTTGGTAATCAAAATTAAACAGTGAGAGTGAAATTTGATAGAAGTACAAATTGAGCACAATATTTATGAATAATTGTACACCGAGTAGAAATTAGCCCTATTTACGCAAGATTAAACGGTACCAAGGTTACAGATAAAAATTGTGACTTCTAGGGTGTACCAAACCTTGGTATGACATACTTTTACACTATTTGTGCACGAGGAGCAGGCATTTTGTCAGGGAGTTTCGGGTCCGATTTTCATTATGGTGTAACAGGGATATCTTTGAATGGTTTTTAAAATTGAATAAAAAATTGTGACCTCTAGAGTGTTCTCAAGCTAAAAACATGGTTCTTTTAGTACAATTAGGGGCCATAATCCATGAAATTACGGTTCAATACATGCCGATATCAAAAGGAACCGAGATCTTTGGGATATTTATAAAACCGATATTTCAGGTTTTGTCAAAATTCGATAAAAACTGTGCCCTACAGATGGACAATGGCGGCGGCAATATATGTCCACATGAAAAAGTGGGCGTATAAAATGTCTCTGTATGTACATACCTCACAGCCGCATTAACTGAGAACAGATACTTGTCAGGCTTTACTTCCAATATAGGCAATTTATGTTCTGTTAAATAGGGCACAATCAATTCTATAAATATCAATAATGGCATAATTACCACAAATTATGAAAAAAAGCAGTTGCCATGCAAGATACGCCCAAATTTAGCAAGAGATGGGGCCATCATCCAGGATGTTCAGGATGACATGCGACAATATCAAATGGAACCAAGATCTTTGGGATGTAAACATAAATTTTCAGTTTCATCAAAATCGGATAAAAATTGTGACCTCTAGAGGGTCCACAACATTGGTATTACATGCTTTTACACTATTTGTTCGTTCTGACGGGAAGTTGTACGATTAAAATTGTAACCTCTAACACAATTTTTTGTACAATCAGGAGACATAATCCAAGAAGTTACAGTCCAATATGCATGAATAACGAAAGGAACCGTGATCTTTGGGATAAGTTTCATCAAAATCAAATAACAAGTGGTTGCCAAGCAAAATATGCTCAAAGTTTGCAAGTGATGGACAGAACAAACTGAGAAAAAAAAGTGATTTATCGGACAATAATGGGCCATAATCCAGGAAGTTACGGTCCGTTACGCACAAGTATTGAAAGGAACCCAGATGGCCAGATCTTTGGGCTAAAAACATATATTACTAACATATAAATATAAAGAATGTGGGGACCATTCGGGACTAAATGTTATGAAGTTGTATAGCCATTTGTTGCAAAAGTTCTTAAGTGTGAATCCATTTGGATTTAAAATGGTTCAAATATTAATTATCCAATGTGACATATCAATTATGTCTCATTCAGGATCAGTCATGAAAAGCCCAATTATTTGTATCGTGACATTTCTACTTGCATATCAGCCTTCTAAATGATTTGATTAGCTTTTTGGGAGGGTGCACAGCATGAGCTCTTTCCGAACAGGATAATAGATGCCATTTCTCTTGGGACTGGGAGGCCTTACTAAATTGAACAATGGTGGGATCATAATCCGTTATATAAACGATCGAATTTCATTTTGATGAGGTAAAAATAGTTGCCACTTGGATTTGAGCGAAAAATAGTGATCTACTTGGAAACAAATTTGCTAACCAAATTTCAGAGAATTTTGACTCGAGTATAACGGTATAAATTTGTTGTTCAATTCACAAACTAATTTGTACTCTGATATAATGGCGGAAGGCAGAACAAACACTTGCTTTCTGATTGGCAGATTATACTCTGGTAATGTTCCTGACGTAAAATCTATCCGAGTCATTTCGGTAAAGAGTCAACTTCTCCCTAGGTAATGTTTGACTCTGGGTTCGGTTTATTGTTTGAGGTGACCGGAGTTAAGGGAGAGAGAGAGAGAAATGGGGTTTAACGTCCACTCGACACAAACTAGGTCATTTCGGGACTAACATATGGTTTTAATTTTTTAAATTTTATTTCAATAATTTGCTTGCGCGTAGGTGTCTTTAGCAGTGGGTGGAAACCGGAGGACCCGGAGAAAACCCACAAGGTTGGACAGGCGTTCCTACTCCTTGTCACGTACAACCAGGGATTCGAAACCACGCCAGTTGACTCAATGACAGGCCTTATGATACAGCGCGCGCATGCTAACCATTCGGCCATTCGGCTGGTAAGGTTACGCCGCAGTGAGTGTAAACAGAATTTGAAATCTATGAGTGGCAAGTGGCCGTCCCAGATTTCTCTCATGAAACTACTAGTTTCGTTCATTTCGAACTCATCAGGCTTAAATGAAATTGTGCGGATGTTCCCTTTATATATTCGTCGGGGACTTGCGCAAAAGAGTATTGGATGGACTTGTGCAGTGCTGTATCACCGGAGCAACTGCTTCTGTTTAATGGTGAACAGAGTGACAGCTAAAGAATTGCTGTTATAAAATGCTTATTTGCATATACTCTAAGGCTCCCAAACCATTTGACTGTTTTGTTTAAAATAATATAAACAAGTGAGAATTATTTGGATAACCGGTTACTGAATTGTGTAATATGTACTAGTTTTTCTAGTATTAGATAGCACCGCGTTTCTCAACCTGGGGTGAATTCACCCCCAAGGGGGGAATGGCTCGTGTCCAGGGGTAAATGACCACACTCCAAGTAACTTCAAAAATGGTCATATAATGGTCCTATGAGAGATGAAGTTGCATTTCAAGATTTCAGTTGTCAACTTTTTCTCAATTTCAATTTGAATTGATGATCGTGCTCGATCCAGGCAGCCTAGATGATCCGCTCATCAGTGGTTGCCATGGTGATAGCTAGTTTACTTGGCTGTGTGAGTGGGAAACGGCGCAGGTGTCCATTGTCATTGTATGGCTAGCTCATTCAACAGATGAGTCCCCAATTTAGTTTCATTTGAATTTTTATACGTACTTTTGATTCCATGTGATTTTGATTCAAAATCATGTCTCCAAAGAAGCGTAAATACCAAGAAGAGTATGTATCGTATGGGTTCAAGTCGATAACAGGCGCGGATGGCGTCGAGAAGCCTCAGTGTTTCATCTGTGGTAAGGTTTTGATCAATGATAGTCTGAAACCCTCGACATTACGGAATCACCTACAATCTCTGCATGCGGGGAATCGCAATGACACCAAAGAGATGATGTTACAAAAGAAGGCCCGTTTCGAAGCATCTGGGACATTGACGAAATTTGATTTCGCGACCCCAAAGAAGCTACTTCTTGAAGCCTCATATAATGTTGCGTACAGAATTGCACGTTCTAAGAAACCCCACACCATTGGCGAAACTTTGGTGAAACCATGTGCTCTGGAAATGGTTGAAATTGTATGCGGTAAAGCTCAACGAGAGTTGATAGAGAAGATTCCTTTGTCAAATGATACCAACAGCCGGCGAATTAATGACATGTCCGTGGACATTCTCACTCAGGTCATTGAACAAATCAAGAACAGTCTGTACAAATTTAGTATGCAGCTTGATGAGTCAACAGACTGTGCCAATTTAAGTCAGTTGTTGGTGTGCGTGCGCCACTGATGACCACAACAAAGGCAGAAGATGTCTTTCGATTCGTACGAGGGTTCCTAAACGACCATGATATTCCCATTGACCATCTCAGGTCGATTTGCACTGACGGGGCACCAGCTATGTTGGGAAATAGATCAGGATTTGCTGCATTAGTTCGCCGTGAAGTTCCACATGTAACCGTGACACACTGTGTTCTGCATCGCCAGGCATTGGCTTCAAAAACGCTACCTGATGAGCTGAATAATGTACTAGCAACAGTGGTTTCAGTTGTAAACTTCATCCGTGGAAGAGCATTGAATCGCCGACTGTTCATGGCGCTGTGTAACGAAATGGGCAGCGAACATGAAGTACTTCTTTTTCATACTGAAGTAAGATGGTTATCTCGGGGTCGCGTGTTGAATCAAGTACTTGAACTGAAGGTGGAGATAGAGGAATTTCTGAGAGAAAGGAACAGAATTTTGTATGAAAAATTCACCGAGGCAACCTTTGTCTTCAAACTGGCTTATTTGGCCGACGTTTTCACTCTGCTGAACGAACTGAATACATCATTGCAAGGTAGAGGCATGATCATATTCGATGCTAATGAGATGATCAATGCATCCAAAAGTAAGCTGGGTCTGTGGAAGCGACACGCATCTCATGGAAATTTCACAAACTTTCCGACATTAGACAATCTCACCGAGCAACAGGAGGACCCTGATGTTGTCCCGGAACAGTTGAAGGAAGACATCTGCACTCATCTAGTGCAGCTTGGAAACTCATTTGATGGCTATTTCAAAACTGAGGACGACGGCGACAACCAGTGGATTCGAAATCCGTTCACTTCTGACATGGACGATGACAATGTACTCAAGGACGAGCTAATTGAGCTCAAGTCGAAGGATATGTTGAAGAAAGCAGTTCAAACAATGTCTATCGAAGCTTTTTGGAAATGAAATGAAATGAAATGGGGTTTAACATCCTACTGTTCTGCTCCGAACTGGGCTAATGAAGACGGGGTGTAATACAGAGGTCAGACAAGGATTTGTTAACTTAGCGTCGCTGGCCATTTCCAGTGTAATGCGTTCGTTACAACATACCTTTGTGAATCTGGATTTTCAACGCTGGTTGTGATAAAAACCAAATACCGGAACAGACTGAATGTCTGAAATGAAATGAGATTAGCACTCTCAAACACTGTCCCGAGAATAAAAAAAATCGTTTGTGACAATCACCAGGAGCAAATTTCGCACTGAACTGGAAACAATGTATTTTCATTAAAATATAAATTTGGTGATTATTGAATCTCAACTTCGATCCGCATTCATTCCATATTCAATGTCAATGTGGTCGATGGGCTTCGCGTCTACGGAGCTCGCGATGACCGCCTTCGCCGGCCACGGATCCGCGGTCAGTAACCTCTTCAAACCTCTGGGGGGTAAATGGGTCGGTTGACTATTCATTTAAGGGTGAGCGGTGAGAAAAGGTTGAGAAACATGGGTCTAGAGGGATCCACAATCTTTGTATTACATACTTTTCCACTACTTGTGTAGTAGGTAGTAGTCCGGTGGCTGAAGGGGGGGGGGGGGTTCGTCACCCAAGCTGTGAATTTATGAGACCAAGTTTTTCTAGACCAGTTTTTTGTGTGGACTCCGAATCTAGGTGGTGATCAGGCATTTGAGGGGGCGATTTCGAGATATGACGGGTCCAATGTCTACAATTGGGGGAAAATGTGATTATGTTGACATAAATGATGATCATGTTATATATTGATAAAACATAAATTTCTAGGACTGTCCATCTCCAAAGAAGTGCATATGATATGGTGGCCGATTTAGGACACGCAAAAAAAAAATAAAAATTCTTGAGCACTCGAGATACTAAGTCGAGCAGTTGAGATACTAAGCCAAGCACTCAAGATAGTTGTCAAGTGCTCAAGATAATTAAGTCGAGCACTCGAGATCCTAAGTCGAGTGCTCGAGAAAATTAGGTCAAGCACTCAAGATAATTAGGTCGAGCACTCAAGATAATATAACCGAACACGTCTCAACCTAGCATCTAAATAAGAGGAAATGTCAGTCTCTCCTAGCAAAACTCTGTAACCTCTATACATACAATTATTGATTCGTATAATAACATTCAATATACTCCCCACTTGGAAGAGGGTAAATTTAACGGGAAATATTTAGTGGTGGTGATGAGCATGGGATGGGGTGTGTGTGTGTGTGTCAGTGTGCATGTGTGGGTGTGTGTTTGTATATGGTGTATATGGAGGACACACATCTGAATACACACCTTCTAATCGCGGACCTATGTCAACCGAGGACGTCCTCGGTTCAACCAAGGACTTTTGGAATAAATCGAAGACTGTGACGATGTTCAGAAGCCCGGATTTAATATCCCATTTGATTTTACGTTCTATCTGAGGTGCTCTGCGTTAGGCGGTTTTCTACAGTTAGGGTGTATCTTTCGTTGTGTGATGTGAAAACGGAAAAATATGATTGTGTATCAGGTCCGCAGTTAGTGTTTATTGGACCGATCTCTACCATACACATCATATATGGTGAAACAAGTTATTATTTCTGCTATATTAAAAATCAAGCCATCTAGTCATTATATTACTTCTGACTGAAGTTTCGAAATTTTTACCTGCCGAAATAATAAATATAAAATAATATATAATCAACAATTGAAATATTAATAAGTCTAGCAATTTCAAGTAGTGACACTTGTTAGGGCGTATTAAGCCAGTTACAACTGTCTTAAATATAATGAATAGGTATCACTTAGCAATATTTTGCCTTGCGAATGTACTACAGATATAAATTGGTGAGCCTCGGGAGGCGTCGGGATCAGGTTTCCCAGTGTCTCAGGAGAGCTCCTTAGGCATTGTGAGCCACCTGGACCTACCGGGAGGCATTGTCAGTAAAACAGGCCTGGGAGGCATTCCCGGAGCTTTTCAGATCCACAAGCAAACTCCAGGGATACTTCCCTGGAGCGTCCGTGAAATATTGGTTTCCTCGGCGCATTACCAAAGCATCCGCAATATCTTGCTGAAATACCTAGGACATTTAAATCAGGGATGGCTTAGGGTGAACAAGCCAACAGTGAGGCTGATGTCCCCCGCCGAAATTGCAAAATAAATAGATGACACATATTAATTAATCGCACATTTATTTTTTTCACTAAGTTTCATCACTCTCTATCAGATAGAATCAAGATTATCTTGTCCCAAACCATCGACAAATGAAATCGATTAGCTCTGCTTAGCTTCAGCTCGAAATGTTAATTATTGAACTCAGTCAAGACATTCACCTAATGAACATCTACATATACATCAAGTTTAAACATTCACCTAATAGACACCTATGCCAAGTTTGAACATTCTACCTCAATTAGAAGGAGAGTTATTGTGTTCCAAAGTTTCTACCAATCAAATTGCTTATCACTCTGCTTACCCTCAGCAAAAAATGTTCATTATCGAACTTAGTTAAGGTATTCATATAATAAATCTATACACCAAGTTTCATCAATCTCACTTAATTAGAACTAAAGTTATCGTGTCCCAAAGCATCAACCAATCAAATTGCTTATCTCTGCTTACCCTAAGCGGAAAATGCTCATCTTCGAACTCCATCAAGGCATTGACCTAATCAACACATACACCAAGTTTGAACATTCTAGCCCAATTAGGAAGAGAGTTATCGTGCCCCAAAGTATCAACCAATCAAATTGCTTATCTCTGCTTACCCTAAGCGGAAAATGCTCATCTTCGAACTCCATCAAGGCATTGACCTAATAAACACATACACCAAGTTTGAACATTCTAGCTCAATTAAAAGTTATCGTGTCCCAAAGCATCAACCAATCAAATTGCTTATCTCTGCTTACCCTAAGCGGAAAATGCTCATCTTCGAACTCCATCAAGGCATTGACCTAATCAACACATACACCAAGTTTGAACATTCTAGCTCAATTAGGAAGCGAGTTATCGTGCCCCAAAGTATCAACCAATCAAATTGCTTATCTCTGCTTACCCTAAGCGGAAAATGCTCATCTTCGAACTCCATCAAGGCATTGACCTAATCAACACATACACCAAGTTTGAACATTCTAGCTCAATTAAAAGTTATCGTGTCCCAAAGCATCAACCAATCAAATTGCTTATCTCTGCTTACCCTAAGCGGAAAATGCTCATCTTCGAACTCCATCAAGGCATTGACCTAATCAACACATACACCAAGTTTGAACATTCTAGCCCAATTAGGAAGAGAGTTATCGTGTCCCAAAGCATCAACCAATCAAATTGCTTATCTCTGTTTACCCTAAGCGGAAAATGCTCATCTTCGAACTCCATCAAGGCATTGACCTAATAAACACATACACCAAGTTTGAACATTCTAGCTCAATTAGGAAGAGAGTTATTGTGTCCCAAAAAGTGTGACGGACAGACAGACGGACAGACAGACAGACAGACGGACGAACCCATTTTAATAGTCCCCTGCTTTCTTCGAAAGGCAGGGGACAAAAAGTATTTCGCAGGAGCTTCAGCGAAGCATCCCGGGAGATTCTCTGTCGGGAATACATTGGAAAAGTTTCCAATACAAGCTTCAGAATTTTTCAGTTATCCCGAGAGCTCCCGATATTGGTTTCCTCGGCGCATTACCAAAGCATCCGCAATATCTTGCTGAAATACCTAGGACATTTAAATCAGGGATGGCTTAGGGTGAAAAAGTATTTCGCAGGAGCTTCAGCGAAGCATCCCGGGAGATTCTCTGTCGGGAATACATTGGAAAAGTTTCCAATACAAGCTTCAGAATTTTTCAGTTATCCCGAGAGCTCCCGATGGTTCGATAGGAGAGAGAGAGAGAAATGGGGTTTAACGTCCACTCGACACAAACTAGGTCATTTCGGGACTAACATATGGTTTAATTTTATTTCAATAATTCGGACCCGGAGAAAACCCACGAGGTTATACAGGCGATCCTACTCCTTGTCACGTACAACCGGCTTTCGAAACCACACCGGTCGACTCAATGACAGACCTTATGATACAGCGCGTGCACGCTAACCATTCAGCCATCCAACGCCCCCTGGTTCGATAGGACACACGACAACCCCAAAGCTACCCGAGGAATCACAAAAGTTTCGGGAAAAAAATGTTTCGCTGAAGCTTCACTGCTCCAGGGAAGCATCTCCGGAGCTACCCCATGGACCTGGAACACTGCTGGGATGCCGCCCCGGCCAGTTTTCCCTACAAAACGTCGGGAACACATCGGAAAAAAATTCAATGCAAGCTTTGAAATTGTTCGCAGTTATCCTGAGGGCTCACGACGAGCCAGAAGCTTTCCCTGCACACCGGGGAACCTGTTCCCTGTTCCAGTTGGACATAGGCATAAGTGCCGCTAAGATAATATCTTAAAAGTTTAAGTTATTATCTTTAAAGTTTAAGTTAATATCTTAAAAAATTTAAGTTCTTAAAAAATGTAAGTTCTTAAAAAATTTAAGTTTTTAAAAAATTTAAGTTCTTAAAAGTTAAGTCAATATCTTAAAAGTTTAAGTTAATATCTTAAAAGCATAAGTTAATATCTTAAAAGTTTTAAGTTCATTTATGTTAATATCAGAGTTTATGTTAATAAATATCTTAAAAGTTTAAGTTAATATCTTAAAGTTTTAAGTTCTTAAAAGTTTAAGTTAATATCTTAAAAGTTTAAGTTCGTTTAAGTTAATATCAGAGTTTGTGTTAATATCTTTAAAGTTTAAGTTAATGTCTTAAAAATTTTAAGTTAATGTCTTAAAAATTTTAAGTTCTTAAAAGTTTAAGTTAATAACTTTAAAATTAAGTTAAAATCTTAAATGTTTAAGTTACAGAGGCCTTCCCATGTACAAACTGTATGATGTGCTGATATATTTGGGCTAAAAACATATTCAAACTAATTAATCTATCAAAAATTTGCTTCAAATCCTTCTCAAGACATTGTAACCCAAGATGTAACAAGCCAACAGTGAGGCTGATGTCCCCCGCCGAAATAGGAAAATAATTAGAGGACACATATAAATTTATCACAAATTATCTTTTACAAAGTATTGAACAATCAAACAGTATATCTTTACTTATAGTCTAAGCATACAATGTGACGGACAGACAGACAAACAGACAGACGGACGAACCCATTTTAATAGTCCCCTGCTTTCTTCGAAAGGCGGGGGACAATAAGCATACACACCAATTTTGAACATTTTAACTCAATTCGAAGGAGTGTGACGGACAGACAGACAAACAGACGACGGACGAACCCATTTTAATAGTCCCCTGCTTTCTTCGAAAGGCGGGGGACAATAAGCATACACACCAATTTTGAACATTTTAACTCAATTCGAAGGAGAGTTATTGTGTTCCAAAGTCTCAGCAAATCAAATTGCTTATCGCTCTGCTTAATCTGAGCAGAAAATGCTCATTATCGATCTTAGTCAAGGTATTACTGTAATGAAACTATACACCAAGTTTCATCACTCTCACTTAATTAGAACTAAAGTTATAGTGTCCCAAAGCATCAACCAATCAAATTGTTTATCTACTTAATTAGAACTAAAGTTATAGTGTCCCAAAGCATCAACCAATCAAATTGTTTATCTCTGCTTACCCTAAGCGGAACGGACAGACAAACAGACAGACGGACGAACCCATTTTAATAGTTCCCTGCTTTCTTCGAAAGGCGGGGGACAATAAGCATGAACATTTACTCAATTCGAAGATCAACCAATCAAATTGTTTATCTCTGCTTACCATAAGCGGAACGGACAGACAGACAAACAGACAGACGGACGAACCCATTTTAATAGTTCCCTGCTTTCTTCGAAAGGCGGGGGACAATCAAAGTAGGAGAGTTATTGTTTTCCAAAGTCTCGACCAATCAAATTGCGTATCGCTCTGCTTACCCTGAGCAGAAAATGCTCATTATCAAACTTAGTCAAGGTATTACTGTAATGAAACTATACACCAAGTTTCATCAATCTCACTTAATTAGAACTAAAGTTATCGTGTCCCAAAGCATCAACCAATCAAATTGCTTATCTCTGCTTACCCTAAGCGGAAAATGCTCATCTTCGAACTCCATCAAGGCATTGACCTAATCAACACATACACCAAGTTTGAACATTCTAGCTCAATTAGGAAGAGAGTTATCGTGCCCCAAAGTATCAACCAATCAAATTGCTTATCTCTGCTTACCCTAAGCGGAAAATGCTCATCTTCGAACTCCATCAAGGCATTGACCTAATAAACACATACACCAAGTTTGAACACTCTAGCTCAATTAAAAGTTATCGTGTCCCAAAGCATCAACCAATCAAATTGCTTATCTCTGCTTACCCTAAGCGGAAAATGCTCATCTTCGAACTCCATCAAGGCATTGACCTAATAAACACATACACCAAGTTTGAACATTCTAGCTCAATTAGGAAGAGAGTTATTGTGTCCCAAAAAGTGTGACGGACAGACAGACGGACAGACAGACAGACAGACAGACAGACGGACGAACCCATTTTAATAGTCCCTGCTTTCTTCGAAAGGCGGGGGACAAAAATCTATTTTTAGAAGCCATGTTTGTCACGTTACTTGATTGAGGGAGGGTCCATTGCAGAATGTATTTGTCGTTACTTACACCGTATACATGTATATTGAAACCTAAGTAAATTCTTTGATTATCCTCTGCCAAATTATTTTCCGCTGTTTGATTGCAGGCTCTATTGTACTTTAAAACCCCTCAATGTTCCCCAAACCACTTAACTGTTGATTAAGAAATAATAGCAGCTTCCTAAGTCAATCTAGCAGACAATAAGCCGTCGGGCTGACAGTGAGTAATACCCTGACATCCCTGCCCAGTGCCTGCCCCATCCAGTATTTTTCTAGTAAGATTGGGCGTCTCTACTTTCCATATGTACCAAATTTGCCATACTTTTATTGGAAATAACTACCCTATAAATACTTTTGTGCGAATATATCTTTCCTATCTTAAAAATTTAAGTTAATATCTTAAAAGATTAAATTCAAGTTGAGTTTAAAAGCTCAAGTTTATATCTTAAAGGGAAATTAAATTGAAATTTCCTGATATCTGCCCCACCTACACTCGATGCGCTCTCCCATCTTCCCTCCGCCCCCCGCGTTTCAGTTAACTGTCCCTCTGGTTTCATTTACCAAATAATTCCTTGTCATTCCTACGAAGCTGATTATATACAGGCACTCGTAAAAACAAATAAACGATTAGTCAGACATTTTAATTTCACTTATCGATATATCAATGATGTTCTATCACTGAATAATCCCAAATTTAGTGATTATGTAGAATTCATATATCCTGATGACCTTGAAATTAAAAACACTACTGACAATGACAATTACGCTTCCTACTTGGATCTGCGTCTCGATTTTGGCAATTGCCATAAACTAAGTGTTAAATTGTACGATAAACGTGATGACTTTGGCTTTCTGATTGTTAACTTTCCATTTATTAGTAGTAACATTCCAATATCACAGCTTATGGAGTGTTTGTGTCTCAGCTAATTCGTTACGCGAGAGCTTGTTCTTTTTTTTCTGATTTTTTAAGTAGATCGAGGCATTTTTCATCTAAGCTTCAACTACAGGGATACTTGCACACTAAACTTATAAAAACCTTTAAAAAGTTTTATGGCCGTCATATTAACTTGATTGGTAAATATAACATGTCTCTCTCGGCTATTATTCTAGATATATTTAATTGACCCATATACTACCTCCCTAATTATGTCTATTATATCGTTAACACTGTTCATCACGGCAGGACGGAGGGGCTGACAAGGAAAGCTGTCTAGTCGATCGGATGGTACGAAAAACCGAGGTCCCGTGTACACACTGGCATGCACGTAAAAGATCCCTTGGCAGTTGGAATTCGATATAAGAGTAGGCCGTAGTGCCGCTGTCCGGGCAAAATTTCCCTCATAGCACACTGTATGGCGTATGCCCGTCTTCATTAGCTTAGGTTTGGAGCAGAACAGTAGGACGTTAAAGTCCATTTCATTTCATTTCATTTCATTTCTGTTCATTTTGCATACCGATAGTCCATTGGCCAATCACACTATTTTACCGAGATTTCGTCTTATAGTTTGGATGCAGCTATGGCGGGTGTGGTGCCAGGCAGGGTAAGCTTACTCTTCCGGACACCTGTTACCACTGTTTGTCGTGTATTTTGTACATGGTGAACAGTCCATTTGCTGATTTCACTATTTCGTACAATCAGGGGCCATAATTCGGGAACTTATGGTCAGATATGCACAAATATCGAAAGGAACTGAGATCTTTGGGTTATAAACATATATTTCAAGTTTAAACCAAATCGGATAAAAATTGTGACCTCTACAGTGTTCACAAGCTAAAAACGTGATTTTTTGTACAATCAAGGGCCATAATCCATGAAGTTACAGTCCGATACATGCCAATATCGAAAGGAACCGAGATCTTAGGGTGATAAACCTATATTTCAAGTTTCGTTGAAATCAGATAAAAATTGTGACCTCTAGAGTGTTAACAAACAATTGTGGATGGACAGGGGCGACGACAATATACTTCCACATGAAAATGTGGGCATATAAAAACACAATAAACCAGAACCATGTTTAGATATATTCTTAGTCTTCATCAGAAGATACAAAATCAAAGTTCATAATATGAGCGGGATGAATATCTTCTTCAGATACCCATTCACATTGTAAATCTTCATTCCGGTCTTGTATCGCAGGGTCATCTTGTTTGATCATTGGTTTTGCAGTCTGTCTCCATATTGTTGCAACGTAATTTTTGTGTTTAATGTGCAGCAAAAGACTACTCTACTCAGTCAAGATGGTAATAAAGAAAGAAAGGGTTGTTATTTTTCATCACAATTAAAATTCCTCCAGAAAATCTTTCTTCTAGTGTCATCTGCTGATGTAAGTCGCCTTTCACCGTACATGCTACAAACAATTTTTTCTAAACCAGCAATTACATCATCAGAAACATCAGTTGTCTGTCCCAGCTCTTTAAAAATTGTTAGAAAGTTGGAAAAAGAAAGACAGATAGTCATTACCACTGAAAACATGTAGGCCGAGATATTCACGACACTTTCAATACTAATCTTGATTGGATCAAAAAATATATCAAGATTAGTATTAAAAGCGTCGAGAATATCCTAGACCTCACAAACAACCACGAGGACACCAAAATAGCTTACCTACTCCTCTTCGCATTGCAAATTAATGGAAGCACTGAAACAAATTGTATTTTGCATTCTTACTTGGGCGAAATGGACATTCCAATCATTCTCCTCGCAAACAATGATCCAAATATGCATATTTTGATCCATAATGAAATGGGCAAAGGTAGAAAATATCGCAGAAGGCGACTTACATCAGTAGATAAGGCTAGAAAAAAGATTTTCTGGGTGAAAAAATAACAAAGATTTTCTGGGTGAAAAAATAACAGACGTTTCTTTATTACCAACTTGCTGTAGTGGTCTTCTGCTGCATGGCTGGAATGAAGATTTACAATGTGAATTGGTATCTGAAGTATATCCAAAGGATATATGCAAGATGTTGATCAGCAACCAAGAAGATATTTATCCCGCTCATATTATGAACTTTGATTTTGAATCTTCTGATGATAACTAAGAATAAACTAATATCTAAACATGTCTCTGATTTACTGGGGTTTTTTATGTTCATCTCCAGATCTCTTGAAAAAGTACCATTATAATTTAATATATTGTATGACGAAATAGGTACTGAACGAAAAAGCTAACGAGAAACCACTTTTAAGGTCAATTTTGAACCAAATAATTTCTGTCCACAAAACACAATGGGAATCTTATAAACATATTTAGAGATGTTTCATCAAGCTCTAAGAAAATCATCATTTAAATCAACGTGAACTCATTTCCCGCCAATTCCCCCCCCCCCCCCCACACACACACCTGTAACCACACACCCCACCTCCCCACAAATCAAAACAGTTGTCCAGGGGTATCATAAACACTTATTTAGAGATGGGCAGTCCTAGAAATTTATGTTTTATTAATATATCAAATGATCATCATTTGGGTTATAAACATATATTTCTAGTTTTATTAAAACCGGATAAAAATTGTGGCCTTTGGAGTGTCCACAAACTAAAAATATGATTTTTCGTAGAATCAGGGGCCATAATCCATGAAGTTATGGTCCGATGCATGCCAATATCGAAAGAAACCAAGATCTTTTGGAGAGAGGGAAAAATGGGGTTTAATGTCCAATCGACACGGACTAGGTAATTTCAGGACTAACACATGGTTCAATTTTATTTCAATAATTCGCTTGCGCATAGGAGTCTTTAGCAGTGTGAGGAAACCAGAGGACAGGTAGAAAACCCACGAGGTTGGACAGATTACCCTACTCCTTGTCACATGCAACCGGGGATTTGAATCTACACCAGTTGACTCAATGACAGACCTTATGATACAGGCACCCAAGTCAGAAACGTCACCTGTTGGTAGTCGAATGTCGCGGGACCAAAACGTCATGTAATCGTTGTGGCCCCCAAGGGTCTGTGCCCTACAATGTGGTACTAGAGGTTTGATGTCATGTGACTTTAGCGTGAAATCAGACAGCCATTTATGGGAGACACAGGCGGGAAATATCACTCTAAAAGGGATTTTCCATCCACGCGATTCGCTACGGTTCATTTCATTGGCCGTTCCAGGAGTTATCCTAAGCGAGATTCTTATTTGGAACCAATCAAACATTTTTCTGATAATTTTGGTGGTTGATACTATAATCTACGGCAATAACAGCCCTAGAAACCGGGATATCCGACTGATATGTACCAGTTTTTTTATCTGGCATTATCAAGATTATATATATTTGATATATTATTATTCAATTTAATACAATTTTAATCAGGTTTGGCTGGCTAATATTCGCGGATTTCAGTTTAAAAATTGGTACGGTACGAGCGATTCTGGAAGGGAAATCTGTTCTGCTAATAAAGACGGGCACACTTATGCCATACAGTGTGCTATGAGTGAAATTTTGCTCAGATAGCGGCGCTATTACATGCATGCCAATGTGTACACAGGACCTCAGGTTTTTTGTTCCATCCAAATGACTATGCAATGTCCCTTGCCAGGCCCTTCGTCCTGCACCACTGACAAAGTCAAACCACACCGGGAAATCCTGTTGAACTTTCTCTGCCAACGCATGGATCAAACACAGAGCCACCGTGGCTCCTTCTGGAAGGAAATGAAATGGAGTTTAACGTCCTACTGTTCTGCTCCGAACTGGGCTAATGAAGAGGGGCGTACGCCATACAATGTGCTATGTATGAGAGAAATTTTCCCCAGACAGTGGCACTATGGCCTACTCTTATATCGAATTCCAACTGTCAAGGGACCTTTTATGTGCACACCAATGTGTAACTGGGACCTCAGTTTTTTGTAAACTGCATCATTGACAAGGGGGAACCACGTCGGAAAATCTGCATGAACTTTCTCGGTCAATGCAGGGATCAAACAACCGACCTCTAAGCTAGCTAGCCAGCGTCTTACCCACTTAGCCACCGTGACCTCCCCCTTCTGGAAAGGAAATACCGCTTATGAGGTCAGATACCTGAAAAGCACTTATTTTGGAACCATGGCATGCATTGACTGTATAGAGCATATGATATTGATATTGATTACATTAATTAATTGACGTCGATCTCAGATTTTAAAATTCCATAACTTTGGATCTACTGTCTAAACCATTGTAAATTTTAAACGGATTTCTTCGATTATAAACAAACTACTTAACTTTGGTTATTATAAACTTACCTGTGTATTTGAAATCAACTCCCGTTAAATAAAATCCATTGCACATCTAATTATTTCAACGAATAAAAAACATCTCTCTTGAAAAATTGAAATCCCACAAACTTTTGACACAGAAATAAATTCCAATATGGAAGCTGATTACGTCACTCTTCGGGAGATATAATTTTGTATAAGGAGTGACAGCATAGAAAATCAAAACGGTTTTCGGTACTTTTACGACATTTCAAGTTTGGTTTAAGAATAAGCTATAATAAGTCTTGGCTCGGGATTGACTTTGAGCGTTCGCACACATAACTGTCCGTATTCTTTTATTTTGTTACCGTATTTTACATTCTAGTAAAATCTCTGCAAATTTTATAACTTTACCTTTTGAAATATTTTGTTTTAATTATTTGAAGCGGTTATTATTTGATCGAAAGAATACTATCAAATTAACAATGCACTCGGAGACTTCGGAGGTGAGCTTCATGATGTTATATTATTTTTAACATAAAGAAGATAGGATATTTTTAGTTTATATATGACTTTATTTTTTCGAGTATCCGTGCAATCAGTGATATTTTCATTGTGAATAAAATTTGATGGACTGGCGATTAATGGTTTCAATATAAATCTATGTAATTGCCTTCAGTTGACATTGTTCGTCGCCCAAACTCAAACGATCGTATTGATCGCGCTTTGTTTTCATTGCAACATGTGGTTGCCAAACTATCTGTCAAAATTGCCCTGCATTGGTAGGGAGGTCAGTGAAGCAATAATATGGCCTTCATGCGCAGTTGAATGCCACTTACTTTTCCCAAATTTGCCCGTGTTTAACCTGCTTGTATGAAATATTTACTGTTGAAATCTTTGAAGTTTTTGTTGATTTTATAAGATTAAATTGTGTAAAATTGCCCAAAAGTATTTTTTTATCAGCCACTTTTGTTTCTGTTGGTAAATATTTGTTTCCGTAAGTGTTGTTTCTCTCAAACATTACGGCGCGAGATGTCAACATTCCGGGATATACCTCCACGAAAATAAATATTGACAATGGTTCCTCAGTAGTCACTATCACGAATTATGTATCAAACTAAAGGGAATTCCCTGAGGAATACTAGGATGTTGCTGAAAATAGAATTTTCCAGAGTTCCATGACCCAACTGACCGATTATTTGAAGAAAACGCAATTTTTCCGTATGGAATTTCCAATAAATGAATTTTTCCTTATATGAAATTCCCAAAAATGATAAATCAACGCCCATGAATAACCGTTCTTCTCCATGATCATGTCAGAATAATGTAATTTAATACTTGAGAACCAATGTAAAAATTCTATTTAAATGACCATTCCATGAATTCGTTCGCTGCGCAAAAACCAACATGGCGGACGGGTCGATGACAACGGCAAAATGGTGGAACCCAAATTGGTTGATAGGAACACACTAAAGCTTTGTTCTTTGATAAACCAAGAAATATCATCGCTTATAAATGACAGTTTGCTTGAAGGTTGGTCAGCAATGCGTAAAATGTGATGATTTTTGTAAAAAAGCCGAAGTTTTTATGTTAGAAAATGAGCGTGGTTATATGTAGAGGGAGTGAAAACGACTGTAAGAACAGTCGTAACTGCACGTCTTACTGCCAATAACTCAATCTGTTTTACAGACCTAATGCGACATCCGTCTTTTATCTCTGTCCAAGATGACTGACGTTTAAAAGGTCAGACCGCTGTAGTTCTAAGGGTGACGTCACATCACAATGTTTATCAACAAAGCAAGATGGCATCGATAACGCCAAAAAAGATTACTTCTGTGGCTTGTTTTTGTTGTTTAAAAACAAACACGAGCAGGTCAATCAGATTAGACGGTAAAAAATGTACTTCTGAAAGAATTCAGAGTAAACAAACAGAAAAAAACGTCAAATTGATGGTCACACGTGCGTTGTTTACATCGAACGTAGTAATATGAACTGGTACGGGCAGAATTATATCGTTTTATCCATTTTACGCCTCCGCGTACTATTTTCTGTACCTATTTACGCTAAATATGGAATATTTTTTATCAAGATATACTTCAAACACCTTTATTTATTTTTCTAATACTAAAAAAAAATGTTTCAGAATTTAATTTGTCAAAAGAAAAAAGTTAATATTTTGTAGTCATTAAGTCGCATCGATGTCATCCTTATCAGTGATTGTAGCGGCCAAGCGAATATTCACTGCGGATCAGTGTGCCAATAACTGTATAAAACAGCTGTTCATTTGTGTATTTTACTCCCCTTAGTTTCAATAACTATTCTTTTCTCAGAAATTATGAATGAAAAATTTTGGAATTTTGTATGATATGTGATTATTCGATGTCAGAAATGACAAGAAATATAACTTCTCACTTGTACTGAGTCAGATTTACATAGTTTTGTGGTCTTTGACTGCTTGAAGTGCAGGAGGACCGCCCCACAGAAACAATTACTCAAGACAAACACACGGACAAGACACAATTTTATATATAGTCTATAGGCCCAACCCAGAATAGGATCCATATATTATGCAGATTAGGCACTCAGCATAAATTGAAAATAATTATTTACACAGTTCAAACACCTTGTTCTTAGTATTTGAGATTATTACAGTATGTTAACAATTTTATATAAAGTATACATGTGCAAGGCATAAAGAAGGCAAACCACACATTTTATAATCAATTAGCATAAAATATGCAAATTAGCTTACCCATTGAAAAAATATTCATGATTTTAATTTTAGTCCATATGTTTGAAAATTGGTGTACTAAGAAGCCTTAACCTGGTAGTTTTTTAGTTTTTTTAAATGAATAAAGGAATGAACAATATAAAATTCTGATTTTATATATTAAATAGAATATGCAAATTAGGTAAACTAATTTGCATATAAACTTATATTATTTTGTATTGTTTTACTTAAAATTCACCCTGATACTTTGAAAAGGACATACAAAACCTTATTTCTCCATTTATATGATGAAAAATGTCCATAATTGAAAAAATTACGACCATTACGCATAATTTATGCAAATTTGCTCATTATGTATGCACATATTTTAACTAAATTTATATTCATTATGGATACTTGCGCGACAAATGTTCCAAATTTTATTGTGATCATATCAATAATAAGAAAGTTATGAATAAAAATGCATTAAAAGTTGATTAATATTGCATTGAAAGGATATTGTCACCGTGGTAATTCTACCTTTATTTTACTATTGACTGTGTATGGACATATATGTTGAAAAAATGACTGACTAGTTTTGCTGCGAATTGAAAACTACTGAACGGATTTCAATAATTTTTTCGCTGAAATGTTCAAGTAAATGAGAACAAAATGACTAACACAATCATTTTCATAATAATAATTAAAGTCAAAATTTATCTTGACCTCCCTAGCATTGGTTTACCCAAAAATGCGACGAAAGCTTTGTTGTCTTCTACTCCGTCAAAATTACAAGTAAATAGTCAAATTTGTCAAGAGAGAACTTTTTTATTCGTTGGGATATTTAGTTGTGCAATGGATTTTATTGAACGGGAGTTGATTTCAAACATACAGTTAAGTTTATAATAACCAAAGTTAAGTAGCCTACCGTAGCTTAACCTGTTCATAATCGAAGAAATCCGTTAAAATTTACGATGGTTCAGACAGCAATTGGAATATTTTGATTAAAAAAACATATTTTGGGGGTTTACCATTTTTTTTAATGTATTTTTCATAAAATATTTCTGTCAATAAGATATGACCTGAAAGATCTACTGGCAGCCTACTGCCAACGTCACAAGGATCAAGAGATCAAGGCCTACCTACCATTCGGTTTAACTACCGTAAATTTTACATCGATACAAGATGTTTTAGCTGCAATCAATAATTTTATGGACTGGAAATTCCCTCGATCACTTATTATTTTCATCTTTGTATGTCTTGTTTTCCGCCGCTTCAGACCTAATGAATTTCTTTTTTTTCAAGCTAGGACTATATTGCATCAGCCACGATACTAAATCTACCTGCATAAAAATACACTTCTCTGTTGGGCTGAAGTAAGCGGACGTTGCGCTGAGCGGACGTTTTATGACCTTGACCCTCATCGTCGAAAGCCGCGGTTAACAACACACAATGTTTAGCCGTTGAAGTGAGCGTACGGAATGAATAACTAAATGCCCGCGCTACTATTTAAACCATTGAAGACACACAATAATTGGAGCCTTCTGAAATTTTGTATTCTAGTAGTTTATTCATCTCTTGATTCCGTGAAACAAAAAACATTTTCCCACCTGCATAGCTGGTTTGGGTCGTTTTTTGATGCAGCTTGTGAGCGTACCCGTTGTTTATTGAACCCACAAACTCCACCTCGAATCCGGGTGCTAGGAACTTTGCGGTGGTATAACTCGATACGCCAACATAGAAAGTTAATGAAATTCGGCATGTGCATACCTTATGCATCTGTCGATTTAGTGAAATAAAGATATTGAAACCACCAAAGCTGTTTAGAAGTTATTGCGTGTGCAGTGAGCCTACCCCAACCCGATTCCTCCATATGTTTAGTATGTTTACGGTCATATGTACATCTCGAAACGCCAACATAGGAGCCATCTGAAAGTTTGTAGATATTTCTCATACTGTAATTAGCAGATTGCAATGTATTATGTTTTACCTTATATCAAATAGATATTTTTATACGCCCACATTTTCATATGGACGTATATTGTCGTCACCCTTGTCCGTCCGGACGTCCATCCATAATTTGTTTGTGGACACTATACAGGTCACAATTCTTATCCGATTTTGACGAGACTTGAAATATAGGTTTATCTCCAAAAGGTTCCTTTCGATATTGGCATGTATCGGATTGAAACTTCATGAATTATGGCCCCTGATTGTACGAAAAGTCACGGTTTTTTTTAGCGTGTGGACACTCTAGAGGTCACAATTATCATCTGGTTTCTTTCGATATTCGCGCTTATCGGATCTTAACTTTCTGATTTACGTACGACCGTTGATTGTACGAAAAATCTCGTTTTTAGCTTGTGGTCCCTCTAGAGGTCACAATTTGTATCCGATTTAAAAAAACGTTTGAATATATAACCGTTACGCCCTAATGATGATTGAGTTCGAATTTTCTGAAAATCTGATCGAAACTGCCGGACAAAATGGTCGCCCCGGGACGCGTCCCCACCAATATTTTTAGTGATGGGGATGTTGAGCGCAGATTACCCTCCTTGGACAGATTACTCCCGCGAATGCGCGAATCTCCGTCTAATTTCCGATGAGTAATCTGCGCGCGCGAAGTGAACTAGGCTTTGTCCGGACTTAAATGGATTACCGCGATGATAATCCACCTAATCTTACTCGACAAATCGGCCCCGTTTGTCGCGACGCAGGAGCGCCACCACGTAGTGATCTCTAAAACTATTATGGCCACTTCCGCCTTCATTTCTATCGGGTTTGGAGCTCAAAGTACGGCAATAAACTCGCTCTAACTTGACTGAATGAAAAATCTAACATACCTTTCGACTTTGTGGAATAACAATCTATAATTCTACTGATCTTTTTTTTTGAAAATCTTATCGGATTCCTGAGAACAGATGTAGGCATATTTTCTTCATGATCACCATTAAAACATTGAAGAATCCATTATGTCGTAAATTTTATGTTAATTAGATTGTCATTACTTAGATTTTCCTTTTTCTCACTGTTTTATTGTCGATTTGGGATGATACGAATATTTAGTATATATTAAAGACGTCTCTATTCATTTGACCTCATTTGACGTTTAAACCTATATAATGTACATGAATTTTAGGTACTATTTTTTTGCGGATGAATACAGCTGTTCTGTAATGCTTAATATTGATCTGTAACATTAAGAGTTAAGTGGATTTATCTCCCTTTCATGATTGATAATAATGTTCTCATGAGCCGTTTTTTTTTTCGGCATGAAGCCTTGTGCATAAGGTACTTATATGTGTATCTCCCCTGTTGGGAACTATGTATACTATTATATTTTCTTACTTGACTGTCATTTGGGTTTTCTCTCTTTGTTTGCTCTGTACCATGTCCCCTGTGGACCCTTGATTGGAAATAAAGCTATTATTATTATTATTTATTATTATTGTATTCTGTTGTAGACTGTGAAAATTTTGGATCCATGTGTCGACGCTTTAAATCACATGGATCCATTAAACCTTCTAACTGTTTAATTCCATTTTTTTCATTGAAGATTCTTATATTACAAATCTTTCCTTACACTAGAAACGTAATCACTGGGTATTCACTATGGATCAGTGCGTAAGTATTAGTCATTTTAATGATTACATTTTAATGAATTTTGTGACCGTCAGTTTACTGGTCGAGCAAATCGGAGCAAATCGATACGGAAAGAAAAGTATCACCGCATTTAACTACCAGAAAAGAGGAAGTAGTAGAAGAGCTTTTGAGTTAATATAAAGCAGTTTCCGTCGAGAGGTCTACATGACATACTTTGTGAACCTACATACGGGTCTCTAAGACTTCGTTACTAAAGTAACTACGATCGGTCAAACTATTACTTACACTACAGCAAATATTTTGGACATTCAGTCACGTGGTCAGCACCGATTATGAGATACTGCTGACTAGAATTTAAAATCTTATTTTCTAAGCACACACGGTAATTATGCAGTGATTTTGAAAATTATTTCACTACAAAGACCACAGGAGGCAGGTCATATATAATATAATTTATAGTTGCGTCTGACACACTACAATATCTCTAAAAACTTCGTGGGGTAATCAGCGCAAAGTCGGCAATCTGCGCGCCAGCTTCATAAGCGCAGATTGTAATCTGCGCGCGCGGGGTGCAATCTGCGCGCGCGGAGTGCAATCTGCGCAGGATGACAGCGCAGATTGCAATCTGCGCGAGGGGTGAAGATTGCACCTAACAGGGACATGATATACTGTGTCCCCACCACTTATTTCCGATGTTTTGCTTACAGTTTATTTTTTGAAATTGAAATCATTCCAGAGCTTTTATTGACATTTCAGAAAGTGTAGAGTTGGTCCCAGGCCCTTGAGGTCAGGGTCCTTGAAGTTGTACGCTGGGTATTATAATAAGGGTTAAGGAATAACTGAGGTTTTGTTTTTATCTCATGGTATACTGGATGTAAAATGTTATATTTATTTCAATTGGGATTGAATATTGATATGTTTAGCTGTGTGTGTGTGGCTTGTTTTAGTTTGTATAAATTAAAAGATTTGTAGGCCTGTATCCAATTGAATACACATTTTGCTCAAAGACTTTACGTAGTCTTCGAACACTACTGGAAATGGAGGCGGGGCTGGAATCTCAGTAGTGTAAATATTTCTAGTTCTTGTAGTTTACATAAGAGAATAAATCGTGAACGGTGGCTTGAAGATTTGTCTTTAGATTAGATTTCGTATCATTTGCTGCCTCAGGGATTAGAATTGTTTGCCAGAAAATGATGCTGATAATACTCACAGAGTGCGTTTTAGAGCCTCTAGTTTTCAAAAAAAATTTAGACAGGACCCCCCTCTTTACCAATAGTCGCCCGGGCATGCACTGTCCCCACTACTAATTTTTGGCGATCTGCGCCCCTGCTCGTACGCAAACTTTGAGAGAGAGATAGAGAGAGATGGGGTTTAACGTCCACTCGACACAAACTAGGTCATTTCGGGACTAACATATGATTTAATTTTATTTCAATAATTCGCTTGCGCGTAGGTGTCTTTAGCAGTGTGAGGAAACCGGAGGACCCGGAGAAACCCCACGAGGTTGGACGCAAACTTTGATGAAACTTAAAATATATATCCCAAATATCTCAGTCCATGTCGATATTCGCGCATTTCAGACCATAACTTCATGGATTATGGCCCCTAATTGTATGAAAAATAGCTTTTTTTGTTTGCTTGTTCTCAATCCATCTCTTGCAAAGTATGGGCGTATCTTGCCTGGCAATCGCTGGTTCTCATACTGTAATTAGCAGATTGCAATGTATTATGTTTTACCATATATTTTTTCTCATTCTGTAATTACATGTATCAGATTGTAATAGATTATGATTTACCTTATATCAAATATTTATTTTTCTCATACTTTTATTATCAGTTCTTGTTTAAATTATATGTCACCAGAAAAGCCATTACTAGTGTAATAAAGATTTTTGATATTATAACATGATGACTTTTTTGGTGAACACAAGCAGGCCTGTCAACGTATCAGAGCCACAAATGAGGCCTGTAATTACATTTGATTTAGGACTGAAATTATCACAAGATCTCTAAATCAAATGGAAGAAATCTTGACTTTCATTAAATGTTCAGAATTGAAAAGGGGGGGGGGGGCGAATAGTTAACGTGTGTGCATTGCATCATAATTCAAGTGGCGTGGTTTCGATTTCCCGCTCGTACGTGGCAAGGAGTAGGATTGTTCGTCCAGTACTCCAGTTTCCTTCCATTACTAGAGACCACTACACACAAACTGACTATTGAAATGAATGAGTTATATTCCTGAAATGACCTAATTTGTGTCGAGTGGATGTTACGCACCAAAATATCGATTCAAGTATCTTGCGAAAACCTCCCTGGGGAGATTTGCTATATAAATAGGCCTATATTGGAAAGTGTAATAAACTTTTTTTTTTTAAAATATCCAAAAATTAAACTGAAACGAAACACCAAATCCAGTTGAAGTGCCCCAAGTCCAAGAAAAGAGACCCTCTGTGTCCTGTGAGAAAAGGGGCCCTCTGACTTCATGGCAAAGCTATCTGTGTTTGTTTCCAGTAGTAAGGTCAAGAGTCATGCGTGTGACCCATCATTCATTAGTGCACATAGGCCAAGTTGTTTTTTGTTATCTCTTTCCAACAAACTGCGCTAAATTCTATGTCTATGATGGATGCATGCTTATATCAATACCCAGGCCCCTATGGCGGTATATTAGATTCAAAATTCTAACATGCTATCGTCTAATTTCTTACTTCTACTATGTAATTTCTAACTTCCATTCATGTAATTTCTAAATTAAGACAATGTATAATCCAACTTCTTTATTTGTTCAGTGTAAATTTTAATTCTGTTTCATCTTATCTCTTTTATTAAGACGATAAATGTCTAGTCGCTTTACATGTTAAGCATGAACGGCAAACAAATTTAGAATTTTGATACTTCAACTTAGCAACCATCATTATGACCATAGAAATATAGACTAGAATAGCAATGACGTCTTTTACAACGACGTCATAAGTCCGCCACCTTGGAAGTTGTATGACGTGAAAAGTAAACACTGCAACTCGCGCTTTATAGTGCGAAGCGCTTTCTATTCTTTGCGTCTTTATGTTTATGATAGCGTGTAGCACCATGAGCCTTCTGTCTGACGTGGAGAGCAGATTTAAGGGAACCGGTCGCCACATCCTACATACGACCCATGCATCTTTTCTTACTACATATTTCTGTAGCCTTGTGATCGTCTAGAATTTGTCTCTAGCTGTCTTTACTTCTGCTTCACGTTGTGTATTTACTTCTTACAGTTTCTTAAGACGTCTGTCTTACCAGGAATAATAATGCATAGTTCGCTTCTACATTTTATATAGCATATAACTGAATACAGGTATACAAGCATAGCACAAATTACAATACTATATAGCTAAAACCACTTCTCTACCTAGCCAGCCTCGCGGCTGTCTAGGAACTCAGATGTAAGCCCTCTGGAACCTAATATAAGTCTGACTTACAGGGTTCCCCGGTTTCTTTTAAAGGTAAGTGAATATCATGCACAATAACGCGTGATCATGGCCCTGAACTTGTGTAATTAACAAAATGATTGGTTACTTTAAATCAAATGATGCAATTAGAATAATTCCACTCACGTGTAATTCGGTGGTAAATGAGTGACATATGTTTTCGATAAATCGCTCTTTTTTATGTGTCAACTGTCAATTACAGACTAAGTTGATTTAAGTATTTTAAGTACATATCACATATTATGCGAATATGTTTGAAATTACTAACTTGCCAAAGATATTAATTAATGAAATATAAAGGCATCTTATTTCAAGAGCAAAAATTCTACTAAAAGTATTACAAGCGCAGCCTATTATATTGAACTATGATCGTGCGGCAATTTTGTTGTCGGGGAATGTTCTCAAATTGCCGGAAATGGCCTCCCATTTCCAAAAATTCAAAACTTTTCTCAACTAGTCCCATTTTTTAACCAGTTAAATACGTTAATTAATAATATGACGATATGATAATTTCACAGGTTGATGGTTGTAAATTACATGCAGGTCGGGCGTTTGGCCTAAATTAATCGATTTATGAGATACATTTTTTGACATAGATTATAATCAGATATGCCACCAAATCGCATATTTGGGGTTCATTTTTCAAATTTTTCATGGGGAAGAGCCCCTGGACCCCCCCCCTCCGCCCCGTCCAGGCTCCGAGGTCAGTAAAAGGGGCCTAAATATAGAAAAGGCTAGAGTTAACAATAGACTCGTTTAGTACCACTGCTAGGCTTCACTTCATATGATAAAGCAACCTCTCTTCATTTAAAATTTAAGCGTAACTTCATAATCGTTATTTACTGGGCATATTCCTTTCCGGATGGCCGCTATTGTATGTGAAACTTCGGCATAATGTTTACATTTTGTATTATATTTAAAATTTGTCAAAAGGCTTAGATGTATAGAGTTAGCAGCAAAAATCAAAACATCACCACATGAGAAAATGCAATGCAATTTGTTAGATTTATTTTTTTTAAAATCTGAGTTTAGAAAATAATCTAACTAATTATTACGATTGCTTGGTAAAATTGCACTAGGTAGGCCTACTCCACTAGGGCCCTAGGCTAGTGGGTAGCGTAGAATGATTTGGCTTTTCCTAACCTATTTAATTAAATGTTCATACTTACTTGTGAAAACTAACACCCTGCGCTTTCGTCGATGTTTTTTTTGTGGAGAAAACGTCCAAAAGCTAAACACTGGAGTCCACGCAGATCGTTTTTCGTGTGTGGTAGAGTGGAGGGATACGAGTGATCCGCCATATTGTTTACACTGACTACACCTTCCAAGATGGCGCCTGACAGTCGCGTCACCAGATGTCAAAATTTACGTGATTGCTATTCTAGTCTATTTCTATGGTTGATACGATATCCGATATTTTGAAACAATGCGTAAAAATAAAGATTTATGCCAAAAACGCGATTTCTCCGTTGGATATTACCAGATCAAAAAGAGCTAAAGTATCGTTCGATAGGTCAGTGAATGGACTTTCGTATGCTTTCTTCGGGTCTGTTACCTGAAAGCCGATTCAGTACTGCCATGCAGGTCTAGATAGGCTTTCAGACTTTCGTCTGAAAGCCTATTGAGATTACTAAAATTATTATTAGGCTTTCAGACTTTCGTCTCGGGAAACTGGGTGTTGGTTACTCGATAAAGTATTTTTGAAACTTCTGCGCAGACCGGAAGTGGCCGAATTTTGACGGTAGCAATAAATCAAAAAGCGGCCGTGGTTTCGCCTATTCTTTACCTATTTTAAAACAATTTACATTTTTGGAAACCCTGAATCTTTTCCGAGAAAATGGCTATCTCACATTTTTGAATTTCGAACATTCATCTATGGCTTTTGTCGTTCGAAATTTGAAAATTTAAATTTTTACAAAAAACTTTTATTTATGAATATTTTTTAGTCGTGTTTTACACAAAATTAACGAGTCATCTGACTTAGGCAAAAATGTGAATTTTTTTTGTCTCAGTAATTTTCCTTAGCCGCCATTGGCTAATTCAGTTTTTCATTCTTAGATTAATTATTTATTGCTCGATTTGTATTAACCAAAGTTCATATACTCCGTTGTCTCAATTGTCATTTTTTTTGTTACCGATAGAGATATCTGTCGGCACCGGAAGTGGCTTAATTTTACCAAAAACTACAATTTTGACAGTTAGGTACCATTTTCCGAAAGCAAATATATTTTTTTTTAAAAAACTGATATAACTAAAAGAGTGTGCCCTTTAAAGGCGCACAAAATGTTGAGATCGTTTTTTTTAATTTCGATTTCATTTTCGAGCAAATTCGATTAAGAGGTGAAAAAAGGTGTAAAATTGGCCTATTTACAACCCATTCAGGCTTTTCAGATTTTAAAATATTTCTACGTAACTTTTATAAACGTGTAGCTATAATCCATACGAAGAAAATGTTTGTTCAAATTAGTTTGTAATATAAGCAGTTACCTAGAAATGGGCAATTTTGCATAAGTCACTGTTTTCGTTATTTTGCCTGTAAAATAGTCAATTATTTATAATCCTTTAGTGGCATTTAGCAATTGGAAACATAACAAAACATAACATAACAAGTTTACTAAATGTTATTGTGCTTGATAACGATAAGAGAATACTTATCGAAACGTCGTGCCTGTGTATAATAAACCAGTGATTGTTGTCCCATATAACTGTATAGTTTTGTTAGTCAATTATTATTGGATTTTCACAAAAGTGACACCATTTGATTCAAAAAGCAAATATGCGTCGTATCAAATTGATTACAATTTAAAATTGACACCGGAAGTGACGCCATTCTGTGAAAAAATGCATTTTTAAGTTTTAAAATCAATATTTTTTTTCAAGCAAGAATTATTTAATATGTATTAATAATTTTAACTTTTGGTTTACATTCACATATTAATAAAATTTATAAGGTCATATAGATTTCACAAAATTGTTTCTAACTTGTTCAGTTGCGGAGAAATGGGAGATTTTCAACAGGTCACTTTTCAAGGTTTTTGGTCCATAAAACTGTCAATTATTATTCGATTTTCATAACATTTTCACTGTGTGATACCTAATGCCATTTACAATTGCATACAAGTAATTTAAGATTGTCATTATCACCGGAAGTAATGTCATTTTGGCAAAAACTGTATTTTTAGCCTTCAAAACAGATATTTAATTCAAATGAGTCTAATTTGTAATGTTTTTAAAATTATGATATTTGATTCCAATCAACAAAAAAATTGAACCCATACGATCATACAGATACCAGAAAATGGTTTCTAACTTGTACGGTTGCAGAGAAATAGACAGTTTTATACAAGTCACTTTTCAAGGTTTTTGGTCTATAAAAGTGGCAATTATTATTCGATTTACATGAAATTTTCACCATGTGATGCCTTATGCAATTTCTGATTTCATAAAACTAATTGAAGATTTTCATTATCACCAGAAGTACTGTACACTTACATGTAACAAATGTATAAAATGAATTGATATTGCTGGATTTGGTTGATTCGGCGTCCATTTTCTTTGATGTGTGCAATGCTTATGTGGAAACCTGTTTAATGGTTTCATTGGTACCGGAAGTGACATATGTTTAGGGTAACGTGGCACCGGTGAAACCGTAGTCATAAAAATATTCGATATTAAAAAAAAAAGCAGTAAAAATCGGTGCTCTTGCAAAAATCGTGATTTCACGGTCGGGTTTGACCGGATCAAAACACCTAAAGTATCGTTTGGTAGGTCGATGAATGGGCTATTGTATGACACACTTCCTGTCTGATTCCTGAAAGCCGGTTCAGTGCTGCTTGCAGGTCTAGTTATTATTATTATTATTATTTACCGCGGGAGCCGATTTCTCCATGATCGGAAACAGATATCGATCTGGAACCAAATTTTTATCGGGAAACCATGTGGTGGTTACTTGATAAAGTATTTTTGAAACTTCTGCGCAGACCGGAAGTGGCCGAATTTTGAACGGTAGCAATAAATCAAAAAGCGGCCGTGGTTTCGCCAATTCTTTACCTCTTTTAAAACAATTCACATTTTTGGAAACCCTGAATCTTTTCCGAGACAATGGTTATCTCACATTTTTGAATTTCGAACATTCACCTATGGCTTTTGTCGTTCGAAATTTGAAAAATTAAATTTTTACAAAAAACTTTTTTATTTATGAATATTTTTTAGTCGTGTTTTACACAAAATTAACGAGTCATCTGACTTGGGCAAAAATTTGAAATTTTTTTTTCTTAGTAATTTTCCTTGGCCGCCATTGGCTAATTCAGTTTTTCAGTCCTAGATTAATTATTTATTGCTCGATTTGTATAAAACAAAGTTCATATACTTCATATTATTTACCGCGGGAGCCGATTTCTCCATGATCGGAAACAGATATCGATCTGGAACCAAATTTTCCATCGGGAAACCATGTGGTGGTTACTTGATAAAGTATTTTTGAAACTTCTGCGCAGACCAGAAGTGGCCGAATTTTGAACGGTAGCAATAAATCAAAAAGCGGCCGTGGTTTCGCCAATTCTTTACCTCTTTTAAAACAATTCACATTTTTGGAAACCCTGAATCTTTTCCGAGACAATGGTTATCTCACATTTTTGAATTTCGAACATCCATCTATGGCTTTTGTCGTTCGAAATTTGAAAAATTAAATTTTTACAAAAAACTTTTTTATTTATGAATATTTTTTAGTCGTGTTTTACACAAAATTAACGAGTCATCTGACTTGGGCAAAAATGTGAAATTTTTTTGTCTCAGTAATTTTCCTTAGCCGCCATTGGCTAATTCAGTTTTTCATTCTTAGATTAATTATTTATTGCTCGATTTGTATTAACCAAAGTTCATATACCCCGTTGTCTCAATTGTCATTTTTTTGTTACCGATAGAGATATCTGTCGGCACCGGAAGTAATTTTCCTTGGCCGCCATTGGCTAATTCAGTTTTTCAGTCCTAGATTAATTATTTATTGCTCGATTTGTATAAAACAAAGTTCATATACTCCGTTGTCTCAATTGTCATTTTTTGTTACCGATAGAGATATCTGTCGGCACGGGAAGTGGCTTAATTTTACCAAAAACTACAAATTTGACAGTTAGGTACCATTTTTCGAAAGCTAATATTATTTTTTTTAATAGCTGATATAACTAAAAGAGTATACCCTTTAAAGGCGCACAAAATGTAGACACGTCAAAAAAAGCATTTTCCCACAAAACATTTGTTATTTAACACTTAACATTTGACGTTTTTCATTTTACTCTTGCCTTTGAGGTATTTTGACTTTATCATTATCGGTATTAGGACTTTGTACATTGTACTTTTTACATATAATCAATGGGAACGACATTGTCGCAGAGCATTTAATATTGGCAGCGATACCCTTCCATAGTGGTTTCCGCTGTTTTTTGGGGGCACGGTTTGGATGCTCACATGCGCCGTTGCCTCTTTGTGGGATATTCCATGCGTGTATTGCATGGTTAGAATAGATTTGGTATTTAAGTATTTGGGGCATTTCGGTGAATCAGCCCCGTGATTTCCCTTGCAGTTGACACATTTTGGCTGTGCGGCCCTACACTCCTCTGTTTTGTGGGTATTTCCACATTTACCGCAGATAGCTAAGCCCCTGCAGAATTTCTCCAAATGCCATATTCTTTGGCATTTGGTACATCTTTTAACTTTGGGGATGTACGGGTGAAAAGTCCTACGATCACACAGCATGTAGATAATGCCCTGCGGGGTATCATCTATTTGAACGTTATCTGTATCGTCTTTATGTTCTTACCCTGCCTTACCGGGTACTGATATACTGCTAGGGGATTGTAACCTCCTAGCTTTAGATTTTCGAGGATCTCCTCGTCTGCGTAGTCTTTGGGGACGTTGTAGACGATCACCCTGTCTGTCTGATTGTGCTCCGACATTGAGATTTCAACCTTCAGATTTACTAACATTTTTATGTTTGTTGCTAGGTGCGCGTCCCCCATGTGTTGGAACGCCATTTGCGAGTATCCGTATGTCGGGTAGAGCTACTGTCCCCCATTTCATCCGGATCTCGTCTCCTATTTTGGACACTTTTGTGGCCTTGAAAGACTTCCCTTCCTTTGGCGAGCATATCACGATATATTTATATTCTTGCACCTGTTTTGGTCCCTATAGCTTCTCTGATTGCTAGTCTTATCGCTTTGTCTTGTATAGTGTCTAGCTTACTATGTTCAATGTCACTTGCGTTTGCATACGCCAGACATCCGTAGTGTAGCACCATGAGCCTTCTGTCTGACGTGGAGAGCGTCTATGGGAAACCGGTCGCCACATCCTACATACGACCCATGCATCTTTTCTTACTACATATTTCTGTAGCCTTGTGATCGTCTAGAATTTGTCTCTAGCCGTCTTTACTTCTGCTTCACGTGGTGTATTTACTTCTTACAGTTTCTTAAGACGTTTGTCTTACCAGGAATAATAATGCATAGTTCGCTTCTACATTTTTTATAGCATATAACTGAATACAGGTATACAAGCATAGCACAAATTACAATAATATATAGCTAAAACCACTTCTCCACCCTATCCAGCCTCTCAGCTGTCTAGGAACTCAGATGTACCCTCGATCTCTGGAATCTAATGCAAGTCTGACTTACAGGGTTCCCTTGAATCCTTTACAATAACCATACCAACACCTGTAGAATTATATAACTATTCATAAATGTAGCAGAAATCTAGAAAATCAACATATATCACCTCCCCCACTTGCAAGATTTATGCTAAATGAACAGGTAGGAGACTCTTAAAAACTTCTATGTGCTAAACCCTATAATTATTCATGCAACAGGCAAATATCAATGATACTATACTATATAACAAAACTGTGAAAACACAGACACACATAATCAAAAATCAAAAATCAAAAGTTGCATGCCAAAGTTCTCCAAAAAGTTCATCACTGTAAAATCCTATGAAAATTCACTAAGCCTAAACACAGAAAACACAAATTGTCTTTTTTAAATCTTCAAGTGTCCTAATTTCAAAACACTATAACACATCACGTAATATTTATAAAGTTCAGGTTTCACTTTAAATTCTGTCTCAGGAAATGTCAATTTGGTAAACTGGTAAACCATTTCTTCTTCTTGGATGTGTATTGGTTTGTTTCAGCTACCATAGTGTCAAGTTGAAACATTCTTTCTTTTTCTTCTAAGTATGATTGGTTTGTACAATTTTATCCGTCAATCAAACATGTCATTGCCATCAGACCAAGAACTAACTATTACTATTTTTTTTTTAAAACTTTATGTTGCTATTAGTCTAACATTATTATTAATATAGTATTTCGAAAACGTATTAGCAAATCTTACTGTAATGAAAATTAAACTTTATTTAAGTATTAATAAACTTTGATGTGTCCCTTTAATTAGAAATTTTCAAACTAAGTTTGACCTCTTGAACTGAACTGAGTAATGGACAATTTTAGAATTACGTTTATGTTTTATAATTTCCGTTTGTGTTTTAGAATTCCTACACTGTTATTTTATATTTCACCGTCAGTAATGTGACCTTTTTGACCTAATCATTTACAATTTTGTATTTGTTTTTTTTATAAACACTATCCACTATTACATAAACATTCCCTCTATTATTACATTAGCCAGGATGACACACAGATATGGCCACTATCTGAATGACATCCCATTTTATCCTACAGTAGGACGTTAAAGCCCATTTTATTTAATTTATCTACAACTATGTTGAGAGAAAATGGCCGTACGCTCCATTCAATCAGAACACAGTCCATATTTATATAATCATGACAATCAGAATATACACCTAGCTTTTAATCACACATATAATTTCATTCACTAACCACTGAAGTCACGCGACTTTTACACACATCAAATTTAACACAGTGTTAGAACCTATTGTTTATAATAATTCGACCTCATGTCAAATTACACATTCTAATCCTCTCGTGTCGACAGCTTAAAGCAATTAGCAGTATATATTAAACGTTAATATTACGTTTCTAAGCAAAAATTTAATTACATAAAATTATATACGGACAAAATTTACCGTATACTCCACTTTTCTAAAAAGTGTCATATTCTTAACTTAACCTCCTATTAAACTCGTATTGATGACTTTGCGATAATCTCACAATTTAACGAGCCAATAATTTTAGTTTTTTCCCCAGGAAAACTATAACCAACATCCCTAGATTAACCATATGGGATTTTCAACATAACCTAACTTTTTAATCAAAAGTTAAATTACAACAACTCTAAGGCCTGGACTAAGGGCCTCAAAATTATATAGTATACGAAACAACAAAAAACACAAATTAACGAATCACAGTAAAAACCACGGCCAACTAGAAAACTAGAGTTAATCACTCACAAATTCATCCTTAGCTCTGCCGTCGTTCTCACTGCGATCCGGAGACAACATTAGTTCCTTATTTTATTCCCTATTCCGTTTCCTTATTATTCCTTAGTTATATCAAAACATTTTTTTTTAAAACCTACTCCCTAAACTTTCTCTTTAACTTTAATTTTATTACTCAAATTTACTACAGGTCATGTTAACCTGGCAATATACACACCTAACCAGTGATATTATATTGTTTAATAAACCTATCAATCTAAACTTATGAATGACTGTAATTTATTCTCTATACAGTTAAATTTTAAATACTTAGTTTCTAATCAGATTTTAACTTTAAATTAATATTATTTGGTCTTTAAACAAATTTAACACATTTAATTTTCCAAACAAAATGTATTTACCCAATTTTTCGAATATCTCCACCAGGTTTTTTTTTCCACCAGACTTTTTCTGTTGCTGGATTGTACAGGTTTTCTTCTTCTTAACGTCTTCCAAATCAAATAATATGTATTCTTCTTCTAAAGTGACTTCTTACCCCAAAGGTCGAAACTGCGTTACGGTTTCAAATTAGAATATGTAAGACTATGCAGTGCTATGCAGTCACTGGTTAGATGTGGAAAATATTACGAGAGAACTCCCCACATCCAACGTGTGATGCATACTCTCTTTTCTTCTAATCTTCTTCCAAATTTTCTGCTTACCCTAAAGGTCGAAACTGTCACGGCAACCAAACAGAATATGTAGCACCATGAGCCTTCTGTCTGACGTGGAGAGCGTCTATGGGAAACCGGTCGCCACATCCTACATACGACCCATGCATCTTTTCTTACTACATATTTCTGTAGGCTTGTGATCGTCTAGAATTTGTCTCTAGCTGTCTTTACTTCTGCTTCACGTTGTGTATTTACTTCTTACAGTTTCTTAAGACGTTTGTCTTACCAGGAATAATAATGCATAGTTCGCTTCTACATTTTTTTTATAGCATATAACTGAATACAGGTATACAAGCATAGCACAAATTACAATACTATATAGCTAAAACCACTTCTCCACCCTATCCAGCCTCTCGGCTGTCTAGGAACTCAGATGTACCCTCGATCTCTGGAATCTAATGCAAGTCTGACTTACAGGGTTCCCCGGTTTCTTTTAAAGGTAAATGAATATCATGCACCATAAAGCGTGATCATGGCCCTGAACTTGTGTAATTAACAAAATGATTGGTTACTTTAAATCAAATGATGCAATTAGAATAATTCCACTCACGTGTAATTCTGGTGGTAAATGAGTGACATATGTTTTCGATAAATAACTCTTTTTTATGTGTCAACTGACAATTACAGACTAAGTTAATTTAGTGCACACTATATATGTGAATATGTTTGAAATTACTAACTTGCCAAAGATATTAATTAATGAAATATAAAGGCATCTTATTTCAAGAGCAAAAATTCTAGCAATATTATTACAGTAGTCGATTACCGAGCGGATGGGTGCTCTGTATATTAACACCAGAGTGCTCCTGTTGGCACCCCAGTGAGTCCCTCTGGCGTATTTCATCATGTTGAGCGTTTTGGATGTGCGACTTACTATGCCATCAATATGCGGCTTCCAGGTTTGTCTTGAGTCGAGCGTCATGCCAAAAAATTCGGCCTCTGATTTGAATTCAACTTTTGTACCGTTCAGATTTAAATCGATTTTCCTATTATTATCAGTCGGATGAAACAGTATTGCTACCGTTTTCCCCTCTGATATTTTGAGGCCTCAGTCGTTTGCCCACTTGGAGATTTGTTCTAGGGTGTAATGAATTAATTGTTTGATTTTACCTATATCCCTGGATGCTTTCCAGAACTAGCTATTGTTAGCATTGTGTATTTCACACAGTCTAGCCCTTCTGCACTGTCAGATTTAGCCCGCAATACTCAGCCAAATTAAAAACTTGCCACTGATGAATTTCAACAAAAAAATTTTTCTGGTAAGTCAAATAAATTTTAAAGTGTTTCTAACGATAGTAATTAGTAAGAAGCCTTTAATTTCATAAAATTGTAAAGTCACGTGGATCACGTGACTTTTGAGCATATAAAGATGAAAAACCTGAAAAACACGTGCAAACACAAACTCGTGAGGTCAATCGATGCAAGTTTGCTTAAACTGAACACGCACACGTAACTTGAACTGGAAAAACAAATTAAAATTGTTATTTTCATCTTTGTTAGAAAATTTCACGGTCGGGTTTGACCGGATCAAAACACCTAAAGTATCGTTTGGTAGGTCGATGAATGGGCTATTGTATGACACACTTCCTTTCTGATTCCTGAAAGCCGGATCAGTGCTGCTTGCAGGTCTAGTTAAGCTTTCATATTACATATGAAAGCTTATTGTTTCTGTTAAGATTATTAAGCTTTCATATTACATATGAAAGCTTATTGTTTCTGTTAAGATTATTAAGCTTTCATATTACATATGAAAGCTTATTGTTTCTGTTAAGATTATTAAGCTTTCATATTACATATGAAAGCTTATTGTTTCTGTTAAGATTATTATTGTTATTTTTTTTGTGTGTTTTGTCCACAAATCGGATTTCTCAGAATCTAACCATAGGATCGTTCTGAAACTTTTACCTATCCCCCCAAAAATGGGTGGTGGCTGTTGATTAAATATATTTTCAAAACGTTTTACTAATCCGAAATCACCGAATTTTACGAAGGAATGCATTTGACCTACAGTGCTGTAACTTTGTGACTATTTGACCTATTTTACTAATTCTTTTTTCTTTGAGTATCTTGAAACATTTACTTCAAATCTGCAATTTCGGATTTTGGCATTTCGAAAATTCGTCGCTGTCATTTCGAACCGGAAGTTATTACCAATTTGACAACTTCTTTAATAGTTGTGCGATTTTCGTGAAATTTAGAATGTTAGTAGATCCTGCCAATGCGACTTCAATGATGTCCTTGGAAATTTTCTAAATTACCCCCCCTTGGTGAAATTAAGGATCAAAGTTTTCAAAAAAATCGTCGAAATATAGGTCAGAATGACCTAAAAAAAAAATTCGATACTAGACAAGTAATTACTGATTCGTACACAAAATATGGAGTTTGTCGATCGAACCGGAAGTGCCACCATATTTAAACGTGAAAAATCAAAAAGGCTTTTTTGCTATTTTACTTACAGACTCGGGCGTCATATTTTCGGAATTCTGGAAGGAATGCCTAAAAATCTATCGGATCAGAATTTTGATTTCGGTCACGTGATGGTCACCATTTTGAATTGAAAATGAAAAATAGAAGCAATTTGAAGGGCCGGGACTTTGGAACACAAGAACTCTCCTTCTAATTAAGCTAGAATGTTCAAACTTGGTGTAGGCGTTCACTAGGTCAATGTCATGATTGAGTTCAAAGATGAGCATTTTTTGCCTAGGGTAAGCAGAGATAAGCAAGCTGATTTGTTGATTCTTTAGGGCACGATGACATTGGTTATAATGAATGGAGGGCGATGAAACTCTTGTCAATCGAGAGGCTAATAGCTGGCCTGTTGTGTGAAATCATTGTATCATTTTTTGAAAATGTCCGGGGTAGCCGAAAAAAGGAGATCGAAATCCAAAAAGTCGTATTTTTACGATTTGGGGCATTTTTAGAGGTCGTGTAAAGTAAAATAAAGCATGCATATACATATATTATTGATATTAAATATATCATATAAAAAACTATTCAATGAATCAGCTGTCATTGACAGATTTTATATTATAAGCATGGTCAGTGGAAGGTCAGCGTATTGTCTAACTTGAACTCACTGACTCCGTAACATTATTGTGGGTATGGTATAAGCTGAATTTGATGAGATGCACATATCTCGTATGACTATTTGGTACTTACAGTGTTAGACTTTGTCGTAACGTTACGGTCTCCATTCATCAAATCGTCGTTGGGGCTATAATACGATTTTGAATCAAGTTATTTATCACTGAGGGACTCAAAATTAGGTTTGATGTAGCTGTGCTCATTTACAGTGGCGAATTGAACGGGCTCATGGGTTCCAGCTCCCTACTCTAGAAATTTCACAGCACCCGCATGGATTGTGGCTAATTTTGTGGCAGAATTTTATTTTTCTGGGGGAGGTACTTCTAAATGGCTCCGACACAAGTGCCTGAAATGCCATGAAATCACGTTTTCGGCCTCCAATTAAAATTTCTTAGCGGGAGAACCCCCTGACCCGACCCCCTTGCGGGGCTTCACGGTCGGTATCAGCCCCCCTCCCCACCACCATGGTTAATCCGGCGTTGATGTTCCCTCTTGTGCAGCTGCAAAAGAATGTACAAGCTCATTGCCTCATTGTCAAAGATCCCACTTTTCTACCCCAGTTCGGGTAATGAGGTCGAGCGTATATTGTATAGGGGATATTAAACAAGCAAACAGTATGGCTGATGTCTCCCGCCAAAACCCCAAAGTAAAAGATGACACATTAATTAATCGCACTTTCATATTTTTTTCAAAAGTATCGAGCAATCAAACTATACTGTAAATTTCATCCCTCTCTGTCAGATAGAAATCAAGGTTATCTTGTCCCAAAGCATCGACCAATGAAATTGCCAAGCTGTAGCTCAAAATGTTCAGTCAAGACCTGATGAACATCTACACCAAGTTTAAACATTCTAGCTCAATTAAAAGCTGGGTTGTTATGTTCCAGTACTTCATTATAACCAAAGTTATCATACCCCAAAGCATCAACCAATTCAAAGTCCCGGCCAATCAAGTTGCTTTGCTTATCCTGACTAAGAGAATGCTCATTGTCGAACTTGGTCAAGGTACTAATGTAATGAAACTATACACAAAGTTTCATCAAATTGCTTATCTCTGCTTACCCATTTTAATAGTCCCCTGCCAATCGAAAAGCCCCCCGACCCACCCACTCCACTCCCGTGTAATACATTAGGTTATAATTGTGTTACAAACGTATCACAAGGAGCATTTGAATATTCTCTCTGAGGCATCTGATACCACTTGTTCCTATTATTATTTTTTTTTTTTTGTGTCATTTCTACAAATCGGATTTCTCAGAATCTAACCATAGGATCAATCTGAAACTTTGACCTACCCCCCCCCCCCAAAAAAAAATGGGGTGCGAATGTTGATTAAATATATTTTCAAATCGTTTTTCGAATCCGAAATCACCGAATTTTACGAACAAATTCATTTGACCTACATTACTGTAACTTTGTAACTATTTGACCTATTTTACTAATTCTTTTTTTGAGGGGTGCCTTGAAACATTTACTTAAAATCTGCAATTTCGAATTTCGAAAATTCGTCGCTGTGATTTTGAACCGGAAGTTGAGATCAATTTGAAAACTTTTTTAATAGTTGCACGATTTTCATGAAATTTAGAATGTGAGTAGATCTTATCAATGCGACTTCAAAAATATTATTAGAAATTTTCTAAATTATCTCCCCTTGATGAAATTAAGGATCAAAGTTTTCAAAAAAATCGACGAAATATAGGTCAGATTGCCTTGATTTTTTTTTCTTTACTAGCTACGACACTACTGATTCGTACACAAAAAATTGAGTTTGTAGCTCAAACCGGAAATGCCACCATCTTGAAATGTGAAAATTACATAAGGCTTTTTTGATATTTTACTTACAGACAAGGCAATTATATTTTCCGAATCCTTGAAGGAAAGCCGAAAAACGGTAGATAACACAATTTTGATTTCCGGCAAATGATGGACGCCATTTTGAATTGAAAATGACAATTAGTGAAAAATCCACATTTATGGGCTTGAAAACATATACAATTGGTCGTGACCTAGAGAATATGTCTCCAGGATAGCCTGGATCATGGTCGAACGTTTGGTATTTGAATATTTCAAAAATTCGAATTTCTCCTTTGATGTTTTCCGTGCCGACAAGGTTGTTTTCGAGTTTAGCTGGATTTGACTTCGCGCATGCGCTACGCTAGAACCAAAGGTACCATAGTACTAAATTCCGGCGAGCAACTTTTCACGTTGGTACCTAGGTACCCTGAAAATTTCAAGGTGATACCTGCATTCGTTCAAGTCGTTTGTTCTTGTCACCTGCCTTTCGTCGTTTTTTTTTTCCAAGTCAATTTACGGCTTCCATGAGGGGAAAAAAGTGGAATTTCGCCGTGACACCGGCACCGATTGTCCGAAAACCATGAAATTTGGACACAATACGCCCATTACCACCCCGGACTCTGTGCCTTACCCCCATTTCGATCCCATTAAAAAAAAAAAATAGTTTTAGCAAAAAAACGATTTTCGGAATTTAATATTGGTTTTAACCCTGTACCCAGACAAGATATACATATTATTATAATCCCTATGAAATATTTTAATTATTTACTGCTATAATATGAATTATCACTTATTCCCCGTTAAATAAATATCGGTCACCGGGTGCAGCTGTACAACTTCAAGGACCCTGGCTTCAAGTCAATTTACGGCTTCCATGAGGGGAAAAAAGTGGAATTTCGCCGTGACACCGGCACCGATTGTCCGAAAACCATGAAATTTGGACACAATACGCCCATTACCACCCCGGACTCTGTGCCTTACTCCCATTTTGATCCGATTAAAAAAAAGAGTTTTAGCAAAAAACCGATTTTCGGAATTTAATATTGGTTTTAATTAATTTTGAAATTGCAAATGCAAAGAGATTTTATCGCCTCTTCCTTATGTGATAGGTATTGGTACTATACACATTATCCTTAAAAGACAATTTTTTAAAATGACCGTAACGATGTATCAACACTAGAAACCGAAATCACCTATTTTGACCTTTTTTGACTGCTGAGGCATCCTTCCGGTGGTCCAAATCTCTGGAATTTCTAGCGGTTGGCTGCGCCGCGATGATATTTATCACATATTAAATTGAGAAAATCCTCAGATATCAAGAACAATAAAAATTCGATAAAATACGGCAATTTTTTAAGCAAAAAACCTTTGATTGTTGGGGGTGGGTTTTGAATTTATTTTGAACGTTCTCGGAATCCAACACTCTTCTATTTTTAATATGTGATAGCTAGAATCCCATCGGAATCCAACACTCTTCTATTTTTAATATGTGATAGCTAGAATCCCAAGGTACATTCTGTGCAAATTTGAAGGCAATCGGAGCACAGGAACGTTGCCTGGGTAGAGCAAAACAACCCGGTCGCGAAAATTTACCTATACTTCAAAGTGATTATCATGTTGTGTTATGATCGCCATTTTAGATCAATCTGAGTCCCTGATCCACCGTCATCTACCAAACCACTCCGAAATATAGCCAAAATCCCAAAATCGACCGTAATTTCTTTTTGCTTCGCGCATGTGCCACGCTGGAACCAAAGGTACGTTGACTACCAAATTCCGGCGAGGAACTTTTCACGTTGGTACCTAGGTGCACTGAAAACTTCAAGGCGATACCTGCATTCGTTCAGATCGTTTGTTCTTGACACGGTTCCTGCCGTTCGTTTTTTTCCGCCATTTACGGCTTCTGTAAGGGCGAAAAAAGTGGAATTTCGCCACGAAACCGACACCGATTGTCCCAAAACCATGAAATTTGGACACAATATGCCAATTACCACTCTGTGACTTACTCCCATTTTGATCAGATTAAAAAAAGGAGTTTCAGCAAAAAATAAACAACCGATTTTCGGAATTTAAATTTGGTTTTAATTAATTTTGAAATTCCAAATGCAAAGGGATCTTATCGCCTCTTCCGTATGTGATTGCTATTAGTACTATACACATTATCCGTAAAAGACATTTTTTTTTAAAATGAGCGCAACACCAAAAACCGAAATCGACTATTTTGTCTTTATCATACATTAAATATTATATGCCATCGGTTAATTTTTATACGCCCACATTGAAATTGAATTTCAGCGATTTCCGATAATTACTGTCAGAGTTATGGCCCTTCATCACTTAAAAAAATTCTTGTGGATGCTCTAGAGGCCAAAGTTAATGTCCGATTGACTTTAAATTTATACACAGTGGTTAAGGTCATGAGACGAAGTAGGCGATTGATTTTCAGCGATATCTGATATTTACTGCCAGAGTTGTGGCCCCTGATCACTTCAAAATATCTTGTGGACGCTCTAGAGGCCAAAGTTAATATCCGATTGACTTTAAATTTATGCGCAGTGTTGTGGCCCCTGATCACTTCAAAATATCTTGTGGACGCTCTAGAGGCCAAAGTTAATATCCGATTGACTCTAAATTTATGGTCATGACACGAAGATGCCTACAGTATTGATTTTCAGCGATATCTGATATTTACTGCCATTTCCGATAATTACCATGAGAGTTATTGCCCTTGATCACTTTAAAAAATCTTGTGGACGCTCTAGAAGCTAAATTCAATATCCGATTGACCTTAAATTTATACAGTGTTTAAGGTCATGAGATGAAGAAGCCAATTGATTTTCAGCGATTTCCGATTGAAACTTTTGAAAATCACACCTAACTCTAAAACTAAAGGCAAGAAACGGGCCGGTTTACATTGAAGCACAACTAATTCCTGTCCTGCGTACTCTATAAATATAATATACGGTTTTCTAAATATGCCTTGGATGGTAGCCACAAGTCGACAATTTTTGTTTTGTATTTTTCCCATTTTGTTCATAAGGTAAATGTAATTTTTCAGATACCTGATGACATTTATACTTATTGTTTCAATAGATTCTAATAACCCCCTTTGCAGTTAATATGAAAGCTTTCATATCTGCTATGCAGATCTAGTTATTGTTATTTTTTTTTTGTGTTTTGTCCACAAATCGGATTTCTCAGAATCTAACCATAGGATCGTTCTGAAACTTTTACCTATCCCCCCAAAAATGGGTGGTGGCTGTTGATTAAATATATTTTCAAAACGTTTTACGAATCTGAAATCACCGAATTTTACGAAGGAATGCATTTGACCTACAATGCTGTAACTTTGTGACTATTTGACCTATTTTACTAATTCTTTTTTCTTTGAGTATCTTGAAACATTTACTTCAAATCTGCAATTTCGGATTTTGGCATTTCGAAAATTCGTCGCTGTCATTTCGAACCGGAAGTTATTACCAATTTGACAACTTCTTTAATAGTTGTGCGATTTTCGTGAAATTTAGAATGTTAGTAGATCTTGCCAATGCGACTTCAATGATGTCCTTGGAAATTTTCTAAATTATCTCCCCTTGGTGAAATTAAGGATCAAAGTTTTCAAAAAAATCGTCGAAATATAGGTCAGAATGACCTAAAAAAAAAATTCGATACTAGACAAGTAATTACTGATTCGTACACAAAATATGGAGTTTGTCGATCGAACCGGAAGTGCCACCATCTCTAAACGTGAAAAATCAAAAAGGCTTTTTTGCTATTTTACTTACAGACTCGGGCGTCATATTTTCGGAATCCTGGAAGGAATGCCTAAAAATCTATCGGATCAGAATTTTGATTTCGGTCACGTGATGGTCACCATTTTGAATTGAAAATGAAAAATAGAAGCAATTTGAAGGGCCGGGACTTTGGAACACAAGAACTCTCCTTCTAATTAAGCTAGAATGTTCAAACTTGGTGTAGGCGTTTACTAGGTCAATGTCATGATTGAGTTCAAAGATGAGCATTTTTTGCCTAGGGTAAACAGAGATAAGCAAGCTGATTTGTTGATTCTTTAGGGCACGATGACATTGGTTATAATGAATGGAGGGCGATGAAACTCTTGTCAATCGAGAGGCTAATAGCTGGCCTGTTGTGTGAAATCATTGTATCATTTTTTATTCGAATTTCTCCTTTGATGTTTTCCGTGCCGACAAGGTTGTTTTCGAGTTTAGCTGGATTTGACTTCGCGCATGCGCTACGCTGGAACCAAAGGTACCATGAGTACTAAATTCCGGCGAGCAACTTTTCACGTTGGTACCTAGGTACCCTGAAAATTTCAAGGTGATACCTGCATTCGTTCAAGTCGTTTGTTCTTGTCACCTGCCTTTTGTCGTTTTTTTTCTAAGTCAATTTACGGCTTCCATGAGGGGAAAAAAGTGGAATTTCGCCGTGACACCGGCACCGATTGTCCGAAAACCATGAAATTTGGACACAATACGTCCATTACCACCCCGGACTCTGTGCCTTTCCCCCATTTTGATCCCATTAAAAAAAAAGAGTTTTAGCAAAAAAACGATTTTCGGAATTTAATATTGGTTTTAACCCTGTACCCAGACAAGATATAGATATTATTATAATCCCTATGAAATATTTTAATTATTTACTGCTATAATATGAATTATCACTTATTCCCCGTTAAATAAATATCGGTCACCGGGTGCAGCTGTACAACTTCAAGGACCCTGGCTTCAAGTCAATTTACGGCTTCCATGAGGGGAAAAAAGTGGAATTTCGCCGTGACACCGGCACCGATTGTCCGAAAACCATGACATTTGGACACAATACGCCCATTACCACCCCGGACTCTTTGCTTTACTCCCATTTTGATCCGATTAAAAAAAAAAACGTTTTAGCAAAAAAACGATTTTCGGAATTTAATATTGGTTTTAATTAATTTTGAAATTGCAAATGCAAAGAGATTTTATCGCCTCTTCCGTATGTGATAGGTACTGGTACTATACACATTATCCTTAAAAGACAATTTTTTAAAATGACCGTAACGATGTATCGACACTAGAAACCGAAATCGCCTATTTTGACCTTTTTTGACTGCTGAGGCATCATTCCGGTGGTCCAAATCTCTGGAATTTCTAGCGGTTGGCAGCGCCGCGATGATATTTATCACATACTAAATTGAGAAAAATCCTCAGATATCAAGAACAATACAAATTCGATAAAATACGGCAATTTTTTAAGCAAAAAACCTTTGATTGTTGGGGGCGGGTTTTGAATTTATTTTGAACGTTCTCGGAATCCAACACTCTTCTATTTTTAATATGTGATAGCTAGAATCCCAAGGTACATTCTGTGCATATTTGAAGGCAATCGGAGCACAGGAACGTTGCCTGGGCAGAGCAAATCAAAGGCTTCTTCGTCTTATGACCTTAAACACTGCGTATAAATTTAAAGTCAATCGGATATTAACAGCAAAAGGGGGGCGACGACAATATACGACCACATTTCAATGTGGGCCTATAAAAAGTAAATCATTGCCAATAGAAAAGACCCTTTCCCCCAACAACAACCATGTAATGCACTAGCTATAATGGGGATTTTTCTGGAACACAGCGAAATGGGTCTTTTAAAATGTTCACAAGTGTATCACAAGGAGGGTTTGCTTCTTCTCTATGGGACACCCGATACCACTTCTCAACGAGGAATTCAGTCACACAGCCAACACCATTTTGTATGTTTGTGTAATCTTTATTCAGTATAAATCAAGTAATACAAATAAAAAAATACTTGGATTGATGAAAACATAATTTTTGAGAGTTATTCATACATGTAGCATAATTGTTCTTATTTAAAAAATGTACATGATTACATGTTTGTCATAAACAACATTAAATAAACAATCATGTTTCTTCACGATAACAGTAACAGTATAACAATTGTATGAAATATATTTTCCTTTATTTTTTTTTATTTTTAGAAAGGCCACTTCCTTGGTTTAAAATATATCATAAATTGTAGTTATCTAACATATACTTCCATGTATGTTTATCTAACAGATTACCACGTCGTCTTATCTAACAGAGAGTAAATGGTATACAATATCAAATTATAATCTACCAGCATTACTTGTTTCAGTAATTTAATCGTGTGTTATTCTTGTATTTAAGTGAGAAGAGTGAATAAACTATCATGGGTTGAAACAAATATATTGGAGTAGAAATAAACATTGTATATTGGTTTGTAAATAAATAATTGGTACAGATAATGCAATGTCATACAACATACTTTTTGGATTCGGTACAAATACAACCTTTTTATCATCAATGAAAATAATGTGATTTCAAAGTAACGATGAATAAAAAAACATTGCTTATATAAAGTACATGTAATTGGGTTCATTTAATTCACTTTGTATCTATAATATACATGTAGTATTAAACAATAAATATATTGATTAATGCCAATTCTATACAAATCTCATAGTTGTATTCATGTTTTCTTTACCATAACAAGAAACAGTACAACAGATTTAGTAACAATATATTCCTTTCTACATCCGTCAGAGTGGTTGATGATTCATAGATTCTAATAACCCCTTTTGAAGTTTATATGAAAGCTTTGATATCTGCTATGCAGATCTAGTTATTGTTATTTTTTTTTTGTGTTTTGTCCACAAATCGGATTTCTCAGAATCTAACCATAGGATCGTTCTGAAACTTTTACCTATCCCCCCAAAAATGGGTAGTGGCTGTTGATTAAATATATTTTCAAAACGTTTTACGAATCCGAAATCACCGAATTTTACGAAGGAATGCATTTGACCTACAATGCTGTAACTCTGTGACTATTTGACCTATTTTACTAATTCTTTTTTCTTTGAGTATCTTGAAACATTTACTTCAAATCTGCAATTTCGGATTTTGGCATTTCGAAAATTCGTCGCTGTCATTTCGAACCGGAAGTTATTACCAATTTGACAACTTCTTTAATAGTTGTGCGATTTTCGTGAAATTTAGAATGTTAGTAGATCTTGCCAATGCGACTTCAATGATGTCCTTGGAAATTTTCTAAATTATCTCCCCTTGGTGAAATTAAGGATCAAAGTTTTCAAAAAAATCGACGAAATATAGGTCAGATTGCCTTGAAATTTTTTTTCTGTACTAGCTAAGACAGTTCTGATGAGTACACAAAATATGGAGTTTGTCGAGCAAACCGGAAGTGCCACCATCTCAAAATGTGAAAAGTCCATACGGCTTTTGCAATATTTTACTTAAAGACATAAGAGTTACATTTTCTGAATGCTTGAAGGAAAGCCTAAAAATCTATCGGTTTAGAATTTTGATTTAGGTCAACTGATGGACGCCATTTTGAAATGAAAATGAAAATTAGTGAAAAATCCACATTTATGGGCTTGAAAACATACACAATTGGTCGTGGCTTAGAGAATCTGTCTCCTATTACCGAAATTAATACATTTGAGGATAGCCTGGATCATGGTCGAATGTTTGGTATTTGAATATTTCAAAAATTCGAATTTCTCCTTTGATGTTTTCCGTGCCGACAAGGTTGTTTTCGAGTTTAGCTGGTTTTAATTTCGCGCATGCGCTACACAGGAACCAACGGTACCATGAGTACTAAATTCCGGCGAGCAACTTTTCACGTTGGTACCTAGGCACCCTGAAAATTTCAAGGTGATACCTGCATTCGTTCAAGTCGTTTGTTCTTGTCACCTGCCTTTCGTCGTTTCAGGATCACCCGGTTTCCCCCCACTGCTAGACCCCTACGCGCAAGCGAATTATTGAAATAAAATTGAACCATACGTTAGTCCCGAAATGACCTAGTTTGTGTCGAGTGGTCGATCAACCCCATTTCGCTCTCTCAATTTTAGCACTCCTAACTCTAAAACTAAATGCAAGGAACGGGCCTATTTACAGAGGTCACAATTTTAACCTACATGCACACCTACATGATATACATATTATTATAATCCCTATGGGATATTTTAATTATTTACTGTTATAATATGAATTATCACTTATTCCCCGTTAAATAAATATCGGTCACCGAGTGCAGCTGTACAACTTCAAGGACCTTGGGCCTCAAGTGCATGGGACCAACTCTACATTTTCTGAAATGTCAATAAAAGCCCTGGAATGATTTCATTTAAAAAAAATAATCAGAAAGTAAATCTAGTTTTATTTATATGCTATTTGTTGCCAGAAAATATATTTTGTTACGAGTCTAATTCAAATTTAAAAATAAACAATGGGTCTGAGGCATATTTTATTGATATATAGAAATTAATGCAGTGTTCTCATTATGTGATAAAAGAGTGCCAGAAATGTCTCGAAATTCAGCCATTTGTGTATTTAGTATATCAAGTATATGCGTGTATTACAAAGCTCTGATTTGTGTGATTTGTGTACACCCCGCTCCCCCCCCCCCTCCTCGTGTCACTATCATGTACACATCAATTCTGCTGCCAACCCACCCACGCGAACATGACTAAATTATGAAACATTGTCTAGTCGTTTGTATGTTACGACAAAACGAGGCCAGCGTGGCTCATTTGCTGCAGAACGGAAGGCCTTGCAAGGATTAGTGTCTAGTCGTTTGGATGGTACGAAAACCCGAGGTCAAAGTGGTTCCCTGTTGGCAGTGGTGAAGTATGGAAGGCCTAGCAAGGATCTGTGTCTAGTCGTTTCGATGGGACGAAAAACGCCCGTCCCCTCGTCCATGGTACAACGATTAGTGCTTGGATGGTATGCAAAACAGAGGTCCCCGTTCTCTCCCTTTGTCTGTGGTTCTTGACCGAAGGCCCGACAACTAACTTTGCGTGCAGTTTTTTAGGTAGGACGAAAAATCGAAATCCTGTGTGCATATTGGCGTGCACGAAAAATAACCCTTTGCATTTGGAATTTTATGCACCCACCCCACCCTCGAACAACGCTTAACATAACATTTTGTTTTCACTACCTACATTGTAAAATTTGTTTGATTTCAGATGACTTAGCCCCGGTTTTTCACAGTGAAAGATTTTGATGAAACTTGACATGCATGTTTATAACCCAAAGATATGGTTCCTTTCGATATTTGCGCATATCGAATCGTAACTTCATGAATTATGGTCCCTGATTGTAAGAAAAATCACTTTATATTTCGCGTGTTCTCTATCTATCTCTCGGAAATGGAATATGGAAATACACAAGCTAGCTAGTGTATTACAGGTTGGTGGTGGTGGGGATGAGGTCTTCTATTTGCAATGATTTTTTGACTACAAAATATACGCTCTAACTCATTACTCAAACTACAGCAAAAAAAAAGCGGATCGGAAACCCGATTTTATATATTCTTACAATAGCAACGCACTTCGGGATTAACTTAGAAATGGTTCCACTACTGATGTCTTCCGCCTTACTCCTGCCACAGTAGTGGCTTGTCCTACGGAGTTCCTTTCCGCAAGTTTTTTTTAGTCAAATGACTACAAAAGGGTTACTGGCCTATGTATAGCTCCCTTAATTTACACATAAACTGACCTAAAACTGCACTGCACATATAATAAACCAATTCCCATTGAAATAAAGGTGAAGCCGTACCGCATAATTATATGATTTGATGAAACCCAACTGCTACCTGAAGTTTCTCGCCTATCGAAGTTATAATATCCGCCGGTGTCATGGCGGCTCGCACATTATAAGAATCATTGCTTTGAAAATGTAGAACGCATTAACACAAAGAAAAACTGATGGGTAACTAGTTTAGTGGTCCAGTCTTCACTATAATTTGTGATAGAATTACTGTTTTAAAAAAAACTGAATGATGTAAAAATAAAAATGGTTGGAGTGCCCAAGTTTAGATTTGTCGTTGATTTCATAAAGATGTTAGGATATAGAACGTTAAATACTGTGTGATTCAACATGGCGGCCGAGGGGTTTAATATGATATAAGTACGAAATACATGTACATGTAGTACCAAATGGTTTATATGTATGAGAGTCAAGGTTTGGACTAAATGTCTTGGGGAAGTAGGGGGCGACTAGCATGTGCCTCTCTTTAGTGGACCGATGTGAGATTGCCCATTGTATTAACTGGACGGGTAGGCCTATTCACCTTCAGTTATGTGTCAATGTCAAATAAGCGGCTTCGTATCAACACGGTCGGCTCTGGGCCGGTTTAATTCTACGTATCTCTCATAGCTGAGAGAAAAAAGATTTTTTAGCCCAGAGAATATCTTCCGTCAGAGTGGTTGTTGATTCATAGATTCTAATAACCCCTTTTGAAGTTTATATGAAAGCTTTGATATCTGCTATGCAGATCTATTTTTTTTTGTGTTTTGTCCACAAATCGGATTTCTCAGAATCTAACCATAGGATCGTTCTGAAACTTTTACCTATCCCCCAAAAATGGGTGGTGGCTGTTGATTAAATATATTTTCAAAACGTTTTACGAATCCGAAATCACCGAATTTTACGAAGGAATGCATTTGACCTACAATGCTGTAACTTTGTGACTATTTGACCTATTTTACTAATTCTTTTTTCTTTGAGTATCTTGAAACATTTACTTCAAATCTGCAATTTCAGATTTTGGCATTTCGAAAATTCGTCGCTGTCATTTCGAACCGGAAGTTATTACCAATTTGACAACTTCTTTAATAGTTGTGCGATTTTCGTGAAATTTAGAATGTTAGTAGATCTTGCCAATGCGACTTCAATGATGTCCTTGGAAATTTTCTAAATTATCTCCCCTTGGTGAAATTAAGGATCAAAGTTTTCAAAAAAATCGTCGAAATATAGGTCAGAATGACCTAAAAAAAAATTCGATACTAGACAAGTAATTACTGATTCGTACACAAAATATGGAGTTTGTCGATCGAACCGGAAGTGCCACCATCTTTAAACGTGAAAAATCAAAAAGGCTTTTTTGCTATTTTACTTACAGACTCGGGCGTCATATTTTCGGAATCCTGGAAGGAATGCCTAAAAATCTATCGGATCAGAATTTTGATTTCGGTCACGTGATGGTCACCATTTTGAATTGAAAATGAAAAATAGAAGCAATTTGAAGGGCCGGGACTTTGGAACACAAGAACTCTCCTTCTAATTAAGCTAGAATGTTCAAACTTGGTGTAGGCGTTCACTAGGTCAATGTCATGATTGAGTTCAAAGATGAGCATTTTTTGCCTAGGGTAAGCAGAGATAAGCAAGCTGATTTGTTGATTCTTTAGGGCACGATGACATTGGTTATAATGAATGGAGGGCGATGAAACTCTTGTCAATCGAGAGGCTAATAGCTGGCCTGTTGTGTGAAATCATTGTATCATTTTTTGAAAATGTCCGGGGTAGCCGAAAAAAGGAGATCGAAATCCAAAAAGTCGTATTTTTACGATTTGGGGCATTTTTAGAGGTCGTGTAAAGTAGAATAAAGCATGCATATACATATATTAATGATATTAATTATATCATATAAAAAACTAAACAATGAATCAGCTGTCATTGACAGATTTTATATTATAAGCATGGTCAGTGGAAGGTCAGCGTATTGTCTAACTTGAACTCACTGACTCCGTAACATTATTGTGGGTATGGTATAAGCTGAATTTGATGAGATGCACATATCTCGTATGACTATTTGGTACTTACAGTGTTAGACTTTGTCGTAACGTTACGGTCTCCATTCATCAAATCGTCGTTGGGGCTATAATACGATTTTGAATCAAGTTATTTATCACTGAGGGACTCAAAATTAGGTTTGATGTAGCTCTGCTCATTTACAGTGGCGAATTTAACGGGCTCATGGGTTCCAGCTCCCTCCTCTAGAAATTTCACAGCACCCGCATGGATTGTGGCTAATTTTGTGGCAGAATTTTATTTTTCTGGGGGAGGTACTTCTAAATGGCTCCGACACAAGTGCCTGAAATGCCATGAAATCACGTTTTCGGCCTCGAATTAAAATTTCTTAGCGGGAGAACCCCCTGACCCGACCCCCTTGCGGGGCTTCACGGTCGGTATCAGCCCCCCTCCCCACACCATGGTTAATCCGGCGTTGATGTTCCCTCTTGTGCAGCTGCAAAAGAATGTACAAGTTCATTGCCTCATTGTCAAAGATCCCACTTTTCTACCCCAGTTCGGGTAATGAGGTCGAGCGTATATTGTATAGGGGATATTAAACAAGCAAACAGTATGGCTGATGTCTCCCGCCAAAACCCCAAAGTAAAAGATGACACATTAATTAATCGCACTTTCATATTTTTTTCAAAAGTATCGAGCAATCAATATTTTAAGGCATATCAGAGGGCAAGATTGTGTGGCCATTGAGGTCAGATATCACCAAAAATGTTATAGGCAATATACATGTACTGAATTTCTTAGACAGTTATCAGAAAGGTAAATATTTGTGATGTTTTTTTTATTTGTATTCTCCGCCTTCTTGCCACTGGTATTATTCAAATAAAACTGAACCATGGGTGAGTCCTGAAATTACTATGTTTTTGTCCAGTGGACGTTAAACCGCAATTCTCCTCTCTATCTCTCCTTGTACTGCTAATGCCTTCCTGTCTTCATTAGCTGGTTTCTGCATGAAAATAAGATGTTAACCCCTGTGTAAGTGTCTTTTTCCTCTGTTGTACGAAATTAATGAGAGTAAACCAAGCTCCAGAATTTTGTTTTAATTGTGTACATGTATATGTTTATTTATATTTTTCAGCAAAGATGACTAGCCCTCCGTCGAATATTAAACCACATACAATATATTCTGTGAAGATGTCATAAGAGAAAGAATCATAAATGGCCAGCAAAGTTGTCTTGTACAGAGAGAGAGAGAGAGAAATGGGGTTTAACGTCCACTCAACACAAACTAGGTCATTTTGGGACTAACATACGGTTTCAATTTTTTTTTCAATAATTCGCTTGCGCGTATGGGTCTTTAGCAGTGAGAGGAAACCGGAGTGCCCGGAGGAAACCCACGAGGTTGAGAAGACGCCTCTATCTCCATGCCACATACGCTCACACCTGGGATCAAAGCCACAGCCACAAGCCAGAGGTGACCGACCAGCTAGAGGTCGAAGCGCGGCACTCTAGGCCATCACAACCCCCTTTCTTGTACAGACCTGTGCATGTGTAGTCAATGTGAAAATGAAAAAAAAAACTGTTAAAGAGACCGAATTTGATGTTAATACATTTAGTGACAGTGATGATGATAATGAAGATTAACTTTGATGACATTTGATGTGCAGAGTAACTGTTTAATTTTGATTTTCAATGATTGTTTCACTTTAATAAATAATTTCACAACTGTTCATCCTGTTTTCTAACCTTTCCCTTCATTCCAGCCCAGATACACAATTATTTTTTTTAACTTATATCTACATGTATGTTTGTAATTTGACCATTAATCATATCCGAAATAGTAGTTCACAGCTACATGTACAGTTGTAAAAATACTGTAGTGGCTAATTGAAAGGGAACATGTATGTGGGTTTAGAATGTTTATCTTAGTGGAAAAAAATCATGTGGTTCAATGCTTATAAAGTGCTACTGATCTCCATTATTTCAAAAGCATATCACTCAACTACTGTCAAACATATCCCCTGGCTAGAATATGCTACAAATCGACTCTAGCATGTTCCATACAAGCGATAATTTCTGAGCAAACATCCAACAACCAACCCTAACAGGCCCTTGAGATCCAACAAACAAAATAATTATTGGGCTTGTTTGCCCACACCTGGTCTTATGATTCATACAAGACCTGATAGTCTATCAATTACAGGCATTTGACAGAAAGGGAGATAATTCTTTTTTACCGTTAATGGATTTCCACAATTCTTTATTCACCCATGACATTTGTGTTTTGAGCATTTTTATTTACATCAAAATCTGTCCAATAAACTGTTCATTGCCAAGGATGAAGGCATGAGGTGTTTTACCAACTATTTAATTTTATGTCAACTTCAGAATTGTTAATACACAAATAGCATTTATTTGACAATTTTGACGAATTTCATCTGGCCCTAAATCAATAAATTGCAAACATTTTGCTTGGAACTCCCAGATTTTGTCTTCCTGGCATCATAAGCTTTCCAAAAATGTATAGTTTTTCTTTTATGGAAGACCGTGTAGCGGAGTTGTGTTTCTAAGCTAGCTAGAAATTTTGGCTGCAGGTCTACACCTCCCAAGCTAAATTTCCCTCATGTCATCCTGTATAGCGAAGGCATATGCCTGTCTTAATTAACCCAGTACTAAACACAATTTACTTGTTTAATTTTTCCAGCATTTTTCAGGATAGCTGATGGGATGCGGGTCAAGTTATGCCACTTGTCTATTTAATTATTTACCAGTGAAAAATCGAATTAACTTCACCAAATTTTTACTCATTATAATGATTTTTTTTTTCTGTTCATATTATTTCTATGACATGTGACAGTGACTGTGAATATGAAAGCTTTAATATCTGCTTAGCAGATCTAGTTAAGCTTTCATATTACATATGAAAGCTTATTGTTTCTGTTAAGATTATTATTGTTATTTTTTTTTTGTGTTTTGTCCACAAATCGGATTTCTCAGAATCTAACCATAGGATCGTTCTGAAACTTTTACCTATCCCCCCAAAAATGGGTGGTGGCTGTTGATTAAATATATTTTCAAAACGTTTTACGAATCCGAAATCACCGAATTTTACGAAGGAATGCATTTGACCTACAATGCTGTAACTCTGTGACTATTTGACCTATTTTACTAATTCTTTTTTCTTTGAGTATCTTGAAACCTTTACTTCAAATCTGCAATTTCGGATTTTGGCATTTCGAAAATTCGTCGCTGTCATTTCGAACCGGAAGTTATTACCAATTTGACAACTTCTTTAATAGTTGTGCGATTTTCGTGAAATTTAGAATGTTAGTAGATCTTGCCAATGCGACTTCAATGATGTCCTTGGAAATTTTCTAAATTATCTCCCCTTGGTGAAATTAAGGATCAAAGTTTTCAAAAAAATCGTCGAAATATAGGTCAGAATGACCTAAAAAATAAATTCGATACTAGACAAGTAATTACTGATTCGTACACAAAATATGGAGTTTGTCGATCGAACCGGAAGTGCCACCATCTTTAAACGTGAAAAATCAAAAAGGCTTTTTTGCTATTTTACTAACAGACTCGGGCGTCATATTTTCGGAATTCTGGAGGGAATACCTAAAAATCTATCGGATCAGAATTTTGATTTCGGTCACGTGATGGTCACCATTTTGAATTGAAAATGAAAAATAGAAGCAATTTGAAGGGCCGGGACTTTGGAACACAAGAACTCTCCTTCTAATTAAGCTAGAATGTTCAAACTTGGTGTAGGCGTTCACTAGGTCAATGTCATGTCTGAAATGCCATGAAATCACGTTTTCGGCCTCCAATTAAAATTTCTTAGCGGGAGAACCCCCTGACCCGACCCCCTTGCGGGGCTTCACGGTCGGTATCAGCCCCCCTCCACACCACCATGGTTAATCCGGCGTTGATGTTCCCTCTTGTGCAGCTGCAAAATAATGTACAAGTTCATTGCCTCATTGTCAAAGATCCCACTTTTCTACCCCACTTCGGGTAATGAGGTCGAGCGTATATTGTATAGGGGATATTAAACAAGCAAACAGTATGGCTGATGTCTCCCGCCAAAACCCCAAAGTAAAAGATGACACATTAATTAATCGCACTTTCATATTTTTTTCAAAAGTATCGAGCAATCAAACTATACTGTAAATTTCATCACTCTCTGTCAGATAGAAATCAAGGTTATCTTGTCCCAAAGCATCGACCAATGAAATTGCCAAGCTGTAGCTCAAAATGTTCAGTCAAGACCTGATGAACATCTACACCAAGTTTAAACATTCTAGCTCAATTAAAAGCTGGGTTGTTATGTTCCAGTACTTCATTATAACCAAAGTTATCATACCCCAAAGCATCAACCAATTCAAAGTCCCGGCCAATCAAGTTGCTTTGCTTATCCTGACTAAGAGAATGCTCATTGTCGAACTTGGTCAAGGTAATATGGTCAAGGTACTAATGTAATGAAACTATACACAAAGTTTCATCAAATTGCTTATCTCTGCTTACCCATTTTAATAGTCCCCTGCCAATCGAAAAGCCCCCCGACCCACCCACTCCACTCCCGTGTAATACATTAGGTTATAATTGTGTTACAAACGTATCACAAGGAGCATTTGAATATTCTCTCTGAGGCATCTGATACCACTTGTCATTGAGGTGTTCACACAGCCAACTCATTTTTGTTTGTTTGTGTTATCTTTATTCAGTATAAATCAACTAATACAAATGAAAAAAAGTACTTGGTTTAATGAGATTATCTTTTGAGAGTTGGTCATACAGGTATCACTAATCATAATTGCTCTTAACTTCAAATATATACACGATTATGTGTATTCTAAATATCAAATAAAACAATGATGATTTCTTTACGATAGCAGTACAACAAATTTATTCGCAATATTTTCCTTTGATCAGTTGATCAAAAACCTGATTATATTTACAATATATTCTAGGTCTTTGCTCTTTATTCCATTGGTTCAAAATATGATAAAAGAGGCTTATCAAAAAGTTTATATCATGTAGTCTTATATAACAAATAGAACAATGACATACAAGATGTTTCAAATCATAATCTATTTGCATTATTTATTTCAATAATTTGACCTGTGATATTCATGTATAAAGCAAAATAGTAAACATTGAATTTCATTCACTTTTATGTATAATATAGTATTAAACCGGTTAATTATTGTATACAACATTTATTTAATTTCATAGCAACATTTTATACTATTGTATTCATTGTAGTTTTTTGTCATTATTAGCCCAGTCCGTGCATAGCATTATGATGTGAAATCCCATTTCATTTCAATTATAATAGTCTTCATCTAGAAACAATATTACTATTTATATTGGTATGTTACTACCAAGATATAACAATAAAATTAGCAAAAGTATGTATAAATCAATAAAGTTCTCTTTAGTATCTTTCATGAATAGTCAATTGTTCAATACCATTATTTCTCTTCACCTCATGCAAATAAATTGAAATGGGATTTAATGTTCAACTGTTTTACTTCACAACTTACATAAATCATTTGGTGATAAAGAAACATACATTTCTAGTATTTTTTTAACAAAGTGTACTATACTATGCATCATTATATAGAAGACATATGAAAGAATAAACAAAAATATGGCAAAATGAACAACATGAGAATGATTGTAGAAGTATAAGAACAAAGCAATTGTTTAATATTAAAAATATTTGATTTTCTTCTATTTTAAAGTTACATCCTTTACATTTGTATTTATACATTGTATGCAAAACATAATTAGAGAGAAATGGGTTTAACGTCCACTCAACACAAACAAGGTCATTTCGGGACTAACATATAGTTTAATTTTATTTCAATAATTTGCTTGCGCGTAGGGGTCTTTAGCAGTGGGGGGAAACCAGAGTACCCGGAGAAAATCAGGAGTATGGACAGGTGACCCTACTCCTTGCCACGTACAACCAGGGATTCGAGACCACGCCAGTTGACTTAATGGCAGGCCGTATGATACAGCATGCACACACTAACCATGATATAATATGAATTATCACTTATTCCCCGTTAAATAAATATCGGTCACCGGGTGCAGCTGTACAACTTCAAGGACCCTGGCTTCAAGTCAATTTACGGCTTCCATGAGGGGAAAAAAGTGGAATTTCGCCGTGACACCGGCACCGATTGTCCGAAAACCATGAAATTTGGACACAATACGCCCATTACCACCCCGGACTCTGTGCCTTACTCCCATTTTGATCCGATTAAAAAAAAAGAGTTTTAGCAAAAAAACGATTTTCGGAATTTAATATTGGTTTTAATTAATTTTGAAATTGCAAATGCAAAGAGATTTTATCGCCTCTTCCGTATGTGATAGGTATTGGTACTATACACATTATCCTTAAAAGACAATTTTTTAAAATGACCATAACGATGTATCGACACTAGAAACCGAAATCGCCTATTTTGACCTTTTTTGACTGCTGAGGCATCCTTCCGGTGGTCCAAATCTCTGGAATTTCTAGCGGTTGGCTGCGCCGCGATGATATTTATCACATATTAAATTGAGAAAATCCTCAGATATCAAGAACAATAAAAATTCGATAAAATACGGCAATTTTTTAAGCAAAAAACCTTTGATTGTTGGGGGTGGGTTTTGAATTTATTTTGAACGTTCTCGGAATCCAACACTCTTCTATTTTTAATATGTGATAGCTAGAATCCCAAGGTACATTCTGTGCAAATTTGAAGGCAATCGGAGCACAGGAACGTTGCCTGGGCAGAGCAAATCAACCCGGTCGCGGAAATTTGTTCATTCTTTAAAGTTATTATAACCGCCATCTTAGATACACCGTCACCTACCAAACCACTCCGAAATATACCCAAAATCCCAAAATCGACCATAATTTCTTTTGACTTCGCGCATGCGCCGCGCTGGAACCAAAGGTACCATGACTACCAAATTCCGGCGAGGAACTTTTCACGTTGGTACCTAGGTGCCCTGAAAAATTCAAGGCGATACCTGCATTTCTTTCAGGTCGTTTGTTCTTCACATGGTTCCTGCCGTTCGGCTTTTTCCGCGATTTACGGCTTCAGTAAGGGCGAAAAAAGAGGAATTTCGCCACGACACCGGCGCCGATTGTCCGAAAACCATGAAATTTGGAAAGAATACGCCCATTACCACCCCGGACTCTGTGCCTTACTCCCATTTTGATCCGATTAAATAAAAAAGAGTTTTAGCAAAAAACCGATTTTCGGAATTTAATATTGGTTTTAATTAATTTTGAAATTGCAAATGCAAAGAGATTTTATCGCCTCTTCCTTATGTGATAGGTATTGGTACTATACACATTATCCTTAAAAGACAATTTTTTAAAATGACCGTAACGATGTATCGACACTAGAAACCGAAATCGCCTATTTTGACCTTTTTTGACTGCTGAGGCATCCTTCCAGTGGTCCAAATCTCTGGAATTTCTAGCGGTTGGCTGCGCCGCGATGATATTTATCACATATTAAATTGAGAAAATCCTCATTTATCAAGAACAATAAAAATTCGATAAAACCTTTGATCGGTGGGGATGGGTTTTGAATTTATTTTGAACGTTCTCGGAATCCAAAACTCTTCTATTTTTAATATGTGATAGCTAGAATCCTAAGGTACATTCTGTGCAAATTTGAAGGCAATGGGGTACATTTGCTCATTCTTCAAAGTGATTATCATAATGTGTTATGATCGGCATGTTAGATCAATCCGAGTCAAATCGACCGTAATTTCTTTTTACTTCGCGCATGCGCCACGCTGGAACCAAAAGTACGTTGACTACCAAATTCCGGCGAGGAACTTTTCACGTTGGTACCTAGGTGCACTGAAAACTTCAAGGCGATACCTGCATTCGTTCAGGTCGTTTGTTCTTGACACGGTTCCTGTCGTTCGTTTTTTCCCGCCATTTACGGCTTCTGTAAGGGCGAAAAGAGTGGAATTTCGCCACGACACCGGCACCGATTGTCCCAAAACTATGAAATTTGGACACAATACGCCCATTACCACTCTGTGACTTACTCCCATTTTGATCAGATTAAAAAATGGAGTTTCAGCAAAAAATAAACAACCGATTTTCGGAATTTAAATTTGGTTTTAATTAATTTTGAAATTCCAAATGCAAAGGGATCTTATCGCCTCTTCCGTATGTGATTACTATTAGTACTATACACATTATCCGTAAAAGACATTTTTTTTAAAATGAACGCAACACCAAAAACCGAAATCGACTAAATTTATACAGAGTGTTTAAGGTCATGAGACGAAGAAGCCTATTGATTTTCAGCGATTTCCGATAATTACTGTCAGAATTATGGTCCTTGACCACTTCAAAAAATCTTGTGCACGCTCTAGAGGCTAAATTCAATATCGGATTGACTTTAAATTTATACACAGTGTTTAAGGTCATGAGATGAAGAAGCCAATTGATTTTCAGCGATTTCCGATAATTACTGTCAGAGTTATGGCCCTTCATCACTTGTGGGTGCTCTAGAGGCCAAAGTTAATGTCCGATTGACTTTAAATTTATACAGTGGTTAAGGTCATGAGTCGAAGTAGGCGATTGATTTTCAGCGATATCTGATATTTACTGCCAGAGTTGTGGCCCCTGATCACTTCAAAATATCTTGTGGACGCTCTAGAGGCCAAAGTTAATATCCGATTGACTTTAAATTTATGCGCAGTGTTTAAGGTCATGACACGAAGATGCCCACAGTATTGATTTTCAGCGATATCTGATATTTACTGCCATTTCCGATAATTACCGTCAGAGTTATTGCCCTTGATCACTTTAAAAAATCTTGTGGACGCTCTAGAGGCTAAATTCAATATCCGATTGACTTTAAATTTATACAGTGTTTAAGGTCATGAGATGAAGAAGCCAATTGATTTTCACCGATTTCCGATTGAATCCTTTGAAAATCACACCTAACTCTAAAACTAAAGGCAAGAAACGGGCCGGTTTACATTGAAGCACAACTAATTCCTGTCCTGCGTACTCTGTATATAATATACGGTTTTCTAAATATGCCTTGGATGGTAGCCACAAGTCGACAATTTTTGTTTTGTATTTTTGCCATTTTGTTCAGAAGGTAAATGTAATTTTTCAGATACCTGATGACATTTATACTTATTGTTTCAATAGATTCTAATAACCCCCTTTGCAGTTAATATGAAAGCTTTCATATCTGCTATGCAGATCTAGTTATTGTTATTTTTTTTTTGTGTTTTGTCCACAAATCGGATTTCTCAGAATCTAACCATAGGATCGTTCTGAAACTTTTACCTATCCCCCCAAAAATGGGTGGTGGCTGTTGATTAAATATATTTTCAAAACGTTTTACGAATCCGAAATCACCGAATTTTACGAAGGAATGCATTTGACCTACAATGCTGTAACTCTGTGACTATTTGACCTATTTTACTAATTCTTTTTTCTTTGAGTATCTTGAAACATTTACTTCAAATCTGCAATTTCGGATTTTGGCATTTCGAAAATTCGTCGCTGTCATTTCGAACCGGAAGTTATTACCAATTTGACAACTTCTTTAATAGTTGTGCGATTTTCGTGAAATTTAGAATGTTAGTAGATCTTGCCAATGCAACTTCATTTCGAACCGGAAGTTATTACCAATTTGACAACTTCTTTAATAGTTGTGCGATTTTCGTGAAATTTAGAATGTTAGTAGATCTTGCCAATGCGACTTCAATGATGTCCTTGGAAATTTTCTAAATTATCTCCCCTTGGTGAAATTAAGGATCAAAGTTTTCAAAAAAATCGACGAAATATAGGTCAGATTGCCTTGAAATTTTTTTTCTGTACTAGCTAAGACAGTTCTGATGAGTACACAAAATATGGAGTTTGTCGAGCAAACCGGAAGTGCCACCATCTCAAAATGTGAAAAGTCCATACGGCTTTTGCAATATTTTACTTAAAGACATAAGAGTTACATTTTCTGAATGCTTGAAGGAAAGCCTAAAAATCTATCGGTTTAGAATTTTGATTTAGGTCAACTGATGGACGCCATTTTGAAATGAAAATGAAAATTAGTGAAAAATCCACATTTATGGGCTTGAAAACATACACAATTGGTCGTGGCTTAGAGAATCTGTCTCCTATTACCGAAATTAATACATTTGAGGATAGCCTGGATCATGGTCGAATGTTTGGTATTTGAATATTTCAAAAATTCGAATTTCTCCTTTGATGTTTTCCGTGCCGACAAGGTTGTTTTCGAGTTTAGCTGGTTTTAATTTCGCGCATGCGCTACACAGGAACCAACGGTACCATGAGTACTAAATTCCGGCGAGCAACTTTTCACGTTGGTACCTAGGCACCCTGAAAATTTCAAGGTGATACCTGCATTCGTTCAAGTCGTTTGTTCTTGTCACCTGCCTTTCGTCGTTTCAGGATCACCCGGTTTCCCCCCACTGCTAGACCCCTACGCGCAAGCGAATTATTGAAATAAAATTGAACCATACGTTAGTCCCGAAATGACCTAGTTTGTGTCGAGTGGTCGATCAACCCCATTTCGCTCTCTCAATTTTAGCACTCCTAACTCTAAAACTAAATGCAAGGAACGGGCCTATTTACAGAGGTCACAATTTTAACCTACATGCACACCTACATGATATACATATTATTATAATCCCTATGGGATATTTTAATTATTTACTGTTATAATATGAATTATCACTTATTCCCCGTTAAATAAATATCGGTCACCGAGTGCAGCTGTACAACTTCAAGGACCTTGGGCCTCAAGTGCATGGGACCAACTCTACATTTTCTGAAATGTCAATAAAAGCCCTGGAATGATTTCATTTAAAAAAAATAATCAGAAAGTAAATCTAGTTTTATTTATATGCTATTTGTTGCCAGAAAATATATTTTGTTACGAGTCTAATTCAAATTTAAAAATAAACAATGGGTCTGAGGCATATTTTATTGATATATAGAAATTAATGCAGTGTTCTCATTATGTGATAAAAGAGTGCCAGAAATGTCTCGAAATTCAGCCATTTGTGTATTTAGTATATCAAGTATATGCGTGTATTACAAAGCTCTGATTTGTGTGATTTGTGTACACCCCGCTCCCCCCCCCCTCCTCGTGTCACTATCATGTACACATCAATTCTGCTGCCAACCCACCCACGCGAACATGACTAAATTATGAAACATTGTCTAGTCGTTTGTATGTTACGACAAAACGAGGCCAGCGTGGCTCATTTGCTGCAGAACGGAAGGCCTTGCAAGGATTAGTGTCTAGTCGTTTGGATGGTACGAAAACCCGAGGTCAAAGTGGTTCCCTGTTGGCAGTGGTGAAGTATGGAAGGCCTAGCAAGGATCTGTGTCTAGTCGTTTCGATGGGACGAAAAACGCCCGTCCCCTCGTCCATGGTACAACGATTAGTGCTTGGATGGTATGCAAAACAGAGGTCCCCGTTCTCTCCCTTTGTCTGTGGTTCTTGACCGAAGGCCCGACAACTAACTTTGCGTGCAGTTTTTTAGGTAGGACGAAAAATCGAAATCCTGTGTGCATATTGGCGTGCACGAAAAATAACCCTTTGCATTTGGAATTTTATGCACCCACCCCACCCTCGAACAACGCTTAACATAACATTTTGTTTTCACTACCTACATTGTAAAATTTGTTTGATTTCAGATGACTTAGCCCCGGTTTTTCACAGTGAAAGATTTTGATGAAACTTGACATGCATGTTTATAACCCAAAGATATGGTTCCTTTCGATATTTGCGCATATCGAATCGTAACTTCATGAATTATGGTCCCTGATTGTAAGAAAAATCACTTTATATTTCGCGTGTTCTCTATCTATCTCTCGGAAATGGAATATGGAAATACACAAGCTAGCTAGTGTATTACAGGTTGGTGGTGGTGGGGATGAGGTCTTCTATTTGCAATGATTTTTTGACTACAAAATATACGCTCTAACTCATTACTCAAACTACAGCAAAAAAAAAGCGGATCGGAAACCCGATTTTATATATTCTTACAATAGCAACGCACTTCGGGATTAACTTAGAAATGGTTCCACTACTGATGTCTTCCGCCTTACTCCTGCCACAGTAGTGGCTTGTCCTACGGAGTTCCTTTCCGCAAGTTTTTTTTAGTCAAATGACTACAAAAGGGTTACTGGCCTATGTATAGCTCCCTTAATTTACACATAAACTGACCTAAAACTGCACTGCACATATAATAAACCAATTCCCATTGAAATAAAGGTGAAGCCGTACCGCATAATTATATGATTTGATGAAACCCAACTGCTACCTGAAGTTTCTCGCCTATCGAAGTTATAATATCCGCCGGTGTCATGGCGGCTCGCACATTATAAGAATCATTGCTTTGAAAATGTAGAACGCATTAACACAAAGAAAAACTGATGGGTAACTAGTTTAGTGGTCCAGTCTTCACTATAATTTGTGATAGAATTACTGTTTTAAAAAAAACTGAATGATGTAAAAATAAAAATGGTTGGAGTGCCCAAGTTTAGATTTGTCGTTGATTTCATAAAGATGTTAGGATATAGAACGTTAAATACTGTGTGATTCAACATGGCGGCCGAGGGGTTTAATATGATATAAGTACGAAATACATGTACATGTAGTACCAAATGGTTTATATGTATGAGAGTCAAGGTTTGGACTAAATGTCTTGGGGAAGTAGGGGGCGACTAGCATGTGCCTCTCTTTAGTGGACCGATGTGAGATTGCCCATTGTATTAACTGGACGGGTAGGCCTATTCACCTTCAGTTATGTGTCAATGTCAAATAAGCGGCTTCGTATCAACACGGTCGGCTCTGGGCCGGTTTAATTCTACGTATCTCTCATAGCTGAGAGAAAAAAGATTTTTTAGCCCAGAGAATATCTTCCGTCAGAGTGGTTGTTGATTCATAGATTCTAATAACCCCTTTTGAAGTTTATATGAAAGCTTTGATATCTGCTATGCAGATCTATTTTTTTTTGTGTTTTGTCCACAAATCGGATTTCTCAGAATCTAACCATAGGATCGTTCTGAAACTTTTACCTATCCCCCAAAAATGGGTGGTGGCTGTTGATTAAATATATTTTCAAAACGTTTTACGAATCCGAAATCACCGAATTTTACGAAGGAATGCATTTGACCTACAATGCTGTAACTTTGTGACTATTTGACCTATTTTACTAATTCTTTTTTCTTTGAGTATCTTGAAACATTTACTTCAAATCTGCAATTTCAGATTTTGGCATTTCGAAAATTCGTCGCTGTCATTTCGAACCGGAAGTTATTACCAATTTGACAACTTCTTTAATAGTTGTGCGATTTTCGTGAAATTTAGAATGTTAGTAGATCTTGCCAATGCGACTTCAATGATGTCCTTGGAAATTTTCTAAATTATCTCCCCTTGGTGAAATTAAGGATCAAAGTTTTCAAAAAAATCGTCGAAATATAGGTCAGAATGACCTAAAAAAAAATTCGATACTAGACAAGTAATTACTGATTCGTACACAAAATATGGAGTTTGTCGATCGAACCGGAAGTGCCACCATCTTTAAACGTGAAAAATCAAAAAGGCTTTTTTGCTATTTTACTTACAGACTCGGGCGTCATATTTTCGGAATCCTGGAAGGAATGCCTAAAAATCTATCGGATCAGAATTTTGATTTCGGTCACGTGATGGTCACCATTTTGAATTGAAAATGAAAAATAGAAGCAATTTGAAGGGCCGGGACTTTGGAACACAAGAACTCTCCTTCTAATTAAGCTAGAATGTTCAAACTTGGTGTAGGCGTTCACTAGGTCAATGTCATGATTGAGTTCAAAGATGAGCATTTTTTGCCTAGGGTAAGCAGAGATAAGCAAGCTGATTTGTTGATTCTTTAGGGCACGATGACATTGGTTATAATGAATGGAGGGCGATGAAACTCTTGTCAATCGAGAGGCTAATAGCTGGCCTGTTGTGTGAAATCATTGTATCATTTTTTGAAAATGTCCGGGGTAGCCGAAAAAAGGAGATCGAAATCCAAAAAGTCGTATTTTTACGATTTGGGGCATTTTTAGAGGTCGTGTAAAGTAGAATAAAGCATGCATATACATATATTAATGATATTAATTATATCATATAAAAAACTAAACAATGAATCAGCTGTCATTGACAGATTTTATATTATAAGCATGGTCAGTGGAAGGTCAGCGTATTGTCTAACTTGAACTCACTGACTCCGTAACATTATTGTGGGTATGGTATAAGCTGAATTTGATGAGATGCACATATCTCGTATGACTATTTGGTACTTACAGTGTTAGACTTTGTCGTAACGTTACGGTCTCCATTCATCAAATCGTCGTTGGGGCTATAATACGATTTTGAATCAAGTTATTTATCACTGAGGGACTCAAAATTAGGTTTGATGTAGCTCTGCTCATTTACAGTGGCGAATTTAACGGGCTCATGGGTTCCAGCTCCCTCCTCTAGAAATTTCACAGCACCCGCATGGATTGTGGCTAATTTTGTGGCAGAATTTTATTTTTCTGGGGGAGGTACTTCTAAATGGCTCCGACACAAGTGCCTGAAATGCCATGAAATCACGTTTTCGGCCTCGAATTAAAATTTCTTAGCGGGAGAACCCCCTGACCCGACCCCCTTGCGGGGCTTCACGGTCGGTATCAGCCCCCCTCCCCACACCATGGTTAATCCGGCGTTGATGTTCCCTCTTGTGCAGCTGCAAAAGAATGTACAAGTTCATTGCCTCATTGTCAAAGATCCCACTTTTCTACCCCAGTTCGGGTAATGAGGTCGAGCGTATATTGTATAGGGGATATTAAACAAGCAAACAGTATGGCTGATGTCTCCCGCCAAAACCCCAAAGTAAAAGATGACACATTAATTAATCGCACTTTCATATTTTTTTCAAAAGTATCGAGCAATCAATATTTTAAGGCATATCAGAGGGCAAGATTGTGTGGCCATTGAGGTCAGATATCACCAAAAATGTTATAGGCAATATACATGTACTGAATTTCTTAGACAGTTATCAGAAAGGTAAATATTTGTGATGTTTTTTTTATTTGTATTCTCCGCCTTCTTGCCACTGGTATTATTCAAATAAAACTGAACCATGGGTGAGTCCTGAAATTACTATGTTTTTGTCCAGTGGACGTTAAACCGCAATTCTCCTCTCTATCTCTCCTTGTACTGCTAATGCCTTCCTGTCTTCATTAGCTGGTTTCTGCATGAAAATAAGATGTTAACCCCTGTGTAAGTGTCTTTTTCCTCTGTTGTACGAAATTAATGAGAGTAAACCAAGCTCCAGAATTTTGTTTTAATTGTGTACATGTATATGTTTATTTATATTTTTCAGCAAAGATGACTAGCCCTCCGTCGAATATTAAACCACATACAATATATTCTGTGAAGATGTCATAAGAGAAAGAATCATAAATGGCCAGCAAAGTTGTCTTGTACAGAGAGAGAGAGAGAGAAATGGGGTTTAACGTCCACTCAACACAAACTAGGTCATTTTGGGACTAACATACGGTTTCAATTTTTTTTTCAATAATTCGCTTGCGCGTATGGGTCTTTAGCAGTGAGAGGAAACCGGAGTGCCCGGAGGAAACCCACGAGGTTGAGAAGACGCCTCTATCTCCATGCCACATACGCTCACACCTGGGATCAAAGCCACAGCCACAAGCCAGAGGTGACCGACCAGCTAGAGGTCGAAGCGCGGCACTCTAGGCCATCACAACCCCCTTTCTTGTACAGACCTGTGCATGTGTAGTCAATGTGAAAATGAAAAAAAAAACTGTTAAAGAGACCGAATTTGATGTTAATACATTTAGTGACAGTGATGATGATAATGAAGATTAACTTTGATGACATTTGATGTGCAGAGTAACTGTTTAATTTTGATTTTCAATGATTGTTTCACTTTAATAAATAATTTCACAACTGTTCATCCTGTTTTCTAACCTTTCCCTTCATTCCAGCCCAGATACACAATTATTTTTTTTAACTTATATCTACATGTATGTTTGTAATTTGACCATTAATCATATCCGAAATAGTAGTTCACAGCTACATGTACAGTTGTAAAAATACTGTAGTGGCTAATTGAAAGGGAACATGTATGTGGGTTTAGAATGTTTATCTTAGTGGAAAAAAATCATGTGGTTCAATGCTTATAAAGTGCTACTGATCTCCATTATTTCAAAAGCATATCACTCAACTACTGTCAAACATATCCCCTGGCTAGAATATGCTACAAATCGACTCTAGCATGTTCCATACAAGCGATAATTTCTGAGCAAACATCCAACAACCAACCCTAACAGGCCCTTGAGATCCAACAAACAAAATAATTATTGGGCTTGTTTGCCCACACCTGGTCTTATGATTCATACAAGACCTGATAGTCTATCAATTACAGGCATTTGACAGAAAGGGAGATAATTCTTTTTTACCGTTAATGGATTTCCACAATTCTTTATTCACCCATGACATTTGTGTTTTGAGCATTTTTATTTACATCAAAATCTGTCCAATAAACTGTTCATTGCCAAGGATGAAGGCATGAGGTGTTTTACCAACTATTTAATTTTATGTCAACTTCAGAATTGTTAATACACAAATAGCATTTATTTGACAATTTTGACGAATTTCATCTGGCCCTAAATCAATAAATTGCAAACATTTTGCTTGGAACTCCCAGATTTTGTCTTCCTGGCATCATAAGCTTTCCAAAAATGTATAGTTTTTCTTTTATGGAAGACCGTGTAGCGGAGTTGTGTTTCTAAGCTAGCTAGAAATTTTGGCTGCAGGTCTACACCTCCCAAGCTAAATTTCCCTCATGTCATCCTGTATAGCGAAGGCATATGCCTGTCTTAATTAACCCAGTACTAAACACAATTTACTTGTTTAATTTTTCCAGCATTTTTCAGGATAGCTGATGGGATGCGGGTCAAGTTATGCCACTTGTCTATTTAATTATTTACCAGTGAAAAATCGAATTAACTTCACCAAATTTTTACTCATTATAATGATTTTTTTTTTCTGTTCATATTATTTCTATGACATGTGACAGTGACTGTGAATATGAAAGCTTTAATATCTGCTTAGCAGATCTAGTTAAGCTTTCATATTACATATGAAAGCTTATTGTTTCTGTTAAGATTATTATTGTTATTTTTTTTTTGTGTTTTGTCCACAAATCGGATTTCTCAGAATCTAACCATAGGATCGTTCTGAAACTTTTACCTATCCCCCCAAAAATGGGTGGTGGCTGTTGATTAAATATATTTTCAAAACGTTTTACGAATCCGAAATCACCGAATTTTACGAAGGAATGCATTTGACCTACAATGCTGTAACTCTGTGACTATTTGACCTATTTTACTAATTCTTTTTTCTTTGAGTATCTTGAAACCTTTACTTCAAATCTGCAATTTCGGATTTTGGCATTTCGAAAATTCGTCGCTGTCATTTCGAACCGGAAGTTATTACCAATTTGACAACTTCTTTAATAGTTGTGCGATTTTCGTGAAATTTAGAATGTTAGTAGATCTTGCCAATGCGACTTCAATGATGTCCTTGGAAATTTTCTAAATTATCTCCCCTTGGTGAAATTAAGGATCAAAGTTTTCAAAAAAATCGTCGAAATATAGGTCAGAATGACCTAAAAAATAAATTCGATACTAGACAAGTAATTACTGATTCGTACACAAAATATGGAGTTTGTCGATCGAACCGGAAGTGCCACCATCTTTAAACGTGAAAAATCAAAAAGGCTTTTTTGCTATTTTACTAACAGACTCGGGCGTCATATTTTCGGAATTCTGGAGGGAATACCTAAAAATCTATCGGATCAGAATTTTGATTTCGGTCACGTGATGGTCACCATTTTGAATTGAAAATGAAAAATAGAAGCAATTTGAAGGGCCGGGACTTTGGAACACAAGAACTCTCCTTCTAATTAAGCTAGAATGTTCAAACTTGGTGTAGGCGTTCACTAGGTCAATGTCATGATTGAGTTCAAAGATGAGCATTTTTTGCCTAGGGTAAGCAGAGATAAGCAAGCTGATTTGTTGATTCTTTAGGGCACGATGACATTGGTTATAATGAATGGAGGGCGATGAAACTCTTGTCAATCGAGAGGCTAATAGCTGGCCTGTTGTGTGAAATCATTGTATCATTTTTTATTCGAATTTCTCCTTTGATGTTTTCCGTGCCGACAAGGTTGTTTTCGAGTTTAGCTGGATTTGACTTCGCGCATGCGCTACGCTGGAACCAAAGGTACCATGAGTACTAAATTCCGGCGAGCAACTTTTCACGTTGGTACCTAGGTACCCTGAAAATTTCAAGGTGATACCTGCATTCGTTCATGTCGTTTGTTCTTGTCACCTGCCTTTCGTCGTTTTTTTTCTAAGTCAATTTACGGCTTCCATGAGGGGAAAAAAGTGGAATTTCGCCGTGACACCGGCACCGATTGTCCGAAAACCATGAAATTTGGACACAATACGTCCATTACCACCCCGGACTCTGTGCCTTACCCCCATTTTGATCCCATTAAAAAAAAAGAGTTTTAGCAAAAAAACGATTTTCGGAATTTAATATTGGTTTTAACCCTGTACCCAGACAAGATATAGATATTATTATAATCCCTATGAAATATTTTAATTATTTACTGCTATAATATGAATTATCACTTATTCCCCGTTAAATAAATATCGGTCACCGGGTGCAGCTGTACAACTTCAAGGACCCTGGCTTCAAGTCAATTTACGGCTTCCATGAGGGGAAAAAAGTGGAATTTCGCCGTGACACCGGCACCGATTGTCCGAAAACCATGAAATTTGGACACAATACGCCCATTACCACCCCGGACTCTGTGCCTTACTCCCATTTTGATCCGATTAAAAAAAAAAAAGTTTTAGCAAAAAAACGATTTTCGGAATTTAATATTGGTTTTAATTAATTTTGAAATTGCAAATGCAAAGAGATTTTATCGCCTCTTCCGTATGTGATAGGTACTGGTACTATACACATTATCCTTAAAAGACAATTTTTTAAAATGACCGTAACGATGTATCGACACTAGAAACCGAAATCGCCTATTTTGACCTTTTTTGACTGCTGAGGCATCCAAATCTCTGGAATTTCTAGCGGTTGGCTGCGCCGCGATGATATTTATCACATACTAAATTGAGAAAAATCCTCAGATATCAAGAACAATAAAAATTCGATAAAATACGGTAATTTTTTAAGCAAAAAACCTTTGATTGTTGGGGGCGGGTTTTGAATTTATTTTGAACGTTCTCGGAATCCAACACTCTTCTATTTTTAATATGTGATAGCTAGAATCCCAAGGTACATTCTGTGCATATTTGAAGGCAATCGGAGCACAGGAACGTTGCCTGGGCAGAGCAAATCAAAGGCTTCTTCGTCTTATGACCTTAAACACTGCGTATAAATTTAAAGTCAATCGGATATTAACAGCAAAAGGGGGGCGACGACAATATACGACCACATTTCAATGTGGGCCTATAAAAAGTAAATCATTGCCAATAGAAAAGACCCACCTTTCCCCCAACAACAACCATGTAATGCACTAGCTATAATGGGGATTTTTCTGGAACACAGCGAAATGGGTCTTTTAAAATGTTCACAAGTGTATCACAAGGAGGGTTTGCTTCTTCTCTATGGGACACCCGATACCACTTCTCAACGAGGAATTCAGTCACACAGCCAACACCATTTTGTATGTTTGTGTAATCTTTATTCAGTATAAATCAAGTAATACAAATAAAAAAATACTTGGATTGATGAAAACATAATTTTTGAGAGTTATTCATACATGTAGCATAATTGTTCTTATTTAAAAAATGTACATGATTACATGTTTGTCATAAACAACATTAAATAAACAATCATGTTTCTTCACGATAACAGTAACAGTATAACAATTGTATGAAATATATTTTCCTTTATTTTTTTTTATTTTTAGAAAGGCCACTTCCTTGGTTTAAAATATATCATAAATTGTAGTTATCTAACATATACTTCCATGTATGTTTATCTAACAGATTACCACGTCGCCTTATCTAACAGAGAGTAAATGGTATACAATATCAAATTATAATCTACCAGCATTACTTGTTTCAGTAATTTAATCGTGTGTTATTCTTGTATTTAAGTGAGAAGAGTGAATAAACTATCATGGGTTGAAACAAATATATTGGAGTAGAACTAAACATTGTATATTGGTTTGCAAATAAATAATTGGTACAGATAATGCAATGTCATACAACATACTTTTTGGATTCGGTACAAATACAACCTTTTTATCATCAATGAAAATAATGTGATTTCAAAGTAACGATGAATAAAAAAACATTGCTTATATAAAGTACATGTAATTGGGTTCATTTAATTCACTTTGTATCTATAATATACATGTAGTATTAAACAATAAATATATTGATTAATGCCAATTCTATACAAATCTCATAGTTGTATTCGTGTTTTCTTTACCATAACAAGAAACAGTACAACAGATTTAGTAACAATATATTCCTTTCTACATCCGTCAGAGTGGTTGATGATTCATAGATTCTAATAACCCCTTTTGAAGTTTATATGAAAGCTTTGATATCTGCTATGCAGATCTAGTTAAGCTTTCATATTACATATGAAAGCTTATTGTTTCTGTTAAGATTATTAAGCTTTCATATGTATAACATATGAAAGCTTATTGTTTCTGTTAAGATTATTATTGTTATTAAGCTTTCATATTACATATGAAAGCTTATTGTTTCTGTTAATATTATTATTGTTATTAAGCTTTCATATTACATATGAAAGCTTATTGTTTCTGTTAAGATTATTATTGTTATTTTTTTTTTGTGTTTTGTCCACAAATCGGATTTCTCAGAATCTAACCATAGGATCGTTCTGAAACTTTTACCTATCCCCCCAAAAATTGGTGGTGGCTGTTGATTAAATATATTTTCAAAACGTTTTACGAATCCGAAATCACCGAATTTTACGAAGGAATGCATTTGACCTACAATGCTGTAACTCTGTGACTATTTGACCTATTTTACTAATTCTTTTTTCTTTGAGTATCTTGAAACATTTACTTCAAATCTGCAATTTCGGATTTTTTCATTTCGAAAATTCGTCGCTGTCATTTCGAACCGGAAGTTATTACCAATTTGACAACTTCTTTAATAGTTGTGCGATTTTCGTGAAATTTAGAATGTTAGTAGATCTTGCCAATGCGACTTCAATGATGTCCTTGGAAATTTTCTAAATTATCTCCCCTTGGTGAAATTAAGGATCAAAGTTTTCAAAAAAATCGTCGAAATATAGGTCAGATTGACCTAAAAAAAAAATTCGATACTAGACAAGTAATTACTGATTCGTACACAAAATATGGAGTTTGTTGATCGAACCGGAAGTGCCACCATCTTTAAACGTGAAAAATCAAAAAGGCTTTTTTGCTATTTTACTTACAGACTCGGGCGTCATATTTTCGGAATCCTAGAAGGAATACCTAAAAATCTATCGGATCAGAATTTTGATTTCGGTCACGTGATGGTCACCATTTTGAATTGAAAATGAAAAATAGAAGCAATTTGAAGGGCCGGGACTTTGGAACACAAGAACTCTCCTTCTAATTAAGCTAGAATGTTCAAACTTGGTGTAGGCGTTCACTAGGTCAATGTCATGATTGAGTTCAAAGATGAGCATTTTTTGCCTAGGGTAAGCAGAGATAAGCAAGCTGATTTGTTGATTCTTTAGGGCACGATGACATTGGTTATAATGAATGGAGGGCGATGAAACTCTTGTCAATCGAGAGGCTAATAGCTGGCCTGTTGTGTGAAATCATTGTATCATTTTTTATTCGAATTTCTCCTTTGATGTTTTCCGTGCCGACAAGGTTGTTTTCGAGTTTAGCTGGATTTGACTTCGCGCATGCGCTACGCTGGAACCAAAGGTACCATGAGTACTAAATTCCGGCGAGCAACTTTTCACGTTGGTACCTAGGTACCCTGAAAATTTCAAGGTGATACCTGCATTCGTTCAAGTCGTTTGTTCTTGTCACCTGCCTTTCGTCGTTTTTTTTTTCTAAGTCAATTTACGGCTTCCATGAGGGGAAAAAAGTGGAATTTCGCCGTGACACCGGCACCGATTGTCCGAAAACCATGAAATTTGGACACAATACGCCCATTACCACCCCGGACTCTGTGCTTTACCCCCATTTTGATCCCATTAAAAAAAAAGAGTTTTAGCAAAAAAACGATTTTCGGAATTTAATATTGGTTTTAACCCTGTAATACCCAGACATGATATATTATTATAATCCCTATGATATATTTTAATTATTTACTGCTATTATATGAATTATCACTTATTCCCCGTTAAATAAATATCGGTCACCTGGTGCCGCTGTACAACTTAAAGGACACTGGCCTCAAGTCAATTTACGGAGAGAGAGAGAGAGAGAGAGAGAAATGGGGTTTAACGTCCACTCGACACAAACTAGGTCATTTCGGGACCAACATATGGTTTAATTTTATTTAAATAATTCGCTTGCGCGTAGGGGTCTTTAGCAGTGGGAGGAAACCGGAGGACCCGGAGAAAACCCACAAGGTTGGACAGGCGACCCTACTCCTTGCGTCAATTTACGGCTTCCATGAGGGGAAAAAAGTTCTTGTCACCTGCCTTTCGTCGTTTTTTTTTTCTAAGTCAATTTACGGCTTCCATGAGGGGAAAAAAGTGGAATTTCGCCGTGACACCGGCACCGATTGTCCGAAAACCATGAAATTTGGACACAATACGTCCATTACCACCCCGGACTCTGTGCCTTACCCCCATTTTGATCCCATTAAAAAAAAAGAGTTTTAGCAAAAAAACGATTTTCGGAATTTAATATTGGTTTTAACCCTGTACCCAGACAAGATATAGATATTATTATAATCCCTATGAAATATTTTAATTATTTACTGCTATAATATGAATTATCACTTATTCCCCGTTAAATAAATATCGGTCACCGGGTGCAGCTGTACAACTTCAAGGACCCTGGCTTCAAGTCAATTTACGGCTTCCATGAGGGGAAAAAAGTGGAATTTCGCCGTGACACCGGCACCGATTGTCCGAAAACCATGAAATTTGGACACAATACGCCCATTACCACCCCGGACTCTGTGCCTTACTCCCATTTTGATCCGATTAAAAAAAAAAAAGTTTTAGCAAAAAAACCATTTTCGGAATTTAATATTGGTTTTAATTAATTTTGAAATTGCAAATGCAAAGAGATTTTATCGCCTCTTCCGTATGTGATAGGTACTGGTACTATACACATTATCCTTAAAAGACAATTTTTTAAAATGACCGTAAAGATGTATCGACACTAGAAACCGAAATCGCCTATTTTGACCTTTTTTGACTGCTGAGGCATCATTCCGGTGGTCCAAATCTCTGGAATTTCTAGCGGTTGGCTGCGCCGCGATGATATTTATCACATACTAAATTGAGAAAAATCCTCAGATATCAAGAACAATAAAAATTCGATAAAATACGGCAATTTTTTAAGCAAAAAACCTTTGATTGTTGGGGGCGGGTTTTGAATTTATTTTGAACGTTCTCGGAATCCAACACTCTTCTATTTTTAATATGTGATAGCTAGAATCCCAAGGTACATTCTGTGCATATTTGAAGGCAATCGGAGCACAGGAACGTTGCCTGGGCAGAGCAAATCAAAGGCTTCTTCGTCTTATGACCTTAAACACTGCGTATAAATTTAAAGTCAATCGGATATTAACAGTAAAAGGGGGGCGACGACAATATACGACCACATTTCAATGTGGGCCTATAAAAAGTAAATCATTGCCAATAGAAAAGACCCACCTTTCCCCCAACAACAACCATGTAATGCACTAGCTATAATGGGGATTTTTCTGGAACACAGCGAAATGGGTCTTTTAAAATGTACACAAGTGTATCACAAGGAGGGTTTGCTTCTTCTCTATGGGACACCCGATACCACTTCTCAACGAGGAATTCCGTCACACAGCCAACACCATTTTGTATGTTTGTGTAATCTTTATTCAGTATAAATCAAGTAATACAAATAAAAAAATACTTGGATTGATGAAAACATAATTTTTGAGAGTTATTCATACATGTAGCATAATTGTTCTTATTTAAAAAATGTACATGATTACATGTTTGTCATAAACAACATTAAATAAACAATCATGTTTCTTCACGATAACAGTAACAGTATAACAATTGTATGAAATATATTTTCCTTTATTTTTTTTTATTTTTAGAAAGGCCACTTCCTTGGTTTAAAATATATCATAAATTGTAGTTATCTAACATATACTTCCATGTATGTTTATCTAACAGATTACCACGTCGCCTTATCTAACAGAGAGTAAATGGTATACAATATCAAATTATAATCTACCAGCATTACTTGTTTCAGTAATTTAATCGTGTGTTATTCTTGTATTTAAGTGAGAAGAGTGAATAAACTATCATGGGTTGAAACAAATATATTGGAGTAGAAATAAACATTGTATATTGGTTTGCAAATAAATAATTGGTACAGATAATGCAATGTCATACAACATACTTTTTGGATTCGGTACAAATACAACCTTTTTATCATCAATGAAAATAATGTGATTTCAAAGTAACGATGAATAAAAAAACATTGCTTATATAAAGTACATGTAATTGGGTTCATTTAATTCACTTTGTATCTATAATATACATGTAGTATTAAACAATAAATATATTGATTAATGCCAATTCTATACAAATCTCATAGTTGTATTCATGTTTTCTTTACCATAACAAGAAACAGTACAACAGATTTAGTAACAATATATTCCTTTCTACATCCGTCAGAGTGGTTGATGATTCATAGATTCTAATAACCCCTTTTGAAGTTTATATGAAAGCTTTGATATCTGCTATGCAGATCTAGTTTTTTTTTTGTGTTTTGTCCACAAATCGGATTTCTCAGAATCTAACCATAGGATCGTTCTGAAACTTTTACCTATCCCCCCAAAAATGGATGGTGGCTGTTGATTAAATATATTTTCAAAACGTTTTACGAATCCGAAATCACCGAATTTTACGAAGGAATGCATTTGACCTACAATGCTGTAACTTTGTGACTATTTGACCTATTTTACTAATTCTTTTTTCTTTGAGTATCTTGAAACATTTACTTCAAATCTGCAATTTCGGATTTTGGCATTTCGAAAATTCGTCGCTGTCATTTCGAACCGGAAGTTATTACCAATTTGACAACTTCTTTAATAGTTGTGCGATTTTCGTGAAATTTAGAATGTTAGTAGATCTTGCCAATGCGACTTCAATGATGTCCTTGGAAATTTTCTAAATTATCTCCCCTTGGTGAAATTAAGGATCAAAGTTTTCAAAAAAATCGTCGAAATATAGGTCAGAATGACCTAAAAAAAAAATTCGATACTAGACAAGTAATTACTGATTCGTACACAAAATATGGAGTTTGTCGATCGAACCGGAAGTGCCACCATCTTTAAACGTGAAAAATCAAAAAGGCTTTTTTGCTATTGTACTTACAGACTCGGGCGTCATATTTTCGGAATCCTGGAAGGAATGCCTAAAAATCTATCGGATCAGAATTTTGATTTCGGTCACGTGATGGTCACCATTTTGAATTGAAAATGAAAAATAGAAGCAATTTGAAGGACGGGGACTTTGGAACACAAGAACTCTCCTTCTAATTAAGCTAGAATGTTCAAACTTGGTGTAGGCGTTCACTAGGTCAATGTCATGATTGAGTTCAAAGATGAGCATTTTTTGCCTAGGATAAGCAGAGATAAGCAAGCTGATTTGTTGATTCTTTAGGGCACGATGACATTGGTTATAATGAATGGAGGGCGATGAAACTCTTGTCAATCGAGAGGCTAATAGCTGGTCTGTTGTGTGAAATCATTGTATCATTTTTTGAAAATGTCCGGGGAAGCGGAAAAAAGGAGATCGAAATCCAAAAAGTCGTATTTTTACGATTTGGGGCATTTTTAGAGGTCGTGTAAAGTAAAATAAAGCATGCATATACATATATTATTGATATTAAATATATCATATAAAAAACTAAACAATGAATCAGCTGTCATTGACAGATTTTATATTATAAGCATGGTCAGTGGAAGGTCAGCGTATTGTCTAACTTGAACTCACTGACTCCGTAACATTATTGTGGGTATGGTATAAGCTGAATTTGATGAGATGCACATATCTCGTATGACTATTTGGTACTTACAGTGTTAGACTTTGTCGTAACGTTACGGTCTCCATTCATCAAATCGTCGTTGGGGCTATAATACGATTTTGAATCAAGTTATTTATCACTGAGGGACTCAAAATTAGGTTTGATGTAGCTCTGCTCATTTACAGTGGCTCATGGGTTCCAGCTCCCTCCTCTAGAAATTTCACAGCACCCGCATGGATTGTGGCTAATTTTGTGGCAGAATTTTATTTTTCTGGGGGAGGTACTTCTAAATGGCTCCGATACAAGTGCCTGAAATGCCATGAAATCACGTTTTCGGCCTCCAATTAAAATTTCTTAGCGGGAGAACCCCCTGACCCGACCCCCTTGCGGGGCTTCACGGTCGGTATCAGCCCCCCTCCCCACCACCATGGTTAATCCGGCGTTGATGTTCCCTCTTGTGCAGCTGCAAAAGAATGTACAAGTTCATTGCCTCATTGTCAAAGATCCCACTTTTCTACCCCAGTTCGGGTAATGAGGTCGAGCGTATATTGTATAGGGGATATTAAACAAGCAAACAGTATGGCTGATGTCTCCCGCCAAAACCCCAAAGTAAAAGATGACACATTAATTAATCGCACTTTCATATTTTTTTCAAAAGTATCGAGCAATCAAACTATACTGTAAATTTCATCACTCTCTGTCAGATAGAAATCAAGGTTATCTTGTCCCAAAGCATCGACCAATGAAATTGCCAAGCTGTAGCTCAAAATGTTCAGTCAAGACCTGATGAACATCTACACCAAGTTTAAACATTCTAGCTCAATTAAAAGCTGGGTTGTTATGTTCCAGTACTTCATTATAACCAAAGTTATCATACCCCAAAGCATCAACCAATTCAAAGTCCCGGCCAATCAAGTTGCTTTGCTTATCCTGACTAAGAGAATGCTCATTGTCGAACTTGGTCAAGGTAATATGGTCAAGGTACTAATGTAATGAAACTATACACAAAGTTTCATCAAATTGCTTATCTCTGCTTACCCATTTTAATAGTCCCCTGCCAATCGAAAAGCCCCCCGACCCACCCACTCCACTCCCGTGTAATACATTAGGTTATAATTGTGTTACAAACGTATCACAAGGAGCATTTGAATATTCTCTCTGAGGCATCTGATACCACTTGTTCCTATTATTATTTTTTTTTTTTTGTGTCATTTCTACAAATCGGATTTCTCAGAATCTAACCATAGGATCAATCTGAAACTTTGACCTACCCCCCTCAAAAATGGGGTGCGAATGTTGATTAAATATATTTTCAAATCGTTTTTCGAATCCGAAATCACCGAATTTTACGAACAAATTCATTTGACCTACATTACTATAACTTTTATAACTATTTGACCTATTTTACTAATTCTTTTTTTGAGGTGTGCCTTGAAACATTTACTTAAAATCTGCAATTTCGAATTTTCGAATTTCGAAAATTCGTCGCTGTGATTTTGAACCGGAAGTTGAGATCAATTTGAAAACTTTTTTAATAGTTGCACGATTTTCATGAAATTTAGAATGTAAGTAGATCTTATCAATGCGACTTCAAAAATATCATTAGAAATTTTCTAAATTATCTCCCCTTGATGAAATTAAGGATCAAAGTTTTCAAAAAAATCGACGAAATATAGGTCAGATTGCCTTGATTTTTTTTTCTTTACTAGCTACGACACTACTGATTCGTACACAAAAAATTGAGTTTGTAGCTCAAACCGGAAATGCCACCATCTAGAAATGTGAAAATTACATAAGGCTTTTTTGATATTTTACTTACAGACAAGGCAATTATATTTTCCGAATCCTTGAAGGAAAGCCGAAAAACGGTAGATAACACAATTTTGATTTCCGGCAAATGATGGACGCCATTTTGAATTGAAAATGACAATTAGTGAAAAATCCACATTTATGTCCTTGAAAACATATACAATTGGTCGTGACCTAGAGAATATGTCTCCAGGATAGCCTGGATCATGGTCGAACGTTTGGTATTTGAATATTTCAAAAATTCGAATTTCTCCTTTGATGTTTTCCGTGCCGACAAGGTTGTTTTCGAGTTTAGCTGGATTTGACTTCGCGCATGCGCTACGCTAGAACCAAAGGTACCATGAGTACTAAATTCCGGCGAGCAACTTTTCACGTTGGTACCTAGGTACCCTGAAAATTTCAAGGTGATACCTGCATTCGTTCAAGTCGTTTGTTCTTGTCACCTGCCTTTCGTCGTTTTTTTTTTAAGTCAATTTACGGCTTCCATGAGGGGAAAAAAGTGGAATTTCGCCGTGACACCGGCACCGATTGTCCGAAAACCATGAAATTTGGACACAATACGCCCATTACCACCCCGGACTCTGTGCTTTACCCCCATTTCGATCCCATTAAAAAAAAAAGAGTTTTAGCAAAAAAACGATTTTCGGAATTTAATATTGGTTTTAACCCTGTAATAACCAGACATGATATACATATTATTATAATCCCTATGAAATATTTTAATTATTTACTGCTATAATATGAATTATCACTTATTCCCCGTTAAATAATTATCGGTCACCGGGTGCAGCTGTACAACTTCAAGGACCCTGGCTTCAAGTCAATTTACGGCTTCCATGAGGGGAAAAAAGTGGAATTTCGCCGTGACACCGTCACCGATTGTCCGAAAACCATGAAATGTGGACACAATACGCCCATTACCACCCCGGACTCTGTGCCTTACCCCCATTTCGATCCCATTAAAAAAAAGAGTTTTAGCAAAAAAACGATTTTCGGAATTTAATATTGGTTTTAACCCTGTACCCAGACAAGATATACATATTATTATAATCCCTATGAAATATTTTAATTATTTACTGCTATAATATGAATTATCACTTATTCCCCGTTAAATAAATATCGGTCACCGGGTGCAGCTGTACAACTTCAAGGACCCTGGCTTCAAGTCAATTTACGGCTTCCATGAGGGGAAAAAAGTGGAATTTCGCCGTGACACCGGCATCGATTGTCCGAAAACCATGAAATTTGGACACAATACGCCCATTACCACCCCGGACTCTGTGCCTTACTCCCATTTTGATCCGATTAAAAAAAAAGAGTTTTAGCAAAAAACCGATTTTCGGAATTTAATATTGGTTTTAATTAATTTTGAAATTGCAAATGCAAAGAGATTTTATCGCCTCTTCCTTATGTGATAGGTATTGGTACTATACACATTATCCTTAAAAGACAATTTTTTAAAATGACCGTAACGATGTATCAACACTAGAAACCGAAATCGCCTATTTTGACCTTTTTTGACTGCTGAGGCATCCTTCCGGTGGTCCAAATCTCTGGAATTTCTAGCGGTTGGCTGCGCCGCGATGATATTTATCACATATTAAATTGAGAAAATCCTCAGATATCAAGAACAATAAAAATTCGATAAAATACGGCAATTTTTTAAGCAAAAAACCTTTGATTGTTGGGGGTGGGTTTTGAATTTATTTTGAACGTTTTCGGAATCCAACACTCTTCTATTTTTAATATGTGATAGCTAGAATCCCATCGGAATCCAACACTCTTCTATTTTTAATATGTGATAGCTAGAATCCCAAGGTACATTCTGTGCAAATTTGAAGGCAATCGGAGCACAGGAACGTTGCCTGGGTAGAGCAAAACAACCCGGTCGCGAAAATTTACCTATACTTCAAAGTGATTATCATGTTGTGTTATGATCGCCATTTTAGATCAATCTGAGTCCCTGATCCACCGTCATCTACCAAACCACTCCGAAATATACCCAAAATCGACCTTAATTTCTTTTGACTTCGCGCATGTGCCACGCTGGAACCAAAGGTACGTTGACTACCAAATTCCGGCGAGGAACTTTTCACGTTGGTACCTAGGTGCATTGAAAACTTCAAGGCGATACCTGCATTCGTTCAGATCGTTTGTTCTTGACACGGTTCCTGCCGTTCGTTTTTTTCCGCCATTTACGGCTTCTGTAAGGGCGAAAAAAGTGGAATTTCGCCACGAAACCGGCACCGATTGTCCCAAAACCATGAAATTTGGACACAATATGCCAATTAAAACTCTGTGACTTACTCCCATTTTGATCAGATTAAAAAAAGGAGTTTCAGCAAAAAATAAACAATCGATTTTCGGAATTTAAATTTGGTTTTAATTAATTTTGAAATTCCAAATGCAAAGGGATCTTATCGCCTCTTCCGTATGTGATTGCTATTAGTACTATACACATTATCCGTAAAAGACATTTTTTTTTAAAATGAGCGCAACACCAAAAACCGAAATCGACTATTTTGTCTTTATCATACATTAAATATTATATGCCATCGGTTAATTTTTATACGCCCACATTGAAATTGAATTTCAGCGATTTCCGATAATTACTGTCAGAGTTATGGCCCTTCATCACTTAAAAAAATTCTTGTGGATGCTCTAGAGGCCAAAGTTAATGTCCGATTGACTTTAAATTTATACACAGTGGTTAAGGTCATGAGACGAAGTAGGCGATTGATTTTCAGCGATATCTGATATTTACTGCCAGAGTTGTGGCCCCTGGTCACTTCAAAATATCTTGTGGACGCTCTAGAGGCCAAAGTTAATATCCGATTGACTTTAAATTTATGCGCAGTGTTGTTGCCCCTGATCACTTCAAAATATCTTGTGGACGCTCTAGAGGCCAAAGTTAATATCCGATTGACTCTAAATTTATGGTCATGACACGAAGATGCCTACAGTATTGATTTTCAGCGATATCTGATATTTACTGCCATTTCCGATAATTACCGTGAGAGTTATTGCCCTTGATCACTTTAAAAAATCTTGTGGACGCTCTAGAAGCTTAATTCAATATCCGATTGACCTTAAATTTATACAGTGTTTAAGGTCATGAGATGAAGAAGCCAATTGATTTTCAGCGATTTCCGATTGAATCTTTTGAAAATCACACCTAACTCTAAAACTAAAGGCAAGAAACGGGCCGGTTTACATTGAAGCACAACTAATTCCTGTCCTGCGTACTCTATAAATATAATATACGGTTTTCTAAATATGCCTTGGATGGTAGCCACAAGTCGACAATTTTTGTTTTGTATTTTTCCCATTTTGTTCATAAGGTAAATGTAATTTTTCAGATACCTGATGACATTTATACTTATTGTTTCAATAGATTCTAATAACCACCTTTGCAGTTAATATGAAAGCTTTCATATCTGCTATGCAGATCTAGTTTTTTTTTTGTGTTTTGTCCACAAATCGGATTTCTCAGAATCTAACCATAGGATCGTTCTGAAACTTTTACCTATCCCCCCAAAAATGGGTGGTGGCTGTTGATTAAATATATTTTCAAAACGTTTTACGAATCCGAAATCACCGAATTTTACGAGGGAATGCATTTGACCTACAATGCTGTAACTTTGTGACTATTTGACCTATTTTACTAATTATTTTTTCTTTGAGTATCTTGAAACATTTACTTCAAATCTGCAATTTCGGATTTTGGCATTTCGAAAATTCGTCGCTGTCATTTTGAACCGGAAGTTATTACCAATTTGACAACTTCTTTAATAGTTGTGCGATTTTCGTGAAATTTAGAATGTTAGTAGATCTTGCCAATGCGACTTCAATGATGTCCTTGGAAATTTTCTAAATTATCTCCCCTTGGTGAAATTAAGGATCAAAGTTTTCAAAAAAATCGTCGAAATATAGGTCAGAATGACCTAAAAAAAAATTCGATACTAAACAAGTAATTACTGATTCGTACACAAAATATGGAGTTTGTCGATCGAACCGGAAGTGCCACCATCTTTAAACGTGAAAAATCAAAAAGGCTTTTTTGCTATTTTACTTACAGACTCGGGCGTCATATTTTCGGAATCCTGGAAGGAATGCCTAAAAATCTATCGGATCAGAATTTTGATTTCGGTCACGTGATGGTCACCATTTTGAATTGAAAATGAAAAATAGAAGCAATTTGAAGGGCCGGGACTTTGGAACACAAGAACTCTCCTTCTAATTAAGCTAGAATGTTCAAACTTGGTGTAGGCGTTCACTAGGTCAATGTCATGATTGAGTTCAAAGATGAGCATTTTTTGCCTAGGGTAAGCAGAGATAAGCAAGCTGATTTGTGGATTCTTTAGGGCACGATGACATTGGTTATAATGAATGGAGGGCGATGAAACTCTTGTCAATCGAGAGGCTAATACCTGGCCTGTTGTGTGAAATCATTGTATCATTTTTTGAAAATGTCCGGGGTAGCCGAAAAAAGGAGATCGAAATCCAAAAAGTCGTATTTTTACGATTTGGGGCATTTTTAGAGGTCGTGTAAAGTAAAATAAAGCATGCATATACATATATTATTGATATTAAATATATCATATAAAAAACTAAACAATGAATCAGCTGTCATTGACAGATTTTATATTATAAGCATGGTCAGTGGAAGGTCAGCGTATTGTCTAACTTGAACTCACTGACTCCGTAACATTATTGTGGGTATGGTATAAGCTGAATTTGATGAGATGCACATATCTCGTATGACTATTTGGTACTTACAGTGTTAGACTTTGTCGTAACGTTACGGTCTCCATTCATCAAATCGTCGTTGGGGCTATAATACGATTTTGAATCAAGTTATTTATCACTGAGGGACTCAAAATTAGGTTTGATGTAGCTCTGCTCATTTACAGTGGCGAATTTAACGGGCTCATGGGTTCCAGCTCCCTACTCTAGAAATTTCACAGCACCCGCATGGATTGTGGCTAATTTTGTGGCAGAATTTTATTTTTCTGGGGGAGGTACTTCTAAATGGCTCCGACACAAGTGCCTGAAATGCCATGAAATCACGTTTTCGGCCTCCAATTAAAATTTCTTAGCGGGAGAACCCCCTGACCCGACCCCCTTGCGGGGCTTCACGGTCGGTATCAGCCCCCCTCCCCACCACCATGGTTAATCCGGCGTTGATGTTCCCTCTTGTGCAGCTGCAAAAGAATGTACAAGCTCATTGCCTCATTGTCAAAGATCCCACTTTTCTACCCCAGTTCGGGTAATGAGGTCGAGCGTATATTGTATAGGGGATATTAAACAAGCAAACAGTATGGCTGATGTCTCCCGCCAAAACCCCAAAGTAAAAGATGACACATTAATTAATCGCACTTTCATATTTTTTTCAAAAGTATCGAGCAATCAAACTATACTGTAAATTTCATCCCTCTCTGTCAGATAGAAATCAAGGTTATCTTGTCCCAAAGCATCGACCAATGAAATTGCCAAGCTGTAGCTCAAAATGTTCAGTCAAGACCTGATGAACATCTACACCAAGTTTAAACATTCTAGCTCAATTAAAAGCTGGGTTGTTATGTTCCAGTACTTCATTATAACCAAAGTTATCATACCCCAAAGCATCAACCAATTCAAAGTCCCGGCCAATCAAGTTGCTTTGCTTATCCTGACTAAGAGAATGCTCATTGTCGAACTTGGTCAAGGTACTAATGTAATGAAACTATACACAAAGTTTCATCAAATTGCTTATCTCTGCTTACCCATTTTAATAGTCCCCTGCCAATCGAAAAGCCCCCCGACCCACCCACTCCACTCCCGTGTAATACATTAGGTTATAATTGTGTTACAAACGTATCACAAGGAGCATTTGAATATTCTCTCTGAGGCATCTGATACCACTTGTTCCTATTATTATTTTTTTTTTTTTGTGTCATTTCTACAAATCGGATTTCTCAGAATCTAACCATAGAATCAATCTGAAACTTTGACCTACCCCCCCCCCCAAAAAAAAATGGGGTGCGAATGTTGATTAAATATATTTTCAAATCGTTTTTCGAATCCGAAATCACCGAATTTTACGAACAAATTCATTTGACCTACATTACTGTAACTTTGTAACTATTTGACCTATTTTACTAATTCTTTTTTTGAGGGGTGCCTTGAAACATTTACTTAAAATCTGCAATTTCGAATTTCGAAAATTCGTCGCTGTGATTTTGAACCGGAAGTTGAGATCAATTTGAAAACTTTTTTAATAGTTGCACGATTTTCATGAAATTTAGAATGTGAGTAGATCTTATCAATGCGACTTCAAAAATATTATTAGAAATTTTCTAAATTATCTCCCCTTGATGTAATTAAGGATCAAAGTTTTCAAAAAAATCGACGAAATATAGGTCAGATTGCCTTGATTTTTTTTTCTTTACTAGCTACGACACTACTGATTCGTACACAAAAAATTGAGTTTGTAGCTCAAACCGGAAATGCCACCATCTTGAAATGTGAAAATTACATAAGGCTTTTTTGATATTTTACTTACAGACAAGGCAATTATATTTTCCGAATCCTTGAAGGAAAGCCGAAAAACGGTAGATAACACAATTTTGATTTCCGGCAAATGATGGACGCCATTTTGAATTGAAAATGACAATTAGTGAAAAATCCACATTTATGGGCTTGAAAACATATACAATTGGTCGTGACCTAGAGAATATGTCTCCAGGATAGCCTGGATCATGGTCGAACGTTTGGTATTTGAATATTTCAAAAATTCGAATTTCTCCTTTGATGTTTTCCGTGCCGACAAGGTTGTTTTCGAGTTTAGCTGGATTTGACTTCGCGCATGCGCTACGCTAGAACCAAAGGTACCATAGTACTAAATTCCGGCGAGCAACTTTTCACGTTGGTACCTAGGTACCCTGAAAATTTCAAGGTGATACCTGCATTCGTTCAAGTCGTTTGTTCTTGTCACCTGCCTTTCGTCGTTTTTTTTTTCCAAGTCAATTTACGGCTTCCATGAGGGGAAAAAAGTGGAATTTCGCCGTGACACCGGCACCGATTGTCCGAAAACCATGAAATTTGGACACAATACGCCCATTACCACCCCGGACTCTGTGCCTTACCCCCATTTCGATCCCATTAAAAAAAAAAAATAGTTTTAGCAAAAAAACGATTTTCGGAATTTAATATTGGTTTTAACCCTGTACCCAGACAAGATATACATATTATTATAATCCCTATGAAATATTTTAATTATTTACTGCTATAATATGAATTATCACTTATTCCCCGTTAAATAAATATCGGTCACCGGGTGCAGCTGTACAACTTCAAGGACCCTGGCTTCAAGTCAATTTACGGCTTCCATGAGGGGAAAAAAGTGGAATTTCGCCGTGACACCGGCACCGATTGTCCGAAAACCATGAAATTTGGACACAATACGCCCATTACCACCCCGGACTCTGTGCCTTACTCCCATTTTGATCCGATTAAAAAAAAGAGTTTTAGCAAAAAACCGATTTTCGGAATTTAATATTGGTTTTAATTAATTTTGAAATTGCAAATGCAAAGAGATTTTATCGCCTCTTCCTTATGTGATAGGTATTGGTACTATACACATTATCCTTAAAAGACAATTTTTTAAAATGACCGTAACGATGTATCAACACTAGAAACCGAAATCACCTATTTTGACCTTTTTTGACTGCTGAGGCATCCTTCCGGTGGTCCAAATCTCTGGAATTTCTAGCGGTTGGCTGCGCCGCGATGATATTTATCACATATTAAATTGAGAAAATCCTCAGATATCAAGAACAATAAAAATTCGATAAAATACGGCAATTTTTTAAGCAAAAAACCTTTGATTGTTGGGGGTGGGTTTTGAATTTATTTTGAACGTTCTCGGAATCCAACACTCTTCTATTTTTAATATGTGATAGCTAGAATCCCATCGGAATCCAACACTCTTCTATTTTTAATATGTGATAGCTAGAATCCCAAGGTACATTCTGTGCAAATTTGAAGGCAATCGGAGCACAGGAACGTTGCCTGGGTAGAGCAAAACAACCCGGTCGCGAAAATTTACCTATACTTCAAAGTGATTATCATGTTGTGTTATGATCGCCATTTTAGATCAATCTGAGTCCCTGATCCACCGTCATCTACCAAACCACTCCGAAATATAGCCAAAATCCCAAAATCGACCGTAATTTCTTTTTGCTTCGCGCATGTGCCACGCTGGAACCAAAGGTACGTTGACTACCAAATTCCGGCGAGGAACTTTTCACGTTGGTACCTAGGTGCACTGAAAACTTCAAGGCGATACCTGCATTCGTTCAGATCGTTTGTTCTTGACACGGTTCCTGCCGTTCGTTTTTTTCCGCCATTTACGGCTTCTGTAAGGGCGAAAAAAGTGGAATTTCGCCACGAAACCGACACCGATTGTCCCAAAACCATGAAATTTGGACACAATATGCCAATTACCACTCTGTGACTTACTCCCATTTTGATCAGATTAAAAAAAGGAGTTTCAGCAAAAAATAAACAACCGATTTTCGGAATTTAAATTTGGTTTTAATTAATTTTGAAATTCCAAATGCAAAGGGATCTTATCGCCTCTTCCGTATGTGATTGCTATTAGTACTATACACATTATCCGTAAAAGACATTTTTTTTTAAAATGAGCGCAACACCAAAAACCGAAATCGACTATTTTGTCTTTATCATACATTAAATATTATATGCCATCGGTTAATTTTTATACGCCCACATTGAAATTGAATTTCAGCGATTTCCGATAATTACTGTCAGAGTTATGGCCCTTCATCACTTAAAAAAATTCTTGTGGATGCTCTAGAGGCCAAAGTTAATGTCCGATTGACTTTAAATTTATACACAGTGGTTAAGGTCATGAGACGAAGTAGGCGATTGATTTTCAGCGATATCTGATATTTACTGCCAGAGTTGTGGCCCCTGATCACTTCAAAATATCTTGTGGACGCTCTAGAGGCCAAAGTTAATATCCGATTGACTTTATATTTATGCGCAGTGTTGTGGCCCCTGATCACTTCAAAATATCTTGTGGACGCTCTAGAGGCCAAAGTTAATATCCGATTGACTCTAAATTTATGGTCATGACACGAAGATGCCTACAGTATTGATTTTCAGCGATATCTGATATTTACTGCCATTTCCGATAATTACCATGAGAGTTATTGCCCTTGATCACTTTAAAAAATCTTGTGGACGCTCTAGAAGCTAAATTCAATATCCGATTGACCTTAAATTTATACAGTGTTTAAGGTCATGAGATGAAGAAGCCAATTGATTTTCAGCGATTTCCGATTGAAACTTTTGAAAATCACACCTAACTCTAAAACTAAAGGCAAGAAACGGGCCGGTTTACATTGAAGCACAACTAATTCCTGTCCTGCGTACTCTATAAATATAATATACGGTTTTCTAAATATGCCTTGGATGGTAGCCACAAGTCGACAATTTTTGTTTTGTATTTTTCCCATTTTGTTCATAAGGTAAATGTAATTTTTCAGATACCTGATGACATTTATACTTATTGTTTCAATAGATTCTAATAACCCCCTTTGCAGTTAATATGAAAGCTTTCATATCTGCTATGCAGATCTAGTTAAGCTTTCATATTACATATGAAAGCTTATTGTTTCTGTTAAGATTATTAAGCTTTCATATTACATATGAAAGCTTATTGTTTCTGTTAAGATTATTATTGTTATTTTTTTTTTGTGTTTTGTCCACAAATCGGATTTCTCAGAATCTAACCATAGGATCGTTCTGAAACTTTTATCTATCCCCCCAAAAATGGGTGGTGGCTGTTGATTAAATATATTTTCAAAACGTTTTACGAATCCGAAATCACCGAATTTTACGAAGGAATGCATTTGACCTACAATGCTGTAACTTTGTGACTATTTGACCTATTTTACTAATTCTTTTTTCTTTGAGTATCTTGAAACATTTACTTCAAATCTGCAATTTCGGATTTTGGCATTTCGAAAATTCGTCGCTGTCATTTCGAACCGGAAGTTATTACCAATTTGACAACTTCTTTAATAGTTGTGCGATTTTCGTGAAATTTAGAATGTTAGTAGATCTTGCCAATGCGACTTCAATGATGTCCTTGGAAATTTTCTAAATTATCTCCCCTTGGTGAAATTAAGGATCAAAGTTTTCAAAAAAATCGTCGAAATATAGGTCAGAATGACCTAAAAAAAAAATTCGATATTAGACAAGTAATTACTGATTCGTACACAGAATATGGAGTTTGTCGATCGAACCGGAAGTGCCACCATCTTTAAACGTGAAAAATCAAAAAGGCTTTTTTGCTATTTTACTTACAGACTCGGGCGTCATATTTTCGGAATCCTGGAAGGAATACCTAAAAATCTATCGGATCAGAATTTTGATTTCGGTCACGTGATGGTCACCATTTTGAATTGAAAATGAAAAATAGAAGCAATTTGAAGGGCCGGGACTTTGGAACACAAGAACTCTCCTTCTAATTAAGCTAGAATGTTCAAACTTGGTGTAGGCGTTCACTAGGTCAATGTCATGATTGAGTTCAAAGATGAGCATTTTTTGCCTAGGGTAAGCAGAGATAAGCAAGCTGATTTGTTGATTCTTTAGGGCACGATGACATTGGTTATAATGAATGGAGGGCGATGAAACTCTTGTCAATCGAGAGGCTAATACCTGGCCTGTTGTGTGAAATCATTGTATCATTTTTTGAAAATGTCCGGGGTAGCCGAAAAAAGGAGATTGAAATCCAAAAAGTTGTATTTTTACGATTTGGGGCATTTTTAGAGGTCGTGTAAAGTAAAATAAAGCATGCATATACATATATTATTGATATTAAATATATCATATAAAAAACTAAACAATGAATCAGCTGTCATTGACAGATTTTATATTATAAGCATGGTCAGTGGAAGGTCAGCGTATTGTCTAACTTGAACTCACTGACTCCGTAACATTATTGTGGGTATGGTATAAGCTGAATTTGATGAGATGCACATATCTCGTATGACTATTTGGTACTTACAGTGTTAGACTTTGTCGTAACGTTACGGTCTCCATTCATCAAATCGTCGTTGGGGCTATAATACGATTTTGAATCAAGTTATTTATCACTGAGGGACTCAAAATTAGGTTTGATGTAGCTCTGCTCATTTACAGTGGCGAATTTAACGGGCTCATGGGTTCCAGCTCCCTCCTCTAGAAATTTCACAGCACCAGCATGGATTGTGGCTAATTTTGTGGCAGAATTTTATTTTTCTGGGGGAGGTACTTCTAAATGGCTCCGACACAAGTGCCTGAAATGCCATGAAATCACGTTTTCGGCCTCCAATTAAAATTTCTTAGCGGGAGCGCGTATGGGTCTTTAAAAGTGAGAGGAAACCGGAGTGCCCGGAGGAAACCCACGAGGTTGAGAAGACGCCTCTATCTCCATGCCACATACGCTCACACCTGGGATCAAAGCCACAGCCACAAGCCAGAGGTGACCGACCAGCTAGAGGTCGAAGCGCGGCACTCTAGGCCATCCCAACCCCCCTTTCTTGTACAGACCTGTGCATGTGTAGTCAATGTGAAAATGAAAAAAAAAACTGTTAAAGAGACCGAATTTGATGTTAATACATTTAGTGACAGTGATGATGATAATGAAGATTAACTTTGATGACATTTGATGTGCAGAGTAACTGTTTAATTTTGATTTTCAATGATTGTTTCACTTTAATTAATAATTTCACAACTGTTCATCCTGTTTTCTAACCTTTCCCTTCATTCCAGCCCAGATACACAATTATTTTTTTTAACTTATATCTACATGTATGTTTGTAATTTGACCATTAATCATATCCGAAATAGTAGTTCACAGCTACATGTACAGTTGTAAAAATACTGTAGTGGCTAATTGAAAGGGAACATGTATGTGGGTTTAGAATGTTTATCTTAGTGGAAAAAAATCATGTGGTTCAATGCTTATAAAGTGCTACTGATCTCCATTATTTCAAAAGCATATCACTCAACTACTGTCAAACATATCCCCTGGCTAGAATATGCTACAAATCGACTCTAGCATGTTCCATACAAGCGATAATTTCTGAGCAAACATCCAACAACCAACCCTAACAGGCCCTTGAGATCCAACAAACAAAATAATTATTGGGCTTGTTTGCCCACACCTGGTCTTATGATTCATACAAGACCTGATAGTCGATCAATTACAGGCATTTGACAGAAAGGGAGATAATTCTTTTTTACCGTTAATGGATTTCCACAATTCTTTATTCACCCATGACATTTGTGTTTTGAGCATTTTTATTTACATCAAAATCTGTCCAATAAACTGTTCATTACCAAGGATGAAGGCATGAGGTGTTTTACCAACTATTTAATTTTATGTCAACTTCAGAATTGTTAGTACACAAATAGCATTTATTTGACAATTTTGACGAATTTCATCTGGCCCTAAATCAATAAATTGCAAACATTTTGCTTGGAACTCCCAGATTTTGTCTTCCTGGCATCATAAGCTTTCCAAAAATGTATAGTTTTTCTTTTATGGAAGACCGTGTGTAGCGGAGTTGTGTTTCTAAGCTAGCTAGAAATTTTGGCTGCAGGCCTACACCTCCCAAGCTAAATTTCCCTCATGTCATCCTAAGCTAGCTAGAAATTTTGGCTGCAGGCCTACACCTCCCAAGCTAAATTTCCCTCATGTCATCCTGTATAGCAAAGGCATATGCCTGTCTTAATTAACCCAGTACTAAACAAAATTTACTTGTTTAATTTTTCCAGCATTTTTCAGGATAGCTGATGGGATGCGGGTCAAGTTATGCCACTTGTCTATTTAATTATTTACCAGTGAAAAATCGAATTAACTTCACCAAATTTTTACTCATTATAATGATTTTTTTTTTCTGTTCATATTATTTCTATGACATGTGACAGTGACTGTGAATATGAAAGCTTTAATATCTGCTTAGCAGATCTAGTTATTGTTATTTTTTTTTTGTGTTTTGTCCACAAATCGGATTTCTCAGAATCTAACCATAGGATCGTTCTGAAACTTTTACCTATCCCCCCAAAAATGGGTGGTGGCTGTTGATTAAATATATTTTCAAAACGTTTTACGAATCCGAAATCACCGAATTTTACGAAGGAATGCATTTGACCTACAATGCTGTAACTTTGTGACTATTTGACCTATTTTACTAATTCTTTTTTCTTTGAGTATCTTGAAACATTTACTTCAAATCTGCAATTTCTGATTTTGGCATTTCGAAAATTCGTCGCTGTCATTTCGAACCGGAAGTTATTACCAATTTGACAACTTCTTTAATAGTTGTGCGATTTTCGTGAAATTTAGAATGTTAGTAGATCTTGCCAATGCGACTTCAATGATGTCCTTGGAAATTTTCTAAATTATCTCCCCTTGGTGAAATTAAGGATCAAAGTTTTCAAAAAAATCGTCGAAATATAGGTCAGAATGACCTAAAAAAAAAATTCGATACTAGACAAGTAATTACTGATTAGTACACAAAATATGGAGTTTGTCGATCGAACCGGAAGTGCCACCATCTTTAAACGTGAAAAATCAAAAAGGCTTTTTTGCTATTTTACTTACAGACTCGGGCGTCATATTTTCGGAATCCTGGAAGGAATGCCTAAAAATCTATCGGATCAGAATTTTGATTTCGGTCACGTGATCGTCACCATTTTGAATTGAAAATGAAAAATAGAAGCAATTTGAAGGGCCGGGACTTTGGAACACAAGAACTCTCCTTCTAATTAAGCTAGAATGTTCAAACTTGGTGTAGGCGTTCACTAGGTCAATGTCATGATTGAGTTCAAAGATGAGCATTTTTTGCCTAAGGTAAGCAGAGATAAGCAAGCTGATTTGTTGATTCTTTAGGGCACGATGACATTGGTTATAATGAATGGAGGGCGATGAAACTCTTGTCAATCGAGAGGCTAATAGCTGGCCTGTTGTGTGAAATCATTGTATCATTTTTTGAAAATGTCCGGGGTAGCCGAAAAAAGGAGATCGAAATCCAAAAAGTCGTATTTTTACGATTTGGGGCATTTTTAGAGGTCGTGTAAAGTAAAATAAAGCATGCATATACATATATTATTGATATTAAATATATCATATAAAAAACTAAACAATGAATCAGCTGTCATTGACAGATTTTATATTATAAGCATGGTCAGTGGAAGGTCAGCGTATTGTCTAACTTGAACTCACTGACTCCGTAACATTATTGTGGGTATGGTATAAGCTGAATTTGATGAGATGCACATATCTCGTATGACTATTTGGTACTTACAGTGTTAGACTTTGTCGTAACGTTACGGTCTCCATTCATCAAATCGTCGTTGGGGCTAAAATACGATTTTGAATCAAGTTATTTATCACTGAGGGACTCAAAATTAGGTTTGATGTAGCTCTGCTCATTTACAGTGGCGAATTTAATGGGCTCATGGGTTCCAGCTCCCTCCTCTAGAAATTTCACAGCACCCGCATGGATTGTGGCTAATTTTGTGGCAGAATTTTATTTTTCTGGGGGAGGTATTTCTAAATGGCTCCGACACAAGTGCCTGAAATGCCATTAAATCACGTTTTCGGCCTCCAATTAAAATTTCTTAGCGGGAGAACCCCCTGACCCGACCCCCTTGCGGGGCTTCACGGTCGGTATCAGCCCCCCTCCCCACCACCATGGTTAATCCGGCGTTGATGTTCCCTCTTGTGCAGCTGCAAAAGAATGTACAAGTTCATTGCCTCATTGTCAAAGATCCCACTTTTCTACCCCAGTTCGGGTAATGAGGTCGAGCGTATATTGTATAGGGGATATTAAACAAGCAAACAGTATGGCTGATGTCTCCCGCCAAAACCCCAAAGTAAAAGATGACACATTAATTAATCGCACTTTCATATTTTTTTCAAAAGTATCGAGCAATCAAACTATACTGTAAATTTCATCACTCTCTGTCAGATAGAAATCAAGGTTATCTTGTCCCAAAGCATCGACCAATGAAATTGCCAAGCTGTAGCTCAAAATGTTCAGTCAAGACCTGATGAACATCTACACCAAGTTTAAACATTCTAGCTCAATTAAAAGCTGGGTTGTTATGTTCCAGTACTTCATTATAACCAAAGTTATCATACCCCAAAGCATCAACCAATTCAAAGTCCCGGCCAATCAAGTTGCTTTGCTTATCCTGACTAAGAGAATGCTCATTGTCGAACTTGGTCATGGTAATATGGTCAAGGTACTAATGTAATGAAACTATACACAAAGTTTCATCAAATTGCTTATCTCTGCTTACCCATTTTAATAGTCCCCTGCCAATCGAAAAGCCCCCCGACCCACCCACTCCACTCCCGTGTAATACATTAGGTTATAATTGTGTTACAAACGTATCACAAGGAGCATTTGAATATTCTCTCTGAGGCATCTGATACCACTTGTTCCTATTATTATTTTTTTTTTTTGGTGTCATTTCTACAAATCGGATTTCTCAGAATCTAACCATAGGATCAATCTGAAACTTTGACCTACCCCGCCAAAAATGGGGTGCGAATGTTGATTAAATATATTTTCAAATCGTTTTTCGAATCCGAAATCACCGAATTTTACGAACAAATTCATTTGACCTACATTACTGTAACTTTGTAACTATTTGACCTATTTTACTAATTCTTTTTTTGAGGGGTGCCTTGAAACATTTACTTAAAATCTGCAATTTCGAATTTTCGAATTTCGAAAATTCGTCGCTGTGATTTTGAACCGGAAGTTGAGATCAATTTGAAAACTTTTTTAATAGTTGCACGATTTTCATGAAATTTAGAATGTAAGTAGATCTTATCAATGCGACTTCAAAAATATCATTAGAAATTTTCTAAATTATCTCCCCTTGATGAAATTAAGGATCAAAGTTTTCAAAAAAATCGACGAAATATAGGTCAGATTGCCTTGATTTTTTTTTCTTTACTAGCTACGACACTATTGATTCGTATAGCCTGGATCATGGTCGAACGTTTGGTATTTGAATATTTCAAAAATTCGAATTTCTCCTTTGATGTTTTCCGTGCCGACAAGGTTGTTTTCGAGTTTAGCTGGATTTGACTTCGCGCATGCGCTACGCTAGAACCAAACGTACCATGAGTACTAAATTCCGGCGAGCAACTTTTCACGATGGTACCTAGGTACCCTGAAAATTTCAAGGTGATACCTGCATTCGTTCAAGTCGTTTGTTCTTGTCACCTGCCTTTCGTCGTTTTTTTTCTAAGTCAATTTACGGCTTCCATGAGGGGAAAAAAGTGGAATTTCGCCGTGACACCGGCACCGATTGTCCGAAAACCATGAAATTTGGACACAATACGCCCATTACCACCCCGGACTCTGTGCCTTACCCCCATTTCGATCCCATTAAAAAAAAAAGAGTTTTAGCAAAAAAACGATCTTCGGAATTTAATATTGGTTTTAACCCTGTACCCAGACAAGATATACATATTATTATAATCCCTATGAAATATTTTAATTATTTACTGCTATAATATGAATTATCACTTATTCCCCGTTAAATAAATATCGGTCACCGGGTGCAGCTGTACAACTTCAAGGACCCTGGCTTCAAGTCAATTTACGGCTTCCATGAGGGGAAAAAAGTGGAATTTCGCCGTGACACCGGCACCGATTGTCCGAAAACCATGAAATTTGGACACAATACGCCCATTACCACCCCGGACTCTGTGCCTTACTCCCATTTTGATCCGATTAAAAAAAAAGAGTTTTAGCAAAAAACCGATTTTCGGAATTTAATATTGGTTTTAATTAATTTTGAAATTGCAAATGCAAAGAGATTTTATCGCCTCTTCCTTATGTGATAGGTATTGGTACTATACACATTATCCTTAAAAGACAATTTTTTAAAATGACCGTAACGATGTATCAACACTAGAAACCGAAATCGCCTATTTTGACCTTTTTTGACTGCTGAGGCATCCTTCCGGTGGTCCAAATCTCTGGAATTTCTAGCGGTTGGCTGCGCCGCGATGATATTTATCACATATTAAATTGAGAAAATCCTCAGATATCAAGAACAATAAAAATTCGATAAAATACGGCAATTTTTTAAGCAAAAAACCTTTGATTGTTGGGGGTGGGTTTTGAATTTATTTTGAACGTTCTCGGAATCCAACACTCTTCTATTTTTAATATGTGATAGCTAGAATCCCATCGGAATCCAACACTCTTCTATTTTTAATATGTGATAGCTAGAATCCCAAGGTACATTCTGTGCAAATTTGAAGGCAATCGGAGCACAGGAACGTTGCCTGGGTAGAGCAAAACAACCCGGTCGCGAAAATTTACCTATACTTCAAAGTGATTATCATGTTGTGTTATGATCGCCATTTTAGATCAATCTGAGTCCCTGATCCACCGTCATCTACCAAACCACTCCGAAATATAGCCAAAATCCCAAAATCGACCGTAATTTCTTTTTGCTTCGCGCATGTGCCACGCTGGAACCAAAGGTACGTTGACTACCAAATTCCGGCGAGGAACGTTTCACGTTGGTACCTAGGTGCACTGAAAACTTCAAGGCGATACCTGCATTCGTTCAGATCGTTTGTTCTTGACACGGTTCCTGCCGTTCGTTTTTTTCCGCCATTTACGGCTTCTGTAAGGGCGAAAAAAGTGGAATTTCGCCACGAAACCGGCACCGATTGTCCCAAAACCATGAAATTTGGACACAATATGCCAATTACCACTCTGTGACTTACTCCCATTTTAACAGATTAAAAAAAGGAGTTTCAGCAAAAAATAAACAACCGATTTTCGGAATTTAAATTTGGTTTTAATTAATTTTGAAATTCCAAATGCAAAGGGATCTTATCGCCTCTTCCGTATGTGATTGCTATTAGTACTATACACATTATCCGTAAAAGACATTTTTTTTTAAAATGAGCGCAACACCAAAAACCGAAATAGACTATTTTGTCTTTATCATACATTAAATATTATATGCCATCGGTTAATTTTTATACGCCCACATTGAAATTGAATTTCAGCGATTTCCGATAATTACTGTCAGAGTTATGGCCCTTCATCACTTAAAAAAATTCTTGTGGATGCTCTAGAGGCCAAAGTTAATGTCCGATTGACTTTAAATTTATACACAGTGGTTAAGGTCATGAGACGAAGTAGGCGATTGATTTTCAGCGATATCTGATATTTACTGCCAGAGTTGTGGCCCCTGATCACTTCAAAATATCTTGTGGACGCTCTAGAGGCCAAAGTTAATATCCGATTGACTTTAAATTTATGCGCAGTGTTGTGGCCCCTGATCACTTCAAAATATCTTGTGGACGCTCTAGAGGCCAAAGTTAATATCCGATTGACTCTAAATTTATGGTCATGACACGAAGATGCCTACAGTATTGATTTTCAGCGATATCTGATATTTACTGCCATTTCCGATAATTACCGTGAGAGTTATTGCCCTTGATCACTTTAAAAAATCTTGTGGACGCTCTTGAAGCTAAATTCAATATCCGATTGACCTTAAATTTATACAGTGTTTAAGGTCATGAGATGAAGAAGCCAATTGATTTTCAGCGATTTCCGATTGAATCTTTTGAAAATCACACCTAACTCTAAAACTAAAGGCAAGAAACGGGCCGGTTTACATTGAAGCACAACTAATTCCTGTCCTGCGTACTCTATAAATATAATATACGGTTTTCTAAATATGCCTTGGATGGTAGCCACAAGTCGACAATTTTTGTTTTGTATTTTTCCCATTTTGTTCATAAGGTAAATGTAATTTTTCAGATACCTGATGACATTTATACTTATTGTTTCAATAGATTCTAATAACCCCCTTTGCAGTTAATATGAAAGCTTTCATATCTGCTATGCAGATCTAGTTATTGTTATTTTTTTTTTGTGTTTTGTCCACAAATCGGATTTCTCAGAATCTAACCATAGGATCGTTCTGAAACTTTTACCTATCCCCCCAAAAATGGGTGGTGGCTGTTGATTAAATATATTTTCAAAACGTTTTACGAATCTGAAATCACCGAATTTTACGAAGGAATGCATTTGACCTACAATGCTGTAACTTTGTGACTATTTGACCTATTTTACTAATTCTTTTTTCTTTGAGTATCTTGAAACATTTACTTCAAATCTGCAATTTCGGATTTTGGCATTTCGAAAATTCGTCGCTGTCATTTCGAACCGGAAGTTATTACCAATTTGACAACTTCTTTAATAGTTGTGCGATTTTCGTGAAATTTAGAATGTTAGTAGATCTTGCCAATGCGACTTCAATGATGTCCTTGGAAATTTTCTAAATTATCTCCCCTTGGTGAAATTAAGGATCAAAGTTTTCAAAAAAATCGTCGAAATATAGGTCAGAATGACCTAAAAAAAAAATTCGATACTAGACAAGTAATTACTGATTCGTACACAAAATATGGAGTTTGTCGATCGAACCGGAAGTGCCACCATCTCTAAACGTGAAAAATCAAAAAGGCTTTTTTGCTATTTTACTTACAGACTCGGGCGTCATATTTTCGGAATCCTGGAAGGAATGCCTAAAAATCTATCGGATCAGAATTTTGATTTCGGTCACGTGATGGTCACCATTTTGAATTGAAAATGAAAAATAGAAGCAATTTGAAGGGCCGGGACTTTGGAACACAAGAACTCTCCTTCTAATTAAGCTAGAATGTTCAAACTTGGTGTAGGCGTTTACTAGGTCAATGTCATGATTGAGTTCAAAGATGAGCATTTTTTGCCTAGGGTAAACAGAGATAAGCAAGCTGATTTGTTGATTCTTTAGGGCACGATGACATTGGTTATAATGAATGGAGGGCGATGAAACTCTTGTCAATCGAGAGGCTAATAGCTGGCCTGTTGTGTGAAATCATTGTATCATTTTTTATTCGAATTTCTCCTTTGATGTTTTCCGTGCCGACAAGGTTGTTTTCGAGTTTAGCTGGATTTGACTTCGCGCATGCGCTACGCTGGAACCAAAGGTACCATGAGTACTAAATTCCGGCGAGCAACTTTTCACGTTGGTACCTAGGTACCCTGAAAATTTCAAGGTGATACCTGCATTCGTTCAAGTCGTTTGTTCTTGTCACCTGCCTTTTGTCGTTTTTTTTCTAAGTCAATTTACGGCTTCCATGAGGGGAAAAAAGTGGAATTTCGCCGTGACACCGGCACCGATTGTCCGAAAACCATGAAATTTGGACACAATACGTCCATTACCACCCCGGACTCTGTGCCTTTCCCCCATTTTGATCCCATTAAAAAAAAAGAGTTTTAGCAAAAAAACGATTTTCGGAATTTAATATTGGTTTTAACCCTGTACCCAGACAAGATATAGATATTATTATAATCCCTATGAAATATTTTAATTATTTACTGCTATAATATGAATTATCACTTATTCCCCGTTAAATAAATATCGGTCACCGGGTGCAGCTGTACAACTTCAAGGACCCTGGCTTCAAGTCAATTTACGGCTTCCATGAGGGGAAAAAAGTGGAATTTCGCCGTGACACCGGCACCGATTGTCCGAAAACCATGACATTTGGACACAATACGCCCATTACCACCCCGGACTCTTTGCTTTACTCCCATTTTGATCCGATTAAAAAAAAAAACGTTTTAGCAAAAAAACGATTTTCGGAATTTAATATTGGTTTTAATTAATTTTGAAATTGCAAATGCAAAGAGATTTTATCGCCTCTTCCGTATGTGATAGGTACTGGTACTATACACATTATCCTTAAAAGACAATTTTTTAAAATGACCGTAACGATGTATCGACACTAGAAACCGAAATCGCCTATTTTGACCTTTTTTGACTGCTGAGGCATCATTCCGGTGGTCCAAATCTCTGGAATTTCTAGCGGTTGGCAGCGCCGCGATGATATTTATCACATACTAAATTGAGAAAAATCCTCAGATATCAAGAACAATACAAATTCGATAAAATACGGCAATTTTTTAAGCAAAAAACCTTTGATTGTTGGGGGCGGGTTTTGAATTTATTTTGAACGTTCTCGGAATCCAACACTCTTCTATTTTTAATATGTGATAGCTAGAATCCCAAGGTACATTCTGTGCATATTTGAAGGCAATCGGAGCACAGGAACGTTGCCTGGGCAGAGCAAATCAAAGGCTTCTTCGTCTTATGACCTTAAACACTGCGTATAAATTTAAAGTCAATCGGATATTAACAGCAAAAGGGGGGCGACGACAATATACGACCACATTTCAATGTGGGCCTATAAAAAGTAAATCATTGCCAATAGAAAAGACCCTTTCCCCCAACAACAACCATGTAATGCACTAGCTATAATGGGGATTTTTCTGGAACACAGCGAAATGGGTCTTTTAAAATGTTCACAAGTGTATCACAAGGAGGGTTTGCTTCTTCTCTATGGGACACCCGATACCACTTCTCAACGAGGAATTCAGTCACACAGCCAACACCATTTTGTATGTTTGTGTAATCTTTATTCAGTATAAATCAAGTAATACAAATAAAAAAATACTTGGATTGATGAAAACATAATTTTTGAGAGTTATTCATACATGTAGCATAATTGTTCTTATTTAAAAAATGTACATGATTACATGTTTGTCATAAACAACATTAAATAAACAATCATGTTTCTTCACGATAACAGTAACAGTATAACAATTGTATGAAATATATTTTCCTTTATTTTTTTTTATTTTTAGAAAGGCCACTTCCTTGGTTTAAAATATATCATAAATTGTAGTTATCTAACATATACTTCCATGTATGTTTATCTAACAGATTACCACGTCGTCTTATCTAACAGAGAGTAAATGGTATACAATATCAAATTATAATCTACCAGCATTACTTGTTTCAGTAATTTAATCGTGTGTTATTCTTGTATTTAAGTGAGAAGAGTGAATAAACTATCATGGGTTGAAACAAATATATTGGAGTAGAAATAAACATTGTATATTGGTTTGTAAATAAATAATTGGTACAGATAATGCAATGTCATACAACATACTTTTTGGATTCGGTACAAATACAACCTTTTTATCATCAATGAAAATAATGTGATTTCAAAGTAACGATGAATAAAAAAACATTGCTTATATAAAGTACATGTAATTGGGTTCATTTAATTCACTTTGTATCTATAATATACATGTAGTATTAAACAATAAATATATTGATTAATGCCAATTCTATACAAATCTCATAGTTGTATTCATGTTTTCTTTACCATAACAAGAAACAGTACAACAGATTTAGTAACAATATATTCCTTTCTACATCCGTCAGAGTGGTTGATGATTCATAGATTCTAATAACCCCTTTTGAAGTTTATATGAAAGCTTTGATATCTGCTATGCAGATCTAGTTATTGTTATTTTTTTTTTGTGTTTTGTCCACAAATCGGATTTCTCAGAATCTAACCATAGGATCGTTCTGAAACTTTTACCTATCCCCCCAAAAATGGGTAGTGGCTGTTGATTAAATATATTTTCAAAACGTTTTACGAATCCGAAATCACCGAATTTTACGAAGGAATGCATTTGACCTACAATGCTGTAACTCTGTGACTATTTGACCTATTTTACTAATTCTTTTTTCTTTGAGTATCTTGAAACATTTACTTCAAATCTGCAATTTCGGATTTTGGCATTTCGAAAATTCGTCGCTGTCATTTCGAACCGGAAGTTATTACCAATTTGACAACTTCTTTAATAGTTGTGCGATTTTCGTGAAATTTAGAATGTTAGTAGATCTTGCCAATGCGACTTCAATGATGTCCTTGGAAATTTTCTAAATTATCTCCCCTTGGTGAAATTAAGGATCAAAGTTTTCAAAAAAATCGACGAAATATAGGTCAGATTGCCTTGAAATTTTTTTTCTGTACTAGCTAAGACAGTTCTGATGAGTACACAAAATATGGAGTTTGTCGAGCAAACCGGAAGTGCCACCATCTCAAAATGTGAAAAGTCCATACGGCTTTTGCAATATTTTACTTAAAGACATAAGAGTTACATTTTCTGAATGCTTGAAGGAAAGCCTAAAAATCTATCGGTTTAGAATTTTGATTTAGGTCAACTGATGGACGCCATTTTGAAATGAAAATGAAAATTAGTGAAAAATCCACATTTATGGGCTTGAAAACATACACAATTGGTCGTGGCTTAGAGAATCTGTCTCCTATTACCGAAATTAATACATTTGAGGATAGCCTGGATCATGGTCGAATGTTTGGTATTTGAATATTTCAAAAATTCGAATTTCTCCTTTGATGTTTTCCGTGCCGACAAGGTTGTTTTCGAGTTTAGCTGGTTTTGATTTCGCGCATGCGCTACACAGGAACCAACGGTACCATGAGTACTAAATTCCGGCGAGCAACTTTTCACGTTGGTACCTAGGCACCCTGAAAATTTCAAGGTGATACCTGCATTCGTTCTAGTCGTTTGTTCTTGTCACCTGCCTTTCGTCGTTTTTTTTTTTAAGTCAATTCACGGCTTCCATGAGGGGGAAAAAGTGGAATTTCGCCGTGACACCGGCACCGATTGTCCGAAAACCATGAAATTTGGACACAATACGCCCATTACCACCCCGGACTCTGTGCTTTACCCCCATTTTGATCCCATTAAAAAAAAAGAGTTTTAGCAAAAAAACGATTTTCGGAATTTAATATTGGTTTTAACCCTGTAATACCCAGACATGATATATTATTATAATCCCTATGAAATATTTTAATTATTTACTGCTATAATATAAATTATCACTTATTCCCCGTTAAATAAATATCGGTCACCTGGTGCCGCTGTACAACTTAAAGGACACTGGCCTCAAGTCAATTTACGGAGAGAGAGAGAGAGAAATGGGGTTTAACGTCCACTCGACACAAACTAGGTCATTTCGGGACCAACATATGGTTTAATTTTATTTCAATAATTCGCTTGCGCGTAGGGGTCTTTAGCAGTGGGAGGAAACCGGAGGACCCGGAGAAAACCCACAAGGTTGGACAGGCGACCCTACTCCTTGCGTCAATTTACGGCTTCCATGAGGGGAAAAAAGTGGAATTTCGCCGTGACACCGGCACCGATTGTCCGAAAACCATGAAATTAGGACACAATACGCCCATTACCACCCCTGACTCTGTGCTTTACCCCCATTTTGATCACATTAAAAAGAAAAGAGTTTTAGCAAAAAAACGATTTTCGGAATTTAATATTGGTTTTAATTAATTTTGAAATTGGAAATGCAAAGAGATTTTATCGCCTCTTCCGTATGTGATAGGTATTGGTACTATACACATTATCCTTAAAAGACAATTTTTTAAACTGACCGTAACGATGCATCGACACTAGAAACCGAAATCGCCTATTTTGACCTATTTTGACTGCTGGGGTATCTTTCCGTACGTGACAAGGAGTAGGTCGCCCGTCCAACCTGTGTATTTTTTCAGGATCACCCGGTTTCCCCCCACTGCTAGACCCCTACGCGCAAGCGAATTATTGAAATAAAATTGAACCATACGTTAGTCCCGAAATGACCTAGTTTGTGTCGAGTGGTCGATCAACCCCATTTCGCTCTCTCAATTTTAGCACTCCTAACTCTAAAACTAAATGCAAGGAACGGGCCTATTAACAGAGGTCACAATTTTAACCTACATGCACACCTACATGATATACATATTATTATAATCCCTATGGGATATTTTAATTATTTACTGTTATAATATGAATTATCACTTATTCCCCGTTAAATAAATATCGGTCACCGGGTGCAGCTGTACAACTTCAAGGACCTTGGCCTCAAGTGCATGGGACCAACTCTACATTTTCTGAAATGTCAATAAAAGCCCTGGAATGATTTCATTTAAAAAAAATAATCAGAAAGTAAATCTAGTTTTATTTATATGCTATTTGTTGCCAGAAAATATATTTTGTTACGAGTCTAATTCAAATTTAAAAATAAACAATGGGTCTGAGGCATATTTTATTGATATATAGAAATTAATGCAGTGTTCTCATTATGTGATAAAAGAGTGCCAGAAATGTCTCGAAATTCAGCCATTTGTGTATTTAGTATATCAAGTATATGCGTGTATTACAAAGCTCTGATTTGTGTGATTTGTGTACACCCCGCTCCCCCCCCCCCCCCTCGTGTCACTATCATGTACATATCAATTCTGCTGCCAACCCACCCACGCGAACAAGACTAAATTATGAAACATTGTCTAGTCGTTTGTATGTTACGACAAAACGAGGCCAGCGTGGCTCATTTGCTGCAGAACGGAAGGCCTTGCAAGGATTAGTGTCTAGTCGTTTGGATGGTACGAAAACCCGAGGTCAAAGTGGTTCCCCGTTGGCAGTGGTGAAGTATGGAAGGCCTAGCAAGGATCTGTGTCTAGTCGTTTCGATGGGACGAAAAACGCCCGTCCCCTCGTCCATGGTACAAGGATTAGTGCCTAGTCGCTTGGATGATATGCAAAACAGAGGTCCCCGTTCTCTCCCTTTGTCTGTGGTTCTTGACCGAAGGCCCGACAACTAACTTTGCGTGCAGTTTTTTAGGTAGGACGAAAAATCGAAATCCTGTGTGCATATTGGCGTGCACGAAAAATAACCCTTTGCATTTGGAATTTTATGCACCCACCCCACCCTCGAACAACGCTTAACATAACATTTTGTTTTCACTACCTACATTGTAAAATTTGTTTGATTTCAGATGACTTAGCCCCGGTTTTTCACAGTGAAAGATTTTGATGAAACTTGACATGCATGTTTATAACCCAAAGATATGGTTCCTTTCGATATTTGCGCATATCGAATCGTAACTTCATGAATTATGGTCCCTGATTGTAAGAAAAATCACTTTATATTTCGCGTGTTCTCTATCTATCTCTCGGAAATGGAATATGGAAATACACAAGCTAGCTAGTGTATTACAGGTTGGTGGTGGTGGGGATGAGGTCTTCTATTTGCAATGATTTTTTGACTACAAAATATACGCTCTAACTCATTACTCAAACTACAGCAAAAAAAAAGCGGATCGGAAACATTCTTACAATAGCAACGCACTTCGGGATTAACTTAGAAATGGTTCCACTACTGATGTCTTCCGCCTTACTCCTGCCACAGTAGTGGCTTGTCCTACGGAGTTCCTTTCCGCAAGTTTTTTTTAGTCAAATGACTACAAAAAGGTTACTGGCCTATGTATAGCTCCCTTAATTTACACATAAACTGACCTAAAACTGCACTGCACATATAATAAACCAATTCCCATTGAAATAAAGGTGAAGCCGTACCGCATAATTATATGATTTGATGAAACCCAACTGCTACCTGAAGTTTCTCGCCTATCGAAGTTATAATATCCGCCGGTGTCATGGCGGCTCGCACATTATAAGAATCATTGCTTTGAAAATGTAGAACGCATTAACACAAAGAAAATATGATGGGTAACTAGTTTAGTGGTCCAGTCTTCACTATAATTTGTGATAGAATTACTGTTTTAAAAAAAACTGAATGATGTAAAAATAAAAATGGTTGGAGTGCCCAAGTTTAGATTTGTCGTTGATTTCATAAAGATGTTAGGATATAGAACGTTAAATACTGTGTGATTCAACATGGCGGCCGAGGGGTTTAATATGATATAAGTACGAAATACATGTACATGTAGTACCAAATGGTTTATATGTATGAGAGTCAAGGTTTGGACTAAATGTCTTGGGGAAGTAGGGGGCGACTAGCATGTGCCTCTCTTTAGTGGACCGATGTGAGATTGCCCATTGTATTAACTGGACGGGTAGGCCTATTCACCTTCAGTTATGTGTCAATGTCAAATAAGCGGCTTCGTATCAACACGGTCGGCTCTGGGCCGGTTTAATTCTACGTATCTCTCGTAGCTGAGAGAAAAAAGATTTTTTAGCCCAGAGAATATCTTCCGTCAGAGTGGTTGTTGATTCATAGATTCTAATAACCCCTTTTGAAGTTTATATGAAAGCTTTGATATCTGCTATGCAGATCTAGTTAAGCTTTCATATTACATATGAAAGCTTATTGTTTCTGTTAAGATTATTAAGGTTTCATATTACATATGAAAGCTTATTGTTTCTGTTAAGATTATTAAGCTTTCATATTACATATGAAAGCTTATTGTTTCTGTTAAGATTATTAAGCTTTCATATTACATATGAAAGCTTATTGTTTCTGTTAAGATTATTATTGTTATTTTTTTTTTGTGTTTTGTCCACAAATCGGATTTCTCAGAATCTAACCATAGGATCGTTCTGAAACTTTTACCTATCCCCCCAAAAATTGGTGGTGGCTGTTGATTAAATATATTTTCAAAACGTTTTACGAATCCGAAATCACCGAATTTTACGAAGGAATGCATTTGACCTACATTTACTTCAAATCTGCAATTTCGGATTTTTTCATTTCGAAAATTCGTCGCTGTCATTTCGAACCGGAAGTTATTACCAATTTGACAACTTCTTTAATAGTTGTGCGATTTTTGTGAAATTTAGAATGTTAGTAGATCTTGCCAATGCGACTTCAATGATGTCCTTGGAAATTTTCTAAATTATCTCCCCTTGGTGAAATTAAGGATCAAAGTTTTCAAAAAAATCGTCGAAATATAGGTCAGAATGACCTAAAAAAAAAATTTGATACTAGACAAGTAATTACTGATTCGTACACAAAATATGGAGTTTGTCGATCGAACCGGAAGTGCCACCATCTTTAAACGTGAAAAATCAAAAAGGCTTTTTTGCTATTTTACTTACAGACTCGGGCGTCATATTTTCGGAATCCTGGAAGGAATACCTAAAAATCTATCGGATCAGAATTTTGATTTCGGTCACGTGATGGTCACCATTTTGAATTGAAAATGAAAAATAGAAGCAATTTGAAGGGCCGGGACTTTGGAACACAAGAACTCTCCTTCTAATTAAGCTAGAATGTTCAAACTTGGTGTAGGCGTTCACTAGGTCAATGTCATGATTGAGTTCAAAGATGAGCATTTTTTGCCTAGGGTAAGCAGAGATAAGCAAGCTGATTTGTTGATTCTTTAGGGCACGATGACATTGGTTATAATGAATGGAGGGCGATGAAACTCTTGTCAATCGAGAGGCTAATAGCTGGCCTGTTGTGTGAAATCATTGTATCATTTTTTATTCGAATTTCTCCTTTGATGTTTTCGGTGCCGACAAGGTTGTTTTCGAGTTTAGCTGGATTTGACTTCGCGCATGCGCTACGCTGGAACCAAAGGTACCATGAGTACTAAATTCCGGCGAGCAACTTTTCACGTTGGTACCTAGGTACCCTGAAAATTTCAAGGTGATACCTGCATTCGTTCAAGTCGTTTGTTCTTGTCACCTGCCTTTCGTCGTTTTTTTTCTAAGTCAATTTACGGCTTCCATGAGGGGAAAAAAGTGGAATTTCGCCGTGACACCGGCACCGATTATCCGAAAACCATGAAATTTGGACACAATACGCCCATTACCACCCCGGACTCTGTGCCCTACTCCCATTTTGATCCGATTGAAAAAAAAAAAGTTTTAGCAAAAAAACGATTTTCGGAATTTAATATTGGTTTTAATTAATTTTGAAATTGCAAATGCAAAGAGATTTTATCGCCTCTTCCGTATGTGATAGGTACTGGTACTATACACATTATCCTTAAAAGACAATTTTTTAAAATGACCGTAACGATGTATCGACACTAGAAACCGAAATCGCCTATTTTGACCTTTTTTGACTGCTGAGGCATCATTCCGGTGGTCCAAATCTCTGGAATTTCTAGCGGTTGGCTGCGCCGCGATGATATTTATCACATACTAAATTGAGAAAAATCCTCAGATATCAAGAACAATAAAAATTCGATAAAATACGGCAATTTTTTAAGCAAAAAACCTTTGATTGTTGGGGGCGGGTTTTGAATTTATTTTAAACGTTCTCGGAATCCAACACTCTTCTATTTTTAATATGTGATAGCTAGAATCCCAAGGTACATTCTGTGCATATTTGAAGGCAATCGGAGCACAGGAACGTTGCCTGGGCAGAGCAAATCAAAGGCTTCTTCGTCTTATGACCTTAAACACTGCGTATAAATTTAAAGTCAATCGGATATTAACAGTAAAAGGGAGGCGACGACAATATACGACCACATTTCAATGTGGGCCTATAAAAAGTAAATCATTGCCAATAGAAAAGACCCACCTTTCCCCCAACAACAACCATGTAATGCACTAGCTATAATGGGGATTTTTCTGGAACACAGCGAAATGGGTCTTTTAAAATGTTCACAAGTGTATCACAAGGAGGGTTTGCTTCTTCTCTATGGGACACCCGATACCACTTCTCAACGAGGAATTCCGTCACACAGCCAACACCATTTTGTATGTTTGTGTAATCTTTATTCAGTATAAATCAAGTAATACAAATAAAAAAATACTTGGATTGATGAAAACATAATTTTTGAGAGTTATTCATACATGTAGCATAATTGTTCTTATTTAAAAAATGTACATGATTACATGTTTGTCATAAACAACATTAAATAAACAATCATGTTTCTTCACGATAACAGTAACAGTATAACAATTGTATGAAATATATTTTCCTTTATTAAGCTTTCATATTACATATGAAAGCTTATTGTTTCTGTTAAGATTATTATTGTTATTTTTTTTTTGTGTTTTGTCCACAAATCGGATTTCTCAGAATCTAACCATAGGATCGTTCTGAAACTTTTACCTATCCCCCCAAAAATGGGTGGTGGCTGTTGATTAAATATATTTTCAAAACGTTTTACGAATCCGAAATCACCGAATTTTACGAAGGAATGCATTTGACCTACAATGCTGTAACTCTGTGACTATTTGACCTATTTTACTAATTCTTTTTTCTTTGAGTATCTTGAAACATTTACTTCAAATCTGCAATTTCGGATTTTGGCATTTCGAAAATTCGTCGCTGTCATTTCGAACCGGAAGTTATTACCAATTTGACAACTTCTTTAATAGTTGTGCGATTTTTGTGAAATTTAGAATGTTAGTAGATCTTGCCAATGCGACTTCAATGATGTCCTTGGAAATTTTCTAAATTATCTCCCCTTGGTGAAATTAAGGATCAAAGTTTTCAAAAAAATCGTCGAAATATAGGTCAGAATGACCTAAAAAAAACATTCGATACTAGACAAGTAATTACTGATTCGTACACAAAATATGGAGTTTGTCGATCGAACCGGAAGTGCCACCATCTTTAAACGTGAAAAATCAAAAAGGCTTTTTTGCTATTTTACTTACAGACTCGGTCGTCATATTTTTGGAATCCTGGAAGGAATACCTAAAGATCTATCGGATCAGAATTTTGATTTCGGTCACGTGATGGTCACCATTTTGAATTGAAAATGAAAAATAGAAGCAATTTGAAGGGCCGGGACTTTGGAACACAAGAACTCTCCTTCTAATTAAGCTAGAATGTTCAAACTTGGTGTAGGCGTTCACTAGGCCAATGTCATGATTGAGTTCAAAGATGAGCATTTTTTGCCTAGGGTAAGCAGAGATAAGCAAGCTGATTTGTTGATTCTTTAGGGCACGATGACATTGGTTATAATGAATGGAGGGCGATGAAACTCTTGTCAATCGAGAGGCTAATAGCTGGCCTGTTGTGTGAAATCATTGTATCATTTTTTATTCGAATTTCTCCTTTGATGTTTTCCGTGCCGACAAGGTTGTTTTCGAGTTTAGCTGGATTTGACTTCGCGCATGCGCTACGCTGGAACCAAAAGTACCATGAGTACTAAATTCCGGCGAGCAACTTTTCACGTTGGTACCTAGGTACCCTGAAAATTTCAAGGTGATACCTGCATTCGTTCAAGTCGTTTGTTCTTGTCACCTGCCTTTCGTCGTTTTTTTTTCTAAGTCAATTTACGGCTTCCATGAGGGGAAAAAAGTGGAATTTCGCCGTGACACCGGCACCGATTGTCCGAAAACCATGAAATTTGGACACAATACGTCCATTACCACCCCGGACTCTGTGCCTTACCCCCATTTTGATCCCATTAAAAAAAAAGAGTTTTAGCAAAAAAACGATTTTCGGAATTTAATATTGGTTTTAACCCTGTACCCAGACAAGATATAGATATTATTATAATCCCTATGAAATATTTTAATTATTTACTGCTATAATATGAATTATCACTTATTCCCCGTTAATTAAATATCGGTCACCGGGTGCAGCTGTACAACTTCAAGGACCCTGGCTTCAAGTCAATTTACGGCTTCCATGAGGGGAATTTCGCCGTGACACCGGCACCGATTGTCCGAAAACCATGAAATTTGGACACAATACGCCCATTACCACCCCGGACTCTGTGCCTTACTCCCATTTTGATCCGATTAAAAAAAAAAAAGTTTTAGCAAAAAAACGATTTTCGGAATTTAATATTGGTTTTAATTAATTTTGAAATTGCAAATGCAAAGAGATTTTATCGCCTCTTCCGTATGTGATAGGTACTGGTACTATACACATTATCCTTAAAAGACAATTTTTTAAAATGACCGTAACGATGTATCGACACTAGAAACCGAAATCGCCTATTTTGACCTTTTTTGACTGCTGAGGCATCATTCCGGTGGTCCAAATCTCTGGAATTTCTAGCGGTTGGCTGCGCCGCGATGATATTTATCACATACTAAATTGAGAAAAATCCTCAGATATCAAGAACAATAAAAATTCGATAAAATACGGCAATTTTTTAAGCAAAAAACCTTTGATTGTTGGGGGCGGGTTTTGAATTTATTTTGAACGTTCTCGGAATCCAACACTCTTCTATTTTTAATATGTGATAGCTAGAATCCCAAGGTACATTCTGTGCATATTTGAAGGCAATCGGAGCACAGGAACGTTGCCTGGGCAGAGCAAATCAAAGGCTTCTTCGTCTTATGACCTTAAACACTGCGTATAAATTTAAAGTCAATCGGATATTAACAGCAAAAGGGGGGCGACGACAATATACGACCACATTTCAATGTGGGCCTATAAAAAGTAAATCATTGCCAATAGAAAAGACCCACCTTTCCCCCAACAACAACCATGTAATGCACTAGCTATAATGGGGATTTTTCTGGAACACAGCGAAATGGGTCTTTTAAAATGTTCACAAGTGTATCACAAGGAGGGTTTGCTTCTTCTCTATGGGACACCCGATACCACTTCTCAACGAGGAATTCAGTCACACAGCCAACACCATTTTGTATGTTTGTGTAATCTTTATTCAGTATAAATCAAGTAATACAAATAAAAAAAATACTTGGATTGATGAAAACATAATTTTTGAGAGTTATTCATACATGTAGCATAATTGTTCTTATTTAAAAAATGTACATGATTACATGTTTGTCATAAACAACATTAAATAAACAATCATGTTTCTTCACGATAACAGTAACAGTATAACAATTGTATGAAATATATTTTCCTTTATTTTTTTTTATTTTTAGAAAGGCCACTTCCTTGGTTTAAAATATATCATAAATTGTAGTTATCTAACATATACTTCCATGTATGTTTATCTAACAGATTACCACGTCGCCTTATCTAACAGAGAGTAAATGGTATACAATATCAAATTATAATCTACCAGCATTACTTGTTTCAGTAATTTAATCGTGTGTTATTCTTGTATTTAAGTGAGAAGAGTGAATAAACTATCATGGGTTGAAACAAATATATTGGAGTAGAAATAAACATTGTATATTGGTTTGCAAATAAATAATTGGTACAGATAATGCAATGTCATACAACATACTTTTTGGATTCGGTACAAATACAACCTTTTTATCATCAATGAAAATAATGTGATTTCAAAGTAACGATGAATAAAAAAACATTGCTTATATAAAGTACATGTAATTGGGTTCATTTAATTCACTTTGTATCTATAATATACATGTAGTATTAAACAATAAATATATTGATTAATGCCAATTCTATACAAATCTCATAGTTGTATTCATGTTTTCTTTACCATAACAAGAAACAGTACAACAGATTTAGTAACAATATATTCCTTTCTACATCCGTCAGAGTGGTTGATGATTCATAGATTCTAATGACCCCTTTTGAAGTTTATATGAAAGCTTTGATATCTGCTATGCAGATCTAGTTTTTTTTTATTTTTAGAAAGGCCACTTCCTTGGTTTAAAATATATCATAAATTGTAGTTATCTAACATATACTTCCATGTATGTTTATCTAACAGATTACCACGTCGCCTTATCTAACAGAGAGTAAATGGTATACAATATCAAATTATAATCTACCAGCATTACTTGTTTCAGTAATTTAATCGTGTGTTATTCTTGTATTTAAGTGAGAAGAGTGAATAAACTATCATGGGTTGAAACAAATATATTGGAGTAGAAATAAACATTGTATATTGGTTTGCAAATAAATAATTGGTACAGATAATGCAATGTCATACAACATACTTTTTGGATTCGGTACAAATACAACCTTTTTATCATCAATGAAAATAATGTGATTTCAAAGTAACGATGAATAAAAAAACATTGCTTATATAAAGTACATGTAATTGGGTTCATTTAATTCACTTTGTATCTATAATATACATGTAGTATTAAACAATAAATATATTGATTAATGCCAATTCTATACAAATCTCATAGTTGTATTCATGTTTTCTTTACCATAACAAGAAACAGTACAACAGATTTAGTAACAATATATTCCTTTCTACATCCGTCAGAGTGGTTGATGATTCATAGATTCTAATAACCCCTTTTGAAGTTTATATGAAAGCTTTGATATCTGCTATGCAGATCTAGTTATTGTTATTTTTTTTTTGTGTTTTGTCCACAAATCGGATTTCTCAGAATCTAACCATAGGATCGTTCTGAAACTTTTACCTATCCCCCCAAAAATGGGTGGTGGCTGTTGATTAAATATATTTTCAAAACGTTTTACGAATCCGAAATCACCGAATTTTACAAAGGAATGCATTTGACCTACAATGCTGTAACTTTGTGACTATTTGACCTATTTTACTAATTCTTTTTTCTTTGAGTATCTTGAAACATTTACTTCAAATCTGCAATTTCGGATTTTGGCATTTCGAAAATTCGTCGCTGTCATTTTGAACCGGAAGTTATTACCAATTTGACAACTTCTTTAATAGTTGTGCGATTTTCGTGAAATTTAGAATGTTAGTAGATCTTGCCAATGCGACTTCAATGATGTCCTTGGAAATTTTCTAAATTATCTCCCCTTGGTGAAATTAAGGATCAAAGTTTTCAAAAAAATCGTCGAAATATAGGTCAGAATGACCTAAAAAATAAATTCGATACTAGACAAGTAATTACTGATTCGTACACAAAATATGGAGTTTGTCGATCGAACCGGAAGTGCCACCATCTTTAAACGTGAAAAATCAAAAAGGCTTTTTTGCTATTTTACTTACAGACTCGGGCGTCATATTTTCGGAATCCTGGAAGGAATGCCTAAAAATCTATCGGATCAGAATTTTGATTTCGGTCACGTGATGGTCACCATTTTGAATTGAAAATGAAAAATAGAAGCAATTTGAAGGGCCGGGACTTTGGAACACAAGAACTCTCCTTCTAATTAAGCTAGAATGTTCAAACTTGGTGTAGGCGTTCACTAGGTCAATGTCATGATTGAGTTCAAAGATGAGCATTTTTTGCCTAGGGTAAGCAGAGATAAGCAAGCTGATTTGTTGATTCTTTAGGGCACGATGACATTGGTTATAATGAATGGAGGGCGATGAAACTCTTGTCAATCGAGAGGCTAATAGCTGGCCTGTTGTGTGAAATCATTGTATCATTTTTTGAAAATGTCCGGGGTAGCCGAAAAAAGGAGATCGAAATCCAAAAAGTCGTATTTTTACGATTTGGGGCATTTTTAGAGGTCGTGTAAAGTAAAATAAAGCATGCATATACATATATTATTGATATTAAATATATCATATAAAAAACTAAACAATGAATCAGCTGTCATTGACAGATTTTATATTATAAGCATGGTCAGTGGAAGGTCAGCGTATTGTCTAACTTGAACTCACTGACTCCGTAACATTATTGTGGGTATGGTATAAGCTGAATTTGATGAGATGCACATATCTCGTATGACTATTTGGTACTTACAGTGTTAGACTTTGTCGTAACGTTACGGTCTCCATTCATCAAATCGTCGTTGGGGCTATAATACGATTTTGAATCAAGTTATTTATCACTGAGGGACTCAAAATTAGGTTTGATGTAGCTCTGCTCATTTTTCCTATTATTAAGCTTTCATATTACATATGAAAGCTTATTGTTTCTGTTAAGATTATTATTGTTATTTTTTTTTTGTGTTTTGTCCACAAATCGGATTTATCAGAATCTAACCATAGGATCGTTCTGAAACTTTTACCTATCCCCCCAAAAATGGATGGTGGCTGTTGATTAAATATATTTTCAAAACGTTTTACGAATCCGAAATCACCGAATTTTACGAAGGAATGCATTTGACCTACAATGCTGTAACTTTGTGACTATTTGACCTATTTTACTAATTCTTTTTTCTTTGAGTATCTTGAAACATTTACTTCAAATCTGCAATTTCGGATTTTGGCATTTCGAAAATTCGTCGCTGTCATTTCGAACCGGAAGTTATTACCAATTTGACAACTTCTTTAATAGTTGTGCGATTTTCGTGAAATTTAGAATGTTAGTAGATCTTGCCAATGCGATTTCAATGATGTCCTTGGAAATTTTCTAAATTATCTCCCCTTGGTGAAATTAAGGATCAAAGTTTTCAAAAAAATCGTCGAAATATAGGTCAGAATGAACTAAAAAAAAATTCGATACTAGACAAGTAATTACTGATTCGTACACAAAATATGGAGTTTGTCGATCGAACCGGAAGTGCCACCATCTTTAAACGTGAAAAATCAAAAAGGCTTTTTTGCTATTTTACTTACAGACTCGGGCGTCATATTTTCGGAATCCTGGAAGGAATGCCTAAAAATCTATCGGATCAGAATTTTGATTTCGGTCACGTGATGGTCACCATTTTGAATTGAAAATGAAAAATAGAAGCAATTTGAAGGGCCGGGACTTTGGAACACAAGAACTCTCCTTCTAATTAAGCTAGAATGTTCAAACTTGGTGTAGGCGTTCACTAGGTCAATGTCATGATTGAGTTCAAAGATGAGCATTTTTTGCCTAGGGTAAGCAGAGATAAGCAAGCTGATTTGTTGATTCTTTAGGGCACGATGACATTGGTTATAATGAATGGAGGGCGATGAAACTCTTGTCAATCGAGAGGCTAATAGCTGGCCTGTTGTGTGAAATCATTGTATCATTTTTTGAAAATGTCCGGGGTAGCCGAAAAAAGGAGATCGAAATCCAAAAAGTCGTATTTTTACGATTTGGGGCATTTTTAGAGGTCGTGTAAAGTAAAATAAAGCATGCATATACATATATTATTGATATTAAATATATCATATAAAAAACTAAACAATGAATCAGCTGTCATTGACAGATTTTATATTATAAGCATGGTCAGTGGAAGGTCAGCGTATTGTCTAACTTGAACTCACTGACTCCGTAACATTATTGTGGGTATGGTATAAGCTGAATTTGATGAGATGCACATATCTCGTATGACTATTTGGTACTTACAGTGTTAGACTTTGTCGTAACGTTACGGTCTCCATTCATCAAATCGTCGTTGGGGCTATAATACGATTTTGAATCAAGTTATTTATCACTGAGGGACTCAAAATTAGGTTTGATGTAGCTCTGCTCATTTACAGTGGCGAATTTAACGGGCTCATGGGTTCCAGCTCCCTCCTCTAGAAATTTCACAGCACCCGCATGGATTGTGGCTAATTTTGTGGCAGAATTTTATTTTTCTGGGGGAGGTATTTCTAAATGGCTCCGACACAAGTGCCTGAAATGCCATGAAATCACGTTTTCGGCCTCCAATTAAAATTTCTTAGCGGGAGAACCCCCTGACCCGACCCCCTTGCGGGGCTTCACGGTCGGTATCAGCCCCCTCCCCACCACCATGGTTAATCCGGCGTTGATGTTCCCTCTTGTGCAGCTGCAAAAGAATGTACAAGTTCATTGCCTCATTGTCAAAGATCCCACTTTTCTACCCCAGTTCGGGTAATGAGGTCGAGCGTATATTGTATAGGGGATATTAAACAAGCAAACAGTATGGCTGATGTCTCCCGCCAAAACCCCAAAGTAAAAGATGACACATTAATTAATCGCACTTTCATATTTTTTTCAAAAGTATCGAGCAATCAAACTATACTGTAAATTTCATCACTCTCTGTCAGATAGAAATCAAGGTTATCTTGTCCCAAAGCATCGACCAATGAAATTGCCAAGCTGTAGCTCAAAATGTTCAGTCAAGACCTGATGAACTTTAAATTTATACACAGTGTTTAAGGTCATGAGATGAAGAAGCCAATTGATTTTCAGCGATTTCCGATAATTACTATCAGAGTTATGGCCCTTCATCACTTAAAAAAAATCTTGTGGATGCTCTAGAGGCCAAAGTTAATGTCCGATTGGCTTTAAATTTATACACAGTGGTTAAGGTCATGAGACGAAGTAGGCGATTGATTTTCAGCGATATCTGATATTTACTGCCAGAGATGTGGCCCCTGATCACTTCAAAATATCTTGTGGACGCTCTAGAGGCCAAAGTTAATATCCGATTGACTTTAAATATATGCGCAGTGTTTAAGGTCATGACACGAAGATGCCTACAATATTGATTTTCAGCGATATCTGATATTTACTGCCATTTCCGATAATTACCGTCAGAGTTATTGCCCTTGATCACTTTAAAAAATCTTGTGGACGCTCTAGAGGCTAAATTCAATATCCGATTGACTTTATATTTATACAGTGTTTAAGGTAAGAAGCCAATTGATTTTCAGCGATTTCCGATTGAATCCTTTGAAAATCACACCTAACTCTAAAACTAAAGGCAAGAAACGGGCCGGTTTACATTGAAGCACAAGTAATTCCTGTCCTGCGTACTCTGTATATAATATATGGTTTTCTAAATATGCCTTGTATTTTTCCCATTTTGTTCATAAGGTAAATGTAATATTTCAGATACCTGATGACATTTATACTTATTGTTTCAATAGATTCTAATAACCCCCTTTGCAGTTAATATGAAAGCTTTCATATCTGCTATGCAGATCTAGTTAAGCTTTCATATTACATATGAAAGCTTATTGTTTCTGTTAAGATTATTATTGTTATTTTTTTTTTGTGTTTTGTCCACAAATCGGATTTCTCAGAATCTAACCATAGGATCGTTCTGAAACTTTTACCTATCCCCCCAAAAATTGGTGGTGGCTGTTGATTAAATATATTTTCAAAACGTTTTACGAATCCGAAATCACCGAATTTTACGAAGGAATGCATTTGACCTACAATGCTGTAACTCTGTGACTATTTGACCTATTTTACTAATTCTTTTTTCTTTGAGTATCTTGAAACATTTACTTCAAATCTGCAATTTCGGATTTTGGCATTTCGAAAATTCGTCGCTGTCATTTCGAACCGGAAGTTATTACCAATTTGACAACTTCTTTAATAGTTGTGCGATTTTCGTGAAATTTAGAATGTTAGTAGATCTTGTCAATGCGACTTCAATGATGTCCTTGGAAATTTTCTAAATTATCTCCCCTTGGTGAAATTAAGGATCAAAGTTTTCAAAAAAATCGTCGAAATATAGGTCAGAATGACCTAAAAAAAAAATTCGATACTAGACAAGTAATTACTGATTCGTACACAAAATATGGAGTTTGTCGATCGAACCGGAAGTGCCACCATCTTTAAACGTGAAAAATCAAAAAGGCTTTTTTGCTATTTTACTTACAGACTCGGGCGTCATATTTTCGGAATCCTGGAAGGAATACCTAAAAATCTATCGGATCAGAATTTTGATTTCCGTCACGTGATGGTCACCATTTTGAATTGAAAATGAAAAATAGAAGCAATTTGAAGGGCCGGGACTTTGGAACACAAGAACTCTCCTTCTAATTAAGCTAGAATGTTCAAACTTGGTGTAGGCGTTCACTAGGTCAATGTCATGATTGAGTTCAAAGATGAGCATTTTTTGCCTAGGGTAAGCAGAGATAAGCAAGCTGATTTGTTGATTCTTTAGGGCACGATGACATTGGTTATAATGAATGGAGGGCGATGAAACTCTTGTCAATCGAGAGGCTAATAGCTGGCCTGTTGTGTGAAATCATTGTATCATTTTTTATTCGAATTTCTCCTTTGATGTTTTCCGTGCCGACAAGGTTGTTTTCGAGTTTAGCTGGATTTGACTTCGCGCATGCGCTACGCTGGAACCAAAGGTACCATGAGTACTAAATTCCGGCGAGCAACTTTTCACGTTGGTACCTAGGTACCCTGAAAATTTCAAGGTGATACCTGCATTCGTTCATGTCGTTTGTTCTTGTCACCTGCCTTTCGTCGTTTTTTTTCAAAGTCAATTTACGGCTTCCATGAGGGGAAAAAAGTGGAATTTCGCCGTGACACCGGCACCGATTGTCCGAAAACCATGAAATTTGGACACAATACGTCCATTACCACCCCGGACTCTGTGCCTTACCCCCATTTTGATCCCATTAAAAAAAAAGAGTTTTAGCAAAAAAACGATTTTCGGAATTTAATATTGGTTTTAACCCTGTACCCAGACAAGATATAGATATTATTATAATCCCTATGAAATATTTTAATTATTTACTGCTATAATATGAATTATCAATTATTCCCCGTTAAATAAATATCGGTCACCGGGTGCAGCTGTACAACTTCAAGGACCCTGGCTTCAAGTCAATTTACGGCTTCCATGAGGGGAAAAAAGTGGAATTTCGCCGTGACACCGGCACCGATTGTCCGAAAACCATGAAATTTGGACACAATACGCCCATTACCACCCCGGACTCTGTGCCTTACTCCCATTTTGATCCGATTAAAAAAAAAAAAGTTTTAGCAAAAAAACGATTTTCGGAATTTAATATTGGTTTTAATTAATTTTGAAATTGCAAATGCAAAGAGATTTTATCGCCTCTTCCGTATGTGATAGGTACTGGTACTATACACATTATCCTTAAAAGACAATTTTTTAAAATGACCGTAACGATGTATCGACACTAGAAACCGAAATCGCCTATTTTGACCTTTTTTGACTGCTGAGGCATCCAAATCTCTGGAATTTCTAGCGGGTTTTGAATTTATTTTGAACGTTCTCGGAATCCAACACTCTTCTATTTTTAATATGTGATAGCTAGAATCCCAAGGTACATTCTGTGCATATTTGAAGGCAATCGGAGCACAGGAACGTTGCCTGGGCAGAGCAAATCAAAGGCTTCTTCGTCTTATGACCTTAAACACTGCGTATAAATTTAAAGTCAATCGGATATTAACAGCAAAAGGGGGGCGACGACAATATACGACCACATTTCAATGTGGGCCTATAAAAAGTAAATCATTGCCAATAGAAAAGACCCACCTTTCCCCCAACAACAACCATGTAATGCACTAGCTATAATGGGGATTTTTCTGGAACACAGCGAAATGGGTCTTTTAAAATGTTCACAAGTGTATCACAAGGAGGGTTTGCTTCTTCTCTATGGGACACCCGATACCACTTCTCAACGAGGAATTCAGTCACACAGCCAACACCATTTTGTATGTTTGTGTAATCTTTATTCAGTATAAATCAAGTAATACAAATAAAAAAATACTTGGATTGATGAAAACATAATTTTTGAGAGTTATTCATACATGTAGCATAATTGTTCTTATTTAAAAAATGTACATGATTACATGTTTGTCATAAACAACATTAAATAAACAATCATGTTTCTTCACGATAACAGTAACAGTATAACAATTGTATGAAATATATTTTCCTTTATTTTTTTTTATTTTTAGAAAGGCCACTTCCTTGGTTTAAAATATATCATAAATTGTAGTTATCTAACATATACTTCCATGTATGTTTATCTAACAGATTACCACGTCGCCTTATCTAACAGAGAGTAAATGGTATACAATATCAAATTATAATCTACCAGCATTACTTGTTTCAGTAATTTAATCGTGTGTTATTCTTGTATTTAAGTGAGAAGAGTGAATAAACTATCATGGGTTGAAACAAATATATTGGAGTAGAAATAAACATTGTATATTGGTTTGCAAATAAATAATTGGTACAGATAATGCAATGTCATACAACATACTTTTTGGATTCGGTACAAATACAACCTTTTTATCATCAATGAAAATAATGTGATTTCAAAGTAACGATGAATAAAAAAACATTGCTTATATAAAGTACATGTAATTGGGTTCATTTAATTCACTTTGTATCTATAATATACATGTAGTATTAAACAATAAATATATTGATTAATGCCAATTCTATACAAATCTCATAGTTGTATTCATGTTTTCTTTACCATAACAAGAAACAGTACAACAGATTTAGTAACAATATATTCCTTTCTACATCCGTCAGAGTGGTTGATGATTCATAGATTCTAATAACCCCTTTTGAAGTTTATATGAAAGCTTTGATATCTGCTATGCAGATCTAGTTATTGTTATTTTTTTTTGTGTTTTGTCCACAAATCGGATTTCTCAGAATCTAACCATAGGATCGTTCTGAAACTTTTACCTATCCCCCAAAAAATGGGTGGTGGCTGTTGATTAAATATATTTTCAAAACGTTTTACGAATCCGAAATCACCGAATTTTACGATGGAATGCATTTGACCTACAATGCTGTAACTTTGTGACTATTTGACCTATTTTACTAATTCTTTTTTCTTTGAGTATCTTGAAACATTTACTTCAAATCTGCAATTTCGGATTTTGGCATTTCGAAAATTCGTCGCTGTCATTTCGAACCGGAAGTTATTACCAATTTGACAACTTCTTTAATAGTTGTGCGATTTTCGTGAAATTTAGAATGTTAGTAGATCTTGCCAATGCGACTTCAATGATGTCCTTGGAAATTCTCTAAATTATCTCCCCTTGGTGAAATTAAGGATCAAAGTTTTCAAAAAAATCGTCGAAATATAGGTCAGAATGACCTAAAAAAAAAATTCGATACTAGACAAGTAATTACTGATTCGTACACAAAATATGGAGTTTGTCGATCGAACCGGAAGTGCCACCATCTTTAAACGTGAAAAATCAAAAAGGCTTTTTTGCTATTTTACTTACAGACTCGGGCGTCATATTTTCGGAATCCTGGAAGGAATTCCTAAAAATCTATCGGATCAGAATTTTGATTTCGGTCACGTGATGGTCACCATTTTGAATTGAAAATGAAAAATAGAAGCAGTTTGAAGGGCCGGGACTTTGGAACACAAGAACTCTCCTTCTAATTAAGCTAGAATGTTCAAACTTGGTGTAGGCGTTCACTAGGTCAATGTCATGATTGAGTTCAAAGATGAGCATTTTTTGCCTAGGGTAAGCAGAGATAAGCAAGCTGATTTGTTGATTCTTTAGGGCACGATGACATTGGTTATAATGAATGGAGGGCGATGAAACTCTTGTCAATCGAGAGGCTAATAGCTGGCCTGTTGTGTGAAATCATTGTATCATTTTTTGAAAATGTCCGGGGTAGCCGAAAAAAGGAGATCGAAATCCAAAAAGTCGTATTTTTACGATTTGGGGCATTTTTAGAGGTCGTGTAAAGTAAAATAAAGCATGCATATACATATATTATTGATATTAAATATATCATATAAAAAACTAAACAATGAATCAGCTGTCATTGACAGATTTTATATTATAAGCATGGTCAGTGGAAGGTCAGCGTATTGTCTAACTTGAACTCACTGACTCCGTAACATTATTGTGGGTATGGTATAAGCTGAATTTGATGAGATGCACATATCTCGTATGACTATTTGGTACTTACAGTGTTAGACTTTGTCGTAACGTTACGGTCTCCATTCATCAAATCGTCGTTGGGGCTATAATACGATTTTGAATCAAGTTATTTATCACTGAGGGACTCAAAATTAGGTTTGATGTAGCTCTGCTCATTTACAGTGGCGAATTTAACGGGCTCATGGGTTCCAGCTCTCTCCTCTAGAAATTTCACAGCACCCGCATGGATTGTGGCTAATTTTGTGGCAGAATTTTATTTTTCTGGGGGAGGTACTTCTAAATGGCTCCGACACAAGTGCCTGAAATGCCATGAAATCACGTTTTCGGCCTCCAATTAAAATTTCTTAGCGGGAGAACCCCCTGACCCGACCCCCTTGCGGGGCTTCACGGTCGGTATCAGCCCCCCTCCCCACCACCATGGTTAATCCGGCGTTGATGTTCCCTCTTGTGCAGCTGCAAAAGAATGTACAAGTTCATTGCCTCATTGTCAAAGATCCCACTTTTCTACCCCAGTTCGGGTAATGAGGTCGAGCGTATATTGTATAGGGGATATTAAACAAGCAAACAGTATGGCTGATGTCTCCCGCCAAAACCCCAAAGTAAAAGATGACACATTAATTAATCGCACTTTCATATTTTTTTCAAAAGTATCGAGCAATCAAACTATACTGTAAATTTCATCACTCTCTGTCAGATAGAAATCAAGGTTATCTTGTCCCAAAGCATCGACCAATGAAATTGCCAAGCTGTAGCTCAAAATGTTCAGTCAAGACCTGATGAACATCTACACCAAGTTTAAACATTCTAGCTCAATTAAAAGCTGGGTTGTTATGTTCCAGTACTTCATTATAACCAAAGTTATCATACCCCAAAGCATCAACCAATTCAAAGTCCCGGCCAATCAAGTTGCTTTGCTTATCCTGACTAAGAGAATGCTCATTGTCGAACTTGGTCATGGTAATATGGTCAAGGTACTAATGTAATGAAACTATACACAAAGTTTCATCAAATTGCTTATCTCTGCTTACCCATTTTAATAGTCCCCTGCCAATCGAAAAGCCCCCCGACCCACCCACTCCACTCCCGTGTAATACATTAGGTTATAATTGTGTTACAAACGTATCACAAGGAGCATTTGAATATTCTCTCTGAGGCATCTGATACCACTTGTCATTGAGGTGTTCACACAGCCAACTCATTTTTGTTTGTTTGTGTTATCTTTATTCAGTATAAATCAACTAATACAAATGAAAAAAAGTACTTGGTTTAATGAGATTATCTTTTGAGAGTTGGTCATACAGGTATCACTAATCATAATTGCTCTTAACTTCAAATATATACACGATTAGGTGTATTCTAAATATCAAATAAAACAATGATGATTTCTTTACAATAGCAGTACAACAAATTTATTCGCAATATTTTCCTTTGATCAGTTGATCAAAAACCTGATTATATTTACAATATATTCTAGGTCTTTGCTCTTTATTCTATTGGTTCAAAATATGATAAAAGAGGCTAATCAAAAAGTTTATATCATGTAGTCTTATATAACAAATAGAACAATGACATACAAGATGTTTCAAATCATAATCTATTTGCATTATTTATTTCAATAATTTGACCTGTGATATTCATGTATAAAGCAAAATAGTAAACATTGAATTTCATTCACTTTTATGTATAATATAGTATTAAACCGGTTAATTATTGTATACAACATTTATTTAATTTCATAGCAACATTTTATACTATTGTATTCATTGTAGTTTTTTGTCATTATTAGCCCAGTCCGTGCATAGCATTATGATGTGAAATCCCATTTCATTTCAATTATAATAGTCTTCATCTAGAAACAATATTACTATTTATATTGGTATGTTACTACCAAGATATAACAATAAAATTAGCAAAAGTATGTATAAATTAATAAAGTTCTCTTTAGTATCTTTCATGAATAGTCAGTTGTTCAATACCATTATTTCTCTTCACCTCATGCAAATAAATTGAAATGGGATTTAATGTTCAACTGTTTTACTTCACAACTTACCATAAATCATTTGGTGATAAAGAAACATACATTTCTAGTATTTTTTTAACATAGTGTACTATACTATGCATCATTATATAGAAGACATATGAATGAATAAACAAAAATATGGCAAAATGAACAACATGAGAATGATTGTAGAAGTATAAGAACAAAGCAATTGTTTAATATTAAAAATATTTGATTTTCTTCTATTTTAAAGTTACATCCTTTACATTTGTATTTATACATTGTATGCAAAACATAATTAGAGAGAAATGGGTTTAACGTCCACTCAACACAAACAAGGTCATTTCGGGACTAACATATGGTTTAATTTTATTTCAATAATTTGCTTGCGCGTAGGGGTCTTTAGCAGTGGGGGGGAAACCAGAGTACATATATTTATTTTATGAATAACAGTAAATGACAATTAGATACCTTATTTTTATATATGTCCTTAAATGTTATATATTTATTGTTTATATGTATTTTATATTTATTATATGAATCACAGTTAGTGATAAAACAATTTCCTCTTTTCTGATTGTATTGCAATCTTGTTATAAATAATATTATATCACACAATACGTTACATTTTATTATACTCTCAAAGGCTAGCTACCCTGTATATCACATATTCAATCCCAGCATTGTCAACAGAGTTCATCAGCAAACCCTGACAAAAAAGTCTAGTATGGTCCGATCTACCAAGGACCCTTCTATAAATTGTAATGCACGTAAAACATCCCTTGCCAATAAAACAGCAATATATTAGTGACCTAAATGCCACTAGGCCGGCAGCCAAAATTTCTACCGTGCAACTCCGCTACACAGTCCACCATAAAATAATCTGCGACCATTATAAAGTAGATGATGATGTTTTAAAGAAAATTTACTAGTGTTCCAAGCTTCGGCCGCGCAATTTGTGTGTGAAATAGCTTTATTTAACGTCCGCTTCCACCGAGGTGATATCGCAGACAATAACATGTTATTTGTGTATGGTGAGAATATTTACAAAGTGATTAATGGAAAATAGATAATTGAATATATATATGTACAGAAACATTGACTAACTGGTGCAAAGTAACAAAGTGCTATTTGAGACGATCACAGACATAGACAGACGAGCACAGTGCAAGACATACATAAACATGGACGAACATATAGACAAAATGGACAATTACGAACAGACAGGAACATTTAAATACAGAGACATGATATGTACATATATATATATTTTGGTCATTTTGTCGGTCTGGTCGTTCTGTCCGGTAGAATGGCAGGGCGGTGCTACTCTTCCTTGGGGCTTGTCGGTGAGTGATAGGCCTGATCCATTCTTCCTTCCATTTGGTTTTTGTTGTCCGGTATGGTGGTTCTGTTTCATCTTCATTTTTTGTGTTCATTCCTTTTGTTTGTTGGTTCTCTGAAGGAAGAATCCAGCACCTGAAAAGAAAGAAAGAAAACTAGATCTGCATAGCAGATATGAAAGCTTTCATATTAACTGCAAAGGGGGTTATTAGAATCTATTGAAACAATAAGTATAAATGTCATCAGGTATCTGAAAAATTACATTTACCTTATGAACAAAATGGGAAAAATACAAAACAAAAATTGTCGACTTGTGGCTACCATCCAAGGCATATTTAGAAAACCGTATATTATATACAGAGTACGCAGGACAGGAATTAGTTGTGCTTCAATGTAAACCGCTGAAAATCAATTGGCTTCTTACCTTAAACACTGTATAAATTTAAAGTCAATCGGATATTGAATTTAGTCTCTAGAGCGTCCACAAGATTTTTTAAAGTGATCAAGGGCAATAACTCTGACGGTAATTATCGGAAATGGCAGTAAATATCAGATATCGCTGAAAATCAATACTGTGGGCATCTTCGTGTCATGACCTTAAACACTGCGCATAAATTTAAAGTCAATCGGATATTAACTTTGGCCTCTAGAGCGTCCACAAGATATTTTGAAGTGATCAGGGGCCACATCTCTGGCAGTAAATATCAGATATCGCTGAAAATCAATCGCCTACTTCGTCTCATGAACTTAACCACTGTGTATAAATTTAAAGTCAATCGGACATTAACTTTGGCCTCTAGAGCATCCACAAGATTTTTTTTAAGTGATGAAGGGCCATAACTCTGACAGTAATTATCGGAAATCGGTGAAAATCAATTGGCTTCTTCATCTCATGACCTTAAACACTGTGTATAAATTTAAAGTCAATCGGATATTGAATTTAACCTCTAGAGCGTGCACAAGATTTTTTGAAGTGGTCAAGGACCATAATTCTGACAGTAATTATCGGAAATCGCTGAAAATCAATAGGCTTCTTCGTCTCATGACCTTAAACACTGTGTATAAATTTAAAGTAATCGGATATTAACTTTAGCCGTCCGGACGGCGGGGACGACAATATACGACCACATTTCAATGTGGGCGTATAAAAATTAACCGATGGCATATAATATTTAATGTATGATAAAGTCAAAATAGTCGATTTCGGTTTTTGGTGTTGCGCTCATTTTAAAAAAAATGTCTTTTACGGATAATGTGTATAGTACTAATAGCAATCACATACGGAAGAGGCGATAAGATCCCTTTGCATTTGGAATTTCAAAATTAATTAAAACCAAATTTAAATTCCGAAAATCGGTTGTTTATTTTTTGCTGAAACTCCTTTTTTTAATCTGATCAAAATGGGAGTAAGTCACAGAGTGGTAATGGGCGTATTGTGTCCAAATTTCATGGTTTTCGGACAATCGGTGCCGGTGTCGTGGCGAAATTCCACTTTTTTCGCCCTTACAGAAGCCGTAAATGGCGGAAAAAAACGAACGGCAGGAACCGTGTCAAGAACAAACGACCTGAACGAATGCAGGTATCGCCTTGAAGTTTTCAGTGCACCTAGGTACCAACGTGAAAAGTTCCTCGCCGGAATTTGGTAGTCAACGTACCTTTGGTTCCAGCGTGGCGCATGCGCGAAGTAAAAAGAAATTACGGTCGATTTTGGGATTTTGGCTATATTTCGGAGTGGTTTGGTAAGTGACGGTGTATCTAAGATGGCGGTCATAACACAATATTATAATAACTTTAAAGAATGAACAAATTTCCGCGACCGGGTTGATTTGCTCTGCCCAAGCAACGTTCCTGTGCTCCGATTGCCTTCAAATTTGCACAGAATGTACCTTGGGATTCTAGCTATCACATATTGGATTCCGAGAACGTTCAAAATAAATTCAAAACCCACCCCCAACAATCAACGGTTTTTTGCTTAAAAAATTGCCGTATTTTATCGAATTTTTATTGTTTTTGATATCTGAGGATTTTCTCAATTTAATATGTGATAAATATCATCGCGGCGCAGCCAACCGCTAGAAATTCCAGAGATTTGGACCACCGGAAGGATGCCTCAGCAGTCAAAAAAGGTCAAAATAGGCGATTTCGGTTTCTAGTGTCGATACATCGTTACGGTCATTTTAAAAAATTGTCTTTTAAGGATAATGTGTATAGTACCAATACCTATCACATACGGAAGAGGCGATAAAATCTCTTTGCATTTGCAATTTCAAAATTAATTAAAACCAATATTAAATTCCGAATATTTAGGAACGAGATATGTGCATCTCATCAAATTCAGCTTATACCATACCCACAATAATGTTACGGAGTCAGTGAGTTCAAGTTAGACAATACGCTGACCTTCCACTGACCATGCTTATAATATAAAATCTGTCAATGACAGCTGATTCATTGTTTAGTTTTTTATATGATATATTTAATATCAATAATATATGTATATGCATGCTTTATTTTACTTTACACGACCTCTAAAAATGCCCCAAATCGTAAAAATACGACTTTTTGGATTTCGATCTCCTTTTTTCGGCTACCCCGGACATTTTCAAAAAATGATACAATGATTTCACACAACAGGCCAGCTATTAGCCTCTCGATTGACAAGAGTTTCATCGCCCTCCATTCATTATAACCAATGTCATCGTGCCCTAAAGAATCAACAAATCAGCTTGCTTATCTCTGCTTACCCTAGGCAAAAAATGCTCATCTTTGAACTCAATCATGACATTGACCTAGTGAACGCCTACACCAAGTTTGAACATTCTAGCTTAATTAGAAGGAGAGTTATTGTGTTCCAAAGTCCCGGCCCTACAAATTGCTTCTATTTTTCATTTTCAATTCAAAATGGTGACCATCACGTGACCGAAATCAAAATTCTGATCCGATAGATTTTTAGGCATTCCTTCCAGGATTCCGAAAATATGACGCCCAAGTCTGTAAGTAAAATAGCAAAAAAGCCTTTTTGATTTTTCACGTTTAAAGATGGTGGCACTTCCGGTTCGATCGACAAACTCCATATTTTGTGTACGAATCAGTAATTACTTGTCTAGTATCGAATATTTTTTTTAGGTCATTCTGACCTATATTTCGACGAATTTTTTGAAAACTTTGATCCTTAATTTCACCAAGGGGAGATAATTTAGAAAATTTCCAAGGACATCATTGAAGTTGCATTGGCAAGATCTACTAACATTCTAAATTTCACGAAAATCGCACAACTATTAAAGAAGTTGTCAAATTGGTAATAACTTCCGGTTCGAAATGACAGCGACGAATTTTCGAAATGCCAAAATCCGAAATTGCAGATTTGAAGTAAATGTTTCAAGATACTCAAAGAAAAAAGAATTAGTAAAATAGGTCAAATAGTCACAAAGTTACAGCATTGTAGGTCAAATGCATTCCTTCGTAAAATTAGGTGATTTCGGATTCGTAAAACGTTTTGAAAATATATTTAATCAACAGCCACCACCCATTTTTGGGGGGATAGGTAAAAGTTTCAGAACGATCCTATGGTTAGATTCTGAGAAATCCGATTTGTGGACAAAACACACAAAAAAAATAACAACTAGATCTGCATAGCAGATATGAAAGCTTTCATATTAACTGCAAAGGGGGTTATTAGAATCTATTGAAACAATAAGTATAAATGTCATCAGGTATCTGAAAAATTACATTTACCTTATGAACAAAATGGCAAAAATACAAAACAAAAATTGTCGACTTGTGGCTACCATCCAAGGCATATTTAGAAAACCGTATATTATATACAGAATACGCAGGACAGGAATTAGTTGTGCTTCAATGTAAACCGGCCCGTTTCTTGCCTTTAGTTTTAGAGTTAGGTGTGATTTTCAAAGGATTCAATCGGAAATCGGTGAAAATCAATTGGCTTCTTCATCTCATGACCTTAAACACTGTATAAATTTAAAGTCAATCGGATATTGAATTTAGCCTCTAGAGCGTCCACAAGATTTTTTAAAGTGATCAAGGGCAATAACTCTGACGGTAATTATCGGAAATGGCAGTAAATATCAGATATCGCTGAAAATCAATACTGTAGGCATCTTCGTGTCATGACCTTAAACACTGCGCATAAATTTAAAGTCAATCGGATATTAACTTTGGCCTCTAGAGCGTCCACAAGATATTTTGAAGTGATCAGGGGCCACAACTCTGGCAGTAAATATCAGATATCGCTGAAAATCAATCGCCTACTTCGACTCATGACCTTAACCACTGTATAAATTTAAAGTCAATCGGACATTAACTTTGGCCTCTAGAGCACCCACAAGTGATGAAGGGCCATAACTCTGACAGTAATTATCGGAAATCGCTGAAAATCAATTGGCTTCTTCATCTCATGACCTTAAACACTGTGTATAAATTTAAAGTCAATCCGATATTGAATTTAGCCTCTAGAGCGTGCACAAGATTTTTTGAAGTGGTCAAGGACCATAATTCTGACAGTAATTATCGGAAATCGCTGAAAATCAATAGGCTTCTTCGTCTCATGACCTTAAACACTCTGTATAAATTTAGTCGATTTCGGTTTTTGGTGTTGCGTTCATTTTAAAAAAAATGTCTTTTACGGATAATGTGTATAGTACTAATAGTAATCACATACGGAAGAGGCGATAAGATCCCTTTGCATTTGGAATTTCAAAATTAATTAAAACCAAATTTAAATTCCGAAAATCGGTTGTTTATTTTTTGCTGATCAAAATGGGAGTAAGTCACAGAGTGGTAATGGGCGTATTGTGTCCAAATTTCATAGTTTTGGGACAATCGGTGCCGGTGTCGTGGCGAAATTCCACTCTTTTCGCCCTTACAGAAGCCGTAAATGGCGGAAAAAAACGAACGACAGGAACCGTGTCAAGAACAAACGACCTGAACGAATGCAGGTATCGCCTTGAAGTTTTCAGTGCACCTAGGTACCAACGTGAAAAGTTCCTCGCCGGAATTTGGTAGTCAACGTACCTTTGGTTCCAGCGTGGCGCATGCGCGAAGTAAAAAGAAATTACGGTCGATTTGACTCGGATTGATCTAACATGCCGATCATAACACATTATGATAATCACTTTGAAGAATGAGCAAATGTACCCCATTGCCTTCAAATTTGCACAGAATGTACCTTAGGATTCTAGCTATCACATATTAAAAATAGAAGAGTTTTGGATTCCGAGAACGTTCAAAATAAATTCAAAACCCATCCCCACCGATCAAAGGTTTTATCGAATTTTTATTGTTCTTGATAAATGAGGATTTTCTCAATTTAATATGTGATAAATATCATCGCGGCGCAGCCAACCGCTAGAAATTCCAGAGATTTGGACCACTGGAAGGATGCCTCAGCAGTCAAAAAAGGTCAAAATAGGCGATTTCGGTTTCTAGTGTCGATACATCGTTACGGTCATTTTAAAAAATTGTCTTTTAAGGATAATGTGTATAGTACCAATACCTATCACATAAGGAAGAGGCGATAAAATCTCTTTGCATTTGCAATTTCAAAATTAATTAAAACCAATATTAAATTCCGAAAATCGGTTTTTTGCTAAAACTCTTTTTTATTTAATCGGATCAAAATTGGAGTAAGGCACAGAGTCCGGGGTGGTAATGGGCGTATTCTTTCCAAATTTCATGGTTTTCGGACAATCGGCGCCGGTGTCGTGGCGAAATTCCTCTTTTTTCGCCCTTACTGAAGCCGTAAATCGCGGAAAAAGCCGAACGGCAGGAACCATGTGAAGAACAAACGACCTGAAAGAAATGCAGGTATCGCCTTGAATTTTTCAGGGCAACTAGGTACCAACGTGAAAAGTTCCTCGCCGGAATTTGGTAGTCATGGTACCTTTGGTTCCAGCGCGGCGCATGCGCGAAGTCAAAAGAAATTATGGTCGATTTTGGGATTTTGGGTATATTTCGGAGTGGTTTGGTAGGTGACGGTGTATCTAAGATGGCGGTTATAATAACTTTAAAGAATGAACAAATTTCCGCGACCGGGTTGATTTGCTCTGCCCAGGCAACGTTCCTGTGCTCCGATTGCCTTCAAATTTGCACAGAATGTACCTTGGGATTCTAGCTATCACATATTAAAAATAGAAGAGTGTTGGATTCCGAGAACGTTCAAAATAAATTCAAAACCCACCCCCAACAATCAAAGGTTTTTTGCTTAAAAAATTGCCGTATTTTATCGAATTTTTATTGTTCTTGATATCTGAGGATTTTCTCAATTTAATATGTGATAAATATCATCGCGGCGCAGCCAACCGCTAGAAATTCCAGAGATTTGGACCACCGGAAGGATGCCTCAGCAGTCAAAAAAGGTCAAAATAGGCGATTTCGGTTTCTAGTGTTGATACATCGTTACGGTCATTTTAAAAAATTGTCTTTTAAGGATAATGTGTATAGTACCAATACCTATCACATAAGGAAGAGGCGATAAAATCTCTTTGCATTTGCAATTTCAAAATTAATTAAAACCAATATTAAATTCCGAAAATCGTTTTTTTGCTAAAACTCTTTTTTTTTAATCGGATCAAAATGGGAGTAAGGCACAGAGTCCCGGGTGGTAATGGGCGTATTGTGTCCAAATTTCATGGTTTTCGGACAATCGGTGCCGGTGTCACGGCGACATTCCACTTTTTTCCCCTCATGGAAGCCGTAAATTGACTTGAAGCCAGGGAATAAGTGATAATTCATATTATATCATGGTTAGTGTGTGCATGCTGTATCATACGGCCTGCCATTAAGTCAACTGGCGTGGTCTCGAATCCCTGGTTGTACGTGGCAAGGAGTAGGGTCACCTGTCCATACTCCTGATTTTCTCCGGGTACTCTGGTTTCCCCCCACTGCTAAAGACCCCTAAGCGCAAGCAAATTATTGAAATAAAATTAAACCATATGTTAGTCCCGAAATGACCTTGTTTGTGTTGAGTGGACGTTAAACCCATTTCTCTCTAATTATGTTTTGCATACAATGTATAAATACAAATGTAAAGGATGTAACTTTAAAATAGAAGAAAATCAAATATTTTTAATATTAAACAATTGCTTTGTTCTTATACTTCTACAATCATTCTCATGTTGTTCATTTTGCCATATTTTTGTTTATTCATTCATATGTCTTCTATATAATGATGCATAGTATAGTACACTATGTTAAAAAATACTAGAAATGTATGTTTCTTTATCACCAAATGATTTATGTAAGTTGTGAAGTAAAACAGTTGAACATTAAATCCCATTTCAATTTATTTGCATGAGGTGAAGAGAAATAATGGTATTGAACAATTGACTATTCATGAAAGATACTAAGAGAACTTTATTAATTTATACATACTTTTGCTAATTTTATTGTTATATCTTGGTAGTAACATACCAATATAAATAGTAATATTGTTTCTAGATGAAGACTATTATAATTGAAATGAAATGGGATTTCACATCATAATGCTATGCACGGACTGGGCTAATAATGACAAAAAACTACAATGAATACAATAGTATAAAATGTTGCTATGAAATTAAATAAATGTTGTATACAATAATTAACCGGTTTAATACTATATTATACATAAAAGTGAATGAAATTCAATGTTTACTATTTTGCTTTATACATGAATATCACAGGTCAAATTATTGAAATAAATAATGCAAATAGATTATGATTTGAAACATCTTGTATGTCATTGTTCTATTTGTTATATAAGACTACATGATATAAACTTTTTGATAAGCCTCTTTTATCATATTTTGAACCAATGGAATAGAGAGCAAAGACCTAGAATATATTGTAAATATAATCAGGTTTTTGATCAACTGATCAAAGGAAAATATTGCGAATAAATTTGTTGTACTGCTATTGTAAAGAAATCATCATTGTTTTATTTGATATTTAGAATACACATAATCGTGTATATATTTGAAGTTAAGAGCAATTATGATTAGTGATACCTGTATGACCAACTCTCAAAAGATAATCTCATTAAACCAAGTACTTTTTTTCATTTGTATTAGTTGATTTATACTGAATAAAGATAACACAAACAAACAAAAATGAGTTGGCTGTGTGAACACCTCAATGACAAGTGGTATCAGATGCCTCAGAGAGAATATTCAAATGCTCCTTGTGATACGTTTGTAACACAATTATAACCTAATGTATTACACGGGAGTGGAGTGGGTGGGTCGGGGGGCTTTTCGATTGGCAGGGGACTATTAAAATGGGTAAGCAGAGATAAGCAATTTGATGAAACTTTGTGTATAGTTTCATTACATTAGTACCTTGACCATATTACCTTGACCAAGTTCGACAATGAGCATCCTCTTAGTCAGGATAAGCAAAGCAACTTGATTGGCCGGGACTTTGAATTGGTTGATGCTTTGGGGTATGATAACTTTGGTTATAATGAAGTACTGGAACATAACAACCCAGCTTTTAATTGAGCTAGAATGTTTAAACTTGGTGTAGATGTTCATCAGGTCTTGACTGAACATTTTGAGCTACAGCTTGGCAATTTCATTGGTCGATGCTTTGGGACAAGATAACCTTGATTTCTATCTGACAGAGAGTGATGAAATTTACAGTATAGTTTGATTGCTCGATACTTTTGAAAAAAATATGAAAGTGCGATTAATTAATGTGTCATCTTTTACTTTGGGGTTTTGGCGGGAGACATCAGCCATACTGTTTGCTTGTTTAATATCCCCTATACAATATACGCTCGACCTCATTACCCGAACTGGGGTAGAAAAGTGGGATCTTTGACAATGAGGCAATGAACTTGTACATTCTTTTGCAGCTGCACAAGAGGGAACATCAACGCCGGATTAACCATGGTGGTGGGGAGGGGGGCTGATACCGACCGTGAAGCCCCGCAAGGGGGTCGGGTCAGGGGGTTCTCCCGCTAAGAAATTTTAATTGGAGGCCGAAAACGTGATTTCATGGCATTTCAGGCACTTGTGTCGGAGCCATTTAGAAATACCTCCCCCAGAAAAATAAAATTCTGCCACAAAATTAGCCACAATCCATGCGGGTGCTGTGAAATTTCTAGAGGAGGGAGCTGGAACCCATGAGCCCGTTAAATTCGCCACTGTAAATGAGCAGAGCTACATCAAACCTAATTTTGAGTCCCTCAGTGATAAATAACTTGATTCAAAATCGTATTATAGCCCCAACGACGATTTGATGAATGGAGACCGTAACGTTACGACAAAGTCTAACACTGTAAGTACCAAATAGTCATACGAGATATGTGCATCTCATCAAATTCAGCTTATACCATACCCACAATAATGTTACGGAGTCAGTGAGTTCAAGTTAGACAATACGCTGACCTTCCACTGACCATGCTTATAATATAAAATCTGTCAATGACAGCTGATTCATTGTTTAGTTTTTTATATGATATATTTAATATCAATAATATATGTATATGCATGCTTTATTTTACTTTACACGACCTCTAAAAATGCCCCAAATCGTAAAAATACGACTTTTTGGATTTCGATCTCCTTTTTTCGGCTACCCCGGACATTTTCAAAAAATGATACAATGATTTCACACAACAGGCCAGCTATTAGCCTCTCGATTGACAAGAGTTTCATCGCCCTCCATTCATTATAACCAATGTCATCGTGCCCTAAAGAATCAACAAATCAGCTTGCTTATCTCTGCTTACCCTAGGCATAAAATGCTCATCTTTGAACTCAATCATGACATTGACCTAGTGAACGCCTACACCAAGTTTGAACATTCTAGCTTAATTAGAAGGAGAGTTCTTGTGTTCCAAAGTCCCGGCCCTTCAAATTGCTTCTATTTTTCATTTTCAATTCAAAATGGTGACCATCACGTGACCGAAATCAAAATTCTGATCCGATAGATTTTTAGGCATTCCTTCCAGGATTCCGAAAATATGACGCCCGAGTCTGTAAGTAAAATAGCAAAAAAGCCTTTTTGATTTTTCACGTTTAAAGATGGTGGCACTTCCGGTTCGATCGACAAACTCCATATTTTGTGTACGAATCAGTAATTACTTGTCTAGTATCGAATTTTTTTTTTTAGGTCATTCTGACCTATATTTCGACGATTTTTTTGAAAACTTTGATCCTTAATTTCACCAAGGGGAGATAATTTAGAAAATTTCCAAGGACATCATTGAAGTCGCATTGGCAAGATCTACTTTCATTCTAAATTTCACGAAAATCGCACAACTATTAAAGAAGTTGTCAAATTGGTAATAACTTCCGGTTCGAAATGACAGCGACGAATTTTCGAAATGCCAAAATCCGAAATTGCAGATTTGAAGTAAATGTTTCAAGATACTCAAAGAAAAAAGAATTAGTAAAATAGGTCAAATAGTCACAAAGTTACAGCATTGTAGGTCAAATGCATTCCTTCGTAAAATTCGGTGATTTCGGATTCGTAAAACGTTTTGAAAATATATTTAATCAACAGCCACCACCCATTTTTGGGGGGATAGGTAAAAGTTTCAGAACGATCCTATGGTTAGATTCTGAGAAATCCGATTTGTGGACAAAACACAAAAAAAAAATAACAATAATAATCTTAACAGAAACAATAAGCTTTCATATGTAATATGAAAGCTTAATAATAATCTTAACAGAAACAATAAGCTTTCATATGTAATATGAAAGCTTAAAAAGAGTATCTGTTCTTACAGCTAATCTGGGATTATTTCATCTGAGATAAGGAACAGTGGAGGGGGGGGGGGGGAATGGTGGCAAAAAAAAATAACTTAAATAGAATGAAAGATATAATTAAAATAAATTGGATAGAGTCAGGTAAGAATAGTAGTAGGCATAAGGTTCAAATAAAGCATAGTATATTTATAAATACATTTTATAATTCTTTATTTCAAATCCATTAAGGGTGATATAAATTTATTCGTACGGGATTTATTTGACTCGCGCTGTTATAAAGCGTAGGGAAATAACTGGTGATTGGTCACCATGGGCCAATCAGGAGCTCGTATTGTGAACTGCTGACCCGACCTTGAAAGTTGTAAACAACAACACACATGTGTAATGGCTGCGCCCATGAAAGAACGTGAATCGACTGATATTTCATCAAATTTACGCTGTATTATTCATTACCAAGGATTTAGAAAGGAACGAGAACAATTATTTACAAAATCTCGCTGGGATAAATTCCGTGAATGTGCCCATGAATGGCTAAAACTTGATGGGCGAGCGAAATGGATAGCTGAACAGGCGACTTCGGGTGATATAATTATAATCAAACAAGGAATTTATCGACGGCGACGCGTCAAAAGATACTGGATTTCACCCAACATGCTACAGGCCTTTTACAGACAAATTCCGAATTGGGTCTGCCCGTAATCGTATAGATAAAGAAAAATTAAAATCCCCGGCTACAATCCAACCAGGGAATAGCGGGAGTGTAGACGATCTGGGACCTAGCTCTCCAAACAAATTACGCTCCTGAAGCAAAAAGAAAGAGTAAATCGGTGCTGCCTGTTGTGTGTATTATATGTAAACAACGTGACGGATTTGTCACTGTTGGAGAAAATAGGAAGAAGGATGTATTAACACAGACTCAGACCCAAACAGGCTCAGGTAGGCCTAATGTTAATATTATGTTACTTACTAAATTTATAATTATTACTAATAAATATTAAATATATTCATCCGACAGTTTTTAATTATTGTGTTGTTGTTTTTGTTGTAAATGGAATCAGAAGTGCTACTGCAATCACTGTAAAATTGTTATGAAGCTAGCCAGTAAAGCCCTTTACCCCATTTGTTGATTTGGCACAGTCATTGGTTAAAGTGTTGCACATTTGCTTGCACAAGGGATGAAACATAGAGAAGTTAACTTGTTTTTTATTTTCTTGGCCCACTTGTAGGTGCCTTGCTAAGACGATCTGTCTCTAGACCATTTCCGCTCACACAAAGGATCTGAACTAAACCGCATGCCAGAGTTGACCAGCCAGGTACATGTACATGTAGGCCTCAAAGTGACATTCCCTCCCCCACCCTTGAGCACAAACAACATTCAACGCTATATGGTGTATAATTTGTTTGCAAATTTGTTTGTAGGCCAACTGTTGAAAGCTGCTGAATTGAAAGAGGATGAAGATATTTTAAGGCATATCAGAGGGCAAGATTGTGTGGCCATTGAGGTCAGATATCACCAAAAATGTTATAGGCAATATACATGTACTGAATTTCTTAGACAGTTATCAGAAAGGTAAATATTTGTGATGTTTTTTTTATTTGTATTCTCCGCCTTCTTGCCACTGGTATTATTCAAATAAAACTGAACCATGGGTGAGTCCTGAAATTACTATGTTTTTGTCCAGTGGACGTTAAACCGCAATTCTCCTCTCTATCTCTCCTTGTACTGCTAATGCCTTCCTGTCTTCATTAGCTGGTTTCTGCATGAAAATAAGATGTTAACCCCTGTGTAAGTGTCTTTTTCCTCTGTTGTACGAAATTAATGAGAGTAAACCAAGCTCCAGAATTTTGTTTTAATTGTGTACATGTATATGTTTATTTATATTTTTCAGCAAAGATGACTAGCCCTCCGTCGAATATTAAACCACATACAATATATTCTGTGAAGATGTCATATTAGAAAAAATCATAAATGGCCTGCAAAGTTGTCTTGTACAGAGAGAGAGAGAGAGAAATGGGGTTTAACGTCCACTCAACACAAACTAGGTCAGTTTGGGACTAACATACGGTTTCAATTTTATTTCAATAATTCGCTTGCCCGTATGGGTCTTTAGCAGTGAGAGGAAACCGGAGTGCCCGGAGGAAACCCACGAGGTTGAGAAGACGCCTCTATCTCCATGCCACATACGCTCACACCTGGGATCAAAGCCACAGCCACAAGCCAGAGGTGACCGACCAGCTAGAGGTCGAAGCGCGGCACTCTAGGCCATCCCAACCCCCCTTTCTTGTACAGACCTGTGCATGTGTAGTCAATGTGAAAATGAAAAAAAAACTGTTAAAGAGACCGAATTTGATGTTAATACATTTAGTGACAGTGATGATGATAATGAAGATTAACTTTGATGACATTTGATGTGCAGAGTAACTGTTTAATTTTGATTTTCAATGATTGTTTCACTTTAATAAATAACTTCACAACTGTTCATCCTGTTTTCTAACCTTTCCCTTCATTCCAGCCCAGATACACAATTATTTTTTTTAACTTATATCTACATGTATGTTTGTAATTTGACCATTAATCATATCCGAAATAGTAGTTCACAGCTACATGTACAGTTGTAAAAATACTGTAGTGGCTAATTGAAAGGGAACATGTATGTGGGTTTAGAATGTTTATCTTAGTGGAAAAAAATCATGTGGTTCAATGCTTATAAAGTGCTACTGATCTCCATTATTTCAAAAGCATATCACTCAACTACTGTCAAACATATCCCCTGGCTAGAATATGCTACAAATCGACTCTAGCATGTTACATACAAGCGATAATTTCTGATCAAACATCCAACAACCAACCCTAACAGGCCCTTGAGATCCAACAAACAAAATAATTATTGGGCTTGTTTGCCCACACCTGGTCTTATGATTCATACAAGACCTGATAGTCTATCAATTACAGGCATTTGACAGAAAGGGAGATAATTCTTTTTTACCGTTAATGGATTTCCACAATTCTTTATTCACCCATGACATTTGTGTTTTGAGCATTTTTATTTACATCAAAATCTGTCCAATAAACTGTTCATTGCCAAGGATGAAGGCATGAGGTGTTTTACCAACTATTTAATTTTATGTCAACTTCAGAATTGTTAGTACACAAATAGCATTTATTTGACAATTTTGACGAATTTCATCTGGCCCTAAATCAATAAATTGCAAACATTTTGCTTGGAACTCCCAGATTTTGTCTTCCTGGCATCATAAGCTTTCCAAAAATGTATAGTTTTTCTTTTATGGAAGACCGTGTAGCGGAGTTGTGTTTCTAAGCTAGCTAGAAATTTTGGCTGCAGGCCTACACCTCCCAAGCTAAATTTCCCTCATGTCATCCTGTATAGCAAAGGCATATGACTGTCTTAATTAACCCAGTACTAAACACAATTTACTTGTTTCATTTTTCCAGCATTTTTCAGGATAGCTGATGGGATGCGGGTCAAGTTATGCCACTTGTCTATTTAATTATTTACCAGTTAAAAATCGAATTAACTTCACCAAATTTTTACTCATTATAATGATTTTTTTTTTTCTGTTCATATTATTTCTATGACATGTGACAGTGACTGTGAATATGAAAGCTTTAATATCTGCTTAGCAGATCTAGTTATTGTTATTTTTTTTTTGTGTTTTGTCCACAAATCGGATTTCTCAGAATCTAACCATAGGATCGTTCTGAAACTTTTACCTATCCCCCCAAAAATGGGTGGTGGCTGTTGATTAAATATATTTTCAAAACGTTTTACGAATCCGAAATCACCGAATTTTACGAAGGAATGCATTTGACCTACAATGCTGTAACTTTGTGACTATTTGACCTATTTTACTAATTCTTTTTTCTTTGAGTATCTTGAAACATTTACTTCAAATCTGCAATTTCGGATTTTGGCATTTCGAAAATTCGTCGCTGTCATTTCGAACCGGAAGTTATTACCAATTTGACAACTTCTTTAATAGTTGTGCGATTTTCGTGAAATTTAGAATGTTAGTAGATCTTGCCAATGTGACTTCAATGATGTCCTTGGAAATTTTCTAAATTATCTCCCCTTGGTGAAATTAAGGATCAAAGTTTTCAAAAAAATCGTCGAAATATAGGTCAGAATGACCTAAAAAAAAAATTTGATACTAGACAAGTAATTACTGATTCGTACACAAAATATGGAGTTTGTCGATCGAACCGGAAGTGCCACCATCTTTAAACGTGAAAAATCAAAAAGGCTTTTTTGCTATTTTACTTACAGACTCGGGCGTCATATTTTCGGAATCCTGGAAGGAATTCCTAAAAATCTATCGGATCAGAATTTTGATTTCGGTCACGTGATGGTCACCATTTTGAATTGAAAATGAAAAATAGAAGCAGTTTGAAGGGCCGGGACTTTGGAACACAAGAACTCTCCTTCTAATTAAGCTAGAATGTTCAAACTTGGTGTAGGCGTTCACTAGGGTAAGCAGAGATAAGCAAGCTGATTTGTTGATTCTTTAGGGCACGATGACATTGGTTATAATGAATGGAGGGCGATGAAACTCTTGTCAATCGAGAGGCTAATAGCTGGCCTGTTGTGTGAAATCATTGTATCATTTTTTGAAAATGTCCGGGGTAGCCGAAAAAAGGAGATCGAAATCCAAAAAGTCGTATTTTTACGATTTGGGGCATTTTTAGAGGTCGTGTAAAGTAAAATAAAGCATGCATATACATATATTATTGATATTAAATATATCATATAAAAAACTAAACAATGAATCAGCTGTCATTGACAGATTTTATATTATAAGCATGGTCAGTGGAAGGTCAGCGTATGGTATAAGCTGAATTTGATGAGATGCACATATCTCGTATGACTATTTGGTACTTACAGTGTTAGACTTTGTCGTAACGTTACGGTCTCCATTCATCAAATCGTCGTTGGGGCTATAATACGATTTTGAATCAAGTTATTTATCACTGAGGGACTCAAAATTAGGTTTGATGTAGCTCTGCTCATTTACAGTGGCGAATTTAACGGGCTCATGGGTTCCAGCTCCCTCCTCTAGAAATTTCACAGCACCCGCATGGATTGTGGCTAATTTTGTGGCAGAATTTTATTTTTCTGGGGGAGGTACTTCTAAATGGCTCCGACACAAGTGCCTGAAATGCCATGAAATCACGTTTTCGGCCTCGAATTAAAATTTCTTAGCGGGAGAACCCCCTGACCCGACCCCCTTGCGGGGCTTCACGGTCGGTATCAGCCCCCCTCCCCACCACCATGGTTAATCCGGCGTTGATGTTCCCTCTTGTGCAGCTGCAAAAGAATGTACAAGTTCATTGCCTCATTGTCAAAGATCCCACTTTTCTACCCCAGTTCGGGTAATGAGGTCGAGCGTATATTGTATAGGGAATATTAAACAAGCAAACAGTATGGCTGATGTCTTCCGCCAAAACCCCAAAGTAAAAGATGATACATTAATTAATCGCACTTTCATATTTTTTTCAAAAGTATCGAGCAATCAAACTATACTATAAATTTCATCACTCTCTGTCAGATAGAAATCAAGGTTATCTTGTCCCAAAGCATCGACCAATGAAATTGCCAAGCTGTAGCTCAAAATGTTCAGTCAAGACCTGATGAACATCTACACCAAGTTTAAACATTCTAGCTCAATTAAAAGCTGGGTTGTTATGTTCCAGTACTTCATTATAACCAAAGTTATCATACCCCAAAGCATCAACCAATTCAAAGTCCCGGCCAATCAAGTTGCTTTGCTTATCCTGACTAAGAGAATGCTCATTGTCGAACTTGGTCAAGGTAATATGGTCAAGGTACTAATGTAATGAAACTATACACAAAGTTTCATCAAATTGCTTATCTCTGCTTACCCATTTAAATAGTCCCCTGCCAATCGAAAAGCCCCCCGACCCACCCACTCCACTCCCGTGTAATACATTAGGTTATAATTGTGTTACAAACGTATCACAAGGAGCATTTGAATATTCTCTCTGAGGCATCTGATACCACTTGTCATTGAGGTGTTCACACAGCCAACTCATTTTTGTTTGTTTGTGTTATCTTTATTCAGTATAAATCAACTAATACAAATGAAAAAAAGTACTTGGTTTAATGAGATTATCTTTTGAGAGTTGGTCATACAGGTATCACTAATCATAATTGCTCTTAACTTCAAATATATACACGATTATGTGTATTCTAAATATCAAATAAAACAATGATGATTTCTTTACAATAGCAGTACAACAAATTTATTCGCAATATTTTCCTTTGATCAGTTGATCAAAAACCTGATTATATTTACAATATATTCTAGGTCTTTGCTCTTTATTCCATTGGTTCAAAATATGATAAAAGAGGCTTATCAAAAAGTTTATATCATGTAGTCTTATATAACAAATAGAACAATGACATACAAGATGTTTCAAATCATAATCTATTTGCATTATTTATTTCAATAATTTGACCTGTGATATTCATGTATAAAGCAAAATTGTAAACATTGAATTTCATTCACTTTTATGTATAATATAGTATTAAACCGGTTAATTATTGTATACAACATTTATTTAATTTCATAGCAACATTTTATACTATTGTATTCATTGTAGTTTTTTGTCATTATTAGCCCAGTCCGTGCATAGCATTATGATGTGAAATCCCATTTCATTTCAATTATAATAGTCTTCATCTAGAAACAATATTACTATTTATATTGGTATGTTACTACCAAGATATAACAATAAAATTAGCAAAAGTATGTATAAATTAATAAAGTTCTCTTTAGTATCTTTCATGAATAGTCAATTGTTCAATACCATTATTTCTCTTCACCTCATGCAAATAAATTGAAATGGGATTTAATGTTCAACTGTTTTACTTCACAACTTACATAAATCATTTGGTGATAAAGAAACATACATTTCTAGTATTTTTTTAACATAGTGTACTATACTATGCATCATTATATAGAAGACATATGAATGAATAAACAAAAATATGGCAAAATGAACAACATGAGAATGATTGTAGAAGTATAAGAACAAAGCAATTGGTGGTTCTGTTTCATCTTCATTTTTTGTGTTCATTCCTTTTGTTTGTTCGTTCTCTGAAGGAAGAATCCAGCACCTGAAAAGAAAGAAAGAAAAAAAGAGTATCTGGTCTTACAGCTAATCTGGGATTATTTCGTCTGAGATAAGGAACAGTGGAGGGGGGGGGGGAATGGTGGCAAAAAAAAAATAACTTAAATAGAATGAAAGATATGATTAAAATAAATTGGATAGAGTCAGGTAAGAATAGTAGTAGGCATAAGGTTCAAATAAAGCATAGTATATTTATAAATACATTTTATAATTCTTTATTTCAAATCCATTAAGGGTGATATAAATTTATTCGTACGGGATTTATTTGACTCGCGCTGTTATAAAGCGTAGGGAAATAACTGGTGATTGGTCACCATGGGCCAATCAGGAGCTCGTATTGTGAACTGCTGACCCGACCTTGAAAGTTGTAAACAACAACACACATGTGTAATGGCTGCGCCCATGAAAGAACGTGAATCGACTGATATTTCATCAAATTTACGCTGTATTATTCATTACCAAGGATTTAGAAAGGAACGAGAACAATTATTTACAAAATCTCGCTGGGATAAATTCCGTGAATGTGCCCATGAATGGCTAAAACTTGATGGGCGAGCGAAATGGATAGCTGAACAGGCGACTTCGGGTGATATATTATAATCAAACAAGGAATTTATCGACGCGCCAAAAGATACTGGATTTCACCCAACATGCTACAGGCCTTTTACAGACAAATTCCGAATTGGGTCTGCCCGTAATCGTATAAATAAAGAAAAATTAAAATCCCCGGCTACAATCCAACCAGGGAATAGCGGGAGTGTAGACGATCTGGGACCTAGCTCTCCAAACAAATTACGCTCCTGAAGCAAAAAGAAAGAGTAAATCGGTGCTGCCTGTAGTGTGTATCAGTGACCGCCCTAGACATTCGCCAATTCGCCAATGGCGACAATTATTTTTATTGGCGAATAAAGTGATGATACTGGCGAAAAATTTGGCGAATGAATTTTAGAGAGTGTTATTTCGTAAATCTGCTAATATTAAACTTGAAATCGTCTCGTTAAACGCTTCTTTCGATCGACTCGATGGAGTGTCTATTTTTAGTACATTAATTACTCTAGTCTCAATCTTACAAGTCGCAAATCAGTCAATGTTACAATATTACGCATTAAAACGACCGAAAGATCGAGTATGGAGACTATAAAACACAGTTACGCCCCTTTTGTGTGGCACTGCGTTGTTTACATTCGCTTCACTACAAGTTTTCTTTACTTACGCAGCAAATAAATAAAACGCACATTAATGACAACTAATACTAGTAAACCCAAAATAAGGATAGATTCCTTTTTCCTTCCTACGACTACTGTTAGTCCAGAATCTACTTCCGTGAGTGAGCGTGTCATCTCGGACGCAAGTCCTTCGTTGGCTTCATCAACATGTGGACAAAAATTAGACCTTTAACCGAGACCGTCGAGCTAACCCTCAATGACCTCATGCTTATAAAAATGGATGGACCGGACATAAATTTCAAATCAGCGGTGTCTTAAAAAGAATCGTCGTGTCTTTTCTGTTATGACGATGAAGTAAATTAAATCATGTGACTGTGAAGTACGTCCTATAAACATTTTTTTGTTATCTGCATTCATTCTCTCAATAATGTGAACTTTTGCATGAACAAGGAGATAAAATGGCGCTATTGCACTTTCGTACCTCTACCAGTTCCCGTGGTCGTAGGAACTTGAAATTTTCAGAGGATGTTCAGGGGGACTAGCAATGACCACACACCAAATTTCAGCCGAATTGATCAATAACTTTTTATTTTACCGACCTTTTAATTTCTAACGAGAGAGAGCTTCATCCGTTTGACGCCATTTGCTTTGTTTACTATTTAGACTCGAATAACAAGACACTCAGACGGAAACAGACACACTGCACTAGCTGCCTAACACTGCAGTTCATAAAAATTAATATAATTTTCGTATACTTTAATTTTTGCGCGAAGCCACCATTTTCTATAAAATACTATTTGGTGTTGATCAGTGGATTGGCCTTTAGGTGTGAATATTGCCGTGACCTTGATTTTGACCTTGAGTCCAAACTTCCCATCCATATCGGGGCCTTTGCGTTTATGCTTGCCGTGGCCTTATTTCTTTCTGTATTGTATAAGTTAATGTTCGAGGTGAAAGCAGAGACGACGTCCTTCAGAAAAGATAATTGGGTCAAAGTCGTAGGTCAAGGTCACCTTACAGAAAACTAAACTCAAACTTTTCAAAGTCGTTTTAGGGACATTTGACCTTGACTTACGACCTTGACCCCGTAACCATTTTTGAAGGCTATCACCTTGGCTTGAATCATGGACGTTTACCTTGGTCCTGTCGCACACTGCTCGGTCAGAAAACGGTCAAACGCAGAGGGGCCCGTGTCCGAAAGGAAGTCAATGGGCGTGGTCAATGTGAACGGTCGTGGTGACCTCCACTAGTCACCTGTAACCATCCGTGACCTTGACTTCGACCTTGAGTCCAAACTTCCCATCTATCTCGGGCCCTTTTCGTTTATGCTTACCGTGGCCTTATTTCTAACTGTATTATCAAAGTTAATGTTCGAGGTGAAAGCAGAGACGACGTCCCCCAGAAAAGATAATTGGGTCAAAGTCGTAGGTCAAGGTCATGTTACAGAAAATTAAACTCAAACTTTTCAAAGTCAGTTTTGGGACATTTGACCTTGACTTACGACCTTGACCCCGTAACCATTTTTTAAGGCTATAACCTTGGCTTGAATCATGGACGTTTACCTTGATCCTGCCGCACACTGCGCGGTCAGAAAACGGTTAAACGCAGAGGGCCCGTGTCCGAAAGGAAGTTAATGGGCGTGGTCAATGTGAAAGGTCGCGGTGACCTCCACTAGTCACCGTTAACCATCCGTGACCTTGACTCTGACCTTGAGTCCAAACTTCCCATCCATCTTTCCGTTTATGCTTGCCGTGGCCTTATTTATAACTGTATTATCAAAGTTAATGTTCGAGGTGAAAGCAGAGACGACGTCCTCCAGAAAATATAATTGGGTCAAAGGTGTAGGTCAAGGTGATGTTACAGAAAACTAAACTCAAACTTTTCAAAGTCAGTTTTGGGACATTTGACCTTGACTTACGACCTTGACCCCGTAACCATTTTCGAAGGCTATCACCTTGCCTTGAACCATCGACGTTTACTTTGTTCCTGTCGCACACTGTTCGGTCAGAAAAGGGTCAAACGCAAAGGGCCCGTGTCCGAAAGGAAGTCAATGGGCGTGGTCAATGTGAAAGGTCGTGGTGACCTCCACTAGTCACCTGTAACCATCAGTGACCTTGACTTCGACCTTGAGTCCAAACTTCCCATCTATCTCGGGCCCTTTTCGTTTATGCTTGCCGTGGCCTTATTTCTAACTGTATTATCAAAGTTAATGTTCGAGGTTAAAGCAGAGACGACGTCCCCCAGAAAAGATAATTGGGTCAAAGTCGTAGGTCAAGGTCATCTTACAGAAAACTAAACTCAAACTTTTCAAAGTCAGTTTTGGGACATTTGACCTTGACTTACGACCTTGACCCCGTAACCATTTTTTAAGGCTATCACCTTGGCTTGAATCATGGACGTTTACCTTGGTCCTGTCGCACACAGCTCGGTCAGAAAACGGTCAAACGCAGAGGGGCCCGTGTCCGAAAGAAAGTCAATGGGCGTGGTCAATGTGAAAGGTCGTGGTGACCACCACTAGTCACCTGTAACCATCCATGACCTTGACTTCGACCTTGAGTCCAAACTTCCCATCTATCTCGGGCCCTTTGCGTTTATGCTTGCCGTGGAAGTCAATGGGCGTGGTCAATGTGAAAGGTCGTGGTGACCTCCATTAGTCAAGGTCAAATGTCCCAAAACTGAAAAGTTTGAGTTTAGTTTTCTGTAAGATGACCTTGACCTACGACTTTGACCCAATTATCTTTTCTGGAGGACGTCGTCTCTGCTTTAACCTCGAACATTAACTTTGATAATACAGTTAGAAATAAGGCCACGGCAAGCATAAACGCAAAGGCCCCGATATGGGTGGGAAGTTTGGCCTCAAGGTCAAAATCAAGGTCACGGCAATATTTACACCTAACGGCCAATCCACTGATCAACACCAAATAGTATTTTATTGAAAATGGTGGCTTCGCGCAAAAATTAAAGTATACGAAAATTATATTAATTTTTATGAACTGCAGTGTTAGGCTGCTGGTGCACTGTGTCGGTTTCCGTCTAAGTGTCTTGTTATTCGAGTCGGTTTCCGTCTTAGTGTCTTGTTATTCGAGTCTAAATAGTAAACAAAGCAAATGGCGTCAAACGGATGAAGCTCTCTCTCGTTAGAAATTAAAAGGTCGGTAAAATAAAAAGTTATTGATCAATTCGGCTGAAATTTGGTGTGTGGTCATTGCTAGTCCCCCTGAACATCCTCTGAAAATTTCAAGTTCCTACGACCACGGGAACTGGTAGAGGTACGAAAGTGCAATAGCGCCGATAAAATAATATTCTTGTGTACTATATATAGAGGATATTTGTCGTTTTAGAGTGAATAACATATTTTATTTCATCGAGAAGCAAGAAAACTTATATTTTCACGAATGCGTAGCATGAGTGAAAACATAAACGTTTTCTTGCTTAGAGATGAAATAAAATATGTTATTCACGACAAAACGACAAATGTTCTATTTATTTTATGATTTTACAATCATTTTAGGTAAAAACAACTAGCCAGTGGAATAACACTTTTATTTCACTGATAAAACGCGATATTCCACTACTGATCATAAAATAAAAGTACATATTAAACATTTATTTTGTCCGCGATATCACCTCGGTGGAAGCGGACGTAAAATACAACAAACACACACACACATTTATTTTCATTTTTAATTAACAAACATATGAATAAAAATGATATAAAATATTTGGCTAAAACTTTCTGAATTGGCTAATAAAATTTTGAATTGGCTAAAAATTTGGCTAAAGGTTTTAAGAGTCTAGGGCGGTCACTGGTGTATTATATGTAAAAAACGTGACAGATTTGTCACTGTTGGAGAAAATAGGAAGAAGGATGTATTAACACAGACTCAGACCCAAACAGGCTCAGGTAGGCCTAATGTTAATATTATGTTACTTACTAAATTTATAATTATTACTAATAAATATTAAATATATTCATCCTACAGTTTTTAATTATTGTGTTGTTGTTTTTGTTGTAAATGGAATCAGAAGTGCTACTGCAATCACTGTAAAATTGTTATGAAGCTAGCCAGTAAAGCCCCATTTGTTGATTTGGCACAGTCATTGGTTAAAGTGTTGCACATTTGCTTGCACAAGGGATGAAACATAGAGAAGTTAACTTGTTTTTTATTTTCTTGGCCCACTTGTAGGTGCCTTGCTAAGACGATCTGTCTCTAGACCATTTCCGCTCACACAAAGGATCTGAACTAAACCGCATGCCAGAGTTGACCAGCCAGGTACATGTACATGTAGGCCTCAAAGTGACATTCCCTCCCCCACCCTTGAGCACAAACAACATTCAACGCTATATGGTGTATAATTTGTTTGCAAATTTGTTTGTAGGCCAACTGTTGAAAGCTGCTGAATTGAAAGAGGATGAAGATATTTTAAGGCATATCAGAGGGCAAGATTGTGTGGCCATTGAGGTCAGATATCACCAAAAATGTTATAGGCAATATACATGTACTGAATTTCTTAGACAGTTATCAGAAAGGTAAATATTTGTGATGGTTTTTTTATTTGTATTCTCCGCCTTCTTGCCACTGGTATTATTCAAATAAAACTGAACCATGGGTGAGTCCTGAAATTACTATGTTTTTGTCCAGTGGACGTTAAACCGCAATTCTCCTCTCTATCTCTCCTTGTACTGCTAATGCCTTCCTGTCTTCATTAGCTGGTTTCTGCATGAAAATAAGATGTTAACCCCTGTGTAAGTGTCTTTTTCCTCTGTTGTACGAAATTAATGAGAGTAAACCAAGCTCCAGAATTTTGTTTTAATTGTGTACATGTATATGTTTATTTATATTTTTCAGCAAAGATGACTAGCCCTCCGTCGAATATTAAACCACATACAATATATTCTGTGAAGATGTCATAAGAGAAAGAATCATAAATGGCCAGCAAAGTTGTCTTGTACAGAGAGAGAGAAATGGGGTTTAACGTCCACTCAACACAAACTAGGTCATTTTGGGACTAACATACGGTTTCAATTTTATTTCAATAATTCGCTTGCGCGTATGGGTCTTTAGCAGTGAGAGGAAACCGGAGTGCCCGGAGGAAACCCACGAGGTTGAGAAGACGCCTCTATCTCCATGCCACATACGCTCACACCTGGGATCAAAGCCACAGCCACAAGCCAGAGGTGACCGACCAGCTAGAGGTCGAAGCGCGGCACTCTAGGCCATCCCAACCCCCCTTTCTTGTACAGACCTGTGCATGTGTAGTCAATGTGAAAATGAAAAAAAAACTGTTAAAGAGACCGAATTTGATGTTAATACATTTAGTGACAGTGATGATGATAATGAAGATTAACTTTGATGACATTTGATGTGCAGAGTAACTGTTTAATTTTGATTTTCAATGATTGTTTCACTTTAATAAATAATTTCACAACTGTTCATCCTGTTTTCTAACCTTTCCCTTCATTCCAGCCCAGATACACAATTATTTTTTTTAACTTATATCTACATGTATGTTTGTAATTTGACCATTAATCATATCCGAAATAGTAGTTCACAGCTACATGTACAGTTGTAAAAATACTGTAGTGGCTAATTGAAAGGGAACATGTATGTGGGTTTAGAATGTTTATCTTAGTGGAAAAAAATCATGTGGTTCAATGCTTATAAAGTGCTACTGATCTCCATTATTTCAAAAGCATATCACTCAACTACTGTCAAACATATCCCCTGGCTAGAATATGCTACAAATCGACTCTAGCATGTTCCATACAAGCGATAATTTCTGAGCAAACATCCAACAACCAACCCTAACAGGCCCTTGAGATCCAACAAACAAAATAATTATTGGGCTTGTTTGCCCACACCTGGTCTTATGATTCATACAAGACCTGATAGTCTATCAATTACAGGCATTTGACAGAAAGGGAGATAATTCTTTTTTGCCGTTAATGGATTTCCACAATTCTTTATTCACCCATGACATTTGTGTTTTGAGCATTTTTATTTACATCAAAATCTGTCCAATAAACTGTTCATTGCCAAGGATGAAGGCATGAGGTGTTTTACCAACTATTTAATTTTATGTCAACTTCAGAATTGTTAGTACACAAATAGCATTTATTTGACAATTTTGACGAATTTCATCTGGCCCTCAATCAATAAATTGCAAACATTTTGCTTGGAACTCCCAGATTTTGTCTTCCTGGCATCATAAGCTTTCCAAAAATGTATAGTTTTTCTTTTATGGAAGACCGTGTAGCGGAGTTGTGTTTCTAAGCTAGCTAGAAATTTTGGCTGCAGGCCTACACCTCCCAAGCTAAATTTCCCTCATGTCATCCTGTATAGCAAAGGCATATGCCTGTCTTAATTAACCCAGTACTAAACACAATTTACTTGTTTAATTTTTCCAGCATTTTTCAGGATAGCTGATGGGTTGCGGGTCAAGTTATGCCACTTGTGACTGTGAATATGAAAGCTTTAATATCTGCTTAGCAGATCTAGTTAAGCTTTCATATTACATATGAAAGCTTATTGTTTCTGTTAAGATTATTATTGTTATTTTTTTTTTGTGTTTTGTCCACAAATCGGATTTCTCAGAATCTAACCATAGGATCGTTCTGAAACTTTTACCTATCCCCCCAAAAATGGGTGGTGGCTGTTGATTAAATATATTTTCAAAACGTTTTACGAATCCGAAATCACCGAATTTTACGAAGGAATGCATTTGACCTACAATGCTGTAACTCTGTAACTATTTGACCTATTTTACTAATTTTTTTTTCTTTGAGTATCTTGAAACATTTACTTCAAATCTGCAATTTCGGATTTTGGCATTTCGAAAATTCGTCGCTGTCATTTCGAACCGGAAGTTATTACCAATTTGACAACTTCTTTAATAGTTGTGCGATTTTCGTGAAATTTAGAATGTTAGTAGACCTTGCCAATGCGACTTCAATGATGTCCTTGGAAATTTTCTAAATTATCTCCCCTTGGTGAAATTAAGGATCAAAGTTTTCAAAAAAATCGACGAAATATAGGTCAGATTGCCTTGAAATTTTTTTTCTGTACTAGCTAAGACAGTACTGATGAGTACACAAAATATGGAGTTTGTCGAGCAAACCGGAAGTGCCACCATCTCAAAATGTGAAAAGTCCATACGGCTTTTGCAATATTTTACTTAAAGACATAAGAGTTACATTTTCTGAATGCTTGAAGGAAAGCCTAAAAATCTATCGGTTTAGAATTTTGATTTAGGTCAACTGATGGACGCCATTTTGAAATGAAAATGAAAATTAGTGAAAAATCCACATTTATGGGCTTGAAAACATACACAATTGGTCGTGGCTTAGAGAATCTGTCTCCTATTACCGAAATTAATACATTTGAGGATAGCCTGGATCATGGTCGAATGTTTGGTATTTGAATATTTCAAAAATTCGAATTTCTCCTTTGATGTTTTCCGTGCCGACAAGGTTGTTTTCGAGTTTAGCTGGTTTTGATTTCGCGCATGCGCTACACAGGAACCAACGGTACCATGAGTACTAAATTCCGGCGAACAACTTTTCACGTTGGTACCTAGGCACCCTGAAAATTTCAAGGTGATACCTGCATTCGTTCAAGTCGTTTGTTCTTGTCACCTGCCTTTCGTCGTTTTTTTTTCTAAGTCAATTTACGGCTTCCATGAGGGGAAAAAAGTGGAATTTCGCCGTGACACCGGCACCGATTGTCCGAAAACCATGAAATTTGGACACAATACGCCCATTACCACCCCGGACTCTGTGCTTTACCCCCATTTGATCCCATTAAAAAAAAAGAGTTTTAGCAAAAAAACGATTTTCGGAATTTAATATTGTTTTAACCCTGTAATACCCAGACATGATATATTATTATAATCCCTATGAAATATTTTAATTATTTACTGCTATAATATGAATTATCACTTATTCCCCGTTAAATAAATATCGGTCACCTGGTGCCGCTGTACAACTTAAAGGACACTGGCCTCAAGTCAATTTACGGAGAGAGAGAGAGAGAGAGAAATGGGGTTTAACGTCCACTCGACACAAACTAGGTCATTTCGGGACCAACATATGGTTTAATTTTATTTCAATAATTCGCTTGCGCGTAGGGGTCTTTAGCAGTGGGAGGAAACCGGAGGACCCGGAGAAAACCCACAAGGTTGGACAGGCGACCCTACTCCTTGCGTCAATTTACGGCTTCCATGAGGGGAAAAAAGTGGAATTTCGCCGTGACACCGGCACCGATTGTCCGAAAACCATGAAATTAGGACACAATACGCCCATTACCACCCCTGACTCTGTGCTTTACCCCCATTTTGATCACATTAAAAAGAAAAGAGTTTTAGCAAAAAAACGGTTTTCGGAATTTAATATTGGTTTTAATTAATTTTGAAATTGGAAATGCAAAGAGATTTTATCGCCTCTTCCGTATGTGATAGGTATTGGTACTATACACATTATCCTTAAAAGACAATTTTTTAAACTGACCGTAACGATGCATCGACACTAGAAACCGAAATCGCCTATTTTGACCTATTTTGACTGCTGGGGTATCTTTCCGTACGTGACAAGGAGTAGGTCGCCCGTCCAACCTGTGTATTTTTTCAGGATCACCCGGTTTCCCCCCACTGCTAGACCCCTACGCGCAAGCGAATTATTGAAATAAAATTGAACCATACGTTAGTCCCGAAATGACCTAGTTTGTGTCGAGTGGTCGATCAACCCCATTTCGCTCTCTCAATTTTAGCACTCCTAACTCTAAAACTAAATGCAAGGAACGGGCCTATTTACAGAGGTCACAATTTTAACCTACATGCACACCTACATGATATACATATTATTATAATCCCTATGGGATATTTTAATTATTTACTGTTATAATATGAATTATCACTTATTCCCCGTTAAATAAATATCGGTCACCGGGTGCAGCTGTACAACTTCAAGGACCTTGGCCTCAAGTGCATGGGACCAACTCTACATTTTCTGAAATGTCAATAAAAGCCCTGGAATGATTTCATTTAAAAAAAATAATCAGAAAGTAAATCTAGTTTTATTTATATGCTATTTGTTGCCAGAAAATATATTTTGTTACGAGTCTAATTCAAATTTAAAAATAAACAATGGGTCTGAGGCATATTTTATTGATATATAGAAATTAATGCAGTGTTCTCATTATGTGATAAAAGAGTGCCAGAAATGTCTCGAAATTCAGCCATTTGTGTATTTAGTATATCAAGTATATGCGTGTATTACAAAGCTCTGATTTGTGTGATTTGTGTACACCCCGCCCCCCCCCCCCCTCCTCGTGTCACTATCATGTACATATCAATTCTGCTGCCAACCCACCCACGCGAACATGACTAAATTATGAAACATTGTCTAGTCGTTTGTATGTTACGACAAAACGAGGCCAGCGTGGCTCATTTGCTGCAGAACGGAAGGCCTTGCAAGGATTAGTGTCTAGTCGTTTGGATGGTACGAAAACCCGAGGTCAAAGTGGTTCCCCGTTGGCAGTGGTGAAGTATGGAAGGCCTAGCAAGGATCTGTGTCTAGTCGTTTCGATGGGACGAAAAACGCCCGTCCCATCGTCCATGGTACAAGGATTAGTGCCTAGTCGCTTGGATGGTATGCAAAACAGAGGTCCCCGTTCTCTCCCTTTGTCTGTGGTTCTTGACCGAAGGCCCGACAACTAACTTTGCGTGCAGTTTTTTAGGTAGGACGAAAAATCGAAATCCTGTGTGCATATTGGCGTGCACGAAAAATAACCCTTTGCATTTGGAATTTTATGCACCCACCCCACCCTCGAACAACGCTTAACATAACATTTTGTTTTCACTACCTACATTGTAAAATTTGTTTGATTTCAGATGACTTAGCCCCGGTTTTTCACAGTGAAAGATTTTGATGAAACTTGACATGCATGTTTATAACCCAAAGATATGGTTCCTTTCGATATTTGCGCATATCGAATCGTAACTTCATGAATTATGGTCCCTGATTGTAAGAAAAATCACTTTATATTTCGCGTGTTCTCTATCTATCTCTCGGAAATGGAATATGGAAATACACAAGCTAGCAAGTGTATTACAGGTTGGTGGTGGTGGGGATGAGGTCTTCTATTTGCAATGATTTTTTGACTACAAAATATACGCTCTAACTCATTACTCAAACTACAGCAAAAAAAAAGCGGAACGGAAACCCGATTTTATATATTCTTACAATAGCAACGCACTTCGGGATTAACTTAGAAATGGTTCCACTACTGATGTCTTCCGCCTTACTCCTGCCACAGTAGTGGCTTGTCCTACGGAGTTCCTTTCCGCAAGTTTTTTTTAGTCAAATGACTACAAAAAGGTTACTGGCCTATGTATAGCTCCCTTAATTTACACATAAACTGACCTAAAACTGCACTGCACATATAATAAACCAATTCCCATTGAAATAAAGGTGAAGCCGTACCGCATAATTATATGATTTGATGAAACCCAACTGCTACCTGAAGTTTCTCGCCTATCGAAGTTATAATATCCGCCGGTGCCATGGCGGCTCGCACATTATAAGAATCATTGCTTTGAAAATGTAGAACGCATTAACACAAAGAAAAACTGATGGGTAACTAGTTTAGTGGTCCAGTCTTCACTATAATTTGTGATAGAATTACTTATTTAAAAAAAACTGAATGATGTAAAAATAAAAATGGTTGGAGTGCCCAAGTTTAGATTTGTCGTTGATTTCATAAAGATGTTAGGATATAGAACGTTAAATACTGTGTGATTCAACATGGCGGCCGAGGGGTTTAATATGATATAAGTACGAAATACATGTACATGTAGTACCAAATGGTTTATATGTATGAGAGTCAAGGTTTGGACTAAATGTCTTGGGGAAGTAGGGGGCGACTAGCATGTGCCTCTCTTTAGTGGACCGATGTGAGATTGCCCATTGTATTAACTGGACGGGTAGGCCTATTCACCTTCAGTTATGTGTCAATGTCAAATAAGCGGCTTCGTATCAACACGGTCGGCTCTGGGCCGGATTAATTCTACGTATCTCTCGTAGCTGAGAGAAAAAAGATTTTTTAGCCCAGAGAATATCTTCCGTCAGAGTGGTTGTTGATTCATAGATTCTAATAACCCCTTTTGAAGTTTATATGAAAGCTTTGATATCTGCTATGCAGATCTAGTTATTGTTATTTTTTTTTGTGTTTTGTTCACAAATCGGATTTCTCAGAATCTAACCATAGGATCGTTCTGAAACTTTTACCTATCCCCCCAAAAATGGGTGGTGGCTGTTGATTAAATATATTTTCAAAACGTTTTACGAATCCGAAATCACCGAATTTTACGAAGGAATGCATTTGACCTACAATGCTGTAACTTTGTGACTATTTGACCTATTTTACTAATTCTTTTTTCTTTGAGTATCTTGAAACATTTACTTCAAATCTGCAATTTCGGATTTTGGCATTTCGAAAATTCGTCGCTGTCATTTCGAACCGGAAGTTATTACCAATTTGACAACTTCTTTAATAGTTGTGCGATTTTCGTGAAATTTAGAATGTTAGTAGATCTTGCCAATGTGACTTCAATGATGTCCTTGGAAATTTTCTAAATTATCTCCCCTTGGTGAAATTAAGGATCAAAGTTTTCAAAAAAATCGTCGAAATATAGGTCAGAATGACCTAAAAAAAAAATTTGATACTAGACAAGTAATTACTGATTCGTACACAAAATATGGAGTTTGTCGATCGAACCGGAAGTGCCACCATCTTTAAACGTGAAAAATCAAAAAGGCTTTTTTGCTATTTTACTTACAGACTCGGGCGTCATATTTTCGGAATCCTGGAAGGAATTCCTAAAAATCTATCGGATCAGAATTTTGATTTCGGTCACGTGATGGTCACCATTTTGAATTGAAAATGAAAAATAGAAGCAGTTTGAAGGGCCGGGACTTTGGAACACAAGAACTCTCCTTCTAATTAAGCTAGAATGTTCAAACTTGGTGTAGGCGTTCACTAGGGTAAGCAGAGATAAGCAAGCTGATTTGTTGATTCTTTAGGGCACGATGACATTGGTTATAATGAATGGAGGGCAATGAAACTCTTGTCAATCGAGAGGCTAATAGCTGGCCTGTTGTGTGAAATCATTGTATCATTTTTTGAAAATGTCCGGGGTAGCCGAAAAAAGGAGATCGAAATCCAAAAAGTCGTATTTTTACGATTTGGGGCATTTTTAGAGGTCGTGTAAAGTAAAATAAAGCATGCATATACATATATTATTGATATTAAATATATCATATAAAAAACTAAACAATGAATCAGCTGTCATTGACAGATTTTATATTATAAGCATGGTCAGTGGAAGGTCAGCGTATTGTCTAACTTGAACTCACTGACTCCTTAACATTATTGTGGGTATGGTATAAGCTGAATTTGATGAGATGCACATATCTCGTATGACTATTTGGTACTTACAGTGTTAGACTTTGTCGTAACGTTACGGTCTCCATTCATCAAATCGTCGTTGGGGCTATAATACGATTTTGAATCAAGTTATTTATCACTGAGGGACTCAAAATTAGGTTTGATGTAGCTCTGCTCATTTACAGTGGCGAATTTAACGGGCTCATGGGTTCCAGCTCCCTCCTCTAGAAATTTCACAGCACCCGCATGGATTGTGGCTAATTTTGTGGCAGAATTTTATTTTTCTGGGGGAGGTACTTCTAAAGGGCTCCGACAAAAGTGCCTGAAATGCCATGAAATCACGTTTTCGGCCTCCAATCAAAATTTCTTAGCGGGAGAACCCCCTGACCCGACCCCCTTGCGGGGCTTCACGGTCGGTATCAGCCCCCCTCCCCACCACCATGGTTAATCCGGCGTTGATGTTCCCTCTTGTGCAGCTGCAAAAGAATGTACAAGTTCATTGCCTCATTGTCAAAGATCCCACTTTTCTACCCCAGTTCGGGTAATGAGGTCGAGCGTATATTGTATAGGGGATATTAAACAAGCAAACAGTATGGCTGATGTCTCCCGCCAAAACCCCAAAGTAAAAGATGACACATTAATTAATCGCACTTTCATATTTTTTTCAAAAGTATCGAGCAATCAAACTATACTGTAAATTTCATCACTCTCTGTCAGATAGAAATCAAGGTTATCTTGTCCCAAAGCATCGACCAATGAAATTGCCAAGCTGTAGCTCAAAATGTTCAGTCAAGACCTGATGAACATCTACACCAAGTTTAAACATTCTAGCTCAATTAAAAGCTGGGTTGTTATGTTCCAGTACTTCATTATAACCAAAGTTATATGTTTGTAATTTGACCATTAATCATATCCGAAATAGTAGTTCACAGCTACATGTACAGTTGTAAAAATACTGTAGTGGCTAATTGAAAGGGAACATGTATGTGGGTTTAGAATGTTTATCTTAGTGGAAAAAAATCATGTGGTTCAATGCTTATAGAGTGCTACTGATCTCCATTATTTCAAAAGAATATCACTCAACTACTGTCAAACATATCCCCTGGCTAGAATATGCTACAAATCGACTCTAGCATGTTCCATACAAGCGATAATTTCTGAGCAAACATCCAACAACCAACCCTAACAGGCCCTTGAGATCCAACAAACAAAATAATTATTGGGCTTGTTTGCCCACACCTGGTCTTATGATTCATACAAGACCTGATAGTCTATCAATTACAGGCATTTGACAGAAAGGGAGATAACTCTTTTTTACCGTTAATGGATTTCCACAATTCTTTATTCACCCATGACATTTGTGTTTTGAGCATTTTTATTTACATCAAAATCTGTCCAATAAACTGTTCATTGCCAAGGATGAAGGCATGAGGTGTTTTACCAACTATTTAATTTTATGTCAACTTCAGAATTGTTAGTACACAAATAGCATTTATTTGACAATTTTGACGAATTTCATCTGGCCCTAAATCAATAAATTGCAAACATTTTGCTTGGAACTCCCAGATTTTGTCTTCCTGGCATCATAAGCTTTCCAAAAATGTATAGTTTTTCTTTTATGGAAGACCGTGTAGCGGAGTTGTGTTTCTAAGCTAGCTAGAAATTTTGGCTGCAGGCCTACACCTCCCAAGCTAAATTTCCCTCATGTCATCCTGTATAGCAAAGGCATATGCCTGTCTTAATTAACCCAGTACTAAACACAATTTACTTGTTTAATTTTTCCAGCATTTTTCAGGATAGCTGATGGGATGCGGGTCACAAGTTATGCCACTTGTCTATTTAATTATTTACCAGTGAAAAATCGAATTAACTTCACCAAATTTTTACTCATTATAATGATTTTTTTTTTTCTGTTCATATTATTTCTATGACATGTGACAGTGACTGTGAATATGAAAGCTTTAATATCTGCTTAGCAGATCTAGTTAAGCTTTCATATTACATATGAAAGCTTATTGTTTCTGTTAAGATTATTATTGTTATTTTTTTTTTGTGTTTTGTCCACAAATCGGATTTCTCAGAATCTAACCATAGGATCGTTCTGAAACTTTTACCTATCCCCCCAAAAATGGGTGGTGGCTGTTGATTAAATATATTTTCAAAACGTTTTACGAATCCGAAATCACCGAATTTTACGAAGGAATGCATTTGACCTACAATGCTGTAACTTTGTGACTATTTGACCTATTTTACTAATTCTTTTTTCTTTGAGTATCTTGAAACATTTACTTCAAATCTGCAATTTCGGATTTTGGCATTTCGAAAATTCGTCGCTGTCATTCCGAACCGGAAGTTATTACCAATTTGACAACTTCTTTAATAGTTGTGCGATTTTCGTGAAATTTAGAATGTTAGTAGATCTTGCCAATGCGACTTCAATGATGTCCTTGGAAATTTTCTAAATTATCTCCCCTTGGTGAAATTAAGGATCAAAGTTTTCAAAAAAATCGTCGAAATATAGGTCAGAATGACCTAAAAAAAAAATTCGATACTAGACAAGTAATTACTGATTCGTACACAAAATATGGAGTTTGTCGATCGAACCGGAAGTGCCACCATCTTTAAACGTGAAAAATCAAAAAGGCTTTTTTGCTATTTTACTTACAGACTCGGGCGTCATATTTTCGCAATCCTGGAAGGAATGCCTAAAAATCTATCGGATCAGAATTTTGATTTCGGTCACGTGATGGTCACCATTTTGAATTGAAAATGAAAAATAGAAGCAATTTGAAGGGCCGGGACTTTGGAACACAAGAACTCTCCTTCTAATTAAGCTAGAATGTTCAAACTTGGTGTAGGCGTTCACTAGGTCAATGTCATGATTGAGTTCAAAGATGAGCATTTTTTGCCTAGGGTAAGCAGAGATAAGCAAGCTGATTTGTTGATTCTTTAGGGCACGATGACATTGGTTATAATGAATGGAGGGCGATGAAACTCTTGTCAATCGAGAGGCTAATAGCTGGCCTGTTGTGTGAAATCATTGTATCATTTTTTGAAAATGTCCGGGGTAGCCGAAAAAAGGAGATCGAAATCCAAAAAGTCGTATTTTTACGATTTGGGGCATTTTTAGAGGTCGTGTAAAGTAAAATAAAGCATGCATATACATATATTATTGATATTAAATATATCATATAAAAAACTAAACAATGAATCAGCTGTCATTGACAGATTTTATATTATAAGCATGGTCAGTGGAAGGTCAGCGTATTGTCTAACTTGAACTCACTGACTCCGTAACATTATTGTGGGTATGGTATAAGCTGAATTTGATGAGATGCACATATCTCGTATGACTATTTGGTACTTACAGTGTTAGACTTTGTCGTAACGTTACGGTCTCCATTCATCAAATCGTCGTTGGGGCTATAATACGATTTTGAATCAAGTTATTTATCACTGAGGGACTCAAAATTAGGTTTGATGTAGCTCTGCTCATTTACAGTGGCGAATTTAACGGGCTCATGGGTTCCAGCTCCCTCCTCTAGAAATTTCACAGCACCCGCATGGATTGTGGCTAAATATTGTGGCAGAATTTTATTTTTCTGGGGGAGGTATTTCTAAATGGCTCCGACACAAGTGCCTGAAATGCCATGAAATCACGTTTTCGGCCTCCAATTAAAATTTCTTAGCGGGAGAACCCCCTGACCCGACCCCCTTGCGGGGCTTCACGGTCGGTATCAGCCCCCCTCCCCACCACCATGGTTAATCCGGCGTTGATGTTCCCTCTTGTGCAGCTGCAAAAGAATGTACAAGTTCATTGCCTCATTGTCAAAGATCCCACTTTTCTACCCCAGTTCGGGTAATGAGGTCGAGCGTATATTGTATAGGGGATATTAAACAAGCAAACAGTATGGCTGATGTCTCCCGCCAAAACCCCAAAGTAAAAGATGACACATTAATTAATCGCACTTTCATATTTTTTTCAAAAGTATCGAGCAATCAAACTATACTGTAAATTTCATCACTCTCTGTCAGATAGAAATCAAGGTTATCTTGTCCCAAAGCATCGACCAATGAAATTGCCAAGCTGTAGCTCAAAATGTTCAGTCAAGACCTGATGAACTTTAAATTTATACACAGTGTTTAAGGTCATGAGATGAAGAAGCCAATTGATTTTCAGCGATTTCCGATAATTACTGTCAGAGTTATGGCCCTTCATCACTTAAAAAATATCTTGTGGATGCTCTAGAGGCCAAAGTTAATGTCCGATTGGCTTTAAATTTATACACAGTGGTTAAGGTCATGAGACGAAGTAGGCGATTGATTTTCAGCGATATCTGATATTTACTGCCAGAGATGTGGCCCCTGATCACTTCAAAATATCTTGTGGACGCTCTAGAGGCCAAAGTTAATATCCGATTGACTTTAAATTTATGCGCAGTGTTTAAGGTCATGACACGAAGATGCCTACAATATTGATTTTCAGCGATATCTGATATTTACTGCCATTTCCGATAATTACCGTCAGAGTTATTGCCCTTGATCACTTTAAAAAATCTTGTGGACGCTCTAGAGGCTAAATTCAATATCCGATTGACTTTATATTTATACAGTGTTTAAGGTAAGAAGCCAATTGATTTTCAGCGATTTCCGATTGAATCCTTTGAAAATCACACCTAACTCTAAAACTAAAGGCAAGAAACGGGCCGGTTTACATTGAAGCACAAGTAATTCCTGTCCTGCGTACTCTGTATATAATATATGGTTTTCTAAATATGCCTTGGATGGTAGCCACAAGTCGACAATTTTTGTTTTGTATTTTTCCCATTTTGTTCATTAAATATATTTTCAAAACGTTTTACGAATCCGAAATCACCGAATTTTACGAAGGAATGCATTTTACCTACAATGCTGTAACTTTGTGACTATTTGACCTATTTTACTAATTCTTTTTTCTTTGAGTATCTTGAAACATTTACTTCAAATCTGCAATTTCGGATTTTGGCATTTCGAAAATTCGTCGCTGTCATTTCGAACCGGAAGTTATTACCAATTTGACAACTTCTTTAATAGTTGTGCGATTTTCGTGAAATTTAGAATGTTAGTAGATCTTGCCAATGCGGCTTCAATGATGTCCTTGGAAATTTTCTAAATTATCTCCCCTTGGTGAAATTAAGGATCAAAGTTTTCAAAAAAATCGTCGAAATATAGGTCAGAATGACCTAAAAAAAATATTTGATACTAGACAAGTAATTACTGATTAGTACACAAAATATGGAGTTTGTCGATCGAACCGGAAGTGCCACCATCTTTAAACGTGAAAAATCAAAAAGGCTTTTTTGCTATTTTACTTACAGACTCGGGCGTCATATTTTCGGAATCCTGGAAGGAATGCCTAAAAATCTATCGGATCAGAATTTTGATTTCGGTCACGTGATGGTCACCATTTTGAATTGAAAATGAAAAATAGAAGCAATTTGAAGGGCCGGGACTTTGGAACACAAGAACTCTCCTTCTAATTAAGCTAGAATGTTCAAACATGGTGTAGGCGTTCACTAGGTCAATGTCATGATTGAGTTCAAAGATGAGCATTTTTTGCCTAGGGTAAGCAGAGATAAGCAAGCTGATCTGTTGATTCTTTAGGGCACGATGACATTGGTTATAATGAATGGAGGGCGATGAAACTCTTGTCAATCGAGAGGCTAATAGCTGGCCTGTTGTGTGAAATCATTGTATCATTTTTTGAAAATGTCCGGGGTAGCCGAAAAAAGGAGATCGAAATCCAAAAAGTCGTATTTTTACGATTTGGGGCATTTTTAGAGGTCGTGTAAAGTAAAATAAAGCATGCATATACATATATTATTGATATTAAATATATCATATAAAAAACTAAACAATGAATCAGCTGTCATTGACAGATTTTATATGCATATACATATATTATTGATATTAAATATATCATATAAAAAACTAAACAATGAATCAGCTGTCATTGACAGATTTTATATTATAAGCATGGTCAGTGGAAGGTCAGCGTATTGTCTAACTTGAACTCACTGACTCCGTAACATTATTGTGGGTATGGTATAAGCTGAATTTGATGAGATGCACATATCTCGTATGACTATTTGGTACTTACAGTGTTAGACTTTGTCGTAACGTTACGGTCTCCATTCATCAAATCGTCGTTGGGGCTATAATACGATTTTGAATCAAGTTATTTATCACTGAGGGACTCAAAATTAGGTTTGATGTAGCTCTGCTCATTTACAGTGGCGAATTTAACGGGCTCATGGGTTCCAGCTCCCTCCTCTAGAAATTTCACAGCACCCGCATGGATTGTGGCTAATTTTGTGGCAGAATTTTATTTTTCTGGGGGAGGTATTTCTAAATGGCTCCGACACAAGTGCCTGAAATGCCATGAAATCACGTTTTCGGCCTCCAATTAAAATTTCTTAGCGGGAGAACCCCCTGACCCGACCCCCTTGCGGGGCTTCACGGTCGGTATCAGCCCCCCTCCCCACCACCATGGTTAATCCGGCGTTGATGTTCCCTCTTGTGCAGCTGCAAAAGAATGTACAAGTTCATTGCCTCATTGTCAAAGATCCCACTTTTCTACCCCAGTTCGGGTAATGAGGTCGAGCGTATATTGTATAGGGGATATTAAACAAGCAAACAGTATGGCTGATGTCTCCCGCCAAAACCCCAAAGTAAAAGATGACACATTAATTAATCGCACTTTCATATTTTTTTCAAAAGTATCGAGCAATCAAACTATACTGTAAATTTCATCACTCTCTGTCAGATAGAAATCAAGGTTATCTTGTCCCAAAGCATCGACCAATGAAATTGCCAAGCTGTAGCTCAAAATGTTCAGTCAAGACCTGATGAACATCTACACCAAGTTTAAACATTCTAGCTCAATTAAAAGCTGGGTTGTTATGTTCCAGTACTTCATTATAACCAAAGTTATCATACCCCAAAGCATCAACCAATTCAAAGTCCCGGCCAATCAAGTTGCTTTGCTTATCCTGACTAAGAGAATGCTCATTGTCGAACTTGGTCAAGGTAATATGGTCAAGGTACTAATGTAATGAAACTATACACAAAGTTTCATCAAATTGCTTATCTCTGCTTACCCATTTTAATAGTCCCCTGCCAATCGAAAAGCCCCCCGACCCACCCACTCCACTCCCGTGTAATACATTAGGTTATAATTGTGTTACAAACGTATCACAAGGAGCATTTGAATATTCTCTCTGAGGCATCTGATACCACTTGTTCCTATTATTATTTTTTTTTTTTGTGTCATTTCTACAAATCGGATTTCTCAGAATCTAACCATAGGATCAATCTGAAACTTTGACCTACCCCCCCCCCCCAAAAAAAATGGGGTGCGAATGTTGATTAAATATATTTTCAAATCGTTTTTCGAATCCGAAATCACCGAATTTTACGAACAAATTCATTTGACCTACATTACTGTAACTTTGTAACTATTTGACCTATTTTACTAATTCTTTTTTTGAGGGGTGCCTTGAAACATTTACTTAAAATCTGCAATTTCGAATTTCGAAAATTCGTCGCTGTGATTTTGAACCGGAAGTTGAGATCAATTTGAAAACTTTTTTAATAGTTGCACGATTTTCATGAAATTTAGAATGTAAGTAGATCTTATCAATGCGACTTCAAAAATATCTCCCCTCGATGAAATTAAGGATCAATGTTTTCAAAAAAATCGACGAAATATAGGTCAGATTGCCTTGATTTTTTTTTCTTTACTAGCTACGACACTACTGATTCGTACACAAAAAATTGAGTTTGTAGCTCAAACCGGAAATGCCACCATCTTGAAATGTGAAAATTACATAAGGCTTTTTTGATATTTTACTTACAGACAAGGCAATTATATTTTCCGAATCCTTGAAGGAAAGCCGAAAAACGGTAGATAACACAATTTTGATTTCCGGCAAATGATGGACGCCATTTTGAATTGAAAATGACAATTAGTGAAAAATCCACATTTATGGGCTTGAAAACATATACAATTGGTCGTGACCATGGTCGAACGTTTGGTATTTGAATATTTCAAAAATTCGAATTTCTCCTTTGATGTTTTCCGTGCCGACAAGGTTGTTTTCGAGTTTAGCTGGATTTGACTTCGCGCATGCGCTACGCTAGAACCAAAGGTACCATGAGTACTAAATTTCGGCGAGCAACTTTTCACGTTGGTACCTAGGTACCCTGAAAATTTCAAGGTGATACCTGCATTCGTTCAAGTCGTTTGTTCTTGTCACCTGCCTTTCGTCGTTTTACGCCTTCATGAGGGGAAAAAAGTGGAATTTCGCCGTGACACCGGCACCGATTGTCCGAAAACAATGAAATTTGGACACAATACGCCCATTACCACCCCGGACTCTGTGCCTTACCCCCATTTCGATCCCATTAAAAAAAAAAGAGTTTTAGCAAAAAAACGATTTTCGGAATTTAATATTGGTTTTAACCCTGTACCCAGACAAGATATACATATTATTATAATCCCTATGAAATATTTTAATTATTTACTGCTATAATATGAATTATCACTTATTCCCCGTTAAATAAATATCGGTCACCGGGTGCAGCTGTACAACTTCAAGGACCCTGGCTTCAAGTCAATTTACGGCTTCTATGAGGGGAAAAAAGTGGAATTTCGCCGTGACACCGGCACCGATTGTCCGAAAACCATGAAATTTGGACACAATACGCCCATTACCACCCCGGACTCTGTGCCTTACTCCCATTTTGATCCGATTAAAAAAAAAAGAGTTTTAGCAAAAAACCGATTTTCGGAATTTAATATTGGTTTTAATTAATTTTGAAATTGCAAATGCAAAGAGATTTTATCGTCTCTTCCTTATGTGATAGGTATTGGTACTATACACATTATCCTTAAAAGACAATTTTTTAAAATGACCGTAACGATGTATCAACACTAGAAACCGAAATCGCCTATTTTGACCTTTTTTGACTGCTGAGGCACCCTTCCGGTGGTCCAAATCTCTGGAATTTCTAGCGGTTGGGTGCGCCGCGATGATATTTATCACATATTAAATTGAGAAAATCCTCAGATATCAAGAGCAATTTTTTAAGCAAAAAACCTTTGATTGTTGGGGGTGGGTTTTGAATTTATTTTGAACGTTCTCGGAATCCAACACTCTTCTATTTTTAATATGTGATAGCTAGAATCCCATCGGAATCCAACACTCTTCTATTTTTAATATGTGATAGCTAGAATCCCAAGGTACATTCTGTGCAAATTTGAAGGCAATCGGAGCACAGGAACGTTGCCTGGGTAGAGCAAAACAACCCGGTCGCGAAAATTTACCTATACTTCAAAGTGATTATCATGTTGTGTTATGATCGCCATTTTAGATCAATCTGAGTCCCTGATCCACCGTCATCTACCAAACCACTCCGAAATATAGCCAAAATCCCAAAATCGACCGTAATTTCTTTTTGCTTCGCGCATGTGCCACGCTGGAACCAAAGGTACGTTGACTACCAAATTCCGGCGAGGAACTTTTCACGTTGGTACCTAGGTGCACTGAAAACTTCAAGGCGATACCTGCATTCGTTCAGATCGTTTGTTCTTGACACGGTTCCTGCCGTTCGTTTTTTTCCGCCATTTATGGCTTCTGTAAGGGCGAAAAAAGTGGAATTTCGCCACGAAACCGGCACCGATTGTCCCAAAACCATGAAATTTGGACACAATATGCCAATTACCACTCTGTGACTTACTCCCATTTTGATCAGATTAAAAAAAGGAGTTTCAGCAAAAAATAAACAACCGATTTTCGGAATTTAAATTTGGTTTTAATTAATTTTGAAATTCCAAATGCAAAGGGATCTTATCGCCTCTTCCGTATGTGATTGCTATTAGTACTATACACATTATCCGTAAAAGACATTTTTTTTAAAATGAGCGCAACACCAAAAACCGAAATCGACTATTTTGTCTTTATCATACATTAAATATTATATGCCATCGGTTAATTTTTATACGCCCACATTGAAATTGAATTTCAGCGATTTCCGATAATTACTGTCAGATTTATGGCCCTTCATCACTTAAAAAAATTCTTGTGGATGCTCTAGAGGCCAAAGTTAATGTCCGATTGACTTTAAATTTATACACAGTGGTTAAGGTCATGAGACGAAGTAGGCGATTGATTTTCACTGCCAGAGTTGTGGCCCCTGATCACTTCAAAATATCTTGTGGACGCTCTAGAGGCCAAAGTTAATATCCGATTGACTTTAAATTTATGCGCAGTGTTGTGGCCCCTGATCACTTCAAAATATCTTGTGGACGCTCTAGAGGCCAAAGTTAATATCCGATTGACTCTAAATTTATGGTCATGACACGAAGATGCCTACAGTATTGATTTTCAGCGATATCTGATATTTACTGCCATTTCCGATAATTACCGTGAGAGTTATTGCCCTTGATCACTTTAAAAAATCTTGTGGACGCTCTAGAAGCTAAATTCAATATCCGATTGACCTTAAATTTATACAGTGTTTAAGGTCATGAGATGAAGAAGCCAATTGATTTTCAGCGATTTCCGATTGAATCTTTTGAAAATCACACCTAACTCTAAAACTAAAGGCAAGAAACGGGCCGGTTTACATTGAAGCACAACTAATTCCTGTCCTGCGTACTCTATAAATATAATATACGGTTTTCTAAATATGCCTTGGATGGTAGCCACAAGTCGACAATTTTTGTTTTGTATTTTTCCCATTTTGTTCATAAGGTAAATGTAATTTTTCAGATACCTGATGACATTTATACTTATTGTTTCAATAGATTCTAATAACCCCCTTTGCAGTTAATATGAAAGCTTTCATATCTGCTATGCAGATCTAGTTATTATTATTATTATTATTTACCGCGGGAGCCGATTTCTCCATGATCGGAAACAGATATCGATCTGGAACCAAATTTTCTATCGGGAAACCATGTGGTGGTTACTTGATAAAGTATTTTTGAAACTTCTGCGCAGACCGGAAGTGGCCGAATTTTGAACGGTAGCAATAAATCAAAAAGCGGCCGTGGTTTCGCCAATTCTTTACCTCTTTTAAAACAATTCACATTTTTGAAAACCCTGAATCTTTTCCGAGACAATGGTTATCTCACATTTTTGAATTTCGAACATTCATCTATGGCTTTTGTCGTTCGAAATTTGAAAAATTAAATTTTTACAAAAAACTTTTTTATTTATGAATATTTTTTAGTCGTGTTTTACACAAAATTTACGAGTCATCTGACTTAGGTAAAAATGTGAACACGCACACGTAACTTGAACTGGAAAAACAAATTAAAATTATTTTCATCTTTGTTAGAAAATGTCGCGCCTTTCAAATGTAGAACGTATACGTGCTATAGATAGGCTCTATGCTGGTCAGTCTGTGGTCATTGTTGCAAGAGCCTTTAATTGTTCACGCCAGACAATAATTAATCTTAGAATGAGAGTGCTTCAAACTGGAACTATTGCCGACCGCCCAAGGACGGGAGCGCCACGCGTGACGTCACTCCATGAAGATCAAGCAATACGATTACGTCATCTTAGAAACAGATTTGTCACTGCAACCTCCACAAGTAGAGAGATGTTTGGTGGAAGGGTAAAGGGTAAACTGTTCGAAATCGCTTGCAGGCTGCTGGTCTTTGGGCTCGGAGGCCCTATAATGGACCAATATTGACACCTCTTCGTCGCCGTTACCGACTTGTGTGGGCCACAAGACACATAAGATTTACTCAAAGACAGTGGAATTCGGTCGTCTTTAGTGACGAATCTCGATTCACTTTGAGATTTGCCGATGGCAGGGCCCGAGTGTGCCGCAGACGAGGTGAACGTTACGCTCAAGTATGCGTCAGAGAAGTTGACTGATTTGGTGGCGGCAGCGTCATGGTTTGGGGTTCTTTTTGTGCACATGGGCGTTCTCCTCTTGTTGTTGTCCAAGGAAACTTTAATGCTGTCCAGTACAGGGATCAGATTTTGCAACCTGTTCTTCTTCCGTTTATGCAGAGACATGGGCCTTGACTAACGTTTCAACAAGACAATGCTCGACCTCATACAGCAATTGCTACCCAGAATTTTTTAAGAAATGCCGGTGTCCAAGTCCTGGATTGGCGGTCGCTTAGCCCCGACAGTAATCCTATTGAACACATCTGGGACGAACTGGGTCTACGTGTTCGTCAGCAAGTGAATCCACCACTGACGTTGCAGGACCTTCAACATGCTCTTGCTGAGCAGTGGCGACGTCTTCCTCGGGTAGTGTTTACTAATGTTCTGAGATCCATGAGAAGACGTTGTGTGGCAGTACTAGACGCTAGATTAGGCCACAACCGTTACTAAACACTTTATTCCGATTGTTCTCAAAGTCTGTGAATTTCATTTTGGGGGGTACTGTGACATCACGAACGTTATCAATGTCAAGGACTTTCGGCGAGACGTATTCTTGCTTTCTGTTGATGTCAAGGTCGTCTGTGCACAACATAACACTAAAATAGTTGCCTTAAACCAAATATTAAAAATCTAGTCCCAAAAATCCCGAGTGTCAAGTTTTTAATCATACTGCACGCAGCGACCCATCTACGTCATACTTCCCAGAATGTGACAATGTCCTTGTTAGCCTCCATTTTAAACGCACACGTGATCATTTTGGGGCGGGACTTATCGAGACACCGTTTTGTTTAGACAACAGAGTAAAAATAACCCACGCACGTGTGTTTTATGTAAACACGCCATGTCGCTGACACTCGCGTAAAAGCGATATAAAATATGTATGGGTAATATTGCAATAAATTCTTTGCCATTGTAAACTGTCTTTAGAGTTTCAATCTGTTTATCTTTCAAAACATGGTTAGATACGCCTAAATTTGTTTTCGCAAACAAAACCGCCTCTGCGAAATTATCTGTCATAGGCGCGGCCATATTGAATAATTAGGGAACTTTTTTGTGATTTGGCTCTGATTAGTTTGACATCTTTCATACACACAACGGCTAAATAAACATATTTAATTTCATTCAATATGACAATAGAAGAGAAATAAATACTTCTAAAAATTTCTAAAAGCATACTCAGTGTTTTCGACTAAAATCGTCGATGTAGGAATTAAAATGTCGGTTAATTAGCTTAGGGCCTATTCTCAGACGGAGCTAGCTTTAGAGAGGCAGCCTAAGTTTGGGATGGTTTTTAATTTGGCTGAGTATATATTAATGGGACTATTTAGGTCTGACTTATCTGCATCTTCGTGCACTATTTGACGTTGTTTTTTTAAGAATTTATTTTTATTTGCCCTGAAAACTTCATTGTGCTGGCTGCACAGTCGTCTGCATAAGTCTGTCCTAACAAGTTTGCCTTGTGCGTGTTATTTAAGGCCGTTTCGGTTTTATAGGTTAATAAATGTATATTTTGTCTTACTTTTTTTCCGGTGATTCCTGATACTGTTTTTAAATTCGTTCGATCATTAAGGGAGCTACAGTAGTTTTGCCAGTTTTCTGTCTTGGTTGTTGGATTTCTGTCCCTGCGGAAAGTTTAGCTTCAAGGTAAAAAGTTCTAGTTTCTTCATTCGGCCTACGTTTGTATTTTCGTAGCGCCGATTTCCGGATGTTGTCAAGAGTTTGTAACTTATCTGACCACCAATGTTTGGGGGATTTTCTGGTTGTTTCTTTTGTTCGGGGGATAGATTGCTCTGCTGAGCTGATTATTGCCCTAGTGAGATTGTTCGAAAATGTATCAATATTGTCATGCCTTATTGACTCAAAATCCCAGCAATTGCATAAGTTTTTATATAATTCCCAGTTTGCTTTTTCCTTTTTCCACCCAGCCTGACATTTGGTGTTTTCGGTGTTGGCATTGGAAGCTATGGCGGTATGGATAGCTACGTGATCGGTGCCTAAAAGTTTCGTTTCTTATTCCCCAATTGCAATGGGGAAACACCCTTATGAAAAAGTCCTATAGAAAAAGTACAGGTTTCTATAGAAGTTTGTGGGATTCTATAGAATGCTACAGGAAAACGAATTCATTCTGTGTTTTTCTTTACATGACTGTAGATTCAAAAACATGTACTATAGTTTTGTGTAGGATTGGTAGATGAATATTTTCCAAGTGTAATTTCCTATAGAATTCTATAGAATACTGTGAGAAACTATTGGTGCTGCTATAGTTTTCTATAGAACTAACTTGTATCCTCGAGTCAGTTGAGTAATCCTTCAGTTTTCTATAGCCTTTGTGCTAAAAGACTATAGTTTGCTATAGAACTAACTTGTATTCTCATGTCAGCTGTGATTCCTATAGATTTGGCGGTAAAAACTATAGTTTTCTATAGAACTAACTTATTGTCTCAAGTCAGTAGTATATTCCTATATGACATTCTGTAGAAAACTAAGGGGAAAAAAATTCTATAGATTTTGTGGAGAGAAAGATAATGCATGAGCCTTCTATAGTTTTCTGTAGAATTTATATGTATACTGTACTTTAACCATTTTAACAAATAGCCTACCATAGTTTCCTACATAATATTGTAGAAACAATGTTGATACTACAGATTTCATAAATTGGCGATGTCTTTTTTTCATACTCATAGTTTACAATAGAATTTAGTGATGCACTTGTGTGAATTATGTAAACTTTTCCAACATAATTTTCCTGGATGCAGTTTTCCTTAATTTATTGTGATATCAAATGACAAACGTACTAAAATAAGCTTTCCACGAAAAATAAAATATAAAGTATAAAATAGTGTATATAATATGAATGAACTAGTGATACATGTTGACAGTCAAAGGAATTCCCCACCCCAACCTCCAAAAAATGCCAGTAGATGTTCACAACAAAAATATCAGATAATAAATTATTCTTCAGATAAGTCAATGAAATAAAGCCAAAGTTTATTTGAACACAGTCTGACTGTTGGGTGATCCTGCTATTTAGATTTTAATGACTATAGCATGATGATGGGTTAGTTGTATTTTACGTCCGCTTCCACCGAGGTGATATCGCAGACAATGTGACTATAGCAGATTCTGTACTCAACTTATATAATTTGTTGAAGCCACTAGGTCAACCGTGCATACCTGTCGACAAACTATAATTAACAGCCAATGTACTCTCTTGAAATCTGTTTGTCCATTGGCTGAATTTAAAATTCAAAAATTCAGTGTATAACAACTTTTAATATGTTAGTATTAACAAGAAACTGAAGAGAATGGTGCTGTTTTTTCACAGATTTGATTAAAGATAGAAAGATAAGTATACTTAAATTAGATAAGATTTATGTGATTTTGTCATTTATTTAACATTATTACCTATTCTTTTCCCTATATTTCAGTTTTACCAAGAAAACAACTTTTCATGGTTCCGGCTGGTGAATCAACAGAATTCAGATTAATCCATGAGAGAAAAAATAAGCTTATCAATTTAGAAGAATCCATGAGAGAAAAATAAGCTTATCAATTTAGAAGAAATCATGGGCCAACTATATTTATTCCCAAAATAAGATTTAATAAAAAAAAAGTCTATAGAATTCTATAGTACCCATACTACCCATTCCTACAGAAAACTATAGTGGCTCAATTTCCAAACTACAGAATACTACAGTATTCATTCCTATACATAACTGTAGAATTTCCTACAGAAGGTGCAATAAAATTCTGTAGAATACTATTATAGAATTTTATCCAAAAGAAAATGGGACCCCCCCCCCCCCCCCCCCCAAAAAAAAAAAAAAAAAAAAATCTATAGATTTTCTATAGAATTCTACACTGGTATTCTGTAGGACTTTTTGCTAAGGGCAGTGTTGGTTCGATATTATTTTCATTGAATAGTAGAAGACTGCTGCCTTCTGTGTACTCGTACAGTTCGTTTCCATCTGTGTCGCTCGCAGGTGAGCCCCATGCTGTGTGATGGAGTTGAAGTCCCACATATGACTAGGTTGTCGCCCGGAATTTGTTTGAAGATCCTATTGTAGTCATATTTTTTTGTTTTGGTGCCTGGCGGGTTGTAAACATTTACTATGCTCAGAGATTGTTTGTTTTCTGTGAAAATGTTGATTGCCATTGACTCTACTTTGTTTAATTGACTTATTTTTAATCTACTGAAGGGGATGTTGTTTTTGACATAAATGGCAAGCACTCCCCCTTTAGATTGACCTGGTCGATTATGTCTCGACATTGTATAACTGTCTAATTTGATATCATTGTTTATGGGAGTTAGCCTCAGTATATCTGGGTTGTTTTGATATACATATTGTTTGAGTTCTATCAAACGTGACCGCAACCCATTTACGTTGAGTTGAAAAATATTCATCGGCTTCGCCATTGTAATTGTTAATTTGTTTTTTTTGGTATATTAGCTTGATTTAAAGATAGGTTGCCAGGCAACGAAACATACGCCCACAGCAGCTAAATCGTCCGGGCAGTCAACAAGTGTTGTCGCATATTTTTACTTCTTTCGGTAATGAAACATTTATAATACACTCATGAAGTAATTATCAGAAAACCATTAGAATTTGTTTGGTTTTTAATATCATGGATTTAGCTGTTCAAGTCATAAAAATTCATTGAAAATCAATATACTTGTTGTCTCAAGCTCTTAAACTCTGTGTATCAATCTGAAGTCACAAGATTTTTCAAAGTGATCAAGGGCCATAACTGTGACAGTAATTATCGAAAATCACTGAAAATGAATAGACATCTTTGTCTCATGACCTTAAACACTGTGTATAAATTTAAAGTCAACCGGATATTGACTTTGGCCTCTAGAGCGTCCACAAGATTTTTCAAAGTGATCAAGGGCCATAACTCTGGCAGTAATTATCTAAAATCGCTGAAAATTAATAGGCTTCTTTGTCTCATGACCTTAAACACTGTGTATAAATTTAAAGTCAATCGGATATTAACTTTGACCTCTAGAGCTTCCACAAGATTTTTTGAAGTGATCAAGGGCCATAACTCTGGCAGTAATTATCGGAAATCGCTGAAAATCAATAGGATTCTTCGTTTCATGGCCTTAAACACTGTATATAAATTTACAGTCAATCGGATATTAACTTTAGCCTCTAGAGCGTCCACAAGCAATTGTGGACGCCGGACCAACGGACGGACGGACGGGGGCGACGACAATATACGACCACATTTCAATGTGGGCGTATAAAAAACGTCTTCGCTGTTGTTTACACTGCACTTGCGCTTTAATTGTCTTGGTTGATTATCTCATTGTCAGTTATCATGGGATTGTTTCCATCTCGTAGTGAATTGTCTTCATCTACACTGACAGAGCCTAGAATGACTCCGGCTTCTGCGGCTTTCTTTTGATTTCGCTGCGGATTTGATTTCTCAGGAGCCCTTTCTGCTTGAGAGGGTTTCCCTTGATTCGATTTTTTTGGGGGGGGGGGGGGGGTGTGTGAATATTTTTGATGATTGTTGTCGTATTTGAGACATACGACAATATTGTCTTTCCTGTCTCCGAGTTACGTTCTTCCTCGTCCTTAACCGTTCCTCGTCCTTAACCGTTCCTAACTTGGCCAAGTCCCGGCAGAAGCGGACAAAGTCTCCCGCGCTCTTGAACTGGGGAGTAAAAAGTTTGTTTGCCTCGGTGTATTCTTTTTTTGGGTTCTTAATCCCTGCTGGGAGTGACTGACACTGGTGCTTTGTTTGGTATGGTTTTATTTGTAACGTGTGCCGTTGCCTCTTTGTGGCTGATGCCATGAGTATCTTGCATGCTTAACACTGATTTTGTATTTAAATACTTAGGACATTTCGGTGAGTCGGCACCGTGGTTACCCCTACATTTTACACATTTTAATTGTGAGGCCCTGCAGTCTTTGGTGTTGTGGGAGTTCCCACATTTCCCACATACGGCCCCACTCCTACACATTTTCTCTATGTGCCCTATTCTCTGGCCCTTTTCCAGTCTTACAGGGTATTGGTATAGAGCTAGGGGATTATAACCCCCTAATTTTAGGTTTTCCATGATTTCCGCGTCGGAATAATCCTTTGGGATGTTATATATTATCACCCTATACGTCTGATTGTGCTCCGACATGGAGATTTAGTGTTTTGAAAGTTGTAGCCAATTGGGCATCCTCTATGTTCTGAAAGGCTATCCTGGCATTTCCGTCAGCAAGGGACACCGTATGTCCGGGAGAGCCGCTGTCCCCCATTTCATACGGATTTCGTCTCCTACTTTTGACACCTTTGTGCCTTTGAAGGATTTCCCATTTTTGGGGATACATAATACAATGTATTTATATTCCTGCACCACTTTTGTTGGAAGTGCCGGTTGGGGCTTTTTGGGTGAGTAGGCTGAAACACACAAGCAAAGGTTCCTGTCATAATAATAATAAATGTAGTAAAAGGATGTGATAAAAAGAAAATAAAACTAAAAAAGATAAATCAAAAAATACAAAAAACAGAAAAACGAGTATATGGAACAAGTATGGAGAGGGAAAGGAAGTCGAAAGTGAGACGAAAATCTGTAGCCTATATAAACTTTGTTGAGCAACTAAGAACAACCTGCCCACTGACTTGAGTTGATCAATTGACGAATTTAATAACGTATTTGTAACAAAAAATAGAGATGTGAAGAGAATAAGGTGTAACAGCATTTGCAGCATAAGATAATCCAATAATCCAATGAGTAAACGATATGTTTGAAATAGCTATTTTATTTAACGTCCGCTTCCACCGAGGTGATATCGCAGACAAACGATATGTGTGAAATAGCTTTATTTAACGTCCGCTTCCACTGAGGTGATAGTAGTAGACAAGAAATAGGAGACCCGAAGCTGCTTCCTGTTTTTAGAATATGATTTTGCAATCTTTCCAATTTCGGCCTTAGGCCATGGATTGGGTTTTGTGGGAAGTTCTTCCCTTTATTTAGTAAAAAACACATCGTTTGGTAGATGTTTTCTTCTGCTTCTGGATTGGTAGATGTCTTCGTTGTGGGATTAGTGTTTAGGTGCCAGGCCCGTCTTATCGTGACCTCCCCTTACTCCACAATCCCACTCTATGGGTTTGGTATCTGTTTCTTTTGCGGAATAGTGTTTAGATCCCGAGTCCGTCTGACCGTAACTCCCCTTACTCCACTATCCTGCTAGTTTGGTAGATGTCATCTTTGTGGGATTTGTGTTTAGGTGCCAGACCCGTCTTATCGTGACCTCCCCTTACTCCCCTATCCCACTCTGTAGGTTTGATGTCTATTTTTTTTGCCGGAATAGGGTTTAGATGCCGAGCCGTCTGATCGTGACTATCCCTTACTCCACTATCCTGCCAGTTTGCTATAAATCCCCTATGTAGTTTAGTGTTTAGATGCCGAGCCCGTCTAACCGTGGCCCCCTCTTACTTCACTATTCTACTTAGTCCAACTGTGTCCATTAGGGCAAGGATTTGTTCGAAGATTTGCAGTTTCAGATCTGGTCTCGGGAAGAGTAAGTTCTTAGTGTTGAATGGTATGTTGTTAGTCTCCATCATTCTCACTAGTTCCCTTCCCTCCTCCTTGTATATCTCGCAGTCTACCAGGACATGGTTGGTGGTACATTCTTCTCCGCACTCACAGACGATGACTTGGTGTTTGTAGTCTCGCGGCCGCTCTTTCACCCTTAGTTTCGATTAAGTCTGCATATATCTCTTCTAGGGTGATTGATCGCAGTATTCGTGTAGATTTTGTCACCCAGTCGGAATCTGTATGTGTCAAGTTCAACGAGTTTTAATTCCCAGAATGAATTGACCTGTCTTTTAACCATACTGTAGATTTCCGTGGTGCTGTAGTCTATGGTGCGGAGTAGTGCTGTGTCCTTGAGACCTTCGTTGGCGAGTCGATCCGCCTCCTCGTTTCCTCTAATGTTGACATGTGATGGAATCCACACGAGCTCTAATTTGCTACCCTTCTCTAGGACCCTTTGGTTCAGCTGCCTGATTTCCAAAATGACTTCTGGTCTTGAGTCCGAGTTGTCATTTTGGATTGAAATCAGACTGCTCAGAGAGTCGCTTGGAATGACGAACTTACTAGTCTTTTGATGGGAAATCCATGATATAGGGCCACGAATGGCCACAAGCTCTGCAGTGTACACCGAACAGTTATTGGGCAGTTTTCTGCTTATTCCCTGTTCCCCGTTTGGCAGATATATTCCAAACGAGCTTGTGCCCCTTTCAGGGTTGCGTGAGCCATCCGTGTACACATGGTCCCAGTCATCAGACGGCCAGTTGTCTTTCAGGTGTTCTAGAGAGAAGGCACGTGCAGCAGTGGGGTTGTTTTTCTTGTCGGTTTTCTGTAGTAGATCTAGATTGACCGGCGGTATAGGGAGCGTCCAAGGGGCAATTGCTGGGGGGTCGTGTTCATTTATCACGAGCTCCCCCAGTCGCAGTTCCTTGATTGTTTCCCTGATACCCTAGCCGAAGCTTTTCTTTCTAGGATCTCTCACATATCTTGTCTTTTGTAGACTGACAAAAGTAGGAGATCTTGGCCCACGTGCTACCCGTTATTTTTCTCATTAAGTTTAGGATTTTGGAGCATCTATCTACAGTCAAGTCGATGTGCGGTTTCCAGGTCAGCCTTCGGTCAAAGATTACGCCATGGAACTTGGTTTGGTCTTTAAACTCGATGTTTTTCCCGTTCATACACAGAGTCATTCTGCTTATCCCACTATCCCTGCTCACGAGCATACCGACCGTTTTCTTCTCTGAGACTTTAAATCCCCAGTCGTTTGCCCATTCATGAATTTGTCTAAGGCCTTTTGCATGTTCTTTTGCAGTTCACAAAAGCTCCTCCCTTTCCTCCACATGGTACTGTCATCAGCAAATTTAGCTAAGTCAGTTCTGGCATCGAGGTAGGACGATTTCTGTATGTCATTGATCATGATATTGAAGAGGGTGGGACTGTTGACCGACCCCTGAGGCGTGCCATTTTCTAATGTTTGCTCGGCACTCAGGAATCTGCCAACATTCACCTGTATCCTTCTATCGCTCAGAAAGCTTTTGATCCACCGAAAAATTATGCTCGTTATACCGATACGTCCCAACTCAAAGAGCAGCCCGTCTAACCAAACCAAACCGAAAGCTGTGGTCAGATCTACGAACACGGCACATAACAGGCACTCCTTGCTGTAGTCCCACCAAGTGGTCCATTGTTGATCGTCCTTTCCTGAACCCGCTTTGATTTTCGTCGATCAGTCGGTTACTCTCCAGATAGAACTGTAATCGGATGTTAACCATTGTCTCCAGCAGCGTCTCCAGGGTTTTGCATTGTGTGGATGTCAAGCTTACTGGTCGATAGGACTCTGCCTTTGTCCTCTCTTTCCCCGGTTTCAGTCGAGGGATGACGTTTGCTTTCTGCCATTCTTTAGGTACCTCTCCAGACAGCCAGGATGTGTTGAAGAAGTTTAGTAGTGTCGTTTTGGCGTTTCTAGGCAGATGTTTGAGCATTGAGTACTTTACTTTGTCCTCACCAGCCGCACTATCCTTCTTGAGGGAAAGAGCCTTATTTAACTCTTCTTCAGAGAAGGGTAGGTTGATTGGGTCAGCCTCTTCATTAGATTCAATTACTGATGAAGGGTGCTGCGAGTAAAAGATTTCCTTCCTCTTCAGAAACACTCTGCAAATGTCTTAGCAAGTAGATCTGCCTTTTCCTTGCCGTTGGTAACGTACTGATCTCCATCTTCAAGGTTTGGTATGTTGAATGATCTGCGGTTCCCGTTCATGGCGTTCAGCTTCTTGCGTGTTTTTATTCAACGTATTACAGAATGTCATCCAGTGCCCACTTTTTGCCTTCTGGATGGTGTCTCTTGCAGCGTATTTCAACTTTAGGTAGTTTTGGTGGTTGACTTCATTGTAGTGGCGTTTCCGTTTCCACCAGAAGTCTTGGGAATGGAGTCGTTTGCGGCACCTATAATAGAACTTTTGGGGGTTGACTTCATTGTAGTGGCGTTTCCGTAGGCGAAGTGCCTTCTTTCTTTCGTTAACCGCCTTCTGACATTCTGGTGACCACCAAGGTTTTCTAATCCTTGGTTTTCCACCAGAAGTCTTGGGAATGGAGTCGTTTGCGGCACCTATAATAGAACTTGTGATGTTGGCAGCGTACACGTCGATGTTAGCATCGATGATATCTTCTTCTTTCCAACCAAGGCAGCCTACACGGAAGTTGGCCCAATCGGCTTCTTTCATTTTCCAATTGGGTCTCCCGTTATAGACTTCCCTGGTTGCTTCAGTCTGAATGCAGAGTTCTATCCGTAGATGGTCACTGCCAAGTGTTTCATCTTCGTGTACTTGCCAGTACCAAGCGTACAGGACGTGAGATCTAGGTGCGAAGGTGGGGCATTTCCTCCGACAAAAGTAGGGCTCTCGTCGTTCAGTACGCATAGGTCGTTCTCTTCTATTATTGAGCATAGGCCAATCCCCCGACAGTCATTCCTCGGTGACCCCCACAGGGCGTGTTTTGCGTGGAAAAGTGTATCCGGGCAAGTAGATGTCGTTCTTGGTTGGTAGTAGCTTGGTTTCTTGGAGGCATATTACAACTTTGGGGATTGCGGGTGATGTATTTTCTCAGCTCAGCACATCTGGGGGCCAATCCATTAACGTTTAGTTGTAGAACTTTTACCTGGCCCGCCATGATGACTGTCCGGATGGATGCCTCTCTGTCTTGTCTATTTATTGGTCAATTGGCGTTTCACATTCCATAGGGATAAACCTCATTAGTGTTCGTCTTTGGTGTTAAAACCGGCAAGCAACTGGGCATATCGCCAGTGCTGTAGTGACGAACATGAGATATCCTTCTACGGAGAGCAAGGTTTGCCGTTTGATCGCCTTTTGTGGTTTCTTCGTCGTCGTCTTCTCTTGTTTTTAAGGGCCTCAGGTGTGGTACTTTTCTTGAAGGATAGGGCGACGCTTTCCTGATCCTTCCCCTGGGCCACATTAACCCGATATACCTCGGTAGCTTGGTACCCCCTCTCTGTTAGATCTTCCAGAATTTCCTCCCCGGTATATTCGGCCGGTATCCCATGAACAACCACCTTATCAATAGACAAGGTGATCGGTTCGGACACCGTCACGGTCATACCGAGAAGTACGTTCTGAGCCAGCGCCAGATCCATCTCAGATCTTTTTACCAACGTTCCCCGTCAAGAAGCTATTGAAGTCCTCCGCACTCGATTAAATGAATTAGAAGCACCCCTAGAAACCAAGTTGTCAACCGATAGTATCCTTGAGTTAGTTACCATGTGCCTTGATTCGAAATTCTTCACCTGGGGTGACGACATATACAAGCAAGTCAACGGTTTGCCCATGGGTAGTCCCCTATCACCCTTAATCTCTGAAATCTTCATGACTGAATTTGAAAACTGTGCCCTAAGAACCTCTCCCATCACTCCAATCATTTGGCTTCGCAAGGTCGATGATACGTTTGTGGTGCTTGATGAAAATGATGAACCTATGTCCCTGCTTGAACACCTGAACAAACAGCATTCTAGAATTAAATTCACTATCGAAACAGAAAAAGAAAATACCCTACCATTCTTAGATGTACAAGTTATAAAAGTCAATAATCAAATGAAAACTAAAATATACCGCAAACCGACCCACACAGACCAATATATCAATTACAACTCCAGTCATCCCCATTATATCAAAAGAGCCCTTATTTCCACCCTAGCACGCAGAGCAATCAACATTTGTGAACCCGAATTCCTGCAGGAAGAATTGGACCATTTACGCCACGTGTTTTGTAACCTGAATAATTATCCCCCGTTACTAGTGAAAAAGCAGATCAATGAAACTATCAAAACCACCAGTAAAGATTATCAAAAACCTGAAAAATCCCCCATCAGAATAACCTTGCCCTTTTATGGTAATTTAACATACAGAGTGAGCAACCTACTAAAGAAATCAAACATTGACACCACATTTTCGGTCCCGACCACCCTGAAACAGATATTGAAAGCCAACGGCAAGTTGCAACCAATTCTCCCCACCCAACCCAAAGGAGTCGTCTACCAAGTGGTTTGTTCCTGCAAGGTTACATATATCGGGGAAACGAAACATTGACAAAAGGATAACGGAACATAAGTCCAAAGCCGCCACTAATAACTCACCAATAGCGGAACATCTCCAGAATCACCCACAACACAGAGTTAAATGGAATGAGGTCCAGATACTAACCGCCAACCAACAGAACAAGAAAACCAGGAAGATCCTAGAAGCTATAAATATCAGAAGACATTCACCTGAACTCAATAGGGACTTAGGGCTCTACATCCCCAGGGCATATGATGATGTAATTAAGATGCACAACATAATTTAACTATTAAGCCATCTTTGGTTGTACTAAAATCCCCGCCCCCACCCATCTCATTAATAAATTTTCGATATTATAGATTCTCCCAACCTGTCCCTTATATTTTTAGAGGATTTTTGTTCTTGTTTTCTTAGTACAAATTGTGTATTGTTATAGTTGTACTTATATAATGCAAATCTTATTTAACTTCATGCATATGGCCTCACTACCTGTGCTTTATCAACTTCCCACTATCCATACATGCTACCCTTTTGAAAGGCTTCATAACTGTTAATAACCCTCTAATCATGCAGTATCAGTGCTTATTAGTAGCTAATTACCTTGTTATGTTTGTTATTATTGTTAAATATCCTTTACACCTTGATTATTTCTATTACTGTTATTCTTAATCCATGCAGATGGTTTCTTATTAATTTCATATATATTGTCCACAAGTTTACTAAATTGTCATTTGTGCTTGATAACGATAAGAGGATACTTGTCGAAACGTCTTGCTTTTAGAATAAACTAGTGATTGTATCCCATAAAAACTGTGTTCTGTTAATTTGTTCCCTGATCGCTAAATGCCACTTAAAGAATTGATTAAGGATGTATTCTGTCGTTAATTAATGACGTAAGCTGATATACCTGTTGTTACCCCTTTCCACAAAGAAGCGCAAGTCAATCAGTGTTATTAATACTAATTAACTATGGGTTCCTGTTGCTTGTATGAGTGTACTTAACAGTTATCAGGCTTATTAGCTATAAAAATAAATTAGCTTGTTATTGTTTTAAGAAGCTTGTGACGAGTTCAATCAGTTGATTGGCTTTTACACTGAGCTTCTTTGTTAGTAGATGATAGAAAGAAAAGTAAAATGATTAAATAGATTCAGAATAGAGAAAAGTAGAAATAAATAAATAAATAAAGATAGGAAAGTGGTATATAGAGTTGAAAAAGGGGTAAAAAGAAGAAGTAACAAAATAGATTAGATTAGGAGTGGAGAAATATGAAATAGGAGAATTTAAATATACATTATGCAAGAGCTAAATCTGTCTATTGCGGGTCTTTCTTTAGGCCTGAAATGTTATCTAAATTATTAATTAGACATCAATTAACTTATTCAGATCATAATCAACTCTAAATGGCATCGCTAGCCTACGATCTTAAGTGGATTGTGAGCCGATTTACTGCATAACTTTCCTTCTCGATTAAACGATTAAATGGATAATCGAGACTATGCTGTTTGTCGTACTGACTTTAGCAATAATGACCGAGGCTAGGCAGAAATTTCATTCGCTTAGTTTTCGGTTCATAGTGGATCAATTTGAATGAAATTTTCAGCAAATTGCCTTTACGTTATCTAGTTTTTAACTATTATAGTGAGAACTGCCAACTCGTTATCGAATCTCCCATAATGTATCTTTAAGAAAATAAGCTTATATCTAATATATAGAAATAAGGTAAAAATAATATCCTAAAAATATCCTAAGGAAAGGAAAAGAAAATAAAGTAAATTAAAAAAAATAAAGTAAAATAAAATAAGATAGATTAAGAATGCAAAATATAAAGAAAATAAACCTTATACCTTGTGAAGGTATAAAAATAAAGACAACCTTAAATCTATTTTTGGACTAGATGATCTTTGTAGTATCTAGTAGTCTTTCTGGATTTGAGAAGTCATTTTGGAGTCTTAGGTAGGCTACTTTATCTAAGATAAATTTAGTCGATAGCTTTGGAGCTCTGGTGCATTAGGTGTTATCAGTACCCTGAGGTGATATGTAGTAGTAGTATTATCCTGGAGTTTTACGTCTGCTTCCACATAAGTGATATCGCAGACAAGAAATAGGAGAGCCGGAGCTGCTTCCTTTTTTTAGAATATGATTTTGCAATCTTTCCATTTTCGGCCTTAGGCCATGGATTGGGTTTTGTGGGAAGTTCTTCCCTTTATTTAGTAAAACTCATATCGTTTGGTAGATGTTTTCTTTTGCTTCTGGATTGGTAGATGTCTTCGTATTGGGATTAGTGTTTAGGTGCCAGGCCCGTCTTATCGGGACCTCCCCTTACTCCACAATCCCACTCTATGGGTTTGGTATCCGTTTCTTTTTCGGAATAGTGTTTAGGTCCCGAGTCCGTATGATCGTAACTCCCCTTACTCCACTATCCTACTAGTTTGGTAGATGTCATCTTAGTGGGATTTGTGTTTAGGTGCCAGGCCCGTCTTATCCTGACCTCCCCTTACTCCCCTATCCCACTCTGTAGGTTTGATGTCTATTTTTTGCCGGAATAGTGTTTAGATGCCGAGTCCGTCTGATCGTGACTCTCCCTTACTCCACTATCCTGCCAGTTTGGTATAAATCCCCTATGTAGTTTAATGTTTAGATGCCGAGCCCGTCTAACCGTGGCCCCCTCTTACTTCACTATTCTACTTAGTCCAACTGTGTCCATTAGGGCGTGGATTTGTTCGAAGATTTTGCCGTTTCAGATCTGGTCTCGGGAAGAGTAAGTTCTTAGTGTTGAATGGTATGTTGTTAGTCTCCATCATTCTCACTAGTTCCCTTCTCTCCTCCTTGTATATCTCACAGTCTACCAGGACGTGGTTGGTGGTACATTCTTCTCCGCACTCACAGACGATGACTTGGTGTTTGTAGTCTCGCATCCGCTCTTTCACCCTTAGTTTCGATATAAGTCTGCATATATCTCTTGTAGGGTGATTGATCGCTGTCTTCGTGAAGATTTTGTCATCCAGTCGGAATCTGTATGTGTCAAGTTCAACGAGTTTAAATTCCCAGAATGAATTGACCTGTCTTTTAACCATACTGTAGATTTCCGTGGTGCTGTAGTCTATGGTGCGGAGTAGTGCTGTGTCCTTGAGACCTTCGTTGGCGAGTCGATCTGCCTCCTCGTTTCCTCTAATGTTGACATGTGATGGAATCCACACAAGCTCTAATTTGCTTCCCTTCTCTAGGACCCTCTGGTACAGCTGCCTGATTTCCAAAATGACTTCTGGTCTTGAGTCAGAGTTGTCATTTTGGATTGAAATCAGACTGCTCAGAGAGTTGCTTGGAATGATGAAATTACTAGTCTTTTGATGGGAGATCCATGATATAGCGTCACGAATGGCCACAAGCTCTGCAGTGTACACCGAACAGTTATTGGGCAGTTTCCTGCTTATTCACTGTTCCCCGTTTGGCAGATATATTCCAAACGAGCTTGTGCCCCTTTCAGGGTTGCGTGAGCCATCCGTGTACACATGGTCCCAGTCATCAGACGGTCAGTTGTCTTCCAGGTGTTCTAGAGAGAAAGCACGGGCAGCAGTGGGGTTGTTTTTCTTGTCGGTTTTCTGTAGTAGATCTAGATTGACCGGCGGTATAGGGAGCGTCCAAGGGGCGATTGCAGGGGGGTCGTGTTTATTTATAACGAGCTCCCCCAGTCGCAGTTCCTCGATTGTTTCCCTGATACCCTGGCCAAAGCTTTTCTTTCTAGGATCTCTCACATATCTTGTCTTTTGTAGACTGATAAAAGTAGGGGACCTTTCGCCCAGTTGCGAGATCTTGGCCCAAAACCTTATCGCTAGTTCTTTTCTTCTTAGGGATAGGGGCAACTCCCCGGCTTCCTGTAGTAATGCCTCTCTCCTAGTCCCAAGCCCTACGCAATACACAGAGCTTTGTACTGGATGGTGTCAAGCTTACTTAAGAGTTTTGGCACGCAGTTCATGAAGGCCAAAGAGCCGTAGTCTAATACAGGGCGTATTAGAGCACGATACACCATCATTAATGTAACTCTATTGGCACCCCATGTGCTACCCATTATTTTTCTCATTAAGTTTAGGATTTTGGAGCATCTATCTACAGTCAAGTCGATGTGCGGTTTCCAGGTCAGCCTTCGGTCAAAGATTACGCCAAGGAACTTGATTTGGTCTTTAAACTAGATGGTTTTCCCGTTCATACACAGAGTCATTCTGCTTATCCATCTATCCTTGCTCACGAGCATACCGACCGTTTTCTTCTCTGAGACTTTAAATCCCCAGTCGTTTGCCCATGAATTTGTCTAAGGCCTTTTGCATGTTCTTTTGCAGTTCACAAAAGCTCCTCCCTTTCCTCCATATGGTACTGTCATCAGCAAATTTAGCTAAGTCAGTTCTGGCATCGAGGTAGGACGATTTCTGTATGTCATTGATCATGATATTGAAGTGGGTGGGACTGATGACCGCCCCCTGAGGCGTGCCATTTTCTAATGTTTGCCCGGCACTCAGGAATCTGCCAACATTCACCTGTATCCTTCTATCGCTCAGAAAGCTTTTGATACACCGAAACATTATGCCCGTTATACCGATACGTCCCAACTTAAAGAGCAGCCCGTCTAACCAAACCAAATCGAAAGCCTTGGTCAGATCTACGAAGAAGGCACATAACAGGCACACCGAGAGGAGTGCCTGCAACAAAACTTGCTGTAGTCTCACCAAGTGGTCCATTGTTGATCGTCCTTTCCTGAACCCGCTTTGATTTTCGTTGATCAGTCGGTTACTCTCCAGATAGAACTGTAATCGGGTATTAACCATTGTCTCCAAGGTTTTGAATGGTGTGGATGTCAAGCTTACTGGTCGATAGGACTCTGCCTTTGTCCTCTCTTTCCCCGGTTTCAGTAGAGGGATGACGTTTGCTTTCCGCCATTCTTTAGGTACCTCTCCTGACAGCCAGGATGTGTTGAAGAAGTTTAGTAGTGTCGGTTTGGCGTTTCTAGGCAGATGTTTGAGCATTGAGTACTTTACTTTGTCCTCACCAGCCGCACTATCCTTCTTGAGAGAAAGAGACTTATTTAACTCTTCCTCAGAGAAGGTTATGTTGATTGGGTCAGCCTCTGCGAGTAAAAGATTTCCTTCCTCTTCAGAAACTCTGGTGATTGGTTTTCATCTCTGCTTGCGTCTGCAAATGTTTTAGCGAGTAGATCTGCCTTTTCCTTGCCGTTGGTAACGTACTGATCTCCATCTTCAAGGTTTGGTATGTTGAATGATCTGCGGTTCCCGTTCATAGCGTTCAGCTTCTTCCAGACGACAACTGTTTGCGTGTTTTTATTCAACGTATACTATTCAAAAAAAGTTGGGGATATTTGATTTTGGGGGCATAATACTAAAATATGCAAATGACTACGAAAAAGTCACTATAGAACCTAACAGAAGAAACATTTCCAGTTACATGTGACGCCCAAACGCACCAATAGCTACCGCATGGAATGCAGGTGATGCTTGGGATCATCATGGGGGTCCAACCCAAGATTTGCACGACTCTGACTTTGAATGTTACAGTCATTGTGGCATTGAATTCCAGGGTGGAAACATCAGTTTAATTGTTTTAGTGACCAGAAAACAAATTTTGATATGCGTCGGCTTACCCAAAATGAAAGGTTACGTGCCCTTGGCATGCTACAGATCGGCACAACACAGGAGGTTGTGGCGCGGACGATGAATGTTTCTCAGTCTGTCATAAGCAGGCTATGGTCCAGATACCGTGATACACAATCTGTACAGGACAGACTACGCTCAGGTCGACCAAGGGCGACAACTCAAGCCCAGGATCGATTTATCCGTACCTTGGCCTTGAGAAATCGTGTCATCACAGCAAATCAGATCAGCGCTCGTCTTCAAACAGACACTGGTGTGAGAGTGAGTGGCCAGACGATTCGGAATCGACTGCATAGGGGTCACCTTCGCGCCCGACGTCCTCGCGTGATCCCTTGTTTGAGAGATCATCACATTCAGGCAAGACGTCGTTGGTGTAGGGATCGTCAACACTGGGATAATCGACGCTGGAGCAATGTGATGTTTTCAGATGAGTCAAGGTTCACTGTTGATTTTTTGGACAGACGTAGGAGGGTGTGGCGTCGTCGAAACGAGCGCTTCCAAGACGTTAACGTCATCAGACATGATCGATTTGGGGGTGGTTCTGTTATGGTGTGGGGAGGCATCACTGTTGCTGGAAGAACGGCTTTACATGTTGTTGCAGGGCGTGTTACAGGCCAGTACTACCGGGACAACATCTTGGCAGTCCATGTTGTGCCGTTCGCACGACGTCATGGCCGCCGTTTCATCTTCCAGGATGACAACGCAAGATGTCACAGGGCCAGGATCGTTACAGGTTACCTCCAACAACAGAACATCACCACATTACCTTGGCCAGCACTGAGTCCCGACCTCTCCCCCACCGAGCATGTCTGGGACATGCTTGGACAGAGGTTACGTCAACGTCAACAACGTCCTGCCAATGTCCAAGAACTTGCTGCTGCGTTGCAACAGGAATAGGACAATCTGGACCAAAATGACCTTAGACGTCTCATTAGGAGTATGCCACGTCGGATCAATGCTTGTTTGGCAAACAGAGGAGGATTTACCCGTTACTGACTTGGTTGTGATGCTGTGGTAACTTTGCTGTTTGACCCCGGGTATCATTTTACCCTTATAATGGTCAGTCTGTGCCTTACTTAGTCTAACGATCATTTGGAATAAATCGATGAATGTGAACTTCATTTCATTTTGTCATTTGTTTCTTCGTCAGTTTCATTAGGTGACTTTAATAACACTTAAAAATCAAATATCCCCTACTTTTTTTGAATAGTATATTACAGAATGTCATCTAGTGCCCATTTTGTGCCTTCTGGATGGTGTCTCTTGCAGCGTATTTCAACTTTAGGTAGTTTTGGTGGTTGACTTCATTGTAGTGGCGTTTCCGTAGGCGAAGTGCCTTCTTTCTTTCGTTAACCGCCTTCTGACATTCTGGTGACCACCAAGGTTTTCTAATCCTTGGTTTTCCACCAGAAGTCTTGGAAATGGAGTCGTTTGCGGCACCTATAATAGAACTCGTGATGTTGGCAGCGTACACTCCGATGTTGGCTTCGATGATATCTTCTTCCTTCCAACCAAGGCAGCCTACACGGAAGTTGGCCCAATCGGCTTCTTTCATTTTCCAATTGGGTCTCCCGTTATAGACTTCCCTGGATGCTTCAGCCTAAATGCAGAGTTCTATCAGTAGATGGTCACTGCCAAGTGTTTCATCTTCGTGTACTTGCCAGTCGCAGCGGTTTGCCATACCAAGCCTACAGAACGTGAGATCTAGGTGCGAAGGTGGGGCATTTCCTCCGACAAAAGTAGGGCTCTCTTCGTTCATTAAGCATAGATCGTTCTCTTCTATTATTGAGCATAGGCTAATCCCCCGACAGTCATTCCTCGGTGACCCCCACAGGACGTGTTTTGCATTGAAATCCCCGCAAAACACAAATTCGTCCTGAGGAAGCTGGTCGAGAAGTGACTGGAAGTCAACTGGTTTTCTCGTGACATCTGGGGGTACATAGACATTCACTATTGTCAATTTTGTATTATTGCTCAATGTGATGGCTATGCCCATTGCTTCTAGACGGTCCTCTACGTCAAGCGAAACAGAAATATAATTTAAGTTATCACTGACGTAGATGGCAAGACCGCCGCCACGTGTCGTGCTGTCCGGTCTGTCCCTTCTCTGACAAGTGTATCCGGGCAAGTAGATGTCGTTCTTGGTTGGTAGTAGCTTGGTTTCTTGGAGGCATATTACATCTTTGGGGTTGCGGGTGATGTATTTTCTCAGCTCAGCGCATCTGGGGGCCAATCCATTAACGTTTAGTTGTAGAACTTTTACCTGGCCCGCCATGATGACTGTCCGGATGGATGCCTCTCTGTCTTGTCTATTTATTGGTCAATTGGCATTTCACATTCCATAGGAGGTACCTCATTAGTGTTCGTCTTTGGTGTTAAAACTGGCAAGCAAATGGGCATATCGCCAGTGCTGTAGTGACGAACATGAGATATCCTTCTACGGAGTGCGAGGTTTGCCGTTTGATCGCCTTTTGTGGTTTCTTCGTCGTCGTCTTCTTCTCTTGATCTTTTTTTTACCGTGTTGATTGAATTAATCATGACACACAGGACATCGGCGTTGACCATGTGTGTCCTTATTTTGCCATCTTGGTAGTTTGGTCCTCATTGGACACGGCCACCCTGAGGAACTTGATCATGAAGTTCATGAAGCCACTTTCCGTTTTAAATTTAGGAATGAACTGTTCTTTGTGAATCTTCGTTTGCGGTTCCTCTTCTTTCTTCTTGGATGGATTTGTCTTCTGTTTGACCTCTACAGGTTTGGCAGATGTTTTCTTCTCTTTCTTCTTCTTGTCTTTACCTTTAGGGGTGGGGGTTGCATCGGACGTCGAGAGAGTCGGTGCTGGAGCTTGTTTTGGTTCCACCACCGGTTCTCTGACTACTTTTGCTTCTCTCTCCTTGTTCTTTACTTGCTGGGTTGCCTCCCTAAAGGTAAGTTTATCTTTGCTTTGCAGACGTAGTGCTGCTTTGGTCGCTTGTATTCTTGGGCATTGCGGGGAGTTGGCTGCGTGGCTGAGGTGATATTTATATCAGACTTTTATAATACTTTTGCAGATGAGATGATTCTTATGGAAGTCATTTATTAGCTTTTTGATTGGATAATTACTAAGAGAAATTCCCTCCAAGGTGGGAATTTAAAAATAATTTCCCTTTTTAATTTAAAGTAACCCGTTTGTTTAGCAATTAACTTCTTGTCTGTGTGTTGACAGGGACAGAAAATATGAATGGCAATATGCTTTATTAGTGAAAAAAAAACCCTTCTTATCTGTGTGTTGACAGGAACAAAACATATGAATGGCAATATGCTTTAATAGTGAAACTTTTATAGCCTATTGTCATTCTTTAGATAAACTAGCAAAGGAATAAATACTGTTTTCATATAGTTTTAATCCAATACAAATAAGCTGTTTGTAATGTACATGTACGTGGTTTTAAAAAAAAAAAAAACAAATTTATATGTATCTATGGTAGCACAAAATTCATCATTGGTAGGCCGATGCATGTAATATTCGTGTAGTAATATATATCTTATTTTTTACACCCACATTTCAATCCCATTTCAATCCAATGTGCTGTTTTCTAAATTATAACCATTTTAGGGTATATTATTTCTAAGGTTTAAATGGTTGGTTATATTTTCATCACTTTGTTCATCAAAAGTTGACATTAGATTTGCGCCCCAAAAGAATGTTTATTAAACTATAATTATTGCTTAAAATTAAGAGATAGGTTGCCAGCCAACAAAACATACACCCATTACAGCTAAGTCGTCCGGACAGTTAAACAAGGGTTGTCACATATTTTTTTCTTTTGTTGGTAATGAAAACATTTACAACACACTATAGTCTGATTAAGAGTAACAACCCATTAAGTAATTATCAGAAATCATTAGAATTGTTTTGGCTTGTAGTTCTACCCCATGCAAACGTTTAGTATAAATTTAAAGTCAATCAGATATTAACTTTAGCTTCTAGAGTGTCCACAAGATTTTCAAAGTGATCAAGGGCTAAACTCTGGCAGTAATTATCAGAAAGCATGGACAATAACTCTAGCCTCCACAAGATTTATCAAAGTGATTAAGGGTCAAGTTTCGGAATCGGTAAAAAACAATAGGCTTCTTTGTCCCGTGTCTATAGACACTTGTGTATAAAATTGAAGTCATTCGGATGATAACTTTGGTCTCTAGAGCATCCACAAGATTTTTCAGAGAGGTCAAGGGCCATAATTCTGGCAGCAATTATCGGAAAGCATGGACAATAACTCTAGCCTCCACAGTGTCCACAAGATTTATCAAAGAAATTAAGGGTCAAGTTTCGCAATCGTTGAAAAACAATAGGCTTTTTTTCCCGTGACTATAGACACTTGTGTATAAAATTGAAGTAAATCGGATAATAACTTTAGCCTCTAGAGCATCGACAAGATTGATCTAAGTGATCAAGGGCCGTACTCTGGTAGTAATTATCAGAGACCATAGACGCTGTCTATAAATTTAAAGTCAATTAGATAATAACTTTATTCAGTAGAGCGTCCACAAACTTTTTTCAAAGTGATCAAGAGCCATAACTCTGGTAGTAATTATCGGAAATCTTTGAAAATCAACCAGCTTGTTAAGTCTCATGAGGTATAAATTTAAAGCCAATCAGATAATAACTTTAGCCTCTAAATGACAGAAGGACAAGGGTGACAACAATATATGACCACATTTCAATGTGGGTGTATAAAAAAAAACTTTAGTACCTAGGTCTATAACAATGCACATTAAATTTAAGAATAGGATGACTAAAATCTGTATAAAGTTAACAATATCTCCACATTGGTGCAGAATATACAGTCACAGACACTCATTTTCCAAATACAACTGTGAATCTGAAAATCAAAATCATATAAAGGTAATACAAAAATTAATACAAGTTGCCAGGAAATGAAACATATGCCTATATCAGCTAAGTTGTTAGAGCAGTCCACAAGGCCAAATCTTTAGATGGTATAATTAAAGTCTCTAACTCAAAATCATCCAAAATCTTCGACATTGTAAACGCGATTTATTTGTCGCTTTAAATTAATATTGATGTTGTGATCTTACCGGGAAAAGATGGCCTTCTGATATCCAATATTTAATACAAAATAAACATTTTACAATTGGTACACGAATCGTGTACCATAATGCGTTTCAGTGCTATTTGTAATAAGGGACTCGAAAAACGAGCCTAGGCATATTCCACAAGTCATGTCAAACGGTGACGCTATATTCTTATCTGGAGAGCAGGCCCAATAAATACTATCAGCGTAGACTGGAAAAACCAGACGCTAGAGATTGAAATTCGATTGAGAATACTGGCGTATTTCGCCGAACCTAACTGATTAGAAATTACAGTAAAACAGAAACGATTGAATGTAAATCAAGTTATATAAATTCATATTGCATTATTGTATGCGTTGCGACCCATTTGTGTCAATTTCTAGGTCCAAAATATTAGCGACTTAGCTCCTTTAACAAGAGCAATGCTAATGCTGTATGATACATCCACATTCCTGCTTTTCAAAAAGATAGGTTGCCAGGCAACGAAACATACACCCACAGCAGGGAGTCAACAAGGGTTGTCGCATATTTTTTTATTTTGTCAGAAATTAAGAGTGTATCCACAAGAAGACCAGGCAAAAATCGCAAAAACTGCTAAGATGGGGTGTCGGTCAAACTTATGGTATGACACCCCCTAGGGGTAATAAGTGGTTCCAACCTGATGTCGCTATAAACGACTGTACTGGAAATAGTCATTTTATGGGTAAAAATTTAGTTTTCATGTATGTATTTTATCACCCTTTTTAAGCACAGATTGCATTCTAATATATAGGATATGAACAACACCATTTCACCCTTAAATTTAATGGGCTCTTCCATTAAAAGGCAACAATGATTGGATAATTGCTCGATAGTTTCCGCCAAATAGCTAAAATTACTGAAGTAATCACGTGTAATTACGTGCATGTTTTTGTTTATACGTCGCCATTTTCGAGTATTGAATAGCAAGCAAAAAAAAAATGGATAGCAATACGAAGTCAGACAAATAATCAATCCCTTTTGTTGGCTAAAAGTTTTAGCCAACATATTGACGATGGAATAGATGCGAATGCAAATATCGATGAGGATCTATCCAAAGCCTGGAGAAAATTTGGATCAAAAGGCATTCTTTTCCGATAATTCTGACAGTGAACACTGATTGAAAGGTTTCGGTATGTTCAGAGAAGGATTTGACTGACTGTTTTAAGTGGACTGTACCCAAAAATACTTTATTATAAAGGAACTCTTGGGCAATAAATACTTTCAAGTCTAGGAGTGTGTGGACGAAAGAAAATTCAGAAAGATATCTTAAGACATGGAGTATGGATAACCGATTTAAGTATGCCGATAAGTACGCCGTCTATTTCGGTCTTGAATGTTACAAACTGTGCATAACAATTTTTAATTGTCAAAGGAATAAAAATTTATTTCTGCGTTTTTTTGTATTTTTTTGATCAACTACGTCATCAGTGGTTGATATGAGCCGAATATATCGACCTGAGATGACGTCATCAGCGGTTGATATGAACGAATATATCAACCTATGATGACGTCATGACAGGTTGTTACGAGATATAACTGCTATGGACATCAAAGAAAAAACTACCGCCAGTTGTATATGGTGCAATAGCAACCTTATAATGTTGACACTGATAAAGCGGGTGGTCAACTTTCACCCCAGCACTAATTTGAAAAATACCAGCGACTGCCAGACAGGATACGCCCACATTTTGCAAGAGATTTTTCGAACAATCAGGGGCCATAATCCAGGAAGTTAAGTTCGGGTATCCGCGATTATCAATAGAAACCAAGATCTTAGTGTGTAATGGTGATATATTCACACGTTAGTGTGACCTCTACAGGGACCACAAGCTAAAAACCTGATTTTTTGTTCAATCAAGGGCCATAATTCAAGAAGTTACGATCCGATATACACGAATATCAAAAGGAACCAATATCTTTGGGTTATAAACATGTTTTTCAAGTTTCATCGAAATTGGATCAAAATTGTGACCTCTGGAGGGTCCACAACCTTGATTTACAAGATGTTTACACTATTTGCATACAAGGGATGATAACTTTAGCCTTTAGAGCGTCACAAGATTTTGCAAAGTGATCAAGGGCCATAACTTTGGCAGTAATTATCGGAAATCATTGAAAATCCATAGGAATCTTCGTCTCATGACCTCAAACACTGTGTATAAATTTAAACTCAATCGGATATTAACTTTAGCCTCTAGAGCATCCACAAGATTTTTTGAAGTGATCAAGGGCAATAACTCTGGCAGTAATTATCGGAAACCGCTGAAAATCAATAGGCTTCTTCGTCTCATGACCTTAAACACTGTATAAATTAAAAGTCAATCGGATATTAACTTTGGGCTCTAGAGCGTCCAAAAGATTTTTCAAAGTGATCAAGGGCCATAACTCTGGCAGCAAATATTGGAAATCATTGAAAATCAATAAGCTTTTTCCTCTCATGACCTTAAACACTATGTATAAATTTAAAGTCAATCGAATATTAACTTTGGCTTCTAGAGCATCCACAAGATTTTTTGAAGTGATCAAGGGCCATAACTCTGGCAGTAATTATCAGAAATGACTGAAAACCAGCAGGCTTCATCATCTTATGACCTTAAACACTGTGTATAAATTTAATGTCAATCGGATATTAACTTTAGCCTCTAGAGCATACACAAGATTTTTTGAAGGGATCAAGGGCCATAACTCGGGCAGTAATTATCGGAAATCGTTGACAATCAATGGGCTTCTTTGTCTCATGACCTCAAACACTGTGTATAAATTTAAGGTCAATTGGATATTAACTTTGGCCTCTGGAGCGTCCACAAGTTTTTTCAAAGTGATCAAGGGCCATAACCCTGGCAGTAATTAGCGGAAATCGCTGAAAATCAATAGGCTTCTTCGTCTCAAGACCTTTAACACTGTGTATAAATTTAAAGTCAATCAGATATCAACTTTAGCCTCTAGAGCGTCCACAAGAATTGTGGATGCCGGACCGACGGACGGACGGGGGCGACGACAATATACAACCACATTTCAATGTGGGCGTATTAAAAAGGGATCAAAATTGTGGCCTTTAGTGGGTCCACAACTTTGAAAAACCAGATGTTTACACTATTTGCGCAGGAATGGCGGGGCTATTTGTCCGGCAGTTTTGGTCCAATTTTCATGAATTTCAAACTCAGACAAAATTATGGTGTAACGGTGATATATTCGAACATTTTTATACGCCCACATTGAAATGTGGTCGTATATTGCCGTCGCCCCCGTCCGTCCGTCGTCCACAATTTCTTGTGAACACTCTACAGACTACATTTATCATCTGATTGTTTTGAAATTGATTTATGTTGTTTGCATTAGTGAGATGAAGAAGCCTATTTAATTTCAATAACTTCCGTTAATTTCTTCTGGAGTTATGGCCCTTGTTTCACTTTGTTGCACCTTGTGAACGCTCCAACGACAAAAATTATCAACCGATCTGCATGAAATTTATATGCATCATTTAAATTAGTAAAACAAAGAAGCCTATTGAATTTCAGCAAATTCCGTTAATTACATCTAGAGTTATGGCCCTTGTTTCACTTTGTTGCACCTTGTGAACGCTCTAACGACAAAAGTTATCAACCGATCTGTATGAAATTTATATGCATCATTTAAATTAGTAAAACAAAGAAGCCTATTGAATTTCAGCAAATTCCGTTAATTACATCTAGAGTTATGGCCCTTGTTTCACTTTGTTGAATCTTGTGAACGCTCTAATGACAACAGTTATCATTCGATCTGTTTGAAATTGATATGCATCATTTAAATTAGTGAAACGAAGAAGCCTATTGAATTTCAGCAATTTCCGTTAATTACGCCATGAGTTATGGCCCTTGTTTCACTTTGTTGTACCTTGTGAATGCTCTAACGACAAAAGTTGTTATCCGATCTGTATGAAATTTATATGCATCGTTTAGATTAGTAAAACAACCAGCGGCTGCCAGGCAGGATACGCCCACATTTTCGAGAGATAGATAGAGAACAAGCTTAAAAGAAAGTGATTTTTCCTACAATCAAGGGCCATAATTCAGGAAATTACAATTCAGTATGCGCAAATATCGAAGGGGACCGAGAACTTTGTGTTATAAACTTACATTTCAAGTTTCAACAAAATCGGATTAAAATTGTGACCTCTATAGGGTCCACAGTCTTGATATACCATATTTTTACGCTATTTGAGAACGAAGGGCGGCCATTTTGTCTGTCAGTTTTGGGCCGTTTTTCACGAAATTCGAACTCAGCCTCCCTTAACGTCTAACGGTTATATAATAATACGTTCTTTTAAATCGGATAAAAATTATGACCTCTATAGGGTCCACAAGCTAAAAACGCGATTTTTCGTACAATCAGGGGCCATAATTCAGGTAGTTACGGTCCGATGTGCGCAAATATCGAAAGGAACCGAGATCTTTGGGTTATAAACTTACATTTCAAGTTTCAACAAAATCGGATTAAAATTATGACCTCTATAGGGTCCACAAGCTAAAAACGCGATTTTTAGTACAATCAGGGGCCATAATTCAGGAAGTTACGGTCCGATATGCGCAAATATCGACAGGAACCGAGATCTTTGGGTTATAAACTTACATTTCAAGTTTCAACAAAATCGGATAAAAATTGTGAGCTCTATAGGCATACATGCCAACCTGAGGAGATTGAAAATCAGAATGCCTTGTATTGAGGGTAGAGCAAGGACCGCAGGTCCAAGTTCAATCGGTGCAAAGCACGGTGAGTGCATGAGGCGCCGGAGGCTTGAAGGGCGTGGGGTTTGGGGCCCGCCTAAGGGCGGCAAGAAAATTTGGAGAAATTAGCACCTTTTCAAAGCAGTACCTTGTATTATTGGATAAAAACAGCTGGTGATTTAGGTCCATGCATCTGAGTTTTTTTTACCTATTTATATACGAAAGACTAAACAAAATGCGAATTCGTCGCCTCTACGCGAGGACGTAATGGTTCCTGGAAATTCTTTGCCGTAAGTTTCCCGGTATGTTTGTCTGACATTTGTTTTGGAAGCCATTTTGTTTGTCTTGACGACCGACACGGAAGTAGAAGTCGTAAATTATTTATACTGGGTTTTATTTATAATTGTAATTTGGTTTTTTTTTCACACATGGAAAACAGCTTGAAAACATTTTTTATCAAGTCAGAAGGAAATATAGCTAAGGAAGAAGCAATAACGTAACTGGCAACTAACGTACGGTAAACCCGCCATGTACTGTCCGAGTGTGTGTATGCGAGAATGGCTCCGCGTAGCAAATAATATCCGCGAATTATGCAAATTAGGCACGGCCTATGACGAAATAACCACATGACATTTTAATCTCGATTAATCCAGACGTATTAGCTTATTCCATTTTATATTAATAATAATCGAGAAAACTGGAGACATGTTTTCGGCTATTTCCGTCGTTTTACCGCGGATTATGCAAATTAGACACGGCAAATGACGGATAACCACATGACATTTTGATCTTGATTAGTCCAGACATAATAGCTTATTCCATTTTATATTAATAATAATAAGGAAAACATGACACATGTTCTCGACTATTTTCGTTGTTTTACCGACTCATACTACGACAAACAGTATCGCCATCAGATTCACAATAAACAGCGAGAATGCCGAGACAGTCGTCAATGTAAAAATAAAACGAGAGGGATTTTATCAATCAAAAAGGTCAGGCATGAAATATAATAAATTTCTTCCAATAAATTTTAAAATACGGAATTATAAAGAGTAAAATCGGAATTCAGAATTACACTCAGAAAATTGGAATGATTCCGACAAAATCGGAATAGTTGGCATGTATGTATAGGGTCCACAACCTTGATATACCATATTTTTACGCTATTTGAGAACCAACGGCGGCCATTTTGTCTGTCAATTTTGGGCCGATTTTCACGAAATTCGAACTCAACCTTCCTTAAGGTGTAACGGTGATATAATAATACGTTTTTTTAAATCGGATAAAAATTATGACCTCTATAGGGTCCACAAGCCAAAAAAGACGTTTTTTCGTACAATCAGGGGCCATAATTCAGGAAGTTACAGTCCGATATGCGCGAATATCGAAAGGAACCGAGATCTTTGTGTTATAAACTTACATTTCAAGTTTCAACAAAATCGGATAACAATTGTGACCTCTATAGGGTCCACAACCTAGATATACCATATTTTTACGCTATTTGAGAACGAACTGCGGCCATTTTGTCTGTCAGTTTTGGGCCGATTTTCACGAAATTTGAACTCAACTGCCCATAGGGTTTAACGGTGATATAATAATACGGTTTTTTAAATCGGATAAAAATTATGACCTCTATAGGGTCCACAAGCCAAAAAAGACGTTTTTTCGTACAATCAGGGGCCATAATTCAGGAAGTTACAGTCCGATATGCGCGAATATCGAAAGGAACCGAGATCTTTGTGTTATAAACTTACATTTCAAGTTTCAACAAAATCGGATAAAAATTGTGACCTCTATAGGGTCCACAACCTTGATATACCATATTTTTACGCTATTTGAGAACGAACTGCGGCCATTTTGTCTGTCAGTTTTGGGCCGATTTTCACGAAATTTGAACTCAACTGCCCATAGGGTTTAACGGTGATATAATAATACGGTTTTTTAAATCGGATAAAAATGATGACCTCTATAGGGTCCACAAGCCTAAAAACGCGTTTTTACGTACAATCAGGGGCCATAATTCAGGAAGTTACGGTCCGATATGCACGAATATCGAAAGGAACCGAGATCTTTGGGTTATAAACTTACATTTCAAGTTTCAACAAAATCTGATAAAAATTGTGACCTCTACAGTGTTCACAAGCCAAAAACGTGATTTTTCGTACAATCAGGGGCCATAATCCATGAAGTTACGGTCCGATAGATGCCAATATCGAAAGGAATCGAGATCTTAGGGTGATAAACCTATATTTCAAGTTTCATTGAAATCAGATAAAAATTGTGACCTGTAGACTGTTCACAAACAATTGTGGACGGACGGACGGACAGGGGCGACGACAATATACGTCCACATGAAAATGTGGCCGTATAAAAAAACATATTGAATTTCAACAATTTCCATTAATTACATTTAGAGTTATGGCCCTTGTTTCACTTTGTTGAATCTTGTGAATGCTCTAACGACAACAGTTACCATCCAATCTGTTTGAAATTGATATGCATCATTTAAATTAGTGCAACGAGGATGCCTATTGAATTTCAGCAATTTCCGTTAATTACACTGTGAGTTAACCTTGTTTCACTTTGTTGTACATTGTGAATGCTTTAACGACAAAAGTTATTATCCGATATGTATGAAATTTATAGGTATCGTTGAAATTAGTAAAACGAACAAGCCTATTGAGTTTCAGCAAATTTCCGTTAATTACACCTAGAGTTATGGCTCTTGTTTCACATTGTTGAATCTTGTGAACGCTTGAACGACAAAAGTTATCACCCAATCTGTATGAAATTCATATGCATCATTTAAATTAGTGAAATGAAGAAGCCATTAAATGTCAGCAATTTCTGTCAATTACTTCTAGAGTTATGGTCCTTGTTTTACTTTATTGAACCTTGTGAATGTACGAACCACAAAAGTTATCATCCGATCTGTAAGAAATTGATATGCATTATTTGAATTAGTAAAACGAAAAAGCCTGTCGAATTTTAACAATTTCTGTAGATTACTTACAGAGTTACAGCCCATGTTTTAGTTTTTAGAACCTTATGAACCCTCAAACGACGAAAATTATAATGTCATCTGTATGCAAGTCGGACAAGGAGTGACATAGGAGCGAGTCTGACGTATTAGAGCAGGTTATCCAGTCTACCATTCTATTTGGTTCACAAGCGACTGGTTAATTGTGTCTGTTTGGAAAGGGAGGTCACTGCGATAATTTTAAAGATCGAAACTGAAATCATAAGTGTATTTTATGTACTTTTTAAATGATTTTGAACTCCAGCAGTGACTAGATTCGAAATAAATTGCATATCATGTTTGATAAATGTCCATACACTCATGTGGCCGTGTAGATATATGCTGTGTAGTGTACGCATGCGGTTGCTATGCTGGTTTACGTTGTCATTTCGACTTTGTGATTTTTTTTCTTCGCAAAAAAACCTGGCCTGTGTATGAAAATTAGTGTCTGTCCTATTCATATCAGTATCAGCCCGACTTGTATATTTTTAAAAATATATCCCAAATCAGTTATTTACGGTCCATACAGAGTTCAATAAATTGCAGTATTTTTATTCTTTTGTTGAAAACCTTCGATTTTGACCAGTCTGATGATGACAGAATGACCATAGCAACCATTATTGTCAGACCAGCCTTGAAATGAAATTTACTTATTATCTTTCAAATACACAAACTAACTTTGTTTTCGTGTGTGTTTCAGGTGTGTGTTTCAATAAGCCAATGGTTGAATTTCATTGTTGATGACATACAAGAAAAAATTCATGAAGATTTCCAAGGATAAAAATTTGAGGTGTAGAATTTTTGGCCACTGCAAACATATAGTCTAGCATCCAGAAAATATTCATTCCCAGTGAGTCGCCCAGGAAATTTAGAGGACTGTTATACGCATTCAACGCCACTTTTCGACCAATCAGAATCCAAGAAATTTCCATTTTGGACTACAAATTATATTAATCTAAACAAATGGTTTGTTAAAAAATGTAGTATATTTCAACACTAATAATCAAAAACATCCGATAATTTAACCGTCAATTATGCGGTTGGTGGTTCGAATCTCCCTTTTAGGTGAATTTTTTATTTTTCTTTGGATTATTTTATTTAAAATAATGTCTATTTGAGAGTAATGGATAAGTTTTGTTAAGATCATTTCATTAAGCACGTTGATAATCCAATGGATGGTCTTGGACAACTGCGGAAGTCAATTCTCTTTGGCGTCAGGTGAACCATGAACAATTACAGCTTTTTTAAAGTATTTTTTTTAAGACATTTTTATAAAACAGATACTAATGTATTTTAGGGCTAGTAGTAAACCCCATATGTATGGAAAAAAAAAACAGCGGCTGCCAGGCAGGATACGCCCACATTTTCGAGAGATGGATAGAAAACAAGCTAAAAAGAAAGTTATTTTTCCTACAATCAAGGGCCATTATTCAGGAAATTACAATTCCATATGCGCAAATATCAAAAGGAACCGAGATCTTTGTGTTATAAACTTACATTTCAAGTTTCAACAAAATCGGATAACCAGCGGCTGCCAGGCAGGATACGCCCACATTTTCGAGAGATGGATAGAGAACAAGCTAAAAAGAAAGCGATTTTTCGTACAATCAGGGGCCATAATTCAGGAAGTTACGGTCCGATATGCACAAATATCGAAAGGAACCGAGATCTTTGGATTATAAACTTACATTTCAAGTTTCAACAAAATCGGATAAAAATTGTGACCTCTATAGGGTCCACAACCTTGATATACCATATTTTTACGCTAATTGAGAACGAACGGCGGACATTTTGTCTGTCAATTTTGGAGCGATTTTCACAAAATTCAAACTCAACTGTCCTTAGGGTGGAACGGTAATATAATAATACGTTTTTTTAAATCGGATAAAAATTATAATCTCTAATGGGTCCACAAGCTAAAAACATGATTTTTCGTACAATCAGGGGCCATAATTCAGGAAGTTACGGTCCAATATGCACGAATATCGAAAGGAACCGAGATCTTTGGGTTATAAACTTACATTTCAAGTTTCAACAAAATCGGATAAAAATTGTGACCTCTATAGGGTCCACAACCTTGATATTTTAAAACGAACGGCGGCCATTTTGTCTGTCAATTTTGGGCCGATTTTCATGAAATTCTAACTCATTCGCCCTTAGGGTGTAACGGTGATATAATAATACAGTTTTTTAAATCGGATAAAAATTATGACCTCTATAGGGTCCACAAGCTAAAAACGCGATTTTTCGTACAATCAGGGGCCATAATTCAGGAAGTTACGGGTCAGATATCCGCGAATATCGAAAGGAACCGAGATCTTTTAGTGGAGTAAAAATAACATTTGACCTAGAATAAATTGCAAGAAATTGTTTTTTGTCATTTTTCGACTCTATGGGACTTGTAAGTCACAAATATAAAAATCGGACAAAATCGGCCCTCAGATAAGTGTTCTACAGGGGTCAAAGTTCAAGGTCATGTCAAAATGAGGTAAAAATGAAAGAATTGTCATAAAATCCTTAATATTTGTCATAAAGTATCAAACTTAGTGTCAAACTATGGGTTTTCAGGGGTGATGAATCCAATGCAACCATTATTTATGTCGCGCGACATTATGACGTCATGACTCTTAATTCCGAGATTTATCATCATAATAGGGCCCTAATAGAGTATCGACATTTGACTTTATACATGGGGTTATCCAGAATATCTACTAAAACTCATCCACTGTAATTGCACGACAGGGTGTCAGCATACCAATAGCTCCTTTAGGAAATATGGTCTACCATGCCACGCTGGCTGCGGAAAATGCCAACAGGACCACTGTACGAACTGTATCCTACCTGAAACGGAGCAGGACAATGATGAAGATGAGGATGATATAGATTTGGATTTATTCTAAATTAAACTATAATACTTTTATTATGGTTTTTTAGGGATTTTTACAATTTAATAATTTTGTTTAAGGTAATTTATTTATGTTTCTCTGCTGTTGACAAATGCTATGTAACTATAAATCCTTGAAGTTGTTCTAAGGATCAGCCTTTTACTGGACTTTCTTAGTGGAACAACTTCAAGATTGTTTGTATATAGTCAGTCGTATATCAGTCGCGCTTTTTACTGCAGTTGCTACTGAGCCTTCCGTAAGGTATCACCGAGGGTCATATCTCCTCTTTTTCTAGTCTCGGTCGGCTTCCAAAATCGGAGATTTTCGAGGATCTGAAAAACGGCGGGATCGGGTAACTCCGGACAAGGTAACTCCGAGTTACCCAGTCATATGTCGCACGGTGAGGTATTAAAACTTAAGATAATATTGAAGTTTTTCGTTTAGAAATTATTTCTAGATTCTACAATCTATGTGAATATGTATAATCATTAAATTGTCTTGCATTTGCCCTTCATTTTTATTGATATTTTTAATTGTAATAAGAGAAAATATTGTTTGTAACGAAAGCTATAGTTGTAATTCTTGAAACGAAATACCTAGTAGATCGGATTCTATTGAAATGGTCTCTCAAAAATGCGTTTTGTCGCATTTTCTTTCCTTGATTGTCCATCCCCGATAACCCCATGTATAAAGTCAAGTGTCGATACTCTATTAGGGCCCTATTATGATGATAAATCGCGGAATTAAGAGTCATGACGTCATTCCCAAATGACTTCATGATGTCATAGCGCCGTCGCGCGACATAAATAATGGTTGCATTGGATTCAGCACCCCTGAAAACCCATAGTTTGACACTAAGTTTGATACTTTATGACAAATATTAAGGATTTTATGACAATTCTTTCATTTTTACCTCATTTTGACATGACCTTGAACTTTGACCCCTGTAGAACACTTATCTGAGGGCCGATTTTCATATTTGCGACTTACAAGTCCCATACAGTACACTTCGGGCGGAAGTATGAAATTAGTCCTTGTGAGCGTTTTTTTCCGCTCATAAAACGTGGCATTTTTCTCCTATACACTCCGTGGAATTAGAGAGGATCTGGGAGGAAAAATTTCCGCGAAAATATAAAATTCGCGGTGGATTATTGTCCGCGAAAATATGAAATTCGCGCAGGATCATAGTCGGTTGAAACATAAAATTCGCGGCGGATTATGGTCCACAGTGATTCAAAATAGTCGGAGTAATCTAGTCCATATTGTCACAAGGTTATTAGAAAGAAACACATATTTAATGGAACAATATCACGAGTATATTAGTCGTTTTAGTTCACCGGTAATTCATATATTCATAATACTCTTTTCAAATTGCGTTTGGACAAATAACTAATGTGTACCAATGAATTGCATTCATTTCCTAAAATGTCCGTAGTTGTTCTTAGCGTTTAACGTCCGCTTCTACCGAAGGTGATATCGCAGACAAGTTCATTTTAATGATCTTAGCGCACGCGGAGGGGTCTTTGCTGTGGGAGGAAACCGGAGTACCCGGAGTAAACCCACGAGGTTGAGAAGGCGCCCCTATCTCCAAGCCACATACGCTCACACCTGGGATCGAAACCACAGCCGCAAGCCAGAGGTGACCGGCCAACTAGAGGTCGAAGCGTGACACTCTAGACCACTAGGCCATCCCAACCCCCCTGTCCGTAATGCTGGATTCATTTATAATGTACATCGGTATTTAATTTGTGAATCGTACCACAAAGCACATACACATAGCAATTTTCGATGTCATTAGTTAATCTGACAAGCAGACAATGAAACCATGTTTCGTGAATTCTGATAACATTGTCTGAAAATGGACGACAATAAACATATTTAGAAGGTAGCGATTTGCACGTGAATGTCTTAAAATATGCTGGAGATTATTTTTTTAATTTTTTTTATATATACTTGTCTGCGATATCACCTCGGTGGAAGCGGACGTTACGTAAAATACAACTAACTAACAACAACATTTTTATATACTGATTTATTATCAGTTTTAATTATGAACAAGAATTTAACGATACTCGTAGAAATAAACGAATTGGCACAACTTGCGAGTAAGGTATATTTTCTCCCCGATATTTAGTTTAACAATACATGTAATTCAATTAAAATGACGATTCGGCAACCAACGTTCAATATATATTTTATGTCCCCAAAATTAAATGTCATGTATTGGATAGAAGCTGGAAGACTGTTTACATATTTCAGTTTCGTATTTGACTTTAAGATATAGATTCCCCATTTCCCACATTGCAAAACAGATCAACATGTCAAAACGTTTTAGTTGACGGCAAACGACTTAAAAATATCATGTCTTAAATAGCCCCTTCACCCCTTTAAATATATTTCTTTTTTATACTTTAACTTATAAATGCAACGCACAAACTCCTTACCGTATTTATATGGTAAACGATAAATATCCTAAAAAAATAATCCGGTTTGGTTTCCAATAATTATCACAGAAACAAATATTAATTTTCATTTTTTCCGTGAACATATCGAAGACGTTTTCAATAAAACACCTAACAAGTTCTTATGAATGGAATCTTGTCTGGACAGAATTTAGACTATTAATAGTATCTGAGGTGACAATTACTCACATCAAAGACAACACACATCAAAGAGTACAAAGGAAATTGCCCAACATACGCATGCTTTAGTTAGTTAAAGGGGCATGGTGCGATATCAGGGATGATTTTTGTGCCAAATTAAAAACAAATATCACCACCGGTTCAACGAATGATATTATTAACAGACAAGCCAACAGTGAGGCTGATGTCCCCCGCCGAAATAGGAAAATAATTAGAGGACACATATAAAAATCAAATTGCGTATCGCTCTGCTTACCCTGAGCAGAAAATGCTCATTATCAAACTTAGTCAAGGTATTACTGTAATGAAACTATACACCAAGTTTCATCAATCTCACTTAATTAGAACTAAAGTTATCGTGTCCCAAAGCATCAACCAATCAAATTGCTTATCTCTGCTTACCCTAAGCGGAAAATGCTCATCTTCGAACTCCATCAAGGCATTGACCTAATCAACACATACACCAAGTTTGAACATTCTAGCTCAATTAGGAAGAGAGTTATCGTGCCCCAAAGTATCAACCACTCAAATTGCTTATCTCTGCTTACCCTAAGCGGAAAATGCTCATCTTCGAACTCCATCAAGGCATTGACCTAATAAACACATACACCAAGTTTGAACATTCTAGCTCAATTAAAAGTTATCGTGTCCCAAAGCATCAACCAATCAATTTGCTTATCTCTGCTTACCCTAAGCGGAAAATGCTCATCTTCGAACTCCATCAAGGCATTGACCTAATCAACACATACACCAAGTTTGAACATTCTAGCCCAATTAGGAAGAGAGTTATCGTGTACCAAAGCATCAACCAATCAAATTGCTTATCTCTGCTTACCCTAAGCGGAAAATGCTCATCTTCGAACTCCATCAAGGCATTGACCTAATAAACACATACACCAAGTTTGAACATTCTAGCTCAATTAGGAAGAGAGTTATTGTGTCCCAAAAAGTGTGACGGACAGACAGACGGACAGACAGACGGACAGACAGACGGACGAACCCATTTTAATAGTCCCCTGCTTTCTTCGAAAGGCGGGGGACAAATATGTCAACTGCGAATATGATGATAGTATTCTTTTCACACGGTGCATACGCCAACCTTTAAGTCTGTACCGATTCAAAAGTTGAATTATCTCTTATATCCACATTTTTTAAATCCCGAGTTTTATCGTAAATAAAATTAATAGAATCACTTGTAACCTACTGGTAATACATGATGTATATTGTGGGGTGTTCTATTCATCGTAGCCCCTTCGTAATTTAGCCATGACAACGGCACCTAATTTGTGTGAAAATCCAGATTGGTCGCGTCCCAATTGTAATTGTTCTTTAATAATGAGATCAACTATTTTGGATAATGATTACTTACTGACAATTCAGAATAAAAGTAGTGTTTACAAGAATACGACATGGCAGCAATTTGTTGTTATGGGGGCTTCTATTTTAGTCAATTATCAATTCCTTTTGATGACACGTGAATTCACGTAATTAATTAGGAACCTTGACTGACAGTATGCATTGACGCAGACTCTTTGGTGCCGAAATGAAAAGGCCATCAAGGTATTATCCGACTGTACATGTGTCCAGCAAGTTTGACGGTGACTTCTGGCTATGTATGTGTGCTTAAAAACAGGACATGAAGGCATTTAATTATTTGTGATTTAAACCCGAAGATATATTACTTGTTCAGGTGTGATTTATCAATTTAAAATGCATTGTGTGACTTATTTGTCAGAATGGAAATGGCTATTTCGATGGACAAAACTTTCGCCCACGGTAAGACCAGCATCTATGTGTGTAAACTTTGAAATTTTTGTAATTTGAATGAATTTGAAATAGTCGATCGATGCAAGTCTTAAAAATGTCGAACATATTGATGAAGTAATGTATCGGTACAGCCATAATTCTGTTTATTTTATTATTTAAAAGCCTGTTTGATATTTGTTTCTTTTCAATATAAGCCAGTAAAATCTGTGTGTCTAACCGTGTTAAATTAACAATCTTTTTTTTTGCATGCCGTATTAGCCGATATTCGACTACGATATCACTGCCGTGGAATCGCACGATAAATAAACCCATTTCAAACCAGCTATGGGTGTGCTTACTGTACATGCGTGGAAAGTCCGACTTTTTAAAATATCGCGGTGGTTTTAGATAATCGTGGAGGTCGGCGGTTTATTTAAATTCGCAAGGGAAATTTAGAGCGGGAAGTGTACTGTAGCGTCGAAAAATGACAAAAAACAATTTCTTGCAATTTATTCTCGGTCCATCACTATTTTCTGCTATTTTTACTCGACTATTTGGGTTATAAACTTACATTTCAAGTTTCAACAAAATCGGATAAAAATTGTGACCTCTATAGGGTCCACAACCTTGATATACCATATTTTTAAGCTATTTGAGAACGAACGGCGGCCATTTTGTCTGTCAATTTTGGGTCGATTTTCATGAAATTCGAATTCGGCCATCCTTAGGGTGTAACGGTGATATAATAAAACGATTTTTTAAATCGGATAAAAATTATGACCTCTATAGGGTCCACAAGCTAAAAACGTGATTTTTTGACAATCAGGGGCCATGCGCGAATATCGAAAGGATCCGAGATCTTTGGGTTATCAACTTACATTTCAAGTTTCAACAAATTCGGATAAAAATTGTGACCTCTATAGTGTCCACAAGCTAAAAACGTGATTTTTCGTACAAACAGGGGCCATAATCCATGAAGTTTCGATCCGATACATGCCAATATTGAAAGCAGCCGAGATATTTTGGAGATAAACCTATATTTCAAGTTTCGTCAAAATCGGATAAGAATTGTGACCTGTAGAGTGTCCACAAACAATTGTGGACGGACGGACAGGGGCGACGGCATAATACGTCCAGATGAAAATGTGGGCGTATAAAAATTGTGAGCTCTATAGGGTCCACAACCTTGATATACCATATTTTTACGCTATTTGAGAACGAACAGCGGCCATATTGTCTGTCAGTTTTGGGTCGATTTTCAAGAAATTCGAAACTCTATAGGGTCCACAAGCTAAAAACGTGATTTTTTGTACAATCAGGGACCATAATTCAGGAAGTTACGGTCCGATATGAGCAAATATCGAAAGGAACCGAGAATTTTGGGTTATAAACTTACATTTCAAGTTTCAACAAAATCGGATAAAAATTGTGACCTCTATAGGGTCCACAACCTTGATATACCATATTTTTACGCTATTTGAGAACGAACGACGGCCATTTTGTCTGTCAATTTTAGGCCGATTTTCACAAAATTCGAACTCAACCTTCCTTACGGTGTAACGGTGATATAATAATACGGTTTTTTAAATCGGATAAAAATTATGACCTCTATAGGGTCCACAAGCTAAAAACGCGATTTTTCGTACAATCAGGAGCCATAATTCAGGAAGTTACGGTCCGATATGCGCGAAGATAGAAAGGAACCGAGATCTTTGGGTTATAAACTTACATTTCAAGTTTCAACACAATCGGATAAAAATTGTGACCTCTATAGTGTCCACAAGCTAAAAACGTGATTTTTCGTACAAACAGGGGACATAATCCATGAAGTTTCGATCCGATACATGCCAATATCGAAAGCAGCCGAGATATTTTGGAGATAAACCTATATTTCAAGTTTCGTCAAAATCGGATAAGAATTGTGACCTGTAGAGTGTCCACAAACAATTGTGGACGGACGGACATCTGGACGGACAGGGGCGACGGCATAATACGTCCACATGAAAATGTGGGCGTATAAAAATTGTCACCTATATAGGGTCCACAACTTTGATATACCATATTTTTACTCTAGTTGAGAACGAACAGCGGCCATATTGTCTGTCAGTTTTGGGTCGATTTTCACGAAATTCGAAACTCCATAGGGTCCACAAGCTAAAAACGTGATTTTTCGTACAATCAGGGGCCATAATTCAGGACGTTACGGTCCGATATGAGCGAATATCGAAAGGAACCGAGAATTTTGGGTTATAAAATTACATTTCAAGTTTCAACAAAATCGGATAAAAATTGTGACCTCTATAGGGTCCACAACCTTGATATACCATATTTTTACGCTATTTGAGAACGAACGGCGGCCATTTTGTCTGTCAATTTTGGGCCGATTTTCACGAAATTCGAACTCAACCGTCCTTGGGGTGTAACGGTGATATAACACAACGTTTTTTTAAATCGGATAAAAATTATGACCTCTATAGGGTCCACAAGCTAAAAACGCGATTTTTGGTACAATCAGGGGCCATAATTCAGGAAGTTACCGTCCGATATGCGTGAATATCGAAAGGAACCGAGATCTTTGGGTTATAAACTTACATTTCAAGTTTCAACAAAATCGGATAAAAATTGTGACCTCTATAGTGTCCACAACCTTGATATACCATATTTTTACTCTATTTGAGAACAAACGGCGGCCATGGTATAACCTTGATATACCATATTTTTACTCTATTTGAGAACGAACGGCGGCCATTTTGTCTGTCAATTTCGAGCCGATTTTCACGAAATTCGAACTCAGCCAACCTTAGGGTGTAACGGTGATATAATTGAACGTTTTTTTAAATCGGATAAAAATTATGACCTCTATAGGGTCCACAAGCTAAAAACACGATTTTTGGTACAATCAGGGGCCATAATTCAGGAAGTTACGGTCCGATATGCGCAAATATCGAAAGGAACCGAGATCTTTGGATTATCAACTTAGATTTCAAGTTTCAAGAAAAACGGATAAAAATTGTGACCTCTCCACAACATTGATATACCATATTTTTACGCTATTTGAGAACGAACGACGGCCATTTTGTCTGTCAATTTCGGGCCGATTTTCACGAAATTCAAACTCAGCCATCCTTAGGGTGTATCAGTAATATAATTGAACGGTTTTTTAAATCGGATAAAAATTATGACCTATAGGGTCCACAAGCTAAAAACACGATTTTTGGTACAATCAGGGGCCATAATTCAGGAAGTTACGGTCCGATATGCGCGAATATCGACAGGAACCGAGATCTTTGGATTATCAACTTAGATTTCAAGTTTCAACAAAATCGGATAAAAATTGTGACCTCTATAGTGTCCACAAGCTAAAAACGTGATTTTTCGTACAAACAGGGGCCATAATCCATGAAGTTTCGATCCGATACATGCCAATATCGAAAGGAACCGAGATCTTTTGGAGATAAACCTATATTTCAAGTTTCGTCAAAATCGGAAAAGAATTGTGACCTGTAGAGTGTCCACAAACAAATTGTGGACGGACGGACAGGGGCGACAGCATAATACGTCCACATGAAAATGTGGGCGTATAAAAAAGTAGTTCCTTTTCAACTGACTAATCAAATTCATGTAAAGATTATGAAATATATCACACAAGCGATATCTACTGTAGAATGTATTATTGGGTGATATTAAAGATACATATACTTACTGTCCCTTTCCTTACGCCTAGCCCGCTTTCTACGTTTGTCTATTGATGCTACTTCTGCTTTTAGTTTAAAATATACCATACGGATTTCTTTCATTTTCTCAGTTATAAATTCTATCTTTTGTTCACCTTCTAATAAAATTCCCTCACCTATAAAAAACAAAGCTTTGCCATTGAATAAAACATACACCAACCAGCTACTTTTTTCGTACTATATTGGCTAGAAAGATGGTTTAAGTGAGACAAAAATGTCCCAGTGATGTATGGACATTTATATGAAATATATCATTTTAAATCCAAGACTGTGATGAATTAACACCTTACTGATATTAAAGCAAACAGGTGGACGAAACCCTATACAGTGCAGGCAAAATCATCCAAGTGATAGAGTTGGGGACAAAAGGAAGAATGCAGTTGCCATAGAGGTGAGCAACAATTCAATATTTGGATTTATTCTGGTATGAAGTGTTCATTTTATATCGACAATGTCCAGTTTTGACATGTCGACTTATCGTAGCATATGTTTTTTTCATCAGCCACACGTCTCACCACGATATAAATTTACATTTCGCATGTCATGTCTGTCAAAGACAATGTAATGTCCAGGGAATTAATGGGCCGTGTAGGGTCGTAGCTCTTTTAAAGGCTGACCCTGGCAATTGATTGATCACTTGCAAAGACATCACTTGCAAAGACATCACAACACAATGTAACCAGCGGCTGCCAGGCAGGATATGCCCACATTTTGCAAGAGATGGATAGAGAACAAGCTAAAAAGAAAGCGATTTTTCGTACAATCAGGGGCCATAATTCAGGAAGTTACGGTCCGATATGCACAAATATCGAAAGGAACCGAGATCTTTGGATTATAAACTTACATTTCAAGTTTCAACAAAATCTGATAAAAATTGTGACCTCTACAGTGTTCACAAGCCAAAAACGTGATTTTTCGTACAATCAGGGGCCATAATCCATGAAGTTACGGTCCGATAGATGCCAATATCGAAAGGAATCGAGATCTTAGGGTGATAAACCTATATTGTACAATCAGGGGCAATAATCCAGAAAGTTATGGTCTGAAATGCGCAAATATCAAAAGGGACTAAGATCTTTGGGATATAAAGATATGATTTAAGTTTCATCAGAATCGGAAAAAAAATTGTGACCCCTAGAGGGTTCACAACCTTCCTATTGCATACTTTAACACAATTTGCCATAATTCAGGAAGTTAAGTTCAGGTATCCGCGATTATCAAAAGGATCCATGATCTTATTGTGTAAGAGTGATATATTCACACATTTTTTTTAAATCAGATAAAAATTGTGACCTCTACAAGGACCACAAGCTAAAAATGCGATTTTTCGTAAATCAAGGGCCATAATTCAGTAAGTTACTATCCGATATGCCGAATATCGAAAGGAACCAAGATCTTTGGGTTATTAACTTACATTTCAAGTTTCATAAAAATCAAAAGAAAATTGTGACCTCTAGAGGGCCCACAACATTGATATACCATATTTTTACACTATTTGAGTACGAGGGACGGCCATTTTGTCTGTCAACTTTGGTCCGACCCTTCGGTGTAATGGTGATATATTCGAACGTTTTTTTAAATCGGATAAAAATTATGAACTCTATAGGGTCCACAAGCTAAAAACGCAATTTTTCGTACAATCAGGGGCCATAATTCAGGAAGTTACTGTCAGATATGCGCGAATATCGAAAGGAACCAAGATCTTTGGGTTATAAACTTACATTTCAAGTTTCAACAAAATCGGATAAAAATTATGACCTCTATTGGGTCCACAACCTTGATATACCATATTTTTACGCTATTGAGAACGAAGGGGGGCCATTTTGTCTGTCAGTTTTGGGCCAATTTTCACGAAATTCAAACTTAGCCGTCCTTAGGGTGTAATGGTGATATACTTAAAACGATTTTTTAAATCGGATAAAAATTATGACCTCTATAGGGTCCACAAGCTAAAAACTTTATTTTCCGTACAATAAGGGGCCATAATTCAGGAAGTTACGGTCCAATATGCGCGACCATCGAAAGGAACCAAGATCTTTGGGTTATAAACTTATATTTCAAGTTTCAGCAATATCGTAGAAGAATTGAGACCTCTATAAGGTCCACAACCTTGATATACCATATTTTTACGCTATTTGAGAACGAGGGGCGGCCATTTTGTCTGTCAGTTTTGGGCCGATTTTCACTATATTCGTCAGCACCCACCTGGCTATATTGCGCCAAACATATGGTGATTTATGTGAGACAAGTTAAATAAATATCACGGATAAAGTATTATATGCATAAATAAAACAATATCACAGTAAATAGAATTAAAAATAAAATAAACCTTTTAGGCATATTAATATTTAAAATACAAAAATGAAATGATAAATATACAATTAAAATTTATGATAAAAACATGTCTCTTTTAAAAAGTCTAGTAGGTTACAATATAAGCCCGGTTGGGCAAATAAATGACATAGAGACTGGCAACGGTAATATTTCGATCTTATGTTCCTGAGATGATTGCACTCAATCAAAATGTTCTTCACAGTCAAAGGAACATGACAGTGAACACATTTCGGTTGAGGCTCTCGCTTCAAAATGAAAATGTGTGTTAAAAAGGTATGACCAATGCGAGAGCGACACAAAACAACTTCATCCCTCCTGTTGGTTCTATAGGAGTTGGGCCAGTCTCCTAAGAGAGGCTTAATGTGATGAAGTTTATTTGTGCCTGCAAGATCCCAAGACCATTGCCAGCGGCCATAAATGAAATGATTAATGCAAGATTTAAAATCTGTGTATGGAATTAAAAAATAGGATAAGGGAAGATCTAAGGCAGACTTGGCAGCCAAATCTGCTTGATCGTTCCCTTTTATATCCATGTGACTGGGGAGCCAGCAAAGGACAATGTCCTTGCTGCTCAACTCGTGTGATAGTAGCAGATGGTAAATATCTGCTACTAATGGTGATCAAGCTGTTTGTTATTTATTGCTTGTAATGATGACAAAGAATCAGTAAAAATAATATATTTTAAATTGGATGATGGTTGAATGAACTCTAAAGCCTGAAGAATGGCCTGGAGTTCAGCTGTAAAAATGGAAGCAGCAGGTGGAAAGCGAACAGAAATGGTTTCAGATGGTGTCACTGTAGCCAAAGCTACCCGATCATCATCTTTCGAACCATCTGTATATATTGGAGCATAATCACCATTTTTAGACCTTAGCTCTTGAAAGAGAGACTGAAAAACCGTCAAGCTAGTATCTCTCTTCTTATGTTGAGTAAGATCAAAATCGATCTTTGGGGGCGATATAGCCCACGGTGGAGTCCTAAAGAAAGGGGTATTCGTAATACTGTCAAGGCTGATACCAGCCTCCGACAAAAGGGGTTGTATGCGAATACAGAATGGTGGAATAACTTTAGTCTTGAGCAGATATAAATGCTCATGATAGGGTCTAAATATGGAGTTAAATGAACAAGCCAACAGTGAGGCTGATGTCCCCTGCCGAAATAGGAAAATAATTAGAGGACACATATAAATTTATCACAAATTATCTTTTACAAAGTATTGAACAATCAAACAGTATATCTTTACTTATAGTCTAAGCATACAATGTTTTTGATGGAATAATTATAGCATATTAAGGGGAAAACATGCTCTATGCCTACAGATCTAGAGTTTGGTTGTATCAACGGGTCTATTTTCCATCTTGCTGCAAGTTGTGCAAAGTTCACTGTTTTCTTTCTGTCATTAAATGTCAATTCATTATTGCATACTACATATTTAATTAATTTATAATAGTTTCTTTTTCAATTTGTTTTTTCCATTTATTTGTTTATTTACCTTGCCTATATTCATTGTATTGGATTGTATTGGAATTGCTCAATTGATGCTTTTATCAATACCTGGTTATAATATTATGACATGTAATGTGGCAAGTTGAGTCGGGACATGTAGGCTATAATGTAACCTAAATGTATACATAAGTGGATTTCGTTTCATTTTTTTCGAAAATATTGTACAGATAAAAGAGGAGGAATTACAGGGGTAATACATTGGAAAGCTTCTTCAAGAACTAAAGCATAAACTATATAAACGAGCTTATAAAAAGGAAAAGTTTGTATAAAGACGTTTCGTTTGCACAACTGGGTGATGATAACCAATTTTGAACATTTTAACTCAATTCGAAGGAGTGTGACGGACAGACAGACAAACAGACGACGGACGAACCCATTTTAATAGTCCCCTGCTTTCTTCGAAAGGCGGGGGACAATAAGCATACACACCAATTTTGAACATTTTAACTCAATTCGAAGGAGAGTTATTGTGTTCCAAAGTCTCAGCAAATCAAATTGCTTATCGCTCTGCTTAATCTGAGCAGAAAATGCTCATTATCGATCTTAGTCAAGGTATTACTGTAATGAAACTATACACCAAGTTTCATCACTCTCACTTAATTAGAACTAAAGTTATAGTGTCCCAAAGCATCAACCAATCAAATTGTTTATCTACTTAATTAGAACTAAAGTTATAGTGTCCCAAAGCATCAACCAATCAAATTGTTTATCTCTGCTTACCCTAAGCGGAACGGACAGACAAACAGACAGACGGACGAACCCATTTTAATAGTTCCCTGCTTTCTTCGAAAGGCGGGGGACAATAAGCATGAACATTTACTCAATTCGAAGATCAACCAATCAAATTGTTTATCTCTGCTTACCATAAGCGGAACGGACAGACAGACAAACAGACAGACGGACGAACCCATTTTAATAGTTCCCTGCTTTCTTCGAAAGGCGGGGGACAACCAAAGTAGGAGAGTTATTGTTTTCCAAAGTCTCGACCAATCAAATTGCGTATCGCTCTGCTTACCCTGAGCAGAAAATGCTCCTTATCTTAAACTTAGTCAAGGTATTACTGTAATGAAACTATACACCAAGTTTCATCAATCTCACTTAATTAGAACTAAAGTTATCGTGTCCCAAAGCATCAACCAATCAAATTGCTTATCTCTGCTTACCCTAAGCGGAAAATGCTCATCTTCGAACTCCATCAAGGCATTGACCTAATCAACACATACACCAAGTTTGAACATTCTAGCTCAATTAGGAAGAGAGTTATCGTGCCCCAAAGTATCAACCAATCAAATTGCTTATCTCTGCTTACCCTAAGCGGAAAATGCTCATCTTCGAACTCCATCAAGGCATTGACCTAATAAACACATACACCAAGTTTGAACATTCTAGCTCAATTAAAAGTTATCGTGTCCCAAAGCATCAACCAATCAAATTGCTTATCTCTGCTTACCCTAAGCGGAAAATGCTCATCTTCGAACTCCATCAAGGCATTGACCTAATCAACACATACACCAAGTTTGAACATTCTAGCCCAATTAGGAAGAGAGTTATCGTGTCCCAAAGCATCAACCAATCAAATTGCTTATCTCTGCTTACCCTAAGCGGAAAATGCTCATCTTCGAACTCCATCAAGGCATTGACCTAATAAACACATACACCAAGTTTGAACATTCTAGCTCAATTAGGAAGAGAGTTATTGTGTCCCAAAAAGTGTGACGGACAGACAGACGGACAGACAGACAGACGGACGAACCCATTTTAATAGTCCCCTGCTTTCTTCGAAAGGCGGGGGACAAATATGGTTTGGTAAAGATGCTATTTTCGTAGCATACTGCAGGGCCAGTTTATCACGTCTGTTGTGTAGTGAGGGCTTGTGCGCCTCGACGTATAAACTGTCCACTGGAGATGTACGAAATGCTCCTAAACTGATTCTAAGTCCCTGGTTGTGTATGGTGTCGAGCTCTTTGAGATAAGACTCGCAGGCAGACCCATACACAATACACCCATAATCGAGTTTTGATCTAACTAATGCTCGATATAATCGGAGCAAGACCTTACGGTCTGCTCTCCAGTCAGTATTTGATAAGACTCTCAATATGTTGAGGGCTTTCAGCCATTTCTTTTTGAGGCTTTTAATGTGGGGGATAAAAGATAATTTCTTATCAAATATCAGCCCCAGAAATTTGGTTTCATCCACAACTGGAAGGCGATTGCCATCCAAGAACAGTTCTGGATCGGGATGCAAACCTCGTTTCTAACAGAAATGCATGCAGACAGTCTTGGATTTCGAAAAAACGAAATCCATTTTCGGTTGCCCATTGTTGAAGTGAATTCAAACAAAGCTGCAACTTACGTTCGATTATCCGCATGTCTGTAGAACCATAGCACATCTGAAAGTCATTAACATAAGAGAGCCGTTTGTACCGGGACTTGAAATTAAGTCGCCTTTTCTCCTGTTGTTGTTTAATGCCTCGAAATGCATCAGAGGAGAAATTGGATGATGAGTTAAATGAAATTGTACTGGCCAGAGAATTAGCAATATCAGGAAATGTTGTTAAGGTGGTGTTATCAACATTTAGATGGTTAACTGATAATGCACTACTTTTACCTTTAATCCTACGAATCCTATCCCATACCGACTTAGATGTGGTATGGGAATTAATCCTTGAGACGTAACCTTGCCATGAAGATTACTTTGCTTGAGCCTGCGCCCAGACCATCTGGTATGCCGCAATATTCTCCATGGAAGGGGGGTTCTTTAATTGTCTCAGGATGCGATCACGCTCTTTAAGAGCAGATTTGCAATCATCGTTATACCATGGTTTATTGAAACGTTTTGGTGTAGTCGTGGTTTTTGGAATCGCCTGCTCAGCTACATCTTGAAGAATTGAAGTGAATAAGGCCAGGGGTTCATCTGCATCTTCTAACTCTTTTGCATCAAAAGAGAAGAGACACAAAGATTCAAACAGAGCCCAATCAGCCTTATGCAACTTACACCTCTGAGGTCTTTCGACTGGAGAGGGACCGTTTTTATCAATCAAGATAGGAAAGTGGTCACTACCACATAGATCTTCATTTACTCTCCATGTAAAATCCTGAAACAGGACCGGAGAGCAAATGGTGAGATCTAGGGAAGAAAAAGAGGCTGTGGCAGGATGTAGATAAGTAGGCGAGTCATCATTTAATAAACACAAATTATTAATGTTAATGAAGTCCGCTATTTGTTTACCTCTGTTGCTTTATCATCTGGACTACCCTAATCTATAGGAAACTCACAGGTCCAGATATGTGGTTTTTACTGCGAGCACTTCGCTTTTCCACATAAAACAAAGCAATCAGATTCTTTTCCCCACGGGTTTTTTCTATCCGCATTGACGATACCAAACACCAATCATCTGGACCTCCAGTTTAATTCAATTCTATTCTGACGAAGAAACATTTTACCGACAAAGGGAAAAGATGCCCCGCCCGCTCTTCTCTCAACAGCAAATTTTAACACCGTGTTTTACAGTGCCATTTTTACATACAAGAACTGTTTTATCCTATTATTTTTATGTTTTAACCATTTTAATACCTGCTTCATATATGTAAATAATTTTAATTAAAATCAACCTGTTCATGACCACAACTTGATGAAGCTCATTGGAATCCATAGGGTTATTCCAGACGGAGTCGAACTTGTTCTGCTATTCGTAAATAACTTAAGAGATGTAGCCACTCTTGTAGGTTTATTACATGTATATTAAACTCTTTGAAATATTAAACTATGTGAACAAGTTCATCTCCATCTAGAACAACCCTAGCCGCCAATCTGGTCTAAAATCCTTAACAGTAACACCCATTCTCTAAAACACTACTTCCTTTTTTCATTTTGGATTTTTACAGAGTGGACCAGAAAAGTTAGCAAGATGTCCACAAACAAACCATATCTTTTCTAGCATTGGACATAGGGAAATTGGAATAGTGTTTTGGAGAATGTAGAGTGTCATCTGTCAATAGCTATCGTTTCAAAAAATTTCTATAAAATGGGTTTAGTTGTAAAGTCACACATTAGTAAAATGTGAATTTATATGGATAAAAAACCGCCTTCCCGCTTCTAGAATGTGCCAGTTTTTATAAATGAGTCGTCGCAAGTTTGAATTACTTTCTGTTTGCGCCATGAAGTTTATCAACCACTATTTACACCTGATGCATATCATTAAAACAAACAACCAATCAAAAACACTCTAGATAATATTACGCGCCAATTTGACCTCAAGTTCACAGGTCAAAAGGCAAGTCTGAGTTAGCGTGTTTACTTTGAGGCGATGAAGTGCCTTATTCACCTCGTAGACAAAGATTGTGGAAAGCTGATTAAATGTACAGATACCAGTTGGAATAAGGTTGTTTTAAGTTTTAAAGAATGGACAAATCTTGATGGAAACGAGCTAAAAGTGTGCTAACAATATAAAGATGTATTTTAGGGTAAGTTTATCAACTAAATCAAACTAAAATTGAAAGTAGAGTCGCCATTTTATTTTTTCGCAAAACACAAAATATTTTGTTGTTTACATTTTAAATTAAATTCTTAATGATAGGCGGATTAAATTTTATAGACACCTGTTCTCATCACAAATGCTCGGGACGGTACAATGCAATGGGAGCTTACGTCCGTATATAATATTTCTTGTTTGTTGTCATTGCTGTGTGCAAGTTACGATAAATAATAATAATGTTTGTTGACAATCACATTGTATAGTCTCGTTATATAGTTCATAGATAGGTTGTCTTATTGTTTTTCATAAAAGAAAAGTAATTGTTATTATGGATATTTGTTGCACCTAAATTCTTCTCTCAGGTTCTAATTTGCTTATTTTGTTTATGTGTGCAATAATATTAGGAGTATGTTTGTATTTATAGGGAATAAAGATGATACACTACTGGTTTATGGCTATCATTCCATGTGTTATTCGAGATTCACAGATAGACCAAAGATTGAACGAGCTACTAAAAGAGTTGCATTACAGTCTGGTGAGAAGCAAACGAGTGATGAGAGTCAATCCATGTCTAGACAAGGTTTGCGATCAGCCGCCACTAAATTATCAACCACCCAAGCTGTCCACCTGCAAGGACATGTCTTGCCTCCTGTGTGCATTATCTGCAAAAAAGTATCTTTGTTCTACAGGTGTAAGAATAAGACTGTCTCTGATAAGCTGGTTTTAGCAGAAACTAAAGATGGGGGTAAGTTTTTATTATTTATTCAACCGTTGTGATTTAATATTGCCCCCCCCACCCTCCTTTCCTGGCTATGCCCAGTGTTAGGTAGTGGAATAGGTCCATCGCCCCTCCTCAGCGTGTCGTAAAAGGCGTTTTTTGCGGAGAGTGGTCGGGTGGCCGATAGGTGTTATCTATCAGTCTGTTATCATATCCATGATATTTACAATTTTCCATATCTTTTTAGGGCGACTTAGAGAAGCAGCAATTAAGAAAGAACATGAAACCATTCTCAAGCACATCAGAGATAAAGAATGTGTTGCTGTTGAAGTTAGGTACCATCTACGATGCTACAAGGATTATGTTTGATTCCTAACAAGAAAACCCACAGTTCAGTCGTCAGGGTAAGTTTATTTCATACTTGTAGTAGTTGTTGTGTCCTTGTGGCTTGTTGTTATATCTATTTTATATCATAGGCCTACATAGGCAACTAGTGGGTGGGAAGGGATTTATATAGCCAAATGGTTACAAAAAGGTCTGTCATCAATGGACTTGAGTTCGAATCCCATTATCAGCTACCTCAATGACAAGGTGTGGGAGTAGCCAATTTACTCTATAGTATAAGTAGTGCTGGTATCTTTGATGGCAAGTGAATTGGCACAAAATGACCAGATTGTGTTGTCCAAAGTACATCCGTTCTAAGAATGTGTGAACATTTTTTACTAGCACTTTTGTACTGTCAAGACTTGTTTGTGATATGATAAGTTTAAAGTGTAATAATATGTTTGTTTTTCTTAATCGACCATCGGCTAATACATGCGATTGAGCGTTAAATCTTAAATGGAAATATCACCAAACATGAATTCATGCATCTAGGATGAGATTTCCTTGTACGTGTAGTAACTATGAACTTACATTTTTCAGGTCTTCAGAGGTGTCTGCATATGAGACAACCTTTGATATATTTTGTGAAGATGTGATTAGAAAAAAATTATTTTCAACAAAGAAATTCTGCGACTGGCCAAGTTATTAAATATGTTTATTAAGATGGCAAAGGACATTGAACAAGTCAACATTTCAAACTACCGGTAATAATTTGTTATTTGTGTACAATGGTTTTGTCCTTTGGGGGTGGGGGCGATTTAGCCAATTGGTCTGTCATTAACGGGCTCAACGGTTTGAATCCTCTTCTCAATGACAAGGTGTGGGAATATGCAGGGGTATTCCGGTTTGGCCTACTGTACTACTAGTATGTAGGCGAATTATCTGCCATTGCAAGTGGATTGGTGCAAAATGACCAGATAGCAGTGTCAACGTGCAAACAAACAACATTCAGTGGATATGATTTATGTGAATTAATTTTTTACTACCTTCGTACTGTAAAGACCTGTTTGTTATCAATTTTTGGGGGGTTTGTTATATTACCTATTTTGTATTCAAAAGGAGGGGTATTGGTCTAAACCCCTTTCATTATTGACCTTTCTTGTCAGGATACTGACACAGTTTCTTATGAATTTATAGTAGGCAGATTTGCCATCTCCCAAGCTCCATTTCTTAATGTCTACTCATTATCTACTACAAGAGTTTAGTGGACCAGGGATAGCTAGCCCAGTGCACAAGGGTTAGATAGTAGAATAGGTGTTTGTTTTATATGTTTTTATATTTTACATTCTAACTATTTAAGCATTAATTATTGCACAACTGTTACAGAAAGATTTAAATAAATTATTGATATAACAGTTATTAAAAATTAAAAAAATGTTTTCTGTATTTTAAAAAAATATTCATATTGAAATGTTTTTGTAAATTGCAATACACAGGCCTAATTTATATCTATTTAAACCTTTAATACTAGTCATTAAATAAAAGATTAATGTTTTAAATTTGTTTTCATTCTTTGTTTGGTGATAGGGTAGGTCGCCAAGGGGGTAATTTGGTCTTTGTTCAATATTTATAGATACGAGTTATCTCTCCTTATACCTTTTTAACTAGGACCCCTATTTGAAATATCATGTTTATGCATTGTTTTTTTGGTTGAAATCAAATATGTCTATGCAATTATCAAATTTATGTATGATTTCTGATAATAAATTAAATTCAATATCAATATAATGACGCTGTATTTTCATAAATAGACAAAAACATGCTACGATGTGTAACATGACTGCGTTGTTGGCGCTTATTATTGGTCCTGTGCAAATACAAATTGAGATATTTCCATAATTTTTTTTTTCAAATGTTGCTATGCATTTTGGCAGTACACACGAAAAAAATCATTCACCTGCAGTAATTTTATCATCCAAAATCACGACGTCAAAGTCATGTTAGACAAACATGATAAATTGACCGAGGCCCTGGGTAAATGGGTAATATTTTAAAAACTGGCAATATCTGAAGGTGGGAATATGGATTTTCCATCACTAGAAACCTTGTATTATAAGAAAATGGCAACATTTTTTAGACCCTTGGGGGTTGCAACAAAAATCGATTTCTAAGCACATTTTACCTATACAGACGACACTCTAATGGCGTACTCTTTAATTTTTCGAACAGCCCGTTCGACATGTACCCTTAGAGCAGCAATATTTCTGGATTTGTCTGATTGTAAAAATGATGGTATATATAAACTTACTCCCCTGCTCTCCAAATCTCCAGCAATGTCAAACCCCCTATCAACCATTATTGAATCCCCCTCCTGTAATAAATCTAAAAACCCACAATGACGAATAATTTTTTTGTCTGAACAACGACCAGCGTACAATTGCGATAAAAAAGTTATTTGGCCAGCTGGAGAAATAGTTAATAAAGCCTTAGCGGTATTGTGGTGCTTATATGATGAAAAGGTCTCTCTTTGGCACAGTGAAGCAGAAGGCTGCTCAATAAAAAATTCTGTACAATCGACAATGGCGCGAGTATTAGAAAATGAAACATGAAAAAGTGGTGGAAGTGTTTTTTTAACGTGTTCCTGACTTGGCCATATAGGCAAATATTTCAAACGATCAGCCAAGAAAATGATCCATGTATTTAAAAGTTTAGAGACATGACCTTCTGATAAACCATATAAATCAGATAAAAGCTTTTCAGAGAGACCTTTCCGTAATCTAACTAAAGTTATAAATAATTCCTCTAATGGTGAAATACCCCTAGAGGGACCTCGCTTATTAATCAAATCATAGGTTGCACCTTCCGATGTGTTTTCAGTGCCAACACAATATAAAAAATTGCATTCTGGTAACAGGTATTGATAAAAACTATAGAGTGAAATATATGATTGAAATCCAGTATAGTTGGCAAAACGAAGGAGGTGGAATTTTTCAATATTTCTAAGTTTTAACAAATGAAGATTTAACATTTCTTTATTTGGAGAGGAATCAGCACTAATATTTTGTAAACTATCAATTGAACTAGCTTGTGAGCTTACAGTAATTTCATCAGGTATGGTAATCAAAAAGTCCAATTTTGCCAAATTTGATTAGCAAATTTAAAAATTGATTAGCAGTTTTTCAGTTTCAACATAAAACACCTAAATAACAGGATATTAGTTTAATTCATAACAAATATGATTAGATTCCATTCTGACTATTCTTTAAATTCTTAGATTTTTTAGCACTGCCACAAGTACTTGTGACAGTTTGTGAATGTGATGTAGACATTTAGTTAGGTCTTATGTCTGAAGCAAATTCTTGACAGTGACTTCCAAAGCCCCACTCATTTTAATTGTTATTTTTTGTCACGTTAGAAATCTTCGTTAGAAAACAATTTGTCTTCTTTTTATCATGTATTACTGTTAGTAGTATTACTATTTTTGTTCAATTGGGCGCACCTCGATTAACTAGACACACGCGATATAAACAATAATATTTTACGGGAATTTTTACTTTATCATTTTATCATTTATTTATCATTTTACAATACGTTAACATGTATTTATTTTTTTATATCTTATTTACAATGCGTGGGGGATACACTGGATTTATTTCTTTCAAAATGAATATGATATAATTACTTGATGTCTCGCAATGTGAGTGGTACTACTTGATTCCCTATTTCCGGTTTAATAGTCCCTATTCATAGAGTTATGTCCCTGTGTTATATAGTATTGTGTCTGGGTAGTTCGAGGAGAAAATGTCACGCGGAGAATTCAGTTTTGTTTATAAAATATTATTCAACATTTTATACACGTTGAAAGTGTTGAGTAAGCCTTCTAGTCTTCAAAATGTGGATTATTCTTGTGTCAAGATTTTAATTTTTGGTTAGCAACGGACAAAATATGTATCGCAAATTGCGCTGTGATACTGGTTGTCGGCAGCCCTGTTGAAAAGTGGTGTGCAGCTACTGCTTAAAGCTATTTCGAAATTTGTGCGCATAGCGGAAATGCGTCAAATCTTTAACGTGCACGAAAATTGAAAATCGGCCATTATTCTCTTAATTCTCAATGGATTCTTTAGATATTTACATTTTTGGATAGCTGGAGACATTTCTGAGCAGATAGCAGTTCAAAACTGTGGAAATTAGAAACTTTGTCGCTCTCATTTTTTTGGTGAAAAATGGAAAATTTTCAAAATTTTCTAAAATTTTTATTTTTGGGAATTTTGAAATTACAGTTATATTTTTGGATAGGTGACATCAATCTGATTCCAACAATATAAGTTTTGATCTGAAATGTTAACCTTGATTTTTCACTTTTTTTCGCATTTTGGTCAATTCGTAGAGTTCTTATTTTTTTAAAACGGCTCCAACGATTTTTCTGAAACTTCAGGAATATGAAGTCGAAGGACCAAACCAGTCCATGAACTTTAAATGAAAATCCTCTAATCTCCGGAAGTGGTCAAGAAAGGTATCCAAAGTTTAACAAAATTCTGAAAAATGGGTGCCTGTGCGGAAAATGCGATGTATCAATTGTGTTTTTGCCGATTAGTTAAAGTTTTGTATCGTTTAATAGCCCATTGACTATCAGATGGTACTAAAGCGACAAGTTTCTATCAAATAATAAAAGATAGGTTGCCAGGCAACGAAACATACGCCCACAGCAGCTAAATCGTCTGGGCAGTCAACAAGAGTTGTCACATATTTTTAATTTTCGGTAATGAAACATTTATAATAAACTAAAATCTGATTATAAATTTAAAGTCAATCTGATATTAACTTTGACCTCTAGAGCGTCCACAAGATTTTTCAAAGTGATTAAGGGCCATAACTCTGGCAGTAATTATCGGAAATCGCTGAAAATCAATAGGCTTCTTCGTCTCATGACCTTAAACACTGTGTATAAATTTAAAGTCAATCGGATATCAACTTTGGCCTCTAGAGCGTCCACAAGATTTTTCAAAGTGATTAAGGGCCATAACTCTGGAAGTAATTATCGGAAATTGCTAAAAATCAATAGGCTTCTTTATCGCATGACCTTAAACACTGTGTATGAATTTAAAGTCAATCGGATATTAACTTTGGCCTCCAGAGCGTCCACAAGATTTTTTGAAGTGATCAAGGGCCATAACTCTGGCAGTAATTATCGGGAATTGCTAAAAATCAACAGGCTTCTTCGTCGCATGACCTTAAACACTGTGTATGAATTTAAAGTCAATCGGATATTAACTTTGGCCTCCAGAGCGTCCACAAGATTTTTTGAAGTGATCAAGGGCCATAACTCTGGCAGTAATTATCGGAATTCGCTGAAAATCAATAGGCTTCTTCGTCTCATGACCTTAAACACTGTGTATAAATTTAAAGTCAATTGGATATTAACTTTGGTCTCCAGAACGTCCACAAGATTTTTTGAAGTGATCAAGGGCCATAACTCTGGCAGTAATTATCGGAATTCGCTGAAAATTTATAGGCTTCTTTGTCTCATGACCTTAAACACTGAGTATAAAATTTAAGATCAATCGGATATTAACTTTGGCCTCTAGAGCGTACACAAGATTTTTTGAAGTGATCAAGGGCCATAACTCTGGCAGTAATTATCGGAAATCGCTGAAAATCAATAGGCTTCTTCGTCTCATGACCTTAAACACTGTGTATAAATTTAAGAATAATCGGATAAGAGGGCGTCATCTGTTAGATTAATAGTATCCTCGGATCTAAAGCGCTCCAGCTCATAATTGATTTTATAATTGATATTTTTTGTTACCTTTTCAGCTGTCAGACGAACTACATTGCCGAGCCAACTGGAAAAAGTGTCAACACTCACAGAAGAATTTGCCGATTCGTCAGGACTTAAATTGTTTGTTGAATCTGAAGATTCAGATTGAGAAAGTCCACGAATTTCGTCAGAGATGGTGTTTTGCACAGATGCCTTATCACTATCAGATAAAAATGACAGTGATTTTGTCCTTGGATCTAAAAAGGAGGCTTTTTTGAACATAAGTGTTTGAGTGTCATTGGTATATCTTGAACTCAGATCGTTCAATAATATAGACTTTATCTGTTTTACAAACGAGTCATCATTGTCAGCATGTCCAAGTTCTGATTTTAGTTTGCAAACTACGGGCAATAAAATTGAAACCGTTGGTTTTTTTTCATAGGACATATGCACCGTCGCCATTTTAAATGGCTGTAAAATCTTGACAATAGCACGTGTGTGTGCCATTGTTGAATCAGATATAGATGTTATAAGGCAACGGACACGTTCGTTGCTACTACTGAAGAGAGTAGCACACACAGCCGGCTCCTGTTCAATAAACCGTTCCAACATATCTAAAGTCGAATTCCATCGCGTATCGACGTCAATTACAAGTTTATGTCGGGGAATATTCAATAGGGCTTGTTTTTCACCTATAATGCGGCTACTCTCTACACTTCTTTTAAAATGCGCTACCACATGTCTTATCTTACCCAAGAAGACAGACACACATGACGCATCCAGTACTTTTTTTACACATAGATTTAACGTCTGACCCAAACAAGGTACATGTGGCCAAAGGAGAATTTTATTTACGGCCTTGACAATATTACTGCCATTGTCTGACACAACAATGGGATTTTCTATGCTCCAGTCATCAACAACACCAGTAAGTTCTTCTGCGATAACCTCGCCAGTGTGTCGGTCGTTGACAACTCTAGTTTCGAGATTTTGGCACACCAGTTCCCAGTGAACGTTAATAAAATGACTTGTGACAGTCATGTACCCATCATCTGACTTTGACGTCCACATGTCTGTGGTCAGTGCATGTGTTTGGTTGATATCAGAGGCTTTATTAATAGAAATAATCTGCTCCTTTTTTTCCTGATACATGGGTACAATTACTTTTTCAAGTAAGTAGCCTCTATGAGGCACGGGGTATTCGGGACATAAGGCATTAGAATATTCCCGTAAGGAAGCTGACTCAACAGAATTTATGGGCCTTAAATCATCAATGATATGCTCCGCGAGTTTTCTACTTACGTATTTAAATTTCGAGCTATCATGTGACATCATCGATCGCGGTGAATTGATGATCCATTTCTGCAGAGCAGAAGAAGAAGCTGCAACTTGGCTATTTGTTTGTATATTGTTGCCTTTATTCCCAGTTTTTTTGTGTCAAATTGTATAGTGTTTACGGTCAAGGTGAGTGGAGAGGTTGGTTGTATTACCACTATATTTCATTTTTAACTCACATATGTCGCATATTGTTATATTTTATAATCTCCCTTTTCATTGCATTCAAAACTAAAATATTTCCACGCGGCCCCAAAACTTCTTCTTTATAACCATAATGATGAATCTATTTAATGATAATATAATAATCAACGCGTGTGTTTGTTGACAAACAGAGGCAGTGAACCGTGAAATTGACCTTGGGTTTGAAGGGCATGATAGCCAGGGGAAGTAACTAACAAGACAGTCTGTGTGGCCACTGGGAAATGGAGACAAACATAACGGAAGCGTAAACAGGTCAAGCTGGATAGCTTAAAAATACAACGTGCGGGATTCATTTATTTGTTTGTTACATGTATATTGTTTTATTTTAAATTAAAAAAAAAAACACCGAAAAACGTATTGAAAATGTGTTATTTATTCTAGTGGATATATAAAGGTAATTATTCACATTTTTAGCCGATGCATCGATAATACGAAAAAGGGCCGAGAATCACATCGGCGGCGTCCGAATCGATGCATCGATACTTGATATCAGCGCTAGGTTTAACGTCCACTCTACACAAACTAGGTCATTTCGGGACTAACATATCGTTTAATTTTTTTTATTTCAATAATTTGCTTGCTCGAAGGGATCTTTAGCAGTGGGGGGAAACCGGAGGACCCGGAGAAAACCCACGAAGTTGGACAGGCGACCCTACTCCTTGTCACGTACAACCGGGGAATCGAAACCCCGCCAGTTGACTCAATGACAGATTGTATGATACTGCGCACGTGTGCGCGCGCACGTTACACCCCCCCCTCCGTATGAAACCACCGTACAACGGTCAAAAGTATCAAGAGTGGCCAAACAAATGGCACTGTATATCGACAAAAGTCCGAAATGGTCTCAATCGGAACGTTCTGCATACGTACAATATAGAGAGCTATTTTTCAAAGTGGCAATATTTGAACTAAGGGTGTTCTACTGTTAACCAATATCTGGCACTGGTATTTGAACTAAGGGTGTTCTACTGTTAACCAATATCTGGCACTGGTGCTTCTAGAGTGAAAATATTTCATATTAGTAAATAACAGTTGCTCCTGAAATTAATATCCCAGTTTTTTTGTGTACATGACGTCATCTCTTTATACCATTTAAAATAGAGCTCCCTGCTGCAGCTATTTATAAGGAGAGAGAGAAATGGGGTTTAACGTCCACTCGACACAAACTAGGTCATTTCGGGGCTAACATATGGTTTAATTTTATTTCAATAATTCGCTTGCGCATAGGGGTCTTTAGCAGTGGGAGGAAACCGGAGGACCCGGAGAAAACCCACGAAGTTGGACAGGCGACCCTACTCCTTGTCACGTACAACCGGGATTCGAAACCACACTATTTATAAGGAAGTCGCCCCTCTGTATGTAGTAGTTATTAGCACACTTTCCTCGGTTTATCGGTGAATATCAGGACAGTTTTGGTTGAGGCGCCCAGCCAAGGCGGCTCCCGACCAAAACTGTCCTGATATTCACCGATACACCGAGGAAAGGTGCTAATAAGTTACTTACATCACATTTCTATCGAGTATTGTGAAGCAAAATGTGAAAAATAGTATTTATTATCGAGTTCATTGATAACTGTCATTCCATAAATAAATCACCAAACGAACATTTCAGTCGGAAAAACACGCATTGCTTACCATGACCCCATCAGACGCCATCTTTGTTTATATGTTACAGAACGCCGCTAGGTGGCGCGAAACTGGAAAGTGGTCAATTCAACTTTACTTGCAGAGGCAGCCATTTTTGACAACTGTCAAAATTGCAAACTTAAACTTTACTTTTGACTTGAAATTCTGGCTTTAAAATCCGTCTCGTCGGACCAAAATGTACTTGAAGTGAGGACTGTATTTAAAACTTAGGGCTTGAAACTTAATTGCCCTCAATGGCAATACTTTGACTTGAAAAACAGCAACTTACTTGCTGTAAACAAACCTATTAAACTTCATTTTCAATAGACATGTTTTATTCTCTATTATCCAGTACAAAAAAGGGAGTTAACTCCATTTAACAAATAGAAAAAGGCACACATCTGATATCTTGTGTGAGAACAGGCTTTTTTTTGAGCTAATTTTACTAGCCTGTTATCTGAATATCAAATACATCATTATGACTTAGTCAAAATTGATCCCTTCAAACCGTCTTGAGGTAAATTTAGGAAGATTGAATACCTTCCAGAACATAAAATAGCCAACATATCTGATCAAACATTAGCACTATATCCAAATCGAGGTGTTGCCATTTTTTTCTCTGAGTATACATAAATTTACTTACCAAGATTGATAAAGTTATATTTGGATGGGCGACATAATCGTGCAGGATGTGGCATATCAGAATGTTTTGATGGAGAACAACATGTAATATGTGGTGGACTTGGTAGTTTATTCAAGATGGCATCTTCACTGTCACTTCCTGAAACATAGTTTAAGATAGGTTGCCAGGCAACGAAACATACGCCCACAGCAGCTAAGTCGTCTGAGCAGTCAACAAGAGTTGTCACATATTTTTTCTATTGTCAGTAATGAAACATCTATACTACACTAAAATCTGATTAAGAGTAAGGCCGCGGTTAATTAATTGTTAGTTTCTCATGACCCGTGTTTGTGAAATACCTAATATCGGTTACTTTGTCATTGAAACCCCAACAGTAACCGGCATCCATGATTTATTCACATTTAATACATTTTTATAGATTAAAATATCTGGTCTAAATGATGGTCTAAATTATTAGTGATATGCTTCTAAGTTAACCATTCGTTAATTCATTCATTCTTGGCATTTCATTTCTTCATGATCTTTCCCTACTTTGACAGGTTACGAAATGACCTGTTCCAATCAGGTTGATGGTTTGTTCTGTTATAAATATTTAAAAGCATACCTTTGGATTTTTAGATACAACAGATTATTAACATGTCAGTCCAAAGAATTTATTACACCCGTATGTTAATTGTCTTCAACTTTGACCCCATTGGCACATGGCATCGTGATAATATAAATACTTTTATAATTTTGTCTATCTTCAGCAGATATTCACATTTATTATCTTTGTGTCCTTTTGAGACTGTGTTTATAGAGTGTTGTGGTTAATAAAATACTGTGAAGTAGTGTCAATCAGTCAGTACCTCATGTTCGAGGCTCTCTCATTGTACCAGTTTTGGAACCAAACGTTCGTCACAGAGCACTAGTCACGTAAATAAAATATTTTAGCCGGAATTTAAAGACCTTTTATCTTTCCGTGAATTTTATTACAAATGACAAGTGCCTTTTGACGTATGTATGTCGTCTTTGGTGAAAGAAAATGCTGCAGCAACCATTCCTTGGTTTGAATGACCGCAGGCCATGAAATTTCAAATTTTGGCGTATGCGTAACCATTTTCTTTGGTTACGCCAGATGACCATTGCGTAACCAATTGGTTATATAAAATGGTTGAGCAATTTTCATGTCTTATCCAGATCTAAATGGTGCTACTATTCATTTCCACTTGCAGTGAATGTCTTTTTTAAAGAAATAACCTGACTAATTTATTTTCTTTTATCAGGGTGTGCACAACTCAGGACACTTAAAATTCCAGGAGTTTTCCATGTGTTTTCCAGGTGTTATTTACCAGATTCGAGGAGTCTCTGTTCAGGGCCGTTAAAACAAATTTGAATCCATCAGCCCAGGGTTAGTAGTCTACTGTCAGACACTAGCCCAGTTTTGATTTCCACTAATCCATATTTGGACAAAGTACAAGCTTTAATATTGGTCTGCATGTAAAATAAAACTTGATAAATGGAATAAATAAAGAAGAGTACGTGGAATGCTAAAATCGGCACAAAATTCTATTCCCTTGCACATATAGTCAACGGTACATGAACATCGGGGATAGGGCTGTGTCCATATATCGATACACCGATATGTATCAATACGTTCCAGCGATATTTATATCGATACGTAATATAGCCGTATCGCTGAAAAAATTCTTCAGTTCGAAAAGAAAAGGAAACCCACGTGGCGAAAGAAGACGATCTCGGCATGGTTTGCCAATCGAGCGTCTTCCACACTCCGTGTGAATTCCAGGTACAGGTACATATTAAATTAGCTAAGTCCGTAACTCAATATCATCCAAAATCTTCGACATTGAAAACACGATTTTTTTTGCAATTTAAATCAGCATTGGTGTTGTGATCTTACCTGGAAAAGATGGGCTTCTGATATCCAATATTTAATACAAAATAAACATTTTACCATTGGTACACGAATCGTGTACCATAATGCGTTTCAGCGCCATTTGTAACAAGGTGCTCAAAGAATGAGGTTAGACATATTCCACAAGTCATGTCAAACGGTGATATCATATTCTTATTTGGAGAGCATGTGCAATAAATAATATTGGAATAACCAGACGCTAGAAACTGATTTGCGGTTGAGACTTCTGGCGTATTTCGCCGAACATAACTGATGACAATTCACAGTAAAACGGACACGATTGAATGTAAAACAGTTTATATAAATTCATATTACATTATTATGTGTGTTGCGACACATTTGTGCCAATTTCTAGGTCCAAAATATTAGCGATTTAGCTCCTTTAAAATAAAACTGGATCATACATTAATGGATTCACTGACCAGTTGTTAGGTAAATTTAAATCTTCATTGAATGTAATAATCCTCTGATAAAACACTGAATACACTGAGAAACAGTCATTTAATAATATATTTTCCTGATAGAATTCCAATGACACGTGACATTTCGCTTGGAATTAGGTCAATAAACCAGTACTAAATAGCGCTTACTGTTTTTTTATTTTTATTTTATACTCATTGTGACAAAGGCTTAATTTTAAAAATGTTGTTTTTATTGAAGGCTATATCATAATCGTGTGGAATTTTGATTTTAAAGCAATTTCAGTATGTTGTCACGTGACAATTGTGCTGTGTGTCTATCAATTGACGAATGAATAAAAACTTTTGCCAAGTTACGTGACTATAGTTACCTGATAGACAAAGACTACAAATTGTGTTATGAAGAAATGCCATGGTGCCGTATCATCTTATTTTAGCTACGGCATTTTCTGATACTGGCAATAGATGAAAAATGCTAATATTTAAGATCATCGACTTATGAAATGCGAACGTTTCATCGAATAAACGAAGACAGTAATTAATTTATACTGGAATATTACAAACGTGAACTTCAAGATTTTACGTGAATTAAATATGGAAAATTTTCAAAAGGTGTATCCGTCGTTATTTTTGTAGTAATCACATACAGTGTACATTAAAATTACCAAGAATTATTTTTGTTGAAGTCTAGTTATATTAAAGGGAATGGAGCTTATAATTAACCCATATCCGGCCGGTTCGTTTCAAAATGGATTAAGAACCCTGATGCTTACCCATCTCAAACATCTTGAAACAGAATGTAGTTTGAGATTATTTTGGGCATAATTCGTGATGTCATCATATCGCGATACGTATCACTTTGCCGTATCATCAATACGTATCGTATCGAAAATGAATTGTATCGACACAGCCCTAAATTCGGGGATGCTATTATTGTGCCTGTCAGAAATATTTATTTGAAGATTAAAAGAGTCCAGAATTAGGTCGCATGAACTCGTTTATCAACTTCAGGAAATAAGGCCGCTGTTTGTTTGTTTCCCATGACCCGCCCACACGTCTGTTTTCATCTGTAATAATTACGTACTTCCAATTCCATAATTATTTGGTCAAATTTAGTGAGGTCACTAAATTCATCCTGTAATATTTGTTTGCCTTTAAATATGAACAATGAATGGACGCATTAAAATCGACTGTTTATCGATAAACGTGTTACCGTAAATAAAGTCTAGTTGGCTAGAATGTGAAAATATAAATTATGCGAAGCCTATACGTGAAACAGTTAGTTAGAAAAAAGCTGTATCTTATATGTCAATCAAACCAAGGAATGGTAGATGTGCACAACATTTTCTTTCACCGAAGACGTCATACATACTTTATAAGGCACTTGTCTTTTGTAATAAAATTCACGGAAAGATATACATGTCTTTAAATTCTCGCCAAAATATTTATTTGAGTGACTAGCTAGACTCTGTGATCATCGGTGTGTGGATATGTACTTAATAAATATGCGGGAATGGTAATAAGAAGAATAAACACTAAGGCAAACACGTTATTTTTTGAATGGTTAAGCGAGGACGTCACGTGATGTAAACACCCTTTTCAAGTCACAGGACATCTTAGCTGGAATCGGTCTACTACAGCGCGAAAATACGGATCTCGGTTAAGAACGAAGTAGGCCTAATGTCGAAAGTTTGTTATTTTAATACAGCGTGGCTTGGACATCCAGACTACCGCGATTGGTTGGCACGAGAGTCCGCTCATCGGGCGAAGTGTACGGTATGCCAGAAAAGTTTTGATATCGGGAATATGGGTGAGAGTGCTGTGAGGAGTCACACAAAGGGAGCCAAACATGTCAAGATTCTTGACCAAAACACCTGAGGCCAAATTACAAAATTTGTTTGTTCTGAAACGGGTGACTATCTTATCTTAATTTGTATATATTCTTGTAATTTCGATGCAAATCGTCTATCTAGGCATAGTGAAATAGATAAGGTAAAAAAAAAAATCAGGGTGGGAAGGTAGAGATTTTACTTTTGGTTGGTCTAAACCCATCTCCCTAACAGAGTTGTCTCCCCTTGCAGTCAACACCTGCCAATGACGTCTGTATAGATCAGTGGTCTGTACGGTACTAGTATAGACGTGAATGACCTCTGCTAACGGCTCATTTGACGACGCTACCAAGATTCTTGGTATCGATAGACAATTATAAACAATCCAATGGAAACAAAATAAATGATAATATATTTCTTTCTATTATAATAAAATATAAATTGGGTCATACTTATTGTAAAATATAATAAAGTATTTACAAATATACAGGGAAATCTTTCGCGAAAGATTCCGGGGTTAAAGGGTCGTAAATACGAACTGCACGTCATTATGCTAATTTTAGAATATATACATGTGGATCTGTTTACCTTTATAACGCGATCTTAAGGCCTAGTACTTTTACACATGAAACATGCAAATTTAGATTGTTTTTGTTTTTTTGAGGAGTAGTAATTGGTGACATTTTCCCCTAAAATTTACTAAAGCTCATTAATTGTTTATAACGCCAGAAACTTTTATGACAAATGCACGGAAAAAATGTCTGTTGATACGGTCGTGTATTAAACGTTTATTATTAGTATTACTAGTTTCTCATTCCCTTGTAAATTTATTTTTTCAGGAACACCTGGATTAGAAACACAAACTCCCTGACCAGCAACATTGGGCAATAATACATCTAAGTCCACCATACCTGACTATGCAACCAGAGAGGATGTAGTCAAGGCTGAAATAATGTGGACATTAAACTTGATAGAATCTCACCATTCATATAATTCTTGTTCTGGCGTTGGGCCACTGCTGAAAAAAATGTTCCCTGACAGTACAATAGCATCCGAATTTCAATTAGCTGAAACAAAAGCAGCATATCTGACAGTGTTCGGCCTTGCGCCTCATTTCCAGTCCCTTTTGATGCAGTGTATAGCTGACAATAAATATGTCATCTTATTTGATGAGTCCTTAAACAAGAAAAACCAGAAAAAAACAGATGGATTTCTACATCAGGCATTGGGAAAACGATGAAGTCAGGTCAAGATATCTCGACTCTAAATTTGTTGGTCATTGCACTGGTGCCGATATGGTCAATGAGTTACATTCAGTGATGGAAGGTCTGAATCCACAGAACCTTTTACAGCTCGGTATGGATGGACCAAGTGTTAACTGGAGCTTTCATCGTTCCGTTCAATTGAAATGGAGAATAATTATGGCAAGTCTCTCCTAGATGTCGGCAGCTGCGGTTTGCATGTTGTCCATGGTGCATTCCAGACGGCTATAGAAAAGTCTGAATTAGGAATTGCAAAATTATTACGGGCCCTTTACACCCTATTTCGTGACTCCCCAGCCAGGAGAGAGGATTATATCAAAGTAACAGATGGTGCCAAAGTTCCATTGAAATTCTGCGCAACCAGATGGCTGGACAATGGGCCGTGTGTAGAACGTGCAATAGAAATATGGGATAGAATCAGAAAATATGTGTCAGAAGTGATACAGAAGAAAATTGATAATCCAGGAAATGAGTCTTTTTCCACAGTGCAGAAATACACATCATGCCCACTCACTCTGGTCAAACTCAAGTTTTTTCTATCAGTTGTTCAACAGATATCTCCCTTCCTCACAAAGAACCAGACAGACGAGCCAATGCTGCCATATATATCCCATGATCTTCTTGACATAATCAAAGGTCTTTTGGAGAGGTACATGAAATCATCCGCAACAGAATCGCTGACGGCTGCGTCGTTGACATCGTTTGATGCTAATAACCAGAGTAATTTTTTGGACATCACAAAGTTAGATGTGTGTCTGTCAGCTGACAAGGCCCTGAAGGAGGCTGTTCGGCAATCGCCAAACAAAGTTTCGGAGAGAGATTTATTGGGTTTCCAAATGGTGAAAATGGTTACCAAACTTTTGGAGAAGAGCCTGATTAAGTATCCGCTTGCCAGAGGTATAGCCTGCCTTGATCCCAGGCACTTTGATCAGAAAGAAGTCGTGGTGAAGTATATGCGAAGGGTTTTATCGATTCTGAGCGATGCAAAGTGGATTACTGCAGATTATGGAGATGAAGTCCTTAGGCAGTCTAGAAGATATCTAGATGAGGCTGCAGCCACCCATTCCAGTTTTGATCCCAAGAAAGAAAGATTGGATCATCTCTGGCATGCAGATATTTCTCGTAATCCAGAATTCAACAAGTTATGGGCGGTTGTTAGTCTGTTGCTACTTCTTTCACATAGGCAGGCTACAGTTGAAAGAGGGTTTTCCGTGAACAAGGAAATTGAAGTTGAAAACCTTAGAGATCAATCGATTGCGTCACAGAGAATTATCTGTGATCATCTGAAGGTTGTTGGTGGAGTTCTTTCATATTGGACAAAAAACTGCTGGCTTCTACTGGTGCTGCACGTAGACGCTATCAGACTTACCTGGACGAACAGAAATCCCTTAAGGATCAACAACATGTAACTGAAAGGAAACGGAAACTGGAGGGTAAAACAACAGAGCTGAAAGAAAACCAGAAACGTCTGAGGAAGGACATTGAATCCCTGCAGAAATCAGCGGATGACTTTTCCGTAAGAGCCGAGAAAGAACGGGATCTAACATTTGTTGCGAAATCAAATAGCCTTCAAGCATCCGAAAAAGACAGGAGAGCTTCAACGAGTTCAGACAGAACTGGATGAAAATCTACTGAAACTGAAGTCCATGTAGTCCAAATTGAAGTCCAAATTGGACACTGCAAATGGATACCATTTTGCTTGTAAAAAATGAATAAACTCTGTTGAAATCTAATTTTGATGAGATCCTTTATTTCTTTGAGTCAGTCGAACAATGTTCTTCAAGCATAAAAAATACATTATGATGAAGAATTCTATACTGGGACTCACTACAGGGGTGTAAAACTCCACTAGCCCGACGCTCAGGGCCAACAAAAATTATTAAATGGCTTTTACGATTTCCATGCTGATTTTTTGTAGTTTGTGAATTAAACAAGCGAGATATATAAATACAGTAAACTTCGCATAAGTCGAATCTAAGTGGACTGTCTGGACTGACCAATTTTATCTGAGTTAAGCGAAGATCCGAGTTAGCCGAAGACCGAAATTCAATCTTAGCTCGATTAGAAATAAACTGCAAGAGCCGGATAATAACTGATTCAAAGAAGTGCCGATTAATCGGATGCCGTATAAATTCTATAATGTAAATGAATATTATGCGCAGCATAATATGATTTGTGTTGTGACGTCATAAATTGTGTTCACTTGGCTGGTCCAATCGCAGCAGTTGCCGCGTAAGTTGCATCGATGCAATGCAATTTTCCCGGTCTATTGATCATTCGATCTCTTGACAGCACTGAGTTCAGTCGATTAAATTTTTTCTTCTTCGTTTGAGGTTCCTCCTTTTGTCTCAAGGGATCGGTCCTTTCCTCCTGATATAATTTAAGAGATAAGTATGCTTTCGCATCGTCGTTTACAATACGTTAGCCCACAATATTAAGGTATTTAGGTCACCTAAATCTCTCCGCTCAACAAGTCCATCGAAGTGTGAAATTTCCATTTGAAATCGCCTTTTAAATTGATTAAATTTCTTATCAAGAAATACAAAATTATTATAAATTTATTACAAAGGTTATGAGTTTATTATAAACGTAATTCTTTCATCTCGTCTCTATAATTTGGTTTTGAGAGTTTATTAAAATCAAAATGGCGTCCGGTGGATCTTGTTTGTTTTCCGTGAAGTGTAAGGAATCTGAAATGATTCCACCTTCTCCCTTTGTGGTCGCTTTACTTGGCACATCGCATGTAAAACGTTTGGATAGGGTTCTCAGTTCCAACAATGTCGCCAACTTAAACCTAGAGCAAAGGCTTGTTTCTGTACGAGTGCGTGGTTACGGTGGCCTCTGCGTAGTTAATGATGAACATAACCGTATGGACATTCAAAAACCAACCAACTTTTCTCACTTCTTGGGAGCCGACCTCATAATAGTGCAACTTGGTTCCAATGATTTGGCCAACGGCATTCCAAAGGAAGCTCTATCTGTGGCAATAATTGAATACTGTTGTTACCTCCAGTCTAAATTTAACCCCAAGGGAATTGCAATTTGCCAAACAATGCCCAGAAAAGCAGAATGCGATTCGTTTAATTTGTTAGTTAAACAATTCAATAGCCTAATAAGGAAGGATTTTGAAAAGCATGGAATTGTTTTTTGGAAGCATCGCTCTGGCATTCTGGACGTGGAGAGCGACACTCTTTTCCACCCTACAGACGGTGTACATTTGTCGAATGATAAGGGATATCCTCTTTATCTTAAAAGTATATGTGATGCCATACTCCGTCTGATCAGGAGGTTTTGTCTGTAATTTTTAAGTATTTTTTGCTTAGCTCCAGCGTACTTGGAGAGTAAATTTAATTTGACCCCGGCGTACTTGGGGTCCCCCTGGTGTACTCAGGAATTTTCTAGTCAGGCTCCGGCGTACTTGGGGTGTTTTTTAGTGTTATTTTGCTCCGGCGTACTTGGAGCGTTTTTTCCCCGGCGTACTTGGGGCGTTTTGTATTATTTTGATATTTGACTCCGGCGTACTTGCAGTGTTTTTTCCCCCGGCGTACTTGGGGTTTTGTGAATATTTTGCTCCGGCGTACTTGGAGCTGTTACCCCGGCATACTTGGGTTCTTATTTCTTAGTACTAGTTAGTTATTTGTGTGGGCTATCGATATTTTTTTATTATGTTGATCCACTCTGAGGCTGTTTTTTAATGTGACTCCTCACTTTTTACGTTCTAAAGGATGCCACCAAAGAAACGCCAGGTAGTTGAAGATGACTCAGAGGTGGATGAGGACATCCCCATGTCAACCACTGAAGATAGGTTGACGAATATTTTACTTCATAAGTTACAGAAGAAAGGTCTAGTCATGAAGTCGAGGAAGATGGATGCTACAGCAGCTAGCCAACCCTCATGCTCTAAGTCCAGCAATACCACAGTATCTACATCCACAGCATCTACATCCACAGCTTCTTCATGCACAGCTTCTTCATCCTCTGCACCTTCTTCAAGTACATGTAGGCCTACAAATGATGAACCCTCAACATCACATACAGCACCCTCAACATCACATACAGCTCCTGACCTACAGAGCTCAAGTCCTGATACAAACCCAGTCCCACCCCTCACAGTCATGAATATTCCAGCTGCTCAACTCTTCCAAAACCAACCATTAGGTATTAATAATTTTCCTAACCTTCCTTCTGTCATTTCATTGTCATTCCACGTGTCAGACAAAATTAAGCAAGACATTTGGAGTGATAAATACATTGAATTTTCGTCTCTTCTTCCTGGAGCTGCTGCCGAAACCCAGTACTCATTAAGTATTAACAATCAAAACGCTTTGGCTCCCCTTTTGGTACAACCAGTCCCTTCAAAGTCAAAACTACTTACTATTGATAAATGGCTGAAGTCCTTCACTATCTTCACTGATATTTATGTTCAAAGATATCCCCACCAGGTTTCTCACTTGTTAGTTTACAATAATTTAATCTCTGAACTAGCTCGGGTTTATGGACAGGCTCCATTTAACTTTTACGACGTGCAATTCAGGACTCTCCGCCAATCATTTCCTTTCCCTTGGGGCCAAATCCACTCGGACCTTTGGCTGCAGGCCCTTACCCTCCATGGTCAAGCCCCAAAAGCTACTGACAAAAAACCTGGTTCAGTTCCCTCTAATGTATGTTATCAATATAACAGTTTGACTGGTTGTACACGACAGGGTTGCCAATATTCTCACGTTTGTTCCTACTGTGGCATTTATCGCCATTCTCGAATAAATTGTTTTTCCGCTCAGAATCAACGCAAATTTAACAATTCAAATTACCAAAGACGCGGTTTCGGCTTAAGGGATAACAAATTTTCACAAAGAGACAACGATTCTCGGGATCAAGCCAATTTTGATATGCAAAATCAAAATTTTACTCAACATCAGATTGCAAATTCTCAAACCGGCACTATGCCTCAACCACTTTTACCCAAACCAAATAACAATAATCAGCAGCCGCCCACTCATCGCTATTCCTTTCGTTCGCGAGGTGTGTCAGCCAACAAGCCTACCAACCCCAATTCTGCCGGATAGATTATGCAAAGTATTAAAAGGATATTGCCCTTCTGAGACTCAATTTTTAGTTGAAGGTTTTTCATTTGGTTTTCGTATTCCATTTTCTGGTAACCGTATTTCTTCTACCCCAAAAAACCATGGTTCATGCTTTGATCGACCAGAAGTAATGGTCGATAAAATTAATGCAGAACTTGTGGCTGGTAGGATTCTTGGCCCTTCCCTCACACAACCGATCTCTAACTTGCATTGTTCACCTTTGGGTATTGTTCCGAAACATGAACCCAATTCTTTTCGCCTAATTCATGACCTCTCATATCCGCTAAACAATTCAGTAAATTCTGGCATAGATAGTATATACACAACAGTGTCGTATGAAAATATTGACAATGTTGTTGTGTTAGTTAAAACCTTTGGCAAGAACTCTTTGATGGCAAAAGCAGATATTGAGAATGCATTCCGTCTTCTTCCTATTCATCCTGATGACTATAATTTGCTTGGTTTTACAATCCAGCTTGAAGATACCCTATATTATTTTGCAGAATTGTGTTTGCCCTTTGGTCTCTCCATTAGTTGTCAAACATTTGAGCGATTTAGCTCTGCCATTCATTGGGTTTTGGAAACTAAATACCAATGTTCTGTAAGTCATCTTATTGACGATTTCTTTTTTATTGGTCCACCTAACTCGCTCAAATGTCAAAATTCACTTGATGCATTTCTCAATCTTGCTTCATATTTAAACATTCCGTTTAAACATTCAAAAACTGTTCTTCCTACTTCTTGCATTACCATTTACGGCATTGAGGTTGAGTCTTGCCAAATGTTTTATCGCCTGCCAGACGATAAAGTTTTGAAAATTCGTACAGCTTTATCCAATGCTCTGCAATCAAGTAAAATTACTTTACGTTCCCTTCAATCCCTTTTAGGCCTATTGAATTTTGCGACTGCAGTAGTGGTTCCAGGTCGTACTTTTTTGCGTAGATTGTATGATCTCACTATCAATATTGCAAAACCGTATTATAAAAGGTGTTGTTCATGCTATCAATAAGGCTACTTCAACTTGTCCGCAGATTATGACCCTCATTCGACATATTGTTATGGTTTGTCTTACAAATAACGTGTTAGTGCGTGCAAAACATATTCCAGGCAAAATTAACTATTTAGCTGATAAATTATCTCGTTTTCAGTTCAAAGAAGCTCGACAAATGGCTCCGTGGTTGGACGAACATCCGCAAATACTCAACCCGAATCTCATCAATATTTAAGTAATTCAGCTTTATCTTTGATTGACGCGAGTTTATCACCGTCCTCGAAGGTTTTTTATCGCCAGGTATGGTCAAGGTTTTTGTATTTTTGTGCTTTTAACAATCTAAATCCCCCTTTGCCACTTGCTCCTTCGGTCATTTTGAACTTTATAGCCTATTTGTTCGAACAGGGCTATGTCCCTAGTACTTTAAGTTCTTATGCTTCAGCCTACGTGCAGAAATCCTTCAATTTCCCTGATACTATTAATTCGTTTTCGCTGAGAAACTTGCTGCGCGGAGCTAGGAGACTTCGCCCATCCAGTGACGATCGAGTCCCTATAACATTTCAGATCCTGGTTAAATTGATTGATGATTTATCATCAGTTATTTCCTTACATGGCCATCGCCTTTTGCTCAATTATATTTTTACTTTGGCATTTGCTGGCTTTTTTCGAATGGGTGAATTAGTGTCAAAATCCAAACTTTTGGATCATAATGTCATTTTAACTGGAAATGTCTCATTGAATTTTGACGGTTTGGCTATTCAATCTGTTGAAATAACTCTCATGAATTATAAGCACAAGGATTCAACTGCCCCGACCAGACTTATCTTCAATTGTACATGTTCGTCCAGCCCGAGTTGCTGTGCTCCATGCTCTTTGTCTACTTACTTACAATTTAATCCGCATACTTCTGGTACTCTTTTTCAATTCCCAGATGGGTCACCCGTTCCATATTCATTTGTAAATTCTGCACTTCAAAAACTTGTATCTTTTGTTGGTCTTGATCCAGCTCATTATAAGTTACATTCATTTCGTAGCGGTGCAGCTACTACTGCGTTTTTGAACGGGCATTCCGAAGACACTATTCGAATGATGGGTCGATGGAAATCTTCGGCTGTTAGAGCTTACATCCGGATTCCATCCCTAACTTCTGCAAATATTTTTTGCCAATCACATTTATAATTAATTTTCATGTGTTACACTGGTGTAGGCCAGTCCCTACCACATGAAGGTTAGTTTACAACATGCTTTACATATTATAACTCCACATTCTCATAACTGCATTCACTACACTAATCTAGTCTAGATACACTGGCGTAGGTCAGTCCCTGTTTACCTGGATTTTTATACAATAAAATACGTGTCAAAATTGTCCATCTACCCAAATTAAATTTGATTAAAAAATTTTTGTTTGTAAGTGATGTGTGTGTGTTGTCCCTGTATTGGGCACGCCATCCCACCTTAATGGGTGTGATGTGTTTGGCCACTTTCTGATTAGTTAAGCCCAACACTAAAATGGGTTCTACAATTTTATTGGTAATTATTTTGTATTCTTTTATATTTGATTAACAAATATTCTGTCATTTATAAAATGCCATTTTCCGTCATTAATTAAATGACATTTCACACACATCACGGTTGTTTGTTTTCATGTGTTGAATTGGACGTATATATCGATCTGTCAGTCAGCTAACACAAATGAATATTATGTGTTGTGACGTCATAAATTGTGTTCACTTGGCTGGTCCAATCGCAGCAGTTGCCGCGTAAGTTGCATCGATGCAATGCAATTTTCCCGGTCTATTGATCATTCGATCTCTTGACAGCACTGAGTTCAGTCGATTAAATTTTTTCTCCCACCACCTCCCCTTCTCCACCTTAAAAGCGACTATTGTACCAGCCAAGTATTCTGTTTTCACATTTATATAACTTTGTATTGATCTCAATTTGTCTTCATGTTGTTTCTTTTACATTATCAGTTTATTAGTCATCTTGTGATATTTGGTCTCGGTACCTTTCTTTCCCAGGGGGATGAGTAAACATCTTTCAGCTGGTCCTAGCACTCTGGTTAAATCCTACCTCCCCCGGCCGTATCAACGGAGGGGGTTTGGGTAGCCCGCTTCCAGCTACCCTGGTTTTATATATTAGTTCATTTATTATGTTCTCCACTTCCATGTACGTTATTTATATCCTTCTTGTATGTGTAATCAGCATTTGGCCACTTTCTAATTAGTTAAGCCCAACACTAAAAAACAATAGAAGCCGCAGAAGACGGTACAAATAGAAACAAGATGATTAGTCATCAATATCCCGCGCCCTTGCACTTATTTGGAAGAAATAAGGAAAAATAACTTGTTTATGCTATTGGTAATCAATATAAAAATGTATCAGATTTCGCAAACAGTGTCACTGGTCCTAATATTGTGGCCCTGTTTAGTAGATATTGCTCTCTATTTCTGAAAACAAATGACTATAAACATACTATAACAGGTTAATGTTTGTACAAAGTTTCAAAAAGATTTCTTTAACAGATAATAAAATATGCTCCAGAAACAAAATCAGGACGGAAGGCTGGATTTCAGAAAATAAAATAATGGGTAAAATTATTTTAAAGGTATCTTGAACAGTCAAATGTGTTTCCATGGAAACACATAAAATCATCAAATCTGAGAAATTCAAAATAAGTGCCATGAAGATATCTTGAACGATTTATGAGATATGCTCCAGGAACAAAATTGTACACCAAAAACTAAGTAAAATTTGTTTCCATGGAAACACAAAAAATATCAATCCCAGAAATTCCTAAATAGCAAAAGGCACAACTACTGTAATGGGTTGATGTGTATGCAAAGTTTCAGAAAGATATCTTGAACGGTTTATGAGATATGCTCCGGAAACAAAATTGTACACCCAAAAACTAAGTCAAATTTGTTTCCATGGAAACACAAAAAAATTAAATCCCAGAAATTCCTAAATGGCAAAAGGCACAACTACTGTAATAGGTTGATGTGTGTGCAAAGTTTCAGAAAGATATCTTGAACGGTTTATGAGATATGCTCCGGAAACAAAATTATACACCAAAAACTAAGTCAAATTTGTTTCCATGGAAACACAAAACATATAAATCTCAGAAATTCCTAAATGGCAAAAGGCACAACTACTGTAATAGGTTGATGTGTGTGCAAAGTTTCAGAAAGATATCTTGAACGGTTTATGAGATATGCTCCGGAAACAAAATTATACACCAAAAACTAAGTCAAATTTGTTTCCATGGAAACACAAAAAATATAAATCCCAGAAATTCCTACATAGCAAAAGGCACAACTACTGTAATAGGTTGATGTGTGTGCAAAGTTTCAGAAAGATATCTTGAACGGTTTATGAGATATGCTTCGGAAACAAAATTGTACACAAAAAACTAAGTCATTTTTGTTTCCATGGAAACACAAAAAAATACAAATCCCAGAAATTCCTAAATAGCAAAAGGCACAACTACTGTAATATGTTGATATGTGTGCAAAGTTTCAGAAAGATATCTTGAAAGGTTTATGAGATATGCTCCGGAAAAGAAATTGGACGGACGGACGGACGAACCCCATTTCAATATCCCTCCCTAACTTCGTTCGGCGCGGGATAAAAAACATGCGTTATTTAAAAAGGCGGCAACATATTCAGCCCTCTATATGCCGATACCGGCTTCTCTGATGCCGGCTCATCGAGCCCTCCGACACCATGGTAATGTTGAGGGGTATCTTTTCTGCCTCTGAAAATAACTCACAATTAAGTAAATAAAATGACACCGGACTCCTGGCGTTGACTCAATCTGTTATTGAGTCCGAAATGCGCCAGTCCGAGTCCGAAAATTTGCCATACCGAGTCCGAAAGTCGCCAAGTAAGTCCGAAAGGTCGTCAAACTGAGTCCGAAATGACGTTTGTGTTGAGTCCGAACTGACGCGGGACCGAAGTGACATGCTACCAAATAGAAGATCCTACTGACTGGTAATGACAGGAACTCTTTTATTCGTTGTCTCGTACACAGTAACGGCACATTCTGATTGTGAATTCAATAATAAATTACATCTGGATTTAAAATTAATTTATACTGGAGGAATTTGAGGGAATCTTCCGATTATATTGTTGGAGCATTGTTTTCTTCTTTATAAAACAGTATTTTATTAAAATCACTTTGGCAGTTTATCACTCGTAAAAAGACACAGCCAACTTCCCCGTTTCGTGCAGCATGCATTCAGTCCATGTATTATAATGCCCATGAAATTATCTTGTCCGTTGTTGACAGGGAAAATTCTATTATTGCATCGTGTCAAATAGGCGGATTTGAGGCAAAATGATAGTGGAAAGTATTTTGGGGCTCTGTGCATGGAATACATAACCGCGTTTTAGGTCATTGGTACGAAACTATTTACGGCGAAGACGAGTCCATTTACGGAGACGAACTCGTCAGAAACATTCGATGACTACATGTACGTTCGTTTTTCCAGGAGTTTCCAGGAGTAATATTGTTTTTCTCCAGGATTTTCCAGTACTGGAAATCACATTTTCATTTTTCCAGGATTTTCCAGGAGTTTCAAAGAGTGTGCGAACCTTGTTTATATTTAATATTATATTTTGAGGTTAACTGTTTATGACTTTAATCCCATGGTGTCCTCATTTAAACATTAGAAAAATTTGTTCCACTTCACTAAATCCCTATATTTTAATAATTCTTTTATCAATCGTGTCACGATTTAACATCTGAATATTGCCACTCGTGCAAACTAATCCCCAGTTGTGTCTTCAAAAAGCATAATGAACACAAATGGCATTAATAGTATAATTTCAATACAAATATATACAAAAATCAACAAGCAATGTCAGAGTTCAATGTGTCGATGGGGTCATTGGAATTCCCTGAAAACGCGTTATTCACACACAAATACACACTACTAAACATAGTTCTGCACTACAACACCCTCACACATGTTTGAACAGCTAATTTGAGAGATTTAGGCCTGTAGATCCTAACCTGGAACTGACTCAAGCATTCCGTTTCCTAAATATACTGTCACAACACTAATGGTTAAACTTGGCCCCAACGTGGTTCCATATAAAAAGTGGTCCTACACAAATCAACCATACACATAATTAATCTGTATCATAGATTCACATCTCGCTCAATTGAACATGACCCTGATAACTTTACTGCAAATGAGTAAGAAAAACCAACAAACAATAAGAGGCTGCAAAAGACAAGATAGGTTGCCAGGCAACGAAACATACGCCCACAGCAGCTAAATCGTCCGGGCAGTCAACAAGAGTTGTCGCATATTTTTACTTTTTTCGGTAATGAAACATTTATAATACACTAAAATCTGATTAAGAGCAACAACTGAGAAAATTATTAGAATTTGTTTGGTTTTTATAAAGTTCTGCCCCATGCTAACGTTTTGTATACAAAACTTTTAATATCATGGATTTAGCTGTTCCAAGTCATAAAAATTCATTTAAAATCAATATACTTGTTCCTCTCAAGATCTTAAACTCTGTGTATCAATCTGAAGTCAATCGGATGATAACTTTAGCCTTTAGAGTGTCACAAGATTTTGCAAAGTGATCAAGGGCCATAACTTTGGCAGTAATTATTGGAAATTGCTAAAAATCAAAAGGCTTCTTCGTCGCATGACCTTAAACACTGTGTATAAATCTAAAGTCAATGGGACATTAACTTTGGCCTCTAGAGCGTCCACAAGATTTTTTGAAGTGATCAAGGGCCATAACTCTGGTAGTAATTATCGGAAATCGCTGAAAATAAATAGGCTTCTTCGTCTCATGACCTTAAACACTGTGTATAAATTTAAGATCAATCGGATATTAACTTTGGCCTCTAGAGCGTCCACAAGATTTTTTGAAGTGATCAAGGGCCATAACTCTGGCAGTAATTATTGGAAATCGCTGAAAATCAATAGGCTTCTTCATCTTATGACCTTAAACACTGTGTATAAATTTAAAGTCAATCGGATATTAACTTTAGTCTCTAGAGCGTCCACAAGCAATTGTGGACGACGGACGGACGGGGGCGACGACAATATACGACCACATTTAAATGTGGGCGTATAAAAATTAGTAGTAGTAGTAGTAGTAGTAGTAGTATCCTGGTGTTTTACGTCTGCTTCCACATAAGTGATATCGCAGACAAGAAATAGGAGAGTCGAAGCTGCTTCCTGTTTTTAGAATATGATTTTGCAATCTTTCCATTTTCGGCCTTAGGCCATGGATTGGGTTTTGTGGGAAGTTCTTCCCTTTATTTAGTAAAAAAAACATATCGTTTGGTAGATGTTTTCTTCTGCTTCTGGATTGGTAGATGTCTTCGTTGTGGGATTAGTGGTACTGTGTCCTTGAGACCTTCGTTGGCGAGTCGATCTGCCTCCTCGTTTCCTCTAATGTTGACATGTGATGGAATCCACACGAGCTCTAATTTGCTTCCCTTCTCTAGGACCCTCTGGTACAGCTGCCTGATTTCCAAAATGACTTCTGGTCTTGAGTCCGAGATGTCATTTTGGATTGAAATCAGACTGCTCAGAGAGTCGCTTGGAATGACGAACTTACTAGTCTTTTGATGGGAGATCCATGATATAGCGTCAGTGTACACCGAACAGTTATTGGGCAGTTTCCTGCTTATTCCCTGTTCCCCGTTTGGCAGATATATTCCAAACGAGCTTGTGCCCCTTTCAGGGTTGCGTGAACCATCCATGTACACATGGTCCCAGTCATCAGACGGCCAGTTGTCTTCCAGGTGTTCTAGTAGAGAGAAAGCACGTGCAGCAGTGGGGTTGTTTTTCTTGTCGGTTTTCTGTAGTAGATCTAGATTGACCGTGTTCGTGTTCGTTTATCACGAACTCACCCAGTCGCAGTTCCTTGATTGTTTCCCTGATACCCTGGCCGAAGCTTTTCTTTCTAGGATCTTTCACATATCTTGTCTTTTGTAGACTGACAAAAGTAGGGGATCTTTTGCCCAGTTGCAAGATCTTGGCCCAATACCTTGTCGCTAGTTCTTTTCTTCTTAGGGATAGGGGCAACTCTCCGGCTTCCTGTAGTAATGCCTCTCTCCTAGTCCCAAGCCCTAAGCCAGTCGCAATACACAGAGCTTTGTATTGGATGGTGTCAAGCTTACTTAAGAGTTTTGGCGCGCAGTTCACGAAGGCCAAAGAGCCGTAGTCTAATACAGAGCGTATTAGAGCACGATACACCATCATTAATGTAACTCTATTGGCACCCCACGTGCTACCCGTTATTTTTCTCATTAAGTTTAGGATTTTGGAGCATCTATCTACAGTCAAGTCGATGTGCGGTTTCCTGGTCAGCCTTCAGTCAAAGATTATGCCAAGGAACTTTGTTTGGTCTTTAAACTCGATGGTTTTCCCGTTCATACACAGAGTCATTCTGCTTATCCCACTATCCCTGCTCACAAGCATACCGACCGTTTTCTTCTCTGAGACTTTAAATCCCCAGTCGTTTGCCCATGTCATGAATTTGTCTAAGGCCTTTTGCATGTTCTTTTGCAGTTCACAAAAGCTCCTCCCTTTCCTCCATATGGTACTGTCATCAGCAAATTTAGCTAAGTCAGTTCTGGCATCGAGGTAGGACGATTTCTGTATGTCATTGATCAAGATATTGAAGAGGGTGGGACTGATGACCGCCCCCTGAGGCGTGCCATTTTCTAATGTTTTTACGGCACTCAGGAATCTGCCAACATTCACCTGTATCCTTCTATCGCTCAGAATGCTTTTGATCCACCGAAACATTATGCCGTTATACCGATACGTCCCAAATTATGTTTACCTGATCAAAAAGTTAACCAGTACAAATTGCAAGAACATTATTTTATGCCTCACAGGAATCCTATGTACAGAAATAGAAATTATTATCATGAAAAAAAGGGATAGATTATGTTACTTTGATTAATCGAAAAATAAAGATTTTTGATTTTATTAAATGCTTAAAACATGGGGTAATGTTTTTGTTTGAATTGAAGTAAGGGGGATATATCACCAAGGTCATATGTTATTTTATTATTTTTCAATTCTGTTTTAAATTTCAAATCTATATTTTAATTTTCATTAATGCTTGGTTAGTCATTAGAGGCAGGCAGCAATTAACCTGTCAGTCAAATTATGACAGACTGGCAACTAAAGTGGTTGATCTGTTAAGTTTCATCTAACTATTGTTTTAAATGCCTTAAATCTTAATCCTTCAATAATTATATGTTTATGTCAACACTTTCTAAGTAACTGATTTGTATAAATAGACACATGTATGTTAGATGATGACATTAGTTGGAGAGACCAGCTTAGGGAACATACTAGTTGGAGGTCCGATATATATGAAATTATAAGTTGTTAAATTGTTGCTGTTAATTATTTGCTCCTGAAATAAAGTGTTGAAGATCCATTCCAAGAATCTGTATTCATTTCTGATACTTAGAGAACACACATCGACGAGCTACATTCCCTGAAAGTCGAACGGTGTTATATGTTGGAGAAAGCGGGTAGAGTGAACAAAATTGTCTACTCTTGATTCCGGTACAGCTAAACGAGATAAATTGTAAACATATTTGAAAGAAGAAGGGATGGATATCAACTTTATTCTTCCTTCAGCAGCAGTAGCAGCAATAAGAAATCTGAATCAACTACAATGTCTTGAGTCTCAAACAGGATAGGGGTTCTACAGAAATCAGCTTTAAATAGGGCCTCTCAGAAAATTCATTACCCAGTCCAGAAAAGAAATATCGTTCTTTTGCCAAAAGACAAAGGGATAGATAGCGACAGAATTGTTTGCTAAGAAGGATGCCCAAAAAGTACAGATTTCTGTGGTCTCCAGTAAAAAGGATGTGGGTGTCCAAAATGTTCCTGATACTAAAGATGTGGCTGTTGGGAATAACCCTGTGTTCATGGTGACAAGAGAAACAATGTGTCAAATAAATTTTGACAGTGAGGCAGCGATGAAAGATGTTTCAAGTTCTAGTGCCAAAAGTACCAACAGTCAAGACCATTCTTGCTTAGGGCAATCACTTTAAGGGGTTTAAATCAAAATATTAAAATCTAAATCAATGAATAGTATAAAGTCAGCCATATTGATGAATATAGAAGTAAGAATTAAATTATGCATTATTTAAAAAGAAATTAATATCACTATTCGGTGATAAATTAATATCACTATTCGGTGATACAATTTTGAAATACTGTAATAAGTTTTAGTTTTAGTACTGACCTGTTGCGATAAGGTGAAATATTATTTTTCAGGATTCATACGACGGCAGGTATCTGTAATGCCTGTCATTATCACTACGGTGAAACAGACGTTGGATTTTTAATGGCAACGGGACTGTTCCGAAGCAAAGCTTTCTTGAGATGCACATACCGTTTCGTCCACAATCATAAAACGTGTATTTATATATCCATTTAAAACAATATTTCTCACACTGACAACACAACCACAAATGATAAATCTCACGCATCTGATTTACGTGTGTACACGTCGACTCCCTACCCTGATTAAATCCTTTTGTTTAAATGTCTTCGCAATTAAGACTAACAGCATGGGTATTGCACCAATCATATATTACATAATATGAGATCTATTGAAAGCATTTTTGGTTGAAGGCTTGTAGAATTAATACACATGTGTCAGAAGCTAACAATATGTCTACTGTGTAAGACAAAACGTGAAAATAAACTAATAATTCAAACTCTTTATTTCTTTTTATTATTATACAACGACGACCCTTTTTCGCTGAAGATCAAAAAAAACCTACTAAATACATTTCATGCTTATATGTAACGCATAACTTTGCCAAACTTTATTTCAGATGCCCCTTTAACAACAAACTGTTTGTTACCTTGCTGTAGTTGTGTGGACAATATGACTTTTATTGTTAATTGTCAGTAGTAATAATTCCAAATTTTGAAAAGAGATGTCGATGTCCATTCAATAACCTTTATTTATTACTCAAATGGTTTCTCAATTAGCAGAATGTCAAAATAAAGAAAACACAGTTACACTTACAATATGACTAATGAAAAAGTTATTCGTCGTGATTTGGCCAGCCCCCCACTCCACCCGTTGCATGTAATACCAATTTGTAACAAGTAATTGTGATTACTGTGTTACAGTAAAACTCCTGTTCTTAGGAATGTGGATATGTGGGATTGTTTATTTTTTTTTAATCGGTACAGACTTGAAAGTCCGTGCATGCAGAGCGTCTTCTGAACAAACTGATGTTTAGTCATCACATTTGCAGTTGACATATTCTGTCAAAATAATTCCTTACACCGGTGGTAATTATTTCGTTGCATTGTGCACAAATGTCATTCCTTAAATAGCCCCATGGTCCCTTTAACAACTTATAAAGCATGATTTTTCTGTTAGGCAATTTCTTCTAAACTCTTTTATGTGCTTTATAACTATTGAAGAGGCTCGAATTCACAAGATCTGGGATAATTATTGGAAACGGAACGTTTTTTTAAATTAGGATATTAGTGTCTATGGCATGAATACGGTATGCAGTTTGTATTTGGAATTTACAAGTTGAACGGGTGTCAGTTAACCCGTTCAGAAGCAGACTCGTATATGGTTAAGGTAATACTTGACTCGTATATAAATCGATTGTAATAAATTAGTCTTACTCAATAGGATAACCAGCGGCTGCCAGGCAGGATATGCCCACATTTTCGAGAGATGGATAGAGAACAAGCTAAGAAGAAAGTGATTTTTCCTACAAGCAAGGGCCATAATTCAGGAAATTACAATTCGATATGCGCAAATATCGAAAGGAACTGAGATCTTTGTGTTATGAACCTACATTTCAAGTTTCAACAAAATCGGATAAAAATTGTGACTTCTATAGGGTCCACAACTTTGATATACCCTATTTTTACGCTATTTGAGAAGGAAGGGCGGCTATTTTATCTGGGCCGATTTTCACGAAATTCAAACTCAGCCATCCTTAGGGTGTAACGGTGATACAATAATACGTTTTTTAAAATCGGATAAAAATTATGACCTCTATAGGGACCACAAGCTAAAAACGCGATTTTTCGTACAATCAGGGGCCATAATTCAGGAAGTTATATCGAAAGCAATATCGAAAGCAGCCAAGATCTTTTGGGGATAAACCTATATTTCAAGTTTCGTCAAAATCGGATAAGAATTGTGACCTGTAGTGAGTCCACAAACAATTGTGGACGGACGGACAGACAGACAGACGGACGTCCGGACGGACATGGGCGACGGCATAATACGTCCACATGAAAATGTGGGCGTATAAAAATTGTGACCTCTATAGGGTCCACAACTTTGATATACCATATTTTTACGCTATTTGAGAACGAACAGCAGCCATTTCGTCTGTCAATTTTGGGCCGATTTTCATGAAATTTGAACTCAGCTGTCCTTAGGGTGTAACAGAAATATAATAATAAGGTTTTTTTAAATCGGATAAAAATTATGACCTCTATAGGCTCGACAAGCTAAAAATGCAATTTTTCGTACAATCAGGGGCCATAATTCAGGAAGTTACGGTCCGATATGCGGGAATATCGAAAGGAACCGAGATCTTTGGGTTATAAACTTACATTTCAAGTTTCGTCAAAATAGGATAAAAATTGTGACCTCTAGAAGGTCCAGAACCTTGATATACCATATTTTTGCGCTATTTGAGAATGAACAGCGGCCATTTTGTCTGTCAATTTTAGACCGATTTTCACGAAATTCAAACTCAGCCATCCTTAGGGCGTAACGTTTTTAAAATCGGATAAAAATTATGACCTCTATTTACTTATAGTTGTAATATGTTTTTAACGTAGGAGTGGGGGAATAATTTAACTGAAACCTTCAGTTTATAAACTATAGCTCGGTGGTCAAGAACGGAAGTCTGTTCGCGTGTTTCCTGGTCATGGTAACCGATGCGTAACATGAACAACCGTTCGCATGTTATTTCGTACCCTGAAGGTGTTGGAGTACTGAATATCGATAGGGTTCATCATCTCATGACCACGATGCTTAACATCAAATTTGATAAGGATCTGTTATAAATATAGCCTCTATCGCGTTCATAAGCCATTTGTTGACGAGCGGACGGAAAGGGTTAAATAGGGATAACTCTGGAAAGATAGGCTGTCAAGCAACAAAACATACACCCAGAGCAGCTAAATCGGCCGGGTAGTCTACAAGGGACATAAATCTAGAAGTAACTAACAGAATTGTTGAAATTCCATAGACTTCTTTGCTTTACTAATTTACATAATGCATGTAAATTTCATACAGATCAGATGATCACTTTTGTCGTTCCTGTGTAAGGCTGCTGAACACTGAATATCGATAGGGTTTGGCCTCCTCTCATAACTAAAATGCTTCACACCAAATTGGAAAAGAAAACTATAAGATTCACAAAATTTTCTGAATAAGGGGCATAACTATTCAAATTGTGATGTTGCAGATAAATGACCAATGGATCAACATAAATTATATAATAACTTTAAAATGCATATAAAAAGCAGAATTCCAATTCAAAAGCAGATTATAATCAACCATGATAAACACATGCCTAATATTAGTGTAAATAAAGATAAAATACAAAACCATACCTGTGAATCCCATTTTTTTTTTTTCATTGTATTTAGTATTCTTATTACTTGACCTTCTTTTGTATTTTTTTGTAGGTGACTGATCATCAGTTTCATTCTTCCGTTTAATGCATGTGACCTCTATATCAATGCTATTTTCAGAACTAGGTATCACACTACTTTCTGTTTCTTCTATTAATTTTCCACCAGTACCAGGGGATTCTGCACCACAGTTTGAGGCTTGGTCAGCTGTACTCATCAAGATGACTTCCGGAGGCTTGGTAGTAAGTTCTGTTCTGGTGCATGTATTAGTAATATCATTATGTTTTCTCTGTTCTGGTGTTTCTTGTTTGATAACATTAGCAACCTTAGGTTCCTCTAAATACATAGGGCAAGATTTAATCAGATCAGCATTGTTCAATTCTGATGTTTCTATGCTAGAACTATTACAGGATGATTTTGAACTAGAACCAAGCATTGTTTCAACATCATCCGATATACCAAATTTAGTAATTTTTATTTTGTTTTCCATACATTCAGAATGAAACTGGAGATATTTATCTTTTTTTTCTACTATACTGGCTACTTCTGGATTCTTATCTTTTGTGTCAAGATCTTTTGATTTCTTAGTTAGTTTAATTAGTCTTTCTTTTGGAACATATTTAAATACTGTAAGTTCTTTCTTGTCTTCTGCTTTATACTGATCCGAATTATCCTTTGTCAAATCACTAAATGCAAGGGGTTCTGGAGAGTCACTTAAATTTTCACCAAAAATCTTCTTCTTCATTTTTTTTTTAAGCTTTTTCTTTTCAATCAGGTCTAAATCATCTTTTAATTCAATATCTGAGCTTCTCTTGGAAATCACAGAACATGTTTCTGTTAAATCCTTTTTGTTTTCTGTTTTGACATTAGAGTCTGTTATTTCATTTTTCTTCTTTTCATGGATTTGATCTGTTGAATCTATACATTCATTAACCATGTGTACTGAGGAAATAGATCTTGAACTACAAACTGACATGAAATCCATCTGTTTATTAGCTCCTTGTGATTCCTCTTGCTGCCGTTCTAAAGCAGGACGTCCTCTCTTAATGTCACGCTTTTCTTTAAGATCTTTCTTTTTTCCTTTCACTTTTTTCTCTGCTTCTTGAATGCTTTTCATATCCAGTCTTTCATCTTGTTTTATTAATTCTTCCAGCTCATTTTTCCCCTTTTCTAGGTCTATTTTCTTTCTTTCTAGTTCTTGTGTTTCCCTTTCCAATTCTGACTTCATTTCTTCTACTCTGTCACCTTTACAGTTATCTGGAGAGAGTACTGCTTTTAATATGTCATCAAGGTCGTAATCGCTTGTATCTTTCTTCTCCAACATTTTCTCATCAATAGTAAAATTGCTGGCGAACTCTGTATCTTCAACAAAATCATATATTGAAACAGTTTTGATGACTTCTATGGACTTATTTTCAGAATAAAGCAGACCAAAGACATCTTTCCCTTCTTTAGCTTTTGCTTCTTTGATTTCTTTCATCATTTCCACTTCTTTTGTTTTCTCATTAGATTCTTTGGTGCTTTCTTTTGACTTCTCTTGGGTATCTTTAACAGTTTCTTTCTTTGAATATTCATTGTTGTGAACACAAGAACCTTTTTCTTCAATGCTTTCTAAACCGTCTTCTTCAATAACTGATTCATACAATGATTTATTTTCAGGATTATCATGAAATGGCAAAAGTGTTTCTTTCATTAATTCTTCAAACGATATAACAGCTTCCAATTGAGGAGCTTCTTCTAAGGTTGTCTCCAGTCCTGATTCAGGCATATATCCTTCAAGTGTTTTAAGCATTGACTTACTTTCAGATAAGCATGGAGGTTTGTCATCTGTTTCTGGCTCATCATCTGAACCAATGCTTTCATCACTTTCTGTAAAAGATTTTATATTTGTGAAGTTAGAGCACTGAAAAAGATAGGATGCCAGGCAACTAAACATACGCCCACATCAGGTAAATCATCTGAGCGGTCGACAATAGTTGTCACATATTTGTTCTTTGTAATGGGGGGGGGGGGGCATTTACAAGACAATTTCATACAGATCAGTTTGTAATATTTGTCGTCTGAAGGTTCACAAGGTTCTACAAACTGAAACAAGGGCTTTAATTCTACAAGACTTTTTCCATTTACTAATTTAAATAATGCATATAAATTTCATACAGATCGGATGATAACTTTTGTCCTTTGAGTGTTCACAAGGTTCAACAAAGTGAAAAAAAGGGCCATAATGCAGTTCCGCAGTTTTGTATTGTTTCTGAATATCCCCTACTTTTTTTGAAGAGTATATATCAATTTCAAAACAATCAGATGATAAATCTAGTTCGTACAGTGCTCACAAGAAATTGTGAAAAACAGACTGATAGACCGACGAACAGACACACGGATGGACGGGGTGACGGCAATATACGTTCACAATTCTATGTTGGCATATATAAAGATAGCCAAACAGCAGCTTATCGACCCTCTTATGCTTCATACAAAAATTGAATAAGATAGGTTGCCAGGCAACGAAACATACACCCGCAGAAGATAAATCGTCCAAGCGGTCGACAAAGCTCTTGAATCAAAGTAAAACTTGCACAATAACTTTAGAAGTAAATTTCTAAAATTCAATAGGATTCATCATTTCACTAATTTAAATGATGCATATAAATTTGATACAGACCAGATGATAACTTTCATCATTCGAGTGTTCACAAGATTCAACAAATTGAAGAAAGGACCAGAACACTAGTAGTTATTGGAAATTGCTGAAATTCAATAGCCTTCTTCGCTTTACTAATTTCAATGATGCATATTAATTTCATACAGATCAGATGATAACTTTTCTCTGTAGAGAGTTCACAAGGTTCTACAAAGTGAAACAAGGGTCATAACTCTAGAAGTAATTAATGGAAATGGCTGAAATTGAGGCTTTTTCATTTGACCAATTTAAATAATGCATATAAATCTAATACAGATCGGATGATAAAAGTAGACTGTAGAGTGTTCACAAGAGATTGTGGACGACGGACAGACGGACAGAGGCAACATAAATATACGACCACATTTCCATGAGGGTGTACAACCAGCGGCTGCCAGGCAGGATACGCCCACATTTTACAAGAGATGGATAGAGAACGAGCTAAAAACAAACATGATTTTTTGTACAATCAGGAGCAATAATTCAGAAAGTTATGGCCTGAAATGTGCAAATATCGAAAGGGACAGAGATCTTTGGTATTACACACTTCTAAACAATTTGCGTGGAAAGAGCGGCCATTTTGTCGGGCAGTTTCATTTCAATTTTCCCGAAATACGAATTCAACCTTCATTATGGTGGAATGGTGATGTATTTAAACGGTTTTTAAAATCGGAAAAAAATTGTGAACTCTAGACAATCTGCAAGCTAACAAGCCAACAGTGAGGCTGATGTCCCCCGCCGAAATCCCAAAATAAATAGATGACACATATTCATTAATCGCACATTTATTTTTTTTTCAAAAATATCAAGCAATCAAACAAATTATCACCTATACACTAAGTTTGATCACTCTCTATCATATAGAATCAAAGTTATCGATCCTTAGCCTAAGCAGAAAATTCTCATTAACAAACTTAGTCAAGGTAATGATATAACGAATCTATACTCAGAGTTTCATCACTCTCACTTAATTAAAACCAAAGTTATCAACCAATCAGATTGCTTATCTCTGCTGACCGTAAGCAGACAAGCTTTATCATCGAACTCCATCAAGACATTCACCTAATGAATGCCTACACCAAGTATGAACATTCTTCCTCAATTAGAAGGAGAGTTGTGTTCCAAAGTCTCGACCAATCAAATTGCTTATCGCTCTGCTTACCCATAAGCAGAAAATGCTTATTTATGGAACTTACTCAAGGTATTGATGAGATAAACCTATACACTAAGTGTCCCCACTCTCACTTAATTAGAACTAAAGTTATCGTGTCCCAAAGCATCGACCAATCAAATTGCTTATCTCTGCTTACCCTTAGCAGAAAATGCTCATCTTCGAACTCTATCAAGGCATTCACCTAATAAACACCTACACCAAGTTTGAACATTCTAGCTCAATTAGAAGGAGAGTTAATGTGTTCCAAAGTCTCACCCAATCAAATTGCTTATCGCTCTGCTTACCCATAAGCAGAAAATGCTTATTATCGAACTTAGTCAAGGTATTGATGTAATAAAACTATACACCAAGTTTCATCACTCTCACTTAATTAGAACTCAAGTTATCGTGTCCCAAAGCATCAACCAATCAAATTGCTTATCGCTGCTTACCCTAAGCAGAAAATGCTCATCTTCGAACTCCATCAAGGCATTGACCTAATAAACACCTACACCAAGTTTGAACATTCTAGCCCAATTAGAACAAGGCATTGACCTAATCAACACATACACCAAGTTTGAACATTCTAGCCCAATTAGGAATAGAGTTATCGTGTCCCAAAGCATCAACCAATCAAATCGCTTATCTCTGCTTACCCTAAGCGGAAAATGCTCATCTTTGAACTCCATCAAGGCATTGACCTAATAAACACATACACCAAGTTTGAACATTCTAGCTCAATTAGGAAGAGAGTTATTGTGTCCCAAAAAGTGTGACGGACAGACAGACGGACAGACAGACACAGAAAATGCTCATCTTCGAACTCTATCAAGGCATTCACCTAATAAACACCTACACCAAGTTTGAACATTCTAGCTCAATTAGAAGGAGAGTTAATGTGTTCCAAAGTCTCACCCAATCAAATTGCTTATCGCTCTGCTTACCCATAAGCAGAAAATGCTTATTATCGAACTTAGTCAAGGTATTGATGTAATAAAACTATACACCAAGTTTCATCACTCTCACTTAATTAGAACTCAAGTTATCGTGTCCCAAAGCATCAACCAATCAAATTGCTTATCGCTGCTTACCCTAAGCAGAAAATGCTCATCTTCGAACTCCATCAAGGCATTGACCTAATAAACACCTACACCAAGTTTGAACATTCTAGCCCAATTAGGAAGAGAGTTATCGTGTCCCAAAGCATCAACCAATCAAATTGCTTATCTCTGCTTACCCTAAGCGGAAAATGCTCATCTTCGAACTCCATCAAGGCATTGACCTAATAAACACATACACCAAGTTTGAACATTCTAGCTCAATTAGGAAGAGAGTTATTGTGTCCCAAAAAGTGTGACGGACAGACAGACGGACGGACAGACAGACAGACGGACGAACCCATTTTAATAGTCCCCTGCTTTCTTCGAAAGGCGGGGGACAAAAATGCAATCTTTCGAACAATCAGAGGCCATGAACCAGGAAGTTAAGTTCTGGTATTCGCAATTATCAATAGGATTATCCCACGTTTTTTTTATTTTTTAATCTGATTAAAATTGTGACCTCTACAGGGACCACAAGCTGAAAACGCGATTTTTCGTACAATCAGGGGCCATATTTCAGGAAGTTATGATTCGATATGCGAGAATATCGAAATGAATCTAGATCTGTGGGTTATAAACATACATTTCAAGTTTCATCAAAATCAGATAACAAATGGTGACCTCCAGAGGGTCCACAACCCTGATACACAATATTTTGACACTATTTGCGAACATGGGGCGGCCATTTTGTCCGTTAGTTTCTGTCCGATATTTACGAAATTCGAACTCAACCACACTTAGGGTGTAACAGTGATATATTGTAACAGATTTTTAAATCGGATAAAAATTGTCACCTCTATGGGGTCTACAAGATAAAAACACGATTTTTCGTACAGTCAGGGGCCATAATTCCGGAAGTTATGGTCTGATATGCGCGAATATCGAAAGGAACCGAGATCTTTGGGTTATAAACTTACATTTCAAGTTTAAACCAAATCGGAAAAAAATTGTGACCTCTCCAGTATTCACAAGCTAAAAACATGATTTTTCGTACAATCAAGGGCCATAATCAATGAAGTTACAATCCGATACATGCCAATATCGAAAGGAACCAAGATCTTGGGGTGATAAACCTATATTTCAAGTTTCATTGAAATTGGATAAAAATTGTGACCTGCAGAGGGACGGACAGGGGCACAGACAATATACGTCAACATGAAAACGTGGGCGTATAAAAATTGTGACCTGTAGAAAGAGTGTCCACAACCTTGATATACGCTATTTTTACGAGCGGCGGCCATTTTGTCTGTCAGTTTTGGTCCGATTTTTACGAAATTCGAACTCAACCATCCTTAGGATGTAACAGTGATATATATATAATTCAGGAAGTTACGGTCCGATATGCGCGAATATCGAAAGGAACCGAGAACTTTGGGTTATAAACTTACATTTCAAGTTTCAACAAAATCGGATAAAAAATGGGTTCACAAACTAAAAAAGCGATTTTTCGTACAATCAGGGGCCATAATGCAGGGAGTTACGGTCCGATATATGCCAATATCGAAAGGAACCAAGATCTTTGGGAGATAAACCTATATTTCAAGTTTCGTTGAAATCGGATAAGAATTGTGACCTGTAGAGTCTCCACAAACAATTGTGGACGGACGGACAGGAGCGACGACAATATACGTCCACATGAAAATGTGGGCGTATAAAAACGTGATTTTTCGTACAATAAGGGGCCATAATCCATGAAGTTATGGTCCGATACATGCCGATATGCCAAGATAGACCTATATTTCAAGTTTCTTCAAAATCGGATAAAATTTGTGACCTGTAGAGTGTCCACAAACAAATTATGGACGGACATCTGGATGGACAGGTGCGACGACACTATACGTCCACATGAAAATGTGGCCGTACAAAAAAGTACGACATATGCGAGAGTGACAGAAGACAACTTCATCTCTCCAGTCTCCTAAGAGAGGCTTAATGTGATGCAGTTTGTTCTTGCCCGCAAGATCCAAAGACCTTTGCCAGCGGTCATAAATAAAATGATTTATACATGTTTTAAAATCTTTATATGGTATTAAAATATTTGGTTGGGGAAGATCTAAAGCAGCTTTGGTAGCTTAATCTGCTTGATCATTCCCCCTTATATCAACGTGACTGGGGAGCCAGCAAAAGATGACATCTTTGCTGTTGAACTTGCAAGATAGTAGCAGGCAATAAACATCTGCTACTAATGGGTGTTCAAGCTGAAGCCAGGAAAGAGAATCAGTAAATATGATATGGTTTAAATATGAAGGGGATTGAATCAACTCCAAGGCTTGAAGAATGTAAATATTAAAGCAGCAGGTCTCGGATGGCGTCACAGTAGCCTAAGTTACCTGATCACCATCTTTAGAACCATCTGTGTAAATAGGAGCATAATCACCATACTTAGACCTTAACTCTCTAAAGAGAGATTGGAACACCGTCAAGCTAATATCTCTCTTTTTATATTGAGAAAGCTCGAAATTGATCTTTGGGGGAGATAAACCCCACGGTGGTGTCCTAAAGAAAGGGGTATTCGCAATACTGTCTAGGCTGATACCAGCCTCAGACAAAAGGGGTTGTATGCGAATACCGAAAGATGAAATAACGTTCGTTTTGAGCAGATATAGATGCTCGTGATAGGGTCTAAATATCAGATGTGGATCCAAGGGGGGGGCACGAGGGGCGCGCGCCCCCCTAATTTTCAACAGTGCCCTTTTTACTGCTGAAAATGCGTTTTCTCAGACCCAAATATTATTATGTCCGTTCCCAACCATCGACACAAACACACCAGTCTGGTCTAATTAATGCTTCCACTTTCATACAAAATCTAGTTGTTTAGCCGACGGTGCCCTAATCCTATAGAGTGACTATAGACGGACATCAATGATAGCATCTTGTGGAATCGGCGGCGTAAACACTCATGCCTATCACCGACGCGCATGAGTTCAACTTGATGTAGCATTATTTCATGTCTGGACAGTACACAGTACACATAACAAGGCTTAAATAGTGAAATGGCTAGGGATAAGATTCGTCTTTTTTCCCATCATAATGCCTCGCTCGCCTTGACAATTTTCGAGTTGCAAGTTCAACTGGCTTTTTTGCTTGATTTTAAGGCTCTTTTTCAACGATTTCTGAATGTTTACTTAGACGAAAATATCAGCCAAATAGCTCTTGGAATGGCTACAGATGCAAGGAAATAACGGATAAAAAAAACCCCCAACTCTCAGCAGCGTGCCCGGTTTCCGCGGTCAGTGCCTTCATTTTGTGGCGGGCCCCCCTTTTCAAAATTCCTAGATCCACCCCTGAATATGGTGTTATATTAAACACGATTCTGTAAAGATTCTATTTTCGTAGCATACTGCAGGGCCAGTTTATCACATCGGTTGTGCAATGAGGGCTCGTGCGCCTCGACGTATAAACTGTCTACTGGAGATGTACGAAATGCTCCTAAACTAATTCTAAGTCCTTGGTTGTATATGGTGTCGAGCTCCTTTAGATAAGATTTGCGGGCAGACCCATACACAATACACCCATAACGAGTTTTGATCTTACGAGTGCCTGATATAATATGAGCAAGACCTTGTGGTCTGCTCCCCAATAAGTATTTGATAAGACTTTTTGAGATTTTTAACGTGGGGAATAAATGATAATTTCTTATCAAATATCAGCCCCAGAAACTTGGGTCTCATCCACAATTGGAAGGTGATTGCCATCCAAGAACAGTTCTGGATCAGGATGCAAACCTCGTTTCAGACAGAAATGCATGCAGACAGTCTTGGATTTCAAAAAACGAAATCCATATTTGGTTGCCCATTGTTGAAGTGAATTCAAACAAAGCTGCAACTTACGTTAGATTATCTGGAAGTAGGGCTGTGTCGATATATCGATACACCGATATGTATCGATATGTTCCAGCGATATTTATATCGATACGTAATATAGCCGTATCGCCGAAAAAATTCCTCAGTTAAGAAAGACCACGAAACCCACGTGGCGAAAGAAGACCGGTAGATATTAAAATAATAACTGGATCATACATTGATGGATTCACTGACCAGTTGTTAGGTAAATTTAAATCTTCATTGAATATAATCCGAATACACAGAGAAACAGTCATTTAATAATATATTTTCCTGATAGAATTCCAATGACACGTGACATATCGCTTCGAATTAGGTCAATAAACCAGTTCTAAATAGCGCTTACCATTATGATTTTTTTTTTATTTTATATACATTCTGACAAAGGCTTAATTTAAAAAATATTGTTTTTATTGAAGGCTATATCACAATCGTACGGAAGTTTTATTTTAAAGCAATTTCAAGTATGGTTGTCACGTGACAATTGTTCCGTATGTGTGTCTATCAATTGATGAATGAATAAAAACTTTTGCCAAGTTACGTTGGTAGTTACCTGATAGACATAGACTACAAACTGTGTTATGAAGAAATGTCATGGTGCCGTATCATCTTATTTTGTGTACGTACGGCATTTTCTGATACTGGCAATAGTTGAAAAATGCTAATATTTTAGATCATCGACTTATGAAAAGCGAACGTTTCATTGAATAAACGAAGACAGTAATTAATTTATTCTGGAATATTACTCGAACTTCAAGATGGTACGTGAATTAAATATGGAAAATTTTCAAAAGGTGTACCTGTCTTTATTTTTGTGGTAATCACATACATTTAAATAAGACATTCTCCACAACAAATTACCAAGAATTATTTTTGTTGAAGTCTAGTTATATTAAAGGGAATGGAGCTTATAATTAACCCATATCTTACGGGACCTCAATTGACCCAATTCTGGCCGGTTTGTTTCAAAATGGATTAAGAACCCTGATGCTTACCCATCTATTTTGGGCATAATTCGTGATATGCTCAAGTGGAAAATAAAACGGCCATCACTAGAACTGCGATGCAGTAATTACAGGTTTCACCAGTGCCACGTTACCCTTGAACTTATGTCACTTCCGGTGCCAGTTACCCAGCAATATCAATTACCATGTGTTACATAAGTCAAAAAAGTGATCCTGGCAAAATTTGTTACTAACTTACCGGTAAGTTAGCTGACATTTTAATGGGAAATTTCTCGACAAGGGAAGATGCTAGAAGCAATTTTTAGACATCTATATGATCGTATTGATCCAATCTATATGTCCATTGGAATCAAATATCAGTCTAATAATACAGTCTTTGCCAAAATTACATTACTTTCGGTGAAAATAAAAATGTTAAATTTATTCTATGAAGTATAAATGGCATAAGGCATCACATGGTGAAAATTTTATGGTAATCGAATAATAATTGACACTTTTATAGACCAAAACCTTGAAAAGTGACTTGTAGAATATCGTCTATTTCTCTGCAACCGAACATGTTAGGAACCATTTTGTGATATCTATATGGTCGTATGGGTTCATTCTATTTGTTGATTGGAATCAAATATCATAATTTTAAAAACATTACAAATCAGACTCATTTGAATAAAATATCTGTTTTGGGGGCTAAAAATACAGTTTTTGCCCAAATTACGTCATTTTCAGTGACAGTGAAAATGTTAAATTGGATTGACCTAGTCAAAGGTGGCATGAGGAATCACATGGTAACAAAAATTGAAAATCGAACGATAATTGACTCTTTTACATGTAAAATAACGTGAAAAGTGACGCATGCAAAATTGCCTATTTCTCGGCAACTGCACATATTACAATCTAATTTTGACAGACAATTTCCTTGTATGGATTAATGCTACAAAATTATGAAAGTTGCGTAGAAATAATTTAAAATATGAAGACGATGAATGGGTTGTAAATAGCTGATTTTTACTCCTAAAACAAACAACAAAAAACAGGCCCGACATATTTTCCGCCTGTAGTAGGAGCATTCATCTTCAATGATAAGATTTGTAGAAATTAAGATTTTTCCTTAGGAAAAGACCTCCCGACCCGTCAAAATTTAAATTTTAGGCAAAATTACGTCACTTCCAGTGTCGACAGAAAACATTATAGGTAGAAACAAGTTGAGTATATGCACCAAGGAGTATATGAGCTTTTGTTTTATACAAATCAGGCAATAAATAATTAATTTAGAATCCATAAACTGTAATAAAAATGCGAAAAGTCTTAAAAAGTGATCCTAAAGAAATTGGTTATTTCTTTGCAAGAAAAGATGCTAGAAGCTATTTTTGACATATTTATGATCGTATTGATCCAATCTATATTTCCATTGGAATGAAATATCATAATGTTAAACGAATACTAAATATAACTCACTTCAAAAAAATATTTGTTTTGTAGGCTAAAAATACAGTTTTTGCTAAAATGACATTACTTCCGGTGAGAATGAAAATGTTAAATTAGTTTTATGAAATCAGAAATGTCTCTAACTTAAGTTTTATTTCTAAAATATTGGAGAAATGTATTGCTTCTCAGATAAAGGCCCATCTAGATGATAACTGTTTGTATGAACCATTTCAAAGTGCTTATAAACAATTTCACAGTACCGAAACAGCTTTAACCCGGGTTTCAAATGATATTTTAATGGAAATTGATAATAGAAAATGTACATTTTTAATTTTATTAGATTTATCTGCTGCTTTCGACACGGTGGACCCTTCCATTCTTCTACGTAGACTTCAATTTAAATTCGGTATTTGTGGCTCTGCATTAAATCTTTTAGAAAGCTATCTTGTGGGTAGAAAACAGTGTATTTTAGTTAACTGCAAATCGTCGTCTGAATCTGTTTTGTCATCTGGGGTTCCCCAAGGTTCTGTACTTGGTCCGATTTTATTTACCCTCTATACATCACCATTAGGCGATATTGTCAGAAAATATGGTCTCAGCTTTCATTTGTATGCCGATGATACTCAATTATATATTTCATTTACACCTGATTGTCCATCTTCTTTCAATTTATCAAAATTGCAACTTGAGAACTGTATTAGTGAAATTAGAAAATGGATGTCAAAGAACTTTCTAAAATTGAATGATGATAAAACCGAATATTTGTTATTAGGCTCAAGGCATCAATTAAGTAAATCTGCACATGATAACCCCACTGTTGTAATTGGTAATTGTGATATATTTTCATCTTATTCTGCTCGTAATATTGGCGCAATCTTTGATAGTTTTATGCTTATGGGAGCTCAAGTAAATAATATTTGTAAATTGTGCTATTTTAATATCAGAAATATAGGTAAAATACGTAAATGTGTAACTGTAGAGGCCACTAAGTCACTTGTTAATTCTCTGGTCACTTCTCGATTAGATAAATTTAATTCACTTTTAGTTGGTTTACCTTTAAAGCTTATAGATAAATTACAAAAAGTACAGAATACTGCGGCTAGACTTGTTACTTTAACTAAGAAATGTGACCACATAACTCCTGTTTTATATAATTTACACTGGTTACCTGTTAAATATCGAATTGATTTTAAGATTTTATTACTTACTTTTAAATGTTTAAATAATTTAGCTCCTGTTTACCTCTCAGATCTTTTAGAACTTGATACACCTGGTCGAACATTACGTACATCAGATAAACTACTTTTAAAGCCCAAAACTGTTCAACTAGTCTCTTATGGTCAGCGCTCTTTTAGTTATCAAGCACCTGTTTTACGGAATAATCTTAGTTTAAGATGTTGTACATCTCTATATTCTTTTAAAAAACACATTAAAACAAATTTATTTAATCAGGCTTTTAACTGACTCTGTATACAATCGTTAACATGTCCATAATCTTGTTGTTTATGTATGATTTACATTGTCACTTTCTAAAGTGCCCCTGAGCATGTTATATGAAAGGGTGCACTATAAATATGCTGTAATAATAATAATAATAATAATAATAAGGCATCACATGATGAAAATTTTATGAAAATCGAATAATAATTGACACTGTTATAGACCAAAAACCTTGAAAAGTGACTAGTAGAAAATCGTCTATTTGTCTGCAACCTTACAAGTTAGAACCCATTTTGTGGTATCTGTATGGTCGTATGGGTTCATTCTATTTAGGGTTTCACACTGCGTAGCTTGTGTGAAACACTATTGTTTTTGTTCGGATTATTCTTATTATTAAGCTTTCATATGTATTACATATGAAAGCTTATTGTTTCTGTTAAGATTATTATTTTTTTTTTTTGTGTATTTTCTGCAAATCTTATATCTCAGAATCTAACCATGGGATCTTTCGGAAACTTTGACCTACCCCTCCAAAAATGGGGTGCGACTGTGGATTCAATATATTTTCAAAACGTTTTACGAATCCGAAATCACCGAAATTTATGAACAAAGAAATTGACCTACATACCTATATCTATGAGACTATTAGACCTATTTTACTAATTCTTTTTTCTTTGAGTACCTTGAAAAAAATCATTTTCATCTGCAATTTCAGATTTTCGAATTTCGAAAATTCGTCGCTGTGATTTCGAACCGGAAGTTGACACCAACTTGACAACTTCTTTGATAGTTGCACGATTTTCATGAAATTTAGTATGCAAGTAAATCTTACCGATGTGACTTGAAAAATGTCAAAAGAAATTTTCTAAATTATCTCCCCTTGATGAAATTAGGGATCAAATTTTTCAAAAAAATCGACGAAATATAGGTCAGATTGCCTTGAATTTTTTTTTCTGTACTAGCTACGACACTACTGATTCGTACACAAAAAATGGAGTTTGTAGCCCCAACCGGAAGTGTCACCATCTTGAAATGTGAAATATCGCTAAGGCTTTTTTGATATTTTACTTACAGACAAGGGAATTTTATTTTCCAAATCCTTGAAGGAAAGCCCATAAAATGTAGGAAGTAGAATTTTGATTTAGGTCAACTGATGGACGCCATTTTTAATTGAAAATGAACCAGTAGCTGCCAGGCAGGATACGCCCACATTTTCGAGAGATGGATAGAGAACAAGCTAACAAGAAAGTGATTTTTCCTACTATCAAGGGCCATAATTCAGGAAATTACAATTCAATATGCGCAAATATCTTCACCGAATCAAAACTACTAAAGTGTTATTGGAGAGCCCGAACAATGGACAATCGTATGACATCTAAATGGTAAAAATTCGCGTGTTAGGCAATATATAATGAAACGCTGAAAATCTATTATTTTCCTTTTTGGAGCCTATTCAGACGCTTTTATCTCGAAAACTTCTCTTATTTCCTTTCTTATACTTCTGTTACTTAGAGTCCCAACGGTGGTCTATGGTGTGAATCCAAATTTAAAAGCCTCAATGTAGTATAAATGGTCCAAAAGAGCCACAATCTTTGAAAAAGTCGAAAAATCGTTATATCTGTAAATCTGCTTCTAATGGTCTAAGTCACACCCACTTTCCCAATAAAACCGAAGAAATCGTATCGATCCGACATGTAGTTTCTGAGATACAATCAAATTGGAAAAAAAAAATAAAAAAATAATAAAAAGAATAATCTTAACAAAAACAATAGTGTTTCACACAAGCTACGCAGTGTGAAACCCTAATAATCTTAACAAAAACAATAGTGTTTCACACAAGCTACGCAGTGTGAAACCCTAATAATAATTTTATTGTGTTGCGTATTTTATTGCGTATTGTGTCCAAATTTCATGATTTTCAGACAATCGGTACCGGTGTTGCGGCGAAATTCCACTTTTTTCCCCTTATAGAAGCCGTAAATTGACTTAAAAAAAAAAGACGAACCGCAGTTGACCTGGAGCCCTGCCAAGAACAAACGACTTGAATGAATGCAGGTATCACCTTGAAATTTTCAGGGTAAGTACCAACGTGAAAAGTTCCTCGCCGGAATTTGGTATTCATGGTACCTTTGGTTCCAGCGTAGCGCATGCGCGAAATCAAAACCAGCTAAACTCGAAAAAAAACTTGTCGGCACGGAAAACATCAAAGGCGAAATTCGAATTTTTAAAAAAAAAAGACAAACGGCAGTTGACCTGGAGCCGTGCCAAGAACAAACGACTTGAACAAATGCAGGTATCACCTTGAAATTTTCAGGGTACCTAGGTGCCAACGTGAAAAGTTCCTCGCCGGAATTTGGTATTCATGGTACCTTTGGTTCCAGTATAGCGCATGCGCGAAATCAAAACCAGCTTAACTCGAAAACAACCTTGTCGGCACGGAAAACATCAAAGGCGAAATTCAAATTTTTAAAATATTCAAATACCAAACATTCGACCATGATCCAGGCTATCCTGAAATTTGGTACTCATGGTACCTTTGGTTTCAGCGTAGCGCATGCGCGAAGTCAAAACCAGCTAAACTCGAAAACAACCTTGTCGACACGGAAAACATCAAAAGCGAAAATTGAATTTTTGAAATATTCAAATACCAAACATTAGACCATGATCCAGGCTATCCTGAAATTTGGTACTCATGGTACCTTTGGTTCCAGCGTAGAGCACGCGCGAAGTCAAAAGCAGGTAAACTCGAAATCAACTTTGTCGGCACGGAAAACATCAAAGGCGAAATTCAAATTTTTGAAATATCCAAATACCAAACATTCGACCATGAGCCAGGCTATCCTGAAATGTATTAATTTCGGTAATAGAAGACAGATTCTTTAAGCCACAACCAATTGTGTATGTTTTCAAGCCCATTAATGTGGATTTTTCACTATTTTTCATTTTCAAATGAAAATGGCGTCCATCATTTGCCAGAAATCAAAATTCTAATTCCTACAATTTATGGGCTTTCTTTCAAGGATTCGGAAAATATAATTCCCTTGTCTGTAAGTAAAATATCAAAAAAGCCATAGCGATATTTCACATTTCAAGATGGTGGCACTTCCGGAATGGGCTACAAACTCAATTTTCTGTGAATGAATCAGAAGTGTCGTAGCTAGTACTAGTACAGAAAAAAAATTGCATGGCAATCTGACCTATATTTCGTTGGTTTTTTTTAAAACTTTGATCCTTAATTTCATCAAGGGGAGATAATTTAGAAAATTTCTAATCATATTTTTGAAGTCGCATCGGTAAGATCTACTTACATGCTAAATTTCATGAAAATCGTACAACTATTAAAGAAGTTGTCAAATTGGTCATAAATACCGGTTCGAAAATCTGAAACTGCAGATTTTAAGTAATTGTCTCAAGGTACTCAAAGAAAAATAGGTCAAATAGTCCCAAATTTACAGCATTGTAGGTCAAATGCATTCGTTAGTAAAATTCGGTGATTTCGGATTCGTAAAACGTTTTGAAAATATATTTAATCAACAGCCACCACCCATTTTTGGGGGGATAGGTAAAAGTTTCAGAAAGATCCTATGGTTAGATTCTGAGAAATCCGATTTGTGGACAAAACACAAAAAAAAAAAAATAATAATAATACTAGACCTGCAAGCAGCACTGAACCGGCTTTCAGGAATCAGACAGGAAGTGTGTCAAACAATAGCCCATTCATCGAGCTACTAAACGATACTTTACGTGTTTTAATCCAGTCACACCCGACCGTGAAATCATGATTTTTGCAAGAGCACCGATTTTAACTGGGTTTTTTTAAAAATCAAATATATTTATATGACTACGGTTTCACCAGTGCCACGTTACCCTAAACATATGTCACTTCCGGTACCAATGACACCATTAAACAGGTTTCCACATAAGCATTGCACACATCAAAGAAAATGGACGCCGAATCAACCAAATCCAGCAATATCAATTCATTTTATACATTTGTTACCTGTTAGTGTACAGTACTTCCGGTGATAATGAAAATGTTCAATTAGTTTTATGAAATCAGAAATGGCATAAGGCATCACATGGTGAAAATCTTATGTGAATTGAATAATAATTGCCACTTTTATAGACCAAAAACCTTGAAAAGTGACTTGTATAAAACCGTCTATTTCTCTGCAACCGTACAAGTTAGAAACCATTTTCTGGTATCTGTATGATCGTATGGGTTCAATCTATTTGTTGATTGGAATCAAATATCATAATTTTAAAAACATTACAAATTAGACTCATTTGAATAAAATATCTGTTTTGAAGGCTAAAAATACAGTTTTTGCCAAAATGACGTTACTTCCGGTGATAATGAAAATCTTAAATTACTTGTATGACATTGTAAATGGCATTAGGTATCACACAGTGAAAATTTTATGAAAATCGAATAATAATTGACACTTTTATAGACCAAAAACCTTGAAAAGTGACCTGTTGAAAATCGCCTATTTCTCCGCAACTGAACAAGTTAGAAACAATTTTGTGAAATCTATATGACCTTATGGATTTTATTAATATGTGAATGTAAACAAAAAATTAAAATTATTAATACATATTAAATAATTCTTGTTTGAAAAAAATATTGATTTTAAAAGTTAAAAATGCACTTTTTGACAAAATGTCGTCACTGCCGGTGTCAATTTTAAATTGTAATCAATTTGATACGACGCATAATTGCTTTTTGAATCAAATGGTGTCACTTTTGTGAAAATCTAATAATAATTGACTATTTTACAGGCAAAATAACGAAAATAGTGACTTATGCAAAATTGCCCATTTCTAGGTAACTGCTTATATTACAAACTAATTTTAACATACATTTTCTACGTATGGATTATAGCTACAAGTTTATAAAAGTTACTGTAGAAATATTTTAAAATCTGAAAAGCCTGAATGGGTTGTAAATAGGTCAATTTTACACCTTTTTTCACCTCTTAATCGAATTTGCTCGAAAATGAAATCGAAATTAAAAAAACTGTTCCCAACATTTTGTGCGCCTTTAAAGGACACACTCTTTTAGTTATATCAGTTTTTTTAAAAAATAATATTTGCTTTTGAAAAATGGTACCTAACTGTCAAAATTGTAGTTTTTGGTAAAATTAAGCCACTTCCGGTGCCGACAGATAACTCTATTGGTAACAAAAAAATGACAATTGAGACAACGGATTATATGAACTTTGTTTTATACAAATCGAGCAATAAATAATTAATCTAGGACTGAAAAACTGAATTAGCCAATGGCGACCAAGGAAAATTATTGAGACAAAAAAAAATCACATTTTTGCCCAAGTCAGATGACTCGTTAATTTTGTGTAAAACACGACTAAAAAATATTCATTAATAAAAAAGTTTTTTGTAAAAATTTAAATTTTCAAATTTCGAACGACAAAAGCCATAGATGAATGTTCGAAATTGAAAAATCTGAGATAGCCATCGTCTTGGAAAAGATTCAGGGTTTCCAAAAATGTGAATTGTTTTAAAGTAGGTAAAGAATTTGCGAAACCACGGCCGATTTTTGATTTATTGCTACCGTTCAAAATTTGGAGTTTCAAAAATACTTTATCGAGTAACCACCACATGGTTTCCCGAGAGAAAATTGAACCCCAGATCGATATCTGTTTTCGATCATGGAGAAATAGGCTCCCGCGGTAAATAGTAATAATAATAACTAGACCTGCAAGCAGCACTGAACCGGCTTTCAGGAATCAGACAGGAAGTGTGTCATACAATAGCCCATTTATCGAGCTACCACGATACTTTAGATGTTTTGATCCGGTCACACCCGACGGTGAAATCCCGATTGTTGCAAGAGCACCGATTTTTTTTACTGTCTTTTTTTTTTTAAAATATCGAATACTTATTTGACTACTTCCTGTTTACGGATCATCATCGGGATAGATTTAACAAGTGGTATGGGAACTTAATTTCCTGTACCAGAAGTTTCAGAAAGATCCATTTGACAGTTTTACCTCCCTTATACCATTAGAAGCAGATTTACAGATATAACGATTTTTCGACATTCTTTTCAAAGATTGTGGCCCTTTTGGACCATTTATACTATATTGAGGCTTTTAAATTTGGATTCACACCATAGACCACCGTTAGGACTATAAGTAACAGAAGTTTAAGAAAAGAAATAAGAGAAGTTTTCGAAATAAAAGCGTCTGAATAGGCTCCAAAAAGGAAAATAATAGATTTTCAGCGTTCCATTATATATTGCCTAACCCTCAAATTTTTACCATTTAGATCTCATAAGATTGTCCATTGTTCGAACTATCCAATGACTCTTTAGTTGTTTTGATTCGGTGAAATCTGGCGTAGTAATCACTTTTTTTCGCAAGATCTCCATTTTTTTAATTTTTACAGGTTTTTTTCTCAAAATATCCGAAATTTTTTCGACTACTTCCGTTTTTTTGATCATTGTCGGGATAGCTTTAACAAGTTGTTTGGTTACCTTACCTTCTGTACAAGAAGTTTCAGAATAATCCATTGAGCTGTTTTCCAAAGAAAGAAAATTAGAAGATCATTTTCAGTAATCTAAGGATTTTTCAACTTTTTTCCAAGACTGAGGCTCTTTTTGGACAACTTATGTTATTTCAATGCTTTTATTGTTGGACTCACGCCATAGCCCACCCATACGACTCTGCGTTAAAAAAGTTTCAGAAAAATCGGAGTTGTCGTTTTCGAGAAAAAGACGTCTAAAAAGGCTCCAAAAACGGAAAATACTAGATTTTCGGCGTACCACAAATTATTTTCTAACCATCGAAATCGTACCATTGAGATGACATATAATAGTCCATTAATGGGGCTATCCAAGGACACTTTACTTCTTTTGGTCCGGTAATATCTGACCGAGAAATCCAGCTTTTCGCAAGATCGACAATTTTTTAACCTTTTTTTTTCATTTTTTGAATACTTCCGGTATGGAGATTATTGTCGGAATAGTTTGAATAACCAGTTTGGGCAATTAAATAGCGGCAGGGCTCTGTAATGATATATTACATTATCTGATCAGATAAAATGACCCTGAGAAATCCTATGTTCAAAGGTGCCAAAAATGAAAAATGTCAAAATATCGAAAATTAAATTTCAATAACTCAATACATATTATAGATCGTTAGAATCGTAATTAGGTCAGCTATCCGAATCTGTAATCTTTTTGTAACAATTTGTTTATATAATAAAGTAATAGAGCATTTTGCACAATTTCACGATTTTTCGACTTTTTTCGATTTTCAGTCCCTTTTTTTATCGTATTCCAGACATTTCAAAGTCTTATTGGATGGCATAATTCACAAGACTATCGAATGGACTCTCGATAGAGAAAGTTAAAAAAAAGTTGCGGTTAAGATTTCGAGATACAGGCGTCCAAAAACGCCCCAAATCAGAAAATACTTGATTTTCAGCTTGTCATATTTTGCTGCTTGGTCATAGTATCCGTATAAATTGGGCATCATTCGACAGTCCATTCCTCGGGCCACTCAACGAAAGCTTAATTTGTTTAATCCATTGATATTGGACGGAGAAATCGAGTTTTTCCCCAAAACACCCATTTTTTGATTTTTTTCCGAAATATCGGACATTATTTTGACTACTTCCGGTTTCCGGACCGTTGTTGAAATTGCTTTATCCAGCGGTCTGACTATATAGCTTTATGTTCCAGGACTTTCAGAAATATCGATTTATCCTTTCCCAAAAATATAAGGGTTGGGAAATGGGCAGAAAATTCGAAAAAAATCGAAAAAAAAAGGACGATAACTCGGAATGAAACTTATATTTCTAGAATCGGATGGTCTTCAGGTATACAAAAATGTAGGTCAAATTTGAAAATTTTGAAAAATAACAAAAATTGTCTTTTAAATAAAATTTTTCATTTTTCGAACGCTAGAAGTCAGCGACGAAGTTTCGAAATTTCAAAATTTTCAACTGCTATCGTCCGACAAAAGACTCACGGTTTCTGATGATGTCATTTGTATGAAAATAGGTACAGAATTGCCGAAGCTACGGCCGTTTTTTAATTTTTTGGCACCGCACGAAATTCGGCCACTTCCGGTCTGCACAGAAGTTTCAAAAATAGTTTATCAAGTAGCCACCACATGGTTTCCCGATAGAAAATTTGGTTCCAGATCGATATCTGTTTTCGCGGAAAAAAATAATAATAATAATAATTTTAGTAATCTCAATAGGCTTTCAGACGAAAGTCTGAAAGCCTAATAATAATGAAAGCCTAATTAATCTTAACAGAAACAATAAGCTTTCATTGTTGTAAACAGAGAGGTGTGAAGGAAAGGATACAAAGGATGTTGTTCAAATCACTTTATATCACTAAAGGTTAATCCATAATGATTAAATACTCACATAGTGAGCTTTCAGAACTTAAATCAGTTAATTATGTTCATACATCAATTGACTTTGACTGCTTAAAGCGGTTACATATATTTAAAAAACCCAGAGGCAAAAGAGCTGGAAGTCGAAAAACAAAAGTTTATATCTGTTATAACTGGCAACAGACCTTATAACCCGTATGACTATCCTGCAATTCCTGTAAACTTTAATAATCTTATATGATTTAACCCAAATACAGTCTTTTGAATATTGTTGGACAAAATCTACAGATTTGAGTGTCCTGGTGATTTATCACCCCCACCTACTGCAACTAATAGATCTTCCAACAGAAAGTTTTTATCAGAATTTGAATTGCTTATATCTAAAGTTGTTCTTCTGCCTGAATCCATACTGATTTTAATTTGCACATTGACAAACCCAGTGATCCTATTGTTGCCCAATTCAATGACTTACTTTATTCCTATAATCTGGTTCAGCATGTGAATCAAGCTACACATGTAAAGGGACACATTCTTGATTTAATTATCACCAGGAATGATGACCACCTGATTGACTCAGTGGATGTATTGCCCGATATTATTTCTGACCACCATCCTGTTTATGGAATAATCAGTCGAAAGCCAGATGCTGAAACTAACTTACAAGTAACATCGCGAAAACTTAGAAACATAAATCTAGCAGACTTTTCTAGCAATCTGTCAGAATGTTTCAATAGTACACTGATTGGAGATCCAACTAAATCTGTTGAGGATTATGATACCTGCATTATCAGTGTATTGGACTGTCATGCGCCACTGAAAACTTGGAAGCAAAAATCCAATCGCCATTGTCCTTGGTACGATGATGCAATTCATAGTGAGCGCAAAATTTGTAGAAAAACCGAAAGAGTGTGGCGTAAAACCAAGTTAGAGGTTCATAACCAGATATACAGAGCAGAGTCTGCAAAGGTCATATCTATAATCAGATCTGCCAAGAATAGTTACTATAATAATAAATTATCATCTTCACAACCACGTGATTTATTTAAAATTGTTCAGTCACTTACATCCGATACAACCCGACGGCTTCCATCATCAACTGATGAACTTGGGCTTGCCGAGAGGTTTTGTTCTTTCTTCCAAACTAAAGTATCTGATATTAGGAAAGGACTAGATAGTCTGGTCGACTCCGATTCGGAGGTTGATGAACCACTTCCGTCGTTAGAGTGCAATCTAAATTTATTTACCACTGTTTCTGAAGAACAGGTCAAGAAGATTATACTTAAGAGTAAATCTGCTACATGTAATTCTGATCCTCTTCCAACCTGGCTTTTGAAAGAGGAGAAAGTATTGGAGGTTCTGCTTCCAATCATTACTGGCATTGTTAATGATTCTATAACCACTAGTAAAGATAGGTTGCCAGGCAACAAAACATACGCCCACAGCAGCTAAATCGTCCAAGCAGTCGACAAGGGTTGACACATATTTATTCTTTTGTTGGTAATTAGGGGAATTTAATAGACAATTTCATACAGATGACATTATAATTTCCGTTGTTTGAAGGTTCACAAGGTTCTAAAATCTAAAACAAGGGCCGTAACTCTGGAAGCAATCTACAGAAATTGTTCAAATTCGAAAGGCTTTTTTCGTTTTAATAATTCAAATAATGCATATGAATTTCATACAGATCGGATGATAACTTTTGTTGTTCGAAAGTTCACAAAGTTCAACAAAGTAAATCAAGGGCCATAACTCTAGACGTAATTGATGGAAATTGCTGACATTCAATAGGCTTGTTCGTCTTCATTTCACTAATTTAGGTGATAACTGAAACTCGATAGGCTTGTTCGTTTTACTAATTTAAATGATACATATAAATTTCATACAGATCGGATAATAACTTTTGTCGTTAGACTTAGAGCATTTACAAGGTACAACAAAGTGAAACAAGGGCCATAACTCACGGCGTAATTATTGGAAATTGCTGAAATTCAATAGGCTACTTCATTTCAATAATTTAAATGATGCATATCAATTTCAAACAGATCGGATGATAACTGTTGTCATTAGAGCGTTCACAATATTCAACAAAGTAAAACAAGGGCCATAACTCTAGATGTAATTAACGGAAATTGCTGAAATTCAATAGGCTTCTTTGTTTTACTAATTTTAATGACGCATATATATTTCATACAGATCGGTTGATAACTTTTGTCATTAGAGCGTTCACAAGGTGCAACAAAGTAAAACAAGGGCCATAACTCCAGAAGAAGTAACGGAAATTGCTGAAATTCAATAGGCTTATTTATTTCACTAATTTAAATGATGCATATCAATTTCAAACAGATCAGATGATAACTGTTGTCATGAGAGCGTTCACAAGATTCAACAAAGTGAAACAAGGGCCATAACTCTAGATGTAATTAACGGAAATTGCTGAAATTCAATAGGCTTCTTTGTTTTACTAATTTGAAAGATGCATATAAATTTCATACAGATCAGTTGATAACTTTTATCGTTAGAGCGTTCACAAGGTGCAACAAAATGAAACAAGGGCCATAACTCCAGAAGAAATTAACAGAAATTGCTGAAATTCAAAAGGCTTCTTCATTTCACTAATTTAAATGATGCATATCAATTTCATACAGATCGGTTGATAACTTTTGTCATTAGAGCATTCACAAGATTCAACAAAGTGAAACAAGGGCCATAACTCTAGATGTAATTAATTGCTGAAATTCAATAGGCTTCTTTGTTTTACTAATTTAAATGATGCATATAAGTTTCATACAGATCGGTTGATAACTTTTGTCTTCAGAGCGTTCACAAGGTGAAACAAGGGCCATAACTCCAGAAGAAATTAACAGAAGTTATTGAAATTAAATAGGCTTCTTCATCTCACTTATACAAACAACATATATCAATTTCAAAACAATCGGTGGATAACTTTTGTCGTTAGAGCGTTCACAAGGTGCAACAAAGTGAAACAAGGGCCATAACTCCAGAAGAAATTAACGGAAATTGCTGAAATTCAATAGGCTTCTTTGATTTACTAATTTAAATGATGCATATCAATTTCAAACAGATCGGATGATAACTGTTGTCATTAGAGCGTTCACAAGATTCAACAAAGTGAAACAAGGGCCATAACTCTAGATGTAATTAACGGAAATTGCTGAAATTCAATAGGCTTCTTCATTTCACTAATTTAAATGATGCATATCAATTTCATACAGATCGGTTGATAACTTTTGTCATTAGAGCAGTCTGTAGAGTGTAGTCTGTAGAGTGTTCACAAGAAATTGGGGACGATGGACCGACGGACGGACGGGCGACGGCAATATACGACCACATTTCCATGTGGGCGGATAAAAACAATATTGATCTGGCACTGGATAGGAATCTAGCCGTACACCTAGTACTTTTGGACCTCAGTGCTGCTTTTGATACTATAGATCATAGTATTTTATTTCAAAGGCTGGAATGTTCGGTTGGGATCTGTGGTGCCGCACTGTCATGGATAAAGTCATATCTTCAAGATAGAACATAAAAGGTACAAATAAACAGGTCTGTGTCTCAACCCTGTGCTGTTAGGATAGGTGTTCCACAAGGATCTGTATTGGGACCTCTACTTTTTCTTCTATACATTCTTCCGATTGGTCAAATCATAGGAAGACATGGGGTACAAAACCACAGCTTTGCTGATGACACCCAAATATATGACTATTTTCAACACAACAACTATCTTGCTTCCAAGGATTCTATCAGTAGACTTGAGTCTTGTCTTAATGACATTCGAGGATGGATGACCAGAAATAGGCTAAAACTTAACGATGACAAATCCGAATTTCTTATCATATCATCAAAATCACAATCCAGTAAATTGTTTAAAGCGGATTCCATTCAGATCGGTGATTGCTCTATATCTCCCAAGAAGCAGGCTAAAAATCTGAGCTATGTTACTGATGAATTTATGTCCCCAGTTCCCCAAATCAATAGTATCATACGGAAAATGCATCATCAAATGAGAGCTATTTCGAGAATACGCTCTAATCTTAATACTGATGCTTGGCAGAGTGTTTTAGAGCATTAGTAACATCGCACATGGACTATGCAAATTCTCTTCTATTAGGAGCACCAGAAACAGCTTTAAACAGACTACAAATAGCGCAAAGCAATGCTGCACGTCTTATAACTAAAACACGAAAATTTGATCATATATCAGTTCCAGAAACTCTATTGGCTTCCAGTTCGAGTGAGGGTTCAATTTAAAGCTCTTGTGAATGTGTTTAAATCAATTTATTCTGACACCGCACCCAGTTATTTAAAAGAACTCTTTGATTTCTATACTCCCCGGCGATCCAACCTTCGTTCTTCAAGTGATCGTAGCATATTGAGGATCCCCAAATATAATAAGCGTTCTGGTGAATATGCTTTCTCCGTCAGAGCAGCTAAAATGTGGAATGATCTTCCAAAAACTCTTAGAGAGTCCTCTTCCATCCAGAGCTTTAAGACTAACTTAAAAACATACTTATTTCAAAAATGTTTTTGAACTGTTTTGTTGTGAATGCGCTTAGAAACACTCATGTGTAATGGAGCGCTATATAAATCGAACAATAATAATAATAATAATAATAATAATATGAAAGCTTAATAATCTTAACAAAAACAATAGTGTTTCACACAAACTACGCAGTGTGAAACCCTAATAAAAGTGAAACAAGGGCCATAACTCTTGACGTAATAAACAGGAATTGCTGAAATTCAATAGGCTTCTTTGTTTCAGCAATCTAAATAATGCATATAAATTTCAGAAAGATCGGATTATAACTTTTGACGTTAGAGCGTTCACAAAGATGAATAAAGTGAAACAAGGGTCATAACTCTAGACGTATTAAACGGAAATTGCCGAAATTCAAAAGACTTCTTCGTTTCAGTAATCTAAATAATGCATATAAATTTCAGAAAGATCGGATGATAACTTTTGGCGTTAGAGCGTTCACAAGGGCCATAACTCTAAAAGTTCACAAGGGCCATAACTCTAAAAGTAATACACGGAAATTGCTGAAATTCAATAGGCTTCTTTGTTTCCCTAATTTAAATATTGCATATAAATTTCACAACGATCGTATGTTAACTTTTGGCATTAGAGAGTTCACAAGGTTCAACAAAGTTATAAACGGAAATTATTGAAATTAAATAGGCTTTTCATCCCACTAATGTAAACAACATATATCAATTTTAAAACAATTGGATGATAACTTTTGGTGTTAGAGTGTTCACAAGAAATTGTGATCGATGGACGGCCGGCGACAGACGGACGGACGGCGACAGACGGGCGGACGGCGGCAACGGCAATATACGTCCACATTTCAATGTGGGCTTATACAAAGTAATGTTTTACCAAGCTCTAAGAAAATCATCATTTAAATCAATATGAACTGATTTCCCGCCAATTTTACCCCCCCCCATACACGCACACCTGCTACCCCACCCCACCTCCCCACAAATCAAAACAGTTGTCCAGGGGCATCATATACACTTCTTTAGAGATGGACAGTCCTAGAAATTTATGTTTTAGTAATATATAACATGATCATCATTTATATCAACATAATGACATTTCTCCCAAATTGTAGACATTGGACCCCACATATCTCGAAAACGCCCCCTCAAACACCTGATCACCACCCAGATTCGTAATCTACGCAAAAAAACTGGTCTAGAAAAACTTGGTCTCATAAATTCACAGCTCGGGTTGTTTTTATGTCATATATGTTCTTATTTCATATATTATATGTTTTTATGTCATATTATATATCTTTTATGTCATATATGTTTTTTTATGTCATATATGTTTTTATTTCGTATTATATGTTTTTAATGTCATTATATGTTTTCATGTCATATATGTTTTTGTACTACGCAGAAAAGTGGTTGGAGCTCTGTAACGAAAGGTTGCAAACTTCTGAATATAGTGGAATGCTGAATATCAATAAGGTTTATTCTGTCATGTCCCGAATGCTTCACACTTAATTTCACAATTTATTGACAACTGTACCCTCTATCGCGTTAACAAAATGTTCACAAAAAAGAGAGGTAACTCCAGAACAAGAGGTCACAAAGAGCTGAAAATCGATAGGGTTCGTCCTCTCATTACCCTAATGCTTCATCAGGCCCGGCGGAGTAGGGGGGCTAGGGGGGGTTTTAGCCTCCCAAATATTTTGGCCGCAAGTACCCTTTTCTCCAGGTTGTTGCATGCAAGTAACTATTCTATTAAAAACAAAAAGGCTTGAATTTAACATAGAAGTGGGTAGAAGTGAGACTTCTAGAATGTAGACTTTCAGGAGAAGAACCCCTGCTATGCTCTATACGGTTCCCAGGGTTAAGAGACCCGTGGTTGCGAGGGTCGCGAATAGATAACTATTTCAAGTCCATCTCATGTCTGTTATATCTGTGTCATATTAGGTAATTAGAAAAACGACGGGATAGAGTTTTATTTATACTCTTTCCCTTATCCATCAAATAATTCTATGGCCAGTTGAAACAAGCGGTTGCCATGCAAGGTGAGTTAGGGTAAGGGCTAGATCTTTGGTTAGGGTTTGCGCTAGTCGTGTTAACATCACGTGACATTGGCAAAATCTGCACGTGGCCTTAATATTTAGATCTAAACTCAATATTATATGCTTTTAGGGGAGCGGCCATTTTGTCGGGCAGTTCGGTCTCATTTTCAGGAAATGTGAACTCAACCGTAATTATGGTGTAACGGTGATATATTCGAATGCCTTTTAAATCGGATAAAAATTGTAACCTCTAGAGGGACCACAAGCTAAAAACGCTATTCTTCGTACAATCAGGGGCTATAATCCAGAAAGTTACAATCAGATATGCGCGAATATGCGAAAGGAACCAAACATACCAATTTCAAAAGAAACTGAGATCTTTGGGAGATAGACCTATATTTCAAGTTTCGCCAATTTCGAATAAAAAACTTTGACCTGCTATAATTGAATGTTTTTTTTACAATCAAATAAAAACTGTTTCTTCTACTGGGTCCACGGTTCCTAAAATCAGGGGCCATAATCCAGGAAGTGACGGACCTATATACGCCAATATCGAAAGGACCGGAGATCTTTCAGTATACATGTACATTGTAAATTTCATAATGCATTATGCATATATTTGTCAAGTTCAGCATCACAGGATTAAACCACCATAGATTGTGTTTTTATGGTAAAGCCCTGTTTATACAGAGTGTGAACTCGAATGCGTCCATCGGCTTTCGTGATGGCTTGTCTTTTTCTAGCTGTGAGAGATAAATTTTGTCATTTGCTATCATGGCTTAGGTGGAATCAGACAGACATGATCTTGGCACTGTATTTGTACATAAAACATCGAAGGAAGAGAAAGAGGTGAATATCAGTGCATGAAATTTTACAGAGAAGAATCACATTCCTTTCGATTTCAATGATCATTTCTTCGGTCTTGTCCATTCTGCTTTTTGGGGGGGGGGGGGATGTCCGAATGGTCAGCACGAACGCGCTGTATCATGAGGCCTGTCATTGAGTCAACTGGCGTGGTTTCGAATCCCCAGTTGTACGTGACAAGGAGTAGGGTTGCCTGTCCAACCTCGTGGGTTTTCTCCGGGTCCTCTGGTTTCTTCCCACTGGCACTGCTAAAGACCCCTATGCGCAAGCGAATTATTGAAATAAAATTAAAACCATATATTAGTCCCAAAATGACCTAGTCTGTGTCGAGTGGACGTTAAACCCCATTTCTCTCACTCTCCATTCACAGAGAGAGAGAGAAATGGGGTTTAACGTCCACTCGACACAACTAGGTCATTTCGGGACTAACATATGGTTTAATTTTATTTCAATAATTCATTTGCGCATATAGGGGTCTTTAGCAGTGGGAGGAAACCGGATCTGCTTTTACAAGAAGACTGTGAATATTGCACACTAGTGGGAACGATCAGGCCTAGTGGTTTCTATTCGTGGAAATGATGTCATGGGAAGTGCCCGCTGATTGGTTCATTGCAAAAAAGTTTGCGCGAACTTCTGAAAAATTCGCTCGGGAAGAAATAAAGGCGGTCATTCGCGTGCACCAATATTTGTTCGGGTTCGCGCTCTGCATGAACGGGGCCTCTTAAAATGACTAGAGCATTCCAGGACGAAAAGCCGCGTTCGCGCTCTGTATAAACCCCCCTTAAGGGAGTTAAAAATGAAATAAAATTTCACTTCATTGCTGAGTATTTTTTTTAGCCAGTAATCGCTTAGAAAGTGTCTCCGACGATCTAGATCCCCAAGCGCTTCCGGGGCCTAGGCGGCCCCTTGAGCCTCGCCTAAGGACCTAGGATGGTAGCCCCCCCAATCAAGAATTGCTTCCGCGGCCCTGTTCATATGTACACTAAATTTTAAAACAATCTGTTAAATATAACACATGTGGACAATGGATGGGTGGCTAGATAGGTATAAAAGTTACCCACTGATAATGAGTGAAACCAAATACATAAACGTACCTCTAAACTGAATATCACTGTTATCTGTAGTTCCTGAATTTTTTCTGGTTTGCCTCAATTTGACTAAAATGTAATTATGATAAAATGATAAAGATAGGTTGCTAGGCAACAAAACATATGCCCACAGCAGCTAAGCCATAGGAGTAGTAGATATTTTTTTAAAAAGTTGGAAATACCACCGGAATTCATTCACTTGACGCTTTCAAGTCAATATTATCAAAAGTTTTTAACATAAATACAGTACCAAATTTACAAACATCATTTCATCAGCTAATACAAACATAGATCCAATCATAAGGTCCATGATCTAATTATAGCCATGAAGACTTGCTAAAAATAATGGTCTATGTTGTTTATTACAATTTTGATTTCCAGTATATTAATTATGATATTTTATTTAAATTAAGAGTATTTACATGAAGGAGGCACAAATTTTTTTTAAAAAAAAGCTTGTGTTCTTTTGGCCGTGCATGATTTTTATAACTATGATTACGATTGGATGCTATTCATTTACCCGAACAAACTCTTTTTTTTTTTTTCATTCAAGCGCATACCTACTTTAAAATGCATTATGCAATGCAAAAATACTAAATTATACTATAAAACATAAGTACTATGTCCAAATATGACCATTGATTTAGTCAAATATTTTTTTTTCCGGTTCACGGACCGCTGAATGATAATCAGTCTACCGGAACTCTCAATATAGTTGGCATTAATTATATTTCTGCTTTATTATAATTTATTGAAATCTGAAAATCAATGATTCCTTTGGAAAATCAAAGCATCTGTATAAACAATTCGTCAAGAAATTGAAAGGAAGCAGGAATAATTCGGTCGGAGGGTCGACGTAAACAAAGCTCTTTATTGGCATTTGCTAACTTCGTGGAATGAACACTCTGGAGATTATATCAGCATGTATTGCTATTTTATTCATCATTAACCAATAAAATATTGTAAATAACGTAAAAAGGAAGACATTTTCTCAATATTTGTGTTAAATATTATTATTATTATTATTATTATTACAGCATATTTATAGTGCACCCTTTCATATAACATGTTCAGGGGCACTTTACAAAGTGACAATGTAAATCACACATAAACAACAAGATTATGGGCATGTTAACGATTGTATACAGAGTCAGTTAAAAGCCTGATTAAATAAATGTGTTTTAAGTTGTTTTTTAAAAGAATACAGAGATGTACAACATCTTAAACTAAATGGTAGATTATTCCATAAAACAGGTGCTTGATAACTAAAAGAGCGCTGACTTCGGTTTTTCGATATATTTCTGAAGACAGTATTTTTGACGGTTTTTAATTCTGTGATGGTCAGGGCTCACACCGTTGGTCGCCAAAGTCGCAATTTGCGATAAAAATATGAAAGTGGCGAGATACTATAAATTAATCAACTGGCTGATAATCAGGTTCGCGTTAATGAGTAATACTAATCAGTTGTCTTATTTTAGTGATTAATTGATTGATAATTGCCAATGATATATATAAAGCCTATGTCAAGTCACAATTTACTCCTAATGATTAATCCAAGCCGTGATTATTTTATGTTTCGTTTCGTCTTAACTTAAAGATAGATTCCCAGAAAAGTATTTATCAGGTGGTTATTGCCTATAAAAGTATGGCAATTTTGGTATGTATGGAAAGTAGAGATATCCAATCTTACTAGAAAAATACTGGATTACCTTAAAAACACTCATGGAGTGTATACAGGACAAAAATGTAAGGGGTCCCCTCATCGACAGCCCGATGATTAGGAATATCTGCATGTGTGACATTGTATGCTGCACGCAAACATTGAGCGCTTTGTGTACATGTTGATAAACTTTATGAAGAGTAAGACGTACAACACTTTCTGAGATAAAAATCACGGGAAAAGACGCGGGCAGTGGATAATCAGAGAATTTAATTAGGATCCGATATTTGTAATAAATAGTCAGCGATTACAGACAGCATCGTCATGTGTACACAATGAATTCTCCTTCGTTTTCGCCGCCGTTGCTATAAGAGGTAAGTCACGTGATACAAAAATGACCTCTTCTGATTGATTTTTATAGCAGGGCATTCCTTGGCAATTACAATGTTTTGAAAAGGATTTGAAGCAAAATTATGATAAATTAATTAGTTTGAATATGTGTTTAGTCCAAATATCATCAAATCACACAGTTTGTACCCGGGAATGTATCTTTAAAAAAAATAAATGATAATATACATGTAATCAAAATGACCGACAGTTCCTTGTGAAGAGAATTAAATATTTTGATAGCTGAGTTTGTTTACAGTGACTTCATATATGGCATGTAAAAAATACTAGCATGCCTATCGGATATCATTATTTCAAATTATATTATCACCACTGGTCGAAAACGTAAGAACGAGTTGAATAGTGACGATTCTTAAGCAAGAAAACTGTTCGCCATTTGTATTATATTACCGTTAATAACGGGTATATTGTAACTGTAAGTATCTCTTAACAAATATAATTGATATTTATACTATTCTATCAGGGATTCAGATTCTGATACCTTTACGGTACCTGAAAATAACAATAGGCCCATTGTGCACACAACACATAAATCGTTCGGGCAGTCAACAAATGTTGTCGCATATTTTTTACTTTTTTTGGTAATGAAACATTTATAATACACTAAAATCTGATTAAGAGTAACAACTCATGAAGTAATTATCAATCTGAAGTCAATCGGATGATAACTTTAGCCTCTAGAGCGTCACAAGTTTTTTGAAAGTGATCAAGGGCCATAAGTTTGGCAGTAATTATCGGAAATCGTTGAAAATCTATAGGATTCTTTGTCTCGTGACCTCAAACACTGTGTATAAATTTAAAGTCAATCGGATATTAACTTTAGCCTCAAGAGCATTTACAAGATTTTTGAAAGTGATCAAGGGCAGTAATTATCGGAAATTGCTGAAAATCAATACGCTTCTCCGTCTTATGACTGTAAACACTGCGTATAAATTTAAAGTCAATCGGATATTAACTTTGGCCTCTAGAGCATCCACAAGATTTTTGAAGTGATCAAGGGCCATAACTCTGGAAGTAATTATTGAAAATCGGTGAAAATGAATAGACATCTTCGTCTCATAACCTTAAACACTGTGTATAAATTTAAAGTCAATCGGATATTAACTTTGACCTCTAGAGTGTCCACAAGATTTTTCAAAGTGATCAAGGGCCATAACTCTGGCAGTAATTATAGGAAATCGCTTAAAATCAATAGGCTTCTTCGTCTCATGACCTTAAATATTGTGTATAAATTTAAAGTCAATCGGATATTAACTTTAGCCTCTAGAGCGTGCACAAGATTTTTCAAAGTGATCAAGGGCCATAACTCTGGTAGTAATTATCGGAAATTGCTGAAAATCAATAGGATTCTTCGTCTCATGACCAACACTGTGTATAAATTTAAAGTTAATTGGATATCAACTTTGGCCTCTAGAGCGTCCACAAGATTTTTGAAGTGATCAAGGGCCAGAACTCTGGAAGTAATTATCGAAATCGCTGAAAATCAATAGGCTTCTTTGACTCATGACCTTAAACACTGTGTATAAATCTAAAGTCAATCGGCTATTAACTTTGGCCTCTAGAGCGTCCACAAGATTTTTTGAAGTGATCAAGGGCCATAACTCTGGCAGTAATTATCGGAAATCGCTGAAAAGCAATAGGCTTCTTCGTCTCATGGCCTTAAACACTGTATATAAATTTAAAGTAAATCGGATATTAACTTTAGTCTCTAGAGCCAGCCGGACTGACGGACGGGGGGGACGACAATATACGACCACATTTCAATGTGGGCGTATAAAAACGAACCGATTGGATAAACGGTTCGCGGGAAAATAAACGATTCATCTAATAGTTAAACATAGTAGATAAATTAACAGGTGTTGATTTTTAAACACTTCTCGGGAAATTGGACTGCTCGTCTAATAAATAAACGCATTAGATAAGTCAACGCTTCGGCCATTTCTAAACGCCTCTCAGAGAAATGAAACGGTGTACCATTAAATTAAACTATAGTACTAATTAAACGATTTTTGTAATTTCCAAACGATTTTTATCAATATCAAACGATATTTTGAAATTAAACTATATGCATAGTTTTTAGCGCTATAAACCCCTTATTAGACGATACAGGGGTTACATTGTATGCTTCACACGTTTACAAGCCAATTGTTGACAGAAATGAATGAAATGGAGTTTAACGTCCTACTGTTCTGCACCTAACCTGGGCTAATGAAGACAGGCATTTGCCATACAGTGTGCTATGAGGGAAATTTTGCCCGGACAGCGGCACTACGGCCTACTCTTATATTGAATTCCAACTGCCAAGGGATCTTTTACGTGCACGCCAATGTGTACACGGGACCTCGGTTTTTCGTTCCATCCAAACGACTAGACAGCTTTCCTTCCAATTGTTGACAGACAGAACGAGGTACATGGTGGTGACGACATAATATGCCCACACAGAATGTGGGCGTATAAGTAATAAATACAGGAAATAACTCTGAAAGTAATTGTATGATTCTTTGTCTCACGATTAGACTTCGTCTCATAGCACTCAAATCCAGCATCATGCTTTGGAAAGTTCTATTATATTATGCAGCTCTAATATACTCACAAGGCAAAATTTCAGCAGTCTTCAGTTCAACACTATTCGACCTTGTTGGGCGACCTTTACCTTGACCTGCAGAAACTGATGGTTTAGCTTGTGGAATTCTGAACTCCTGAGAAATAGCAGTACTTGTAGTAGGACGTCCCCTTTTTTTTTGTATTTGATTATTTAACTGTTGCTGAAATATGCGAAAAAGCAATTTATAAGGCTAACATAATACTTGTCTCATGACCTTAATTAACACAGAGTACAAGTTTAAAGTCAATCAGATATTAACTTTGACCCCAAGAGCTTGGGTCATTCTGTGTCAGATCACCCCCCAAAATTTAAAATTTTAACCCCACCTCCTAGGATTTTCATGAAATTTTATGTACATGTTTATGTGGGGTGGCACCCCTGATTTCCCAAATTTTAACGAAATCTGATGAACGGTTTGGTTGCTATATGCAACCGAAATTTCCAAAGATAGGTTGCCAGGTAACAAAACATACGCCCACAGCAGCTAAATCATCCAGGCAGTCAACAAGAGTTGTCGCATATTTTTACTTTTTCCAGTAATGAAAAATTTATAATACACTAGATCCTGATTAAGAGTAACAACTCATTAAGTAATTATCAGAAAACCATTAGAATTTGTTTGGTTTTTATAAAGTTCTGCCCCATGCTAACGTTTAGTAAATGAAACTTTTAACATGTTGGTCTCAAAGTGATCAAGTGTCATAACTCTGACAGTAATTATCGGCAATTGTTGAAAATCAATAGGATTCTTCGTCTTGTGAAAAAATTGGAGATGTAATTTTTTTTTGTTTTTCCACAAATTTTTATCTTCAATGTCATCATTTTTGGAATCCCTGGGCAATTCCTGGTTCATTGATACCAATTTCATTGTGATTGGTCCATTAGTAGCTGAGATATGGGCCTTTAAAGATTATAGGGTCATTCGTCTTTCGCAAATTCCGGTTGCCCACAACAACCAAACCGTTCATCAAACTTTTAACTTGCATTTTTCCGTACTCTATTTTTCACCCATATCAGGTCTTAGAAAATCAAATTCTCAAAATCCAAGAGATATAATTAAATTTTAATGGTCTTTGGAAATGAAATGAAATGGGGTTTAATGTCCTATAGTTTTGCTCCGTCTGGGCTAATGAATGAATGAATGAAATGTTGTTTAATGGCACGTCAGCTTCAACCAGGCTATATTGCGCCAAACATATAGTGAGGTTTCTCGAGACAAACTAGAAATAAATAATCACAATATTATATATACATAAATAAAAACAAATATCGCAGTAAATACCAAATAAAAATAAATATAAACTTTATGTATATATATTTAAAACATGAATGGGAAAATCAGATATATACAATTAAAATTTCCGATAAAAATTTTGTCTCCTTTAAAAAATCTAGCGCATTACAATATAGACCCGGTTGGGCAAACAACTGTGAAGTGATTGGCAACGGTAATGCCGTAATCTTGTATCTTTGAGATGCTTGCACTCAATCAAAATGTGCTTAACTGTCAAAGGAACATGACAGTGTTCACATTCTGGTTGAGGCTCTCGCTTTAAAATGAAAATATGCGTTAAAAAAGTATGACCAATGGGAGAGCGACACAAAACAACTTCATCTCTCCTGTTAGACCTGTAGGAGCTTGGCCATTCTCCAAGGAGAGGCTTTATGTGATGAAGTTTGTTTGTGCCTGCAAGATCCCAAGACCGTTGCCAGCGGTCATAAATAAAATTATTTATACAGGATTTAAAATCCGTGTATGGCGTTAAAAATTCGAAAAAGGGAAGATCTAAGGCAGACTTGGCAGTCAAATCTGCTTGATCATTCCCTTTATATTCATGTGACTTGAGGAGCCAGCAAAGGACAATGTCCTTGCTGATGAACTCGTTGATAGTAACAGACCATAAATGTCTGCTACTAATGGGTGTTCAAGCTGTTTATTATTTATTGCTTGTAGTGAAGACAAAGAATCAGATTAAATCAGATGTTGATTGAATGAACTCCAAAGCCTGAAGAATGGCCTGGAGTTCAGCTGTAAAGATGGAAGCAGCAGGTGGAAGGCGGACAGATGGTGCACGGTAGCCGAAGCTACCCGATCACCATCTTTCGAACCATCTGTATATATTGGAGCATAATCACCATATTTAGACCTTAGCTCTCTAAAAGAGAGACTGAAACATCGTGGAGCTAGTATCTCTCTTTTTATGTTGTGTAAAATCGAAATCAATCTTTGGGGGAGATATAGCCCACGGTGGAGTCCTAAAGAAAGGGGTATTCGCAATACTGGAATAACTTTAGTCTTAAGCAGATATAGATGCTCATGATATGGTCTAAATATGGTGTTAAATGAAATATGATTTGGTAAAGATGCTATTTTCGTAGCATACTGTAGGGCCAGTTTATCGCGTCTGTTGTGCAGTGAGGGCTCATGCGCCTCGACGTATAAACTGTCCACTGGAGATGTACGAAATGCTCCTAAACGGATTCTAAGTCCCTGGTTGTGAATTCAAACAAAGCTGCAACTTGCGTTTGATTATCCACATGTCTGTAGAACCATAGCACATCTGAAAGTCATCAACATATAGAGCGCCGGTTGTACCTGGTTCAAGGCACGCTGGGATGGTATTAATTTTTATTGCAAAGAGTGTTGGAGACAATATGCTTCCCTGAGGAACTCCCATTTCCTGAGGAAATGGGTCAGAGAATATTAATCCCAGGCGTACCTTAAATGACCTATCTTCCAGGAAATTTTTAATGAAGATAGGTAAGCGACCTCGTAGGCCAAGGTTATGGAGGTCGCGCATGATACCATATTTCCACATGCTTTCTCCAGATTGAAAAATATTGCAACTAAATGTTGCTTCTGGATGAAAGCGTCCCTGACGAACGTTTCAAATCGAATGAGATGATCAAGAGTGCTCCTTTGGGATCGAAATCCACATTGGAGGTCTGTAAATGAGGTTGTCGAACTCAAGGTACCAAACAAGCCTTCGATTGATCAATCTCTCCATGGTTTTGCAAATACTACTAGTTAAAGTGATCGGACAATAGTTGTTTAATTTTAGGGATGGGAATTATTGTAGGTTCATGCCACGAGGGGGGGAAATTCCCATCAACCCATTAAAAAGATCTAATAAAATTAAGAGAGTTGGAAAAGGTAAATGTTTAAGAATTTGGTAATGAATTTCATCGGGACCAGTTGCAGTGTCACGAGCTCGCTTTAATGAATCCCGGAGCTCAGCAACAGAGAAATTTCCATTGCAGCATTCATCATTGCAGGACTTGAAATTAAGCTGCCTTTTCTCCTTTTGTGCTTTAATGCCCCGAAAGGCATCAGAGGAGAAATTGGATGATGAATTGAATGAGAAACTACTGGCCAGAGAATTAGCAATATCAGGAAATGTTGTTAAGCTGGTATTATCAACATTTAGATGGTTAACTGATAATGCACTACTTTTACCTTTAATCCTACGAATCCTATCCCATACCGATTTGGATGTTGTACGGGAATTGATCCTAGAGACGTTACCTTGCCATGAAGACTTCTTTGCTTGACGTATGGTTCTACGGGCCTTCGCCCGGACAATCTGGTATGCCGCAATATTCTCCATGGAAGGATGGTTCTTTAATTGTCTCATGATACGATTATGCTCTTTTAGAGCGGATTTGCAATCGTCATTATACTATGGTTTATTGAAAAGTTTTGGTTTAGTCATGGTTTTTGGAATCGCCCGCTCTACAAATTTTACAAAGATCGGATGTTAACTTTTGGCATTAGAGAGTTCACAAGGTTCAATAAAGTGAAACAAGGGCCATAACTCAAGATGTAATACACAGAAATTGCTGAAATTCAATAGGCTTCTTCATTTCACTAATTTAAATAATGCATATAAATTTCAGAAAGATAGGATGATAACTTTTGGGGTTCGAACGTTCGAAAGGTTAAACAAAGTGAAACAGGGGCCATAACTCTAAAAGTAATATTGCATATAAATTTCACAAAGATCGGATGTTAACTTTTGCCATTAGAGCATTCACAAGGTTCAATAAAGTGAAACAAGGGCCATAACTCTAGATGTAATACACAGAAATTATTGAAATTAAATAGGCTTCTTCATTTCACTAATTTAAATAATGCATATAAGTTTCAGAAAGATAGGATGATAACTTTTGGGGTTAGAGCGTTCACAAGGTTAAACAAAGTGAAACAAGGGCCATAACTCTAAAAGTAATAAACGGGAATTGCTGAAATTCAATAGGCTTTTCAGGGCATCATCTTTGACGGGCGTTTGCGCGCTCGTGCCCGTCTGCGCCTGTAATCTTGAAAACACAAGCGCAGGTTATAGCTCCTGCTAAAAATTCAGACAATTTCGACAGTTTTATCAAGAAAGTCGAGCTTGAAAAGTAAAATAAAATATTATTGTATCCGAAAATCGTGAAGAGTAGTTTTTTTATGGTATCGAGACATTTGGATTGAAGATTATTAGCTCGGTTGTCAAGTCTCTCCATGACGTTTGCATTCACGATACATTATTATTTATTAGTGATCGACTGATAGTATTACATTAGTAATAAACGATTGATCGTTTTTAAAGTAAATGATTTTCATGTTACAGTGTTAGTATTGTAAGAGTTTTTGATTGTGAAATTTGAATAAATATAACGTTATGAATTTCTGTCGTGGTCATATAGAAAGCGTCTGGATAATCACGATATATATACATTCCTTTCCTGCCTTTGGCATTGAGCCAGAGATTTACGCGAACGTCCAAGGTAGTGTTTTCAGTTTTACGCATAAGACCGGTAAATCGAGTACTTGACAACCAATGGCATGTTCAATGAGCGTATTTGTCTGTTAGAATTTGGATACAATCAATAGAAATATTGACTAAAAGATGGTAAAAAAAAGCTCTTGCGAGCAAATTTGCGGGTGCGTTTTTATGTGCTCCCGGAAATTTAAGCGCAAGAGCTTTTTGTGACTCCTGCATGTTTTACAGAAATGATGCCCTGGATTCTTCGTTTCCCTAATTTAAATATTGCATATAGATTTCACAAGGATCGGATGTTAACTTTTGGCATTAGAGCGTTCACAAGGTTCAACAAAGTGAAACAAGGACAATAACTATAGATGTTATAAACGGAAATTATTGAAATTAAATAGGCTTCTTCATTTCACTAATTCAAATAATGCATATAAATTTCAGAAAGATAGGATCATAACTTTTGGGGTTAGAGCGTTCACAAGGTTAAACAAAGTGAAACAAGGGCCATAAACCTAAAAGTAATAAACATAAATTGCTGAAATACAATAGGCTTCTTTGTTTCCCTAATTTAAATATTGCATATAAATTTCACAAAGATCAGATGTTAACTTTTGACATTAGAGCGTTCACAAGGTTCAACAAAGTGAAATAAGGGCCATAACTCTAGATGTTATAAACAGAAATTATTGAAATTAAATAGGCTTCTTCATCTCACTAATGTAAACAACATATGTGACCGGCCGCAGCTAAATGAGTAGGAATGTGCGTTAATCAATAATGAGATAAAGACAAAATAAGTGAAAATATTTGATTTTGATCGAAATTGAGATTTTCACAAAAAATGAGTTAATAAATATACTATCTATCAACACAAAAGATCAAAATAGCAATAAAACATTTTAAAACACCTGTATTTGAACGTTTTGTAAGAGTACCATATTCTTAAATCTGTCCTATTTCTTAAAATTATCGGCGAAATTAGTTATTTTTCTTTGCTCGCAGCGGGACGACCGGTCATTCCTCTTGCATAATAATTGGCATCGTTGTAAAGCGGAGCATCTCTAGTTTACAAATATGATCAAAATATTGTCGATGAATTGATTTTGAATGGATACACTCGAGTTTTAAAACCCCCCAAAAATATAAATAAACTCCGCCTGTTGTATGCTGTCTACACAACTCGTTTGCTGATTGGCCCAGACACCGTGTGCAAGACATTATCGATAAATATTTGGTTTAGGCATTTAAAAGCATTTATTCTACATTCTGCTTTTCAAAGAATGGAGTTCTCTAAAAAATAAAATAAAAAAGGTTGAGGAATGAATAAAGTGCATGATGGATGGGTGTAAAAGAGATAATCATATTGTTGTAATAATGGATGATTCTGAATCAGTCGATGATATGAGTTTGTTGTATCATTTTATCAAGGTCATAGCCAATAATAAAGAATGCCAATGTACATTGATGCAGAAATGGGTGAAATTCATTATTCCTAATTGTTCCAGTCATAGAACAGATCACTCCCTGAATTTTGACATTTAAAACAAAAACTGTCAAAGTTACCCCGACCATGGGGTAACTTTGACATGTAAGCATCAAATGATGAATGACATTTTTTTTCATTAATGCAGTGAAATAAATAGATTAAATGCATGGGAGTAGTTTACAGGTATCTATTCCATACATTTAATAATCAGAAGTATTAGGTACCAAAATTTTGTAACTTTTATCTTCAGTAAGATCAAAGATGTGTCAAAGTTACCCCACTTTACATAGATTGCTGTTGAGTGTTAATCGAAACCACGTGGCTGATGATGTAAATTAATTGACGAGCAGGTGTTTGTCATTGAGTAATACTATTACTAATCAACTGTCACGGGTCAATGATATAGTCGTCGACAACTCATTATTTATTCCGAATAATTAATCCAAGTGGTCATTATTTGATATCTCATATCATCTTTAAAAAAATAATCTATAGGCCTTAAACAAAATGGCCAATAATTTTCTTTTCGAAGAGAATTTTATTGATAGCTGAATTCCGTTTACTGTCGCTTCTTCATACGGCATGCAAAGTAAGGAATGCATCTGGAATATTATTGTTTAAAATTCTCTTATAACCATGGGTCGAAAAAATGAGAACAACCAACTAGCCGAAATGCGACGATTCTCGAGTCTGCCATTGAGTATCCTCTGAATAATGTTGATATTTACATCAAAGCCAAATGCACGAAAGTGAACGTAAGCATTTCTTGACTATGAAATTGACATTTCTATAGGGACTCATATTTTGATAACGTCACGGTACTTGAAAATAATAATAGACCTATCGTACACGCAAAATCTTATTTTAATTCACGTGTTAAATGAACACACATACTTCTGTGGCGGCTTCTTTGATGATTATCCAATCAACAATCTTAATCTCCTGACCACTAGCTGGCACTAAGGTGCTAATTAATTGATGAGATTAACTGAGTTAATCTCACCAAAGTAGTAATATACACAACAGACTACTAATGTATAGATTGTTCTTTAGTATAACACTATCATGTGAATAGTATGCCGTATGTGTTGTGGATGTTTCGTTACGAAAGGAGTGCATTTATTACGATATTCGTCGTAGGCACTTTTGAAATCTTAAATAAAAAACATATTAAACGACAGAATAGCAAATAAATACGTTTTTTTAAATCGGATAAAAATTATGACCTTGTCCACAAGCTAAGAACGCGATTTTTCGTACAATCAGGGGCCATAATTCAGGAATTTACGTTCCCATATGCACGTATATCGAAAGGAACCAAAATCTTTGGAATATAAGCATACATTTCAAGTTTAAACCAAATCGGACAAAAATTGTGACATCTACAGTGTTCACAAGCTAAAAATGTGATTTTTTGTACAATCAGGGGCCATAATCCATGAAGTTACAGTCAGATACATGCCAATATCAAAAGGAACTGAGATCTTAGGGTGATAAGCCTATATTTCAAGTTTCATTGAAATCGGATAAAAATTGTGACCTGTAGACTGTTCACAAACAATTGTGGGCGGACGGACGTCTGGACAAGGGCGACGACAATATTTGTCCACATGAAAATGAAGGCGTATAAAAAGATTAGATAATAGTGCGTTCACAAGAAATTGCGGATGACAGATGGATGAAGGCAATATATATATACGCCCACATTTTGCTCGAGATGGATAGGGAACAAGCTAAAAAAATAGGCACGATCTTTTGTACAATCTGGGGCCATATTCCAAGAAGTTATGGCCTGAATGTGCGAATATTGAAATGGATTGAGATCTTTGGGAAATAAAGATATATTTTAAGTTTCATCAAAATCAGACAAATATTGTGACTTCTAGAGGGTCCACAACCTTGGTATTACATACATAGGGTGTAACAGTGATAAAAGTTGTGACCTCTAGCTAGAGTGTCCACAAAGATTTTTCAAAGAGATCAATAGGCTTCTTCGTCTCATGACCTTAAACACTGTGTATAAATTTAAAGTCAATCGGATTATAACTTTAGCCTCTAGAGCGTCCACAAGCAATTATGCACTTCGGACCGACAGATGGACACAACGACAATATACGACCATATTTCAATCGGATTAAAATTGTGACCTCTGGACCAGTGATGGGATTTCGCCCATATATTCCGGACATGTCCGACGCTGTTTTCCAAACTACTTAATCTGCCATGATTAACAGACTTAATCCTTTGTCGGACAATTCATCAATCCAATCCTAAACAGAAGTCATTGCTTCTCCTTTGTCGGACTTGTATCAATCCAATAAGAGTGATTATAAACTTAATCTACGTGATTAATCCGTGATTTCTCCATTGTCGGACATTTCAATCTCCTTGATGTTGGCTGACAACTCGATGGAATTAGTCACATACACATAGCCTAATATAGCATATAACACCCCAAATCAATATACATTGTATCCGATAACCTGTCTGTGATATTTCTTAGGTGAAAGCCGAAGTAATAGTACAATAACTGAAATGAAAGTAGAAATCTTGCGAGAAACATGAAATTAAGAAATGTGAATGTGCCGAATCTCATACGTCTGATGACGGAGAACAGATTCTATTTTGATTGCATATTCTTGGATCTATGGGGTTTATGTTTTTAAATAAATAAAACACACGCTAAGGAATGTTGACGAATATTTCGATTGGAATAATGTAAGTAGTTAATTGTTTTAGACGATAGGGTATGCTAGGATCGAATACGATTATTTCGCACTTGGTGTCACTCGCTCATTGTGGTAGAGCGACGTTTACTGTCAAATAAATTTCGGGATGTCTTTTTTTTTACCTTTCGTATATCAGTCGAAACAGATTATAAGACGAAAGCCGGTCTTCTGCTGAAAAATGTATCGATTTATGACCCGAAAAATACAGTAATTTTGGAGGAATTTGAAACAGGTACGGATCGGCAGTAGTCGGCACACTTCCATTCTATGGTACTACGATGTCACATAATTTTGTATGAATTTGAATATTTTGTTGACACATGATTCTTAATTGTGGTTTGAAAACGCCTGCTTAAAGATACATTATGGGAGATAAGATAAAGAGATGGCAGTTCTCGCTATAATAGTTAAAAATTAGATAGTGTAAAGGTAATTTGCTGAAAATTTCAGTCAAATTGATCCACTATGAGCCAAGAACATTTTTGCATAGTCTCGGTCATAATTACTAAAATCATTAATATAAACAGCATAGTCTCGATTATCCACTGTTTTGATTTAATTATCAATGGCCGTTAAGCGGCATATAGGAATCTAATCCAGCCAACATCGAAGGCTAGCCTTGACATCGAGAGTTTATTATGGTCTGGATAAGTTAATTAATGTCTAATTGATAATTTAGATAACATTTCAGACCTAAAGAAAGACTTGTAATAAGCAGATTTTGCTCTTGCATACTGCATGTTTAAATAATAAGAGTTATGCCCCTTTATTTTCCGGGGGGGGGGGGATGTCCGACAAGAAAAATTTGGAATCCCATCACTGCTCTGGAGAGTCCACAACCTTGATATACCATTTATTTACACTATTCGCGTACAAAGGGCAGCCATTTTGTCTGGCAGTTTTGGTCTAATTTTCACGAAATTCGAACTCAACCGTCATTTGGGTGTAACGTTGATATATTCAAACAGTATTTTAAATCGAATAATAATTGTGACCTCTAGAGGGACTACAAGCTAAAAATGTGATTTTTCGTACAATCAGGGGCCATAATCCATAAAGTTTCGATCCGATACATGCCAAGTTTCATCAAAATCAGATAAGAATTGTGACCTGTAGAGTGTCCACAAACAATTATGGACGGACAGACAGGGGCGGCGACAATATACGTCCACACGAAAATGTGGACGTATAAAAAAACTGCAGTCTCTATCGCGTAAAGGTCAATAGGGTTCGTCCTTTAATGACCATAATGCTTCACACCAAATTTGAAAAGCATCTGTCAAAAACTGTAGCCTCTATGACGTTCACAACCCAATTGTTGATGGACAGGTGGAGTGGACAACATACCCACACAGGAATTCCGATGAACGAAATATCAAATTGGTGTGGCCTTACCTTACTGTTAATGTCCAAAAGAGAACAAAAATTTAAATATTTTTATTTCAAACTTGCTGTGTATTCTTTATTTGGTTACAAATTCAAGTTATTTACCTTGTCAGAGCTTTTTAGATTTCTTTTTTTTAAAAAAAACAACTTTATGGTATTCTTGTGAAATTTCAAAACATTGAAACATAAAAATGTTGAGAACCTTGATAAACAACTTGGACGAACAAGCTGCAGTGTTGGTTGGCATGTGGAAAAAAACAATCAACCATCAACTAATTACAACTTGCCTTCAAAAAACATCTGGGAGAGATGCCAACATCTGGAGATTTCTTAAAAGACCTCTTTGTAGAACCAGATCTGTCCATTATACTCACAATCCTTTCCCGTTTTATCCATTCATCATATCTAAAAGTACATGATACAGTTTTAACTTTAGGGTTAGGAACCACTCTTGGCGAAAATTAAAGCCTCTGAGCAACATTTGCACTTTTCAGAAAATATCAGACATCACAATATGTGTGGAAGGGATTATAGGATGTGTATATGGCTCTATTCTTTGGAACCTTAAAAGATAGGAAAATGGGTCTCAAGGAAATATTCAGGTAATATGAATCAGGCATGATTTTAGCTGTTGGAATAAAAAGCTGTAAATAATTCGCGGGGGTGTGAAGAACTTGAGACGATTACAATACCATAGCGAAACTATGTTACATACACAGTGACATGGCGATCTCGTTCAATCACGTGTGAATCTACGATACAGTTAATGTTTATTTCGCCAACATCTGGTTAGCAGATTTTAAAGTAATGGATAGATATTTCAAGGTGAATGAGTTACAAATTCATCAGAAAATATTTAATGATTTTTGATGATATTAGCATGTGCTTTTCATTACTTTTTTGAAACGGGGAGCTTGAATTAAGCTGTTGTCAAAAATCAGAACCAACCGCCAAAAATAAGAAAGTGACCAGACAAAGAGCTGAATTCTGCTTTAAAGTGGGAAAAATTCATGTCTGATGAATGTATATAAAGGGATTTATATTCAATTTTTAAAACAAGCGGTTGCCATACAAGAGACACCAACATTTTGCAAGAGATGAATGCAGAACAGAGAATATCAATATGACTCATGCTCTCATTAGCACAATGCTTCACATCGAATTTGGTCAAGGGCTATAGAGTAGTTTTCGGGCACTAGCTCAAATTGTGGACAAAGATCAATAATTTTCGACAAGGGTTGTCGCATATTTATTCCTTTCTCGGTAATGGGAGCATTTACATGACACCGATGTCAATTTCAAACACCTCAGACGATAACTTTTGTTGTTAGAGCATTCACACGGTTCAACAAAGTGAATCAAGGGCCATAACTTTTGAAGTTATTAACAGAAACTGCTGAAAATCAATAGGCTTGTTCGTTTTACTAATCTAAATGATGCATATAAATATAGATCTAAACATATAAATTTCAAAATGATCAGATAAAAAATATAGTCCATAGAGTGTTCAGAAGAAATTTTGGACGATGGACGGATAGATAGAGGCGACAGCAAATATACCACCACATTTCCATGTGGGCATATATAAAAAAAAAATATACATTGTTTAATATCTTGATTATAACATCTTAATATTCCCCAGTCTACTATGTATTATGTAATGAAATGGGGTTTAACGTCCTACTGTTCTGCTCCTATACTGGGCTAATTAAGACGGGCATACGCCATACAGTGTGCTATTGAGGGAAATTTTGCCTGGGCAGCGGCACTATCGCCTACTCTTATATCGAATTACAACTGCCAAGGGATCTTTTAGGTGCACGCCAATATGTACATGGGACCTCGGTTTTTCGTCCCATCCGAACGACTAGACAGCTGTCCTTGTCAGGCCCTCTGTCCTGCATCACTGACAAGGGGAAAACACGCCGGAAAATCTGGATGAACTTTCTCGGCCAATGCAGGGATCGAACACCCAACCTCCAATGTATTAACAAAATAATTCACAATGAATATACATGATATACACTACAACTTGGGTATGATTTATGAAATGAAATGGGGTTTAAAGACCTACTGTTCTGCTCTGGGCTAATGAAGACGGGCATACGGCTTACTCTTATATCGAATTCCAACTGTCAAGTGATCTTTTACGTGTACGCCAATGTGCACACAGAGCTTCGGTTTTTAGTCCCATCCAAGCAACTAGACAGCTGTCCTTGTCAGGCCTTCTGTGGGTATCATTTATTTGTGCTGTTATAGCAGGAGTTTCTTTATTTAATGTTTAGTTTCAAACCATTTTTGGAAAACTGTTCAAATTCTTGAGAATCATAGAAATGCATCAAGTTATACTGATATTCTCAGTGTAGGCCTATGTCATGCAATAATATGTTCAATATATTTCGTCTCAGTGTTAAGTTTATCAGGAGGAAGTTGACACAAGAATGTTACCACATGCATTTGATGCTGAGGATAACCATCTAGGCTTTGGACTGGAGCAAGTTATTGTTTACGCTTGTGGAATGGCTTATTGCGGGTAATTTTCTGCACAGACTAATTTAAAAATACACGAGCATCGCTAACACTGCAATATACGTCCACATTCCAACTCTGATTGATATGGTACTTTTTAAAATGAAGAGAATGAAATATGAAATGGCTGTAAAATGATCAGAGGCAAAGAAGGCTAGGCGTTTGGTTTGTTTTGCCAAATTTACAGACAAAATACTAACAAAAAAGTGGGTGTGACACTGCCCCAGGAGGTCGGGGCAAGCATCAAAATAAATAGTTGCTGTCTTTATGGTATAAGGAATAAATATGCAAAGTTCCAAGATGATCCATTCAGAATTGCAGCCTGTAGACGATAAATACAACCAGCGGCTGCCAGGCAGGATACACCCACATTTTCGAGAGATGGATAGAAAACAAGCCAAAACGAAAGTGATTTTTCCTACAATCAAGGGCCATAATTCAGGAAATTACAATTCAATATGCGCAAATATCGAAAGGAACCAAGATCTTTGGGTTATAAACTTACATTTCAAGTTTCAACAAAATCGGATAAAAATTGTGACCTCTATAGGGTCCACAACCTTGATATACCATATTTTTACGCTACTTGAGAACGAAGGGCGGCCATTTTACCTTGGCCTTGAGAAATCGTGTCATCACAGCAAATCAGATCAGCGCTCGTCTTCAAACAGACACTGGTGTGAGAGTGAGTGGCCAGACGATTCGGAATCGACTGCATAGGGGTCACCTTCACGCCCGACGTCCTCGCGTGATCCCTTGTTTGAGAGATCATCACATTCAGGCAAGACGTCGTTGGTGTAGGGATCGTCAACACTGGGATAATCGACGCTGGAGCAATGTGATGTTTTCAGATGAGTCAAGGTTCACTGTTGATTTTTTGGACAGACGTAGGAGGGTGTGGCGTCGTCGAAACGAGCGCTTCCAAGACGTTAACGTCATCAGACATGATCGATTTGGGGGTGGTTCTGTTATGGTGTGGGGAGGCATCACTGTTGCTGGAAGAACGGCTTTACATGTTGTTGCAGGGCGTGTTACAGGCCAGTACTACCGGGACAACATCTTGGCAGTCCATGTTGTGCCGTTTGCACGACGTCATGGCCGCCGTTTCATCTTCCAGGATGACAACGCAAGATGTCACAGGGCCAGGATCGTTACAGGTTACCTCCAACAACAGAACATCACCACATTACCTTGGCCAGCACTGAGTCCCGACCTCTCCCCCATCGAGCATGTCTGGGACATGCTTGGACAGAGGTTATGTCAACGTCAACAACGTCCTGCCAATGTCCAAGAACTTGCTGCTGCGTTGCAACAGGAATGGGACAATCTGGACCAAAATGACCTTAGACGTCTCATTAGGAGTATGCCACGTCGGATCAATGCTTGTTTGGCAAACAGAGGAGGATTTAGCCGTTACTGACTTGGTTGTGATGCTGTGGTAACTTTGCTGTTTGACCCCGGGTATCATTTTACCCTTATAATGGTCAGTCTGTGCCTTACTTAGTCTAACGATCATTTGGAATAAATCGATGAATGTGAACTTCATTTCATTTTGTCATTTGTTTCTTCGTCAGTTTCATTAGGTGACTTTAATAACACTTAAAAATCAAATATCCCCTACTTTTTTTGAATAGTATAGATGAACAGCCCAACGCAGATTCGAAACAAACAGCATTGTAATTTTATGCAAAAATACATTACCCTGTTCCCCAATCCAATTTCATTTGATTAAACTTCACATTTCATTTAGACCTTAGACAATTACGTTTCCAACTGGTACGGAGAAGTAATTTAAATTTATTATTATCATCGGAGAGATGTTTTTGTAAATACTTTAAATCAAAATTTTGTTACTGTTATACATATATAAAAGGACAATATTGGTGCCAGTCATTATCACATATGTGATAGAACTTGTTAAACACGTTCCAAATATTATTTTATCACTGAGATCATTGCTACGATAGATGCGTAATCAATGTTTCAACAATCGGAAGTGACGAACGCAAAAGGAAAACACGATTTATACCTCTATATAACTGACTGGAGCGACAAGTGATAACAGATGCATGGGCGATATTGATACAAAAAATATTATTATAGTGCGCCCTTTCATGTAACTTAATTGTTTAGGGAGACTTTACAAAGTGACAATTTAATCATATTAAAAAAAAAAAAATCAAGATTATGGACATGTAGTGTCTATTAAAAGCCTGTTTAAATAACAGTGTTTTAAATAGTTTGTTTTAAAGCATATAGATATGTACAACATCTTAAAGTAAATGGTAGGTTATTCCATAAAACAGGTACGCATGTATCAAGAGATAGTTTGTTACTAGTTGCAGTAAATTTTACTATACACGTTTCTGTGTATTCTATTTACATGCCATAAAAGTTTTAACCATAAATTACCTTAATTTTCATTTTGCATGATTTTTTAAGTTAGCGAAAACAGTCAATTAATAAATCTATAAACAAAATTAACAACCGCAATTCAGACAGCAGTCAACAAGAGTTGTAGCATATTTTTTCTATTGTCCATAATGAAACATTTATAATACACTAAAATCTGATTTAGAGTAACAACTTATTAAGTAATTATCAGAAAATCATTAGATTTTTTGGGCTTTCAGTTCTGCCCCATGGTAACGTTTAGTATACGAAACATTTAATATCATGAATTTAGCTGTTCAAGTTATCAAAAGTCATTGAAAATCAATATACTTGTTTGTCTCAAGACCTTAAACTCTGTTTATCGTTCTAAAGTCAATTGGATGATAACTTTGGTCTCTAGAGCGGACACAAGATTTTTCAAAGTTATCAAGGGCCATAACGCTTGTAGTAATTATTGGAAATCTTTGAAAATCACTGGGCTTCTATGTCTTGCAACCTGAAACACTGTGTACAAATTTAAAGTCAATCGGATATTAACTTTAGCCTCTAGAGCGTCCACAAGATATTTCAAAGTGAACAAGGGCCATTAATCTGACAGTAATTATCGGAAATCGCTGCCTTAAACACTGTGTATAAATATAAAGTCAATCGGATATTAACTGTAGCTTGGCGCTATTGCACTTTCGTACCTGTACCAGTTCCCGTGGTCGTAGGCACTTGAAATTTTCAGAGGATGTTAAGGGGGACTAGCAATGACCACACACCAAATTTCAGCCGAATCGATCAATAACTTTTAATTTTACCGACCTTTTAATTTCTAACGAGAGAGAACTTCATCCGTTTGACGCCATTTGCTTTGTTTACTATTTAGACTCGAATAACAAGACACTAAGACGGAAACCGACACACTGCACTAGCTGCCTAACACTGCAGTTCATAAAAATTAATATAATTTTCGTATACTTTAATTTTTGCGCGAAGCCACCATTTTCTATAAAATACTATTTGGTGTTGATCAGTGGATTGGCCTTTAGGTGTGAATATTTCCGTGACTTTGATTTTGACCTTGAGTCCAAACTTCCCATCCATATCAGGGCCTTTGCGTTTATGCTTGCCGTGGCCTTATTTCTTACTGTATTATCAAAGTTAATGTTCGAGGTGAAAGCAGAGACGACGTCCTTCAGAAAAGATAATTGGGTCAGAGTCGTAGGTCAAGGTCATGTTACAGAAAACTGAACTCAAACTTTTCAACGTCAGTTTTGGGATATTTGACCTTGACTTAAGACCTTGACCCCGTAACCATTTTCAAAGCCCATCATCTTGGCTTGAACCATCAACGTTTACCCTGGCCCTGTCGCACACTGCTCGGTCAGAAAACGGTCAAACGCAGAGGACCCGTGTCCGAAAGGAAGTCAATGTGAAAGGTCATGGTGACCTCCACTAGTCAATGCTAACCAACCGTGACCTTGACTTCAAACTTCCCATCGATATAAGGGCCTTTGCGTTGTCACGTACAACCGTGTAATCGAAACCACGCCAGTTGACTCAATGACAGGCTTTATGATACAACACGCTAACAATTCGGTGGTATGGCTATACAATAATATAAATATTGCATATTTGCGTTTATAATAAATATCAATTATTACCCAAAACCTTCATTAGGTGCCCACCGCTGTTTTGTTTTATCGTAGTCATACGTTATACTATAACCAACGATATAAAATACTATACCCCCCCACCCTCTGCCACAAACACGCCACCACCACCCAATAGTAGATATTGCTATATTCTATAGCCAACGTAAATAAATATTACCCCCCCCCCCCCAACAAACACACACACCACCAACCCAGATATTACTATATTCTATAGCCAACGTTAATAAATATTATACCCCTCCCCCAATCTCGTTGTAAACTGCAGTTGTGTTCTATCGTAGTGATTACGTTATTCTATAACCAACGTTAATTATACCCCTTCCCATTTACTAGTCATCTGGCTGGCCTACACGAATTTGAGGATAAAATCGTTTAAAATGTATAAATCTGCCCCCAACCCACTGTCTTGTGGTTGACTATAGTATTAATTCTATTTCACCATATCGGATTGTATACACCTCATAACTATTGTAATAATACATATTGAGCTTTTCTTTAATAAAAACATATCCAATTATTCTAAAAATACACTAAACCTCGGAAATGTTTCCAAAAATCAAACTATTCTAAATGAAACACATCTAACTATTCTATGAAACACATCTAGCAATTCTAAATGAAACACATTTAACTATGAAAGACACCTAACTATTCTAAATGAAAGAAACCTAACTATTTTAAATGAAACACCTAACTATTTTAAATGAAACACATCTAACTATTTTAAATGAAACACATCTAACTATTCTAAATGAAATTCGTCTATAAGCAATTCTAAATGAAACACATCTAACTATTTTAAATGAAACACGTCTACATGTATAAGCAATTCTAAATAAAACACGTCTAGAAGCATATCTATAAGCAATTCTAAATGAACACGTCTATAAGCAATTCTAAATGAAACACATCTAACTATTCTAAATGAAAGCCACCTAAGTGAAACACATCTAACAATTCTAAATGAAACACCTCTAAGTATGCTACAAATGAGGTTTAAAAAACTGAAACACATTGAATCTAAAGAACTATCATTACTAAAACATCGTTAAGCTCAATCGATCCTAACCAGTAGTCAAGATACAAAGAACAGACTATGAAATTTTACACTGGGTATACATCCGTGGCGATCTGATGCCAGAATGCATGGAACGGATGATCAGTTAAGCGCTGATGCCATATAAATTCTGCCATGTATTCTGATATGAGATCGCGATTGGTTGGACCATGCATGGCCTTGATCTTACTCTTGGCCCTCTGCCACATGGCCTCAACATGGTTAGTGGTGGTTTGGGTCACTGGGTCTACAAAGTTCTGTGTATGGTTAACCGTTCTGTGGACATATCCCAAGTTACCCAGGTTTTTGTAGGCCCCCACATATCCGAGTGGATAATAGAACCGGGCAGAATCCACTGTTGTATAATTGGCACCAGTGTTGCTGCGTCTCTTTGGGGGACTGGTATCAAAAACCCATATTTTTGTACTGGATCATAGCCCCCAAAGATCCACTGTTCCCTAACAACTCAGCCAACGTGGTTCTTTCGCCTGGCAAATAAACTTTTGTCAATTTCCACTATTTGCCCAGGCCCGCCGAGTTGTTGAGGGTGAAATATGTGACGCATATATCACGACAAAACAGATGCCAATCCACAACAGTGTACTCTGACCCAAAGCTCCCTAGCCTTATACTGTATCTCCTCCTGCACCCTGGACAACGCCAACATACACCATCTACTGCTCTGCCAAATAACCCTTCATTGCACTGAAGTTGGCAATTTGGACAGGCATGTTGAACAGCAAGAAGTCATTATGCCTGCAGAAGGCAATAGCGGCAGGTGTATTTTGGAAAAATCTTCTCCCAATCTGAGTCAAATTCATCGCATCGAAATCAGCTTGACTCGGGATATTTGCGTTAACGGCAGCCATAATGACCCTATGCTCTATTTCCGAGAACTGACGACGACTCACAGGCGTCGGGCCTATTTACAGAGTAACGCCAGTTGACAGGTGAATAATAAGGGCGATAAATCTTTTCCAAACATATTTGGCCATTTTCCCAAATGTTCCCATTTATCAAACAAAAGAAGGTGGTGTGCATGATAGCTTGTGATATGTGAATTTGAGCAATATTATTTTTATTTGAGAAAAGTACAGAGAAAAAGAAATTCAGCAGATTAAATCTTTAAGGGAAGTAACTCGTGTTTAACATATTATGACTAAGGGAAGTAACTACTGTTTAACATATTAGGGTTAAGACAAGTAATTCTCTACAGTTTTACTTTAATGTTAAATCGATGAAATTTCTTGGCCTTTAACATTTTTCTAGTAACATTTGTATGATCTTAATGCTTTTAAACACAAAGGCGCCGGCATGTCACAGACATCTAAAAAAATATTGTGACCTGTCCGCCTGGTCAAAGGCATCTTGAAGCAGTGGCGTAATTTTGACGGGATGTGTAATTCTAAACCCACCAGAATGTCAACCAAAATGTCATGCAACTGGTGTGGGGTTTGGGAGTATATAGGTGCACTACAATCGTATCATGAGGTCAGATGAATCAATTACAAATTTGACTGGCTCTAGGCTTAGTCTTGCATTTTCTCACCACGACCTTCATATTGACCACGTCCATTGACTTCCTTTCGAATGTGTGCCCTCTGCGTTTCACCGTTTTCTGACCAAGCAGTGTGTGAAAGGATCAAGGTGGTGGCCTTTAAAATTTTGTATGGAGTGAAGACTGTAAGTCAAGGTCAAGTGTCCAAAAACTGTCTTTAAAAATTTAGAGTTCAATTTTCTGTAACATGACCTTGACCTACGACTTTGACCCAATCATCTTTTCTTAAGGGCATCTTCTCTGCTTTCACCCGGGACATTAACCTCGATAATACAGCAAGAAATAGGGGCAAGCATAAACGCAAAGGCCCCGAGATGGATCGGAAGTTTGGACTCAAGGTCAAAGTCACGGTTGGGTAGCACTGACTAATGGAGGTCACCATGACCTTTCACATTGACCCCGCCCATTGACTTCCTTTCGAACACAGACCCTCTTCGTTTGACCGTTTTCTGACCGAGCAGTGTGCGACAGGACCATGGTAAACGTCGATGGCTGAAGCCCAGATGATGGCCGTTTAAAATGGTTACGGGGTCAAGGTCAAATGTCCCAAAAATGACTTTGAAAAGTTTGAGTTTAGTTTTCTGTAAGATGAGCTTGACCTACGACTTTGACCCAATTATCTTTTCTGAAAGACGTCGTCTCTGCTTTCACCTCGAACATTAACTTTGATAATACAGTAGAAAAATAAGGCCACGGCAAGCATAAACGCAAAGGCCCCGATATGGATGGGAAGTTTGGACTCAAGGTCAAAATCAAGGTCACGGCAATATTCACACCTAAAGGCCAATCCACTGATCAACACCAAATAGTATTTTATAGAAAATGGTGGCTTCGTGCAAAAATTAAAGTATACGAAAATTATATTAATTTTTATGAACTGCAGTGTTAGGCAGCTAGTGCAGTGTGTCGGTTTCCGTCTTAGTGTCTTGTTATTCGAGTCGGTTTCTGTCTTAGTGTCTTGTTATTCGAGTCTAAATAGTAAACAAAGAAAATGGCGTCATACGGATGAAGTTTGTTAGAAATTAAAAGGTCGGTAAAATAAAAAGTTATTGATCGATTCGGCTGAAATTTGGTGTGTGGTCATTGCTAGTCGCCCTTAACATCCTCTGAAACGACCACGGGAACTGGTAGAGGTACGAAAGTGCAATAGTGCCGCCTCTAGAGTGTCCACAAGATTTTTCAAAGTGATCAAGGGTCATAACTCTGGCAGTAATTATCGGAAATCGCTGAAAATCAAAAGGCTTCTTCGTCTCATGACCTTAAACACTGTGTATCAATTTAAAGTCAATCGGATATTAACTTTAGCCTCTAGAGCGTCCACAAGATTTTTCAAAGTGATCAAGGGGTATAACTCTGGCAGTAATTATTGGAAATCGCTGAAAATCAATAGGATTCTTCGTCTCATGACCTTAAACACTGTGTATAAATTTAAAGTCAATCAGATATTACCTTTGACCTCTAGAGCGTCCACAAGATTTTTTGAAGTGATCAAGGGCCATAACTCTGGCAGTACTTATCGAAAATAATTGAAAATCAATAGGCTTCTTCGTCTCATGACCTTAAACACTGTGTATAAATTTAAAGTCAATCGGATATTAACTTTGACCTCTAGAGCGTCCACAAGATTTTTTTAAGTTATCAAGGGCCATAACTCTGACAGTAATTATCGAAAATAACTGAAAATCAAAAGGCTTCTTCGTCTCATGACCTTAAACACTGTGTATAAATTTAAAGTCAATCGGATATTAACTTTGACCTCTAGAGCGTCCACAAGATTTTTTTTAAGTTATCAAGGGCCATAACTCTGACAGTAATTATCGAAAATCGCTGAAAATCAATAGGCTTCTTCGTCTCATGACCTTAAACACTGTGTATAAATTTAAAGTCAATCGGATATTAACTTTAGCCTATAGAGCTTCCACAAGATATTTCAAAGTGATCAAGGGTCATAATTCTTTCAGTAATTATCTGAAATTGCTGAAAATCAATAGGATTCTTCGTCTCATGACCTTAACACTGTGTATAAATTTAAAATCAATCAGAGATTAACTTTGACCTCGAGGGCGTCCACAAGATTTTTTGAAGTGATCAAGGGCCATAACTCTGACAAAAATATACGACCACATTTCAATGTGGGCGTATAGAAACGATGAAACGGAAGTAACCCGGAAATGCCACTGCGCATACTCAGCATATAGTCGCGTGTTGTTATCCAGGCACTTTTTATGATGCAACCAGGACGCCAGTCTTTAAACACAGAGCAATACCGACGATTGGAAATTGTTTGAAACCGTATAACAGGGCTTAAGGTAGTTGCTAGGGGCTAAGTTAGAGGTTATTAAGGGATTTCGTTGTGTATTCAGCTTGGAACCCATTCTGGAGTAGGAACCCAGGGGATTATTTGTTCTGAAAGGCACATTTAAAGTTTGCCTTAGCAACGCGAACATATGTAGAGAAGATTAACTTTGTCTGCAAAAATTTGAATTAAATTGACTTTTTCCGTGATTTCAGGGGCGTACAGCGCCTAAACCCAGTGGATGTGCAACTTCTAAATTCCCATTCTGATCATCGGCCATCATGGTGCCTCCGTTAGGCATAGTGCCAATTTTGTATGCGAGTTTAGGAACAACGGTCAGCTAGCTCTCCTACTAACATGGTTAAGTTGATTAAATGTGGAATATAAATTACCTATTATTCCATCCTGCATAATGAACTAGGTATGTTTTCTGTCCGCCATCTTTACTTGCTTCAACTACCTGTAATGTTAACTTTTAACAGTCAAATTTTTAAAGAAATACTTTGATTTCTCCAAACAAGAAAGCTTGGTTGATAACAGGTATAGAGAACCTTGGGTTTATCCATTTATATGGCGTCATGAGATTGTGAGATAGTAAAGCTATGATATACATACACCAAGAACTAAGAAGGGGTTGATCTGTGCATGGAACGTATATAAATCTCTGGGGTTTTATTTGTATGTCTATTGAAAGAAAATTAATTTCCTGATTATTACTCGGATTACCGCATTAAAATTGTAAATAATGTGCGTTATTTAATTCGTGTGTTTTCTCAATAGTTGAGATAACTGCACCAAAAGGTGTATAATGAAGGACCAGCAGGATTTTTTTGACATGTATGTGTTAAATCAAAATTTGGGAAGTAAAACTGTTTTACCATGCGATTTATTATTTGACCGTGCACTTTACGCAGGTCTTTGTAAATTTACGGACAGTCTTTAGATGGGTGCGTTTTCTCGCTATATGCTCGTTGTTCTCGTATGCAACTTTTGTATTTTTATCAGACACTGTAATTGGTTTATACTGCATACCATATCGAGGGTTTAGAACATAATTGTGATAAGTCAATATATCAAGCATTGTGACTTATCACATTTATGTTCTAAACCCTCGATATAGTCACACTACTTATAGATAAAGTTGCATTGAAAAAATAAAAGTACTGAACTTAAGAGAGAGAAATGGGGTTTAGTCATTTCAGGACTAACATATGGTTTTTAATTTGATTTCAATAATTCACTTGCATGTAGGGGTCTTTAGCAGTGGGAGCACACCGGAGGACCTGGAGAAAAAATATAAGTACTGAACTTAAGAGAGAGAGAAATGGGGTTTAACGTCCACTCGACACAAACTAGGTCATTTCAGGACTAACATATGGTTTTTAATTCTATTTCAACAGTTCACTTGCGCTTAGGGGTCTTTAGCAGTGGGAGGAAACCAGAGGACCCGGAGAAAACCCACGAGGTTGGACAGGCGACCCTACTCCTTGTGACGTACAACCGGGGAATCGAAACCACGCCAGTTGACTCAATGACAGACTTTATGATACAGTATGATACACGCTAACCATTCAGCCTTCCAACCCCCCTACTGAACTTAATCTATCGTACGAAATACAATGTCATTTATAACGAGAGCATCGCTAATGCTGAAATATATATAGGTACAACCCTATTCTGGATCATTCCAAATTAGATCTAAATCTGTTAATAATTGCAACCTGTTTATCATTTACAGACAAAATATCAACAAAAAGTGGGTGTAGCACCGCCGAAAGGGCAGGTGGTGGGGGGTGGAGGAGGGGGTCGTGCACCAACATCAATAGTTGCTGTCCTTCGGGTATAAGAAATAAGTGTGCCAAGTTCCAAGATAATCCATTCAGAATTGTGGCCTTCGGGCACTAAAAGCAAAAATTGAGCGTGGCTCTGTCCCTTGGGGTCAGGGCATTCACCAAAATCAATAGTTGACACCCTTAGGCTATTAGGAATACATATGCCAAGTACCAAGTTGATCCATTCAGAATTGCGGCCTGTAAATGATTAACACAAAAATTGGGCGTGCCTCTGCCCTTGGGGGTCGGAACATGCAGTAGTCGTCCTTAGGCTATAGTATATAGAATACATATCCCAAGTTCAAAGATGACCCATTAAGAATCATGGCCTGTAGGCAACACACAGAGACATAAAGAAAAAAATGGGTGTGGCTCTGCCCCTGGGGGTTGGTCAATCACCAAAAGATAGGTTGCCAGGCAACAAAACATACGCCCACAGCAGCTAAATCGTCCGAGCGTTCGTCAAGGGTTGTTCCATATTTATTTATATTGGGGGCCTTTACAAGACAGTCGTTTGAGGGTTTACAAGGTTCTACAAACTGAAACAAGGGTCTCAACTCTGGAAGTAATCTACAGAAATTGTTGAAATTTGACAGGCTTTTTCATTTTACTAATTTAAATAATGCATATAAATTTCATACAGATCACATGATGACTTTTGTCATTCAAACGTTCACAATCGCCATAACTAGAAATTATTGACAGAAATTGCTGAAATTTAATAGACCTATTTCACAAATTTAAATGATGCATATAAATTTCATACTTATCGGATGATAACTATCATCAATCGAGCATTAACAAGGTTTAACAAAGTGAAACAAGGGCAATAACTCTAGAAGTAATTATTGTAAATTGCTGAAATTCAATAGGCTTTTTCGTTTCACTAATTTAAATCATGCATATAAATTTCACAAAGATTGGGTGTGACTTTTTGTGTTAGAGCGTTCACAAGGATCAATAAAGTGAAACAAGGGCCATAACTCCAGACGTAATAAACGGAAATTGCCGAAATTCAATAGGCTTCTTCGTTTCAGTAATCTAAATAATGCATATAAATTTCAGAAAGATCGGATGATAAAGTGAAACAAGGGCCATAACTCTAGACGTAATAAATGGAAATTGCTGAAATTCAATGTGGGCGTATAAAAATGAAATGAAATGAAATGGGGTTTAATGTCCTACTGTTCTGCTCCTAAACTGGGCTAATGAAGACAGGCATACGCCATACAGTGTGCTATGAGGGAAATTTTGCCCAGGCAGCGGCACTATCGCCTACTCTTATATCGAATTCCAACTGCCAAGGGATCTTTTACGTGAATTACAATGTATACACTGGACCTCGGTTTTTCGTCTCATCCGAAGGACTAGACAGCTGTTCTTGTCAATCACCCAAAAAACAATAGGGGTTATCCTTAGGGTTTAAGGAATAGGTATGCAAAGTTTCAATGGTATCTGTTAAGAATTGTGGCCTGTAGGCCAAACACAAGACACACAAACATTGGGCGTGGCTCTGTCCCAGCGGGTCGGGCATGCACCAAAAATAATAATAGTATAGAGGTCAGCCTTAGGGTATAAGGAATAGGTATAAAAAAGTTTTCAAGATGATCAATAAAGAATTGGGGGCTGTAAGTGACACACAGAAACACAAAAAAATGGGTGAGGCTCTGCCCCTGGGGGTTGGGCATTCACCACAAACAATAGGGATGTTCCTTAGGATAGAAGGAACAAGCCAACAGTGAGGCTGATGTCCCCCACCTAAATCCCAAAATAATTAGATGACACATATTAATTAATAGCACATTTTTTTTTAAAAAGTATCGAGCAATTAAACTATACACTATGTTTCATCACTTTCTATCAAATAGAATCAAGATTATGAAACTGATAAGCTCTGCTTAGCTTCAGCTCGAAATGTTAATCATTGAACTCAGTCAAGACATCTACATCAAGTTTAAGCATTCTACCTAAATTAAAAGCAATCAAATTGCTTATCGCTCCTTAGCCTAAGCAGAAAATTCTCACCATCAAACTTAGTCATGGTAATGATATAAGGAATCTATATTCAGAGTTTCATCGCTTTCACTTCATTATAACCAAAGTTATCATGCCCCAAACCAATCAACCAATCAGATTGCTTATCTCTGCCTACCGTAAGCATACAATGTTCATCATCGAACACCATCAAGGCATTCACCTAATGAAAGCCTACACCAAGTTTGAACATTCTACATCAATTAGAATGCGAGTTATTGTGTTCAAATGTCTTGACCAATCAAATTGCTTATCGCTCTGTTTACCCACAGAACTTAGTCAAGGTATTGATGTAATGAAACTATACACCAAGTTTCATCAAACTCACTTAATTAGAACATAAGTTATCATGTCCCAAAGCATCAGCCAATCAAATTGCTTATCTCTGCTTTCCTTAAGCAGAAAATGCTCATCTTTGAAATCCATCAAGACATTGACATAATAAACACCTACCCTAAGCAGAAAATGCTCATCTTCGATATCCATCAAGGCATTGACCTAATAACCTACACCAAGTCAGGGCCAATCAAATTGCTTATCAATCTGCTTACCCTGAGCAGAAAATGCTCATCTTCAAAATCCATCAAGGCATTGACCTAATAAACACCTACCCTAAGCAGAAAATGCTCATCTTCGAAATCCATAAAGGCATTGACCTAATAAACACCTACACCAAGTCTTCACAGTATGGGACGCCATTATTTGAAAGGCAGCCATTTTGCGATAATATTCCAACTTATATTTTGTTTTGAACTTATTTATAACGACATATGAACTGTGATTTGACACTGTATTAGTATTGACAGGGGTCATGACTATATTTCTGATTTTTTTCCAGTACTTCATAAAGATATTTCCAAGATGGCGACCATTTTTGGCGGGAAAATCGGACGATGTCCTGATTTTCATTAAGTAGTAGTGCTTGGTGTCAATATACATGTTTTCCGGGTCACAGATTCCATTCCTGACATTTACATCTTTGTAAGATGACCACATGTTCACATACTTAGCATATTTCCAAGATGGCGGCCATTTTTGACAGGAAAAATGAGAAGATTTGCAGATTTTGATTAAGTAGTAGTGTTTGGTCTCAATATATATGTTTACGGGGGCGCAGAATCCATTTCTGACATTTACAATCTTGAAAAATGATAAGATGTTCACATATTTAGAACATTTCCAAGATGGAGGCCATTTTAAGTTGGAAAATGAGAAGATGTGCAGATTTTGATTAAGTAGTAGTGTTTGGTGTCAATATATATGTTTGCGGGGGAGCAGAATCCATTTCTGACATTTACAACCTTGAAAAATGATCACATGTTCACATATTCAGCATATTTCCAATATTGCCGCCACTTGTGGCGGGAAAATCAGACGATGTGCTGATTTCGATGAAGTAGTAGTCTTTAGTAACAATATATATGTTTTCGGCGGCGCAAATTCGATTTCTGCCATATACAAATGAGTAAAATGATCGTATGTTCACCAATTTAGCATATTTCCAAGATGGAGGAACATTTTCTAAACACTTTATTATCATTTAATTACATGTTGTTATTTACAGGTTTGAAAGTCCATTTCTGCTATGTAGGCTATTAGCTTGTAGCACATTCCTGAAAGCCGGTACCGTGTCGTACCCATTTTGTATATTATTCAACGATGAAAATTCCTCATCCGAGATGACCACTGAGCTGATATTGATTTTCCTGGGAAAGAAAAGCCTACTCACTCGGTCTCTTGGCAATGAAGGCAAAGAGTGCGTAACGGCAGCATTGGGCTTGCGCCAATAAACGTGGCAAGAAATTGACACGCACCCATCATGCTTCTGCTACAACCACACCAAGCGCTTACTACACCCAGCGCGCTCCAGTCAAGATCTTTTACTACCCTTGTGGCCAAGCTCTAGCTACGCGCAACGTGTTCCCACCATGATCTCGCCGTTAGCAGTCAGATCAGGATACGCTCTCACCACACTCCCGTGACGTGCCTACCAGGCTTAAGACGCCCTCTCATCGCACCTATAATGATTGCGCCATGCTCACCAGTCCTCATTCACTTTCAAAGCAGAGAACAATCAAAAGTCAAGTAATCAAGAACAATTTTTAGTTTTCTTGATGTTTCCTCTTTGGACGCTAAGTTGGGGTTGATGGACGATGTTCAGTATCTTCCTTATATATACATAAAGGTCGTAACAGCATAGTGATGGCAGAGATGTCATAAATGACGGGTAAGACTGTCATTTAAGTCGTGATATAGTTTGTTTTCCAATGCAACAGCATTCCTCTCGATGACTTCTTCCACTAGCAGCTTGGGGTCAGTTGATAATATAATCTATGCCACGAAGGTTTCTTATAGCAGGTATTACTATTTCATTTGCAGTCCTTGTTTTTATTTCTTTGTATACTGCTTTATATTTAATATCATACATTTCTGTTCTATTTTTATTTTATTAATTTTGTATCTATAACTGCCAGACAACGTAAACTGAAAGTCTTGATGGCGCCACCAAGTCTTAAAATCAGACTTGAGTCCAACTACTACAACACACTCGACCAAGTGTGCTATTTTCCTGGAATATTGATATTAGTGGTCAACTCAGATGAGGAATCTTCATTGTTGGATAATATACGTATATACTGGCTTCCAGGAACATGCTACAAGATAATACATAGCAGAATTGGATTCAGAAACCTTTTCAGTAATGTGTTTAGGAAACGTCTGCCACAAATGGCAGCCATATTCTAAATATGTTAACATGTGATCGTTTTACACAATTGTAAAAGGCAGAAATGAAATCTGCGCCCCGAAAACATATATATTATCCTGATACCTTAAACGACTACTTAATCAATATCAGCAATATCATCCAATTTTGCCGCCAAAAATAGCCGCAATCTTGGGAATCTGCAAAATATGTGAACATATTGTGATCATTTTACACAATTGTAAACGACAAATGGAATCTCCACCCCGAAAACATATATTCTGATACCACAGCCGACTACTTAATCAATATCAGCACATCATCCCATTTTCCCGCCAAAAAAATGCCGCCATCTTTCAGATATGCAAAATAGGTAAACTTGTGATCATTTTACACAGTTGTGACTGGCAGAAATGGAATCTGTGCTGTTGAAAACAGATATATTGACACCAAAGACGACTACATAATCAATATCAGCAAACCGTCCCATTTTCCCACCAAAAATGGCCGCCATCTTTGACATATGCAAAATGGGTGAATATCTAATCATTTTACACAGTTGTAACCATTAGAAATGGAATCTGTGCCCCTGAAAACATATGTATTGACACCAAACACTACTACTTAATCAAAACCAACGGCTGCCAGGCAGGATACGCCCAAATTTACGAGAGATAGAGAACAAGCTAAAACGAAAGTGATTTTTCCTACAATCAAGGGCCATAATTCAGGAAATTACAATTCAATATGCGCAAATATCGAAATGAACCGAGACCTTTGTGTTATAAACTTACATTTCAAGTTTCAACAAAATCGGATAAAAATTGTGACCTCTATAACTATAGGGTCCACAACAGGGCTTACACTTCAAAATTTTCACTGCCGGTCATTTTTGATAACGCACGAAAACTTTTCAAAGTAAATTCATATTTCATGTTTTTTACTCATGGTAGGGTATTGTGAATTCACGTGTCTATACCACTTTGTCACCATGGGGTGCACAAAAAAAATATATTTGACTTAAAAATGAAATATTAGTAAGGCTCATGGTAATTATTTAATAATTAAATATTCCGTTTTGGCTACTTAAATAACGAAATAGTTGAATTGGCCGGAGAAAAACCATTTCAGTAGCTCACACGTAATTAACACGTGCTCTATAGAAAACACACTGACCTGGATAATTTTGAGTTGTAATACAATAACTTTGAAATGAAGATAAATATATAATTATCCATGGCATATATCTTACATTTTTTGGGTTTTAGGCCATCTCTTACGGAATTACAGGCTGCAGAATTGTGACGTAAATCCTAATAATGTATAACTAAATGACTAACGGATAACTAACTTCACGGCTAGCGACACTAGCGCCCCCTAGAATATGGTCGTGTATAAGAGTAACCGTATATACATGACATTTCTTCTACACATGGAATTATCAATATTGCTGCACAATAGAACTGGAATACGTATTTTTCTTAATTGTTCGGTAAGCAAGTTAACTAATCTCTAGATTTTATTTCAACAATTTCCACAAGGCCGTAATACCGCTATAAACATTTTTAAATGCATTTTTCTCCCAACACGTACGTTGTTGAGAACTTACGTAATTTCTATGCTTTTTTTATTTTATATGACAGTTGGTTGGATTCGAAGAGCAATACTTCATATCAATTGCCCTTTTTCGAAGATCATAATAACCTCGTTTACATTGTGCCTGACCGTAATAGCGGTAAACGGCTTTGTTGTTGAAAATTCTTATGACACGTGGACAATACGTGAATGATTAACAATGGGCCGCTTCACACCGTTGATTAGTTTCCCACTTATCAATTAACATTTATTGTTCTACTACCAGACACTCATCATTAATTATCAACACAACACTCAGTATAATTTGTTGACGACTATATATACAACTCTATAACACCAATCACGAGATTGGCTTCTAGACGACGTGCATTCTTGTATAGTTACACAGTGAAGGTCGATTGTAGCCATGTTTGAAATTTCTTTTTTTTTTAAAAAAAAAGACCCTCTTTCCAGTTTGCAAAATGACCGTTAGGTCAGATCTAGGAACGGTCATTTTCCATAGCCGTAGGTCTCGACCGGCATATACGGCCGACGTGGAACCCATGGTCCACAACCTTTGATATACCATATTTTTACGCTATTTGAGAACGAAGGGAGGCCATTTTGTCTGTCAGTTTTGGGCCGAAATTCGAACTCAGCCACCCTTTGGGTGTAACAGTGAAATACTAAAAGTTTTTTTTTTAATTTGTCAATTTTGGGCCGATTTTCAAGAAATTCGAACTTAGTCGTCCTTAGGGTGTAGCGGTGATATAATAATACGTTTTTTTAAATTGGATATTAACATTTCAATGTGGGCGTATAATGAGATTTTTCTTACAATCAGGGGCCATAATTCAGGAAGTTATGATCCGATACGCGGGAATATAACAAGGAACCAATATCTTTGGGTTATAAATATGCATTTCAAGTTTCATCAAAATTGGATCAAAATTGTGACCTATAGAGGGTTCACAACTTTGATATACCAGATGTTATACACGAGGGATGGCCATTTTGTCCGGTAGTTTTAGTCCGATTTTCACGAAATTCAAACTCGGCCAAAATTACTGTGTAACGGTGATATTTTCAAACGTTTTTTTTTAAATTGGATAATAATTGTGACCTCTAGAGGGACCTCAAGCTAAAAACACGATTTTCATACCATCAGGGGCCATAATTCAGGAAGTTACCATCCGATATGCGCAAATATCGAAAGGAACCAAGATCTTTGGGTTATAAACTTATATTTCAAGTTTCATCAAAATCAGAAGAAGATTGTGACCTGTAGAGTGTCCACAACATTCATATACCATATTTTTTGACGTTATTTGAGTACGAGGAGCGGCCATTTTGTCACTTTTTGTCCGATTTTTACGAAATTCGAATTCAACCATCCTTAGGGTGTAACGGTGATATATTCAAACGGTTGTTGAAATCGGATAAAAATTATAACCTCTATATAGGGCCCACAAGCTAAAAATGCGATTTTCCGTACAATCAGGGGCCATTATTCAGGTAGTTACGGTCCGATATGTGCGAATATCGAAAGGAACCGAGGTCTTTCGGTTATAAACTTACATTTCAAGTTTCATCAAAATCAGAAGAAAATTGTGACCTCTAGAGAGTCCACAGCCTTGATATATCATATTTTTACGCTATTTGAGTACGAGGGGCGGCCATTCCGTCTGTCAGTTTTGGTCCAATTTTTACAAAATTCGAACTCAACCATCTTTAAGGTGTAACGATGATATATTCAAACCTTATTTTTAAATCGGATAAAAATTATGACCTCTATAGGGTCCATAAGCAAAAAACGTGATTTTTCGTACAATCAGGGGCCATAATTCAGGAAGTTACGGTCCGATATTGAGAATATCAAAATGAACCGAGAACTTTGGGTTATAAACCTACATTTCAAGTTTCAACAAAATCGGATAAAAATTATGACCTCTATAGGGTCCATAAGCAAAAAACGCGATTTTTCGTACAATCAGGGGCCATAATTCAGGAAGTTACGGTCCGATATTGAGAATATCAAAATGAACCGAGATCTTTGGGTTATAAACCTACATTTCAAGTTTCAACAAAATCGGATAAAAATTATGACCTCTATAGGGTCCATAAGCAAAAAACGCGATTTTTCGTACAATCAGGGGCCATAATTCAGGAAGTTGCGGTCCGATATTGAGAATATCAAAATGAACCGAGATCTTTGGGTTATAAACCTACATTTCAAGTTTCAACAAAATCGGATAAAAATTGTGACCTCTATTTAGTCCACAAGCTAACCAGCGGCTGCCAGGCAGGATACGCCCACATTTTCGACAGATGGAAAGAAAGTGATTTTTCCTACAATCAAGGGCCATAATTCAGGAAATTACAATTTGATATGCGCGAATATTGAAAGGAACCGAAATCTTTGGGTTATAAACTTACATTTCAAGTTTCATCAAAATCGGATAAAAATAGTGACCTCTATAGGGTCCACAACCTTGATATACCATATTTTTACGCAATTTGAGAACGAAGGACGGCCATTTTGTCTGTCAATTTTGGGCCGATTTTCAAGAAATTCGAACTTAGTCGTCCTCAGGGTGTAGCGGTGAAAAAATAATACGTTTTTTTAAATTGGATACAAATTATGACCTCTATAGGGTCCACAAGCTAAAAACGCTATTTTTTGTACAATCAAGGGCCATAATTCAAGAAGTTACATTGCGATATGAGCGAATATCTAAAGGAACTAAGATCTTTGGGTTATAAACTTACATGTCAAGTTTCAACAAAATCGGATAAAAATTGTGACCTCTATAGGGTCCACACCTTGATATACCTTATTTTTACGCTATTTGAGAACGAACGGCCGCCATTTTGTCTGTCAGTTTTTGGCCGATTTTCATGAAATTCGAACTCAGCCGTGCTTAGGGTTATTGGTGATATAATAAAACGTTTTTTTGAATAAGATAAAAATTATGACCTCTATAAGGTCCACAAGCTAAAAACACGATTTTTCGTACAATCAGGGGCCATAATTCAGGAAGTTACGTTCCAATATGCACGAATATCGAAAGGAAGAGAGATCTGTGGGTTATAAACTTACATTTCACGTTTCAACAAAATCAGATAAAAAATGTGACCTCTATAGGGTCCACAACCTTGATATACCATATTTTTACGCTATTTGAGAACGAACGGCGGCCATTTTGTCTGTCAGTTTTGGGCCGATTTTCCTGAAATTCGAACTCAGTCGTCCTTAGGGTGTAACAGTGATATAATAATAGGTTTTTTTAAATTGGAAAAAAATTATCACCTCTATAGGGTCCACAAGCTAAAATCGTGATTTTTCGTACATCAGGGTCCATAATTCAGGAAGTTACGTTCCGATATGCACGAATATCGAAAGGATCCGAGATCTTTGGGTTATAAGCATATATTTCAAGTTTAAACCAAATCGGATAAAAATTGTGACCTCTACAGTGTTCACAAGCTAAAAACGTGATTTTTCGTACAATCAGGGGCCATAATCCATGAAGTTACAGTCCGATACATGCCAATATCGAAAGGAACCGAGATCTTAGGGTGATAAACCTATATTTCAAGTTTCATTGAAATCAGATAAAAATTTGTGTCCTGTAGACTGTTCACAAACAATTGCAGACGGACAGACGGACAGGGGCGACGACAATATACGTCCACATGAAAATGTGGCAGACCTGTCAACTCTACCGCATCACGCGGTAAAGTGCCGCGAAAAGGCCTCATGTTTCTCTACTGCGCGGTAATAGCTTTCTACCGCATTTTCAAACAAAGAGTTTTTTCATTTTATCGCCCAAACTATGGAACTAAGGGAAGTAACTCTTTGCATGTAAACAATAAAGATCGCGACTTTCGGTTATCAACATCGATTTGGGATATTGTAAGGTGTAATTTAGCTAAGAGATTTGTTCTCAAATTCTTTTCAATCTATTTAAGAGTTAATAAAGCGGATATAATTATTAACACGTGTTCAAAATACTCTTTAAATGCGTAGCGATAAACTAAACAAATAGCGACCAATTTACGGCAGCAATGGCTGACAATTTCGTTTGCGCGCGTACGTACAGCATCTAATACAATACATCGAATGCAACACAACCTGGAACTTTAATTTCAAGATGGGAATATGTCTCGCCGATTCGGACTTACATGGAACGCTCTCTCGAATAAATGTAAAAGCAGTTTTACGGAATCATGGGAGAAAAAATCCCGTACATTGAGAGGATAATCGCCATGGGGGGCATGATTAAATCGATACCAATATTTTGTCGTTAGTCGTCATGCAAAACTAATTTTTTACGCCCCCTCCGCTCCTCTATTCCTAATGTAGAAATACTATAGAATCTAATAAGCACACCAATTATCTTACATGAAACAATATTGACAAAACCTCACGGAATAGGGAACACACGTCACAAACAAGGATATTTTAAAATCATGCTAAGTTAAAACAAAAGAAAAGTGGTACTTCCAGTACTACTGAACTGGTAATTTTAATTATTTTTTTTTACGTTACTAATTATTTCTTTCTGTAGGCTACATATTCAATTTTGGTTTAATTACATAAATACATTTAGATATGATGGTTACCATTGCTTATATTTTATCTATTACCCATTTAATGCAATTTTTGTATTGGTTGGGCCTGCACTGCCCTGTAGTTCAGTGTATCGTTTCTAAATTAATTACCCTTGGAAGTGTGAATTTACGCGTTTTTGGAAATCTACTGCCAAATCATGCTTTCTACTGCCTTTTTTTAGATTACCCTACTGCTTTTCAGCTCTGAGGGGTTGACGGGTCTGAAATATGGGCGTATAAAAACGCAATTTTTCGTACAATCAGGGGCCATAATCCATGAAGTTACGGTCCGATACATGCCAATATCGAAAGGAACCAAGATCTTAGGGAGATAAACCTATATTTCAAGTTTCATTAAAATTGGATAAGAATTGTGACCTGTCGAGTGTCCACAAACAATTGTGGACGGACGGACAGAGGCGACGACAATACATGTGGACGTATAAAAACTCCTGTATCTGGATAAAAAATTGCTACCTATGTCAACCAAATTTTCTAGCCCCCATCAACTATAATATTACCTTTGCTTCATAAAGTTTTATATTTTTTCCACGGCCATATTTTACTTTAACTTTGGTGCCAAATGGCAGACTTTTGCGTTTCTCTTCATCATCTGTTTTTTCACTTTCTTCAGAATCTTCTCTAGAATAAAAGAGTCATTATCAAATATCAATAAAGAATACTTTAGAATTTCAAGCTGTAGTAAATGCCCGGGATAGTCAGGATAATTTATTTACTAAATCATTCAATGTGATTTAACAGCCCAGGCTGTATAAACAAGAAGTTGACTTTTGATGCACACTAAAATTGAACTTTCACATTCTGAGTAAAAGATAGGCAGCATGACTCCAGAATGAAAAAAAAGATAGGTTGCCAGGCAACGAAACATACGCCCACAGCAGCTAAATCGTTCGGACAGTCAACAAGGGTTGTCACATATTTTTTCTTTTGTCATAATGAAACATTTACAATACACTCAAATCTGATTAAGAGTAGCAACTCATGAAGTCATTATCAGAAATCATTAGAATTTGTTTGGCTTTTAATTCTGCCCCATGCTAACATTTAACTTGGTAGACAAAATGTGTAATATCATGGATATAGCTGTTCAAGTTATGAACCAGCGGCTGCCAGGCAGGATACGCCCACAGTTTGCAAGAGATGGATAGACAACAAGCTAAACAAAGATAGGTTGCCAGGCAACGAAACATACGCCCACAGCAGCTAAATCGTCCGGGCAGTCAACAAGTGTTGTTGCATATTTTTTACTTTTTTTTGGTAATGAAACATTTATAATACACTAAAATCTGATTAAGAGTAACAACTCATGAAGTAATTATCAATCTGAAGTCAATCGGATGATAACTTTAGCCTCTAGGGCATCACAAGTTTTTTTCATGTGATCAAGGGCCATAAGTTTGGCAGTAATTATCGGAAATCGTTGAAAATCAATAGGTTTCTTTGTCTCGTGACCTCAAACACTGCGTATAAATTTAAAGTCAATCGGATATTAACTTTAGCCTCAAGAGCATCCACAAGATTTTTTGAAGTGATCAAGGGTAATAATTATCAGAAATTGTTGAAAATCAATACGCTTCTTCGTCTTATGACCGTAAACACTGCGTATAAATTTAAAGTCAATCGGATATCAACTTTGGCCTCTAGGGCATCCACAAGATTTTTGAAGTGATCAAGGGCCATAACTCTGGAAGTAATTATTGAAAATTGCTGAAAATGAATAGACTTCTTCGCCTCATGACCTTAAACACTGTGTATAAATTTAAAGTCAATCGGATATTAACTTTGACCTCTAGAGCGTCCACAAGATTTTTCAAAGCGATCAAGGGCCATAACTCTGGCAGTAATTATAGGAAATCGCCGAAAATCAATAGGCTTCTTCGTCTCATGACCTTAAACACTGTGTATAAATCTAAAGTCAATCGGATATTAACTTTAGCCTCTAGAGCGTCCACAAGATTTTTCAAAGTGATCAAGGGTCATAACTCAGGCAGTAATAATCGGAAATCGCTGAAAATCAATAGGATTCTTTGTCTCATGACCTTAAACACTGTGTATCAATTTAAAGTTAATTGGATATCAACTTTGGCCTCTAGGGCATCCACAAGATTTTTGAAGTGATCAAGGGCCATAACTCTGGAAGTAATTATTGAAAATTGCTGAAAATGAATAGACTTTTTCGTCTCATGACCTTAAACACTGTGTATAAATTTTAAGTCAATCGGATATTAACTTTGACCTCTAGAGCGTCCACAAGATTTTTCAAAGCGAACAAGGGCCATAACTCTGCCAGTAATTATAAGAAATCGCTGAAAATCAATAGGCTTCTTCGTCTCATGACCTTTAACACTGTGTATAAATTTAAAGTCAAACGGATATTAACTTTAGCCTCTAGAGCATCCACAAGATTTTTTGAAGTGATCAAGGGCCATAACTCTGGCAGTTATTAACTTTGGCCTCTAGAGCGTCCACAAGATTTTTGAAGTGATCAAGGGCCATAACTCTGGAAGTAATTATTGAAAATCGCTGAAAATGAATAGACGTCTTCGTCTCATGACCTTAAACACTGTGTATAAATTTAAAGTCAATCGGATATTAACTTTGACCTCTAGAGCGTCCGCAAGATTTTTTTTAGTTATCAAGGGCCATAACTCTGGCAGTAGTTATCGGAAATGGCTCAAAATCAATAGGCTTCTTCGTCTCATGACCTTAAACACTGTGTATAAATTTAAAGTCAATCGGATATTAACTTTAGCCTCTAGAGCGTCCACTGACTGACGGACGGGGGCGACGACAATATACGAATCACATTTCAATGTGAGCGTATAAAAAGCAATTTTTCGTACAATCTAGGGCCATAATTCAGGAAGTTACGATCCGATGTGCGCGAATATCGACAGGAACAACATCTTTAGGCTATAAAGATATATTTCAAGTTTCATCAAAATCAGATCAATATTGTGACTTGATATACCATATATTTACACTATTTTCTTATGAGGGGCAGCCGTTTTGTCCGGCAATTTTGGTCTGATTTTCCAGAAATTTGAACTCAACCATCATTTGGGTGTAACGGTTATATATTAAAAAGGTTTTTTAAATTGGATAAAAATTGGGACCTCTACAGGGACCACAAGCTAAAAACATGATTTTTTTGTACAATCTGGGGCCATAATTCAGGAAGTTACGATCCGATATGCGTGAATAGCTACAGGATATTGTGACCTGTCAAGTGTGCACAAACATATTGTGGACGAACGGACAGGGGCGACGACAATATATGTCCACATGAAAATGTGGGCGTTTAAAAATCGTGATATCCCAGTGATGCTATTTCACCCGTATATTTTGGACATATACTACGCTATTTCCGAAATGTTCAACCATGAACATGCCCAATTGAACATCAAAGAGACATTCTATTGTAACGACAACACGTAATTTTGTAGGAATATTACTGAAATAAATTTAATACCGCACAGGAATTAAATATGAAAAATAACGATGTGCACCTACTTTTTAGGTGCGTGAATTTGAAACAGGTACGGGTCAGCAGTAGTCGGCACGCTGTCATTCTATCGTATTACGACAAGACGCAATTTTGTAGGAATATAACTGACATAAATTTGAATACAGAGAGAGAGAGAAATGGTGTCCACTTGACACAAACTAGGTCATTTTGGGACTAACATATTTGTTAAATTTGAATAAAGCATGAAAATTAAATATGAAAAATAACGATAATGTATCAATCCATTACGAGTGATTATAAACTTAATCTACGTGATTAACCTGTAATTTCTCCATTGTTGCACATTTTAATCTCCTTGATGTTGGCTGACAATATGTAGGAACAGTATATAACACCCAAAATTAATATATCCGATAGTTAATTGTTTTAGACGATGGTGCTTGCGAGAGTCGAATGCTATTATTTAGCAGATGATGTCACTCGCTTGGCATTATAGAGCGATGGTTACTGGCAAAAAAATTTTAAACACTACAACAACACGTAATTTTGTAGGAATATTACTGAAATAAATTGAATACCGCACGGACAAATTAAATATGAAAAATAACAATGTGCACATACTTTTTAGGTGCGTAAATTTGAAACAGGTATGGGTCGGCATGCTTTCATTCTAATTCTTTCATGTAATTTTGTAGGAAGATTACTGACATAAATTTGAATTAAATATGAAAAATAACAAGGTGTGCCTATTTTTTATTATGTACAAATTTGAAAATTTTGTGGACAAGCAATTTTTAATTGTGGTCGGAATCCGTCTGCTTAAATAACGATTAGAGTTATGCTCCTTTATTTTCAGTAAAATGTCTGACAGGAAAAATTTTCAAATACCAACACTGTGTAAGACTATTGGTCAAATGTTGCAAGCGAATAGACTGAAAACACCTGAAGTGTCTGTAGTTGACAGTAATTTTTATAGAGGATGCAAACCATATAATAGACCTAAATGTAAAGTGTGTGCTACTGTTGAAACGACCACTTACATTACCAGTATATACTTAAAAACTTTTTATATTACGGCTAATAGCAATAAAACATTTTAAAACAATATTATTTGGACGTTTTGTAAGAGTGCTGTATTCTTAAATCTTTCTTTATTCTTAAAATTCTCTGTGATATTTTTCGCCACACACAGCAGACGACCGGTCAATCTCCTTACATAATACTTGGCATCTAGTTTATAAGTTACATGACCTAAGTATTACTGATAATTTCATTTTCAAAGAACACAAACGAGATTTAAAACCTATACAATACGTAAACAAACTCCCAGACACCCCACATGGTGCATTGTGGTATCAAGGCTGCGTCCAGGGCTCACACTGTCAGGTCACAAATTGCGATAAAAAAATAAAAATGGCAATAAAAATTTGATTTTGTCGGCAATATTTTGGGGTACTTCCGATTCGTTCTGAACATGCCAACAAATTGATTATCAACTATACAATAAGTTTCATCACTCTCTATGAGATAGAATCAAAGTTATCTTGTCTCAAAGCATCGACCAATGAAATTCCTTAGCTCCTGCTTAGCTTTAGCTCGAAATGATAATCATTGAACTCAGTCAAGACATTCACCTAATGAGCATTCTACCTCAATTAAAAGCATAGTTGTTATGTTCCAAAGTCTTGACCAATTATATTGCTTATTGCTACTTAGCCTAAACAGAAAATTCTCATCAGCAAACTTTGTCAAGGTACTGATATAATGAATCTGTACTTGGAGTTTCATCACTCTCACCCAATTAGATTAGAACCAAAGTTATCGTGTTCCAAAGTCTCAACCATGTGCTTGATCGAACTCAGTCAAGACATTCGCCTAATGAACATCTATACCTGACCTCAATTAAAAGCTGAGTTGTTATGTTTCAAAGTCGTGACCAATCAAATTGCCAGACGTGTCAACCCCCAGGTATGAAAAAAACAGGAGACCAGCAATGAAAAACAAGAGAATCAAGGAGATTTTTTTTTCATCAAATAACTTTATTTTTATTGATCATAGGCTAATACTAAATGTCTTTAGCACTTTTTACACTGTGCACTCTTTTTTGCTGCGTACAACAATGAACAAATGAAAATTCCCTTTGGGTTTGGGGTCAATAATTTAAATGACAGAAATTTTTTTTTTGATTTATTTGTGACCGGCCGCATCTAAATGAGTTGGAATGCGGGAGAATCAATAATGAGATAAAGACAAAATAAGTGAAAATATTGATTTTGAACGAAATTGAGATTTTCACAAAAATGAGTCTATAGATATACTATCTATCGACACAGAAGATCAAAATAGCAATAAAACAGTTTAAAACACCTGTATTTGAACGTTTTGTAAGAGTACCATATTCTTAAATCTGTCCTATTTCTTAAAATTCTCGGCGAAATTAGTTATTTGTCTTCGCTCGCAGCGGGACGACCGGTCATTCCTCTTGCATAACAATTGGCATCATTGTAAAGCGGCGCATCTTTAGTTTATAAATATGATCAAAATATTGTCGATGAATTGATTTTGAACGGATACAATCGAGTTTTAAAACCCTCCAAAAATATAGTTAAACTCCGCCTGTTGCCATGCTGTCCACACAACTCCTTTGCTGATTGGCCCAGACACCGCGTGCAAGACATTATCCATAAATATTTGGTTTTGGCGATTATGTTTTTGATTACTTACATGCGATTCACTCTGATAAGTGGCAGAAAAAAAAAAAATTCTGATCGTAGAGATTGCCGTTGAGTGTTAATCGAAACCATGTGGCTGATGATGTAAATTAATCGACATGCAGGTGTGTGTCATTGAGTAATACTATTACTAATCAACTGTCACGGGTCAATGATAAAGCCGTTGACAACTCATTATTTACTCCGAATAATTAATCCAAGTGGTGATTGTTTGATATCTTATATCATCTTTAAACAAGCCAACAGTGAGGCTGATGTCCCCCGCCGAAATAGGAAAATAATTAGAGGACACATATAAATTTATCACAAATTATCTTTTACAAAGTATTGAACAATCAAACAGTATATCTTTACTTATAGTCTAAGCATACAATGTTTTTGATGGAATAATTATAGCATATTAAGGGGAAAACATGCTCTATGCCTACAGATCTAGAGTTAGGTTGTATCAACGGGTCTATTTTCCATCTTGCTGCAAGTTGTGCAAAGTTCACTGTTTTCTTTCTGTCATTAAATGTCAATTCATTATTGCATACTACATATTTAATTAATTTATAATAGTTTCTTTTTCAATTTGTTTTTTCCATTTATTTGTTTATTTACCTTGCCTATATTCATTGTATTGGATTGTATTGGAATTGCTCAATTGATGCTTTTATCAATACCTGGTTATAATATTATGACATGTAATGTGGCAAGTTGAGTCGGGACATGTAGGCTATAATGTAACCTAAATGTATACATAAGTGGATTTCGTTTCATTTTTTTCGAAAATATTGTACAGATAAAAGAGGAGGAATTACAGGGGTAATACATTGGAAAGCTTCTTCAAGAACTAAAGCATAAACTATATAAACGAGCTTCCAATCAAATTGTTTATCTCTGCTTACCCTAAGCGGAACGGACAGACAAACAGACAGACGGACGAACCCATTTTAATAGTTCCCTGCTTTCTTCGAAAGGCGGGGGACAATAAGCATGAACATTTACTCAATTCGAAGATCAACCAATCAAATTGTTTATCTCTGCTTACCATAAGCGGAACGGACAGACAGACAAACAGACAGACGGACGAACCCATTTTAATAGTTCCCTGCTTTCTTCGAAAGGCGGGGGACAATCAAAGTAGGAGAGTTATTGTTTTCCAAAGTCTCGACCAATCAAATTGCGTATCGCTCTGCTTACCCTGAGCAGAAAATGCTCATTATCAAACTTAGTCAAGGTATTACTGTAATGAAACTATATACCAAGTTTCATCAATCTCACTTAATTAGAACTAAAGTTATCGTGTCCCAAAGCATCAACCAATCAAATTGCTTATCTCTGCTTACCCTAAGCGGAAAATGCTCATCTTCGAACTCCATCAAGGCATTGACCTAATCAACACATACACCAAGTTTGAACATTCTAGCTCAATTAGGAAGAGAGTTATCGTGCCCCAAAGTATCAACCAATCAAATTGCTTATCTCTGCTTACCCTAAGCGGAAAATGCTCATCTTCGAACTCCATCAAGGCATTGACCTAATAAACACATACACCAAGTTTGAACATTCTAGCTCAATTAAAAGTTATCGTGTCCCAAAGCATCAACCAATCAAATTGCTTATCTCTGCGTACCCTAAGCGGAAAATGCTCATCTTCGAACTCCATCAAGGCATTGACCTAATCAACACATACACCAAGTTTGAACATTCTAGCCCAATTAGGAAGAGAGTTATCGTGTCCCAAAGCATCAACCAATCAAATTGCTTATCTCTGCTTACCCTAAGCGGAAAATGCTCATCTTCGAACTCCATCAAGGCATTGACCTAATAAACACATACACCAAGTTTGAACATTCTAGCTCAATTAGGAAGAGAGTTATTGTGTCCCAAAAAGTGTGACGGACAGACAGACAGACGGACAGACGGACAGACAGACGGACGAACCCATTTTAATAGTCCCCTGCTTTCTTCGAAAGGCGGGGGACAAAAAAATAATCTATAGGCCTTAAATGGAAATAAACAAAATGGCCAATAATGTTCTTTTCGAAGAAAATTTTATTGATAGCTGAATTCCGTTTACTGTCGCTTCTTCTTACGGCATGCAAAGTAAGGAATGCATTTGGGATATTATTGCTTAAAATTCTCTTATCACAATGGGTCGAAAAAATGAGAACGACCAACGAGCCGAAATGCGACGATTCTCGAGTCTTCCATTGAGTATCCTCTGAATAATGTTGATATTTACATCAAAGCCAAAATGCACGATATCTCATATCAATGATATCATCTTTAAAAATATAATCTATAGGCCTTAAATGGAAATAAACAAAATGGCCAATAATTTTCTTTTCGAAGAGAATTTTATTGATAGCTAAATTCCGTTTACCGTCGCTTCTTCATACGGCATGCAAAGTAAGGAATGCATCTGGAATATTACTGTTTAAAATTCTCTTATCACAATGGGTCGAAAAAATGAGAACGACCAATGAGCCGAAATGCGACGATTCTCAGTCTGCCATTGAGTATATTCTGAATAATATTGATATTTACATCAAAGCCAAAATGCACGAAATTGAACGTAAGCATTTCTTGACTATGAAATTGACATTTCTATAGGGACTCATATTTTGATAACGTCACGGTATCTGAAAATAATAACAGACCTATCGTACACGCAAAATCTTATTTTAATTCACATGTTAAATGAACACGCGTACAGCTGTGGCGGCTTCTTTGATGATTGTCCAATCAACAATCTTAATCTCCTGACCACTAGCTGGCACTAAGGTGCTAATTAATTGATGAGATTAACTGATCATATGGATCATACGGAAAATGCATCATCAAATGAGAGCTATTTCGAGAATACGCTCTAATCTTAATACTGATGCTTGCCAGAGTATTGTTAGAGCATTAGTAACAACGCATATGGACTATGCAAATTCTCTTCTATTAGGAGCACCGGAAACAGCTTTAAACAGCCTACAAATAGCTCTTGTGAATGTGTTTAAATCAATTTATTCTGACACTGCACCCAGTTATTTAAAAGAACTCTTTGATTTCTATACAATCTTAATCTCCTGACCACTAGCTGGCACTAAGGTGCTAATTAATTGATGAGATTAACTGATCATATGGATCATACGGAAAATGCATCATCAAATGAGAGCTATTTCGAGAATACGCTCTAATCTTAATACTGATGCTTGCCAGAGTATTGTTAGAGCATTAGTAACAGCGCATATGGACTATGCAAATTCTCTTCTATTAGGAGCACTGGAAACAGCTTTAAACAGCCTACAAATAGCTCTTGTGAATGTGTTTAAATCAATTTATTCTGACACTGCACCCAGTTATTTAAAAGAACTCTTTGATTTCTATACTCCTCGGCGATCCAACCTTCGTTCTTCAAGTGATCGTAGCATATTGAGGATTCCTAAATATAATAAACGTTCTGGTCAATATGCTTTCTCAATCAGAGAAGCTAAAATGTGGAATGATCTTCCAAAGACTCTTCGAGGGTCCTCTATTATCCAGAGTTTTAAGACTAACTACTTACAGTACACTATTCCAATCGAAATATTTGTCGACATTTCTCAGCTTGTTTCTTTCTTTTTTTTAAACATAAACCCCATTCAAAATATTATCATAAACCTGAGAATATGCCATCAAAATAGAATCTTTCTTCCTACGTGATAATTGTCACGATAACATCTCTTGTAGTTTCACGCGTCTAGTGAGATTTCTACTTTAGTTTTTGATCATTGTATTATATACAACCGGCGGTAGTTTTTACTTTGATGTCCATAGCAGTTATATCTCATAACAACCTGTCATGACATCATCATAGGTTGATATATTCGTTCATATCAACAGCTGATGACGTCATGACAGGTTTCATATCAACCGCTAATGACGTCATCTCAGGTCAATATATTCGGCTCATATCAACCACTGATGACGTAGATGATCGAAATAATACAAAAAAACATAGAAATAAATTTTTATTCTTTTGACAATTAAAATTTGTTATGGTACAGTTTCTAACATTCAGGACCGAAATAGACGCCGTACTTATCGACATACATGTATTTAGATCGGTTATCCATGTCTAAGACATCTTTCAGAATTTTCTTTTCGTCCACATTGCGATTATTTCTCCACACACTACAAGACTTGAAAGTATTTATCGCCCAAGAGTTCCTTTGTAAAGTATTTTTGGTTACAGTCCACTTAAAACAGTCGGTCAAATCCTTCTCTGAACATACCGAAAACCTTCAATCATGGTTCGCTGTCAGAATTCTTGGAAAAGAATGCTTTTTGGTCCAAATTTTCTGCAGGCTTTGGATAGATCCTCGTCAATATTTGCATTCACATCTATTCCATCGTCAATATGTTGGCTAAAAAGGATTGATTATTCGTCTGACTTCGTATTACTATCCATTTTGTTTTCAATTCAATAGTCCAAAATGGCGACGTATAAACAAAAACATGCACGTAATTGCACGTGATTACTTCGGTAATTTTCGCTATTTGGCGGAAACTATCAAGCAATTATCGAATCGTTGTTGCCTTTTAATGGAAGAGCTCATTAAATTTAAGGGTGAAATGGCGTTGTATATGTCGGATATAAACCTACTCTCCCTCGGATTGATATGGTAGAGAACGCTTGGGCTTCGCCCGCGCGTTCTCTACCATATCAACCTCGGGTAGGTTAATATCCTATACATAACCATGTGTGGGTATTTGTGTAAAATAGCTTTATTTAAAGTAGCTAAGTCTCTAACTCAATATCATCCAAAATCTTCGACATTGAAAATACGAATTATTTGTCAATTTAAATCAACATTGATATTGTGATCTTATCGGGAAAAGATGGGCTTCTGATATCCAATATTTAAGACAAAATAAACATTTTACAAATGGTACACGAATCGTGTACCATAATGCGTTTCAGTGCCATTTGTAATAAATGACTCGAAAAACGAGGCTAGGCATATTCCACACGTCATGTCAAACGGTGACGTCATGTTCTAATCTGGAGAGCATGCGCAATAAATACTATCGGTGTAGACTGGAATAACCAGACGCTATAGATTGTCATTCGATTGAGACTTCTGGCGTATTTCGCCGAACAAAATTGATTAGAAATTACAGTAAAAACAGAAATGATTGAATGTAAATCAGTTGCGACCCATTTGTGTCAATATCTAGGTCCCACATATTAGCGATTTAGCTCCTTTAACGTCCGCTTCCACCGAAGTGATATCGCAGACAAATTAACGGATATATTGATTTATAAGTTAACGTGATAATTGTCATGTTTACATCTCTTGTAATTTCACGCATCTCACGAGATTTCTACTTTAGTTTTCGATTATTGTATTATAACCATGTGTGTGTGTGTGTGAAATAGCTTTATGTCACGGCCGCTTCCACCAAAGTGATATCGCAGACAAATTTACGGATATATTGATTTACAAATTAACGGATAATATATTGATTTGGGGTGCTATATACTCTTACAATATGTGACGTAACATCTATGATTAGTTTATACATATTGTCGGCTCACATCAATGGGATTAAAATGTTCGACAATGGAGAAACCACGAGATAAACATGTAGATTAAAATGATAATAGCTCTTATTGGATTGAATAGTCCGAAAAATAGGTTGCCAGGCAACAAAACATACGCCCACAAAAGCTAAATCGTTCGAGCGGTCAGCAAGGGTTGTCGCATATTTATTCCTTTGTAGTTAATTGGGAGCCTTTACAAGACAGTTCCATACAGATCAGATTATAAATTTTGTCGTTTGAGAGTTCACAAGGTTCTACAAATTGAAACAAGGGTCTCAACTCTATAGGTAATCTACAGAAATTGTAGAAATTTGACAGGCTTTTTCGTTTTACTAATTTAAATAATGCATATAAATTTCATACAGATCACAAGATCACTTTAGCCATTCAAACGTTCACAATCGCCATAACTCTAGAAATTATTGACAGAAATTGCTGAAATGCATATAAATTTCATACCTATCGGATGATAACTTTCATCAATCGAGCATTAACAAGGTTTAACAAAGTGAAACAAGGGAAATAACTCTAGTAGTAATTATTGTAAATTGCTGAAATTCTATAGGTTTTTTCGTTTAACTAATTTAAATCAAGCATATAAATTTCACAAATATCGGGTGATAACTTTTGGCGTTAGAGCGTTCACAAGGATCAATAAAGTGAAACAAGGGCCATAACTCTAGACGTAATAAACGGAAATTGCTGAAATTCAATAGGTTTCTTCGTTTCAGTAATCTAAATAATGCATATAAATTTCAGAAAGATCAGATGATAACTTTTGACGTTAGAGCTGAAATTCAATAGGATTCTTCGTTTCAGTAATTTAAATAATGCATATGAATTTCAGAAAGAAATGAAATGAAATGAAATGGGGTTTAACGTCCTACTGTTTTGCTCCGAACTGGGCTAATGAAGACGGGCATACGCCATACAGTGTGCTATGAGGGAAATTTTGCCCGTCAGCGGCACTACGGCCTACTCTTATATCGAATTCCAACTGCCAAGGGATCTTTAACGTGCACGCCAATTTGTACTCTAGAAGTAAAAAACGAAAATTGCTGAAATTCAATAGGCTTCTTCATTTCCCTAATTTAAATATTGCATATAAATTTTACAAAGTTAAGATGTTAACTTTTGGCATTAGAGTGTTCACAAGGTTCAACAAAGTGAAACAAGGCCCATAACTCTAGACGTAATAAACGGAAATTATTTAAATTAAATAGACTTCTTCATCTCACTAATGTTAACAACATATATCAATTTTAAAACAATTGGATGATAACTTTTGGCATCAGATAAACCCTGCTGGTCCTTGATAAATCACCTTTGCTGCAGTTATAACACGCTTTCGAGAAAACTCACCAAACAAAGAATACACACCGTGTCAGTCGTTTTTAACCCATTCGTTAATTAACACACCGGTACAGAAAACGCACCGTCGCGGAGATTTTCACCCCTAGTGATAATTATATCACCTTTCAGTCAATTTCTCATCCCTGTTAATTAACACACCGTACCTACAGATTTTAGCCTCTTCGTATTAGATTTGTTGCGATAATTAGAATTTTACCAATATTCATACAAATTTACTAAAAATTGAGAAATATATACCATAAACGTACAAATCTCACTATTACTACTTCTCAGTGCGACAACACGGCAAGAATTGGCCGTGGCACTGCAAGAGGAGTGGGTCAGATTGCCCCAAACCTTGATTGGACGGTTGATTAGGCGCATGCCACGACGAATTGCTGAATGTCTGAGGATTGGTAGCGCAATTACTTATTATTAAGACAAAAAAAACAAACAAAACGTCCATTTTCACTTTTGAAAGTGCATCTCTTTGCGGGTGAAATGGGGCCGTCAGATAAGCCGCCCATATGAACTGTTTATGTTCATGTGTAGGCAATTGGCCTGCTATTAAGATACACTAGTTACCTCTAATAAAAACAGCAGTGCATTTCCGCAGTTTTGTATTGTTTCTGAATGGAAACAGCAACACATTCGAAACTGAATAAAAGAAAATAATTATTTTTCAAAATTAAAACTCACTCTCCAGATTCTTCTCGTTTAGCTCCAAGCAATATTTCGTCTTTAACAGAGTAATAATCATCTTTAACTTCTTGTTCAAAATATGAATCTTGAATAGCCAATCGTTTTTCTTTTGCATCTTTTCTTGTTTGTTTTTTGTCATTATCTTTCTTTTCATCTTTCTCTTTGTCAGTTTTGAATTTTTTCTTAGCTTCTTTTTCTTCTATTTCACTCTGTTCATCATCTTTCCTACATTCTTCTCCACGGCCAGATTTGCGTCTAGTAATCTATTTAAAATGACAGGTTTGCCAATTAGGATATAACCATTGAAACATTAATAAGGCAGCTACTAAGTTGTGAAACAGGCAGTTGCCATGTACACATTTTCACAGAGATAGAGAACATGAAAAATCGATAGAAGTCATCCAGTGTTTCTGCTTGTTTCTCAATCTGATTAAAATACAGATCTATATTTCGTTTCATTTTTTTTTACACTTTTGATGGCCTCTACTATCTGAAGATCTGACCAGTTGTAGTGGGAGGTCACATCATGTACACATTTTCACAGAGATAGAGAAAATGAAAAATCGATAGGAGTCATCCAGTGTTTCTGCTTGTTTCCCAATTGATTAAAATACAGATCTATATTTCGTTTCGTTTTTTTTACACTTTTGATGGCCTCTACTATATGAAGATCTGACCAGTTGTAGTGGGAGGTCACATCAGGCATCATACGAGCCGCTTTTGAGCCTATGACATCAAACATTTGATTAACCAACCAACGTTGATGTTTCGAGTAGGATACCCACAGTTCTGTGCATCACACGCCAACAACTTGCCGCAACAGATCGTTTCATTGACTAATCCCTCACATCAACCACAACGCGGGTTATATAACAACTCTTCAAGATCCTAGTGAGTAGTGTAGTAAAGACAAGTAAAATAAAATTTGGAACTATAAAAAACAGAACGAAATAGGGTCTGTGTTTTAATCAGATTGCTAGTTTCTTGGTTTGATAAAAACATAAAATTTCAAGCAATTTTACATCCAGAAACTTACATACCAACATGCGCGAATATCGAAAGGAACCAAGATCTTTGGGACATAAACATATGTTTTAAGTTTCAACAAAATCGGATCAAAATTGTGACCAGTATAGGGTCCACAACCTTGATATACCATACTTTTACACTATTTGTGTACACAGAGAGGCCATTTTGTCCGACTGTTTCGGTACCATTTTCACGAAATTCGATCTCAATCGTCATTATGGTGTAATGTTGATATATTTGAATGTTCTTTTAATCGAATCAAAATTGTGACCTGTAGGGGGACCAAAAGCTAAAAACGCAATTTCTTGTACAATCATTCGCCATAATCCAGGAAGTTGCAGACCAATATGCGTGAATATTGAAAGGAATCAAGATCTTTGAGATATAAACATACATTTCAAGTTTCATCTAACCAGCGGCTGCCAGGCAGGCAGGATACGCCCACATTTCCAAGAGATGGATAGAGAACAAGCTAAAAACAAACAGGATTTTTGGTCTGAAATGCGCAAATATCAAAAGGGACTGAGATCTTTGGGATATAAAGATATGTTTTAAGTTTCATCAAAATCGGATAAAAATTGAGACCTCTAGAGGGTCCACAACCTTCATATTGCATACTTTTACACAATTTGCGTACAAAGAGTGGCCATTTTGTCGGGCAGTTTCATTTTGATTTTCCCGAAATTCGAATTCAGCCTTCATTATGGTGGAATGGTGAAATATTTAAATGGTTTTTAAAATCGGAAAAAAAAATTGTTACCTCTATAGACTCCGCAAGCTAAAAATGCTATTTTTCGAACAATCAGGAGCCATAATCCAGGAAGTTACGTAGGATATACGCGATTATCAAAAGGAACCAAAATCTTAGTGTGTAAAGGTGATATATTCACATGTTTTGTTTTTTTAAAAATCAGATCAAAATTGTGACCTCTACAACAGGCTAAAAACATGATTTTTCGTACAATCAGGGGCCATAATTCAGAAAGTTACGGTCCGATATGCACGAATATCGAAAGGAACCGAGATCTTTGGGTTATAAACTTACATTTCAAGTTTCAACAAAATCAGATAAAGATAGGTTGCCAGACAAAGAAACAAACGCCTACAGCAGCTATATCGTTCTGGCAGTCAACAAGAGTTGTCGCATATTTTTACTTTTTTCGGTAATTAAACATTTATAATACATTAAAATCTGATTAAGAATAACAACTCATTAAGTAATTATCAGAAAACCATTTGAATTTGTTTGGTTTTTATAAAGTTCTGCCCCATGCTAACGTTCAGTATACGCAACTTTTAACATCATGGATTTAGCTGTTCAAGTCATAAAGATTCATTGAAAATCAATATACTTGTTCGTCTCAAGCCCTTAAACTCTGTGTATCAATCGGATGATAACTTTAGCCTCCAGAGCATCACAAGATTTTTCAAAGGGATCAAGGGCTATAACTTTGACAGTAATTATCCGAAATCGTTGAAAATCAATATGATTCTACATCTCATGGCCTCAAACACTGTGTATACATTTAAAGTCAATCGGATATTAACTTTGACCTCTAGAGCGTCCACAAGATTTTTTGAAGTGATCAAGGGCCATAACTCTGGCAGTAATTATCGAAAATAGTTGAAAATCAATAGGATTCTTCATCTCATGACCTTAAACACTGTGTATAAATTTAAAGTCAAGGGCCATAACTCTGGCAGTAATTATCGAAAATAGTTGAAAATCAATAGGATTCTTCATCTCATGACCTTAAACACTGTGTATAAATTTAAAGTCAATCAGATATAAACTTTGACCTCTAGAGCGTCCACAAGATTTTTTGAAGTGATCAAGGGCCATAATTCTGGCAGTAATTGTCGAAAATCATTGAAAATCAATAGGCTTCTTCGTCTCATGACCTTAAACACTGTGTATAAATTTAAAGTCAATCGGATATTAACTTTAGCCTATAGAGCGTCCACAAGCAATTGTGGACACAGTACGGACGGGGGCGACAACAATATACGACCACATTTCAATGTGGGTGTATAAAAATTATTACCTCTATAGGGTCCACAAGCTATAAACGCGATTTTTCAAACAATCAGGGGCTATAATCCATAAAGTTTTGATCCGATAAATGCCAATATCGAAAGAAACCAAAATCTTTTAGAGATAAACCTATATTTCAAGTTTCATCAAAAGTGGATAAGAATTGTGACTTCTAGAGTGTCCAGAAACAAATTTTGGCAAAAATCCAAAATGGCCGCTGGTTTTGACTGGAAAATGCAAGTTCTTATCCACTTAGCATAATATGATTGAGTTTGGTATCAAAATATATCCTTTCGAGGTAGCTGGATCCATTCCCATACACATTTTGGTGATTAGTTATACCGCGGAGTCAATATTGGGAAATAATTCCAGATGGCTGCCAGTTTTGGCGAGAAAATTCGAATTTTACAAAATTACCACATTTGGTGTCAAAATATATGTTTTGGAGGCTACTGATCTCATTTTCGACACATTTTTTTCATATTGGTAAATCCTGGGTCAAAATAATGGGAAATCCCATTGGAGATTTGGGGATTACGAGTGGTTGAGTCCGCCTCAGATCTAATACGATGGCATTCATCAAGCATCAACTAAATTTCATTTAGACGCTCTGGTCGACCACTGCTCAATAGGGAAGCAGCGTAGCAGGCATGACAAAAGGGGTCACTCTCAGCCCACTGTGGACGCAGTGTCGTGGGCGTGTCCGATTTCGACCACCAACCTCGAAAATTGAGCCAAGATGGCCAAACCTATTGAAGCATGTGACGAATTTATTTCAGAAAATGATTCCACGGTTGATACACCGATGGATACAATATCGCCCGTTTGTCAGATATGCAGTGAACTGCCTATCGTCATTCCCAAAATGACGGAAAGATAACGGGTATTGGAGGCCGACAATAATGAGCCGATTAAGATTCCTGGCTTACGTTCAATAATGAGCGGAGATACCAATTTCAATAGCAGAGAATTTAGGACAGAATAAAACTTGGTGTAAAGTCATGACTAAGTTCAACAATAAGCCAAGGGCGTGCTAGGGCCTCCGAGGGTAGGCAGACCAAAGTTAGGGCACTTTAGGAGGGGGGGGTAGGATCGGGGAAAATTTGAGTTCTGTGGCACATGGTAGAAGCGATTTGACGTATATGCCGTAACATACCATACATTGACACTTGGTTAAGGGATTATGATTAAGTCACAAAGATCCGAACATGAACATAGTTAGCTGCAATCAAGCACTAAACGACCTCTGAGTACAGAAAAACAAACATCAAAAGGGACTGGTATTCCTTACAAAGGGACGGTACCTGCCAAGTTTCATTCGATTCTGTTCCCTAATGAGGGTAGAGGTAGGGAGGTAGAATTGAAAGTAGACTGACAACCCCAGGAACGAGACGACGATCAAAATACACTTTAAGCCAGGCCAAGGAAGTTACTGGTGACAGATTAAATGTCATTCGTTGTGACGGTTTGCGTATGCTAACCGGCAATAATGATTCCCGTCGCCCGTGTTGCAATTTTCCTAAATTCATTTAGATATATAAATAAAACTAAGACAAATTAGTTGATTCTGAATATTATGGAAATATTAATCCATCTGTAAAATCTATTCTGGAAGTCATCCGTGGAAATCATGGTCTGATTTAGCGTGTATGGGGCCCTTATATCATCAATAAAAAACAGACATTGTAGTATCACTGGAGTTAGTTGGAACAAGGGAAGGGCAGCAGAAAAAGAGGGCACAATATTCGATGGCACATTTTCGGAAGAGAGGGCACATAGCCCCCCCCCCCCCCGCTCCCTCCCATATACCTTGTTAGGAAATCTCATCGGATTCGAGCATTATCAACCATTTCGAGTTTCTTTTGTTTTTGCATTTATGAGGGCAGGGTAGGCGGTTGACTACCTGACCAGCATGCCTCTGCAATTAGATTTTTTGCTTAGGTTACACAGAGTGAAGAACAATTTCTGTTTTATAAATAAGTTAGATGTGCAATGCTGATTTATTAAATACAACTAGATTAATGTCAAGTCGTCATTTGAACTGTCTTGGCTTGTCCAAAAAAATGAAATTGCGAGTTCTAATGTTTACTGTTGTAACAGCGGTCACAGATTATATATGTTGTAATGCACCGTCTGCTAGTCTTTCCTACAGACCATGTAAAAGACAACGGTCCGCTAAAATAAATTTTGGCACCACGGACCCTCTAGACCTTGATACAGACTCCTCCACTTCATTAACCTTAAAACATTGACCAACTATTGGTTGTTCATTGTTAAATGGTTCACTGCATATCTGACAAACAGGCGATACTGTATCCATCTGTGTCTCAACATCTGAATCATTTTGTGCCACGTGCTTCAAAAGACACGACCAGCTTCCGCAGTGACCCGAGAGTGACCCCAGTAGACATACACCTATGCCGTTACCGCAGTGAATTGGGAGACACTCCAAATGAAATTTAGTTGATACTGGATGAAAGTCATTGTATTAGGTCTAAGGTAGGAGTATCATTGATCTCCAATCCCTAATCGGAAATCTAAATCCCAAATTGGAATTTATCCTATATTGACACAGGCAATCACTAAAATATGTACAAATATAGGTTGCCAGGCAACAAAACATACGCCCACAGCAGCTAAATCGTCCGAAATTGCTGAAATTCAGTAGGCTTCTTCGATGCACTAATTCAAATGCCAGATATCAATTTCAAACAGATCGGTTGATAACTGTTGTCATTAGAGCGTTCACAAGATTCAACAAATTGAAACAAGGGCCATAACTCTAGATGTAATTAACGGAAATTGCTGAAATTCAATAGGCTTCTTTGTTTTACTAATTTAAATGATGTATATAAATTTCATACAGCGTAATTAACGGAAATTGCTGAAATTCAATAGGCTTCTTCATTTCACTAATTTAAATGATGCATATCAATTTCAAACAGATTGAATGATAACTGTTGTCATTAGAGCGTTCACAAGATTCAGCAAAGTGAAACAAGGGCCATAACTCTAGTTGTAGTTAACGGAAATTGCTGAAATTCAATAGGCTTCTTCGTTTTACTAATTTTAATGATGCATATAAATTTCATACAGATCGGTTGATAATTTTTGTTGTTAGAGCGTTCACAAGGTGCAATAAAGTGAAACAAGGGCCATAACTCCAGAAGAAATTAACGGAAGTTATTGAAATTAAATAGGCTTCTTCATCTCACTAATGCAAACAACGTATATCAATTACAAAACAATCAGATGATAAATGTAGCCTGTAGAGTGGTGACAAGAAATTGTGGACGATGACGGACGGACGGACGGACCGACGGACGGACGAGGGCGACCGCAATATACGACCACATTTCCATGTGGGCGTATAGAAATAGATTCAGCTACCTTGAAAACATATATTTTGACACCAAACTTGATCCTTGAATTTTCCCGCCAAAACTGACCACTATCTTGAATAACCCCTTATATTGACTCAGTGGTAACACTTATCACAACCAACAGCTGCCAGGCAGGATACGCCCACATTTTCGAGAGATGGATAGAGAACAAGCTAAAAAGAAAAAGGAACCGAGATCTGTGGGTTATAAACTTACATTTTAAGTTTCAACAAAATCGGATCCACAAGCTAAAAACTCGATTTTTCGTGCAATCAGGGGCCATTATTCAGAAAGTTACGGTCCGATATATGCGAATATCGAAAGGAACCGAGATCTTTGGGTTATAAACTTACATTTCAAGTTTCAACAAAATCGGATAAAAATTGTGACCTCTATAGGATCCACAACCTTGATATACCATATTTTTACGCTATTTGAGAACAAAGGGCGGCCATTTTGTCTGTCAGTTTTGGGTTGATTTTCACGAAATTCGAAATCAGACTTCCTTAGGGTGTAACGGTGACATAATGATATGTTTTTTTAAATCGGATAAAAATTATGACCTCGATAGGGTCCACAAGCTAAAATCGTGATTTTTCGTGCAATCAGGGACTATAATTCATGAAGTTACGTTCCGATATGTGCGAATATCGAAAGGAACCGAGATCTTTGGGTTATCAACTTACATTTCAAGTTTCAACAAAATCGAATAAAATTTGTGACCTCTATAGGGTCCACAACCTTGATATACCATATTTTTACGCTATTTGAGAACGAAGGGTGACCATTTTGTCTGTCAGTTTTGGGTCGATCATCACGAAATTCGAACTCAGCTGTCCTTAGGGTGTAACGGTGATATAATAATACGTTTTTTTAAATCGGATAAAAATTATGACCTCTATAGGGTCCAGAAGCTAAAAACATGATTGTTCGTACAATCAGGGGGCATAATTCAGGAAGTTACAGTCCAATATGCGCGAATATCAAAAGGAACCGAGATCTTTGGGTTATAAACTTACATTTCAAGTTTCAACAAAATCGGATAAAAATTGTGACCTCTATAGGGTCCACAACCTTGATATACCATATTTTTACGCTATTTGAGATCGAACAGCGGCCATTTTGTCTGTCAATTTTGGGCCAATTTTCACGAAATTCGCACTCAACCATCCGTAGGGTGTAACAGTGATATAATAATACGTTTTTTAAAATCGGATAAAAATTATGACCTCTATAGGGTCCAAAAGCTAAAAACGCGAATTTTCGTACAATCAGGAGCCATAATTCAGGAAGTTACAGTCCAATATGCACGAATGTCGAAAGGAACCAAGATCTTTGGGTTATAAACTTACATTTCAAGTTTCAACAAAATCGAATAAAATTTGTGACCTCTATAGTGTCCACAAGCTAAAATGTGATTTTTCGTACAAACAGGGGCCATAATCCATGAAGTTTCGAAAGCAGCCAAGATCTTTTGGAGATAAACCTATATTTCAAGTTTCGTCAAAATCGGATAAGAATATACAATATACATCCACATGAAAATGTGGGCGTATAAAAATGGAAGACATCTTACCCTCTTCTTTGTTGAATCCTCAATACTTTCTTCTTTACTCTTTTCATCCGATTTATTATCTTCTTTTCTGGACTGTACCTTTTCATCTTTTAAGTTGCAATGATCTTCATCCTTGTCACTTCGTGTACAGCGTTTCTCATCCTCTTCAAGTTTTCCTCTTTTATCTCGTTCTGCTCTTACTTCCTTACTGTCTTCCTTATTTAATCTCTCTTTATCTCTCCTACTAATAGATCTTTTAGAAATCTCTGTATCAGATTCATTTCTAAAAGAGTCAGTGTCAGATTCATCATGTAAATTGACAGTTTTAGATTTGTCTTTATTTGATTCATAAACCTGAAAAATAACAAGCGGTTTCCATGTAAAATATGCCCATATTTTACAAGAGATGGATAGAGAACAAACTCAAAAAAGATAGGTTGCCAGGCAAAAAAACATGCCCACAGCAGCTAAAGGGTTATCGTATATTTATTCTTTAGTAGGTAATTGGGCGTATTTACAAGACAATTTCATACAGAACAGATTATAATTTTTGTCGTTTGAGGGTTCACAGGGTACAACAAACTGACACAAGGGCCTTAACTCTGAAAGTAATTTACAGAAATTGTTGAAATTTGACAGACTTTATCGTTTTACAAATTAAATAATGCATATAAATTTCATTCAAATCGGTCATTGGAACATTCACAAAGTAAAACAAGAGACATAAATCTTGAAGTAATTGATTGAAATTGCAGAAATTAAATAGTCTTCGTTTCACTAATCTAAATGATGCATATAAATTTCATAATAACTTTTGGTGTTACAGCGTTCACAAGGTTCAACAATGTGAAACAAGGGCCATAACTCTAGAAGTAATTAACGGAAATTATTGAAATTAAATAGGCTTCTTAGTTTCACTAATCTAAAAGATGCATATAAATTTTGCAAAGATCAGATAATAACTTTTGATGTTAGAGTGTTCACAAGGTTCATCAAAATGAAACAAGGTCAATAATGCTAGATGTAATGAACAGAAATTGCTGAAAATCAATAGGATTCTTCTTTTTACTAATTTAAATGACACATATAAATTTCATACAGATCAGCAGATAACTTTTGATGATAGAGCGTTCACAAGGTGCAACAAAGTCAAACAAGGGACATTACGGAAATTATTGAAATTAAATAACCTTATTCATCTCACTAATGTAAACAACATATATCAATCTTAAAATAATCGGATGATAACTTTTGGCGTTTAGAGCATTCACAAGAAATTGTGGACAGACTAGGGCGACGGCAATATATGTTTCATTAAAATCGGATAAAAACAACCATGGTATTTACAGAGGGTTCACAAGCTAAAAACTTGATTTTTGAGACAATCAGGGGCCCCATGCTAACATTTAGTATACAAAACATTTAATATCATGGATTTAGCTGTTCAAGTTATCAAAGATAGGTTGCCAGGCAACGAAACATACGCCCACAGCAGCTAAATCGTCCGAGCGGTCGACAAGGGTTGTCGCATATTTATTCCTATGTAGGTAATTGGGGGGCTTTACAAGCCAGTTCCATACAGATCAGATTATGATTTTTGATGTTTGAGAGTTCACAAGGTTCTACAAATTGAAACAAGAGTCTCAACTCTGGAAGTAATCTACAGAAATTGTTGAAATTTGACAGGCTTTTTCGTATCACAATTTTAAATTATGCATATAAATTTCATACATATCGGATGATAACTTTCATCAATCGAGCATTAACAAGGTTGAACAAAGTGAAACAAGGGCCATAACTCTAGAAGTAATAACCAGAAATTGCTGAAATTCAATAGAATTATTCTCTTTACTAATTTAAATGACACATGTAAATTTCTTACAGATCGGCAGATAACTTTTGATGTTAGAGCATTCACAAAGTTCAATAAAGTGAAACAAGGGCCATAACTCTAGACGTAATAAACAAAAATTGCTGAAATTCAATAAGCTTCTTCGTTTCACTTATTTAAATAAAATAATGCATATAAATTTCAGAAAGATTGGATGTTAACTTTTGGCATTAGAACATTCACAAGGTTCAACAAAGTAAAACAAGGGCCATAACTCTAGACGTTATAAACGGAAATTATTGAAATTAAATAGGCTTCTTTGTTTCACTAATTTAAATAATGCATATAAATTTCAGAAAGATAGGTGATAACTTTTGGGGTTAGAGCGTTCACAAGGTTCAATAAAGTGAAACAAGGACCATAACTCTACATGTAATAAAAGGAAATTGCTGAAATTAGGAATACCTATATGGTGTTGAATTTTTGGTTGAAACTGATTATGAACCGTTACAGTATTTACACAAGGCCAAAATTGCTAACAGTAGAATTATGAGATGGGCATTAAGTATACAGAATTTTTCATTTATTGTCAGGGCAATAAAGGGTAGAGACAATATTGGGGCAGATTATTTGAGTCGATCATTCAGTTAGTTAGTTAGTTAGTTAGTTAGTCAGATAAACTATTTCTCTTAAGTTTACCCTTGGGGTGGGGGGTAATGTCACAATTGGTATGTTAATTTGCTATGTATAATTGTGACATGGTTTATTTCTGTGATTTAGGGTACCTAATTAATTAGGTACGGGGCTAAAGGGAATATTTATTTCTTTTAAAGACATCTATTAAGGGTTGTACAGGTTTTGGTTAATAAAGTTTAATTATTTTCAATGTATATGCGTTGTTTTTACAGAACGATTGTTGGTATGTCTGAGCAAGTTAGGTAATGAGGGTGTAAAGTAATGAATGTGTCTGGATTGTGATGCATGTGCAGGTGGTGCATAGTTCTGATTGGATGTTTGAGTGACTAAAAATTTCTTGGTGTAGGAATTAGAAAAGTTTGTCAGAGAGGTTTAAAATAAGTTACAGGATAGACATGGCTGTTTTCTCTACTTAGATCAGAGAGATTTTAAAGGACCAGACATGACTGTTTTTCAATATCTACGGTAACACCAATGACTGGCTTTAGATGCTTAGAACCTGGTAATGAAATACGATGTATTTAAATGTGATGAATCTGTTCCTTGATGAAATAACATTTAACCGGTAATGTCTAGGTGACCGATATAAATCATATTTCAACCCAGGGGTAACCTTGTGAATCATATGGTAGTTTAATCTTGGTGAACTTTGTGAATCGTACGCATGTAGTCTAGGTGAAGTACATTTCAATCTTGGTGAAGTTTTAATACAATTAGGGAGTCTAGGTGAATCCGGGATATAGATCTGTGACATGTGAAGGTTTTGTGTTTTCCGAGAATTTGTGTTCGGGTTTAAAATGTTTTAAAAAACCAACTTACGCGATTGGGACGGTGGAATTAAGACGGAGAATTAATCTGAATGCTAACCAGGAGGATTGATTGAATTAAAGCAACAGAGTACTAAATGCCGGAATGAACTGTAACTTTAAAGCATTTAATTTTGTAAAAACCTCTTAAATTGTATATGTAAATTGATTGTACAATATACATATTTAAAATAAATTAATTAGTTGTGTTGTTTGTTGGAAATTTGGAAAAGGGGGCAAATTAAGTTAAAGAACTTGAGGTCACTTTGTGACAATAGGGTCCACAAGCTAAAAACGCGATTTTTCGTACAATCAGTGGCCATAATTCAGGAAGTTACGGTCCGATATGCGCGAATATCGAAGATCTTTGGGTTATAAACTTATATTTCAAGTTTCAACAAAATCAGATAAAAATTGTGACCTCTATAGGGTCCACAACCTTGATATACCATATTTTTACGCTATTTGAGAACGAACGGTGGCCATTTTGTCTGTCAATTTTGGGCCGATTTTCACGAAATTCGAACTCAGCCCTTCTTAGGGTTTAACGGTGATATAATAATACGTTTTTTTAAATCAGATAAAAATTATGACCTCTATAGGGTCCACAAGCTAAAAACGCGATTTTTCGTACAATCAGGGGGCATAATTCAGGAAGTTATACCTTGATATACCATGTTTTTACGCTATTTGAGAACGAAGGGCGGCCATTTTGTCTGTCAATTTTGGGCTCAATTTCACGAAATTCGAACTGAGCCGTCCTTATGTTGTAACGGTGATATAATAATACGATTTTTTAAATCGGATAAAAATTATGACCTCTATAGGGTCCACAAGCTAAAAACGCGATTTTTCGTACAATCAGGGGGCATAATTCAGGAAGTTATACCTTGATATACCATGTTTTTACGCTATTTGAGAACGAAGGGCGGCCATTTTGTCTGTCAATTTTGGGCTCAATTTCACGAAATTCGAACTGAGCCGTCCTTATGTTGTAACGGTGATATAATAATACGATTTTTTAAATCGGATAAAAATTATGACCTCTATAGGGTCCACAAGCTAAAAACGCGATTTTTCGTACAATCAGTGGCCATAATTCAGGAAGTTACGGTCCGATATGCGCAAATATCGAAAGGAACCAAGATCTTTGGGTTATAAACTTATATTTCAAGTTTCAACAAAATCAGATAAAAATTGTGACCTCTATAGGGTCCACAACCTTGATATACCATATTTTTTACGCTATTTGAGAACGAACGGTGGCCATTTTGTCTGTCAGTTTTGGGCCGATTTTCACGAAATTCGAACTCAGCCCTTCTTAGGGTTTAACGGTGATATAATAATACGTTTTTTTAAATCAGATAAAAATTATGACCTCTATAGGGTCCACAAGCTAAAAACGCGATTTTTCGTACAATCAGGGGGCATAATTCAGGAAGTTATACCTTGATATCCCATGTTTTTACGCTATTTGAGAACGAAGGGCGGCCATTTTGTCTGTCAATTTTGGGCTCAATTTCACGAAATTCGAACTGAGCCGTCCTTATGTTGTAACGGTGATATAATAATACGATTTTTTAAATCGGATAAAAATTATGACCTCTATAGGGTCCACAAGCTAAAAACGCGATTTTCCGTACAATCAGGGGCCATAATTCAGGAAGTTACGGTCCGATATGCGCGAATATCGAAAGGAACTGAGATCTTTCGGTTATAAACTTACATTTCAAGTTTCAACAAAATCGGATAAAAATTGTGACCTCTATAGGGTCCACAACCTTGATATACCATATTTTTACGCTATTTGAGAACGAACGGTGGCCATTTTGTCTGTCAGTTTTGGGCCGATTTTCACGAAATTCGAACTCAGCCCTTCTTAGGGTTTAACGGTGATATAATAATACGTTTTTTTAAATCAGATAAAAATTATGACCTCTATAGGGTCCACAAGCTAAAAACGCGATTTTTCGTACAATCAGGGGGCATAATTCAGGAAGTTATGGTCCGATATGCGCGAATGTCGTAAGGAACTGAGATCTTTGTGTTATAAACTTACTTTTCCAGTTTCAACAAAATCGGATAAAAATTGTGACCTCTATAGGGTCCACAACCTTGATATACCATTTTGTCTGTCATTTTTGGTCCGATTTTCACGAAATTCGAACTCAGCCGTCCTTAGGGTGTAATGGTGATATAATAATACGATTTTTTAAATCAGATAAAAATTATGACCTCTATAGGGTCCACAAGCTAAAAACGTGATTTTTCGTACAATCAGGGGCCATAATTCAGAAAGTTATGGTTCGATATGCGCAAATATCGAAAGGAACCGAGATCATTTCAAGTTTCAACAAAATCGGATAAAAATTGTGACCTCTATAGGGTCCACAAGCCAAAAACGTGATTTTTCGTACAAACAGGGGCCATAATCCATGAAGTTTCGATCCGATACATGCCAATATCGAAAGCAGCCGAGATCTTTTGGAGATACACCTATATTTCAAGTTTCGTTAAAATCGGATAAGAATTGTGTCCTGTAGAGTGTCCACAAACAAATTGTGGACGGACTGACGGACGTCCGACAGACAGGGGCGACGGCATAATACGTCCACATGAAAATGTGGGCGTATAAAAATAGAATTTTGGAAATTTGCATAATAATGTAGTCACGTGACGTCATGGCGGCCATTTTGGATTTACCATTTCTCCCTAAAGCTAACACGAAAACAAATTTTTCTCCATGAAATACTTATGAGATAATGTTTCTTTCACTGTATTTTGATAAAGATATATAAAATGAACAAAAATATCAATAGCAGCCATGAGCAATGCCACCACGAACACTCGCATCACGTCTCCCGCTGCCATGACCACATGCGGATTGCAATACCTTGTTTTTACTTTCACTTTCATCCCCAAGTCCCATATCATTATCAAAATAGTCAGTCAATAGATCTACACGTTCGGGACTCAGGAATTCCCTACGTCTTTTACGATCCAGCAGGCCAGCATTATTATCAACATCAGAATTATTGTCAAAATCTACTGCAGACACAGGGCTATCGTGTTCACATTGGGCTTGTTCATCATGCACGAGAGACATAGCTAGCCATGGGCAGAACGTCGCGCAACAAATCACAGACTTCATAATACCAATCACTGTCCTGACTACTATCATTATCAAGTAACTGGAAACGAAGTATATGTGTATTACCCGCCTCGAAATTGTCCACGTGTTAGTCAGCAAGACATCATTCACGACTTATCATTCACGAGTTATCTCCCCTTATACCTTTTTACCTGGGACCCCTATTTTTCAATATCACGTTTATGCATTGTTTTTTGGGTTGAAATCAAATGTCTATGCAATTGTCAAATTTATGTATGATTTCTGATAATAAATTAAATTCAATATCAATACAACAACGCTGTATTTTCATAAATAGACAAAAACATGCTACGATGTGCAACATTACTGCTTTGTGGGCGCTTATTATTGGTCCTATGCAAATACAAATTGAGATATTTCCATAATTTTTTCTTCGAATGTTGCTATGCATTTTGGCAGTACACACGAAAAAAATCATTTCAATTGCAGTAATTTTATCATCCAAAATCACGACGTCAAAATCATGTTAGACAAGCATGATAAATTGACCGAGACCCTGGGTAAATGGGTAATATTTTAAAAACTGGCAATATCTGAAGGTGGGAATATGGATTTTCCATCACTAGAAACCTTGTATTATAAGAAAATGGCAACATTTTTTAGACCCAGGGGGGGTGCAACAAAAATCGATTTCTAAGCACGTTTTCCCTATACAGACGACACTCTAGTTGACTAGTTCACACACAATCCACCTTTTGTTTAGGTAGGCTACCATTACTTTAATGCACATTCTTCTTAAGGAATATTAACATATAAACACAACTTGGTTTCAAACAAGATCTTTGAGCGGAAACAATGTCCCCTGCTGTACTAAATACCCTTTCTGATGGGACTGAAGTTCCTGGGACACAATGATAAACTTTAGCCAATTTAGATAAATATGGATATTCATTTCTTTGGGCCGACCACCAAGTAAGGCGATTTGTCGTTAAAGATATCCCTATTTCTTCTCTATACTTGGCCATTTCTTGTTCCACAATTTCAATGGTAGACATTGGAGAGTGGGATGGGGCTAAGGTGTTGTTGTATGTATCACCTAAAATGGATATTATTCCAGATTCAGTCATGGATCTCTTTGGTTGGGTGGCTGTCTCAGGACTATTGAAAGAATCATTATCTACTAAAACCAATTCTTTACTTCTGCTAATTTGTGATGACTTTTGGACAACAACATTATTAGAGGCCTCAACTGTAACTTGGGTATAAAGTTCCAGTTTTTCACCATCCTTCAGGAATGGAATAGATTTAAACCTTGGGTCCAGAAGTGAAGCTTTTTGTAAAAACATCCAAACTTCCGGATCCTGATAGTGTTTGCTCAAATCAGTGATAACAGCAGATTTAAGTTCACGAATACGCATGCATTATTGTCATCTTTATAAGACATTAATGATAATAATTCAAAATAAAGGGGGAAGATCATAGATGTATCAGCATCGGTCAGGTTTGACAAAACCCTCTCTTTACCCCTTAAGTCCTTTGAGGTTAAGGCCCCGTATACTCCAGCCTGTAACTCTAGGAATCTTTCAATCATATCGGCAGAACTATTCCATCTTGTACACACATCAATTATGAGTTTATGGTCTGGCAGGTGTTGTGTTTTCAACTTCTCTTTAAGAACAGCACATGCTGTTGTGCTTCGATGGAAATAAGCAACAATTCGCCGAATCTTTGCAAGTAGTCGGGAAACTCTTTCAACTAATAATGACTTCTAAGCTGCCAAGTTAATTGTATGAGCGAAACAGCCAAAATGAACTTGTGCTGCCATCATCCCCATATTTCGTGCATTATCTGTGACTAGACTTGGTTGATCTGATATGTTCCATTCCTTTAAGCCAGGCGCAGACGGGCAACTTTTTCGAGCAACTTTCAGGCAACAGTGAAATCGCTGGTCGTTGAAAGAAAAAATCGCTCGTCTGCGCCAACAGGCAACAATAGTTGCCTGCTGTTGCTCCGAGTTGCTTCTCGTTGCCAAATATCAAACATGTTTGATATTCGACAACAGAGAATCGCTCATCGCCGAGAAATTGTTCATCTGTTGCCAGTCAGCGCACACGGGAGACCTTGAGTTGCCAATTGCTCGGAGTTGCCAGTAGTTGCCTATTGCAACAACAAGCGACGAAAAGTTGACCGTCTGCACCAAGCTTTATAGCGTCACTCAATACAATAGCCAAGTTTTCACTGGTATAACTTTCACAAAGTTTTCTCGTCTGTAGAACATAGTTAGCAAGTTCCCAGTCTTCTGTAATAAAAGTTGCTGTAATTGTAACATAGGATTCTGTTGAGCGACTGGTTCATGAGGCAGCTTTTTTAACCTTGTCTAAAACAAAACTTTTTGATTTTGTATATAAGTTTGGAATAAGAGTTTCTAAGAAGTAACTTCTTGACGGAATCTTGTATCTTGGCTCCAATTCGTGTATCAATTTTCTAAAGCCTTCATTTTCTACAACAACAAAAGGTCGCAAATCCTTTATTATGAAGTTGGTAATGGCTTTTGTGATAGCCGTAGCTCTCTTGGACCTGGGTGACAACTGCATATTTTTTTCAAAGACTTCCAGAATAGTTGGTTGAAGTGACTCTGATGACTCACAATCCCCACCTCCAATATGCATACCCCTGTCCTCACCGGTTTCTTTCTTTTCTGAAAATGCCACAGGACGGAAACTGAGAACACTAGGATGATGTCTCTTCATGTGTAGTGTTAGGTTTGTTGTATTATTACAGTATTTAACACTTGCATAACATTTTCGGCAAATCGCATAACTTTTATCAATTTCACCATCGTCAGTTTCTCGAAAACCAAAATGTCCCCAAATTGTGGACTTTCCTTTGCTGTTTTGTGAATTTCCGGTTGCAGTAGCAGAAAGTGATTCGTTAGTCGACGATTTTGATGAACATGGCGACTCACTGCCAGTAGCTTGTATTTGTGACAATAGGTCTAATGAATGTTGCATCTGAAGAAAGAGAAAAACGAATTTAAAATACTGGTAATCTAGAAAAGTTTAGATGCAAGACTAGATCAATTGAATGCATGACCAAAATAAAAACAGAATGTCTATCCATTTGAAATTTGAATATATTCTGATGAATAGGATATTAACTATTATTTTATTAGCCTATGGCACATTTCATGACAAATGGACCCATAATATGAGTCGGCGCAATTTACGTGACTTGGCTCCCTGCCATCACGGTGCAGGTAACTCCAGTTTGCTTGTAAAACAAACTTTTTATGATTTGTCGCGTTTATTGGCTTCTAATATCAACCAAAGAAAGAAAATATATTGCTATCTTACCTCATTATCTACCACAACAATTTCGTCCCCTGACATTTTATTGTTTATGAAAACATTTACAAAATTTTACTTCGTTTTTGCTGGCTTTCATCACAGCTATAATTAGTAATTAGGTAATTAGTGGTTGTCGTAAATTTGACCGAGATTTGTTTTATTTACGTAACGACAATATAATGCTATAACGATGGACTATGGTCTAAAACAGTGTATAAAATTCGTAAAGAAAAGTTGTAGGCCAATAGGACTCGCTGGTAGATGCCATTCATGAAAGTTGTAGGTCCTAACATTAAGTTGTGGGCCCAATAAATATTAACAAAACACACGTACACTACCCCACCCCAAATGCCTTTATTTCTAAGTTCTTGCCATTTGGGACAGGTTTAAAAGTTAAAATATGTATTCAATATTGATATGTTGTACACATTACAATTTTAACTTTTTGAAGGATTTAATGTTAATACTTTGTGTATTGCAAGATAAAAATCATTCCACCCCTTTTTTACCCAGACTTGATATTTATTTTTTCTGTAATAAATATTTACTTATAGTTGTAATAATCTTAATGATTATATATAGGTCTATTAGTACTGACAATATACAATGAGAAGTAGTAAAGGTGAGAATTGTACGTTTAGGGCATAGATATCTCCCGATTTGGTAAATTTCTATGAATATCGGTAAAATTCTAATTATCGCAACAAATCTAATACGAAGAGGCTAAAATCTGTAGGTATGGTGTGTTAATTAACAGGGGTGAGAAATTGACTGAGTGGTGATATAATTATCGCTAGGGGTGAAAATCTCGGCGACGGTGCGTTTTCTGTACCGGTGTGTTAATTAACGAACGGGTTAAAAACGACTGACACGGTGTGTATTCTTTGTTTGGTGAGTTTTCTCGAAAGCTAATATAACTCCACCAAAGGTGTTTTATCAAGGACCAACAAGCTTTATCTGACGCGTAGGTGTTAAATCCAATTTACCGTGCGATTTCTTGTTCGACAGTGTTTTACGCAGATCGGTCTTTGTTAAGTGTAGGTCTTTATACATGGATTTATACGTCCTGTAGTTACATTTGTTCGTTCTTATACGTATTTCATTTCTTGGTGAATACTATGTGTTTTATACTTCGTACCATAGTCGGGCTGCAATTATTTATATATTTGTCTTGTTTGTGTGTTTAATTTGTTTATATATTATCGTGCATACCACTGAAGTATAAATGCACGTTATTTACCGATAACCGGACCAGCCTCCATTGATATCAGACTAACGAATCTGTTTCGAAAAGCAAGTTTATAAATATAAAATCGAGCAATTGATGAAAAACTATTGCTTTCGTCATGTTCTATATTTACTACACGTGGGCGTTTTAATGCATAAATGTATTTTTTCTTACCTGGGTTGTAAAAAGGACTATCCAAGAAAAATTTAATTTCCACATATATAACAAATGATAATTCACATATCAAATAACACTAATGCAAATAGGGACATGCGCCGGCCGTGATATTGTCCATTGACCTTTGACTTAATATGGAAATAGAGGCTTTACAAGAACAGCTAAATTTAAACACTTGTTAATATTTCTATTGTTTACGATTGTATGAAATAGCTTTATTATTTTTCTCCCGGTACTAATAAACTACGGGTCGAGTGGATCCAATTTTTATTATGTGATTTATCAACGTGATGACAGATCGAGAGCACGGGCTCCATGTGTCTATTTATAAAAGCATGCAATCACCTTTGGAGTTAGCTTCCAGTCTAAAACGACTTTAAAATCTCTTTTATTTCGGTCGCTTTATTTGAAAAGATTTTCATAATATGCCGTAGTAATTTGTGATTTTGTTTTTATTGTTAATTCTGTTTAATTGTGAACATTTCGAAATCTAAATATTTAATATTTTATTCTTGGGTACGGGTTTAGAATAGTGTTATAGCATGATTTATTGTTTATAATCTTTTAATTCTGAAACAACAATTTATTGCTGTAGTGATCATTTTCAACATTTTTACTATACATGTATTCTAAAGTCATAGATTTAAACTTAAATAGCTTCATTTACAATATTTCCAGCCATATATTATGCTAAATTGAGTCCCACGTCATAAAAGTCTTCAACTTTTAGAACCGTGCATAGCACACATTATGTCCAGAATTTGACGTTTTAACAGCTTAATTATTAAATCTGATAAAGAAAACTATTTCAGAACAACAATAATTTCTTATACACCTTTGATGTAATTAATTGTTTGTTTGACAAATTACTGTTTTAAAATAGGATACACAACACAACTATATTAATTTACAAGGTCATATTTTGAATTTTAATAAACCAAGGTTCATTCAAGAAAATAATTGTTGTGTTCTGATAAATTAAGTGTACCTGGGCCCTGTTTCTCGAAATCTTAACTAAGATAAAACACATTCACTAAAATTGTTGAGCTGGGGCAATGATTAATTTATTACCCCTAATAAAGTCTGGCAATTAACAATTGTTATATAACATCTAGGTCAATGGTGATCCAAGTTGGTGTTCAGCGAAGCGTACTTCCTGCTCTGATGGCAGTTTGTGTTGTAATATGTGACTTGGAAATACGTTTAATAATTTAACAAATTCAAGAAGAACAACCAAAGGCATCAGATTTTCGCATACATGTATTTCCAATACGACAACGTTTTTGTTTTGAAATATACTGTAGAAAAATAACTTAGTCCTCTAACTTCAGTACGACATGATAATAATGTAATAGTTAGTATTTCATTGTATTTAAATCTTATAATCCCTCTTGTTGTTTTCAAGTACCGTGAAGGTATCGGAATCGAAATCCCAGATAGGATATAAATTTTGATATTATATGTAAGATATGCATACAATTATACTCAGTTTTGATATTATTTGTAAGATATGCTTACAATTATACTCATACTCATCGATCACTTTAGAGAATTTTGGTGCTGGTAATATAATATGTAGCAAATGGTGGACCACCTTATTCTCACTCGATAATCGTCGCTATTTGATTCATTCTTGCATTTCCCATCAATGGTGATAGTACAATTTGAAATAATAATATCCGATTAGTCATGTTTTATATTTTACATGCCGTATGAAGCCACGGTTTAACTATCAAAACAATTGATTCTCTTCGAAAAGAATTGACGGCCATTTTGAATATTTCCTACTAGCTCACTCTTAAATTCCACTTGTTGACCATGTTTCTTTTGAATCGCCCTAATATTACACAAAATGTCATTATTGGAGCAGAGCTAATACGCATCGAAGCGAATGCTTCGGCCCATATCAACTGCCAATTAAAGAAAAAATAAATACAGCAGATAATTTATACGTCACAATTTAATTAAAACGTTTAATATATGAAGGCATATGCATATATCAATAATGTAATAATAAATAATGGTACTGCTTGTACTTTTTTCTTGTCTATTTTACTTGTGTGTTTGAACATTTCTCTGATTATAATATAATCGCTTGGGCTGGTTTTTTTTCATTTGAGATAATAACCAAAATTTCCTATGAGAAACAAAATAAATTGTATACATGTTGATAAAATATCAAGCTCTATTCAAATGAGATGATAGAGAAGTAAAACATACATTTATGTCATTGCAATAATACCAACACTGAATAGACCACAGTATGTCATCCTTGAATTAAGTGAAACAGGTAAAAAGAGTCACACTCCATCCAACTATTTCAGCAAATCCATTAACAGTGTCGCCTTTCGGTCTGAGATCAAAGGGGGTCTGAGATCAAAGGGCAATATTTCGTGTGAAAAGCGTGCTCTCCGGATAGTATAAATTCTATAATAAGGATGAGACTGAATCCATTGTCTGCGATATCACTTATGTGGAAGCAGACGTTAAACACCAAGAACTACTACTACGAGACTGAATCCACTGTACCTGTGCTTTATCCAATCGCAACCGATGGGAATATTAAGTGATGTGTTTAAATTTAGCTTTTCTCGTAAAACCCATATTTCCATAGGTCGCAAACGTCATATGTTGGAATTGTGTATGCAAAGACAAGCTTGTTACACAAAGTGTGATGGAATCAGAGCATACCAGAAGATGTTCGACGATCAGCTCCATGTGTTGGAGGCGGACGTGAGTTCCTATTATTAGACATAATTAGTGTTATTTGGTATGTGATTTATCTATTGTTATATAGTGATGGAATTCTGTTTCCTTGGATAGCCCTATTTACGACCCAGGTAAGAAATACATTTATAAAATATAACGGTGACGAAACTTACAGGTTATCATTAATTGCGAGATTTTTCGTTTAAAATTGTGCTTTCAAAACAGATTAGAGCATCTGATATCAATAGAGATTAGAATATATCGGATAATCAAATGAAGGTTTAGCAGGATATCGGTAATAACGATATTGCATGCGACTGATTTTAAGACAGGCATTTATACTTCAGTGGTACGCACGATAATATATAAACAAATTAAACCCACAAAAAAGACAAATATATAAATAATTTCAGCCTGACTCTCGATCTGTCATCACGTTGATAAATCACATAATAAAAATTGGATCCACTCGACCCGTAGTTTATTAGTACCGGGAGAAAAATAATAAAGCTATTTCATACAATCGTAAACAATAGAAATATTAACAAGTGTTTAAATTTAGCTGTTCTTGTAAAGCCTCTATTTCCATATTAAGTCAAAGGTCAATGGACAATATCACCGCTGGCGCATGTCCCTATTTGCATTAGTGTTATTTGATATGTGAATTATCATTTGTTATATATGTGGAAATTAAATTTTTCTTGGATAGTCCTTTTTACAACCCAGGTAAGAAAAAATACATTTATGCATTAAAACGCCCACGTGTAGTAAATATAGACATGACGAAAGCAATAGTTTTTCATCAATTGCTTGATTTTATATTTATAAACTTGCTTTTCGAAACAGATTCGTTAGTCTGATATCAATGGAGGCTGGTCCGGTTATCGGTAAATAACGTGCATTTATACTTCAGTGGTACGCACGATAATATATAAACAAATTAATCACACAAAAAAGACAAATATATAAATAATTGCAGCCCGACTATGGTACGAAGTATAAAACACGTAGTATTCACCAAGAAATGAAATATATATAAGAACGAACAAATGTAACTACAGGACGTATAAATCCATGTATAAAGACCTACACTTAACAAAGACCGATCTGCGTAAAACACTGTCGAACAAGAAATCGCACGGTAAATTGGATTTAACACCTACGCGTCAGATAAAGCCTGTTGGTCCTTGATAAAACACCTTTGGTGCAGTTATAACACGCTTTTGAGAAAACTCACCAAACAAAGAATACACACCGTGTCAGTTGTTTTTAACCCGTTCGTTAATTAACACACCGGTACAGAAAACGCACCGTCACCGAGATTTTCACCCCTAGCAATAATTATATCACCACTCAGTCAATTTCTCACCCCTGTTAATTAACACACCGTACCTACAGATTTTAGCCTCTTCGTATTAGATTTGTTGCGATAATTAGAATTTTACCGATATGCATAGAAATTTACCAAATCGGGAGATATGTATGCCCTAAACGTACAAATCTCACCTTTACTACTTCTCAGTGATAATATCTCGAAATTCCATTCACATAGAAATCTGAAGATTACGGATTAAAATGGCCCTTTACACTCTCCGAAAATTAACAGAAAATATTGTTCATTTAAATGAAATGAAATAAAACTGGCCTTCAGGTCCTTCCAGACATAGATTAATGTCTTACATTTCAATAAACATGTTAAATTTACTGTCCGGTAGCAACAATCATTTTATTTGTTTCATTCATAATGACGTGTGGAACTGTGAAATGAAAGACCGTGACCTCTTTCAAAATGAAAGTAAACTATCACTGCTGTTTGACTGACGACACATCATTTTTTATCATTATTAAACTGACCTGATGTCACACGTTGGGATAGTCCATATTTATGAAACCATAAACTCTTTGTTATTCTTTCTATATATGACATATTGTACGTGCCTGTTTTCGAAGACTTGGGTCTCCATTACAGTAGTGAAATCGTTATTAAAGAAATAGACTTGATAATCAAGTCTGCTAGTAAATCACGAGATTTAGAAAGAATGGCGGGAAAGGCCACTCGTTTTTACCTCACTGGAATTGTATTGTTAACAGTAGTTAGGCTTTCAGGGAATTTTCAGCTCTGCTTTTTCAATTTCATTTTTACAAGACAAAGAATTTATATCATGTGAATTTTTATTATTGGATTCATGACAGTACAGTAGATGGACTGACCTAGTTTAGTAGCACACGTTTGGATTTCACAATTGAAGGAATATAATATGCCGGATTATGCATGTGTATTCAATATCGGATAAAGACAAATAAGACAGTAAGTAAGGCATACTATCTGAACACACATTCATCTATTCCATACTTGATCAAAATGGTTAAATAATAGTCTGCCTAACTCTGGGAGCGTGCTGATATTTGCAAGCACTACCTCACTCACTCATGATTTCTTTCGGTGGACAATTTTATTTTCATTTCCGATAATGAAATACAGTTAAATATCTGGATGAAATATATTACGGATAGGGACAATATAAATATTTTCAAAGGAGAATTTGATAGAACTATGAACAAAATATCCATGACACATATTTTTCCCGACAAAAACAGTCGGCTCACAGGGCCGACCCACCATCTTCAAAATAAAAAGATGTCGGCCCGTCAAGTTATTTATCGGCGCTGGGCCGACGGACCGACGTAAATTTTAAACACTGGTCTAAAATAGGAAAATAAATAAGAATTCTAAGTACGAACGTCGCGTTAAAAACATTCTAAATAAGATTTACGACAACCGACAAATATAAAATGAAAGTAGAAAAATATCGATACCGGAAAAACGTATCGATACAGTGTATCACGGAAGATCATATTGCAATATATCGATATTGCAATTTTTTTTGACAGCCATATAACTATGGTCTCTAAAGCGTCCACAAGATTTTTGAAGTGATCAAGGGCCCTAACTCTAACAGTAATTATTAGAAACCGTTGAAAAACAATAAGCTTCTTCGTCTGATGACCTTAAACACTGTGTATAAATTTAAAGCCAGTCGGATATTAACTTTAGCCTCTAGAGATATTAAATGAAATGAAATGGAGTTTAACGTCCTACTGTCCACAAGATTTTTCAAAGTGATTAAGGGGCATAACTCTGGCAGTAATTATCGGATAACGGTGAAAATCAAAAGGCTTCTTTGTCTCATGACCTTTAACACTGTGTATAAATTCAAAGTAAGTCGGACATTAACTTTAGTCTCAAGATCGTCCACAAAATTTTTCATGAACTTAAACAATGTGTATAAATTTAAAATCAGTTGGATATTACCTTTAGCCTCAAGAGCGTTCCAAAAAAATTTCAAAGCAATCAAGGGCAATAACTTTGGAAGTAATTATCAGAAATCGGTGAAAATCAAAAGACTTTTTCATCTCATAAACTTAAACAATGTGTATAAATTTAAAGTCAGTCTGATATTAACTTTAGCCTCAAGAGTGTCCACAAAATTTTTCAAAGTGATCAAGGCCCATAACTTTGGCAGTAATTATCGGAAATTGGTGAAAATCAAAAGGCTTTTTTTGTCTAATGACCTTAAACAATGTGTATAAATTTAAAGTCAGTTGGATATTAACTTTAGTCTCAAGAGCATCCACAAGATTTTTTTAAAGTGATCAAGGATCATAACTCTGGCAGAAATTATCGGAAATTGGAGAAAATCAATTGGCGGACAGACAGATGGTTGCTACGACAATATACGACCACATTTCAATGTGGGCGTATAAAAAAACGGATACAATAATTTATTCAGGAATATTACTGACATGAATTTCAAGTCTGTACATGACTTAAATATGCAAAATTTTCCGAACGGTGTACCTGTTTGTCATATTTTTGTGGTAACTACATACAGTAGTATACTATATTCCGCATAACAAATTACCAAGAATTATTTTTGTTGAAGTCTGGTTATATTAAATAGAATGGAAGCTTAAAATTTTAAAACCCAGTTCCTACCGGGACCCAATTCTGGCCAGTTCATCTCAAAATGGATAAAGAACCCTGTTATGGACATTCTGTCTAACAACCACCATATTGGATTTATTAACATTAAATATTCAATCTAACCAAAATTATTTTTACCTCTACTATTTTCAGTCGGGGATTGTTTGTCTTTTCTTTTTCACGTCCGCGGAAGGATAGAATGTTTCTTCCTGAATGGTTTCTTTGTCTTCCCGGACGACTTAAAGTTCCCATTGTACTTCCCAATTTTCGATAGAAGTCTTCAAAAGCATGTAGGTACCTGAGGATTAAAAAAAATAGCACTGCCAGAACACAAAAACTATCAGCCACAGTTTGATCATTTGCTTTACCTAAATGATGAGAAATGACATAATTTAAACATACATTATGCGAGAGATAAATCTGCCTATTGTAAGTCTTTATTTAAGCTTCAGATGTTATAGAAATTACGAATTAGACCTTTATTTAAATGACAAGCTGAAAACAAACTCTGTAGACAATCGGATGGCTTGGATACAGCTTGGATTTTTAACAGTCGTCCATTTAAAATTAAATCAATAAATGGCCGACCAAGCTAACGTTTATCGTTAATCACTAACGTCACTACCGGAAACTTCCGATAGTGATATACCAAGTGAGGGTACCATAGCCATTGAGATGTTACTCGATAATCGAGAATATGTGGGTGGAGTTATCGTCTGTCAATCAAACGATCAGCAATTATCGTAGATAGGTCAGACACAGTTGATGCCTATTTCTAGTCCAAACTTCCAACAGTGACAACTCTGTTCAGAATAAAGTAATTTCACTGAATTTTTCAATATATTCTTTATTTATTATCTATTTTTGAATTACTATCTCATATAGCAAGAATGTCCAACAATTATTAAACTCTTTATAATGTATTCTTTAACTGACATAGGTGAAAAAGGTGATTTTGAGATAATGATTATACATTTGATTTTATTAGCTTTTCAAGTATCTCATATAGCAAGAATGTCCAACAATTATTAAACTCTTTATAATGTATTCTTTAACTGACATAGGTGAAAAAGGTGATTTTGAGATAATGATTATACATTTGATTTTATTAGCTTTTCAAGTAGATCTCACCATTCCTCTTACAAAACTTTTTTACCGATTCAAAATCGGATGAAATTGTATATTTTCTTTTTGTGATGCTCTATTTCATTTCATACTACAACTATTACTCCGAATTCCCAGCAACTACAAAACACAGTTTTCTTTTTTAAATATACAGCATTAGATTTAGATGTTGCATTTTGAACGATCAAAGTTATTATTTTCAGTGTGATGCTCTATTTCATTTCATACTACAACTATTACTCTGAATTCCCAGCAACTCCAAAACACAGTTTTCTTTTTTAAATATACAGCATTAGATTTAGATGTTGCATTTTGAACAATCAAAATTATTATTTTCAGTTTTAAAGAACAGTATAACTGCATGTCATTTGCATGAAGATCGAACAGATCGAACTGAAGGACATATTTCTTGACAACTGATTAACTAATGCCATCTCATTAAAAGATAGGTTGCCAGGCAACAAAACATACGCTCACAGCAGCTATATCGTCCGGGCCATCAACAAGAGTTGTCACATATTTTTACTTTTTTCGGTAATGAAACATTTATAATACATTAAAATCTGATTAAGAGTAACAACTCATTAAGTAATTATCAGAAAACCATTAGAATTTGTTTGGTTTTTATAAAGTTCTGCCCCATGCTAACGTTTAGTATACAAAACTTTTAACATCATGGATTTAGCTGTTCAAGTCATAAAGATTCTTGAAAATCAATATACTTGTTCGTCTCAAGATCTTAAACACTGTGTATAAATTTAAAGTCAATCAGATATTAACTTTAGCCTCTAGAGTGTCCACAAGATTTTTCAAAGTGATCAAGGGCCACATCTCTGGCAAAAATTATCGGAAATCGCTGAAAATAAATAGGCTTCGTCTCATGGTCTTCAACACTGTGTATCAAATTAAAGTCAATCGGATATTAATTTTGACCTCTAGAGCGTCCACAAGATTTTTTGAAGTGATCAAGGGCCATAACTCTGGCAGTAATTATCGAAAATCGTTGAAAATCAATAGGCTTCTTTGTCTCATGACCTTAAACACTGTGTATAAATTTGAAGTCAATCAGATATTAACTTTGGCTTCTAGAGCGTCCACAAGATAATTTGAAGTGATCAAGGGCCATAACTCTGGCAGTAATTATCGGAAATCGCTGAAAATCAATAGAATTTTTCGTCTCATGACCTTAAACATTGTGTATAAATTTAAAGTCAATCGGATATTAACTTTAGCCTATAGAGCGTCCACAAGCAATTGTGGACGCCGGACGGATGGGTGCGACAACAATATACGACCACATTTCAATGTGGGCGTATAAAAACGACTGTAGATAGACCATTCATGTAAATGGACGTAATGCCATTTTGATAAATATGGATTTTCTGGCACAAAAAGCTATTGCAAATACTGTAAGATATTGCATGCCAAATTCATGGACAGATTTCGACTGAGAAGTATCAAAGGGTGATTTTTGTGCAAATAGGGTATAGATTTCTACTAATTTAGTAAATATCTGCAAATACAGGTAAAATTCTAATTATCGCAACAAATCTAATACCACAAGGCCAAAATCTGTAGATTCGTTGTATTCATTAACAGGGGTGAGAAACTGACTGAAAGGTGATTTAATTATCGCTAGGGGTGAAAATCTGTGACTGTGCGTTTTCTGTACTGGGTGTGTTAATATATGGATGGGTTAAAAACAACTGACACGGTGTGTATTCTTTGTTGGGTGAGTTTTCTCGAAAGCGTGTTATAATTGCACCAAAGGTGTTTTATCAAGGACCAGCAGGCTTGATCTGACGTGTAGGTGTTAAATCTAATTTACTGTGCAATTTCTTGTTCGACCGCGTGTTTTACGCAGATTGGTCTATGTTAAGTGTAGTTCTTTATACATGGATTTATATGTGCCGTAGTTACATTCCAAAGTAGTCGGGCTAAACAGAAATTTCTCATCATCAAACTTAGTTATCATGTTCCAAAGTCTCAACCAATCAAATTGCTTATCACTGCTTAGCCTTACTGGAAAATGTGCATGACTGAACACTGTCAAGGCATTCACCTAATAGACACCTGCACCAAGTATGAACATTCTACCTCGACCAATGAAATTGCTTAGCTCTGCTTAGCTTTAGTGGAAAATGTTAATGATTGAACTCAGTCAAGACATTCACCTAATGAACATCTAAGCCTAAACATTCTACCTCAATTAAAAGTGAAAAGTTCTTATGTTCCAGTCTTGACCAATCAAATTGCTTATCCTACTTAAAAATACTGCATATTAGGATCCCATATTTTCATGGCAAGATAAAAATATCAATATTGACTGAAATGGAGCAATATTGAATTCTAATTCATGTTTTTAAGTTCCAATATTATGGGAAATATTGAGTTAGTGGTTTAGCACCTTTAAACACTGAATAAAGTCAATTGGATGACCATTAATAAGATTTTTCAAAGGGCCCAATTCTGGAAAATGGTTGAAAATAACAGGTTTCTGGGACTCATGACCTTAAACACTGACCGATGATGACGACAATATAACATGTCGAACATGTTAAGGTATTGGCATAGGCATATTTTAGCACCTTTAAACACTGAATAAAGTCAATTGGATGACCATTAATAAGATTTTTCAAAGGGCCATAACAACTCTGGCCCAATTCTGGAAAATTGTTGAAAATAACAGGTTTCTGGGACTCATGACCTTAAACACTGACCGATGATGACGACAATATAACATGTCGAACATGTTAAGGTATTGGCATAGGCATATTTCTGTTTATTTCAGGATTCAAAAATTACGTCTGCTAATGTTTGATAGTTTTAGTTCCATTTTCTGTCAGACATTTTTACCAAAAATAAAGGGGCACAACTCTTATCGTTATTTAAGCAGACGAATTCAGGCTACAATTAAAAATCATCTGTTGATAAAACATTCAAATTTGTACGCAATAAAAAAATTGGTGCACCTCGTTATTTTTCATATTTAATTCCTGTGCGGTATTCGAATTTATGTCAGTAATATTCCTGCAAAATTATCTGTTGTCCCAATACCAATCTGATTAAAATACAGATGTAAATTTTGTTTTGCTTTTTTATACTTTCAATGGTCTAAAAATGAGAAGTATAAAAAGTGAGTTTTGTGCAAATAGGGTATAGTTTTTTACCTAAAATAGTAAATTTCTTCAGATATCGGTAAAAGTCTAATTATCGCAACAAATCTAATACCCCAAGGCTAAAATCTGTACTAATTAAAAGGGGTGAGAATTGACTGACAGGTGATTTAATTATTGCTAGGGGTGAAAATCTCGGTGCGTTTTCTGTACTGGGTGTTTTAATTAACTGTGTATTCTTTGTTTGGTGAGTTTTCTCGAAAGCGTGTTATAACTGCAGCAAAGGTGTTTTATCAAGGACCAACAGGCTTTATCTGACGCGTAGGTGTTAAATCAAATTTACCATGCAATTTCTTGTTCGACCGTGTGTTTTACGCAGATCGGTGTAGGTCTTTATACCCTTTTCATTTCCGTCTTTTTTCAGTCACTCTGGTCCTAAATTTGTCCTATCTGAATGTATTCAAGACTTGAGAACCTTCAACTTAATTGATTCCATGTTAATAATACCTTCATTATTTAGTACTGGGGGCTGACATGTTGGTATCCAAAAGTGCCTCATTGGTTGAATCACGTCACATGACCATTGGGCGGCGATATGAAGCGCAAAATTTAAAAGCGGATTTTATCAACACTGCTTGGTATTTCTCTAAGACTTGAACTTTTAATTTGGGAATGAGAATGCTATAATTGACACATTCTTTCACTAAAATATTAAATTGCTTTTTGATGGAGCAAAGGTGACAAGATATTCGATGTCAGCTACTGGCATATTCATCGTGTAATTTGATTGTTGACGTGACAAGGCGTGACTTGACGTACCGAAACAAGTCAGTACTGTTTTTACACAATTCTAGTTTTAAATTTAAAATTGTAGCATTTTTGTGTTAAAATGCCCCTTAAAATGCGATTTCCAAGAAAGTTTGGAAGTCGTAACCAAGGGACGTACAACTCATATAATACACAAATCTACTCAAAACCACCACTATTTCCACATATATCGCAATCATTTATATCGTCTTTTAATATACCACCATTCCTATAGCTAAATATGTCATATACTTTAACAAGCAGTTGCCATGCAAGATACGCCCACATTTTGCAAGAGATGGACAGAACGAGCTAAAAAAAATAATGTGATTTTTCCTACAAACAAGGGCCATAATTCAGGAAATTACAATTCGATATGTGCGAATATCGTAAAAAAAAGGAGATCTTTGGGTTATGAACACCATTTCAAGTTTCATCAAAATCAGATAAAAATTGTGATCTCTAGAGGGTCCACAACCTTCGTATTACAAACTTTTACAAAATTTGCGTACAAAGAGCGGCCTTTGTTGGGCAGTTTCATTTCAATTTTCCCGAAATCCAAAATCAACCTTCATTATAGTGGAATGGTGATATATAAACAGTTTTTAAAATCGGAAAAAAAAAATGGGACCTCTAGAGAATCTGCAAACTAAAAATGTGATTTTTCGAATAATCATGGGCCATAATCAGGAAGTTACGTTCAGATATGCACGATTATCAAAAGGAACCAAGATCTTAGTGTGTAACAGTGATATATTCACAGGGACCACAGGCTAAAAACGTGATTTTTCTTACAATCAGGGGCCATAATTCAGGAAGTTACGATCCGATATGCGTGAATATCGTAAGGGACCAAGATCTTTTGGAGATAAACCTATATTTAAAGTTTCGTCAAAATCGGATAAGAATTGTGACCTGTAGAGTGTCCAAAAACAAATTGTGGATGTCCGGACGGACAGGGGCGACGACAATATATGTCCACATGAAAATGTGGGAGTATAAAAACAGTCTTCTTGCCTCAAAGTCCGACAATTCTTGCTTGTTTGGTCATCATATGAAAGGAGCATAACATCTTGTATATACCCAAATTCTTCCATTTTTGATTGTTTACCATTCAATTTCAAAAAGTCATTTCTAGTCCAAAATTTTTGTCATTTTTTCAAAAGATAGGTTGCCAAGCAACAAAACATACGCCCAGAGCAGCTAAATCGTCCGGGCAGTCAACAAGAGTTGTCGCATATTTTTACTTTTTCAGTAATGAAACATTTATAATACACTAAAATCTGATTTGTCTCATGACCTTAAACAATGTGTATAAATCGGATATTAACTTTAACCTCTAGTGCGTCCACAAGCAATTGTGGACGCCAGACCGATGGACGGACCGACGGACTGGGGAGACAACAATATATGACCACATTTTAATGCAGGCGTATAAAAAGGTATGTATGCTTTGTTGGCAGTGGTAAGAAAGGATCGAACATAACTCTTTTTTTCGTACAATCAGGGGCCATAATTCAGGAAGTTACGATCCGATATATACGCGAATATGGAAAGTAACCAAGATCTTTGAGTTATAAACTTACATTTCAAGTTTCATCAAAATCAGAAGAAAATTGTCACCTCTAGAGGATCCAAAACATTGATATACCATATTTTTACGCTATTTGAGTACGAGGGGTGGCCATTTTGTCTGTCAGTTTGGGTCCGATCTTTACGAAATTCAAACTCAACGATCCTTATGGTGTAAAGGTGATATATTCAAATGGTTTTTTTTAAATCGGATAATAATTGTGATCTCTAGAGGGACCTAGTACGAGGGGTGGCCATTTTGTCTGTCAGTTTGGGTCCGATTTTTACGAAATTCGAACTCAACGATCCTTAGGGTGTAAAGGTGATATATTCAAATGTTTTTTTAAATCGGATAATAATTGTGATCTCTAGAGGGACCTCAAGCTAAAAACGCGATTTACGTACAATCAGGGGCCATAATTCAGGAAGTTATGATCCGATATGCGCGAATATCGAAAGGAACCGAGATCTTTGGTTATAAACTTACATTTCAAGTTTCATCAAAATCAGAAGAAAATTGTGACCTCTAGAGAGCCCACAACCTTGATGTATCACATTTTTACACTATTTGAGTACATGGGGCGGCCATTTTGTCTGTCAGTTTTGGTCCGATTTTTACGAAAATCGAATTCAACCATCCTTTAGTGTAACGGTGATATATAATATTTCAGTTTCAACAAAATCGGATAAAAATTGTGACTTTTATAGAGTCCACAAGCTAAAAACGCGATTTTTCGTACAATCAGGGGCCATAATCCATGAAGTTACGGTCCAATACATGCCAATATCGAAAGGAACCGAGATCTTAGGGATATAAACCTATATTTCAAGTTTCGTTGATATTGGATAAGAATTGTGACCTGTAGAGTGTCCTCAAAGAATTGTTAATGGACGGACGTCCGGACTGACAGGGGCGATGACAATATACGCCCACATGAAAATTTGGGCATATGAAAATGACGAAAAAATATGTGAAATGATTATAGCTCAAAACCTATCTGAAAAAAGAACTGTGAAAAAGTTTCCAAAGTGGCCTTTGGAGAAAAAAATAATGCTACAAATTTAAAATTAATCTGATGAGTTAATTCTATTTTAAGTTTTGAATATCGTCTGGGCAGTCAACAAGAGTTTAAAATTGGATGGTAAGTAAAAAGATAGGTTGCCAGGCATTGAATCGTCTGGGCAGTTAACAAGAGTTGTCGCATATTTTTACTTTTTTCGGTAATGAAACATTTATTTTACTACAAGGCGTCACAACTCCATTGGAAGAAAGTGTTTTTTTCCCAATTTGTCACCTTTTTTAAACTTAAGGTCACATAGTCGTTATTTAATCTTTTGCAATATTATTGTCGGATTGTAATATTTGATACATTTTGACATAGCCGGAGACAAGGCACATAGCTACAGTTCTTTAGATTTTTTATTTTCGACGAATCTTCGGAGATATTAGGCGCCAAATTTTGAAAATTAAAATTTTTAGGAAAAACTTTTTTATTAATTAATATTTTTATGTGGTATTTTACCAAAAGTTAAAGAGTCATCTGATTTGACCAAAAATGGCAACATTTTTTGTCACCGTATTTTTCCTTGGCCCCCATTGGCTAATTCAGTTTTTCAGTCCTGGATTAATTATTTATTGTTCGATTTGTATAAAACAAAGTTCATATGCTCCGTGGTCCAAAATGTCATTTATTTTGTTACCGGTACATTTTCCTTTAAGCAACGGAAGTGACGTAAATTTAGCAAAAACTGCAATTTTGACAGTTCGGTACCACTTTTTGAAAGCAAATATTATTTTTTTCAAATCTGGTATGACTGAAGTGGTGTGCCCTGTTGAGGCGCAGAAATCATCGCGCTCACTTTTTAAAATTTTTATTTCGTTTTCGGATCATTTCGATTTAAAGGTGAAAAAAGGTGAAAAAATGAGCTATTCACAACCCATTCAGGCTTTTCATATTTTAGAATATTTCTTCGCAACTTCATAAAATAGTAGCAATAATCCATCTGAAGAGAATGTATGTGAAAATTAGTTTGTAATTATTATTCGATTTTCATAAAAGTGACAAAATTTGATGCGTAATGTCAATTTTAACAAGGTCAAACCAATTTAACATTTTCAATGTCACCGGAAATGATGTAATTTGTGCAAAAATTTGTATTTATAACCTTCAAAACCAGTAATATATTCAAATGAGTCTTATTTGTTATTTGTTTAAAATTTTGATATTTGATTCCAATCAACTAATAGAATGAACCCATACAATCATATAGATATCACAAAATGGTTTCTACCTTGTTCAGTTGCGGAGAAATAGACGATTTTCAACCGGTAACTTTTTAAGGTTTTTGGTCCATAAAAGTGTCAATTATTATTCGATTTTCATAAAATTTCCAGTGTGTGATACCAAATGCCATTTACGATTTCATACCTGTAATTTAACACTTTTACTGTCACCGGAAGTAACGTCATTTTGGGAAAAATGTATTTTTAGCCTTCAAAACAGATATTGTTTTTAAAATTATGATATTTGATTCTAATCAACAAATAGATTGAACCTACACGATCATACAGATACCCAAAAATTGTTTCTAACTTGTAGGGTTGCAGAGAAATAGACGATTTTCTACAAGTCACTTTTCAAGGTTTTTGGTCTATAAAAGTGGCAATTATTGTTCGATTTACATAAAATTTTCACCATGTGATGCCTTATGCCATTTCTGATTTCATAAAACTAATTGAACATTTTCATTATCACCGGAAGTACTGTACACTTACATTTTACCGAAAAAACAATCATCCAACACATTGGCCGTTTTATTTTCCACTTGAGTATATCTCAGAAACTACTTGTCGATCAATCCGATATCTTTGGTTTTACAGTAAAGATGGCATGACTTGGAGATTAAATCTATTTCAAACATTCTGCGACAATGCGAAATGTTTGAAATCACCGAAGTTGGTTTTTTTCTAAATATTGTCGGAATATTAACAATAATTGCCGGATTTTAACATTTGATACATTTTGACATAGCTAGAGACAAGGCACATAGCTACGGGTCTTTAGATTTTTTATTTTCGATGAATCTTCGGAGATATTAGGCGCCAAATTTTGAAAATTAAAATTTTTACAAATTTTTTTTTTATTAATGAATATTTCTTTATGGTATTTTCTCCAGGGCTAAAGGGTCATCTGATTTGAGCAAAAATGTGAACAACTTTTGTCTCAGTAATTTGCGTTAGTCGCCAGGGATAGAAACTAATGCTCGCCCAGGTCGCCCATGGCAAGTAAAAGTCAGTACGGGTGAATGAAATTCAAAATCAATTAGCCCGTGTGGCGACCTGATATTTTGGTAGTTGTAATAATTGATAATTTGTACTTAATGAACACTGTCCCGAAAATCATCGCCATCACTTTTTACATGTTTTAAATCTTTGGCTGTTCCATTTCGCCATACCGGTATGAAATCTGAGCAAGCGAGCTTGCTGATTGGTTGAAATTGTATGATAACGAGGGAGGGTACGGAACAGCCTGTTTACACCTCGATGAATTATGAAGCGAAAGTCGATATAATTGAATAACTTTTCAGTCATATTTCAGGTTAATTATCATAAATCGCCTAATTGTTGATATATATATACATGAAGCAATTTAGCAAAGAAGATGGATGTTAAAAGGTTTTATAACAGCGATGTATTACGGCAATGAAGACGCTCGTAAATACATGTGCTCTGCCATAAATAACTTCATCACTCGGTGACAAATTATGATATTAAGAATGAGTTCGCGAGAGAATCATGCAAAATTTAAAAGATAGGTTGCCAGGCAACGAAACATACGCCCACAGCAGCTAAATCGTCCGGGCAGTCAACAAGAGTTGTCGCATATTTTTACTTTTTTCGGTAATGAAACATTTATAATACACTAAAATCTGATTAAGAGCAACAACTCAGAAAACCATTAGAATTTGTTTGGTTTTTATAAAGTTCTGCCCCATGCTAACATTTTGTATACAAAACTTTTAATACTGTATCATGGATTTAGCTGTTCCAAGTCATAAAAATTCATTGAAAATCAATATACTTGTTCGCCTCAAGATCTTAAACTCTGTGTATCAATCTGAAGTCAATCAGATATTAACTTTGGCCTCTAGGGCGTCCACAAGAATTTTCAAAGTGATCAAGGGCCATAACTTTGGCAGTAATTATCAGAAATCTTTGAAAATCAATAGGATTCTTCGCCTCGTGACCTCAAACACTGTGTATAAATTTAAAGTCAATGAGATTAACTTTGGCCTCTAGAGTGTCCACAAGATTTTTTGAAGTGATCAAGGGCCATAACTCTGCAGTAATTATCGGAAATCGCTGAAAATCAATAGGCTTCTTCGTCTCATGACCTTAAACACTGTGTATAAATTTAAAGTCAATCGGATATTAACTTTGGCCTCTAGAGCGTCCACAAGATTTTTTGAAGTGATCAAGGGCCATAACTCTAGCAGTAATTATCGGAAATCGCTGAAAATCAATAGGCTTCTTCGTCTCATGACCTTAAACACTGTGTATAAATTTAAAGTCAATTGGATATTAACTTTGGCCTCTAGAGCGTCCACAAGATTTTTTGAAGTGATCAAGGGCCATAACTCTAGCAGTAATTATCGGAAATCGCTGAAAATCAATAGGCTTCTTCGTCTCATGACCTTAAACACTGTGTATAAATTTAAAGTCAATCGGATATTAACTTTGGCCTTTAGAGCATCTACAAGATTTTTCAAAGTGATCAAGGGTCATAACTCTGGCAGTAATTATCGGAAATCGCTGAAAATCAATAGACTTCTTCGTCTCATGACCTTAAACACTGTGTATAAATTCAAAATCAATTGGATATTAACTTTGGCCTTTAGAGCGTCCACAAGATTTTTTGAAGTGATCAAGGGCCATAACTATGGCAGTAATTATCGGAAATTGCTGAAAATCAATAGGCTTCTTCGTCTCATTACCTTAAACACTGTGTATAAATTTAAAGTCAATCGGATATTAACTTTGGCCTCTAGAGCGTCCACAAGATTTTTTGAAGTGATCAAGGGCCATAACTCTGGCAGTAATTATCGGAAATCGCTGAAAATCAATAGGCTTCTTCGTCTCATGGCCTTAAACACTGTATATAAATTTAAAGTCAATCGGATATTAACTTTAGCCTCTAGAGCGTCCACAATCAATTGTGGACGCCGGACCGACGGACGGACGGGGGCGACGACAATATACGACCACATTTCAATGTCGGCGTATAAAAAAACGGCACAAGCGGTGTCAGGCGATTTTGACCAAACTTTGCAGATTTGGTCATTGGGTACCCCGTATACCCCACATGAAATATGAGGGTCACGAACCTTGTAGTTACGGAGAACCAGCTATGGCCATTTTAGTGTTAAAAATACGTCATTTTTTTATTAAAAAAATCCTTAAATTCAAATATTTCCCATAAATTGTCTATTAATTTTTTATTTTTTTAAATTATTTTTTATTAATAATCATGTCTACTTCTTCAATATATATGACTATTAAATTTTTGACATCATTTTTCCAATAAAATCATGCATTGCTTGGATTATTAGGCCTGATAATGCCCCATGCAATCGCCTTCCAACACCCTGTGTAGGGCCCGTACAGATGATTCGGGAGTTCCACGAGGATCAGTCCTTGGACCTGTCCTTTATGTAAGGTATACTAAGAATTTGGGACAACTAATCGATAAGCGTGGTTTCTAGGACGACATTCTTATGCAGATGATACACAGCTGATCGCAAGTTATTCCCTTTCAAAAACTGTTTTATTCCCTAATTATTCTGACATCAAATTGTGTACACATGACATTAAAGATAGGATGACAAGAAATATGTTGAAATTAAATTTAATTGAATTAAGTAAATCAGAATGTATTTTATGTGGTCAAAATACACATCTGAAAAATACAGGTTCAAATGATGTGGTTGTTCGAGATGTAATATTTGTACCATGAGACCCTGTGAAGAGGTTAGGTGTCCTCTTGGGGTCCAATTTGAGCATGGACAGTTACATTAGTGAAATTTGTCGAAACTGTTATCTTTGGTCCAGGAACATTGGCCATATAAACACTTTATTAGCCAGGAAGCAACTGCTACACTTATATGTTCTTTGGTATTCTCAAGGATTGACTACTGTAACATCTTGTTAGTAGGAACATCTAGTGCCAATTTTAAAAAAAAAAATCAACTTGTAGAAAATACTGCAGCTCGAATTCTTACCAGATCACCAAAACACTCTCATATTACTCCTTTTCTGAAATCAATCTATTGGCTGCCAATCATCTTCAAAAGTCTGCCTTTGACGTATCAGTGTGAATGACTTAGCTCAAATATACTTATCTAACTTTATGCACATACAAGTTCCCTCGAGTAACCTCCGGCCAAACACACATTCATCACATTCATCAGGTGGAAATTAATATCATTTGTATACGGATCGTGCTCAGTGAATTACCCTAAACTGCGTAACAATCTTCCAGAGATCATTAAATCATCTCAAACCCTTTCTTGTTTTACATCAAGACTTATCAAGATTAATTAAATTAATTTAATTGTATGCGCAGTGGACATTCTTCTGTACATGGAGTATGTGCGCTATATAAATGTACATATTAATAATATTATTATTATTCGTCAGGCCGAAATTAGATTTGCACTTTCGTTTAATCTGGGGTCTTCCCTAAAACGTTGGACAGTGATTTAAGATATTAAAAACAGTGAAAGTATTGTTCGTCTCCAAACAATATTGTTTACATTGTAGCTGTGTTGATAGCCGTGTCACGCAATTAGTTTTTCTGCGATATTCTGCTATGCACTGGTTAACTGGGCGTAATAAATTTCGTGAATCATGACGTAACATTATGTTAACATATTTGAAACTCTGTTTAAACCAGAATTATATTGTTACACAGTAGGTATTGGTTGTTAATCGGACTATTGACCAATCATAATTTGGAACAGAAATTTGCTTTCATTACAGCAGTGTTAAGTGGGATTAGGTCTAATCAAACGAAACACCGCAGGGAGTATGCTAAAATAGTGGCCTTACGGTCATATACAATTTGTTTTTTGTCTTTTTGAAATATCACTTGATTCGTTTGTCAAGTATAGACAGATATATCTATGACTACTACACTATTTAGTTTTTACGATTTGCTGTTCAAAAATTTATCATCCTTCTACTAGATCATGAGGTTATATTGCCGAATTAATAAAATGTTGAAAATTTTAAAGTGTAATTGTGAGCTCAGTTTTCATGATTAGATACTTATTGGATAGATAGATAAATAGATAGATAGCGCTCGATAGATAGATACATAGATAGTAATAAGTATTAACATATAGATAGTATAAGTATTAACATTTGTAGTTTTGATAATGGAACATTTTTTAAACTTGAATTTTTTGATGAAAGTATATAATCTGCGTTTATATACTCGGCCAAATTAAAAACTTGACACTCGGGATTTTTGGGACTAGATTTTTAATATTTGGTGTAAGGCAACTATTTTAGTGTTATGTTGTGCACAGACGACCTTGACATCAACAGAAAGCAAGAATAAATCTTGCCGAAAGTCCTTGACATTGATAACGTTCGTGATGTCACAGTACCCCCCAAAATGAAATTCACAGACTTGGAGAACAATCGGAATAAAGTGTTTAGTAACGGTTGTGGCCTCCTCTAGCATCTCGTACTGCCACACAACGTCTTCTTGTGGATCTCAGAACATTAGTAAACACTACCCGAAGAAGACGTCGCCACTGCTCAGCAAGAGCATGTTGAAGGTCCTGCAACGTCAGTGGTGGATTCACTTGCTGACGAACACGTCGACCCAGTTCGTCCCAGATGTGTTCAATAGGATTAAGGTCGGGGCTAAGCGACAGCCAATCCAGGACTTGGACACAAGCATTTCTTAAAAAATTATGGGTAGCAATTGCTGTATGGGGTCGAGCATTGTCTTGTTGAAACGTTAGTCCAGGCCCATGTCTCTGCATAAACGGAAGAAGAACAGGTTGCAAAATCTGATCCTTGTACTGGACAGCATTTAAGTTCCCTTGGACAACAACAAGAGGAGAACGTCCATGTGCACAAAAAAAACCAAAAAACATGAAGCTGCTGCCACCAAATCGGTCAACTTCTCTGACGCATACTTGAGCATAATGTTTACCTCGTCTGCGGTACACTCTGACCCTGCCATCGGCAAATCTCTAAGTGAATCAAGATTCGTCACTAAAGACGACCAAATTCCACTGTCTTTGAGTAAATATTATGTGTCTTGTGGCCCACACAAGTCAGTTACGGCGATGAAGAGGTGTCAATATTGGTCCATTATAGGGCCTCCGAGCTCGAAGACCACCAGTCTGCAAGCGATTTCGAACAGTTTGTGCAGTTACCCTTCCACCAAACATCTCTCTACTTGTGGAGGTTGCAGTGACAAATCTGTTTCTAAGATGACGTAATTGTATTGCTTGATCTTCCCGGAGTGACGTCACACGTCAAACCAATTTAACATTTTCACTGTCAGTGGAAATGATATCATTTGGGCAAAAATGTATTTTTAGCCTTTAAAAGAGATATTTTATTCAAATGATTCGTATTTGTTATTTTTTTTAAATTTTGATATTTGATTCCGATCAACTAATAGAATGAACCCATATGATCATATAGATATCACAAAATGGTTTCTAACTTGTTCAGTTGCAGAGAAATAGACGATTTTCAACAGGATACTTTTCAAGGTTTTCGGTCCATAAAATTTTTATTATTATTCGATTTTCATAAAATTTTCAGTGTGTGATAACTAATGCCATTTACGATTTCATACAAGAAATTTAAGATTTTCATTATCACCGGATTTGGTTGATTCTGCTTCCATTTTATTTGATGCGTGCAAGGTTTGTGGATATCTGTTTATTGGTTCCATTGGTACTGGAAGTGATGAGTTTAAGGGTAACTTGGCACCGGAAGTGACATAAGTTCATGGGTAACGTGGCACCGCTGAAACCCGTCATTACTGCTTCGCAGTTCTAGTGATGATTGTTTTTACCAAAAAAACAATCATCCAACACATTGGCCGTTTTATTTTCCACTTGAGTATATCTCAGAAACTACTTGTCGGATCAATCCGATATCTTTGGTTTTAAAGGAAAGATGGCATGACTTAGAGATTAAATCTATTTCGAACATTCTGCGACAATGCGAAATGTCCGAAATCACTAAAGTTTTTTTTATTCTAAATATAGCCGTAATATTAACAATAATTGCCGGATTTTAACATTTGATACATTTTGACATAGCCAGAGACAGGGCACTTAGCTACGGGTCTTTAGATTTTTGATTTTCGATGAATCTTCTGAGATATTAGGCGCCAAATTTTGAAAATTTAAATTTTTACAAATTTTTTTTTTATTAATGAATATTTCTTTATGGTATTTTATCCAGGTCTAAAGGGTCATCTGATTTGAGGAAAAATGTGAACAATTTTTGTCTCAGTAATTTGCGTTACCCGCCATTGGCTAATTCAGTTTTTCGGTCCTAGATTGATTACTTATTGTTCGATTTGTTTAAAACAAAGTTCATATGCTTCTTTTTCCAAAATATCATTTTTTATGTTACCAATTTTAACAACCAGCGGCTGCCAGGCAGGATACGCCCACATTTTCGAGAGATGGATAGAGAACAAGCTAACAAGAAAGTGATTTTTCCTACAATCAAGGGCCATAATTCAGGAAATTACAATTCGATATGCGCAAATATCGAAAGGAACTGAATGAACGGCAGCCAATTTGTCTGTCAATTTTGGGCCGATTTTCACGAAATTCGAACTCAGTCGTCCTCAGGGTGTAACGGTGATATAATAATACGTTTTTTTAAATCGGATAAAAATTATGACCTCTACAGGATCCACAAGCTAAAAACGCAATTTTTCGTACAATCAGGGGCCAAAATTCAGGAAGTTACGGTCCGATATGTGCGAATATCGAAAGGAACCAAGATCTTTGGGTTATAAACTTATATTTCAAGTTTCAACAAAATCGGATAAAAATTGTGACCTCTATAGGGTTCACAACCTTGATATAACATATTCTTATGCTATTCCAGAACGAACGGCGGCCATTTTGTCTGTCAATTTTGGGCCGATTTTCACGAAATTCAAACTCAGTCGTCCTTAGGGTGTAACGGTGATATAATAATACGGTTTTTTTTTTATCGGATAAAAATTATGACCTCTATAGGGTCCACAAGCTAAAAACGCGATTTTCCGTACAATCAGGGGCCATAATTCAGGAAATTACGGTCCGATATGCGCGAATATCGAAAGGAACCGAGATCTTTGGGTTATAAACTTACATTTCAAGTTTCAACAAAATCGGATAAAAATTGTGACCTCTATAGGGTCCACAACCTTGATATACCATATTCTTACGCTATTTGGGAACGAACGGCGGCCATTTTGTCTGTCAATTTTGGGCCGATTTTCACGAAATTCGAACTCAGTCATCCTTAGGGTGTAACGGTGACATAAAAGAACGTTTTTTTAAATCGGATAAAAATTATGACTTCTATAGGGTCCACAAGCTAAAAACGTGATTTTTCGTACAATCAGGGGCCATAATTCAGGAAGTTACTGTCCGATATGCGCGAATATCGAAAGGAACTGAGATCTTTGGGTTATAAACTTACATTTCAAGTTTCAACAAAATCGGATCAAAATTGTGACCTCTATAGGGTCCACAAGCTAAAAACGTGATTTTTCGTACAAACAGGGGCCATAATCCATGAAGTTTCGATCCGATACATGCCAATATTGAAAGCAGCCGAGATCTTTTGGGGATACACCTATATTTCAAGTTTCGTCGAAATTGGATAAGAATTGTGACCTGTAGAGAGTCCACAAACAATTGTGGACGGACGTACGTCCGGACGGACAGGGGCGACGGCATAATACGTCCACATGAAAATGTGGGCGTATAAAAACTATAATTTTAACAGTTCGGTACCACTTTTTGAAAGCAAATATTATTTTTTCAAAATTTGATATTACCAATGGGATGCGCCATGTAAATGTGCACAAAACATCGGACTCAGTTTTCTTAATTTCGATTTCGTTTTCGGGCTATTTCGATTAAAAGGTGAAAAACGGTGTAAAATTAAGCTATTTACAACCCATTCAGCGTCTTCATATTTTAAAATATTTCTTCGTAACTTTCAAAAACTTGTAGCAATAATCCATACGAAGAGAATGTATGTGAAAATTAGTTTGTAATATGAGCGGTTGCCGAGAAATAGACAAATTCTGCTTGCGTCACTTTTCATGTTATTTTGCCTGTAAAGGAGTCAATTATTATTCGATTTTCATTTTTTTTTACCATTTGATGCCTTATGCTAATTTTGACTAGGTCAAACCAATTTAACATTTTCACTGTCAGCGGAAATTACATCATTTGGGCAAAAAATGTATGTTTAGCTTTTAAAAGAGATATTTTATTCAAATGAGTCGTATTTGTTATTTTTTTAAAATTTTGATATTTGATTCCAATCAACTAATGGAATGAACCCATACAATCATATAGATATCACAAAATGGTGTCTAACTTGTTCAGCTGTGGAGAAATAGACGATTTTCAACAGGTCACTTTTCAAGGTTTTTGGTCCATAAAAGTGTCAATTATTATTCGATTTTAATAAAATTTTCACTGTGTGATACCTAATGCCATTTACGATTTCGTACAAGTAATTTTGGCAAAAACTGTATTTTTAGCCTTCAAGACAGATATTTTATTCAAATGAGTCCGATTTGTAATGTTTTTAAAATTATGACATTTAATACCAATCAACAAATAGATAGAACCCATACGAGCATACAGATACCCAAGGCTCTACACAGCATTTTGAACTTACTTGTGCAAACATAAGTAAATTTTCAAAACCACTAGCCAAACAAAATTTTCAGTTGCCAAGTCTGAAGATTAGAATAATTTGTCGTATGATATAGCTAAATTATATTGTGAACATACATAACTCGTCGTCCTATAATAATAATAAAAAAAAGATGTTTTAAACATTTTTTTCCGACTGGGACTCACTGCGAGACTAAGACGGCGGTCAGCGAAGCTTGTAATTTTGCTTGTTTGGGTGGTGTAGCGTCAGTAGCATGACTATCATCATTTTTCGCCAACCGAGACTCACTGCGAGACGAAGTTAATTTACTAGTAAAATAAGACGATATAGGTCAGCTGTCAGCTGTCTCGCAAACTTCCGATAAATACAGCGCATGCGCAATGAGAATTTCCTCGCAGAGGACAATGAGATTGACCCAATTTCAAACCAGGAAAGTAACAAGAGTGACATTTGACTGGTTTTTGGTTTATAAAAGAGGCAATTATTATTTGATTTACATAAAATTTTCACCATGTGATGCCTTATGTCATTTCTGATTTCATGAATCTAATTGAACATTTTCATTATCACCGGAAGTACTGTACACTTACATGTAACAAATGTATAAAATGAATTGATATTCCTGGATTTGGTTGATTCGGCGTCCATTTTATTTGATGTGTGCAATGCTTATGTGGAAACCTGTTTAATGGTTTCATTGGTACCGGAAGTGACATATGTTTAGGGTAACGTGGCACCGGTGAAACTCGTCATTACTGCTTCGCAGTTCTAGTTCTTCTTATTATTATTAGGCTTTCAGACTTTTGTCTGAAAGCCTATTGAGATTACTAAAATTATTATTCTTATTTTTTTTTTTGCCGGAGCCTATTTCTCAGTACCTGTAACAGATACCGATAATGGACCTAATTTTCTATCTGGAAACCATGTGGTGGCTACTTGATAAACTACTTTTGAAACTTCTGCGCAGACCGGAAGTGGCCGAATTACGTGCGGTGCATAAAAATTAGAAAACGGCCGTAGCTTCAACAATTCTGTACTGAATTTCATACAAATGACATTTTCAGAAACCCTGAGTCTTTTCTCGGACAATAGCAGTTGAAAATTTCGATATTTCCAAACTTCGTCGCTGACTTCTAGCGTTCGAAAAATGAAAAATATTGTTTAAGAGACAATTTTTGTTATTTTTCAAAATTTTCAAATTTAACCTACATTTTTGGATACCTGAAGACCATCCGATTCTAGAAATATAAGTTTCATTCCGAGTTATTGCCCTTTATTTTTCAATTTTTTTCGAATTTTCTGCCCATTTCCCAACCCTTATATTTTTGGGAAAGGATAAATCGATATTTCTGAAAGTCCTGGAACATAAAGCTATATAGTCAGACCGCCTGATAAAGCAATTTCAAAAACGGTCTGGAAACCGGAAGTAGTCGAAATAATGTCCGATATTTCGAAAAAAAATGCAAAAAATGGATGTTTTGGGGAAAAACTCGATTTCTGTGTCCAATATCAATGGATTAAACAAATGAAGCTTTCTTTGAGTGGCCCGGGGAATGGACTGTCGTATGATGCCCAATTTATACAGATACGCCTGTATCTCGAAAACTGCTCCAAGGATTTTTCTTAAACTTTCCCTATCGAGAGTCCCTCCGGTAGTCTTGTGCATGAATCCATCCAATAAGACATTGAAATGTCTGGAATAGGTAAAATAACGTACTGAAAATCGAAAAAAGTTGAAAAATCGTGAAATTTTGGAAAATGCTTTATTACTTTATTATTTAAACAAATTTTTACAAAAAAGTTACCATTCAGATAGCTGACCTAATTACGATTCTAACGATGTATAATATGTATTGAAATATTTTAATTTAATTTTCGATATATTGACATTTTTGCATTTTTGGCACTATTGAACATAGGATTTCCCAGGGGCATTTTATCTGATCAGATAATGTAATATATCATTACAGAGCCCTGTGGCTATCTAATTGCTCAAATTGGTTATTAAAACTATCCCGACAATAATCTCCATACCGGACGTATTCAAAAAATGAAGAAAAGGGTTAAAAGAAATTAGCGCTCTTGCGAAAAACTTGATTTCTCCATCAGATCTTAGCGGACCAAAAGAACTAAAGTGTCGCTGGATAGCCCCATTAATGGACTATCATATGACATCTGAATTAAAAAAAAAAAAAAAAGACAGTAAAAATATCGGTGCTCTTGCAACAATCGGGATTTCATTGTCGGGTGTGACCGGATCAAAACATCTAAAAGTATCGTTTGGTAGCTAGATAAATGGGCTATTGTATGACACACTTCCTGTCTGATTCCTGAAAGCCGGTTCAGTGCTGCTTGCAGGTCTAGTTATTATTATTATTATTCCAAATTATTTTTGATTAGATCTCAGCAACTGCTTGTCGGATCGTTCTGCGACAATGCGAAATGTCAGAAATCGCCGAAGCTATCGTTTTTAGAAATATTGCAGTAACTTTAACAATAATCATTGGATTTTAACTTTCGATACATTTTGGCATAGCCGGAGACAGGGCACATAGCTAATTCAGTTTTTCAGTCCTAGATTAATTATTTATTGTTCGATTTGTATAAAACAAAGTTCATATGCTCCGTTGTCTCAATTGCCATTTTTTTTGTTACCGATAGAGTTATCTGTCGGCACCGACAGTTAGGTACCACTTTTCGAAAGCAAATATTATTTTTTTCAAATCTGGTATAACTGAAAGGGTGCGCCCTTTAAAGGCGCACAAAATGTTGGGCCCAGTTTTTTTAATTTCGATTCCGTTTTCGGGCTATTTCGATTAAAAGGTGAAAGATAGGTTGCCAGGCAACGAAACATACGCCCACAGCAGCTAAATCGTTCGGGCAGTCAACAAGAGTTGTCGCATATTTTTAATTTTCGGTAATGAAACATTTATAATACACTACAATCTGATTATAAATTTAAAGTCAATCGGATATTAACTTTGGCCTCTAGAGCGTCCACAAGATTTTCCAAAGTGATCAAGGGCCATCACTATGGCAGTAATTATCGCAAATCGCTAAAAATCAAAAGGCTTCTTCATCTCATGACCGTAAACACTGTGTAAAAAATTTAAAGTCAATCGGATATTAACTTTGACCTCTAGAGTGTCCACAAGATTTTTCAAAGTGATTAAGGGCCATAACTCTGGCAGTAATTATCGGAAATCGCTGAAAATCAATAGGCTTCTTCGTCTCATGACCTTAAACACTGTTTATAAATTTAAAGTCAATCGGATAGTAACTTTGGCCTCTATAGCGTCCACAAGATTTTTCAAAGTGATCAAGGACCATAACTCTGGCAGTAAAAATCAATAGGCGTCTTCGTCTTATGACCTTAAACACTGTGTATGAATTTAAAGCCAATCGGATATTAACTTTGGCCTCTAGAGCGTCCACACGATTTTTTGAAGTGATCAAGGGTTATAACTCTGGTTGTAATAATCGGTAATCGCTGAAAATCAATTTTCTTCTTCGTCTCAAGACCTTAAACACTGTGTATAAATTTAAAGTCAATCTGATATTAACTTTAGCCTCTAGAGCGTCCACAAGCAATTGTGGACGCTGGACCGCCGGACGGACTGGGGCGACGACAATATACGACCACATTTAAATGTGGGCGTATAAAAAAGGTGTAAAATTAGGCTATTTACAACCCATCCAGCGTTTTCATATTTTAAAATATTACTTCGTAACTTTCATAAACTCGTAGCAATAATCTATACGGAGAGAATGTATGTAAAAATTAATTTGTAATATGCGCAGTTGCCGAGAAATGGTCAATTTTGCATGAGTCACTCTTTACGCTATTGTGCCTGTAAAAGAGTCAATTATTATTGGATTTTCATAAAAGTGACACCATTTGATGCATAATGTCAATTGTGACTAGTTCAACTCAATTTAACATTTTCAATGTCACCGGAAATGACGAAATTTGGTCAAAAACTGTATTTATAGCCTTCGAAACAAATAATTTATTGAAATGAGTCGCATTTAGTGTTTGTTTAAGATTTTGATATTTGATTCTAATCAACTAAAAGAATGAACCCACACGATCATATAGATATCACAAAATGGTTTCTAACTTGTTCAGTTGCGGAGAAATAGGCAATTTACAGCAGGTTACTTTTCAAGGTTTTTTGTCCACAAAAGTGTCAATTATTATTCGATTTTCATGAAATTTTCACTGTGTGATACCTAATGCCATTTACGATTTCATACAAGTAATTTAAGATTTTCATTATCACCGGAAGTAACGTCATTTTGGCAAAAACTGTATTTTTAGCCTTCAAAACAGATATTTGATTCAAATGAGTCTGATTTGTAATTATGATATTTGATTCCAATCAGCAAATAGATAGTACCCATGCGATCATACAGATACCAGAAAATGGTTTCTAACTTCTACGGTTGCAGAGAAATAGACGATTTTCTACAAGTCACTTTTCAAGGTTTTTGGTCTATTAAAGTGGCAATTATTATTCGATTTACATAAAATTTTCACTATGTGATGCCTTATGTCATTTCTAATTTCATAAAACTAATTGAACATTTTCATTATCACCGGAAGTACTGTACACTTACATGTAACAAATGTATAAAATGAATTGATATTGTTGGATTTGGTTGATTCGGCGTCCATTTTATTTGATGTGTGCAATGCTTATGTGGAAACCTGTTTAATGGTTTCATTGGTACCGGAAGTGACATGTTTAGGGTAACGTGGCACTGGTGAAACCCGTCATTACTGCATCGCAGTTCTAGTTTTAATTTGTGTTTTAATTTCGTATTCTACGGAAATATTCAGTTTAAACTTTGGCTCCTGGGTAGGAAGTCAATACCTGGACTAAGTTTGATGATCATTTTCTGCTTAGACCAAGAAAAGACGTCAATCTGATTTGTTGAAACTTTGGACCTTCTAGCTTTTTTTTACATATATGAAGATTCAGTTTATAATATTGTAAAATACGATGTGGTGTGAATACAGTAATTAATATAAAGATAATAAAAATCCCACATTAAATCTATTTATTACAGGCTGCTCGACGTGCATATACAACTGGCGGTAGTTTTTACTTTGATGTCCATAGCAGTTATATCTCATAACAACCTGTCATGACATCATCATAGGTTGATATATTCGTTCATATCAACCGCTGATGACGTCATGACAGGTTGATATTTCATATCAACCGCTAATGACATCATCTCAGGTCAATATATTTGGCTCATATCAACCGCTGATGACGTAGATGATCGAAATAATAGAAAAAAACACAGAAATAAATTTTTATTCTTTTGACAATTAAAATTTGTTATGGTACAGTTTCTAACATTCAGGACCGAAATAGACGGCGTACTTATCAACATACATGTATTTAGATCGGTTATCCATATCTAAGAAATCTTTCAGAATTTTCTTTTCGTCCACATTGCAATTATTTCTCCACACACTACAAGACTTGAAAGTATTTATCGCCCAAGGGTTCCTTTGTAAAGTATTTTTGGGTACAGTCCACTTAAAACAGTCGGTCAAATCCTTCTCTGAACATACCGAAAACCTTCAATCATGGTTCACTGTCAGAATTCTTGGAAAAGAATGCCTTTTGGTCCAAATTTTCTCCAGGCTTTGGATAGATCCTCGTCAATATGTTGGCTAAAAAGGATTGATTATTCGTCTGACTTCGTATTACTATCCTTTTTGTTTTTGCTTTCAATTCAATAGTCCAAAATGGCGACGTATAAACAAAAACATGCACGTAATTGCACGTGATTACTTCGGTAATTTTCGCTATTTGGCGGAAACTATCGAGCAATTATCCAATCGTTGTTGCCTTTTAATGGAAGAGCCCATTAAATTTAAGGGTGAAATGGCGTTGTATATGTCGGATATAAACCTACTCTCCCTCGGATTGATACGGTAGGTTAATATCCTATACTTATAATTAACTTCAATCTGTAGCAACACGCGAATCAGCATTTTTTCCAAATAACCGTCTTCAAGTGGGCGTATAAAAACCTTGAAAAGTGGCTTGTAGAAAATAGTCTATTTCTCTGCAACCATAAAAGTTAGGAACCATTTTGTGGTATCTGTATGATCGTATGGGTTCATTCTATTTATTGATTGGAATCAAATGTCATAATTTTAAAAAGATTACAAATCAGACTCATTTGAATAAAATATCTTTTTTGAAGGCTATAAATACAGTTTTTGCACAAATGACGCCATTTTCGGTGACATTGAAAGTGTAAAATTAGTTTGAAATTCATAGAAGCAGTGACCTTGTTGCATTCTCTGTAATCTCCCTTGATATTAAGGCATTTTTCTAGTGAAATAGACCGGTCCAATATCCTTAATCAGTGTCGAAAAAACCTGACTGACTGCCACATTTTATGTCAGTGTGATCAAAATACCTTTTGTGGCTCTCATACACCACTTCTCTAAACGGATGGGACGTTTTTGGGGTTCATTTGATCTCTGTTCGTCCCAACCGCGAGCGATTTGCAAGGTAAATCGTTCGCATGGCTTTGTTTACAAATGCTATGACCTGGCACTTGACCCCATAATTTTTGACCGCAACCCCGCAAGCGAGACCGCTGATTGGCCAAATTTTAAATAGATGCGCAGGATCCAACTCACATCTACGCAAATATGGCTTCGCACTTTAAAGAAATAATTCATCGATTTATAGCCTATTTCGAGCTTGAACTATTAAATTGGCAGATTTTATTGGAGAACTTTGTTGACATATTGATTGCACGATTATTGATAGTCGAATTTGTAGACTGGTTTAGCGGGAGCGAAGGTGACAAGATTTTCACCCCGAGAATACGGCCTAATATTTTTACGCTATTTGAGAACGAACGGTGGCCATTTTGTCTGTCAATTTTGGGCCGATTTTCAAGAAATTCGAACTCAGCCGTCCTTAGGGTTTAACGGTGATATAATAATACATTTTTTTAAATCGGATAAAAATTGTGACCTCTATAGTGTCCACAAGCTAAAAACATGACTTTTCGTACAAACAGGGGCCATAATGATAATCATGAAGTTTCGATCCATTACATGTCAATATTGAAAGCAGCCGAGATCTTTTGGAGATAAACCTATATTTCAAGTTTCATCAAAATCGGATAAGAATTGTGACCTGTAGGTAAAGTGTCCACAAACAAATTGTGGACGTCCGGAGGGACAGGGGCGACGACAATATACGTCCACATGAAAATGTGGGCGTATAAAAATTGAGAATTTGCACCATGGAGCATATGAACTTTGTTTTATAAAAATCGGGCAATAAATAATTAACCTAGAACCGATAAATTGAATTAGAGAATAGCGGCAATAAAAAATTATCGAGACAAAAAATGTTCACATTTTTGCTCAAATCAGACGACCCTTTAACCCTGGGTAAAATTAAAATTTAAATTTTCAAAATTTGGCGCCTAATATCTCTGAAGATTCGTTGAAAATCAAAAATCTAAGGAACCGTAGCTATCTGCCTTGTCTCTGGCTATGTCAAAATGTGCCAAATGTTAAAATCCAACGATTATTGTTAATATTACTGCAATATACTATTCAAAAAAAGTAGGGGATATTTGATTTTTAAGTGTTATTAAAGTCACCTAATGAAACTGACGAAGAAACAAATGACAAAATGAAATGAAGTTCACATTCATCGATTTATTCCAAATGATCGTTAGACTAAGTAAGGCACAGACTGACCATTATAAGGGTAAAATGATACCCGGGGTCAAACAGCAAAGTTACCACAGCATCACAACCAAGTCAGTAACGGGTAAATCCTCCTCTGTTTGCCAAACAAGCATTGATCCGACGTGGCATACTCCTAATGAGACGTCTAAGGTCATTTTGGTCCAGATTGTCCCATTCCTGTTGCAACGCAGCAGCAAGTTCTTGGACATTGGCAGGACGTTGTTGACGTTGACGTAACCTCGGTCCAAGCATGTCCCAGACATGCTCGATGGGGGAGAGGTCGGGACTCAGTGCTGGCCAAGGTAATGTGGTGATGTTCTGTTGTTGGAGGTAACCTGTAACGATCCTGGCCCTGTGACATCTTGCGTTGTCATCCTGGAAGATGAAACGGCGGCCATGACGTCGTGCGAACGGCACAACATGGACTGCCAAGATGTTGTCCCGGTAGTACTGGCCTGTAACACGCCCTGCAACAACATGTAAAGCCGTTCTTCCAGCAACAGTGATGCCTCCCCACACCATAACAGAACCACCCCCAAATCGATCATGTCTGATGACGTTAACGTCTTGGAAGCGCTCGTTTCGACGACGCCACACCCTCCTACGTCTGTCCAAAAAATCAACAGTGAACCTTGACTCATCTGAAAACATCACATTGCTCCAGCGTCGATTATCCCAGTGTTGACGATCCCTACACCAACGACGTCTTGCCTGAATGTGATGATCTCTCAAACAAGGGATCACGCGAGGACGTCGGGCGCGAAGGTGACCCCTATGCAGTCGATTCCGAATCGTCTGGCCACTCACTCTCACACCAGTGTCTGTTTGAAGACGAGCGCTGATCTGATTTGCTGTGATGACACGATTTCTCAAGGCCAAGGTACGGATAAATCGATCCTGGGCTTGAGTTGTCGCCCTTGGTCGACCTGAGCGTGGTCTGTCCTGTACAGATTGTGTATCACGGTATCTGGACCATAGCCTGCTTATGACAGACTGAGAAACATTCATCGTCCGCGCCACAACCGCCTGTGTTGTGCCGATCTGTAGCATGCCAAGGGCACGTAACCTTTCATTTTGGGTAAGCCGACGCATATCAAATTTTTTTTTCTGGTCACTAAAACAATTAAACTGATGTTTCCACCCTGGAATTCAATGCCACAATGACTGTAACATTCAAAGTCAGAGTCGTGCAAATCTTGGGTTGGACCCCCATGATGATACCAAGCATCACCTGCATTCCATGCGGTAGCTATTGGTGCGTTTGGGCGTCACATGTAACTGGAAATGTTTCTTCTGTTAGGTTCTATAGTGACTTTTTTCGTAGTCATTTGCATATTTTAGTATTATGCCCCCAAAATCAAATATCCCCTACTTTTTTTGAATAGTATATTTAAAAAGATAGGTTGCCAGGCAACGAAACATACGCCCACAGCAGCTAAATCGTCCGGGCAGTCAACAAGAATTGTTGCATATTTTTACTTTTTTCGGTAATGAAACATTTGTGACCGGCCGCATCTAAATGAGTCGGAATGCGCGAGAATCAATAATGAGATAAAGACAAAATAAGTGATAATATTGATTTTGAACGAAATTGAGATTTTCACAAAAATGAGTCTATAAATATACTATCTATCGACACAGAAGATCAAAATAGCAATAAAACATTATAAAACACCTGTATTTGAACGTTTTGTTAGAGTACCGTATTCTTAAATCTGTCCTATTTCTTAAAATTCTCAGCGAAATTAGTTATTTGTCTTCGCTCGCATGAATTGATTTTGAACGGATACAATTGAGTTTTAAAACCCTCCAAAAATATAAATAAACTCCGCCTGTTGCCATGCTGTCCACACAACTCCTTTGCTGATTGGCCCAGACACCGCGTGCAAGACATTATCCATAAATGTTTGGTTTTGGTGATAATGTTTTTGGGTACTTACATGCGATGTGATAAGTGGCAGAAAAAAAAAAAATTCTGATTGTAGAGATTGCCATTGAGTGTTAATCGAAAAAAACGTGGCTGATGATGTAAATTAATCGACAAGCGGGTGTGTGTCATTGAGTAATACTATTACTAATCAACTGTCACAGGTCAATGATAAAGCCGTTGGCAACTCATTATCTACTCCGAATAATTAATCCAAGTGGTAATTATTTGATATCACATATCATCTTTAAAAAAATAATCTATAGGCCTTAAATGGAAATAAACAAAATGGCCAATAATTTTCTTTTCGAAGAGCATTTTATTGATAGATGAATTCCGTTTACCGTCGCTTCTTCATACAGCATGCAAAGAAAGGAATGCATCTGGGATATTATTGTTTAAAATTTTTTTATTACAATGGGTCGAAAAAATGAGAACAACCAACGAGCCGAAATGTGACGATTCTCAGTCTGCCATTGAGTATCCTCTGAATAATGTTGATATTTACATCATTTTGAAGCCAAAAAGAACGAAAGTGAACGTAAGCATTTCTTGACTATGAAATTGACATTTCTATATGGACTCATATTTTGATAACGTCACGGTAACTGAAAATAATAATAGACTTATCGTACACGCAAAATCTTATTTTAATTCACGTGTTAAATGAACACGCGTACAGCTGTGGTGGCTTCTTTGATGATTATCCAATCAACAATCTTAATCTCCTGAGTTAATCTCACTAAAGTTATATTATACACAACAGACTACTAATGTCTAGATTGTTCTTCGGTATAACACTATCATGTGAATATTATGCCGTATGTGTTGTGGATGTTTCGTTACGAAAGGAGTGCATTTATTACGATTTTTGTCGTCAGCACCCTTGAAATCCTAAATAAACCAGCGGCTGCCATGCAGGATACGCCCACATTTTCGAGAGATGGATAGAGAACAAGCTAACAAGAAAGTGATTTTTCCTACAATCAAGGGCCATAATTCAGGAAACTCAAATTCGATAAACGACAAAATATAGCAAATAAATTGCGGAAATAGATCAAATTTTTACGACGATTTTCGTCTTCAGCACCCCTGAAAACCCATGGAAAGATATATTCAATGACAAAACAGCAGATAAATGGCCTGGTTGCTATGGGATTTTGTTTTGGAACATACCAAATCTTTGACTTGCTTTTTCTCAAAACTTACTTTTGTGAGTTGGGTAGCTTCTAATGGACACAGCTCAGACAATTTTTGCCCAATTCAAACAAACTATACATCAAATTGAAGGTAATGAGTTGGAGAATGTGACAATAACAATAACTCAATTTTCAAAATGGGGGGGGTCACATTTATAATACACTAAAATCTGATTAAGAGCAACAACCCATGAAGTAATTATCAGAAAACCATTAGAATTTGTTTGTTTTTATAAAGTTCTGCCCCATGCTAACGTTTTGTATACAAAACTTTTAATATCATGGATTTAGCTGTTCAAGTCATAAAAATTCATTGAAAATCAATATACTTGTTCGTCTCAAGCTCTTAAACTCTGTGTATCAATCTGAAGTCAACTCAGGCAGTAATTATCGGAAATCGCTGAAAATCAATAGGCTTCTTTGTCTCATACACTGTGTATAAATTTAAAGTCAATCGGATATTAACTTTAGCTTCTAGAGCGTCCACAAGATTTTTCAAAGTGATCAAGGGCCATAACTATGGCAGTAATTATCTGAAATCACTGAAAATCAATAGGATTTATCGTCTCATGACCTTAAACACTGTGTATAAATTTAAAGTCAATCGGATATTAACTTTGGCCTGTAGAGCATCCACAAGATTTTTTGAAGTGATCAAGGGCCATAACTCTGGCAGTAATTATTGGAAATCGCTGAAAATCAATAGGCTTCTTCGTCTCATGACCTTAAATACTGTGTATAAATTTAAAGTCAATCGGATATTAACTTTGGCTTTTAGAGCGTCCACAAGATTTTTTGAAGTGATCAAGGGCCATAACTCTGGCAGTAATTTTCGGAAATCGCTGAAAATCAATAGGCTTCTTCGCTTCATGACCTTAAACACTGTGTATAAATTTAAAGTCAATCGGATATTAACTTTAGCCTCTGGAGAGTCCACAAAATATTTTGAAGTGATCAAGGGCCATAACTCTGGCAGTAATTATCGGAAATCGCTGAAAATCAATAGGCTTCTTCGTTTCATGGCCTTAAAAACTGTATATAAATTTAAAGTCAATCTGGTATTAACTTTAGCCTCTAGAGCGTCCACAAGCAATTTTGGACGCCGGACGGACGGACGGACGGATGCACCGACGAGAATATACGACCACATTTCAATGTGGGCGTATAAAAAGGAAGAAGAGTCATACGGATTTGAATGAATAATGAAAATTCAAAAGTGAAGTAACCAGCTGCTGCCAGGCAGGATACGCCCACATTTTCGAGAACTGGATAGAGAACAAGCTAACAAGAAAGTGATTTTTTCTACAATCAAGGGCCATAATTCAGGAAATTACAATTCGATATGCGCAAATATCGAACGGAACTGAGATCTTTGTGTTATAAACTTACATTTCAAGTTTCAACAAAATCGGATAAAAATTGTGACCTCTATAGGGTCCACAACCTTGATATACCATATTTTCATGCTATTTGAGAACGAACAGCAGCCATTTTGTCTGTCAATTTTGGGCCGATTTTCACGAAATTCGAACTCAGTCGTCCTTAGGGTGTAACGGTGATATAATAATAAGTTTTTTTAAATCGGATAAAAATTATGACCTCTATAGGGTCCACAAGCTAAAAACTCGATTTTTCATACAATCAGTGGCCATAATTCAGGAAGTTAAGGTCCGATATGCGTGAATATCGAAAGGATCTGAGATCTTTGGGTTATAAACTTACATTACAAGTTTCACCAAAATCGGATAAAAATTGTGACCTATATAGGGTCCACAACCTTGATATACCATATTCTTACGCTATTTGAGAACGAACGGCCGCCATTTTGTCTGCCAATTTTGGGTCGATTTTAACAAAAATTCGAGCTCAGTCATCCTTAGGGTGTAACGGTAATATAATAATACGTTTTTTTTTAAATCAGATAAAAATTAAGACCTCTTTTGGGTCCACAAGCTAAAAACGTGATTTTTCGTACAATCAGGGGCCATAATTCAGAAAGTTACGGTCCGATATGCGCAAATATCGAAAGGAACCGAGATCTTTGGGTTATAAACTTACATTTCAAGTTTCAACAAAATCGGACAAAAATTGTGACCTCTATTGGGTCCACAACCTTGATATACCATATTTTTTACGCTATTTAAGAATGAAGGGCGGCCATTTGATCTGTCAGTTTTGGGCTGAATTTCACGAAATTCGAACTCAGCCGTCCTTAGGGTGTAACGGTGATATAATAATATGATTTTTTAAATCGGATAAAAATTATGACCTCTATAGAGTCCACAAGGTAAAAACGCGATTTTTCGTACAATCAGGGACCATAATTCAGGAAGTTACGTTCCGATATGCACGAATATCGAAAGGAACCGAGATCTTTGGGTTATAAGCATACATTTCAAGTTTAAACTTGACGGTGATATAATAATACGTTTTTTTAAATCGGATAAAAATTATGACCTCTATAGAGTCCACAAGCTAAAAACGCGATTTTTCGTACAATCAGGGGCCATAATCCATGAAGTTACAGTCAGATACATGCCAATATCGAAAGAAACCGAGATCTTAGGGTGATCAACCTATATTTCAAGTTTCATTGAAATCGGGTAAAAATTGTGACCTGTAGACTGTTCACAAACAATTGTGGACGGACGGACGGACAGGGGCGACGACAATATACGTCCACATGAAAATGTGGGCCTATAAAAACAAAACAATTCTTTCAGTCAAAATCATCGCATTATCTTTGACCACATAATGTATGTATGTAGTTTCCCATAATAGCCTACTTTTAGAGAATTATGCACAACAAAAATAACTTTTTATTGGTCAATTTTGTTATCTTCTGAGTAGAAAATAATATGTCAAAATAGAATTCTTCTTGTAACATGTAGGCCTACATGAAAGCATCGAATTCTGAGAATAATAATGACAGTGAAACAACAGTTATGTTATTTTTAAAACCAACGGCTGCTAGGCAGGATACCCCCACATTTTTGCAAGAGATGGATAGAGAACAAGCTAAAAACAAATAAAAGCAAACAGGATTTTTTGTACAATCAGGGGCAACAATTCAAAAGTTATGGTCTGAAATGCGCAAATATCAAAAGGGACTTAGATCTTTGGGATATAAAGATATGTTTTAAGTTTCATCAGAATATGATAAAAATTGTGACCTCTAGAGGGTCCACAACCTTCGTATTGCATACTTTTACACAATTTGCATACAAAGAGCGGCCATTTTGTCGGGCAGTTTCATTTCGATTTTCCCGAAATTCGAATTCAACCTTCAATACGGTGGAATGGTGAAATATTTAAACGCATTTTAAAATCGGAAAAAAATTTGTGACCTCTAGAGAATCCGCAAGCTAAAAATGTGATTTTTCAAACAATCAGGAGCCATAATCCAGGAAGTTACATTCGGATAAAAATTGTGACCTCTACATGGACGGCAAGCTAAAATGGTGATTTTTTGTACATTCAAGGGCCATAATTCAGGAAGTTACTATCCGATATGGGCAAATGTCGAAAGGAACCAAGATCTATGGGTTATAAACTTACATTTCAAGTTTCATTAAATCAGAAGAAAATTGTGACCTCCAGAGTGTTCACAACTTTGATATACCATATTTTTACGCTATTTGAGAACAAGGGGCGGCCATTTTGTCTGTCAGTTACGTTTCGATATGCACGAATATCGAAAGGAACCGAAATCTTTGGGTTATAAGCATACATTTCAAGTTTAAACCAAATCGGATAAAAACTGTGACTTCTATAGGGTCCACAAGCTAAAAATGCAATTTTTCTTACAATCAGGGGCCATAATCAATAAAGTTACGATACCTGCCAATATCGAAAGGAACCAAGATCTTAGGGAGATAAAGCTATATGTCAAGATTCGTGACCTGTGACATGTAGAGTGTCCACAAACAATTGTGGACGGATGTCCGGACATACGGACGGACAGTGGCGGCACCAGCCGTCGGTGATTGGAGGGGCAAAGCTGGGGCAAAGTCCAAGGTTAAGGGGGCAAAGGCACAACATAATTTCACTTACGTATCTCCATTCCTCATTTTATTAATGTCCCGAAAATGCCCAAAAATAGGCAATTTGCTCCCGCTGTAAATTGTTCAAAAATGAACATATATCCTGCTCTTGAGAGACGGCATATATATATTTTTACTCTTTTTTTTCTTGTTAATCTTACTTGATAGCTACTGATTTTAAAATGCATAACAACCAGGTTCAATATTTCAGATATAACATGGTCAAAACCATTTTTGATGAAAAAATTGATCAAAATCACTTTGACAAAATGGAATTTTTGAGAAAACCTATGTATTGTGGAGCTGCTGGGGAAATCAGTGTAAATGTTACAAAAATGTGAAAATTGAAACATAATTAGCCTTAAAGACCACGTAAGATCAAAAATCTAAATTTCATGTATGTATGGTTACTATATCAACTTTACGGCAAGTTCACATCAATCTGATTAAAATTAAGTCGGCTGTTAATGTTTAAGTATCCGACACGCCAAAAACGCTTTTCAATTTTTCAATTACGACCTTAATCCGGTTGATTGGCTGGTGGCGTCACAGGCACTACAAATAAGACATACATTATCTATACAATATCTCACTGTCTGTACAATATAGCACTATCATACACACCACCAGTTGATAAGCGTCTATTGACAGTCCACTTACCAAGTGACTGGCCTAATCATAATAACCAAATTATCGTCTTACATTCTTATAGATTAGACATTTGTGATTTGTGATTTAAAATGCCGTAGACCCATTTAAGCTGCCTTTGTTTAAATAGGCCACATGTCAAATGAAGACGACTCGATATATTCATTATTAGCAATATAATAATAGTAACCATTTCTAATTCTATACATAAAGAACAACTTTAATCGTAACTCCATTTGAAATTTACATCGAATATGGAATTTTCCGATGATTATGCACAACAATAGATCGCCCTCATTTCTCAGCCAATCAACGCTGCGAATCTTATTACCATGTACGGTTCCATGTACTACGGGTGTCGTAAATAAGATTAAACTTTTGCGTGAAAATTGCACAGAATTCATGGACATGAATACCAAAACACCTGATCATACGTGGAGCTCCTGATGCCATTTAGTGAGTGATTAAACTGTCAATGCAATTGTAAAATACTTTTATTATAAAGAAGAAGATAGGTTGCCAGGCAACTAAACATACGCCCACAGCAGCTAAATCGTCCGAGCGGTCGACAAGAGTTGTCGTATATTTGTTCTTTTGTAGGTAATTAGGGGGCATTTAATAGACAATTTCATACAGATGACATTATAATTTTCGTCGTTTGAGGGTTCACAAGGTTCTAAAAACTAAAACAAGGGCTGTAACTCTGGAAGTAATCTACAGAAATTGTTGAAATTCGAAAGACTTTTTCGTTTTACTAATTCAAATAATACATATCAATTTCATACAGATCAGATGATACCTTTTGTCGTTCGAACATTCACAAGGTTCAACAAAGTAAAACAAGGGCCATAACTCTAGAAGTAATTGACAGAAATTGCTGACATTCAATAGGCTTCTTCATTTCACTAATTTAAATGATGCATATGAATTTCATACAGATTGGGTGATAACTTTTGTCGTTCAAGCGTTCACAAGATTCAACAATGTGAAACAAGGGCCATAACTCTAGATATAATTAACGGAAATTTGCTGAAACTCAATAGGCTTGTTCGTTTTACTAATTTAAACGATACCTATAAATTTCATACAGATCGGATAATAACTTTTGTCGTTAAAGCATTCACAAGGTACAACAAAGTGAAAAAAGGGCCATTACTCGAGGTGTATTCAACGGAAATTGTTGAAATTCAATAGGCATCTTTGTTGTACTAATTTAAATGATGCATATCAATTTCAAACAGATCGGATGATAACTGTTGTCATTAGAGCGTTCAAAAGATTCAAAGTGAAACAAGGACCATAACTCTAGATGTAATTAACGGAAATTGCTGAAATTCAATAAGCTTCTTTGTTTTACTAATCTTAATGATGCATATAAATTTCATACAGATCGGATAATAACTTTTGTCGTTAGAGCATAAACAAGGTACAACAAAGTGAAACATGGGCCATAACTCTGAAATTCAATAGGATTCTTCGTTTCACTAATATTTAAATGATGCATATCAATTTCAAACAGATCGGATGATAACTGTTGTCATTAGAGTTTTCACAAGATTCAACAAAGTGAAACAAGGGCCATAACTCTAGATGTAAATAACGGAAATTGCTGAAATTCAAAAGGCTTCTTTGCTTTACTAATTTAAATGATGCATATAAATTTCATACAGATCGGTTGATAACTTTTGTCGTTAGAGCGTTCACAAGGTGCAACAAAGTGAAACAAGGGCCATAACTCCAGACGAAATTAACGGAAGTTATTGAAATTAAATAGGCTTCTTCATCTCACTAATGCAAACAACATATATCAATTTCAAAACAATCAGATGATAAATGTAGTCTGTAGAGTGTTCACAAGAAATTGTGGACGACGGACGGACGGACGGGGGCGACGGCAATATACGACCATATTTCCATGTGGGCATATAATAAACGATGTTAGACATTATAACCGAATCGTATCACAAACGTTTATCCATCGAATAATTTATATTCAGATTTCTATCAAGTCAATTAAATGTTGTTTAAACGCCAATCAAATAATAATACGAGGCTACTAGATTACAAAAACACCGGTGAGCAATAATTATTGGGTAAATATTAATTATAAACAACTGATGAGTAAAACTTAATTATTTTATACAATTAATGTGTGTGTGTACGATTCTACCATTAGTTTGTTCATGAGGTATTACGCACACGTTCCAACTAGAGTGATGTCTTTGATCAGGCCAGCGTAAAAAAAAGATAATTACCTAATCAGCATTCTTAATCCCACTCAGCATTCTTAATCCCACTAACACACACTGCTAACACCGATGTGTAAATTAATTTATGACCCATGTCTTTTATAGTCAGATTGATTGATTAATTAATGACAGATATTAACGACACCACACTTGCCATATTATTATCAATACACAAAGATAGTTAGATGACCCTTCTCAATCTGTCTGTTATAAATAGTTGCTGTCTTTACGGTATAAGGAATAAATATGCAAAGTTCCAAGATGATCCATTCAGAATTGCAGCCTGTAGACGATAAATACAAAAAATGGGTGTGGCTCTGCCCCTTGGGGTTGGATATGGAACAATATAAATGGGTACCACCCTGTTATTTGAAATGACAACATCAATAGTTGCCGTCCTTAGGGTATAAGGAATAAGTATTCCAAGTTCCAAGATAATCCATTCAGAATTGTGGCCTTCGGGCACTAAAGGCAAAAATTGGGCGTGGCTCTGCCCCTGGGGGTTGGGGCATTCACCAAAATGAATACTTGACGCCCTTAGGCTATAAGGAATACATATCCCAAGTTGGGCAATCACCAAAAAACAATAGGGGCATCCTTAGGGTATAAGGAAAAGGTATGCAAAGTTTCAAAATGATTTGTTAAGAATTGCGGCCTGTAGACAAAGAATAAGTATGCAAAGTTTCAAGATGATACGTTAAGAAATGCGGCCTGTAGACAACAAACAAACAAACAAATACAAGAAATGGGCGTTGCTCTGCCCCTGGGGATCGGGCATGCACCAAAAACAATAGGGATCAAGGAATTCATACAAAATTTTTTCAAGACGATCGATTAAGAATTGTGGCCTGTAGGCGGCACACAGATACACAAAAAGAAAATGGGCGTGGCTCTGCCCCTGGGGCTTGGGCATGCACCTCAAACTACAGGGATGTTCCTTAGTGTACAAAGAATATGTATGCAAAGTTTCAAGATGATACGTTAAGAAATGAAGCCTGTAGACGACAAACAAACAGATACAAGAAATGGGCATGGCTGTGCCCCTGGGGGTCGTGCATGCACCAAAAACAACAGGGATCATCCATAGGGTATAAGGAATACGTGTGTAAAGTTTCAAGATGATCACTTAAGAATTGTGGCCTGTAGGCGATACACAGACACACAAAAAGAAAATGGGCGTGGCTCTGCCCCTGGGGGTTGGGCATACACCCCAAACGATAGGGATGTTCCTTAGGGTACAAAGAATAAGTGTGCAAAGTTTCAAGATGATACGTTAAGAAATGCGGCCTGTAGATGACAAACAAACAGATACAAGAAATGGGCATGGCTCTGCCCGGCATGCACCCCAACGATAGGAATGTTCCTTAGGGTATAAGGAATAAGTATGTAAAGTTTCAAGATGATCACTTAAGAATTGTGGCCTGTAGGCGACACACAGAAAGACAGGTTGCCAGGCAACAAAACATACGCCCACAGCAGCTAAATCGTCCGGGCAGTCAACAAGAGTTGTCGCATATTTTTACTTTTTTCGGTAATGAAACATTTATAATACACTAAAATCTGATTAAGAGCAACAACTCATGAAGTAATTATCAGAAAACTATTAGAATTTGTTTGGTTTTTATAAAGTTCTGCCCCATGCTAACGTTTTGTATTCAAAGCTTTATAGTCCGGTGGCTGAAGGGGGGGAATCGCCACCCGAGCTGTGAATTTATGAGACCAAGTTTTTCTAGACCAGTTTTTTGCGTAGATTCCGAATCTGGGTGGTGATCAGGCGTTTGAGGGGGCGTTTTTGAGATATGGGGGGTCCAATGTCTACAATTGGGGGAAAATGTGGTTATGTTGACATATTAATGATGATCATGTTATATAATTATTAATAAAACATAAATTTCCCGGACTGCCTATCTCTAAATAAGTGTTTATGATACCCCTGGGCAACTGTTTTGATTTGTGGCAAGGTGGGGTGGGTGGTAGCAGGTGTGCGAGTGTGTATGGGGGGGGGGGGGGTGTAAAATTGGCGGGAAATGAGTTCACGTCGATTTAAATGATGATTTTCTTAAGAGCTTGATGAAACATCTCTAAATATGTTTATAATATTCCCATTGTGTGGGGATGGACGCCGGAGTGGGTGCCCGCGGGGGTGGGCGGGTTATGGAGGGGGGGGGGGTAACATGTGTTTTTGTGGACAGAAATCATTTGGTTCAAAATTGACCTTAAAAGTGGTTTCTCGTTAACTTTTCCATTCATTACCTATTTCGTCATCCAATATATTAAATTATAATGGTACTTTACAAGAGATCTGGAAATGCAGATAAAAAAACACAGTAAATCAGAGACATGTTTAGATATTAGTTTATTCTTAGTCTTCATCAGAAGATTCAAAATCAAAGTTCATAATATGAGTTGGATAAATATCTTCTTGGTTGCTGACCAGCAGCTCACATATATCCTTTGGATATGCTTCAGATAACAATTCACACTCCAAATCTTCATTCCAACTATGCAGCAAAACACCACTATGGCAAGGTGGTAATAAAGAAAAGTCTGTTATCTTTTCACCTAGAAAATCTATCTTCTAGCGTCATCTACTGATTAAGTCGCCTTCTGCGATATTTTCTTGCTTTGCCCATCTCATTATCGATCAAAATGTGTATATTTGTATCATTGTGAGGAGAATGATTGGGATGTCTATTTCGCCCGAGCAATTTGTTTCAGCGCTTCCATTAATTTGCAATGCGAAGAGGAGTAGGTAAGCTATATTGGTGTCCTTGTGATTTGTTGTCAGTTCTAGGATATTCTCGACACTTCAACACTAAACTTGATATATTTTTTGATCCAATCAAGATTAGTATTGAAAGTGTCGAGAATATCTTGGCCTACATGCTTTCAGTGTCAATGACTAACTGTCTTTCTTTTTCCAACTTTCTAACAATTTTTAAGGAGCTGGGACAGACAAATGATGTTTCTGATGACGTAATTACTGGTTTAGAACAAATTGTTTGTACTATGTACGGTGAAAGGTGACTTACAACAGTAGATGACAATGGAAAAAAGATTTTCTGGGGGAATTTAAATTGTGATGAAAAAAACAAAAAAACCTTTCTTTCTTTATTACCATCTTGCCTGAGTTGTCTTTTGCTGCACATTGAACGCAACAATTATGTTGAAACAATATGGAGACAGGCTGCAAAACCAATGATCAACAAGATAACCCTGGGATACAAGGCTGGAATGAAGATTTACAATGTGAATGGGTATCTGAAGCATATCCAAAGGATATATGCGAGCTGTTGATTAGCCATCAAGAAGATATCTATCCCGCTCATATTATGAACTTTGATTTTGAATCTTCTGATGAAGACTAAGAATAAACTAATATCTAAACATGTCTCTAATTTACTGTGTATTTTATGTACCATTATAATTTAATATTATTATTTGGAATGATGAAATTGGTACTGAACGAAAAAGCAATCTAATACAGATGTATATTTCGTTTTGTGTTTTTATACTTTCGATGGCCTACACTACATGGGTTATACGAGCGGCTTTTGACACTATGGCGTCAGACATTGATAACTCAAATCAGCGTTGACGTTTCTAGGGGTTTACTCCACAGTTCCGTGCAGAGCACGCCAAGAACTCGCCGTAACAGACCGTTTTATTAGCTAATTCCCTGTGTGTTTTAATCAGATTGAACGAAAAAGCTAACGAGAAAACAATTTTCAGGCCAATTTTGAACCGAATGGTTTCTGTCCCCAAACTTACATTTTGTCATTTATATCAACATAATGAAATTTCCCCCAATTGTAGACATCGGACCCCCCATATCTGGAAAACGCCCCCTCAAACGCCTGATCACCACCCAGATTTGGAATCTACGCAAAAAAATGGTCTAGAAAAACTTGGTTCCATAAATTATTCACAGCTCGGGTGGCGATCCCCCCCCCCCCCTTCAGCCACCGGACTGTTAAATATCATGCATTTAACTGTTAAGTCATAAAAATTCATTGAAAATCAATAGGCTTCTTCGTCTCAAGATCTTAAACTCGGTGTATAAATTTAAAGTCAATCGGATATTAACTTTGGCCTCTAGAGCGTCCACAAGATTTTTCAAAGTGAACAAGGGCCATAACTCTGGCAGAAAATATCATAAATCGCTGAAAATCAATAGGCTTCTTCGTCTCATGACCTTTAACACTGGGTATAAATTTAAAGTCAATCGAATATTAACTTTGGCCTATAGAGCGTCGACAAGATTTTTTTAAAGTGATCAAGGGCCATAACTCTGGCAGTAATTATCAGAAATTGCTGAAAATCAATAGGCTTCTTTGTCTTATGACCACAAACACTGTGTATAAATTTAAAGTCAATCGGATATTAACTTTAGCCTTTAGAGCATCCACAAGATTTTTTGAAGTGATCAAGGGCCATAACTCTGGCAGTAATTATCGGAAATCGTTGAAAATCAATAGGTTTCTTCGTCTCATGACCTTAAACACTGTGTATAAATTTAATGTCAATTGGATATTAACTTTGGCCTCTAGAGCATCCACAATATTTTTCAAAGTGATCAAGGGCCATAACTCTGGCAGTAAATATCATACAGATTACCTATTTTCCAGTGTAAGCTAAAAGAAATATCAGCTTACTTTTTGTATGCATTCCTCATTTGGCTACCAGCAAGGTTTGATGCAGGCAATCCCATTTTATTATACACCATTCTCCATTTATCCAAATTAGTAACTTTATTATATCCACCAAAATTTTGTACTAATTTGAAAAGTCTGTATAAATTCAGATCATGCATGCCTACTAAAGGACCTTTGTTAATTGGTGTGCCTGCAATAAAATGGAAACATGTTATAATATGTACCTTTAGGTATTGGTCCACCATTAACGTACAAATGAAAAACGTGGAAATACGGCTACACACTCGCAAAGAGATACACTGTCAAAAGTGAAAATGAACGTTTTTGATTTTTGTCTAAATATTCAGTAATTGCTCCACCAATCCTCAGACATTCAGCAATTTGTCATGGCATTCTCCTAATCAACCGTCCAATCACGATTTGGGGCAATCTGACCCACTCCTGTTGCAGTGCCACGGCCAATTCTTGCAGTGTTGTCGGTTGACGTCGACGAACACCTCTCCCGATCAAATTAAACGTAACACACTAAAGCAAAGATATGCTAAACAGTAAATCTTATGCAAGAACCAATAGGAAAGCAAACATGGATAGATAAACCAGCACGCACAAGTTTTCATCAACCCTTCCTTGAAGTTTTAAGAGCGTGTCCGCGAGAAAACCATGCAGAAGGTGCTAAGGCTTCAATCACAGATTTTGACCAAATTTGGTTTATAAGTTGGGATAGTCCCAAAACACATAAATGTGCAATATTAGATAAATCTTTCAATTCCTGTATGAGAAAATTGAAAAAACATTTTTCATATGGTGAAATTGACAAAATCTGTCTTTTCTCAAATACCAACTTTGGCAAGTCCTTACACCTTTACTATACGTAGCAGAAAGACCAAACTCACACAGTTTATCGATGACTCAGTGCTGTTACCACAATATTAACTTCAGACGATTCTGGCAACGAGATCTGTATACGGACTGGATATCAAAGCCTGTCTAAATTCCCCATTTTTCGTCACCCAAAGTTTGACGCCCTATAGCTACTTCTTTCATGGGGTGGGTTTAAAAAATTTATGCTCACGTGAACAAGCAACCTCCCAACATTTGATACAAAAAATAAAAATGACCGGAATCAACTTGACAAAAACTAGGTAAAGGAAACAATAACCCAGGAAATTAACCTGTAATTTCCCTATTTTGGAGATAATTAACCGTAGTAGATAAAAAAAAAAAACTAACAATTTATTTTCCTTTTCATTCATATGGTGTTTACTACCAGCCCTAAAATACATTAGTATCTGTTTTATAAAAATATCTTGAAAAAAAATACTTTCAAAGGCCTGTAATCGTTCATGGCTCATCTGGCGTCAACAGCAGTTGTCCACGACCTTCCATTGGAGTTTCGACGTGCTCAATCTTAACAAACATATCCATTACTCTCAAATAGACATTATTTTAAATAAAATAATCCAACAAAAATGAAAAATTCACCTAAAAGTGAGATTCGAACCACCAACCGCATGACTTCCCCCGACCCACCCTCTCACCGAGTTGCTTGTCCCAGGGCTCCAAGGTCCATGTCGTGGGCCCTGTTCAGGGGGTTTACCTAGGGCCTCTCTTATTCTAAATCCGGCCCTGACGGTGCCCGAGAGCTGTAGCTACCATACTACACTGTTCAATGTCACCCACTTCGACGCAATTAGGCTTCGTTGCCGTTAATATTTAAGCTTCCACATTTTTGTATTGTAGAAATCAGTAGATGTGTCCCAAAATGAATAGTGGAAACATGCTCTGAAATTAAACATTTTGTAGCCATTTTCGGTAACTTGTTTGAAAATGAAATCTTAAAGAGACAATACAACAAATATGTTAAAGGGACAATACGACAATACCAAATATACAATAAATACAAATACACACTTATATAGAGTACAACATGGTACAAATAATGGCTATGGATATGATGAAAACGTATAAAAGTCAAAAATTTTATTTCTCTAATTAAATTCGCAAAAAAATGTATCACAAAAGCTTTTTTTTAGCACTTTTCAATAAGCTGTGGATACTATGTGCTTAGCACTTCAAAACCATCCAAAGAAATTCTACTTGCGACCATGAAAGACAAGAGCATCGCTAACGCAGCAATATACGTCCACATTCCTGTTTTGTTTGATATGGTCCAGTTTGCATTGAGGGTCTGTGAAATAAAACTGGGTTGTAGGACTGCTATCAGTATAACATTTCGTTCACATTAACAGAACACAATTTTTATTTTAAAACAATCGATGTCTTTATTCTAAAAGCATGACGTTTTTTTTTTGTTTTTTTTTGCTTGATTGATAACGATAAGAGAATACTTGTGGAAACGTCGTGCTTTTAGAATAAACTAGTGATTGTATCCCATAAAAACTGTGTTCTGTTAATTTGTTCCCTGATCGCTAAATGCCACTTAAAGAATAACTAGAAATGGGCGTGGCTCTGCCCCTGGGGGTCGGGCATGCACCAAAAACAATAGGGATCTTCCTTGGGGTATAAGGAATAAGTATACCAAGTTTGAAGAAAATCCAGTAAGAATTGCGCCCTGTAGGCGACACAAAGACACACGAAAAGAAAATGGGCGTGGCTCTGCCCCTGGGGGTTGGGCATGCACCCCAAACGATAGGGATGTTCCTTAGGGTACAAAGAATGTGTATGCAAAGTTTCAAGATTATTAGTTAAGAAATGTGGCCTGTAGACGACAAACAAACAAATACTAGAAATGGGCGTGGCTCTGCCCCGGGGGGTCGGGCATGCACCAAAAACAATAGGGATCTTCCTTGGGGTATAAGGAATAAGTATACCAAGTTTGAAGAAAATCCATGAAGAATTGCGCCCTGTAGGCGAACCACAGACACACACACACACACACACACACACATACATACATACACACACACACACACACAGACAGGGGCGACGGCATAATACGTTCACATTATGAATGTGGACGTATAAAAAAGTTACATTGTATCTTTTTCTGCACTATAAGGACAATGTGAATATGGTACCCTAAAACAAGTCCACACAAAATTAGTATGTACTGATTTTTTTTTTCAAATTAGTGCTGGGGTAGAAGTTGACCACCGCTTTATCAGACAGGGTCAAAATTAGAAGGTTGCTATTCCACCATAGAATGCAGTCTGTGCTTAAAAAAGGTGATAAATACACATGTGAAAACTGCAATTTTACCCATAAAATGAATAATTCCTGTACAGTCCTTTAGAGCGACATCAGACTGTAACCACTTCAGCATGTTACCTCTTGCCTCTAGGGGGTGTCATATCATAAGTTTAATCAAAAACTTCCGACCCCCCATCTTAGCACTTTTTGCGATTTTTGCATGGTCTTCTCGCGGATACACTCTTAATCTTTTTGATGTCAGCCGACAACACGTAGAAATGAGTCATATATGTCACATATCCTAATAATAACACCCCAAATCAATGTATCGGATAACTTTTCTGTGATATCACTTCAGTGGAAGCGAGCGTTACATAAAGCTATTTCACACACACATCTGAAAAACACTAAACAATGCAAGCTCTGTTTCTGATCACACGCAGTTATAGAACAATAACTGAAACGAAAGTAGAAATCTTGCGAGACGCATGAAATTATGAAGTGAATACGTGACAAATTTCACACGTCTAATGTCGGAGAAAAGATTCTATTTTGATGTCATATACTTGGATTTATGATCATATTTTGAATGGGGTTTATGATTTTAACTAAAGAATATGTCGACCGGAATAGTGTAAGTAATTAATTGCTTTAGACGAATGCGATTATTTAGCAGATGGTGTCACTCGCTTATTGTGGTAGAGCAACGTTTACAAATTTCACACGTCTAATGTTGGAGAAAAGATTCTATTTTGATGTCATATACTTGGATTTATGATCATATTTTGAATGGGGTTTATGTTTTTAACTAAAGAATATGTCGACCGGAATAGTGTAAGTAATTAATTGCTTTAGACGAATGCGATTATTTAGCAGATGGTGTCACTCGCTTATTGTGGTAGAGCAATGTTTACTGCAAAATAAATTATCAAACTCAGTCACGGTATTGATGTGATAAAACTATACACCAAGTGTCCTCACTGTCACTTAATTAGAACTAAAGATATCGTGTCCCAAAGCATCAACCAATCAAATTCCTCATCTCTGCTTACCCTAAGCAGAAAACGCTCATCTTCGAACACCATCAAGACATTGACCTAATAAACACCTACACCAAGTTTGAATGTTCTAGCTCAATTAGGAGTTATTGTGTTCCAGTGTCTCAGCCAATCAATAAAACGTCCACAAGATTTTTTGAAGTGATCAAGGGCCATGAGTAATTATTGGAAATCGCTGAAAATCAATAGGCTTCTTCGACTCATGACCTTAAACACTGTGTATAAATTTTAAAGTCAATCGGATATTAACTTTAGCCTCTAGAGCGTCCACAAAATTTTTTGAAGTGATCAAGGGCCATAACTCTGGCAGTAATTATTGGAAATCGCTGAAAATCAATAGGCTTCTTCGTTTCATGGCCTTAAACACTGTATATAAATTTCAAGTCAATCGGATATTAACTTTGGCCTCTAGAGCGTCCACAAGATTTTTCAAAGTGATCAAGGGAGAGAGAGAGAAATGGGGTTTAACGTCCACTCGACACAAACTAGGTCATTTCGGGATTAACATATGGTTTAATTTTTTTATTTCAATAATTCGCTTGCGCTTAAGGGTCTTTAGCAGTGGGAGGAAACCAGAGGACCCGTAGAGAAAACCCATGGGGAATCGAAACCTCGTCAGTTGACTCAATGGCAGACCGTATAATACAGCGCGCACGTGCTTTCTATTCGGCCATCCAACCCCCCAAGTGATCAAGGGCCATAACTCTGGCAGTAATTAGCGGAAATAGCTGAAAATCAATAGGCTTCTTCGTCTCATGACCTTAAACACTTTGTATAAATTTAAAGTCAATCGGATATTAACATTAGCCTCTAGAGTGTCTACAAGATTTTTCAAAGTGATCAAGGGCCATAACTCTAGCAGTAATTATTGGAAATCACTGAAAATCAATAGGATTCTTCGTCTCATGACCTTAAACACTGTGTATAAATTTAAAGTCAATCGGATATTAACTTTGACAAGTTTTTACAAAGTGATCAAGGGCCATAACTCTGGCTGTAAATACTGAAAATCACTGAAAATGAATAGGCTTCATCGTCTCATGACCTTAAACACTGTGTGTATAAATTTAAAGTCAATCGGATATTAACTTTAGCCTCTAGAGTGTCCACAAGATTTTTCAAAGTGATCAAGGGCCATAACTCTGGCAGTAATTATCGTAAATCGCTGAAAATCAATAGGCTTCTTCGTCTCATGACCTTAAACACTGTGTATAAATTTAAAGTCAATCGGATATTAACTTTGAACTCTAGAGGGACCACAAGATTTTTTGAAGTGATCAAGGGGCATGACTATGGCAGTAATTATTGAAATCCGCTGAAAAACAATAGGCTTCTTCATCTCATGACCTTAAACACTGTGTATAAATTTAAAGTCAATCGGATATTAACTTTAGGCTATAGAGCGTCCACAAGCAACTGTGGACGCTGGACCGACGGACGGGGGCGACAACAATATACGACCGCATTTCAATGTCGGCGTATAAAAACAACTTTCTTCCAATGCGGGCAATGGAGCTGTGACACCTAATACGACCACATTTCAATGTGGACGTATAAAAACAGTGACCTGTAGCTAAAAATCTGATTTTCGTACAATCTGGGGACATAATCCATGAAGTTACGGTCTGATACATGCCAATATCGAAAGGAACCAAGATCTTTGGATATCAACCTATATTTCAAGTTTTGTCAAAATCGGATAAAAATTGCCACCTGTAAAGTGTCCACAAACAAATGTGAACATGCGTGATGACAATTGTCTGGCATAAAAAAACCAGTTAAATTTATAAAAGTGTGCACAATTCATCCAATCACATTTGGAAAACTGTCTAAGACCACTGTAACCTTATATTTGCTAGTTCATTTGGTTTATTTTGGAATCGCAAAGGCTCACTAAGTTGTTGAAGCCTGTTAAAAGGGAATGGAAACTAATTGACACTTTTTCCGGATACAAACAACTACTGGTGATCCAATTCTGGCGTGCAAAATTTTAATACAGAAATCCTTCTTTTACCTCTGTCATCCATAAACTTGTATAGTTGGGCAACAAATCTGTCCTTTTCTTCATTCTGTTCGTCATCAGATGACTGAAAATATTAATGGATTGTAATGTATAAAGACAGGTTGCCAGCTAAGTCGTCCGGGCAGTCAACAAGTGCTGTCGCATATTTTTTCTTTTGTCAGTCATGAGAATATTTACAACACATGAAAATATGATAACGAGTAATAACCCATGAAGTAATTATCAGAAAACATAAGAATTTATTTTGATTGTTTGTCTCATGAAATGGAGTTTTAGCTTCTAGAGCGTCCACAAGATTTTTCAAAGTGATCAAGGGCCTTAACTCTGGCAGTTAATTATTGGAAATCATTGAAAATGAATATGATTCTTTGTCTCATGACCTTAAACACTGTGTACAAGTTAATCAGATATTAACTTTAGTCTCCAGACGGACCAACGGATGGGGTGACGACAATATACGGCCAAGTCAATGTGGACGCATAAAAAGCAGTTGCCATGCAAGATAAGCCCACATATAGCAAGAGACGGACAGTGAACAAGCTAAAAGATAGGTTGCCAGGCAACGAAACATACGCCCACAGCAGTTATATCGTCCGGGCAGTCAACAAGAGTTATCGCATATTTTTACTTTTTTCGGTAATGAAACATTTATAATACATTAAAATCTGATTAAGAATAACAACTCATTAAGTAATTATCAGAAAATCATTAGAATTTGTTTGGTTTTTATAAAGTTTCGCCCCATGCTAATACTTAGTATACAAAACTTTTAATTCCATGGATTTAGCTGTTCAAGTCATAAAGATTCATTGATAATCAATATACTTGTTCGTCTCAAGACCTTAAACTCTGTGTATCAATCTGAAGTCAATTGGATGATAACTTTAGCCTCTAGAGCGTCCACAAGATTTGTCAAATTGATCAAGGACCATAACTCTGGCAGTAATCAAAAGGCTTCTTCGTCTCATGACCTTAAACACTGTGTATAAATTTAAAGTCAATCAAATATTAATTTTGGCCTCTAGAGCGACCACAAGATTTTTTGAAGTGATCAAGGGCCATAACTCTGGCAGTAATTATCGGAAATCGTTGAAAATCAATAGGCTTCTTTGTCTCATGACCTCAAACACTGTGTATTAACTTTACCCTCTAGAGCGTCCACAAGATTTGTCAAAGTGATCAAGGACCATAACTCTGGCAGTAATTATCGGAAATCGTTGAAAATCAATAGGCTTCTTCGTCTCATGACTTCAAACACTGTGTATTAACTTTGCCCTCTAGAGCGTCCACAAGATTTTTCAAAGTGATCAAGGGCCATAACTCTGGCAGTAATTATCGGAAATCGCTGAAAATCAATAGGCTTCTTCGTCTCAAGACCTTAAACACTGTGAATAAATTGAATTCAATCAGATATTAACTTTAGCCTCTAGAGCGTCCACAAGCAATTGTGGACGACGGACGGACGGGGGCGACGACAATATACGACCATATTTCAATTTGGGCGTATAAAAATGACTTTTTCAAAGTGTTGAAAAAAATATTTCTTCCGCGAACGGTCAAAAATTGGAACTTTGAGCCTCCATAAAAAAAAAAAAAATTCATACGATTTTGAATCTGTAAAAAGTTTTGTGAGAAGAATGATGAGATCTACTTGAAAAGCTAATAAAATCAAATGTATAATCATAATCTCAAAATCATCTTTTCCACCTAGTATCAATTTTAAGTCAATTGAAACAATTATATATAGGCGTAGAACACAGTGTATAAATATACTCTTCAAAAAAAGTAGGGGATATTCAGAAACAATACAAAACTGCGGAAATGCACTGCTGTTTTTATTAGAGGTAACCAGTGTATGTTAATAACAGGCCAATCACCTACACATGAACATAAACATTTCATATGGGTGGTTTATCTGACCTCTCCATTTCACTCGCAAAGAGATACACCGTCAAAAGTGAAAATGGACGTTTTTTTATTTTTGCCTTAATAATGAGTAATTGCTCCAACAATCCTCAGACATTCATCAATTCGTTGTGGCATGCTCCTAATCAACCGTCCAATCACGATTTGGGGCAATCTGACCCACACCTCATGCAGTGCCACAGCCAATTCTTGCAGTGTTGTCGGTTGACGTTGACGAACACGTCTCCCAATCAAATTAAACGTAAAACACTAAAGCAGAGATACGCTAAACAGTAAATCTTATGCAAGAACCGATAGGAAAACAAACATGGATAGATAAACCAGCACGCAGCAGTTTTCATCAACCCTTCCTTGAAGTGTCAAATTTGACAATGAACCCCTCCTACGTGTATGGCGCTATTGTATGTCGCATGTGCAGCTCAGTGGTTCTTTTAGGGCGACAAGTTCTTCATCTGTGAACATGCTCTCAAAGCATGTCAAATGTCCATGACTATTTATCATATCGCAACCTGTATAGGTATTTGCATTTCAATATCGCCTACTTTTTTTGAAGAGTATATAAAATTAATCAGATGATAACTAAGTTTTCTAAAGCATCAAAGTGATCAAGGGTTATAACTCTGGCAGAATCATTGGAAATTGTTGAAAATCAATAGGTTTCTTCATCTCATGACCTTAAACACTGTGTATACATTTAAAGTCAATCAGATATTAACTTTAGCTACTACTCATTTTAAAGTTGTCAAGGTTACACCCCAGCAGCACAATCTTTTAAACACTGAAGAGGTGAGGTTTGGTCCTCCAATGACAAGAAATACTTGAGTTCAGAGTAACGAGAAGAACATCCAGACAGATACCAATGCAAGGTAAAAGCAATACGATAACTGATCATCAGATTGTCACCAACACAGTAGTTTTAATCACTGATGTCATTCTAGGTTATACCATGTTTTCTATGAATAATAGTACTCGGGAAAACATCAGCAATGTTGTACTTGGCCATTTTACCCTTTTACCCTTAAACAAATTGGGAACAGATTGGGTAGGAGAAAAAGTCAATAGAAAAGACTCTGCTGTAAGATCCAAAAAAAGAGGCCAATCTGCTTGACATACTCTATGCTAAATTAAAGCAGATGTGATGTCGGAAGTGACAAATACTAGATCATACAATTCTTGATAACATCTCAATCAAGGAAAGATTGAGTAAAATCAAAATGTATTCAGAATGTCTAAAAGTACCTGCTCAACCAGATCGGGACAAAAGAAAGCCAGACAAAGTCGACACTCCCTACACTGAATAATCTTGCAATTTCTAAGGTATGTGACAATTCTGTAGACAGACATTCGATAAACTCTGTCACAAGCAAGATATCCAACAACCAGCCTGGGTGAAAAAGTTTTGCAATGAAATGACCTGCTTCAATTACTTACATTTCTGTACTGAATAATCTCACACAAGGAGGTTTAAAACAGATATATTTGAGATAAGGTATATGTTGTGGATATTTTGGATTAAAGTTATTCACCAACACTAAGTCTTAACATTGTAGCTCAATTAGATGAAGTAAGGCACGGGCTCACTAACCAGGAGATCCGGGATTTGACTCTGGTGTAAACCAACAAAGTTCCCCCGGGATTTTCCATGTAATTGTGAGGTTGTTAACTATATAAATTTGTGGGCCTGAATTGAACACAAGCGGTTGACATGCAAGATACGCCAGTATTTTGCAAGAGATGGACAGAGAACAAGCTAAAAAAAAAGAAGGGATTTTTCGTACAATCAAGGGCCATAATTCAGGAAGTTACGATCTGATATGCATGAATATTGAAAGGAACCAAGATCTTTGGGTTATAAACATGCATTTTAAGTTTCGTCAAAATCGGATTAAAATTGTGACCTCTACAGGGTCAACAACATTGATATTCCATATTTTTACGCTATTTGACTACAAGGCGTGGCCATTTTGTCTGTCAGTTTTGGTTCGATTTTTACGAAATTCGAACTCAACCATCCTTAAGGTATAACGGTGATATATTCAAACGTTTTTTTTAAATCGGATAAGAATTATGACCGCTATAGGGTCCACAAGCTAAAAACGTGATTTTTCGTACAATCAGGAGCCATTATTCAGGAAGTTACCATTCGATATGCACGAATATCGAAAGGAACCGAGATCTTTGGGTTATAAACTTACATTTCAAGTTCTATCAAAATCAGAAAAAAATTGTGACCTCTAGAGGTTCCACAACCTTGATATACCATATTTTTACGCTATTTGAGAACGAGGGGCGGCCATTTTGTCTGTCAATTTTGGGTTGATTTTCATGAAAATCGAAATCAACCATCCTTAGAGTATAACGGTGATATATTAAAATGTTTTTTTTTAAATCGGATAAAAATTATGACCTTTATAGGGTCCACAAGCTAAAAACGCGATTTTTCATACAATCAGGGGCCATAATTCAGGAAGTTACCGTCCATTATGCGCGAATATCGAAAGGATCTGAGATCTTTGGGTTATAAACTTATATTTCAAGTTTCAACAAAATCGGATAAAAATTGTGACCTCTATAGGGTCCACAACCTTGATATACCATATTTTTACTCTATTTGAGAAAGATGGGCGGCCATTTTGTCAGTCAGTTTTGGTCCGATTTTCACGAAACTCGAACTCAGCCATCCTTAGGGTGTAAAGGTGATATACTAAAACATTTTTTTAAATCGGATAAAAATTATGACCTCTATAGGGTCCACAAGCTAAAAACGCGATTTTTCATACAATCAGGGGCCATAATTCAGGAAGTTAATATCTGATATGCGCGAATATCGAAAGGATCCGAGATCTTTGGGTTATAAACTTACATTTCAAGTTTCAAGAAAATTCGATAAAAATTGTGACCTCTAGAGATTCCACAACCTTGATATACCATATTTTTTTTACGCTATTTGAGAACGATGGGCGGCCATTTTGTCAGTCAGTTTTGGTCCGATTTTCACGAAATTCAAACTCAGCCATCCTTAGGGTGTAGCGGTGATATACTAAAACGTTTTTTTAAATCGGATAAAAATTGTGACCTCTATAGGGTCCAGAAGCTAAAAACACGATTTTTCGTACAATCAGGGGCCATAATTCAGGAAGTTATGGTCTGATATGCGCGAATATCGAAAGGAACTGAGATCTTTGGGTTATAAACATATATTTCAAGTTTAAACCAAATCGGATAAAAACTGTGACCTCTACAGTGTTCACAAGCTAAAAACGTGATTTTTCATACAATCAAGGGCCATAATCCATGAAGTTACAGTCCGATACATGCCAATATCGAAAGGAACCAAGATCTTCTTAGGGTGAAAAACCTATATTTCAAGTTTCGGTGAAATCGGACAAACAATTGTTCCCATGCAAGATATGCCCACATTTTGTAAGAGATGGACAGGGAATAAGCTAATAAAGGAATGTGATTTTTTGTACAATCTGGAGCCATAATCCATGATGTTACGGTGCGATAATTGCCAATATTGAAAGGAACAGAGATCTGTTGGAGTTGGACATAAACCTGTATCTTAGGAAAATTGATGTTATCAAGCTGTGTCAAAAAAGTTTGCAAAGGTTTGCGCAGTGCTGTCTTTTATTTGAATCAAACACATACCTCATCTTCTTCAATGTCCTCTTCTGAACCAAGTAATTCTTCTCTCTTCCATGAAGCTGGCAATGATTTGTGCTCAAAATAATTCAAAGCTTTTTCCATCGCTATAAACAGAACAAATTGACACATAACTTTATTCTGATTCTCATCAGCTTTATCATAACCAAAATATAACCATACACGATATGCACACTTGTGTTTGGGACAATTTGTAGAGATTCCACGATTAAGTTTCTAACAATGAACATCTGTTGATACGATATTCGTACTAAGTTATATATCATGAAAAGAGAAATGCTCAATGATCACACTTTTAAGAGTGACCTGGGCTTATTAAAAACTAACATCTCTGCCCCTAAATAAATAATAAGTTTATGTACAGTTTAATATCAGTATCTTTTCAAATAAAGCGACCGAACTATCATCACTCTTGACACAAAAAAAAACTAGTATGAATGGTTCCATGATCACGCTTTTAACAAATTATATTTTATTGCATCCGAAGTACATTTTGAAATTTTCACTAATGCAAAATCTTTTCTAATAAAGCGACCAAATTATAGCAGGGTTGGGCGATATACCGGTTTTTCGACGATTTTATCATATCAGACTTATTTAAAAATATCGAAAAACCGGTATATATGGTGATAATCAAAATTATCGCGATATGATTATCATGTCCCGATATTGATAATATGCTATATCATACGAAGAAATTGCAATGCGAGAGGTCATGATTGATTCAAGGACTCGTAATCGAAGAACAGTTGTTTGGCAAGGTCAAGGTTGGACAGTAACATATTTCTCAGTTATGTCGATACTTTTTTCGGCAGCCGAAGTCGGACCTTCGTCTTATAGTCTGCATCGACTTATATATCGATGAAGGTCAAAAAAAAAATAAGATCAAAAAATGTTTTTTCTCTGTAATTGTCATCCTACGAAGTAGGCCTACGATATTGAGTGACATTGTTTGCTAAATATCAAAATAATAGCACCCTCACAGCAAAGTCAACGCATATTGTTCCGATTTTTGCTATTGTTATTCCAATACAAATACTTGTCAGTTTTTCTAAATATATATAGTTTGTTTAATTATTTTTTAAAAAAATATATCCAACATTCAATAAAGACTAGAAAATGTCATTAAGATAGAATCTTTCTGCCGACAAGAAACATATCTATCTCTCATAATTTCTCGCACAAATTCTACTTTGGTTTCCAACTAAATCAACCAATCATAAAAAATCCACTTTAAAAGCCCGTAATTATATTTTTATTGTCCAATCAATAGACGCCTTTTATTTGATTTTATTCTATTATTAGTAACACAGTGTGATCGTCAGTCACCTGCGAATAGAAACCATGTATTGTTTTTGTATTTATCGGAGATATTGGAATAAAAAAAGGTTCAAATGAATCTAGAACAAAACTTATAATACTACTCAAAATTATCGCGATATGATTATCATGTCCCGATATTGATAATATGCTATATCATACGAAGAAATTGCAATGCGAGAGGTCATGATTGATTGCTAAGTCCTGCATTTAGCAACTAATTATTTTACATTAATTGATTTTCTTTACGTACATCGGCACAGTATAAGACTAGGACATTCAACGACAAAACAGCAAATAATGACCTGGTTGCTATGGGATTTTGTTTTGGAACATACCAAATCTTTGACTTGCTTTTTCTCAAAACTTAGTTTTGTGAGTTGGGTAGCTTCAAATGGACACAGCTCAGTCAATTTTTGTCCGATTCAAACAAACTATACATCAAATTGAAGGAAATGAGTTTGAGAATGTGCCAATAACAATAACTCAATTTTCAAAATTTCCTCATTGTGACTTATTATGCCATGGGGGGTCACATATTGAGATCGATTTCAAAGTATTATAATACAATTGCTAGTAATATATTTAACTGAAAAAGTAATCCAAAATCGCAGATTGAAAGTCGGCTAAATTTCAGTGAATGGCTTCCGATTTCACGCTAAAGTCCTGTGGCATGAAATGTTTACTCTTCGCCGGTTAATTGTCAAAATCGCATATACAGACGTTTACTAGCCATGGGGTAAAATGATAGTTATGGAAAGAACCTTGTACAGGTCTCTATTTTATTTGGTACACTCCTGTACTCTGAATCAGTACCATTACAATATACTTTATTTACTCCAAACCAGTGATGGGATTTCAAAAAAATTATTGTCGGACATTTTTTCCAGAAAATAAAGGGGCATAACTCTTATCGTAATTTACGCCGACGTTTTCAAAACACAATTAAGAATCACGTGTCAACAAAATATATTCAAATTTATATGTAAAAAAAAATAGGTGCACCTCGTTATATTTCATGTTTAAAACCCATACGGTATTCAAATTTATGTCAATAATATTCCTACAAAATTACATGACATCAATACTATAGAATGGCAGCGTGCCGACTGCTGTCGATCTGTTTCAAACTCCCCCAAAAACCGTAGTTAACGACGCTCAAATACAACGAGCGAGTGACACCAACTGCTAAATAATTGCATTCGACTGTAGCACCCGCTATCGTCTAAAACAATTAACTACTTACGCCATTCCAATCGAAATATTCGTCAACATTTCTTAGCGTGTTTATTTATTTATTTATTTAAAGACATAAACCCCATTCAAAATATGATCATAAATCCGACAATATGCCATCAAAATAGAATCTTTTCCCGGACATCAGTCGTATTGGATTCGGCACGTATACACCTCTTAATTTCACGTGTCTCACGAGATTTGTACTTTCATTTTAATTACTGAACTATAGCGCCTTATGCGTGTGTGTGAAATATCTTTATTTAACTTCGGCTTCCACCGAAAATATATCACAGACAAGATATCGGATACAATGTATGTTGATTTGAGGTGTTATATATTATCAGGATATGTGACATATGTCTAATTTCTACGTGTTATTGTCCGACACAAAGGAGATTAAAACGTGAGACAATGGACAAATCACGGGTTAATCAGATTAAGTTTATAATCACTCTTATTGGATTGATATATCGTCCGACAAAGGAGAAGCAATGACATCTGTTCAGGATTGACTTGATGAATTGTCCGACAAAGGATTAAGTCAGCCAATCAAGGCAGAATAGTAGTTAATCAAGGTAGGTGTGTAGACGACATAACACGATAAATAGTCGATCACTTAATTACCTAATCAATCCAGCCTATTATCAACGATAATCGGGTTGCACGGTAGTTATACACTCAGTACACTATATTAATTTTGGAATTTGAATATTATTCACCATGTCTTGATGTCCGATTGGGCATATTCCCGGTCGGACAATTTTGGGCGTTTCGAAAAAAGATTTGGACAAGTCCTGAATATACGGGTAAATTCCCATCACTGCTCCAAACAATACTAATCACAAACACACGTTGGACTGTCAAGCGTATTACCGGAATTAGAAGTTTCTGGTCAAATTCAGCCAATCATGAGGTTGATTTTTGAAATGGAAGTAATGGAGTTACCTCCCTTTGAAAGTAAAAATAGCATTTGGCATATGACAATTTTCTGTGTGAAATTTCCTCCCGTGCGGGAGATCGGGAGAATGGTCATGAATCCGGCTTGTTGACACGCCTGGTTCAATTCAGTTCTTTATTTACTTTGAGTATAAAACTCATAGTAAGTATACATATATATACAATATTTACATAATCTACAGTATATACAATTTAACAAAGTAAATAACATAAGCAATACATACACCACTTTCCACTGTCGGAAATGATTTAAAGGTTGATCTGTCAAATTTAACTAGTTCACAGTAGTTCAACAGTTTGTTGACGATATATTTATTTTCCATTTCGATGTTTGTGAAAAGGTCGATGACATCATATGAAATAAATTTACCTACATCTTGGGAACCCTTGATTTTCTCACAGAAGTCTGCCGAATCTTTGATAAAGGAGTCAGCAGATTTACCTAGTGGGGATAATAACTTGACCAAGTACTGCGCTGTTTTATAGAAGACCGATTCTCTGGAGCAGACTAATAGGCGGGCTTTAATAGGTTCTTTGTGTATTTTTATTGTGGCTCTGGCATAAGGTGGGCGTGGATGCATCACTCTCATCTGGTACATGGTCTCATCTGTTATTTGGTTTAAGGTTCGCAATTCTTTGAGATGGCTAAAATGTTGATTAGATAGAGTATTGGTGGGGTCTTTACGTAGTTTCTTGTATGTGGTTTTATCTTGGAGTAAGCTGTCAACTATCGTATTGTAATCTTTCTTGTTAAGGATGACTGTGGCCTTGCCTTTATCTGCTCCTACTATGGTGATGGTGTCATCTGTCTTTAGTTCATTGATAGCATCTCGCTGTGGTTTGGTCAGGTTGGGCTTCTGTGGTTTGGATTTTGATAGTAACTCAGTGATCTGGTGGCGCAGGTATTCTGTCTCCCCCCTGGGGCTAGTTGACGTATTCCTCGTTCTATGTTGGCGATGAAGGTGTCACTGTTTTTTTGCTGGAGTACTGGTGCATAATTCAGACCCTTTGAAAGTAAAGTAATCTGGTCATCTGTGAGTTGCTTGTCACTCAGGTTCACGACTGTCTTTGAGATGTATTCATTGACTTTTTGGTTGGTTGGTTGGTTATCTTTCTTATTTCCAGCTAGTAATTTGTTTTCTAATTCAAGTAGTTGCTGGTGTTTCAAGATGTTGGTGCGCTGTTTCTCATTCCTAAGATGTTGAATCCGTTCCCTAAGTAGTGAGTGGCTGGCTTTATCCAAAATCTTCAAGGCTGCTTTCGACTTAACTGGAGGCTTAAGACGTAAACCATTAGGTATGAGCTGTTTGTCAAATTATAACAAACTCTATGATACTTCCCTTCAGTTTTACCCACACTGTTAACTAATTTGATTGCCTCATCTCCATATCGATGTGTCAGAACTTCTTTAAGTGGCATTTAGTAATTGAATAGTAACACACTAACACTATTTATGGAATAACAATCACTGGTTTATTAACATGCAACGTTTCGACGATGATACTCTCGTCTTTATCAAGCAAATGATAACATATATGTAAAACATCAAGTATTTATATACAGTATAAAAAGAAGCCATAAATATAGACCTTATATATAACTAGCACTGATCAAAGCGATGATGATAAAGCCCTAAGTGGTTACAATGTACCGAAGCCATAATTAATTACATATCTATAAAGCAGGAGTAAGCCTAATTAATGATCAGTGTTATTACAATGATACAAACAGGTGTTACGCATTCATTAGGTGTGCAATAACACACATTAACTATTATTTTAATAACATTGATGTTTAATTTTAATAATGGCGGATGTCAGATAGTATATGAAGCACTGGATCATATATATACTTAAACATGCATTATGCAAGAGCTAAATCTGATTATTGCAAGTCTTAATTTAGGCTTCAGATGTTATAGAAATTATAAATTAGATCTTTATTTAAACAACAAGACCAAAATCAACTCTGTAGACCCACGGATGGCTCGGCTACAGCTCGGATTTAAATAGGATTTCACTAATTGATTAAATCAAATAAGGGGTAACCTGATGAAAATACGTCAGTTAGATCAAGGCTAAATGATAGAGTGTACTTAGCGAGGCCGCTGTAAAGCGTTTCCGTATGCCATTGAAAACTTTACTTGATAATCGAGATATGTAGGTGGAGTTAACGCCTGTCAATCAAACAATCGCCGAAGGTGAAGACACATTTCGCTACCATTTCTAGGCAAATATTACAACGATGATAACTATGTTCAGAATAAAGTAATTTGAATGAATTTTTCAATATATTCTTCTTTCATCATCTACTTTTGAACTGTTATAGCAAGAATGGCCAACTCTCTATAAAAATCTCCCATAATGTATCTTTAAATATTAAAGTAATGATTAATATTAAGGGCTAATCAATAAGCATGATTCTGAATGTTATGAATAATAATAATAATAATAATAATGAAAAAGTAATCAGTAGCTAATCCGATATATGATAATTATATTGAATACAATAAGTGAGAATGTAACAACAATCCTGATAACAAAATGAATTACTGGAAAATTATTGTATCGTATGCGTGGGGAAGATAGACTCCTACATCTCTGTTAAAGGCCGGCTTGTGTCGTCGGATCTGAATACTTTCCATGATTTTCCTTTATTGAGAAGGTCTTAAAGGTTTCCAGGAAGATCTCCTTCGCAAGTATGTCCTGGAGGGTTAGGCAAAATTTGCCCTTACCAACATTCTGAAGATATGTTATACTCCTTTGCCTGTAGGAGGTAAGGAATATCAACTGAAGCATTCCTCGAGGAGGAGTTGTCTTCATCGGGTATTAACTCCACAGTATTGTCTCTGTTGAGGTGGTTTGTTACACTAATATCCCCATCAGGATTTATTGTCATCTTTGTTGATTTAGGGTAGCTTATTTTAAATAACTCTTGTAATATAACATGTTTTTTTTTGTTTTTAAATTATTATTATTATTATTAATGTTAATGTTTATGATTTGACTGATGTGAAGGACATCTAGACACGAAAACAATAGTGAAACATGATGATCATGTCATGGCCATGGCGGCCATGACAGTAAGGCTGTCAACAGAACATTTTTTATGTTTTGTCACTCTTCGTATAGTTTAGGTATAAGCTGCTAATGTGATAATAAACTAGTTTCAATAATATAATAATATCCTAGTTGTATCTATTAAGCACATTTGATGCTCATTATAGCACCCTAAACGCTTTATATAAACACTAGCTAGCGGGAGAGCTTCCACGACACGTCTTGTCGGCTCGCCATTACTATTTTGGCGAGTGATTAAGCTGTCAATATGTAATTGTAAAATACCTTTTATTTATCCATCTAATAATTTATATTCAGATAATAATTTATATTCAGATTTCATATCAAGTCAATTAAATGTTGTCTTAAACATTAAAATCATAACGCCAATTAACAAACAATACGAGTATACTTTATTACAAGAACATCGGTGAAATATTCTAAAAATTCTAAAATCATAACGGCAATTAAATAACAATACGAATATACTTCACTACAAAAACGTGTCTGGATTAGGGGATTAATTATACAATAGGTAGCGGCCATTCAAAGAATCTAACAACAGACATTTATGACTGTTGTATATTCCATGCGATGGTGGTGTAATTACACGTCTGTGAGCGATATGGTTTTAGACGGAACCGAGACCGGTGGCTAGAATTTGTGATATGAGCAGGCGGTCATTCAAAGACTATAATCTAAATTGTAATGACAGGCATTTATGACTGTATATTCCATGCAACGGCATAGGCTATGGTTTCGGATGGAACAGAGACAGCTAGGGCGTGGCTGGCATTTGTCATTTATAAAACAATAGCACTCGGTCATTCAAAGAATATAATCTGATATCGCCGACAATGACATGAGATTAAATTTTGAACTTTTGTGTAAATATGTTTTTATATTTTGAGTTTGTAAACAATACGCAGATTACGTTTTAGACTTGAATGTGAGGTATCCCGAATGTTAGTGTGTAAACTGATAAGTGTTTTGTGTGCAATATGTGTATCTAGTTTGTAGAGGAACTTTTCATATATTGTTTTGCTTTTGATTTTTGATTAGAAATACTCGATTTTATTGTGACAAGACTAAACTAGATACGATTTGCAGTCCTTGCACGTTTCAATAGGGGGGGGGGGGGAGGGAATTGTACATACAATTGTTAACAATTCCCCTCCTTCGATATTTCTTCAACATTCCCAAGAGATGGGGATACAAAAATGTTGGCGAAAATAGTCACCCAAAGATGCCTAGATAAATGGCGAAAATGACGTTTCATTTGTGGCCGAAACGAGAACTGCACATATTAATTTGTAAATTCACAAATACATTTGTTATTAATTGCGGAAGCAGGTATAATAACCCAGAAAGCAGGATTATAAGTAACAAGATATACGTCCATTGTTTTGATTTCACTAATTTAAATGATGCATATCAACTTCATACAGATCGGTTGATAACTTTTGTCATTAGAGCATTCACAACATTCAACAAAGTGAAACAAGGGCCAAAACTCCAGAAGAAATTAACAGAAATTGCTGAAATTCAATAGGCTTCTTCATTTCACTAATGCAAATAACATATACTATTCAAAAAAAGTAGGGGATATTTGATTTTTAAGTGTTATTAAAGTCACCTAATGAAACTGACGAAGAAACAAATGACAAAATGAAATGAAGTTCATATTCATCGATTTATTCCAAATGATCGTTAGACTAAGTAAGGCACAGACTGACCATTATAAGGGTAAAATGATACCCGGGGTCAAACAGCAAAGTTACCACAGCATCACAACCAAGTCAGTAACGGGTAAATCCTCCTCTGTTTGCCAAACAAGCATTGATCCGACGTGGCATACTCCTAATGAGACGTCTAAGGTCATTTTGGTCCAGATTGTCCCATTCCTGTTGCAACGCAGCAGCAAGTTCTTGGACATTGGCAGGACGTTGTTGACGTTGACGTAACCTCTGTCCAAGCATGTCCCAGACATGCTCGATGGGGGAGAGGTCGGGACTCAGTGCTGGCCAAGGTAATGTGGTGATGTTCTGTTGTTGGAGGTAACCTGTAACGATCCTGGCCCTGTGACATCTTGCGTTGTCATCCTGGAAGATGAAACGGCGGCCATGACGTCGTGCGAACGGCACAACATGGACTGCCAAGATGTTGTCCCGGTAGTACTGGCCTGTAACACGCCCTGCAACAACATGTAAAGCCGTTCTTCCAGCAACAGTGATGCCTCCCCACACCATAACAGAACCACCCCCAAATCGATCATGTCTGATGACGTTAACGTCTTGGAAGCGCTCGTTTCGATGACGCCACACCCTCCTACGTCTGTCCAAAAAATCAACAGTGAACCTTGACTCATCTGAAAACATCACATTGCTCCAGCGTCGATTATCCCAGTGTTGACGATCCCTACACCAACGACGTCTTGCCTGAATGTGATGATCTCTCAAACAAGGGATCACGCGAGGACGTCGGGCGCGAAAGTGACCCCGATGCAGTCGATTCCGAATCGTCTGGCCACGCACTCTCACACCAGTGTCTGTTTGAAGACGAGCGCTGATCTGATTTGCTGTGATGACACGATTTCTCAAGGCCAAGGTACGGATAAATCGATCCTGGGCTTGAGTTGTCGCCCTTGGTCGACCTGAGCGTGGTCTGTCCTGTACAGATTGTGTATCACGGTATCTGGACCATAGCCTGCTTATGACAGACTGAGAAACATTCATCGTCCGCGCCACAACCGCCTGTGTTGTGCCGATCTGTAGCATGCCAAGGGCACGTAACCTTTCATTTTGGGTAAGCCGACGCATATCAAAATTTGTTTTCTGGTCACTAAAACAATTAAACTGATGTTTCCACCCTGGAATTCAATGCCACAATGACTGTAACATTCAAAGTCAGAGTAGTGCAAATCTTGGGTTGGACCCCCATGATGATCCCAAGCATCACATGCATTCCATGCGGTAGCTATTGGTGCGTTTGGGCGTCACATGTAACTGGAAATGTTTCTTCTGTTAGGTTCTATAGTGACTTTTTTCGTAGTCATTTGCATATTTTAGTATTATGCCCCCAAAATCAAATATCCCCTACTTTTTTTGAATAGTATATATCAATTTCAAACCAATCAGATGATAAATGTAGTCTGTAGAGTGTTCACAAGAAATTGTGGACGATGGACAGACGTACGTACGGCAATATACGACTATATTTTCATGAGGGCGTATAAAAATACACAGCTGGGCCAAGTGTAAAAATGTCCCCAAAGAGGGATACGTAATCCATCCTGCACAACTAATACAATATAATATTATCAATCTTAGGAAGGTGGAACGTAAAATGTCCCAAGAGAGGGTAATGCCAAACCACCCCGCTCCATAGATGCATTATTCTTATACTATATTATTATATGTATTCTTAAACTATGATTGATTGTACACCCATGTAACTATTTTGTATTACAAATAACCTTAAAATAAAGATTGAATTCACCAAGTGTATATATATGATCAATCATAGGATCAAATTTCTACACAGCCATATTATTATTTTTAACTTAATTATTTTCACTATTTATTTATTACTTATTATATTATTAATTATCTATCTTTATTTATTTTTATTATTACTTATTATATTATTAAGTGTCACTCCACGAGAAAACCATGCAAAATCCTGCAAAAGTGATAAGGTGGGGGGTCGGCACTTCGGATCCACATTCACAGGGATTATTCAGTCCGACTAGACTACTCGTTGACCAAAAGGGCCGATCTAAAAAATTAACCATTCGGGAGATATGGCCCTATAACGATTTTCAGCCTATTTTCACCGATTTTGAGTCAAAATTTAGGCATATTTAGAGTCATTTTTCCAGGCCAAAATAGGGACTGCGTGATATACTGATGGTAGGTGATGATAGTATATGTCTTCGACTATTCAAGCATCATGACCAATTTATGTTGCTCCATGTCTCTGAGACATAGTATGGAAACCACTGATAGGTGTTGCCCATCACCTTGAAAGTACCCTATCTTTGAAATTAAATATAGCCGATGGTATGGGTATGGGCAAGATGGGTAAACGGTAATTATGTAGAGGGGTACTAGTGCTACCAAAATCAACAATAAAATTTTTGCCCACTCTTGTCCCATTATCAGAAATAATTTTTAAAGTTACCCCTTTTTCGAAATTTTGACCGATAGTGAATTGGTTGTTCACTATATATGCGCATAGTTTAATCGCCATATCGACCATAAATTTGCTCGAATCTGCTCGAATGAACTAGAAATGTTTGATAGAATGACTCCTGTATCAGGGGGAACTGTCAATTTTTTTCAGATATCACTCATTCACCGTTTCTGAAATTTTCGCATATTGACTATAAATCTTCATGATATGATTTCATAGGTTTGGTGACCAAAAGTACCTTTATGCATTATCGAAAATTATTTTGACGGATACCCCCTGTCTCTACCTAGGCCTAAAGCGGCGGAAGCTTTATAATGATCAGACCAATAGACGAAATTTTATCAAAAAAATTAAGTAAGTGAATCAGTAATTATACACGAACGTAACAATTTACAGTATTGTTTATAGATGGATTGACTCAGCTATTTACAATACAGTGCCCATCTTTTCTAAGCGTCCGGCATTTCTTATAATGTATAATGAATGACTTTAAAATAACATAAAAATGGGTTTCTTGTACAATATAAATATTTTTGCGATATCTATTCTGCGTAGACTCTGGACAAGACATCAATAAATTTATGAAACCTACGATTTATATCAGATAGGCAAATTTAATGTTTGGCCTTCATATGAAGTTTTGTTGCAAGATATTATCCTCGAAGAGTTGATCCGATACGATCCTTGAAGAGTTGTGATTCTCATAGTTCACACTGTTCAATAATTCGAGAACGAAGTTTCCTTCTCGAAACTAGATCTAAGGCAGGTTTTTCATCAATTGTGTCATGTTCAACCTGCCCGAGTGGATGACCGCACTTTTGCTGGGCAGCCAATCTCGAGAAATAACTGTTCACTTGTTTAGTAGTGAGCCAGTCCTCCTTTGAAAACTGAGATTTCATTAATTTCACAACATTGGAAGGCACCTCCTTTTTGCCAGTCTCGACCCCTATCATGAACCTTTGTAGCAAAAAGTCCTTTACTTTGTCGGAGGACCATTTACGTCTGTACAGTTTATATTCGCTTTTGGAAGGCCTACAAAATTGGTAATGGAAAACTAGTAACAATGGACTCTCTACTGAAAAACGAAAAACCACAGCAAGAAACTAATCCTGTCACTGGCCCCTACAGTGTTCCTGCTGTGGAGACTGGATCACTTCGTAGGGCAGGATCTTCTTCAGCGAATATAAACTGTACAGACGTAAATTGTGTAAAAGTTTTTACCACTCAAGAAGAACTTACTCGCCATATAGCTGAACTATAAGAATCACAACTCTTCGAGGATCGTATCGGATCAACTCTTCGAGGATAATATCTTGCGAAGTAACTTCATATGAAGGCCAAACATTAAATTTGCCTATCTGATATAAATCGTACGTTTCATAAATTTATTGATGTCTTGTCCAGAGTCTACGCAGAATAGATATCGCAAAAATATTTATATTGTACAAGAAACCCATTTTTATGTTATTTTAAAGTCATTCATTATACATTATAAGAAATGCCGGACGCTTAGAAAAGATGGGCACTGTATTGTAAATAGCTGAGTCAATCCATCTATAAACAATACTGTAAATTGTTACGTTCGTGTATAATTACTGATTCCCTTACTTAATTGTTACGTTCGTGTATAATTACTGATTCACTTACTTAATTTTTTTGATAAAATTTCGTCTATTGGTCTGATCATTATAAAGCTTTCGCCGCTTTAGGCCTAGGTAGAGACAGGGGGTATCCGTCAAAATAATTTTCGATAATGCATAAAGGTACTTTTGGTCACCAAACCTATGAAATCGTATCATGAAGATTTATAGTCAATATGCGAAAATTTCAGAAACGGTGAATGAGTGATATCTGAAAAAAAATTGACAGTTTCCCCTGATACAGGAGTCATTCTATCAAACATTTCTAGTTCACTCGAGCAGATTCAAGCAAATTTATGGTCGATATGGCGATTAAACTATGCGCATATATAGTGAACAACCAATTCACTATCGGTCAAAATTTCGAAAAAGGGGTAACTTTAAAAATTATTTCTGATAATGGGACAAGAGTGGGCAAAAATTTTATTGTTGATTTTGGTAGCACTAGTACCCCTCTACATAATTACCGTTTACCCATCTTGCCCATACCCGTACCATCGGCTATATTTAATTTCAAAGATAGGGTACTTTCAAGGTGATGGGCGACACCTATCAGTGGTTTCCATACTATGTCTCAGAGACATGGAGCAACATAAATTGGTCATGATGCTTGAATACTCGAAGACATATACTATCATCACCTACCATCAGTATATCACGCAGTCCCTATTTTGACCTGGAAAAATGACTCTAAATATGCCTAAATTTTGACTCAAAATCGGTGAAAATAGGCTGAAAATCGTTATAGGGCCATATCTCCCAAATGGTTAATTTTTGAGATCGGCCCTTTTGGTCAACGAGTAGTCTAGTCGGACTGATTAATCCCTGTGAATATGAATCGGATCGGCTGACCCCCACCTTATCACCCCCTGCATGGTTTTCTCGTGGAATGACACTTAATTATTTATCTTTAGTGCCCCCCCCCACCCTGCAAGCCTTATTGGACGAAATAAAATATTCTAAGCCTAGATACTCTCCTTTTCTCTCTTTCTCTTTTCAGGTGCTGGATTCTTTCTTCAGAGAACCAACAACAAAGGAACGAACAACAGAAACAAAGATGAAATCAACAATCACACAGGACAAAAAGATCAAATGGAATAAAGAATGGACCAGGCCATACACTCGCCAACAAGCCTCCAGGAAGAGTTGCGCTGCCCTGCCATTCAATCGGACAAAATGACCAGACGGACGCAAATGACTTGTATAAATATATATGTACACTCTATGTCTACTTGTCCAATGTTTGTCTTTATCCATGTTTGTTTTGTGAAATGTTCGCTTTGTCCAGTACGTTTGTAAAATGTCTATGTTTGTCTCTATTTGTATATTCGTTATAGCACTTGTTATACAACTGTATATATGTCCTTGTTCAATTGTTTAAATGTATAACATCCCATCATTAATTGTTTTATTCGTTCTGTACACATATATATAAATATTTTACTAATTCATTCAATTATTTTCGCGACCTTGTAAATAATTCACTGTATATATAACATGTAATTGTCTGCGATATCACTTCAGTAGAAGTGGACATCAAATAAATCTATTTTACACACACACTCTCTGTATCAGTATTGTGCTTGAACACAAGAGAATCATTGCAGAAACGTAGCTCTGATTAAAAAAAGTAATTGTTTACACATAATTCAATTACTAAATGCCATTTCGAACAGGGATTATGTTCCGTCTCAAGCATTGTGTTTTTCTTCTGGATTGAATTCCTCACCCCTTCACTCTCAAATAATACATTCCTTCCACAACAGATAAAAGAGAATTACAATTAAATTTCAGTTAAGGTAAAGTTCATTTAATTTCATAATTTGAACAATCTGAATGAGTACCTTTATCAAGAAATTTGGCATTTTGTTTTAGTTACTCACCATTCTTCAAAGATGTGGTTTCATTTTTTAGGGCTATATCTCTATTAAATTCTTTGAGTTCTTTCCTAACCACAGAAGAACTGAAAAAATGGTATAAAGAAAACATAGATATTAATTGCTCATGGAGTAAAGCGGTGGCTCGATAACCAGATAGTCTGGGATTCGATCCCAGTGAGAAAGTTACTCAGGATTTTCCAATATTTTTTGCAAGATAGTGGACGTAACAAGGAATAACTTCTAGTCGTTTGAATATGATGAAAAATGAGGTCCTGTGCCTGTAAAAAAAAAACCTTGTCAGTTGGAATTAAAGAAAAAGTAGGCTGAAAAGCCCTATACGGGCAAAATATCTCTTATAGCATACTGCATGACATATGCCCATCTTCAGTAGCCCAGTCATTGTTAAAACCTACTTAATTTCATTTCTGATATTGTATTCCAATTGGCTGAACAGTGATTTAAATATCGCTTGGGGTGAAAATCTCTGCAATGGTGCGTTTTCTGTACTGGGTGTGTTAATTAACGGACAGGTTAAAAACGATTGACACAGTGGGTACTCTTTGTTTGGTGAGTTTTCTCGAAAGCGTGTTATAACTGCACCAAAGGTGTTTTATCAAGGACCAGCAGGCTTGATCTGACGCGTAGGTGTTAAATCAAATTTACCGTGCGATTTCTGGTTCAACCATGTGTTTTACGCAGATTGGTCTCCATTGACATCAGATTAACGAATCTGTTTCGAAAGCAAGTTTATAAATATAAAATCGCACAATTAACGAAAACCTATTAGTTTCGTCACTGCTATATTAACTAAACATGGGCGTTTTAATTCATAAATGTATTATTGTTTCTTAGCTGGGTTGTAAATAGGACTATCCAAGAAAACAGTAATTCACATATCAAATAACACTATTGCAAATAGGGACATGCGCCCGCTTTCACCCAATGTGATATTGCCCATTGTCGAACTCTGTGTGACCAGGGCTGTCAGTAATTTTTCACAGTTGATTAGTGCTGCTAATCAAAAAGTCCAATTTTACCAAATTTATCCAGTTTTATAGTCTGATGATATATTTCACATTTCTTGATTTTCAGTTTATTGAATTAATATATTAACGGTTTCCCTAGTTTTTTATAGTCTAATAATAGGTTTCATCTTTCATGATTTTCAGTTTATTTAATTAATATATTTACGGTTTCCCTCATCCAGTTTTATAGTGTAATAATAGATTTTATCTTTCATGATTTTTCGTTTATTGAAATAATACAGTTTTTATTTTTACTTCTATCTTTCCCATCAAAGCTGAACTCCGATTACAAAACTACAGAAATAATTAAATAAAAAAAGGTAACGCCCAAAAGAACTGCCGTACTTGTTTTCAATTTCGCTTTGGGCGGATAAACACACAGGCAGGCCATGCCCACTTAGAGTGTGTACCGTGTCAAGCGAAGTGTCCTCATCCGGTTAGCTAGTCAACTACCAATTACCTCCTGACTGTTCGAAGTTTTTTCACTATCAGCTCACAGAAAAAAGTATTGCTACACAATTATGTCTGATCAGATACATATTATTTTACTAATAAGACAAAATAAGTCGACCAAAATACTTTTGCCCAAAAAATAACAGAAAAGCTGCCTTACCCCAAACAATAACAAACCTACCAGCACCAACCAATTTTTTCTCATTTCGTGAAATGGCACAACAGAGTAGAAACACCAAATACTTTTCTGCACCATAAAGTCTAGTATTATCGTTCCAAAATATATCCAAAGCAGCAATAAAAGTTCTCTCTATCAAATAAATATGTTTTCACTTTCAATTGTTGTTAATGGCGATCAATTGACATAACTTATATTTTTCTGGACATTACAATAAAGGGACATTACTAATCCTTTATCGGAGGATTCGATCAGTTAGGAATTTTTTTTGTTCCATAATCAAGCAACAAGAAAACTGTTGTTCCCTCCATCAGATAAATATTTTATTGTTCAAAGTAGCAGTTTATTCTCTGTTCAAATATAGACAATATAGTAAAATCCAACATTTGTTGAATATAGGTCTAATAGTAATACAGGTATGTGTTTTGCTTCAGACCAGTAAATCATTAAACAGAAATAGATTTCTACCATATGCACTTTGCATACATTATGATATATATATTTCTTTTATCAAAGGTGCTTCACATTCTTGGCTGATTCAGACCAGATTCTTGACTGATTCGGATCATGATATTTGAATGACGAGAGTATTTAAAAACAATTTTGCATATATTATGACAAAAATGACAATAAATACTACCCAGTATTATCAAATGATAACCCAATATCAAATAGCTGCGCATATCAGTATAATTACTGCAACCAATAACCCAATATTAAATATCTGCATACCAGTATAATTACTGCAGCGAATAACCTTATATCAAATAGTTGCATATTAGTATAATTACGAATAATCCAGTATCATAAAATAGTGGCATATATACCAGTATATTTACTGCAACGTATCTGCGATAATTTGCAATGAATGAAGTTGAAATAAGGCAAAGACAATTGTTCTTTGAATAATATTTTAATCATTAAATATCATTTTATTGGTGCGAAATCAAATGATTCTTACAATGTATACTTATAAGATGGCCATCATTCGGATTTTAAATGACTTTTCTTTTATTCTGTCAAATAACTATTTCAACCCCTCTATGGATATTGTCCAGCGGTGGCAATAACAAAAAGTTATTACAGGTGTCCCCGCTATAGTTCTTTTGTTTCTTGAAATTTACACAAGGCCAAACTGTGGACATACGTACGGACAAACAGGGGCGACGACAATAAATGTCCACATGAAAATGTGCGTGGGCGTATAAAAAGTAGGGGATATTCAGAAACAATACAGAACTGCGGAAATGCACTACTACAAAACTGCGGAAATGCACTGCTGTTTTTATTAGAGGTAACCAGTGTATGTTAATAACAGGCCAATTACCTACACATGAACATAAACATTTCATATGGGTGGCTTATCTGACCGCTCCATTTCACTTGCAAAGAGATACACGGTCAAAAGTGAAAATGGACGTTTTGAATTTTTGTCTTAATAATGAGTAATTGCTCCACCAATCCTCAGACATTCAGCGTGGTATGCTCCTAATCAACCGTCCAATCACAATTTGGGGCAATCTGAACTATTCCTCTTGCAGTGCCACGGCCAATTAAACGTAACACACGAATCAAAGACACGCTAAACAGTAAATCTTATGTAAGAACCGATAGAAAAGCAAACATGGATAGATAAACCAGCGTGCGGCAGTTTTCATCAACCCTTCCTTGAAGTGTCAAATTTGACAATGAACCCCTCCCACTGTTACAGTGGTTCATGCTCAATTTTTTTACAACAGACACTATTTCGGGATTATTTTAACATTATATGACAAGACTTATCATAAAAACTTCATTCATCAACAATGGAAGTCTGACTACATTTGATTTTTGAGGATATAACCATTTGGAAATATGTTATAAATGCTTCAAAATCTACCCGGCTTCCATAATCAAGGCAGATAACTCTTAGTGAGAATAAGAGTTATGTCCCTTGGTCGCCGTAAAACTAACGTAAACGCATACCCCTGAAACGAAATTACTTTATCGCAGTCAGAAAACATTGTTTATTTCCTTACTGCGAAGTAACGGAATACACTCTATGAGACGACTGAATTTGACATGTGTGTGCATGCGCAAACGCTTAGTTGTTTTAACAATATACCCATGCCTTAAAGGAGCTAAATCGCCAATATTTTGGACCTAGAAATTGACACAAATGCCCAGAACTGGGTCGTAACGCATATAATAATTTAATATGAATATATATAAACTGATTTACATTCAATCGTTTCCATTTTTACTCTTAATTTCAAATCAGTTCCGTTCAGCGACATATGTCTGAAGTCTCAATCAAATGAAAATTTCTAGCGTCTGGTTATTCTAGTCTACATAGTATTTATTGCGCATACTCTCCCGATATGAATATGCCGTCACCGTTTGACATGACTTGTTGACGTATGTAACTAACGTACGAAAATTAATTGGTGGCTAGCTTTTTTTTCGCAAGTATACAGTGAATGGCCATTTTGCTCAGTAATCTCAGCCAGAATTTGGCTATTTTCTAAATTTGCGTTTAAGTTTAAAATATTTGTTTTAGAACTGAAACACATTAACTATTTGTCAATAAGAACGCTAAAAACATCAACAGATTTGATTGTGTATATCTGAAATAGACCCGATCGACGCACAAAATAGTGCAATATGGCGGCCTCTATGAACAACCCTCGCAGACGCTGTCATTGAAGACAACGTCAATTCTATGAGTTGTAGATGTTATTTTTGTGAAAAATCATTGGAAGAAGAGAGAACATGTTGGGATTGTACGAATTATATAGTCTTTATGGGTGCAACGGACACAATGCTGAAGATAAACCTATTGTTTACAATGTTGACCTCATGACCCATTGACGTCAATGTCATGACCTGTGATGTGTAGATCACGTGATATGGATATCATGGCTATTGACTGTGCCTGAGATACTTCTCCGCAGGTAGCGTGTCTCAGATGTTCAGAATGGACTTATTGAATGTCTAGCCTCGTTCTTCGAGTCCCTTGTTAGAATGGGCCTGAAACGCATTATGGTACACGATTCATGTACCAATGGTAAAATGTTTATTTTGTCTTAAATATTGGATATCAGAAGCCCATCTTTTCCCGGTAAGATCACAACATCAATGTTGATTTAAATTGACAAATAATTCGTGTTTTCAATGTCGAAGATTTTGGATGATATTGAGTTAGAGACTTAGCTACTTTAAATGTCTTAATATTAACTGTTTATAATGCTACAAACTCAAAGCCTGGCATTCTATAAGGAATACAGGAATTTTAACAACTAATGAAATGGTTTGGGTCAATCGATTTTCTGCCCCAAAATCACCAAGAAAAGTTTAAATATGGTTGGCCATATAAGTTACAATTGCGGCATTGTGAAAGATAGGTTGTCAGGCAACAAAACATACACCCACAGCAGCTAAATCGTCCGAGCAGTGGCCAAGGGTTGTTGCATATTTATTCTTTTGTAGGTAATTAGGGGAAATTTAATATACAATTTCATACAGATGACATTATAATTTTCGTCGTTTGAGGGTTCACAAGGTTTTAAAAACTAAAACAAGGGCCATAACTCTGGAAGTAATATACAACAATTGTTGAAATTCGAGAGGCTTTTTTGTTTTACTAGTTTCATACAGATCGGATGATAACTTTTGTCGTTAGAGCATTCACAAGGTACAACAAAGTGAAACAAGGGCCATAACTCAAGCGTAATTAACGGAAATTGCTGAAATTCAACAGGCTTCTTCGTTTCACTAATTTAAATGACTCCAGAAGAAATTAACAGAAGTTATTGAAATTAAAAAGGCTTCTTCATCTCACTAATGCAAACAACATATATCAATTTCAAAACAATCATATGACAAATGTAGTCTGTAGAGTGTTCACAAGAAATTGTGGGCGATGGACAGACAGACGGACGGACTGACAGACGGGGGCGACGGCAATATACGACCACATTTCCATGTGGGCGTATAAAAATGATATTAAACCGGTTATCATGAAATGGCGTTAGCAGTAATTTTGAATTCCCTAAGGAATTTAAATATAACTTGAAAGGAAAATAACAACCCGACTTTTCGTCTCCACCCTGAGTAAAGGCCTTACAGATGGTTCGAACCAATAGAACACACCTCAATTCGTTTGGCGAAAATGATGTAGCGGTTGTAATCGTTTGTAGTCCAGGCAATATTACATATAATTGCAAAAGTTTTCATTTTGCGATCTTTTATCTCTAATAACATCATAAATAAACATACTAAAAATGTAGATCGAAATATTTAGTGGAAGTTAGTTAAAAATAGGCCTCAAATTACTAACAAAATGCGAGTTTGCTGCTGGCCCCGGGAGACCTCCATACCAATCAAGGGAGACTACTCAACGTACGCTGAAGAGCGATCGGCCTTAATGCCGTCAATGCTGACAACAGTTATGAGGATTTCCCGGAATAGCACCCTTATACATGGTAAGTAGTAGCTACAAATACGTTTTATGTCGTAAATATGCGTTAATGTAACTGTGAAAACAAACAATTGGGATAAAATAGTGAAATCATGCGAATTTCATGATACGTAATCGCACGCATTTTGAATCACGTCTGCTGACGGCAATAACATCATTCTACACCTATTAAACACGGAAGAAGCTGAAAATAGTTGAAAATTTTTATGATATTGTTGTTTATGTAAAAGAATATTACATATGTGTCAAAATGTCATCAAAAGATCATTAATATGTACACGTCCGTTTTTCTGTGAAAAAAAGTATGAAAACCCGTTCGGGCCAAAATTGTAAATACAAATGTATGTGACAAAAGCCGCATTTCGAAGATTCTTGTGTACTTTAGGCTTTTAAATGAGACAGTATCATTTTTTATTTAATATTTTACTATAGCTATGTTCACTATATGTTCTTATCAGATATAACATATCATTTTGCATGCGAAAATCATATTTTAAAAAACATCAAAACTCTTTTAGAAAAAGTATGACATGGTTTATTCATGGTATATATTTTAGAAAATATTTTTCTTATATCTTTATTAATTATTTTCTTTTTATAATGATGATAACCGATAGCTTTGGAAATAAATGTTAGTGTTGCTATATTTATAATTTTATTAATTCCACAATATATAGAAATCATTATGTAAACTATAAACATATAATGTTTTGATGAATTTATTGTCATTAGTTTCTAAACTCAAGTACTTACCTTTATTCTTTATAATTTCAGATTGAATGGTGTGATGGAAGAGTGCACGTTTTGCAAAAGATCCCTTGTCAGGTGACGAACCAACGGTTACCTTAACAGCCAAAGGATGTGAAGGAATACACAAAGCAAACGAAGAGAGGCAAACTAACATACAAACTGTTCCCGGCCAGCATGTACATACAAAATGTAGGCGTGAGTTTGTTAATCCAAACCTGGTAAAAGCAAAGAAGAGGCAATATCTTGAAGATTTAGAACTGCAGATAAATACACGGTGTGCTCTAAAATCAGATGGAAGCCACTTTGACTATAAGAACATGTGTGTTTTCTGTGGTTGCAGAGACGTGTATGATGGTAAGAAACAGGAGCATCGGCTAATTCCAGTGAGGACAATGGACTTTCAAGCAAAAATAAGCAACATCTGTAACGAAGTCATCAATGATTGGTCAAAGGCTGTGCAAGATCGCATCTCTGTTGTTGGAGATTTGCCAGCAGCTGATGCTGTGTACCATCAACAGTGCAATGTGTCTTTCAGGACTGGTAGACAGATACCAAAGATCTTTACTGCCGGCGATAGTCCAAACCCACCAAAATGAAAAATGAGTGGAAGACCCAAGGATTCCATACGATCAAAAGCATTTATCAAAGTGGTTTCTAGAACAAAATGAAGATGAACAACTCACCATCACAGACCTAATACAGAAAATGTCTGACTTCACTTCTGATGAAAATATAGAACCATACAGCTTCAAACATATGAAGAAGGAACTCAAACAACACTTTGGAGACAAGCTCATAATTTCAGAGATCCGTGGAAAGTCCAACGTTGTCTCTCTCAAAAGTCAGCATCAGCAATTCTGCAAGAATTTCATCAGAAACAGCAACGGAGTGTCATCGATGAGGAGTCACAGATCATGGAGACTGCAGCTTGTTTCATCAAAAATGACATCAAACAAGTACAACGAAACAGAGATGTATATCCTGATGCTCATGACTTGTCAGACGTAGACAAGGCTTTGGAGTTCCTACCATCCAGTCTGAAGCATCTTTTGAATTTTATATTTCAAGGAAAGAATGTGAATGTGAAGTTGGCTTCTGTAGGACAAGCAATCATGCAAGCATCTCTGCCACAAAGTATTCTAGCTCCAATGCAGATAGGCTTGGGTGTTCAGCTACATCATCACTTCCAGTCCAAGTTCCTAATCGACTCTCTTAACGAACATGGATTCTGCTGTTCATATTCAGAAGTCAAGAGATTTGAGAGATGTGCTCCTGTAATACAAGGGACTGAAATCCATAACCATTCACCTGAACACTTTTTTCAGTATGCAGCAGACAATGTGGACCACAATATCAGAACCCTTGATGGAGAAAAGACATTTCACGGTATGGGAATCATCTCTACAATAACACCAAGTGCAAAAGTGACCACACAAATAAAGAGAGCAGACATTTCAGTTGAAGAAATCACAAGGATTGGTAGGATCAACATCAAGTCTTTCATTCTGAGAAATGATGCTTTGTCAGATATGTACTATGGACCACTCGTGTATCCAGCTGCAAAAGAACCTCACCGGAACATTGATCTGCTTTGGAAAACATCTTTGTTGCTGAAAACATCGAGACCACAGTGGTCTGGCTTTATGCAACTAGTAAATCAAAAAAGCCACACAGGACCATCATCAGTCATGTTTCTTCCTATGATAGACTTGGATCTGAATGACCTGTCATGCATCTATTCAACTCTTGTATTTGTGACATCCCATGCAAAACGGCACAACTGTACTCCCGTCATAACGTTTGATCAACCTTTGTGGTGGAAGGCCAATGTGATTCTTGAGAATGAAAGAGGCAGTGCTGACATAAAGGGCATGGTTATTCGTCTTGGAGGGCTCCACATTCTCATGAGTTTCCTAGGATGCATTGGACATCTGATGGGAGGATCAGGACTTCGTGAACTACTCGAGCTTGTGTATGCTGCCAATACAGTAACTCACATGATGACAGGTAAAGCAGTTGCAAGAGCTGTTCGTGGACACATGCAGTCCAGACATCACAAAGCTTTCTCACCTTATGGAACAAACATTATCTGGCAATATTTCCTCAGAAGAACTTGACAACAATGCAGATCTAAATGAACTTCATACTAAACTTGAAGAGTTGAAGACATCATTCCGAGATCAGAAGACACCTAAGTTGTGGATCCAGTATCTCACAATGCTTGACTTACTACGCAAGTTCATGAAGGGGAAAGAATGGGAGATTGGTCTCTGCACCTGCAATGTCTTCACGACATGTTACCATTCTTTGCGTCATCTGGACACAACCTGTATTTGAAGTCTGTCTATCTCTACCTCCAGAAAATGTCAAGATTAGAGGAAGAGCACCCATCAGTCTATCAACAATTCTGCAGTGGAAAACATGTTGTTCGAAGATCAGACAGGGCATGGGCAGGTCTCTCTGTGGATCTTATTATAGAACAGTGTCTCATGCGCAGTATCAAAACAACTGGTGGTTTGACAAGAGGGCGAGGATTCACAGAAGCACAGAGACTCATATGGGTCATGTCTACTCCAGCTTGTGCCGAGGTGAACCGTTCAATGCAAGAACTGACTGAAGTTGTATATACAACCAGTGACCAACATAAAGAATGCATGAATGCCAGAATCACCAAGGACATGGAAGATGCCGGTATCATTCTGAAAGATCTGACTGAAATGGATCCCTTTGGAGCAGATTCGACTCTAAGAAGTATTGCCACCGGCGTTGTTGTTCATCCTACAGTCAATGTCTATGATGCGAAGTCATTTGGTGATAAGATAGTTCAGTCCATGGAGGGTACATGTGTGGCTGCTCACTCATTTCAGAAGAAAAATCAGGCAGTGACAATGGATATGAAGATAACAGTGAAGGTGAAAGGAGAAGAGATTCAAGTAGATCCCCACCTACTGTTCCAACGACTAGTGACCGCAGGAAACAGGTCGTGTGATCTCTCCGATGTTTTCAAACACGAACTCTGTTCATTTCCAACAGCTCTGTTTGATTCGAAAACTGTCATGAGACTTGCCAACAAATCATCACTTGCGAATGCTCTCTGGACAACACTTTCTGCAGAGTATTTAAGGCCAAACAATGAAGAGGTCAGGTATGTTCTTGATGGAGGTGCTTTACTTCATAGAATCCCATGGACCAAGGGCAACACATGGTCTTCTATTTGTGGACAGTATGCTCACTATGTAAAAACCAGGTATCCTGAGGTAACTGTTGTGTTTGATGGTTACACTGATGGTGCAACAACAAAGGACTGTACACATGCAAGAAGAAGTTCTCAGGGTATTGGTGCCAAGGTCAATTTCAAAAGCAACATGCCTCTACAGATGAAAAAGGAAGACTTTCTCTCAAACAAAGATAACAAGCAGCAGTTTGTTAACATGCTTGGCAACTGCCTCAAGAGTGATGGAAATCATGTTCGCCATGTAAGTGGAGATGCAGACGCTCTGATTGTTCTAACAGCCATTGAATCAGCACAACACCATTATACAGTGCTAATAGGTGAAGACACAGATTTGCTGGTCCTATTGTTTCACCACATAAAGGATGCCAAGAACAAGGTCTTCTTTACGACGGAACCAAAGAAAATGTCATTGAAACCTACCAAGTGTTGGGACATTACAACAGCAAGGTCTCTGCTTGGCCCTTCACTGTGTGAACATCTCCTGTTTCTGCATGCTGTAAGTGGTTGTAACACTACTTCTCGGCTGTATGGTGTTGGCAAACAAGCGGTGCTAACCAAAGCTAGAAAATATGCCTTTCTCATTTAACAAGCACGTGTATTCATGGATCAAACAAGTTCGAAAGAGGAGATTGTCAAAGCTGGCGAAAGAGCAGTTGTACATCTGTACAATGGAAAACCACATGAAAGTGTTGATGTTCTTCGACTGCAGAAATTTCACGAGAAGGCAAGATCTAGTGGTGCTGTTGTTCAACCACATGCATTGCCACCTACTTCAGCAGCTGAGAAGTACCACAGTCTCCGTGTGTATCTGAATGAATATTTTAATTTGTAATCTGATATGAATGACAACAATAGTGTATCTAGCATTGCATAATAATTATAAATTTGTAATTTCAGACAAAAATATGTATTTTCAGAAAAAAAATATGTATTTTCAGAAAAAAAATATGTATTTTTAGAAAAAAATATGTAATTTCAGAAGGAAAAAAATTAAATTATTGAATTCAAATGTTGTTCTAAAACTTAAAATAGCTTTCTTCAGTTATTTCCCTAGGTTTAATGGTCAAATACAAACAAATATTCATGTAAAACCTGTTGCGACGTAAAAGTGTGTTCACGAATTTGGTCAAAATACGTCCAAAATAGGATGGGGGGTACCTGTCTTTGAGCGTAAAATACAATATGTTCCACTAATTATATTTTTCTATATTTTGGATATGATACGGTACATATATTTATCTTCAAAATAAGCCTACTTTAGTTACTTTTGCAATTTGTCCTAGGTTAACCCTAATTTGGCCCTAGATTGCCTGGACTATTGGGCCGAGAACCTTTTAAAATACAGCTCTTCAAATTTTTTCAATTCCAGAACGCTTTTATCCACCAAACCAGTTAATAAATGAAGACCACAAAAGAAATGATTAATATTCATATTAATATTTCGCTCTGAATCTGATAAATCTGACCAGTTTTCTACTAATTTAGCGCCAATACTGCCTCTGTATTGTGTAAATAAAGAATTAAAAAGTTTTTTGGTGCTGGCTCTGTCTGACATTGTATTTTTAATTTCGAAAATAACGGATTTACTAAATGGTCCAGCAATTTCGTCGAGATCTGCCAAAATTTCGGTAAATATCATTAATGTAGTTTGCGCAGATTTATCAGCCATTTCACGAAGATCGTTTATTGCGTATGTGCCGAATTTAGAGCCAAATTTTGTAGTTTCGTCTGTATAAAGGGTGGCATTTTTCGCCAACTTTAAGATTTCCAAAACATGTTTTAAAGATACACCGATATTCTTTGAACTGTAGATTTTGAAGGAGTGTAATTAGATTTTAGTCCCGCTACAGAATAATTAAATAGGATACTATGATTATGAAAATAATTTACACCAAGTTATTGAAAAGTATCTGGAAAATAAAGACTACCAATAAAAAGTTTGTTTCCGTTATTTTCCCGTCTCAATTGTTCTGCATATTTACACTGAGAAGTAGTAATAGTGTTATTTGTACATTTAGGGCATAGATATCTCCCGATTTGGTAAATTTGTATGAATATCGGTAAAACTCGAATTATCGCAACAAATCTAATACGAAGAGGCTAAAATCTGTAGATACGGTGTGTTAATTAACAGGGGTGAGAAATTGACTGAGTGGTGATATAATTATTGCTAGGGGTGAAAATCTTGGCGACAGTGTGTTTTCTGTACAGGTGTGTTAATTAACGAACGGGTTAAAAACTACTGATACGGTGTGTATTCTTTGTTTGGTGAGTTTTCTCGAAAGCGTGTTATAACTGCACCAAAGGTATTTTATCAAGGACCAACAGGCTTTATCTGACGGGTAGGTGTTAAATCCAATTTACCGTGCGATTTCTTGTTCGACCATGTGTTTTACGCAGATCGGTCTTTGTTAAGTGTAGGTCTTTATACATGGATTTATACGTGCTGTAGTTACATATGTTCGTTCTTATACGTATTTCATTTCTTGATGAATACTACGTGTTTAATACTTCGTACCATAGTCGGGCTGCAATTATTTATATATTCGTCTTTTTTGTGGGTTTAATTTGTTTATATATATTATCGTGCGTACCACTGAAGTATAAATGCACGTTATTTACCGATATCCGGACCAGCCTCCATTGATATCAGACTAACGAATCTGTTTCGAAAAGCAATTAATGAAAAACTATTGGTTTCGTCATGTCTATATTTACTACACATTGGCGTTTTAATGCATAAATGTATTGTTTCTTACCTGGGTTGTAAAAAAGACTATCCAAGAAAAATTTAATTTCCACATATATAACAAATGATAATTCACATATCAAATAACACTAATGCAAATAGGGATATGTGCCGGCGGTGATATTGTCCATTGACTTAATATGGAAATAGAGGCTTTACAAGAACAGCTAAATTTAAACACTTGTTAATTTTTCTATTGTTTACGATTGTATGAAATAGCTTTATTATTTTTCTCCCGGTGCTAATAAACTATGGGTCGAGTGGATCCAATTTTTATTATTTGATTTATCAACGTGATGATAGATCGAGAGCACGGGCTCCATGTGTCTATTTATAAAAGCATGCAATCACCTTTGGGAATCAGTTAGTTTCCAGTCTAAAACGACTTTAAAATCTCTTTTGTTATTTTGGTCGCTTTATTTGAAAAGATTTTCATAATATGCCGTAGTAATTTGTGATTTTGTTTTTATTGTTAATTCTGTTTAATTGTGAACATTTTGAAATCTAAATATTTAATATTTATTCTTGGGTACGGGTTTAGAATAGTGTTATAGCATGATTTATTTGTTAAAGATCTGTTAATTCTGAAACAACAATTTATTGCTGTAGTGATCAATTTCAACATTTTCACTATACATGTATTCTAAAGTCATTATTAGTTTTAAACTTTCATTTACAATATTCAAGAAAATTATTGTTGTGTTCTGATAAATTAAGTGTACCATGGCCCTGTTTCTCGAAATCTTAACTAAGATAAAATCGTGAAACAGACCCCAGGTTTATAATACACATTCACTAAAATTGTTGAGCTGCGGCGATGATTAATTTATTACCCCTAATAAAGTCTGGCAATTAACGGTTGTTATATATCCAAAGGATATATGCGAGCTGTTGGTCAGCAACCAAGAAGATATTTATCCCGCTCATATTATGAACTTTGATTTTGAATCTTCTGATGAGGACTAAGAATAAACTAATATCTAAACATGTCTCTGATTTACTTTGTTTTTACATTTCCAGATCTCTTGAAAAGTACCATTATAATTTAGTATTTAGAATGAAGAAATTGGTACTGAACGAAAAGGCTAACAAGAAACCACTTTTAAACTTGTAAGGTCAATTTAGAACCAAATGATTTCTGTCCACAAAAACACGTGTTGCCCCCATCCCCTTCGGGCGCCCACCCCCACACAATGGGAATCTTATAGACAGATGTTTCATCAAGCTCTAAGAAAATCATCATTTAAATCGATGTGAGCTCATTTCCGGCCAATTTTACCCCCCCCCCCCAACACACGCAAAACTGCACCTCTTCACAAATCAAAACAGTTGTCCAGGGGCATCATAAACACTTATTTAGAGATGGGCAGTCCTAGAAATTTATGTGATGGATAATGGACGAAGACTGTCCATTATGTAAATAGAAAGAACAACTGAGGGACATTAGCCCCGAAGTTTTTTTTTGTATTTACATAATGGACAGTCCGAGGCTATTATCAAACTTAAAACATAGCACCATAGAGATACAAATAATGGATAGTTTTCTAAAATAAAAGTCACAAAGTAATGGATATGTTCTTAAAACAACATGCACATGCTCATGAATACATGTGACAAAACACTCCAGTCATACAATGCAAGCATACACAGACATTCCAAAATATACGACATGGAGACGACACGTTTACAACACAGTCGAAAACAAATATTAATAATGAGAATATATGTGATAAGCATTTGGATACGGATTACATTTGGTAATGTACTCAATATGGATGATAATAGCCGTAAAAATTGTGATGTTCTTGATATGGGGGATAATAGCTGTCAAAGTGTGATGGAAAGGCTGCTCACGAAAATGATTTAGATATTATAATATTTAGTACTGTGGAGGGTACTAGCCGTCCAAATTTTGATTTGAAATTTAATATATACTCTGACATAAGTGACAGGACACAGGATCAAAGGCACAAACCAATTCAGGAAATTCGTACTCAACGGTCATTATGGTTTAACGGTGATATATTTGAATGATTTTTAAAATTAGATAAAAATTGTGACTCAAAACACGTTTTTTTGTTCAATCCAGGAAGTTATGGTCTGATATGTGCCAATATCGCAAGGAATCAGGTTATAAACACACGTGTTCAGTTTCATGAAAATGGGCTAAAAATTGTGACCTCTAGTGTGTACAATTTACGTCCCATACAAGCCAATATCGAAAGGAACCAAGATCTTTGGGATATATACCTATTCAAGTTATGGCCTGTAGAGTGTCCACAAAGGTGTGAAAATTTGGGCGTATAAAAACGTATCATCGATCTAGTGCCGATCATACCGGTACTATTAAACGGACAAGTGAGATGTAACGGACGGATTTAAGTGGAATTCTTTATGTAGACAAACATGTGAAATCAACATTCGGTCATGTGACATTTTGGTAACTATGAGGTTTTAAAGTAATTTCATGTACTGTAATTTAATTCATTCAGAGAATAAATTATCCCAAAATACATGTTCATTTGTCAGATAAGTGTCTATTATTGGTAAACCTGTCCATTATTTTCAATACATAATGGACAGTTTTATTAATAATTAATAGACGATTGTTTAAGAAAAGGTACATTCTCCTATATACTGGTTAAAAACATCAAAGGGTGACGTCATATCTATGTTTTAAGTTTTATTACTATATAACATGGTCATCATTTATGTCAACATAATCACATTTTCCCCCAATTGTAGACATTGGACCCCCATATCTCTAAAACGCCCCCTCAAATGCATGATCACCACCCAGATTCGGAATCTACGCAAAAAACTGGTCTAGAAAAATTTGGTCTCATAAATTCAGAGCTCGGGTGGTGATCCCCCCCCTCCCCGTTCAGGAACGCCCACATTTTCGACAGATGGAAAGAAAGTGATTATTCCTGCAATCAAGGGCCATAATTCAGGAAATTACAATTCGATATGCGCGAATACTGAAAGGAACTGAGATCTTTGGGTTATAAACTTACATGTCAAGTTTCAACAAAATCAGATAAAAATTGTGACCTCTATAGGGTCCACAACCTTGATATACCATATTTTTACGCTATTTGAGAACGAACGGCGGCCATTTTTGTCTGTCAGTTTTGGGCCGATTATCACGAAATTCGAACTCAGTCGTCCTTAGGGTTTAACGGTGATATAATAAACCTTTTTTTTAAGATAACCAGTAGCTGCCAGGCAAGATACGCCCACATTTTCAAGAGATGGATAGAGAACAAGCTAAAAAGAAAGTGATTTTTCCTACAATCAGGAGCCATAATTCAGGAAGTTACGGTCCGATATGCAGGAATATCGAAAGGAACCGAGATCTTTGGGTTATAAAATTATATTTCAAGTTTCAACAAAATCGGATAAAAATTATGACCTCTATAGGGTCCACAAGCTAAAAACGCGATTTTTCGTACAATCAGGGGCCATAATTCAGGAAGTTACGGTCCGATATGCGCTAATATCGAAAGGAACCGAGATCTTTGGTTTATAAACTTACATTTCAAGTTTCAACAAAATCGGATAAAAATTGTGACCTCTATAGGGTCCACAACCTTGATATACCATATTTTTACGCTACTTGAGAATGAACGGCGGCCATTTTGTTCGCAGTTTTGGGCCGATTTTCACGAAATTCGAACTCAGCCATCCTCAGGGTTTATCGGTGATATACTAAAACGTTTTTTTAAATCGGATAAAAATTATGACTTCTATAGGGTCCACAAGCTAAAAACGCGATTTTTCGTACAATCAGGGGCCATAATTCAGGAAGTTACTTTCCGATATGTGCGAATATGGAAAGGAACCGAGATCTTTGGGTTATAAGCATACATTTCAAGTTTAAACCAAATCGGATAAAAATTGTGACCTCTGCGGTGTTCACAAGCTAAAAACGTGATTTTTCGTACAATCAGGGGCCATAATCCATGAAGTTACAGTCCGATTCATGCCAATATCGAAAGGAATCAAGATCTTAGGGTGATAAACCTATATTTCAAGTTTCATTGAAATCGGATAAAAATTGTGACCTGTAGACTGTTCACAAACAATTGTGGACGGACGGACGGGGGTGACGACAATATACGTCCACATGAAAATGTGGGCGTATAAAAACATCGGTGAACTAATCTCTGTCGTGATGGCAAGCCAAGCTAGTTGATTATTAGGTAAATAAAACAATATAAACAACCAATGAGTAAAACTGATTTATTCCAATCAATTAAATTATATACGAGTCAAGTATTACCTTAACCGTGTACGAGTTTGCTTGTGGACGGGTTTACTGACACCCGTTCAACTTGTAAATTCCAAATACATATTGCCTGCTTACCGTATTCATGCCATAGACGATAAATATCCTAATTAATAAAACCGTTCCGTTTCCAATAATTATCACAGACACAAATATTAATTTTGATTGTTTTATCCATCAACACACAGAGTAAACATCTAACAACCAGATCTTATGAATTGGAGCCTCTTCAATAGTTATAAAGCACATCAAAGAGTGTAGAATAAATTGCCTAACAGAAAAAAGCATGCTTTATAAGTTGTTAAAGGGGTGTGGGGCTATTTAAGGAATGACATTTGTGCTCAATACAATGAAATAATTACCACCGGTGTAAGGAATGATTTTATTAACACATATCCACATTCCTAAAAACACCAGTTTTACCTAACACAGTAATCACAATTACTTGTTACAAATTGGTATTACATGTAGCGGGTGGACTGGGGTGGGGGGTCCGGCCAAATCCTAACAACTCAGTGAAATTGCGACAAATAACTTCTTAGTTAGTCATATTGTAAGTGTAACTGTGTTTTCTTTATTTTGACATTCTGCTAATTGAGAAACCATTTGAGTAATAAATACAGGTTATTGAAAGGACTTAAGCTACATGCATAATCAAAAATATATCAACATCTCTTCTGAAAATTTGTAATTATTACTGACAATTAACAATAAAAGTCATACTGTCCATACGACTACAACAAGGTAACAGTTTATTGTTAAAGGGGTGTCTATGTTCTGTCAATCGTTTCTTTTGATGTCACGTATCAATTCTCATTATGGAATCTTGATTGACAGTATGCATCCACCAGACTCTTTGGTGCCGAAATGAAAAAGGCAGCAAGGTATTATCGGACTGATACGTGTCCATGTACATGTATTCAACAAAGTTCTATAAACTTGTTGACAGTGAATTCTGGCATTGTGTGATTACATATCAGGAGACGAAGGCTTTTAATTCATTTGTGATTTAAACCAGAAAAGATATATTAAATGAGGTATGATTCACCGATATTAAATGCCATGTTTGAATTATTTGTCAGTATGTGAATTACTATTTAGATGGATAACACTACGCCCCCAGAAAGACTAGCATATACTGGGTGTGCATTTTATAATTTTTCTGTAATTTGATTGAATTTGTAATAGTCCATCGATGCAAGTCTTACAAATATCTAACAAATATTAATGAAGTAATAATGTGTGGGTATGGGCATATTTCTGTTTAAAAGGCAAAATAACAATGCCCGGGTTTAAATAACAGAATTATCCTGTGATATGATATAACAGTATATACGGTCCATGATATAACAGATCAAAGAAACGCTTACACCAATCTTCACACGTACTTCACCGAAAATAAACGATCAGAGGCATGGTTTAATTAAAACACCGAGTCACACTGTGTTTTCAACACCGAGGCAGTGCTATCATGTCACTCGATATTCGCTCGGTGTTCACTCGGTAAATCACGGAATTCCATGATAAAAAACATGGTAATGTCGTGTTTCGTCAAACCTTCGCGACGACCGAACTGTAGGTACACACTCTTAAATTGTTTAGGTCTTTACGTACATTGCTCCATATAAATATCGTAATATAAAACCTTTCTATTTCTTCGACATCGTAAAGCCAAAAAATTCTTGAAAGTCGTCGAATCTGCTTTGGCTCAGCGACTCAAAAATTCGTACAATTCTATCATCCATATCCACGTGAATTCCGCCAAGTATCACGGTACCAAACTTTCGTGCTAAATTGAATTTTGCCATTGAGGTGTAGAATTCAGCTTTTATAATATCCGTAATAAATTGAATATCAAAACACGAATCATACATGTACATGGCAACGTAGTATTTACATGTACCCATGTGAAGGACGGGTAACGCCCCCTGGAATCCCTTTCTCACATCCTGTCTATATTTATACTACAAATTAAGTACAAATTATATTTATATATAAAATATTTTTCCAACTTAATTATTTGATTTTGTCAAATTGTCTTATAAATTATTCATAGCCTTTATTTATGGAAATTGTTTTAAACTTTTTAAATGATTAAATACATCAGGCAACGAGCCGTGTGCATTTCAATTCCAGCCACCACTATATTTACTGTGTCGTTACGGTAGAATTATTTCAGATGACTTGGGGGTGCGTTTTAATTTATTTAGATATAATACTTTATAATGCTATAAGCTGGTGTCAAGCAGATGAAACCAAGTGTAGATGGTGTGAAATTCATTGTTATAAAACTAGCTATCGGTACTTGAACTTCTAAACTGTGTGAGTAACTGTAGCCTACGCCAGAGCGAAATGTAAACAGTGCAAATGGTGGCTGTTCACAGTATTTCTGTGCTTAATTCTTGCATTTTGAAACAAATAATTAAATGTACGTGACGTGGACGCGAGTATTGTGGTCTTAAGTCAATTTACTGAACATCAAATAAAATTTAGTCCACCTGTTGCATGCGACAGGTAGTTTTACTTGCTACCTGTCAGATTAAAAAATCGCAATTCGGCTACAAGTAGACAAGCGAACATTTCGAGCCATGTTGATTAGATTATGAGTCCTTGCATCAATCTTGACTTTTTGCATTGCCTTTTCGACTTCGTGCCGTGCAATACTGCGTCACTTGTCTTGACATGATATACCAAAGATAGGTTTCCAGGCAACGAACCATACGCCCACAGCAGCTAAATTGTCCGGGCATCGACAAGGGTTGTCGCATATTTATTCTTTTGTAGGTAATTGGGGGCATTTACAAGACAATTTCATACAGCCCAGATTATAATTTTCGTTGTTTGGAGGCAGACCACCATTAAATTTCACCATCTCTGGACCCCACAAATTGTAGTTCGTCTATTTATAGCAATTCTCTCTCTGTCTCTTTTTCCCCCTTTTGCATGCCCATTTTTGTTGATTCTTTGGTCTAGAATGGACGAAGAGGGTTTGAATTTACATTTTCTGCCAGGTTTTGGTAAATATTCATGATTTTGAGGCGGAAGGATAACGGGGTTTTCAGGTTGCCTACAGTGATATGTACGGCAACTAGTTACATTTTCTTAGAATGCTTCTTCAAGTTTGTGTATCTGAGAATTTTGGTGGTCAACCTCATACAAATTTTAGTGCAAAGACATGACCATTTGTTCCTCTGTCTGTAGTGAAAAGCATTCAGTCCAACGAAAATTTGGGGAAAAGTTGGAGGTGGGCAAACTCAAACAAGTGCCTTACCTCAGGAGGTAATTTACAGAAATTGTTGAAATTTGACAGGCTTTTTCATTTTAATAATATGTAGATCTACATAATGCATATAAAGTTAATACAGATCAGATGATAACTTTTGTCATTTCAACGTTCACAAGGATCACATAGTAAAACAAGAGCCATCACTCTAGAAGTAATTGAAGGAAATTGCTGAAATTAAATAAACTTCTTTGTTTCGCTAATCTAAATGATGCATATAAATTTCATACAGATAGAAAGATAACATTTGTCGGTCTAACATTGACAAGGTGCAACAAAGTGAAACAAGGGACATAACTCCAGAAGAAATTATTAGAAATTATTCAAATTAAATAAGCTTCTTCATCTCACTAATGTAAACAACATATATCAATTTTAAAACAATCGGATGATAGCTTTTGGCGTCACAGCATTCCCAAGAGATTGTGGACGACGGACGGATGGACGGTAGACTGACATATGGACGGACAAGGCTGACGGCAATATACATCCACATTTCCATATGGGCGTATAAAAAGCTAAATATTACTGTTAATCAGAATGTAAACAAAAAAAATTGTTACGGCTTAAATAGTTGATAGATGTTTATAGTCTAATAGAACATAATCCATATTATTCTTGTGCTGCGTGTCTACCCTATCATGTTTACTTACAATTTATTATCTTTAAATGACTTCACCAGAATGTGTTCTTTTGTACGTAAATCAAGATCATGAGCATCTGGTAGAACAACAAGTACAGGCACAGCAAGCAAACCACCCTTTTTTCTCTCTAGGTTTTCTATTAACATGACCTTTCCAACTAAATCCTGTCGTCGTCCTCTGTAATTCTGACGTCGAGGAATGCTGTCATCTGTATCACTATCCAAATCAGATTCGGTTTCATTGCTAAAAGTAAAAATTGTATATTTATATATTACATTGGGTAACATCATATGTCCACAAGCATGCGTTCATCAGCGTTCTTAATCTATTTTGAAACCAACTGGCCAGAACTCTCTGTCAAATGAGGTCTCAGTAGGGAATGGTGTAATTATCTGCATAAGCTCCTGTTTCCTTTTATATAACCAAAAATAACAAAAATAATTCTTGGTAATTTATTATGGAGAATGCTGTATTCTGAAAAGACTAATATATGCGATTACCACAAAAAATAATGACAAAATGAATAGGTACATCTTTCTGAAAAATTTTCATATTTAATTCACATACTGAATGAATTACTGTCTTCGTTTATTCAATGGATAAAGCGAAACGTTTGTAATAAGATATAGATATAGTTCAGCAGTCAACTACAGCCAGTATCAGAAAATGTAGTAGCCAAAATAAAATTGTTGTTTTTGTCTATCACATTACTTGCAAAGTTGTTATTCATTCGAAGATGATAGACAAACGACACAATGATCACGTGACAACCATAATTGAAATTGCTTTATAAAATAAAATTCGGTTGACTGTGCCATAGCCTTCAATAATAATAATATTTTAAAAATTAAGCCACTATCAGCATGTGTATAAAATAAATAAGCATAACGGTAAACACTATTTAAAACCTAATCTAGCATCACTGGTTTGATGACCTAATTCCAACCGATGCATGTCACTTGTCATCAGGATTCAGCATTGGAGATTCTGTCGGAAAAATATATCATTAATGACCGTTTCTCTGGATATTCGGTGTTCTATCAGGGGATTATTCCATGAATATTTAAATTTAACTCACAACTATTCAGTGAAATCATCAAATGTATGATCCAATTCATACCGATTATCAAAATTACCAAAATAATTGCTAATTATGAACCACATGGGCAATTCTCACTAAGGTATGACTATTATTGTAGCCAACAAGCAAGTTGATTGACTTAATTGTTTTATGAAGCAGCTTTTTCAAACATCAAGCTGCTGATGCCGACAATAATGATCTGATTAAGATCCCTGGTGTGCATATATGGATATAGCTCAACTGCTGTAGGCTATGTGGTTCAATGTACTAAGTAAGGGGTTCTAAGCCCAGAGAGGATCATTACTTTTTACTGTACATGTTTTTATAGATAAAAGCTTGCACTACAGTTAATTTGCAGTCATGGGAACCCTGCTAAAGAGACAGACTGGTCTGACTTGCAGCGGCCGATCAGTAATACTAACCGTTTTCAAATAAGCTTGATTCCAAATAGCCTTGATAAATCATATAAATAATGGAAATAAATAGATATACATGGTATGAAAAATACCAAAATTTACAAAATCTGATTCTCCATATTATTATGTATGGTTAATAAAACAAAATGAATATTATATAACTTGATAATTATTATGAATGATTATATATGTATACCATTACTTAACGTCACTATGAATTAATTAAAAAAAAAAAATAGTCTAAATTTATCAGGTTCATCACAAAGTGAGACCATTAATGAATACCATAATTATTCGATGGATTAGGCACAATTCTTTTTGTAAACATTTTAATTTCTATAAGGGGTGCGTCACAAGTCTATAATTTAATATTGAAGAAATCTAATCTCTAGGGTTTATCCTCTTAAGTATGGTTGTCCACAGCCTCAAATAAGTGTGCTAATAAAATTAACCTACGTACATATTGCTTCTGAAATGACAAATTCTCAATTATCACAATTCAGTTACAGGGTTGTGCATTCGCTGCAAGCGGCAATCATTCGCCAAAAATAGGCATTAACGTGATAATATTAATTCATTTTTTTTTTTATCTATGGAGCCCATAAAAAATCTCTTCTTTAAATAGACCTGTAGTCTTTATTTTCCAGACATGTATTCTGTTTGTATTTGTGTAAATTATTTTCACTGTATTTTAAAAAAGGTTGGGTTTTTTTCAACCTTGACAGACGGACTTAGTTTTTTTCTTCTTGTTTGTAGATCTGAGACTGAGCCAGCAAGATGACATCCTCCGAACTAAGGACTAAAAATAGGGACCACTTTAGTAACCAATTGTTACCTTGTGAAACGATATGACTTATCTATGATGAGTACAAAAAAATAGGTGGGCATTCGCTAATTTTCATACTTAATTCCTGTATCAGCTTCATTGTCAGTAATAATAACTAATATTCTTCAATAATTACCTGCCTTCGTTTGTGCAATAGAAAACATATTGTGTCTGTTATTAGCTTAAATGACATTTTACATGTATTTCATGCCAAAATCAACGATTTTACTAGTTTCGTAGTAAGCAGTGTCTAATATGGTAAGCGATGATAATAAGTCTGGAAAGAAATGTGGAAAACTGATATCGCAAGAAATCAGGGATATAAACTTCAGCTAACATCATGTAAGAAGATATGCTGGAATATAAAATTATTCACACCACCAGGGACAACTCCAAGTTTACCTACCATGAAGCTTTTAGGTCTGTAGTGTTATTTGTACAGTAGAATCTGTATTAAGCAGCCACTCAAGGGAATTTTCATGACTGGCTGCTTAACGGGAGTGACCTCTCAATAAAATCTGAGTGTTTGTTGGTGCTGACATCAAGTAAATTTTATGCTTAGATGCATTAGGAGCAAACAATTTATCGTGACCGCTTACAAGGAGATGTTGCTGAATGGAGTGGCTGCTCCTACAGATTCTACTGTACGTCTATCGAAAGAAAATTAATTTCCCAATTATTACCGTATTTTTCGGTGTATTAGGCGCATGCGTAGATAAGGCGCAGGGCGAGTTTGGCAGAGGTGTTTCAGGAAAAAATAAAAATGCATGGTTTAGGCACACCCTTCTCCAGCGCCTTGTGAAATAGGTGCCATACCATAGTTACCATACGTGATTCAAATACACCTGCGATCTCCAGTAACTGGGCCAAACTTTACTGTTTACAGTTATAATAATTACCGATATTTAGCTGTATCAAGCTTTATATATATTTCTTTATGAAATTAAACTCTATATACATTTTTTGAATTGCATAAGACTTTATATTAATTACAACTTTCAATTGAATTGTTTCATAACTTAAGTGGTAATTCTGGCGCTTGTACGGAAGTCAAATTGTCGTTAGAGTCCCGCCCACAACACAAATGGCTGTCTATTACATCCTGTTAAATTCACGAGCAATTGGCTGTGATAAATGAATAGGTATTGATGATAAACAAATGAAATAAAAACTGTAGAAATAATTTATCATGATCAGTTACTCACGGCTTAAATCCTGACTACCGGTAAAAAGAGAAACAATAATTCTAGTTTATTTTATACTATCCAAACAACTGACAATCAAACGATTGTGTCAATTGTCTCGCCCACTACACGCAGCATGACAATACCTAGATTGAGGCCATTTATATCTATCAGTATCATAAGACAATAGCATTTTTAATACCAATCAAAGAAACAATGATTTTGTGAACAACAAACAACTTCATAAAGCATACGATGACAACTCACCGGTAGATAATTAACGATACCGGTAAATTATAACAATAGGTTAATCAGTGAATCTTCGTTGCATGAAAACTATCGGTAACTTGAAACGGCTAAATATATAAGTTACAGCAATGTATAGTAAATAAATTTATTCAGAATGACTACGAGACGAACCGCTAAAGAGTGCGGTAATAGATAAAGCAAATAGATAGAGCGCCGCATGTTATCCACACATTGAGAAAGAATGGGTTAACTGTCAATCATAGACGCCGTGAAGATTTGCCGTTTCGAGAACAGGTTAGACAGAACAACTTCGTTGTCGTCGTTTCTGGAGTTTGCCGCCCACTTCCACCAGGGGTGATATCGTAGACAAGAGAACAACTTCAATATATGTCAGTTTAACTCTAATCCCACCCTTACTTATATTGAGCCAATGAAAATGCTTGTATGAATGCATATCCCGCCCTATTCGTCAACTTGACTGACAGCACCACTGACCTTGAACGGGGACGTGAGAGGACTGCCGATAATGGCCAAGAGTATACGGAATAGCAGAAATATACGATGTAGCATTAGCAAGAAATATTAACGATACGTATGCTATTTTTTAAAACATCGTTAACGTTGAACGGCTATCAGCCGATGGTGTTTGCATTGCCAGTTATGACAAACACTATACTGTACACGGGATAGCCTAAAATGTTGACATCTTTTTTAATTTTTATGCACGAAATAACAGAAATACGGGCGATAATTATTGACGAATTTTAAACTATCTAAAATATTACTGACAAATATAAATGGACACGAAAGGAAACAGTATTGTGTTTAATTTGTGTGGTAATTTATCATAAACTTTTGAGGTAGCGTCACCCGGTCGACATGTGTTGATTATAGGGCAGTTATTTGTTGAACTCCCGACTTTGGTGTCTACACGGGAAAAGCCTGGATTCGCTTAACGTTATGTATTAGGCGCACCCCTTCTAGAAAATAAAATATTTGGTTAAAAAAGTGCGCCTAATACACCGAAAAATACGGTATTCAGCATTACCGCGTTAAAATTGTAAATAAGGTGCGTTAATTAACAAGGGTAAGAAACTGTCTGAGAGGTGAGTTAATTAACGCTAGGGGAGAACCAGCGGCTGCCAGGCAGGATACGCCCATATTTTGCAAGTGATGGATAGAGAACAAGCTAAAAACAATCGTGATTTTTTGTACAATTGGGGGCAATAATCCAGAAAGTTATGGCCTGAAATGTGCAAATATCAAAAGGGACAGAGATCTTTGGGATATAAAGATATGTTTTAAGTACAAAGAGCGGCCATTTTGTTGGGCAGTTTCATTTAGATTTCCCCGAAATATGAATTCAACCTTCATTATGGTGCAATTGTGTTGTATTTAAACAGTTTTTAAAATCGGAAATTTTTTTTGACCTCTAGAGAATCCGTAAGCTAAAAAAGCGATTTTTCAAACAATCAGGGGCCATAATCCAGGAAGTGGGGTTCGGGTATCCGCGAACGATCCGATATGTGCGAATATCAAAAGGAACCAATATCTTTGGGTTATAAACATTTATTTCCGGTTTCATCAAAATCGGATCAAAATTGTGGCCTCTAAGAGGGTCCAAAACTTTGATATACCAGATGTTTATAATATTTGCGTATGAGGGGTGGCCATTTTGTCCAGCAGTTTTGGTCTGATTTTCATGAAATTCAAACTCAACCATCCTTAGGGTGTAACGGTGATATATTCAAACGCTTTTTTAAATCGGATAAAAATTGTGACCTCTTTGGAATCCACAAGCTAAAAACGTCATTTTTCTTACGTTCAGGGACCATAACTCAGGAGGTTATGGTCCGATATGCGCAAACATCTAAGGGAATTGAGATCTGTTGGTTATAAACATGCATTTCAAGTTTCATCGAAATCAAATGAAAATTGTGACCTCCAAAGGGTCCACAACCCTGATACACAATATTGTGACACTATTTGCGAACGAGGGGCGTCCATTTTGTCCTTCAGTTTCGGTTCGATTTTTACGAAATTTGAACTTAACCATCCTTAGGGTGTAATGGTGATATATTCAAACAGTTTTTTCAATCGGATAAAAATTGCGACCTCTATGGAGTCCATAAGCTAAAAACGTGATTTTTCGTACAATCAGGGGCCATAATTCAGGAGGTTATGGTCCGATATGCGCAAACATTTAAGGGAACTGAGATCTATTGGTTATAAACATGCATTTCAAGTTTCATCAAAATCAGATGAAAATTGTGATCTCCAGAGGGTCCACAACCCTGATACACAATATTTTGACACTATTTGCGAACGAGGGGCGGCCATTTTGTCTGTCAGTTTCGGTCCGATTTTTATGAAATTCGAACTCAACCATCCCTAGGGTGCAACGGTGATATATTGTAACGTTTTTTTAAATTGGATAAAAATTGTGACCTCTACGGGGTCCACAAGCTAAAAACACGATTTTTCGTGCAATCAGGGGCCATAATTCAGGAGGTTATGTTTCGATATGCGCGATCATCGAAAAGAACCGAGATCTGTGGGTTATAAACATTTATTTCAACTTTAAACCAAATCGGATGAAAATTATGACCTCCAGAGGGTCAACAACCCTGATACACAATATTTGTGAACAAGGGGCGGCCATTTCGAAATGTCCTGCACTTTTGAACTCAACCATCCTTAGGGTGCAACAGTGATATATTGTAAAGTTTTTTTAAATCGAAAAAATTGTGACTTCTACAAGGTCAACAACCGACCGGTAAAAACAGAATGTCAATTGTGTGTATTGTTTAATTGATGTGTTTTCTCGCTAGTTGCGATAACTGCACCAAAAGGAGTATATATCAAGGACCAACAGGCTTTATCTGACACGTACGTGTCAAATCAAAATTTGGTAAGTGAAACTGTTTTACCGTGCAATTTATCGTTCGACTGTGTGTTTTACGCAGGTCTTTGTATAATTAAAGACCAGTCTTTAGTTAGGCTTGTGTGCTCGCTATGATCTACGTTTCTCTTATGTGTCTTTTGTATTGCGTACCATATATATATAGTTGCATTTAATGAAATACAAGCGGTTGCCATGCAAGATACGCCCACATTTTGCAAGAGATTGACAGAGAACAAGCTCAAAAAAAGAAGTGATTTTTCGTACAATCAAGGGCTATAATTCAGGATAACCAGCGGCTGCCAGGCAGGATACGCCCACATTTTCGAGAGATGGATAGAAAACAAGCTAAAACGGAAGTGATTTTTCCTACAATCAAGGGCCATAATTCAGGAAATTACAATTCGATATGCGCAAATATCGAAAGGAACCAAGATCTTTGGGTTATAAACTTACATTTAAAGTTTCAACAAAATTGGATAAAAATTGTGACCTCTATAGGGTCCACAACCTTGATATACCATATTTTTACGCAATTTGAGAACGAGGGGCGGCCATTTTGTCTGTCAGTTTTGGGCCGATTTTCACGAAATTCGAACTCAGTTGTCCTTAGGGTGTAACGGTGATATAATAATATGTTTTTTTAAATCGGATAAAAATTATGACCTCTATAGGGTCCACAAGCTAAAAACGCAATTTTTCGTACAATCAGGGACCATAATTCAGTAAGTTTAGGTCCGATATGCGCGAATATCGAAAGGAACCGAGATCTTTGGGTTATAAACTTACATTTCAAGTTTCAACAAAATCGGATAAAAATTGTGACCTTTATAGGGTCCACAACCTTGATATACCATATTTTTACGCTATTTGAGAACGAACGGCGGCCATTTTGTCTGTCAATTTTGGGCCGATTTTCACTCGACCTTCCTTAGGGTGTAACGGTGATATAATAATACGTTTTTTTAAATCGGATAAAAATTATGACCTCTATAGGGTCCACAACCTAAAAACGCGATTTTTCGTACAATCAGGGGCCATAATTCAGAAAGTTACGGTCCGATATGCGCGAATTTCGAAAGGAATCGAGATCTTTGTGTTATAACATTCTGCAGCAGCTAATTGTCTATTTTGGACATTATTAAGACATAAATAAACAAGCCAACAGTGAGGCTGATGTCCCCCGCCGAAATTGCAAAATAAATAGATGACACATATTAATTAATCGCACATTTATTTTTTTCACTAAGTTTCATCACTCTCTATCAGATAGAATCAAGATTATCTTGTCCCAAACCATCGACAAATGAAATCGATTAGCTCTGCTTAGCTTCAGCTCGAAATGTTAATTATTGAACTCAGTCAAGACATTCACCTAATGAACATCTACATATACATCAAGTTTAAACATTCACCTAATAGACACCTATGCCAAGTTTGAACATTCTACCTCAATTAGAAGGAGAGTTATTGTGTTCCAAAGTTTCTACCAATCAAATTGCTTATCACTCTGCTTACCCTCAGCAAAAAATGTTCATTATCGAACTTAGTTAAGGTATTCATATAATAAATCTATACACCAAGTTTCATCAATCTCACTTAATTAGAACTAAAGTTATCGTGTCCCAAAGCATCAACCAATCAAATTGCTTATCTCTGCTTACCCTAAGCGGAAAATGCTCATCTTCGAACTCCATCAAGGCATTGACCTAATCAACACATACACCAAGTTTGAACATTCTAGCTCAATTAGGAAGAGAGTTATCGTGCCCCAAAGTATCAACCAATCAAATTGCTTATCTCTGCTTACCCTAAGCGGAAAATGCTCATCTTCGAACTCCATCAAGGCATTGACCTAATAAACACATACACCAAGTTTGAACATTCTAGCTCAATTAAAAGTTATCGTGTCCCAAAGCATCAACCAATCAAATTGCTTATCTCTGCTTACCCTAAGCGGAAAATGCTCATCTTCGAACTCCATCAAGGCATTGACCTAATCAACACATACACCAAGTTTGAACATTCTAGCCCAATTAGGAAGAGAGTTATCGTGTCCCAAAGCATCAACCAATCAAATTGCTTATCTCTGCTTACCCTAAGCGGAAAATGCTCATCTTCGAACTCCATCAAGGCATTGACCTAATAAACACATACACCAAGTTTGAACATTCTAGCTCAATTAGGAAGAGAGTTATTGTGTCCCAAAAAGTGTGACGGACGGACGGACGGACGGACGGACGGACGGACGGACGGACGGACGGACAGGCAGGCAGGCAGGCAGGCAGGCAGGCAGGCAGGCAGGCAGGCAGGCAGGCAGGCAGGCAGGCAGACAGACAGACAGACAGACAGACAGACAGACGGACGAACCCATTTTAATAGTCCCCTGCTTTCTTCGAAAGGCGGGGGACAAATATGAAGGAATTAAGATCTTGAAGAGAAATTTTGTTTACAAGTAAATATGTTTGTGAATTTTTTAAAATTACTTATCTTTACTCTTGTATTTTAATATTTGGTTGTTATAGCAATCAAAACGAAAACAAACACCCCAAAAAAGGCAATGTTATTCCATTTTCAATGGTGTTTACCCTGACAAACCAATTGATCACCACATTTTAAGTATAGTAGCAGAAAGCATTTTAGCATATATTTATAGCCCATGCAATATAAAATATTAAGAATTGTATAATTTTAGTGAATTATTAAGGATTTTGGATGGTTGTCATAGCAACCACATAATTTTAAAAAACGGACAACTGTTGTTTTATTATCATTGTTCTCATCATTTGTTGCTTACATTATTGTTAGAATTCGTTTTTACATATTATTTTCTACTCAGAAGATAATATTGACCAATAAAAAATTATTCTCTAAAGAGTAAAGAGTAAAAGTAGGTTACTCAGTTACTGATAGGCTATGGTAGGCCTAGTCATGTTTATAAAGGCCTAGGCCTAAAAGCTACAATTTAACTCAAAGAATTGTTATGTTTTTACTTCACTTTTGAATATTTCTATTATTCCTTCAAATCGGTATGTAGCCTATTTTAATCAATGTATTGTAAATAAATATCAAATCAAGGCCTAAAGGCCTTACGTTTGTCGGTTCTTTCAACTTGTTTAACTGGCCAACAAATAATATGTGATACTCGAGGTGTTAAATATAGTTTCCTAAAAAAACAAAGAATTAAAATTATAATAATTAGTATGACAACTGTTATATAATGCTAAATTATTTAATAAAACGTTTTGCAAAAATTTGGTATCCATATCGATACTGAGTGATAGTAATTAGTAATATTGTCGACATGACTGACCTAATTGAAAATCATAATCTATGTCGGTTCCATCATCTCAAATGAAATGTTGTAAATCGCCAACGGCAAATCCAGAAATTGAGCCATTTTTCAAACTATTTCAGCTAGCGTTAATTCTTTTGTTAGTCCAACTTTATTTGAGTATAGTTCCCTTTTTAAGTGGGTAGAAATCGACGTACTAATTATCAGAAGTACTATACTATCTTCCTCACGTCTGCGGTCGGTACCGAGACCCGTGTGGATATTTTCTGGTTTCATTTCCATTCGTGTGCACAGAAATGCTTTAAAATAGGGCTTGAATAATTCAGTGAACAGTGAATTTATGATTTCAGTGCATTGAAACATTCGTCAATGTTACGGAATTTTTCAATTCTTGAAAAATGTTTGGTGTTAAAAGTAGAGACGTGTGGTCGCTGGGATGAAATTTCCCTTCGATTTTTTTAAATCCTTTCACATGGTTATAAAAGTGCGCGAAGATGAGTCACGTGATGTAAACACAGTAGGCCCTGCGAAAGGCGTGAATAAAATGGAATTACTATTGTTATTTATTTTCAGGCAAGTCATTTATTCATATAACATAACAATTTCTTCATAAATAAACATCGAGTTGCATTTCGCGCTAAATTTACGGCGAATATGAGTCACAGGAACTTGGAATGGGTTTTTCTTCTCGTGTAGAAATGCCGTCATCACAAGGCAAAACTACGCGATTTATTTTTGACAAAATTGCCCATTGTATACAATTTTCAAATGCTCGGCGGCGGTTCTAAAATGCTCCGATTTTGTTAATTTTAATAGCATTGAAACGACAATAAAACAAACTTTCGATCGATCGGGGGTGCTATATTGGCAAATTGCCTCACAAAAAGATTACGTGAATTGAAGCGTTCAACTTACAAAAAAGGCATGGTATTTCGAAGTGCCGACAAAGCACCCCCGACCGATCGAAAGATCGTTCAATTACCTTTCTAATGATATTAAAATCAAAAGATAGGTTGCCAGGCAACGAAACATACGTCCACAGCAGCTAAATCGTCCGGGCAGTCAACAAGAGTTGTCGCATATTTTTACTTTTTTCGGTAATGAAACATTTATAATACACTAAAATCTGATTAAGAGCAACAACTCAGAAAACCATTAGAATTTGTTTGGTTTTTATAAAGTTCTGCACCAAGCTAACGTTTTGTATACAAAACTTTTAATACTGTATCATGAATTTAGCTGTTCCAAGTGATAAAAATATTGGATATTAACTTTGGCCTCTAGAGCGTCCACAAGATTTTTCAAAGTGATCAAGGGCCATAACTTTGGCAGTAATTATCAGAAATCTTTCAAAATCAATAGGATTCTTCGCCTCGTGACCTCAAACACTGTTTATAAATTTAAAGTCAATCTGATATTAACTTTAGCCTTTAGAGCATCCACATGGTTTTTTGAAGTGATCAAGGGCCATAACTCTGGCACTAATTATCGAAAATCACTGAAAATGAATAGCTTCTTCGTCTCATGACCTTAAACACTGTGTATAAATTTAAAGTCAATCGGATATTAACTTTAGACTCTAGAGCTTCCACAAGATTTTTCAAAGTGATCAAGGGCCATAACTCTGGCAGTAATTATCGTAAATTGCTGAAAATCAATAGGATTCTTTGTCTCATGACCTTAAGCACTGTGTATAAATTTAAAGTCAATCGGATATTAACTATGGCCTCTAGAGCGTCCACAAGATTTTTTTAAGTGATCAAGGGCCATAACTCTGGCAGTAATTATCGGAAATCTCTGAAAATGAATAGGCTTCTTCGTCTCATGACCTTAAACACTGTGTATAAATTTAAAGTCAATCGGATATTAACTTTAGCCTCTAGAGCGTCCACAAGATTTTTCAAAGTGATCAAGGGCCATAAATCTTGCAGTAATTATCGGAAATCGTTGAAAATCAACAGGCTTCTTCGTCTGATGACCTTAATTACTGTGTATAAATTTAAAGTCAATCGGATATTAACTTTGGCCTCTAGAGCGTCCACAAGATTTTTTGAAGTGATCAAGGGCCATAACTCTGGCAGTAATTATCGGAAATCGCTGAAAATCAAAAGGCTTCTTCGTCTCATGGCCTTAAAAACTGTATGTAAATTTAAAGTCAATCGGATATTAACTTTAGCTTGTGGACGCCGGACCAACGGACGGACGGACAGACAGACGGACGGGGGCGACGACAATATACGACCACATTTCAATATGGGCGTATAAAAAATAATATTAAAAATAGGAACCGCCGCCGAGCCCTTGAAGTGGGGTACCCTCATTTCAAAACGTGACAAAAATTTTCAGCGTAACGTCAAAACACGGGAAATTGACGTTTTTCAACTTACGTTTATGAAATTAATAAAATGAACACATATATAAAAATTATACCAAGCAAAAGAACAGGATATCGGCTTCCAAAATATTTTAAAATTATTACAAAATATTAAATAGCCATCGTATGACGTTAAGTTGAACCAGCGGCTGCCAGACAGGATACGCCCACATTTTCGAGAGATGGATAGAGAACAAGCTAACAAGAAAGTGATTTTTCCTACTATCAAGGGCCATAATTCAGGAAATTACAATTCAATATGCGCGATTATCGAAAGGAACTGAGATCTTTGTGTTATAAACTTACATTTCAAGTTTCAACAAAATCGGATAAAAATTGTGACCTTTATAGGGTCCACAACCTTGATATACCATATTTTTACGCTATTTTGTCTGTCAATTTTAGGCCGATTTTCACGAAATTCGAACTCAGTCGCCCTTAGGGTGTAACGGTGATATAATAATACGTTTTTTTAAATCGGATAAAAATTATGACTTCTATAGGGTCCACAAGCTAAAAACGCGATTTTTCGTACAATCAGGGGCCATAATTCAAGAAGTTATGGTCCGATATGCGCGAATATCAAAAGGAACCGAAATCTTTGGGTTATAAACTTACATTTCAAGTTTCAACAAAATCAGATAAAAATTGTGACCTCTATAGGGTCCACAACCTTGATATACCATATTTTTACGCTATTTGAGAACGAACGGCGGCCATTTTGTCTGTCAATTTTGGGCCGATTTTCACGAAATTCGAACTCAGTCGTCCTTAGGGTGTAACGGTGATATAGCAATACGGGTTTTTAAATCGGATAAAAATTATGACTTCTATAGGGTCCACAAGCTAAAAACGCGATTTTTCGTACAATCAGGGGCGACGGCATAATACGTCCACATGAAAATGTGGGTTTATAAAAATTGCGACCTCTATAGGGTCCACAAGCTAAAAACGTGATTTTTTTGTACAAACAGTGGCCATAATCCATGAAGTTTCGATCCGATACATGCCAATATCGAAAGAAGCCGAGATCTTTTCGGGATAAACCTATATTTCAAGTTTGTTAAAATAGGACAAGAATTGTGACCTGTAGAGAGTCCACAAACAAATTGTGGACGGACAGGGGCGACGACAATATATGTACGTCCACATGAAAATGTAGGGTCGTATAAAAACGTGATTTTTCGTACAATCAGGGGCCATAATTCAGGAAGTTATGGTCCGTTAAGCACGAATATCGAAAGGAACCGAGATCTTTGGGTTATAAACTTACATTTCAAGTTTCATAAAAATAGGATTAAAATTGTGACCTCTACAGGGTCCACAACCTTGATATACCATATTTTTACACCATTCGTGTACAATTGGCGACCATTTTGTCCGGCAGTTTTGGTTTGATTTTCAGGAAATTTGAACTCAACCTTTATTACGGTGTAACAGTGATATAATCACACATTTATTTAAATCAGATAATAATCGTGTGACCTTTTGAGGAACCACAAGCTAAAAGATAGGTTGCCAGGCAACAAAACATACGCCCACAGCCGCTAAATCGTCCGAGCAGTCAACAAGGGTTGTCGCATATTTATTCTTTTGTAGGTAATTAGGGGAATTTAATAGACAATTTCATACAGATGACATTATAATTTTCGTCGTTTTAGGGTACACAAGGTTCTAAAAACTAAAACAGGGGCTGTAACTCTGGAAGTAATCTACAGAAATCGTTCAAATTCGACAGGCTTTTTCCTTTTACTAATTCAAATAATATACAGATCGGATGATAACTTTTGTCGTTCGAACGTTCACAAAGTTCAATAAAGTAAATCAAGGGCCATAACTCTAGATGTAATTAACGGAAATTTGCTGAAACTCAATAGGCTTGTTTGTTTTACTCATTTGAATGATACATATAAATTTCATACAGATCAGATAATAACTTTTGTCGTTAGAGCGTTCACAAGGTGCAACAAAGTGAAACAAGGGCCATAACTCCAGAAGAAATTAACGGAAATTGCTGAAATTCAATAGGCTTATTCATTACACTAATTTAAATGATGCATATCAATTTCAAACAGATCGGATGATAACTGTTGTCATTAGAGCGTTCACAAGATTCAACAAAGTGAAACAAGGGCCATAACTCCATGTGGGCGTATAAAAAGGCGATTTTTCGTAATCAGGGGCCATAATTCAGAAAATTACGTTCCGATGGGCGCAAATCTTGAAAGGAACCAAGATCTTTGGGTTATAAACATGCATGTCAAGTTTCATCAAAATCGGTTCAAAATTGTGACCTCTATAGGGTCCACAAGCTAAAAACGTGATTTTTCGTACAATCAGGGGCCATAATCCATGAAGATTCAATCGGATACATGCCAATATCGAAGGAGGAGCCAAGATCTTTTGGGGATAAATCTATATTTCAAGTTTCGTCAAAATCGGATAAAAATTGTGACCTGTAGAGAGTCCACAAACAATTGTGGATGGACGTCCGGACGGACAGGGGTGACGACAATATATGTCCAAAATGTGGGCGTATAAAAATTGTGACCTCTATAGGGTCCACAACCTTGATATACCATATTTTTACGCTATTTGCGAACGATGGCCGGTGATAACAGTGATATACTAAAACGTTTTTTTAAATCGGATAAAAATTATGACCTCAATAGGGTCCACAAGCTAAAAACGTGATTTTTCGTACAATCAGGGGCCATAATTCAGGAAGTTATGGTCCGATATGCGCCAATATCGAAAGGAACTGAGATCTTTGGGTTATAAACATATATTGCAATTTTAAACCAAATCGGATAAAAATTGTGACCTCTACAGTTTTCACACAGGGCTGTCGGTAATTTTTCACAGTTGATTAAAAAGTCCAATTTTGCCAAATTTGATTAGCAAATTTAAAAATTGATTAGCAGTTTTTCAGTTTCAACGTAAAACACCTAAATAACAAGATATTACTTTAATTCATAACAAATATGATTAGATTCCATTCTGACTATTCTTTAAATTCTTAGATTTTTTAGCACTGCCACAAGTACTTGTGACAGTTTGTGAATGTGATGTAGACATTTAGTTAGGTCTTATGTCTGAAGCCAATTCTTGACAGTGACTTCCGAAGCCCCATTCATTTTAATTGTTATTTTTTGTCACGTTAGAAATCTTCGTTAGAAAACAATTTGTCTTCTTTTTATTGTGTATTACTATTAGTAGTATTACTATTTTTGTTCAATCGGGCGCACCTCGATTAACTAGACACACGTGATATAAACAATAATATTTTACGGGAATTTTTTACTTTGATTTATCATTTTACAATACGTTAACATGTATTTATTTTTTTATATTTTATTTACAATGCGTGGGGGATACACTGGATTTATTTCTTTCAAAATGAATATGATATAATTACTTGATTTCTCGCAATGTGAGTGGTACTACTTGATTCCCTATTTCCGGTTTAATAGTCCCTATTCATAGAGATATGTTCCGTGTTTGGGTAGTTCAAGAAGAAAATGTCACGCGGAGAATTCAGTTTTGTTTATAAAATTTTATTCAACATTTTATACACGTTGAAAGTGTTGAGTAAGCCTTCTAGTCTTCAAAATGTGGATTATTCTTGTGTCAATATCCAAAATGACAGGCATATTGATGATTCGCAGTAACTGCGAATCAAAAACATTAGATTTTAATTTTTGGTTAGCAACGGACAAAATATGTATCGCAAATTGCGCTGCGATACTGGTTGTCGGCAGCCCTGTTTTCACAAGCTAAAAATGTGATTTTTCGTACAATCAAGGGCCATAATCCATGAAGTTACAGTCCGATACATGCCAATATCAAAAGGAACCGAGATACAGTTTCGTTGAAATCGGATAAGAATTGGGACCTCTAGAGTTCACAAACAATTGTGGACGGACAGGGGCGACGACAAAATACATCCACATGAGGCACAACACGCCTGCATGTAGCCGATTTCTAATCGTTTGGGGTGTAACTCGAATTCCTGTAACTTGGTACAAGTTTACAGAAAGCTGATTGGCCGTTTGTTCTCGATTATACGAATGTTTCGATCCATTGCTTGTGTAGTGACACATTAAGCATGTTGGCTACTGCTTGCTGTGTTGAACCCATTTGAAGCATGCCAATAGCACGTAGACGTTCGTCATGTTGAAGACATCTCATTGCAAATTAAACGTACCACACTAAAGCAAAGATACACTAAACAGTAAATCTTATGCAAGAACCGATAGAAAAGCTTATATGGATAGGATAAACCAACACGTGGCAGTTTTCATCAACCCTTCCTTGAAGTGTCAAATTTGACAATGAACATCTCCCACGTAGATACGCTAAACAGTAAATCTTACGCAAGAACCGATAGGAAAGCAAATATGGATAGGATAAACCAGCACGCGGCAGTTTTCATCAACCCTTCCTTGAAGTGTCAAATTTGACAATGAAACCCTCCCAAGTGTATGGCGCTATTGCGTGTCGCACGTGCAGCTCAGCGGTTCTGTTAGGGCGATAAGTTCTTCATCTGTGAACATACTCTCAAAGTATGTCTAGTGTCCATGACTATTTATCATATCACAACCTGCATAGCTATTCGCATTTCAATATCCCCTACTTTTTTTTATGAGTATATATTCCAAACTACACTATTTTGGGAGTTTCCAAACGGTTTTTAACCATTATCAAACGATATTTTGAAAGTACACAATATGTACCAGATGTACAGTGTTAACAGCCCCCTGCATGGGGGACGAAGTACATACCCTGAACAAGAATGTTTTTTCTTTTTCTTCTGTAGAACTGGAGTTCCAAAATGTTCTGGATGAGACAGTGGTAAGTTGTCTAATGTCTGTAACAGAGATAGTTTGTCAGACAGCAAAACATATGCCCACAGCAGCTAAGTTTTCTGAGAAGTTAACAAGCTTTGTCGAATATTTATTTTTTCGTAGTATCACAAGAGAACACAGATCAGCCACATTTCCAAGTGGTGGACAGATGGACGAACTGATAGCTTCCAAGATGCAAATGCTGTGCACCAAATTTGAAAAAAATCCTTCAAGAACTCTAGCCTAAATCTGAAAAGTGGGATAACGCTGCTCAAGATCAATAGTGTTCATCCTCTTATGACCCCAATGCTTCCCACCAAATTTGAACAACATCTGTTAAATACAGATCACTAATGATGGAACTTGCTGTCGGTTATAACCAATTATGTGCATCTATACTTTAGTTATTCAATTAAGAGGTGCAAAATCTTTCTTGAAAGACTGAAGAACGCATGGGTGCGCACAAAGTGACTTCATCTTAACTTCACCATAACCAATGTAAGTTTCGTTTATTTTTTTAAATTATAACCAAAGTTAGCGCGCCCCAAAGCACCAAATTTGAACATTCTAGCTCAGTTAGGAGAGTTATTGTGTCCCAAAAAGCATAACAGAAGGCAGATGGACTAACCCATTTTAATAGTTCCTTTCTTTCTTCGTAAGGAGGGGGACAAAAACATTCATTTCTTCATTGTTTTTACATCCTCAATGAACTATCGTAAATAGTGTTCAAATATTTAAATTGTTTACTTAGATGTACATCTATTCATTTGAGATTTAAACCTGCCTGCAACCCTTCTTGTATTTTTAAACTGTTTATGTCACATGTGAACCGTACAATTACTACTACCATTTCAGTTCTCATCAATAAAGCTTGAAATTACTTAATCTGTGGGATAAGTTTGTTTTCTTACATTATAGGAATTAAGTTTGCGGTTACAGTCTTTGTCGCCAACCGAGCTAGAAACATGCAATCATAAATCCTTGAGCCCTTGGCTATACAGTGCACTCTGTCACATCCGACCTCTGATCACCATTTTCATGTCCCACTGTAACATTGGTACCGTTTAATCTAGCGTAAATAGCATTAATTTCTACTCTGTGTCCAATTATTCATAAATATTGTTGAATTTCGGCAAATAGTGCTCAATTTGTACTTCTATATTTTAATTTTCATTAATGCTTGGTTAGTCATTAGAGGCAGGCAGCAATTAACCTGTCAGTAAAATTATGACAGGCTGGCAACTAAAGTGGTTGATCTGTTAAGTTTCATCTAACTATTGTTTTAAATGCCTTAAATCTTAATCCTTCAATAATTATATGTTTATGTCAACACTTTCTAAGTAACTGATTTGTATAAATAGACAAATGTATGTTAGATGATGACATTAGTTGGAGAGCATACTAGTTGGAGGTCCGATATACACTACAGTGCTGGAGTTTGGGACAATAATCGCCGAACACCGCGGAAAAACACTCTATTTCACGGTGGAATCTTGGAGAATCGCTAGCGAAACGGCAGCTAGCCAAATCACCGCGAAATAGGGTGTTTCGCGGTGAATTATGGTGTTTCGCGGTGAATCGCTTGAGTGCCGATATCATCCCGGTGTAAGCATGTTGACGAAAAATGTAATTTATTTTAAGTTGAATACAAGATATGTTAACCGTTGCCGTTGGCGAGGCAGCTACGGTCGTATGTTTTATTTCTAACACACTGTACAGGTATAACGTGGTGCCACAATGTACGTGTATGCAAACAATGAATAACTTACAATTTTTTAAACGTATCATTTCATCTTATTGGCTGCTATCAAATCCAAACTTTAAATTATATTCGATGAGATTTTACACATAACTTCATTACTCGCAGCTTCAGTTAATCCAAATCAACCAATTCATAAATCACAGTGCCATACATGTAAATCACTCCGCAATGCGGTTAATCGTACGTCACGTGGTCAGAAACGCGCGAAAACATGAGATGTTGGGTTCGACACAGGGACTATATATTCTTACGCTGTGTTACTTGGCGAAAAGTATTTAGCAAATCTTGACTGTCACAGGTATATGATAATAATGTATTATGACGTATTAAAATAATATGGGTGGGAGGGGGTACACTGCGAAAGTCACAAAAGTGACAGCGCCATGTATTTGTTATTTTACAAATTCCGTATCCATAGAATACTGTACATTTACATGCATTCAACCAAGGGATATTCTTACGACAAATATCTACTTTGACAATATACATCTACTGTGTGCCGCTCATTTCATTTCGGTGGAAGCGGATATTAAATAAAGCCATTTCACACACACACAGACGTGTACATTACATGTCATATATTTATACAATGGCCACACGTGTGTTAATTCTCGCCTTCACCCCGTTATAATTTACTTTGAGTACACTTTTGAATGATTCCATTTCTTTGTACGTTCAACTTCCCGATTTTCTACTGCATATACATGTGTACATGTACTCTGTGTAACTGCAATCTACATGTAACTTACAATTTTTTAAACGTATTTCATCTTATTGGCTGCTATCAAATCCAAACTTTAAATTATATACTATGAGATTTTACACATTACTTCATTACTCGCAGCTTCAGTTAATCTAAATCAACCATGCATAACTCACAGTGCCATACATGTTAAGCACTCTGCAATGCGGTTAACCGTAAGTCACGTGGTCAGAAACGCGCGAAAACATGAGATGTTGGGATCGACACGGGGACTATATATTCTTACGCTGTGTTACTTGGCGAAAAGTATTTAGCAAATCTTGACAGTCACCGGTATATGATAATAATGTATTATGACCTATTAAAATAATATGGGTGGGAGGGGGTACACTGCCAAAGTCACAAAAGTGACAGCGCCATGTATTTGTTATTTTACAAATTCTGTATCCATAGTAGTAGTAGTATCCTGGTGTTTAACGTCTGCTTCCACATATGTGATATCGCAGACAAAAAATAAGAGAGCCGAAGCTGCTTCCTGTTTTTAGAATATGATTTTGCAATCTTTCCATTTTCGGCCTTAGGCCATGGCCCATGGATTGGGCTGTACATTTAAATGCATTCAACCAAGGGACATTCTTACGACAAATATCCACTGTGACAATATACATCTGTGTGCCGCTCATTTCATTTCGGTGGAAGCGGATATTAAATAAAGCCATTTCACACATACACAGACGTGTACAATACATGCGCATGTCATATATTTATACAATGGCCACACGTGTGTTAATTCTCGCCTTCACCCCGTTATAATTTACTTATTTTGAGAACAAACGCTAATACTTCTCAACCACCAAGCTAACAGACAAAGGCTTTCGACAAATCTACAGGAAGCCATTTCATTCTTTAAATTTGACCCATTCAGGTGGTTAATACAATGTAATCATCAGATACAATACTAATGTTAAGCAGGCTCTTTACAAAAACAAAGTCTGGCTCCCTAAGAAAACATCCCTTTTCAATTCTTAATCGCGGCTACAACTGATACACTATTTGTTTTAATTGTTGTTTTAATAATTGATAATTGTGTTTGTTTTAATATGCATCTGCTTTCTTTGAAATAATAAAGCATTATGTACTTACCCGTGGTATTGTTTCATCATGAAGCCCATCAATGAAAAACAATTAAATTGTTGATGTAATAAAGATAAATATTTGCTAATATGTACTTACCGGCAGCGGCCATTCTTAAGCTATGAATATACTCATCTATAAATTATTCGCCTCTTTGTATTGTGATTTAATCATAAATAACATATTGTCTGTATTATATTTTTAAAATGAATAAATCAAGCCTTATAATGTAATTTAATTGGTCCGAGTGGTTCTTTGGGTTTGTCCGAGTAGCAAAGATAAATATGGGTCCGATATTATGCAATATCGATGTGGGTTCAACCATGAAACTTGCATATTCACCATCTAGTATAACTTTAAAGCTTCTGATATATCTAGATTTTAAACGCAAACATACATGTATGTATAAGCTTATAGATTGCAGCTAAACAGGGTACATGTATATGCAGTAGGAAATCGACAAGTTGGACGTACAAAAGAATGGAATCATTCAGAAAGTGTACTCAAAATAAGTAAATTATAACGGGGTGAAGACGAGAATGGTTTGGATTGTTCGTACTTGGTTTTATTTTATTTATAAATATATGAGGCGCATGTAATGTACACGTATGTGTGTGTGAAATGGCTTTATTCAATATCTGCTCCCACCGAAATGAATTGGGTGACATAAAGTAGATGTATATTGTCACAGCAGATATTATTTGCCGAGTAAAACAGCGTAAGAATATACTATTAGTCCCAATCTTTTGCCGCGTTTCTGACCACGTAACATACCGTTAAGCGACCCGCGGACTGATTTACTGTACGTGCTGTATGAATGACTGATTTAGATTAACCGAAGCTGCGAGTAATGTACACGTATGTGTGTGTGAAATGGCTTTATTCAATATCTGCTCCCACCGAAATGAATTGGGTGACATAAAGTAGATGTATATTGTCACAGCGGATATTATTCGCCGAGTAAAACAGCGTAAGAATATACATGTAGTCCCAATCAATTGGCGCGTTTCTGACCACGTAACATACCGTTAAGCGACCCGCGGAGTGATTTACTGTACGTGCTGTATGAATGATTGATTTAGATTAACCGAAGCTGTGAGTAATGAAGTAATGTGTAAAAGCTCATCGTATATAATTTAAAGTTTGGATTTGATAGCAGCCCCAAATTGACGGATTACATCTAAGTTATAGACGAAAATGAATTGATATGTTTAAAAAATTGTAAGTTGTTCATAGTTTGCATACATTTTGGCCGGCGTTATGTATGTATAAAGTGCGTTGGGGAAAAATCCTAACCGATACAGAATGCCGGTAAATGTCTTCCCGAGATTACCTAACTCATTTGTTATTCAAACCGGCCTGTATATTATACATGTACACGTTTCCCGGGACCCTTACTATATTACAACTCCTTTAATTTATTATAGACAATATTAGTTCGACCCTAGCTTAAGGTAGGCTCGCGATGTATTCTTATCGAAACACGGTGAATTCCTAGAGAAACACGGTGAATTCCTAGAGAATCTTAGAGAAAAATCGCCACGGGTTCAAGCGAAATTTCACCGTGAAATCTAAGAGAATTCCGAGAGTTTTTTTTCACCGCGTCACGGCGATTTCGGTCCCAAAAATTTGGGAGGAACTGTATATGAAATTATAAGTTGTTAAATTGTTGCTGTTAATTATTTGCTCCTGAAATAAAGTGTTGAAGATCCATTCCAAGAATCTGTATTCATTTCTGATACTTACAGAACACACGTCGACGAGCTACATTCCCTGAAAGTCGAACGGTGTTATATGGTGGAGAAAGCGGGCAGAGTGAACAAAATTGTCTACTCTTGACTCCAGTACAGCTAAACGAGATAAATTGTAAACATATTTGAAACAATAAAGTTGATAGCTATACACCCCCAATCCTAGCTCATCTATATGTTTCACCTGGGTGCATATTCAAACCAAGAATAGCCCCGAAACCGTGGTGATAATTGTGCTGCAAAACTGAACGATGACCAACAACTATAAACACATCGTATTATCTGAACATCGCACGTGAAATTAGATGTTTGACAACAAAATTTAACACCTTGCGTAATTGGACACCTTGACTGATTTTAATCACGGCTCGGGAAATTGACCGATCCAACTAATTATTGAACAGTCGTGCTAATTCAGGCCCGGCGGAGTGGGGGGGCTATAGCTCCCCCAATAATTTGGCCGCAAGTATTCTTTTCTCCAGGTTATTGCGGCCCCTGGACCCACGCCTTTAAGGACCTAGGATGGAAGCCCCCCCAATCAAGAATTGCTTCCGCCGGCCCTTTAATTAGACGGGACGCTTATAATTCAACATGTGTCGAGAAACTAAACACTAGTACAAATTGAGCACTATTCGCCAAAATTCAACAATATTTATGAATAATTGGACACAGAGTAGAAATTAATGCTATTTACGCTAGATTAAACGGTACCAATGTTACAGTGTCTCGATTTATTTCCTTATTACTGCAGCCAAAAAATCTGAATATTCCGGATTGCGACATCAACCAGCCGTCCCGTCATATGATTTCCATTGAATCGACATCGTATAATCCGGCCTTCAATCGGTAGATGTGAAGCAAACACTCACCAATCATCGGTGAGATTAAAACTCGATGGACATGAAGCCACAAAAGATTAACAAGCAATTCCCCCGAATTCACAGTCGTAAAAATATTCCTAGGCCTGTTGGAAACATTCGTTGCGCATGCCGATTGAACCTGAATAACATATAAGTTTGGTCATCCTACGGATCTCTTCGAACCATGTGACGACGACCTGGGGATGCTCGATTCACAGTCCGGAACGTCCTGAATTGACAGAATTGCAATCGAGTGACGCAGAATTCAGTCCTGTCACACCCGACAATGCAGGTGGTGTGAGTAGAATTGTGACGTAATTAAACACCACGAACAGGTTTCGGCTGCATGGTTGGATGAGATATCCAGTCGATGAATGTGTTGTAGCCCGAAGTACCCATTTTCACTCGATTGTCACTATTTTTGGGATTGAGAGAATTCAATTCCGGAACGTTCAATCGAGTACGCCCATTATCAATGAACACGTGATTGCAAAGACAAGAGTGCGATCAACTGAAGACGGCGAAAAAGATAAATTAATGGCAGACTTGACCTATTCAAAATACCTAGGCATGTTAAATGAAACCAGCGGCTGCCAGGCAGGATACGCCCACATTTTCGAGAGATGGATAGAGAACAAGCTAACAAGAAAGTGATTTTTCCTACAATCAAGGGCCATAATTCAGGAAATTACAATTCGATATGCGCATATATCGAAAGGAACTGAGATCTTTGTGTTATAAACTTACATTTCAAGTTTCAACAAAATCGGATAAAAATTGTGACCTCTATAGGGTCCACAACCTTGATATACCATATTTTTACGCTATTTGAGAATGAACGGCGGCCATTTTGTCTGTCAATTTTGGGGAGATTTTCACAAAATTCAAACTCAACTGTCCTTAGGGTGGAACGGTGATATAATAATACGGTTTTTTAAATCAGATAAAAATTATGACCTCTAATGGGTCCACAAGCTAAAAACATGATTTTTCGTACAATCAGGGGCCATAATTCAGGAAGTTACTGTCCGATATGCGCAAATATTGAAAGGAACTGAGATCTTTGGGTTATATTTCAAGTTTCAACAAAATCGGATAAAAATTGTGACCTCTATAGGGCCCACAACCTTGATATACCATATTTTTAAGCTATTTGAGAATGAACGGCGGCCATTTTGTCTGTCAATTTTGGGCTGATTTTCATGAAATTCAAACTCAGTTGTCCTTAGGGTGTAACGGTGATATAATAATAAGTTTTTTTAAATCTGATAAAAATTATGACCTCTATAGGGTCCACAAGCTAAAAACGTGATTTTTCGTACAATCAGGGGCCATAATTCTGGAAATTATGGTCCGATATGTGCGAATATCGAAAGGAACCGAGATCTTTGGGTTATAGACTTACATTTCAAGTTTCAACAAAATCGGATAAAAATTGTGACCTCTATAGGGTCCACAAGCTAAAAACGTGATTTTATGTACAAACAGGGGCCATAATCCATGAAGTTTCGATCCGATACATGCCAATATCGAAAGCAGCCGAGATCTTTTGGGGATAAACCTATATTTCAAGTTTCGTCGAAATCGGATAAGAATTGTGACCTGTAGAGAGTCCACAAACAATTGTGGACGGACGGACAAGGGCGACGGCATAATACGTCCACATGAAAATGTGGGCGTATAATAAAAATTAATTTAATAAAATTTTGAATGTACAGAAAGGTTTATCATTTTCAAAGGGAATAACATTCTGGTGATTCAAAACTACATTATAATAATACTTTCGGTTTTCGAAGTTACAATATTTCCGGTTTTGAGAAAACTGGGTATTCTGACACTCTGTATAATCCGACATATTGGTATGATGTTGGATTTGACAGAGTCCATTGTATATACATAAAATTTTTCTCATCCATCGCGCCCTTCAGAAGCTCAGATGAAAGTGGAATTTTTCATTATTTATTTTTGAACTATTTTCAGATTTCTACACTTTGTGCTGTCAAAAATATTGTTAAGTTTACAGTACTTACTTCGCTCTCAGTAAAATGTTTATCTCCCTTCAAACACAATTGACTTCTTCTTAGTGTTGCTTCATCTCCATCATCAAATACTGTACATGAACAGAAAAAAAATAAATAAAAAAACTAAACAAGCGGTTGCCATACAAGATTTGCCCACATTTTACAAGAGATGGACAGAGAATAAGATAAACCAGCGGCTGCCAGGCAGGATATGCCCACATTTTGCAAGAGATGATAGAGAACAAGCTAAAAACAAAAAGGATGTTTTGTACAATCAGGGGTCATAATCCAGAAAGTTATGGTCTGAAATGCGCAAATATTAAAAGGAACTGAGATTTTTGGAATATAAAGATATGCTTTAAGTTTCATCAAAATTGGATAAAAATTGTGACCTCTAGAGGGTCCATAACCTTTGAATTACATATTTATATACAATTTGTATACAAAGAGCGGCCTTTTTGTCGGCAGTTTCATTTCGATTTTCCCCAAATTCCAATTCAACCTTCATTATGGTGGAATACTGATCTGAACGGTTTTTAAAATCAAAAAGAAAAATTGTTCCCTCTAGAGAATCCATAAGTTAAAAATGTGATTTTTTTAAAAATCAGGGACCATGATCCAGGAAGTTACAATCTGATATGCGCAAATATCGAAAGGAACCAAGATCTTTGGGTTATAAACATGCATTTCAAGTTTCATCAAAATCGGATTAAAATTGTGACCTCTACAGGGTCCACAACCTTGATATACCATATTTTTACACTCTTCGTGTACAAGCGGCGGCCATTTTGTCCGGCAGTTTTGGTCCGATTTTCGCGATATTCGAATTCAACCTTCATTGCAGTGTAACGGTGATATATTAAAAAGAGCGGCCATTTTGTCGGCAGTTTCATTTCGATTTTCCAAAAATTCCAATTCAACCTTCATTATGGTGGAATAGTGATCTGAACGGTTTTTAAAATAAAAAAAAAAAATTGTTCCCTCTTGAGAATCCATAAGTTAAAAATGTGATTTTTTGACCAATCAGGGACCATCATTCAGCAAGTTACGATCCAATATGCGCGAATATCGAAAGCAACCGAGATCTTTGGGTTATAAACATGCATTTCAAGTTTCATCAAAATCGGATGAAAACTGTGGCCTCTAGAGGGCCTACAACTTTAATATACCATATTTTACACTATTTGCGAACAGGGGGCGGCCATTTGTCCAGCAGTTTTAGTCTAATTTTCACAAAATTCGAACTCAACCATCATTAGGGTGTAACAGTGATATACTAAAATGTTTTTTTTAAATCGGATAAAAATTGTGACCTCTAGAAGGACCACAAGCTAAAAACGTGATGTTACGTACAATCAGGGGCCATAATTCAGGAAGTTACGATCCGATATGCGCGAATATCGAAAGGAAACAAGATATTTGGCTTATAAACATGCATTTCAAGTTTCATCAAAATTGATTAACCAGCAGCTGCCAGGCAGGATACGCCCACAGTTTCGAGAGATGGAGAACAAGCTAACAAGAAAGTGATTTTTCCTACTATCAAGGGCCATAATTCAGGAAATTACAATTCAATATGCACGAATATTGAAAGGAACTGAGATCTTTGTGTTATAAACTTACATTTCAAGTTTCAAAAAATTGGATAAAAATTGTGACGTCTATAGGATCCACTACCTTGATATACCATATTTTTACGCTATTTGAGAACGAATGGCGGCCATTTTGTCTGTCAATTTTGGGCCGATTTTCACAAAATTCGAACTCAGCCATCCTTAGGGTGTAACGGTGATATAATATGTTTTTTTTAAATCGGATAAAAATTATGACCTCTATAGGGTCCACAAGCTAAAAAGTTGTTTTTTTTCGTACAATCAGGGGCCATAATTCAGGAACTTATGGTCCGATATGCGCGAATATCGAAAGGAACCGAGATCTTTGGGTTATAAACTTACATTTCAAGTTTCAACAAAATCGGATAAAAATTGTGACCTCTATAGGGTCCACAACCTTGATATACCATATTCTTACGCTATTTGAGAACGAACAGCGGCCATTTTGTCTGTCAATTTTGGGCCGCTTTTCACGAATTTCAAATTCAGTCGTCCTTAGGGTGTAACGGTGATATAGTAATACGGGTTTTTAAATCGGATAAAAATTATGACTTCTATAGGGTCCACAAGCTAAAAACGCAATTTTTCGTACAATCAGGGGCCATAATTCAGGAAGTTATGGTCCTATATGCGCGAATATCGAACGGAACCGAGATCTTTGGGTTATAAACTTATATTTCAAGTTTCAACAAAATCGGATAAAAATTGTGACCTCTATAGGGTCCACAAGCTAAAAACATGATTTTTCGTACAAACTGGGGCCATAATCCATGAAGTTTCGATCAGATACATGCCAATATCGAAAGCAGCTGAGATCTTTTGGAGATAAAACTATATTTCAAGTTTCGTCAAAATCGGATAAGAATTGTGAGTGTCCACAAACAAATTGTGGACGGACGGACAGGGGCGACGGCATAATACGTCCATATGAAAATATGGGCGTATAAAAATTGTGACCTTTAGAGTGTCCACAAGCCATAATCCATGGTCCGATACATGCCAATATCGAAAGGAACCAAGATCTTTGGGAGATAGGCCTATATTTTGTCAAAAACGGATAAAAACAAATTGTGCACAGACGGTTGGACAGGGGCGACGACAATACACGTCCACATGAAAATGTGGGCGTATAAAAAACGATAAATCGTAATCAACACAGAGCCATAAACGGCTAAGTTCCATTGTCACCAGACTAAAACAAAACAAACTGAAAGTAATACGGAAATGCCACTGCGCACCCGCAGCACATAGTCACGTGTTATCCAGGCACTTCTGTATAATGCAAACAGGACACAAGGCCAAACATAGAGTGATACCGATGATTGGAAGTTGTTTGAAAACGTACCACATGACTTGAAGTTGCTCGGATCTAAAGAGGTTATTGAGGGCTTCTTTAAGAAAGATAGGTTGCGAGGCAACGATACATACGCCCACAGCAGCTAAATCATCCGGGCAGTCAACAAGTGTTGTCGCATACTTTTACTTTTTTCGGTAATGAAACATTTATAATACACGAAAATCTGATTATGAGTAACAACTCATGAAGAAATTATCAGAAAACCATTAGAATTTGTATGTTTTTTATAAAATTCTGCCCCATGCTAACGTTTAGTATACGAAACTTTTAGTATCATTGATTTTTAGCTGTTCAAGTCATAAAAATTCATTGAAAATCAATATACTTGTTCGTCTCAAGATCTTAAACTCTGTGTATCAATCTTAAAAGCTGAAAATCAATAGACTTCTTCGTCTCATGACCTTAAACACTGTGTATAAATTTAAAGTCAATCGGATATTAACTTTGACCTCTAGAGCGTCCACAAGATTTTTTTTAAGTGATCAAGGGCCATAATTCTGGTAGTAATTATCGGAAATTGCTCAAAATCAATAGGCTTCTTCGTCTCATGACCTTAAACACTGTGTATAAATTTAAAGTCAATCGGATATTAACTTTAGCCTCTAGAGCGTCCACAAGATTTTTCAAAGTGATCAAGGGCCATAAATCTTGCAGTAATTATCGGAAATCGTTGAAAATCAATAGGATTCTTTGTCTCATGACCTTAAACACTGTGTATAAATTAAAAGTCAATCGGATATTAACATTGACCCTTAGAGCGTCAAAAGATTTTCCAAAGTGATCAAGGGCCAGAAATCTGGCACTAATTATAGTAAACTGTTTTTCATTCACGCGATTACACCCATAATTAAAAAACCTTGATATACCATATTTTTACGCTATTTGAGAACGAGGGACGTCCATTTTGTCTGTCAGTTTTGGGCCGATTTTCACAAAATTCGAACTCAACCATCCTTAGGGTGTGACGGTGATACCGGTATACTAAAACATTTTTTTTAATCGAATAAAAATTATGACCTCTATAGGGTCCACAAGCTAAAAACGTGATTTTTCGTACAATCAGGGGCCATAATTCAGGCAGTTACGATCCGATATGCGCGATTTTCGAAAGGTACCAAGATCTTTGGGTAATAAACTTACATTTCAAGTTTCATCACAATCAGAAGAAAATTGTGACCTCTAGAGGGTCCACAACCTTGATATTCCAATATTTTTTCGCTATTTGAGAACGAGAGACGGACATTTTGTCTGTCAGTTTTGGGCCGATTCTCAAGAAATTCGAACTCACACACCCTTAGGGTGTAAAGGTGATGTATTGAAACGTTTTTCTTTAAATTGGATAATAATTGTGACCTCTAGAGGGACCTCAAGCTAAAACCATGATTTTTCGTACAATCAGGGGCCATAATTCAGGAGGTTACAATCCGATATGCGTGAATATCAAAAGGAACCAAGACCTTTGGGTTATAAACTTATATTTCAAGTTTCATCAAAATCAGAAGAAAATTGTGACCTCTAGAGGGCCCACAACATTCATATACCTTATTTCTAGGCTATTTGAGTACGAGGGGCGGCCATACTGTCTGTCAGTTTTGGTCCAATTTCTACGAAATTCGAACTCAAGACCATCCTTAGGGTGTAACGGTGATATACAAAAACGTTTTTTTAAATCGGATAAAAATTATGACCTCTATAGATAGGGTCCACAAGCTAAAAATGTGATTTTTCGTACAATCAGGGGCCATAATTCAGGAAGTTACAATCCGATATGCGCAAATATTGAAAGGAACCAAGATCTTTGGGTTATAAACTTACATTTCAAGTTTCAACAAAATCGGATAAAAAATTGTGACCTCTATAGGGTCCACAAGCTAAAAAACGTGATTTTTCGTACAATCAGGGGCCATAATCCATGAAGTTTTGGTCCAATACATGCCAATATCGAAAGCAACCAAGATCTTTTGGAGATGAATCTATATTTCAAGTTTCGTCAAAATCAGATAAGAATTATGACCTGTAGAGTGTCCACAAACAATTGTGGACGGACGGACAGGGGCAACGGCAATATACGTCCACATGAAAATGTGGGCATATAAAAATCACCTACCAACAGTATACATGCTTGAATCAGTAATCTTATTGATGATACCTTCAACCATTTGTCCATTGCTAGGCTGTTTAACTGAAACACCTCCACCAACCTATAGGTAAGACAATAATAATAATAGCTTCCTGTCATATATCATGGGTTACATAAAGAATCTCAACTGAAAAGATAGCTTGCCAGGCAACAAAACATACGCCCCCATCACTTAAATCATCCGAGCAGTCGACAAGGATTGTCGCATATTTATTCTTTTGTAGGTAATTAGGGGCATTTAATAGACAATTTCATACAGATGACATTATAATTTTCGTTTGAGGGTTCACAAGGTTCTAAAGATAGGTTGCCAGGCAACAAAACATACGTCCACATCAGCTAAATCGTCCGAGCAGTCGACAAGGGTTGTCACATATTTATTCTTTTGTAGGTAATTTAGGGGAATTTATTTAGACAATTTCATACAGATGAAACAATGGCCGTAACTCGGGAAGTAATCTACAGAAATTGTTCAAATTCGACAGGCTTTTTCGTTTTACTAATTCAAATAATGCATATAAATTCCATACAGATCGGATGATAACTTTTGTCGTTCGAACGTTCACTAAGTTCAACAAAGTAAATCAAGGGCCATAACTCTTGATGTAATTAACGGAAATTTGCTGAAACTCAATAGCCTTGTTCGTTTCACTAATTTAAATAATACATATAAATTTCATAAATTTTCGTTAGAGCATTTACAAGGTACAAAAGATAGGTTGCGTATCTTTCAGAATTTTCTTTCCGTCGACATTTCGATTATTTCTCCACACACTCCAAGACTTGAAAGTATTTATCGCCCAAGTGTTCCTTTGTAAAGTATTTTTGGGTATAGTCAACTTAAAACAGTCAGTCAAATCCTTTTCTGAACATAACGAAAACCTTCAATCACAGTTCACTGTCAGAATTATCGGAAAAGATTGCCTTTTGATCCTAATTTTCTTCAGGCTTTGGATAGATCCTCATCGATATCTGCATCCACATCTATTCCATCGTCAATATGTTGGCTAACCAGCGGCTGCCAGGCAGGATACGCCCACATTTTGCAAGAGATGGATAAAGAACAAGCTAAAAACAAACGTGATTTTTTTACAATCAGGGGCAATAATCCAAATGAAATGAAATAGGGTTTAACGTCCTACTGTTTTGCTCCGAACTGGGCTAATGAAGACGGGCATATGCCATACAGTGTGCTACGAGGGAAGTTTTGCCCGGACAGCGGCACTACAGCCTACTCTTATATCGAATTCCAACTGTCAAGGGATCTTTTACGTGCACGCCAATGTGTACACGGGACCTCGGTTTTTCGTCCCATCCGAATGACTAGACAGCTTTCCTTGTCAGTCCGTCCGTCCTGCATCACTGACAAGGGAGAACCACGCCGGAAAATCTGGATGAACTTTCTCTGCCAATGCAGGGATCGAACACCCGACCTCCAGGCTAGCGAGCCAGCGTCTTAGCCACTTAGCCACCGTGATTCCCTGGCAATAATCCAGAAAGTTATGGTCTGAAATGCGCAAATATCAAAAGGGACCGAGATCTTTGGGATATAAAGATATATTTTACGTTTCATCAGAATCGGATAAAAATTGTGACCTCTAGAGGGTCCACAAGCTAAAAAAGCGATTTTTGTACAATCAGGGGCATTAATTCTTGGAGTTACGGTCCGATATGCGCGAATATCGAAAAGAACTGAGATTTTTGGGTTATAAACCTACATTTCAAGTTTCAACAAAATCAGAAAAAAATTGTGACTTCAATAGGGTCCACAACCTTGATATACCATATTTTTACGCTATTTTAGAACGATGGGCGGCCATTTTGTCAGTCAGTTTTGGTCCAATTAGGGTGTAACGGTGATATACCGAAACGTTTTTTTTTTTAAATCAAATAAAAATTATGACCTCTATAGGGTCCACAAGCTAAGAACGTGATTTTTCGTACAATCAGGGGCCATAATTCAGGATGTTACTGTCCGATATGCACGAATATCGAAAGGAACCGATATCTTTGGGTTGTAAACTTACATTTCATTTTTCAACAAAATCGAATAGAAATTGTGACCTCTACAGGGTCCACAACCTTGATATACCATATTTTTATGCTATTTGAGAACGAAGGGCGGCCATTTTGTCTGTCAGCTTTGGGTCGATTTTCACGAAATGCGAACTCAGCCGTCCTTAGCGTGTAACGGTGATATACTAAAACGTTTTTTTTTTAAATCGAAGAAAAATGATGACCTCTATAGGGTCCACAAGCTAAAAACGCGATTTTTCGTACAATCAGAGAGAGAGAGAGAAATGGGGTTTAACGTCCACTCGACACAAACTAGGTCATTTTGGGACTAACATATGGTTTAATTTTATTTCAATAATTCGCTTGCGCGCAGGGGTCTTTAGCAGTGGGAGGAAACCGGAGGACCCGGAGAAAACCCACGAGGTTGGACAGGCGACCCTACTCCTTGTCACGTACAACCGGGGATTCGAAACCACGCCAGTCGACTCAATGACAGACTTTATGATACAGCGCGCGCACACTAACCATTCAGCCATCCAACCCCCCTTCGTACAATCAGAAATGAAATGAAATGAAATGAAATGGGGTTTAACGTCCTATTGTTTTGCTCCGAACTGGGCTAATGAAGACGGGCATACGCCACACAGTGTGCTATGAGGGAAATTTTGCCTGGACAGCGGCACTATGGCCTACTCTTATATCGAATTCCAACTGTCAGGGGATCTTTTACGTGCACGCCAATGTGTACACGGGACCTCGGTTTTTCGTCTCATCCGAATGACTAGACAGCTGTCCTTGTCAGGCCCTCCGTCCTGCATCACTGACAAGGGGAAACCACGCCAGAAAATCTGGATGAACTTTCTCGGCCAATGCAGGGATCGAACACCCGACCTCCAGGCTAGCGAGCCAGCGTCTTAGCCACTTAGCCACCGTGATTCCCTGGCAATAATCCAGAAAGTTATGGTCTGAAATGCGCAAATATCAAAAGGGACTGAGATCTTTGGGATATAAAGATATATTTTACGTTTCATCAGAATCGGATAAAAATTGTGACCTCTAGAGGGTCCACAAGCTAAAAAAGCGATTTTCGTACAATCAGGGGCATTAATTCTTGGAGTTACGGTCCGATATGCGCGAATATAGAAAAGAACTGAGATCTTTGGGTTATAAACCTACATTTCAAGTTTCAACAAAATCAAAATTTTTACGCTATTTTAGAACGATGGGCGGCCATTTTGTCAGTCAGTTTTGGTCCAATTTTCACGAAATTCGAACTCAGCCATCCTTAGGGTGTAATGGTGATATACTAAAACGTTTTTTTTTTTTAAATCAAATAAAAATTATGACCTCTATAGGGTCCACAAGCTAAGAACGTGATTTTTCGTACAATCATGGGCCATAATTCAGGATGTTACTGTCCGATATGCACGAATATCGAAAGGAACCGATATCTTTGGGTTGTAAACTTACATTTCATTTTTCAACAAAATCGGATAGAAATTGTGACCTCTACAGGGTCCACAACCTTGATATACCATATTTTTATGCTATTTGAGAACGAAGGGCGGCCATTTTGTCTGTCAGCTTTGGGTCGATTTTCACGAAATGCCAACTCAGCCGTCCTTAGCGTGTAACGGTGATATACTAAAACGTTTTTTTTTTTAAATCAAAGAAAAATGATGACATCTATAGGGTCCACAAGCTAAAAAAGCGATTTTTCGTACAATCAGGGGTCCTAATTCAGGAAGTTACAGTCCGATCTGCGCAAATATAGAAAGGAACCGAGGTCTTTGGGTTATAAACTTACATTTCAAGTTTCATCAAAATAGGATTAAAATTGTGTCCACAAGCTAAAAACGTGATTTTTCGGACAAACAGGGGCCATAATCCATGAAGTTTCGATCCGATACATGCCAATATTGAAAGCAACCAAGATCTTTTTGAGATAAACCTATATTTCAAGTTTCGTCAAAATCGGATAAGAATTGTGACCTGTAGAGCATCCACAAACAAATTGTGGACGGAGGGACAGGGGTGACGACAATATATGTCCACATGAAAATGTGGGCGAATAAAAAGGATTGATTATTCGTCTCACTTCGTATTACTATCCATTTTGTTTTTGCTTTGAATTCAATTACTCCAAAATGGCGACGTATTAACTAAAACATGCACGTATATTCACGTGATTACTTCGGTAATTTTCGCTATTTGGCTGAAACTATCAGCAATTATCCAATCATTATTGCCTTTTAATAGAAGAGCCCATTAAAATTAAGGGTGAAATGGCTAAACCTATTCTCCCTCGGATTATTGATATGATAGAGAACACTTGCTTTTTCTCAGAACTACCTTTTCGGACCTTGGCTACCTCAAATGGATATATGTAACTCAGTCAATTTCATAGTTTATATCAGTTATCTTTTTAAATAAAGCAACCGAACTGCAGTCGCCACGACACCAAAATTTTTCCAATATGAACCCTGAATAAACTCTCTCGTTCACGCTTTTACATGTATAAATAGAACTGTTAATTTGATCAAGATGGCATTTCTTGATTGCTGACCAAGTGCTCTGCACGCACAATTTGTGAAACGCTAAGAAGCGACATCTGAAATGGTCGGGTTGATGTTTGAATTATTATATGTTTTTTTTTCATCAGGAATCGGGTTATATGGTACAAATTTGAAGATACCAATAATAATGTAAATAGATATTCACACATTTCTTTAGTACTCAGAATTTCAGCTTGTATGTATGCATTGGTATGTGTATGTGTATGAAATTCATTATCTCTGTTATCTACTATTATATTATCTGTTTCATAAATATAATGAAAACAGATTTGTTGATCTTTTTTAACCATTAGTAGTGATTTCAAATTCAATCCATACAGATATAAAATCCCACCTGCCCCAAAACATGTGCCAATCCGCATGTAACGAGAATAACTATAAATTGTATATCAAATAACAATACACATTGCGCTGTATTCAACTTGACTTGAGTGAGGCAACCGTTCCAGGTTTGTTCATTCGTTCCTGGGATTTTACTTCCACCTGGAACGGGTAAAAATAGTGTGATGAATCAAACCTTGCCCTGAGCATTTAAATGCATATTTAAATATGAAGGTATTTATGAATTGATCTGTCTAGCCCATCTTCAGTTTCTTTTGCACACTACGGCGGTATTCAAAATCGCCAGCAAATAGTCCTGTTTTGTTAAGATTATTATTATTATTACTGTTTTGTGTTTTTCCTGCCAAGGTTATATCTCAGAATCTAACAATAGGATCTTTCTGAAACTTTGACCTACTCCCCTGTAGAATGATGGTGGATTTAGAATGAATGTATTTTCCAAACGTTTTTCGAAACCGAAATCACTGAATTTTACTGCCGAAAAAAAATTGACCTACTTATCTGTAACTTTGTGACTATTTGACCTATTTTACTAACTCCCTCTTCTTTGAGTGCCCTGAAAAAATTCATTAACAACTCCAATTTCCGATTTTCGAAAATTCGTCGCTGTGATTTTGTCCATTGACCAATCTGACAACTTCTTTAATATTAGCCCGATTTTTCTGAAATTTGGAAAGTAAGTACATCTGACTGATGCAACATGAACAATGCCTTTAGAAATTTCCTAACATATCTCCCCTTGGATAAATTAAGGATCAAATTTTTCCAAAAAATCAAAAAAAAGGAGGTCAGATTACCTTGAAATTTTCTTTCTGTACTAGCTAAGATACTACTGATGCGTACACAAAATATGAAGCTTGTCTATTGAACCTTAAGTGCAACCGTCTTAAAACGTGAAAAGTCAACATCAATTTTACGATATTTTACTTGCAGACACAGGAATTACATTTTCTGAATCCTTGAAGGAATGCCTATAAAATGTAGAGAGCCAAATTTTGATTTCAGTCAGCTGGTAGATGCCATTTTGACTTGAATATGAACCAGTGGCTGCCAGGCAGGATACGCCCACATTTTGTAGGAGATGGATAGAGAATAAGCTAAAAACAAAGATGATTTTTTGTACAATCGGGGGCAATAATCCTGAAGGTTATGGTCTGAAATGCACGAAAATCAAAAGGGACTGAGATCTTTGGGATATAAAGATATGTTTTAAGTTTCATCAAAATCGGATAAAAATTGTGACCTATTGTAGCACCATAGGCCTTCTGTCAGACGTGGAGAGCGGGGGAACCAACTCCGGTCGCCACATCCTACGTACGACCCATGCATCTTTTCTTACTACATATCTTAGTAGCCTTGTGATCGTCTAGAATTTGTCTCTAGCTGTCTTTACTTCTGCTTCACGTTGTGTATTTACTTCTCAGTTATAACAATGCAACAGTTCGTTTTTACATTTTATATATCATATAGCTGCTTACAGATGGTACAATGTACAGTACATATTACAATATTAACTATAGTCATTCTCTGTCTAGGGACTCAAATGGAACCTCTCAGGAATCTAATGGAAGTCTGCTTGAAAGTTTCAAATAGATATCTTATATAGCACTCACGTATATCACGCATAACAGAGCGTGTTCATGGCCCTGAACTTGCGTAATTAACAAAATGATTGGTTAAATTAAACCCAATGACACAATAGTACTTTTCCTTGCACATGTGCTCTCTGTGGTATTTTATAGACACATGTTTTGGCTAAATAACTCTTTTTTATATAACAATATGTCATTTATACCCAAAGTTGCCAAATATATTAATTAATGAAATAAATATAAAGTCATCTTATTTCTCTATTCTTTGTCTATGAATTTAAAAACAATGTCGCCACGACTATATTGCTACACTCTAGAGGGTCCATAAACTTCATATTACATACTTTTACACAATTTCTGAACAAAGAGCGGCCATTTTATTGGGCATTTTCATTTCAATTTTCCCGAAATTTGAATTCAACCTTCATTATGGTGGAATGGTGATATCTTTAAACGGTTTTTAAAATCGGAAAAAAATTGTGACCTTTAGAGAATCTGCAAGCTAAAAATGCGGTTTTTCGAACAATCAGGGGCCATAATCCAGGAAGTTACGTTCGGATATGTGCGATTATCAAAAGGAACCAAGATCTTAGTGTGTAACGGTGATATATTGACACATGTTTATTTTTAAATCGGATAAAAATTGTGACCTCTAAAGTTTGTACAATCAAGGGCCATAATACAGGAAGTTTTTTTAAAATCGGAAAAAAAATTGTGACCTCTACAGAATCTGCAAGCCAAAAATGCGATTTTTTTAACAATCAGGGGCCATAATCCAGGAAGTTACGTTCAGATATGTGCGATTATCAAAAGGAACCAAGATCTTAGTGTGTAACAGTGATATATTGACACATGTTTTTTTTAAATCAGATAAAAATTGTGACTTCTAAAGTTTGTACAATCAAGAGCCATAATTCAGGAAGTTACAATCCCATATGCACAAATATCTGTGGCTTATAAGCATGTATTTCAAGTTTTATCAAAATTGGATCAAAACTGTGACCTCTAGAGGGTCCATAACCTTGATATACCAGATATTTACTCTATTTGCCAACAGTTTTGGTCTGATTTTCACGAAATTCGAACTCAAGCAACATTACAGTGTAACGGTGATATATTCATGAAGTTATGGTCCAATACATGCCAATATCAAAAGGAACCGAGATCATTGGGAGATAAACCTATATTTCAAGTTTCGTCAAAATCGGATAAAAATTGTGGCCTGTAGACTGTCCACAAACAAATTGGGGTCGGACAGGGGCGACGACAATATACGTCCACATGAAAATATGGGCGTATAAAAATAGTAAAAAAATAGTAAAAAAATTTACATTAAAACAACACCTTGAAAATAAGCACAATAGATTGTGGTTTGGAGAATTTGTCTCCTATTTCCTTAGTAAATACATTTCTGGATAGCCTGGCCCATCTTCAAATTTGGGTGCTTTGAAAAATTGAAAATTTTGAATTTCCACTTTGACGTTTTTCATGCGACAAATTTGTTTATGTGAGATCAAATTTTTCAAAAATATCGACAAAAAATAGCTCAGATTGCCATGATTTTTTTTTTTCTGTACCAGTTAAGACACTACAGAAGCGTACACAAAATATGAAGTTTGTCTAGCGAACCGGAAGTGCCACCATTAATTTTTATCGCAAAAAGAGTTGGAGATAAAATACTTCCCAGTGGAACCCCCATTTCCTGAGGAAAAGGGTCAGAGAATATTGATCCCAGTCGTACCTTAAATGACCTATCTTCCAGGAAATTTTTAATGAAGATAGATAAGCAACCTCATAGGCCGAGGTTATGGAGGTCGCGCATGATACCGTGTTTCCATGTGGTATCATATGCTTTCTCCAGATCAAATGTTGCTTCTGGATGAAAGCGTCCCTGACGAACGTTTCAAAATGAACAAGATGATCAAGAGTGCTCCTTTGGGACCGAAATCCACATTGGAGGTCTGAAATGAGGTTGTTGGACTCAAGGTACCAAACAAGTCTTCGATTGATCGATCTCTCCATGGTTTTGCAAATACAGCTAGTTAAAGCGATCGGACGATAGTTGGTAGGATTCGTATAATCTTTACCGGGTTTAGGGATGGGAATTCTTGTGGCTTCATGCCATGAAGGGGGGAATTTCCCATCAACCCGAATCCGGTTAAAAAGATTCAGTAAAATTAAGAGAGTGGAAAAAAGAAAGATGTTTTTGAATTTGGTAATGTATTTTATCTGGACCAGTTGCAGTGTCCCGAGCTCGCTTTAGCGAATCCCGAAGTTCTGCAATGGAAAAAGTATCATTATAGCATTCATCATTACGGGACTTGAAATTAAGTCGCCTTTTCTCCTGCTGTTGTTTAATGCCTAGAAAGGCATTGGAGGAGAAACTGGATGATGAATTAAATGAAAATGTACTGGCCAGAGAATTAGCAATGGCGATAATGTTTTGGAGTACATGGCGGTAAAAAATCTTAAAATTCTAATCATATACATGTATATATGGCCTTGCTTGACCATTAATTACATCGAACTTTGAATGCCAATCACAACCACGTGGCGAACAGGCGGCATACATCAAATTAAGCTGTTCAAGTCAAAGAAATTCATTGAAAATCAATATACTTGTTCATCTCAAGATCTTAAACTCTTCTGTGTATCAATCTGAAGTCAATCGGATGATAACTTTAGCCTCTGGAGCAGTGGTTCTCAACCAGTGTGCTGCGAAATTTTGAACGGCACACTAAGAAAATGTGAAAAAAAAAACCCATGTGATCCTAATTGAGTATTCACTGATGTCTACTGATAAGTTTATAGCTATGTTTTTCTTTACTTAGTTTGAGTCATTCTATGTGTCTATGACTGGTCTCTGTCTACGGTTGTATTCTGTCTGACTTACCATCTTTTTATTTTGCATAATTAAAATATTTTTTCTATATATATATCCAGGTGTGCCGCTATTTTTTCATGTGTTCCAAGGTGTGCCGTTGACAAATAAAGGTTGAGAACCACTGCTCTAGAGCGTCACAAGATTTTTCAAAGTGATCAAGGGCCATAATGGTTGAAAATCATTAGGATTCTTCATCTCATGATCTTAAACACTTTGTATAAATTTAAAGTCAATCGGATATTAACTTTAGCCTCTAGAGCATTCACAAGATTTTTTGAAGTGATCAAGAGCCATAACTCTGGCAGTAATTATCGAAAATCACTGACCTTAAACACTGTGTATAAATTTAAAGTCAATCGGATATTAACTTCAGCCTCTAAGAGTGTCCACAAGATTTTTCAAAGTGATCAAGGGCCATAACTCTGGCAGTTATAATCGTAATTTGCTGAAAATCAATAGGCTTCTTCGTCTCATGGCCTTAAACACTGTGTATAAATTTAAAGTCAATCGGATATTAACTTTAGTCTCTTGAGCGTCCACAAGATTTTTTGAAGTGATCAAGGACCATAACTTTGGCAGTAATTATCGAAAATCGATGAAACTAAATAGGCTTCTTCGTCTCATGACCTTAAACACTGTATATAAATTTAAAGTCAATCGGATATTAACTTTAGCCTCTAAAGGATCCACAAGCATTTGTGGACGCCGGATGGCGACGACAATATACGACCACATTTCAGGATTCTCCGTCTCATGGCCTTAAACACTGTATATAAATTTAAAGTCAATCGGATATTAACTTTAGCCTCTAAAGGATCCACAAGCATTTGTGGACGCCGGACGGCCGGGGGGCGACGACAATATACGACCACATTTCAATGTGGGCGGATAAAAACCTACAATACATACAACTAAATGTCCATTCACGTTTTCATCTGTAACAAGTAATGCACTATGACATTCTTTTAATATGACCTAAAAATAAAAGAATAGAGTTTGGTCAAATCAAAGATAGCTTGCCAAGCAAGTTAACGTACGCAAACAGAAGCTATATCATCCGAGCAGTCAGCAAGGGTTGTCACAAACTTATTGTTTCGTAGGTAATGATAGGTTGTCAGGCAAAGTATCAAATGTCCACAGCAGCTAAGCCGTCCAGGCAGTCATCAAGGGTTGTCGCATAGTTTTTTTCGTCGTTAATAAAAACATTTACAACACACTAACATCTGATTAAGAGTAACAATCCATTAAATAATAAACAAAAATTATTAGAATTTGTATGGCTTCTACTTCTGTCGAATGCTAACGTTTAGTATACAAAACATTTAATATCATGAATTTGGCTGTTCCACGTTGTCAGAAACCATTAAAGATAGGTTGCCAGGCTACAAAACATACGCCCACAGCAGCTAAATCGTCTGAGCGGTCGACAAGAGTTGTCGGATATTTATTCTTTTGTAGGTAATTAGGGGGCATTTAATAGACAATTTCATACAGATGACATTATAACTTTCGTCGTTTGAGGGTTCACAAGGTTCTAGAAACTAAAAACAAGGGCTATAACTCTGGAAGTAATCTACAGAAATTGTTGAAATTTGACAGGCTTCTTTGTTTTACTAATTTAAATGATGCATATCAATTTCAAACAGATCGGATGCTAACTGTTGTCATTAGAGCGTTCACAAGGTTCAACAAAGTAAAACAAGGGCCATAACTCTACAAGTAATTGACAGAAATTGCTGACAATTAATAGGCTTCTTCATTTCACTAATTTAAATGATGCATATGAATGTCATACAGATTGGGTGATAACTTTTGTCGTTCAAGCGTTCACAAGATTCAACAATGTGAAACAAGAGCCATAACTCTAGATGTAATTGACGGAAATTTGCTGAAACTCAATAGGCTTGTTCGTTTTACTAATTTAAACGATACCTATAAATTTCATACAGATCGGATAATAACTTTTGTTGTTAAAGCATTCACAAGGTACACCAAAGTGAGACAAGGGCCATAACTCACCGTGTAATTAACGGAAATTGCTGAAATTCAATAGGCATCTTCGTTGCACTAATTTAAATGATGCATACCAATTCAAACAGATCGGATGATAACTGTTGTCATTAGAGCGTTCACAAGATTCAACAAAGTGAAACAAGGGCCATAACTCTAGATGTAATTAACGGAAATTGCTGAAATTCAATCGGCTTATGTGTTTTACTAATTTAAATAATGCATATAAATTTCATACAGATCGGATAATAACTTTTGTCGTTAGAGCATTCACAAGGTACAACAAATTGAAACAAGGGCCATAACTCACGGCGTAATTAACGGAAATTGCTGAAATTCAATAGGCTTGTTCGTTTTACTGATTTAAACGATACCTATAAATTTCATACAGATCAGATAATAAGGGCTGTAACTCTGGAAGTAATTTACTAATTTAAACGATACATATAAATTTCATACAGATCGGATAATAACTTTTGTTGTTAAAGCATTCACAAGGTACACCAAAGTGTAATTAACGGAAATTGCTGAAATTCAATAGGCTTCTTCGTTTTACTAATTTAAATGATGCATATCAATTTCAAACAGATCGGATGCTAACTGTTGTCATTAGAGCGTTCACAAGATTCAACAAAGTGAAACAAGGGCCATAACTCTAGATGTAATTAACAGAAATTGCTGAAATTCAATAGGATTCTTTGTTTTACTAATTTAAATAACGCATATAAATTTCATACAGATCGGTTGATAACTTTTGTCGTTAGAGCGTTCACAAGGTGCAACAAAGTGAAACAAGGGACATAACTCCAGAAGAAATTAACAGAAGTTATTGAAATTAAATAGGCTTCTTCATCTCACTAATGCAAACAACACATATCAATGTCAAAACAATTAGATGATAAATATAGTCTGTAGAGTGTTCACAAGAAATTGTGGACGAAGGACAGACGGACGGACAGACGGGGGCGACGGCAATATACGAACACATTTCCAAGTGGGCGTATACAAATCAAAAGGCTTCTTCAACTCATGACCTTCAACACGGTGTAGGCTTCTTCGTCTCACCATATATGACAATATTACAATGTGGGTTTATAACAAGCGGTTGCCATGCAAGATACGCCCACATTTTGCAAGAGATGGACAGAGAACAAGCTAAAAAAATAATGTGATTTTTTGTACAATCAAATGCCATAATCCAGGAAGATATGGTCCGATATGTGCAAATATCGAAAGGAACCAAGATCTTTGGGTTATAAACATACCTTTCAAGTTTCATCAAAATTGGATGAAAATTGTTGTCTCTAGTGGGTCCACAATCTTGATATATAATTTTTTACAATATTTGCATGCGAGGGGCGGCCATTTTATCCGACAGTTTTGGGTGTAATGGTTATATATTTTCAAACGGTTTATAAATTGGATAAAAATTGTGACCTCTAGAGGGACCACGAGCTAAACCAGCGGCTGCCAGGCAAGATACGCCCACATTTTGCAAGAAATGAAATGAAATGAAATGGAGTTTAACGTCCTACTGTTTTGCTCCGGACAGTGTACTATGAGGGAAATTTTGCCCGGACAGCGGCACTACGGCCTACTCTTATATCGAATTCCAACTGTCAAGGGGTCTTTTACGTGCACGCCAATGAGTACACGGGACCTCGGTTTTTCGTCCCATCCGAACGACTAGACAGCTGTCCTTGTCAGCCCCTCTGCCCTGCATCACTGACAAGGGAGAACCACGCCGGAAAATCGGGATGAACTTTCTCGGCCAATGCAGGGATCGAACACCCGACCTCCAGGCTAGCGAGCCAGCGCCCTACCCACTTAGCCACCGTGATCCCCCATTTTGCAAGAGATGGATAGAGAACTAGCTAAAAACAAAAGTGAATTTTATACGCCCACATTTTCACAAAATTCAAACTGAACCAACATTATGGTGTATCAGTGATATATTCGACCGGTTTTTCAAATCAGATAATAATTGTGACTTCTAGAGGGACCACAAGCTAAAAACGTGATTTTTCGTACAATCAGGGGCCACAATCCAGGAAGTTATGTTACGAAAGAAATCAAGATTTTTGTGATGTTAACATAAATTTTAAGTTTCATCAAAATCAGATAAAAATTGTGGCCTCTAGAGGGTCCACAACCTTGAATACCATATATTTACATTATTTGCGTATGAGGAGCGGCCATTTTGTCTGGCAGTTTTGGTCGAATTTTTACGAAATTCAAACTCAACCGTAATCAGGGTGTACAGTGATAAATACATAAGTTTTTTTAAATCAGATAAAAATTGCGACCTCTAGAGGGACCACAAGCTAAAAACATGATTTTTCGTACAATCAAGGGCCATAATTCAGCAAGTTACGATCCGATAAGCACGAATATCGAATGGAACCTAAAACAATTTTATCGCTTTTACCGGTATCCACAACTTTGATATACCATATTTTTACACTTTTTGAGTCAGGGTTCAATTTAAGCGGTATCGCATTGCAAAAAGCGATTCAAATCGCGGTAAAAGCGATAGAATTATTTTATTCATGAGCCAAAAATTGCTTTCAAACTTGTGAAGTGCAATTCATTATATTTTGGATGAAAATACTTCATCTGGATAAAAGTATCACGACTAATTTAATTAATAAATCAGTAAATTGGAGAAAACAATACCGCCTGTAAAAAAAACAACATTTTGTCTTGTTTTTCCAGACTTAAACTTTAGTTAATTAATTTGTCTATTCCGCGACGCGATCAAAAGTCAGTTTTGCTTGCGATTTTCCAGGCGGACATGTATAATGCGTTGAATATAGAAAAACTGTCTGGTAAATCCAAGGTAAATCACTGCCGGTTGCTATGATAAGAGCCTACTAAGCGAGACCGTTGTTGAGCGAGGCCGCATGTCAGTCAATTTGATTGACAGTTCGATATACGGCCTTGATATTATGTTTAGTTGGGGTTAAACTGAGAGTTTGAATCTTCTCGCATCCGTTTCTTATGTTTATATTTTGTATAAATTTTCTCAATTAATATAAATTATGAATATTATCTTTTATCTAGTAGGCAAACTATTGATGATCACACACTGGGACCACGGAAACCACTTTTATCATTAACAATAAATAGTCCTTTCTAAACTCGACCTTCAAATAAAATGGGAGTGACTTAAAGAAGAAAGAGAGAGAGAGAGAGAAATGGGGTTTAACGTCCACTCGACTCAAACTAGGTCATTTCGGGACTAACATATGGTTTAATTTTATTTCAATAATTCGCTTTCGCATAGGGGTCTTTAGCAGTGGGAGGAAACCGGAGGACCCGGAGAAAACCCACGAGGTTGGACAGGCGACCCTACTCCTTGTCACGTACAACCGGGGATTCGAAACCACGCCAGTCGACTCAATGACAGACTTTATGATACAGCGCGCGCACGCTAACCATTCAGCCATCCACTCCCCCCCCCCCAAAAAAAAGAAGAAAGAGGTGGGCTCGCTCAGCATAATCGTCAAAATCGGCCTCGCAAGGAAGGATCTAATGGTAACTGAGAAAATAGTCCCACATGTCCAAATTATCCAGTATGCAATCAAGAGAAGTTACCAAAGTTTTGTCGGTCTGGTTATTTAAGACTACCGTAAGTGCGTTCTAAAATAAAATGGCGTCGTCTGCTAGTTCGAAAAGACAAACAAATGGAATAAAATTAGCCACGGTAATTTAATGCGAATTAAAGATGGGTTCCCAGAAAAGTATTTATCGGGTGGTTATTTCCAATAAAAGTATGGCAATTTTTATATGGAAAGTAGAGATATCCAATCTTACTAGAAAAATACTGGATTCCCCGAAAAAAACACTCATGGAGCTATACAGAACAAAAATGTAAGGGTTCCCCTAATCGACAGCTCGACGATTAGGAATTTCTGCACGCGTGATGTCAAAGGTCACACGCGAACATTTAGCACTTGATGTACAAATTGATCAACTTTATGAAGAGTTAGACGTACAACACTTTCTGAGATAAAGATAGGTTGCCAGGCAACGAAACATACCCCCACAGCAACTAAATCGTCCAGGCAGTCAACAAGGGTTGTCGCATATTTTTACTTTTTTCGGTAATGAAACATTTATAATACACTAAAATCTGATTAAGAGCAACAACTCACGAAGTAATTATCAGAAAACTATTAGAATTTGTTTGGTTTTTATAAAGTTCTGTCGCATGCTAACGTTTTGTATGCAAAGCTTTTAATATCATGGATTTAACTGTTCAAGTCATAAAAATTCATAGAAAATCAATATACTTGTTCGTCTCAAGATCTTAAACTCTGTGTATCAATCTGAAGTCAATCGGATGATAACTTAAGGGCCATAACTTTGGCAGTAATTATCGGAAATCGTTGAAAATCAATAGGAATCTTCGTCTCATGACCTCAAAGACTGTGTATAAATTTAAACTCAATCGGATATTAACTTTAGCCTCTAGAGCATCCACAAGTTTTTTTGAAGTGATCAAGGGCCATAACTCTGGCAGTAAATATCGGAAATCGCTGAAAATCAATAGGCTTCTTCGTCTCATGATCTTAAACACTGTCTATAAATTGAAAGTCAATCGGATATTAAATTTGGCCTCTAGAGCATCCACAAGATTTTTCAAAGTGATCAAGGGCCATAACTCTGGCAGCAAATATTGGAAATCACTGAAAATCAATAGGCTTCTTCGTCTCATGACCTTAAACACTGTGTATAAATTTAAAGTCAATCGAATATTAACTTTCGCTTCTAGAGCATCCACAAGATTTTTCAGAGTGATCAAGGGCCATAACTCTGGTAGTAATTATCAGAAATCGCTGAAAACCAATAGGGTTCATCATCTTATGACCTTAAACACTGTGTATAAATTTAATGTCAATCGGATGTTAACTTTAGCCTCTAGAGCATCCACAAGATTTTTTGAAGTGATCAAGGGCCATAACTCTGGCAGTAATTATCGGAAATCGTTGAAAATCAATAGGTTTCTTCGTCTCATGACCTTAAACATTGCGTATAAATTTAAAGTCAATCGGATATTAACTTTGGCCATTAGAGCATCCACAAGAATTTTTGAAGTGATCAAGGGCCATAACTCTGGCAGTAATTATCATTGTGTATACTCCACAACAACTTATCCATTAATCAATTAGTCAATTTTTAGGTTAATTGGTATTATTACTTATTAGCGTTCAATTAAATAGATTACCATTAGGTACACGTAATTAAGTTAGATCCCTGGTTTGTCAGCATTAACTGAGCATTGTTGTGTACATGTATATATTGTCCTGTCATATTTTCATTTTTTATCATAGCTTGATAATGACTAGAGAAGCCTAGTTGAAATGTTGCTCAGTAAAAAGCAGTAATTGTATTCCATAGAATTGTGACCTGTATACTCTAGTTCAATTACTAAATGCCATTGAAACAGTTTATCAGACATCAGTATGTAGATGTGGCAGTCAAACTCATTGATCAGATACGAAGAACAGAAGGAAAATATGTACATGTATGTAATAATCTTGCGTTCTTGATGCGATGCAGGGATGCCGATATAGTACCCAAGGGCCTAATTATCAAATCACCAATCACCTCACCTGCTGCATCGAAAATACTCGCCAAAGCAAGCAAATGCTTGGTTCGCGAGAGGATCCAGCACAATAGAAATGAGAAGCACCGCTTATTCACTCTTTCTGAACAACAGCGTATTCAGCTCCAATCCATACTGTCTCCTAAGGTTATGACACAGTGAGAGAAAAACAAATCAGTTCGAATGCCCTGTTGGATGGAACTGTCAGAAAGCGGCAGGTGGATAAATTCAACAACCTCAGATCCTCATTACCACAGCGTCCAGTTTCAAATAGTACCAGACAATCAAGAGAAGAATACTTAACAAAAACAGTAGTCAACCTTAGTGATCGAGACTTAAACGATGACGAAATTACCATTCTATCAAGGGGATTAAAGTTTGCACCAACCACAAAGTCCCTGAACCATGACACCTATATTGTCAACATTGAGAAAGGATTACGTCAACTCGCTCCAGGTGGTAAAGTCGATTACCTAAGGCACCAAATAACTGAAATACTGGCAAAGGCATCCACCAAGCAGCAGACGACTAATGTTTTCCGCCAAGAAAGGAAAGCCCTCAATGACCTAAAAGACGACAGATCTAACACAATTGTTTCCGCCGACAAGGGAAAGCAACAGTCATCATGAATACTCACAAGTACCTCACAACGGTCAACGGTTTACTCCGAGATCCAGCAACATATAGAAGAATCCGCAAAGACCCAACAAACGCGCTCAAGGACAGCCATGAAAACTTGCTTAAAAAACTAAAAGAAGACAAACAGATCTCTGAAGCTCTCTATTACAAGCTCAGACCAAACCATCCTTGACCACCTTATGCCAGGGCTACTATAAAAATCCATAAAAAACCCATGAAAGCCCATCTGCTGGTGTGTTCTCAAGATTCAGTCTTCTACAACACAGCCCAATATTTATCAAAACTACTTTCCTCACTTGGCACAACTGCATCGTCCTTCATCAAAGATTCAGGTGAATTCTGTGAGAAACTGCAGAATATTCAAAACCCCGGGAGGATGGTCTCATATGATGTTGTAGATTTGTTTACAAATGTACCAAGGGAAGAGGTCCTGAAGATTCTACGCAAGGGCATAGAAAGTTTAGACAACCTACTAGAGACTTCCCTATCAACAGACAACATCATACTCTTGTTGAAACAATGCATCAATTCAACATATTTCTCCTGGGGTGACGATTTTTACGAACAGACCAATGGATTACCTATGGGAAGCCCCCTCTCCCCTTTAATTTCAGAAATATTTTTAACTGATTTAGAGGAGAAGGCGCTTCAAACATCCACCGTAACCCCAACATGCTTCTTTAGGCAAGTGGATGATACCTTTGTTATTATCAGAAACACTGTTACAACAGCTCAACAGGCAACACCCACGTATAAAATTCACAATGGAAACCGAAAATGATAACCAACTACCCTTCCTCGATGTTTGTGTATCTAAAACCAACAACTCGATCCATACCAGTGTCTATAGGAAACCAACCCACACCGACCAATACATTCACTTCAAATCTAATCACCCGAATAGCGTCAAATCGGCCACAATTTCAACTCTGGTGAACCGTGCGAAAAAGATATGTGATCCTGAGAGCCTCTCCAAGGAAATTGATCATCTCAAACATGTCTTCACAAATTTCAACGGCTATCCAGGGAAGTTTGTGACAAACACCATCAACAAGACCCTGTTGGCGAGTGCAGCTAAACCCAAAACCCCGACTGCCCCAGTCAGAATCTTCCTTCCTTTCAACGGCAAAGTCCCCTACCAAATCAAACGGCTACTAATGCAACAACCAGAAATAGATGTAACTTTCACAAAAAGCTACAGCACTAAAGATATATTAAGAGCCAATGGTAAACAAAATCCTACACAACCACCACAACCAAAGGGATGTGTTTATCAAATAGTATGCAATTGTGGGATTACATACATCGGGGAGACAAAGCGACCATTAAATAAAAGGATAGATGACCACAAGTCGAAAGCAACCACCAACAACTCAGCTGTAGCTGAACATTAGAACTCCAACCGTCGCCACAGAGTCCAATGGTCCAACGTAAAACCACTATGCAAGAATATAAGCAACAAGAGAGCGCGCCGATTGCATGAAGCCATTCAAAAATGACGACACAAACCAACGATGAACAGAGATCAAGGATTGTTCCTCCCCAGGGTGTATGATATTCTTATCACATAATCAAGGCTAAGCATAATTCTTCTTTTTTCTTTTTTAATCATATTTAAACCTTATCAATATTCCAGTAATAATTTTAAGTTTGTAATAACCATCAAAATTTTCAAAAATGATAACTAATAATTCCCCACTATTTTGCTTTTCAGGCATTTTTGCTTTTCAGGCCTGCGGTTATTGTAATTTAATGCACTCAATAGTTCTAACCCTGCCTTTCTACATCACTATAACATCCAGTCAAGTACCACTCAATATTTTAAATTGTCAGCCTTCAAGGGACATTGATCAATTGTGCAGTCATTGTTCTAAGGGTTTTTCGTATATCAGTAGAATCACTCGCATCAACATGCACATATCAATTATTTTTGTTATAACACCAATCAAATCTCATCTTCTTGGGATGTTGTCATTATCAAAACCTCATCAAATCGTTGTAAATACTCCACAACAATCTATTCTTTTATCATTTGTGTTTATTTCAGTGAAAGGGGTCGTTGATAACATTTCATCAATTTTCATTGTTTTCAATGTTTGTATTATTAAAACCCACTAATCATTGTGTACACTCCACAACAACTTATCCATTAATCAATTAGTCAATTTTTAGGTTAATTGGTATTATTACTTATTAGCGTTCAATTGAATAGATTATCATTAGGTACACGTAATTAAGTTAGATCCCTGGTTTGTCAGCATTAACTGAGCATTGTTGTGTACATGTATATATTGTCCTGTCATATTTTCATTTTTTATCATAGCTTGATAATGACTAGAGAAGCCTAGTCGAAACGTCGCTCAGTAAAAAGCAGTAATTGTATTCCATAGAATTGTGACCTGTATACTCTAGTTCAATTACTAAATGCCATTGAAACAGTTTAACATCGTCTTATGTATGCAATGAATTCTCCTCTGATTTCTGAGAGAGGTAAGTCATGTGACATAAACATGACCTGGTTTGATCAAATTTTTATAGCAGCGCATTCCTTGGCAATTACAATGTTTGAGAAGGATTTGAAGCAAAATTATGACAAATTAATTAGTTTGAATATGTTTTTAGTTCATATATACCATTAAATCACCCAGTTTGTACACTGGCCAGTAGCTTCAGAATTTAATGCCACTGAATGTGTAGAAATGTTCTTTTCTACACCGAGAAGGCCAAATCAAATACAGTGCCTTATAAAATGTAGTGCCCAGCTCCAGGAAATATATTTGGCGCAAATTGGCCAGAGTACTGTACCGACATGGAAATGCCATAAAACAACATTCATTCATTCAAGTAATATAAAAAAAACTAAGACACGTTATTTAATTGTTAATGTTAATTGTTTATTTGTTATGGGGGGGGGGGGGGGTGGATGGCTGAATGGTTAGCACCTGTGCGCTGTATCATAAAGTCATGATTTTATCTGTTGGAAAAAATCTGAAAAAAATCTTGGGGGGGGGGGGGGAGCGCCAGTGTTATGGGGGCCAAAATTGGGTGAAAATTGTGGTCTCTAGAGGGTCCACAACCTTGATATATCATTTTCAGGTGGATGTATATTGTTGTCGCTTGGTCAGCTGGGCTTTAGGACGACTTGAGAAAAGCCCCAACATTTTTGGCTAGATTTTTGAAAAATATATTTTCCAATTATGGATCTTTGTTTCTGGTAAGATTTAGCTATGTAACTGATGACCATATAAAAAGCCCCATTTTTAAGGTGTGGTTGGACAAACTTTAGAGCGATCTGACTTGGGAAAATTCACCAAATTTTTGGTTAGATTTTGAAAATTATATTTACCAAGTCTGGATCTTTGTTTCTGGTAAGTTTCAGTCATGTAACAGATGACCATATTATTAGCCCCGTGGCCTGATATTGGGTGTGGTCTGACTTGGGGAAAGCCCTGGAAATTTTGGTTAGATTTGTGAAATATTTACTCAGACTATGGATACCATTGTCCCTAGACAGTATCAGCCATGTAACATAACCTAATTTTAGGCACCTTGGGGGCTACTTTAAGGTGCTGCTGCGGCTATACACCGAGTATACATGACTCGAAATGTTCGCCTGTCTACTTATCGCCAACAGACGATTTTTTCGTCTGACAGGTGGCCATTAAAACTACCTGTCGCTTGCGACGGGTGGACTAAATTTTACTTGATGTTCAGTAAATTGACTTATATCTACGTCACATACATTTAATTATTCGTTTCTAAATGCAAGAGAAAGCCGCCATTTACACTGTTAACATTTCGCTCTGTCGTAGGCAACAGTTACCTCCAGTTTGGTATGGAGGTATATTAGATTCAAATTTCTAACGTGCTATCGTCTAATTTCTAACTTCTGTTCATGTAATTTTTAACTTCTATTCATGTAATTTCTAACTTCTATTTGTGTAATTTTTAAATTTTTAAATTAAGACAATATATAATCCAACTTCTTTATTTGTTCGGTGTAAATTTCATCTTATTTCTATTATTTAGACGAAAAACGTCTTCTTCATTGATGCCATCAACGAATTTAGAATTTTTACACTTCTGCCTAGCAACCATCATTATGAAGTCGTTTGGTATCGCCACTGCGTGCTCATTTGGTGATTGCGCACCTGGTCAGGATCATTATGTTGATGCACCATACAGTGTGCTATGAGGGAAATTTTGCCCGGACACCGGCACTACGCTCTACTCTTGTATCGAATTTCATCTGTCAAGAGATGCGGTTCGACGACCACTCGAGACAAACTATGCCATTTCGTGACTAACATATGGTTCAATTTTATTTCAATAATTCGCTTGCGAGTAGTGGTCTAGCAGTGGGAGGAAACTGTAGGACCCTACTCCTTTTCACGTACAACCACCGAACCAATCCTGAAATTGAAAACAACATCGAGTCGTCTGTATCAAATTGAGCACACGGTGGCGACACCAAACAACGTCATAATGATGGTTGCTAAATAGAAGTATCAAAATTCTAAATTTGTTTGACTTTCATGCTTAACATGTAAAGCGACAACAAAGTAGACATTTTTCGTCTTCATAATAGAAATAAGATGAAACAGAATTAAAATTTACAAGGAACAAATAAAGAAGTTGGATTATATGTTGTCTTAATTTAGAAATTAAATGAATAGAAGTTAGAAATTACACGAATAGAAGTTAGAAATTAGACGATAGCATGTTAGAATTTTGAATCTAATATACCGCCATAGTTTGGAAGTAGACAATTTTATAACAATGAATTTCACACCATCTACGCTTGTTTTCATCTGCTTGACACTAGTTTATAGCATTATGAAGTATTATATCAAAATAAATTAAAACGCACCCCCCAAATCATCTAAAATAGTTCTATTGTAACGACACCACAGTAAATATAGTGGTAGCTGGAATGGAAAGGCACACGGCTCATTGCCTGGTGTATTTAATCATTTAAAGATAGGTTGCCAGGCAACCAAACATACGCCCACAGCACCTAAATTGTCCGGGAAGTCAACAATAGTTGTCGCATATTTTTACTTTTATTGGTAATGAAACACTAAAATCTGATTAAGAGTAACAACTCATGAAGTAATTATCAAAAAACCATTAGAATTTTGTCTGTCAGTTTTGGGACGATTTTCACGAAATTCGAACTCAGTCGTCCTTAGGGTTTAACGGTGATATAATAATACGTTTTTTTAAATTGGATAAAAATTATGGCCTCTATAGGGTCCACAAGCTAAAAACGCGATTTTCGTACAATCAGGGGCCATAATTCATGAAGTTACGGTCCGATATGTGCGAATATCGACATGAACCGGGATCTTTGGGTTATAAACTTATATTTCAAGTTTCAACAAAATCGGGTAAAAATTGTGACCTCTATAGGGTCCACAACCTTGATATACCATATTTTTACGCTATTTGAGAACGAAGAGCGGCCATTTTGTCTGTCAGTTTTAGGCCGATTTTCACGAAATTCAAACTCAGTCGTCCTTTGGGTGTAACAGTGATATGATAATACAGTTTTTTTAATCGGATAAAAATTATGACCTCTATTGGGTCCACAAGCTAACCAGCGGCTGCCAGGCAAGATACGCCCACATTTTCGAGAGATGGATAGAGAACAAGCTAACAAGAAAGTGATTTTTCCTACAATCAAGGGCCATAATTCAGGATATTACAATTCGATATGCGCATATATCGAAAGGAACTGAGATCTTTGTGTTATAAACTTACATTTCAAGTTTCAACAAAATCGGATAAAAATTGTGACCTCTATAGGGTCCACAACCTTGATATACCATATTTTTACGCTATTTGAGAACGAACGGCGGCCATTTTGTCTGTCAACTTTGGGGCGATTTTCACAAAATTCAAACTCAACTGTCCTTAGGGTGGAACGGTAATATAATAATACGTTTTTTTAAATCGGATAAAAATTATGACCTCTAATGGGTCCACAAGCTAAAAACAATTTTTCGTACAATCAGGGGCCATAATTCAGGAAGTTACGGTCCGATATGGGCAAATATTGAAAGGAACCGAGATCTTTGGGTTATAAACTTATATTTCAAGTTTCAACAAAATCGGATAAAAATTGTGACCTCTATAGGGTCCACAACCTTGATATACCATATTTTTACACTATTTGAGAATGAACGGCGGCCATTTTGTCTGTCAATTTTGGGCCGATTTTCATGAAATTCAAACTCAGTCGTCCTTAGGGTGTAACGGTGATATAATAATACGTTTTTTTAAATCGGATAAAAATTATGACCTCTATAGGGTCCACAAGCTAAAAACGCGATTTTTCGTACAATCAGAGGCCATAATTCAGGAAATTACGGTCCGATATGCGCGAATATCGAAAGGAACCGAGATCTTTGGGTTATAGACTTACATTTCAAGTTTCAACAAAATTGGATAAAAATTGTGACCTCTATAGGGTCCACAACCTTGATATACCATATTTTTACGCTATTTGAGATATGGGCAAATATTGAAAGGAACCGAGATCTTTGGGTTATAAACTTATATTTCAAGTTTCAACAAAATCGGATAAAAATTGTGACCTCTATAGGGTCCACAACCTTGATATACCATTTTCTTACGCTATTTGAGAACGAACGGCGGCCATTTTGTCTGTCAATTTTAGACCGATTTTCATGAAATTCGAATTCAGTCGTCCCTAGGGTGTAACGGTGATATAATAACACGTTTTTTTAAATCGGGTAAAAATTATGACTTCTATAGGGTCCACAAGCTAAAAACGTGATTTTTCATAGAATCAGGGGTCATAATTCAGGAAGTTACGGTCCGATATGCACGAATATCGAAAGGAACCGAGATCTTTGGGTTATAAACTTACATTTCAAATGTGGGCGTATAAAAATCTTGTTGACGCTCTAGAAGGCAAAGTTAATATCCGATTGACTTTAAATATATACAGTGTTTAAGGTCATGAGACGAAGAAGCCTATTTAGTTTCAGCGATTTCCGATAATTACTGCCAGAGTTATGGCCCTTGATTACTTTGAAAAATCTTGTGGACGCTCTAGAGGCTAAAGTTAATATCCGATTCAGTTTAAATTTATACACAGTGTTTAAGGTCATGAGACGAAGAAGTTTATTCATTTTCAGCGATTTTCGATAATTATTGCCAGAGTTATGGCCCTTGATCACTTCAAAAAATCTTCTAAATGCTCTAGAGGCTAAAGTTAATATCTGATTGACTTTAAATTGATACAGAGTGTCTGAGGTCATGAGACGAAGAATCTTATTGATTTTCAATGATTTCCGATAATTACTGCTAAAGTTATGGCCCTTGATCACTTGTGACCCTCTAGACGCTAAAGTTATCATCCGATTGACTTCAGATTCATACACAGAGTTTAAGTTCTCGAGACGAACAAGTATATTGATTTTCAATGAATTTTTATGACTTGAACAGCTAAATCCATGATGTTAAAAGTTTCCTATACTAAACGTTAGCATGGGGCAGAACTTTATAAAAACCAAACAAATTCTAATGGTTTTCTGACAATTACTTAATGAGTTGTTACTCTTAATCAGATTTTAATGTATTATAAATGTTTCATTACCGAAAAAAGTAAAAATATGTGCTAACTCTTGTTGACTGCCCGGACGATTTTGGTGACTTTAGTCTATTTGAACACCGTACTGCACAATATATTTTTTTAGTATTTACATGTCAGATCTCATTCAAGGATTGCCAATTTTCTATAAATTTATGTGTTGCGTGTACAATAGGCCTATAGTTATTTTCAGGTACCGTAAAGGTATCATAATCTGAATCCCTCATAGAATGATATAAATTTTGATTTTATTTGTAAGCGATGCTTACAATTATACCCGTCGTTCACCTTTAAAGCATTTTAGCGACGGTAATATGATACATATGGCGAAATGATTTCTTGTGTTTTCGACCAGTGGTGATGATATAATTTGAAATAATGATATCCGGTCGGCATGCTTTTGCCGTATATGAAGGATCTGTCGGCCATTTTGATTACATGTATTACCATTTTTTTTAAGACGAAACGAAACATCAAATAATCACCGCTTAGATTAATCAGTAGGAGTAAATAATGACTTGAGATAGGCTTTATATACATCATGGCAATTATCAATCAACTAATCTTTAATCCAAGACAACTGATTAGTATTAGTCATTAGCGCAATCCGGATTATCAGCCAGTTGATTAATTTATAGTTTTCAGCCACGTGATTGACACTCGATCATTTAATGGTTAATCCAAGATAAATGCAATTAGAATTTTTTTCCGCCAGTTCTCAAAAAGAATCGCCAGTATTCAGCCACATGATTGACACTCAATCAATTAATGGTAAATACAGGATAAATACAATTAGAATTTTAAGATTTTTTTCAGCGAGTTCTCAAAAAGAATCGCCAAAATCAAACTTTAATCGCCACTTTCATATTTTTATCGCAAATTGCAACTTTGGCAAATGACAGCGTGAGCCCTGGTCGTGATGGACCAATTTACGAAATGTAGCTAAACCTTGTTTCAGACACTCTTTGATCTTTTGGAAGCAACCAGAACCTGTTTCAACAGGATAATTCTACAAATGAATAAGTAAGATAAGGATTGGGACTTGCACCTTCCATTTCTATGATAAACAGGTATAGTGGTGGTTACACCACTAATACTTGGGGAATGTGTTCCAGTCGGTCAATATCTACTGTTCTGCTGAAAAGTCGCCGTCAGTTCGTAATGCTGACGAGTGGGTACCTTTCTTAGCTTTGCAAGTACACTTAATACAGTAACAGTGTTGATATATTATCCCCTCGTTCACTACACAGTCATTAAAGTTCATTTCATTGTTACCTACCTTTACTTTTAATAATTTGTTAACTTTCTTAACTTTCGCTTCACAGAATGCACCTTTATATTTGGCACTCACATCTGTACCTACTGTAAGACAAGGTGGTTCATTTACAGCCTACAAAAGAAAATTTAGAAGTCTATCATCCTTGGGAAACATATACAAATTTGTGAACCAATAATGTTTATAAAGCTACTGTAGTGATAACAGAAGCAACATACTTTGCTCATAAAATGTCAAGAAATATTATAACTATCCAGCAGCAAATCATGCCAACATTAGATAAGTTACAGGGAGAAATCTATACACTGCTATATCAAAGTGATTTTTGAAGATTAAGGATACCACTCAACATGACAATTTCACATCCTATGATGTGTGTCTCGAAGTTGATTTTGCTGTGATTGTGTGGACCTTTAGTGATTGTAACAGGGTTGTGTTTTGGGACTCTGTCAATTGATGTTGGTTATGGATGTCCTGGCCAGTGTCTTTGTTATTTGAAGTTTTGAATTACTGAGTTTATAGTTTTGGTTGTGAGCTAATATAAACAAGCCAACAGTGAGGCTGATGTCCCCCGCCGAAATCCCAAAATAAATAGATGACACACATTAATTAATCGCACATTTATTTTTTTTTCAAAAGTATCAGGCAATCAAACTATACACTAAGTTTCATCACTCTCTATCAGATAGAATCCAGATTATCTTGTCCCAAAGCATTGACCAATGAAATTGATTAGCTCTGCTTAGCTTCAGCTCGAAATGTTAATCATTGAACTCAGTCAAGACATTCACCCAATGAACATCTACATCATGATCAAGTCTAAACATTCTACCTCAATGAAAAGCAGAGTTGTTATGTTCCAAAGTCTTGACCAATCAAATTGCTTATCACTCATTAGCCTAAGCGGAAAATTCTCACCATCGAAATTAGTCAAGGTAATGATATAATGAATCTATATTCGGAGTTATTGCACTCACTTCTTTCTAAAACCGGCAGGTTCGTAGGTACATATCACTTATTGTCATGCAGCCGAAGCTTTGATGTAGAGTAACGGAATCTGCCGAGGTTTCCCGAGTGCTAGAAATGTCTAATATTTTTCGGATATATGTGTGTGTGAAATAGCTTTATTTAACGCTCGCTTCCACCGAAGTGATGTCGCAGACAAATTATAATGACTGTCTATTGATCTGGGCGTTATATACTCTTACAATATGTGACTTCTATGACTAGTTTATACATATTGTCGACTCACATCAATGCGATTAAAATGTCTGACAATGCAGAAACCACGAGGTTAAAACGAAGATTAAAATTATAATGGATTAATGAATAGTCCGACAAAGGGAAAACAATGGCTTCTGTTTAAGATTAGATTGATGAATTGTCCGACAAAGGATTAAGTCAGTCAATCAATGCAGATTAAGTAGTTAATCAAGGTAGGTTTATAGACCGTATAACACGATAAATACGTTGATCACTTAATTATCTAATCAATCCAGCATATTATCGACAATAATCTGGTTGAGTGGTAGTTATACACTCAGTAAACTATATTAATTTCGGAATTTTGAATATTATTCACCATGTCTTGATGTCCGATTGGGCATATTCCCGGTCGGACAATATTGGGTGTTTGGAAAAAAGATTCGGACAAGTCCGGAATATACGTGCAAAATCCCATCACTGCTCTTACTTCATTATAACCAAAGTTATCGTGCCTCAAAGCGTCAACCAATCAGATTGCTTATTTCTGCTTACCGTAAGCAGACAATCTTCATCATAGAACTCCACCAAGGCATTCACCTAATGAACGCCTACACCAAGTTTAAACATTCTACCTCAATTAGAAGGAGAGTTATTGTGTTCCAAAATCTTGACCAATCAAATTGCTTATCGCTCTGCTTACTCTCAGCAGAAAATATTCATAATCAAACTTAGTCAAGGTATTAATGTAATAAAGCTATACTCCAAGTGTCCTCACTCTCACTTAATTAAAGTTATTGTGTCTCATGTATATAAATCAATCAAATTGCTTATCTCTGCTTACCCTAAGCCGAAGATTATCATCTTCGATCACCATCAAGGCATTCACCTAATAGACACCTATGCCAAGTGTGAACATTCTAACTCAATTAGAATGAGAGTTATTGTGTTCCAAAGTCTCGACCATTCAAATTGCTTATCGCTCTGCTTACCCTGAGCAAAAAATGCTCATTATCAGACTTAGTCAAGGTATTGATGTAATGAAACTATACACCAAGTTTCATCACCATCACTTAATTCGTGTCCAAAAGCATCAACCAATCAAATTGCTTATCTCTGTTTACCCTAAGCAGAAAATGCTCATCCTCAAACTCCATCAAGAAATTGATCTAATAAACACCTACACCAAGTTTGAAGATTCTAGCTCAATGAGAAGGAGAGTTATTGTGTTCCAAGGTCACGACCAATCACATTGCATATCGCTCTGCTTACCCTGAGCAGAAAATGCTCATTATCGAACTTAGTCAAGGTATTGATGTAATGAAACTATACATCAAGTTTCATCACTCTCACTTAATTAGAACTAAAGTTATCGTGTCCCAAAGCATCAACCAATCAAATTGCTTATCTCTGCTTACCCTAAGCAGAAAATGCTCATCCTCAAACTCCATCAAGGCATTGATCTAATAAACACCTACACCAAGTTTGAAGATTCTAGCTCAATGAGAAGGAGAGTTATTGTGTTCCAAGGTCTCGACCAATCACATTGCATATCGCTCTGCTTACCCTAAGCAGAAAATGCTCATTATCGAACTTAGTCAAGGTATTGATGTAATGAAACTATACATCAAGTTTCATCACTCTCACTTAATTAAAACTAAAGTTATCGTGTCCCAAAGCATCAACCAATCAAATTGCTTATCTCTGCTTACCCCAAGCTGAAAAATGCTCATCTTCGAACTCCATCAAGGCATTGGACCTAGTAAACACCTACACCAAGTTTGAACATTGTACCTCAATTAGAAAGAGAGTTATTGTGTCCCAAAAAGTGTGACGGACAGACAGACAGACGGGCGAACCCATTTTAATAGTCTCCTGCTTTCTTCGAAAGGCGGGGGACAATTAGTGTAAATGTTTCTGGTGGTGGATTTTCTATGGTATGGGTCTGGAATTATATTGTCCGGATTATGTTTTTTTTAATTTAGTAATGGAAATGTTTTAGTTTTTATATGGGTTTGGTTTTTAATGTTTGTGGTCTAGTTGAAAGGATAACTACTGGGATCTTTCAGTTTTGGGGGTGGTCTCTTTCTGAAAAGATTGTTTATCAGGTGATTTGTAATTCTTTGTCCTGGTTTTGTTATTTGGTAGTGTAGCTGGGATAAAACTAAATTACATGCATGCATCATTACCACACGTTACAGAATAGCGAAGGTCAACACCGGCTCTTTTCCACACATGGATAAGCTACTTAGTTCAACTTTCTCATAAAAGATGACTGTGAAAGCGAACTGTGAGTTTCATACGTGTTTGATATGATTATATATGTAATTCAAATACTGTAAGGTAAAATTGTAGGATGTATAGCCAATATAACTATTGGTTAAGGATATATATGGATAATGGCAACTATTATATTTTCAGGGCCAACTTGCCCATATCATGTAAAACCCTGTCGCTTGTTATCAATCAAGAAATCTATTTCCCCGCACTAAGCAGGTTTAATCTACCAACTTTACCACACCATTGCAGGTGATGGAAAGGGTAGGTCTGCAATATGGAGCCCCCATATGTGCACATCTATCATCAAGCTTGATTTCTCGTTGTGACTTTGTGATTGTGTTAAACCACTGGAACTGAAATTACGACAGATTCTGTATGAAGATAAGATCCGCGGAGCAGTGAAGATTGAACATTTATATTTTATGAACTATTGATTAATTTACATTGTTAATTGTTTCATTTCTTTTTTAATAGTGTCTGGTAACGTGGTATGTATGATTGTAAGTATGGATGTTGACGGTATTAATAAATAAATTGGTAAGTTAGGGCATAAAATTACGTAATTACTGATAGATCATAATCCAATACAAATTGCATTATACCAAAATATAGAACAATTTAGGTCTTTTTCCAAAGCGTATAGGTAAAACTGAAGATGAGGTTTCTGAGTGGATGAAAGACGTTCTGACGATGATTCAGAAGCATCTAACCCATTAAGATCGCCAGTTAATCCAATGCTGAAATTGTCTATGTTTTATGGAGAACCAGGAAAAGGTGAAGTTAGCTACAACCTTTGGAGATATTGAAGTAGATTGTTTAATTTCAGAAGGTGTATATGATAACCATGTAATACTATTGGCTATTCGTCGATCCCTTAAAGGAGATGCAGGTAAGGTTATAATGCGGTAAGGTCCTCATGTTGATGTTAAGACTGTTTTGGCCAATTTGAATTGTGTTAATGGTACATGCGCACAAGCAGAATCTTTAATCAGACTCTTTTACAGTGCTAAACAATCTCCATTTGAAATAGTTACAGATTGGGCATGCAGATTAGGAATGTATTTTGGCGTGGATTGTTACCAAACTTACGTGATCTGTCTGCTCACAAATATGATAAATCGACAAATTTTGATGCATTACGTGTTGAACTTCGCCGTATAGAGCATGTTTTAGTTTTTTTTATATGAGTTTGGTTTTTAATGTTTGTGGTATAGTTGAAAGGATAACTCGCTGGGATCTTTCAGTTCTGGAGGTAGTCTCTTTCTGAAAAGATTGTTTATCAGGTGATTTGTAATTCTTTGTCCTGGTTGGTTATTCGGAAGTTAGCTTGGATAAAACTAAATTACACGCATGCATCATTACCACATGTTACAGAATAGCGAAGGTCAACATCGACTCTTTTCCACACATGGGTAAGCTACTTAGTTTAAATTTCTTTTAAAAGATGACTGTGAAAGCAAACTGAGTTTCATATGTGTTTGATATGATTATATATGTAATTCAAATACTGTAAGGTAAAATTGTAGGATGTACATGTATAGCCAATAGAACGATTGGTTAAGGATATATGGATAATGACAACTTTTAAATTTTCAGGGCCAACTTGCCAAACATAAATATATTTTGTGTTATAGTTATGTGTAATACCAATAGAAATGGTGTTTAATGGTCATGGTTATATGAGATTGAGATACATGTAGATTAACCAGCATCGACTACACTACTATGCGTTTTATTTCATTGTTCTAACTGTATCATGTGTCATTTGTGGATTGTATAAACTTATTTAAAACCCTGTCTCGTGTTGTCAATCAAGAAATCTATTTCCCAGCACTAAGCAGGTTTAATCTACCAACTTTACCACACCGTTGCAGCTGATGGAAAGGGTAGGTCTGCAATATGATAATACTGTATACATTATTCTTTTTTAATGCTTGTGTGGGTAATTCAGTTTGCCTGGAAACATTGCATTATGGTCCGGCAATGAAAGGATTAAACCCTTCAGTTATGTACCTATAAAATTTTTTTTGGAGATGTGTAGAATCAGAAAATGCATGATGCCTTTCGGGCACCCTTGAGCATTTTTCAGAATATGCAAATTAAGTCTACCATTACCGAAATTCTGTTTATTGACTACAGCGCAGTGAATATGCATGTTAACATAACATAATTGAAGACTATAGCCTCTATCACATTCTCAAGGTTTTCGGAAAAGGAGGCATAACTCAGGAATGGAGAGTCGCGAAATGCTGAATATCGCTTGAGTTCGTCCTCTTAAGAGTTGTCGCATATTTTTCTTTTGTCGGTAATGAAACATTTATAATACACTAAAACCTGATTAAAGCTGAACTCTGATTACAAAACTACAGAAATAATGAAATAAATAAATAGGCAACGCCAAAAACAACCGCCCGCCATACTTGTTTTCAATATGGGCGGACAAACACACAGGCAGACCACGCCCACTTCCAATATATGTCGTGTCAAGCGAAGTGTCCACATGCGGTTAGCTAGTCAGCTACCAATTTACATCCTGGGAGAAAAAATTTGAAATCTGAAAGAATTTGATTGTAAATTATTGTAATTTGCTAGGCAAAGTGGCCTTTAATTGTAGATGAAATATTTTACAAACCAACATCAGTTGTAAAGAAGATTACCGGTCCACCAATCCTATTCCTTGTCAATGTCAGCTTGAGTTTCATTGATGTACCTGTATCAGATCTAATTGTTATTTAGCCTACTACTGATATAAGCTGTATTGTTATTTTTATAGGGTTTCATACTTTTACAAATATTTAATTATTCATTTGGTATAAAACCAGTGGCTGCCAGGCAGGGTACGCCCACATTTTCGAGAGATGGATAGAGAACAAGCTAAAAAAGAAAGCGATTTTTTGTACAATCAGGGGCCATAATTCAGGAAGTTACGGTCCGATATGCGCGAATATCGAAAGGAACCAAGATCTTTGGGTTATAAACTTACATTTCAAGTTTCAACAAAATCGGATAAAAATTGTGACCTCTATAGGGTCCACAACCTTGATATACCATATTTTTACGCTATTTGAGAACAAACGGCGGCCATTTTGTCTGTCAATTTTGGGCCGATTTTCAAGAAATTCGAACTCAGCCGTCCTTAGGGTGTAACGGTGATATAATATTACGTTTTTTTAAATCGGATAAAAATTATCACCACTATAGGGTCCACAAGCTAAAAATGCGATTTTTCATACAATCAGGGGCCATAATTCAGGAAGTTATGGTCGATATGCGCGAATATCGAAAGGAACCGAATTCTTTGGGTTATAAACTTACATTTCAAGTTTTAACAAAATCGGATAAAAATTGTGACCTCTATAGGGTCCACAACCTTGATATACCATATTTTTACGCTATTTGAGAACGAACGGCGGCCATTTTGTTTGTCAATTTTGGGCCGATTTTCACAAAATTTGAACTCATCTGTCTTTAGGGTGTAACGGTGATATAATAAACCGTTTTTTTAAATCGGATAAAAATTATGACCTCTATAGGGTCCACAAGCTAAAAACGCGATTTTTCGTACAATCAGGGGCCATAATTCAGGAAGTTACGGTCCGATATGCGCGAATATCGCAAGGAACCGAGATCTTTGGGTTTTAAACTTACATTTCAAGTTTCAACAAAATCGGATTAAAATTGTGACCTCTATAGGGTCCACAACCTTGATATACCATATTTTTACACTATTTGAGAACGAAGGGCGGCCATTTTGTCTGTCAGTTTTGGATCGATTTTCACGAAATTCGACCTCAGCCGTCCTTAGGGTGTAACGGTGATATAATAATACGTTTTTTAAAATCAGATAAAAATTATGACCTCTATAGGGTCCACAATCTAAAAACGTGATTTTTCGTACAATCAAGGGCCATAATTCAGGAAGTTACGGTCCAATATGCGCGAATATCGATAGAAACCGAGATCTTTGGGTTATAAACCTACATTTCAAGTTTCAACAAAATCGGATAAAAATTGTGACCTCTATAGGGTCCACAACCTTGATATACCATATTTTTATGCTATTTGAGAATGAACGGCGGCCATTTTGTCTGTCAATTTTGGGCCGATTTTCACGAAATTCGAACTCAGCCGTCCTTAGTGTGTAACTTGATATAATAATACGGTTTTTTAAATCGGATAAAAATTATGACCACTATAGGGTCCACAAGCTAAAAAACGCGATTTTTCGTACAATCAGGGGCCATAATTCAGGAAGTTATGATCCAATATGCGCGAATATCGAAAGGAACCGAGATCTTTGGGTTATAAACTTACATTTCAAGTTTCAACAAAATTGGATAAAAATTGTGACCTCTATAGGGTCCACAACCTTGATATACCATATTTTTATGCTATTTGAGAACGAACGGCAGTCAATTTTGGGCTGATTTTCACGAAATTCGAACTCAGCCATCCTTAGGGTGTAACGGTGATATGATAATACGTTTTTTTTAAATGGGATAAAAATTATGACCTCTATAGGGTCCACAAGCTAAAAACGCGATTTTTCGTACAATCAGGGGACATAATTCAGGAAGTTACGGTCCGATATGCACGAATATCGAAAGGAACCGAGATCTTTGGGTTATCAACTTACATTTCAAGCTTCAACAAAATTGTGACCTCTATAGTGTCCACAAGCTAAAAACGTGATTTTTCGTACAAACAGTGGCCATACATGTAATCCATGAAGTTTCGATCCGATACATGCCAATATCGAAAGCAGCCGAGATCTTTTGGAGATACACCTATATTTCAAGTTTCGTCAAAATCGGATAAGAATTGTGACCTTGTTGACGGACGGACGTCCGGACAGGGGCGACGATAATATAATAATATACGTCCACATGAAAATGTGGGCGTATAAAAACTTTAACTTGGTTATCTGTTGTTAATATAATCTTATAGTATGTACATATCAGGGAATATTTTTATTTTGAAATGTTGAATTGGTAATCTTTTTTTATTTTTTTGTTCAAATGTTGTCAGAATAAATTGTTACCAATGGCAATGTTTTATCTGTGATTTTGTGTTATGAATTCAAAAGTGTCCGTACAACATAATTATTGTTGTCCGTACAACATACTAATAGTAATTGGCATGCCCTTTTTGGTTTGTACATACCAGTGAATATTTTTATATTGAAATATTGAATTGGTAATCTTTGTTGATTTGTTTGTTCAAACTTGTTTAATTTTGTTAAAATAAATTGTTTCTAATGTTTTATGTGTGTTTTTGTGTCAAATTCATAAGTGTCCGTACAACATATTATTGTTGTCCGTACAACACATTAATTGCTATGCCCTTTTTTGTTGTTATTACATAAATTAAGGTTCAAGATAAAAACTAAGAAGTGGCCCTTAGTACTTTAAAGTGCACATAAGATGGGCTTGGGAACTTTTCGATACGTGTAGCAGAGTTTCTGATAACCGGTATTTTCCGGTTTTATACCGGTAAATTTTAATGTGTACCAGAAAATTATCTTCCCGGCGGTCCATGGGACCGGTAAACAATGATACGGAAAATCGTAAACGTCAACAAAATTAACTGCAACTTTATCTTTCCATTCATAACTCTTGTCAAAAATCTCGTGCTGACCGTGGGTGTCGAAAAGTGGTGCTTTTTATAGTACATGTAACTTCGGTATGATGGTTTCTTCGGTCTTGAAGATCGCTGCTCAATGTCTGCATGAACTTCACAAAATGGCGCCAAAGTAGACGAATCTTTCGTCCTTTAACGGAGGTGGTGATACATGTTAGTACTTTAAAGTGCACATAAGATGGGCTTGGGAACTTTTCGATACGTGTAGCAGAGTTTCTGATAACCGGTATTTTCCGGTTTTATACGTAACGTATACCGGAAAATTATCTTCCCGGCGGTCCATGGGACCGGTAAACAATGATACAGAAAATCGTAAACGTCAACAAAATTAACTGCAACTTTATCTTTCCATTCATAACTCTTGTCAAAAATCTCGTGCTGACCGTGGGTGTCGAAAAGTGGTGCTTTTTATAGTACATGTAACTTCGGTATGATGGTTTCTTCCGTCTTGAAGATCGCTGCTCAATGTCTGCATGATCTTCACAAAATGGCGCCAAAGTAGACGAATCTTTCGTCCTTTAACGGAGGTGGTGATACATGTATCAAACGCAAAAGAAATATCGTTATATCTTTGGTAGTTCCAGCAGAGAAAAACGAGTCTCCGTCGGCAAAATTTAATATACGTCTCTGCGTAATCGTTTATCATAGCACCCTAGTTTTTGTCTATCACCTTTTAGTTTTTATTCATTCGACGATGATAGACAAACGACACAATGATCACGTGACAACCACAATTGAAATTTCTTTAAAATCATTTTCTTTTTTTTTTTGACTATGTCATAGCCTTTAATAATATCGACAACATTTACAAAACAAAGCGTCTGTCAGCATGTAGTATAAAGTAAATAATCACGACGTTAAACACGGTTAAACAGTATTTAAAACTAAAGCTAACTTCGCCGATTCATTGACCTAATTTCAGCGATGTCACGTGTCATCAGTATTCCGAGATTTTATCCGAAAAATATGTTATTAATGACTGTTTCTCAGAATATTCGGTGTTCTATCAGTGGATTATATTCAATGAAGATTTAAATTGAACTAACAACTGGTCTGTAAAACCATCACATCTATGATCCAATTATTATTTTAATATCTACCTGGAATTCATATGGAGCGTCAATCAAAGACGCGCGATTCTCGAGATTCACAATACCATCCATGACGAGATACGAATGGCTTATTTTCACAATGTGTTCAAATTCTCACAACATGTTTCAATGAAGGGTTTATTTATTTGAATACGTTTGCAAGAATGATTAGCGGTAAATTTTGTTTTCATAAGACTGGTAAAATTACGAGTGGACCGGTATTTTTGACCTCTACCGGTACGATGTACCGGTAATTTTTTTAAGCTAGCGGAAACACTGACGTGTAGCCAATGGTTACTATATCAACTTTACGGCAAGTTCACACCAATCTGATTGAAATTAATTCAGTTATCTTCACTCAAAGTCGTAAAAATAGACCTCCCGTAAAAACGACTTTGCCAATTATCGAAAACACTCTTATATCCCCTCAGATGCCAGTGACGTCACAGTGACCGAATGCATATTCTGAATGTTTATTCCTTAATTACCTATATACAGCCGGCGTGTGTATTCATTAACGTCTGACTGATTCCTTAATAGCCCTAATTAAATAAAATAATTGACTACGGAATAATTTGTTTTGTAATTCATTTTAATTTAAGATCCAATTAAGAATTGGTTTCATAATGTACGATTGCTGTCGTTTCTCACGACAGCAATTTTAATACCCTCTAACATCGCGTGCAGTCCAATCGATTCGACATTTTTCGTCAAGAGTATTGTGGTTCTAATTTCCCCGAGTAAAGGAGTACAGGAATAAAAAGATGTGGTCATGCAAAATGTATCATACAAGTCAAACATGATTGAAAAGCGATTTGTAAATGACGATCCGTTATCATCGTATGGCGGATTTGACTTCATTGCTCTGAAACAGACCGTAAAAATGAAATACAAAAAATTATCTCAATATACGTTAGAATTAAGTTAATTAACAGTACAAATAAATTTTGTTGGTAACCATCTAAATGGAATAACAGACAGATTGGGAAGGGTCATCGAACTATCTTTGTGTATTGATAATAATATGGCAAGAAGTGTCGTTTTATTCTGTCATTAATTAATCAATCCGACTAAAGTTATACAGACTTGGGGTCATAAATTAATTTACATCTCAGTGTTAGCAGTGATTGTTCATTGTTAGTGATATTAAGAATGCTGATTAGGTAATTATCTCTTTTACACCGGCCAGATCAAAGACATCACTCTAGGTGGAACGTGTGCGTAGTACCCACGATGAACTAATGGTAGAATCGTACACACACATATTAATTGAATGTCTTTTTTTGGTCCTGTACTACATATAACATATTCCTTAATCTTAAGTCATCTTACATTTTATGTTCATTAATTCCGATAAGATAATAGTTATACATGGATAAACTGTCAATATAGTATTATACAAAAACATAATTATTGAATATGTAGTAATTTAGTTTAGAATTTAGAATACAACGTTGTGAATGTCCCGTACAACACACATGGAATCGCTGTATAGTATTATGCAATATTTATGTTTAATATACTATTCAAAAAAAGTAGGGGATATTTGATTTTTAAGTGTTATTAAAGTCACCTAATGAAACTGACGAAGAAACAAATGACAAAATGAAATGAAGTTCACATTCATCGATTTATTCCAAATGATCGTTAGACTAAGTAAGGCACAGACTGACCATTATAAGGGTAAAATGATACCCGGGGTCAAACAGCAAAGTTACCACAGCATCACAACCAAGTCAGTAACGGGTAAATCCTCCTCTGTTTGCCAAACAAGCATTGATCCGACGTGGCATACTCCTAATGAGACGTCTAAGGTCATTTTGGTCCAGATTGTCCCATTCCTGTTGCAACGCAGCAGCAAGTTCTTGGACATTGGCAGGACGTTGTTGACGTTGACGTAACCTCTGTCCAAGCATGTCCCAGACATGCTCGATGGGGGAGAGGTCGGGACTCAGTGCTGGCCAAGGTAATGTGGTGATGTTCTGTTGTTGGAGGTAACCTGTAACGATCCTGGCCCTGTGACATCTTGCTTTGTCATCCTGGAAGATGAAACGGTGGCCATGACGTCGTGCGAACGGCACAAAATGGACTGCCAAGATGTTGTCCCGGTAGTACTGGCCTGTAACACGCCCTGCAACAACATGTAAAGCCGTTCTTCCAGCAACAGTGATGCCTCCCCACACCATAACAGAACCACCCCCAAATCGTTCATGTCTGATGACGTTAACGTCTTGGAAGCGCTCGTTTCGACGACGCCACACCCTCCTACGTCTGTCCAAAAAATCAACAGTGAACCTTGACTCATCTGAAAACATCACATTGCTCCAGCGTCGATTATCCCAGTGTTGACGATCCCTACACCAACGACGTCTTGCCTGAATGTGATGATCTCTCAAACAAGGGATCACGCGAGGACGTCGGGCGCGAAGGTGACCCCTATGCAGTCGATTCCAAATCATCTGGCCACTCACTCTCACACCAGTGTCTGTTTGAAGACGAGCGCTGATCTGATTTGCTGTGATGACACGATTTCTCAAGGCCAAGGTACGGATAAATCGATCCTGGGCTTGAGTTGTCGCCCTTGGTCGACCTGAGCGTGGTCTGTCCTGTACAGATTGTGTATCACGGTATCTGGACCATAGCCTGCTTATGACAGACTGAGAAACATTCATCGTCCGCGCCACAACCGCCTGTGTTGTGCCGATCTGTAGCATGCCAAGGGCACGTAACCTTTCATTTTGGGTAAGCCGACGCATATCAAAATTTGTTTTCTGGTCACTAAAACAATTAAACTGATGTTTCCACCCTGGAATTCAATGCCACAATGACTGTAACATTCAAAGTCAGAGTCGTGCAAATCTTGGGTTGGACCCCCATGATGATCCCAAGCATCACCTGCATTCCATGCGGTAGCTATTGGTGCGTTTGGGCGTTACATGTAACTGGAAATGTTTCTTCTGTTAGGTTCTATAGTGACTTTTTTCGTAGTCATTTGCATATTTTAGTATTATGCCCCCAAAATCAAATATCCCCTACTTTTTTTGAATAGTATATATATAATTTCGTACATTTAATAAATGGTATGGTTTTTTTGGCTGTTACGACCAATTTGTATGGCCGTTAGATCAAATTTTTGGGCCGTTATGAACAAATATATTTTGCCTGTATGACAAATTATTTTGGCAGTTATGGTTTAGGGCCGTTATTTCTATAACCCCCAAAATACAAGATGACTGGTGTCACCAGTCTTAAAGTAGCCAAGTCTCTTACTCAATATCATCCAAAGCCAAAGTCTTACACGTTGAAAACACGAATTATTTGTCAATTCAAATTAACACTGACATTGTTATCTTACCGGGAAAAGGTGGGATATCCAATATTTAAGACAAAATAAACATTTTACCATTGGTACACGAATCGTGTACCATAGTGCGTTTCAGAGTCATTTGTAACAAGTGACCAGAAAGAACGAGGCTAGACATATACCACAACTCATGTCAAACGGCGACGCCATAACTTATCTGGAGAGCATGTGCAATAGACTGAAATAACCAGACGCTAGAAATTTCTATTCAGTTGAGACTCGTGCCTTATTTCGCTGGACATAACTGATTTGAAATTAGAGTCAAAACGGAAACTTCTGAATGTCAATCAGTTCATATACAATCAGATAACATTATTATATGCTTTGCTACCCATTTGGCTCAATTTCTAGGTCCCAAATGTTAACGATTTAGCTCGGACTTTAAGCCAAGTTTGTTCAACTTTTGTCGCTCTAAAGTGATATTTTTGGCTTCCTGACTTGGTTAGCTAGCTTTTAGGCTTCATTTCAGTTATGGACTCTAGCATTAATACAGCATTTCATGCTCTTATTCTTAAGCAGTCATTTTGTGCAGTGAAACTCATAGAAATGGTGTTACTGTTAGAAAGAAAAATAATCCCGGACAGGACAATTTAATCAAATCCACTCAAACTTCTTTATAGGACCCAAAATTTGACCTTTGACCTTTGTCACCTTTGAACCATTCTTAAAGTTACAATTTCATATTTAAGTTATATTCTTAAAATTTATTAAAATAAAGCCCTAAAATAGATGGTATCTATAAACAGCCCTACCTTGTTAAAGAATAATCCTATTAATCCTATAATTCACTATTGCCAGTTGAGAAATTGCTAAAAAATATAATTTTCAACTTCAATTTCAAACGTTTGAAGATAGCTATTCCATGGTGGGGAATAGGAAAACAAGGGAGGTAATTGTGTTATTATTTCCAGTGTGAATATTTTTAAGTGTGAGAAAGATAACCTATGATCGTATAATAGTGAGTTGACAACCTATTGAGCAAAAGACATAGAAGAAATTATGTTTTGACTTTCTTAGAAAATATGAAATTGTAACTTTAAGTAAGGTTTGTTCAACTTTTGTTGCTCTTAAGTGATATTTTTGGTTTCCTGACTTGGTTAGCTAGATTTTAGGCTTCGTTTCAGTTATGGACGCTAAATCTTAATTACGATCACTAATTAGTGCTAATTAATTAATTAAGCTCTTAAGTAGCATCAATTAGCACAACATTGTCATGAATTCTGTTTCTTAGTGTTAAGTATGACACGTTTGCAAGAAAATTGTGGATGAACATTGAATATACACAGGTTACAAAACATAAGACTTGGCTTCCCAAAATGATCTAGGGGTAAAATATGTATTGTAGACCTCAAACCCTTTGGACTCAATATTTTGATTAAATCGCACTGGGCTCCCGGACTAATATGGTGACATTGATACAGGCATTTTTTCAGACGGAAGGAAATGAAATGAAATGAGGTTCAACGTCCAACTGTTCTGCTCCTAAACTGGGTTAATGAAGATGGGCATACGCCATACAGTGTGCTATGAGGGAAATTTTGCCCGGGCATCGGCGCTACAGCCTACTCTTGTATCGAATTCCAACTGCCAAGGAATCTTTTACATGCACACCAATATATACACGGGACCTCAGTTTTTCGTCCCATCCGAACGACTAGACAGCTGTTCTTGTCAGGCCCTCCGTCCTGTATCACTGACAAGGGGGAACCACGCCGGAAAATCTGGATGAACTTTATCGGCCAATGCAGGGATCGAACACCCGACCTCCAGGCTAGCGAGCCAGCGTCTTACCCACTTAGCCACGTGATCCCCCTCAGACGGAAGGGCATATCTAATTCTAAATAGAATCTAAAATAGAAAATTGAAGTAAGATGGTGACCTTCTAGGAAACCTTCACTAGAAATTTATCATTTATAAGTAAAAGGTCTGTAGAAGAGAATTTAGTGATCTAATCGTCTGAAATTTGGGTGCTTTTAATCACCCTTACGACATGTTACTTGCATTCAAATCAGGACACCACCGAAAGTGATAGAGATGCGAAAGTTCAATAGCACCGTGTAAACGCTGCACGGAACAATAAATAATATAAAACCAAGTACCAACAATCCAAACCATTAGATAAAATTTGAAGTCCTAAAAAAATTATCGTACTAAATAGTGTACTGGTAATCAGCAAATATGGACTATTTTAAAGTAGCTAAGCCTCTAACTCAATATCATCCAAAACCATCGACAATGAAAACACGAATTATTTGTCAATTTTAATCAACATTGGTGTTGTGATCTTACCGGGAAAAGATGGGCTTCTGATATCCAATATTTAAGACAAAAAAATCATTTTACGATTGGTACACGAATTGTGTACCATAATGCGTTTCAGCGCAATTTGTAACAAGCGACTCGGAAGAACGCGGTTAGACATATTCCACAAGTCATGTCAAACGGTGACCCCATATTCTTCTCTGGAGAGCATGCGCAACAATACTATCGGTGTAGACTGGAATAACCAGACGCTAGAGATTGCCATTCGATTGAGACGTCTGGTGTATTTCGCCGAACATAACTGCTTTGAAATTTGAGTAAAAACGGAAACGATTGAATGTAAATCAGTTTTTTTACATTCATATTACATTATTATATACGTTGCGACCCATTTGTGTCAATTTGTAGGTCCCAAACGGCCAAATATTAAAGTACCGGTAGCTAAGTCTCTAACTCAATATCATCAAAAATCTTCGACATTGAAAACACGAATTATTTGTCAATTCAAATCATCATTGGTCTTGTGATCTTACAGGGAAAAGATGGGCTTCTGATATCCAGTATTCAAGACAAAATAAACATTTTTTACCATTGGTACAGAAATCGTGTACCATACATAATGTGTTTCAGCGCCATTATGGAGAGCATATGCAATAAATACCAGTGTAGACTGGAAAAACCAGACGCTAAAGATTGAGACTTCTGGCGTATTTCGCCGAACATAACTGGTTAGAAATTACAGTAAAAACAGAATCGATTGAATGTAAATCAGTTTATACATTCATATTACATTAAAGGAGCTAAATCGCTAACATTTGGGACCTAGAAATTGACAAAAGTGGGTCACAAAGCATATAATACTGTAATATGAATGTATATTTATAAACTGATTTACATTCAATGGTTTCCATTTTTACTCCAATTTCAAATCAGTTATGTTCGGCGAAATAAGCCAGCAGTCTCAAGCGAGTGCAAATTTCTAGCGTCTGGTTATTCCAGTCTACATACGCTGTTTGATTTGGTGCAATGTGTCTAGCCTCGTCCCTCAAGTCTCTTGATACAACTGGGGTTGAAGCGCATTATGGTACACGATTCGTGTACCAATGGTAAAATGTTTATTTTGTCTTAAATATTGGATATCAGAAGCCCATCTTTTCCGGGTAAGATCACACACCAAATTTCAGCCAAATCGATAAATAACTTTTTATTTTACCGACCTTTTAATTTCTAACGAGAGAGAACTTCATCCGTTTGACGCCATTTGCTTTGTTTACTAATGAGACTTGAATAACAAGACACTAAGACGGAAACCGACTCGAATAACAAGACACTTAGACGGAAACCGACACACTGCACTAGCTGCCTAACACTGCAGTTCATAAAAATTAATATAATTTTCGTATTCTTTAATTTTTGCGCGAAGCCACCATTTTCTATAAAATACTATTTGGTGTTGATTAGTGGATTGGCCTTTAGGTGTAAATATTGCCGTGACCTTGATTTTGACCTTGAGGCCAAACTTCCCATCCATATCGGGGCCTTTGCGTTTATGCTTGCCGTAGCCTTATTTCTTACTGTATTATCAAAGTTAATGTTCGAGGTGAAAGCAGAGATGACGTCCTTCAGAAAAGATAATTGGGTCAAAGTCGTAGGTCAAGGTCATGTTACAGAAAACTAAACTCAAACTTTTCAAAGTCATTTTTGGGACATTTGACCTTGACCCCGTAACCATTTTCGAAGGCTATCACATTGGCTTGAATCATGAACGTTTAACTTGGTCCTGTCGCACACTGCTCGGTCAGAAAACGGTCAAACGCAGAGGGTCCGTGTCCGAAAGGAAGTCAATGGGCGTGGTCAATGTGAAAGGTCGTGGTGACATCCACTAGTCACCGTTAACCATCCGTAACCTTGACTCTGACCTTGAGTCCAAACGTCCCATCCATCTCGGGCCCTTTGCGTTTATGCTTGCCGTGGCCTTATTTCTAACTGTATTATCAAAGTTAATGTTCGAGGTGAAAGCAGAGACGACGTCCACCAGAAAAGATAATTGGGTCAAAGTCGTAGGTCAAGGTCATCTTACAGAAAACTAAACTCGGACTTTTCAAAGTCAGTTTTGGGACATTTGACCTTGACTTAAGACCTTGACCTCGTAACCATTTTCGAAGGCTATCACCTTGGCTTGAACCATCGACGTTTACTTTGGTCCTGTCGCACACTGTTTGGTCAGAAAAGGGTCAAACGCAAAGGGCCCGTGTCCGAAAGGAAGTCAATGGGCGTGGTCAATGTGAAAGGTCGTGGTGACCTCCACTAGTCACCTTTAATCATCCGTGACCTTGACTTTGACCTTGAGTCCAAACTTCCCATCCATCTCGGGCCCTTTTCGTTTATGCTTGCCGTGACCCTATTTCTTACTGTATTATCAAAGTTAATGCTTGAGGTGAAAGCAGAGACAACGTCCTTCAGAAAAGTTTAAAAGGTCAAAGTCGTTGGTCAAGGTCATGTTACAGAAAACTAAACTCAAACGTTTCAAAGTCAGTTTTGGGACATTTGACCTTGACTTACAACCTTGACCCCGTAACCATTTTCGAAGGCTATCAACTTGGCTTGAATCATGGGCGTTTACCTTGGTCCTGTCGCACACTGCTCGGTCAGAAAACGGTCAAACGCAGAGGGGCCTGTGCCCGAAAGGAAGTCAATGGGCGTGGTCAATGTGAAAGTTCGTGGTGACCTCCACTAGTCACCTTTTACCATCCGTGACCTCGACTTCGACCTTGAGTCCAAACTTCCCATCCATCTCGGGCCCTTTTCGTTTATGCTTGCCGTAACCCTATTTCTTACTGTATTATCAAAGTTAATGCTTGAGGTGAAAGCAGAGACAACGTCCTTCAGAAAAGATAAATGAGTCAAAGTCGTAGGTCAAGGTCATGTTACAGAAAACTGAACTCAAACTTTTCAAAGTCAGTTTTGGGACATTTGACCTTGACTTACGACCTTGATCCCATAACCATTTTCAAAGCCCATAATCTTGGCTTGAACCATCGACGTTTACCCTGGCCCTGTCGCACACTGCTCGGTCAGAAAACGGTCAAACGCAGAGGGGCCCGTGTCAGAAAGGAAGTCAAAGGGCGTGGTCAATGTGAAAGTTCGTGGTGACCTCCACTAGTCACCTTTAACCATCCGTGACCTTGACTTCGACCTTGAGTCCAAACTTCCCATCAATCTCGGGCCCTTTTCGTTTATGCTTGCCGTGACCCTATTTCTTACTGTATTATCAAAGTTAATGCTTGAGGTGAAAGCAAAGACAAAGTCCCTCAGAAAAGATAATTGGGTCAAAGTCGTAGGTCAAGGTCATGTTATAGAAAACTGAACTCAAACTTTTCAAGGTCAGTTTTGGGACATTTGACCTTGACTGACGAGCTTGACCCGTAACCATTTTCAAAGCCCATCATCTTGGCTTGAACCATCGACGTTTACCCTGGCCCTGTCCCAAAAATGACTTTGAAAAGTTTGAGTTTAGTTTTCTGTAACATGACCTTGACCTACGACTTTGACCCAATTATCTTTTCTGAATGACGCCGTCTCTGCTTTCACCTCGAACATTAACTTTGATAATACAGTAAGAAATAAGGTCACGGCACGCATAAACGCAAAGGGCCCGAGATGGATGGGAAGTTCGGACACTAGGTCAGGGTCAAGGTCATGGATGGTTAACGGTGACTAGTGGAGGTCACCACGACCTTTCACATTGACTACGCCCATTGACTTCCTTTCGGACACGGGCCCCTCTCCGTTTGACCCTTTTCTGACCGAGCAGTGTGTGACAGAACCAAGGTAAACGTCCATGATTCAAGCCAAGGTGATAGCCTTCGAAAACGGTTACGGGGTCAAGGTCGTAAGTCAAGGTCAAATGTCCAAAAAATTACTTTGAAAAGTTTGAGTTTAGTTTTCTGTAACATGACCTTGACCAAAGACTTTGACCCAATTATCTTTTCTGAAGGACGTCGTCTCGGCTTTCACCTCGAACATTAACTTTGAAAATACAGTAAGAAATAAGGCCACGGCAATCATAAACGCAAAGGCCCTGATATGGATGGGAAGTTAAGACTCAAGGTCAAAATCAAGGTCACGGCAATATTCACACCTAAAGGCCAATCCACTGATCAACACCAAATAGTATTTTATAGAACATGGTGGCTTCGCGCAAAAATTAAAGTATACGAAAATTATATTAATTTTTATGAACTGCAGAGATAGGCAGCTAGTGCAGTGTGTCGGTTTCCGTCTTAGTGTCTTGTTATTCGAGTCTAAATAGTAAACAAAGCAAATGGCGTCAAACAGATGAAGTTCTCTCTCGTTAGAAATTAAAAGGTCGGTAAAATAAAAAGTTATTGATCGATTCGGCTGAAATTTGGTGTGTGGTCATTGCTAGTCCCCCTTAACATCCTCTAATAATTTCAAGTTCCTATGACCACGGGAACTGGTAGAGGTACGAAAGTGCAACTGGCATTTTTGTCAATTTATAGGTCCCAAATATTAGCGATTTAGCTCCTTTAACGATTTAGCTCCTTTAAAAGTTTAATAAGTTATAATTATTAGTTACTGCGGTTCTATTTAGACTATTTCTAATAAAAAAAACAACCTTCAATTTGTAAAGTCTCAACCTAAAACTTACCATTTTTATTATGTATAATGGATCAAGATATAACCATCTTCTTATTCTTTCAGACTCGCCTGCAATGCGTATATTTGTGTTGCAATACTACCGATAAAACGTTCAGAACATTTACTGGATGTCGAGAAATAACAACCACGCAGATGGAAAACACTACAAGATCGAAGACGGCCAATCACATTACATCGAACATAGTCTAGCACAATTACGTTAATGTTGGTGGTCCTTTAGTATACGAAAAAGGGGCAGCGTTATCATATGGCTAGCAGGGCATGAATACCAGTACTGTCCACACAAGGCTCGCCGATTAGACTGGATAACCTGCTCTAATACGTCAGACTCGCAGCCTACCATAACTTAAGGCTAACTAAACCATAGAACTGTAGGCCTATTATACTAAACCATAGATATTAAGACTAGATTGATAGGCCAAATGCATCAAACATGACGGAGTTGCAAAATACAATGCGCAAAGACGAGTGCGCATCGAGTGGGTGGCTGTATCTATTTATATCGTCTGAGGTCGCTGTTAAACATAAAAGAGCTAAATCTGATTATTGCAAATCTTTATTTAGGCTTCAGATGTCAAAGAAATTATAAATTTATTAGATCTTTATTTACACAACAAGCACAAAATCAACTCTGTAGACCTACGGATGGCTTGGATTCGGCTTGGATTTAAACAGGATTTCATTGATTGATAAAAAATTTAAATGGCGTCGTAAGCGGAGATTAACCGTTACGTTGACGTCATACTCCCGGAAATTTTAGATCGAGGCTAAATGATAGAGTGTACGAAGCGAGGCCGCTGTTGAGCGAGGCCGCATGTCAGTCAATTTGATTGAAAGTTCAATATATACGGCCTTGATATTATGTTTAGTTGTGGTTAAAATGAAAGTTTTGATGTCGGTATTATACGCCCTTTTGTCGCTTGCGTTTACAGAAAAATTATGGAAATTGATAAACATCGCAGCTAACATCACCCCAGTTGAATTGCAGCCCCATCGGATCACTGTTTCCTATTTGTCTGCTTCTGGAGTTACATAGGCCTACCACAAGAGTACACGCAGGCTAACAAGAAGTCGGCTATAATTATGCCTCATTGATTTGGTCCATTCCTTTCAAACTTTCACTTGTTATCTATATATTAAAAGTCTTATTTTTAATTTGTAGTAAAAATAAATGTGATACGAATTGAATTGCAACCCCGTCTCAAACCGAATAGGCTAACGGTACCACAGCCATTGAAAACGTTACTTGATAATCGAGATTATGTAGGTGGAGTTAACGCCTGTCAATCAAACGATCGGCCATTCTCGGAGACGGTGAAGAGAGAGTTTACTCCTATTTCTAGTCAAAAATTACAATGGTGATAACTTTGTTTAGAATAAAGTAATTTGACTGAAATTTTCAATATATTCTTCTTTCATCATCTATTTTTGAACTGTTATAGCAAGAATGGCCAACTCTCTATTAAAAGATTTATACGTAGTGCGGTGGGGACAGTGGGTTTGCGTGTACACGGTACCGGAACCGTGCTCATGGCATGCACAACTCTTATAATCTTAATTATTTATTTCGCACAAATAATCTTGTTAAATAAAATTGAAAAGAAAATATTGTGGGCCGCATTTTACGAGTTTAAAAAATCTCAGGCTGGTCAGGGATGGGGGTAGTATATGATTCATAAACAACAGAAGTCGTGTGGAATTTTGCGCAATGAAAATGATTCAGCAGATTTTAGACAACCGGTTATTTGCCAGTGGCAGTAACTTAACAAAAATCCAGCATGAAATGCGACCATTTCCACTTTTTGGTAGGCAGATTTAACGATGGCATGGGTTTACTATGGCGAAACAATGCATCGAATTACCCTCAAAAGTATTGTCAGATAAAACTTAATAGTTAATGAGCTTCCGATTTGACCAAATTTTAAAAAAAAGATTTGTTTCCAACGGCGCGCGGGGAGAGAACTTCCCCGCACCGCCTAGTGACGCTCGGTCAAGTACACTCAAAAGCATAGAAGAGAAAGTGATAAATATTAAGCACTTTCGTCTGATCAACAATTTTGCTGAGTCCACAACAAAACTTGCATCGGCTTGGTCCACTCTTTTTGGTATCCGGAGACTTATCAGTCATATTGATATAAATATAGGCTCACGTTACAGTGCAAGTCTGTGTATATTCTAAACAAGGTGCCATCTATATATATATTTGTGACTGTCGTTTGTCTGTCTGTCTGTCTGTCTGTTCGGGGTTGGCAGCTACACTAGGTCTGCCCCGAGTCTGAAATTTGGGGTATATGGGTAGCTCGGACCGGGGAGTAACATAGGCCAGGTACGTGGCGTTAGTCTACCACTTCCGGTTTCGGAGTTATGACCCCCGAGCAAAGTCTGTCTTTTCGGGGTTGGCGGCTACATCTGCCCCGAGTCTGAAATTTGGGGTATAGGGGTAGCTCGGACCGGGGAGTAACATAGGCCAGGTAGCGTTAGTCTACCACTTCCGGTTTCGGAGTTATGACCCCCGAGCGAAGTCTGTCTGTTCGGGGTTGGCGGCTACACTAGGTCTGCCCCAAGTCTGAAATTTGGGGTATAGAGGTAGCTCGGACCGGGGAGTAACATAGGCCAGGTGGCGTTAGTCTACCACTTCCGGTTTCGGAGTTATGACCCCCGAGCAAAGCCGGTCTGTTCGGGGTTGGCGGCTACACTAGGTCTGCCCCGAGTCTGAAATTTGGGGTATAGGGGTAGCTCGGACCGGGGAGTAACATAGGCCAGGTGGCGTTAGTCTACCACTTCCGGTTTCGGAGTTATGACCCCCGGGCGAAGCCGGGTATCCTGCTAGTACATTATTAAAATTACCGTTAATCATCCTGACAAACGATAGTATTATATTTTAACTTCTTTTAGCTGTAGAATAGCCAATGTTAATACATGTAGATAGTCATATTAATTATAAAATGTAAAAGAAAATAACCTATATATAGATTGGACATTTGCTTAAATGAATTTATTGATTTGATAAATACTGAATGTATGACTTGAGTTTGCAAGTAGGCACACGGTATTCATGCGACACTATATAGGCTTATTTTACGCCACAAATTTATAAGAAAAAAATTATATTTACACAATTTTATTGTCATTGACCTGTGTAAAGTGAGTAAATTATTTTGATATTGCAGATAACTTTGGTAAACTGCACTTTATCAGATATTTTCTCATTATTCCCTTATACAGGATGAAATTAAATATGGGATGGGATGTGATGGGCATTAAACATAACGGAGAGAAATCGTATATCCTTTCAAACTTCTGTTTAAAATCACTGCCCGAGGGTAAAGCAAATCACAAAATAGCCTAATATAGGTATGACATTGGCCGGGAAAGTTCATCGTAATTTTCCGGCGTGGTTTCCCCTTGTCAGTGGTGCAGGGGGGGGGGGGGGCTTTACAAGTACAGCTGTCTAGTCGTTCGGATGGGGCCAAAAACCGGGGTCCCCTGTATACACTGACGTGCACGTAAAAATGCCTTGGCAGTAGGAATTCGATGTAAGACTTAAAAGAAGAACATTGTGCCGCTACCCGGGCAAAATTCCCCTCATAACACACTGCAATATGGATGTGTCCGTCTGCATTAGCCTAGTAGGAGCAGTACAGTAGGACGTTAAACCCCATTTCATTATGATTTGGTCTGTACGGCATTCGCAGAATGGCATATACATTTGTTTTCTATTTTTGTGTTATTAATCTTGGATTTCCTGACAGGCTTAAACTTAATTAAAGTGCCTGAAACATTGTTAAATAAAAACGTTTTAAAATTTGTCGTATTTTTTCATTTATTAATTAAAGCAGCTAAGTCTCTAACTCAATATCATCCAAAATCTTCAACATTGAAAACACAAATTATTTGTCAAACTAAATCAACATTCATGTTGTGATCTTACCGGAAAAAGATGGGCTTTTGATATCCAATATTTGATATCCATAATGCGCTTCAGTCCCAGTTGTATCAAGAGACTCGAGGGACGAGGCTAGACGCATTGCACCAAATCGAACGGCGTATGTAGACTGGAATAACCAGACGCTAGAAATGTGCACTCGTTTAAGACTGTTGGCTTATTTCGCCGAACATAACTGATTTGAAATTGGAGTAAAACGGAAACCATTGAATGTAAATCAGTTTATATACATTCATACTACATTATTATATGCGTTGCGACCCACTTTTGTCAATTTCTAGGTCTCAAATGTTAGCGATTTAGCTCCTTTAAAGGAAGATGTCATTAAATGACAGGCTGGGGCTATTTGCCACATGTGGTAAGACAATCCAGAGACTATTTGCCACATATGGCAAGTCTCCGTACCGAAATTATTAACCGATTTCAATGAAACTTACAGATAACGATAACATTAATAATATCTCAGCGTAGGTAAAATTTCGACCACTTCCGGTCAGCGATTTACGAGATATCCGGTTACCACACATTTCATGTGGCACGGCTACAGACAACAATTATCAATCGATATCCATGAAACTTACAGAATATGATAACAATAATAATATCTCAGAGTAGCCAAAATTTCGACCACTTCCGGTAAGCGGTTTCTGAGATATCAGGTTACCACACATTTCATGTGGCACGACTACAGACCACAATTATCTACCGATTTCAATGAAACTTACAGAATACGATAAAATTAATAATATCTCAGAGTAGCCAAAATTTTAACCACTTCCGGTTAGCGGTTTCCGAGATATCAGGTTACCACACATTTCATGTGGCACGGCTACAGACCGCAATTACAAACCGATTTCAATGAAACTTGCAGATTATAATTACTTTAATTATATCTCAGAGTAGCCAAAATTTCAACCACTTCCGGTTAGCGGTTTCCGAGATACCAGGTTACCACACATTTCATGTGGCACGGCTACAGACCACAATTATCAACCGGAAGTGGTCGAAATTTGGCTACTCTGAGATATAATTAAAGTAATTATAATCTGCCAGTTTCATTGAAATCGGTTGATAATTGTGATCTGTAATCTGTAAGTTTCATTAAAATCGGGTAACAATTGCGGTCTGTAGTCGTAAGCCTATTTATAAGTTTTGTTCTCATGAAATACAGCCCAGGTTAGGAGCAGAACAGTAGGACGTTAAACTCCATTTCGTTTCATTTCTCATGAAATACTCCTAACAGTAAACTGCAAAGACATGTAAAATTTTAATTTTATTTCAAACACGTTTTTAAAATGTTGATTTAATCTTTACAAATATACTTTATAAATATAAATAACAGCAGGCGATACTTATAGAACAGACGATATAAATAGATACAGCCAGCCACTCAATGTGCACTCGTCTTTGCGCATTGTACTTTGCAACTCCGTCATGTTTGGTGCATTTGCGGATTGTCCTTTCTACCGGAGTTGCAACATCTAATCGACGTACTACCAACCTGTATTTCACATCAATATCTTTAGCCTAGCTACATCCTCGTCTCAGTTGAACAATTTTTGCTATCTCATTATTAGATTGAGTGTTTCCATAGACTTTCTCAGAGTGAGATAGATTGATCGTGTGAATAGACTAAGACAGGTAGGCCTATATATAAATATAATATAGATTGTCTTTGACAGATTAATTAATACGAAGGGTTTAGTTTTTGGATTATCAATAATTTATCCAGTAATTTGAGGAAGGCATTTTAGGTACTAAACTGGTGTACGCTAATATTATTAGTACCGGTATCACAGAGTAAAAATGTATTTTTACTCTGTGGTCTGTGACCGGTATAGCCAGGAGTTCTTGATCAATGCAATGGAGGTTTGATTTATTTGATGTTTTTTTTTCTGATATGAACAAACAATGCTATATTTCAACATGCAAGTTATATTATGTTACAGTGAATTACTGTTGGAATGGATTACATTGCTGTAGGACTCCGTGTAAGTAGGCCTAACTACTTTATGTTGAGTGAATGTTAAACCCAATTTCTCTCTTTCTATACCTCACTATACTGATATACTGATAATTCTGAGTGGTGGACAGATTTCTAAAGCCTAACCAAACTCTTTCTCACTGTTCACTTAAATCCCCTTACTCAATAATTTATAAAATCTTGTCAACTGACTATGAAAGTTTGTGTGAATGTAACTGGAAATGTAAAATCTTCCTGAACTTGTGTCTTTCTTATGCTAGGTTCCGACTATAACTATAACAATTCGTGCTGCGATTGAAATCTTGGTTTTAATCGTGGAGATTAAAAATACAGATCCTCTTTTGTTTCATTTTTTATAGTTCAAAATTTCGTTTTACTTGTCTTCACAAAACTAGGATCTGGAAGAGTTGTTATATAACCTGTGTTCTGGTTGATGTGAGGGATTAAATTAGCCAATGAAACGGTCTGTTACGGCCAGTTCTTGGCATGCGGTGCAAAGAACTATCGGTAAACCACTAGAAACATCAACGCTGATTGATTAATCAATGTCTGACTTCAAAGGGTCAAAAGCCGCTCGTATGACACCTGAAATGACCTTCCAATACAACCGGTGAGATCTTCATGTAGTGTACGTAGGTCATCGAAATTTTAAAAAAACGAAACTAGATATAGGTCTGTATTTTAATCACATGGCAAATTACACCATTAACTCTATTATTAATTTTAATTACTGGTGCATGACAATTATCTAGAAAGATTTTTATACGCCCACATGGAAATGTGGATGTATATTGCCGTCGGTCCGTCCATCATCCACAATTTTTTTTGAACGCTTTAATGTTTTGATTTTGATATATTTATGTTATTCTGTTATGGCCCTTGTTTCACTTTGTTGCACCTTGTGAACACTCTAACATCAAAAGTTATAAGCTTCATTTAGATTAGTAAAAAGAAGAATCCTATTAAATTTCAGCAATTTCCGTTAATTACATCTAGAGTTATGAACCTTGTTTCACTTTATTGAACCTTGTGAACGCTCTTACGCCAAAAGTTATCATCCAGTCTTTGTGAAATTTATATGCATTATTTGAATTAGTGAAATGAAGAATCCTATTGAATTTCAGTAATTTCCGTTAATTACTTCTAGAGTTATGGCCCTTGTTTCACTTTATTGCATCTTGTGAACGCTTTAACATCAAAAGTTATCTGCTGATCAGTATGAAATTTATATGCATCATTTAAATTAGTAAAAAAGAAGAATCATATTGAATTTCAGTAATTTCCGTTTGTTACTTCTAGAATTATGGCCCTTGTCTCACTCTGTTTCACCTTGTGAACACTTTAACATCAAAAGTTATCTGCCAATCTGTATGAAATTTATATGCATCATTTAAATTAGTAAAAAGAAGAATCCTATTGAATTTCAGTAATTTCCGTTAATTATTCTAGAATTATATGGCCCTTGTCTCACTTTGTTGAAGCTTGTGAACGCTCTAATGCCAAAAGTTGTCATCTGATCTGCATTAAATTTATATGCATCATTTAGATTAGTGAAACTACGAAGCCTATTGAATTTCGATGAAAGTTATCATCCGATCTGTATGAAATTTATATGCATTATTTGAATTAGTTAAACGAAGAAGCCTATTAAATTTCATTTAAAGTTATCATCATTCGATCTGTATGAAATTTATATGCGTCATTTAAATTAGTAAAAAGAAAAATTCTATTGATCAGCAATTTCCGTTTATTACATCTAGAGTTATGGCTCTAGTTTCACTTTGTTGAACCTTGTGAATGCTCAAGCGCCAAATGTCATCATCAGATCTTTGTGAAATTTATATGCATTATTTAAATTAGTGAAACCAAGAAGCGTACCTGATAACATTCACTGATGGGTACCATATGGGTACCATGTGTCATGTATATGGGGCCATTATGGGGAGCCCATATGGGACCCCAACATTTTTGCACCCAACATTCATATGGGATCCATATGGGCAACCATATGGGTACTAAATGGGGTTTGTGTGGGATCTATATGGGTAAGTCATTTAAAATAATATGGGTGTTATATGGGGCTTACATGGGACCTGTATAGCAATGTTAAGAAATGTAATATGGGTACTATATGAGACTCATGTGGGGTGCAAATAAATGTAATATGGGGCTTGCATGGGACCCATATGGCCATGTTAAGAAATGCCATATGGTTACTATCTGGTACTCATACGGGGTGCAAATAAATGTAATATGGGCATAATATGGGACTCATATGGGATCTTGTACCAAATAAGTACAAAACTATTTATATTTGGTTTCATGTTTTATTATTATGCTTTCTCAGTTAGGACGATTGAAATTCGTTGAGATCTCCCATCATCCCGTCCCTTGAATTTGTCAGGAAACCAGTTCAAACGACTAACTGCAGCTTTGATTTCCTTGTTTGTGGTGTTTCAAAACATTGGATTTCTTCTGACTGGATCTGTAATTCAAAAGGAAAGCACATTAGGTCTGTTGATGTGCAACCTGACAAAGCAACACAACTCTTTCCATATGATTTCTTCTTAGACCACAAAACACATACAATTCAAATCTAAATTGCACCTGAAATATGCAGAGGGTTCAAAAAGACTTTTGATGAACGATTGTAAAAACATTAAAATAAACCCCATCGTACCAGAACTATTATTGATTTGCATTTAATTCCAACAATGACGTATCATCAATATTACTTATTAAAAACAATGGTAGCTGTAGCCCCTAATTCACGCTTGCCTTTTTATCCTGTCCAATTGTAACGCCGTTGTACATATGTGACACTGAGATTCTTCATGATGTTGTTAACGATGGACAGGATATCTCTGCCACCTAATCGTCCAAGTCGATTTATCTTGAACAGAACGAAAAAACGGAAAAATAAGTAAGTGCACTATATATTACATATCGAACGAAACTATTCTTCCATAAATTCACATTTATTTTAATGCGAGTTGTCATGTCTTAAAACATGCACACCCAAGCAGCTTCATCATCCTGATCATTAATATAAATGGTTACAGTTTTTTGTGAAAAAAGGGCACCAGACAAAAGCATTTATCTGTCAGTGTTGTTCTAACATACCTATATCAAGAAATTTGACTCGTAACTTTTTTGTTTTGGAGGGGGGGGGGGCATAATATAGAGTCCATACTAATATATATGACTGTCGTTTGTTTGTCATTCTGTTTAAGGTTGGTAGTTACACCAAGGCTGTCATCGAGGCTGCATATTTTGTGTATAGGGGTGGCACCAAACTAGAGTTTTACCAAATTCAGTTATAATGTCCTTTGTATGTATTTCGTTGTATAGCTGATAAAACTTTCCGACGTTTTGTCCAGCGAGAGCAAGAAACATATTTTGCCATGATACACATTAATGCGTGTTATAAGTTGAAAATGTAAATAGTCACCTTTCTTGAAATGACATCTTTCTTGTATCAGAGTTTGCCAATATTTTCAAAATAACTGAAAAAAAGAAACATCCATTCAAATCCATCCTGATATTATTACAAAACATTTATATTTATATAAGTACTTTGATGCAATATACATATATTATCAAGTCAGTTAAGTAACAGATATAGCCTTTATAGGTCAAAACAAACATTTTCAAAATATAGAAACTTTAAAAACTTTCATTTCAATTTATTTTGTAGAAAAGTTGAGTGATACTCCAAAAACCATCAAGCATATTACGTAGTATAGGAAGGATGGGACAAATTTACCTTTGATTAAATTTTGTAAAGTGATTGCAGAGATGTGTACCACTTTGGTCTGTTTCTTGTTAGTACTAACTTCTAGCTGCTATACACATATACTTCTGCATTTCAGAATCTAAAATTAAGCCAATGACCAATTTAACAGACTAAATTGGTTGTTAAGGATGACGCGTTGCGTTGACAGGTATTCACGGTTGACTTGATGAACTCTGCTGTATGGTCAGATATTATATAATTTGAGTACAGAATCTGCTATAGTCATTAAAATCTCAATAGCAAGATACACCAGCCAGGCTGTATTCATAATAAATTTTAGTAGAAACCGGTCCTGATTTCTTTGACTTTTTTCTTTAAAGAAAAATGTATTACGATTCTTTTGCTTTAAAGCTCTACAGAGACGGGCATTTATTTTGAATGGTAGAGTGAAGTTCATATTTCTTAAAATAAAAATATGTATCACAATTTCATTCATAAACAAACTCTATTTTTTATTCATGGTAAACTTATTATAGTCTGTGATAAGGAGAATTCTGTTGTAATCTGTTTAATCTCTGCAAAGTATATTAGTTCACCACTTAATTCTATAGTAAGCTAAAATATTAATAAAAGATCTCCAAATTGTTTGGATTTTAATTTTATTCAAAATATAAAACAAATTTCAGTACGCAGTAGAATAAATCATCTACCTATGGAGTACCTATTTATATTGCGCATAAAGGCTTTAGCAGCTTTGCAAGTATGGCTTCATAATATTATATACTTTTTGAAAATTAATTTAATCTTAAGTTATATTTTTCTGATTTGTTATTACTGTATTGGTTTTAGAAGTGCAAAAGTGTTTTTTTTTAAATGCTGTTTATTTTGAGTTTGATATGTTGGTGATGAATTTGTTCACCTATAATTTGCATAGTCGCATCACCATGAATATAACCAGTTACGATTTCAACAATTTAACGCATTTTTTGTTTTTAATTTATTGATAATGGCCGACATCGTGATCAGCATGTATACATACATTATGGAAGATTAAATAAAGAGCTGACAATTCTAGATATAATAGATAAAAAATGGATTATAATGTAAATGGGAAATGTCGAAAATTTCAGTGAAATTGCTTCAATCTGATTCATATACACAGTAGCCTCGATTGTCATTTTTACCGCTGTTACGATAATAAAAAGAAGACTTGATTATCCATTTATCAAGGGCGTTGGACAGAAAATCGGATACAAATCTATTGAAAATCGGACCCATAAGATGCCATCGAGGGCATTAATTGATTATGGTCTTTTTAATAAATGTCTAATAGTTTATATAACATTTCAGACCTAAAGAAAGACCTGCAATAGTCAGATTTAGCTCTTGCATAATGTTTATGTTTAATTAAGCAAAAAAATAAAATTTTAATGAAGGAGAAATGGGAAATTGAAAGTAGATCAATAAAGAAATTGCAAAAAGACCTTACCTGTAAAAATGCTTATGCTCTTTAACAAATCTGTGTAGTTGTAACATGGTTTAATGTAAATCGCACCTGTATGTGCGACTGTTTACTTGTCATGTAAATACAAGTGTTGAGGGCGCAATAAGTTTAACGTATCCCAAATAAACACTTTAATGATATTCTGATTTTAATTTTCTGAATACTTATTAATATCTACTAAATGCAATGGGTATGATTCCACATTGAAGCCGATACAGGTGTGGCTAATCCCATATGGGTAAAATATTGGACCCAGATTATTTTATATGTGGTAGATGCCATATACATAAGATATTGGCCCCAGATACACATGTGGGTAATCCCATATTGAACCCATATACATAATATACATGAATGTGGTTATATCATATCCGTACCAGACAGGCTTCTGGTGCACATATGCGTAATCCTTTCTGTACAGATTGGTTCACAAAACTAAAAGTATGGATTCAATAATGAACTTATACATACAAATAAGTAATCCCATATGGATACCATATTGGCCCCAGATATACAAAAGTTATATGTAATCCCATACAGATACCATATTATCCCCAGATACACACATGGGTAATCCCATATGGACACCATATTGGCCCCATGTTTACAAAACAGAGTTGTTAATGTGGGTAATCCCATATAGACCCCATATTGGCCCAAGATACACACACTATAAGGTCAGATTATCAATGTAAGAAAGAAGTAAGCATTATATCATTTGGCTTATCTCTGTGATATTAATATATGCACAACTAAAAGTATGGATTCAATAATGAACTTATACATAGACTAATAAGTAATCCCATATAGATACCATGTTGGCCCCAGATATACAAAAGTTATATGTAATCCCATACAGATACCATATTATCCCCAGATACACACACGGGTAATCCCATATGGACACCATATTGGCCCCATCTATACAAAACACAGTTGTTAATGTGGGAAATCCCATATAGATCCCATATTGGCCCCAGATACACACACTATACGGTCAGATTATCAATGTAAAAAAGAAGTAACCATTATATCATTTGGCTTATCTCTCTGATATTAATATATACACAACTAAAAGTATGGATTCAATAATGAACTCATACATAGACTAATAATAATCTCATATAGATACCATGTTGGCCCCAGATATGCAAAAGTTATATGTAATCCCATACAGATACCATATTATCCCCAGATACACACACGGGTAATCCCATATGGACACCATACTGGCCCCAAGTGTACAAAAACAGAGTTGTTAATGTGGGAAATCCCATATAGATCCCATATTGGCCCCAGATACATACACTATACGGTCAGATTATCAATGTAAAAAAGAAGTAACCATTATATCATTTGGCTTGTCTCTGTGATATTAATATATATATGAAAATAAAGTGTATTTGCGTACATTTGTATGTGGTAAGATAATATGGGTCCTATATGGGGACCTTGTGGTATCGCCTGGGCCCACAGCCCATTTTTCCCCCATATGGTTCCCATGTGGCAATGTTTATGGGGTAAATTTCAGCAATTTCCGTTTATTACATCTAGAGTTATGGCCTTGTTTCACTCTGTTGAACCATGTGAACGCTCTAATGCCAAGAGTTATCATCTGATCTGTATGAAATTTATATGCATCATTTAGATGCCTATTTAATTTCATCAATTTACAATAATTACTTCTATAGTTATGGCCCTTGTTTCACTTTGGTCAACCTTCTTATGCTTGATCGATGAAAGTTATCATCCGATATGTATGAAATTTATATGCATCATTTAAATTTGTAAAAAAGAGGCCTATTGAATTTCAGCAATTTCCGTCAATTATTTCTAGAGTTATGGCCCTTGTTTTACTGAAAATTATAATCTGATCAGTATGAAATTGTCTTGTAAATGGCCCAATTACCTACAAAATAATAAATATGCGACAACCCTTGTCGACCGCTCGGACGATTTAGCTGCTGTGGGCGTATGTTTCATTGTCTGACAACCTATCTTTTTTCCAGTTAACAAAGTCTTATCCCCAATCTTTTGGACATAGTTCTAGATACTCTTATTTCTCAACTGTCAAACTCTGGAAATTTAGTGTTTGAATGAAATGTTTAATGTTAATGTTATTATGATATATAGCGATCTGAAAATAACCCAATGTTTGTTGACCTTTTGAAGAAGACCACATTTAGAATGACCTTAAAGAATTTCTATTCATGACAAGAAAAGACATGTCTCTGGGAAATAGGATACATTATTAAAAACTAAAATAAAAGTAAATTCCATACATAACTAATCATTCCTGGTACTGAAATAATTTAAAGAAGTTAATTTTAAACCTCTTTGATTTGGGTAAAAATTATGATCGTATGCATTATTCAGTTAATGATAGGCCAAACTCTATATACAATTAAATTTTATTTTCATGTGGACATATATTGTCATCGCCCCCTGTCCGTCCATCCACAATGTGTTTGTGGACAGTCTACAGGCCACAATTTTTATATGCCCACATTTTCATGTGGACGTATAATTGTCGTCGCCCTTGTCCGTCTGAATGTCCGTCCACAATTGTTGTTATTTATACACTCTAAAGGTCACAATTTTTATCCGATTTCAACGAAACTTGAAATATAGGTTTATCTCCCTAAGATCTCGGACTGTAACTTCATTGATTATGGCCCCTGATTGTACGAAAAATAACTTTTTTAGCTTGTGGACCCTATAGAGGTCACAATTTTTATACTCCTACATTGAAATGTGGTTGTATATTGCCATCGCCCCCGTCTGTCCGGAGTCCACAATTGCTTGTGGACGCTCCAGATGCTAAAGTTGATATCCGATTGACTTTAAATTTATACACAGTGTTTAAAGACCACATAAGATGGCCAATTTTTTTTTTTCTACGTGTAGCCAATGATTACTACATCCATTTTACGGCAAGTTCACACCAATCTGATTAAAATTAATTAGAGTCAGATAAATACGGCTCAAACATATATGGTGCTATAGTAATCATTTCTCGCGATGTATCTGTATCCGATACACTGCCCGAGCTAAAAGAACTACTGCTACAGGATAACTCTAAATATTCTGCCTCCATTCTCTCGGTGAATGATAAAATGACCAATAACACAAATGTTGATGATCTAAGTTTATATGATTACTACTTGAAACCATTTCGTTTCTTATAAGCCGGCTACAATTTTACACCAATCTTGTTTCAATCAGAAGCCAATTATTGTTGGTTTACCGTCGGCTTATTCTGATTAAAAAGAGAATATGACTACAGCAACTAGCTTTATAAAACAAATTCTAAATTACAAAACAAATTATTCCGCAGTCAGTTGTTTTATTTAATTAGGGGATTAAGGAATCAGACATGCGTTACTGAATACTAAGGGTATGACGACTAAGCAAAACTTGAACCGGTTAGTCGGCGGCTAAAAAACCGAACCGATTCGGTTTAGTCGGTAATGAAAACTAACTGAAAAATATTAGTCTTCCATAGTCTAGAATATACGCTAATATACTGGCCTTTATTAGTTTATATACGGAGCTTAAAACTGTAATGGCGACATACATACAGTTCTATGTTTTATGTGTCCAGTACATTAAAAAAATTGGTTTTGTTTGTACTATGTAGTTTGTTCAAATCTCCTGTTTAACCTTTTTAATAAAAGTAATAAATACAACATATAAAAAACTTCAAACAATGACGTATTGATCAATATTAGTGATAAACCGACGAGAAAGCGTATCTGGGCATCAGCTCAGTGCGCATGCCTATTGACCTAACCTGGAGGATTGCTTGTTTCTGATTGGGCACTTCAACCATTGACCTTAGCGACGGACCAATCAAATAACGTATTCTTAAAATAACTTCATTAGGTATGCAAAAACACACTTGCTTGTAATCGCGAGAATATCCACGACCGATTACTGAATATAGTATATCCTGTCTCGTTATTATTATTGTCGACCATTTATCAATGATGTAGCTTATTCGCCCCCATAATTGTCGATCATTAATACATGTATCTTTTTAAAAAAAAAACGTTATAATATTCGGGCGACTGGTTTATATCATGCTGTATTTTTTAGACGACTATCGATTTCCCGAAACTTGAACCGGTTTGTAGGTAAAACCGAACCGACTCCAACTAAACCGACTAATCTTCACACCCTTACTGAATACACACACTGGCTGTATATAGGTAATTAAGGAATAAACATTCTGAATATGCATTCGGTCACTGTGACGTCACTGGCATCGGAGGGGATTAAGAGTGTTTTCGATAATTGGCCAAGTCGTTTTTACGGGAGGTCTATTTTTGCGACTTTGAGTGCAGATAGCTGAATTAATTTCAAACAGATTGGTGTGAACTTGCCCTAAAGTGGATATAATAACCATTGGCTATACTAACTCAAAGTTTTCGGACCCATCTTATGTGCACTTTAAGGTCATGAGGCGAAGAAACCTATTGATTTTCGATAATTACTGCCAGAGTTACAAATGTATGGCCCTTGCTTGATCACTTCAAAAAATCTTGTGGATGCTGTAGAGGCTAAAGTTAATATCGAATTGACTTTAAATTTATGCACAGTGTTTAATGTCATGTGACGAAGAAGTCTATTGATTTTCAGATGGGCTTCTGATATCCAATATTCAAGACAATAAACATTTTACCATTGGTACACGAATCGTGTACCATAATGCGTTTCAGCGCCATTTGGAACAAGGGACTCAAAGAACGCGGCTAGACATATTCCACAAGTCAAGTCAAAAGGTGATGCTATATTCTTATCTGGAGAGCATGCGCAGTAAATATCATCGGTGTAGATTGGAATAACCAGACGCTAAATATTGCAATTCAATTGAGACTTCTGGCGTATTTTGCCGAACATAACTGATAAGAAATTACAGTAGAAACATAAACGGTTGGATGTAAATCAGTTTATATATTCACATTACATTATTAAATGCATTGCAACCCATTTGTGTCAATTTCTAGGTCCCAAATATTAGCGATTTAGCTCCTTTAATATCAGATTGACTGTAGATTTATACACAGTGTTTAAGTGACTGTAGATTTATACACAGTGTTTAAGGTCCTGAGATGAAGAATCCTATTGATTTTCAGCGATTTCGGATAATTACTGCCAGAGTTATGGCCCTTGATCACTTTAAAAAATCTTGTGGACGCTCTAGAGGCTAAAGTTAATATTCGATTGACTTTAAATATATACACATCAAATATATTGATTTTCAGCGATTTCCGATAATTACTGCCAGAGTTATGGCCCCTGATCACCTTGAAACATCTTGTGAAAGCTCTAGAGGCCCAAGTTAATACCCGATTTACTTTAAATTTATGCACAGTGCTTGAGGTCATGAGACGAAGAAGTCTATTGATTTAAAGCATTCATAAAAACAGTCTTAAAGTTCAAGGCGAAATGCACAGAAGATATTTCTTATTGTCCAGTATTCTTACTAAGTAAAATTTTCTTTTTCTTTTTCAAGGGTGATTTCGACCAACATGGCAGACGTTACAGATTACGAACACCTAAGTTGATTTATGTGATAGTTGCCATTTTGGTAATCGGAGTCATTCTTACACTGTTGAATATTTATGAATTACACAAGATGAAAGAAGATCATTCAATGCATCATTCGTGGGTTAGTGAGCCAGAAATAGAGGGTAAAACGGGAAACAATGCTAAGAAAATGTCTGTTTTGTGGGTAACCGGTAAAAAGGTATGACTTTTCAGTTGGTTTTTATTATACGCCCACATTTTCATGTTGAAGTATATTGTCGTAGCCCCAGTCCGTCCGTCCGTCCACAATTGTTTGTGGCCACTCTACAGGTCACAATTCTTATCCAATTATCCAATCTTGAAATATTGGTTTATCTTCAAAAGAGATCTCGGTTGTTTTTGATATTGGCATGTATCGGATGGAAACTTCATGGATTATGGCCCCTGATTGTACGCAAAATCACGTTTTTAGCTTGTGGACCCTATAGAGGTCATAATTTTTAACATTTAAAAAAAACGTTTTAGTATATCCCTGTTACACCCTAAGGATGGCTGAGAACGGATTTCGTGAAAATCGGACCAAAACTGACTGACAAAATGGACGCCCATCGTTCTCAAGTAGCGTAAAAATATGGTATATCAAGGTTGTGGACCCTATAGAGGTCACAATTTTTATCCGATTTTGTTGAAACTTGAAATGTAAGTTTATAACCCAACGATCTCAGTTCCTTTAGATATTCGCACATATCGGACCGTAACTTCCTGAATTATGGCCCCTGATTGTACGAAAAATCACGTTTGTAGCTTGTGGACCCTATAGAGGTCATAATTTTTATCCGATTTAAAAAAAAACGTTTTAGTATTTCACCGTTACACCCTGAGGATGGCTGTGTTCGAATTTCGTGAAAATCGGACCAAAACTGACTGACAAAATATCTGCCCATCGTTCTCAAATAGCGTAAAAATATGGTATATCAAGGTTGTGGACCCTATAGAGGTCACAATTTTTATCTGATTTTGTTGAAACATGAAATGTAAGTTTATATCTCAGTTCCTTTCGATATTCGCGCATATCGGACCGTAACTTCCTGAATTATGGCCCCTGATTGTACAAAAAATCACATTTTTAGCTTGTGGACCCTATAGGGGTCATAATTCTTATCCGATTTAAAAAAAACCGTTTGAATATGTCACCGTTATACCCTAAGGATGGTTGAGTTCAAATTTCGTAATAATCAAACCAAAACTGACAGACAAAATGGCCACGCCTCGTAGTCAAATAGCATAATAATATGGTATGTCAAGGTTGTGGTGGACCTTATAGAGGTCACAATTTTTATCCGATTTTGTTGAAACTTGAAATGTAAGTTTATAACCCAACGATCTCAGTTCCTTTAGATATTCGCGCTTATCAGACTATAACTTCCTGAATTATGGCCCCTGATTGTACGAAAAATCACGTTTTTAGCTTGTGGACCCTATAGAGGTTATCCGATTTAAAAAAACGTTGCAATATATCCCTGTTATACCCTAAGGTTGGTTGAGTTCGACTTTCGTGAAAATCGGCCCAAGACTGACAGACAAAATGGCCGCCCCTCGTTCTCGAATAGCGTAAAAATATGGTATATCAAGGTTGTGGACCCTCTAGAGGTCACAATTTCCTTCTGATTTTGATAGAACTTGAAATGTAAGTTTATAACCCAAAGATCTGGGTTTCTTGCATATCGAATCGTAACTTCCTGAATTATGGCCCCTGATTGTACGCAAAATCGTGTTTTTAGCTTGTAGACCCTATAGCGGTCTTAATTCTTATCCGATTTTAAAAAAACGTTTGAATATATCACCATTATACCCTAAGGATGGTTGAGTTCGAATTTCGTGGAAATCGGACCTAAACTGACGGACGAAATGGATGCCTTTTGCACGCAAATAGTGTAAATATATGGTATATCAAGGTTGTGGATCCACAATTTTTATCTGATTTTGATGAAACTTTAAATACATTTTTATAACCCAAAGATCTTGGTTCCTTTCGATATTCGCGCATATTATATCGTAACTTCCGGAATTATGGCCCTTGATTCTACGAAAAGTCACGTTTTTAGGATGTGATCCCTATAGATGTCACAATTTTTATCCGATTTAAAAAAAGGTTTGAATATATCACTGTTACACCCTTATGATGGTTGAGTCTGAATTTCGTACAAATCGGACCAAAACTGCCGGACAAAATGGCTGCCCCTCGTACGCAAATATTGTAAATATATGGTATATCAAGGTTTTGGACCCTCTAGAGAGAGGACACAATTTTGATCCGATTTTGATGAAACTTGAAATACATATTTATAACCCAAAGATCATGGTTCCTTTCAATATTCATGCATATCAAATTGTAACTTCCTGAATTATGGCCCTTGATTGTACGAAAAATCACTTCTTTTTTTGAGCTTGTTCTCTGTCCATCTCTTGCAAAGTGTGGGCGTATATTGCATGGCAACCGCTTGTTCTTTCTCAATTTTATGTCTAATGCCAATTCTGACTAGCTAGTTCAAACCAATTTAACATTTTCACTGTCACTGGAAATGACATCATTTAGACAAAAACTGTATTTTTAGTCTTCAAAACAGATATTTTATTCAAATGAGTCTCATTTGTAATGTTTTTAAAATTATGATATTTGTTCAAATCAAGAAATAAAATAAACCCATGGTTTCTAACTTGTATGGTTGCATCATTACCCGTCATTACTGCATCGCAGTTCTTGTTAACGATTTGTTTTTCAAATTTTTAGATTTCGACGCGCTCACAATTAAGCAGATTTAACAGTAAAAACAAATTCACAAATTACTACGGCTTATTATGAAAATCGTTTCAAATAAAGCGACCAAAATAACAAAAGAAATTACAAAGTTGTTTTAGGGAGGCCAGCTCCCAAGAGTGGACACCAGAGTGATTTCCAAAGATGATTGCATGTTTTTATAAATAGAACAAGGTTGGTGACATATGGATTTATGCATGCAACGGATGTGATATAAAGTCTGAAATATATGACATGGGGGTTGAATCATTTTTTTGATCAGGAATATTATATGACTTCGACTTCCATTTTTGGGGGGGACTGAGAGTTAGATTTCTTTACATTTGACTAATTGTCCAAGAAGGGTACCCTAGTTTCTGAAGGAAGAGAACCAAACATACCCTAATGCGAACATATTGAGAAGACATGTAAATCGGCAAAGAGCAGTTTCTTGTGAAAATATGACTACAACAATACAATAACTTAATGGCTGGGACAATTTTTCGTTTCAGAAACCATATATGTATACATGTCTACATTTAATAAAATACCAAGCTTTATTTAAATGAGGTGCTAAAAAAGGGAAATAGACATTTATGTCATTATAAGACCAACATTGAACAGACCACAGTTTTCATCCACATTACAAAATCATCCCCGAATAACCTGTCGCCTCTGTCTACCAACAAAAACAGTTTTCGCGAGTAAAGCATGCACCACGCTGCCGATAGTATAAATTACATAATGAAAGTTGGATTCACTCGACCCAGTAGTTTATTAGTACCGGGAGAAAAATAACAAAGCTATTCATACAATCGTAAACAATGTCAATATTAACACGTGTTTAAATTTAGCTGTTCTTATAAAGCCCCTATTTCCATATTAAGTCAAAGCTTGCTATTTTGCATGCGAAGTCAACATTGTTATACAATGTTTGGTCGAATCACAAGATGTTAAGACAAACGGCTAAATGAACACGTGTAAAAGATATTAGTGGACGTCGGTCTTTTGCATGCGAAGACAAGCTGGTTACACAATCGGCCCTGGTCCCTATTTGCATTAGTGTTATTTGATATGTGAATTATCAGTTGTCATATATGTGGGAATTACTTTTAGCTTGGATAGTCCTATTTACAACCCAGGTAATAATCAATCATTTATAAATTAAAACGCCCACATGTAATAAAAAATATATCAGTGACAAAACTAATAGGTTTTCATTAATTAGGCAATTTTATATTTATAAATTTGCTTTCGCAATAGATTCGTTAATCTGATTGAGGTTGGTTCGGATATTGGTAAATAACGATGCTGTGTGCGATCAATTTTAAGATATGTCCAGTTATAGTTCAGTGGTACGCACGATAATATGTAAACAATTAAACCCACAAAAAAGACAAATATATAAATAACTACAGCCAGACTACTTTAAAATGTAACTACAGCACATATAAATCCATGTATAAAGACCTACACTTAACAAAGACCGATCTGCATAAAACAAGTGGTCGAACAAGAAATCGCACGGTAAATTTGATTTAACACCTTTGCTGCAGTTATAACACGCTTTCGAGAAAACTCACCAAACAAAGAATACACACTGTGTCAGTCGTTTTTTAACCCGTCCATTAATTAACACACACAGTACAGTAAACGCACCTCTAGCGATAATTGAATCACCTTTCACTACTTTCAGTCAATTTCTCACCCCTGTATCTGTATCTACAGATTTTAGCCATGCAGTATTAGATTTGTTGCAATAATTAGAATTTTACCAATATTTGCAGAAATTTACTAAATAAGGGAGAAAACTATGCCCTATTTGCACAAATATCACCTTTCATACTTCTCGGTGATATATTCTCTCTCTGTACCATTGTATTAATCAAAGCATTTTCTTCAGTTTTCATACTCAATCTGATTTGACTTTATATCAAATCTGTAAAGAAATTCATAATTATCGTTCGAATTTTGAAAATACGTTGCTTACGAGACAATTTTTGTTATTTTTCAAAATTTTCAAATTTGACCTACATTTTTGGATACCTGAAGACCATCCGATTCCAGAAATATAAGTTTCATTCTGAGTTATCGCCCTTTATTTTTCGATTTTTGTTTCGAATTTTCTGCCCATTTCCCAACCCTTATATTTTTTGGAAAGGATAAATCGATATTTCTGAAAGTCCTGGAACATAAAGCTATATAGTCAGACCGCTGCATAAAGCAATTTCAACAACGATCAGGGCCATTTTATCTGATCAGATAATGTAATATATCATTACAGAGCACTGTGGCTATCTAATTGCCCAAATTGGTTATTAAAACTATCCCGACAATAATCTCCATACCGGAAGTATGCAAAAAATGAAAAAAAAAAGGTTTAAAAAATAGCGCTCTTGTGAAAAACTTGATTTCTCCATCAGATGTTAGCAGACCAAAAGAACTAAAGTATCGCTTGATAGCCCCATTAATGGACTATGATATGACATCTAAATGATACGATTTAGATGGCTAGAAAATAAATTATGGTACGACGAAAATCTAGTATTTTCCGTTTTGGAGCATTTTAAGACGCCATTTTCTCGAAAACGAAAACTACAATTTTTCTTAAATTTCTTTTACTCGGAGTCCTATTGGTGGACTATGGCGTGAGTCCAAAAATAAAAGCATTGAAATAATATAAGTGGTCCAAAAAGAGCCTCAACTTGTTAAAACTATCCCGACAATGATGCAAAAACCGAAAGTAGTCAAAAACATATCCGATATTTTGAAAAAAAAAAGTAAAAAAGTAAAAAATGGTGATCTTGCGAAAAAAAGTGATTACTACGCCATATTTCACCGAATCAAAACAACTAAAGTGTCATTGGATAGCCCGAACAATGGACGGTAATATGACATCTCAGTGGTAAAGATTCGCTGGTTAGGTAATATATCATGAGATGCTGAAATCTAGTATTTTTCTTTTTGGAGCCTATTCAGACGCTTTTATCTCGAAAACTATTCTTATTTCCTTTCTTAAACTTCTGGTACTTAGAGTCCTAACGGTGGTCTAGGGTGTGAATCCAAATATAAAAGCCTCAATATAGTATAAATCGTCCAAAAAGGGTCAAAATCTATAAAAAAAAAGGCAAAAATCGTTATATTTGTATAAATCTAATGTACGTCTAATGGTATAAGGGAGGTAACACATTGGAATCAGACTACCAATTATTTGCTTATTATCGTTAAATATCTTTGAATTTTCCTTTCTTTTAAAAACTGTCCAACAGATCTTTCTGAAACTTATGGTACAGGAAGTTAAGTTCCCATACCACTTGTTAAATTTATTCCGATAATGATCCGTAAACCGGAAGTAGCCGAAAAAATATTTGAATCAAAGCAACTAAAGTACGTTTGGTAGCAAGTTCAATGGGCTATTGTATGACACACTTCCTGTCTGATTCCTGAAAGCCGGTTCAGTGCTGCTTGCAGGTCTAGTTCTTCATATTAGGGTTTCACACTGCGTAGCTTGTGTGAAACACTATTGTTTTTGTTATTATTATTCTTCTTATTATTATTAGGGTTTCACACTGCGTAGCTTGTGTGAAACACTATTGTTTTTGTTATGGTTATTATTCTTATTATTATTAGGGTTTCACACTGCATAGCTTGTGTGAAACACTATTGTTTTTGTTAAGATTATTATTCTTAACAATAATAACTATGACTACCGAATTCCGGCTAGGAACTTTTCACGTTGGTACCTAGGTGCCCTGAGAATTTCAAGGCGATACCTGCATTCCTTCAAGTCATTTGTTCTTGGCACGGATCCAGGTCATGTGCCGTTCTCATTTTTTCTAAGTCCAGATATGGCTTCCGTAGGGGGAAAAGGGGGGAATTTCGCCCGACACCGGAACGGATTGTCCGAGAACCATGAAATTTGGACACAATACGCCTATTACCACACTGGATTCTGTACTTTACTCCCATTTTGATTCGATTAAAAAAAGGAGTTTTAGCAACAAAAAAAGATTTTCGGAATTTAATATTAGTTTTAATTAATTTTGAAATTGCAAATGCAAAGGGATTTTATCTCCTCTTCCGTATGTGATAGGTATTAGTACTATACACATTATCCTTAAAAGACAATTTTTTTAAAATGACCGCAACGATGTTTGCGACACTAAAATCCGAAATCGCCTATTTTGACCTTTTTTGACTGCTGAGGAATCCTTCCGGTGGTCCAAATCTCTGGAATTTCTAGCGGTTGGCTGTGCCGCGATGATATTTATCACAAATTAAAAGGAGAAAATGCTCAGATATCAAGAACAATAAAAAATCGATAAAATACGGAAATGTTTTAAGCAAAAAAAAAATTGATGGGTGGGGGTGGGTTTCGAATTTATTTTCAACGTTCTCGAAATTCCACTCTCTTCTTTTTTTAATATGTGATAGCTAGAAATTCAAGGTACATTCTGTGCAAGTTTGAAGGCAATCGGACCACCGGAACGATGCCTGTGCATTGAAAATCAAACCCGGTCGCAAAAATTCATGAACGCTTGTTCATGTATTATGACCGCCATCTTAGGTCAACCTGACCTCGCGGATCCACCCGACTCCACCAAACCACTCCGAAATTCACCCAAAATCCACCACAACTTCATTTGACTTCGCGCCTGCGCAACGCTGGAACCAAAGGTACCATGACTACCAAATTCCGATTAGGAACTTTTCACGTTGGTACCTAGGTGCCCTGAAAATTTCAAGGCGATACATGCATTCGTTCATGTCGTTTGTACTTGACACGGTTCCTGCCGTTCGTCAATTTACGGATTCTGTCAGGGGATACAATTGGAATGTCGCTACGACACCGGCACCGATTGTCCGAAAACCATGAAATTTGGACACAGTACGCCCACTACCCCGGACTCTGTGCTTTACTCCCATTTTGATCCGATTTAAAAAAAAAAAGTTTTAGCAAAGAAAACGATTTTCGGAATTTAAATTTTGTTTTAATTAATTTTGACATTGCAAATGTAAATTGATCTTATCGCCTCTTCCGTATGTGATAGGTGTTAGTACTATACACATTATCATTACAAGACAATTTTTTTAAATGACCGCAACACTAAAAACCTAAATGGCCTATTTTGACTTTTTTTTGACTGATGAGGCATCCTTCCGGTGGTCAAAATCTCTGGAATTTCCAGCGGTTGGCTGCGCCGCGATAATATTTATCATATACTATTCAAAAAAAGTAGGGGATATTTGATTTTTAAGTGTTATTAAAGTCACCTAATGAAACTGACGAAAAAACAAATGACAAAATGAAATGAAGTTCACATTCATCGATTTATTCCAAATGATCGTTAGACTAAGTAAGGCACAGACTGACCATTATAAGGGTAAAATGATACCCGGGGTCAAACAGCAAAGTTACCACAGCATCACAACCAAGTCAGTAACGGGTAAATCCTCCTCTGTTTGCCAAACAAGCATTGATCCGACGTGGCATACTCCTAATGAGACGTCTAAGGTCATTTTGGTCCAGATTGTCCCATTCCTGTTGCAACGCAGCAGCAAGTTCTTGGACATTGGCAGGACGTTGTTGACGTTGACGTAACCTCTGTCCAAGCATGTCCCAGACATGCTCGATGGGGGAGAGGTCGGGACTCAGTGCTGGCCAAGGTAATGTGGTGATGTTCTGTTGTTGGAGGTAACCTGTAACGATCCTGGCCCTGTGACATCTTGCGTTGTCATCCTGGAAGATGAAACGGCGGCCATGACGTCGTGCGAACGGCACAACATGGACTGCCAAGATGTTGTCCCGGTAGTACTGGCCTCTAACACGCCCTGCAACAACATGTAAAGCCGTTCTTCCAGCAACAGTGATGCCTCCCCACACCATAACAGAACCACCCCCAAATCGATCATGTCTGATGACGTTAACGTCTTGGAAGCGCTCGTTTCGACGACGCCACACCCTCCTACGTCTGTCCAAAAAATCAACAGTGAACCTTGACTCATCTGAAAACATCACATTGCTCCAGCGTCGATTATCCCAGTGTTGACGATCCCTACACCAACGACGTCTTGCCTGAATGTGATGATCTCTCAAACAAGGGATCACGCGAGGACGTCGGGCGCGAAGGTGACCCCTATGCAGTCGATTCCGAATCGTCTGGCCACTCACTCTCACACCAGTGTCTGTTTGAAGACGAGCGCTGATCTGATTTGCTGTGATGACACGATTTCTCAAGGCCAAGGTACGGATAAATCGATCCTGGGCTTGAGTTGTCGCCCTTGGTCGACCTGAGCGTGGTCTGTCCTGTACAGATTGTGTATCACGGTATCTGGACCATAGCCTGCTTATGACAGACTGAGAAACATTCATCGTCCGCGCCACAACCGCCTGTGTTGTGCCGATCTGTAGCATGCCAAGGGCACGTAACCTTTCATTTTGGGTAAGCCGACACATATCAAAATTTGTTTTCTGGTCACTAAAACAATTAAACTGATGTTTCCACCCTGGAATTCAATGCCACAATGACTGTAACATTCAAAGTCAGAGTCGTGCAAATCTTGGGTTGGACCCCCATGATGATCCCAAGCATCACCTGCATTCCATGCGGTAGCTATTGGTGCGTTTGGGCGTCACATGTAACTGGAAATGTTTCTTCTGTTAGGTTCTATAGTGACTTTTTTCGTAGTCATTTGCATATTTTAGTATTATGCCCCCAAAATCAAATATCCCCTACTTTTTTTGAATAGTATATATTAAAAGGAGAAAAATTGCGATATTATACTTACTGACATGGGAGTTATATTTTCTGAATCCTTGAAGGAATGCCTAAAAACGTTCAGAACAGAATTCTCATTTTGGTCAACCGATTACAGCAATCCAAGTCTCAGTTATTTCCCTTTAGTTTCCAGATTATTTTGTTGCTTGGGTGCAATGTTTCTCACTATATTTAGACTTGTAACTTCGTGACTTTTTCACTGATTTTGATAATTATTTTTTGTTGTTCTTTTTTCTTTTAAGATACTTGATATAATCCATGTCACGTGACGATGAATATGAAAGCTTTCATATCTGCATGGGACAGTAGCAGATCTAGTTATTATTATTATTATTATTTACCGCAGGAGCCTATTTCTCCATGATTGAAAACAGATATCGATCTGGGGTTCAATTTTCTATCGGAAAACCATGTGGTGGTTACTTGATAAAGTATTTTTGAAACTTCTGCGCAGACCGGAAGTGGCCGAATTTTGAACGGTAGCAATAAATCAAAAAGCGACCGTGGTTTTGCCAATTCTTTACCTATTTTAAAACATTTCACATTTTTGGAAACCCTGAATCTTTTCCGAGACAATGGCTATCTCACATTTTTCAATTTCGAACATTCATCTATGGCTTTTGTCGTTCGAAATTTGAAAGTTTAAATTTTTACAAAAAACTTTTTTATTTATGAATATTTTTTAGTCGTGTTTTACAAAAAATTAACGAGTCATCTGACTTGGGCAAAAATGTGAATATTTTTTGTCTCAGTAATTTTCCTTGGCCGCCATTGGCTAATTCAGTTTATCAGTCCTAGATTAATTATTTATTGCTCGATTTGTATAAAACAAAGTTCATATACTCCGTTGTCTCAATTGTCATTTTTTTGGTTACCGATAGAGATATCTGTCGGCACCAGTAGTGGCTTAATTTTACCAAAAACTACAATTTTGACAGTTAGGTAGATTTTTCTCCCTCCTTTTATGGCATATTGTTTGCCTATCTGTATTGACATTTTGGTGTAGAATTGATGAAGAGGTATTGAATATCTATGTTCTGCCTGATTTGGTGTCCGTTTTGATTGCCTATCTGTATTGACATTTGGGTGTAGAATCGATTAAGAGGTATTGAATTTCTATTTTCTGCCTGGTTTGAGACTTTTATGGGGTAATAATACACCAAGTCGAGAAGCGTTGTTTTATTTTTGCACTAACACGGTCATGATATTTTGTCCCCAGTCTGCTATGAATATCAGTGAATTTAAATTTTGGTGGTCAACCCTTATACAAATTCAGTACTCTGATGATCCCATACTGTCATACTAGCTGTGCTGTAAAGGGAAGTTCTCGGCGAAATTTAGGGAATGGGCTACTGCATGTAGAACACCAGTGATTCAACATTGGAGAAATTAATAGTGGTCTGCCTCCAAATATATTGGATAATCAACCATCTAAAAAAAACAACTCCCGGTTAGGCATGGGCAAGGGAACTTTTCGTGAAATATTGACAACCGTCTAAAACCCCTCCTGTACGTTGAAGATTAGGGGGTTGTGGGTGTTGGAGACTACGGGACTTGATGCAATGACAGACCATTGTTATTTCACGTGTATAATAGCTAATCGTGAAAATATATTTCTTATACCGACTTGGCTGATGAAGAAATGTGGTTTAACATCTATTGACACAAAATAGGTCATTTTGGGCAAAACTTACGGTTAAACTTCATTTCAATAATATGCTTTTGCAGTGGGGTCTTTACCAGTGGAGGGAAGCCAGATGACCCTATGCCCTGGTCACGTACAGCAGGGTTCTGGATTCCACAGCACTTTGACTTCGTGACAGAAACTTTCGCTGTGGGAGGAAACCCAGGAGATTGGACAGGCACTAGTCCTTGTCATGTATAATCTATGACACATCCACACCAATCGATTCAATGATAGACCTCATGATGGAATACGGACGCGTTAACCATTTGGTCACCCCACCCCCACCCCTCCTTAAAATATGTGACTGGCACCCCCACAGCTGCTTAGGTAGAAAATGGAATCAAAGTGGTGCACATTACCAGAAATAGATAATCAATTTAGAAAATTGTGGTATGAAGGATTTTTGCCTGGACAAGCAAATGCATACATAGGACCTAGGTTTCTCATCCCCTCTGACTAAGTTGTCCTTTGTCAGGCCATCCATCATCCTTACACTTTTCACAAGGGAAGAACCAAGCTGGAAAATCTGATAATTTCTCGACTGATATGGGGATTGACTATTGGATCTAGAGGTTAGTGAGTTGTGGTCTAGGGTGTGCATCCAAATGTAAAAGACTTGAAATGATATAAATGGTCCAAAAAGAGCCTCAAACTTTGAAAAAAATTGAAAAATCGTTAAATTACTGAGAATGCTCTTCTATTTTTCTTTTTATTCAAAATTGCTCAATGGATGTTTCTGAATCTTCTGGTACAGGAAGTTAAAGGCCAACTCTACGTTTTAAAACTATCCCGAAATTGATACGTAAACCGGAAATAGTTGATACGATATCCGATATTTTGAAAAATGCGTAAAAATATAGATTGATGCCAAAAACGCGATTTCTTCGTTGGAAATTATAAGATCAAAAGCTAAAGTATCGTTCGATAGCTCAGTGAATGGACTTTTGTATGCTTTCTTCGGGTCTGTTACCTGAAAGCCGATTCAGTACTGCCATGCAGGTCTAGTTAGGCTTTCAGACTTTGTCGCTAACCTCTAGCATTCGAAAATATGAAAAATTTTGTTGAAAAGACAATTTTTGTTATTTTTCAAAATTTTCAAATTTGACCTAATTTTTGGATACCTGAAGACCATCCGATTCCAGAAATATAAGTTTCATTCTGAGTTATCGCCCTTTATTTTTCGATTTTTGTTTCGAATTTTCTGCCCATTTCCCAACCCTTATATTTTTTGGAAAGGATAAATCGATATTTCTGAAAGTCCTGGAACATAAAGCTATATAGTCAGACCGCTGCATAAAGCAATTTCAACAACGATCAGGGCCATTTTATCTGATCAGATAATGTAATATATCATTACAGAGCACTGTGGCTATCTAATTGCCCAAATTGGTTATTAAAACTATCCCGACAATAATCTCCATACCGGAAGTATGCAAAAAATGAAAAAAAAAAGGTTTAAAAAATAGCGCTCTTGTGAAAAACTTGATTTCTCCATCAGATGTTAGCGGACCAAAAGAACTAAAGTGTCGCTGAATAGCCCCATTAATGGACTATCATATGACATCTGAATGATACGATTTAGATGGCTAGAAAATAAATTATGTTACGCCGAAAATCTAGTATTTTCCGTTTTGGAGCATTTTGAGAGGTCTTTTTCTCAAACACAACAACTACGTTTTTTCTTAATTTTTTTTTACTCCTATGGGTGGACTATGGCGTGAGTCCAAAAATAAAAGCATTGAAATAACATAAGTTGTCCAAAAAGAGTCTCAATCTTGGAAAAAAGTTGAAAAATCCTCAAATTATTGAAAATGCTCTTCTATTATTCTTTGTTTTGAAAACAGCTCAATGGGTGTTTCTGAAACTTCTGGTACAGAAAGTTAACTATCCAAACAACATGTTAAAACTATCCCGACAATGATCCAAAAACCGGGAGTAGTCGAAAAAATATCCTATATTTTGAAAAAAAAAAAAAAAAGGTGATCTTGCGAAAAAAGTGATTACTACGTAAGATTTAAAAACAACTAAAGTGTCATTAGATAGCCCGAACAATGGACGATCTTATGACATCTCAATGGTAAAAAATCGCTGGTTAGGTAATATATCATGAGATGCTGAAAATCTAGTATTTTCCTCTTTGGAGCCAATTCAGACGCTTTTATCTCGAAAATTACTCTTATTTCCTTTCTTAAACTTCTGTTACTTAGAGTCCTAACGCTAATCTGGGATGTGATCCAAATTTAAAAGCCCCAATATAGTATAAATGGTCCAAAAGGGCCACAATCTTTGAAAAAAGTCGAAAAATCGTTATATCTGTAAATCTGCTTCTAGTGGTATAAGGGAGGTAAAACTGTCCAATGGATCTTTCTGAAACTTCTGGTACAGGAAGTTAAGTTCCCGTAGCACTTGTTAAATCTATCCCGATAATGATCCGTAAACATATATTGTCTGATATTTTGAAGAAAACGCAAAAAATGGGTGCTTTTGGGAAAAACGTGATTTCTCCACCCGATATCAACGGATTAAAGAAATTAAGGTATCGGTGGGTAGCCCAGGGATTTGACTATCGTATGATACCAATTTCACACGAATCCTATGAGAGGGCAGCAAAATATGACATGCTGAAAATCAAGTATTTTCTGATTTGGAGCGTTTTCGGACGCCTATATCTCAAAAACTACTCCAAGGATTTTTTTTAAACTTTCCCTATCAAGAGTCCCTCCTGTAGTCTTGTGCATGAATCCATCCAATAAGACATTGAAATTTCTGGAATAGGTAAAATAACGTACTGAAAATCGAAAAAAGTTGAAAAATCGTCAAATTTTAGAAAATACTCTATTATTTCTTTATTTTAACTGATTTTCAAAAAAAATTTATACATTCAGATAGCTGTCCTAATTACAATTATAACCATGTATAATATGTATTGAGTTATTGAAATTTAATTTTCGATATTTTGACATTTTTGACACTTTTTAACATAGAATTTCCCAAGGGCATTTTATCTGATCAGACAATGTAATATTTCATTACATAGCCCTGTGCCTATTTCATAAGCCAATCCGGTTATTAAAACTATCCGGACAATAATCTCCATATCGGAAGTATTCAAAAAATGAAGAAAAAAGATTTAAAAAAATAGCGCTCTTGCGAAAAACTTGATTTCTCCATCAGATGTTAGCGGATCAAAAGAACTAAAGTATCGCTGGATAGCCCCATTAATGGACTATTATATGACATCTGAATGATACGATTTAGATGGCTAGAAAATAAATTATGGTACGCCGAAAATCTAGTATTTTCCGTTTTGGAGCATTTCGAGACGCCATTTTCTCGAAAACGAAAACTACGATTTTTCTTAAACTTCTTTTACTCAGAGTCCTATGGGTGGACTATGGCGTGAGTCCAAAAATAAAAGCATTGAAATAATATAAGTGGTCCAAAAAGAGCCTCAATCTTTGAAAAAAGTTGAAAAATCCTTAAATTACTGAAAATGCTCTTCTATTTTTCTTTCTTTGGAAAACAGCTGAATGGAATTTTCTGAAACTTTTTGTACAGAAGCTTAGGTAACCAAACAACTTGTTAAAACTATCCCGACAATGATCCAAAAACCGGAAGTAGTCGAAAAAATATACGATATATTGAGGAAAAAAACACCATAAAAAGTAAAAAAAATGGTGATCTTGCGAAAAAAAGTTATTACTATGTAAGATTTCACCGAATCAAAACAAATTAAGTTTCATTGGAGAGCCCGAACAATGGACAATCGTATGGCATCTAAATGGTAAAAATTCGCGGGTTACGCAATATAAAATGAAACGGTGAAAATCTATTATTTTCCTTTTTGGAACCTATTCAGTCGCTTTTATCTCGAAAACTTCTCTTATTTCCTTTCTTAAACTTCTGTTACTTAGAGTCCTTACGGTGGTCTATGGTGTGAATCCCAATTTAAAAGCCTCAATATAGTATAAATGGTCCAAAAGGGCCACAATCTTTGAAAAAGTCGAAAAATCGTTATATCTGTAAATCTGCTTCTAATGGTATAAGGGAGGTAAAACTGTCCAATGGATCTTTCTGAAACTTCTGGTACAGGACGTTAAGTTCCCATACAACTTGTTAAATCTATCCCGATAATGATCCGTAAACAGGAAGTAGTCAAAAAAATATTCGATATTTTAAAAAAAAAAAAAAAAAGACAGTAAAAAAATCGGTGCTCTTGCAACAATCAGGATTTCACCGTCGGGTGTGACCGGATCCAAACATCTAAAGTATTGTTTGGTAACTTGATAAATGGGCTATTGTATGACACACTTCCTGTCTGATTACTGAAAGCCGGTTCAGTGCTGCTTGCAGGTCTAGTTTCACACTGCGTATTCTTATTATTATTCTTCTTCTTTTGTTTTGAGTAGATCTCAGCAACTGCTTGTCGGATCGTTACGATTTCTTCGGTTTTTCTGGGAAAGTGGGTGTGACTTAGAGGACAAAGCTATTTTGAACGTTCTGCGACAATGCGAAATGTCCGAAATCACCGAAGCTATCGTTTTTAGAAATATTGCAGTAATTTTAACAATAATCATTGAATTTTAACTTTCGATACATTTTGGCATAGCCGGAGACAGGGCACATAGCTACGCTACTTTTGATTTTTTGATTTTCGGCAAATCTTCGCAGATATTGGGCGCCAAATTTAGAAAATTTAAATTTTTACAAAAAACTTTTTTATTTATGAATATTTTTTAGTTGTGTTTTACACAAAATTGACGAGTCATCTGACTTGAGCAAAAATCTGATTTTCTTTGTCTCAGTTATTTTGCTTGGCCGCTATTGGCTAATTCAGTTTTTCAGTCCAAGATTAATTATTTATTGTTCGATTTGTATAAAACAAAGTTCATATGCTCCGTTGTCTCAATTGCCATTTTTTTTGTTACCGATAGAGTTATCTGTCGGCACCGGAAGTGGCGTAATTTTACCAAAAACTACAATTTTGACAGTTAGGTCACCGGAAATGACGAAATTTGGACAAAAACTGTATTTATAGCCTTCGAAACAAATAATTTATTCAAATGAGTCGTATTTGTTGTTTGTTTAAGATTTTGATATTTGATTTTAATCAACTAAAAGAATCAACCCATACGATCATATAGATATCACAAAATGGTTTCTAACTTGTTCAGTTGCGGAGAAATAGGCAATTTTCAACAGGTCACTTTTCAAGATTTTTTGTCCATAAAAGTGTCAATTATTATTAAATTTTCATGAAATTTTCACTGTGTGATACCTAATGCCATTTTCGATTTCATACAAGTAATTTAAGATTTTCATTATCACCGGAAGTAACGTCATTTTGGCAAAAACTGTATTTTTAGTCTTCAAAACAGATATTTTATTCAGATGAGTCTGATTTGTAATGTTTTTAAAATTATGATATTTGATACCAATCAGCAAATAGATTGATCCCATACTATCATACAGATACCAGAAAATGGTTTCTAACTTGTACGGTTGCAGAGAAATAGACGATTTTCTACAAGTCACTTTTCAAAGTTTTTGGTCTATAAAAGTGGCAATTATTATTCGATTTACATAAAATTTTCACCATGTGATGCCTTATGCCATTTCTGATTTCATAAAACTAATTGAACATTTTCATTATCACCGGAAGTACTGTACACTTACATGTAACAAATGTATAAAATGAATTGATATTGCTGGATTTGGTTGATTCGGCGTCCATTTTATTTGATGTGTGCAATGCTTATGTGGAAACCTGTTTAATGGTTTCATTGGTACCGGAAGTGACATGTTTAGGGTAACGTGGCACCGGTGAAACCCGTCATTACTGCATCGCAGTTCTAGTTATTATTATTATTATTTACCGCGGGAGCCTATTTCTCCATGATCGAAAACAGATATCGATCTGGGGTTCAATTTTCTCTCTGGAAACTGAGTGGTGGCTACTTGATAAAGTATTTTCGAAACTTCTGCGCAGACCGGAAGTGGCCGAATTTCGTGCGGTGCATAAAAATTAAAAAACGGCCATAACTTCGTCAATTCTGTACCTATTTTCATACAAATGACATTTTCAGAAACCCTGGGTCTTTTCTCGGATGATAGCTGTTGAAAATTTCGAAACTTCGTCGCTGACTTCTAGCATTCGAAAAATGGAAAATGTTGTTTGAGAGACAATTTTTGTTATTTTTCAAAGTTTTCAAATTTGACCTACATTTTTGGATACTTGAAAGAAATCCGATTCCAGTAATATAACTTTCATTCAGAGTTATCACCCTTTATTTTTCGATTTTTTTCGAATTTTCTGCCCATTTTGTGAGCCCGAGTTTCGTTTTACGGCTGAATCGACGATTCTGAAACTTCTGGAACATGACGTTATTGTCCAAATCCAACTGATAAAGCTAATTCGACAAGGATCCTTAAACCGGAAGTGGTCGAAAAAAAATTGTCCAATATTTTGAAGAAAAAGCAAAAAATGGGGGCTTTTGGGAAAAACGTGATTTCTCCACCCGATATCAACGGATTAGAGAAATTAAGGTATCGGTGGGTAGCCCGGGGATTTGACTATCATATGACATGCTGGAAATCAAGTATTTTCTGATTTGGAGCGTTTTTGGACGCCTGTATCTCGAAAACTGCTCCAAGGATTTTTCTTAAACTTTACCTATCCAGAGTCCCTCCGGTAGTCTTGTGCATGAATCCATCCAATAAGACATTGAAATGTCTGGAATAGGTAAAATAATGTACTGAAAATCGAAAAAAGTTGAAAAATCGTGAAATTTTGGAAAATGCTCTATTACTTTATTATTTAAACAAATTTTTACAAAAAAAGTTACAGATTCAGATAGCTGACCTAATAACGATTCTAATGATGTATAATATGTATTGAAATATTTAAATTTAATTTGTGATATATTGACATTTTTGCATTTTTGGCACTATTGAACATAGGATTTCCCAGGGAAATTTTTATCTGATCAGACAATGTAATATATCATTACATAGCCCTGTGGCTATTTGATAAGCCAATCCGGTTATTAAAACTATCCCGACAATAATCTCCATACCGAAAGTATTCAAAAAATGAAGAAAAAAGGTTTAGAATAATGGTGCTCTTGTAAAAAACTTGATTTCTCAATCAGATGTTAGCGGACCAAAAGAACTAAAGTATCGCTGGATAGCCCCATTAATGGACTATCATATGACATCTGAATGATACTATTTAGATGGATAGAAAATAAATTATGGTACGCCGAAAATCTAGTATTTTCCGTTTTGGAGCATTTGAGACGCCATTTTCTCGAAAATGAAAAATAATTTTTTTCTTCAACTTTTTTCACTCAGAGTCCTATCGTTGGACTATGGCGTGAGTCAAAAAATAAAAGCATTGAAATAATATAAGTGGTCCAAAAAGAACCTCAATCTTGGAAAATAGTTGAAAAATCCTTAAATTACTGAAAATGATCTTCTAATTTTCTTTCTTTGGAAAACAGCTGAATGGATTATTCTGAAACTTCTTGTACAGAAGGTAAGGTAACCAAACAACTTGTTAAAGCTATCCCGACAATGATCCAAAAACCGGAAGTAGTCAAAAAATTTCCGATATTTTGAGAAAAAAAACCCGTAAAAAGTAAAAAAAATGGCGATCTTGCGAAAAAAGTGATTACTACGCCAGATTCCACCGAATCAAAACAACTAAAGTGTCATTGGATAGTTCGAACAATGGACGATCTTATGACATCTAAATGGTAAAAATTCGCGGGTTAGGCAATATATAATGGAACGCTGAAAATCTATTATTTTCTTTTTTTGAGCCTATTCAGACGCTTTTATTTCGAAAACTTCTCTTATTTCCTGTCTTAAACCTATGTTACTTAGAGTCCTAACGGTGGTTTATGGCGTGAATCCAAATTTAAAAGCCCCAATATAGAATAAATGGTCCAAAAGGGCCACAATCTTTGACAAAAGTCGAAAAATAGTTATATCTGTAAATCTGCTTCTAATGGTATAATGTCCAATGGATCTTTCTGAAACTTCTGGTACAGGAAGTTACGTTCCCATACCACTTGTTAAATCTATCCCGATAATGATCCGTAAACAGGAAGTAGTCAAATAAATATTCAATATTTAAAAAAAAAAAAAGACAGTAAAAAAAATCAGTGCTCTTGCAACAATCGGGATTTCACCGTCGGGTGTGACCGGATCAAAACATCTAAAGTATCGTTTGGTAGCTCGATAAATGGGCTATTGTATGACACACTTCCTGTCTGATTCCTGAAAGCCGGCTCAGTGCTGCTTGCGGGTCTAGTTATTATTATTATTATTTACCGCGGGAGCCTATTTCTCTATGATCGAAAACAGATATCGATCTGGGGTTCAATTTTCTATCCGGAAACCATGTGGTGGCTACTTGATAAAGTATTCTTGAAACTTCTGCGCAGACCGGAAGTGGCTGAATTTTGAACGGTAGCAATAAATCAAAAATCGGCCGTGGTTTCGCCAATTCTTTACCTATTTTAAAACAATTCACATTTTTGGAAACCCTGAATCTTTTCCGAGACAATGGCTCTCACATTTTTCAATTTCGAACATTCATCTATGGCATTTGTCGTTCGAAATTTGAAAATACGTTGTTTAGGAGACAATTTTTGTAATTTTTCAAAATTTTCAAATTTGACCTACATTTTTGGGTACTTGAAGGCAATCCGATTCCAGTAATGTAACTTTCATTCAGAGTTATCACCCTTTATTTTTCGATTTTTTTCGAATTTTCTGCCCATTTTGTGAGCCCGAGTTTCGTTTTACGGCCGAATCGACGTTTCTGAAACTTCTGGAACAGGAAGTTATAGTCCAAATCCAACTGATAAAGCTATTTCGACCGGATCCTTAAACCGGAAGTGGTCGAAAAATTGTCCGATATTTTGAAGAAAACGCAAAAAATGGGTGCTTTTGGGGAAAACGTGATTTCTCCACCCGATATCAATGGATTAAAGGAATTAAAGTATCGGTGGGTAGCCCGGGGATGTGACTATCATATGACACCAATTTCACACGAATCCCATGAGAGGGCAGCAAAATATGACATGCTGAAAATCAAGTATTTTCTGATTTGGAGCGTTTTTGGACGCCTATATCTCGAAAACTACTCCAAGGATTTTTTTAAAACTTTCCCTATCGAGAGTCCCTCCGGTAGTCTTGTGCATGAATCCATACAATAAGACATTAGAATTTCTGGAAAAGGTAAAATAACGTACTGAAAATCGAAAAAAGTTAAAAAATCGTCAAATTTTAGAAAATGCTCTATTATTTCTTTATTTTAACAGATTTTCAAAAAAAGGTTATACATTCAGATAGCTGTCCTAATAACGATTATAACCATGTATAATATGTATTGAGTTATTGAAATTTAATTTTCGATATTTTGACATTTTGAAATTTTTGAAACTTTTGAACATAGGATTTCCAAGGGGCATTTTATCTGATCAGACAATGTAATATATCATTACATAGCCCTGTGGCTATTTGATAAGCCAATCAGGTTATCAAAACTATCCCGACAATAATCTCCACACCGGACGTATTCAAAAAATGAAGAAAAAGGTTTAAAAAAAATTAGCGCTCTTGCGAAAAACTTGATTTCTCCATCAGATCTTAGCGGATCAAAAGAACTAAAGTATCGCGGGATAGCCCCATTGATGGACTATCATATGACATCTGAATGATGCAATTTAGATGGCTAGAAAATAAATTATGGTACGCCGAAAATCTAGTATTTTCCGTTTTGGAAAACCGTAAAAACTAAAAAAAGTGGCGATCTTGCGAAAAAAGTGATTACTACGCCAGATTCCACCGAATCAAAACAACTAATGTGTCATTGGATAGCCCGAACAATGGACGATAATATGACATCTCAGTGGTAAAAATTCGCGAGTTAGGCAATATATAATGGAACGCTGAAAATCTATTTTTTTGAGTCTATTCAGACGCTTTTATTTCGAAAACTTCTCTCTTTCCTTTCTTAAACCTATGTCACTTAGAGTCCTAACGGTGGTCTATGGCGTGAATCTAAATTTAAAAGCCTCAATATAGTATAAATGGTCCAAAAGGGCCACAATCTTTGAAAAAAAGTCGAAAAATCGTTATATCTGTAAATCTGCTTCTAATGGTATAATGTCCTATGGATCTTTCTGAAACTTCTGGTACAGGAAGTTCCCATACCACTTGTTAAATCTATCCCGATAATGATCCGTAAACAGGAAGTAGTCAAAAAAATATTCGATATTTAAAAAAAAAAGACATTAAAAAAATCGGTGCTCTTGCAACAATCGGGATTTCACCGTCGGGTGTGATCGCATCAGAACATCTAAAGTATCGTTTGGTAGCTCGATAAATGGGCTATTGTATGACACACTTCCTGTCTGATTCCTGAAAGCCGGTTCAGTGCTGCTTGCAGGTCTAGTTATTATTATTATTCCAATTTATTTTTGATTAGATCTCAGCAACTGCTTGTCGGATCGTTACGATTTCTTCGGTTTGACTGGAAAAGTGGGTGTGACTTAGAGGATAAAGCTATTTTGAACGTTCTGCGACAATACGAAATGTCCGAAATCACCGAAGCTATCGTTTTTAGAAATATTGCAGTAATTTTAACAATAATCATTGGATTTTAACTTTCGATACATTTTGGCATAGCCGGAGACAGGGCACATAGCTACGCTACTTTTGATTTTTGATTTTCAGCGAATCTTCGCAGATTTACCAAAACTACAATTTTGATAGTTAGGTACCACTTTTCGAAAGCAAATATTATTTTTTTCAAATCTGGTATAACTGAAAGGGTGCGCCTTGGCGCACAAAATGTTGGGCCCAGTTTTTTTAATTTCGATTCCGTTTTCGGGCTATTTCGAAAACGGAAAAAGGTGTAAAATAAAGCTATTTACAACCCATCCAGCGTTTTCATATTTTAAAATATTACTTCGTAACTTTCATAAACTCGTAGCAATAATCTATACGGAGAAAATGTTTGTGAAAATTAATTTGTAATATGCGCAGTTGCCGAGAAATGGTCAATTTTGCATGAGTCACTCTTTACGCTATTGTGCCTGTAAAAGAGTCTATTATTTTTGGATTTTCATAAAAGTGAAACCATTTGATGCATAATGTCAATTGTAACTAGTTCAACTCAATTTAACATTTTCAATGTCACCGGAAATGACGAAATTTGGACAAAAACTGTATTTATAGCCTTCGAAACAAATAATTTATTCAAATGAGTCGTATTTGTTGTTTGTTTAAGATTTTGATATTTGATTCTAATCAACTAAAAAAATGAACCCATATGATCATATAGATATCACAAAATGGTTTCTAACTTGTTCAGTTGCGGAGAAATAGGCAATTTTCAGCAGGTCACTTTTCAAGGTTTTTTGTCCACAAAAGTGTCAATTATTATTCGATTTTCATGAAATTTTCACTGTGTGATACCTAATGCCATTTACGATTTCATACAAGAAATTTAAGATTTTCATTATCACCGAAAGTAACGTCATTTTGGCAAAAACTGTATTTTTAGCCTTCAAAACAGATATTTTATTCAAATGAGTCTGATTTGTTATGTTTTTAGAATTATATTTGATTCCAATCAGCAAATAGATTGAACCCATTCGATCATAGAGATACCAGAAAATGGTTTCTGACTTGTACGGTTGCAGAGAAATAGACGATTTCTACATGTCACTTTTCAAAGTTTTAGGTCTATAAAAGTGACAATTATTATTCGATTTACATAAAATTTTCACCATGTGATGCCTTATGCCATTTCTGATTTCATAAAACTAATTGAACATTTTCATTATCACCGGAAGTACTGTACACTTACATGTAACAAATGTATCAAATGAATTAATATTGCTGGATTTGGTTGATTCGGTGTCCATTTTATTTGATGTGTGCAATGCTTATGTGGAAACCTGTTTAATGGTTTCATTGGTACTGGAAGTGATATGTTTAGGGTAACGTGGCACCGGTTAAACCCGTCATTACTGCATCGCAGTTCTAGTTATTATTATTATTATTTCTTTTTTTTTTGTATTTCCTTCAAATCGGATTTCTCAGAATCTAACCATGGGAACTTTCTGAAACTTTGACCTACACACACACACACACACACACACACACACACACCCACACACACACACCCCACTAAAAAAAAAATTGGTGGTAGATTTTGATTAAATATATTTTCAAAGCGTTTTACGAATCCGAAATCACTGAATTTTACGAACGAAGAAATTAACCTACATATCTATAACTTTGTGGTTTTTTGACCGATTTTACTAATTTTTTCTTCTTTGAGCTCCCTGAAAAAATTCATTAGCATCTGCAATTTCGCATTTTCGAATTTCGAAAATTCATTGCTGTGATTTCTACCCGGAAGTTGAGACCAACTTTACAACTTCTTTAATAGTTGCATGATTTTCATGAAATTTAGTACGTAAGTAGATCTTACCGATGCGACTTGAAAGAAATTTTCTAAGTTATCTCCCCTTGGTGAAATTAAGGATCAAAGTTTTTAAAAAAAAATCGACGAAATATAGATCAGATTGCTTTGAAATTTTGTTTCTGTCTTGGCTAAGAAAATACTGATGTGTACACAAAATATGAAGTCTGTCGATTGAACCGCAAGTGCCACTATCTTGAAACGTGAAAAATCCTGAAGGCTTTTGCAATATTTTACTTACAGACATGGGAGTTACATTTTCTGAATCATTGAAGGAATACCTTAAAACCTATGGATCAGAATTTTTATTTTGGTCAACTGATGGTCACCATTTTGAACTGAATATGAGAAAAAATGAAAAATCCGCATTAACGGACATGAAAATGAACACAATAGGCCATAGTTTGGTGAATACGTCTCCTATTTCCAAAATGAATACATTTCTGGATAGTCGGGATCAGGGTTGAAATTTTGGTATGTGCAAATTTCACAATTTCGAATTTTGCCTTTGACATTTTTCGTGCAGACAAAGTTGTTTATGAGTGAAAAATTTGCATTAATGGCTTAGGAATGTTCAGAATAGGCTGTCGTTTCGTGAATTCGTCTCCTATTTCCGAAATTAGTACATTTCTGGTTAGCCTCCTTCCAGGAATGGGTAGTGGCTTTTGAATATATATTGTTTCAAAACGTTCTACGAATCCGAAATCACAATGTTTACTGACAAAAACTGTTGACCTACATAGCTGTAACTTTGTGACTATTTGACCTATTTTACTAATTCTTTATTCTTTGAGCACGTTAAAACATTTACATTAAATCTGCTATTTTCGAATTTTGAAAATTACGTCATTGACATCTCATCCTGGAAGTAAAATCCAACTTGACAACTTCTTTAATATTATCACGATTTTCATTAACCTTGGCATGTAAGTAGGCCTCGCTGTTCCAACTTTAACGATGTTGTTAGAAGTTTTCTAAATTATCTCCCCTTTGAGAAATAAAGGATCAAAGTTTTCAAAAAAAAAAAAAAATAAATAAAAAATAGGTCAGATTGCCTTGAAAATTTATTTCTGTACTATGTAAAACACGGCTGATGCATATGCATAATGTGGAGTTTGTTGATGGAACCGAAGTGCCACCAAGTGAAAAATACCTAAGACTTTTGCGATATTTTACGTACAGACATGGGAGTTACATTTTCTGATTCCTTGAAGGAATTCCTAAAAATCTATCGGAGCAGATTTTTGATTTCAATATGAAAAATAGTTAAAAATCAACGTTAACGGGAGTGAAAATAAACATATTTTGCCGTAGTTTGGAGAACTCGTCTCCTATTTCCGAAATGAATACATTTCTGGATAGCCGAGATCAGGGTCGATTTTTTGGTATTTGCAAATTACAAAATTTCGAATTTTGCCTTTGACGTTTATCATGCCGACAAAGTTCTTTACAGGACAATTTATTTTCTTAATTTTCAAAAGTTGTCCTACATATTCGAATAGCTGAGGTCAGTCTTATTCCCAAAATGTAAGTTCTATTTTAAAGTTATCTAATTTAATTTTTTTCCATTTTTTCCTGCCATTTTCATTTTTTTTTCTGCCCCATCCTGTTTTTTAAACGGCTTGATACATTTTTCTGAAACTTCTGGAATGGGAAGTCAATCCGATTACAGCAATACAAATATCAGTTATTTCCCTTCATTTTACAGATTATTTTTTCGCCCGGGTGAAATGTTTCTCGGTATATTTAGGCTTGTTACTTCACAAGTTTTTGACCGATTTTTTATATAACCCTTTGTAACAGAAGTGACCGTAAATATGAAAGCTTTTATATCTGCTATGCAGATCTAGTTGTTTTTGTTATTCTACATCACATATATAATTTGGTATTTAAAATGAATGTAATTGTTTTGTTTGTTATTTTACATTACAGAAAGAAAGTGGGTATTTAAGACATGTGTATAATGTTTTTGACAGAATAGGGTATGTGATCGGCAATGAGAATTCTGATTGGGAAGTTTTATGGGCACATGATTACCCATTTGTATCTTTATCTAAACATCTATCAGATTTAAAGCCATACCAGAAGGTAAGTAACATTATTAAAGAGTTGGAAAAAATCCCAAATGGGACTCTCAAGCTTAAAACTTGTCGGAAGACACAATTAGTACAGAAACGGCAAAATACAATAAATGTGTCAGAATTACCAAAAGTTTTCTCAAAAAAAACCCTTCAAAAAAGCATTGTGCTGTGAAAATGAAATAAAACCAAGTACGAACAATCCAAACCATAAGACAGAATTCGAAGTCCTAAAAAACGTTATAGGCAAAATAGTGTATTCAAGCAAAATAGTGTAATCGGCAAATGGACTGCTCCTCGTGTACAAAATACACGACAAACAGTGGTAACAGGTGTCCGGAAGAGTGAGCTTACCCTGCCTGTAATAAAAGATACCATATTTTTCGGTGTATTAAGATGAAGTTTTTTTACCAAATATTTTATTTTCTAGAAGGGGTGCGCCTAATACATAACGTTAAGCAAATCCAGGCGTTTTCCGTGTCGACACCAAAGTCGGAAGTTCAAGAAATAACTGCCCTAGAATCAACACATGTTGACCAGGTGACGCTACCTTAAAAGCTTATGATATGTTATCACTCAAATTAAATACAATACTGTTCCTTTTCGTGTCCATTTATATTTGTCAATAATGTTTTAGATATGTTTAAAATGTGTCCGTATTTGTCAACCTTTTAGATACAGTTAAAAAATGTCAATAATTATCACCCGTATTTCTGTTATTTCGTGCATAAAAAAGATGTTGACATTTTCTGCTATTCTGTGTACGGTATACCGTTTGTCATAACCGGCAATGCAAACACCATATAAGAAAAGCATATGTATCGTTAAAATTTCTTGCTATTTCTACAACATATTTCTGTTATTCTGTATACTCTTTGACATTACCAGCAGTTCTAACACGTCCCCGTTCAAGGTCAGTTGTGTTATAAGTCAAGTTGACGAATAGGGCAGGGCATGCATTCATACAAGTATTTTCATTGGCTCAATATAAGTCATCGGTATTAAGGGTGGGATTACAGTTAAACTGACATCGTATATATTGAAGTTCTTCAGTCTAACCTGTCGTCGAAACGTCAAATCTACTCGACGTATATCATTGACATAGTCAACCAATTCCTACTCAATTTGTTTCTGATCGATCTAAATAGCTACAATCTAGGTATTGTCATGCCGTGTGTAGTTGGCGGGGCAGTGGACACCATAGTTTGATTGTCAGTTGTTTGGATAGTATAATTAAACTAGAATTATTGTTTCTCTTTTACCGGTAGTCAAGATTTAAAGTAGCTAAGTCTCTAACTCAGTATCATCCAAAGTCTTACACATTGAAAACACGAATTATTTGTCAATTTAAATCAACACTGATGTAGTGATCTTACCGGGAAAAGGTAGGCTTCTGATATCCAATATTTAAGACAAAATAAACATTTTACCATTGGTACACGAATCGTGTACCATAGTGTGTTTCAGCATCATTTGTAACAAGTGACCAGGAAGAATGAGGCTAGACATATTCCACAACTCATGTCAATCAGTGACGTCATATCTTATCTGGAGAGCATGCACAACAGACTGGAATAACCAGACGCTAAAAATTGCCAGACGGTTGAGACTCATTCCGTATTTCACTGGACATAACTGATTTGAAATTAAAGAGTCAAAACAGAAACAATTGAATGTAAATCAGTTCATATACAATCAGATTACATTATTATATGTGTTGCGACCCGTTTGGGTCAATTTCTACGTCCAAAATATTAGTGATTTAGCTCCTTTAAGTCGTGAGTAACTGATCATGATAAATTATTTCTACAGTTATTATTTCATTCGTTTATCATCAATACCTATTCAGGAATCCATTTACAAGCGTCCTTTTTTAGGGCAGCATCAACCCAGCTACAGTAACACCTGTAGGTTATACTTTTGTAGCTAGCCAGATTTCAAATATTTTTCAGGCAGTTGGTCTATCATGACATAAGATAACTGGATTCTTAATACAGTTTGTGGGTACTGGTTTGATTTTTTTTTTTTCAATCACCCTTTCAACTTCACTTGCCTAACCACCTCTATATAATTCAGAGTAGATGGAGTTAGTTGATTAATTAAATGTTGAGTAAGAAGGCTTTATGCCCAGGTTTTCCCTGGTTTTCATGCCAATCAGTTTATTTCTAATATCGTTTTAGTTCAGAAAAAGACTGACGATTATCGTCCTGTTATAAACCTGAAAAATTTAAATATTTATATAAGTTATGAACATTTTACATAGGAAACTTTATGCTTTGCTTCTATCAGTATAATACATAGAGATGTTTTTCTATCATCAATGGATCTTAAAGATGCCTTTTTTCTATTCCTATTCGTCCAGATCATCATAAACATTTAAGTTTTATTTGGTGAGATTAGATGTCTCCCTTTCAGAGTTTCCTCAGCTCCAAGAGTTCTTTCTAAAGTTTTTCAAATCAAATTTTGCAAGCTTTCGCAATCAGTGTATACATTGTTCATATTTTATAGACAATTCCATTTTCTCTTTTCCACTAACAATAGTAACAACACTGCAAAAGAATGTGTATTTACACACAGAAAGCTGTAAGATATTTTCAAGAGCTAGGCTTTTGTTTAAATGAACAAAAATCTTGTGTAGAACCGTCTAAAGAAATTGTTTTTTTATAATTTACTATTAATTGTCATTTATTTACTGATCTCTTAGTCTTACTCAACAAAAGACAGATAAAGTCAAAAACAAGGCCAAAGCTTTATTAACATCGAACAAGCTCACTATCAGACAAGTAGTGTATTTTTTGGGACTGTGTTCCTTTTCTTGAACAGAAATACTGTTAGCACCTTTACATATACTTTACCTAGATAAAAGAGTAATCCAGAAGTTTACACAATGTAATTATTCATATGGGTATTTTCCCTCGATGACGTTTGAGTTAAACTGGTGGTTACATATAATATTAGCATTTAAATGGATTGAGGTCATTGTGCAGCAATTTATCCAATACGCATACCTGCTCAATGTGATAACACTTTATCCTATATTGATCATATATTTATAATTTTGGGGAACTATAGATAAATTGTTTTGAAAAAAACAAACAAATTTGGTACTGGTGTGCTTCTAGAAATATTTTTATCTGCTAAATATAGATCAATTATGTCTTATAGCATAGCCGATGCATTATCTAGATATTTTTCTGATTTCACAGAATTGAAGTTAAATAAGCACATTTTTCAGAGGGCTTGTAATCGTTTATTTGTACCGGACATATATCTATTTACATCACAGCTTATTTTCCAAGTTGTAAAGTATGTATCTTGACAGTCTGATCCATTTTGTTTGGCTCATGATGTATTTTAGTTTAGTTGATTTAATTTTCAGTTTTCACCCATACATTTTCCTCCTCTCACTGAAAGTTTCAGTGTAGTTGCTAAGTACCGGTATCTTAACAAAATAATCAGAGACCATGCGATAATTATAGGGCCAGGATGGCCAACACTGGTATGGTTTTTCTCGACTCTTAGCAATGCTAATTTCAAACCCCATTCATTTGCTCCTACGGAAGGACCTCTTGCGTTTAGTTCACCATGGGATGTGCTACCCCATGGGAGGCATAATTTTATACATGAACCCTTGTTTCATATCAAGCAATCCCTCACTAATAGAGGACCTTAACAATACGCTACCGACCCTATTGTCAGGTCCAGGAGACCAGGAATTAACAAACAGTATAATCTGGCCTTGAGACGATGGAATTTTTAGGTAGACCGGAAACAAATTGATCCTTTGGATCCCACTGTAGAAAATATTGCAAATTATTTGAGTGATTTATTGTCTAGTTTTCCTATAGTTTTGTTAACACCTACAGATCAGCAATCGTTCAGACTCTGGATGTTTCAGGCAGCAGGCAGTTCAGAAACCATACCATTATTAATCGTTTTTTGGAAGGTATTTTTAATCTTGATCCTCCAAAATCTTGTTTTGTAGCAACCTGGAGTGTTTCTATTCTATTTTGTTTTTGCAAGTTTTATTCGCTTTAGAAGATATATATCTTTGAAGTTCTCACTTATAAAACAGTGAGCTTAGTGGTTATAGCTACAGCCCTAAGGTGCCAGACATTAACAGCTTTTAGTATTAATCGCTTTCTAGATTATGGCAATGCTATTAGGTGAGGAAGTAAAAGTTTGAAAAACTTCTGGTCAATCTTCTCCTCTATACCAAGTCAATTTGGATTAGTTTACTGATAAGACTTTATGTCCATGCTATACTGTCCATGCTATACTCTGCAATATTATCTTAAATTAACTCCAGATGTTGGGAAGTCTTCTCAAATTTTTGTATCTCATACATGTATTATACTCAGAGCAGTAACGCCATCTACCATTGGTCGATGGTTTGAGAAACCGTTGTGCTGGCAGGTACTGATATAAGCCTCATTCAATTCAACTTCTTGATCTGCATATTTTAATTCTGGATGCTCTATTTCAGACAATCTTAAAACAGTATCATGGAACAATGATAGGTTTTGTTTTTTTACAAGTTCTACTATAGATCTACAGAAAATAATGCATTTTTTAATTATATGGATAAATTTTAACAGCCTACTACTATTTGGTTTCTTTTGTTGACAACCCTTTCAATGATGCCCGAAGGGCATATAATGGAATATAATCTCCTCATCCAATAGAAGGATTATATGAATATATATAGCCTGAGGGCTCGAGGATTTATATACCCTCCCTTTAAGCCCTCCCAGGGCTATATATGGTTGCCAACAAAACTTTAAAGAGACAACTAGTGCAGAGTCTTACCTCTTATTTATAGTCAGGCGTATATTGACACAGTGCTGCACGTGCAATTGTGCTATTTTTAGACTTTGAATGTTGAGTTAGTATACATATTTATTTAGATCAATGAGCAATATGCAATATAAATCCTCGAACCCTATGGCCATATATATTCATATAATCCTTCTCATCCATCGCGCCCTTCGGGCGCTCGGATGAGAGGAGATTTTAGATCATGAGAAAAACGAATTTGACTTTTTTAGTTTATTTTTTGGATTGAATTTGTACGCCTTGTTGGCCGACAAAACGAATAAATACCACGATGAAAAATACAGACAGAAGTTCGTTAAAAACTGGGGAGATGTTACCGCTGAAGAAATTCGTGATTTTCTAGCCATAAGAATCTTTATGAGTATTACGACGCAGCCAAGGACAAACATGTATTCACCGAAAGGTGAAATAAATCACGATAAACTGCATTATGTTAGGCCCATTTTAAACCATGTTTTGGACAATTGTGCTACAAGATACAACCCTCATCAAAATACGTCCATTGATGAAGCTATGGTGGCATTCAGAGGAAGGATCGGCTTCAAACACTATATGCCGGCCAAGCCAGTGAAATATGGTATCAAGGTGTGGGTGAGGGCAGACCCCAACAATGGTTATGTGAATGACTTTCAAGTCTATACTGGAAAAGAAAACATGACTGCAGAAATTGGCCCGACCTCGCGGGTGGTTTTGGACTTAACACGGAAAGTGCAATTTCAGAACATGATCGTGAATGTCGACAATTACTATACCAGTGCTCATTTATTCACTGAACTTAAAAAGGTTGGCATAATGGCCCGTGGCACATGCAGGACAAATCTTAAAAATTGGCCCAAAGCACTCAATTCTAAAGCCAAAGTCATAAAAAAAGTGGCAAAGTGGAGAATTCAAGATAGTGCAAACTGGAAATTTAACGGCAGGGATGTGGAAAGATAAAAGAATTGTAAACTTCATGTCTACTGCAGATTCGCCCTTGGAGACGGTAGATGTACAGCGGAAACAAAAAGATGGTTCGATAAAAACTGTTAAGTGCCCAGTAACCATAAAAGAGTACAATTCCAACATGGGTGGGGTTGATCGATCAGATCAATTGCGTATGGAGTATCCAACTTATAGAATGTCCAGAAAATGGTGATTGTATTTGTTTGTTTTTTTATTTGACCTTAGTATACTATTCAAAAAAAGTAGGGGATATTTGATTTTTAAGTGTTATTAAAGTCACCTAATGAAACTGACGAAGAAACAAATGACAAAATGAAATGAAGTTCACATTCATCGATTTATTCCAAATGATCGTTAGACTAAGTAAGGCACAGACTGACCATTATAAGGGTAAATGATACCCGGGGTCAAACAGCAAAGTTACCACAGCATCACAACCAAGTCAGTAACGGGTAAATCCTCCTCTGTTTGCCAAAAAAGCATTGATCCGACGTGGCATACTCCTAATGAGACGTCTAAGGTCATTTTGGTCCAGATTGTCCCATTCCTGTTGCAACGCAGCAGCAAGTTCTTGGACATTGGCAGGACGTTGTTGACGTTGACGTAACCTCTGTCCAAGCATGTCCCAGACATGCTCGATGGGGGAGAGGTCGGGACTCAGTGCTGGCCAAGGTAATGTGGTGATGTTCTGTTGTTGGAGGTAACCTGTAACGATCCTGGCCCTGTGACATCTTGCGTTGTCATCCTGGAAGATGAAACGGCGGCCATGACGTCGTGCGAACGGCACAACATGGACTGCCAAGATGTTGTCCCGGTAGTACTGGCCTGTAACACGCCCTGCAACAACATGTAAAGCCGTTCTTCCAGCAACAGTGATGCCTCCCCACACCATAACAGAACCACCCCCAAATCGATCATGTCTGATGACGTTAACGTCTTGGAAGCGCTCGTTTCGACGACGCCACACCCTCCTACGTCTGTCCAAAAAATCAACAGTGAACCTTGACTCATCTGAAAACATCACATTGCTCCAGCGTCGATTATCCCAGTGTTGACGATCCCTACACCAACGACGTCTTGCCTGAATGTGATGATCTCTCAAACAAGGGATCACGCGAGGACGTCGGGCGCGAAGGTGACCCCTATGCAGTCGATTCCGAATCGTCTGGCCACTCACTCTCACACCAGTGTCTGTTTGAAGACGAGCGCTGATCTGATTTGCTGTGATGACACGATTTCTCAAGGCCAAGGTACGGATAAATCGATCCTGGGCTTGAGTTTTCGCCCTTGGTCGACCTGAGCGTGGTCTGTCCTGTACAGATTGTGTATCACGGTATCTGGACCATAGCCTGCTTATGACAGACTGAGAAACATTCATCGTCCGCGCCACAACCGCCTGTGTTGTGCCGATCTGTAGCATGCCAAGGGCACGTAACCTTTCATTTTGGGTAAGCCGACGCATATCAAAATTTGTTTTCTGGTCACTAAAACAATTAAACTGATGTTTCCACCCTGGAATTCAATGCCACAATGACTGTAACATTCAAAGTCAGAGTCGTGCAAATCTTGGGTTGGACCCCCATGATGATCCCAAGCATCCCCTGCATTCCATGCGGTAGCTATTGGTGCGTTTGGGCGTCACATGTAACTGGAAATTTTTCTTCTGTTAGGTTCTATAGTGACTTTTTTCGTAGTCATTTGCATATTTTAGTATTATGCCCCCAAAATCAAATATCCCCTACTTTTTTTGAATAGTATATTTCAAATGCATTTATTCTATATAAGGAATCTAAAAACCACCAAAAACAAACTAAAAATGGTAATGTCATTCAGCTATCATTGCTAGAATTTAAAATGAACTTATTTAAAAACATGATTGGAAACGAGAGATATGGAAGAAAAAGAAAACGTTTTGAAGCTGGAGCGAAAAAAGGCAGATGTAGACAGTGCTGTAAGTCAAAAAAACGTGAAGAATCGTACTTTCAGTGTGACAATTGTTTTGTGCATTTGTGTGTTGTGTGCTTTAGAGCATACCATGAATCTTAGTCATAAAAAAAAACATTTAATAAAACTAGTGCTTGTAATTATTGTGATAAATATAAGGGTATCATTGACAACTTTATCTACAGTGCTAATCATATAAAATTTATTGAGGATTACACTAATCATTTGTGCTAACTATGGATCTTTAAAATGTAACTTTATAATTTGTGTGTTCTGTGCTTTAGAGCATATAGTCTTAAACATTTATTAACTAGTGCTTGTGATTATTCTGATAAATATATGGATATTTATGTGTGCTTGTGTGATGCGTGGATCTTAAAAATGTAACTACATATTTCATAAACCTTTCATTTTACGTTTTTTTTTTTACATAATCGGTTTCATAATTTTGTTGTTATTTTGTATTTTTTTGTAAAAATAAAATCTTTGTAAAGTCTGATTTTATATCTACATTTGGTAATATAAACATTTTTTGACCAGAGTAATAGTTTTTGTTTTATGTTGTGTTATCTGAAATATGTGAGAATAGTGGATAATCCTTTAATTAGCTCTAGGGATAGAGGCTATAGTCTGGTTAATTGGCTCAGTGGATTAAGCAGTAGTTAACATAATTAGCTTTAGGGGTCAATGAGTTAATTCCTCAAGAGAGATTGAGTGGTTTTATATGCCCGCGCTTAAATTAGAAGTGAATGTGATGTTTTGTTTTGTGTCTTGTTCGAAAATTATAGAGATAAACCGTTCTTAATTTTGATAAGTTCTTTCAAAATATCTTATTGAAGATTGGTGAAATGTGTGCAGCTCATTCATTATTCTTTATCTCGAGATAAAACAATATGACATCCTAATTTAAATTCTATCCATGTAAATAATATTGTAAATATCGTTAGATAGCTAATTTAAGTCTGTTCCACTTGCTTATTTGATTAACTATTAATTAAGTTCACTCCATGATATGATAAACAGATGATAAAACTTTCGCATGGGTGGCAGTTATAATACTCTTCATAGCACATGTCATCACACACCGTTCCGGCCAGACGGTATGGAAAAGATAAGACTACTGGAAAACACTGAATAAAGGAAGAAGAAAAAAATGAATTTGTATCTCCCTACAGTTGACCACATCGACGATGTACGGAAGAAGAAAATGGATATAATTTCTACATTGCGCGTGTGACCATTATAATGATATATATTATACATTCGCATGTGTTATGAAAATAATTTATATAGATGTGATTTCAGTTATTCGCGTGTGTGCAAATTAGAATATTTTTCATTATATTTGCGATTCCAAGAACGCATGTGTGTGAACAGTAAAATTATCTGCGACATAATTGTGTATGAACACTTTAGTATATATGTATGAACTTTTCAACCAGTGTCTTATTACTTTTCAACCAGTGTTTTATTCTTTTGCCATTTACATTTTTGTTGTTCATATAACTGTTAATCAGTGTATTGTTATTTTTCGTATTTTTGTTTATATTTTAATTAGGGTAGTTACCATCGACTCCATTTATATTTAATTTTGTAATGGTCTTAAAAAGTTATTTCATATGATTCATAACTTTATTCAAAAAAAAAAGGGAAGGTATGTTACATAATCACTTCTATCTGATGTTATAGACGCTTCCTGCCAACTTGACACCTGTTCACTATTGACATTCCTGGAGTTCTTGGTCAATGTGATTATGTAACGATTAGTTAACCTTACCTTGTTGGCATGTCTTATTTAAACTTTCTTTGATGATAAGCAAATGTGACCCACCGCATGTTATTGAGTCGGAATGGGGCAAAATTAATTTTGCACAAGAGACAAAATAAGCGAAAATATTGATTTTGATCGAAATTGAGATTTTCACAAAAATGAGTCTATAAATATACTATCTATCGACTCAAAAGATCAAAATAGCAATAAAACATTTTAAAACGCCTTTATTTGGACGTTTTGTAAGAGTACCGTATTCTTAAATCTGTCATTTTCTGAATATTCTCAGCGGAATTAGATATTTTTCTCTGCTCGCAGCGGGGCGACCTGTCAATCCTCTTGCAAAATGCTTGGCATCGTTGTAAAGCGGAGAATCTCTAGTTTATAAATATGACCAAAGTATTGCCGATGAATTCATTTTGAAGAAATACAAAAGGGTTTTAAAACTCCTAAAAATGTAAACATACTCCGCTTGTTGCTATGCTTCCAACACGACTCGTTTGCTGATTGGCCCAGACGACGCCTGCAAAGCATTGTGGTTCCGTGGCCGCATCGAGGCTCAAGCAGACGATAGAAATTAGATTTGGGCAATGTTATGGTGTATCTACATGCGATACACTAAAACAACTGTTGTTGTTTATTAAAGATTTAACGTTCAATACAATGAATATGATATTATGGACAGGTTGATTTAATTAAATTATTTACGCTTGAAAACTGTTTAAAACACAAAATAAAAAGCTCCTCGGATACCAACAAATTAATTCTGATCGTATATATATAGCCGTTGAGTGTTAATCAAAACATTGTAAATCAATCAACAAGCGGTTCGTATCATTGAGTAATACTAATCTGTAATCACTTCTCACGGATTAATGATTAGTTGATTGATAATTAACAATGATAAGGCCACCGACAATTCATTATTTACTCCGAATAACTAATCAAAGCGGCGATGATTTAATGTCTCGTTTGGTCTGTTAGAAAATAATTTATTGTCCTTAAATGGAAATAAACAAAATAGCCAATAATTTTCTTTCCGAAGAGAATTTTATTGATAGGTGAATTCCGTTTACTATCGCTTCATACGGCATGCAAAGTTAAGAATGCATATTGGATATTATTATTGTTTAAAATTCTATTATCACCATGGGTCGGGAAAATGAGGACGACCAATGAGTCGAAACGCGACGATTATCGAGTGGGAAAAATAATCTGCCATTGTTTAATTACACCCCTTCCAAAATGAACGTAAGCATTTCATGCCAATGAAATTGAGATTTCTATTCTATTATGGACTCATATTTTGATACCGTTACGGTACCTCAGGCTTAAAATAACAATAGACTTATTGTACACGCAAAATCTTAATTCAGGCATGCTGCTGTGGCGGCTTCTTTGATGATTAAGATAGGCTACTAAACTTGATTACCCAATTAACAACTTTAATCTTCTGACCACTGGCACCAAGGTGCTAAATAATTGATGAGATTAACTGAACTGAAGTTAATCTCACCAAAGTTATAATATACATACTTAGACTACTAATGTATACACTGTTCTAAATTATAACGCTATCATTGGAATTGTGAATATGCCGCATGTGTTGTGAATGTTTTACTATGAAAAGAGCGCATTTACTACGATTTTCGTTATCGGCACCCTTGAAAATCTAAAGAAGAAAATATTAATATTAAACGACAAAATAACGAAAGATTTAATGGCATGGTTGCTGTGTGATATTGTTTTAGAACATACCGACACCTTTAACTTGCTTTTTTCTAAAAACTGCAGATGTCAGTGCATTCAATGCATTTGCAACTGAGAGCTCGCCCTTTTCCATTCTCCAACGTTAAACAGTCACCCATGCCCGATGAATTAATAAATTAAATTCTCGTAATGCTATTATATCCACTGTAAATAGCGTTTGTTTACAGCTTTCAATACACTGGCATCGTAACCGTGCCATACGAAAACTCCATAGTATATACAATGGAACTAGTTTCAATTAAGGTGTATAGTCAAACCATGTTAATAATGTATCTTTGATTATAAGGCCTAGTACCAACTCTTTTAATTAGAATCGTCAATCGCGGTCAAACCACGAACAGTGATATTGTTCCACCACCAGCGGAACATTAAATTAGTAATCATATATAACACCCAATAGCTAAATGATTCCGCACCCCACCGTATCGTAGCAAAATGAACTGGCTCATTTCCAGTGCTTGAGTTACTTTTCTTTTACAAATCATCCTATTTCGAGTGCGAGTATTATTCCATTTGTTATTATATTTTATTAAAAAAAATACTAGTAATTTGTGATGCATTATAATACAATTTGTTATTATAATTATTTTATTAAATTTATGAGAGTTTTTAGCATACTGTTGTCTTTTGAAAACTGTTCTCTTTTCTTATACTTGATAGCATGAGGTGTTGAATACCGTCGTTTCATTGGTATACCCTAGCCTGCAAGGTGTGACCATAACTGATGAGTGACAATAAAATCATCGAATATGTAAAATGATAAATATTTGTTGTCATTTTGGCGTCCATTTTGAAAAAAAAGATGGCGGAAATTGTCGGATCAAATTGTTACTACAATTTTCGTCTTCAGCAACCCTGAAAACCTCTAGAAAACAATATTCAACGACAAAACAGCAAATAAATGGCTTGGTTGCTATGTGATTTTGTTTTGAAACATACCAAATCTTTAACTTGATTTTTCTCAAAACTTACTTTGGTGAGTTGGGTGGCTTTAAGCAGTCACAACTCAGTCAATTTTGGCCCGATTCAAACAAACTATACATCAAATTGAAGGTAATGAGTCGGAGAATGTGAAAATAACAATAACTCAATTTTCAAAATTTCCTCATTGCGACTCAGTATGCCATGGGGGGTCACAAATGTTAAACCTGATATGATACATGATACATCAGCCAGATGTCTAATAAGATTCCTTTGTCTGGAAGGGTTTATAAGCCAAGGGCAGAGAACAAACGAATTTGACAGAGGTCCGGCCAGGACAGGCCACGCAGGTCTGAAGTTAAGACCGGACAACGGCCATGTAATGTAAGTTAGTTGGGAGTTGGCCCATTCGTGCCAAGCTAGGGCCATGGCTCCCTCAACACAAGCTAATTCATAGTTTTAAGTTTTGTCCATAATATGTTAGAAGAAGAATAAAACCTGATTAAAGAACCAATAGTGTCACACATCTGAAGCCTAAATAAAGACTTACAATTGGCAGATTTAGCTCTTGCATAATGTATGTTTAAGTGAGAGTGATGAAACTTAGTGTATAGTTTCATTGCATCATTACCTTGACTAAGTCTAAGTTCGATAATGTGCATGTTATGCTCAGGGTAAGCAGAGCGATAAGCCTTTGGTTATAATGAAGTGAGAGCGATGAAACTCTGAATATCGATTTGTTATATCATTACCTTGACTAAGTTCGATGGTGCGAATTTTCTGCTTAGGCTAAGGAGCGATAAGCAATTTGATTAGTCAAGACTTTGGAACATGACAACTCTGCTTTTAATTGAGGTAGAATGGTTAAACTTGATGTAGATGTTCATTAGGTGAATGTCTTGACTGAGTTCAATGATTAACATTTCGAGCTAAAGCTAAGCAGAGCTAATTAATTTCATTGGTCGATGCCTTGGGACAAGATGATCTTGATTCTATCTGATAGAGAGTGATGAAACTTAGTGTATAGTTTGATTACTCGATGTTTTTGAAAAAAAAATAAATGTGTGATTAATTAATATGTGTCATCTATTTATTTTCGGATTTTGGCGGGGGACATCAGCCTAACTGTTGGCTTGTTTCATAAAGAAATATATATATATAAAGCTTGATACGGCTAAATATCGGTAATTATTATAACTGTAAACAGTAGAGTTTGGCCCAGTTACTGGAGTTCGCAGGTGTATTCGAGTCACATATGGTATGGCACATGTTCCACAAGGTGCTGGAGAAGGGTGCGCTTAAACCATGCACTTTTATTTTTTCCTGAAACACCTCTGCCAAACTATCCCTGCACCCTATCTACGCACACGCCTAATACACTGAAAAATACGGTAACAAATCTCACAGCCTTCTACACCATGAACCACAGGTAGATAGCTAGCCACACAAAGCGTGGAAATATGCCCGCACAGCGAGTATGTGTCGAAAAAAAAAGTCATAGACAGCACCTTTATCCAAAAGGAAAACTTGAATGTGGATCAAAATTGAAAAGGGTCCTTTATGAACTTTATGCATTCAAGAATTCTGAACACTGTCGTGTTCACAAGCTTTTCCAGGCACAAGATATGTGTCTGGAACAGAAAGTCGTGGAAACTTTGTACGTTCTTAGCTCAATCAAATTTATGTTGATTTTTCTTGTTTTACTTTATCAAAAAACAGATTTCTCAATGCTGTTTAAGCTGAGCTATAAATCACAGATTGACACATTTGACTTGTTTTGTCGTAGAGAGTTACAATTGAGCTATTTGGCATTGCTCTTACAAAAAAAGCAACAAAAATCTGACTTTCGGTTACAAAATGTCACAGGTGTATTGCCTTTTATGCAAAATGTGAAGTTTGTGGACCCTCTAGATGTAACTTAACATATATGTGAAGGATCAAAAGATCTTGGACGAGGTTGAATTTGGTGTATATCAAACCGCAAGGAATGCATGATGTTATCAAAATACATGTTGTTGCTTGCATGTTTGTTACATTACTCAACTTTCTAGAGTAAGATGGCCCAGTTTAGGGTTTATCAAATCTGACTGAAAAGAGTAAATGGAGATGTGGAGGGCCCACAAGTGGAAAAGAGTTGGAAACAACGACTTTATAGAACACGTCTACAATTATTCTTCTGACACTTCTTATATTTTGTTCAACTAATAAGAGATGTTGTTTTAGGTGAACCATTTTCCAGGTTCTGGTTATATCACAAATAAAGCCAGTTTAGCTGCAACAAAGATGGATTTTATACCAACAGCATTTAAAATGCCTACAGATAAAAGAAACTTTACACAATATGTAAGTCTATTTGCTGTTTTCATCATTTTTATACGCCAGAAGTTAACATCCGATCTTTTAGAAATTTATATGCATTTTTTAAATTAGTGAAACGAAGAAGCCTATTAATATTGAATTTCAGCAATTTCCGCTGATTACTTCAGGGGTTATGGCCCTTGTTTCACTTTGTTGCACCTTGTGAACGCTTTAACGGCAACAGTTATCATTTGATCTTTGTGAAATTTATATGCATTATTTAAATTAGTAAAACGAAGAAACCTATTGAATTTCAGCAATTTACAATAATTAATTCTTGAGTTATGGCCCTTGTTTCACATTGTTCAACCATGTTAATGCTTGTATGAACACTCTTAATGCCAAAAGTTATGATCCGATCGTTTTAAAATTGGTACATTTTGTTTACATTAGTGAGATGAAGAAGCCTATGGCTCTTGTTTCTCTTTGTTGAACCTTGTGAATGCTCTATGGCCAAAAGTTAACATCTGATTTTTGTGAAATTTATTCGTATTATTTAAATTAGCAAAACGAAGAAGCCTATTGAATTTCAGCAAAATTCTGTTTATTATGTCTAGAATTATGGCCCTTGTTTCAATTTGTTGAACCCTGTGAACGCTCTAATGGCAAAAGTTATCATTCGATCTGTATGAAATTTAAATGCATCATTTAGATTAGTGAAACCACGAAGCCTATTGAATTTCAGCAATTTACAATAATTACTTCTAGAGTTATGGCCCTTGTTTCACTTTGTTCAACCTTTTTAATGCTGAATTGATGAAAGTTATCATCAGATGTGTATGAAATTTATATGCACCATTTGAATTTGTAAAACAGAGGTCTATTGCATTTCAGCAATTTCCATCAATTATTTCTAGAGTTATGGCCCTTGTTTTACTTTGTAAACCTTGTGAACGTTCGAATGACAAAGGGGGGGAAGATGACCAAATGGTTAGCACGTGCGCGCTGTAACATAAGGTCTGTCATTAAGTCAACTGGTGTGGTTTCGATTCCCCGGTTGTATGTGGCAAGGAGTAGGGTCGCCTGTCCAACCTCGTGGGTTTTCTCTGGTTTCCTCCCACTGCTAAATACCCCTACACGCAAGCAAATTATTGAAATAAATTGAACCATGTGTTAGTCCCGAAATGACCTAGTTTGTGTGGAGTGGACGTTTAACCCCATTATAATCTGCTCTGTATGAAGTTGTCTTATAAATGCCCCCAATTCCCTACAAAAGAATAAATATGCGACAACCCTTGTCGACTGCTCGTATATTTTAGCTGCTGTTAGCGTATGTTTCATTGCCTGGCCACCTATCTATTAAAATGGGTCTGTCCGTCCGTCCGTCACACATTTTTGGGACACAATAACTATCTTTCTAATTGCGCTAGAATTTTTCAAACTTGGTGTAGGTGTTTATTAGGTCATTGCCTTGATGGAGTTAGAAGATGAGCATTTTCTGCTAAGGGTAAGCAGAGATAAGCAATTTGATTGGTTGATACTTTGGGACACAATATCTTTAGTTCTAATTAAGTGAGAGTGATGAAAATTGGTGTATAGTTTCATTACATCACTACCTTGACTAAGTTTGATAATGAGCATTTTCTGCTCAGGATAAGCAGAACGATAAGCAATTATATTGGCTGAGAATTTGGAACACAATAACTCTCCGTCTAATTGAGCTAGAATGTTCAAACTTGGTGTAGGGGTTTATTAGGTCAGTGCCTTGATGAAAGCAATTTGATTGGTTGATGCTTTGGGACACAATAACTTAAATTCTAATTAAGTGAGAGTGATGAAACTTGGTGTATAGTTTCATTATATCAATACCTTGACTAAGTTCGATAATGAGCATTTTCTTCTCAGGGTAAGCAGAGCGCTAAGCAATTTGATTGGCCGAGACTTTAGAACACAATTGAATAACTCTACTTCTAATTAAGCTATAAAGTTCAGACTTGGTGTAGGTGTTTATTAGGTTGATGCCTTGATTGAGTTTGAAGATGAGCATTTTCTCCTTAGGGTAAGCAGAGATAAGCAAATTGATTGGTTGATGCTTTGGGACACCAAAATAACATTAGTTCTAATTAAGTGAGAGTGGGGACACATGGTGTATAGTTTTATCACATCAACACCTTGACTAAGTTCGATAGTGAGCATTTTCTGCTCAGGGTAACCAGAGCGATAAGCAATTTGATTGGTCAATACTTTGGAACACAATAACTCCCCTTCTAATTGAGGGAGAATGTTCAAACTTGGTGTAGACGTTCATTAGGTTAATGCCTTGATGGAGTTCGATGATAAACATTGTCTGCTTACGGTAAGCAGAGATAAGTAATCTAATTGTTTGATGCTTTGGGGCACGATAACTTTGGTTTTAATTAAGTGAGAGTGATGAAACTCCGAGTATAGATTCATTATTTCATTACCTTGACTAAATTCAATGATGATAATTTTCTGCATAGGCTAAGGAGCGATAAGCAATTTGATTGGTCAAGACTTTGGAACATAACAACTCTGCTTTTAATTGGGTCATTCCATGTCAACTGGACCAGTGTGAAACCCTAATAAACATCTTAACAAAAACAATAGTGTTTCACCTGCAAGCAGCACTGAAGCGGCTTTCAGGAATCAGACAGGAAGAGTGTGATACAATAGCCCATTCAACGAACTACCAAACAATACTTTGGCTGTTTGATCCGGTGATACCCGACGGTGAAATCACGATTTTCTCAAGAGCACCTATTTTTTACTGTTTTTTTTTTCTCAAAAAATCAAATATTTTTTCCTACTACTTCCGCAGAAACATCTATTCAGCAGTTTAATAAAAAATATTAGAAGAGCATTTCCAGTAATTTAACAACTTTTCGACTTTTTTCAATGATTGGGACCCTTTTGCGACCCTTTGTACCATATTGAGGCTTTGAAATTTGGATTCACATCCTAGACCACCGATAGGACTCTATGTAACAGAAGTTTAAGAAAAGAAATAAGAATAGTTTTCGAGATAAAAGCATCTGAATAGGCTCCAAAAAGGAAGATACTAGATTTTCAGCGTCCCATAATCTATTTATTGGCTTAAGCATCGAATTTGTGTCATTTGGATGTCATAAGATCGTCCATTATTCGGGCTATTCAATGACACTTTAGTTGTTTTGATTTAGTGAAATCTGGCGTAGTAATCCCTTTTTGGCAAGATCGCCATATTTTTTTTACTTTTTTTTTCAAAATATCGGATATTTTTTCGACTACTTCTGGTTTTTGGATCATTGTCGGGATAGTTTTAACAAGTTGTTTGGATACTTAACTGTCTGTACCAGATGTTTCAGAAACATCCATTGAGCTGTTTTTTAAAAAAATATTAGAGCATTTTCAGTAATTTAACGATTTTCCAACTTTTTTCAAATATATTATTTCAGTGCTTTTATTTTTGGATTCACACCCTAGACCACCGATAGGATTCTGAGTAAGAAAAGGCGTCTCAAAAGGCTCTAAAACGGAAAATACTACATTTTCAGCGTACCATAATTTATTTTGTAACCATCGAAATCGTATCATTTTAGATGTCTTATGATAGTTCATTAATGTGGATATCAACAGTAGTTCTTTTGGTCCGCTAATATCCGACGGAGAAATGAAGTTTTTTGCAATAGGGCCAATTCTTTTTAACCTTTTTTTCATTTTTTGAATACTTCCGGTATGGAGATCATTGTCGGGATAGTTTTAATAACCGGTTCGTGCAATTAAATAGTCGCAGGGCTCTATAATGATATATCAAAAAAGACTGGTTGGAGATTCTCTATTTTCCAGTGTCATCAAAATCGGATCAAAATTGTCACCTCTAGGAGGTCCTCAACCTTGATATACCAGATGTTTGGTCCGATTTTCAAGAAATTCTAACTGAACCATCATTAGGGTGTAACAGTGATATACTAAAAAGTTTTTTTTAAATCGGATAAAAATTGTGACCTGGAGAGGGACCACAAGCTCAAAATGCGTTTTTTCGTACAATCAAGGGCCATAATTCAGGAAGTTACGTTCCAATATGCTCGAATATCGAAAGCAACCAAGATCTTTGGGTTATAAACATGCATTTCAAGTTTCATCAAAATCGGATGAAAATTGTGACCCCTAAAGTGTCCACAACCTTGATATACCATATTTTACACTGTTTGCGTTCAAGGGGCGACCATTTTGTCCGTCAGTTTAGTTCGATTTTCACGAAATTCCAACTCAACCATCATTAGGGTGTAATGGTGATATACAAAAACGTTTTTTTAAATCGAATAAAAACTGTGACCTCTAGAGGGACCACAAGCTAAAAACGTGACTTTTCGTACAATCAGGGGCCATAATTCAGGAAATTACGATCCGATATGCACGAATATCGAAAGATATTTGAGTCATAAACAAGGGTTTGAGAAACTAAATTGTAAAACCTCCAATATTATCTACGGTATAGAATGTACACTCTGCGGACTGGTTTATGTTGGCGAAACTAAAGGACCTTTACATTTAAGCATTAACGGTCATCGTCACAATATTAATAAGGGTAGTAACCAGATTCTTTATAGGCATTTTAACCAATCTGACCACTCTGTACTATCTTTGAGGGTGTCTATATTAGAGAAAATTTACCACCATACCAACTTTCGCAGAAGCCGGGAGGAATATTGGATACGTACATTAGGTACTGCCACCCCTTACGGATGCAATGACAATGTAGCTAGTATTGGAAATTTGTCTAGCCCTGCGTGTAGCAATGTTAATGTCATGATGTTATTCCCAAAGTTTCTTTGTCGAAAACGCAGTCATGGACATCGTCGCTACACACCACCCAAGCTCAGCACGATTTCACTTGATGCCCTTTTGGAAATTATCCAAGAACCACTAGGGCCACACCATATACGTACTAAATTATATTCGATTCCACTTACTATTTTGAAATTACTTAAATCTGAATGTTTGGATTCAAATTGCACTGATCTTGACATTGCCCACCGTCGTTTGGACATTGCGACTGAGCCTGATGTGTCAAACACCAACAACAGTTCCTTTCTAAAACTGAAATTTGCTAATAAAGGCATTGATGCTATCGGGTTAAGCCAAATATTACACCATAAGCAAGTCACAGCACACATCCCTCCTTACTTCAAAACTGTTACTGTTCCTAGGATTTCTTATATGTATACTAAACCCATTGCATCCAAAATATTTAATTACAGAAACGCATTATCTAACATCAATGCAAAAGAATTATATGATGACCCTCTACCCTGTTCTTGCTCTACGTCGTCCTTCATTTACCAACCAGCTGGACATGTAGTCACTGGTGATTTAAACATAGTCCAGAATAATAAGTTACGTGAGATTTTGTCCAAAGGACCCAAATACCGGGAACCGCAACCATTTTCATAGGATCAAAATTTCAAACTTATTATGGATGCCGTAGAGGACTACGCCAGATCATGGGCCAAGAGGGAAGATGTTATCTCTGATACTCTCTCAGATTGGACTAAGTCTATCAGTCGTTTACTTAAACGAAGAATTTATATGCAACGTTTGTTAGTTGATACTAAGCCTAAATCTATTTTCAATGATGTTAGCATTGTTGAAAATCTCAACGCCTTACATGACAATTATGTCATTGTACCGGCTGACAAAGCGTCCAATAACTTAGTGTTTATATGTAAACGATATTATTATGACTGCCTGTTCAAAGAACTTAATTTCGGGAAATCAATCGACAGTGCTACGTATAAACCTCTACTCTTAGTAAGGATGAAATTATATCCAATCACAGATCTGTACTCACTTCATTTGGTACTCCATGTGGAGATACCCATACAGATCTGCCCTTGATATATTGGATACCTAAACTACACAAAAATCCCTACAAGCAACGTTTTATAGCAGGTTCATCCCGTTGTTCCACAAAACCACTTTCAAAAGTATTGACATCCATACTAACGGCAGTGAAAGAGGGTATTCAAAAATACTGCGACAAAATATACTCTCGTAGTGGTTTTAATCAAATGTGGATATTAAGAAATTCCAAAGAATTACTTGATGGTTTACAATCTAGATCACTTGCTTCAATCTCATCTATACAAACGTTTGACTTTTCTACTTTGTACACTAAAATTCCCCATAGTAAATTAAAAGCTTGGTTAAAAGACATTCACAGTGTCTTTTCATCTAAATCAGGAAATGTTAGATATCAATATTTAGTTGTTAATTACAATTCCACATATTTTGTCAAGAACCATAGTGATTCCAAAAATAAATTCACCGCCAACAAGATAATTCAGATGTTGGATTTTTTAATTGATAATATCTTTGTTGAATTTGGAGGGGAAATTTATCAGCAAGTTGTAGGTATCCCCATGGGCACCAACTGTGCACCTTTGCTTGCTGATTTGTTTCTCTATTCCTACGAAGCCGATTACATACAGGCACTTGTAAAATCAAATAAACGATTAGTCAGACATTTTAATTTCACTTATCGATATATCGATGATGTTCTATCACTGAATAATCCAAAATTTAGTGATTATGTAGAATTCATATATCCTGATGAGCTCGAAATTAAAAACACTACTGACGGTGACAATTACGCTTCCTACTTGGATTTGCGTCTCGATTTTGACAATTGCCATAAACTTAGTGTTAAATTGTACGATAAACGTGATGACTTTGACTTTCCGATTGTTAACTTTCCATTTATTAGTAGTAACATTCCAATATCACCAGCTTATGGAGTGTTTGTGTCTCAACTAATTCATTACGCAAGAGCTTGTTCATTTTATTCTGATTTTTTAAGTAGATCGAGGCATTTGTCATCTAAGCTTCAACTACAGGGATACTTGCGAACTAAACTTATTAAAACCTTTAAAAAGTTTTATGGCCGTCATATTGAATTGATTGGTAAATATAACATGTCTCTCTCGGCTATTATTCTAGATATATTTAATTGACGCGTATACTATCTCCCTCACTGCTGGGTGCATAGTGTGTAGAACCTATCTCTAAGTATTGACTAACTGGCCTATGTGTTAGAATATCTATATATGAAGTAGAAATGATTAATTGTGGTTACTATTCATGGAAACTCGTGAGAAATATACGTATTGTCAGTAGTCGCTTAAACCCGTCAGTATTTGTACCGTACGTCAGTATTCCTATAAATGGTCAGTAATAATCATAAGGTGAGTATTTAAGTCAATTGGTTAGTATTCCTTACTTGTGTCAGTATGTAAAATTAACGTGAGTAATTAAACAAACGTGAGTTAAGCCGACCATATCACTAGTCAGGCGCTTGCGGGAGAAATTGACAAAAGTGTGACTAATTAAGAAACCGTCACTATTTGAACCCTGGGTCACTATCAGAGTCAAACCGCCAGTTATCTTTGATGTGCGTCAGTAACTGGACCCAACGCCAGTAGAGCGTGAAATCGTCGCTACATTCTGAATAAATTATTAATTAATTATTTACTAATATTCTCGAATCAGGAAATGTTTTTAAACAATAATGGATGGCAGTCAACAATAGGAATATTTGTCGGCGATTTCGATTACCGCCGTAGTCCGCAGAATACGGCGCAATGTGTAGTGTTATTTAATTTACAATTTATATTTATTCTCGTTATATAACATGCGGATTGGCACATGTTTTGGGACTTGCGGCACTTTATCTGTATGGATTAAATTTGGAAACACTGTATGGATTAAATTTGGAATCATTGTATGGATTAAATTTGGAATCACAACTAATGGTTAAAAAAAGATCAACACAAATCTGTTTTCACTAATTTTATTGAAACAGATAACATGAAAGCAGATAACAGAAATAATGAATTTCATATACATACATACAAGCTGAAATTCTGAGCACCGAAGAATCGTGTGAATATCTATTTACATTAATTTTGAGAAATAATTTGATAGTAAATAACAGAAATAATGAATTTCATACACAAACCAATGCATACATACAAGCTGAAATTCTGATCACTGAACAATCGTGTGAATAATCGTGTGAATATATATACACTATTATTGGTATCTTCAGATTTGCAACATATTAAAAAAAAAATTAAAAAACCCCATATAATTCAAACGTCAACCCGACCATTTCAAGAATTGTCCGTGTCAAGGCGATTGCAGTTCGGTTGCTTCATTGAAAAAGATAACTGATATTAAACTATACAATTGACTGAGCTATTGGGGGTTCATATTGGAAATATTTTGGTGTCACGGCAACTGGAGTTCGGTTGCTTTATTTAAAAAGATAACTAATATTAAAACTATAAATTGACTGAGCTATATCCGTTTGAGGTTGTTTGAGGAAAAGCAAGTTAAAGATATCGTTATGTTCTAAAATCACATAACAGCCACGCCATATATTTGTTAATTTTTGTTTAATATTTCTCTCGGTGTTATAATTCAGAACGAAAGAGAATAGTCCATACATTAGTAATGTAGGTCTTGTATATTAAACTTTTATGGGAATAAATTCTGTTAATCTCACCACTTAATTAGCACCTTGGTGTTATATCAGGAGATTAAGAATGTTGATTGGGTAATTGAGTTTAGCCTCTTGATTATTAGGTTTTGATACTGTTTGGATTCAATTTGGAATGACAACTAATGGTTAAGAAAGAACAAAGTAAATATATTTCCACTGCTTTTAATGAGACAAATATGTAAGCTGAAATTATGAGCACAGAATAGTCATGTGAATATCTTTTTACCTTTGAGAAATTAGCTTTTATAACAATTTTTTAAAAATATTATAACGATGAAAATAGTAATAACATATTATATGGTATAATATACAATGCCAAACGTTCTACGCAATAATGCGCTACCCGACTGGGTAACAAATCGTTCGTTTCGCACTTTATTTTATTTACTTTAAAAGAATAATTATTAAAGATTGAAAAACAAAAAGTCATAAATTGAACTGTCAAACGTTCTACGCACAAACATGTGCTACCTGACGGGATAACGAGTCGTTTGGTAGTTAATTTTATTACCTTTTGAAAACATCATTCATTCAATAAAAACAATTCATAAAATTAAATGAAGACCGCCACAGCATACCCATCCACGTTATGGCTATCCAGAGAGGGAGAGAGGGTTTCCACAATTTATCATCTTGGTACGTGTGCAAGAGAGGCGCGGATAAAAAACGAAGGTTGATATAGTTCTTTGAATTCACATTTTCTTTTCTTACATAATAGTAAAACGATACCAAATCCACATTACAAAATTTTAGTTTCCTGTAAGCTGTAATCAATTTTGCAACTCTTCCACAAAATAAATCACCGTTTTACTTCTACGTACACTTGTTCGTAAATTCGCTCCTGTATGTTTCGGAGAGCCATGGTGGCTAAGTGGGTAAGATGAAAAATAAAGACGCTGGCTCGCTAGACAGGAAGGAGGACGCGTGTTCGATCCCTGCATAGGTCGAGAAAGTTCATCTGGATTTTCCGGCGTGGTTTACCCTTATCAGTGGTGAAGGACGGAGGGCGTGACAAGGACGGCTGTCTTGTCGATCGGGTGCGACAAAAAAACAAGATCCTGTGCATACATTGGCGTGCACATAAAAGGTCAATTGGCAGTTGGAATTCAATATAAGAGTAGGCCATAGTACCACCACACTGTATGGCATATGGCAGTCTTCATAAGCCCAGGACATTCAGCCTAATTTCATTTCTTGCCTTTTCATTGTTTTGACAATCTTTTCCTCGTAAAGATTACCATCATCGGAGCAATGGCCGCGCTCTATCAAAAGCTTTTTTATCTCCTCGTATACCTGTATCTGTTCTGCCTCGTTCTTCTCATCTCTATTCCTGTTATAAGGGACAATAACACTCTTGCTGGCTTGACAGCTCCAGAAAATTAAAAATAGCCTTATTCTAAGTACTAGATGTGTTAGTGTCCTACCTGTTGTGTAAATTATCCATTAAATCCTATTTTACTTGTCCAGAGGGTTCAAAAATATTTGAAAAGCTTTACGTGAGGTTTTTCAAATCATTTAGTTGAATTTTTCCAATTTTTTAAATTAGGGGTGTTAAGATGAAATTTGTATCATCAATTAATTGGAATATTGTAAAATAGTACAATTTGTTGACCAGAATAAAGATTGGGACATATTATTCAGTTACAACAAGAGTGGTATTGAGCCTTTAACTAAACCACAAAATTTTAAGATAGCCATCAACCAGTGGGTCTGGAATATTGAAGCATAAAGCATGTTCAATACTAAGATTTAGATAAAGAGCTGGCCATTCTAACTATATTTCAAAAATAGATAATGCAGAGGGCCATCCGATCAGTCTCCTTAAGTAATACTTGGCATCGTTGTGAAGCCGTGAATCTCTAGTTTATGAATTAACGATAATCCCAATTTTAAAGAATACAAACGAGTTTTAAAACCCATACAATACGTAAAAATGTTCGGTCCAGACACCCGGCGCGGCCCATTATGGTATCATGGCTACATTCATTACCCTATCTGGGGTTCGGATTCTGACACCATTCCGGTACCTGTAAATAAAAGTAGACCTATCGTACACACAAAACCTTAATTAAATTGAGTCATGTTACGAAGGTCACATAATATACGTTTAGCTGTGACGGCTTCTTTGATATTCAAGAAGCTAAACTCGATTACTCAATCAACATTCTTAATCTCCTGATATAACACCAAGGTGCTAATTAAGTGGTGAGATTAAAAAAATTTATTTCCATAAAAGTTTAATATACAAGACCTACATTACTAATGGCGTGGTTGCTGTGTGATTTTTTTTTTTAGAACATAACGATATCTTTAACTTGCTTTTCCTCAAACAACCTCAAACGGATATAGCTCAGTCAATTTTATAGTTTAATATAAAACAACCGAACTCCAGTTGCCATGACACCAAAATATTTCCAATATGAACCCTGAATAGCTCAGTCAGTTGTATAGTTTAATATCAGTTATCTTTTTAAATAAAGCAATCGAACTGCATTCGCCTTGACACGGACAATTATTCTTGAAATGGTCAGGTTGACGTTTGAATTATATGGGTTGTTTTTTTTAAAAAAAAACAGGAATCGGTTTGTAATATCTTGCAAATCTGAAGATACCAATAATAGTGTATATATATATTCACACGACTATTTACACGATTGTTCAGTGATCAGAATTTCAGCTTATGTGAAATTCATTATTTCTGTTATCTGCTATCATATTATCTGTTTCAATAAGATTAGTGAAAACAGATTTGTGTTGATCTTTTTTTAACCATTAGTTGTGATTCCAAATTTAATCCATACAATGATTCCAAATTTAATCCATACAGTGTTTCCAAATTTAATCCATACAGATATCAAAGTGCCGCAAGTCCCAAAACATGTGCCAATCCTCATGTTATATAACGAGAATAGATATAAATTGTAAATTAAATAACACTACGCATTGTGTCGTATTCTGCAGACTACGGCGGTAATCGAAATCGCCGACAAATATTCCCATTATTGACTGCCATCCATTGTTTAAAACCATTTCCCGATTCGAGAATATTAGTAAATAATTAATTAATAATTTATTCAGAATGTAGCGACGATTTCACGCTCTACTGGCGTCGGGTCCAGTTACTGACGCACATCAAAGATAACTGGCGGTTTGACTCTGATAGTGACCCAGGGTTCAAATAGTGACGGTTTCTTAATTAGTCACGCTTTTGTCAATTTCTCCTGCCAGCGCCTGACTAGTGATATGGTCGTCTTAACTCACGTTTGTTTAATTACTCACGTTAATTTTACATACTGACACAAGTAAGGAATACTAACCAATTGACTTAAATACTCACCTTATGATTATTACTGAACATTTATAGGAATACTGACGTACGGTACAAATACTGACGGGTTTAAGCGACTACTGACAACACGTATATTTCTCATGAGTTTCCATGAATAGTAACCACAATTAATCATTTCTACTCTTTTGAAGGATATTCTAACGCAGAGGCCAGTTACTCAATACTTGGAGATAGGTTCTACACACTATGCATGTTACCGTGCCTGATAATGACTGTCTACTACATCGTTAACACTGTTCATCACGTGCATTTTGCATACCGATAGTTCATTGGCCAATCACGCTATTTTACCGAGATTTCACCTAATAGTTTGGATGCAGCTATGGCGGGTGTGGCGCCAGGCAGGGTAAGCTTACTCTTCCGGACACCTGTTACCACTGTTTGTCGTGTATTTTGTACACGGCGAGCAGTCCATTTGCTGATTACACTATTTTGCCTGATTACACTATTTTGCCTATACCGTTTGTTTTGGTAACACAACCGGTGTAGACTGTGACAGTCCATTAGCCAATCACGCTATTTTGCACAGATTTCGTCTAATAGTTTGGATGCAGCTATGGCGGGTGTGGCGCCAGGCAGGGTAAGCTTACTCTTCCGGACACCTGTTACCACTGTTTGTCGTGTATTTTGTACACGGTGAACAGTCCATATGCTGATTACACTATTTTGCCTATACTTCGAATTTTGTCTAATGGTTTGGATTGTTCGTACTTGGTTTTATTTTATTTCAAGTTTCATCAAAATCGGATCAAAATTGTGACCTCTACAGAGTCCACAAGCTAAAAACGTGATTTTTTGACAATCAGGGGCCATAATCCATGAAATTATGTTCCGATACATGCCAATATCAAAAGGAACAGAGATCTTTTGGAGATAAAAATTGTGACCTGTAGAGTGTCCACATACAAATTTTGTGCCCATTTTGTAACCCTTATATTTTTTTGAATGGCTAAATCGATGTTTCTGAAACTCCTGGATCATAAAGCCATATGGTCAAACCTTTATATTTTTTTTGAAAGCCTAAATCAATGTTTCTGGAACTCCTGGATCATAAAGCCATATGGTCAAATGTAGTCGAAATAATGTCCGATATTTTGAAAAAAAAAACCCAAAAGAATGGATGCTTTGGGGAAAAACACGATTTCTACGTCCGATATCAACGGATGAAACAAATTAAGGTATCGTCGGTTGGCACGAGGATTGGAAAGTCGTATTATACCCAATTCATACGGATACTATGTATGACCAGGCAGCAAAATATGGCACGCTGAAAATCAAGTATTTTCTGATTTAGAGCGTTTTTGGGCGCCCTTTTCTCGAAAATTTAACCTATGATATTTTTTTAACATTCTCTATTGTGAGTCTTATGCATGAAGCCATCCAATAAGACTTTGAAATAATTGGAATAGCATAAAAAAACTGACTGAAAATCGAAAAAAAGTCGAAAAATCGTGAAATTTTGGAAAATGCTCTTTTATTGTTGCAAACTAGTCTTGACACCAACAAGACCGAAAATCTTATTTTCCAACAGAGAATAGTGGCCCTTGGATACAAAAGACCAAAATAAACTATATTACTCACAATACTCTATTTCACTGCCAATACCCTTTTAAATCGTATACCTGCGTGTTACCATGTAAACAAAAATTTCAAAATCGTATCGTGTTATCATGTAAACGAAAATTTCAATTTCATCACATTCTTGCCCAATCGCGGTTACACCTACAAACAAAGCGATAAAAGTTGGGGACAGCTTATATCTCTCTATTGATACTCTGATCTATGCAGTACAGTAGTCGAGTCTTAGATTTTCGAGTTCCTCTCCTGTTTCCATGTAGTGTGAGATTTCCGCATCCTTGCTACCACGCGGCCTGGGTTCGCCATGGAGAACGGTATGTGCAACTCGACCAACCAGACACTCTAAGCTACCAAGGAGTTAAAACAAATCTATTCATGTGTATAGTAGTATCATGTATTATTTTCCACCGGGAAACCATGTGGTGGTTACTTGATAAACTATTTTTGAAACTTCTGCGCAGAATGGAAGTGGCCGAAATGGCCAAAATCAAAAATCGGATGTAGTTTCCTCAATTCTTGACCTGAAAGATAACACTTAAATATTTCGAAATTTCAAAACTTCGTCGCTGTCATTTTACGTCCGAAGTTTAAAAAAAAAAAGTTGTTTAGAGACAATTTTTGTTATTTATCCAAATTGTCAAGTTTGACCTACAAATATGAATACCTGAAGTCAATTCAACTCCAATATAAGTTTCATTCAGAGTTATCGTCCTTTATTTTTCAAATTTTCTGCCCATTTTATAACCCTGATATTTTTTTGAAAGCCTCAATTGATGTTTCTGAAACTCCTGGATCATACAGCCATATGGTCAAACCGTTGCATAAAGCAATTCCAACAACGATCCGTAAACCAAAAGTAGTCAAAATAATGTCTGATTTTTAAAAATAACGCAAAAAATGGATGCTTTTAGGAAAAACACGATTTCTCCATCTCATATCAAGCGATTAAACAAATTAAGGTATCTTTGGGTGGCACGAGGATTGGACTGGCCTATGATACCCAATTTATACGGATACGATGATCAGAAAGCAAAATATGGCACGCTGAAAATCAAGTATTTTCTGATTTGGAGCGTTTTTGGACTCCTTTATCTCAAAAACTTAACCTCTCTATTGAGAGTCCCTTCAGTAGTCTTGTGCATGAAGCTGTCTAATAAGACTTTTAAATAATTGGAATAGCATAAAAAAGGGACTGAAAATTGAAAAATTGTGAAATTTTGGAAAATGCTCTACTATTTTTTTATTTTAACAGATTTTCAAAAAAAAAGTTATACATTCGGTAGCTGATCTAATTCCGATTCCAACGATGTATAATATGTATTGAGTTATTGAAATTTAATTTTCGATATTTTGACATTTTTGCATTAATGGCACATTTGAACATGGTGATTTCATCTGATCGGATAATGTAATATATCATTATAGAGCCCTGCGATCATTCAGTTACCCAAACGGGTTATTAAAACTATCCTGACAATAATCTCCATACCGGAAGTTTTCAAAAAAATAAAAAAAAAAAGTTAAAAAATTGGCACTCTTGCGAAAAACTTGATTTCTCCGTCAGATATTAGCGGACCAAAAGAACTAAAGTGTCGTTGGATATGGGCTATCATACGACATCTAAATGATACAATTTCGATGGTTAGGAAATAAAATGTAGTATTTTCCGTTTTGGAGCCCTTGAGATCCCTTTTTCTCAAAAACGATTCCTACGATTTTTCTTAAAGCTTTTTTATTCAGAGTCCTATCGGTGGTCTAGGGTGTGAATCCAAAAATAAAAGCATTGAAATAATGTAAGTGGTCGAAAAAGGGCATCAATGTTTGAAAAAAGTTAAAAAATCGTTAAATTACTGAAAATGCTCTTCTACTTTCTTTTTTTTGTAAACAGCTTAATGGATGTTTCTGAAACTTCTGGTACAGAAAGTTAAGTATCCAAACAACTTGTTAAAACTATCTCGACAATGATTAAAAAACCCGGAAGTAGTCGAAATAATATCAGATATTTTGAAAAAAAAAAGTAAAAAAATGGTGATCTTGCGAAAAAAAGTGATTACTACGCCAGATTTCACCGAATCAAAACAACTAAAGTGTCTTTGGATAGCCCAAACAATGGATGATCTTATGACATCCCAATGGTCAATATATTATGGGATGCTGAAAATCTAGTATTTTCCTTTTTGGAGCCTATTCAGACACTTTTATCTCGAAAACTACTCTTATGTCATTTCTTAAACTTCTGTTACTTAGAGTTCAAACGGTGTTCTAGGGTGTGAATCCAAACTTAAAAGCCTAAATATAGTATAAATGGTCCAAAATGGGCCAGAATCTTTGAAAAAAGTCGAAAAATCGTTATATTTTTAAATACGGTTCTAATGGTATAAGGGAGGTAACCAGATAAAATGAGCTAAAGTATCATTCGATAGCCCAGTGAATGGACTTTATTATGCTTCCTTCGTGTCTGTTGCCTGAAAGCCAATTCAGCACTGCCCTGCATGTCTAGTTATTATTATTTTTTTTCGCGGGAGCCTTTTTCTCCATGATTGAAAACAGATATCGATCTGGAACCAAATTTTCTCTCGGGGCAAACCATGTGGTGGCTATTTGGTAAACTATTTTTGAAACTTCCGTGCATACCGGAAGTGACCAAACTTTGTACTTTATCTCGGAATTGAAAATCGGCCATAGTTTCGCCAATTCTTTACCTATTTTCAAACAAATGACATTTTCAGAAACCCTGAATCTTTTCAGAGACAATGGCCATCTCACATTTTTCAATTTCGAATATTCGTCTTTGGCTTCTATCGTTCGAAAATTGAAAACACATTGTTTTTAAAACAATTTTTGTTATTTTTTAAAATTTTCAAATTTGACCTACATTTATGGATACCTGAAGTCCATCCGATTCCAGTGATATAAGTTTCATTCCGAGTTATCACCCTTTATTTTTCGATTTTTTTCGATTTTCTGCCCATTTTCAAACCCTTATATTTTTTTGAAAGTCTCAATCGATGTTTCTGAAAGCTCTGGAACATAAAGCTATATTGTCAGACCATTGGATAAAGCAACTTAAACAACTATCCGGAAGTAGTCGAAATAATGTCTGATTCGTAATACGATAGAATGAAACCGTGCCGACTGCTGCCGATCTGTACTTTTTTCAAATTCCTCCAAAATTACCATATTTTCGGGTCATAAGTCGCTACATTTTTCAGCAGAAGTCCGGGATTCGTCTTATACTCCATTAAGACTCATCTACAGAGGGTAAGAATATGATATCCGCTAAATAATCGCATTGATATCCGATTGTTTTTCAGCGATTTCCGATAATTACTGCCAGAGTTATGGCCCTTGATCACCTCAAAATATCTTGTACCTAGATGCTCTAGAGGCCAAAGTTAATATCCGATTGACTTTAAATTTATACACAGTGTTTAAGGTCATGAGACAAAGAATCCTATTGATTTTCAACGATTTCCGATAATTACTACCAGGGTTATGGTCCTTGATCTCTTCAAAAAAAATTCTGGACACTCTAGAGGCTAAAGTTAATATCCGATTGATTTTGAATTTATACATAGTGTTCGAGGTCATGAGACGAAGAATCCTATTGATTTTCAACAAACTTAGGTATTCAGGTTCAATCTGCATGCACAACGAATGTTTCCAACAGGTGCTAGGATTACTAGGAATATTTTTACGACTGTGAATAATGCGTGGGAAAATTCATGGGTATTCTTGGGTATTTGTCACAACTGTCTTACATGTTGATATTATGTAACTTTATGTGTATTAAACACAATTATATAATAATAATACATAATTCATAAAATAATATTTTTTTTTAACAGATAAAAACCCATTCAGGCTTTCCATATTTTAAAATATTTCTATGTAATATTGATAAACTTATAGCATCTATGTATACAAAGACAATCAATGTCGAAATTAGTTTGTAATATGAGCAGTTGCCGAGAAATAGGCAAATTTGCATGCGTCACTTTTGGCGTTATTTTGCCTGCAATACGTGGTTGTCAAAATCTGTCAAATATGAAACCCCCACAACATCGTTCAACACATAATTAGTGTTATTTTTTGTTGAAATCAGTTGAATATGCAAGTAAACAGGTTGGAAACAATTGGCCAATCTCAGGATGGTGGTGTGATGACATACATACCTTTGGGCAATGTCTCTGGTATAGATGCCATCTGCAGTTAATACAATGCCCAGTTCTCAGTGTTCAGGGGTCAGCTGTGGCATATAGTTATGTCTTTCACAGAATAGCAGGAAATGTAGTGACCCTAGCTTTTTAAAAGCCACATTTTATACCTCATGTCTGCACCATAAAATTGTGATTTTTAACTTTCCCTTTCTTCCAAATTCAATATTTTGAGAGAATTGATCTGTGACACATTTTACGCAATTGTGAAAACATCATATTCACATGATATCGTCAGGATCTGATGTTGTTACATTCAGAATTAGAAGATTAAAGTTTAACTCTCAAATTAGATTTACACTCATCCATTTATAAAAGTGGTATGTTTTCATTGTGTCTCTGTAAAACATAGCTATTAATTATTATAAAAAAACATGTTGATATTATATAACTTTATGTGTATAAAACACTATTATATAATAATAATACATAATTCATAAAATAATATTTGTTTAACAGATAAAAAAACATGTTGATACCATGTGGGTACAGAAAAGTAATAATCATCGTGGTATACAGATAAAGTCAGTTAAAGGTAAATTGGTATAATTATACAATGTGTAGATCTATATCCAGGGCCCCTGTGCATCTTAATCTAGCACTAGTTACACTGTAAGAGCAGGGGACTGTCGTGTTTAAAATGGGTTCTGTTTTGGGGATACAATAACTGTTAGAATGTTCAAACTTAGTGTAGGTGTTTATTAGGTGAATGCCTTGATGCAGTTCGTTGATGAGTTTTTTTCTGCAAGCAATTTTATTGGTTGATGCTTTGGGACACATAACTTTACACTGGAACCCGCGTACTGTTTACTTGTGTGTTTTTAACCTGAGAAACTATACATATGGTTTACTTTCAAATCATTGTTTGACAGCAGTTAAAAATCATTTATAACTTCCAAAAATCGTGTCATTGCCACTATTGTGTAGTTGGCTGGTATTTTCCAGAGAGGCATGTATCAATCAACGTCCCGTTTATTTATCTACAGCGTTTATTTATTAGATGAACAGTGTAATTTTCCAAGAAGCGTGTATCAATCAACGTACCGTTTATTTATCAAAGGCGTTTATTTATTAGATAAATGGTATAATTTCCCCGAAAAGCGTGTATCAGTTAAAGTAATGTTTATTTAGCAACGGCATTTATCTATTAGATGAACCGTTTAATTATAAAAAAATGCGCACCCATAGATGCTCGTCTTTATTTAGCAACAGCATTTATCTATTAGATGAACCGTTTAATTATAAAAAAATGTGCACCCATAGATGCTCGTCTTACCATGGTCGTAGTATTATTATCCATTAAAGATACTAATTTCCACATTGACAAATAAGTTACAGAATATATAGAAAATCAATTCCCAGGTAAGTAATTTATCTATTAGATGACCCGTTTAATTAAAAAAAAATGTGCACCCATAGATGCTCATCTTAACGTGGTCGTAGTATTATAATCCATTTAAAATAGTAATTTCCACATTGTCAAAATGAGATGGAATGCGCATTATCTAATTTTGAACTAGAGACAAAATAAGTGAAAATATTGATTTTGATCGAAATTGAGATTTTCACAAAAATGAGTGTATAAATATACTATAGTATCTATCGACACAAAAGATCAAAATAGCAATAAAAGATTTTAAAACACCTTTATTGGGACGTTTTGTAAGAGTACTGTATTCTTAAGTCTGTCCTATTTCTTAAAATTCTCAGCGAAATTATTTATTTTTCTTTGCTTGCAGCAGGACGACTGGTCATTCCTCTTACATAATAATTGGCATCGTTGTAAAGCAGAGAATCTCTAGTTTACAAATATGTCCAAAATATTGCCAATGATTTCATTTTGAACGGATACAATCGAGTTTTAAAACCCCAAAAAAATGTAAACAAACTCTGCTTGTTAGTATACTGTCTACACAACTTGTTTGCTGATTGGCGGGGATCACGTGGCTAAGTGGGTAAGACGCTGGCTCGCTAGCCTGGAGGTCGGGTGTTCGATCCCTGCATTGACTGAGAAAGTTCATCCAGATTTTCCGGTGTGGTTTCCCCTTGTCAGTGATGCAGGATGGAGGGCCTGACAAGGACAGCTGTCTAGTCCTTCGGATGAAACAAAAAACCAAGGTCCCGTGTGTATATTGGAATGCACGTAAAAGATCCCCTGGCAGTTGGAATTCGACAAAGAGTAGGCGATAGTGCCGCTGTCCGGGCAAAATTTCCCTCATAGCACACTGTATGGCGTATGCCCATCTTCATTAGCCCAGTATAGGAGCAGAACAGAAGGACGTTAAACCCCATTTCATTTCATTTCATTTTGCTGATTGGCCCAGACACTACATGCAAAGCATTATGGTTATGCGGCTGGTTCGAGCGGACGATAGATATTTAGTTTTGGTGATAATGTTTTTGGGTACCTACATGCACTCAAATAAGTGGCAGAAAAAAAATTAATTCTGATCGTATAAATTAATCGACAAGCGGGTGTGTCATTGAGTAATAGTAATCAACTGTCACAGATCAATGATAAAGTCGTCGGCAACTCATTATTTACTCCGAATAATTATTCCAAGCGGTGATTATTTGATATCTTATTTCATCTTTAAAAAAAATAATTTATAGGCCTTAAATGGAAATAAACAAAATAGCCAATAATTTTCTTTTCGAAGAGAATTTTATTGATAACTGAATTCCATTTACTGTCGCTTCTTCATACGGCATGCAAAGTAAGGAATGCATATGGGTCATTCTACAGATTGGGTGCCATTTTGAGATTAAAAATTTTCACAAATACTGTTACCCGATTTCACATAAATGAATTACATTTCAAGTGTTGAACCATTTTTTAATGTTATTTTGTATATGAGCAGTTTACCTAATGTTTACTTTCGTAATTGTATGTAAATTACGGAGACGTCTCAGGTACACTTCGTCATTTCCGCGACAGCATCAAAACAGCGAAAAAATAATATATCAATTTATAATTGTGGTCTAATTGTGTGTCGAATCAATTAAACGCTTGATGATTTAGATTGTAATTTGTTTTCAAGAATAAAATACTGCAATACTATGTCGTTTTATTGAATGTTAAAGTGTTAACACAATGAAATTCGTAACTTTGCTGACATTAATACTCGGTCACGTGGCTCTATCGGCAGTGGTTGTCACATATACTGTTCTAAATGGTGGATATGTATGTTGAGAAAGTAAAGACATGAAAGGTTGGACCATGTATATTGTATGTTTATGTACTTTTTAATTTAAATCCCAATCGCGGTAAATGACTGTCAGGAGCGGTGTTGACCTATACTCGTGTAGATGACAAATCCACTCGTTACGATAACCCCAAAAGGATAAAATAAACAAATTTCACATGGAAGTAATATTATTATGTGTTTTAATACTTTTAATTCAGTATACAATTTCAATTTACAATGATTGTTCAATAAGAAAAAATAACACATGCAATGACTCGCGGTAATGACTAAGATTGATTTGTATATTTAAATTGTGTCTAACGTCCCACTACAGCTCCTATATATCTGGTTAATTTGGTACGGGTCCATTAAAAGAAACAACTGTAATTTCTATAACATATAATTGTTAATGGTAAAACAATAACGATTGTTTTATTTTGTGAACTTTTCAAATTTAGGGGCGATCTTTTCAAAGATTTCATGATCTACTTGGAAATGACGACCAGTAATTGGTTGAGGTTCTGGAATAAGGGCTAAAAATTTGTCTAGACTATACCATATCCTATCTTCCATCCTTGGCCAAAAGTATCTGTTTCTTCCAGCACTGCTCATTGCGGTGACCTCAATCTCTTCGTCATCGACATCATTTATTATTCCCGGATATAGGTAGCCATAATATACTATTCAAAAAAAGTAGGGGATATTTGATTTTGGGGGCATAATACTAAAATATGCAAATGACTACGAAAAAAGTCACTATAGAACCTAACAGAAGAAACATTTCCAGTTACATGTGACGCCCAAACGCACCAATAGCTACCGCATGGAATGCAGGTGATGCTTGGGATCATCATGGGGGTCCAACCCAAGATTTGCACGACTCTGACTTTAAATGTTACAGTCATTGTGGCATTGAATTCCAGGGTGGAAACATCAGTTTAATTGTTTTAGTGACCAGAAAACAAATTTTGATATGCGTCGGCTTACCCAAAATGAAAGGTTACGTGCCCTTGGCATGCTACAGATCGGCACAACACAGGCGGTTGTGGCGCGGACGATGAATGTTTCTCAGTCTGTCATAAGCAGGCTATGGTCCAGATACCGTGATACACAATCTGTACAGGACAGACCACGCTCAGGTCGACCAAGGGCGACAGCTCAAGCCCAGGATCGATTTATCCGTACCTTGGCCTTGAGAAATCGTGTCATCACAGCAAATCAGATCAGCGCTCGTCTTCAAACAGACACTAGTGTGAGAGTGAGTGGCCAGACGATTCGGAATCGACTGCATAGGGGTCACCTTCGCGCCCGACGTCCTCGCGTGATCCCTTGTTTGAGAGATCATCACATTCAGGCAAGACGTCGTTGGTGTAGGGATCATCAACACTGGGATAATCGACGCTGGAGCAATGTGATGTTTTCAGATGAGTCAAGGTTCACTGTTGATTTTTTGGACAGACGTAGGAGGGTGTGGCGTCGTCGAAACGAGCGCTTCCAAGACGTAAACGTCATCAGACATGATCGATTTGGGGGTGGTTCTGTTATGGTGTGGGGAGGCATCACTGTTGCTGGAAGAACGGCTTTACATGTTGTTGCAGGGTGTGTTACAGGCCAGTACTACCGGGACAACATCTTGGCAGTCCATGTTGTGCCGTTCGCACGACGTCATGGCCGCCGTTTCATCTTCCAGGATGACAACGCAAGATGTCACGGGCCAGGATCGTTACAGGTTACCTCCAACAACAGAACATCACCACATTACCTTGGCCAGCACTGAGTCCCGACCTCTCCCCCATCGAGCATGGCTGGGACATGCTTGGACAGCGGTTACGTCAACGTCAACAATGTCCTGCCAATGTCCAAGAATTTGCTGCTGTGTTGCAACAGGAATGTGACAATCTGGACCAAAATGACCTTAGACGTCTCATTAGGAGTATGCCACGTCGGATCAATGCTTGTTTGGCAAACAGAGGAGGATTTACCCGTTACTGACTTGGTTGTGATGCTGTGGTAACTTTGCTGTTTGCCCCCGGGTATCATTTTACCCTTATAATGGTCAGTCTGTGCCTTACTTAGTCTAACGATCATTTGGAATAAATCGATGAATGTGAACTTCATTTCATTTTGTCATTTGTTTCTTCGTCAGTTTCATTAGGTGACTTTAATAACACTTAAAAATCAAATATCCCCTACTTTTTTTGAATAGTATAATTTACCAGACACCACTTGTTAATCAAAGTTTCGTCGATTTCGATAGATGTACTCTTAAAACCATTGCTTGTTTCAGGAGGGTTGGTGACATCCTGAGTGCTCGGTTTTTCCGTGTATTGATTAGGTAGTATGGTAATAATTCGTGGTTGAAAACAGCTACACATTAATCCCTGGCAAAAACAGCTAACATCTCTAATCGAAATTATACCCGGTGATCGAGATATTATTTGATGGAGTGCCATGGTTCCTTTTACTGGGGAAACGTGTGAAAACGTGCTAGATTCATCTGGAATACTCTCAGGGTCGATATAAAATAACTTTACCGTAGTTTTATCCTTTAAAACTTGATACATTGTCCTGGAATCCGGTATATCGTGCTTCTCAGCTATTAATCTGTCTGCCGTACGTTTAACTACCGCACCAATTCCATCTGGGGCTCCTTTTCCATGGCTTGTTTCCAGAAAGTTCCAGGTTCCACCAATAAACCCATAGTCGTATATTTTCCTCGAAAACATTGCCATGTTGGTTTTATTTTTGTACTGACCGCTTGGACCGTCACTTAAAAAATTAACAATCTTTACTTTAGGAAAATCTGATTTAATTATATCGAAAACAGGACTTAGATGAGACCATATTGCTGTTGGATCTTTGCGAGGTGAACCCGATATGGTACAGATGGAAACAGTCGAGGAGGATGTATAAAGGACACATGTGTGAAGGGACGCTTGGTGATGACTAGCGCCGAAATGAGCACTTTGAACTTGCGCATGATATTTGCATCCATAATTCTCGCTAAAGTCCATGTGTATGAGGCAGTTCTCTTCCCCAAGGTTAGATTTAAGGTTTCTGATTTGACTATATTGATGCTTGATGTTAAACACATGCTTACACGCCCTCTGAAGGTCTTTATTAAAGTCCTCCAATAACTTCCACATACTAGATTCGTCGGTAACTTTAGCTGTAAATACGGCTGTATAATCTTTCATTGATCCATCTGCATTTCTCTTTTGCCTTTTTTCTGAGATTTTCGACCATTTGGACCAGGTAATAAATTTCTGCTGACCTTCTTCGTCTATGTCGGTTTTAATAGCGAATAATTTACAGCGATCGCATTCTCGATACATACACGCTTTGTTTTCAACATCACAGCAGATCTTGGAAATTAACTCATCAATATCAGAGGTATGAATTGCTCTGGCATGTTTCAGGGCAGTAGCCTTAAACGCTAAATTGTCGTGAATTTGACAAATACACGTGTCACGTTGACTCAAGTCCGGTTTTAACACCCAAAATGGTCTAAATCTACAAAACAGTGAATATGAGCATACAAAGTTACTTTCAGATAGAAATTTCAGGTGGAGATTTTTAAGAGTGTCAACTAAATATCTCCTTTGCTTCTTTATCTTATTTTTGGTTATAGTAGATTTTTTTCCAGCACTAAGTCGACTAGAATCGTCCCTTTCTAAAAATTCTTTTACTGAATTTTGCAGCTGCTGTAAGCAGTGTCTTTTCATGATACGTTTGTTATTTCTGTTGCCTTTCTTAATTCCAAATGTTTCTTTGACCAAAGATTTCATTTTATAACTACCCATAATTTTTGATTTGAAAATTTGGACAATACTTTTGCTTTCCCTCCTTTTCTGCAACTTCTTTTGTAATTCGGATGATAAACAGTAATGAAAAATTAAAGTTTTTTTGACTTTACTAGAAACAGGTCTTCCGCCGAGCAGTCTTGCCGTTTTACTCCTGGGGGTTTCGGGTGCTGGGGTACTATTTTGTTGCTGACGTGATAGTGTTCGGTAATATCTTTTCTTATATCTTTCTAACAATCGCGTCTTCCCTTCCAGCTCGCTTTCTAACTTCTGTTTTTTCCTGTACGATGCTGACCTATCTCGACGCACTCGCTTTCTTCCTCTTGAAGGTCGATCAAAATTAAATACATTATTAATACCACCACTGGGACCAGGACCGGGATCATCGATAGGTGATGTAGGGGGTGTTATCAAATTACTGTTAGTATGCCTATCTTCACCAACTTTATTTCTATGGCGTCTTTGTGCTATCCTCCACTGTTTTCTTTTTTGTCTTTTTTCTCTTGTTGTTAGATCTTTTATCAGTTTCACTTGTTTCTTTTCTTTTTTTCTTTGATAGCGCTCCCTCTCACGTTTGAGGTATTCGGCATACCTCACAGGGTCTTCTTTAATTTTATTTCGATATTTTCGGTCCTTTTCCGAAAAGTTTCTTTGTTTACCCATCTATAGCCTGAAATAAATAAAATTAAAACGCGTGATTACATGCTGAATATTTTTATTATTATGTTAGTCGTATTCTTAATGTAACCCCTACCCCTACGGTAAAATATTATATTACCATTGGTTGACAAACGTCTTCTTGGTTATTCAGTCATTACCGCGATATTTAGTCATTTAACCTAAACTCTAACCCTAAGCTATGCAAAAATTATTATTACCATTGGCTAACAAACGTCTTCTTGGTATATGTAGTCATTACCGCGATATTCAGTCATTTACCACGCCATTGAACATATCGCAAAAATGACATTCGCGGAATTGACGAATCTGGACAATAGATAGCCTGGAGATTCGAGTCTAATATTTAGCGCCAACCATCAGATACCATTTAAAAGAAAATCAGATGGTTTCTAAGATACATGCAAAAATCAACAGCTTTGATATATTTTTGACACTAAAATCTACGTCGCCAGATTGACATACAATAAATATACTCATAAAAATTACTTACAAATGTGTCGGTATCTCTACTATCAATTTGCTGATGATGTCGGCGCCATTTGCCTAGGTTAATAAAGGTCGGTAACTCTATGTTACAAAAAAGGTTTACCCAGACAGCAATTAATTCACTTGATAAACTGGTGCGACCCCCACTTTCGCGGAAATGACCATTTTTTGGGGGAAATGTTAAAATTTGGTATATTTTTAAAATATCGAAAGTTGACTTCTAAAACTCACAAAAGGATTGGACATGTACATATTATCTACATAATCAGACCAAAAAAAAAGGTAAGTTTCCAAATATGATAGGTGGTATTATCTTATTTTAAAAAGCATCCGGTCCTGGGACATAGAGTATTTAGATACACTCTATAATGTGAAAATGCCTTATTACCTCCCAGAATATAAAAATGTCATAAATGTATTGTTTATTGCATTATATGTATTGTAGGATGTATATGATTACAAAAAAACTCATTTGACCTTTTTACTATTTACTACAGATCTGCTATAACTGACGGGATCTGGAATGGAACCCAATCTGTAGAATGACCCATATATATTGGATATTATTGTTTAAAATTCTTTTATCCCCATGGGTCGAAAAATGTGAATGACCAACACGAAATGCGACGATTCTCAAGTGGGAAAAACAGTCTGTCATTGTTTAATTACATTAAAGCCAAAATGACATTACGGTACCTGAAAATAATAATAGACCTATCGTACATGCAAAAGCTTATTTTAATTCACATGTTAAATGAACACGCATACAGCTGTGGCGGCTTCTTTGATGATTACCCAATCAACAACCTGAATTTCCTGGCCACTAGCTGGCACTAATAGTAAGTGCAGGCGAACCACACTACACGCAAAACAAAAATATACAAGATAAACCTGCGGACAAGACAGAAAATAGACATAGCAAAAAAGAAACAAATATCAAATCAAGTGAATGGATCCAGTGGTAATTAATTGATGAGATTAAATGAATGTAATCTCATCAAAGTTATAATATACAAAACATAGACTACTAATGTATAGATTGTTCTTCAGTATAACACTATCATGTGAATATGCTACATGTGTTGTGGATGTTTCGTTACGAAAAGAGTGCATTTACTACAATTTTCGTCTTCAAATCTTTGACTTGCTTTTTCTCAAAACTTACTTTTGTGGGTTGGGTAGCTTCAAATGGACACAGCTCGGTCAATTTTTGCCCGATTCAAACAAACTATACATCAATCCTGACAAAATTTGTTACTAACTTATCGCTAAGTTAGCCGATCATGACTTTCTAATGGAAAATTAAAAATGCGAAAAATTTTTTTTAAAAAATGTTCCTGACAAAATTGATTATTTCTCGACAAGGGAAGGTGCAAGAAGCAATTTTTGGACATCCATATGATCGTATTGATTCAATCTATATGTCCATTGGAGTCAAATATAATAATGTTAAACGAATAATTTTTGTTTTGAAGGCTAAAAATACAGTTTTTGCCAAAATGACATTACTTCCAGTGATAATGAAAATTTTGAATTACTTCCATGAAATCATAAATGGCATAAGGCATCACATGGTGAAAATGTATGAAAATCGAACAATAATGGCCACTTTTATAGACAAAAAACCTTGAAAAGTGACTTGTAGAAAATCGTGTATTTCCCTGCAACCATACAAGTTAGAAACCATTATGTGGTATCTGTATGATCATATGGGTGGGTTCATTCTATTTGTTGATTGGAATCAAATATCATAATTTTAAAAACATTACAAACTAGAACTACGATGCAGTAATGACGGGTTTCACCGGTGCCACGTTACCCTAAACATGTCACTTCCGGTACCAATGAAACCATTGCACACATCAAAAAAAATGGACGCCGAATCAACTAAATCCAGCAATATGAATTCATTTTATACATTTGTTACATGTAAGTGTACAGTACTTCCGGTGATAATGAAAATGTTCAATTAGTTTTATGAAATCAGAAATGGCATAAGGCATCACATGGTGAAAATTTTTATGTTAATCGAATAATAATTGCCACTTTTATAGACCAAAAACCTTGAAAAGTGACTTGTAGAAAATCGTCTATTTCTCTGCAACCGTACAAGTTAGAAACCATTTTTATACGCCCACATTTTCATGTGGACGTATATTGTCGTCGCCTTGTCTGTCCGTCCGTCCACAATTGTTTGTGAACAGTCTACAGGTCACAATTTTTATCCGATTTCAATGAAACTTGAAATATAGGTTTATCACCCTAAGATCTCGGTTCCTTTCGATATTAGCATCTATCGGACCGTAACTTCATGGATTATAGCCCCCGATTGTACGAAAAATCACGTTTTTGGCTTGTGAACACTGTAGAGGTCACAATTTTTATCCGATTTTGTTGAAACTTGAAATGTAAGTTTATAACACAAAGATCTCGGTTCCTTTCCATATTTGCGTATATGGGACCGTAACTTCATGAATTATGGCCCCTGATTGTACGCAAAAACATGTTTTTTGGCTTGTGGACCCTTATAGAGGTCATAATTTTTATCCGATTTAAAAAACCGTGTTAATATATCACCGTTACACCCTAAGGACAGCTGAGTTCGAATTTTGTGAAAATCGGCCCAAAACTGACAGACAAAATGGCCGCCCTTCGTTCTCAAATAGCGTAAAAATATGGTATATCACGGTTGTGGACCCTATAGAGGTCACAATTTTTATACGCCCACATTTTCATGTGGACGTATTATGCCTTCGCACCTGTCCGTCCGGACGTTTGGATGTCCGTCCGTCCACAATTGTTTGTGGACACTCTACAGGGCACAATTCTTATCTGATTTTGACGAAACTTGAAATATAGGTTTATCTCCAAAATCTCGACTGCTTTCGATGTTGGCATGTATCGGATCGAAACTTCATGGATTATGGCCCCTGTTTGTACGAAAAATCACGTTTTTAGCTTGTGGACACTATAGAGGTCACAATTTTTATCCGATTTCGTTGAAACTTGAAATGTAAGTTGATAACCCAAAGATCTTGGTACCTTTCGATATTCGCGCATATCGGTCTGTAACTTCCTGAATTATGGCCCCTGATTGTACAAAAAATCACGTTTTTAGCTTGTGGACCCTATAGAGGTCATAATTTTTATCCGATTTAAAAAAACGTTTTATTATATCACCGTTACACCCTAAGGATGGCCGAGTTTGAATTTCGTGAAAATTGGCCCAAAACTGACAGACAAAATGGCCGCCCCTTGTTCTCAAATAGCGTAAAAATATGGTATATCAAGGTTGTGGACCTTATAGAGGTCACAATTTTTATCCAATTTTGTTGAAACTTGAAATGTAAGTTTATAACTCAAAGATCTTGGTTCCTTTTGATATTTGCGCATATCGAATTGTAATTTCCTGAATTATGGCCCTTGATTGTAGGAAAAATCACTTTCGTTTAGCTTGTTTTCTATTCATCTCTCGAAAATGTGGGCGTATACTGCCTGGCAGCCGCTGGTCTGGTATCTGTATGATCGTATGGGTTGAATCTATTTGCTGATTGGAATCAAATATCATAATTTTAAAAACATTACAAATCAGACTCATTTGAATAAAATATCTATTTTGAAGGCTAAAAATACAGTTTTTGCCAAAATGACATTACTTTCGGTGATAATGAAAATCTTAAATTACTTGTATGAAATCGTAAATGGCATTAGGTATCACACAGTGAAAATTTTATGAAAATCGAATAATAATTAACACTTTTATGGACAAAAAAACCTTGAAAAGTGACCTGTTGAAAATTGCCTATTTCTCCGCAACTGAACAAGTTAGAAACCATTTTGTGATATCTATATGATCGTATGGGTTCATTCTTTTAGTTGATTAGAATCAAATATCAAAATCTTAAACAAACAACAAATACGACTCATGTGAATAAATTATTTGTTTCGAAGGCTATAAATAAAGTTTTTGTCCAAATATCATCATTTCCGGTGACATTGAAAATGTTAAATTGAGTTGAACTAGTCACAATTGACATTATGCATCAAATGGTTTCACTTTTATGAAAATCCAAAAATAATTGATTTTTTACAGGCACAATAGCGTTAAGAGTGACTCATGCAAAATTGACCATTTCTCGGCAACTGCGCATATTACAAATTAATTTTCACATACATTCTCTCCGTATAGATTATTGCTACGAGTTTATGAAAGTTACGAAGTAATATTTTAAAATATGAAAACGTTGGATGGGTTGTAAATAGCTTAATTTTACACCTTTTTTCACCTTTTAATCGAAATAGCCCGAAAACGGAATCAAAATTAAAAAAACTGGGCCCAACATTTTGTGCGCCTTTAAAGGGCGCACCCTTTCAGTTATACCAGATTTGAAAAAAATGATATTTGCTTTCGAAAAGTAGTACCTAACTGTCAAAATTGTAGTTTTTGGTAAAATTACGCCACTTCTGGTGCCGACAGATTACTCTACTGGTAACAAAAAAAATGTCAATTGAGACAACAGAGCATATGAACTTTGTTTTATACAAATCGAAAAATAGATAATTAATCTAGGACTGAAAAACTGAATTAGCCAATGGCAGCCAAGGAAAATTAATAAGACCAAAAAATATCAGATTTTTGCTCAAGTCAGATGACTCGTTAATTTTGTGTAAAACATGACTAAACAATATTCATAAATAAAAAAATTTTTTGTAAAAATTTAAATTTTCGAAATTTGGCGCCTAATATCTGCAAAGATTTGCTGAAAATCAAAAATCAAAAGTAGCGTAGCTATGTGCCCTCTCTCCGGCTATGCCAAAATGTACCGAAAGTTAAAATCCAATAATTATTGTTAAAATTACTGCAATATTTCTAAAAACGATAGCTTCGGTGATTTCAGACATTTCGCATTGTCGCAGAACGTTCAAAATAACTTTATCCTGTAAGTCACACCCACTTTCCCAGTAAAACTGAAGAAATCGTAACGATCTGACAAGCAGTTGCTGAGATCTAATCAAAAATAAATTGGAATAATAATAATAATAACTAGACCTGCAAGCAGCACTGAACCGGCTTTCAGGAATCAGACAGGAATTCTCTCAATTAAAAGCCCATTCATTGAGCTACCAAACGATACTTTAGGTGTTTTGATCCGGTCACACCCAACGGTGAAATCACAATTTTTGCAAGAGCACCGATTTTTACTGGGTTTTTTTTAAATATCGAATATTTTTTCGACTACTTCCGGTTTACGGATCATTGTCGGGATAGATTTAACACGTTGTATGGGAACTTCATTTCCTGTACCAGAAGTTTCAGAAATATCCATGGGACAGTTTTTAAAAGAAAGGAAAATCAGAAGATATTTAACAATATTTATCAAATAATTAGTAGTCTGATGCCAATGTATTATCTCCCTTATTCCATTAGAAGAAGATATAAGGATTTTTCGACTTTTTTCAAAGATTGTGGCCCTTTTTGGACCATTTATACTATATTGAGGCTTTTAAATTTGGATTCACACCCTAGACCACCGTTAGGACTCTTAAGTAACAGAAGTTTAAAAAAGGAAATAAGAGAAGTTTTCGGGATGAAAGCATCCGAATAGGCCCCAAAAATGAAAATACTAGATTTTCAGCGTCCCTTTATATATTGCCTAACCAGCGAATTTTTACCATTTAGAAGTCATACGATCGTCCATTGTTCGGGCTATCCAATGACACTTTAGTTGTTTTGATTCGGTGAATGTCACTTCCAGTACCAATGAAACCATTAAACAGGTTTCCACATAAGCATTGCACACATCAAATAAAATGGACGCCGAATCAACCAAATCCAGCAATATCAATTCATTTTATACATTTGTTACATGTAAGTGTACAATACTTTCCGTGATAATGAAAATCTTCAATTAGTTTTATGAAATTAGAAATGGCATAAGGCATCACATGGTGAAAATTTTATGTAAATCGAATAATAATTGCCACTTTTATAGACCAAAAACCTTGAAAAGTGACTTGTAGAATTTGTCTATTTCTCTGCAACCGTACAAGTTAGAAACCATTTTCTGGTATCTGTATGATTGTATGGGTTCAATCTATTTGTTGATTGGAATCAAATATAATTTTAAAAACATTACAAATCAGACTCATTTGAATAAAAATACATTTTTTTCCAAAATGACGTTACTTCCGGTGATAATGAAAATCTTAAATTACTTGTATGAAATTGTAAATGGCATTAGGTATCACACAGTGAAAATTTTATGAAAATCGAATAATAATTGACACTTTTATGGACCAAAAGCCTTGAAAAGTGACCTGTTGAAAATTGCCTATTTCTCTGCAACTGAACAAGTTAGAAGCAATTCTGTTAAATCTATATGACCGTATGAATTTTATTAATATGTAAATGTAAACCAAAAGTTAAAATTAATACATATTAAATAATTCGTGGTTGAAAAAAATATTGATTTTAAAAGTTAAAAATGCATTTTTTGACAAAATGGCATTACTTCTGGTGTCAATTTTAAATTGTAATCAATTTGATACGACGCATCCTTGCTTTTTGAATCAAATGGAGTTACTTTTGTGAAAATCCAATAATAATTGACTATTTTACAGGCAAAATAACGAAAACAGTGACTTATGCAAAATTGCCCATTTCTAGGTAACTGCTTATATTACAAACTAATTTTAACATACATTTTCTTCATATGGATTATAGCTACAAGTTTATAAATGTTACGTAGAAATATTTTAAAATCTGAAAAGCCTGAATGGGTTGTAAATAGGTCAATTTTACACCTTTTTTCAACTCTTAATCGAATTTGCTCAAAAATGAAATCGAAATTTAAAAAAACGAGCCCAACATTTTGTGCGCCTTTAAAGGGCACACTCTTTTAGTTATATCAGTTTTTCAAAAAAATAATATTTGCTTTCGAAAAATGGTACCTAACTGTCAAAATTGTAGTTTTTGGTAAAATTAAGCCACTTCCGGTGCCGACAGATATCTCTATCGGTATCAAAAAAAATGACAATTGAGACAACGGAGTATATGAACTTTGTTTTATACAAATCGAGCAATAAATAATTAATCCAGGACTGAAAAACTAAATTAGCCAATGGCGGCCAAGGAAAATTACTGAGACAAAAAAATTCACATTTTTGCCCAAGTCAGATGACTCGTTAATTTTGTGTAAAACACGACTAAAAAATATTAATAAATAAAAAAGTTTTTTGTAAAGATTAAAATTTTCAATTTACGAACAACAAAAGCCATAGACGAATGTTCGAAATTGAAAAATGTGAGATAGCCATTGTCTCGGAAAAGATTCAGGGTTTCCAAAAATGTGAATTGTTTTAAAATAGGTAAAGAATTGGCGAAACAACAGCCGCTTTTTGATTTATTGCTACCGTTCAAAATTCGGCCACTTCCGGTCTGCGCAGAAGTTTCTAAAATACTTTATCAAGTAACCACCACATGGTTTCCCGATAGAATATTTGGTTCCAGATCGATATCTGTTTCCGATCATGGAGAAATAGGCTTCCGCGGTAAATAATAATAATAATAATAATTTTAGTAATCTCAATAGGCTTTCACCGGTGCCACGTTACCCTAAACATGTCACTTCCGGTACCAATGAAACCATTAAACAGGTTTCCACATAAGTATTGCACACATCAAATAAAATGGACGCCGAATCAACCAAATCCAGCAATATCAATTCTTTTTATACATTTGTTACATGAAAGTGTACAGTACTTCCGGTGATAATGAAAATGTTCAATTAGTTTTATGAAATCAGAAATGGCATAAGACATCACATGGTGAAAATTTTATGTAAATCGAATAATAATTGCCACTTTTATAGACCAAAAACCATGAAAAATGACTTGTAGAAAATCGTCTATTTCTCTGCAACCGTACAAGTTAAAAACCATTTACTGGTATCTGTATGATCGTATGGGTTCAATCTATTTGCTGATTGGAATCAAATATCATAATTTTAAAAACATTACAAATCAGACTCATTTGAATGAAATATTTGTTTTGAAGCCTAAAAATACAGTTTTTGCCCAAATGGCATAATTTCCGGTGACAATGAAAATGTTAAAATGGTTTGTCCTAGTCAAAATTGGCATGGCAATAAAAATTTGAAAACCGAATGATAATTGACTCTTTTACAGGCTAAATAACGTGAAAAGTGATGCATGCAAAATTGCCTATTGTGCGCCTTTAAAGAGCGCGCCCTTTCAGTTATACCAGATTTGAAAAAAATGATATTTGCTTTCAAAAAGTGGTACCGAACTGTCAAAATTGTAGTTTTTGGTAAAATTATGTCACTTCCATTGCCGACAAGAAACTTTATTAGTAACATGAAAAATGACATTTCAGAAAACAGACCTTATGAACTTTATATTATACAAATCGAACAATAAATAATTAATCTAGGACCGAAAAACTGAATTAGCCAATGGCGGCTAATGCGAATTACGGAGACAAAAATTGTTCACATTTTTATACGCCCACATTTTCATGTATACGTATATTGTTGTCGCCCGTCCGTCCACAATTTGTTTGTAGACACTCTACAGGTCACAATTCTTACCGGATTTTGACGAAACTTGAAATATAGGTTTATCTCCAAAAGATCTTGGCTGGTTTCGATATTGGCATCTATCGGATCGAAACTTCATGGATTATGGCCCCTGTTTGTACGAAAAATCACGTTTTTAGCTTGTGGACACTACAGAGGTCACAATTTTTATCCGATTTTGTTGAAACTTTAAATGTAAGTTTATAACCCAAAGATCTCGGTTCCTGTCGATATTCGCGCATATCGGACCGTTACTTCCAGAATTATGGCCCCTGATTGTACGAAAAATCACGTTTTTAGCTTGTGAACCCTATAGAGGTCATAATTTTTATCCGATGTAAAAAAAATGTTTTATTATATCACCGTTACACCCTAAGGATGGCTGAGTTCGAATTTTATGAAACTTGAAATGTAAGTTTATAACCCAAAGATCTCGGTTCCTTTCGATATTCGCGCATATTGGACCGTAACGTCCTGAATTATGGCCCCTGATTGTACGAAAAATTGCGTTTTTAGCTTGTGGACTCTATAGAGGTCATAATTTTTATCCGATTTAAAAAACTGTATTATTATATCACCGTTACACCCTAAGGACGGCTGAGTTTGAATTTCGTGAAAATCAGCCCAAAATTGACAGACAAAATGGCCGCTGTTCGTTCTCAAATAGCGTAAAAATATGGTATATCAAGGTTGTGGACCCTATAGAGGTCACAATTTTTATCCGATTGTGTTAAAACTTGAAATGTAATTTTATAACCCAAAGATCTCAGTTCCTTTCGATATTCGTGCATATCGGACTGTAACTTCCTGAATTATGGCCCCTGATTGTAGGAAAAATCACTTTCTTTTTAGCTTGTTCTCTATCTATCCAGCAGTGAAAAAACAGGAGAATCCAGGAGATATTTCTTTTTCATCAAATACCTCCATTTTCATTCATTATTTTTTAGCACTTTATACACTGCGCACTCATTTTTGCTCAATCTGATTAAAACACAGATCCTATTTCGTTTCGTTTTTATAGTTCAAAATTTCGTTTTACTTGTCTTTACTAGTACTATATTAGGATCTGGAAGACTTGTTATTTAACTCGTGTTCTGCTTGAAATGAGGGGTCAGCCAATCAAATGGTCTGTCGAATCGAGTGCTTGACCTTTTTTGTGCGGAACTGTGGGTAGACATTAGCAGCGATAGAAATCAAAACAAAGCAAAGCATAGCCACTTGCAACATCGATTCTGATTGGTTAATCGAATGACTGACGTTATAGGGTCATATGTCGCTTATTTGACATCTGACGTGAACTCCCACTATAACTTTTTAGATCTACATGTAGTGTAGGCCATCGAAAGTATAAAAAACGAAATGAAATATAGATCTGTATTTTAATTAGATTGATTTTTGCTGGAAATGCTTTTTCGGTTTTGGGTCAATATTTTTAATGACAGAAATTTTTTTTTTAAAGCTTTTGTGAAAATATACATAAAATGCTACCCAAAAAATTGCTTTTCAGTCATAATATCTGAGTGGCGTCATAAGCGGTATAGAATCGCTCGTACCATGGACCTTAAAATATTATATGGTCCATGTTCGTACCAATTTTAAAACTGAAATCTGCGAATATTAGCCTGCTAAAACTTATAAAAATTGTAAAAATTTGAATGATAATATATAAAATATTTATATCAGATAAAAAAGCAGGCTACATTTAGTCGAAATTAGCAAATTTCAGTCTATGGCCTTAATCGCGTGAATGGAAATCCCCAGAAACGTGACGTCAGAGCGGCATTTCTCGCTAGTCTCTCCAGTACATAAATGGTAATTGCACTTATGTTTCTATAACTTTTGAGTCAGATTATTTGCATATATTGGGATCGATATCAAAGTATTATAATAATGTCGCTAGTAATATAATGCAATGAAAAAGTAATCCAAAATCGCAGACTGAAAATCGGCTAAATTTCAGGCTTCCGATTTCAAGCTAATCGCTAAAGTCACGTGCGTGAAATGTTTTCCTTCGTGTGAGAATTGTCAAAATCGCATAGACATTGGGAAAAATGACAGTAACGAGAAGAACCTTGAACAGGTCTCTATTTTATCCAGTATGCTCATGTACCATTATACTTTATTTACTCCAAACAATAATAATCATAATAATAATTAAAAGATTCTGGTCAAATTCAGCCAATCATGAGGTCGATTTATGAAACGGAAGTAAGGGAGTTATCTCCCTTTGTGAAAGAAAAGTAGCATTGGCACATGACCATTTTCCGTGAGAAATTTCCTCCCGTGCGGTCGTGAATCCATGAGTCTCACGGAAAAAACAGGTTATTTGACACATCTGGTTCATACACTAACTGAAATTTACCTAGATAGCAATTGTAAACAAGCCACAAGTCATAATATTTACATAAATATTAGTAAACAGCAATTGTAAACAAGCTACAGGTCATAAAATGAAATAAAATGGGGTTCAACGTCCTACTGTTCTGCTCTGAACTGCACTAATGAAGACGAGCATACGTCATACAGTGTGCTATGAGGGAATTTTTGCCTGGACAGCGGCACTGTGGCCTACTCTTATATTGAATTCCAACAGTCAAGGGATCTTTTACTTGCACGCCAATGTGTACACGGAACCTCTGGTTTTCATCCCATCCGAACGACTAGATAGCTGTCTTACCCACTCAGCCATCGTGACCTCCTACAGGTTTTAAAAGTTACATACTTTAATTGTTAGTAGTAATTGATGATGTTATATATGAAGACCATATTGTATGACAATTTGTGTTGTCGCCATCTTTTCCCTTATGTAATAAACCCCACTTTTCCAATTCACCAAATTGTCATTCATTTCTTCGCAGGTTTACTAAGAGATCATCACTTGACCCATCTTCAATAGAAGGCTTGATCTCGCTTTAACTACGTACATCTTATCAAGGCCTTCACTAATACCCTGCATATTGCGGCACTAATTTCGATTGGGTACAAGCTCAACTTGTGAGCCTATCAGATTCCTTGATTGTTGGGAATACCAAGTCTCGCGCTTTAAAGCTAAAATGTCTACCTGTGATAATCAAGTGGCAAAGTTCAAGGTTCATTCAATGTCAAGGTTTCCGTGGAGGTCGCGATGTCACAACCTCTGATTGGACGCTACTGCTCACGTGTCTGTAGATAACATAGCTATAAGTTCGAGAATTGTGAAGTAAACAAGCAATGGCCAGATGTTGTGAAACTCGCAGTCGTTGCTTCAGGAACATGCACTTGACCCACCAAAGAGAGGTGAAGGGACTGCGGGCAACATTGACAATGAATTAGTTGAATCTGAAGATCTGTTTACATTTGTAACATTTGCAGCGTAAGTTCCCTTTGTTCGAGGATTTTGGTCATTCACAATTTTTATCTTTGCTTTTTATCTTTGTTAGATTGGGCAAGACTTCAAAATCGATCTTGAAGTAATTTTCTTAAGTTGTCTGGATATTCTAATATCTTCAGAGATTCAACGTGTTTAATAAGCATTGTAACATTCTGTAAGGAAAGTACCAAAGTCATCAAGAGCTTTCGGAAATTCAATTCTTGATGGGTTGCCAACTGAGAGCTCTCTCACAATAGACATTGGCAATTGTATAAGGGTCACCATATCTTAATTTTAAGTTCTTTTAAGGCAGCCTTGTAGCCAACTTTAGCATCCAAAAAACTAAACACGGGAACACTCTTGTTTGGTTGACCGTAAGTAAATTGTTCAAGGTAATCGATACGCTCATCATCAGTAGTAGTGTAAAGAACTACCTTTGATTCAAACTGACGAAGAAACTTTTATACTCTAGAGGGTCTACTCCAAATTTCTTTTAGTCAACAGGTGGTCACTTGATATTCTGTATCAGAATAGTTGCAGCTGGAATCAGTTGAGTTCTAGATGTAGGTTCAGTCACGGGTGGACGAGTAGCAGTATCAACATCCTTCAGCCTCGGAGAGATATGAGTAGCATTAGGATTCGGAAAGTCTAGTTGACTGCCTCGCTCAATTATATCATCAATGACCTTTGATTTAGCATTAACGATATCTATTGCTGTTTGCAATTCCAACTCTTCTTCCATAAGTTTCAGTTCAGATTTTTGTCTTTCAAGAGTTTGTTTTTCCTTAAGTTTCTTCTGCTTAATTTCTTGTTCGGCTCTTTATTGTGCTGTTTTAATTCTAATGGCAGAAATTGTAGATGATCCACTTTGTGATTTCTTTGTTTTATGTGATATACAGGTCGTATTCCTTCTTCAACAACTGGAACTTCATGACTACCTTGAGGTAAGTTCATTTTAGATGCAAAGAGTTCTTCAAGATCTTCTTTGGACAAGAGTTAGTAATATTTGTTGTGGACATGTTGAAAATCTTGATATATTTTAAGCCATTTATGATGCAGCAACTTTATGGTCTTTGTATCTGTAGAATCTTGTATTGCTTTTATGTGATCCAGAAGTTTGCGACAATTTTCTTATTTTTCTATGTGTTATTGATGTTGGATTCACTTTAATCAAAAGTCAAGATAATGTTACAAATTTGGTTGAGGTCAAATACCAGTGAGTCAGTTTTAAGTTTAGAGGTAAAAGAATTAAGTAAAAAATAAAGTTTAAACTGCTTGTCTCAGATGCATTATATAATTCTCCAATAATATTGTACTTAGAATGAATAGAGGTACAAACAAATTATGGAAAATGACCCTCAAATTTAATATATTTTCCAGAGTGGAATTGTTTAAAATGCCATATGTATATGTAACCTCTCAATAGATACATTGTTTCCAATTCGTGTTTCCATAGACCAAGATATAGTCCATGTGACGGACAGATTTTCATTACCAATTTGATGAATAAATTTAACCATGATTTTCAGTTAGCCTTAGGTCTAAAGTGTCCAAAATTGGTTGATGGACATCCGGGTCACTTTGCCAAATATGAGTTTGGCGGCCATCTTTAAAAATGGCCGCCATTTTTTAATTTGAAATAGTGTAAGTCAGGGAAACCTCCACAACTCCTCAACAGGTTCACCTACGGATATGTAATATGGCTCAAAATGTTCATAATACAATTCTAAATCTGCTGGTATATGATTCATGTTGTTTAATCAATGCTTTCGGTTTCAACATAAAAGATTAATCTGAAAACAGCAATATTTTCGGGGGTTTTTCATGATGTCTGTTCATAAGTTTACTTAAAAAAATCTTGTTCAGACCCATATAAGCCAAATTATCTATTTGGTCAACTAAAGTGATTTACTAGATATCAGAAACATTGATCATAAAAAATAATCTCTAATATGAGTGCCCCAAATCCAAGATGGCAGAAATTCAAAATGGCGGCCAAAAGTTGCTCAAATGGCCAATTTGTCAGATAATAGTTATTTCACAGTTTGATATTACATGTAATATCCAATTGAATGGGATTACTGAACTTAAAATGAACCAAAACACAGAGTGTTGAATATTCAAAAAGGCGGCCAGAATTTCCGTAAAATGATCGATTTTCTGTTTGATGTAGCTTGTAATATGTCTTTTATAAGCAAATAACACACTATTTATGGATAACAATTACTATAGTTTATTTCACTGCGACCTTTCAACAAGATTTCACAAGTCGTTATCATGTTTTTACTGTTATGGCCTATTGCTCGTGGTTCATTATACCGCTTAAATAATTGTTTGATCTTTTATTCTTGTGCTTATCTATACCAATTACAGTTTATACCTGTCTATGTGCATTTGTTTATCTAACGGCTTGGGACAGTTGCCCATACTAGCTGATTTTGCATCCCATTGGAGGGTCCACACTGCTCTTGTATATATATATATATATATATATATATATATATATATAACACCATATTCTTTTCATTTTATTGTCCCTCGCCTTTCGAAGAACGCAGAGGACTATTAAAATGGGTTCGTCTGTCCGTCTGTCACACTTTTTGCGACACAATAACTCTCTTTCTAATTGAGATAGAATGTTCAAACTTGGTGTAGGTGTTTATTAGGCCAATGCCTTGATGGAGTTCGAAGATGAGAATTTTTTGCTTAGGGTAAGCAGAGATAAGCAATTTGATTGGTTGATGTTTTGGGACACGATAGTACTTTAGTTCTAATTAAGTGAGAGTGATAAAACTTGGTGTATAGTTTCATTACATCAAAACCTTGACTAAGTTCGATAATGAGCATTTTCTGCTCAGGGTAAGAAGAACGATAAGCAATTTGATTGGCCGAGACTTTAGAACACAATAACTCTCATTCTAATTGAGGTAGAATGTTCAAACTGGGTGTAGGCGTTCATTAGGTGAATGCCTTGATGGAGTTCGATGACGAACATTGTCTGTTTAGGGTAAACAGAGATAAGCTATCTCATTGGTTGATGCTTTGGGGCACGATAACTTTGGTTATAATGAAGTCAGGGCGATATTAGCTTGACTAAGTTCGATCGTGAGAATTTTCTGCTTAGGCCAAAGAGCGATAAGCAATTTGATTGGTGAAGACTTTGGAACACAATAACTCTGCTTTTAATTGGGGTAGAATGTTGAAACTTGATGTAAATGTTCATTAGGTGAATGTCTTGACTCAGTTCAGTAATTAACATTTCGGGCTAAAGCTAAGCAGAGCTAAGCAATTTCATTGATCGATGCTTTGAGACAAGATAACTTTGATTCTATCTGATAGAGAGTGATGAAACTTGGTGTATAGTTGATAATCAGTTTGATTGCTCGATATTTTTGAAAAAAATAAATGTGCGATTAATTAATATTGGTCATCTATTTATTTAGGGATTTGGACGGGGACATCAGCCTCACTGTTGGCTTGTTTCTTAATGTTATATGCTTGATAAGGACTTGTGAAATCTTGTTGAAACGTCGCAGTGAAATAAACTATAGAAATTGTTATCCGTAAATAGTGTGTTATTTGATTATGCTTCAATTACTATATGCCTGACCCATGACCCACCTACAATGCCCAACTAGTCTTATGCGGGACATATTGTGATCAATGGCCAACTGAATGCAGGCGCTGATTGGGCCATGCGATCGCCCGAAGGGCCGGTCGGACAAAAAATGAAAAAAATAATTTTGTCCAATTCGTCTAAAAAACCGGCCATGGAGCGACGATGATCATGTTGTATGTGGCCGGTGGCCTTAACGGGCCGCCACGCCATCACTGGAGTCTGGAATGGGCTGGTATAATAGACTTTCTGGGCCGGGTGTGCTGGGCGTGGGTCGGAATTCGGAATCATGCAATGAGGATTTCGAATCCCATCATAGGAGGAATCAACTAGCGCTCCCGGCAACAAAAATGGGACATTTTACAATGAAAATATTCCTACTTTACTTATTCAATATTCCTAACTGGTTAATCAAATGGTCAAAATTTTTTCAACTAGTCCCATTTTTAACCAGTTAAATTCTCTTGACTCCGACGATACAATGATAATACGTTAATTAATAATATGACGATATGATAATTTCACAGGTTGATGGTTGTAAATTGCTTGTAGATCGGGCTTTTGGCCTAAATTAATCGATTTATAAGATATATTATTTGACAAAGATTATAATCAGATATGCCACAAAATCGCATATTTGGGGTTCATTTTTCAAATTTTTCCAGCGGGAGAGCCCCCGGAACCCCCGTCCGTGCTCCGCGGTCAGTAAAAGGGGCAGCTCCGACACGGGAGCCCGGGTCGGTTCCCGGCCCCAATCCGCCCCTGACTGAAAGTGTACCACTATATTTATGCCTGATCTTGCTTGACCCATTACTCACCTAAGAGTGTCCATAATTTTAATGCGTAACCTACAGTTCCCCCCATTTTTATGCACGATCTAGTCTGACCCACCTAGCAATTTTTATGTGTGGCTTAGGTTTTTTTTCGGTAATTAGTGTTGTTTTTTCGTTATTTATTGATTTTTCGATATTTTGGGTTTTTCGAATTTTTTCGGTAATTAGTATCAAAAAGTTTTTTCGGTATTTATCACTATTTCCGTATTTTGTCTGCATTTTTCGGTACTTTTCAGATTTTTATCTCGGTACTTTTCGCATTTTTTAGTTATATGGTACAACTGCACCGGTTTTTCATCAAAGACTCTATGACTGGCAACTTTTGTGGTATAGTCTAGATATCGTATCGACAGATCCATTTCACAACAAGTTGAAAGTTTAAAAAGAATCGTTGCGAAGATAATTTGAAATGCATTTACGACTAGGCATCACAAAAATAATGTCGACCAATTTCCTCTTTCGCTTTAGGCAGGCCTATGATATACTATTCAAAAAAAGTAGGGGATATTTGATTTTGGGGGCATAATACTAAAATATGCAAATGACTACGAAAAAAGTCACTATAGAACCTAACAGAAGAAACATTTCCAGTTACATGTGACGCCCAAACGCACCAATAGCTACCGCATGGAATGCAGGTGATGCTTGGGATCATCATGGGGGTCCAACCCAAGATTTGCACGACTCTGATTTTGAATGTTACAGTCATTGTGGCATTGAATTCCAGGGTGGAAACATCAGTTTAATTGTTTTAGTGACCAGAAAACAAATTTTGATATGCGTCGGCTTACCCAAAATGAAAGGTTATGTGCCCTTGGCATGCTACAGATCGGCACAACACAGGCGGTTGTGGCGCGGACGATGAATGTTTCTCAGTCTGTCATAAGCAGGCTATGGTCCAGATACCGTGATACACAATCTGTACAGGACAGACCACGCTCAGGTCGACCAAGGGCGACAACTCAAGCCCAGGATCGATTTATCCGTACCTTGGCCTTGAGAAATCGTGTCATCACAGCAAATCAGATCAGCGCTCGTCTTCAAACAGACACTGGTGTGAGAGTGAGTGGCCAGACGATTCGGAATCGACTGCATAGGGGTCACCTTCGCGCCCGACGTCCTCGCGTGATCCCTTGTTTGAGAGATCATCACATTCAGGCAAGACGTCGTTGGTGTAGGGATCGTCAACACTGGGATAATCGACGCTGGAGCAATGTGATGTTTTCAGATGAGTCAAGGTTCACTGTTGATTTTTTGGACAGACGTAGGAGGGTGTGGCGTCGTCGAAACGAGCGCTTCCAAGACGTTAACGTCATCAGACATGATCGATTTGGGGGTGGTTCTGTTATGGTGTGGGGAGGCATCACTGTTGCTGGAAGAACGGCTTTACATGTTGTTGCAGGGCGTGTTACAGGCCAGTACTACCGGGACAACATCTTGGCAGTCCATGTTGTGCCGTTCGCACGACGTCATGGCCGCCGTTTCATCTTCCAGGATGACAACGCAAGATGTCACAGGGCCAGGATCGTTACAGGTTACCTCCAACAACAGAACATCACCACATTACCTTGGCCAGCACTGAGTCCCGACCTCTCCCCCATCGAGCATGTCTGGGACATGCTTGGACAGAGGTTACGTCAACGTCAACAACATCCTGCCAATGTCCAAGAACTTGCTGCTGCGTTGCAACAGGAATGGGACAATCTGGACCAAAATGACCTTAGACGTCTCATTAGGAGTATGCCACGTCGGATCAATGCTTGTTTGGCAAACAGAGGAGGATTTACCCGTTACTGACTTGGTTGTGATGCTGTGGTAACTTTGCTGTTTGACCCCGGGTATCATTTTACCCTTATAATGGTCAGTCTGTGCCTTACTTAGTCTAACGATCATTTGGAATAAATCGATGAATGTGAACTTCATTTCATTTTGTCATTTGTTTCTTCGTCAGTTTCATTAGGTGACTTTAATAACACTTAAAAATCAAATATCCCCTACTTTTTTTGAATAGTATATTAAAATGATATCATCATTGTCGCTGCCGAGATCTCCTGTTTCTACTTGTACTTTGGCTAGTGTACATTGCTGAAGAAAAACAGTAGCTGCGATTGTCAGAGTAATTCCAATGAGGTGGATGGTTGTGACATTAACAAAGAGGAAATCGTGAGCCATGGCTTTTGGGATACCTAGTCGTAAATGTATTTCAAATTATCTCTGTAATTATCATTTTTAAACTTAGAACTTGTGAAATACACTTTACACTTTCACAATTTACAAATATGAATCCATGATACCATCTGTCTAGAATCTAGATGATACCACAAAAGGCTGCCAGACTCTTTAAAGTAAAAATCTATCACATTACGATTTGTGGACCAGAAATAAAATGCAATGTGGGTTAACGTCCTACTGTTCTAACTTGGTCAATGAAGATGGCTATTTGTCATACAGTGTGAAATGAGGACAAATTTGCCCAGACACAGGGATCAAATTCCGGACCTTGTTGAGCCTTACCCACTGAGCCACTATTTCGGCCCATTTGTGAACAAACAGAATAGGTAATTCTTAACAACTAGATATATTTGCAAAGATATATTAAAATTCCATACAGCTTTGCTGGAATAATATTAAATCTTGTTTTCTGATTTATGAGATCTAGTATAATTAATTCCATCCTCCCCTAAAAAACTACTACACAATTTTATAATAAGCAAAGCCAATAGAAAGACTGACAATTGTCCCGTTTTGTTCTTAAGCAATCATCTACGATATTAAAAATCTATTTTGGGGGCAATCATCTACCTTATCCAAAATCTATTTTTGAGGTAATATTTAAGTTTAGTGATCCTGAAAACCCCATAAAGGACATATTACAAGCCGTACAAAACAGAAAAATGACGATTATCTGAAAAATCATTCATTTTAGGGAAAATCTTGCCGCCATCTTGGATTTTAGCCATCTTGGATTTTGGAAACCCTTTTTTTAGAGGTTGTATTTATGGTCTGTGACATCGAAAAACCCCTAAGCGGCATATTACAGGGCATATCAAACTGTAAAATAACGATTATCCGAGGCATCGATCAAATTTTGACTGCCATTTTGAATTTTCGCCATCTTGGATTTTGGGAAACTAATTTTATAGATCAATTCAAAGTACAATGACTACGGAAACCCTATATATGATATATCACAAGTCTTGCTTTGCGTGATACCCATCCATCCTAACAAGAAATTCATTTTTCGTCAAATTTTGGCGGCCATTTTGGAAATCGGACGGATTCAACCGAAAATGACGTCACAGAAGTGACATAATATCAAAATCGTCTTCAGTGACAAATTTTTCTTCAGAAACAACCGGTCCCCAAATATCGTTGCGACAACCCTAAATAAACGTTCACATGGTTAGTACCCTAACTCGCCGAGGCTCAACATTTTAAAATTGACAGTCTACTCAAGACTTTTGTTGAGTTTCCGACCACCGCAGCTGTACAGAATGGGTCACTGGGCGTATTTATTTATGCCAAATGAATAACTTAAGAAGACCACACACAAAATTTGGCTAAATTTACCCTGAACATGATTTGGTAGTGAACTTATAAAATAAATCTTGAAAAAAAATGCCAAAACGTTGTTTTTTTCAGAATAATCTGTTGATTTGGAAAATATATGATTCATTCACCAACATGTGTCATATAACAGCAGCTGTAGAATGTTATTGCGAACATTTTGAGCCATATTCCATATCAATAGGTCAATCTGTGAAAGAGTTATGAAGGTTTCCTTGACGCGCTCAATTGCAATGAAAAAACGGCGGCCATTTTTAAAGATGGCCACCAAAATGGCATTTAGCAAAGTGAACCAGAAGTCCATCAGCCAAATTTGAACACTTCGGGCACCAGGCTAACTGAAAATCATGGTTGAATTTATTCATCAAATTGGTAATGATACTCCGAAATCCGAGGTCTGTCACATGGACTAATAGCAATCTGCTTCCATAGTAATTGTTCAACTCCCTGGATTTTATTATACACGTGTGACATATTTTGGATAGTCAATTATTTAGGAAAGTTGTTTTACGACTTAGTCAGGTTTACATGTATGTTATATTATAATTATGTCCATGTAAATTTCGCACATTGTGAACTATACAGTGTCATGTGACCAGTTTATCCAATGAACATTTGTCAGTAGGGAAGCGCAACTAATTAATATTCAGTGGGTCTGAAGAGCTCGAGGGTGGTACGCCATATTTCAACATCGGAGGGTTCCATTGAATGGTTGGTACTGTAGTTGGTGTTGCTTCTGTATTCCCTTACTTAGGAGATTGTTGTCTCTGTAGATTCCTGATAAAATAATAAGATACTAATTACTATTGGTGTTTCTTCTGGTTACATATACACACCTGTCAATGAGGGACTTAGTGACAATCGAGAATGTCATCCAATGGAATATACCCTCTCTCCCCCCCCCCCCCCTCCTTTAGAAATTATGTGCAACGAAGCGGGTCCTCTATTGATCATTGAAAAGTGACAAGTGTGTAAACCAATTGAGTCATCTGTCCTTGTCAATCGACCTTAATTGCTAAAAGGAAGGGTGGAAATCACGCCTTTGTATTACTAGAGTTTGGAACAAATTGGAATAATTCCTGCTCGTTACATTTATTTATTAAAGTAAATTACTTTTATTAATCGTATAAATATAAGTTATACATGATCTATAAATGAACATTATTGTAAAGACTATTTAATATATTTATTCCTTGTAATTTGTATTATGTAAGTATTAATTATAAATATTTGTTGAATAAAGTTTATGTAATTTATTATTGAATTTTTTATTCTTTTGATTCATGTGCTTAGACTGAGACGAGCTCGAATAGCGTTAAGGGGGAAAACACAACACTATGCCCTCCCCCGTAAATATTAATTGAAACGAAGCAGGTAATCTATTGATTATTAAAAAGTAATCTGTGCGTGTGTGAGAATATGGAAATAATAAAATGTGGTTGTATATTGTCTGTTGGTCCGGCATCCACAATTGTTTGTGGACGCTCTAGAGACTAAGGTTAATATCTGTTTGACTTTAAATTTATACGCAGTGTTTAAGGTCATGAGACGAAGAAGCCTATTGATTTTCAGCGATTTCCGATAATTACTGCCAAACTTATGGCCCTTGATCACTTCAAAAAATCTTGTAGGCTAAAGTTAAAATCCAATTTAAATTTATACACAGTGTTTTAGGACATGAGACGAAGAAGTTTATTCATTTTCAGCGATTTTCGATAATTACTTCCAGAGTTATGGCCCTTGATCACATAAAAAAATCTTGTGGACGCTCTAGAGGCCAAAGTTAATATCCGATTGACTTTACATTTATACACAGCGTTTAAGGTTGTGAGACATGAGACGAAGAAGCCTTGTGCTTTTGAACAAAATTTTGTGGACACTCTAGAGGCTAAAGTTAATATCTGATTGACATTAAATTTATACACAGTGTTTAAGCTCATGAGACGACAAAGCGTAGTGATGTTCAATGATTTCCGATAAGTACTGCCATAGTTATGGCCCTTGATCATTTTTGAAAAATTTTGTGGACGCTCTAGGCTAAAGTTAATATCCGAATGACTATAAATTTATACACAGTGTTTAAATTCACGAGACGAAGAGGCCTATTGATTTTCAACGATTTCCACGATTAATACACAGGACTTTGATTGATACACACCTCTCGGGAACCGTTCATCTAATAAATAGAAGCTGTAAATAAATAAACAGGACTTTGATTGATACACGCCTTTCAGGAAAATACATTGTCAACATTGTACATGATTTTTTAAGTTTATAAACAGTTTTTAACTACTATCAAACGATAATTTGAAAGTAAATCATATCTATAGTTTCTCAGGTTAAAAACCCAAAAGTAAATGATACCAAAGTTCCATCAATATCCAGAGTACCACTCGACACAAACTAGGTCATTTCATGACTAACATATAGTTCCATTTTATTTCAATAATGCAATTGTGCGTAGGAGTCTTTAGCAGTGGGAGGAAATTGGAAGACTCAGAGAAAACCCACAAGGTTGGACAGGCGACTCTACTCCTTGTCACATACAACTGGGGTATCGAAACCATGTCAGTTGACTCAATGACAGACTTTATGATACAGCGCACACCCACTAACCATTCAGCCATCCCACCCCCCAGAATGTTCAAACTTTGATTAGATGTTCATTAGGTGAATGACTTGATGAGTGAGTTCAATGATTAGAAATAAACAATTTGATTGCTTGATGCTTTGGGATGTAATAACTTTGATTCTGATTGAGTGAGAGTGATGAATCTTGGCAATTGGCATATAGTTCCACTAAATTAAAACCTTGACTAAGTTCAATAAGTTAAATATGCAATTAATTAATATGTGTCATCTATTGATGTTGGGGTCGAGGCGGGTGACATCATAACCGTTGACTTGTTTATTTTAGATTTGAATCTGAATTTAGAAGGAACTTTTATACAAGAATATGTTGCCAAACCGTATCTTATAGATGGCAGGTAGGACATTTTTATACGCCCACATTTTCATGTCAATGTATATTGCCGTCACCTCTGTCCGTCCGGACGTCTGTTCTTATCCGTTTTTGACGAAACTTGAAATATAGGTTTATCTCCAAAAGATCTTGGTTGCTTTCGATATTGGCATGTATCGGACCGAAACTTCATGGATTATGGCCCCTGATTGAACGAAAAATCATGTTTTTAGCTTGTGGAACCTATAGAGGTCACAATTTTCTTCTGATTTTGATGAAACTTGAAATGTAAGTTTATAACCCAATTTTCATCTGATTTTGATGAAACTTTAAATGCATGTTTATAACCCAAATATCTTGGTTCCTTTCCATTTTCGTACATATCGAATCATAACTTCCTGAATTATGGCCCCTGATTGTTTGTTGAGTTTGAATTCCTTGAAAACTAAACTTTCTTGATTATGGCCCCTGATTGTTCGAAAAATCACATTTTAGCTTGCGGATTCTCTAGATGTCACATTTTTTGTCCGATTTTAAAAACCGTTTAAATACATCACCATTCCACCATAATGAAGGTTGTATTCGAATTTCGGGAAAATCGATATGAAATTGCCCGACAACATGACCGCTCTTTGTACGGAAATTGTGTAGAAATGTGTAATACAAAGGTTGTGGACCCTCTAGAGGTCACAATTTTTATCCGATTTTGATGAAACTTAAAACATCTTTAGACCGCGGTTAATTGATTGTCAGTTTCTCATGACCAGAGTTTGTGAAATATACATGCTACATGCAGTAATTATTAATTTTTGAGATGAAATTTAATTTTTTTAGCTTAATGCGGTTTCTATTTCAACAATAACTAATGTCAGTTACTTGGTCGTTGAAAAACCAACGAAAACCAGTGTCCCCTATTTATTCACATTTATTGAATATTTTTATAGATTAAAATATCAGTTGCACAATAGCAGGGCATTGGAAGAATTGATCATAATACATGTAATAGGTCTAAATTATTAGTGATACGCTTCTAAGTTAACGGTTCGTTAATTCATTCATTCTTGGCATTTCATTTCTTTATCTGTCCTTACTTTGAAAGTTAAGAAATGACCTGTTCCAAACTGGTTGATGATTTGTTCTGACATAAATAATTAAAAGCATACCCTTGGATTTTTAAATACAAAATAAGTTAGATTATTTAACAGGTCAGTTAAAGAATTTACTACACACGTGGTCTTTTCTCTAGCCATGAAGGAAGATAGTACCAATGCTTTATATGGCAATAGCTTATATGTTTACGCTTCAACTTTTAACCCATCATCGGCACATAGCATCATGATAATATAAATACTTTTATTATTTTGTCTATCTTAATCAAACTGTTTACATTTATTTGTATCTTTGTGTTCTTAGACTGTTTATATAGTGTTGTTAATATAATACTGTGAAAGGCGTGAAGCAGTGTCAACCAGTCGGTATCTAATGATAGAGGCTATCTCATGGCGGCAGGAATTAATTTAGCAGGAATTAAAAGACATTTATATCTTTCTATGAATTTTATTACAAATGACAAGTGCCTGATAGAGTATATATGTGGTCTTTGGTGAATGTTGTAGCTACCATTCCTCGGTATGGATGACAGATATGATACGGCTTTATCACTTCTGGTTTTACGGATGGACTCCGTTTCACATTATAGCCTACTTTACTTATCACCTACGGTGTCATGTTCATCGATAAATAGTGGATTTTAATGTGTCAATTCATTGTTCATATTTAAAGGCAAACAAATATAGTTTTAAAGGACAAATTTTGGACCTCACTAAATTTGACCAAATAATTATGGAAGTGCGTAATTATTATGGATGAAAACGGACATGCGGGCGGGTCATGAGAAACAAACAATTAATTAACCGCGGCCTTATATACCAAAGATCTCTGTCCCTTTTGATATTTGCACATTTCAGGCCATAGCTTTCTCGGTTATTGCACCTGATTGTACAAAAAAATCGCATTTGTTTTTAGCTTGTTCTCTGTCCATCTCTTGCAAAATGTGGGCGTATCCTGCCTGGCAGCCGCTGGTTTTTGGATGATATAAGCTAATCTATTACTAAATGTAGTGTTTTATTTTGTAGAAAGTTTGATATTGGTATATATACTATATTAACATCTATCAATCCATTAAGAGTGTATACTGTTGATGGGGATGTTCTCTTCAGGTTAGTAGAAGTAAACAAAATATGGATAAGCTGTTCTGCAAACTGATTGTTTTCATTACTGTGGAATATTATTCATCTGTTTTTATACGCCCACATTGAAATGTAGTCGAATATTGTCGTCGCCCCTGTCCAGCCAGCGGGGGGGGGGGGGAATCACGTGGCAATGTTGGTAAGACGCTGGCTCGCTAGCCTGGAGGTCGGGCGTTCGATCCCTGCATTGGCCGAGAAAGTTCATCCAGATTTTCCGGCGTGGTTCCCCCTTGTCAGTGATGCAGGACGGAGGGCCTGACAAGGACAGCTGTCTAGTCCTTTGGCAGTTGGAAATCGATATAAGAGTACAAAATTTCCCTCATAGCACACTGTATGGCGTATGCCTGTCTTCATTAGCGCAGCATAGGAGCAGAACAGTAGGACGTTAAATTCCATTTCATTTGATTTCATTTTCATTTCCGGCCAGCTGGCTAGCGTCCACAATTGCTTGTGGATGCTCTAGAGGCTAAAGTTAATATCAGATTGACTTAAAATTTATACACAGTGTTTAAAGTCATGAGACGAAGAACCCAGCTAACAAAATTTAGTTTTCCGAACGTTTTCAAAACATTATTTTTTCATTATTTAACGTTCGTTGTGAATGTTTGTGGAACGTGACCCAGGAAAGTTTTGTTGTCGTAACATTAACGACATTTTACATGGTCACCTATTCTGTCCCATCTGTCACGCTGGAATTAGCCAAATTATGACTCATCACCAGTGATGGGATTTCAAAATTTTTCTTGTCGGACATTTTTACCGAAAATAAAGGGACATAACTCTTATCGTTATTTAAGATGGCAGTTTTTAGACTACACACAAAAATCACGCATAAACAAAATATTCAAATTCGTCCGTAATAAAAAAATGGGTGGACCTCGTTATTTTTCATATTTAATTCCCGTACGGTATTCAAATTTATACCTGAAGCTGTTTTTCTTTCAAGTTTAATTAGATTTTCTTCAAACAAGGACAACTTTGCTCTGAAAATTCTAAACACGCTTCGAACGACGCAATTTTGATAACTTCTTTCTAAAACTGGCAAGTTCGTAGGTACATATCACTTACCGTCATACAGCCGAAGCTAGATGTGGAGTAACGGAATCTGTCGAGGTTTCCCGAGTGCTGTAACCGCGTGCTAGCAATGTCTAGTATTTTTCGGATATGTGTGTGTGTGAAATAGCTTTATTTAACGCTTGCTTCCACCGAAGTTATATCGCAGACGAATTATAATGACTGTCTATTGATCTGGGCGTTATATACTCTCACAATATGTGACTTCTATGACTAGTTTATACATATTGTTGGCTCACATCAATGCGATTAAAATGTCCGAAACCACGAGATTAATACGAAGATTAAAATTATAATGGATTGATGAATAGTCCGACAAAGGGGAGACAATAGCTTCTGTTTAAGATTAGATTGATGAATTGTCCGACAAAGGATTAAGTCAGTCAATCAAGGCAGATTAAGTAGTTAATCAAGGTAGGTTTATAGACCCTATAAAACGATAAATACGATGATCACGATATATTCCCGGTTTCACCAGTGCCACATTACCCTTGAACTTATGTCACTTCCGGTGCCAGTTACCCAGCAATATTAATTTCATTTATACATTTGTTACATATGTCAAAAAGTCATCCTTACAAAATTTGTTACTAACTTACCGCTAAGTTAGCTGACTTTTTAATGGGAAATTTCTCAACAAGGGAAGATGCTAGAAACAATTTTTGGACATCATGATTGTATTGATCCAATCTATATGTTCATTGGAATCAAATATCATAATGTTAAACGAATGATAAATATAACTCACTTCAAAACAATTTGAAGGCTAATAATACAGTTTTTGCCAAAATTACATTACTTCCGGTGATAATAAAATTAGAAACCATCTTGTGATATCTGTATGGTCGTATGGGTTTTTGCCCAAATGTCGTCACTTTCAGTGACAGTGAAAATGTTAAATTGGATTGACCTAGTCAAAGGTGGCATGAGGCATCACATGGTAACAAAAATTGAAAATCGAACGATAATTGACTCTTTTACATGCAAAATAACGTGAAAAGTGATGCATGCAAAATTGCCTATTTCTTTGCAACTGCGCATATTACAATCTAATTTTGACATACATTGTCCTCGTATGGATTAATGCTACAAAATTATGAAAGTTGCGTAGAAATAATTTAAAATATAAAGACGATGAATGGGTTGTAAATAGCTGATTTTTACTCCTTTTTTCAACCTTAAATCCAAATGGCGCAAATACAAAACTGATATAAAAAAAAACCTAAAAAACTAAGCCCGACATATTTTGCGCCTATAGTAGGAGCAGTCATCTTCATTGATAAGATTTGTAGAAATTAAGATTTTTCCTTAGGAAAAGACCTCCCGACCCATCAAAATTTAAATTTTAGGCAAGATTACGTCACTTCCGGTGCCGACAAAACTTTATAGGTAGAAACAAGTTGAGAATTTGCACCAAGGAGTATATGAGCTTTTGTTTTATACAAATCAGGCAATAAATAATCAATTTAGAACTGTAATAAAAATGCGAAAAGTCTTAAAAAGTGATCCTGACGAAATTGGTTATTTCTTTGCAAGAGAAGAAGCTAGAAGCTATTTTTTGACATATTTATGATCGTATTGATCCAATCTATATTTCCATTGGAATGAAATATCATAATGGCAAACGAATACTAAATATAACTCACTTCAAACAAATATTTGTTTTGAAGGCTAAAAATACAGTTTTTGCTAAAACGACATTACTTCTGGTGAGAATGAAAATGTTAAATTAGTTTAATGAAATCAGAAATGGCATAAGGCATGACATGGTGAAAATTTTATGAAAATTAAATAATATTTAACACTGTTATAGACCAAAAACCTTGAAAAGTGACTAGTAGAAAAATCGTCTATTTTCTGAAATCTTACAAGTTAGAACCCATTTTGTGGTATCTATATGGTCGTATGGGTTCATTCTATTTGTTGATTGAAATTAAATATCATACTTTTAAACAAATAACATATACTACTCATTTGAAAAAAATATCGGTTTTGAAGGCTAAAATTCAGTTTTTGCCCAAATGACGTCACTTCCGGTGACAGTAAAAGTGTTAAAATGGTTTAATCTAGCCAAACTCGGCATCAAATGGTGAAAGAAAATTGAAAATTGAATAATAATTGATTCTTGTACAGGCAAAATAGCACGAAATGTGACTCATGCAAAATTGTCTATATCTCGACAACTGCTGATATTACAAACTAATTTTGACATACATTCTCTTTGTATGGGTTATTGCTACGAGGTTATGAAAGTTACGATGAAATATTTTGAAATATGAAGACGCTGGATGGGTTGTAAATAGCTTAATTTTACACCTTTTTTCACCTTTTAATCGAAATAGCCTGAAAACGAAATTGAAATTAAAAAAACTGAGTCCGATGATTTGTGCGCCTTTGCATGGCGTATACTTTTGGTAATTTCAAATTTTGAAAAAATAATATTTGGTTTCAAAAAGTTGTACCGAACTGTCAAAATCTGTAAAAATTGTAGTTTTTGCTGATTTTACTTTACTTCCGGTGCCGACACAAATCTTTACCGGTAACAATATAAATGACATTTTGGACCACGCAGCATATGAACTTTCTTTTGTACAAATCGAATAATAAATGATTAATCTAGGACTGAAAAACTGAATTAGCCAATGGCGGCCAAGGAAAATTACGGACACAAATAATGTTGACATTTTTAGTCAAATCGGATAACTCTTTAACCCTGGTTAAAATGCCATGTAAAAATATTCATAAATAAAAAAGTTTTTTGTAAAATTTTAAATTTTCGAAATTTGGCGCTTAATATCTACGAAGATTCGTCGACAATCAAAAATCAAAAGTAGCACAGCTATGTGCCTGGTATCCGGCTATGTCAAAATGCATCATATGTTAAAATTCGATGATTATTGTTAATACTACGGCATTTTTTTAAAAAACAACAACTTCGGTGATTTCGGACATTTCGCTTTGTCACAGAATGCCCGAAATAGCTTTAATCTCTAAGTCACACTCACTTTTCCAATAAAACCGAAGAAATCGTATCGATCCGACATGTAGTTTCTGAGATACAATCAAATTGGAAAAAAAAATAATAATAATAATAATAAAAACTAGAACTGCGATGCAGTAATGACGGGTTTCACCGGTGCCCCGTTACCCTTGAACATTTGTCACTTCCGGTACCAATGAAACCATTTAACAGGTTGCCATTTAAGCATTGCACACATCACATAAAATGTACGCAGAATCAACCAAATCCGGCAATATCAATTCATTGTATACATTCATTACATGTAAGTGATCCTGACAACATTTCATTACATGTAAGTGATCCTGACAACATTACATTACTTCCGGTGATAATGAAAATGTTAAATTAGTTTCATGAAATCAGAAATAGCATAAGGCATCACATGGTGAAAATTTTATGTAAATCGAATAATATAGACCAAAATCCTTGAAAAGTGACTTGTAGAAAATCGTCTATTTCTCTGCAACCGTACAAGTTAGAAACCATTTTTTGGTATTTGTATGATCGTGTGGGTTCAATCTATTTGTTGATTGGAATCAAATATCATAATTTTAAAAACAATACAAATCAGACTCATTTGAATAAAATATCTGTTTTGAAGGCTAAAAATACAGTTTTTGCCACAATGACGTTACTTCCGGTAACAGTAAAAGTGTTAAATTACTGGTATGAAATCGTAAATGGCATTAGGTATCACACGGGAAATTTTATGAAAATCAAATAATAATTGACACTTTTATGGACCAAAAACCTTGAAAAGTGACCTGTTGAAAATCGTCTATTTCTCCGCAACTGAACAAGTCAGAAACCATTTTGTGATATCTATATGATCGTTTGGGTTCATTCTATTAGTTGATTGGAATAAAATATCAAAATTTTAAACAAATAACAAATAAGACTCATTTGAATAAATTACTGGTTTTGAAGGTTATAAATACAATTTTGCCCAAATTACGTCATTTCCGGTGACATTGAAAATGTTAAATTGGTTTGACCTTGTTAAAATTGACATTACGCATCAAATGGTATCACTTTTATGAAAATCGAATAATAATTGACTCTTATACAGGCAAACTAGCGTAAAAAGTGACTCATACAAAATTGCCCATTTCTCGGCAACTGTTCATATTACAAAATAATTTTCACATACATTCTCTTCGTATGGATTATTGCTACTAGTTTATGAAAGTTGCGAAGAAATATTTTAAAATATGAAAAGCCTGAATGGGTTGTGAATAGCTCATTTTTTCACCTTTTATCACCTTTAAATCGAAATGATCCGAAAACGAAATAAAAATTAAAAAAACTGAGCGCGATGATTTCTGCGCATTAACAGGGCAAACCCTTTCAGTCATACCAGATTTGAAAAAAATAATATTTGCTTTCAAAAAGTGGTACCGAACTCTCAAAATTGCAGTTTTTGCTAAATTTATGTTACTTCCGTTGCCGAAAGGAAAATGTACCGGTAACAAAAAAAATGACATTTTGGACCGCGGAACATATGAACTTTGTTTTATACAATTCGAACAATAAATAATTAATCCAGGACTGAAAAACTGAATTAGCCAATGGGGGCCAAGGAAAAATACGGTGACAAAAAATGTTGACATTTTTTGTCAAATCAGATGACCCTTTAACCCTTGGTAAAATACCACATAAAAATATCCATTAATAAAAAAGTTTTTCGTAAAAATTTAAATTTTCAAAATTTGGCGCCTACTATCTCCGAAGATTCGTCGAAAATAAAAAATCCAAAGTACCTTAGCTATGTGCCTTGTCTCTGGCTATGTCAAAATGTATCAAATATTACAATCCGACAATTATTGATAACATTACGGCAAAATATCGAAAAACGACAACTTCAGTGATTTCGGACATTTCGCATTGTCGCAGAACGTTGGAAATAGCTTTAAAATTTAAGTCAAACCCACTTTCCCAGTAAAGCCGAAGACATCGAATCGATCCGACAAGTAGTTTCTGAGATATGCTCAAATGGAAAAATAATAATAATAATAATAATAAGAAGAATAATAATCCGAACAAAAACAATAGTGTTTCACACTGGCTACGCAGTGTGAAACCCTAATAATCTTAACAAAAACAATAGTGTTTCACACAAGCTTCGCAGTGTGAAACCCTAATGAGGCAAGTTAGCTTTAGCATGAAATGTCTACACAAACATCCAGTAAACTAATGAGTGGATGACAGCACATAATATGGTTGTTCTTTTTGTGTCCAAAATACAACCGTCTTCATTTGCCCAATTCGGAGCAGAACAGTACGACATTAAACCCCATATCATTTCATGTCATTTCCAAAATACCAATCAATCCACGAAATATCATATCAAAACTATTCTGTTATGTTTACAACCATGTCTCAACTGGCACTGCTTTGAAGAAAGTATTTGTAAGACATGCAAGTATAGACAGCAGTGGGCAAAGTTTGAAATCTATATTTATAATAATAATTTTTGAAATATTTATACCTAAATAAAACTTTGCATTATATTGTAAATTCAACAATTTACAATTTAAAGACATTATTTAATCACAATTTTCCCAAAATATTGCTCATCAAAACCGGAAATTGCTAATCAATTGCCTTAATTTACCTCATTTGATTGGCAGTTCTGCAAATCATGTTCGAAAAAATATTGAGAACCATGGCCGCAATAACATTTGAATATGTGTTATGATTCCTGATAAATGCTTTAGATACTCCTCAGCTAAGATTTTCGCAAGTCTGTTTAGATCTCCTCATCGTAGATAAGACAAATCTTTGGACTAGAGTCACACTTAAGTTTTGGACTTATGATTTTCTCTGGCCCGATGAAGTTTCACAAATACTGGAATTTTACAGACTGATGGACTGACTTTTATATGGCAACAATATTCTCTCAAATTGAAAATATGATAAAGTTGATTACCTGAGCATATTTGAGGGTATCTCCAATGAAATCATAGATCTCTTTAATAGTACTGTAATTTTCTACAGGCTTCTGAAATCAAACTTAAGATTAGTTAAACATGTGTTAGTGTGTATTTTAACAATTATTTCAAATAACAGCTTTTCTACTTCAACAGATTTAATTTTTTCATTATTTACAGAACAGACAATACATGTTTTACTCAACTTCTACTAAAGCTTTATGTTTCGATAGCAATTGTCACAAGTTAAAACCTTAGCCTACACAAAAATGTTCAAAGTTATCAAGGGCAATAATCTGGGCAGTGATTATCGGAAATCATTGAAACTCAATAGAATTCTTTATCTCATGAGCTTAAGCGGTGTGTATGATAAATATAACTTAAACAGATTATGATTTTGTTGACAATCAATAGGCCTTCTTCATCTAGGTGTTGTGGTAGAAATACAAAAATAATTCAACAGAGAAATTTGTTTCCAATAAACTTCTAATTAGCAAAATGCACTACCACTATAATAAATAGGTTTATGTTTGTACAAGCTTTAGCTTATCATGTATGCTCTGGAATACAAAATTGTAAAAAGTACAAGCGGTTGCCATGCAAGATATGCATGGACAGAGAACAAGCTTCGTACAATCAGGAGTCGTAATCCAGGATGATATGGTCCGACATGCGACATTATCCAAAAGGAACCACGAGTGTGACATACATGTACATGTATACATGTTGGGGGTCCAATACCTTGGGTATAATTTTACAGTATTGATGTACAAGAAGCAGCCATTTTTATATGCCCACATTGAAATGTGGTCGTATATTGTCGTCGGTTCGTCCGTCGGTCCGGCGTCCACAAGCTCTAGAGGCTAAAGTTAATATCCGATTGACTTTAAATTTATATACAGTGTTTAAGGCCATGGGACGAAGAAGCCTATTGATTTTCAGCGATTTCCGATAATTACTGCCAGAGTTATGGCCCTTGATCACTTCAAAAAATCTTCTGGACGCTCTACAGGCCAAAGTTAATATCCAATTGACTTTAAATTTATACACAGTGTTTAAGGTCACGAGACGAAGAAGTCTATTCATTTTCAGCGATTTCCGATAATTACTGCCAGAGTTATGGCCCTTGATCACTTCAAAAAATCTTGTGGACACTCTAGAGGCGAAAGTTAATATCTGATTGACTTTAAATTTATAAACAGTGTTTGAGGTCACGAGGCGAAGAATAATATTGATCTTCAAAGATTTCTGATAATTACTGCCAAAGTTATGGCCCTTGATCACTTTGAAAAATCTTCTGGACGCTCTAGAGGCCAAAGTTAATATCCGATTGACTTCAGATTGATACACAGAGTTTAAGATATTGAGACGAACAAGTATATTGATTTTCAATGAATTTTTATGACTTTTAACAGCTAAATCCATGATACAGTATTAAAAGTTTTGTATACAAAATGTTAGCATGGGGCAGAACTTTATAAAAACCAAACAAATTCTAATGGTTTTCTGAGTTGTTGCTCTTAATCAGATTTTAGTGTATTATAAATGTTTCATTACCGAAAAAAGTAAAAATATGCGACAACTCTTGTTGACTGCCCGGACGATTTAGCTGCTGTGGGCGTATGTTTCGTTGCCTGGCAACCTATCTTTTTTTGTCTGGCAGTCTCGGTACCATTTTCACAAAATCCAAACACAAATGTCATTAGGTTGTAACAGTGATATATTTGAAATATTTTACAATCAAATAAAAATTGTGACCTCTAGAGGGTTAACAAATTAAAAACATGATATTTCGTACAATCAGGAGGCATAATCAAGGACGTTATGGTCAGATATGCTCTAATATTGATATTTAATAAACACGTTTTAAGTTTCATCAAAATCAAATACAAATTGTAACTTTCAGAGGGCCAATAACCTAAAATGCGATTTTTCGTACAATCAGGGGGCTGTAATCCCAGAAGTCACAATCCGATATGCACTAATAACTAAAGGAACCAAGATCATTGGTATAGAAACATATAAAGATTTATCAGAATCAGATAAAAATTGTAACATACTTTTATACTATTTGTGTACAAGGAGCAGTCATTTTGTCGGGCAGTTTCAGTCTGATTTTCACGAAATTGTGACCTAGAGGCATCACAAGCAATTTCGCGAAATTGTGACTTAGAGGCACCACAAGCTATTTTTTTGTACAATCGGGGGTCATAACCAAACTTACACACTGGACCCTTTGTTCTGACTCGGGTGTTCAAGTTACTGATCAACCTGTAATTTGTTGTTTTAGCACGTGCACAGGTGATCATTTGAGGAAAGGTAGGTGTTCATATAAATGAACACCCCAACATACTAACCCGGTGATTGTGAAAACAGACCACACATTTTTGTGCGTGCACTGTATTAGAAATAACAAGAAACACTGTGTTAATTAAAAAAGATAAATACATGTAGTTAAAACAATAAATAAATATTTTTTCAATTTAGATTGTGAAATAGTATCATTAGCTAGAAAACGCATCCAATAGTATAAGGAACAAATACACAAAACCTAGCGAACTGGGAGAAATTTCTGTTTGATCATGTTTTAGATAATTGTAATCTGGTAAAATAACTTTCCTACATCATCGCACATGCTATTTTGTTCGCACATGGTTAGTTTGTTCTGTGGCTGACAATTCCTGAATGTAAAACGTATTCCAGTCAATGCAGCATACCCCATTCACACCAAATTGATATTACATTATTCATTGGCTTGTTGTGGATTTTAAAGATAGATTGCCAGGCAACGAAACATACGCCCACAGCAGCTAAGTCGTCCATGCAGTCAACAAGGGGTGTCGCATATTTATTTCTTTTGCCGGTAGGGAGAGAGAGATGGGGTTTAACATCCACTCGACACAAACTAGGTCATTTCGGGACTCGCATGGTTCAATTTTATTTCAAAAATTTGCTTTCGTGTATAGGTCCTTAGCAGTGGGAGGAAACCGGAGGACCCGGAGAAAACCCATGAGGTTGGATAGGCTACCCTACACCTTGTGACGTACAACCGGGGAATCGAAACCACGCCAGTTGACTCAACGTCAGACCTTATGATACAACGCACACGCGCTAACCATTCGGCCATCGAACCCCCCTTGTCGGTAAGGAAAACATTTACAACACACTAAAATATAATTACGAATAAAAACCCATTGAGTAATTGTCATGATGATATTTACTATTGGTCAATGATAGTAACACCGTTCTACTGATATTTACTATTTGTCAATGATTATAACACTGTCCTGATGATATTTACTATTTTTCAATTATAGTAACATCGTCCCGCTGATATTTACTATTTGTCAATGATAGTAACACCGTCCTGATGATATTTACTATTTTTCAATGATAGCAACATCGTCCCACTGATATTTACTACATATTTGTCAATGATAGTAACACCGTTCTACTGATATTTACTATTTGTCAATGATTATAACACCGTCCTGATGATATTTACTATTTTTCAATGACACCGTCCTGTTCATATTTACTATTTTTCAATGATAGTAACATCGTCTTGCTGATATTTACTATTTTTCAATGATAGTAACATCGTCCCGCTGATATTTACTATTTGTCAATGATTATAACACCGTTCTGCTGATATTTACTATTTGTCAATGATTATAACACCGTTCTGATGATATTTACTATTTTTCAATGATAATAACACCGTCCTGCTGATAGATCCTGATATACACTGAGGAGATTAGATTCATGAGGTACTTCCACTATTTTATCCTTCTGATATTTTGTAAAAATTTATGAATGGCTGCTCATATTTACTATTTGTCAATGATAGCAACAGCGTCCCGCTGATATTTACTATTTGTCAATGATAGTAATACCGTTCTACTGATATTTACTATTTTTCAATGATAGTAACACCGTCCTGATGATATTTACTATTTGTCAATGATAGTAACACCGTTCTACTGATATTTACTATTTGTCAATGATTATAACACTGTCCTGATGATATTTACTATTTTTCAATGATAGTAACATCGTCCCGCTGATATTGACTATTTGTCAGTGATAGTAACACCGTCCTGATGATATTTACTATTTTTCAATGATAGTAACATCGTCCCGCTGATATTTACTACATATTTATCAATGATAGTAACACTGTTCTACTGATATTTACTATTTGTCAATGATTATAACACCGTCCTGATGATATTTACTATTTTTCAATGACACCGTCCTGTTCATATTTACTATTTTTCAATGATGGTAACATCGTCCCGCTGATATTTACTATTTTTCAATGATAGTAACATCGTCCCGCTGATATTTACTATTTGTCAATGATTATAACACCGTTCTGCTGATATTTACTATTTGTCAATGATTATAACACCGTCCTGATGATATTTACTATTTGTCAATGATTATAACACCGTTCTGCTGATATTTACTATTTGTCAATGATTATAACACCGTCCTGATGATATTTACTATTTGTCAATGATAGTAACACCGTCCTGCTGATAGATCCTGATATACACTGAGGAGATTAGATTCATGAGTTACTTCCACTATTTTATCCTACTGATATTTTGTAAAAATTTATGAATGTAAATTTTGTAATATATTTTGCGAGGGTTCGTGAATGTAAATTTTGTATAATACTGTATTTGATATTTTATAAGGAAAGGATTCATTGAATGTCTCTGATATATTGTGAAAAATTATGAACGTAGTTTTTGTATTACATTTGATTTTTTGTGAGGGTTCATGTATGTAATTAGATGTGATATTTTGTAAGGATTAGTATTCCCTCCTGAAAGTAAATTTTGTATATATTTGATATTTTGTGAGGATTAAAGATTGACTCACCAGGTCAATAACGGGCATTGCCCAATTTAGTATTTAATCTGCGATTGTATATTCTTACCTCAGAGAGCAATCTGTGCTTTCTGCTTTACGTACAACAAGTTAAAAAAAATGTTATGAGTTAGACCAACATGTATAAAACTACTCTACTACTAGTACCAATAGTTGCTGTTCGATATTCTGATATATACGTACACCTAATACTACATTAAGCCAATTGAAAAAAAAAAAGTTTTTTGTTTGTTTTTGGGGCTTTTTGTGAAGATGATGATCACCGTACTTTAAAAGTGTAGGACTACTACTTGAAGGTAGGGTATAGTCTAAATATAGATGATTAACTCGTTGGTCGCAGGTAGAGGTAAAGATAACATCGGTCCTGAAAATTGAAAGAAAAGACAAAATCTTGCCTTTTTAGTCGTGCTGACCTGAAACTTTTTAGAGTGTAGAATTTATTTTCCAATCTTGAGGATTTAGGCCTACATTTTACTATTCAATGACTACTGTGAGCTATGACAGTTCTCTCAACTGCAGCTTATAATGAGATCTGTACATATCAAGAGATTTAAGAGTGAAATAATGCGAATTTTAGCAAATTTTCACTTCCAGTTGCAGTAAGAGTTGTCATACGAACATTATGTTGCGAAAACATAGTAGCTGTGAAGGCGTCTGTATTATACTACATTTGTTTGAATATCAGTTTGATAATATTGGGGTTAAACATTTGTAAAATTGTCGAATTTATCCGATTTTTGTCAAAATTACCCACTATTTTTGAGAGTGTAGTTATAGACATATATGAAATTTTATTTTTTTAATCGAGAGACCTGATACCCAGTTACTAACAACCACAAAAAGAATTCATGGGATCCCGCAGCTGTGGAGATATCACGGCATAAAGTTAGGGTTCTTTCTAAGGTTTGATTTATACACTTCAGGAATAACCAAATGGCACCCCTGAGTGGAAAGATAGATTTTTCTTTCTTCATTTTTTTGAAACATTACTACCTAGCCTAATATATCGAATCATCATTCGTTTTATAAGTACTCATTTACAACCTGAAAAACAGCAGCTAACATTGCCTAAAATTGACGAAAAAATGAGAAAAAAGCCCAAAAAACACCTGTGTGCCGTATCTCGGCTAGGGTCAATTTCTGAGATCGGCTGTTTTGGCTATCGAGTAGTCTCATGGGCATGACCAAACCCTATGAATGGAATCGGCTGACCCATCACCTTCCCGATTTTGCACGATTTTGCATGGTTTTCTCGTGGACAAGCATTTAATCTAATGTTTTAATGCAACGTTTGCTAATGATGTAAAGAATATGTGAAATAGAAATCTAACGTTTTACGACTTTACTGGAAGGGTTTATTTTTCGTTTAATTTTAATGTTTTTAGATTAGAAAAACAGAACGTTTTAAAAACTGAAATCAATATAACGTCACAAACAAATATATTACTAACGTTCAAAGAATCATAAGTTAAAACGCTACAATAGTTACGTTAGAAGAACATAATTTACTGTCGTTTACAGGTTGCCTGACCAGGCTTGGGAAATAACGTTGATTCAGGTGGTTCAGTTGATGTTCTTGGAACAACTAATCTGAACGTTTCTTAAGTAAACGTCACTAGAACGATATTAATTAATGTTTAGTAACGTCTCACAGTATCAGCGATATAACGTCATAAAAAAACCTTAATCTAATGTTTTAATGCAATGTTTGCTGATGAAACATTATAAAAACAATCAAAATAACGTTTGGTCATTGTTGAATGAAAGTAAAATTAAAACGCCAAAAGATAACATTCTGGCGATGTTTCTGGAACGTTTATAAAAAGTATAATCTATCTCTGTACCCTTTTCGAACGTTTGGAGAACGAACGTGCTTAAACAAACATTCTGAACGTAACCATATTAGAACTAATTACTAATGTTACCAAAACGTTTTGTGTTTGCTGGGAAGCCTATTGATTTTTATACTCCCACATTTTCATGTGGACGTATATTGTCATCGCCACTGTTCGTCCGTCCACAATTGTTTGTGGACACTCTACAGGTCACAGTTCTTATCCGATATTGACAATACTTGAAATATAGGTTGCTTTTGAAATTGGCATGTATCGGACCGAAACTTCATGGATTATGGCCCCTGATTGTACGAAAAATCATGTTTTTAGCTTGTGGAACCTATAGAGGTCACAATTTTTATCCGATTTTGTTGAAACTTGAAATGTAAGTTTATAACCCAAAGATCTCGGTTCCTTTCGATATTCGCGCATATTGGATCGTAACTTCATGAATTATGGCCCCTTATTGTACGAAAAATCGAGTTCCTTTCGATGTTCGCGCATATTGGATCGTAATTTCTTGAATTATGGCCCCTGATTGTACGAAAAATCGCGTTTTTAGACCCTAAAGAGGTAATAATTTTTATACGCCCACGTTTTCATGTGGACGTATATTGTTTGTCCGTCCGGACGTCCATCCACAATTTATTTGTGGACACTCTACATGTCACAATTTTTATACACCCACATTTTCATGTGGACGTATATTGTCGTCACCTCTATCCGTCCTGATCCCTCCGGCCACAATTTGTTTGTGGACACTCTACAGGTCACAATTCTTATCTGATTTTGACGAAACTTGAAATATAGGTTTATCTCCAAAAGATCTCAGTTCCTTTCGATATTGGCATGTATCGGATCGAAACTTCATGGATTACGGCCCCTGTTTTTACGAAAAATCGCGTTTTTAGCTTGTGGACACTATACAGGTCACAATTTTTATCCCTTTTTTGTTGAAACTTGAAATGCAAGTTGATAATCCAAAGATCTCGGTTCCTCCGATATTCGCGCATATCGGACCGTCACTTTCTGAATTATGGCCCCTGATTGTACGAAAAATCGCGTTTTTAGCTTGTGGACCCTAAAGAGGTCATAATTTTTATCCGATTTAAAAAAACGTATTATTATATCACCGTTGCATCCTAAGGCCGGCTGAGTTCGACTTTCATGAAAATCGGCCCAAAATTGACAGACAAAATGGCTGCCGTTCGTTCTCAAATAACGTAAAAATATGGTATATCAAGGTTGTGGACCCTATAGAGGTCACAGTTTTTATCTGATTTTGTTGAAACTTTAAATATAAGTTTATAACCCAAAGATCTCGGTTCCTTTCGATATTTGCACATATCAGACCGTAACTTCCTGAATTATGGCCCCTGATTGTACGAAAAATCGCGTTTTTAGCTTGTGGACCCTATAGAGGTCATAATTTTTATCCGATTTAAAAAAAAAACGTATTATTATATCCCCGTTGCACCCTAAGGACGGCTGAGTTCGAATTTCGTGAAAATCGGCCCAAACTGACAGACAAAATGGCCGCCCTTCGTTCTCAAATAGCCTAAAAATATGGTATATCAAGGTTGTGGACACTATAGAGGTCACAATTTTTATTTGTAAGTTTATAACACAAAGATCTCGGTTCCATTCGATGTTTGCGCATATTGAATTGTAATTTCCTGAATTATTGCCCTTGATTGTAGGAAAAACCACTTTCTTTTTAGCTTGTTCTCTATCCATCTCTCGAAAATGTGGGCGTATCCTGCCTGGCAGCCGCTGGTTAGCTTGTGGATTCTCTAGAGGTCACAAGGTTTTTTTCGATTTTAAAAACCGTTTAGATCACTATTCCACCATAATGAAGGTTGAATTGGAATTTTGGGAAAATCGAAATGAAACTGCCGACCAAATGAATACTCTTTGTATGCAAATTGCATATAAGTATGTAATTCAAAGGTTATGAACCCTCTAGAGGTCACAATTTTTATTCAATTTTGATGGAACTTAAAACATATCTTTATATTTCAAAAATCTCAGTCCCTTTTGATATTTGCGCATTTCAGATCATAACTTTCTGGATTATGACCCCTGATTGTACAGAAACTCGTTTTTGTTTTTAGCTTGTTCTCTATCCATCTCTTGCAAAATGTGGGCGTATCCTGCCTGGCAGCCGCTGGTTATCCGATTTAAAAAAACGTTTTAGTATATCACCGTTACACCCTAAGGATGGTTGAGTTCAAATTTCGTGAAAATCGGCCCAAAACTGACAGACAAAATGGCCGCCCATCCTTCTCAAATGGCGTAAAAATATGGTATATCAAGGTTGTGGACACTCTAAAAGTCACAAATGTCTTCTGATTTTGATGAAACTTGAAATGTAAGTTCATAACCAAAAGATATTGGTTCCTTTTGATATTCGCGCATATCAGTTATTAACTTTCTGAATTATGGCCCTTTATTATACGAAAAATCATGTTTTTAGCTTGTAGACCCAATATCGGTCATAATTTTTATGCAATTTAAAAAAACGTTTGAATATATCACTGTTACACCCTAAGGATGGTTGAGTTCGAATTTCATAAAAATCGGCCCAAAACTGACAGACAAAATGGCCGCACCTTGTACTCAAATAGCATTGGTATATCAATGTTGTGGACCCTCTAGAGGTCATAATTTTCTTCTAATTTTGATGAAACTTGAAATGTAAGTTTATAACTCAAAGATCTCAGTTCTTTTTAATATTCGTGCATATCGGACTGTAACTTCCTGAATTATCGCCCCTGATTGTATGAAAAGTCGCGTTATTAGCTTGTGGACCCTATAGCAGTCATAATTTTTATGCGATTTAAGAAAACGTTTGAATATATCACCGTTACACCCTAAGGAAGGTTGAGATTGAATTTCGTAATAATCGAATCAAAACTGACAGACAAAATGGCCGCCCCTCGTACTCGAATAGCGTAAAAATATGGTATATCAATGTTGTGAACCCTCTAGAGGTCACAATTTTCTTCAGATTTTGATGAAACTTGAAATGTAAGTTTATAACCCAACGATATTGGTTCCTTTCGATATTCGCGCATATCGGATAGTAACTTCCTGAATTATGGCCCCTGATTGTACGAAAAAACACGTTTTTAGCTTGTGGACCCTATAGCGGTCATAATTTTTATGCGATTTAAAAAAACGTTTGAATATATCACCGTTACACCCTAAGGATGGTTGAGTTCGAATTTCTTTTGATTTTAATAAAACTTAAAATGTTTATAACCCGAAGATCTTGGTTCCTTTCGATATTCGCACATATTGGATAGTAACTTCCTGAATTATGGCCCCTTATTGTACGAAAAATCGCGTTTTTAGCTTCAGGTCTCTCTAGATGTCACAATTATTAAACCGGAAGTGACAGTTGGTTCAACACGCTCACTGGGCTCTATAGTAAGTATACAGATTTGGCATAAGTTTACTGCTGTATTGTGTTCACGCGTGGTCCTTTGACCACATATCTGATCAAATGGGTTGTTTATTAGGATATTATAAACATGAATTTATGTTTTTTTAACGTTTAGTACACAAAGTCGTGGCGCAAGTTCACTCATACTGAACAGTACGATGTGCCTCAATTCACGCCACATGGCTAATTGTTTACATCACGTGGTTTGATTGACAGCTTGCAAGTGACATGTATTTCGTGTGCTTGAATGTTTTTGTGCGTGCTGAGTCTGCTGACAGTGTTTTTATTTATTTCAACGGACTTGTGGCACATATATATTCAAATAAATATATAATCTTCCAAAATATGTCAACGTCAGACACCAACGTATTGGAATATAAAATAACTCTTCTATAGGTCTATAGTAATGTCGTATAAACATTCGAGCCCAGCCATTCTAAAGAGGAAATGGAAGAAAAAAGGAAAAGCCGTTCACGTCGACATTATGTGCCAAAATGCACTATATATTATATGTCTCACATGCCCATAATTTTGATCAGTTTATGTTGAAAAACACTGTCAGCACGCTGTCGTGGACGCTCTAGAGGCTAAAGTTAATATCTGATTGACTTTAAATTTATACACAGTGTTTAAGGTCATGAGACAAAGAAGCCTATTGATTTTCAACGATTTCCGATAATTACTGCCGAGTTATGGCCCTTGCTCACTTTGAAATTGCTTGTGGACCTTCCAGCGGCTAACGTTAGTTTCCAATTGACTTTGAATTTTTACACATGGTTTAAGTTCATGAGACGAAGAAGCCTATTGATTTCCAACGATATTCGATAATTACTGCCAAAGTTATGGCCGTTGATCACTTCAAAATATCTTATGGACACTCTAGAGGCTAAAGTTAATATCTGATTTAATTAAGATTTATACAGAGTGTTTAAGGTCATGAGAAGAGGAATCCTATTGATTTTCAACGATTTCTGATAATTACTGCCAGAGTTAATATCCGATTGACTTTAAATTGATACACAGTGTTTAAGGCCATGCGACGATAAAGCCTAGTGATTTTCAATGATTTCTGATAATTACTGCCAGAGATGTGGCCCTTGATCACTTTGAAAAATCTTGTGGATGCTCTCGAGACCAAAGTTATCCTCCAATTCACTTTAGATTGATACACAGAGATTAAGGTCTTGAGACGAAAAAGTATATTGATTTTCAATGATTTTTGATAACTTGTAGATTTTTGTTTTACGCGTAGTGTGGTCCTCCTGTCCTTACTATTAGAACAGCTAAATCCATGATATTAAATGTTTCGCATACTAAACGTTAACATGGAGCAGAACTAAAGAGAGAGAGAGAAATGGGTTTAACTTCCGCTCAACACAAACTAGGTCATTTCAGGACTAACATATGGTTCAATTTTATTTCAATAATTCACTTGCGCGTAGGGGTCTTTAGCAGTGGGAGGAAACCGGAGGATTGGAGAAAACCCACAAGGTTGGTATTACGACTGGGGACCTTGGTACTTGGGATATAGCGCGGGACAGTGGAGCTCTGGCACACTGGGTATGATCTTCTGTTCTTTTTCTTGTTACCCGGGTTGGCCGTGTTGCCTATAGCTGTTACTCTAATATTAAACTCATCACCAGGTTGGAGAAATCAAACAACAACCAATATTTAATGTTTTTTATATATTAAACTGACACTGAGAAGTAGTAATAGTGTTATATGTACGTTTAGGGCATAGATATCTACCGATTTTGGTAAATTTGTACGAATATCGGTAAAATTCTAATTATCACAACAAATCTAATACGAAGAGGCTAAAATCTGTAGATACGGTGTGTTAATTAACAGGAGTGAGAAATTGACTGAAAGGTGATTTAATTATCGCTAAGGGTGAAAATGTCTGTGACGGTGCGTCTTCTGTACTGGGTGTGTTAATTAACGAACGGGTTAAAAACGACACAGTGTGTATTCTTTGTTTGGTGAGTTTTCTCGAAAGCGTGTTATAACTGCACCAAAGATGTTTTATCAAGGACTAGCAGGCTTTATCTGACGCGTAGGTGTTAAATCCAATTTACCGTGCGATTTCTTGTTCGACCGTGTGTTTTACGCAGATCTTTCTTTGTTAAGTGTAGGTCTTTATACATGGATTTATACGTGCTGTAGTAACATCTGTGCCTTATTTAATCTCGCCAAACCTCCATTTGATTATTCGATATATTCTAATCTCTATTCATATCAGATGCTTTTATCTGTTTTGAATTAAAGATCCTGTTTGGAATCGTTGTCCCCTTTTTTACCTGTCAAATTTGATTTTATGAATCATGACTTGTTTTGATTTGCAGGTTTTGTCCTAAAAATTACTATCCTTTTGATCCTAAAGATCGTGCTAAGTACGTAGTTGGTGATGACTATACTCCTATGTGGCAGGTAAATTCAAGCATGTATAAAAATTACTATTAGAATAAACGTTAAAATATTTGTTTCGAAAACATTTTTTAGAGTGTAGATGTATGACGACGACAAGAGAACGTCAATATTTGAAACGTGGAATAAATAAATGTACAGAAAGATAATGATTGTTACAGATCGTATAATTAATGAATGTTTTACAATTATTCTAGATACCATCTTTGAAAAAGGCTTTTAAAGACATGGACTTCAGTTTTAAAGAAACTTTTAATCATCATGTTCGAGAAACGGGTAAATAGTAACATTGTTCTTATGAATTCCTCAAAATCCTATCTTTTAATGTGGATATATTTAATTTTTGAGAGACTGACAAAATTTATTACTAATGCAGGTTTTGTTGACAAAATTTATTACTAATGCAGGTTTTGTTAAGAAGGCAACCACATGTGGCATCAGATTTGAACAGAAAGAATATAAAGAGTTTGGATTTTTTTCTGTCAGATCTCTTTTGCATGTGATAATATGGGATACTATTTCAACCACTTAGTACGTTGCCCTTTTGATAAGTGACATGCAATGCAAAGATGACGTCCCCTGCATGTCGCACATTGCTTTTTATAAGCCCACATAGAAATGTGGTCGTATATTGCCGTCGCCCTGTTTGTCCGTCGGTCAGTCTGTCCATCGTCCACAATTTCTTGTGAACACTCTACAGACTACATTTATCATCTGATTGTTTTGATTGCAAGACTGTAACGAATATAGAAGCCAGAAAGGATATCTTACGAAAATATGGCCGTTGTTTCATTTGTCTCAGAAGATATCACACAGCAAGAAATTGCCCATCAAGGATGAGTAGTTTGAAGTGTAACGGTCTTCATCATGTCAGATATGCCCGTCATTAACTGATACTAGAGCGCAACGTTCGGACCCGAATACATCCTCAATGAAATCTGCTTATCATTCTTCTCACCAGCAAGGACATGATTCAAGAGCTTTTTTCAATGGATCGGAACCTAGAGAAAGTAATTCTTCACTTACCTGTTTACATGCAACTAATACAACTTCCTCTCCAGTTCTTCTACAAACATTCAGAGCTTATACCTTCAAAGAAAACTCACCACACTTAGGATTACCACTGAGAATGCTTTTCGACACTGGAAGTCAAAGGACTTACATCACTAGAAGGGCAAAGGAAGCGATGAACCTTCCTGTATGTGGACAACAGTCTATTAGGGCGAAGACATTTGGTTCTACAGATGAAATATTGCAAACAGTTGACGTTGTTGAGTTTTGTGTAAGACTGGAAGATAGATCAGATATAAAACTTACAGCCTTTGCAGTGCCGTTTATTTGTGACCCTTTGAACTTAGCCTAAAACGTCTTCATAATCTACTTAAACGTCTTCAACGGACACCAGAAATCTTCAAGGAATACGACAATGTGATAAAGGATCAATTAGATAAGGGAATAGTTCCGAAAAATTCATCTCAACAATCAGACTTTGAAGAAATACATTTTATTCCCTTTCACCCGGTTATACGGCAGGATAAAACAACCACTAGATTACGAATTGTTTACCACGCCTCAGCAAAATCTATTGGACCATCACTAAATGAGGGTGTCCATGCCGGGCCTACATTGACTCAGAAGATTATGGATATCATGATAGGATTTCGATCATTTCGAGTAGCTCTAACTGGAGACATAGAAAAGGCCTTTCTAATGGTTTGTATAACAGAGGAACACAGACACTGTAACATTGGTACCGTTTAATCTAGGGTAAATAACGTTAATTTCTACTCTGTGTCCAATTATTCATAAATATTGTTGAATTTCGGCGAATAGTGCTCAATTTGTACTTCTATTGAATTTCAATCTCACTGTTTAATTTTGATTACCAAGTGTCTAATTAATTAGTGATTAGTTTCTCGACACGTGTTGAATTATAAGCGTCCCGTCTAATTAGCATGACTGTTCAATAATTAGTTGGACCGTTCAATTTCCCGAGCTGTGATTAAAATGTTAGTCCCGAAATGACCTAGTTTGTGTCGAGTGGACGTTAAACCCCATTTCTCCCTCTCGCTCTATGGACTTGCATATGTATAAATACATATATCCAAGTCCATAGAAATGTATAATTAATGTCTAGTCTATTGATATATTTTATGTGCAAGTTAAAGACGAAGAAGTGAGTCTGACCTATTTATTAAGAGCGGGCTATCCAGTCTAAATCCTAGAGTTATAAATAGAACCTTATTAATAATAATAACTTTATTATTCAATCAAGGGGACATGGTACAAATCAAACAAAGAGAAACAACAAAAAACAAATGAAAGATAACAATGATATATAAAAATATACGTGCATGTATGAACAAAGCCCATAGGGGTATATTGTCAATATAATATACGACTCTATGACAAAGCCTAATCTATGTCCTAGTGGCATTTAAAGTTACCTCCCCCTTACCAAAAGCGCAGAGTCATCATTTTCTTATCATCTACTGTATCTCTGACTTTTAAGCACATTATTACTCTTTTTATTTATCGGTAAGGCTTGCCATAGTAAAGTGTCAGACAAAAAGAAAAACTGGGAGGCCTTTAAAGCAGCCGTTGGGAAGAAACGACAGGGAAATAAACATGTGGCTGGGGGTAAAAAAAAAAGAAAAAGGGGCGGATATAAATTATGAATATTTAACAGTGCAACAGCTCTCCTTAAATGTTGAAGGCAAATGCCAAAAATATTCGAGAATAGGGCCCTTAACATTGGTCCCATTTGAGGGTGATGGGACATTAAATTCCATAAAGGAAGCCTGTAAGCGCCATTTTTCTGTTGCACAAACAATGTCTTGCGATATTATGGCAGGGGAAAGGGACCATCATACACTGATATTTCTCAAATTAAAAACTTCAAGTTATTACACGCAAGGTTTTTTGAAGATCAGTGTATTCAGTCTGAAATTCCAATTCAAAATCGTCTTCCTCTTGTTCAGGGTGATTCTAATGACAACAATCACAGCATTACAATTCCTTCAGTTTCAGCATCCACTCACACTGGTTACCCCAAATCACTATCATTGGCTTCAATGCTTAATTTAGGGAGGTTTATACGTCCTCAAAATGACAAAGAGGTTATTTCAATTCAACTAGAGGAGTTTCTAATAGAAAATCAGAAATGGTTGGATCCCCGTCTGATGAGATTTTCTGTATGCAAGACTCTGTTTGCACAGGGAGGGTTTCGTAAGGCTTATAAGGCTAAAGCTTTAGATGGGCTTAGTCCTGATACAAAATATGTGATCAAGAAATCCTTGGCTTGTCAAATCCCAGACATCACAGCTGTATTTGGTTCACTTGAGGTGCATACCAGAAAATCTGTGCAAATGCACAGCCTTGCGCAGCACCTCGCCCAAAAATTAAGTGTTCATTGCCCCCCAGAATTCGGAGAAAGTTTTACATATAACAATGTTTTTTTGGGGAAAACAGATACTGGTGAATTTGTAACAATTGAAAACTATATTGAAGGGGAATTTATAAAATACATCAACAACAATGGCACAATTATTTTTTCCAACCCAAACCAGTGTGCCCTTAAGGCTGAATGCTTTGCACACTATTCATATAACATAACACAAAAAAATCTAATGGTTTTGGATATTCAAGGCTCTGGTTTATCATTGTATGATCCAGAAATTGCAAGCTCACAGCCAACATCAGCTGATGATCAAGGTGAAAATGTTTTATTCTGTCTTGGAAATCTTTCCTCTGTAGCCATAAATAACTTCCTGGACCATCACAAATGTAATACATATTGTAATATGCTTAGCCTCACTTCATCTTGAAGTTTTGTAATTCAGTTATGAAAGTTTGACACATTTAAGGTTTTTCTGCTTCATATGTTAATTATACTCTTCAGACGGATGCTTCATTGTGTAATCTTCTTGTTTAATTTCTACCACAGTTTAATTGTTTGCTTTTCTTGTTACAGTACTTTTATCACACCTTTTCTTTCCAATTCTGAAATGACTAAACCAACAGAGGCACATTCACTTATAATCAACTAGATACACTGCTACACTGTATTGTCAGTCAAAAAAACAAAATTATACTATACAGTATACTTCCTCAAACTTTACATTAACATTACAGATAGTTACAAAATATTCATCACAACATTTCATCATGAAATAATAAACATCTGAAAAGATTATTTGGTACTTAAGCCCACAATTTATATTCAAATGAAAGCATTACATGTATCTAACAAGACTTTTCATTTCGATGACTGCACAGAAAGTGATGCTTGTTAATAGTATGTGCACTGTACAACATGATTTGCTTTTCAGTGTTGTTTTTTTGTACGATTTTCTTTTCAGTATTATACAGATTTGTAAACTATTGAACTTTAATAGTAAATATTAAAATGATATATATTAAAAGATGTTTTAGTTTTCTTACCATGTTATTTACAAAAATATTGGCAATGAACAAGCGCCCTGGTGGATACACCGGCAAGGTTTCTACTGTATTTGGATGACAGCAAGTTGAAACAACCCATCATCTTGAAACACACCACAATAAAGTTAAAAAAATAAAAAAACAAGCAAAATTCGATTCTAATAAGTCAGGCTCTTATTTTGTGAATTTTGCCAGCCTTGCTTGAAATGAAAATGACCTTTCCAAAACGTAACTTTACGTGCCAAAACATTTCAAATTGATAACTTTTTTTAAAAAGTATAAATATAGAATCCAGTTTGTGTTTTTTTTTTCTGTGAACCGGGTTTTATTTCTTACATTTGAGAGATTAATAAAAGGTCATACAGTGACTGTAACAAGCATAAAATTTCCAGCTGGCAAAACCATATGAAGTCAGAGCCATGATACATGTAGATAAAGGGAAAAACAAAATATAAATGGTGAACTATATGAATTTCACACTCAAGATTTACGGGTTTCAAAAAGAGTAAGCGAGAGAGAAATGGGGTTTAATGTCCACTTGACACAAACTAGATCATTTGGGACTAACATGGTTTAATTTTATTTCAATAATTCGCTTGCGCGTAGGATCTTTTAGTAGTGGGAGGAAACCGGAGGACCCGGAGAAAACCCACAAGGTTGGACAGGTGACCCTACTCCTTGTCACGTACAACCGGGGATTCAAAACCACCCGGTTGACTCAATGACAGGCCTTATGATACAGCGCGCATATGCTAATCATTCAGCCAACCAACCCCTCAAAAGAGTAAGCACATTATGCAGTATTATGCAACAGGCCTGTTTATATACTTAGGCCTAGATATAAACATCGGCAATCGCAAGTCATTAAAACTTACGAAAAATATGGGATAGCCTAAAAACTGCCAATGAGCCCTCTGTCAATGTAAATGAGAAACAATTACCAGCAATATAATAAATAATAAATAAATAAGGCTACAAACCACCACAGCCCATTTAAAACAGGCCTAATGTAAACATACCGATGACAGGATGGATTTCCCTTTAGCACTCTGCGACCTCAACAGGAACAACCGGAAGACTCACGTCTGCTATTCAAATCATCTATTTTTGGTAGGACAACTAACATGGCAGAGAACGTAAACATCACCATTCTTTGACGGATTATTACGGCTAATAATACTATTATGTATAAACAGAGCTAAGTATTGGTTTAATAAAATAATATATGGACCAGTGGTAATTAATGCTTTCTTTGGATAGCTATATCTTGGTGTGACAATGCGTAATGTCATAAACAATGTGAAAATTCCCACCTTGTGAAATAAAATGACAGTACACAGGCCTTCGAACTGTGAATACGAATATATATCGTTTTTAATAATTTCGGATGTCTGATTTTATATTTACATGACTTATCAGAAATCAGGGTAAAATGCGGTTACAATTCCAGTTTCGTAACACTACTTAACACTAATTAGGAACACCTTTGTTTTAATAATTTCTTTGTGCGTAGTGGTGTTTACAAGTGGGAAGATGCTGAGTAAACCCATGAGGTTTTGGGGAAGGCAACGCTACGCTGTGTCACATACAAGCAAGTTTGAAACCACTTGACTCGATGATATACCTTATGATCTAAAGCGCATGTGTTAGACGACCGTCCTCCCCCCCCACCCCTGCCTATTGAACAAAATGATTATAGCCTCTATAGCATTAACAAGGTTTCAGAAGAGGAGGGGTTGCTACGGAAGTTTAGGTTGCGGAACTTGGAATATCAACAGAGTTTGCCGCTCATGAAGCCAAAGGTTCACACCAAATTTGAAATAAAAACCCAAGTCAAAATCTGAAAACATCACCAGGTAAGCATCATAGTCAAAAAAGGGAAGGTAACTTTAGATCAGAACAGAATGTCACGGAATACAGAAAATCAAATGAGTTCCTCCTCTCAGTACCCAAATGCTTCATACCAAATCCGATATAAATTGTTGAAATTGTGGTCTCTATTGTATTAACAAGGTTTTCATTAAAGGGGAGGTCACCCTGTAACAGAAGGTTGCAGCATGTCCTCTCATGCCCAGTAAGCTTGAAAAAATAAAATAACAAAAAAACTAGACTTGGAATGCAGTGTATTGATATAGATAGGTTGCCAGGCAACAGCAGCTAAATCGTCCAGGCAGTCAACAAGAGTTGTCACATATTTTTACTTTTTTCGGTAATGAAACATTTATAATACATTAAAATCTGATTAAGGGTAACAACTCATTAAGTAATTATCATAAAACCATTAGAATTTGTTTGGTTTTTATAAAGTTCGCATATTTTTACTTTTTTCGGTAATGAAACATTACGTTTAGTATACGAAACTTTTAAAGTCACAAAAATTCATTGAAAATCAATATACTTGTTCGTCTCAAGACCTTAAACTCTGTGTATCAATCTGAAGTCAATCGGATGATAACTTTAGCCTCTAGAACGTCGCAAGATATTTCAAAGTGATCAAGGGCCATAACTTTAGCAGTAATTATCGGAAATCTTGAAAATCAATACGATTCTTCGTCTCATGACCTCAAACACTGTGCATAAATTTAAAGTCAATCGGATATTAACTTTGGCCTCTAGAGTGTCCACAAGATTTTTTAAAGTGATCAAGGGCCATAACTCTGGCAGTAATTATCGAAATTCGCTGAAAATGAATTGACTTCTTCTCATGACCTTAAACACTGTGCATAAACTTAAAGTCAATGGGATATTAACTTTAGCCTCTAGAGCGTCCACAAGATTTTTCAAAGTGATCAAGGGCCATAACTCTGGCAGGAATTATCGAAAATCGCTGAAAATCAATAGGTTTATTCGTCTCATGACCTTAAAAACTCTAGAGCATCCACAAGATTTTTTGAAGTGATCAAGGGCCATAACTCTGGCAGTACGTATCAGAAATCGCTGAAAATTAATAGGCTTCTTCCTCTCATGACATTAAACACTGTATCACTGGCCATAACTCTGGCAGTAATTATCGAAAATCGCTGAAATTGAATAGGCTTCTTCGTCTCATGACAATAATATATGACCACATTTCAATGTGGGCGTATAAAAAGCGGTGTTAACAAGCAGTTGTCTTTGTAACCTTGTACATAAGGAGACAGGTAAGTTCCCACATTAAACTCGGCTTTCATAAAAATGTAATTTCAAATATAAATAGGCTGAATCGGCATCATATGGCTTCAAGTCTCCAGGATTAGGTAGGTGGTTTTCACATTCTAAACAAATAGGCTCTGATAAGTAGTCGGATACTTCTAAAACTTTTGATAATTCTGCCACCTCACATAACATTTCCTCTGTTAAATGTTTACCACAATTTTCACCGCCATATCTTTCTGGGGAAATTAAATATATGTTCTGGAATACAACAAGGTAAGTCTTTATCCTTTTGTCTGCGAACGCGGTGATTATTCCATACACTGATCCTGAAAACATCTAGCTCTTTTTGTAAAACAGGAATATAGATGTAAGCAAGTAATCCCCTGCAAAATAAAATTTTAAGTAGATTCTTACATTTATATTGTTATATGATTGATTGTGTTTTTTTTTGTTGAACTGGCTGGAATTCTGAATGGATTGGTACATTTTTGTACTTTGCATATTTATTCCTTAGTTTAGTTTAAACATATTTTATTGCAAATACTTTACAATGAAATCGGGGGAAATTTTGCCTGACAGCTGCGTTACGGCCTACTATTATATCGAATTCTGTTTTCTGGTTCCATCCGAACAACTAGACAGCTGTTCTTGTTGGGTCCTGGGTCATTCCATATCAACTGGACCAATGATGGGAACAAGACCTCCTCCCAAAAAAAATTATAAAAAATATATGTTATAGTATATGGCCTTAAACTAAGAAACCCGAAATTTAACCTCTCTACTAGAGTGGCTGAGATCGCCATTTGAAATTAAAAAAACGGGTGAAAACGTGTATTGTCTGCTTAGAAAGTTGAAGTACAATGAGCCTTATGTAGTTTCACTATCACTAGACACCTCAAAACTACAGGCCGCAATTCTTACCGCATCGTCTTGAAACTATGTACATGTATACTAATTTTTCCTTATACCCTAAGGATGTTCCATATTGTTTTTGGTGCGTGCCCAACCCCTAGGGGCAAAGAGTCTGTCGCCTACAAGCCACAATTCTTAATGGATTGTCTTGAATTTGTGCATACTTATTCCTTATACCCTCAGAATGACCGCTATTGTTTTTGGTGCATGTCCAACCCCCAGGGCACAGTCCATAGGTTGCTCCCAGCCAGCAGCTTTGTCATCAAATTACAGAATTTTTTTTCCTAACTGGTTGTGTTATAAAAAATTAATTTCATTTGTAAGGACACTCCCTAACATCAGCACTTAAGTGCCATTGCCTAATGTCTGTGCGAACAGTGAAGAGATATAACATCAGCTGACAATGTAACGATAATATTCACACACATTAAATTAGAGTGTATAAAAACTTGTAATATGCATAGATATTCACCTGTGTATTTTATTAGTAGAGTCATAATCTCCATTTTCAACTAAACTCTTCAGTTGATTTTTGAAAACCTTTCCAAACAATGTGATAATTCTCTCCACCACCTCTCTATCGTATTTTGAGTTGATTTCATCTCCATCGGTCAGAAACATTTGCATTGTACACATAATACCTGTTTCTGTACCATTGTCAACACGAATTCTTGAAGGCAGTATTGAAAATTAAAAACATTTGATATTATGCCAGAAAGGCATGAATCTTTACACTAAAAGATATTTCTCTATTTACATTACAAGATTTCTTAACTTGTAAACATCATACCGAATTGTTGGGTCGATTCATTACTTAAAATAAAAAACACCAACAAGCTTTTGTCAATGGACATTTGCATCTAAGAACCCCAGAGCTTTTAACACCTTCGTTGTTCGATCCCTGCATTGGCCGAGAAAGTTCATCCAGATTTTCCGGCGTGGTTCCCCCTTGTCAGTGATGCAGGATGGAGGGCCTGACAAGGAAAGCTGTCTAGTCCTTTGGACGAGACGGAAAGCCGAGGTCCCGTGTATACATTGGAATGCACGTAAAAGATCCCTTGGCAGTTGGAATTCGATATAAGAGTAGGCGATAGTGCCGCTGCCCGGGGAAAATTTCCCTCATAGCACACTGTATGACGTATGCCCGTCTTCATTAGCCCAGCATAGATGGACATGATAAAATGTGTGGATTTCAGAAAGCGATGTTCCCACTATGCATTTATGGAGGCCAGGACACATTTAGTGGGCGAATTAATTTTTTACGTATATGGACAATGACCCTATGGTTGTGGGAAAATTCTTTCTGGAATATTTATACGATTCTCTTGGTTAAGTTATATGACTAGTCTTTCAATTAACTTATGCCATTACCACTGTCCATTCTTAAACTACTTATATCCAATTATTTTCCTGATTGTCTGTTGAACTCCTTGAAACTGACCATGTAGGTTATAAAATGTACTTCTAGTACTGGACCTTAACACTAGTGATTAATTAGCTGATCTGTCTTAAATATTGCATGTTATTTCCGATTCCATTGACTTTAGTTTATATCTCATCAAAGAAGCAACAACATCTGTGTAAATGTGTTCCATAATCTGTCACCATGACTGAATTCAATATATGACAAGTGAAAGTAAACCCATCGGAGACCATGGAAGGTGCAAGGCGCACGATGTAGAATAAACGAGTAGCTTCCCTCGGAAAATATTAAAAGGCTGGAAATGCCCTTTTCTGTGATCTGAGACAAGAATCCTTTAATGAAGTGTGCCCCCTGGATCAAGATGGAGGGGGGGGGGCACGGCACACCCCACTATATCTGCTCTTGGTTAGTGCCATTTAGATGTGTTTATACGAAAGTGTTAAATGAAATAAAATGGGGTTTAACGTCCTAGTATTCTGCTCCTATACTGTCCTGCACCACTGACAAGGAGGAACCACGACGGAAAGTTTGAATGAACACCCGACCTCCAGGCTAGCGAGTCAACGTCTTACCCACTTAGCCACATGATCCTCCATTAAATTAAACAAGCCAACAGTGAGGCTGATGTCGCCCCGCCAAAATCCCAAAATAAATAGTTGACACATATTAATTGCTCATTTATCTTTGTCAAATTGCTTATCTCTGCAGAAAATGCTCATCTTTGAACTCCATCAACTCCACCTGATGTACTCCCACCTCAATTAGAAGGAGAGTTATTGACATTGTCTTCCAAAGTCTCGGCCAATCAAATTGCTTATCGCTCTACTTACCCTGAGCAGAAATGCTCATCAACGAACTCCATCAGTGACATAATAAACACCTACACCAAGTTTCACCACTCTCACTTAATTAGAACTAAAGTTATCATGTCCCAAAGCATCAATCAATCAAATTGCTTATCTCTGTTTACCCTAAGCAGAAAATTCTCATCGTGGAACTCCATCAAGGCAATGAGCTAATAAACACCTACACCAAGTTTGAACATTCTCACTTAATTAGAACTAAAGTTATCGTGTCCCAAAGCATCAACCAATCAAATTGCTTATCTCTGTTTACCCTAAGCAGAAAATGCTCATCGTCGAACTCCATCAAGGCAGTGACCTAATAAACACCTACACCAAATTTCAACATTCTAGCTCAATTAAAAGAAGAGTTATTGTGTCCCAAAAAGTGTGACGGACAGAGAGCCGGACGAACCCAAAAATTACATTCAGTGAAATATGTGAACAGTCCAAAATGAACAGCAGTCGTTTGCTTATGCTTACTCAATTCTGCATGTATTTGTCATTAACTTGTCTTTTGTGAATCTGCAATTTTTAATTACTTCCTCATAATTGTCTAGTGGAATATATTTACTTTGTTCATTACAAATAGCGCTCAAAACAATACAGTACATGTACACAGCGCTGTGTGCTGATTTGAAATGTTCATTTACATTGCGTCTTAAATAATGGATATTATTATTCCATATTTTCTCAGTAAAATAACGTCAATATTGAATGAAATGGACTATTATTGAATTTTTTGTGTTGTAATGTCCGTCATCAACAATCATACGTTAGGGGCAATAGCTAACTCTGGAACTGTGTTTGCGAAAACACAGAGTATAGAGTGTGTGAGTATGATACAAGTAATATTCTTTCAACAATAATGAAACATAAAATAATGTTGTAAAATAGGGTTTATTTATTACTTATATTGCTGGTATAATCCCTATGATCGTGCTGTGACATCGTCGTATGAAACGTTGTCAGTTGACGTGACGTTGACGGCGCATATTCTACTTCTAGATCGCATATACGAAGTTTCATTCCACTAGGACAAACAAGCTCTTAGAATTCTTCGATTGAATGAAAATTGTTAAAATTGAGGCAATTTCAAAAGGTGTTCCTAAACTTTTGTTATAGACTGTATAATGCAGCTAGATATATAAATAAACGCTATCTAATCACTACAGCGAATCCAAAACATAACTAAGTCTTAGCACAATGTCAATAGTATATCCAATATCCGTGGAGATATTCTACACTTTGTAACTAAGTCAGAGAGAGGGAAGCATTGACCAAAACGCAGGCCTTTATAAAAAAAACCTCACGTCTGCAACAATAAGGTGAAACAAATCTCACCTTTTTATGCATGGCTCGATATCCAAGTAATTGTCCTGGTTCGTTCACTTCCTCTTGCACTGCATCTCTGACTTCATGAAGATCGATTTTATAATCCGTATACTTAATGTTAAAAAAGGAGAGCCGAAGGTCTAAACTTCTCATACTCCAAGCATATATGGGATACCTCTTTTGGACAAAGTCCATAACTTCAACCCTTTTCATATTTTGTTCAAGAAACATTTGAAGATCAGATTTTAATTCCTGATTTTCTTTCCACTGATCATTTCGAATTCGTGGCGTGTGAAACATTCTGTCAAAATTAATGACGCCAATATAGTTGTCATGCGTGGAAAATCGTGTTTCACATGTTGATGTCTGTTTACTTTTTATACGCCCACATTTTGACGAAACTTAAAATATAGCTTTATCCCAAAAAAATCTCGGCTGCTTTCGATATTGGCATGTATCGGATCGAAACTTCATGGATTATGGCCCCTGTTTGTACGAAAAATCACGTTTTTAGCTTGTGGACCCTATAGAGTTCACAATTTTTATCCGATTTTGTTGAAACTTGAAATGTAATTTTATAACCCAAAGATCTCGGTTCCTTTCGATATTCGCGCATATCGGACCTTAACTTTCTGAATTATGGTCCCTGATTGTACGAAAAATCGCGTTTTTAGCTTGTGGACCCTATATAGGTCATAATTTTTATCAGATTTAAAAAAAACGTATTATTATGTCACTGTTACACCCTAAGGACAACGGAGTTCGAATTGCGTGAAAATTGGCCCAAAATTGACAGACAAATGGCCGCCGTTCGTTCTCAAATAGCGTAAAAATATGGTATATCAAGGTTGTGGACCCTATAGAGGTCACAATTTTGATCCGATTTTGATGAAACTTGAAATACATATTTATAACCCAAAGATCTTGGTTCCTTTCGATATTCGCACATATTGGATCATAACTTCCTGAATTATGGCCCTTGATTGTACGAAAAAATCACTTCTTTTTTTGAGCTTGTTCTCTGTCCATCTCTTGCAAAATGTGAGCGTATCTTGCATGGCAACTGCTTGTTTTTCTTTCCGGAAGGGGAGATAACTACAAACTCGTTTCTTGTCGCTCGGGTTATGCCACATAGGATAATCGAGACACTATAGTAACAATGGGCCACACGAGGTATTTTTGGTCACTCGGGTCTTGATAGCTGTCGTAGGCTGACTTTATACTGAGTCTGGATAATCAAGACACTATTACGGCGATGGGCCACGTGCAGAATTCTTTTTTGATTTTTTCTATTTCACTTATTGTTTTTTTATTTAAAATGTTATTTTTTTTATAGATTTTTTTAACCTTAAATATTTTATTAATATTTTTTTTATAGATTTATTATTATTTTAAATTTTAAAATTTTTTTTTTTTTTATATTTTAAAAAGATTTTTTTTTTTTTTTTTTTTTTGTAAAACAAAACAAAAATAATTGTTTCTTTTTACTTATATTTTTTTATTATTTTAAATGATATACAAAAAATAACCCCAAAAAAGCTATTGCGACCATGGGCCACCATAGTGGGGGCTGGCCAAATCGCGACGAATAACTTCTTAGTTAGTCATATTGTAAGTGTAACTGTGTTTTCTTTATTTTGACATTCTGCTAATTGAGAAACCATTTGAGTAATAAATACAGGTTATTGAATGGACTGAAGCTACATGTAAAATCACAAATACATCGACATCTCTTTTCAAAATTTGTAATTATTACTACTGACAATTAACAATAAAAGTCATATTGTCCACACGACTACAGCAAGGTAACAGTTTGTTGTTAAAGGGGCGTCTGAAATAAAGTTTGGCAAAGTTATGCGTTACATATAAGCATGAAATGTATTTAGTAGGTTTTATTTGATCTTCAGCGAAAAAAGGTTGTCGTTCTATAATAATAAAAAGAAATAAAGAGTTCGAATTATTAGTTTATTTTCACGTTTTGTCTTACACAGTAGACATATTGTTAACTTCTGACACATATGTATTAATTCTACAAGCCTTCTGTGTTTATTCCCCCAGATAATCGCACTACCCTTCAACCCAAAATGCTTTCTATAGATCCCATATTATGTAATATATGATTGGTGCAATACCCTTGCTGTTAGTCTTAATTGCGAAGACATTTAAACAAAAGGATTTAATCAGGGTAGGGAGTTGACATGTACACACGTAAATCAGATGCGTGAGATTTATCATTTGTGGATGGGTTGTCAGTGTGGGAAATACTGTTTTAAATGGATATATAAATACACGTTTTATGATTGTGGACGAAACGATATGTGCATCTCAGGAAAGCTTTGCTTCGGAACCGTCCTGTCGCCATTCAAAATCCAACGTCTGTTTCACCGTAGTGATCTTGAAAAATAATCCCTGGATAATGCCTAGCATTACAGATACCTGCCGTCGTATGAATCCTGAAAAATAATATTTCACCGTATTAGCCCCCCCCCCCAATAATTTGGCCTATAAGGACCTAGGATGGGAGCCCCCCCCTCCCCAATCAAGAATTACTTCCGCCGGCCTTGTAATTAGACGGGACGCTTATAATTCAACACGTGTCGAGAAACTAAACACTAGTTAAAGGGACAATAATACACGCTTGACAGCTCCAGTAAATAAATATTAGCCTTATTCTAAGTATTAGATGTTTAAGTTTCCTACCTGTTGTGTAAATTATCCATTACATCCTATTTTACTTGTCCAGAGGTTCGAAAATATTTTTAAATCCAAGTCACATTTGAAAAGGTTTATGTTAGGCTTTTCAAATCATTTAGTTGAATTTTTCCAATTTTTTAAATTAGGTGTGTTAAGATGAAATTTGTATTATCAATTTATTGGAATACTGTAAAATAGTACAATTTGTTGACCAGAATAAAGATTGGGACATATTATTCTGTTACAACAAGAGTGGTATTGATCCTTTAATCAGATGCTTGGTAATCAAAATTAAACAGTGAGATTGAAATTCGATAGAAGTACAAATTGAGCACTATTCGCCGAAATTCAACAATATTTATGAATAATTGGACACAGAGTAGAAATTAACACTCTTTACGCTAGATTAAACGGTACCAATGTTACAGTGTATAAAGAACTAAAACATTCTTTTCATAAACATTCAACATTGGAAATTTTGCCTTTCCTTAAAGATACATTATGGGAGATTAGATAAAGAGTTGGTAGTTCTCACTATAATAGTTAAAAACTAAATAATCAGGGGTGGGTCCAGGATTTTCAGAAGGGGAAGGGGGGGGAATGTGCTGCCCCCACTTGGCAGTGCGAAGTCTGGCCCTCGGTGGGCGGACTGACGGGCAATCAACCGAGTCACCAACCGACTCGTTTCGTAGTAAATTACGATTTCCAACCTAAACTGACTGTTAATTTCTTTCCCGCGAGAATATATGGGGTAAAAAACTGTTCGCCACCATACAAAATTGGATTCGTGATTCGTGCATGCAATGTAAATGGAATTTGCTGAAAATTTTAGTCCAATTGATCCACTCTGAACCAAGATTATAGTGATTGAATTTTCGCCCTAGCCGCGATCATCATTACTAAAGTTGGTACAATAAAAAACATACACTCGAATATACAGTTCCTGATTAAATTAAGAATGAAAGTGGAGCAGCAAATTGTATCTTAATCCAGTAAACATCGCGGGCTAGCGTTGACATCAAGAGTTGATTATGGTCTGGATATGTTAATTAATGTCTATTTAATAATTTAGATAACATTCCAGGCGTAAAGAAAGACCTGCAATAGGCAGATTTAGCTCTTGCATAAGGTCTATATGATGCGTGATTAACTACTCCACGTGCTGTAATTGAAGCCGTCGGTAAATTCTATCCGCATGTTATTTTTATAAAATCGTTTTTGACTTATTATAAATTGATGTGACAGTTGTATTCAACCTTTCCTTTCAACTTATTCCTGAGTCCGAAACGTCACCAACCCGAATCCGAGATGTCACCTGCTCAAGTACAAAACGTCAAGGCAATATATTTTTATTCCAAAATGACATGGGATCTTTCTTTCCAGGCTCTTCTTCATTAAGGAGATTCGAAAAATAAACATGAAAATCCATTATATTTGTATTCAAGAGAATAAAGAATTTAAAACAAAATTTGTATTACTACTTTTGAATTTTTGGGCCATTGAAATTGGGTCTGGGCTTTTAAAAATTGTAATCTACTGAAAGTTATTGACTGAATGCAACAGCACGTTCTCTGTTTTCAGGCGTAAGCCTTGGCATATTGTAGCATCTTCAACATGTTTGCACCAAAAGATTTCCATATTCAACGTTCCTGTTCTGTGAAATTAGATATTTTGTGTTTGAGAGATTTGATCTGTGATATGCTTACTCGATCGTGAATACATGATTGTTAAAACATCACTCTCTCGCATTTTATTGTCGTGATCTGATGTAGTTACATTTAGAATTGCCAGATTTAAGTGTATTTCTCAAATGAAATTTACATTCGTCCATTTAATGATATGCTTTTTCATTGCACCTCAGTATATTATACTGGTGGGCTTAAATATTAATGCATTTCTATGTATGTTTTTTCTTACCAGATTTCTTATAATAGCAATAATAAAATACATGTATTGCACCCACTCTTACCCTCTAAAATAATTATAGACTAAGTTTTGCATGTTTTTTAAAACATTTGATTTTTTTTGTCTTTTACAGGTAAAAATCCTGACAAAGTTTGGTCAGATATTAAATTTGCTATTTTAACCGTATATAAAGATAAAGAATCCAAATTAATAGATGCTGCTCGGAAATATAAATCTTCTAGGTAAAGGATTATACAACAAATCAGTTTCCATTATTATATTTTATTTGAAATGAAGTTAAGCACAACATCATGGTTATATTAAAGGAGATCCTAAATATATTTCACTGAATGTAACAGGTTTAAACCTCTATGGAGGGCTCTTAGTCTCAATAGTGTAGTCTTAAGCAACTCTGTCAAAGAAATATCAATGACTGATAGAGTTGGAGACAAACTTCTTTACTGTGTCTATCAGGTCACACAAAACTAAATGATAATTCGGAAGCATACACATTTGGTGAACCCTTCCAAACTGCTTAATTTTATTATTATCATTATTAATTTTAGTTAATAGAAACCTGAAATAGATTTGACACTGAGATAGTGTCTTAAACTTAATGTTGATATACAGGGGCGTACATAACGATTTTGTTTGGGGGGGTGTTTAGCCAAAATGCGACCGACTGATGCCCATACCCCTAGTACGAGTGATGCAGACAGGAGCCGAGTACCACAGGTGCGAGTTTTGTAGGGGCCATGTGCAGTAGTGGCTCTAGATAGGGGTAGTGGGGGGGGGTCCAAATCCAGGGCCCCACCCCAGCCACAATCCCACCCCACAATGAATGTCAACAAAATACTGGCTATAACATTAGGCGTCCCGGTAGAACATAGATGGTATTGTATAATTATATAGTTGTTTGCCGATCGTTGTCTCGCTGGAAAGCAGTTTTATTTAAGTTGACATAATGTTTATGTCATATATGATTGTGCCTATAACACTGAGCAACCTGAGAAAATTTTGAAAAAATTGAGTCAATATCTTGGCATTTGAGGTCATTGCTGGGAGAAATTCTTGTGGACGAGAGGACCAGAAATGTGAGTCAATTAGACAAAATCTCGAGATCCGCCCCTGTCAATTCCGCCTGTTTTGCAAGAGTTGACAGAACTTTTGTATAGTCTGACGCCCCACTACCCATACACCAGTGCCAGTGGTACTATAACTAACATAACTAGGCAGTTCAGTATAACCGTGAATATGATATTGCTGAGACAGTATAAGACAACAGAGGATTGGAAGAATGATGTTATAATGGAATCGAGCGCCGCAGGCGCGAAAAAATTTCAGATGTGTAACCAAGCTTTTACTTTTTGGGACTGGGCTGGACAATTTTAGTCAATGTCATGGCAAATGGATCCAAATTCTCGTTAACGAGAGGATAAGAAATGGGACAGAATCTTGAGGCCTATTTGTCAATGTCGCCTGTTTTGTGAGAGTAGAACTAACAATTCTACAGTCTTTTGACCCACGACTCACTCACTAGTGGTACTACTAACTGAGCGATTCACTGTAACTGTGAATATGATAGTGATGAGATAGTATAAGACAGAGAAGGAGTTGAAGAATGATGGCATAATGGAATTGAGCGCCGATATGTAACTGAGCTTTTAATTTTTGAGGACTGGGCCTGAGGGCACTTTACCTCAATGGGGCGCTTACTTGGTCTCTGAAATGTCCTGGACTTTGGGGAGAGATTTTGCAGAATTCTGATGGTCAGAAAACACCCCATTAATTCATTTAGTCTGGGACAGACTGCGGTGACCACTTTTTTTTGAGACCAACTATTTTTTTGCCATGGGGAGAAAAACATTTTTTTCAAACATGATAAGTCGACAAGTAATAGTTATATACCTTGTTTTCAAGGTGTATGGGTTGATACACCGTCTCCTTTTTGAGTGTGCCAATGGATTAATTTATACTAGTAATATATTTGGATTACGTGCTGTGGATGAGCATGAACCGCGACAAAATGTGAAAGTTTTTAGTGTTGAAAATGCCAAGAGATTAATTTATAATAGTAAAATATTTGGATTATGTTCTGCGGATGAGCATAAGCCGCGACAAAATGTGAAAGTGCGACTAGATATCAAAATGTAAAGAAATGTGAGACAAAATGTAAGAATATGAATGAGAGTGACGCACATTCGAAAAGTGCTGAGACAGTTGAAAATGATGATGGGTTGTAGATGTTCAAATAAATATGTAAATCATGATTTTGTTATTTTTGTCCTTTTTCAACTGATACACGGCCACTTTTCAACTGATACACGGCAAAAGTGGCCGTGTATCGGTGTATACCCTCCCATTTTCATCAAAGAGTCAAGAAAAAGTATGGGTATAAGGTTATTTTATACTAAAGTTTTGCGTGCATGAGTAGAGTGACGTGTGCAGTGAGCACTTATTTTGATACCGACTGCTCATATCTTACGACCGACTACACTGATCTTGCGACCGTCTAGTATTTGGGATCTATTCTGGCATTATTTGTTTACCTCATTAATTCATTAAGACGGCGACGCATAATTTTGAGACCGACTGCAGTGACTGCACTTATTTTGAGACCGACTATTTTTCTCCCGGGGGGAAATTTTGTTCTTGGACCTACCTACTTACAACAGAATAAGAGTGAAACACATCATTTTTTCAAACATGATAAGTTGACAAGGTTATTTTATACTGAAGTTTTGCGTGAGTAGCGTGACGTGTGCATTGAGCACTTATTTTGATACCGACTGCTCTTATTTTGCGACCGACTGTACTGATTTTGCGACCGACTATTTTTTTTCCTGGGGGGGTGTACCCCACATTTACGCCCCTGTTGATATAGATCAGAGGCTCAGAGGTTGTAGTGGTGGGGGGGGGGGATCAGGGGGTGGCAATCAAATAGGCACAAAACCACACCCAACTTTTCTATAGTAAAATTTTGCATAGAATATATTGCTGAGTGGTAATCAGTCTGCCAGCATTTTCGAGATATTCAGGGTCAAAGGTCAAATGAAGTCATTTGCACTGAAAGTGAATGCACAGCCATTCTTTGTTATTAGGGTTTCACACTGCTTACCTTGTGTGAAACACTATTGTTTTTGTTAAAATTATTCTTATTAGGGTTTCACACTGCGTAGCTTGTGTGAAACACGATTGTTTTTGTTAAAATTATTCTTATTATTATTAATTTTTTATACACCCACATTTTCATGTGGACGTATATTGTCGTCGCCCCTGTCCGGACATCCGTCCACAATTGATTGTGAACAGTCTACAGGTCACAATTTTTATTCGATTTCAATGAAACTTGAAATATAGGTTTATCACCCTAAGATCTCGGTTCCTTTCGATGTTGGCATGTATCGGACTGTAAGTTCATGGATTATGGCCCCTGATTGTACTAAAAAAAAAATCACGTTTTTAGCTTGTGAACACTGTAGAGGTCACAATTTTTATCCGATTTGGTTTAAACTTGAAATGTTTGCTTATAACACAAAGATCTCGGTTCCTTTTGATATTTGTGCATATCGGAACGTAACTTCCTGAATTATGGCCCCTGATTGTACGAAAAATCTCGTTTTTAGCTTGTTGTTTCTCTAGAGGTCACAATTTTTATCCGATTTTAAAAAAACGTTTTAGTATATCACCGTTACACCCTTATGATGGTCGAGTTCGAATTTCGTGAAAATCAGACCAAAACTGCCGTACAAAATGGACGCCCCTTGTATGCAAATAGTGCAAAATATGGTATATCAAGGTTGTGGACCCTCTAGAGGTCACAATTTTCATTCGATTTTGATGAAACTTGGAATGCTTGTTTATATTCCAAAGATCTTGGTTCCTTTCTATATTCACGCATATTGGATCGTTACTTCCTGAATTATGGCCCCTTATTGCACGAAAAGTTATACTTTTAACTTGTGGTCCCTTTAGAGGTCACAATTTTTATTATACGCCCACATTTTCATGTAAATATAAAGAGAGAGGAATCCAAAACCATTTGAATAACATAAACTTAGATGGGATCCAAGTCATAATAAACTTGATACGGTGACACCAGTAGTAGGAGTGGTTAAAAACAAAGTCTTGGGTATCACAAAACCATCTTTATAGAATCAGAGAGTAAAACTACACAAATGATACATTTGAAGTACAAGGTTAGTCATGATAACTAGTGATGTCATAATGTAAATAGACGTCATAACTTTGATGACATAATATAGGTTAAATATAGATAAATAATGTATGGTTTAAAAAAAGGGTGTAGAATTAATTTACAGGCATTTCATTTAAACCACTAGGCCATACAGTGTTTAATCTGTGGATCCAAAGTGATTCAGCAATATTGAGTTTGGTTCTGAGGGATTTTATCAAGCACAGTGCAGACATAAGATTCATGGACCAAACAGTGAACCCCACAATACACTTAGACTAAGAATAATGGTGAAATCCCTCCAGGAAGACCCATTAGCGCAGTAATTCTAATTCTCTCACAGCTAAAGCATCATATTGGCTTGATACGAAATTGAAACCCATTACAGAAACCTACTGCACCGAAGTTGTAAAAGACACCACTAATTTTCTTCAAAAACTCCACAAAATCTAAATATAAGTAATAATACCTACCTACTCACATTTGATTTTATCAGTCTATATATCCAAATATATCCTATACCAGAAGGAATAGACGCCCTTAAAGTACTAGCTAATTTTATACTTACTAATAATGAATTTGAATTTAATAGAAAATTTTACCATCAAATCAGTGGAACTGCAATGGGGATCTCGTTCACAGTTACGTATAGTAATATTTATACGACTTACTGGTTAAAAAAATATTGGAATCATTTACCTGATAGACCGGATGAACACTTTCGATTTATCGATGATATATGGGCCATTTCTTCGTCTACCATGGAAGAATACCAAAATTTTCTAATAACCCTCAACGAACAGCACCCTAAAATCAATTTCACTATGAATATCAGTAATACTGAAGTCTCATTTTTATACGCCCACATGGAAATGTGGTCGTATATTGCCGTTCCCCCCCCCCCCCCAGTCCGTCCGTCATCCACAATTTCTTGTGAACACTCTACAGACTACATTTATCATCTGATTGTTTTGAAATTCATATATGTTGTTTGCATTAGTGAGTTGAAGAAGCCTATTTAATTTCAATGACTTCCGTTAATTTATTCTGGAGTTATGGAAAACAAGGAAGCCTATTGAATTTCAGCAATTTCCGTTTATTACTTCTAGAGTTATTGGCCTTGTTTCACTTTGTTCAACCTTGTTAATGCTCAATTGATGAAAGTTATCATCCGATATGTATGAAATTTATATGCATCATTTAAATTTGTGAAATGAAAAAGCCTGTCAAATTTCAACAATTTCTGTAGATAATTACTTCCAGAATTGAGACCCTTGTTTCAATTTGTAGAACCTTGTGAACCCTCAAACGGCCAAAAATTATAATCTGATCTGTATGGAACTGTCTTGTAAGGGCCCCCAATAGACCTACAAAGGAATAAATATGCGACAACCCTTGTCGACCGCTCGGACGATTTACCTGCTGTGGGCGTATGTTTTGTTGCCTGGCAACCTATCTTTGATTTTTTGGTCTAGAATGTATGAAGAGGGTTTGAATTCACATTTTCTGCCAGGTTTTAGTAAATATTCATGATTTTGAAGTGGAAGGATAACGGGGTTATCAGGTTGGCTACGGTGATATGTACGGCAGCTAGTTACATGTTTTTAGTATGTTTCTTCAAGTTTTTGTATCTCAAAATTTTGGTGGTCAACCTCACAAATATTTTAGTGCAAAGACATGACCATTTGTTTCTCTGTCTGTAGTGAAAAGCATTCAGCCCAACGAAGAGGTGGGGAAAGAGGCCAGAATTAACATTGAAGTCAATGGTGAAATTAATGGTGGTCTGCCTCCCAATAATTTCTAGAGTTATGGCCCTTTTTATTTTTTGAACCTTGTGAGTGTTTGAATGCCAAAATTTATCATCCATTCTGTATGAAATTTATATGCATTATTTAAATTAGTGAAACGAAAAAGCCTGTCAAATTTCAATAATTTCACCAGACTAATAGTGATGCTCATTATTTGTTCTGCTGTATCATGATTCGCATGTGAATGATGCTGCACATCATATTACAGGTTCAGGCGTTGTTGCATCCTTATAAAATTATACCTTCTTTTATAAATAAAAGATTTATGTCTTCTTTCAGACAATTCTTTGAAATGGTCCGATTTGACTTTGTGTTAGATGAAGATTTAAAAGTTTATTTAATGGAGGTAAAATTAACAAAATAGAAGGTTGCTGTATATGTTTCTTTTCTATCTAAATATATTTATATAATAAATCTACTCTAACCCTATCCTTAATATAACTGTCTCTGTTAGTACTTCTTTCTCCATCAGCAGGTGGGAGCAGAGGTGGCTCACGACCTGGAGGTCCTGTGTTCGATCTCGGTGTTGGTCGAAAAAGATCATCAGGATTTTCAGGCTGGGTTTGCCCTTGTCAGCAGTGCAGGACAGAGGGTCTGGCAAGGGACGACATGTAATCATTCAAATGGGACAAAACCGAGTTAACCCCCCTTTTCTGAAAACCTTATAAATAGTTTTTAACAGATGTTTTTGAAATTTGGTGAGAGGACAAACCCTACCAATATCATGATCTGAATCTTATTGTTGGGCAATTCCACGGTTAAAGGGACATAACAGTCAAAAATAAAAAAAATATTCAATTTTCTTTAACTAGGCATTTTATCTATCCATAACTGATAAGTGCAATTTTTCGTGAAACTTACCTTGTATCACAGTATCATGCCTTAAACAAGGTTAGGATTTCATGGGGAACAATGTCACATTTCTGCTTCCTTTTTCTAACTTGATATTTTAAGCATTAAAAATGTAACATCTATTTTCCAATTGTGTTGGCCTAGAATCGATCTGCCAAATAATGTACCATTTTCATTGCATTCATGTATTTGATGACCAAAACTATGTAATTATTAGTATCTGATAATATCGTAAGACGTCCGTTACTGTTACAACCTCTGCATATCAATTGTAGTTTACAGATTCATGCTCCACCAAATATCTTGATTAGACAAATCTAGACAACAATCTATTTAATAACATATACACATGATAAAATGATATTGGGACAAATGAGTATAAGTACGAGTATAACAATGTTGATCAGAATCAATGTACAGGATTAGCCAAAGTACATGTATTCAGTCCAACTTTACCAGTATTCGGTTGAAGTCTCCTTTGCTCTCGGTGGTGCTACTGCTTTGAAGTAGTAGTTTGTAAACAGTCCTTCGCTGGTGTCTTCTCGGCACGTGGGTCAAATAGAAACTTAGAGCAACTAAGAAAGTTCAGCCCTTTGACAAGTCTGGACCGGCTTAAGGGGGGCTTATGTCAACCTTCCAACTGAAAGCAACTGGCATTTCGGCAACTGGGAGCAACTGAAAGCAACTGAATGCAACTGAAAAAAGTCGACTTGAGCGCCCCTTACAACTCAAAGCAACTAGTTGTAGTCAGTTGCACATGTTCAACTTTCTGCAACTGGCTGCAACTAGCAACAACTAGTTGCAGTCGACATGAGCGTTCTTGCAACTGGAGTCAATTCGTTTCCATGGAAATAACATCACATGACAAGAGACACATGTCATGTGACTTTATAAATAAGCAAATGGAAGCGAACGAAGACACCCACTTTTCAAGTTTTGATGATGTCGACAATAATATACTAATAGAATTGTAGCAAGACCGACCATGCCTTTGGGTTGCTTTTTCTAAGTAATTCGCCATTTTGTCGATCACATGTTCAGTGTGATCGCTATCAGTTCTGAGTCAACATAAGCGCTCTGAATTCAGTTGCTCCCAGTTGTCCTCAGTTGCTGATATGATCAACATAAGCACTCTTGCAACCGACTTGTTCTTTCTATTTACATAATGGACACTCTTCGGCAGTGATGGGATTTTGCCCGCATATTCCGGACTTGTCCAAATCTTTTTTCCAAACACCCAAAATTGTCCGATCAGGAATATGCCCAATCGGACATCAAGACATGGTGAATAATATTCAAAATTCCGAAATTAATATAGTTTACTGAGTGTATAACTACCACTCAACCAGATTATCGTCGATAATACGCTGGATTGATTAGGTAATTAAGTGATCAACATATTTATCGTGATATATGGTCTATAACCCTACCTTGATTAACAACTTAATCTGCCTTGATTGACTGACTTAATCCTTTGTCGGACAATTCATCAATCTAATCTTAAACAGAAGCCATTGTTTCCTCTTTGTCGGACCATTGATCAATCCATTATAATTTTAATCTTCGTGTTAACCTCGTGGTTTCTGCATTGTCGGACATTTTAGTTTCAAAGAAGCCGTCACAAGACTGAATTAAAATAAGGTTTTGAATGTTGTCAATTGCTATTTTCAAGTAACTTTCTGCAAATTTCTTGATGATTTCTGCAAAAAGCAAGATGATTGATCAGATTTTCAATAGCACTCATTTCAAGGCCATATTGAAGATCTATCAATTGTCACTCATTTTTATCATGCAAGTTTTGAGAAATATTATTCATAGGAAGGGAAAAGTGTGCAAATGGTATGTCCATTACCGTGGAATTGCTGTGTTTAATTTCATATATTGAAATAACTTTTTAGAGTTGTGATGTGGTTCACTGATATAAATTTTTTTTTTTCAATATATTAATTGATACATGTTCAAATAAACTGAATAGTCCTCATTTTTGTGATATTTTCAGGCAAATATGTCACCCAATTTATCTTCATCCCATTTTAAAGAGAATAAGATACTATATGAACATGTAATATTTAATTTACTTGGATTGGTTGGTTTAGCTCGATCTGTTATATTTAATCACTATAAAAGGTTAGTGTTACAATTATTTATAAAACAATTAATTCATTCTTTACACTAGAAAAAGGAAGACATTTTTTTTTTTTAAATTCATATTAGTGCAATATAAAAACATTCCTATTTATTAGTGAAATATTAATATAGAATCAGTTATTAACATCTGAGTTTGGGAAGGATATTGAAATGTGCTCTATCCGTTCTATTTTCGGAACATAGCTTGAAACTTTGTACACATATATCAACCTATTATGTATCGTGTTCGATTACTTACTCATGGCTTACTCGACCAGAAACCTCAAGTATGTTTGAACATGCGCAGTGGGAATGGGTAATCCAGCGGCGTGGCGCTTTGTTTAAGCCATAATCCAGTGAGTTATGTTCTGATATGCGTCATTATCTAAAAGGGAGCCACGGTGGCTAGTTGGTTAAGACGCTGGCTCGCTAGCCTGGAGGTCGGGTGTTCGATCCCTGCATTGGCCGAGAAAGTTCATCAGGATTTTCCGACGTGGTTTCCCCTTGTCAGTGGTGCAGAACGGAGGGCCTGACAAGGACAGCTGTCTAGTCCTTCGGATGAGACGAAAAACCGAGGTCCCGTGTATATATTGGAATGCACGTAAAAGATTCCCTGGCAGTTGGAATTCGATATAAGAGTAGGCGATAGTGCCGCTGCCCGGGCAAAATTTCCCTCATAGCACACTGTATGGCGTATGCCCGTCTTCATTAGTCCAGTATAGGAGTAGGACGTTAAACCCCATTTCATTTCATTTCATTTCATTTATCATTATCTAAAGGAACCAAGACCTTTGTCATAGAGTTTCATCAAAATCAGATAAAGATTGTGACATCTAGAGGGTCCACAACCTTGATATAACATACTTTTACACTATTTACGTTTGAGGAGAGGCCATTTTGTCTAGCAGTTTTGGTACGATTTTCACAGATTCAAACCCAACCATCATTATGGTGTAAATAGGATAAAATTGACCTAGATTTTTACAAAATATGAACTCAACCTTCACTGAGGTGATATATTTGGGTGGTTAATGCAATTGTTTGTGGTAGAAGAATGGTGGAGGAGAGGTTTTCGTATGGTGTGTTTGGCCTTTTGGTTTGGGTAACCCATATAGAAAGATGACAATTGCTGATTAGGAAACTACAACTATTTATTTTCATCATCATTCATAAACTACACCAATATAACTAAATTAACCATTCGAAATCTGTAATATATAATGTATATATCCTTTTGAGTAATAATCTCGTTCAAATTAAAGTAAATAAAGCTTAAAGATTGATTATGGGAGATAAGATAACGAGATGGCAGTTCTCGTTATAATAGTTAAAAACTAAATAGTGTAAAGGTAATTTGCTGAAAATTTCAGTCAAATTGATCCACTATGAGCCGAGAAAGAAGCGGGTGAAATTTTGGCATAGTCTCGGTCATCATTAAAAAAATCATTAATATAAACAGTTTAGTCTCGATTATCAACTTTTTCTGATTTAATTATCAAAGGCCGTTAGCGGCATATAGGAATCTAATCCAGCCAACATCGAAGGCTAGCCTTGACATTGAGAGTTTATTATGGTCTGGATAAGATAATTAATGTCTAATTGATAATTTAGATAACATTTCAGGCCTAATGAAAGACTTGTAATAAGCAGATTTTGCTCTTGCATAATGCATGTTTAAGTAAGGCCAGACATTTTTAATTTCATGGTTTACGGATGTTTTGGCAGCACTTTAGGTTGGGTAGGTCGAAATAAAAATAAATTTAAACATTAGATATTTTTTTCAGCACAGGGTTATCATATTGATTGGGTAGGTCGGTTAAAAAAAACCCCCACAAAATATTAGAAGTTTACTTTAACAGGTTTATTGTTAACAAAACAAAATAAGAGTGTGACAATATATTATGTATCACTGTTAACCAGTATAAGGTGTCACAAACTAGCCATTTTAATTGACTTAATAAGTAATTTAAATCTTTAATATTAGAGGCATTAAGTGTTGACAGATTATAAAAATAGTTTCTACTGTAGCCACAACAATTAATGAAAGATTTTAATGTCCTGAGTCTCTGTGAAAAACAGAGTTCTTCGAGAAGCTTTAGAAATTCAAAAACATAAGCCAAAATTAAACAGAGACTCTGGACATTATCTTCCAAATCTTTGGGTGGATTTACTAGACAATCAGTGAACACTAATAACTTTAATCAGTGAATGGTTTTCTTTCTTTTTAAGTGTTAATTGTTATTAATTAAGTGAAGATTGTGGTTTAGGGTTTCCAATCATTGTTAATTTGTTTATTTAGTTATTCTATATATTGTACCGGTACCATATTTTGTTATAAATCATTTAGCTTGACAACGATACCTGTATGTGTATCGAAACGTAGCTTGTTAATAAATTCAGAAGTAGTATATCCATATAAGTGCGTATAGTGTCCGATGAATTTAATTTCACAAATGATCTTTGATTAATTACTGTTTCTTGCCCCACGTGGAGGCACAGACAGTTAGATGTAGGGTACCGGAATCTGCCGAGGTTTGCCGAGTGGCCATTTTGAATGACAGTTCTTGTGGGATAGCGTCATTTCTCGCGAAATAACGCTCTCGCTCACGTCGTCTTATTTCTATGATCTTACTGCACAGCACACGATGTTTCCTAGTAAATACAGTATACATTGAAGCCAATGAAGGGTTCATTAAAATGAAAATTGATAAACATTAATAAAAAAAATATGACAACAAACAAAGATTTTATTTCGTGTATGGGTCGGAAATAAAATAAAATTAAATTCTCAAGTTAGATATTTATTTTTTTATCGGGAGGTTCACGCTTCAGTCGGCGGGTCCGTAAAACGAAAAATCAAAAAAGTGTCGCCTAATTAAACATCGATATATAAGCTATAGCGCTTGTACAAAAAATCTTGTGGACGCTCTAGAGGCTAAAGTTAATATCTGATTGACTTTAAATTTATACACAGTGTTTAAGGTCATGAGACAAAGAATCATATTGATTTTCAACGATTTCCGATAATTACTGCCAAAGTTATGGCCCTTGATCACTTTGGAAAAACTTGTGACGTTCTAGAGGCTAAAGTTATCATCCGATTGACTTCAGATTCATACACAGAGTTTAAGGTCTTGAGACGAACAAGTATATTGATTTTCAATGAATTTTTTATATTGCTGTCGCCTCCGTCCGTCCGTTTGTCGGTCCGTCCGTCCATCGTCCAAAAGTTATCATCCGATCTTTCTGAAATTTACATGCATTATTTAAATTAGTGAAACAAAGAAGCCTATTAAATTTCCGCAATTTCCGTTTATTACGTCTAGAGTTATGGCCCTTGTTTCACTTTATTGAACCTTGTGAACGCTCTAACGCCAAAGTTATCATCCGATCTTTCTGAAATTTATATGGCCCTTGTTTCACTTTATTGAACCTTGTGAACGCTCTAACGCCAAAAGTTATCATCCGATCTTTCTGAAATTTATATGCATTATTTAGATTACTGAAACAAAGAAGCCTATTGAATTTCGGCAATTTCCGTTTATTACGTCTAGAGTTATGGCCCTTGTTTCACTTTATTGACCCTTGTGAACGCTCTCACGTCAAAGTTATCATCCAAGCTTTCTGAAATTTATATGCATTATTTAGATTGCTGAAACGAAGAAGCCTATTGAATTTCAGCAATTTCCGTTTATTACATTTAGAGTTATGGCCCTTGTTTCACTTTATTGAACCTTGTGAACGCGCTCTAACTCCAAAAGTTACCATCCGATCTTTCTGAAATTTACATGCATTATTTAAATTGGTGAAACGAAGAAGCCTATTGAATTTCAGCAATATCCGTTTATTACATCTAGAGTTAAGGCCCATGTTTCACGTTATTGAACCTTGTGAACGCTTCAACGCCAAAAGTTATCATTCAATCTTTGTGAAATTTATATGCATTATTTAGATTAGTGAAACAGAGAAGCCTATTGAATTTCAGCTATTTCCGTTTATTACGTCTAGAGTTAAGGCCCTTGTTTCACATTATTGAACCTTGTGAACGCTCCAACGCTAAAAGTTATCATTCGATCTTTGTGAAATTTATATGCATTATTTAGATTAGTGAAACAGAGAAGCCTATTGAATTTCAGCAATTTCCGTTTATTACGTCTAGAGTTATGGCCCTTGTTTCACTTTATTGATCCTTGTGAACGCTCTAACGCAAAAAGTTATCACCCGATCTTTGTGATATTTATATGCATGATTTAACTTAGTGAAACGAAAAAGCCTATTGAATTTCAGCAATTTACAATAATTACTTCGCGAGTTATTGCCCTTGTTTCACTTTGTTAAACCTTGTTAATGCTCGATTGATGATAGTTATCATCCGATATGTATGAAATTTATATACATCATTTAAATTTGTGAAACAGGTCTATTGAATTTCAGCAATTTCCGTCAATAATTTCTAGAGTTATGGCGATTGTGAACGTTTGAATGACAAAAGTCATCATGTGATCTGTATGAAATTTATATGCATTAGTAAAACGAAAAAGCCTGTCAAATTTCAACAATTTCTGTAGATTACTTCCAGAGTTGAGACCCTTGTTTCAGTTTGTAGAACTTTGTAAACCCTCAAACGACTGTCTTGTAAAGGCCCCCAATTACCTACAAAGGAATAAATATGCGACAACCCTTGACAACCCCTCGGACGATTTAGCTGCTGTGGGCGTATGTTTTGTTGCCTGGCAACCTATCTTATGACTTTAACAGCTAAATGCATGATGTTAAAAGTTTTGTATACTAAACGTTAGCATGGGGCAGAACTTTATAAAAACCAAACAAATTCTGATGGTTTTCTGATAATTACTTAATGAGTTGTTACTCTTAATCAGATTTTAATGTATTATAAATGTTTCATTACCGAAAAAAGTAAAAATATGCGACAACTCTTGTTGACTGCCCAGATGATTTAGCTGCTGTGGGCGTATGTTTCGTTGCCCGGGAACCTATCTTTGCAGTTATTCTTTGATTTTGATTTCTTTTCACCGGTATGTTACCAGAACATATGGGAAGCATATGAAAAAGACTTTTTGGTGATACCTGAAGTTTCACCCCTATATAGGACACAGCTCACCAAATATTTCTACGTCGTCACCCACGAATATAGGATGAAAGTTTTTTTCTCTCCCTTTCCCTTTTTCCCCCTTTTGCATGGCGATTTTTGTTGACTTTTTGGTGTAGAATCGAAGAAAAGGGTTTGAAAATATATTTTCTACCAGGTTTTGGTGAATATTCATGATTTTGAGGCGGAAGGATACAAGAGTTGAGAGGTTGGTTAGGTTGAAATGTAGGGTCCAAAATTGCATGTTTTCTTGTCTGTACTTCCAGCTTGTGTATCTCAAGTTTTCCATCGTGAACCTCATACGTGCTTTTGGGCAAGAGGTTGCCACATGTTGCTCCATCTGTGGTAGAAAGCGTTCTACCCAACAAAAATTTGGGAAAAAGTTAAGAGTCGGTCTAAGAGACGAGAATTAACATTAAAGTCAATTGGCAAATGTTTAGTGATCTGTGGCCATACTAGTGACAACAGCAAAGTGTTTTAAACAAAAAAATCATTCTGTCAACAGAACAATATTTAAACAGTTTTTGTCACAGTGTTGGCTAAAGTCACTCTCTATTTTGTTCCAGTAAATACCTCAATACCTTGGTATATCCTATGTTACTATTTATAGAATGCTGATGACATTGTGTCAGAAGTGGGATCAGTGAGATAATCATCAAAAGGGACATTTACAACCATTCAAAAGGTTTGTTTGTTCATGAAAAGATAGTTTTCATCAAAATTCAGTTGATTAGCTATCAGCGAAATAAGGTACCGGTATCAGACATCACTTATCTTCACAAGCCAGTCATCTCATATTTTCGTTAGCTGTCAATATAGAATTTCAACTATGACATCAAATCTAATGAATGTAGAATTAGGACCCAAGACGGACTGGGAAGCAGGAGCAGAACTCTATGGAAGATTTCGCTTATGGAAGCAGAAATGCAAAACTATATTTGAAGGCCCAAGACGTACTGGGAAGCAGGAGCAGAACTCTATGGAAGATTTCGCTTATGGAAGCAGAAATGCAAAACTATATTTGAAGGCCCACTTCATGATGTAAGCGAAGAACTACAATGTTAATATCTTCTTAATGGTCAGGTGATCATGGTTTTGATCTCTTTAACTTGTGGAATTTATCTCATGATAATAAAAAGAAATTGGCCAAGTACTGGGAAGGATTTTCTCAATTTGTTAACCCTCTACTGTCTGTTCCAAGAGATACTCTGACTTTCAAATTCCTTGCCATTTCTTCAGTTTTTAATTTAAACGGCCAAAAATTGGTGACATACCTGAAATTGTCATCCCGTTGCTCACTTCGTCGAGCCCTAACGCCTAAAAGTTCGATAAGATCCACTCTCCTCTTGGAAATTTCACATATTTCGACATCGTTTCTTTCTCAAAACATCAACATTACGGGTGCGTCTGCGTAATGGGAGACTTGCATTTCACGTATAGGGTAGACAGGTATCTCCTAATCGGGTACATTCGGTTAGAAATATATAGTGAAGGAAAATTCGCCTGTTTCTTTTGCGCCAGTAATACTTAGGTTTCAGACTGTGGATCATGGTTTTTGGTCGGATTAATATTATGTTCTGTTTTAACCCGCTTATTTTGCAGAAACTGCGCATTAAGCCACTCAGTTTTGGGGAGTAAGGTCTAGAGATATGACATTTTTATAAACACTTTATTAGTTTTCCAAGGTTCTGATCAGCAGTATATAAATATTCTAAATATTCAAAATATATTTCTCCAGATTATTTCCCGTTGGCCTTGCAGTTTTTAGCCTATAAAAAAAGTAATAATTATCCGATTGACACAGACTCAACGGCATGCTATACATGTTGGCACTATCTATAATAATAATTAATACAAAATATTATCTTATTGCAAATTAGCTGATATATATCTGGATAGTCCTCGTAAATATGCAGAGCACGGCGGGAATCGATTTTCGTACTCCGTTTCCCGCAAATGTTATTTAACTTTTTTATTTTATAATATTTGTATTCTAAACATTTATCTACATGTAGGGTTGATATATAACATCAACCAAATATCCATGAATCATTTTGAATTTTTGCTATTTCTGAGAAATAGGCAGTTTTGTGGGAGTCACTTTTCAAAAGAATAAAATATTGTTCTATTTTAGTGACATTTGCTCGATTTGATACTGCAACTGTTCATTATTGTAACATTCTTGTCATTAGAAATGGCATCATTTTGGCAAAATTGGTACTTTTAGCCCTTCTTAAACAAACTTTAATTTCAAATATACCTGTTTGTTCATAATTAAATTTTAAAACTTTAATTCCACATATCGAAAAGCACAAACCACTGCGAACATATGAATATATCAAAAGATAGTTTGTAACTTTATGAAATTGTCCAAAGTACCTCTTTTTACGTTGTTTACCCAAACACATCTACAGTGATTTTGAAAAAAAAAAAACAACAACATATTTTCAACCCTTAAAGCAAACATGTTTTTTTCTAAAGAGTGTTATTCAGTGCCATTTAATAATGATGTTTACTAATTTCGTTTAAGTAATATTGTGTAGATATACGACCAAGCATTGGTCATTTTGTTAGGGTTCCACACGTTAACATGCTATCATAAATGGCAATTTCGCATAAATAGTTAACACGTGTAACATGCTCATGGGAATATGTTAAGTGACGTCCGTTAAAGGATTACGAGCACCGGTGAAACCCGTCATGACTGCATCTCAGTTAAAGTTTTCCATAATTTTCTGAGCTCTTTCTAAACCCCCTTTTTGCAACATAAATACCGTTATTTTAATATTTCAATACAGTTCACTGCTGGATCTTAGATATTCATAGTATTGTTATTTGACAACAGTTCATATTTATTTCAGATATTCAGCTAGAAAAGACAAAAAAGCGAATCTTCGAAATTAGAACCCCTTGAATAATCCCACTTAACACTGCTGTAATGGAAGCAAATGTCTGTTCTAAAATTATGACTGGTCAATAGTCCGATTAACAACCAAAAGCTAACTGCGTAACGATTTCATTAAGCTTTAAACAGAGCTCCAAATTGGACCAAATATCTTTACTCAAGAAATTTACGCCCAATTAACCAGTACATAGCCAAAATTGCAGAAAAACTTATTGCATGACAAACGAGACTGTCAAAACGGATACAATATAAACAATACTGTTTGGGGAAGAATAATACTTTCACCGTTTTTAATACCTTAAATCACTGTCCAAAGTTTCAGGGAAGACCCCAGATTAAACGAAGCGCTGTGATGTTGCTGTACTTGGGATAGATTTGATTGAACGGGAAGAATAGACACACTCCAGCAAAAGCTCAAGTATCAGAAGTCAATCCAGCAATAGCCAGAAAGGGATTTCTCGAGACAATAGCTTCAGGAATATGTGTTTTGCGTTGCACAACCTTGATTGAAGATATGAAATGAAATGATGTAATTGATGTTTAATGGCACGCCAGCATCAACCGGGTGCAATCTGGTCAATAATAAAACACAGATCTTATTTCGTTTTGTTTTTATAGTTTAAAAAAAAAACGAAACAAAATATAGATCTGTATTTTAATCAGATTGAACCGGGCGATAATACGCCAGACACAATTATTATATAAAAATCGTATTACTTTTGTTGTAGGCTTCACGAGAAATTAGGTTACATATACATTTAGTCTAATCATTGCTCCAGCCTAAATTCAACTTTATATTGTCTAAAGGCAAAGTCGTAAGCAAGGGAATAACTTATATTAACTATGCAATCCGCGATTACTTTTACATATTATGGACCAAGTTATTGTGTACGCTTATAGCCCCCTTCAAAATTTCCATCACATGCAGTTCAGGATAAAATTTGTACGCAGTTTATATGAATATCAAAACGCTACAGCCCTCGGGGCCAATTAAATATTCAACTCAGTTGGACAAACTGCGGTGTTCTTGGACTCCGTAAAAATAAAAGTTATATACTACTGGGCCGAAACAACTTCCTTGACATCCAAGTAGACCGAAACGACTTGAGCCAAACCAACGCCCCCTCCCTCTTCGACTCTTCCGGATAACTAGGTCAAACATGGCTGATGTTCAACAGCGGGATGTAAACAAACTATGATTTTTCATGAGAGAGAGGTTATAAAGCTTGATCTGAATTTGGTTTCAACGTGTAAGAAAGTAATGGGATGACAATTCCAAGTATGTCACTAAGTTTTAGTCGTCTAAATTAAAAATTGAAGAAATGGCAAGCAATTTTCGTGTCGTAGTGTCACCTGGAACAGACAGTAGTAAACTTCCTTGTTGCAAGACACAAGTTACGATACCTAAATCAAGCCTCGAGACCTCTGGAAGAATTCATCACTGATGTTCGCTTAACAGTTAGAGATTGTGGTTATGCAGAACAAATGGTAGACGAGCATATACGTGATACAGTTATTTTTGGTATTTCCAATGAACGTGTACGTTTTAAATGTATGGCCAGGGGTAATGGATCTTACCCTCACAGAAACATTGAAGATAGCCAGAACAGAAGACTGCACTGCTCAACAGATTCAAGAGATGAATTTGAATCCTGAATCAATCCATGCTCTTCAATACAAGACACAGCAGCCTAGAGCAACCTATTATAGAAACCAACCTTCGAACCCAGGTTATAATTAGTGTTGTGCGGTTTTTATACGCCCACATTGAAATGTGGTCGTATATTGTCATCGCCCCCGTCCGTCCGTCCGTCCACAAGCCAGAGTTATGGCCCTTGATCACTTCAAAAAATCTTGTGGACGCTCAAGAGGCTAAAGTTAATATCCGATTGACTTTAAATTTATACACAGTGTTTAAGGTCATGAGACGAAGAAGTCTATTCATTTTCAGTGATTTTCGATAATTACTGCCAGAGTTATGGCCCTTGATCACTTCAAAAAACCTTGTGGATGCTCTGAAGGCTAAAGTTAATATTATTATTTATTATTATTATTAAACATTTATATAGCGCTAGTTTCACCAACGGTGTTCAGAAGCGCTTTACAAAAAAATGAGTACAACCATATACCAGTAAAACAAAACAAAAAATATAAACAACTAAAAGACTATAAAAAGATGCAATATAATAAAATAATATATATCTAAGTAAAAGCTTTTTTGAATAAGTAAGTTTTAAGAGCACATTTAAAAGATTGGACCGTAGGGCAGGAACGAATATCAGTATCAGAACCAGATGGTTTTAAATCATTCCACAGATTTGGGGCTAAAAATGAAAAGGATCTTTCACCATATGTAACCATTCTAGCAGATCTTGGCTTGAGACGATAAATGTCATTTGAACTACGGAGACTACGAGCATTTGTTTGTTTTTCAATTAAATGGCATAAATAAGATGGGGCTAAGCCATATAAACATTTATAAACCATTAAAAGAATCTTAAATTGAATACGATATGGAATGGGTAGCCAGTGAAGTTGTTTAAGTATGGGAGTAATATGATCATGCCTTTTTGTGAGGGTAATAAGTCGCGCAGCGGTGTTTTGAACTTTTTGTAATTTGTATATTAATTTATTAGGTAAGCCGGATAAAAGTGAGTTAAAAGTATCAAGTCTCGAAGTAATAAAAGCATGAACAAGAGTTTTAGTTGAATCAGAGGAAAGGAATTTGCGAATTTTGCCAATATTATGAATATGAAAGTAGCAGGATTTAGAAATATTGTTCACGTGATTAGACATGGTCATTTTACTATGAAAATAAGCACCAATATTGCGAACAGAGTTAATAGGAGTAATTTCATTTCCATCAATATTAATCGAAGTGGATTCAGTTATAATATTGAGGTTATGATTAGATCCAAGCAAAATAAATTCAGTTTTATCACCATTTAAGCATAGAAAATTTACAGACATCCATAGTTTAATTTCATTGATACACTGCTCAATATTAGATTTGCTCAAAGCATGCTCATTCGCATTTAAAGGATTAAAACTTAAATACAGCTGGGTATCATCAGCATAAATATGATAGTCAAGACCATGTCTTTTAACAATTTTACCAACTGGAGCAGTGTAAAGAGTAAATAAAATGGGCCCAAGGACCGACCCTTGTGGTACCGCATATAAATTATTATGGTAGTCTGACGTCACATTGTCGATAACAACCCTCTGTTTTCTATCAGTAAGATAGCTCGCAAGTAGCTGGAGTGCAGAGCCTTTGACACCAAAGTCTGTCTGAAGTCTTTGTAACAATACAGTAGAATCTATGGTGTCAAAGGCTGCAGACAAATCTAAAAGTACCAAAAGAACGCAGTTTCTATTGTCTATTGACCTTAATATATCATCTTGCACTTTGATAAGAGCCGTCTCAACACTGTGAAACTTACGATATGCACTTTGTAGACTATCGTGAAGGTTGTGTGTGTCAAAATGTTCAATCAGTTGTCTGGCTATACATTTTTCAAAAATTTTGGAGATAAAACTCAAGTTTGATACAGGACGGTAATTTTTTAGCACATTTCTATCTAAATTTGATTTTTTAATAACTGGGACGACATTAGCAACTTTGAAACAATCGGGTACCTTTCTTTCTTGAATACAAGAATTTATGATATCAGTAATCACAGGTAAGAATAAATTAAGGTTTCTTTTAGTAAAGATGTAGGGAGGGGGTCAAGAGGGCAGGTTTTAGGGGCTGACGATTTAATAATATCTGAAACAACAGATTCGCTAACTAAATCGAAATTTTCAATGCACACTACCGTTGGTGTCTCATATTTGGGTAAATAATTACATGAATTGTTAAATTTATCAAGTTCTTTTCGTATAAGAGTTATTTTATCGGAAAAGAAGTTTGCAAACTCTTCTGCTAGCAGACATTTATCGGTGCAATCAGGGAGGACAACAGTCGCAGAGGAATGGTCAATCAGTTTATTAACAACACAGAATAGTTCTTTCTGTTTGTTGGCACTATTTTGAATTTTTTCTTTGTAGAAGGAAACTTTTGATTGTTCAATTATATATTTGACTTTGTTTTTCTCTTCTCGGTAAAGGTTTTTATGGATGTGAAGGGAGGTCTCACGTCACTTTTTCTCAGCTTTTCTACGTTTTTGTTTTGCTTCAGCTATTTGATTGTTACTCCACTCATTTTCTGGTCTAACAGTAAATGTTTTAGTGGTTAACGGAACTAGATTGCAATGATCTTTCTCAATGATCACACAATTCACAGATGTCAGAAAAATTTGATGTAACAATTGTTTCACTAAAGGTATCATTGTTTAAAGATTTAAATTTACGAAACGTTATTGTTTTCTTGTCTAAAGGCGGCTTCTTGGTTTGAATTTTAAAGGAGATAGGGAAATGGTCTGATAGTAGGGTATATTCCACCAGTACATCATGTATATGTATCTCATCTTGGCGCGTAATGACAAAGTCAAGAAGATGACCTCTATTATGGGTCTTTTTGTTGACATGCTGTTGGAGGTTGTAGGTAAGCAGTATTTCCCAAAAGTGATTACTCAGTGGGTCAGAACTGTTTTCGAAGTGAATATTAAAGTCGCCAAGTATCAACAGGTCGCCCTTTGACAATAATTTTGTTTCAAAAAGTGATGTAAATTCCTCAAAAAAGTTGTTATTGTTGGAATTTGGGGGCCTATAAACAATTAACAGGTGGAGAGATTTGTTAAGGTTCGATATCAAACAATCAAGGCACTCAAAAGAGTTGAATACCCCATTAACCTGCAAAGATATTTGTAAAGTTGATTTGTAGACAAGGCCAACGCCACCACCCCTAGACGCACGTGGAATGTGCAGAAAACTGTAGCCTTCTGGAAGTATAGCCGAAATAGTCACTGAATCTGTGTTCTGGCTAAGCCATGTTTCAGTAATCGAGCACAGATCTAATTCCTCATCCACTATAAAATCATTTATGTCGCTGGTTTTATTCCTAACAGATCTAGCATTAATTAATCCTGCTTTTAAATATTTGCTAGTTTGATATGAAACTGAAGATCTGGATATTGGGACTTTAATTAGGTTGTTCAGTCCAAGTTGACCTGTTGGCTGGCTGCTCTGTCTGTCAGAGATGCGTACAGGAATACCGTAGACATCCTTTCGTCTGTTAAGTTTCTGCCTTAAAATTTGGGGAACGGATTGTTTAATATTCCTATATATTTGTCTCTTTAATTTGAATGGAATTGTCTCTTTAATTTCATATAGGTCAGATTTAGTGTATTTTAAAATGTTCTCACCAGTCACCAACATGGTCAGTGTTGAGAGTTAATCCAATTAATGTTCACTGCACAGTCTATTTTTATTCTGAGTTCTTTTCACAGTTACCTTTCAAGTTTGTATTATTGACAAATACACAAAAGTAAAATGTTAATTCATCATAAAAACTACCTTAAAAGATGCACCATAAAGTCCCAAACGTTATAGTACTAAAATTTATCCAGTTCAAATCCTTAAAACAACACTAAATATAAAAAAACTTGTCGAGATCTGAGGAGCTGTATACACGCTCGAACTCAACTCAACATTATCTAATATCTGATTGACTTTAAATTTATACACAGTGTTTGAGGTCACGAGGCGAAGAATCCTATTGATTTTCAAAGATTTCGGATAATTACTGCCAAAGTTATGGCCCTTGCTCACTTTGAAAAATCTTGTGGATGCTCTAGAGGCCAAAGTTAATATCCGATTGACTGCAGATTGATACACAGAGTTTAAGATCTTGAGACGAACAAGTATATTGATTTTCAATGAATTTTTATGACTTGGAACAGCTAATTTCATGATACAGTATTATATGTATACAAAACGTTAGCATGGGGCAGAACTTTATAAAAACCAAACAAATTCTAATGCTTTTCTGAGTTGTTGCTCTTAATCAGATTTTAGTGTATTATAAATGTTTCATTACCGAAAAAAGTAAAAATATGCGACAACTCTTGTTGACTGCCCGGACGTTTTAGCTGGTGTGGGCGTATGTTTCGTTGCCTGGCAACCTATCTTTAAATTTTCTTTCGGTTTCGGTTTTCGTTTTTTCTGGGGCAAAAAACCTCGGTTTCAGTTTCGGTTTTTGGGTTTTTTATTCATTTAAACACTGTATTATGAATGTACTGATTTATGGTTATCTTATATGAATACTTGGAAGCTAGAAAAAATATAAAACATATTGATGTAAATTGTAAACAACAAGTTTTTTTTACTGTTATATGACTTTAATTATGACTAGTAAAAACAAAGTAACTGTAAAAAAAAAAGATTTGACAAACTTTGTCAAACAAGTTACACAACATCATAATAATAATTTTAACATAACAATAATAAATTAACATAACGACATAATACCAATGTCCAGAAACAATAAAGTTACTGTAAGCTTATAAAAGATCCGAAGAACTTATCCAACAAATCGAAACAGTCAGTGACTCAGTGTCTTAAATTATGGTACAGAAAAACAAGCATTTCTGCATGGTTTGGTTTCAGTCGGCATCGTCTGTCACTTAACACTAGACCACATTTGCTAAAAATTCTCTCACTTGGTACAGACGTTCCTGGAATGAATAAAAGTGAGCGTGCCAATTCTGCCAAATGTGGATAGTTTTTACCATTTTCATACCACCAAACAAAAGGACATTGGAGGTTGGTCCATAAATGGTTTTACTTCTTGTCTTAGGACGACAGTGATGTCCTTTTCAATATTGATTTTTTTTGTTTGGGTTGACACCTTTTTCCTAAACGAAGCCCAAAAATCCTGATTGTTTTGTGCATCTTCTGTCACTGTGTTTTCATGATCATGCGTTTCAGTATTATCATGCGTTTCATTTTCTATCTGACTCCGAGTAGTTGTCTTAATGAGTTCCTCTGTTAACATGTTTTCAGCGGCAACCTAGGATCAATACATGTTGTTAAACGATATAATCTATTAGTTTCGAAGTTTGGCCATCTTGTTTTTATATTTTTGATTATGACTGCACCAAAACTGTCTAGTTTGCAAACTTGAAGTTGTTCAATTAAAGTATTCAATACCAGAATAATCATAGAAATTGTAGAGTATGTTGAGGAGGATAACATTGTTGTGGCATTTTCTAGAGGCTTAAGAGCTTCGACATATTCAGAAGCAGTCTTCCATTCATATGCACTTAAATTGGTAACTTTTGGGATGGATGTAAGAATGGCAGACAATGGTTCTTTCTGTTCGACAAGTCTTCCCATTAAAATTAAAGTTGAGTTCCACCTTGTCTCACAGTCAGATTTTAATTTATGTTGAGGCACTCCTATTGTTTTCTGCATCTCTTTTAATTTGTGTGTGGCTTGACTACTATGACTGAAGTGATTGGTTATATTTTTGCACTTTGCTATGACGTGTTGTGTGCCGGGAAACTTCTTAATACTGTCATTAATAACTAATTGCAAAGTATGAGCAAAACAATTTAAATAATAAAAGTTTTCTGCCAAAAGTCGTGCAGCTGCTTTCATATTTGATGCATTATCAGATACTACATATATCTTCATTTTATTCATATTTGGCATCCACTTTTTAACTTCACTTACTACGTCTTTTGGAATGTTTTCTCCGGTATGAGATTCGGGAGAATGGGACACACTTAAACAGTAATCTTTCAGTTTATATTCCATAGTTAAAAAATGACAAGTCAGTGCCATATAAGCATCATTGGATCTGGAAGTCCAATGATCTGTTGTCAAACCAACAAAATTAATATCTTTTAGGGCCTCTGTTAATTCAGTTTTTTTGTCTTCGTATAATCTTGGGAGTAAAACTGAGCTTAAGTCTCTTCTTGATGGAAGTTTATATAATGGCTGAAGGTTTGACACAAATTTTACAAAACCTTTATCTTCCACTACAGAAATCGGTTGGTAATGCACACATATCATCTCAGCTAAGTTCTTATCACAATTCTTCCGTCTAGGATCATCCTTTTCCCATTTTTCATTATTATTATTAAATTGTGTCAGTTTTAACTGTTTTTTACCTTGATCATCATTACTTGCCTGAATAACAAATAAAAAAAAAAACAATCAGAAATTGATGATGCAGAATGCAAATAAACACTATTGATTGATTTGAATAATTGTGCTTGAAAAATTATAGAAAATCTCAAAGCATATTGAAATTACTGAGTGACAGATTGGTAAACAGAATTGTCAGAATAAACCATGCCATTTTTAATTTCTGTCCACCATTTTATTTTCTAATCTTTCTTAGTTCTTACTTCCATTTCCCTAACCAACCTATGAATAAATGGCAGTCTCTTGCAGAATATGTTAAAGTCCTTACACCTTACTGGGTGTGAGTAAAATTTGCCATGTGGTCTTTTAGCTCGATTATCAACTTAAAAACTTAACTTACGCATTGCCGTTTTCTTCGGGTGTTGTTGTTCTCAATCTGACTCAAAATTGTTAAATATTCTTTGTCATGCTTGTATTTTAGGTGCGCCTTCAAGTTGGACGTGTTTCCGAATGCAGCAGAAATATGTTTTTCACATTTACATTTGTACTGTCATCCAATCTTTCGTAGTGAGAGAGCGATGGACTCGAAGTTAGTCTCTATCATCCAGAAAAATATTCTACGAATATTAGTCTGGACAGGTTGTCAACATTTGAGAAAAATTGGCTAGATAATCCGGTCTTTCACATTATCATAAACAATGTCTAAGGGAGGTAACTCCTCTTAAAACAAGATGTTTACGCCCATGAAATTAATTTAAGAATGTCATTTCAAAAAATCCATTTGATTGCATGCGAGTTCAATATCTAACACTCTTAATTTTTTATTGTAAAATTTCTCTCTTCATGGGCCATATCTATGCTTTTAAAATTAATCCTAATTCGTCGTCATGATTCATGTTTGTTTATATTAATGCATGAATTATGGGATTTATTGTGGGAAGGGGCATAACTCTTACTTGACTTGGCTAAAGAGACTGGATAATCAACCACATTAAAAACCAAACTCCCGGTTACGCATGGGCAATGGACTTTACGTCAAATATTGACAACCTTCCCAGACCCTCCGTATGTTGAAGACTAGGAGGTTCTGGGTGACCGAGACCAGTGGCGGCGCCAGGGTGGTCAAGGGGGGGCATTTGCCCCCCTTTAATCTGGTCTGCCCTCTGTTTGCCCCCCCAATAATTTTAGAAAATAAAAAAAAGTATTTGTGATACGTTTCGGTAATCAATACCTTCTACGGTGAATAAATCCCACATCCCCACTCAGTCATAAACTTGCATGTTGTAGAGCATTTCCGACAGTCTATTTTTCAAAATAGACTCGGTACTTTGGGCTCACAAGGGGAATTCGTTGAGGTTCGCAAGTCTGTTGGTTTGACATTTTGTTCTCTAGTCGGTTAAACTAGTGATCAGGCGACGAACGGTATCTGGGCAGATCTATTTATCTCGACGATCGGTGCCTGACAGAATACTGTAAGACAGCATTTCCAGCAGTCTATTTTTCAAAATTTTCTGGGGGAGGACTCTCTACTTTGAAGCTCGTGAGTGGGCTTCGTCGTCATTCGCAAGTCCGTTCATTTGACATTTTACATTTTGCATTTCCGGCAACTTGTTTTTCAAAATTTTCTGAGGGAGGCCCCCTACCCCTAGTTGAAGCTCGTGCCTTTGCCCCCTTAACCTTGGACTTTGCCCCAGCTTTGCCCCTCCAATCACCGACGGCTGGCGCCGCCACTGACAGAGACTAATTCGAAGTCGAAGACATTTAACTTCTTGAGGAAGCCATTGTGCGTAACTATTGACAACCGGCTAAGGCTTGCATAAAATTTTGGATTATAAACCGAACCGAATTGAGAAAATAAATAGTCTAGGCCGTCCAGACTTATTAAACTATTAAACACTCTATACATAGGGGGCCTGGTTGATCGAAAATAAAAACGGAAGTGGTGGCTACATTAACATTTTGGAATTTCTCAAACATTTCCGAAACGAAAAACAGGTAAAATAAAATTTAGGAATTTGGAAAAAATAACCGAAACGCACGGTTATTTTTTGTTTTATCTTTTCGGTTTATATGTAAAAAACGCGGTTATTCGGTTAAACCGAAAAACCGCACATCACTAGTTATAATTCAACCTCAAAAAGGTTAAAGGTTCACAAGCAGTCCCATTCTTCAAAATCGCAAAACCACTAGTCTTCAAGTCATCGGACCAGTTCGAAATCATTTCGTGATCGCCCATTATCATCACCCATTCAAGACTCTATATCCCATCCACGCCAATTTTGTGGTGAATCATCATCACATCCCAGAGTGAAATGTCCAGCTAGTAATAAACAGTGCCAAAAATGCAGAAAATTTGGTCACTTCGCCAGAGTTTGTAAATCATCTCAACAAACTTCAAGTAAGATCCTGTACACTGTTGAAAGTACTGAAGAACTAGAACTCGATAATTTATTTACTGATAGTGTAGAGTCAACCATAGGGATCAACACTCTGGATGATCCGGGCCCTGTTTCACAAAAACTTAAATCTCCTTAAAATCGTCTTAAACTAAAATTCCATCCTTACTTAAGATAGATGCGTTTCACAAAACGATTTTAAGAATTTAAGATATAATCAACTAAAATAATATTGTAAGTTAAAATTGTATCTTAACTTAAAATAGTGGTGTTTCACAAAGCTATTTTAGGGACAATTTTAACTAAAATCAATTTTAACTTAGGACAGTCGTCACCCTCTCGTAACTTAAAATCACAACAAACATTGATTAGAGCTATGTTGTGGCATCTATTGCGACATATGGATATATTCGGAATAATGATAATATTACCAATGGCCTGGGTTGTATAATTTAAACAAACTATCATTCACAAAAATAATTTTCATTCAATTTTTTTTCATTGCATGGGAAATATAGCTGCGGCCCACCCGTTTATTTTATTTTAAGGCAATATTAGCAATATTAGATTAAAACTCCAAGAACAAAAAAAAAATCAAAACCCCAGTAAACAAAACTCTTTGTTACAATTTTATAATATATTACCATGATTCAAGTATAAATTATACTATTTTCAAATAAATAATAGACCAAAAAAAACCAAATCCTAAAATTGTTTAAAATGAGAGAGAGAGAGAGAGAGGGAGAGAGAGAGAGACAGAGAGAGGGGCAGGCTTTTCCTGACTAAAACATGGATAATTTTTTTGGAATAATTCGCTTGGACGAGCGACTCTACTCCCTGTCACGCTCTACTCCCTGTTACGTACAACTGGGGAATTGAAACCCTGTCAGTCCTATAATACTAGATACGCCATATGCAAAGTATTTATGGCTTTGGGGTTATGATGATTTATATAGGAGCCAAGGGTATTTTATATTGGGAAAAAATCATTTTAATTTAGTAAGATAGATAGGCATTATCCAATAAGAAGTGTGGCACTTAACCATTTTCAAAGTATTTTTGAAAGGGTCCATGGGACTGACATTTCAAATCTAGGCATCGCCCAAACATTGGTTATTTCGTGTTTTAGTTTAAAAGTTCTTAAATACTTTTAAAAATCGACAATAGTTTAGTCTAGATTAATCGTTTGAGTCAGAAATATCACATGTTTGTGACAATATCTCAATAGTTTCTGTTATCCAAAATACCATAAAACTACGAAATATAAGCGATTTAGTTTATCGATACGCATTATTTCCATTGAAGCCTGCGAGTAAAAAAAATGCCAAGGTCACCAAAGCAACATGCAATTCAAGGCCAACCAACCGATACATTTCAAAACAAAAAACACGCAATAAACATATTTATTTCATCTCTCTACGACTGACTGACCATGTGCAGACATTGTTACAACGTATGAAACCCTCCTCATTGGTATTGTAACGGTTAGTTCAATCTGGCAACAGTTTTCAGTTCCAAAGCATGTACGCTCACACCCTATGTGCCCTCACCGGAATTGTGCAGTGCGCGAGCGCAAGCAATTTTAACTAAAATTTATTAAAATTGCATTTTAAGTTACAATCGATCTTCGTGAAACGCATAAAATTTAAAATTTCAGTTTGATTTTAGTTAAAATCTATTTTAGTGATTTTAGTTTAAGTTTTTGTGAAACAGGGCCCAGGGTCAGAAGAAGCCTTCTAAAGTCTTACAGAATTTTCCTGTATCGATTAAAAGAAGATTTCAACATTATAAATCGGTAATATTCCAACTCGACACTGGTGCTGAGACAGATATCATTACATTATCAACCTATAGACAGTTATATCCATCACACCACAAATTGGATCCTCCTACAGCATTCCTGACAGGATATGGTGGAACAAAAATTAACAACTTAGGTACCTGTACTCTCTATATTCAACATAAGAATAAAGCGTATCCAGTCATATTCAACGTTACCGATGGTAATGGTCCTGCAATTCTAGGTCTTCATAGTTGTTTAAAAATGCAACTCATTCAAGTCAACTTTGCTGTCAATAAGCAAGAAATCACATCTAAAATCACCAGAGACTCTTTATTAGAAGATTATAAAGAAACATTTACTGGTATTGGTTTATTCCCAGGAGAACCATATCATATTCGTCTTAAAAACGATGCAAAGCTAGTGGTAAATCCTCCACGCTCTGTCAATATTCATCTGCAAGATAAGTTCAAGAGTGAATTGCAACGAATGGAACGCATTGGTGTAATTTCTGAAGTTACGAAGCCAACAGAATGGGTTAATTCCTATGTCATAGTAGAAAAAGACAATGGTAAAGATTTACGTATCTGTCTAGATCCTCGTGATCTCAACAAGTGTATCCAGAGAGAACACTATTACACTAGAACTTTTGAGGACATCATCCCGAAGTTCACAGATGTCAAATTCTTTTCACTTCTTGATGCTCGCAGTGGATACTGGATGTTAATGCTTGATGAAGAAAGCTCCCTGCTCACTACGTTTTCAACACCATTTGGCCGCTACAAATTCGAAAGACTTCCCTTCGGTCTCATCGTAAGCCAAGATATATTTCAGCATAAGATGGATGAAATATTTAAACGACCTACCTGGTGTATCCAGCATAGCGGATGATATTTTCGTGTTTGGCAAGACTGAGACTGAACATGATCATAATTTAATCCAGTTACTCAACAGAGCTCAGGAACAAGGTATCAAGTTTAACCCTGATAAACTTAAACTCAAGGTCAAAGAGACTAAGTTTTTCGGCCAAATTTGGACAACAGAAGATCCTAACAAAGTTAGTGATATAATCAACATGCACGCTCCTAGTAGTCCTACTAGTAAAGAAGATCTCCAATCATTCTTTGGAATGGTCAATTATCTGAACAGATACAGTACTGTGTTAGCAACACTATCAGCACCCATGAGATATCTCATCAAAAAGAATGTTATTTTCAAATGGTATCCAGAACATCAAACATCGTTTGAAGCTGTCAAGCAAGAAATAGCCAATTTATCAACCTTAACATATTACAATCCTAAGAAGAAAAATGTAATCCAATGTGATGCTAGTACTCGAGGACTTGGAGCAACATTACTTCAAGATAACAAGCCTATTTGTTATAAATCTAGTTCGCTCACAGAAGTTGAACAGAGGTATAGTAATATCGAGAGAGTTGTTAGCTGTAGTTTGGAGCCTGGAGAAATTTATCTATTATATCTATGCAAAACCTGTATTAATTCAGACAGATCACAAACTGTTGGAAGCAATTTTTAAAAAAACAAATCTCCAAAGAAAGTCCACGACTTCAAAGACTCCTACCTAGAACTACATATAAATAAGATAACCAGCTCATTAAATGCATCCCCCACAAAGATAGATCAACTCAGAACACTCTTCAAACACTTGAGGAAACTATTATAGATGGGTGGCCTGATCACAGAAGTGAATGTCCTCCAGACATATTAGAATACTGGAATATCTGTGAAGATCTATCAGTAGAAGATGGCTTAATCTACAAATGTGATTGACTAGTAATGCCTTCATCAGCAAGGGACAAAATGTTATCAATACTTCACCAAGGTCATTTAGGTATTGATAAATGTATCCTTAGGGCACATCAATCAGTATTACAACATACAACATTATACAAGTAGTCCCAGATATCCTGCCAGTAATAGTCAAGCCAAGAGAAGTATTGGTATAATTAAGAAACTTCTCATTAAAGCTCTAGAATCTGGTCAAGATGCTAATCTAACCTTGCTGAATTACAGATCATCGCCTTTATCTAAAGACATACCGTCTCCAGCTGAATTGTTATCAGGCAGACAATTCCGTACAACATTGAGTTAAGTTCGAGTGTGTATACAGCTCCTCAGATCTCTACAAGTTTTTGATATTTAGTGTTGTTTTAAGGATTTTAATTGGATTAATTTTAGTATTAAAACGTTTGGAACTTTATGTAGGGGTTTCAGGTCATGTGACTTTAGCGTGAAATCGGACAGCCAGAGGCTGAAATATACCCCACTTCAATCTACGATTCTGAATTACTACTTTATGTAAATGCATTACTAGCAATTGTATTGCAATAGTTTAATATCAATCTCAATATCTGCAAAGATTCAGGCTAAAAAATTATCGAAATGTAAGCGAAATTGCCGTTTGTTTACATGAGACGCTCGCGGGAAAATACCGCTCTGACGTCACACGGCCTGAGATTTTCCATTGCTACGACTCACTTCATTGGTGAATCCGCACCTTAGTTACCAGGGGATTTTGATATAGAACCAATCAAACGATAGATAACATTTTTGTGATTATTATGCTTGTTGATACCACGTGGTCGGACAATTAGACCCGGAGAAAATGGGATTTATCTGTTTTGATGACTGAAAATTGCTAAATTTCGACTAAATATAAAAAAACTTTCTTGAGGTATCATCCAGATTATAAATATTTGACATATTATCATACAAATTATTACGATTTTAATAAATTTTAGCTGACAATTACGTGCGGATTTCAGTTTTAAAATTGGTACTAGCGATTCTGAAGGGAAAATACCGCTTATGACGTCACTCAAATATGACTGAAAAGCACTCACTTTGGTGCCATGCCACGCATTGACTGGTATAGAGCATTTTGATAACATTATTGACGTCCATCTCGGATTTTAAAATTCAATAACTTTGGATCTAATTAGAATATTTTGATGAAATAAACAAATTTGGGTAGCATTTTATGTATATTTTCACAAAATATTTTTTTTTTTTTTTTTCTGTCATTTGAAACTTTGGCCTGAAACCCCTACTTTATGGTGCATCTTTTAAGGTAGTTTTTATGATGAATTAACATTTTACTTTTGTGTATTTGTCAATAATATAAAATTTAAAGGTAACTGTGAAAAGAACTCAGAATAAAAATAGACTGTGCAGTGAACATTAATTGGATTAACTCTCAACACTGACCATGTTGGTGACTGGTGAGAACATTTTAAAATACACTAAATCTGACCCATATCAAATTAAAGAGACAATTCCAATTAAATTAAAGAGACAAATATATAGGAATATTAAACAATCCGTTCCCCAAATTTTAAGGCAGAAACCTAACAGACAAAAGAATGTCTACAGTATTCCTGTACTTATCTCTGACAGACAGAGCAGCCAGCCAAGAGGTCAACTTGGACTGAACAACCTAATTAAAGTTCCAATATCCAGATCTTCAGTTCATATCAAACTAGCAAATATTTAATGTTAGATCTGTTAGGAATAAAACCAGCGACATAAATGATTTTATTGTGGATGAGGAATTAGATCTGTGCTCGATTACTGAAACATGACTTAGCCAGAACACAGATTCAGTGACCATTTCGGCTATACTTCAGAAGGCTACAGTTTTCTACACATTCCATGTGCGTCTAGGGGTGGTGGCGTTGGCCTTGTCTACAAATCAACTTTAAAAATATCTTTGCAGTCTAATGGGGTATTCAACTCTTTTGAGTGCCTTGATTGTTTGATATCGAACCTTAACAAATCTCTCCACCTGTTATAAAATATGTGGTAGAGCTCGTTAAATACATCCCAAATATAATTTTAACACAGAGATTATTGCTACGGGAGACTTGTGACAAGCACGCGAAGAAATGGGAAGTGACGTCAAACATGAGTTGTCCTTCTATATAACTGACTGAAGTAATGAGCGTTAACAGGCAAACGATCGAATTTCATTTCACTGATAATTCCGTTGAAGGTGAAAAGTTGTTATATGAGACGATGAGAGGATATCTGACAATTCTGTTACCGCTCATTACTTCAGTCTGTTATATAGAAGGACAACTCGTGTTTGTCATGTTTGGCGTCACTTCCCGCTTCTTCACGTGCTTGTTACAAGTCTCCCTTAGCAATGATCTCTGTGTTAAAATTATATTTGGAATGTATTTAACTAGTTCTATCACATATGTAATAATGACTGACACCAAAATTGTCCTTTAAGTTTTAATCCTTTAAATGCGAATGAGCATGCTTTGAGCAAATCTAATATTAAATTATGGATGTCTGTAAATTTTCTATGCTTAAATGGTGATAAAACTGAATTTATTTTGCTTGGATCTAATCATAACCTCAATACTATAACTGAATCAACTTTGATGAATATTGATGGAAATGAAATTACTCCTATTAACTCTGTTCGCAATATTGGTGCATATTTTGATAGTAAAATGACCATGTCTAATCACGTGAAAAATATTTGTAAATCCTGCTACTTTCATATCTGTAATATTGGCAAAATTCGCAAATTCCTTTCCTCTGATTCAACTAAAACTCTTGTTCATGCTTTTATTACTTCAAGACTTGATACTTTTAACTCACTTTTATCCGGCTTACCTAATAAATTAATATACAAATTACAAAAAGTTCAAAACACCGCTGCACGACTTATTACCCTCACAAAAAGGCATGATCATATTACTCCCATACTTAAACAACTTCACTGGCTACCCATTCCATATCGTATTCAATTTAAGATTCTTTTAACTGTTTATAAATGGTTTCGTGGCTTAGCCTCATCTTATTTATGTCATTTAATTGAAAAACAAACAAATGCTTGTAGTCTCCGTAGTTCAAATGACATTTATCGTCTCAAGCCAAGATCTGCTAGAATGGTTACACATGGTGAAAGATCCTTTTTGTCCCCCGCCTTTCGAAGAAAGCAGGGGACTATTAAAATGGGTTCGTCCGTCTGTCTGTCCGTCTGTCTGTCCGTCCGTCCGTCCGTCTGTCTGTCCGTCACACTTTTTGGGACACAATAACTCTCTTCCTAATTGAGCTAGAATGTTCAAACTTGGTGTATGTGTTTATTAGGTCAATGCCTTGATGGAGTTCGAAGATGAGCATTTTCCGCTTAGGGTAAGCAGAGATAAGCAATTTGATTGGTTGATGCTTTGGGACACGATAACTCTCTTCCTAATTGGGCTAGAATGTTCAAACTTGGTGTATGTGTTGATTAGGTCAATGCCTTGATGGAGTTCGAAGATGAGCATTTTCCGCTTAGGGTAAGCAGAGATAAGCAATTTGATTGGTTGATGCTTTGGGACACGATAACTTTTAATTGAGCTAGAATGTTCAAACTTGGTGTATGTGTTTATTAGGTCAATGCCTTGTGGACACTAAAACCTAATTGAGCTAGAATGTTCAAACTTGGTCTAGGTGTTTATTAGGTCAATGCTTTTATTAGGTCAATGCTTTAATGCAGTTCGAAGATGAGCATTTTCTTTTTAGATTCATTATATCATTACCTTGACTAAGTTCGATGATGAGAATTTTCTGCTTAGGCTAAGGAGTGATAAGCAATTTGATTGGTCAAGAATTTGTAACATAACTCTGTTTTTATTGATGTAGAATGTTTAAACTTGATGTAGATGTTCATTATAATTATAAGTGAATGTCTTGACTGAGTTCAATGATTAACATTTCTCGCTAAAGCTAAGCAGAGCTAAGCAATTTCTTTGACTTTGATTCTATCTGATAAAGAGTGATGAAACTTAGTTTATAGTTGATAGTGAGTTTGATTGCTCAAAACTTCTGAAAAAAATAAATGTGCAATTAATCAACATGTGTCATCGATTTTTTTCCGGGATTTCGGCGGGGGACATCAGCCTCACTGTTGGCTTGTCATTTTTAGCCCCAAACCTGTGGAATGATTTAAAACCATCTGGTACTGATACTGATATTCGTTCCTGCCCCTCGGTACAATCTTTTAAAATGTGCTCTTAAAACTTACTTATTCAAAAAAGCTTTTACTTAGATATATATTATTTTATTATATTGCATCTTTTTGTAGTCTTTTATTTGTTTTTATTTTTTTATTTTACTGATATATGATTGTACTCATTATTTTGTAAAGCGCTTCTGAACACCGCAGTAATGACGGGTTTCACCGGTGCCACATTACCCTTAAACTTATGTCACTTCTGGTGCCAGTTACCCAGCAATATTAATTTCATTTATACATTTGTTACCATGTGTTACATATGTCAAAAAAGTGATCCTTACAAAATTTGTTACTAACTTACCGCTAAGTTAACTGACTATTTAATGGGAAATTTCTCGACAAGAGAAAATGCTAGAAGCAATTTTTGGACATCTATATGATTGTATTGATCCAATCTATATGTCCATTGGAATCAAATATCATAATGTTAAATGAATGATAAATATAACCCACTTCAAAACAATTTGAAGGCTAATAATACAGTTTTTGACAAAATTACATTAATTTCGGTGATAATAAATTTTTTTACATTAATTCTATGAAAATATAAATGGCATAAGGCCTCACATGGTGAAAATTTTATGATAATCGAATAATAATTGACACTTTTATAGACAAAAACCTATATCTCTGCAACCGAACAAATTAGAAACCATTTAGTGATATCTGTATGGTCGTATGGGTTTTTGCCCAGATGTCGTCATTTTCAGTGACAGTGAACATGTTAAATTGGATTGACCTAGTCAAAGGTGGCATGAGGCATCACATAGTAACAAAAATTGAAAATCGAACGATAATTGACTCTTTTACATGAAAATAACGTGAAAAGTGACGCATGCAAAATTGCCTATTTCTTTGCAACTGCGCATATTACAATCTAATTTTGACATACATTGTCCTCGTATGGATTAATGCTACAAAATTATGAAAGTTGCGTAGAAATAATTTAAAATATGAAGACGATGAATGGGTTGTAAATAGCTGATTTTTACTCCTTTTTTCAACCTTAAATCCAAATGGCGCAAATACAAAACTGATATAAAAAAAAAAACCAAAAAACTAAGCCCGACATATTTTGCGCCTGTAGTAGGAGCATTCATCTTCATTGATAATCCGTCTTCATTAGCCCAGGTTAGGAGCAGAACAGTAGGACGTTAAACTCCATTTCATTTCATTTCATTGATAAGATTTGTAAAAATTAAGATTTTTCCTTAGGAAAAGACCTCCCGACCCGTCAAAATTTAAATTTTAGTCAAAATTACGTCACTTCCAGTGCCGACAGAAAACTTTATAGGTAGAAACAAGTTGAGAATTTGCACCAAGGAGTATATGCGCTTTTGTTTTATACAAATCAGGCAATAAATAATTAATTTAGAACCCATAAACTGTAATAAAAATGCGAAAAGTCTTAAAAAAAAAATGATCCTGACGAAATTGGTTATTTTTTTGCAAGAGAAGAAGCTAGAAGCTATTTTTTGACATATTTATGATCGTATTGATCCAATCTATATTTCCATTGGAATGAAATATCATAATGGTAAACGAATACTAAATATAACTCACTTCAAAAAAATATTTGTTTTGAAGGCTAAAAATACAGTTTTTGCTAAAATGATATTACTTCCGGTGATAATGAAAATGTTAAATTAATTTTATGAAATCAGAAATGGCATAAGGCATCACATGGTGAAAATTTTATGAAAATCGAATAATATTTGACACTGTTATAGACCAAAAACCTTGAAATGTGACTAGTAGAAAATCGTCTATTTCTCTGCAACCTTACAAGTTAGAACCCATTTTGTGGTATCTATATGGTCGTATGGGTTCATTCTATTTGTTGAATGAAATTAAATATCATACCTTTAAACAAATAACATATACGACTCATTTGAAAAAAATATCGGTTTTGAAGGCTAAAATTCAGTTTTTGCCCAAATGACGACACTTCCGGTGACAGTAAAGGTGTTAAAATGGTTTAATCTAGTCAAACGTGGCATTCGGCATCAAATGGTGAAAGAAAATTGAAAATTGAATAATAATTTATTCTTGTACAGGCAAAATAGCACGAAATGTGACTCATGCAAAATTGCCTATTTCTCGACAACTGCTGATATTACCAACTAATTTTGATATACATTCTCTTTGTATGGGTTATTGCTACGAGGTTATGAAAGGTATTATGAAATATTTTGAAATATGAAGACGGTGGATGGGTTGTAAATAGCTTAATTTTGCACCTTTTTTCACCTTTTAATCGAAAAAGCCCGAAAACAAAATCGAAATTAAAAAAACTGAGTCCGATGATTTGTGCGCCTTTGCATAGCGTATACTTTTGGTAATATCAAATTTTGAAAAAATAATATTTGCTTTCAAAAAGATGTACCGAACTGTCAAAATCTGTCAAAATTGTGGTTTTTGCTGATTTTACTTCATTTCCGGTGCCGACACGAATCTTTACCAGTAACCAAAAAAATGACATTTTGGACCACGCAGCATATGAACTTTCTTTTGTACAAATCGAATAATAAATAATTAATCTAGGACTAAAAAACTGAATTAGCCAATGGCGGCCAAGGAAAATTACAGACACAAAAAATGTTGACATTTTTAGTCAAATCGGATAACTCTTCAACCCTGGTTAAAATGCCATATAAAAATATTCATAAATAAAAAAGTTTTTTGTAAAATTTTAAATTTTCGAAATTTGGCTCTTAATATCTACGAAGATTCGTCGACAATCAAAAATCAAAAGTAGCACAGCTATGTGCCTGGTCTCCGGCTATGTCAAAATGCATCATATGTTAAAATTCGATGATTATTGTTAATACTACGGCATTTTTTTAAAAAACGACAACTTCGGTGATTTTGGACATTTCGCATTGTCACAGAATGCCCAAAGTAGCTTTAATCGCTAAGTCACACCCACTTTCCCTATCAAACCGAAGAAATCGTATCGATCCGACATGTAGTTTCTGAAATACAATCAAATTGGAAAAAAAAAAAAATAATAATAATAAGAATAATCTTAACAAAAACAATAGTGTTTCACACAAGCTACGCAGTGTGTAACCCTAATTACCAGTAAAGCAAAACAACTTGAAGATTTCACCTACCCAAACATCAGATCAACATAGAGAGAAACTTTAGGAAAGACAAAATATTCAAATCCCGTAATAAACATAGGTGAAACTCGCTATGTTTCATATTTATTTCCCGTACGATATTCAATTCATACCACAATTAAAAATCACATGTCAACAAAATATTCAAATCCCGTACCGGGAATTCTCGGATTTAATCCATGGGCTTAAAACACATTTGTGATACACCGTCACATAAATGTTCTGAAATACAAAGAGAAACTATCTATAAACTTTAAATTTCAAAGCTCTTTGAACAAATCAGATCTCACTGCTAGCTTTTACTAGTATGTGGTTTGAAAATTTGAAAGGGAGACCACTCTAAAATAAATTTTCAATTTAAGCCCATGGGCTTAAATTCGAAATTTGACAGGGCTTAAATACGAGGATTCCCGGTACGTAATAAAAATTGGTGAACCTCGCTATTTTTCACATTTAATTCCCGTACGGCTTTCACATTTATGTCAGTAACTTTCCTACAAAATTAAGCATTTTTCGTAATACATTGAATGAAAGCTTGCCGATCCTGCTTCGGCATCATATTCACAACCGTAATATTCCTTAAAAATTACGTGTCTTTGTTTATACGGCAGCAAATAAATGTAGAACTTCCGAAATAAGAATAGTTTGTGATGTCAGAACCATATGGGTTCCACGTCGGCCGTTTATGCCGGTCAGGACCTAGGGCTATGGAAAATGACCGTAACTAGAGCTGACCCAACGGTCATTTTGCATGTTCAAAGAACAGTTCATTTTTCATTAAAAGTAACTTCTTTTTTTATTAAAAATGAATTATTTTTATTCAATTGACTTCGATGGAAACAGTGAGTCAATGTAAAAGACTTTGCAATGGTTGAATTGCTGTCAAAAAATGATGTATCACTACGCCGTAATGTTCAGTAAAAGTGAAATCTACAGCAAAGAATTATATTTGTCTATTTGTGCATGTAAGAAGGGAATGTGTGATAAATAAAATCTCCTACTCGTCTTTTATGATATCAAAAAATATCAACACCTGTTGATAAATTAAAAAAAAACTCGACAGAGCCTCGTTATTTGTTACTTTATCAACTTGTGTTGATATTTTTTGATATCAAAAAAGACTGGTAGAAGATTCTCTATATGTATCTTCATTTCAAAGTTTTGTATTACAACTCAAAATTATCCAGGTCAGTGTGTTTTCTATAGAGCACGTGGTAATTACATGTGAACTACTGAAATGGTTTTTCTACAGCCAATTCAGCTATTTCGTTATTGAAGTAGCCAAGAGCTAAATCTGATTATTGCAAGTCTTTATTTAGGCTTCAGATGTCATAGAAATTATAAATTAGATCTTTATTTACACAACAAGCACAAAATCAACTCTGTAGACCCACGGATGGCTTGGATTTAAACAGGATTTCATTGATTGATTAAATTTTTAAATGGCGTCGTAAGCTGAGATTAACCGTTTCGATGACGTCATACTCCGGGAAATTTTAGATCGAGGCTGAATGATAGAGTGCACGAAGCGAGGCCGCATATGTCGGTCAATTTGATTGAAAGTTCGATATATACGGCCTTGATATTATGTTTATTTGTGGTTAAAATGAGAGTTTGGATGTCGGTATTATACGCTCTTTTGTCATTTGCGTTTACAGAAAAATTATGGAAATTGATAAACATCGCAGCTAACATCACCCCAGTTGAATTGCAGCCCATGCAGCCCCATTTGATCAATACAGTGTTTCCTATTTCAATTTGTCTGCTTCGGGAGTACACTCAGGCTAACAAGATTATGCCTCATTGATTTGGTCTATTCCTTTAAAACTTTCGCTTCTTATCTGTATAATAAAAGTCCTATTTTTAATTTGTAGTAAAAATAAATGTGATACGAATTGAAAACGTTACTTGATAATCGAGATTATGTAGGTGGAGTTAACACCTGTCAATCAAACGGCCTGCATTCTCGTAGACGGTGAAGAGGGATTTGACTCCTATTTCTAGTCAAAAATTACAACGGTGATAACTTTGTTCAGAATAAAGTAATTTGACTGAAATTTTCAATATATTCTTCTTTTATCATTTATTTTTGAACTGTTATAGCAAGAATGGCCCACTCTCTATTAAAATCTCCCATAATCGGGGGGCAGTTGCTTATTAGACCACCCTAAAATCTTGTGCAAGAAAATGTGTTTCTTGAAATATCTCATTTTAGACCACCCAAAAGTATGTGCAATACCTAACTACTAAAACGCTGAGCAATAGAACAAATGACAAGACGATATGTTATAAATACAGTATTTATATTGAGTTGATGTTCGACAAAATTCTGATTCTGAATTATTAGCAAAGATAGTCTAAGACTGCCCATATGCAGAGACAGGCTAAAATATATGAACATAGGCTTGTACCCTCTCCACACAACGTGTTTATTCGGAGTGGGCTGGCAAACCAAATTGACAGGACAACAGTCGATCAAATCCAGGGATAACAATTGAATGAAATGATAAAGCTTTGAAATATTAATGAATATTTATGTAAATAAACATATACAAGAAACAGGAGTTACAGTACAAACATAAACAAGTTAACAGTTTTCTTTGTTGACAATTCTAATTCAATAATTAGAGTTTATGAGTCACGGAATTCACAGTACACAGAGTTCATGGTTCACAGAGTTCACAATGTCTGTGGAGATCCGCCATGTTAGAAAGCATGGGTTTTCACGAAATTAAAGTTCACGGTTAAAGTTAATCACAGTCGTCACCTTACGACACAAATTTCACCATTCACTTAAGTATCACAATTGTCCTAAAAACATAGTTACCAAACACCACCTCCGAGACAGGGAAAAAAACAGTATCGACACGGCAGTGTCACATGCTTAAGGGTGAATCTTGCGTTTTGATTGGTGGATTAGACACTGTCGATTGGACAATATATAACACCCCTCTGTTTTAGCAAGGCGAATAACTGCGTATATAAATATTACAGTGTACTTTTTTTTCATTTTGTGCTCAGCCATCTTCCTCAACTCAAATCTTTATTGACAAATATCTTGAAGAAGTTCTGCTCAAATGACCGTCACACTATTTTCAAACTTCATCCAAACACATCTCTGAAATATATAAAACAGAAGAAAATCAGTCATAAACAGGCATCATAAATTATTTGTAACTAAGCTGTGTGGACAATTTTGTTTTGTTTTTTTGCACTCTGCAGTGTTTTCTTTAAAGTGGACAATTTAAATCAAAGTTTGCCCAAATTCTGAATAACATGATCCGCCTGATAATGAGTCATTAGTCTCAAGAAATTGTTTGAAAATATAGTCACTAGGGGAGGTGAAATAGCAGCTGATTTGGGCCTAGGATAACGGGAAATTATGCTAAAATTGACAATGACAATGATTGACAACATGTCAGACCGATATACATAGCAACCACTTGAATCCTAGGCATCACATAGTTTTAGGGTATTCTGAGTGGTGTATGCAAGAACTGCTCTTCTCTGAACAAGAACTAGCAATAAAATTGTGTTGACAGTCTGCAAATAAAATAATAAAGGCTAAAAACTCACCCATGTTAAAGTTATCAAAAAAAACTTCGAAAGTGTAGCCATCATTGTTGCTGGTTGTTGCCAAGAGTTATCCCTGTGTAGTCTTGGTTAACAGGCTGTAACTAATTCATTCACGACTGGCACTACCGGGCGAAAAGGCCACAGAGTAGAGCCGTAGTTTCTAGAACTGCCGTTGTTATTACATATCAATTCTATAGAATTCAGATTTTGTTGCATTTGGCCGACATGATATCTTGCAGAACTCAGTTAGACCACCCAATTTTCTTACCCGGAAATGCACTTTTTCTTGCACTTTTTTCGGCTGGCAGACCCAACCCACCCCCCAGTTGCTGTTTGCATTTTTTTTTTACAGTTGCCCCCTGCCATAATGTATCTTTAATTAATAAATAATTATCATAAGCCTTACTAATATTTCGTGTTAATGTCCAATATATATTTTTTTGTGTACCCCATGCTGACGAAGTGAATTCACAATACCCTACCATGAATATAAAACATGAATTTACTTTGAAAAGTTTTCTCGGGTTATCAAAAATGACCGGCAGTGAAAATTTTGAAGTGGAAGCCCTGGTCAGAACATTGTTTTTTAAACGTCCACATTTTCATGTGGACGTATTATGCCGTCGACCCCTGTCCGTCCGGACGTCCTTCCGTCCACAATTGTTTGTGGACTCTCTACAGGTCACAATTCTTATCCAATTTTGACGAAGCTTGAAATATAGGTTTATCCCCAAAAGATCTCGGCTGCTTTCGATACTGGCATGTATCGGATCGAAACTTCATGGATTATGGCCCCTGATTGTTGTGATATAACCACATATTCATGAATCACGGCCTCACAGGACCCCTCTGCCCGGTGTCGAGGGCAGACCCTCTCCCGAGGTCCGGGAGACCTCTCCGCCTCTACGGGTCTCTCTTGTCCCTCCTTTGTATTTTTCCCTGCCTGCTTGTAAACTAGGCTTTTTATATCGGTTAAGGCACGCCATAGTTAATACCATTAGTAATCAGGACAATGAAAAGTAATTATTAAGATTCACACATCTTACCTCAAGACAAAAGGTGTCAATACGTGTTAAGCCTGAATCTTATATCATATAGACACTCCGAGTATACATGTTTGTACAATCCATTAAATCTTACATAATACTATTTCAACAACCTACACCTGATATATAGATTAAATCTTACAATTAATCTGTCACTTAATATATGTCTAAAATTGAGTTACAAATAAAATATGAATTAAGAATACAATATTGAAATTTAGATCCCAAATGATACTGTATTACATTGTACGAAAAATCACGTTTTTAGCTTGTGGACCCTATAGAGGTCATAATTTTTATCCGATTTTTTTGAAACTTGAAATGTAAGTTTATAACCCAAAGATCTCGGTTCCTTTCGATCTTCGCGCATATCCGACCGTAACTTCCTGAATTATGGACCCTGATTGTACGAAAAATCGCGTTTTTAGCTTGTGGACCCTATAGAGGTCATAATTTTTATCCGATTTAAAAAAACGTATTATTTTATCACCGTTACTCCCTAAGGAAGGCTGAGTTCGAATTTCGTGTAAATCGGCCCAAAATTGACAGACAAAATGGCCGCCGTTCGTTCTCAAATAGCGTAAAAATATGGTATATCAAGGTTGTGGACCCTATAGAGGTCACAATTTTTATCCGATTTCTTTGAAACTTGAAATGTAAGTTTATAACCCAAAGATCTCGGTTCCTTTCGATTTTCGCACATATCGGACCGTAACTTCCTGAATTATGGCCCCTGATTGTACAAAAAATCGCGTTTTTAGCTTGTGGACCCTATAGAGGTCATAATTTTTATCCGATTTAAAAAAACGTATTATTATATCACTGTTACACCCTAAGGAAGGTTGAGTTCGAATTTCGTGAAAATCGGCCCAAAATTGACAGACAAAATGGCCGCCGTTCGTTCTCAAATAGCGTAAAAATATGGTATATCAAGGTTGTGGACCCTATAGAGGTCACAATTTTTATCCGATTTTGTTGAAACTTGAAATGTAAGTTTATAACACAAAGATCTCAGTTCCTTTCGATATTCGCGCATATTGAATTGTAATTTCCTGAATTATGGCCCTTGATAGTAGGAAAAATCACTTTCTTGTTAGCTTGTTCTCTATCCATCTCTCGAAAATGTGGGCGTATCCTGCCTGGCAGCCGCTGGTTTCTTTATAAAATGTCAACAAAATATTCAAATCCGTGCGTAATAGAAATAGGAACACCTCACTATTTTTCATATTTAATTCAGTATGGTTATGGTATTCAAATGTATGTCAGAAATATTCCTACAAAATTACGTGTTTTCATAATACGATAGAATGAAAGTTTGCCGATCCGTACCTGCTAGCCAGTAATATTCCTCCAAAATCACATGTCTTGGTTTATACGGCAGCAAATGAAAGAACGGCGTTCCAAATAATAATACTTGTGGTGATGTCAAAACTCCATTCCCTTCTTCATCAGTCAGTATTTTAAAATTACATTGATAGTTAAATCACATAGCTAATTTCAGCTTCATAGTAAGCACTGCTTGAGATTACTGGAAAGTGCCACTGTGGATGAGAATTTATATATGGAGTCTTAAAAGACGTAAAAGATATTGCAGACAAAATGACTGTCCATTGATTTACGGTGTTATATACATGTACTCTTACGATATGTGACATCTATGACTAGTTTATAGATGCTGTCCGCTCACATCTTAATGTGATTAATGTGTCCGACAATGGAGAAACCACAAGGTAAACACGTGGATTAAAATTATAATCACTTTTATTGGATTAATGAATAGTCCGACAAAGGGGAAGCAATGACTTCTGTTTAAGATTATATTGATGAATTGTCTGACAAAGGATTAAGTCAGTCAATCATGGCAGATTAAGTAGTTGATCAAGGTAGGTGTATACAGGATATAACACAATATATACGTTGATCACTTAATTACCTAATCAATCCAGGCTATTATCAACGATAATCGGGTTGAGTGGTAGTTATACACTCAGTACACTATATTAATTTTGGAATTTTGAATATTATTCACCATGTCTTGATATCCGATTGGGCATATTCCGGTCAGACAGTTTTGGGCGTTTGGAAAATAGTGTCGGACAAGTCCGGAATATACAGGCGAAATCCCATCCCTGATCAGGGGCCATAATCCATAAAGTTACAATCCGATAACATGCCAATATTGAAAGGAACTGAGATCTTTGGTGATAAACCTATATTTCAAGTTTTTGTCAAAATCAGATAAAAATTGTGACCTGTAAGTGTTTACAAACAAATTGTGGACGGACAGGGGCGACAACAAAAGACATCCACATGAAAATGTGGGCGTATAAAATGTGGGCTGCGGAGTTTAAGCATGGCAGAGAGAGAGAGCCTTGATGATGACCGACCTCCTGGAAGGCCATTAATAGCAACCATTCAAGAAAACATTACCCGGGTACATGACATTGTGAAGGCTGATCGACAAGTGTTGTGGGTACCTTTTGAAAGGGTTGAGCACATAATCGCCAACAAGTTAGGGATGACAAAAGTTTCTGCAAGATGAGTACCAAAGCTCTTGACTGCGGATCAGAAACGTGTCAGATTCCTGACGCCCCGTTACAATTGGTGCCGTTTTGATCAGTTTTTGGCCAGATTTGTAACCATGGATGAGAATTGGATCCAGAGTCGTCAGCCACCAAAAAAGCCAAGTCAAGTCGGTTCCTTCTTCTGGAAAGGTGATGGCTTCAGTCTTTTATGATTCCAAGAGTATTCTGCCGATTGACTATCTTCGAAAAGGACAGACTATCAATGGAGGATATGCTGACCTATTGAGACATTTGCGTGAAGCTATCAAAGGTGAGCGATGGGGAATGCTCACTATTGGATAGTGAGCAAAGTGGATCTGGGGTAGCAATATGCCACAGAAACACCATTGCTTGTTTTGGAATGGTAACTGGTGTGTGCCCATAGCCTTGCTCTCCTAACTGCAATTCTGGTAAGCCATAGAGCTCGTTAAGAAAGTTATCAAAAATGTTACTTTGGTTAAACAAAAGTGTGATTTAAAGTCTTCTAAGGATTGTACTACATAATTATGTTCTGCATAATATTCTATCCTTGGAGCTTCATTACGCTACTCCAGAATTAATAGTTCCAATAAGATGCCAATGATTAAGTCAGTTTCAATTTAAGTTTTTTGGTAGATTAATGTCTGCTCATTGTTATTTATCAGAACACTGAGCATGATTGTTTAGCAGTGTTTATCTTCCATTTTGATAGTGGTGGACACATTAGCCAAATCGTTCCCCGCCGAATGGGTGGATTGCATCACCTTTCATGTCACATGATTAAACATGGTGGCTACCATGTCTTCAAAAAGTCACGTAACTTCTCGATATGAGTGGATGATGAGTGTTGATTAACTAATGATTTCTACATTCGGGCAAATGCTTCAGTGAGCAGACACAAGGCAAATATATCGAATATGTTTAATTCAAACAATTTAGTTTCTGTGGGCGTATGTTTTGTTGCCTGGCTGCCTACCTTTTTTTCTATAACACTAATAAATTTTACTTTTAATTACCTTTATTGTCACTGAAAATTTATGATATCTTGAAAGCCCCAACTCATTCCAAATCTCCTCCATTCTGACAATAAGTAAAATATGAAAGAAGCCATTGCATGTAATTAATTTTCAACTTCCAAAATGAGACTTGACACAAAGCACATATTTTCGTCGTACTGTCTTACCCGTACTTTGCAAGTCACAGGTCGAAGACCAGCTGATTGTCACAGGTTTTTCTTGTTGTGCTGGGTTGCTGGCAACTTTCAGCTACCAAAATGTTGTATGGTCACACCACTTATTCAGGTCTTTCTAACCTATATATTTACAATATGCTATGCTATTTTTAGTTCAGATGACATGATTAATATGCAGGTGTCAGATAAAGATATAGCAGTTTTTCCAGAAATCTGCAGTGGTCCCTGTTCACAATCATGTTTTCAAATAGTAAGTTTTCATCATTATTTCCACCACACAAGCAATTGCCATGTTTATAAATGTAGAGGTCACTATACCATGTGAAATGGAAATAAGAATCACATATTTTTTTTAAAAAGATAAACAAAACATCATTACCCTATGTACAATAAATGGGTTTTTTTATATATAGGAATGTAAAGTTTGTCACAAGTGTCTTACAGTTGATTTAAAACAAAGTTTAAAAACAGCATATGTTGAGCATGTGAATAGAGGTAGCTGTAGAAGAGTTTTCCCGCCACCAATAATGGTATATATGAATTTAATATTTGATATCTTTATGCAAATTCTGTGGCCACCATTTTCAATAATTAGTATTCTATTTTGTAATGCGGTACTAAACCTTGTAACATGATTTATGGACACAAAGACAAAATAAACATTTTCAGTCTTATGGAAGCAGAATGTTGGTAAATACTTCTCAAAATTCTCAAAGTATACTTTCTGTTTTCAACGACAGGTCCCAGTGTATGTGTGCAATAAAGATTTTTACTAATATTACTGACAATAAATTAAGCTCTTAATTCAAAAATGATTTATCAGATTTTCTGTTTCAGAATCAACACCAAGCACTTAAGTGGACAATAGAAAAAGCAGATCAAACATTCCAGAATATACGACAAAAAAATCAAATAATGCAAATCTGGTTCATTGGCAAATGTCGTCTAGATGCCTCATTTTGTATTTGAATATTGGTTTTAATATGTGTAATTGTCCCCCGTCTTTCGTCCGTCTGTCTGTCCGACACAATAACTCTCTTTCTAATTGAGCTAAAATGTTCAAACTTGGTGTAGGTATTTATTATCGGTCAATGCCTTGATGGAGTTCAAAGATGAGCATTTGCTGCTTAGGGTAAGCAGAGATAAGCAATTTGATTGGTTGATGCTTTGGGACATGATAACTTTAGTTCTAATTAAGTGAGAGTGATGAAACTTGCTGTATAGTTTCATTACATCAATACCTTGACTAAGTTCGATAATGAGTATTTTCTGCTCAGGATAAGCAGAGCTATAAGCAATTTGATTGGTCGTGACTTTAGAACACATTAACTCTCATTCTAATTGAGTTAGAATGTTCACACTTGGTGTAGGTGTCTTGATGGAGTTCAAAGATGAGAATTTTCTGCTAAGGATAAGCAATTTGATTGGTTGATTCTTTGTATCATGATAACTTTAGTTCTAATTAAGTGAGAGAGAGGACACTTGGTGTATAGCTTTTTTTACATCAATACCTTGACTAAGTTCGATAATGAATATTTACTGCTAAGGGTAAGCAGAGCGATAAGCAATTTGATCAAGACTCACAATAAGTCTCCTTCTAATTGAGGTAGAATGTTCAAACTTGGTGTAGGTGTTCATTAGGTGAATGTCTTGATGGAGTTCGATGATGAACATTGTCTGCTTACGGTAAGCAGAGATAAGCAATCTGATTGGTTGATGTTTTGGTTCACGATAACTTTGGTTATAATGAAGTGAGAGCGATAAAACTCCGAATAAAGATTCATTATATCATTACCTTGACTAAATTGTTTCAATGGCATTTTGTAATTGAACTGGAGTATACAGGTCACAATTCTGTGGAATACAATTACTGCTTATTACTGAGCGACGTTTCGACTGGGCTTCTCTAGTCATTATCAAGCAATGATAAAATATGACAAGACAATATATACCATGTAGACAACAATACTTAGTTAATTCTGACCAACCAGAGATACCCCTTAATTACGTGTACCTAAAGGGAGTCTAATTTAATTAAGGATTATAACGTTTAATGCTAATAACAACATTCAATATGACCAATTTACCTGAAAATTAACACAAATTGATTAATCGATTAATGGAGTATATTCAATGATTTATTAGGTTTTAATAATGACAAACGATCAAAGAAGATGAAATTTGATAAAATGTATTCCGCGACCACTTTATCTGAAATAAACACAAATAATTAATGAATAGCTTGTTGTGGAGTATTTACAATGATTTGAGTAGGTTTTAATAATGACAACACCCTTAAAAGATGTGATTTGATTGGTATTATGACAAAAAATGTTGATATATTATGCATGTAGATGTAAGTGATTCTACTAATATACGAAAAACCCTTAGAACAATCACTACACAAATGATCAATGGTCCTCAGAAGGCCGACTATTTTACTTATAGTGAGTAATATTTTCACTGTATACTATAGTGAATTAGAAAGGCAGGATTTGAACTATTAAGTGCATTGAATTTTGAAAACAGCAGCCCTGAAAAGCAAAAATAGTAGCCAATTATTAATTATCATTTTTTTTTAAAATTATAGTAATTATTACAAACTTAGATTATTACTAGAATATTGTTGAGTATTAAATGTGATTAAATAAAAATTATTATGCTTAGTCTATGATTATGTAATAAGAGTATCATACGCCCTGAGGAGGAACAATCCTTGATCTCTGTTTATTGTTGGCTTGTGTCTTCGTATTTGAATGGCTTCATGCAATCGGCGCGCCCTCTTGTTGCTTATATTCTTGCATAGTGGTTTAACATTTAGTAGAGTCAAAATACCGAATAACCCCCCAAAATTTGCAAGAAAACATTTTATTGCATTTTCCTATAGTATTTGGTCCAGAGAACAATATATATCAAAAGTTGTCCGAAATTGAGCCACCACAAGGGGTCAAATTATGACGTAAAACAAAATGGCTGCCATTTGACCAAAATCACCAATCTTTACACATATAATTTGAAATAAGCTGTATTAAACCAGTTTTAAAAATATAGACCATCTTAAAACATTATTGTCTTGCTGTTGAAAAGAGTGTCGCGACGTATGGGATATTGCATGACGTCATCAATGACAGAAAATGAGTACCTATTAATGGAGAATTCATATTTACGAAACAGCGGGCGGTGCACATGAAATAGTTTTTGACCTGAAAAATACACGTGTTAGCAAGTAGCTACTGGTTAAAGGCAGTGAAGTCATGATGCTGATAGCAAAACCATTATTATATTCAGAATATGCAAAAACAACATCAAATTTGACAAACTATTTTTCAAAATTGGCATTATTCATATTTTCACAATTCCCAGCGTGTCCGCGAGAGCACCATGCAGGGGGTGATAACCCTTGGGTCAGGGATTTGAACCAAATTTTTTCTGTGACATGGGTTAGTACCCAGATACATCCCCACAAAATATTAGATTGATTCAGTTGATACCGACCTGGAAAATTGGAAAAGTATTTTTTAATCGAAAAATAAGCCAAAAATAGGCAATTTTGGATCCAAATTTGAATGACCTGCTATTCGGACAATAATTGATTTGGATAGACAAAACTTTGGGTATTAGTAGGACCATTCAGGTTTCTCCTTCACACTGAGTTTGAAGTTTCTACTGCTAATGATACCTTGGTACTGGCCGGATACCCAACTCTCTCTGAAAATTGAATTTAATGAAAACCAATGTTTAAGAGGCTATAGCTCGTTCTTTGCAGGGACTAGGACCAAAGTTGAATGTTACCCACAACTAGCAACCTTCCTACTAACAAAATAAAAAATAAAAATGACCGGAACAGTCATAATAAAAACAGGAGAAATATATTAAAAACACCAAAAATTAGGATAAAATATCCCGTCTATCAATACCCCAGATGAAGTATATGTATGGACATCTTTACAAATTTAATATATTCCATTTAGTCGTTAGCAAGGATGATTTAGACATGAGAGGAACAAAGTAAAATGAGATTTAAAGTCCACTGGACACAAACTAGGTCATTTTGGGACTAGCATAATATGGTGATGCATACTGTATCTATGGACATCATCACAAAGTTAATATATTCGTTAGCAAGGGTGATTTTGACTTAAGAGAGAGAAATGGGGTTTAAGGTCCACCCAACACAAACTAGGTCATTTTGGGACTAACATATGGTACAATTTTACTTCAATAATACACTTGTGGGAAAAGAGAATATCCCTGAGGTTGGACAAACAACACCACACCATGTCACCGGCATGCTGTCACACCACCACTTAACTCAATGACAGACCTTAGGATCTAAAGTCTATGTGTTAGACCAGGGACAAGTTTCATGAATGTCCAATGCAATTTAAACAGAACAAATCGTCTTCTATAAATATGATATAATGAAAGGTGAAATATGATACACGATTCAGTGTAAGCATATTTTAGCTCTTGGGTAAAAGAAGTGTTTCTGAGGGATGTACATGTTCGCTCTTGTAACAGGTTTTAAGGACGAGGGGATTGTAGATGATCCAGTGACAGTAAGTCATAGTCACACAATCAGCAAGACGACTATACAACACCTTTTCTACCAAAGTTCCTTGTGCCAAATAGGTTATTTTGGTCAAACATATTTTAGGAATCAGACCAGCTTATTCCCATCTGTATTTAGGAGCCGATCATTGTATAGAAACATTTGGACGTTTTCATGGAGAGGCATTACAGATCGGGAGGCTATGATAATTCCATATTGAAATCCCTGAAGGAGAAGAGGTCAAAAACAGTACTACAAAATAAAACAGTACTCTGTGGTCCAAAAACCTTGAAGGTAGGTCAGAGAGCATTTACACTGGAACGTAGGAATCTAAGTAAGTGAGCACTTCTGCTCGAACGTAGGTATATGTAGGAGTTTGGCACATGCGGTCAACATTATCCTGGAGTGCCATAAATCCTGTTGTGATCTATCTTTCCCTTCAGAGATTTCAATACCAGACATTAAATGTCCCTACATGAACACTTCTGAATGTTTCTTCTTATGGTTCTCCTTTACATGAGCAGGTGTACAAATTAATAGATATCAAGTTTATGATAGTCATGTTTATATGATGATCAGGGCTCGGTTCCTAGAAAATTCTTAAAGTAAGCACAATGTCATGCTTCACTTTTTCTTACGTAAGAAACTTATAAAAATACCGTCCCTAGAAAATTCTCAAGACCATTCTTACGTAAGCACAAGTCAAGTATAAGTCTAAGCACATTGTGACTGGTAAAGTTTACCATAAACTGAGACTACGATGCTCTTTAACGTCATAAAAACAACTTTGGTATGCAAAACGTCATAAATTTGTCGTCTGCTTCATTGACGTTATATATATATATGGTTGATTTAGATGCATTTGACATGTCCCCTATACACATATATAATGTGCCACAAGATAAAAAAAAACCGCAGACACATACAAACTAACTGAATAATTGTGAGAGTGCCTGATCTTAAAGTAGTCTGTGTGTTTGCAGCCTATTGTTTACTAATTGGCAAATAAATAAAATGGTTTCAGGGTAGGCCTAGAAGCAAAATTTTCTATAGCATTCTTAATTTGAAATTTCTTCTGGAGAAGGATTTTCTTTGTCTCTTTGGTATCATAAGGTGTTGGCAATGCCGTCGAATAACTCTACGGTCAGCCATCTTTTTGAAGCAGAAACAGACTTAAGGTTGGTAAGCAAGCCGTATACCTTGCTTGGGACTTGTGCTTAGATTGACTATGTTTAAGAACGAAGTTGTGCTTAAGTTTTTTCTTGGAACGCATATTAACGTTCTTGTGCTTACAATGAAGTCTACTTAAAATCTAAGCACAAGAACATTCTTAAGAATTTTCTGGGAACACAAAATAAGGTAAGTTTACTTAAATGCAAAGTCTACTTAAATCTAAGCACAAGAACGTGCTTAAGAATTTTCTAGGAATTGGGCCCTGCTCATGAATACAGATCTTAATAACAGTGGTCTGATCCCTGCAAAATTACGAAGAATTACAAGTAATGGTGATGATCAGTAGTCATTTGAAGATAATCGTTGGTCATTGCTGAAAAGGTGCTGCTTTGGTTAAATTGTGCTAATATAAAAGCTTGCTATGCCAGTCCTTACATTTATGCACTTCCGTGCTACTAACTACTGAATACAGATGAGAATAATCGTTGCCTGATCCTGCAAAATTATACACCAGTTAAGCCCCTTTCCTACGATGACCGTGAACGTCCGATTTTGTCACAAAAACTTCATGATTTTAACCAAGATAGTATATTTGGCACAAGGAACGTTCAAGTAACAAAAAATAGTACTTATGTTCATAATCAACGGTCATTTGAACTCTTGAAAATAGTAGTCGGTCATCAGTAAAAAAAAGAATTGTGGAAAATACCATTTTTACACATTTTCAGAATATTACAGCACTCTAGTGGGTTGCGTTCCGGTCAGTTTTTTTCTTTTGACATTTACTTTGAGAAATGCCCTTCACAACCACACCAAGCAATTCTATGTCAGACCTGCAAAGAAACAGCTACATGCGTTTTAGGATAGCATAGTTTTAAACATATGTAAAATGACCACTTTATGATCACTAACAGAAAATTCCACACGATTGATTCATTCCCAAACGACTGCAGGATTTTAAGACGACTACTAGGCCTATCATACCTGACCAATATCAAAAATTTAGAGACACAACATTTCGGGTTGGAGCGTTTTGAATTTAGGGTAACAAATTGGTCGAAATATGTCAATTTTTGCCCCAAAACAACAATTTCCAGTTATACCGGAAGTTGTCCATTCAAAATTTTTTTACTTCATCATGTGACTTCTGTCGCCTAGGGGTCCCCATAGACCAAGTATGGTTGAAATTTGCTGACCCCCCGGGTTATCGTTTTTTTCAATTTCTGCATGGTGCTCTCGTGGACACGCTCTTAACAAGATCCACAAGCCCCTGTGCACTCAAGTCCGTACTTCTTACAGCTACATCTTAGTGTATTACATTGAGCAGAACAGTTGCAGTGAATCATTTTTAATAGAATGTTAGGAGCTGGGTTATTGTCCATCATTACTGGTGTGAATTTGTCTCCTTGAACATTCCAGCCCCTATTTGCCGGGTCCATGTTGTCAATATTGCCAATCCATTGCATGACTTGAAGGTAGCTTTGTTGTGCATGATACTTTGTAGCTGAGGTTGTGGGGGGCAGTCGTTCAGGTGTTACAAATGTCTTTGCAGTTGCCACTTTTTTGCAGAGGTAACTGTATCGAAATGATGACAGGGATTCAGAATTTGTCCCGTTCAACAAATCCACCACTGCCTTACACCCAGCACTTTCAACAGCTTCTTGACCCGAATCCTGAGCACAGAAAATCCTTGAACAGGTACGTATGACAGAATCGCCTTTGATAAACTTTTGAAACACTGATTTTTTTTCCCAACAGCAAAGATTCTTGAGGTAGTATCACAACCAGTAAATGCATGGGCAAACAACAGATCGGTACAAACATTATCCCCGGGAAGATTCTTTAAAACTTTGATGCTATACACATTTGGCTTCCCTTTGTCTGATCGAAAGTAGAGTTCCTTACTGTCAACTCTCTCATGATACAGGAGTAATATCAGAAGATCTGTATCCGCTCCGATTAGGGTGGTTGATTTTGTGGTGGACATAGTGACATCTGCTTTCACTATGTTCAAATCTGCATCTCCCTTTGCCTGCACCACATGACAGTTGCTTTGCCTCAAGTGCACGGTAATCATGTCAATGAGGGACTTCTTATTGTTTTCATTAGAAAGCAAGTCCGCTTTCTTACCAACAAATTTAGTTGTATCTGTTATGTTGACAGTGTTTTTTACAGATGTTGTTTTTCTTCGCTGGGGTGTGGTGTCCTTGGTACTACTTGGTCCACCATATCCGTCGAAAACTATGGTTGGTTTGCCATACAGGTCAGTTGTAAAAGAGGCTTAAGCGTCTGCAATTGAACTGTAGGTGCTTCTTTCAGTCCATTTCAGGCGATGTAGGATTGAACCTCCGTCCAAGACGTAGTGCTCGGTATTGGGAATAGATTGAATGACAACATCATCAACAGAAGAAGCATAGTTCTGTATGGCTTCAAGAAATGCAGGTTTGTCTGGCTTTGGTAGTGGATGTTTGCATTCAAACAAGGAGGGTGGATATGTAGAGAGTTCGTGTTTCACCCCCTCATCTAAGTTTAGCTCTCCAGGAACCTCTGAAATAACAAAGCTGGGTCAATTGTTCTGTCTTCAGCAACCTTGCATGAGAGCCCTTGATGAAGCCATGGTCTTCACTTTAGTGTTTCGTTTCTGTGTGGGGATCACGGTGGCTAAGTGGGTAAGGCGCTTGCTCGCTAGTCTGGAGGTCGGGTGTTCGATCACTGCATTGGCCGAGAAAGTTCATCCAGATTTTCCGCCGTGGTTCTCCCTTGTCAGTGATGCAGGACGGAGGGGCTGACAAGGACAGCTGTCTAGTCGTTCGGATGGGACGAAAAACCGAGGTCCCGTGTACACATTGGCGTGCACGTTAAAGATCCCTTGACAGTTGGAATTCGATATAAGAGTAGGCCGTAGTACCGCTGTCTGGGCAAAATTTCCCTCTTAGCACACTGTATGGTGTATGCCCGTCTTCATTAGCCCAGTTCGGAGCAAAACAGTAGGACGTAAAACCCCATTTCATTTCGTTTCTGTGAATAAGAAAATATCAGTTGACTTTCCATTTTTGTTACTGTATCCCTGCCAACAGTAAAAAGGTTATGCACATTCACGTCATCATCAGCGTTTATCCCTGTTGTAATGTTACGAAATGATGTTTCATCTGAGAACGGAGTATAAAGTCCGAGCATTGTGTCAAGCTTGATCAGGTCTTCTTTATCCCAGTCAATTCTTGCAGCAGTTGCTTCTTTGTGCTGTTCTCTAGTTGTATATTGCATTTCACAAAAATTCTTGCATGGCGTAATTGTAGGTGGATGATGCAGGAGAAGACATCGTCCAGATGGCCCATTGGTATTCTGATATTCCACTTCCTCCAGTTAAACCTCATGTACTTTTTAGTGACCTCATTAGTGTTTGTTCAATGACCAAGTCACATCCAAGACCAGCCCAGAAGCTGTTGCTTTGTCGGATGACATGGTAGCCACGCATGAATTTTCAGGGTTTTCAGTCTCTAAGGCTCTCATCTTCTGAAGATACAGATAAGCAGATTTCAGATAATTAGGATTACCCGCAGCAGCAAATACTGGCAAACAATTTGATACAGCATGAAGGTGCATCTCCCATGATCCTGTACGATCAGCCTCGATAAGCTCGCACACAACTCCCAATATTCGCATATAGTTCAACCATAGTTTGCTCGTTTTGGAATTGTCGGATAATTCAGCCTTCCTTGAGGTTATTGTATTGACAAACTTGTCCATACAATCAGATGTAATCACTTAGGTGACATCTATACCGCCTCCCTCTGCTTGACAGTACAACTGCTCAACTTCAGCTATGAAGCTTTCAAATCCTAGTTCATGTTCAATGATCTTGGAGATAATTTGGTTTGTCAGACACTGGTCAACTAACAGATGTCCACAGCGGCACACTGCCTTTCCACTCATCATATGGATGACAGTGTTTTCCCCATAGATGCCCTCAAGCAAATCTTTAAGTCCACCGCCGTCCATCAAACTCCCGATAGCACCTAGAAGGTTCATTATTGTGTGGAAGCTTCCAAGTAGCAGCACAACGTCTTTAACCGGGCTGTCATCTTCCACTTCGTTCACTATCTCAGAAGCTTTCCAAAAGAGAGGTTGATCGCAAAGTAACTACAGGTGAGATGTTGTGCCTCGATGTAATCTTGGCTATGAACTCAGGTATGGAAAGGATACAAGTCCTGTCTCCAGGGTACATGTCAATCATTGGCAGGAACAGCACCGACGATTGTCATGGCTGAACACGGCTCATTGGTCAGTGTGTGCATTATTCCTTGCCAATTTGGCGTTGGTACATGGAATCTAAAGGACATCTCCCACAGCAGATTGATCTTGCGATCATCGTATTTCATTAACGGCAAAGGTTTAAATTTAATCTTGCATCAAGTGTAATTTGTGATATTCTTTGATAGGGACTTTTGCCTGCTCCATGACGTTCAATTCACACAATTTGCAGCTGCAATCATTCCCATTCTATGGAATGTACCCTTCCCATCAAGCGTCACAATGTTGTGATCCACATTATCTGCAGCGAATAGTAGCATCATATCGTTTATTGCTGTTTGACCACATTAAATATCTGGTGCAACTGAAGATGCTGTGTTTTCTTCGAATCTTTGTAGTTCCGAATATGATGAGCAATAACCCATTGCAGAAAGAGTGTCTATCGGGAATCTAGATCGGAAGTGGTGGTGCATTTGTGCTGCAAGTTCTAGCTGTAGCGGCACTATAATCGTCCTTGGGCGAACTGCCTGAATGATCAACTGGCCTATGCTCGCTTCTCTCCTGCATGTGTCCTTTCCAACAATAAGATGCTGTAGCATGCAACGCAAGCTATTAGGAACATACTCAAGAGTGGACTCCAGTTTCAGATCAGTTACTTTCGGATACTCACTCATAATAGGTGTTATAACTGTCTTGATATCACTTTTGATAAGTTTTGCTGCAGTTTCTATTATTGCTCTCTTCTGGACTTCCTCGTCGTCTTTGTCTTGCAGCTTAAAAAAGTCCCGTAGAATTTTACTTGTTCTTTCCCGAAATGTCACAACATCATGTAGTCCATCATCCTGAGCTATGAATATAGAATCCCTGTAGTGCGCTAGTAATTTCGATTTTAAATACTGTTTGCCGTATGCACCAGAATCACTCTCTTGCAAGTACTTGTTCATCTTATTGGAAAGGTCTGTAATATTCATAACAAAACACAACACAAGGTATATATGGATATAACTACTTCTCTATTATTTAATAACAACGTTTCGTAACACATACAGATCACGTTTTCAAGTTAATAATAAATATCCTTCTTCTTCTTCTGGGGTTTTACATCCACTTCTACCTAAGGTGATATCGTAGCCAAATTAATATCCATCTAGTCAGCCTATTTATACATATTTTGGCTTACCCCAACTTAATTAATAATCAGACGAAACCATTAAAATAATTAGAAGCCCTACAATAACAATAACTAATACAAACAATATTATTGATTACAGATAATCCGTGCTCGAGATCAAAGATCAGCCTTAATAGGGTTTCACCATATAACATCTTAATACGACCAACATAAATAATCACAACTTAATAATTGTTAATTTAGAACTAAAATAATTAGAAGCCCTACAATCACAATAACTAATACAAACAATAATAATGATGATTGACCCTATAGTAAGAAATTAACAGATAATCAGTGCTAGAGAACAAAGGTCAGCCTTAATAGAGTTTCACCATATAACATCTTAATCAGACCAACATTAATAATCACAACTTAAAATTGTTAACTTAGAATTAGGCAGTAATTCCGAAAATATGATATGTTTCAAATAATAGAGACAACACCTTCAACCCAACATGCCAACTAATGGGGTTATACAAAATAAAATAAGAGTTATAAGCATTTAATCAGACAACTGGCCACACTGCTTTAACTTGATTGAATCCTATACTTTAATGTATATAACTAATATCTATTAATTACATCAGGAGAGCGAGAATATAAGCACGTCAACAAACACTACCATATTATTAAAATATACTATGCACATTAAGCGTTAAAAGTAACTACTAAATTGTTAATGTATAACTAGCATGTAACCGTAATGACGTTCACAGTTCTCACAACACATAAAACGCAGACTTAAACTATCAAGTCATCCCAAGCATTGGATATATATAGACCAGTGTCTCTATTAATGGTCGGGTTGTGTCTACGGATTTCAATAGCTGTTTGCTGGACTTGATGTTTCTGGCTAGGATCTGTTTGTCTCGCCATTTTATTGTATGGCTAGGGTTGTCCATAATATGCTGGGCTATTGCTGATCTATCTCCTTTCTTGTAGCTTAGGTTGCCAATAAATGGAATATAAACTAATACCGGTTCTTGTTCTCTAGCAGGTTTTACAACTTTCTCTCCTAGGGCCTTGTCTATTGCTTTCCTAATTATGTTGGCTGGATAGTTATTCAAGTGCTGAAAGCTAAATCATAGATGGTCAATTTCTTTTTCCAGTTTGTCCGGGTCACACATAGATTTGGCTTTTTTGGTCAGTGTTGATATAATCCCAGTTTTGATCTTGATAGGGTGATTGGAGTTAACGTTGATGTACTGGTCTGTGTGTGTCGGTTTCCTGTACACTGTTGTGGTTAGTTGTCCCGTTGATCGATCAATATTTACATCTAAAAAAGGTAGCTGTTTTTGTTGGTTCTCGGTTTCAACTGTGAATTGGATTCTAGGGTGGATGGAGTTCAGATGGTCTAATAGCTGTATTTTGTCTTGGTGTTCCTCTATGACTACGAACGTGTCGTCGACCTTTCTGTACCAGGAGATCGGTTGAAATGGTGAAGTTCTTAATGAAGTTTCTTCAAATGAAGTCAACTAGATTTCTATTATCAGAGGACTGATTGGTGATCCCATAGGTAGGCCATGTATTTGCTCGAAGAATTCGTTCTTCCAAGTAAAATAGGTGGATGTTAAGCAGTCTTTAAGAAGGTCAATAATGTTTTCTAGGCTGAGTTTGGTTTTAAGTTGTGGTATTATTTCTTGGATTTTGGTCATGGTAACATCTAATGCTTCTGGGATTGGTATATTGGTAAAGAGGTCGACAACATCGTAACTTACTAATTTACCATTGGTCTGGTTTTCTTTGATCTTTCTGCAGAAATCTGAGTCCATTATATACGAATCAGCTGTTTTACCTAGTGGGGCTAATAGGCGTCTAAGATGTTTGGCTATACCGTAATACACAGAACCTCTTGAGCAGACCAGCAGGCGAACTTTCACAGGATTCTTATGTTTCTTAATCTGGGCCTTAGCATATGGGGCTGTCGGATATGTGTTCTTGAGGCATTCATGTAGGTTCTTGTCAATTTGGTTTTCTTTTTCCAGGTTGGCTAGTTTTTCCTTGAATTCTTTATTCAATTTGTTAGTATTATCTTTCGTTAGTTTCTTATATGTGGATTTATCAGAAAGTACATTTCTAACTAGTTCATCTAATTGGTCTGTATTAATCACTACTGCTGATTTTCCCTTATCGGCCGGCACTATGGATATGTTGGTGTTCTCTTTGAGTTTTTTTATGGCTTTGGTTTGGTTTAGGTTTTGGTGCCTTCTCAATTAACTGTTTTACTTGATGTCTGATAAATTCTATGTTGCCCCCTGGTGCTAATTTCTGTAGTCCTTCTTCTATCCCTGTTATAAATGTCTCTTTTGGTATAGTACTATTGGTTGTGATGAACTTTAGGCCTCTGGATAGGAGAGAGATCTGGTGGTCTGTAAGATTGGTAGATGACAGATTAACCACTGTTCTAGACAGGAATTCATCTTTCTTGTTCTTGATATCTATTGGTTCTGATTCTTCTGTTTTCTTCTTTTCACTGATTAGTTTATTAAGCTTTTTAATCTGTCTTACCGTAGTTTCTGTTTTGAGTTTATCTAAAGCCTTCTGGTTGATTGTCATATAAGACTGGTAGTGGCTGGTCTCTAGAGTATCCTGCAGGGTTTTTAGTTTCACCGCAATCGTAGATGACAGCGTGTATTTAATCTTCCTATAAATGTCCTATTCGTTCAATTATAAGTCTTTTACTAGTTTGACGTACGATTTTATGTGCCCTAGCCGATTGCACTGGTGATTTTATTTTGAATCCTTTTGGTATCACATCTTTATCTCGGCATCTTAGAAGAAAAATTAAATTAGAGCTAGCTTTACTAAATTTAGATTGGGCTGACTTGATTTCATTTATCAATTTTAGTGTCACATCTCCATAGTGATGACGTAGCAATTCTTTAAATGACATCTAAAAGCATGGTTTAACTATTCATAACAAAACACAACACAAGGTATATATGGATATAACTACTTCTCTATTATTTAATAACGACGTTTCGTAACACATACAGGTCACGTTTTCAAGTTAATAATAAATATCCATCTAGTCAGCCTATTTATACATATTTTGGCTTCGAAATAGGCAGACACCTTCTGGAAAGCTTGGTCTTGATAATCATTGGATGGCAGCCCAACCTTTCTTCGCTTATTGCTCGAAATTCTTAGTCTATGCTGTGTAGGAATATCACAGAATGTGCGAAAATTTACATTACATATAAACAGTCTGCTGCATGAAGGTTTCCATCGAAGTACTCAACATGCCACAAACTGTAAATGCCTAATCATTATTTCGAGATTTACTAATTTCAAGCATCTTGTCGGCAAAGTTGTCTGTACTAACAAAGCTGTAGTCATCATAATCAGGACTCTTCTTGCTCATCATAACTTTGTTTCCACAGAATAATCAGCCTCTTTTACTATCATGTCATAGGGGCCTGTAGAAGCACATGCACTTATTTTCACAACTGGAGCAGGATTCAACTTTGCTTTATTATATCTCTCAATATTCTTATTGTGTATGTAATTCATGCGACAGGACATGTAAACTGTAGTATTGACAGCTACTACAAGAGAGGTGACATACAGCATCATCGTAGCTGTCAATACTACAGTTTACATGTCCTGTCGCATGAAAACACACACCTCATTCATTTTCAGGGCATGGAAATGAGATTAAGCTTTGTTACAAAACTGGACAAGTGAAGTCTCCAACCATTTACAATCTGAAATGAAATGGCTACAAAACCATCAAAAAGAAAACATTTTCGTCATGGCGTCCTTAATGACGTCACTTGGAAACACTGCACAACACTCAAACACTGCACAACACTCACAGAGTGATGTATTACTCAGATAATGGCTATAATAGTATCATTTTACACCCAAGCCTTTTAAAACAACAGTATTGATAGAATATGAGCAGAAAAAATGGGATTTTGGTCAAATGGCAGCCATTTTGTTTGACGTCATATTTAGACCCTTTGCAGTAGCCCAATTTCAGACAACTTTTGATATGTTGTTGTCTGGACCATATACTACATGAAACAACCAATTATTTTGAGCTTCGCCCATTTTTTTCGTTACTTTGACTCTACTAATTAGACTCTGTGGCAGGGATTTGGAGTTCAAGTGTTCAGCTACAGCTGAGTTGTTGGTTGCTGTTTTCGACTTGTGGTCATCTATCCTTTTATTTAATGGCCGTTTTGTCTCACCCACGTATGTGCTTCTACAATTGCACTCTATTTGATAAACACATCCCTTGGGTTGCGGTGGTTGAGTTGGATTTAGTTTACCATTGGCTCTTAGTATATCTTTATTTTTTGCGAAAGTTACATCTATTGTGGAAGCAAATACGTGGGGGAGACTAAGCATAATAATTTTTATTTAATCACATTTAATACTTAACAATATTTTAGTAATAATCTAAGTTTGTAATAATTACTATAATTTGTAAAAAAAATGATAATTAATAATTGGCTACTATTTTTGATTTTCAGGGCTGCTGTTATCGAAATGCAATGCACTTAATAGTTTAAATCCTGCCTTTCTAAATCACTATAGCATACAGTGAAAATACTACTCACTAAGTAAAATAGTCGGCCTTCAGGGGACCATTGATCATTTGTGTAGTCATTGTTCTAAGGGTTTTTCGTATATTAGTGGAATTACTTACATCTACATGCATATATCAACATTTTTCGTCATAATACCAATCAAATCTCATCTTTTTAGGGTGTTGTCATTATTAAAACCTACTCAAGTCATTGTAAATACTCCACAACAAGCTATTCAATAATCATTTGTGTTTATTTCAGATAAAGTGGTCGTGGATAACATTTTAACAAATTTCATCTTTCATTGTATATACTCCATAACAAGTTACCCATTAATCAATCAATCAATTTGTGTTGATTTTCAGGTAAATTGGTCTTATTGAATGTTGTTATTAGCATTAAACTTTATAATCCTTAATTAAATTAGATTCCCTTTAGGTACACATAATTAAGTATTGTTGTGTACATGGTATATATTGCAGTCTTTTCATATTTTCATATTTTATCATTGCTTTGTAATGACTAGTGAAGCCCAGTCGAAACATCACCCAGTAATAAGCAGTAATTGTACGTATTCCATAGAATTGTGACCGGTATACCCTGACTAAGTTCGATGGTGAGAATTTTCTGCTTAGGCTAAGGAGCGATAAGCAATTTGATTGGTCAAGACTTTGGAACATAACAACTCTGCTTTTAATTGAGGTAGAATGTTTAAACTTGATGTAGATGTTCGTTAGGTGAATGTCTTGACTGAGTTCATGATTAACATTTCGACCTAAAGCTAAGCAGAGCTAATCAATTTCATTGGTCGATGCTTTGGGACAAGATAATCTTGATTCTATCTGGTAGAGAGTGATGAAACTTATTGTATAGTTTGATTGCTCGATACTTTTGAAAAAAATAAATGTGCGATTAATTAATATGTGTCGTCTATTTATTTTGAGATTTCGGCGGGGGACATCAGCCTCACTGTTGGCTTGTTTAACATGATTATTTATATGTAGTAACAGTAATGTTTATAAATTTACAACATATTTACCTATAGACAATTCAAACCACACTGTACTTTTTATATATTTTTGTATTTTTTCCATCTTTACAATAACATTATTTCTGACCGGCTCCCAGATATAAGCCCCCCTGTCTTCATGCCATTGTTGAACAAGACCTATGTGTTGATATTGACTACCAAAAAAAAGCAAGATGTGCAATGTCTTTTCAGTAACTATTTATCCCTTGATTTGATTTGATGTTTGTCGGTTTTGTTTTACATGTAGTCCGGTCCCCCTGCACTTACTATTATGTATGATCTAATTTATTTAATCTTCATTATTTTTATTTTTATTTTATTTTTATTACATATGAATTTGAATATTTTGTTGACACATGATTTTTAATGGTGGTCTGAAGGGCCTGCTTAAATAATGATAAGAGTTATGCCTATTTATTTTTGGGAACAAATGTCCGACAAGAAAAATTTCAAAATCCCATCACTGGTCCTGTCTATTTTATAAGTTTATTGGACATTATAACTTTTAAGCTGTGGACCTGGCAAGATTACATGGCTTAGATCATTACTATGCGGTTAAGTAATTGACTAATGGAAATCGTTGGATCGTACCATGTGACTAGTCACATGATCATTGTTGATAAACAGTGCCATGATTGGTCCAACGAAAATAATAATAACTTTATTTTCAAAGGGTTGAAAATTAAGCCAGGAGGCCTGTCTTACATTTTGCTCTTTATAACTGATGTTAAGTTAACAATAAATTTGAATATAGTAGAGAAATATTAACAAAAAAATATTAACAAAATCATAATTGAATATAATAAAATTACAATCCCAATATAATAAAGTTGTCACACATGAATCATATAATTATCCTCTAATAATGTACTTAAGGTACATGTAAATAGAACAAACTACTTAATGAAAATGACCATAAATGTCAATTTTAAAGTTTAATATATTTCTTCTGACCCCACCCAATGTATGACATGTACTACTACAAAGAAGACTAAACTAGGTCTCTTGCATAGTTACAAATTTAAAAAATCGCCTACGAAATGAATAATATGAATGGGCACCAGTGAATCTAATACTATTTTTAACAACGGAGAGATTAGGCTGAAGAATGACAATTTTGTTATTGATACTAGAGTATGGAGTATTGTAGTAGCCTATGATGTTGGTTAAATGTGAAGGGCATTGGTGATTAATAATTTTGTAAATAAATGTATATTTATTCACTAAGTTATGCTTTTTATTTGGACAAGGCCTGGAGCTAAATCGTTTAAATTTTCTAAACCTAGAATCAATTTAAAGGATTTGTTTTGTTGACGAGTTAGTGTACTCAAAGCAGTCGTCACCATTGTCCCAAACTGGTGAACAATAATCTAGATAGGTTTATATATATGCTTTGTAGCATAGAGACCGATATTGAATTGGTAGTAGCTGCTTGATTTTGCGAAATTGGAAAATCTTTTGATTCACAATTTTGATTACATAATGTACATCATGGTCAGTCCATTGTAAATGGTGGTCTAAAATAATTCGCAGAAGTTTGAACCTGGAAACAGTTTTGATGACTTAGTCATTGATTTTAATACTAAATTTAGACGATAAATGCTTACGATAGAAGTGACACCATTTGATGTGTAATGTCAATTTTGACTAGGTCAAACCAATTTAACATTTTAAATGTCACCGGAAATGAGGTGGTGTGAGTAAAAACTGTATTTAACCGGCTAACAAAATTTAGTTTTCCGAACGTTTTCAAAACATTATTTTTTCGTTATTTAACGTTCGTTGTGAATGTTTGTGGCACGTGACCCAGGAAAGTTTTGTTGTCGTAATGTTAACGTTTTTATACGTTACAGGATACCTTTACTGAAGATTAAAAAGGGACAATAACACTCTTGCTGTAACTGAATAATATGTCCAAATCTTCATTCTGGTCCACAAATTGTACTATTATACAATATCCCAATTCATAAGTGGTATATGCATGATCTTATCTACAGTATTTGAAAAAAAATGGAAAAATTATGTTGGGTGGATGGTGTTCTCACCAATTTCACTATGAGAGACTGGTAAAAACAGTCTACAAAGCGGAAAAGGGGGAATCCCGTTGTAGCGCATGCGCAAACTGTCAAATACGCCTCGCTCTGTAATGTTTATACATGTAGCTGACAGTTTTAGAGAATATGGTACTTGAACTGCTACGATTCATGCCAAACAATGAATCCATTTTTATACGCCCACATTGAAATGTTATTATATTCTGGAAGTTTCATGGAAATCGGTTGATAATTGTGGTGTGTAGCCCTGACACATGAAATGTGTGGTAACCTGATATATATAGGAAACCGCTAACCGGAAGTGGCTGAAATTTTGGCTACTTTGAGATATTATTAAAGTATTATAATCTGCAAGTTTCATTGAAATCGGTTGATAATTGTGGTCTGTAGCCGTGCCACATGAAATGTGTGGTAACCTGATATCTCGGAAACCGCTAACCGGAAGTGGCCGAAATTTTGCCTACTCAGATACTATTAAGGTAATTATAATCTGCAAGTTTCATTGAAATCGGTTGATAATTGTGGTCTGTAGCCGTGCCACACGAAATGTGAGGTAACCTGATATCTCGGAATACGCTAACCGGAAGTGGTCGTAATTTTGCCTACTCTGAGATATTATTACAATTATTATAATCTGCCAGTTTCATTAAAATCGGTTGATAATTGTGGTCTGTAGCCGTGCCATATGAAATGTGTGGTAACCTGATATCTCGGAAACCGCTAACCGGAAGTGGTCGAAATTTTAGATACTCTGAGATATTATTGAAGTAAATATAATCTGCAAGTTTCATTGAAATCGGTTGATAATTGTGGTCGATAGCCGTGCCACATGAAATGTATGGTAACCTGATATCTCGGAAACCGCTAACCGGAAGTGGTCGAAATTTTGGCTACTCTGGGATATTGTTAATGTTAACATATTCTGTAAGTTTCATGGAAATCGGTTGATAATTGTGGTCTTAAGCCGTGCCACATGAAATGTGTGGTAACTGGATATCTCGGAAACCGCTAACCGGAAGTGGCCGAAATTTTGGCTACTCTGAGATATTATTAAAGTAATTATAATCTGCAAGTTTCATTGAAATCGGTTGATAATTGTGGTCTGTAGCCGTGCCACATGAAATGTTTGGTAACCTGATATCTCGGAAACCGCTAACCGGAAGTGGTCGAAATTTTGGCTACTCTGGGATATTGTTAATGTTAACATTTTCTGTAAGTTTCATGGAAATCGGTTGATAATTGTGGTCTTAAGCTGTGCCACATGAAATGTGTGGTAACCGGATATCTCGGAAACCGCTAACCGGAAGTGGCCGAAATTTTGGCTACTCTGAGATATTATTAAAGTAATTATAATCTGCAAGTTTCATTGAAATCGGTTGATAATTGTGGTCTGTAGCCGTGCCACATGAAATGTTTGGTAACCTGATATCTCGGAAACCGCTAACCAGAAGTAGTCGAAATTTCGGCTACTCTGAGATATTATTAATGTTATTATAATCTGCAATTTTCATTGAAATCGGTTGGTATTTACAGTCTGTAGCCGTGCCACATGAAATGTGTGGTAACCTGATATCTCTGAAACTGCTAACCGGAAGTGGTCGAAATTTTGGCTACTCTGAGATATTATTAATTTTATCATATTCTGTAAGTTTCATGGATATCGGTTCATAATTGCGGTCTGTAGCCGTGCCACATAAAATGTGTGGTAACCTCCATATCTCGGAAACCGCCAACCGGAAGTGGCTACTCAGAGATGTTATCAATGTTATCATAATCTGTAAGTTTCATTAAAATCTGGTAACAATTGCGGTCTGTAGTCGTAAGGCTATTTTGAAATTCTTGCTTACCACATGTGGCAAATATAGCCACTGCCATTTGTTTCTTATTCTGTCTATATTGTCTCTGTGTAGCTCTCCAATAGTGTTTCTTCTTTCTGTGTTCTCGCTCTGTCATGTCAGCCACTAATTTGATTTCTTTCTTTTCTTTTCGTTTATGATATCGCTCTCTTGCTTTCTGTAAATACGCAGCATACCGAACTGGATCTTCCTTCAATTTCAGACGATAATCTCGATCTTTAGCAGATACTAGTTTTGGTTTCCCCATTAGTGTTAGGCGTATATAGGTTATAATCTGGAATATAAAGGAATAAACCGGTCAGTTTCGCGATTAATTAGTCAGTTTCGCGTAAATAGTGATTTTAGAGTTAATTACTATTTCCAATTAATATAAATATCATATTTTCATATATGATGTTATAAAAGGAATAAATTCTCTTGAGTAAAGCTTATTGCACTAAGTAGTTATTAAAATTGGCAACATTAACTCATAAAACGTCAACTTCGCGAATGGTTGGTCCACATCGCTGAATTATAACGATCGCGAAATTGACTGTCGCTAAGTTGACATCCAATGATTTCATTTAGAATCACGTCACATGATTTCAACATGACCCGATACATCCCGCACGAAGACATCAATGGCCTTCTTGGGCGTATGATAAAGCGTATCCTATATGCCCATGAAGCTGTTTCCACTTCAAAATTACAGCGCAAAGTTGACAACGAATTTCCTCGCTTGGGAATTTTGGAATCTATTTGTTTTAAACGATAGTAATGATTGAAAAATGAAATCTTACCGTTATTCAATGAAAGACGTTAACGTAGAAAAATAAAATGGCGGGAAATTAAAAACAGAGTGATCTCGAAGTGAAATTCACGATGTTGACACAAATTTGGGGGACATAATTAAATTTAATATTTTGTCAGGGAATTACAAGAACATGTTAATATTCCATGTATATATAACACTATAATACTACATTTTCTAGATAACACGTGTAATTGCAAAATAATATGTTTTAATCAACGCATTGGATGGTCTTGAATTTTCAGAGTTGGAAAAGTGACATTGGAAATGTGGGTATCTAGGTGCTGCCGTTGTTATAGAACTGGAGAAAAAATATAATGAATGTTGGAAATTTTATTAAAATTATGTTTAAGATATATCAAAGTCAACTTCTGAAAAAAAAAACCATTTATAATATTAATGTATTCATAGGCGTACGAGGCAGGGGGGCAGCTGCCCCCCTAACTTTCGGGCAAGCTGACTTTTCGGGCAGACGGGTAAAGTGAAAACAAAAATTTATTTCATCTACTTGGCAAAATAAAGTGCCCGAAATCTAATAAAACACTAATTTTACGGACTGGAATGGCAGGAAAACGCGTTTGCGGCTGTCAAATATTCCAAAATTTTCTTGCGGGGTCCATACAAGGTCAGTTCCGCTTCTTCGCCTCTCAAGGAAAACCGGCGCCGCTGTCTGTAAACTCGAAATTTTTTCGGGCATTTCTAGTTTTGCTTCCCTTACTTTAGCCCTAATATAACACTAATTTTACTTTTCTTTTAATTGAATGACACGAATTTGTACAGAGTTGACTATGGATTAAAAAATGTTGCCTGGAGTCACTCTACTCTGTGCGACATTTTTCGGGAATTCCGGTCAGCCAGGTAGGCTATATTGGACCAAATTGAAGTTGCTGTATTCACAGGCTGGAATAGCAGGAAAACGTGTTTGTGGCAGTTAAATTTTCAAAATTTTCTCCCAACGGCCCCGTCTTCGTGGACTGTAAACGATTGATTGGAATTCGAGTCAGCCACCTGAGGGTGGGGGGGGGGGGCAAGGTAAGCTCCTCTCTCTTCGCCTCTCAAGGAAGACAGACGCTCTCTGTAAACCCGAATTTTTTTTTTCGGGCATATCGCGTTCTGCCCCCCCCCCTAGCTGTCATCGAGCCCGTACGCCTATGAATGTATTATATCTATAAATTGCCAGTTTCTTGGAAGGACACTGGTGTTCCCACTTTTGGAAGAATCACCCTATTCCTTTCGTAGAAGTGGTCTTTCCTTCAGCAAGAAAGCCAACTCCGGTCAATCCCGTTAATCTTAATGTTGCATTAGAGGGCTACGATCCCCAGGACAGGTTCTTTTTACGAATGGCTTTTGTATTCCCTATACAGGCACTAGACAACTGTCTGTAACCAAAAATCACTCTTCCTGCTTCGATAATTATGACATTTTATACCAGAAAATAAATCATGAGCTAGCTAATAACCGAGTCATGGGTCCCTTTCTGTCTCCCCCCTTTTCAAATCTCATATGTTCCCCCTTAGGTGTGGTTCCAAAACATGAGAAGGGTGCTTTTAGGCTAATTCACGATTTATCGTTCCCTCACGGTAATTCGATTAACGCCCATATTTCCGAAGAATTTACTACGGTTTCCTATGATACAATTGATGACGTCATGTGATTTTTGTTGACAAGAAACTTATGTATACTTTCGTTGCAATTTGTTGTAATGTATTGTAATAAGAGATTGATTAATAGTTTATTAAAACAGTAATAATATGCATGAAACATCAGCATTTCAGTCCTAATTTTAACTTACAATATTATTTGACCAAATCCATACACCGGAATTCACTTTGGAGATATCAGAATTCGCCCGTACAATCTTCCTATTTACTAATATTTTCCATTAATATTAAAATTGAATTACTTTAAAACACATAAAATCACCGGAATTCACATTGAAAACACATAACACAGGAATTCACTTTCAACATATCCTAATTCTCACTGAAGACCTTCGTATTTACTAATATTTTACATTAATAATAAATTACTTTAAATCACCGGGATTCACTTTGAAAACATATAAACATCGGAATTTACTTTCAACATATCGGAAATAGCACTTAAGACCTTCGTATTTACTAATATTTTACATTAATAATAAATTACTTTTAAACACCGAAAATCACCGGAATTCACTTTCAAATATCGGAATTCACACTTCAGACCTTCATACTCGATCATATATATTTTACAATAATAATAAATTACAAAATATCTGAATTCGCACTTTGGACCTTCGTATTTACTAATATTTTACATTAATAAAAAATTACTTTAAAACACCGGAATTCACTTTGAGAAAATCTGAATCCGCCCCAAGACAATTGTATTTACTTATATTTTGCAATAATATTAATACTAGAATATATCTGCTGTAAAATGATATTTCCAGATGGTCAACTCGGGGAAACACAATAAAAACACAGCAGTAATCGTTTATATGTGAATTCCGGTGATTGTAAATGAATTCCGGTGATTAGTCGGGCCACCATCCTACACCACAATATAGTTAGTTCTGAACTTCTTCTACCTGACAAATTGGCCGAAAAGTGCAATTTAAATGCTTGTGCGAAAAATCATGAGGTCCATTATATGGTGGATAAATTATTTTAATTGGTCTGGATACCAGGTTACATAAAGCGATAATTGTCCACGCAGAGGAAAAATGTCCTATATTGGCACAATCAAATACGGCAGTTGAAAAGGTTGGTGACAGACTATGCAGCTTTGAAAATTCTATATGTTTCTTATAGAACTGTTCGTTTTCAATTAATGTAAGACATGACAAGTAGGCCTATCTTTTGTCGCCTTGTAAAAGTAGGGAAACAGCGTTGAATAGGCAATTTTAATCACCTGATGTTTTTAGCGGCAGGTATCTATGTAACAAAACTCTAGCAGACAAATCCTTGGAAACTCTGCGTTGACTAGTTGTTCTCGTTTAGCAGCTTTTCGCATACTTTCTATACTTTTTGACTTGGCAGCCTAAAATTGTAATAAAATTAAAATATATAAATTTCAAAAAATGAATAGCAAGACGAATAAAATCTATAGGGTTACTGATATCACATGTATTTATGTCCCTATGTAATTTTATTTAATAACATTTAACAATATAACATTTTATTTAATTTACTAATATATAACATATATTTTAATTTACCAATATAACATATATTTTAATTTACTAATATAACATTTATTTAATTTGCTAATATAACATGTATTTTAAGAGTCATTCCATGAGAAAACCATGCAGAAGGTGGGAAGGTGGGGGTCGGCAGATCAAGTTCATCTCAGGGGGATTTTATGGACTCTTCCAGACTACTTCACAGCAAGAAGGGCTGATCTCAGAAATTCACCGTTACTGAGATACAGCATCCAGGGGGTGATTTTTGGCCAATTTTGCCCATTTTCAGGTCATTTTTGGCGAGTCTAGGGATTGGATGAAATTGACGGTGATTGGTAATGTTAGTTGGGGTCTTTCTGTGCCCCAGTGTGAATACCATAAAGTCGCATCTATTCTTTGGGAGTAATGATCACTAAAATTGTAACATATCTCGGATAAAACAGAAAATATACTCCTACGAAGATTAGCTAGATTTTCTATGATGCGGGGGTGGGTCAAAATATCAAAATGGTTTTGTACAAAGCTCGACCCCCTCTATCAATATAAGAAATAAAATCTTTGTCACCTGACTCAGTTGTCCAAGAAAAATATTGTTAAAGTTGACACTTTTTCCCTTTTTTTGAAGATAAATATGGAAGGTGAAAATAGCCCACTAAACCGTTCTACACAAGTTTTGGAGCTAACCATGCTCCGGTCCTGGTGTAACAATGGTGTGCAATGAAATGGAATCGAATCAAGTTAATGCATCCAATTTAACAAAGTCTAAACACGTTCAAATGAGTCAAAACCCACGGGATGAAAACATAGAATTACAACACATAATTGACTAGGAATAGAAAACAAGTGTAATATTGCATCAATTTATTAATAAACTAGGTTCACATTATATCATTATCTACAGAAGTTCAAATAAGCAACAACCCGTGGTATGAAAATAATGAAAAATAAATACGTATGAGGTTTGACCAGGAATCAATAAGGAGTGTAATACTGCATAACACTAATAAAGATGGCCAATAAGAGGTACACTGCTTCTCTCCTGTTACTATCAATGAGCAGACTGCATTGATTTGATTGATCTAACCAAATCGAGCATATGTGTTTGATGTGAGGGGCTCACATTACACTATGCGAAGAACATGAATAAACAAACCTAAAAATCACCGTCATCATTCTTCGTCACGACTGCAGTGATATGCCATGAGACACCCTTTTTTACCGAACCAGTCTTGTTGGGGCTAACGAAACCTTTGTGGAAGAAACTTCATGGCCCAGTCCATGGTGATGTGTGCCTGGTTAGGTAAGAGAGCGCTGAGGATGTCATTCTTCGCTCTCTCTTGGTTTTTGGTTCGTAGCAAATGCGACTTCAGTTTAGTTATAGCCTCTTTTGCGTTATCAAAGTCGTAGTTGATTTCCTCTTTTTGTCTGTCGTATCTGAAAGCAGAACGCACGTAATATTTGAAAGATTACGCAGCGCTTACGAAACACGAATCGTGTTCCGTAGGTCAAAGACAAAGATCACAATATATTCATTTTTTGAGATTTTGCCGCGGCTGATATGAACGCCACTTACGTCGAGTTCAGAGAAGAATACTAGTTCTTCATAAAAAAAATCTCTGAACTTTCGAGTGAATAGCAGTTCTACTATAAATTATATTTTCCCCCAACTAAATAATTAGGAAATAACTGATCTAAGGTCATTTAAAATCACCACGTCGCAAAAGTACCTAACGGTAGATATGGAATCAGGTAGTGCATCATAATAGTTTATTTTCCAAACGATAGTACATAATGTATCACCAATAATCTACGTACCTATAAGCTATCGTGTCCTTCTTGAGAGCATCCTCGATCCTTACGAAAGTCAAACGAATTTCTTCACACTGCATGCACAGCATATCATGTTCATGTGAGCAAATGTGTTTCTCACTGAGTGCGAAAGTAGCGCAGTGGTCAGCACAGTGACTTGTTGTAACATTCAGCTTATAGTCTGTTTTCAAATAATGCTTGGCATTCTGTAGACGCATCTTTGTATTAGCAACCCAGGACTGAGACATACCTGTGATAAAGAAAAACGTACCTAGTGAGAAAGGATTTGATCGAATGGGAAGCAAATTAAGAACAAAAGCAATTTAGGGACGGGGCGCACAATATACACACAGCAACAAAATCTATCAATGTATTTAGAATAACACAAACCCCTCAGTATCCTTTGTTGTACAAAAACTATACTTACCAAGTTCCCCGAGTGTATCCACCAAACCGAACAACGTGTTGAAGGCTACCGACCCTTCAGCAGCTATATTATCTAGTCCTGCTAATGACTGCTTTTGAGAAGCTGCACAAACCTAGAAAAAAGAGACAGATAGCTTTACAAATCTACCACTTGTCACCTACCATCAATGAATAAATTTTCAATTCTGCAAACAATTCATGCACGTTTCTACTATCAGAAACAAGACAGATTTAGACAGTTCCGACGATAGATACAGTGTATTGAGTTACCAAGAGCCACCACGCTGGACAATTATGGGATATATGTATAAGACTAGAAAAAATTAGGAAGACTTGAGACGATTAGGAAGACTAGAAAAGATTAGAAACCTACCTGAATAAGGGAGAAGAGCGTACTTTTCCCTAATGGTATGAAGTTTGTTTCTTTGCAGTAGGCAAGATATATATCTATCAGCCGTGAAACAACTACAGTTCTTACAACATTAGGAATCTCCAACTTCTCTCCGTGGCTGAGTTTGATTTTCTTTGTTCCGTAAGCAACGTCATGAAGAAATTCAGGCCTTGATACGAAGTCTATAAAGTGATCGATTTTGAAATCGTCTAGTCGGTTTCTTTGAATCTTGTCCATTTCAACTGTCAATCCTTTCCCAGCTGTCTTGGTGTGATCTCTTGCCTTATCAATTCGGTATACAGATAAGCCAGGTATAAGTTTCTTCAAGAAAAATAGTACGGAAAAATGTGATGGACTACAAGACTGTGATTTATATTAGTGGACTAGCAGGATACCCGGCTTCGCTCGGGGGTCATAACTCCGAAACCGGAAGTGGTAGACTAACGCCACCTGGCCTATGTTACTCCGCGGTCCGAGCTACCCCTATACCCCAAATTTCAGACTCGGGGCAGACCTAGTGTAGCCGCCAACCCCGAACAAACAGACAGATACATGGCTTCGCTCGGGGGTCATAACTCCGAAATCGGAAGTGGTAGATTAACGAAACCTGGCCTATGTTACTCCCCGGTCCGAGCTACCCCTATACACCAAATTTCAGACTCGGGGCGGACCTAGTGTAGCCGCCAACCCGAACAGACCGGTTTCGCTCGGGGGTTCATAACTCCGAAACCGGAAGTGGTAGACTAAAGCTACCTGGTCCATGAGACTCCCCGGTCCGAGCTACCCCTATACCCCAAATTTCAGATTCGGGGCAGACCTAGTGTAGCCGCCAACCCCGAACAGACAGACAGACAAACGACAGTCACAAATATATAGATAGATAGATAGATAGATAGATGAGTTGTTTTATTGACAAGCTCCAGCGGATACTACATTCTTATCGAGCAGACTTTTGTTCGATCACAATCATGTGATAAACATTGTAGTTACCTGTAAGTCAGTCTTTGTGCGATCAGTCGCCAATATCGATAGGATCTGTCTCTTCGTATAACTTGAAGTCGCATCAAGATAACATTTTACTAGCGATTGTACTACACTGCCTTCAGATTCAGATACATCTACTGTTGGCTTCAGTACAGTCTCCATAAGATCATCCTCCTGACCAGGTGCTAAACAATGCAAGACAAGTCCTATGCCCTCTATAGCTTTTCTCTTATAATAATTCCTCATGTTAGATGCCATCTCATTCAGTGGAGACAACAACTGTCCCCTGACCTCTGTTACGTTCCCTCTTTTGAGAAAGTCATTCAGATTTTGTAATGTTAAATTTCTGGGAGCAGGTGTTGGCGAATAGGACATATCCATCTCAAAAGGGGACTCCTCTGATTCAGAAAAGTGGTGTGTCTGAAAACAAATTTCATAAATTTAGTATCACTAGGAAAACAAATAATGAACGACAATGGGAGCATACTAGTCAACAGGATTTCTGACCCATCACCCTTCTGTAGTGGTGTGGGACAGCACCAATATATGTTCATTTACGTATATTGTAATGTAATTGGTACAATCATCAGACATGAACTAGCACTAGAGCAAATAGCTTCTGGAAAGTTGCTAAGAATTCGCCGATACCCGACATCAAAACAATTCAGACTTATTATGCTGGGATTAATTCAAAATTCACATGTAATTATCATTACCTGCTCAATGACTCTAGTAGGTAGTTCTAAGTTATTACTGTCACTGGTGTCGCTACCAGTAGCTGTTGCTGGAGGAGGAGGCAGTATGCCAGTTCCACTACCCATAGCTACAGATGACGTACTAGCAGTAGATTGATGATGGATGTAAGAGGCAGTAGCTGCAGATGATGTAGCAGTGGGAGGGGTGTCATCAGTTCCCACAGTAACCTAAAACCACAAACCACAAAATAATTTTCTAAACTTATTCCACATCAATAATTATTAAACTTATTTTTAAAAAATACATAAAAGTATTTGCAGGAGGGTAATATTTTAAAAAATTTCTGAAATAAAGTCTCACATTGATCGACTGACCTGTTACCGGCCAGTCCATCATTCCGAGGCTCGATACTAGAAAATTGTCAATGTCCCATACATGTTGGGGTTGATATTATGAATATTCTGAGAGATTGGCCCTGATCGAAATATCCTTCACGTACAAATATAGTTTTAAAGGGCCTGGCAAGATCCATTTTGGGCTCTGATAATGATCATAGGATGAAGTTGAATTTTTGACCCTATGCCATATCATTTATTTGAAGAACTAACCTGAGGCAGTGTAGCAGCCTGGCTCTTTTGACGTTCCATTTCTTCATTATGGGCTGCATAACATTTCCTACATATACCTAGAATGAAAGAAAAAATTATAAAATTAACAAGAATTTTTTAATGCTACCAAAATTAAAGAAAAAGCAGAGGGCTGGATCCCTGTAAAGGTATTACAGCTATATCAGATTCAATGCAGCTAGTGTGAGGACTTCTGAATTCTATGGCTTAATTCAGTCAACTCGAGTATCACCACACAACTATTTTCTGTTAATTTGATGGTGGTCGAGAATTCGAGTATACCGCACAACTCTTTTTTGCTAAATTGGTTGTGGTCGAGCACACACAAGGTTTTCATCACTATTTCAAAAACACATTTTTTCCCCTTTTTTTTCACTAGTATTTTATTTCACTTACCCGATCCAATAGGAATAAGCTGATTCCAAGTGACAAAAGCTTCTCTGCTCATTTTCAGCGACACAGCACGGTCTTTGTAAGGCTTCCCCTTAGATGTGGCACCATGCATTGGATGTTTACATCCTTTTGGTGAGACCCAGGCGGTAGCGATGTGTAACACATATCAATCTAGATCAAAAATACCACACCGTAAAGAAACAGCTGCCATTCAGTTCTCACGTCATTTATTGCTATGTGATGTGCTAAAAGGTGGGCCTTAGTGTCCTTAGTACACCTTTTCACTCGTATAAGTCATTTTCGTGGTCATATCCGGGATATGTACCACATTTTATGGCCAAAAATGACGAAAAAACGCAATGTTCTGTGGTCTCGGGTGCGGCCATCTTTGATTGGAAACTAAGCCTAATCAAACAGACTAGTTTTGCTAGGCGGGTTTACAGCTTATCTTTAAAGGACAATATTGGTGCCAGTCGTTATCACATATGTGATAAAACTGGTTAAACAGGTTCCAAATATTATTTTATCACAGACATCATTGCTACGATAGATGAGTAATCAATGTTTCAACAGTAGGAAGTGACGAACGCAAAAGGAAAACAGGAGTTATCCCTTTATATAACTGAATGAAGTGACGGGTGATAACAGATACATGGGCGAATTTCTGATCACTAATAATTCCTTCGAAGACCAAAAGTTGTTGTATGGGACTGTGAAAGGATATCTGACAATTCATAAACAAAACTGACTCTCACTACATAAGAGAACATGAAAGAAAAAGAACATGAAAGAAAAATAGAAAAAGTCCGTGCATTACCATGTTTTTATAAGTATAGAATGAATAAACACCCGTGAATGTACGGACTAATTCTATTTTTCTTGTGTTCTCTTATCTAATGACATGCAATTGCTTGTTTGAATTGTCAGATATAGAGAATCAGCGATTTACAATAGGGAAAATTCACCAACTTTGACTTATGATTTCGCACTGAATGAAGAGAGGTGACAGAGATTTTATTTCTTATATCGATAGAGGGTATCAAGCTGTGCATAAAACCATTTCGATATTTTGACCTACCCCGCATCATAAAAAATAAAGCGAATCTTCGCAGGTGTATATTTTCCGTTTTTTTCGCCATATGTTACAATTTTGCTGACCATTACACCCAGAGAATAGATGCGACTTTATGGTATTCATACTGGGGCACAGGAAGACCCCCACTAACATCCCCAATCACCACCATTTTCAACAAAACCCTACACTCGCCACAATAGGTGACTGAAAATTGACCAAAAATGACCCGAAAAAGGGCAAAATTGGCCAAAAATCACCCACAAGCTGTATCTCAAAAACGGTTAAATTTTTAGATCGGCCCTTCTGGCTGTGAAGTAGTCAGGGGGAGTCCATAAAACCCCCCCTGAGATGAACTCGATCTGCCGACCCCCCACCTTCCCAATTTTGCATGATTTTGCATGGTTTTCTCATGGAATGACTCTTAAATTACTAATATAACATATTTATTTTAATTTACTAATATAACATATATTTTAATTTACTAATATACATGTATATATATTTTAATTTACTAATATAACATTTATTTAATTTATTAATATAACATTTATTTAATTTACTAATATAACATTAACAATATAACATTTTATTTAATTTACTAATATAACATATGTTTTAATTTACTAATATAACATATGTTTTAATTTACTAATATAACATATGTTTTAATTTACTAATATAATATATTTCAATTTACTAATATAACACTTTGACAAGTTGCATGGAACCATCTTTTGCATGAAAAACAATGAACGCAATTTGTTGAACACCTGGATTTACAAAATCCACAAGCAAATATAGGCGCCATCGTGAAAATTTATATGATAGGTATAAAATCCGATAATGATCCAAAATGAAAGTGGGAGATTCGTGTGTGTGAAATAGCTTTATTTAATGCCTGCTTCCACCAAAGTGATATCGCAGACAAATAGGAAATCCATGCGAAGAAATCATTTATATACATGCAAGTTTTTGATAGTGTCATATAGAACTCAAATCGATGACACTATGACACTATTTCTATATGACACTATCTATACTCAGCCAAATTAAAAACTTGACACTCAGGATTTTTGGGACTAGATTTTTAATATTTGGTTTAAGGCAACTATTTTAGTGTTATGTTGTGCACAGACGACCTTGACATCAACAGAAAGCAAGAATACGTCTCGCCGAAAGTCCTTGACATTGATAACGTTCGTGATGTCACAGTACCCCCCAAAACGAAATTCACAGACTTGGAGAACAATCGGAATAAAGTGTTTAGTAACGGTTGTGGCCTCCTCTAGCGTCTCGTACAGCCACACAATGTCTTCTCATGGATCTCAGAACATTAGTAAACACTACCCGAGGAAGACGTCGCCACTGCTCAGCAAGAGCATGTTGAAGGTCCTGCAACGTCAGTGGTGGATTCACTTGCTGACGAACACGTCGTCCCAGATGTGTTCAATAGGATTAAGGTCGGGGCTAAGCGACGGCCAATCCAGGACTTGGACACCAGCATTTCTTAAAAAATTCTGGGTAGCAATTGCTGAATGGGGTCGAGCATTGTCTTGTTGAAACGTTAGTCCAGGCCCATGTCTCTGCATAAACGGAAGAAGAACAGGTTGCAAAATCTGATCCCTGTACTGGACAGCATTTAAGTTCCCTTGGACAACAACAAGAGGAGAACGTCCATGTGCACAAAAATAACCCCAAACCATGACGCTGCCGCCACCAAATTGGTCAACTTCTCTGACGCATACTTGAGCGTAACGTTCACCTCGTCTGCGGTACACTCGGGCCCTGCCATCGGCAAATCTCAAATTGAATCGAGATTCGTCACTAAAGACAACCGAATTCCATTGTCTTTGAGTAAATCGTATGTGTCTTGTGGCCCACACAAGTCGGTTACGGCGATGAAGAGGTGTCAATATTGGTCCATTATAGGGCCTCCGAGCTCGAAGACCAGCAGCCTGCAAGCGATTTCGAACAGTTTGTGCAGTTACCCTTCCACCAAACATCTCTCTACTTGTGGAGGTTGCAGTGACAAATCTGTTTCTAAGATGACGTAATCGTATTGCTTGATCTTCCTGGAGTGACGTCACACGTGGCGCTCCCGCCCTTGGGCGGTCGGCAATAGTTCCAGTTTGAAGCACTCTCATTCTAAGATTAATTATTGTCTGGCGTGAACAATTAAAGACTCTTGCAACAGTGACCACAGACTGATCAGCATAGAGCCTACCTATAGCACGTAGACGTTCTACATTTGATACAAAGATGAAAATAACAATTTTAATTTGTTTTTCCAGTTCAAGTTACCTGTGCGTGTTCAGTTTAAGAAAACTTGCATCGATTGACCTCACGAGTTTCTGTTTGCACGTGTTTTTCAGGTTTTTCATCTTTATATGCTCAAAAGTCACGTGATCCACGTGACTTTACAATTTTATGAAATTAAAGGCTTCTTACTACTTACTATCGTTAGAAACACATTAAAATTTATTTGACTTACCAGAAATTCAAGTTTTTAATTTGGCTGAGTATATATGAAGTTGGCATATATTAGTTCGATATGTTGAGAAAAGTAGTGACCCACCTGCGCTTTCATACTTGAATAGATCACCATAGATTGGATAATTTGGACGCGACAAGTCGAAATAATTGTATTTTGTTGGCTTGTCGTGTTGTGAATAATAACAAGTCAACAGAATTGATCCGGCAAGTCGACAAAATGAAGGCGACGATTGTCGGGTTATTTTGTTGTGTTTTCGGGTTGATTTGTCGCCTTCTTCATAGATGTTATTTGAATGGCCGCTAACAGCCACCATACAAAATAGTTCATAAACACAGTTTCTTTTTTATTTAAACAATATTTTATTCACAGGATACCGAAACAAGCAAATGACTTATATAAATCGGCTTACCAAATGCAAGATACATCAATGATATAAACAAATATTATGATCAATATACATGTATATTGAGTGTTCAATTACATATTTAATAAGATTACAGAAAGAATATAATCAAGTGTTAGCTAGCATCAGGACCAGGAAAGGGTCGATACTCGACTGCTTAGTTTAGATTCATTTCACAAAATCGTAGGCGGCTAGCGCAACCTGTAACCGATATGTGGGTGGTGGATATATTGGTTTAAACAATATTTTATTTTGAGAATGACATGAGTATACAATACTGATGTAATGGATTTGAAAACAAGCCGAAGCCTATATAAATTCATCTCCATGTAATTTATACATTTCAATACAAATAGTAATATGTACAAATTTCAAAAGTATAGCTTACATATTTACATAGACAAATAGATAAATAAAAACAAGCCAACAGTGAGGCTGATGTCCCGAAATGCTCAAATAAATAGATGACACATATTCATTAATCGCACATCTATTTTTTTCAAAAGTATCCAGCAATCAAACTGATTATCAACTATACACTAAGTTTCATCACTCTCTATCAGATAAAATCAAAGTTATCTTGTCCCAGAGCATCGACCAAGGAAATTGCTTATCTCTGCTTAAGCTTGATATGTTAATCATTGAACTCCGTCAAGACAAACATCTACATCAAGTTTAAACATACTACCTCAATTAGAAGCAGAGTTGTTATGTTCCAAAGTCTTGACCAATTAAAATTCTTAGCCTAAGCAGAAAATTCTCATCATCAAACTTAGTCAAGGTATTGATGTAATGAAACTATACACCAAGTTTCATCACTCTCACTTAATTAGAACTAAAGTTATCGTGTCTCAAAGCACCAACCAATCAAATTGCTTATCTCTGCTTACCCTAAGCAGAAAATGCTCATCTTCGCACTCCATCAAGTCATTGACCTCATAAACACCTACACCAAGTTTGTAGCTCAATTAGAAATGAAATGAAATGGGGTTTAACGTCCTACTGTTCTGCTCCTATACTGGGCTAATGAAGACGGGCATACGCCATACAGTGTACTATGAGGGAAATTTTGCCCGGGCAGCGGCACTATCGCCTACTCTTATATCGAATTCCAACTGCCAGGGGATCTTTTACGTGCATTCCAATATATACACGGGACCTCGGTTTTTCGTCTCATCCGAAGGACCAGACAGCTGTCCTTGTCAGGCCCTCCGTTTTGCACCCCATCAATTCATTGACCTTATAAACACCTACACCAAGTTTGTACATTCTAGCTCAATTAGAAGGAGAGTTATTGTGTTCCAAAGTCTTGGCCAATCAAATTGCTTATCGCTCTGCTTACCCTGAGCAGAAAGTGCTCATTATCGAACTTAGTCAAGGTATTGATGTAATGAAACTATACACCAAGTTTCATCACTCTCACTTAATTAGAACTAAAGTTATTGTTTCCCAAAACATCAACCAATCAAATTGCTTATCTCTGCTTACCCTAAGCAGAAAATGCTGATCTTCGAACTCCATCAAGTCATTGACCTCATAAACACCTATACCAAGTTTGTACATTCTAGCTCAATTAGAAGGAGAGTTATTGTGTTCCAAAGTCTCGGCCAATCAAATTGCTTATCGCTCTGCTTACCCTGAGCAGAAAATGCTCATTATCGAACTTGGTCAAGGTATTGATGTAATGAAACTATACACCAAGTTTCATCACTCTCACTTAATTAGAACTAAAGTTATTGTGTCCCAAAACATCAAACAATCAAATTGCTTATCTCGGCTTACCCTAAGCAGAAAATGCTAGCTCAATTAGAAGGAGAGTTATTGTGTTCCAAAGCCCCCAACTAGGCTAGATTAGCGGACACTGTTCCTGTGTTCCAAAAAATTAAATTTTTAGCCAGGATACGTTGAATACTAATACCAAGCACGTATGGAAGAGGTGGAAAACTGCGGTTACAAGAAATTGATTTTTGGGCATAGAACGTTTAATGGGGCTAAAAATGCGTTTTTGAAAAAAAAAATTGTTCCTGAAACCGCAGAGTATCGCCTCTTCCATACGTGCTAGGCATTAGTATTCTACGCATCCTGGCACAATTTTTAATTTTTTGGACCACGGGAACAGTGCCGGTTAATCTATCGTAGTGGGGGGGGGGGCATTTTGGGCGTGTCTGTTAGGGGTATCCCAACGCACAAACTGTCTGGCAGTGGTCATTCATGATTCCTGTAGTGGTACTGAACAACTCCAAAGCTGTTTTAGGTGGTACAGATTTCAGCTAATCTAGCCTAGCCGGGTCTGGAAATTAGATATAGACCAGGGGAGAAGGGGGGTATTATCCGAAAGGTGGGCAAAAAGCGAGAGTTGACTTTTCTAGAAGCATTTTTCCTCAGGAATCCGAGGGAGCGTTCTGGGGTTATCGAGGTCAAAAGGTCACCAGAGGTCAAAGGAGGCTGGCTTATGAATTTAGCCACTTCTGATGCTGTCTGTCGCAGATTTCTTGTTGGAACGCAGCTGAATCATTGAATAAGTGACGAGGGATAATTTGTGAAACCAATTAATCAAATTATGACGTAATTGAAAAGGTCACCGAGGTCAAATAAGCAAGAAATAAGGATGCACTGAGATTAGGGCCAAAACTAATGTTATTTTCAATATGCAGTACAATTCTGCATGGTCTGGCGAAGTAATTTCATCCAAAATTAACGATTATGTTAAACGAGTGATATGTCACACCATAAGTATATAATCTATAAGTATATAATCGCGAACATTTCACAAACTGGAAGTATTATTCGTTACCACTTCCGGGTTTACCGATTGTGGATTGTGATGGACATTACTCGATATTCACGTCCATGAGTGCATATGACTCCCCATCCGATTCATTATCGTCATCAACGTCATTAGTATCGACATTAATTTTGTTGAAAACGTGGGAAATTTCTCCATCGTCATGAACCAACAAATCAGCGATGTTTTTGGGGTACGCTTCCTCTACCCATTTCAGGGAGAAATCCTCGTTCCAACCATGTAGGGTTGGTGACTCCAGTTCAAGCCTTGGCGAAGACGCAGATCGCCACATCTCGCCACATAGTTGGCTTGACAACAATGAAGCTTGAGGGACTTGGCACAGGGTGGAAGCAAGGTCAGGTCTACGATGCGTCCTTTCTTATAATTTGCCCAGAAAATATTGTATCGAGCCTGATCTACATTCGTAAGGCGAGGCTGGCCGTAGAACACGCAAAAAAAATTACTCAAGGTATGAACGTGCGTTCCCCCAACACAGGTTCAACTCCTAAAGTTCCGAACGTAGCCAGAGCCTCTTCGTCTATTTTCACAATGGTATTTTTCCTTTGCGGAAGAAGGACAAAACGTAGTCGTTTCCATGATTGCTCGTTGTCAGACTTAGTTTAAACAATATTTTATTCAATAAACTGAATTGGATTGAACAACAGGCAAAGGCCTATATAAGTTCTCTCTAAACATATAAAATAGTTAAATCTTATGTTTACAATACAGTGGTGACATATGTACAGTGAGTAACAAACATATATACATTTTGAAGTGTAATTTTAAGTTTTAAATGTTAAAGTTTTAAAATCTCTTGCTGTCTTTTATGTATTTTTGCACTATTTCAAATATGTTGGAATTGGTATTATCTGAAAGAGAGGGGTTGCCATATAGGATCAGGTCAATTGTAACATTTTGATTAAGGTGGTGTAGATTATTTTTTAGAATTTTTCTTGGGGCAGAGTAGGCTGGACATATGAAATAATAATGGTAATTATCTTCGTCTGCAGAATTACACCTAGAGCACACTTTTGTGTCACTAATAAAATGGTAGAATAAGTGTTTATTTAAGTTACTAGCTTTATTTCTTAATTGGCAATGGATAATATTCTCTTTCCTATTTCCAGAATTATAATATAGTAGTGGTCTAATTAAAGGATACACGCGTGAAAGGCCCAATTTGAATGTACTTAACGTTTGTGAAGTTTTAATATTTTCAGGTAAGTTGTTCCAAAGTTTAATTGTGCAGGGAAAGAAACTATTAGAATATGAACTCGTTTTACAAAATGGTAGATTGAGGTTCAGATTTTCATTTCGAAGGTTATAATTTGATACAGGCGGTTCAAATTTTTTAAAGGCTTCAGATAGATGAGTGGGACTTAGGTTATTCTTTATTTTGTATAAGTAAATTAATTTGTGTTTTATTCTGCGATTAGACAATGATTCCCAGCCAAGCTCTTTGTATAAATTGTTTTTAGATGAATTTCTTCTAAGGCCAGTTATTATTCTACCTGCTTCAGTTTGAACACTTTCTAATAGATCAGAATCCTTCTTTGAACAGTTATCCTATACAATATCGGCATATTCTAAAATCGGACGAACAAAAGCAAGATATATTTTGTTAAGTGAAATTCTGTTAATTTTGTATTTCAGTATACGCAAAATATTTAGTCGACCACAAGCTTTCTGGTATATATTTGAAATGTGTTTTGACCATAATGCATTAGACTGAAATGTTATTCCCAAATGACAATGAATAGTTACGTTTTCAACTTTTGTATTTTCAAAAAAGTCTGGATGGATTGTATTTTTCCTAGTAAAAATAATATCTTTAGTTTTATTGGGGTTAAAAGTTACACACCATTGTTTAGCCCACGATGAGATAATATTCAGATCTTCAGTCATAGAGTTCGCGCTACTTAGAGGATCATTATGAATAATGGTAAAAAGTGAAGTATCATCGGCGAATAGCCTTATGTTGTTAGTAATATTATCGGAGATATCATTTAAATAAATTAAAAATAGGAAAGGACCCAGCACACTTCCCTGGGGGACTCCAGAATCAGTATACAAATAGTTTGATTTGAAACCTTCTAAAACTACGCATTGTTGTCTATTACTTAAATAGTGTTCAATCCATTTACATAATATTTCATTAACTCCATATTGTTTAATTTAGACAATAAGCTTATATGCCAAACTTTGTCAAACGCTTTTGATACATCACAAAATATAAATCGAATTTGCTTTCCTTTATCAAGATTACTAATTATAACATCATAAATTTCTAAAAGTTGGTTTATTGTAGAATCGTTAGGTTGAAAACCAGACTAATACTTATATGGCAGGTTATTTTCTTTTGCAAAATTATAAAGATTTTTGAATAAGATTTTCTCTAGTATTTTACATAATGAGCATGTTAATGAAATTGGTCTATAGTTTTCAGGGAACTGCAGATCACCCTTTCCTTTATACACTGCAATGATATGTGAAGTCCTCCAGATATCAGGTAATAATTGGAGTTCTAATGAAAGATTAAAAAGTTTAGTGAGAGGGCTTGTGTATGGTGGCTGATAGTGGCCATGTTAAATCTCGCCCTTTTCATAACGCGACAACACGACATCACGACAGTATTGACTTTATTCTGTGGTATCATCGTGTTATTTTTATCGTAACTAGTCTCTTTCTACAAGTCACAAAAATACAGCTGTACTCATTACATCATATATAGGCCTAAGTAGTAGATTTGATAAATATAAAAGAGATAGTAGGAAAACGTTGATTAATTATTTGTTTTCTCAAAATAATGAAACATTTTGTGTCCACAAGTGAATTATATTTGGTATTATATTTAAAAAATCTAGAATTACAATAGCAGGACCAAAGTGAGTTAGCTAAGTTAATTCCTTGAAGAAAAAGTGGTGTCGGGAGGTATCGAACAAGTAAGCATTCATTGCCATGTGTACGACACCCACCAATATTTATAGATGACTGGAGCAATAGTTTAAAAATGATTTCAGAAGACAGGGTGGGAAGGGGATTGTAAAAAAACCAAATCGGGTCACATTCTTTAAAATCACAGCATTATCATAGTGCAGCACGTCACCCCAATAGTTGCAGGAGTTTTTTTGAATGAGGTGGAGAAAACGATTCGCAGCCTGTCATTGAGTCAACTGGCGTGGTTTTGAATCCCCGGTTGTACGTGACAAGGTGTAGGGTCGCCTGTCAAACTGCGTGGGTTTTCTCCGGGTCCTCCGGTTTCCTCCCACTGCTAAAGACCCCTACGCGCAAACGATTTATTGAAATAAAATTAAACCATATGTTAGTCCCGAAATGACCTAATTTGTGTCGAGTGGAGGTTAAACCCCCTCTCTCTCTCTCTCTCTCTCTCTCTCTCTCTCCCATTTGACATCACTAATGGGATTGAGGCCTAGATGAGTAAAAATAGGCCCAGTAATATCTTCAACTATGAACACACTCTAAAAGCCTCATACCCCCCCCCCCCCCCACGTCACCAAATAGATGCAGGAGTTTTTTTATGAGGTGGAGAAAACGATTCGCAGCCGTTATTGACCTTATCGCATATAGGCTTGCATCCGTTTGACATCACTGATGGGATTGGGGCCTAGATGAGTAAAAATAGGCCCAGTAATATCTTCAACTATGAATACACTCTAAAAGCCTCTAACCCCCCACCCCCCCACCCCACGTCTCTTATTTAGTTTTACAAATAATTCCAGAATCAATAAAATGGTATCAATGATGTTTGATACAACTGGAAAATAATATGTCAAAAATTGATTAAACATGAGAAATATTATGACATATTGAATCCGTATCAGTGATAACGTACATTTACTCAATATGTTCCTTCCAATGGATCATCATTTAACATGAAACAAGGAAAGCAGCGATCGAAGAAAAAGATTTAAAAACACACACATTTCAATATGACAGTAGTGATTTGGTCATGCATTTACATTCGAGAGTGTCATGCTTTCTTTGAAAGTAATGATTGTGCCAAATTTGAACAAAGTCAGTTTACATTCGCGGCCTATAGGTAGAGTGTTGACAGATCAAACGTAAAAAAAAACAAAGAAAAAACCAGACCTATAAAAATATATTTCTAAAACTCTTTTAATTTTGAAATAATATTGTTTTCGCGTGTGCTAAGTGTTTCAGCGAATACATGTAGTTACAGAAAGGGTCTTGTAGATTAAGACTATAGTGCATGTGCAGTTTCAAACTTCCGAGACGACAAGTCGACAAGTCGATGATACGACAAAACCAAACTGTCGTATCATCGACTTGTCGACTTGTCGTCTCGGAAGTTTGAAACTGCACATGCGCTATAGTCTTAATCTACAAGACCCTTTCTACAACTATTCGCTAAAACACTTATCACACGTGAAAACAATATAATTTCAAAATTAAAAAAGGTTTAGAAAATATATTTTCATAGATCTGTTTTTTTTAAGGTGTTATCTGTCAACCCTCTGGTATAACTACAGACTGCGGAACTAGATGTTCAAATTTGGCATAATCATTACTTTCAAAGACAGGATGGCATGAAATGAAATGAAATGGGGTTTAACGTCCTACTGTTCTCTCCTAAGCTGGGCTAAAGACGACGGGCATATGCCATACAGTGTGCTATTAGGGAATTTTGCCCGGGAAGCGGCGCTACGGCCCGCTCTTATATCGAAATCCAACTGCCAAGGGATCTTTTACGTGCACGCCAATGTGTACACGGGTCCTCGGTGTTTCGTCCCATCCGAACGACTAGACAGCTGTCATTGTCAGGCCCTCCGTCCTGCATCACTGACAAGGGGGAACCACACCGGTAAATCTTGATGAATTTTGTCGGCCAATGCAGGGATCGAACCAATCTGTGAAAAAAGTCGTCTAATATCTCTGTAAAAGATGACTGTTTTCAACACATGCAATCATGTCACGCGGTGTCAATCATTGGACCAATGGCGCGTGCATTGTTTATATAAGACGTAACTGCTTCGGGTAGAATGATGCCTTTTACTCATTTTAATACCCATTTACGCTACATAGGAAATATTTTTTACCTACAAATACTTCAAATGTCTTTATTTATTTTTCTAATACATAAAAAAAAAATTTTTAGAATTAAATTTGTCGGAGGAATAATGTTAATATTGGGGACTCATTAAGTCGCATCGATGTCATTCTTATCAGAGGCCTAGCGAATATTCACTTCTGATCAGTGTGGGATCGAACACCCGACCTCCAGGCTAGCTAGCCAGCGTCTTTCCCACGTAGCCACGCGATCCTCTGAAAGGATGATACTCTCGGGTGTAAATACATGACCGAACCACTACTGTCATATTGAAGACGGGCATACGCCATACTATGAGCGAAATTTTGCCAGGACAGCGCACTATAGCCTACCATTATATCGAATTCCAACTACCAAGGGATATTTTACGTGCCAGGCCCTCTGTCCAGCACAACTGACAAGACCTCGTCGGAAAATCTGGATGAACTTTCTCGTCCAATGAAGGGATCGAACACCCAGCTTTCGGGTTACCGAACCAACGTCTTACCTGCATAGACACTGTGACTCCCCCGCAAAATATCAAGCACCAAAAACAATGGATCGAGGCCTAGATGATTACACACTATGAAAGCCTCATACGCCCCCCCCTCCCCACGTCTCTTATTTTGTTTTACAAATAATTTCAGAATCAATAAAATGATATCAATGATGTTTGATACGACTGAAAAATAACATGTATAACATTGATTAAACAACATAGGTAGTAATGAGAAATATTACATATTGAATCCGTATTAGTGATAGCGTAGATTTACTCAATACGTTCTTTCCAATAGATCATCATTTAACTTGAAACAAGGGAAACAGTCGATCGAAGAAAACAGATTTTAAAAAAAAAACAGGTTTCAATGTGACAGTAGTGCTTCGGTCATGCATTTACCTCCGAGAGTGCAACCCTTTCTTTGAAAGTAATGATTGTGCCAAATTTGAACAAATTCCATCTAGATTCGCGGCCTGTAGGTAGAGTGTTGACAGATCAAATGTAAAAAAAAAACAAAAAAAAACCCCCAAAACCCCAGACCTATAAAAATATATTTTCTTAAACTCTTTTAATTTTGAAATTATATTGTTTTCACATGTGCTAAGTGTTTTAGCGAATATTTATAGAAGGTAATATAATCCTTTAGTGGCATTTAGCAATTGGAAACATAACAAAACTGACACAGTTATATGGGACAACAATCACTGTTTTATTATACACAAGCACAACGTTTCGATAAATATACTCTTATCGTTATCAAGCACAATGATAAAGATAAGAGAATACTTATCGAAACGTTGTGCTTGTGTATAATAAAACAGTGATTGTTGTCCCATATAACTGTGTCAGTTTTGTTTTTTTATTTATAGAAGGGTCTTGTAGATAAAGACTATAGCGCATGTGCAGTTTTAAACTTCCGAGACGACAAGTCGACAAGTCGATGATACGACAGTTTAGTGTTTTGTCGTACCGTCGACTTGTCGTGGCGATAAGTCGATGATACGACAGCACGACAAAATAAGGTCGATGATACGACGAAATCAGACGATCTTACGACAGTTTGTTCTGTTGTAAGATCGCCCGATTTTATCGTAAGATCGTGTGATTTTGTCGTGCCGTCGTATCATCGACTTATCGCCACTGTAAGTCGATGATACGACGACACGACAAAATCACACAATCTTACGACAAAATCATGCGATCTTACGACAGAACAAACTGTCGTAAGATCGCGTGATTTTGTCGTGTCATCGACCCAATTTTGTCGTGCGGTCGTATCATCGACTTATCGTCTCAGAAGTTTAAAATTGCACATGCGCTATAGTCTTAATCGACAAGACCCTTTCTATAACTATTCGCTAAAACACTTGGCAAATGTGAAAATAATATAATTTCAAAATTAAAATACTTATCGAAACGTTGTGCTTGTGTATAATAAAACAGTGATTGTTGTCCCATATAACTGTGTCAGTTTTGTTTTTTTATTTATAGAAGGGTCTTGTAGATAAAGACTATAGCGCATGTGCAGTTTTAAACTTCCGAGACGACAAGTCGACAAGTCGATGATACGACAGTTTAGTGTTTTGTCGTACCGTCGACTTGTCGTGGCGATAAGTCGATGATACGACAGCACGACAAAATAAGGTCGATGATACGACAAAATCAGACGATCTTACGACAGTTTGTTCTGTTGTAAGATCGCCCGATTTTATCGTAAGATCGTGTGATTTTGTCGTGCCGTCGTATCATCGACTTATCGCCACTGTAAGTCGATGATACGACGACACGACAAAATCACACGATCTTACGACAAAATCATGCGATCTTACGACAGAACAAACTGTCGTAAGATCGCGTGATTTTGTCGTGTCATCGACCCAATTTTGTCGTGCGGTCGTATCATCGACTTATCGTCTCGGAAGTTTAAAATTGCACATGCGCTATAGTCTTAATCGACAAGACCCTTTCTATAACTATTCGCTAAAACACTTGGCAAAGGTGAAAATAATATAATTTCAAAATTAAAATAGTTTTATAAAATATATTTTTATAGGTCTGTTTTTTTTTTCGTTTTATCTGTCAACACTTTACCTACAGGCCGCGAATCTAGATGGACTTTGTTCAAATTTGGCACAATCATTACTTTCAAAGAAAGGATGACACCCACGGATGTAAATGCATGACCGAACCACGACTGTCATATTGAAACTTGTTTTTTAAAATCTTTTTTTCTTCGATCGGCTGCTTCCCTTGTTTTCAAGTTAAATGGTGATCCATTAGAAGGAACATTTTGAGTAAATGTATCATTGATACGGATTCGAAATGTAATATTTACTACCCTATGTTGTTTAATCAATTTTAGACACATTAATTTCCAGTCGTATCAAACATCATTGATAGGGACCTGCCATTTTATTGATTCCGAAATTATTTGTTAAACAAAATAAGAGGGGGGGAGTGCGTAGGGGACTTTCGGAGTGTGTTCATAGCTGAAGGCAATACTGGGCCTATTTTTAATCATCTAGGCCCCAATCCCATTAGTGATGTCAAACGGATGAATACGCGATAAGGTCAATAACAGCTGCAAATCGCTTTCTTCACCTCATAAAAAAACCTCCCCTGCACTGATTGGGATGGCGTGCTACACCAATGCAGTGATTTTCTGTGATCTGATTTGAGGTTTTATATAATCCCCTTCCCACTCTAATAAAATAAATTGGAAATCTTCTGAAATCGCTTCTAAACTATCGCTTCAGTAATCTATAAGTATTGGTGGGTGTCGTACACGAGGCAATGCATGCTTGTTCGATACCTACCGACACCACTTCTTATTCAAGGAATTAACATAGCTGACTCACTTTTGTCCTGCTATTATAATTCTAGATTTTTTGAATATAATACCAATAATTCAATTTTGGGTGCAAAATGTTTCATTATTTTGAGAAAACGAATAATTAATCAACACTTTCCTATTATCTCTTTTGACGAGTGTTATTGTATCTAATCTGATGTAATGAGTGTAATGAGTACAGCTGTATTTTTGTGACTTGTAGAAAGAGACTATGCCAATAAGTCGACATCTCGACGTTAGGATAAAAATAACACGATGATACGACAGAGTTAAGTGTCGTATGATTGCGCCAATACTGTCATGATGTCGTGTTGTCGCGTTATGAAAAGGGCGAGATTTAACATGGCCACTATCAGCCACCATACTTGTGATTGATGGAGTTATCTTTTTTCAATACATCTGGACTGATATTATCGGGACCAGAAGGTTTTGAACAGTTAAGAATTAGTAACTGGTCTTTCACTTCTTGCTCACTTACAATAAAATTTTGTAGTTCGTTGTTACTGCGACAAGCAAAGTATGGAAGGTCAGGTACATCATTTAATTTTGAAATCGAAGCAAAATAAGAGTTTAGGATGTTTGCCTTATCAAGTGGGTGTGTGTAAACACAGTTTTCAAATAATAATGGGGAGGTTTGTACCTTTACATTATCATAATTTGTAATAGATTTAGCTATTTTCCACCATTTATTTGGTTGCAAGTTTTTATTATTTATTTGTTGTTCTAATTTCTCTTTAAAACTATTTTTAGCTTCCCTAATTAATGTTATTACTTCATTTCTTATTTTTCTAAATAATAGCCAATGATTAGGACTATTTGTTTTTTTTGGCGCGTCTGTGTGCTCTATTTCGTTTTCGAATTTTTATACGTAAGGCGTTATTCATAAATGGTTTATCATTTGGTCTTATAGTTACTACTTTTGTTGGGATATATTGTACTAATGCTTTATTTAAAACATCTAAAAAGCTTTGATAAATTTTATTAATATCATTTTTAAAAACATTTTTTCACCAATCGACAGTTAATAATTCGTTATTTAAACCTTCATAATCTGCAAGTTTATAATTTCTAATAGTTCTTTTGTATGTTAATTGTTTGTATGTTTTTATATTTAAAGATAAGGTTATTGGTGAATGTGTACTGCATATAGGAGCATTAACATTAGTATCTGATATAAGGGATTTCCTATTGGTAATAAAAAGATCAATGCATGAACCTGGGAGCGTTGTGAAATTAGTCGGTTCTTTTATCAGATTTTCAAGATTTAATCTTTGTAATAGTTTTTTAAATTTAGCACAATTACTTGAATTACTTAAAATGTTGATATTAAAATCCCCCGTTAGGATAAAAGAGGAACCACTATCTAATGCATTAGATAATGTATCGTAAAATATGTCCCAAAAGGCAACCTTTGTATTTGGGGGTCTATATATTACCCCGAGTAGGAATTTGGTGTAATCAGTAAATATGTCTATAAAAATTAATTCAATATCAGAGTTTATGAGATCATGCCTAATCTGAAAGTGTAGATTATTTTTTTATATAAACAACCCCTGCACCCCCATGCCTGTTTCTATCTAATCTAACTGGACTTCTATAACCGGGCAGTAAAATCATTGAATCATTAATAGTGTTGTCTAAATGAGATTCAGTAATACATATTATATCATAGTTGGAGAATTCAGCTTCAATTATATCTAGTTATGGCAATAAACTACATACATTATTGTAGACAATGGAAATGTTCCCTGTATTTAATGTATTAACCCTTTCACTGCGTATACCCGGTAGTACCGGGTATTATAAAATGTCAGTAAAATGCACGTACCCGGTATTACCGTGTACTCAGTAAAGCCCTCGCTAAAATTAGTACCGTAACTGCAAGTGCCATCTATTGTATTTTCTATACACTAGAACATATTTCCACGTGTTTCAAAGCGGCAAACAGTAAAATGGCGGAGTGCATAGTGACAATGTTGACGATGCACTCTCGACGAAGTCGTGAATGACGTCTTGCTCACCAACACGTGGACAATTTCGAGGCGGGTGATACACATAATTCGTTTCCAGTTACTTGATAATGATAGTAGTGAGGACAGTGATTGGTATTATGAAGTGTGTGATTTGTTGTGCGACGTTCCGCCCATGGCTAGCTATGTCTCCCGTGCATGATGAACAAGCCCAATGTGAACACGATAGCCCTGTGTCTGCAGTAGATTCTGACAATAATTCTGATGTTGATAAAAATGCTGACCTGCTGGATTGTAAAAGACGTAGGCAATTCCTGAGTCCCGAACGTGTAGATCTATTGACTGACTATATTGATAATGATATAGGACTTGGGGATGAAAGTGAAAGTGAAAGTAAAAACAAGGTATTGCAATCCGCACGTGGTCATGGCAGCGGGAGACGTGATGCGCGTGTTCGTGGCGGCATTGCTCATGGCTGCTATTGATATTTTTGTTCATTTTATATATCTTTATCAAAATCCAGTGAAAAAAACAATATCTTTTAAGTATTTCATGGAGAAAAATTCGTTTTCGTGTTAGCTTTAGTGAGAAATAAGAAATCCAAAATGGCCGCCATGACGTCACGTGACTACATTATTATGCAAATTTCCAAAATTCTATTTTTTCCTCTTAGCCCAACCTCATGCCCATCCCAACAGACAAAAAGATTTTTCATAAAAGCTTCCATAAGTACTGCTTGGCATTCAGTTCCAACCTCCCTTTTTTCCTCAAAAAAGGGTCTAGCACAGGCAGTGGATTTACGTCTAGCATTGAAAGGGTTAAACGGACCAGGGTTTTGTTCTATGCAACCGACAATTAACAAAAGTTTTAATTACCAGCAATAGATGCATATTTATACCATAACACGAGATAGGATGTAAGATCACATATAAGGCATGTTGATCGTTCCGTTTGAGAGGCCAAATAGTATTAGTTTTAATCGTGGCTGTCATTAAGTAATATTTTACGTTCACGTGTAAGATCGGAACAATCAGAAATATATTTATATATATTTAGGTACGTATGCATAATGAGATATGGCTTCATATTAGAGATTTCTTTAAATATGTAGTTAATACATTTTACACTCCTAGAAGTTAGATACATGGAATAACGAAAATGAGACAAACAAATATACAATATACTACATGACAATAAAGAAAACATCAGAACAGTATTTACAATCACAATTACAAACAAATTCATACTTATATCGAGGTATGAGTTTACATTTCCAACAGTTAAATTACTTACATTGTACTTAAATTGTATTTCAAGTTTTGGAGTCGAGTAATATTAGTGTATGGGGGGGGGGGGCTAATCATATATGCAAGATCCAAGTAGGTAAAGTTCGTTGATAGTGATCTAAATGATCTTTAATATTACATCTACAGTAACAAGGACATTTGGATGAAAGTGTGCTATTCGATCAATATCTCAAAATATTTTCAATGTCAGAGTACTTTTCTATGTAGAATACTGTTGAGTACAAGATTTCTGTATAATTTAATTGATTCTAGTTCGTAAAAAGATATTCAATATACCTATAATAGGTTGTGTCAATAACTACAATATTATCTTTGTATTAGTACAAATAAGGTTGTTGGGTTTTTTTTTGTGTTTAACTTCAATAATTTAAGTTAGTGAACTTTCATTAGGATATAGTATTATTTGATATATCATCTTTCATTCAACACTACTTTCATTTTGTTAGTGCTGGGTAATTATTAACTCTTTGTATAATGCTATGTCATTTTGGTAAATCAATCAATATTTTTATATATATACTATTCAAAAAAAGTAGGGGATATTTGATTTTTAAGTGTTATTAAAGTCACCTAATGAAACTGACGAAGAAACAAATGACAAAATGAAATGAAGTTCACATTCATCGATTTATTCCAAATGATCGTTAGACTAAGTAAGGCACAGACTGACCATTATAAGGGTAAAATGATACCCGGGGTCAAACAGCAAAGTTACCACAGCATCACAACCAAGTCAGTAACGGGTAAATCCTCCTCTGTTTGCCAAACAAGCATTGATCCGACGTGGCATACTCCTAATGAGACGTCTAAGGTCATTTTGGTCCAGATTGTCCCATTCCTGTTGCAACACAGCAGCAAGTTCTTGGACATTGGCAGGATGTTGTTGACGTTGACGTAACCTCTGTCCAAGCATGTCCCAGACATGCTCGATGGGGGAGAGGTCGGGACTCAGTGCTGGCCAAGGTAATGTGGTGATGTTCTGTTGTTGGAGGTAACCTGTAACGATCCTGGCCCTGTGACATCTTGCGTTGTCATCCTGGAAGATGAAACGGCGGCCATGACGTCGTGCGAACGGCACAACATGGACTGCCAAGATGTTGTCCCGGTAGTACTGGCCTGTAACACGCCCTGCAACAACATGTAAAGCCGTTCTTCCAGCAACAGTGATGCCTCCCCACACCATAACAGAACCACCCCCAAATCGATCATGTCTGATGACGTTAACGTCTTGGAAGCGCTCGTTTCGACGACGCCACACCCTCCTACGTCTGTCCAAAAAATCAACAGTGAACCTTGACTCATCTGAAAACATCACATTGCTCCAGCGTCGATTATCCCAGTGTTGACGATCCCTACACCAACGACGTCTTGCCTGAATGTGATGATCTCTCAAACAAGGGATCACGCGAGGACGTCGGGCGCGAAGGTGACCACTATGCAGTCGATTCCGAATCGTCTGGCCACTCACTCTCACACCAGTGTCTGTTTGAAGACGAGCGCTGATCTGATTTGCTGTGATGACACGATTTCTTAAGGCCAAGGTACTTATAAATCGATCCTGGGCTTGAGTTGTCGCCCTTGGTCGACCTGAGCGTGGTCTGTCCTGTACAGATTGTGTATCACGGTATCTGGACCATAGCCTGCTTATGACAGACTGAGAAACATTCATCGTCCGTGCCACAACCGCCTGTGTTGTGCCGATCTGTAGCATGCCAAGGGCACGTAATCTTTCATTTTGGGTAAGCCGACGCATATCAAAATTTGTTTTCTGGTCACTAAAACAATTAAACTGATGTTTCCACCCTGGAATTCAATGCCACAATGACTGTAACATTCAAAGTCAGAGTTGTGCAAATCTTGGGTTGGACCCCCATGATGATCCCAAGCATCACCTGCATTCCATGCGGTAGCTATTGGTGCGTTTGGGCGTCACATGTAACTGGAAATGTTTCTTCTGTTAGGTACTATAGTGACTTTTTTCGTAGTCATTTGCATATTTTAGTATTATGCCCCCAAAATCAAATATCCCCTACTTTTTTTGAATAGTATAGTAATCAAGTTAGAAACGACTAAAGTTAGTGGTATAATGTAAGCAGCATGCATTTTTGTTATTTGAAATACATTTGGAAGTTCGGTGGCGCACATAACATGTTAACATGTTAGTGTTAGTATTTACTTGTATGATCCTTTATAATCAACCTTATTTAACATTTTCATTCAGTTTTGGATTGGGCGTAGAAGTAAATAAACCTAAATCTAACAAGGACTGTTGTCGTAACAAGGGGCTTGTTTGATTTAATTCAGCTATATTAACGGGTTGAGCTGTGGATACAGATGAAGTTGATCTAGCTGTTTGTTGGTTTAACATGGCTGATGCACTATTCAATGTCAGGTGATCGGGCTGATCAGTGTTCATTTGCTGTTCAACAATTGGCGTATCATAAAACTGATTGATGTCATCTTCACAATTGATTAATATATTTTTGTCATCATTTAGATTTCTGACAAATATTCGACCGTCATATGTCCAGCAGTTTTTGATTTTATTCAGTTTGAAGAGTTCGTGTGTCTTTTTATACAGCTGAGATTTTCTATGTGTCAAGGCTTCATTAATAAAGATTTTTGTTTTATTTGCTATGTTGAATTGTTTTAGCCTCTTTTTGTTGCCATATACTGCAGCACGATCCCTGTAGCTGATAAATCTAACAATTATATCTCTGTGGTAATCTTTATTGCGAGATCTAACTCTATGAGTACGACCTATTTGATTAATTGTTAGACGGGCATCTCGATCATTTAAAACATGGTTATTTATAATATCAAGTATGAGATTATCAGTATTTTCACCAGCCCTCTCACTAATACCACTGAATTTAAGACATGTTCTTCTTGAATATTTTTCAAGTTCATCAATTCTATTTTCTAAGAGGTCGATGCGGCTAACTAGATCTTGAGTTAATTTCGGTTGAATCAGGTGAACAATTTGGGTCATTATTACTTCACGTTTAAACAGTTCACCAATAAATGATCGTAACGATCCATCATCCTTTAAAACATTACCAAGGAAATCATTTATACTATTGGAGTCATTTTGATTTGAATTTGAAGCCATCTCTCTTCTGGAACGTTTTGGCTGTCTTGATTTCGGCATTTGGATTTAGTTAAAAGTTTGTACAGTAGACTAACCTTGTGTAAAATGCTTGAGTGAACTCGGGTGAACTGTAGTCCTAAATACTATAGATGATGTTATATTTCATCGAAATATCACTCTTTTTGCATATTTTAGTCACAATTAACTCATTAAAAGTTACTTTAGTACATACTCAGTTTACATACAAAATCTTGATAGATCATCTAAAGTAAAACATTGCTAAAACTGAAGGAGATTAACTCTAGTCCTCGACACGTCTGCCTTAGTCGGCCATCTTGGTTGTCAGACTTGAAGCGCAGAGCACTCCTGGGATTCCACGCCTTCACTGGAAACGACTACGTTTCGTCCTTTTTCCTCAAAGGAAAATGCCGGTGAATATTTTCATTAGCTGATTTGTCAGATCTGCTGTCTTCATATAGTAAGATGCGAATCAGGGGCGTACATAACGATTTTGTTTGGAAGGGTGTTTAGCCAAAATGCGACCGACTGATGCCCATACCCCTAGTACGAGTGATGCAGACAGGAGCCGAGTACCACAGGTGCGAGTTTTGTAGGGGCCATGTGCAGTAGCGGATCTAGATAGGGGTAGTGGAGGGGGTGGGGGGAAATCTAGGGCCCCACCCCAGCTACAATCCCACCCCACAATGAATGTCAACAAAATACTGGCTATTACATATGCTTATGCTTGTTTGTGCATCGGGAGAAATTATATTGTGTACATGTAAGTGTAAAATGACTGAAAACCACTAGTTTAAATCACATTCCAAGTTCTAAAAGTTTTCTTTTTATATTGAGCATTTTATGGGGGATTAATAATAATACGAATCAAAGGTGCTGTAAATATGAAAGTGTTCTACACGTTCTGATAGCGAGAGAGAGAGAGAAATGGGGTTTAACGTCCACTCGACACAAACTAGGTCATTTCGGGACTAACATATGGTTTAATTTTATTTACATAATTCGCTTGCGCGTAGGGGTCTTTAGCAGTGGGAGGAAACCGGAGGCCCCGGAGAAAACCCACGAGGTTGGACAGGCGACCCTACTCCTTGCCACGTACAACCGGGGATATAGCACTGAAGTAAATCTACAACTTGACGTTTGCATACCCTAGTGTTCCTATCAGCATCATCGGACTATTTTAAATTGCTAACCATACACTCCCTTTTGTATATAGAACCTTTTTTTTTTATCTAAATTATGATCTGTCCGAGATAACTTTTCGATTAACTGCATCATTGCGTAGATTTATTTTTCTTTAAAATATAAACCTATTATTCATGCATTTAATATTTTTGTAAATAAATTTCTTACAGATGGAAGATGAATTTATATTTTTTGTAAATAAATTTCTTACAGATGGAAGATGAATTTATATAAGTTCCCACTTGTTATTAGACCCCGAAATCTCCTGCTGTATCTTATCTCTGTTTATCTATTTTATTGAATAAATAGAAGTAAATGGAGACTAAAATTGTATACTGGGGACTGTAAGTACACACAAGAGTTATGTTCCTTTCTTACGGCTACCGACGAAGCATACATACGGGGGGCAATAGTAAAAAAAACATCATACGTCAAGTCGAAAAATATGCACTGGACCTGGGTAGACCACCCACCCATTAAAATCTTGCGTAAAAAAATATGCACCATCATTAAAATCTTGCGTAAAAAAATATGCACCATCATTTTTAAGAAAGACCACCCTAAAATCTTGCGCAATAAAATGTGTTCTTCACAGTTGCTTAATTCACCACCCAAAAATCATGTGCAAGAAAATGTGTTCCTCACAGTTGCTTATTAGACCACCCTAAAATCTTGTGCAAGAAAATGTGTTTCTTGAAATATCTCATTTTAGACCACCCAAAAGTATGTGCATTTACCTAACTACTAAAGGCTGAGCAATAGAACAAATGACAAGACGATATGTTATAAATACAGTATTTATATTGAGTTGATGTTCGACAAAATTCTGAGTCTGAATTATAAGCAAAGATAGTCTAAAACTGCCCATATGCAGAGACGGGCTAAAATATATGAACTTAGGCTTGTACCTATTCATTTATTGTGCTTTCCCATATCCACTCAAATCTACTGATCACAGGTTGACCAATTTTGACCAGAGTGTGAAGAAGTAAAAGATTACCCAAATCTCATCTCGGCATGCTGCAGTGTTATAGGTAAAAAAGATGTTAACCCTCTCCACACGACGTGTTTATTCGGAGTGGGCTGGCAAACCAAATTGACAGGACAACAGTCGATCAAATCACGGGATAACACTTGAATGAAATGATAAGGCTTTGAAATATTAATGAATATTTATATAAATAAACATATACAAGAAACAGGAGTTACAGTACAAACATAAACAAGTTGACAGCTTTCTTTGTTGACAGTTCTAATTCAATAATTAGAGTTCACGAGTCACGGAATTCACAGTTCACAGAGTTCATGGTTCACGATGTCTATGTGTTACCCGCACACTGTTAGTCTAATAAATTAATCGACACTGAAACAACAGGAACATATAATGGTTTTAATAAAAATTAGAAACATATATGATACATATAATTTTCGGTTGGGGATAGCAAGGTTAAATTCCGGTATCCGAAATTACGTGGCTTCGGGACGATTTGTGGTCGTCTCTAACCATGTAATATTAATAATTACTTACAAAACACTTCTAAAAACACTTTCTACTACAAAGACTAAATATAAATAAAACACTGTGTTCAAACGCTGTCAAAACACTTCCTGGAGCCAGGATAATAATATCCAGTTTTCAAGACGAAAAGGCTAAATATACGTAAAACACAAACGTTGTTGAAAACACTTTCTTAAAACACTTCTTGAGCCAGGATGATAATATCCAGTCTAGAAGACAAAAGGCTAAATAAAACACTTCGTTAATTACACTTTCTTAAAACACTTCTTGAGCCAGGATAATAATATCCAGTCTAGAAGACAAAAGGCTAATGCATGGAGGCAATGAGACTCAACTTATTCATCCACCTAGTAATAAAAGGTGGGGTGAAATCCTAAACTAACAGACACAAAATAAATAAAAGAACCCATGCCTCAACTAAACCAACATGACACATATGGCTTACAACATGCATAAATAATAATTTGAAAGGATAAAATATACTAAATAAGTCTTAAATTAAACATGCCTACTAATTAATAAATTCTTGATAAACAAGAAGCTAATATTATCTCCATTGGAAAAGTTGGCATGGAATCTAAAATCCAGACACGGGTACTATCCAAAAAATATGCAGAACTTTTGACACTAAGTAGGCACCACAAAACTAAGGATAGGCACGGATAGCTAGATAATTTATCTACCAGATACATATAAGTTCCCATCAAAAATGTTTACTTACGAATTCTGCCCGCTTAATATTATAACAAACTAAGTGAAAATACATATAAATACATAGTAAAGTTCTTGCTTGAAAATACAGTCCGCAGACACAGTTAACAACAATAAAAACATAGGTAGCATGTGCAATTAGAAATATATACCCTTAAACAAGTGGGAGGAAACCGGAGGACCGGGAGAAAACCCACGAGGTTGGACAGGCGAGTCGATTGGACAATATATAACTCCCTTCTGTTTTAGCAAGGCGAATAACTGCATATATAAATATTACAGTGTACTTTTTTTTCATTTTGTGCTCAACCCAAATCTTTATTGACAAATATCTTCAAGAAATTCTGCTCAAAAATGACCATCACACTATTTTCAAACTTCATCCAAACACATCTCTGAAATATATAAAACAGAAGAAAATCAGTCATAAACAGGCATCATAAATAAATCGTAACTAAGCAGTGTGGCCATTTTTTTTTTATTTTTTTTTTGCACTCTGGTAGTCTCTGCAGTGTTTACTTTAAAGTGGACAATTTAAATCAAAGTTTGCCCAAATTCTGAAGAACATGATCCGCCTGATAATGAGTCATTAATCTCAAGAAATTGTTTGAAAATATAGTCACTAGGGGAGGTGAAATAACAGCTGATTTGGGCCTAGGATAACGGGAAATTATGCTAAAATTGACAATGACAATGATTGACAACACGTCAGAACGATATACATAGCAACCACTTGAATCCTAGGCATCACATAGTTTTAGGGTATTCTGAGGGGTGTATGCAAGAACTTCTCTTCTCTGAACAAGAACTAGCAATAAAATTGTGTTGACAGTCTGCAAATAAAATAATAAAGGCTAAAAACTCACCCATGTTAAAGTTATCAAAAAAAAACTTCGAAAATAATTGAGGGTTTTTAAAGATGCTACATGTAAATTTTATACATTTTTCATGACATGGCAGTAAAAAATTATATTTTTGAAAAAAAATCCAGCTTATGAGTGTTTTCTGTGTAATTTGTCTGTAACTTGTCTAATTTTTTCACAGAACTCAAATACTGCCTTTAATAAGAAAGATTTTTAAATTTTAGCACAAAAGGCCCATGGACCTGAGATGCACTACTGTACATAAAGCAGCATGTATACTTAAAGGGCCATCATTTTTGCAGTTATTCTTTGATTTTGATTTCCTTTCACCGGTATGTTACCAGAACATATGGGAAGCATATAAAAAAGACTTTTTGGTGATACCCCTATATAGGACACAGCTCAGCAAATATTTCTACGCCCGTCACCCACGAATGTAGGGCGAAAGTTATTTTTAGTCTTTCTCTCCCTTTCCCCCCTTTTGCATGTCGATTTTTGTTGACTTTTTGGTGTAGAATCGAAGAAAAAGGTTTGAAAATACATTTTCTACCAGGTTTTGGTGAATATTCATGATTTTGATTTCCTTTCACCGGTATGTTACCAGAACATATGGGAAGCATATAAAAAAGACTTTTTGGTGATACCTGAAGTTTCACCCCTATATAGGACACAGCTCAGCAAATATTTCTACGCAGTCACCCACGAATGTAGGGCGAAAGTTATTTTTAGTCTTTCTCTCCCTTTCCCCCCTTTTGCATGGCGAAGAAAAAGGTTCGAAAATACATTTTCTACCAGGTTTTGGTGAATATTCATGATTTTGAGGCGGAAGGATACAAGAGTTGAGAGGTTGGTTAGGTTGAAATGTAGGGTCCAAAATTGCATGTTTTCTTGTCTCTACTTCCAGCTTGTGTATCTCAAGTTTTCCATGGTGAACCCCATACGTGCTTTTGGGCAAGAGGTTGCCACATGTTGCTCCATCTGTGGTAGAAAGTGTTCTACCCAACGAAAATTTGGGAAAAAGTTAGAGCCGGTCTAAGAGACGAGAATTAACATTAAAGTCAATGGGCAAATATTTAGTGATCTGTGGCCATCATTGTTGCTGGTTGTTGCCAAGAGTTATCCCTGTGTAGTCTCGGTTAACAGGCCGTAACTAATTCATTCACGACTGGCACTACCGGGCAAAAAGGCCACACTAAGGCTAATTTACTAATCTTTTTAAAAATCTTCAAACGTTAAAAATATTTTATTTGAAATATTCGAATAGCATTTTCTTTCATAATTTATATCAAGCATTTTAAAATTGAATTTATCTTCGCTTGGATTCGACCACTAATTCGACACACCTCGGTAAAAGGGCAGCATGTCACAGCGTTTTCTTCTGTCAAAATTGAAAGAGTAGAGCCGTAGTTTTTAGAACTGCCGTTGTTATTACATATCAATTCTATAGAATTCAGATTTGGTTGCATTTGGCCGACATGATATCTAGTTGTATAATACCCAAATGACCTAACGTCAACTCATTTGGAGCTCAAAACAGCGCATTTATTGTAATTACTGAGGAAAAAAGTAGGATATAGCTTTCAATTTTATATCCCTATTTTTTGTAGACGTATATGTACGTAAACTATAATTTTAGATACGGTCTAAAATACGATTCTATTTTGATGGAGTTGTTATTGATATGAACTGAAACACTTCGTTTCTCGTTTCATGCAATTTTCTTGCAGGGACCCCTAAGACCACCCAATTTTCTTACCCAGAAATGCTTTTTTTCTTTCAGAACTCTGTTAGACCACCCAATTTTCTTACCCCGAAAGGCTTTTTTTCTTTAAGAACTCTGTTAGACCACCCAATTTTCTTACCCGGAAATGCTTTTTTTCTTGCAGAACTCAGTTAGACCACCCAATTTTCTTACCCGGAAATGCACTTTTTCTTGCACTTTTTTCGGCTGGCAGACCCAACCCACCCCCCAGTTGCTGTTTGCATTTTTTTTTACAGTTGCTGATACATACCGATTTTGAAGAAGAAAAGTCCAAAATTTTAAACTTTTTTAAATTGGAACGGTAAACAATCAAAAACGATATTTCGTGTTAATGTCCAATATATATTTTTTTGTGTACCCCATGCTGACGAAGTGAATTCACAATACCCTACCATGAATAAAAAACATGAAATATGAATTTACTTTGAAAAGTTTTCTCGGGTTATCAAAGATAGGTTGCCAGACAACGAAACATACGCCCACAGCAGCTAAATCGTCCGGGCAGTCAACAAGAGTTGTCGCATATTTTTACTTTTTTCGGGAATGAAACATTTATAATACACTAAAATCTGATTAAGAGCAACAACTGAGAAAACCATTAGAATTTGTTTGGTTTTTATAAAGTTCTACCCCATGGTAACGTTTTGTATACAAAACTTTTAATATCATGGATTTACCTGTTCCAAGTCATAAAAATTCATTGAAAATCAATATACTTGTTCCTCTCAAAATCTTAAACTCTGTGTATCAATCTGAAGTCAATCGGATGATAACTTTAGGCTTTAGAGCGTCACAAGATTTTGCAAAGTGATCAAGGGCCATAACTTTGGCAGTAATTATCGGAAATCAATGAAAATCAATAGGATTCTTCGTCTCATGATCCTAAACAATGTGTATAAATTTACAGTCAATCGGATATTAACTTTTGCCTCTAGAGCGTCCACAAGATTTTTTGAAGTGATCAAGGGCCATAACTCTGGTAGTAATTATCGGAAATCGCTGAAAATCAATAGGCTTTTTCGTCTCATGACCTTAAACACTGTGTATAAATTTAAGATCAATCGGATATTAACTTTGGCCTCTAGAGCGTCCACAAGATTTTTCAAAGTGATCAAGGGCCATAACTCTGGCAGTAATTATCGGAAATCGTTGAAAATCAATAGGCTTCTTCGTCTCATGACCTTAAACACTGTGTATAAATTTTAAGTCAATTGGATATTAACTTTGGCCTCTAGAGCGTCCACAAGATTTTTTAAAGTAATCAAGGGCCATAACTCTGGCAGTAATTATCGGAAATCGTTGAAAATCAATAGGCTTCTTCGTCTCATGACCTTAAACACTGTGTATAAATTTAAAGTCAATCGGACATTAACTTTAGTCTCTAGAGCGTCCATAAGCAATTGTGGACGACGGACCGACGGACAGATGGGGGCCACGACAATATACGACCACATTTAAATGTGGGCGTATAAAAATGACCGGCAGTAAAAATTTTGAAGTGGAAGCCCTGGTCAGAACATTGTTTTTTATACGCCCACATTTTCATGTGGACGTATTATGCCGCAGACCCCTGTCCGTCCGGACGTCCTTCCGTCCACAATATATAAATTTGTGTTCCCCCTGGAAATTGTTCGCGGCTCAGGTGTTATGGATTGGAACCGGAAGTCTATTTTATGAAATACTGCAGGGGATCCTAGGGTAGGAAACCAGCGAGTTTGATGCTGGTCCTCAGAAATGTAGGTATGGTGTTCCATTCAGAGCACCAGTATTTCAATTTTTGGCCTTTTTAGAGGGATTTCCGCTCTTGGAAAGTGGCCATACTCAGTCCATATGTGCCCGAGGAGGTAGAAACTTGGATAATGAATGGGTCATGGGCCGCGGTACCTGCCCCTTGAATTCGGTGTCAATTGCTCATATACATGGGTGCAGATCCCGGTGGGGACACCGGGACGCGTCCCCACCAATATTTTTAGTGGTGGGGACATGGTATACTGTGTCCCCACCACCTATTTCCGATGTTTTGCTTACTGTTTATTATTTTGAAATTGAAATCATTCCAGAGCTTTTATTGACATTTTTCAGAAAGTACAGCTACTTCCGGTGACCGATTTTTATACGCCCACATTTTCATGTGGACGTATATTGTCGTCGCCTCTGTCCGTCCGTCCACAATTGTTTGTGAACATTCTACAGGTCACAATTTTTATCCGATTTCAACGAAACTTGAAATATAGGTTTATCACCCTAAGATCTCGGCTAGTTTCGATATTGGCATGTATCGGACTTTAACTTCATGGATTATGGCCCCTGATTGTACGAAAAATCACATTTTTAGCTTGTGAACACTGTAGAGGTCACAATTTTTTATCCGATTTGGTTTAAACTTGAAATGTATGCTTATAACCCAAAGATCTCGGTTCCTTTCGATATTCGCGCATATCGGACCGTAACTTCATGAATTATGGCCCCTGATTGTACGAAAAATCGCGTTTTTAGCTTGTGGACCCTATAGAGGTCATAATTTTTATCTGATTTAAAAAACCGTATTATTATATCACCGTTAAACCCTAAGGACGGCTGAGTTCGAATTTCGTGAAAATCAGCCCAAAACTGACAGACAAAATGGCCGCCGTTCGTTGTCAAATAGCGTAAAAATATGCTATATCAAGGCTGTGGACCCTATAGAGGTCACAATTTTTATCCGATTTTGTTGAAACTTGAAATGTAAGTTTATAACCCAAAGATCTCGGTTCCTTTCGATATTCACGCATCAGACCGTAACTTCCTGAATTATGGCCCCTGATTGTACGAAAAATCGCGTTTTTAGCTTGTGGTCATAATTTTTATCCGATTTATAAAAATCGTATTATTATATCACCGTTACACCCTAACGACAGCTGAGTTTGAATTTCATGAAAATCGGCCCAAAACTGACAGACAAAATGGCCGCCCTTCATTCTCAAATAGCGTAAAAATATGGTATATCAAGGTTGTGGACTCTAAAGAGGTCACAATTTTTATCCGATTTTGTTGAAACTTGAAATGTAAGTTTATTACCCAAAGATCTTGATTACTTTCGATATTCGCGCATATCGGACCGTAACTTCCTGAATTATGGCCCCTGATTGTACGAAAAATCGCGTTTTTAGCTTGTGGACCCTATAGAGGTCATAATTTTTATCTGATTTAAACAAACGTAGTATTATATCACCGTTACACCCTAAGAACGGCTAAGTTCGAATTTCGTGAAAATCGGCCCAAAACTGACAGACAAAATGGCCGCCCTTCGTTCTTAAATAGCGTAAAAATATGGTATATCAAGGTCGTGGACCCTATAGAGGTCACAATTTTAATCCTATTTTGATGAAACTTGAAATATAAGTTTATAACCCAAAGATCTCGGTTCCTTTCGATATTTGCGCATATCGAATTGTAATTTCCTGAATTATGGCCCTTGATTGTAGGAAAAATCACTTTCTTTTTAGCTTGTTCTCTATCCATCTTTCGAAAATATGGGCGTATCCTGGTTATTTAACAGGGAATAGGTGATAATTCATATTATAACAGCAAAAAATTAAAATATTCCATAGGGATTATAATAATATGTATATCATGTAGGTGTGTATATCTGATACGCTGGAAATTAAACGGTTAAGGAATAACTGAGATTTTGTTTTTATCTGGTATACTGGATGATAAATCACCTAACTAAAGGATTTAGTTTGTATATCTAAAATTTAAGCTGAGCCAAGAATCGTGTATTTATTATTACAAGTAAGTGGAATTTTGTTGCTGTTTTGAAGATGGTTTAAACATTTATCGGAAAAGACATTTTTTAAAACTTGTCATGGGCCGTCCCGAAAGAAGACAAAGGGGAAAGAAACAGGCATAGTGGATATAAGTGTAGTGTTCTTTAGTTTTAAATATATTAAACACTTTATTGAATGTTTCCTTCGATTAAAAAAAATGCTCTCTGAAGTATTTTGTTATCGGTAAAACCTCCTCAGAATCGCTGAGAATGTAAAAGCTCCCCCCCCCCCCAAACCTCTAGCAGCTTACGCCCACCTTGCTTCCAGCCTAAGGGCCCGACTCTGAATGAACACTTATAAATTTCTAAAGAAAATATTCTTTAAATTATTATTAGGATCGAACACTACTGGGAATGGAGTCGCAGCTGATATCTCAGTAGTGTAAATATTTCTAGTTCTTGTGTACAGGAGAGAATAAATCGTGAACGGTGGCTTGAAGGTTTGTCTTTAGATTAGATTTCGTATCATTTGCTTCCTCAGGGATTAGAATTGTTTGCCAGAAAATGATGCTGAAAATACCCACAGAGTGCGTTTTAGAGCGTCTAGTTTGCAAAAAAATTTCGGGGGAAGACCCCAGAACCTCCCTCTTTACCATGGACTGTCCCCACCACTTATTTTTGGCGATCTGCGCCCCTGCTCTTATAGAATGGCCGAATGGTTAGCACGTGCGTGTTGTATCATAAAGCCTGTCATTGAGTCAACTGGCGTGGTTTTGAATCCCCGGTTGTACGTGACAAGGAGTAGGGTCGCCTGTCCAATCTCGTGGGTTTTCGCCGGGTCCTCCGGTTTCCTCCCACTGCTATAGACCCCTACGCGCAAGCTAATTATTGAAATAAAATTTAAAAAAACATATGTTAGTCCTGAAATGACCTAGTTTGTGTCGAGTGGACGTTAAACCCCATTTTTCTCTCTCATAGAATGGACCAAACCGAGCCTTAATCAATCTAGGAGAAATTGCAAGTCATTTTTGACGTTTAAGTACCCCCTAGAAAAAGAGCAGAACTCGGCTTCTATGCACTATAGGTCAACGGAATTGGGGGGGGGGGGGGCGACTAATCACCGGAATTCATTTACAATCACCGAAATTCACTTCAAAAACCCCTAATTCCTCCCACAAAACTAATTTATTTTCAATGCATAATACATTATAATATAACGAATAACTATTTTGATCTCTCTACAGGCCAGATGAAGGTGCTGTAGGTGTATTTATTTGAAAGACTACCGGAATTCATTTCAAATATACTCAGCCAAATTAAAAACTGGACACTCAGGATTTTTGGGACTAGATTTTTAATATTTGGTTTAAGGCAACTATTTTAGTGTTATGTTTTGCACAGACGACCTTGACATCAACAGAAAGCAAGAATACTCTCGCCGAAAGTCCTTGACATTCATAACGTTCGTGATGTCACAGTACCCCCCAAAATGAAATTCACAGACTTGGAGAACAATCGGAATAAAGTGTTTAGTAACGGTTGTGGCCTCCTCTAGCGTCTCGTACTGCCACACACCGTCTTCTCATGGATCTCGGAACATTAGTAAACACTACCCGAGGAAGACGTCGCCACTGCTCAGCAAGAGCATGTTGAAGGTCCTGCAACGTCAGTGGTGGATTCACATGCTGGCGAACACGTCGACCCAGTTCGTCCCAGATGTGTTCAATAGGACTAAGCGACGGCCAATCCAGGACTTGGACACCGGCATTTCTTAAAAAATTCTGGGTAGCAATTGCTGTATTGGGTCGAGCATTGTCTTGTTGAAACATTAGTCCAGGCCCATGTCTCTGCATAAACGGAAGAAGAACAGGTTGCAAAATCTGATCCCTGTGTGGCAGTGTCGGATGGTTCCTGGTGTGTGATTACCGTTTGGCGCATGCGCAGTTGTAGGAGTCAACTCACACCGTTACAGTCGCGGTGTGCATTGACTCCTCGTGATAGGATTTCCCCTAAGATTTTCTTACGGTCAAATCAATATATAGACTATTATGTACCGATATTTACAGTATTACCACCACGAGAGGATGCAAATTGACGATCTTTATTATTATTATTTAGTATATATACCCGTCCACAATGCGAACATTTTCTCTTGTATTTGGGCTGTCTACATGCATGTTTGAATGTATGGGATGGTATAATAAATTTATATTTATGTTAAAGAAATCGGAATAAGAAATTCCATACTTTTATATATGTGATAAATGAAGCCACGAAATATCAAAGGCCTTAATCTTCCTTTGGAGGTGAATTAATTGATAATTTCAAGCCAATCATCAATTTGTATGGTTTCCACTGATTGGTGGTACTTTTTACCGCCAACCACCGCAGACTTAATGCTTTTTACCGCCGACCGTCGTGTAATTACCGCCGACCAAATACTTTTTACCGCCGACTGCATTGTAATGACTTTCGACCGTAATATAATTACCACCGACCAAATACTTGTTACCCCCGACCAAATGCTTAATGATTCCTTGTTACCGCCGACTATTTTACGGTTGTTTTTTTTTTTTTATAAAAAAGAATACAACTAGATCTGCTACTGTCCTATGCAGATATGAAAGCTTTCATATTCATTGTCACGTGACATGGATTATATCAAGTATCTTAAAAGAAAAAAGAACAACAAAAAATAATTATCAAAATCGGTGAAAAAGTCGCGAAGTTACAAGTCTAAATATAGTGAGAAACATAGGGAAATAACTGAGAGATGGATTGCTGTAATCGGAATGACTTTCCGTTCCAGAAGTTTCAGAAAAATGGATCAAGCCGTTTAAAAACGGGACGGATGAGAACATGAAACGAAAATGGCGGGAAAGAACTAAAAAGGGGCAGGAAAATATCAAATAAATAAATGAAATAACTTTGAACGGAACTAACATTGTTTGAATCAGATTGACCTTAGCTGTTCGAATATTTAGGTTAAATTTGTAAATTTTGAAAACTAAAGGCATAAATTGTCCTGTTAACAACTTTGTCGGCACGTAAAAGGTCAAAGGCCAAATACGAAATTTTGAAAATTTTCAAACACCAAAAAATCGATCTTGATCTCGAGCTATCCTGAAATGCATTAATTTCAGAAATAAGAGACGCATTGAACATATTACAGCCTATTGTGGTTCATTTCCACGTCTGTTCAAGTGGATTTTTCATTGTTCTTCATATTCAATTCCATATGGAGACCATCAGTTGAATGAATATCTTTCTTTTTTTTTGCTAAAACTCTTTTTTTAATCGGATCAAAATGGGAGTAAGGCACAAAGTCCGGGGTGGCAATGGGCGTATTGTGTCCAAATTTCATGGGTTTCGGACAATCGGTGCCGGTGTCGTGGCGATATTCCACTTTTTTCGCACTTACTGAAGCCATAAATGGCGGACAAAGCCGAACGAAAGGAACCGTGTGAAGAACAAACGACCTGAACGAATACAGGTATCGCCTTGAATTTCCCAGGGCACCTAGGTACCAGCGTGAAAAGTTCCTGGCCGGAATTTGGTAGTCATCGTACCTTTGGTTCCATCGTGGCGCATGCGCGAAGTCAAAAGAAATTACGGTCGATTTGGGGATTTTGGGTATATTTCGGAGTGGTTTGGTATGTGACGGTGGATCGGGGACCTGGATTTATCTATTATAATAAGCGTTGAAGAATGAGCAAATTTTCGCTACTGGGGTTGATTTGCTCTGCCCAGGCAACGTTCCGTTGGGCCGATTGCCTTCAAATTTGCACGGGATGTACCTTGGGATTCAAGCTATCACATATTAAAAATAGAAGAGTCTGGAATTCCCAGAACGTTGAAAATAAATTCGAAACCCACCCCCACCGATCAAAGTTTTTTTGCTTAAAAAATTGCCGTATTTTATTGTTCTTGATATCTGAGAATTTACTCCTTTTAATATGTGATAAATATCATCGCGGCGCAGCCAACCGCTAGAAATTCCAGAGATTTGGACCACTGGAAGGATGCCTCAGCAGGCAAAAAAGGTCAATGCGATTTCGGTTTCTAGTGTCGATACATCGTTGCGGTCATTTTAAAAAAATGTCTTTTAAGGATAATGTGTATTGTACTAATACCTATCACATACGGGAGAGGCGATAAAATCTCTTTGCATTTGCAATTTCAAAATTAATTAAAACCAATATTAAATTCCGAAAATCGTTTTTTTGCTAAAATTCGTTTTTTTTTTTAATTGGATCAAAATGGGAGTAAAGCACAGACTCCGGGGTGGTAATGGGCGTATTGTGTCCAAACTTCATGGTTTTCGGACAATCGGTGCCGATTTCACGGCGAAATTCCACTTTTTTCCCCTTATGGAAGCCGTAAATTGACATAAAAAAAAAAACGACCTGGAGCCGTGCCAGGAACAAACGACTTGCACGAATGCAGGTATCACCTTGAAAATTTCAGGGTACCTAGGTACCAGCGTTAAAAGTTCCTCGCCGGAATTTGGTACTCATAGTACGTTTGGTTCCAGCGTAGCGCATGCGTGAAGTCAAAACCAGCTAAACTCAAAGCAACCTTGTCGGCACGGAAAACATCAAAGGCGAAATTCGAATTTTTGGAATATTCAAATACCAAACATTCGACCATGAGCCAGGCTATCCTGAAATGTATTAATTTCGGTAATAGGAGACATATTCTTTAAGCCACGACCAATTGTGTATGTTTTCAAGCCCATTAATGTGGATATTTCACTATTTTTCATATTCAATTCAAAATGGTGACCATCATTTGGCCTAAATAAAAATTCTGCTCTGAACGTTTTTTAGGCATTCCTTTAAGGATTCAGAAAATGTAACTCCCATGTCTGTAAGTAAAATATCACAAAAGCAAAGTAATTTTTCACGTTTCAAGATGGTGGCATTTCCGGTTCGATCAACAAACTCCATATTTTGTATATGAATCAGTAATTGTCGAAAAAAAAAATTAGGTCATTCTGACCAATATTTCGATGATTTTTTTGAAAATTGTGATCCTTAATTTCATTAAGGGGAGATAATTTAGCAAATTTCTAATCATATTTTTGAAGTCGCATTGGTAAGATCTACTTACATGCTAAATTTCATGAAATTCGTAGAACTATTAAAGAAATTGTCAAGTTGGTTTCAACTTCCAGCAACGAATTTTCAAAATTCGAAAATCTGAATCTGCAGATTTGAAGTAATTGTCTCAAAGTACTCAAAGAAAAAAGATTTAGTAAAATAGGTCAAATAGTCACAAAGTTACAGCATTGTAGGTCAAATGTATTCGTTTGTAAAATTCTGTGATTTCGGATTCGTAAAACGTTTTGAAAATATATTTAAGCAAAAGCTGCCACCCAATTTTGGGGGGGTAGGTCAAAGTTTCAGAAAGATCCTATGGTTAGATTCTGAGAAATCCGATTTGCAGAAAGTACACAAAAAAAAAAAATAATAATAACTAGATCTGCATAGCAGATATCAAAGCTTTCATATAAACTTCAATCATTGAAATGTGGTCGTATATTGTCGTCGCCCCCCTTTTACTGTTAATATCCGATTGACTTTAAATTTATACGCAGTGTTTAAGGTCATAAGACGAAGAAGCCTTTGATTTGCTCTGCCCAGGCAACGTTCCTGTGCTCCGATTGCCTTCAAATATGCACAGAATGTACCTTGGGATTCTAGCTATCACATATTAAAAATAGAAGAGTGTTGGATTCCGAGAACGTTCAAAATAAATTCAAAACCCGCCCCCAACAATCAAAGGTTTTTTGCTTAAAAAATTGCCGTATTTTATCGAATTTTTATTGTTCTTGATATCTGAGGATTTTTCTCAATTTAGTATGTGATAAATATCATCGCGGCGCAGCCAACCGCTAGAAATTCCAGAGATTTGGACCACCGGAATGATGCCTCAGCAGTCAAAAAAGGTCAAAATAGGCGATTTCGGTTTCTAGTGTCGATACATCGTTACGGTCATTTTAAAAAATTGTCTTTTAAGGATAATGTGTATAGTACCAGTACCTATCACATACGGAAGAGGCGATAAAATCTCTTTGCATTTGCAATTTCAAAATTAATTAAAACCAATATTAAATTCCGAAAATCGTTTTTTTGCTAAAACTTTTTTTTTTTTAATCGGATCAAAATGGGAGTAAGGCACAGAGTCCGGGGTGGTAATGGGCGTATTGTGTCCAAATTTCATGGTTTTCGGACAATCGGTGCCGGTGTCACGGCGAAATTCCACTTTTTTCCCCTCATGGAAGCCGTAAATTGACTTGAAGCCAGGGTCCTTGAAGTTGTACAGCTGCACCCGGTGACCGATATTTATTTAACGGGGAATAAGTGATAATTCATATTATAGCAGTAAATAATTAAAATATTTCATAGGGATTATAATAATATCTATATCTTGTCTGGGTACAGGGTTAAAACCAATATTAAATTCCGAAAATCGTTTTTTTGCTAAAACTCTTTTTTTTTAATGGGATCAAAATGGGGGTAAGGCACAGAGTCCGGGGTGGTAATGGACGTATTGTGTCCAAATTTCATGGTTTTCGGACAATCGGTGCCGGTGTCACGGCGAAATTCCACTTTTTTCCCCTCATGGAAGCCGTAAATTGACTTAGAAAAAAAACGACGAAAGGCAGGTGACAAGAACAAACGACTTGAACGAATGCAGGTATCACCTTGAAATTTTCAGGGTACCTAGGTACCAACGTGAAAAGTTGCTCGCCGGAATTTAGTACTCATGGTACCTTTGGTTCCAGCGTAGCGCATGCGCGAAGTCAAATCCAGCTAAACTCGAAAACAACCTTGTCGGCACGGAAAACATCAAAGGAGAAATTCGAATAAAAAATGATACAATGATTTCACACAACAGGCCAGCTATTAGCCTCTCGATTGACAAGAGTTTCATCGCCCTCCATTCATTATAACCAATGTCATCGTGCCCTAAAGAATCAACAAATCAGCTTGCTTATCTCTGCTTACCCTAGGCAAAAAATGCTCATCTTTGAACTCAATCATGACATTGACCTAGTGAACGCCTACACCAAGTTTGAACATTCTAGCTTAATTAGAAGGAGAGTTCTTGTGTTCCAAAGTCCCGGCCCTTCAAATTGCTTCTATTTTTCATTTTCAATTCAAAATGGTGACCATCACGTGACCGAAATCAAAATTCTGATCCGATAGATTTTTAGGTATTCCTTCCAGGATTCCGAAAATATGACGCCCGAGTCTGTAAGTAAAATAGCAAAAAAGCCTTTTTGATTTTTCACGTTTAAAGATGGTGGCACTTCCGGTTCGATCGACAAACTCCATATTTTGTGTACGAATCAGTAATTACTTGTCTAGTATCAAATTTTTTTTTTAGGTCATTCTGACCTATATTTCGACGATTTTTTTGAAAACTTTGATCCTTAATTTCACCAAGGGGAGATAATTTAGAAAATTTCCAAGGACATCATTGAAGTCGCATTGGCAAGATCTACTAACATTCTAAATTTCACGAAAATCGCACAACTATTAAAGAAGTTGTCAAATTGGTAATAACTTCCGGTTCGAAATGACAGCGACGAATTTTCGAAATGAAAAAATCCGAAATTGCAGATTTGAAGTAAATGTTTCAAGATACTCAAAGAAAAAAGAATTAGTAAAATAGGTCAAATAGTCACAGAGTTACAGCATTGTAGTTCAAATGCATTCCTTCGTAAAATTCGGTGATTTCGGATTCGTAAAACGTTTTGAAAATATATTTAATCAACAGCCACCACCAATTTTTGGGGGGATAGGTAAAAGTTTCAGAACGATCCTATGGTTAGATTCTGAGAAATCCGATTTGTGGACAAAACACACAAAAAAAATAACAATAATAATCTTAACAGAAACAATAAACTTTCATATGTAATATGAAAGCTTAATAATCTTAACAGAAACAATAAGCTTTCATATGTAATATGAAAGCTTAATAAGAATAATAATCTTAACAGAAACAATAAGCTTTCATATGTAATACATATGAAAGCTTAACAAGAATGTTATTTTTTATTTGAGGTGTAATCACGTACAACTGTCGAAAAACATTCATATATATTTTAAAGAATATGGAAGGACAAAACTACAATTTAGATATTGAAGGGCAAATATATCAAGATTGTTTCAGCTACTGGTTATAAAAAAATAACATTTTAGGCCTATCTTCTATTAGTGCGAGGGTTAGGGTTAGGGTTGTCGACCATATTTATATATAATAAAATCTATATTTTTATCAAACTCTGTGTATTTGGCCAAATCTATTTTTTTGTCACTAATAATTTAATTAATTTTATATAGTCGGCGGTAACAAGGAATCATTAAGCATTTGGTCGGCGGTAACAAGTATTTGGTCGGCGGTAATTATATTACGATTGAAAGTCATTACAGTGCGGTCGGCGGTAAAAAGTATTGGTCGGCGGTAATTTCACGACGGTCGGCGGTAAAAGTATTGGTTGGCGGTAAAAAGTACCACCCTCCACTGATCCTACGTGTGAAGAACGACTAATCACTAAAAAAAAAAACAACGGCAACATATCACGAACGATAGAAGTATCAATTTCAAGCCAATCAACTTAGATCTGTTGATCGTATAACTACTCATCACTAAAACAACAGCTAATCACGATAACAAGTATGTTTATTAATGACAAAACTCTAATCAAGTACATGATGTACTTTTTCCTGTACTGACCAGGAACCAACTCGCACCGCAGGAAGTAGATATAGTTTCGTTGTTAAGGCAAACATCAGTTTCGGACATGCGCAAGTGCCCAGGAGAAAACACACACCAGGAGTCAACTCAAACTATCACACCCTGTACTAGACAGCATTTAAGTTCCCTTGGACAACAACAAGAGGAGAACGTCCATGTGCACAAAAATAACCCCAAACCATGACGCTGCCGCCACCAAATCAGTCAACTTCTTTGACGCATACTTGAGAATAACGTTCACCTCGTCTGCGGTACACTCGGACCCTGCCATCGGCAAATCTCAAAGTGAATCGAGATTCATCACTAAAGACAACCGAATTCCACTGTCTTTGAGTAAATCTTATGTGTCTTGTGGCCCACACAAGACGGTTACGGCGATGAAGAGGTGTCAATATTGGTCCATTATAGGGTCTCCGAGCTCGAAGACCAGCAGCCTGCAAGCGATTTCGAACATTTTGTGCAATTACCCTTCCACCAAACATCTCTCTACTTGTGGAGGTTGCAGTGACAATTCTGTTTCTAAGATGACGTAATCGTATTGCTTGATCTGGAGTGACGTCACACATGGCGCTCCCGCCCTTGGGCGGTCGGCAATAGTTCCAGTTTGAAGCACTCTCATTCTAAGATTAATTATTGTCTGGCGTGAACAATTAAAGGCTCTTGCAACAGTGACCACAGACTGACCAGCATAGAGTCTACCTATAGCACGTCGACGTTCTACATTTGAAAGGCGCAGCATTTTCTAAAAAAGATGAAAATAACAATTTTAATTTGTTTTTCCAGTTCAAGTTACGTGTGCGTGTTCAGTTTAAGCAAACTTGCATCCATTGACCTCACGAGTTTGTGTTTGCACGTGTTTTTCATCTTTATATGCTCAAAAGTCACGTGATCCGCGTGACTTTACAATTTTATGAAATTAAAGGCTTCTTACTACATACTATCGTTAGAAACACTTTAAAATTTATTTGACTTACCAGAAAAAAAAATTTGTTGAAATTCATCAGTGTCAAGTTTTTAATTTGGCTGAGTGTATATGCATCATAACTCCAAAAATGTTGACTGTGGAAACACAAAATAACAATTTATTAGTTGAGTTTAAGAAGCCTCACTGATTTGGGCCCAAACCGGAGGTTCACGAGAGATAACTCGTTTATGTGATTTTTGTTGACAAGAAACTATGTATACTTTCGTTGCAATTTGTAGTAATGTATTGTAATTAGTGATTGATTACTAGTTTATTAAAACAGTAATTATATGCATGAAACATATTATGGTATATATAGTGCAATAAACAATTCATTATTATAGCTATATTTATTTATTTATAAATGCAAATTGTGTCGATTGTCACTTTCGGTCATTGACATCATAACTTGTTTTGAAATAAATAAATGAAATCGAATTTAAATAATTAAGTATCGCTGACAATTATTTGTCTCTGCTCAGAGTACTCTCATGTTATGATAGTTTGTGTTGTGATTGTATCTGATTTGTCACCTTTTACAATTATGACAATATTTAAATTTAATATGATCCGTAAATCTGATATTTTGATCATTAAAGGGAGATTACTCGACATATGTGGAGAAAATCTTGTAACTCGTCAAATTTGAGATGTTTTAAAACAGTTTATGTGTAAAACCTTTTGTAATTCATCAAAAAGCTTCTTTTATCAGTATTTCAGTCCTAATTTTAACTTACAATATTATTTGACCAAATCCATACACCGGAATTTATTTACAATCACCGGAATTCACTTACGATCACCGGAATTCACTTTGAAGATATCAGAATTCGCCCATAAAATCTTCCTATTTACTTATATTTTCCATTAATATTCAATTATTTTAAAACACATAAAATCACCAGAATTCACATTGAAAACATATAAACACCGGAATTCACTTTTAACATATCGGAATTCGAAATTTAGAGACCTTCGTATTTACTAATATTTTACATTAATAATAAATTACTTTAAATCACTGGGATTCACTTTGAAAACATATAAACATCGGAATTCACGTTCAACATATCGGAAATCGTACTTAAGACCTTCGTATTTACTAATATTTTACATTAATAATAAATTACTTTAAACCACCGGAATTCACTTTGAGAAAATCGGACATTGAAAACATATAAACACCGGAATTCACTTTGAAAACATATCAACATATCGGAATTCACACTTAAGACCTTCGTATTTACTAATATTTTACATTAATAATAAATTACTTTAAACCACCGCAATGACCAGAATTCACATTGAAAACATAAACACCGGAATTCACTTTCAAAATATCGGAATTCACACTTCAGACCTTCGTACTTACAAATATTTTACACTAATAATAAATTAATTTAAAACACCGGAATTCACTTACAAAATATCTGAATTTAAGACCTTCGCATTTACAAATATTTTACATTAATAATAAATTACTTTAAAACACCGGAAATCACTTTGAGAAAATCGGAATTGTATTTACTTTTTTTTGCATTAATATTAAACTAGAATGTATCTGCTGTAAAATGATATTTCCAGATGGTCAACTCAGGGAAACACAATATGATAAGAACACAGCAGTAATCCATGTAAAATGTCAAACCTAACTTCTTGAATGTGGAGCAAAACTTTCTCAGTGTAGATGAGCTAAGTTTATTCGTTCTTAGTGTTTAACGTCCGCTTCCACCGAAGGTACAAGTCTGAAGGTGATATTTCGCAGACAAGTCTTATTTTTTTTTTTTTTATTATTATCTTGGCGCACGTGCAGGATCTTTCCTGTGGGAGGAAACCGGAGTAAACCCACGAGGTTGAGAAGGCGCTCCTATCTCCAAGCCACATACGCTCACACCAGGAATCGAAACCACAGCCGCAACCCAGAGGTGACTGACCAGCTAGAGGTCGAAATGCGGCACTCTAGACCACTGCCACACCCCAAGTTTATTCGAAATTTAGCTTGGTAATAATAAGCCAATCAAATAAAGTCTATCAATAATGGTTTGGATGTTTTCACAGATAATCCGTTCTAGCCTGAAGCAGTCCAGATTAAATAAAGTGTAAGTGTAATTGTGAGTTGTCTTGTGCCACTAACGAGACGCAAAAACACAGGGGTCACACAATTTCGGCTTAATCCTTACTGATTATTCCTTAAATCAACACTGACGTGTTTAGTAGTTATTTTAATAATTAATTTGCACTATATATGTCATAATATGTTTCATGCATATAATTACTGTTTTAATAAACTATAAATCAATCTCTAATTACAATACATTGCAATAAGTATGAATTTATTTTTTGTCAACAAAACTCACATACACGAGTTATCTCCCGTGAATTCAACTAAATTGTTATTTTGTGTTTCCACAGTCAACATTTTTGGAGTAATTGGGTGTTATTTTGGAGTTATTGGGTAATTCGACTCAAAATTGTTATTTTGGAGTTAGGCATATTGGGTAATTTGACTTACCCTGACGCGCCCTACGTTATCATAATCATGATGCATATATACTCTTCAAAGATAGGTTGCCAGGCAACGAAACATAAGCCCACAGCAGCTAATTCGTCCAAGCGGTCAACAAGGTTTGTTGCATATTTATTCCTTTGTAGGTAATTGGGGGCCTTTACAAGACAGTTCCATACAGATCAGATTATAATGTTTGCCGTTTGAGGGTTCTACAAACTGAAACAAGGGTCTCTACTCTGGAAGTAATCTTCAGAAATTGTTGAAATTTGACAGGCTTTTTTGTTTTACTAATTTAAATAATGCATATTAATTTCATACAGATTAGATGATCACTTTTGTCACAACCACCAAAATTCTAGAAATTATTGACGGAAATTGCTGAAATTCAATAGACCTCTGTTTCACAGATTTAAATGATGCATATAAATTTCCTACATACTGGATGATAACTTTCATCAATCGAGCATTAACAAGGTTGAACAAAGTGAAACAAGGGCCATATCTCTAGAAGTAATAAACGGAAATTGCTGAAATTCAATAGGATTCTTCTCTTTACTAATTTAAATGATGCATGCAAATTTCATACAGATCGGCAGATAACTTTTGATGTTAGAGCGTTCACAAGGTTCAATAAAGTGAAACAAGAGCCATAACTCTAGACCAAATAAACAGAAATTGCTGAAATTCAATAGGCTTCTTCGTTTCACTAATTTAAATAATGCATATAAATTTCAGAAAGATCGGATGATAACTTTTGGCGTTACAGCACTAACAGCAGTCACAATGTTCAATAAATTGAAACAAGGGCCTATTACGCTAGACGTAATAAACAGAAATTGCTGAAATTTAATAGGCTTCTTCATTTCACGAATTTAAATAATGCATATAAATTTCAGAAAGATAGGATGATAACTTTTGGCGTTAGAGCGTTCACAAGGTTAAACAAAGTGAAACAAGGGCCATAACTCTAGAAGTAATAAAGGGAAATTGCTGAAATTCAATAGGCTTCTACGTTTCTCTAATTTAATTATTGCATATAAATTTTACAAAGATCAGATGTTAACTTTTGGCATTAGAGCGTTCACAAGGTTCAACAAAGTGAAACAAGGGCCATAACTCCATTGTAAATTGCTGAAATTCAATAGGTTTTTTCGTTTCACTAATTTAAATGATGCATATCAATTTCAAACAGATCGGATGATAACTGTTGTCATTAGAGCGTTCACAAGATTCAACAAAGTGAAACAGGGGCCATAACTCTAGACGTAATAAATGGAAATTATTGAAATTAAATAGGATTCTTCATCTCACTAATGCAAACAACATATATCAATTTTAAAACAACTGGATGATAACTTTTGGTGTTAAAGCGTTCACAAGAAATTGTGGACGATGGACGGGGGCGACAGCAATATACATCCACATTTCTATGTGGGCGTATAAAAAAAGTAGGGGATATTCAGAAACAACACAAAACTGCGGAAATGCACTGCTGTTTGTATTAGAGGTAACCAGTGTATGTTAATAACAGGCCAATTGCCTACACATGAACAGTTCATATGGGTGGCTTATCTGACGGCCCCCATTTCACTTGCAAAGAGATACACCGTCAAAAGTGAAAATGAACGTTTTTGATTTTAGTCTTAATAATGAGTAATTGCTCCACCAATCCTCAGACATTCAGCAATTCGTCGTGACATGCAATTCTTGCAGTGTTGACGTTGACGTCGACGAACATGTCTCCCGATCAAATTAAACGTAACACACTAAAGCAAAGATACACTAAACAGTAAATCTTATGCAAGAACCGATAGGAATGCTAACATGGATAGATAAACCAGCACGTGGCAGTTTTCATCAACCCTTCCTTGAAGTGTCAAATTTGACAATGAACCCCTCCCACGTGTATGGTGCTATTGCGTGTCGCACATGCAGCTCAGTGCTTCTGTTTGGGTGATAAGTTCTTCATCTGTGAACATACTCTCAAAGCATGTCAAGTGTCCATGACTTTTTATCATACCATAACCTGCATACATGTTGGTATTTGCATTTCAATATCCCCTACTTTTTTTGAAGAGTATATTATAATGTATTATACATTTAAAATAAATTAGTTTTGTGGGAGGAATCGGAGATTTTCGAAGTGAATTCCAGTGATTGTAATGTAAATGAATTCCGGTGATTGTAAATGAATTCCGGTGATTGTAAATGAATTCCGGTGATTAGTCTACCCAAATTTTAGGGGGGGGGGGGGCGATGTTTGGGGTCCACCAAAAATGGGTACATTTGGGGGAAATTCTTGGCCCAATAGCTGCAGCATTAATCAAATGCATTGCATAAAGGTCACAGCACCATATTGGTTTTTGGCATTTTCTCAGTCATGAGCAGATTTTGGTTGAATAAACAAATACAACACATAATTGGATCAACTGTTTTATTGCAAACTCTTCCTGGACATCTTGATCAACTGCTATTAACATTGCAACTCTGTAAAATTAGAAATTAATAGTAATAAAAATTCAATTCAGTGTCATATTCATTAGGCTACTGTCGAGAAATCACCTTTTTCCAATTTCATTTCTGTATATTTCAATTTTTCCTGAATCGAGGAAGCTGGCATTTTCAGACATTCATCCTATATATATTATGAAAGAGATGTGACAATTGGAGGCTCCTAGCATTAATATTAAAGATCCCAGCCCATATATACCTTTTGTATCAAGCCGTCATCCGACAATGGAAAGAAATTTGGCAAATAAAAATGGTCGTATTGATATTGAAGCTAAAGGCCTCAAAGTTTAACAATGACTACATTATATGTGTAGGACGGTTGTAACAATCTTAAACTCCTAGCATCAATATTAAAGATTTGGAACTAGTTACTTCTGTTGTAGGAAAACTGAAATTGCTCTCATTTTCAATGCAATAGTCCCACGGAACGGCTTATTTTGCATAAAAAAACTTGCTTTTTCAGATCGAAAATGACATGTTTTCTTCATAAAATAGATGATAGGTTGCCAGGCAACAAAACATACGCCAACAGCAGTTAAATCGTCTGAGTGGTCGACAAGGGTTGTCACATATTTATTGCTTTGTAGGTAATTGGGGGCCTTTACAAGACAGTTCCATACAGATCAGATTATAATTTTTGTCGTTTGAGGGTTCACAAGGTTCTACAAACTGAAACAAGGGCCTCAACTCTGGAAGTAGTTTACAGAAATTGTGGCAATTTGACAGGGCTTTTTCGTTTTACTAATTTAAATAATGCATATAAATTTCATACAGATTGGATGATCACTTTTGTTATTCAAACGTTCACAAAGTAAAACAAGGGCCATAACTCTAGAAATTATTGACAGAAATTGCTGAACTTCAATAGACCTCTGTTTCACAAATTTAAATGATACATATAAATTTCATACATATCGGAAGATAACTTTCATCAATCGAGCATTAACAAGGTTGAACAATGTGAAACAAGGGCCATAACTCTAGAAGTAATTATTGTAAATTGCTGAAATTCAACAGGCTTTGTGGTTTTACTAATTTAAATAATGCATATAAATTTCACAAATTTCACAAAGATCGGATGATAACTTTTGGCGTTGGAGTGTTCACAAGGTTCAATAAAGTGAAAAGAACCATAATTCTAGACGTAATAAACAGAAATTGCTGAAATTCAGTAGGATTCTTTTTTTTACTAACTTCAATGGCACATATAAATTTCATACAGATCGGCAGATAACTTTAGAGGTTAGAACGTTCACAAAGTCCAACAAAGTGAAACAAGGGCCATAACTCTAGAAGTAATTATTGTAAATTGCTGAAATTCAACAGGCTTTGTGGTTTCACTAATTTAAATAATGCATATAAATTTCACAAAGATCAGACGATAACTTTCGGCGTGGACTTTTCACAAGGTTCAATAAAGTGAAAAGAACCATAATTCTAGACGTAATAAACAAAAATTGCTGAAATTCAATAGGATTCTTTTTTTTACTAACTTCAATGGCAAATATAAAATTTAATACAGATCGACAGATAACTTTAGAGGTAAGTCCAGATTTTACGAACCAGCGGCTGCCAGGCAGGATACGCCCACATTTTCGAGAGATGGATAGAAAACAAGCTAAAACGGAAGTGATTTTTCCTACAATCAAGGGCCATAATTCATGAAGTTACGGTCTGATATGCGCGAATATCGAAAGAAACCGAGATCTTTGTGTTATAAACTTACATTTCAAGTTTCAACAAAATCGGATAAAAATTGTGACCTCTATAGGGTCCACAACCTTGATATACCATATTTTTACGCTATTTGAGATGAAGGGCAGCCATTTTGTCTGTCAGTTTTGGGCCGATTTTCATGAAATTCGAACTCAACCGTCCTTAGGATGTAACGGTGATATAATAAAACGTTTTTTTAAATCGGATAAAAATTATGACCTCTATAGGGTCCACAATAAGGGGCCATAATTCATGAAGTTACGGTCCGATATGCGCAAATATCGAAAGGAACCGAGATCTTTGTGTTATAAACTTACATTTCAAGTTTCAACAAAATCAGATAACCAGCGGCTGCCAGGCAGGATACGCCCACATTTTCGAGAGATGGATAGAGAACAAGCTAAAAAGAAAGTGATTTTTCGTACAATCAGGGGCCATAATTCAGGAAGTTACAGTCCGATATGCGCGAACATCGAAAGGAACCAAGATCTTTGGGTTATAAACTTATATTTCAAGTTTCAACAAAATCGGATAAAAAATTCTGACCTCTTTAGGGTCCACAACCTTGAAATTTTGCCTGTCAGTTTTGGGCCGATTTTCACGAAATTCGAACTCAGCCGTCCTTGGGGTGTAACGGTGAAAGAATTATACGTTTTTTTAAATCAGATAAAAATTATGACCTCTATATGGTCCACAAGCTAAAAACGCGATTTTTCGTACAATCAGGGGCCATAATTCAGGAAGTTACGTTCCGATATGCGCGAATATCGAAAGGATCCGAGATCTTTAGGTTATAATCGTACATTTCAAGTTGAAACTAAATCGGATAAAAATTGTGACCTCTACAGTGTTCACAAGCTAAAAACGTGATTTTTCGTACAATCAGGGGCCATAATCCATGAAGTTACAGTCTGATACATGCCAATATCGAAAGGAACCAAGATCTTAGGGTGGTAAACACCGTTTACTTTTGAAAACGATCGTCTGCTTTACGACCGTCCAGTTTCTCGGGATGTTTTTTAGAAATGAACACTACCATTTAGATTTGAAAGGGGTTTAGTTTATAGACAAGGCATTTATTTTCCCGGACGTTGTCAAGAAATGAACAGAGTGTTTAATTATTTAAAGCCTTTAGATTTTACGTCAAATTACCACTTTACCGAGAGCCGTCTAGTAACTTACGGGTGAGTAGTAATGCAATGCCGTTTACTTTTCATGTGTTGTAATTAGTTTGCCCAGTGTCATCTAGAAAACTTGAGGCGTTTGTTTTTGTGTGAAATATTTAAGTTCTGTCTCCCAATTTTTGAAACTATGGTCAGATTTAGAATCTGAGTATTGTGTCTAAAATTTTTGAATGAATTGCATATTTGTTGAATATCGTCCATTCTTCGGTATTGCCGACATCCATTGGGAAGTCGATTTACAATGATTTGACAATTTCCCCAGCGTAGATAAAACTCACATTTTATTTATTAGAAAATAACAAAACAATGGACGTATATCTTGTTACTTATAATCTTGCTTTCTGGGTTATTTACCTGCTTCCGCAATTAATAACAAATGTATTTGTGAATTTACAAATTATTGCGTGCAGTTCTCGTTTCGGCCACAAATGAAACGTCTATTTTGCCATTTATCTAGACGTCTTTGGGGGACTATTTTCGCCAACATTTATTTTTGTATTCCCACCCCTTGGGAATGTTGAAGAAATACCGAAGGAGGGGAATTGTTAACAACTGTAGGTACAGTTTCCCCCCATTGAAACGGGCAAGGACCGCAAATCGTATCCAGTTTATAATTAGTCTTGTCACAATAAAATCGAGTATTTCTAACCAAAAACAAAAGCAAAACAAGCAGGGTCATTAAAATATTTAATATCCAAATACATGGAAAGTTCCTCTACAAACTATATGCACATATATTGCACATAAAACACTTATCAGTTTACCATTTATCTAGACGTCTTTGGGGGACTATTTTCGCCAACATTTATTTTTGTATTCCCACCCCTTGGGAATGTTGAAGAAATACCGAAGGAGGGGAATTGTTAACAACTGTAGGTACAGTTTCCCCCCATTGAAACGGGCAAGGACCGCAAATCGTATCCAGTTTATAATTAGTCTTGTCACAATAAAATCGAGTATTTCTAACCAAAAACAAAAGCAAAACAAGCAGGGTCATTAAAATATTTAATATCCAAATACATGGAAAGTTCCTCTACAAACTATATGCACATATATTGCACATAAAACACTTATCAGTTTACACACTAACATTCGGGATACCTCACATCCAAGTCTAAAACCTAATCCACATATTGTTTACACAATTGTACTTTGTAAAATTTGTATAAAAAAAAAATATTGTATTCTTGAGTGTGTCCAATTTAACAGCGAATTTATTACTATTATGTAACATACTAAGAACCTAACTACATTTTTTGGGCACCAAACACCACCGCCCCCCACCCCTCAGTCAAAAATTTCCCCGTACGCCTATGCCTATTGTTTAATTAATCCCCTAATCCAGACACATGGTTTTGTAGTGAAGTATATTCGTATTGTTATTTAATTGCCCTTATGATTTTAGATTTTTAGAATACTTCACTGATGTTTTTGTAATAAAGTATACTCGTATTGTTTGTTAATTGCTGTTATGATTTTAATGTTTAGACAACATTTAATTGACTTGATATGAAATCTGAATATAAATTATTAGATGGATAAAAAAAAGGTATTTTACAATTACATATTGACAACTTAATGACTCGCCAAAATACAATTGGATTGATATTATTTCGGCATCATAATTAATTTTAAAACTTATCGTTGATTTAATTTCCGCACACAAAATGGAACTAAATATAAGAATTCCGTATAAGCATCAATTTAGAATACCAAAATGCGAATCGAAACACATTGTGGTCAAAACTGTGTAATAAAAAAGGCGATAACTCGGAATGAAACTTATATTTCTGGAATTGGATGGTCTTCAGGTATCCCAAAATGTAGGTCAAATTTGAAAATTTTGAAAAATAGCAAAAATGTCTCGTAAACTACGTTTTTTCAATTTTCGAACGACAAAAGTCCAGGCTGAATTTTCGAAATTAAAAAATGTGAGATAGCCATTGTCCCGGAAAAGAATCAGGGTCTCTGAAAATGTCATTTGTTTGAAAATAGGTAAAGAGTTGATGAAACCACGGCCAATTTTCAATATCGCGAAAAAGTACAAAGTTTGGTCACTTCCGGTATGCGCAGAAGTTTCAAAATTGTTTTAAGGAGTAGCCACCACCTGGTTTCCCAATAGAATATTTGGTTCCAGATCGATATCTGTTTTCGATCATGGAGAAATAGGCTCCCGGGATAAATAATAATAATAACTAGACCTGCAAGCAGCACTGAACCGGCTTTCAGGAATCAGACAGGAAGTGTGTCATACAATAGCTCATTCATCGAGCTACCAAACGATACTTTAGGTGTTTTCATCCGGTCACACCCAACCGTGGAATCACGATGTTTGCAAGAGCACCGATTTTTACTGTTGTTTTTTTTAATTTCGAATATTTTTATGACTACGGTTTCACCGGTGCCACATTACCCTAAACATATGTCACTTCCGGTACCAATGAAACCATCGGATAAAAATTATGGTCACTTCCGGTATGCGCAGAAGTTTCAAAATTGTTTTAAGGAGTAGCCACCACCTGGTTTCCCAATAGAATATTTGGTTCCAGATCGATATCTGTTTTCGATCATGGAGAAATAGGCTCCCGGGATAAATAATAATAATAACTAGACCTGCAAAAGCAGCACTGAACCGGCTTTCAGGAATCAGACAGGAAGTGTGTCATACAATAGCTCATTCATCGAGCTACCAAACGATACTTTAGGTGTTTTCATCCGGTCACACCCAACCGTGGAATCACGATGTTTGCAAGAGCACCGATTTTTATGACTACGGTTTCACCGGTGCCACATTACCCTAAACATATGTCACTTCCGGTACCAATGAAACCATCGGATAAAAATAGGTAGGTACAGTTTCCCCCCATTGAAACGGGCAAGGACCGCAAATCGTATCCAGTTTATAATTAGTCTTGTCACAATAAAATCGAGTATTTCTAACCAAAAACAAAAGCAAAACAAGCAGGGTCATTAAAATATTTAATATCCAAATACATGGAAAGTTCCTCTACAAACTATATGCACATATATTGCACATAAAACACTTATCAGTTTACACACTAACATTCGGGATACCTCACATCCAAGTCTAAAACCTAATCCACATATTGTTTACACAATTGTACTTTGTAAAATTTGTATAAAAAAAAAATATTGTATTCTTGAGTGTGTCCAATTTAACAGCGAATTTATTACTATTATGTAACATACTAAGAACCTAACTACATTTTTTGGGCACCAAACACCACCGCCCCCCACCCCTCAGTCAAAAATTTCCCCGTACGCCTATGCCTATTGTTTAATTAATCCCCTAATCCAGACACATGGTTTTGTAGTGAAGTATATTCGTATTGTTATTTAATTGCCCTTATGATTTTAGATTTTTAGAATACTTCACTGATGTTTTTGTAATAAAGTATACTCGTATTATTTGTTAATTGCTGTTATGATTTTAATGTTTAGACAACATTTAATTGACTTGATATGAAATCTGAATATAAATTATTAGATGGATAAAAAAAAGGTATTTTACAATTACATATTGACAACTTAATGACTCGCCAAAATACAATTGGATTGATATTATTTCGGCATCATAATTAATTTTAAAACTTATCGTTGATTTAATTTCCGCACACAAAATGGAACTAAATATAAGAATTCCGTATAAGCATCAATTTAGAATACCAAAATGCGAATCGAAACACATTGTGGTCAAAACTGTGTAATAAAAAAGGCGATAACTCGGAATGAAACTTATATTTCTGGAATTGGATGGTCTTCAGGTATCCCAAAATGTAGGTCAAATTTGAAAATTTTGAAAAATAGCAAAAATGTCTCGTAAACTACGTTTTTTCAATTTTCGAACGACAAAAGTCCAGGCTGAATTTTCGAAATTAAAAAATGTGAGATAGCCATTGTCCCGGAAAAGAATCAGGGTCTCTGAAAATGTCATTTGTTTGAAAATAGGTAAAGAGTTGATGAAACCACGGCCAATTTTCAATATCGCGAAAAAGTACAAAGTTTGGTCACTTCCGGTATGCGCAGAAGTTTCAAAATTGTTTTAAGGAGTAGCCACCACCTGGTTTCCCAATAGAATATTTGGTTCCAGATCGATATCTGTTTTCGATCATGGAGAAATAGGCTCCCGGGATAAATAATAATAATAACTAGACCTGCAAGCAGCACTGAACCGGCTTTCAGGAATCAGACAGGAAGTGTGTCATACAATAGCTCATTCATCGAGCTACCAAACGATACTTTAGGTGTTTTCATCCGGTCACACCCAACCGTGGAATCACGATGTTTGCAAGAGCACCGATTTTTACTGTTGTTTTTTTTAATTTCGAATATTTTTATGACTACGGTTTCACCGGTGCCACATTACCCTAAACATATGTCACTTCCGGTACCAATGAAACCATCGGATAAAAATTATGGTCACTTCCGGTATGCGCAGAAGTTTCAAAATTGTTTTAAGGAGTAGCCACCACCTGGTTTCCCAATAGAATATTTGGTTCCAGATCGATATCTGTTTTCGATCATGGAGAAATAGGCTCCCGGGATAAATAATAATAATAACTAGACCTGCAAAAGCAGCACTGAACCGGCTTTCAGGAATCAGACAGGAAGTGTGTCATACAATAGCTCATTCATCGAGCTACCAAACGATACTTTAGGTGTTTTCATCCGGTCACACCCAACCGTGGAATCACGATGTTTGCAAGAGCACCGATTTTTATGACTACGGTTTCACCGGTGCCACATTACCCTAAACATATGTCACTTCCGGTACCAATGAAACCATCGGATAAAAATAGGGTCCACAAGCTAACAACGCGTTTTTTCATACAATCAGGGGCCATAATTCAGTAAGTTACGGTCCGAAATGCGCGAATATCGAAAGGAAGCAAGATCTTTGGGTTATAAACTTACATTTCAAGTTTCAACAAAATCGGATAAAAAAATTGTAACCTCTGATATACCATATTTTTACGCTATTTGAGAACGAAGGGCGGCCATTTTATCTGTCAGTTTTTGGCCGATTTTCACGAAATTCGAACTCAGTCGTCCTTAGGGTGTGACGGTGATATAATAATATGATTTTTTAAATCGGATAATAATTATGACCTCTATAGGATCCACAAGCTAAAAATGTCATTTTTCGTACAATCAGGGGCCATAATTCAGGAAGTTACGGTCCCATATGCGCGAATATCAAAAGGAACCGAGATCTTTGGGTTATAAACTTACATTTCAAGTTTCAACAAAATGGGATAAAAATTGTGACCTCTATAGGGTCCACAACCTTGATACACCTTGATATTTTTACGCTATTTGAGAACGAACGGCAGCCATTTTGTCTGTCAGTTTTGGGCCGATTTTCACGAAATTCAAACTCAGCTGTCCTTATGGTGTAACGGTGATATATTAACACGTTTTTTTAAATCGGATAAAAATTATGACCTCTATAGGGTCTACAAGCCAAAAAACGCGTTTTTGCGTACAATCAGGGGCCATAATTCATGAAGTTACGATCCGATATGCGTGAATATCGAAAGGAACCAAGATCTTTGTGTTATAAACTTACATTTCAAGTTTCAACAAAATCGGATAAAAATTGTGACCTCTATAGTGTCAACAAACTTGATATACCATATTTTTACGCTATTTGAGAACGAACGGCGGCCATTTTGTCTGTCAGTTTTGGGCCGATTTTTACAAAATTCGAACTCAGCCGTCCTTAGGGTGTAACGGTGATATATTAACACGTTTTTTTAAATCGGATAAAAATTATGACCTCTATAGGGTCCACAAGCTAAAAACGTGATTTTTCATACAATCAGGGGCCATAATTCAGGAAGTTACGGTCCGATATGTGCGAATATTGAACGGAACCGAGATCTTTGGGTTATAAACTAAAATTTCAAGTTTTAACAAAATCGGATAAAAATTGTGACCTCTATAGGGTCCACAACCTTGATATACCATATTTTTTACGCTATTTGATAACGAAGGGCGGCCCTTTTGTCTGTCAGTTTTGGGCCGATTTTCACGAAATTCGAACTCAACCGTCCTTAGGGTTTAACGGTGATATAATAATACGTTTTTTTAAATAGGATAAAAATTATGACCTCTATAGGGTCCACAAGCCAAAAAACATGTTTTTACGTACAATCAGGGTCCATAATTCAGGAAGTTACGGTCCGATATGCGTGAATATCGAAAGGAACCAAGATCTTTGGGTTATAAACTTACATTTTAAGTTTCAACAAAATCGGATAAAAATTGTGACCTCTACAGTGTTCACAAGCCAAAAACGTGATTTTTCGTACAATCAGGGGCCATAATCCATGAAGTTACGGTCCGATAGATGCCAATATCGAAAGGAACCGAGATCTTAGGGTGATAAACCTATATTTCAAGTTTCATTGAAATCAGATAAAAATTGTGACCTGTAGACTGTTCACAAACAATTGTGGACGGACGGACGGACGGACGGACAGGGGCGACAACAATATACGTCCACATGAAAATGTGGGCGTATAAAAATGCATTTTTTGACAAAATGGCGTCACTTCCGGTGTCAATTTTAAATTGTAATCAATTTGATATGACGCATACTTGCTTTTTGAATCAAATGGTGTCACTTTTCTGAAAATCCAATAATAATTGACTATTTTACAGGCAAAATAACGAAAACAGTGACTTATGCAAAATTGCCCATTTCTAGGTAACTGCTTATATTACGAACTAATTTTAACATACATTTTCTTTGTATGGATTATAGCTACAAGTTTATAAAAGTTACGTAGAAATATTTTAAAATCTGAAAAGACTGAATGGGTTGTAAATAGGTCAATTTTACACCTTTTTTCACCTCTTAATCAAATTTGCTCGAAAATGAAATCGAAATTAAAAAAAACGATCCGAAAATTTTGTGCGCCTTTAAAGGGCACACTCTTTTAGTTATATCAGTTTTTTAAAAAAATAATATTTGCATTCGAAAAATGGTACCTAACTGTCAAAATTGTAGTTTTTGGGAAAATTAAGCCACTTCCGGTGCCGACAGATATCTCTATCGGTAACAAAAAAAATGACAATAGAGACAACGGAGTATATGAACTTTGTTTTATACAAATCGAGCAATAAATAATTAATCTAGGACTGAAAAACTGAATTAGCCAATGGCGGACAAGGAAAATTACTGAGACAAAAAAATTTCACATTTTTGCCCAAGTCAGATGACTCGTTAATTTTGTGTAAAACACGACTAAAAAATATTCATAAAAAAAAAAGTTTTTTGTAAAAATTTAAATTTTCAAATTTCGAATGACAAAAGCCATAGATGAATGTTCGAAATTCAAAAATGTGAGATAGCAATTGTCTCGGAAAAGATTCAGGGTTTCCAAAAATGTGAATTGTTTCAAAATAGGTAAAGAACTGGCGAAACCACTGCGGCTTTTTGATTTATTGCTACCATTCAAAATTCGGCCACTTCCGGTCTGCGCAGAAGTTTTAAAAATACTTTATCAAGTAACCACCACATGGTTTCCCGTTAGAAAATTTTGTTCCAGATCGATATCTGTTTCAGATCATGGAGAAATAGGCTCCCCCGGTAAATAATAATAATAATAATAACTAGAATTGCGCGCAATGCTGAAGGCTTTCACTGTCGCCAAGGCGTCACATGATCACCAGATATATGACAAAAGACTATCCCCACCACTCCCCCCACCCACCAAAAAAACCCACACTCTAGCATAACTCAGAGATTGACCCCTAAACATGCTCCAACTCGTAATAATACACTGTTTTCAATTTTCGATCTCTCTTTTCGGCTACCCATGACAATTAGAAAAATTGTACAAGGGTTTCACACAATACACTACCCAGTAGAATCTCGATTGAGCAAGTTTGAAAAAAATCATTGGCGGCTTTTCCGAGAAACATGGGTTTAAACTTGATCGAAATCGTAAATAACCATACTTTTCAAAGTCCCATAAATTTTTTATTTGGCAATAAAATCTTGTTGCTATAGCACCATCTCGTAGATAATTCACGTGGCTATCATACGACATAATTGATACATCGCATTTGGCGCACAGGCACCCATTTTTCAGAATTTTGTCAAATTTTGAATACCTTTCTTGACCACTTCCGGTGATTAGAGGATTTTCATTTATAGTTCATGGACTGGTTTGGTCCGTTGACTTCATCGTCCCGATGTTTCAGAAATATCGTAGGTGTCGTAGGTGTTCGTACCTTTCTAACCAGGGTAATTTATATAACTGTTAAATTAAACAACGGATAACTCCTACCTCTTAAAATGATTTATATAATTAGTAAATAATTATTATTATCTGATGATTGTTGTTTTGTGACATATATAGTGTAACCAATATATACATTGTACTTTTATAATCAATATGATACTGTGTATTAGTCGTGTTATGATTTGGATTTCTTCAGGCTGACCTTAAAAATATCTTTGTTTCGCCTAACGCGACCGACTAACTAAAACCACCCCCGACTTAAATTATTTTATTGCACTTTTCCGCGATCTTTTTATTTTATTTTGTGTGTCAACCTGAAATATATCACGAGAGTTATTTCCCTTTACTATGGCTATGGTTTGATTCATTATTGAAACTGGTTGATCAAGACGAAATGGTTGCAGACGAATGCACGTCCATTCCCACGAAATGATTCTGCCTCTATGTCTGTGGGGCGTCGTTTTAAACATGACGACGATATTTTCAATATCTGTTTTCGAGAAAAATGAAGGCACAACCCGCACGATCGTTAAAAACGTGTTGAGGGAGTTTCAAACGTGAGTTTGTCGCAATTTGTGTGCGAATCGTGCATCAAGAAAAATCCCCATGTCATTGATTTGTTTGCCAATAAAATAAGACGAATGTTTGCACCCGGAAAATTATCAAGCTGTCAAATTAGCTCTTAAAAAAAAAAATCTGAAAAAAACCCGACCTACCGACCCTTCTCCTCGATTGTGGGTCGGGTTTGGTGAAACAAAGATATTTTTAAGGTCAGCCTCATGCAATATTTGTAAATCGCCAGTAGGAATAAATGTCTCTTATATAGATACATTATGCTGGCTGAAATTTGCGTTGGGTAGGCTAGCCTTTGGGACTGCTCTGTATCATATGGTCTGTCATTGAGTCAACTGTCATTAGCCACTTGTACGTGACAATGAGTAGGGTCGCCTGTCCAACCTCGTGGGTTTTCTCCGGGTCCTCCGGTTTCCTCCCACTACTAAAGACCCCTACGGGACTTCGGAATCGCGTTCATGTCAGCTACTCAAATATGTAACTGGTTCAAAAATTGATTGAATATTCAATCAAATATCGCCAATTTTCTGGTTTCGTGCACGTTAAAGATTTGACGTCTCTAATAAAAATTTAATATTAATTACAGATAGAGACCATACTCAAACAACATCATGACCTAGTTTGTGTCGAGTGGACGTTAAACTCTCTCTCTCTCTCTTTTATATAGAATTCCAACCGCCAAGGGATCTTTTACGGTCACACCAATGTGTACACGGGACTTCGGAATCGCGTTCATGTCAGCTACTCAAATATGTAACTGGTTCAAAAATTGATTGAATATTCAATCAAATATCGCCAATTTTCTGGTTTCGTGCACGTTAAAGATTTGACGTCTCTAATAAAAATTTAATATTAATTACAGATAGAGACCATACTCAAACAACATCATGCCTTTTATCATTGGGGCAATATTCGATACTACTGTACGATAGTACTGCAACCGTTTAACAAATTGGATTTTCTTATAAACAGCGTGAGCCGTCAATTTCTGTCCAGATGATTATACGGTATAAGATAATTTTGACAAAGAAGCAACAATATTAATTCAAAGACTAATTATTACACACAGCAATCAACTATTTCTGTTACAGGGTCACCAAACCCATATTTTGGATAGAAGAAAACACTCATAGTTGAAATAATTTCAGTTCAAATATCATCACTGATAAAAGCACTCTTGAATAGGCTCTATACGTTGAAAAAAAGGTACAGATTGTATCTCCCCTTATGTTTCGCTTAACAATGAAAGGTGCCGTGTTCAATTTTCGATCCCTTTGTTCTGCTACTCCTGAAATTTGGAACTGTTGTACAAAGGTTTTATATAAAACACTACTGATAGGCCTCTCTGTAGAAGAAGTTCCCAAAAAATATTATGTTGACTTTTCGAGAAACAGACCTCTAAAAATGCTCCAAATCGCAAAAATACGACGTTTTCGATTTTCGATCTCTGATTTTCGATCTCTTTTTTCGGCTACCCCTGACATTTCAAAAAATGATACAGTGGTTTCACACAACAGAGTACCCATTAGTCTCAGGAATCAGACAGGAAGTGTGTCTTACAATAGCCCATTTATCGAGCTACCAAACGATACTTTAGATGTTTGGATCCGGTCACACCCGACGGTGAAATCCCGATTGTTGCAAGAGCACCGATTTTTTTACTGTCTTTTTTTTTTTTTAAATATCGAATATTTTTTTGACTACTTCCTGTTTACGGATCATTATCGGGATAGATTTAACAAGTGGTATGGGAACTTAACTTCCTGTACCAGAAGTTTCAGAAAGATCCATTGGACACTTTTACCTCCCTTATACCATTAGAAGCAGATTTACAGATATAACAATTTTTCGACTTTTTCAATATATACTATATTGAGGCTTTTAAATTTGGATTCACACCCCAGATCAGCGTTAGGACTCTAAGTAACAGAAGTTTAAGAAAGGAAATAAGAGTAATTTTTGAGATAAAAGTGTCTGAATAGGCTCCAAAGAGGAAAATACTAGATTTTCAGCATCTCATAATATATTACCTAACCGGCGATTTTTTACCATTGAGATGTCATAAGATTGTCCATTGTTCGGGCTATCCAATGACACTTTAGTTGTTTTGATTCGTTGAAATATGGCGTTGTAATCACTTTTTTCGCAAGATCACCATTTTTTACTTTTCAAGTTTTTTTTCTTCAAAATATCGGATATTTTTTCGACTACTTCCGGTTTTTGGATCATTGTCGGGATAGTTTTAACATGTTGTTTGGATAGTTAACTTTCTGTACCAGAAGTTTCAGAAACACCCATTGAGCTAATAGAAGAGCATTTTCAGTAATTTGAGGATTTTTCAACTTTTTTCCAAGATTGAGACTCTTTTTGGACAACTTATGTTATTTCAATGCTTTTATTTTTGGACTCACGCCATAGTCCACCCATAGGACTCTGAGTAAAAAAAGTTTAAGAAAAAACGTAGTTGTTGTGTTTGAGAAAAAGACCTCTCAAAATGCTCCAAAACGGAAAATACTAGATTTTCGGCGTAACATAATTTATTTTCTAGCCATCTAAATCGTATCATTCAGATGTCATATGATAGTCCATTAATGGGGCTATCCAGCGACACTTTAGTTCTTTTGGTCCACTAAGATCTGGTGAGGAAATCAAGTTTTTGGCACGAGCGCTAATTTTTTTTTAACCTTTTTCTTCATTTTTTGAATACGTCCGGTATGGAGATTATTGTCGGAATAGTTTTAATAACCAATTTGGGCAATTAGATAGCCACAGGGCTCAGTAATGATATATTACATTATCTGATCAGATAAAATGGCCCTGAGAAATCCTATGTTCAAAAGTGCAAAAAAATCAAAAATGTCAAAATATCGAAAATTAAATTTCAATAACTCAATACATATTATACATCGTTAGAATCGTAATTAGGTCAGCTATCTGAATGTGTAACCTTTTCGTAAAAATCTGATTAAATAATAAAATAATATAGCATTTTCCAAAATTTAACGATTTTTCGACTTTTTTCGATTTTCAGTCCCTTTTTTATCCCATTCCAGACATTTAAAGACTTATTGGATGTTTTCATGCACAAGACTACCGAAAGGACTCTCGATAGAGAAAGTTAAAAAAAATTGTAGGTTAAGTTTTTGAGATAAAGGCGACCAAAAACGCTCCAAATCAGAAAATACTTGATTTTCAGCTTGTCATATTTTGCTGCTTGGTCATAGTATCCGTATAAATTGGGCATCATTCGACAGTCCATTCCTCGGGCCACTCAACGAAAGCTTAATTCGTTTAATCCATTGATACTGGACGGTGAAATCAATTTTTTCCCCAAAACACCCATTTTTTGCTTTTTTTTCGAAATATCTATCATTATTTCGACTACTTCCGGTTTCCGGATCGTTTTTGAAATTGCTTTATGCAGCGGTCTGACTATATAGCTTTATGTTCCAGGACTTTCAGAACTATCGATTCATCCTTTCCAAAAAATATAAGGGTTGGGAAATGGGCAGAAAATTCGAAAAAGATCGAAAAATAAAGGGCGATAACTCGGAATGAAACTTATATTTCTGGAATCGGAAGGTCTTCAGGTATCCAAAAATGTAGGTCAAATTTGAAAATTTTGAAAAATAACAAAAATTGTCTCTTAAACAACATTTTTCATTTTTCGAACGCTAAAAGTCAGCGACGAAGTTTCGAAATTTCAAAATTTTCAACTGCTATCGTCCAAGAAAAGACTCAGGGTTTCTGAAAATGTCATTTGTATAAAAATGGGTACAGAATTGACGAAGCTACGGCCGTTTTTTAATTTTTATGCACCGCACGAAATTCAGCCACTTCCGGTCTGCGCAGAAGTTTCAAAATTGTTTTATCAAGTAGCCACCACCTGGTTTCCCGATAGAAAATTTGGTTCCAGATCGATATCTGTTTTCCATCATGGAGAAATAGGCTCCCGCAGAAAAAAAAAATAATAATAATAATAATTTTAGTAAAAACAATAGTCTTTCAGACGAATCTAATAATAATAATAATAATAATTTTAGTAAAAACAATAGTCTTTCAGACAAAAGTCTGAAAGCCTAATAATTTTAGTAAAAACAATAGTCTTTCAGACAAAGTCTGAAAGCCTAATAAAAAGAATAATAATCTTAACAAAAACAATAGTGTTTCACACAAGCTACGCAGTGTGAAACCCTAACTAGATCTGCTACTGTCCCATGCAGATATGAAAGCTTTCATATTCATCGTCACGTGACATGGATTATATCAGGTATCTTAAAAGAAAAAAGAACAACAAAAAATAATTATCAAAATCGGTGAAAAAGTCGCGAAGTTACAAGTCTAAATATAATGAGAAACATTGCACCCGGGCAACAAAATAATCTGAAAACTAAAGGGAAATAACTGAGACTTGGATTTCTGTAATCGGAATGACTTTCCATTCCAGAAAAATGGATCAAGTCGTTTAAAAAGAAGACGGATGAGAACATGAAACGAAAAGGGCGGGAAAGAACTAAAAAGTGGCAGGAAAATATCAAAAAAATAAATGAAATAACTTTGAACGGAACTAATATTTTTTGAATCAGATTGACCTTAGCTTTTCGAATATTTAGGTTAAATTTGTAAATTTTGAAAATTAAAGGCATAAATTGTCCTGCAAACAACTTTGTCGGCACGTAAAAGGTCAAAGGCGAAATACGAAATTTTGAAAATTTTCAAACACCAAAAAATCGATCTTGATCCCGAGTTATCCTGAAATGCATTAATTTCAGAAATAAGAACATATTACGGCCTATTGTGTTTATTTTCACGTCTGTTCAAGTGGATTTTTCACTGTTCATTCGACCCGTATCCCGGCTATCCTGAAATGTATTAATTTCAGAAATAGGAGACGTATTGAACATACTATGCCTTATTGTGTTTGTTTTGAAGACCGTAAATGTCGATTTTTCGCTATTTTTCATATTCACTTCAAAATGGCGGCCATCAGTTGACCTAAATCAAAATTCTGCTCTGAACTTTTTTTAGGCATTCCTTGAGGGATTCAGAAAATATAACTCCCATGTCTGTAAGTGCAATATCACATGCTAAATTTCATGAAAATCGTACAACTATTAAAGAAGTTGTCAAATTGGTCATAAATACCGGTTCCAAATCACAGCGACAAACTTTCGAAATTCGAAAATCTGAATCTGCAGATTTAAAGTAATTGTCTCAAGGTACTCAAAGAAAAAAGATTTTATAAAATAGGTCAAATAGTCACAAAGTTACAGCATTGTAGGTCAAATGCATTCGTTCGTAAAATTCGTTAAAGGTGGCATGAGGCATCACACGGTAACAAAAATTGAAAATTGAACGATAATCGACTCTTTTATATGAAAAATAACATGAAAAGTGACGCATGCAAAATTGCCTATTTCTTGGCAACTGCGCTATTACAATCTAATTTTGACATACATTGTCCTCGTATGGATTAATGCTACAAAATTGTGAAAGTTGCGTAGAAATAACTCAAAATATGAAGACGATGAAAGGGTTGTAAATAGCTGATTTTTACTCCTTTTTTTCAACCTTAAATCAAAATGGCGCAAATACAAAACCGATATAAAAAAAGCCCAAAAACCTATTCCGACATATTTTCCGTCTGTAGTAGGAGCATTCATCTTCATTGATAAGATTTGTAGAAATTAAGATTTTTCCTTAGGAAAAGACCTCCCGACCCATCAAAATTTAAGTTTTAGGCAAAATTACGTCACTTCCGGTGCCGACAGAAAACTTTATAGGTAGAAACAAGTTGAGAATTTGCACCAAGGAGTATATGAACTTTTGTTTTATACAAATCAGGTAATAAATAATTAATTTAGAACCCATAAACTGTAATAAAAATGCGAAAAGTCTTAAAAAGTGATCCTGACGAAATTGGTTATTTCTTTGCAAGAGAAGATGCTAGAAGCTATTTTTTGACATATTTATTATCGTATTGATCCAATCTCTATTTCCATTGGAATGAAATATCATAATGGTAAACGGATACTAAATATAACTCACTTCAAAAAAATATTTGTTTTGAAGGCTAAAAATACAGTTTTTGCTAAAATGACATTACTTCCGGTGAGAATGAAAATGTTAAATTAGTTTTATGAAATCAGAAATGGCATAAGGCATCACATGGTGAAAATTTTATGAAAATCGAATAATATTTGACACTGTTATAGACCAAAAACCTTGAAAAGTGACTAGTAGAAAATCGTCTATTTCTCTGCAACCTTACAAGTTAGAACCCATTTTGTGGTATCTATATGGTTGCATGGGTTCATTCTATTTGTGACCGGCCGCATCTAAATGAGTCGGAATGCGGGAGAATCAATAATGAGATAAAGACAAAATAAGTGAAAATATTGATTTTGAACGAAATTGAGATTTTCACAAAAATGAGTCTATAAATATACTATCTATCGACACAGACGATCAAAATAGCAATAAAACATTTTAAAACACCTGTATTTGAACGTTTTGTAAGAGTACCGTATTCTTAAATCTGTCCTATTTCTCAAAATTCTCGGCGAAATTAGTTATTTTTCTTCGCTCACAGTGGGTTGACCAGTCATTCCTCTTGCATAACAATTGGCATCGTTGTAAAGCGGAGCATCTCTAGTTTATAAATATGATCAAAATATTGTCGATGAATTGATTTTGAATGGATACAATCAGTTTTAAACCCCACTAAAAATATAAATAAACTCCGCCTGTTGCCATGCTGTCCACACAACTCCTTTGCTGATTGGCCCGGACACCGCGTGCAAGACATTATCGATTAATTATTGGTTTTGGCAATGTTTTTGGGTACCTACATGCGATTCACTCTGATAAGTGGCAGAAAAAAAAATTAATTCTGATCGTATAGATTGCCGTTGAGTGTTAATCGAAACCACGTGGCTGATGATGTAAATTAATCGACAAGTGGGTGTGTGTCATTGAGTAATACTATTACTAATCAACTGTCACGGGTCAATGATAAAGCCGTCGACAACTCATTATTTACTCCGAATAATTAATCCAAGTGGTGATTGTTTGATATTGTAATAGTTAGTATTTTATTGTATATTTTAAATCTTATAATCCCTCTTGTTGTTTTAAAGATTATTCTAAACGCTACCTTAATTAGATGAATTCTGGTATAAGCTGTATTTGTGTATTAGCAAGTATTGTGAGGGCAGCGTCTTAGGTTACAAACAATAAACTTTAATTAGTGTTTAACTAAATTGGTTGCTATAAACTAATTGCTAGGAATGCCTTATGTAGCTATATAAGGAAGACATCTAGTAGAGTCCTCACGTTGTCTACGATATCACCTTAGGTGGAAGTGGACGTAAAACTCCAGAAACGAACGAACAAACGAATAGAGTCCTCATAAACTTGCTATACATCTAATACAGTGTTTGTTTCATTTTAAGGTAAGCACATATTTTGTATATTATTTGTTTTAAAACTATCGATGCACTCTGTCCAAAGTGTGTAGTTTTATAACTTAAAGATAGGCGTCCTATAGACGAAATAGTGCCTCTACACTCCAGCGAGTACGAAAGCTCTTACACCTACCCCCAAACCTATGTAAATATATATATATATTATTAATACTTTATATTATGTAATTATATGTTTAATTGTCTCGTATCAATATGATTATGAATTAGATATAATATATAAACTAGCTATACATCTAATACAGTGTTTGTTTCATTTTAAGACTTATAACCAGAGAATTTTAGCTTTTACAATTGGGGAGATGTTAAAAAGATTCCCGTATGTCTAAAGGAGTAACGCCAGAAAACTACAAATACCCAACGTGACAAGCAAAGGCTGTTCAGCAAAACAAACCACTGTCACACACGTCAACAAATACCGAGATTGCTTCCGTACCACCCCAAGTGATAATGGCGGGTTCGTTAAATATTCAGTTACTAACATTCAGGAGACTTTCCTTTGAAATAGAGTGAGGAACAAGAGTGAAAATTCAGCACAAAAACAGAAAGACCACAGCGACCAGATCTACTCAAGACGATGACAACGTAATCATAAATGCATACAATATGAATCAGAACGATGACAACCCGACAACGACCCAACATGATGACCCAGCTTACTTTCATGCCACACAACCAGACAATAATCTTCAAAAATACTTAGATATTGTAAAAATTTTCAGCTGCCGTTACCATCATCAAAAACGACAGTACGAAGTAAAATTAATGAACCAGTTAGGTAGAGTTTGGTATTCGGAAGAGAAAATTGATCCACAAATTTGAGAGGAATTTCATAAAAAGAATACTTTAACAGAAAAAAAGACGAAAGCGTTCAACTCGATCCAGGTTGTTCTCCAGGCACATTCCATAATAAAAACACAATCTATACTTTTATCACCTACTTTCCTTTTTTTTTCCTGTGAGTTTACCAAACTTGTGGATAATCTTTCCATGTTATATAGTGCAGAGAGTCAGTTGTAGGTACCCAACTTTCTCCAAACCGGTTTAACTCACAATTCATCTTTCTAAACCCTCATCTTTATTTTTTTCTTTCTATGACAGCCAAAATGATTACTACCATTACTAATTTTACTCTGCTTCCATGCAACTCATTCTTCCAAGGTGATAAATAGAATTAATTACGGAATGTATTTAAGCCAGCTACGCCTGTTGAAACAGTTACATTTGGAGTTAATAACTGGGTCCAAACATTTCAATTTTCCTTACCAGAAGTGCCAAAATTTCCCGCGAGTGTTCAGTGTCGAAAAGCTAATTCAACTTGTGGATTCATCAACAAACTCTTAAATGAAATTAATCATATAAAAATAAGGACTGCTACATCAGTAAACAATACTAATGATCATGTGAAAAAGCTAGTGTCAGAATTTACAGAACCTCCAAGTAGATTCCGAAGAAAAGCTATCTTGGGATTCATAGGGGGCATTTCAAAATCCTTATTCGGCACAGCGACCGAGGAAGATGTGGACTTGTTGAAGAAACACATTTATGCATTAGAAAAACAAAACAAATTGATGGCTAATGATCTTACGCACCATGCTGACCACTTCTCTTCATATATGACGACAACAAACAGGAGACTTGACAACGCTATGGAGGGAATAAAGGAAAACCATAACGCCATATTATTCGCCACAAAACATATGGACGAAACATACCAAAGTGCGGAAAAAGCCTTTTTAGCGATGTCACATTTGCTCACTGATCAAATGATGCAATCAAGCTTGATTGAAGCGCAGTTGGAAAATCTTAAATTTGGCCTTCAAAGTTTAATTCAAAAACGATTATCTCCGCTTATAGTTTCTCCAGAACTATTAACAAAAACTATTCATGGGATTCAGAAACTACTACATAAGAAGTACCCAAATTTTAAGGTACTTGAAACAAATACTCAGTATTACTATTCCACTTCCAAATTCTCCCTTTTTCGTAAAAGTAACAATATTTTTATTTCTCTAACTATACCAATAATTAGTAATACTAATCATCTTGACTTGTTTAATATTATTTCTATACCAGTTCCCTTTAATTCTACATCAAACCATGCTACACAACCTTTAAATTTACCACAATATTTCGCAGTTTCAAGGGATTACCAACACTATCTAACATTTAACTATAATTTAATTCATAAATGTTTTGGTGATAAGCACTTGTATTGTACGAACAAAATTGCGTTGAGATCAGGAACAATTTCATCTTGTGAATTATCTCTTTTTCTTGATGATAGAACCAATATCAAACGTTTTTGTAATTTTAGATTCAAGTTTAACGCACTTTCGAGTTCCATATTCGAATTACCACCCTCTTCTATTATTGTATATAATACACACATGTTAACTTTAAATTGTAATTCCATTCAAAGAATGTTGCAAGGCTGCAAATTTTGTATTATTAAGGTTCCTTGCCAATGTTCAGTTTCAACTCAAGGATTGTTTTTGGCCCAAAATTTTGACTCATGTTCGAAATTCAATGATACACAAATAACTAAGCTCCACCCAATTAATTTAGCTTTGCTTCAGCACTTTGTTAGTGAAGATGAAATATCATCTGTAGCGGGTGATACAGTATTCCCACAGCCCCCGAATATCACGAATGTACCTTCCTTCAAACTATACAATCATAAGTTTACGGAAATTGTCGCAAATGATAAGCAAGATCATTTAAGTCTTGATAGGATGGTAAAAAGTGCAAAAGAGCACAAAATAATTTTCAAGACTTTATCAGAATCAGTCTTGGATGATAATGTAAAATTTCAGTCATCATATTATGACACAAAATCACTCCTATTATATTTATCATTGATTGTTTCATTCCTTTCATTCGTTGCATGTTTATATCTCTTTTGCAAATTACGTACCATCACCGCAGCATTAGTATTGGCTAAAAAGGTTCAGTCTTCGACTTTACCAAATTCAAAACTACCATCCTTTCATTACCAACCTAAATTGCCCTTATCAGACGATACTATTATTAGTTTTGATTATTGGAATTTGAGTGTTGCTGTTTTGTGTATCCTTATACTATTTTTTCTGATATACAAATTTATTTCTAAATCAAGGAAGAACACAACTTCCGTTTTACTAGAAGTTACATCTGGTAAACATTGTGTCACTATTCCCATTGTTTCACTTCCATTATGCCCCCCACATTATACACCCATCCATCATTAAGGATTTACACCTATCGATTCGGATTTTCCCTATTTTATTAATATCTTGGCCAAACTTTCAAATAATAAATAAACTGAACGAACAAACAACTTCAGTAACAAATAAAATCAATATTTCATGGTTTCAAGTTTTAAAATTACGATATATTCTAAAACAACCCTTTAACACGTATATTTTGGTACAACACCAAAGATTTTTATATCCACTGTCAAATTTGGCAATGAAATCCGAATCAATATATAATGAATTATAACTTGAGGCATTCCTTCGTGAAAATGTGAATTATTGTACATATTATATTCATGTTTGATTATTATGTTTTCTTTTATGATGACATTTATCCAGGATACTTGGGTTTACCAAGATACTTGTATGTATATATATCTATATATTTTTTTATTTGAATTTATGAATATTAGTTATGATTGCGTATTAATTATCCTTCATTTTATATATATCTTTCACATTTATGATCAGTTTATAGTTTAAAGCTTGTGAGGACACAAAGCTAAAGGAGCAGAGGGAGTAATGTAATAGTTAGTATTTTATTGTATATTTTAAATCTTATAATCCCTCTTGTTGTTTTAAAGATTATTCTAAATGCTACCTTAATTAGATGAATTCTGGTATAAGCTGTATTGTATTAGCAAGTATTGTGAGGGCAGCGTCTTAGGTTACAAACAATAAACTTTAATTAGTGTTTAACTAAATTGGTTGTTATAAACTAATTGCTAGGAATGCCTTATGTAGCTATATAAGGAAGACATCTAGTAGAGTCCTCATCACGTTGTCTGCGATATCACCTCGGTGGAAGCGGACGTAAAATACAACTAACACTAACTAACTAGAGTCCTCATAAACTTGCTATACATCTAATACAGTGTTTGTTTCATTTTAAGGTAAGCGCATATTTTGTATATTATTTGTTTTAAAACTATCGATGCACTCTGTCCAAAGTGTGTAGTTTTATAACTTAAAGATAGGCGTCCTATAGACGAAATAGTGCCTCTACACTCCAGCGAGTACGAAAGCTCTTACACCTACCCCCAAACCTATGTAAATATATATATATATATTATTAATACTTTATATTATGTAATTATATGTTTAATTGTCTCGTATAAATATGATTATGAATTAGATATAATATATAAACTTGCTATACATCTAATACAGTGTTTGTTTCATTTTAAGACTTATAACCAGAGAATTTTAGCTTTTACAATATCTCATATCATCTTTAAAAAAAATAATCTATAGGCCTTAAATGGAAATAAACAAAAATGGCCAATAATGTTCTTTTCGAAGAGAATTTAATTGATAGCTGAATTCCATTTAACGTCGCTTCTTCATACGGCATGCAAAGTAAGGAATGCATTTGGGATATTATTGTTTAAAATTCTCTTATCACAATGGGTCGAAAAAATGAGAACGACCAACGAGCCGAAATGCGACGATTCTCGAGTCTGCCATTGAGTATTGTCTGAATAATATTGATATTTACATCAAAGCCAAAATGCACTAAAGTGAACATAAGCATTGACTATGAAATTGACATTTCTATAGGGACTCATATTTTGATAACGTCACGGTACCTGAAAATAATAATAGACTTATCGTACACGCAAAATCTTATTTTAATTCACGTGTTAAATGAACACGCGTACAGCTGTTTCGGCTTCTTTGATGATTATCCAATCAACAATCTTAATCTCCTGACCACTAGATGGCAATAAGGTGCTAATTCATTGATGAGATTAATCTCACTAAAGTGATATTATACACAACAGACTACTAATGTATAGATTGTTCTTCAGTATAACACTATCATGTGAATACTATGCCATATGTGTTGTGGATGTTTCGTTACGAACGGAGTGCATTTATTACGATTTTTGTTGTCAGCACCCTTGAAATCCTAAATAAAAAACGTATTAAACGACAAAATATAGCAAATAAATTGCGGAAATAGTCGGATCATATTTTTACTACGATTTTCGTCTTCAGCACCCCTGAAAACCCATGGAAAGATATATTCAACGAAAAAACAGCAGATAAATGGCCTTGTTGCTATGGGATTTTGTTTTGGAACATACCAAATCTTTGACTTGCTTTTTCTCAAAACTTACTTTTGTGAGTTGGGTAGCTTCTAATGGACACAGCTCAGTCAATTTTTACCCAATTCAAACAAACTATACATCAAATTGAAGGTAATGAGTTGGAGAATGTAAAAATAAAAATAACTCAATTTTTAAAATTTCCTCATTGTGACTCAGTATGCTGTGGGGGGTCACATTTGTTGATTGAAATTAAATATCATACTTTTAAACAAATAACATATACGACTCATTTGAAAAAAATATCGGTTTTGAAGGCTAAAATTCAGTTTTTGCCCAAATGATGTCACTTCCAATGACAGTAAAGGTGTTAAAATGGTTTAATCTAGTCAAACGTGGCATTCAGCATCAAATGGTGAAAGAAAATTGAACAAGCCAACAGTGAGGCTGATGTCCCCCGCCGAAATCCAAAAATAAATAGATGACACATATTTATTAATCGCACATTTATTTTTTTCAAAAGTATCGAGCAATCAAACTATACACTAAGTTTCAGCACTCTCCATCAGATAGAATCAAAGTTATCTTGTCCCAAAGCATCGACTAATGTAAATCATTGAACTCAGCCATGACATGACAGCAGAGAATATTCATTATCGAACTAAGTCAAGGTATTGATGTAATAAAGCTATACACCAAGTGTCCTCACTCTCACTTAATTCGAACTAAAGTTATCGTGTCCCAGAGCATCAACCAATCAAATTGCTTATCCCTGCTTACCCTAAGCAGAAAATTCTCATCTTCAATCTCCATCAAGGCATTCACCTATCAGACACCTACGCCAAGTGTGAACATTCTAACTCAACTAGAATGAGAGTTATTGTGTTCCAAAATCTTGACCAATCAAATTGCTTATCTCTGCTTAACCTAAGCACAAAATGCTCATGTTCGAACTCCATCAAGACATTGACCTAATTAACACCTACACCAAGTTTGAACATTCTACCTCAATTAGAAGGGGAGTTATTGTGTTCCAAAGTCTCGGCCAATCAAATTGCTTATCGCTCTGCTTACCCTAAGCAGAAAATGCTCATTATCGAACTTAGTCAAGGTATTGATGTAATGAAGCTATACACCAAGTTTCATCACTCTCACTTAATTAGAACTAAAGTTATCGTGTCCCAAAGCATCAACCAATCAAATTGCTTATCTCTGCTTACACTAAGCAGAAAATGCTCATCTTTGAACTCCATCAAGGCATTGACCTAATAAACACCTACACCAAGTTTGAACATTCTGGCTCAGTTAGAGAGAGTTATTGTGTCCCAAAAAGTGTGACGGACGGACAGACACACCGATTTTAATAGTCCCCTGCTTTCTTCGAAAGGCGGGGGACAAAAATACAAATATTATATAATAAAGAAGTTAAATAACATTTGCAGGAAAACGGAATATGAAAATCGATTCCCTCCTTCCACTACTTATTTATGAGGGCTATCCAGTTATATATCAGCTAAATTGCGATAAAATAATATTTTATATCAATAATTATTATAGCTTGTGCCATCGTGTATTCTATGCCGTTGATTGTGTGTCAACCGAATAATTATTATCTAGTTTATATGCTAAAAACTGTATCACCAAAGGGGGATAATTTAGATAACAAGGTATTACTGTAATGAAACTATACACCAAGTTTCATCAATCTCACTTAATTAGAACTAAAGTTATCGTGTCCCAAAGCATCAACCAATCAAATTGCTTATCTCTGCTTACCCTAAGCGGAAAATGCTCATCTTCGAACTCCATCAAGGCATTGACCTAATCAACACATACACCAAGTTTGAACATTCTAGCTCAATTAGGAAGAGAGTTATCGTGCCCCAAAGTATCAACCAATCAAATTGCTTATCTCTGCTTACCCTAAGCGGAAAATGCTCATCTTCGAACTCCATCAAGGCATTGACCTAATAAACACATATACCAAGTTTGAACATTCTAGCTCAATTAAAAGTTATCGTGTCCCAAAGCATCAACCAATCAAATTGCTTATCTCTGCTTACCCTAAGCGGAAAATGCTCATCTTCGAACTCCATCAAGGCATTGACCTAATCAACACATACACCAAGTTTGAACATTCTAGCCCAATTAGGAAGAGAGTTATCGTGTCCCAAAGCATCAACCAATCAAATTGCTTATCTCTGCTTACCCTAAGCGGAAAATGCTCATCTTCGAACTCCATCAAGGCATTGACCTAATAAACACATACACCAAGTTTGAACATTCTAGCTCAATTAGGAAGAGAGTTATTGTGTCCCAAAAAGTGTGACGGACAGACAGACGGACAGACAGACAGACGGACGAACCCATTTTAATAGTCCCCTGCTTTCTTCGAAAGGCGGGGGACAATAATAATTGATTCTTGTACAGGCAAAATAGCACGAAATGTGACTCCTGCAAAATTTCCTATTTCTCGACAACTGCTGATATTACAAACTAATTTTGACATACATTCTCTTTGTATGGGTTATTGCTACGAGGTTATGAAAGTTACAATGAAATATTTTGAAATATGAAGATGGTGGATGGGTTGTAAATAGCTTAATTTTACACCTTTTTATCGAAATAGCCCGAAAACGAAATCGAAATTAAAAAAACTGAGTCCGATGATTTGTGCGCCTTTGCGTGGCGTATACTTTTGGTAATATCAAATTTTGAAAAAATAATATTTTCTTTCAAAAAGTTGTACCAAACTGTCAAAATTGTAGTTTTTGCTGATTTTACTTCACTTTCGGTGCCGACATGAATCTTTACCGGTAACAAAAAAAATGACATTTTGGACCACGCAGCATATGAACTTTCTTTTGTACAAATCGAATAATAAATAATTAATCCAGGACTGAAAAACTGAATTCGCCAATGGCGGCAAAGGAAAATTACGGACACAAAAAATGTTGACATTTTTAGTCAAATCGGATAACTCTTCAACCCTGGTTAAAATGACATCAAAATATTCATAAATAAAAAAGTTTTTTGTAAAATTTTAAATTTTCGAAATTTGGCGCTTAATATCTACGAAGATTCGTCGACAATCAAAATAAAAAGTAGCACAGCTATGTGCCTGGTCTCCGGCTATGTCAAAATGCATCATATGTTAAAATTCGATGATTATTGTTAATACTACGGCATTTTTTTAAAAAACGACAACTTCGGTGATTTCAGATTGTCACAGAATGCCGAAAATAGATTTAATCTCTAAGTCACACCACACCCACTTTCCTAATAAAACCGAAGAAATCGTATCGATCCGACATGTAGTTTCTGAGATACAATCAAATTGGGAAAAAAAAAACCCTTATAATAATCTTAACAAAAACAATAGTGTTTCACACAAGCGACACAGTGTGAAACCCTAACAAGGGCCATAACTCTAGACTTAATTAACAAAAATTCACTAATTCAAATGATGCATATAAATTCGATACAGATCGGATGATAACTTTTGTCGTTGGAGCATTCACACGGTTCAACAAAGTGAAACCAGTGCCATAGCTCTAGAAGTAATTGATGAAAATTATTGAAATTCAACAGGCTTTTACGTTTCACTAATTTAAAAGATGCATATAGATTTCATACAGATTATCGTTGGAGCGTTCACAAGGTTCAACAAGCGCCCATAACTCTAGACGTAATTAACAGAAATTGCTGAAATTTGCTAGGCTTTTTCATTTCACTAATTCAAATGATGCATATAAATTCCATACAGATCGGATGATAACTTTTGTCATTCAAGCATTCACAAGATTTAACAAAGTGAAACAAGTGCCATAACTCTAGGTGTAATTAAGGAAAATTTGCCGAAACTCAATAGGCTTGTTCGTTTTACTAATTTAAATGATACATATAAATTTCATACAGATCGGATAATAACTTTTGTTGTTAGAGCATTCACAAGGTACAACAAAGTGAAACAAGGGCCATAACTTAAGGTGTAATTTACAGAAATTGCTGAAATTCAATAGGCATCTTCGTTGCACTATTTTAAATGATGCATATTAATTTCAAACAGATCGGATGATAACTGTTGTCATTAGAGCGTTCACAAGATTCAACAAAGTGAAACAAGGGCCATAACTCTAGATGTAATTAACAGAAATTGCTGAAATTAAATAGGCTTCTTTGTTTTACTAATTTAAATGATGCATATAAATTTCATACAGATCGGTTGATAACTTTTGTTGTTAGAGCATTCACAAGGTGCAACAATGTGTAACAAGGGCAATAACTCTAGAAGAAATTAACGGAAGTTTTTGAAATTAAATAGGCTTCTTCATCTCAAACAACAACATATATCAATTTCAAAACAATCAGATGATAAATGTAGTCTGTAGAGTGTTCACAAGAAATTGTGGACGACGAACAGACAGACGGACGGACGGGGGCGACAGCAATATACGACCACATTTCCATGTGGGCGTATAAAAACTAGTTTTCAAAATTACAGTGCTGTGGTGTTTATAAGATAGGTTGGCAGGCAACGAAACATACACCCACAGCAGCTAAATCGTCCAAGCAGTCGACAAGGGTTGACACATATTTATTCTTTTGTAGGTAATTGGGAGCATTTACAAGACAATTTCATACAGATCAGATTATAATTTTTGTCATTTGAGGGTTCACAAGGTTCTACAAACTGAAACAAGGGCCTTAACTCTGGAAGTAATTTACAGGAAATTTTGAAATTTGACAGGCTTTTTCGTTTTACTAATTTAAATAATGCATATAAATTTCATACAGATCGGATGATAACGTTTGTCATTCGAATGTTCACAAGGTTCACAAAGTAAAACAAGGGCCATATCTCTAAAAATAATTGACGGAAATTGCTGAAATTCAACAGGCCTCTGTTTCACAAATTTAAATGATGCATATAAATTTCATACATATCGGATGATAACTTTCATCAATCAAGCATTAACAATGTTGAACAAAGTGAAACAAGGGCCATAACTCTAGAAGTAATTATTGTAAATTGCTGAAATTCAATAAGGCTTTGTGGTTTCACTAATCTAAATGACGCATATAAATTTCATACAGATCAGCAGATAACTTTTGATGTTAGAGCATTCACAAGATGCAACAAAATGAAACAGGGGCCATAACTCTAGAAGTAATAAACGGAAATAGCTGAAATTCAATAGGATTCTTCTTTTTACTAATTTAAATGACGCATATAAATTTAGATGTTAAGGCATTCACAAGGTGCAACAAAGTGAAACAAGGGCCATAACTCTAGAAGTAATTAAGGGAAATTGCTGAAATTCAATAGGCTTTTTCATTTCACTAATTCAAATAATGCATATAAATTTCACAATTATCGGATAATAACTTTTGGTGTTAAAGTGTTCACAAGGTTTAATAAAGTGAAACCTAGGGCCATAACTCTAGACATAATAAACAGAAATTATCGAAATTAAATAGGGTTCTTCATCTCACTAATGTTACCAACAGATATCGCGTTCACAAGAAATTGTGGACGACGGACGGATGGACTGACAGATGGGGGCCACGGACGTCCACATTTCCATTTGGGCGTATAAAAACAGATGGAAAGATGGAATTTGATAAAAAGTCATAGGTCATGACAGCCATTTGCAATTTTCCTGTTATAACAAACACAAATTCTTTTGATTGAATAACAAAATACAACACCCAATATTGTCAATTATTTTTATGGAAAGGGTGGGATTTGTACGTTTCAGGCATAGATTTATAAGTCAACAGGTGAATTTGTACGAATATCAGTAAAATTCTAATTAATGCAACAAATCTAATACAAGGAGGCTAAAATCTGTAGATATGGTACCGGTGTGTTAATTAACACGGGTGAGAAATTCACTGAAAGATGGATAATTATCGCTATGGGTGAAGAAATCTGCGTTAGTGCTGATATCAAGTATCGATGCATTGCCGATGCATCGATTCAGCTGACGCCAATTCGATTCTGGGTCGTTTTTTGTATTATCGATGCATCAGCTAAAAATACTAATAATTAGCTAATTGGTCCGAGGACTCAGGAGTTCACAAGTTCGTCCACTAGAATAAAAAACACATTTTCAATATGTTTTTCTGCGTGTTTTTTATAATTCAAAATAAAACAATATATATGTAACGGAACAATTCAATGAATCCGCACGAATTATTAGGCTTGACCTGTTTACCCTACGCTTCCGTTATGTTTGTCTCCATTTTCCAGTGACTACAAAGACTGCGGTTGCTGGTTACGTCCCCTGGTCCTTTAACCCCAAGGTCAATTTCACGGTTCATTTAAATGATCAGAAGGATAATATTTCGCTGCCGGTTTTTAACACTAGTTTTAAAACGATTCTGTCTTATTTTCTGCCACGGGCAATAGAGAATGTACTTCATAAACCCCTATAGACAGGCTTTGATACGATCCGTATAAATAATGCAAACGCTGTCTCTTGTAATCACCTCACACACTCACCCCTCACGCCTTCACAACAAATTTGAACAATGGCTTACTAGTGTCAATTGAAGTGAATCGGACGATATTAATGTCATAATAAATATTGTGGAAATAAATCGGCATTTCTATAATAGGCCTAATGATAATGTTAGGGAAATTTATGTTTCTATCAGAAATACTAATGTTATTTCTGTAATTTTTGATTAACAAAATGGCGGCAAAAAATTCCTGATGCATCGATACGAGAATCGATGTTTGTGTCCGATGCATTGATGGGTTAAATTTTACTTGATATCAGCGATAGTGTGTTGGATGTGTTGGATGTGTTAATTAACAGACAGGTTAAAGACGAATGACACAGTGTTAATTCTTTGTTTGGTGAGTTTTCTCGTAAGCTTGTTATAACTGCATCAAAAGTTTTTTATCAAAGACCAGTAGGCTTTATCTGACGCGTAGGTGTTAAATCTAATTTACCATGCGATTTCTTGTTCGACAGTGTGTTTTACACAGATTGGTCTTTGTTAAGTGTAGGTCTTTATACATGGATTTATACGTGCTGTAGTTACATATTAGCGTTCTTTAAACTTTGCGTATTGGGAGCTGATTTTTTCCCCAATAGGCAAAGGGCGCCAAGTTTTTACACGTCGGGAGGGCCCCCCCCCCACCCACCCACTAGCTACTGGCCTGGTTTATATTAATGCAAGAATTATGGGGTTTATTGCAGTAAGGGGCACAACTCTTATTTGACTTGGCCAGAAGATACTGGATAATCAACCACGTTAAAAACCAAACTCCCAGTTATGCATGGGCAATGGACTTTTCGTCAAATATTGACAATGATCCCAGACCCTCCCTACGTTGAAGACTTGGAGGTTTTGGGTGACCGAGACTTTGGCTAGTGGTTTTGAAAATTTACTTATGTTTGCACAAGTAAGTTCAAAATGCTGTGTAGAGCCTTGATTGGCCGAGAAAGTTCATCCAGATTTTCCGGCGTGGTTTCCCCCTGTCAGTGATGCAGGACGGAGGGCCTGACAAGGACAGCTGTCTAGTCGTTCGGACAGGACGAAAAACCGAGGTCCCGTGTACACATTGGCGTGTACGTAAAAGATCCCTTGGCAGTTGGAATTCGATATAAGAGTAGGCGATAGTGGCGCTGCCCGGGCAAAATTTCCCTCATAGCACACTGTATGGCGAATGCCCGTCTTCATTAGCCCAGGTTTGGAGCAGAACAGTAGGACGTTAAACCCCATTTCATTTTGTCTACACAGCTTGTTTGCTGATTGGCCTAGAAACCGTGTGCAAAGCATTATGGTAACGTGGCTGGATCGAGCGGACGATAGTTATTTGGTTTTGGCGGTAATATTTTTGGGTAATTACATCCAATTCACACTGATAAGTGGCAGAAAAAGTGGCAAAGCATTATGGTAATGTGGCTGGATCGAGCGGACGATAGTTATTTGGTTTTGGCGGTAATATTTTTGGGTAATTACATCCGATTCACACTGATAAGTGGCAGAAAAAATTAATCCTACAGATTGCCGTTGAGTGTTAATCAAAACCACGTCGCGGAATACGGTTAATTAAACAACAAGCGGGTGTGTCATCATGAGTAACACTAATCAACTGTCACGGATCAATGATAAAGCCTTTGACAACTCATTATTTACTCCAAATAATTAATCCAAGCGGTGATTATTTGATATCTCGTTTCATCTTTAAAAAAAAATAAATTATAGGCCTTAAATGGAAATAAACAAAATGGCAAAAAATGTTCTTTTCGAAGAGAGTTTTACTGATAGCTGAATACGGCATGCAATAAGTAAGGAATGCATACTGTAAAACATGAAATTATTGCGAGCATGAAATTATTGCGAAAATTGCGAGCGATGCCCTCTCGCAATAATTTCATGTTCGCAATAATTTCGTGAAAATTCGTTAAAATGTCGGCCATATTGAATTATCCCCCCTTCATTACTCTTCACAAGAAAGAGTCCTAATAAGTACCAATATTAACCTGGGGCGTAAAGGAAATAAAAATAAAGATTTTAATACCAGTATCATGTGTTTATTATATTTTATAATGTATATACCATCAATAACAATAACAATTATCATCACACGTCAAGTTTATTTGATAAGAATGTCCAACAATCCCGCTTTTTTCCAGCCAAGTAAAACTGTGACTTTTCTTTCTTTAATTTTATCAAAGGCTTGAATAGTCCACCTGGCGTGAACAGGCTTCATTGTTGACAGCTTTAGGTCTACAGTCTTCGTATTATTCTTGGCAATTTGGTCTGCATACCACTCTGTAAACTGGTCCTTCATTATTGTTTTAAAATCACCGTTAACACTTAAATCCATATGCTGAAGTTCTCCAGGGCACCCAGCAGGCACAAACACATGCTCTATTCGGGCATTGGTAAGCGCGTCAATCACCGATTCACACCTATGAGCACGAAATACATCACATATAACTAACGCCCTTTGTCTGACAGGTAAATCCATTATTTCATCTATTGAAGGAATTAGCACCTTTTCAATGTATTCCAGCATGCTCTCTTCGTTACTCTAATGGTTTTCTGTGTGCGTAATATTCCATACAGCGGGAAACTCTATTTTTGGGTGGCAGGCACTTGTTTTTCCTTTGTATATTAACTCTGGTGGAAGTAAGCAGCCACTGGCGGAGCATCCAAGTAGAGCCGTTATTTCTCTTTTATCTTCCAATCCAATTATTGAAACCTGTCGTGACCCTTGGGCATCTAATGTCCAGTTTGACACAGGAACCACTTTCAATCCAGTCTGATCGAAGTTAAAAATAAGTTCATTCGGAATGTTATGCTGTTCTTTTATTTCCGTTACAATCCGTAAAAAGTTATCTTTATGAGAATCAAAATCGTGAGGTAATTTTTGAGCTGCCTTCGTTCCTTTGCGTTTCACGAAATCTATCCGTTGTAAAAATGACTGAGCCCATGACTTATTAATTTTCAAACTTCCACCGTTTTCAGCTAAATTCCATTTATTCTTTCTTTTCACTATTCCCCTTGCCGTCGCGATTACAATTGCACTATTCACAATACCCCCAGCTTTTCTAATCAACTTGATATGTTTCGACACTTCGTTATCTAAATCTCCAAGAAGGAGGGGCCTACCACGTTTCTCATTTTCAATAATGGATGTTTCTCTGTTGGTCATTCGAACTGCAGCTAGATATTTTCGTTTCATTGCCCGAACTGTACTTTCCCCTAAATTTAGATTTAAATCTTGAGAAAACTTTCTTGCGGCCTTGGAATTTCCATATTCTGTCGCATATATTGCAATTTTTGCCCGCAATTCAGGTGTATACATATTGTTTTCCGCCTTCCGTTTAACACCGCGTTTAGTTATTGAATCTTTCGATGATTTAGTCGGAGTTAACAGTGCTTGCATTATCAGGATTTGGCAAGCCGAGAATTTCCTCAGTAAAACAATTCACATTTCGTTTAATCAAGGTATTTAATTTAACAATAATTATTTAAAGATAGGTTGCCAGGCAACGAAACATACGCCCACAGCAACTAAATCGTCCGGGCAGTCAACAAGGGTTGTCGCATATTTTTACTTTTTTCGGTAATGAAACATTTATAATACACTAAAATTTGATTAAGAGCAACAACTCACGAAGTAATTATCAGAAAGCTATTAGAATTTGTTTGGTTTTTATAAAGTTTTGCCCCATGCTAACCTTTTGTATGCAAAGCTTTTAATATCATGGATTTAACTGTTCAAATCATAAAAATTCATTGAAAATCAATATACTTGTTCGTCTCAAGATCTTAAACTCTGTGTATCAATCTGAAATCAATCGGATGATAACTTACACTATACGACTGGTACCGTGGAATCTCGGGTAAATAGCGTTATTATCTAATCTATGTAGAATTATTCATAAATATCATTGAATTTGGCCTAATAGCATTCAATTTGTCCTTGTATACAACTTAAATTTCAACGTGCAATTTTGATTACCAAGCGTTAATTAACTAGTGTTTAGTTTGTTGACACATGTGTAATTATAAGCGTCCCGCTTAATTTTCACGACTGTTCAATAATTAGTTGGACCGTTCAATTTCCCGAGTTGTGATTAAAATTAGTCAAGGTGTCCAATTACGCCAGGTATTCAATTCTGTTGCCGAACATCCAATTTCACATGCGTTGTTCAGATTTTAACGAAATGTTTATATTGAAGGAGTTGTAATATAGTAATGCTGCCGTGAAAACGTGTACATGTATAATGTACAGGCCAGTTTGAATAACAACAAAATGAGTTCGGTAATCTCGGGAAAACATTTACCGGCATTCTGTATCGATTAGGATTTTTTTCTAAAGCACTTTACATGCATATAACGTCGGCCAAAATGTATACAACAATGAACAACTTACAATTTTTTTACAACGTATCATTACATCTTCGTCTATAACTTAGATGTAATCCATCAATTATTGGCTGCTATAAAATCCAAACTTTAAATTATATACGTCATACGATGAGCTTGCAGCTTCAGTTAATCTAAATCAATCATTCATAGAGCACTCGATCCACTTCACGTGGTCATAAACCCGCCAATATTGGGACTATATTCTTAGTCTGTCTCTGTTAATCGGCGACAAATCTCCGCTGTGACAATATACATCTACTTTAAATGTCGCCCAATTCATTTCGGTGGAAGCAGATATTGAATTAAGCCATTTCACACACGTGTACATTACATGCGCATGTCATATATTTATACAATGTCCACGAGTGTGTTAGGCCTACATGTAATTCTCGCCTTCACTCTGTTATAATTTTCTTATTTTGAGTACAATTATACTAGACGGTGGACACGCAAGTTACATGATTGAACCTGCATTTGCTTTTGTAATTTTAACTGTATGTAAATCGTGATTATAATTATAAACAATGCATTTATATAACTGTACAGCTTGTTTTCAGATCCCATAATTGAACATTGTATCTTTATAATATGTAAATATTGAATAAATATTGTTAGAAAAAAAAAGAGAAAATAAAAAACAAACCTGCATCTATATTGCATAATATCGGACCCATATTTATCCTTGCTATTCGGACCAACCCAAAGGACCACACAGACCAATTAAATTACATTATAAGGCTTGACTTATTCATTTTAAAAATATAAAACAGAAAAATGCATTGATAAAATTTCAAAAGTCTTATTTTCAGCCCGGGAAATGTAGCCTATATTTTCGAACATGCCGATGTACAATGCCCAGAAATGGCTTGAGACAGCGCACGTGGCGTATGCCTTCGCCCTCCGTACTCTGTCAGCGTCTCCCAAAACTTGAGTCCTATTTTCAGGCTGAGGATATTTCCCCTTGGTTCAAAAATGCCCGGTCTTTGATGTAACCCAGATCTGAGAATGATCTCTTCATGACCTCAGTAGCTTATGCGCAGAGCTGGCCACTTGAGAAATTATTCATCACACTTTCATCCGTGACCGGCAATTTAGTAGCCTACCTATATCCCTATATTGCGAGAACTTCTTTGATTAATCAGTCCATATCATCTGTGGTTTACTGTTTATATTTTTAAAGTTTAATAATAAATATTTTTAATTTTTGTAATATAACCAGTCCGCCTGCACTCTAAGCCCTCATAACTACTTTTTACCATATTCGTATTAGAAATGTCCAAAATATTTATATTTTAACTGAAATTCAAAAGAAAATGAACTTAGGCCAGGCTCGTCATGTCACTCATGGAGGCCGCCATCTTGGAAATCGAATCGCCAATCTGGCAGGAAAGCAAGATTTGCATAATCGATTTACCAAAACATCTTTGTTAATACGATGGTTAGGTGAAACCGATTACCCTAATCTTCGCCGTAAATGCGATTTTCAAATCGTTTACCCATAATCGGTTTCTCGTAAAAACGCCTATGATAATTAGGTCATTGATGTCATAATTAGGTCATTGATGTCATAATTAGGTCATTGACGTCACGTCATAAAAGACCGCGCGTTGTACAGTGGAGACGCGATCAACTGCTCAGACTTAAGTTCTCCCTTATCATGTTTTCTCAAAGACGTTTGTCCGAATTCTTCTCGAAGTCGAAAGAGCCGACAGTGGTAAAAACATCACCTACGGGCGGGGGAGATGCTAATCTTGGAAATGCCATCCAACATTCGTCCGAGATCCAGCGCCCTCAAACGACTACCGATGCCAAGAATCAACCCCAGAATGTCGAATTTATGGTGGCACAGACATTGAATACGCGAACATTACGATTTAATATCGAATGGTATCAGCGTTTCGCATGGATACACTGCGAAGTTGAATTAGGGAAAGTACTATGTTACGAATGTTTGACGGTGGTGAATAAAAATTTGATACGATGTGAAAATTACAAAGAGTCAGGTACTTTTACTAAAGACGATTTCTGCAACTGGAAAAAGGCTATTGAAAAATTGACCACTCACCAGATGTTCCAGATGCATCTCGACGCACAAGAAAAGCTGATGAACTCAAGGCAGAAAAGCATCTCAGTGCAGTTGGATGAACAGTCGGAGAAGAATAAGTATTTCGCCAGGAATGCACTGACAAAAATTGTCAGTACATTGCGTTTCCTTGCTACAAAAGGGATTGGATTACGCGGAGATGACCAGGGGTCAGGAAAGTTAAAAAATCTCCTGCAACTAAGAGCTGAGGATGATCCCGACCTGACGAAGTGGCTGCGCCAAAAAACCAACTATACGGGCAGCGAAATATGCGAGTAATTTTAAAATCAGTGGATAGAAGGTTAAATAAAACAGTGTGGTCGATAGTATCAAATGCGGCAGACAGGTCGTGAAGTATTAAAAGAATACAATTTTGTTGATCAATAGACATTAAAATATCGTTTTGAACTTTAAGTAGTGCTGTTTCTGTGCTGTGGTATTTACGATATGCGCTTTGATAAGTGCTTAAAAGATTATTAACAGATATATAGTCGATAAGTTGAGTTGCTATACATTTCTCGAGAACTTTTGAGATGAAACTTAAATTAGAAACAGGTCTATAATTTTTGTCTATATTCGGATCAAGGGTAGATTTCTTTATGAGGGGGGTAACAAGGGCATGCATATAAATATGTGGAAAACACCCAGTAGTAATTGAGGTATTAATAATGTCACAGATTGCTGGTAGTAATTCAGTCAAGTGTTTTTTGAGAAGCCATGTTGGAATAACATCCAGTGAACATGATTTAGTTGCCATAGTACGTATTACTGTGGTTATTTCAGAAACAGGAAGGGGTTTAAAACAGTCCAAGACACAAGATGTGTAGTCATTACTAACAAGGTTCGTGTAATTCGGGTTAGTCACCATGCTATTTCTGATTTTAATAATTTTAGATACGAAGTAGTCCGAGAAACGCGTTGGTAGATCATCATTGTCAACTGTAGGTAAAATCTTCACACCATGGTTATTATCTAACAGGGTATTTACCACTTTATACAGCTCTATTTGGTTATTTTCACTATTCTCGATTTTATTTACATAAAAATCATTTTTCGAGCGTTCAATTAGACGAGTAACTTTTAGTTTGGTACAGCTGAATATACAAAATTTGGGGGCTCAGACCTATGATGGGGCCAGCAATGTTGCTGGGGAATTCAAGGGCTGTCAGGCTGAAATAAAATCATGTCAACCCTTAGCCTTCTACACTCATTGTGGTGCACATGTATCTCATCTCGTGACGTCGCATTCGTTGGCAAGTGCCCAGTTCATACGTGACTCCCTCGACTGTGTTAATGAACTAGGAAAGCTGTATAAACAATCTGGTAAATTCAAAAATGTATATCTCAGCGTACATTCGGAGGACATCAATTCCATAAGTCCATCGGCGATCAAACCGATTTGCCCAACTCGCTGGCTCACTCGTAAGCCTGCCGTGGATTCTGTGATCGCCAATTTCGGAGAAATATTGGACAGTTTAGACGAGGCATCGAGTGGACTATTGTCCAATTTTTCAAACGCCAAGTGTATCCTGGGACTTCGCGCGTCACTACCAGTACTCCAATGCCTGGAGAGCTTCAACAGATCTCTCCAGGGTAAGCAGCAGACGGTGCCCGGCATGCTACAAGCTGCCAAATTAGTGAAAGAGGAACTGCTGAGCTACAGAACTGTTGACTTTTTCGATTCGATTATAGAACAGGTTCAAGAAGATATAGACAAATTCACGCTGAATGATTTTGTCCTGCCTCGGAAACGGAAGGTTTCTCAGCGGCTGGGAGGAGGCAGCGTTACAAACGACGGGAACACGATCGCAGAGATCTACCGCCCTGACTTTTTCGCAGTGATTGATTCGCTCATCAGCAATCTGGACATGTATTTTACCTCAATCGACCTCGTCGCACATGGTAAATTGTGCAACATGCTGACCTACGGGACAGGTCGACGATGAAATAGTTACTCAATATCCAGAATTGTCATCCAAACTGAAGGACAAACTGAGCTTCTTCAAGCGAAGATTTCCAGCGGTGGACATACAGGAGATACACAAAACATTCATCGAAATGTCTCTCGATGTACGTCGGATGTTCCCTTGTGTAGAACATGGTTGCGGAATACGATGGGACAGGAGCGATTAAACTCACTTATGATATGTGCAGTGCATGCGGATCTGCTGAAGGATAGTGATCCAAAGACAATTGCCGAAAAATTTGTCTTGAGGAACCCTAACACTCGCCGCAAGGTGTTTGGCAACTTTAATCAGAAATAGATAGCCGTCAAGTCTCAGCGGGTGTCAATGACAATACAATAACTAATGATGGTGCCTGATATCATGACTCATCGAGTCATGTCTACTGATGGACTTCCGTTCAATATGAGGTACAAACGAATTATAAATCAGAATTTAGATGTACCTAGGTAGCCTATACACCGATTCAATTATTCAAATTGGATTTATGTTTGAACTTTGAAATGATATGGTTTAAATTGAAACGAATGATTATGGAAATTCAATATTTTTAGAATTACACTCAACAAGTTTAAACTACATATTTTATTGATAATTATATTATAATATGTTGGTATTTGATGACGACCCGTCGGCTGAAATTATTCATTATGATGAAATAAAGAATATTCCTCATCCCTTATTTGTGTAGTTATTGATTATTCTCGCTTAAAAACGACAATTTATTCATCACTACAGAATGCTCAGAAATGGTCTCAGATAGCGTTTTCAGGCATCCTGCTTTCAGAATGGTTCGCGCCTGTGACGCGAGTCGTGTGTTGGGCTCCGTCCCCCCCTATAATTTAAAAAGATCTGCGGCCATGTGCATACTAAAACAAACACTATTATCAATTATTAAAACAACAATTAAAACAACACTTTATTATTGATTCGAGTAGTCATATTAATACAAACACAAATATAAACGTATTAAAACAACACTTTATTATTGGTCCTTTTGTATGGTCCGAGTAGTCTTTTTTGTTTCGTCCGAGTGGTCTATTAGTTGGTCCAAGTGGTCATGCATTCGTACAAAAGAATGGAATCATTCAGAAAGTGTAGGCTACTCAAAATAAAGGAGTGAAGGCGACAATTACATGTAACACATCGTGGACATTGTATAAATATCTGACATGCGCATGTAATGTACACGTGTGTGAAATGGCTTTATTCAATATCCACTTCCACCGAAATGAATTGGGTGACATTTAAAGTAGATGTATATTGTCACAGCGGAGATTTGTCGCCGATTAAGACAGACAGACTAAGAATATAGTCCCAATATTGGCGCGTTTCTGACCACGTGACGTACCGTTAAGTGCCCCGTGGAGTGGATCGAGTGCTCTATGAATGATTGATTTAGATTAACTTAAGCTGCAAGCTCATCGTATGACGTATATAATTTAAAGTTTGGATTTTATATCAGCCAACAATTGATGGATTACTTCTAAGTTATAGACGAAGATGTAATGATACATTGTAAAAAAATTGTAAGTTGTTCATTGTTGCATACATTTTGGCCGACGTTATATGCATGTACGGTGCGTTTGAAAAAAATCCTAACCGATACAGAATGCCGGTAAATGTTTTCCCGAGATTACCGAACTCATTTTGTTGTTATTCAAACCGGCCTGTACATTATACATGTACACGTTTTCACGGCAGCATTACTATATTACAACTCCTTCAATATAAACATTTCGTTAAAATCTGAACAACGCATGTGAAATTGGATGTTCAGCAACAGAATTGAATACCTGGCGTAATTGGACACCTTGACTAATTTTAATCACAACTCGGGAAATTGAACGGTCCAACTAATTATTGAACAGTTGTGAAAATTAAGCAGGACGCTTATAATTACACACGTGTCGACAAACTAAACACTAGTTAATTAACGCTTGGTAATCAAAATTGCACGTTGAAATTTAAGTTGTATACAAGGACAAATTGAATGCTATTAGGCCAAATTCAATGATATTTATGAATACTACATAGATTAGATAATAACGCTATTTACCCGAGATTCCACGGTACCAGTCGTATAGTGTTAAGGGCCATGACTTTGGCAGTAATTATCGGAAATCGTTGAAAATCAACAGGAATCTTCGTCTCATGACCTCAAACACTGTGTATAAATTTAAACTCAATTGGATATTAACTTTAGCCTCTAGAGCATCCACAAGATTTTTTGAAGTGATCAAGGGCCATAACTCTGGCAGTAATTATCGGAAATCGCTGAAAATCAATCGACTTCTTCGTCTCATGACCTTAAACACTGTGTATAAATTGAAAGTCAATCGGATATTAACTTTGGCCTCTAGAGCATCCACAAGATTTTTCAAAGTGATCAAGGGCCATAACTCTGGCAGCAAATACTGGAAATCGCTGAAAATCAATAGGCTTCTTCGTCTCATGACCTTAAACACTGTGTATAAATTTAAAGTCAATCGAATATTAACTTTTGCTTCTAGAGCATCCACAAGATTTTTCAGAGTGATCACGAGCCATAACTCTGGCAGTAATTATCAGAAATCGCTGAAAACCAATAGGCTTCATCATCTTATTATTTTTATTATTATTATTAACATTTATAGAGCACTATCTTCCACAAAACGTGTTCAGATGCGCTGTACAATACAATTCAATAAAATATGTAATAAATATAAATATACATATAGGAAAACTAAATAAATCTATAGAAGTAAAACATAACATGGTAGCGCAGAATAAAATCTGATATCACAAATAGGTTTTAAAAGAATTATAAGTTAAAAGCTTTCTTAAACCAAAATGTTTTAAGAAGTGACTTAAAAGAGATTAAATTTGTGCAGCATCTTATATTAAAAGGTAAAGAATTCCATAATTTCGGTGTCTGGACGGTAAAAGATCGATCTCCAAAAGATAAAAGTCTTGCTGATTTATTTACAAGTAAAAAATGATCAGATGAAGAGCGCAAAGTGCGACTCGGTGTGTACATTTCTAAAAGTGAAGATAAATAAGAAGGTGACATATTATCATTCATACATTTAAATGTTAAAAGGAGGATTTTAAATTCAATTCTAAAAATAATCGGTAACCAATGGAGTTTCTGTAAAATAGGAGTAATATGGTCATTATAATTACTTCCGGTGATGAGCCTTGCTGCTGAATTTTGAACTTTTTGTAATTTGTTAGTGATGCGTAAAGGAGTACCAATCAGTAAAGAGTTACATTGATCTAGACGAGAGGTGATGAGAGAATGGACTTAGATCCATTGTCAGGGGGTCTGTATAGAACAACAATACGAAACGCTGAACTTAAAGAGCCGACAACACAGTCAAGATATTCAAATGACGAATATGATGTCTGTTTTTGGGTCTGAAGCTTGAATGAGTTTTTGTAGATGAGGGCTATCCCTCCACCATTTCGAGAAAGTCTTGGTTTATGCTGCATAAAGTAGGCATCGGGTACCAACGAGCATAAAACGGCATCATCATTAGCACCTAGCCATGTTTCAGTGACAGCCAAAATATCAAGGTCATGTTCACATATGAAATCATTCAGTTCGATAGTTTTGTTTTTTACCGACCTAGCATTTAACAAGGAGACCGTGGAATTCAGAAATATCCTTGGAGGCGAGTCATTAACTTGCGTGAGATAAGAAAAGTTTGTAAAATTTACTGTACTACTCTTGGTCCTGAAACAATCATCAGATCTAATAGAAGTCACTGTCTTGATTTTTCTCCTACGATTTCTACCTGAAGAACAGCCCCTTAAAGTTTTCTTACGTTTTGTAATATCACATGTTAGATTTTTAAGGGTATCACAATCTGCTTTACTTAAAATATTGCTGTAACATTTAGATAAAAGTTGATCCCTTTTGTAGGTTATGTGAGTTAACATCATGAGTAGTAAACACCATAGAAATTTTAACTCCAGTGACAGCCTGCTCAAAAGCAATGATTTCATGCTTCATTAATCACTAATAACTGCTTAGAAAATTTAAAACATCAAATATCTTCCAAAATACACAAAATTTTACCATCCAAGTCACACATATGAAATCTTCACTTCTTCGAAAAGATCTTGGTATAACTTTTGACACTTAAAACTTAAATTAACAGGGTAAAAATTCACTTTTTCTTAGAGAGAAGTGAAGGCAGCCATAACTTGAAAATTGATAGGTTTCTTCGTCTCATGACCTTAAACATTGCGTATAAATTTAAAGTCAATCGGATGTTAACTTTGGCCATTAGAGCATCCACAAGATTTTTTGAAGTGATCAAGGGTCATAACTCTGGCAGTAATTATCGAAAATTGCTGAAAATCAATAGGATTCTTCGTCTCATGACCTTAAACACTGTGTATAAATTTAAAGTCAATAGGATATTAACTTTGGCCTTCAGAGCGTCCACAAGATTTTTTTAAGTGATCAAGGGCCATAACTCTGGCAGTAATAATCGGAAATCGTTGAAAATCAATAGGCTTCTTCGTCTCATGACCTGAAACACTTTGTATAAATTTAAGGTCAATTGAATATTAACTTTGGTCTCTAGAGCGTCCACAAGATTTTTCAAAGTGATCAAGGGCCATAACTCTGGCAGTAATTATCGGAAATCGCTGAAAATCAATAGGCTTCTTCGTCTCAAGACCTTAAACACTGTGTATAAATTTAAAGTCAATCAGATATTAACTTTAGCCTCTAGAGTGTCCACAAGCAATTGTGGACGCCGGACCGCCGGACGGGGGCGACGACAATATACGACCACATTTCAATGTGGGCGTATAAAAATTGAGTTTGATAACAGGTATTTAATTTTCTTTGATCTGTTGAATACAGACTCAAAGCCATAATCCTAAATAGTTGTTTATTTACTGTTACTAATGATCACCAATTAACCGATGTTTTGAAGAGCCGACTGTCACCTCAAAGCCATAATCTTCAATAGTTGTTTATTTACTGTTACTAATGATCACCAATCAATCAATGTTTTGAAGAGCCGACTGTCACCTCAAAATTAACAATCTACCACATTTTATAGACAAAAATTTTACTAAAAAAAATTATTTCAATTCGCAATAATTTCATGTCGCAATAATTTTTTTCCCACTATAGAAATTCGCAATAATTTCATGTCACAATTATGTTTCACCACCCCAACTCGCAATAATTTCATGTCGCAATAATTTCATGTTTTACAGTATTCTCGAGTGGGAAAAACAGTCTTACAATGTTTAATTACATCAAAGCCAAAATGCACGTAAATGAACGTAAGCATTCCTTGCCAATGAAATTGACATTTCTATAGGGATTCATATTTTGATACAGTTACGGTACCTGAAAATAATAATAGACCTATCGTACACACAAAACCTTATTTTAATTCACGTGTTAAAAGAACACGCGTACAGCTTCTTTGATGATTAACCAATCAACAACCTTAATCCCCCGACCACTAGCTAATTCATGAGTTAATCTCACCAAAGTTATAATATACAAAACATAGACTACTAATGTATAGATTATTCTTCAGTATAACACTATCATGTGAATATGCCGTATGTGTTGTGGATGTTTTGTTACGAAAAGAGTGCATTGTGGATGTTTTGTTACGAAAAGAGTGCATGGCGGAAATCATCGGATCAAATTTTTACTACAATTTTTATACGCCCACATTTTCATGTGGACGTATTATGCCGTCCCCCTGTCCATCCGTCCACAATTGTTTGTGGACTCTCTACAGGTCACAATTCTTATTCGATTTTGACGAAACATGAAATATAGGTTTATCCACAAAAGATCTCAGCTGCTTTCGATATTGGCATGTATCGGATCGAAACTTCATGGATTATGGCCCCTGATTGTACGAAAAATCACGTTTTTAGCTTGTGGACCCTATAGAGGTCACAATTTTTATCCGATTTTTTTAAAACTTGAAATGTAAGTTTATAACCCAAAGATCTCGGTTCCTTTCGATCTTCGCGCATATCAGACCGTAACTTCCTGAATTATGGCCCGATTGTACGAAAAATCGCGTTTTTAGCTTGTGGACCCTATAGAGGTCATAATTTTTTTATCCGATTTAAAAAAACGTATTATTATATCACCGTTACACCCTAAGGAAGGTTGAGGTTGAGTTTGAATTTCGTGAAAATCGGCCCAAAATTGACAGACAAAATGGCCGCCGTTCGTTCTCAAATAGCGTAAAAATATGGTATATCAAGGTTGTGGACCCTATAGAGGTCACAATTTTTATCCGATTTTGTTGAAAATTGAAATGTAAGTTTATAACCCAAAGATCTCAGTTCCTTTCGATATTCGCGCATATGGGACTGTAACTTCCTGAATTATGGCCCCTGATTGTACGGAAAATCGCGTTTTTAGCTTGTGGACCCTATAGAGGTCATAATTTTTATCCGATTTAAAAAATCGTATTATTATATCACCGTTACACCCTAAGGACGGCTGAGTTTGAATTTCGTGAAATTCAGCCCAAAACTGACAGACAAAATGGCCGCCCTTCGTTCTCAAAAAGTGTAAAAAATATGGTATATTAAGGTTGTGGACCCAATAGAGGTCACAATTTTTATCCGATTTTGTTGAAACTTGAAATGTAAGTTTGTAACCTAAAGATCTCGGTTCCTTTCGATATTTTTGCATATCAGACCGTAACTTTCTGAATTATGGCCCCTGATTGTACGAAAAATCACGTTTTTAGCTTGTGGACCCTAAAGCGGTCATAATTTTTATCCGATTTAAAAAAAACGTATTATTATATCACCGTTACACCCTAAGGACGACTGAGTTCGAATTTCGTGAAAATCGGCCCAAAATTGGCAGACAAAATGGCCGCCGTTCGTTCTCAAATAGCGTAAAACCATGGTATATCAAGGTTGTGGACCCTATAGAGGTCACAATTTTTATCCGATATTGTTGAAACTTGAAATGTAAGTTTATAACACAAAGATCTCAGTTCCTTTCGATATTTGCGCATATCGAATTGTAATTTCCTGAATTATGGCCCTTGATTCTAGGAAAAATCACTTTCTTGTTAGCTTGTTCTCTATCCATCTCTCGAAAATGTGGGCCATAATTCAGGAAGTTACAGTCTGATATGTGCGAATATCGAAAGGAACCGAGATCTTTGGGTTATAAACTTACATTTCAATTTTCAACAAATTGTGACCTCTATAGGGTCCACAACCTTGATATACCATATTTTTACACTATTTGAGAAAGAACGGCGGCCATTTTGTCGGTCAATTTTGGGCCGATTTTCACGAAATTCAAACTCAACCTTCCTTAGGGTGTAACGGTGATATAATAGTACGTTTTTTTAAATCGGATAAAAATTATGACCTTTTTAGGGTCCACAAGTTAAAAACGCGATTTTTCGTACATAATTCAGGGGCCATAATTCAGGAAGTTACTGTCCGATATGCACGAATATCGAAAGGAATTGAGATCTTTGGGTTATAAACTTACATTTCAAGTTTAAAAAAAATCGGATAAAAATTTTGACCTATAGGGTCCACAAGCTTAAAACGTGATTTTTCGTACAATCAGGGGCCATAATCCATGAAGTTTCAATCCGATAAATGCCAATATCGAAAGCAGCCGATATCTTTTGGGGATAAACCTATATTTCAAGTTTCGTCAAAATCGGATATAAGGATGTAAACGGTTACTCGGTTGACCGGTTACGGTTCGGTTCTGCAACCTGACCGGTTCGATATTCCCGTGACCGTTATTCGTTCTATATAAAAATGTCAGTGTATATCGACCTAGTAGTAAACTAGCATTAGCCCAGGCTCTCTTGTTCATATTACACGTTGATACAAAACTTTCCCTGTAATAAAACGGTCGTATTCGCTGCTCGAAAACGTAGTAGAAAAATTATGCCGTAAACAAAGTATCTTTCGTCCCTCTGGCACGTGGCCAAATGGTATAATCTTTTCGTCGTTTCATTGGCTCGATGGGGTCACATGTTCAGTCACGTGTGGTAAACATACAAATTTTATAGTATTAGCTTTTAATACGGCAATATTTATAAATATAAATTTAAGAAAATGGCGTGGACTATAAGCCTACAGTTATAATAATGTTTTGACTGTGATCTAAGACTCTCCAGAAAAGAGCGACTTATTGCGTTGTATCTTCGGGCTGGGTAATCTTGACTACAGGTTGACTATTAAATGCATATGAAAATGAAAGTAATGCTGTGCGCGCGAATAAAGACGTCGAATTAAATATTTTATTAATGGATTACATTATAACATTGCACATTGAGATGGAGGTAGGTGGGGCCATAGAATATTCCTATATTTATAACGGGTCGAACACTAATAATATTGTATCAATTTTCCGATCTGTCACACAACGGCATGTGCTACTGGGCGAGTGACGACCACGTGAAACCATGACCTTTTTGACTGTTAGACGACGCAATGTTTCCTTCCGAGAAATTTGAATGAAAAACAAAATAAGCTGCAATAAATAAACTCTTCTTAGGACTTAGGGTCTAATAGTTTATATTCAAAACGAAGTTAAACAGTGTAAAAAAGTAAACTTTAATCCTGCGTACGGTCCGGCGATTAATAACTCCGCAACTAAAAAGTGAATCGGTTGACCCGTCACGGTCGGTTTTTTGCCCATCGGTTAACCGGTTCAATTTTTTTTGACTCGTTACATCCTTAATCGGATAAGAATTGTGACCTGTAGAGAGAGTCCACAAACAATTGTGGACGGACGGACGTCCGTCCGGACGGACAGGGGAGACGTCATAATACGTCCACATGAAAATGTGGGCGTATAAAAACAAAATGTGACATTTTTGAATTCAGAGGATACGAGGATTCAGAACATGCACTTTCAAAAATGGACACTCAGAAACTGGAAAGGGCCACGATACACAGTCTAGACGCTGAGAGAAGTGATGGTTTCGTAAACTATGAATTAAAAAGACGAGGTGCAAAAGGGCTCAGTGCTGCGTCCTCGGCTCAAATAAAGGCGAAAGCGAGTGATCTAATCGAGGCCCACCCATCTGGGTCATTCAAAGACTATAGAGAGATAGTAACAGTGAAAATACCCGAAATCATGGCCCTTGCTGAGAAGTGTCAAATTTAAGTGTGGACAAACAGCAAACCAGTAAATTGGATAAACTAAAAATCATAGGGGTCCAATCACGTCGGTTACTGAAGTAGATGACTACATCGCAAACCCAAACATAGAAGAAAATGTCAAAAACTGTAGACTCTACCTTGAGGTTAGGTATGCTAGAGACACATCACTGTCGATTCCTAAGACGAGTGATTTTATTCGTATAAAAAAAGACTACAAAACTCTACCGCTGAATACTTATGTAAAGGTGTGTCTAATGCGGCTGTCACAGGTTGACGTATAGCATCAGTGTATGCCGACGTATGAGAAATTTAGAAAACACACTGGTATACGTTGAATACGTTATCGGTACATGTTTAACAAGTTACGAGCACGCTGAAATACGATGGTATAAGTTGTTGTACACCAAACGCGGCCCAAAATTTTGTCCATTCATAAAATTTTCAGCATATGCCGATGTTAGGAGTAAGTTAGAAGTTCGCGACAGGTAAGTTATGCACACGTTCATGCACATTACATGTAATTGCAAGTTACTCATAAATTGACATACACATCGGCTACCAGCCGGGTAATTGAGCAGCGTACGCTTAACTTTTTTCTAACCTATAGGCAATTTACTTCTGTTTGGAGCGTGGGACTTGAGACGAAGTCGAGGCCTGGTTGTCGTTAAGGGCTTCAGACGACGTCAAGGCCTTAGATGCCGCCGCAGATACTTCTGAGGAGGCATTGGATCCTGCACGATGGCGATATTGGCTATCATCGTCAGAGTGGTGGTGAGTTATGAAGACTGGGACAGGATGGGCGTGGAGGTGGTAAGGATGAAGATTGCTTAGGTTGGCCCCTTCCTGCAACTTTTCTTGATTTTTTTGGAGGCATGTTGATCGATCGACGTCACAATAATGACTCGTGGTTTTGTGTCTGTACTCGAGTTTTACTTCCACTTCCACTATAGGTGATATCATAGACAGTTGTGGTTCTAGAGAGCCTCCGCTTTTATATCTGACGTCACATGGTCATCGAAGTACGCTCCAACACGCTATGCATAAGTTAGGCATAAGTTAGACTAACGTTGTGCATGAGTCCCGCATATGTCAAGAACGCTAAAAATTCGCTGGGCACACGCTGTCATATGCATGTATAAGTTATGTTTACGATGGGGATATGTTATGAATAAGTTACTCGTACGTTAAACATAGGTTATATATTTTTTGAGCACGTAAGAATTACGTTATATATGCGTCCAAAAAGAGCGCCCTCTTGATTTTTAAATTCAGCTTCAGCGTATGCCAGCGTGTTGGATAATTATTTCATACGTCAGAATAAGTGCAACAGGCCTACTAGTGAAGTAGGCTGCAATGGTGGATTTCAAACAACTACATTCATTGAGCAATCGATCGCGTAGAACATACTCGGAAAATCTTGATGATTATGGTTTGAAAATTTCTACACTGACTGTTCTTATCATGGAATATTTGCATTTATATTAATGTTTGATAATGATGTATGTTTCCTTCGCGATGGTTACTTGCATAATGCGATGTTAGATATACGGGGATCTGACATGAATTTCAGTGAGATTCTATGTATGTGTTGCTTAATACGTGTATCTGAAAACTAGATGAAGTCAGAAGACCACCTTGTGACTGTGAACTCCACGACCCACGTTCGGGTTTTGTGTAAAATTTTATCCACCATCTTGGAGTTTTGGCCGCCATTTTGAATATAGCTACGTAAATTTTCACACCAGAAATGAACTACACGACCCCAAAACAGAACGAATTGGTGTACTTACGACGTCTTTTAACGAAAAAAACTGATAAAATCTAGAAACACTATTGAAAATCAGGGTGCAGTATCTTCAGGAGGAGTGTACAGGGGGTAACCCTCTTTGGACCCAAAAGTTTTTTGTTGCTTCTGTATTGTCTTCTATGTCTCCAAGTTTCCGATGGGGGACAGACAATTTCAAAATTAATTCCACCATTACTACAGTTTCCAATATCAACGACGAATATGTTCATGCTTTGCCAGCTTTCGGGATTGTTATTGGATCAATTTGGGTAGCTGAAACGTAAAACTTCCGTATTTGAAATTTCCAGATTTATTTGATTTGGAACCTTTGTGTTTATTTTATTTATCGATGGAATGCCTCTTCTTTTGTGTTGGGCTATTTCTGAGTCTGTTTTAACGCGTACAACTAACATTTGGGAGTATCAACACCGTTTTTATGATCAATTACCAACATTTGTTATTTGTTTAAAATTTTGATATTTGATTCCAGTCAACTAATAGAATGAACGCATATGATCATATAGATAACACAAATTGCTTCCTCACTGGTTCAGTTGCGGAGAAATATGCGATTTTCAACAGGTCACTTTTCAAGGTTTTTGGTCCATAAAAGTGTCAATTATTATTCGATTTTCATAAAATTTTCACTGTGTGATACCTAATGCCATTTACAATTTCATACAAGTAATTTAAGATTTTCATTATCACAGCAAGTACCGTCATTTTGGCAAAAGCTGTAATTTTAGCCTCTGAAACAAATACTTGTTTGAAGTAAGCGATATTCATTATTCGTATAAAATTATGATATTTGATTCCTATGGACAAATAGTATTAATCAATACGATAATATTGATATGACAAAATTGTTTCTACCATCTTCCCTTGCAGAGAAATAACCAATTTTGTCAGGATTACTTTTTAAGATTTTTCTCATTTTAATTTCAGTTTATGGGTTCTGGGGTAATTATTTATTGCCCGATTTGTGTAAAAGGAAAGCCCATATGCTGTGTGGTGCAAATTCTCTACTTTCTTCTACCGATAAAAATTTCTGTTGGCACCGGAAGTGACGTAATTTTGCCCAAAAATTGAATTTTGACGTGTCTAAAGGTCCTTTAAAAAGCAAATATTAATGTTTACAAATCTAACAGATCAAGATGAATGCTCCTTCTAATGACGCAAAATATGTCCATTTTGATTTAACGGTGAAAAAGGGTGTAAAAATTAGCTATTTACAATACAATTAGGTTTTTCATATCTTAAAATATTTTTTGACAACTTTCATGAACCTGTAGCATTAATACATACGAAGAGAATGTATGTGAAATTTAATTTGTAATATGCGCAGTTGCCGAGAAATAGGCAATTTTGCATGCGTCACTTTTCATGTTATTTAGCCCGTGAAAGAGTCAATTATCAATTTTTTTTACCATTTTATGCCTAATGCCAATTTGGACTAGGTCAAACCATTTTAACATGTACAATGTCACCGGAAATGACGTTATTTGGATAAAAACTGTATTTTTAGCCTTCTAAACAGATATTTTATTCAAATGAGTCTGATTTGTAATGTTTTTAAGATTATGATATTTAATTCCAATCAACAAATAGAATGAACCCATACGATCATACAGATACTACAAAATGGTTTCTAACTTGTACTGTTGCAGAGAAATAGACGTTTTTCTAATAATAATAATGTACATTTATATAGCGTTTAATCCATCCATGAGCATGCTCTAAGTGCTATAAGTTAATAGCTTCTGTGGATAATACATCGTGAACATATGCGTCTTAAGTCTAGATCGAAATTGAGCAACTGTTTCTGAACACTTTATTTTGTCAGGTAAGTCATTCCATAGTCGTGGACCATATACACTGAAGGCTTTATCACCAAAAGATTTTAATTTAGTTGAAGGTACAACAAGTGATAGATTATTCTGTGAACAGAGTGGTCGGTTTGGTACATAAGGCTGCATAAGATCTGTGTTATAGGATGGAGCTGAATCATGCCGAGACTTGTAGACCAGTGTTAAGATTTTAAAGTTTATACGAGCCTCTATTGGTAACCAGTGAAGCGATTTAAGGTCAGATGTTATATGTTGACGTTTTGCTGTTCTTGTGATGATTCTGGCACAGTTGTTCTGAATTATTTGAAGTCGCTTTAGTAAATGTTGAGATATTCCAGCCAGGGCACTATTACAATAGTCCAATCTTGAAAAAATTAGAGACCGCACCAAAAGATGACAAGCAGCAGTAGTCAATAGATGACGAATGTTTCCTATACTTACACCTAGATTTTTAACCCTTGTTGCAAATTTAATATTAGAGTCGCAAATTACAAGACGAGAATCAGGAGTTGATGCGAGACGCTGTGGTGTTCCAATAAGTATTGCTTCTGTTTTTTCATCGTTTAACTTCAATTTATTATTATTCATCCAGGAATTAACAGCTTTGGAGCAGCGAGTGGTATTTTCAAAGGAATCATGAGCATTGTCTTGTTTAAACTTACTGATTAACTGTGTATCATCAGTGTAGGAGAAATGGCTTATATCAAACTGGTCTATAACATCCCCAAGACATCCTGTGTACAGTATAAACAATACCGGTCCAAGATCCTTGAGGCACTCCGCAATTAAGGTTTGCAAACTCGGAATGAGATTTGTTTATAATGATCTTCTGTCTTCTGTCAGTAAGATTTAATCCATTGTAAGGCCGTACCAGTTATGTGAAAAGTTCGATAAAGTCTTCTTAAGAGAATTTCATGATCGACAGTATCGAATGCGGCAGACAAATCTAACAGGGTCAAAGACACAAGTTTACCACTATCTACGGAGGGCAGCAGATCATTTAGCACACAAAGGATAGTTGTCTCAGTGCTATGATGTGGTCTGTAAGCAGATTGAAATTGGTCTAAAAGATTAAGAGAAACTACGAAGGACTGTAGTCGATTGTTTTCAGTGATTTTGGAGAGGAATGACAAATTTGAGACGGGTCTGTAATTCTTAAGCACATTCCGGTCAAGAGAAGTTTTAATAAGGGGTCTTACAACGGCATCTTTATATATTAAAGGAAATACTCCTGTACTAAGACTTGTGCTCACAATCTGAGTAATGACTGGAAGAAGCAGATCAAGATATTCAACAAGGATATTTGTTGGAAGAGGATTGAGTAGACAAGTTGTCTTCTTAGATGATTTGATAAGTTTTTCAATTTCATCGTTAGAGAATAACTCAAAATATGTTAGATAATCTCCACATGTGGCTGAAAAAGGTGTAATGCCTTCGGCGTCTTCATTTTCACTGGAGTGATCTAATTGTTCACATATTTGATTTATCTTGGATGAAAAGAATTGACAGAAAGAGTTTGCAAGATTGTCATCATCGTCAGATTTTGGTAGAATTATCTCAGTTGTAGTACCAAGTAGTGATTTCATAAAATTATGACACTGATTGGGAGACTTAAATTCATCCGTTAGCTTTTGGACGCAGTATGCGGATTTTGTATCTTTGTCTTCGAGTATGCACCTCTTGCTTTTTGGTAGATTTGACGATGGACTTCTAGCAGAGAAAGGCGATATTTTCGTTCCGCTTTACGACGTTCTTCTTTTGCTATGAGAACATCTTTATTGTACCAAGACCTGCCAGGCCGGAGATATACCTTCTTAGTCACAAAAGGGGCATGCTTATCAAGTAGGGCAAGTAAAGTGCTATTAAATTTACTGCACAGTTCGTTAAGCTCTATAGGTGTATTTGACAGGAGATCTGAGGACTTAAGGTCGTTGCTGAAAGCTTCCCTGTCTAATGATTTAATCTTCCTAAATGAAATGGTAACTGGCTGCAACTTCAGTTTTTCAAAATTCCATAGGGTTGAAACGAGATAGTGATCTGATATTTGAATATCAGTAACTGATGCACTTTGAATGAGGGTACATGGCTCTGGGGTCAGAATCAAGTCAAGAATGTGACCCGATTTGTGTGTGGTATGCTGAATGTGTTGACTATAGTTGTGCGAGGCTAAAAGCTTGACTATCCTCCCACTGCTAGCTCAATCTGGTTTGTCATAGTGGATATTAAAGTCACCTAAACTAACAGAATTGGTTTTTGATGTTGTTGATAAAAGAACAGATAATTCTTCTTCAAAGTCAGATATTTTGTATCTGTTTTTACTAGATGAGGGTGGGCGATACAAACAAATCGCATGAACGCATGTGTTGTAAGAGCTGATTGTTAGGTTAAGGCTTTCGAAAGTTTTAAAAGTTTGGTAATTAGGTAGTCTTTCAATGCAAAGAGAAGATTGAAATAGAACTCCGATACCGCCACCGGTACCAGTTGATCTATGTGCATTAATAAAGGAATATCCGGTAGGTGTAAGTTCAGATATTCTGGAGTCGGCACCTTCGGCTTTTAGCCATGTCTCTGTCAAAAACAAAACATCTATTTTGTCATCAATAATTAAATCAGCAATGTCATAAACCTTATTGCGACAAGATCGTGTATTTAGAAGGGCAACATGTAGTTTTGGTTTAAACTTGGTTTCTTTCTTGGCATGTAAGTCCTTTTCCTCATGATCGTAGGGTACAGGTTTTACATTTGTTTTATTTTTTGAGCCACCACGTTTTCCACGAAAATGCCTTAAAATATCTAAAGATTTCAGGTGAGAAAACAGTGCACTGGATAGTTTAACACTTTTTGATATGTCCTTGTAAGTCAGCAGATCAGCAGGTGAGTAAGAGATCATTAAATGTTCAGTCAAGGTGTGATTAAATGAGTCTGGCCAGTGATTAATTTGCAAGTTGTAGTCACTATAATGAGTAGAGTTCTGAGTAAGGTTCAGGAAAATAACACAGAAAGTAAAATTCACAATAAATTTCTTATGTAAGACATAAATCTTTAAATATATGCAAAATTATATATCCAAATTTCATGGGAATAGACACAAACAAAGCTCTATAGTGTAATACAACAGTATGCCGAGTATTAATCCACAAATTAATCCACTTTATGATATATTATCCAAAAACTCAGAGAGCCATTACATGTGCAGCCAGCTTGGTTACTAGCATAAGTCACTTTTCAAGGTTCTTGGTCTAAAAAACTGGCAATTATTATTCGATTTTCATAAAATTTTCACCATGATTTCATGGAATTAATTCAACATTTTCATTATCAACGGAAGTAATGTCATTTTGGCAAAAACAGTATATTTAGCCTTCAAACCAAACATTTTTTTTTCAAGTGAGTTAAATTTATTATTGGTTTAACATTGTGATATTTGACTTCAATGGACATAAAGATTGAATCGATACAAACATACGGATGTGCAAAAGTTGCTTCTAGCATCTTGCCTTGTCAAGAAATAACCAATTTTTAAGATTTTTTCGCATTTTAATTTCCCCATTAGAAAGTCAGCTAACTTTGCGGTAAGTCAGTAACAAATTTTGTCAGGATCACTTTTTTGACATATGTAACACTTGGTAACAAATGTATAAATGGAATTGATATTGCTGGGCGTGATTGATTCTGCGTCCTTTTTATAACACGTCTGCAATGTTTATGTAGAAATCTGTTTCTCGGTTCCATTGGTACCAGAAGTGACATACATTCAAAAGTAACGTGGCATAGGAAGTGACATAAGTTCAAGGGTAACGTGGCACCGATGAAACCCGTCATTACTACGTCGCAGTTCTAGTTTTAATTTCAGTTTATGGGTTCTAAGTTAATTATTTATTGCCTGATTTGTGTAAAAGAAATCCCCATATGCTCCGTGGTGCAAATTCTTAACTTTCTTCTCTCAATGAAAATTTGTCGGCACCGGAAGTGACGTGATTTTGCACAAAACTTGAATTTTGACATGTCTAAAGGTGTTTTAAAAAGCAAATATTAATGTTTACAAATCTAATAGATCAAGATGAATGCTCCTACTAAAACCGCAAATTATGTCCAAAGATATGGTTTAAGTTTCATCAAAATCAGATAAAAATTGTGACCTAGAGGGTCCACAACCTTCGTATTACACACTTCTACACAATTTGCGTACAAAGAGCATCCATTTTGTCGAGCAGTTTTATTTTGGTTTTCCCGAAATCAACCTTCATTATGGAACGGCGATGTATTTAAACGGTTTTTAAAATCGGAAAAAATTTGTGACCACTACAGAATCTGCAAGCTAAAAATTCGATTTTTCGTACAATCAGGGGCCATAATCCAGGAAGTTAAGTTCGGGTATCCACGATTATCAAAAGGAACCAAGATCTTAGTTTGTAATGGTGATATATTCACACGTTTTTTTTTTTTAAATCGGATAAAAAATTGTGACCCTACAAGCTAAAAACATGATTTTTGGTTAAATCAAGGGCCATAATTCAGGAAGTTACGATCCGATATGCGCAAATATCGAAAGAAACCAATATCTTTGGGTTATAAACATGTATTTCAAGTTTCATCGAAATCAGATCAATATTGTGACCTCTAGAGGGTCCACAACCTTGATTTACCAGATGATAACACTATTTGTGTACGAGGGGTGGCCATTTTGTCCGGCAGTTTTGGCCCGATATTCACGATGAAAATTGTGACCTCCAGAGGGTCCCCAACCTTGATACACAATATTGTGATCCTATTTGTGAACGAGGGGCGGCCATTTTGTCCATCAGTTTCGGTTCAATTTTTATGAAATTCAAAGTCAACCACCCTTAGGGTGTGCTGGTGATACATTCAAACGTATTTTTAAATCAGATAAAAATTGTGACCTCTATGGGGTCCACAAGCTAACCAGCGGCTGCCAGGCAGGATATGCCCACATTTTCGAGAGATGGATAGAGAACAAGCTAAAACGAAAGTGATTTTTCCTACAATCAAGGGCCATAATTCTGGAAATTACAATTCGAAATATGCGCGAAAATCGAAAGGAACTAAGATCTTTGGGTTATAAACTTACATTTCAAGTTTCAACAAAATCAAATAAAAATTGTGACCTCTATAGGGTCCACAACCTTGATATACCATATTTTTACGCTATTTGAGAACGAAGGGCGGCCATTTCATCTGTCAGTTTTGGGCCGATTTTCACGAAATTCGAACTCAGCCGTCCTTATAGTCTGAACCTGGAAATTGTATACAAAGTTTTTTTTATGATTGATTTTAGTAGCCTATGGTGTCATCTTTCAGAATCTGCCGGGTGAACCTCGGTCACCCTTGAGCGTTTTGAGAAATTCAAGATGGCATCCAAGACGGCCGCCACATCAAATAATCCACTATAGCTCCCATAGTATTTATTCGAAGACGGCCGCCACATCAAATAATCCACTATAGCTCCCATAGTATTTATTCTAGGATGATAATTTTGGTGTCTAACCTTATGTTTCTGGGGTCAAGGAATACACTGAAATCATTTATTATGTTGTAGGGTGATTAGCTGATATTAAAATCAAACATGCCAGACAATATGACCCTTTAACTCGTTATCGGCGGTTGGGGGCAATTATTTCACCGAACCAAACTAAATCTAGAGACAAACTATAAATTTCTGGACATAGGAGTGTATGAGTGATAGGATAACACCAAATACAGTCCTATCAGGGGTTCTGGGGCCACATGGGTTGGTCCTGTAAATGGACTCACAAGCTGATTGTTGAACATTTAAAAAAAACTATTTCTAACCGCAAAACAGGAACATAACTTCCACAAAACTAGGTAATATCCAGTTTAATACTTTAGTTGTGTTTCTGGCTGCAACCTGTGACAGCACAAGCGCAAAATATTGTATATTCTAAGCCATCCCTAGTGCAGCTACAAGCACACGTACTATATGAGCTGTCACTACTGCATCCACATCTGATGAGCCACATGGCAGACTCCGGAGCAAGTTTACCTGTTGTAATGTTTTCAATTTGGTATCTTTCTCCCAACAATACTGTTCCAGATCAAGTGAACGCCACACAATAGCTTGTTGATGAGCTCTTTTTACGTTTTCTGCAAATGTATCATTCCTTGAGCAAGATTACATGCTTTGGGCGGATAAAAATTGTGACCTCTATAGGGTCCACAACCTTGATATACCATATTTTTACGCTATTTGAGAAAGAACGGCGGCCATTTTGTCTGGCAGTTTTGGGCCGATTTTCACGTAATTCGAACTCAGTCATCCTTAGGGTGTAACGGTGATATAATAATGTTTTTTTAAATCGGATAAAATATTATGACCAGTATAGGGTTCACAAGCTAAAAACGCGATTTTCTGTACAATCAGGAGCCATAATTCAGGAAGTTACGTTCCGATGCGCGAAAATCGAAAGGAACCGAGATCTTTGGGTTATAAGCATTCATTTCAAGTTTAAACCAAATCGGATAAAAATTGTGACCTCTACTGTGGTAAACCTATATTTCAAGTTTCATTGAAATCGGATAACATTGTGACCTGTAGACTGTTCACAAACAATTGTGGACTGATGGACGGACGGACGGACTGGGGCGGCGGCAATATACATCCACATTTCAATGTGGGCGTATAAAACGCAATTTTTCGTACAATCAGGGGCCATAATTCAGGAAGTTATGGTCCGATATGCGCGAATATCGAAAGGAACCGCGATCTGTGGGTTATAAACATACATTTCAAGTTTAAACCAAATCAGATAAAAATTGTGACCTCTACAGTGTTCACAAGCTAAAAACGTGATTTTTTGTACAATCAGGGGCCATAATCCATGAAGTTACAGTCCGATAAAGAAAGGAACTGAGATCTTAGGGTGATAAACCTATATTTCAAGTGTCATTGAAATCGGATAAAAAATTGTGACCTGTAGAGTGTTCACAAACAATTGTGGACGGACGGACAGGGGCGATGACAATATATGTCAACATGAAAATGTGGGCGTATAAAAATGGTTCCTAACTTGTACGCTTGCAGAGAAACAGACGATTTTCTACAAGTCACTTTTCAAGGTTTTTGGTCTATAAAAGTGGCAAATATTATTCGATTTTCATAAAATTTTCACCATGTGATGCCTTATGCCATGTATGATTTCATAGAATTAATTTAACATTTTCATTGTCCCCGGAAGTAATGTCATTTTGGCAAAAACTGTAGTTTTAGCCTCCAAAACAAACTTTTTTTTTGCAGTGAGTTATATTTATCATTCGTTTAACATTATATTTGACTCCAATGGACATATAGATTGAATCAATACGATCATATAGATGTCCAAAAATTGCTTCTAGCATCTTCCCTTGTCGAGAAATAACAAATTTTGTCAGGATCACTTTTAAGTTTTATTTTGCATTTTAATTTCCCATTAGAAAGTCAGCTAATTTAGCGGTAGAACTGTAACAAATTTTGTCAGGATCACTTTTTTGACATATGGCTATTTGCACAGTAATGGGACATATTACTCCCAACAGGAAGATTAAAAGAAATGTAATAATAGGTCATTTATCTATTTTGATTCATACAAAGGGACCATTTTATAAATTTAAAATTCATACATTGGGATAGCTTAGCGGGTTTGCTCCTTCATATGAGTGTTTACGTAACAGTACCCAGAGATAGCAAAAAAGAACCACAGATATTGCATGATAAATAATGACCATTTGAGGTTTAGAAATGACTGTTCGACCTTTTTAAGTTAATAGTATGTTATTTCCACCTTATAATAACTTTGAATGGACTGTTTATTCCCATTACTTTTAAAATTATAGATGAATTATCAATTGGCATAACTCGGATGGAAAATAACAACTTAACAGTTATGACGTCACCCTTTGATGTTTTTAACCATTACATAGGAGAATGTACGCTTTTCTTAAACAGTCGTCTATTATTTATAAAACTGTCCATTATTTTCAATAAATAATGGAAGTTTTATAAATAATGGACAGTTTTATAAATAATAGACGATTGTTTAAGAAAATACCAATAATAGACACGTATCTGAAAAATGAACATGTATTTTGGGATAATTTATTCTCTGAACAAATTAAATTACAGAACATGAAATTACTTTAAAACCTCATAGTTACCGAAATGTCACATGACCGAATGTTGATTTCACGTGTTTGTCTACATAAAGACATATCCGTTTAATTGTACGTTCGGCACTAGATCGATGATACGTTTTTATACGCCCACATTTTCACATCTTCTTTGTGGACACTCTACAGGTCATAACTTGAAATATATGTATATATCCCAAAGATCTCGGTTCCTTTCGATATTGGCTTGTATGGGACCGTAACTTCGTGGATTACGGCCCCTGACTTTACACACTAGAGGTCACAATTGTTAGCCCATTAAGGTGAAACTGAACATGTGTGTTTATAATCCAAAGATATCGATTCCTTGTGATATTGGCGCATCGGACCGTAACTTCCTGGATTATGGCCCCGGATTGAACAAAAAAAAACGTGTTTTGAGCCTGTGGAACCTATGCAGGTCACAATTTTTATCCGATTATAAAAACGTTTAAATATATCACAATTACACCATAATGACAGTTTAGGTTGAATTTCGTGAATTGGTTTGAGCCTTTGATCCTGTGTCCTGTCACTTATATCAGAGTATATATTAAATTTTAAATCAAAATTGGGACGGCTAGTACCCTCCATATTAACTACAGTATTAAGAAAATTATCAATATCTAAATCATTCTCTGAGCAGCCTTTTTACGGCTATTATCTTCCATATCGAGTACATTACCAATGTAATCGGTATCCAAATGTTTATCACATAATATATTCTCATTATTAATATTTGTTTTCGACTGTGTTGTAAACATGTCGTCTCCATTTAGAATATTTTGGACTGTCTGTGTATGCTTGCTTTGTATGACTGGAGTGTTTTGTCACATGCATTCATGAGCATGTGCATGTTGTTTTAAGAATATATCCATTATTTTATGGCTTATCCATTATTTGTATCTCTATGGTGCTATGTTTTAAGTTTGATAATAGCCTCAGACTGTCCATTATGTAAATACAAAGAAAAACTTCGGGGCTAACGCCCCTCAGTTGTTCTTTATATTTACATAATGGACAATCTTCGGCCATTATCCATCACTTATATCTCTACAACATTTAATTTCTTGATTTAATTATTTACAATAATTTTTATTCAATCCATGAATTATGTATTAAACAGGGCTCGAATTAGCGGGCGATGTGGGCGAAATAGTCGCCTAACCCATTGATGACTTCGCCCTAAAAAGCAATAGGGCGAAGTTGAAGTCGCCCTCACTTCGCCGTACATTTGTGCAAGGGCGAAGTAGGTAACAGGCATCGATATCAACGGTAAACAAAGCATTTTCAAAACAACACAACACGTGTTCGAATTGTGAGCTTCGAAAGGAAAATTGAAAATTAAACAAGTTGTGAAAAGCAAAACATGTATTAATATTTTGTTTTTCGACTTTCTCTGTGTTGGCTGTGACAATGTTTAATAGTTTCAATGATAATCATTGTATTTGATGTCAACAGGAAATATAATTCTTTAAAATAAAGTGAAGGAATCGAATCATAAATCTCCGTTACAACCGCTGGCTTCATCCAGAAATAACAGCCAATCAAAAGCTGAGATGGCCAATATGGCGGCGGATACAATATTTTTCATGTATTTCTGTCTAAGAATAGACAAAGTACTGAATTGGTCCTCTTTCTTTGAAATAATTTAATAATAAAACATGTGTCAACATGGTACAGTCAATAAAGAACAACACGTGTGACGAGTGAAAATAGCGTTGGCCTACATTTCGACGGATGGAGATATTAAAACAATTGTTATCAGAATGATTACAACATGTATTTAGAATGTGTTGATAGGTATAACATCGGGTTGATAATTAAATCTACGTCAATATTATTAGTTCCACTAATCTAAACACACAAACGTAAAACAAAGAAGGTAAGTGAGTGGTGTGTCAAAACAATAATTTCATACATTGACATTGTCGTACTACGTAACAATATGACTATCCTATTGTGAAAGGTGCTAAAACAATCACACAATAGACCCAGGCAGGACTAGTAATTAAATGTATTTAGGCACGAAAGGGTATAAATATTGATGTATTTGATAGAGGGATATCACAAATCTTATTTGTATTGCTAAAGTCAAGTCTGTCTTAGTACTAGTATATGTAATTTATTATCACAGTAATTTTGATACCAGTATAAAGATTATGATGACATACTGAAATAATGTGTGCAGCTAAACAATGTTTGTTTATTTATTTAGCATATTGACTGTGTAACGACTTGGTTAAGATTGGTTGCAGCAATGCATGAAATATGACCTCTCCTTCAAGTCTCCCTATTCTGTCTGTAGGGAGAAGTCACTTCTCCTAAAATTTGTCCCTAGTTTGAGCCCTGGTATTAAACAAACAAATAACAAAATAATCTGTTGCCAAGCTTTCATCAAAATAAATGCTGGATTTTGTTTGTTATACTGGATGGAAATGTAGTAACCTTATCAATAACTGGATGGAAAATAACATTATCAAAAATGTAATGGATAGAAAATAACGTTATCAAAAATGTGACGTTATCATCCGATATTATCAACGTTATGGTCCGTTATGCATGAATATCGAAAGAAACCAAGATCTGTGGGTTATAAACATGCATTTCAAGTTTCATCAAAATCAGACGAAAAAATTTGGAATGCATTTCATTCGAAGTCAACGTTATGTGTTTGCGGATGGAATGAACTGTACGTCACTTTTAGTGCAAAAATAACATGAAAATGATTCCCAAATACAGAATAGATTGGTATAAGACATACTTTATGCCTAATTCTACCAAATTTTACCAATGTAAGTGCACTTATTGTAAAATATCAACGCTTAGACACTTTACAAAATGTCGAGGGTTACGTTGTCGTCTCGGATAGAAAATGTGAAAAAAATATGAGAAAACTGAAGGAAAGATATTGTTATTTTTACAGTGGCTAGAGACCGTGATGTTGTCCTAATTCAACACTTAATTATTATTAAATAATTTTATAAAGATAATTTAAACATACACTAAATTTTTGCTGGAAGTCTGAAGCCTTATCCAATAGGTACTATTTTTCAGGAGTTTGGCTCCATCAAATTTATGAGGGTTTCCAATTGCTTTTTGAGACAAAATAATATGTAATTTACATGCAGGTATTTTATATTGTATTTTCTGTCTCACATCCCATACATCAATAAGGAACAATAACAAAATAATAACAAATATAAATATATTTTTGATTTGGTTGATTCTTCGTCCATTTTATTTGATGTGTGCAATGCTTATGTGGAAACCTGTTTAATGGTTTCATTGGTACCGGAAGTGACAAGGGTAACGTGGCACTGGAAGTGACATAAGTTCAATGCCGGAGACAGAGCACATAGCTATACTACTTTTTATTTTCGGCCGATCTTCGCAGATATTAGGCGCCAAATTTAGAAAATTTAAATTTGTACAAAAAACTTTTTTATTTATGAATTCTGCAAAAATGTGATTTTTTTTTGTCTCAGTAATTTTCCTTAGCTGCCATTGCCTAATTCAGTTTTTCAGTCCTAGATTAATTATTTATTGTTCGATTTGAATAAAACAAAGTTCATATGCTCCGTTGTCGCAATTGTCATTTTTTTGTTACCGATAGAGTTATCTGTCGGCACCGGAAGTAGCATAATTTTACCAAAAACTACAATTTTTAGGTATCACTTTTCGAAAGCAAATATTAATTTTTTTAAAACTGATATAACTATAAGAGTGTGCCCTTTAAAGGCGCAAAAAAGTGTGAGCTCATATTTTTTAGCAAATTCGATTAGGAGGTGAAACCAGCGGCTGCCAGGCAGGATACGCCCACATTTTCGAGAGATGGATAGAGAACAAGCTAAAAAGAAAGTGATTTTTTCTACAATCAAGGGCCATAATTCATGAAATTACAATTCGATATGTGCAAATATTGAAAGGAACCGAGATCCTTGGGTTTTAAACTTACATTTCAAGTTTCATCAAAATAGGATTAAAATTGTGACCTCTATAGGGTCCACAACCTTGATATACCATATTTTTACGCTATTTAAGAACGAACGGCCGTCCTTTGGGTGTAGCTGTGATATAATAATACGGTTTTTAAAATCGGATAAAAATTATGACCTCTATAGGGTCCACAAGCTAAAAACACGATTTTTCGAACAATCAGGGGCCATAATTCAGGAAGTTACCGTATAAAAAATGAACATATGCCACCAATTCTGACAGATCTCCATTGGCTTCCAGTCTGTCAACATATTAATTTTAAAATACTGTCTATTACGTATTCTGCTCTAAATGAGGATTCTTCACCTCAATACCTTCTCAAAACCAATAAACCTTGCAGAACCCTTTGATCACAATCAGGCACAGAAATTTTTAAAACTCAATAGGATTCTTCATTTTACCAATTTCAATGATGCTTATAACTTTTAATACATATCGGATGATAACGTTAGTCACATAGGATTCTACTAAGTAAAACAAGAAAATAACTCTTGAAGTAATTAACGAAAACAATTGAATTCGATAGGTTTCTTCATTTTACCAATTTAACTAATGCATATAAATCTAATACAGATTAGTGAGTTCACAGGATTTTGCAAAGTGAAACAAGGGCAACAAGTTTTGAAATAATTAATGGAAATTGTTAAAGACAGGTTGCCAGGCAATGAAACATACGCCCACAGCAGCTAAATTATCCGAGCGGTCGCCAAGGGCTGCCACATATTTATTCCTTTGTAGATAATTGACAGATCAGATTATAGTTTTTGCCATTTGATGGTTCACAAGGTTCTACAAACTGAAACAAGTGTCTCAACTCTGGAAGTAATTTACAGAAATTGTTGAAATTTGACAGGCTTTTTCGTTTTACTAATTTAAATAATGCATATAATTTCATACAGATCGGATGATCACTTTTGTCATTCAAACGTTCACAATCGCCATAACTCTAGAAATTATTGACGGAAATTGCTGAAATTCAATAGACCTCTGTTTCACAAATTTAAATGATGCATATAAATTTCATACAGATCGGATGATAACTTTTGTCATTCAAACGTTCACAATCGCCATAACTCTAGATATTATTGACGGAAATTGATGAAATTCAATAGGCTTCCTGGTTTCACTAATTTAAAAAATGTATATAAATTTCACAAAGATAGGATGATAACTTTCGGCGTTCACAAGTCACAAGGTTCAATAAAGTGAAACAAGGGCCATAACTCCAGACATAATAAATGGAAATTGCTGAAATTCAAGAGGCTTCTTCATCTCACTAATGTAAACATCATATATCAATTTGAAAACAATCAAATAATAACTTTTGGAGTTAAATCGTTCAAAAGAAATAGTGGACGACGGACAGACGGACATTGGCGACGGCAATATACGCCCACATGAAAATTTCCATGTGGGCGTATAAAAACTTACCTAATAATTTCAACCTGATAATATACTATTCAAAAAAAGTAGGGGATATTTGATTTTTAAGTGTTATTAAAGTCACCTAATGAAACTGACGAAGAAACAAATGACAAAATGAAATGAAGTTCACATTCATCGATTTATTCCAAATGATCGTTAGACTAAGTAAGGCACAGACTGACCATTATAAGGGTAAAATGATACCCGGGGTCAAACAGCAAAGTTACCACAGCATCACAACCAAGTCAGTAACGGGTAAATCCTCCTCTGTTTGCCAAACAAGCATTGATCCGACGTGGCATACTCTAAGGTCATTTTGGTCCAGATTGTCCCATTCCTGTTGCAACGCAGCAGCAAGTTCTTGAACATTGGCAGGACGTTGTTGACGTTGACGTAACCTCTGTCCAAGCATGTCCCAGACATGCTCGATGGGGGAGAGGTCGGGACTCAGTGCTGGCCAAGGTAATGTGGTGATGTTCTGTTGTTGGATGTAACCTGTAACGATCCTGGCCCTGTGACATCTTGCGTTGTCATCCTGGAAGATGAAACGGCGGCCATGACGTCGTGCGAACGGCACAACATGGACTGCCAAGATGTTGTCCCGGTAGTACTGGCCTGTAACACGCCCTGCAACAACATGTAAAGCCGTTCTTCCAGCAACAGTGATGCCTCCCCACACCATAACAGAACCACCCCCAAATCGATCATGTCTGATGACGTTAACGTCTTGGAAGCGCTCGTTTCGACGACGCCACACCCTCCTACGTCTGTCCAAAAAATCAACAGTGAACCTTGACTCATCTGAAAACATCACATTGCTCCAGCGTCGATTATCCCAGTGTTGACGATCCCTACACCAACGACGTCTTGCCTGAATGTGATGATCTCTCAAACAAGGGATCACGCGAGGACGTCGGGCGCGAAGGTGACCCCTATGCAGTCGATTCCGAATCGTCTGGCCACTCACTCTCACACCAGTGTCTGTTTGAAGACGAGCGCTGATCTGATTTGCTGTGATGACACGATTTCTCAAGGCCAAGGTACGGATAAATCGATCCTGGGCTTGAGTTGTCGCCCTTGGTCGACCTGAGCGTGGTCTGTCTTGTACAGATTGTGTATCACGGTATCTGAACCATAGCCTGCTTATGACAGACTGAGAAACATTCATCGTCCGCGCCACAACCGCCTGTGTTGTGCCGATCTGTAGCATGCCAAGGGCACGTAACCTTTCATTTTGGGTAAGCCGACGCATATCAAAATTTGTTTTCTGGTCACTAAAACAATTAAACTGATGTTTCCACCCTGGAATTCAATGCCACAATGACTGTAACATTCAAAGTCAGAGTCGTGCAAATCTTGGGTTGGACCCCCATGATGATCCCAAGCATCACCTGCATTCCATACGGTAGCTATTGGTGCGTTTGGGCGTCACATGTAACTGGAAATGTTTCTTCTGTTAGGTTCTATAGTGACTTTTTTCGTAGTCATTTGCATATTTTAGTATTATGCCCCGAAAATCAAATATCCCCTACTTTTTTTGAATAGTATATCTAATAATTATGAAAGTTCTACTTATCTATGAACACAATACAATTCCTTCACAGTTATTCAAATCTATCCGTACAATAGCAATTCTTAATCATAAATAAGTGTGTAAAACTATGTATTAACCCCTATATATTAACACTGTAACATTGGTACCGTTTAATCTAGTGTAAATAACGTTAATTTCTACTCTGTGTCCAATTATTCATAAATATTGTTGAATTTCGGCGAATAGTGCTCAATTTTGAACTTCTATCGAATTTCAATCTCACTTTTTAATTTTGATTACCAAGCGTCTAATTAACTAGTGTTTAGTTTCTAGACACGTGTTGAATTATAAGCATCCCGTCTTATTAGCACAACTGTTCAATAATTAGCTGGACCGTTCAATTTCCCGAGCCGTGATTAAAATCAGTCAAGGTGTCCAATTACGCAAGGTGTTAAATTTTGTTGTCAAACATCTAATTTCACGTGCGATGTTCGATAATATGATGTGTTTACTTGTTGGTCATCGTTCAGTTTTGCAGCACAATGTTGAAAGACTGTAATAAGTGTTAGTTTTAGTACTGACCTGTTGCGATACGGTGAAATATTATTCTTAAGGATTCATCCGACGGCAGGTATCTGTAATGCCTGTCATTATCCGGGGAATATTTTTGAAGATCACTACGGTGAAACAGATGTTGGATTTTTAACGGCGACGGGACGGTTCCGAAGCAAAGCTTTCTTGAGATGCACATACCGTTTCGTCCACAATCATAAAACGTGTATTTATATATCCATTTAAAACAGTATTTCCCACACTGACAACACATCCACGAATGATAAATCTCACGCATCTGATTTACATGTGTACACGTCGACTCCCTACCCTGATTAAATCCTTTTGTTTAAATGTCTTCGCAATTAAGACTAACAGCATGGGTATTGCACCAATCATATATTACATAATATGGGAACTATAGGAAGCATTTTGGGTTGAAGGGTAGTGCGATTATCTCGGGCAATAAACACAGAAGGCTTGTAGAATTAATACACATGTGTCAGAAGCTAACAATATGTCTATTGTGTCAGACAAAACGTGAAAATAAACTAATAATTCGAACTCTTTATTTCTTTTTATTACTATAGAACAACCCTTTTTCGCTGAAGATCAAATAAAATCTACTAAATACATTTCATGCTTATATGTAACGCATAACTTTGCCAAACTTTGTTTCAGAGAAAGCCAATTTAAAAGGAATTGTATCATATATTTAAGTTTTTGATAAAGAATGGGGATATCATAAATACAGGCCTCGGTATAATTTTACATGCAAAATTAACGCACTTTAAGGAATTATTTTTGACCCAATATTAACCATCGCCAATTTTTTTAAATCATGGGATAAAGTCAATCAACAAACAATACGGGTCTACTTTATTACAAAAACATTGGTGAAATTATCATTTTGTCTAAAATCACAACGCTAATCAACAAACAATACTATTGTTCTTTATTACAAAAACATCGGTGAACTAATCTCTGTCGTGATGGCGAGCCAAGCTAGTTGATTATTAGGTAAATAAAACAATATAAACAACCAATGAGTAAAACTGATTTATTCCAATCAATTTATATACGAGTCAAGTATTACCTTAACCGTGTTAACCCGTTTAACTTGTAAATTGCAAATACAAACTGCTTACCGTATTCATGCCATAGACACTAATATCCTAATTAAAAAAAACGTTCCGTTTCCAATAATTATGACAGACACAAATATTAATTTTGATTGTTTTATCCATCAACACACAGAGTAAACACATCTAATAACCAGATCTTAGGAGTTCGGGCCTCTTCAATAGTTATTAAGCACATCAAAGAGTGTAGTATAAATTGCCCAACAGAAAAATCATGCTTTATAAGTTGTTAAAGGGGCGTGGGGCTATTTAAGGAATGACGTTTGTGTGGATTGGATAAGCGGTTATTAATTAACTAATATTCTCTTCCATCGGAGACTTGTGTTGCGTTCAGTTCATTTTTACGGTAAGTACAAGCTATTTATGTCTTATTTCTATTTGTAAGACCGATAACCAAAATACCTTTATAGTTTGCAATTTAAAAGTCTACCTTTGCCATAATTCAAGAGTAATTATTAACTATACACTCTTAATACAGTAAATATACAAAACAATTTGAACACAGCATAAATATCTAAATTGTGTAATACATGTATAGTCTTACGCATACGTGTCCTTTAAAATGTTCTAGACATGCAGCTTTACATGATTGGTTGGAAATATAACCACATATATATTGTGCAGAATATGTGAACACGTGTGTTCTCACTACACAACGTGGACTAACGTGTCCGTAATATTAGCGAAAATATTCAACATTCATAACATCGTGGCAGTATATCGTTTTGACATCGATTGTTTATGACAAATACATACCGTTAATTTTGCATGTAAAATTACACCGAGGCCTGTTATGCGTTACATATAAGCATGAAATGTATTTAGTAGGTATTATTAGGTCATAGGTCAGTATTTTGCATGCAAAGACAAGCTTGTCACACAAAGATAGAATCAGCAGATGTTTGACAATCGAAGATATAACTGTGAGTGTAAGTGGAGGCATGACCCTATATGCATCATTGTTATTGAATGTGTGAATTATCATTTGTTATATACAGTGTAGGAATTACTTTTTTCTTGGATAGTCCTATTTACAACCAGGTAAGAAACAATACTTATAGGTTTTCAATAATTGTGCGAATTTATATTTATAAATGTGCTTTTGAAACAGATTTGTTAATCTGATATCTATGTAGATAGAATATATCGGATAATCAAATTGAGGATGGACCAGATATTGGTAAATAACGCTACTGCGTGCGATCAATTTTAAGATATGTGCATTTATAGTTCAGTGGTACGCGCGATAATATGTAAACAAATGAAACCCACAAAAAAGACATATATATAAATAACTGCAACCCGACTATGGTACAAAGTATAAAACACGTTAGTATTCATCAAGAAATGAAATACGTACAAGAATGCACATATCATCGCGTTTGAAATTTGCGTTCTTTTGTTATCTCTGTAGCCATCAAATAATAACATGTGAATGTTTAAATCACCAATAAATGTTATTATTTGATGTCCACAGATATAACAACACAAACACATAATTCTCAATAATTAAATATATCAGATTCGTCGGTTCGCCAGAAACGCAACGAATTATGTAACTACAGCACGTGTAATGTATAAAAACCTACACTTAAAGTAGCTAAGTCTCTAACTCTATATCAGCAATATTGTGATCTTACGGGGGAAAAATTGGCTTCTGATATCCAATATTTAAGACAAAATAAACAATTTACCATTGGTACACGAATCGTGTACCATAATGCGTTTCAGGCCCATTCGAACAAGGGACTCGAAGAACGAGGCTAGACATTCAACAAGTCATGTGAAACGGTGACGGCATATTCATATCGGGAGAGTATGCGCAATAAATACTATTGGTTTAGACTGGAATAACGAGACGCTCGAGATTGCCATTCAATTGAGACTTCTGGCGTATCTCGCCGAATATAAAAGATTTGAAATTAGAGTAAAAACGGAAACGATTTAATGTAAATCAGTTTATACATCATTATATGCAATTGCAACCCTTTGTGTCAATTTCTAGGTCAAAAATATTAGCGATTTAGCTCCTTTAACAAAGACTGATCTGCAGTTATAACACGCTTTCAAGAAAACTCACCAAACAAACAATACACACTGTGTCATTCGTTTTTAACCTGTCCATTAATTAACACACCCAGTACAGGAAATGCACTGTCGCAGAGTTTTTCACCCCTAGCTATAATAAATTCACCTTTCAGACAATTTCCCATCCCTGTTAATTTACACACCGTATCTACAGATTTTAACCTCTGCATATTAGATTTGTTGCGTTTATTAGAATTTTACTGATATTTGTACAAATTCACCTGTTGACTTAGAAATCTATGCCTCCAACATACAAATCTCACCTTTCCTACTTCTTAGCCTCTTAGTCAACTGTTATTTAGATTGGAACTCTCTAAAATTAGAAATTAAAAAAATATTAGTAAAACCAGTTGTCATATGCATCAAGAGTTTATTCTGGTTTAGTCAACTACAGTCAGGTGATTCTAAGGGCCCATAACCTTTAATTCTGAGACTAACAAACTCATTTTTTCACCAAAGTTATATAAATATATCAGGGACATTTGGGGAAATTCTTGGCCAAATAGGTAGAGGATTAATCAAATGATTTGCATAAAGGTCACAGGTCAAATTGCCAGCCATAATGAACTTATCTCATATATTTTAATCATTAACATAGTTAAAACGTTAGATGAACAGTAATAATAAAGATACAGTATATCTGTGTACTTATATTTTCATACTTCATTTGGTTTGGGGGTAGGGGGGAACGATGCAGGATTAAATCAGGGGTACAGTAAGAACCAAATTATTTAGGGATTTGGAAAGCATAATCCCAGATTTTAATTGTATGAGCAAAGACCCTAGCTTTAAATTTCTCATGTGTAGATTATCTATTTTAATAAAACATGTATCAAGCTAGATAAGAAGATACATGTATATCTCAATGTTTTTAGCTACATTGTCGTAGCTAGTATTAAGCATGTACTATTGAGTTTGTTTAGTGACATTTAATATAATCTGGCTGTGATTGAGACCAAATAAAGACATAAAATAATTATCAAATCTCTGATATGAATTCCTTGAATGTGTCAGCCTACCTTTCATATGTATTCGATAATATTTACCCATTTTTGTAAAAAATAATCTATGAATTATTTATATTTTATCCAAAAAAAACAACCAAATCATGCCAAAAATACTAATAGAAGATTTCCGGTGTCTTGATAATTTCACCTCCCCACACTGCATAATGAAAAGTTATGGCCATATGAGTTGAAATGATTTAAAATTACATTCGTAGTTTAATCACTCGTAAAAAGGCATAGCCAACTTCGGTGTATTATCATGTCTGTTTTGTGTTAATAATTTTCCTTAGCTGCCGCCATTGGGTAATTCGGTTTATGGGTTCTTAGGTTAATTATTTATTGCCCAATTTGTATAACACAGGCCAACAGTGAGGCTGATGTCCCCTGCCGAAACCCCCAAATAAATAGATGACACATACTTATTAATCGCACATTTATTTTTTTCAAAAGCATCAAGCAATCAAACTGATTATCATCTATACACTAAGTTTCATCACTCTCTATCAGATAGAATCAAAGTTATCTTGTCCCAAAGCATCGACCAATGAAATTTCTTAGCTCTGCTTAGCTTTAGCTCGAAATGTTAATCATTGAACTCAGTCAAGACATTCACCTAATGAACATCTACATCAAGTTTAAACATTCTACCTTAATTAAAAGCAGAGTTGTTATGTTCCAAAGTCTTGTTGCTTATTGCTCCTTAGCCTAAGCAGAAAATGCTCATTATCGAACTTAGTCAAAGTAATGATATAATGAATCTATACTCTGAGTTTCACCACTCTCAAGGTTAATTAAAACCAAAGTTATTGTGCCCCAAAGCATCAACCAATCAAACACCGAGAGAGAAATTGGGTTTAACATCCACTCGACACAAACTAGGTCATTTCGGGACTAACATATGGTTTAATTTTATTTCAATAATTCGCTTGCGCGTAGGGGTCTTTAGCAGTGGGAGGAAACCGGAGTACCCAGAGAAAACTCACCAGGTTGGACAGGCAACCCTACTCCTTGTCACCTACAACCGGGGATTCGAAACCACGCCAGTTGACTCAATGACAGGCTTTATGATACAGCGCGCACGTGCTAACCATTCGGCCATCCAAACACCTACACCTACACTTTATAGCTCAATTAGAGAGAGAGAGAGAGAGAGAGAAATGGGTTTAACGTGCACTCGACACAAACTAGGTCATTTCGGGACTAAAATATGGTTCAATTTTATTTCAATAATTCGCTTGCACGTAGGGGTATTTAGCAGTGGGAGGAAACCGGAGGACCCGGAGAAAACCCATGAGGTTGTACAGGCGACCATACTCCTTGTTACGTACAACCAGGGAATCTAAACCACGTCAGTTGACTCAATGACAGACTTTATGATACAGCGCACACGTGCTAACCATTCAGCCATCCAACCCCCCAGCTCAATTAGAAGGAGAGTTATTGTGTTCCAAAGTCTCGGCCAATCAAATTGCTTATCGCTCTGCTTACCCTGAGCAGAAAATGCTCATTATCGAACTTAGTCAACGTATTGATATAATGAAACAATACACCAAGTTTCATCACTCTCACTTAATTAGAACTAAAGTTATTGTGTCCCAAAGCATCAGCCAATCAAATTGCTTACCCTAAGCAGAAAATGCTCATCTACAAACTCCATCAAGGCATTGACCTAATAAACACCTACACCAAGCTTGAACATTCTAGCTTAATTAGAGAGTTATTGTGTCCCAAAAAGTGTAACGGATGGACGGACGAACAGACAATTTTGACGGGTTGGAACGTCTTTTCAAAAGCAAATATTCATTTTTACAAATCTGATAGATCAGATGAAAATGCAAAATATCTTGGGCTCTGTTTTTTTAATTTCGGTTTTGTACTAGCGCCATTCCGATTTAAAGATGAAACCAGCGGCTTTCAGGCAGGATACGCCCACATTTTGCAAGAGATGGATAGCGAACAAGCTAAAAACAAAAAGATAGGTTACCAGGCAACGAAACATACACCCACAGCAGTTATATCGTCCGGGCAGTCAACAAGAGTTGTCCCTAATTTTACTTTTTTCGGTAATGAAACATTTATAATACATTAAAATCTGATTAAGAGTAACAACTCATTAAGTAATTATCAGAAAACCATTAGAATTTGTTCGGTTTTTATAAAGTTCTGCCCCATGCTAACGCTTAGTATACAAAACTTTTAATATCATGGATTTAGCTGTTCAAGTCATAAAGATTCATTGATAATCAATATACTTGTTCGTCTCAAGACCTTAAATTATGTGTATCAATCTGAAGTCAATCGGATGATAACTTTAGCCTCTAGAGCGTCACAAGATTTTTCAAAGTGATCAAGGGCCATAACTGTGACAGTAATTATCGAAAATCACTGAAAATGAATAGACTTCTTTGTCTCATGACCTTAAACACTGTGTATAAATTTAAAGTCAACCGGATATTTACTTTGGCCTCTAGAGCGTCCACAAGATTTTTTGAAGTGATCAAGGGCCATAACTCTGGCAGTAATTATCGAAAATCGCTGAAAATCAATAGGCTTCTTCGTCTCATGACCGTAAATACTGTGTATAAATTTAAAGTCAATCGGATATTAACTTTAGCCTATAGAGCGTCCACAAGCAATTGTGAACGCCCGACCGAGGCGACAACAATATACGACCACATTTCAATGTGGGCATATAAAAAGATTTTTTGCACAATCAGGGGCCATAATCCACAAAGTTATGGTCTACACCAAGTTATGGTCTTACCGTAAATGAGCAAATATCAAAAGGGACTGAGATTTTTGGAATATAAAGATATATTTTAAATATCATCAAAATTGGATAAAAGGGTCCAGAACCTTTGTATTACATACTTATACACAATTTGCGTACAAAGCGTGGCCATTTTGTCTGCCAGTTTCATTTCGATTTTCCCGAAATTCCAATTCAACCTTCATTATGGTGTAATGATGATATATCTGAACGGTTTTTAAAATGCAACAAAAAATTGTGACCTCTAAAGCGGCTGCCAGGCAGGATACGCCCACATTTTGCAAGAGATGGATAGAGAACAAGCTAAAAACAAACTGGATTTTTTGTACAATCAAGGGCAATCATCCAGAAAGTTATGGTCTGAAATGTGCAAATATCAAAAGGGACTGAGAACTTTGGGATATAAAGATATGTTTTAAGTTTCATGAAAATCGGATAAAAATTGTGACCTCTAGAGGGTCCACAACCTTCGTAGCATACTTTTACACAATTTACGTACAAAGAGTGGCCATTTTGTCGGGCAGTTTCATTTTGATTTTTCCGAAATTCAAATTCAACCTTCATAATGGTGAAATCGTGATATATCTAAACAGTTTTTAAAATCGGAAAAAAAAGTTGTGACCTCTAGAGAATCCACAAGCTAATCAGCGGCTGCTAGGCCGGATACGCCCATATTTTGCAACAAACAGGATTTTTTGTACAATAAGGGGCAAGAATCCAGAAAATTATAATTTGAAATGCACAAATATCAAAAGGGACTGAAATCTTTGGGATATAGAGATATGTTTAAGTTTCATCAAAATCGGATAAAAATTGTGACCTCTAGAGGGTCCACAACCTTTGTAGCATACTTTTACACAATTTACGTAAAAGAGCGGCCATTTTGTCGGGCAATTTCATTTCGATTTTCCCAAAATTCAAATTGAACCTTCATTATGGTGAAATGGTGAAATATCTAAACAGTTTTTAAAATCGAAAAAAAAAAGTTGTGACCTATAAAGAATCTTCAAGCTAAAAATGCAATTTTTCGGACAATCAGGAGCCATAATCCAAGAAGTTATGTTCGGATGTATGCGATTATCAAAAGGAACCAAGATCTTAGTGTTTAATGGGTGATTTATTCACAAGTTTTTTTTAAATCAGATAAAAATTGTGACCTCTACATGGACCCTACAAGCTAAATGCGTGATTTTTTCTACATTCAAGGGCCATAATTCAGAAAGATACAATCCGATACGCCCGAATATAGAAAGGAACCAAGATCTTTGGGTTATAAACATGTATTTCAAGTTTCGTCAAAATCGGATCAAAATTGTGACCTCTAGAGGGTCCACAACCTTGATATACCAGATCCTATACGGCGGGACGATTTACCCAATACTACCCAATACCACTCCAATATCACCACATACTACCCAATACTACAACATAATGGTGCCAAATTAGCATATTACTTGATTTTTTTAAAAAATAGTGAGATATATCGTGGGAAATGTACTTCAAATGTGATTACCGATGTCTGGCTGTTCCATTTGCCTCCCTAAGCAAATAATAACCCAATACTACCAAATATTTATCAAATACTACCTAATATTATAAAATACAAACCTAATATCGTCAATTAGCAGCACATCAGTATAATAATTGCATCGAATATTCGATAATTTACAGAAAATGGAAATATTTACGCAGTTATCTCCCTTTACAACTGACAAATAGATTTTAGATTGCTACTCAAATTAATCATCTTGTTGGGCTTTGCAGTTTGTTTCCAAGACGACGAAGTTAAAATAAGGAAAACAGGTTATTATAGATGCCTCCGCTATAGTGTTATAAAATAAACAGCCAAACATCCAAATAAAAGAGTATTTTAGAGGTTGATTTAAAAATGTTCATTTAACGGTCTCGTGATCTTTTCAAAAGTCTTCTTGTACTATAATTATTTCTTCATCCTGTTGATTTTAGTATGATAACAAGCTGTCTACAAGTGCACTCAGTCCTGTAAAAAAACATTTATCATTTTGGTATAATGTGTCAGGAAAGCACACAAATTTATCTTTATATCTGTCTTTTAATGACTTATTAACTCGTCTTCTTTGTCTTTTAAATGATTCCGGTTCCATATTAGGCGCCTTTGAAAACCAGCGGCTGCCAGGCAGGATACGCCCACATTTTCGAGAGATGGATAGAGAACAAGTTAAAAAGAAAGTGATTTTTCCTACAATAATTCAGGAAATTACAATTTGATATGCGCAAATATCGAAAGGAACCGAGATCTTTGGTTATAAACTTACATTTCAAGTTTCAATAAAATCGGATAAAAATTGTGACCTTCATAGGATCCACAACCTTGATATACCATATTTTTACGCTATTTGAGAACGAAGGGCGGCCATTTTATCTGTCAGTTTTGGGCCGATTTTCACGAAATTCGAACTCAGCCGTCCTTAGGGTGTATCGGTGATATAATAATAGCGTTTTTAAAATCGGATAAAAATTATGACCTCTATAGGGTCCACAAGCTAAAAACACGATTTTTCGTACAATCAGGGGCCATAATTCAGGAAGTTACCTTCCCATATGCGCGAATATCGAAAGGAACCGAGATCTTTGGGTTATAAACTTACATTTCAAGTTTCAACAAAATCGGATAAAAATTGTGACCTCTATAGGGTCCACAACCTTGATATACAATATTTTTACGCTATTTGAGAATGAACGGCAGCCATTTTGTCAGCCGTCTTTAGGGTGTAACGGTGATATAATAATAGCGTTTTGGAAATCGGATAAAAATTATGACCTCTATACACTGAGAAATAGGTAACGGTTAAAACGTACGTTTGCCGCATTAAAAACTCGCAAAACGGTCAATACCTACGTATCTCGATAAAAAAATAAAATTCGGATTATAACTCCTCATTATGGCTTAAAATCTCTAGATAAGGTGTGTTAATTAACCAGGGTGAAAAATGGACTGAAAGGCGAGTTAATTATCGCTAGGTGTGAACAACGGTGCGTTTTCTGTACTGAGTATGTTAATTAACCGACGGGTTAAAAACGAATGACACGGTGTGTATTGTTTAATTGGTGTGTTTTCTCGATAGTTGTTATAACTGCACCAAAAGGGTATAATCAAGGACCAACCGACTTTATCTGACGCGTGAGTGTTAAATGGAATCTTGGGAAGGAAAATTGTTTTTACCGTGCGATTTTTCATTCGCCGGTGTGTTTTTCGCAAATAGGACTTTGTATAAGGACAGGTCTTTATATGTGGAAGTTGTACGGGCTGTTTCTTCTATGCGTCTTTTGTATTTGTTGATGAACATAAGACGCAGTTACGTGTTTTATAGTCACGCCACTTATAAAGTTGCATAATAAAATATAAATGTAAAAATCGACGACGTCAGTTAATCAATCTGCTCTGGCCCAAGCTCAAAATTCCGCTCTAAATTTCCTTCGCGAATTTGAGTAAACTGCCGACCTCCGTGATTATTTTAAACCGCCATCCACGGCGAATTTTAAAAAGTCTGCCTTTCACGCATGTACAGTCAGCACATCCATAGCTGGTTTGAAATAGGTTTATGTATTTATCGTGCGATTCCACGGCAGTGATATCGTAGTCGAATATCAGCTAATACGGCATGCAAAAAAAGATTATTAATTTAACACGGTTAGACACGCAGATTTTACGGGCTTATATTGAAAATATAACAAATATCAAACATTGGCAGGCATTTATATAATAAAATAAACAGAATTATGGTTGTACCGATACATTACTTCATCAATATGTTCGACATTTTAATACTTGCATCGATCGACTATTTCAAATTCATTAAAATTACGAAATTTCAAAATTTACACACATAGATGCTGGTCTATTTTGTCCATTGAAATAGCCATTTCCATTCTGACAAATAAGTTACACAATGCATTTTAAATTGATAAATCACATCTGAAGTAATATTTTTTTTTTTTTTTTTTTTTCTTTTTTCTCTTCTTTCTTTAATTTTTTTTTTTTTCTTTTTTCTTAAAATTCATATAATTACATTCAGTTATGCATAATTATATTAACAATGCAATAGATAATTTATAATTTAAATTTATAATTTAAGTCAATATGAGATGATATATACATATATATCTTCGGGTTTAAATCACAAATGAATTAAATGCCTTCATCTCCTGTTTTTAAGCACACATCGTCAGAAGTCACTGTCAACCTTGCTGAACACATGCACATTAACACGTTATCAGTCGGATAATACCTTGATGACCTTTTCATTTCGCCACCAAAAAGTCTGAGTCAATACATGCTGCCAGTCAAGTTTCCAAATTACGTGAATTCACACGTGCTATCAATAGGAATCGATAATTGACTAAAATAGAGCCCCTTTAACAACAAATTGCTACCATGCCGTAGTCTTGTAGACAATACTTATATTCTGTATTGTCAGTAAGTCAGGCCCGTAACTAAGGGGCAGGTGGGGCAAAGCCCCCCACCCCCGCAAAAATTTGCCCCCTCGCCTTTGAAAAAATTGTCGTCCATAAAAACAATAGATATACATTGTCCGTCAATTTTACAGCACCCCTTGAGAACACTCCCCACCCCATCGTTTCTCTGAGCTAGTTACGTCCTTGTAGTAAGAAATCATTGGGACGCGACCAATCTGGATTTTCACACAGAATATGTGCCGTTGTCATGGCTAAATTACGAACGGGCTACGATGAATAGCACACCCCATCTCCTGCAATTTACATCATGTATTACCAGTAGGTTACAACGGATTCTATTAATTTTAATTACGATAAAACTCAGGCTTTAAAAATTGTGGATATGAGAGATAATTAAATTTTTGAATCGGTATAGACTTGAAGGTTGGCGCATGCAGCGTGTGAAAAGAATACTTAATCATCATATTCGCAGTTGACATACTCCTGTCAATAAAATCATTCCTTAACCGGTGGTGATAATTTTTGTAATTTGGCACAAAAATCATCCCTTATATCGCACCATGCCCCTTTAACTAATACACGCTTTTTTGTTAGGCAATTTCCTTTGTACTCTTTTGATGTGGACTCTTTGATGTAATTGTCGCATCAGTTACTATTAATCTAAGTTCTGTCCTGACAAGATTCCATTCATAAGATCTGGTTGTTAGGTGTTTTACTGAAAGCTTCTTCGATATGTTAACTGGAAAAATGAAATTTAATGATTTGTTTTTGTGATAATTATTGGAAAGAAACTGAACCGGGTTATTCTTTGGGATATTTATCGTCTATTGTATAAATACGGTAAGCAGTTTGTGTCTTGCATTTATAAGTTAAAGTATAAAAAAATATATATTTAAAGGGACGAAGGGGCTATTTAAGACATGATATTTTAAAACCTTATACCAGTAACTGAATCGATTTGACATGTTGATCTGTTTTGCAATGTGGAAAATGGGGAATCTGTTGGATCAGCTAGCAATTTTCCAATAGACGTTCTCTGAAAATGAAATTAATATTGATTTTCAAAAATATGTTGGTTTCTCTTTTATAAATTTAAAACTCCATGTTAATATATTATGGTAAAATCATATGTTGGCTATTCTTATAATCGGCTCATAATCTCGGGTAATAAACATATCAGTGTTAAACTTTATAAACAGACCAATACACAATCAGATGAGTCAACATTTGGTAGAGTTTATAACACTGACGTGTTAATTAACCAATTAAGATTATGAGCCGACAAGATTAGTCTCTCAGCTATTAATTAGCTTTCATGATCAATAATGGTATCATTGAAAATATCGAAAATGTGAATAAATTTATGACGATTATTGTCTTATTTTGATTTGGTTATTTAAGATTATTTGTAATAAAGAAAATAACTCTTATTGTAGTAGTCTGTACTGACATGCCATGATATATACTTGGAATCAATAAATCATTTGACTTGTTTGAATTATTATTATTTCAGAAAATTTATTATTGTGCGCATTATGTGGGTCCTGACTATTTCTAAGAACATTTCATTATCCGGCGAACTGTTAAACCGGATGGCAAAATAAACACCATTATGCAATACATCTTTTAATAATCCCTCTGTCTCTTTCGGCTACGATGTGTTCCTCGACAGTTCGACGATTATATTCTTCACTTCCATCACAACGCGTACACCAACACTGATATCGAACCGACATCGTAAAGAAAATTAGTTTAATTATAGAAGAGTGTGTCTCAAATAACTTAATGTAGCGCCCGCTTCCACAACGAAGTGATTTGACGAAATTACATGGGATTTATACAATATATGAAATTTCATGTCCTCCCACCAATACTCAACTATGTACATTAATCTGACCGCTATGGAAACCATCTATATGTGACGATTGTTAAATAAGTTTTGCTAGGTCTAATTAATTATTAATGAAACACTGTTCAAACCCTCACGGTATAGGAAACCATCTATGTGATGATTGTTAAATACGCTGGCTATATAACAATTATTATTGAACAGCTAACATTTTTTTGTTTATAATATAAATATCATTGCAAAATGGTTATCTATTAAAAGTTGCAACGAAACAAGTACGGGTTAATTACATTGTACCAATTTCAACACGCAAAACAATAAACTGGCTATGAGCTACGGGTTGCGCGGTACTCATTTCAACCCGCAAAACAATAAATTGTCAGAACAAAAGAATATATATAGACATACGGTAAATTTAGCTTATCGCTATATACCCGGATATATTCAAATTGGGGCCTGACTGCTGGATACTTATAAATGACGACATTGTTTTCACCTTTTTACGACAGATTATAAGGGTCCATATTTATATTTTATTATGCAACTTTATAAGTGGCGTGACTATAAAACACGTACTGCGTCTTGTGTTCATCAACAAATACAAAAGACGCATAGAAGAAACAGCCCCGTACAACTTCGACATATAAAGACCTGTCTTTATACAAAGTCCTATTTGCGAAAAACACACCGGCGAATGAAAAATCGCACAGTAAAAACAATTTTCCTTCCCAAGTTTCCATTTAACACTCACGCGTCAGATAAAGTCGGTTGGTCTTTGATTATACCCTTTTGGTGCAGTTATAACAACTATCGAGAAAACACACCAATTAAACAATACACACCGTGTCATTCGTTTTTAACCCGTCGGTTAATTAACATACTCAGTACAGAAAACGCACCGTCCCAGAGTTGTTCACACCTAGCGAAATTAACTTGCCTTTCAGTCCATTTTTCACCCTTGTTAATTAACACACCTTATCTAGAGATTTTTAGCCATAATGAGGAGTTATAATCCGAATTTTATTTTTTTATCGAGATACGTAGGTATTGACCGTTTTGCGAGTTTTTAATGCGGCAAACGTACGTTTTAACCTTTACCTATTTCTCAGTGATAGGGCCCACAAGCTAAAAACGCATTTTCTCGTACAATCAGGGGCCATAATTCAGGAAGTTACGGTATGATATGCGTGAATATCGAAAGGAACCAAGATCTTTGGGTTAAAACTTACATTTCAAGTTTCAACAAAATCGGATAAAAATTGTGACCTCTACAGTGTTCACAAGCTAAAAACTTCGTACAATCAGGGGCCATAATCCATGAAGTTACAGTCCGATACATGCCAATATCGAAAGCAGCCGAGATCTTTTGGAGATAAACCTATATTTTAAGTTTCGTCAGAATAGGATAAGAATTGTGACCTGTAGAGTGTCCACAAACAAATTGTGGACGGACGGACAGGGGCGACGACAATATACGTCCACATGAAAATGTGGGCGGATAAAAACCCTCTTGTCAAAATTTCACCGATTCTTCGAATATTGTCACTATTGAACGAATTCTAAGTATTCAATATACCCACAGGTGACGATGTCGCGGCGATGTCATTATCACCTTAAAAAATAGATATGGTCTCCAGTTTCCTCCCACAATGTGTAATGCTCTACTCGTATATACATTCAACCTGACTTAACAATTAATCAACGGGGTTAAGATTTTTGATTGGGTAATCAAGTTCTGTTTTATTTATATTATCAACAGAAACCGACAGAGCTGTAACTTGCCGCAAATGCTAGTTTTGATGAACTGAGATGTGTCGCGTCGAGAATTTAAAATAAAACATCATGCAATAACTTAATAGTTGACATGAAAAAATGAATATAAACATTATGCAATTGTTAAAGCATTAATTTTAAAATAAATACAAACAATCGACACTAACTGGGTAATTTCGAGACTAACATATAGTTCAATATTATTTCATTAACTCGCTTGCGCGAAGGGATGTTTAACAGTGAGATGAAACCAGGGGACCCGAGATAACCCACCTTGTTTGACAGAGACAGATGGGTCATTTTGGGAATAAAATATGGTATATCGTCATACCTGTTTTTCTTATTTTAAGTTTGTCGTCTTGGAAACCAATTGCAAAGGCAAAGAAGATGATTAATCAGAGTAGCAATCTAAAATCTATTTACTGGTTGTAAAGGGAGATAACTGTGTAAAAAATTCAATTTTCTGCAAAATATCGAATATTCATAGCAGTAATTATACTAATGTGCTGTTATTTGACAATATTGGGTTGTTATTTGATCATATTGGGTAGTATTTGATGAGTATTTGGTAGTATTGGGTTATTATTGGCTTTTTTGGGGTGGTAGAGGGAGGCAAATGGAACAGCCAGATATCGGTATCACATTTGAAGTACATTTCCCGCGATGGAACGCTCTATTTTTGAAAAAAAATCAAATTATATGTCTATTTTGCATCATTATGTTGTAGTATTGGGTAGTATGTGGTGATATTGAGGTGGTATTGGGTAGTATTGGGTAAATCGTCCCACCCTATCCTATACACTATTGAGTACGAGGGGCAGCCATTTTGTCTGGCAGTTTTGGCCCAATTTCCATGAACTTCGGGCTCAACAAACATCAAAGTGAAACGGTAATATATTCGAACGTTTTTTTTTTTTAAATCGGATAATAATTGTGACCTCAAGCTAAAAACGTGATTTTTCGTAGTACCAGGGGCCATAATTCAGGAAGTTACGATCCGATATGCGCAAATATTGACAGCAACCAACAAACATCAAAGTGAAACGGTAATATATTCGAACGTTTTTTTTTTTAAAATCGGATAATAATTGTGACCTCAAGCTAAAAACGTGATTTTTCGTAGTACCAGGGGCCATAATTCAGGAAGTTACGATCCGATATGCGCAAATATTGACAGCAACCAAGATCTTTGGGTTATAAACATGTATTTCAAGTTTCATCAAAATTGGATCAAAATTGTGACCTTTACAGGGTTCCTAACCTTGTTATACACTATTTGCGTACGAGAGGCAGCCATTTTGTCCGGCAGTTTTGGCCTGATTTTCACGAAATTCAAACTAAATATACATTACAGTGTAACAGTGATATATTTGAACGTTTTTTTTAAATCAGATAATAATTGTGACCTCTAGAGGGACCTCAAGCTAAAAACGCAATTTTTCGTGCAATCAGGGGCCATAATTCAGGCAGTTACTATCTGATGTGAAATATATCGAAAGGAAGCAACATCTTTGGGTTATAAACTTACATTTGAAGTTTCATCAAAATCAGAAGAAAACTGTGACCTCTAGAGGGTCCACAACATTGATATACCATATTTTTTACGCTCTTCGAGTACGAGGGGCAGCCATTTTGTCTGTCAGTTTTGTTCTGATTTCACGAAATTTGAACGCAACCATCCTTAGGGTGTAACAGTGAAATATTAAAACTTTTTTAAAATCGGATAAAAATTATGACTGTTATAGGGTCCACAAGCTAAACACGCGATTTTTCGTACAATCAGGGGCCATAATTTAGGAAGTTACGGTTCCGTTATGAGCAAATATCGAAAGGTACTGTGATCTTTGGGTTATAAACTTTCATTTCAAGTTTCATCAAAATCAGATGAAAACTGTGACCTCTATAGGGTCCACAAGTTAAAGATGGATTTTTGGTAAAATCAGGAGCCATAATCCATGAAGTTACGGTCTGATACATGCCAATATTGAAAGGAAATGAGATCTTTGGGAGATAAACCTATATTTCAAGTTTCGTTGAAATCGGATAAAAATTGTGACCTGTAGAGTGTTCACAAACAAATTGTGGACGGCCGTTCGAACGTACAAACAGGGGCAACGGCATAATACGTCACATGAAAATGTGGGCGTCTATAAATGCGATTTTTCGACCAATCAGGGGCCATAATCCTGGAAGTTACGTTCGGAATTATGTGTGATTATCAACAGTAGCCAAGATCTTTATGATATAATCATATATTTAGAGTTTCATCCAAATCGTATAAAAACTGTGGCCTTTAGAGGGTATACAACCTTGATATAACTATATGCGCGAATATCGAAGGAACCAAGATCTTTGGGTTATAAACATGCATTTCAACAGGGATCGAATTTGACGGACGCAAAAACGCAAAATGCGTGTTGATTTTGTAGAATGCATGTTACAAAATATGTCACACGAAAAAAAATGCGTGTAACATTTTTTCGCTTATTGCTACTGAATAACATGATTTCTTCTTTTCACAAAATCAAGACCATAATTATGACAACAAGCCAATAGTGAGGCTGATGTCCCCCGCCGAAATCCCCAAATAAATAGATGACACATATTAATTAATCGCACATTTTTTTTTTTCAAAAGTATCAAGCAATCAAACTGATTATCAACTATACACTAAGTTACATCACTCTCTATCAAATAGAATCAAAGTTATCTTGTCCCAAAGCATCGACCAATAAAATTGCTTAGCTCTGTTTAGCTTTAGATCGAAATGTTAATCAATGAACTCAGTCAAGACATTCACCTAATGAACATCAACATCAAGTTTAAACATTCTACCTCAATTAAAAGCAGAGTTGTTATGTTCCAAAGTCTTGACCAATCAAATTGCTTATCGATCCTAAGCCTTAGCAGAAATTTCTCATCATCAAACTTAGTCAAAGTAATGATATAATAAATCTATACTCGGAGTTTCATCACTCACACTTAATTAAAATTAAAATCAAAGTTATTGGCCCCCAAAGTATCAACCAATCAGATTGCTTATCTCTGCTTACAATAAGCAGAAAATGCTCATCTTCGAACTCCATCAAGGCATTCGTCTAATAAACACCTACACCAAGTTTGAATGGTCTAGGTCAATTAGTCAAGGTATTGATGTAATGAAAGTATACACCAAGTTTCATCACTCTCACTTAATTAGAACTAAAGTTATCATGTCCCAAAGCATCAACCAATCAAATTGATTATCTCTGCTTACCGTAAGCAGAAAATTCTCATTCTAGCTCAATTAGAATGAGAGTTATTGTGTTCCAAAGTCTCGACCGATCAAATTGCTTATCGCTCTGCTTAACCTGAGCAGAAAATGTTCATTATTGAACTTAGTCAAGGTTATGATGTAATGAAACTATATACCAAGTTTCATCACTCTCACTTAATTAGAACTAAAGTTATCATGTCCCAAAACATCAACCAATCAAATTGGTTATCTCTGCTTACCCTAAGCAGACAGACCCATTTTAATAGTCTCCTGCTTTCTTCGAAAGTCGGGCCTGCTTTCTTCGAAAGGCGAGGGACAAAAAACAGAAATTCTATTGATTATTTTCATTCCTTGCAAAACGTCTATAACCGGCGTTTTGTGACATCTTCGTCAGACATTCGGAATTCTTCAGTTTTTTCCCGAACTGATCGTTTTTATTGCGGTAAACATCTTATATTTTATCAGCTAGGAGTTTACCCTATTCAATAACCAGTGGCTGCCAGGCAGGATACGCCACATTTTCGAGAGATGGATAGAGAACAAGCTAAAAAGAAAGTGATTTTTCCTACAATCAAGGGCAATAATTCATGAAGTTACAATGCGATATGCGCAAATATCAAAAGGGACCAAGATCTTTGGGTTATAAACATGCATTTCAAGTTTCATCAAAATCGGATTAAAATTGTGACCTCTACAGGGTCCACAACCTTGATATACCATATTTTTACACCATTCGCGTACAAGCGGCGGCCATTTTGTCCGGCAGTTTTGGTTTGATTTTCTGGAAATTCGAACTCAACCTTTATTACGGTGTAACGGTGATATAATCAAACATTTTTTATAAACCGGATAATAATTGTGACCTCCAGAAGAACCACAAGCTAAAAGATAGGTTGCCAGGCAACGAAACATACACCCACAGCAGCCAAATCGCTTGGGCAGTCAACAAGAGTCGTCGCATATTCTTACTTTTTTCGGTAATGAAACATTTATAATACACTAAAATCTGATTAAGACCAACAACTCATGAAGTAATTATCAGAAAACCATTAGAATTTGTTTGGTTTTTATAAAGTTCTGCCCCATGCTAACGTTCTGTATACAAAACTTTTAATATCATGGATTTGTTCAAGTCATAAAAATTCATTGAAAATCAATATACTTCTTCGTCTCAAGATCTTAAACTCTGTGTATCAATCTGAAGTCGCTCGGATGATAAGTTTAGACTTTAGAGTGGAAATCGTTGAAAATCAAGGGCCATAACTCTGGCAGTAATTATCGGAAATCGCAGAAAACCAATAGGCTTCTTCGTTTCATGACCTTAAACACTGTGTATAAATTTAAGGTCAATCGGGTATTAACTTTGGCCTCTAGAGCGTCCCCAAGATTTTTTGAAGTGATCAAGGGCCATAACTCTGGCAGTAATTATCAGAAATTGCTGAAAATTAATAGGCTTCTTCGTCTCATGACCTTAAACACCATGTATAAATTTAAAGTCAATCGTATATTAACTTTGGTCTCTAGAGCGTCCACAAGATTTTTCATAGTGATCAAGGGCCATAACTCTAGCAGTAATTATTGGAAATCGCTGAAAATCAAAAGGCTTCTTCGTCTCATGACCTTAAACACTATGTGTAAATTTAAGGTCAATTGTGGACGCAGGACGGGGGCGACGACAATATACGACCACATTTCAATGTGGGCGTATAAAAAGGCAATTTTTCGTACAATCAGGGGCCATAATTCAAGAAGTTATGATTCAATATGCGCAAATATCGAAAGAAACCAAGATCTTTGAGCTATAAATATGCATGTGATCTATACAGGGTTCACAACCTTGATATACCATATTTTTACACTATTCGCGTACAAGGGAAGGCCAATGCGTCCGAAGTTTTGGTCCGATTTTCATGAAATACAAATACTAATGTTTTTTTAAATCGGATAATAATTGTGACCTCCAGAGGGACCACAGGCTAAAATAGGCGATTTTGCGTACAATCAGGGGCCATAATTCATGAAGTTACGGTCTGATATGCGACAATATCGAAAGGAACCAAGATCTTTAGGTTATAAACATGCATTTCAAGTTTCATCAAAATTGAATTAAAATTGTGACCTATACAGGGTCCACAACATTGATATATCATATTTTTATATCATATTCGCGTCCATTGTGACCTCCAGGGGAACCACAAGCTAAACCAGCGGATGCCAGGCAGGATACGCCCACATTTTCAAGAGATGAATAGAGAACAAGATAAAAGAAAGTGATTTTTCCTACAATCAAGGGCCATAATTCAGGAAATTACAATTCGATATGCCCAAATATCGAAAGGAACCGAGATCTTTGGGTTATAAACTTACATTTCAAGTTTCAACAAATTCGGATAAAAATGGTGACCTCTTTAGGGTCCACAACCTTGATACACCATATTTTTACGCTATTTGAGAACGAGGGGCGGCCATTTTACCTGTCAGTTTTGGGCTGATTTTCACAAAATTCGAACTTAGTTGTCCTTAGGGTGTAACGGTGATACACTAAAATGTTTTTTTTAATCAGATAAAAATTATGACCTCTATAGGGTCCACAACCTTGATATACCATATTTTTACGCTATTTGAGAACGAAGGGCGGCCATTTTGTCTGTTAGAATTCTGAATGGTTATTGATAAATACATGTATAGAGAGAAATGGGGTTTAGCGTCCACTCAACACAAACTAGGTCATTTCGGGACTAACATATGGTTTAATTTTATTTCAATAATTTGCTTGCTCGAAGGGGTCTTTAGCAGTGGGAGGAAACCGGAGGACCCGGAGAAAACCCACGAGGTTGGACAGGCGACCCTACTCCTTGTCACATACAACCGGGGATTCGAAACCACGCTAGTTGACTCAATGACAGACTTTATGATACAGCGTGCACACGCTAACCATTCAACCATCCACCCCCCCTTCCGTCTTCATTAGCCCAGTATAGGAGCAGAACAGTAGGATGTTAAACCCCATTTCATTTCATTTCCACACCCCCTCATTGAATTAAGTAGCATGGTTTCGATTCCACACATGTATTTAACAATAACCATTCTGAATTCTAAATGTAATTGCAACCAAACGCCGAAAAACCAGCACAACTTACATAATTATTAAACAAAATATACTACAAGTATCTATACTTTATTCAAAAAATACGTATATATAATGTAATAAAATACAAAAGTATACATTTAAATTGTAACAGTTTATCCACAGCATTAAGTTGGTGACAATTTAGGAAACGGTCTTCGAGAAAAACTTTGAAAATGTGGAAATACGCCCACACATTCAGCAGTATATCAGAAAGGAAAACTGAGACGTTGACCAAATTTGATAAAAAAAAAAAAAAAGAACCTACGGCCTCTATCATGTTTGCGAAAGGTTTTCGAACTAGGTGGGATAATACTGGAAAGAAATTTGTGGAACACTGAATATCTATGCTTCACACCAACTTTGAAACAAATGCGAAAAAATTATAGGGCAGTGTTCACAGGTTTTGCAGCCAATCGGGAGGGGGTAAAATTTGAAAAAGATACATTAACGATACATTCTGTAAGATTTAGATAAAGAGCTGACTATTCTTGCTATGATAGTTCAAAAATAAATAATATAAAATGAAAATTTCATTCAAATTACTTCATTCTGAGCCAAGTTATCACAGTTTGTAGTTTCGACACGATGTGTGCATTGTGGTAATGAGGGCACAGGTATATTCGAGACTTGGCCTCACTTTCCCATTTTTTAATTAAATTTTTAAATGGCAGGCCATTCTAATCGAGTTAAAATCTTGAGTATCCAATGCCTTCATATTGCATACTTTTACACAATTTGCGTACAAAGAGCGGCCATTCATTATGCGATTTTTCGAACAATCAGGAGCCATAATCGAGGAAGTTACGTTCGCATATGCGTGATTATCAAAATAAACCAAGATCTTAGTGTGTAATGGTTATATATTCACATGTTTTTTTTTTTAAATCGGATAAAAATTGTGACCTCTACAGGGACCACAAGCTAAAAACGGATGGACGTCTGGACAGACAGGGGCTACGAAAATATACGTCCACATGAAAATGTGGCCGTATAAAAATTGTGACCTCTATAGGGACCACTAGCTAAAAACGGATGGACGTCCGGACGGACAGGGGCTACGACAATATACGTCCACATGAAAATGTGGCCGTATAAAAATTGTGACCTCTATAGGGTCCACAAGCTAAAAACGTGATTTTTCGTACAATCAGGGGCCATAATCCATGAAGTTTCGGTCTTATACATGCCAATATCAAAAGCACAACCGTGATATACCAGATGTTATACACAATTTGCCTACGAGGGTCGGCCATTTTGTCCGACAATTTGGGCAATAAACATTATGGTGTAACGGTGATATATTGGAATGTTGTTTTTAAATCAGATAATAATTGTGACCTCTAGAGGGAACACAAGCTAAATACATGAATTTTCATACAATTCAGGAAGCTACCATCCGATATGCCCGAATATCAACAGGATCCAAGATCTTTGGGTTATAAACATGCATTCAAGTTTCAACAAATTCAGATCAAAATTGTGGCCTCGACAGGATATACCAGATGTTTAGACTAATTGTGTACGAAGGCCGACCATTTTGTCCTGCAATTTTCGTCCAATTTTCTCCAAATTCAAACTCAACCAAAATTACGGTGTAACGGTGATATATTTGAACTTTTTTTTAAATCGGATAATAATTGTGACCTCTTGAGGGACCTCAAGCTAAAAACGTGATTTTTCATACAATCAGGGGCCATAATTCAGGAAATTACGATCAAATATGTGCGAATATTGACAGGAACCAAGATCTTTGGGTTATAAACTTACATTTCAAGTTTCATAAAAATCAGAAGAAAATATTTTGACCTCTAGAGGGTCCACAACCTTGATATACCATTTTTTTTACACTATTTGAGTACGAGTGGTGGTCAAATTCGATCTCAACCATCCTTAGGGTGTAACAGTGATATATTCACACATTTTTTTAAATCAGATAAAAATTATTACCTCTATGGTGTCCACAAGCTAAAAACGCAATTTTTCGTACAATCAAGGGCCATAATTCAGGAAGTGACGGTCCGATATGCAGAATATCGAAAGGAACTGAGATCTTTGAGTTATAAACTTACATTTCAAGTTTCAACAAAATCGGATAAAAATTGTGACCTCTATAGGGTCCACAACCTTGATATACCATATTTTTACGCTAAAAACACGATTTTTCGTACAATCAGGGACCATAATTCAAGAAGTTACGGTCAGATACATGCCAATATCAAAAGCAACCAAGATCGTTTTGAGATAAACCTATATTTCAAGTTTCGTCAAAATCAGATAAGAATTGTGACCTGTAGAGTGTCCACAAACAATTGTGGATGGACTGATGGACGTTCAGACGGACAGGGGCGACAACAATATACGTCCACATGAAAATGTTAGCGTATAAAAAACTATCACCTTCACAGCGTATAAAAAACTATCACCTTCACAATCACAAACTAATTTGGACAAACAAACAGTCAGGGCAACGATATAATACCCCAACATTGAAAATAAGGTATATACTTAATTACACCAATATTACATGTGTGATAGAATTTGTTAAACACATTAAAAATATAATTTTAACACAGATCTTTGCTATGATTGATCTATCACAAAAATCTGAAGAATTTGTAAGGGATTAAAAAGGTTCCTGTATACTGACTGCAGTAGATTTTCAACTCACTGATACAACTCAGTTATATGATACTGTGACACAGTGACAGGATATCTGGTTGAGGCAAACTATTCATAAACAATTGACTCTTACAAGATCAGACGGAAAATATTTTAGGCCTACTGGTGTAAAGTAAAGCTTTGGCCTACATTCTGGTAAATTTTGTGCTACCATAGATACATATATGAGTTTGGTACATAATTAAAAAGTCTTTATTTCTTTGCCATCTGGGTGGTTTCATAGATGAGTGTTATTGAGTTCAGTGGCATGGTTTCAATCCCAAGTCAGTATGTGAAAAATAGTTGTGTATGATAAGTAGTAGTGTCATCTAGCTTCCATATACAAAGCCCTTATCAACCTTTTTATAACTTCCTCGACATGACTGCCACCAATGGTGCTCAAATATAGGATCTGTTAAAAAAAAAAAAAAAAAAAAAAAATACAATAAAAGCAACTTTTATACTCCAAAATAAAAATGAAATTAGGTTTAACATCCTACACCAATGTGTACAAAATACCTTGGTTTTTCGTCCCATTCGAAAGACTGAACGTTGGCCCCAGCCTGCAGAGTATGTCTGGTGCACGCATAAGTAATTTTTTTCAGAGATCGGTGCACGCGAATTTTCTTTAGATTTGCACGCCAGTTTGTAATGACAATTTTACCTTGCACGCAAGGACTTTTTTCCGTATATGGTAATTCGTTGTTCATCCGCATTCGATAATAACGATGTTACCCGACATGCAGGGGAGACAACTACTATAACGGTAAGCAGTGAAGTGACTCAGTATGCGAGTCAAATTGACCCAATCGAGTTGCCATATGTGGCTAATGTACGTGTGCAGTGGTTGCAATAATTTTTAATTTCAATGGTACTTTTTTAAAATTACACGCCAGACAGAAATAGCTTAATTTATCACTCATGGATTTATCTCCTTCACGCTTGAAGTGTTAGGTTGCACGCCGGAAATTAGTAAAGATTTTCATTGCACGCACGAGATCTCACCAAAATCGGACATACTCTGCAGACTGGGCGTTGGCCCTTGCCAGACTCTCTGTCATGCTCAAAAGTCAACTTTAGTTATGCAGGTAGATTTTTGATGAAAAGCAATAGCAGCCGGGGTCCAAGGGGGAGACGTCAAGTTTGGAATTACGTTCTGGTTGATTACAGTGTTACAGAAGAATTTGCTATATTTCTGCTATTTAGAATCAGAGAAGATTGAGATTAAAGTGTTGCCAATGCTATGAAAGTAAAAATGTCATGAGTCCAAAAGGTCTAATTATTAATTCTACAAAAAGTGCAAAGGAAAATGTGTACAGTAATAAACTGATAGTAATTTGTTTTATTTTCACAAAAGCAAGCTGTTTCATAACCTGGCCTCTTACAGAAATAAGAATTACGGTGAAAAATTAGAAAATAAGGACATAGAAATAGTTTTACATCTGTGTGAATAGTATTTATTAGTATTATTACTATTATATTGTATTGTAAGTTCTTTTCATATAGCTGAATTTCTAGTCTCAGTATACGTGTATATCAGCAGTTGGGGATATAAGAAAGAACTTACTTTCAAATAAAACCTCTCAATTTAACTGGTATAATCTATCTTTCTCTGTTTCTCTGTTTGTGTAATCCAAGTAGCTGTATATTGAACATTTCTCATGCACTCCACAAATAAAATCCAATACGCGCGCCATCTTTGAAATAACATTCCCAGAATACCTCGCTTCCAGGTTCAGAGTTGTGAAAAAGTACGTACAAATATAAAAAAATCAAAATGATTTTAATAATGATAGTTTAATCAATGTGGACAATATACTGAAAAAGACAACAAACATAGACCACCTAACATTGAAATCCGTTAATAGAAATTACATTTAATAATCTATCAATGTAGTTATTCATTTGTATGGAAGCCTATTGCCGCCATTTCAGAATCTCGACTTCTCGCGCGAGAACACGAGAAGACGAGGGTGAGAACACGAGAAGACGAGGAAATAGGGCGAAAATACGAGGATCTCGCCCCGAGAACACGAGATTACTTTCACCTCGACTTCTCGCTCCCTCGTCTTCTCGCTCCCTCGCCTTTGCAAAAACCTTGTGTTCTCGCACTCTCGCCCTCGACTTCTCGCATTTGAAAAACCTTGACTTCTCATCTTCTCACTTCGTCACAATCTCGATTTCTCGCCTCGGTAGTGCAGTTTATACGCATGTCCACTGACTACCGTATTGGCATTTCTATTTGGACATGGATTATAATAAACGGAAATGTTTAAAGTTCTAGAAAATTTAATAGTCCTAAACAATTTTGATCTCTTCGCACAGATAGTATTGTATTCTGTAATTGATTTTAAGTCTTCAGTCAAATCTATCTTTGCTCTCTATCTTCAATTACCTTCATCGGGTTTTTTGATGCGTGGACTTGTCAGTGCTGTAGGATGTAGAGCCTGACAAGGGACAATGTATAGTCGTTCGGATGGAATACAAATAACCAAGATCCTGTGTCCAGAATCTAAATGAAGTGGGGACTACGGTGGCTCAGTGAGTAGGACGTTTACTCTCTAACTTCATCAAAGTGCATCGGGATTGTTCTGGAGATGTCCTCCCTTGTCAGTTGTGTAGGATGGAGGACAGGGGGCCTGGCAACGGATAACGTGTAGTAGTTCAGATGGGAAAAAAAAAACGGGGTCCTGTGTACACATTGGCTTCTGTCATTGATTCAAGTGGCTCGGTTTCGATTCGCCGCTTGAACGTGACAATGATTAGGATCGTCTGTCCAATCGTGTGGGTTTTCCCCGGGTTCTCCCCACTACTAAAGACCCCTAAACGCAAGCAAATTATTGAAATAAAATTGTTAGTCCCGGAATGACCTGGTTTGTGTCGAGTCTATCTCTCTCTCTTTCACACTCATTGGTGTCCACGTACAAAAACCATTTACCGTTAGAATTCGAATTAAGAGTAGGCCCTCGTAGCATACTGCATGACGTATATTCGCTTTCATTAGCTCAGTTGGAGAAGAATAGGTTTTGGTAACCGAATGGTTAACGCGTTCGCATTTGATCATAAGGACTGTCATTGAATCAACTGGCGGGGTATCGATTCCCCGCTTGTACGTGTCCGGGTCCTGAAAGTGTGCAGTCTGGTAGTTGATTCTGTGAAATATATAACATTTTGCCACCAAGGCTCATTTAGGTGGTTTTGATGCAGCCTGGACGTACCCTTTGATTAATAAACCCCAAAAGTTTGTCCCGAATACGGGTCATGAGAACTTTGCGGTGATATCTATATAAATAAAATCAAGTTGTGTATATATGTATGTAGGTATGTATGCATGTATGGATGTTCGCCCATCATGCTTCGTGGCCATGAGAACTTTGCGGTGATATCTATATAAATAAAATCTAAGTGTGTATGGGTGTGGGTATGTATCTTTGTATGTATTTTCGCCCATCACGCTTCGTCGCCACACTCTACCCACACATTATTATGTGGTATTAAATTAACCAGCATCACAACACGAATGTTTTTGGCCATTGAATTCGCGCCCCAGGCGAATTATGCTTCGTCGCCGCGCTCCACCCCCACATATCTCGTATCAAATTATGGGCCCCTGGCAAATTTGGGCTACAGGCGAACTTGGACCAAGAGCAAATTTGATCCCCGGGCGAATTTGGGCCTGTGTAGAGCTGGGTATCCTACGAGTAATTTGATAATGCATCATAGAAAGGTAATGAACAGTGGTATGTTCATAACTTATTCCTTCTTTTAATTTGAAAACATATTCTTGGAGCCACCAAAGCTAGTTAAAGATACATTATGGGAGATTTTAATAGAGAGTTGGCCATTCTTGCTATAACAGTTCAAAAATAGATGATAAAAGAAGAATATATTAAAAATTTCAGTCAAATTACTTTATTCTGAACATTTTTGACTAGAAATAGGAGTCAACTCTCTCTTCAATGTCTCTGAAAATGGCTGATCGTTTGATTGACACCACCTACATAATCTCGATTATCAAGAAACTTTTTCAATGGCTGTGGTACCGTTAGCCTATTCGGTTTGAGACGGGGTTGCAATTCAATTCGTATCACATTTATTTTTACTACAAATTAAAAATAAGACTTTTAATATATAGATAAGAAGGGAAAGTTTGAAAGGAATGGACCAAATCAATGAGGCATAAATATAGCCGACTTCTTATTAGCCTGCGTGTACTCTTGTACTGTAACTGGTAGGCCTACATAACTCCCGGAGCAGACAAATGGGAAACAGTGATCCAATGGGGCTGCGATGTTAGCTGCGATGTTTATCAATTTCCATAATTTTTCTGTAAACGCAAATGACAAAAGAGCGTATAATACCGACATCCAAACTCTCATTTTAACCATAACTACACATAATATCAAGGCTGTATATATCGAACTTTCAATCAAATTGACTGACATGCGGCCTCGCTCAACAGCGGCCTCGCTTCGTACACTCTATCATTTAGCCTTGATCTAAAATTTCCGGGAGTATGACGTCAACGTAACGGTTAATCTCCGCTTATGACGCCATTAAAAATTTAATCAATCAATGAAATCCTGTTTAAATCCAAGCCGAATCCAAGCCATCCGTGGGTCTACAGAGTTGATTTTGTGCTTGTGTAAATAAAGATCTAATTTATAATTTCTATGACATCTGAAGCCTAAATAAAGACTTGCAATAATCAGATTTAGCTCTTGCATAATGTATGTTTAAGAAGTTATTATGTGCGCAGTGAGCCTAAAATAAATTTTGCAGTTTAGTAGTTTATTCTGTAAAATATTAAGCATGCTGCCACCAAAGCTGGTTTGAATACTTTTTGATGCAGGTACCCTTTTCTGCGTGCTCACTTAGTCTAGTGTGCGACATTTTAATGTGTGTACAGTAATGACTTAATGTGGTTATTTTTGGTCTAGTACTTATATTATGTATTAATGTGTTTAAAAACGTTATTTTCTAATTCAAAGGAAACAATTATTATCGGTTTTTGTTGACGTTCGAAATGAAAATGAAATGAGAGGGGGGGGGGGGAATGGGGTTGAACGTCCACTCGACAAATCAATTAATTTACCATTTTTTTAGGGGGGGGGGGGCCCTGAAGAAAACCTACAAGGTTGGACAGACGACCCTACTCCATGTCACATATAAGCGGGGGATCGAAACAGAGTTCCCCCCACACACACACACACACCACCACCACGCCAATGTGTACACGGGACCTCGTTTTTTTATACCATCCGAACGACATGTTGCCCCTATGCCTTCTGTCCTACACCACTGACAAGGGGGTACCTCGCCAGAAAATGTCCAATGAACTTCGATGAAATGAAATAAAATAGGGTTTAACATCCTACGGTTCTGCTCCGATTGGGCTAATGAAGACGGACATACGCCATACAGTGTGCTATGAGGACAATTGTGCCCAAGGCCTCTGCTTCTATCGAATTCAAACTGCCAATTACGTGCAAGCCAATTGATAGCCTCGGTTTTTCGTCCCATCCGAACAACTAGACAGCTGTCCTTGCTAAGCCCTCCGCCCTGTACCGATGAACTTTCTCGGCCAATACAGGGATCAAACATGTGACCTCCAGTTTAGTAAGCCAGCGTCTTACCCACTTAGCCACCGTGGCTCCAAACTTCAATGATGTTAGAGAGCAAACGTCCTACTCACTGAGCCACCCTAACTCCCACTTCATTTCGATTCCGGACACGAGACCTCGGTTTTTTTTTTATGCCATCCGAACGACTAGACGTGGTCCCTTGCAAGGGCTTTCCTCCTACACCACTGAAGTAAGAGAGCAAACGTCCTACTCACGGAGCCACAGTAGCCCCCCACTTCATTTAGTTTCCAGACATGGGACCTCGGTTATTTTTATTCCATCCGAACGATTATATGTTGTCTCTTGCCAGGCTCTCCGTCCTACACCACTGCCAAGGGTGGACATCGCCAGAAAAATCATGATGAAAATGGCGGCACATACCTAGATTTCTTATAACAAAGGAGTCTAGGCCTACGCACTTCAACTACGTAATATTTTAGGCCTATGAATAGTAAAATTGAAGAAATTATTATATGATTCAGAGGCCCTTTTCTAAGCATGCACATTATATACATATGTACAGCTTTATTCGGATCACGAAGGATGCAGTAGGCAAACTCATTTTGTTGATCTTTGTTGAAATAGATCGACTACAGCCATTTTATTCAGTTGTAGTTGTATCAAATTAAATAATCCCGATTTTTAAAATAATATTTCCATTGCGAAAAGAGGTATCTACTTTTAAGATGTCGGAATTTTTTTAATATTTACTTTCCCAGTCTTATATTTATCTAGGTCAAACTACAACATGTATATTTGTTGGAAACTTTCAAACGTGTGATAAAATCTACTATAAGGACTAAATTAAATATATTTTTGTGGTAACAGAGCTTAGACACATAACAAATTGTACACACACGCAATAAAATAATATATAAATATCTACAAATTTTGACCAAATTTAAATTGGTTTTAAAGGCTAGGTAAACGGTACCTGGGTTTCAGTGATGCTTTTATTGTTTAATTGGACTTGATCCTCACTAAATATATTATCTTAAAAGATAAATATACCTACTGTTTTACTTCTGCTGTAGTGCTGATTCTCTTTTGGGATGACCATTTTAATTTATCCTTAGTAGGAAGACTGGGATGATAATATGTACAAAATTTATTTCTACAGGCCAATCCAAATCTGCAAGGCTGTAAATAAACATGTCCTTTAAATATCATAATTGTAATTTTAACTTCTGGCATTTTGTTAATCGGTCTGTCAATAATGAATGAATGAAATGTTGTTTAATGGCACGTCAGCTCCAACCGGGTTATATTGCACCAAACATATGGTGAATTTAACAAGACAAATTAAAATAATATCACAGAGATGTATTCATATATGTAAATAAAAAAAATATCACAGAAAATATAATTAAGAATAAAAGTTTGTCTCTTTTAACCAGCGGCTGCCAGGCAGGATATGCCCACTTTTTGCAAGAGATGGATAGGGAACAAGCTAAAAACAAAAACGATTTTTGTTCAATCAAGGGCCATAATCAAGAAAGTTATGGTCTGAAATGCGCAAATATCAAAAGGGACTGAGATTTTTGGAATATAAAGATATGTTTTAAGTTTCATCAAAATTGGATAAAAATTGTGACCTCTAGAGGGTCCATAACCTTAGAATTACATACTTATACAATTTGCATACAAAGAGCGGCCATTTTGTCGGCAGTTTCATTTCGATTTTCCTAAAATTTCAATTCAACATTCATTATGGTGGAATAGTTATCTAAACGGTTTTTAAAATCGAAAAAAAACAGCGGCTGCCAGGCAGGATACGCCCACATTTTCGAGAGATGGATAGAGAACAAGCTAAAAAGAAAGTGATTTTTCGTACAATCAGGGGCCATAATTCAGGAAGTTACTGTCCGATATGCATGAGTATGGAAAGGAACTGAGATCTTTGGGTTATAAACTTACATTTCAAGTTTCATCACAATCGGATAAAAATTGTGATAGACCATATTTTTACGCTATTTGAGAACGAAGGGCGGCCATTTTGTCTGTCAGTTTTGGGCCGATTTTCACGAAATTCGAACTCAGTCATCCTTAGGGTTTAACTGTGATATAATAATAAGTTTTTCTCAATCGGATAAAATCTATGACCTCTATTGGGTCCACAAGCTAAAATCACAATTTTTCGTACAATCAGGGGCCATAATTCAGGAAGTTACGTTCCGATATGCGCGAATATCGAAAGGAAGCAAGATCTTTGGGTTATAAACTTACATTTCAAGTTTCAACAAAATCGGATAAAAATTGTGACCTCTATAGGATCCACAACCTTCATTTACCATATTTTTACGCTATTTGAGAACGAATGGCGGCCATTTTGTCTGTCAGTTTTGGGTCGATATTTACGAAATTCGAACTCAGCCGTCCTTAGGGTTTAACGGTGATATAATAATATGTTTTTTTAAATCGGATAAAAATTATGACCTCTATAGGGTCCACAAGCTAAAAACGCGATTTTTCGTACAATCAGGGGTCATAATTCAGGAAGTTACGTTCCGATATGCACGAATATCGAAAGGAATCGAGATCTTTGGGTTATAATCATACATTTCAAGTTTAAACTAAATCGGATAAAAATTGTGACCTCTACAGTGTTCACAAGATAAAAACGTGATTTTTCGTACAATCAGGGGCCATAATCCATGAAGTTACAGTCTGATACATGCCAATATCGAAAGGAACCGAGATCTTATGGTGATAAACCTATATGGATGGACGGATAGGGGCGACGACAATAAACCCTTTATTTCAAGTTTCATTGAAATCGGATAAAAATTGTGACCTGTAGACTGTTCACAAACAATTGTGGACGGATGTCCGGACGGACGGACAGGGGCGACGACAATATACGCCCACATGGGTTATAAACATCCATTTTAAGTTTCATCAAAATCGGATCAAAATTGTGACCTCTAGAGTTGTCCACAAGCTAAAAAGGGGATTTTTCATACTATCAGGGGACATAATTCATGAAGTTTCAATCCTTTACATGCCAATATCGAAAGCAGCCGAGATCTTTGGGATAAACCTATATTTCAACCTATACGTTCAGACATATAACGACGACAATATACGTCCACTTTAAAATGTGGGCGTATAAAAATGTTAGCACCTTATCATATACCTCTGGTTGAACAAATAGCTGACGTACTGACTGGTAGCGGTAATATTTAGACTTGAGATGATTGTACTCGAACACATTCTGGTTGAGTCTCGCGCTTCAAAATGAAAATGTGAGTAAAGCAGGTATGACCAATGCGAGAGCGACATAAAACATATTATTTTAAATAAAATTAAATACCAGCGGTTGCCATGTAAGAGATGCATGCCGAACAGGGGAAAATTGATCAGACTCATCTGCTCATTGTTTTCAGACAAAAGATTATTGATGAGAGTATGAATACTCATCAGTAGGACCAATGGTATTGTAACATGAAATGTACTTACAGTTGGATGATAAAATGAACAGGTCATATTAGAACAATTAGGATAATATATACATTGTTTGGTAGTAGAAGACTCTGGTGGGAAGGTAGAAGGTGCTGCTACTAGAACTTGATGATGAGGTATTGCTACAACTGAAAAAAGCAATTATAACATTACTTCATTAATACATTTCTTAAACCAAATCTGTCCATGCTACCAATAAAATTTCAATAAAAATTTAAATAACATTTGTTCATTATAACATGAGTCCACTTACAACGGCCTAATTGTTTGGGTGTCGACAAAAGTAGTCAAATGCTAGTGGTCAACATAATTTGCATATTGTTAAAGGTCAATATGTCCTAAAGTCAGGGCTCACACTGTCGGTCGCCAAAGTCGCAATTTGTGATAAAAATATGTAAGTGGCGATTAAAATTTGATTTTGGCGATAATTTTGGTGATAATGTTTCGAAATTACTGGCGATTCTTTTTGAGAACTGGCGAAAAAAAATCTTCAAATTCTAATCGTATTTATCCTGGACTAACCATTATTAAGTGGCAATCCCATGGCGGGATACTTTAAATTAATCAACTAGCTGATAATCCGGATCGCGTCAATGAGTAATACTAATCAGTTGGTTTGGATTAATGATTAATTGATTGATAATTGCCAATGATATATATAAAGAATATCTCAAGTTACCATTTACTCCTAATGATTAATCCAAGCGGCGATTATTTGATGTTTCGTTTCGTCTTAAAAAGAATGGTAATACATTTAATCAAAATGGCCGACAGTTCCTTTTGAAGAGAATTAATTATTTTGATATTTGAATTCCGTTTACAGTGGTTTCATATATGGCATGTAAAATATACAAGTATGCATATTGGATATCATTATTTCAAATTATATTATTACCACTGGTTGAAAACGTAAGAACGAATTGAATAGTGACGATTCTTGAGCGAGAAAACAGTTCGCCATTTGTATCATATTACCATCGCCAAAATGCTCTGAAAGTTAACGACAGGTATATTTGTAAGCACCTTTTACAAATATAATTGAAATTTATATCCTTCTATCAGGGATTCAGATTCTGATACCTCTACGGTACCTGAAAATAAAAATTTGCCCCATTGTACAGTAACACATAAATTTATAGAAAATTAATTGGCAATCTCTGGATGAGATTTGACGTGTAAATACTGAAAACATATTGTGCAGTACGGTGCTCAAATAGACTAAAGTCACCAAAAATAAAATCTGATTATATTAAATCTAAACTTTGCCAAACTATTATGTAAAGACAGATTTTTAAAATTGTTGTATATTGTATTGTATATCGGTAATTTTTTTTTATAAATCTAGCGGAGACATAACATTGTTAGATGTTGTCTTTTTTATCACACATTTTTGGCAGATAAAATATTCCAGTTGGCGGGAAAAAATATGAACATTTTTTTTATATAAAAATTATCATCAATTTTGGCAGAAAAAAATTGAAAGTCAGTGTGAGCCCTCCCCAAAGTCCAAAAGCAGCCAAATAGTTTAAAGATGCATTATGTAAGATTTAGATAAGAGAATACAGTTCTCGCTATATTAGTTTAACCATCAGTTGCCATGCAAGATATGCCCACATTTTGCAAGAGATGGACAGAGGGCAAACTAAAATGTGATTTTTTGTATAATCAGGGGCCATAATGCAGGAGAAGTAACGGTCCGATATGCACGGTTATCAAAAGGAACCAAGATCTTTTCGATATAAACATATATTTTAAGTTACATCAAGATTGGATAGAAATTGTGACTTCTAGAGGGTCCACAAAAATGGTTTTACATACTTTTACACTATTTGCGTATGAGTAGCAGCCATTTTGTTTCAGTCTGATTTTCGATTACCATCATTAGGGTGTAGCGGCAATTTTTCATACAATCTGGGGCCATAACCCATGAAGTTACGGTCTGGTACATGCTAATTTCAAAAGGAACCAAGACCTTTGAGAGATAAATCTATATTTCATCAATATCAGATAAAAAATACTATGACATCTAGAGGGTCCACAACCTTGGTATTCAGGGCTCACACCGGCTTTCAATTTTTTTTCCGCCAAAATTGATGATAATTTTTATATAAAAAAAATGTTCATATTTTTTTCCGCCAACTGGAATATTTTATCTGCTAAAAATGTTTGATAACACCTAACAATAAGCTAGGCTTATTATAAAACAGTGACTGATACATATAGGCGAAAGACCGAAGAAATTTATTGTTCAAGTTCGTTGCAACAACCTCTGTGGGAGATTTTAATTTTTTAAATTACACGTCTCTTTGTACTAATTTAAAAAAACAGATCTCCACACATTCAGCATGTGCCAGTGTTTAATAATTATTTTTTAAAAATGGAATTCTTTTTAACCTAATCACCTAAAAAATAAACATTACACGCGTAGGAATACACACTATGGTCAATGCCGAGTGCCATTTTGGCCAATCAAAATAAAGAAAACTTCTAGCCCCGATCCTTCAATCATGGCGTATATAGTCAACAAGGACACATTTTTCTGGCATTCTGACCAGAAAAATGAAGTGCCTTATTCATCAGAATGCAACACAGCCCTGCAAGTTACTGGTTTTTAACGACAACACCTGGAGGCATTGTGTGGAATATTCAAAACAGTGGCAGACTTTGGATGGAGAAGAAAAAATTAAAAAACATTGCAATCACGTATCGAGATGTGTTCGAACTCGAAGGTATGCTTGTATGTTATTATTAGTTATTTTATTATTATTATTTTCTTAGTCTTAGTATTTAAATTTTTTCTAGGCTGTGAGTGTTCACGTTGGTTGTTAAGAAATATATAAAGTACTTGTTCACAATACATGGTATCACGCAAACCAGTGGTGGGCAAACTTTCAAGTTTTAAAACAAAACCGAAGCCTAAACTGGTGAAAGGCAAAACATTTTTATGAAACATAACTAACAAATTACATTAGTCATTACTTACAATGTCAAGGGTTATGAAATATCATTTTCAATAAAGTAATATTAGAAATATGGAGTACAGCACATAATATTTAAAATTACATTCTTATTAGAATCATTTAGTCAGGTTCCATGGAACTTTGTCAAATTTATATTCCGTATTGGTCTAAAACAAAGCCTGCCATCTTGTGGGAGCATATTCTTTGAATGGCATTTAGTAATTGGAACATAATCAAAAACACACTTTTATGGATAACAATTACTATGGTTTATTTCACTGCGACGTTTCAACAAAATGAAATTAAATGGGGTTTAACGTCCTACTGTTCTGCTCCTAACCTGGGCTAATGAAGACGGGCATACGCCATACAGTGTGCTATGAAGGAAATTTTGCCCGGACAGCGGCACTGCGGCCTACTCTTATATCGAATTCCAACTGCCAAGGGATCTTTTACGTGCATGCCAATGTGTACACGGGACCTCGGTTTTTCGTCCCATCTGAACGACTAGACAGCTTTCCTTGTCAGCCCCTCCGTCCTGCATCTCTGACAAGGGAGAACCACGCCGGAAAATCTGGATGAACTTTCTCGGCCAATGCAGGGATCGAACACTCGACCTCCAGGCTAGCGAGCTAGCGTCTTACCCACTTAGCCACGTGATCCCCACGTTTCAACAAGGTTTCACAAGTCGTTATCAAGCATATACACAAATAGATAAAAAATGAGAAAGATATGAATATAAATACAAACATCAGTGCAAACTATCCAATGGAATGCAAGGTGAGTGAGCATGATTAGCTATAATAAGCTATTGATGTAACAAAGGTGCATAATCGTATATATTAGAGTTGGCTTATTGTACAATTAAAAGATGAAACAGGGGATTAACCAAGATTAACAATTTTTTTTTTTTTTTTTTTTTTTTTAATCAATTAGTACTCTTACAGATAACACCTAATGCACCAGAGCTCCAAAGCTATCACCTAAATTTATCTCAGATAAAGTAGCCTAGCTAAGACTCCAAAAAGACTTCTCAAACCCAGAAAGACCACTAGATACTACAAAGATCATCTAGTCCAAAAATAGATTTAAGGTTGTCTTTGTTTTTATTCCTTCACAAGGTATAAGGTTTATTTTCTTTATATTTTGCATTCTTAATTTATCTTATTTTATTTTACTTTATTTTCTTTAATTTACTTTATTTTCTTTTCCATACCTCCTTCCTCAGTGCTTTATTATTAGGATATTGTTAGGATATTATTTTTACCTTATTTCTATATATTAGATATAAGCTAATTTTCTTAAATTTTCCTTCTATTTCATATTTCTCCACTCCTAATCTAATCTATTTTTTTGTTACTTCTTCTTTTTGCCCCTTTTTTCAACTCTATATACCACCTTCCTATCTTTATTTATTTATTTAATTATTTCTATTTTTCTCTATTCTGTATCTATTTAATCATTTCACTTTTCTTTCTATCATCTACTAACAAAGAAGCTCAGTGTACAAGCCAATCAACTGATTGAACTCGTCACAAGCTTCTTAAAACAATAACAAGCTAATTTATTTCTATAGCTAATAAGCCTGATAATTGTTAAGTACACCCATACAAGCAATAGGAACCCATAGTTAATTAGTATTAATTACACTGATTGACTAGCGTTTCTTTGTGGAAAGGGGTAACAACAGTTATATCAGCTTACGTCATTAATTAACGACAGAATACATCCTTAACCAACACTGTTCAGTCACTCCTTTTGTTTTCAATTTTACTTTTCGGCAGCATAAGAACGATGGCGACAGAGGCTAGTCACCCATGTCAATGGCTGACGCTTTTAAAAGCAGCCCTGCACCAAAGTTCTTTCCTGCGACAAAAAGGAGAGAAGAACAGACCCACGTCGTACTTGTGAGGCCACTGGAAGGTAAGTCCTTCCAAGGAGCCAAACTTATGGCCGTGGGAAAGGAATTGAAGAGTAAGTGGGGTATTATCAACATACCTGACATAAAGATCACAGTGCCGGGATATGTTAGACTTGCCCTAAAAAGTGGATTTTGGTTTTTAAAACGTTCTGTTTCCTAATCAAAATACGTTGAAATTAAACGATAAAAATAACCCCTCAATAAAGTTCGTAAAAACGTTATATTTCCATGTTACATGACAAAAAATAGCATATAAATAAAAATAGATTTACTTTCTGATTATTTTTTTTAAATGAAATCATTCCAGGGCTTTTATTGACATTTCAGAAAATGTAGAGTTGGTCCCATGCACTTGAAGCCAGGGTCCTTGAAGTTGTACAGCTGCACCCGGTGACCGATATTTATTTAACGGGGAATAAGTGATAATTCATATTATAACAGTAAATAATTAAAATATCCCATAGGAATTATAATAATATGTATATCATGTAGGTGTGCATATCTGATATGCTGGGTATTACAGGGTTAAAATTGTGACCTCTGTAAATAGGCCCGTTCCTTGCATTTAGTTTTAGAGTTAGGAGTGCTAAAATTGAGAGAGCGAAATGGGGTTGATCGACCACTCGACACAAACTAGGTCATTTCGGGACTAACGTATGGTTCAATTTTATTTCAATAATTCGCTTGCGCGTAGGGGTCTAGCAGTGGGAGGAAACCGGGTAATCCTGAAAAAACACACAGGTTGGACGGGCGACCTACTCCTTTTCACGTACGGAAAGATGCCCCAGCAGTCAAAATAGGTCAAAATAGGCGATTTCGGTTTCTAGTGTCGAAACATCGTTGCGGTCATTTTAAAAAATTGTCTTTTAAGGATAATGTGTATAGTACTAATACCTATCACATACGGAAGAGGCGATAACATCTCTTTGCATTTGCAATTTCAAAATTAATTAAAACTAATATTAAATTCTGAAAATCATTTTTTTGCTAAAACTCTTTTTTTTTAAATGTGATCAAAATGAGGGTAAAGCACGGAGTCCAGGGTGGTAATGGGCGTATTGTGTCAAAATTTCATGGTTTTCGGACAATCGGTGCCGGTGTCACGGCGAAATTCCACTTTTTTCCCCTTATGGAAGCCGTAAATTGACTTGAGGTCAGGGTCCTTGAAGTTGTACAGCTGCACCCGGTGACCAATATTTATTTAACGGGGAATAAGTGATAATTCATATTATAGCAGTAAATAATTAAAATATTTCATAGGGATTATAATAATATGTATATCATGTCTGGGTATTACAGGGTTAAAACCAATATTAAATTCCGAAAATCGTTTTTTTGCTAAAACTCTTTTTTTTTAATGGGATCAAAATGGGGGTAAAGCACAGAGTCCGGGGTGGTAATGGGCGTATTGTGTCCAAATTTCATGATTTTTCGGACAATCGGTGCCGGTGTCACGGCGAAATTCCACTTTTATACCCTGATGGAAGCCGTAAATTGACTTAGAAAAAAACCGACGAAAGGCAGGTGACAAGAACAAACGACTTGAACGAATGCAGGTATCACCTTGAAATTTTCAGGGTACCTAGGTACCAACGTGAAAAGTTGCTCGCCGGAATTTAGTACTCATGGTCCGTTGGTTCCTGTGTAGCGCATGCACGAAATCAAAACCATCTAAACTCGAAAACAACCTTGTCGGCACGGAAAACATCAAAGGAGAAATTCGAATTTTTGAAATATTCAAATACCAAACATTCGACCATGATCCAGGCTATCCTGAAATGTAATAATTTCGGTAATAGGAGACACATTCTCTAAGTCACGACCAATTGTGTATGTTTTCAAGCCCATTAATGTGGATTTTTCACTATTTTTCATTTTCAATTCAAAATGGCGTCCATCAGTTGACCTAAATCAAAATTCTACTGCCTACATTTTATGGGCTTTCCTTCAAGGATTTGGAAAATATAATCCCCTTGTCTGTAAGTAAAATATCAAAAAAGCCTTAGCGATATTTCACATTTCAAGATGGTGGCACTTCCGGTTTGGGCTACAAACTCCATTTTTTGTGTACGAATCAGTAGTGTCGTAACTAGTAAAGAAATACAATTTCAAGGCAATCGGACCTATATTTCGTCGATTTTTTTAAAAACTTTGATCCTTAATTTCATCAAGGGGAGATAATACAGAAAATTTCTAATGACATTTTTCAAGTTGTATCGGTAAGATCTACTTATATACTGAATTTCATGAGAATCGTGCAACTATTAAAGAAATTGTCAAGTTGATTTTAACTTCCGGTTCGAAATCACAGCGACGAATTTTTGAAATTCGAAAATCCGAAATAGCAGATTTGAAGTAAATGATTCAAGGAATTTTTTTTTAGTAAAATAGGTCAAAAAGTCACAAAGTAGGTCAAATGCATTTGTTCGTAAAATTCGGTGATTTCGGATGTGTAAAACGTTTTAAAAACATACCTATTCCAAAGCCACCACCCATTCTTGGGGGGGTAGGTCAACGTTTCAGAAAGATCCCACGGTTAGATTCTGAGATATAAGATTTGCAGGAAAAACACAAAAAAAAAAAAAAATAATAATAATAATAATAATAATAATCTTAACAGAAACAATAAGCTTTCATATGTATTACATATGAAAGCTTAATAAAGTTCGTAAAACGTTCTATTTTTATTTTACATCTTTCTCCTGTAATTTAACAATGACCTAACGTTATTTTAGACGTTTTTGCAATGTTTCATTGACAAACGTTCCATTGAAACATTAAATTTATGTTTCAGACTTGTTTTATTTGGCGCTACATCGGTTATACTTTGGGGCATTACTTTACATTAATTAAATTTGTTCTATGAACGTTTACATTAGAAATGTTCAGATTAGTTATGTCAAGTACATCAAAGGAACCATCAGATACGGCCCTATTTCCAAAGTCTGTTCGGACAGTCTGTAAACGTTAGTAAACTAGTTTCTTCTAATGTAGATAAAATTTAACTTATAATCCCAAATTATTTCCGAATTATAAAAATTATATTGGATCTTAGTTTTTAAAACGTTCTGTTTTCCTAATCTAAAACCGTTTAACTAAACAAATACCCCCCCCCCCCCCCCGCAATTCGCATTTAAAAATTAGAATAATGTTTCAAACACGTTTTATTAGATGCTACATCGTTGAGACTGTGAGATGTTACTAAACGGTAATTAATATCGTTCTAGTAACGTTTACTTTTGCAACATTCAGATTAGTTGTTCCAAGAACGTCGAACAGTCTGATAGAACGTTATTTCCTAAGCATGGTTAGCCTGTAAACGTTAGTACACTATTTTCTTCTAACGTGGCGTGGCTTATGTAATGGTTTAACTTATAATTCCTTGGACGTTATTAAATTATTTATTAAAGATGTTATATTGATTTTAACTGGATTTTAGTATTTTTTAAATATTCCGTCTTATTTATCTAAAATATGTTAATTAAACAAACAATGAAAGTCGGACTGAAAACGTTGTATTTTCGTGTTACATCTTAATGGAAAAAATGTTTTTCTGAATGTTTTACTAGATATGTGCCTTTACTTTGAATCGCGTTCTCTTTGACGTTACACTGTAAAACGTTACTAAACATTAATTAATGTATATCTAGTTAAGTTTACTTTTAAAACGTTAAGATTTGATGTTCTAAAGAACTTCGGATGTGCCATCTGATAAAACGTAATATCCTAGACGTAATATTGATATTAGATTTTATACTTACATTTAAACGTTCCGTGTTCCTCTTCTAAAAAGTTTAAATTAAATGAACAAAAATAACCCTCCAGTGCTTTTTTGATGTTTCGTTAAACAATCGTTGCATGAAGACTTTAGATTAATGCGAGACGTTACTAAACATTAATTAATATCCTTCTAGTGACGTTTACTTTAGAAACGTTCAGATTACTTGTTCCAACAACGTCAAATGAACTATCTGATTCAACGGTATATCTCAAGCCTGGTCAGACAACCTGCAAACGTTAGTACACTATGTTTTTCTAGTGTATATTTGTACCGTTTTAACTTATGGCTCTTTGAACATTATAAATATATTTGTTCGCGACGTTATATTGGATTTTAGTTTTTAAAGACGTTCCATCTTCCTAATAGAATAAACCTTTAAATTAAACGAACAAAAATAACCGTCCAAAAATGTTCATAAAACATTTTATATTTAGATGTTTTTTTTAAATATTTTACTGACACAAACTGCATTTAGACTTACGATTAATGTTTCAAGCGCATTTTATTTGATGTTTTGTCGTTGAAACTGTGAGAAGTTACAAAACATTAATTGGTATTGATCTATTCACGTTTACTTTACTAACGTTCAAATAAGCTATTTCAAGAACATCAAATGAACCATCTGATACAAAGTTATTTCCTAAGCCTAACCAGACCTTTTGTACACATTAATAAACTATTTCTTATAAAATAAAGTATGTAACATTTTAACTTATAATTCTTTGAACGTTATTAATATATGTATTCATGCCTTTATATTGATTCTATTGGATCTTAGTTTTTTAAACGTTGCGTTTTCATAATCTAAAAAAGTTAAATTAAACGAAACAGTCGAAAAATCTTAATGTTTAATGTTTTATTTGAAGTTTCATCGTTGCTACTATGAAACGTTACTAAACATTAATTAATATCGATCTAGTGACATTTGTAAACTTTTAAAACGTTCAGATTTGAACTCCGGATGAACCATCTGATACTTCTTTGACCAATCCTGAAATGCGACTTCAATTCGTATTACAAACAGTACACAAATTTTTTTTTAAGAATATAAATTTTCAAGGTGATCGGAGGTAATTCGAAAATTCTACATCGACATTATTCCCTATATAAAATTTTGGCAAAGTACGACAAAAATCTATTACATGTACATTTTTAAAATCCTCAACATTGATAAAAAAAATAATCAAGGTCATCAGAAGTCATACGAAAAGTCCAAACATTTTGCAAAAGTTAAATTTTGACGTAGACCCTTACTTTTTGCACTACCCACACCGTCATAATCAATCGATGAAAGTTGACAAAGGGTGGGTCACTGCATAAAGTTTATGACCTAAAATGGCTGCCATAGACGAGCACAACATATTTTCAACATAACAGAACCAAATCTAACCAGTAAATGTTCCAAATATTCAGACATCAACTGATTATGGCCTTAATTCGGACTGCTATCTTTTTTTTCAAATTGGCTGCTCTTTAGCTGGACCAAATTCATTAAAGGTCATTTTTAATAGGAATCTTGGTATTTTGTACTTCACTGTTCCTTGGGTGGCCATCAGTTTTTAGTATGCTGAAACACTGACAATTCTCTACGTAACCGACATTATGATCTTGATCTCTGTGGCATGTTTCTACAAGGGCCTTTCCGTTGTGAGATATAGGTAAGTAAATGTGAGAGGTAAGGTCAACTTCAAGGTCATTTATGAAAGTTCATTATATATACAATAGGTCAAAGCCAAAGCTTCGAACATTTACCATGAAAAAGAAATCTTATTTCGGAGTCATACTCAGAGTCTACTCAGTAGATTTGATGGTCCTTTAATGTTCTTTTTGACCCATGAACTTGAACTTGGCCAAAAGTCCCATCTTAATCTGGATTTCACACACCAGGAGATGTTTATGGTATAAGGTCGGACTCTTATACCGTGGGTAGGCTTCTCCGGACATAATTTACCGAAGTAGTCCGGATAGATGTGCCGCAAACTAGTTTGGGCCTTAATTAGGGCTACCATCTTTTTTTTCAAAATGATTGCTCTTCGATTGACTCATATTTGTTAAAGGCCATTTGTAATTTGTGGTTTCCCTTGTCAGTGATGCAGGACCTGACAAGGACAGCTGTCTAGTCGTTCGGATGGGACGAAAAACCGAAGTCCCGTGTACACATTGGCGTGCATGTAAAAGATCCCTTGGCTGTTGGAATTCGATATAAGAGTAGGCTGTAGCGCCGCTGCCCGGGCAAAATTTCCCTCATAGCACACTGTATGGCGTATGCCCGTCTTCATTAGCCCAGGTTAGGAGCAGAACAGTAGGACTTTAAACTCCATTTCATTTCATTTCATTGCTTCTCCGGACATAATTTACCGAAGTAGCCCGGATAGATGTGCCGCAAACTAGTTTGGGCCTTAATTAGGGCTACCATCTTTTTTTTCAAAATGATTGCTCTTTGATTGACGCATATTTTTCAAAGGCCATTTGTAATAGGTATCTTGGGCTTTTGTACCTCGGTGTTGCATCTGTGGCCGTTATTTTTTGTGTGTTCAAACACTGACAATTATCTACTAAACCAACTCCATGGCCTTTCCTTGACATCTGGGACATGCATCTACCAAGGGCCTTTGTGTTTTGAGATATAGCTAAATAAATATGGGACGTAAAGCCAAGTTCAAGATCATTTATGGAAGGTTATTTATAGGTCAAGGCGGAGAATGGAAAATTAACCTTAGAAGTTTTATTTCAAAGCCAGTTTCACCTATTTGCCCTTGGCCTAGGACCTTGAGACAGTTCAGATGGTTTGAAAGGAATTTAATGTTTTTTTGAACCACGACCTTGAACTTGGCCAAACATCCAATCTTTAAGGTCTCAAATAAATGATCTTTTTTTTTTTTTTTTTTTTTTTTTTTAAAAAGCAAATATTATTCAGTTTTCTCTCTAAATTATTTTACTTTTTTTAATTCTTTTACCAAACTTTGTTAAAGAAAAAAATTGTTTAAGGTCATCGAGTTCATCGTAAAACTATATCCACAAATGGGCTCTTTGTAGGTATAGAGATTAAGATCACCGGAATGTAAAAGATAGGTTGCCAGGCAATGAAACATACGCCCACAGCAGCTAAATCGTCCGGGCAGTCAACAAGTGTTGTCGCATATTTTTACTTCTTTCGCTAATGAAACATTTATAATACACTCATGAAGTAATTATCAGAAAACCATTAGAATTTGTTTGGTTTTTAATATCATGGATTTAGCTGTTCAAGTCATAAAAATTCATTGAAAATCAATATACTTGTTCGTCTCAAGCTCTTAAACTCTGTGTATCAATCTGAAGTCAATCGGATGATAACTTTAGCCTCTAGAGCGTCACAAGATTTTTCAAAGTGATCAAGGGCCATAACTGTGACAGTAATTATCGAAAATCACTGAAAATGAATAGACTTCTTTGTCTCATGACCTTAAACACTGTGTATAAATTTAAAGTCAACCGGATATTTACTTTGGCCTCAAGAGCGTCCACAAGATTTTTTGAAGTGATCAAGGGCCATAACTCTGACAGTAATTATCGAAAATCGATGAAAATTAATAGGCTTCTTCGCCTCATGACCTTAAACACTGTGTATCAATTTAAAGTCAATCGGATATTAACTTTAGCCTATAGGACGGGGGCGACAACAATATACGACCACATTTCAATGTGGGCGTATAAAAACCAAATCTTTTGTACTGATCTCGAAGTGTCACAATATTCCTATGCAATTGGTATTTTTCCTCGTGTTTGGCGGAATTTAAAGTTAATCGGATATTAACTTTAGCCCCTAGAGCGTCCACAAGATTTTTTGAAGTGATCAAAGGCCATAACTCTGGCAGTAATTATCGGAAATCGCTGAAAATCAATAGGCTTCTTCGTTTCATGGCCTTAAACACTGTATATAAATTTAAAGTCAATCGGATATTAACTTTAGCCTCTAGAGAATTGTGGACTGCCGGCCGGACCGACGGACGGACGGACGGGGGTGACGACAATATACGACCACATTTCAATGTGGGCGTATAAAAATAATGTTATAGGCCAAGTAATGTGACGGTTGGGTCATATGCACGGTATTCGGAAAAAAACGAAGTCTACCAAATGTCGTTTCCTGTTCAAAAATAGTCTCGGTCACCCAGAACCCCCTAGTCTTCAACGTACGGGATTTGTCTGGATGATAGAGACTAGTAAGCAGAAATATATTTATGTTGTTTTTGCTGGATTTTCTCTCTATATTCCCATGGATATTCAAATTGGGCGCTGACTGCTGGGTATTTATAAATGACAACATTACATTCGCCTTTCCGTATACGATAGATCCGTATTTTTATTTCATTAAATTCTACTTTATATATATGGTACACAATACAAAAGACACATAAGAGAAACGTAGATCATAGCGAGCACACACGCCTGTCAAAAGACCTGCCTTTAATTATACAAAGACTTGCGTAAAACACACGGTCGAATGATGTAAATTTTGATGTAACACGTACGTGTCAGATAAAGCCTGTTGGTCCTTGATTATACTCCTTTTGATGCAGTTATCGCAACTAGCGAGAAAACACGCCAATTAAACAATACACAACATTGACATTCATTTTTTACCGGTCGCTTAATTAACACACCTCTACTGAAAACACACTGTGGCACAGTTTTTCACCCCTAGCGTTAATTAACTCACCTCTCAGACAATTTTTCACCCTTGTTAATTGACACACCTTATTTACAGTTTTAACGCGGTAATACTGAGTAATAGTTGGAAAATTAATTTTCTTTCGATACACGTACAAATAACAACGATGATTGTGAATTATAGGGTGGCTGTGCACAGATTCACCCTTTAGCAGTTCTCAGTGAAATCTAATACGAAGAGGCTAACATCTGTAGATACGGTGTGTTAACTCATTGACCCCCTAGACTTAATTATCTACTACTGTCTCTCCCTAAGCCAATTAACTAGACAATAATTAAAGGATTATCCATTAATCCAATATATTGCAGAGAACACAATATAACACACAAACTGTTATTCCAGTCAAAAAATTTTCATATATTCAAATGAAGATCTATAATTGGGCATCAAAATGGTCAAACTTTTAAGCACTAATACAAAGTAAGCACTAATACAAAGTAACAACAAAGTTATTCTTTATTTAAATTCAACAATGTTTAGCACACGCACATTGTACAACAGGCCATAGCATGCTTCCGTAGGCATTCATCTAATTGACGATCAAAATGTGCAAGCAGGGGCGTAAATGTGGGGGGTGTGGGGGGGGGTACACCCCCCCCAGGAAGAAAAATAGTCGGTCGCAAAATCAGTGCAGTCGGTAGCAAAATAAGAGCTGTCGGTATCAAAATAAGTGCTCACTGCATACGTCACGCTACTCACGCAAAACTTTAGTATAAAATAACCTTGTCAACTTATCATGTTTGAAAAAATGTTGTGTTTCATTCTTATTCTGTTGTGAGTATGTTGGTCTATGGACAAAATTTCCCCCAGAGAGAAAAATAGTCGGTCTCAAAATAAGTGCAGTCACTGCAGTCGGTCTCAAAATTATGCATCGGCGACTCAATGAATTAATGAGGTAAACAAACAATGCCAGAATAGATCCGTGAGCCTAAATTGCATACGTCACACAAAACTATAGTATAAAATAACCATGTCTGCTTGTCATGTTTGAAAAAATGTTTGTCACTCTTATTCTGTTGTGAGTATGTTGTTCTATGAAATGTTTTTCCCCAATGGCAAAAAAATAGTCGGTCTCAAAAAAAGTACAAACCGCAGTCGGTCTCAGACTAAATGAATTAATGAGGTAAACAACCAATTACAAAACAGGCGAAATTGACAGATAGGCCACAAGATTCTGTCTCATTTCTTATCCTCTCGTTAGCGAGAATTTGGTTCCATTTGCCATGACAATGACTAAAATTTCCAGGCCCAGTCCTGAAAAATTAAAAGCTTGGTTACATATCTGAAATTTTTTCGCGTCTGCGGCGCTCGATTCCATTATAACATCATTCTTCTATTCCTCTGTTTTCTTATACTGTCTCAGCACTATCATATTCACGGTTATAGTGAACTGCCCAGTTATACTGGTGCGTGGGTCGTGGGGCGTCAGACTATACAAATGTTATGTCAACTCTTGCAAAACAGGCGGAATTGACGGGCAGATCTCGAGATTATGTCCCATTGACTCACATTTCTGGTCCTCTCGTCCATAAGACTTTCTCCCAGCAATGACCTAAAGTGCTAGGATACGGACTCAATTTTTCCAAAATTTTCTCAGGTTGCTCAGTCTAGGCACAATCATCATATATGACATAAACTTTATGTCAACTTAAATAAAACTGCTTTCTGGCGAGACAACGATCGGCGAACAACTATATAATTATACTGTCTATGTTCTACTAGGACGCTTAATGTTATAGCCAGTATTTTGTTGGCATTCATTGTGGGGTGGGATTGTGGATGGCACCCTAGATTTGGAACCACCCCTACCTCACCCCCTATTCCCAGCTTCTAGACCCGCTCTGCACATGGCCCCTAGAAAACTCGCACCTGTGGTGCGCGGCTCCTGATTGCGTCACTCATACTGGGGGTATGTGCATCAGTCGGTCACATTTTGGCTACCCCCCCCCCCCCCCAAACAAAATCGTTATGTACGCCCATGTGTGCAAGATTTACTACAATGAGCAAATTAAAAAATCAAACTATTTTTATCCTCATTTAAATGTCCTAAAAATGTTGAAAAAATCACTGGATTTAACTTAGTTTGCTGAACAAAGTCGGTATTGTATTCGCCGACCACGGGCTGACATTTTAATTTTTTTTCGTAGTAAGTCGTATCTGGGTCATCTTCTTCTTCGTTTATATTCGCGGTAAAAACAATTTCCCGAACACTATTGAGATTAATATTCACATCTAGAATACCCTTTGATAAAAATCCTACAAATTCTGATTCGGAATCACTTTCCATAGCAAAGAAATTATTAAAAGAGTGAGCACTGGGATATTGCAATTCGACGAAGATGAGTGGCTGCCATTTTGGTACGCCGTATATCACATATATCTTCTTCTCTGTTTCATATCTCGGAAAAATCACTTTCCCCGGAACATTTGTCATTACTGAGATTAATATTCACATGTAAATAAATATCCTTTGATAAAATTCCTTCAAATTCTGAATCAGGATCACTTTCCATAGCAAAGAAATTATTAGATGAACGAGCGTGAAAATATTAAACTTGCGTATACAAAATGGCGCCCTATGACACAAATTTTCTCGAGAGTTCACAACCTTATAACCCCGAAACCATTGATGTGAGGAATATGTTTTATGACTTCAATCGTTAGTTCAAACTATATGCTTATTGGATAACTACTTTTGGAAAGCCAATCGTCTTTTTTTATAACTTTATTGATCAATAAAACAATACATCAAAAAGGCTGACAGAAGCCGTTGATGGGCAAATTGTCTCACGAGTTTACGACCTTTATAACCCCTAAACCTTTGATGTGACCTACAAATTTTATGATTCTAGTAATTAGTTCAAACTATATATTTATTGGATAACTACTTTTTGGAAGCCAATTGGCCTTTTTTGATAACTTTCTTGATCAATAAAACTTTACATCAAAGAGGCTGACAACAGTCGTCGTTAGAAAAAGTGACTAGACATTAGGTAGTCGACAGGTGGCGTAAGTCGGTGTCTTATCAAGGACTAGCAGGCTTAATCTGGATTTATACGTGTTGTAGTTACATATATGTGCTCTTATACTTATTTCATTCGTACCAATTCCGGCTTTAGTTATTTATATATTTGTCTTTTTTGTGGGTTTAATTTGTTTAAATATTATCGTGCGTACCACTGAACTATAAATGCACATATCTTAAAATTGATCACACGCAGTATCGTTGGATAATCAAAGCAATTTGATTATCCGATATATTCTAATCTCCACTGATATCAGATTAACATATCTGTTTTCAAAGCTGCCATTATATTGTAATCATATTTTCACACAAAACTGCTCTTTGCCGATTTACATGTCTTCCTGATATATTCTCATTAGGGTATGTTTGGTTCCCTTCTTTCAAAAGTGACCCTTCTTGGACAATTAGTCAAACATAAAGAAATCTAACTCTCAGTCCCGAAAAAGAGATATCGGCGTGCGGCTTATTGTGAATGGAAATCAAAGTCATGTAATAAAGAAATTCCTGATCAAAGAATAATTCAACCGTAATGAAATTATTTCAGAACAACAGTAATTTCTAATACACCATTGATGTAATTAAAATATCTTTAGCAAATGTACATAATCCATTGTGGCGTTTGTATCGCTGACAAATTGCAGTTTTTAAATAGGATACTTCCACTTCAAAATTTTCACTGCCGGTCATTTTTGATAACCCGAGAAAACTTTTCAAAGTAAATTCATATTTCATGTTTTTTATTCATGGTAGGGTATTGTGAATTCACGTGTCTATACCACTTTGTCAGCATGGTGTAAACCAAAATCGTCCGAGCAGTCGACAAGGGTTGTCACATATTTATTCTTTTGTAGGTAATTAAGGGAATTTAATAGACAATTTCATACAGATGACATTATAATTTTCGTTGTTTGAGGGTTCACAAGGTTCTAAAGATAGGTTGCCAGGCAACAAAACATACGCCCACAGCAGCTAAATCATCCAAGCGGTCGACAAGGGTTGTCGCATATTTATTCCTTTGTAGGTAATAATCAGATCAGATTATAAATTTTGTCGTTTGAGGGTTTACAAGGTTCTACAAACTGAAACAAGGGTCTCAACTCTGGAAGTAATCTACAGAAATTGTTGAAATTTGACAGGCTTTTTTGTTTTACTAATTTAAATAATGTATATAAATTTCATACAGATCACATTATCACTTTTGTCATTCAAACGTTCACAATCGCCATAACTCTAAAAATTATTGACGGAAATTGTTGAAATTCAAAAGACCCGTTTCACAAATTTAAATGATGCATAAAAATTTCATACATATCGGACGATATCTTTCATCAATCGAGCATTAACAAGGTTTAACAAAGTGAAACAAGGGCAATAACTCTAGAAGTAATTATTGTAAATTGCTGAAATTCAATAGGCTTTTTCATTTCACTAATTTAAATCATGCATATAAATTTCACAAAGATCGGGTCATAACTTTTGGCGTTAATGCGTTCACAAGGATCAACAAGCCAACAGTGAGGCTGATGTCCCCCGCCGAAATGGGAAAATAATTAGAGGACACATATAAATTTATCACAAATTATCTTTTACAAAGTATTGAACAATCAAACAGTATATCTTTACTTATAGTCTAACAATCAAAGTAGGAGAGTTATTGTTTTCCAAAGTCTCGACCAATCAAATTGCGTATCGCTCTGCTTACCCTGAGCAGAAAATGCTCATTATCAAACTTAGTCAAGGTATTACTGTAATGAAACTATACACCAAGTTTCATCAATCTCACTTAATTAGAACTAAAGTTATCGTGTCCCAAAGCATCAACCAATCAAATTGCTTATCTCTGCTTACCCTAAGCGGAAAATGCTCATCTTCGAACTCCATCAAGGCATTGACCTAATCAACACATACACCAAGTTTGAACATTCTAGCTCAATTAGGAAGAGAGTTATCGTGCCCCAAAGTATCAACCAATCAAATTGCTTATCTCTGCTTACCCTAAGCGGAAAATGCTCATCTTCGAACTCCATCAAGGCATTGACCTAATAAACACATACACCAAGTTTGAACATTCTAGCTCAATTAAAAGTTATCGTGTCCCAAAGCATCAACCAATCAAATTGCTTATCTCTGCTTACCCTAAGCGGAAAATGCTCATCTTCGAACTCCATCAAGGCATTGACCTAATCAACACATACACCAAGTTTGAACATTCTAGCCCAATTAGGAAGAGAGTTATCGTGTCCCAAAGCATCAACCAATCAAATTGCTTATCTCTGCTTACCCTAAGCGGAAAATGCTCATCTTCGAACTCCATCAAGGCATTGACCTAATAAACACATACACCAAGTTTGAACATTCTAGCTCAATTAGGAAGAGAGTTATTGTGTCCCAAAAAGTGTGACGGACAGACAGACGGACGGACAGACGGACAGACAGACGGACAGACAGACGGACGAACCCATTTTAATAGTCCCCTGCTTTCTTCGAAAGGCGGGGGACAATAAAGTGAAACAAGGGCCATAACTCTAGACGTAATAAACGGATATTGCTGAAATTCAATAGGCTTCTTCGTTTCACTAATCTTAATAATGCATATAAATTTCACAAAGATTGGGTTCAATAAAGTGAAACAAGGGCCATAACTCTAGATGTAATAAACGGAAATTGCTGAAATTCAATAGGTTTCTTCGTCTCACTAATTTAAATAATGCATATAATTTTCAGAGAGATCGAATGATAACTTTTGACGTTAGAGTTTTCACAAGGTCATAACTCTAGACGTAATAAACAGAAATTGCTGAAATTTAATAGGCTCATCGTTTCAGTAATCTAAATAATGAATAAAAATTACAGAAAGATCGGATGATAACTTTTGACGTTAGAGCGTTCACAAGGATCAATAAAGTGAAACAAGGGGCATAACTCTAGACATAATAAACAGAAATTGCTGAAATTCAATAGGCTTCTTCGTTTCAGTAATCTAAATAATGCATATAAGTTTCAGAAAGATCGGATGATAACTTTTGGCGTTAGAGTGTTCACAAGGTTCAATAATGTGAAACAAGGGGCATAACTCTAGACATAATAAACGGAAATTGCTGAAATTCACTAGACTTCTTCGTCTACTAATTTAAATCATGCATATAAATTTCACAAAGATTGGGTGCTAACTTATGGCGTTTACCGCGTTCACAAGGTGCAGTCAAGTGAAACAAGGGCCATAACTCTAGATGTAGTAAACAGAAATTGCTGAAATTCAATAGGATTCTTCGTGTCACTAATTTAAATTATGCATATAAATTTCACAAAGATTGGGTGCTAACTTATGGCGTTAACCGCGTTCACAAGATCGGATGATAACTTTTGGAGTTAGAGCGTTCACAAGGTTCAATAAAGTGAAACAAGGGCCATAACACTCGACATAATAAACAGAAATTGTTGAAATTCAATAGGCTTCTTTGTTTCACTTACTTAAATATTGCATATAAATTTCACAAAGATCGTATGTTAACTTTTGGCATTAGAGCGTTCACATGGTTCAACAAAGTGAAACAGGGGCCATAACTCTAGACCTAATAAACGGAAATTATTGAAATCAAATAGGATTCTTCATCTCACTAATGTAAACAACATATATCAATTTTAAAACAATTGGATGATAACTTTTGGCGTTTGAGCGTTCACAAGAAATTGTGGACGATGGACGGACGGACCGACGGACGGACGGGGGCAACGGCAATATAAGTCCACATTTCAATGTGGGCGTATAAAAAGGAACCAAGATCTTTAGGTTATAAACATGCATTTCAAGTTTCATCAAAATCGGATCAAAATTGTGACCTCTAAGTGTCCACAAGCGAAACGTCATTTTTCGTATAATCAGGGGCCATAATCCATGAATTCATGGTCCGATATATGCCAATATATTATAGAAAGGAACCAAGATCTTTGGGAGATGGACTTATATTTCAATTTTCGTCAAAATCGGATAAAAATTGTGACCTGTAGAATGTATACATGAAAATCTGGGTGTATAAAAACATCAAATGATCTATCAATTAAATAGTTTGGTTTACCTTGTGGTACAACAGGTGGACCTGTAGAACGCCTGGTCGCATGTGTATAAGGACAGTCTAGCCGTGAACACTTGGCATCATATTTACAATTTGGATGTATATACAAACATTTGTCAGCAAATTTACAATGTGGAAATGTTCTGAAATAAAGATAGTAACAAGATTATTATCAGCTGCCAAGAAATCCACAAGCATTCCATAAGTTAACATCACAATTTTCTTAATAATAATCCTAAAACCATTGATATAGTGGTTGCCAAGCATATGCACCTTAGCAGCTAAGTCACTCCAGCAGTTATAAACTTAACAACTTAATCATCATATCAATTTTAGAAAGATCCGATCATAATTGAAGCCTCTTTAAGGTGCTAATATAGATTTCTTAAAGGGAAATAACTCTGGAAATTATTGCAGTTCCTACCTGACATGTATTATTAAATGTAAGACACAAAATGTATACATCAATAAATGTACGAAACAACATGCTTATATTACTAAAGGTACGACACAACATGTATCTATTACTAAAGGTAAGACATGAAATGTGTGTCATTTATGACACGTCACATTTTACTGACTCTTGGACATGGCTAGTGTTTTACTGGCTGTAGAATGTAACATACATTTCTAACTGTAAGATACGATTTGTATCTTTTACTGACTAATCGAACAGACTGATAAATTTCAAGTATTTTTAGTATTCTAGTAAATGTATTGAATGACTAAATATGATGGGATTTCGCCTGTATATTCCGGACATGTCCAACGCTATATTTCAAACGTCCTAAATTGTCCGACCAGGAATATATGTCCAATCTGACATCAAAAAATGGTGAATAATATTCAGAATTCCAAAATTAATGTAGTGTACTGAGTGTATAACTACCACTCAACCCGATTATCCTTGATAATAGGCTGGATTGATTAGGTAATTAAGTAATCAATGTATTGGTGTTATACCGTCTATACACCTACCTTGATTAACTACTTAATCTGCATTGATTGGCTGACTTAATCCTTTGGCGGACATTTCATCAATCCAATCCTGAACAAAAGTCATTGCTTCTCCTTTGTTGAACTATAAATCAATCCGATAAGAGCGATTATAAACTTAATCTACGCGATTAACCCGTGATTTCTCCATTGTTGGACGTTTCAATCTTCTTGATGTTGGCCGACAACATGTAATTAAATGAAATGGGGTTTAACGTCCTACCATTCTGCTCCTAAACTGGGCTAATGAAGATGGGCATACGCCATACAGTGTGCTATGAGGGAAATTTTGCCCGGGCAGCAGCGCTATGGCCTACTCTTATATCAAATTCCAACTGCCAATAAGTAGTAGTACACGGGACCTCGGTTTTTCGTCCCATCCGAACGACAAGACAGCTGTCCTTGTCAGGCCCTCCGTCCTGCATCACTGACAAGGGGAAACCACGCCAGAAAATCTAGATGAACTTTCTCGGCCAATGCAGGGATCGAACACCCGACCTCCAGGCTAGTGAGCCAGCATCTTACCCACTTAGCCACATGATCCCCCGACAACATCTAGGAATTAGACATATGTCACATATCCTAATAGTATATAATACCCCAAATCAATATACACTGTATCCGATAACTTGTCTGTGATATTTCTTCGGTGCTTTAGTGGAAGCCGAAGTTAAATAAAGCCATTTCACACACATGCATGGCGGTTATAGTACAATAAATGAAATGAAAGTAAAAATCTCGCAAGACACGTGAAATTACGAGATGTAAGCGTGCCAAATCTCATACGTCTGATGCCGGAGAAAAGATTCTATTTTGATTGCATATTCTCGGATTTATGATCATATCTTGAATGGGGTTTATCTTTATAAAAAAAATAAATAAACACGCTAAGAAATGTTGACGAATATTTCGATTGGAATAATGTAAATAGTTAATTGTTTTAGACAATAGCGCATGCTAGAGTTGAATGCGATTATTTTGCAGTTGGTGTCACTGGTTACTGTCCAATAAATTTCGGGATGCCATTTTTTTGCCTTCCGTATGTAAGTCTAAATGGAGTATAAGATGTATGAAAAATGCTGTAAAATGTATCGACTTATGACCTGAAAAATACGGCAATTTTGGAGGAATTTGAAATAGGTAGTAATCGACACACTTCCATTCTATTACGATGTCACATAATTTTGTAGGAATATTATTGATATAAATTGGAATATTGTATGGGAAATAAACATGAAATATAACAAGGTGTACCTATTTTTTATTACGTATGAATTTGAATATTTTGTTGACATATGATTCTTAATTGTGGTTTGAAAATGCCTGCTTAAATAACGATAAGAGTTATGCCCCTTTATTTTCGAGAAAAAATGTCCAACAAGAAAAATTTTGAAATCCCATCACTGAAGACACCACATGTATATGTTCCTGTAGGTCACCACATGTATATGTTTGTATTTTCAGCCCCTTACAACATCGCCCCCAGCTTGTACAAAGATAGGCAACGAGACATACGCCCACAGCAGCTAAATCGTCCGGGCAGTCAACAAGAGTTGTCACATATTTTTAATTTTCGGTAATGAAACATTTATAATACACTAAAATCTGATTATAAATCTAAAGTCAATCGGATATTAACTTTGACCTCTTGAGCGTCCACAAGATTTTTCAAAGTGATCAAGGCCCATAACTCTAGCAGTAATTATTGGAAATCGCTGAAAATCAAAAGGCTTCTTCGTCTCATGACCTTAAACACTGTGTATAAATTTAAAGTCAATCGGATATTAACTTTGACCTCTACAGTGTCCACAAGATTTTTCAAAGTGATTAAGGGCCATAACTCTGGTAGTAATTATTGGAAATCGCTGAAAATCAATAGGCTTCTTCGTCTCATGACCTTAAACACTGTGTATAAATTTAAAGTCAATCGGATATTAACTTTGGCCTTTAGAGCGTCCACAAGATTTTTCAAAGTGATCAAGCGCCATAACTCAGGCAGTAATTATCGGAAATTGCTAAAAATCAATAGGCTTCTTCGTCTCATGACCTTAAACACTGTGTATGAATTTAAAGCCAATCGGATATTAATTTTGGCCTCTAGAGCGTCTACAAGATTTTTTTGAAGTGATCAAGAGCCATAACTCTGGCAGTAAATCAATAGGCTTTTTCGTCTCATGACCTGAAACACTGTGTATAAATTTAAAGTCAATCGGATATTAACTTTGGCCTCTAGGGTGTCCACAAGATTTTTCAAAGTGATCAAGGCCCATAACTCTAGCAGTAATTATTGGAAATCGCTGAAAATCAAAAGGCTTCTTCGTCTCATGACCTTAAACACTGTGTATAAATTTAAAGTCAATCGGATATTAACTTTGACCTCTACAGTGTCCACAAGATTTTTCAAAGTGATTAAGGGCCATAACTCTGGCAGTAATTATTGGAAATCGCTGAAAATCAATAGGCTTCTTCGTCTCATGACCTTAAACACTGTGTATAAATTTAAAGTCAATCGGATATTAACTTTGGCCTTTAGAGCGTCCACAAGATTTTTCAAAGTGATCAAGCGCGATAACTCAGGCAGTAATTATCGGAAATTGCTAAAAATCAATAGGCTTCTTCGTCTCATGACCTTAAACACTGTGTATGAATTTAAAGCCAATCAGATATTAACTTTGGCCTCTAGAGCGTCTACAAGATTTTTTTGAAGTGATCAAGGGCCATAACTCTGGCAGTAATTATCTGAAATTGCTTAAAATCAATAGGCTTCTTCGTCGCATGACCTTAAACACTGTGTATGAATCTAAAGTCAATCGGATATTAACTTTGGCCTCTAGAGCGTTCACAAGATCTTTTGAAGGGCCATAACTCTGGCAGTAAATCAATAGGCTTTTTCGTCTCATGACCTTAAACACTGTGTCTAAATTTAAAGTCAATCGGATATTAACTTTGGCCTCTAGGGTGTCCACAAGATTTTTTAAAGTGATCAAGTACCATAACTCTGGCAGTAATTATTGGAAATTGCTAAAAATCAATAGGCTTCTTCGTCTCATGACCTTAAACACTGTGTATAAATTTAAGATCAATCGGATATTAACTTTGGCCTCTAGAGCGTCCACAAGATTTTTGGAAGTGATCAAGGGCCATAACTCTGGCAGTAATTATCGGGAATCGGTGAAAATCAATAGGCTTCTTCGTCTCAAGACCTTAAACACTGTGTATAAATTTAAAGTCAATCGGATATTAACTTTAGCCTCTAGAGCGTCCACAAGCAATTGTGGACGCCCGACTGCCGGCCGGCCGGGGGCGACGACAATATACGACCACATTTAAATGTGGGCGTATAAAAAGAGACTCAAGTTGGTGGTGTAAAATGTCAATTTCTTATATTAAATGACTGAAACATGACTAATCCAATTGGCAACAATTAATAGTTACCCTGACATCATGTTCCTTGCTCAACAACAGTTGGGCTTAATTCAGACTAAAACAGGCCAGACACATCACAAGTGATGTCGTGCCCAACTTTTTTCCCAGTTGTGCACCATGCAGAGTCGTAGCTTTAAGCCACAAATCGGCATTGATTTGACCCCATGACAAATGTGGCCTCGACTGGCGTAAGCAGCGGAATTGTGTATCATAAAAATTCCATGCCACATGCCATAAGTCTGCGCCAACTCAGTCATAAGCGCCTAATAACTAAGGAGAGCCGAGGCTGAGCCAGGATCCTTCTGCAGCAAAATGTCCATCAAAATTGCGAAAGCTCGCTGCCATTGAGCAAAACTAAGGGATTTGGGTTTTGGAGCTGATGATATTCTAAGAACTGGCTCGTCCTCTGCCACAAGTCACATTTAATTTTTTCCCGTTTTTCCCGTAGCATCAGCTTGCTGCTGGAACCGGGCGGCAGCGTTTACAGTAAAAACTGAGCTTGAAGTCAGGGATCTGCCAGCCTCTGTTGTGACTGTGGAACTTCGCGGATCAGCAGCGACTATTGGCGTTGGTTGAGATGACAATACACTGGCAGGTGTTGGTTGAGATGCCAAGACACTGGTAGGGTGGGCCTCCGTGACTGGGGTAGATCTGGTGGTGTGTAAAACAGATGTACATATACTGGAGGTGGGTATCACCAAACCCTGATCGACCATCTTTTGGATTATTATTTCTGACAAGCGGTCTGCTGTTGTCATCATGGGACCACCCACACTATCCCTTCTATTTCCGGGTAGCTTGGCAGAAGCAGGACGGCATCCTCATCTGGCGAACTATCACTGCCACCTCTCTCATCAGTACAGGTACCACCTGCTCTCTTACCGCCTGCTATCTTAGACATCTTGAATCTGAAAACAACTGTAAAGGGTAAACAAAGAAGTCAGCCAAATATGGCAATATAAAGGCCGAGCCAACAGGACCATTAAAGCTCAGCCAAACATAGACAATTGAAATTCAGTCAAACATGGACTAAACAGTTCAGCCAAACATGGACAATTTATTAGCAGCGAAACCTGGACAATGAAATAGCAACAAAACCTGGACAAATAAATGGTCGCCAAAACCTGGACAAAAATAAATAACAGCCAAACATGGACAATTAAATAGCAGCCAAACATGGACAATTAAATAGCAGCCAACCATGGACAATTAAATATTCTAATCTATGATGGGGATCCACCATTACAAGTAGCTTACAGTTTTCTTTGTAGCAAAACCTGACACAAGCGGAAGTCGAGAAATCTTCCGATTCGGGTCGCGAGCGGTGTTGTTGTCCGCCGTTAATTTGGCCCACGCTTCATTGTGAGGAATTGAATCAAAGTTCCTCTGGCAACTCGGAACACAAAAGCAAAACACAAAAACCAGACAAGTCTGACTGTAAAATTATTCCTACTCGGTATCTTAAGTGTTCTCGTTTGTCGTCGCGAGCGCGAGAATTGCCAGTGTCGTCTGCCGCCATTTTGGCACCCGCGTCATCAAGAGAACAAAAATTCCAAGTTCCACTGGCAAACAAAGGAAAGAAATTTGCCAGGAATTTGTTCATAACTCGGAGCACACGCTCACAATAAAAAAAACAACACAGACAAGCCTGTCTGACAGTACAATTTTTTCTATCTCAAGTGTTCGCGTTGAGAGCACTAGCCTATTGTGACATTGTCCGCCGCCATTTTTTGGCACCCGATCATTGTGACAAAACAAAACATAATCCGAGTGCCATGGCAAACAAAGAAAAGTATATTGATTAGAAATCGAAACACACGAACAACTTACAAAAAACAGATAAGCCACAGTAAAAATCTAAGCACCGCAAATGTGCAACACAGTAACTCTTTAGATAATACTACGTTACAAAAAACACTTCAACAGTAGCTCACTGCTTGAGAAAATTCCCAGAAATGTATTCACCGGAAGTTGAGATTCCCACGGACTGGAATGTTGGTCAAATGCCCGTAGGTGTAACCTCATTGCATCAACACAAATTTGATTACGTACGTAATTTCTATCTCTGTAAGACACCATGTGTAACTTCATGTTTCTGCAAGACACAACATATGTATGTTTCTGTAAGGTCATGTTTGACGCCACGAGTATATGTTCCTGTAAGAAACCATGTGTATATGTTCCTGTAAGACACCATTGTGTATCTGTTCCTGCAAGACACCACGGGTATCTGTTCCTGTAGAAAACCATGTGTACATCTTTTTGTAAGACACCATGGGTATCTGTTCTTGTAAGACACCCTATGTATCTGTTCCTGTAGGACACCACAATTGATCCTAAATGTCTATCATTTAACATATGTGTGTGATAATTGACCTTGACTGATAGGTTAACATCTACTAGACAGACTATGATCACACACGTACATTAGTTGTCGGCCCCCATCATCGAGGACATTTGATTTTAAACTCTTACATATAATTTACGATAACTGATTTTGTTCTACCTACTGTTTCAAAAACCGAGAAGTACTTATAGTTATTTGTTACTGACCATAAGAAACTGTATCAATCAAGTATATTGGTACGTGACATAATTTACCTAAATTCAAATGTCATCAATTATGGAGGAATATGCATAACCTGATATGCATGAATCTACAAACCAAGGACTCGAACACACGTCTATTAATATATTGTATTTTGGACACATGAAGGGAGCTTTACCTCAAAAAGTGGTGGACAAAGAAAGAAGTAAATAAATAAATGTATTAGATATCTGTTAATATGAAATATGACGAACATTAACAAATGCTTTCAAATGCCTGTCATTAAACTTACGTGTGTGTCAATGGACCTCGATTGACAGGTTTCGTCACACACATGCATTTGTTGTAGGTCCCCATTAACAAGGACCCTTGAATTTAGGTACATAATTTAAAAGCGCTGATTATAACATAAACAGAAATGTTTCTTAATGACAATATCCATTCACTTTTTTTGAATTGTCTGTATGTTTGTGTTTTCCTGAGTATGATGTCCTGTCCGTGTATTTGTTTTTGTGTAAATTTTGTGTGGTGCAGTCCCCCTGCACTTACTATTAGAATGGAACGTGGCACATACTTTACATTAACTGCCAACAATTATGCGGATCGACACTTGATGCAAGTGTGTTTGGTCACATAAGCATGAACCTATGGACCAAGGACTAAAAACACACTTCTAATAATAGATTGTATTTTGTAAAAGGGGGTCGTGATGTGTATTATTTAAAATTTTTGCTTAAGTTATTGGTGTTGGTACTGTACATTCTAATAGAGTGCAACAAGGCGTTGTCTCCCCTTAGACCACAGAATCTTCTCTTTTTGTTTACAAATTATATTGGAATGTTATAAATTTAAATGTAGGAACTTGTCAAATAAGATGCCACCACATGTATATTATGTTCCTATAGGAAACTATGTGTATATGTTCCTGTAAGACACCACATGTATCTGTTACTGGCTTTGACACAAGGCATCTAATGTTTATGTACACTGAGAAGTAGTAATAGTGTTATTTGTATGTTTAGGGCATACATATCTACCGATTTTGGTAAATTTGTAAGAATATCGGTAAAATTCTAATTATCGCAACAAATCTAATACGAAGAGGCTAAAATCTGTAGACACACCTTGTAAATTAACACGGGTGATAAATTGACTGAAAGGTGATTTAATTATCGCTAGGGGTGAAAATCTCTGCGACGGTGTTTTTTCTGTACTGGGTGCGTTAATTAACGAACGGGTTAAAAACAACTGACACGGTGTGTATTCTTTGTTTGGTGAGTTTTCTCGAAAGCGTGTTATAACTGCACCAAAGGTGTTTTATCAAGGACTAGCAGGCTTAATCTGACGCGTAAGTGTTAAATCCAATTTACTGTGCGATTTCTTGTTCGACCGTGTGTTTTACGCATATCGGTCTTTGTTAAGTGTAGGTCTTTATACATGGATTTATACGTGCTGTAGTTACTTATGTTCGTTCTTATACCTATTTCATTTCTTGATGAATACTACGTGTTTTATACTTCGTACCATAGTCGGGCTGCAATTATTTATATATTTGTCTTTTTTGTGGGTTTAATTTGTTTATATATCATCGTGCGTACCACTGAAGTATAAATGCACGTTATATTTGGAATGTGTTTAACCAGCTCTATCACATATGTGATAATGACTGGCACCAATATTGTCCTTTAATATGGAAATAGGGGGTTTATAAGAACAGCTAAATTTAAACATGTGTTAATATTTCTCTTGTTTACGATTGTATGAAATAGCTTTATTATTTTTCTCCTGGTACTAATAAACTACGGGTCGAGTGGATCCAATTTTTATTATGTAATTTATCAATGTGATGACAGATCGAGAGCACAGGCTCCATGTGTCTATTTATAAAAGCATGCAATCACCTTTGGGAATCAGTTAGTTTCCAGTCTAAAACGACTTTAAAATCTCTTTTGTTATTTCGGTCGCTTTATTTGAAAATGAAATGAAATGCCGTAGTAATTTGTGGTTATGTTTTTATTGTTAATTCTATTTAATTGTGAACATTTCGAAATCTAAATATTTAATATTTAATCGTGGGTACGGATTTATTTGTTAAAGATCTGTTAATTCTGCAAAAACAATTTTTTGCTGTTGTGATCAATTTCAACATTTTCACTATACATGTATTCTAAAGTCATAGTTTTAAACTTAAATAGCTTCATTTGTAATATTTCCGGCCATATATTATGCTAAATTGAGTCCCACGTCATAAAAGTCTTCAACTTTTAGAAACGTGCATTATGTCCAGAATTTGACATTTTAACAGCTTAATTAATAAATTTGATAAAGAAAACTATTTCAGAACAATAATTTCTAATACACCTTTGATGTAATTAATTGTTCGTTTGACAAACTACGGTTTTGAAATAGGATACACAACACATCTATATTAATTTACAGAGTCATATTTTGAATTTTAATAAATCAAGGTTCATTTAAGAAAACTATTGTTGTGTTCTGATAAATTAAGTGTACCTGGGCCCTGTTTCTCAAAATATTAACTAAAGATATAATCGTGAAAAAGACCCCAGGTTTTTAATACACATTCACTAAAATTGTTGATCTGCAGCGATGATCAATTTATTACCCCTAATAAAGTCTGGCAATTAACAGTTGTTATATAACATCTAGGTCAACGGTGATCCAAGTTGAAGTTCAGCGAAGCGTACTTCCTGCTCTGATGGCAGTTTGTGTTGTAATACGTTTAATAATTTAACAAATTCAAGAAGAAGAAGAACAACCAAAGGCATCAAATTTTCGCATACATGTATTTCGAATACGACATTTTTCTTGTTTTGAAATATACTGTAGAAAAATAACTTAGTCCTCTAACTTCAGTACGACATGATAATAATGTAATAGTTAGTATTTCATTGTATTTAAATCTTATAATCCCTCTTGTTGTTTTCAGGTACCGTGAAGGTATCGGAATCAAATCCCAGACAGGATATAAATTTTGATATTATATGTAAGATATGCTTACAATTATACTCAATTTTGATATTATTTGTAAGATATGCTTACAATTATACTCATCGATCACTTTAGAGCATTTTGACGCTGGTAATATCATAATATGTAGCAAATGGTGGACCACCTTCTCACTTGATAATCGTCGCTATTTGACTCATTCTTGCATTTCCCATCAATGGTGATAGTTCTGCTAGTCCTACCTAACAAAAGCCTTCCCCAAGTTCGCCTTTAAGTCAAAGTTCACACACAGGGCCCGTTTATTGAGCCTTCGATCAACCCAGACTACAGTGTATTCTGCCACAGTGTCAATTTTCTGGTTCATTTGAACGTGAAGGTTATACTCTTGTACATTTCTCAAAGGTGTTCGAGGAGGAATGCAGAATACGGATAATTTCTCAAAATATAAAAGCAAATTTGTTTATCTTGCAATGCATAGAATCAGCCAGATCTCTATTAGGGTCTGCTGTCAAGGATTGGGATGTGTGGCCTACCTTCCGGAAGGAATTAATGGATCTTTTTTGTACCGAGTCAGACAAATCACATGCTGCAAGAGCCTTAGCAGTTATTGAGAAGAAAAATGATGAAAAGTATTGGATCTTGATGGACAGGATTAGAAGTTTGGACTATTAAGCACACTGTGATGAAATAGATTTTGATGATGATGGAAATATTTCAATTTCAGTAAGCCCTGAAATGAACAGTAGAATAACAGATAAATTTCTTCAGTGCATAAAAGACAGAATATTGAAGAGTGTTCTAGGTGAATTAAATAGAGAGCCTTCTGTGAAAAAAGATCCAGATTATGTTGCACGATTTATGGATCAAGCTGAAGTATTCCTGCCAGATTCGCAGAATTCCGGAAATACAAATCTATATCGTCAACAGGAGAGGAATCAAAGTTATCCAAGAAAACCAAGACTAAATAATATAGGTTCAGAACAAAACAGGAACTTCAGGTATAGCAGAAATCGTTTCCAGAATTATGAAATGCACCAACATGACAAGGTTTAAAATCCAGAAGTTAATAATTGGAGACCCAGAATTGACGATAATCAGTTTAACAGGAATCAATCGCAACAGTTTGATCGGAATAAGAATGTTCAATGTTATGGTTGGGGTCATTATAAAGGTGAATGCCCGAGTGTACGGAGCCAAGATCGTGCAGGTCTATATCCACGAAATGAACATTTTCAAAGACTCCCAACAGATTCTGGAAAAGTTGAAAGAGAGAGAGAGAAATGGGGTTTAGCGTCCGCTCGACACAAACTAGATCATTTCGGGACTAACATGGTTTAATTTTATTTCAATAATTCGCTTGCGCGTAAGGGTCTTTAGCAGTGGGAGGAAACCGGAGGACCCGGGGAAAACCCACGAGGTTGGACAGGAGACCCTACTCCTTGCCACGTACAACCAGGGATTCGAAACCACGCCAGTTGACTCAATGACAGGCCTTATGATACAGCACGCATGTGCTAACCATTCGGCCATTCAACCCCCCTGGAAAAGTTGAGCAAACTAGTATTACTGGTAATCCAAATAGAAACTCAGACCGGCATGAATATAAATCACCTGGAGAAAAGCTGCAGCAATCTGATCCTGAAATAAAACTGGAAATGGTATGGAAGGACATAAATTACAGAAAGACAAAAGAAGAGAAGTTAGAGGATAATGTTGGTGTTTTGTCGAGTTTTGCAGTAGGAAAAGGAATTTTTGCAAACCTGAAAATATGCGGTTTCCTGACGTCTTCACTGTTGGATACAGGTGCAGATGTGTGTATTGTTTCATTAGAGTGGTTCCGCAGCCACTTACCGAACATTGAATTAACTCCGACAAAAATGACATTGTCTGTTGCTTCTAAAGAAACACTTCCTGTTGTGGGTTCGTTTATGGTAGTAATTACTATTACTGAATAAAAACATTCTAGTTGTTTTAGATGAAACTGTTAAATTAGTTTCATCAGATGGTGTGCCACTGAAAGCACTTAAACCTATTCCGAAAAAAAAATGTTATTATGAGATTATGACAATATACTGTGACGACAAATGATTTTTTAAGTGATGAGCTTGGCCTAGCAGTTACAGACGCTTTTGTTAAACCAGAAAATAATGTAGTGAATGTGAGTGTAAGCAATCCCACGGGTCAGAATATTTCAATAAAGAGAGGTAAAAATATCGGTAAAATTGAAGAAGTTGAAGCATTCTATCATGACCATGTTAATTTAGATGAAGTTTCCCTTAGAATGGTTAATCGCATTATGATGGAACAACCAAATATTGTTAATTCTGTGAACACTGAGAATGAAAACATGGAGAATATAGTTGCCTGGAAACATATGGATGTTACACCTGAAAATAACCAACGGCTGCCAGGCAGGATACGCCCACATTTTCGAGAGATGGATAGAAAACAAGCTAAAACGAAAGTGATTTGTCCTACAATCAAGGGCCATAATTCAGGAAATTACAATTCGATATGAGCAAATATCGAAAGGAACCAAGATCTTTGAGTTATAAACTTACATTTCAAGTTTCAACAAAATCGGATAAAAATTGTGACCTCTATAGGGTCCACAACCTTGATATACCATATTTTTACGCAATTTGAGAACGAGGGGCGGCCATTTTGTCTGTCAGTTTTAGGACGATTTTCACGAAATTCGAACTCAATCGTCCTTAGGGTGTAACGGTGATATATTAACACGTTTTTTTAAATCGGATAAAAATTATGACCTCTATAGGGTCCACTAGCTAAAAACGCGATTTGTCATACAATAAGGGGCCATAATTCAGGAAGTTACGGTCCGATATGCGGGAATATCGTAAGGAACCGAGATCTTTGTGTTATAAACTTACATTTCAAGTTTCAACAAAATTGGATAAAAATTGTGACCTCTATAGGGTTCACAACCTTGATATACCATATTTTTACGCTATTTGAGACCGAAGGGCGGCCATTTTGTCAGTCAGTTTTGGGCCGATTTTCACGAAATTCGAACTCAGCCGTCCTTAGGGTGTAACGGTGATATATTAACACAGTTTTTTAAATCGGATAAAAATTATGACCTCTATAGGGTCCACAAGCCAAAAAACGCGTTTTTGAGTATAATCAGGGGCCATAATTCATGAAGTTACAGTCCGATATGTGCGAATATTGAAAGGAACCAAGATCTTTGTGTTATAAGCTTACATTTCAAGTTTCAACAAAATCGGATAAAAATTGTGACCTCTATAGGGTCCACAACCTTGATATACCATATTTTTAAGCTATTTGAGAACGAACGGCGGCCACTTTGTCTGTCAGTTTTGGGCCGATTTTCACGAAATTCGAACTCAACCGTCCTTAGGGTTTAACGGTGATATAATAATATGTTTTTTTAAATCGGATAAAAATTATGACCTCTATAGGGTCCACAAGTAAAAAAACGTGTTTTTACGTACAATCAGGGGCCATAATTCAGGAAGTTATTGTCCGATATGCGCGAATATCGACAGGAACCGAGATCTTTGGGTTATAAACTTACATTTCAAGTTTCAACAAAATCGGATAAAAATTGTGACCTCTACAGTGTTCACAAGCCAAAAACGTGATTTTTCATACAATCAGGGGCCATAATCCATGAAGTTACGGTCCGATAGATGCCAATATCGAAAGGAACCGAGATCTTAGGGTGATAAACCTATATTTCAAGTTTCATTGAAATCGGATAAAAATTGTAACCTGTAGACTGTTCACAAACAATTGTGGACGGACGGACGGACAGGGGCGACGACAATATGCGTCCACATGAAAATGTGGGCGTATAAAAACAAATTAGTAACATTACTACAGGAATATAATGATGTGTTCCCTGAAAACAAATGGGACCTGGGTGAATGTGCTATAGTGCCTCATAAAATCCAGTTAAAGCAAGATGCCCAGGTTGTTCAATCTTTGCTTAGATGAGTGCCATATCATTTGAAAGATCTGTTAAAACAAGAGAGAGAGAGAGAGAAATGGGGTTTAACGTCCACTCGACACAAACTAGGTCATTTCGGGACTAACATGTGGTTTAATTTTATTTCAATAATTCGCTTGCGCGTAGGGGTCTTTAGCAGTGGGAGGAAACCGGAGGACCAGGAGAAAACCCACAAGGTTGGACAGGAGACCCTACTCCTTGTCACGAACAACCGGGGATTCGAAACCACGCCAGTTGACTCAATGACAGGCCTTATGATACAGCGCACGCACGTGCTAACCATTTGGCCATCCAACCCCCCTGTTAAAACAAGAACTTAAAACCATGTTAGAAGCAGGTATCATTGAAGAGAGCCATAGTGTTTGGTCAAGTCCCCTAGTAGTAGTCCAAAAGAAAGATGGCGGAATAAGGATTTATAATGAGACTTTTTCCATCACAAACATTGAAGATATTCTTAGCCAGTTTAATGATATGCAGTCAGGATTGTAAAAATCCACTAGCCCGACGCCCGGGGCTACCAAAAATAACTTACGGGCTAGTGATCTATTTAGCCGTACTCGTCCTGGGCTAGTGCCCTTTCACCGGTTTGTGAATTAAACTATAGTGACGATATAGATAAATAAGCTGTAAAACATCCCACATTTATTTCTCAAATTCCAAGGAAAACTCAATCATAACAATAGATTTTCTGTAGTAAAACTTAGAGCCGAATGGACATTTTTTGTACCCCATCTATTCATTCATTCTTGACATTTCATTTCTCCATCTTGCACGCTTTGACAGGTCATGTACAAACCAGTTGAAATCGGGTTGATTTAAAAACTAAAGACTCACTTATACTTTATATTAGATTAGTTCTGACATAAATATTTGAAAGCATACCTTTGTATTTTTAAATACAAGATAATTTTGATTATTTAACATGTCAGGTATTTCCAAAGAATTTACTACATGTGTTCATTAGACACAGCCATGATGAATGGTTCCAGTGACCCGTGTGTCGTCAACTTTGACCCTATCGGCACGCAGCATGGCACTCGAGTGATTATATAAACAATTTTACTATCCTGTCTATTTGAATATTATATCAGCACATCAAACTGATTTGTTTCATTTTGAGACTCTTTATAGAGTGACCAGGTAAAACAATTAATTTGTCAATCAGTCAAGGCTATCTTGTGCTTTGCAGTAAGTGCTAATAATAACGTAACATATACAAATCTTCCAGCGGGAATTAAAGGACGTTAATTTACCGTGATAAATTATAAATGACATGTGCTATATGAAGTGTTTATATGGTCTTTAGTAAAAGAAAACATTGTTGTGGCTACCATTCCTGGTTTTGAAGGTCAGATATGATATGAAAACGAATATCGGATTGTAGTTTTTTTAACCGTTTCACCAGTGCAACCGAACCGTGACTGGTTAACCGAATAGCATATACATCCTTAATTATTAGGCAATCAAGTCTATGATCTTTATTAAAAACAATAGGTTGGCAGGCAACAAAACATGCCAAAATATTGAAGATTAAATCTTGTACCTTGTCAAACTATGGACTAGTGGATATTAATGCTGGGCTAGTGCCTGACAGTAGACTACTAGCCCTGGGCTAGTGGATTCAAAAATTTTTTTACGCCCCTGTATGCAGTACTTTACAATATTAGACTTGCAGTCTGGTTTCCACTAACAAACACTGGAGTCGGAAAACTGACGGATCACAATGTTTCTTTGCCAGGAAGGAACATTCCAATTCAGAAGAACACCTTTTGGCCTGAACCGAAGTTCTGGTAGCTCTTGCCGAATGATGAAGGCCGTTTTAGGTGACCTAGTTGGGAAAGTATGCCATATTTACATAGATGATATTATCATTGCCTCCATTGATAAACAGTCTCATATTGATGCCATTAGACTTGTATTAGACAGACTTCGCGAACATAATCTGAAGATAAAACCCACAAAATGTGAATGGTTTAAAAGAGAAACCAATTTCGTTGGCTACAGAATTTCAAGCCGAGGAATAGAAATGGATACTGATCGCATACAACTTATTAAAGATTGGCCAAGTCCCAGGAATGTGAAAGATGTACGGAAGTTTATGGGGATGCTTCAGTATTACAGGAAATTTATCAAGAATTTTGCAGCCATTTCCACTCCATTAACTGAACTCACCAGAGATAAAGTTCTCTGGAATTGGACTGAGAAAAGAGACATTGCCTTTAATAAATTAAAGCAAGCGTTACTTTCACCTCCAGTGCTAGCTCACCCCAATTTTGATGAATCGTTTACTTTGACGACTGATGCGTCAGGTTTTGCCTTAGGAGCAGTATTATCACAGGAAATAAATGGAATGGATCGACCAATAGCTTTCGGTTCCAGACAACTTCATGGTCCCGAGAAAAATTATAGTGCTCATCGACAAGAAGCTCTATCGATGGTCTATTTTGTTAAAAAAATTCAAGCATTTTCTGTTAGGAACGAAATTGATACTGCGTACCGATCGTCAAGCTCTTACTTAGTTGATGTCAACTACCTCCAAGCAATCAGCTATTCTAGTAAGATATATTGAAGTTTTATCAAGTTTTAATTTTGAAATTCAACATCGACCTGGTGTTTCGAATCGTGTTACAGATGCACTATCGAGATATCCACCTTATGAGAACTGTAAGGACTGCATTCAGAAAGAAGCATCAGTAAATAGTGTTTTCATGAACGATTTGTTGTGGCTGTCTTGTGTGTCAAAGGAATAGATGACTTTTGCGCAAAGGAATAGATGACTTTTGCGCAAATGAAAGATACAGTGCTTAGTGAAGTTATTAAGTGGGTCAAGTGTGGTGAAAAGTGTTCAATAGATGATCTTCATGAAAGTGACACAAAGAAACAATTGCGTCCATATGTTCATCCTGAAGAAAACACATTTAGACTTGTAGTGCCTGGAAAGTATAGGTTCAAAATCTTAGAACTCACCCATGATCACATTTTAGCCAGACATCGTGGTGTTAGTAACACTTTAAGTAGACTTAAACGAAAATTCTTTTGGATAGGTATGAAGCATGACTGCATAAACTGGATAAAATCATGTCAAGCTTGTGTTGCCTGTAAAATGAGTATACAAGTCCCACCTTTACAGGACCCAAGTAGACCATCTGGTCCGGATGAAAAATTGTGCATAGACTGTATAGGACCACTTCCAATGTCGAAGGAAGGAAATAAATATGCGCTTTGCATTATGGATGATTTCACAAAGTTCTCACAAGCATTTCCTTTGCGAACAATGACTGCGAGAGAAACTGCCGGAGTATTGGTAAATGAATACTTTTGTAAACAGAGTGTGTTACCTGTCACTATTCTGTCAGACAGAGGAAGCAATTTTACTAGTGAACTTTTTCGCGAAGTTTTAACATTGTTACAAATTAAAGGAGTTACAACCTTGCCATATTCGCCTTCGAGTAATAGAGCAATGGAACGATGGAACTGTACATTAAAAACAATGATAAAAACATATAGTGACACCTATAGTAAGTGGGTTGAAATGCTACCCTTTTTGTCTTTAGCATATAATTCAACAGTTCATTCTTCAACGGGATTTACACTTAATTTCTTGCACAGAGGTTGTGAAGCTCGGTTACCAGAGGATATGTTATTTCCCAGTGGAGAAGCTAAACATGATGTACAAAGTGCTGGCGATTATGCACGGACATTTGAGAAAACCTTGTTAAAAGCTATTCAAACTGCCAAGTAACAATTGGTCATAACCCATGAGCGAAATAAAAATAATCAACAAAAACATCTGCACTTTCAGCCGTTAAAGCCAGGTGATAGCGTTCTTATCAAAGATCCTGTTACATTGAAATGGAAAATGAAAGGTCGGGTCATAAGAAATCTTTGTGACAATCCTGTGGTATATATTATTGAACGTGAAGATAGTGTTAAGCAGTTATTACACCATAATAAATTGAAAAAGTTAGAAGTACGCAAACTTGTGTCTAATAATAGTGATGAAGTAGTTAAACGACATCAAAGCAACAGATCGAATTGTCCTAAAAATACAAAGCCTCAAGTACGTGTAGGGGCTAGTGACTCAGAAAGTGAAGACAAGTTAATAGGATTTGTTAATCTTGAATCTGATTATAATTGCGGTTCGAGTATAGATGCAAATGACATAGATGATTCCTATACTGGTACATATATTTCTGAGCATGAAACTCTGAAATTTGAAGATAATACGTCTGTAATCGGTGAAAGGGAGTCCCAAGATATGCGTATACAAACCGGTTCGGCCGAGTTACGTAGGTCAACATTATCTAGTTAGATTAGAAGATTAACTTTGTGTACATGTACCTTCAATGTATATTAAGTTGCAATTAATTGACCTTGTTATAACTATGATACAGTTTTACATGTATATTTGAGTCCTGTAATTAGAAAACTTTGTCAGTAACGTTTGTGCGTACGGAAAATAGAAAATAATTTGTAGTTTATATAAGAATGAATGTAGTTTAGATCATAACTTTTGAAATGACGAGGGTGTCATTTGGTCCAAACTTGGGGGAATGTCAGGCCCCTGTGTTGTGCTCTGAGTCCAAGTTTAGTAAGATGTTATTTGGAGTTATCCCCCTTCACTAGTTATTCAGTAATGATAATGTACACTTCCATGTCTGGAAAACAGAGACAAGAGCATAATTGAAGTAAGTAGTGAGTGAGAGAAAAAAGCACATGGCATGGCAGGAATTGAGTGAAGAGGTTTTTTGGCAGTAAGCCATATAGTAGAAGTTTATAGGCAGTTAGCCAATTGTTGTTTTGAACTTATCATTGTAGTTATGTGTAAATTTAAGTAGCCCGGTGTAAAGGGATGAATAAAACAAGGTCTGGTGAATTAAATGACTTTTTATACGCCCACATTTTCATGTGGACGTATTATGCCGTCGCCCCTGTCCGTCCGGACGTCCGTCCGTCCACAATTGTTTGTGGACTCTCTACAGGTCACAATTCTTATCCGATTTTGACGAAACTTGAAATATTGGCATGTATCGGATCGAAACTTTGTGGATTATGGCCCCTGTTTGTACGAAAAATCAGGTTTTTAGCTTGTGGACACTATAGAGGTCACAATCTTTATCCGATTTTGTTGAAACTTGAAATGTAAGTTGATAACCCAAAGATCTCTGTTCCTTACGATATTCGCGCATATCGGACCGTAACTTCCTGAATTATGGCCCCTGATTGTACAAAAAATCACGTTTTCAGCTTGTGGACCCTATAGAGGTCATAATTTTTATCCGATTTAAAAAAACGTATTATTATATCACCGTTACACCCTAAGGATGGCCGAGTTCGAATTTCGTGAAAATCGGCCCAAAATTGACAGAGAAAATGGCTGCCGTTCGTTCTCAAATAGCGTAAAAATATGGTATATCAAGGTTGTGAACCCTATAGAGGTCACAATTTTTATCCGATTTTGTTGAAACTTGAAATGTAAGTTTATAACCCAAAGATCTCGGTTCCTGTCGATATTTGCCCATATCGGACCATAACTTCCTGAATTATGGCCCCTGATTGTACGGAAAATCATGTTTTTAGCTTGTGGACCCATTAGAGGTCATAATTTTTATCCGATTTAAAAACCGTATTATTATATTACCGTTCCACCCTAAGGACAGTTTAGTTTTAATTTTGTGAAAATCGGCCCAAAATTGACAGACAAAATGGCCGCTGTTCGTTCTCAATTAGCGTAAAAATATGGTATATCAAGGTTGTGGACCCTATAGAGGTCACAATTTTTATCCGATTTTGTTGAAACTTGAAATGTAAGTTTATAATCCAAAGATCTTGGTTCCTTTCGATATTCGTGCATATCGGACCACAACTTCCTGAATTATGGCCACTGATTGTACGAAAAATCGCTTTCTTTTTAGCTTGTTCTCTATCCATCTCTCGAAAAATGTGGGCGTATCCTGCCTGGCAGCCGCTGGTTTTATTTATTGTGTCTGAAGAGTGGCGTGACAGACTTTAAGACATGGTATCCTTCTATTACTAAAACCCAAAACATGTACCTATTACTGAATGTAAAATACCCTGTGTATCTGTGATTGACCCATTATAGACGATGTCTATCTATTACTAGTAGCTATACAGAAGGTGTACATGTATCTATTACTGATCAAAGATGCCCTATTTATCTGTAACTGACAGCTATCTATACACGAGGAGTATCTATTACTGATTAATAAAGATCCTTGGTGTATCTGTTATCTTTTACTGATTAAAGATATCCTGTGTATCTGTTACTGACATATCTATACATGATGTGCATAAATTACTGATTAAAGATTCCGGGTGCATCTGTTACTGTAATAGACCGTGTGTTACTGACTGTAAGACAAAGTGTGTATGTATTGATAAGACACCCCGTGAGCCTGTTACACATTGTATACTTGTTACTGACCGTAGGACACGGCATGCACCTGTTACTACTGGTTGTATGATTTTACCCGAGTTATGGTTGTAAGACACCTGTGTACTTATATTCGTTACTATCCATGCAACACAACATGTACATGCTTCTGCTACTGACTGTAACTGTCACATGACATCTAACAGTTATGAATTCTAAGATTCTGTTGGCAGCTGTTGCTGACTGTGATACACGACATGTATATGTTACTCCGTTTATCTGTTACTGACTGACACATCTATTACTAAAACCCACATCGTTTTAGTAAGACAACATGTTTATCTGTTAAACACAGCATGTATAATGTTTAAATCACCTCATGTACCTGTTACTGACTGTAAGACACAGCGTGATACAAAAATAAAAATAGTTTGAGTGCCCAAGTTTAGATTTGTCGTTGATTCCATGAAGTGTTTAGGTTTTAGAACGTTAAATACTGTGTGATTCAACATGGCGCCCAAGGGCTTTAATATAAAATAGGTACGAAATAGTACCAAATGGTTTATTGGTATGAGAGTCAAGGTTTAGACTATAATGCCTTGGAAATCAGAAGTTGGAGGCGACTGACATGTGTCTCTCTTATGTGGACCGATGTGAGATTGTCCGTTGTGTTAACTGGATGAGTAGGCCTATTCACCTTCGGTTATATGTCAATGTCAAATAAGCAGAGTCTTATCAACACGATCGGCTCTGGACCGGTTTATGACAAGTAACAATGTTACAAACCAACCCAAGGCACCCTAGTTAGCAAAATTATGGACACTAGCACTTCAATCTAAACGATTAGTACAACCCCGGTAAGCGAGCTAGCGACCCCGGTAACAAATTCGGCACCCCGCCAATTTGTCAAACCTCTGTACAACCCCGGTAAGCGAGCTACCGACCCCGGTAACACATTCGCAAACCCCGCCAAGGGGTCAACCCCAGTAACCCCGCCAATTAGTAACCATAGAAACCCCACTGGGGTTTCGGTATAGTATAAATAAAAACGCCCAATACGTGAGTCCAATCAGTCTGAAGAGTTCAATACGAACGAAACTAGTCACTGACATTCGGGATAACCAGGTCTTCATAGCCACCTTATCTCTTATAATTGTAAGACACAGCATTAACCAAAACATATGTGTTGGTGATTGCAAGACACCACATACCACGAATATTATGTAGTATTCGTTATCACATACTATTCGAAGTGACGTTCGTCACTCTGCGAATTGACAGTCACATGACCATTTGTGTGTGTGTGTGTGGGTGGGTGGGTGTGTGTGTGTGTGAGTGGGCAGATCATTGAATTGGGGGACACTTGTATGCTTGCACACCAACAATTGCTGGACCATTGGGTTTTCGAGGACCAAAATCGGTCCTCGAATTTAGAAACCGGTGTAATCTACTTTCCACCCCCTGTCGAGTTTATTTTTAGAATATCTCGGTAGTGCACGGTTAACCGTAAAATACCAACCCTTTGGGTGAAAGGGTGTGTTTTCCAGCCTGATTACCTCCCATGTCAGTTCATATTCACACAGCTCAGTTACGTCATTTATCACGCATGCGCATACTGTAAGCGTATCTCCGCCATATTAATAATAGCTTAAATCACCTCGGTGGAAGTGGACGTAAAATATAACTAACAAACAACAACAATCACGGTAAGGCACCATGTTTAGTCGAGTTAGAAATATTCATGTTATTTTTTTGCTGACCATTTTCCACTTTTGTTGTTCTGGTCATATTAACTGTTATGCTTGGTGTCATGTACAAAAATTGGGATCGACTTTTTCGACATAATATGCAACGTAGTAGACTATCAATAACTTGTCATTTAATTTAAGTTATCATCTGATCATTTGGGTCTAGTATCATTGATTCAGTCATTGACTGATTGAGTCTAGGCCTATATATATGTATTTGTATGAATGGTGAACATATTCTAATATTCTGGTGTTCAGTAGAACGAAATCTTGTGATGTTGAAATAAATTAAAAATGTCTCGGAGGTTTGTCTTGCGCCAATGGGCAATCGAAATTGACCCATGTTTTCCCTATTTCTGAACTAAAATCGTTATTTCAGAAATAGAATATTTCTATTTCATGACATAGATAGAATTAAAAGTGCACCATTGTCATTTAGCTACAATTATGTATGTATCGGTAAGGCGGAAGACGTACATCAGTAGTGGAACCATTTCTACATTGTCATTGTATTTCCCAAAGTAAAGCGATAATTGCATATTTTCTAAGAAAGTCAAAACATAATTATTTCTATATCTACTACGTACACAATCATAGGAATCATTCTAGCAATTAAAAAAACATTCACATAAAATTTGAAATAATTTCTATTCGCGGACGGTATTTAGAAATTGTCACGCGGAACACTACGGTATTTTTCTGCGCTAGATGTAGAATATCAGCGAGTCTGTCGAGGTTTGCCGAATGGGAAATTGTATCATTTCTTTTCACTGGAAAACTATGTCTACACAACGGAAGGGGAAATTGTCTCGATTGTCAAGGTCCGCGGTTAAACAGACAGGGATAATGATGCCATTTTTAGGATTATTCTTTAACAAGGTAGGACTGTGTGTATATAGAAGCCATGTATTTTAAGTCTTTATTTAAACATATTTTAAACATATGACTTAAAAAAATGCAATTATCGCTATATTTAAAGTAGTTAAATCTCTAACTCAATATCATCCAAAACCTTCGACAATGAAAACACGAATGGTGTTGTGATCTTAACAGAAAAAGGTGGGCTTCTGATATCCAATATTTATGACAAAATAAACATGTGGGCCTGGATGTCAAGGGGTATGGCCAGTCCAACTTAAACAGAGATTTGGGGACAACTTTGTGGATGTTAATTGTAATTCTGATGATGCAATGTAAGTCAACTTAAGCATTAATTAGAGTTTCACACTGCGTAGCTTGTGTGAAACACTATTGTTTTTGTTAAAATTATTCTTCTTCTTATTATTATTTTTTTTTTTCCAATTTGATTGTATCTCAGAAACTACATTTTGGATCGATACGATTTCTTCGGTTTTATTGGGAAAAGTGGGTGTGACTTAGAGATTAAAGCTATTTTAGGCATTCTGTGACAACGCGAAATGTCCGAAATCACCGAAGTTGTCGTTTTGTAAAAGAATGCCGTAGTATTAACAATAATCATTGAATTTTAACATATGATGCATTTTGACATAGCCGGAGACCAGGCACATAGCTGTGCTACTTTTTATTTTTGATTGTCGACAAATCTTCGTAGATATTAAGCGCCAAATTTCGAAAATTTAAAATTTTACAAAAAACTTTTTTATTTATGAATATTTTTATATGGCATTTTAACCAGGGTTGAAGAGTTATCCGATTTGACTAAAAATGTCAACATTTTTTGTGTCCGTAATTTTCCTTGGCCGCAATTGGCTAATTCAGTTTTTCAGTCCTAGATTAATTCTTTATTATTCGATTTGTACAAAAGAAAGTTCATATGCTGCATGGTCCAAAATTTTTTTGGTTACCGGTCAAGATTCGTGTCGGCACCGGAAGTGAAGTAAAATCAGCAAAAACTACAATTTTGACAGATTTTGACAGTTCGGTACAACTTTTTGAAAGCAAATCTTATTTTTTCAAAATTTGATATTACCAAAAGTATACGCCATGCAAAGGCGCACAAATCATCGGACTCAGTTTTTTAAATTTCGATTTCGTTTTCCGGCTATTTCGATTAAAAGGTGAAAAAAGGTGTAAAATTAAGCTATTTACAACCCATCCACCGTCTTCATATTTCATCGTAACTTTCATAACCTCGTAGCAATAACCCATACAAAGAGAATGTATGTCAAAATTAGTTTGTAATATCAGCAGTTTTCGAGAAATAGGCAATTTTGCATGAGTCACATTTCGTGCTATTTTGCCTGTACAAGAATCAATTATTATTCAATTTTCAATTTTTCTTTCACCATTTGATGCCGAATGCCACATTTGACTAGATTAAATCATTTTAACACATTTACTGTCACCGGAAGTGAGGTCATTTGGGCAAAAACTGAATTTTAGCCTTCAAAACAGATATTTTTTCAAATGAGTCATATACATGTATGTTATTTGTTTAAAAGTATGATATTTAATTTCAATCAACAAATAGAATGAACCCATACGACCATATAGATACCACAAAATGGGTTCTAACTTGTAAGGTTTCAGAGAAATAGACGATTTTCTACTAGTCACGTTTCAAGGTTTTTGGTCTATAACAGTGTCAAATATTATTCGATTTTCATAAAATTTTCACCATGTGATGCTTTATGCCATTTCTGATTTCCTAAAACTAATTTAACATTTTCATTCACACCGGAAGTAATGTCATTTTAGCAAAAACTGTATTTTTAGCCTTCAAAACAAATATTTTTTTGAAGTGAGTTATATTTAGTATTCGTTTACCATTATGATATTTCATTTCAATGGAAATATAGATTGGATCAATACGATCATAAATATGTCAAAAAATTAGCTTCTAACATCTTCTTTTGCAAAGAAATAACCAATTTCGTCAGGATCAAGACTTTTCGCATTTTTATTACAGTTTATGGGTTCTAAATTAATTATTTATTGCCTGATTTGTATAAAACAAAAGCTCATATACTCCTTGGTGCAAATTCTCAACTTGTTTCTACCTATAAAGTTTTCTGTCGGCACCGGAAGTGACGTAATTTTGCCTAAAATTTAAATTTTGGCGGGCCAGGAGGTCTTTTCCTAAGGAAAAATCTTGATTTCTACAAATCTTATCAATGAAGATGAATCCTCCTACTGCAGGCGCAAAATATGTCGGGCTTAGTTTTTTTTGGGTTTTTTTTTATATCAGTTTTGTATTTGCAGCATTTGGATTTAAGGTTGAAAAAAGTAGTAAAAATCAGCTATTTACAACCCATTCATCGTCTTCATATTTTAGATTATTTCTACGCAACTTTCATAATTTTGTAGCATTAATCCATACGAGGACAATGTATGTCAAAATTAGATTGTAATATGCGCAGTTGCAAAGAAATAGGCAATTTTGCATGCGTCACTTTTCACGTTGTTTTGCATGTAAAAGAGTCAATTATCGTTCGATTTTCAATTTTTGTTACCACGTGATGCCTCATGCCACCTTTGACTAGGTCAATCCAATTTAACATTTTCACTGTCACTGAAAATGACGACATTTGGGCAAAAACCCATATGACCATACAGATATCACAAAATGGTTTCTAATTTGTTCGGTTGCAGAGATATAGGTTTTGGTCTGTAAAAGTGTCAATTATTATTTGATTATCATAAAAATATATATACCATTAAATCACCCAGTTTGTACGCAGGAACCCATCTTTAATATTTATTTTGTACCTCTTTTATTTAAAGCAACAGTTCAGCTTTTACCCAATGAACACAAGGTATCACAAGACCAACCCAGTGTCACGCCTGTGGCTCCTCCCACAACAAGCCTTTCACCTTGCAAATTATGCTCCTACCCCAACCGGGGGGATAGGATGACCTGGTGGTGTAGAGTGTTGCGCTTCAACCTCTAGCTTGCTAGTCACCTCTGGCTTGTGGTTGTGGGTTTGATCACTGGTGCGAGTGTATGTGGTTTGGAAATTGGGGCACCTTCTCGACCCAATGGGTTTACTCCAGGTACTCCAAATTCCTCCCACAAAGGCCCTGCACATGTGCTGATTTGAATAAAATAAAGGTATCATAGAATTGTCCCAAAATGACCCCGTTGGTGTTGATTGGACATAAACCCACATTTCATTTCATTTCACACCCCCACCCCCAGCATGTTTATGTTCAAGATTTTGTTTACGTAGCGTTGAAATTACTATGCAGTAATTGTTTGAGTAACGACGGTATTCAAGAGTATAGAAATATAAATCAACATATAAGTTGGGTAATAGATATGAAGAATTTTTGCCAAGAACAGGCCTCTTGTCATGTAAATTTTTAATCTGACTCAGATTGAGAAATAATGAAATATCGTATATTTATGGCAATTGTATTTATTATTTCAGTTAACCATACCTCTCAGGTGCCAAGTTGTTTAACAGTGGATAGAGGGATTCCTAAAACAACAAATACCAGTTTGAAAGAAAAAAGAAACCCAGGTAATTTGCTGAAGTTCGTTCGTATCTTTAACTGCTTCCATTGTTCCCTTGGAGGTCAGTGGTGGCTCAGTGGATAATGTGCTTGCGACGCAATGTAAAATGACGCAATGTGTAAATTGTGTTATGGCATCAATATTGTATTGCTCTTACTGTGTACAGAATTAACATGGCTTACATGTAACCCATCTTAATCAGTACAAGGAATTGTTTTGACATAAGCCCATCGCTACTTCAAAATAGAGGATTAGATGTTACACACCAATTTTACGCCCATGGTTTCCTTGGGGTTTCTTGTTTTAGTTCTTTCAGAGCATTGTCATTCTTATCGAGAATTTTTGTTATGATGTTTTACACAATGGATTAAAATTAAGATGTGGATGGAAAGATTTTAGTCTTATGTTAACTATTTAATATTTACAGGTGGTGGTGGGAAGAAATGTCCACATAAGTCATGGTCCCAAGCTGAAAAGAGTTACCATTGAAAAATTCTTCAGTGATAATATAAGCAAATTACAGTTATCAGGTGTTGGTAAAAAGAAATGCGAAGAAGCGATTAAGTCTAGTCATGGTATTTTATGCTCTTGTAACTGGGTACATGTAAAAAGCCAAGTTAAGAACCTAATAGAGAAAAAAAAAAAGTTTAGAGAGAGAGAGAGAAATGGGGTTTAACGTCCACTCAACACAAACTAGGTCATTTTGGGACTAACATATGGTTTAATTTTATTTCAATAATTCGCTTGTGCGTAGGGGTCTTTAGCAGTGGGAGGAAACCGGAGGACTCGGAGAAAACCCACAAGGTTGGACAGGCAACCCTACTCCTTGTCACATACAACCGGGGATTCGAAACCTCGCCAGTTGACTCAATGACAGGCTTTATGATACAGCACGCGCGTGCTAACCATTCGGCCATCCAACCCCCCTAAAAAAAAAAAGGTTTAGAAAGGCTTCTATTAGAGGAATTAATTTCTATTTGTTGCCATTTAGTTTAGCATAATATGAATGCAAATTATTCATATGTTTGGTTCAAATGTACACCAGGAGTGCTGTTTTCTTTGTTATTCAAATCTTTGATTTCATCTTCATGGTTACTGTTAATTCTTGAAAAATGTTTGTTGGGTTACTAGAAAGTTGGGTTTCTTTAAGTAGATAAACCATATTGTACACTTCTATTTTGTCATTATCTGCCTATATGATCAGGAAAATTCAATCATTTTCGTATTTGTAAAATAGCTTCAATTATGGATTAAATCTTTAATAAAATACAGTTAGATATTCAGAAGTTAGTCCTCCTGTTTGTTTTAATATTTTCAATATGCAACTGAATTGAAATGAAATGGGGTTTTATGCCCACTCAACACCAACTGGGTCGTTATCAAATTTAACTCATGTGCACATGTCTTTGCTGTGGGAGGAAACTTGACTACCCAGAGTGAACCCAAGGCGGCACCCCTATCTCTATTTACTCACACCAGGGATCGAACCCACAACTGCAAGCCGGAGATGACCAACCAGCTAGATTGACAGTCTAGACCACAGGGCCATCCCACTCCCCGACCCATCCCACTCCCCGACCCCTCAATACGCAACTGAATGTTGTCCCATTCCTGACCTTCTGCGAGATTTACCTTGTTGTGAGACGCATGTGTGATACCTTTTGTTATGGTATTCTCAGTATGTAACAGTCAAATGCTGGTCTTTACATCCCGTCCTCATTAGAATTGATGTTCATTCAAGTAAGGTATCTACCTTTGCTCAAAACTCCTGAGAGTAGGTCGGATAAGAGATCACGTAATGAGAGCCAGTGAGAGATTGGATTTATATTATTTTAAATAAAACAAAGGCAAAGATATATATAATGGAGGGTACCACCCCACCTCTCCTGCCTAGTATAAATGAAACGAAACAGGGTTTTAACATCCTACTTTTCTGCACCGTACCCGGTAATGAAGATGGGGCAATACACCAAGCCGGGTGCTATGAGGGAAATTTGCCCTTTTAACTATTAGTGGTATGTGCATTTTTGCAAAAACAATTGAAAGTTGTAGTTGTGGAGGGAAAAACATGCATATGGGGGCCTAACAAGTAACATTTTATTTAATGAAAGGAATAGTTATTGGTGTTTGGTGGTCTTCAGATCTACTAAACATTTACTTGAAACACTTATTTTTGGAAAAACTGAGTTTTGTGGTCTAAGGGGGGACAACCAATGCCTTGTTCTCTCTTTCCTGTAATTAAACAAGTGGGTTTTTTTTATCTATTTAAAGAACTTAATTATTATGAGTGTTTGGTGGTCCTCAGATCTACTTATATTTACTTGAAACACCCAAGTGGTCTCAGAACACTTTAAAATATTGAACATGTGTAATGGAAGGTCCTTAGATCTAATAAGTTTCTACTGAACTTGACACACTCAACTGGTCTCTGAATCCAGTGAAAAAACTGAACGTGTGTGAAAATAAAGGTCCTCAGATTTTACTAATATTTACTGGTGTAAGTGTGTTCCTTTGGTCCTCTTTTTGTTGTAATACTTTTAATATGCAAGTGGGTGTTATTTTGATCCCTACATCCCCCCTCTCAACTTTATTTCTTGATAAAACTGAGTTTTGTGGTCTAAGGGGGGACAACCAATGCCTTGTTCTCTCTTTCCTGTAATTAAACAAGTGTTTTTTTTTTATCTATTTAAAGTACTTAATTATTATGAGTGTTTGGTGGTCCTCAGATCTACTATTTACTTGAAACAGCCAAGTGGTCTCTGAACACTTTAAAATATTGAACATGTGTAATGGAAGGTCCTCAGATCTAATAAGTTTCTACTGAACTTGAAACACTCAACTGGTCTCTGAATCCAGTGAAAAAACTGAACGTGTGAAAATAAAGGTCCTCAGATTTTACTAATATTTACTGGTGTGAGTGTGTTCCTTAGGTCCTCTTTTTGTTGTAATACTTTTAATATGCAAGTGGGTGTTATGTTGGTCCCCATATCCCCCCTCTCAACTTTACTTCTTGATACACAGTTTCTATTTTTAGAATGGTCCTCTTGCGCCACCAATTTATCAATATCACATATCTAGCATACCACTAAAGATATCGACTTTAGCATAGGCTCGGGGAGGTACACTACCGCCTTAAAGGTAACTGAGTCTATTTATGGCTTAATTGCAGTAGGGGTTACCATGGTCCCCAAAACAATGTAAAATGTCATGGTCCCGCAAAACCATAATCTGCCTGTATGGGTGTGTGTGTGTGTTGTGTAACCATTAACCAAGGACCTTGTATTAATTGGCATAAAGAAGGACATCTTAAATTTAGCCGATACACATGACAATTTTTCTTGATAACCAGCGGCTGCCAGGCAGGATACGCCCACATTTTCGAGAGATGGATAGAGAACAAGCTAACAAGAAAGTGATTTTTCCTACTATCAAGGGCCATAATTCAGGAAATTACAATTCAATATGCGCGAATATCGAAAGGAACTGAGATCTTTGTGTTATAAACTTACATTTCAAGTTTCAACAAAATCGTATAAAAATTGTGACCTCTATAGGGTCCACAACCTTGATATACCATATTTTTACGCTATTGGAGAACGAACGGCGGCCATTTTGTCTGTCAATTTTGGGCCAAATTTCACGAAATTCGAACTCAACCTTCCTTAGGGTGTAACGGTGATATAATAATAGGGTTTATTAAATCGGATAAAAATTATGACCTCTATAGGGTTTCGTAAAATCAGGGGCCATAATTCAGGAAGTTACAGTCCGATATGCACGAATATCGAAAGGAACCAAGATCTTTGGGTTATAAACTTATATTTCAAGTTTCAGAAGATCGAATAAAAATTGTGACCTCTATAGGGTCCACAAGCTAAAAACGTGATTTTTCGTACAATCAGGGGCCATAATCCATGAAGTTTCGATCCGATACATGCCAATATCGAAAGCAGCCGAGATCTTTTGGGGATAAACCTATATTTCAAGAATTGTGACCTGTAGAGAGTCCACAAACAATTGTGGACGGACGGACGGACGGACAGGGGCGACGGCATAATACGTCCACATGAAAATGTGGGCGTATAAAAAACGCTAAACACACCGATACACCCCGACGATACAGAACCGCTTTATCGAGGTATGAATTATAATCAAGTGATTTTTACAGGTATATCTATTTTGGGGCTTCTGAGTATGCCTGGATAGCCAGTTCTGATCGAGGTCATCCTCGGTTCGGGCCATGTCCGCAAATAGGTTTAAATCCTTATGTGTGTCTTCAATGGAATATAATACATTGATTCAGAATAAATTATAAATAAACTCACTTGCAAGGTAAAGTAGGGTGATGATATTGACAAGAATTGCCATTGACACATGCTGGCCAAAATTTGCATCTTTCTGCTGCTTTAGCTTGTTTTAATGGTGTCATTTCTACATCACAATCTCCATCACCTTCATCTTAAAAAAATTACATTATAAAGTAGGTCTACTAAACAAATGTAATTGATTTGTTAGTGTAGAATGTTTTTAATTGCGTGGTGTACATTATAAAACATAGCTTGCCAGGCAATGAAACATGCGCCTAACAGCAGCTCAGTCATAAAATTTCCAAAAAGATTAGAACATAATTAATTACATGCACTAGGTGCTAACAAATTTCATGACAAAGGTGAAATACTATGAAAGTTAATTATATCAAAATTTAGGATTCTACTTTTCCATAGGATGGAAATTAAAGACAACCAATAGACAGGTTAATAAGGTGGGATGCTGTTATGGCCATATATGCTACACATTTTTGGAAAATTTTGTTTGTTTTGGAAAATTTATTAACTTAATTCACTTTACTTTTTTTTAAAAATGCATTATTTTCAATCTCATTTTTAAAAGATAGCCACACAGCAGCTTTGTCTCAAATGCAGGTTATCCAAAAGGAAAACTTGGATGTTGCATGAGCAAAGCCTCTTATGACCCCATTGCTTCCAAAATCATAGGAAAATAAATCTGTTAAAACCTATCCTCTATCACGTTCACACGGTATTCGCCAAAGGGGGAAAACTCCAGAACGGAAGGCTGTGGATATTGATCGATGACCCAAATGCTTCAAGCCAAATATAAACCAGTGGCTGCCAGGCAGAATACACTCACATTTTGCAAGAGCTGGATAGAGAACAAACTAAACAACCAGCGGCTGCCAGGCAGGATACATCCACATTTTCGAGAGATGGATAGAAAACAAGCTAAAACGAAAGTGATTTTTCCTACAATCAAGGGCCATAATTCAGGAAATTACAATTCGATATGCGCAAATATTGAAAGGAACCAAGATCTTTGAGTTATAAACTTACATTTCAAGTTTCAACAAAATCGGATAAAAATTGTGACCTCTATAGGGTCCACAACCTTGATATACCATATTTTTATGCAATTTGAGAACGAGGGGCGGCCATATTGTCTGTCAGTTTTGGGCCATTTTCACAAAATTCGAATTCAATCATCCTTAGGGTGTAATGGTGATATAATAATACGTTTTTTTAAATCGGATTAAAATTATGACTTCTATAGGGTCCACAAGCTAAAAACGCGATTTTTCGTACAATCAAGGGCCATAATTCAGTAAGTTACGGTCCGATATGCCCGAATATCGAAAGGAACCAAGATCTTTGGGTTATAAACTTACATTTCAAGTTTCAACAAAATCGGATAAAAATTGTGACTTCTATAGGGTCCACAACCTTGATATACCATATATACACTATTTGCATATGGGGTGGCAATTTTTTCGTACAATCAAGGGTCATAATTCAGGAAGTTATGATCCGATATGCGCAAATATCTAAAGGAACCAAGATCTTTTGGTTATAAATATGTATTTTAAGTTTCATCAAAATCGGATCAAAATTGTGGCCTCTAGAGGGTCCACAACCTTGATATACTGTACCATATATTTACACTATTTGTGTACGAGGGGCGGCCATTTTGTCTGGCACTTTTGGTCTGATTTTTAGTCATCATTAGGGTGTAATGATAATATATTCAAACATTTTTTTAAATCGGACAAAAATTGTTACCTCTAGGGTGACCACAAGCTAAAAACAGGATTTTTCATACAATCAAGGGCCATAATTCAGGAAGTTACGATCCAATATGCGGGTGTATAAAAAATGAAATGGGGTTTAACGTCCTACTGTTATGCTTCGACTGGGGTAACAACGAGATGCTACGACCTACTCTGACATCGAATTCAAACTGCCTAGGGATCTTTTATGTGCACGCTAATGTGTTCACGGGACCCAAGTTTTTCATCCCATCTGAATGACCATACGTTGTTCCTTGCCAGGCCCTCTGTCCTGCACCACTGACAAGGGTGAACGCCGCCTGAAAATCCTGATGAACTCTCTCGGCCAGCACTGAGATCGAACAGGGGACCTCTAGGTTAGCGAGCCAACATCTTACTGAGCCACCACGGCTCCCATTCCCTAAAAACTATAGCCCTTATCAAGTTCACAAGGTTTTTCAGAAAAGAGGACATAACTCCGGAACGGAAAGTTGCAGAATGCTGAATATCAATAGGGTTCATCCTCTCATGAACCCAATGCTTCACACCATATTTTACTAAAATCAGTTAAATACTATATTATATCATGTTCACAAGGGGGGGATAACTCTAAAATGAAAAGTCACAGAAAGCTTAATATAGATAGTGTTCATCCCAAGGATTTTAATTGGCTGTTTTTTGTCAGCCTTAGCTGCTTGATGTTCAATCATGCCGACTGGTAAAACAATGAACTGGTCACTATAGTATCATAAATCAATCTACTTTCTGTTAAATTACAATGGGTTAATTATTATTTGTTGATTAAGAGAGAGAGAAATGGGGTTTAACGTCCACTCGACACAAACTAGGTCATTTCGGGACTAACATATGGTTTAATTTTATTTACATAATTCGCTTGCGCATAGGGGGTCTTTAGCAGTGGGAGGAAACCCGGAGGACCCAGAGAAAACCCACAACCGGGGATTCGAAACCACGCCAGTCGACTCAATGACAGACTTTATGATACAGCGCGCGCACGGTAACCATTCAGCCATCCACCCCCCCTGTTGATTAAGAAGTCAATCAACTTTCTTGACGGGTACAATAAGAGTCATACCTTAGTGAGAATCGGTCACATGGTTCATAGTTCATAATCCGAGTAATTAGCACATTTAACGGTAATTTTGATAATCCCAGGGACCGTACACAGATTCTGTCAAAAATTTATATTTTTATGAAAGCTTCTTTTTCTGTTTTTATCATTATCAAATATTATGATTTTTTTTTATAAAACTGCACTGACAGTAAATAAAGTATCTCCTATCTATGAAGTAGTGTTCAGCCAGTGTTATGCGGATAAAAACTGAAATGAAATGAAATGGGGTTTAACGACCTACTGTTCTGCTCCGACTGGGCTATGAAGATGGGCATACGCCATACAGTATGCCTTGAGGGAAATTTTGCCCGGACAGCGGAGCCAAGGCCTACTCTTATATCAAATTCCAACTGACAATGGATCTTTTATGTGCATGCCAATGTGTACATGGGACCTCGGTTTTTTCGTACGATCCAAATGACTAGACAGCTGTCCTTGTCAGGCCCTCCAGCCGGTACCACTGACAACAGGAAACGATGGAAAATTGTGATGCACTTTCTTGGCCAGCCTCTTACACATTTAACCACCGTGGCTCTTTCTATCAGTAACATTGGTGGCATTAATGGTCGCAGTCATCTTCTCCTTTGTTCATATACCCACATAACATTGACTGAACACTTGCCAAATATAAAATGAAAGAGCAGCAAGCTGGGGGGCATAAAATGGCTTGATGATTTTCTTATTCACATCCGGATTTATCAGTATAGAAATTTATTAATAATTCTATATTTTGAAAAAGGTTTTGTCTCATTTTATGATAACTCTATGAGAAATAGAGAAAATTTATATTTTTTATGATATTTTTCCATTTTATGATAATTTTATGAGAAATGACAAAATTTTGTGAAAATATAAATGTTTTTATATTGTACGTCCCTGCTATAGGCCTATGTCCTTATTTTTGTGGTAATTCTGGTTATATTAAAGGGAATGGAAGCTGATAATTACCCTATTTCCTACCGGGACTTCATTTGACCTAATTCTCGCTGGTTCATTTCAAAATGGATTAAGAACCTTGGTTCATCCTTTCATGACCCCAATGTTTCCCACCAAATTTGAAAGAAATCTGTTAAAAACTAGCCTCTATCCATTCACAATGTTTTTGGAAAAGAGGGATAACCCTACAACAAAAAAATCACAGAAGGCTGAATATCAATTGGGTTCTTCCTCTCATGACCTCATGCTCTCCACCAAATTTGAAAAACATCCGTTCAAAACTACAAAATCTATTGCTGTCACTATTGTTGGATAACTCCGAAACAGAAAGTCATGGTACACTGAATATGTTTTGACCACAATGCTCAATACCAAATTTGAAAACAATCTGTTAAAAATTATAGCCTCTATCACGTTCACAAGGTTTTCAGAAAGAGGGGCATAACTTGGGAACGAAAAGTCACGGAACACTGAATATCGATAGGATTTTCCTGTCATGACCACAATCATGACCCTCTTATTGAAATGCTGAATTTGAACAAAATCTGTTAATTATCGGCGGGACGATTTACCCAATACTACCAATACTACCAATACTACAACAAAATGGTGCCAAATGAGCATATTGCTTGACTTTTTTCAAAAATGGTGAGATATATCGTGGGAAATGTACTTCAAATGTGATTACCGATGTCTTGCTGTTCCATTTGCCTCCCTATATCACCCAAATCAAGCAAATAATAACCCAATACTACCAAATACTTTTAGATTTTAGATTGCTGCTCAGATTAATCATCTTGTTGGGCTTTGCAGTTTGTTTCCAAGACGACGAAGTTAAAATAAGGAAGAAAACAGGTTATTATAGATGCCTCCGCTATAGTGTATTCATACAATATTACAGGTTAAACGCATATCAATATAAAACATAACATAAAATAAAAAGAGTTTTAAAAGAAGTTAACAAAGATTTGAAAATGAATTAAAATAAAATCAGTTTATAAAATAAACAGCCAACCATCTAAATAAAATGTTCATTTAACGGTCTCGTGGCCAACTCCAAAAGTCTTCTTATACTATAATTATTTCTTCATCCTTGTGACTTTAGTATGATGACACGCTGTCTACAAGTGCATGCGGTCCTGTAAAAAATCATTTGGGTATAATATGTCAGGAAAGCACACAAATTTATCTTTATATCTGTCTTTTAATGAGTTATTAACACGTATCCTTTGTCTTTTAAATGATTCCGGTTCGAAACCAGATACCTTTGACAAACTCCTTCTTGTCAAAATTTCACGGATTCTTTGAATATTGTCACTATTGAATAAATTCTAAGTATTCTACGGTATATATCCACAGGTGACGATGTCGCAGCGATGTCATTACCACCTAAATGAATAGACACGGTCACCAGTTTCCTCCCACATATGCATATGTTTATATTTATTTTTTCATGTAAACGATTAAGTTATTGCAGTAAGTAAATACGCAATAGTTGACAAGAAAAAATGAATATAAACATGATGCAAATGTTTTATTAAAGCATTAATTTTAAAATAAATACAAACAATCGACACTAACTAGGTAATTTCGGGACTAACATATAGTTCAATATTATTTCATTAACTTGCTTGCGCGAAGGGGTGTTTAGCAGTGAGATGAAACCGGGGAACCCAAGAAAACCCACCTTGTTTAACAAGACGACCCTATCAAGTAGTAAGAGACAGATGGGTCATTTTGAGAATAAAATATGGTATATCGTCATACTTGTTTTTCTTATTTTAAGTTTGTCATCTTGGAAACCAACTGCAAAGCCAAAGAAGATGATTAAACCGAGTAGCAATCGAAATCTATTTACTGATCGTAAAGGGAGATAACTGGGTAAACATTTCAATTTTCTGCAAAATATCAAATATTCGTTGCAGTAATTATACTAATGTGCTGTTATTAGACAATATTAGTTTGTTATTTGACAATATTAGGTTGTTATATTTGATCATATTGGGTAGTATTCGATGAGTATTTGGTATTATTGGGTTATTATTGACTTGTTTGGGGTGGTATAGGGAGGCAAATGGAACAGCCATACATTGGTTTCACATTTGAAGTACATTTCCCTCGATATAACTCTCTATTTTTGAAAAAAATCAAATGATGTGTCTATTTTGCATCCTTATGTTGTAGTATTGGGTAGTATGTGGTGGTATTGGGATGGTATTGGATAGTATTGGGTAAATCGTCCCACTCGTTGTTAATTATGGCAACCTGTAGAGTATTTACCGATAAAAACTAACAAAAAAGTGGATGTAGTACCATACCCCTGGGGGTCGGGACATGCACCAAAATAAATAGTTGCTATCCTTACAGTATAAGGAATAAATAAAAGTTCCAAAATGATCTGTAGACAAAAAAATTGGGTGTGGCTCTGCCCCTGGGGGGCTGGACATGGACCAATATATATAGGTACAACCCTATGCTGGATCATTCCGAATTGGATCAAAATCTGTTAATAATTGCATATTAATATCATTTACAGACAAAATATCAACAAACAGTGGAGGAGGTGGTCATGCACGCGCTATCGTCTAAAACAATTAACCACTTACATCATTCCAATCGAAATATTCGTCAACATTTCTTAGCGTGTTTATTTATTTATTTAAAGACATAACCCCCTTCAAAATATGATCATAAATCCGACAATATGCTATCAAAATTGAATCTTTTCTCGAACATCAGGCGTATTGGATTCAGCACGTATACATCTCTTAATTTCACGTGTCTCGCGAGATTTGTACTTTCATTTTAATTACTGAACTCTATAAGCGCCATGTGTGTGAAATATCTTTATTTAACTTCGGCTTCCACCGAAAATATATCACAGACAAGTTATCGGATACAATGTATGTTGATTTGAGGTGTTATATACTATCAGGATATGTGACATATATGACTAATTTCTACGTGTTATTGTCCGACACAAAGGAGATTAAAACGTCAGACAATGGTCAATGGAGAAATCACGGGTTAATCAGATTAAATTTCTAATCACTCTTATTGGATTGATATATCGTCCGACAAAGGAGAAGCAATGACTTCTGTTCAGGATTGATTTGATGAATTGTCCGATAAAGAATTAGTTCAGCCAATCAAGGCAGAATAGTAGTTAATCAAGGTAGGTGTGTAAGACGATATAACACGATAAATAGTCGATCACTTAATTACCTAATCAAACAGCCTATTATCAACGATAATCGGGTTGCACGGTAGTTATACACTCAGTACACTATATTAATTTTGGAATTTGAATATTATTCACCATGTCTTGATGTCTGATTGGGCATATTCCCGGTCGGACAATTTTGGGCGTTTCGAAAAAAGATTCGGACAAGTCCGGAATATATGGGTAAAATCCCATCACTGCTTTACGTTATCTAGTTTTTAATTATTATAGTGAGAACTGCCAGCTCGTTATCAAATTTCCCATAATGTATCTTTAAGTAATTATCAGAAAATCATTAGAATTTGTTTGGTTTTATAAAGTTTTGCCCCATGCTAACGTTTAGTATACGAAACATTTAATATCATGGATTTAGCTGTTCAAGTTAGTCAAGGTATTGATGTTATGAAACGATACAGCAAATTTCATCACTCTCAATTAATTAGAACTAAAGTTATCGTGTCCCAAAGCATCAACCAATCAAATTGAATATCTCTGCTTACCCTAAGCAGAAAATGCTCATCTTCGAACTCCATCAAGGCATTGACCTAATAAATACCTATACCAAGTTTTAACATTCTAGCTCAATTAGAAGGAAAGTTATTGTCCCAAAAGGTGTAACGGATAGACAGACAGATAGACAGACAGACAGACTGACAGACGGACAAACCCATTTTAATAGTCCCCTGCTTTCTTCGACAGGCAGGACAAAAAGTTTGAATGTCGGATTTGTTGTTTTAAGGCAGTTAAGCAAAATTTCATTTTGTGATCCATAAAAGAGGCCTCTCAAATACATTCAATAGAAAACAATTTACCATCTGAGTCTTTAAGATTAATATTAAACGGTTTAACTTTAGGTGGGTTAACTTTATTTGCAGTAATTTCAGATTGTACTATATTACTCATAGCTATATCAGACTCATTTCTTGTATCGCCAGTAAATGCATCAGGATCAACACCATCCAATGTCACAACAAATTTAGGATTAAATGTTCGCCTGAAAAATAAAATAAAATAAACATTATTATTATTAGACCTGCAAAGGAGAGAGAGAGAGAAATGGGGTTTAACGTCCACTCGACACAAACTAGGTCATTTCGGGACTAACATGGTTTAATTTTATTTACATAATTTGCTTGCGCGTAGGGATCTTTAGCAGTGGGAGGAAACCGGAGGACCCGGAGAAAACCCACGAGGTTGGACAGGCGACCCTACTCCTTGCCACGTACAACCGGGGATTCGAAACCACGCCAGTCGACTCAATGACAGACTGTATGATACAGCGCGCGCACGCTAACCATTCAGCCATCCAACCATCCAACCCCCCAAGACCTGCAAAGGAGATATATTGTAATGAGTTTAGAAATAAGAGTATATTTATTTTTTTATTATACATGTAGAATCAGTTTAGTCATAAATATTCATAATGTTTGTTCAGTGTTAAAATGCATAGTAAATCTAGTTGGAACAGTGAGGCTGGGGAAGCATGGAAATGATGTCATTGGCAAGTGTGTGTTTTCTTTTAATTTGATTGGCTAATTGACATCACCTGCCACATAGAAGTTAACCTAATAGAAATAACAGCAATATCAGTATTTAAAATACAGATGTGACGTCACCCTTTGATGTTGGCGTACCATTATTTCAAATAATCGTACGGGCAACTTGCCAATCGTACCTTGTCAAATATTAGACTCGAGTGACGTATTTCACTGTAAATGCACGTGCGGAGTGTCTGTATTTTAAGATGTTTAATGGTCTCGAGCTGAGACATTGCGTAATATATTGTAAAAACACTCGGACCTGACGGTCCTCTTGTTGTTACAATATATTACTTAATGTCTCGCTCTCGACCATTAAACAATACTCAAACGAAAACTTAAAAAGTTTCGTTTTAGTTCTGGTTGTCCCCCTAAGCATTATTTAGAAGGCACAAGACAATTTGATATTCTACATAGTAGATTAAGCAACAAATCTAGTACTCTTAAATCTGATTTGTATAATGCAAATCTGATTCCAGATCCAAAATGTTTATGCGGCTTTAACAATGAAACTACATACAATTTCTTTTTGCGAAATTTACAAGAGAGCCTGGAGAAATATGCATGTTGATCTCCATAAACTTAATATAGATATGGCTTGTTTAAGATTCAAATCTATCACTATATGGTGATCACACTGAGAAGTAGTAATAGTGTTATTTGTACGTTTAGGGTATAGATATCAACTCATTTTGGTAAATTTGTATGAATATCGGTAAAATTCTAATTATCACAACAAATCTAATACGAAGAGGCTAACATATGTAAATATGGTGTGTTAATTAACAGGGGTGAGAAATTGACTGAAAGGTGATTTAATTATCGCTAGGGGTGAAAATCTCTGCGACGGTGCGTTTTCTGTACTGTGTTAATTAACGGACGGGTTAAAAACGACTGACACGGTGTGTAGTCTTTGTTTGGTGAGTTTTCTCGAAAGCGTGTTATAATTGTACCAAAGGTGTTTTATCAAGGACTAGCAGGCTTAATCTGACGTGTATGTGTTAAATCCAATTTACCGTGCGATTTCTTGTTCGACCATGTTTCATGCAGATCGATCTTTGTTAAGTGTAGGTCTTTATACATGGATTTATACGTGCTGTAGTGACATATGTGCGTTCTTATACATATTCCCTTACTTGATGAATACTACGTGTTTTATACTTCGTACCATAGTCGAGCTGCAGTTATTTATATATTTGTCTTTTTTGTGGGTTTAATTTGTTCACATGTATAACAAATGATAATTCACACATCGAATAACACTAATGCAAATAGGGACATGCTCCCGCGTTGATATTGCCCATTGTCGAACTATGTATGACCTAATATTTTTGATGCGCGTTCGATCAAACGTTATGTCACAAAATTGTCTTTGCATGCAAAATACAGACTTTAGATTTAATATGGAAATAGGGGCTTTATAAGAAGAGCTAAATTTAAACACGTGTTAATATTTCTATTGTTTACGATTGTATGAAATAGTTTATCATTTTTCTCCCGGTAATAATGAACTACGGGTCAAGTGGATCCAATTTTTATTATGTAATTTATATACGTGATGATAGATCGAGAGCACAGGCTCCATGTGTCGCCAACTTGTTCTATTTATAAAAGCATGCAATCACCTTTGGAAAACAGTTTGCAGTCTAAAACGACTTTAAAATTTCTTTTGTAATTTCAGTGGCTTTATTTTTGAAAAGATTTTCATAATATGCCGTAGTAAATTGTCATTTTGTTTTTATTGTCAATTCTGTTTAATTGTGAACATTTCGAAATCTTAATATTTGACGAAAAACAGGGCCCTTATTCACGAAAACTTAAACTAAGTTACAACCGAAATTTTAAGAAATACTGCAACTTCATTGGATATATGCAAATTGATTTTACTGGTCAGCCAATCGAATTGCAGTATTTCTTAAAATTTCAATTGTATCTTAGTTTAAGTTTTCGTGAATAAGGGCCCTGATCTTTAATCATGGATACAGGTTTAGAATAGTGTTATAGCATGATTTATTTGTTAAATGTGACCCCCCAAAGCATACTGAGTCACAATTAGGAAATTTTGAAAATTGAGTTATTGTTATTTTCACATTCTCCAACTCATTACCTTCAATTTGATGTATAGTTTTTTTGAATTGGCCAAAAATTGTCTGAGCTGTGTCCATTAGAAGCTACCCAACTCACAAAAGTAAGTTTTAAGAAAAAGCAAGTCAAAGATTTGGTATGTTCCAAAACAAAATCACATAGCAACCAGGCCATTTATCTGCTGTTTTGTCGTTGAATATATCTTTCCATGGGTTTTCAGGGGTGCTGGAGACGAAAATAGTAGTAAATTTGGATTATTAAATTTGGGATGACAACTAATGATTAAAAAAAGATCATCAACACCAATCTGTTTTCACTAATTTTATTGAAACAGATAATATGATAGCAGATAATATTGAATTTCATACACATGCATATATACAAGCTGAAATTCTGAGCACTGAAGAATTGTGTGAATATCTATTTACATTTGTGAAATAGTAACTATTAAACAATATATATATAACGATGCAATAATAAGGCACGATATACAATGTGATCGTACGTTACAAAAAAAAGAAGGAATTTCATACATACAAGTAAACCGAAATTATGAGCACGGAAGTGTCCATTAATATTTTAGAAATTGTTTTATGTAGTACACGATAAATCATCGGTGTCATTCCAAAACCTCGTAAGTCGGCATTTTTTCAAAAATCACTTTTTTGCATAATTTAATTTATTAACATAAAATACATGCTATATAAAAAAATCAGAGTTCTGCGATAAATACTTTTCATTTTATTAGCGTGTGACCAAACCTTGTATCACGATTGGCCTGATTTTGTTCTTTTCTAAATGCTCGTATCTCGGCAACGTGTTATCGATGACGGTGTCAAAGGCCTTAAAGCGGTATAATATATGACAAAATTTCGCAGGATAATTGTTGTAATAAGATGTGTCATAGTAGACATAATTTATAGGGAGTAAATAATATCATTGCTTGTATTGTTTTTAAGGTGGAGATTATCTCTTTTTAGTAACAAAATAAGGTAAAGGCAATACCAAGTCATTACTGCCAGGCTACGTCAAATAAATCTTATTTAGTGCCCATGTTTGTCAGTTTTACGCTTCTATATTGAAAATACAAAAGCCACTACAAAAGACCTACCTGTGGGTAATAACCCTTAAGTAACTTAATCAACTGTGGGCAGTATCCCTTAAGTAAGCTACCTGTGGGCAATATCTCTCAAGTGACTTACCCCGCTAGGAATCTAGACTTACCTGTGGGCAATAACCCTCCTCAAGTAACTTACCAGACTGAGCATCTAGACCTACCTGTGAGCAATAACCCTCAAGTAACATACCCGACTGGGCATCTGGACATACCTGCGGGCAATACTCATCAAGTAACCTATCCCAGTGGGCATATAGACCTACCTATACGTGATATCTCTCAGGTAAGTTACCCGTCTGAACATTTTTACCTACTGGTAGGCAATACCCTTCCAGTAAATTACCCCACTGAGCATCTAGGCTTACCCTACTGAGCATCTAGACCTACCTGTGGGTATAATAGCCCTTAAGTAACTTACTTAACTGTGGGCAGGACCTCTTAAGTAAGATACTTGTGGTCAATCTCTCTCTAGTAACTTACCCCACAGTAAGCTACCTGTGGGCAATATCTCTCAAGTGACTTACCCCGCTAGGAATCTAGACTTACCTGTGGGCAATAACCCTCCTCAAATAACTTACCAGACTGAGCGTCTAGACCTACCTGTGGGCAATAACCCCCAAGTAACGTACCCGACTAGGCATCTAGATATACCTGTCGGCAAAACTCATCAAGTAACTTATCCCAGTGGGCATATAGACCTACCTATAGGTGATATCTCTCAGGTAACTTAGCCATCTGAACATTTTTACCTACCGGTAGGCAATACCCTTCCAGTAAATGGCACCATGAGCACCTAGGCTTACCCTTTTGAGCATCTAGATGTACCTGTGGGCAATAACCATCAATACCGTACCCCACTGAGCATCTAGACTTACCTGTGGGCAATACATATCAATAGCGTACCCTACTGAGCATCTAGACCACCTGTGGGCAATACTCCTCAAGTACCTTACCCTACTGAGCATCTAGACATACTTGTGGGCAATACGCCCCAGACAGCTTACCCCACTGAGCATCTAGACCTACCTGTGGGCCATATCCCTCACGCCACTTACCCCACTAAACATACAATGTATATAACTAGCTGCATGCAATATCCCTCAATTAACTTATCCTCCTGAACACCTAGACCTCAATTTAAGGTATCGAGGTTTTGGGTCTACTTTGCATCTAACTGTTGCCGAAATTCGCACGTAACTTGCCGCCCCTACCTACCCACTGTCAATACCCGAAAAGAGAATGGCATAATAAAATACTTATGATTTCCCTTCATTTTTATGCCCAATTTATCTCTAGCAACGCGAATACAAAAGCTCGTAAATCATACAGTCCTGGTACAAAAACGTTCAGAAACCTCGTATGTCGTAAGAAAAAAACAGATTTTGGGGTGAAAACCTCGTAAGTCCAAAATCATAAAAATGAACAAACGTCTGCTTATATTTGACAGAACATCTAATAGGGGTTATTTTCAAAGGTACAAAAAGAAAATGTTAAGCCACTCCGCCAAGTATCTGATAAGTTATGAAGTTATTTGTTCCTCCTGTAAAATTTTGTTGATCAGACTTACGAGGTTTTAGAATGACACCGACGAAATATAACCGATACATAGCATGCAACGGTGAAATAGTAAAACCATGTACAACTTTTGATCTTGGGATATCTCTCTTGTGCGAAATTCGAAAGTCATGTAGATATCCCGTACGATTAATTTTTTTTATTAAAACTAAGGCTGATAGAAATACGTATAAAAACACATTGAAAATTATCAAAAAAAACCAACAACACACATTTATAAAATGAGGTTTAAAGTCCTACTGTTCTGCTTCTAACCTGGGCTAATGAAGACGGGCATACGCTATACAGTGTGCTATGAGGGAAATTTTGCCCGGGCAGCGGCACTATCGCCTACTCTTATATCGAATTCCAACTGCCAAGGGAACTTTTACGAGCATTCCAATGTATACACGGGACGTTGGTTTTTCGTCTCACCCGAAGGACTAGGCAGCTGTCCTTGTCAGGCCCTCCGTCCTCCATCACTATATTACATATTCAAAACTGAGACAATTCAAAACACGATAAATTTCAAGAAATTACGAACACTATAGCGAAACTTTTGTTAAAATATTTTCAACAAATAGAGCATTTTTATTTTTATGTCTTAAAGTTGGCCAGTTACATATCCGAAATTTTCGTTTGAGTTCTTCTACAATAGTTACACCGATAACAAATTTTCTTTTAATGATACAGTTTATCAATAAACTTACCAGAAATTTATATAGTTTTACGCTCTACTGACCCAATCAACATTCTTAATCTCTTGAGCACTATAACACAAAGTTGCTAATTAAGTGGTGAGATTAACAGAATTTATTCCCATAAAAGATTTTATATACAAGACCTACATTACTAATGTATGGACTATTCTCTTTGGTTCTAAATTATAACACCAAGAGAAATATTAAACAAAAATGAACAAATATATGGTGTGGTTGCTCTGTGATTTAGTGTTAGAACATAATGATATCTTTAACTTGCCTTTTCTCTAAACTATCTTTCTGACTTGTGCGACCTCAAACGGATATAGCTTGGTCAGTTTTACAGTTTAATATCCGTTATCTTTTTGAATAAAGCAACCGAACTGCACGCCTTGACACCAAAAGTTGTCCAATATGAACTCTGAATAAGCTTGTGCATGCTTGTAATGTATAAAAGGAATTGTTCCTTTGATCGAGATTGCCGACTCTGTGCTCTACACGGACTACGGGTTGACGTTTGAATTATATTGGGGGTTTTTTTTATCAGGAATCGGGTTTGTACATTTGACAGAATTTATTAGCTGAACGGTACAGAGGTGTAACTTGGTCATTTCTACATAAATTGTATCATTATATTATAAAAAATGACATCCAGGCTTGTAAGCGTGTTATTTGGATCTTACGAGTCATTCTCACAAAATTAACGATAAGGTATATGTGATACACTCCCCCCCCCCCCTCCCCATAGCATACTGAGTCGCAATGAGGAAATTTTGAAAATTGAGTTATTGTTATTTTCACATTCTCCAACTCATTACCCTCAATTTGATGTATAGTTTGTTTAAATTGGTCAAAAATTGACTGAGCTGTGTCCATTAGAAACTACCCAACTCACAATAGTAAGTTTTGAGAAAAAGCAAGTCAAAGATTTGGTATGTTCCAAAACAAAATCCCATAGCAACCAGGCCATCTATTTGCTGTTTTGTCGTTAAATATATCTTTCCATGGGTTTTCAGGGGTGCTTGAAGACGAAAATCGTAAAAATTTGATCTGACGATTTCCGCAATTTATTTGCTATTTTGTCGTTTAATGTTTTTTATTTAGGATTTCAAGGGTGCTGGCGACGAAAATCGTAGTAAATGCACTCCTTTCGTAACGAAACATCCACAAGACATACAGCATAATATCACATGATAGTGTTATACCGAAGAACAATCTATACATTAGTAGTCTGTTGTGCACATGTATATTATAAGTTAATCTCATCAACTAATTAGCACCTTAGTGCCAGCTAGTGGTCAGGAGATTAAGATTGTTGATTGGATAATCATCAAAAAAGTCGCCACAGCTGTACGCGTGTTCATTTAACATGTGAATTAAAATAAGATTTTGCGTGTACGATAGGTCTATTATTATTTTCAGGTACTGTGACATTATCAAAATATGAGTCCCTATAGAAATATCAATTTCATAGTCAAGAAATGCTTATGTTCACTTTCGTGCATTTTGGCTTTGATGTAAATAACAACATTATTCAGAGGATACTAGAACTGAGATGCAGTAATGACAGGTTTCACTGGTGCCACGTTACCCTTAAACTTATGTCACTTCCGGGGCCAAGTTACCCTTGAACTTAATGTCACTTCCGGTACCAATGAAACCGTTTAACAGGTTTCCACAGCATTGCACACATGAAATAAAATGGACGCAGAATCAACCAAATCCAGCAATCAATTCATTTTATACATTTGTTACATGTATTTGTGATCCTGACAAAATTACATTACTTACAGTGATAATGAAAATGTTAAATAAGTTTTATGAAATCAGAAATAGCATCATCACATTGTGAAACGTTTATGTAAATCGAATAATAATTGCCACTTTTATAGACCAAAAACCTTGAAAAGTGACTTGTAGAAAATCGTCTATTTCTCTGCAACCGTACAAGTTAGAAACTATTTTGTGGTATCTGTATGATCGTATGGGTTCATTCTATTAGCTGATTGGAATCAAATGTCATAATTTTAAAAACATTACAAATCAGATTCATTTGAATAAAATATTTGTTTTGAAGGCTAAAAATACAGTTTTTGCCAAAACGACATTACTTCCGGTAATACTGAAAATGTTAAATTAGTTCTGTGAAATCATAAATGGCATAAGACATCATATGGTGAAAATTTTAAATAAATGAATAAAATATGTATTTTAAAGGCTAAAAATACAGTTTTTCCCGAAATGACGTCATTTTCGGTGATAGTAAAAATGTTAAATTGGTTTGACCTAGTCAAGATTGGCATTGGGCATCAAATGGTAAGATAGGTTGCCAGGCAACGAAACATACGCCTACAGCAGCTATATCGTCCGGGCAGTCAACAAGTGTTGTCGCATATTTTTACTTTTTTGGATAATGAAACATTTATAATACACTAAAATCTGATTAAGAGTAACAATTCATTAAGTAATTATCATCTAAAGTCAATCTGATGATATCTTTAGCCTCTAGAACGTCACAAAATTTTTCGAAGTGATCAAGGGCCATAACTTTGGCAGTAATTATCGGAAATCGTTGAAAATCAATAGGCTTCTTCGTCTCATGACCTTAAACACTGTTTATAAATTCAAAGTTAATCGGATATTAACTTTGACCCCTAGAACGTCCACAAGATTTTTTGAAGTGATCAAGGGCCATAACTCTGGCAGTAATTATCGGAAATCGCTGAAAATCAATAGGATTCTTCGTCTCATGACCTTAAACACTGTGTATAAATTTAAAGTCAATCTGACATTAACTTTGACCTCTAGAGCGTCGACAAGATTTATTTAAAGTGATCAAGGGCCATAACTCTGGCAGTAATTATCGGAAATCGCTGAAAATCTATAGGATTCTTCGTCTCATGACCTTAATCACTGTGTATAAATTTAAAGTCAATCGGATATTAACTTTGAAGTGGTCAAGATCCATAACTCTAGCATTAATTACTGGAAATCCCTGAAAATCAATAGGCTTCTTCGTCTCATGAACTTAAACACAGTGTATAAATTTAAAGTCAATCGGATATTAACTTTGACCTCTAGAGCATCCACAAGATTTTTTGAAGTGATCAAGAGCCATAACTCTGGGAGTAATTATCAGAAATCGCTGAAAATCAATAGGCTTCTTCGTCTCATGACCTTAAACACTGTATGGTACTTCCAATACCATATAGATTCTATAGTGAGGTGTAAACGAACATTCACCAATGGTTTAAGAGTGGTCCTTAATAAGGACTTCTTATCCTAAGTTACTATTTGGAAATACACCTTTAAGCTTGAAATAACCTTGTACCAACAGCTCTTGCAACCCTTCGATATTTTCTCCTGTAAGATAGTTGCAAATGGGGTTATAATTTCAAGATCCTTGCACTCACTGGAATAATTCTCAGATGGTTTTCTTATGATCATCTTCGTCAATCTTGAGATTTATTCCCCAGCAATTCTCTTCATATTTTGCACCCCTTGTTATCTTGAATAATTTCATGTACTTTTTGAAAGTTTATGTAACTTTTGTCCGATCCATTTACTTTGTGGTAATAAAATATGTTTAATTATAATAATAATAATAAGTCCATTTATATCGCGCTAATTCCATATATAGTCTTGCTCATAGCGCTACAAAAAACACATAATCACTCTTGCAAATATTTTTCAAATAAGTATGTTTTCAATCTGGATTTAAAGGAGTCTAATGATGGACTGGATCGAAGATTTTCAGGTAGCGAGTTCCACATATTGGCAGCAACAACACTAAATGAGCGAGCTCCAAAGGAGCTTAGTTTATATTTTGGGACGACAAGGTTGTTCTTAGTACTTGATCTTAGATTTTTTGATGGCACATAAGGTACCACCAGTTCTTTCAGATAAGATGGCATTTCACAGTATATGCATTGATATGTGAGAGATATCAATTTAAAGTCAATTCTTGCTTGCACTGGAAGCCAGTGAAGTGACCTAAGTGCAGGGGTGATGCGGTCTCTCAATGGAGTTTGTGTTACGATCCGCGCTGCCTTGTTTTGTATGCGCTGCAGTTTATAAATTGACGTTTTATTAATTCCGGCAAGTAAACTATTGCAATAGTCCAAATGGGAAAATACAAGAGAACGGACTAGTGTTGCCGTGGCAGAAGGAGTAATTAGATTTCGGATGGAACCAATATTGCGGAGATGGAACACACATTTTGAACGAACGTCGTCAATCTGTTTATTCATAGACAAAGCTGGATCAAGAATCACTCCCAGATTTTTCACTGAGGATGAAATACAGATGCTGGAGTTATCAATTTTAATGGGGCTGGTATTGTAATTAGACAATTTTGTTGTTGTTCCAAATGTTACGGCCTCAGTCTTGTTTTCATTTAGCTTGAGCATATTTGAATTCATCCAAGTCTTGATCTTGTGGGAACACTCTTCCAGTTGAGATAGTGTTAGGTTGAATGTAGATTTATTGGGTGGAAAACTATATAATAACTGGGTATCGTCAGCGTACAGATGGTGTTTCATTGTTCATTACTTAAGAGGTTGCCTAACTGAGTAGTATACAGAGTAAACAGAATGGGACCAAGGACGGAACCCTGTGGTACACCACATGTTAATTCAGCTTCTGAGGAGTGAGATGCACGGATAACAACTGATTGATATCGGTCAGTTAAATAAGAGGCGAACCATGAGAGAACTGTACTTTCAACACCAAAGTTGCGGGCGAGGCGATTTAAGAGCAGTTTGTGATCAATTGTGTCAAACGCAGCGGAGAGAGGTCTAACAGTAGCAACAGAGATATGTCACCGTTATCAACTGCCCATCGAATATCACTAAGAACACGAATCAGAGCAGTTTCTGTACTGTGTTTTGGTCAGTAAGCAGACTGGTACTTGTGCAAAAGGTTATGTGAGTTTAAATGCTGTAACAGTTGACATTTAATCACCTTTTCAAGGACTTTTGAAAGAATGACAGATTGGAAACAGGACGGTAGTTTTGAAGGGTATTTGCATCAAGTGAGGGTTTTTTCAGGAGAGGTTTTACAACCGCTTGTTTAAAACATCTTGGAACTCTTCCTGTTGACAGACTCAAATTTATAATATCAGTGATAATCGGAGATAAGATAGGCAAAAGTTGCAAAAATAAATTGGCAGGTAATGGATCAAGCTCACAGGACGTAGACTTAGATTCACGAATAATATTTTGAATTTCAATTTCGGTAACGACCCTGAATTTTGATATTTTCGTGCCACTGTATTCTTGTGATGCTACAGGAGACGATGTTCTGAGACTGTTGCGAATGGTATCAATCTTATTAATGAAGAAATTATTGAAATTATTTGCGAGCACTACATCATCTTTACAAACTGTTTAAACCAAACACTGTGTATAAATTTAAAGTAAATTGGATATTAACTTTGACCTCTAGAGCGTCCACAAGATTTTTTGAAGTGATCAAGGGCCTTAACTCTGGCAGTAATTATCAGAAATCGCTAAAAATCAATAGGATATTAACTTTAGCCTCTCTAGAGCGTCCACAAGCAATTGTGGACGCCGGACCCACCGACGGACAGGGGCGACGACAATATACGACAACATTTAAAAAAATTAAAAAGTCTGAGCTCAAGAATCTATGCACCTTTACAGGGCACACCCTTTTAGTTATATCAGATTTGGAAAAAATAATATATGTGCTTTCAAAAAGTGGTACCAAACTGTCAAAATTGTAGTTTTTGGTAAGATTACCTCACTTCCGGTGCCGACAGGAAACTCTATTGGTAACAAAAAAAATGACGGGAAAGAACTAAAAAAGCCAGGAAAATATCGAAAAAATAAATGAGATAACTTTGAACGGAACTAATATTTTTTTAATCAGATTGACCTCAGCTGTTCGAATATTTAGGTTAAATTTGTAAATTTTGAAAATTAAAGACATAAATTGTCCTGCAAACAACTTTGTCGGCACATAAAAGGTCAAAGGTGAAATTTTGAAATTTTCAAACACCAAAAATTCAACGTTGATCCCGGGCTATCCTGAAATGTATAAATTTCAGAAATAGGAGACGCATTGAACATACTACGGTCTATTGAGTTTATTTATAAGCCCGTTAATGTAGATTTTTCACATTCAATTCAAAATGGTGACCATCAGTTGACCAAAATAAAAATTCTGTTCTGATTCTGAACGTATTTTAGGCATTCCTTTAAGGATTCAGAAAATGTAACTCCCATGTCTGTAAGTATAATGTCGCAAAAGCCTCAGGGATTTTTCGCGTTTCAAGATGGTGGCACTTCCAGTTCGATTGATAGACTTCATATTTTGTGTACGCATCAGTAATTTCTTATCTAGTATAGAAAAAAAATTCCAGGGCAATCTGACCTATATTTTGTCGATTTTTAAAAAAAATTTGATCCCTATTTTCTCATAGGGGAGGTAACTTAGAATTTCTAATGACTTCGTTGAAGTTGGATCAACAAGGTCTACTTTTACATTCTTAATTTTATGAAAATCGAACTAATATTCAGGAAGTTATAATGTTGGTTTTACTTCCAGGATGAGCTGTCAATGACATAATATTCGAATTTCGAAAATCGGAAATAGAAGATTTAAAGTAAATGTTTTAAGGTACTCAAATAAAAAAAGGATTAGTAAAATAGATCACTTAATCACAAAGTTACAGCTGTGTAGGTCAATTTTTTCAACAGTAAATTTTGGTGATTTCGGATTCATAAAATGTTTTGAAAATATATTGACTTCAAGGCCACCACCCATTCTTGGAAGGAGGCTAACCAGAAATGTATTAATTCCAGAAATAGGAGACGAATTCAGGAAACACCAGGCTTTCCTGTAATGTATTAATTTCAGAAATTGGAGACGCATTGAACATACTACGGTCTATTAACTTTATTTACAAGCCCGTTAATGTAGATTTTTCACTATTTTTCACATTCAATTCAAAATGCGAACCATTAGTTGACCGAAATCAAATTTCTGCTTTGAACGTTTTTTAGGCATTCCTTCAAGGATTCAGAAAATGTAAGTCCCATGTCTGTAAGTATAATATCGCAAAAGCCTTAGGGATTTTTCATGTTTCAAGATGGTGGCACTTGCGGTTTGATTGATAGACTTCATATTTTATGTACGCATCAATTCACGAAACGCCAGATTATTTCGATTATTTTCAAGCCGTTAATGGGAATTTTTCACCCCTAAAGAACTTTGTCGGCACGGAAAACGTCATGGGCGAAAATCAAATTTTTTCGAATATTCAAATACCAAAAATGCGACATTTATAGCTTGATTAGAAACACAATTCCGCTACATGGTCCTCCCAAATAAACAAACTATACATTTTTGGAAAGCTTATAACACCAGGAACACAAATCCAGAGAGTTCCAAGCAAAAAGTCTGCACTAACTCGATTTAGGGCCAGATGAAAATTGTAATAATTGTCAAGTAAATGCTATATTTAAACTAATAATTGTGAAGATGACATACAATTAAATATTGGTGAAAACACCCGATGCTTTCATCCCGTACAAAGAATATGCTATTGGTTAAATTTTGATTTAAACCAATGTATTAATTTCAGAAATAGGTAACGATTTCAACAAACTACGGTCTATTCTGTTTATTTACAAGCCTGTTAATGTAGATATTTCACTATTTTTCAAATTCAATTCAAAATGGTGCCTATCAGTTGACCTAAATTAAAATTCTGCTCTGAACGTTTTTTGGGATTCAGAAAAAATGAGTCCCGTGTGTGTAAGTAAAATATCAACCAGCGGCTGCCAGGCAGGATACGCCCACATTTTTGAGAGATAGATAAAGAACAAATTAAAAAGAAAGTGATTTTTCCTACAATCAAGGGCCATAATTCAGAAAATTACAATTCGATATGCGCAAATATCGAAAGGAACCAAGATCTTTGTGTTATAAACTTACATTTCAAGTTTCAACAAAATCGGATAAAAATTGTGACCTCTATAGGGTCCACAACCTTGATATACCAAATTTTTTTGCTATTTGAGAAAGAAGGACGGCCATTTTGATTGTCAATTTTTACGAAATTCAAACTCAGCTGTCCTTAGGGTGTAACGGTGATATAATAATACGTTTTTTTAAAGCGGATAAAAATTGTGACCTCTATAGGGTCCACAAGCTAAAAAATTGATTTTTCTTACTAACAGGGGCCATAATCCATGAAGTTTTGATCCGATACATGCCAATATCGAAAGCAGCCGAGATCTTTTGGAGATAAACCTATATTTCAAGTTTCGTCAAAATCGGATAAGAATTGTGACCTGTAGAGTGTCCACAAATAAATTGTGGATGGACGGACGGACGGACGTATTAAAAAGCCTTAGGGATATTTCACATTTCCAGATGGTGGCACTTCTGGATTAAGCTACAAACTCCATTTTTTGTGTCGTAGCTAGTCGAGAAAAAATAATTCAAGGTGATCTGACCTATATTTCGTCGATTTTGTTTGAAAACTTTGATCCTTAATTTCTCCAAGGGGAGATAAGTTAGAAAGTTTCTAATGACATCTTTCAAGTTTCATGAAAATCGTGCAACTATTAAATAAGTTGTTAAATTGGTCTTAACTTCCGGAACAAAATTACAGCGACGAATTTTCAAAATTCGAAAATCTGAAATTGCAGGTGAAAATGACTTTCGTCAAGGTACTAAAAGAAAAAAAATTAGTAAAATAGGTGAATAAACAACAAAGTTACGACTATGCATTGTTCGGTGATTTTGAATTCTTAAAACATTTTGAAAATATATTTAAACAATACTCACCACCCATTTTTGAGGGGGTAGGTCAAAGTTTCAAAAACATCCTATGGTTAGATTTTGAGAAATCCGATTTGCAGAAAACACAAAAAAAACAAAACAAAAAAAACTGCACGGTTAATAATATGAAATTAAATAGGCTTTAACGTCCTGCTGTTCTGCTTCTACTGGGCTAAATAAGACAGGCATACGCTATACAGAATGCTATGAGGGAAATTTTGCCCGAGCAGTGGCACTTTGGCCTACTCTTATATCGAATTCCAACTGCCAAGGGATCTTTAACATGGACACCAATTTATAGACGGGTCCTCAGTTGATCGACCCATCAGAACGATTAAATAGCTATTCTTGTCAGGGCCTCCGTTCTGTACTACTGACAAGGCGTAACAACGCTGGAAAATGCTGATATTTATGCGTATATATAGTGAGTAACATTGCACCCGGTGTAAAAAATAAAATTGGAAAATAAAGGGAAATAACTGAGACTTATACCCATACTTTTTCTCGAATCTTTGATGAAAATTGGAGGGTATACACCGATACAGAGTCACTTTTGAAGGCCACTTTTGAAAAGTGTATCGGTTGAAAAGTGGCCATGTATCAGTTGAAAAGGGACAAAAATAACAAAATCATGATTTACATATTTATTTGAACATCTACAACCCGTTTTGAACATGTTATGGTAAAAGAGTCATCATTTTCAACTGTCTCATCACTTTTCGAATGTGCGTCACTCTCAGTTATATTCTTACATTTTGTCTCATATTTTTTTACATTTTGATATCTAGTCGCACTTTCACATTTTGTCGCAGCTTATGCTCATCCGCAGCACATAATCCAAATATTTTACTATTATAAATTAATCTCTTGGCATTTTCAACACTAAATACTTTCACATTTTGTCGCGTTTTATGCTCATCCGCAGCACGTAATCCAAATATATTACTAGTATAAATTAATCCATTGGCATTTTCTACACTACAAACTTGAGAACTCTACAATTCCAACTCGTCTTCATTTAATGGCTGTTCTTGTTTTTGTCTGTCAGCGGATGTCAATACCTCGCGAAGTTAATGAATTGATCTGTGCGGAAATTAGCAAATGTACCTTCCTTATCAAAAAAGTTAAAGATAGGTTGCCAGGCAACGAAACATACGCCCACAGCAGCCATATCGTCCGGGCAGTCAACAAGAGTTGTCACATATTTTTACCTTTTTCGGTAATGAAACATTTATAATACATTAAAATCTGATTAAGAGTAACAACTCATTAAGTAATTATCAGAAAACCATAAGAATTTGCCCCATGCTAACGTTTAGTATACAAAACTTTTAACATCATGGATTTAGCTGTTCAAGTCATAAAGATTCATTGAAAATCAATATACTTGTTCGTCTCAAGACCTTAAACACTGTGTATAAATTTAAAGTCAATCGGATATTAACTTTAGCCTCTAGAACTGAAAATCAATAGGCTTCTTCGGCTCATGGTCTTCAACACTGTATATAAATTTAAAGTCAATCGGATATTAACTTTAGCCTCTAGAGCGTCCACAAGAATTTTCAAAGTGATCAAGGGCCATAACTCTGGCAATAATTATCGGAAATCGCTGAAAATCAATAGGCTTCTTCGTCTCATGACCTTATACACTGTGTATAAATTTAAAGTCGATCGGATATTAACTTTGACCTCTAGAGCGTCCACAAGATTTTTTGAAGTGATCATGGGCCATAACTATGGCAGTAATTATCGAAAATCGTTGAAAATCATTACCTTAAACACTGTGTATAAATTTAAAGTTAATCGGATATTAACTTTGACCTCTAGAGCGTCCACAAGATTTTTTGAAGTGATCAAGGGCCATAACTCTGACAGTAATTATCGAAAATCGATGAAAATCAATAGGCTTCTTCGTCTCATGACCTTAAACACTGTGTATCAATTTAAAGTCAATCGGATATTAACTTTAGCCTATAGGACGGGGGCGACAACAATATACGACCACATTTCAATGTGGGCGTATAAAAACCCAATCTTTTGTACTGATCTCGAAGTGTCACCATATTCCTATGCAATTGGTATTTTTCCTCTTGTTTGGCGGAATTCGACTCATCTGTATGGCTTTAATTTCTTGTTCTGTGAAGGATCGGGCTTCTAAATCTTCGCTATCATTGACATCTCTTGCAGAGCTGATATTCTCGGTCTTAGAAATATATATCTGTGACATTATAAAGTAGGATTCTTCGACGAATTCCCGCATTCATTTCTGCCATCCCCTACAATCGACGCAGCCAGGATGTTGGCAAAACAACATTAAATGGCTTTTGTACAAAATGATTGGATGACGTTTGCTTTTCTCAACCAATCAATATCACTGTTATGAACATTTTCCCTGACCTGATTTAAACCGTGAAATGCACGTGTGGTGTACTGACATCATTTACCCGAGTAGAAATAAGCGTTTGCGATGAGATAATTGGGGGGCTCTGAATGGGAAACTTTGATAAATTTGTGAAATGAAAAATGCTTTTGAAATTGGGAAAAATAGAAAAAATCTCTATTTCTCGAAAAAGTATTTAGTACAAGTCAGTTATATACCTTGTTTTCTCGGTGTATGGGTTGATACACCGTCTCTTTTTTGAGTGGAGATCTTCCCACTCAAAAAAGAGATGGTGTATCAACCCATACACCGAGAAAACAAGGTATATAACTATTACTTGTATTGCTGTAATCAAATTGACTCCCCCGTTCCAGAAGTTTAAAATACGGATCATTTTATTTTTTTATTTTAAAACTTGAAAGATATTTTTATAGTTCAAAGAGCTAGAATAAAGTCACCTGGCTGGGACATCAGGTGTTTCCATATATCAGACAAAATCAAAAACATGCTATGGACAAAATTGCGCAAACATGAAACCCCCAAAATGTCAGAAACTGTTCAAATATAATCTACTGAATTGGTCTTATGTCGGAGATTTACTTTTTCCCCACCAGATTACGACACTTATGAGGTTCAGTCTAATATCCCCAGACCACTTGAATTAGGTTAAAAGGTGAATTATCGATATAATTAACGGTGATGGCTTTATGATCTGGATATCTGTATTGAAACAGGCTGAAGAGTGAAGTCGAGTCAATTAATTGACTGCTAAAATATAACGAGAACCATTCCCCCTGGCCAAAAGGTAATCTAAAAATAAAAAGATATTGTTGAGATCGTATTGCTGGAATCGGATTTACTTTCCGTTGCAAAATTTTCTCAAAAATAGATCAAGTCTTTTAAACCCAGAAGGATCAGAAAATGAGCAAAAAATGGTTGGAAAAATGCTGAGAAAATATAGAACAATAAACTGAGATAACTTGTAATGAATCTTATATTTTTGGAATCGGATTGATCTCAGCTATTCGAATATTTAGATCAAGTTTGTAAGTTTGAAAAATTAACATTAAAAAAAATGCTGTGCAATCAACCTTCGGAAATAGGAAACCAATTCACGAAACGGCAGCTTATTCCAAGTATTTCCAAGCCGTTGTCGAGTTAAATGAATCAATCTTTCAAGTTTCATTCCTAATATCAAGAAAATCGTGCTTTGATCCCTCATTTCTCCAAGGTGAGAAAATTTCTAAAGACATCGTTTAAGTTAAATGAATCAGGTATACTTTTATTCCAAATTTCTTGAAAATCATGCTAATATTAAAGAAGTTGTTATATTCGTATTTACTTCCGAAGTAATATGTCAATGACGTAATTTTTGAATTTTGAAAATAGCAGATTGAAAGTAAATGTTTCAAAGTACCCAAAGAAATATGAATATGTAAAATAGGTCAAACATTCCCAAAGTTACAGCTATGTAGGTTAATTCTTTCGTCATTAACATTTGGTGATTTCAGATATATAAGCTTGACAGAATCTTAAGAAAAAAATTGTCCTGTAAACAACTTTGTCGGCACGAAAAACGTCAAAAGTGGAAATTGGAAATTTTGAAATACCAAAAATTTGTGTCTGAGCCAGGCTATCTAGAAATGTAATAATTTTGATAATAGAAGACGGATTCCCTAAACCACGACCTATAGTGTATGCTTTCAAAGCCCATTAATGTGGATTTTTCACTATTTTTCATTTTCAATTCAAAATGGCGTCCATCATTTGCCAGAAATCAAAATTCGAAGCGCTACATTTTATGCGCATTCCTTCAAGGATTCGGAAAATATAATTCCCTTGTCTGTAAGTAAAATATCAAAAAGGCCTTACGGATATTTCACATTTCAAGATTGTGGCACTTCCGGATTGAGCTACAAAGTCCATTTTTTGTGTACGAATCAGTGGTGTCGTAGCTAGTATAGAAAAAATAATTCAAGGTAATCTGACCTATATTTCATCGATTTTTTCAAAAATTTGATCATTTCTCCAAGGGGAGATAAGTTAGCAAATGTCTAATGACATCTTTCACATCGCATCAGTAAGATCCACTTATATTCCAAAATTCAACAAAATCGTGCAAATATTAAAGAAGTTGTCAAGTTGTTCTCAAATTCCGGGTCGAAATCACAGCGACGAATTTTTCAAAATTCGAAAATCGGAAATTGCAGATGAAAATGATTTTTTTCAAGGTACTCAAAGAAAAAAGAATTATTAAAAAAGGCCAATAATCCACACAGTTACAACTATGCATTGTCAATTTTTTCGTTCGTAAATTTCAGTGATTTCGAATTCGTAAAATGTTTTGAAAATATATTTAATCACAAGCCGCCACCCATTTTTGGGAGGGTAGGTCAAAGTTTCAGAAAGATCCTATGGTTAGATTCTGAGAAATCCGATTTGCAAAAAATACACAAAAAAAAAAACAAGAGCATCGCTAACGCTGCAATATACGTCCACATTCCAGCATTGATTGATGTGGTACTTTTTAAAATGAAGAGAATGAAATATGAAATGGCTGTAACATGATAAGAAGCAAAGAAGGCTAGGCATTGGGTTTATTTTGCCAAATTTACAGACAAAATACTAACAAAAAAGTGGGTGTGACACTTCCACAGGAGGTTGGGGCAAGCACCAAAATAAATAGTTGCTGTCTTTACGGTATAAGGAATAAATATGCAAAGTTCAAAGATAATCCATTAGGAATCGTGGCCTGTAGGCAACTCACAGTGACACAAAGAACAAATAGGGGGCATCCTTAGGGTATAAGGAATAGGTATGCAAAGTTTCAAAATGATCTGTTAAGAATTGCGGCCTGTAGACGACAAACAATGAATACAAGAAATGGACATGGCACAACCACTGGGGGTCGGGCATAAACCAAAAACAACAGAGAGAGAGAGAGAGAAATGGGGTTTAACGTCCACTCGACACAAACTAGGTCATTTCGGGACTAACATATGGTTTACGGATCACTGTCGGGATAGATTTAACACGTTGTATGGGAACTTAACTTCCTGTACCAGAAGTTTCAGAAAGATCCATTGGACAGTTTTTAAATGAAAGGAAAATTAGAAGATATTTAACAATATTTAGCAAAGTAGTCTGATACTAATGTTTTATCTCCCTTATACCCTTCGAAATGAAATGAAATGAAATGGGGTTTAACGTCCTACTGTTCTGCTCCTAACCTGGGCTAATGAAGACGGGCATACGCCATACAGTGTGCTATGAGGGAAATTTTGCCCGGACAGCGGCACTACGGCCTACCCTTATATCGAATTCCAACTGCCAAGGGATCTTTTACGTGCACGCCAATGTGTACACGGGACCTCGGTTTTTCGTCCCATCCGAACGACTAGACAGCTTTCCTTGTCAGCCCCTCCGTCCTGCATCACTGACAAGGGAGAACCATGCCGGAAAATCTGGATGAACTTTCTCGGCCAATGCAGGGATCGAACACCCGACCTCCAGGCTAGCGAGCTAGCGTCTTACCCACTTAGCCACGTGATCCCCCTTATACCATTAGAAGAAGATATAACAATTTTTCAACTTTTTTCAAACATTGTGGCTCTTTTTGGACCATTTATACTATATTGAGGCTTTTAAATTTGGATTCACACCCTAGACCACCGTTAGGACTCTAAGTAACAGAAGTTTAAGAAAGGAAAAAAGAGAAGTTTTCGGGATGAAAGCATCTGAATAGCCCCCAAAAATGAAAATACTAGATTTTCAGCGTCCCATTATATATTGCCTAACCAGCGAATTTTTACCATTTAGATGTCATATGATCGTCCATTGTTGGGGCTATCCAATGACACTTTAGTTGTTTTGAAATCTTACATAGTAATCACTTTTTTCGCAAGATCACCAGTATGGACCACAAATCTTGAAATAAACTGAAGCCAATGAAGTTATATATTATAGCAAATATTTTACCATCCATTCGATCGAGATTTGCTGACTTTACCTCCAAGTTTGTAGTTTGAAGACCACTGAAGAAGTTAAGTATGTCTTTCCTGTGGAATAGCACTTGGGCAGATATTTCAAAGAGACAATTAAATTTGTTGTTTTTATAACTTCCATTTAAAGACTTAGTGTTGTGGATGCTATAGTATGCTAACCAATCTTCTCTTAAACCGTTTTCTAATCAGGATCAGGCCCCAATAAATCGGAAATCTTCTAAGCTTAATACCCTTATCCTCTGATTCTTTTTGAATATGGTTTAGATATATCACTGCATAGATAGATATTTATTACATAAAACACGAATGGTAGCCCAGAACAACATGAACCATACAATAAAATGAGCAGATTGTACTCCCGTCTTCCTCACCACCATACTCTTTTAAAAAGTCATCTTTCCTTGCTGTAATTTGCTGATTAGACAATTTTTCATAGGCAGCCCTGTCAGACATGACATAAGACAGCTTTCTTACAATATCCATCACAACAGTCTTTCCACACGATGCAATTTCTGATAATTCTGTTTGAGTGGTGCTCGTTATTACTTCTGCAGTTTCTGTGGAAACATTTTGAAAGCCAATGGGCAGCACATTTGAATTTGACACGGTAAGTGAGTTTCCCTGAATCTTCTTTTTTTTTCTCGTAGTTCTATCTTTGTGAATACCATCATCAGAAACATTAAGAGCTGTTTGTCTTTGATGTAAATGATTTTTTTCTACTGATCTGTGGACAATATTTTCAGGACAGTTGCAAAATTATTATGTTGATATGTATTTCTTCTTTCTTGTAATTTCACAATTTAAGCAATTCTTGACCATGGAAGTATTTTCATCTGTACCGGTAACAATATCTTAAGTTATTAAATTTAATCAAGTGAAATCTATATGCTGATCCTTTCTGCATCTTTTTGCATGTGTCTCAAATTATCTCGCTTACAGTGCAGATCTTCAATAAACTTCTAATTTCAATTAAGTGCACATTGTTGGGTATGTTGGCGAACGTCTTTATCCAATCAGTCCAAACTTGTAGGTTGTATGATTTTTTTATCCTTTCATTCTCACAAACTTCTCTTATAGAGGTCTAAAAGTAAAACCACGCCATTAGTTAGATCAGGAACTGCAGGAAACTCACAACTTTCTATACCAACAGCATCAGCCAAATTTCCTATAAAACCTTTTTGTTTCTTCCTTTTTAATTTCACCATCTATAAAGAAAATTATTGATTAAAATAGTTAAATGATTATATTTTAATAGTGTTTTTGATCTATGTTAATCTTTTCATAGAAATCTATTTGATAAATATAGCTGTTTACTTGCTACAATCTGAACCATTTTAAATGACAGAGACATTGTACATTAGTTGGTCATGGTGCATCAAGGAATTACAATTGGGTGATTGCACCTGATAGATTTTAAATAAATATTTGTAATGATACAGTATATATAATTATTTTATTGTACCAATTTCACAATGGCATGTATGTAAATATCTAAGAAACTGAGAGAAAGGTCATTTTCTGTTAAATATAGGCAAGTTTGTGAGGAAATTTTTAAAAATTATTTATTTCATCAGGTCAGTCAAACAAATACGGTCGCGTATATTTGATAAAAATTTGAAATTAAATTTGCCACTTTTTGATGATAATTTTTTTAAAATTCTTAGTTCCAAGATCATCCATGTTATACTAAAGTTATAATATTAATTACAGTAACAAATATTTGCAGAAAATGAAAGCGCATTTCTCTCTACAACCATCAATTTTATAAAACTATATCAATTTCTGCTTATAGATAATTTAATTGTCGTTTTATGATGTATTTCATTACGGATATAAATTGCGTTTTGTATTTAAAACTTGGAACAATAGCGGGTTACTCAATAAAAACACTGGCAGCGTGTCATGTGACAAAAGACATGGCCGCTAGAATTGGTACTATTTTAAAGTTCACCGGTCTATTTAGATGGCATTTTTTACTGACTCAAAAGTTTTATATTGATTAATTCAGTGGAAATACATTAAGTAGACATTATAAAATACATACCTCTTCAAAAAACTACAAGCCGCAGGACCAAAACCTTGTAAAATTTCAATTCAAAATTTTCGATCCTTTAATGTGTCATCTGCTGCAGAATCAATTTCCGGAAGAGAAGTTGTGTTGTCTTGTGGTAATCCTCGTCTGATTGGCTGCCAAATATGATCTCATTGTGACTTAAAATGAGAAAATATTTGCTATTTTTAGACGACCGCTCATCACTAAAACATAATGTATTTTGACGTCCCATTTTTTTCACTAGATAAAACGGTTTATCATTAAAAAGTTGATTTTATTGTTAATAAAGTATATGTAAAATTGAGATAATTTCATTATTAGTTGAGGTAGCTTCAGGCAATTGTCTTAAGACAACTTTTTGTTTTGTCAAAATTAACGTCATACACAATGACGTCAAGTCATTTAGTAATGCTAGTCATAGGCTAGGCCATCAAAACATCTAATAGTAACCAACACTGTTAAATAAATAGTATTCACTTTTGATCTAGGAGCTTGCATTAACTGTTGTTTTATTTGACGAATGCTTGAAAGTGGTAAGAAATGGTAAAATAGTTTTGTAATCCATGTGAGGGAGAAATAGGCAAAAACGTGACTAATTCTTTAAAGTTTAGGGACACCTTGTGAAATTGCCTCAATTTTCACAATTTTGATTCGATTGAAGAATACTAAGAGCTTGTTTGTCCTAGTGGAATGAAACTTCGTACATGCGGTCTAGAATATATGCGTCGTCCGCCGCCAACTGACGTTGACCTCCATACAATGCTGTCGTGGTTGATGACATCACAGCACGATCATGACGTCATCGACAAACCTACATAATTTGGCCAATTTGAGTGACAGTATGCTGGGATTATGTCAGCGTCACATTATGACGTCAAAGGATCGATTGTGAAGTCATCAAAAATGTGCTCGCTGGACATCCGTCAGTGACGATTTACGTCCTATTACGCAAGGAAAGGCAAACTCAACGGCGAAATTCAACAATTTTTGAATGATTTGCGATGTGAAAATGGACGTGAACGCCGTTTGCTAACAAAACCAATTGTGACAACAAAACCAATTGTGACAACAAAATTATTTGTGACGTCATAGTGGGAAAAGAGTCTGGTCAAGAGTAGGCCTTTAGAAACACTGTGGTTCATCTAAAAATAGTTGCAACGCAAGCATTTTTGATGACTTCACAATCGACCCTTTGACGTCATAATGTGACACAGACATATCCAAGCATAATGTCACTTGCATGTTGTATCCACAACTTATCATATATCTTTCTCATCCGTTCGTGTCTTCCTACAAACAGTGAACGAATTCACTCAAATTGGCCAAATTATGCAGGTTGGTCGATGACGTCATGATTGTGCTGTGTCGTTATCAACCGCGACGTCGTCGTATGAAACGTCAACGTCAGTTGTCGGCGCATATATTCTAGATCGCATATACAAAGTTTCATTCCACTAGGACAAAACAAGCTCTTACAATTCTTCGATCGAATCAAAATTGTCAAAATTGAGGTTATTCACAAGATGACCCTAAACTTTTGTTATAGACTGTATTAAATTAATTTCTGCTCTGGAAACAAAAGCTTGTTACTTGTCTTGATTAAGGCTTGTTGGTGGTACTTCAGCTTCAAATTCTTCATCTATATCTTCTAACAATATAGGTGCTTGTGGTGGCTCTGCTAGTGGTATAACTTCTATAACATCATCTTCACTAGAATCGACTGCTTCTTCTTTTATAGTAATTGTTTGTGGTATATATTCTACAACACGATTATCTATTGGTTTAGTTATAAACCCGGGCTGAAATACTAATAAATGAAAAATATGATCACCACATTTTGAATCAATCTTGTCACCCTAACACTTTGTATAAATTTAGAGACGATCAAATGACATATATGACCAGTGTGTATGAATTTAGTCTCTAGCGGGCTCACAGGAAAGTTCAGCGTATTAACCCAAAAAGTAACTATGAATAAACATTATATATAAATTTCACACCAACTTGAAAATGGTTAAAAATGTCCCAGAGATGCTCAATAGGATTCAGGTCAGGGCTTCTGCAACGGCCCCCTGATGCAGAAAATCAAAGATAGGTTGCCAGGCAACAAAACTTACGCCCACAGCAGCTAAATCGTCCGGGCCGTCGACAAGGGTTGTCGCATATTTATTCTTTTGTAGGTAATCAGGGGCATTTAATAGACAATTTCATACAGAGGACATTATAATTTTTGTCGTTTGAGGATTCACAAGGTTCTAAAAATTAAACAAAGGCCGTAACTCTGGAAGTAATCTACAGAAATTGTTGAAATTCGACAGGCTTTTTCGTTTTACTAATTCAAATAATACATATTAATTTCGTACAGATCGGATAACTTTTGTCGTTTGAACGTTCACAAGGTTCAACAAAGTAAAACAAGGGCCATAACTCTAGAATTAATTGACGAAAATTGCTTAAATTCAATAGGATTCTTCGTTGCACTAATCTAAATGATCCATATCAATTTCAAACAGATCGGATGATAACAGGTGTCATTACAGCGTTCACAAGATTCAACAAAGTGAAACAAGGGCCATAATTCTAGATGTAATGAACGAAATTGCTGAAATTCTAAAGGCTTCTTTGTTTTACTAATTTAAACTATACATATAAATTTCATACAGATAGGATAATAACTTTTGTCGTCAGAGCATTCACAAGGTACAACAAAGTGAGACAAGGGCCATAACTCACGGCGTAATTAACGGAAATTGCTGAAATTCAATAGGCTTTCAGACGAGCGGACGGGAGCGACGGCAATATACGACCACATTTCCATGCGGGCATATAAAAAGGGCACGCACTCGGTATGGTCTTGCATTGTTGTCTATGAAGATTGGCCATGTGAGAAGAGAATGATTGTAAAAGTGGAAGCTTGCAGTCATATGACGGGCATGCCCATATCATGATAGAGCCACTACCGAATGGAATCCGCTCTACAATGTTCCTCTGTGCATATGCCATGTTCCTGTCGCGATACCCGTGCTCTACCAGTATTTGTAAGTTAATACTCTACCTTCTTCTTTTCTAATTACGTATTTAGGTTGATCATTTTCATTATCTATAGTATATTTCATACTACGATATATATCTTGTTGGCGTGATTTAGTTGTTAATTGTAGTTTTGGTTGTTTGACCACAGGTTCATCCCTTCTTAATGGTCGTACTACCATTTGACTAGTAGCAGCTAAAGTAAACAATTTACACTCCTTATAAATGTACTGTTACATTTGTAGCTAATAAAAATATTCAAATCAACAAAATCAAAAACATTCAATAAATTTTTACTTATGTTTGGTTAAAATAAACAATTTACACTTAGTGTGGTATGACATGTCACCCTGTAGCATTTGTATGCTAAAATTGATTTTTTTGTTGTTTTGGGTTGTTGTTGGACCAAGCTATCCAAAAATGTTGGGGTTCAAATTTTTGTGGCAACTGCATCGCCCTGTGCAGCCTGTTTTACAATCACATTTTGTGAGTTCAATTGCTTCACGAGGGGCAGGCAGATCAAGATTCAGCACAGGAACATAATTGCCTTTGTCCAACTGCCAGCCAAATGGCAGGAAGGTTCAGGGATCTAGTCAGGTACGACTTGTCGCGTATCACGGTGTACTTTGTTCCTGGGATATGGGGCAACAATGCAGCACAAGTCAGTGAAAGCATTTCTCCCACCAAGTTTTCTGAACTGAACAATTGCCATCTAAGTGCTGGTAGGTTTAATGGAATAGATGAAGAGTCGACTTGGCAGACAAATCTCTCCAATTCCTTGACCTGCCAAGGCAAGTCACCATTCACCAGCTCAGTTGAGATGATACATTCTACAAGCTCCTTGAAATAGATGATAACAGGGTCATCCCTATCAAGCCTCATTTTGGTCTAACCCATGTTTCTTTGTGATGCCCACAAATTTACCTCTCCAGTCAGCACCAGAGAAGCTGCAAAGTCCAATCAGATCTTGAGACTTATGACTTCCAATGACACACACTCGCTCGATAACATCTATGTCTAGATCTCTGTATTTTGTGTGGTGTAGCCTTTCAAGTTAATAACTGTGACCTTCAGAGGGACCACCAGCTAAAAAAAGGCGATTTTTTCGTATAATCAGGGGCCATAATTCAGGATGTTACGATTCAATATGCGACAATATCGAAAGGAACCAAGATCTTTAGGTTATAACCCTGCATTTCAAGTTTCATCAAAATCAAATTAAAATTGCGACCTCTACAGGGTCACAACTTTGATATACCCTATTTTTACACTATTCGCATACAAGCGGCAGCAATTTTGTCTGATTTTCACGAAATTCAAACTCAACCTTCATTACGGTGTAACGGGGATATAATCAAATGGTTTTTTAAATCTGATAATAATTGTGACCTCCAGAGGGACCGAAAGTTAAAAAAGGCGATTTTGCGTACAATCAGGGGCCATAATTCAGGAAGTTACTATCCGATATGTGCAAATATCGACAGGAACCATGATCTTTAGGTTATAAACTTACATTTCAAGTTTCAACAAAATCGGATAAAAATTGTGAGCTCTATAGGGTCAACAACCTTGATATACCATATTTTGACGCTAATTGAGAATGAAAGGCGGCCATTTTGTCTGTCAATTTTGGGCCGATTTTCACGAAAATCGAACTCAGTCGGCCTTAGGGTGTATCAGTGATATAATAATACAGTTTTTTAAATCGGATAAAAATTATGACTTCTCTATAGGGTCCAGATGTGTCAACTAACCTGTTTTTTTCCGTGAGACTCACGGATTCGGGACCTTTCTCCCGATCTCCTGTGCGGGAGGAATTTTCTCACGGAAAATTGCCATATTGCCGATTCTAGTTTTACTTTTTCAAAGGGAGGTAACTCCCTTACATCCGTTTCATAAATCGACCTCATGATTGGCTGAATTTGACCGGAAACTTATAATTCCGGTAATACGTACGCTTGACAGCCCAACGTGTGTTTGTGAATTGTTTGGAGTAAATAACGTAAATGATATAGAGTACATGAGCGAACCAAATAAAATAAGAGACCTGTACAAGGTTCTTTCCATAACCATCATTCTACCCCATGGCTAGTAAACGTCTATCTATGCGATTTTGACAATTCTCCGGCAATGAGTATGAGTAAACATTTCATGCCACGTGACTTTAGCGTGAAATCGGAAGCCATTATTGACTGAAATTTAGCCAACTTTTAATCTGCGATTTTGGATTACATTTACAGTTAAATATATTACTAGCAATTGTATTATAATACTTTGATATCAATCACAATATATACAAATAATCTGACTCAAAAGTTATCGAAATATAAGCGCAACTACCATTTATGTACGGGAGACACTTGCAGGAAAATACCACTCTGACGGCACGTTTCTGGGGATTTCCATTAACGCGATGGTAGCCATAGAAAACAGGATTTATCGGTTTTACAGATTGAAATTTGCTACTTTCGACTAAATGTAGCCTGCTTTTTATCTGATATTATGCTATTCAAAAAAAGTAGGGGATATTTGATTTTTAAGTGTTATTAAAGTCACCTAATGAAACTGACGAAGAAACAAATGACAAAATGAAATGAAGTTCACATTCATCGATTTATTCCAAATGATCGTTAGACTAAGTAAGGCACAGACTGACCATTATAAGGGTAAAATGATACCCGGGGTCAAACAGCAAAGTTACCACAGCATCACAACCAAGTCAGTAACGGGTAAATCCTCCTCTGTTTGCCAAACGATCATTGATCCGACGTGGCATACTCCTAATGAGACGTCTAAGGTCATTTTGGTCCAGATTGTCCCATTCCTGTTGCAACGCAGCAGTAAGTTCTTGGACATTGGCAGGACGTTGTTGACGTTGACGTAACCTCTGTCCAAGCATGTCCCAGACATGCTCGATGGGGGAGAGGTCGGGACTCAGTGCTGGCCAAGGTAATGTGGTGATGTTCTGTTGTTGGAGGTGACCTGTAACGATCCTGGCCCTGTGACATCTTGCGTTGTCTTCCTCGAAGATGAAACGACGGCCATGACGTCGTGCGAACGGCACAACATGGACTGCCAAGATGTTGTCCCGGTAGTACTGGCCTGTAACACGCCCTGCAACAACATGTAAAGCCGTTCTTCCACCAACAGTGATGCCTCCCCACACCATAACAGAACCACCCCCAAATAGATCATGTCTGATGACGTTAACGTCTTGGAAGCGCTCGTTTCGACGACGCCACACCCTCCTACGTCTGTCCAAAATATCAACAGTGAAACTTGACTCATCTGAAAACATCACATTGCTCCAGCGTCGATTATCCCAGTGTTGACGATCCCTACACCAACGACGTCTTGCCTGAATGTGATGATCTCTCAAACAAGGGATCACGCGAGGACGTCTGGCCACTCACTCTCACACCAGTGTCTGTTTGAAGACGAGCGCTGATCTGATTTGCTGTGATGACACGATTTCTCAAGGCCAAGGTACGGATAAATCGATCCTGGGCTTGAGTTGTCGCCCTTGGTCGACCTGAGCGTGGTCTGTCCTGTACAGACTGTGTATCACGGTATCTGGACCATAGCCTGCTTATGACAGACTGAGAAACATTCATCGTCCGCGCCACAACCGCCTGTGTTGTGCCGATCTGTAGCATGCCAAGGGCACGTAACCTTTCATTTTGGGTAAGCCGACGCATATCAAAATTTGTTTTCTGGTCACTAAAACAATTAAACTGATGTTTCCACCCTGGAATTCAATGCCACAATGACTGTAACATTCAAAGTCAGAGTCGTGCAAATCTTGGGTTGGACCCCCATGATGATCCCAAGCATCACCTGCATTCCATGCGGTAGCTATTGGTGCGTTTGGGCGTCACATGTAACTGGAAATGTTTCTTCTGTTAGGTTCTATAGTGACTTTTTTCGAAGTCATTTGCATATTTTAGTATTATGCCCCCAAAATCAAATATCCCCTACTTTTTTTTAATAGTATACAGTAGAATCTGTATGAGCAGCCACTCCTATTCAGCGACATCTCCTTGTAAGCGGTCACGATAAATTCCCCCCGTAGAAATTCTGTTGTTTCATCTCTTTATTCAACGGTCACTCCTCTAACGCGGCCAGCGGTCACTATTTTACTAATAAATTCAACAAAACATCGCCCATTCAACGGCCATTGTTGAATGATACCATCTTGTCGTTCTTTGTAACACCCCCGCTAATCCCGTGAGTAGTAGTTAATTAACTGGACCCCCACTGATCAGGTAAAAAGAAATGTAAACATAACAATCAACCCGGGATTATCTGTTAATTAATCTTTTGTTTTATTAAACGACTAACCTGATCATTGTTTTCACGCGTAACGACACATTATTTGATACTGATTGAATAAAATAAAAGTACCGAGTTTTGTCACGATCATCTAGTATCTCTCTTAGCGCCTCCTATAATATTACATACAGAGTTACACCCCCTGTAAATAGGAGATAAAATTAGCGATGTTTTTTGTTCATGTGCTTTTTTGATAAAATAAAATGAATTCATCGATTTTCTTCACAAAAATGGATAAATATTATCGAATGCATCACAATGGTAGACAGTAGTATCGAAGGTTGGTACAAAATGACAAGTTTACAGAAGTTATGTCCGAGATTTGAGTAAAGAATTTTCGTCCGGCGCAAGATTCAGCGACGGCCAAATTTACCGCTTCCAATGCATCCAAGCGTAATATTTAATTTATGTCGGCACAAAAAGCAACGAGATTTTATTAAGAGGCCACTCCCGTTAAGTTATGTCCGAGATTTGAGTAAAGAATTTTCGTTCGGCGCAAGATTCAGCGACGGCCAAATTTACCGCTTCCAATGCATCCAAGCGTAATATTTAATTTATGTCGGCACAAAAAGCAACAAGATTTTATTAAGAGGCCACTCCCCTTAAGCGGTCAGTTGTGAAAATTCCCTTGGGTGGCTGCTTAATGCAGATTCTACTGTATTAAGATTATAAATATTTTAAATATTATCATTCAAATTATTACGATTTTCATAATTTTTAACTGGCTATTATTTGCGGATTTCAGTTGTAAATTACTTATTTATTATGATAATTGATATGACTGAAAACACATTTTGGACTACCGTATACTATTAAAGTCTTTTGGGTAACATTTTATGTATATTTTCACAAAACATTTAAAAAAAAAAAAATTTCTGTCATTTAAATTATTGACCCGAAACACAAAAGGAATTTTCATTTGTTCATTGTTGTATGCAGCAAAAACGAGTGCACAGCTAGTGTAAAATGTACTAAAGTATTAGCCTATGATTAATAAAAATGAAGTTATTGGATGAAAAAAAAACCTCCTGGATTCTCCTGTTTTTTCATACCTGGGGGTTGACACGTCTGATAGGGTCCACAAGCTAAAAACGCGATTTTTCGTACAATCAGGGGCCATAATTCAAGAAGTTATGGTCCGATATGCGCAAATATCGAAAGGAACCGAGATCTTTGGGTTATAAACTTACATTTCAAGTTTCAATAAAATCTGATAAAAATTGTGACCTCTATAGGGTCCACAAGCTAAAAACGTGATTTTTTTGTACAAACAAGGGCCATAATCCATGAAGTTTCGATCCGATACATGCCAACGTCAAAATCGGATAAGAATTGTGACCTGTAGAGTGTCCACAAACAATTGTGGACGGACAAGGGCGACAGCAATATACATCCACATGAAAATGTGGGCGTATAAAAAGGGGGTGGCACGTGGCGGCCGTCTTTGTTTTTAAGATAACGTAATCTGGATGATTGGCAGTCAAATTATATAATATACTATTCAAAAAAAGTAGGGGATATTTGATTTTTAAGTGTTATTAAAGTCACCTAATGAAACTGACGAAGAAACAAATGACAAAATGAAATGAAGTTCACATTCATCGATTTATTCCAAATGATCGTTAGACTAAGTAAGGCACAGACTGACCATTATAAGGGTAAAATGATACCCGGGGTCAAACAGCAAAGTTACCACAGCATCACAACCAAGTCAGTAACGGGTAAATCCTCCTCTGTTTGCCAAACAAGCATTGATCCGACGTGGCATACTCCTAATGAGACGTCTAAGGTCATTTTGGTCCAGATTGTCCCATTCCTGTTGCAACGCAGCAGCAAGTTCTTGGACATTGGCAGGACGTTGTTGACGTTGACGTAACCTCTGTCCAAGCATGTCCCAGACATGCTCAATGGGGGAGAGGTCGGGACTCAGTGCTGGCCAAGGTAATGTGGTGATGTTCTGTTGTTGGAGGTGACCTGTAACGATCCTGGCCCTGTGACATCTTGCGTTGTCATCCTGGAAGATGAAACGGCGGCCATGACGTCGTGCGAACAGCACAACATGGACTGCCAAGATGTTGTCCCGGTAGTACTGGCCTGTAACACGCCCTGCAACAACATGTAAAGCCGTTCTTCCAGCAACAGTGATGCCTCCCCACACCATAACAGAACCACCCCCAAATCGATCATGTCTGATGACGTTAACGTCTTGGAAGCGCTCGTTTCGACGACGCCACACCCTCCTACGTCTGTCCAAAATATCAACAGTGAACCTTGACTCATCTGAAAACATCACATTGCTCCAGCGTCGATTATCCCAGTGTTGACGATCCCTACACCAACGACGTCTTGCCTGAATGTGATGATCTCTCAAACAAGGGATCACGCGAGGACGTCGGGCGCGAAGGTGACCCCTATGCCGTCAATTCCGAATCGTCGGGCCACTCACTCTCACACCAGTGTCTGTTTGAAGACGAGCGCTGATCTGATTTGCTGTGATGACACGATTTCTCAAGGCCAAGGTACGGATAAATCGATCCACGGCTTGAGTTGTCGCCCTTGGTCGACCTGAGCGTGGTCTGTCCTGTACAGATTGTGTATCACGGTATCTGGACCATAGCCTGCTTATGACAGACTGAGAAACATTCATCGTCCGCGCCACAACCGCCTGTGTTGTGCCGATCTGTAGCATGCCATGGGCACGTAACCTTTCATTTTGGGTAAGCCGACGCATATCAAAATTTGTTTTCTGGTCACTAAAACAATTAAACTGATGTTTCCACCCTGGAATTCAATGCCACAATGACTGTAACATTCAAAGTCAGAGTCGTGCAAATCTTGGGTTGGACCCCCATGATGATCCCAAGCATCACCTGCATTCCATGCGGTAGATTTTGGTGCGTTTGGGCGTCACATGTAACTGGAAATGTTTCTTCTGTTAGGTTCTATAGTGACTTTTTTCGTAGTCATTTGCATATTTTTTGGGCGTCACATGTAACTGGAAATGTTTCTTCTGTTAGGTTCTATAGTGACTTTTTTCGTAGTCATTTGCATATTTTAGTATTATGCCCCCAAAATCAAATATCCCCTACTTTTTTTGAATAGTATATGTGCAACTGACCAGTCTTATTATAAGTTTCTAAAATATTCATCAGACAGGATCAATCAAAAAATAATGAAATAAATACATTTCTGGAGTAAAATAACAAGGAGTTGACAGTTAGACGTTTCAACTTCACCAGTGCCTGAAAATGAAAAACAAGAATATAATTTATATTTAACATTTTTTGAAATTTACTAATACTAAATACTATGCACTTTTCTTAATAATATTTCAAGAAAATAATTTATATGTAACATGTTTTGAATTTACTATGTACTTTTCTTTATCTTTCAGTTCACCACCTAAAGATCCTCTTTTGCTATTTAGTTTTTAATACAGATATTTAAAATTTACGTTTTTGTTTTTAGTAATAAAATAATTTACTTACTTTGCTTTGAACTTTGTGTATGATAATTCAACAGCTTCAGTTTGAGGTAGTGAAAACAGTCGACCACCACTTGTTGGTACTGGAGAAAGAAGCAGTCCAGCAAAAACATAAATTCTTTTTATTTCAGTTTCAAATTTTTTATGAGTTTTACGAAGTTTCAAACCCTCGCATCTTGCTTCTCTGAAGAGCACCCTTCTTTAATCAGCAGTCTTCTTATCTAGCCAGTCACTCAGACGCTTACTGTTTGATTTAAACAGTAATAAACTTGTGTGGTAGTGGAGAGTTTCACAAATCAAATTATGCAGCGGTGCTCCCGATACTAACTGTTCCTTTTTCTTCTCGACAGGTCTACTCATACGACCAGATAGGAAATCTGAAAGCTGGTTGTTGCAACATTCAAGCATACCTTCACAAATACCACTTGTACACTTGAGGAAAAATTCTATTTCGGATGGCTGTTGCATTGATGTCAGGAACATGACAGACTTTCTTTTGTCAGGAAAATCTTCAAACAAAGGATCATCATTTACATTCAAGATGCTCAGTGGATCTTTCACCCATAACATTATTTTCTGGTACATTGGTTGAACATACTCATGTAATGAGAGGTAGTTCAGTGCTTCACGTTTGACGCGAGCGATCGCTCTCGCTCTTCTTGCCTCGCGCAATCGTCAAAATAGAAGAGCTTTTTATCGCTCTCCTCCGAGGATAAAATCGCTCTCGTCATATTTTACATTTGTCAAAAAGCGAACCCCAAACTGCAAATAAAGCCCATTTAACTAATCCTCGAATAATTGTCTAATGGGAATTGTGTTTCTGGCCCACAGGAAAATATCGCTAAATTTGATTCTGGGTGCTGAAAATTAGTGGAAACCTACGATGCGTCAAGTAAATATTTTTTTTAACGTGAAAATATTCCTTATTTTTATTGTATATAATGGCAAACTCAGTACCACACTAATAAAAGGTAATACATGTTGGTCGTTGAGGTTACCGATCCAGCCATTATACTATAAAGCATGCAATATGCAAATAAGATTGTTTGATTCGTGCATGCATGCTGTCAGCCAATAGTAACAGTAAATTTTCCCGCGGTTAGACCCCTCTAACCAATGAAAAAAATAGTTGTGTAGTGAACATTCAGCCATTGTTTTGAAATTTCCTCTTGGTTGAATATGACCAAAAAAACAATGATTATGTCGAATCAGAGAATAATTATTGAACCTTAAAATAAATACGTACAGAAAAGAAAGAAAATAGATACAGTCAGAACAGTTTTCCAAATGTTCAATTGATCACATACGCAGTTGCATCGACGATTCGAGCTTCTCACGCGATGTTCTATAATAAGTAGCCTATAGGCCTAAGTGTGGGTGGGTGTTTTTTAATGGTTTTCAAAAAAGAAAATAATTTACATAAATAGAAATAAATATTGAGTTTAATCAGACAGGCCTTGAAATGTCCCTTAAAGCGGTGGACACACTAGCCGAATGATTCAGCCGAATCAATCGGCGTCGAAATTCGCCTCGTTCGCCCGAATCAAACAGGTTTGATATATTCGGCCGAATTATATTCGCCTGGTGTGTCCGCTTCGCCGAAGCATTCGGTCGAATATAGAATTCATTAGCCAATCACTACTCATATCGAGAAGTCACGTGATAGATTGAAGACATAGACGCCGCTAGGTTTAATCATGTGACGTGAAAGGTGATGCAATCGACAGGTTGAATAGGGTGAAGCATTCGGCTAGTGTGTCCACCCATTCGGCCGAATAAAATTCGGCGCCGATTGATTCGGCTAATGTGTCCACTACATTACTAACTGACCTGTCATTTATAATTTTCCACATCACACATTATCCATGCACACAAACACGATTAAATGGTTTTGATTCTTATTTTGATCCATGTGAATATCGTAATTAATTTCTTCGACATCGGCAGGACTAAAAATTTGCGCGAATTGCCACACTAGCTGTAAGTCTTGATGTGGATTCCGCTTAATAAAACATGCGTCTCAAATCATGTTTTAAGTTTAAATTAGAGGTCTATGACCCTGCCGTAGAGAAATATGTAGAATTCGGATTCTAAAATATCGGTATAAAATGGAATATCAAACACGTCGTTGCACCTGTACATGACACTATACTATTATTAATCACGTGCAGAGGACAATTTATCGCGCCCCCTGGAATTCATTTCTCACATTCCGACTTATTTACGCTAAAAATTATATACATGTATGTATAAAATCATCCTGGGTTACCCAGTGTACTCATTCCGTTCTACTCCACTATACCCTGGGTTAATCCATAGGGTTTCCACGATTTCAAATTATCTGCCCTGGCCTAGAATGTAGCTACAGTCTACGAACCAATCAGAAAACAGTTTACAAACCAATCGTTTCGCCTTCGTTTTGATAAGGGTAGATAACCATATTCATGTCCATCTACTGAATGATTTATGTAAACAATGTATATATTTAGAATTTATTTATATTTGATTCTATTATCAAAATCTGTAGTATGTGTGATTGATTTCAAATATGTATAACATCTATATGTTTGACTTTTGTTATTATTATTACTATTCGTTCTTTGTCTGAAATATGTCATTCTGTTATCTATACTAATATTTGTGACTGTCGTTTGTCTGTCTGTCTGTTTGTCTGTTTGGGGTTGGCGGCTACATCTACCCCGAGTCTGTCTGTTTGTCTGTTCGGGGTTGGCGGCTACACTAGGTCTGCCCCGAGTCTGAAATTTGGGGAATAGGGGTAGCTCGGACCGGGCAGTAACATAGGACAGGTGGCGTTAGTCTACCACTTCCAGTTTTGGAGTTATGACCCCCGAGCGAAGCCGGGTATCCTGCTAGTGTTTATTATTATTGAACCTATACTTGGAAGCGGACGTAAAATACAACAAACATACACACACACATTCACAATAACTTGTGTACGATATCACGTAGACATTAAATTCTGTGAACGAACGATTCTAAATAAAACTAATGACCCTACATTATTATAAGAACGTCTGGTCTTCATTAACATAATATATAATTGGTTGTTAATAATTACACATTTAGAATAGGCCAACTCCTAACATTGTCCGATGAGAGTTACTTACCTTTGCTAACTTCCTTTTCAAATAAGAATTTATGGGATTGGTCGATAAAAATAGAACAATCACCAAGGGCGGACAACTTGAAAACGTGTCTCCCCCATAGATTAACCCAGGGTATAGTGGAGTAGAATGGAATGAGTACACTGGGTAACCGAGGATGGTATAAAATACTCTTTTGACCAAATTGTTTAATTTTCTCAAATTGTCCTGTAAATTATAGTAATTATACATATACTTTATTTGCGAACATTGTTCTGAATTTTTTCAATGGTTATATTTTCATTGGAGACAAAACGGGAAACATCGAATTGTTATGGTGCAGACTTTGTGCCAAGATTATCAGGGCGTCAAAGTTAAACTTAAGATTTTTTCTGTGACTCTTGTTTATGGTTTTCATCAAGTCCAATCTGATTAAAATACAGATCTATATTTCGTTTCGTTTTTTTATACTTTCGATGGCCTACACTACATGAAGATCTGACAAGTTATAGCGATAGGTCACTTGAACTATGACGTCAGACATTTGATTAACCAATCAGCATTGATGTTACTAGTGGATTACCCACAGTTCCGGGCAAAAAAGGTCAAACACTCGATTCGACAGACCATTCGATTAGCTGACCCCTCATTTCAAGCAGAACATGAGTTAAATAACAAGTCTTCCAGATCCAAGTGTAGTAAAGACAAGTAAAACGAAATTTTGAACTATAAAAACGAAATAGGATCTGTGTTTTAACCAGACTGCATCAAGTCAGTATAGGAGAGAAAGATTGATATTGAAATTTCATTTTTCTTTTTATTTATTCTAATAAATATCAAAACACATATCTTTATTTTCTAAGTATTAATGGTCAATAAATGGCTTCATCTATGGTCAAAGTATAGCATGAAATACATGAATGGTCCTTCTAAATAATGGATTGCTCCTCTATTTTGAGTTGAGAAGTGCTATTTTTGCAGGAGCGATTTTCAGCTGTTGTAAGTTTAGAAGAGCTTTTTATGGCTCCTCTATTTTTTTCAAACGTGAAGCACTGGGTAGTTGCAGTTTCCACTAGTCATAGCATCCCAGTATGGACCACTGATCTTGAAATAAACTGAAGCCAACGAAGTTATTATGGCAACTATTTTACCATCCATCAGTTCGAGATTTGCTGACTTTACCTTCAAGTTTGAAGTTTGAAGATCACTGAAGAAGTTAAGTATGTCTTTCCTGTGGAATAGCACATGGGCAGATGTTTCAAAGAGACAATTAAATCTGTTGTCTTTATAACTTCCAATTAAAGACTTGATGTTGTGGATTCTACAGTATGCTAACCATCGTTCTCTTAAACCATTCTTCTCATCAGGAACAGGCCCCAATAAATTGGAAATAAATCGAACAGTCCACACTCCTGCGATTTCTTGTCTGTATAAAACTGTCTGGTCTCTTCCAAGTTTAATTCCCTTATCTTCTAATTCTTTCTGAATACGGTTTAGATGTTTCACTGCATAGAAATGGTAGCCCAGAAGAACATGAACCATGCAATAAAATGAGTAGATTGTACTCCTGTCTTCCTCAGCATCATACTCTTTTAACAAGTCATTTTTCCACTCTGTAATTTGGTGATTAGACAACTTTTCATTGGCAGCCCTGTAAGAGAGCTTTCTTACAATATCCGTCACAACAGCAGTCTGTCCACATGATGCAACTTCCGATAATCCTGTTTGAGTGGTGCTTGTTATAATTCGAGCAGTTTCAGTGGCAACATGTCGAAAGCCAAGGGGCAGCACATCTGAATTTGACAGTGTAAGTGAGTTTCCCAAAATCTTCTTCTTTTTTTCTCGATGTTCCATCTTTGTGAATACCAAAATGTTCAGATGAATTTATTAAATCAGCATACATCTTTTTCACCAAGTACTGGCCTTCATCAGAAACATAAAGAACAGTTTGTCTTACTTTTTTCTATTGATCTGTGGACGATATGTTTCAGGACACTTTCAATAACTCCGGGAATTTTATCTGTAGCCACTTTGTACGACAAGAGCTCATTAATGCATCGTTGGGAATCATCTGAAAATATCCCCTGTTCAGTCAACGTACATGGAGGTACATGTACTTCACTCTCCTCCAAAGCATAACGGGTGTTGATTGATGTGATTTCTTGTTCAAGCTTGTTTAACCTCTTCTCTTGACTTTCGTTTGATAGAACTCTTTTGTATTTTCTCTTCCAAAATACGCATTTGGTTTGTAATTTTCTGTTATTTACTTGTAAAGATCTTATTTCTTTTTGTAAATTCAATACTTGTTTTTTGAGTTACTTGAGTTTGTCATTTTTTCTTTCTTCCCTATCATTTACATTTCTTGGTCTATACTTGATTTTTAGGTCGATAAAAGATTTCTTCAATTTTGCAGATTTGTTATTAAGTCTTGATATGTATTTCTTCTTTTTTGTAATTTCACTATCTAAATTATTGACTATAGAAAAAGTACTTTCCTCTGCACCAGTACCGATATCTTCAGTTACCAAATTTAGTGAAGAGAAACAAAATTTAGAGATATCTAAGTTGATCCTTTCTGCATCTTTTCGTCTACATCTCAAATTATCTCGCTTACTGTGCAGATCTTCAATAAACTTCTGAATTTCACTTGGGTGTACATTGTTGGGTATGTTGGTTAACTTTTTTATCCAACCTGTCCAAAGTTATAAGTTGTATGATTTTTTTATCCTTTCCTTCTCACAAACTCCTCTATAGAGGTCTAAAACCACACCTTTAGTTAGATCCCGGGCCCTTATTCACGAAAACTTAAACTAAGATACAATCGAAATTTTAAGAAATACTGCAATTCGATTGGCTGACCAATAAAATCAATTTGCATATATCCAATTTGCATATTGGTCAGCCAATCGAATTGCAGTATTTCTTAAAATTTCGATTGTATCTTAATTTAAGTTTTCATGAATAAGGGCCCAGAACTGCAGGAAACTCACAAATTTCTAAATTTATTAAAGTAATGCCAACAGCATCAGCAAAACTTCCTATGTAATCTTTGGGTTTTTTCCTTTTTAATTTCACCATCTGTGTAAAGAAGAGGAAAAATATTGTTTAACTTAGTTAAATAATTATATTTTTTAGTAGAATTTATTATCTAACTAGTAAGATAATTTTCTGTTAAATGAAGGCTAGGCCAAGTTCGCAAGAAAAAATTTAACCAGCGGCTGCCAGGCAGGATACGCCCACATTTTCGAGAGATGGATAGAGAACAAGCTAACAAGAAAGTGATTTTTCCTACTATCAAGGGCCATAATTCAGGAAATTACAATTCAATATGCGCAAATATCGACAGGAACTGAGATCTTTGTGTTATAAACTTACATTTCAAGTTTCAACAAAATCGGATAAAAATTGTGACCTCTATAGGGTCCACAACCTTGATATACCATATTTTTACGCTATTTGAGAACGAACGGCGGCTATTTTGTCTGTAAATTTTGGGCCGATTTTCACGAAATTCGAACTCAACCTTCCTTAGGGTGTAACGGTGATATAATAATACGTTTTTTTAAATCGGATAAAAATTATGACCTCTATAGGGTCCACAAGCTAAAAACGCGATTTTTCATACAATCAGGGGCCATAATTCAGGAAGTTACGGTTCGATATGCGCGAAGATCGACAGGAACCGAGATCTTTGGGTTATAAACTTACATTTCAAGTTTCAAAAAAATCGGATAAGAATTGTAACCTGTAGAGAGTCCACAAACAATTGTGGAAGGACGGACAGACGTCCGGACGGACAGGGGCGACGGCATAATACGTCCACATGAAAATGTGGGCGTATAAAAAATTATTTTTATAAGGTAGGCCTAAGTCCAAGTGGCCTAAGGTCGCGTACATAATAAACTACATTTGCAAGTTTTTGATAATATAATTTTTTAAAATTCCTTCTTCCATGATCATCAATGTTTTATTTAAGTTACAATATTGGTTACAGTTACAAATATTTGCAGAAAATGAAAGCAAAAAAAATGAAAACAAACAAAAAGTTCAATAACAACATACGTAACAACAATGCATTTGACGTTATCGAATTGATGTTATTTCTTTTGCCGTAAACACATCTTCAACTCGTTCATTCTACAACCATCAACAATTTTATAAAACTTTACCAATTTATACTTATAGATAATTTAATTGTCGTTTTAATGATGTATTTCATGATGGGTATAAATTGCGTTTTGTATCTAAAACTCGGAAGAATAGTGGGCTGCTAAATAAAACTATTGCCAGCGCGTCACGTGACAAAACACACTTGAAATGGCCGCATAGAACTAGTACCGTTTTGACGCTCATCGGTCTATTTAGATCGCGTTTTATACTGACTAATATGGTTTTTAATAAACTAATTCAGTGTATATAACTTAAGAAGATATTATAAAATACATACCTCTTCAAAAAAATTACGAGCCGCAGCACCAAAACTGTGTAAAATTTCGCTTCGCAATCTTTGACTCTTCAATGTGTCGTCTGCTATAGAATCAATTTCCGTAGGGAAGTTGCGTTGTCTTGCGGGAATCTTCGTCTGCTTGGCTGCCAAATATGATCTCATTCTGACGTAAAATAAGAAAACTCAAGCTATTTTTAGGTGACTGCTCAACGGAAAGACGGTACGCATTTTGACGTGGTATTTTCACTAAACAAAATGGGTCAACTTCCCAAGAGTATTCCGTGTCATCAATAAAAACAAAGTTTACATGTTCGGTATCATTAAAAAGTTAATTCTATTGTTAATACAGTATGCAAAATTTAAATGATTTCATTATTATTTGAGGTAGCTTTAGGCAGTGTCTTTAGACAACTTTTTGCCAAAATAACGTTGTCATTGAATTTGGCGTCACGTCATTTGGTAATGCTACAGTGATATAATAATACGTTTTTTTAAATTGGATAAAAATTATGACCTCTATAGGTTCCACAAGCTAAAAACGAGATTTTTCGTACAATCAGAGGCCATAATTCAGGAAGTTACGGTCCGATATGCGCGAATATCGAAAGCAATCGAGATCTTTGGGCTATAAACTTACATTTCAAGTTTCAACAAAATCGGATTAAAATTGTGACCTCTATAGGATACACAACCTTGATATACCAATTTTTACGCTATTTGAGAACGAAGGGCGGCCATTTTGTCTGTCAGTTTAGGGCCGATTTTCACGAAATTCGAACTCAGCCATCCTTAGGGTGTAAAAGTGATATAATAATACCTTTTTTTGAATCGGATAAAAATTATGACCTCTATAGGGTCCACAAGCTAAAAATGCGATTTCTAGTAAAATCAGGGGCCATAATTCAGAAAGTTACGGTCCGATATGCGCGAATATCGAAAAGAACCAAGATCTTTGGGTTATAAACTTACATACCAAGTTTCAATAAAATCGGATAAAAATTGTGATCTCTATAGGGTCCACAACCTTGATATACCATTATTTTACGCCATTTGAGAACGAACGGCAGCCATTTTGTCTGTCAATTTTGAGCCGATTTTCACGAAATTTGAACTCAGTCGTCCTTAGGGTGCAGCGGTGATATAATAATACGTTTTCATAAATCGAATAAAAATTATGACCTCTATAGGGTCCACAAGCTAAATACGTGATTTTTTGTACAAACAGGGGCCATAATACATGAAGTTTAGATCTGATACATGCCAATATCGAAAGCAGCCAAGATCTTTTGGAGATAAACCTATATTTCAAGTTTCGTCAAAATCGGATATGAATTGTGACCTGTAGAGTGTCCACAAACAAATTGTGGACGTCCGGACGGACAGGGGCGACTGCATAATATGTCCATATGAAAATGTGGGTGTATAAAAACACGATTTTTCGTACAATGAGGGGCCATAAATCAGGAAGTTCCGTTCCGATATGCACTAATATCGAAAGGAACTGAGATCTTTGGGTTATAAACTTCATTTCAAGTTTCAAGAAAATCAGATAAAAATTGTGACCTCTATATGGTCCACAACCTTGATATACCATATTTTTACGCTATTTGAGAACGATGGGCAGCCATTTTGTTAGTCAGTTTTGGTCCGATTTTCACGAAATTCGACCTCAGCCATCCTTAGGGTGTAACGGTGATATACTAAAATGTTTTTTTTAAATCGGATAAAAATTATGACCTCTATAGGGTCCACAAGCTAAAAACGAGATTTTTTCGTACAATCAGGGGCCATAATTCAGGAAGTTACGGTCCGATATGCGCGTATATCGAAAAGAACCGAGATCTTTGGGTTATAAACTTACATTTCAACAAAATCGGATAAAAATTGTTTCCTCTATAGGGTCCACAAGCTAAAAACGTGATTTTTCATACAATCAGGGGCCATAATCCATGAAGTTACGGTCAAATACATGCCAATATTGAAAGGAACCGAGATTTCGTTGAAATCTGATAAAAATTGTGACCTGTAGAGTGTCCACAAACAAATTGTGGACGGACGGACAGGTGGGCGTATAAAAATATGGGTTTGTGCATAACTTAAGCTTGATGGTGACGACTCTGTAATCAACTGTTTTAAGAACTTTTCGAAGGCGTGATAATTAGTGAATCTGTGAATTGCACCGCCGGGCGCGTCAAGTCGTACGTGACCAGATCCCTGAACCTTCCTGCCATTGAACAAACTGGCTGGCAGTTGGACAAAGGCATGTATGTTCCTGTGCAGAATCTTACTCTGTCTGACCCTTGTGTTTTAACTGAACTCACAGAAATTGGTTATATTATTATTATTATTATTATTATTATTACAGCATATTTATAGTGCACCCTTTCATATAACATGTTCAGGGGCACTTTACAAAGTGACCATGTAAATCACACATAAACAACAAGATTATGGACATGTTAACGATTGTATACAGAGTCAGTTAAAAGCCTATTTAAATAAATGTGTTTTAAGTTGTTTTTTAAAAGAATATAGAGATGTACAACATCTTAAACTAAATGGTAGATTATTCCATAAAACAGGTGCTTGATAACTTAAAGAGCGCTGACCATAAGAGACTAGTTGAACAGTTTTGGGCTTTAAAAGTAGTTTATCTGATGTACGTAATGTTCGACCAGGTGTATAAAGTTCTAAAAGATCTGAGAGGTAAACAGGAGCTAAATTATTTAAACATTTAAAAGTAAGTAATAATAGGGTGACCCACCATAAATAAATATCTCGAAATATCTCGACAATTACGCCACAATATTTATATATATGCCAAGCCTCAAATCAGTTTCACACAATTATAGTCACTAAATAAACGATCATGTTGTACTTAATAAGCTATGACCATTAATCATCTATAAATAATAGACTGAAAACTGGTTCCAAGTGTCGTCCATAACATCCAGACACTTTTGAGTAAAAGATAGGTTACATGCCCTTGTTTTGAAATTAGTCTCGCTTAACCAGTCTATCGACCATTCTACGTCTAATTGACAGGTTGGGATAATCAGGACTACTTTTTTACAAAACATAACAGAAAGCTAGAACAATGCGGCTCTTAACGGTACAGTTAATGATAAAGCAATTTAAACAAGCCAACAGTGAGGCTGATGTCCCCCGCCGAAATCCCCAAATAAATAGATGACACATATTAATTAATCGCACATCTGTTTTTTTCCAAAGTATCCAGAAATCAAACTGATTATCAACTAAACACTAAGTTTCATCACTCTCTATAAGATAGAATCAAAGTTATCTTGTCCCAAAGCAGGAAATTGCTTATCGCTGCTTAGCTTTAGCTCGATATGTTAATCATTGAACTCAGTCAAGACGAACATCTACATCAAGTTTAAACATTCTACCTCAATTAGAGAAGAGTTGTTATGTTCCAAAGTCTTGACCAATCAAAATGCTTATTGCTCGTTAGCCTAAGCAGAAAATTTTCATCATCGAACTTAGTCAAGGTATTGATGTAATGAAACTATACACCAAGTTTCATCACTCTCACTTAATTAGAACTAAAGTTATCGTGTTCCAAAGCATCAACCAATCAAATTGCTTATCTCTGCTTACCCTAAGCCGAAAATGCGGATCTTCGCACTCCATCAAGGCATTGACCTCATAAACACCTACACCAAGTTAATTAGAAGGAGAGTTATTGTGTTCCAAAGTCTCGGCCAATCAAATTGCTTATCACTCTGCTTACCCTGAGCAGAAAATGCTCATAATCGAACTTAGTCAAGATATTGATGTAATGAAACTATACACTAAGTTTCATCACTCTCACTTAATTGGAACTAAAGTTATCGTGTCCCAAAGCATCAACCAATCAAATGGCTTATCTCTGCTTATCCTAAGCAGAAAATGCTTATCTTCACACTCCATCAAGGCATTGACCTAATAAACAACTACACCAAGTTTGAACATTCTAGCTCAATTAGAAGGAGGGTTATTGTGTTCCAAAGTCTCGGCCAATCAAATTGCTTATCGCTCTGCTTACCCTGAGCAGAAAATGCTCATCATCGAACTTAGTCAAGGTATTGATGTAATGAAACTATACACCAAGTTTCATCACTCTCACTTAATTGGAACTAAAGTTATCGCGTCCCAAATCATCAACCAATCAAATTGCTTATCTTTGCTTACCCTCAGCAGAAAATGCTTATCTTCACACTCCATCAAGGCATTGACCTACTAAACACCTACACCAAGTTTGAACATTCTAGCTCAATTAGAAGGAGGGTTATTGTGTTCCAAAGTCTTGGCCAATCAAATTGCTTATCACTCTGCTTACCCTGAGCAGAAAATGCTCATTATCGAACTTAGTCAAGGTATTGATGTAATGAAACTATACACCAAGTTTCATCTCTCTCACTTAATTAGAACTAAAGTTATCGTGTCCCAAAGCATCAACCAATCAAATTGCTTATCTCTGCTTACCCGAAGCCGAAAATGCTCATCTTCGAACTCCATCAAGGCATTGACCTAATAAACACCTACACCAAGTTTGAACATTCTAGGTCAATTAGAAGGAGAGTTATTGTGTCCCAAAAAGTGTGACGGACGGACGGACCACGGACGGACGGACGGACGGACGGACGGACGGACGGACGGACGGACGGACGGACGGACAGACAGACAGACAGACAGACAGACAGACAGACAGACAGACAGACAGACAGACAGACAGACAGACAGACAGACAGACAGACAGACAGACAGACCCATTTTAATAGTCCCCTGCTTTCTTCGAAAGGCGGGGGACAAAAATAAAACAAACATAATTTCTAAAGCTGCTGTAATAACCAAGAAGCTAAATTTTATTGCTATTCAAAATCGTCAACAATAGATTTTTTACGGCTGTAATAGTTGATATATTTGTAGAGAATTGCACGTGCCATGGCTATTTATCGACTCAAAGGGAGTGCGGGGTAGTCAGAAATCAGTTCGAGACACACAACTTAAGTGTGCACATTTAGCCGTGTCGAGACCAACTTTCTGTAGAGTGCACGGGTCACCCTAGTAATAAAATCTTAAAATCAATTCGATATTTAACAGGTAACCAGTGTAAATTATATAAAACAGGAGTTATGTGGTCACATTTCTTAGTTAAAGTAACAAGTCTAGCCGCAGTATTCTGTACTTTTTGTAATTTATCTATAAGCTTTAAAGGTAAACCAACTAAACGTGAATTAAAGTTATCTAATCGAGAAGTGACCAGAGAATTAACAAGTGACTTATAGTGGCCTCTACAGTTTCAAATTTACGTATTTTACCTATATTTCTGATATTAAAATAGCACAATTTACAAATATTATTTACTAGAACTTCCATAAGCAGTGGTGCAGTTTCCGGAATAATGGTTGACCTTGTACATCTCTGTGCAAGGGTTTTGATAGGGAGCGTACCAGTATGATAAGGGATGTGCAAGGGGAGGAGGATGATAGGAATTTCGTTGATTTCGTTTCTGGTGACTTCCTAGCTTATGATTTCTTTTGAAAACTACTTCTGATCGCATTAAGTGTATCATAGATGGGATCGGCACGATGAAAAACACCACCAGAATGAACTTCAGATCATGAAAATCCAACCATTTTTTTGGAGGAGATAGCCATGTCCTCGTTCAAAGGGGTCCCTCTGAATGAATGAACTTCAGATCATGAAAATCCAGCCATTTTTTGGGAGGCGATAGCCATGTACATCTCTGTGCAAGGGTTTTGATAGGGAGCGTACCAGTATGATAAGGGATGTGCAAGGGGACGAGGATGATAGGAATTTCGTTGATTTCGTTTTTGGCGACTTCTGGCTTGTTAGGATTTCTTTTGAAAACTACTTCCGATCGCATTAAGTGTATCATAGATGGGATCGGCACGATGAAAAACACCACCAGAATGAACTTCAGATCATGAAAATCCAACCATTTTTTTGGAGGAGAAATACCTATAATCTCGTTCAAAGGGGTCCCGATTTAAAAATCCTCTCCCAGAGGGGTCCAAGGGTCTGAAAATTTGAACCCTGACATTTATGGATAGCTTGGGCCCTAATAAACTCAAAACAACAAAATAATCAATTTTAGCATACAAATCCTACGGGAGCTGTTTTGATGACTGTCATACCACACTAACTCCTTATACATATAACTGTTACATTATATTTAGTAGCTAATAAAAATATTTAAATCAACAAAATCAAAATCATTCGACAAATTTTTACTTATGTTTAAATGGTTAAAATAAACTGTTACATTTTTAGCTAATAAAATATTCAAATCAACAAAATCAAAATCATTCAACAAATTTTTACTTACCTTTAAATGGTTTACTAACAGCTCTTTTCACTGTTATTGATTTCTCTGCTTCTGTTACAGCTCTCAATAATAAAGATTTATTTGCTTGTAACAATCTAGGTACACTTGACCTGAAATTATGAATTTTTGTGGTTTTTAACAAAAACAATCAATTTAATTTCTAAATGTTATTTTATCCAAACAGTGAAATAATTGTGCATTTTATGGTAAAAGCATCAAATTTGCCATGATGATAGGTTATGGTATAGTGAACAATAGTGTTGATTTAAGAAGGGTCATCTGATCTATCAGCATGGAAACAGGGATGTTTTGTTTAGAAAGATGCAACACTGATTAAACATAAATTATGCAAGAGCTAAATCTGTCTATTGGGCTGACCTTAAAAATATCTTTGTTTCACCAAACCCGACCCACAATCGAGGAGAAGGGTCGGTAGGTCGGTTTTTTTTTCAGATTTTTTTTTAAAGTCAGAGAAATCAATACAGAAAACTTATTAGCTGTATACTACAGATTCATTAATTTTGTTTAATGAATTTGGGGTCTGACGTAAAAAGTAACGAACTGAAAGTTTTTATTAAACTTAAGAGCTAATTTGACAGCTTAATAATTTTCCGGGTGGAAACATTCGTCTTCTTTATTGGCAAACAAATCAATGACATCGGGATTTTTCGTGATGCCCGACTCGCATACGATTAGCCACGAACTTGAAGTGTGAAACTCCTTCAACACGTTTTTAACGATAGTGCGCGTTGTGCTTTCATTTTTCTCGAAAACGGATATTGAAAATATCGTCGTCATGTTTAAAACTACGCACCACAGACATAGAGGCAGAATTATTTCGTGGGAATGGACGTGTATTCGTCTGCAACCATTTTGTTGAGAAGCGACACCTATGACGCTTTCGTCTTGATCAACCAGGTTCAATAATGAATCAAACCATAGCCATAGTATAGGGAAATAACTCTCATGATATATTTCAGGTTGACACACAAAATAAAATAAAAAGATCGTGGAAAAGTGCAATAAAATAATTTAAGTCGGGGGTGGTTTTAGTTAGTCGGTCGCGTTAGGCGAAACAAAGATATTTTTAAGGTCAGCCTTGCAGGTCTTTCTTTAGGCCTGAAATGTTATCTAAATTTTTAATTAGACATTAAACATGCATTATGCAAGAGCAAAATCTGCTTATTACAAGTCTTTCTTTAGGCCTGAAATGTTATCTAAATTATCAATTAGACATTAATTAACTTATCCAGACCATAATAAACTCTTGATGTCAAGGCTAGCCTTCGATGTTGGCTTGATTAGATTCCTATATGCTGCTAACGGCCACTGATAACTAAATCAGAAAAAGTGGATAATCGAGACTATGCTGTTTATATTAATGATTTTAGTAATGATGAACGAGACTATGCAAAAATTTCACCCGCTTCTTTCTCGGCTCATAGTGGATCAATTTGACTGAAATTTTCAGCAAATTACCTTTACACTATCTAGTTTTTAACTATTATAGCGAGAACTGTCATCTCTTTATCTTATCTCCCATAATGTATCTTTAATTAACCTATCCAGATCATAATCAACTCTTGATGGCATCGCTAGCCTGCGATCTTTAGTGGATTACTGCATAACTTTCCTTCACGATTTAACAATTAAATCGAGACTATGCTGTTTATCGTACCGACTTTAGTAATGTTGATATCGGTTCAATGTGGATCAATTTGAATGAAATTTTCAGCAAATTGCCTTTACATTACCAAGTTTTTAACTAGCATAGTGAGAACTGCCAACTCGTTATCGAATCTCCCATAATGTATCTTTAATGAGTGTTAAGCCATTAAAACCCATGATAAAGATAAGTTGCCAGGCAACGAAACATACGCCCACAGCAGCTAAATCGCCCGGGCAGTCAACAAGAGTTGTCCCATATTTTTACTTTTTTCGGTAATGAAACATTTATAATACATTAAAATCTGATTAAGAGTAACAACTCATTAAGTTATTATCAGAAAACCATTAGAATTTGTTTGGTTTTTATAAAGTTCTGCCCAAGGCTAATGTTTAGTATACAAAACTTTTAACATCATGGATTTAGCAGTTCAAGTCATAAAAATTCATTGAAAATCAATATACTTGTTCGTCTCAAGATCTTAAACTCTGTGTATCAATCTGATGTCAATCGGATGATAACTTTAGCCTCTAGAGCGTCACAAGATTTTCCAAAGTGATCAAGGGCCAGAACTCTGGCAGTAATTATCTAAAATTGCTGAAAATGAATAGACTTTTTCGTCTCATGACCTTAAACACTGTGTATAAATTTAAAGTCAATCGGATATTAACTTTAGTCTCTAGGGCGTCCTCAAGATTTTTTTGAAGTAAACAAGGGCCATGACTCTGGTAGTGATTATCTGAAAACGCTGAAAATCAATAGGCTTCTTCATCTCATGACCTTAAACACTGTGTATAAATTTAAAGTCAATCGGATATTAACTTTGACCTCTAGAGTGACCACAAATTATTTGAATTGATCAAGGGCCATAACTCTGGAAGTAATTATCGGAAATCACTGAAAATCAATAGGCTTCTTCGTTTCATGACCTTAAACACTGTGTATAAATTTAAAGTCAATCGGATATTAACTGAGAGTAGAGTGAGAGAAATGGGGTTTAACGTCCATTTCAAAAACTAGGTCATTTTGGGACTAACATATGGTTTACTTTTATTTAAATAATTTGCTTGCTCATAGGGGTCTTTAATTAGCAGTGGGAGGAAACCGGAGGACCCGGAGAAAACCCATGAGGTTGGACAGGCGACCCTACTCCTTGTCATGTACAATCGGGGATTTCAAACCATGCCAGTTGACTCAATGACAGACCTTATGATACAGCGTGCATGTGCTAACCATTCGGGCATCCAACCCCCCGCACTGACAGTAAATAACTTATCTCCGGTTCATGAAGAAGTGTTCAGCCAGTGTAATGCCAATAACAACATCCCACCTGTAGCACTGGTGTTATTAATGGTCGCAGCGATCTTCTCCTATGTTCATACTGGGCCCTCCCAAGCCTATGTGGCGCCCCAGGGCAAACATTTCAGTGATGCCCCCCCCCCCCAATTGCATAGTGTAACTGCCTTGTTTAGTGCCTGCGGTCAATTGATGATTTATGATTAAAGAAATTTTAAAATACAATTTTTATACGCCCCCACTGAAATGTGGTCGTATATTGTCGTCGGTCCGGCATCCACAATTGCTGGTTGATGCTCTATAAACTAAAGTTAATATCCGATTTACTTTAAATTTATACACATGGTTTAAGGTCATGCGACGAAGATGCCTATTGATTTCCAACGATTTCCGATAATTAATGACAGAGTTATGGCACTTGATCACTCTAAAAAAAAAATCTTGTGGACGTTGTGGAGGGTAAAGTTTAAAGCGGAAATTGCAAATTTTTAAGTTATATTTTTTTTAAAATTTATTAAAATAAAGCCTGAAAATAGATGGTATCCATAATCAGTCCTACCTTGTTAAAGAATAATCCTATTAATCCTATAATTCACTATTGCCAGCTGAGAAATTGGCAAAAATATCATTTTTCTCTTCATTTTCAAACGTTTGAAAAAAGCTACTCCATGGTGGAGAATAGAAAACAAGGGAGGTAATTGGGAGGTAATTGTGTTATTATTTCCTGTGTAATGAGTTTTTAGTGTGAGAATGACACCTATGATCGTATAATTGTGAGTTGACAACCTATTGAGCAAAAGACATAGAAATAATTACGTTTTGACTTTCTTAGAAAATTTGCAATTTCTGCTTTAAGTAGTCAAGTCTCTAGCTCAATATCATCCAAGTCTTCGACATTGAAAACACGAATTATTTGTCAATTTAAATCAACATTGATGTTGTGATCTTACCGGGAAAAGATGGGGCTCTGATATCAAATATCTAAGATAAAATAAACATTTTACTATTGGTACACGAATCGTGTACCATAGTGCATTTTAGTGCCATTTGTAACAAGGGACTTGAAGAACGAGGCTAGACATATTCCACCAGTCATGCCAAACGGTGACCATCATATTCTTATCTGGAGAGCATGCGTAATAAATAATTAATAAGGATTCTTATATTGCGCTAAACTCCAGAACAAAGTGTCTGCTCAAAGCGCTAACAAAAGTAAAAGTTCATCTGTATGAACTGTCAAACAGATAGGTCTTTGAACAGGATTTAAAATGTAGTTAGTGACGGGGCAGATTTGAGAGATACAGGTAGTTCATCTGTATGAACTGTCAAACAGATAGGTCTTTAAACAGGATTTAAATGTTGTTAGTGACGGGGCAGATTTGACAGATACAGGTAGTTCATCTGTTTGACAGATACAGGTAGTTCATCTGTATGAACTGTCAAACAGATAGGTCTTTGAGCAGGATTTAAAATGTAGTTAGTGACCGGGGCAGATTTGAGAGATACAGGTAGTTCATCTGTATGAACTGTCAAACAGATAGGTCTTTAAACAGGATTTAAATGTTGTTAGTGACGGGGCAGATTTGACAGATACAGGTAGTTCATCTGTATGAACTGTCAAACAGATAGGTCTTTAAACAGGATTTAAAATGTAGTTAGTGACGGGGCAGATTTGAGAGATACAGGTAGAGAATTCCACCTAATTACAGCTGCAACTTCTAAGGACTTGAATCCAAATGATTTCCATTTCCATGTAGGCACAACTAAGTTAAGTTGATACTGAGATCTAAGATTTCTTGGTGGTTTGTAAAGTCTGAAAATATCATTCAAGTATGTAGGACCAGTTCTATTTAAACAACGATACACAATAGATAGAATTTTAAAGTCAATTCTTTCAGCGATAGGGAGCCAATGAAGTGATTTTAATGCAGGGGTTATACTGGATCTAACAGGAATTTTTTTGACTAGTTGAGCCGCTGAATTTTGAATTTTTTGCAGCCTTTGTAATAATTCTTTTGAGACGCTGAGGAGGAGACTGTTACAATAGTTTAATCGTGACAAAATTAGCGAGCGAGCGAGTGTAGATGTGGCTTCAGTTGTGAGAAGATGACGAATACTACTAATCTTCTTGATATGATAGTAGCATGTTTTAGTAAGATGGTTCATATGCTGTTGTTACTACCTAAATAACCTCAAAGATTTTTTACTTTACTGGAGAGTTTGATCAAAGAATTTCCTACTTGAATGTTATCTATTTTTATCTATGGTATGTTGAAATGTCTGCAGGGTCGAAAAAATGAAAAAGAATTAATGATCACATGTGGATATACCAAAAAACGACTGAATGAAAATTTTCTATAGACCCCTTTTGTGGACGAGCCCCAAATTCGTGAAAAAATAAACTAAAAAAAAGGATACGCAGATTCCATATGAACCACTCTAATTATTCACCGAGCTCCAAAGCCAGAATGTACTGACTCACTGGCTTGTTCACTATAGAATCCCAATCCCTTTCAATTATCCCTGATCTGTCTGATGTCTTTTGAAGAATTGAACTACATGATTAATGAGCGAATTTGAAACTACAGAAGAAATTAAAACGTTTAGGCTAATATCATCCGGGGTTTATGGACCTGCTTATGGTCCAACCTTCGACGATGGGTTGTATGTTCAATCTAGTTAGGGGTGTACGATTGAACATACAATAATTCAATAACTCACTTCTCTTAGTATAATCTTATATTCTGTAACAATATTTAACAATGATAATATATATACATAATACTGACCCACAGGCTAAGTAACTTAATAAGGAACAGCATCTAAGAAATAACTTATCAGAGACCTGCCCTTCAGTATGTCCCTTGCCTGCCTGTGTGGTTCTCGCCTTCTATCCTAATATACAATTTTCAGGATTTTTATACCTTAGCATTGTTTCTTAGTAACCCTAACTTTATAATCCTTAATACCTTAATTTATACTGGATTAACTGGACAATAGATAATAATTTATGAAACAATGTCTCTCTAATATAATTACAGAGTTGACTTTGATTAGGCTTCAGGCTAATCTATAATGGCTGGGGCCTCAAATTAACTATGCTCTAATTCTACCTGGTCATATATGGTCACCTTCCCGCTAGAGCTGAACTCAGCTCTAAATTAAAAGACATCTGCTATTTGTACGTGTAATCATATGAAATACCAGTAGTGTACTTGATATAAGAGGTAAATTCTCAATACATCCATATTCTCAATACCTAAAATTCCTAATACAAAAACATAAAATAAAGTTTAACTTCAACTGATTAGATAAGCTTAATTAATGTCCATTGAAATAACTTAAATAAGACACTGTACTGATACATGTACATAAATAAAATTTACTTCTTACTGGTTTAACTATACGCTTACATGCTTACTGTACATTAAAATAATTATCAATAAGACAATGTATCCTACCTACTTGTAAATCTCACATTAACTAATAAATCCATATAATTATAAGATTATATCTAGCCTAAACAAAGTGCATTTTAATCAAAGTAAAAATTTGATCATAAAAGTTGCTAACTATCCATAATAAAAATAAATTTTCATATATACTAAGTCTCAACAATGTAAATAACTTTACACTAAATAACATCTATTTGGCAATACATGTACATCTAATTCTGGTATGACCCTTGTTACAATACCTACTCATATATAAACATTTAACTCACATTATAATTATTATACAATACTGAACCAGCGGCTGCCAGGCAGGATACGCCCACATTTTCGAGAGATGGATAGAGAACAAGCTAACAAGAAAGTGATTTTTCCTACAATCAAGGGCCATAATTCAGGAAATTACAATTCGATATGCGCATATATCGAAAGGAAGTGAGATCTTTGTGTTATAAACTTACATTTCAAGTTTCAACAAAATCGGATAAAAATTGTGACCTCTATAGGGTCCACAACCTTGATATACCATATTTTTACGCTATTTGAGAATGAATGGGCGATTTTCACAAAATTCATACTCAACTGTCCTTAGGGTGGAACGGTAATATAATAATACGGTTTTTTAAATCGGATAAAAATTATCTTGATACAACCTTGATATACCATATTTTTACGCTATTTGAGAACGAAGGGGCGATTTTCACAAAATTCATACTCAACTGTCAATAATACGTTTTTTTAAATCGGATAAAAATTATGACCTCTAATGGGTCCACAAGCTAAAAACATGATTTTTCGTACAATCAGGGGCCATAATTCAGGAAGTTACAGTCCGATATGGGCAAATATAGAAAGGAACCGAGATCTTTGGGTTATAAACTTATATTTCAAGTTTCAACAAAATCGGATAAAAATTGTGACCTCTATAGGGTCCACAACCTTGATATACCATATTTTTACGCTATTTGAGAAATAACGGCGGCCATTTTGTCTGTCAATTTTGGGCCGATTTTCATGAAATTCAAACTCAGTCGTCCTTAGGGTGTAACGGTGATATAATAATACGTTTTTTTAAATCGGATAAAAATTATGACCTCTATAGGGTCCACAAGCTAAAAACGCGATTTTTCGTACAACCAGGGGCCATAATTCAGAAAATTACCGTCCGATATGCGCGAATATCAATAGGAACCGAGATCTTTGGGTTATAGACTTACATTTCAAGTTTCAACAAAATCGGATTAAAATTGTGACCTCTATAGGGTCCACAACCTTGATATACCATTTTCTTACGCTATTTGAGAACGAACGGCGGCCATTTTGTCTGTCAATTTTGGGCCGATTTTCACGAAATTCCAATTCAGTTGTCCCTAGGGTGTAACGGTGATATAAGAATAAATTTGTTTAAATCGGGTAAAAATTATGACTTCTATGGGGTCCACAAGCTAAAAACGTGATTTTTCGTACAATCAGGGGTCATAATTCAGGAAGTTACGGTCCGATATGCACGAATATTGAAAGGAACCGAGATCTTTGGGTTATAAACTTACATTTCAAGTTTCAACAAAATCGGATAAAAATTGTGACCCCTATAGGGTCCACAACCTTGATATACCATATTCTTACGCTATTTGGGAACGAATGGCGGCCATTTTGTCTGTCAATTTTGGGCCGATTTTCATGAAATTGGAACTCAATCATCCTTAGGGTGTAACGGTGATATAATAGAACGTTTTTTTAAATCGGATAAAAATTATGACTTCTATAGGGTCCACAAGCTAAAAACGTGATTTTTCGTACAATCAGGGGCCATAATTCAGGAAGTTACTGTCCGATATGCGCAAATATCGAAAGGAACTGAGATCTTTGGGTTATAAACTTACATTTCAAGTTTCAACAAAATCGGATAAAAATTGTGACCTCTATAAGGTCCACAAGCTAAAAACGTGATTTTTCGTACAAACAGGGGCCATAATCCATGAAGTTTCGATCCGATACATGCCAATATCGAAAGCAGCTGAGATCTTTTGGGGATAAACCTATATTTCAAGTTTCGTCGAAATCGGATAAGAATTGTGACCTGTAGAGAGTCCACAAACAATTGTGGACGGACGGACGGACAGGGGCGACGGCATAATACGTCCACATGAAAATGTGGGCGTAGAAAAATTTATTCTGTTTCTCTATCTAATTAATCATGTTGAGAAAAGATTGTACTTCATATTAAATTGATTTCTTGATATATATTGAATAGATGAGAGATGATATTAAATAATTTTATTAAGATTCATTTTATCTAGTTGCTCAGGCTAGTTAAAATGGTCTAAAGACATCGAATTAAAGGTGAGCAGCCTTTATTCCAATGTCTTTCAAGGCCAATGAAACACTCTCTTAAGTTGAATCTAATTTATGCATTTTAACTTAACATGTACAATTGATCTTAATTTATCCAATTTATCAATTCTGCTTAATTCTGACATTTTGAAGTCAATCACAGGTTTATGAAATGCCTTGTGTGCATTTTTAAAGCCTGTGCATCGGTTAGAAATCAGATGGTTTCCCTTTGTTCGATTTTTCACCTTGCAAAAATTGCTTTTAGTCTGATTTTTCATGTGTTTTCTGCACCTAACTTTCTTGTTTGGTTGAATTTCCGGTAACACTTTGCTCTCCAAATAAGTAGGTTGAGACCTTGTCAGAAAATCTTTAGAGTTTTGTTCACATATCTCTTTAGGTGATATTTTCAACACAGAACTTGTAATTTTTTCAGATTTGATAACTTTTCTATTTTGAATGTTTTCATCTAATTTTAAATCTAATATCACTTCGTTGCTGTCTTCAGTATCTGTACTCGTAGTACCCTTTTCTATAAAACTATTCTCCATTTGTAATGCATCACCGTTGTTAATGTCTTCAACTATTGTTGGCATGGTATTGACTTCTTCATTAGTTAAAATTTCTTGACAAGTTTTTTCTCTGTTTTTAATTTCTTTCACGGTTTCTTCATTTCTGTCTTCCATTAATATACTAGCAGTACCACAGTCAGGCACTTCTTCTGGTTCTACACTGACATCATCATGCTCTAGCATTTTCAACAACATGTTACCAATTTCATTGTTTTCATCAGTATTGCCACTGGTTAATCTTGTTGATGCCTCTACATTAGTAGGCTTTGTAGTTGCATTTTTGTCCATGAGCATATGATCCATCCAATCAGATATTATAAAATATTTTTCAGCAAAATGGGCCAGTTTTTCTAATTCTTGCATGTTTTTTGTGCGTGTCCTTCCCATTTGATCTTGTAGCAGCGGTAACATTCCTGCCCGTGTTACATTCATCAGAACCTTATCAGGTAATGGCGAATCCAAGCAGCTTTCCAGTTTCTTCATCTCATAAATATATTCTGCTACTGTTTCTCCGCATTGCTGTTTCCTTCTACATAGTTCTCGTCTATAATCAACAATAACTTCATGACCATATTCATCTTTAAAGGCAGTTTCCAATTCTTTAAAATCCATTTTTATCATTGTAGGAACTGACTAAAACCACACTGACGCTCTGTTTGTTATTTTTGAAGAAAAGAATTCAACCTTGCTGTCCTCTGCTACATTTAATATTTCACATGCAAATTCAAACTTCTGTAGCCATTTCGTTGGATTTTCATGTCCTTCATCTCTAGTAAAATCCAATTGGACGCCTTCAAACATTATATTGTAAATCATCTGACGCTCCATCTAGGAGATGCAATTATCTTCTTTTGTCTTGATGGGGGTGTAAGACTAAAAAAAAACCACTTGCACGACTTGAGAGATACTCACAGATCGACTTGGCTATCTCACCATATATCATCCGGGGTTTATGGACCTGCTTATGGTCCAACCTTCGACGATGGGTTGTATGTTCAATCTAGTTGGGGGTGTACGATTGAACATACAATAATTCAATAACTCACTTCTCTTAGTATAATCTTATATTCTGTAACAATATTTAACAATGATAATATATATACATAATACTGACCCACAGGCTAAGTAACTTAATAAGGAACAGCATCTAAGAAATAACTTATCAGAGACCTGCCCTTCAGTATGTCCCTTGCCTGCCTGTGTGGTTCTCGCCTTCTATCCTAATATACAATTTTCAGGACTTTTACACCTTAGCATTGTTTCTTAGTAACCCTAACTTTATAATCCTTAATACCTTAATTTATACTGGATTAACTGGACAATAGATAATAATTTATGAAACAATGTCTCTCTAATATAATTACAGAATTGACTTTGATTAGGCTTCAGGCTAATCTATAATGGCTGGGGCCTCAAATTAACTATGCTCTAATTCTACCTGGTCATACTAACAAGAGAAAAATTCTGGATTGACAAATTGAAAACAACAGCCCCCCTAGGTTTGAATATTCATACGGCTAGCACAATAGCCCCGTTGTAGTTCCATTTAGCACAACAGCAGCAAGTGCATCCAAAATCATCAGAAAACACTATATTGATCTCCAAGAAAATCACCCGAAAATATTCACACAGAAACTTATAATTGCATATTCTAAAAATAAAAATCTGGATGACATCCTAGTGCTCAGTAAATTAGATTAAATAAGACCAGTCTCCACCCTAACCCAAAACAACCCATATATCAAATCCTATCCCTAACCGTAAGTAAATAAAATCAACTAGATATAAGAATCCCTAGCCCTAACCTGGTGATGTGGAACAAACACGATTTTTGAGAAAATCCAATCTGTAGTAGGGAACACACTAATGTGGCTCTCCCCCGAGAGCCTCAAATTTATTTTCTTTTTTCTTCAGAAACAAAAATACTAGAATAGGGCCGCTAAGTCTCACGACGATTTCGTCGGTAATCTACTTCCGGTGACATGTACCGAGCAATGGCGGAAAATACGATGCTTTGCAAGACATTGAGTGGGAATCAATGAAGCATTCTCGGCACCAATTACTATCATTTTACAAAAGAAAAATAACAGATATTTTAGTTTGTTTATCAAGGTATGTAAATCAATTATTTAAACATTATATGTTAATAAAATGTTTCATATTAATCTCGAAATAGGAGCCCAAGCCTTGGTTTCACAGTTTTAGCCTTTTGCGACAGATAGTGATCTGGCTTAGATTTGTTTACAAACAAACCCCATTACCGGTACATTATTCCTCCGCCTGCACATTTAGTGCTGCGTGAAATTTACATTTTAATGTCTTAATGGTTATATAAATTTAAGAATTATTCACATGGGTTATAATCCCAAGTACCAACAATGCCAAATGGAAAATATGCTATAGGCCTAGATAGACCTAATGTTAGTAGTAGGCCCACTGTTGTTTTAAAATAAAAAATAAAAAACTTGACTATGTATGCTAGCGTATCACGATCTCCCTTGAATTTTTCGACAAGTTAAAAACTTTACAAGTTTACGATGTGTTTTATTTCACCAGATTGATGGATTATAATAATTATGACGGTGGGGAAATATTCAAGTTTTTAGCGCAGAGAGGATGGGCGAAAAATGGCCGTAGCACACGTGGAAGGTGTTCTGATTCAAGAAGTACAAGTAGGTAATTTGTCAAATAAAAAATATGGATGAATGTTAAAATATTTAAATTTACTTAGGCCTATATTCAGTATAATTTAGTACCCTTTTGCATTTTATGGTTTTACTTGACAGACCGATCTCACAGCATTTTCCGAAGATTTGTAAAAATAAAATTGTACTACTACTAGGCCTCATGAAGATTTTTCATTTTGTTAAGATTTCTTAAGTTTAAATATTAGACCTCATGATCTACTCTAGGCCTAGGGCTCATAATTTAGTACCTTTTTCCATTTTCTGGTTTTACTTGACAGACCGATCTCACAATATGCAGGCAGGATGCCTCACATCAGTTTGTGAAGATTTGTAAAATTAAGATAATACTAGTCCTCATGATATAGGCCAACCTATTTCTAAAAAAACAGTAATCAACTATCAAAGAAAATAAATAAGGACACATGATATGCAAGATCTTAAATTATATGACAGCACACTTGTCTGATTTTTATTACTATTACATTTATTTCCTCAGGTGAATGAAAAGGGAAAAATGTTTGTGACAGGCTATACCAGTATAAATAGAACTTGGTGACTGTTCTGTTAAAGGTAGGCATATATACGGTTCTAATTGTGACAGAATTCTTACACATGTTAGGCATACTTAGCAACATCCATTTACCTTAGCAATGATAACATGATGGCACTTTTATATAGGGAAAGGAATACCTCTAACATGATTCCTTTCCCTATATAACAGTACCATCATGTAATAATTATCTAACATGATTGGGGAACCATTGTGGCTAAGTGAGTAAGACACTGACTTGCTAGCCGGGAGGTCATGGGTTCAATCCCAGTGTTGGCCGAGAAAGTTCGACATTTTCCAGTAAGGTTTCCCCTTGTCAGTGGTGCAGGACGGAGGGCCTGATAAGGACAGCTCTCTAGTCATTTGGATGGGACGAAAAACTGAGGTCTAGTCTACTCATTGGCGAATACGTAAAAGATTCCTTTGGCAGTTAGAATTCGATAGAAGAGTAGGCTGTAACAAAATTTTCCTCATAGCACACTGTATGGTGTAAGCCTGTCTTCATTAGCCCAGTCGGAATAGGACGTTAACCCCATTTCATCATGATTCCCGACAGAGTAGGCTGTAACAAAATTTTCCTCATAGCACACTGTATGGTGTAAGCCTGTCTTCATTAGCCCAGTCGGAATAGGACGTTAACCCTATTTCATCATGATTCCCTATGGTTTTCATTTAATTCAGAACACATTCATTTCCACTGCTGATGCTTCCCAATCAACAATTGATGCAAAATTTCATGTTTTACACTAATTCATATTTATAGTGAGTAAGATGTTCGCGCAGTAATGGGTCACGGTGGGTAAGATGCTGGCTCGCTAGCCTGGCGGTCGGGTGTTTGATTCCTGCATTTGGCCGAGAGTTCATCCAGATTTTCCGTCGTGGTTCCCCCTTGTCAGTGATGCAGTACGGAGGGCCTGACAAGGACAGCTGTATAGTCATTTTGATGGGGTCCCGTCTAACATTGGCATGCAAGTAAAAGATCCCTTGACCTTTGGAATTCAATATAAGAGTACGCCGTACTGTGGCTCTCCGGGAAAAATTTCCCTCATAGCATACTGTATGGCATATGCCCGTCTTCATTAGCCCAGTTCGGAGCAGAACAGTAGGACGTAAACCTCATTTCATTTCGCTCACTAACAAGGAAATTTTGAGTTCGATTCCGGTTTTCGAGAAAATTTCCTGGCTTCACCATTTGTCAGTGGTGCAGGACGGCGCGTCCGGCTAGGAACAATGTCTAGTCATTCTGATGGGATGAAAAATCATGGGTCTGTTGGCATGCACGTAAAAGAACCAATGACATTTTGCATTCGATAAAGTGTAGGCTGTGGAGTTGCTGTTCAGTCAAATATTCTTAATTTTATTTCATTTCAATTTTCTACATTTCAGGTAGCATTGTAAATATTATGGAACCTACAAGCAAACTGATATTTGAAAAGAAGCCTATTTTAAAATAGAGAGTGAATTAGATATCAAGACTATTTCTCATAGACTACCAAGAACATTTGTCGGTCTGCGAATCATAACGAAATAATTAATTGTTTTTTAGTGGACATAATAAATTGGAAATGTGAATAGTTGTGGATTTGGAAGCTTATATGTGTATTTACATTTGCAATATAATAGACCCACAAAATCCAAAGACATTACTATGCTGATCTATCCTTATCCTTATAGTTCAAACTGTGTAAAAGCTAAACTTTTTGTGACTTCGAAAATTTGCTTAAGAAAATATACCATAGTTGCATTCACATTGCACCTTAAATTTGTATAGATTTATATGGCAAGAAATGTTGCACACATTTAATAATTTACATGATTAAAGAGAAACTTTACCAATTACATGTCGAAAATAAAGTATGACATATTTACATTCACTGTGTAGGCTACATGTTTAGATTTCATTGCCAATGGTTGGATAAATTTAACTTAACAATGCATTTATGTAGCCCACTACGTTTCTTATAACAGTATGGTAGTAATATCATACATTTGTTAGTGTACGTTTAAAATTAAAAGGGACATAATGCTACATACACATAAATTCAATAGAGTTGCATTGTAAAATGTTCGATTTACATGTACGTACATGCAAGTCTTACCTACATTTAAAGGCAAAAATAAATGTTCTTTAAATTAAAGGAAAATTCTGAGAGTTCACAGGATACCTGTTGATAGACAAATTAAAGAAATAGCCCACATAACTTGTCGGAAAGTTTCAGCTCAATACATTTTGCCAATTGAAAGGGATTATGTAACCTATTTATGGAATTCCACTTTAATATTTCATGAACATATTGATAAATGTGGCGAAATGTGAAAATATCTTATATGAATAAATCCCCAAAAATATTTTGGAAATAGTGATCTGTGTATAAAAGTTACAATAAATGGTTTTATGCCAACATAAAGGGGGGTGCGAGTCAAATTCAATTAAAAATTGTTAATTTTTTCAGTTTACTGAATACATGTACACATGAGGGCTATGTATAATAGAAATTGACTTTTATACAAATATCAGGTTCATTTCATTGAGTGAGGAAAATTCATAATCTCATGAGTAGATAGTCTCTATACCTAGTACATTCTACCTATATTCAGTTAGATAGAAATATTTCACAATAATCGAAGGATTTCATTTAATATATTTATTGAAATTATTTCAAAACAAAAAAAAGTGTAACTAAAAGTGGCTAATGTACAGTTGAGAGTTAAATGTATTCCAATTCTTTACACGATTTCTTTACAAGAAATATGCATTTCAAAGTCTTTCAGGCACTCAAATAACAAGCCTGCATATGTTCAATGCAAACAACTGTTTTAAAATTAGGATTTATGGATGAATCAATCACTCAGTCGGTGGTTATTTAAGCATTATATTTACATTGTCCTTCCATGTTTGAAATTTATCAGTTTAACAATCCCTGTGGTCATCAAATGAAAATTTTTCATAAAAGTAAGTCAGAGGCTTCTATATTGGTGGGCTGAAAAAAAAAAAATACATATTAGTATGTTAGAACATAATATTTCTTCAGGCGATTTCAGTGTCCACAAATAATTTTTACACATGAATTAATAAAAATGCAGTTTTTGTTACAAGTTATGCCTAAATTAAAAGGCAGTTCTCAGATTTCACTGGCTACAACTTTACAGATGTGGGTTTATAATCAAATCAAACTCGGTGCCAAGGAAGTACATGTACCATTGAGTTCAGGTAGTTGGAATTTGCACAAGACTTTGAAAAGGGTTTTTAAAGAGTTCCTTTAGGCTTCAAAGGGGGGGGGGGTTGGATGGCCGAATGGTTAGCACATGCTTGCTGTATCACAAGGTCTGTCATTGAGTCAACTGGCATGGTTTTGAATCCCCGGTGGTACATGACAAGGAGTAGGGTCGCCTGTCCAGCCTTGTGGGTTTTCTCCGGGTCCTCCCGTTTCCTCCCACTGCTAAAGACCCTACGCGCAAGCGAATTATTGAAATAAAATTAAACCATGTGTTAGTCCCCAAATGACCTAGTTTGTGTCAAGTGGACGTTAAACCCCATTTCTCTCTCTCTCTCTCTTTAGGCTTCAACCAGCATCTTTTAATTTTCCCAAAAGGCCCTCATTTATGTACAAATCTGATATTCATATCTTCATGATTATAATGTGATTCTTCTCACAAAGAAATACTAATACTATGCCAAATTCGACTGATCTTCTGCTTAATTTTAGCTGCACATTATTCTCCAATTGGATAGTATTCAGCTAGATCTACATCTCATTTTTTTTTCCTTTTTAATTTTTATTGATTCCAAAACTTTGTAAAATAAGAAGTATAAAGGGCACTCACTTAAATATATTATTACTTTTTGAAGTTCAGTGGTTTGGGAAGTGGGTGAAATGAAATGAAATGGAGTTTAACGTCCTACTTTTCTGCTCCTAACCTGGGCTAATGAAGACGGGCATACGCCATACAGTGTGCTATGAGGGAAATTTTGCCCGGACATTGGCACTACGGCCTACTCTTATATCGAATTCCAACTGCCAAGGGATCTTTTACGTGCACGCCAATGTGTACACGGGACCTCGGTTTTTCGTCCCATCCGAACGACTAGACAGCTTTCCTTGTCAGCCCCTCCGTCCTACATCACTGACAAGGGAGAACCACGCCGGAAAATCTAGCGTCTTACCCACTTAGCCACGTGATCCCCCGGGAAGTGGGTGAATGTGTGTATGTCTATTCCAAGTCAAAAGATAATCCGTAATATATTATACGTGTATGAATACAGTAAACAATAGTGTTTGGTATTTCCGTAGCTGAGTCAATGTGACAGCCCAAGCCCAGCACTGTTTTTCTGGGTCCCCGGTATTAATGAACAGTCACTAAATTATTATTTTTCAATCGCTTGATTTATATTTTCTCAAATAAATGGAACGATGACTAGGCCCTAGATTGTACAAATTATAGGCCTAACTAATGATAATGGATTTTCAACATACCTGCTTAAGGACTCGACAGAGTTTTATCGTACTGGCAGACGGCAGTCAGTCGATCGTCGCTTCGTCATTTTTAGAGCTAACACTATACGACTAGCGAGATAGCGTCTTACCTACTTAGCCACGTGATCCCCCGGGAAGTGGGTGAATGTGTGTATGTCTATTCCAAGTCAAAAGATAATCTGTAATATATTATACGTGTATGAATACAGTAAACAATAGTGTTTGGTATTTCCGTAGCTGAGTCAATGTGACAGCCCAAGCCCAGCACTGTTTTTCTGGGTCCCCGGTATTAATGAACAGTCACTAAATTATTATTTTTCAATCGCTTGATTTATATTTTCTCAAATAAATGGAACGATGACTAGGCCCTAGATTGTACAAATTATAGGCCTAACTAATGATAATGGATTTTCAACATACCTGCTTAAGGACTCGACAGAGTTTTATCGTACTGGCAGACGGCAGTCAGTCGATCGTCACTTCGTCATTTTTAGAGCTAACACTATACGACTGGTACCGTGGAATCTCGGGTAAATAGCGTTATTATCTAATCTATGTAGAATTATTCATAAATATCATTGAATTTGGCCTAATAGCCTTCAATTTGTTCTTGTATACAACTTAAATCTCAACGTGCAATTTTGATTACCAAGCGTTAATTAACTAGTGTTTGTCGAGACGCGTGTAATTATAAGCGTCCCGCTCAGAGGTCGCAGTAGATCAATTTCGAGTTGCGTAAAAATACGCAGACATTCCAAAATTTTGCGTTTTTGCCCTCCACATCTGCGTGAAGAGCCTCTCAAAATACTCAGTATAGAAGCATGTAAAGTGGTTTTGTGAACAACCCTATTTTAAGCGTCCTTATTTCATTGATATGCCTACTGTATTTAGTCTAATGACGACTGGAGGTTAACGACATGTCTATAGTTGACGGCAGTCATTTCAATCTTTCACTTCGACAGGACGTAAAGAGAAAACTATTGCTATGAAAGCCAACATTTGATTGGCTGAATGTAAACAGTATATCTTGTTCTAGCCAATCCATGTCTTGTATGAAATGCGCTTTATTGCTTCCAATAGGATAGCTACGTAAGCTTACTGCCATGAACTTATGAATGAAATAAGAGGAAATTTTAAAAAAACTACGGAGACTACGTACAGTAGAGGTGTGTAAATGCCGGGTGATGCACATAAATTGTACAAACTACGACATAGAATAATCTAACTATTCTCACGTCAGGGAAATTTTCTGCGTGTAAATTACGCAGCATCCGTCAATATTTGGGTTTTTTTTTAAAAAAATGCGTGAAATACGCGGATTTTTGCGTGACTGCGACCTCTGGTCCCGCTTAATTTTCACGACTGTTCAATAATTAGTTGGACCGTTCAATTTCCCCAAGTTGTGATTAAAATTAGTCAAGGTGTCCAATTACGCCAGGTATTCAATTCTGTGGCCGAACATCCAATTTCACATGCGTTGTTCAGATTTTAACAAAATGTTTATATTGAAAGAGTTGTAATATAGTAATGCTGCCGTGAAAACGTGTACATGTATAATGTACAGGCCAGTTTGAATAAAAACAAAATGAGTTCGGTAATCTCGGGAAAACATTTTAAGGCATTCTGTATCGGTTAGGATTTTTTTCTAACGCACTGTCCATGCATATAATGTCGACCAAAATGTATGCAACAATGAACAACTTACAATTTTTTTACAACGTATCATTACATCTTCGTCTAAAACTTAGATGTAATCCATCAATTATTGGCTGCTATAAAATCCAAACTTTAAATTATATACGTCATACGATGAGCTTGCAGCTTCAGTTAATCTAAATCAATCATTCATAGAGCACTCGATCCACTCCACAGGGCGCTTAACGGTAAGTCACGTGGTCAGAAACGTGCCATTTTTGGGACTATATTCTTAGTCTGTGTTAATTGGCGACAAATCTCCGCTGTGACAATATACATCTACTTTAAATGTCGCCCAATTCATTTCGGTGGAAGCGGATATTAAATAAAGCCATTTCACACACGTGTACATTACATGCGCATGTCATATATTTATACAATGTCCACGATGTGTTACATGTAATTGTCGCCTTCACTCCCTTATTTTGAGTAGCCTACACTTTCTGAATGATTCCATTCTTTTGTACGAATGCATGACCACTTGGACCAACTAATAGACCACTCGGACGAAACAAAAAAGACTACTCGGACCATACAAAAGGACCACTCGGACCAATAATAAAGTGTTGTTTTAATACGTTTATATTTGTGTTTGTATTAATATGACTACTCGAATCAATAATAAAGTGTTGTTTTAATAATTGATAATAGTGTTTGTTTTAGTATGCATATGTTTTCTTTGAAATAATAAAGTGTTATGTACTTACCCGTCGCATTGTTTCATCATGAAGCACATCAAAGAAAAACAATTAAATTGTTGATGTAATAAAGATATATATTTGCTAATATGTACTTACCGGCAGCGGATATTCTAAAGTTATGTATATACTCACCTATAAATTGTTCGCCTCTTTGTATTATGATACAATATGTTATTAATGATTAAAATCATTAATAACATATTGTCTGTATTATATTTTTAAAATGAATAAGTCCGTGTGGTCCTTTGGGTTGGTCCAAATAGCAAGGATAAATATGCGTCCGATATTATGCAATATAGATGCAGGTTTGTTTTTTTTTTCTCCTTTTTTTTCTAACAATATTTATTCAATATTTACATATTATAAAGATACAATATTCAATTATGGGATCTGAAAACAAGCCGTACAGTTATATAAATGCATTGTTTATAATTATACTATTCAAAAAAAGTAGGGGATATTTGATTTTTAAGTGTTATTAAAGTCACCTAATGAAACTGACGAAGAAACAAATGACAAAATGAAATGAAGTTCACATTCATCGATTTATTCCAAATGATCGTTAGACTAAGTAAGGCACAGACTGACCATTATAAGGGTAAAATGATACCCGGGGTCAAACAGCAAAGTTATCACAGCATCACAACCAAGTCAGTAACGGGTAAATCCTCCTCTGTTTGCCAAACAAGCATTGATCCGACGTGGCATACTCCTAATGAGACGTCTAAGGTCATTTTGGTCCAGATTGTCCCATTCCTGTTGCAACGCAGCAGCAAGTTCTTGGACATTGGCAGGACGTTGTTGACGTTGACGTAACCTCTGTCCAAGCATGTCCCAGACATGCTCGATGGGGGAGAGGTCGGGACTCAGTGCTGGCCAAGGTAATGTGGTGATGTTCTGTTGTTGGAGGTAACCTGTAACTATCCTGGCCCTGTGACATCTTGTGTTGTCATCCTGGAAGATGAAACGGCGGCCATGACGTCGTGCGAACGGCACAACATGGACTGCCAAGATGTTGTCCCGGTAGTACTGGCCTGTAACACGCCCTGCAACAACATGTAAAGCCGTTCTTCCAGCAACAGTGATGCCTCCCCACACCATAACAGAACCACCCCCAAATCGATCATGTCTGATGACGTTAACGTCTTGGAAGCGCTCGTTTCGACGACGCCACACCCTCCTACGTCTGTCCAAAAAATCAACAGTGAACCTTGACTCATCTGAAAACATCACATTGCTCCAGCGTCGATTATCCCAGTGTTGACGATCCCTACACCAACGACGTCTTGCCTGAATGTGATGATCTCTCAAACAAGGGATCACGCGAGGACGTCGGGCGCGAAGGTGACCCCTATGCAGTCGATTCCGAATCGTCTGGCCACTCACTCTCACACCAGTGTCTGTTTGAAGACGAGCGCTGATCTGATTTGCTGTGATGACACGATTTGTTTTCTGGTCACTAAAACAATTAAACTGATGTTTCCACCCTGGAATTCAATGCCACAATGACTGTAACATTCAAAGTCAGAGTCGTGCAAATCTTGGGTTGGACCCCCATGATGATCCCAAGCATCACCTGCATTCCATGCGGTAGCTATTGGTGCGTTTGGGCGTAACTGGAAATGTTTCTTCTGTTAGGTTCTATAGTGACTTTTTTTCGTAGTCATTTGCATATTTTAGTATTATGCCCCCAAAATCAAATATCCCCTACTTTTTTTGAATAGTATATAATCACGATTTACATACAGTTATAATTACAAAAGCAAATGCAGATTCAATCAAGAAACTTGCGTGTTCACCGTCTAGTATAACTTTCGAGCTTCTGATATCTAGATTTTAAACGTAAACATATACATGTATGTATAAACTTATAGATTGCAGTTACACAGGGTACATGTATATGCAGTAGGAATTTGGGAAGTTGGACGTACAAAAGAATGGAATCATTCAGAAATTGTACTCAAAATAAGAAAATTATAACGGAGTGAAGGCGAGAATTACATGTAGGCCTAACACACTTGTGGACATTGTATAAATATATGACATCCGCATGTAATGTACACGTGTGTGAAATGGCTTTATTCAATATCCGCAACCTTGAAATTTTGCCTGTCAATTTTGGGCCGATTTTCCCGAAATTCGATCTCAGTCGTCCGTAGGGTGTAACAGTGATAAAATAATATGTTTTTTTAAATCAGATAAAAATTATGACCTCTATAGGGTCCACAAGCTAAAAACGTGATTTTTCGTACAATCAGGGGCCATAATTCAGGAAGTTACGTTAAGATATGCGCGAATATCGAAAGGAACCGAGATCTTTGGGTTATAAACTTACATTTCAAGTTTTATCAAAATAGGATTAAAATTGTGACGTCTATAAGGTCCACAACCTTGATATACCAATTTTTATGCTATTTGAGAACGAACGGCGGCCATTTTGTCTGTCAATTTTGGGCCGATTTTCACGAAATTCGAACTCAGCCGTCCCTAGGGTGTAACGGTGATATAATAATATGTTTTTTTAAATCTGATAAAAACTTGGATTTTTCGTACAATCAGGGGCCATAATTCAGGAAGTTACGTTCCGATATGCGCGAATATCGAAAAGAACCGAGATCTTTGGGTTATAAACTCACATTTCAAGTTTCAACAAAATCGGATAAAAATTATGACCTCTATAGGGTCCACAACCTTGATATACCATATTTTTACGCTATTTGGGAACGAACGGCAGCCATTTTGTTTGTCAGTTTTGGGCTGATTTTCACGAAATTCGAACTCAGCCGTCCTTAGGGTGTAATGGTGATACAATAATACGTTTTTTTAAATCTGATAAAAATTATGACCTCTATAGGGTCAACAAGCTAAAAACATGATTTTTCGTACAATCAGGGGCCATAATTCAGGAAGTTATGGTCCGATATGCTCGAATATCGAAAGTAACCGAGATCTTTGTGTTATAAACTTACATTTCAAGTTTCAACGAAATCGGATAAAAATTGTGACCTCTATATGGTCCACAACCTTGATATACCATATTTTTATGTTATTTGAGAACGAACGGCGGCCATTTTGTCTGTCAGTTTTGGGCCGATTTTCACGAAATTCAAACTCAACCGTCCTTAGGGTTTAATGGTGATATAATAATACGTTTTTTTAAATCGGATAAAAATTATGACCTCTATAGGGTCCACAAGCTAAAAACGTGATTTTTCGTACATTCAGGGGCCATAATTCAGGAAGTTACAGTCTGACATGCGCGAATATCAAAAGGAACCAAGATCTTTGGGTTATAAACTTACATTTCAAGTTTCAACAAAATCGGATAAAAATTGTGACCTCTATAGGGTCCACAACCTTGATATACCAATTTTTATGCTATTTGAGAACGAACGGCGGCCATTTTGTCTGTCAATTTTGGGCCGATTTTCACGAAATTCGAACTCAGCCGTCCCTAGGGTGTAACGGTGATATAATAATATGTTTTTTTAAATCTGATAAAAATTATGACCTCTATAGGGTCCACAAGCTAAAACCGTGATTTTTCGTACAATCAGAGGCCATAATTCAGGAAGTTACAGTCTGATATGCGCGAATATGGAAAGGAACCAAGATTTTTGAGTTATAAACTTACATTTCAAGTTTCAACAAAATCGGATAAAAATTGTGACCTCTAAAGGGTCCACAACCTTGATATACCATATTTTTACGCTATTTGGGAACGAACGGCAGCCATTTTGTTTGTCAGTTTTGGGCTGATTTTCACGAAATTCGAACTCAGCCGTCCCTAGGGTGTAACGGTGATATAATAATATGTTTTTTTAAATCGGATAAAAATTATGACCTCTATAGGGTCCACAAGCTAAAACCGTGATTTTTCGTACAATCAGGGGCCATAATTCAGGAAGTTACAGTCTGATATGCGCGAATATGGAAACATTTCAAGTTTCAACAAAATCGGATAAAAATTGTGACCTCTAAAGGGTCCACAACCTTGATATACCATATTTTTACGCTATTTGGGGCGAACGGCGGCCATTTTGTCTGTCAATTTTGGGCCGATTTTCACGAAATTCGAACTCAGCCGTCCTTAGGGTGTAATGGTGATATAATTATACGGTTTTTTAAATCGGATAAAAATTATGACCTCTATATGGTCCACAAGCTAAAAACGCGATTTTTCGTACAATCAGGGGCCATAATTCAGAAAGTTACGTTCCGATATGCGCGAATATCGAAAGGAACCGAGATGGGCGTATAAAAATTGTGACCCCTATAGGGTCAACAACCTTGATATACCATATTCTTACGCTATTTGGGAACGAATGGCGGCCATTTTGTCTGTCAATTTTAGGCCGATTTTCACGAAATTTGAACTCAGTCATCCTTAGGGTGTAACGGTGATATAATAGAACGGATTTTTAAATCGGATAAAAATTATGACTTCTATAGGGTCCACAAGCTAAAAACGTGATTTTTCGAACAATCAGGGGCCATAATTCAGGAGGTTACGGTCCGATATGCACGAATATTGAAAGGAACCGAGATCTTTGGGTTATAAACTTACATTTCAAGTTTAAACAAAATCGGATAAAAATTGTGACCTCTATAGGGTCCACAACCTTGATATACCATATTCTTACGCTATTTGGGAACGAATGGCGGCCATTTTGTCTGTCAATTTTGGGCCGATGTTCACGAAATTCAAACCCAGTCATCCTTAGGGTGTAACGGTGATATAATAGAACGTTTTTTTAAATCGGATAAAAATTATGACTTCTATAGGGTCCACAAGCTAAAAACGTGATTTTTCGTACAATCAGGGGCCATAATTCAGGAAGTTACGGTCCGATATGTGCGAATATCGAAAGGAACCGAGATATTTGGGTTATAAACTTACATTTCAAGTTTCAACAAAATCGGATAAAAATTGTGACCTCTATAGGGTCCACAACCTTGATATACCATATTCTTACGCTATTTGGGAACGAACGGCGGCCATTTTGTCTGTCAATTTTGGGCCGATTTTCACGAAATTCGTACTCATTCATCCTTAGGGTGTAACAGTGATATAATAGAACGTTTTTTTAAATCGGATAAAAATTATGACTTCTATAGGGTCCACAAGCTAAAAACGTGATTTTTCGTACAATCAGGGGCCATAATTCTGGAAGTTACTGTCCGATACGCGCAAATATTGAAAGGAACTGAGATCTTTGGGTAATAAACTTACATTTCAAGTTTCAACAAAATCGGATAAAAATTGTGACCTCTATAGGGTCCACAAGCTAAAAACGTGATTTTTCGTACAAACAGGGGCCATAATCCATGACTGACGGACGGACGGACGGGGGCGACGGCATAATACGTCCACATGAAAATGTGGGCATATAAAAATCCTAACCGATACAGAATGCCGGTAAATGTTTTCCCGAGATTACCGAACTCATTTTGTTGTTATTCGAACCGGCCTGTACATTATACATGTACACGCTTTCATGGCAGCATTACTATATTACAACTCCTTCAATATAAACATTTCGTTAAAATCTGAACAACGCATGTGAAATTGGATGTTCGGCAACAGAACTGAATACCTGGCGTAATTGGACACCTTGACTAATTTTAATCATAACTCGGGAAATTGAACGGTCCAACTAATTATTGAACAGTCGTGAAAATTAAGCGGGACGCTTATAATTACACACGTGTCGACAAACTAAACACTAGTTAATTAACGCTTGGTAATCAAAATTGCACGTTGAGATTTAAGTTGTATACAAGCACAAATTGAATGCTATTTTGCCAAATTCAATGATATTTATGAATAATTCTACACAGATTAGATAATAAAGCTATTTACCCGAGATTCCACGGTACCAGTGGTATAGTGTAATAAATCTCCACAACTCTCCGGCTTGCATAATTTATGACATTGTTTTTCATATAAATAGTAACTGGTGAGCGAAGATCACAACTTTGTTTGAAGTAAGGCACAAATGAATAAATATTTAACCCCCTTCACTCGCTTGCTTTCAACATTATCAGGCTAACAAAATCGCGTGATATTGGCACATGTCACCGGAAGTTCAATTTCTCGTGAAATCTCGCAATTTTGCGGGATTTACCTATCGGCCCTATACCAGAAGTACCATGTAAGGAAGACCATCAGCGCCACCAATAAACAGTGAAATCGCCTTTGTATATAAATCTAATGTATTGTATGTATTTTTAATAAAACTAGGAAATATCACAAACTAATTTTTCATCATCCTAGGTCAGTGCTTAATTGGAGACTTAACTTCTCCCCCAAATTCTTAACCTAACTCTCTGCAAACAGAGGACCAGGCTCTTTGTTACCTATTAAGTGTGTTTTCCGGTATTCAGTGTGTTTAGTGGTTTTCCGGTATTCAGTATAACATGGGTGTTTTCTGGTAGTTTTCCGGTGTTTTCCGGTATACAGTATTGCCAGAAGCAAGCCCACGTGGTTGATTGACTAGACTGTGACATTTTTCAGATAAAAAAGCAATACTTTGGATTAATAGACTTATGTGCATTTTCCAACTGTAGATTGTGACATGCAAGTTATAGAATGTAGAGCTACATGTACGATAACAAGTAAAGTTAGAAATTCACGAAAGGTAGCAGTCTACCGTACTTTTATTTTCCGAAAATGGCGAAAATCTGCCGATAAATTTTTCCTCAGACAAAATGACAGACCGTTTGGAAGTTTCACCTGACAAGTCACAGAATTCGACAAGACATTGTCCGACCAGTAATTTCCAGGCATGATTCATTATAACAATAATTCCGATCAACTAGAGAGAACAAGTGTTAACTATGATCCCTTATATAAAGTGAGGCCTATGACGCAATGATGGATAAAATTGTTCCAACATCTCTCACACATTTTGAGGCAGACCAAAAACTTAGTATTGACGAAAGTTTGTGTCCCTTCAAAGGACGTGTATTTTAATGACAATATATCCCGAATAAACCTCATAAGTAGGGCTTGAAATTCTATGTTATGTGTGACTCTCAGTCTCATACTGGTTTTTGTTATACTGGAAAATAAGGACCTACTACTGATAGTTTTAATAAAAGTGAACAAGTTGTCCTTGATCTCATCCGTCCCTTACCTGCGAAAAAACACCATATCTACATGGACAATTATTATTCGTCTGTAAATATATATATCTAATTATAAACGGAAATTATTGAAATTAAATAGGCTTTTTCGTTTCACTAATTTAAACAAGCCAACAGTGAGGCTGATGTCCCCCGCCGAAATAGGAAAATAATTAGAGGACACATATAAAAATCAAATTGCGTATCGCTCTGCTTACCCTGAGCAGAAAATGCTCATTATCAAACTTAGTCAAGGTATTACTGTAATGAAACTATACACCAAGTTTCATCAATCTCACTTAATTAGAACTAAAGTTATCGTGTCCCAAAGCATCAACCAATCAAATTGCTTATCTCTGCTTACCCTAAGCGGAAAATGCTCATCTTCGAACTCCATCAAGGTATTGACCTAATCAACACATACACCAAGTTTGAACATTCTAGCTCAATTAGGAAGAGAGTTATCGTGCCCCAAAGTATCAACCAATCAAATTGCTTATCTCTGCTTACCCTAAGCGGAAAATGCTCATCTTCGAACTCCATCAAGGCATTGACCTAATAAACACATACACCAAGTTTGAACATTCTAGCTCAATTAAAAGTTATCGTGTCCCAAAGCATCAACCAATCAAATTGCTTATCTCTGCTTACCCTAAGCGGAAAATGCTCATCTTCGAACTCCATCAAGGCATTGACCTAATCAACACATACACCAAGTTTGAACATTCTAGCCCAATTAGGAAGAGAGTTATCGTGTCCCAAAGCATCAACCAATCAAATTGCTTATCTCTGCTTACCCTAAGCGGAAAATGCTCATCTTCGAACTCCATCAAGGCATTGACCTAATAAACACATACACCAAGTTTGAACATTCTAGCTCAATTAGGAAGAGAGTTATTGTGTCCCAAAAAGTGTGACGGACAGACAGACGGACAGACAGACGGACGAACCCATTTTAATAGTCCCCTGCATATAAATTTCACAAAGATCGGATGTTAACTTTTGGCATTAAAGCATTCATAAGGTTCAACAAAGTGAAACAAGGGCCATAACTCTAGACGTTATAAACGGAAATTATTGAAATTAAATAGGCTTCTTCATCTCACTAATGTAAACAACATATGTGACCCCCACAGCATACTGAGTCACAATGAGGAAATTTTGAAAATTGAGTTATTGTTATTTTCACATTCTCCAACTCATTACCTTCAATTTGATGTGTAGTTTGTTTGAATTGGGCAAAAATTGACTGAGCTGTGTCCATTAGAAGCTACCCAACTCACAAAAGTAAGTTGTGAGAAAAAGCAAGTCAAAAATTTGGTATGTTCCAAATCAAAATCCCATAGCAACAAGGCCATTTATCTGCTGTTTTATCGTTGAATATATCTTTCCATGGGTTTTCAGTGGTGCTGAAGACGAAAATCGCAGTAAAAATTTGATCCAACTATTTCCGCAATTTATTTGCTATATTTTGTCGTTTAATATGTTTTTTATTTAGGATTTCAAGGGTGCTGACGACGAAAATGCACTCCTTTCGTAACGAAACATCCACAACACATACGGCATAATATTCACATGATAGTGTTATAATGAAGAACAATCTATACATTAGTAGTCTGTTGTGTATAATATAACTTTAGTGAGATTAACTTAACTCAGTTAATCTCATCAATTAATTAGCACCTTAGTGCCAGCTAGTGATCTTTGGGTTATAAACTTACATTTCAAGTTTTATCAAAATAGGATTAAGGTTCACAACCTTGATATACCATATCTTTACGCTATTTGAGAACGAAGGGCGGCCATTTTGTCTGTCAGTTTTGGGCCAATCGTCACGAAATTCGAACCCAGCCGTCCTTATGGCGTAACGGTGATATAATAATACGTTTTTTTAAATCGGATAAAAATTATGACCTAAAAACGCGATTTTTCGTACAATCAGGGGCCATAATTCAGGAAGTTATGGTCTGATATGTGCGAATATCGAAAGGATCCGAGATCTTTGGGTTATAAACTTACATTTCAAGTTTTAACAAAATCGGATAAAAATTGTGACCTCTATAGGGTCCACAACCTTGATATAACGTATTTTTACGCTATTTGAGAACGAACGGCAGCCATTTTGTCTGTTAATTTTTGGCTGATTTTCACGAAATTCGAACTTAGCCCTCCTTAGGGTGTAACGGTGATATAATAATACGGTTTTTAAAATCGGATAAAAATTATGACCTCTATTGGGTACACAAGCTAAAAACGCGATTTTTCGTACAATCAGGAGGCATAATTCAGGAAGTTACGGTTCGATATGCGCGAATATCAAAAGGAACCAAGATGTTTGGGTTATAAACTTACATTTCAAGTTTCAACAAAATCGAATTAAAATTGTGACCTCCATAGGGTCCACAACCTTGATATACCATATTTTTACGCTATTTCACGGAATTCGAACTCAGTCGTCCTTAGGGTATAACAGTGATATAATAATACGGTTTTTTAAATTGGATAAAAATTATGACCTCTATAGGGTCAACAAGATAAAAACGTGATTTTTCGTACAATCAGGGGCCATAATTCAGGAAGTTACGGTCCGATATGCACGTATATCGAAAGGAACCGAGATCTTTGGGTTATAAACTTATATTTCAAGTTTCAACAAAATTGGATAACAATTGTGACCTCTATAGGGTCCACAAGCTAAAAACGTGATTTTTCGTACAAACAGGGGCCATAATCCATGAATTTTCGATCCGATATATCGAAAGCAGCCGAGATCTTTTGGAGATAAACCTATATTTCAAGTTTCGCCAAAATCGGATAAGAATTGTGACCTATAGAGGGTCCACAAACAATTGTGGACGGACGTCCGGACGGACAGGGGCGACGGCATAATACGTCCACATGAAAATGTGGGCGTATAAAAATGACAAGTTGAATCAGTTGACTGTGCCCAAATGCCCCGTATTCGTATTAGGAATGTCCGTAATATGTATTTTAACGTGAAATTCAAAATAAAATCAACTAGGCCTAACGTCGGGTCTTGACGGGGACGTCATCTTGGAAATTGAATCGTCAATCGGGCAGGCAGGCAAGCAAATTGGAAGATTTTCACAATCGATTTGGTAAATCGTTGTGGTAAATACGGCGGTTACGTGAAAACAAATAGGATAATTTTTGCCATAAACGTGATTGAATGGGATCTGCAAATCGACTTGCCATAATCAGTTACTCGTTGAACAATGCCGTCATGTGGGGTAGTGGAAGATGGTGGGTGGTCTACTTCCTGTTGCGCCACTGTTGTAAATATTAATATGGAGCACAAAGCGTCACCCGAGTTAAGGGAGATAACTCTATTAAAGGAGCTACGGACGTCCAATAAAACAGACAAAAACTAACCATATGATTATGTTGCAGTTTTGTGTGGGGGTCACGTGACCTTTGCTGAAGTGATTTTTGACGATATCTACCAATTTATTATGTGACAGTCACATAATACATAATGTGCTGTTGGGCGAACAATTCGTCCCATAACCCCTATTTCGTAAGAACGGATGGACGAACCCATTTTAATAGTCCCCTGCTTTCTTTGAAAGGTGGGGGACAAAAATACTGACCCACAACAAAGTTTTTGTATAAAGAGACAGATGGTTTGTCAAAAAATTAGAACACTTACATGGATGTACTACTTCTGAATTTTATTATCATGATATGATAATAAATTTCAGAAGTAGTACATCCATAATCATGTGTTTTAATTTTTAGTGAAATCTATTTCTATATGTCTTATAAGGATTATAGATGGTTTGTTGCGTATTTCAGTAAATATTCCTATATTTGTTATGTTTTTATATTCACACCATTCAAAGTTAAATAAGACATTAGCTATTCTTCAATGCATCGGATATGTAAAATTGTGTTAAAAGGTTTGGGCTACAGTCTTTATAGGGACCTTTTTCAGCAACAACAATTTATTACTGAAGTGATTGATTTTGACATTTTCACTATATTTTAAAGTCATAGTTTTAAACTTACATAGCTTAATTTTAAATATTTCTGGTTATTTGAGTCCCATGTAATGATTTTAAAAAAAAAAAAAAAATATTTCAGGACAACAGTAATTTCTAATACAACTTTGATGTAATTAAAATATAGCTAATGTACATAATTCATAGAGGCATTTGTGTGGCTGACAAATAACAATTTTTAAATAAGGATACACAACACATCGTTATTAATCTACAGTCATGACAGTGAATGTATTGGGAATAATATTACTGTTCTTTCTGATAAATTCTAAGTTGGTTTAGTCACAATGAAATTGTTGATCAAATTTATTGCCCCTAATAAAGTCTCGCTATTAGCAGTTGCTATATAACATCTAGGACAACGTTGTTCCAAATTGGTGATCAGTGAAGCTTAGTTCGTGCTCTGCAGTAATTATTGTAAATTGTTGAAAATCAATAGGATTCTTCATCTTATGACCTTATCGGAAATCCTTGAAAATCAATAGGATTCTCCACCTCATGACCTTCTGTTCATAAACTTAAAGTCAATCAGATATTAACTTTTGCCTCCAGAGCATCCACTAGATATTTGAAATTGGTTGAGGGCCATAACTCTGGCAGTAATTATCGAAAATTGTTGTAAATCAATAGGATTCTTCATCTGATGACCTTAAACACTGTATCAACTTAAAGTCAATCGGATTTTAACTTTTGCCTCCAGAGCATCCACAAGATATTTCGAAGTGATTAAAGGTCATAACTCTGGTAGTTGTTATCAGAAATTGTTGAAAATCAATAGGATTCTTCGTCTCATGACCTTAAATAATGTGTATAAATTTAAAGTCAATCAGATATTAACTTTAGCCTATGGAGAGTCTACAAGATTTTTCAAAGTGATCAAGGGGCATAACTCTGGTAGTAATTATCAGAAATCATTGAAAATCAATAGGATTCTTCCTCTCATGAATTTAAACACTGTGTATAAATTTAAAGTCAATCAGATATTAACTTTAGCCTCTAAAGCATCCACAAGCCAGACGGACGGAGGCGTATAAAAATGTTACAGTGAATGGATGGGAAATTGAATGAAGTTATATGTATGTGTTTAGGAGATAAACACCTCCTATTTAGAATTTAGAGGTCTGTATTGTTCATTTGATCCCATTTAAATCAATAGAAGCCTGTAATGAAAAATTTAAGTGGAATAAAGTTTTAAGGTGTAAAAAAATTTCCCACTGCAAAGGCATTGTAGTTCCTAGGAAATATTCGTTTGCAGTGAGTCGCACCAGGAAAGTAAGAGGACCAATCAGAATCCAGGAAATTTATATTTTGTAAATAGTGTACATAATTTTCATTTTGTCTTATTTCTGTACACATGTAAAATTTGGAGAGAGGGATAAAATAGGCTTTGAATGTTTCCCAATCCTAGTATTCAATAAAAATCCTCCCTAACTTGGTTTGGTGGGGGATAAATAATCAACTTACTTTCTGGATGTCACTTTAACTACACTAGCTACACTACCAACAGCTGGATTCAATGGATCATATTCTTCCTCATCATCATTATTATCTATAACATTTCCCACTACTGATGTTGGTCCTTGTCTTTTACTACTGATAGCTATTTGCTGTAATAATCCATATTATTAATAATATTAATAGTTATCTATTTTATTTCCTCAATTCAATTTTCTTAAACAAATCTGTTAATACAGAAATATAACAGTGTTATTAACACTGTAAATATAATGTTTGTTTACTTACTCCAGAAGTAGGTTGTTTAATAGGAGAAGCTACAGCTTGTGGTCTAGTGTCCAGTTTTACACCTAGTCTTGATGTTATATATGATCTCTTCTCACATTTAGAATCTATAATTTCTCGTGTAGATATTAATGTTGTCTTCTTTATCTTAGCTGTTCTACTTGATTCACATTTAGTTCGAGATAAACAAGATTTAGAAGAAGATGAAGTAGACTGAATTTCAGCTTTCACGACTGCATTTTTTTCTTCTTCTATATGCAATTCTTCTGTAAATTCATCTACATATAGAGAGAGAATTTAATGCAGTATTTTACCACTCCATCAATAGAAATCAAAGGTTAAAACATTAGGCCTCATGCAGGCCCTTCTTACATTTTGCCCTTTTTAACGCTAGTCTTAACTGTCCCATGTCGACTCTTATCGACACTTATAACATTACCGTTAAAGGAGCTATATCGCTAATATTTGGGACCTAGAAATTGACACAAATGGGTTGCAACGCATATAATATTGTAATATGAATGTATATAAACTGATTTACATTCAATAGTTTCAGTTTTTACTCTAATTTCAAATCAGTTTTGTTCGGCAAAATTCGCCAGAAGTCTCAATCGAATGGCAATCTCTAGCGTCTACACAGATAGTATTTACTGTGCATGCTCTCCAGACAAGAACGTGGTGTCACTGTTTGACATGACATGTGGAATATGTTTAGCCTCGTTCTTCAAGTCCCTTGTTACAAATGGTGCTGAAACACATTATGTTACAAGATTCGTGTACCAATGTTAAAATGTATATTTTGTCTTAAATATTGGATATCAGAAGCCCATTTTTTCCTAGTAAGATCACAACATCAATTTTAATTTAAATTGACTAATATTTCTTATTTCAATGATGAAGACTTTGGATGATATTGAGTTAGAGACTTAACTACTTTAAGGACCCATGCTGACAACTGTCGACCTTTCGGTTAGCTTAATGCAGCTTTACTAGCTTAATGAGAGTTCCTTCTCTTATAAACAGACGACTTTCAATCATTTGTTTCCATCCTGTTCAATGTTTTGACAGTTAAAAATTGTACTGTTTCTTCTTAAAATTTTTTGGTAAAACAGTGATATTTCTAAATTAAAATTTTCAGCAAATGATGTATTTACCGTCCATATTAAATGACAGTGTTTCAGATTTTATCGGTGGTGTAGATTTTAATACTTATGTCTTAGAATGTGATAGAAAGGCCTCAGAAACAAATTATTTTTTTGTAGTTGTAGTCTAAATTATTAATATGGGATTCACGATAAAAGAAACCAGAGGCTGCCAGGCAGGATACGCCCACATTTTGCAAGAGATGGATAGAGAACAAGCTAAAATAACAGTGTTTCAGATTTTATCGGTGGTGTAGATTTTAATACTTTTGTCTTAGAATGTGATAGAAAGGCCTCAGAAACAAATTATTTGATTGTAGTTGTAGTCTAAATTATTAATAAGGGATTAACGATAAAAGAAACCAGCGGCTGCCAGGCAGGATACGCCCACGTTTTGCAAGCTAGATGGATAGAGAACAAGCTAAAAACAAAAACGATTTTTTGTACGATCAGGGGCCATAATCCAGAAAGTTATGGTCTGAAATGCACAAATATCAAAAGGGACTAAGATTTTTGGATCAAAATTGTGACCTCTAGAGGGTCCATAACCTTTGAATTACATACTTACAATTTGCATACAAAGAGCGGCCATTTTGTCAGCAGTTTCATTTCGATTTTTCCAAAATTTCAATTCAACATTCATTATGGTGGAATAGTGATCTAAACGGTTTTTAAAATCGAAAAATTTTTTTTTCGACCAATCAGGAACCATAATCCAGGAAGTTACGATCCGTTAAGCGCAAATATCGAACGGAACCGAGATCTTTGGATTATAAACTTACATTTTAAGTTTCAACAAAATCGGATAAAAATTGTGACCTCTATAGGGTCCACAACCTTGATATAAAATATTTTTAAGCTAATTGAGAACGAACGGCGGCCATTTTGTCTGTCAATTTTGGGGCGATTTTCACAAAATTCAAACTCAACTGTCCTTAGGGTGGAACGGTAATATAACAATACGGTTTTTTAAATCAGATAAAAATTATGACCTCTAATGGGTCCACAAGCTGAAAACATGATTTTTCGTACAATCAGGGGCCATAAATCAGGAAATTACGATCCGATATGGGCGAATATCGAAAGGAACAGAGATCTTTGGGTTATAAACTTACATTTCAAGTTTCAACAAAATCGGATAAAAAATTATGACCTCTATAGGGTCCACAACCTTGATATACCATATTTTTACGCTATTTGTGAACAAAGGGCGGCCGTTTTGTTGGTCAGTTTTGAGCCGATATTCCCGAAATTCGAACTCAGCCGTGCTTAGGGTGTAACAGTGATATAATAATACGTTCTTTTAAATCGGATAAAAATTATGATCTCTATTGGGTCTACAAGCTAAAAATGCGATTTTTCGTACAATCAGGGGCTATAATTTGGGAAGTTATGGTCCGATATGCGCGAATATCGAAAGGAACCGAGATCTTTAGATTATATTTCAAGTTTCAACAAAATCGGATAAAAATTGTGACCTCTATAGGGTCCACAACCTTGATATACCATATTTTTACGCTATTTGAGAATGAACGGCGGCCATTTTGTCTGTCAGTTTTGGTCCGATTTTCACGAAATTCGATCTCAACCTTTATTACGGTGTAACGGTGATATACTAAAACGTTTTTTTAAATTGGATAAATATGTGACCTCTGGAGGGACCACAAGCCAAAAACGTGATTTTTCGTACAATCAGGGACCATAATTCAGGAAGATACGATCCGATATGCGCGAATTACAAAAGGAATCAAGATCGTTGGGTTATAAACATGCATTTCAAGTTTCATCAAAATTGTGACCTCTAGAGTGTCCACAAGCTAAAAACAGGGGCCATAATACATGAAGTTTAGATCCGATACATGCCAATATTGAAAGGAACCGAGATCTTAGGGAGATAAAGCTATATTGCAAGTTTCCTTGAAATCGGATAAAAATTGTGACCTGTAGAGTGTCCACAAACAAATTGTGGACAGACGTCCGCACGGACAAACAGGGGCGACGACAATATACGTCCACATGAAAATGTGGGCGTATAAAAATTGTGACCTCTATAGGGTCCACAACCTTGATATACCATATTTTTACGCTATTTGAAAACGAACGGCAGCCATTATGTCTGTCAATTTTGGGCCGATTTTCACGAATTCAGCCATCCTTAGGGTGTAACGGTGATATAAACGCGATTTTTCGTACAATCAGGGGCGATAATTCAGGAAGTTACGGTCCGATATGCGCGAATATCGTAAGGAACCGAGATCTTTGGGTTATAAACTTACATTTCAAGTTTCAACAAAATCGGATAAAAATTGTGACCTCTATAGGGTCCACAAGCTAAAAACGTGATTTTTTGTACAAACAGGGGCCATAATCCATGAAATTTCGATCCGATACATGCTGATATCGAAAGGAACCGAGATCTTTTGGAGATAAACCTATATTTCAAGTTTCGTCAAAATCGAATAAGAATTGTGACCTGTAGAGTGTCCACAAACAAATTGTGGACGAATGGACAGGGGTGACGACAATATACGTCCACATGAAAATGTGGACGTATAAAAATATAGCAACTAAATGTTGTTTCTGGATGAAAGCATGCCTGACAAACGTTTCAAATCTAACGAGATGATCAAGAGTGCTCCTCTGGAACCAAAATTTACATTGGAGGTCAGTAATAAGGTTGTTGGACTCAAGGTACCAAACAAACCTTCGATTGATCAATCTCTCCACGGTTTTTGCAAATATAGCTAGTTAAAGCAATCGGACGATAGTTGGTAAGATTCGTATGATCTTTACCCGGTTTAGGGATGGGAATTATTGTGGCTTCATGCCACGAAGGAGGGAAAACCCCATCAACCCAAATCCGGTTATAAAGATCTAATAATATTAAAAGTGTAGAAAAAGGTAGATGTTTTAAAATCTGGTAGTGAATTTCATCTGGACCAGTTGCAGTATCCCGAATTCGTTTAAGTGAATTGCGGAGTTTAGCAATAGAAAATTGATCATTATAACATTCATCATTGTGGAACTTGAAGTTTAGTCGCCTTTTCTCCTGCTGATTTTTAATGCACCGAAAGTCATCAGAGGAGAAATTGGATGATGAATTGAATGAAAATGTACTGGCCAGAGAATTAGCAATATCAGGAAATGTTGTTAAGGTGGTATTATCAACATTTAGATGGTTAACTGATAATGCACTACTTTTACCTTTAATCCTATCCCATACCGATTTGGGTGTCGTACGGGAATTTATCCTAGAGACACAACCCTGTCATGAAGACTTCTTTGCCTGGCATATGGTTCTACCGGCCTTCGCCTGGACCATTTGGTATGCTGCAAGATTCTTCATGGAAGTTTGATTCTCAATGCGTCTTAAAATACGATCACGCTCTTTCAGAGCGGATTTGCAATCTTTATTATACCATGGTTTATTGAAACGTTTGGGCTGAGTCATGGTCTTTGGAAAAGCCTGCTCAGCTACATCTTGCAGAATTGAAGTGAATACGGCCATGGGCTCATCTGCATCTTCTAGCTCCTTTGAGTCAAAAGAGAAGAGACACAAAGATTCAAAAAGAGCCCAATCAGCCTTATGCAACTTCCACCTCTGCGGTCGTTCAACAAGAGAGGGTCCATTATTTTCTATCAAGATCGGAAAATGATCACTGCCACACAGATCTTCATTTACTCTCCAGGTAAAACCATGAAACAGAGAGCAAATGGTAAGATCGAGGGAAGAAAAAGAAGCTGTGGCAGTAGGCGAATCATTATTTAACAAACACAAATTATTAATGTTAATTAAGTCCGCTATTTGTTTATCTCTGTTGTTATCGTCTGGAATACCCCAGAGTGAATGATGAGCATTGAAATCTCCCGTAATAATAAATGGGAGAGGAAGTTGTGCAACAAGGTCATCAAGATCTGTGGGGTTCAGATGCAAACTTGGTGGTAAATATACAGAGCAAATTGTGATAGGAATATGTAGAGTCACCCTAACCTCAACTGTATGTAAAGGCGAGTTAAGGGCGACTTTACTCTGCAGAATATTTCCATTAAGGAAAATGGAAACAGCACTGTGTGCTCTACCATAATTATTAGCAAAATGATGATAGGCAACAAAATGTCTGAGAGATAAGACATCTGAATTCTTTAAAAAAAAGTTTCTTGTAAACAAATAGCTAAGTGAGTAAATTTTTGAATTAAGATTTAACTTCACGACAATTTCATTGCATAATGGAATTAGCCATGATCAGGGGGGTTTACAGGACTTCTATGATATTGTTTGGGGTCATGTATTTCAACAAAGATAGGTTGCCAGGCAACAAAACATACGCCCACAGCAGCTAAATCGTCCGAGCGGTCGTCAAGGGTTGTCGCATATTTATTCCTTTGTAGGTAATTGGGGGCCTTTACAAGACAGTTCCATACAGATCAGATTATAAATTTTGAGGTTTGAGTGTTTACAAGGTTCTACAAACTAAAACAAGGGTCTCAACTCTGGAAGTAATCTATAGAAATTGTTGAAATTTGACCGGCTTTTTAGTTTTACTAATTTAAATAATGCATATAAATTTCATACAGATCACATGATGACTTTTGTCATTCAAACATTCACAATCGCCATAACTCTAGAAATTATTGACGGAAATTGCTGAAATTCAATAGACCTGTTTCACAAATTTAAATGATGCATATAAATTTCATACATATCGGATGATAACTATCATCAATCGAGCATTAACAAGGTTTAACAAAGTGAAACAAGAGCAATAACTCTAGAAGTAATTATTGTAAATTGCTGAAATCCAATAAGCTTTTTCATTTCACTAATTTAAATCATACATATAAATTTCACAAAGATCGGGTGATAACTTTTGGCGTTAGAGTGTTCACAAGGATCAATAAAGTGAAACAAGGGCCATAACTCTAGACGTAATAAACGGAAATTGCTGAAATTCAATAGGATTCTTCGTCTCACTAATTTAAATAATGCATATAATTTTCAGAGAGATCGAATGATAACTTTTGACAAGGATCAATAAAGTGAAACAAGGGCCATAACTCTAGATGTAATAAATGGAAATTGCTGAAATTCAATAGGCTTTTTCGTATATCACGAATTTAAATAATGCATGTAAATTTCAGAAAGATCGGATGATAACTTTTGATGTTAGAGCATTCACAAGTGAAACAAGGGCCATAACTCTAGACGTAATAAACAGAAATTGTTGAAATTGAATAGGCTTCTTCGTTTCACTAACTTAAATATTGCATATAAATTTCACAAAGATCGTATGTTAACTTTTGGCATTAGAGCGTTCACAAGGTTCAACAAAGTGAAACAAGGGCCATAACTCTAGACGTAATAAACTGAAATTATTGAAATTAAATAGGCTTCTTCGTCTCACTAATGTAAAAAACATATATCAATTTTAAAACAATTGGATGATAACTTTTGGCGTTAGAGCGTTCACAAGAAACTGTGGACGATCGACGGACGGACGGGGGCGACGGCAATATACGTCCACATTTCAATGTGGGCGTATAAAAACATCCATTTGATTGTCCTGTATCCCGAACCTGTTATATGTTCCGACAGGATCCTCGTCACCTTTCCTACTACGGAAGGTATTAAGTTTTGAATTTTTAGGAACGCCCTTACCAGAACGTTCATTGTTAGCATTTTTGGGTGGATCTCCACCAATCGGTTGCGGAGTGGGGGGCATAATCTCCTCAATCTAAGACTCCCCAGACTTATTAGCAGTCTGGGTGCTGAGAGAAACATTTACAGGTTTTGGGGAATTGGGAGGTTTCTTCTTTGACGAGGATTCTGTAGCAGCTGGAAATTCAGCAGGTGTTTGCTTTCCCCTTACATACGTTTTTACTGTGTCCAAAGCGTTGATAATGAAAGCAACGCAATGGATTTGGGATGTAAGGGGTAACTGGAATGGCAAGAAAATCAGTTTTGATCACCCTAGGAAGATCTGGTTTATAGGTGTTTGTTTGGATAATATTACCATTACGTCTGATGGAACTACGTTTAATGTATGTAACACCTTGTGAGGCGAGATTTTTAAGCATATATCTCTTCCTCGCAGCTGCCTTCTAAATAAAGAGACCGTATAACACATTTTGAAGAATTAAGCGAGTTATGCGGTGCAACTTTGATCGGAATGTCAACATTATTTTTTTGTCATTAAACATCAAAACATACATAAAGCTTATTCCACAATTTCTACCGGAAAAGCTGATGGATGGGAATTATGTAACAAACCGAATCGGACTACGAAGGCTAAAAATACAGTTTTTGCCAAAATGATGGCAATGAAATGGTCAAGAATTGAATGAAAATTGAATGAAAATCAAATACTAATTGACACTTAAGACTCATTTGAATACTATATTTGTTTTGAAGGCTAAAAATACAGTTTTTGCCAAAATGATGGCAATGAAATGGTCAAGAATTGAATGAAAATTGAATGAAAATCGAATAATAATTGAAACTTAAAGATGGGTTCCCAGAAAAGTATTTATCGGGTGGTTATTTCCAATAAAAGTATGGTAATTTTGGTATATATGGAAAGTAGAGATATCCAATCTTACTAGAAAAATACTGGATTCCCCGAAAAACACTCATGGAACGTATACAGGACAAAAATGTAAGGGTTCCCCTAATCAACAGCCCGACAATTAGGAATTTCTGCACGCGGGATGTCAAAGGTCACACGCGAACATTGAGCGCTTGATGTACAAGTTGATAAACTAAACAAAGAGTTAGACGTACAACACTTTCTGAGATAAAAATGACAGAAAAAGACGCGGGTAGTGGATAATCCGAGAATTTAATTAGGATTCGATATTTGTAATAAATAGTAAGCGATTAAAGACAACATCGTCTTATGTATGCAATGAATTCTCCTCTGATGTCCAAGAGAGGTAAGTCAAGTCATGTAAGGTAAGTCAAGTGATGTAAACGTGACCTGGTTTGATCGAATTTTTATAGCAGGACATTCCTTCGCAATTACAATGTTTGAGAAGGATTTGAAGCAAAATTATGACAAATTAATTCGTTTGAATATGTTTTTAGTTGATATATACCATTAAATCATCCAGTTTGTACGCTGGAAACCCATCTTTAAGACTCATTTGAATACTATATTTGTTTCGAAGGCTAAAAATACAGTTTTTGCCAAAATGATGGCAATGAAAATGGTGAAGAATTGAATGAAAATTGAATGAAAATCGAATAATAATTGACACTTAAAGATGGGTTCCCAGAAAAGTATTTATCGGATGGTTATTTCCAATAAAAGTATGGTAATTTTGGTATATATGGAAAGTAGAGATATCCAATCTTACTAGAAAAATACTGGATTCCCCGAAAAACACTCATGGAACGTATACAGGACAAAAATGTAAGGGTTCCCCTAATCAACAGCCCGACAATTAGGAATTTCTGCACGCGGGATGTCATTGGGTGGTTATTTTCAATAAAAGTATGGTAATTTTGGTATATATGGAAAGTAGAGATATCCAATCTTACTAGAAAAATACTGGATTCCCCGAAAAACACTCATGGAACGTATACAGGACAAAAATGTAAGGGTTCCCCTAATCAACAGCCCGACAATTAGGAATTTCTACACGCGGGATGTCAAAGGTCACACGCGAACATTGAGCGCTTGATGTACAAGTTGATAAACTAAATGAAGAGTTAGACGTACAACACTTTCTGAGATAAAAATGACAGAAAAAGACGCGGGTAGTGGGTAATCCGAGAATTTAATTAGGATTTGATATTTGTAATTAATAGTAAGCGATTAAAGACAACATCGTCTTATGTATGCAATGAATTCTCCTCCGACGTCCAAGAGAGGTAAGTCAAGTGATGTAAACGTGACCTGGTTTGATCGAATTTTTATAGCAGGACATTCCTTCGCAATTACAATGTTTGAGAAGGATTTGAAGCAAAATTATGACAAATTAATTAGTTTGAATATGTTTTTAGTTCATATATACCATTAAATCATCCAGTTTGTACGCGGGAACCCATCTTTAAGACTCATTTGAATACTATATTTGTTTTGAAGGCTAAAAATACAGTTTTTGCCAAAATGATGGCAATGAAAATGGTGTAGAATTGAATGAAAATTGAATGAAAATCGAATAAAAATTGACGCTTAAGACTCATTTAAATACTATATTTCTTTTGAAGGCTAAAAATACAGTTTTTGCCAAAATGATGGAAATCGAATAATAATTGACACTTAAGAGTCATTTGAATATTATATTTCTTTTGAAGGCTAAAAAGAATTGAATGAAAATTGAACGAAAATCAAATAATAATTGACACTTAAGACTCATTTGAATACTACATGTATATTTCTTTTGAAGGCTAAAAATACAGTTTTTGCCAAAATGATGGCAATGAACATGGTAAAGAATTGAATGAAAATTGAATAATAATTGACACTTGTATGGGCAAAAATCCTTGACATGTGTCTTTGACGATCCAAACACAGAATCGAACCCAGGAAATGTTCTCAAAATGCAACCTGACTTCTGGGATGGTAATGTGTTCTCCATGATTTTCATGTACCTCATGCTGTTCACCGGAACCAGCCCTATAAAATGCACACCCATACCTGGTTGATTCATTCACACTACAACGTCAGCAGCATGCCACGACAGCCCACAGGAACCAGGCGCTTGGAAGACTCGATGCTGGCCACACTCCCCAAGCCGTTGCCAATCACTTTCAGGTCAATGTTTGGACTATCTACATGCTTCAGCAACGCTTTCGAGCCACCAACACCACGAATGATCGCCCCCGAACTGGTAGACCAAGGGTTACCACAAGGCGACAAGACCGCCATGTTGTGCGACAGCATGTGCAGAATCCCTTCACACAGGTATCTGAGACAGCTCATCAGACAGCAGAACACACGGAAGACCCATCAGTACCGATACAGTGTGCCGACATCTCACCATGCCGTAGACCTTACCGTGGACTGATCCTCACCCCTCGCCATCGACATGAACATCTACAATTTGCCCAACAACACCAGAACTGGCGACACAGGCAATGGAAAACTATTCTGTTCACAGATGAGAGTTGGTATTGCGAATCAACCGCTGATGGCAGGACCAGAATATGGCGTTGACATGGCCAGCGTTATTTTGACCAATGTGTCATGGAACGAGTCTCATTGGGAGGTCCAAGCATAATGGTTTGGGGTGGAATCGGCCTGAACCAGAGAGTGGGTCCTGTGGTGTTCCAAAATCTTGGTCCAGGGAGAGGAGGCGGCATCACAGCCGTGCGCTACATTGATCAAGCTTTAAGACCCCTTGTCATGCCACATTTCGCAAACCCAATTAAACATCTTTGGGGTGAAATTCAGAGGAGACTTAATAACGTCGTACCAAGACCAAACACAGCCGATGGATTGTGCCAGGCTTTTCTGAGAGTGTGGTTCCAGGTGCCAATGGTGTTCATCAATCGTCTGGTCCACTCCATGTACAGACACTGCATTGCTTTTATTGACACCCGTGGTGGACACACCAAATGGTGATGTATAGACTGTGTACAGACTCTAACAATATACGACTGGTACCGTGGAATCTCGGGTAAATAGCGTTATTATCTAATCTATGTAGAATTATTCATAAATATCATTGAATTTGGCCTAATAGCATTCAATTTGTCCTTGTATACAACTTAAATCTCAACGTGAAATTTTGATTACCAAGCGTTAATTAACTAGTGTTAAGTTTGTCGACACGTGTGTAATTATAAGCGTCCCGCTTAATTTTCACGACTGTTCAATAATAAGTTGGACCGTTCAATTTCCCGAGTTGTGATTAAAATTAGTCAAGGTGTCCAATTACGCAAGGTATTCAATTCTGTTGCCGAACATCCAATTTCACATGCGTTGTTCAGATTTTAACGAAATGTTTATATTGAAGGAGTTGTAATATAGTAATGCTGCCGTGAAAACGTGTACATGTATAATGTACAGGCCGGTTTGAATAACAACAAAATGAGTTCGGTAATCTCGGGAAACCATTTACCGGCATTCTGTATCGGTTAGGATTTGTTTCTAACGCACTGTACATGCATATAACGTCAGCCAAAATGTATGCAACAATGAACAACTTACAATTTTTTTACAACATATCATTAGATCTTCGTCTATAACTTAGATGTAATCCATCAATTATTATATACGTCATACGATGAGCTAGCAGCTTCAGTTAATCTAAATCAATCATTCATAGAGCACTCGATCGACTCCACGGGGCGCTTAACGGTAAGTCACGTGGTCAGAAACGCGCCATTTTTGGGACTATATTCTTAGTCTGTCTATGTTAATCGGCGACAAATCTCCGCTGTGACAATATACATCTACTTTAAATGTCGCCCAATTCATTTCGGTGGAAGCGGATATTGAATAAGTTCATTGTTGCATACATTTTGGCTGACGTTATATGCATGTACAGTGCGTTAGAAAAAATCCTAACCGATCCAGAATGCCGGTAAATGTTTTCCCGAGATTACCGAACTCATTTTGTTGTTATTCAAACCGGCCTGTACATTATACATGTACATGTACACGTTTTCACGGCAGCATTACTATATTACAACTCCTTCAATATAAACATTTCGTTAAAATCTGAACAACGCATGTGAAATTGGATGTTTATAATTACACACGTGTCGACAAACTAAACACTAGTTAATTAACGCTTTGTTATCAAAATTGCACGTTGAGATTTAATTTGTATACCAGGACAAATTGAATGCTATTAGGCCAAATTCAATGATATTGATGAATAATTCTACATAGATTAGATAATAACGCTATTTACCCGAGATTCCACGGTACCAGTCGTATAGTGTAAACCTTCTCGTAATGTCTTGGAATTGTGATGAATTAATCACTAAGGTGTCAACATACTGTTCACCAAAAATTGCTTGGATCCATTTAGTAAGTCGTTATCTAGAATGATTTGATTAAAGTGCCTCTCTGATTTTGAAATCATACCGACGTTTTTTTTTTGCTGTTTAGTATATTAGCAGTTGTCGAGAAATAAGCATTTCTGCATGCATCACTTTTCACGTTATTTTGCCTGTAAAAAAAGTTAATTATCATTCGATTTTCAATTTTGTTTTACCATTTGATGCCTACCCAGCAAACACAAAATGTTTTGGTAACATTCGTAATTGGTCCTTATATGGTTGCGTTCAGAATGTTTGTTTATGCACGTTCTTCAAACGTTCAAAAAGGGTTCAGAGATAGACTGTACTTTTTATAAAGGTTCCAGAAACATCACCAGAATGTTGTCTTTTGACGTTTTATTTTTACCTTTATTCAACAATGACCGAACGTTATTTTGAATGTTTTTATAATGTTTCATCGGCAAACGTTGCATTAAAACATTAGATGAAGGTTTATACTCCCTTTTTTATAAGGTTATATCATTGATAGTGTGAGACGTTACTAAACATTAATTAATATCGTTCTACTGACGTTTACTTTAGAAACATTCAGATTAGTTGTTCCGAGAACGTCAAATGAACCATCTGATTCAACGTTATTTCCAAAGCCTGGTCAGACAACCTGTAAACGTCTGTAAGCTATGTTTTTTTTAACGTAACTTTTGTAGCGTTTTAGCTTATGATTCTTTGAACGTTATTAATATATTTGTTTGTGACGTTTTATTGATTATATTGGAATTTTGTTTTTAAAACGTTCTGTTTTCCTAATGTAAAAACGTTGAAATCAGACCAAAACAAAAAAAACTTCCAATAAAGTTCTCAAAACGTATTTCCATTTTACTTCTTTTTTTACATTTTACATCATTGGCAAACTGTGCATTAAAACATTAGATTAATGTTTCAACTCCGTTTTTTTGGGCGTTATATCGTTGATACTGTGAGACGTTACTAAACATTAATTAATATCGTTCTAGTGACCTATCGTTATTTAGGATGTTTTAATGTTCATTGACAAATGTATTAAAACATTAGAGGAATGTTTCAACAACGTTTCTTTTGGCGTTACATCCTTGACACTGTGAGACGTTACGAAACATTCATTAATACCGTTCTATTCACGTTATTTTAGAAACGTTCAGATTAGTTGTTCCAAGAACGTCAAATGAACCACCTGATTCAACGTTATTTCATAAGACTGGTCAGACAACCTGTAAACGTCAGTAAACTATGTTCTTCGAACGTAACTTTCGTAGCTTTTTAACTTATGATTCTTTGAACATTATTAATATATTTGCTTGTGACGTTATATTGATTATATTATATATAGTTTTTAAAACATTCTAAAAAAGCTGAAATTAAGACAAAAAATACAAAAAAATAACTTCCAATAAAGTTTGTAAAACAATTTCCATATTGCATCTTTTTCCTGTACTTTAACAATGACCTGATGTTATTTTGGATGTTATTTTAATGTTCATTGGCAAACGTTGCATTAAAACATTAGATTAATGTTTCAACCCCGTTTTTTTACGTTACATCGTTGATACTGTAAGACGTTACTAAACATTAATTAATATCGTTCTAGTGACATTTTCTTTTAGAAATGTTTAAATGAACCATCTGATTCAACATTATTTCCCAAGCCTGGTCAGACAACCTGTAAACGTCAATAAGCTACGTTTTTTAACGTAACTTTTGTAGCGTTTTAACTTATGATTGTTTGAACGTTATTAATATATTTGTTTGTAACGTAATATTGGTTATATTGGATTTTGTTTTTTAAAACGTTCTGTTTCCTAATCTAACAATTTTGAAATTTAACGAAAAAAAAAATAACTATGCTGAAACAATGACAATTCTCTACGTAACCAACACCATGGCCTTGACCTCTGGGACATGTTTCTACAAGGGCCTTTCCGTTTTGAGTTATAGCTTAGTAAATGTGGGAGGTAAGGTCAAGTTCAAGGTCATTTACGAAATGTCATTATATATACCATAGGTCAAAACCAAAGGGTCAAACATTTACCTTGAAAAAGAAATTTTATTTCTGACTCTTTTTTCACTCAGCAGATTTGATGGTCATTTTATGTTCTTTTGGCCCATGAACTTGAACTTGGCCAAAAGTTGCATCTTAATCTGGATATTAGGTCAAATGCAAATTGGCCTGTCGTGGTATGACCTTCTGGGCTTTTTTCAAGTTCAAGGTCACTTCTCGGTAGGCAACTACATGGGCTTTAACATATCAAAGGTCCATTTACCTGACTTTACCACAGGTTTCACAGTAAGGTCGAGGAAAATTCATTATTAATTTCCATTTTTTAACAAGTTTGATATGACTTTGACCTCTGAGGTAAAATAGAAGGCGATTTTCTGGTTTACCGTTGACGATTAAGTTGAGGTAGCCGGGGCCTTAAAGTCATCAAATTAAAGATTTTTCCCTAAAAGCAAATGTTCAAGCTAAATTATTTTAGTCCAAAATTTAACTTTGACTCTGCCGACAACCAGTTTCCCAGCGCAATTTGCGATACATATTGTGTCCGTTGGTAATCAAAAATTATTATTAATCATTAATATGCCTGTCATTTTGGATATTGACACGAAGATTTATCCACATTTCTCAACACTTTCAACGTGTATAAAATATCAATTATATTTTATAAGCAAAACTGATCTGTGAAAAATTACGGACAGCCCTGCCAGACAGCAGCGCTATAAACGGCCTACTCTTGTATCGAATTTCAACTACGCTAATGTGTACACGGGACCTCGTGTTTGCGTTCCATCCGAACGATTAGACAGTTTCCCTTGTCAGACCCTCCGTCCTGCATCACTGACAAAGTCGGTGGTACGAACCTCTATTAAATGACGTGGGTGGGGGTATCTATAGTAAACATAGCTGTCGGCGCTATTGCACTTTCGTACCTCTACCAGTTCCCGTGGTCGTAGGCACTTGAAATTTTTAGAGGATGTTAAGGGGGACTAGCAATGACCACACACCAAATTTCAGCCGAATCGATCAATAACTTTTTATTTTACCGACCTTTTAATTTCTAACGAGAGAGAACTTCATCCCTTTGACGCCATTTGCTTTGTTTACTATTTAGACTCGAATAACAAGACACTAAGACAGAAACCGACATACTGCACTAGCTGCCTAACACTGCAGTTCATAAAAATTAATATAATTTTCGTATACTTTATTTTTTGCGCGGACAGTTTTCTAACATCTGACAAAGGTAGATTAACGTATCGTTTCTCTTTCATGTAAATCTCCAAGCAACATACCGACGTAAATTGTATAATGCCAACGGCAGACAACGGAAAAACGCCGTATTGTTGGTTACGTCGTTTTGCCCTTGACCAAATGTTGGCCTTGACTTTCCCGGAAATGACTTCAGTATCTTACGTCATATTGTCCCGCGGTTTTTGAAGCCTGTGGGGGTTTGTTTCTAAACGTCAACATGGCGAAGAGACAAATAAATACTTCTGAAGTATTAAATATTTTAATGAATGATGACTCTGACGATTTAGTAGACAGTGAAGACGAGTATTTGCCCAATGATGAAAGTGACAGTTCAGAAGAGCCGGATAGTCCTGTAGCTAGTCGAAGGGGGCACCAGCACCACCAGAGGAGGAGGCACCAGCACCACCAGCGGAGGACGCACGCGCCGCAGAAGTGTACCAAGATGTAGTTAATATTCTGAAAGGGATTTATAAAAAAGCTGAGATGTACATCTTTGATACCCAAGAAAGTGTTGAGATCGAAGTTTTAGTGACTGATCAGGAACCAGAACCAGATCAATTAAATATACCAGATGACAAAAAACCAGAAGAAGAAATTGTAGCCAAAAGGAAAAGACTGCGTTTAGAGAGTGAAAGAATGGAGAGACAAGCTGGCACATCCTATAAGGCCACCCTGCAAAGATTCATGTAAAAAGGGGTGCACAAAAGTCTTTGGAAGTGATGATCGTAATCAGATTCACAAACAATTTTGGTCAATGAATTTTTATGATTGAAGAAAGTGGGTGTGGAATAATGTTCAGCAGTCCAACATTAAACGAGTCACTACTGAACGTGCGACTTCAAGAAGACGATATACTTACTCATACCGTTTTCAGAGAGCTGAAGAATCTGCTGGTGGACTTCATGATGTGTGTAAACCATTTTTTCTTAGTACTTTAGGATACGACCAAAAAAGTGATAGCGCTATTATGAGATGCCTGCAAAGTGCCCCATCTGATTCACTCAATCCGAATTCTGATCAAAGAGGTAAACATGTTCCTAACAATAAATTAGACCAGATTAAAATATTCGCTCATATATTTCGATACAACCCGTCTGTTCACCATTATAGAAGAGAACACGCCCCAAACCGGTTATATTTACCTTCAGAAATTACAATTAAAGATATGCACGAGCATTATGTCCAAAATATTGAGAAAATTAGCATTGAAAGTTACAGAAAGTGCGTTGTGGCCAAGAATATAAGTTTTACTGTGCTGGGTTCGGAAGAATGTGAAGAGTGTAAGAAATTCCAGGAACACAAGAAAACGCATGTAGATGGAAGCGATATAAAGGATTGTGAGCAGTGTTTAAATCATGATCATCACATCAAGCGTAGAGATGAAACGAGGATAGCATATAAATCTGATGTTGAAAAGAGTTCGTTGGACGAGACATATTTTTATGGTTCAGCAGATCTTCAAAAAGTTATAATGCTACCTCGTATGCCTGGTGTTAAAACGTGCGCCTTTACTCGTCGAATTGTAGCATTTAACGAAACGTTTGCATTGTTGGGGCAAACCAAAACCAAAGTAACTCCTTTGTGGCATGAAGCAATTAGTGGTAGGAATGCTCCTTACCTGGGCTAATGAAGACGGGCATACGCCATACAGTGTGCTATGAGGGAAATTTTGCCCGGGCAGCGGCACTATCGCCTACTCTTATATCGAATTCCAACTGCCAAGGGATCTTTTACGTGCATTCCAATGTATACACGGGACCTCGGTTTTCGTCTCATCCGAAGGACTAGACAGCTGTCCTTGTCAGGCCCTCTGTCCTGCATCACTGACAAGGGGGAACCACGCCAGAAAATCTGGATGGACTTTCTCAGCCAATGCAGGGATCGAACACCCGACCTCCAGGCTAGCGTCTTACCCACTTAGTCACGTGATCCCCCATGTCTATTATGCAAAATGAAGAAGTGTAATGTGCAAAATAACAATTATATTGTATTTTGTATTATTGAAAAATGTATTCTGTATTTTAACACAGTGACATTGGTATTATGGAGCAATGGAAATTTCAAATTGTAAAACTAAAATACGTATTTTGAATTGCTGACTTGCATTTTGCACTGTGAGCATTGAAATAATATTGGCAACGTTATCCTTCCATAGATAATTACTGCCAAGGTTATTGCCCTTGATAACTAAAACTGTCAGCCAATTGAATTTAATTCATACATATTGAAGGGTAGAGTCTACGGTATTGTATAGTGATTGTTTGATTGTTAACTAGATATGTACTTAAAAGTTTTAGTAAAAGTTAATTAAAAATAATGTACATGTATTGTCTTTTCTGTAAGTAATGAAACCAGCGGCTGCCAGGCAGTATACGCCCACATTTTCTAGAGATGGATAGAGAACAAGCTAACAAGAAAGTGATTTTTCCTACAATCAAGGGCCATAACTCAGGAAATTACAATTCGATATGCGCGAATTTCGAAAGGAACAAAATCGGATAAAAATTGTGACCTCTATAGGGTCCACAACCTTGATATACCATATTTTTACGCTATTTGATAACGAACGGCGGCCATTTTGTCTGTCAATTTTGGGCCGATTTTCACGAAATACAAACTCAGTCATCCTTAGGGTGTAACGGTGAAATAATAATACGTTTTTTTAAATCTGATAAAAATTATGACCTCTATAGGGTCCACAAGCTAAAAACGTGATTTTTCGTACAATCAGGGGACATAATTCAGGAAGTTATGGTCTGATATGCGCGAATATCGAAAGGAAAATTGTGACCTCTATAGGGTCCAAAAGCTAAAGATAGGTTGCCAAGCAACGAAACATACGCCCACAGCAGCTATATTGTCCGGGCAGTCAACAAGTGTTGTCACATATTTTTACTTTTTTCGGTAATGAAACATTTATAATACATTAAAATCTGATTAAGAGTAGAAACAACTCATAAAGTAATTATCAGAAAACCATTAAAATTTGTTTGGTTTTTATAAAGTTCTGCCCCATGCTAACGTTTAGTATACAAAACTTTTAACGTCATGGATTTAGCTGTTCAAGTCATGAAGATTCTTGAAAATCAATATACTTGTTCGTCTCAAGATCTTAAACATTGTGGATAAATTTAAAGTCAATCTGATATTAACTTTAGCCTCCAGAGCTTACACAAGATTTTTCAAAGTGATCAAGGGCCATAACTCTTATTATCGGAAATCGCTGAAAATCACTAGGCTTCTTCGTCTCATGGTCTTCAACTCTGGCAAAAATGATCAGAAATCGCTGAAAATCAATAGGCTTCTTCGTCCTATGACCTTCAACACTGTATATAAATTTAAAGTCAATCGGATATTAACTTTAGACTCTAGAGCGTCCACAAGAATTTTCAAAGTGATCAAGGGCCATAACTCAATAGGCTTCTTCGTCTCATGACCTTAAACACCGTGTATCAATTTAAAGCCAATCGGATCTTAACTTTAGCCTCTAGAGCGTCCACAAGAATTTTCTGGCAGTAATTATCGGAAATCGCTGAAAATCAATTGGCTTTTTCGTCTCATGACCTTAAACACTGTGTATACATTTAAAGTCAATCGGATATAACTTTAGCCTATAGATCATCCACAAGATTTTTCAAAGTGATCAAGGGCCATAACTCTGACAGTAATTATCGAAAATCGCTGAAAATCAATAGGCTTCTTCATCTTCTGACCCTAAACACTGTGTATAAATTTCAAGTCAATCGGATATTAACTTTAGTCTATAGAGCATCCACATCGGATATTAACTTTAGTCTATAGAGCATCCACAATTGCTTGTGGACGCCGGACGGGGGCGACAACAATATACGACCACATTTCAATGTGGGCGTATAAAAACGTGATTTTTCGTACAAACAGGGGCCATAATCCATGAAGTATCGATCCGATACATGCCAATATTGAAAGCAGCCGAGATCTTTTGGACATAAACCTATATTTCAAGTTTCGTCAAAATCGGATTAGAAATTGTAACCTGTAGAGTTTCCACAAACAATTGTGGACGGACGGACGGACATCCGGACGGACAGGGGCGACGACAATATACGTCCACATGAAAATATGGACATATAAAAATTAAAGCTGTTGAAGTGGAAAAGCTGTTCTTTGAAATATTGGTTTCAAATGCACCCTAACACATGTTTAACTAATCCTAAATTTGATTTTAGAAGCCTGTAAAAAATTACATATAAACAGTACTATTAAAGAGATCAATGATTCCATTGGGGATACCCTCAAATATGCTGAGGTAATCAACCTTTTTTTTATATTTTCAATTTGAAAGAATATTGTTGCCATGAAAGTCAGTCCATCAGTCTGCCAGTAATTGTGAAACTTCATCGGGCCAGAGAAAATCACAAGTCCAAAACTTAAGTGTGACTGCAGTCAAAAGATTTCTCTTATCTATGATGAGATCTAAATAGACTTGCAAAAATCTAAGCAGAGCAGTATCTAAAGTGTGTATATTTATTTGATGTTTGAGACCCCCCACTAAAACTTTTAGGTCATACATTTATCAGGAATCATAACACATATTCTAATGTTATTGCGGCCAGGGTTCTTGATATTTTTTCGAACATAATTTGCAGAACTGCCAATTAAAAGAGGTTAAGTTAGGCAATTGATTATCAATTTCCGGTTTTGATTACCATTTTGGGAAATTGTGATTAAATAATGTCTACCTGTTGAATTTGCAATATAATGCAAAGCTTTATTTAGGTATCATTTCAAAAATTATTATTATAAATATAGATTTCAAAATTTGCCCACTGCTACATGTATCTATTCTTGCATGTGCTACAACTACTTTCTTCAATGCAGTGCCAGTTGAGACACTGGTTGTAAACATGTCAGAATAGTTTTGATGTGATATTTCAGGGTTGATTAGTATTTTGGACAAACAAAATTAGCATTTACTAATCACAATCATGGCATGTGCTATCATCCACTCATTAATTTACTGCATACATGTATTTGTATAGACATTTCATGCCAAAGCTAACTTGCCTTATTTTGTTTTATAATTACAGAGAGTTACCGTAAAAAATACAAATGATACTAGGGATGAGTTATAATTATATACCGATTCTTTGATACTGCATGAATTATATACTGATTCTGTGATACTGTATGACTGTATACAGATTTTGTGATTCTGATTACTTTGATACTACATGAGCATATGCTGATTCTGTGATAGTGTACATTTGATCATATACATGTACTGATTCTGTGATTCTTGTTACTGTGATACTGTATGATTATATACTGATTCTGTGATACTTTATGATTATTTACCGATTCTGTGATTCCCATTTCTGTGATACTGTATGATTATAATAATTTGATCATATACATGTACTGATTCTGTGATTCTTATTACTGTGATACTGTATGATTATATACTGATTCTGTGATACTTTATGATTATTTACCGATTCTGTGATTCCCATTTCTGTGATACTGTATGATTATAATAATTCATATTTTGTGATAATATATGCTAATACTGCAATCGGATATTAACTTTAGCCTCTAGAGCGTTCACAAGATATTTCAAAGTGAACAAGCTAAAAACAAACCAGATTTTTTGTACTTTCAGGGGCAATAATCCAGAAAGTTATGGTCTGAAATGCGCAAATATCAAAAGGGACTGAGATCTTTGGGATATAAAGATATAAAGAATCGGACAAAAATTGTGACCCCAAGAGGGTAGACAACCTTCGTATTGCATACTTTTACACAATTTGCGAACAAAGAGCGGCCATTTTGTTGGGCAGTTTCATTTCGATTTTCCCCAAAATTCGAATTCAACCTTCATTATGGTGGAATATGGTGAAATATTTAAAATCTGACAAAAAAATTGTGATCCCTAGAGAATCCGCAAGCTAAAAATGCCATTTTTCGAACAATCAGGGGCCATAATCTAGGAAGTTAAGCTCGGGTATCCGCGATCATCAAAAGGATCCATGATCTTAGTGTGTAATGGTCATATATTTACACATTTTTTTTAAATCAGATAAAAATTGTGACCTCTACAAGGACCACAAGCTAAAAACGTGATTTTTCATACAATCAAGGGCCATAATTCAGGAATATCGAAAGGAACCAATATCTTTGGGTTATTAACTTACATTTCAAGTTTCATAAAAATCAAAAGAAAATTGTGACCTCCAGAGGGTCCACAACATTGATATACCATATTTTTACACTATTTGAGTACGAGGGGCAGCCATTTTGTCTGTCAGCTTTGGTACGATATTTACGAAATTCAAATTCAAGGGTGTAATGGTGATATATTCGAACGTTTTTTTAAATCAGATAAAAATTATGACCTCTATAGGGTCCACAAGCTAAAAACATGATTTTTCATACAATCAATGGCCATAATTCAGGAAGTTATGGTCCGATATGCGCAACCATTGACAGGAACCAAGATCTTTGGGTTATAAATTTACATTTCAAGTTTCAACAAAATCTGATAAAAATTGTGACCTCTATAGGGTCCACAACCTTGATATACAATATTTTTACGCTATTTGAGAACAAGGGGTGGCCATTTTGTCTGTCAGTTTTGGGCCTATTTTCACGAAATTTGAACTCAGTGGTCCTTAGGGTATAATGGCGATTTACTAAAACGTAATTTAAATCGGATAAAAATTATGACCTCTATAGGGTCCACAAGCTAAAAACGTGATTTTTCGTACAATCAAGGGCCATAATTCAGGAAGTTACGGTCCTATATGGGCGAATATCGAAAGGAACCGAGATCTTTGTGTTATAAATTTACATTTCAAGTTTCAACAAAATCGGTTAAAAATTGTGACCTCTATAGGGTCCACAAGCTAAAAACGTGATTTTTCGTACAAACAGGGGCCATAATCCATGAAGTTTTAATCCGATACATGCCAATATCGAAAGCAGCCGAGATTTTTTGGGGATAAACCTATATTTAAAGTTTCGTCAAAATCGGATAAGAATTGTGACCTGTAGAGAGTCCACAAACAATTGTGGATGGACGTCCGGACGGACAGGGGCGACGACAATATACGTCCACATGAAAATGTGGGCGTATAAAAATAGGATTAAAATTGTGACCTCAAAAGGGTCCACAACCTTGATATACCATATTTCTATGCTATTTGAGAATGAACGACGGCCATTTTGTCTGTCAGTTTTAGGCCAATTTTCACGAAATTCAAACTCAGCCGTCTTTAGGGTGTAACGGTGATATAATAATACGGTTTTTTAAATCAGATAAAAATTATGACCTCAAAAGGGTCCACAAGCTAAAAACGCGATTTTTCGTATAATCAGGGGACATAATTCAGGAAGTTACGATCCGATATGCGTGAATATCGAAAGGAACCAAGATCTTTGAGTTATAAACATGCATTTTAAGTTTCATCAAAATCGGATCAAAATTGTGACCTCTAGATTGTCCACAAGCTAAAAACGTGATTTTTGTACTATCAGGGACCATAATTCATGAAGTTATGGTCCGATACATGCCAATATCGAAAGGATCCGAGATCTTATGGAGATAAAGCTATATTTCAAGTTTCGTTGAAATCGGATAAAAATTGTGACCTGTAGAGTGTCCACAAACAAATTGTGGCCGGACGTCTGGACGGACGGACAAACAGGGGTGACGACAATATACTTCCACATGAAAATGTGGGCGTATAATAAATATACGCTTCCAAAAAAGTCGGGGATATTCAGAAACAATACAAAACTGCGGAAATGCACTGCTGTTTTTATTAGAGGTAACCAGTGTATGTTAATAACAGGCCAATTGCCTACACATGAACATAAACAGTTCATATGGGCAGCTTATCTGACTGCCCCATTTCACTCGCAAAGAGATACACCGTCAAAAGTGAAAATATTTTGATTTTTGTCTTAATAATGAGTAATTGCTCCACCAATCAGCAATTCATCGTGGCATGCTCCTAATCAACCATCCAATCACGATTTGGGGCAATCTGACCTACTCCTCTTGCAGTGCCAGGGCCAATTCTTGTAGTGTTATCGGTTGACGTTGACGAACACGTCTCCTGATCAAATTAAACGTAACACACTAAAGCAAACAGTAAATCTTATGCAGGAACTGTGCCAAAAAAAAAAATACCCCCCTTTTTGGGGTCTCAATTTGTCCCACTTGATGGTGTTGAAAAAAGGAAAGTATTTTGATACTGAAGAGATGAGTTGAAATCTCAAAATTGTATCTTAAAATGAAGTAAGGGATGTTTCTATCCACCAGAAGTGTCAAATTCCAACAATCTTAATATTTTTCAATAAAAAAATTGTTTAAAAAAGTGTGTAACTAACGTTATAAATTCCAGCCAAAAAACCTGATGTTTTATTTTATTGAAAGAGTGGCTCACCACCTGTATCTATATTTATGTTTATGTTACAAATGAAGAGGCATACTTGAGTGATATGATGTAAGAATTTCTGTTGATCTAGAGACGTTTGAGAAGAAACTTTTCAGATTTTCGATCGTCCATTTGAGATTCTGTCAAAGAATCACACCCATTATTTCCATTTATGATGTTCGATATTTCCTGTCCTGTTTTAAATCTATGTCACTCCCGCAGTTATTAGCTCCCTTGTCCTACACACTGTTCGTATACCTCACGATTTTGCGGGTAATTAACCCTTTCATTGCGTCTACCCGGTAGTACCAGGTATTATAAAATGTCGTTAAAATATGCGTACCCGGTATTACCGTGTACTCAGTAAAGCCCTCGCTAAAATTAGTACCGTAACTGCAAGTGCCATCTATTGTATTTTCCGGCAATACTATATACCGGAAAACAACCGGAAAACACCATTTTATACTGAATACCGGAAAAACACTAAATACCGGAAAACACACTAAATACCGGAGAATACCCTAAATAGGTAACCTGGAGACTGGCACCCTAAATAGGTAACCAGGAGCCTGGTCCTCCGTGTGCCTGGGTTAGGGTTAGGGTTAGTTTCCGGTTTATAGTATAGCCCTTCTCTGGGTTACCTATTTAGGGTGTTTTCCGGTATTTAGTGTGTTTTCCGGTATTTAGTGTTTTTCCGGTATTCAGTATAACATGGTGTTTTCCGTTGGTTTTCCGGTATATAGTATAGCCCGTATTTTCTATACATTAGAACATATTTCCACGTGTTTCAAAGCGGCAAACCGTAAAATGGCGAAGTGCATAGTGACAACGTAGACGATGCACTCTCGACGAAGTCGTGAATGACGTCTTGCAGACCAACACGTGGACAATTTCAAGGTGGGTGATACACATAATTTGTTTCCAGTTACTTGATAATGATAGTAGTGAGGACTGTGATTGGTATTATGAAGTACGTGTGGCTATGTCTCCCGTGCATGATGAACAAGCCCAATGTGAACACGATAGCCCTGTGTCTGCCGTAGATTCTGACAATAATTCTGATGTTGATAATAATGCTGACCTGCTGGATCGTAAAGAGCATAGGCAATTCCTGAGTCCCGAACGTGTAGATCTATTGACTGACTATATTGATAATGATATCATGATATTGGACTTGGGGATGAAAGTGAAAGTGAAAGTGAAAACAAGGTATTGCAATCCGCACGTGGTCATGGCAGCGGGAGACGTGATGCGCGTGTTCGTGGTGGCATTGCTCATGGCTGCTATTGATATTTTTGTTCATTTTATATATCTTTATCAAAATCCAGTGAAAAAAACAATATCTCATAAGTATTTCATGAAGAAAAATTCGTATTCGTGTTAGCTTTAGTGAGAAATGAGTAATCCAAAATGGCCGCCATGACGTCACGTGACTACATTATTATGCAAATTTCCAAAATTCTATTTTTTTATCCACTTAGCCCAACCTTATGCCCATCCCAACAGACAAAAAGATTTTTCATAAAAGCTTCCATAAGTACTGTTTGGCATTCATTTCCAACCCCCTTTTTTTCCTTAAAAAAGGGTCTAGCATGGAAAGGGTTAAGAACAGCCGACGCGGGGACCCGATATGTAAATTCCGTCCATAAACTTTTGTTGTCGGCACGTCCGTTATGCCAAAATCATGTCCGTTATATTATTACAAGAATTTGGCAAAAATTGAGGACATTAGAGATGCCAAAGCCACCTGTTTTGCGCTCAAAATCAAGAGCCGCTCCACACATTTGGGTGATCGAAAAAAAATGAAAGACTCACCCAAATTTAATAACAGTTTGACCTTCGGTTATACGTGTAACGGATGTGATGGTGGATGAAATTGATAATGTCAAACATCACTACCGTTACAAGAAGCTAAGATAACCTAAAGAAATTGATGAGTCTTTATTAAATTACATAGATTGTCTTCTTTTTAAATGTCCTTAAACTAAAAATGGAAAAGATTGTTAAACAGTTAAAACACCGACATTGTACTCAGATACACCTCACCCTATTAATTGGGTCAATAGTAACGTCTGTTACAAAAGGTCACATACGTTACATAGTAGGGAGTCATGTCCGTTACAAATATTTTGTACAATATTGATAAAACAGTACAGAGCAGTAAAGTTTAATAATAAAATAATCATTCATCAAATATTGTAACATATCGGCTGAGAATAACAATGAAATCATGCCCAAGAAAGAGTGTAGAAGAGTTATCAGTTTTGATATTATCACACTACAAATAAACTCGGCCAGTATTTATTAGCAAATTTGGGGCAAATATTAATTGGACATGTCACGTCTGTTACAAGCTCGCTTGGTCTGCAAAATATGTATTTGCACAAAAACAAAAACAGACGACAAGTTATCTTTTCCATTACAAAATTTGAAAGATGAATTATTAATACAAGTTTTTGACCCCCAAAGAATTGGAAAAAATTAATTTAAATTTAACTGCCTTTTCATCTGAAGTTCTACACCTTATCGTGGCTTGTGTCATAAAAATTTCACAAATATTGAATGATAACTTTTGGAGTAATAGCGTTCACAAGGTTCTAAAACAATCGGATAATAACTTTTGGAGATAGAATTGAATTAATGAATGAAATGGAGTTTAATGGCACGTCAGCTCCAACTGGGCTATATTGCGCCAAACACATGATGAATTTAATAAGACAAATTAAGGAAATATCACAAAATTGTAATTATATATGTAAATAAAAACAAATATCCTTGAGATGCTTGCACTCAATAAGAATGTGCTTAACTGTCAAAGGAATATGACATTATTCACATTCTGGTAGAGGCTCTTGCTTCAAGATGAAAATGTGGGTTAAAAATGTATGACCTATGCGAGAGCGACACAAAACAACCTCATCCCTCCTGTTAGTGCTATAGGAGCTTGGCCAGTCTCCTAAGAGAGGCTTTATGTGATGAAGTTTGATTGTGCCTGCACAAGAAATTCACAAGAAATTGTGGACGACGGATGGGGGCGACAGCAATATATATACATCCACATTTCTATGTGGGTGTATAAAAAGGAATCAAGCGCCAAAGGCGGACAAAAATTTCGGACAGCTAGGTATAATATTTAGGTAACTGAGCTTTTAGCGCCGTAGGTGCGAAAAAAATTCAGATAATATGTAATTTGGGACTGGGTCTGAGGGGGGCTTCAATCCACAACATACATAAATTCTAAAAAGATCTGTAGAGTGATCTGTTGATGACAGACGGTCAGTAGACAGACCACATTTCCATTTCGATACAGTTCGTCCACTTATGACCCTTATGCTTTACACCAAATTTGGGTGAAGACATAATACACTGTGTTTTGTATACAGTAGTTTAGTAATTATTTCAATATTACTAATTTAGTAAGTAATAATTTCAATATTACTAATTTAGTAAGTAATAATTTCAATATCTCTTGTCTGGTAATCCGTTCAATATTTTACCTGTGTCAGCTCTAACTAATAATTCAGGTTCTACATCATCTACCACATGTTCAGGTGTTATTTCTATTGGTTCCAGTGTCTTCTTCAATGATTCATCTGCTGTTTGAGATATCTGTAGTACTGGTACATCATATGTTTGTACTACTGATTCATCAGCTGTTTGTCGAATAGGAGTATCATCTACCTCTACAGTAACATCATCTTTTTCTTCTATGGTCAAGATGTCTTCACTATCAGATATTTCTCCAGGTTCATTTTTAACATTAATAACAATTCCATGATCTGTAGATTTCTCACACTTTCCTTTCTTTTCCTTGGTCTTCTTGTCTTTTCCTTCATGTTTACTCCTTTTATGACTAGAAGATGAGTCCATTTGCTGGCCTTCAGGTTTTATATCTGTTTTTGGATCTGATGGTTATAAACAAATAAAATTTAAAATTTGGGTTTTTAAAGATATTAATTAAATATGAATACTCAAAAAATCTACTAAATTCCCTATATTTTCACATCCTTTGGGAATACGCATAGTCTTTGGACCACAAAAAAGCCCCTGTCCAAATTTTATAAATTCATGAGTAATTGATGAAGTTATTGAGACTCGAGAGGCTCAAATTACCTACAAAACAATTTATTGAAGTTTAAAAAGTATTAAACAAGTGGACATACTCAAATTTCCCTCCGCTACCTCATAACAAAGACCTTTTTTACATAATTTGTGTATGGACATATATTTTATAAGATAGGTTGCCAGGCAACAAAATATACGCCCACAGCAGCTAAATCGTCCGAGCGGTCGACAAGGGTTGTCGCATATTTATTCCTTTGTAGGTAATATTTAATCAGATCAGATTATAAATTTTGTCGTTTGAGGGTTTACAAGGTTCTACAAACTGAAACAAGGGTCTCAACTCTGGAAGTAATCTACAGAAATTGTTGAAATTTGACAGGCTTTTTCATTTTACTAATTTAAATAATGCATATAAATTTCATACAGATCACATGATCACTTTTGTCATTCAAACGTTCACAATCGCCATATATATTTCATACACATCAGATGACCACTTTTGTCATTCAAACGTTCACAAGGTTCACAACCGCCATAACTCTAGAAATTATTGACGGAAATTGCTGAAATTCAATAGACCTGTTTCACAAATTTAAATGATGCATAAAAATTTCATACACATCGGATGATAACTTTCATCAATCGAGCATTAACAAGGTTTAACAAAGTGAAACAAAGGCAATAACTGTAGAAGTAATTATTGTAAATTGCTGAAATTCAATAGGCTTTTTCGTTTCACTAATTTAAATCATGCATATAAATTTTACAAAGATCGGGTCATAACTTTTGGCGTTAGGGCGTTCACAAGGATCAATAAAGTGAATCAAGGGCCATAATTCTAGACATAATAAACGGAAATTGCTGAAATTCAATAGGCTTCTTCGTTTCACTAATCTTAATAATGCATATAAATTTCACAAAGATTGGGTGATAACTTTTGGTGTTGGAGCGTTTACAAGGTTCAATAAAGTGAAACAAGGGCCATAACTCTAGATGTAATAAACGGAAATTGCTGAAATTCAATAGGTTTCTTCGTCTCACTAATTTAAATAAGGCATATAATTTTCAGAGAGATTGAATGATAACTTTTGACGTTAGAGCGTTCACAAGGTTCATTAAAGTGAAACAAGGGCCATAACTCTTGACGTAATAATCGGAAATTGCTGAAATTCAATAGGCCTCTTCGTTTCACTAATTTAAATCATGCATATAAACGATTGGGTGCTAACTTATGGCCTTAACCGCGTTCACAAGGTGCAGTCAAGTGAAACAAGGGCCATAACTCTAGATGTAGTAAACAGAAATTGCTGAAATTCAGTAGGCTTCTTCGTTTCACTAATGTAAATAATGCATATAAATTTCAGAAAGATCGGATGATAACTTTTTGAGTTAGAGCGTTCACAAGCTTCAATAAAGTGAAACAAGGGCCATAACTCTAGACATAATAAACAGAAATTGTTGAAATTCAATAGGCTTTTTCGTTTCAATAACTTAAATATTGCATATAAATTTCACAAAGATCGTATGTTAACTTTTGGCATTAGAGCGTTCACAAGGTTCAACAAAGTGAAACAGGGGCCATAACTCTAGACCTAATAAACGGAAATTATTGAAATTAAATAGGCTTCTTCATCTCACTAATGTAAACAACATATATCAATTTTAAAACAATTGGATGATAACTTTTGGCGTTCGAGCGTTCACGAGAAATTGTGGACGACGGTCCGACGGGCGGGGGCGACGGCAATATACGTCCACATTTCAATGTGGGCATATAAAAATGTGACCCGTGGTGGCAAATTCAGTCGCAATGAGGAAATTTTAAAATTTTAGTTATTCTTATCTTTACAGTCTCCACCTCAATACCTTCAAAATGATGTATAGTTGGTATGAACCGGGCCAAATTGGCTGAGCTATATCTGTTTTAAGTTGCCCAAGTCAGAAAAGGTAGTTTTGAGAAAAAGCAAGTTAAAGATGTTGGTATGTTCTAAAACAAAATTACATAGCAACCACGCCATATTTTTGTTATATTTTCGTTTAATATTACTCTCAGTGTTATAATTTAGACCGTCTTCATTAGCCCAGTATAGGAGCAGAACAGTAGGACGTTAAACCCCATTTCATTTCATTTCATTTTATAATTTAGAACAAAAGAGAATAGTCCATAAATTAGTAATCTAGGTTTAGTATATCATAACTTTTGCGGGAATAACTTCTGTTAATCTCACCGATTAATTAGCACCTTTGTGTTAGTGCTCGGGTATGGAGCGGAATTTCCCCCATAATTCTAACTCCTAACCTAGTAATGCGTATGCTAATGTGCTTACTTCTATGCATGTAACTTCTTATTAACGCATGTTAAATTGGCTATTTACACATGTAGAAATATTATATTATATGACATAGCTTTTAAATATTGCAGTTAGAATTTGTATTTTGTTTTATTTCCATTATTAGGGTGACCCACCATAAATGAATATCTCCAAATATCTCGACAATTACGCCACAATATTTATATATATGCCAAGCCTCAAATCAGTTTCACACAATTATAGTCACTAAATAAATGATCATGTTCTACTTAATAAGCTATGACCATTAATCATCTATAAATAATAGACTGAAAACTGGTTCCAAGTGTCGTCCATAACATCCAGACACTTTTGAGTAAAAGATAGGTTACGTGCCCTTGTTTTGAAATTAGCCTCGCTTAACCAGTCTATCGACCATTCTACGTCTGATTGACAGGTCGGGATAATCAAGACTACTTTTTTACGAAACATAACAAAAAGCTAGAACAAGAAATTGAATTTAGAAATAAGCACTTTAGACAACTCAACAATTGTTTTAAGAAACTTGTAAAAGTAAAATGAAACTACTGCTAGTATCATGTTCCTGCTAAAGAAAGTGATTCAGAGATAGTATTTGTACTAAACCAAAAGAAGCCGCTCTTAACGGTACAGTTAATGATAAAGCAATTTAAAAAATAAAACAAACATATTTTCTAAAGCTGCTGTAATAACCAAGAAGCTAAATTTTACTGCTATTCAAAATCGTCAACAATAGATTTTTTACGGCTGTAATAGTTGATATATTTGTAGAGAATTGCACGTGCCATGGCTATTTATCGACTCAAAGAGAGTGCGGGGTAGTCAGAAATCAGTTCGAGACACGCAACTGAAGCGTGCACATTTAGCCGTGTCGAGACCAACTTTCTGTAGAGTGCACGGGTCACCCTACCATTATTACTTTTAATTTACTGTAGCCTGGTTTGTTTCGTTAACATTATGACATTTCACAAATGTTACGTGATAAAGGTGTCATAATTCTAAGCTCAGTTTGGTAACAGATGGCGCTGTTTACAATTGTATGGAGGCTGAGTGGGGACATGGAAAATCTCCCCTTTTTATAACCCGACAGATAAAGATAGGTTGCCAGGCAACGAAACATACGCCTACAGCAGCTAAATCGTCCGGGATCAGAAGGTTCTATTAACTGAAACAAGGGTCTCAACTCTGGAAATAATCTACAGAAATTGTTGAAATTTGACTGGCTTTTTCGTTTTCTAATTTAAATAATGCATATAAATTTCATACACATCAGATGACCACTTTTGTCATTCAAACGTTCACAAGGTTCACAACCGCCATAACTCTAGAAGTTATTGACGGAAATTGCTGAAATTCAATAGACTTCCGTTTCACAAATTTAAATGATGCATATAAATTTCATACATATCGGATGATAACTTTCATCAATCGAGCATTAACAAGGTTGGACAAAGTGAAACAAGGGCAATAACTCTAGAATTAATAAACAGAAATTGCTGAAATTCAATAGGATACAGATCAGATAATAACTTTTGTCGTTAGAGCATTCACAAGGTACAACAAAGTGAAACAAGAGCCATAACTCACGGCGTAATTAACGGAAATTGCTGAAATTCAATAGGCTTTTTTGTTTCACTAATTTAAATGATGCATATCAATTCAATTTCAAACAGATCGGATGATAACTGTTGTCATTAGAGCATTGACAAGATTCAACAAAGTGAAACAAGGGCCGTAACTCTAGATGTAATTAACGGAAATTGCTGAAATTCAATAGGCTTCTTTGTTTTACTAATTTAAATGATGCATATAAATTTCATACAGATCGGTTGATAACAGATCGGCTTCTTCGTCTCACTAATGTAAACAACATATATCAATTTTAAAACAATTGGATGATAACTTTTGGCGTTAGAGCGTTCACAAGAAATTGTGGACGATCGACGGACGGACGAGGGCGACGACAAAATATACGTCCACATTTCAATTTGGGCGTATAAAAACATCCATTTGATTGTCCTGTATCCCGAACCTGTTATATGTTCCGACAGGATCCTCGTCACCTTTCCTACTACGGTAGGTATTAAGTTTTGAATTTTTAGGAACGCCCTTACCAGAACGTTCATTGTTAGCATTTTTGGGTGGATCTCCACCAATCGGTTGCGGAGTGGGGGGCACAATCTCCTCAATCTCAGACTCCCCAGACTTATTAGCAGTCTCCAGCACTCCAGAAGAAATTAACAGAAGTTTTTGAAATTAAATAGGCTTCTTCATCTCACTAATGCAAATAACATATATCAATTTCAAAACAATCAGATGATAAATGTAGTCTGTAGAGTGTTCACAAGAAATTGTGGACGATGGAAGCATGGACGGACGGACTGACAGGGGTGACGGCAATATACGACAACATTTCAATGTGGGCGTATAAAAATCATAAAATATTTTATGTGTACAAAAGCAAACTATTCTAGATATTTTTTAAATCAATAAATAGGCTTCCTTGTAGTGCATTTTCCCTAATACTGCTATATTGATTGATTTGGCCTATTTTGTTTCTAAAAGAACAATAAAATATTTAGTAATAACTCTTAACTTCATGCAATAGAGTGAATAAATAAATATAGATAGGTAATGATTAGTTTAGCTTATCTTTTCCCCTCAAAATTATGAAATAATTTACGCACACAAGTAAATTATTTTTGATATTATTTTAGTTTTCTATCGATATTCAGCATTCTGCAACCTCCCTTTGCGGAAAATCCGTGTAAACTCTATGGAAGCTGCAGTTTATTAAAAAGATATTTTTCATCTTCGATGTGAAGCATTTGGGACAAGGGGGGGGGAGGGGGGCTCTATCGATTTTCACTGTTATTCGTCCATTTCTTGCACAGATTAGGAAGAAGCTTGCTTAGGGAATTCACAGCGTGTGTGTGTGTGTGTGTGCGTTGGGTTGGGGACGGGACGGTGGGGGTGGCGGGCGGCTTTTGCTGTAAGTTAAGATCTGAATTATCATTTCCTGTTTCTCAATCCAATCTCAAATAAAATAAGATATTGTTTATAAACCAATACAAACAGAAAACAAAGAAACTCTGTTAACTGGTGTATTTCTATATTACTCAAATATTATCAGAATAATTTACTGTTGTACGTAAAACATTTTATATATCTTTAGAGAAAAAAATGGCCTATTACTTCTCTCAAAAATATCGAGAACGAATATTACAAAAAAAGATGCTAAATCAATCGGTATGGTCGTATTAGGGCAAATGCACGACAGAGTAGCCTATTTATTCATCTGAAACATCTAGAATAATTTGCTTTTGTACGTAAAATATTTTATTAGTTTTGACAGAAAAATTTTGTTATGTCTGACGGATTATGAAAAGGGTGGGATTTTACATGTCCCAAATGAACCACCATATAGTAAACAGCGCCATCTGTTAGCATAATGAGCGTTGCAATTATGACTCCCTTTTAACCTGTTGCGATAAGTCATAATTCTAACTCTCATTATGGTAACAGGTGGCGCTGTTTACTATATGGTGGCCCCTTGAGGACATGTGAAATTGTGCCTTTTTTATATAACCCCAAAACACGACATTTTTTCTTTCAAACATAGGTACAAAAGTAAATCATTCTCGACAATTCTGAAAGAAAATTTAGGCTATTCGAGATATTTATCATATACACATACATTTTAAGTTGGCTGGGGATATTTGCCTCATGTGGTAAGACAATCCAGAGACTATTTGCCACATGTGGCAAGTCTCCGTACCACAATTATCAACCGATTTCAATGAAACTTACAGATAACAATAACATTAATAACATCTCAGAGTAGGTAAAATTTCGACCACTTCCAGTTAGCGGTTTCGGAGATATCAGGTTACCACACATTTCATGTGGCACAGCTAGTGATGGGATTTCAAAAATTTTCTTGTCGGACATTTTTACCGAAAATAAAGGGACATAACTCTTATCGCTGTTTAAGATGGCAATTTTTAGACCACACACAAAAACAGTTATCGTACTTTAACTGCCGGAAGCTTTTTTTCTTTTAAGTTTAATCAGATTTCTTTCAAACAAGGACAACTTTGCTCTGAAAATTCTAAACACACTTCGAACAATGCAATTTTGATAACTTCCTTCTAAAACCGGCAAGTTCGTAGGTACATATCACTTACCGTCATACAGCCGAAGCTAGATGTAGAGTAACAGAATCTGCCGAGGTTTCCCTGAGTGCTGTAACCGCGTGCTAGCAATATCTAGTATTTTTCGGATATGCGTGTGCGTGAAATAGCTTTATTTAACGCTCGCTTGCACCGAAGTGATATCGCAGATGAATTATAATGACTGTCTATTGATCTGGGCGTTATATATACTCTTACAATATGTGACTTCGATGACTAGTTTATACATATTGTCGGCTCACATCAATGCGATTAAAATGTCCTACAATGCAGAAACCACGAGGTTAACACGAAGATTAAAATTATAATGGATTGATGAATAGTCCGACAAAGGGGAAACAATGGCTTCTGTTTAAGATTAGATTAATGAATTGTCCGACAAAGGATTAAGTCAGTCAATCAAGGCAGATTAAGTAGTTAATCAAGGTAGGTTTATAGACCGTATAACACGATAAATACGTTGATCACTTAATTACCTAATCAATCCAGCGTATTAACAACGATAATCTGGTTGAGTGGTAGTTATACACTCAGTAAACTATATTAATTTCGGAATTTTGAATATTATTCACCATGTCTTGATGTCCCATTGGGCATATTCCCGGTCGGACAATTTTGGGCGTTTGGAAAAAAGATTCGGACAAGTTCGGAATATACGGGCGAAATCCCATCACTGAGCACAGCTACAGACCACAATTATCAATCGATATCCATGAAACTTACAGAACATTAATAATATCTCAGAGTAGCCAAAATTTCAACCACTTCCGGTTCGTAGTTTCCGAGATATCAGGTTACCACGCATTTCATGTGGCACGGCTACAGACCGCAATTACCTAGCGATTTCAATGAAACTTGCAGATTATAGTTACATTAATAATATCTCAGTGTAGGCAAAATTTCGACCACTTCCGGTTAGCGGTTTTCGAGATATCAGGTTACCACACATTTCATGTGGCACAGCTACAGACCACAATTATCAACCGATTTCAATGAAACTTGCAGATTATAATTACTTTAATAATATCTCCGAGTAGCCAAAATTTCGACCACTTCCAGTTAACGGTTTTCGATATATCAGGTTACCACACATTTCATGTGGCACAGCTACAGACCACAATTATCAACTGATTTCAATGAAACTTGCAGATTATAATTATTTTAATAATATCTCAGAGTAGCCAAAATTTCGACCACTTCCGGTTAGCAGTTTTCGAGATATCAGAGGTTACCACACATTTCATGTGGCACGGCTACAGACCACAATAATCAACCGATTTCAATGAAACTTACAGATTATAATTATTTTAATAATATCTCAGAGTAGCCAAAATTTCGACCACTTCCAGTTAGCGGTTTCGGAGATATCAGGTTAGCACACATTTCATGTGGCACGGCTACAGACCACAATTACCAACGGATTTCAATGAAACTTGCAGATTATAGTACATTAATAATATCTCACAGTAGCCAAAATTTCAACCACCTCCAGTTAGCGGTTTCCGAGATATCAGGTTACCACACATTTCATGTGGCACGGCTACAGACCACAATTATCAACCGATTTCCATGAAACGTACAGAATATGATAACATTAATAATATCTCAGAGTAGCCAAAATTTCGACCACTTCCTATTAGCAGTTTCGGAGATATCAGGTTACCACACATTTCATGTGGCACGGCTACATAGCACAATTACCAACCAATTTCAATGAAACTTGCAGATTATAATAACATAAATAATATCACAGAGTAGCCAAAATTTCGACCACTTCCGGTTAGCGGTTTCCGAGATATCAGGTTACCACACATTTCATGTGGCACGGCTACAGACTGCAAATACAAAACGATTTCAATCAAAAATTGCAGATTAAAATTACATTAATAATATCTCAGAGTAGGCAAAATTTTGACCACTTCCGGTTAGCGGTTTCGGAGATATAAGGTTACCACACATTTCATTATTAACGTAATTATAATCTGCAAATTTCATTGAAATCAGTTGTTAATTGCGGTCTGTAGCCGTGCCACATGAAATCTGTGGTAACCTGATATCTCCAAAACCGCTAACCGGAAGTGGTCGAAATTTTGCCTACTCTGAGATATTATTAATGTCATTATAATCTGCAAGTTTCATTGAAATCGGTTGATAATTGCGGTCTGTAGTCGTGCCACATGAAATGTGTGGTAACCTGCACTAAGGACCCGGTATCATTCAGATTTGATGATGAAAAAAGGAAAGAAACTGAGCTTACCATCTATAATCTAATACACATATTCAGTTAATAGATTGCCATCAAAAGGAAAGAAACTGAGCTTACCATCTATAATCTAATACACATATTCAGTTAATAGATTCATCAAAAACCGCCCAGTTTGTGCACCAAATTATAGAATGAGATCAATAAGGGCGATGAATCGTTCGCCAAATCCCCAAAGAGTCCTCCTACTTCCTAACACAAAACCAGTGATTTGGAACTGAAATAAAGTTTAACGCCCTGCTGTGTGCAATGCCAGTGGATTATGTATGGACAGGTGCGCTATGCCCTACTCTTGGTGCATGCCATTGGGTTTTCATCCCATTAAGACTGTTCCACAAATGACAGGTGGAAAGCACGCCGGAAAACCCGAGGAACTTTCTCTTCCAACTCCGGGAGCGAACCTGAGCCCTCCTGGTTACCGAGCCAGTGATTTACTCACCGAGACATCGTGGCTCCCGATGATTTGGAAGCCTGGTTCGATATAGATTACTTCAAAGAGATCAAAAATACTCTACTTGTGTGCATAGAATATTTCATAATTTTGAAGGGAAGAGATAAGCTAAACTAAGCATTGAGGGTCCACAAGGTTTTACAAACTGAAACAAGGGCCTCAACTTTGAAAGTAGCTTACAGAAATTGTTGAAATTTGACAGGCTTTTTCGTTTTACTAATTTAAATAATGCACATAAATATCATACAGATCGGATGATCACTTTTGTCATTCAAACATTCACAGGGTTCACAAAGTAAAACAAGGGCCATAACTCTAGAAATAAATGACGGAAATTGCTGAAATTCAATAGACCTCTGTTTCGTAAAATTTTAATGATGCATATAAATTTCATACATATTGGATGATAACTTTCATCATTCGAGCATTAGCAAGGTTGAACAAAGTGAAACAAGGGCCATAATTCTAGAAGTAATTATTGTAAATTGTTGAAATTCAATAGGCTTCGTGGTTTCACTATTTTAAATAATGCATATAAATTTCAGACAGATTGAATGATAACTTTCGACAGAGCGTTCACAAGGTTCAATAAAGTGAAACAAGGGTCATAACTCTAGATGTAATAAACGGAAATTGCTGAAATTCAATAGGATTCTTCGTTTCACGAATTTATATAATGCATATAAATTACACAAAGATCGAATGATAACTTTTGGCATTAGAGCTTCTTCATCTCACCAATGTGAACAAGATTTATCAATTTTAAAACAATCGGATCATAACTTTTGGTGTTAGAGCGTTCACAAGAAATTATGGACGACGGGCGGACGGCAATATACGTTGAAATGGAGATGTATAAAAATAAAAAATCGCATGCAAAAGATCTGCAAAAGTTCATCACTGTACTGCAAAATCCTATGAAAATTCACTAAGCCTAAACACAGAAAACACAATTTGTCTTTTTTAAATCTTCAGGTGTCCTAATTTCACTTCTAATTTATAAAGTTCAGGTTTCACTTTAAATTCTGTCACTGGAAATCTCAATTTGGTAAATTGGTATACCTTTTCCTCTTCTTGGATTTCTATTGGTCTGTTTCAGCTACCATAGTGTCAAGTTGAAACTGTCTTTTTTTTTCTTCTAATTTGAGACAAAATTCAAATTTTATCCGTCAATCAAACATGTCATTGCCATCAGACTAAGAACTAACTATGCCTAATTTTATTATTAACTCTTACTTTTAATTAAAGTTAAACTTTATTTAATTATTAATTAAACTCTGATGTGTCTCTTTAATTATAAATCTCCAAACTAACTATTATTAACTCTTACTTTTAATTAAAGTTAAACTTTATTTAATTATTAATTAAACTCTGATGTGTCTCTTTAATTATAAATCTCCAAACTAACTTTGACCTCTTGACCTTAACTTAGTAATCTACAATTTTATAATTTTATAATTTCTGTCTGTGTTTTAGAATTCCGCCAAAGAATTACATTATTATTTTATATTTCCCCGTCACAGTTATGTGACCTTTTTGACCTAATACACCAATACATGAAACAGGCCGCGCGTTACCCATTCCATCATAGTGCACAGCTCAAGCCAAATAGTTTCATTCAACGCACCAGTGAAATCACGTGACTTTCACACGTCAAATTTAACACAATGTGAAAACTATTGTTTATAATAACCAGAGATCATGTCAAATTACACATTCTTAATCACCTCGCATGAACAATTTAAAGCAAAATTTAATAAATGACACAAAATAGCATTTAGCAAATATATATTTAATGTTTATATTACGTTTCTAAAGCAAAATTTAATTAAATAAAATTATATACGGATACAATTTACTGTATAATCTCCCACTTATCTAAAGATAGGTTGCCAGTAAGGATGTAACGGTTCAAAAATTCTTGAACCGGTTAACTGGTCGTTAAAAACCCAACCGTAACCGGTTAACCCATAAAAATTTTCTATCAAAATATTTGGTGTGCCAAAATAAGACTTGATAATATATTTTTAAATATTTTAAATTAGAAAAAGTCCGTGCATTACCATGTTTTTATTAAGAACAGAATGAATAAAAACGGGGGGATGCACAGGATTTTTCTATTTTTCTCGTTTTCGCTTATCTAGTGACAGCCAATTCTATTTTCGAATTGTGAGATACCCTCTCACCATCCCATATAATAACTTTTCAACCTCAACGGAATTATCAGTGAAATGAAATTTGATCGTTTGTCTGTTATCGCTTGTTGCATCAGTCTGATACATAGAAGGATAACTCGTGTTTGTCATGTTTGGCGTCACTTCCCGTTTCTTCACGTGCTTGTTACACATCTCCCGTAGCAATGATCTCTGTGTTAAAATTATATTTGGAATGTATTTAACCAGTTCTATCACATATGTAATTATGGCTGACACCAATATTGTCCTTTAATGGTTGGCAGCCAGTGCTAATATCGTATACAAATGTCAAAACTTTGAGCTGGGGAATTTAGAGTCATTAACTTCTCGAGACTTATTACAAATGACAAGTGCTATTTGAAATATTTATGTGGTCTTAGTGAAAGAAAACAATGTTGTGGCCATCATTCCTGGGTTTGAAAGTCAGGTATCATATGAAAACAAATACCGATTAGTAATTTTTTGAACCGGTTCAACAGTGCAAACGAACCGTGACCGGTTAACCGAGTGACTGTTTACATCCTTAGTTGCCAGGCAATAAAACATACGCCCACAGCAGCTAAATCGTCCGAGCGGTTGACAAATGTTGTCGAATATTTATTCTTTTGTAGGTAATTGGGGGAATTTAATAGACAATTTCATACAGATGACATTATAATTTTCGTCATTTGAGGGTTCACAAGGTTCTAAAAACTGAAACAAGGGCCGTAACTCTGGAATTTATGTACATAAATTGTTGAAATTCGACAGGCTTTTTCGTTTTACTAATTCAAATAATGCATATAAATTTCATACAGATCGGATAACTTTTGTCGTTCGAACCTTCACAAGGTTCAACAAAGTAAAACAAGGGCCATAACTCTAGAAGTAATTGACGAAAATTGCTGACATTCATTAGGCTTCTTTATTTCACTAATTTAAATGATGCATATGAATTTCATACAGATTTGGTGACAACTTTTGTCGTTCAAGCGTTCACAAGTTTCAACAAAGTGAAACAAGGGCTATAACTCTAGATGTAATAAACAGAAATTTCCTGAAACTCAATAGGCTTGTTCGTTTTACTAATTTAAATGATACATATAATTTTCATACAGATCGGATAATAACTTTTGTCGTTTGAGCATTCACAAGGTACAACAAAGTGAAACAAGGGACATAACTCATGGCATAATAAATGGAAATTGCTGAAATTCAATAGGCTTCTTCTTTTCACTAATTTAAATGATGCATATCAATTTCAAATAGATCGGATGATAACTGTTGTTATTAGAGCGTTCAAAAGATTCAACAAAGTGAAACAAGGACCATAACTCTAGATGTAATTAACGGAAATTGCTGAAATTCAATAGGCTTCTTTGTTTTACTAATTTAAATGATGCGTATAAATTTCATACAGAGCAGATAATAATTTTTGTTGTTAGAGCATTCACAAGGTACAACAAAGTGAAACAAGGGCATTAACTCACGACATAATTAACCGAAATTGCCGACATTCAGTAGGCTTCTTTGTTTCACTAATATAATTGATGCATATCAATTTCATATAGATCAGTTAATAACTGTTGCCATTAGTAGAGCGTTCACAAGATTTAACAAAGTAAAACAAGGGCCATAACTCTAGATGTAATTAACGGAAATTGCTGAAATTCAATAGGCTTCTTTGCTTTACTAATTTAATTGATGCCTATGAATTTTATACAGATCGGTTGATAACTGTTGTCGTTTAGAGCGTTCACAAGGTGCAACAAAAAGAAACAAGGGCCATAACTCCAGAAGAAATTAACAGAAGTTCTTGAAATTAAATAGGCTTCTTCATCTTACTAATGCAAATTTCAAAACAATCAGATGATAAATGTAGTCTGTAGAGTGTTCACAAGAAATTGTGGACGACGGACCGAGGCGACGGCATTATACGACATTTCCAAGTGGGCGTATAAAAAGTGTCTTATTCTTACCTTAACCACGTATTAAACTCGTATTAATGACTTTGCGATAATCTCACAATTTAATGCGGCGTTAATTTTAGTTTTCCCAGGAAGGCGACGGCATTATACGACATTTCCAAGTGGGCGTATAAAAAGTGTCTTATTCTTACCTTAACCACGTATTAAACTTGTATTAATGACTGTGCGATAATCTCACAATTTAATGCGCCGTTAATTTTAGTTTTCCCAGGAAAAACTATACCTACATCCCTAGATTTAACCCCAAAAAATTGTTCTTCCACCAGATTTTTTTTCCACCAATTTGTTTTCCTTTTCTTCTTCCGGGGTACTCAATGTTTTAGTCACGTGCACCAAATCAAATATGTATTCTTCTTCCAAATTTCATCCAGGGTACTCGATCTCGTAGTCACGTGCACCAAGTCAAATATGTAGCCCCATGGGTCTTCTGTCAGACGTGGAGAGGGGCATTGATCAAACCGGTTGCCACATCCTACGTATGACCTATGCATCTTTTCTTACTACATATTTTAGTAGCCTTGTGATCGCCTAGAATTTGTCTCTAGCTGTTTTTGCTTCCTCTTCACGTTGTGCATTTACTTCTTACTGTTTTCTTAAGATGTATGTATTCCAGGAATAACAATGCAACAGTTCATTTTTACATTTTATATATCACAGCTGCTTACATATGGTACAATGCATAATAGAATAAAGTCATTCTCAAACACTAGCCAGTCAGGCTCGCTGGGCGGGTCTGCTGATAGAAACTGCTACATCTTTTCCCTTCCAGAACATGTCTGCTGTCTGCTCACAAATATGATAGTTTTGTAGCTTGGATTTTGGACCTTCAATTATCTAAATCTAATTGGTCAAATATGATGTAAAAAATTAGAGAGATTGGTTAATTCAGCCAAATAACGTCGAAACCCACCCTTATATGGTAATGGAAATTTACTGGAGAAACTTCCCATAAGATATCTGTTATCAACCTAGAATTGAATGTTTACCACATTATAACTCTTTTATATGTAATCATCTGTCACTCATTCGCTCACTTGATTTAAGTACAAATATGTGAATCAACTAAGATATTAATTAATACAATATAATGCTATCATTAATTATAAGAGCAAAAATTCTAGCAATATTAATACACCGGTACAATTAGAATTTTAAGATTTTTTTTGCCACTTAACAGAAAGAATTGGAGAGAGAGAGAGAGAAATGGGGTTTAACGTCCACTTGACACAAACTAGGTCATTTCGGGACTAACATGGTTTAATTTTATTTCAATAATTTGCTTGCGCGTAGGGGTCTTTAGCAGTGGGAGGAAACCGGAGGACCCGGAGAAAACCCACAAGGTTGGACAGGCGAAGGAAGAATCGGAAATACCTCAAAACATTAACGCCAAAATCAAATTCTTATCACTACTTACATTTTTTTTTTATTGCAAATTGCGACCTGAGAGTGTGTGCCCTGAACACAGCCATGATACCACAGTGCACCGTGCCGGGTGTCTGAACGAGTATATTTATGTATTGTATCAGTTTTAAAACTCGTTTGTATTCGTTAAAGATGGGATTAACGGTAATACTTAGGCCATATATATAAACAAGCCAACAAAATAAATAGATGACACATATTAATTAATAGCACATTTATTTTTTTCAAAAGTATCAAGCTATACACTAAGTTTTATCACTCTATATCAAATAGAATCAAGATTATCTTGTCCCAAAGCTTAGCTTCAGCTCGAAATGTTAATCACTGAACTCAGTTAAGGTATTCACCTAATGAGCATCTACATCAAGTTTAAATATTCTACCTCAATTAAAAGCAGAGTTGTTATGTTCCAAAGTCTTGACTGCTTATTGGTCCTTAGCCTAAGCAGAAAATTTTCACCATCGAACTTAGTCAAGGTAATGATATAATGAATCTATATTCGGAGTTTCATTGCTCTCACTTTATTATAACTAAAGTTATCAACCAATCAGATTGCTTATCTCTGCTTACCGTAAGCATACAATGTTCATCATCGAACTCCATCAATGCATTCACCTAATGAAAGCCTACACCAAGTTTGATTGGGTTTAAGTCATAACATTGACTTCGTTGTTTTGATGATGTGCGAAATGTGGTACGACGTGGGGTCTGAGAGAGCTTGATCAATGTAGCGCACTGCCGCCTCCTCTCCCTGGACCAAGATTTTCGAACACCACAGGACCCACTCTCTGGTTCAGGCCGATTCCACCCCAAACCATTATGCATTCGACCTCCCCATTAGTCTCATTCCATGACACATTGGGTAGAATAACGCTGGCCAAATCGACGCCATATTCTGACCCTGCCATCTGCAGTTGATACGCAATACAGACTCTCATCTGTGAACAGAACAGTTCTCCATTGCCTGTGTCGCCAGTTCTGGGGTTGTTGGGCAAACGACGTTCACATCGATGGTGAGGGGTGAGGATCGATCCATAAGGTCTATGGCAAATGATGTTCTCTCTGGTAAGATGTTGTCGCACTGTATTGGTACTGATGGGTCTTTCATGTGTTCTCAGGTGCCTGTGTGAAGGGATTCTGCATGTGCTGCCGCAAAACATGGCGGTCTTGTCGCCTTGTTGTAACCCTTGGTCCACCAGTTCGGGGGCGATCATCCATGGTGTTCGTGGCCTGAAAGCGTTGCTGAAGCCTGTAGTTGGTCCGAACATTGACCTGGAAGTGATTCGCAACGGCTTGGGCAGTGTGGCCAGCGTCGAGTCTTCCAAGCACCTAGTTCCTCTGAGCGATCGTGAGTCGTGGCATGCTGCCGACGTTGTAGTGTGAATGATTCAAGCAAGTTGGAGATGTGGTCACAAATATACAATAAAAAAATTTGGCAAGTTTTATGCAAAGCGTCTATTCAGAGTAACATACCAACCTGATGTTTCTTTTGCTGCTTAGTATATTACATAAGGAGATTGACCGGTCGTTCTGCTGCGTGCATTCAAAAATAACTAGTTTCGCTGAGAAGATAGGTTGCCAGGCAACGAAACATACGCCCACAGCAGCTTAATCGTCCGAGCGGTCGACAAGGGTTGTTGCATATTTATTCCTTTGTAGGTAATTGGGGGCCTTTACAAGACAGTTCCATACATATCAGATTATAAACTCTGGAAGTAATCTACAGAAATTGTTGAAATTTGACAGGCTTTTTCGTTTTACTAATTTAAATAATGCATATAAATTTCATACAGATCACATGATCACCTTTGTCATTCAAACGTTCACAAGGTTCGCAAATCACCATAACTCTAGAAGTAATTTTTGTAAATTGCTGAAATTCAATAGACTTCGTTGGTTTAAATAATGTATATAAATTTCACAAAGATCCAATGATAACTTTTGGAATTAGAGCGTTCACAAGTTTCAATAAAGTGAAAAGAGCCATAATTCAAGACGTAATGAACGGAAATAGCTGAAATTCAATAGGATTGTTCTTTTTACTAACTTAAATGGCACATAAATTTCATACAGATCGCCAGTTAACTTTAGAGGTAAGAGCGTTTACAAAGTAAAACAAGGGCCATAACTCTAGAAGTAAAAAACGGAAATTGCTGAAATTCAATAGGATTCTTCTCTTGACTAATTTAAATGACACATGTAAATCTCATATAGATAGTATATCGACTCATTTTTGTGAAAATCTCAATTTCGATCAAAATCAATATTTTCACTTGTTTTGTCTGTAGCTCATTATTAGCATTCAGACTCATTTTGCCAGCACGGGTCACAAATACAGACATTTTAACAAAAATTTAACATTATTTTTTATGCTAAAAATCTATAAAATAAACATTTAATCCAGTCATTAAAGTTTGAAACAACCACAGCTTGACATTTGTTCCAAGGGTTGCACACAGTTTGAACGCCATGTTTCGCTTCACTAACTTTTCACGAGACAGTAATAAACCAAGTCAAAAAGATCTCAAAATATAAGATGTATAATCCATAAAAATATTCTAGATACAGATCTATAAATGTTACACAGGAGATTTTTTATCAATATATATTTAAGATTTATGGAAACCTTGTTGAAAATCGTTGGTCTTCCCCTTTAAACACTGTGTATAAATTTAAATAGAAACTGTGGGGGGACTGCACCACACAAAATTTACACAAAAACAAATACACGGACAAGACATCATACTCAGGAAAACACAATCAAACAGACAATTCAAAAAAAGTGAATGGATCCGGGGGCTTGCCGTAAGCGTCCACTGCGCTGTACAGTCCCGGGTCTGTAGTGACACAGACTTCACTCAAATTTGAAAACAATCAGGAATACAACCCAAAGAAACCATTGTTCAGTCAATCGGATATTAACTTTAGCCTCTAGAGCGTCCACAAGATTTTTTGAAGTGATCAAGGGCCATAACTCTGGCAGTAATTATCGAAAATCACTCAAAAAATCAATAGGCTTCTTTGTCTCATGACCTTAAACACTTTGTATATATCTAAAGTCAATCGGATATTAACTTTAGCTTCTAGAGTGTCCACAAGCAATTGTGGACGCCGGTCGGACGGAGGCGACAACAATATACGACCACATTTCAATGTAGGCGTATAAAAACAAACAAAATATATCTCACCTCCACCTATAGATTGCAGTTTCTTTAGTAATTCATGTAGCCTATAACAACAAAATCCACATATAAGTCTCATGTATAAACATCCTCATTATCTGTTTGTTTCTTCCCCATAACGGATGGACAGGGGTGACGACAATATCTGACCCCCCCCCCCCGCCGAAATCCCCAAATAAATAGATGACACATATTAATTAATCGCTCATTTATTTTTTTCAAAAGTATCGAGCAATCAAACTATACACTAAGTTTCATCACTCTCTATCAGATAGAATCAAGATTATCTTGTCCCAAAACATCGACCAAAGTTATTGTGCCCCAAAGCAGACAATGTTCATCGTTGAACTCCATCAAGGCATTCACTTAATGAATGCCTACACCAAATTTGAACATTCTACCTCAATTACAAGGAGAGATATTGTGTTCCAAAGTCTCGACCAATCAAATTGCTTATAGCTAGTATAGTGTTGAGAATCGGATCAAGATTTGTGATCCGAATACTTTCGTTTGCTATCCGAATACTATTCGGATAATTCGGAAACGTGAAATTCTTGAACAAAATCACATCAAAAGTTCATATACTCATAATTTCTTACTTATTTCAATGTTTATGAGTGTCTGTGTATGCCGAGTATGAAATCTTACTTTCGATTTGCAAATTGTTTGAGTCGCGAAGAAAAAAACGTGCCTACCTTTAACTGCAATTATTAAGACTATCCATGATATCCAAAAAAATCAATGAGGTGAATAAATTTGTGTATAACTACTCCTGTAATCTGCGGCCCTCCCACTTAACATTTTTGCTCAATCAACACGAATGAAAAAAGTAAAATAAAAACATCTAACATTTATTCTGCCATGGTCATTTGCCTCATTCTGATAATCTACTGCTATTCAACCAATCAGTAAGTGAGAATAAACGTGACCTAGGTCATTATGAATAAATTTCATTGCGGGAAGTCTAAACACAGTGTTAACTTGTATCCGGTAAACCCAAGAAGTAGCTTCTATCTAGCGTAAACCAGCGCGAGGAATGAATGAATATTTTTTTATTTAGACTACTGTTTTCGTTGCACTGCATTAATATTTTTATTAGTTACTATCGCTAAATAATACGCGTGATATTAACATTTATGTTCAAAGATGCGTATGTGATCAATAGCATTGGGGAAAATTTCAAAGTAATCAGATGTAAAAATGGCTAAATATAGAGCATACGGAATGTCAGAAGACTGTAAAGGATAGTAAAATAATTCGGATAACTATTATTTTTATTCGTTAATGGATATCCGAATAGTAGTTTCAACACTACTTATCGCTCTGCTTACCCTCAGCAGAAAATGTTCATTATCGAACTTAGTCAAGGTATTGATGTAATAAAGCTATACACCAAGTGTCCTCACTCTCACTTAATTAGAATTAAAGTTATCGTATACCAATCAAATTGCTTATATCTGCTTACCCTAATAAACACCTACAACAAGTTTGAACATTCTAGCTCAATTAGAAAGAGAGTTATTGTGTCCAAAAAAGTGTGAGTGGAAGACAGACAGACGGACGAACCAATTTTTAATAGTCCCCTGCTTCCTTCGAAATGTGGGCGTATATAGAAGTAATTTATCCTGTCAGCATGCTAGCAATTCACTATCGATACCCGGACACTACCAATTTGCGATGATGTCAATGTGAATATTAGTTGGGGGAATCAGCAAATCACAATGATTTATAGAAGTTCAATAGGCCCAGAGTGTTGTGTATGTACATTTCTAAAACTTTACTTTTTATCTTATAGAGATCATTATAAAATTAGATTGTAATCAAATGATGAAGTGGTGGCAAATAAAATCTTACCATGTTGTAAAGACTTCCGTTTTTGAACCAAGAAATAGTTCCAAATCATCTGTCATTTGTTTGGGGGATTTTTTATTGGCCACCATCACCATGATATAATCTGGTAATTCTTCATCTGCAAGTTAAAAAAGAATTAATCATACATGTATATGATTACTTGCTACTGTAAAAGTTAACTGAAAGTACTTATAAAGGAGAATAAAGTAAAACTTTGTACCAGGGAAGCTATTTTTGCCTGAAACACAATTACCCATTTTATGGGCTTGACATAACAGGACTAACCCTGATAATGTATTTACATGTCACATACAGAGTGGAATGCACAACATAATTCAAACTCTTTAAAACAGTATTAAGTAATGCTTATGCTTACTTCAATATAGCGTATTTCTGACATACAGTAGTTTGGATATTTGCAGGTGTAGAAATATAACTTATTTCTTAAATGTTATTGCCCTTTCCAGTTACTAAATGCCTCTCAAAGAATATTATAAACTAATGTTTTTAGTATGTATAGAAAGTGGTTAGAAATTATACAGTTGTTATTAATTACTAGGTATGTAACTAGCTGTAGAAGATGTCACTACTGGTGTAAAAGCATGAATAATTATAACTCCTATCATTATTGAATACACAATAGTAGCTTGTAAGCTTGTGTGGACCACTATTGTTTTTGTTAAGATTATTAGGGTTTCACACTGCGTAGCTTGTCTGAAACACTAGTATTTGTTAAGATTATTATTCTTCTATTGTGATTATTAGGCTTTCAGACTTATTATTATTATTAATATCCTTTAACTCTTTTTAGGACAAAGTACAGAATTATACTCTAAGACTGCAATGATTCATCGATGAATCGGTGAACTACGACGATTTAAAAATCCATGATGCACGACATGTACAATCAATGGCCGTATCACAATTCGTTATCAAAATAATAATTTCAGAACAATAGACTGATATTCCTTTAAATGAATAAATAAGTCCATGAGCAAAATAACTTTTTTACTTTCAGCTATTTTGTCAAGATTTAAATATCAGCCTGGTTAAGCAAGTCGTGCTGGAAATTAAGTTACGTTCAAATCACACACTTGAATAATATGCCTGAAGAGCCGCCATAGCGGTGAAAATGTTAGCATAAAAATGTAGTCTTATTTTGCCATCTTTAATTTCAATTATATATATATATTTGTGGTTGTGCTAATAATTTTGGATATATATATATATATATATATATATTGAATAATCTACCAGAAAAAGTGAAAGAAGATATAATACTCGCATCCTTTGATGTCGTCAGTCTATACACTAGTATTCCACATGATCTAGGAAAAGAAGCAATTTCATTCTGGCTAAACGAATCAGAGGCAACAGGGAGATGATTTCCAACTCATTTATTCTAGATGCTATAGAAATCATCCTCAAAGAGAATACCTTTAAATTTGATGACGTAGATTACCAACAAAAAAGGCCCAGACCTACGCAACGCTAGTCATGGGATACCTAGAACAAAAATTATATGAACTATTCAGATAGAAATACTCAAGCGAAGAAACAAATATACTCAAACAAAATTTCAAATGATTTTTTGACAATTTTTACTCATGCCACCCCAAACACACAAAAAAGAGTATTCCGTTCAACCTAGCTCGAAGAATATGCACAATTATGAAATACATTAACCTAAGACATTAACCTTACAGAGTTACATCATTTCTGCTTAAAACAACAATATCCAAATCACTTGATTAACAATGCAGAGGAGGATTTAAGGGGGGGGGGGGTGCGAGGGGCACGCACCCCCCCTAATTTTCGACAGTGCCCTTTTTTACTGCTGAAAGTGCCTTTTCTCAGACCCAAATATGTCCGTTCCCAACCCGTTGCAGGGATCCCAAATGACTCAAACCATTGATTCAAACACACCAGTCTGGTCTAATTAATGCTTCCACTTTCAAACGAATTCTTGTTGTTTAGCTGACGGTACCCTAATCCTATAGAGTGACTATAGACAGACATCTTGTGGAATTGGCGACGTATACATCGATGCATCATCGATGCGCATGAGTGCAACTTGATGTAGCATTGTTTCATGTGTGGACAGTACAAAGTACAAGTTACAAGGCTTAAATAGTGAAGTGGCTAGGGAATAGATTCGTCTTTTTCCCCATCATAATGCCTCGCTCGCCCTGGACAATTTTCGAGCCGCATGTTCAACTGGCTTTTTTGCTCGATTTTAAGGCTCTTTTCAATGATTTCCGAACGTTTACTTAGACGAAAATATCAGCCAAATAGCTCTTGGAATGGCTACAGATGCAGCGTGCCCCGTCTCCGTGGTCAGTGCCCTCATTTTGCGGCGCCCCCCCCCCTTTTCAAAATTCCTAGATCCGCCCCTACAATGGAATAAAGAGAGCCAAGGATATTGAAATAACGGAATTGCGCCAGGTAAATGATCAATCGCCAGAAAAAGTCCTCCCACTTATTATCACTCAGAACCCAAACAATCCGTCAGTAAAAAATAAGATTAGAGGAAATATGAATATTTTAAGAGGATCCGAAAAAATGAATAATATCCTCTCACACATCCTCGGTTACCCAGTGTACTCATTCCATTCTACTCCACTATTTCCTGGGTTAATCTATGCGGGAGACACGTTTTCAAGTTATCCGCTCTTGATGATCGTGCTATTTTTATCGACCAATCCTATAAATTGTTATTTGAAAAGGAAGTTGGCAAGGTAATTAACTCATTGGACAATGTTAGGAGTTGGCCTCTTCTAAATGCGTAATTATTAACAACCAATTATATATTATGTTAATGAAGACCAGACGTTCATATAATAATGTAGGGTCATTAGTTTTAATTAGAATCGTTCAACAACACATACAACAGATTTTGATAATAAAATTAAATATAAATAGATTATAAATATATACATTATTTACATAAATCATTCAGTAAATGGACATGAATATGGTTATCTACCCTTATAAAAACGAAGGCGAAACGATTGGTTTGTAAACTGCTTTCTGATTGGTTCGTAGACTGTAGCTACATTCTAGGCCAGGGCAGATAATTTGAAATCGTGGAAACCCTATGAATTAACCCAGGGAATAGTGGAGTAGAATGGAATGAGTACACTGTTTTGTGCCCACACTTCGTAGAGTAATTGCAAGTAGCTTATTTAATGACGTGGAAGCGGCATGACGTCATTTTGGTAAAGTCATCGACATCACATTGGTTAACCCAAAACAGTGTCTTTCTAATTCTTTTGACGATAAGCCGACCCGCTTTTAGTAGAAAGAAATTATGAAAATAAAAAAAGAATTATTTTATTTTATTGGGAAAAAATCCTCTTGCTTTCTAGTCAAAAATTCTTTTGACGATGAGCCGACCAGCTTTTAGTAGAAAGAAATTATGAAAATAAAAAAAGAAATATTTTATTTTGGGGGAAAAATCCTTTTGCCTTCTAGTCAAAAAATAAAATGCCCGAAATTCAATGACTTATAGTTTGAACCAATAAACCAATGTGTGACAGATTTTTGGCATAGATCATTATCTTTTTAATTATTTTTTCGGGAATTGAAAAAACTTTGAATTGACAAATAGATAAAATAAGATCAATGTATATAGTAGCTGTTACTAGCGGACGGGAAAACGCATTTATATGGATGTCTAATTCTTTCACACGATGGATTCTCGATTCCTGCCGTTGGTGATCGCGGTAGCCCGGCTTATTAAGGCGACATATGTATATTTTTGCATAATATACGCATTAAGGCGACATATGTATATTTTTGCATAATGTACGCATTAAGGCGACTTTATATATATTTTTGCATAATAGATGCATTAAGGCGACATATGTATATTTTTGCATAATATGCGCATTAAGGCGACTTTTTGTATATTTTTGCATAATATACGCATTAAAGCGTCTTTATGTATATTTTTTTTTATATTTTGTAACATGCGCAAAATCTAATATTGCGGTACAGACGAAGCAAGGGAAAATATTGATATAGGATCATCACTCGACATAGCTTCCAATGTGTGGATTGGATCTCGCCTAGCTATATATATGTGAAATTTTCTGCAAAATCCATTTGGAGCAAACATTCCTCTCAGGTTTCTTCATTTTATATGGACTTCTCAGATTTCTGGTCCGTTCCCTATCAACATTATCATAATCCACCTGATTTACAGCTGATTTAAATTTTTCTTTTCGTATTTGCTGTCTCTATGCTGTAGGTGTGGCTATAACTCAAAGAATATATGAAACTATATAATGCAATAAAATTCCATACTTACTAAATGCTTGAATTTCGAAAAAAAAATTGTAATTCCGTCACGAAAGAAACATGTAATTCTGTCACGCATAAATTTGGGAATTATATTTGTGATGAGAAAATTTTTAGAACATACTTCAATACTGGAATGCGTTTCCACATAGGAAATGAGTTTTTATAGAGATATGACCAAAATTAACATTTTTAGAAAAATAAATATCATACTTAGCGAGACGGAATTACACCAATCGGTAAAAATAAAGATAACTTTTATCAATTTACGAAATCATATTCAGTCACGAAAATCTTAATAAATTGTATAACATAATAGTGTAAACATAAGGAAAGCACTGATATATAACATACCCATCTCTTCTGTTGTTTCACACAACTTAAAGACTTCAGAAGAAAGGTCTTGAAAATTTGTATTTGGCTCGTCTAATTACTTTCCTGTGGCGCGTCAAAATAAAAATTTCAGCTAAAAATTGGTCGCTTAGAATGATAAACTTTACATACACAATTCAAACAAGTGGTTGCCATGCAAGATGAGCCCAAATTTGGCAAGACATAGATAGAGAGCAAGCTAAAATTAAAAAGAAGCGATTTTTCGTATAATCAGTGGCCATAATCCAGGACGTTACAGTCCGATATGTGTGAATATCTACAGGAACCTAGATCTTCGGGATATAAACATATTTTAAGTTTCATAAAAATCAGTTAAAGGGCGGCCATTTTGTCCAACAGTTTTGATCAGATTTTTACGAAATTCGAACTCAACCTTCATTGATGTGTAAACGTAACAATGTTTTAAAAACTTTTTTTTAAAATGGAATACAAATTGTGACTTCTAGTGGGACCACAAGCTAAAAACATTGATATTTCGAACAATCAGGGTCCATAATCCAGGAAGTTAAGTTCGGATATACGCGGTTATCGAAAGGAGCCAAAATCTTAGTGATATAAAGATAAATTTAAAGTTTCAGCAAAATTGGTTCAAAATTGTGGCCTCTAGAGGGCCCACAACCTTGATATACCATACTTTTACATATGCGCAGGAGGGGCGGCCATTCTGTCTGGCAGTTTTGGTACGATTTTCAATTAATTCAAACTCAACAATGTTTAGGGTGTAACAGTGATATATTCAAACGGTTTGTTTTTAAATCGGATAAAAATTATGACCTCTAAACGACCACAAGCTAAAAACGTGATGTTTCGTATAATTAAGAGCCATAATACAGAAAGTTACGATCTGATATGCGCAAATATTGAAAGGAGCCAAGATCTTTGTGATGTAAAAGTAAATTTAAAGAAAGTTTCATTAAAATCGGATAACAATTGTGGCCTCTAGAGGGTTAACAACCTTGATATACCATTTGCTGCACAGGCAGGACGGCCATTTTGTCTGGCAGTTTGGGTCCAATTTTTACGAAATCCACACTCACCAATGATAAGGGTGTAATGGTGATATATTCAAAGTTTTTTTTTAAATAGGCTAAAAATTGCGACCTCTAGAGGGACCACAAGCTAAAAACGCAATTTTTCGTAAAATCAAGGGCCATAATTCAGGAAGTTACAATCTAATATGGGCGAATATTGATAGGAACCAAGATCTTTGTGATATAAAGATGAAGTTGTATCAAAATCAGTTCAAAAATGTGGCCTCCAAAGGGTCCACAACATTGATATACCATATTTTTACACTATTTGCGTATGAGTGGCGGCCATTTTGTCCGGCAGTTTTGGTTCGATTTTCACAAAATTCGAACGAACTTAGAGTGTAACGGTGATATATTGAAACTGCTTTTTTTTCTTTTTTTTTTTCTAAATCGGATAATAATTGTGACCTCTAGAGGGACCACAAGCTTAACACGCGCTTTTTCGTACAATCAGGGGAAATAATTAAGGAAGTTATCGTCAAAGATGCAAGAATATCGAAAGGGAAACAAGATTTGTGGGTTACAAACCTAGATTATAAGTTTAAACAAAATCGGATAAAAATTGTGACCTCTACAGTGTTCACAGGCTAAAAACGTGTTTTTTCTTACAAATCAGTGGCTACAACCCATGAAGTTACGGTCTGATACATGCCAATATCGACAGGAAGCGAGATCTTAGGGAGATAAACCTATATTTCAAGTTTCATGATATCAGATAAAAATTGTGAACTATAGAGTGTTCAAAAACTACTGTGGAGGGGCGGATGGACAGATTTGCGGGCGACGACAATATGCGTCCACATGAAAACTTGAAGGCAAAGGGATATTTTTGACAACTTCACCAAAATGACGCCATGTCGGCCCAACGTCATTAATGCTTCTAGCAACTACTCGGCGAAGTGTGAGATCAGAACTTAATGGACAGAAAAATCTTTTTTTTTTATTTATCGATTTTTTTCTGAAATTTCGGGTTGAAAACCGACGTAACCTTAAAAGCAATTATAAGAAAAATAAAAAGATCATTATATTATAAATCGGGTCTCCTTAATGCACCAAAAATAGTACTTACAAATATTCACGTCATAACACCTCAGCCGAAATTTGTTAGAAAAAGATGATTTTTTTTCTCAGAAATTTCGGGCTGATACAGTAGATTAAATCGGGTCTCCCTAATGCGCTAAAAATAGTACTTACAAATATACACGTCATAACATCTCAGCCGAAATTTGTTACGAAAAACATGATTTTTTTTCTCCGAAATTTCGAGCTGAAAACCGAGATAAACTGAAAACTAAAAAAAAAATCGCTATATTGTAACAATTGCAGCGGTATAGAAGATTGAATCGTGCCCCTCAAATGCGCAAAAACTAGTACTTACAAATATACACGTCATCCCACTTGAGCCGAAATTTGTTACAAAAAACATTATCTTTTTAATAATGAAACTCATGAATTATCTACTTCATCACTCATTGTTCTGTGGAATATAGGTTTCCACCTTAAGGAGACTAGCTGTATAAAAAATATATATATTAAGGCCCCCATTAGATTATAGCAGGACAAAAATTTAAGTATTAAACATAAAATGTCCATATAAACACGTTTTCCTGTCCATTATAGAAACAAAACTAGAAACTATTCCAAAATATAACAGTATTTTTTCTGCTTTTTGGAACCTACATCACACTTTGATGTGTAAACCCGAATTCAAGATTTTAGGCAAGATGAAACAGAAATGATCGAACGATAAAATTTCCGATTAATTTTCACATGATCGCCAGAAGTCGCAAAGCGCACAATCCACCCGGTGCTAATTCAGTGAGTGAATACAGCAACCTGTTTTTTGCAAACTAAATTCAACCCAATGCGCATAAAGAGTGAACCAGCTACATTCACATAAATTTTTACAGTGATCTTATTTTATCCTTACTCTCAATTTAAAGCTATTTCAATTCCCGAAAAAAAGATTGAATATTTATAATGATCGATGTTTGAAGACTGGTGGGAAAGGCCAAAAAGTCATAGGATTTCAGACATTTTATTTTGTTGAATTGAAGGCAAAAGGATATTTTCGATAACTTCACTAAAATGACGTAATGTCGGCCTCACGTCTTTAGAGCTATTTGCAACTACTCCGCGAAGTGCGAGATCAGAACTAATCGGGCAGAAAAATCGATTTTTTTAATTTACCGATTTTTTCCAAAATTTCAGACTGAAAACCGAGATAACCTTCAAAGCAACCCATTGAAAAATCAAAATAAATCACCATATTATAAAAATTGCAGCGGTACAGTAGATTAAATCGGGTCGCGCTAATGCCCAAAAAATAGTACTTACAAATATACACGTCATCACACTTTTAGACAAAAATTTGTTAAGAAAAAAATTTATTTTTGCAAATAATGAATCCAACGAATTATCTACTTTATCACTCATTGTACTATGGAATATATGTTTCCACCTTAAGGAGACCAGCTTGCGCGTAGGTGTCTTTAGCTGTGGGAGGAAACCTGAGGACCCAGAGAACCTCCGACGTTGGACAAGCGACCCTACTTCTTGTCACTTACAACCGGGAAATCGAAACCACGCCAGTTGACTAAATGACAGACCTAATGATACAGCGTGCACGTGTTCACTTTTTGGCCACCAGATCCCAGTTAAATATTAAAAATTAAACGTCCATATAAACACGCTTTCCTGTCTGTTATATTAACAACATCTACAAACTATTCCAAAATATACCAGTAGTTTTGTGCTTTCGGAACCGACATCACATTTTGATGTGTACACGCGAATTTGAAATTTTGTGGAAGAAGAAACAGAAATGAAGCGATAAATTTCCCAAATTGACACAAATGGGTCGCAACCCATATAATAATGTAATATGAATGTAAATAAACTTATCTACATTCAATAGTTTCCGTTTTTACTCTAATTTCAAAGCAGTTATGTTCAGCGAAATACGCCAGAAGTCTCAATCGAATGGCAATCTCTAGCGTCTGGTTATTCCAGTCTACACTGATAGTATTTATTGCACATGCTCTCCAGATAAGAATATGGGGTCACCGTTTGACATGACTTGTGGAATATGTCTAACCTCGTTCTTCCGAGTCGCTTGTTACAAATTGCGCTGAAATGCATCATGGTACACGGTTTGTGTACCAATCGTAAAATGTTTATTTTGCCATAAATATTGGATATCAGAAGCCCATCTTTTCCCAGTAAGATCACAACACAAATGTTGATTAAACTTGACCAATAATTCGTATTTTCATTGTCGAAGGTTTTGGATAATATTGAGTTAGAGACTTAGCTACTTTAAGTATTAAACATTAAACGTCCATATTAGTCCGGTGGCTGAAGGGGGGAATCGCCACCCGAGCTGTGAATTTATGAGACCAAGTCTTTCTAGAACAGTTTTTTGCGTAGATTCCGAATCTGGGTGGTGATCAGGCGTTTGAGGGGGCGTTTTTTCGAGATATAGGGGGTGAAATGTCTACAATGGGGGGCGGGGGGTGATGTCATTATGTTGGCATAATATATTAATAAAACATAAATTTATAGGACTGCCCATCTATAATTAAGTGTTTATGAGGCAACTGTTTTGATTTATGGGGAGGTGCGGTAGGGGTATCAGGTGTGGAGGGGTGGGATTGGGATAAAATTGGCGGGGAAATGAGTTCACGTTGATTTAAATGATTTTCCAAGAGCTTGATGAAACATCTCTAAATATGTTTATAAGATTCCTATTGTATGGGGGTGGACGCCGGGGTGAGTGCCCGTGGGGCGGGGCGGGGGGTGGGGGTGTTGATGCGGCTGATGGCGGGTGGCAACATGTATTTTTGTGGACAGAAATCATTTCGTTCATAATTGAGCTTAAAGTGGTATCTCTTTAGCGTTTTCGTTCGAAATATTAAATTAATATGGTACTTTTCAAGAGATCTGGAAATGTAAATCAAAGACACATTAACTCAGAGATATGTTTAGTTGTTAGTTTATTCTTAGTCATCATCAGAAGATTCAAAATCAAAAGTTCATAAGTGGGGATAGCAGGTGTGTGTGTGTGTGTGTGGGGGGGGGGGGGTCATTATGTTGACATAATATATTAATAAAACATACATTTCTAGGACTGCCAATCTTTAAATAAGTGTTAATGATGCTCCTGAACTGCTGTTTTATTTTGTGGGGAGGTGGGGTGTGGGTAGCAGGTGTGTGTGTATAGAAGAGCTGGGGGAGGGGGTACAATTGGCGGGAAGTGAGTTCACGTTGATGATTTTCTTAGAGCTTGGTAAAAACATTACTTTTTAATTCTCTAAATATGTGTATACGATTACCATTGTATGGGGGGAGGGTAAATGTATTTTGGGGGACAAAAACCACTTGGTTCAAAATTGACCTGAAAAGTGTTTTCTCGAGAATTTTGTTCAGTGCCAATACCGTCATTCAAAATATTAAATTATAATAGTACTTTTCGAGAGATCTGGAAATGTACATAAAAAACACAGATTTAGATATTAGTTTATTCTTATAATATGTGCGGGAAAGATATCTTCTTGATGGCTGATCAACAGCCTGTGTATATCCTTTGGATATGCTTCAGATACCCATTCACATTGTAAACTTCATTCCAGCCTTGTTTCGCCGAGTTACCTTGTTTGATCATTAATTTTGCAACCTGTCTCCATATTGCTGCAACATAATTATTGCGTTTAATGTGCAGCAAAAGACTACTCAGGCAAGATGGTAATAAAGAAAGTTTTGTTATTTTTCATCACAATTAAAATTCCTCCAGAAGATCTTTCTTCTAGTGTCATCTACTGATGTAAGTCGGTTGTCGCCGTACAAGGTACATTTAGTACATGTACAAACAATTTTTTCTAAACCAGCAATTACGTCATTAGAAGCATCATTTGTCTTTCTCAGCTCTTTAAAAATTGTTAGAAAGTTGGGATTATCTTGAAAAAGAAGGACAGATAGTCATTACCACCGAAAGCATGTACCGTAGGCCGAGATATTCTCGACACTTCCAATACTAATCTTGATTGGATCAAAAAATATCAAGACTAGTATTGAAAGTGTCGAGAATATCCTAAAACTGACAACCAACCACGAGGACACCAAAATATCTTACCTACTCCTCTTCGCATTGCAAATTAATGGAGGTGCTGAAACAAATTGTATTTTGCGTTCTTGCTCGGGCAAATTAGACATCCCAATCAATCTCTTCGCAAACGATGAACCAAATATACAAATTTTGATCGATAATGAGACGGGCAATGATAGAAAATATCGCGAAAGACGACTTGCATCAGTAGATGACGCTAGAAATAAGATTTGCTGGGTGAAAAAATAACAGACCTTTCTTTATTACCACCTTGTCGTACACGTGGTCTTTTGCTACATGGCTGGAATGAAGATTTACAATGTGAATTGGTTTCTGAAGCATATTCAAAGGATATGCGAGCACCCAAGAAAATATTTATCTCGCTCATATGAACTTTTGATTTTGAATCTTCTGATGAAGACTAAGAATAAACTAACAACTAAACATATCTCTGAGTTAATGTGTTTTTGATTTACATTTCCAGATCTCTTGAAAAGTACCATTAAAATTTAATATTTCGAACGAAAACGCCAACGAGATACCACTTTAAGCTCAATTATGAACGATATGATTTCTGTCCACAAAAATACATGTTGCCACCAGCCATCACCCGCATCGCCCCCCCCCCCAATGGCACTCACCCCGGTGTCCACCCCCATACAATAGGAATCTTATAAACATATTTAGATGTTTCATCAAGATCTAAGAAAAAAATCATTTAAATCAACATGAACTCATTTCCCCGTCGGTTTCGAATCCCCAGTTGTACGTGGCAAGGAGTTGGGTCGCCTGTCCAACCTCGGGGGTTTTCTCCGGGTCCTCCGGTTTCATCCCACTGCTAAAGACTCCTACGCGCAAGAGAATTATTGAAATAAAATTAAACCATATGTTAGTCCCGAAATGACCTGGTTTGTGTCGAGTGGACGTTAAACCCCATTCCTCTCTCTCTCTCTCTCTCTCTCTCTCTCATTTCCCCGTCAATTTTATCCCCACCCCACCCCTCCACAGGTGCACACCTGCTACCCCCACCCCACCTCCCCATAAATCAAAACAATTGGGCAGGGGCATCATAAACACTTATTTATAGATGGGCAGTCCTAGAAATTTATGTTTTATTAATATATTATACCAACAAAATGACATCAAACCCCCACCCCCATTGTAGACATTTCACCCCCTATATCTCGAAAACGCCCCCTCAAACGCCTGATCACCACCCAGATTCGGAATCTACGCAAAAAACTGGTCTAGAAAGACTTGGTCTCATAAATTCACCGCTCAGGTGGCGATTCCCCCCCTTCAGCTACCGGACTATATAAACACACTTTCCTGTCTGATTTATTAACAACATCTAGAAACTATTCCAAAATATAGCAGTAGTTTTGTGCTTTCGGAACCGACATCACATTTTGATGTGTACACGCGAATTTGAGATTTTGCGGAAGAAGAAACAGAATGAAACAATAAAATTCCCAATTAGATTGCCTAGGATGGCCAAAAGTCGTAAAGCGCACAATTGACCTGTTGCGAGAATACGTCATTAAAGCTTCTTGCAATTTACACGGCGAAGTGTGAGTTCAATACCCATCAGACACAAAAATCGATTTTTTTCATATATCGATTTTTTCAGAAATTTCGGGCTGAAAACCAAGATAACCTTAAGAGCAACCCATTGAAATTTTAAAAAATCACTATATTGTAAAAATATCAGGGATACAGTACATTAAATAAGGTCTCCCTAATGCGCTAAAAAATATTACTTACAAATATTCACATCATAACACCTCAGCCGAAATTTGTCACGAAAAAGATGATTTTTTTTCAGAAATTTCGGGTTGATACTGTAGATTAAATCGGGTCTCCCTAATGCGCTAAAAATAGTACTTACAAATATACACGTCATAACATCTCAGCCGAAATGTTTTACCAAAAACATGATTTCTTCCGAAATTTCGGGCTGAAAACCGAGATAAACTGAAAACCTAAAAAAAAATCGCTATATTGTAACAATTGCAGCGGTGTAGAAGATTGAATCGTGTCCCCCAAATGCGCAAAAACTAGTAGTTACAAATATACACGTCATCCCACTTGAGCCGAAATTTGTTACAAAAAAAATAATCTTTTTAATAATAAAACTCATCAATTATCTACTTCATCACTCATTGTTCTGTGGAATATAGGTTTCCACCTTAAGGAGACCAGCTGTATAAAAAATATACGTATTAAGGCCCCCATTAGATGATAGCAGGACAAAAATTTAAGTATTAAACATAAAATGTCCATATAAACACGTTTTCCTGTCCATTATAGTAACAAAACTAGAAACTATTCCAAAATATTTTTTTTGCTTTTGGAACATAAAAAGAAAGTGATTTTTCCTACAATCAAGGGCCATAATTCAGGAAATTACAATTCGATATGCGCAAATATCGAAAGGAACCGAAATCTTTGGGTTATAAACTTACATTTCAAGTTTTAACAAAATCGGATAAAAATTGTGACCTCTATAGGGTCTACAACCTTGTTATACCATATTTTTAAGCTATTTGAGAACGAGGGGCGGCCATTTTGGCTGTTAGTTTAGGGCCGATTTTCACGAAATTCGAAGTTAGCCGTCCTTAGGGTGTAACGGTGATATAATAATACGTTTTTTTAAATCGGATAAAAATTATGACCTCTATAGGGTCAACAAGCTAAAAACGCGATTTTTCGTACAATCAGGGGCCATAATTCAGGAAGTTACAGTCCAATATGCGCGAATTTCGAAAGGAATCAAAATCTTTGGGTTATAAACTTATATTTCAAGTTTCAACAAAATCAGATAAAAACTGTGACCTCTATATGGTCTACATCCTTGATATACCATATTTTGACGCTATTTGAGAATGAAGGGCGGCCATTTTGTCTGTCAATTTTGGGCTGAATTTCACAAAATTCGAACTCAGCCGTCCTTAGGGTGTAACGGTGATATAATAATACGATTTTTTAAATCGGATAAAAATTATGACCTCTATAGGGTCCACAAGCTAAAAACGTGATTTTCCGTACAATCAGGGGCCATAATTCAGGAAGTTACGGTCCTATATGCGCGAATATCGAAAGGAACTGAGATCTTTGGGTTATAAACTTACATTTCAAGTTTCAACAAAATCGGATAAAAATTGTGACCTCTATTGTGTCCACAACCTTGATATACCATATTTTTACGCTATTTGAGAATGAACGGCGGCCATTTTGTCTGTCAGTTTTGGGCCGATTTTCTCAAAATTCGAACTCAGCCGTTCTTAGGGTTTAACGGTGATATAATAATACGGTTTTTTTAAATCAGATAAAAATTATGACCTCTATAGGGTCCACAAGCTAAAATCGCGATTTTTCGTACAATCAGGGGGCATAATTCTGGAAGTTATGGTCCGATATGCGCAAATGTCAACAGGAACTGAGATCTTTGTGTTATAAACTTACATTTCAAGTTTCAACAAAATCGGATAAAAATTGTGACCTCTATATGGTCCACAACCTTGATATACCATATTTTTACGCTATTTGAGAACGAAGGGCGGCCATTTTGTCTGTCATTTTCGGTCCGATTTTTATGAAATTCGAACTCAGTCGTCCTTGGGGTGTAACCGTGATATAATAATACATTTTTTTAAATCGGATAAAAATTATGACCTCTATAGAGTCCACAAGCTAAAAACGCGATTTTTCGTACAATCAGGGGCCATAATTCAGGAAGTTACGGTCCGATATGCGCAAATATCTAAAGGAACCGAGATCTTTGGGTTACATTTCAAGTTTCAACAAAATCGGATAAAAATTGTGACCTCTATAGGGTCCACAACCTTGATATACCATATTTTTACGCTATTTGAGAACGAACGGCGGCCATTTTGTCTGTCAATTTTGGGCCGATTTTCACGAAATTCAAACTCAGTCGTCCTGACAGACAGACAGACAGACAGACGTCCGGATGGACGGGGGCGACGGCATAATACGTCCACATGAAAATGTGGGCGTATAAAAAAGTATTATTATATCACCGTTACACCCTAAGGACGGCTCAGTCTGATTTTGTTGAAACGTGAAATGTAAGTTCATAACCCAAAGATCTTGATTCCTTTCGATATTTGCGCATATCGAATTGTAATTTCCTGAATTATGGCCCTTGATTGTAGGAAAAATCACTTTCTTTTTAGCTTGTTCTCTATCTCTCGAAAATGTGGGCGTATCCTGCCTGGTAGCCGCTGGGTAATAATGAAACTCATGAACTATCTACCTCATCACTCATTGTTCTGTGGATTATAGGTTTCCACCTTAAGGAGACCAGCTGTATAAAAATATACGCATTAAGGCCCCCATTAGATTATAGCAGGACAAAAATTTAAGTATTAAACATAAAATGTGGATACAAACACAATTTCCTGTCCCATTCATTATAGTAACAAAACTAGACACTATTCCAAAATATAACAGTATTTTTTCTGCTATTGGAACTTACATCACACTTTGATGTGTACACCCGAATTCGAGATTTTGGGCAAGACGAAACAGAAATGATCGAACGATAAAATTTCCGATTAATTTTCACATGATCGACCCGGTGCTAATTGCGTGCGTGAATACAGCAACCTGTTTTTGCAACCTAAATTCAACCCAATGCGCATAACGAATGAACCAGCTGCATTCACATACATTTTTACAGTGATCTTATTTTATCCATACCCCCAATTTAAAGCTACACGTATTTCAATTCCCGAAAAAAAGATTGAATAAAGATCGATGTTTGAAGACTGGTTGGAAAGGCCAAAAAGTCATGGGATTTTGGACATTTTATTTTGTTGAAGTGAAGGCAAAAGGATATTTTTGATAACTTCACCATAAAGCTATTTGCAACTACTCGGCGAAGTGCGAGATCAGAACTCATCGAGCAGAAAAATCGATTTGTTTAATTTATTGATTTTTTCCAAAATTTCAGACTGAAAACCGAGATAACCTTAAAAACAACCCATTGAAAAATCAAAATAAAACACTATATTATAAAAATTGCAGCAGTACAGTACAGTAGATTAAATCGGGTCGCGCTAATCCGCAAAAAATAGTACTTACAAATATACACGTCATCACACTTTTAGACAAAAATTTGTTAAGATCAAAATTTATTTTTGTAAAAAATGAAACCAATGAATTATCTACTTTATCACTCATTGTTCTATGGAATATCATACCTGCCAACTGTCACGCATTTGGCGTAAGAATCACGCATTTTTAATCAAAATCACGCTCTCACAAGCACATAGTGAAATCTCACACATTTTCAAAACTATAGTACAAAATTAAAATAAAAAGGATTTCCACGTACGAGTTACATTCGGATGCACATTGATCAGATGCAATTAGTCAAACCCGATGTATTCCGAATGTCGAGTCGCTCTTTTCCGGTTTGTTTTAAGTACGACACCACTGATTGGCTGGATAAGTTAGATCAGCCAATGAAATTATTTGTTTCATTACCATTGTTCAGAAACTGGAATATCCTTCCCACGCGTTTCAGTGAGAGAAAAACCTGCAAGATGAGTGACACTGACAACGATTCAGATTGTAAGCCTTCTCAAGTTAAAAAAAACAAAATTTACTGGTGCAGCTAAGTACGATACAAAGTTTAATTCCGCCTGGACAAACAAGTTTCCTTGTATCGTCGCCGATCGATCAAACAACAAACACTATTTTCGGTGTTCGGTTTGTGATCGTAGTATCAGCTGTAAACATCGAGGCCTACGGGATGTTGAGCGACATGTCATGGGAAAATCACACAAGGAACTAGAAAAAATCAAGTTTTCTTCGAGATCGACTCTATCTGCATTTTCAACACCGAACAACATCAGCGACAAGGTACGCAAGTCAAAGAAGCAAAAAATAAAATTCAATATAATTTAATGTAAATAAATAAGTAAGAATTTGGAACATTTTGAATTCATAATTCAAATTGCATATTAAATCATGCATAGTCCTGTAAATCTAAAATATCTAAAAATGCAAAACAAAATAATAAAAAAATTGAAAGCATGTTCACACTTTTAACCAGTTTTATTTATTTTTATAACTAAAAGCATGACAAATTTTCCTTTTTTTTCAGAAGGCATGTGTATTGATGTTCATGAGTTGCTTGGTATGTTTGTTTTAATTGAATTCGATCACTTTTTCCGGATCTTTTTTTTGTAACTTAGAATGTTTTTACAGCATATTAAAAATAATTAACTGTATTTATTTTAGGTAACTCGTGCTGAAGTGAAGACTGCACATCTTGTAGCTCAACATAACCTGCCGATTGCTTCCACTGACCATCTCAGCCCTATCTTTGCCGACATTTTCCCAGATTCTCAGATTGCCAAGAACTATGCATCTGCTCGGACCAAGACAACCTGTATCCTGAATGGTGCCATTGCACCTCACTTTCGATGTAAGAATACTGTATTAAATGTGGTTGCATTGTTTATGACCACTTGTGTTCTGACATTAATATTAAAAGTTATTATCTACACATCTTAAATCAGTCAACTGTCATATTTTATTTTCTCAAACTATAACAATGTTAAACATTTTCTAAATACTTATAATATCTCTTTAATCTTTTAAGACCAATGTTTAGTAATTCAAAGTTATGGAGACCATTTGGCATAGGGGTTCTCCATAATAATTTCAATGTTACAATTCTATTGAAGTCTTTATCATTTACTTAATTCATGTTAAAGTGTTCTATTTGTCTAGATGATATTTAGTTTTAAAGGGATTCTCTATTCTTACTGATTCACTTTATTATACTTTCAGCAATGCTTGTTGACCAGATGAAGACTCATCCATACTCGCTGGCTGTTGATGGATCAAATGACACAGGCTTGGAGAAGATGAACCCTCTCACTGTCAGGATATATGATGTGAACACCAGCATGGTCAAGTTCGATCTTCAGGATATGTGCTGCACGTCTGGCAGAGGATCAGCCACAGCTGAAGGGATTTTTAGCAAGATTAAGGAAAAAATTGACCTGCATGACATTCCTTGGGAGAATTGTGTTGCCTTTGGTGTTGACAACACCAGTGTAAACTTAGGCAAAAGAAATAGCATAAAGACTAGGGTAACACAGGAGACTGAATCGTGCTACTTCGTTGGATGTCCCTGCCACTTAGTGCATAACCTGGCTTGCCGGGCATCAGATACATTTCAAAGTAAAGTTGGCTTTGATGTTGAAGACTTTTGTGTGGATATCTACTATTGGTTCGATAAGTCTACAAAGAGGAAGTCAATTTTAGCTGAGTTTTGTAACTTTTGTGACACCAAATACAAGCAAGTTATAAAACATGTCAACACAAGATGGCTTAGTCTTGAGCGGGCTGTTGCTAGGAATCTTGATCTATTTGAAGGGACAAAGAGCTACTTTAAATCTACTAAGGAGAGTCAAGCAAGATTCAAGCGATTGCGTAACATATTTCAAGATCAAATGACAGAGGTGTATCTTCTGTTTTACCAGTCTGTGCTGCCAGTCTTCACAACATTCACTAAGTTTTAGCAAAGAGAGGACCCATGTATTCATGCTGTTTATCCCCAGATGACATCATTTCTAAAAAAGCTGCTAGGGAAATTTGTAAGAATAGATGTCATCAAAACGAATCTATCTGTTCTGACTGATGTCGACTTCCTTCCCATCGACAATCAGTAAGAAGATGAGAATGTCTTCATTGGATGCCAGACTTGGGAGACACTTTCTAAGCTGGAGGACGAAGGAGACATCTCCCCTGATCAGAGGAAAGCCTTCTTCAAGGGTGTAAGGGCATTTTACACCAAGGCAGCCAGTGAAGCTGTACAGAAGCTTCCCTGGCAAGATGAACATGACCTGCTTAAGCATGCCCGATTTGTTAATGTGGTGGCTAGAGAAGCAGCCTTTTTTGAAGATGTTGTTTTTTTTCCAGAGAAGATACAGCCATCTGTTACCCTACACCACCCCACAAGAAAGTGCTGCCCTGCAGGAATAGTTCACAGATTATCAGCTTCTGGATGACACAGATATTCCTGCCTCTGTATGGGACAAGGCTACTGTGAAAGAAGGAAGGCAGGAAGAATACATTCGCATGGATGTCATCTGGGGTTTTCTTGGGCATATGGTCCATGCTGGAGGAAGATTGAGATTTGCTAAATTGTCGGCTGTAGCCAAACTTGTATTGGTAATACCCCATTCAAATGCTGGTGAAGAGAGAGTATTCAGTATGGTCAGGAAAAACAAGAACGACTTCCGAAATAGTCTATCAGTTGATGGTACTCTCATGTCGCTCCTAACTGTGAAACTGGCCAACCCAGAATCAACACCATGTCACAGGCGGGAGCCCCCGAAAGATCTAATGAAAGCAGCAAAAGGGGCAACAATGGACTACAACAGATATCATTCCAAAAATTGAACAATAATGAATTTTGTGTTTATATGATGTGCATTAAAACTTTTAAAATGTATCTCTTTTGTGAATAATTTTATCTCTATTCTCCGGTCTCCAAAAGTGTTTTAAAAGTGCTAAATCCGTTTTCGGCTAGGGGGCTCCGCTTGGTTAAATCTCACTCATTGAAATCATTTTAGGTTGGCAGCTCTGGAATATATGTTTCCACCTTAAGGAGACCAGCTTGCGCGTAGGTGTCTTTAGCTGTGGGAGGAAACCGGAGGACCCAGAGAAAACCTCCGAGGTTGGACAAGCGACCCTACTTCTTATCATCTAGAACCGGGAAATCGAAACCACACCAGTTGACTAAATGACAGACCTAATGATACAGCGCGCACGTGTTCACTATTTGGCCACCAAATCCCCGTTAAGTATTAAATATAAAACGTCCATATAAGCACGTTTTTCTGTCTGTTACATTAACAACATCTAGGAAATATTCCAAAATATAGCAGTAGTTTTGTGCTTTCGGAACCGACATCACATTTTGATGTGTACACGCGAATTTAAGATTTTGCTGCAGAAGAAACAGAAATGAAACGATAAAATTCCCAATTAGATTGCATAGGATCACCAGAAGTCGCAAAGCGCACAATCGACCTGTTGCGAGAATACAGCAACCTGTTTTTGCAAAATAAATTCCACCGAATGCCCATAAAGACTGAACCAGTTGCATTCACAGAAAAGTGATCAAGCACATTTATTACACTGATCAACTGTCGCACGTTGAAAAATACCAAACAGTAATGGGATTTCGGGCATTTTATTTTGTTAACTTGAAAGCTAAAGGATATTTTCGACAACTTCACCACAATGACGTCATATCGAACCAGCGTCATTAAAGCTTCTTGCAATTTACACGGCGAAGTGCGAGATCAATACTCATCGGGCAGAAAAATCGATTTTTTTCATATATCGATGTTTTCAGAAATTGCGAGCAACCCATTGAATTTTAAAAAAATCACTAAATTGTAAAAATTTCAGGGATACAGTAGAATAAATCGGGTCTCCCTAATACGCTAAAAATAGTACTTACAAATATTCACGTCATAACAGCTCAGCAGAAATTTGTTACGAAAAAGATGATTTTTTTTTCAGAAATTTAGGGCCGATACTGTAGATTAAATCGGCTCTCCCTAATGCGCTAAACATAGTACTTACAAATATACACGTCATAACACCTCGGTCGAAATTTGTTACAAAAAAAATGATTTTTTTCCGAACTTCCGAGCTGAAAACTGAGATAAACTGAAAACTAAACTAGAACTGCGAAGCAGTAATGACGGGTTTCACCAGTGCCACGTTACCCTTAACATATGTCACTTCCGGTACCAATAAAACCATTAAACAGGTTTCCACATAAGCATTGCACACATCAAATAAAATGGACGCCGAATCAACCAAATCCAGCAATATCAATTAATTTTATACATTTGTTACATGTAAGTGTACAGTACTCCCGGTGATAATGAAAATGTTCAATTAGTTTTATGAAATCAGAAATGGCATAAGGCATCACATGGTGAAAATTTTATGTAAATCGAATAATAATTGCCATTTTTATAGACCAAAAACCTTGAAAAGTGACTTGTAGAAAACCGTCTATTTCTCTGCAACCGTACAAGTTAGAAACCATTTTCTGGTATCTGTATGATCGTATGGGTTCAATCTATTTGTTAATTGGAATCAAATATCATAATTTTAAGAACATTACAAATCAGACTCATTTGAATGAAATATCTGTTTTGAAGGCTTAAAATACAGTTTTTGCCAAAATGACATTACTTCCGGTGATAATGAAAATCTTAAATTACTTGTATGAAATCGTAAATGGCATTAGGTATCACACAGTGAAAATTTTATGAAAATCAAATAATAATTGACACTTTTATGGACCAAAAACCTTGAAAATGGACCTGTTGAAAATCGCCTATTTCTCCGCATCTGAACAAGTTAGAAATGAAATGAAATAGGGTTTAACGTCCTACTCTTCTGTAGGGCTAATTGAAGACGGGCAAGTAAGAAACCATTTTATGATATCTATATGATCCCATGGGTTCATTCTATTAGTTGATTGGAATCAAATATCCAAATTTTAAATAAATAACAAATACTACTCACCTGAATAAATTATTTGTTACGAAAGCTATAAATATAGTTTTTGCCCAAATTACGTCATTTCCGATGATATTGAAAATGTTAAATTGGTTTGACCTAGTCACAATTGACATTATGCATCAAATGGTATCACTTTTATGATAATCCAATAATAATTGACTCTTTTACAGGCAAAATAGCGTAAAATGTGACACTTGCAAAATTGACCATTTCTCGGCAACTGCTCATATTACAAATTAATTTTGAGATAGATTCTCTTCGTATGAATTAATGCTACAAGTTTATGAAAGTCACAAAGAAATATTTTAAAATATGAAACGCCTGAATGGGTTGTAAATAGCTCAATTTTACACCGTTTTTCACCTTTAAATCGAAATGGCGCAAAAATGAAATCGAAATTAAAAAAAACGCTTCCGACTTTTTTTGCGCCTTTACATGGCGCAACTTCTTACTTTTTACTTATTTTAAAAAAATAATATTTGCTTTCGAAAAGACGTTCCTAACCGCCAAAATTGTAGTTTTGGTCAAAATTAGGTCATTTCCGCTGCTGATAGAAAGCTTTATCGGTAATAAAATAGTTAAGACTTTGCACCATTGAGCATAAGAACTTTGTTTTATACAAATCGAGCAATAAATAATTAACCTAGAACCCATAAACTGAATTAGCCAATAGCGGCCAAGGTGAATTATCGATACAAAATTTTTTCATATTTTTGCTCAAATTACATGACCCTTTAATTATAGGTAAAGCGCCATAAAAAAAATATTAATAAATAAAAAAGTTTTTTGTCAAAATTTAAATTTTCAAAATTTGGGGCCTAATATCTTCGAAGAGTAATCGAAAATCAAAAATCTAAACAATCGTAGCTATTTGCCATGTCTTAGGCTATGTCAAAATGTATCAAATGTTAAAATCCGACAATTATTGTTAATAATACGGCAATATTTCAAAAAACGACAACTTTGGTGATTTCGGACATTTCGCATTGTCACAGAAAGTTCGAAATAGCTTTAATCTCTAAGTCACACCCACTTTCCCAGTAAAACCGAAGCCATCGAGTTGATCCGACAAATAGTTTCTGAGATATGCTCAAGTGGAAAAAAAAAATAAATAACTAGAACTGCGACGCAGTAATGACGGGTTTCACCAGCGCCCCGTTACCCTTGAACATATGTCACTTTCGGTACCGATGAAACTATTAAACATGTTTCCATGTAAGCATTTCACACTTCAAATAAAATGTACGCAGAATCAATCAAATCCGGCAATATCAATTCATTGTATACATTTGTTACATGTAAGTGATACTGACAAAATTACATTACTTTCGGTGATAATGAAAATTCTAAATTAGTTTTATGAAATCATAAATGGCATAAGGCATCACATGGTGAAAATTTTTATGTAAATCGAATAATAATTGCCACTTTTATAGAACAAAAACCTTGAAAAGTGACCTCTAGAAAATCGTCTATTTCTCTGCAACCGTACAAGTTAGAAACCATATTTTGGTATCTGTATGATCGTGTGGGTTTAATCTATTTGATGATTGGAATCAAATATCATAATTTTAAAAACAATACAAATCAGACTCATTTGAATAAAATATCTGTTTTGAAGGCTAAAAATACAGTTTTTGTCAAAATGCTGTTACTTCCGGTGACAGAAAAAGTGTTAAATTACTTGTATGAAATCGTAAATGGCATTAGGTATCACACACTGGAAATTTTATGAAAATCGAATAATAATTGACGCTTTTATGGACCAAAAACCTTGAAAAGTTACCTGTTGAAAATCGTCTATTTCTTCGCAACTGAACAAGTTAGAAACCATTTTGTGATATCTATATGATTGTATGGGTTCATTCTATTAGTTATTGGAATCAAATATCAAAATTTTAAACAAATAACAAATACGACTCATTTGAATAAATTACTGGTTTGAAGGCTATAAATACATTTTTTGCCCAAATTCCGTCATTTCCGGTGACATTGAAAATGTTAAATTGGTTTGACCTAGTTAAAATTGACATTACACATCAAATGGTGTCACTTTTATGAAAATCGAATAATTGACACTTTTACAGGCAAACTAGCGTAAAAAGGGACTCATGCAAAATTGCCCATTTCTCGGCAACTGCTTATGTTACAAACTAATTTTCACATACATTCTCTTCGTATGGATTATTGCTACTAGTTTATGAAAGTTGCGAAAAAATATATTAAAATATGAAAAGCCTGAATGGGTTGTAAATAGCTCATTTTTTCACCCTTTTTCACCTTTAAATCGAAATTACCCGAAAACGAAATCGAAATTTAAAAAAGTGAGTCCGATGTTTTCTGCGGCCTTACAGGGCACACCCTTTCAGTCATACCAGATTTGAAAAAAATAACATTCGCTTTCAAAAAGTGGTACCGAACTCTCAAAATTGTAGTTTTTGCTAAATTTATGTCACTTCCGTTGCCGAAAGGCAATTTTACCGGTAACCAAAAAAATGACATTTTGGACCACGGAGCATATGAACTTTGTTTTATACAAATCGAACAATAAATAATTAATCCAGGAATGAAAAACTGAATTAGCCAATGGGGGCCAAGGAAAAATACGGTGGCAAAAAATGTTGCCATTTTTGGTCAAATCAGATGACTCTTTAACCCTAAGTAAATTACCACATAAAAATATTCATTAATAAAAAAGTTTTTTGTAAAGATTTAAATTTTAAAAATTTGGCACCTAATATCTCCTAAGATTCGTCGAAAATAAAAAATCCAAAGAACTGTAGCTATGTGCCTTGTCTCTGGCTATGTCAAAATGTATCAAATATTACAATCCGACAATTATTGATAACATTAAGGCAAAATATCGAAAAACGACAACTTCGGTGATTTTGGACATTTCGCATTGTCGCAGAACGTTGGAAATAGCTTTAAAATTTAAGTCAAACCCACTTTCCCAGTAAAACCGAAGACATCGAATCGATCCAACAAGTAGTTTCTGAGATATGCTCAAATGGAAAAATAATAATAATAACTAGACTTGCTGGCAAGACTGAAGGCTTTCACCGTTAGAAAAGGCATCACACGGTCGCCAGATGCATGACAAAGACTATCCCAACCACTCCCCCCAAATAAAAACACACATTTGCATAACTCAGATATTGACATGTTCTTTGCATGCGCATTAAGATAGAAGGAAAGTGAAAAATATAGTTGAACAATTCACAACATGATAATCTTAGATTGGTAGAATCGGACAGACGCCGGCAATTCAAATATGTAATCGAAAACTCAACATTCCAAGAAATAACAATTTTAGTAAATTTTCAAGAAAAAATGAGAACGACATGGTAGCTTAATTCGGCTGTTAACAGGTCCTCTGGTTTCCTCCCATTGCTAAAGTCTAAAGACCGCTACGCGCAAGCGAATTATTGAAATAAAATTAAACCATATGTTAGTCACGAAATGACCTAGTTTGTGTCGAGTGGACGTTAAACCCCATTTCTCTCTCGCTCTCTATCACTTCTTACAGTTTCTCAGATCTACGCGAAATGGAAAAAGAACAGTTTCGCGAAATGGACGAAAAGCAATGTCTTAGTCCACACCTAAGTTATGGTAAAAACTGAAATCGCAATAGATATTAATATCAAATGCAATGAAATAGGGTTTAACGTCTAACTGTTCTGTTTTGCCCGTACAGCGGCGCTAGTCAACTCGTATATACAATTCCAACTGCCAAGGGATCTTTTACAGTCACACCAATGTGTACACGGGACTTCGGAATCGCGTTCATGTCAGTGACTCAAATATGTAACTGGTTCAAAAATTGATTGAATAATCAGTGAAATATCGCCGATTTTCTGGTTTCAAGATTTGACGTCACTAACATATAAAAATTTAATATTAATTACAGTTAAGAGTCCATGCTCAAACAACGTCACGCATTATATCACAAGTGCAATATTTGTACTACTGCACGATACTACTGCAACCACTTAACAAATTGGACTTGTTTATAAACAGCGCCAGCCGTCGATTTCTGTCGCGATGATTACGGTTATGAGATAATGTTTACAAAGAAGCAACAATATTAAATCGAAGACTAATTATTACACACAGCAATCAACTATTTCTGTTACAGGGTTACTAAACCATATTTTGGATAGAAGTAAACACTCTAGGTTGAAATAATTTTAGTTCAAAATATCGTCACTGTGAAAGAAAAAGCACTCTCGAATATGCTCTATACGTTGGTTATACGTTGGTTATACCTACAGATATGAGTTCCTTAACAATGAAAGATGCTGTTTTCAATTTTCGACCCCTTTGTTCTCCTACTCCTGATATTTGGAACTGTTGTACAGTGGTTGTATAAATAACACTGCCGATAAGACTCTCTGTAGCAGAAGTTCCCAAAAAATATTTTCTGAACTTTTCGAGAAAAATATCTCTAAAAATGCTCCAAATCGTAAAAATATGTTTTTGATTTTCAATCTCGTTTTTCGACTACTCATGACACAATACACCACCCATTAGAGTCTCGACTGAGAAATTTTTAATAAAATTGTTGGCGGCGTTTCCGAGAAACATGCGTTTAAAATTGCTCGAAATCGTAAAAAAACTTATTTTTCAAAGTCCTATAACTTTTTCAATTTTTGATAGAAACTTGTCGCTGTAGTAGCATCTGATAGACAATTCAATTGGCTATTAAATGATATAAAACATTATTTAATTTGCAAAAACACATTGAATACGTCACATTTTCCGCACAGGCACCTATTTTTCTGAATTTTGTCCAAGTTTGGGCACTTTTTTACCACTTCCGGTGAATAGAAAATTTTCATTTTTACTTTAATGACTGGTTTCATCCTTCGACTTCATATTTCTGAAGTTTCAGAAAAATCCTTTATGTCTTTTTTATAAAAATCCAATAATAATTGACTATTTACAGGCAAAATAACGAAAACGGGGACTTATACAAAATTGCCCATTTCTAGGCAACTGCTTATATTACAAACTAATTTTAACATACATTTTCTTCGTATGGATTATAGCTACAAGGTTATAAAAGTTACGTAGATATATTTTAAAATTTGAAAAGCCTGAATGGGTTGTAAAGAGGTTAATTTTAGATTTTTTTTCACCTCTAAATCGAATTTGCTCGAAAATGAAATCGAAATTAAAAAAACTAAGCTCAGCGTTTTTTGCGCCTTTAAAGGGCACACTCTTTTAGTTATATCAGTTTAAAAAAAAAAATAATATTTGCTTTTGAAAAATGGTACCTAACTGTCAAAATTGTAGTTTTTGGTAAAATTATGCCACTTCCGGTGCCGACAGATAACACTATCGGTAACAAAAAAAAATGACAATTGAGACAACAGAGCATATGAACTTTGTTTTATACAAATCGAACAATAAATAATTTCCGCACAGGCACCCATTTTTCTGAATTTTGTCAAACTTTGGATACCTTTCTTGACTACTTCCGGTGATTAGAGGATTTTCATTTATAGTTCATGGACTGGTTTGGTCCTTCGACTTTATATTCCTGAAGTTTCAGAAAAATTGTTTTAAAAAAATAAGAACTCTATGATTTGACCAAAATGCGAAAAAAAAGTGAAAAATCAAAGTTAACATTTCAGAACAAAACTTATATTGCTCGAATCAGATTGATGACAGCTATCCAAAAATGTAAGTCGAATTTCAAAATTCCAAAAAATAACAATTTTAGAAAATTTAGAAAATTTTCCAATTTTCACCGCAAAAATGAGAGCGACAAAGTTTCTAAACTCTACGTTTTTGAACTGCTATCTGCTCAGAAATGTCTCCAGCTATCCAAAAATGTAAATGTCTGAAAAATCGGTTAAGAATTAACACAATTATGGCCGATTTTCAATTTGCGTGCACATTAAAGATTTGACGCATTTCCGCTATGCGCACAAATTTTGTTTTACATTTAAGCACTAACTACCACCCAGTTTCCCGAGAAAAAATCAAACTTCAGACCTCTATCTCTTATAGCTGCTGAGAAATAGGCGAAATGAAAAAAAAAAAAAATAATATTAATCTTAGTAATAACAATAGCCTTTCACCATTGAAAGCCTAATAATAATAATAATAAGAAGAAGAATAATAATCTGAACAAAAACGCAGTGTGAAACCCTAAAAAAAAAAATCGCTATATTGTAACAAATGCAGCGATATAGAAGATTGAATCGTGCCCCTCAAATGCGCAAAAACTAGTACTTACAAATATACACGTCATCCCACTTGACCGAAATTTGTTACAAAAAACATTATCTTTTTAATAATGAAACCCATCAATTATCTACTTCATCACTCATTGTTCTGTGGAATATAGGTTTCCACCTTAAGGAGACCAGCTGTATAAAAATATACGCATTAAGGCCATTAGATTATAGCAGGACAAAAACATAAATTGTCCATATCAACAGGTTTTCCTGTCCATTATAGTAACAAAACTAGAAACTATTCCAAAATATAACCAGCGGCTCCCAGGCAGGATACGCCCACATTTTCGAGAGATGGATAGAAAACAAGCTAAAACTAAAGTGATTTTTCCTACAATCAAGGGCCATAATTCAGGAAATTACAATTCGATATGCGCAAATATCAAGATCTTTGGGTTATAAACTTACATGTCAAGTTTCATCAAAATAGGATTAAAATTGTGACCTCTATAGGGTTCACAACCTTGATATACCATATTTTTTACGCTATTTGAGAACGAAGGACGGCCATTTTATCTGTCAGTTTGGGCCGATTTTCACTAAATTCGAACTCAGCCGTCCTTAGGGTGTAACGGTGATATAATAATACCATTTTTTAAATCGGATAAATATTATGACCTCTATAGGGTCCACAAGCTAAAAACGTGATTTTTCATACAATCAGGGGCCATAATTCAGGAAGTTACGGTCCGATATGCGCGAATAACGAAAGGAACCGAGATCTTTGTGTTATAAACTTACATTTCAAGTTTGAACAAAATCGGATAAAAATTGTGACCTCTATAGGGTCCACCTTGATATACCATATTTTTACGCTATATGAGAACGAACGGCGGCCATTTTGTCTGTAAGTTTTGGCCCGATTTTCACGAAATTCTAACTCAGTCGTCCTTAGGGTGTAACGGTGATATGATAATACAGTTTTTTAAATCGGATAAAAATTATGACCTCTATAGGGTTCACAAGCTAAAAACACAATTTTTCGTACAATCAGGGGCCATAATTCAAGAAGTTACGGTCCGATATGCGCGAATATCGACAGTAACCGAGATCTTTGGGTTATAAGCATACATTTCAAGTTTAAACCAAATCGGATAAAAATTGCGACCTCTACAGTGTTCACAAACTAAAAACGTGATTTTTCGTACAATCAGGGGCCATAATCCATGAAGTTACAGTCCGATACATGCCAATATCGAAAGGAACCAAGATCTTAGGGTGATAAACCTATATTTCAAGTTTCGTTGAAATCGGATAAAAATTGTGACCTGTAGACTGTTCACAAACAATTGTGGACCCACCATAAATAAATATCTCCAAATATCTCGACAATTACGCCACAATATTTATATATATGCCAAGCCTCAAATCAGTTTCACATAATTATAGTCACTAATTAAACGATCATGTTGTACTTAATAAGCTATGACCATTAATCATCTATAAATAATAGACTGAAAACTGGTTCCAAGTGTCGTCCATAACATCCCGACACTTTTGAGTAAAAGATAGGTTACGTGCCCTTGTTTTGAAATTAGTCTCGCTTAACCAGTCTATCGACCATTCTACGTCTGATTGACAGGTCGGGATAATCAAGACTACTTTTTTACGAAACATAACAGAAAGCTAGAACAAGAAATTGAATTTAGAAATTAGCACTTTAGACAACTCAACAATTGTTTTAAGAAACTTGTAAAAGTAAAATTAAACTACTGCTAGTATCATGTCCCTGTCTAACCTGAGTGTTTCAGAGATATTATTTGTACTAAACCAAAAGAAGCCGCTCTTAACGGTACAGTTAATGATAAAGCAATTTAAAAAATAAAACAATCGTGATTTCTAAAGCTGCTGTAATAACCAAGAAGCTAAATTTTACTGCTATTCAAAATCGTCAACAATAGATTTTTTACGGCTGTAATAGTTGATATATTTGTAGAGAATTGCACGTGCCATGGCTATTTATCGACTCAAAGAGAGTGCGGGGTAGTCAGAAATCAGTTCGAGACACGCAACTGAAGCGTGCACATTTAGCCGTGTCGAGACCAACTTTCTGTAGAGTGCACGGGTCACCCTAAATATGGCTGCTAAAAACCCATGTGCTCAGTCCAGGTTTTCCAGTTACAAGCTCATGATATTCTTCCAACCAAAAGACAAAAAGGAGTGCCTACAATCACTCTCTATCAAATAGAATAAAAGTTATCTTGTCCCAAAGCATTGACCAATGAAATTGCTTAGCTCTGCTTAGCTTTAGCTCGAAATGTTAATCATTGAACTCCGTCAACACATTCACCTAATAAACATTCTATCTCAATTAAAAGCAGAGTTGTTATCCTAAGTCTTGAACAATCAAATTGCTTATCGCTCCTAGGCAGAAAATTCTCATCATCGAACTTAGTCAAGGTAATTATATAATGACGCTATACTCAGAGTTTCATCACCCTCACTTAATTAAAACCAAAGTTATCGTGCCCAAAAGCATCAACCAATCAGATTGCTTATCTATGCTTACCGTAAGCAGACAATGTTTATCATTGATAAAACTACTCACTCTCACTGTATTAGAACTTTAAATTATCGTGTCCTAAAGCATCAACAAATCAAATTGCTTATCTCTGCTTACCCTAAGCAGACAATTCTCATCTTCGAACACCATCAAGGCATTCACCTAATAAACACCTACGCCAAGTGTGAACATCCTAGCTCAATTAGAATGAGAGTTATTGTGTTCCAAAGTCTCGACCAATCAAATTGCTTATCGGTCTGCTTACAGACAGACAAACTCATTTTAATAGTCCCCTGCTTTCTTCGAAAGGCGGGGGACAATAAAGGACAATGGTAAGAAATACTCCTTGTAACTTTGGGTTCAAATATGCATGCAAATTGGCATTTATACTAGGGAAATTTTCAGATTAAATTTTTGCATTGTGGGTGGGAATACTGAATAGCTGATTTAGTCATATTGGACCAAATAAATGTTGACGGTAATAATAATGGAGATCGTCTATTTGTATTTTCGAAGATTTGAAAATAAAAAAAAACTTTTTATTGAAAGAAACCTGACACCCTATAAGTATGGTATAGGTAATACTGTAAATATGGCAGGGGCGTAAACAAATTTTTTGAATACACTAGGCCAGGGCTAGTAGTCTATTATCAGGCACTAGCCCGGCATTAATATCCACTAGTCCATAGTTCGACAAGGTACAAGATTTAATCTTCAACATTTGGGCTTATGTTTTGTTGCCTGCCAACCTATCTTTTTTAATAAAGATCATAGACTTGATTGCCTAATAATTAAACATACATTATGCAAGAGCTAAATCTGTCTTTTGCAGGTCTTTCTTTAGGTCTGAAATTTTATCTAAATTATTAATTAGACATTAATTAACCTATCCGGACCATAATCATCTCTAGATGGCATCGCTAGCCTGCGATCTTCAGTGGATTGTGAGCCGATTTACTGCATAACTTTCCTTCACAATTTAACGATGAAATGGATTATAGAGACTATGCTGTTTATTGTACTGATTTTAGTAATGATGAACAAGGCTAGCCAGAAATTTCAACCGTTTAGTTCTCGGTTCATAATGGATCAATTTGAATGAAATTTTCAGCAAATTGCCTTTACATTATTTAGTTTTTAACTATTATAGTGAGAACTACCAACTCGTTATCGAATCTCCCATAATGTATCTTGAAGGATGTATACGGCTACTCGGTTAACCGGTCATGGTTCGGTTGCACTGGTGAAACGGTTCAAACAATTACAAACCGATATTTGTTTTCATATATCTGATCTTCAAAACCAGGAATGGTAGCCACAACAATGTTTTTTTTTCAACTAAAGACCACATAAATACTTTGTATAGCACATGTCATTTGTAATGTATCACGATAAATTAACGTCCTTTAATTCCCGGTCAAAGATTTATATACATTCCGTTATTATTAACGCTTACTGCAAAGCATGAGATTGCCTCGACTGTCTGACAAATTAATTGTTTTACCACATTTATTAACCTGGTCACTCTATAATCAGTCTCCAAAGGAAACAAATCAGTTTGATGTGTTGATATAATATTAAAATAGACAGGATAGTAAAATTGTTTATATTATCACTCGAGTGCCATGCTGTGTGCCGATAGGGTCAAAGTTGATGACATGAACACGAACACGTGCAGTAAATTATTTGGAAATACCTGACAATTACATGTTAAATAATCAAAATTATCTTGTATTTAAAAATACAAAGGTATGCTTTCAAATATTTATTTCAGAACTAATCTAATATAAAGTATAAGGGAGTCTTTTGTTTTTAACCTGATTTCGACTGGTTTATACGTGAACTGTCAAAGCATGCAAGTGGAAAAATGAAATGTCAAGAATGAATGAATAGAAGAGGAACGAAATATGTCCATACGGCTCTAAGTTTTACCACAGAAAATCTACTGTTATGATTGAGTTTTCCTTGGAATTTGAGAAATAAATGTGGGACGTTTTGCAGTTTATATCGTCACTAGTTTAATTCACAAACCAGTGAAAGGACGCTAGTCCAGGACTAGTACCGCTAAATAGATCACTAGCCCGCAAGTTATTTTTGGTAGCCCGGGGCGTCGGGCTAGTGGATTTTTACAACCGTGGCAGGGGCGTAAAAATTTTTTTGAATCCACTAGCCCAGGGCTAGTAGTCTACTGTCCGACACTAGCCCAGCATTAATTTCCACTAGTCCGTAGTTGGACACGGTACAAGCTTTGATCTTCAATATTTGGGCGTCTGTTTTGTTAAGTGATCAAGGGCCATAACTTTGGCAGTAATTATCCGAAATCGTTGAAAATCAATAGGATTCTTCGTCTCATGACCTCAAACACTGCATATAAATTTAAAGTATGGCAGTAATTATCCAAAATCGCTGAAAATGAATAGGCTTCTTCGTCGCATGACCTTAAACACTGTGTATAAATTTAAAGTCAATCGGATATTAACTTTAGTCTCTAGAGCGTCCACAAGATTTTTTGAAGTGATCAAGGGTCATAACTCAGGCAGTAATTATCCGAAATCGCTGAAAATCAATAGGCCTCTTCGTCTTCGTCTCAAGACATTAAACACTGTGTATAAATTTAAAGTCAATTGGATGTTAACTTTAGCCTCTAGAGCGGACTGACGGACGGACGGCGGCGACGACAATATACAAACCGATATTCGTTTTCATATCATATCTGACCTTCAAAACCAGGATTTGTACCCATAACAATGTTTTCTTTCACTAAAGACCACATAAAAACTCCATATAGCACTTGTCATTTGTAATATATCATGGGAAATTAACGTCTTTAAAGGACAATATTGGTGCCAGTCATTATCACATGTGCGATAGAACTGGTTAAACAGTTCCAAATATTATTTTATCACAGAGATCATTGCTACGATAGATGCGTAATCAATGCTTGAACAATCGGAAGTGACGAACGCAAAAGGAAAACACGAGTTATCCCTTTATATAACTGACTTTAGTGACGAGTGATAACAGACACATGGGCGAATTTCTGCTCACTAATAATTCTTTCGAAGACCAAAAGTTGTTATATGAGACTGTAAGATTATATCTGACAATTCAAAAGATAGGTTGCCAGGCAACAAAACATACGCCCACAGCAGCTAAATCGTCCAAGCAGTCAACAAGGGTTGTCGCATGTTTTTTCTTCTGTAGGTAATTAGGGGAATTTAATAGACAATTTCATACAGATGACATTATAATTTTCATCGTTTGAAAAACTGAAACAAGGGCCGTAACTCTGGAAGTAAACTACAGAAATTGTTGAAATTCGACAGGCTTTTTCGTTTTACTAATTCAAATAATGCATATAAATTTCATACAGATCGGATGATAACTTTTGTCGTTCGAACGTTCACAAGGTTCAACAAAGTAAAACATGGTCCATAACTCTAGAAGTAATTGATGGAAATTGCTGACATTCAATAGGATTCTTCATTTCACTAATTCAAATGATGCATATAAATTTCATACAGATTAAGTGATAACTGTTGTCATTAGAGCATTCACAAGATTCAACAAAGTGAAACAAGGGCCGTAACTCTAGATGTAATTAACGGAAATTGCTGAAATTCAATAGGCTTCTTTGTTTTACTAATTTAAATGATGCATATAAATTTCATACAGATCGGTTGATAACTTTTGTCGTTAGAGCGTTCACAAAGGTGCAACAAAGTGAAACAAGGGCCATAACTCTAGACGTAATAAACTGAAATTATTGAAATTAAATAGGCTTCTTCGTCTCACTAATGTAAACAACATATATCAATTTTAAAACAATTGGATGATAACTTTTGGCGTTAGAGCGTTCACAAGAAATTGTGGACAATGCACGGATGGACGGACCGACAGACACACAGATAAGAGAACACGAGAAAAATAGAAACAGTCCGTACATTCACGTGTGTTTATTCATTCTATACTTATAAAAACATGGTAATGCACAGACTTTTTCTATTTTTCTTTCATGTTCTCTTATCTAGTGATAGTCAATTTTTTTTTTATGAATTGTCAGATATCCTTTCACAGTCTCACATAACAACTTTTGGTCTTTGAAGGAATTATTAGTGAGCAGAAATTCGCCCATGTATCTTTTATCACCCGTCAATTCAGTCAGTTATATAGAGGGATAACTCGTGTTTTCCGTTTGCGTTCGTCACTTCCAATTGTTGAAACATTGATTACGCATCTATCGTAGCAATGATCACTGTGATAAAATAATACTTGGAACGTGTTTAACCAGTTCTATCACATACGTGACAATGACTGGCACCAATATTGTCCTTTCCCACTCGAAGTTTTGTATACAGTGCGTTAGGTTATTATTAGCACTCACTGTAAAGCATGGGACAGCCTCGACTGATTGACAAATTAATTTTTTTTACAGTATTTATTATTCTGGTCACTATATAAACTGTCTAAAAAGGAAAACAAATCAGTTTGATGTGCTGATATGATATTAAAATAGACAGGATAGTAAAATTGTTTATATTAGCACCATGCTGTGTGTTGATAAGGTCAAAGTTGACGACACACGGGTCACTGGTACCATTCAGCATGGCGTGTGTAACAAACACAGGTCATAAATTCTTTGGAAATACCGGACATGTTAAATAATCAAAATTATTTTGTATTTGAAAATCCAATGGCATGCTTTCAAATATTATGTAGGCTTTTTTTTTAAAAATCAACCTGATTTCAACTGGTGAATACATGACTTGTCAAAGCGTGCAAGGTGGAGAAAAATGTCAAGAATGAATGAATCGAGGAGGTACTAAAAATGTCTATACTGCTCTAAGTTTTATACAGAAAATCTATTGTTATGATTGAGTTTTCTGTGGAATTGGAGAAATAAATGTGGGATGTCTTACAGTTTATTTATCTATATACAACTGGCGGTAGTTTTTTCTTTGATGTCCATAGCAGTTATATCTCATAACAACCTGTCATGACGTCATCATAGGTTGATATATTCGTTCATATCAACCGCTGATGACGTCATGACAGGTTGATATTTCATATCAACCGCTAATGACGTCATCTTAGGTCGATATATTCAGCTCATATCAACCGCTGATGACATAGATGATCGAAATAAAACAAAAAACACAGAAGTTTTTTTTTTTATTCTTTTGACAATTAAAAATTGTTATGGTACAGTTTGTAACATTCTGGGCCGTAATAGACGGCGTACTTATCGGCATATTTAAATCGGTTATCCATACTCCATGTCTAAGATATCTTTCAGAATTTTCTTTCCGTCCACACCCTCCTAGACTTGAAATTATTTATCGCTCAAGAGTTCCTTTATAAAGTATTTTAAAACAGTTGGTCAAATCCTTCTCTGAACATACCGAAAACCTTCAATATGGGTTCACTGTCAGAATTATCGGAAAAGAATGCCTTTTAATCCAAATTTTCTTCAGGCTTTGGATAGATTCTCATCGATATTTTCATTCACATCTATTCCATCGTCAATATGTTGGCTTAAAAGGATTGATTATTCATCTGACTTCGTATTACTATCAATTTTGTTTTGCGTTCAATTCTCCAAAATGTTGACGTATAAACAAAAACATGAAAGTAATTGCACGTGATTAATTCGGTAATTTTCCTTATTTGACGGAAACTACTAACAGTTATCCAATCATTGTTGACTTTGAATGGAAGAACCCATTCAATCTTAGGGTGAAATGGCGTTGTATATGTAGGATATAAACCTACTCTCCCTCGGATTGATATGGTAGAGAACACTTGGGCTTCACCCTTGTGTTCTCTGCCATATCAACCTTGGGTAGGTTAATATCCTATACATATCACTAGATTAATTCACAAACCAATATAAGGGACTAGTACAGCTAAGTTATTTTTGGTAGCCCCGGGAGTCGGGCTAATGGATTTTTGCAACCCTGACCACTGGCATGTTTAAACATGTTGGGACTCTGGTCTTTCAGAACTACCACTAGAGGTTCTCTTTTTATGAATGAATTTAATTTTTTTTTTTTGTGCCTGCAGGGTAAGATTACTTTAGACTTTGTTGAATTTTGGAGACACAGTTTGGCTAAAGATCTGGACAAATACATAAAAAGACCATTGTACGTTTAAAAAGTGTCAAAGACATAAGATGGTCCTTGGCACCCGTCATTGTAGGTACGAATGTATGTCACAGATGATCTTTCAGAATTTTTTCTTAAAATTTGTTATAACTATCTTGAGCCCTATAGGCTCTCGTAAGCTTACATTACATAAAGTCTGTGTACATGGCAATGAAGTAAAAATGAACATGTATTTCTTCTAGGCACAAATACATTGAATAGGTTGTGTGATAGTATAATGGTGATAAATTTATGAACTGTTTCTATTTTATTCTTTCAATAATTCCTTCGACTTCCGTTCATTTTTCATTTATTCAATTAAACTTTCTATTATTCTTATATTTCTGTTAAAGATACATTCCCGGGTACAAACTGGGTGATTTGATGATATACTTGGACTAAAAACATATTCAACTAATTAATTTTGCTTCAAATCCTTCTTAAAACATTGCAATTGTCGGGGAATACCTTGGCTATAAAAAATCGATCAAAAGAGGTAATGTTTGTGTCACATGACTTACCTCTCTCAGTACCTAGCAACGCAAGCGAAGTCGGAGGAGAATTCATTGCATACACAAGACGATGTTGTCTTTAATCGCTGATCATTTATTACAAATATCGGCGTCTAATTAAATTTCTGGATTATCCACTGCCCATGTCTTTTTTTGTAGCTTTAATCCCTCGTTTTAATAAGACGTTAAGCTACTAATCTATTGACAGACAGTTGACAGCTGACACAATGAGTTTAATTATTACCTTATTGTTTTATTTTATTGCAATGTCTTTTATATTTTAATCTTTTCTCTTTAATTGTTATTAGTATAGTTGGGGTATATTGTTAATTCCTTAGATACTATTTTATTATAAATACTGATTTGTACATTTATATAGCATTCTAGGTTTCATCCCGTTTCCAGGACAGTTACTCTGCTTGTTGGACGTGCTGTTCTCCATATATGTTAAATATTTTCCGGTAATAAATAGTCTCATGGATAGTTCCAGTCTTTAGTTATTATCAAAGATTTACCCTGCTACAATAGTATGTGCCAAGAAGAGAAAACAGATCTATATTAAAACTCACCCACATAGGCTCCAAGTTCTACTAACTTTGCCTTTATTGCAGACTGAAAAAAAAAAATGATGAAAAGTGAACAGATTTGAGAAAACTTTAATAATTCAAAATAGGGAAATCAGAAATGCTGAGTCTACTCAAAATCTTAAATCAATATGAACAAATCAAATTATTTTCAATATGGCTCAATGAAATGAGCACAATTATAGAGGAAGGTTTAAAATAAATATGCATGCATGAACATCCACTCAACCAGATAATTCTGGAATGAACATTCAACACTTTGTCTGTGATTAGGATTATAAGATATAACTAGTGTAAGCTTAGATATTTAACATACTTAAAGTATATGAACGTTGTCACAAGGTAAAAATTTTATGGATACACAATTACCGAGTTTATAATACTATTTTTGTTGCATATGCTGTAAATACAGGGTGACACAAAAAAACCTTCATCAATAAAAATCGAATAACTTCCAAAATTTTATTTAGATTAACGCAAAAATAGCTACATTAGGTTAAGTCTATGTAGCAGACATCTCCAAAGTTTCAAGTCTGTACCACAAAAACTCTTTGTTTAACTGGCGCTCAAGAAATGTGCTCTAAATGAGCTCCCCGGTGCTGCAAGCACATTTGGATCCGGCGCGCAAAGTTCTCGATGACACTCCCACATTCTTTCCTTGGGATCGCTTTTACTGCTGCTGTGATTGCTGCCTTCAGATCAGGGATAGTCTGGGGGTTGTTGCTATACACCCTGTCCTTAAGGTATCCCCACAGATAAAAATCTGGGGCGTTCAAGTCCAGTGAATACGGCGACCACTCCGAGTCACACCTGCGGCTGATCAGTCGGTCAGGGAAACGCTGCTGTAGCCATGCCAATGATTCGTTTGAGGTGTGGGGGGTGGCACCATCCTGCTGGAACCACTGGAGGTCCCTGACAACCCCTCTCCATTATTCAAGTTTAGGTGATGAAGGCTTTTTTTGTGTCACCCGGTATTTATCTACTATTCACATATTTGTATCATTTATTTGATAAAGACGAGAGTATCCTCGCCGAAATGATGCATAATATTAAACTCAGTAATTGTGTATCCATAAAATTGTACTTTGTGTTAATATGTTCAATTACTAAATGCCTATCAAAGAAATCTATGAAATTATTGAAGGAGTTGGAAATCACTTGCAATCTACAGTCCAAAATGGTTCAATTCTGTTCAGTATTTACAAAGCTATAATGAATTAAATCAATTTGAGGACATTTTAGAGGAAAAGTTGATATTTTTATTATACATGTACATGTATTGTATATAATGCACAGAGACATTAAAAGATAAACAAGCTATCTTTGGATTGATGACTTGAGGTACAGTCATAAAATGGAATATCAAATTACAAACTTCCTGCTTTGAAATTTTGACACATCAACCCCCTACAGATTTGACTTTAAATCAATATGATTTTTGAGAACCTGATGATAAATTGGTTAATGATAAGCATGTTACATCACCACATGTCCATGCAATCTAAAATCAACCATAAGATAGGATTTGAGAACATTTTAGAGGAAAACTTGATATTTTTATTATACATGTACATGCATTGTAAATAATGCACAGAGACATTAAAAGATAAACAAGCTATCTGTGGATTGATGACTTGAGGTACAGTCATAAAATGGAATATCAAATTACAAACTTCCTGCTTTGAAATTTTGACACATCAACCCCCTACAGATTTGACTTTAAATCAATATGATTTTTGAGAACCTGATGATAAATTGGTTAATGCTAAGCATGTTACATCACCACATGTCCATGCAATTTAAAATCAACCATAAGATAGGATTTGAGGACATTTTAGAGGAAAACTTGATATTTTTATTATACATGTACATGTATTGTAAATAATGCACAGAGACATTAAAAGATAAACAAGCTATCTGTGAATTGATGACTTGAGGTACAGTCATAAAATGGAATATCAAATTACAAACTTCCTGCTTTGAAATTTTGACACATCAACCTCCTACAGATTTGACTTTAAATCAATATGATTTTTGAGAACCTGATGATAAATTGGTTAATGCTAAGCATGTTACATCACCACATGTACATGCAATCTAAAATCAACCATTAGATAGGATTGGTGCCACTAGGAACCAGTGGTACTGGCGAGAGCTTTGGCGAATGAATTTTAGAGGGTGTAATTTCGAAAATCTTCTATTTAGGGTTTTACACTGCGTACCTTGTGTGAAACACTATTGATTTTGTTCGGATTATAATTTTTAAACTTTCATATTACATATGAAAGCTTATTGTTTCTGTTAAGATTATTATTATTATTATTTTTTTTTTGTGTTTTGTCAACAAATCGGATTTCTCAGAATCTAACCATGGGATCTTCCTGAAACTATGACCTACACCCCCCCCCCCCCCAAAAAAAAAATGGGTGGTGGCTTTTGCATAAATATATTTTCGAAAAGTTTTACGAATTCGAAATCACCGAAATTTACAAACGAATCAACTGACGATGCATAGTCGTAGCTTTGTGGATTTTTTACCTATTTTATTAATTATTTTTTCTTTGAGTACCTTGACAAAATTCATTTTCATCTGCAATTTCAGATTTTCGAATTTCGAAAATTCGTCTCTGTGATTTCGCCCTGGAAGTTGAGACCAACTTGACAACTTCTTTAATATTTGCACGATTTTCATGAACTTTGGAATGAAAGTAGATCTTACTGATGCAACTTGAAAAATATTATTAGAATTTTTCTAACTTATCTCCCCTTGGAGAAATAAAGGATCAAAGTTTTAAAAAAAAATCGACAAAATATAGGTCAGATTGACTTTAATTTTTTTTTTTTTCTGTACTAGCTAAGACATTACTGATGAGTACACAAAATATGAAGTCATTCAATCGAACCGGAAGTGCCACCATCTTGAAATGGAAAAATCCCTAAGGCTTTTGCAATATTTTACTTACAGACATGGGAGTTACATTTTCTGAATCCTTGAAGGAATGCCTAAAAAACGTCAGAGCAGAATTTTGATTTCGGTCAATTTATGGTCAACATTTTTAATTGTTTATGGAAAAAAGTGAAACATCCACATTAACGGACGTGAAAATGAACACAATAGGCTGTAGTTTGAAGAATAGGTCTCCTATAATCAAAATGAATACATATCTAGATAGCCGGGATCAGGGTAAAATTTTTGATATTTGAAAATGTAACAATTTTGAATTTTGCCTTTGATGTTTTTCGTGCCAACAAAGGAGTTTAAGAGTGAAAAATCGCATGAACTCGACTGATTTTAATGATTATTTTTTCTTGCTGTGATTCTTTATACAACCCATGACATGACAGGAAGTGACCGTTAATATGAAAGATTTCATATCTGCCTGGCAGATCTAGTTATTAGGCTTTCAGGCCAATGTTCCACACTTGAACAAAAATAAAATGATAAGGAGGAAGTTCAATGCAATTTCTTTTCAATATAATTATGTTGAAGTTATTTAAATTGGGTTGATATTTTATCTGTCTTACGTTATCCCCAAAATACCAGGCGTCAAAGTTGTTGGTCATTTTTTAAAAAAAAGTTATGATTTAGCAGCCTAAATTTAATTTGCTCTGTTGTAATAAAACAGGGGTAGAAAATGATGATAGTGGCATATTTGTATCATATGAACTAGTAATAAACTGTGCAGTGTATATAATTTCTTTAAGGGTAAGTTAAAGTATCTTTCAAGCTGAAAATCGTAACAATAAATTATTGTCCGGTCTGTCACAGAATACACTGAAAAGTTTCTGTATTAACAGAACTAGGTAATATTTAAAAGTTTAACAATAATAGCTATCTCCTTCTTTATATGGCCGATTCAGAACATATAACTAATTAGATCTAATATGAATCAACAGAGTGAAAATTGTATTTTAAATGTGTCCCGTCTGTCACACAAGTTTATAATGCTGATTTCCTGCTTTAATCTGCTTTTTTTTACCTTCAAATAGTTCAAGAAGCTTGTAATAACATTGTTGAATTTTAATAGATCATTTGTCATTGAACTCTTTTTATTATTTGATAGTTCAGTTGTAATTATCAACAAACTAATTCTTCCAAAAACGTTGGGAAACCCCAGTCATAGTTGCTCCAAATTGAAATTTTTGAATTTTTAAAATGTTGATTTAGAATTGAAGATTAGGTATCTGAAGCCCTCATATCCAAATATACCAAATTTAAAATATTTATATTCGTTCAGGGCATGACAAATTACTTCAAGATTAACCATCTTTAATTGTTATTATAAATTTATTCTGATTTTTCTTTAAAGTACATGTTCCAGATTATTTTTTTTTATCATGCGAAATAATTTTTAAACAGCAATCTTTGTTCTATTATGAATTGTCTAATCAGTATTATATTATATTTGTCATATATATATGTAGTTTGTTTTAAAAAATAAATGAATTTAAACAAGTTCTGAATGATACGAAATGGTTCCAAAAACTGAGAGATAACAGTTTAGAATCATAGAATGGATTTCAAACATCAGAAGACATGTTTTCATCCCTCATCATTACTTAATCATTTCAAATAAGTTCTCTTATCCAAATTTGTCCCATTTGTCACACATACAAACTCTCACCTAAAAGTATATTTTTAACATGATTGCTCTCATCTTTGCCACAGATATGATGCTTAATTTATGGGAAACTTGACATCATTATAACAATGTAGTTTAATTTTGATTTGAGAAAGAAAATTTGTTTTGAATAAATCCATTGAAATATGGATGCAAATTAATGTCCCGTCTGTCATAGTCAATGAGACATAATGGTTAAACATCTCCATTAGAAGCATGAAATGGATTTCAAACATCCAAAACAAGTTTTCATCACTCATCATTTACTCCCAATTTCTTTATCATTTCAAATAAGTTTGCATTCTCTCTTGTCCAAATTTGTCCTGTCTGTCACAATGACTTTGTCCCGTCTGTCACGCATAAAAACTCACCCCTAAAAGTATATTTTTAAGATATTGCTCTCATCCTTGCCCCAGATATGATGCTTAATTTATGGGATACCTGACATCATTATAACAATGTAGTTTAATTTTCAATTGAGATAGAATTTTTGTTTTTAATAAATCCTTTGAAAACTGGATGCAAATTAATGCCCCGTCTGTCACAGTCATGGTTTAGGTGATGACATCTAGAGATTGTTTTACTGAGTTAAGTTTCATATTTTATATGATACTATATGTTCTCTGCTAGGAAATACCATGTTTAAATTCCCTTCTATCCTTAGTATCATATAGAGAATGGGCTTGACATTTTACATGGTCACCTATTCTGTCCCATCTGTCACGCTGGAATTAGCCTATATTGTTATTACTAAAATTATTATTTATTATTATTATTTCCCGCGGGAGCCTATTTCTCCATGATCGAGAACAGATATCGATCTGGGACCTAGTTTTCTGTTGGGAAACTGGGTGGTGGCTACTTGATAAAAAATTTTGAAACTTCTGTGCAGACCAGAAGTACATGTAGTTGAATTTGTACGGTGCCTCAAAATTGAAAATCGGCTGTAGTTTTGTCAATTCTTTACCTATTTTCAAGCAAAAAACATTTTCGGAAGCCCTGAACCTTTTCCCATAGTAATTTCACATGTTGCAATTTCGTAACTTCGTTGTTGATTTCTATCGTTCAATATTGAAAAAACATTGTTTACGAGACAATTTTTCTTATTTTTCAAAATTTTCAAATTTAACCTACATTTTTGGATAGCTGGAGTGAATCTGATCACAGTAATATAAGTTTCATTCAGAGTTATCACCCTTTATTTTTCGATTTTTTTTCGAATTTTCTGTCCATTTTGTAAGCTTCAGTTTGTTTTTACGGACAAATGGTGGTTTCTGAAACTTCTGGAACATGAAGCCATACGCCCAATCCAACTGAGAAAGCTATGTCGACAAGCATCTGTAAACCGGAAGTAGTCGAAATAATGTTTGAATTTTGAAAATAACACAAAAAATTGATCTTTTTGGGAAAATACAATAACAACTGATTAAACAAATTAAGGTACATGTATTGTTGGGTGGCATGAGAATTGGACTGGCATATGATACCCAATTTATATGAATACAATGATCAGGAAGCAAAATATGGCACGCTGAAAATCAATTGGATTTCATAATTTCATTTTGTGATGAATTATAGGATCGTCATTGGCACCACTGCCAACTTTATAATAGCCTACTAGAGGATAGGATAGACAAACCGTTACAATATAAACAAGCCAACAGTTAGGCTGATGTCCCCCGCCGAAATCCCAAAATAAATAGATGACACATATTAATTAATCGCACATTTATTTTTTTCAAAAGTATCGAGGAATCAAACCATACACTAAGTTTCATCACTCTCTATCAGATAGAATCAAGATTATCTTGTCCCAAACCATCGACAAATGAAATCGAATAGTTCTGCTTAGCGTCAGCTCGAAATGTTAATACACCAAGTTTCATCACTCTCACTTAATTAGAATTGAAGTTATCATGTCCCAAAGCATCAACCAATGAAATTTCTTATCTCTGCTTACCCTAAGCAGAAAATGCTCATCTTCGAACTTCATCCAGGCATTGGACTAACAAACACCTACACCAAGTTTGAACATTCTAGCTCAATTAGAGTCAATTAGAAAGAGAGTTATTGTGTCCCAAAAAGTGTGACGAACAGAAGGACAGACGGACGAACCTATTTTAATAGATATAAAAGACAACAGGCGATCCATTGATAACATTATAATCTTAGTTCATCCAGATTTTCCAGCGTGGTTCTCCCTTGTCAGTGATGCAGGACGGAGGGGCTGACAAGGAAAGCTGTCTAGTCGTTCGGATGGGACGAAAAACCGAGGTCCCATGTACACATTGGCGTGCACGTAAAAGATCCCTTGGCAGTTGGAATTCGATATAAGAGTAGGCCGTAGTGCCGCTGTCCGGGCAAAATTTCCCTCATAGCACACTGTATGGCGTATGCCCGTCTTCATTAGTCCAGGTTAGGAGCAGAACAGTAGGATGTTAAACTCCATTTCATTTCATTTCATTTCATTATAATCTTATTAATAGAACAGACGATATAATAATATATAAATAGACACATCCAGCCACGTGATGCGCACTTCTCTTCTGCGCAATTGTACTTTGCAACTCGGCCATGATTAGTACATGATGAAAATTCCATTAGCAATTACCCTAATTTTATGGCTAATTTCAGTGCCTATCTCCATGCTTATCTTTAAGTCACTTTCTTGCTGCAGAATAATACGATTTTGTAGTGTTTCAATAAAACAAAGTGGCTAGTTTTACGGATCCGTAATCCAATGTGCGCAGGGAGGCTATTTTTACGGCACTTCCCGTCGCGCATGCGCATCGGGAAAATGTTGGTCTACCACTCCGTAAAAATAGGCAGAATACTGGATCTTGGACCAGTCGCTATATACTTCAATGGCGATGATGGCGGCAATCAGTGACGTAATCTATATATAGATAGACCGCGCAGACTACTAAATGTTCATTGGCCGCCATGACCAATCGGATTACATGTCATTTAGGACTCACGTCATTTGGGACTCGCGTCATTTGGGACTCAAAAAAATATGACCACGACATTTGGGACTCGGGTATACGTCGTTTGGGACTCGGGTTTACGACGTTTGGGACTCGGGATAATTTATTAGAAATAGGCCAATTCAAAACACGAAAGAAAATATTTATTAACATGAAAGACGTGGTTAGTAAAAGGCTCAACCAAACGATAAAACATTACATGGTAATCGATGATCCAATAGGATGTCAATCCCTTCTAAATGAAGACTTAAGAAACTAAGTAACTGGTCGAAAAGTTGGAAAATTAACTTTAATCCGCAGAAAACAAAAACTATTACATTCTCGAGAAAACAAAACCCTACCCGTATTGATCTTTACTTTGATGGAACAGCACTAACTGATATCAAAGACCACAAGCATCTGGGAGTTTATTTAAGTAGTAATTGTAATTGGACTGCTCATATTAATTATATTGTGACTAAAGTGAGTAAATTTATAGATTGTTTCAGAAGTTTAAAATATCGTTTAAACAGAAGGTCTCTTGAGACAATATATAAAGCATTTATACTACCGTTATTCGATTACGGTGACGTAATCTGGAATAACTGTACTAAACACGAAAGTACTGTACTTGAAAACTTAAACCTTGATGCACTTAGAACAATTACTGGATTAGTGAGAGGTACATCTCATTATCTATTGTATAAAGAATCCGGATTCACTTCGCTTGAAACTAGACGATATCGTCATAAACTAATTTTATTTTACAAAATGGTGAATAAAATAACTCCAGGTTACTTGTCTATTCTAGTTCCTCACAAATCTTCGGACGTAAACCCTTACGAAACGCGGAATTCACAACTATATAGAAATATTCTTGCTAATACTACATTTTATAAAAACTCCTTTTTACCGTCCGTAATAAAAGACTGGAATAATTTACCCGAGCATATGAAAGCATGCCCTAGTATAAAACTTTTTAAAGCACAGTTAACCAATGATGATAAATTAGTACCTAAATATTTTTACACCGGAAAGCGTTCTTCTCAAATAATCCATACAAAACTGCGTCACAATAAAAGTAACTTAAACTACCATAAATTCGTCATGCACTTAACGGACAACCCAGCATGTTCATGTGGCCACTACATAGAGGATACGGAACATTATTTATTATATTGTCCAAAATTTACCAATGTTAGATTCCAAACTATAAATACATTACCAAATATTTTTATTAACTTACAAACGTTAACCAATGGTGATAGCAATAATACCTTACAAATAAATACGCACATTTTCAATACAGTCCACACATTTATACATTTATCTAAAAGACTACAATAACCATCGTAAAATACCATCTAAATTAATTACTTTTCGGTTAATATACATCTGACGTCCACAAAACATGATGCAAGGCAAGCGTATTATGAAATAGTAAGGCAATGTAAGTGACACTAACTGTTAAATTACTTGCATGCACGATTAGTGTGAATATTAAATATTGTACCGTTAAATGTATTTGTATGAGAAGTGTATATATCACAGTTGTATTTGTAGTATACTTAATATATAAGGAGACGAATTAATATAAGCCTTGGCTTGTTTTTGAATCCTTACCTTCAGAATTGTAGATGTATACAACACTTATCTTATTTGAATAAAATATTGTTTAAATCAATAAAACATTAGTTGCACTTACGGTTCTTTAATAATCATCGTTTCTCATAAAAGTTATAAATTTATTTAAAACGAATAATATGCTGATGAATTTATTTGAAAATGACCTACACAAAAAACAAAATAAATATTTACACGACATGCAATCTTTTTTTACAAGCCCCTAGAAATTGTTAACGATAATCCGTGAGCTGCACGTTGACATGCTTGTCGTAGATGGCAATACCAATCGATAAATTAGTTCGTACAAGGCAAAGTTTTTTTGTGGAAAATATAAGAAATGGCAACGATCAAAGCGGGATAATTAAAGCTGATTAACTGATAATCCCAATGTTATTACAGTATGTTCAAAAAAACCTAACGGTTCTTTGGTGGATGAGGAAAAACGTGAGTTGTCAATCATCGAGAATGGCGGCCGTGTGTTGATTGCAGTTATACCGTTTCACGAAAAAACATTATCAGTGGTCGGTCAATCAAGCTCGTTTACTATTTGATAAAAGAAAAACACAAATTTTCAACAATATATTATTGTCAAGTTTTATACTCGTGGATAAAACAAAACAAAGGAGAACTAGCAGTGTTAATCGCGGTCTCAACAATCGCCGATCAACTAGTAAATAAAACGAAAGACAACTAAGACAGCTGTTACCATATATCTCACAAATAAATAATCCCAACTGTCGTTTTGTTTTATCTGCGAGTATAAAACTTCTCCTTTGTTTTGTTTTATCTGCGAGTATAAAACTTGACAATAACCTACATGGATACTTGCATTCTTAATCATCTTTACTTTATAATTACTGAGTAAGATGCTGGAAATAATACCATTCGAACTAATTGTAAACACCGAAATATGTTTGGAAACGGTCAGTGTAAAGGGCTCGGGGGTTTAAATAAGTAAATAAATATAAGTGTGTTGGAAGAATTTGTTCCAATAAAAAGAGTTAATTTTTCTTGACCGAAAATGGATTTTTGGAAAACACAAAGAATACAAATATGAACAAATATTAGATTTAATTACAAATACACCATTACATGAATAATTTTTTTCATCTTATTTTTAGCACAGGTTTTACATTTCATTGCTCAATGACAGCCATATGTGCCAAATGCACGATAGCACATATTTACCCAAATTCACATGTACCGGTACCCAAATCCAACATTATTTCAACTCTGATTATAATATTTTATATCTACATGTATTTGATAATATACCCTTCTTTATGTCAAATTGACATTTTCAATTTAAAATCGTAAAATTTGTTTCAAAACTGTACCGCAAAATGCAATTTACAAACAAGCAAGTGATTTCGTGAAATACACAAGTTATGTCCCTTGGTTACAACTTCCAAACTTACTGGGAAATTGCGTATTTAGGGGGAATTTTGACACATCAACACGCACCTAATTAACGTTACAAACAAACACGCTTATAGAGGCTAGAGCACTAACATTAGAACTAATAGACACCAAATGGACAGACTATCTCAAAATCTATACAGATGGGTCGAAAAATAATACACAGGGATTAACAGGGTACGGCATTTTCAAACCCAAAGCAAAGCTAAACATCAGGAAAAGGATACCAGAACATTGTTCTGTGTACACCGCAGAATTGATGGCCATTAAAACTGCAATAGAATGGCTAGCCACCCAAACACACCAAAAAGCCGTTATCTTGTCAGACTCCCTAAGTAGCATCAAATCCATCGAATAGACTATTCCAAAAGCAGACAGGGCATAATCCACCAAATTAGGGATATTAATCAAACAATCAAAAACAACGGAAGAGAGGTAGTCCTTGCATGGATCCCCTCCCACATCAATATCTTCGGCAATGAACAGGCTGACAAGCTAGCCAAGGAAGGGTTGTCATTAAATGATATAGAAAATTTAGAATACAGCAGTCAGGAATTCACAAGCATAGCTAAAGATAAAATTAAAAATGCATGGAAGACCCGTCTAAAACAAGAGAATACTCATCGCTATCAAATTGATAGCAATCTTGTAGACAAGGTTTACATCAATCAAAATATGCAAACTCATCACGAGGCTTAAAACGATAAACGTAATAAAAGACTTCACCTATACACCAATTAAATGCCCATGTGGACAAATTGCGACCACGTCACACCTGCTAATCAACTGTAATCAATTAAATAAAGAACGTCAATCCGTAATTAAGAATCTAGCAGAGAGGGGAAAAACTCTCTGTCTCAAATCTCTCCTTTCTCCACGACCTGACGATAGATACTGGACATTCTAACTTCTCTGGGATTTTATTGAGAATATAGGGATGACCAAATATATAAAATAATAAAATTAATCAAACAGTAGGGCGGAACGTAAAAATATCCTCTAGAAGGAAGCGTAAACCGCCCTACACTACTAATAAATACAGGCATGACCAAATACATAAAATAACTAAAACTGCGACGCAGTAATGACGGGCTTCACCGGTGCCCCGTTACCCTTGAACATATGTCACTTCCGGTACCGATGAAACCATTAAACAGGTTTCCATATAAGCATTGCACACATCAAATAAAATGTACGCAGAATCAACCAAATCCAGCAATATCAATTCATTGTATACATTTTGTTACATGTAAGTGATACTGACAAAATTACATTACTTCCGGTTATAATGAAAATGTTAAATTAGTTTTATGAAATCAGAAATGGCATAAGGCATCACGTGGAGAACATTTTATGTAAATCGAATAATAATTGCCACTTTTATAGACCGAAAACCTTGAAAAGGGACTTGTAGAAAATCGTCTATTTCTCTACAACCGTACAAGTTAGAAACCATTTTTTGGTATCTGTATGATCGTGTGGGTTGAATCTATTTGTTGATTGGAATCAAATATCATAACTTTAAAAACATTACAAATTAGACTCATTTGAATAAAATATCTGTTTTGAAGGCTAAAAATACAGTTTTTGCCAAAATGACATACTTCCGGTGACAGTAAAAGTGTTAAATTACTTGTATGAAATCGTAAATGGCATTAGGTACCACACGGTGAACATTTTATGAAAATCGAATAATAATTAACACGTTTATGGACCAAAAACCTTGAAAAGTTACCTGTTGAAAATCGTCTATTTCTTCGCAACTGAACAAGTTAGAAACCATTTTGTGATACCTATATGATTGTATGGGTTCATTCTATTGGTTGATTGGGATCAAATATCAAAATTTTAAACACATAACAAATACGACTCATTTGAATAAAATACTGGTTTTGAAGGCTATAAATACAATTTTTGCCCAAATTACGTCATTTCCGGTAACATTGGAAATGTTAAATTGGTTTGACCTTGTTAAAATTGACATAACGCATCAAATGGTGTCATTTTTTTGAAAATCGAATAATAATTGACTCTTTCACAGGCAAACTAGCGTAAAGTGTGACTCATGCAAAATTGCCCATTTCTCGGCAACTTCTCATATTACAAACTAATTTTCACATACATTCTCTTCGTATGGATTATTGCTACTAGTTTATGAAAGTTTCGAAAAAATATATTAAAATATGAAAAGCCTGAATGGGTTTTGAATAGCTCATTTTTTCACCTTTTTTCGCCTTTAAATCGAAATGATCCGAAAACGAAATAAAAATTAAAAAAACTGAGCGCGATGATTTTTACGCCTTAACAGGGCACACCCTTTCAGTCATACCAGATTTGAAAAAAATAATATTTGCTTTCAAAAAGTGGTACCGAACTCTCAAATTTGCAGTTTTTGCTAAATTTACGTCACTTCCGCTATCGAAAGGAAAATGTACCGGTAACAAAAAAAAATGACATTTTGGACCACGGAGCATATGAACTTTGTTTTATACAAATCGAACAATAAATAATTAATCCAGGACTGAAAAACTGAATTAGCCAATGGGGGCCAAGGAAAAATACGGTGACAAAAAATGTTGCCATTTTTGGTCAAATCAGATAACTCTTTAACCCTAAGTAAATTACCACATAAAAATATTCATTAATAAAGAAGTTTTTTGTAAAAATTTAAATTTTCAAAATTTGGCACCTAATATCCCCTAAGATTCGTCGAAAATAAAAAATCCAAAAAACTGTAGCTATGTCCCTTGTCTCTGGCTATGTCAAAATGTATCAAATATTACAATCCGACAATAATTGATAACATTACGGCAAAATATCGAAAAACGACAACTTCGGTGATTTCGGACATTTCGCATTGTCGCAGAACGTTGGAAAAAGCTTTAAAATTTAAGTCAAACCCACTTTCCCAGTAAAACCGAAGACATCGAATCGATCCGACAAGTAGTTTCTGAGATATGCTCAAATGGAAAAATAATAATAATAATAATAAGAAGAATAATAATCCGAACAAAAACAATAGTGGCTACGCAGTGTGAAACCCTAATAAAATTAATCAATTAACAGTTGGGTGGAACGTAAAAATGTCCTCTAGAAGGAAGCGTAAACCGCTCTACACTACTAACAAAACTCCGATAAAATTAATAAACTAATTAATAAAATTAATCAATTAACAGTTGGGTGGAACGTAAAAATGTCCTCTAGAAGGAAGCGTAAACCGCCCTACACCACTAATAAACCTCAGATAAAATTAATAAATCAATTAATAAAATTACTAAATTAACAGTAGGACGGAACATAAAAATGGCCTCTAGAAGGAAGCGTAAACCGCCCTACACTACCAATAAACCTCCGATAAAATTAATAAATCAAGAATCAACCAGTATCTTTTAAATCTATGTCAAGCAACAATATATTTACCATTAATTTACCACTAATATAATTCATGAGTAACTTATTATTCTTATTATTTATCTGCAATTCATTTAACAATCTATTTTCTTTTATTCCACTTATTATTCTTATTATTAGTTTATAATGATCCCCGCCCCCCCCCCCCCCTCCCGAAGCCTTACTAGACGAAATAACCACAAAACCGCAGTAAGACCAGATACTCTCTTTTCTCTAGCTTTCTTTTTCAGGTGCTGGATTCTTCCTTCAGAGAACCAACAATAAAAGGAATGAATAACAGAAATAAAGATGTAACAACGCCACCATACCGGACAACAAACCCAAATGGAAGGAAGAATGGACCAGGACTCAGACTCACCAACAAAGCCCCAAGGAAGAGTTGCACCGCCCTGCCATTCTACCGAACAGAACGACCAGACCAACCCAAACGACCCAATAAATATATATATGTACATAACATGTTCATGTCTGTGAAAATGTCCATCATTGTCCATGTCTGTTCCGTCAATTCGTATGTCTGTGAACCTCTACTGGCACTTTTATCGTCCTTTGCACATGTTATCCTACTGTTGTCTATTGTCCTATGTACATATATATGAAAAACCTAATTATCCTATTTTTCTCACTAATCACATTGTAAATTATTGCACCTTGTATACATAACATGTTATTGTCTACGATATCACCTCGGTGGAAGCGGACGTAAAATACAACTAACTACTACTACAAGACCGTTACGATTTTAATTTCAAAATGACAATTTAGCATAAAGAGCTGTATATTATCAAATATCGATATAAATTATTGTGATATGAGTTAGAATAATGATGGATTTGCTTACAATTTCAAAATTTTCTTGGAAATCGCATTTGATTTATGCGGATTTGGGTAAATTGTGCCACAACCAAATGCATATATATATTAACTGATTAATTGCGACTTGTGTAAAAGGTTGAATATTTTACTTATACATGTAATATTTTCACATCTTAGTTCTTTCATGTCTATGCATTTTGGAGTTTGGGAGTACCTTTACAAATAACCAAACAAATATATATTTGAATTATACAGGTTACAGAGAGAGAGAGAAATGGGGTTTAATGTCTACTCGACACACACTAGGTCATTTTGGGACTAACACATGGTTCAATTTATTTGGTAAGACGCTGGCTCGCTAGCCTGGAGGTCAGGTTTTCGATCCCTGCATTGGCAGAGAAAGTTCATCCAGATTTTCCAGAGTGGTCCCCCTCTTGTCAGTGATGCAGGACGGATGGCCTGACAAGTACAGCTGTCTAGTCGTTCGGATTGGACGAAAAACCAAGGTCCCGTGTACATCTTCCCTTGACAGTTGGAATTCGATGTAAGAGTGGGCCGTAGTGCCGCTGTCCGGGCAAAATTTCCCTCATAGCACACTGTATGGCGTATGTCCGTCTTCATTAGACCAGTTCGGAGCAGAACAGTAGGACATTAAACTCCATTTCATTTCATTTCAATTTATGTGAACAGTTCACTTGCGCTCACAGGGGTCTTTAGCAGTGGGAGCAAACCGGAGGACCCAGAGAAAACTCACAAAGTTGGACAGGCGACCCTACTCCTTGTCACGTACGAATGGGGAATCGAAACCACGGCAGTTGACTCAACCCCCTATACAGATTACACGAATCTGTCATTATAACTAATATAGCAATGCTAAATACGACACAGTATTTCAAGCATTTATATTTTGTCAAACATAGAGATTAAGATAGTTAATAATTCTACTGATGTTGGAAAAGTACAGTTCTTGTTAACTTTTGTCTTACACATTGTCCCTGTAGTGCTAAATTAGTTAATCTCACCACATGAAATCTTCTTAACTTTATGAACTGACTACAAACTAATTTCAACAAATTATAATAATGCGTGTCTATTCCTTTACATGTTTCTGTGAAATGATCATTCGGATGAGAGAATAAAGTAGAAGGTAAATTCATCATAACTTTAGATACAACAACATTTTCCTATTCATTTGGTTTAACATATTTGATATTGACAAAAGAACTGAGTATAACTTCACATTGTCGAACAATCTGGATAACATCATTTGATGGAATGCATAGTCCTCCATTGTTTGTTATATTTAGAAGCCCATATTTGGTATCAGTTTTAGGTTTTACTAAGGCATGGGCACAGGGCACACACTGAACTTTAGACATCAATGTTCTAACAACCCAGCCAGCTATATTTTCAAGGAAACCCTCTACAAATGAACTGATACCTCTGCCATTGATGGGATAATCCTGGTCTGCAAGAGCATTTTCAAAGGTAATTATTTCTGTGTTGTTGACTTCCAAGATAGAGGTTATGTCTTGTGGTACACATGAGGTGTTGCAATCGATTGTTCCGCTTACACCAACATGACCTAGTAGAGATCTATATGCATTCGAAAATTGTACTGCAGATGGATTGTTGTTCTATCCCCCATATCTCCTAATGGCAGAAAAAAAGGAGCTCAAGGTGATCTTGTGACAATTTTTAAGTCAACAAGTATTTCAGTGCTGGTGGATTTGATAAAATCATCTCTCTTGCAAGACCAAGACGGCTTTGAATGTTACACAAGAAACCAATGATACATATCTTTCTTTTTCCATGGCAGACTTTCTGACCAGTCATGTCTTTTAAGTTTAATAGTACAGAACTGGTGGATAACAAAAAGGATTCAAAAGACTAAAAAAAATTTGCATTAATGGGATGCTTAAAACCTTTTGCAGCTGGCGTTCTACTGTTGAAAATATCGAACATTCGATCCACCATGGCAACAAGATTGATTGTTCCTTGACAATTTCCTAAATCTTCACAGACTGAAGAAGCAAATTCTAGGGATTTAGCAACCGAACTACTTAAAACTTGTACTGCTAATTTAACATTCATTTTTTGATTGGTAAATTCTATGTGCTTCTTTGTTAGCCTATAGCTGCTCTTAAGCCTTCATTTCGTTGTAATTCTTCAAGTCTTTTTATGTCTGACCACTTTGCTGTACCAAAAGTTTCTTCCTGCAGTTGTTGAAGAGAATGGAGAGCTCCACGGAAGTTTTTGAGAAGATGACAAGCATCAAAGAATATATATATGTTTAATTCTGGATTAGATGGATGTTGGAAAGTACTTCTGATGTTGTCAGGGTTTAAATTGCCTCCGAAAATGTTTGCCATTCTTTGGTTGGTTGGATGCCCATCCATCACAATAGATGTTACTCTAATACAAATTTGGTAAAGTGATGATATTGCTGTCAAAAGAAGCTGGCTGTGTATCTCTGCTGATATTCCATCAACAAGGAAATAACCTAGTGGTACTTTCCAGTGACCTTGTAAACCAACAGCTAGTATCACTATGACTTCACGTGCCTCAACTGCATCATTTTCAACTGGTCCAGAACCTAAATTAACAAAACCAACCATTTGACCGTTATTTGCATCCCAATCAATGTGTTTTTTTATGGACATGCCATCAATCATCAGACTGCGGTGTTTGTAGGTCCATTCATCACTTTGAACTTTTTGCTGAAGCATGTTTATAACTTGACTAGAGAGACCTGGTTTATGTTACTCAGCCACCTACAAGTATACAGAATAGAGAAATATATGAATATGATGAATGAAGCGTGCTATAAATGACTTGTAACATTGGCACCTGCTGATCATGCTCGTTGTTATTGCACAGAAAACCCACCCCACTTCTCTATATGATTTCTGCTAAAACTAGCATAAACCAGCAAAAGTGTGCAATAATAATGAAGATGTCTAGTATTGCACGGTTAAGACCCACCCAATCTACTACAGGGAAAACAATCTGCTTATTCAACGAAAAGAACAAAGAAAGATTTCCCATCCATGTTACAATTATTTTTATGTCATCATTTGGTGTTGTTTATAATGGGACAACGGCATGTTTTGTTTTCATTCTATATTGAGCTGCGAAATGTGGGAAAATTTTGCCTGGGCTGGGCAGTGGCGAATCCATCTACTCTTATGATCTTTTACGTTCGCTGTCAATGCCTCAATCCTAAGAACTGTGTACCTTTTCCTTCACTAGGTAGATAACACAAAACTATGCATGACATTATATGCAAGTGCAATCATAAATACTGTACATATTATTATTATACATGTATGTGCTCGATGAAGCATTTCATATATGCACATTTAATGAAAATGGAACATCAATTTCAAAGAGTCAATTTAAAGTAATATTTGATCCATTATTTAATTATTTTTTTTAAAAGTAATAAAACAAAAAAATATTAACGTACAACAGTATCATTCAAACAAATGGAATAATAAATAAACTTTAGTTTGGTGTAGTCTGGAATAAACTGTAAAAGTAAAATTAGTCATAAAGAAACAACCATTAAAAGATACAAAGATTTTTTTTAGTAAAACAAAAACAATAAATCCTTAATTCTAAAAACTGAGAAAAATATAAATCTATAATACTTGTTATTATTGTGAAATTTTGCCAATGATCAATTCAAAATAGAGTCCTTGATCATACAGACTTTCCCAGCAAATTATAAATTTCATTATTTTCACATTTCATAATAATATTCTGACAATAAATGGCAATATTCCAAGTACAAAATGTAAAATAAAATACTGACAAATATAGAAGCAATAAAAACAACCAGTTCCCATGCAAGATACACCCACAATTTGTAAGATATGAATGGAGAAAAAGTAATTACCTTCTAATCGTGGATTGGTGTGGTAAGTTGACCTTGCTTCTTAAATAGTTGTAGGCTTTCGGTCCATAAAAATACAGAGTGGTTGAAAACTTCTTTTGGTCTTCAGAGTATTCAGAAGCAGGTTTAGTGAACAGGTCAACAGGAATATCTAAAATTGTCACAAATATCATAATTCAGTTGTTTATTATTAATTTATTTCTAATTCTGAACCATTTCAACAGCAATTTAATAGTTGTATTGGAGGCATTTATGAATACAAATGACCACAGGTTTTATAAAGGGACATGCCTGTTATGTACCATGCAACATCCAGGGTATGTTGGATAGAAAATATATTTTTGATTCTAAATTTTTAGAGCAATTTATTTTAGCATGCATGTAATAAACATATAAAATGTGTACTGAAGGAAATATTCCTTTAAAAAATATGAATGGTATTTTTTCACGGCACTATTGTTCTATAGCTTGTGTGATTTTAAATTCTGTTACAACAAATACTTTAAAATATCACCATAAGACTCAGTTATTCTAAAAAGGTACACGCAATGCGTATATGTAAAGTCAAACCTTTATATGAATCAATCATTTGTTGAGCCTTTTCTGATAATTTCTTTTCATCAATTACCATTTTTGCACGTTTTTCTCTGCGTTTGGTTAAAGTTACAATTTCATATTTTCTAAGAAATTCAAAACATAATTATTTCTATGTCTTTTGCTCAATAGGTTGTCAACTCACTATTATACGATCATAGGTTATCTTTCTCACACCTAAAAATCTTCACACCGGAAATAATAACACAATTATCTCCCAATTACTTCCCTTGTTTTCCTATTCCCCAGCATGGAATAGCTATCTTCAAACGTTTGAATTTGAAGTTGAAAATGATATTTTTACCAATTTCTCAACTGGCAATAGTGAATTATAGGATTATTCTTTAACAAGGTAGGACTGTTTATAGATACCATCTATTTTAGGGCTTTATTTTAATACATTTTAAAAATATAACTTAAAAATATGAAATTGTAACTTTAAGGCAAGTTGGTGGACTGTGCGTGTTTTCCAGTCTATTGGTGGCATCTTCTCATTTTTCTTTCATGGTATTTAAATCATGATGGTAATTGTGTTCAATGGATGGTAACTATGATGGAGATGATCTTTCTTCTATAACTCTTGAGGGCTCTACATCTACTCTGGCCCTTTTGCTTGAAGAGGTTTGTCTTGAAACAATCTATAAATAAAAGAAAAGGGTAAATGAGACTACACTCGGGTGGACGATGTACCTTTTCAATCCAAATTGCAAAATAACCATCTGAAATGAAATGAAATGAGGTTTAACGTCCTACTGTTCTGCTCCTATGCTGGGCTAATGAAGACGGGCATACGCCATACTGTGAGGTGTGAGGGAAATTTTGCCCGGGCAACCCTAACCCTAACACCTTTAAAATACAATAATATGCCATTCCAAAATAAATAACCCTATCACCCTATCTGCATATTTCACTTCAATAATTCACTTGCGCGTAGGGGTCTTTAGCAGTGGGAGGAAACCGGAGGACCTGGAGAAAACCCACGAGGTTGGATCCTCACTAATGACAATGATAAAAGCAAATGAAATGAAAAGGGTTTTTTAACGTCCTACTGTTCTGCTCGATGGACTAATGAAGACGGGCATACGCCTTACAGTGTGCTATGATAGAAATTTTACCCGGACAGCGGCTACGGCCTACTCTTATATCGAATTCCAACTGCTAAGGGATCTTTTACGTGCACACCAATGTGTACACGCGACCTTGGTTTTTCATCCCATCCGAATGACTAGATAGCTGTCCTTGTCCGGCCTGCATCACTGACTAAATGCAATCTGCACACCGATTAGACAGACTCTCCGCCCAACACCACTGATAAGATGGAACCATACAGGAAAATGCTGAACTATCTCAGCCAAACCAGGATCGAACCTCGAACCTCCTGGTTGGTTACAATTGAAATTTTTTATCAGAAGTGACACTATATTGTCCAAAACTGACCTTTTTGACAATTTTGACGTTTATCATCACAAAATAGTATGTGTACATTTGCGGAGAAATAGAAGATTTTCCACAAGTGACGTTTCAAGGTTTTTTTCCTTACATGTGCCAATTATTATTCAATTTTCATAAAATGTTTGCAATTTGATGCCTAATGTCATCTTTGATTTTATAAAACCAATTTAACATTTTCCTTATAACAACAGGAAGTAACTTAATTTTGGCAAAAACTGTATTTTTAGCCTTCAAAACAAATAATTTCTTTAAAAGAATGTTATTATTTGTATAAAATTATATTTGATGCTAATCAACATATAGAATGAACCAATACGATCAACAGATATAAAAAAATTGTTTCTTACATTTAATGAGGTATTAGGATGGGTTAATTCTGTCCAATGTTTAATAAATATTGAGATTTTTTTTTTTTAGAAATATTTTTAATGAATCAATTTGGTTTGAAGGGCAAAAGAATGAAAAATGTGTATATAATCCTTATATCACAACTTTGGGTTTAAGGACCCCCCCCCCCCAACACACACACACAAATAAAATATGTTCATAACTTAAAAGTAGTTTTGGGGTCTTAAAGACCTTTATATAAAAAAAAATACTGATTTAAAAAATACAGTCTTTGTGTGTTTAAAAACTTCATATATTTCAGATGGTTGTCACAAAATTTCCAGTAGCTTTCTCAAGTACAACTATCAGGAAAAAAAATAACAAAATATATTATGTACCAACATTTATTACTTAAAAAAAATGGGCGTGGCACTTTCATAGTAAACACTATGAACCGTAGAATGCACTATTTTAGAGCGTTAGCTTTAAAGCATTGGAATTCTTATTGGAATTACTATTATTAAGTATTATACTAACTAAACTATATTACTAAATTACTATAAGTGTAACCGGGTCTAATTCAAGCAAAAGACGAGGCTGTTTAAATCTTTATTAAAAACCCTGTAAAAATATACATACATAGAATTAACATCACCAACATTTAATATATAATACATATAATACACTTTAAAACACATCAAACATTACACTGTATTATAATTATACTATATATTTAATTCTATACTCATATCTTTACAGTAATAATTTCTATAATATCTCTAATTATTAGATAATACCTATATGAAATAACATACCCTAGAAGGGGTTTTAAAGATCTTTGTGTTGAAACAACACAACCATGTAACACTCTAGCAGCTAGAAGGTATCCTATATAAACAAATGATTCTATGATTATTCTATGCTAAAACTAAACTTAAACTAAACCTAATTACTAAATGTTAATACTTATCGCTAAAGAGCTGTTGAATATGTATAAATGTATTTTACTGTGTATGTAAAGAATAATATATGAAATAACTAATTTACACATCTTACAGACAATACCAATGATATTCAAATACACATACCTTAATTCGATGAATGAAGACTTGACCAAAAGAATCTTCAGTAACTGGAACAACTTATAAAACTTTGAGCGCAAATACAAATTTAAGATTTAGAAGATAATCTTATACATCTGACACATTTAAAATCCTAAGTTAAACTGATTTCAATTGTTACCCCTGTAACCCAGGAAGTTGGGTTTGTTAGGAAAAGTATCCAAGGAGATGATGAGGTGATAGTCACTGATGTTGTTACAAAGACCTGTCCAGAAGCTGAACATCCAGAGACTATGAATATAAGGGTTCAAAGATCAGATGAAAGTGAAAGTTTGTTATTGTTTATTAAGCTACTGTCAGTGTAGTGCAGTGTAGACTAAAACCTATTATATAATTAAAACACCAAAATTCCACACTATCACATTCTCCCCTCCTAAAAGTAATGTCGTTCCGACAATTAATACAACTAAAACCAAAATATCAAACTACATTAAAACTAGCATATTTAACTAAAACCAACATATTGTTCTTATAGCTTCGCACACAATTCTTCTTCGTTCAGGTGGTAAATTAACGAAATCATCTGAAGTCAGGTACCCAAACAGGTTTTCTGAACTCATGACCACGGAAGGCGTAATGTTCATGATGTAGTCCCCACCTTGATATTTCTGCGGTAGTTGCCTGTTCCTTGTTGTTCTTCGTGGAGGTTCTGGGGAGTCATCTTCTGAACTAGGTAAATGATCAGACTGGAATTCCACATTACTTTTATGAGTTCCTTCCACATCCTCACTCACCTCATGTTGTCTCGTGGGGCTAGCTGGCGGCGAAGGAAGTCTTCCCCGATCCACAATCACAACATCATCCTCATCTTCACTCGACTCTACCTCCGGCTCTTGAATGGCAGCAGTCTTCCTCCTGGGTTTAGGTACTGGTGCAGCACAATCAGGTAAATCGAAAGGAATGGAACCAATTGGAAGAAGGTTATTCCGATGAAGCATCCGAACTCTTCCAACACCATCTTCTCGTTTCACCTCATAGACTGGTATATCGGGATTGGGTTGTTGTATCACCGTGTAGACCTGTTCTTAAAATTTATCTGCGATCTTGTGGCGTCCATCTTTAAAAACTAACTTCTTTACTAATACCCTATCACTTTCTTCTAGTATTGATTCTGTTGCTCTTCTATCATAGTTCTTCTTTTGTTGTTCTTGAGATCTTCCGATGATTTCTGAAGCTAATTGGTAGGAATATTCTAGTCTCTTTTTCAGGTCTTTCATATAAGTTCTGTATGATGTTATTTCCGATTCGTTGACAATGCCAAGTAAAACATCCACAGCGAGAAATGGCTTCCTCCCAAACATAAGTTGAAACGGTGAAAAATGGGTGCTGTCATGCCCTGTGCAGATGTAGGCATGTACCAAGGAAGGCAGATACCGTTTCCAATTTAATTTCTGTTCTACTTCCAAAGTTCCCAGCATTTTTAATAACGTCCGGTTGAAACGTTCACACATTCCATTTCCACTTGGGTGATATGGTGTAGTTCTGGTCTTGCGCATACCTGTAAATTTGCAGAGTTCTTGGATGATGCGGCACTCAAAAGTTCCACCTCGATCACTGTGTATCCTTTTTGGAAAGCCGTAATGGAAAATGAAATTGTCGAAAAGGATCCTTGCTGTTGTTTTGGCATCCTAGCTTCTTGTTGCAATTGCCTGAGCATACCTGGTTAAATGATCAGTGATGACTAAAATGTTTGAATATTTCCCTTTACACTCCTCTAAACACAAATAATCCATACAGAGAATCTCCATAGGCTGTGATGATGTAATATTCACTAGAGGCACTCGAAAATTGGTAGAGGACTTGCGCATGATGCATCTCTTGCAAGACTTCAAATATCCATCGACATCTGCAGACATCCGTGGCCAAAATACTCGTTCTTTCAGAAGTGTTAGAGTTCTGTCACGACCCAGGTGACCTACATCATCATGGCAAGAGATGCCTCATGCGCAAGTCCTCTACCAATTCTCGAGTGCCTCTAGTGAATATTAGATCATCACAGCCTATAGAGATTCTCTGTATGGATTATTTGTGTTTAGAGGAATATAAAGGGAAATATTCAAACATTTTAGTCATCACTGATCATTTTACCAGGTATGCTCAGGCAATTGCAACAAGAAGCCAGGATGCCAAAACAACAGCAAGGATCCTTTTCGACAATTTCATTGTCCATTACGGCTTTCCAAAAAGGATACACAGTGATCGAGGTGGAAGTTTTGAGTACCGCATCATCCAAGAACTCTGCAAATTAACAGGTATGCGCAAGACCAGAACTACACCATATCACCCAAGTGGAAATGGAATGTGTGAACGTTTCAACCGGACGTTATTAAAAATGCTGGGAACTTTGGAAGTAGAACAGAAATTAAACTGGAAACAGTATCTGCCTTCCCTGGTACATGCCTACAACTGCACAGAGCATGACAGCACCCATTTTTCACCGTTTCAACTTATGTTTGGGAGGAAGCCATTTCTCGCTGTGGATGTTTTACTTGGCATTGTCAACGAATCGGAAATAACATCATACAGAACTTATATGAAAGACCTGAAAAAGAGACTAGAATATTACTACCAATTAGCTTCAGAAATCATCGGAAGATCTCAAGAACAACAAAAGAAGAACTATGATAGAAGAGCAACAGAATCAATACTAGAAGAAAGTGATGGGGTATTAGTAAAGAAGTTAGTTTTTAAAGATGGACGCCACAAGATCGCAGATAAATTTGAAGAACAGGTCTACACGGTGATACAACAACCCAATCCCGATATACCAGTCTATGAGGTGAAACGAGAAGATGGTGTTGGAAGAGTTCGGATGCTTCATCGGAATAACCTTCTTCCAATTGGTTCCATTCCTTTCGATTTACCTGATTGTGCTGCACCAGTACCTAAACCCAGGAGGAAGACGGCTGTCATTCAAGAGCCGGAGGTAGAGTCGAGTGAAGATGAGGATGATGTTGTGATTGTGGATCGGGGAAGACTTCCTTCGCCGCCAGCTAGCCCCACGAGACAACATGAGGTGAGTGAGGATGTGGAAGGAACTCATGAAAGTAATGTGGAATTCCAGTCTGATCATTTACCTAGTTCAGAAGATGACTCCCCAGAACCTCCACGATGATCAACAAGGAACAGGCAACTACCACAGAAATACCAAGGTGGGGACTACATCATGAACATTACGCCTTCAGTGGTCATGAGTCCAGAAAACCTGTTTGGGTACCTGACTTTAGATGATTTCGTTAATTTACCACCTGAACGAAGAAGAATTGTGTGCGAAGCTATAAGGACAATATGTGGGTTTTAGTTAAATATGCTAGTTTTAATGTAGTTTGATATTTTGGTTTTAGTTGTTTTAATTGTCGGGACGACATTACTTTTAGGAGGGGAGAATGTGATAGTGTGGAATTTTGATTTTTTTAATTATATAATAGGTTTTAGTCTACACTGCACTACACTGACAACAGCTTAATAAACAATAACAAACTTTCACTTTCATCTGATCTTTGAACCCTTATATTCATAGTCACTGGATGTTCAGCTTCTGGACAGGTCTTTGTAACAACATCAGTGACTATCACCTCATCATCTCCTTGGATACTTTTCCTAACAAACCCAACTTCCTGGGTTACAGTGGTAACAATTGAAATCAGTTTAACTTAGGATTTTAAATGTGTCAGATGTATAAGATTATCTTCTAAATCTTAAATTTGTATTTGTGCTCAAAGTTTTATAAGTTGTTCCAGTTACTGAAGATTCTTTTGGTCAAGTCTTCATTCATCGAATTAAGGTATGTGTATTTGAATATGATTGGTATTGTCTGTAAGATGTGTAAATTAGTTATTTCATATATTATTCTTTACATACACAGTAAAATACATTTATACATATTCAACAGCTCTTAAGCGATAAGTATTAACATTTAGTAATTAGGTTTAGTTTAAGTTTAGTTTTAGCATAGAATAATCATAGAATCATTTGTTTATATAGGATACCTTCTAGCTGCTAGAGTGTTACATGGTTGTGTTGTTTCAACACAAAGATCTTTAAAACCCCTTCTAGGGTATGTTATTTTATATAGGTATTATCTAATAATTATAGAAATTATTACTGTAAAGATATGAGTATAGAATTAAATATATAGTATAATTATAATACAGTGTAATGTTTGATGTGTTTTAAAGTGTATTATATGTATTATAAATTAAATGTTGGTGCTGTTAATGCTATGTATGTATATTTTTACAGGGTTTTTAATAAAGATTTAAACAGCCTCGTCTTTTGCTTGAATTAGACCCGGTTACACTAATAGTAATTTAGTAATATAGTTTAGTTAGTATAATACTTAATAATAGTAATTCCAATAAGATTTCCAATGCTTTAAAGCTAACGCTCTAAAATAGTGCATTCTACGGTTCATAAAAATGGCTTAATTGGAAACTTTAGTGTTCACATTTTTCTTTTTAAAATTTTACTATGAAAGTGCCACGCCCATTTTTTTAAAGTAATAAATGTTGGTACATAATATATTTTTTATTATTTTTTTTCCTGATAGTTGTACTTGAGAAAGCTACTGGAAATTTTGTGACAACCATCTGAAATATATGAAGTTTTTAAACACACAAAGACTGTATTTTTTAAATCAGTATTTTTTTTATATAAAGGTCTTTAAGACAGATTTTCTTTAAAAAAAAAACAAACCCCAAAACTACTTTTAAGTTATGAACATATTTTATTTATGTGTGTGTGTGTGTGTGTGTGTGTGTGTGTGGGGGGGGGGTCCTTAAACCCAAAGTTGTGATATAAGGATTATATACACATTTTTCATTCTTTTGCCCTTCAAATCAAATTGATTCATTAAAAATATTTCTAAAAAAAAAAATATTCTCAATATTTATTAAACCCCTTTTCATTTCATTTGCTTTTATCATTGTCATTAGTGAGGATCCAACCTCGTGCGTTTTCTCCATGTCCTCCGGTTTCCTCCCACTGCTAAAGACCCCTACGCGCAAGTGAATTATTGAAGTGAAATATGCAGATAGGGTGATAGGGTTATTTATTTTGGAATGGCATATTATTGTATTTTAAAGGTGTTAGGTTTAAGAATTTGGGGGGAGAGGTTAAGTCTCCACATAAGCACTGACCTAGGATGATGAAAAATTAATTCGTGATATTTCCTAGTTTTATTAAAATACATACAATACTTTAGATTTATATACAAAGGCGATTTCACTGTTTATTGGTGTTGGTGGTGCTGATGGTCTTCCTTGGGTGGTGCTTCTGGTATTCTGGTATTATTGTTTCTGAAGAAAAAAGAAAATAAATTTGAGGCTCTCGGGAGAGAGCCACATTAGTGTGTTTCCTACAACGGATTGGATTTTCTAAAAAAAATCGTGTTTGTTCCACATCACCGGGTTACGGCTAGGGATTCTTATATCTAATTGATTTTAATTACTAACGGTTAGGCATAGGATTTGATATATGGTTTGTTTTGGGTCAGGGTGGAGACTGGTCTTATTTAATCTAATTTACTGTGCACTAGGATGTCGTTCAGATTTTTATTTTTAGAATATGCAATTATAAGTTTCTGTGTGAATATTTTCGGGTGATTTTCTTGGAGATCAGTATAGTGTTTTCTGATGATTTTGGACGCACTTGCTGCTGTTGCGCTAAATGGAACTACAAAAGGAGCTATTGCGCTAGCCGTATGAATATTCAAACCTAGGGGGGCTGTTGTTTTCAATTTGTCAATCCAGAATTTTTCTCTTGTTAGCCTAAACGTTTTAATTTCTTCTGAAGTTTCAAAGTCGCTCTTGGTCTTTTCTATTGGCGTTACAATGAGATCAGAAATGTCATGATTTGGCTGGTTGAAATGAATTGAGACAGGTTTGTCTTTTTTGGTGACTATGTCAGACCGGTGACCGTTAATTCTTTCCCTAAGTGCATTTTGAGTCTCCCCTACGTATTGCTTGTCACATTTTCTGCATGAGATTAGATAAATTATGTTTGAACTACTGCATGAAAGTTGGTCTAATATTGGGAATTTTGTGCCAGATGTTTTGTTATGGAAATGGTCGAATATGTTTAAGATTTTGCATGTTTGACATCTTGGATGGCCACAAATTTTGGTTTTATGTACTGATTGTATATTATTTGTTTCTTTGGCGGCAAGCTCAGCTAGAGTGTTGTTTTTTATACGTCGTAGATAGCGTTTGGAGTATCCCCTTTCCCTTAGTTTGCTAAATACCAATGTACATGCTGACTCAAAGTCGGTCTTCTGAGTACATATCCTATGAAAACGGAGAATCTGAGATTTTATGATGCCAGAGAATGTATGTTTTGGGTGAAAGGAGCTTTTGAACAATAATTGATGTGTGTCGGTTTCTTTGAAAAATACTTTAGTTTCCAATTGGCCTGTGATTTTGGTGTTGTTACTTTTAAAAACGGTAGTATCAAGGAAATCTATGCTGTTATGGCTTACATTTGCGGTTAATTTGACAGATGGATGATGATTGTTCAGAATGTTGAAAAACGTCCAAAATTCGTCTAGTGTGTAGGTCCAGACTATGAAAACGTCATCTAAAAACCGCCCATAGAAATCTGGTTTTAATGGACAGAGTGGCAGAACTTCCCTTTCCCACTCCGCCATGAAGAGATTTGCATAACTCGGGGCAAATCGTTTTCCCATCGCAGTTCCGGAAGACTGAAGGTATACTTGGTCGTTAAAAGCGAAGTCATTCCTCCTCAGACAAATGTTGAGTAGTTTGAGGATTGAACACAATTACCATCATGATTTAAATACCATGAAAGAAAAATTAGAAGATGCCACCAATAGGCTGGAAAACACGTACAGTCCACCAACTTGCCTTAAAGTTACAATTTCATATTTTTAAGTTATATTTTTAAAATGTATTAAAATAAAGCCCTAAAATAGATGGCATCTATAAACAGTCCTACCTTGTTAAAGAATAATCCTATAATTCACTATTGCCAGTTGAGAAATTGGCAAAAATATCATTTTCAACTTCAAATTCAAACGTTTGAAGATAGCTATTCCATGCTGGGGGATAGGAAAACAAGGGAAGTAATTGGGAGGTAGCCCAGCATAGGAGCAGAACAGTAGGACGTTAAACCTCATTTCATTTCATTTCAGATGGTTATTTTGCAATTTGGATTGAAAAGGTACATCGTCCACCCGAGTGTAGTCTCATTTACCCTTTTCTTTTATTTATAGATTGTTTCAAGACAAACCTCTTCAAGCAAAAGGGACAGAGTAGATGTAGAGCCCTCAAGAGTTATAGAAGAAAGATCATCTCCATCATAGTTACCATCCATTGAACACAATTACCATCATGATTTAAATACCATGAAAGAAAAATTAGAAGATGCCACCAATAGACTGGAAAACACGTACAGTCCACCAACTTGCCTTAAAGTTACAATTTCATATTTTTAAGTTATATTTTTAAAATGTATTAAAATAAAGCCCTAAAATAGATGGTATCTATAAACAGTCCTACCTTGTTAAAGAATAATCCTATACTTCACTATTGCCAGTTGAGAAATTGGCAAAAATATCATTTTCAACTTCAAATTCAAACGTTTGAAGATAGCTATTCCATGCTGGGGAATAGGAAAACAAGGGAAGTAATTCGGAGGTAGCCCAGCATAGGAGCAGAACAGTAGGACGTTAAACCTCATTTCATTTCATTTCAGATGGTCATTTTGCAATTTGGATTGAAAAGGTACATCGTCCACCCGAGTGTAGTCTCATTTACCCTTTTCATTTATTTATAGATTGTTTCAAGACAAACCTCTTCAAGCAAAAGGGCCAGAGTAGATGTAGAGCCCTCAAGAGTTATAGAAGAAAGATCATCTCCATCATAGTTACCATCCATTGAACACAATTACCATCATGATTTAAATACTATGAAAGAAAAATTAGAAGATGCCACCAATAGACTGGAAAACACGTACAGTCCACCAACTTGCCTTAACCAAACGCAGAGAAAAACGTGCATAAATGGTAATTGGTAGTGTTGTTACATGATGAAAAGAAATTATCAGAAAAGGCTCAACAAATGATTGATTGATATAAAGGTTTGACTTTACATATACACATTGCGTGTACCTTTTTAGAATAACTGAGTCTTATGGTGATATTTTAAAGTATTTGTTGTAACAGAATTTAAAATCACACAAGCTATAGAACAATAAGAGCTTGTTATTTCTTTATTATTTTATCATAGATAAGGAACTAATTGGTGGGGCTTAACCGTGCAATACTAGACATCTTCATTATTATTGCACACTTTTGCTGATTTATGCTAATTTTAGTAGAAATCATATTGAGAAGTGGGGTGGGTTTTCTGTGCAATAACAACGAGCATGATCAGCAGGTGCCAATGTTACAAGTCATTTATAGCACGCTTCATTCATCATATTCATATATTTCTCTATTCTGTATACTTGTAGGTGGCTGAGTAACATAAACCAGGTCTCTCTAGTCAAGTTATAAACATGCTTCAGCAAAAAGTTCAAAGTGATGAATGGACCTACAAACACCGCAGTCTGATGATTGATGGCATGTCCATAAGAAAACACATTGATTGGGATGCAAATAACGGTCAAATGGTTGGTTTTGTTAATTTAGGTTCTGGACCAGTTGAAAATGATGCAGTTGAGGCACGTGAAGTCATAGTGATACTAGCTGTTGGTTTACAAGGTCACTGGAAAGTACCACTAGGTTATTTCCTTGTTGATGGAATATCAGCAGAGATACAAAGCCAGCTTCTTTTGACAGCAATATCATCACTTTACCAAATTTGTATTAGAGTAACATCTATTGTGATGGATGGGCATCCAACCAACCAAAGAATGGCAAACATTTTAGGAGGCAATTTAAACCCTGACAACATCAGAAGTACTTTCCAAGATCCATCTAATCCATAATTAAACATATATATATATATTCTTTGATGCTTGTCATCTTCTCAAAAACTTCCGTGGAGCTCTCCATTCTCTTCAAAAACTGCAGGAAGAAACTTTTGGTACAGCAAAGTGGTCAGACATAAAAAGACTTGAGGAATTACAACGAAATGAAGGCTTAAGAGCAGCTATAGGCTAACAAAGAAGCACATAGAATTTACCAATCAAAAAATGAATGTTAAATTAGCAGTATACAAGTTTTAAGTAGTTCGGTTGCTAATCCCTAGAATTTGCTTCTTCAGTCTGTGAAGATTTAGGAAATTGTCAAAGAACAATCAATCTTGTTGCCATGGTTGATCGAATGTTCGATATTTTCAACAGTAGAACGCCAGCTGCAAAAGGTTTTAAGCATCCCATTAATGCAATTTTTTTTTAGTCTTTTGAATCCTTTTTGTTATCCACCAGTTCTGTACTATTAAACTTAAAAGACATGACTGGTCAGAAAGTCTGCCATGGAAAAAGAAAGATATGTATCATTGGTTTCTTGTGTAACAATCAAAGCCGTCTTGGTCTTGCAAGAGAGATGATTTTATCAAATCCACAGCACTGAAATACTTGTTGACTTAAAAATTGTCACAAGATCACCTTGAGCTACTTTTTTCTGCCATTAGGAGATATGGGGGATAGAACAACAATCCATCTGCAGTACAATTTTCGAATGCATATAGATCTCTACTAGGTCATGTTGGTGTAAGCGGAACAATCGATTGCAACACCTCATGTGTACCACAAGACATAACCTCTATCTTGGAAGTCAACAACACAGAAATAATTACCTTTGAAAATGCTTTTGCAGACCATGATTATCCCATCAATGGCAGAGGTATCAGTTCATTTGTAGAGGGTTTCCTTGAAAATATAGCTGGCTGGGTTGTTAGAATATTGATGTCTAAAGTTCAGTGTGTGCCCTGTGCCCATGCCTTAGTAAAACCTAAAACTGATACCAAATATGGGCTTCTAAATATAACAAACAATGGAGGACTATGCATTCCATCAAATGATGTTATCCAGATTGTTCGACAATGTGAAGTTATACTCAGATCTTTTGTCAATATCAAATATGTTAAACCAAATGAATGGGAAAATGTTGTTGTATCTAAAGTTATGATGAATTTACCTTCTACTTTATTCTCTCATCCGAATGATCATTTCACAGAAACATGTAAAGGAATAGACACGCATTATTATAATTTGTTGAAATTAATTTGTAGTCAGTTCATAAAGTTAAGAAGATTTCATGTGGTGAGATTAACTAATTTAGCACTACAGGGACAATGTGTAAGACAAAAGTTAACAAGAACTGTACTTTTCCAAAATCAGTAGAATTATTAACTATGTTAATCTCTATGTTTGACAAAATATAAATGCTTGAAATACTGTGTCGTATTTAGCATTGCTATATTAGTTATAATGACAGATTCGTGTAATCTGTATAGGGGGTTCAGTCAACTGCCGTGGTTTCGATTCCCAATTCGTACGTGACAAGGAGTAGGGTCGCCTGTCCAACCTTGTGAGTTTTCTCTGGGTCCTCCGGTTTGCTCCCACTGCTAAAGACCCCTGTGAGCGCAAGTGAACTATTCACATAAATTGAAATGAAATGAAATTGGGTTTAACGTCCTACTGTTCTGCTCCGAACTGGTCTAATGAAGACGGGCATACGCCATACAGTGTGCCATGAGGGAAATTTTGCCCGGACAGCGGCACTACGGCCTACTCTTACATCGAATTCCAACTGTCAAGGGAAGATGTCAGGGACCTTGGTTTTTCGTCCAATCCGAACGACTAGACAGCTGTACTTGTCAGGCCATCCGTCCTGCATCACAACAGAACACTTTCAAATATGCTAGGTACTCTTACTGAAGAACAGAAAGGTAGATGGAAAGATCATGTTCCTTATTTAGTTTTTATTTATAATTCCACTAGACATGATTGACTTTAAATTTATACACAGTGTTTAAGGTCTTGAGACGAAGAAGCCTATTGATTTTCAACGATTTCCGATAATTTCTGCCAAAGTTATGGCCTTTGATCACTTTGCAAAATCTTGTGACGCTCTAAAGGCTAAAGTTACCATCCGATTGACTTCAGATTGATACACAGAGTTTAAGATCTTGAGACGAACAAGTATATTGATTTTCAATGAATTTTTATGACTTGAACAGTTAAATCCATGATATTAAAAGCTTTGCATACAAAACGTTAGCATGGGGCAGAACTTTATAAAAATCAAACAAATTCTAATAGTTTTCTGATAATTACTTCGTGAGTTGTTGCTCTTAATCAGATTTTAGTGTATTATAAATGTTTCATTACTGAAAAAAGGAAAACTATACGACAACCCTTGTTGACTGCCCGGACGATTTAGTTGCTTTGGGCGTATGTTTCGTTGCCTGGCAACCTATCTTTTGATGTTTTGTAGAAATCCTAAGTTACCTGTTGATATAATTTTTGGAGATACTTCTGCTACTGATGTACGTAGTTCTTATAAACAGTTTGCTTCTGAACTTCAAGATAAATTTAAAGCCGTGAACAGTATTGCCACAGAAAATATTCAGAAAGCGCAGAAGAAGCAGAAACCTTTATTATTATGTGTAAACCCGAGGTGCTAATCTACATGTTGGTGATGTTGTGTTAGTTCGTAATGTACAGATCAGAGGTAAAAATAAACTTACAGATAAATGGGAGAATGATTGTTATACAGTTATTTCACAACCAGATGTTAAAATTTCAGTTTTTGTAGTTCAGAAGGCTGACACTTCATTAAGACGTACTCTACACAGAAATCTTCTACTTCCGATATGTTCTTCTGGTCGACCTATTCCTGCCCCACGATTAAATGTTCCACTTCCACGTGTTCGTTCTTCACCTGATGTTAGTATTCCTGATTTTCCCATTTCTCAACCTCACACGAAGGATAATAATTCAAATGTTAATATTTCATCCGATTCTTCTGTTTGTGTTACCAACGTGTTACCTGATATTTCTGTTCCGGATATTACTATTCCTCATATTACTGTTCCAGATATTCCTGATAAGACCGTTCCTAATATTACTGTTACTGATAATTCAGATGATTCAATTTCTCCACCTGATCCTGATATTTCCTCTGATGATATTTCACAACCAGTTCTAGCTCCTAAACGACAACGTAAATAGACCGGGAGCCCAAAGGGCCAGTCTAGCTGAAAAATGTACCAATTTTTTCCTATATGTTATCAATGCATGTATATCTGGTATCATCAGAATGTAAGTCTACCGGGTTTCCGGTGGTGGGTGTGGTATTCCACGCCAAAAATGTCATGCACCCCAACTAGGCTAGATTAGCTCAAAAGTGTACCACATGAAAATCGTACAGCAGTGTACCGTACATCTTCGGGTGTTACAAAAACACTCTAACAGACATTTCTAGTGGTGGGTTACCTCTGACAGAGCTATGTTATTGTCAGACATTTGTAGTGGTAGAGTATCCCTGACAAGAGTTATCTAATTTCCAGTCCACAGCTAGGCTAGATTAGCTGAAATCTGTACCACCTAAAACAGCTTTGGGGTTGTACAGTACCACCACAGGAATCATGAATGACCACTGCCAGACAGTTTGTGCGATGGGTTATCCCCAAAATGCCACGCCCCCAACTAGACTAGATTAGCGGGTACTGTTCCCGTGTTCTAAAATATTAAATTTTTAGCCAGGATGCGTAGAATACTAATATCTAGCACGTATGGAAGATGCGATAAACTGCGGTTACAAGAAATTGATTTTTGGGCATAAAACGTTTTACGGGGCTAAAAATGCGTTTTTGAAAAAAAAAATTGTTTCTGAAAACGCAGAGTATCACCCCTTCCATACGTGCTAGGTATTAGTATTTTACGCATCCTGGCACAATTTTTAATTTTTTTGACCACGTGAACAGTGCCGGTTAATCTATCGTAGTGGGGGGGGGGGGGCATTTTGGTCGTGTTTGTTATGGCTAACCCACCACACAAACTGTCAGGCAGTGGTCATTCATGATTCCTGTAGTGGTACTGAACAACTCCAAAGCTGTTTTAGGTGGTACAGATTTCAACTAATCTTAGCCTAGCTGTGGTCTAGAAATTAGAAAACTCTTGTCAGGGATACTCTACCACTACAAAATTTAACGTCTGACAATTACATAGCTCTGTCAGAGGTATCCCGCCACTAGAAATGTCTGTTAGAGTGTTTTTGTAACACCTGAAGATGTACTGTACACTGCTGTACGATTTCCATGTGGTACACTTTTGAGCTAATCTAGTCTAGTTGGGGGGCATGACATTTTGGGCGTGGAATACCACACCCACCACCAGAAACCCGGCAGACTTACATTCTGATGATACCTGATATACATGCATTGATACCATATAGGAGAAAATTGGTACACTTTTCAGCTAGGTTAACCCCCTGGGCTCCCGCTCTAAAACCACCTTCTTGGATGAAATCTGATGCTTGGGTTTTAGAGAATACTGTTTGGCTTTGATTTATATTAGTTGTATCTACTGGTATTTTAATAACGATTTTTTTTAATTTCTGCATTATTAGTTAGATTATAAATTCCATTATCAGTTGCTTACAGTTTTACTTGATGACGACTTGGTTTTGTTTATGGATTATGATTTTGGTTATGTGGATTGGTTCATTATTTTTGTATAATTATGTATACTGTTGTTTTTATTATGGTGTTTAGGGTTGTTCGTGTCGGGACGCCACTTCTTGTGCTGGGGGGATAGTGTAGTAGTGTATATTTGGTTGTCAGTTGTTATATATTTAGTATTAAGAAGTAGCCTCTTTCATCCTGTGTATGGTTTTAGTTTATGTAGTTAGTTAACTCAGTTCTTTAATAGTCCTGTTCAACTAGACACTTCATATAGCTTGTAGTCTTGCTTTTCTATGTCATCTGTAGTTTCCACCTTATTTGGAGTGAGTAGTAATCGGTAACTTAGATACTATCCTAACATCCTGTTTCACCTTTAGTCACTTTTTCTTATATCTCCATCTTGAATACATCAATTTCTTCTACAGCACTGATTTCATTAACTCAGGTAGGTTTATATTTGTTTAACCTGACTTGACAATATAATAGAAGACAATTCCTTTCTAATTTAAATACTGTTTTATTCTGATATAAGTTAAAATAAAATAATACATGTATATTCAATCTAAATAAGTAAAACCTTATATTTTAAAATGTATGTCTAATTTGGTGTTTGTTTTATCTTTTAGTGTTTCGTTCTTTTGTACATGTATATATGGTTTTCATCATACATTATAGACGGAGAGATATAATTTCTGTTTGTCAAGTACCGAGAACAAATTGCAAAAGAATTTCTTCCACTGGAATCTAGTAAAGGGTTGTCTTAAGGACTCCCAACTCAAAATTGTCCGCTGAAACCCTGTAGCGTTTTTCATAAATCCAAGATGGCCGCCAATTGGACTTTCTGGCCTCCATATCTTGGAAACGGCTCGTTTTAGAGCAATAAATGTATTATCATTACATACAAAAGTGATATCAACGAATCGGAAAAAAAGGTTATCACGACGCCAGCAGGTCATGGTGTGACGTCATGACGGCATTGTGACGTTATGTTGACGCCAAAACACTTAGTCCGGCAGAACTATGGCTGAACCTGGAAGTTGTACACAAAGACTTTTTTATGATTGATTTTAGTAGCCTATGGTGCCTCTTTAAGAATCTGCCGATTGGACCTGAGTCACCCTTGAGAGTTTTGAGAAATTCAAGATGGCGTCCAAGATGGCCGTCATTTTAAATAATCACCTGTAACCCCCATACTATTTTGTCTAGGATGATAATTTTGGTGTCTAACCGTATGTTTTTGGGGCCAAGAAATACACTGAAATCATCCATTATGTTGTGCGGTGATTAGATCATAGTAAAATGCAAAATGCCAGACAATATGGCCCATTAACTCGATAGCGGCGGTTTGGACAATAATTATTTCACCGAACCAAACTATATATTTATGGACATAGAAGCATATGATTGATACGATAACACTACATACATGCCTAACAGGGGGTCCAGGGCCACATGGGACGGTCCTGAAAAGAAGGGCACAATCTGTGTTTTGATCATTTAAAATGCAAATTCTACCCGCAAAAAACGAAAATACCCCCACAAAACTAGGTAATATTCAGTTTAATCCTTTAGTCGTGTGTCTGGTTCTGTCTGGTTGCAACCTGCGACTTCACAGGTGCAAAATACTATACATTCTAAGCCACCCCTAGTGCAGCTACAAGCAAGCGTACTATTTGGAGCGTCACTCGTGCATCCGCATTTGATGAGCCACAGGAGCAATTTGACGGATTGTAATTTTCTCAATTTAGTCTCCTTAACCCAGCAATACAGTTCCGGATCAAGTTCAGGTGGATTGCTATCTTCCAATGAAAGCCACACAATAGCATGGTGGTGACATCGTTTTACTTTCCATACGAATGCATCATTCGTTGGAGCAAGACTACATGGTTTAAATGTGGATGATGACGATATATTTTCAGTTTCGGATGCCGAAACCATCCAGCGTGTTTCAGGCGTCGATTTGCAAGTTGACAAGAATCACGTTGGTGGGTATGGACATCTAAAAGTCGTCATCCCCACTCAAACATGGTAGTCTTGCTCAATGACTGATGCATTTACAGGGAACGTAAAAAGAGCTCATCAACAAGCTATTGCTGGGTGAAGGATACTAAATTGATAACACTACAACCGGCCAACTTGCTCCGGGGTCTGCCATGTGTCACATCAGATGTGGATACAAGAATGCTTGCTTGTAGATGCACTACGGATGGCTTAGAATATACAGTATTTTGTGCTTGTATTGTCTTAGGTTGCAGCCAGAAATACGACCAAAGGATTAAACTGGATATTGCCTAGTTTTGTGGGGGGTTATTTTCGTGTTTTGTGGGTAGAATTTATTTGTTTAAATGTTCACAAAACAGCTTGTGCCCCCTTTATCCAGAAATATGTAGTTTGTCTCTAGATATAGTTTGGTTTGGTGAAATAATGATGGCCCAATTTGTCTGACATTTTGGATTTTACTATCATCTAATCACCCCACAACATAATGAATGATTTCAGTGTATTCCTTGACCCGAGTAACATAGGTTTAAACCCAAAAATTATCGTCCTAGAATAAATACTATGTGAGTTATGGGGGATTATTTGACAGCCATCTTGAATTTCGCAAAACGCTCAAGGGTGACCGGAGTTCACCCGGCGGATTCTGAAAGAGGACACCATAGGCTACTAAAATCAATCCTAAAAAAAACTTTATAGACAATTTCCAGATTCACTCGAAATATTGAGATTTGACGACCGGACAAAATGCTTTCTGATACCGAATAAGCGGGTTTGACGTGAGTTCTGGTGTCTTGGAGAACTAAGAAAAAGCGGGCCGAGAACTAGTTTGTTTACTGACTGGACTGGAATTCAATCTGGTGAGTGAAATTCTATCTGCACTGTACATGCACATGAGCATTAGGAGGGGTAACCGAAATGTCCAACCGGTAAAGCTGAGCAGCCTGATTGATTACATTCGATCCCTCGGTGGTGAGCTTGACAGCATCCCCACCATTATTTCGGTTATTGTCGCAAATTATGCACGTATCCATGGCGAAATACGGCACTTTTCACAAAATTAGCAAAAAAAGTTTCAAATATCTGGGGAAAACCCAGACTGGATTGCAAGTCAATCACCAGAGCTTAACACAATGGTTCTCAACCTTTTTTTGCCAACGGCACACCTTGGAACACATGAAAAAATAGCGGCACACCTGGCTAAATATATATGAAAAATATTTGAATTTTGCAAATTAAAACATGGCAAGTCACACTATGACCTGCTGGCGTTGTGATAATTTTATTTTCCGATTCGTTGATATCACTTTTGTATCTAATGATAATACATTTATTGCTCTAAAACGGGCCGTTTCCAAGATATGGAGGCCAGAAAGTCCAATTGGCGGCCATCTTGGATTTATGCTAATTATGAAAAACGCTACAGGGTTTCAGCGGACAATTTTGAGTTGGGAGTCCTTTAGACACCCCTTTACTAGATTCCAGTGAAAGAAATTCTTTTGCAATTTGTTCTCGGTAGTTTTTTATTTCTCTCCGTCTATTAGCTCTATAATTCTTCATTTCTTAAGAACACCTTTATCAGGGTATGTTTCTAGTTTAAGTTAGTTTCTCATTTTGCTATTATATGTTATTTATGTATAATAATTCTAAATGCTCCATTCTTATTACCTGTAATAGGCAATATATCTCTATATTATATAACTGGTTATTAGAAGCTATATCCTTTATATATATTTGCTAATTTATTCATTTTGTTATTTCAAGGTTCTTCTACTTGCTCTATTGTAAATAATTTCCTGTTTTGTTCGTGTGTGTATTGTAAATAAATTGTTCCTGTTTTGTCTCTTTTGGTTCAACCCGCGACCTGGAAAGGTGGATAGTCCGTCGTCCATCGATCCTGCTACATGTTCGAGGTTGTACAGGTAGACCATATTTCATCATCCCCCAAGAGCAATTAGAATATTTAGTAAGCAATGATTTCAAGATTCAAAATATAGCTAATCTGTTTAATGTAAGCAAAAGGACAATTTGCAGAAGACTATCAGAATATGACATTTCTCTCACAGCTAATTATAGTCAGGTGACTGATGATGAGTTGGATGTTACAGTTCAAAATATACTACATAATTATCCAAATATTGGATATAGAAGTATGAGAGGCCATAAAGTACAGTTTTATAGGGTACAGGAATCGATGAGAAGAGTTGACATTGAAGGAGTGTTATACAGAAGACTGTATTTGAATCCAGTGCGCAGACGAAAGTATTGTGTACGTGCACCAAATTGACTTTGGCACATTGATGGATACCATAAACTCATCAGGTTTGTACAAGACGTGTTTCTTCTTTTAACGCAAAATTAAAGCACATAAATGTAATATGAATGTATGTAAATTGTAAAGTGATTTATATTCAATTTCTGAAAAAAAATATTGTAATTCCGGTGACGTATGTGAACAGTTCAAATTGAACGGCAGTCGTTTACGCCTGCTTAGTGCATTTTACACGTTTTTTAAATTATTATATTTTGTCGTTTGTGAATCAGCCTTTACTAATTACTTCTAGTTCTACATAGTGTTGTACGATATGTTTTTATTTGTTTATTACAAAATAACACCCGAAACCATGTAAATGATTATAAAATGTTTATTGTGTCCTAAATATTGGATATTAGGATCCTATACTATAGTTTCGCAGCAAGATAACAACATCAATATTGATTGAAATTGATCAACATTGAATTATAAATTGTGTTTTTAATTTCGAATATTATGGGAAATATTTAAATACAGACCGTATTTAAATTCTGCACACTTGATTCGAAAACAATTTCTTTTTATTAAAAATAAACACTCTTTCAATGTCAGCTCTTCTCATTGATTCCTGTACTGGTACTCTAGTAAACTGATCAGCAGTAAATATTTGCTTGGCCACCAATGAAAAAGGCTTTCACATTATCACTGTGAAACTGTTTGGTACCCTACATGTATACCGAACTGTGTGCCCATGCAAAAGTGACCACTTACACCACTTGTCTACCTTTTGATGATTGTTTCATTCAAATCGTCAGCTGTTGTCTATATTTTTTTAACTTTTAAGATTACATTTTTTAGAAATATACACATTCTGTTTTACTGTACATCAATACACTTAGTACATGTAATATAAATACTAGAAATTTAAGTGTTCAATTAATTAATGTTACTGGTATTTTATTTTCAGTTGGCGTTTAGTAGTCCATGGTGGTATAGATGGATACTCAAGATTACCAACATATCTTAAGATCAGCAGCAACAACAGATCAGAGACAGTCTTGGAAGCTTCCACAGAAGCTGTCAGTAACTACGGGTTACCACAGAGAGTTCGATCAGATAAAGGTGGAGAGAACATCAAAGTGGCTGAATATATGATAGCAAACAGAGGACATGGATATACAGTGTAGAAGCGTTCACAATCAGAGGTAGGAACTAGCTAAAAATATGACCTGTGCATGGACACCACTAAAGTTTAAGATAGGTTGCCAGGCAACAAAACAAATGCCTACAGCAGCTAAATCGTCCGTGCAGTCGACAAGGGTTGTCACATATTTATTCTTTTGTAGGTAATTAGGGGAATTTAATAGACAATTTCATACAGATGACATTATAATTTTCGTTGTTTGAAGGTTCACAAGGTTCTAAAAGCTAAAACAAGGGCCTTAACTCTGGAAGCAATCCTCAGAAATTGTTCAAATTCGACAGGCTTTTTTCGTTTTACGAATTTAAATAATGCATATAAATTTCATACAGATCGAATGATAACTTTTGTTGTTCGAAAGTTCACCAAAGTAAATCAAGGGCCATAACTCTAGACGTAATTGACGGAAATTGCCGACATTCAATAGGCTTGTTCGTCTTCATTTCGCTAATTTAGGTGATAACTGAAACTCAACAGGCTTGTTCGTTTTACTAATTTAAATGATACATATAAATTTCATACAGATCGGATTATTACTTTTGTCGTTAGAGCATTTACAAGGTACAACAAAGTGAAACAAGGGCCATAACTCAGGGCGTAATTAACGGAAATTGCTGAAATTTAAATTTAAATAATGCATATAAATTTCATACAGATCGAATGATAACTTTTGTTGTTCGAAAGTTCACCAAAGTAAATCAAGGGCCATAACTCTAGACGTAATTGACGGAAATTGCCGACATTCAATAGGCTTGTTCGTCTTCATTTCGCTAATTTAGGTGATAACTGAAACTCAACAGGCTTGTTCGTTTTACTAATTTAAATGATACATATAAATTTCATACAGATCGGATAATTACTTTTGTCGTTAGAGCATTTACAAGGTACAACAAAGTGAAACAAGGGCCATAACTCAGGGCGTAATTAACGGAAATTGCTGAAATTTAAATTTAAATAATGCATATAAATTTCATACAGATCGAATGATAACTTTTGTTGTTCGAAAGTTCACCAAAGTAAATCAAGGGCCATAACTCTAGACGTAATTGACGGAAATTGCCGACATTCAATAGGCTTGTTCGTCTTCATTTCGCTAATTTAGGTGATAACTGAAACTCAACAGGCTTGTTCGTTTTACTAATTTAAATGATACATATAAATTTCATACAGATCGGATAATAACTTTTGTCGTTAGAGCATTTACAAGGTACAACAAAGTGAAACAAGGGCCATAACTCAGGGCGTAATTAACGGAAATTGCTGAAATTCAATAGGCTTCTTCATTTCACTAATTTAAATGATGCATATCAATTTCAAACAGATCGGATGATAACTGTTGTCATAAGAGCGTTCACAACATTCAACAAAGTGAAACAAGGGCCATAACCCTAGATGTAATTAACGGAAATTGCTGAAATTCAATAGGCTTCTTTGTTTTACTAATTTAAATGATGCATATAAATTTCATACAGATCGGTTGATAACTTTTGTCGTTAGAGCATTCACACGGTGCAGCAAAGTGAAACAAGGGCCATAACTCCAGAAGAAATTAACGGAAGTTATTGAAATTAAATAGGATTCTTCATCTCACTAATGCAAACAACATATATCAATTTCAAAACAATCGGTTGATAAATGTAGTCTGTAGAGTGTTCACAAGAAATTGTGGACGATGTAGCCAATGATTACTACATCCATTTTACGGCAATCTGATTTAAATTAATTCAGCTATTAACGTTTAAGTATCCGACAGCCAAAAACGGTTTTCTAATTTTCATTAACGACCTTAATCCGGTTGATTGGCTGGTGATGTCACAGGCACTACACATAGTATATACATTATCTATACAATATATATCTCTTTTTGTATAATATATCACTGTATAAACACACCACCAGTTGACAAGTGTGTATTTGTCAGGCCAATTAACTCGTAATATCACTATATAACTAAGTCAAAGCATTTTCAAAAGCGATATCACCTCGGTGGAAGCGGACGTAAAATACAACTAACTAACAACAACAACAAAAGCCGACCTTTCTCGTCTTGAATTGTAATAGATTAGATATTTGGGACTAGAATATTTCGAAGTGTATTTTAAGATGCCTCATTATCGTTGTGTTATTGAGAGTTGTGGAAATTAAAGCAAAAAAGGGGGCATAATGTACTGGCGTTTCATAAATTTCCCAAGGATGAAATTCAGAAATCTTATGGAAAGAGTGGATTGCGTTTGTAAACAAATCAAATCCTGATTGGCAACCTACAGTCACAACAGTGATATGCAGTGAACATTTTGCAAACGATTGCTATGGGCTGCGGCCTAACTTAATTGAAGTTTTCGTAACACGCAAACAGATAAAAAAAACTTTTTCCAGGTTCCATTCCTACAATTTGCCGGATAGATATTCAACCCTTACCATTATTGAAGAATATGAATCGGATCTCAATACAGCCTTTATTAGTACCTCACCAGTCTCCAAAAGACGAAAGGTAAGCATCGAATAATATATATATTGTGGGGTTATTTATAACGACCGCAAAATGTTATAATGTACCAATCCTATTCATCAAGATTAGACGCTGTTACTTGTGAACCGTTAGCTATAATATGCACCACTATAAAGGGAAAATGTGACTCGAAAAAGAATTCCGAGGAACATTCTTTATCAACGCCTAGTTTGGTGAGCTAGCCCCTAAAATGTCGGTCGTCGAGACTCGTCGTATTATATGTAGCTATGGGAAGTTATTTTTAACTATTTTGACTGATCAATGGGCCATACATATATCATAATGATAATGCATATTTCGCAGATAAAGCCCGTATAAAATTTAGTGACCGTAAACAGTTTTATTCTTCTGCTAAAAGTAAATACGAATTAGGCATACAACGATAAAAATTATTTTTGTACAGGTTATGTCTGAGATAGATATGAACAAAGCAATGCATACCATGGATATCGATGATGAGTGTGGATTTCATATTAGTCTTATAGTTCGGTGGCTGAAGGGGGGGGGGGGAAATCGCCACCTGAGCTGTGAATTTATGAGACCAGTTTTTTGACGTAAATGATGTTCATGTTATGTATTGATAACATAAATTTCTAGGACTGTCCATCTCTAAAGAAGTGTATATGATGCCCCTGGACAACTGTTTTGATTTGTGGGGAGGTAGGGTGAGGGTAGCAGGTGTGCGTGTGGAAGTGTGTATGTGTGTGTGTGGGGGGGGGGGGGGCTAAATTGGCGGGTAATGAGTTCACGTTGATTTAAAGATACATTAGTTAAGAGTTTAATAAAGAGCTGGAAATTGAAAATTCCATTCAAATTACTTCATTCTCAGCCAAGTTATCATTGTTTGTAGTTTTGACAAGATGTGAGCATAGTGGTAACCAAGGCACTTGTATAATCGTGACTTAGCCTCGCTTTACCATTTGTAAATTAAATTTTTAAATGGCGAACCGTTTTAATCTGGTTAAAATCTTCCGATTATGGTCTTGTTTTGTTAATAAATGTCTAATTAATAGTTTATATAACATTTCAGGCTTAAAGAAAGACCTGCAATAGGCAGATTTAGTTCTTGCATAATGTATGTTTAAATGATTTTCTTAGAGCTTGGCAAAAACATTACTCTTTAATTCCGCTGCACATCTCTAAATATGTGTTTAAGATTCTCATTATATGGGGCGGCGGGCAAAATGTAATTTTGGGTACAGAAACCAACTGGTTTAAAATAGACCTGAAAAGTGTTTTCTCGATCATCAGACCGTCTAGTTGATGTGAGGAATTAGCCAATGAAATGGTCTGTTAAGGCGAATTCTTGGCATGCTCTGCACGGAACTGGGTAAATCCCTAGAAACGTCATCACTGATTGATTAATCAATGTATGATAACATAGGGTCAAAAGCTGCCCGTATGACCACTGACGCGACCTTCCAGTACAATTGGCCAGACCTTCATGTAGGGTAGGCCATCGAAAGTATAAAAAAAATGAAACGAAATATACATCTGTATTTTAATCAGATTGCTTTTCGTCATTCCAAATATAAAATTATAATGGTACTTTTCAAGAGATCTGGAAATCTTGAGCGCTCGAGATATTTTTTTTGCGTGTCCTAAATCAGCCACCGTATATTTTTTATCGTTATAATTTTGTTTTTTATTTCATGTACAATTTATTTTCTATTTTTTTTTTATTATTATTTTCTAAAAAAAATATTCTTTTTTTATTTTCTAAAAAAATTAAAAAAAACAAACAAAAGAATTGTTCACGTTACGAGAGTTGCCATATTGTGCCGCGGTTATCCAGCTATGATTCGTAACTGATTGCGAGTGGTCTCCCTTATTCTTGTAGTCTTGTGTTATCAGTCAACTCTACCTGGTGCTCAATATTCGTTTTATCAACATGAATCCTTCGACGAAAGCACAGGGCGTTAGTTTTCACAAGTAAGTATGAATAATTAATGAAATAGGTCAGGAATTGGAAAACCAAAATCTCGACCTAGACTAGGATTGTACTAGGTAGGCCTAATGGTATAATGTCGTCCTATTTTACCATGCAGTCGCAATAATTAATTTGATATTTGATTATGCTCCAAGTCTTTAAGTATGAAGAATAATTTGACAGGATTCGCACCAAGAAGCACTTGGACCCCCAACCCAGGGGCAAACTTAAACTTAGAAATCTTCAACACAGTGATTATAAATTTCCAGAGAAACAATCTTTCCTATGAAGAAAGGGAAGCCATTGTTCATTTCAAGACGAACCCAGATATTATTATTAACCAGCGGCTGCCAGGCAGGATACGCCCACATTTTCGAGAGATGGATAGAGAACAAGCTAAGAAGAAAGTGATTTTTCCTACAATCAATGGCCATAATTCAGGAAATTACAATTTGATATGTGCGAATATCGAAAGGAACCAAGATCTTTGGGTTATAAACTTTCATTTCAAGTTTCCACAAAATCGGATAGAAATTGTGACCTCTATAGGGTCTACAACCTTGATATACCATATTTTTACGCCAATTTGAGACCGAACGGTGGCCATTTTGTCTTTCAATTTTGGGCCGATTTTCACGAAATTCAAACTGAGCCGTCCTTAGGGTGTAACGGTGATATAATAATACGTTTTTTTAAATCAGATAAATCAGGGGCCATAATTCAGAAAGTTACGGTCCGATATGCAAGAATATCGAAAGGAACCCAGATCTTTGGGTTATAAACTTACATTTCAAGTTTCAACAAAGTCGATGATGTATAAGACTAAGAGTACAAGACTTTGCCTTTCTTACCCGCACAATAAATAAAATTCTTTAGTATAGATTTTATTTCATGTAAAGTGATAGCTCAGTAGATTATGAAAGTTATCACAGAAGTCAGAAGCGATATCTACTGTAGAATGGGTGTAAAAAGGAAACATTCTTGACTAACATTGGCGTCCAATGGACGGAAATTTCTTGAATGATAACACTATTAACAGCATTAGTTTAACTTACCGTGATTTCACACTCACACAACCACAGCTGTTGCAAATTTTGGAGAATAGTCAAGCCTTCAATTCGCTGTATGGACTGCCCTATAATTGTTAGACTTTGTAAGTTTGGAAAATGATTTAAACCAATCATTTGAGGAAAACCAGAGAAGAACATCTCTAAAACTTCCAGTGACTGATCATCATTAAAGTTGATTCCATTGTTGACACACACTAGAAAAAAAAAAAAAAAAAATATAAATGAAGACTTTGCACATTTCCAGATAAGCTCACATTTTGCTAGAGATGGACAGAGAACAGAGAAATCAATAGGGTTCATCCTCTCATTGTCCAAATGCTTCACATTTAATTTGAAACAAGCCAACAGTGAGGCTGATGTCCCCCGCCGAAATCGCCAAATAAATAGATGACACATTAATCAAAAGTATCAAGCAATCAAACTGTTTATCAACTATACACTAAATTTCATCACTCTCTATCAGATAGAATCAAAGTTATCTTGTTCCAAAGCATCGACCAATGAAATTGCTTACCTCTGTTTAGCCTTAGCTCGAAATGCTAATCAACATCTACATCAAGTTTAAACATTCTACTACCTCAATTGTTATGTTCGAAAGTCTTGACCAATTCTTAGGGTGTAACGGTGATATACAAAAACGTTTTTTTAAATCGGATAAAAATTATGACCACTATAGGGTCCACAAACTAAAAATGCGATTTTTCGTACAATCAGGGGCCATAATTCAGGAAGTTACAGTCCGATACATGCCAATATCGAAAGAAACCGAGATCTTAGGGTGATAACCCTATATTTCAAGTTTCATTGAAATCGGATAAAAATTGTGACCTGTAGACTGTTCACAAACAACGGACAGGGGCGACGACAATATACGTCCACATGAAAATGGGGGCGTATAAAAATGCGATTTATCAAACAATCAGGGGCCTTAATCCAGGAAATTACGTTCGGATATGCGCGATTATTGAGAGGGATCAAGATCTTTGCGATAAAAACATAAATTTATAGTTTCATCAAAATAGGATCAAAATTATGACCTCCAGAGGGTCCACAACCTTGATATACCATATTTTTACACTATATGCATAGGAGGGGCGGCCATTTAGTCCGGCATTTTGGATCCGATTTTCACTAATTTCGAACTCGACAATCTTTAGGATGTTTTTTTGAATTGAATAAAAATTGCGACCGCTAGAGTACAGACCACAAGCTATAATAACATGTTTTTTTCGTATAATCAAGGACCATAATTCTTGAAGTTACAATCCCATATGTGTGAATATCAAAAGAAACCAAGATTTTTGGGTTATAAACATGCATTTCAAGTTTCATTAAAATCAGATAAACTGGGGGGTTGGGTGGTTTTGATTCCCCGGTTGTACATGACAAGTTGTAGCGTCGTCTGTCCAACCTTTTGGGGGGTTTTCCGGGTCCTTCGGTTTCCTCCGACTGCTAATGCAAACAACATATATCAATTTCAAAACAATCGGTTGATAAATGTAGTCTGCAGAGTGTTCACAAGAAATTGTGGACGACGGACGGGCGACGGCAATATACGACCACATTTCCATGTGGGCGTATAAAAATGATCTAGAGGGGTTGGGTGGCTGAATGATCTAACTTGTGCACTATGCATCATACATAAGGTCTGTCATTGACTTAAGTTTTGTGGTTACGATCCCACACTTGTATGTGACAAGGGGTTGTATCGCCTGTCTAACCTTGTGGTTTTCTAGTTTGTGTCAAGTGGAGTCAAACCCCATTTCTCTCTCTCTTGCTTGTAGATGACTCGTGTGATTTTGCTGCTGTATGCCTGGCAACCTATTTTTTTTTTTTTTTAGGATAGAAAGATTCTGGTGTGATTTGTGGACAGGATGTATATCATTTTTCTACAAATTATTTTGTTATATGGAAGCAGAAAATGTACTTCAGCCTACTGATGAAGTCCATTTATAGGCTTTACACTATGTATCTATACCTAGAATACAACATCATATTGATGAATTTAGGGGGGGCATTTATACGAAGACCATTGGGAACAGCTAATCAGAGAACTCCATTACAGATGTGGATAGAGGGACAGATTCTTGACCCAGTTGAAAGTTTAGTGTCTGAGGTAAATCTAGTTATGCCCCACTTGGTCAGTGGTATACCAAGTTGGGCTGTTGAGGTAAAATAAAATATAAAACCCCCAGACAACTCCTTATAATTGAGACAATAAACTGAGGTTTTTTATTCATATTAACAATCCCGAAGAAGGTGACTTTAATAATTTAATAGCCAAATTATGCATGTTTCATTATTATTATTTTTTACTGATAATTTCTGTTTCAGTCAGATATTCAGTTGTATGGAGTATGCCAGGAAGGTTTGTTGACTGACAGTGATGTACCAGGAGTAGATGTATGTGTAACTTCAACATCTTTAACTGATGAAAAGAGAAGAGATTTAATAACAACAGTAAATCCTTTGTCACATACCAATAATCATGGAATTGATTTATTCGTGTCAACTCTGAATTTCCTTATGGAAAGCCTTGTATAATTTCAATCAGATTAACTATTTCATTTTAAAGTGTTATTGTTCATACATGTATTTGTTCATATTATAGAGCTTTAAGGTAGTCTTAAAGTGACCCTTCAAGTTTTTTTTATCCTATTGAATAGATTGTGATATAGCTTTTCTCATGTCTTTAAACATGCATTATGCAAGAGCTAAATCTGCCTATTGCAGGTCTTTCTTTAGGCCTGAAATGTTTTCTAATGTATTTATTAGACATTAATTAACTGATACAGGCCTTAATCAACTCTCGATGGCATCAGATTTCTCCGATATTAGATAGATTAGAATGGTTCAGCGATACTTTGATTTAATCAAATATGGAGGACCGAGACTTAGCTTCGATCAACCAGTACGGTGGTTGAAATTATTGCACACGTCTGTCAAACCTTCAAAGGCTAATATCTTCGCTTGCAATAGAGTAATTTGAATGAAATTTTCAAATTAGTCATTTTACATCATCTACTTTCGAACTATTATAGCAAGAATGGCTAGTTCTTTATCTAAATCTTACATAATGTATATTTAAATAATTAGAAAGTGTACACGTAGTTATGGCAAGGCAGAGTATGTTGACTCTTCCAGGAACATTTGATATTGCTTTTAATTCACACATGTAACATTTTTTACTGTTTAGTTATCACGATTCTAAACCTTTTTTATATGAATCTTAAATTAAGTACAACTTAGAATTTCTCTCCTGCAGTTATGAAACCTGTGAATAAAACCCAAGGTGCATGAGGAGATTAATTCATAGGTAGACAAAAATATCAATGCATGTAAATTGTCAGTAAATCTATATTATATAGTGATCTTATCGTTGTATACATTTCTTCCTTACATCAAACGAAAGCATGCCAGTATCTAGCATATAACCAAAAGTTAGCCATGCAAAGCATGGACATGGACAACCACACAGCAGCCATGTCTCAACAGCAGCTTATTCAAAAGAAAACTTGGGTGTTGACCAAAACTGATAAGGAATATTGATAGTGTTCATCCTCTCATGACCACAATGCTTCATAAAGAATGTAAGAACCATAAATTTGAGATGTTAAATGCTTTGATAATGTCTTCATCATGAACAAAATTAAATTCAAAAACGTGATTAATATTCTGAACAGATTAAATTCTAGTCTCTAATAAAAAAAAGAGTAGAAGTTGTAGTTTAATTCCCCAACTGCTTTTTAGTGTGAATCTAGTAATATGATGAATATAAAATACCTCTATTCATTTATTATTTTTACTAATTAAAATATAAAATTAAACAAATCCAAATAGTAATCATTACAATCCGTTGCCATGCATGATACACCCACATTTTGCAAGAGAACTGGAAAAATATTTAAAGTTTCATCTAAATGGGACAAAAAATGTGACCTCTAGAGGGTTGACAAGATTGGTATATTTCTTGTATGCTTTGTGGCTATTTGTGTAAAGGGGAGGGGCCCTTTGTACAAGAAGTTTTGGTCCAACTTTCATGAAATTCGAAGTCATCCACGATTAAGAGATAAGGCAGATATAGCTGTATGGTTATTAAAATAAAATGAAAATTATGACCTATGGAGGGTCTACAAGCAAAAAACACAATTTTTCGTACAATCAGGGAAAATTATCCAGGAAGTTACAGTGCCAAAATCGAACTCATCTAAGATCTTTGATATCTAAATATAGATATTTAAAGTTTCGTCAAAATTTGGATAAAAATCAAGTCCTCTTAGGGGGTTCCAGGGCTGGGGCCATTATTAATTACATTACCATTACTTTTTAAATGTAATCATTACAATTACTTTCTCATTTTTAGCAATGTAATTAATTACCATTACCCATTACATTGAAAGTAATTAATTACCATTACCCATTACTTTATGATTATATAAATAAAAAACATTTTTCATAGAAATTAAAAAGACAACCTTATTTTTCTGCCATGAAGCGCCTTCAAAATTAAACTCAAAATAAAATATAAAACCCCCAGACAACTCCTTATAATTGAAGGTGACTTTAATAATTTAATAGCCAAATTATGCATGTTTCATTATTATTATTTTTTACTGATAATTTCTGTTTCAGTCAGATATTCAGTTGTATGGAGTATGCCAGGAAGGTTTGTTGACTGACAGTGATGTACCAGGATTAGAATGGTTCAGCGATACTTTGATTTAATCAAATATGGAGGACCGAGACTTAGCTTCGATCAACCAGTACGGTGGTTGAAATTATTGCACACGTCTGTCAAACCTTCAAAGGCAAATACCTTCCATAAATTGTAAGATGCAAGGCATCACTTGATAGAATATAAAAAAGGCTTTAATTGCTGTAATGGCTTCTGTTTTATTCTCCATTGTTAGCTGTTTAAGAAATCCTGACATAATCAGAATATCTGTAACATCTTCATTTTGGATCCTAAAATCTTACAGATCTTCTTTATTAGAGAATTACCTTATGTATTCCTTAGAACAAGAAAATAGAGATTGGCAGTATTGAGCTCTTGGAATATCACAATATTGTAATCTTGGCTAATTTAAATGGACCTTGTGTATAAAATCACATAATATAGTAGATTCTAAAATATTTCAAAAAATAGAATTGAAATATTCCAGTAATTCTTTTTGAGACCGTATAACTTACAGTATTCAATCATGTACTGGTACTTAGTATATATCTTATTACCTGTACATCACCCAGTCCTACAAAGAACAATATATACCCTCTAACTGTAGATCTACTTACGGACTTAATTGCTGCTACTGCATCAGCTCTTTTTACCATGTCTGTTTCTACATCACTAAATTGTGGAATATTTCCATACAATATATAATCTGTAACAATACTATTAAGACAACCTGGTCCTGGATGTCCAGATAGTATAGCTTTAGACACCATTCTACCTACAAGGTCATAATCTTTTCCCTCCAGTAACGTTGAATTAAAATTAAAGGAACTATTGTTGAAGACAGGTGTAGTCTTGATAGTCCTCCAGAATCGACACCTTCTTCTCCAATGAATTTTGCTTTTAACGATCTTTCCCATTCTTTTTCTGAAGCTTCTTGCATCTGATCAGATGAGGTTTCTTTGAAAGATTTTCTTAAGACCGAAATAACCCACATATCTTCTGACATTAATTGATTTCTTTTATTTTCCATTTCATCTTTTAATGTTTCAAATCTGAAAAATATTTGAATTAATTAGCATTTCTAAAATTAAATTTTCTGGAATTTATCGGCGCTAACTAGACAGGCAAATATTTCAAGTCATGCATACTAATATGTATTTAAAAACAACAGCCTTGATATACCATATTTTTACACAGTTTGCGTACGAGGGGCGAGCAGTTTTGGTCCGAATTTCACGAAATGTGAACCCCACCAACCTCACCGTGTTTTTCGGTGATACAGTCGAACGTTTTTTTTAAATCGAATAATAATTGTGACATCTAGAGGGACCACAAGCTAAAAACATGTATTTCAAGTTTCATCAAAATCAGATGAAAATTGTGACCTCTATTGTGGACGGATGGACGGACATGGGCGACGACAATATACGTCCACATGAAAATGTGGACGTATAAAAACAACTACTAGTATTTCTGACTATTCTTGGCACAAAGCAGGTTTTCTAATGCAGAAAATTATTGCTTTATAGCTCTACATTGATAATAGTCTGAGTCTGGTCCCATTGAATATTGTATATAAATCCTACCTTGGATGAATTTGCTCAGTGGTTATTTCATCACACACAACACTACATTCTGAAGAATGGACAGATATCTTATCCAGTGGAAAAGAGCAGAAACAAATAGGACACTCTTCCAACTTACACCTGAAATACACAAATTGAAAATCGCAATACACAATCTTTTTCTGATAATTGAATTTCTGAATATTATCGTAGTGTGATTATCCCCAAATGGTATATCTTTCTGTCCGACGATCGCATTATATCTATGAACTGACATTCATCCTTTCATTGTTTTATGCTATGGTACATATCATTTGATTGTTTTAATAATTTTTATATATACTTCTTTTATCTCTTGCACCATTTTTAATAGTTATCTTATATCCCACTCCTCACTGAAATGCTGCCGTACTGTCTACAAACAACATATCTGTTCATTTTGAGCATTTTTATAATTCTTAACGTTCCTTTAAATTAGAAATGTATCAAGACAAACACAAGTTATTTTATTCTATGGTAAGTTATGCAATATGGGGAATTTTACTTGGGCAGTGGCATATCCACATGCTGATATTGATGTTTTCATCAAGAACATTAAAGTGCACTGCAACTGTGCACATGGGACCTTGGTTTATTGTGTCAATCCAAAGGAGTCAAAGGACTAGTCACTTTTTACCTCATCAGCCCCACTGATCATACCACTGTGACTAAATGTTAGTTAAAAATTAGTAGAGCAAAAAATATATCAAATGAATAAATAGCATTCAACTAGATAACAAATTGTTACCAAGTAAAAGATGCTTGCTATGTTAATAAATATTCAAATAATCGTTTATATAACATTTGAAGCCAAAATAAAGACCTGCAATAGGCAGATTTAGCTCTTGCATAATGTATCTTTAATAATATGATAATAAATATTAAACAATAAAATATAAAATATTATCAATATAATGTGAGCATATATAAATGCCAATGCATAAACTGTAAAATGAATACATCTATTTCTAGTTACATTTCTTTATTATCATCGATTAATTTCTTTGATTCCTACCAAAAAGTCACATATATAGCTTGATGAAATTTTAATTAGAACAAGATTCATTTAATAAAATAATTAAAGATGTATTATGTAATATTTAGATAAAGAGCTGGTGTAATCTGTTTACATCTGTGCAATCAGATGGTCTATAGAGTTGATTTATAGGCTGGTCATGTGAATAAATGTATAAATAATAATTTATTTACCGGGTATATATCATTTGAAGCCAAAATCAAATCCTGTAATAGTCAGATTTAGCTCTTACATAATGCATTTTTAACATAAGTATCAGATCAACACACACGTATGTAGGCCTACAACTTAATAACCTGATCATGCTGAAAAGAATAAAGTCCGTGAATAGTTGTAAATGTAATGCAAGATTCCCGATGAAAAGCTCCATAAAATCTTTGCAGTAGATTGTATCTCTTATGCTAGGTTCCCACTATCACGATTCGCGCTACGAATGAAATCGGGAGTAATCGTGGTGGTCCTATCAGGTCTTATCATATATTGTGGTCAGATCGTATAGAAACATATCCGAACGTATCAGCCCGTACCAGATCAAAGACCCGATAGGGACAATTCTATCGTAACGCATCGCACAACAGTGGATCCGATAGGGACAATTCTATCGTAACGCATCACACAGCAGTGGATCCGATAGGGAAATTCTATCGTAACGTATCACACAACAGTGGATCCGATAGGGACAATTCTATCGTAACGTATCACACAACAGTAGGAACGCCAAAGGAAAACACGAGTCATCTCTCTATAAAACTGCCTGATGTGACGAGTGATAACGGATATACGGGCGAATTTCTGCTCATTAATAATTCCTTCGAAGACCAAAAGTTGTTGTGTGAGATTGTGAGACGATATCTGACAATTCATAAAAAGAATTAACTGCCACTAGATAAGTGAACACGAAAAAAAAAAAAGAGAAAAAGTCTGTGCATTACCATGTTTTTATAAGGTATTGAATGAATATAAACATGGGAATGTACGGACTATTTCTATTTTTCTCGTGTTCTCTTATCTAATGACATTTAATTACTTTATTGAATTTTCGGGTATCCTCTTACAGTCCCATATAACAACTTTTGGTCTTCGAAGGAATTATTAGTGAGCAGAAATTCGGCCGTGTATCTGTTATCACTCGTCACATCAGTCAGTTATATAGAGAGGTGACTCGTGTTTTCCTTTGGCATTCGTCACTTCCGATTCAGGAAACCTGTATTACTCAGCTATCGTAGGAATGATCTCTGTGTTAAAATTATATTTGGAATGTGTTTAACCAGCTCTATCACATATGTGATAATGACTGGCACCAATATTGTCCTTTAAAGACAGACTGAAAAGTCAATTTCAATATGCACCTACGGTTACCCTACTAGTCAAATTTCAAACTAATGCTTACCTCTATTTGACATGCAAAGGTGTACTGTTTCTTTTCTTCTTTTTTATAACTGGAAGTTCTTCCTAAGTAAATTAAATCATAACTGAATTTTACTTCTATGCCTCTCGGGGATTTTACTGATCGTATAATTTAAATGTACATCAATCTGCTAATCGATTAGAATTCAGAAAATAATCAGCAAAGTTAGGAATCAAATGATAATAGAATAGAATCATTATCCGTGTTCTAAAGATAATAACTGCACAATTGGGAAAACACAAAGAAAAAATGCAATGGGGTTAACGTCCTACTGTTTTGCTCCTAACCTGGGCTAATGAAGACGGGCATACGCCAAACAGTGTGCTATGAGTGAAATTTTGCTTGGACAGCGGCGCTACGGCCTACTCTTATATCGAATTCCAACTGCCATAGGATCTTTTACGTGCACGCCAATGTGTACACGGGACCTCGGTCTTTCGTCCCATCCGAACGACTAGACAGCTGTCCCCTGACAGGTTTAAAGATAGGTGTTTAATATGATATGAAAAGATCAGAATCATTCATTTGGTACAAAAGGTTTGCAACTAAAAATTTCACCTCATGCATCTCTTCCATATGCATTCTCATACGACTTAATGGAATGTCTTCACCACAGTCGAAACAGACTTCTGTTTTGCATTCTCCATTAGACTTACAGAAAATGGTTGTCAACGTAAGCATATTTTTGTATTTCAAGATGAACTCGTACCGCTAATTCTTATCATAAAGTGTAAGTTGTGCAGTAGTAATGAAAGAGTAAATTTTCATGCAAATGTTCATGTTGATAACAATAAATATTTTGTCAAAAGATATTTACCTCTTGAGTTTCTACAGGAGATATATCCAAATTCCTTTGGATTGGTTTTATATAGAGAATTGCCTGACCCGTAGTGTTTACATCTCATGACCATGACGAAATCTCCAGGTGGCCTTGATGTTTACACCCGACGTTCCATAGGCCTATTCGTGAGTAGCCTATTTGCTTTACAGAAGCGGCAATATCGGTCTCACTACGAAGATATTATGGCCTACCTTGACCCTTAGTCCCTATTATTAATACGGTCGAATTCGGTTAGATTATAAATAACTTTTAATTAAAAGGGAACGGACATGGTAGGCTACCACTTTAATGTTCTCATTTCACAGTTCAACACAACAGCTCACTGGTATTGAAATTAATATTTAAAGATACATTATGGCAGATTCGATAACGAGTTGGCAGTTCTCACTATAATAGTTAAAAACTAGATAATGTAATGGCAATTTTCTGAAAATTTCATTTAAATTGATCCACTATGAAGTTATGAACCGAGAACTAAGCATTTGAAATTTCCGCCTAGCCTCTATCATTATTACTAAAGTCAGTACGATAAACTGCATAGTCTCGATTATCCATTTAATCGTTAAATCGTAAAGGAAGGTTATGCAGTAAATCGGCTCAACATCCACTTACGATCGCAGGCTAGCGATGCCATCTAGAGTTGATTATGGTCTGAATAGGTTAATTAATGTCTAATTAATAATTTAGATAACATTTCAGGCCTAAAGAAATACCTGCAATAGGCAGATTTAGCTCTTGCATAATGTATGTTTAATTATATAAGATATAGTTTTCTTTCAAACGAGTCCCTGTAAAATTAAATACTTCGAGAGTTTCTTTAAAATGGCTCTTTAAAACAAAACCAGGAGTATGGTTCACGGGTGTAAATAATTCCGATTCCTTGATTTAAGCATTATAAGTTTATTACACATCTCCTACAGTGTTTTCTGACAGTATCATTAATGGATTGTCTTCATTTTTTTTCATTTTTAGTTGAGATCACCTACATCACGAGGTAACTGTCCGAACGGGACTTCCCCTCCAAACTATAGATTTATAGTATTTGCACGTCACCCTGGGTTGGAGTTATCATTCACTTGATTTGTGCGCGCGATGTCCCCTTTCTCTCTGAAAGGCTGATAGACACACCTTCGTTAACTGGCAACACCATAGGCTATTATTATAAATTTTGTATTATTATTTTTTTTCTAACTATTTTCTAACTAACATGAATTTGTCAGAGAGTATAATAAATTAGACAAGAGATTCTTTTCAATGGTTAATTTGATTAGAAAAACAACATATCAGTCGTTTAATGTTTCTTATATTTTTCAGAACTGGATTGGAAACTACCCAAAAACTGTCAGCGGAAGAATATATCCCAGAAAAGTAACCTACTCTCGTGGCATGACAGCTTTTAATCTGTATGTACACGAAAACAAAGGTAACAATCTTGACCTTCTATGAATATTCATAACCTTAAGCATGTTAGAAATTAAAGTAGGTTTAATCTTTATAAACAGTTTAAACCTCTCTGTTTTTTACGCCAACATTTAATGTGGTCAGGTTATTGGCGGATATCTGACCTTTTCTTCGATAGTAAATCGCGTAGCTACATCGCCATAGGCTACCCGTTTAAGGTCAAACTTATGAACGCTCATGTTCACAATATAAGTTCTTTGTGATTTGTGGGGGGGGGGGGGGTGTAAAAAAGACAAAACCAAAGCACGATATTATAGGCGGAAGGTAACCAAATCATGTTTGGGCATGGAAAGGTAACCAAATCATGTCCTCGGATTGATTTTGTTTGGCTTATACATTAAACCCCTTGGTCTCATAGTAAGACATCATGAATTATTATTTCATCTACATATCAGATGATACACAATTGTACATTTTTTTATTATTATTATTAATTAATTTATTTTTTAATTTCTCATCAATTCCAACATAAATTGAGGGTAGCCCCTTAACATTTCATAATTTTGCAAAATAAGGACCACCCTAATGTTTATAGATTTCACTGTTAACAAAGCAACAAGAAAAGGAGAAACAAAAGGGCCGTTAAATTTTGACCTGCATGTTAATCTGTTTTATTGCGCATTACTAATTTTAATAAATTGTGTTTCAAAGGACTCTAATGATATGAGATTGTAGTTTCTCTGGCAGAAGCCCACTCAGATTAGTGATAAAAATATCTACAAACGTCATAATAATGTATCTCCAGCAAAGCATGGAAATATGAATCACCTTGTATCTTTAATTTATTAAAGCTAAAGCAATCGGCAAGGAAGGGTCGTTCATGCCCTACAAGAATATTAAAGATGGTACTATACATATCAGTGGACTGCCAGCGAAATAAGGATGTTACAGCCATTCTCCCAGTATGGTGCAAGGTAACTCAAACTGATAATGGGGGTGGATGAGATTAAAATTGTCAGGTAAATGTGCTCTATTGTTAATATTCAAATTACAGTCGCCTCCCCCACCTCCCTCTTTTTACCAATCGGCACGGCACGCGGGCTTTACTTTAGCTGTCTCTCCCGGCATATGAATCATTAATAATCAAATGAATATGATCCACCTACTGTTGTGTTGAAACATTGAGAAGCATTCTGTTTTAAGTATTTAATCTTAATTTTCACGGTAATTAGTTGTGTCAGTTTCTAATATGTCAAATTTCAGATGAATAATTATCATATTTCCATGGAAAGAGATTACTCTCTAAAACAATTATTAGTTTGGAGCATGTCTTGCAGACTGTTCAAAATATATTTTATAACTTTTCTATTTCCAATCAATGTTTTACCTTTGCTTATATATTAATTTCAGTGATGATAACGTCACTGATGAACAAGTTGAAGGAAATCCAGGTACAATACTGGATCGAAGGTACTAATTTCCATATTATTGTTTATGTGTATAATGCGTGTATACTTGTGCGTCTGTTTTCGTAATCCAGGTCCGTATACGTCATATTTAGCCACTTCTAGTACTCTGAATAATTACATATGATATGACAAAAAAAGGCGGCGTTTATTATATTGGCAGTGGTCTTTTACAATCGAGGCAGAGTTTATTATATTGGCAATTTAACGTGACAATCGAGGCAGCGTTTATTATATTGACAATGGTACTTGACAATCTAGGGAGCGTTTATTATATTCAATATTGGCAATGATACTTCACAATCGAGGCAGTGTTTATTATATTGGCAGTGGTACTTGATAATCGAGAATATGGACCGTGCGGAGTTTGCGTCTGGCAGCGATCGGTAATTCATGGTGATTGTCATAATGTTTCCTGGTCAAAAGTTGAAATTACATTCAATTAATTACATATGACCTCGGAAGGGTCCACAACATGCAGGTATGAATGAGGACTCATAACAATATATAGATGTGTAACACCAGAACATATAACAAACGTGTCCTTAGACACAATTCAGGGTAAAAATACGGTGTCCTTCATTGTTTAATCTTTACTAAACTTTAACACAGACATTTGTTCATTCGCATTAAAAATTATTGTTCCATACAAGTTTTAAATATTGTATTTTTCCTTTCAGATGCAAAGTAATTCGATATTAAATAGTATTCACAGTCTTAATCAGTTTACTTGCAGGCCGAGTAAAGGAAAGTCCCATAATTTGCATTTCCATCATTATATTTTAGAAAAACGTTGGAAATCATCCTTAATATTTAATCGTATTTCTCCAGTAGAAATTCCCTTGACAGTACATGAAATGCTTGATATATTGGAGGGGACTGACATTAATAATGACTCAAAAAGTAGTTATAGTGAAGTCAGTATACAGATGATGATGATGATGATTTGAATGATAAGGATTATATAGTGCATATAATGTGATCGTGTACTACATGTACAACGTTAACACAGTGTAACCAGATACTAGAACTATTAAAGACTGTGTGATTAGATTTCAGAGTAGAAGTATATAAGATCTAGTGTAATCATATAATAGAACTTCCATAAGATATATAGTGTAATCATATACTAGAGCTATGTAAGATGTATAGTGTAATCATATACTAGAGCTATGTAAGATGTATAGTGTAATCATACTAGAGCTGTGTAAGATGTATAGTTTAATCATATACTAGAACCTCCATAAGCTGAATAGTGTAATCTTATACTAGAGCTATGTAAGATGTATAGTTTAATCTTATACTAGAGCTATCTAAGATGTATAGTGTAATCATATACTAGAACTCCCATAAGATGATACTAGAGCTATCTAAGATATAGAGTGTAATCATATACTAGAATTTTATAAGATATAGTGTAATCATATACTAGAATTTTATAAGATATATAGTGTAATCATATACTAGAGCTATCTAAGATGTATAGTGTAATCATATACTAGAGCTATCTAAGATGTATAGTGTAATCATATACTAGAACTTCCATAAGCTATATAGTGTAATCATATACGAGAGCTATCTAAGATGTATAGTGTAATCATATACTAGAACTTCCATAAGATGAATAGTGTAATCATATACTAGAGCTATGTAAGATGTATAGTTTAATCATATACTAGAGCTATCTAAGATGTATAGTGTAATCATATACTAGAACTTCCATAAGATGAATAGTGTAATCATATACTAGAGCTAGAGCTATCTAAGATGTATAGTGTAATCATATACTAGAACTTCCATAAGATGAATAGTGTAATCATATACTAGAGCTATCTAAGATATATAGTGTAATCATATACTAGAATTTTATAAGATATAGTGTAATCATATACTAGAATTTTTTAATCATATATTAGAGCTATGTAAGATGTATAGTGTAATCATACTAGAGATATATAAGATGCAATGTAATCATGTACTAGAACAATGTATGATAATAGTATTAATATAAAATAATGATAATAATAAAAACTTGATTTATTGATGCAAATTATTTAGTCCATCATAAACTACAAACCTATATACATGTATAAAATGAGGAGCGTGTGTACATCTAAGAGCGCGATGTTTACAGACCAAACCCATACTTTCCTCTAGATATTTATCGTGTGCATCTAACAGAGCGACTTTAACAGCCCAAATCCCCCCCTCCAACCAAACATTTACTGTATCAGTTCATTAGCGCGACCTTTACAGCTCAAACCTATCCGTTCCTCTAGATATTTATTGTGTGCATCTAACAGCGCGAATTTTACAGCCCAAACATATCCTTTCCTCTAGATATTTATTGTGAACATCTAACAGCAACGTTTACAGCTCAAACCCATCCTTTCCTCTAAATATTTATTATGTGTATCTAACAGCACGACGTTTACAGCTCAAATACATACTTTCCTCTACATATTTATTGTGTGCATCTAACAGCGCGACGTTTACAGCTCAAACCCATCCTTTCCTCTAGATATTTATTTTGTGTATCTAACAGCGCGACGTTTACAGCCCAAATCCCTACTTTCCTCTAGATATTTATTGTGTGCATCTAACAGCGCGACGTTTACAGCTCAAACCCATCCTTTCCTCTAATTGAAGATGCTAAAATTAAATTTTACTCTGATAAAATAGAAAATGGCGAAAACAGACAAAAAGACCTGTATAAAGTTGTGAATTTCCTTTTGGACCATAATGCTGAGCGTACTATCCTCCCGGACAATGATAATGACACTGAACTTGCAAATTTATTCTCTGATTTCTTTCAAATAAAAATACAGAAAATACGAACTGAACTTGATGATTTAAATAAAACTATTGACTTTAACGCTCATGATTTTGATAAGTTAGAAGATTCTGTTTATTTAGAAAATTTTAACTTGGTTAGTGAATCTTTTGTTTTAAAGCTAATTAAATCGTCTGCTCCTAAATCTTGTTCATTAGACCCTGTTCCGACTTCTGTTCTTAAGGACTGTCTAGACGAAGTTATTCCAGTTTTTACCAATATTATTAATTCTTGTATATCATCCGCTACTATTCCCCTTTTCAAACGAGCTTATGTTACCCCTTTAATTAAAAAGTCTACACTGTTCTTGGTCCGATTTTATTTACCCTCTATAAGTCACCATTAGGAGATATTGTCAGAAAATATGGTCCCAGCTTTCATTTGTATGCCGATGATACTCAATTATATATTTCATTTACACCTAATTGTCCATCTTCTTTCAATTTATCAAAATTGCAACTTGAGAACTGTATTAGTGAAATTAGAAAATGGATGTCAAAAAACTTTCTAAAATTGAATGATGATAAAACCGAATATTTGTTATTAGGCTCAAGGCATCAATTAAATAAATCTGCACACGATAACCCCCCTGTTGTAATTGGTAATTGTGATATATTTTCATCTTATTCTGCTCGTAATATTGGCGCTATCTTTGATAGTTTTATGCTTATGGGAGCTCAAGTAAATAATATTTGTAAATTGTGCTATTTTAATATTAGAAATATAGGTAAAATACGTAAATGTGTAACTGTAGAGGCCACTAAGTCACTTGTTAATTCTCTGGTCACTTCTCGATTAGATAACTTTAATTCACTTTTAGTTGGTTTACCTTTAAAGCTTATAGATAAATTACAAAAAGTACAGAATACTGCGGCTAGACTTGTTACTTTAACTAAGAAATGTGACCACATAACTCCTGTTTTATATAATTTACACTGGTAACCTGTTAAATATCGAATTGATTTTAAGATTTTATTACTTACTTTTAAATGTTTAAATAATTTAGCTCCTGTTTACCTTCAGATATTTTAGAACTTTATACACCTGGCCGAACATTACGTACATCAGATAAACTACTTTTAAAGCCCAAAACTGTTCAACTAGTCTCTTATGGTCAGCGCTCTTTTAGTTATCAAGCACCTGTTTTATGGAATAATCTACCATTTAGTTTAAGATGTTGTACATCTCTATATTCTTTTAAAAAACAACTTAAAACACATTTATTTAATCGGGCTTTTAACTGACTCTGTATACAATCGTTAACATGCCCATAATCTTGTTGTTTATGTGTGATTTACATTGTCACTTTGTAAAGTGCCTCTGAACATGTTATATGAAAGGGTGCACTATAAATATGCTGTAATAATAATAATAATAATAATAATAATAAAAACCGTATTTCCCTCTTCTCTTTCTTCTCTTTATAACTTTCTATACTTCATACATGTATTCTGAAAAATATAATTTTAAGATTCTGTTTATTTCAATAAATAATTCAATTTGTTTTGTACAGACAACTAAAATCACCTAAAAGTCAGGTTGTGACGTAGGTGTAATAAGCATGTCGGTAATTTAAGACACCAAATATAAAAGAAAAAACTTTAAAAACTGTAGCCTCTATAAAATTCCTAAGGTTTTCGGAAATATAAACAAATCTTACCAGTAGCCATAGCTTCGTCTCGTTCTGGGATTATTAGTGACTGTTCTTTAGCCCTTTCTTGCTCCTTGAAAAAATAAATAAAACAAAGTTGAAGATAATAAGATAATAATTGCTTTGTAAGAGAAAGTTCAAGAACAAGGAAAATCGACGGGACTTACCCTTTCATTGTCCCAATTAATGACATCAAATATTAAAAAAAAATTGTTTTAAAAATTGAACTGTAACCTCTAGGTTCGATTCTGCTCCTCCCTAACCTTTATATGTATATTTCACACCAAATATGAAAAAAACAACTTTAAAAACTGTAACCGCTATAAAATTCCAAAGGTTTTCGGAAATATAAACAAACCTTACCAGTAGTCATAGCTTCGTCTCCTTCTGGTATTATTAGTGACTGTTTTTTTAGCGCTTTCTTGCTCCTTGAAAAATAAAAATAAAACAAAGTTGAAGATAATTTATTAATACTTATGGTAGTTAACAAATGAATAATCAAGCGTTTGCTTTGTAAGAGAAAGTTCAAGAACAGAGAAATAACTTTTAAAGATAGGTTGCCAGGCAACGAAACATACGCCCACAGCAGCTATATCGTCCGGGCAGTCAACAAGAGTTGTCGTAAATTTTTACTTTATTCGGTAATGAAACATTTATAATATATTAAAATCTATATATACATGTATTATATATTAAAACAATTAGAATCTTTTTGGTTTTTATAAAGTGATCAAGGACCATAACTCTGGCAGTAATTATCGAAAATCACTGAAAATCAATAGGCTTCTTCGTCTCGTGACCTTAAACACTGACTAGAAATTTAAAGTCAATCGAATATTAACTTTAGCCTATAGAGCGTCCACAATCAATAGGATTCTTCGTCTCATGACCTTAACCACTGTGTATAAATTTAATGGCAATCGGATATTAACTTTGACCTCTAGAGCGTCCACAAGATTTTTTGAAGTGATCAAGGGCCATAACTCTGGCAGTAATTATCGGAAATTGCTGAAAATCAATAGGATTCTTCGTATCGTGACCTTAAACACTGTGTATTAATTTAAAGTTAATCGGATATTAACTTTGACCTGTAGAGCGTCCACAAGATTTTTTGAAGTGATCAAGGGCCATAACTCTGGCATTAATTATCGAAAATCACTGAAAATCAATAGGCCTCTTCGTCTCATGACCTTAAACACTGACTAGAAATTTAAAGTCAATCGAATATTAACTTTAGCCTATAGAGCGTCCACAAGCAATTGTGGACGCCGGACCGACGTCCGGACGGACGGATGGACGGACGGACGGGGGCGACAACAATATACGACCACATTTCAATGTGGGCGTATAAAAACTGTAGCGTCTTGGTTCAACATTGGCCCCCTAACTTTTACGTATAATTGTGAAATATGCACGATTATCGTGGACCCTCCAGAGGCCACATGTATTGGTCCGATTCAGATGAAACTGGTGTATTTGAGGACAGGGCAATGACATCCTTTGACATCAAATATAAAAGAAAACGCTTTAAAAACTGTAAAGATCTTTCGGTCAAAAACATACATTCAAAGATCTTTCGGTCAAAAACATACATTCAAAGATTCATTATAAATTCGTATAAAACTTGTGACTTCTTGAGGGTCCACAACCTTGGTATTACATACTTCTACACTATTTGCGTACAAGGAGTGGTCATTTTGTTGGGCGGTTTCGGTTGGACTTTCACGAAATTTGAATTCAATCATCATTAAGGTGTCACTGTGATATATTTAAACGGTTTTTTTTTAAACCTGAATCAAAATCGGGTCCTCTAATGGGTCTACAATCTAAAATTGCGATTTTTTCGAACAATCATGGGGCCATAATCCAGGAAGATACTAACCGATATGCGCAAATAATTAATATCGAAAGGTTCCGACATCTTTGTGATATAAACATGGATTTAAAGCGTCATTTTGAGAAGCGACCATTTTGTCAACCAGTTTGGGTTCGATTTTCACGTAATTCAGTTCCAATCATTTTTCGTACAATCGGGGGCCATAATCCTGGAAGTTTCGTTCCAATGTTGTGGACCCTTCCGAGGTCAGATGTAATTAATTGAATATAATGAATGAATATATTGAAATTTTCAGTCAAATTACTTTATTGATTTTCTGAGCGAAGTTATGACTCTTTCAACTTTTGACCAGGAAACATTATGACAATCATCATGAATTACCGATCGCTGCCAGACGCAAACCCCGCACCGTCCATATTCTCGATTATCAAGTACCATTGCCAATATAATAAACACTGTCTCGATTGTCAAGTATCATTACCAATATACTAAACGATCCCTAGATTGTCAAGTACCATTGTCAATATAATAAACGCTGCCTCGATTGTCAAGTTCAATTGCCAATATAATAAACTCTGCCGAATCGTTGCCATATTAAGAGAAAATATAGTAGTTAAAATTGACAAATTATCATAGTCAAAATGGTTATTTTCGAGATTTTTCACTTTTTAATATCACATAACACAAAATCACTATATTAGTATCAAAACAAACCAAAAAATCTAGTTATGTTTTTTCACTTTCTACTTTTCGCCTTTGCAAATTCACTCTAACTTTTTAATCTGCATTTTCAACTATCGGAATTTCTCCATTGTAATTTCCACCACTAAAATTTCTCCAATCGAACGAACAGTGGGTGTGGTTCCGGGTGCAGCCGAAGTGGACGTCATAAGACATCAGTATTTATCGTCTCGGCTAAAATTACTACTCCATTGGGTTATTCTTAAGAATTGTCCGATTTTATTTTTTTTTTTTATTTTTTTTTTATTTTTAGGGAGAAATGAAATAAATTCATTGTCATGTCGAACCACTTTTTGTTTAATGAGTTATATCATCGAACCTTTAGGTTGGCTCCATTGTCTTAATAGAATAGACCGGATAAATCTTTGACAGCACATTGACATGGATGTGAGCGAATTTCTGGCGTTATATCTGAAAAACGGTGAAACTACAAAAGAGGTGCCTGGCTGCCTTAACCAATTTAAAAAAAGCTTAACAGTTATTAGACGATGTAATAAATTGCAAACAAGATAAATAGGGCATGGTAGAGAGTATCATCTTTCGCCAGGAAGAGTTAATCCGTCAAAGTTATTTATTCCACAAGAACAGTTACAATATTTAGTTGATAATGTGGGAGTTAAATAATGCGAAACTAGAAACAAAAGTTATATTAATTAAAATACAACTAGAAACAAAAGTTGTATTAATTAAAATACAAGGCGGGCCTAATCAGGCCTATATGTACCTCTCAATCTAGACTCAAGAGTTAAAAAAACAAAACCCTATATTATTGACGGTTGGATGGTAACATGTTAGTAATAGTTATTTAATTTTAATCATTAGCCTTTTATACTTTTGCAAAGCGGATTTTTTTTTTAAAACAAGTATCCGTAACCAGTATGTAGGCCTAATAAGTTTTATGTGGTCTTCAATAAAATTACAGATATGAGGTCATCATTTGATGTTGGCGTACAAGTACTTCAAATAAAGTACACCTCTATGGTACCTACAATTAAACAATTACCTACAAATAACATATTACGTAAAATATTGTTTTATATAATTAATTAATCACCAGGTGTTTTTGTAAGTCAAAATCAAGTAGGCCTACGCCGGATCCATTCACTTGATTTGACATGCTTATTGTTTGAAATATATGTGTAGCCTATATTGTGTGTCGTGTCCACGGGTTTGTATTGTGTAATTGTATAATTGTTTATGTGTGATGCGGTCCTCCTGCTCTTACTATTCTCTCAGCTAACCGAAGAACTCCAAATGCATCAGCCGCTTATATCAACGTAGATTTATGACGTCGTGTGCCCATAGTCCCTATCAGGAAGCATTAATCTTAGTCCAGACGATAAAAACAGATGAGTTATGACGTCATCTTCGGCCGAACTCGGAAACACGCCCCTTTCCTTATATGGTCAGTTAGATTGGAGAAATTGTGATAGTCGAAAATGCAATGGAGAAAATCTGATAGTTGAAAATGCAAAGATGAAAAATTTACAGTGAATTTGCAAAGGCAAAAAGTAGAGAGGGAAAAAACAAAATTAAAAATTTTAGTTTAACTTTCGTCGAGCAATTTTGTTTTATGGTAAATATCCATTAAAATGTATTAAGTGTTATATGATTTTTACATGTGAAAAATCTCGAAAATGGCCATTTTTACCATTTTGACTATGATAATTTTGCAATTTTAATCATGATATTTTCTATTAATATGGCAACGATTCGGCTCCATACACTGCCACTACAATAAACGCCGCCTTTTTTGTCATATCATATGTAATTATTCAGCGTACTAGAAATGGCTAAATATGATGTATACGGACCTGGGTTGCGAAAACAGATACACAAGTATACACGCATCACACATAAACAATAATATGGAAATTAGTACCTTCGATCTCTGTATTGTATCTGGATTTTCTTCAACTTGTTCATCAGGTACGTTATAATCACTGAAATTAATATATAAGCAAAGGTAAAACATTGATTGGAAATAGAAAGTTATAAAATATATTTTGAACAGTCTGCAAGACATGCTCCAGACTAATAATTGTTTTAAAGAGTAATCTCTTTCCATGGAAATATGATAATCATTCATTTGAAATTTGACATATTAGAAACTGACACAACTAATTACCGTGAAAATTAAGATTAAATACTTAAAACAGAATGCTTCTCAATGTTTCAACACAACAGTAGGTGGATCATATTCATTTGATTATTAATGATTCATATGCCGGGAGAGACAGCTAAAGTAAAGCCCGCGTGCCGTTCCGATTGATAAAAAAAGGGAGGGGGGGGGAGTTTCCAACTGTAATTTGAATTAACAATAGAGCACATTTACCTGACAATTTTAATCGCATCCACCCCATTATCAGTTTGAGTTTTTTTGCACCATACTGGGACGATGGCTGTAACATCTTATTTCGCTGGCAGTCCACTGATATGTATAGTGCCATCTTTAATATTCTTGTAGGGCATGAACGACCCTTCCTTGCCGATTGCTTTAGCTTTAATAAATTAAAGATACAAGGTGATTCATTTTTCCATTCTTTGTTGGAGATACATTATTATGACGTTTGTAGATATTTTTATCACTAATCTGAGTGGGCTTCTGCCAGAGAAACAAGGTGATTCATTTTTCCATTCTTTGTTGGAAATACATTATTATGACGTTTGTAGATATTTTTATCACTAATCTGCGTGGGCTTCTGCCAGAGAAACTACAATCTCATATCATTAGAGTCCTTTGAAACACAATTTATTCTAATTAGTAATGCGCAATAAAACAGATTAACATGCAAGCATTTATTTAAAATTTCCCTAGTCAAAATTTGACGGCCCTTTTGTTTCTCCTTTTCTTGTTGCTTTGTTAACAGTGAAATCTATAAACATTAGGGTGGTCTTTATTTTGCAAAATTATGAAATGTTAAGGGGCTACCCTCAATTTATGTTGGAATTGATGAGAAATTAAAAAAAATAAATAAATTAATAATAATAAAAAAAATGTACAATTGTGTATCATCTGACATGTAGATGAAATAATAATTCAGGATGTCTTACTATGAGACCAAGTGGTTTAATGTATAAGCCAAACAAGATCAGTCCGAGGACATGATTTGGTTACCTTTCCATGCCCAAACATTATTTGGTTACCTTCCATATTCTTCCCTACACAAACCAGATCGACTCCTACGTCGGATAAGTCAGTAATCTGAAGATAAACAGGATATATTTTATCATCAATTTTCCACTCGTGTAGTAGGGGGCAATGATATGTTTTTAAGATATGCTTTTTATTTTTCAATAGAAATTAGAATTATCATACTCCAGCGTTAATTAGAATTATCATACGTGGCGCATTGGCATTTTTGCACGTTTCGAGCCCTGTAATAGACAAGAGACATAAATTAAGATCCATGCCTACTGTATATAACTTTTTAACTATCTTTTAACAACAAGTGGTTTGCATGCAAGAGAAAGTTATCTGTAAAACAAACATTAAAATGAAACAATCTAAACGTACAAATTCCAATGATTTATACATGGGCGAAGAGGCCGATATGTTCCATCTCCTGGCATAAATATTCCTAGCTGTATAAAAGCAACTTTCATAGCGTTAAAAATACTCAGAAAGGCCTGCAGAATCAAAAATATGTATCCTGGATCCTGTCTGTAACCGCCTATAATATAAGAAAAACTTTTTCGGTAACTTTTTTAGTATTAGATGTTTAAGTATCCTACCTGTTGTGTAAATTATCCATTAAATCCTATTTTACTTGTCTAGATAGAGGGTTCGAAAATATTTTTAAATCCAAGTCACATTTGAAAAGCTTTACGTTAGACTTTTCAAATGATTTAGTTGAATTTTTCCAATTTTTTTAAATTAGGTGTGTTAAGATGAAATTTGTATCATCAATTAATTGGAATATTGTAAAATAGTACAATTTGTTGACCAGAATAAAGATTGGGACATGTTATTCAGTTACAACAACAGTGGTATTGAGCCTTTAAGGATTTGCCAAATCCCATTACATCCGATTTTTGAACAATGTAGTCGATAATCATCTGCTTTTCTCGTTTGAGCGTAAAATTAATGTTCATCCTTCGCAACACGCGGTCTATGATTGTATCAGACATTTTTTCCCATGCTCAAGTCATTAGCATATAATTATGGTCATGAAGGCCGTATATGGAAAGTGACGTATGATCACGTGAGATGGACTGTGCATACTGTTTCTGACAGAGCGGACATTTTAACTTCGGACATTTTAACTTCGGTAGGCAAGAAATTTCGCATAACAGTTGGGTTTCATCAAATCATATAATGGCTTTTCTGGTGACATATATAATTTAAACAAGAACTGATAATAAAAGTATGAGAAAAATAAATATTTGATATAAGGTAAATCATAATCTATTACAATCTGATACATGTAATTACAGAATGAGAAAAATATCTCTTTAATATAAGGTAAAACATAATACATTGCAATCTGCTAATTACAGTATGAGAGCCAGCGGTTGCCAGGCAAGATACGCCCATATTTTGCAAGAGGTGGATTGAGAACAAGCAATAAAAAAAGCTATTTTTCACACAATCAGGGGCCATAATCCTTAAAGTTATGGTCTGAAATGCGCGAATATCGACATGGACTGAGATATTTGGGATATATATTTTAAGTTTCATCAAAGTTTGCGTCCAACCTCGTGGGGTTTCTCCGGGTCCTCCAGTTTCCTCCCACTGCTAAAGACACCTACGCGCAAGCGAATTATTGAAATAAAATTAAATCATATGTTAGTCCCGTAATGACCTAGTTTGTGTCGAGTGAACGTTAAACCCCATTTCTCTCTCTCTCTCAAAGTTTGCATACGAGGGGCGACCATTTTGTCCGGCAGTTTCGATCAGATTTTCAGGAAATTCGAACTCATTCATCATTAGGGCGTATCGGTGATATATTCAAACGTTTTTTTTTTTAAATCGGATACAAATTGTGACCTCTAGAGGGACCACAAGCTAAAAACGAGATTTTTGTACAATCAAGGGTCGTTATTCAGAAAGTTAAGATCCGATAAGTGCGAATATCGAAAGAAACCAGATGATAATTGTGACCTCTAGAGTGTCCACACGCTAAAAAAGTGACTTTTCGTACAATCAGGGGCCATAATTCATGAAGTTTCGATCCGATACATGCCAATATCGAAAGGAACTTAGATCTTTTGGAGATAAACCTATATTTCATGTCTCGTCAAAATCGGATACGAATTGTGACCTGTATAGTGTCCACTAACAAATTATGGATGGACGTCCGGACGGACAGGGGTGACGACAATATACGTCCATATGAAAATATGGGCGTATAAAATATCTATTTGATATAAGGTAAAACATAATACATTGCAATCTGCTAATTGCAGTATGAGAACCATATAAAATAAAACATAATACATTACATTGGAAACGAGGCTAATTGAGATGACGTCACGCGCTGGGTGGAAATTCAACAGAATTGAAATTATATTACAAATGACTTGGGTGAAAATTAAAATTGATTTGGGTGGAAATCATAAAAAAAACAAATTATATTAAAATTGACTTGGGTGAAAATTATAAAAATCAAATTATATTAAAATTGACTAAGGTGAAAATTATAAAAAACAAATTACATTAAAATTGACTTGGGTGAAAATTATAAAAAACAAATTATATTAAAATTGACTTGGGTGAAAATTAAAATTGACTTGGGTGAAAATTATAAAAAACAAATTATATTAACATTGACTTGGGTGAAAATTATAAAAAAAACAAATTATATTAAAATTGACTTGGGTGAAAATTAAAATTGACTTGGGTGAAAATTATAAAAAACAAAATTATATTATTTTTCATGTCCCTTATCAGCCACCGTATTATACAGGTAAATTCGTACAGTACTCTTCTAATAATCTGGTTCAAGATGTCGTATCGCGCCTAAAACTGCCAGCCTACGTCATTAGACTCTGAAGACGTAGACACGAAATCTGATTGGCTAATGTGTATGTACATAAGGCTATGGTATTATTATTCTACCCATAGAGTTATATATAGAAACTAGAGTCCGCACTGATCACGTGACTCCCATGACTACAACGTTAAAGGTTTGTGCCGGAATGGAGCGACGGCCGCCATGTTAGTTCCGGGGAGTATGAACGTAAATACCCGGATGTTCACTATGTTATCGCATCAATCAATCTGTGTCAAACTGTTTTAAAACGTGCACAAATATTAATTTTTTAAATTATCTCACCCAAATATTTATTGTTTGATAAAAATAATAATAAAGATCCATGGACCGACTTATCTCCGGGCCCCTCTTTCCACGTAAAGGTTATAGAACAATTTAATTTGACATGTCAGGCATCTCGACCGCAGTGTCTCTACAGTACTAATAAATACTTTACCTTCGCTTTTTCTTTTAATTTTTATTAAAATATTGATCTTTTAAATTAGTGCAATGTCCACAATATGTATTCCTATACAGTAAATTTGTTAAATTGTTTTAGAAATTTATGGAACTAATTAATAAAGAGTGTAGAGAAATGAATGGGTTTTTTTTTTAACAATAAAAGTGAACAGAAATCAATAGCCCGCAGCGGTATTTTTATTTATTTGTTAATTATTTTATCTTAGGAAATTAGGGAATGAAAAGTGAAGAAAAATTAATAGCCAACGTAAAATGTTGTATTTCTATTTAACGGTATTTATTTATTTGTAAATTATTTTTAGAAATTTATGGAACTGAAAAGGGAAGAGAAACTAAAAACAGCCTGCAGAAAATGTTGTATTTTTATTTATTCATTTGTTAATTTGTTTTAGAAAATTATGGAATGAAAAGTGACATGTCATTGTCAGCGATCTCGTACTCTACTTTCACTTTCAATTTAATTTCCATTATTGATATTTTAAATTATGTCCCGAATGTATATTCCACAGTAAATATGACAAATAAATAAAATATATAAATTGAAATCTTACCTTACTGTCCTAAAAACAGGACGGTCTTCGTCAGCTTGTGCCTTTTTGACCCTTGTTTTCAAGAATAAATCTTTCCGTGTAAAGTCTTCCATGATGATGGAGGAGTGTTTTGCAGAATAGGCCAGATAGCTTATTAACAAGCTGGCCAAAATGGTCGTCTTCAGCGAAATCGGTCTCCATAAAGTGATCATTAAAATCGAGAAAATGTTTCCCTCTGACTGTTGTTAATATTTCTGCTTGAATCTGTCTTATGATGTTGTTGTTAGTTGCCAAAGGATTAGTTGACTCAAGTAAACTTCTCCTAAAACAGTTTATTTATTGATTTATCTATTTATTTATTGATTAAGAAACTGGATTAAAACGGAAAATGCTATATTTATTTATTTTGAGAAATTATGGAACTGAAAAGTGAAGAGAAATTAATGGCCTGTATAGAAATGTTTTAGAACAACAACAACAATAAAGGAAATATGTTTCCAGAACGAAAAAAATATTTATGAAATGAAATGGGGTTTAACGTCCTACTGTTCTGCACCAACCGGGCTAATGAAGACGGGCATACACCACATAGTGCACTATGAGGGAAATTTTGCCCGAACAGCGGCGGTACGGCCTACTCTTTATATCGCGATTTCCACTTAATTTAAAGGCTCTTTTACGTGCATGCCGATTTTTCGTCACATCCGAACGACTAGACACTGTACCTTGCCAGACACTCCGTCTGCACCACTGACAAGGGAAATCTCCGCTGGAAAAGCCCGATGTATTTTCTGGGGATCGAACACCGGATTCATTTATTCAGTCATTGAGGACTGCCCGACCATAGTATGAAAAAACAGCAATAAAATGAAAATTAAAAATATCATCAATTGTAATTTGTACCTAATAATCCTATCTGCTGTTTTCACAACTGTAAAAATATCATCTGGGGCGTAAATCGAACCTCCTCTGTCTTTACGTACTGTTAATGATCCAAATTTAGAAACTGTTCCGGTTTGACTTTGAAGTATAACACAACAAACTAGGCAGGTACAGTTTTTAATAACATTTCTAGTTATGTATCCCGACATGTAATGCAAGACTTGGTCGGGGTACTCCGAAGAACTCGACAAAAGATTAGCGAATTTTAACATTTGCCCATTTGTATGGTGAACAGCAGCGGGTGTAGAGTCATCAAATAACTCCATAGTAGGTTCTAAAAACGCAACATTGGCATTTTTTGAAGGCATGATAGAATTCTTCATTAAAATCGACCTCAAAGACCATTTAAACTGAAGACAATTTGGATTATTGTTCCACCCTCCTCTTCTTCTCACCCGACTAAAAAACATCTCTAGATGGTATTGGGACATCTTATAAGTCAAAACATACCTAAAAGGTGATGGCATTTTAAGGAGTTGTTCAGTTATATCAAGAACAGATTGAATACTGATCATAAAACCAACAAAAACTGTTTTTTTTCGCCCTTTGCACAGATATTGCCCATCTTTATCTTTCAAATTGGCCATGTAGCTTGTTATTTCTAAAAGCATGGTTTTACGATGTGAAAAATTATTCAAATTCATTGGACGCTTGTATCCCTTGCCACAAGGTGATCTGGAATTCATAAAGTCAAATAACATGTCCATCTTTCGAATGAAATCTGTTGTTTTCTCACTACCTGTAAAATAGGGCAAGCAAAGATCGTGTCTCAAAAAGTCTATAGCATCGGCAACTGACGAACTGAGCGTCTGGACGGCTAATCTTACGTTCATTTTATGCTGATGCCACTCAATGTGTTTCGCTTTTAACTTATTAGCGATGTTCAAATTGTCTCTCTGTTGGATTTCATTAAGTCTTTCTAAATATTTCCAGGAAATTTCTTCGTTTTCATGAAAGAATACCCGAGATGAAGCAAAGCTATTTCTCACAAGTTTGATTAAATGACAGGCATCGAAAATATAATGGTTTCTATCAGTGGCATCAGATGGATGTGGAAAGTAGTGTTGTAAGTTTTCGGTCTGAAGTGAACATCCCATTAGACTGGCTGTCATTTGATTGGCATAGGAACCATCACAGACCACAGATTTAACAACCAAACCGTTTTCTGTTCAAATAATTATTAACTGTTTAAGTATTTCTTTCTGTGTGTTCCCAGACAAATGGTCAGTCAAAAAGTAAGCAACAGGAAATTTCCAGTGTCCGGACAAACCGACTACCATAAAAACAAGTGCCTTTGTTGCTAAACTGTCGCTACTGGATGGTTGAAAATTCCCACTGTCCACAAACCCTGAATATTTTCCAGACTTTGGGTCATAGACTGTCTCTTTCTTCAGCGCCATACCATCAAACATGACCGTGCAATACTTTAATGCTGGCCTCTTCTCTATCATCTGTTTCAAGTGCAGTACAACTTCTGTTAAGAATCCAGGCTCACAATTTAAACTGGAACTCCATTTCCCAATTGTAGCAGAATGGGGTGAGTGAAGGTACTGTCTAACAAACTCATATGCTTGGGGGCTGTAAAGATGTAGAGTTACTGCAAATTTTTTCAATTCCTCTGAGTAGCGTAGACCATGTTTACTGACGTCTTTTGCTATAAGTTCATGTTCAAATAGCTGAAATGCTTTTTCACCAAAGTTTAAGTTCAATAAATCAAATTCTGTAGAAGTTATTAATTGGTTGTTTTTAATTTCGTTTAAAAGATGGCTGATCTTCTGTTCTCTTCTCTTTACTTTCTGTTTAACTGATTTCAATTCTTTTCTTTTGTGTTCAAGTTTACTTTTGGTTTCCGTCAACTGTTCTTTCAAATTTTCATGTGTTAAAGCATATCCATGTTCTTCTAGAAAAATGCGCTTTAGTGGAATCGGCTGGGTCGATTCATCGTCATCACATAAATTTCTTTTCCTAGGTGGATTCCTAGATTTAGATGGTTGTAAATACTTCGGATGACTCGGAAAAATGGTTGGAACTGCAGTAGACTTGAGCTCATGTCGACTTGTCTCGATGTCTTCATTATGGTGAATCCCTTGAGAACAAAAAATGAAATCATTTTACTAAAATACCATTTAGTTCGTAAAAGGTAATAAATAGGTAATAGGTAATAAATAATTTTCTGGCACATTCATATTTAGTTACCTTACAGAACGATCAAAGTTGAGTGGTACTAAACTCTATTACCGTGATTACGGGGGGGGGGGGTCAAGGTAAAAATACGTGTCTTAATACCAAATTCCAGATATGATCTTACATATCAGTGAAACGCACGTACATTGCTCTTTTCAAATATGTAAATAATTTTCTGGCACATTCATATTTTCATAAGTTGAAGTGAAGGATTGGTTGGGATGGTGGGGGCGGGTGCGGGGGTTAATCCAAAATTACGTATATCTATACTGAAAAGTATAAAATAGTTATGGCTCTCTTTAATTATATCCATTATTTGTTGCGCACAGTGCATGTATACTTTTTGTTTCAAAATGGATCAAAGTTAATTAGTCTCCAGGCCTGCTAAACTCTAGTTACACTTACAGAGAGAGGGGGGTGGGGGGTGGCGAGTGTTTAAAATGTTAAAATACGGATCTTAATACAAAATTCCAGTTACAGAGTCATACATCACTAGAAAGTATGTTTCTATCGCTCTTTGGATCTATCAGTTATTTCCTGGCACATTCATGATTACGTACTTTATAAGAGAAAAATTCTCGTTGTTTTGTCGAAAATAATAGGTCGCTGCCCAACAGTAACCTAATTACTAAAGATAGGTTGCCAGGCAACGAAACATACGCCCACAGCAGCTAAATCGTCCGGGCAGTCAACAAGTGTTGTCGCATATTTTTTACTTTTTTTGGTAATGAAACATTTATAATACACTAAAATCTGATTAAGAGTAACAACTAATGAAGTAATTATCAATCTGTAGTCAATCGGATGATAACTTTAGCCTCTAGAGCGTCACAAGTTTTTTCAAAGTGATCAAGGGCCATAAGTTTGGCAGTAATTATCGGAAATCGTTGAAAATCAATAGGATTCTTTGTCTCATGACCTCAAACACTGTGTATAAATTTAAAGTCAATCGGATATTAACTTTAGCCACAAGAGCATCTGCAAGATTTTTTAAAGCGATCAAGGGCAGTAATTATCGGAAATTGCTGCAAATGAATACGCTTCTTCGTCTTATGACCGTAAACACTGCGTATAAATTTAAAGTCAATCGGATAATAACTTTGGCCTCTAGAGCGTCCACAAGATTTTTGAAGTGATCAAGGGCCATAACTCTGGAAGTAATTATTGAAAATCGCTGAAAATCAATAGGCTTCTTTGCCTCATGAACTTAAACACTGTGTATAAATTTAAAGTCAATCGGATATTAACTTTGGTCTCTAGAGCATTTACAGTTTTTTTTTTTGAAGTGAGCAAGAGCTATAACTCGGCAGTAATTATCGAAAATCGCTGAAAATGAATAGACGTTTTCGTCTCATGACCTTAAACACTGTGTATAAATTTAAAGTCAATCGGATATTAACTTTGACCTCTAGAGCGTCCACAAGATTTTTCAAAGTGATCAAGGGCCATAACTTTGGCAGTAATTATAGAAAATCGCTGAAAATCAATAGGCTCCTTTGTCTCATGACCTTAAACACTGTGTATAAATTTAAAGTCAAACGGATATTAACTTTAGCCTCTAGAGCGTCCACAAGATTTTTCAAAGTGATCAAGGGCCATAACTCTGGCAGTAATTATCGGAAATCGCTGAAAATCAATAGGATTCTTCGTCTCATGACCTTAAACACTGTGTATAAATTTAAAGTCAATTGGATATTAACTTTGGCTTCTAGAGCGTCCACAAGATTTTTGAAGTGATCAATGGTCATAACTCTGGAAGTAATTATTGAAAATCGCTGAAAATGAATAGATGTCTTCGTCTCATGACCTTAAACACTGTGTATAAATTTAAAGTCAATTGGATATTAACTTTGGCTTCTAGAGCGTCCACAAGATTTTTGAAGTGATCAATGGTCATAACTCTGGAAGTAATTATTGAAAATCGCTGAAAATGAATAGATGTCTTCGTCTCATGACCTTAAACACTGTGTATAAATTTAAAGTCAATCGGGTATTAACTTTGACCTCTAGAGCGTCCACAAGATTTTTTGAAGTGATCAAGCGCCATAACTCTGGCAGTAATTATCGGAAGTCGCTGAAAATCAATAGGCTTCTTCGTCTCATGACCTTAAACACTGTATATAAATTTAAAGTCAATCGGATATTAACTTTAGCCCCTAGAGCGTCCGGAAGCAATTGTGGACGCCGGACCGACGGACGGACGGGGGCGACGACAATATACGACCACATTTCAATGTGGGCGTATAAAAATAGACTATACTTTCAATTTATCTTATTTGTCGAAGGCACGGATTAGCCATACCAATCACGTGATTTCATTGCAGTCACGGTCGTCCAGCGAATTTCTTATAGTTGGCTAGCTTGAATTCTGCTTATCGTTGGCTAGAATCCTTATAGACGGCTAGATCTTATAGACGGCCAGCTTAGACATAGTCATATACATTCAATAATACATATTACATAGACAACTCAATACATTCATACAAACAGTATACTACATGTACAACTGTACATGTATATCAAATAGTAAGTGCAGGAGGACCGCACTACACGCAAAACAAAAATCTACAAGATAAACCTGCGGACAAGACAGAAAATAGACATTGCACCAAATAAACAAATATCAAATCAAGTGAATGGAAGGGGTTTCAGTTACATGTAGTTGCCACCAAATTTGATTTAGCTCTCTTATCAAAAGCCAAAAACACATATAAAGCCACTGCCTTGGCAATCAATTTTGGTGGTGTAAAGAGATTAATAAAATTGTAGGAAATCTTAGGACTTGTCGAGAAGGCTGGGTATATATGGGCTTGGCGTATTTCTTCATACTTGCTACAGTATAGCAAAAAATGTTGCTCGTTTTCGGTCGAATTAAATCGCAAAATTTGCATAGACGCTGATCAACAGGAATTTTTTTTATCGGCCCCTCTCTAATTCTAAGTGATGCGTACTGAGTCTAAGTGTGGTCATAGCTTTCTTATGATCTCTATTTTTAACCGAATATAAATAGTCTGGAGAGTTGGTAACAGTAGCTAGGTTTTAAGATGAAATATGTACGTAATTTGCTGTTATTGGAGTTAGAAGATATGTGGTAGAAGGAGTTAAATTTTGAATCGAGGGATTTCTTTATATTGTCTTTATTTAGCAAATGAACATGATTTATTTGGAGTTTCGAAGTTAAATTATTGATTGCGGCTGACCAAGATAATTTTTCATTTTTTATCTTCAGTATAGGCTGCTGAAAGTAGAAGAAATATTTGTTTCATCCTAACATCGTTTAGCCTTTTATGATACATCATGCGGGTATAGAGGGTTCCGGGAATGTTTCTAATTTTTGTATCATTTCCCACAATTCCTCGCGCGAGACCATTCTGGTAGGCTGTTTGATAAACAAATACTATCAATGATGTAATTGAACACTAAACGTATATAATAAATGGCACCCACGTTCTTTGCCTACAGTTACAACTTCGGTATATCGGCCTTGGATTATTGTGAATATTGACCGTAATTTCATTATATTATAGTTATTTAGTTAAACAGCATGTGTAAAGAGTTGATATATTTACTACCACATGTTTATCGTCAAGTAATAAAATACAACGAAAGAAATGCTTACCGTGTTTGTATTTTTGTAAGTAAAAAATAAATCCATATCGTTTCCAGTTATTTTTAATTATTATCACAAGAAATAAATAAAACACTATGTCTATTGTAACGGTTTTTTTTTTCACAAAAAGAATTATCTTGTGGAGAAATTTAAAGTCGTATATCCTCGACCGCATAGACTTATCCCAGACTGAGCTGACTTGGTGTCATACACTTGTAATACACTGTATAGTCATTTGCATGCATGTTGGTTTCACTATAACAGGATTGCCAGTGATAGAACAGATCAAAGGATAAAATTGCACGTAGCCACTACTTCGACACGTGTTATCTTTAGATGTTCAGACTACATGGCGTCTCAAATAGTCCAACGTTAAAAGAAGTTAAATGATAAATCTCTGGCACCCTGGGTCATCATTGAAGAAAATGGAAAAATTTTGTCTGCTTACTGAGATTGTAAGGGAGGTTTAGGTGAATCTTGTTCCCATGTGGCGTCGGTATTATTCTACCTTGAAGCCAGTGTACGGATAAGAGAAGCGGCGACAGTTACTGCAGAGCCGGCATACTAGATGCTTCAGTTCCAGCTTCTCGAACTGGTGTTAGTTATGAACCGATTCGAAGAATTGATTTTACGTCAGCCAAAACATTGAAGAAAAGAATGTATAAAACAATTGATGAGCAAACATCCCACCCCTTCATCTAAAAAGAAATATTCAATGCCTTGAGCAGCAAAGCTTGATATATATAGGGCTTTTGAGGGGGATAAACCGGTTTTTTTGTCGGTTAAAGAAGATTTTATTTTTAACAGCCAGTTTATTCCAGAAACATTTCTGACAGCCAAAATATTCGATGATCTTATCAGATTTGTATGATGATAACAGCACAGGTAGTTGACATTGTTTGGGTTGATTGGCCGTAACGCTCTCTATAGCCTACAAATACAATACTCAAGTCAATAGACCGCACGAAAGCTTCCCTTTGTTTACATTTACGGCCTACCGCAATGGCGGCTCGCTATGAATTGTGGGTAATTCCTAGTTCCGCAATACATCCAAGGTTGGTCGACTGGTTGATTCAAAATGGATTTGCATATTTTTATAGGTTTTGATTAATTTTGTCCCATTTTTCAACTGCAAATTTTTTGCTGTATATCGGAAGCGTAAGTTGCTATTTGTTTGATAATGGCCTGGTACAGTTTGATCAAGACGTCGGTAGGAATATAGTCAGATGTGCAAACTTTATTTCTGATACTGTACCAGGCTCTTTTCGCTTTTTTCCCTAAGTCTGACATGGCCTGTTTAAAGCTAGAGTTGTTGGATATACATACACCCAGATATAGACTTATCTGTGTTTACATCTAATTTCCAGTCTGAACAGAACTGTCCCAAGGAGTTTAAGCAGTGGACACATTAGCCGAATCGTTCGGCCGAATCAATCGGCGCCGAATTTTATTCGGCCGAATGGGTGGACACACTAGCCGAATGCTTCGCCCGATTCAACCTGTCGATTGCATCACCTTTCACGTCACATGATTAAACATGGCGGCGTCTATGTCTTCAAACTATCACGTGACTTCTCGATATGAGTGGTGATTGGCTAATGAATTCTATATTCGGCCGAATGCTTCGGCGAAGCGGACACACCAGGCGAATATAATTCGGCCGAATATATCAAACCTGTTTGATTCGGGCGAATCATTCGGCCGAATGACAGTGGACACACTAGGCGAATTTCGACGCCGATTGATTCGGCCGAATCATTCGGCTAGTGTGTCCACCGCTTAAGACTCTTTTGAAGACCAATATCTGTAGAGGAAATCAGAACTAAATCACCAGCATAGAGAAGGTGTGAAATTTTGGTATTATCTAGAGTGGGTGCATCGTTATCAGAATTGGTTAAATAAGTGTGAAGATCATTAATATAGATATTGAAGAGGGTAGGACTTAGAACACAGCCTTGTTTTACACCCATATTTGAAATTATTGAATTAGAAAGCCCATCGGTAGTTTTGACTCTATACGAGGTGTTTTCGTACATTGAGTATATGAGGTTAAATATATTGCCAGATGATATTATACTTGGAATTTGATTTTTCATATAGCATTTCGTTGCCGCAAATGACAGCATCCCGTATAAATACCGTCTCAAGGTATGCTACCCCACCCCTCTTATACCTTACAATTCACCCTGTAGATATTAATGTGCCAGGAAAATGATTATATTTTCTGAAAGATAATACATTCCTCTATTAAATGGTATGTGACAATATACTTGGAATTTGATTTTTCGTACAGAATTTCGCTGATGCAAATGACAGCATCCTATATTAATATAGCCTCAATGTCGGCTACCCCCACCCCTCTTATATCTTACGATTTGGAAAGAAGATATCAATGTGCCAGAAAAATGTTTATATTTTATGAACGATAATAAATTTCTCTCTTAAAAGGTATATGCCATTATACTTGGAATTTGATTTTTCATATAGCATTTCGCTGTCGCAAATGACAGCATCCCGTATAAATACCTTCTCAAGGTATGCTACCCCACCCTCTTATACCTTACAATTCACCGTATAGATATTAATGTGCCAGGAAAATGATTAAATTTTCTGAAAAATAATACATTCCTCTATTAAATGGTATGTGACAATACTTGGAATTTGATTTTTCATACAGAATTTCGCTGATGCAAATGACAGCATCCTATAGCCTCAATGTCTGCTAACCCCACCCCTCTTATACCTTACGATTTGGAAAGAAGATTTCAATGTGCCAGAAAAAAGTTTATATTTTATGAACGATAATAAATTTCTCTCTTAAATGGTATATGGCATTATACTTGGAATTTGATTTTTCATATAGCTTTTCGCTGTCGCAAATGACAGCATCCTGTATAAATACCGTCTCAAGGTATGCTACCTCACCCCTCTTATACCGCATAATTTAGCTTGTAGATATTATTGTGCCAGGAGAATGTTTATATTGTATGAACGATAATAAATTTCTCTCTTAAATGGTATATGATATTATACTTGGAATTTGATTTTTCATATAGCATTTCGTTGTCGCAAATGACAGCATCCTGTATAAATACCGTCTCCGGGTCTGTTACCCCACCCTCTTATACCGCAAAATTCACCCTGTAGATATTATTGTGCCAGAAAAATGTTTATATTTTATGCACGACAATAAATTTCTCTTTTAAATGGTATATGATATTATACTTGGAATTTGATTTTTCATATAGCATTTCGTTGCCGCAAATGACAGCATCCCGTATTAATACCGTCTCAAGGTACGCTACCCCACCCCTCTTATACCTTACAATTCACCGTGTAGATATTATTGTGCCAGGAAAATGTTTATATTTTATGACCGATTACACTTTCTTCTATCAAATGGTATATGAAAATGTTTATATTTTCTGAAAGATGATAAAGTATTCTTTGAAATGGTATGTGATAATATACTTGGAATTTGATCTTTCATAATGAATTTCTACAGTGTGAATTGTAAGGTATAAGAGGGGTGGGGTAACAGACCCGGAGACAGTATTTATACGGGATGCTGTCATTTGCGGCAACGAAATGCTATATGAAAAATCAAATTCCAAGTATAATATCATATACCATTTAAAAGAGAAATTTATTATCGTTTATAAAATGTAATCATTTTTCTGGCACATTAATATCTACAGGATGAATTGTAAAGTATAAGAGGGGTGAGGTAGCTGACTTCGAGGCCATATTGATATAGGATGCTGTCTTGTCGCAGTGGAATGCAATATGAAAAATCAAATTCCAAGTATATTACCACATACCATTTGAAAGAACAATTCAATTTATTATCTTTCATAAAATATAAACATTATCCTGGTACACTACTAACTTCTGGGTGAATTGTAAGGTTCAAACTACTATTAATATTGTGTTTCGTTTCTTTTTGTTATATTCTGTGTTTTCTACTATAAATCAGTATCGACGGCGACTAGTGGACAGAATTGATCACGTGATTAGAGCAGATCAATCCATTGTGCAAAGAGGTGAATATTTTAAACTATATTTATTCTTGTCTGCTAGCTTTTGGTTACTTCTAGCAGACATTGTCTGTTGTCTGCCAGTTATAGGTTGGGCTGAAGCTCCAGTATTGGGCGTAGAATACAACTCACTGAAGATCCAGCATTGTGCGATATTAGAAGACTTTCGTAATACTCTGTAAAACAGATTGGGCACAACCTTGTCACATAATACTATAATAGACAAAATTAACGCAAGATGAACTGTTTTTCCACAGAAATATTCCCAACTAAATTTAGTAGCATTATATATTATATTTCTGACGTACTGTTGTAGGGGTCTGGGGCTCGTTGCAACAAACAATCCAGAACGGGTTCAAATCTTTATTATATATAGTATAAACCAAGCAAGTAATAAAAACCCTGCAAATATACAATTCAATATAAGTTTTACATCACAAAAGGAAACATCAAGATACAAACATTATAACACATCAACTATAATCATTTCTACAGCATAGACATAAATCTGTGCTACTAATTAAATTACTATTTAAATAAATAATCAACATGGTACCAGTACTTTAACTAAACTAGTCTATATCAACATTTTAAACTAACTTACCCGAAGTGGGGTTTTAAATGCTTAGATTAGCTAAATGTAATCAACTTAACAACCTGAAATAGGATGAGATGTATATATATGTAACCGGGGGGTGTAAATTCTCAATAAAAACTAAGGTGATTAGTTTTTAAACCTTTATTAAAAACCCTGAAATATATATACGTTAAAATTAATATACATATCACAGTAACAGTTGAGTACAATAAAATAATAGTAAGGCATGCATATTGGTACTCAATGAAATATATCAATAATTTATACACTAAAATACATCACTAATTAAATTAAACATATTAAACAGGCCTTAAGTTTATACTAAATATAATATAAGTAATTGATAACATACCCAAAGAAGGGGTTTTTAAATAAGACTATCAAGATGGTGAACACAATCTTCAGATAACTATATTCTGTAATACTGAAGTAGTATAACTGGAACAATTCCCTGAAAATAACCTAACTAGATTTGGAAAATAAAGTTAAACAATTTGATTGAAGATATCAAATTGTCCTTACACTTCGAAATCTATCTAATGTCTGATGTCTAAAGTGAGGTTCAGATAAAAAGAAAACTTGCTTGTAACCAAGGGAGTAGAATTGTACTCACCCCAAGATTTGGGCTCTAAGAAAACAGTACAGGTTAACAAGCCAAGTTAAAGGAGAGATGTTATTATAGACCAGTTGCAATTAAAATTAGTGTCAGTTTGTTAGTTTAAAGGTGCACTCACTCAATACACTATATTACTTGACATAATAAAACCTATAAACATATTAAAATTCCGCTTCGCTACATACTCCCTCCCAATAAAACAAATGTCGTCCCGACATCCTATTAAAACACTAAAAACCAAGAGTCAACTTTAAAACACTACTTAGACTTTTACGTTGTTCAAACGGTAAACCTATAAAATCATCCGACAGCAGCAACGCCAAGACTGTAGCTGGACACTGAACAACAGAAGAAGTTGAAGTCTGGGCTAATACATAGTCTTGATAACGGGCTGGTGGCTGTCGATTCCTTGAGGATCTCCTTGGTACAGGCTCATCTACATCTGGTTCCTCAGATGAAGGGCTGGATAGAGATTCCAGTTCTTCTTCAACACGGAGAGGTACTGTGGAGCTAGCTGGGGAATCGATTACATCATTCCCTTCCACAATAACAATCTCCAGATCATCATCACTTGAGGTACCTGGTTCCTCTGGAATTATTTCAGGAATAGATGTTACTTTCCTTCTAGGTTTCGGTATTGGTGGCGGCTGGGATAATTCCATAGGTACAGTCCCTATGGGAAGAAGATGGTTCCTGTGTAATGTACGTGTTGTACCAGTTCCATTTTCCCGCTGCAGCACATACACCGGTACATCTTGATTGGGCTGTTCCTTTATAATATAGACGCAATCTTCCCATTTGTCAGATATCTTGTGTCTACCTTCTTTGAAAAACAGTCTTTTCACAAGCACGCGATCTCCCTTTTCCAAGATTGAATTCCTTGCCTTCCGGTCATAAACTTTCTTTTGATGTGACTGGGCCTTACTAATTTCAGAAGAAGCCTTGAGATAAGCCATCTCCAAACTATCTTTGAGATCAGCGACATACTTGCTGTAGCTGTTTGCAGACTCTTGATTAACTAAACCAAGCAAAACATCCACAGCAAGATGAGGCTTCCTCCCAAACATCAGAAAGAAAGGTGAATAACCGGTAGTTTCATGGATGGTACAATTATAGGCGTGCACTAAAGATGGTAAATGCGTCTTCCAATCTGTTTTTTCGATGTTCTCAAGAGTTCCAAGCATATTCAAAAGGGTTCTGTTAAATCTCTCGCACATTCCGTTGCCGCTAGGGTGATAAGGTGTTGTACGGGATTTCCGCATTCCTGTTAGTAAACACATTTCTTCGATGATCTTATTCTCGAAACTTCCTCCTTTATCACTATGCAGACGTCTTGGAAACCCGTAGTGAACTATAAAATTTTCAAACAAAGCTTTAGCTGTTACTTTTGCAGTCATATTCTTGGTAGCTATGGCTTGGGCGTATCTGGTGAAGTGGTCGGTTATGACTAATATGTAACTGTAACCTCCTTTTGACTCTTCCAAGCACATGTAGTCTACACTAACTATCTCCATTGGTTGAGTTGAATGGATGTTAACTAATGGAACTCTTGTATTGGTTGGAGACTTCCTCATTATGCAACGTTGGCAAGTCTTGATGTGATCTTCTACATCTGTCGTCATTCTTGGCCAATACACACGTTCCTTCAGTAAAGAAACCGTCCTGTCTCTTCCTAGATGTCCAACATCATCATGACAACCTTGCAGAGCTACCTTTCTATCCAAACAAGGAATCACCAGTTGTAGAACTTCTTGTCCACTTACAACAGATTTTCGGTACAAAACATCTGACTTCAGAGTGAGGTGGTCGAATTCCCGAAGAAAGATGGCTTCTTCCCGATTGCTGGGTGGGGACTGTGGTCTTTCATTGTTCTTCACTGCTCGATGAAGGGGTCCAATGATAGGATCTTCTAGTTGTTTCTTCATCCAGTCTATTTCATGAGCAGGAAACATCTGTGTGTTAGTAACACCTGGGATGATCTGAGTCGCTAAACACTCCACATAGCCATTATCATTTCGGAATACACTGAGTGCTCTGAAAACATCGGGACTCATCTCCTTGTAAGTATCCTCCGGTGGATTGGGTATTCTTGAAAGGCAGTCAGCATCGATGTTCCGTTTTCCTGGTTTGTACCTGATGTTAAAGTTGTAGTTCGCTAAATCCGCTAACCAACGGTGACCAGTTGCATCAAGCTTTGCTGTTGAGAGAACGTAAGTAAGTGGATTATTATCTGTATAGATGGTAAAGGTGTTCCCGTAGAGATAATCTTTGAACTTATCAGTCACTGCCCACTTCAACGCCAAAAATTCCAACTTGTGTGCAGGATAATTTTTCTCTGATTTCGATAATCCTCTGCTGGCATATGCAATTACTCGTTCTTTATGATCTTGCAATTGGTACAGAACAGCGCCTAATCCTCGGCCACTCGCATCTGTGTGTAACAAAAATGGCTTAGAAAAATCTGGGTAAGCCAGAATAGGTGGTGACTGTAACAATGTCTTCAGTTCTTCAAAAGAGCTATCTTGTTCTGGTCCCCATTTCCATTTTGGTGTTGACTTATCATCTGACGTCTTCCTCCCCCTCTTCTTGGAAGTTGGTCCTACTAAAAGCTCATTCAAAGGTCTGGCAATTGTAGAGAAGTTCTTTACAAATCTCCTGTAGTAACCTACAAAACCTAAAAATGACCTTACCTCATCTGGGGTTGTTGGTGTTTTCCAGTCCCTGACCTTTTCAATCTTTGCTGGATCAGTCTTTATGCCTTCTGCGGAAACTATGTGGCCCAAATATTTAACTTCCTGTTGGTAAAAATGGCATTTCTTCGGCGCAAGCTTCAATCCACATTCTTCAAGTCTTTTAAATACCAGTTGCAGTCGCTCCAGATGTTCTTCGTACGTCGATGAAAAAATAATCAGGTCGTCAAGGTAAATCATGCAGATCTTATAGTTTAGCTCTCCTAAACACTCCTCCATCAGTCTTTGGTAGGTGGCTGGTGAGTTGGTCAATCCGAAGGCCATGCGTGTATACTCATAAAACCCAAGAGGACCTACTGTAAATGCTGTCTTTGCCTTGTCCGACTCTTTCATCGCAATCTGATGGTATCCACTTTTCATATCCAGGACTGAAAAATATTTAGCTCCAACCATATTATCTAGCATTTCTTCAATTCTGGGAAGTGCGTAAGCATCTTTGATGGTACGTTGATTCAGCTGTCGATAATCAACACATAGTCGAATGGAGTTGTCTTTTTTCCGCACTATAACAATATTTGATGCCCAAGGACTCTGCGATTTCTGAATAATTCCTCCAGTCAACAATTCATTAAGGTGCTCTCTTATTTCATTGTACATAGATGGTGGTATTCTTCTGTTCTTTTGCTTGAATGGTACTTCATCTGTAAGGTTAATAGCATGTTCAACCATATGAGTGCAGCCTATATCAGTATCACTGTGAGAAAAAATGTGTGACCATTCACTGATAAAATCCTTAACACCTTCTAACTGACTAACGGTAAGTGCTGATCCAAAATGAATTTTATCCAAAATACTGCAATCACTTCCAACTTGAACAGAAGAACATGTACTACTCTTGTTGATACTGTTTACAATGGTTACTGGTTGTAGTTCGCATATAATGGACTGTGGTTGAATTGAAACTGGATGAGTGGATAGATTTGAAATTCTGATGTAGACAAGATCGTTATTGTCTGGATGAAAATCGACAAGAACAGGTGAAATTTCAACAGTGTCTGGTATCTTGGACTGTGTAGAACGTTGACACATCGCTTTACAGTGAACACTTGATTTAGCAGTAACCACTCCTGCTATAACTGTAGATCTATTGCTGTGTAACAATATAGAATTTCGTTCAGCACACTTCACAATACCCACGCACTTATCTTGTTTGTACACATTTCGCTGAACTTTAAGACATTTAAATGTTAGCAACCAGGGAGTTTCCACTTGAAGTTGTCGATGAAAGTTAAGTCCATGTTTCTTGATAACTGTATCCAAAAGATGTTGTAAAATGTTAGTACCAAGCAGTATTGGTGTGATCGGATGGTATGATGTATCTGGTACTACTAAAAATATACATGGTATTGCAGCTGATGTCATCCTAGGAACTTCAATGTCGATTTCGATCATACCTAAGTATGGAAGTTTATTTCCTCCAGCATCTTCTAAATTCACCAAAGTATCTAATCCTTGCAGCTCACAAACACCTTCAAGGTGATCTCTAAAAAACGATTCACAAATCGTTGATACTTGGGAACCACTGTCCAACAATGCTTGACAGTCCAAATTACCAATTAATACTGGAGCTACATTACTCTTCCCTAATAAACTAACAGGGCTCTTAGTTCCCAAGCCTATTGTCTGCCCTTCGACAAAGACTTCTTGCAGTTTAAATCCTTGTTAAGTCTAACACGACAACCTGTACGAATGTGTCCCTTTTGACCGCACCTAAAACATGTAGGTTCCTCGTGTTCCTGTCTACTGTTACTCTGATCCGGTCTATTATTCTTCAGATCTTTTACATCTTTCTGAAGTGCCTGTACAGTCTGTGTTAAAGATGCTATTAAGTTCTTCATTTCATTGTCTTCTGTTACAGCTTTAATATGATGAGATGCAGATGGTCTTTTTTTCTCCGATGATGACAAATAAACTTCAGATTCAATCTTTCTCACTTCCACCATCAATTCCTCATAATCTTTAATACGATCGTATTTATGCGCAGTTTGCTGTTTAATACTGGCTGTAAGTCCACTCCAAAATCTTGTACGTAACATGTCGTTGGTAGCATCCTGTGAAACATCACCACGATCAACAGCTTTCTGGAGAATATCTTCAAGTCTGCAACCCCATTCTGCAACTGATTCCTTCGGAGTCTGCACCGTAGAGTAAAACTCGGCTAACAGATCTTGTGTCTCCTCAACACGTCCAAAAACACTGTTCAGCTTCTTTAACAGACGATCTAACTCCACCCTGTGTCCTAATCTCATCACTATCTTACCTGCTTCACCACGTAATGACTTAAAGATGGCTTGTCGAATCTGTTCCTTGTTGTAACTTGACTGAACCAACTCCTCAACTTCAAACTTCCAAACGTCAAAAGAAACTTCAGACTTGGATGCTGGATCCCCAGAGAAAAATGACACCTTGGGTAAAGCTGGCAGCATCTTAATGTCTTCGCGTGGTTTATCTCGACTTAATGCTGGTAGATGTTCTTGTGAGGGATGAAGTTCTTCCTTTGTTGTAAAATAATCTTTCATCCATTTCTCAAGGTCTTCTTTACTGGAAGCTTTAGGTTTGACACCCATGGCTAGAAAAGTTTTTAGCAAGTTATCAGCTTCTTCAGGGGAAAATGATTCTGCCATTGCACAGCTGAAATAAAAACAACACTTTTGACCAAAATAATCAAACACCAAATCACAAGTTGATAAAACAAATCCTGAATCCAAAACTCGTAAAATGAAAATAATCAAATTCACAATTCAGTACAAGTGTCAAACAATAAAACATCAACCCAAGAAAAAGGCCAAAATCACAATAAAAATTAAATAAGTCCAAGTAAACAGTTGAATTCAAGTCACAAGTCAGAGTCAAGTCTAATGTAATGTCAAGTCTAATGTAAAGTCAATGTCTAAGTCAAAATCCCAACAAGCGACAAACTTAAACTCAAAACCAAAACTCAATACAAAAACAAGAGCGCAAACAAAATCAAACTCAATATAAAATCAAATAGAAGTAAAAAAAAATACTGTACACAAAACCAAATCAGATATCAACCCAAAACACAATTTCAAAATCAAAACCTGAAAAATAAATAATCTACACCAGGGGTATCACTGAAGACGAATTAAACAAAGTTCCAATCAGTGACAATCATAAAACAATTTATAAATATATACAAATATTTATACCATATACAAGGGTTGTGAATGCAAAATATGTTAGTGCTGAATATGTGTGTGTTACAATAATGGACAATGTTATTTGAGGGAGTAACTGAAAAAAAAATGGAATGAAAGACTGAAAGAAAAGTGAAGTAAGTCTGTCCTGAAAAAAAACTAAATAAACAAATCCTATATAAAACCCTAAGTTCAGGTATGTGTGCTCGCGATCCCACCTAATATAACCAACCCAAATACACAAGTACACACCCTTTCACTCTATTATAATTTAGTTTAAAAGTAAAAGTGGAAAATGTATGCAATATTTCATAAGTAGGATAATAAACAAGTATGTAATAAATTAAAAGTCAAAGGAAAAAAAATAATTTCACAAATATAATTGTGAAGAAGTTAACTATATAAAATAAAAGAAGTAATTAATCAATGAAAAACCTAATACTGAATATGAAGTTCTAATATGTGTATTTGCTATAAAGAATAGTTACAATCAAACTTTGCCCAAATACCAAGTTGTTGACTTTGACCTACTGGTCACAGTGACCTGACCTATATACTAAACAGGAAGTCAACAAAAATGTCAGTGGGTCAAATCCAATTTTAACCAGAAATAATCTATGTAAATAATGAATATATAATCTTTTAGATTATGAAAATAGAAAAACAAAAATTGCAGTATTTTAAATAATAATTAATATAGTAAATTAAAGTAAAGGCCTACCGAACAAATCCAAAAGAATTTCACAAACACAAGTATGAGATTAACACTGATAATGTCTCTAAAGATCCACCGATGAAACAGCAGCTGTATCCCGCGAACGCGAATCTTTAGGCCTCTGGAACTCTGTCTGTAGGTACCTTGTCTTCAGAACGTTGGGCGCCAAAATGTAACCGGGGGGTGTAAATTCTCAATAAAAACTAAGGTGGTTAGTTTTTAAACCTTTATTAAAAACCCTTAAATATATATACGTTAAAATTAATATACATATCACAGTAACAGTTGAGTACAATAAAATAATAGTAAGGCATGCATATTGGTACTCAATGAAATATATCAATAATTTATACACTAAAATACATCACTAATTAAATTAAACATATTAAACAGGCCTTAAGTTTATACTAAATATAATATAAGTAATTGATAACATACCCAAAGAAGGGTTTTTTAAATAAGACTATCAAGATGGTGAACACAATCTTCAGATAACTATATTCTGTAATACTGAAGTAGTATAACTGGAACAATTCCCTGAAAATAACCTAACTAGATTTGGAAAATAAAGTTAAACAATTTGATTGAAGATATCAAATTGTCCTTACACTTCGAAATCTATCTAATGTCTGATGTCTAAAGTGAGGTTCAGATAAAAAGAAAACTTGCTTGTAACCAAGGGAGTAGAATTGTACTCACCCCAAGATTTGGGCTCTAAGAAAACAGTACAGGTTAACAAGCCAAGTTAAAGGAGAGATGTTATTATAGACCAGTTGCAATTAAAATTAGTGTCAGTTTGTTAGTTTAAAGGTGCACTCACTCAATACACTATATTACTTGACATAATAAAACCTATAAACATATTAAAATTCCGCTTCGCTACATATATATATATATATAATGTGTGAATGCATGTATCGTGTATGCAAATTAACTTTATAAACTTTATCCATAAAAACTACTAACTTCAATATTAAAATATAGAACTACAGAGGTAGACTTATACAGCTTATATAACCAGTAAAACATAATACAGCATACCTGGTAAATCACTATAATTCTTCACCAAAACTTCTAGAACCAACCACCAAAATTCTAAACTTATACACAATACTTTCTATGACACCTCTTTGAAACAAAGATAGCTAGCAACTGAATGTAGCTACCAACAAAATGAAAATCAGATCACATGACCAAAAACAATGAAACTAAGTTAAAAGTACTCACCGTTGTTAAAGCAACAACAGCTTACAGAAGTTGACTTATAAAGATTAGAATATTAAAGTGGGGGTTTAAAGGTGCTCACTAACATGTGCTATACTAAAAACATTTAAAATTGATATATACAAAAACTGTAAAACATTTTTTCTATTCTACTACCTGTAACAATACGTAATCTTGTTTATAAGCCAAGGTAAGTCTCACTAACCTGGACACTCCTGTAAGGTACAGGCCTACCTAGCTACGAGAACGTGGCTAAAAACCTTCACATAGAAATAGAATAGATACGGCGTTAAATATTAATATTGCACGAAACGAAACACAATATTAATAGTAGTTTGAACCTTACAATTCACCCTGAAGTTAGTAGTGTACCAGGATAATGTTTATATTTTATGAAAGATAATAAATTGTTCTTTCAAATGACATGTGGTAATATACTTGGAATTTGATTTTTCATATTGCAATCCACTGCGACAAGACAGCATCCTATATCAATATGGCCTCGAAGTCAGCTACCCCACCCCTCTTATACCTTACAATTCACCGTGTAGATATTATTGTGCCAGGAAAATGTTTATATTTTATGAACGATTATACTTTCTTCTATCAAATGGTATATAGCATTTCGTTGCCGCAAATGACAGTGTCCCGTATAAATACTGTCTCCGGGTCTGTTACCCTACCCCTCTTATACTGTATAATTCACACTGTAGATATTATTGTGCCAGGAAAATGATTATATTTTCTGAACGATTATACTTTCTTCTATCAAATGGTATGTTATAATATACATGGAATTTGATTTTTCATACAGAATTTTACTGATGCAAATGACAGCATCCTATATTAATATAGCCTCAATGTCGGCTACCCCCCCCCCCCCTTATATCTTATTATTTGCCAAGAAGATATTAATGTGCCAGAAAAATGTTTATATTTTCTGAAAGATGATAAAGTATTCTTTGAAATGGTATGTGATAATATAATTGAAATTTGATCTTTCATAATGAATTTCTACACGGTGAATTGTAAGGTATAAGAGGGGTGGGGTAACAGACCCGGAGACAGTATTTATACGGGATGCTGTCATTTGCGGCAACGAAATGCTATATGAAAAATCAAATTCCAAGTATGATTTTTCATATAGCATTTCGTTGCCGCAAATGACAGCATCCCGTATTAATACCGTCTCAAGGTACGCTACCCCACCCCTCTTATACCTTACAATTCACCGTGTAGATATTATTGTGCCAGGAAAATGTTTATATTTTATGACCGATTACACTTTCTTCTATCAAATGGTATATGAAAATGTTTATATTTTCTGAAAGATGATAAAGTATTCTTTGAAATGGTATGTGATAATATACTTGGAATTTGATCTTTCATAATGAATTTCTACAGTGTGAATTGTAAGGTATAAGAGGGGTGGGGTAGCAAACCTTGGGGCGGTATTTATACGGGATCCTGTCATTTGCGGCAACGAAATGCTATATGAAAAATCAAATTCCAAGTATAATATCATATACCATTTAAAAGAGAAATTTATTATCGTTTATAAAATGTAATCATTTTTCTGGCACATTAATATCTACAGGGTGAATTGTAAAGTATAAGAAGGGTGGGGTAGCTGACTTCGAGGCCATATTGATATAGGATGCTGTCTTGTCGCAGTGGAATGCAATATGAAAAATCAAATTCCAAGTATATTACCACATACCATTTGAAAGAACAATTCAATTTATTATCTTTCATAAAATATAAACATTATCCTGGTACACTACTAACTTCAGGGTGAATTGTAAGGTTCAAACTACTATTAATATTGTGTTTCGTTTCGTTTCTTTTTGTTATATTCTGTGTTTTCTACTATAAATCAGTATCGACGGCGACCAGTGGACAGAATTGATCACGTGATTAGATCAGACCAATCCATTGTGCAAAGGTGAATATTTTAAACTATATTTATTCTTGTCTGCTAGCTTTTGGTTACTTCTAGCAGACATTGTCTGTTGTCTGCCAGTTATAGGTTGGGCTGAAGATCCAGTATTGGGCGTAGAATACAACTCACTGAAGATCCAGCATTGTGCGATATTAGAAGACTTTCGTAATACTCTGTAAAACAGATTGGGCACAACCTTGTCACATAATACTATAATAGACAAAATTAACGCAAGATGAACTGTTTTTCCACAGAAATATTCCCAACTAAATTTAGCATTATTATATTTCTGACGTACGTAATCTTGTTTATAAACCAAGGTAAGTCTCACTAACCTGGACACTCCTAAGGTATAGGCCTACCTAGCTACGAGAACGTGGCTAAAAACGTTCACATAGAAATAGAATAGAAACGGCGTTAAATATTAATATTGCACTTTTGCATCTCTACCTGCAGTTTCATTGTCTGTATGTTTGTGTTTTCCTATTCCTTAGTATGATGTCCTGTCCGTGTATTTGTGTAAATTTTGTGTGGTGAAAGCCCCCTGCACTTACTAGTAGAGACTTGAAATTTTTAGGGGATGTTAAGGGGGACTAGGGATGACCTCACACCAAATTATGTCAGCCGAATCGTTCAATAACTCATTTATATATTTCTATGATTTTACCGACCTTTTAGTTTTCGAGGAGATACTTTTTTCCTATCGTCGCCATGCTTGTTTACTATTTAGACTCGAATAACAAGACACTAATAGTCCAAGAGCCAGTGACGAAAAAACTGCCTCATAAGTAATAGAAGGTTTGACCATGTTAATTGGCAGCTTTTGATAGGGCAAATTCAAAACACCCAGTCTTACGAGGTTTTAGTGGGGCATTTGGCAGGGAGGGGCAGATAAAAAGGGCCAAAAAGGGCTAAAATTTGCCTCATAAGTAATAGGATCAGAATTATTTCTAAAATGTTGCCATACAATGTATGAATATAAAAAATATAAATCTTACCGGAAAAAGTGGGGCCATGCCCTTTTCTGACTGCCTTAAAAAGTGTGGAGGAGGGTCAAAATTTGCCTCATAAGTAATATAGTTGAAATTGGTGTCAAAAGTTAGCTATGTATGAGTCGATTCTAAAAATATCAAATCTGACTGGTTTCAGTGGGGCACATCCCCAATCTGACCACTTAAAATCTGCCCAATCTGCCACGCCCACAAAAGAGGTCAAAATTTGCCTCATAAGTAATACGATCAGAAATAGTTTTGAAATGTTGTGGTGCTATATCTGAATCTTAAAATACAAAATCTGACCGGAAAAAATGGGGCCACGCCCCTTTCTGACTGCCCTAAAAAGTGTGGACGGGGGCCCAAAAATGCCTCATAAGTAATAAGATTGAAATTGGTGCCAAATGTTAGCTAATTATGAGACGGTTCTAAAAATATCAAATCTGACTGGTTTCAGTGGGGCAAACCCCTAATCTGACCACTCAAATGTGCCTAATCTGCCACGCCCAAAAATAGGGTCAAAATTTGCCTCATAAGTAATATGACTGAAACTGGTGCCAAATGTTAACCATGTATTAGTCAGTTCTAAAAATATCAAATCTGATGGGTTTCCCTGGGGCAAACCCCTAATCTGACCACTTAATTGTCACCACCCACCCAAAGGTTGAATACACATGCTTGCTTTTACTTCAAAGTTAAATCTACAAACGGACTAGTTTGACACCCCCACTATCAATTTGTACTTTTCAACAACATAGTAGAAATTCAATACAACATTGCTGACCTCCAAGAGATATGATTCTCCATTAAATATAGTATTACATTATTTCATGGCATTATCTTTTAAAAAATAATAATAATGAATCAAAATTTAAGATAAATTCTGGAACAAGCGCCAGTCTTATATCATACAGTGTCTGTCACTGAATAACATCATAATAGCTGATGCAAAATATTTTATAACATTATTTTATTAATTGTTGTAAGACTGTAAAGTGAGTTAAAATGGAAGTCCACGGTAAGCAATGTGTCCTCCATTTGGGAGATGCTAACCAAAGCCGTGGCAAGGTTATTGGTTTCACCGAAGAGACATTAAAAAAGTGTTACAAGGTTCTGTGTCATAGACAAAAAACTAAATCAAAATATTCTGTTATTGAATTACCAAATATTATTGATGAAACTGTTGGATAGAAGACCCTTACGTTCTACCGCACCAGATATAAAGGATAAACCTGGTACCAATGTGTTTGAGAGAAATTGTATATTTTGCCTTAAATATGCTAGAAAGCATCATGGCAGAAAGCTAAAACTAGTTAAAGTGGAAACACAAAATTTAGAACAAAATGTACGGAAATTTGCTATTGATTTAAATGATGAAGCATTACTTGGTCGAATTAGAGGCGTTGATTTCATTGCCAAAGAAGTCAGTTATCATTCTCAATGCCGTATTGATTATCAGAAAAGGGCAGAAGTGCTAACCAGGAACAAAGGAAAGACATCACCTTGGCATAAGATAAGAGAGTCGCATGAAAAAGCATTTGAAATTATTTGCAAATTCATACAAGAATCTATTATTGAAGAAGAAAATGTATACACAACAAAAGAACTATATAATCAGTACATTGCAATTCTGTTGGAAGTATATACCAGTTTTTCGGAGGATGGCACCTAAGATATATTTGGTGATTTTACTATTTTCCATTTTGAGAGGAAGATAATGAATTACTTTGGAACAGAGAAATTGACATTATTATCATCAAATACTAAAGGGAATATCATTTATAACAATAGAATGAATGTTGAAGAGGCCATTAAAGAAGCGTTCTCAGAAAATCGATCAATAAAAGCGAAGCTCCGTGACATAGCATACATATTACGTAAGGAAATACTAAATGTACCAAAGTCCACTTTATCATCAAAATTAACAGTGCAGGATATAATTCAAGGAGAAGCGTCGGTGCCAGATTTAGTAATCAACTTTTTTACTCATTTATTAGGAGGGCCTGACCAGAGACGAGGAAAAACAGAAAAAAATGTTCGAAAAATTGCATCAATTTCTCAAGATGCCATGTACAATGTTTCGTGTGGCCAAATTAAAACTTCCAAACATTTGACTCTTGGAATGGCGATGAAGAGTATAACATGTAGCAGAAAAGTAATTGATATTTTAAATCGTTATGGACATTGTGTTAGTTACAACTGCATTGAAGAACTTGAGACAGAATTAACATACAGTTCACAGGAAGAACTGAGAATGGTTCCACATGGAATACAGAAGATGTCATCATTGGTTACCTGTACTGCCTGGGATAATTACGATAAATTTATTGACAGTATAGATGGGAAAGGAACACTACATGATACTGTAGGTACATGTATATGTTTTCAAAATAAGGATATCAATTTTGTATCGGATACAAGTACCAGGACTGAAACAACTGACAATGATAACCGGCTTCCAGTTTGTCGGAAAAGACGGTCATTTACTCCAATCCTTTTGAATCTGGAACCATATAGGAAGAAGCCTAGAATGACTAACCGTGAATTTATCCCAGAAAATGACCCCAGAAGATCTATTATTCCTAGTAGCTGTGCAGATGGCAAACTTTTGGATGTTATTTGGATGATATCGCATGCATTAGAAATTACTGATACACCAATGTGGGTAGGATGGAATTCACTTGTGGTAAAGGATAACCTTCCTCAACAACAAATATGTTATCTTCCTCAAATCAACCAATCACCAACCTCCCTCAATGTTGTTTTGGAAACAATGAAGAGATCCCAACAGATTGCTGAAGAGTGTGGTCAGGAATACATGATAGTGACATATGATTTGGCTATTGCAAAGATGGCATATACAATTCAGGCTGCAGAAAGTCCTCAATAGCTGATGGTTCTCTTACCGGATTTTTAACAGGTACCCACTACAATCGATGTAAACGCATCCACCCTTTACTGGTTTTATCTTTGGAGGTATTACATTTCAGACAGTTTTGTGAATCAAATTCCTCAACAGCTATAATGTTTGAAGATGAACTTAGACGTATGTGTAGCCAAACTGAATATGACAATTCTTCTGTTTCCAAAGAACTGAATGAAATAATTGATGCTTATCTAACATATTCACAAAAGACACTGGCTGGTGAACATGGGAAAACAGCCAAATATTGGTACACGTATCTGAAAATGATTCGAATATTTCACCTTTTTTCACGAAGTATTCATGTTGGTGACCACAACTTATTTACATACTGCCTCTTTGAAATGTCAGGTTTATTCTTCAGCTTCAATCAGCCAAACTATGCCAGATGGATTCTCCGGTTGCATGACAATATGATGAAAATAGATGAAACACATCCTGGAATATCTGACGAATTCCGAAGAGGTGCCCTTTCCATAAGTAGGACACCAAAAGATTTTTCTAGATCTGCTGTCGACATCACGCTAGAACAGACAGTCAATGCAGATGCTGCTAATGGTTTTTCATTTATATCATCATTTACAAATTCCATAGCAGCTAGACAGAGATGGTCCATGTCTCATTATATGAGGGCAACTATAGTTGGACATGTGTTTGAACATTTAGGCATTTCCAGAGCTGAAGATGTAACTTCTGAATTGAGACAAGCTAATATTGAGAAGAACACAGCACATCGCAACAAAATTATTGAAAAAATTGTAAACATGTCTAATCCATTCAAGAATAATGTGGAACAAGATATATTAATTAACATTAGCTCTGGTAAAGCTGCTTCTTCATCAACAACAGATTTCCTTTTAAACGTTTATGAAAATGGTAACAAGTCTCGCGACAAATTTATTTCAGAAGTTATTGCAGACCCCTCCCGGTTTGATAAACCCATTAAACGGTCAAAACCAAGCACATTTGCTTCTGACGGTACCTACAAGAAACGACAAAAGAATGGCAACATAGTACAGTTGAAAATGGAGAGAGATATGATGGGTCGACTACTTTATATATCTCTTGAAAATAAATTAGACCTGATGATTACTTTATCTTATCCGCTCACACCAATGCCACTTGTGTTTTGTCATATAGATGAAACCATGATATCAACTCAAAAATCTTTGCTTTTGAAGGCCCTTGAAAGTAGAATAGAGTCTCGTGAGCCTAAATGGATTGACTGTACAGTGATAGATGGAATGTTTTTTCTTCATCTACTTGGAGAACTCCCAGCAACATTTGGTGCAATTGCTCGTTATATTTTGGTTAAAATATGTAAAACCATCGATAAAGGACATAGAGAGAGATAGGCGTGCTGGTTCCTTAGATCGTGACCAAGAATACACCATTTCAGGTCCAGACATGAGACGGCCATCAAACTTTACATCAGCATTAAGAAATGACAAGTTCAAAAAATCTCTTGTGCAGTACATAGTTAACAATTGGATGAGTACTGACTATTTGCCAGTTATTGGATCTAAGATATTGTATGTAACTCTGGATACAGACTGTTATGTTTTTACAAATGTAAACGGGTCTCTTCAGTGTAACAAGGATTCTACATTGACATGTATGCACAAAGAAGCAGATTCAAGAATGCTTTTTCATATAGCTGCGACAAACATGTCCGAACGTAATATTGTTGATCGTTCCATAGATACAGATGTTTTGATCGTTCTACTTGGAAATCTGCACAAAATTCCTTGTGTCGGAAATGTGTGGATGGAAGTTGGAATCCAGTCGCAAAATAATTTGAGATATATTGATGTCAGTGAGTTAGCAAGACAATTAGGACCATCACTATGCAGTGCTTTACCAGCGTTTCACTGCTTCACCGGCTGTGACTATACTGCTGCATTCTTCAGAATGGGAAAGATTCGCCCATTAAAAGTTCTCGAGGACAATTCAGAGTTCCAAGAATCATTTTCCAACTTTGGATGCCAACACGATATGAATGACGAAGATACAACTACAATAGAAAAGTTTGTTTGCAGCATATATGGATTATGTCATTTAACAAGTGTAAATGAGGCCAGATATAGAAAGTTCGTAAAGGTTTATAAACCAAACAGTAACCTATTTGGTAAAATAAAGGGAGCTGACGGAAGTGCCTTACCCCCATGTAAATCTGTTCTCCTGCAGAAAATTTTTCGAACAAACTACATCAGTGGGATTTGGAATAATGCAACTGCTCGCAACCTGCATTTACAAAACCAGAAGAATTTGGATGGGTTCTTGAGGGCCATCGCTATAGTCTGAAGTGGTCTGATGGAGATCAAGTTCCAAAATCACTAGATTCTATTTTGGTAAATGATTTAGGCAAAGAAAGGGACATAGATTCTGATGATGACAATGACACAGATGTCCAAACCAGAACAATAGATGAAGAAACTGATGAAGGCGAACTAGATGAATAAATCTGAGATTAAAGCAACTGGAATGAATAATTAGTAAATAGAGAAATTATGATTTGCTTTGCAAATTAATTCAATTAATAGGCCTTGATTTTGTGAACATAAAAAACTACCAAAACGGCATAATATTTTACGGTGAATAATGGAATGGAAAATTAGTGACTAAAGAAATCAATTCAATTACTGCTAATCAATTCAATTACTGGGACTGGATGATTATTTTGTGAACATACAAATTTATATAAAAATACCAAAACTAGAATGAAAACTTGCTGACTAAAAGAAATCATGATTTGATATTAATTCAATTATTAGGACTGGATGATTATTTTGTGAATATAACGTTTTATAATTGACCAAAACTGCAAAATATTTTACTAACAGGTTTCATGAAAAATTTTGGAAAAGAAATGTTTCAAATATGATTAAAATGATACTGTGTTTTTTAAAAAGTCTTAATGAACAGGAATGTCTCAACTCCATTCAGTCATGGGGACCTTCTGACAATATCTGTGTTACTACTAATGAGATAATTCTTTGGGTTGATTTTAAACTAATTTAATAGTATTTCAATATGAGCTAAAGCATTGTCGGTTGGAGCAAAATTAATTCCTTTTCCCCACTGAAAGCCAGATTTAAGAACCTACATACAGACATTTGGCATGAATTTGGATCATATTTCAACTTGTAGATTTAACTTTTTTAGATTGAAATTGGGACCAAATGTTAGCTAATTATGAGACGGTTCTAAAAATATCAAACCTTCTATTACTTATGAGGCAGTTTTTTCGTCACTGGCTCTTGGTCTATAAGACGGATTCCTACATAGAGCGAGATGAGGTTTAACGTCCACTCGACACAAACTAGGTCATTTCGGGACTAGTCTGGTCAAAGTAACATTTGACGTAGAACAAATTGCAACAAAATGTTTTTTAATTTCTATTGACTTATTATGATGTCCTAATTAAGGAAAAGAAAGTTTACCAAAATCGGAGTCCAAATAAGGAGAGGGGGCGTGGCCAAATCCAAGATGGTGGCTGTCGATCAAAAATTGCAAATATCTCTAAAACTATTGGAATTAGACACCATAAATGTATTGCGGACAGATAGAATGTCGGTATCAGCGAGTCCAAAAATTGCGACGTTATGTCTCTGTGACGTCATGGCGTTGCTGTGACGTCACAATAGCATATCAGACGGCACATTTCTTCCAAGATTAGTCCATTTACACATCTTAACAGCAGAAAGATGATTATTTTGTGAACATACAAATTTATATAAAAATACCAAAACTAGAATGAAAACTTGCTGACTAAAAGAAATCATGATTTGATATTAATTCAATTATTAGGACTGGATGATTATTTTGTGAATATAACGTTTTATAATTGACCAAAACTGCAAAATATTTTACTAACAGGTTTCATGAACAATTTTGGAAAAGAAATGTTTCAAATATGATTAAAATTATACTGTGTTTTTTAAAAAGTCTTAATGAACAGGAATGTCTCAACTCCATTCAGTCATGGGGACCTTCTGACAATATCTGTGTTACTACTAATGAGATAATTCTTTGGGTTGATTTTAAACTAATTTAATAGTATTTCAATATGAGCTAAAGCATTGTCGGTTGGAGCAAAATTAATTCCTTTTCCCCACTGAAAGCCAGATTTAAGAACCTACATACAGACATTTGGCATGAATTTGGATCATATTTCAACTTGTAGATTTAACTTTTTTAGATTGAAATTGGGACCAAATGTTAGCTAATTATGAGACGGTTCTAAAAATATCAAATATGACTGGTTTCAGTGGGGCAAACCCCTAATCTGACCACTCAAATGTGCCTAATCTGCCACGCCCAGTCAGATTTGATATTTTTAAAATCGGCTCGTACATAGCTAACATTTGACACCAATTTCAACTATATTACTTATGAGGCACATTTTGGCCCCCGTCCACACTTTTAAAGGTAGTCAGAAAAGGGCATGGCCCCACTTTCTCCGGTCAGATTTATATTTTGTATATTCATAAATTGTAGGGCAACATTTTAGAAATAATTCTGATCCTATTACTTATGAGGCAAATTTTAGCCCTTTTTGGCCCTTTTTATCTGCCCCTCCCTGCCAAAGGCCCCACTGAAGCCTCGTAAGACTGGGTGTTTTGAATTTGCCCTATCAATACCTACCAATTAATATGGTCAAACCTTCTATTACTTATGAGGCAGTTTTTTCGTCACTGGCTCTTGGTCTATAAGACGGATTCCTACATAGAGCGAGATGAGGTTTAACGTCCACTCGACACAAACTAGGTCATTTCGGGACTAGTCTGGTCAAAGTAACATTTGACGTAGAACAAATTGCAACAAAATGTTTTTTAATTTCTATTGACTTATTATGATGTCCTAATTAAGGAAAAGAAAGTTTACCAAAATCGGAGTCCAAATAAGGAGAGGGGGCGTGGCCAAATCCAAGATGGTGGCTGTCGATCAAAAATTGCAAATATCTCTAAAACTATTGGAATTAGACACCATAAATGTATTGCGGACAGATAGAATGTCGGTATCAGCGAGTCCAAAAATTGCGACGTTATGTCTCTGTGACGTTATGGCGTTGCTGTGACGTCACAATAGCATATCAGACGGCACATTTCTTTCAAGATTAGTCCATTTACACATCTTAACAGCAGAAACGAATACTGATGCAGAAAAGAGTACCTGCCCATTATGTTGGGTTGATAAAGAAGAACAATGTGTTACAATTACTGAGAAGGGGCTAAAAGTATAACTATGCCAGTACTGCTGTATTGCCGATAGGTGATACTATTAGAGTAGCTGCAGGAACACGGATTGATTTCATTGTTTGAAGAAATTAAATGAAATGAGGTTATACATCCTATTGTTCTGTTCCGATTTGGCTCCCTTAGTGTGCTATGAGGGAAAATTTGCCCTGCAATGGCGCAACAGCCTACTCGTATATCAAATTACTTCCGATAAGAGGTCTTTTACTGGAGAAGTAGTGCATCAAAGGGTAAATGGGTGGGGCTGATAAATTTTGAAATTTGGCCCAAAAATCATCAGAAAGATTAAGATTTTGACACCAGTTTCGTAAATGTTCCTGATATGTGTTATAAAAAAGTGACGGCAAATTCCACTAGGAAGCCAAATTCAAAATGGGACCCATTTTTGAGAGAAATTCAGGTATAAAATATGTTCCGCCCAAAGGTATTCCAATATGATTCGCATCGGCGGTCACGATTGGCGGGACATTCAAGATGAAATGGGGTTTAACATCCTACAGTTCTGTCCCAACTGGGATAATGAAGACAGAGGGACATTTCAATGTTAATTGTAGTAATGTGATGGTGTAATAGGTTAAACTGGATGTTTTCGAGGTCGCCGAATTCATATCTGAACTGCTAAATGTACTATTTTCTTCCATGGTCTACTGAACATTTTGTCGAATTTGAGTACCATATTGGTACCATTTTGCGGTTCAGATGTTAATTTACCTACCCCTAACACCTACTATTTGACATATTATGCCATCACATTGCTAACATCACATTCGCATTCCCGCCTAATGTGGCCATATCTGGAATAAAGTCATCATATTGGAATACTTATTTGTATTGGCATCGTCCGGATTCTGAATCGATCCATGATTAAAGATATATAATCCATCAAAACGCATTGGGTGGACTTTATTTCATGGTCTGCGACAACGAAATCCAGGCCCTGGGACAAGTGACTCGGCGAAACGTTTTGAAAGACTTGGCAAGCGGAATATTTCCATCCGTATCACGTATCCGTATTGTATACGCGATACGTTGCGTCAATATAGTTTTTAGAGTTTTGGCAGATTTTCACGTCGCATACTTATGCGTCTCTGACCTGAGCTTAGTTCTATTACAGCATCACCACCAGTACTAGTCAAGTGCCTAGCCTACAAGTCGCTGGGCTATTAAAAAAGAAAATATAATGTCGAAACTTATTAAAAATCTTCGACTTTGATTCAACAGCAATTTCTGAAAGTTTGTATCCCTTTACCATAGAACAAAATCATTTAAAGATTTGCAAGGTCCCACCTCCCTAAATTTAGCAGCATGCAGACAGACATGAAAAGTGTGAAAATTCTGAGAAAAACCAATCAAAAATAATGATGAAATTCCAGTCGTTATCATGGTTAAAATCACATCAAATACCTTCGTGTTCTGGGATAGCCTACACATAGATTCATAAAAACTCTATGACACAACATTTCAGCGTCTAAATGTAGCAAAAAGACGGTAAAAAGGCGACAATGTTATACAGAGCTTTTCCGTATGAAAGCTGTTCGATACGTGCTGTCGTATCCGTATCACGTATGAGAAATACACACACATTGATGTGACGCGATACGGACCAGGAATTTACGCTTGCCAAAAGTCTCTATAGTCTCTAACGTCACTTGGTGTATAGCTGGGGTAACTGGAGGTCACTTTGCTAAAGCACATTGGTCGGAAAAGGGTCCGCAATTGGCAAAAATATCGAAAAGCTTCGAGATTTTAGTGCCTAATAAAACAAAGACGGAAGTAACAGTTTCGCGTTCAGTTTCGATACCAGTTGGCCGACCTAGAGAGATCATTCATCCATTGTAGCGTTCTTCCGGCCCGGACTTGGCCCGAATACCCTGACGATCACGATAGCATCAATCGGAACGAGAACGGGCAGGTGCTCCACGGCACTGAGGCCTAGGCAGGTGATTTATAGTTTTAAATTTACCAATTTTTCCAAAAAATGTGAACAGACAGAATCCGATTCTAATCTTACCCATGGAACTAGGTACCCACATTCAGAAAGGTTACCAGTTTTCTTCTGCTTTACGATCAAGTAACAGTGTAATATTTTTTATTACTGTGTACCAACAAATGTTTTTTTTAAAAAAAAACCATTACCAGTACGTGTCATACTTCCGGGCCCCTCTAGACTCCGGGCCCCTGGGCAAGTGTCCCAGTTACCCTCCCCCACCTCTCTTACGAGCCCTGCTTCATTTCCATCGCAACTCTTAAAACCTGGTGTTTGACTACCGGACTGGTACCATTAGCCTTGCTCATCAAGAAAAATACATCCCAACAGACTTTCAGCTAGAGCCAGTGGCTTTCATCTTTTTGAACTCTGTGGTATTGACTTCCTGTCTGTCCACATGAACGGGGCCCCCAAAACGTAACTCTTTAAGTGATGCTTTTAGTAACACTACCAGGGGGCCCTGTTCGCATTACAGCCAAAATTTTTTTTTTTTTTTGTTACACATCTCGAGTACACCTGTGTCAAAATGTAAATCCTTATCATGATTTTTGGGATTAACCTACTTCTGAGTGGCCCAAATGTCAAAATTGGTCAGCCCCGCCCATTCAACCTTTAATGCATTTCTCCTTTAATGCATTTCTCCAGTAAAAGAACCCTTTGCAGTAGGAATTCGATATAAGAGTGCCTTTGCGCCACTGCAGGGCAAAATTCACCTCATAGCACACTGATGGAGCCCAGCTGGAGCAGAGCAGTAGGACGTATACATTGTATGTATAACCCCATTTCATTTTTATACGCCCACATGGAAATGTGGTGCTATATTGCCGTCGGTCCGTCCGTCCATCGTCCACAATTTCTTGTGAACACACTCTACAGACTACATTTATCAACCGATTGTTTTGAAATTGATATACATGTATGTTGTTTGCATTAGTGAGATGAAGAAGCCTATTTAATTTCAATAACTTCTGTTAATTTCTTCTGGAGTTATGGCCCTTGTGAACGCTCTAACGACAAAAGTTATCAACCGATCTGTATGAAATTTATATGCATCATTTAAATTAGTAAAACAAAGAAGCCTATTGAATTTCGGCAATTTCTGTTAATTACATCTAGAGTTATGGCCCTTGCTTCACTTTGTTGAATCTTGTGAATGCTCTAATGACCAAAGTTATCAACTGATCTGTATGAAATTGATATGCATCATTTAAATTTGTGAAATGAAGAAACCTATATAATTTCCATTAATTACATCTAGAGTTATGGCCCTTGTTTCACTTTGTTGCACCTTGTGAACGCTCTAACGACAAAAGTTATCAACCGATCTGTATGAAATTTATATGCATCATTTAAATTAGTAAAACAAAGAAGTCTATTGAATTTCAGCAATTTCCGTTAATTACATCTAGAGTTATGGCCCTTGCTTCACTTTGTTGAATCTTGTGAACGCTCTAATGACAAAAGTTATCAACCGATCTGTATGAAATTGATATGCATCATTTAAATTAGTGCAATGAAGAAGCCTGTTGAATTTCAGCAATTCCCGTTAATTTCTTCTGGAGTTATGGCCCTTGTTTCACTTTGTTGTACCTTGTAAATGCTCTAACGACAAAAGTTATTATCCGATCTGTATGAAATTTATATGTATCATTTAAATTAGTAAAACAAACAAGCGTATTGAGTTTCAGTTATCACCTAAATTAGTGAAATGAAGACGAACATGCCTATTGAATGTCAGCAGTTTCCGTCAATTACGTCTAAGAGTTATGGTCCTTGATTTACTTTGTTGAACTTTCGACACAACAAAAGTTATCATCCGATCTGTATGAAATTTATATGTATTATTTGAATTAGTAAAACGAAAAAAGCCTGTCGAATTTGAGTTACGGCCCTTGTTTTAGTTTTTAGAACCTTGTGAACCTTCAAACAACGAAAATTATAATGTCATCTGTATGAAATTGTCTATTAAATTCCCCTAATTACCTACAAAAGAATAAATATGTGACAACCCTTGTCGACTGCTCGGACGATTTAGCTGCTGTGGGCGTATGTTTTGTTGCCTGGCAACCTATCTTATTTCTCGTTATTGACGTAGGCTATTTTTGTCAACAATTGAAATGAATCTGTGTTCCTGCTGCTACTGTAATAGTATCACCTTTCGAAAATGCAGCAATATTTATATTTCTATCCTTCTATGTTATTGTAACACATTGTTCTTGTTTATCAACCCATAATTGGCATACCCTCATAGGCATTCGTTTTTACTGTTAACATAAATGTACTCATTTTGGAAGAAATGCGACGTCTGATATGCCATTGTGACGTCACAGCAACGTCATGACGTCATAGAGACATAACGTCGCAATTTTAGGACTCGCTGGTACCTACTTCCTATCTGTCAGCAATACATTTATGGTGTCTAAATCCAATAGTTTTAGAGATATTTGCAATTTTTGATCGACAGCCGCCATCTTGGATTTGGCCACGTCCCCTGTCCTTATTTGGACTCTGATTTTGGTAAACTTTCTTTTCCTTACTTAGGACATCATAATGAGTCAATAGAAAACAAAAAACTTTTTGTTGCAATTTGTTCTACGTACGACATCATTTAGCCGTCATTTGACCAGCCTAACTAACATATGGTTCAATTTTATTTCATTAATTCGCTCATTAATTATATAAGTACCTATTATGTAGAGACTATATTTCAGAAAACACAAAGGTCTTGCCAATAGTCATGTCAAGTAATAAAAAGTGCAATTTTAAACATGAAGGATGCAAACCAGGTAAACACATTAAAACAACTCAGTGAACACAATTCCCATAGAACACACACACTGAATCATATTCCTGAAGCAATCCCTCTCTGGCCATTGCTGGAATTGGCTTCTGATTATTGTGCTTTTGAGGGAGTTTGTCTATTCTTCCCATTCAATCAAATCTATCCCAAGTACAGCAACATGACAACCCTTCGTTTAATCTGGGTCTTCTCTAAAACCTTGGACAGTGATTTAAGGTATTAAAAACGGTGAAGGTATGTTTGTCTCCAAACAGTATTGTTTACATTGCTTTCGATTTGATAGCCTCGTTTGTTACGCAATTAGTTTTTCTGCAGTATTCTGCTATGCACTGGTTAATTGGGCATAATAGAATCGTGAGCCATGACGTAACGTTATTTAAACATATTTGGTCCAATTTGGAGCTCTACGTAATGCTTTTGTAACGCAGTTAGCTATTGGTTGTTAATTGGACCATTGACCAGTCATAATTTGGAACAGAAATTTGCTTTCGTTAAAGCAGTGTTTAGTGGGGTTAGGTATAATCAAACAAAAGACTGCGAGGAGTATGACACTGAATATTACATCTTGGCTAGCCTCCGAGACACCGAGCTGACATAACAACATACAATTACAACACCATATATTACATAAACATTATTTACAAATATACAATTAAACATTAATAAATTCCACCCTACTACATATGGGTATCATCAGTGCTGGATTAACCATAAGGCAAATAAGGCACGTGCCTTAGGGCCAGCTAAAAATCCAGGCCACAAAATAATAAAGTAAAACTTTTTTGATAATTATCAGGTGGTGACAAAAATGCTTGCCTTTATTTTTATGTAAATAAATTGCATCCTTCTTCATCTAGGCGTTTGTCGTAATCTAGCTAGGCAGTGAAGGGGAATATGTAGGCTACTTATAGTAAATACAGTACTGTCAATGTTCTGAATTTGTTTGTAATAAATTTTCTGTTGCTAAATTTAACTTAATTCCTTTTGTCAATGAGCCCAACATATCTGTATTTTCAGGCCACCTATCAAAATGTACCTTAATCCGGCACTGGGTATCATGGTAGATCGCGTAATTATATACTAGTTAACGGTATTTAAATCTGAAGCTCTAATGCACTTTCGTACTAGAACTTCCCATGGTCACACAGACATGAAATTTGCTGGTAGGTGGTAAGGGGGACGATCTCGCACCGAATGTCAGCCGAATCAATTAACGTTTCATTTTACTGACCTTTTAGTGTCTGATATTTACTTTTTCATACCGGCTGCCATTTTCCTTGTTGACTATTTAGACTCGAATAGCAAGACAATACCTGCTGAACACCAAGCAAACTTCATACTAACACTGATCATAAATAATAATAATAATAATGATAATTTTCGTCATTTTAATTTTATTAAGTAGCTGTTGCTACGAATATAACGAGCCGTTGTAGCTCAATGACAAAGCCCTGGCTCGATAATCAGATGGTTCGATCCCGATTTTTCCTGAAAAGGGCCAACAGTATAATACGATCAATGGTCTTTTTATCAATTTTAATGCATGAGACCATTGTAATGCTCAGGGTTTGCGAGCATCTGGTAATTCCTTATACACACAACTATGACTAAAAACCCAAGAAAATATGCCTACATACATGTATATGACCATGTATATGACCCTGTGACCACTGTGAGGCTTAGACTGTTACCCTTTACATCATGGTTATATATTTAGACATAACATCCCTCCTTTTGTTTAAAATCAATAAAATGTTTGTTTGGAATAAAGTTTGTTTCACTTCTAAGGGTCCTTATAATAAGCACACTAGAAAACGAATTTAATAATAATCATTAATCTCTGAATTTCACAGGTTTACATCTGGTTCTCTTAGATCTGTTACCATTCATCTGGGTACTGGTGTTTGGGAACATATTTACAGATGATTAATTACTATCACAAATTTGATCTGGATTCTTCTAAGTGGCACAGGAATATTTGGCACCATGAGTATCATTATCATACACAGCAAGCTCAAAATCAACTCTGTAGACCCTTGGATGTCTTGGATACAGTTTGGATTTAAACAGTTGTCCATTTAAAATTAAATCAATAAATGGCGGACCAAGCTAACGTTTACCGTTAGTTGCTGATGTCACCACCGGAAACTGGTGATGAAAGGCCTGCCAAGCGAGGCTACCATAGCCATTGAGCATGTTACTTGATAATCGAGAACATGTGGGTGGAGTTATCCTCTGTCAATCAAACGATCGCCAATTCTCATAGACGGTGGCAGACAATTTCTAGTCCAAAATTCCAAGTGACAATTCCGTTCAGAACAAAGTAATTTGACTAAAATTTTTATGTGGACGTATATTGTTGTCGCCCCTGTCCGTCTGTCCACAATTGTTTGTGAACACTCTATAGGTCACAATTTTTATCCGATTTCAACGAAACTTGAAATATAGGTTTATCACCCTAAGATCTCGATTCCTTTCGATATTGGCATGTATTGGGCTGTAACTTCATGGATTATGGCTCCTGATTGTACGAAAAATCACGTTTTTAGCTTGTGAACACTGTAGGGGTCACAATTTTTATCCGATTTGGTTTAAACTTGGAATCCCCCCTGGGATGTAGGGGGTGATAAGAATATACCCTTCGTATGTCCTGCGTGTCGTAAAGTAAAAGGCGACTAAAAGGATCCCTGTAATGGGGCAACATGCATGCCGTGCGTTGCGACCCTGGTAATTGAGATGGGGATTTGGCTTGCGAGCCCTTTCTCTGCAACACATTACTTTGGCCCATGGTTCACCTAGACGGGAGGTCAGAGTGGCCCACTCTGATCAATCGGCTATGGTCATTTCAACATTAAAGATGGTACTTTTTCTTTATTTTTTTTCTCAAGCTTTGTTTTTGAATTAAGCTGTTTAACCGTTGTGTCCTAGGTACCCTCTTTGACGCGTGGCCTGGGTCAATCATGTTTGATATATACTTGTATACATCTTGCTTGAGTATACCCTTCGCCTATCCCTGAGGCAATGCGCTGGCCATCCATGCTAGTCCTCCCCTAGTAGGCAGGGAAGTAACCTGGGGGTGGCGAAGGGTGAACATCCAAGATATTATTTCATGGATCCCCCAATCCCCAATTTGAAAAGACAGAAGACAGACGAAGATCCTAATATTCCTGTAACAGTATCTAGATCTTGGCCGAGGTTTCTCCTTATCAAGAGCACCTCAAATGTAGAGCCCAAAAATATCAAGAAACTGAAAAGTGGAGCATTATTGGTAGAATGCGTAAAAGAGCAACATGCAACTATGTTACTTAAATCTGACATGCTTGCTGATTACTCTATCAGAGTGACTCCACATAGGTCACTAAATTCATCTAGAGGTGTTATTCGCTGCCGGGACCTTGATGAAGGCAGCAGTGAGGAAGAAATGGATGAACATTTATCATCACAAAATGTTACACATGTTAAAAGAATTAGTGTTCGACGTGGTGATAAAATAGTTCCCACTAGTACATATGTCCTCACTTTCAATCGTCCCGACATTCTGAAATCGATAAAGGCAGGTTATCTTAATATTCCTGTTGATACTTACATTTCTAATCCTTTGAGATGTTTTAAATGCCAAAAATACGGTCACAGCAAAACTGTATGCGCGTTGTGGCCTTGACGGTCACAAAAGCTCTACCTGTGCGGCTGATTTTTGCTGTGTTAACTGCAAGGGCAAGCATTCTGCATATTCTAGAGAATGCCCCGTTTCGCAAAAGGAAAAGAAAATTCAGCAGGTGATGTCTGAAAGGAAGATCCCCTATTACGACACTAAAAAACAGGTGGAAGTAACAACACTTATTCCACCTACTGGGTCTTTCGCTAGTAAAGCAAAAGTCCAGATGAGATTTATTAGCGTTCAGACATCAGAATCCTGTCTAAAATTGGGAAACACAGGTTTTACAGGATAAAACTGCTTCTGCGGGTACTATGTGCTTAACACAAACGTCTGTCGGCTCGGATAAAAATAATAGTAATAATGATTAAAATAATAATACTAAGAATAAAAATACTGGCATCAAGGGAGCAGGTAATCCCCAAAATCCTCCCTTACTTGAGAAGCCAAATAAAAAAATAGACTCTCCTCTAGATAAATGTAGAAAAGGGAACCGGAAAGGTTCCACTCCCATACACTTATATAATCGATTTGGAGTAGAGTTGATGGAGGAGGAGGGTATTACTGTTGTTGAAATACATAACGCCCTCCCCATAACAAACCTCCTAGAAGTCCTGTAAAACCACCCTGAACATGGTCAATTCCATTATACAATGGAATTGTCGTGGTCTTAAGCCAAATTTGAATGAAGTTCAACTTCTAATTGAAATGTGGTCGTATTTTGTTGTCACCCCCGTTCGTCTGTCCGGCGTCCACAAGCAATTGATTTTCAGCGATTTTCGATAATTACTTCCAGATTTATGGCCCTTGATCACTTCAAAAAATCTTGTGGACACTCTAGAGGTCAAAGTTAATATCCAATTGACTTTAAATTTATACACAGTGTTTAAGGTCACGAGACGAAGAAGCCTATTGATTTTCAACGATTTTCGATAATTACTGCCAGAGTTAGGCCGTGTTAAATTAATTCTGCGTTTCGAGTCAACCGTGCGCGTAGCTCTCACATCGTCAAATCGATGGTTGTGTTGATTTTCTACGCGGTAGTTTGTGTTGTGTTTTGATTACGGCAGCTACGCGCGTGTACCTATCCACGTACACTCTTCACTATCGAACACACGCCTGTCTATTTTAGGCGACATACACACATTTTTATACGCCCACATTTTCATGTGGACGTATACAGGGCTGTCGGTAATTTTTCACAGTTCATTAGCAGCACTGCTAATCAAAAAGTCCAATTTTGCCAAATTTGATTAGCAAATTTAAAAATTGATTAGCAGTTTTTCAGTTTCACCGTAAAACACCTAAATAACAAGATATTACTTTAATTCATAACATATATGATTAGATTATATTCTGACTATTCTTTAAATTCTTCGATTTTTTAGCACTGCCACAAGTACTTGTGACAGTTTGTGAATGTGATGTAGACATTTAGTTAGATCTTATGTCTGAAGCCAATTCTTGACAGTGACTTCCGAAGCCCCACTCATTTTAATTGTTATTTTTTGTCACGTTAGAAATCTTCGTTAGAAAACAATTTGTCTGCTTTTTATCGTGTATTAGTAGTATTACTATTTTTGTTCAATCGGGCGCACCTCGATTAACTAGACACACGCCTTATAAACTATAATATTTTACGGGAATTTTTATTTTGATTTATCATTTTACAATACGTTAACATGTATTTATTTTTTTATATTTTATTTACAATGCGTGGGGGATACACTGGATTTATTTATTTCAAAATGAATATGATATAATTACTTGATGTCTCGCAATGTGAGTGGTACTACTTGATTCCCTATTTCCGGTTTAATAGTCCCTATTCATAGAGTTATGTCCCCGTGTTATATAGTATTGTGTCTGGGTAGTTCGAGAAGAAAATGTCACGCGGAGAATTCAGTTTTGTTTATAAAATATTATTCAACATTTTATGCACGTTGAAAGTGTTGAGTAAGCCTTCCAGTCTTCAAAATGTGGATTATTCTTGTGTCAATATCCAAAATGACAGGCATATTAATGATTCGCAGTAAAATCATTCCAAAATTGACAGACAAAATGGCCGCCGTTCGTTCTCAAATAGCGTAAAAATATGGTATATCAAGGTTGTGGACCCTATAGAGGTCACAATTTTAATCCGATTTTGTTAAAACTTGAAATGTAAATTTATAACCCAAAGATCTTGGTTCCTTTCGATATTCGCGCATATCGGACCGTAACTTCCTGAATTATGGCCCCTGATTGTACGAAAAATCGCGTTTTTAGCTTGTGGACCCTTTAGAGGTCATAATTTTTATCCGATTTAAAAAAACGTATTATTATATCACCGTTACACCCTAAGGACGACTGAGTTCGAATTTCGTGAAAATCGGCCCAAAACTGACAGATAAAATGGCCGCCCTTCGTTCTCAAATAGCGTAAAAATAGGGTATATCAAGGTTGTGGACCCTATAGAAGTCACAATTTTTATCGGATTTTGTTGAAACTTTAAATGTAAGTTTATAACACAAAGATCTCGGTTCCTTTCGATATTTGCGCATATCGAATTGTAATTTCCTGAATTATGACCCTTGATTGTAGGAAAAATCACTTTCTTCTTAGCTTGTTCTCTATCCATCATTCGAAAATGTGGGCGTATCCTGCCTGGCAGCGGCTGGTTAATTTACACGCATATATATTGGTTTAGAAAAAATTAATATCATAATTTGTATACAGAAAGATTTAAAAACAAATCACGGTCATAAATTTAAAACATTATTACATTTAACTCCATGTGTCAGCACGCGAACTTTCGCTGCCACGTTGTCCTTGGTTACATGTGTACATAGACTTGTTTGTCCTGACACGCGCCGACTTCTAATAACAGTTTAACGGACTGGACAATTTTTATTTTATTTACTATTATTTCCGGTACAGCGCGACTTATTTCAACTTGCCTACAACTTCCATCATGGCAGATTCGGTGGCGGTAGACACTGGTGAAAACACCCTCCTAAATCTACAAATATCGGTACTGCCAGGGAAAATAAAGGCACTGCAGTGGACCATTGTAGAAACTCCATATGAATACACTTTTAGTGATCTTAAAGAGGCTTTGTGTTGTGTTGAAAAAATGTGTGTTGTGTTAAAAATTGGGAGGTGTGTTGTGTTGACCTCCCTCCCTCATTGAATTCTGGAGACCGTAAAACCCGAAACACAGAATTAATTTAACATGGCCTTATGGCCCTTGATCACTTCAAAAAATCTTGTGCTCAAAAGGTCAAAGTTAATATCCGATTGACTTCAAATTTATACATTGTGTTTAAGGTCATGAGACGAAGAAGCCTATTGATTTTCAGCGATTTCCGATAACTTTTGCCAAAGTTATGGCCCTTGATCACTTTGAAAAGTCTTGTGGACGCTCTAGAGGCTAAAGTTAATATCCGATTGACTTTAAATTGATACAGTGTTTAAGGTCACAAGACGAAGAATCCTATTGATTTTCAGCGATTTCCGATAATTTTTGCCAAAGTTATGGCCTTTGATCACTTTGAAAAATCTTTTGGATGCTTTAGAGGCTAAAGTTAATATCCGATTGACTTTAAATTTATACACAGTGTTTATATAAAAGGTCATGAGACGAAGACGCCTATTGATTTTCAGCGATTTCCGATAATTACTGTCAGAGTTATGGCCCTTGATCACTTTGAAAAATCTTGTGGACGCCCTAGAGGCTAATGTTAATATCCGATTGACTTTAAATTTATATACAGTGTTAAAGGTCATGAAATGAAGAAGCCTATTGATTTTCAGCGATTTCCGATAATTACTGCCAGAGTTATGGCCCTTGATCACTTTTAAAAATCTTGTGGATGCTCTAGTGTAAAGTAAACCTAAAAGATATCTCATGTATATTATAAAAACTCTGTATTAAGGAATCGGTCTAGTCACATGATCTACTATTGTCACATGATCTACTATATGATCTACTGTTGTCACATGATCTACTGTCTCTTCCCTGTAATGGCTGATTGAATAAACATGTGGTTTTGCTGAACTGTTGTAGACTGAATATATTATGCACTTATCAATGGTAGCAGAGCTGGTTTGTAGAAATTTTTAAACAGGGAAGAGGTTTAAGAAGAAGTTACAATGAGTATAGTGTATAAAAATCCCCCAGCTTTTGATAAAACTAAAACTTATGAACAGTGGAAAAATGAGGTTAAAATGTGGGAAGTGGTTACTGAGCTGGAAAAGAAAAAAAGAGGACCTGCTTTGGCTTTATTATTAGAAGGGAAGCCAAGGGATTGTGCATTAACCATTCCAGCTGCTGAATTGAATGTGGACACTGGTGTAAATTTGTTATTAGCAGAACTGGACAAATTGTTAAAGCAAAATGTTGTGGATTTGGCCTACAATGCTTACACCAATTTTGAACAATTTGATAGGTCAAAATTTCCCTCTACTCTATGTCAATAACTGATTACATCATCAATTTTGAAAAGACATATAAAGAACTAAAGAATCATAATATGGAGTTGCCGGAAGCTGTTTTGGCATTCAAGGTCCTGGACATTGCTGGTATTTGTAAAAAGGACAGACAAATGGCATTGTCTGCATGTGTTGACTTAACTTTTGATAATATGAAATCTGCGTTGAAGCGTATATTTGGTGATATGTCCAGTCAAAATGATGCTCACACAAACAATGGTTCTGAAGATGTTTACACCTGTAAAACTTCGAAAGGTTTTGAAAATGGTGCTACCGGATTCTCAAGGGATATTTCTCAAGATGCTTACCTAATTATAGACAGAAAGAACGTGGAACAGAGAGACAATTTTCAAGAAATAGAGCTGATCGTGAAAATAGGACTGGACAAATAAATCCAATTTATAATCGCATTGTATCAAGATGTAGTTATTGTGGATCAAAATATCATTGGGTTAGGTTTTGCCCTGATAAGAATAGTCAGAGAAATAGGGAGGGGGCTTCTGTACATATGACTGAACATGAAATAGATGATGTCCCTGTAGTGTATCAAAATATAAATATTACTTTATATGCAGGATTAACTTTGTCTGCTAATGAAATCTTAGTAACTGAAAGTAAAAATGCGGCTATTGTGGACACTGCATGTAGTAAGACTGTTTCCGGGGAAGAATGGTTGCAAATCTATGTTCATAGTCTCAGTGACAATCATAAGAAGTTAGTCCGAACATATCCCAGTCATACAGCTTTTAAATTTGGGGACGGTGTGATAGTATATTCGTCTAAATCAGTAAATATTCCAGCAGTAATTGGGGGTAAATGGTTGAACATTGATTGTGAAGTAATTGATAAAGACATCCCTCTATTATTGAGCAAAGAATCGCTAAAACGTGCAAACACTATTATAGATTTAAATTTTGATAAAATTTCAATGTTTGGTAAAAATATTGATGTACATCAAACTTCAACTGGTCACTATTGTATTGATATTTGTCCAAAGTACAATTAAAAGAATTGTTATAATCAGCAATCTATAAAAGACAGTCATGATCAAACTGAAGAGAATATTATATTAATTATTCAAGATGATATGTCACGATCTGAGAAAGAAAAGACTGTTTACAAATTACATCAAGATTTGGTCATGCGTTTTTCGATAGGTTGCTAAATTTGTTGAAAAGTGCAGGCTTTGTTTCTCATGATGTAAAATCTGTTTTGTCAAAAGTCTGTTCAGAATGTTCTGTTTGTAAAAACCATAAGAGACCAAATCATAGGCCCATAGTTGGTTTTTCTTTAGCCTCAAGTTTTAACGATGTTGTTTCTATGGACCTTCATCAATTGGACAATAACTTGTGGTATTTACACATTATTGACGTTTTTAGTCGCAGCAGCTATTGTTCGTCATAAAGATCCCCAACTTATGATTGAAAAGTTTATGCAAGTGTGTTTCAGTGTGTATGGGGCTTCATCGAGAGGAATCTATAGTGATAATGGCGGGGAGTTCAATAATAGATATTTTCTAGACATGGCTGAAAATTAGAATAGTTCTGTGAAGACCACAGCAGCGTTTAGTCCATGGTCCAATGGTGTACTGAAATGTAATAACTTGACCTTGACTGAATCGCTTTTGAAGATAAAAGAAGATCTGTCAGTACCACGGGAAACTGCGTTATGTTGGGCAGTTACAGCCAAGAATTCGTTACAAACTGTCTATGGTTATAGCCCCTACCAAATTGTGTTTGGAAAAAATCCTAATTTGCCTTCCATACTTGTTGATCAACTACCCGCGTTAGAAGGCCAGACCATGAGTCTGGCAGAATAGACAACCAGAATGAAAGAAATAATAACAGGCAGATTGAGGAAGGTAGAATAGAATCTACTGACGCTAACAAACAAAATGAAGATAATTTCAAAATTTATAAAGGTCAAACAATTAGTTACAGAGTGGATGGACAAACTCATGAAGCAGTTATTTTAGGTAGAGCAGGTAAAGATTCAATACAGTTATCCGGAAGATTTAAAGGGACAGAGTGTTTCGATAGACGTTAGTACAGTGGCTGACTTAGAAAGTAAAACTCCCATCAAATGAGGGAAATGAAGATATATTTTTAACAGAAGTGGATTTTAAAGATGCAAAGACAGCTGAATTAGAAAGTTGGAGAAAGCAGAGAGTCTATACAGAGTGTGATGATACGGGTCAAAAGGCTATTTCTACACGATGGGCCTGCACTCTAAAAGAAAATAATGGTGTTCCGAGTCAAAAAGCTCGTCTTGTAGCACGTGGATTTGAGGAGGACTGTTTGAACGAGCTACAGAAAGATTCACCAACATGCTCAAGAGAATCCCTAAAAGTTATTTTGTCAGTTATCAGCGTATTCACGGAATGGATGTAAAAACTGCATTTCTTCAAGGGGAGCAGCAGGGCTCACACTGTCGGTCGCCAAACTCGCAATTTGCGATAAAAACATGAAAGTGGCGATTAAAATTTGATTTTGTCGAAAATTTTTGCGATAATGTTTTGCGATACTAGCGATTCTTTTTGAGAACTGGCGGAAAAAAATCTTAAAATTCTAATCGTATTTATCCTGGATTAACCATTAATTGAGTGTCAATCACGTGGCGGAATACTATTTATTAATCAACTGGCTGATAACCTGGATTGCGTCAATGGGTAATACTAATTAGTTGTCTTGGATTAATGATTAGTTGATTGATAATTGCCAATGATGTATGTAAAGCCTATCTCAAGTCATCCTGCATCAAATGGAGCTGCGGAAAGATCAGTACAAACAAGGTTTATTGAAACAAGTTATGTAAGGTCATACCAACCAAACTCTACAACATAGACTTGATAGCTTTTTTATTAACATACAGAATTACTCCACATACTGTTACTGGGTGTGCACCAAGCGAACTGTTTTTGAAAAGACAAATTCGTAATCGGTTTACATTGTTGAAACCAAATCTTGAACAGACTGTCACTCATAAACAAGAGCTGCAAGCAAAGAATCATGACAGCCGAGTTAGAGTGCGTTCATTTGAAGTCGGACAATTCGTTCAGGTTAAAAACTTTCGAGGAGACATTAATAGGTGGATTCCTGGTCGTATAACAAAAAAATTAGATTTACAGACCTTTCTTGTCCGAACCGGGGGTAAAATTCGTTATTGTCACATTGATCATTTGTTACCTGGTAATGATACTGTCGATTCAAATGGTAACAGCCCAACCGATACAGAGATTGATATAACATCATCTAAACCGTTAGTACCCGATTATGGACCAGATTTGTTATTGCCTAATATTTCAAATACTGCATGTACTTCATCGACTACAAGTACTCAAGCAACAAGTATTGATACTCCAACATCACCCGTCAAGCCAGTTAGTCCATGTGACAGACAGATTTTCATTACCAATTTGATGAATAAATTTAACCATGATTTTCAGTTAGCTTTAGGTCTAAAGTGTCCAAAATTGGTTGATGGACATCCGGGTCACTTTGCCAAATATGAGTTTGGCGGCCATCTTTAAAAATGGCCGCCATTTTTTTATTTGAAATAGTGTAAGTCAGGGAAACCTCCACAACTCCTCAACAGGTTCATCTACGGATATGTAATATGGCTCAAAATGTTCATAATACAATTCTAAATCTGCTGGTATATGATTCATGTTGTTTAATCAATGCTTTCGGTTTCAAAATAAAAGATTAATCTGAAAACAGCAATATTTTCGGGGTTTTTTCATGATGTCTGTTCATAAGTTTACTAAAAAAAATCTTGTTCAGACCCATATAAGCCAAATTATCTATTTGGTCAACTAAAGTGATTTACTAGATATCAGAAACATTGATCATAAAAAATAATCTCTAATATGAGTGCCCCAAATCCAAGATGGCAGAAATTCAAAATGGCGGCCAAAAGTTGCTCAAATGGCCAATTTGTCAGATAATAGTTATTTCACAGTTTGATATTACATGTAATATCCATTTGAATGGGATTACTGAACTTAAAATGAACCAAAACACAGAGTGTTGAATATTCAAAAAGGCGGCCAGAATTTCCGTAAAATGATCGATTTTCTGTTTGATGTAGCTTGTAATATGTCTTTTATAAGCAAATAACACACTATTTATGGATAACAATTACTATAGTTTATTTCACTGCGTCTTTTCAACAAGATTTCACAAGTCGTTATCATGTTTTTACTGTTATGACCTATTGCTCGTGGTTCATTATACCGCTTAAATAATTGTTTGATCTTTTATTCTTGTGCTTATCTATACCAATTACAGTTTATACCTGTCTATGTGCATTTGTTTATCTAACGGCTTGTGACAGTTGCCCATACTAGCTGATTTTGCATCCCATTGGAGGGTCCACACTGCTCTTGTATATATATATATATATATATATATATATATATATATATATATATATATATAACCATATTCTTTTCATTTTATTGTCCCCCGCCTTTCGAAGAAAGCAGAGGACTATTAAAATGGGTTCGTCTGTCCGTCCGTCACACTTTTTGCGACACAATAACTCTCTTTCTAATTGAGCTAGAATGTTCAAACTTGGTGTAGGTGTTTATTAGGCCAATGCCTTGATGGAGTTCGAAGATGAGAATTTTTTGCTTAGGGTAAGCAGAGATAAGCAATTTGATTGGTTGATGTTTTGGGACACGATAGTACTTTAGTTCTAATTAAGTGAGAGTGATAAAACTTGGTGTATAGTTTCATTACATCAATACCTTGACTAAGTTCGATAATGAGCATTTTCTGCTCAGGGTAAGCAGAACGATAAGCAAGTTGATTGGCCGAGACTTTAGGACACAATAACTCTCATTCTAATTGAGGTAGAATGTTCAAACTGGGTGTAGGCGTTCATTAGGTGAATGCCTTGATGGAGTTCGATGACGAACATTGTCTGTTTAGGGTAAACAGAGATAAGCTATCTCATTGGTTGATGCTTTGGGGCACGATAACTTTGGTTATAATGAAGTCAGGGCGATATTAGCTTGACTAAGTTCGATCGTGAGAATTTTCTGCTTAGGCTAAAGAGCGATAAGCAATTTGATTGGTCAAGACTTTGGAACACAATAACTCTGCTTTTAATTGGGGTAGAATAGTGTGTTATTTGATTATGCTTCAATTACTAAATGCCTGACCCATGACCCACCTACAATGCCCAACTAGTCTTATGCGGGACATATTGTGATCAATGGCCAACTGAATGCAGGCGCTGATTGGGCCATTTGATCGCCCGAAGGGCCGGTCGGACAAAAAATGAAAAAAATAATTTTGTCCAATTCGTCTAAAAAACCGGCCATAGAGCGACGATGATCATGTTGTATGTGGCCGGTGGCCTTAACGGGCCGCCACGCCATCACTGGAGTCTGGAATGGGCTGGTATAATAGACTTTCTGGGCCGGGTGTGCTGGGCGTGGGCCGGAATTAGGAATCATGCAATGGGGATTTCGAATCCCATCACAGGAGGAATCAACTAGCGCTCACGGCAACAAAAATGGGACATTTTACAATGAAAATATTCCTACTTTACTTATTCAATATACCTAACTGGTTAATCAAATGATCAAAATTTTTTCAACTAGTCCCATTTTTTAACCAGTTAAATTCTCTTGACTCCGACGATTCAATGATAATACGTTAATTAATAATATGACGATATGATAATTTCACAGGTTGATGGTTGTAAATTGCTTGTAGATCGGGCTTTTGGCCTAAATTAATCGATTTATAAGATATATTATTTGACAAAGATTATAATCAGATATGCCACTAAATCGCATATTTGGGGTTCATTTTTCAAATTTTTCCAGCGGGAGAGCCCCCGGAACCCCCGTCCGTGCTCCGCGGTAAGTAAAAGGGGCAGCTCCGACACGGGAGCCCGGGTCGGTTCCCGGCCCCAATCCGCCCCTGACTGAAAGTGTACCACTATATTTATGCCTGATCTTGCTTGACCCATTACCCACCTAAGAGTGTCCATAATTTTAATGCGTAACCTACAGTTCCCCCCATTTTTATGCATGGTCTAGTCTGACCCACCTAGCAATTTTTATGTGTGGCTTAGGTTTTTTTTCGGTAATTAGTGTTGTTCTTTAGTTATTTATTGATTTTTCGATATTTTGGGTTTTTCGAATTTTTTCGGTAATTAATATCAAAACAATGTTTCGGTATTTATCACAATTTCCGTATTTTGTCTGCATTTTTCGGTACTTTTCAGATTTTTATCTCGGTACTTTTCAGATTTTTATCTCGGTACTTTTCGCATTTTTTCGTTATATGGTACAACTGGACCGGTTTTTCATCAAAGACTCTATGACTGGCAACTTTTGTGGTATAGTCTAGATATCGTATCAACGGATCCATTTCACAACAAGTTGAAAGTTTAAAAAGAATCGTTGCGAAGATAATTTGAAATGCATTTACGACTAGGCATCACAAAAATAATGTCGACCAATTTCCTCTTTCGCTTTAGGCAGGCCTATGATATTAAAATGATATCATCATTGTCGCTGCCGAGATCTCCTGTTTCTACTTGTACTTTGGCTAGTGTACATTGCTGAAGAAAAACAGTAGTTGCGATTGTCACAGTAATTCCAATGAGGTGGATGGTTGTGACATTAACAAAGAGGAAATCGTGAGCCATGGCTTTTGGGATGCCTAGTCGTAAATGTATTTCAAATTATCTCTGTAATTATCATTTTTAAACTTAGAACTTGTTGTGAAATACACTTTACACTTTCACAATTTACAAATATGAACCCATGATACCATCTGTCTAGATTCTAGATGATACCACAAAAGGTTGTCAGACTCTTCAAAGTAAAAATCTATCACATTACGATTTGTGGACCAGAAATGAAATGCAATGTGGGTTAACGTCTAACTTGGTCAATGAAGATGGCTATTTGTCATACAGTGTGAAATGAGGAAAAATTTGCCCAGACACAGGGATCGAATTCCGGACCTTGTTGAGGCTTACCCACTGAGCCACTATTTCGGCCCATTTGTGAACAAACAGAATAGGTAATTCTTAACAACTAGATATATTTGCAAAGATATATTAAAATTCCATACAGCTTTGCTGGAATAATATTAAATCTTGTTTTCTGATTTACGAGATCTAGTATAATTAATTCCATCCTCCCCTAAAAAACTACTACACAAATTTATAATAAGCAAAGCCAATAGAAAGACTGACAATTGTCCCGTTTTGTTCTTAAGCAATCATCTACGATATTAAAAATCTATTTTTGGGGCATTCATCTACCTTATCCAAAATCTATTTTTGAGGTAATATTTAAGTTTAGTGATCCTGAAAACCCCATAAAGGACATATTACAAGCCGTACAAAACAGAAAAATGACGATTATCTGAAAAATCATTCATTTTAGGGAAAATCTTGCCGCCATCTTGGATTTTAGCCATCTTGGATTTTGGAAACCCTTTTTGTAGAGGTTGTATTTATGTTCTGTGACATCGAAAACCCCCTAAGCGGCATATTACAGGGCATATCAAACTGTAAAATAACGATTGTCCGAGGCATCGATCAAATTTTGACTGCCATTTTGAATTTTCGCCATCTTGGATTTTGGGAAACTAATTTTATAGATCAGTTCAATGTACAATGACTACGGAAACCCTATATATGATATATCACAAGTCTTGCTTTGCGTGATACTCATCCATCCTAACAAGAAATTCATTTTTCGTCAAATTTTGGCGGCCATTTTGGAAATCGGACGGATTCAACCGAAAATGACGTCACAGAAGTGACATAATATCAAAATCGTCTTCAGTGACAAATTTTTCTTCAGAAACAACCGGTCCCCAAATATCGTTGCGATTGCGACAACCCTAAATAAACGTTCACATGGTTAGTACCCTAACTCGCCGAGGCTCAACATTTTAAAATTGACAGTCTACTCAAGACTTTTGTTGAGTTTCCGACCACCGCAGCTGTACAGACTAGGTCACTGAGCGTATTTATTTATGCCAAATGAATAACTTAAGAAGACCACACACAAAATTTGGCTAAATTTACCCTGAACATGATTTGGTAGTGAACTTATAAAAAAAAACTTGAAAAAAAATGCCAAAACGTTGCTTTTTTCAGAATAATCTGTTGATTTGGAAAATATATGATTCATTCACCAACATGTGTCATATAACAGCAGCTGTAGAATGTTTTTGCGAACATTTTGAGCCATATTCCATATCAATAGGTCAATCTGTGAAAGAGTTATGAAGGTTTCCTTGACGCGCTCAATTGCAATGAAAAAACGGCGGCCATTTTTAAAGATGGCCGCCAAAATGGCATTTAGCAAAGTGAACCGGAAGTCCATCAGCCAAATTTAAACACTTCGGGCACCAGGCTAACTGAAAATCATGGTTGAATTTATTCATCAAATTGGTAATGATACTCCGAAATCCGAGGTCTGTCACATGGACTAAGTCGATACCAAACAACGTTACCCACAGAGAGTTCGAAAACCACCAGAGAAGTTAACTATGTGAACTATTTGTGTGAAATTTTTAAATAATTAACGTTTATTTTGTTTTGTTCCCTCAAATAGAGACATTTTAGTTTATGTGAACAGTACAACTTTTTAAAGGGGTAGGAATGTAGTATTTATGGTTATGCTTCGTATTATTATTACGCTATGTATGACGTCATACCGGTAGAATATTCTGGTGTTCATTTTACCCATAGTGCTTTGGTGTACATGTGCTTCTGGTAATAAAGATGTCCCCGATCAAGTTTTGATGTGTCCGTGGTTTATCGTTCTTTAGGAACCTTATCATTTTGTATGTATGAGTATACTACAATTTTGATACCCGAATTCGTTTACAGTGGCTTCATATACGTCATGTAAGACATACAAGCATGCCTATCAGATATCATTATTTCAAATTATATTATCACCACTGGTCGAAAACGTAAGAACGAGTTGAATAGCGACGATTCTTGAGCGAGAAATCATTTCGCCATATGTATCCTATTACCCTCGCCAAAATGATCTAAAGGTGAACGACGGGTATAATTCTAAGCATCTCTTACAAAAATATAATTGAAATTTATATCATTCTATCAGGGATTCAGATTCTGATACCTTTACGGTACCTGAAAATAACTATTGGCCAATTGTACACGCAACACATAAATTTATAGAAAATTGGCAATCCTTGAATGAGATCTAACGTGTAAATACTGAAAATATATTGTGCAGTACGGTGTTCAAATAGACTAAAGTCACCCCAAAAAATCTGACCTTATTAAATCCAAACTGTGCTAATGTATTATATACAGACAGATTTCTAAAGTTGTTGTATATTGTATTCTATATATGGTTAATTGTTTTATAATATTTTTATAATATTTGAATATTATAAAACAATTAACGGTTTTATGTCTCAGCTAGGCTTATTAAAATAAGCCTAGCTGAGACATAAAATTGTTAGATGTTGTCTTTTTTAGCACACATTTTTGGCAGATAAAATATTCCAGTTGGCGGAAAAAAAATATGAACATTTTTATATATAAAAATTATCATCCATTTTGGCGGAAAAAAAGTGAAAGCCAGTGTGAGCCCTGGGGAGCAGGTTTCTAGAAAAATTTATTTACGCCCACCAAGAGAAGCTATGTGTCGGAATAAAGTTTGGCTTCTGAACAAGTGTGTATATGGTTTAGCTGATGCGTCTCTAAAATGGTACGAAAAGGTGTAGAAAACTTTGGTTAGTTGTGGAGGTCGAATGCCACGTGTTGATCCCGCAATTTTTTATTGGTATAGAAATGGTAAATTAATTGGTCTATTAGCGGTTCATGTGGGCTGGAACAAATGAGTTTGAAAAAGTTGTTGACAAATTGAGAAAAGAGTTTAATATTGGGAAAGAAGAGTCAAATAATTTTAAGTATGTTAGTCTCCAATTACCACAAAGTGGTGAAACAATTGATTGAATCAAACAGATTATGCTAAGAATATTGAGTTGATTGATATTGATCAACAGTTGCCTAAAACGATGAAATTAGATGATCATCGCCAAACAGTGTTTCGAGCCAAGATAGGACAATTACTTTGAATTTCAAATCAAAGCCGTCCTGATATCAGTTTTGATGTGTTTCAGTTGTCAACGAAAATCCAGTGTGGAACTGTTGAAAATTTGTATGATGTCAACAAAGTTATTCGTCTTGTGAAATGTAATGACGTCGATTTAAAATATAGACATTTATCTGGTGCCTTGAAACTTATCATTTATAGTGATGCATCTTTTGGCAATTTATCTGATGGTAACAGTCAAGGTGGACACATAATTTTACTTGGTGGATCAAATGGACAGTTTCATCCTATTTCCTGGCAGTCGAAAAAAATTCGACGAGTTGTTCGAAGCACACCAGCAGCCGAAACATTATCACTTGCTGATGCATTAGATAATAGTATATTTCTGAGTACATTATTTGGGCAATCTGATTAAAATACAGATCTATATTTCGTTTCGTTTTTTTATACTTTCGATGGCCTACACTACATGAAGATCTGACAAGTTATAGCGATAGGTCATGTCAGGGGTCAAAAGACCGACTTATGACCCTATGATGTCAGACATTTGATTTACCAGTCAGCATTGACGTTACTAGTGGAGTTCCGTGTAAAACACGCCTAAAGCTCGCCGTGACAGACCGTTTCATTGGCTTATCCCAGACACCATTCAGAACACGAGTTAAATAACAACTCTTCCAGATCCAAGTGTAGTAAAGACAAGTAAAACTAAATTTTAATTCTTTATTTAGAACTTCAGGAAGAGAAGGTTAGATTGTAAAGTAAGCCTAAAAGATATCTCATGTATATTATAAAAACTCTGTATTAAGGAATGGGTCTAGTCACATGATCTACTGTTGTCACATGATCTACTATATGATCTACTGTTGTCACATGATCTACTGTCTCTTCCCTGTAATGGCTGATTGAATAATCATGTGGTTTTGCTGAACTGTTGTAGACTGGATATATTATGCACTTATCATCTAGAGGCTAAAGTTATTATCTGATTGACTTCAGATTGATACACAGAGTTTAAGGTCTTGAGACGAACAAATATATTGATTTTCAATGAATCTTTATGACTTGAACAGCTAAATCCATGAGGTTAAAAGTTTCGTATACTAAATGTTAGCATGAGGCAGTACTATATAAAACCAAACAAATTCTAATGGTTTTCTGATAATTACTTAATGAGTTGTTACTCTTAATCAGATTTTAATGTATTATAAATGTTTCATTACCGAAAAAGTAAAAATATGCGACAACTCTTGTTGACTGCCCGGACGATATAGCTGCTGTGGGCGTATGTTTCGTTGCCTGGCAAGCTATCTTTCAAATAATGATGGTAGAGCATATGGTGGTGCTTCCATTATAGTCAATGGAGACATTCCACAGAATCAAGTCACCCTGAATTCTCCCTTGCAGACAGTAGCCGCTCAGGTGACGTTACACATTCCCTTTACGCTCTGTTCGCTATATTACCACCAAGCCTTAATTTAAACCCCAGAGATCTTGATGACCTTATTTCCCAGCTTCCTCTCCCATGTATTCTTATGAAAGATTTCAATGGTCATCATCCACTCTGGGGTAGTCCAGATGATAACTTAAGAGGTAGACAAATAGTAGACTTCATTAACAATAACAATTTGTGCTTATTAAATGATGACTCGCCTACTTATCTACATCCTGCCACAGCTTCTTTTTCTTCCCTCGATCTCACCATTTGCTTTCCGGTCCTGTTTCAGGATTTTACGTGGAGAGTAAATGAAGATCTATGTGGTAGTAACCACTTTCCTATCTTAATTGATAATAATGGTCCCTCTCCGGTCGAAAGACCCCAGAGGTGGAAGTTGCATAAGGCTGATTAGGCTCTGTTTGAATCTTTGTGTCTCTTCTCTTTTGATGCAGAAGAGCCCATGGCCTTATTCACTTCAACTCTTCAAGATGTCACATTCTGATTGAGTGCAAGTTTCTATAGGACATAAGATCAAAGCATTTCCATTGCCAGTGTTTAAGTCAATTATTTGCCCAACCGGGTCTATATTGTAAACTATTAAACTTTTTAGAAGAGACAAAGTTTTATCGACAATTTTAATTGTAAATATATATATATATATATATTGTCTTGTTTTTATATTTGTGTACATGAAGTTGTGATTTTTATTTTTAATTATTTAATATACTGTGATATTTGTTTTTATTTATGTACATGAATACTTTATGTGATATCTTTTACTTTGTCTCATAATCGGGGTTCACGTGGCTAAGTGGGTAAGACGCTGGCTCGCTAGCCTGGAGGTCGGGTGTTCGATCCCTGCATTGGCCGAGAAAGTCCATCCAGATTTTTCGGCGTGGTACCCCCTTGTCAGTGATGCAGGACGGAGGGCCTGACAAGGACAGCTGTCTAGTCCTTCGGATGAAACGAAAAACCGAGGTCCCGTGTATACATTGGAATGCACATAAAAGATCCCTTGGCAGTTGGAATTCGATATAAGAGTAGGCGATAGTGCCTCTGTCCTGGCAAAATTTCCCTCATAGCACACTGTATGGCGTATGCCCGTCTTCATTAGCCCAGCATAGGAGCAGAACAGTAGGACGTTAAACCCAATTTCAATTCATTTCATTGTCTCATAATGTTCACCAAATGTTTGGTGCAATATAGCCCGGATGGAGCTGACGTGCCATAAAACTATATTTCATTCATTCATTCATGTAGCTGAGCAGGCGATTCCAAAGACCAAGACTGAACCAAAACGTTTCAATAAACCATAGTATAATAACGATTGCATGTCCGCTCTTAAAGAGCGTGATCGTATCCTTCCATGGAGAATATTGCGGTATACCAAATGGTCCGGTCGAAGGCCCGTAGAACCATACGCCAAGCAAAGAAGTCTTCATAGCAAGGTTATGTCTCAAGGATCAATTCCTGTACCACATCAAAATCGGTATGGGATAGGTTTCGTAGGATTAATGGTAAAAGTAGTGCATTATCAGTTAACTATCTCAGTGTTGATAATAACACCTCAACAACATTTCCTAATATTGCTAATTCACTGGCCAGTACTTGTTCATTCAATTCACCATCCAATTTCTCCTCTGATGCCTTTCGGGGCATTAAACATCAACAGGAGAAAAGGCAACTTAATTTCAAGTCCCGTAAAGATGTATGTTACAATGATCTTTTTTCTATTGCAGAGCTCCGTGATTCACATAAACGTGCTCGCGATACCGCAACTGGTCCTGATGAAATTCACTACCAAATTCTAAAACTCTCTTAATTTTATTAGATCTTTTTAACCGGGTTTGGGTTGATGGGAATTTTCCCCCTCGTGGCATGAAGCCACAATAATTCCCATCCCTAAACCTGGTAAAGATCATACGAATCCCACCAACTATCGTCCGATCGCTTTAACTAGCTGTATTTGCAAAACCATGGAGAGATTGATCAATCGAAGGCTTGTTTGGTACCTCGAGTAAAACAACCTTATTACTGACCTCCATTGTGGATTTCGGTCCCAAAGGAGCACTCTTGATCATCTTGTTCGATTTGAAACGTTCGTTAGGGACGCTTTCATCCAGAAGCAACATAGTTGCTATTTTTTTGATCTGGAAAAAGCATATGATACTACATGGAAACACGGTATCATGGCCGACCTCCATAATTTCGGCCTACGAGGTCGCTTACCTATCTTCATTAAAAATTTCCTGGCAGATAGGTCATTTAAAGTACGACTGGGATCATTCACTGACCCATTTCCCCAGGAAATGGGGGTTCCCAAGGGAAGTATTTTATCTCCAACATTGTTTGCAATTAAAATTAACACTATCCCAGCGTGCCTTAAACCAGGTACAAATGGCGCTCTCTATGTTGATGACTCAGATATGCTATGGTTTTACAGACATGCAGATAATCAAACGTAAGTTGCAGCTTTGTTTGTATTGACTTCAACAATGGGCAACCGAAAATGGATTTCGTTTTTCGAAATTCAAGACTGTCTGCGTGCATTTCTGTCAGAAACGAGGTTTACATCCTGATCCAGAATTGTTCTTGGATGGTAATCGCCTTCCAATCGTGGATGAAGAAATTATCATGTATCCCCCATATTGAAAATCTTAAAAGAAATGTCTGAAAGCCCTCAACATATTGAGATTGTTATCAAATACTGACTGGGGAGCAGACCGTAAGGTCTTGCTCCGATTCTATCGAGCATTAATAAGATCAAAACTCGATTATGGGTGTATTGTGTATGGATCTGCTCGCGAGTCTTATCTCAAAGAGCTCAACACCATACATAACCAAGGACTTAGAATCGGTTTAGGAGCATTTCGTACATCTCCAGTGGACAGTTTATACGTCAAGGCGGCATGAGCCCTCACTGCACAACAGACGTGATAAACTGGCCCTGCAGTATGCTACGAAAATAGCATCTTTACCAAATCATATTCATTTAACACCATATTTAGACCTTATCATGAGCATCTATATCTGGTCAAAACGAACGTTATTCCATTTTTCGGTATTCGCATTAAACCCCTTTTGTCTGAGACTGGTATCAGCCTTTACAGTATTGCGAATACCCCTTTCTTTCGAGAGCTAAGGTCTAAATATGGTGATTATGCTCCAATATATACAGATGGTTCGAAAGATGATGATCGGTAGCTTCGGCTACCGTAACACCATCTGAGACTATTTCTGTCCGCCTCCCACCTGCTGCTTCCATCTTTACAGCTGAACCCCAGGCCATTCGTCAGGCTTTGGAGTTTATTCAATCATCAGATTGATCGAAAGATGATGATCGGGTAGCTTCGGCTACCGTGACACCATCTGAGACCATTTCTGTCCGTCTTCCACCTGCTACGTCCATCTTTTCAGCTGAACTCCAGGCCATTTTTAAGGCTTTGGAGTTCATTCAATCATCAGCTAATTTAAAATATATTATTTTTACTGATTCTTTGTCTTCATTACAAGCAATAAATAACAAACAGCTTGATCACCCATTAGTAGCAGATATATATCATCTGCTACTATCAGTCGAATGTATCAGCAAGGACATTGTCCTTTGTTGGCTCCCCAGTCATATGGATATCAAAGGGAATGATCAGGCAGACTCGGCTGCCAAGTCTGCTTTAGATCTTCCCGTATCTGAATTTTATATACCTTTTAATGATTTTAAATCCATTATAAATACATTTATTTATGGCCGCTGGCAACAGTCTTGGGATCTTGCAGGCACAAATAAACTTCATCACATTAAGCCTCTCTTGGCAAAATGGCCAAGTTCCTATCGGACTAATAGGAGAGATGAAGTTGTTTTGTGACGCTCTCGCATAGGCCACACTTTTTTAACACACATTTTCATCTTGAAGCGAGAGCCTCAACCAGAATGTGAACACTGTCATGTTCCTTTGACAGTTAAACACATTTTGATTGAGTGCAAGCATCTCAAACATACAAGATCACGATATTACCTTTGCCAGTCACTACATCACTTGTTTACCCAACCAGGGTAATATTGCGAAATGCTAAACTTTTTAAAAGAGACAGGTTTGTATTATAAATTTTAATTTGTACATATATAGCTATATGTAATATTTCATATTTTAAATGTTTATATGCATAAAAGATTGTTTTTATTTTTAAATTTGATATACTGTGATTTTGTTTTTATTTATGCATATAAAATCTTGTGATATGATTTAGCCTGTCTCGAAAGAACCAACATATGTTTGGCGCAATATAGCTAGGTTGGAGCTAACGTGCCATAAAGCCATATTTCATTTATTCATTCATGTGTTTGGTGCAATATAGCCAGGTTGGGGCTGACATGCCATTAAACAACATTTCATTCATTCATTCATAGACCATACCATGAGCATTTATTCCACCATTTGGTATTCGCATACAATCCCTTTTGTCTGAGGCTGGTATTGCGACAGTATTGCGAATACCCCTTTCTTTAGGACTCCACCGTGGGTTGTATCTCCCCCAGAGATTGATTTTGATCTTACACAACATAAAAAGAGAGATACTAGCTCCACATTTTTTTATACGCCCACATTGAAATGTGGTCGTATATTGTTGTCGCCCCCGTCCGTCTCTCGTTCACAATTGCTTGTGGACGCTCTAGAGGCTAAAGTTAATATCCAATTGACTTTAAATTTATACACAGTGTTTAAGGTCATAAGACGAAGAATCCTATTGATTTTCAGCAATTTCCGATAATTACTGCCAGAGTTATGGCCCTTGATCACTTCAAAAAATCTTGTGGACGCTCTAGAGGTCAAAGTTAATATCCGATTGACTTTAAATTTATACACAGTGTTTAAGGTCATGGGACTAAGAAGCTTATTGATTTTCAACGATTTTTGATAATTACTCCCTGAGTTATTGGCCTTGATCACTTCAAAAAATCTTGTGGACGCTCAAAGAGGTCAAAGTTAATATCCGATTGACTTTAAATTTATACACAGTGTTTAAGATCATGAGACGAAGAAGCCTATTGATATTCAGCGATTTCCGATAATTACTGCCAGAGTTATGGCCCTTGATCACTCTGAAAAATCTTGTGGACGCTCTAGAGGCTAAAGTTAATATGCGATTGACTTTAAATTTATACACAGTGTTTAAGGTCATGAGACGAAGAAGCCTATTGATTTTCAGCGATTTCCGACAATTACTGCCAGAGTTATGGCCCTTGAACACTTTGAAAAATCTTGTGGGCGCTCTAGAGGCTAAAGTTAATATCCGATTGACTTTAAATTTATACACAGTGTTTGAGGCCATGAGATGAAGAATCTCATTGATTTTCAACGATTTCGGATAATTACTGCCAGAGTTATGGCCCTTGATCACTTTGAAAAATCTTGTGACGCCATACATGTGATACCTCCCGCAATTTGCGTTTGTCTTCCGATTTCACCCCTGTTCTCCCGAGCTCCCGATCGCGAGACAAATACTCCCGCTTTTTCAATTCTTGTAATTTTATTTTTTGGGAGTCAAAATTGTAATCAAATAGCATCAAAATAAAACGAGACAGACTTTTTTTTTGTTAACGACAACAGACAATCTCGTGTTGAATGTTGTTACTATAATTAGTAACACGACCTGAATACATTTCCGATGTTTTCTTATTTGGAACAATACCATTTAAATAACACGATAATTATTGTTTTTATATGAAATTAATAATTAGCAATCAGTTGATTTCAATTAAGTTTTTATTGCTCATTTCGAATTATTTATAAGAATGAGAGGTCTTGAATAGCGTGGGTCAGAGGTCTTTTTAAGAATTAAAGATGAAACCGTTAATCTCGTCGTCTAACTGTTTAATTGACAAGATTAGCACAACAGTTGTTAGTTATTGGATTATAATGAGGAGGAAATTGGGATTAATGATATAAAATGCGATTACCGACGATTTACAAAGAAAATTTATGATCATGTTTAGCTATATTAAAGTAGCTAAGTCTCTAACTCAGTATCATCCAAAACCTTCGACATAGAAAACCTGAATTATTTGTCAATTTTAATCAACATTGGTGTTGTGATCTTACTGTGAAAAGATGGGCTCCTGATATCCAATATTTAAGACAAAATAAACTTTTTACGATTGGTACACGAATCGTGTACCATAATGCATTTCAGCGCAATTTGTAACAAGTGACCCGAGAAACGAGGTTAGACATATTCCACAAGTCATGTCAAACGGTGACCCCCATATTCATATGTGGAGAGCATGCGCAATAAATACTATCGGTGTAGACTGGAATAACTAGTCGCTAGAGATTGCCATTCGATTGAGACTTCTGGCGTATTTCGCCGAACATAACCCCCATATTCATATGTGGAGAGCATGCGCAATAAATACTATCGGTGTAGACTGGAATAACTAGTCGCTAGAGATTGCCATTCGATTGAGACTTCTGGCGTATTTCGCCGAACATAACTGCTTTGAAATTAGAGTAAAAACGGAAACGATTGAATGTAAATCAGTTTATTTACATTCATATTACATTATTATATACTTTGCGATCCATTTGTGTCAATTTGTAGGTCCAAAATATTAGCGATTTGGCTCCTTTAAGTTTACCCAACAGTAGTGCGGCAGTGGAAACGTCGTTTTCAATTTTAAGAAAGATTGAACAGGATGCCAGAGGAAATTTATCCAACTTTACCACCTCCTCCTTGATGAGCATGAAACTCAACATGGACACAGAGTGTTTTTTTTTTGTCCCAGAAAAGTTATTATTAAACAAGTGTCAAGATGTTGCCAAAGTTATAAAGACAGATTGATGGAGGACAAATAGTGTGTTTGTTTATGTAAGAAGTGTGTTTGTATATGTAAAAAGTGTGCTTTCAGTAAATATTTGAAAATGAATGTAGAGACATGAGTACGACAAGTGCTTTATTGTGTGTTTTCATGTGTTTTGTTAAGTTTGTGTAATTATAACAATCAAATAATATTAAAATATATAAAATATAAAATTTTATTCATGGTGGGTGGGTAATTTTAACGCGTGATAAAGTCTCCCTCTTTTGACTTGTGGCCAATCACATGTATGGTGACGCTCTAGCGGCTAAAGTTATCATCCGATTCACCTCAGATTGATACACAGAGTTTAAGGTCTTGAGACGAACAAGTATATTGATTTTTATACGCCCACATTGAAATGTGGTCGTATATTGTCGGCGCCCCCGTCCGTCCGTCCGTCCGGCGTCCACAATTGATTGTGGACGCTCTAGAGGCCAAAGTTAATATCCGATTGACTTTAAATTTACACAACATAAAAAGAGAGATACTAGCTCCACATTTTTTTATACGCCCACATTGAAATGTGGTCGTATATTGTTGTCGCCCCCGTCCGTCTCTCGTTCACAATTGCTTGTGGACGCTCTAGAGGCTAAAGTTAATATCCAATTGACTTTAAATTTATACACAGTGTTTAAGGTCATGAGACAAAGAAGCCTATTGATTTTCAGCGATTTCCGATAATTACTGTCAGAGTTATGGCCCTTGATCACTTCAAAAAATCTTGTGGACGCTCTAGAGGCCAAAGTTAATATCCGATTGACTTTAAATTTATACACAGTGTTTAAGGTCATGAGACGAAGAAGCCTATTGATTTTCAGCAATTTACGATAATTACTGCCAGAGTTATGGCCCTTGATCATATTGAAAAATCTTGTGGACGCTCTAGAGTCTAAAGTTAATATCCGATTGACTTTAAATTTATACACAGTGTTTAAGGTCATGAGACGAAGAAGTATATTCATTCATTTTTGATAATTACTGCCCGAGTTATGGCCCTTGATCACTTCAAAAAACATTGTGGATGCTCTAAAGGCTAAAGTTAATCTCATTGACTTTAAATTTATACACAGTGTTTGAGGTCACGAGGCGAAGAATCCTATTGATTTTTAAAGATTTCTGATAATTACTGCCAAAGTTATGGCCCTTGATCACTTTGAAAATCTTGTGGACGCCCTAGAGGCCAAAGTTAATATCCGATTGACTTCAGATTGATACACAGAGTTTAATATCCGATTGACTTCAGATTGATACACATAGTTTAAGATCTTGAGGCGAACAAGTATATTGATTTTCAATGAATTTTTATGACTTGAACAGCTAAATCCATGATACAGTATTAAAAGTTTTGTATAGAAAACGTTAGCATGGGGTAGAACTTTATAAAAACCAAACAAATTCTAATGGTTTTCTGAGTTGTTGCTCTTAATCAGATTTTAGTTTATTATAAATGTTTCATTACCGAAAAAAGTAAAAATATGCGACAACTCTTGTTGACTGCCCGGACGATTTAGCTGCCGTGGGCGTATGTTTCGTTGCCTGGCAACCTATCTTTAATGAATCTTTATGACTTGAACAGCTAAATCCATGATGTTAAAAGTTTCGTATACTACACGTTAGCATGGGGCAGAAGTAGAACTTTATAAAAATCAAACAAATTCTAATGGTTTTCTGATAATTACTTAATGAGTTGTTACTCTTAATCAGATTTTAATGTATTATAAATGGTTCATTACCGAAAAAAGTAAAAATATGCGACAACTCTTGTTGACTGCCCGGACGATATAGCTGCTGTGGGCGTATGTTTCGTTGCCTGGCAACCTATCTTCAGTCTCTCTTTCGAGAGCTAAGGTTTAAATATGATGAATATGCTCCCATTTTCACAGATGGATCGAAAGATGATGATCGGTTGGTAGGTTCGGCTACCGTGACACCATCTGAGACCATTTCTGTCCATCTTCCACCTGCTACGTCCATCTTTTCAGCTGAACTCAAGCCATTTTTCAGGCTTTAGAGTTCATTCAATCATCAGCTAATTTAAAATATATAATTTTTACTGATTCTTTGTCCTCATTACAAGCAATAAACAACAAACAGCTGGATCACCCGTTAGTAGCAGACATTTATCTTCTGCTACTATCATACAAGTTTATCAGCAAGGACATTGTCCTTTGCTGGCTCCCCAGTCACATGGATATTAAAGGGAACGATCAAGCAGATTTGGCTGCCAAGTCTGCACTAGATCTTCCCTTATCCTAGTTTTTAATACCATTCATAGATTTTAAATCTACCATTAACAAGTTTATTTATGACCGCTGGCAACGGTCTTGGGATCTTGCAGGCACAAACAAACTTCGTCACATTAAGCCTCTCTTAGGAGATTGGCCCAACTCCTATAGAACCAACAGGAGGGATGAAGTTGTTTTGTGTCGCTCTCGGATTGGTCATTCTTTTTTAACTTATATTTTCATCTTGAATCGAGAGTCTCAACCGAAATGTGAACACTGTCATGTTCCTTTGACAGTGAAGAACACTTTGATTGAGTGCAAGCATCTCAAGAATACAAGATCACGATATTACCGTTGCCGGTCACTACATCACTTGTTTGCCCAGCCTGGGCTTTATTGCGGAATACTAAACTTTTTAAAATAGACAGGTTTTTATTATAAATTCTAATTGGTTTATGCAATATTTTCTATTTTTTATTGTTTATATGCATTAAAGATTGTTTTTATTTTTAAATTTGATAAAACTGTGATATTATTTTTATTTATGCATATAAAATTTTGTGATATGAATTAGCTTGTCTCCAAATAATCACCATATGTTTGGCGCAATATCCCCCCTGGGGTGTAGGGGTTGATAAGAATATACCCTTTGTATGTCCTGCGTGTCGTAAAAGGCGACTAAAAGGATCCCTGTATTGGGGCAACGTGTTTGCCGTGTGTTGCGACCCGTGTCAGTGGAGAGTGGAATCCTGGTAATTGAGTGGGGATTTGGCTTGCAAGCCCTTTCTCTGCTACACATTACTTTGGCCCATGGTTCAACTAGACGGGAGGTCAGAGTGGCCCACTCTGATCAATCGGCTTTGGTCATGTTAGTTGATGAGAAGATGATTTCTTTCCCTTACTGTGTTATTAGTTTAGTACAGTTAAATCTTTGTGTCCTGTAGCATCTTCTCAGAAGCAGCGGCTTGGGTCAATCGGATAAAGCACAAGATCTCCTCTTTACTTTGTCTGAGTATATCACTGACTGTTCTCGTCTGGCGCCAGCGCTGGAGATCCGTGCAATAGCCTGTACGGATGTTACAATCCTTGGTGATTGGGGAGCAGTCAGTGATGAATCTCTAAAGCTTATAAATGGCTTCCTAAAATAAAAAACATTGTCCGCCGAAACGTGGACCGACAGACGATATATTTGATATATCAAATAAAACTTCCGGAACTTGGTATAGGTTTCTGGTTCTTGAGAGTACCAATGAAACCTCATTAAGTAAACAATCTCCTTTTTTAATTGCCAAGGGTCTCGCCGGATTATCTGGTGAACCTAAAAGCGTTAAAAAAATGAGGAATGGTTGAATGCGCTAAAGAGCAACATTCATTATGTTTATTAAAATCTACAACTTTAGCAGGCATTCCTATAAAGGTAACACCTCATAATAGTCTAAAAAAAATTTCTAGAGGTGTTATTAGGTCTCAGGATTTAGAAGGTAGTAATGAGGAAGAGATGCTTGAAAATCTCTCCTCACAAGGTGTAACAGTTGTAAAACACATTTCTATCAAGCGTAACGGTAACATCATCCAAACCAACGCTTTGGGCACAGCAAAAATGTATGTAAGAGAAAACCAATTTGTGCACGATGTTGGCCACGAAAGTGAAACATGTCAACTCCTATGTCACTGTGCCAATTGCAAGGGAGCTCATTTTGATTATTCAAGAGAGTGTCCTTTGTGGAAAAAAGAGAAACAGGTGCAACAGATCAAAATAGAAAAAAAATATTTCTTACCCAGAAGCACGGAAATTGGTTGAGATTTCCACACCATTGCCTGTATTTGCAACTTGTTTGCAAATATAACGAAGCCAAAGACCGTTTCCGTTGCTTGTCAGACCGAGTTGCCCCTGCCAGCTTCTGGGCAGACAAGATCATCAACTAAGCCTCCAATACCAAAGAAACCAGAATTTATTGCCCTTGGCACTCAGACAAGTTCATCTTTAGTGCCCGAGGAGGCAGAGGAGATTGTGCCCGACACTCCTCTTCAAATGGTGGAAAGCCACCCACACTACCCCTAAAGACCGACCTTCAACTTTGAAGGCCGGATCAAAACTATCATCTTTCCGTATTAGGAAGGGTGAAGATGATCCTGTACTATAATAGGTTGGGGAATCAGGACAGTATGATGGATGTTGTTGTGGAGATTCACGACCCCAATCCCAAACAACATTCAAGAAGTCCTGTTAAACATCCCTGACGATAGTCAATTCCATAATTCAATGGAACTGTCGTGGTATTAAGCCCAATTTTAATGAAGTCCAAATCCTAATTAAAAAAATTAACCTCCCCTTTTATCCTTACGGGGGATTTCAATGGTCATCATTCACTCCGGGATAGTGCTGATGATAATATCCGAGGTAATCAAATAGGTGACTTCATTAACATTAATAATTTATGCTTATTAAATAATGACTCGCCTACTTACCTACACCCAGCAACTGCTTCCTTTTCCTCCATCTATCTCACCATTTGCTCTCCGATCCTATTTCAGGATTTTACGTGGAGGGTGAATGGGGATCAATGTGGTAGTGACCACTTTCCTATCGTGCTTGATAATAATGGTCCATCTCCGGTTTGTGTCTCTTCTCCTTTGATGCAAAGGAGTTAGATGATGCAGATGATTCTATTGCCTTATTCACATCAATCCTCCAAGGTGTAGCTGAGCAGGCGATTCCAAAGACCACGACAGAACCAAAACGTTTCAACAAACCATGGTATAACAATTATTACAAATCCGCTTTTAAAGAGCGTGATCGTATTTTAAGACGACCCGAGACTCATCCTTCCATGAAAATATTGCTGCATACCAAATGGTCCGGGCGAAATCCCGTATATATCCATACGCCAAGCAAAGAAATCTTCATGGCAAGGTTTTATGTCTCGAGGATAAATTCCCGTACCACTTCCAAATTCTTAGGTGTGGTATTTGATAAGAAATTATCATTTATACCCCATATAAAGATCCTGAAGAAGAAATGTCTGAAAGCCCTTAACATATTGAGAGTCTTGTCAAACACTGACTGGCGAGCAGACTGCAAGGTCTTGATCAGAATATATCGAGCATTAATAAGATCCAAACTCGATTATGGGTGTATTGTGTATGGATCAGCACGCAAGTCTTGTCTCAAAGAGCTTGACGCCATACACAACCAAGGAATTGGAATCAGTTTAGGAGTCTTTCGTACATCTCCATCAGTGCATAGTTTATACGTCGAGGCGCACGAGCCCTTATTGCACAAAAGTAGTGATAAACGATAGCACTGCAGTTTGCTACTAAAATTTCATCACTCCCTAATCATATTTCATATAACACCATCTTTAGACCCTACCACAAGCATTTATATATGCTTAAACCTAAAGTTATTCCAACATTTGGTATTCGCATACAACCCCTTTAGTCTGGAGCTGGAATCAGCCATGACAGTATTGCGAATACCCCTTTCTTTAGGACTCCACCGTGGGCTATCACTGTAACCCTTGTATCGTCTAATATGGGGTTTATAGCGCTAAAAACTATGCATATAATTTAATTTCAAAACATCGTTTGATATTGATAAAAATCATTTGGAAATTACAAAAATCGTTTAATTAGTACTATGATTGAATTTAATGGTACACCGTTTAATTTCTGATAGAGGGGTTTAGAAATGGCCGAAGCGTTGACTTATCTAATGCGTATATTTATTATACGAGCCGTCCAATTTCCCGAGATGCGTTTAAAAATCAACACCTGCTAATTTATCTACTATGTTTAACTATGTTTAACTATTAGATGAATCGTTTATTTTCCCGCGAGCCGTTTATCCGATCGGTTCATTTTAATTACGATTATTTGCATATGATGTGCGAATAAAAATGGTGAATATAAAAAAAAGCACACCCATAGATGCTCACCTTACCGTGGTCGTAGTATTATTATCCATTATCCATTCAAAATAGTAATTCCGCCATTGACAAATACATCAAAAATCGGTAAATCACGTCCGAGCTAACTATACATTTCGAAATCCGTAAATCACACCCCGTTCGTTCGTTCCTGGAGTTTTACGTCCAGTTCCACCTGAGGTGATATCGTAGACAAGTCACACACATCCCAGGCAATGTATCTTCTTTAAATCACAAATGAATTAACTTCCACCTGTAGACGTCACAGGAAGAGATGTCAACCCCGCAATGCAATGTTGAACGACGATAATCTCTTGAGACTTCTCACTGGCGCCAAAATCTCTATAGACAAGCTGTCGCCCATTTTCAGGCAGGTCAAACAGTATTAACAGGAAATATGCTTCAATGAATACTGCCTTGATGTTACGTAAACACTTGACTGAAGTACAACGATTTTTGCTATACCCGAATCAAATCATATTGTATTAAATCAAAGGTACATTATCACTACCCCAATATATGTACCCATATGGTATTACAAAAATAATTTGTTGAGGAGGTCATAACGCAGATTGGGCAACGGTGTTAAAAAAACAATATACTAAAAGGGAAAAGTAAAAAAAAAAAGCGAGGCCCTTCTCTACCGAAAAGCCTCAGCATGCCAGATAAATTTAAGGCCATACACAATCAAAAGTATTATTTAAAAAAAAACCCAACAACACTGTATTTAATAATATTCACGGACTTGAAATAATTCACGTGTATTACAACCCATATATAATTAACGAGAATTTTATATACTTCACCAGTATTTGATATACATCGCGAGTATGTCACCTGTCCGAGTCCGAAATGTCGGGCCATTTTTATTTGAGTCTGAAATGACGCGGGACCGAAATGACATGTAATCAATACACCATGCGTAAATATAATTCTCAATTGCATGAAAATTCTTAAACCTAAACATAAATCTCAAGTAATAATCGCATTGTTTGGATTGCTTCATTTAATGAGCTAAGTGAGAGTTCGGTTGTATTTACATACGTAATTCAATTTTAAATAAAATGTTAAACTCTTAATTAATTGCTATTGATTAATAAAAAAATGATTAACTGAGTGAGATGTATAAAACTTTATATATATTATGGAAATTCTTGTATATATGATGTAATAAAAACATTATAGTCAATGATAAAAAAAAATCAGCTCCCGAGAAAAGTATGACAATTCTTTAACAACCAATGGTTTTCTCAAATTAGTTTAAAATTAATACAAACATAAATCATTAAATGGTTATAAAGCTGTGATACCTGACCAAAAGTTGTTACATGTATGTTTTTCTTGATAAAATATTAAAATTAGAATGAAAAAGACCGAGAATAAGCTTACGGTCACATACATGTATAATTGTGTTAACTTGTCCACACAAATCCGAATTTATATCATTGCCCCTAGAATTCCATATAAGAATTAACTTAGAATACCAAAATGCGAATCGTAACACATTGTGGTCTAAACTGTCATAAAATAAATGATAAATCAATGGAACCCGTTAGAAGTTGGTAATGTTGGTTTATTTAAGGCGCCACGTAGTCTTAACAATTGAATACAACACGTATCGAAAAATCGGGGCAATTCTGTGACCCACCTGCATGAACCTAAAAACATTACAAGTTCTGCCATGATAATTTCGTTGCATTTCTCGCGAACCGACGAATCGGATATATACTATTCAAAAAAAGTAAGGGATATTTGATTTTTAAGTGTTATTAAAGTCACCTAATGAAACTGACGAAGAAACAAATGACAAAATGAAATGAAGTTCACATTCATCGATTTATTCCAAAAGATCGTTAGACTAAGTAAGGCACAGACTGACCATTATAAGGGTAAAATGATACCCGGGGTCAAACAGCAAAGTTACCACAGCATCACAACCAAGTCAGTAACGGGTAAATCCTCCTCTGTTTGCCAAACAAGCATTGATCCGACGTGGCATACTCCTAATGAGACGTCTAAGGTCATTTTGGTCCAGATTGTCCCATTCCTGTTGCAACGCAGCAGCAAGTTCTTGGACATTGGCAGGACGTTGTTGACGTTGACGTAACCTCTGTCCAAGCATGTCCCAGACATGCTCGATGGGGGAGAGGTCGGGACTCAGTGCTGGCCAAGGTAATGTGGTGATGTTCTGTTGTTGGAGGTAACCTGTAACGATCCTGGCCCTGTGACATCTTGCGTTGTCATCCTGGAAGATGAAACGGCGGCCATGACGTCGTGCGAACGGCACAACATGGACTGCCAAGATGTTGTCCCGGTAGTACTGGCCTGTAACACGCCCTGCAACAACATGTAAAGCCGTTCTTCCAGCAACAGTGATGCCTCCCCACACCATAACAGAACCACCCCCAAATCGATCATGTCTGATGACGTTAACGTCTTGGAAGCGCTCGTTTCGACGACGCCACACCCTCCTACGTCTGTCCAAAAAATCAACAGTGAACCTTGACTCATCTGAAAACATCACATTGCTCCAGCGTCGATTATCCCAGTGTTGACGATCCCTACACCAACGACGTCTTGCCTGAATGTGATGATCTCTCAAACAAGGGATCACGCGAGGACGTCGGGCGCGAAGGTGACCCCTATGCAGTCGATTCCGAATTGTCTGGCCACTCACTCTCACACCAGTGTCTGTTTGAAGACGAGCGCTGATCTGATTTGCTGTGATGACACGATTTCTCAAGGCCAAGGTACGGATAAATCGATCCTGGGCTTGAGTTGTCGCCCTTGGTCGACCTGAGCGTGGTCTGTCCTGTACAGATTGTGTATCACGGTATCTGGACCATAGCCTGCTTATGACAGACTGAGAAACATTCATCGTCCGCGCCACAACCGCCTGTGTTGTGCCGATCTGTACCATGCCAAGGGCACGTAACCTTTCATTTTGGGTAAGCCGACGCATATCAAAATTTGTTTTCTGGTCACTAAAACAATTAAACTGATGTTTCCACCCTGGAATTCAATGCCACAATGACTGTAACATTCAAAGTCAGAGTCGTGCAAATCTTGGGTTGGACCCCCATGATGATCTCAAGCATCACCTGCATTCCATGCGGTAGCTATTGGTGCGTTTGGGCGTCACATGTAACTGGAAATGTTTCTTCTGTTAGGTTCTATAGTGACTTTTTTCGTAGTCATTTGCATATTTTAGTATTATGCCCCCAAAATCAAATATCCCCTACTTTTTTTGAATAGTATATTTAAGTATTTGAGATCGCTTTATTTAAACAGGGCTAACCATGGAACACCATCGCACGCCAGATGCCTCCCATCGCAATAATATTTTCTTTCTCCTACTACCACAACTATGTTTCGCATACCCTTTCAGTGCTATGAACATCAGATAATCATTTCGCTAACCCCACTACGTTTCTACTACATTCCGTAGTTTAACTGATTTATACTATATTCAATATAACGTTTTAATTAATTAAATGAGAGTAAACACTTTTACCTTGTAATTTTATACCAGTTTGTTATTTATGATTACAATCTTATACAAAGTATTTATATTTTATTGTAAATAATGTCCTAGGGAGATGAAATTATATAAGCCCTCGCTTGTTTTCAGATCCCACAATCATATAGTGTACTTTTATGATATGTAAATATTTATTGAATAAATAGTGCCAGAACAAAAAACCATATTGCATTAAACCAAAGGTACATTTATCACTATTACAATATATGTACATGTATGGTATTAAAAAAATAATGTGTGTCGGGGAGGTCACATAACGGGGATTGGACACCGGGGTTATATTTTTGTGTAAAGTTGGGTACTAGCTCAAAATCCACATTCCCGAAACCGAAACAGATTTATAAATCAAACAAAACAAATATTTAGCTATGATAAATTAATAACAAAAAGCAAATTGTATGTATTTATATGTATGCACACTAAACACTAAAAACAATCACAAGTAATGCAGGTGGGAAGTGATAAAACAATAGCATTTGAGCAATCAAAGCATTAATCCATACTGTAATAACGGAATGTGTATTCAAAAACATGGTTTCATATAGTACCCAGACAGGTGGCCACAGGTGGGAATTAATGAAACAATAGCATTCGACCAATCAAATAATTAATCTTTACTGTCATAGCGGACATTTATGACCTTGTACTGTATTGTCAAAATAACCATCGGATGACCAAAAAGTGAATCGCTCACAATGGCGTGTGTATACACAGACCCTTTCTGCATTAATGTGTATGGGGATATAGATTCAGATGTGATTAATGACTAGTACAATTCCTATTACCATTTTCTGATTTTAAATCCTTTATCAATCTTTTTATTTATGGCCGCTGGCAACGGTCTCTGGATCTTGCAGGCACAAACAAACTTCATCACATTGAGCCTCTCTTAGGAGACTGGCCCAACTCCTATAGAACTAACAGGAGAAATGAAGTTGTTTTGTGTCGCTCTTGAATTGGTCATACTTTTTTAACTCATATTTTCATTTTAAAGCGAGAGCCTCAACCAGAATGTGAACACTGTCATGTTCCTTTGACAGTTAAGCACATTTTGATTGAGTGCAAGCATTTCAAAGATATTAGATCGAATTTTTACTGTTGTCAGTCACTACATCACATGTTTGCCCAACCGGGTTTATATAAAGCGTTAGACTTTTTAAGAGAGATAGGTTTTTATAATAAATTTTAATTGTATATATATATATATATATCATTTCATTTTTGTATTTAATATTTATATGCATAAAGTTGTATTTTATTTTTAATTTTACTAACTGTGATATTGTTTTTATTTATGCATATAATGTTTTCTGTGATATAATTTAGCCTGTCTCGTAATTTTCACCATATGTTTGGCGCAATAAAGCCAGGTTGGAGTTGACGTGCCATAAAACCACATTTCATTTCATTTCTGGTAATTGAGTGGGGACTTGGCTTGCGAGCCATTTCTCTGCAACACATTACTTTGGCCCATGGTTCACCTAGACGGGAGGTCAGAGTGGCCCATTCTGATCAATCGGCTGTGGTCGTTTTAGCTCTGTAGAATGTACCCTTTTCCAATTCAATGCTCTGTTGTTTATTCACTCAGCATTTAGTAATATTGCCAATTACCTACCTTTGTGTCCTTAATACATTCTACAGAGCGGCTTCTTGGGTCAATCAGGTTGGAGTAATATTTTTACTTTCTGGCTTGAGTATACCCCTCGTCGAGCCCTGAGGCCACACGCTGGTTATCCGTGGTAGACCCCCTCCTGGTAGGCAGGGAAGTAACCTGGGGAACGATGAGGGATGAAACTTAAAAAAATACTTTCATGGATTCCCCAGTCCCACCCACCCCAATCAATAAACAGAAATGCCCTAATTCTAAAGGCTTGGCCGAGGTTTCTCTTGATTAACAGTCCCTCTACTGACTTATCTAAAGTTTCGTCATTTTTGATAGCTAGAGGTATTGCCGGCTTAGCAGGTGAACCCAAAGCTATCAAAAAACTTAAAAAAGGAACACTTTTGATATAATGTGCCAAGGAGCAGCATGCTACCATGCTACTCTAGTCAACGTCCTTGGCAGACATTGCTATCAAAGTGACAAGGAAAGCTGTCTAGTCGTTCGGATGGGACGAAAAACCGAGGTCCCGTGTACACATTGGCGTGCATGTAAAAGATCCCTTGACAGTTGGAATTCGATATAAGAGTAGGCCATAGTGCCGCTGCCCGGGCAAAATTTCCCTCATAGCACACTGTATGGCGTATGCCCGTCTTCATTAGCCCAGGTTAGGAGCAGAACAGTAGGACGTTAAACTCCATTTCATTTCATTTTGCTATCAAAGTGTCACCACATAGGTCACTTAATTCAAGTAGATGTGTAATTAAATGTTGAGATCTTGAAGACAGCAGTGAGGATGAAATGGTAGAATACCTTTCATCTCCAGGCGTCTCACATGTTAAAAGAATTAGTGTACCCCGAGGAGATAAGGTGATTCCAACAAGCACCTATATCCTTACTTTCAATTGTCCAGACATTCCAAAGACTCTCAAGGCAGGTTATTTAAACATACCTATTGAATCTATATTCTTTGAATGGCATTTAGTAATTGGAACATAATCAAAAACACACTTTTATGGATAACAATTACTATGGTTTATTTCACTGCGACGTTTCATTTCAACAAGGTTTCACAAGTCGTTATCAAGCATATACACAAATAGATAAAAAATGAGAAAGATATGAATATATATAAACAAACATCAGTGCAAACTATCCAATGCATTCCTTTGAACACAGATCCTATTTCATTTCGTTTTTATAGTTCAAAATTTCGTTTTACTTGTCTTTACTACACTTGGATCTGGAAGAGTTGTTATTTAACTCGTGTTCTGAATGGTGTCGGGGATAAGCCAATGAAACGGTCTGTTACGGCGAGCTTTAGGCGTGTTTTGCACAGAACTGTGGGTAATCCACTAGTAACATCAATGCTGATTGATTAATCGAATGTCTGACATCATAAGTCGGTCTTTTGACCCCTGACGTGACCTAACGCTATAACTTGTCAGATCTTCATGTAGTGTAGGCCATCGAAAGTATAAAAAAAACGAAACGAAATATAGATCTGTATTTTAATCAGATTGAAATTCTTCAAGGTGTCATTAGATGCTGGGACCTAGAAGGCATTAGTGAGGAGGAAATGGTGGAGAACCTATCATCACAAGGCGATAAGCAATTTGATTGGTCAAGACTTTGGAACATAAAAAGTCTGCTTTTAATTGAAGTAGAAGGTTTAAACCTGATGTAGATGTTCAATAAGTGAATGTCTTGAGTGATTTCAATGATTAACATTTCTAGCTAAAGCTAAGCAGAGCTAATCAATTTCAATGGTCGATGCTTTGTGACAAGATAATCTTGATTCTATCTGATAGAGAGTGATGAAACTTAGTGTGTAGTTTGATTGCTCGATACTTTTGAAAAAAATAAATGTGCGATTAATTAATATGTGTCATCTATTTATTTTGGGATTTCGGCGGGGGACATCAGCCTCACCGTTGGCTTGTTTTCCTCTATTGTAAATTATTGTGGTGTTTCATTTAATTTATCAGCTATATCTTTTGTATTATATTTTCTAGAAGGGCAAGATGTTAGAAAGGCTATTATAGTCTAATCTTCACCCCTTCTTAAATAAAGTCATTATTGTCCCCCGCCTTTCAAAGAAAGCAGGGGACTATTAAAATGGGTTCATCCGTCTGTCTGTCCGTCACACATTTTGGGACACAATAACTCTCCTTCTAATTGAGCTAGAATGTTCAAACTTGGTGTAGGTGTTTATTAGATCAATACCTTGATGGAGTTCGAAGATGAGCATTTTCTGCTTAGGGTAAGCAGAGATAAGCAATTTGATTGGTTGATGCTTTGGGACACGATAACTTTAGTTCTAATTAAGTGAGAGTGATGAAATTTGGTGTATAGTTTCATTATATCAATACCTTGACTAAGTTCGATATGGAGAATTTTCTGCTTAGGCTAAGGAGCAATAAGCATTTTAATTGGTCAAGACTTTGGAACATAACAACTCTGCTTTTAATTGAAGTAGAATGTTTAAACTTGATGAGTTCAATGATTAACATTTTGAGCTAAAGCTAAGCAGAGGTAAGCAATTTTATTGGTCGATGTTTTTGGACAAAATAACTTTGATTCTATCTGATAGAGAGTGATTAAACTCAGTGTATACCGGTAGTTGATAATCAGTTTGATTGCTTGATACTTTTGAAAAAAATAAATGTGCGATTAATTAATATGTGTCATCTGTTTATTTTGGGATTTCGGCGGGGGGCATCAGCCTCACTGTTGGCTTGTAATTATTATTATTAAGCGGAAATGCCCCAAGCTTGATGCAAATTTGGAGGCAAAGTCAAGGTCATGCTGATATTCACACGTAAAGGAAAATCCAAACGCCAAATAGTCATTTATTGAAAATGGTGGATCAGGGCAAAAATTAAAATATCTTTAATAGTTTAATAGATTGGAATATGGACTGTCATACTAAGTTAAGGGACGATCGAAATAGTGGGCTGTCAGATTTACTGGCAGCCCAGCCCTCTATCTAATGAAAGGACTATCAGCACGCCATTAAAAGCCTGTTGAATTTCAACAATTTCTGTAAATTATTTCCCAGGTTAAGGCCCTTGTTTCAGTTTGAAATGAATACAGTGTTTATGAGATGAAACCTATTAATAATCAGCGATTTCTGATAATTCAAACAGCTAAATTTATTACTGTTACTGGTGCATGCTCCAAAACAATAAATTTGCGATAACCCTAATGGACTGCTCAGACGACTTAGCTACTGTGGGCACATGTTTCATTGCCTTGCAACCTATTTTTTAAATATTCAATATTCCATAGGTCTACTTGTGAGTGCATCGAAACGACAGTATAATTATTATGCCTACAATACTACAACTGTGGTTCTCCTGACAGAAATACTGAAATTTATCTCAGCTGTGATACTTTATTGGAAAGAGTAAGTACTTTATTTTTCTTTTATTATATACCACACATTAAACTGTGGTTGTATATTGTTGTCGCCCCCGTCTGTCTTCCACAATTGATTGTGGACGCTATAGAGGTCAAAGTTAATATCCGATTGACTTCAAATTTATACACAGTGTTTAAGGTCATAAGATGATGAACCCTGTTGATTTTCAGCGATTTCCGATAATTACTGCTAGAATTATGGCCCTTGATCACTTTGAAAAATCTTGTGGATGCTCTAGAGGCTAAAGTTGATATCCGATTGACCTTAAATTAATACGCAGTGTTTAATACGCAGTGTCTAAGGTCATGAGATGAAGAATGCTATTGATTACTTTGAAATATCTGGGGGATGCTCTAGAGACCAAAGTTATCATTCGATTGATTTTAAATTTATACGAGATAAAGACTTCAATTGATTTTCAATGATTTTTGATAACTTGAACAGCGAAAACCATGATATTGGATGTTTTGTATACCCCACGATAGCATGGGCAGAACTAGAAGCACAATTCCTGACCATTAATTATTGAGTTTTTACTCTTTAGTGTATTGTAAATGTTTCATTACCAACCAAGAAAAAAAGGTGCGACGCCCCTTGTGGAATGCGCGGACAACTAGCTACTGTGGCCATATGTTTCTTATTTTTTGGCTATATTTTTGCTACCACAATCTGTCAGATCGATTTCTTGTGATTTGATTGGAGTCTCCATTTTTAGCTCGTCACACCATTGGCAATGAAGGCTTGTGCCCTTATTTTTGTTCATCATCTGTCTGTGCCTGGGGTAAACTATAACCCATTTTCAAATTCTTTTCCTTACTGCTTGATGGATTTCACCGAAATTAGGTAAATATACTGCCAGGTTTGTGTTTATTCAGAAATGTTCTCTGAAATGATTACCAATATGTCTTACCAACAATCTTGTGGTTATCCCACTTATTGAAATGAAATGGGGTTTAACATTCTACATTTATGCACTAACCAGGCAAATAACTAACACACACTAGACCGGAGGCTCGGTGTGGGTGTGTGTGCATCAAATGGGCACAAAACCAGACCCAACTTTTCTAGAGTAAAATTTTGCGAAGAAGATAATGCCCAGGGGCGGATTGGACAAAAAATGAAAAAAATAATTTTGTCCAATTCGTCTAAAAAAAAAACCCTTTTTCTGCTGAACATTATATGGGGGAGGGGGGGTGGTGGTATTGGACCGGCCATGGAGTCTGGAATGGGCTGGTATAATAGACTTTCTGGGCCGGGTGACCATATCATAACTGAAGTCAGTACCACTGGTGAACTCCTACGTAAAAGCCTCATTTAAAATGACTAACAATAATAATCGACAGGGCTGGGAACAATTAAAATTTCGCTTGACCTGTGGTTGACCCAAAACTAGTGGACTAGTCAATAACCGGCCAAATTTGAAATTAATAAACGAAGTATTAACAGTAGTATGAAAGCTACCTTATTCGCGTGTATAAAAGTTACCACAATAATTCTGATCTTAGGCCACACAAATTTAATTTTTTTCAAAAAATCGAATACAAATAAAAATAACGCCCCTTAGTCGTGAAAAGGCCCGCTACAAAAATAAAACTGGTATGATTTCCCCTCAAAAAATGTAGAAGTCTGGCATATTCTTGCCGAATACGGCACCGACTTTATTCTGCGAGGACAGTAAGACAGAAAATCCATACCGCGATGAATCGCATACTGGGCCTGACCAATCTAGTTCAACAGCGGACTCTAAAGTCTGAAACATGAATGATAGTTACAATATAAATAATCATGTTTTCACTTGATGTTGTGATGTCGTGGTAGCTATATTTTGCGTCCAAGATCAAATTTTATTTTTATTTCCGCCCGTGGCCTTATACTTGAATATTCATTATCTGAACTAATGCTATGTTCATTAATCAATATGTAGTGTGTCAAATGTTCCAAGTTCGGAGTCAAGGTAAAATAATTTACCTGGAACAACAAATCCAAAATTCAAAAAGCAGCTTTCATGAATTTTACTTTCGTCACTCTATACCAATGTGTCTCGTGGCCTTCCATCACAGGAGAAATCAACTAACGCTCCCGACAACAAAAATGGGACATTTTTCAATGAAAATATTCCTACTTATTCAATATTCCTAACTGGTTAATCAAATGGTCAAAACTAGTCCCATTTTTTAACCAGTTAAATTCTCTTGACTCTTTACAATACAATGATAATGCACTAATTAATAATATGACGATATGATAATTTCACAGGTTGATGGTTGTAAATTACTTGCAGGTCAGGGTTTTGGCCTAAATTAATCGATTTATGAGATATATTATTTGACAGAGATTATAATCAGATATGCCACCAAACCGCATATTTGGGGTTCATTTTTATACGTCCACATTCATAATGTGAACGTATTATGCCGTCGCCCCTGTCTGTGTGTGTGTGTGTGTGTATGTATGTATGTGTGTGTGTGTGTGTGTGTGTGTGTGTGTGTGTGTGTGTGTCTGTGGTTCGCCTACAGGGCGCAATTCTTCATGGATTTTCTTCAAACTTGGTATACTTATTCCTTATACCCCAAGGAAGATCCCTATTGTTTTTGGTGCATGCCCGACCCCCCGGGGCAGAGCCACGCCCATTTCTAGTATTTGTTTGTTTGTCGTCTACAGGCCACATTTCTTAACTAATCATCTTGAAACTTTGCATACACATTCTTTGTACCCTAAGGAACATCCCTATCGTTTGGGGTGCATGCCCAACCCCCAGGGGCAGAGCCACGCCCATTTTCTTTTCTTTGTATGTCTGTGTGTCGCCTATACTAGGCCACAATTCTTAATCAATCGTCTTGAAAAATTTTCATATGAATTGCTTATACCCTAAGTATGATCCATATTGTTTTTGGTGCATGCCCGACCCCCAGGGGCAGAGCCACGCCCATTCTTTATATTTATTTATTTGTTTGTCATCTACAGATTGCATTTCCTAACGTATCATCTTGAAACTATGCATACTTATTCTTTGTACCCCAAGGAACATCCCTATCGTTTGGGGTGCATGCCCGACCCCAGGGGCAGAGCCACGCCCATTTTCTTTTCTTTTTATGTCTGTGTGTCGCCTAGAGGCCACAATTCTTAATCAATCGTCTTTAAAAATTTTCATATGAATTGCTTATACCCTAAGTATGATTCCTATTGCCTTTGCTGCATGCCCGACCCCCAGGGGCAGAACCACGCCCATTCCTTATATTTATTTATTTGTTTGTCATCTACAGACCGCATTTCTTAACGTATCAACTTTACATACTTATTCCTTATACCCCAAGGATGATCCCTATTGTTTTGGTGCATGCTCGCCTCCCCGGGGCAGAGCCACGCCCATTCTTTGTATTTGTTTGTTTGTCGTCTACAGGCCACATTTCTTAACGTATCATCTTGAAACTTTGCACACTTATTCTTTGTACCCTAAGGAACATCCCTATCGTTTTGGGTGCATGCCCAGCCCACAGGGGCAAAGCCACGCCCATTTTCTTTTTTATGTCTGTGTGTCGCCTACAGGCCACAATTCTTAATCAATCGTCTTGAAATTTTTTCATATGAATTGCTTATACCCTAACGATGATCCCTATTGTTTTTTTACCCCCAGGGACAGAGCCACGCCCATTTTCTTTTCTTTTTATGTCTGTGTGTCACCTACAGGCCACAATTCTTAATCAATCGTCTTGAAAAAATTTCATATGAATTGCTTATACCCTAACGATGACCCCTATTGTTTTTGGTGCATGCCCGACCGCCAGGGGCAGAGCCACGCCCATCCCTTATATTTATTTATTTGTTTGTCATCTACAGATCGCATTTCTTATCGTTTCACCTTGAAACCTAGCAATACATATTCCTTCTATCCTAAGGAACATCCCTATTATTTGTGGTGAATACCCAACCCCCAGGGGCAGAGCTACGCCCATTTTCTTTTTTTTATGTCTGTGTGTCACTTGCAGACCGCATTTCTTAATCGATCATCTTGAAAACTTTTTTATACTTATTCCTTATAGCCTAAGGCTACTTTTTATACTTATTCCTTAATCCTAAGGCCGACCTCTATTATTATTTTTGGTGCATGCTCGACCCCTTGGGACAGAGCCACGCCTAATGTTTGTGTGTCTTGTGTTTTGCCAACAGACCGCAATTCTTAACAGATCCTTTTGAAACTTTGCATACCTGTTCGAAACGTCATGATTTTAGAATAAAGACATCGATTGTTTTAAAATAAAAATTGTGTTCTGTTAATGTGAACGAAGTGTTAAACTGATAGCAGTCCTACAACCCAGTTTTATTTCACAGACTCTCAAAGCAAACTGGACCATATCAAACAAAACAGGAATGTGGACGTATATTGCTGCGTTAGCGATGCTCTTGTTAAAAATTTTCCAGGGGGAGAGCCCCCGGACCCCCTGTTTGGGCTCAGCTGTCAGTAAGAGGGTCCGCTCCGCCCCCACTCCGCCCCCACTCCGCCCCTGATAATGCCGAGTGGTAATCAGTCAGTTAAAGGTCAAATGAGGTCATTTGCACTGAAAGTGGATGCGCAGCCATTCTGGTATCGTGAAAACAGGCTGAAAATGATCGAAAGTAATCACTCTTTGAATAAAAATGTAAACTTGCTAAATTCACCTTTATTCTTTGTGACTCCGGAGGTCAAAAGGTCAAATTTTCCATTTTTGCACTAGGAAGATTTAAAGCAATAACATGTCAGCATAAAATATAAAAGCTAAAGCAAAACCCGTTCTAATTAATAATAGGAACATTCAAAACTGATCTTGATGTGGTCTTAGCACCATACATTTAGTTTAAAAATGTCAAAAATGATCTTGTATAAAAGAACCAAAACTCTTCGAAACCTGTTCCAAAAATGCGTAAAAACTGTCAAATCCTAATCTCCCCAATCTAGTTTAACGATTGTTATACATAATGACACTAGTTGTCCGAAAAACAATTGAATATGTTCATGTTTGGATATTTGGTCATTGTTCATTGTCCCTAAAACTATGCAATAGCCTTGACCAATAAGGACACTATTTTTAAAACTGAGCCTTTGTCAGTGTATGACAGATTAAATTATAATGGTTAAATCCTGAATTGGTTCTTAAGTGATTTTTATCCCGCACCAAAAGAAGTTAAGGAGGGGTATTGAAATGGGCTCTGTCCGCCCGTCCCGATTTCGTTGCGGAGCATATCTCATAAACCATTCAACGTACAATGTATCTTTTTGAAACTTTGTACACACATCAACCTATTACAGTAGTTGTGCCTTTTGCTATTTAGGAATTTCTTGGATTTATATTTTTTTGTGTTTCCATGGAAACAAATTTAATTTAGTTTTTGGTGTACAATTTTGTTTCCGGAGCATATCTCATAAACCATTCAAGGTATCTTCATGAAACTTTGTATAAACATTAACCTATTATAGAAGTAGTGCCTTTTGCTAATTAGAAATTTTCTCACATTCATAAACCTATTTATTTTCTAATCACCATTCTTCCATTCTGATTTCATTTCCGGAGCATATTTCAATATCCGTTCAATAAATCTTTTTGAAATTTTGTACAAACATCAACCTATTGTTATAACACTATAGGGTTATTTTAGGTCTAAGAAAAGTGTTCTGTTTAATATAGAAATCTTTACCTACATGATGTGTGACGAAAACTAGGGTAATGAAGTAGCTTGCATTACTCTGCTACTATCTTAGTCTACAAACATCAACCTATTGTTATAACCCTATAGTATGGGGTTATTTTAGGTCTAAGAAATGTGTTCTGTTTAATATAGAAATCTTTACCTACATGATGTGTGACGAAAACTAGGGTAATGAAGTAGCTTGCATTACTCTGCTACTATCTTAGTCTAACTCACAGACACTTATGTCAGTATCCATTTCTGGAAAGTAGGGTACTATCGTCCAGTCATCTTGTACACAAATTAGTACAATTAACTAGAATAATGTTGACGTTCAATGGTGCCTATATGAAACACTTACCCAAAAATGGTAATTGTCCCGCCCTAATAAATGACGCATTACATTTTCTATGTAGGAAAGAGCGGGTTTGATTTACCCTAAGACAATCATTCGGAGCTCAAGGGGAACTTACCTATAGCCTCTTCGGCTTAGGAGGCTAGGGTGAAAACATCATCCTAGCGCGGACATTATGTAGAACTATCAAGAAGTATGTGGCCATTGCCACGTTTAAGCCGTTAGATCTGAGTTAGAAAGGATATTAAACTCAGATCGTGGAGATTTTAATAACTCGAAAAGTACTATCATAACTTTGTTGTTTGATGTATGTATTTAATTATATAAACTTAGTAAGAACATAAACGGTGTTCCAGAGTCACTTAATTGATGATTGAAATAATTGATCCAACAGTGTGAAGTCCAAGCAGTTCCTGGACGATAATGCCACAGCTACTCCAAAATGTCACACATCTGTACCCCGTAGTGCCACAGTTACATTTTATTTGGTGCCGTTGACTTAAGGATTCGACCCTGGAGAAAATCCTTGCAAGAAGAAGTTTCCAGTCTTTTTTTTAGGTAGGTACATATTTCCTAATAAACTGACCATGGAAAGCCAAAAAGACCAAGGGGTAGATTTATCATATTTTAAAGGTTAGGGATTTGCTAAATATAAAGTTTTAAAAAGAATGTCAAACTAGTAAAATAATTAAGTTAAGGGAAAAAGGTAAAGTTTAAAAAAAAAGACCGCAAGGCTATTATAAAATGTAGCAGTGAGGAGAGTATGCGTTGCACGTTGGATGTGGGGGTTTTTGCGGAGGGATTTCTACACCTAACCAGCAACTCATAGAACTGCATAGTGCTACATATTAGATACGATACAATGTTAAGTGAATAAGGGTTAGGTTTAAACATGGGTAATTTGTCTATTAACGTAGGGAAAAATCGACAAGGAAATAAACTGATACAAAAGATTCCTAAAATTGAAACAGTAAAGCTAGGAAAATAAAATAAATGATTGTCTTTGTTCTTGGCAGGAAGATTGTAATCACACCGTTTCGAAAAGTCTTTGGGAGATTGAAGACGTGTTTTTGTAAATGAATGTAATGTAATGTTCTGTTCAAGTAATGTATATGTGTTTAACCAGGTATGGTGAAGGTATGGACCTGTGTAAAATCGCGGTAAATGCGTTTAGGTTCAGGGCAAAGGCAAATGCCCAAGGAAAATTTAAAACTGAATGGCTCATTGTAAATTTGAGGTTTTAAATAAAAGGTTCAAAGTGAAACACGGTTTCCTGCAAAAGTGAGTAGCTTATAAGCAATGTACCGGTTTCCAGATTTTCGTGTTTTGTAAAAACCTGTGTAAATCGCAAGAAGGTGTGTAGGTTGAGGGCAAAAGCTTGCCCCAGGAAAATTTAAAACTGAATGGCCCTTTGTAAATTTGCGAGTTGCGTGTGGATCGGTATTAGGTTTTAAATAAATGGTTTAAAATGAAACAGTGCACCTTACAATATAGAGGTTAACTTAGATTATGCAATGGTTTAAACCTGGGTTCTTAATCCATTTTGAAATGAACCGGCCACGGGTAGGCCTAACGAATAGTCGTCCTTTCAACAACAAACATGTTGGTTTATGCATACTCTATTCACGACAGTAATTGCATAACATATTCGGGATAATAATAGCTGAAACTCTGAATAAACAAGACCTTTGTAACTGCATACTTGTATTCATACATCGCTATAATATCGACATTTATAGTTATATTATTATTTCAGCATCTTGCATTGCATATTCCTACTTTTGCTTTCATCCAACTAAACGGAAGTTATAAATTAGTAAAAAGTACAAGAACATACAAATGGGTTTTTTTAAATTATTTTATTCGTAAGCACATGTTAATATATATATATATGTGTGTATATATATATATATATATATATATATATATATATATATATATATATAAATAACAAAGTAGCACAAATCAGTTTCCGTGTATAATCGGAACTCGGAAATATGCTGTGCGTGCGATAGGTCACGTGGCCAATTGTCGTGATTCAGATTAGTTTATTATTGTCGGGATTTAATGCAGCAGGACTAGTTCGGATATCTGACAGGATCTCTTCCTCAATTTCACTGGATATTAAAGAAATAAATTCACCACAACAATTAAAATCACGATATAAATTTGTTGTCATTTCATGTCCCTGCTATTCAATTATTGTTCATAATTTTCGATGGCAGTGTTTCTTTTTGCCATGAAATACGCATTTTGGATTAACGCCCGCCCGGTTTGAAATAATTTCTATACATTTGGGAATTAAACTCTTTGTTCTGCCATCGTCTTTCTTTGCTGCGCAGGTATGATCGTCAGATTAATATGGTCTTTTATTGCCGATAATTTGGTTGACCTATATTGGACGTGGGAGGATTTCCGGCTTTTGGAATTTCCATTAACGACGTGCATGCTTGAAGTTCAAGGTCAACGCTGCGATCACTATCTTAGGTTAAATCTCGTTTACATTTCCTGGTGTCATTCTACGAGGTGTTCAAGAACTTGGCTTGATTACCTCAATTAAGTTGTTTATTTATGAAATATGATGAAGGTATTCATTGTAATGATTGACTCTTTGATGGGTTCTTAATCGACGAGTAATAATTAACTCTTTGTAATCGACCGAAAGTAGATTGATTTATGATACCATAGTGGCCGGTTCATTGTTTTACCAATCGGCCTGATAATTAATTCTTTGTAAATCGGCCGTAAGTAGATTGATTTGTGATAATTTAGTGGCCAGTTCATTGTTTTACCAATCGGCTAGATTAAAGATCAATCGGCTAAAACAGCCGATTAAGATCCCTGGTCCAAACTGTTTCTGGATTGTTTTGTTAAAAAAAGTATAAAAGATAATAAGTTCAAAGTATGTGTTAAAAGCAGGAAAACATACCATGGTAAAATGGGTAATTTAAAGTGGGATTCGAATGTGCGGTTAGCTGTAGAATAAATTTTGAATTCTTGGAAATGCCATGCGTAGTGTAGACGTAAAACCATACTTAATGACAACAAAAACGTCAGGAACTTATTATTAATTTGTTATATGTTATGTGTGTTGAAAGTAGGGAATATGATAACTTACGGTTGTGTTATATTGGCTATTAGAGTCATGAGTAGCGAACAGCTTGGTCTTGAGATAAATATTGATCACATTTATTTCAAGATGCTGTTTTGTTATACGCCCAGAAGTTAATATCCGATTGACTTTAAATTATACACAGTGTTTAAGGTCATGATTTTCGATAATTACTGCCAGAGTTATGGCCCTTGATCACTTCAAAAAATTCTGTGGACGCTCTAGAGGTCAAAGTTAATATCCGATTGACTTTAAATTTATACACAGTGTTTAAGGTCATGAGACGAAGAAGCCTTCTGATTTTCAGCGATTTCCGATAATTACTGCCAGAGTTATGGCCCTTTATCACTTTGAAAAATCTTGTGGACGCTCTAGAGGCTAAAGTTAATATCCGATTGACTTTAAATTGATACACAGTGTTTAAGGTCATGAGACGAAGAATCCTATTGATTTTTTGCCAGAGTTATAGCCCTTGATTATTTGAAAACTCTTATGGCCCTTGATCACTTTGAAAAATCTTGTGGATGCTATAGAGGCTAAAGTTTATATCCGATTGACTTTAAATTTATACACAATGTTTGAGTCCATGAGATGAAGAATCATATTGATTTTCAACGATTTCGAATAATTACTACCAAAGTTATGGCCCTTGATCACTTTGAAAAATCTTGTGACGCTCTAGTGGCTAAAGTTATCATCCGATTGACTTCAGATTGATACACAGAGTTTACGGTCTTGAGACGAACAAGTATATTGATTTTCAATGAATCTTTATGACTTGAACAGCTAAATCCATAATGTTAAAAGTTTCGTATACTAAACGTTATAAAAACTTTATAAAAAGCAAACAAATTCTAATGGTTTTCTGATAATTACTTAATGAGTTGTTACTCTTAATCAGATTTTAATGTATTATAAATGTTTCATTACCCCAAAAAAGTAAAAATATACGACAACTCTTGTTGGCTGCCCGGACATATATAGCTGCTGTGGGCGTATGTTTCGTTGCCTGGCAACCTATCTTTGAACCTTGTGAACGCTCTAACGATAAAAGTTATCAACCGATCTGTATGAAATTTATATGCATCATTTAAATTAGTAAAACAAAGAAGCCTATTGAATTTCAGCAATTTCCGTTAATTACATCTAGAGTTATTGGCCCTTGTTTCACTTTGTTCAATCTTCTGAACGCTCTAATGACAAGAGTTATCATCCGATCTGTTTGAAATTGATATGCATAATTTAAATGATTCTTGCATTTTTATACGCCCACATGGAAAGGTGGTCGTATATTGCCGTCGCCCCTGTCCGTCTGTCCGTCGGTCTGTCGTCCCCAATTTCTTGTGAACACTACAGACTACATTTATCATCTGATTGTTTTGAAATTGATATATGTTGTTTTCATTAGTGAGATGAAGAAGCCTATTTAATTTCAATAACTTCGGTTAATTTCTTCTGGAGTTATGGCCCTTTCTTCACATTGTTGCACCTTGTGAACGCTCTAACAACAAAAGTTATCAACCGATTTGTATGAAATTTATTACCCAAATTTCATTACCCAAAAAAGTAAAAATATACAACAACTCTTGTTGACTGCCCGGACATATATAGCTGCTGTGGGCGTATGTTTCGTTGCCTGACAACCTATCTTTGCACCTTGTGAACGCTCTAACAATAAAAGTTATCAACCGATCTGTATGAAATTTATATGCATCATTTAAATTAGTAAAACAAAGAAGCCTATTGAATTTCAGCAAATTTCTGTTAATTACATCTAGAGTCATGGCCCTTGTTTCACTTTGTTCAATCTTCTGAACTTTCTAATGACAACAGTTGTCATCCGATCTGTTTGAAATTGATATGCATCATTTAAATTAGTGCAACGAAGAAGCCTATTGAATTTCAGCAATTTCCGTTAATTATGCCATGAGTTATGGCCCTTGTTTCACTTTGTTGTACCTTGTGAATGATCTAACGGCAAAAGTTATTATCCGATCTGCATGAAATTTATATGTAGCATATCGTTTGAATTAGTAAAACGAACAAGCCTATGAGTTTCAGCAAATTTCCGTTAATTACATCTAGAGTTATGGCCCTTGTTTCACTTTGTTGAATCTTTTAAATTAGTGAAATGAAGAAGCCGATTGAATGTCAGCAATATCCGTCAATTACTTCTAGAGTTATGGGCCTTGTTTTACTTTGTTGAACCTTGTGAACGTTCGAATGACAAAAGTTATCATCCGATCTGTATGAAATTTATATGCATTATTTGAATTAGTTAAACGAAAAAACCTGTCGAATTTCAACAATTTCTGTAGATTACTTCCAGAGTTACGGCCCTTGTTTTAATTTTTAGAACCTTGTGAACCCTCAAACGACGAAAATTATAATGTCATCTGTATGAAATTGTCTATTAAATGCCGCTAATGAACTACAAAAGAATAAATATGCGACAACCATTGTCGACCGCTTGGAAGATTTAGCTGCTGTGGGAGTATGTTTTGTTGCCTGGCAACCTGTCTTTATTAATGAGGCAGATTAAGTTATATTGTTCCTAGTTTATTCAGTTAAAAGTAAATAGAAGTAAGGATTAATACAGGTGTATTCCGAATAAAGTAAATACAAGTTTAATTTTAAATAAACTTAAGGGTAAGAATATGATTAAGTACGATATAATCGTTTCCAATTAATATTGAAATAAATGTTATAAATTAAGGGTAATGTAATTGTAATTGGTCTAATTAAGCAAGTACACTGGTCATTTATGGGATTTATTGTACCCTATCTTAACGCCCAGCAACGCGTATGTAAGAAGATATGGTTCTGAAGCGCAGTTAGCGGAAGTGTTAACTTAAAGGATCAACAAATTCACAGTGCAAGAAACAGAACAATAGAAACAGGACATGAAATTATTTAGTGTTAGAAACAGTTAACTTATTGACATTGAAACAGTGTTTTCTTATTGTGTTGGAACGTATAACCGAGTAATTATATTGACAGTGAATTAGTGAACTTATATTATTGTAGCATGTTTATCAGTGTAATGATATTTTAGAATTAGGACTTGAAATTGTAAAGGATGTATTTAGAGCTGTAAAGTATTGATATTGTATTGTATTTTTAATGTTAGATTAGATTAAAGCGTTAATTAAGCAATGCTTATTTAACGCATTGCAAAGGGGCGCGTATAGCATTGTACAACTCTAAATAAGCGTATAGGTTGCCCTTTGACAAAACTTTTGCTTTTGAAAGGTTGTGGCTTGTGAGGGTTGAGAGGCAATGCCTAAAGATAGTTTGAAATTTGATAATGTTCAAATAATTGTTTTATAGATTAGTAGAACATTAATTTCTAGCACTGAACAGAAATTTTAAAGATTTGATGATGATTGTCCATTTCTGTTTATTTCAGTAATGATATCGCTATTTTTGTTGCTGATCTTCAAAGGTACAAGAAAGGTGAGTACACACAGGTCTAATCACTAGTCAGCATAACTTTAGAATGGAACGTCGCCTCTAGAGGGTCCACAATTTTGTACATATTCCACATTTTGTGTAAATGACAGGGGATATAATTAACACCAGTTGATGCGTGTTCTCTAAGTATCGGAAATGAAAACAGATTCTTGGAATGAATCTTCAACACTTTATTTCAGGAGAATTAACAGCAACAATTAAACAACTTATTGTTTCCTATAAATCAGACCTCCAACTAGTATATAGGTTCCCTAATTTGGTCTCTCCAACTAATGAATCATCTTACATACATTTGTCTTTTTATATGAATTAGTTACTATAAAAGGTGTAGACATAAACATATAATTATTGAAGGATTAAGTCTTAAGGCATTTAAAACAATAGTTAAAGAAACTTTAGTTGCCAGCCTCTCATAATTTCAATTGACTGACATATTAATTGCTGTCTGCCTCTAATGAAAATATAGATTTGAAATTAAAAACAATTAAAAAAAATAATACTAGACATTGGTCATATAACTCCAGCTTGGTAGGTCTGATGCACAACAAAAGTGAACCCATCCAAGATCTTTTGATCCTTAACATAATATTTAAAGTTTCGTCAAACTTGAATAAAAATTGTGATGTGTAAAGTGTAGCGTGCAACGACGTAATATGTCCAAGGAAAATGTGGTTGTATAACAAACACATTATATAGTGTTTTACACAAGGCACACAGTGTGAAACCCTAGTAACTAGATCTTCATTGCAGCTCTGCCATGTTTCACTGGTGCCCTTTAACCATTAAGGGGAGTTGAGTGGCTGAATGGTTAGCACGTGTGCGCTGTACCATAAAGTCTGTCATTGAGTCAACTGGCGTGGTTTCGAATCCCTGGTTGTACGTGGCAAGGAGTAGGGTCGCCTTTCCAACCTCATGGGTTTTCTCCGGTTTCCTACGCGCAAGAGAATTATTGAAATAAAATTAAACCATGTATTAGTCCCGAAATGACCTAGTTTGTGTCGAGTGGACTTAAACCTCATTTCTCTTTTGTCATTAATTTTGTTTTTCTTGCTGGAAGTTTGCAAATACAAAACCACCTGCACATATAAGCATGTCCTCTGATTTGTATGCAAAATGTGAAATATGTACAGAATTTGTTGACCCTCTAGTTTGAAATTGGTGCACATTGGACTTTCTGATCCGGAGTTATGCCCCTTTTCCCGAAAACCCTGTGAATTTCAAATTTGGTGTGAAGCATTGGGTTCATGAGAGGACTAACCCTATTGATAATCAGCGTTCCGCGATCCTTTGTGCTAAAGTAATGTCCCGTAGCCGAAAACTTAGTGGGTACAATAAAAACCAGTTTCCATCATTTTAAAACGTGTTGTGATGCATTGGGTTCATGAGAGGACAAACCCTATCGATATTTAGTGTAACTCCCAGTATCCAAAAAATGTCTTAAAGCTACAGTTATTGTACGTCCATATGGAAATGTAGTACGCACTTCCGTCTTCCACAATTTCTTGTGAACACTCTACAGACTACATTTATTATCTGATCAATTTGAAAATTTATATATGTTGTTTACTTTAGTGAGACGAAGAAGACTATTAAATTTCAACAGTTTCCGTTAATTTCTTCTAGAATTATGGTCCTTGTTTCACTTTGTAGAACCTTGTGAACGCTCTAACAACTAAAATTATTATCCGATCTGTATTAAATTTACATGCATTATTTAAATTAATAAAACAAAGAATCCTATTGTAGGGTGCCCCATGTGTCTAAAATATTCCCTACTAAAAGTGATACTCGACACGGTGAATGTACACGCTTCAGTGGCTTGTCTCTAAGTGATTTCTGGCTAGTCACGCACTCTCTTTGAGTCTATAAATAGCCATCGCACGTGAAATTCTCTATTGTTGACGATTCTGAATAGCAGTAATATTTAGGTTTTTATACGCCTACATTGAAATGTGTTCGTATATTGTTGTCGCCCCCGTCGGTCCGTCCGGCGTCCACAAGCAATAGGCTAAAGTTAATACCCGATCGACTTTAAATTTATACACAGTGTTTAAGGTCATGAGACGATGAATCCTATTGATTTTCAGCGATTTTCTATAATTACTGCCAGAGTTATGGCCCTTGATCGCTTCAAAAAATCTTGTGGATGCTCTAGAGGTCAAAGTTAATATCCGATTGACTTTAAATTTATACATAGTGTTTAAGGTCATGAGACGAAGAAGCCTATTGGGTTTTCAGCGATTTTCGATAAATACTGCTAGAGTTATGGTCCATGATCACTTCAAAAAATCTTGTGGACGCTCTAGAGGCTAAAGTTAATATCCGATTGACTTTAAATTTATACACAGGTCATGAAACGAAGAAACTTATTGATTTTTAGCGATTTTCGATAATTACCGACAGAGTTATAGCCCTTGATCACTTCAAAAAATTTCCCCTTGTCAGTGATGCAGAACGGAGGGTCTGACAAGGACAGCTGTCTAGTCCTTCGGATGAGACGGAAAACAGAGGTCCCGTGTATACATTGGAATGCACGTAAAAGACCCCTTGGTAGTTGGAATTCTATATAAGAGTAGGCGATAGTGCCGCTGCCCGGGCAAAATTTCCCTCATAGCACACTGTATGGCGTATGCCCGTCTTCATTAGCCCAGTATAGGAGCAGAACAGTAGGACGTTAAACCTCATTTCATTTCATTTCACTTCAAAAATTCTTGTGGACGCTCTAGAGGTTAAAGTTAATATCTGATTGACTTTAAATTTATACATAGTGTTTAAGGTCATGACACGAAGAATCCTATTGATTTTCAACGATTTTCGATAATTACTGCAAGAGTTACGGCCCTTGATCACTTCAAAAAATTCTGTGGACGCTCTAGAGGTCAAAGTTAATATCCGATTGACTTTAAATTTATACACAGTGTTTAAGGTCATGAGACGAAGAAGCCTTCTGATTTTCAGCGATTTCCGATAATTACTGTCAGAGTTATGGCCCTTAATCACTTTGAAAAATATTGTGGATGCTTTAAAGGCTAAAGTTAATATCCGATTGACTTTAAATTTATACACAGTGTTTAAGATCATGAGACGAAGAAGCCTGTTGATTTTCAACGATTTTCTATAATTACTGCAAGAGTTACTGCCCTTGATCACTTCAAAAAATTCTGTGGACGCTCTAGAGGTCAAAGTTCATATCCGATTGACTTTAAATTTATACAAAGTGTTTAAGGTCATGAGACGAAGAAGCCTTCTGATTTTCAGCGATTTCCGATAATTACTGTCAGAGTTATGGCCCTTAATCACTTTGAAAAATCTTGTGGACGCTCTAAAGGCTAAAGTTATCATCCGATTGACTTCAGATTGATACACAGAGTTTAAGATCATGAGACGAATAAGCCTGTTGATTTTCAGCGATTTCTGATAATTACTGCCCGAGTTATGGCCCTTGATCACTTTTGTGGACGCTCTAGAGGCTAAAGTTATCATCCGAACAAGTATATTGATTATCAATGAATCTTTATGACTTGAACAGCTAAATCCATGATATTAAAAGTTTTGTATACTAAGCGTTAGCATGGAGCAGAACTTTATTAAAACCAAACAAATTCTAATGGTTTTCTGATAATTACTTATTGAGTTGTTACTCTTAATCAGATTTTAATGTATTATAAATGTTTCATTACCGAAAAAAGTAAAGATATGCGCCAACTCTTGTTGACGGCACGGACGATATAGCTGCTGTGGGCGTATGTTTCGTTGCCTGGCAACCTATCTTTTGTTATTACAGCAGCTTTAGAAATTACTTTCGTTTTATTTTTTAAATTGCTTTATCATTAACTATACCGTAAGGAGCGGCATCTTTTGGTTTAGTACAAATAATATCTCTGAAACACTCGGGTGAGGCAGGAACATGATACTAGCAGTAGTTTCGTTTAACTTTTATAAGTTCTTAAAACATTTGTTGAGTTGCCTACCGTGCGGGTTTCTAAATTCAATTTTTTGTTCCAGCTTTCTGCCATATTTTGTAAAAAAAGTAGTCTTGATTATCCCGGCCCGTAACAAGGGCACGTAACCTATTTTTTGCTCAAAAGTGACTGGATGTTATGGACGACACTTGGAACCATTTTTCAGTCTATTATTTATCGATGGTTAAATGGTCATAGCTTATTAAGTACAACATGGCCGTTTATTTAGTGACTATGATGTGCCAAACAGATTCAAGGATTGGTATATATATAAATATTGTGGTGTAATTGTCGACCCATTGGGAGATATTTATTTATGATGGGGCACCCTACCTATTGAATTTCAAAAATTTCCGTTTATAACTTCTTGAGTTATGGCCCTTGTTTCACTTTGTTAAACCATGTGATCTGTATGAAATTTACATGCATTATTTGAATTAGTAAAACAAAGAAGCCTATTCAATTTCAGAAATTTCCTTTATTAATGTGGACGTATATTGCCGTCGTGCACAATTTCTTGTGAACGCTAATTCAGTTTATGGGTTCTAGATTAATTATTTATTGTTTGATTTGTATAAAACAAAGTTCATTTGCTCCATGGTCCAAAATGTCATTTTTTTTTTGTTACCGGTGGAAGTTTCCTTTCGGCACCTGAAGTGACGTAAATTTAGCAAAAACTACAATTTTGACAGTTTGGTACAACTTTTTGAAAGCAAATATTCTTTTTTTCAAATTTTCTATAACTGAAAGGGTGTGCCCTGTAAAGGCGCACAAAACATCGGACTCAGTTTTTTATATGTCCACATTCATAATGTGGACGTATATTGCTGTCGCCCCTGTGTGGGGGTGTGTGTGTGTGTGTGTGTGTGTGTGTGTCTGCCTGTCGCCTACAGGCCACAATTCTTAAGTGATCATCTTGAAACTTATTCCTTATTCTTATTCCTTATACCCTAAGGATGATCTCTATTGAAAGGGTGTGGCCTGTTAAGGCGCACAAAACATCAGGCTCAGTTCTGTCTTTAATCGAAAAAACAGCACCATACTCTTCAGTTTCTTGTTAATACTAACATATTAAGAGTCATTCCACGAGAAAACCATGCAGAAGGTGGGAAGGTGGGGTTCGGCAGATCAAGTTCATCTCTGGGGGATTTTATGGACTCCTCAAGACTACTTCACAGCCAGGAGGGCCGATCTCAAGATTTCACCGTTATTGAGAAACAGCCTCTGGGTGATTTTTGGCCAATTTTGCCATTTTTCAGGTCATTTTTGGTTAATTTTCAGCCACCTATTGTAGCGAGTCTAGGGTTTGGATGGAAATGGTGGTGATTGGTGATGTTAGTGGGGGTCTTCCTGTGCCCCAGTGTGAAGACCATAAAGTCGCATCTATTCTCTAGGTGTAATGATCAGCAAAATTGTAACATATGGCGACTAAAACCGAAAATATACACCTGCGAAAATTAGCTCTATTTTCTATGATGCGGGGGGAGGTCAAAATATCGAAATGGTTTTATGCACAGCTCGACACACTCTATCGATATAAAAAATAAAATCTCTGTCACCTCTCTTCAATCAATGCGAAATAATAAGTCAAAGTTGGTGAATTTTCCCTATTATAATCTCTCATTATCCCGCGCCGAACGAAGTTAGGGAGGGATATTGAAACGGGGTTCGTCCGTCCGTCCGTCCGTCCGGTCTGATTTCTCATAAACCGTTCAAGATATCTTTCTGAAACTTTGCACACATATCAACCTATTACAGTAGTTGTGCCTTTTGCTATTTAGGAATTTCTGGGATTTATATTTTTTTGTGTTTCCATGGAAACAAATTTGACTTAGTTTTTGGTGTATAATTTTGTTTCCGGAGCATATCTCATAAACCGTTCAAGATATCTTTTTGAAACTTTGTACAGACATCTACCCATTACAGTAGTTGTGCCTTTTACTATTTAGGAATTTCTGAGATTTATATTTTTTGTGTTTCCATTTAAACAAAAATGACTTAGTTTTTGGTGTACAATTTTGTTTCCGGAGCATATCTTATAAACTGTTCAAGATATCTTTCTGAAACTTTGCACACACATCAACCTATTACAGTAGTTGTGCCTTTTGCTATTTAGGGATTTTTGGGATTTATATTTTTTGTGTTTCCATGGAAACAAATTTGACTTAGTTTTTGGTGTATAATTTTGTTTCCGGAACATATCTCCTAAACCATTCAAGATATCTTTTTGACAATTTTGTTTCCGGAGCATATCTCATAAACCATTCAAGATATCTTTCTGAAACTTTGTACACACATCAACCTATTACATTAGTTGTGCCTTTTGCTATTTAGGAATTTCTGGAAACACATAAAATTATCAAATCTGAGAAATTCAAAATAAGAGGATGTAGAACTTACATTATGTGCACCTATAATACCAATTTTTTTTCAGTTATAGTATATGATTCACTCATTATTTACTTCACGAAAGTCTAACATGATCAACATATTGTATTTTGTTAAGTTCACTTTTTTGTATAATTGTTACTTGATTATCTATATTTTGCCGCTTCATTGTTATGCTTTCATAAACCATTTTCTCATCAGTTTCTGGACATTCCTAAAGGAGAAGAGATGTTTGTAGTAAATCATTTACTCACAAAACTCATTTAAATACACATTCAACTATTCATCATTAATTTTAAAAACCTTGCTTGTATACATGTACATTTATTACTGTTACAGAGAGGAAGAAACATGAATAAATGTGAGGATTGTACTAAATCATTTACATGCCAGCGTAAATGTCTGCAGTACAATCGTAATAATACATTGCATAAATTATAGGATATATGATTCCTGTTCTAGGTTATTTAGGTATTTGCAAATGTACTATTCTTTCATTGATTGACTCAAAACTTTGTAACAATACAAACATTGCATAAATTATAGGATATATGATTCCTGTTCTAGGTTATTTAGGTATTTGCAAATGTACTATTCTTTCATTGATTGGCTCAAAACTTTGTAACAATACAAACAGCTACATGTATACATTACCAATAGCATAAAGAAGTTATTTTTCCTTATTTCTTCCAAACAAGTGCAAGGGCGCGGGATGTTGATGACTAGTCATCTTGTTCTCTATGAAATGGCCAACTACTTTCATTCAGGGTAAGCCAGCTTTCTCCATTTCTTCACCAAATTATTCGCCAGCGCTCGCAGGTAGCAGCTTTTAAAAACCCACTTGAGCAAAACTAATCTCTTTTGATGATGATTGGTATCCAATCCATGATCGCCGCGCCCGAGACCGCAGAAAATTGTGTTTTGTCTTCATTTTTGGCCATAGAATGTGGTACATATCCCAGATATGAGCAATGAAATTATTGAAATGACTTAATAGATTGACAGAGTGTACTAAGGACATTAAGGTCCGTCCTTTAGCACATTACATAGCAATAAGTGAATTGAGAACCGAATGGGAGCTGATTTTTTTGACGAAGTGGGATTTTTGATCTTGATAAGTCGATTCTAGATGGAAAGGTGATATGTGCTGCCCATCGCTACCGCCTGGGTCTCAAAAGGAAAATTCCAAAAGGATATAAACATTATGCTGTCCATAGTGAGGTAATGGGCTGTCAAAAGAGCCGAGTTCCTACACCACCTCAGCTTAGTTCTTCAAATGACGTAGGGTCAAAAATTAAACTTCGTCATGGGATCATTTTCAGAGCCCAAAATAAATCTTGCCATGCCCTTTAAATCTAAATTTGTATGAAGGACATTTCTATCAGGGGCCACCTCTCGAAATATTGTTGATATCAACCCCAACGTATATGGGCCATTGAAAATTTTCTTGCATCGAATCTCCGAATGATGGACTGGCTGGTAAAAGAGACCCCTGCAAATACTTAGAAAATAATTTTAGTAAATTATTTTATGTGGTTTGGTTGTTTAAGGTTACTGTTGGAACTGATGACACCCCTCTCACTGCTACATCATCTGAAGCTACTGGTAATGCTGCTTGCATCCATCATCAATCTACTGCTACTACATCATCTGCAGTTATGGGTATTGGAACTGCCACGCTGCTCTTCCTTCTGTAACAGCTATTGGTAGCGACACCAGTAACAGTAATGACTTAGAACTATCAATAATAGGCCTAGATCAGGTAATGATGATTACATGCAAAACCTTTAGGAAGGTTGCTAAAAATTCGCTGAAACCCAACTTCAAAACAAATCAGAATTAGAATACTGGGATTGGTTCAAGATTCGCATGTAATCATCATTGCCTGATCTAGGCCTATTATTGGTAGTCATTACTGTCACTGGTGTCGCTACCAATAGCGGTTACAGAAGGAAGAGGCAGCGTGGCAGGTGCAATACCCATAGCTGTAGATGGTGTAGTAGCAGTAGATTGATGATGGATGTAAGCAGCACTACCAGTAGCTGCAGATGGTGTAGCAGTGGGAGAGATGTCACCAGTTCCATATACGTTGGGGTTGATATTAAGAATATTTTCAATCTGATTAAAACACAGATCCTATTTCGTTTCGTTTTTATAGTTCAAAATTTTGTTTTACTACACTAGGATTTGAAAGAGTTGTTATCATTGACGTGTTCTGAATTCTGTGAGGTATTAGCCAATGAAACGGTATGTTACGGCGAGCTTTAGGCATGTTTTGCACGGAACTGTGGGTCAGTCCCAAGAAGCACCAATGCTGATTGGTTAATCAAATGTCTGACGTCATAGGCTCAACTGCCGCTCGTATGACCTCTGACGTGACCTATCGCAACAACCAGTCAGATCTTCGTGTAGTGTAGGTCATCGAAAGTATAATAAAAACGAAACGAAATATAGATCTGTTTTTTAATCAGATTGGAATATGTTGAGAGGTGGCCCCTGATAGAAATGTCCTTCATGTACAAATTCAATTTTTAAAGGCCCAGCAAGATCCATTTTGGGCTCCGAAAATGATCATATGATGAAGTTGAATTTTTGACCCTATGCCATATTTTTTTATTTGAGGAACTACCCTGAGACAGTGTAGGAACTTGGCTCTCTTGATGGACCATTTCCTCATTATGGGCAGCATAATATTTGCGGCATACATAAAATAGAAGAAAAAATTCTAAAATTAACAAGAATTTTTTAATGCTGCCAAAGTTAAAAAAACCCCCAGAGAGCTGGCTTTTAGTAAAGGTATTACAGCTATATCAGACACAATGCAGCTGGTTTGAGGACTTCTGAAGCCCATCGCTTAACTTAGTCAACTGGAGTATCACCGCACAACTATTTCCTGCTAATTTGATTGTGGTCGAGCATACACACAGGGTTTCCATCGATATTTCAAAGACCACAATTTCTTCCCTCTTTTTTTTTCAATAGTATTTTAGTTCACATAACCGTTCCAATAGGTATAAGTTGATTCCAAGTGACACAACGCGGTCTTTGTATGGCTTCTCCTTAGATGTGGCAGCATGCATCCGTTTGGAATATTCCATTTAATGCAGCTTCGTCAAGAAGTCAGCTCCCATTCGGTTCTCACATCACTTATTGCTATATGATGTGCTTAAAGGTGGCCCTTAATGTCCTTAGTACATTTTTATACGCCCACATTTTCATGTGGACGTATTATGCCGTCGCCCCTGTCCGTCCGTCCGTCCACAATTTGTTTGTGGACACTCTACAGGACACAATTCTTATCCGATTTTAACGAAACTTGAAATATAGGTGTATCTCCAAAAGATCTCGGCTGCTTTCGATATTGGCATGTATCGGATCGAAACTTCATGGATTATGGCCCCTGTTTGTACGAAAAATCACGTTTTTGGCTTGTGGACCCTATAGAGGTCAAAATTTTTATCCGATATAAAAAAACCTATTATTATATCACTGTTACACCATAAGGATTAGTGAGTTCGAATTTCGTGAAAATCAGCCCAAAATTGACAGACAAAATGGCCGCCGTTCGTTCTCAAATAGCATAAAAATATGGTATATCAAGGTTGTGGACCCTATAGAGGTCACAATTTTTATCCGATTTTGTTGAAACTTGAAATGTAAGTTTATAACCCAAAGATCTCGATTCCTTTCGATATTCGCGCATATCGGACCGTAACTTCCTGAATTATGGCCCCTGATTGTACGAAAAATCACGTTTTTAGCTTGTGGACCCTATAGAGGTCATAATTTTTATCCGATTTAATAAAACGTATTATTATATCACCGTTACACCATAAGGACGACTGAGTTCGAATTTCGTGAAAAATTGACAGACAAAATGGCCGCCCTTCGTTCTCAAATAGCATAAAAATATGGTATATCAAGGTTGTGGACCCTATAGAGGTCACAATTTTTATCCGATTTTGTTGAAACTTGAAATGTAAGTTTATAACCCAAAGATCTCGGTTCCTTTCGATATTCGCGCATATCGGACCGTAACTTCCAGAATTATGGCCCGTGATTGTAAGAAAAATCGCGTTTTTAGCTTGTGGAGCCCTATAGAGGTCAAAATTTTTATCCGATATAAAAAAACGTATTATTATATCACTGTTACACCATAAGGATGAGTGAGTTCGAATTTCGTGAAAATCGGCCCAAAATTGACAGACAAAATGGCCGCCGTTCGTTCTCAAATAGCATAAAAAATATGGTATATCAAGGTTGTGGACCCTATAGAGGTCACAATTTTTATCCGATTTTGTTGAAACTTGAAATGTAAGTTTATAACCCAAAGATCTCGATTCCTTTCGATATTCGCGCATATCGGACCGTAACTTCCAGAATTATGGCCCGTGATTGTAAGAAAAATCGCGTTTTTAGCTTGTGGACCCCTATAGAGGTCATAATTTTTATCCGATTTAAAAAAACGTATTATTATATCCGATATAAAAAAACGTATTATTATATCACTGTTACACCATAAGGATGAGTGAGTTCGAATTTCGTGAAAATCGGCCCAAAATTGACAGACAAAATGGCCGCCGTTCGTTCTCAAATAGCATAAAAAATATGGTATATCAAGGTTGTGGACCCTATAGAGGTCACAATTTTTATCCGATTTTGTTGAAACTTGAAATGTAAGTTTATAACCCAAAGATCTCGGTTCCTTTCGATATTTGCGCATATCAAACCGTAACTTCCTGAATTATGGCCCCTGATTGTACGAAAAATCGTGTTTTTAGCTTGTGGACCCTATAGAGGTCATAATTTTTATCCAATTTACAAAACCGTATAATTATATCACTGCTACACCATAAGGACGACTGAGTTCGAATTTCGTGACAATCGGCCCAAAATTGACAGACAAAATGGCCGCCGTTCGTTCTCAAATAGCGTAAAAATATGGTATATCAAGGATGTGGACCCTATAGAGGTCACAATTTTTATCCGATTTTGTTGAAACTTGAAATGTAAGTTTATAACCCAAAGATCTCGATTCCTTTCGATATTCGCGCATATCGGACCGTAACTTCCTGAATTATGGCCCGTGATTGTACGAAAAATCGCGTTTTTAGCTTGTGGACCCCTATAGAGGTCATAATTTTTATCCGATTTAAAAAAACGTATTATTATATCACCGTTACACCATAAGGACGACTGAGTTCGAATTTCGTGAAAATCGGCCCAAAACTGACAGACAAAATGGCCGCCCCTCTTTCTCAAATAGCTTAAAAATATGGTATATCAAGGTTGTGGACCCTAAAGAGGTCACAATTTTTATCCGATTTTGTTGAAACTTGAAATGTAAGTTTATAACCCAAAGATTTCAGTTCCTTTCGATATTTGCGCATATCGAATTGTTATTTCCTGAATTATGGCCGTTGATTGTAGGAAAAATCACTTTCTTTTTAGCTTGTTCTCTATCCATCTCGAAAATGTGGGCGTATTCTGCCTGGCAGCCGCTGGTTTCAATCGTATGAAGTGATTCTCTTGGTCATATCTGGAATATATACCACATTTAATGCCCAAACATGAGGAAAAACCGCAATTTTGCGCGCTTTCGGGCACAGTCTTGCTCGAGGGAGTTTCAAGCTGCTACCAGTGAGCGCGGGCGAATGATTTGTTGAAGAAATGGAGAAAGCTGGCTTACCCTGAATGAAAGTAGTTGGCCATTTCATAGAGAATGAGAGATTTACAATAGGGAAAATTCACAAACTTTGACTTATGATTTCGCTTTGATTGAAGAGAGGTGACAGAGATTTTATTTCTTATATCGATAGAGGGAGTCGAGCTGTACATAAAACCATTTCGATATTTTGACCTACCCCCGCATCATAGAAAATAGAGCTAATCTTCGCAGGTGTATATTTTCTGTTTTATTCACCATATCTTACAATTTTGCTGATCATAGCTCCCAGAGAATAGATGTTACTTCATGGTCTTCACACTGGGGCACAGGAAGACCCCCCACTAACATCACCAGTCACCACCATTTTCATCCAAACCCTAGACTCGCCCCAATAGGTGGCTGAAAATTGACCAAAAATGACCTGAAAAATGGCAAAATTGGCCAAAAATCACCCAGAGGCTGTTTCTCAATAACGGTGAAATTTTGACATTGGCCCTTCTGGCTGTGGGGAAGTCTATAAAATCCCCCGGAGATGAACTCGATCTGCCGACCCCCCATCTTCCCGATTTTGCATGGTTTTCACATGGAATGACTCTTAAGTTGTTATACACTGAATTTTTGAATTTAAAATTCAGCCAATGACCAAACAGATTTCAAGAGAGTAAATTGGCTGTTCATTATAGTTTGTCGACAGGTATGCACAGTTGACCTGGTGGTTTCAACAAATTATATAATTTGGTTACAGGATCTGATATAGTCATTAAAATCTAACTAGCCGGATCACCCAACAGTCAGACCGTGTTCAAATAATCTTCGTCTTTATTTCATTGACTTATCTTAAGAATAATTTATTATCTGTTATTTTTGTTGTGAAGATCTACATTTACTGGCATTTTTGGAGGGTGGGGTGGGGAATTCCTTTGAGTGTCAGCATGTATCACTATTTCATTCATATTATATACACTATTTTATACTTTAATTTTTTGTGGTAAGCTTATCTTAGTTTGTCATTTGGTATCACAATAAATTAAAGAAAATTCCATCCAGGAAAATTCTGTTGGAAATGTTTACATAATTCACACAAGTGCATCAATAAATTATATTGTAAACAATAGTATGAATAAAAGGCATCGCCAATTTATGAAATCTGTAGTATAGAACATTGTTACAACATTATTTAGGAAACTATAGTAGGCTATTTGTTAAAATGGTTTAAGTACAGTATACATATAAATTCTACAGAAAACTATAGAAGGCTCATCCATTATTTTTTTCTCCACAAAATCTATAGAAATGTTTTTTTCCACAGTTTTCTAAAGAATGTCATAGAAAACTATAGGATTACACAACTGACTTGAGACAATAACTTACTTCTATAGAAAACTGTAGTTTTTACCACCAAATGTATGGGAACCACACAGCTGACATGAGAATACAAGTTAGTTCTATAACAAACTATAGCTTTTACCACAAAGGTTTATAGAAAACTGAAGGATTACTCAACTGACTCGAGGATACAAGTTAGTTCTATAGAAAACTATAGCAGCACCAATGAATCTATAGGTTTATTTTTTTCCCCAATTGTTTCTTACATTATTCTATAGAATTCAATAGGAAATTACACTTGGAAAATACTAATCTACCAATACTACACAAAACTTTAGTACATGTTTTTGAATCTATAGTCATGTGAAAAAAACTACAAAATGAATTCGTTTTCCTGCAGCATTCTTTTGAATCTAACAAACTTCTATAGAAACCTATACTTTTTATACGCCCACATTTTTATGTGGACGTATATTGTCGTCGCCCCTGTCCGTCCGTCCGTCCGTCCACAATTGTTTGTGAACAGTCTACAGGTCACAATTTTTATCCGATTTCAATGAAACTTGAAATATAGGTTTATCACCCTAAGATCTCGGTTCCTTTCGATATTGGCATCTATCGGACTGTAACTTCATGGATTATGGCCCCTGATTGTACGAAAAATTACGTTTTTGGCTTGTGAACACTGTAGAGGTCACAATTTTTATCCGATTTTGTTGAAACTTGAAATGTAAGTTTATAACCCAAAGATCTCGGTTCCTTTCGATATTCGCGCATATCGGAACGTAACTTCCTGAATTATGGCCCCTGATTGTACGTAAAAAGGCGTTTTTTGACTTGTGGACCCTATAGAGGTCATAATTATTATCCGATTTAAAAAAACGTATTATTATATCACCGTTAAACCCTAAGGGCGGTCGAGTTCGAATTTCGTGAAAATCGGCCCAAAACTGACAGACAAAATGGCCGCCGTTCGTTCTCAAATAGCGTAAAAATATGGTATATCAAGGTTGTGGACCCTATAGAGGTCACAATTTTTATCCGATTTTGTTGAAACTTGAAATGTAAGTTTATAACCCAAAGATCTCGATTCCTTTCGATATTCGCGCATATCGGACCGTAACTTCCTGAATTATAGCCCCTGATTGTACGAAAAATCACATTTTTAGCTTGTGGACCCTATAGAGGTCACAATTTTTATCCGATTTAAAAAAACGTATTATTATATCACCGTTACACCCTAAGGACGACTGAGTTTGAATTTCGTGAAAATTGGCCCAAAACTGACAGACAAAATGGCCGCCCCTTGTTCTCAAATAGCGTAAAAATATGGTATATCAAGGTTGTGGACCCTATAGAGGTCACAATTTTTATCCAATTTTGTTGAAACTTGAAATGTAAGTTTATAACTCAAAGATCTTGGTTCCTTTCGATATTTGCGCATATCGAATTTTAATTTCCTTAATTATGGCCCTTGATTGTAGGAAAAATCACTTTCGTTTAGCTTGTTTTCTATCCATCATTCGAAAATGTGGGCGTATACTGCCTGGCAGCCGTTGGTTCATAAGGGTAAAGTTATTACTTCTAGAGTTATGACCATTGTTTCACTTCGTTGTACCTTGTTGAAGCAGCTTTAGAAATTACGTATGTTTTATTTTTTAAATTGTATATGTTAGAAGCGGCATCTTTTGGTTTAGTACAAATAATATCTCTGAAACACTCAGGTTAGGCAAGAACATGATACTAGCAGTAGTTTCATTTAACTTTTACAAGGTTCTTAAAACAGCTGTTGAGTTGCCTAACGTGCATGTTTCTAAATTCAATTTCTTATTCCAGCTTTCTGTTATGTTTCGTAAAAAAGTAGTCTTGATTACCCAGCCTGCCAATCAGACGTAGAATGGTCAGTAGACTGGTTAAGCGAGACTAATTTCAAAACAAGGGCACGTAACCTATTTTTTACTCAAAAGTGCCCGGATTATATGGCAGACACTTATAGCCATTTTTCAGTCTATTATTTATGGATGGTTAAATGGTCATAGCCTTTTTATGAAGTACAACATAACGTTTTTTTTAGTGACTATAAATGTGGTTATTTCCAATAAAAGTATGGTAATTTTGGTATATATGGAAAGTAGAGATATCCAATCTTACTAGAAAAATACTGGATTCCCCGAAAAAAACTCATGGAGCGTATACAGGACAAAAATGTAAGGGTTCCCCTAATCAACAGCCTGACGATTAGGAATTTCTGCACACGTTATGTCAAAGGTCACACGCGAACATTGAGCGCTTGATGTACAAGTTGATAAACTTTATGAAGAGTTAGACGTACAACACTTTCTGAGATAAAAATGACGGAAAAAGATGCGGGTAGTGGATAATCCAAAAATTTAATTAGGATTCGATATTTGTAATAAATAGTAAGCGATTAAAGACAACATCGCCTTATGTATGCAATGAATTCTCCTCTGACTTCCAAGAGAGGTAAGTCACGTGACGTAAACATGACCTGGTTTGATCGAATTTTTATAGCAGGACATTCCTTCGCAATAACAATGTTTGAGAATGGATTTGAAGCAAAGTTATGACAAATTAATTAGTTTGAATATGTTTTTAGTCCATATATACCATTAAATCACCCAGTTTGTACGCGGGAACCCATCTTTAAGGCTTGGTATATATATAAATATTGTGGTGTAATTGTTGAGATATTTGGAGATATTTATTTATGGTGGGGCACCCTAATAAAAGAATAAACATGCGACAACACTTGTCGACTGACCAGATGATTTAGCTGCTGTGGGCTTATGTTTCGTTGCCAGGCAACCTATCTTGTGACAGATTATTTTCAAATTTAGTTTGAAGCATTGTGGTCATGAGAGGACGAATCCTATCAATATTCAACTGTCTAAAATATTCTGTTGTGGAGTTATCCCCCCTTTGACGAAAACCTTGAGGCTACATTTTTGAACGAAATTTTGTCAAATTTGGTTGATGAGCGGATAAACCCTATCAATTTTCAGCTTTCGACGACTTTTCTTTCCTGATTTATCCCCCTTTGTCAGAAACCTTGTGAACACCATAGATGGTATAGTTTTTATCAGCTTTCCTTGACTTTTTGTTTCGGATTTTACCGAAAACCTTGTGTATGAGATATATGCTACAGTTTTTAACAGATTTTTTCTTCAAATATGGTATGAAGCATTGAGGTCATGAGAGGACAAAACCCTATTGATATTCTGCGTTCTGCGACTTTGTGTTCAGTAGTTATCCCCGCTTTGTCAAAAACCTTGTGAACAAGATAGAGGCTATAGTATTTAACAGATTTCTGTCAAATTTGGTGGGAAGCATTGGATATTAAGCTTTCTGCCAATTTCTGTTCCAAAATCTTCAAGTCTGAACATCCAAGTTTTCCTTTGGATAATGGACTTTATTTTATTATACGGTCCATGGTTGTTTCATTTCTGGTTTGGCGATGTCAATTGTTGTAATTGATGAAATCGTGTGATGTGAATGTAAGTTTCTCATAGAATTTTAGAGCTCAATGGATTGCTCTGGGGGTGTAAATGATTTAAAGAGTATTTTATTTTGTTTGAAACTTTATAGCTAGAACAGGTGACTTTGCTGCTGGTGTATGGTGCCTGAAAACTCTTATGTTTGACTAGTTTTGACTTGTTACTTTCGATTTTATTTTCAGCACTGGTTCTGTATTTTGTACCAGCTGGGTTGTACTGCTTGTATAATAATTTGGCATTTGTAAATTTAGCCGAATATGACCCAGCAACCTATTTCTTGTTACTACAATTTCGAGTTGTTCTTACAGGATTAGTATTTCAGGTTTGTTGTGTTTATTATATATCCCTTTACTTTTCAAGATTAAAAATAATATAATTAGACATTTAAGCCTACACTCCCATTGATTTACATGAAATTTTCCAAATCATGGGTTGGGTTCATTCGAATGCTTGTGCATAGATTTACTTGCCTAAACTTGTAAACTGTCTTCAGTTACTATGGTTTCCTCCTACTTCTTATAACATTGTGTTACTTCAGCTCCCACCCCCACCCCCACCCCCACCCCTGAATAAGATACTAACGATTATCGTGCTGGTACTGCGGAAATGTTGGAAGAACGGGCTATCATATTTACTGGCCATTCATTAGTAGCCTACCAAATATTTGATGTACCACACGGTGTCAGTAGAACGGACTGTCATATTAGGGGATAAATGGAATAACAGGGTGTCTGTATAACGGGCTGACAAGAGTACGGCATTGACTTCAACTAAAATCATTATTATTGTCAACTGGAGAGTTCACAGGAAAGTTCAGTGTGTAAGGAAGCCATGTTAGTGTCTTGATAATATTTGTGTCTAAATAGTAAATAAGCAATATGGCATTTTAGCATGCGGCCATCATTAGTTACCTCTAATACCCTGAAATTGACGAAGGTGGTACAAGTGCGAAAGTGTATATTAGGCCCAGTCCAGCCCCAAAAAATTAAAAGCTCAGTATATCACATATTATGCGTCGCTATCTGAAATTTTCATCTGATTTTGACAAAACTTAAAATATATGTTTATATCACAAGATCTCGAATGGATTATGGCCCCTGATTGTACGAAAAAAATATTTTTTAGCTTGAGGACCCTCTAAAATCTCCATTATGTCACCATTCGTCCACTCTGCTGTGGTCTTATACAAACTCTTGCAAAACAGGTGGAATTGACAGGCAAATCTCTAGATTCTGTCCCATTTCTGATCCTCTCGTTCACAACAATTTACTCCTGAAATTCACTAATTTCCATTTATTTCTACTAGAGTTATGGCCCTTGTTTTACTATGTAGAACCTTGTGAACGATCTAACGACAAAGGTTACAATCCGATCTGATTATTTAAATTAAGTCAATTGACTAAGTGTCGAACATTTTTACCGACAATAAAGGGACTTATCGTTAATGGAGGCAGACCACCATTAATTTCCCTGTTGACTTCAATGTTAATTCTGGCCTCTTTGCACACCTCCAGCATACTAAAAACATGTAACTATTGGCCGTACATATCACTGGAACCAACCTGATAACTCTGTTATCCTTCTGCCTCAAAATCATGAATATTTACCCAAACCTGGCAGAAAATGTTAATTCAAACCCTCTTCGTCCATTCTAGACCAAAAAATCAACAAAAATGGGCATGCAAAAGGGGAGAAACGAGACAGAGAGAGAATTGCTATAAATGGACGAACTACAATTTGTGGGTAACGAGATGGTGAAATTTAATGGTGGTCTGCCTCCTATATGGTTTTATAAGTTCATATATCATCAAAATTCCTTTGTTTATTGCTTCACATTTATTTTTGCAACATTATTATAATACAGAATCAAAAAAAAAAAAAAAAATAATTACTGCAGAAATGGTGACCCTTTAAAGTTATGTACTGTTTTGTATACCGGGTTGCAGCTCAGGTCCATGGGCCTTTTATTCTAGAATTGAAGATTCTTTTTTAATTTTGTCAAAATGTGAGTTATTCAAAAAGATTTAAAGAGTTTCAAACAAGTCACATCATAAATATTCAAAATATTGGAATATTTTTCAAAAATGACTTTCTTTTACCTTTTTCTACAAAATGGTCCATTTTTTACACTTTGTATGTCTCATATAGTCTCTGTCTACCAGAAAAATATTCTACGAATATTAGCCTGGATGTTTTGTCAACATTTGAAAATAATAGGTCATCGGCTAGATTATCCGGTCTTTTACATTATCATAGGGACTTCAATGTTAAATGACTGTAACATCACAGGCTGTAGCTTTTTGCTCAACATTCCGTTGGTTCCAATCTTTATAGGCACAATGGGGACTACATTTGGCAATCTCCTCATCATAATTTTGTAGGTGGTTGACCATTTAGATTTTTTGCTACGGGGATTTGAAGTTGACTGGGGTGAAAATCTCACCTCCGACACAATGATTGCTCTGCAGAAGGACACTTTACACCCCCTATCCCTCCGCTCTAATATCATCAGTATTACCCAAAACTGCTATGAAATTGCAAATTTGATCCCTTTTCTCCAATTCTAAACCAAAAAGTCAACCCAAAAATGCAGGAAGAGGGGAGAAGAAAATTAAGGAAAAAATTGTCTATTTATAACTCGCACTACATTTGTCCATCATGAAATAAGGGGAAATAATTACTAATCTGAGTCCTATATACCTCACATGTTGCTGCTGTCTGAACAAATCTGTTGTTATCTAATAAACAACCATATATGCAATGCCCTGGCCAAAGATTATGAAAATCCATGCATTTTCAGATGAACAAACACTATAATACATCCGAAAACTGGAATTTCAGACAGAAATTTAAAAGCACATGAATTTTGAATTCCACCCATTTTTATTTTTGAAAATAAATGCATTCTGTAAAAAGATGAGATAAATTCAATATAAATCAAACACGACAATATTTTAAAACAGTAATCATGATGCAATATTAGACTTTTTAACACTTTCATCGAAAACCACACAGTTTTTCTCTGTTAACATAGTTTCAAGTGTCAAATTGTGGTCAAATCTAAGATGTTGAAAAATGCTGTGCCTATCAATTTTAAAATATCTCCTATATAGCTGTATTTCCATAGGATAAGTAAGTTGAAATAATCTGATTATGTAACACTACAACAGCTTTTTCATCTCCACCCCCCAGTATGGAATCTGATAATTTAAAAGCACATGAATTTTGAATTCCACAGAACATTTTTATTTTGGAACATAAATGCATTCTGTAAAAAGAAGAGATGAATTCAATATAAATCAAACACGAAAATACTTTAAAACAGTAATCATGATGCAATATTAGACTTTTTAACACTTTCATCGAAAACCACACAGTTTTTCTCTGTTAACATAGTTTCAAGTGCCAAATTGTGGTCAAATCTAGGATGTTGAAATATGCAGTGCCTATGAATTTCAAAATATCTCTTATAGCTGTATTTCCACAGGATAAGTAAGTTGAAATAATCTGATTATGTAACACTACAACAGTTTTTTCATCCCCACCCCCCCCCCCCCCCCCCAGTATGGATTCTGATACATTGCTGACCAATCATAGATCTCCCTGTTCACTCTGGCCTGTCAAATGATTTACAATGGCAATGGTGCCTACAACTTTCCTGACCAAGAGATATGCACAACCGTCAACACAAAAGCCATTTATGTTATCTTCCAATATGAGAGGCCATGATAAACACAAGGGTGTCCTTCTCAAGCTCGGAAACAAAGGCATCACCAAAAAGCAAAGTTTACAGAGGTCCTTGGCTGGAACCCAAATTGATTACGATTTGCCCTCCACTTCCTCAACAGGTGTCATAGAGATCAGGGATGAAATTGATATGCATCATCGTTCTACTAAAGCCAGTCCAGGAAGTCATCGGGTTTTGAGATGTAGACCTGAAATGTTAAATTTGGATGAGAATGAGAATTCTGGGGACAAATACTATCCAGGGAAACGGATCATTGACATCCAGAAAATGGTCAAAATGTGGAATTCTGTCATTCAGTTACATGCCAAGGGGAGAAGAAAGGTCTGTGCAGTACCAAATTTCCAGCCCGTTAGTGAGCAGATGTGGGGATTAGGTTGGATGTACTTCGTAAAGTGTATGAAATGCACATTTATCTCACCTGTTTTGCTTCTTTTATTTTATTACTTGTGTTGAGGTCAATCATTCCACTCTTTGAAACATTACCCTGGCACCTGAAATGATAGAAAGCTGGGGATAAATATGCAATAAAAAACAATGAGAAAATAAGAAAGAAAAAAAAATGGTTTCAACTGGAAATATGAATAAACCTCTTTATTTCTAGCGAACATCACGTCACTGGCCCTCCAACAAGAAACCAGTTAACAGTCAGTAAAATAGTAAACCTTGAGTGTCACATATGTCTAAGCCAATCTCAAAGGTAGATACCCATATTCCTGAAGCAATGCCCCGAGAAATCCCTCTCTGGCCATTGCTGGATTAGCTTCTGATACTTGCGCTTTTGAGGGAGTGTGTCTATTCTTCCCGTTCAATCACATCTATCCAAAAGCACAGCAACATGACAGCCTTTCGTTTAATCATGGCTCTTCCCTAAAAACTTTGGACATTGATTTAAGGTATTAAAAACGGTGAAAGTCTTGTTCGTCTCAAAACAATATTGTTTACATAATATCCACAGAGTAAAAATAGTGTTGACAGTTGTTTGTTACATAATTAGTTTTTCTGCAATATTCTGCTATGCACTGGTTAATTGTGCATAGTAAAATCGTACGTCATGACGTAAAGTTATGTAAACATATTTGGTCCAATTTGGAGCTTTGTTTGATATTGTTACGCAGTAAGCTTTTGGTTGTTAATCGGACTATTGACCAGTCATAATTTAGAACAAGAATTTGCTTTGTTTACAGCAGTGAGTAGTGGGATTAGTTCTAATCAAACGAAACACTGTGAGGTGTATGGTAGACACTATGTTTTGAGGTTTGCTCTAAATATTAAGGCCAACTGCAGGTTAGGTTAAAAGTCACACAGGTGTGAATTCTGGAGTGTACATGTTAACATTTCATTGTAGGATGTCAAAACATGGACCGTGTATAGATGAACAGTCCCGTTTGTTCGATTCTCTGCCGCTCGTGCGAGACACGGCGAGATCTCAATGTCAACGGTAAATCAAGCGATGTGATTTTTGACATTGCGGGATTTTATGCTGATTAATTTCTCGAACTCCTCCTTGGAATTTACGGTATTCTTATAGTTACACGGTAATTTTTCAACCCGATAAGTATTCCTATCCGGTAGTGACGAATTTGTCCAGTTTGAAACTTTGAAATTTCCAAATGCAGCAGTTGAAAATTGAGAAATTATCGATTTCAATATTTTCGTAGGTTTTGTAAGCATTTTGGTTTTGCTTAATACTCCAAATTCCCGTATGTATGAAGGATTTTAAAGTTATGAAAATAAAGTTCAGGTATAATACTGTCCGGAATGATGATTAATTGTGCAGAAGTAAAAATTAAAAGAGTGTTTTAGTAGATTTGATTTTAAGAAAAACTCGACGTTTTTTTTTTCGGATTCACATAGGTGCGTCCGAAGTAAACAAAGATGATGTGTCGATACATTTACACCCCAATCATCAGTTAGTAGTTTATCTATGTATGGGTTTAAAAAAAAAAAGAGTAGCAAGATTAATAAAAATATTATCAATCGATTTCTGTTTCTTTGCTTTTAAACTTAATACAGGTATTTGCGCGAGGGGAGCTAATTTAATTTAGTCAAGATTGCCAGGTCTCTCTTTTGCCGCGGCACAGAATTCTAAAGGCTTCGTGGGCGTTGCCTGTCCATCTATACACGGTCCATGGTCAAAACATGTTAGGTCTAAATATTAAGGCTAACTGCAGACTTGGTTCAAGGTCACAACATGTAGATACGGTTAGGGCACATGATTTTTTGACACAATTGTGGGCTAGGGTCAGGACTAGGTCTTGGTTTAGGCCTAGGCTACATGCTTGTCGACAAGATTGTGGGTTAGGTTTAAGAATTTGGGGGAGAGGTTAAGTCTCCACATAAGCACTGACCTAGGATGATGAAAAATTAGTTTGTGATATTTCCTAGTTTTATTAAAAATACATACAATACATTAGATTTATATACAAAGGCGATTTCACTGTTTTTTTTTGGTGTTGGTGGCGCTGATGATCTTCCTTGGATGGTGCTTCTGGTATTCTGGTATTATTGTTTCTGAAGAAAAAATTGGAAGTGGTAGACTAACGCCACCTGGCCTATGTTACTCCCCGGTACGAGCTACCCCTATACCCCTAGTGTAGCCGCTAACCCCGAACAGACAGACAAACGACAGTCACAAATATTAGTATCGATAAACCATTCTGTTTCTGGATTTTTATGTATTTTTGGTAGTGTATAGAGATGTCTTTGTCGGCAATCAGATTTAGCAGATAAATAATCATATTGTTTTGCTGTTAGTGTTATGTATTCCTTTATGGCGGTAGATTCAAAATTCTAACATGCTATCGTCTAATTTCTTACTTCCAGTCATGTAATTTCTAACTTCCATTCATGTAATTTCTAAATTAAGACAATGTATAATCCAACTTCTTTATTTGTTCAATGTAAATTTTAATTCTGTTTCATCTTATTTCTATTATTAAGACGAATAATGTCTACTTCATTGTCGCTTTACATGATGAACGTCAAACAAATTTAGAATTTTGATACTTCTACCAAGCAACCGTCATTATGACGTCGTTTGGTGTCGCCACCGTGTGCTCAATTTGGCGATTGAGCACCTGATCGGGACCATTCTGTTGATACAAACGACTCGCTCTTCGTCAGGTTGAATGGTTTGGCGGAGTGTTAAAATTGAATATACATCAAGAGAGAGAGAGAGAGAGGGGGGGGGGGGGTCAGCGTCCACACGACACAAACTAAATCATTTCGGGACTAACATATGGCTCAATTTTATTTCAATAATTCGCTTGCGCGTAGGGTCTTTAGCAGTGGGAGGAACCTGCAGGACTCAGAGAAAACCCATGAGGTTGGAAAGGCGAACATACTCCTTGTCACAGACAACCGGGAAATCGAAACCACACCAGTTGACTCGATAACAGACCTTATGATACAGCGCGCACGTGCTAACTATTCGGCCATCCAACCCCCCAAACAACATCGAACGTGATATGGTTTGCAAATACTATTTCAAATATAAGCTAAACAGCATTTGCTAATTTTTATTTAAGGCAAGTGCAGGAATCAAATTTTGTTTTTTACAATTGAGCCAATTAATATTTATATACTGTACGGTCTATTATTAACACAGGGTACAATTTTATGGATACACAATTACTGAGTTTGATACTAAGGATACACTCGTCTTTATCAAGCCCGTCTCTCTCTCTAAGCAAATTTTAGCACTCTGTCCAACCTTCAACCCGACCAAGGACGAGTCGTTTATATCAACATAATGGTCCCGACCAGGTGCGCAATCACCAAGTGAGCACGCAGTGGTGACACCAAACGACTTTCGATATTGGCACGTATTGGATCGAAACTTCATGGATTATGGCCCCTGTTTGTACGAAAAATCACGTTTTTAGCTTGTGGACCCTATAGAGGTCACAATTTTTATCCGATTTTTTGTTGAAACTTGACATGTAAGTTTATAACCCAAAGATCTCAGTTCCTGTTGATATTCGTGCATATCAGACCGTAACTTCCTGAATTATGGCCCCCGATTGTACAAAAAATCACGTTTTTAGCTTGTGGACCCTATAGAGGTCATAATTTTTTACCTGATTTAAAAAACCATATCATTATATCCTCGTTACACCCTAAGGAAGGTTGAGTTCAAATTTCGTGGAAATCAGACCAAAATTGCTGGACAAAATGACCGCCGTTTGTACGCGAATAGTATAAAAATATGGTAAATCAAGGTTGTGGACCCTGTATGGGTCACAATTTTAATTCGATTTTGATGAAACTTGAAATGCATGTTTATAACCTAAAGATCTTGGTTCCTTTCGATATTGTCGCATATCGAATTGTAACTTCATGAATTATGGCCTTTGATTGTAGGAAAAATCATTTTCTTTTTAGCTTGTTCTCTATCCATCTCTCAAAAATGTGGGCGTATCCTGCCTGGCAGCCGCTGGTTGTGATTGTGGTTGAAGGGATGATATTTCTATATTCATTTCGTCGAAAGTTTTTAGGATGGCTGGTGATAATGACTTTTTAGGCGGTTTTTGCTGTGAATAATTTTTTTACCTCTGCCTAGTTTGGTCCTAAAAAAATTAGTCAACGGAAGTGTTCTTTGGAAGCGATCGGTTTCCTGGTTGATGGGGTCTATGGATGTTATTGTGGGGGTTGGGATGAATTTAAGGCCTTTATCAAGAATATTCATTTCTAGGGGGCGATATAGATCCTGAGGAAGTAGGTGAGCCAGACACAACCCTGGGCGAACTGGTTGATCTAGCTGCATGCTTCGAGGGAGTGTTAATGCAAGTGCCTTCTCCAGGGGATAATTTTCTCTTGTTGGGTGTGTATCGTTTTGGTGTGTCCCGGAGAAGGTTGTGTGTAACTTGCATGGGTGAAGGTGGAGGGGGCGTGACAGTTTTAGAGACCATGGACAGTAGGCGATGGAACTCTGTTTTCACACTATCCTCACTGTAACATTGGTACCGTTTAAGCTGGCGTAAATAGCGTTAAATTCCACTCTGTGTCCAATTAGTCATAAATATTGTTGAATTTCGGCGAATAGTGCTCAATTTGTACTTCTATCGAATTTCAATCTCACTGTTTAATTTTGATCACTAAGCATCTAATTAATTAGTGTTTAGTTACTCGACACGTGTTGAATTATAAGCGTCCCGTCTAATTAGCACGACTGTTCAATAATTAGTTGGACCGTTCAATTTCCTGAGGGTAAGGCGCTGGCTCGCTAGCCTGGAGGTCGGGTGTTCGATCCCTGCATTGGCCGAGAAAGTTCATCCCGATTTTCCGGCGTGGTTTCCCCTTGTCAATGATGCAGGACGGAGGGCCTGACAAGGACAGCTGTCTAGTCATTCGGATGAGTCGAAAAAGCGAGGTCCCGTGTACAAATTGGCGTGCATGTAAAAGATCCCTTGACAGTTGGAATTCGATATAAGAGTAGTCCGTAGTGCCGCTGTCCGGGCAAAATTTCCCTCATAGCACACTGTATGGCGTATGCCCGTCTTCATTAGCCCAGTTCGGAGCAAAACAGTAGGACGTTAAACCCCATTTCATTTCATTTCATTTGTCAATGTGTCCAATTACGCAAGGTGTTCAATTTTGTTGTCAAACATCTAATTTCACGTGCGATGTTCAGATATTACGATTTGTTTAATTGTTGGTCATCGTTCAGTTTTGCCGCCGAATGTCTATTTTGCCGCACAATGTTAAAATACTGTAATAAGTGTTAGATTTAGTACTGACCTGTTGCGATACGGTGAAATATTATTGTTCAGGATTCATACGACGGCAGGTATCTGTAATGCCTGTTATTATCCGGGGATTATTTTTCAAGATCACTACGGTGAAACAGATGTTTGATTTTTAATGGCGACGGAACGGTTCTGAAACAAAGCTTACCATTTCGTCCACAATCATAAAACGTTCGTTCGTTCTTGGTGTTTAACGTCTGCTTCCACATAAGTGATATCGCAGACAAGACATAGGAGAGCCGAAGCTGATTCCTGTTTTTTAGAATATGATTTTGCAATCTTTCCATTTGGCCTTAGGCCATGGATTTGGTTTAGTGGGAAGTTCTTCCCTTTATTTAATATAAAACATATCGTTTGGTAGATGATCTCGTCTGCTTCTGGATTGGTAGATGTCATCGTTTTAGTGTTTAAGTGCCAGGCCCGTCTTATCGTGGCCTCCCCTTACTCCACTATCCCACTCTCTGGGTTTGGTATCAGTTTTATTTGCGGAATAGTGTTTAGGTGCCAAGTTCGTCTGACCGTAACTCCCCCTTACTCCACTATCCTGCTAGTTTGGTAGATGTCATCTTTGTGGGGTTTGTGTTTAGGTGCCAGACCCGTCTTATCGTGACCTCCCCTTACTCCACTATCCCACTCTGTAGGTTTGGTGTCTGTTTTTGGTGGAATAGTGTTTAGATGCCAAGTCCGTCTGATCGTGACTCCCCCTTACTCCACTATCCTGCCAGTTTGGTATAAATCCCATATGTAGTTTAGTGTTTAGATGCCGGGCTTGTCTAACCGTGACCCCCTCTTACTTCACTATTCTACTTAGTCCAACTGTGTCCATTAGGGCGTGGATAAGTTCGAAGATTTGCAGTTTCAGATCTGGTCTCGGGAAGAGTAGGTTCTTAGTGTTGAATGGTATGTTGTTGGTCTCCATTGTTCTCACTAGTTCCCTTCTCTCCTCCTAGTATACCTCGCAGTCTACCAGGACATGGTTGGTGGTACATTCTTCTCCGCACTCACAGATGATGACTTGGTGTTTGTAGTCTTGCAGCCGCTCTTTCACCCTTAGCTTCGATATAAGTCTACAAATATCTCTTCTAGGGTGATTGAGTGTTGTCTTTGTGTAGATCTTGTCATCCAGCCGGAATCTGTATGTGTCAAGTTCAACGAGATTTAATTCCCAGATTGAATTGACGTGTCTTTTGACCATACTGTAGATTTCCGTGGTGCTGTAGTCTATGGTGCGGAGTGATGCTGTGTCCTTGAGACCTTCATTGGCGAGTCGATCTGCCTCCTCGTTTCCTCTAATGTTGACATGTGATGGAATCCACACGAGTTCTACTTTGCTTCCCTTCTCTATGACCCTCTGGTACAGCTGCCTGATTTCCAAAATGACTTCTGGTCTTGAGTCCGAGTTGTCATTTTGGATTGAAATCAGACTGCTCAGAGAGTCGCTTGGAATGACGAACTTACTAGTCTTTTGATGGGAAATCCATGATATAGCGTCACGAATGGCCACAAGCTCTGCAGTGTACACCGAACAGTTATTGGGCAGTTTCCTGCTTATTCCCTGTTTCCCGTTTGGCAGGTATATTCCAAACGAGCTGGTGCCCCTTTCAGGATTGCGTGAGCCATCCGTGTACACATGGTCCCAGTCATCAGACGGCCAGTTGTCTTCCAGGTGTTCTAGAGAGAAAGCACGTGCAGCAGTGGGGTTGTTTTTCTTGTCAGTTTTCTGTAGTAGTTCTAGATTAACCGGCGGTATAGGGAGCGTCCAAGGGGCGATCGCTGGGTGGTCGTGTTTATTTATCACGAGCTCCCCCAGTTGCAGTTCCTTGATTGTTCCCCTGATACCCTGGCCGAAGCTTTTCTTTCTAGGATCTCTTACATATCTTGTCTTTTGTAGACTGACAAAAGTAGGGGATCTTTCGCCCAGTTGCGAGATCTTGGCCCAATACCTTGTCGCTAGTTCCTTTCTTCTTAGGGATAGGGGCAACTCCCCGGCTTCCTGTAGTAATGCCTCTCTTCTAGTCCCAAGCCCTACGCCGATTATGGTCTCTTTCAAGGTGAAATTTTATCACCATTATTATTTTCGATATTTATTAATGATGTTGAATCTCATTTGCAATTAGATAACTGTAGTCCCCTTGATTTATAAAATTTTAGTTTATTTTTGCTCTTATATGCAGATGATAAGGCTGTATTTTCAGAAACAACCGACGGTCAACAAAATATTTTAGACTCTCTATATACGTACACTGAGAAGTGGAATTTGTCAGTAAATATTAATAAAACAAAAATTGTTGTGTTTAGAAATGGGGGTAAAATATCTGGAAATGAAACATAGAAATTTGGCAATAAGAAAATAGAAATAGTAGACGAATTTAAATATCTTGGAATCTTACTAAACTTTAACGGGAAGTTTCTTAAGACACAGAAACATATATCAGAGCAGGGAAGAAAAGCCTTATTCAGTATTACTAAAGTCTGCAATGAAAATTATTTTAATGTTGAAACGGAATTAAGGATTTTTGATATTTATGTAAATAGTATTTTGACATACGGATCTGAAATTTGGGGTTTTCATAAAGCTTATGACATAGAAAAAGTACATTTATACTTTTGTAAACGGTCATTGGGTGTTAAACAGTCTACTAACAATGACATGGTTTATTATGAACTGGGTCGATATCCATTGTATATCCAAAGAAAAATACACATTTTTAAATATTTTTTAAAATTATTATGTACTAAAAATAAATTATTAAAGTCGTGTTTAGATGAAATGGTAATGAAGAATGATGTATGGTTGGCTAATGTAAAAAACGAATTGTATTCAATAGGATTGGGGTGTATTATCAGAAATAGAATTTTAGACATTTTTAAACAAAAGTGTTTAGAAGATATCTGTCAGTCAGCTAAAGGTATTTTATATCAACATGTTATTTCTCATTTTGATCTTCAATATTACTTGAGAAAACCTATACATTATAACTATCAAAGATTAATATGTAGAATACGTTAATCTTCCCACAATTTGTACATAGAAACTGGTCGCTTTGAGAAAATAGAGCGTGCAAAGAGAATTTGTAGATTATGTAACTTGAAAGAAATAGAAGATGAATACCATCATGTTATTATATGTCCATATTTATATGATTATAGGAAAAAATATATAAAATCTTACTATTTTGTTAACCCAAATATCTTTAAATTTTTTCAGTTATTATCGGTACAAAATATCAAAGAACTAAAAAATCTTGGCTTATATCTTTCTCTTACTGATAAAAAACGTAATGAATACATCTGTTCTCTTTCAAAATAGAATTATAATATATAATTTGTTTCGGTTTATAAGCTGTATGTGTAGTCATTACACAGTGTTAAATAAAGTTCAATTTTATATCCTTCACTTTCCGACCACAAACGAAATGTATATTTTAGGTATTTCTCAATAACAATATAAACAATAACTGTATATATTTGTATATATATTATTTATTTATTGTATTTTTATTTCATTGTATCTGATAAGTCGCATGACTTAAAGAATTGAATAAAGTAAAAAAGTAAAAGTAAAAGATTTTAGACAAAATGATAAGTTCCCCAATGTTTTTGTAATAAAGTTGACCCGTATTGTTTGTTGATTGACTTTATCCGATGATTTAAAAAAATTTGCCGATGGTCAATATTGGGTCAAAAATAATTCCTTAAAGTGCGCCGGAGCGCACGTGAACCAATCTGCACGTGAATTACTACATAACAAGTTTACAGTTCATCATTGATTTGGGGTTCATGTGGAATAGATTCTTCGGTCGAAATGCAGTTATTCTTTTCTAAAATGAAACGAGTGCCTTGAATTTTTGTGTGGATTTGATAGCGGTTATAATTAACCAACATTCTCTTACATCGGAGACTTGTGTTGCGTTCAGTTCATTTTTACGGTAAGTACGAGCTTACTTCTGACTTGAAAGCGCTTTCGAATTACGTTGCAAGTTCTATTTATGTCTTATTTCTGTTTGTAAGACCCATAACCAAAATACCTTTATAGTTTGCAATTTAAAAGTCTATCTTTGCCGTAATTCTTAACTATATACACTCTTAATATAGTAAATATGCATGCATACGTGTCCTTTAAAATGTTCTAGACATGCAGCTTTACATGATTGGTTGGAAATATAACCGCATATATATCGTGCAGAATATGTGAACACGTGTGTTTTCACTATACAACGTGGACTAACGCGTCCGTATTATTAACAAAAATATTCAACATTCATAACATCGTGGCAGTATATTGTTTTGACATCGATTGTTTATGACAAATAAATACCGTTAATTTTGCGTGTAAAATTACACCGAGGCCTATTGTGTCACACGATAGCGACTACTACTCCGCGTTATATATCGTGGCAATTTTCAACAAAAAACGGCACGATAATCGTGTTTCGTCAAACCTTCGCGACGTTTGTACTGATACCTGCCATCGTATTAATCCTGAAAAATAATATTTTACCGTATCGCAACGGGTCAGTACTAAAACTAACACTTATTACAGTATTTCAACATCGTGCGGCAAAATAGACATTCGACGGCAAAACTGAACGATGACCCACAACTAAACACATCGTAATATCTGAGCATCGCACGTGAAATTAGATGTTTGACAACAAAATTGAACACCTTGCGTAATTGGACACCTTGACTGATTTTAATCACGGCTCGGGAAATTGAACGGTCCAACTAATTATTGAACAAATCTTTAAATGACATCTAGAAGCACGGTTAACTATTCATAATAAAACACAACACAAGGTATATATGGATATAACAACTTCTATATTATTTAATAACAACGTTTCGTAACACATACAGGTCACGTTTTCCAGTTAATGATAAATATCCGTTCGTCGTTCGTTCTTGGTGTTTAACGTCTGCTTCCACATAAGTGATATCGCAGACAAGACATAGGAGAGCCGAAGCTGATTCCTGTTTTTTAGAATATGATTTTGCAATCTTTCCATTTGGCCTTAGGCCATGGATTTGGGTTAGTGGGAAGTTCTTCCCTTTATTTAATATAAAACATATCGTTTGGTAGATGATCTCGTCTGCTTCTGGATTGGTAGATGTCATCGTTTGGGGTTAGTGTTTAGGTGCCAGGCCCGTCTTATCGTGGCCTCCCCTTACTCCACTATCCCACTCTCTGGGTTTGGTATCAGTTTTATTTGCGGAATAGTGTTTAGGTGCCAAGTTCGTCTGACCGTAACTCCCCCTTACTCCACTATCCTGCTAGTTTGGTAGATGTCATCTTTGTGGGGTTTGTGTTTAAGTGCCAGGCCCGTCTTATCGTGACCTCCCCTTACTCCACTATCCCACTATGTAGGTTTGGTGTCCGTTTTTGGTGGAATAGTGTTTAGATGCCGAGTCCGTCTGATCGTGACTCCCCCTTACTCCACTATCCTGCCAGTTTGGTATAAATCCCCTATGTAGTTTAGTGTTTAGATGCCGGGCCCGTCTAACCGTGACCCCATCTTACTTCACTATTCTACTTAGTCCAACTGTGTCCATTAGGGCGTGGATTTGTTCGAAGATTTGCAGTTTCAGATCTGGTCTCGGGAAAAGTAGGTTCTTAGTGTTGAATGGTATGTTGTTGGACTCCATTGTTCTCACTAGTTCCCTTCTCTCCCCCTTGTATACCTCGCAGTCTACCAGGACATGGTTGGTGGTACATTCTTCTCCGCACTCACAGATGATGACTTGGTGTTTGTAGTCTCGCAGCCGCTCTTTCACCCTTAGCTTCGATATAAGTCTACAAATATCTCTTCTAGGGTGATTGAGTGTTGTCTTTGTGTAGATCTTGTCATCCAGCCGGAATCTGTATGTGTCAAGTTCAACGAGATTTAATTCCCAGATTGAATTGACGTGTCTTTTGACCATACTGTAGATTTCCGTGGTGCTGTAGTTTATGGTGCGGAGTGGTGCTGTGTCCTTGAGTCCTTCATTGGCGAGTCGATCTGCTTCCTCGTTTCCTCTAATGTTGACATGTGATGGAATCCACACGAGTTCTACTTTGCTTCCCTTCTCTAAAACCCTCTGGTACAGCTGCCTGATTTCCAAAATAACTTCTGGTCTTGAGTCCGAGTTGTCATTTTGGATTGAAATCAGACTGCTCAGGGAGTCGCTTGGAATGACGAACTTACTAGTCTTTTGATGGGAAATCCGTGATATAGCGTCACGAATGGCCACAAGCTCTGCAGTGTACACCGAACAGTTATTGGGCAGTTTCCTGCTTATTCCCTCCCGTTTGGCAGGTATATTCCAAACGAGCTGGTGCCCCTTTCAGGATTGCGTGAGCCATCCGTGTACACATGGTCCCAGTCATCAGACGGCCAGTTGTCTTCCAGGTGTTCTAGAGAGAAAACACGTGCAGCAGTGGGGTTGTTTTTCTTGTCGGTTTTCTGTAGTAGATCTAGATTAACCGGCGATATAGGGAGCGTTCAAGGGGCGATCACTGGGGGGTCGTGTTTATTTATCACGAGCTCCCCCAGTCTCAGTTCCTTGATTGTTTCCCTGGTTCCCTGGCCGAAGCTTTTCTTTCTAGGATCTCTCACATATCTTTTTATTTTGTAGACTGACAAGGGTTGGGGATCTTTCGCCCAGTTGCGAGATCTTAGCCCAGTACCTTGTCGCTAGTTCTTTTCTTCTTAGGGATAGGGGCAACTCCCCGACTTCCTGCAGTAGTGCCTCTCTCCCAGTCCCTTGCCCTACGCCAGTCGCAATACACAGAGCTTTGTATTGGATGGTGTCAAGCTTCCTTAAGAGTAATGGCGCGCAGTTCATGAAGGCCAGAGAGCCGTAGTCTAATACAGATCGTATTAGAGCACGATACACCATCATTAGTGTGACTCTGTTGGCCCCCCAAGTGCTGCCCGTTATTTTCCTCATTAAGTTTAGGATTTTGGTGCATCTATCTACAGTCTCGTCGATGTGCGGTTTCCAGGTCAGCCTTCGGTCAAAGATTACGCCAAGGAACTTGGTTTGGTCTTTAAACTCGATGGTTTTCCCGTTCATACACAGAGTCATTCTGCTTATCCCTCTATCCCTGCTTACAAGCATGCCGACTGTTTTCTTCTCCGAGACTTTGAATCCCCAATCGTTTGCCCATGCCATGAATTTGTCTAAGGCCTTCTGCATTTTCTTTTGTAGTTCACAGAAGTTCCTCCCTTTCCTCCACATGGTACTGTCATCAGCAAATTTAGCTAACTCAGTTTTGGCGTCGAGGTAGGAAGATTTCTGTAAGTCGTTGATCATGATATTGAAGAGAGTGGGACTGATAACCGACCCCTGAGGCGTGCCATTTTCTAATGTTTGCACGGCACTCAGGAATCTGCCAACATTCACCTGTATCCTTCTATCGCTTATAAAGCTTTTGATCCGTTATACCAATACGTCCTAACTTGAAGAGCAGCCCGTCTAGCCAGACTAAATCGAAAGACTTAGTTAAATCTACGAACACGACACATAACAGGTTCCCAGAGAGGAGTGCCTGCGAGATGACTTGCTGTAGTCTCACCAAGTGGTCCGTTGTTGAACGCCCTTTCCTGAACCCGCTTTGATTTTCGTCGATCAGTCGGTTGCTCTCCAGATAGAACTGTAGTCGTATGTTAACCATTGTTTCCAAGGTTTTGCACAGTGTAGATGTCAAACTTACTGGTCGATAGGACTCTGCCTTTGTTCTCTCTTTACCTGGTTTTGGAAGAGGGATGACGTTGGCTTTCCGCCATTCTTTAGGTACCTCTCCTGTCAGCCAGGATGTGTTGAAGAAGTTTAGTAGTATCGTTGTGGCGTTTCTAGGCAGATGTTTGAGCATCGAGTACTTTACTTTGTCCTCACCGGCCGCACTATCCTTCTTGAGGGAAAGAGCCTTATTTAACTCCTCCTCAGAGAAGGGTAGATTGATTGGTTTAGCCCCTTCATTAGGTTCAATTTCCAATGAAGGGTGCTGTGAGTAAAAGATTTCCTTTCTCTTCAGAAACTCTGGTGATTGGTTTTCGTCCCTGCTTGCGTCAGCGAAAGCTTTTGCAAGTAGATCTGCCTTTTCATTGCCGTTGGTAACGTACTCATCTCCATTCTTTAGGTTTGGTATGTTGAATGATCTGCGCTCCCCGTTCATGGCGTTCAGCTTCTTCCAGACGGCACCTGTTTGCGTGTTTTGATTCAACGCATTACAGAATGCCGCTTTGTGCCTTCCGGATGGTGTCTCTTGCGGCGTATTTCAATTTCAGGTAGTTTTGGTGATTGACTTCATTGTAGTGGCGTTTCCGTAGGCGTGGTGCCTTCTTTCTTTCGTTAACCGCCTTCTGACATTCTGGTGACCACCAAGGTTTTCTAATCTTTGATTGCCCTCCAGAAGTCTTGGGAATGGAGTCGTCTGCGGCACCTATAATAGCACTCGTAATGTTGGCTGCGTACACGTCGATGTTGGCATCGATGATGTCTTCTTCTTTCCACCCAAGGCAGCCTACACGGAAGTTAGCCCAATCAGCCTCTTTTATTTTCCAATTGGGTTTCCCGTTTTAGACTTCCCTGGTTGTGAACAGTCTACAGGTCACAATTTTTATCCGATTTCAACGAAACTTGAAATATAGGTTTATCACCCTAAGATCTCGGTTCCTTTCGATATTGGCATATATCGGACTGTAACTTCATGGATTATGTCCCCTGATTGTACGAAAAATCACGTTTTTAGTTTGTGAACACTGTAGAGGTCACAATTTTTATCCGATTTGGTTTAAACTTGAAATGTATGCTTATAACCCAAAGATCTCGGTTCCTTTCGATATTAGCGCATATCGGACTGTAACTTTATGAATTATGGCCCCCGATTGTACGAAAAATCGCGTTTTTAGCTTGCCGACCCTATAGAGGTCATAATTTTTATCTGATTTAAAAAAACGTATTATTATATCACCGTTAAATCCTAAGGACGGCCCAAAACTGACAGACAAAATGGGCGCCCTTCGTTCTCAAATAGCGTAAAAATATGGTATATCAAGGTTGTGGACCCTATAGAGGTCACAATTTTGATTCAATTTTGATGAAACTTGAAATGTAAGTTAATAACCCAAAGATCTCGGTTCCTTTCGATATTTGAGCATATCGAATTGTAATTTCCGGAATTATGGCCCTTGATTGTAGGAAAAATCACTTTCTTTTTAGCTTGTTCTCTATCCATCTCTCGAAAATGTGGGCGTATCCTGTCTGGCAGCCGCTGGTTTTTAATTAGGATATTAGTGTCTATGGTGTGAAAACGGTAAGCAGTTTGTATTTGGAATTTACAAGTTGAACGAATTTCAGTTAACCCGTTCAGAAGCAAACTCGTACACGGTTAAGGTAATACTCTTGACTCGTATATAAATTGATTGGAATAAATCAGTTTTACTCCTTGGTTGTTTATATTGTTTTATTTACCTAATAATCAACTAGCTTGGATCGCCATAACGACAGAGATTAGTTCACCGATGTTTTTGTGATAAAGAACAATAGTATTGTTTGTTGATTAGCGGTATGATTTTATGAAGATGCAAACGAGGATACAGAGTATGTAATTAAAGACTTTATATATCATAAGTTAGGTATAGATCGACATATAGATTTTATAAATGTCCACCGTTTTGGTTTTTTTCGTACAGCTAGACACCGACCGATAGTAGCGAAATTCCTATTCTTTAAAGATCTTGGGGCTGTTAAGAGTGCCGCATATCACTTAAAGGGGTCATCATATGGCATAAATGAACAATTTCCAGTTTCCATCGAAAATGAAAGGAAAAAGTTGTACCCAATCATGAAAGACTTAAAATACAGAGGTGAAAAGGTCAGGCTGGTCAGAGATAAGTTGTTTGTGAACGATAAACTGTTTGACGGAGAAATTGACAAAACGAATAATCAACAGACCAGGAGAAAGCAGGTCTCTAATATCCCAATTCTTAGTCGTCCATGGGAAAACGATGGCCGTCGACAAGCTTGGAAGAGGCATGCGGGATATTTATCAACCTCATCAGAATCTACTCCCCCCAGAACCGCCTAGGACAAGCCCGAGAGGGATCTGAAAATATTGTCATGGAATGTTGGTAAAGGTGTCATCAGTAAACTACGAAACGTTGATTTCCAGCTATTTTTAAGTAAATACGATATCATTTGTCTTTCTGAATGTTGGCTACAAGAAGAAAGTAAAGTCGATATACCGGGTTATTGTGTTACATGTTTTCCAAGAACGGTTGATATTAAAGGAGGAGGTATACTGATAGGTATAAAGTTAGAATTGATTGCTAATTGCACAATTATTGAACAATTTCATGACTGTTTTGTATGTTTAAAAATCACGCAAACTGTAAAAAATTATATTCTAATTATTTGTTTTTTTCCACCCATAAGTAGTGTATATTATAATAAATATAATATTGATATTTTTGACTCTTTTGAACAGTTGGTATGTAAATATCAAAACCCAGATAATATTGTTATCGCAATGGGTGATTTTAATAGCCGAACATCAACACTTAATGACTTTATTAAACATGATAAATTATGTAAAAAAATCACAAGAGATTATCCAAGAATTGATAGAATATGTACCTGACATAGGTGACATTCTAGAAATACGCAAAAACATGGATAGTACTGTAAACCAGTTTGGAAGAAACTTGATTTCGTGTTGTAAAACGACTGGATTACGTATAATTAATGGCAGGGTCGAATCTGACAGAGAAGGCGTATTTACCTTTAATTCTTCAAAAGGATGTAGTTTAATTGATTATGTTTTAATTGAACATTGTTATTTTGATTCAATATGTAACTTCCAGACCGGTATTTTTAATGAGTTTTCGGATCACGCACCATTGAGTTTTAATTTGATTTACACACCTCATTTGAGGTCCGAGCAGGTTGAGGAGTATTCATCCGTTGTTAAATCCTTTAAATCTATTAAGTGGGATGAAACCAAAACAGACCAAATCCGATTAGAGTTAAGCGAGGTGAATAAATGTATGTTAGGAGTATGTGAAACTCATAATAGGGATCAAGACAGTATTGATCAGTGCGTTGAGCGTTTTTCAGAGATTGTCACAAATGTTACATCGCCCTTTTGTGTTAGAAATATAAAAAGTGTGAAGACACGTCACAGAAGGCATGGCAATCAGCCTGACAAACCATGGTTCGATGACTTGTGTAAACAGAAGTACGGGAATTATAAAAAAGCTATGCATAATTTTAACCAGAATAAATCCTATGAAAACCATACCAAGTTAGCGATATTAAAAACACAATATAAACAATATGAGAGAAAACTTAAAAAAGAATATAAAACACAACAGGGCGATATGTTAGCTTACTTGCAAAAACATAATCCTAAAAAATTTTAAAATTTTTTTAAAAAACGAAAAACAAGTGTAAGTAACTCAGTTAAAATTGTTACATTTTATAATCATTTTAGTAGTTTATCATCAGAAATATCACATCACTATAATAACACCATTATAGAGAGTTTAAACAATCACGATTTAAATAAATATAACACTGAATTAGACCAAAGGATAACTGAATTGGAAATTAAAATAGCAATCAAAAAACTTAAACGTAATAAAGCTTGTGGTAATGATGAAATTATTAATGAATTATTCATTGAATGTGCAGATCAGTGTTTACCATGCTAAAGATCAGTGCTAAAGAAAAAAGACCAGCCTTAATAGGGTTTCACCATAACATTTACACCCCAAAAATTCACACTCAGCCAACGGATACCCCCAATCATGGCTATTTTGATACCAAATAGTCAAAAAACTTACTGCTGGGCAATAAAAAAGCAGTATTCTTACCATTTCTGACACTTTCAATTCAAAACTTCAGGAAATAACCTGCTGAGAAAATATCAACATCCCAAGCATGTCGCCATATCAGGACTAGCAATTATTGTCCCCCGCCTGTCTGTCTGTCTATCTATTGACCTAGAATGTTCAAACTTGGTGTAGGTGTTTATTAGGTCAATGCCTTGATGGAGTTCGAAGATGAGCATTTTCGGCTTAGGGTAAGCAGAGATAAGCAATTTGATTGGTTGATGCTTTGGGACACGATAACTTTAGATCTAATTAAGTGAGAGAGATGAAACTTGGTGTATAGTTTCATTACATCAATACCTTGACTAAGTTCGATAATGAACATTTTCTGCTTAGGGTAAGCAGAGCGATAAGCAATTTGATTGGCCGAGACTTTGGAACACAATAACGCTCCTTCTAATTGAGCTAGAATGTTCAAACTTGGTGTAGGTGTTTATTAGGTCAATGCCTTGATGGAGTGTGAAGATAAGCATTTTCTGCTTAGGGTAAGCAAAGATAAGCAATTTGATTGGTTGATGCTTTGGGACACGATAACTTTAATTCCAATTAAGTGAGAGTGATGAAACTTCATTACATCAATATCTTGACTAAGTTCGATGATGAGCATTTTCTGCTCAGGGTAAGCAGAGCGATAAGCAATTTGATTGGCCGAGACTTTGGAACACAATAACCCTTCTTCTAATTAAGCTAGAATGTTCAAACTTGGTGTAGGGGTTTATGAGGTCAATGCCTTGATGGAGTGCGAAGATCAGCATTTTCTGCTTAGGGTAAGCAGAGATAAGCAATTTGATTGGTTGATGCTTTGGAACACGATAACTTTAGTTCTAATTAAGTGAGAGTGATGAAACTTGGTGTATAGTTTCATTACATCAATACCTTGACTAAGTTCGATGATGAGAATTTTCTGCTTAGGCTAACGAGCAATAAGCATTTTGATTGGTCAAACTCTTCTTCTAATTGAGGTAGAATGTTTAAACTTGATGTAGATGTTCGTCTTGACTGGGTTCAACAACTCTTCTTCTAATTGAGGTAGATGTTCGTCTTGACTGAGTTCAATGATTAACATATCGATCTAAATCTAAGCAGAGATAAGGAATTTCCTGCTTTGGGACAAGATAACTTTGATTCTATCTGATAGAGAGTGATGAAACTTAGTGTATAGTTGATAATCAATTTGATTGCTTGATACTTTGGAAAAAAATAAATGTGCGATTAATTAATATGTGTCATCTATTTATTTGGGGATTTCGGCGGGGGACATCAGCCTCACTGTTGGCTTGTTTGCCCATTGACTTCAATGTTAAATGGCTGTAACATCACAGGCTGTAGCTTTTTGCTCAACATTCCGTTAGTTCCAATCGTTACAGGCACAATGGGGACCACATTTGGCAATCTCCTCATCATAATTTTGTATTGGTTGACCATTTAGATTTTTTGCTACGGGGATTTGAAGTTGACTGGGGTGAAAATCTCACTTCTGACACAATGATTGCTCTGATGAAGGACACTTTACACCCCCTATCCCTCCGCTCTAATATCATCAGTATTACCCAAAACTGCTATGAAATTGCAAATTTGATCCCTTTTCTCCAATTCTAGACCAAAAAGTCAACCAAAAACCAAAATTATGGAAAAAATTGTCTATTTATAACTCTCACTACATTCGTCCATCATGAAATAAGGGGAAATAATTACTAGTCTGAGTCCATAGACGGAGGCAGACCACCATTAATTTCCCCATTGACTTCAATGTTAATTCTGGCCTCTTTGCCCACCTCCCAACTTTTTCCCAAGTTTTCGTTCGGCTGAATGCTTTTCACTACAGACAGAGGAACAAATGGCCATGCATTTGCATTGTATGAGGTTGACCACCAAAATTTTGAGATCCACAAACTTGAAGAAGCATACTAAAAACATGTAATTAGTTGCCGTACATGTCACCGTAGCCAGCCTGATAACCCCATTATCCTTCCGCCTCAAAATCATGAATATTTACCAAAACCTGGCAGAAAATGTTAATTCAAACCCCCTTCATCCATTCTAGACCAAAAAATGAACAAAAATGACCATTCAAAAGGGGAGAAAAGAGACACAGAGAGAATTGCTATAAATAGACTAACTACAATTTGTGGGTACCGAGATCGAGATGGTGTAATTTAATGGTGGTCTGCCTCCAGACAAAGTCTAAGGGAGGTAACTAGTTCTAAAACAAAATATTGACGCCCTTGAAATTAATTTAAAAATGCCATTTAAAAAAATTCACTTGATTGCATTGCCAGTTCAATATCCAACACTCTGAATTTTTATATGCCCACATTGAAATGTGTTGACCCATTAAAATAAACTCATTGTGTTCTAATCATAATCACATTATGGTTAACCTTCTAAGCTATCAGTTTAATAAATGGCAAGCACTGTACTTGATATGTCCCCATTAAGTGTTATTGTGTTGATATCTGTCAGTAGATATCAATCTAATAAAAGATGCCTTGGAAGTCAAATTTAATTAGAGAGATGCTAGTGTCGCACTGCAAATAGTTTACTGTATACAAAATGAGTTTCATCTGTAGATGAAGAGACAGTTTTTGTAAGATACACATGCTTGGATAGAGTTATAGATGATTGTACTGTGCTCTGATGTAAAATACAAGTTGTGAGAAAATACACCATTTAAACATGCCTTATGCAAGAGCAAAATCTGCTTATTACAAGTCTTTCTTTAGGCCTGAAATGTTATCTAAATTATCAATTAGACATTAATTAACTTATCCAGACCATAATAAACTCTCGATGTCAAGGCTAGCCTTCGATGTTGGCTGGATTAGATTCCTTTATGCCGCTTAACGGCCATTGACAATTAAATCAAAACAATGGATAATCGAGACTATGCTGTTTATATTAATGATTTTAGTAATGATGACCGAGACTATGCGAAAATTTCACCCGCTTCGGTCTCGGCTCATAGTGGATCAATTTGACTGAAATTTTCAGCAAATTACCTTTACACTATCTAGTTTTTATACGCCCACATTTTCATGTGGACGTATATTGTTGTCGCCTCTGTCCGTCCGTCCGTCCGTCCACAATTGTTTGTGAACAGTCTACAGTTCACAATTTTTATCCAATTTCAACGAAACTTGAAATATACGTTTATCACCCTAAGATCTCGGTTCCTTTTGATATTGGCATGTATCGGACTGTAACTTCATGGATTATGGCCCCTGATTGTATGAAAAATCACGTTTTTAGCTTGTGAACACTGTAGAGGTCACAATTTTTATCCGATTTCGTTTAAACTTGAAATGTATGCTCATAACCCAAAGATCTTGGTTCCATTCGATATTCGCGCATATCGGAACGTAACTTCTGAATTATGGCCCCTGATTGTACGAAAAATTGCGTTTTTAGCTTGTGGACCCTATAGAGGTCAAAATTTTTATCCGATTTAAAAAAACGTATTATTATATCAACGTTACACCATAAGGATGACTGATTTCGAATTTCGTGAAAATTGGCCCAAAACTGACAGACAAAATGGCAACCGTTCATTCTCAAATAGCGTAAAAATATGGTATATCAAGGTTATGCACCCTATAGAGGTCACAATTTTTATACGCCCACATTTTCATGTGAAACTTCCAATCAGTAGAAACAGGAAACACAAACCAAATACAAACGGATTGATGGGATCAATTTTGACTGAGTGAAAATGATGCATTTGATATTCAGATAAGTTGATATAAAATAATTAATAGAATACAATATAAAAAAACCATCGTTTTATCCAACGTTTCGTCAGTAAAAATACAAACTTCTTCAGGGATGAAGAACTAAATTCAAAATGACTGGAAGTCAGTTATGACATCATAGGAAGTTATGACCATAGAAATATATAAATAGACTATTTATATATTTCTATGGTTATGACATCGTGGGAGTGATGACGTCATAGACGTAGATACATAACGTGAAAGGTTAGGTTAGCTAAAACTTAGGTAAAATTTTACAAGTTAAGAAAACTTATGCATGATTATGAATGATTTTGAAACCCCCTGGATTTAACTCATTTAAACCGTTAGGCCAAACTGAATCAAGTCGATGAATCCACAGACTTTCTGCTGTGTTCAATTTTTATACGCCCACATTTTCATGTGGACACTATTATGCCGTCGCCCGTGTCCGTCCGGACGTCCGTCCACATTTGTTTGTGGACTCTCTACAGGTCACAATTCTTATCCGATTTTGACGAAACTTGAAATATAGGTTTATCCCTAAAAGATCTCGGCTGCTTTAGATATTGGCATGTATCGGATCGAAACTTCATGGATTATGGCCCCTGATTGTACGAAAAATTGCGTTTTTAGCTTGTGGACCCTATAGAGGTCACAATTTTTATCCGATTTTGTTGAAACTTGAAATGTAAGTTTATAACCCAAAGATCTCGGAGCTTTCGATATTCGCGCATATCGGACCGTAACTTCCTGAATTATGGCCCCTGATTGTAAGAAAAATCGCGTTTTTAACTTGTGGACCCTATAGAAGTCATAATTTTTATCTGATTTAAAAAAAACGTATTATTATATCACCGTTAGACCCTAAGGACGACTGAGTTCGAATTTCGTGAAAATCGGCCCAAAATTGACAGACAAAATGGCTGCCGTTCGTTCTCAAATAGCGTAAAAATTGGGTATATCAAGGTTGTGGACCGTAACTTCCTGAATTATGGCCCCTGATTGTACAAAAAATCGCTTTCTTTTTAGCTTGTTCTCTATCCATCTCTCGAAAATGTGGGCGTATCCTGCCTGGCAGCCGCTGGTTTCTGATCTTTATCAGGAATTTTTTGTACTATTGTACACACGAAATCATGACCTGGTATATTAAAATGGGAGTTTACATGGGGGGAATTTCATGTGGACGTATATTGTCGTCGCCCCTATTTGTCCGTCTGTCCGTCCATTTGAAATCCTAAATAAAAAAAATATTAAACGACAAAATACTAAAATAGCAAATAAATGGCGGAAATCGTCGGATCAAATTTTTACTACGATTTTCGTCTTCAGCACCCATGGACAGATATATTCAACAACAAAACAGCAAATAAATGGCCTGGTTGCTATGGGATTTTGTTTTAGAACATACCAAATCTTTGACTTGCTTTTTCTCAAAACTTACTTTTGTGAGTTGGGTAGCTTCAAATGGACAGAGCTCAGTCAATTTTTGCCCTTTTCAAACAAACTATACATCAAATTGAAGGTAATGAATTGGAGAATGTGAAAATAACAATAACTCAATTTTTAAAATTTCCTCACTATGACTCAGTATGCCATGGGGGTCACATATGTTGTTTACATTAGTGAGATGAAGAAGCCTTTTTAATTCCAATAATTTCTGCTTATTATGTCTAGGCTTATGGCCCTTGTTTCACTTTGTTTAACCTTGTGAACGCTTTAATGCCAAAAGTTATCACCCAATCATTTGTGAAATTTATATGCATTTTTTAAATTAGTGAAATGAAGAAGCCTATTGAATTTCAGCAATTTCCTTTTATTACGTCTAGTTATGGCCCTTATTTCACTTTATTGAACCATGTGAACGCTCTAACGCCAAAAGTTATCGCCCAATCTTTGTGAAATTTATATGCATGATTTAAATTAGTGAAACGAAGAAGCCTATTTAATTTCAATAATTTCTGTTGATTATGTCTAGACTTCTGGCCCTTGTTTCACTTTGTTGAACCTTGTGAACATTCTAAACCCAAAAGTTATCATCCGATCTATCTGAAATTATATGCATTATTTAAATTAGTGTAATGAAGAAGCCGATTGAGTTTCAGCAATTTTTGTTTATTACGTCTAGAGTTATGGTCCTTGTTTCACTTTATTGAACCTTGTGAACTTTCTAACATGCGTCATTTAAATTAGTAAAGGGAAGAATCCTATTGAATTTCAGCAATTTCGTTTATTACTTCTAGAGTTATGGCCCATGTTTCACTTTGTTGCACTTTGTGAACGCTCTAACCTCTAAAGTTATCTGCCGACCTGTATGAAATTTATTACATCTAGAATTATGGCTCGTGAACGTTCTAACGTCGAAAGTTATCATCCGATCTTGGTGAAATTTATATGCGTTATTTAAATTAGTGAAATCAGGAAGCCTATTGAATTTCAGCAATTTACAATAATTACTTCTAGAGTTGTGGCCCTTGTTTCACTTTGTTCAACCTTGTTAATGCTCGATTGATTAAAGTTATCATCCAATATGTATGAAATTTATATGCATCATTGAAATTTGTGAAACAGAGGTCTATTGAATTTCAGCAATTTCCGTCAATAATTTCTAGAGTAATGGCGGTTGTGAACCTGTTGAACGTTTGAATAACAAAAGTGATCATCTGATCTGTATGAAATTTATATGCATTATTTAAATTAGTAAAACAAAAAAAACCTGTCAAATTCAACAATTTCTGTAGATTACTTCCAGAGTTGAGACCCTTGTTTCAGTTTGTAGAACCTTGTGAACCCTCAAACGGCAAAAATTATAATCTGATCTGTATGGAACTGTCTTGTAAAGGCCCCCAATTACCTACAAAGGAATAAATATGCGACAACCCGTGTCGACCGCACGGACGATTTGGCTGCTGTGGGCGTATGTTTCGTTGTCTGGCAACCTATCTTATCTACTTTGTGATCAACAACAGTGCAAAGAAATGCGTCGTCAATATTTCTTGATAAGTTAATATTAACTTAATATATAAAATTTCATAGAATACGGAACTTTTCACATGTATGCTACTTCCATCTACACAAGATGTCTGTTTCTCTGTCTTCGCTTCGCTGTGAACGAAGGTTTCCATTTACACATGACAATTAATGACAAGGGATACTAGATCTGTATTTTGAATAAAAGCACCAACAATATACAATAATGTTAGGCTTATGATATAAAACGAATGGCAAATAACCATCCTTATCATTCTAGGATATTCGCCATTCGATCCACTCTGTTTGTCGACCCGTGCCTCCCCTTAATGAAAACTATTGAAACATTGTATCTTACAACAGACTTATATCATGTATATGTCTTCATTAGCCCAGAACAGAACAGCAGGACGTTAAACCCCATTTGATTTTATTTTTATATTCCCATATACAAGCTACTCTAGAGGTCACCATTTTCATCCAATTTTGATGTAACGTCACAAGGTTTTCGACAAAGAGGGTAACTCCAGAAGAGAAAGTAGCAAGACTCTGAATATCATTAGAGTTTGTCCTCTTATCACCAGAATGCTTCACGTAAAACTTTAAAAGAATTAGTTAAAACCTGTAGCCTCTATTGCGTTCACAAGCCAATTCTTGATGGACTGATGACATAAAAAACCCACAATGAAGCATTGAGATCATGACAGAACTAAGTCTGTGGATAATCAGCGCTACTCAATGTTTAGTTCCATAGTTGCCTCCCCGTTATGAAAAACTTTTTAACATAATAGAGGCTATAAACATATTTTGGTCTTATTTTGTGAGAATCATTTTGATCATGATCAGAGGACGAACCTCTACGATATTCAGCTTTCAGCACCCTTCTGTTCCGGAGTTACCTCCCTCAGCCAAAAACCTTCCGAACACGATAGAGGGTACAGTTTTTAATAGATTCTTTTTTAGATTCGATGTGAAGCACTAGCCCAACCGATTTTCAGAGTTCTCTTCCTGTGTCTTGCAAAATGTGGGCAACTAAAAGGTTTCGAAACGAGGTTAACCAAGCCCAGGCATATTAAAATAACTTTTCTTCCATCATTCTATTTTATTATTCTTGTTATTTCCAGGTTCTTTTTCAAAAACAACTCAGTAGAATTCAGTGGTTATCAATGATATTGTTAACATTCGGTTGTATTTTAAAAGAAATTCATCGTACTCATCACACAAAGGAATCAAGTTCTTCACTGGCCTTTCAAGTTTTTGATTACCATTTTATCCTCATATTAGTGCAGGTGTTTGCGTCTTGCTTTGCAGGTGTTTACAATGAATATTTATTAAAAGACTGTAAAGCACACTTCATGTTGCAAAATGTTTTTATGTACACTGACTCAATTATTTGTAATTTTGCTGTTTTAGGCCTGAAAGGTGAATTGCTCAGCGCTTTTACTATTGATAGTGTAAAGGCTATTGGTGATCCATTTGTTTTAGCTGTCATTGTCAATAATACATGCATAGGTATATGTGTTAGTTTGTTTTTGCGATCGATGAATTCTATTTTGAAGAGTTTTGCCAGTGCTATTGAGCTAATATTTACTGCAATCTTGTCCTGGGCAATCTTTGGCATACCAATCGACATTTATACATTGGTGTCAATATTGATTATAACTGGTGCTATCATATTATATTCTCAAAATCCAGTTATAAATCAGTTGTCAAACACAGGTTTGAATGAAACACTGCTGACTAGAAAAGAAAATGATGTAAAATAACTGATGTGCTATTTATTCTAATAAAGAGCTTTCATTTATGTGATGTTTGAGGAAATGTGTGTATATTCACTTTACAAAATGTCCTGATGATACAAAATCTATTTGGGTTATTCTGTCTCAACTCACCAAATGAGTCAAACTACCAAATCGTCGATTTTGCTGAAATTTGCTACATATGCCCAATTTGGCTGAAAAGTCTCATATTCTGAAATTTAGTTTGATTGACTAACGGTTTGGGAGATTGAACCCAGGAATGTATAGATAAACTAATGTCTGTAAATCTGAATTTCAGTAACACATCACTTTATCCGAACATATAAAACAAGAGTACCGCTGCATGATATGTCCACCTTCCTGCTTTGATTGAAAGGGATTTTTTTTTAAATGACGAGAACGGAATATGGCAACAGACAAGGAAGGTTGGGTTTGCCAAAGTATATTTCCAGAAATGTGATTTTTTGATCAAGAGGCTAAAGTTAATATCTGATTGACTTTAAATTTATATACAGTGTTTAAGGTGTCATGAGACGAAGAAGCTTATTGATTTTCACCGATTTCCGATAATTACTGCCAGAGTTATGGCCCTTGATCACTTTAAAGTTAATATCTGATTGACTTTAAATTTATACACAGTGTTTAAGGTCATGAAACGAAGAAGTCTATTCATTTTCAGCGGTTTTCGATAATTACTGCCAGAGTTATGGCCCTTGATCACTTTGAAAACTCTTGTGGGCGCTCTAGAGGCTAAAGTTAATATCCGATTGACTTTAAATTTATACACAGTGTTTAAGGTCTTAAGACGAAGAAGTCTATTCATGGCCCTCGATCACTTCAAAAAATCTTGTGGACGCTCTAAAGGCCAAGGTTAATATCCGATTGTCTTTAAACACAGTGTTTAAGATCATGAGACGAAGAACCCTATTGATTTTCAGCGATTCCGATAATTACTGCTAGAGTTATGGCCCTTGATCACTTTGAAAACTCTTGTGGGCGCTCTAGAGGCTAAAGTTAATATCCAATTGACTTTAAATTTATACACAGTGTTTAAGGTCTTAAGACGAAGAAGTCTATTCATTTTCAGCAATTTTCGATAATTACTGCCAGAGTTATGGCCATTGATCACTTCAAAAAATCTTGTGGATGCTCTAGAGGCTAAAGTTAATATCCGATTCACTTTAAATTTATACACAGTGTTTGAAGTCATGAGACGAAGAATCCTGTTGATTTTCAACGATTTCAGATAATTACTGCAAAACTTATGGCCCTTGATCACTTTGAAAAATCTTGTGACGCTCTAGAGGCTAAAGTTAATATCCGATTGACTTTAAATGTATACACAGTGTTTAAGGTCATGAGACGAAGACGCCTATTGATTGTCAGCGATTTCAGATAATTACTGCCAGAGTTATGGCCCTTGATCATTTTGAAAAATCTTGTGCGATGCTCTAGAGGCTAAAGTTATCATCTGATTGACTTCAGATTGATACGAACAAGTATATTGATTTTAAATGAATTTTTATGACTTGAACAGCTAAGTCCATGATATTAAAAGTTTCGTATACTAACCGTTAGCATAGGGTAGAACTTTATAAAAACCAAACAAATTCTAATGGTTTTCTGATAATTACTTCATGATTTGTTACTCTTAATCAGATTTTAATGTATTATAAATGTTTCATTACCAAAAAAAGTTAAAAATATATGACAACTCTTGTTGACTGTCCGGGCGATTTAGCTGCTGTGGGCGTATGTTTCGTTGCCTGGCAACCTATCTTGATTAAAAAATGTGGGTGTATTATGTCGTCACCTAGTCCGTCGGTCCGTCAACAACTGGCTTCTGAACGCGATAGAGGCTACATTGTGGTCGATCCAGATTTTCCGGCGTGGTTTCCCCTTGTCAGTGATGCAGGATAGAGGGCCTGACAAGGACAGCTGTCTAGTCGTTCGGAGGGGACGGAAAACCGAGGTCCCGTATACATATTGGGGTGCACGTAAAAGATCCTTGGCAGTTGGAATTCGATGTAAGAGTAGGCCGTAGCGCCGCTGCCCGGGCAAAATTTCCCTCATAGCAAACTGTATGGTGTGTGCCCGTCTTCATTAGCCAAGTTTAGGGGCAGAACAGTAGGACGTTAAACCCCATTTCATTTCATTTCCTGGATTATGGTCCCTGATTGTACGAAAAAATCGGGATATAGCTTGTGGGATCTAGAGGTTACAGTTTTTATCCGTTTAAAAAAAAAACGCTTAAATATATCCCTGTTACACCATAATGGCTGTTGAGTTCGAATTTTCTGAAAATCTGACCGAAACTACTCCACGTACGCAAATAGTGTAAAAGTATGTAATACCAAAGGTTGTGAACCCTCTAGAGGCCACAATTTTTATCCAAATTTGATGAAATTTAAAATACATCTTTATATCCCAAATAATTTGGTTCCTTTCGATATTTTCGCATATCAACTGTAATTTCCTGTTCGCAAATAGTATAAGAGTAATAATAATAATTATAATGAATATTTAGATTGCGCTCTTTCCATCCAAACAGTATGCTCATGGCGCAGGTTTGTTTAGCTCTTCAGTTTTATAGTTCACTCTTTATAATAGGATTCAAACATAGGAGATTTTAGTTTTGATTTTAAAGTTTCCAAACATTGCGAAGTTTTGAGATTTACGGGTAAAGAGTTCCATAGTTTTGGCACACTGTGGGGAAAATTGTGTTATCCCGTCCATACACCTACCTTGTTTACCTGCTTAATCTGCCTTGCATGACTGACTTATTCCTTTGTCAGGAATAAGATGTCGAATTTGTCGGATAGACCGGAGATGGAAGTAGCAGACTTTACACAACTGATTGACATGGTTTTCCATACTAAGCTCAGAATCAAGATGGACACCAAGATCCTTAACCGAGTTAACAATATTTATTTGAGAGTCAGCGATGTGGATGGTAGATGCTGATTTATTAGAAAGCTGTTGTTTGGTACCAATAACCATGACCTCTGCTTTATCATCATTGAGTTTGAGCATATTATTGGTCATCCATGATTTGATATCTTTTGGAATTCCAGCTGTCAACATTTTGTGTATCATCAGCATAAGAATGATACATAAGCTGGTGCTTTTTAAGTATACTATTAAAAAAAAGTAGGGGATATTTGATTTTTAAGTGTTATTAAAGTCACCTAATGAAACTGACGAAGAAACAAATGACAAAATGAAATGAAGTTCACATTCATCGATTTATTCCAAATGATCGTTAGACTAAGTAAGGCACAGACTGACCATTATAAGGGTAAAATGATACCCGGGGTCAAACAGCAAAGTTACCACAGCATCACAACCAAGTCAGTAACGGGTAAATCCTCCTCTGTTTGCCAAACAAGCATTGATCCGACGTGGCATACTCCTAATGAAACGTCTAAGGTCATTTTGGTCCAGATTGTCCCATTCCTGTTGCAACGCAGCAGCAAGTTCGTGGACATTGGCAGGACGTTGTTGACGTTGACGTAACCTCTGTCCAAGCATGTCCCAGACATGCTCGATGGGGGAGAGGTCGGGACTCAGTGCTGGCCAAGGTAATGTGGTGATGTTCTGTTGTTGGAGGTAACCTGTAACGATCCTGGCCCTGTGACATCTTGCGTTGTCATCCTGGAAGATGAAACGGCGGCCATGACGTCGTGCGAACGGCACAACATGGACTGCCAAGATGTTGTCCCGGTAGTACTGGCCTGTAACACGCCCTGCAACAACATGTAAAGCCGTTCTTCCAGCAACAGTGATGCCTCCCCACACCATAACAGACCCACCCCCAAATCGATCATGTCTGATGACGTTAACGTCTTGGAAGCGCTCGTTTCGACGACGCCACACCCTCCTACGTCTGTCCAAAAAATCAACAGTGAACCTTGACTCATCTGAAAACATCACATTGCTCCAGCGTCGATTATCCCAGTGTTGACGATCCCTACACCAACGACGTCTTGCCTGAATGTGATGATCTCTCAAACAAGGGATCACGCGAGGACGTCGGGCGCGAAGGTGACCCCTATGCAGTCGATTCCGAATCGTCTTGCCACTCACCCTCACACCAGTGTCTGTTTGAAGACGAGCGCTGATCTGATTTGCTGTGATGACACGATTTCTCAAGGCCAAGGTACGGATAAATCGATCCTGGGCTTGAGTTGTCGCCCTTGGTCGACCTGAGCGTGGTCTGTCCTGACAGATTGTGTATCACGGTATCTGGACCATAGCCTGCTTATGACAGACTGAGAAACATTCATCGTCCGCGCCACAACCGCCTGTGTTGTGCCGATCTGTAGCATGCCAAGGGCACGTAACCTTTCATTTTGGGTAAGCCGACGCATATCAAAATTTGTTTTCTGGTCACTAAAACAATTAAACTGATGTTTCCACCCTGGAATTCAATGCCACAATGACTGTAACATTCAAAGTCAGAGTCGTGCAAATCTTGGGTTGGACCCCCATGATGATCCCAAGCATCACCTGCATTCCATGCGGTAGCTATTGGTGCGTTTGGGCGTCACATGTAACTGGAAATGTTTCTTCTGTTAGGTTCTATAGTGACTTTTTTCGTAGTCATTTGCATATTTTAGTATTATGCCACCAAAATCAAATATCCCCTACTTTTTTTGAATAGTATATATTGGCAACGATGACTGTGTAAAGTACAAATAGCACTGGTCCCAGCACAGAACCTTGGGGAACTCCATTCGAAAGATTAACAGAATCTGAGTTGGTGTTTGTAATCTGTACCGACTGACTACGACTGAGAAGGTAAGATTCAAACCATGCAAGGACACCGTCTGTAATGCCAAACTCTACGTGAAGTTTCTTTAGGTGCACCATTAGATCAATCGTGTCGAAAGCGGCTGAAAGATCCAACATTACTAAGGAACAGCAGTTACCTCTGTCGACAATATGTCTGATATCATCCACGACCTTGAGAAGAGCTGTCTCGGTTGAATGGCTTTGTCTGTAAGCTGACTGATACTGATCTAACAGTGAGTGCCGAATCAGATGATCGTTCAACCGAATGTTTGCAGCTTTTTCCAATATCTTTAAAATGAATGGTAAATTGGATACAGGACAATAATTTTTGAATATTTCCTTATCCATCGAAGGTTTCTTAAGTAGGGCTTTTATTTGGGGGTGGGGGAGTGTGTGTTTGTTTAGGGGGTGAGGGGTGGGGATAGTCTTTTGTCATGCATCTGGCGATCGTGTGACGCCTTGACACGGTGAAAGCCTTCAGTCTTGCAAGCAAGTCTAGTTAGGCTTTCACCTTCGGTGAAAGGCTATTGTTATTACTAAGACTAATATTATTATTATTTTTTTTTCCGTTTTGCCTATTTCTCAGCAACTATAAGAGATAGAGGTCTGAAGTTTGATTTTTTACGATTTCGAGCAACTTTAGACGCATGTTTCTCGGAAAGTCCCCCAACGATTTTTTAAAAACTTTCTCAATCGAGAGACCAATGGGTACTCTGTTGTGTGAAACCACTGTATCATTTTTTGAAATGTGAGGGGTAGCCGAAAAAAGAGATCTAAAATCGAAAACGTATTTTTACGATTTGGAGCATTTTTAGAGGCCTATTTCTCGAAAAGTCAACGTAATTCTTTTTTGGAACTTCTTCTACAGAGAGGCCTATCAGTAGTGTTATATATAAAACCATTGTACAACAGTCCCAAGTTTCAGGAGTAGCAGAACAAAGGGATCGAAAATTGAACACGGCACCTTTCATTGTTTTGTCAACGTATAGAGTCTATTCAAGCGTGCTTTTATCAATGATGATATTTGAACTGAAATTATTTCAACCATGAGTGTTTTCTTCTATCCAAAATATGGGTTTAGTGACCCTGTAACAGAAATAGTTGATTGCTGTGTGTAATAATTAGTCTTTGAATTAATATTGTTGCTTCTTTGTCAAAATTATCTTATACCGGTAATCATCTGGACAGAAATCGACGGCTCGCGCTATTTATAAGAAAGTAATATCGTACAGTAGTATCGAATGTTGCACCTATGATGAAAGGCATGACGTTGTTGAGCATGGACTCTATCTGTAATTAATATTAAATTTTTATTAGTGACCTCAAATCTTTAACGTGCACGAAACCAGAAAATTGGCGATATTTCATTGAATATTCAATCAATTTTTGAACCAGTTACATTTTTGAGTAGCTGACATGAACGCGATTCCGAAGTCCAGTGTACACATTGGTGTGACCGTAAAAGATCCCTTGGCGGTTGGGATTCTATATAAAGGAAGACTAGCGCCGCTATACGAACATGTTTAGAGATCATTTCGGGACTAACATATGGTTTACTTTTTTTTATTTCAATAATTCGCTTCCGCGTAGGTTCTTTAGCAGTGGGAGGAAACCGAAGATAACCCACGAGGTTGGACAGGCGACATACTCCTTGTCACGTTCAACCGGGGAATCAAAACCCAGCCAGTTGACTCAATGACAGACCGTATGATACAGCGCAGTCCCAAAAGCTATAGCCTACCGTGCAAATTCCAGCCAGTATAATGTATCTATACCATTCAAAAAAAGTAGGGGATACTAAAATATGCAAATGACTACGAAAAAAGTCACTATAGAACCTAACAGAAGAAACATTTCCAGTTACATGTGACGCCCAAACGCACCAATAGCTACCGCATGGAATGCAGGTGATGCTTGGGATCATCATGGGGGTCCAACCCAAGATTTGCACGACTCTGACTTTGAATGTTACAGTCATTGTGGCATTGAATTCCAGGGTGGAAACATCAGTTTAATTGTTTTAGTGACCAGAAAACAAATTGTGATATGCGTCGGCTTACCCAAAATGAAAGGTTACGTGCCCTTGGCATGCTACAGATCGGCACAACACAGGCGGTTGTGGCGCGGACGATGAATGTTTCTCAGTCTGTCATAAGCAGGCTATGGTCCAGATACCGTGATACACAATCTGTGCAGGACAGACCACGCTCAGGTCGACCAAGGGCGACAACTCAAGCCCAGGATCGATTTATCCGTACCTTGGCCTTGAGAAATCGTGTCATCACAGCAAATCAGACAGCGCTCGTCTTCAAACAGACACTGCTGTGAGAGTGAGTGGCCAGACGATTCGGAATCGACTGCATAGGGGTCACCTTCGCGCCCGACGTCCTCGCGTGATCCCTTGTTTGAGAGATCATCACATTCAGGCAAGACGTCGTTGGTGTAGGGATCGTCAACACTGGGATAATCGACGCTGGAGCAATGTGATGTTTTCAGATGAGTCAAGGTTCACTGTTGATTTTTTGGACAGACGTAGGAGGGTGTGGCGTCGACGAAACGAGCGCTTCCAAGACGTTAACGTCATCAGACATGATCGATTTTGGGGTGGTTCTGTTATGGTGTGGGGAGGCATCACTGTTGCTGGAAGAACGGCTTTACATGTTGTTGCAGGGCGTGTTACAGGCCAGTACTACCGGGACAACATCTTGGCAGTCCATGTTGTGCCGTTCGCACGACGTCATGGCCGCCGTTTCATCTTCCAGGATGACAACGCAAGATGTCACAGGGCCAGGATCGTTACAGGTTACCTCCAACAACAGAACATCACCACATTACCTTGGCCAGCACTGAGTCCCGACCTCTCCCCCATCGAGCATGTCTGGGACATGCTTGGACAGAGGTTACGTCAACGTCAACAACGTCCTGCCAATGTCCAAGAACTTGCTGCTGCGTTGCAACAGGAATGGGACAATCTGGACCAAAATGACCTTAGACGTCTCATTAGGAGTATGCCACGTCGGATCAATGCTTGTTTGGCAAACAGAGGAGGATTTACCCGTTACTGACTTGGTTGTGATGCTGTGGTAACTTTGCTGTTTGCCCCCGGGTATCATTTTACCCTTATAATGGTCAGTCTGTGCCTTACTTAGTCTAACGATCATTTGGAATAAATCGATGAATGTGAACTTCATTTCATTTTGTCATTTGTTTCTTCGTCAGTTCCATTAGGTGACTTTAATAACACTTAAAAATCAAATATCCCCTACTTTTTTTTGAATAGTATATAATAAGACATATAATACATGGTTAATATATATTTAAATGACAATGTCCTACGCTAACAAATAATGAAATATGATAGTATCAGTAAATATAAAAAAAACAAAGTAGTCGCGAACATCCTGACTCTTGACTCTGTCTGTAATTAATAGTAAACTTTTACATGTTTAGTGACGTCAAATCTTTAACGTGCACGAAAGCAGAAAATTGGCGATATTTAATTTTTGAACCATTTACATATTTCAGTAGCTGACATGAACTCGATTCCGAAGTCCCGCATACATATTGGTGTGACTGTAAAAGATCCCTTGACAGTTGGAATTGTATATAAGAGTAGGCTAGCGCCGCTGTACGTTCGAAACATTCCTCATGGTCCATTCCGAGCAGAATGGTGTTAAACCCCATTTCATTTTACTTTGATGTTAATATCTATTGCGACATTGCTTTTCGTCCATTTCGCGTAACTGTTCTTTTTCCATTTCGCGTAGATCAACTTTATTTTTCTATTCCCTTCTATCGTAATGCGCATGCAAAGAACATGTCAATATCTGAGTTATGCAAATGTGTGTTTTTATTTAGGGGGTGGTGGAGTGTGTGTTTGTTTAGGGGGTGAGAGATGGGGATAGTCTTTTGTCATGCATCTGGAGACCGTATGACGCCTTGGCACGGTGAAAGCCTGCAGTCTTGTAAGCAAGTCTAGTTAGGCTTTCACCTTCGGTGAAAGACTATTGTTATTACTAAGATTAATATTATTAGGCTTTCACCTTTCGGTGAAAGATAATTGTTATTACTAAGATTAATATTATTATTTATTTTTTAATTGGGGGAGCCTATTTCTCAGCAACTATAAGAGATAGAGGTCTGAAGTTTGGTTTTCTCTCTGGAAACTGGGTGGTGGTTAGTTGATAAATGTAAAACTTAATTTTTGCGCATAGCGGAAATGCGTCAAATCTTTAACGTGCACGAAAATTGAAAATCGGCCATTATTCTCTTAATTCTCAATGGATTCTTCAGATATTTACATTTTTAGATAGCTGGAGACATTTCTGAGCCAATAGCAGTTCAAAACTGTGGTATTTGGAAACTTTGTCGCTCTCATTTTTTTGGTGAAAAATGGAAAATTTTCAAAATTTTCTAAAATTTTTATTTTTGGGAATTTTGAAATTTCAGTTATATTTTTGGATAGCTGACATTAATCCGATTCCAACAATATAAGTTTTGTTCTGAAATTTTAATTTTGATTTTTCACTTTTTTTCGCATTTTGGTCAAATCGTAGAGTTCTTATTTTTTTAAAACGGCCCCAACGATTTTTCTGAAACTTCAGGAATATAAAGTCGAAGGACCAAACCAGTCCATGAACTATAAATGAAAATCCTCTAATCACCGGAAGTAGTCAAGAAAGGTATCCAAACTTTGACAAAATTGTGAAAAATGGGTGCCTGTTCGGAAAATGCGATGTATCAATTGTGTTCTTGTCTTTTAGTTAAAGTTTTATATCTAAATTGTCTATCAGATGGTACTTCAGCGACAAGTTTCTATCAAAAACTAAAAAAGTTGTGTGACTTTGAAAAGTAAGGTATTTTGCGATTTCGAGCAACTTTAGACGCATGTTTCTCGGAAACGCCCCCAACGTTTTTTTTTAACTTTCTCAATCGAGAGATAAATGGGTACTCTGTTGTGTGAAACCACTGTATCATTTTTTGAAATGTCAAGGGTAGCCGAAAAAAGAGATCGAAAATCGAAAACGTCGTATTTTTACGATTTGGGGCATTTTTAGAGGTCTATTTCTCGAAAAGTCAACATAATATTTTTTTGGAACTTCTTCTACAGAGAGGCCTATCAGTAGTGTTATATATAAAACCATTGTACAACAGTCCCAAATTTCAGGAGTAGCAGCACAAAGGGATCGAAATTTGAACACTTCACCTTTCATTGTTAAGCGAAACATAAGAGGGGATACAATCTGTACGTTTTGTCAACGTATAGAGCCAATTCAAGAGTGCTTTTATCAGTGATGATATTTGAACTGAAATTATTTTTTCTATCCAAAATATGAGTTTAGTGACCCTGTAACATAAATAGTTGATTGCTGTGTGTAATAATTAGTCTTTGAATTAATATTGTTGCTTCTTTGTCAAAATTATCTTATACCGGTAATCATCTGGATAGAAATCGACGGCTCACGCTGTTTATAAGAAAGTCCAATTTGTTAAGCGGTTGCAGTAGTATCGTACAGTAGTATCGAATATTGCACTTGTGATAATAGGCATGACGCTGTTTGAGCATGGGCTCTATCTGTAATTAATATTACATTTTTATTAGTGACGTCAAATCTTTAGTGTGCACGAAACCAGAAAATTGGCGATATTTCATTGAATATTCAATCAATTTTTGAACCAGTTACATATTTGAGTAGCTGACATGAACGCGATTCCGAAGTCCCGTGTACACATTGGTGTGGCCGTAAAAGATCCCTTGGCGGTTGGAATTCTATATAAAAGAAGACTAATGCCGCTGTACGAGCATGTTTAGAGGTCCTTTTTCTCAAAAAGGCAATCTAATATTTTTTGGGGAACTCCTTCTATAGAAAGCCTAATTGAGAGAGATGGGGTTTAACGTCCACTCGACAGAAACTATGTCATTTCTGGACTAACATATGGTTTAATTCTTTTATTTCAACAAATCGCTTGCGCGTAGGGGTTTTTAGCAGTGGGAGGAAACCGGAGGACCCGGAGAAAACCCATGAGGTTGGACAGGCGACCCCACTCCTTGTCACGTACAACCGGGGAATTGAAACCCCGCCAGTTGACTCAATGACAGACCGTATGATACAGCGCACCTGAAACAAATGGAAGCTTTAAAGGAGCTTCTGTGCCATCGGAAAGTAGCATGTCGAGATCAATGAGTTCATCGCTGACCTTTCGACCGCAGTCCCAAACGCTAGCCTACCGTGCAACTTCCAGCCAGCATAATGTATCTATATAAGAGACATTTATTCTTACTGGCGATTTACAAATATTGCATGAAGAAATTCAAATCATGAGAACATAAACACGACTAATACACAGTATCATATTGATTATGAAAGTACAATGTAGATATTGGTTACACTATATATGTCACAAAACAACAATCATTAGATAATAATAATTATTTACTAATTATATAAATCATTTTAAGAGGTAGGAGTTATCCGTTGTTTAATTTAACAGTTATATCATTGAAATGAAATGAAATGAAATGGAGTTTAACGTCCTACTGTTCTGCTCCTAACCTGGGCTATTGAAGACGGGCATACGCCATACAGTGTCCTATGAGGGAAATTTTGCCCGGACAGCGGCACTACGGCCTACTCTTATATCGAATTCCAACTGCCAAGGGATCTTTTACGTGCACGCCAATGTGTACACGGGAAATCGGTTTTTCGTCCCATCCGAACGACTAGACAGCTTTCCTTGTCAGCCCCCCCCCCGTCCTGCATCACTGACAAGGGAGAATCACGCCGGAAAATCTGGATGAACTTTCTCGGCCAATAGTTAGAAAGGTACGAACAATTAAGGTATTTAAACAAATGGTTACGAACGAACATAACACTATAGACTTCTATGATAAGACATATAATACATGTTTAATATATATATATATAAATGAAAATGTCCTACGCTAACAAATAATGAAATATGATAGTATCAGTAAATATAAAAAAACAAAGAAGTTGCGAACATCCTGGCTCTTGACTGCTTCAGTTGTTTGATCCTGGACTCTGTCTGTAATTAATAGTAAACTTTTACATGTTAGTGACGTCAAATCTTTAACGTGCACGAAACCAAAAAACTGGCGATATTTAATTTTTGAACCAGTTACATATTTCAGGAGCTGACATGAACGCGATTCCGAAGTCCCGCATACACATCGGTGTGACTGTAAAAGATCTTTTGGCAGTTGGAATTGTATATAAGAGTAGGCTAGCGCCGCTGTACTTTCAAAACATTCCTCATGGTCCATTCCGATCCGAATGGTGTTAAACTCCATTTCATTTTACTTTGATATTAATATCTATTGCGACATTGCTTTTCGTCCATTTCGCGAAACTGTTCTTTTTCCATTTCGCGTAGATCAACTTTATTTTTCGATTCCCTTCTATCGTAATGCGCATGTAAAGAACATGTCAATATCTGAGTTATGCAAATGTGTGTTTTTATTTGGGGGGTGGGGAAGTGTGTGTTTGTTTAGGGGGTGAGAAGTGGGGATAGTCTTTTGTCATGGATCTGGCGATCGTGTGACGCCTTGGCACGGTGAAAGCCTTCAGTCTTGCAAGCAAGTCTAGTTAGGCTTTCACCTTCGGTAAAAGACTATTGTTATTACTAAGATTAATTAGGGTTTCACACTGCGTAGCTTGTGTGAAACACTATTGTTTTTGTTAAAATTATTCTTATTATTATTCTTATTATTATTATTATTTTTTTTTTCCAATTTGATTGTATCTCAGAAACTACTTGTCGGATTGATTCGATGTCTTCGGTTTTACTTGAAAAGTGGGTGTGACTTAGAGATTAAAGCTATTTCGAACGTTCTGCGACAATGCGAAATGTCCGAAATCGTCGAATTTGTCGATTTTTGAAATATTGCCGTATAATTAACAATAATCGTCGGATTTTAACATTGGATACATTTTGACATAGCCAGAGACAAGGCACATAGCCACGGTTCTTTAGATTTTTGATTTTCCACGAATCGTCGGAGATATTAGGCGCCAAATTTTGAAAATTTAAATTTTTACAAAAAACTTTTTTATTCATGAATATTTTAATGTGGTATTTTACCCAGGGTTAAAGAGTCATCTGATTTGACCAAAAATGGCACCATTTTTTGTCATCGTAAATTTCCTTGACGCCCATTGGCTAATTCAGTTTTTCAGTCCTGGATTAATTATTTATTGCTCGATTTGTATAAAACAAAGTTCATATGCTCCGTAATCCAAAATGTCATTTTTTTTGTTACCTGTAAAGTAACCTTTCGGCAACGGAAGTGACGTAAATTTAGCAAAAACTACAATTTTGACAGTTCGGTACCACTTTTTGAAAGCAAATATTATTTTTTTCAAATCTGGTATGACTGAAAGTGTGTGCCCTGTAAAGGCGCAGAAAACATCGGGCTCAGTTTTTTTAATTTCGATTTCGTTTTCGGGTCATTTTGATTTAAAGGTGAAAAAAGGTGAAAAAATGAGCTATTTACAACCCATTCAGGCTTTTCATATTTTAAAATATTTCTTCGCAACTTTCATAAACTTGTAGCATTAATCCATACGAAGAGAATCTATCTCAAAATTAGTTTGTAATATGAGCAGTTGCCGAGAAATGGTCAATTTTGCATGAGTCACTCTTTACGCTATTCTGTCTGTAAAAGAGTCAATTATTATTGGATTTTCATAAAAGTGACACCATTTGATGCATAATGTCAATTGTGACTAGTTCAACTCAATTTAACATTTTCCATGTCACCGGAAATGACGAAATTTGGGTAAAAACTGTATTTATAGCCTTAGAAACAAATAATTTATTGAAATGAGTCGTATTTGTTGTTTGATTAATATTTTGATATTTGATTCTAATCAACTAATAGAATGAACCCATACGATCATATAGGTATCACAAAATGGTTTCTAACTTGTTCAGTTGTAGAGAAATAGGTAATTTTCAACAGGTCTCTTTTCAAGGTTTTTTGTCCATAAAAGTGTCAATTATTATTCGATTTTCATGAAATTTTCACTATGTGATACCTAATGCCATTTACGATTTCATACAAGTAATTTAAGATTTTCATTATCACCGGAAGTAACGTCATTTTGGCAAAAACTGTATTTTTAGCCTTCAAAACAGATATTTTATTCAAATGAGTCTGAGTTGTTATGTTTTTAAAATTATGATATTTGATTCCAATCAACAAATAGAATAAACCCATACGATCATACATATTCCAGAAAATGGTTTCTAACTTGTATGGTTGCAGAGGAATTGACGGTTTTCTACAAGTCACTTTTTAAGGTTTTTGGTCTATAAAAGTGGCAATTAATATTCGTTTTACATAAAATTTTCACCATGTGATGCCTTATGCCATTTCTGATTTCATAAAACTAATTGAATATTTTCATTATCACCGGAAGTACTGTACACTTACATGTAACAAATATATAAAATGAATTGATATTGCTGGATTTGGTTGATTCGGCGTCCATTTTATTTGATGTGTGCAATGATGAGGTGGAAACCTGTTTAATGGTTTCATTGGTACCGGAAGTGACATATGTTTAGGGTAACATGGCACCGGTGAAACCCGTCATTACTGCATCGCAGTTCTAGTATTATTATTATTAAGCTTTCATATTACATATGAAAGCTTATTGTTTCTGTTAAGATTATTATTGTTATTTTTTTTTTGTGTTTTGTCCACAAATCGGATTTCTCAGAATCTAACCATAGGATCGTTCTGAAACTTTTACCTATCCCCCCAAAAATGGGTGGTGGCTGTTGATTAAATATATTTTCAAAACGTTTTACGAATCCGAAATCACCGAATTTTACGAAGGAATGCATTTGACCTACAATGCTGTAACTTTGTGACTATTTGACCTATTTTACTAATTCTTTTTTCTTTGAGTATCTTGAAACATTTACTTCAAATCTGCAATTTCGGATTTTGGCATTTCGAAAATTCGTCGCTGTCATTTCGAACCGGAAGTTATTACCAATTTGACAACTTCTTTAATAGTTGTGCGATTTTCGTGAAATTTAGAATGTTAGTAGATCTTGCCAATGCGACTTCAATGATGTCCTTGGAAATTTTCTAAATTATCTCCCCTTGGTGAAATTAAGGATCAAAGTTTTCAAAAAAATCGTCGAAATATAGGTCAGAATGACCTAAAAAAAATATTCGATACTAGACAAGTAATTACTGATTCGTACACAAAATATGGAGTTTGTCGATCGAACCGGACGTGCCACCATCTTTAAACGTGAAAAATCAAAAAGGCTTTTTTGCTATTTTACTTACAGACTCCGGCGTCATATTTTCGGAATCCTGGAAGGAATACCTAAAAATCTATCGGATCAGAATTTTGATTTCGGTCACGTGATGGTCACCATTTTGAATTGAAAATGAAAAATAGAAGCAATTTGAAGGGCCGGGACTTTGGAACACAAGAACTCTCCTTCTAATTAAGCTAGAATGTTCAAACTTGGTGTAGGCGTTCACTAGGCCAATGTCATGATTGAGTTCAAAGATGAGCATTTTTTGCCTAGGGTAAGCAGAGATAAGCAAGCTGATTTGTTGATTCTTTAGGGCACGATGACATTGGTTATAATGAATGGAGGGCGATGAAACTCTTGTCAATCGAGAGGCTAATAGCTGGCCTGTTGTGTGAAATCATTGTATCATTTTCTGAAAATGTCCGGGGTAGCCGAAAAAAGGAGATCGAAATCCAAAAGGTCGTATTTTTACGATTTGGGGCATTTTTAGAGGTCGTGTAAAGTAAAATAAAGCATGCATATACATATATTATTGATATTAAATATATCATATAAAAAACTAAACAATGAATCAGCTGTCATTGACAGATTTTATATTATAAGCATGGTCAGTGGAAGGTCAGCGTATTGTCTAACTTGAACTCACTGACTCCGTAACATTATTGTGGGTATGGTATAAGCTGAATTTGATGAGATGCACATATCTCGTATGACTATTTGGTACTTACAGTGTTAGACTTTGTCGTAACGTTACGGTCTCCATTCATCAAATCGTCGTTGGGACTATAATACGATTTTGAATCAAGTTATTTATCACTGAGGGACTCAAAATTAGGTTTGATGTAGCTCTGCTCATTTACAGTGGCGAATTTAACGGGCTCATGGGTTCCAGCTCCCTCCTCTAGAAATTTCACAGCACCCGCATGGATTGTGGCTAATTTTGTGGCAGAATTTTATTTTTCTGGGGGAGGTACTTCTAAATGGCTCCGACACAAGTGCCTGAAATGCCATGAAATCACGTTTTCGGCCTCCAATTAAAATTTCTTAGCGGGAGAACCCCCTGACCCGACCCCCTTGCGGGGCTTCACGGTCGGTATCAGCCCCCCTCCCCACCACCATGGTTAATCCGGCGTTGATGTTCCCTCTTGTGCAGCTGCAAAAGAATGTACAATTGTCAAAGATCCCACTTTTCTACCCCAGTTCGGGTAATGAGGTCGAGCGTATATTGTATAGGGGATATTAAACAAGCAAACAGTATGGCTGATGTCTCCCGCCAAAACCCCAAAGTAAAAGATGACACATTAATTAATCGCACTTTCATATTTTTTTCAAAAGTATCGAGCAATCAAACTATATTGTAAATTGCATCACTCTCTGTCAGATAGAAATCAAGGTTATCTTGTCCCAAAGCATCGACCAATGAAATTGCCAAGCTGTAGCTCAAAATGTTCAGTCAAGACCTGATGAACATCTACACCAAGTTTAAACATTCTAGCTCAATTAAAAGCTGGGTTGTTATGTTCCAGTACTTCATTATAACCAAAGTTATCATACCCCAAAGCATCAACCAATTCAAAGTCCCGGCCAATCAAGTTGCTTTGCTTATCCTGACTAAAAGAATGCTCATTGTCGAACTTGGTCAAGGTAATATGGTCAAGGTACTAATGTAATGAAACTATACACAAAGTTTCATCAAATTGCTTATCTCTGCTTACCCATTTTAATAGTCCCCTGCCAATCGAAAAGCCCCCCGACCCACCCACTCCACTCCCGTGTAATACATTAGGTTATAATTGTGTTACAAACGTATCACAAGGAGCATTTGAATATTCTCTCTGAGGCATCTGATACCACTTGTCATTGAGGTGTTCACACAGCCAACTCATTTTTGTTTGTTTGTGTTATCTTTATTCAGTATAAATCAACTAATACAAATGAAAAAAAGTACTTGGTTTAATGAGATTATCTTTTGAGAGTTGGTCATACAGGTTTCACTAATCATAATTGCTCTTAACTTCAAATATATACACGATTATGTGTATTCTAAATATCAAATAAAACAATGATGATTTCTTTACAATAGCAGTACAACAAATTTATTCGCAATATTTTCCTTTGATCAGTTGATCAAAAACCTGATTATATTTACAATATATTCTAGGTCTTTGCTCTTTATTCCATTGGTTCAAAATATGATAAAAGAGGCTTATCAAAAAGTTTATATCATGTAGTCTTATATAACAAATAGAACAATGACATACAAGATGTTTCAAATCATAATCTATTTGCATTATTTATTTCAATAATTTGACCTGTGATATTCATGTATAAAGCAAAATAGTAAACATTGAATTTCATTCACTTTTATGTATAATATAGTATTAAACCGGTTAATTATTGTATACAACATTTATTTAATTTCATAGCAACATTTTATACTATTGTATTCATTGTAGTTTTTTGTCATTATTAGCCCAGTCCGTGCATAGCATTATGATGTGAAATCCCATTTCATTTCAATTATAATAGTCTTCATCTAGAAACAATATTACTATTTATATTGGTATGTTACTACCAAGATATAACAATAAAATTAGCAAAAGTATGTATAAATTAATAAAGTTCTCTTTAGTATCTTTCATGAATAGTCAATTGTTCAATACCATTATTTCTCTTCACCTCATGCAAATAAATTGAAATGGGATTTAATGTTCAACTGTTTTACTTCACAACTTACATAAATCATTTGGTGATAAAGAAACATACATTTCTAGTATTTTTTTAACATAGTGTACTATACTATGCATCATTATATAGAAGACATATGAATGAATAAACAAAAATATGGCAAAATGAACAACATGAGAATGATTGTAGAAGTATAAGAACAAAGCAATTGTTTAATATTAAAAATATTTGATTTTCTTCTATTTTAAAGTTACATCCTTTACATTTGTATTTATACATTGTATGCAAAACATAATTAGAGAGAAATGGGTTTAACGTCCACTCAACACAAACAAGGTCATTTCGGGACTAACATATGGTTTAATTTTATTTCAATAATTTGCTTGCGCGTAGGGGTCTTTAGCAGTGGGGGGAAACCAGAGTACCCGGAGAAAATCAGGAGTATGGACAGGTGACCCTACTCCTTGCCACGTACAACCAGGGATTCGAGACCACGCCAGTTGACTTAATGGCAGGCCGTATGATACAGCATGCACACACTAACCATTCGGCCATCCAACCCAATACAGCAAGGATGAACAAATATTAGTATGTTTTAATGTTCGTTTTTAAAATAGAATACAAACAATGTAAGAATAATTATAATATCATGTATCAAACCAAAACAAATAATTCAATTTCAATAACTATTGAGAGCTGGCTGAAAAATTCTAAACCCATCTGTGAAAGAACTGTATAGAATTGTATAAAGTCCATTGTTTCCATTTAATTTTCTATGTAGTCACTTTTGAAGTGTACACTCTCACTCTTTAGTTAATGATGTTGCATGGCCTTGATGTCTGCCAGGAAGAAATTATCTTCAGTTACCCTTAAAAAATTGATCACAGCTGACATGACGTAATCATAGAGGGAAAATGATATCACCCATTTATGAACAGAAGTATTGTCTGAATAGAACACCTTTATAATACTTCTATTGATAGTCTGGCTGTTTTTAAGGTAGTCAATCAGCAGAATAGTTTAGGAATCATAAACGAGTGAACCCATCACCTGTCCAGTCGAAAGAACTGACCTGGCTTGATTGGGGACTTGCGAGTCTGGATGCTTCCATTGTTTTTATTGAATTTTGCATTCTGGTTGAAACTGATGAATCCAGGTCTCCTCTATGTTTAAAAATCTGGCTAAAATTTTTTTAGGAAATATTGAAAACAGCAAAGATTGTCACTGGATGTCACTGGATCAAGTACCTCCTGCAACCACTTCTTTAGTGCAGAAAAGGAAGGGCCATTGTCTCCTATAGTGGAGACCGTATCCACATATTTCAATGTTTGGGTTAGGACTTTCAGTTGCAGATACTTGATGACTGCCATATAGATAGTTCTGTCCATTTTTGGTGATTTCAATGGGTAGGTTCACAAGATTGTCTGGTACAAATACAATAATAACACTTCAGCTGCAGGTCTTATGTCTATGATTCATTCAATGATTCTACTTGTGGTGGTAAAAGCCAATTAAATCTCTCCTCTTCAGATCTAGAACTTTTCAGCCAGCTGTTGTATTATAGTGTATCCACACAAAGAAAAATTAACACAGAGAAAAATCATTATTACATAATAAATATATAAAATGACAATAAATGATGTGGTATTCATATTTCAATCAGAAGACGGAGAAAAATGGGGTTTAAGTCCACTCGACAGAAACTAGGTATTTTGGCATTAACACATGGTCCAATTTTATTTCAATAATTTGCTTGTGCGTATGGGTCATTAGCAATGGAAGGAAACTGGAGTTCGCAGAGAAAACCCTCGAAGGATGAACGTGCTACCCTACTCCTTGCCACGTACAACTGGGGATTTGAAACCACACCAGTTCACTAAATGGCAGACCTTATGATACAGCGCGCACATACTAACCATTCACCCCCCCCCCCTTATTTCAAACAACAAAATTAAATGTATTGATACAAATATATATCTATGGATACAAATATATCTGTACAAATGTATATAGATAGAATAATCGTATAGATAAAGAAAAATTAAAATCCCCGGCTACAATCCAACCAGGGAATAGCGGGAGTGTAGACGATCTGGGACCTAGCTCTCCAAACAAATTACGCTCCTGAAGCAAAAAGAAAGAGTAAATCGGTGCTGCCTGTTGTGTGTATTATATGTAAAAAACGTGACAGATTTGTCACTGTTGGAGAAAATAGGAAGAAGGGTGTATTAACACAGACTCAGACCCAAACAGGCTCAGGTAGGCCTAATGTTAATATTATGTTACTTACTAAATTTATAATTATTACTAATAAATATTAAATATATTCATCCTACAGTTTTTAATTATTGTGTTGTTGTTTTTGTTGTAAATGGAATCAGAAGTGCTACTGCAATCACTGTAAAATTGTTATGAAGCTAGCCAGTAAAGCCCTTTACCCCATTTGTTGATTTGGCACAGTCATTGGTTAAAGTGTTGCACATTTGCTTGCACAAGGGATGAAACATAGAGAAGTTAACTTGTTTTTTATTTTCTTGGCCCACTTGTAGGTGCCTTGCTAAGACGATCTGTCTCTAGACCATTTCCGCTCACACAAAGGATCTGAACTAAACCGCATGCCAGAGTTGACCAGCCAGGTACATGTACATGTAGCACAAACAACATTCAACGCTATATGGTGTATAATTTGTTTGCAAATTTGTTTGTAGGCCAACTGTTGAAAGCTGCTGAATTGAAAGAGGATGAAGATATTTTAAGGCATATCAGAGGGCAAGATTGTGTGGCCATTGAGGTCAGATATCACCAAAAATGTTATAGGCAATATACATGTACTGAATTTCTTAGACAGTTATCAGAAAGGTAAATATTTGTGATGTTTTTTTTATTTGTATTCTCCGCCTTCTTGCCACTGGTATTATTCAAATAAAACTGAACCATGGGTGAGTCCTGAAATTACTATGTTTTTGTCCAGTTGACGTTAAACCGCAATTCTCCTCTCTATCTCTCCTTGTACTGCTAATGCCTTCCTGTCTTCATTAGCTGGTTTCTGCATGAAAATAAGATGTTAACCCCTGTGTAAGTGTCTTTTTCCTCTGTTGTACGAAATTAATGAGAGTAAACCAAGCTCCAGAATTTTGTTTTAATTGTGTACATGTATATGTTTATTTATATTTTTCAGCAAAGATGACTAGCCCTCCGTCGAATATTAAACCACATACAATATATTCTGTGAAGATGTCATAAGAGAAAGAATCATAAATGGCCAGCAAAGTTGTCTTGTACAGAGAGAGAGAGAGAGAGAGAAATGGGGTTTAACGTCCACTCAACACAAACTAGGTCATTTTGGGACTAACATACGGTTTCAATTTTATTTCAATAATTCGCTTGCGCGTATGGGCCTTTAGCAGTGAGAGGAAACCGGAGTGCCCGGAGGAAACCCACGAGGTTGAGAAGACGCCCCTATCTCCATGCCACATACGCTCACACCTGGGATCAAAGCCACAGCCACAAGCCAGAGGTGACCGACCAGCTAGAGGTCGAAGCGCGGCACTCTAGGCCATCCCAACCCCCCTTTCTTGTACAGACCTGTGCATGTGTAGTCAATGTGAAAATGAAAAAAAAAACTGTTAAAGAGACCGAATTTGATGTTAATACATTTAGTGACAGTGATGATGATAATGAAGATTAACTTTGATGACATTTGATGTGCAGAGTAACTGTTTAATTTTGATTTTCAATGATTGTTTCACTTTAATAAATAATTTCACAACTGTTCATCCTGTTTTCTAACCTTTCCCTTCATTCCAGCCCAGATACACAATTATTTTTTTTAACTTATATCTACATGTATGTTTGTAATTTGACCATTAATCATATCCGAAATAGTAGTTTACAGCTACATGTACAGTTGTAAAAATACTGTAGTGGCTAATTGAAAGGGAACATGTATGTGGGTTTAGAATGTTTATCTTAGTGGAAAAAAATCATGTGGTTCAATGCTTATAAAGTGCTACTGATCTCCATTATTTCAAAAGCATATCACTCAACTACTGTCAAACATATCCCCTGGCTAGAATATGCTACAAATCGACTCTAGCATGTTCCATACAAGCGATAATTTCTGAGCAAACATCCAACAACCAACCCTAACAGGCCCTTGAGATCCAACAAACAAAATAATTATTGGGCTTGTTTGCCCACACCTGGTCTTATGATTCATACAAGACCTGATAGTCTATCAATTACAGGCATTTGACAGAAAGGGAGATAATTCTTTTTTACCGTTAATGGATTTCCACAATTCTTTATTCACCCATGACATTTGTGTTTTGAGCATTTTTATTTACATCAAAATCTGTCCAATAAACTGTTCATTGCCAAGGATGAAGGCATGAGGTGTTTTACCAACTATTTAATTTTATGTCAACTTCAGAACTGTTAGTACACAAATAGCATTTATTTGACAATTTTGACGAATTTCATCTGGCCCTAAATCAATAAATTGAAAACATTTTGCTTGGAACTCCCAGATTTTGTCTTCCTGGCATCATAAGCTTTCCAAAAATGTATAGTTTTTCTTTTATGGAAGACCGTGTAGCGGAGTTGTGTTTCTAAGCTAGCTAGAAATTTTGGCTGCAGGCCTACACCTCCCAAGCTAAATTTCCCTCATGTCATCCTGTATAGCAAAGGCATATGCCTGTCTTAATTAACCCAGTACTAAACACAATTTACTTGTTTAATTTTTCCAGCATTTTTCAGGATAGCTGATGGGATGCGGGTCAAGTTATGCCACTTGTCTATTTAATTATTTACCAGTGAAAAATCGAATTAACTTCACCAAATTTTTACTCATTATAATGATTTTTTTTTTCTGTTCATATTATTTCTATGACATGTGACAGTGACTGTGAATATGAAAGCTTTAATATCTGCTTAGCAGATCTAGTTAAGCTTTCATATTACATATGAAAGCTTATTGTTTCTGTTAAGATTATTATTGTTATTTTTTTTTTGTGTTTTGTCCACAAATCGGATTTCTCAGAATCTAACCATAGGATCGTTCTGAAACTGTTACCTATCCCCCCAAAAATGGGTGGTGGCTGTTGATTAAATATATTTTCAAAACGTTTTACGAATCCGAAATCACCGAATTTTACGAAGGAATGCATTTGACCTACAATGCTGTAACTTTGTGACTATTTGACCTATTTTACTAATTCTTTTTTCTTTGAGTATCTTGAAACATTTACTTCAAATCTGCAATTTCGGATTTTGGCATTTCGAAAATTCGTCGCTGTCATTTCGAACCAGAAGTTATTACCAATTTGACAACTTCTTTAATAGTTGTGCGATTTTCGTGAAATTTAGAATGTTAGTAGATCTTGCCAATGCAACTTCAATGATGTCCTTGGAAATTTTCTAAATTATCTCCCCTTGGTGAAATTAAGGATCAAAGTTTTCAAAAAAATCGTCGAAATATAGGTCAGAATGACCTAAAAAAAAAATTCGATGCTAGACAAGTAATTACTGATTCGTACACAAAATATGGAGTTTGTCGATCGATTCGGAAGTGCCACCATCTTTAAACGTGAAAAATCAAAAAGGCTTTTTTGCTATTTTACTTACAGACTCGGGCGTCATATTTTCGGAATCCTGGAAGGAATGCCTAAAAATCTATCGGATCAGAATTTTGATTTCGGTCACGTGATGGTCACCATTTTGAATTGAAAATGAAAAATAGAAGCAATTTGAAGGGCCGGGACTTTGGAACACAAGAACTCTCCTTCTAATTAAGCTAGAATGTTCAAACTTGGTGTAGGCGTTCACTAGGTCAATGTCATGATTGAGTTCAAAGATGAGCATTTTTTGCTTAGGGTAAGCAGAGATAAGCAAGCTGATTTGTTGATTCTTTAGGGCACGATGACATTGGTTATAATGAATGGAGGGCGATGAAACTCTTGTCAATCGAGAGGCTAATAGCTGGCCTGTTGTGTGAAATCATTGTATCATTTTTTGAAAATGTCCGGGGTAGCCGAAAAAAGGAGATCGAAATCCAAAAAGTCGTATTTTTACGATTTGGGGCATTTTTAGAGGTCGTGTAAAGTAAAATAAAGCATGCATATACATATATTATTGATATTAAATATATCATATAAAAAACTAAACAATGAATCAGCTGTCATTGACAGATTTTATATTATAAGCATGGTCAGTGGAAGGTCAGCGTATTGTCTAACTTGAACTCACTGACTCCGTAACATTATTGTGGGTATGGTATAAGCTGAATTTGATGAGATGCACATATCTCGTATGACTATTTGGTACTTACAGTGTTAGACTTTGTCGTAACGTTACGGTCTCCATTCATCAAATCGTCGTTGGGGCTATAATACGATTTTGAATCAAGTTATTTATCACTGAGGGACTCAAAATTAGGTTTGATGTAGCTCTGCTCATTTACAGTGGCGAATTTAACGGGCTCATGGGTTCCAGCTCCCTCCTCTAGAAATTTCACAGCACCCGCATGGATTGTGGCTAATTTTGTGGCAGAATTTTATTTTTCTGGGGGAGGTATTTCTAAATGGCTCCGACACAAGTGCCTGAAATGCCATGAAATCACGTTATCGGCCTCCAATTAAAATTTCTTAGCGGGAGAACCCCCTGACCCGACCCCCTTGCGGGGCTTCAAGGTCGGTATCAGCCCCCCTCCCCACCACCATGGTTAATCCGGCGTTGATGTTCCCTCTTGTGCAGCTGCAAAAGAATGTACAAGTTCATTGCCTCATTGTCAAAGATCCCACTTTTCTACCCCAGTTCGGGTAATGAGGTCGAGCGTATATTGTATAGGGGATATTAAACAAGCAAACAGTATGGCTGATGTCTCCCGCCAAAACCCCAAAGTAAAAGATGACACATTAATTAATCGCACTTTCATATTTTTTTCAAAAGTATCGAGCAATCAAACTATACTGTAAATTTCATCACTCTCTGTCAGATAGAAATCAAGGTTATCTTGTCCCAAAGCATCGACCAATGAAATTGCCAAGCTGTAGCTCAAAATGTTCAGTCAAGACCTGATGAACATCTACACCAAGTTTTAACATTCTAGCTCAATTAAAAGCTGGGTTGTTATGTTCCAGTACTTCATTATAACCAAAGTTATCATACCCCAAAGCATCAACCAATTCAAAGTCCCGGCCAATCAAGTTGCTTTGCTTATCCTGACTAAGATAATGCTCATTGTCGAACTTGGTCAAGGTAATATGGTCAAGGTACTAATGTAATGAAACTATACACAAAGTTTCATCAAATTGCTTATCTCTGCTTACCCATTTTAATAGTCCCCTGCCAATCGAAAAGCCCCCCGACCCACCCACTCCACTCCCGTGTAATACATTAGGTTATAATTGTGTTACAAACGTATCACAAGGAGCATTTGAATATTCTCTCTGAGGCATCTGATACCACTTGTTCCTATTATTATTATTTTTTTTTTTTGTGACATTTCTACAAATCGGATTTCTCAGAATCTAACCATAGGATCAATCTGAAACTTTGACCTACCCCCCCAAAAATGGGGTGCGAATGTTGATTAAATATATTTTCAAATCGTTTTTCGAATCCGAAATCACCGAATTTTACGAACAAATTCATTTGACCTACATTACTGTAACTTTGTAACTATTTGACCTATTTTACTAATTCTTTTTTTGAGGGGTGCCTTGAAACATTTACTTAAAATCTGCACTTTCGAATTTTCGAATTTCGAAAATTCGTCGCTGTGATTTTGAACCGGAAGTTGAGATCAATTTGAAAACTTTTTTATTTTTAATAGTTGCACGATTTTCATGAAATTTAGAATGTAAGTAGATCTTATCAATGCGACTTCAAAAATATCATTAGAAATTTTCTAAATTATCTCCCCTTGATGAAATTAAGGATCAAAGTTTTCAAAAAAATCGACGAAATATAGGTCAGATTGCCTTGATTTTTTTTTCTTTACTAGCTACGACACTACTGATTCGTACACAAAAAATTGAGTTTGTAGCTCAAACCGGAAATGCCACCATCTTGAAATGTGAAAATTACATAAGGCTTTTTTGATATTTTACTTACAGACAAGGCAATTATATTTTCCGAATCCTTGAAGGAAAGCCGAAAAACGGTAGATAACACAATTTTGATTTCCGGCAAATGATGGACGCCATTTTGAATTGAAAATGACAATTAGTGAAAAATCCACATTTATGGGCTTGAAAACATATACAATTGGTCGTGACCTAGAGAATATGTCTCCAGGATAGCCTGGATCATGGTCGAACGTTTGGTATTTGAATATTTCAAAAATTCTAATTTCTCCTTTGATGTTTTCCGTTCCGACAAGGTTGTTTTCGAGTTTAGCTGGATTTGACTTCGCGCATGCGCTACGCTAGAACCAAAGGTACCATGAGTACTAAATTCCGGCGAGCAACTTTTCACGTTGGTACCTAGGTACCCTGAAAATTTCAAGGTGATACCTGCATTCGTTCAAGTCGTTTGTTCTTGTCACCTGCCTTTCGTCGTTTTTTTTCCAAGTCAATTTACGGCTTCCATGTGGGGAAAAAAGTGGAATTTCGCCGTGACACCGGCACCGATTGTCCGAAAACCATGAAATTTGGACACAATACGCCCATTACCACCCCGGACTCTGTGCCTTACCCCCATTTCGATCCCATTAAAAAAAAAAGAGTTTTAGCAAAAAATGATTTTCGGAATTTAATATTGGTTTTAACCCTGTACCCAGACAAGATATACATATTATTATAATCCCTATGAAATATTTTAATTATTTACTGCTATAATATGAATTATCACTTATTCCCCGTTAAATAAATATCGGTCACCGGGTGCAGCTGTACAACTTCAAGGACCCTGGCTTCAGGTCAATTTACGGCTTCCATGAGGGGAAAAAAGTGGAATTTCGCCGTGACACCGGCACCGATTGTCCGAAAACCATGAAATTTGGACACAATACGCCCATTACCACCCCGGACTCTGTGCCTTACTCCCATTTTGATCCGATTAAAAAAAAGAGTTTTAGCAAAAAACCGATTTTCGGAATTTAATATTGGTTTTAATTAATTTTGAAATTGCAAATGCAAAGAGATTTTATCGCCTCTTCCTTATGTGATAGGTATTGGTACTATACACATTATCCTTAAAAGACAATTTTTTTAAAATGACCGTAACGATGTATCAACACTAGAAACCGAAATCGCCTATTTTGACCTTTTTTGACTGCTGAGGCATCCTTCCGGTGGTCCAAATCTCTGGAATTTCTAGCGGTTGGCTGCGCCGCGATGATATTTATCACATATTAAATTGAGAAAATCCTCAGATATCAAGAACAATAAAAATTCGATAAAATACGGCAATTTTTTAAGCAAAAAACCTTTGATTGTTGGAGGTGGGTTTTGAATTTATTTTGAACGTTCTCGGAATCCAACACTCTTCTATTTTTAATATGTGATAGCTAGAATCCCATCGGAATCCAACACTCTTCTATTTTTAATATGTGATAGCTAGAATCCCAAGGTACATTCTGTGCAAATTTGAAGGCAATCGGAGCACAGGAACGTTGCCTGGGTAGAGCAAAACAACCCGGTCGCGAAAATTTACCTATACTTCAAAGTGATTATCATGTTGTGTTATGATCGCCATTTTAGATCAATCTGAGTCCCTGATCCACCGTCATCTACCAAACCACTCCGAAATATAGCCAAAATCCCAAAATCGACCGTAATTTCTTTTTGCTTCGCGCATGTGCCACGCTGGAACCAAAGGTACGTTGACTACCAAATTCCGGCGAGGAACTTTTCACGTTGGTACCTAGGTGCACTGAAAACTTCAAGGCGATACCTGCATTCGTTCAGATCGTTTGTTCTTGACACGGTTCCTGCCGTTCGTTTTTTTCCGCCATTTACGGCTTCTGTAAGGGCGAAAAAAGTGGAATTTCGCCACGAAACCGGCACCGATTGTCCCCAAACCATGAAATTTGGACACAATATGCCAATTACCACTCTGTGACTTACTCCCATTTTGATCAGATTAAAAAAAGGAGTTTCAGCAAAAAATAAACAACCGATTTTCGGAATTTAAATTTGGTTTTAATTAATTTTGAAATTCCAAATGCAAAGGGATCTTATCGCCTCTTCCGTATGTGATTGCTATTAGTACTATACACATTATCCGTAAAAGACATTTTTTTTTAAAATGAGCGCAACACCAAAAACCGAAATCGACTATTTTGTCTTTATCATACATTAAATATTATATGCCATCGGTTAATTTTTATACGCCCACATTGAAATTGAATTTCAGCGATTTCCGATAATTACTGTCAGAGTTATGGCCCTTCATCACTTAAAAAAATTCTTGTGGATGCTCTAGAGGCCAAAGTTAATGTCCGATTGACTTTAAATTTATACACAGTGGTTAAGGTCATGAGACGAAGTAGGCGATTGATTTTCAGCGATATCTGATATTTACTGCCAGAGTTGTGGCCCCTGATCACTTCAAAATATCTTGTGGACGCTCTAGAGGCCAAAGTTAATATCCGATTGACTTTAAATTTATGCGCAGTGTTGTGGCCCCTGATCACTTCAAAATATCTTGTGGACGCTCTAGAGGCCAAAGTTAATATCCGATTGACTCTAAATTTATGGTCATGACACGAAGATGCCTACAGTATTGATTTTCAGCGATATCTGATATTTACTGCCATTTCCGATAATTACCGTGAGAGTTATTGCCCTTGATCACTTTAAAAAATCTTGTGGACGCTCTAGAAGCTAAATTCAATATCCGATTGACCTTAAATTTATACAGTGTTTAAGGTCATGAGATGAAGAAGCCAATTGATTTTCAGCGATTTCCGATTGAATCTTTTGAAAATCACACCTAACTCTAAAACTAAAGGCAAGAAACGGGCCGGTTTACATTGAAGCACAACTAATTCCTGTCCTGCGTACTCTATAAATATAATATACGGTTTTCTAAATATGCCTTGGATGGTAGCCACAAGTCGACAATTTTTGTTTTGTATTTTTCCCATTTTGTTCATAAGGTAGATGTAATTTTTCAGATACCTGATGACATTTATACTTATTGTTTCAATAGATTCTAATAACCCCCTTTGCAGTTAATATGAAAGCTTTCATATCTGCTATGCAGATCTAGTTAAGCTTTCATATTACATATGAAAGCTTATTGTTTCTGTTAAGATTATTATTGTTATTTTTTTTTTGTGTTTTGTCCACAAATCGGATTTCTCAGAATCTAACCATAGGATCGTTCTGAAACTTTTACCTATCCCCCCAAAAATGGGTGGTGGCTGTTGATTAAATATATTTTCAAAACGTTTTACGAATCCAAAATCACCGAATTTTACGAAGGAATGCATTTGACCTACAATGCTGTAACTCTGTGACTATTTGACCTATTTTACTAATTCTTTTTTCTTTGAGTATCTTGAAACATTTACTTCAAATCTGCAATTTCGGATTTTGGCATTTCGAAAATTCGTCGCTGTCATTTCGAACCGGAAGTTATTACCAATTTGACAACTTCTTTAATAGTTGTGCGATTTTCGTGAAATTTAGAATGTTAGTAGATCTTGCCAATGCGACTTCAATGATGTCCTTGGAAATTTTCTAAATTATCTCCCCTTGGTGAAATTAAGGATCAAAGTTTTCAAAAAAATCGTCGAAATATAGGTCAGAATGACCTAAAAAAAAAATTCGATACTAGACAAGTAATTACTGATTCGTACACAAAATATGGAGTTTGTCGATCGAACCGGAAGTGCCACCATCTTTAAACGTGAAAAATCAAAAAGGCTTTTTTGCTATTTTACTTACAGACTCGGTCGTCATATTTTCGGAATTCTGGAAGGAATACCTAAAAATCTATCGGATCAGAATTTTGATTTCGGTCACGTGATGGTCACCATTTTGAATTGAAAATGAAAAATAGAAGCAATTTGAAGGGCCGGGACTTTGGAACACAAGAACTCTCCTTCTAATTAAGCTAGAATGTTCAAACTTGGTGTAGGCGTTCACTAGGTCAATGTCATGATTGAGTTCAAAGATGAGCATTTTTTGCCTAGGGTAAGCAGAGATAAGCAAGCTGATTTGTTGATTCTTTAGGGCACGATGACATTGGTTATAATGAATGGAGGGCGATGAAACTCTTGTCAATCGAGAGGCTAATAGCTGGCCTGTTGTGTGAAATCATTGTATCATTTTTTATTCGAATTTCTCCTTTGATGTTTTCCGTGCCGACAAGGTTGTTTTCGAGTTTAGCTGGATTTGACTTCGCGCATGCGCTACGCTGGAACCAAAGGTACCATGAGTACTAAATTCCGGCGAGCAACTTTTCACGTTGGTACCTAGGTACCCTGAAAATTTCAAGGTGATACCTGCATTCGTTCAAGTCGTTTGTTCTTGTCACCTGCCTTTCGTCGTTTTTTTTCTAAGTCAATTTACGGCTTCCATGAGGGGAAAAAAGTGGAATTTCGCCGTGACACCGGCACCGATTGTCCGAAAACCATGAAATTTGGACACAATACGTCCATTACCACCCCGGACTCTGTGCCTTACCCCCATTTTGATCCCATTAAAAAAAAAGAGTTTTAGCAAAAAAACGATTTTCGGAATTTAATATTGGTTTTAACCCTGTACCCAGACAAGATATAGATATTATTATAATCCCTATGAAATATTTTAATTATTTACTGCTATAATATGAATTATCACTTATTCCCCGTTAAATAAATATCGGTCACCGGGTGCAGCTGTACAACTTCAAGGACCCTGGCTTCAAGTCAATTTACGGCTTCCATGAGGGGAAAAAAGTGGAATTTCGCCGTGACACCGGCACCGATTGTCCGAAAACCATGAAATTTGGACACAATACGCCCATTACCACCCCGGACTCTGTGCCTTACTCCCATTTTGACCGATTAAAAAAAAAAAAGTTTTAGCAAAAAAACGATTTTCGGAATTTAATATTGGTTTTAATTAATTTTGAAATTGCAAATGCAAAGAGATTTTATCGCCTCTTCCGTATGTGATAGGTACTGGTACTATACACATTATCCTTAAAAGACAATTTTTTAAAATGACCGTAACGATGTATCGACACTAGAAACCGAAATCGCCTATTTTGACCTTTTTTGACTGCTGAGGCATCATTCCGGTGGTCCAAATCTCTGGAATTTCTAGCGGTTGGCTGAGCCGCGATGATATTTATCACATACTAAATTGAGAAAAATCCTCAGATATCAAGAACAATAAAAATTCGATAAAATACGGCAATTTTTTAAGCAAAAAACCTTTGATTGTTGGGGGCGGGTTTTGAATTTATTTTGAACGTTCTCGAAATCCAACACTCTTCTATTTTTAATATGTGATAGCTAGAATCCCAAGGTACATTCTGTGCATATTTGAAGGCAATCGGAGCACAGGAACGTTGCCTGGGCAGAGCAAATCAAAGGCTTCTTCGTCTTATGACCTTAAACACTGCGTATAAATTTAAAGTCAATCGGATATTAACAGCAAAAGGGGGGCGACGACAATATACGACCACATTTCAATGTGGGCCTATAAAAAGTAAATCATTGCCAATAGAAAAGACCCACCTTTCCCCCAACAACAACCATGTAATGCACTAGCTATAATGGGGATTTTTCTGGAACACAGCGAAATGGGTCTTTTAAAATGTTCACAAGTGTATCACAAGGAGGGTTTGCTTCTTCTCTATGGGACACCCGATACCACTTCTCAACGAGGAATTCAGTCACACAGCCAACACCATTTTGTATGTTTGTGTAATCTTTATTCAGTATAAATCAAGTAATACAAATAAAAAAATACTTGGATTGATGAAAACATAATTTTTGAGAGTTATTCATACATGTAGCATAATTGTTCTTATTTAAAAAATGTACATGATTACATGTTTGTCATAAACAACATTAAATAAACAATCATGTTTCTTCACGATAACAGTAACAGTATAACAATTGTATGAAATATATTTTCCTTTATTTTTTTTTATTTTTAGAAAGGCCACTTCCTTGGTTTAAAATATATCATAAATTGTAGTTATCTAACATATACTTCCATGTATGTTTAGCTAACAGATTACCACGTCGCCTTATCTAACAGAGAGTAAATGGTATACAATATCAAATTATAATCTACCAGCATTACTTGTTTCAGTAATTTAATCGTGTGTTATTCTTGTATTTAAGTGAGAAGAGTGAATAAACTATCATGGGTTGAAACAAATATATTGGAGTAGAAATAAACATTGTATATTGGTTTGCAAATAAATAATTGGTACAGATAATGCAATGTCATACAACATACTTTTTGGATTCGGTACAAATACAACCTTTTTATCATCAATGAAAATAATGTGATTTCAAAGTAACGATGAATAAAAAAACATTGCTTATATAAAGTACATGTAATTGGGTTCATTTAATTCACTTTGTATCTATAATATACATGTAGTATTAAACAATAAATATATTGATTAATGCCAATTCTATACAAATCTCATAGTTGTATTCATGTTTTCTTTACCATAACAAGAAACAGTACAACAGATTTAGTAACAATATATTCCTTTCTACATCCGTCAGAGTGGTTGATGATTCATAGATTCTAATAACCCCTTTTGAAGTTTATATGAAAGCTTTGATATCTGCTATGCAGATCTAGTTATTATTATTTTTTTTATTGGGGGAAGCTAGATCTCAGCAACTATAAGAGATAGAGGTTTGAAATTTAATTTTCTGCCAGAAAAGTGGTGTGCAGCTACTGCTTAAAGCTATTTCGAAATTTGTGCGCATAGCGGAAATGCGTCAAATCTTTAACGTGCACGAAAATTGAAAATCGGCCATTATTCTCTTAATTCTCAATGGATTCTTCAGATATTTACATTTTTGGATAGCTGGAGACATTTCTGAGCAGATAGCAGTTCAAAACTGTGGAAATTAGAAACTTTGTCGGTCTAATTGTTTTGGTGAAAAATGGAAAATTTTCAAAATTTTCTAATTTTTTTATTTTTGGGAATTTTTAAATTTCAGTTATATTTTCGGATAGCTGACATCAATCCGATTCCAACAATATAAGTTTTTTTTCTGAAATGTTGACTTTGATTTTTCACTTTTTTTCGCATTTTGGTCAAATCGTAGAGTTCTTATTTTTTTAAAACGGCTCCAATGATTTTTCTGAAACTTCAGGAATATGAAGTCGAAGGACCAGACCAGTCCATGAACTATAAATGAAAATCCCCTAATCACCGGAAGTAGTCAAGAAAGGTATCCAAACTTTGACAAAATTGTGAAAAATGGCCGTCTATGCGGAAAATGCGATGTATCAACAGTGTTCTTGTCGTTTAGTTAAAGTTTTATATCGTTTAATAGCCAATTGAATTGTATATCAGATGGTACTTCAGCGACAAGTTTCTATCAAAAACTAAAAAAGTTATATGACCTTGAAAAGTAAGGTATTTTGCGATTTCGAGCAACTTTAGACGCGTGTTTCTCGGAAACGCCCCCAACGATTTTTTTAAAACTTTCTCAATCGAGAGATAAATGGGTACTCTGTTTTGTGAAACCACTGTATCATTTTTTGAAATGTCAGGGTTAGCCGAAAAATGAGATCGAAAATCGAAAACGTCGTATTTTTACGATTTAGAGCATTTTTAGAGGTCTATTTCTCGAAAAGTCAACATAATATTTTTTGGGAACTTCTTCTACAGAGAGGCCTATCAGTAGTGTTATATATAAAACCATTGTACAACAGTTCCAAATTTCAGGAGTAGCAGAACAAAGGGATCGAAAATTGAACACGGCACCTTTCATTGTTAAGCGAAACATAAGAGGGGATACAATCTGTACGTTTTGTCAACGTATAGAGCCAATTCAAGAGTGCTTTTATCAGTGATGATATTTGAACTAAAATTATTTCAACTATGAGTGTTTTCTTCTATCCAAAATATGGGTATAGTGACCCTGTAACAGAAATAGTTGATAGCTGTGTGTAATAATTAGTCTTTGAATTAATATTGTTGCTTCTTGGTCAAAATTATCTTATACCGGTAATCATCTGGATAGAAATCGACGGCTCGCGCTGTTTATAAGAAAATCCAATTTGTTAAGCGGTTGCAGTAGTATCTGTATTTAATATCAAAACTGTATTAGTGACGTCAAATCTTTAACGTGCACGAAACCAGAAAATTGGCGATTTTCATTGAATATTCAATCAATTTTTGAACCAGTTACATGTTTGAGTAGCTGACATGAACGCGATTCCGAAGTCCCGTGTACACATTGGTGTGACCGTAAAAGATCCCTTGGCGGTTGGAATTCTATATAAAAGAAGACTAGCGCCGCTGTACGAGCATGTTTTTTATTTCAATAATTCGCTTGCGGGTAGGGGTCATTAGCAGTGGAGGAAACCGGAGGACCCGGAGAAAAACCACGAGGTTGGACAGGCGACCCTACTCCTTGTCATGTACAACCGGGGAATCGAAACCCCGCCAGTTGACTCAATGACAGACAGTATGATACAGCGCAGTCCCAAAGGTTAGCCTACCGTGCAAATTCCAGCCAGCATAATGAATCTATCTAAGAAACATTTATTCCTACTGCTTTTTTTTTTTTTTTTTTTTTTTTTTTTTTTTTTTTTTTTATAAAGAATTTATTCACTCAATAAAAATATTATACATCATATCAAAAATCCCATCATCTATGTACAAACAGTGTAAAAATGTACAAAGATAAAAATTAAAAAATTGATGATGGGGAGTGAATAATGTTAAAATATTGTCATTATTTACTTTAAATTGCAATTAGAAAAATAAACAAAGTACAAATTAACTGTTGACAAAAATATTACCAAAAACGTATATACACCAAATAATATAAAACAATAAACATATTTACAAGCATAATACACATAAACACATGTACAATATTATAATACACAACAAACTATAGCTAATACAACAGAATAATCACAATGTGAAGTGAAAAGAATCTAAATTAAAAAGTCGAGAAATTTTCATAATTCAAAAACTAAAAGACAAACTACCATTTTTATCTAACAAACAAAATAAACCGGGATCAAGCCAATATTTATGAAATTTGCTAGGGGTAAATCTAAATTTATCAACAGTTATTCTAAATCTTAATTTCTCTAAGAAATCACAAATAATAGTTTCCGTAGATACAGACTTCTGTTTAAATTTACAATCCTGACGATTACGCCATATAACAGCTTTCGCTAAATTAACAATATACAAAATAACATCAAAAATAAATTTGTTCATTTTAGGAAAAGTTAAAAACCGAATCAATTCAAAAGTTAATGCAATAGAGCCTAAAGATAAACTGTCAATCCAATTATGAATAATTACCCATATAGGGGAGACAACTCCACATGTATAAAATAAATGTTCCAGTGTTTCAATATTATTACAAAAAGTACATTTTTTTTCTAAAGAATGCTTACGTGTAAAAAGTGTCCACATGCAAGGAACAATATCATGCGCGAAACGCCAAGCAAAACTTCTTACATGAGGATCAACAAAATTACAATGAACATTAGAAAATACAGTTTGAAAATTAATCTGAGGCATAATCTTAACTATGAAATTTTGTTTAACTATAGGTTTCAACAATAAATAATAAAATTCTTTAGATGAAGTATGATCATGCCAATTAAAATCCGGATACAGCTTAATGAAATTCTCTAAAATTACCTTACAATTCTTATAGAAACTTGGTACAGAATCACCATGTGGCATATTATTTGTAAATAAGGAAGAGTCAATTTTTTTGAGAGTAAACCCTAGCCAATAAAAAACAAAATACTTAAAATTAGAATTACAACCATTAACAATATTATGTATATGTTTAAGTCTAAGAGATTGAAATTTTAATAAAATATGCACAACTGACAAACCCCCTTCCCGCTTACTACCGTATAAAACCAGACGTTTAAGACATTCAAAACGTTTAGTGCCCCATATAAATTTGAACATTATTGAATTAAATTTTTGAATTAATATATTCGGAACGTCGATTATACTTCCAACATGCCAAAGTTTTGATAAACCAACTGCTTTTATAATATTAGCACGACCAAATATGCTCATATCTCTATCACCATAATCAAAAGTAACATATATAAAAGAATTCAAAATCTTATTAAAATTATCATCTACAGTAATGGATTTCCCAAATTTAACTCCCAAAACTTTCTGAGAATCTACCCAGGATACACCATAGGCCTGATCCGAAATATTAAAATTACCAAAAGTTAAAACCTTCGTCTTACTTTTATTTAAACGGGCCCCCGAACCTCGACCGTATTGTTCATAAACATCTAAAACCCGCTGGACACTCAGTGCTGTTGTGCAAAAACCGGTGACGTCATCTGCATAAGCAGTGACACGAGCCTCGCCGTTATTACCGGGAAGGGAAATACCTTTAATAAATGGATCAGACCTAAGGCGAACCAAAAAAGGTTCTAAAGCTAAAACATATAATAATGGTGATAACGGACAACCCTGTCTAACAGAACGTGTCACTTTAAAAGATTTAGATATAAAACCATTAACGAGGACTGAGCTGGATACATCTGTATATAAAAGTTTCACCCACTTAATAAAAGATTCACCAAAATTATATCGTTTTAAACACGCGAAAAGGAAATCGTGATCTACTCGGTCAAATGCTTTTGCCGAATCTAGATTAACAAATGCGACTTTCAAGTGTTTTTGTTGACAGTAGTCAATTACGTTCCGTATCAAGTGAAGATTAGCAGAGATTTGGCGGCCAGGAACAGAACAAGTTTGATCAAAATGTACGATTTCCCCGATAACACAGCTCAATCTTCGTTGAATAATTTTTGAAAGAATCTTAAAATCTACATTAAGTAAAGATATTGGTCTCCAACATTTTATATCATAATCATGATTTCTGTCTTTACATAATAAAGTGATAACACTAAGTTTTTGAGATTCACAAAGAGAAAAATTATCATAACAAGAATTATAAAGTTCTAATAAAATAGGACCAAAAATATCAAAAAATTTAGCAAAGAACTCCCGACTTAGACCATCAAAACCAGGACTACGATCATGTTTAAAATTATTAAGACTAGTTCTTATTTCTTCCAGAGTTATATACCCATCACAGAGCTCGCTTTCCTCATCATCAAGTGTCGGTAAATCGTGTAAAAAATCGTTCATTATATCATGGTCAATAGGTTCTTTAGTGAATAAATTTGAATAAAAGTCACTGGCTATGCGAATTAGATTCTCAGAATCAGTAAAAGTTTTATTACAAGAAGGATCATTTAATTTAGAAATATATTTATCTTTGGCGCGTTTACTTTCTTTATTTAAAAAATATTTTGACGGTGTTTCGTTGTTATCTAAGTATCGGGCCTTGGCTCTAATAATATGACCTCTATCTTTAATTAAGTTAAAAGTTAACAATTCTTTCTTAACAGCCTTAATTTGATCAATATATGCACCAGGATCGGACGATTCAGCGGAAATTAACTGATAAAAACGTTTTTCTAATTCTCTACGTAAAATACAATTATTCTTATTTTTATTTCTACAAAACGACACAATAAAATTCTTTATATCTATTTTACATTGTTCCCACCATGATGTAGAAATTACCTCATCAGTATCAAAATATATCTCCCAAAACAATCTAAATTCAAGAATAAAATTATCATCATCAAGTATTGAATTATTCAACTTCCAAAAACCTGGCCCAATAGTAACAGAAGAATTTAAATTAATATTGATTAAAACGAAATCATGATCAGAAGCTGAACAAGGCAATACTTGATGATGATTAACAAACTGTAAATATCTCTGAGAAATATAAAATCTATCTATTCGTGATGAAACCCCCACCCCGCGCCACGTAGAAATGACCCCCGTAGGGTTTAACGACCTGAAAACATCAACTAAATTAAGATCAGCTACAAGATTTCTCAACTGCACATGGCCTTTCAATACAGCAAAAGGGTTTCCCCCTATTTTATCCTTCTCACGATCTAAAACACAATTAAAATCACCCCCCAAAATTAGAACATGTGATGTAATACAAAATTTATGGATATACGTAAAAAATTCCCGTCTGTCGGTACAATCAACTGGAGCATACACATTTAGAAATCTAAAAAATATATTATTAATGGATGCATCTAGAAAAATCATACGACCAGAAAAATCAAAATCAAATTTAATAATGTTAAAATTAATTCTATTAGATAAAAGTATCCCCACGCCCTTTTCTCTATTTGCCCCGAAACTCCAAAAGGCCTTAAAATCACCAAAAGATTCTAACATTTTGCCGTCTGCTACAGACTGAATGTGTGTTTCTTGTAAGAATACAACATCAGCTTTATGCGAATTAATATCGTTCATTACAAGTCTTTTACGTTTATAAGCAGCTAAACCATTAACATTAATAGTGATAATATTTAAAGTTGGAATTGACATTTTATTGTAGATGGGGAAATAACAGCAATGATAGAAATTGAAACAATAATAAGATAATTCAATAAAATACATATAAAAATATTTAATTGGCAAAAACCCATTATGAATACTAGATAGACAAAAACGTACAGGCTTACAGTGATTACGTTTTTACCTGTTAACTCACATGAACAGTGGTGAGTAAAGGCTACAGTGACTGGTGTGTGTATAAAACCATACTCTGTACAAACATCGCAGCAGACGACAGAAAACAACATCACACTATATACACTTTCTAAACAGTTTAAAGTGGCGGTTCTACAACCTGCAAAATAAAAAACTTGTTGAAACAACACATCATTTATATATTTACACATGTTAAAGTTTATTTTTCTTTTTGTCCTTAACAACGGTAAAGCCTTCATCATCTTGCATATGACGTTTATTACGAGAGTCAAAATTTGTTAGTCTCAATCCGGGATGCCAAGGGGTGATCGGGGATAAAAGAGGACTACTACCCCCTGTCACACAAATCTCTTCCTCCATAACGTTATTGGTATTACTCTCGCGATCATCCATTTCTTCAATCATATTACCTTCCATTCCATCTACCTGTTTATCACCATCTTCGCTGTTCTGATCAATTTCCCTTTCATCCTCACTACCATCCTTTTCACCTTCTTTCAATACCTCGACCGCAGGCACCTGCTCAGCTGAAATTGCGCTAGGACGTGGGGGCGATACTGCCTCAGCAAAGGTTTTTTTGGGTGGACCCCAAACAGAATTTATACAGTTTGCGCTAACATGACCAATACAGTTACATTTCAAACATAGTGGCAGCCTGCCTGGAGCAGTTACGAGCATACGCAGATTACTTTTCTCAACCCGTATCATGTGCGGAATAGGGGTCTTTAAAAAATCAGAAACTACTAAAGTTATTGCTCGCATTCCTGTACCAAGCTGTACCCCCTCGTAAGACGATCTCTCTTCGTAAACCCGGGTCACCTCGCCAAATCTTTCAAAAATCTTCCTTAAAAATCTATCCTTAACGTATCTGGGCACCCAGTGTACTCGTAGGTTCACCACCGACTTGGTTGCGTCACAAAAATAATATCTTATGCCATTGTACGTACCGCTACCTATGTATATTAGTGCTTCAACCATTTTACTAGATTTAAGAGTAACGTACCATTCTTCAGACTTGTCCCTTTTACTAATCGCTTCAACAGCCTTGGATGAATCTAAAGCTAAACATATCATCTTGAAAATCGTTGGCCTATAAACCATTACCTTCTTGTCTAAGGTCACTTTAACTGTCCTGGAAACGACATCGTCATCAATATCATCATCTTCAAAATCAACATCAATCACGTGATCAGACATTATAAACCACCGTGGTATACACACTCACCGCACTGAATCTAACTCTGCGGGGGAAATCTGCACTCGAAAAACTCACTAGCAATAACAACACTTCTTTGGCTATGGTACATTTATTCCTACTGGCGATTTACAAACAGTCCCCAAGGCTAGCCTACCGTGTAATTTCCAGCCAGCATAATGTATCTATATAAGAGACATTTATTCCTACTGGCAATTTACAAATTTTGCATGAAGAAATTAAATTTATAAGAACAGAAACACGACTAATGCACAGTATCATATTGATTATAAAAGTACAATGTATATATTGGTCACACTATATATGTCACAAAACAACAATCATTAGATAATAATAATTATTTACTAATTATATAAATCATTTTAAGAGGTAGGAGTTATCCGTTGTTTAATTTAACAGTTATATAATTACTTTTCTCGGAAAAGCCGCCAATGATTTCTTTCAAACTTGGTCAATCGAGATTGTCAAAATTATCTTATAACGGTAATCATCTGGACAGAAATCGACGGCTCGCGCTGTTTATAAGAAAGTAGTATCGTACGGTAGTATCGAATATTGCACCTATGATGAAAGGCATGACGTTGTTTGAGCATGGACTCTATCTGTAATTAATATTAAATTTTTATTAGTGACGTCAAATCTTTAACGTGCACGAAACCAGAAAATTGGCTATATTTCATTGAATATTCAATCAATTTTTGAACCAGTTACATTTTTGAGTAGCTGACATGAACGCGATTCCGAAGTCCCGTGTACACATTGGTGTGACAGTAAAATACCCCTTTGCGGTTGGAATTCTATATAAAAGAAGACTAGCGCCGCTGTACGAGCATGTTTAGAGATCATTTCGGGACTAACATATGGTTTACTTTTTTTTTATTTCAATAATTCGCTTGCGCGTAGGGGTCTTTAGCAGTTGGAGGAAACGGGAGATAACCCACGAGGTTGGACAGGCGACCCTACTCCTTGTCACGTTCAACCGGGGAATCGAAACCCAGGCAGTTGACTCAATGACAGACCGTATGATACAGCGCAGTCCCAAAGGCTATGGCCTACCGTGCAAATTCCAGCCAGCATAATGTATCTATATAAGAAACATTTATTCCTACTGGCGATTTACAATCAGTCTCAGAGGCTAACCTACCGAGTAATTTACAGCCAGCATAACGTATCTATATAAGAGACATTTATTCCTACTGGCGGTTTACAAATATTGCATGAAGAAATTCAAATCATAAGAACATAAACACGACTAATGCACAGTATCATATTGATTATAAAAGTACAATGTATATATTGGTTATACTATATATGTCACAAAACAACAATCATTAGATAATAATAATTATTTACTAATTATATCAACCATTTAAGAGGTAGGAGTTATCCATTGTTTAATTTAACAGTTATATAATTACCCTGGTTAGAAAGGTACGAACAATTAAGGTATTTAAAGAGAGAGAGAGTTTAACGTCCACTCGACACAAAGTAGGTCATTTCGGGACTAACACATGGTTCAATTTTATTTCAATAATTCACTTGCGCGAAGGGGTCTTTAGCAGTGGGGGGAAACCGGAGGAACCGGAGAAAACCCACGAGGTTGGACAGGCGACCCTACTCCTTGTCACGTACAACTGGGGATTCGAAACCACACCAGTAGACTCAATGACAGACTTTATGATACAGCACGCACGTGCTAACTATTCAGCCATCTAACCCCCCTAAACAACTCATTACGAAAGAACATAACGCTATAGACTTCTATAGTAAGACATATAATACATGTTTAATATACATATAAATGACAATATCCTACGCTAACAAATACTGAAATATGATAGTATCAGTAAATATAAAAAAAACAAAGTAGTCGCGAACATCCTGGCTCTTGACTGCTTCGGTTGTCTGTAATTAATAGTAAACTTTTACATGTTTAGTGACGTCAAATCTTTAACGTGCACGAAAGCAGAAAATTGGCGATATTTAATTTTTGAACCATTTACATATTTCAGTAGCTGACATGAACTCGATTCTGAAGTCCCGCATACACATTGGTGTGACTGTAAAAGATCCCTTGACAGTTGGAATTGTATATAAGAGTAGGCTAGCGCCGCTGTACGTTCGAAACATTCCTCATGGTCTATTCCGAGCAGAACGGTGTTAAACCCCATTTCATTTTACTTTGATGTTAATATCTATTGCGACATTGCTTTTCGTCCATTTCGCGTAACTGTTCTTTTTCCATTTCGCGTAGATCAAATTTATTTTTCCATTCCCTTCTATCGTAATGCGCATGCAAAGAACATGTCAATATCTGAGTTATGCAAATGTGTGTTTTTATTTAGGGGGTGGTGGAGTGTGTGTTTGTTTAGGGGGTGAGAGGTGGGGATAGTATTTTGTCATGCATCTGGAGACCGTATGACGCCTTGGCACGGTGAAAGCCTTCAGTCTTGCAAGCAAGTCTAGTTAGCTTTCACCTTCGGTGAAAGACTATTGTTATTACTAAGATTTGTGCACATAGCGGAAATGCGTCAAATCTTTAACGTGCACGCAAATTGAAAATCGGCCACAATTCTGCTAATTCTCAACCGAATTTTCTCATATTTACATTTTTGGATAGCTGGAAACATTTCGGAACAGATAGCAGTTCAAAAACGTCGAATTTATAAACTTTGTCGCTTTGATTTTTTTGGTGAAAATTGTAAAATTTTCAAAATTTTCTAAAAATTTTATTTCTTGGAATTTTTAAATTCTGATTATAGTTTTGGATAGCTGGCGTCAATCCGATTCCAACGATATAAATATTGTTCTGCAAACTTAAATTTTATTTTTCACTTTTTTTCGCATTTTAGTCAAAACGTAGAGATCGTACCCATTTTAAACGGCTCCAACGATTTTTCTGAAACTTCAGGAATATGAACGACAAGGACCAACCTAGTGCTTAAAGTAAAAATGAAAATTGTCTAATCACCGGAAGTAGCCAAGAAAAGTACCCAAACTTTGACAAAATTCAGAAAAATAGGTGCCTGTGCGGAAAATGCAATGTATCAATTGTGTTCTTGTCCTTTAGTTAAAGTTTTATATCGTTTAATAGCCAATTGAATTGTCTATCAGATGGTATTTCATCGACAAGTTTCTATCAAAAACTAAAAAAGTTATGTGACTTTGAAAAGTAAGGTATTTTGCGATTTCGAGCAACTTTAGACGCATGTTTCTTGGAAACGCCCCCAACGATTTTTTAAAAACTTTCTCAATCGCGAGACTAATGGGTACTCTGTTTTGTGAAACCACTGTATCATTTTTTGAAATGTCAGGGGTAGCCGAAAAAAGAGATCGAAAATCGAAAACGTCATATTTTTACGATTTGGAGCATTTTTAGAGGCCTATTTCTCGAAAAGTCAACATAATTCTTTTTTGGAACTGGAACTTCTTCTACAGAGAGGCCTATGAGTAGTGTTATACATAAAACGATTGTACAATAGTCCCAAATTTCAGGAGTAGGATCGAAAATTGAACACGGCACCTTTCATTGTTAAGCGAAACATAAGTGGGGGATACAATCTGTACGTTTTGTCAACGTATAGAGTCTATTCAAGAGTGCTTTTATCAGTGATGATATTTGAACTGAAATTCTTTCAACTATGTGTGTTTTCTTCTATCCAAAATATGGGTTTAGTGACCCTGTAACAGAAATAGGTGATTGCTGTGTGTAATAATTAGTCTTTGAATTAATATTGTTGCTTCTTTGTCAAAATTATCTTATACCGGTAATCATCGGGACAGAAATCGACGGCTCGCGCTGTTTATAAGAAAGTAGTATCGTACGGTAGTATCGAATATTGCACCTATGATAAAAAGCATGACGTTGTATGAGCATGGACTCTATGTGTAAATAATATTAAGTTTTTATTAGTGACGTCAAATCTTTAACGTGCACGAAACCAGAAAATTGGCGATATTTCATTGAATATTCAATCAATTTTTGAACCAGTTACATTTTTGAGTAGCTGACATGAACGCGATTCCGAAGTCCCGTGTACACGTTGGTGTGACCGTAAAAGATCCCTTGGCGGTTGGAATTCTATATAAAAGAAGACTAGCGCCGCTGTACGAGCATGTTTAGAGATCATTTCGGGACTAACATATGGTTTACTTTTTTTTATTTCAATAATTCGCTTGCGCGTAGGGATCTTTAGCAGTTGGAGGAAACCGGAGATAACCCACGAAGTTGGACAGGCGACATACCCCTTGTCACGTTCAACCGGGGATTCGAAACCCAGCCAGTTGACTCAATGACAGACCGTATGATACAGCGCAGTCCCAAAGGCTATAGCCTATAGCCTACCGTGCAAATTCCAGCCATGTATCTATATAAGAAACATAAAAGTACAATGTATATATTGGTTATACTATATATGTCACAAAACAACAATCATTAGATAATAATAATTATTTACTAACTAGAACTGCGATGCAGTAATGACGGGTTTCACTGGTGCCACGTTACCCTAAACATATGTCACTTCCGGTACCAATGAAACCATTAAACAGGTTTCCACCTCATCATTGCACACATCAAATAAATGGACACCGAATCAACCAAATCCAGCAATATCAATTCACTTTATATAATAGTTACATGTAAGTGTACAGTACTTCCGGTGATAATGAAAATATTCAATTAGTTTTATGAAATCAGAAATGGCATAAGGCATCACATGGTGAAAATTTTATGTAAATCGAATAATAATTGCCACTTTTATAGACCAAAAACCTTAAAAAGTGACTTGTAGAAAACCGTCTATTCCTCTGCAACCGTACAAGTTAGAAACCATTTTCTGGAATCTGTATGATCGTATGGGTTTATTATATTTGTTGATTTGAATCAAATATCATAATTTTAAAAACATAACAACTCAGACTCATTTGTATAAAATATCTGTTTTGAAAGCTAAAAATGGCATTAGGTATCACACGGTGAAAATTTCATGAAAATCGAATAACAACTCAGACTCATTTGTATAAAATATCTGTTTTGAAAGCTAAAAATGGCATTAGGTATCACACGGTGAAAATTTTATGAAAATCGAATAATAATTGACACTTTTATGGACCAAAAACCTTGAAAAGTTACCTGTTGAAAATCGTCTATTTCTCCTCAACTGAACGAGTTAGAAACCATTTTGTGATACCTATATGATCGCATGGGTTCATTCTATTGGTTGATTGGGACCAAATATCAAAATTTTAAACACGTAACAAATACGACTCATTTGAAGGCTATAAATACAATTTTTGCCCAAATTACGTCATTTCCGGTGATATTGGAAATGTTAAATTGGTTTGGCCTTGTTAAAATTGACATTACGCATCAAATGGTGTCACTTTTATGAAAATCGAATAATAATTGACTCCTTTACAGGCAAACTAGCGTAAAGGGTGACTCATGCAAAATTGCCCATTTCTCGGCAACTGCTCATATTACAAACTAATTTTCACATACATTCTTTTCGTATGGATTATTGCTACTAGTTTATGAAAGTTTCGAAAAATATGAAAAGCCTGAATGGGTTGTGAATAGCTCATTTTTTCACCTTTTTTCGCCTTTAAATCGAAATGATCCGAAAACGAAATAAAAATTTAAAAAACTGAGCGCGATGATTTCTGTGCCTTAACAGGGCACACCCTTTCAGTCATACCAGATTTGAAAAAAATAATATTTGCTTTCAAAAAGTGGTACCGAACTGTCAAAATTGCAGTTTTTGCTAAATTTACGTCACTTCCGTTGCCGAAAGGAAAATGTACCGGTAACAAAAAAAAATGACATTTTGGACCGCGGAACATATGAACTTTGTTTTATACAAATCGAACAATAAATAATTAATCCAGGACTGAAAAACTGAATTAGCCAATGGGGGCCAAGGAAAAATACCGTGACAAAAAATGTTGACATTGTCAAAAATATTCATTAATAAAAAAGTTTTTCGTAAAAATTTAAATTTTCCAAATTTGGCGCCTAATATCTCTGAAGATTCGTCGAAAATAAAAAAATCCAAAGAACCTTAGCTATGTGCCTTGTCTCTGGCTATGTCAAAATGTATCAAATATTACAATCCGACAATTATTGATAACATTACGGCAAAATATCGAAAAACGACAACTTCGGTGATTTCGGACATTTCGCATTGTCACAGAACGTTGGAAATAGCTTTAAAATTTAAGTCAAACCCACTTTCCCAGTAAAACCGAAGACATCGAATCGATCCGACAAGTAGTTTCTGAGATATGCTCAAATGGAAAAATAATAATAATAATAATAATAAGAAGAACTAGAACTACGAAGCAGTAATGACGAGTTTCACTGGTGCCACGTTACCATTGAACTTATGTCACTTTTGGTGCCATGTTACCCTTGAACTCATCGCTTTCAGTACCAATGGAACCGATAAATAAATATGCACAAACTTTGCACGCATCAAATAAAATGGAATCAGAATCAACCAAATCCAGCAATGTCAATTCATTTTATACATTTGTTACATGTAAGTGATCCTGACAAAATTACATTACTTCCGGTGATAATGAAAAATTTCAATTAGTTTTATGAAATCAGAAATGGCATAAGGCATCACATGGTGAAAATTTTATGTAAATCGAATAATAATTGCCACTTTTATAGACCAAAAACCTTAAAAAGTGACTTGTAGAAAATCATCTATTTCTCTCAACCGTACAAATTAGAAACCATATTTTGGTATTTGTATGATCGTTTGGGTTCAATCTATGCGTTGACTGGAATCAAATATCATAATTTTAAATACTTTACAAATCAGACACATTTGAATAAAATATCTGCTTTGGAGGCTAAAAATACAGTTTTCGCCAAAATGAAGTTACTTCCGGTGATACTGAAAATCTTAAATTACTTGTATGAAATCGTAAATGGCATTAGGTATCACACTGTTAAAATTTTATTAAAATCGAATAATAATTGGCACTTTTATGGACCAAAAACCTTGAAAAGTGACCTGTTGAAAATCGCCTATTTCTCCGCAACTGAACAAGTTAGAAACCATTTTATGATATCTATATGATCCCATGGGTTCATTCTATTAGTTGATTGGAATCAAATATCCGAATTTTAAATAAATAACAAATACGACTAACCTGAATAAATTATTTGTTTCGAAAGCTATAAATATAGTTTTTGCCCAAATTACGTCATTTCCGATGATATTGAAAATGTTAAATTGGTTTGACCTAGTCACAATTGACATTACGCATCAAATGGTATCTCTTTTATGATAATCCAATAATAATTGACTCTTTTACAGGCAAAATAGCGTAAAAAGTGACACTTGCAAAATTGACGATTTCTCGGCAACTGCTCATATTACAAACTAATTTTGAGATAGATTCTCTTCGTATGAATTAATGCTACAAGTTTATAAAAGTCAAAAAGAAATATTTTAAAATATGAAACGCCTGAATGGGTTGTAAATAGCTCAATTTTACACCGTTTTTCACCTTTAAACCGAAATGGCGGAAAAATGAAATCGAAATTAAAAAAACGGCTTCCGACTTTTTTTGCCCTTTTACATGTCGCAACTTCTTTCTTTTTACTTATTTTAAAAGAATAATATTTGCTTTCGAAAAGACGTACCTAACCGCCAAAATTGTAGTTTTGGTCAAAATTAAGTCATTTCCGCTGCTGACAGAAAGCTTTATCGGTAATAAAAAAAGTTGAGACTTTGCACCATTGAGCATATGAACTTTGTTTTATACAAATCGAGCAATAAATAATTAACCTAGAACCCATAAACTGAATTAGCCAATAGCGGCCAAGGTGAATTATCGATACAAAATTTTTTCATATTTTTGATCAAATTACATGACCCTTTAATTATAGGTAGAGCGCCATAAAAAAATATTAATAAATAAAAAAGTTTTTTGTCAAAATTTAAATTTTCAAAATTTGGCGCCTAATATCTTCGAAGATTAATCGAAAATCAAAAATCTAAAGAATCGTAGCTATTTGCCGTGTCTTGGGCTATGTCAAAATGTATCAAATGTTAAAATCCGACAATTATTGTTAATATTACGGCAATATTTCAAAAAAAGACAACTTCGGTGATTTCGGACATTTCGCATTGTCACAGAAAGTTCGAAATAGTTTTAATCTCTAACTCACACCCACTTTCCCAGTAAAACCGAAGACATCGAGTTGATCCGACAAATAGTTTCTGAGATATGCTCAAGTGGAACAAAAAAAATAATAATAAGAAGAACTAGAACTGCGACGCAGTAATGACGGGTTTCACCGGTGCCCCGTTACCCTTGAACATATTTCACTTCCGGTACCGATGAAACCATTCAACAGGTTTCCATATAAGCATTGCACACATCAATGTACACAGAATCAACCAAATCCAGCAATATCAATTCATTGTATACATTTGTTACATGTAAGTGATACTGACAAAATTACATTACTTTCGTTGATAATGAAAATGTTAAATTAGTTTTATGAAATCAGAAATGGCATAAGGCATGACATGGAATTTTTTTTTTATGTAAATCGAATAATAATTGCCACTTTTATAGACCAAAAATCTTGAAAAGGGACTTGTAGAAAATCGTCTATTTCTCTGCAACCGTACAAGTTAGAAACCATTTTTTGGTATCTGTATGATCGTATGGGTTTAATCTATTTGTTGATTGGAATCAAATATCATAATTTTAAAAACATTACAAATTAGACTCATTTGAATAAAATATCTGTTTTGAAGGCTAAAAATACAGTTTTTGCCAAAATGACATTACTTCCGATGATAATGAAAATCTTAAATTACTTGTATGAAATCGTAAATGGCATTAGGTATCACACGGTGAAAATTTTATGAAAATCGAATAATAATTGACACTTTTATGGACCAAAAACCTTGAAAAGTTACCTGTTGAAAATCGTCTATTTCTCCGCAACTGAACGAGTTAGAAACCATTTTGTGATACCTATATGATCGCATGGGTTTATTCTATTGGTTGATTGGGACAAAATATAAAAACTTTAAACACATAACAAATACGACTCATTTAAATAAAATTCTGGTTTTGAAGGCTAAAAATACAATTTTTGCCCAAATTACGTCATTTCCGGTGACATTGGAAATGTTAAATTGGTTTGACCTTGTTAAAATTGAAACTACGCATCAAATGGTGTCACTTTTATGAAAATCGAATAATAATTGACTCCTTTACAGGCAAACTAGCGTAAAGGGTGACTCATGCAAAATTGCCTATTTATCGGCAACTGCTCATATTACAAACTAATTTTCACATACATTCTCTTCGTATGGATTATTGCTACTAGTTTATGAAAGTTTCGAAAAAATATATTAAAATATGAAAAGCCTGAATGGGTTGTGAATAGCTCATTTTTTCACCTTTTTTCGCCTTTAAATCGAAATGATCCGAAAACGAAATACAAATTAAAAAAACTGAGCGCGATGATTTCTGTGCCTTAACAAGGCACACCCTTTCAGTCATACCAGATTTGAAAAAAATAATATTTGCTTTCAAAAAGTGGTACCGAACTGTCAAAATTGCAGTTTTTGCTAAATTTACGTCACTTCCGTTGCCGAAAGGAAAATGTAGCGGTAACAAAAGAAATGACATTTTGGACCGCGGAACATATGAACTTTGTTTTATACAAATCGAACAATAAATAATTAACCCAGGACTGAAAAACTGAATTAGCCAATGGGGGCCAAGGAAAAATACCGTGACAAAAAAAGTTGACATTTTTTGTCAAATCAGATGACCCTTTAACCCTTGGTAAAATACCACATAAAAATATTCATTAATAAAAAAGTTTTTCGTAAAAATTTAAATTTTCCAAATTTGGCGCCTTTTATCTCCGAAGATTCGTCGAAAAAAAAATCCAAAGAACCTTAGCTATGTGCCTTGTTTCTGACTATGTCAAAATGTATCAAATATTACAATCCGACAATTATTGATAACATTACGGCAAAAATATCGAAAAACGACAACTTCGGTGATTTCGGACATTTCGCATTGTCGCAGAACGTTGGAAATAGCTTTAAAATTTAAGTCAAACCCACTTTTTCAGTAAAACCGAAGACATCGAATCGATCCGACAAGTAGTTTCTGAGATATGCTCAAATGGAAAAATAATAATAAGAATAATAAGAATAATAAGAATAATCCGAACAAAAACAATAGTGTTTCACACTGGCTACGCAGTGTGAAACCCTAATAATCCGAACAAAAACAATAGTGTTTCACACTGGCTACGCAGTGTGAAACCCTAATAAACCGAACAAAAACAATAGTGTTTCACACTGGCTACGCAGTGTGAAACCCTAATAAGAATAATAATAAGAATAATTTTAACAAAAACATAACACTATAGACTTCTATGATAAGACATATAATACATGTTTAATATATATATAAATAACAATGTCCTACGCTAACAAATAATGAAATATGATAGTATCAGTAAATATAAAAAAAACAAAGTAGTCGCGAACATCCTGGCTCTTGACTGCTTCAGTTGTATTATCCTGGACTCTGTAATTAATAGTAAACTTTTACATGTTAGTGACGTCAAATCTTTAACATGCACGAAACCAGAAAATTGGCGATATTTAGTTTATGAACCAGTTACATATTTCAGTAGCTGACATGAACGCGATTCCGAAGTCCCGCATACACGTTGGTGTGACTGTAAAAGATCCCTTGGCAGTTGGAATTGTATATAAGAGTAGGCTAGCGCCGCTGTACGTTCAAAACATTCCTCATGGTCCATTCCGATCAGAATGGTGTTAAAATCCATTTCATTTTACTTTGATATTAATATCTATTGCGACATTGCTTTTCGTCCATTTCGCGAAACTGTTCTTTTTCCATTTCGCGTAGATCAACTATATTTTTCGATTCCCTTCTATCGTAATGCGCATGCAAAGAACATGTCAATATCTGAGTTATGCAAATGTGTGTTTTTATTTCGGGGGTGGGGGAGTGTGTGTTTGTTTAGGGGGTGAGAGGTGGGGATAGTCTTTTGTCATGGATCTGGCGATCGTGTGACGCCTTGGCACGGTGAAAGCCTTCAGTCTTGCAAGCAAGTCTAGTTAGGCTTTCACCTTCGGTAAAAGGCTATTGTTATTACTAAGATTAATATTATTAGGCTTTCAGACTTTGTCTGAAAGACTATTGTTTTTACTAAAATTATTATTAGGCTTTCAGACTTTTGTCTGAAAGCCTATTGTGATTACTAAAATTATTATTAGGCTTTCAGACTTTCATCTGAAAGCCTATTGTGATTACTAAAATTATTATTATTAAGCTTTCATATTACATATGAAAGCTTATTGTTTCTGTTAAGATTATTATTGTTATTTTTTTTTTGTGTTTTGTCCACAAATCGGATTTCTCAGAATCTAACCATAGGATCGTTCTGAAACTTTTACCTATCCCCCCAAAAATGGGTGGTGGCTGTTGATTAAATATATTTTCAAAACGTTTTACGAATCCGAAATCACCGAATTTTACGAAGGAATGCATTTGACCTACAATGCTGTAACTTTGTGACTATTTGACCTATTTTACTAATTCTTTTTTCTTTGAGTATCTTGAAACATTTACTTCAAATCTGCAATTTCGGATTTTGGCATTTCGAAAATTCGTCGCTGTCATTTCGAACCGGAAGTTATTACCAATTTGACAACTTCTTTAATAGTTGTGCGATTTTCGTGAAATTTAGAATGTTAGTAGATCTTGCCAATGCGACTTCAATGATGTCCTTGGAAATTTTCTAAATTATCTCCCCTTGGTGAAATTAAGGATCAAAGTTTTAAAAAAAATCGTCGAAATATAGGTCAGAATGACCTAAAATAAAAATTTGATACTAGACAAGTAATTACTGATTCGTACACAAAATATGGAGTTTGTCGATCGAACCGGAAGTGCCACCATGTTTAAACGTGAAAAATCAAAAAGGCTTTTTTGCTATTTTACTTACAGACTCGGGCGTCATATTTTCGGAATCCTGGAAGGAATGCCTAAAAATCTATCGGATCAGAATTTTGATTTCGGTCACGTGATGGTCACCATTTTGAATTGAAAATGAAAAATAGAAGCAATTTGAAGGGCCGGGACTTTGGAACACAAGAACTCTCCTTCTAATTAAGCTAGAATGTTCAAACTTGGTGTAGGCGTTCACTAGGTCAATGTCATGATTGAGTTCAAAGATGAGCATTTTTTGCCTAGGGTAAGCAGAGATAAGCAAGCTGATTTGTTGATTCTTTAGGGCACGATGACATTGGTTATAATGAATGGAGGGCGATGAAACTCTTGTCAATCGAGAGGCTAATAGCTGGCCTGTTGTGTGAAATCATTGTATCATTTTTTTAAAATGTCCGGGGTAGCGGAAAAAAGGAGATCGAAATCCAAAAAGTCGTATTTTTACGATTTGGGGCATTTTTAGAGGTCGTGTAAAGTAAAATAAAGCATGCATATACATATATTATTGATATTAAATATATCATATAAAAAACTAAACAATGAATCAGCTGTCATTGACAGATTTTATATTATAAGCATGGTCAGTGGAAGGTCAGCGTATTGTCTAACTTGAACTCACTGACTCCGTAACATTATTGTGGGTATGGTATAAGCTGAATTTGATGAGATGCACATATCTCGTATGACTATTTGGTACTTACAGTGTTAGACTTTGTCGTAACGTTACGGTCTCCATTCATCAAATCGTCGTTGGGGCTATAATACGATTTTGAATCAAGTTATTTATCACTGAGGGACTCAAAATTAGGTTTGATGTAGCTCTGCTCATTTACAGTGGCGAATTTAACGGGCTCATGGGTTCCAGCTCCCTCCTCTAGAAATTTCACAGCACCCGCATGGATTGTGGCTAATTTTGTGGCAGAATTTTATTTTTCTGGGGGAGGTACTTCTAAATGGCTCCGACACAAGTGCCTGAAATGCCATGAAATCACGTTTTCGGCCTCCAATTAAAATTTCTTAGCGGGAGAACCCCCTGACCCGACCCCCTTGCGGGGCTTCACGGTCGGTATCAGCCCCCCTCCCCACCACCATGGTTAATCCGGCGTTGATGTTCCCTCTTGTGCAGCTGCAAAAGAATGTACAAGTTCATTGCCTCATTGTCAAAGATCCCACTTTTCTACCCCAGTTCGGGTAATGAGGTCGAGCGTATATTGTATAGGGGATATTAAACAAGCAAACAGTATGGCTGATGTCTCCCGCCAAAACCCCAAAGTAAAAGATGACACATTAATTAATCGCACTTTCATATTTTTTTCAAAAGTATCGAGCAATCAAACTATACTGTAAATTTCATCACTCTCTGTCAGATAGAAATCAAGGTTATCTTGTCCCAAAGCATCGACCAATGAAATTGCCAAGCTGTAGCTCAAAATGTTCAGTCAAGACCTGATGAACATCTACACCAAGTTTAAACATTCTAGCTCAATTAAAAGCTGGGTTGTTATGTTCCAGTACTTCATTATAACCAAAGTTATCATACCCCAAAGCATCAACCAATTCAAAGTCCCGGCCAATCAAGTTGCTTTGCTTATCCTGACTAAGAGAATGCTCATTGTCGAACTTGGTCAAGGTAATATGGTCAAGGTACTAATGTAATGAAACTATACACAAAGTTTCATCAAATTGCTTATCTCTGCTTACCCATTTTAATAGTCCCCTGCCAATCGAAAAGCCCCCCGACCCACCCACTCCACTCCCGTGTAATACATTAGGTTATAATTGTGTTACAAACGTATCACAAGGAGCATTTGAATATTCTCTCTGAGGCATCTGATACCACTTGTTCCTATTATTATTTTTTTTTTTTTGTGTCATTTCTACAAATCGGATTTCTCAGAATCTAACCATAGGATCAATCTGAAACTTTGACCTACCCCCCCAAAAATGGGGTGCGAATGTTGATTAAATATATTTTCAAATCGTTTTTCGAATCCGAAATCACCGAATTTTACGAACAAATTCATTTGACCTACATTACTGTAACTTTGTAACTATTTTACCTATTTTACTAATTCTTTTTATGAGGGGTGCCTTGAAACATTTACTTAAAATCTGCAATATCGAATTTTCGAATTTCGAAAATTCGTCGCTGTGATTTTGAACCGGAAGTTGAGATCAATTTGAAAACTTTTTTAATAGTTGCACGATTTTCATGAAATTTAGAATGTAAGTAGATCTTATCAATGCGACTTCAAAAATATCATTAGAAATTTTCTAAATTATCTCCCCTTGATGAAATTAAGGATCAAAGTTTTCAAAAAAATCGACGAAATATAGGTCAGATTGCCTTGATTTTTTTTTCTTTACTAGCTACGACACTACTGATTCGTACACAAAAAATTGAGTTTGTAGCTCAAACCGGAAATGCCACCATCTAGAAATGTGAAAATTACATAAGGCTTTTTTGATATTTTACTTACAGACAAGGCAATTATATTTTCCGAATCCTTGAAGGAAAGCCGAAAAACGGTAGATAACACAATTTTGATTTCCGGCAAATGATGGACGCCATTTTGAATTGAAAATGACAATTAGTGAAAAATCCACATTTATGGGCTTGAAAACATATACAATTGGTCGTGACCTAGAGAATATGTCTCCAGGATAGCCTGGATCATGGTCGAACGTTTGGTATTTGAATATTTCAAAAATTCGAATTTCTCCTTTGATGTTTTCCGTGCCGACAAGGTTGTTTTCGAGTTTAGCTGGATTTGACTTCGCGCATGCGCTACGCTAGAACCAAAGGTACCATGAGTACTAAATTCCGGCGAGCAACTTTTCACGTTGGTACCTAGGTACCCTGAAAATTTCAAGGTGATACCTGCATTCGTTCAAGTCGTTTGTTCTTGTCACCTGCCTTTCGTCGTTTTTTTTCTAAGTCAATTTACGGCTTCCATGAGGGGAACAAAGTGGAATTTCGCCGTGACACCGGCACCGATTGTCCGAAAACCATGAAATTTGGACACAATACGCCCATTACCACCCCGGACTCTGTGCCTTACCCCCATTTCGATCCCATTAAAAAAAAAAAGAGTTTTAGCAAAAAAACGATTTTCGGAATTTAATATTGGTTTTAACCCTGTAATACCCAGACATGATATACATATTATTATAATCCCTATGAAATATTTTAATTATTTACTGCTATAATATGAATTATCACTTATTCCCCGTTAAATAATTATCGGTCACCGGGTGCAGCTGTACAACTTCAAGGACCCTGGCTTCAAGTCAATTTACGGCTTCCATGAGGGGAAAAAAGTGGAATTTCGCCGTGACACCGGCACCGATTGTCCGAAAACCATGAAATTTGGACACAATACGCCCATTACCACCCCGGACTCTGTGCCTTACTCCCATTTTGATCCGATTAAAAAAAAAGAGTTTTAGCAAAAAAACGATTTTCGGAATTTAATATTGGTTTTAATTAATTTTGAAATTGCAAATGCAAAGAGATTTTATCGCCTCTTCCTTATGTGATAGGTATTGGTACTATACACATTATCCTTAAAAGACAATTTTTTAAAATGACCGTAACGATGTATCAACACTAGAAACCGAAATCGCCTATTTTGACCTTTTTTGACTGCTGAGGCATCCTTCCGGTGGTCCAAATCTCTGGAATTTCTAGCGGTTGGCTGCGCCGCGATGATATTTATCACATATTAAATTGAGAAAATCCTCAGATATCAAGAACAATAAAAATTCGATAAAATACGGCAATTTTTTAAGCAAAAAACCTTTGATTGTTGGGGGTGGGTTTTGAATTTATTTTGAACGTTCTCGGAATCCAACACTCTTCTATTTTTAATATGTGATAGCTAGAATCCCATCGGAATCCAACACTCTTCTATTTTTAATATGTGATAGCTAGAATCCCAAGGTACATTCTGTGCAAATTTGAAGGCAATCGGAGCACAGGAACGTTGCCTGGGTAGAGCAAAACAACCCGGTCGCGAAAATTTACCTATACTTCAAAGTGATTATCATGTTGTGTTATGATCGCCATTTTAGATCAATCTGAGTCCCTGATCCACCGTCATCTACCAAACCACTCCGAAATATAGCCAAAATCCCAAAATCGACCGTAATTTCTTTTTGCTTCGCGCATGTGCCACGCTGGAACCAAAGGTACGTTGACTACCAAATTCCGGCGAGGAACTTTTCACGTTGGTACCTAGGTGCACTGAAAACTTCAAGGCGATACCTGCATTCGTTCAGATCGTTTGTTCTTGACACGGTTCCTGCCGTTCGTTTTTTTTCCGCCATTTACGGCTTCTGTAAGGGCGAAAAAAGTGGAATTTGGACACAATATGCCAATTACCACTCTGTGACTTACTCCCATTTTGATCAGATTAAAAAAAGGAGTTTGAGCAAAAAATAAACAACCGATTTTCGGAATTTAAATTTGGTTTTAATTAATTTTGAAATTCCAAATGCAAAGGGATCTTATCGCCTCTTCCGTATGTGATTGCTATTAGTACTATACACATTATCCGTAAAAGACATTTTTTTTTAAAATGAGCGCAACACCAAAAACCGAAATCGACTATTTTGTCTTTATCATACATTAAATATTATATGCCATCGGTTAATTTTTATACGCCCACATTGAAATTGAATTTCAGCGATTTCCGATAATTACTGTCAGAGTTATGGCCCTTCATCACTTAAAAAAATTCTTGTGGATGCTCTAGAGGCCAAAGTTAATGTCCGATTGACTTTAAATTTATACACAGTGGTTAAGGTCATGAGACGAAGTAGGCGATTGATTTTCAGCGATATCTGATATTTACTGCCAGAGTTGTGGCCCCTGGTCACTTCAAAATATCTTGTGGACGCTCTAGAGGCCAAAGTTAATATCCGATTGACTTTAAATTTATGCGCAGTGTTGTTGCCCCTGATCACTTCAAAATATCTTGTGGACGCTCTAGAGGCCAAAGTTAATATCCGATTGACTCTAAATTTATGGTCATGACACGAAGATGCCTACAGTATTGATTTTCAGCGATATCTGATATTTACTGCCATTTCCGATAATTACCGTGAGAGTTATTGCCCTTGATCACTTTAAAAAATCTTGTGGACGCTCTAGAAGCTAAATTCAATATCCGATTGACCTTAAATTTATACAGTGTTTAAGGTCATGAGATGAAGAAGCCAATTGATTTTCAGCGATTTCCGATTGAATCTTTTGAAAATCACACCTAACTCTAAAACTAAAGGCAAGAAACGGGCCGGTTTACATTGAAGCACAACTAATTCCTGTCCTGCGTACTCTATAAATATAATATACGGTTTTCTAAATATGCCTTGGATGGTAGCCACAAGTCGACAATTTTTGTTTTGTATTTTTCCCATTTTGTTCATAAGGTAAATGTAATTTTTCAGATACCTGATGACATTTATACTTATTGTTTCAATAGATTCTAATAACCCCCTTTGCAGTTAATATGAAAGCTTTCATATCTGCTATGCAGATCTAGTTATTTATTATTATTTTTTTTTCGCCATAGCCTATTTCTCAGTGCCTGTAACAGATACCGATATGGGACCTAATTTCCTATCGGAAATCATGTGGTGGCTACTTGATAAACTATTTTTGAAACTTGTGCGTCGACCGGAAAGGGCCGAATTTCGTGCGGTGCATAAAAATTAAAAAACGGCCGTAGCTTCGTCAATTCTGTACCTATTTTCATACAAATGACATTTTCAGAAACCCCGAGTCTTTTCTCGGACGATAGCAGTTGAAAATTTCGAAACTTCGTCGCTGTCTTCTAGCGTTCGAAAAATGAAAAATTTTGTTTAAAAGACAATTTTTGTTATTTTTCAAAATTTTCAAATTTGACCTACATTTTTGGATACCTGAAGACCATCCGATTCCAGAAATATAAGTTTCATTCCGAGTTATCGCCCTTTATTTTTCGATTTTTTTCGAATTTTCCAACCCTTATATTTTTGGGAAAGGATAAATCGATAGTTCTGAAAGTCCTGGAACATAAAGCTATATAGTCAGACCGCTGCATAAAGCAATTTCAAAAACAATCCGGAAACCGGAAGTAGTCGAAATAATGATAGATATTTCGAAAAAAAGCAAAAAATGGGTGTTTTGGGGAAAAACTCGATTTCTCCGTCCAATATCAATGGATTAAACGAATTAAGCTTTCGTTGAGTGGCCCGAGGAATGGACTGTCGTATGATGCCCAATTTATACGGATACTATGACCAAGCAGCAAAATATGACAAGCTGAAAATCAAGTATTTTCTGATTTGGAGCGTTTTTGGACGCCTGTATCTCGAAATCTTAACCGCAACTTTTTTTTTAACTTTCTCTATCGCGAGTCCATTCGATAGTCTTGTGAATTATGCCATCCAATAAGACTTTGAAATGTTTGGAATACGATAAAAAAGGGACTGAAAATCGAAAAAAGTCGAAAAATCGTGAAATTTTACAAAATGCTCTATTACTTTATTATTTAAACAAATTTTTACAAAAAGATTACAGATTCGGATAGCTGATCTAATTACGATTCTAACGATGTATAATATGTATTGAGTTATTGAAATTTAATTTTCGATATTTTGACATTTTTGCATTTTTGGCACCTTTGAACATAGGATTTCTCAGGGTCATTTTATCTGATCAGATAATGTAATATATCATTACAGAGCCCTGTCGCTATTTAATTGCCCAAACTGGTTATTAAAACTATTGCGACAATAATCTCCATACCGGAAGTATTCAAAAAATGAAAAAAAAAGGTTAAAAAATTGTCGCTCTTGCGAAAAGCTGGATTTCTCGGTCAGATATTACCGGACCAAAAGAAGTAAAGTGTCTTTGGATAGCCCCATTAATGGACTATTATATGGCATCTCAATGGTACGATTTCGATGGTTAGAAAATAAATTGTGGTACGCCGAAAATCTAGTATTTTCCGTTTTTGGAGCCTTTTTAGACCTCTTTTTCTCGAAAACGACAACTCCGATTTTTCTGAAACTTTTTTAACGCAGAGTCCTATCGGTAGTCTGTGGCGTCAATGTCATTTCAATAAATCCATTTGATTGTATGCCAGTTCAATATCTAACACTCAATTTTTTTTGTAAAAGTTCTATCTTCATGGGCCATATGTATGCTTTTAAAATTAATCCTAATTCGTCTTCACGATTCATGTTTGTTTATATCTTTGCAAGAATTATGGGATTTATTGTGGGAAGGGGCGCAACTCTTGGTTGACTTTGGCTAAAGAGACTGGATAATCAACCACATTAAAAACCAAACTCCCGGTTACGCATGGGTTTTCTCCAATCTGTTTTACAGACCTAAGGCGACATCCGTCTTTTATCTCTGTCCAAGATGACTGACCTTTAAAAAGTCAGACAGCTGTAGTTCTAAGGGTGACGTCACATCACAATGTTTACCAACAAAGCAAGATGGCATCGATAACGCCAAAAAAGATTACTTCTGTGGCTTGTTTTTGTTGTTTTAAAACAAACACGAGCAGGTCAATCAGATTAGACGGTAAAAAATGTACTTCTGAAAGAATACGATAAAAAAGGGACTGAAAATCGAAAAAAGTCGAAAAATCGTGAAATTACTCTATTACTTTATTATTTAAAGAAATTTTTACAAAAAGATTACAGATTCGGATAGCTGATCTAATTACGATTCTAACGATGTATAATATGTATTGAGTTATTGAAATTTAATTTTCGATATTTTGACATTTTTGCATTTTTGGCACCTTTGAACATAGGATTTCTCAAGGTCATTTTATCTGATCAGATAATGTAATATTTCATTACAGAGCCCTGCCGCTATTTAATTGCCCAAACTGGTTATTAAAACTATTCCGACAATAATCTTCATACCGGAAGTATTCAAAAAATGAAAAAAAAGGTTAAAAAATTATCGCTCTTGCGAAAAGCTGGATTTCTCGGTCAGATTTTACCGGACCAAAAGAAGTAAAGTGTCTTTGGATAGCCCCATTAATGGACTATTATATGGCATCTCAATGCGACGATTTCGATGGTTAGAAAATAAATTGTGGTACGCCGAAAATCTAGCATTTTCCGATTTTGGAGCCTTTTTAGACTAGTATTTTCCGATTTTGGAGCCTTTTTAGACGTCTTTTTCTCGAAAACGACAACTCCGATTTTTCTAAAACTTTTTTAACGCAGAATCCTATGAGTGGGCTATGGCGTGAGTCCAACAATAAAAGCATTGAAATAACTTTTTTAACGCAGAGTCCTATCGGTAGTCTGTGGCGTCAATCCAAAAGGAAAAGGTTTGAAATAATATAAGGGGTCCAAAAATGGCCTCAATCTTTGAAAAAAGTTGAAAAATCGTTAAATTATTGAAAATGTTCTTTTATTTATCTTTTTTACAAAAAACTACCGAATAGATGTTTCTGACACTTCTGTGACAGAAAGTTAAGTATCTAAACAAATTGTTAAAACTATCTCGACAATGATCCAAAAACCGGAAGTAGTCGAAAAAATATCCGATATTTTTGAAAAAAAACCGTAAAAAGTGAAATAAGTGGTGATCTTGTGAAAAAGTAATTACTATGCCAGATTCCACCGAATCAAAACAACTAAAGTATCATTGTATATCCTGATCAATGGACGATTTTATGACATCTAAATGGTAAAAATTTGCTGGTTAGGCAATACATTATGGGACGCTGAAAATCTTGTATTTTCCTTTTTGGAGCCTATTCAGACGCTTTTATTTCGGAAACTACTCTTAATTCATTTCATAAACTTCTGTTACTTGGAGTCCTAGGGTGGTCTAGCCTCAATATATACTCATGTCCAAAAGAAAGTATACGCTGTGCATTTCATACTGCATCAATCGAAGTCGTTTTTCCATTCTATGCGGTATTTGGGTACAATTTCAATTTATTTTACCTTTTGTTGCTTAGATATGTTGAGTTTGGATGCAAGAGACAAGCTCAGTAATGTTTTATCAATTGTTTTTAATCTAAACAAAACTTAGACATATATTTAGTGTGTATACTTTCTTTTGGACATCAGTATAGTATAAATGTTCCAAAAAGGGCCCCAATCTTTGAAAAAAAAGCCGAAAAATCGTTATATTTGTATCTGTACTATAAGGGTATTAGGGAGGTAACTATCTCTAAGCACGGTGGAATCCGGCTACTAATTATTAGTCTCTATCATCCAGAAAAATATTCTACGAATAGTAGTCTGGATCCGTTGTCAATATTTGAGAAAAATTGGCTAGATAATCCGGTCTTTTAAATTATCCAAGGGAGGTAACTCCTCTTAAAACCAGATGTTTACGCCCACGAAATTAATTTAAGAATGTCATTTCAATAAATCCATTTGATTGTATGCCAGTTCAATATCTAACACTCAATTTTTTGTTGTAAAAGTTCTCTCTTCATGGGCCATATCTATGCTTTTAAAATTAATCCTAATTCGTCTTCACGATTCATGTTTGTTTATATCTTTGCAAGAATTATGGGATTTATTGTGGGAAGGGGCGCAACTCTTGGTTGACTTTGGCTAAAGAGACTGGATAATCAACCACATTAAAAACCAAACTCCCGGTTACGCATGGGTTTTCTCCAATCTGTTTTACAGACCTAATGCGACATCCGTCTTTTATCTCTGTCCAAGATGACTGACCTTTAAAAAGTCAGACAGCTGTAGTTCTAAGGGTGACGTCACATCACAATGTTTACCAACAAAGCAAGATGGCATCGATAACGCCAAGAAAGATTACTTCTGTGGCTTGTTTTTGTTGTTTTAAAACAAACACGAGCAGGTCAATCAGATTAGACGGTAAAAAATGTACTTCTGAAAGAATTCAGAGTAAACAAACAGAAAAAAACGTCAAATCGATGGTCACACGTGCGTTGTTTACATTAAACGTAGTAATATGAACTGGTACGGGCAAAATTATATCGTTTTACCCATTTCACGCCTCCGCGTACTACTTTCTGTACCTATACTATTCAAAAAAAGTAGGGGATATTTTATTTTTAAGTGTTATTAAAGTCACCTAATGAAACTGACGAAGAAACAAATGACAAAATGAAATGAAGTTCACATTCATCGATTTATTCCAAATGATCGTTAGACTAAGTAAGGCACAGACTGACCATTATAAGGGTAAAATGATACCCGGGGTCAAACAGCAAAGTTACAACAGCATCACAACCAAGTCAGTAACGGGTAAATCCTCCTCTGTTTGCCAAACAAGCATTGATCCGACGTGGCATACTCCTAATGAGACGTCTAAGGTCATTTTGGTCCAGATTGGCCCATTCCTGTTGCAACGCAGCAGCAAGTTCTTGGACATTGGCAGGACGTTGTTGACGTTGACGTAACCTCTGTCCAAGCATGTCCCAGACATGCTCGATGGGGGAGAGGTCGGGACTCAGTGCTGGCCAAGGTAATGTGGTGATGTTCTGTTGTTGGAGGTAACCTGTAACGATCCTGGCCCTGTGACATCTTGCGTTGTCATCCTGGAAGATGAAACGGCGGCCATGACGTCGTGCGAACGGCACAACATGGACTGCCAAGATGTTGTCCCGGTAGTACTGGCCTGTAACACGCCCTGCAACAACATGTAAAGCCGTTCTTCCAGCAACAGTGATGCCTCCCCACACCATAACAGAACCACCCCCAAATCGATCATGTCTGATGACGTTAACGTCTTGGAAGCGCTCGTTTCGACGACGCCACACCCTCCTACGTCTGTCCAAAAAATCAACAGTGAACCTTGACTCATCTGAAAACATCACATTGCTCAAGCGTCGATTATCCCAGTGTTGACGATCCCTACACCAACGACGTCTTGCCTGAATGTGATGATCTCTCAAACAAGGGATCACGCGAGGACGTCGGGCGCGAAGGTTTGCTGTGATGACATGATTTCTCAAGGCCAAGGTACGGATAAATCGATCCTGGGCTTGAGTTGTCGCCATTGGTCGACCTGAGCGTGGTCTGTCCTGTACAGATTGTGTATCACGGTATCTGGACCATAGCCTGCTTATGACAGACTGAGAAACATTCATCGTCCGCGCCACAACCGCCTGTGTTGTGCCGATCTGTAGCATGCCAAGGGCACGTAACCTTTCATTTTGGGTAAGCCGACGCATATCAAAATTTGTTTTCTGGTCACTAAAACAATTAAACTGATGTTTCCACCCTGGAATTCAATGCCACAATGACTGTAACATTCAAAGTCAGAGTCGTGCAAATCTTGGGTTGGACCCCCATGATGATCCCAAGCATCACCTGCATTCCATGCGGTAGCTTTTGGTGCGTTTGGGCGTCAAATGTAACTGGAAATGTTTCTTCTGTTAGGTTCTATAGTGACTTTTTTCGTAGTCATTTGCATATTTTAGTATTATGCCCCCAAAATCAAATATCCCCTACTTTTTTTGAATAGTATATTTACGCTAAATATGGAATATTTTTTATCAAGATATACTTCAAACACCTTTATTTATTTTTCTAATACTAAAAAAAAATGTTTCAGAATTTAATTTGTCGAAAGAAAAAAGTTAATATTTTGTAGTCATTAAGTCGCATCGATGTCATCCTTATCAGTGATTGTAGCGGCCAAGAGAATATTCACTGCGGATCAGTGTGGGTTTTCTCCCACTAGATAATCCGGTATTTTACATTATCCAAGGGAGGTAACTCCTCTTAAAACCAAATGTTTACGCCCACGAAATTAATTTAAGAATGTCATTTCAAAAAATCCATTTGATTGCATGCCAGTTCAATATTTTTTGTACAAGTTCTCTCTTCATGGGCCATATCTATGCTTTTAAAATTAATCCTAATTCGTCGTCACGATTCAGGTTTGTTTATATCAATGCAAGAATTATGGGATTTATTGTTGGAAGGGGTGCAACTCTTAGTTGACTTTGGCTAAATCGGCCGTGGTTTCGCCTATTCTTTACCTATTTTAAAACAATTCACATTTTTGGAAACACTGAATCTTTTCCGAGACAATGGCTATCTCACATTTTTTAATTTCGAACATTTATCTATGGCTTTTGTCGTTCGGAATTTGAAAATTCAAATTTTTACAAAAAACTGTTTTATTAATGAATATTTTTTAGTCGTGTTTTACACAAAATTAACGAGTCATCTGACTTGGGCAAAAATGTGATATTTTTTTGTCTCAGTAATTTTCCTTGGCCGCCATTGGCTAATTCAGTTTTTCAGTCCTAGATTAATTATTTATTGCTCGATTTGTATAAAACAAAGTTCATATACTCCGTTGTCTCAATTGTCATTTTTTTTGTTACCGATAGAGATATCTGTCGGGACCGGAAGTGGTTTATTTTTACCAAAAACTACAATTTTGACAGTTAGGTACCATTTTTCGAAAGCAAATATTATTTTTTTGAAAAATTGATATAACTAAAAGAGTGTGCCCATTAAAGACGCACAAAATGTTGAGATCGATTTTTTTAATTTCGATTTCATTTTCGAGCAAATTCGATTAAGAGGTGAAAAAAGGTGTAAAATTGACCTATTTACAACCCATTCAGGCTTTTCAGATTTTAAAATATTTCTACGTAACTTTTATAAAATTGTAGCTATAAACCATACGAAGAAAATGTATGTTAAAATTAGTTTGTAATATAAGCAGTTAGTGTTTTCGTTATTTTGCCTGTAAAATAGTCAATTATTATTAGATGTTCACAAAAATGGCAATATTTGATTCAAAAAGCAAGTATGCGTCGTATCAAATTGATTACAATTTAAAATTGACACCGAAAGTGACGCCATTTTGTCAAAAAATGCATTTTTAACTTTTAAAATCAATATTTTTTTCAACCAAGAATTCTTTAATATGTATTAATAATTTTAACTTTTGGTTTATATTCACATATTAATGTAATTCATAAGGTCATATAGATTTCACAAAATTGTTTCTAACTTGTTCAGTTGCGGAGAAAAAGGCGATTTTCAACAGGTCACTTTTCAAGGTTTTTGGTCCATAAAAGTGTCAATATTATTCGATTTTCATAAAATTTTCACTGTGTGATACCTAATGCCATTTACAATTTCATACAAGTAATTTAAGATTTTCATTATCGCCGGAAGTAACGTCATTTCGGCAAAAACTGTATTTTTAGCCCTCAAAACAGATATTTTATTCAAATGAGTCTGATTTGTAATGTTTTTAAAATGATGATATTTGATTCCAATCAACAAATAGATTGAACCCATACGATCATACAGATACCAGAAAATGATTTCTAAATTGTACGTTTGCAGAGAAATAGACGGTTTTCTACAAGTAACTTTTCAAGGTTTTTGGTCTATAAAAGTGGCAATTATTATTCGATTTTCATAAAAATTTTCACCATGTGACGCCTTATGCCATTTCTGATTTCATAAAACTAATTGAACATTTTCATTATCACCGGAAGTACTGTACACTTACATGTAACAAATGTATAAAATGAATTGATATTGATGGATTTGGTTGATTCGGCGTCCATTTTATTTGATGTGTGCAATGCTTGTGTGGAAACCTGTTTAATGGTTTCATTGGTACCGGAAGTGACATATGTTTAGGGTAACGTGGCACCGGTGAAACTGTAATCATAAAAATATTCGATATTAAAAAAAAGTAAAAAAACCCAGTAAAAATCGGTGCTCTTGCAAAAATCGTGATTTCACCGTCGGATGTTACCGGATCAAAACACCTAAAGTATCGTTTGGTAGCTCGATGAATGGGCTATTGTATGACACACTTTCTGTCTGATTCCTGAAAGCCGGTTCAGTGCTGCTTGCAGGTCTAGTTATTATTTTTTTTTTTTCGCCATAGCCTGTTTCTCAGTGCCTATAACAGATACCGATATGGGACATAATTTCCTATCGGAAACCATGTGGTGGCTACTTGATAAACTATTTTTGAAACTTGTGCGTCGACCTGAAGTGGCCGAATTTTGTGCGGTGCATAAAAATTAAAAAACGGCCGTAGCTTCGTCAATTCTGTACCTATTTTCATACAAATGACATTTTCAGAAACCCTGAGTCTTTTCTCGGACGATAGCAGTTGAAAATTTTGAAATTTCGAAACTTCGTCGCTGACTTCTAGCGTTCGAAAAATGAAAAATTTTGTTTAAAAGACAATTTTTGTTATTTTTCAAAATTTTCAAATTTGACCTACATTTTTGGATACCTGAAGACCATTCGATTCCAGAAATATAAGTTTCATTCCGAGTTATCGCCCTTTATTTTTCGATTTTTTTCGAATTTTCTGCCCATTTCCCAACCCTTATATTTTTTGGAAAGGATAAATCGATAGTTCCGAAAGTCCTGAAACATAAAGCTATATAGTCAGACCGCTGCATAAAGCAATTTCAAAAACAATCCGGAAACCGGAAGTAGTCGAAATAATGATAGATATTTCGAAAAAAAAGCAAAAAATGGGTGTTTTGGGGAAAAACTCGATTTCTCCGTCCATTATCAATGGATTAAACGAATTAAGCTTTCGTTTAGTGGCCCGAGGAATGGACTGTCGTATGATGCCCAATTTATACGGATACTATGACCAAGCAGCAAAATATGACAAGCTGAAAATCAAGTATTTTCTGATTTGGGGCGTTTTTGGACGCCTGTATCTCGAAATCTTAACCGCAACTTTTTTTTTAACTTTCTCTATCGAGAGTCCATTCGATAGTCTTGTGAATTATGCCATCCAATAAGACTTTGAAATGTCTGGAATACGATAAAAAAGGGACTGAAAATCGAAAAAAGTCGAAAAATCGTGAAATTTTACAAAATGCTCTATTACTTTATTATTTAAACAAATTTTTACAAAAAGATTACAGATTCGGATAGCTGACCTAATTACGATTCTAACGATGTATAATATATATTGAGTAATTGAAATGTAATTTTCGATATTTTGACATTTTTGCATTTTTGGCACCTTTGAACATAGGATTTCTCAGGGTCATTTTATCTGATCAGATAATGTAATATATCATTACAGAGCCCTGTCGCTATTTAATTGCCCAAACTGGTTATTAAAACTATTCCGACAATAATCTCCATACCGGAAGTATTCAAAAAAAGAAAAAAAAGGTTAAAAAATTGTCGCTCTTGCGAAAAGCTGGATTTCTCGGTCAGATATTACCGGACCAAAAGAAGTAAAGTGTCTTTGGATAGCCCCATTAATGGACTATTATATGGCATCTCAATGGTACGATTTCGATGGTTAGAAAATAAATTGTGGTACGCCGAAAATCTAGTATTTTCCGTTTTTGGAGCCTTTTTAGACGTCTTTTTCTCGAAAACGACAACTCCGATTTTTCTGAAACTTTTTTAACGCAGAGTCCTATCGGTAGTCTGTGGAGTCAATCCAAAAGGAAAAGGTTTGAAATAATATAAGGGGTCCAAAAATGGCCTCAATCTTTGAAAAAAGTTGAAAAATCCTTACTGAAAATGATCTTCTAATTTTCTTTCTTTGGAAAACAGATGAATGGATTATTGTGAAACTTCTTGTACAGAAGGTAAGGTAACCAAAGAACTTGTTAAAGCTATCCCGACAATGATCCAAAAAACGGAAGTAGTCGAAAACATTTCGGATATTTTGAGAAAAAAAACCCGTAAAAGTGATTACTACGCCAGATTTCACCGAATCATAACAACTAAAGTGTCATTGGATAGGTCGAACAATGGACAATCTTATGAGATCTAAATGGTAAAAATTCGCGGGTTAGGCAATATATAATGGAACGCTGAAAATCTATTATTTTCATTTTTGGAGCCTAACTTCTGTTACTTGGAGTCCTAACGGTGGTCTATGGTGTGAATCCAAATTTAAAAGCCTCAATATAGTATAAATGGTCCAAAAGGGCCACAATCTTTGAAAAGAAGTCGAAAAATCGTTATATCTGTAAATCTGCTTCTAATGGTATAAGGGAGGTAAAACTGTCCAATGGATCTTTCTGAAACCTCTGGTACAGGAAATTGAATTCCCATACCACTTGTTAAATCCATCCCGATAATGATCCGTTAACAGGAAGTAGTCAAATAAATATTCGATATTTAAAAAAAAAAGACAGTAAAAAAAATCGGGATTTAACCGTCGGGTGGTACCGGATCAAAACATCTAAAGTATCGTTTGGTAGGTCGATAAATGGGCTATTGTATTACACACCTCCTGTCTGATTCCTGAAAGCCGGTTCAGTGCTGCTTGCAGGTCTAGTTATTATTATTTTTTTCCGCTGCAGCCTATTTCTCCATGATCGGAAACAGATATAGATCTGGAACCAAATTTTCTATTGGGAAACCATGTGGTGGCTACTCCTTAAAACAATTTTGAAACTTCTGCGCAGACCGGAAGTGGCCGAATTTCGTGCGGTGCATAAAAATTAAAAAACGGCCGTAGCTTCGTCAATTCTGTACCAGTTTTCATACAATAGCAGTTGAAAATATCGAAATTTCAAAACTTCGTCGCTGACTTCTAGCGTTCGAAAAATGAAAACTTTTGTTTAAAACACATATTTTGTTATTTTTCAAAATTTTCAAATTTGACCTACATTTTTGGATACCTAAAGACCATCCGATACCAGAAATATAACTTTCATTCCGAGTTATCGCCCGTTATTTTTCGATTTTTTTCGAATTTTCTGCCCATTTCCCAACCCTTATATTTTTGGGAAAGGATAAATCGATAGTTCTGAAATTCCTGGAACATAAAGCTATATAGTCAGACCGCTGCATAAAGCAATTTCAAAAACGATCCGGAAACCGGAATTAGTCGAAATAATGATAGATATTTCGAAAAAAATGCAAAAAATGGGTGTTTTGGGGAAAAACTTGATTTCTCCGTCCAGTATCAATGGATTAAACGAATTAAACTTTCGTTGAGTGGCCCGAGGAATGGACTGTCGAATGATGCCCAATTTATACGGATACTGTTACCAAGCAGCAAAATATGACAAGCAGAAAATCAAGTATTTTCTGATTTGGAGCGTTTTTGGACGCCTGTATCTCGAAATCTTAACTGCAACTTTTTTTTTAACTTTCTCTATCGAGAGTCCATTCGATAGTCTTGTGAATTATGCCATCCAATAAGACTTTGAAATGTCTGGAATACGATAAAAAAAGGGACTGAAAATCGAAAAAAGTCGAAAAATCGTGAAATTTTGGAAAATGCTATATTAATTTATTATTTAATCAGATTTTTACGAAAAGGTTACACATTCAGATAGCTGAGTTAATTACGATTCTAACGATGTATAATATGTATTGAGTTATTGAAATTTAATTTTCGATATTTTGACATTTTTGGATTTTTGGCACTTTTTAACATAGGATTTCTCAGGGCCATTTTATCTGATCAGATAATGTAATATATCATTACAGAGCCCTGTGGCTATCTAATTGTCCAAATTGGTTATTAAAACTACCCCGACAATAATCTCCATACCGGACGTATTCAAAAAATAAAGAAAAAGGTTAAAAAAAATTAGCGCTCGTGCGAAAAACTTGATTTCTCCATCAGATCTTAGCGGACCAAAAGAACTAAAGTGTCGCTGGATAGCCCCATTAATGGACTATCATATGACATCTGAATGATAATATTTAGATGGCTAGAAAATAAATTATGGTACGCCGAAAATCTAGTATTTTCCGTTTTGGAACATTTTGAGAGGCCCTTTTCTCAAACACAACAACTACGTTTTTTCTTAATTTTTTTTTACCCAGAGTCCTGTGGGTGGACTATGGCGTGATTCCAAAAATAAAAGCATTGAAATAACATAAGTTGTCCAAAAAGAACCTCAATCTTGGAAAAAAATTGAAAAATCCTCAAATTACTGAATATGCTCTTCTATTATTCTTTGTTTTGGAAACAGCTCAATGGGTGTTTCTGAAACTTCTGGTACAGAAAGTTAACTATCCAAACAACATGTTAAAACTATCACAACAATGATCCAAAAACCGGAAGTAGTCGAAAAAATATCCGATATTTTGAAAAAAAAACCCTTAAAAAATAAAAAATGGTGATTTTGCGAAAAATGTGATTACAACGCCATATTTCAACGAATGAAAACAACTAAAGTGTAATTGTATATCTTATGACATCTCAATGGTAATAAATCGCTGGTTAGGTAATATATTATGAGATGCTGAAAATCTAGTATTTTCCTTTTTGGGTGTTACCGGATCAAAACATCTAAAGTATCGATTGGTAGCTCGATAAATGGGCTATTGTATGACACACTTCCTGTCTGATTCCTGAAAGCCGGTTCAGTGCTGCTTGCAGGTCTAGTTATTAGGCTTTCAGACTTTCGTCTGAAAGCCTATTGTGATTACTAAAATTATTATTAGACTATTGTTTTTACTAAAATTATTATTATTATTTTTTTTTAACGCTGCAGCCTATTTCTCCATGATCGGAAACAGATATCGATCTGGAACCAAATTTTCTATTTGGAAACCATGTGGTGGCTACTCCTTAAAACAATTTTGAAACTTCTGCGCAGACCGGAAGTGGCCGAATTTCGTGCAGTGCATGAAAATTAAAAAACGGCCGTAGCTTCGTCAATTCTGTACCTATTTTCATACAAATGATATTTTCAGAAACCCTGAGTCTTTTCTCGGACGATAGCATTTGAAAATTTCGAAATTTCGAAACTTCGTCGCTGACTTCTAGCGTTCGAAAAATGAAATTTTTTGTTTAAAACACAATTTTTGTTATTTTTCAAAATTTTCAAATTTGACCTACATTTTTGGATACCTGAAGACCATCCGATACCAGAAATATAAGTTTCATTCCGAGTTATCGCCCTTTATTTTTCGATTTTTTAAAATTTTCTGCCCATTTCCCAACCCTTATATTTTTGGGAAAGGATAAATCGATAGTTCTGAAAGTCCTGGAACATAAAGCTATATAGTCAGACCGCTGCATAAAGCAATTTCAAAAACGATCCGGAAACCGGAAGTAGTCGAAATAATGATGGATATTTCGAAAAAAATGCAAAAAATGGGTGATTTGGGGAAAAACTTGATTTCTCCGTCCAGTATCAATGGATTAAACTAATTGCAAAATGCAAAAAATGGGTGATTTGGGGAAAAACTTGATTTCTCCGTCCAGTATCAATGGATTAAACGAATTAAACTTTCGTTGAGTGGGCCGAGGAATGGACTGTCGAATGATGCCCAACTTATACGGATACTCTTACCAAGCAGCAAAATATGACAAGCAGAAATTCAAGTATTTTCTGATTTGGAACGTTTTTGGACGCCTGTTTCTCGAAATCTTAACCGCAACTTTTTTCTTAACTTTCTCTATCGAGAGTCCATTCGATAGTCTTGTGAATTATGCCATCCAATAAGACTTTGAAATGTCTGGAATACGATAAAAAAGGGACTGAAAATCGAAAAAAGTCGAAAAATCGTGAAATTTTGCAAAATGCTCTATTACTTTATTATTTAAACAAATTTTTACAAAAAGATTACAGATTCGGATAGCTGACCTAATTACGATTCTAACGATGTATAATATGTATTGAGTTATTGAAATTTTATTTTCGATATTTTGACATTTTTGCATTTTTGGCACCTTTGAACATAGGATTTCTCAGGGTCATTTTATCTGATCAGATAATGTAATATATCATTACAGAGCCCTGCCGCTATTTAATTGCCCAAACTGGTTATTCAAACTATTGCGACAATAATCTCTATACCGGAAGTATTCAAAAAATGTAAAAAAAGGTTAAAAAATTGTCGCTCTTGCGAAGAGCTGGATTTCTCGGTCAGATATTACCGGACGAAAAGAAGTAAAGTGTCTTTGGATAGCCCCATTAATGGACTATTATATGACATCTCAATGGTACGATTTCGATGGTTAGAAAATAAATTGTGGTACGCCGAAAATCTAGTATTTTCCGTTTTTGGAGCCTTTTTAGACGTCTTTTTCTCGAAAACGACAACTCCGATTTTTCTGAAACTTTTTTAACGCAGAGTCCTATCGGTAGTCTGTGGCGTCAATGTCATTTCAATAAATCCATTTGATTGTATGCCAGTTCAATATCTAACACTCAATTTTTTTTGTAATAGTTCTATCTTCATGGGCCATATCTATGCTTTTAAAATTAATCCTAATTCGTCTTCACGATTCATGTTTGTTTATATCTTTGCAAGAATTATGGGATTTATTGTGGGAAGGGGCGCAACTCTTGGTTGACTTTGGCTAAAGAGACTGGATAATCAACCACATTAAAAACCAAACTCCCGGTTACGCATGGGTTTTCTCCAATCTGTTTTACAGACCTAATGCGACATCCGTCTTTTATCTCTGTCCAAGATGACTGACCTTTAAAAAGTCAGACAGCTGTAGTTCTAAGGGTGACGTCACATCACAATGTTTACCAACAAAGCAAGATGGCATCGATAACGCCAAAAAAGATTACTTCTGTGGCTTGTTTTTGTTGTTTTAAAACAAACACGAGCAGGTCAATCAGATTAGACGGTAAAAAATGTACTTCTGAAAGAATACGATAAAAAAGGGACTGAAAATCGAAAAAAGTCGAAAAATCGTGAAATTACTCTATTACTTTATTATTTAAAGAAATTTTTACAAAAAGATTACAGATTCGGATAGCTGATCTAATTACGATTCTAACGATGTATAATATGTATTGAGTTATTGAAATTTAATTTTCGATATTTTGACATTTTTGCATTTTTGGCACCTTTGAACATAGGATTTCTCAAGGTCATTTTATCTGATCAGATAATGTAATATTTCATTACAGAGCCCTGCCGCTATTTAATTGCCCAAACTGGTTATTAAAACTATTCCGACAATAATCTTCATACCGGAAGTATTCAAAAAATGAAAAAAAAGGTTAAAAAATTATCGCTCTTGCGAAAAGCTGGATTTCTCGGTCAGATTTTACCGATCCAAAAGAAGTAAAGTGTCTTTGGATAGCCCCATTAATGGACTATTATATGGCATCTCAATGCGACGATTTCGATGGTTAGTAAATAAATTGTGGTACGCCGAAAATCTAGCATTTTCCGATTTTGGAGCCTTTTTAGACTAGTATTTTCCGATTTTGGAGCCTTTTTAGACGTCTTTTTCTCGAAAACGACAACTCCGATTTTTCTAAAACTTTTTTAACGCAGAATCCTATGGGTGGGCTATGGCGTGAGTCCAACAATAAAAGCATTGAAATAACTTTTTTAACGGAGAGTCCTATCGGTAGTCTGTGGCGTCAATCCAAAAGGAAAAGGTTTGAAATAATATAAGGGGTCCAAAAATGGCCTCAATCTTTGAAAAAAGTTGAAAAATCGTTAAATTATTGAAAATGTTCTTTTATTTATCTTTTTTACAAAAAAACTACCGAATAGATGTTTCTGACACTTCTGTGACAGAAAGTTAAGTATCTAAACAAATTGTTAAAACTATCTCAACAATGATTCAAAAACCGGAAGTAGTCGAAAAAATATCCGATATTTTTGAAAAAAAAACGTAAAAAGTAAAAGAAGTGGTGATCTTGTGAAAAAGTGATTACTATGCCAGATTTCACCGAATCAAAACAACTAAAGTATCATTGTATATCCTGACATCTAAATGGTAAAAATTTGCTGGTTAGGCAATACATTATGGGACGCTGAAAATCTTGTATTTTCCTTTTTGGAGCCTATTCAGACGCTTTTATTTCGCAAACTACTCTTAATTCATTTCATAAACTTCTGTTACTTGGAGTCCTAGGGTGGTCTAGCCTCAATATATACTCATGTCCAAAAGAAAGTATACGCTGTGCATTTCATAATGCATCAACCAAAGTCGTTTTTCCATTCTATGCGGTATTTGGGTACAATTTCAATTTGTTTCACCTTTTATTTTGCAAAAATCGCGATTTCTCAGCCGGGTGTCACTGAATCAAAACAACTAAAGTATCGTTTGGTAGCTCAATTAATGGGCTAACGTATGACACACTTCCTCTCTGATTCTTGAAAGCCGGTTCAGTGCTGCTTTCAGGTCTAGTTATTATTATTATTATTATTTACCGCGGGAGCCTATTTCTCCATGATCGGAAATAGATATCGATCTGGAACCAAATTTTCTATAGGGAAACCATGTGGTGGTTACTTGATAAAGTATTTTTGAAACTTCTGCGCAGAACGGAAGTGGCCGAATTTTGAACGGTAGCAATAAATCAAAAAGCTGCCGTGGTTTCGCCAATTCTTTACCTATTTTAAAACAATTTACATTTTCGGAAACCATGAATCTTTTCCGAGACAATGGCTATCTCACATTTTTGGATTTCGAACATTCATCTATGGCTTTTGTCGTTCGAAATTTGAAAATTTAAATTTTTACAAAATACTTTTTTATTTATGAATATTTTTTAGTCGTGTTTCACACAGAATTAACGAGTCATCTGGCCGCCATTGGCTAATGCAGTTTTTCAGTCCTAGATTAATTATTTATTTCTCGATTTGTATAAAACAAAGTTCATATACTCCGTTGTCTCAATTGTCATTTTTTTTGTTACCGATAGAGATATCTGACGGCACCGGAAGTGGCTTAATTTTACCAAAAACTACAATTTGACAGTTAGGTACCATTTTTCGAAAGCAAATATTATTTTTTTAAAAAAACTGATATAACTAAAAGAGTGTGCCCTTTACGGGCGCACAAAATGTTGAGATCGGTTTTTTTAATTTCGATTTCATTTTCGAGCAAATTCTATTAAGAGGTGAAAAAAGGTGTAAAATTGACCTATTTACAACCCATTCAGGCTTTTCAGATTTTAAAATATTTCTACGTAACTTTTATAAACTTGTAGCTATAATCCATACGAAGAAAATGTATGTTAAAATTAGTTTGTAATATAAGCAGTTACCTAGAAATGGGCAATTTTGCATAAGTCACTGTTTTCGTTATTTTGCCTGTAAAATAGTCAATTATTATTGGATTTTCACAAAAGTGACACCATTTGATTCAAAAAGCAAGTATGCGTCGTATAAAATTGATTACAATTTAAAATTGACACCGGAAGTGACGCCATTTTGTCAAAAATTGCATTTTTAACTTTTAAAATCAATATTTTTTTCAACCAAGAATTATTTAATATGTATTAATAATTTTAACTTTTGAATTACATTAACATATTAATAAAATTCATAAGGTCATATAGATTTCCCAAAATTGTTTCTAACTTGTTCAGTTGCGGAGAAATAGGCGATTTTCAACAGGTCACTTTTCAAGGTTTTTGGTCCATAAAAGTGTCAATTATTATTCGATTTTCATAAAATTTTCACTGTGGCAATTATTATTCGATTTACATAAAACTTTCACCATGTGATGCCTTATGCCATTTCTGATTTCATAAAACTAATTGAACATTTTCATTATCACCGGAAGTACTGTACACTTACATGTAACAAATGTATAAAATGAATTGATATTGCTGGATTTGGTTGATTCTGCGTCCATTTTATTTGATGTGTGCAATGCTTATGTGGAAACCTGTTTAATGGTTTCATTGGTACCGGAAGTGACATATGTTTAGGGTAACGTGGCACCGGCGAAACCGTAGTCATAAAAATATTCGATATTAAAAAAAACCACAGTAAAAATCGGTGCTCTTGCAAAAATCGTGATTTCACGGTCAGGTGTGAACGGATCAAAACACCTAAAGTATCGTTTGGTAGCTCGAAGAATGGGTTATTGTATGACACACTTCCTATCTGATTCCTGAAATCCGGTTCAGTGCTGCTTGCAGGTCTAGTTATTATTATTATTTTTTATCCCGGGAGCCTATTTCTCCATGATCGAAAACAGATATCGATCTGGAACCAAATATTCTATCAGGAAACCAGGGGGTGGCTACTCCTTACAACAATTTTGAAACTTCTGCGCATACCGGAAGTGACCGAACTTTGTACATTTTCGCGATATTGAAAATTGGCCGTGGTTTCGTCAATTCTTTACCTATTTTCAAACAAATGACATTTTCGGAAACCCCGAATCTTTTCCGAGATAATGGCTATCTCACATTTTTCAATTTCGAACATTCATCTATGGTTTTTGTCGTTCGAATTTTGAAAATACGTTGTTTTCGAGACAATTTTTGTTATTTTTCAAAATTTTCAAATTTGACCTACATTTTTGGATACCTGAAGACCATCCGATTCCAGAAATATAAGTTTCATTCCGAGTTGTTGCCCTTTATTTTTCGATTTTTTTCGAATTTTCTGCTCATTTCCCAACCCTTATATTTTTTGGAAAGGATAAATCGATATTTCTGAAAGTCCTGGAACATAAAGCTATATAGTCAGACCGCTGCATAAAGCAATTTCAACAACGATCCGGAAACCGGAAGTAGTCGAAATAATGAAAGATATTTCGAAAAAAACGCAAAAAATGGGTGTTTTGCGGAAAAACTTGATTTCTCCTTCCAGTATCAATGGATTAAACAAATTAAGCTTTCGTTGATTGGCCCAAGGAATGGACTGTCGTATGATGCCCAATTTATACAGATACTATGACCAAGCAGCAAAATATGACACACTGAAAATCAAGTATTTTCTTATTTTTAGCGTTTTTGGACGCCTGTATCTCGAAAACGGCTCCAGGGATTTTTCTTAAACTTTCCCTATCGAGAGTCCCTCCGGTAGTCTTGTGCATGAATCAATCCAATAAGACATTAAAATGTCTTGAATAGGTAAAATAACGTACTGAAAATGGAAAAAAGTTGAAAAATCGTGAAATTTTGGAAAATGCTCTATTACTTTATTTTTTAAACAATTTTTTACAAAAAAGTTACACATTCAGATAGCTGACCTAATTACGATTCTAACGATGTATAATATGTATTGAAATATTTAAATTTAATTTTCGATATATTGACATTTTTGCATTTTTGGCAATATTGAACTTAGGATTTCCCAGGGACATTTTATCTGATCAGACAATGTAATATATCATTACATAGTCCTGTGGCTATTTGATAAGCCAATCCGGTTATTAAAACTATCCCGACAATAATCTCCATACCGGAAGTATTCAAAAAATGAAGAAAAAAGGTTTAAAAAAATAGCGCGCTTGCGAAAAACTTGATTTCTCCATCAGATGTTAGCGGACCAAAAGAACTAAAGTATCGCTGGATAGCCCCATTAATGAACTATCATATGACATCTGAATGATACGATTTAGATGGCTAGAAAATAAATTATGGTACGCCGAAAATCTAGTATTTTCCGTTTTGAAGCATTTTGAGACGCCATTTTCTCGAAAATGAAAACTAATTTTTTTCTTAAACTTTTTTTACTCAGAGTCCTATCGGTGGACTATGGCGTGATTCCAAAAATAAAAGCATTGAAATAATATAAGTGGTGCAAAAAGAACCTCAATCTTGGAAAAAAGTTGAAAAATCCTTGAATTACTGAAAATGATCTTCTAATTTTCTTTCTTTGGAAAACAGCTGAATGGATTATTCTGAAACTTCTTGTACAGAAGGTAAGGTAACCAAACAACTTGTTAAAACTATCCCGACAATGATCCAAAAACCGGAAGTAGTCGAAAAAATATCCCATATATTAAGAAAAAAAAACCGTAAAAAGTAAAAAAAATGGCTATCTTGTGAAAAAAGTGATTACTACGCAAAATTCCACCGAATCAAAACAACTAAAGTGTCATTGGATAGTTCGAAAAATGGACGATCTTATGACGTCTAAATGGTAAAAATTCGCGGGTTAGGCAATATATAATGGAACGCTGAAAATCTATTATTTTCTTTTTTTGAGCCTATTCAGACGCTTTTATTTCGAAAACTTCTCTTTTTTCCTTTCTTAAACATGCATTATGCAAGATCAAAATCTGCTTATTACAAGTCTTTCTTTAGGCCTGAAATGTTATCTAAATTATCAATTAGACATTAATTAACTTATCCAGACCATAATAAACTCTCGATGTCAAGGCCAGCCTGCGATGTTAGCTGCATTAGATTCCTATATGCCGCTAACGGCTATTGATAATTACATCAATAAAAGTGGATAATCGAGACTATGCTGTTTATATTAATGATTTTAGTAATGATGACCGAGACTGTGCAAAAATTTCACCAAATTTTCACCCGCTTCTTTCTCGGCTCATAGTGGATCAATTTGACTGAAATTTTCAGCACATTACCTTTACATTTGTGTAGTTTTTAACTATTATAGCGAGAACTGCCATCTCTTTATCTTATCTCCCATAATGTATCTTTAAACTTATGTTACTTAGAGTCCTAACGGTGGTCTATGGTGTGAATCCAAATTTAAAAGCCTCAATATCTTATAAATGGTCCAAAAGGGCCACAATCTTTGAAAAGAAGTCGAAAAATCGTTATATCTGTAAATCTGCTTCTAATGGTATAAGGGAGGTAAAACTGTCCAATGGATCTTTCTGAAACTTCTGGTACAGGAAGTTAAGTTCCCACACCACTTGTTAAATCTATCCCGATAATGATCCGTAAACAGGAAGTAGTAAAAAAAAAATATTCGATATTTAAAAAAAAAAGACAGTAAAAAAATCGGTGCTCTTGAACAATCGGGATTTCGCCGTCGGGTGTGACCGGATAAAAACATCTAACGTATCTTTTGGTAGCTCGATAAATGGGCTATTGTATGACACACTTCCTGCCTGATTCCTGAAAGCCGGTTCAGTGCTTCTTGCAGGTCTAGTTCTTCTTATTATTATTTTTCTTTTTCCATTAACAAAAATCGTTGGATTTTAACATTGGATACATTTTGACATAGCCAGAGACAGGGCACATAGGTACGGTTCTTTAGATTTTTTATTTTAGACGAATCTTCGGAGATATTACATGCCAAATTTTGAAAATTTAAATTTTTACGAAAAACTTTTTTATTAATGAATATTTTATACCCAGGGTTCAGGAGTCATCTGATTTGACCAAAAATGGCAACATTTTTTGTCTCAGTAATTTTCCTTGGCGCCATTGAATAATTCAGTTTTTCAGTCCTAGATTAATTATTTATTGCTCGATTTGTATAAAACAAAGTTCATATACTCCGTTGCCTCAATTGTCATTTTTTTTGTTACCGGTAGAGATATCTGTCTCCACCGGAAGTGGCTTAATTTTACCAAAAACTACAATTTTGACAGTTAGGTACAATTTTTCGAAAGCAAATATTATTTTTTTAAAAAAAGACTGATATTACTAAAAGAGTGTGCCCTTTAAAGGCGCACAAAATGTTGGGATCGTTTTTTTTAATTTCGATTTCATTTTCGAGCAAATTCGATTAAGAGGTGAAAAAAGGTGTAAAATTGACTTATTTACCACCCATTCAGGCTTTTCAGATTTTAAAATATTTCTACGTAACTTTTATAAACTTGTAGCTATAATCCATACGAAGAAAATGTATGTTAAAATAAGTTTGTAATATAAGCAGTTACCTAGAAATGGGCAATTTTGCATAAGTCACTGTTTTCGTTATTTTGCCTGTAAAATAGTCAATTATTATTGGATTTTCACAAAAGTGACACCATTTGATTCAAAAAGCAAGTATGCGTCGTGTCAAAATGATTACAATTTAAAATTGACACCGGAAGTGACGCCATTTTGTCAAAAAATGCATTTTTAACTTTTAAAATCAGTATTATTTTTTTTAACTTAGGATTATTTAATATGTATTAATAATTTTAACTTTTGGTTTACATTCACATAGTAAAATTCATAAGGTCATATAGATTTCCCAAAACTTGTTCAGTTGCGGTTTTCAACAGGTCACTTTTCAAGGTTTTTGGTCCATAAAAGTGTCAATTATTATTCGATTTTCATAAAATTTTCACTGTGTGATACCTCATGCCATTTACAATTTCATACAAGTAATTTAAGATTTTCATCATCACCGGAAGTAACATCATTTTGGCAAAAACTGTATTTTTAGCCTTCAAAACAGATATTTTATTCAAATGAGTCTGATTTGTAATGTTTTTAAAATTATGATATTTTATTCCAATCAACAAATAGATTGAACCTATACGATCATACAGATACCAGAAAATTGTTTCTAACTTCTACGGTTGCAGAGAAATAGACGGTTTGATACAAGTCACTTTTCAAGGTTTTTGGTCTATAAAAGTGGCAATTATTATTCGATTTACATAACATTTTCACCATGTGATGCCATTTCTGATTTCATAAAACTAATTGAACATTTTCATTATCACCGGAAGTACTGTACACTTACATGTAACAAATGTATAAAATGAATTGATATTGCTGGATTTGGTTGATTCGGCGTACATTTTATTTGATGTGTGCAATGCTTATGTGGAAACCTGTTTAATGGTTTCATTGGTACCGGAAGTGACATATGTTTAGGGTAACGTGGCACCGGTGAAACCGTAGTCATAAAAATATTCGATATTTAAAAAACCCCCCAGTAAAAATCGGTGCTCTTGCAAAAATCGTGATTTCAATGTCGGGTGTGACCGGATCAAAACACCTAAAGTATCGTTTGGTAGCACGATGAATGGGCTATTGTATGACACGCTTCCTGTCTGATTCCTGAAAGCCGGTTCAGTGCTGCTTGCAGGTCTAGTTATTATTATTATTCCAATTTATTTTTGATTAGATCTCATCAACTGCTTGTCGGATCACTACGATTTTTTCAGTTTTACTGGAAAAGTGGGTGTGACTTAGAGAATAAAGTGGGTGTGACTTAGAGAATAAAGCTATTTTGAACGTTCTGCGACAATGCGAAATGTCCGAAATCATCTGAGCTATCGTTTTTAGAAATATTGCAGTAATTTTAACAATAATCATTGGATTTTAACTTTCGATACATTTTGGCATAGCCTGAGACAGGGCACATAGCTACGCTACTTTGATTTTTGATTTTCGGCGAATCTTCGCAGATATTAGGCGCCAAATTTCGAAAATTCAAATTTTTACAATTTCTTTTTTTATTTATGAATATTTTTTAGTCGTTTTTTACACAAAATTAACGAGTTATCTGACTTGAGCAAACATCTGAATTTTTTTGTCTCTGTAATTTTCCTTGGCAGCCATTGGCTAATTCAGTTTTTCAGTCCTAGATTAATTATTTATTGTTCGATTTGTATAAAACAAAGTTCATATGCTCCGTTGTCTCAATTGCCATTTTCTTGTTACCGATAAAGTTATCTGTCGGTACCGGAAGTGGCGTAATTTTACCAAAAACTACAATTTTGACAGTTAGGTACCACTTTTCGAAAGGAAATATTATTTTTTTCAAATTTGGTATTACTGAAAGGGTGCGCCCTTTAAAGGCGCACAAAATGTTGGGCCCAGTTTTTTTAATTTCGATTCCGTTTTCGGGCTATTTCGATTAAAATGTGAAAAAAGGTGTAAAATTAAGCTATTTACAACCCATCCAGCGTTTTCATATTTTAAAATATTACTTCGTAACTTTCATAAACTCGTAGCAATAATCTATACGGAGAGAATGTATGTGAAAATTAATTTGTAATATGGATTTTCATAAGAGTGACACCATTTGATGCATAATGTCAATTGTGACTAGTTCAACCCAATTAAACATTTTCAATGTCACCGGAAATGACGAAATTTGGGCAAAATCTATATTTATAGCCATCGAAACAAATAATTTATTCAAATGAGTCGTATTTAGTGTTTGTTTAAGATTTTGATATTTGATTCTAATCAACTAAAAGAATGAACCCATACGATCATTACTACATCGCAGTTCTAGTCTAGATATAGATTTGAAAGCATGATTCCCAAATTTATATAAATATTCAATATTCCTTGATTTTCTAAGTATTTAAAATATTTATTGCTTTACAGATATCTGGCTGCTTGTATAGCTTATTTTTAAGCTTTAAGGAATCGTTCTACAGGTAAATCATTTATATTTTAGTAATGCAATTTGAGCCTATTGACACCACAGTCAATTTTTAATTTCAACTAAGCAGTTGTTGAGACATGGCTGCAATGTTAGCATATTTCCATACATTGCATGGCTCTCTCTAGCAGAACAAGAAGACTATTGTTGCACACTGCACATCTTATGTATCAGATCTCTTGAAGGGTTTCCATTCCTCATCAAATTTGGTTAACATTCAAGTTTTCTTTTCGGATTAGCTGCTGTTGAGAAGTTGCTTGGCTATGTCTAGTAGAACAAGGAGTTTATTATCGCACATTGCATATATTAGGTATGCTGAACATAAATATATCTACATAATATATGTTACTGTAGTTAGTACCGGTACAGTGATGATAGACACGTTAACCATTTTGCATTTACTTTGCTAAAAAGACGTTTTTAAATTTGTAGTTACCTTTTTATGATTGTTATCACTAGACAAGGTTCTCATCCATGTGATGTATTATTTGTTAACAAGCTGATTTTGTGATAAATTTTGAGTACATGTATATTATGCTTATTTCTTTTGTATATGCCAAAATATGTGTCAGGCGTCAGTCAAGGTGTCGATATTTGTTTTATTAGCTGTCTTGGGAGATTTATTTTTCATGTTATTTTGTCAATTAATGGAATTTTTATCAAATTGTTGAGTTATCCCCCGTTTTGCAGTCAAACCCTTGAAATTTTGTGAAGGCACTAACACCTTGACTTCTGTATGTAATTTTGGTGGGAGACATGATTGGGACTGAGGATAAAACTTTGCGGAATGTATGAAATTTCTTATATTTTATGTTATACCTATTTGCTATTATTTGTTAATAGGCTGATATTGTTTGTTTTAATTATAACTAAGTTTTGATTACATATACACATACATACTAGTTTCCTTTGTATATGCCTAAATATGTGTCTGGTGTCTGTCAAGGTGTCAATATTTGCTTTATTATCCGTCTTGGGAGATTTATTTTTGATATCATTTTATCAAGAAATGGAATTTTACCAAACGTTACAAATTGTTGAGTTATCCCCCCTTTTACAGCCAAACGCTTGAAATCTTTTGAAGGCCGTAGCACGAAAACGTCTTCATGTCATTCTGACTGAACCCTTACTTGGGGCATAAGTATGAAACTTACTTTTTAAAGTGAAAGCTGTGTTTCAATTTAACTCGCACACAAGACAGAGTGCGTATTGAATGTCTGATACCATAGGTTGCATTTTATATTTGTGTCTTCTGTATCCAAGTTGCTCCAACAAAGGTAACAGGATACATGTCGTGGCCCATGTGTAGAATGCAGGATATGCTTATTCTCAGTAGAACACCTTGTGCCTTTTCATTTGTTGGAGAAATTTATATAAAAATGTAAATGTTGATTTTTAATAAAACAAATACTGTAAAGCAAAGAATGTATGCCAATTGAAATATTTCTGAATGATTTATTAGTATAGTTTACGTGGATGTGACAAAAAGTTTCCAAAACATTATATTTTGTGCATATCAGCAGGCATCGATTTCTTGCTTTACAGTATATAAAACCTGTGTTTGTTAGCAGTTGGAAGAAAGAAGACAAAGAGTAAGTTTGTTCTGTTGATGCAATATAATAACTTATAATCAGATTTATTTTATAAAGGTACCACCAGATTCTGTTCTGCTCCGACTACACTACTGAAGACCGGCATGTGCCAGCGGTGCTACGGCCTACTCGTATATATAATTCCAACTGCCAAAAGACCAAAAGAACCTTTTATGTGTACGCCAATGTGTACACGGGACCTCGATTTTCCATTCCATCTAAACGAAAACTGCTTGTCAGGCCCTCCATCATGAAAATTCTTGAGTAAAATCATTTTAAAACTTAATGACGATAAACCAGAATAGTTGCTGCTTGGAGAAATGTTAACCAACAAATTTAATGATGTGTCTGTTTAAGTAGGTAATTCTAACATTATTCCATCTAAATCTGCTCGAAATATTGGTGCCATTTTTGATTGTAGATTACTCATGGAATCTGAAATTAATGATATTTATAAAATTAGTCATTTTAATGTACGTAATGTCTGTAAAATTTATAAATATCTGTTGATTGCTTATTTAACTCGTTTATCGTGGTATTCCTGCTAAACATCTCTATAATCTTCATAAAGTTCAGAACTCTTCTGTTAGAATAATATCAGACACTTCCTGTATGACCACATTACATCTGTCCAATTTAAATTGCATTGGTTACCAGTTGTATGTAGAATAAAATATCAGATTTTACTTTTAAATGCTTAAATAATATAATATAGGTCCTTATTTGTCAGATATTAATTTACAATATTATAAATCGAATCCTTGTTAAATTTCTGCTTCTGATGAATATCTTCTTGTTGTCATTGTTTGTTTTTTTATGCTTCTAATAAATACCTTCTTGTTGAGTAAAAGCTACCTTTGAATCTCAGGGTGAGGAAGCGTTTTCAGTCGTCTTTCCCAAACTCTCGAATAAACTCTGGGTAGCCTACCTATCCCTTTTTGAACATCTGCTTAAGACCCATCCTTTCAAAAGAGTATTTAGCTAATAAGAAAATTTTGGCGAGCCCTTTTATCTCAGTATTACATTTACATGTTCAGTTTTATTCTTTTATTTGTCATTTTATTTTTTTGACTTTATATTTTATTTGTGTCATTTTATAGTTTATTTGTGTGTCATTTTATGTTTTATATGCTTGTCATTTTATGTTTTCATTTGACTTGTTGCAATTATTGTAAAGCACTACTGAACACTTATGGCAAAAGCAACTCTATATTAAAACATGTATTATATAATGATAATAACCATTAAACAGAATATTAAACTCCATATACTTAAAGTTACAAATCTACATGTTGCGTACATATTAATGTTGAATAAATGGGATTGGAATAATACTCTCCTTGTTTTACTAAATATTGAACTTCAGCTGTTTATCACAGGGACATGAAAAATGTCTGTATGATATACTATTTATTCGAATAGTAATTATATTTCAGACTTGTGAAAAGAACTGTTTGCCTATGTGCATTATATTGTCAGTATTTCTGGTGACACAGCTTAAGGTCCTTTCTTAACATCAATAATCATTTTATTATCCTCAAATAAAAAATAATGTATCTTTATTGGCTTTTTAATCTATTCCAGTGCAACTTAACAGTCCACAACGGTTCCTTGTGCGTAAGTATATATCCGCTGTTTAATTTCTAATATTGCGTAAACTCATAAAACGTCAGATCTTTAATAATATGTCGACAATTGTATAAAGTTTAGAAATAATATCTGGACATTAAAATATGATTTTATTATAGGCTAACATGGTATTTAAAATATTTTTGATTTTAACAATTTTGTTTTATATTTTTTCAGAACCAGCTTGGACCTGTGTACCTATTCCTTTAAGGTCCCAACTTTTTATTGATTTCGGGAGTGTTGCCCATCCTTTTTTTAAACTATCAACAACACTGGAAGCAATGTAATAACCATCAAAAATATAAGCACTTTAATGACCATAAACGTAGAAGCATAAACCAAAAAGTCTCGTAATAGACTTGTCTTGTAATAGACACAATTTTATTAATAATTGAAGAAAGTGTTGTAATTTTTTTTTAAGCAAAAGGGAGATAACTCCATTTTTGGTGTGACTAAAGGGAGACTATTTTGTTACTTGAAAGAAACCTTTAAATTGTTACATTCTTTGCAGAATAAAAATGGCAAGACGACGTAGATTTAATCCCATAGATAATTTGAAGGCAAAGCAAAATAAAGATAAAACAGAAATAAAGAAAGAACAGAATGCATCCACTGTATCAATGTCTTCAGGTGAGAACTATAGCTCTGTTAAAGAAGATAGCATTCCCCAAAACACAGAAAACTTTAATGTTACTAGTCCTTCAAATGACAAAACACCTACTCTGTCTAATAAACCAGTTGAAACTATTATAAACATTCCTACTTTTCCAATTGACATGGAACATCCAGTTTTAGCTAGTTACCATCAAGGAAATCCTTTATTCGGTAGATTTAGTGGAAGTCAGTGTGTTGCTATGAGCGCCATGTCTATGTTGTTCACTAAAGTAAAACCTTTAGAAAGTTGGAATAGGGCAGACTTGGACAGTATATTAATAGCAGGTAATGAATTATATGCTTCTCTTCTGTCGATGTCATCAATTAACAAGATATATATTTTGGCATCGGAACTTCCAGATAAAATAGAAAAATTTGGTAAAATATTTAGTCTCAACATCGGCGATGATTCATATGTCGGATTATTATGGTCAAGAAATGCAAGTGGAATAGATGACATAGTTATGCACTTATTTGAAGCCCTGCAAACTAGTCTGTTAATGCACGAATCATGCTTTGTTACATTTGGCGGCAATACATTTGCAATAATGAAACTCTTGAATACATTTTTTATATTTGATTCACACAGCAGAAGTAATAGAGGACTGTTATCTGAGAATGGTAGATGCATACTATACTATTCGAAAAAAGTAGGGGATATTTGATTTTGGGGGCATAATACTAAAATATGCAAATGACTACGAAAAAGTCACTATAGAACCTAACAGAAGAAACATTTCCAGTTACATGTGACTCCCAAACGCACCAATAGCTACCGCATGGAATGCAGGTGATGCTTGGAATCATCATGGGGGTCCAACCCAAGATTTGCACGACTCTGACTTTGAATGTTACAGTCATTGTGGCATTGAATTCCAGGGTGGAAACATCAGTTTAATTGTTTTAGTGACCAGAAAACAAATTTTGATATGCGTCGGCTTACCCAAAATGAAAGGTTACGTGCCCTTGGCATGCTACAGATCGGCACAACACAGGCGGTTGTGGCGCGGACGATGAATGTTTCTCAGTCTGTCATAAGCAGGCTATGGTCCAGATACCGTGATACACAATCTGTACAGGACAGACCACGCTCAGGTCGACCAATGGCGACAATTCAAGCCCAGGATCGATTTATCCGTACCTTGGCCTTGAGAAATCGTGTCATCACAGCAAATCAGATCAGCGCTCGTCTTCAAACAGACACTGGTGTGAGAGTGAGTGGCCAGACGATTCGGAATCGACTGCATAGGGGTCACCTTCGCGCCCGACGTCCTCGCGTGATCCCTTGTTTGAGAGATCATCACATTCAGGCAAGACGTCGTTGGTGTAGGGATCGTCAACACTGGGATAATCGACGCTGGAGCAATGTGATGTTTTCAGATGAGACAAGGTTCACTGTTGATTTTTTGGACAGACGTAGGAGGGTGTGGCGTCGTCGAAACGAGCGCTTCCAAGACGTTAACGTCATCAGACATGATCGATTTGGGGGTGGTTCTGTTATGGTGTGGGGAGGCATCACTGTTGCTGGAAGAACGGCTTTACATGTTGTTGCAGGGCGTGTTACAGGCCAGTACTACCGGGACAACATCTTGGCAGTCCATGTTGTGCCGTTCGCACGACGTCATGGCCGCCGTTTCATCTTCCAGGATGACAACGCAAGATGTCACAGGGCCAGGATCGTTACAGGTTACCTCCAACAACAGAACATCACCACATTACCTTGGCCAGCACTGAGTCCCGACCTCTCCCCCATCGAGCATGTCTGGGACATGCTTGGACAGAGGTTACGTCAACGTCAACAACGTCCTGCCAATGTCCAAGAACTTGCTGCTGCGTTGCAACAGGAATGGGACAATCTGGACCAAAATGACCTTAGACGTCTCATTAGGAGTATGCCACGTCGGATCAATGCTTGTTTGGCAAACAGAGGAGGATTTACCCGTTACTGACTTGGTTGTGATGCTGTGGTAACTTTGCTGTTTGACCCCGGGTATCATTTTACCCTTATAATGGTCAGTCTGTGCCTTACTTAGTCTAACGATCATTTGGAATAAATCGATGAATGTGAACTTCATTTCATTTTGTCATTTGTTTCTTCGTCAGTTTCATTAGGTGACTTTAATAACACTTAAAAATCAAATATCCCCTACTTTTTTTGAATAGTATATATTAATCATCTGAATGGAATACATTATGAAGTTGTAATGGATGTTATGAGAGATATTCCTTTAGTTGAAGAAATCATTTCAGAAGTAATGACTTGAATGATACAAATTGGGAACAAACGCCAAATGTACCGAACAATGATACACTATACGAAATAGACAAAACCTTAACGAAATAGACAAAACCTTAAAACAAAGTTCATTTTCTGAAGTTATAGCAAAGAAAAGAAAAAGAGGCAATAAATGGAAAAAATCGAAAAAGACTCTAAAGGCACAAACTTTTAACAATTCAAACGATGAGCATATGTCAGAAATAAGTAATGATTGTGATATGAAGGCTCTTGATGAATCTGTTAATATAATGAATAATGAGCAAAGAACTTCTTATCTAGTTTAAAACAGAAAAAGAGGAAACCATTGGAAATCTCACAAATTGGCAAAGAAATCTAAAAATATGATAGCTCTTGTAACCGTTACAGAAATAATAGAAGTTTTAAACGAAGGGTTAAATCAATCTATAAAGAACGATATCATGTTAACGCACAGTACAGAAATAAAATCAATGAGCAATATAAAAAGAATCCGGTTTTTAGTAACAAATTGAAAAAGCGCAGTGTGTTTAAATATAGGACCAATGTAAATCATGTTAAACGTCTTAGCACTGACAAATATAGGATTAATATAAATCATAGAAATAGAGTAAAGCAGCTTAGCACTGACAAGAAATAGGATTAATATGAATCATATAAAATAGAGTAAAGCAGGTTAGCTCTGATAGATATCGAACCGATAAAAATCATAAGAAAAAAATAATTGATCAGAATAAACAAAGAAAATTAACAAAACAGATAGAGATGTCATACATAGAAAAAGTTCACGAAGAGTTTAAGAAAGAATCGAGTCATGGTCCAGAATATATCTGCTGTGTATGTCACAGATTAATGTTTAAAAACCAAGTAAATTCATGCAACGAGAAATTATATAATAAAGATGATAAAGTCAAGAAAGTAGCAACCCATTGTATCACTAAAACATATTTACACGAATGTTCTATTGACTGTATAGATAACTGTGACTATCCCGAAGGTTATAAATCGTTATGGATTTGTTTTACTTGCGATTCTAAAATCAAATCTGGTAAAATACCTACAGAAAGTGTTACAAACAATTTAGAACCTGGCCATATACCACAACAGCTAGCATGTTTAGTCTGAAGAGACATTTAATCGCTTTAAATATACCTTTCATGAAAATGGTTAATTTAGCAAAGACACAACAGTATAAAGTCTGTGGAGAAACTGTCTGTATTCCTAACAATATTAATGAAGTGACTAAGGTTTTACCAAGATCCGAAGGTTCTGATCAGCTCATTAGACTGAAACTTAAAAAAAAAGAATTACATATAAAAGCTATTATCAATATGAATTTATTAGCAAGCCTAAATTAAGAGATGCTTTACTTTTTTTGAAGGAAAATAACCAATATTACAGAGAAGTCGAATTTGACAAAAACTGGAATTTTGAAATTATTAATGAAAGTCAAGTAAAGGGAGATAACTCTAATATTGAACAGTTGATACCTGACACTGGAAACAATAATACAAGAGAAGACGATACTGATAGTTTACCAGACATAGACATGGCACTTGATGAGTTACATGGACCATTGTTAAGTACGTGTTTGCAACCTGTTGATCTTGCACAAGAAATTTTAGACAACACTGATAGTATATTTTCTATTTCTCCGACAGAAAATAAAAATCCTGTAAGAATTTTAACAGACAAAACAAATGAAGCTCTGTGTTTTCCGACTCTATTTCCAACTGGACAAAATACATTTGCTGATAATCGAGATGAACAAATCACTTTAGGTCGTTATTTACACTGTCGTCTAATGAACGTTGATAACCGATTTGCTAAAAATACAGATTACATCTTTTATGCTCAGTATTTATATGAACTCAGTCAAGTTGTCTCAAGTGTCTCCATCGCTTTACGCAAAACAAAATCAGGTGGTAATAGAATAACAGCCGATATGCTTACAAATGAAGAACCTTTGAAAAATATTTTGAAATGTTATGATGGCTATCGATTTTTGAAATCAGTACGAGGTTCACCAAGTTATTGGAAGAGTACACAATCAGATTTGTTTGCTATGATTAGACAACTTGGAGTTCCCACATATTTTACTAGTTATAGTTGCGGCGAACTTCGTTGGTCGACTTTTATTGAGGTAATTCTTAGACAGCAAGGTGATTTAGTGATTTAGATTGTGCCGAGAAACAAGAAATACTTAGAAGCAATCCGATAACTATAGGCAGAATGTTCGATCACAGGTTTCATTATTTCTTAAAGAATTTTATCATGTCAAAAGCTGAGCCTATTGGTAAAGTAAAAGATTATTTTTATCGCATCGAATTTCAATTACGTGGAAGTCCTCATGTACACATGTTATTATGGATAGAAGATGCACCCGTACTTGGTAGAGACCCTGACAGTAAAATTGTTGAATTTATAGATAAATACATAACATGTAAAATGCCAAATATTTCAGACGATCCAGAACTACACGAAATTTTATCCAGTGTTCAAACGCACAGTAAAAAGCATTCAAAATCTTGTAAAAAGAAAAATACGGTATGTCAATTTAATTTTCCTAGACCACCCTCTGAAGAAAGCTTTGTTTGTAGAACTGTAGACATGGACAAAAGCGATAATCATGAACCCAGAAAGGACGAAATTAGCAATGATCAAGTTAAAACAATCCTAGAATGCATAATGAAGGCCATCTCGGACCCTGATAAGAATTACGATTCTATTGATGATTTATATGCTGATCTTGATATCACTCAAGAGTTATTTGTAAAAAAATGTGAAAAGCTGACAAAGAAAAACTATGTAGTTCTTAAAAGAGACCCCAATGATGTATGGATAAATCAGTATAATCCCGACTTACTAAGAGCATGGAACGCTAATTTGGACATAAAATATGTATTTGATGCCTACAGTTGTATTGTATACATTGTGTCATATATATCAAAGTCTGAAAGAGAAATTGGTTTGTTATTAGGCGATGCTCACAAAGAAGCTGTTGAAGGTAATTTGGATGCTAAAAGTAGTCTAAAAAAGATTTCAAGTACATATTTACATAGTAGAGAGGTATCGGCACAAGAGGCAGCATATCGTGTGTGTAATCTACGTCTTAAAGAAACATCCAGAAACGTAGTATTTATACCGACAGGTGAGAATAATATCCTACTGACATTACCTTTATCTATACTTAAAAGTTGGGCAAATGAAGGAACATTAACGGATGATAATATGTATCAAACTAGCATTGTTGATAGATATAGGGCACGACCTGATGGCATTCAATTCGATTATAAGTGTATAGCTCAGTTCTGTTCTGAATATAGAGTCATGGCTAAGAGCGAGAAAATTGATGTTGATCGTGAAAACAACTCTGCATATAAACTTAAAGGTGACCTTGGTTATATCATAAAACGTACAAGAACTAGTCCCGCTGTAATACGTTACGCTAGATTTTCAATCACAAAAAATCCAGAGCTTTTTTTATCTCAGTAGTCTACAACTTTTTCTGCTTTATCGACAAACTGAACAGCTTAAGCCTGCTCCTTTTGAAACATACGAAGATTTCTATAAATTTGGATCTGTGAGATATTATAATGATGTTGAATTAGTAAGAGAAAGTGTTAACAACAACCGTGAACAATATGAGAAAGATGCAGTTAATATTGAAATAGCACAAGAAATCTTCGAGAAATGTGGACCATTAGACGATGCATGGGCAAATATTTGTATTGAAACAAAAGTTGATCGTTTAGAATGTATTGAATTACAAGGTAATGATACAATTAATGAAGATGACGACGACCCTGTCGAGATACCATATTTGTTAGGCAATAGAAAATCAGCCAAGAAAGATAGGCATAAAGAAAAATCTGACACAGTTATCTCCCATTCACAAGCTATACCTTTATTAAGATCATTAAATAAGTTACAATCACAAGTATTTTACAAAGTAAGACAATTCTGTCTAGATAAAATTCATAACAAAAACCCAGAACAATTCATGCTACTTTTAACAGGTGGTGCCGGTAGCGGAAAGAGTCATATCGTCAAATGTATGTATTATGAAGCATCAAGATTATTAGCCAGAATTAGTGACAGTCCCGATGACACAACAGTTGCAGTTACCTGCCCAACTGGCGTATCGGCGTTTAACATCTCATCAAGTACATGTACCATCCATTCTCTTTTTAATATACCGATTCATATAAAGTTGCCTTACATAGGATTGTTCTCAGATAAAGTTAACACACTTAGATCTAAATTAGGTAATCTAGAAATTCTGATAATTGATGAAATATCCATGGTTGATCATAAACTATTATGTTACATACACGGTAGATTAAGACAAATCAAACAAACACCTGATCATGTACCATTTGGTAATGTTTCTATTATTGCAGTTGGAGATTTTTACCAGTTACCTCCCGTGAAAGGCAGAGCTCTGTACAATGAAAATGAAATGGTTAATCTGTGGCAAGATAATTTTAAACTTGTTCAACTTACCGAAATAATGAGACAGAGAGATGATTTGACATTTGCGCAAGCACTTAATAGAATACGCACAAAAAAGAATTCTGATGAAATGTCTGTAGATGATATTAATTTTTTCAGCAGTAGGGTTACAGGTGAAGAATCTGATGCAGGTTAAATTCTTACGCCGTAAATGTCCAGATACCATAACCATAGCAGCCAACGATTATTCAAAAGATGCTAGAACAGGTAAAATGAAGAAATTGGACAAATATCTGACTCGTAATGTAGATTCTAGTTTACGTAACGTATTAGTAATTGGTATTGGTGCAAGAGTTATGTTAATTAAGAATTTGAATGTTAGCGATGGTCTTATAATGGTTGTTTTGGTAAAGTAACTTATATCACAATGGATAATGATAAACCTAAAATAAAATATGTAAAGTTTGATGACGAAAGCGTTGGGGCTATTTTATGCAGAGAAAATAAAAGATCAAATGACGATATACCAGACGGCAGCACTCCTATTAAGATACAAGAAGAAAAAGTTAATTATCGTGGCGACATAAGGAGACAATTTCCACTTAAACTTAGCTATAGTACAACTGTGCATAAAGTACAAGGTTTGATTCTCAGTTCTGCAGTTGTATCACTAAAGAAAATATTTTCACCAGGTCAGGCGTACGTGGCATTGAGCCGAGTCACATCTTTAGAGGGTTTAATTATTAGAGATTTTGATGAGAAGGTAATATATTGTGATCCTTGAATTGAAGAATCAATCAATAAGATGCCATTATATTTAGAACCTCAGTTAGAAAATCGTAGAAATACTGAAATATTGCTGTTTAATGTAGAGGGATTAATGCAACATTATGAAGACGTGAAGAATGATTATAGGTTTACCCAGGCTGACTTTATCTGTTTAACAGAAACTTGGATCTCCCAAATAGCAGAATGTAAAAACTTTAAACTTGATGGCTATACATTATTTAATCAACCTAGACATACATGTTATGATAACTCTGATATATATGACACATTAAAATCCATGAAAAACGGTGGCGTTGGTATTTATTATAGCATTAAGAGACATTGTAATATACATAGATTAGGTACCTTTAATATAGAACATGTTGTATTTAATATACCTGATATTAATCTCACTGTAGTTGTTATTTACAGACCTAGCTGTTATAAAGCAGATTTATTCATTCGTAATTTACAGATTTTATTGACAGAGTTAGAAAACTATGTTGGTGATATGAATGTAATAGGTGACTTCAATCAGAATCTTTTGGATGGAAATTCAACCATTGCAAGATGTATGCCAGAGAATGGTTTTACGCAACTTGTAAATGTTGTAACAGCAACAGGTGGGACTCTATTAGATTTAGTTTTTGTTAAATATTTAGATCAGAGTAAAGTTCACTTAAACCTTGTTTTAACATATTTTAGCTACCACGAATGTATTAGAATAGGATTAGATGACTGATGATAAAATGATTCAAACAAATATTAGCCTACACAATGTGTGCCCATTACCTCCCTTTAATAGTTCTCAAACTGGTCTGTAAATGAAATGAAATGGTGTTTAACGTCCTACTGTTCTCAAAGATGGTATTGTATCAACCTATTTCAGTTACAATGTATGCATCAGAATAGGATTAGATGGTTGATAATGAATTGACTTGAAAATACTTTAGATTAGCCAGTCGTCAAATATTCGGTCAGTTGTCTCCCTTGGGTCATATCGTCTTGAATTATATATTAAATTTATTGCAGAATTTGCTAAAAAGAGATTTTTTTATTTACTGAAATTGTAACGATATGTATTGTATGTTATCTTATATTTTCTAAATTGATTAAAGAAATTGTTCATATATGTAGGCTATTGTATGCTATACTATAATTTGTCTAAATTTATTACAGAAATTGTGAAGATATACATTGAAACAAGTGAACAATTACCTCCCTTTGATAGTATCATCTTGAACTCGGAAACAGACATCAAGTTTTTCTTTATTACAGAATTTTTTCTTTACAGAAATTGTATAAAGATCAACTATATTTATTACAGAAATTGTAATGGTATGTAATATATTCCATATTGTAATATTATTATATTTATTATAAAAATTGTGGGGATCACGTGGCTAAGTGGGTAAGGCGCTAGCTCGCTAGCCTGGAGGTCGGGTGTTCGATCCCTGCATTGGCCGAGAAAGTTCATCCAGATTTTCCGGCGTGGTTCTCCCTTGTCAGTGATGCAGGACGGAGGGGCTGACAAGGAAAGCTGTCTAGTCGTTCGGATGGGACGAAAAACCGAGGTCCCGTGTACACATTGGCGTGCACGTAAAAGATCCCTTGGCAGTTGGAATTCGATATAAGAGTAGGCCGTAGTGCCGCTGTCCGGGCAAAATTTCCCTCATAGCACACTGTATGGCGTATGCCCGTCTTCATTAGCCCAGGTTAGGAGCAGAACAGTAGGACGTTAAACCCCATTTCATTTCATTTCATTTATAAAAATTGTAATGGTATGTAATAAATATATTTTATATTGTAATTTTATTACAGAAATTGTACAGTTATGTTGTACTACACTTTCTTTAGCAGAAATTTGAAAGTATATTATATACTCTCTACTAAATTTATAATAGTATAATTTGATTTAATTGTAAGGAGATGTTTGGAGTTTGTTTTATTTATGCCTCATAAATTATTCTATAGATCATTATTTTATTTTTTATTTATTAAAACATTTGTAGATGTCTTAAAAATTATATCTCCGGTTTGTCTTTTGATGGTTTTAAAAGTATGTTGAACTCTAGTACCAAATTTATTAAGATTTATCGCAGAATGTAGAAACTTTAAACTTGATGGCTATACATGTTATGATAACTCTAATATATATGACACAATAAAATCCATGAAAAACGGTGGCGTTGGTATTTATTATAGCAATAAGAGACATTGTAATATACATAGATTAGGTACCTTTAATATAGAACATGTTGTATTTAGTATACCTGATATTTATCTTACTGTTGTTGTTATTTACAGACCTAGCTGTTATAAAGCGGATTTATTCATTCCTAATTTACAGATGTATGTTTGAGAATGGGTTTATGCAACTTGTGAACTTTGAAACAACAACGGGTGGAAGTCTGTTAGATTTAGTATTTGTTAAATGTTTAGATCAGAGTAAAGTTCACTTGTTTCAACCTATTTCAGCTACCACAAATGTATCAGAATAGGATTAGATGACTGATGAGAAATTGATTCAACCATATATTAGCCTACACAATGTGTGCCAATTACCTCCCTTTAATAGTTTTCAAAGATGGTCTTATGTATTGATATAAGTGTAAAATGTTTTTCAAATATATGTTTATTATATCAAATATGTTTAAATAACTAGTTTACATAGTTTTCAATTTCGTTTACTTTAATAAGTTGTCGGCTACAAAATACAAATGTAGTAATTTTTAAATATAATGCCTCCCTTGAGCCATTATATTTAAAAATTACTCCATTTGCTTAGTTATCAATATCGTTAGTTTTCAGGGCTTGAAATAACTTAAGAGTTGTTTTATAGTGGTTTAAATCTTTTTGATAAGAGAAGAAATTGTTGGACTTCTTGGAAAATAAGTGTGTTTATCTCAGGACTAAATTTTATAGACCCACACAACAGACAACTGATTGTTTTATGATTATGTTGAAGGTTATGGATTGTCTGTTTTCTTGCATCTGAATATAAGTGGCATGCGAGTAAATAGTATTCGGTATCTTCGAATTTGTGACCGCAGAGGCAAGCAGGGCTATCATCATCGACGTGTCTGAGGAATTTATGGCCTTGTAGATTTGAGCAGCATAATCTTAGTTTACAGTGGATTATTTGTAATTTTCTTTACCCTAGATAGTAATATAATGGCACGATGGTGTCTAATTTGTTTAGTGAATTTTCAAGGATAGCAAGGGGTCGACAGTTTCTAATTTCAAGTTTTTTCCCATTCTCGTATACTGGAAGGGATGAAGGACTCGGGGAAAATTTCGGTTCTGCATCTGGTTTAGTTTATCTTTGTTTCTAAGAGTTTAATTGATAGGAGTAGACGAAAGTACTCATAGGTTAGAGAGATATGATGGCGCGAGGTCGTTAATAATTTTAAACATTAATTTTAATTTATGACGTCGACGTCTTCCTGAGATTGGAACCAACCCAGTCTCTTTATAAAGTAAGGCATGGCTGGTACCTCTAACCGTGGATTTTACTGCGAGCACTTCGCTTTGCCACATAACGCAAGCGGATTCTTTTTCCCCACGGTTTTTTTCTATCCACACTGATGACGCCAAACATCCATCAGCTGGACATCCTACTTTAACTTGTTTTTTTTTATTATGACAAAGGGAGAAGATGACCCGCCCTCTCTTCTCACGACAGCGATTTTATAAGTGTGTTTTAAATTGACTTTTTGATATACAAGGACTCTTTTATTTTGTGTGTTTACCAATTTTAAAATGACTTTTGATATACACGGACGTTTTTATTTTGTGTTTTTACCAATTTTCAACACATTAAGTGTAAATGATTTAATGAAATCAACCTGTCCATAATATCATATTAATGTATTGGCCGTTAAATCTTTAATAAACAACAACAACGAGGCAACGTGAAGTTGGCACGTTATTCGTGCACAGGACAGTCCTCCACCGCACTCACAAATGTTATTGCCGAATCCCGAATAACGTGCTGACCAGTTCCTCGCTACCTCGGACCGTAGAGATAAGGGAACGTTGGGTTGCCGGATAATAATGAGACGACCGTTTATCAAATGAGTAGGGTTTTGACTTGTTTGTTGGCATGCACGGGGCAGTCCTCTCCAGCAATCACCTGTTTTATTGCCGAATCACGAATAACTTTATTCGGTATTCGGGATTCGACTATAAAATAGACGGGCCTACCTCCCATCCGACCATTTCCCCGATTCCTCCGACCGTGAGTGAACGTTGGGTGACCGGCTAGCACGGAGACGACCGTTTGTGAAGTGGGTAGGTTGCTGACTGGTTTGTTGGCGTGCACGGGGCAGTCCTCCACCGCACTCACCTATGTTACGTTAATCGGGATTCAGCAATAAAACAGGTAATTACAGACGAGTCAACACCCTACACACTTGATTAACGGTCGTCTCCTTGCTAGTCGGTCACCTAACGTCCCCTTATCCCTACGGTCCGAAGTAACGAGGAAATGGTCGGATGGAGGATACGCCAGTCTGTTTTACTGGCGAATCCCGAATCCCGGATAACGTGCAGGTTCGTTATTCGCGAATCCCGAATCCCGAATAACGAGCCAGCACGTTATTCGGGATTCGGCAATAACATAGATTAGTGCGGTGGAGCATTGCTCCGTGCACGCCAACAAACCAGTCAACACCCTACACACTTCACAAATAGTACATCACATGTTTGCCCAACCGGGTTTATATGGTAAAGTGTTAGACTGTCCCGTGCACACAAACAATCCAGTCAACACCCTACTCGCTTCAGAAACGGTCGCCTCTTTGTTAGTCGGTCACCAAAGTTCACTCACCCGTACGGTCGGAGGTAGCGAGGAAATTGTCGGATACAAGGTAGACCGGTCTGTTTTACTGACGAATCCCGAATAACGAGCAAGCACCTTTTATAGGGATTCGTTATCCGGCAGTAACATAGGCCCCCCTGGGGTGTGTGTGTGTGTGTGTGGGGGGTGATAAGAATATACCCTTCGTATGTCCTGCGTGTCGTAAGGGGCGACTAAAAGGATCCCTGTAATGGGGCAACGTGTTTGCCGTGCAGGAGGGGGGGGGGTGGATGGCTGAATGGTTAGCGTGCGCGCGCGCTGTATCATAAAGTCTGTCATTGAGTCGACTGGCGTGGTTTCGAATCCCCGGTTGTACGTGGCAAGGAGTAGGGTCGCCTGTTTAACCTCGTGGGTTTTCTCCGGGTCCTCCGGTTTCCTCCCACTGCTAAAGACCCCTACGCGCAAGCGAATTATGTGAATAAAATTAAACCGTGTGTTAGTCCCGAAATGACCTAGTTTGTGTCGAGTGGACGTTAAACCCCATTTCTCTCTCTCTCTCTGTTTGCCGTGCGTTGCGACCTGTGTCGGTGGAGAGTGGAATCCTGGTAATTGAGTGGGGATTTGGCTTGCGAGCCCTTTCTCTGCAACACATTACTTTGGCCCATGGTTCACCTAGACGGGAGGTCAGAGTGGCGCAATCTGATCAATCGACTTTGGTCGTTTTAGCTCTGTAGAATGTACCTTTTCCAGTTTAATGCTTGATTGTTTATTCACTTAGTATACTACTTACCTTTGTGTCCTAAGTACATTCTACAGAGCGGCGGCTTGGGTCAATCAGGTTAGAAAAGTATTTTACTTTCTGGCTTGAGTATACCCCTCGTCGAGCCCTGGGGCTATGCGCAGATTATCCTGGTATGCAGGGCAGTAATCTGGGGGACGACGAGGGGTGAATCAAAAAAATAATCTTTCATGGATTCCCTAATCCCCCAAACCCCAACAATTGAAAGACAAAAACAGAAACGTCCCAATACTGAGGACGTTTCTAATATATTCCATAATAAAAAATGTCAAAGTCTTGGCCGTGGTTCCTCTTAATTGAGAGTCCCTCAAAAGACCTATCAAAAGTATCACCATTTTTTATAACCAAGGGCATAGCTGGCTTGGCCGGCGATCCAAAGGCTATCAAAAAACTCAAAAACGGAACACTCTTAATAGAATGTGCCAAAGAACAGCATGCTACCATGCTTCTTAAATCATCATCTTTGGCAGACATTCCTATTAAGGTGTCTCCCCATAGGTCTTTAAATACGTTGCCGGGACCTTGATGACAGCAGTGAAGAAGAAATGGTAGTATACCTTTCTTCTCAAGGTGTACAACAAGTCAAACGAATAAGTGTTTGTCGAGGAGATAAGGTGATTCCTACAAGCACCTACATCATCGCTTCGACCGTCCCGACATACCAAAGACTCTCAAGGCAGGTTATTTAAACATACCTGTGGATTCTTACATATCCAATCCTCTTCGTTGCTACAAGTGCCAAAGGTTTGGGCACCGCAAGACTGTCTGCAGGGGTAAAGACACCTGCGCTCGATGTGGTCATGATGGCCACGAGAGCGCTACCTGCCAGGCTGAGTTTTGCTGTGTTAATTGCAAGGGAAAGCATTTTGCTTATTCCCGTGAATGTCCAATATGGCAGAAAGAGAAAAGCAGGTAGATTTAACTGCATTTTTTCCCATTGCACCACAAGGGAAATCATTTTCAAGTGCAGTTAAAGTTTCCACTAAATCTATCTCTATTCAGACAGACTTAACCTGGCCTGATAAGCAGAATAAACCAAAGACTTTGACAACATCAGATCAAAATAAAGGGGTCACGAGCTCTTCTCAGACATATGAGAGCTCGATCCAAACTACTTTTCCATATCTGGCGAGGGTTCATCTTCCTTGCCTCTAACTGAAGCTATTGGGAACATTCCCAATACTTCCACCCAGATAGGTAAGGATTCTCACCCCTCTCACAACTACTGCTCCTGCTCCCGGGTGATCTGGATCAGGATCAAAGTTTGAGGGTATCCCACCCTCACAAGAAAAAGTGGGTAATCAAACATTAAAGTTTCGTGAGAAGGGTAAAAAGGGTTCACAAGATCCTATTACTCTTTTCAATAAATTTCTGGTTGATCTGATGGACGGTATTACCGTCGGAGAGGTTCATATGGACCCCGCCGGTAAACCGTCATAAATTAATTATCCCCGACGATGGTAAAAATTGTCGTGGTTTAAAACCAAATTTTTGTGAAGTCCAAATTCTAAATTAAAAGTACAATCCTTTAGCTGTTTGTTTACAGGAAACCTTTTTGAGGAATTCTGACACTTTGTCTTTTAGACATTTTGTTGGTTATCATCATCACTCAGATGGCGATGGAAGAGCTTATGGGGGTGTTTCTATTATTCTAAATGGAGACATTCCTCAGAGTCAAGTCACCCTCAAATCGCCTTTACAGGCAGTTGCAGTTAGAGTGACTTTACATATTCCTATTACACTCTGTTCTATTTATCTTCCACCAAGTTTTCATCTTAATCCAAGAGATCTTGATGACCTTATACCTCTCTGATTGGGTCTATTTGAATCTTTGTGTCTCTTCTCTTTTGATGCAAAAGAGTAAGAAGATGCAGATGAGCCCATGGCCTTATTCACTTCAATTCTACAAGATGTAGCTGAGCAGGCAATTGCAAAAACCACGACTGAACCAAAGCGTTTCAGGGGATAATGATGATTGCAAATCCGCTCTTAAAGAGCGTGATCGTATCCTGAGACGATTAAAGAACCATCCTTCCATGGAGAATATTGCGGCATACCAAATGGTCCGGGCAATGGCCCGTAGAACCATACGTCAAGCAAAGAAATCTTCTCACGGATAAATTCCCGTACCACATCTAAGTCGGTATGGGATAGGATTCGTAGGATTAAAGGTAAAAGTAGTGCATTAAACCAGGTACAATTGGCGCTCTCTATGTTGATGACTTTCAGATGTGCTATGGTTCTACAGACATGCGGATAATCGAACGTAAGTGGCAGCTTTGTTTGAATTCACTTGACTTTGTTTTTCGAAATCCAAGACTATCTGCATTTCTGTTAGAAACGAGGTTTCCATCCTTATCCAGAATTGTTCTTGGGTGGCAATCGCCTTCCAATCAGGTGATTGTTGGAGAGGAATGCCCCGTGCATGCCAACAAACGAGTCAACACCCTACTGTCTTGACAACTGGTCGTCTCCTTGCTAGTCGGCCACCCAACGTTCACTTATCCCAACGGTCGGAGGTAACAAGGAAATGGTCGCATGGAAGATAGGCCGGTCTGTTTTACTGACAAATCCCGAATAACGTGCTGGCTCGTTATTCGGGATTCCGCAATAAAACAGTTGATTCTCGGAGGGGATTCCCATGCACTCCAAAAACTAGTCAACGCCCTATTCGCTTGACAAACGATCGTCTCCGTGCTAGTTGGTCACCCAACGTTCTCTCTCTCTCTCACTTACCCCTATGGTCCGAGGTTGCGAGGAAATGGTCGGATGCAAGGTAGGCCGGTCTGTTTTAGTGCCGAATCGCGAATCCCGAATAACGTGCCAACTTCACATTGCCCAACAACGACATATTTAATTTACTTTTTTCTCTCAAAAGTTAAGGATGTCAACCAAGATATTTAGTCCAATTACCTTCTTAATCTGTTATGACCAATAAAACAATGTCGACATGCAGCGAAGGTATCATATTGGAATCCTCTAAGTTCTGATCAAAGTAATTATCTACACGAAGAATGCAACGAAAATCACACCAATACACCAACAAAGCAGTGGTCATTCACTCAACGCCACCTTTATTTTGGTTTTGTGCTCCGACTGGACAGCTATGTTACGTGATCTGTTCTAACCAAATCACCGCGCAGTTAAAATATCACAGCACATTGCTAGGGTGACCCATGTACTCACAGAAATACAGTCCACCGCTGATAGTTCGAGACTACCACTGAAGCGTGCACATTCGCCGTGCCGAGACCGACTTTCTGACAGTATGATACTATAAATAGCCCTTGCACGTGCAATTCTCTACAAATCTATCAACTATTACAGCCGTAAAAAAATTATTGTTGACGATTTTGAATAGCAGTAAAATTAAGCTTCTTGGTTATTACAGCAGATTTAGAAATTACGTTCGTTTCATTTTTTAAATCGCTTTATATTAACTGTACCGTTAAGAGCGGCATCTTTTGGTTTAGTACAAATAATATCTCTGAATCACTTGGGTTAGACAGGAACATGATACTAGCAGTAGTTTCATTTTACTTTTACAAGCTTCTTAAAACGATTGTTGAGCTACCTAATGTGCTTATTTCTAAATTCAATTTCTTGTTCTAGCTTTCTGTTATGTTTCGTAAAAAAGTAGTCTTGATTATCCCGACCTGTCAATCAGACGTAGAATGGTCGATAGACTGGTTAAGCGAGACTAATTTCAAAACAAGGGCACGTAACCTATCTTTTACTCAAAAGTGTCTGGATGTTATGGACGACTCTTGGAACCAGTTTTCAGTCTATTATTTCTACATGATTAATGGTCATAGCTTATTAAGTACAACATGATCGTTTATTTAGTGACTATAATTGTGTGAAACTGATTTGGGGCTTGGCATATATATAAATATTGTGGCGTAATTGTCGAGATATATGGAGATATTTATTTATGGTGGGTCACCCTACAATGACATTGCCATATTTAATTTACTTTTTTCTTCCAAAAGTTGAGGATGTCAACCAAGACGTTTTTTGTGGTAATATAAGTGATTACCAGAACAATTATACGGTGCAGCTTTCTTTAAGCCTTTAGCCACGGTGATTTTCCGGCATGGTACTCCATTGTCAGAGGTGCACGTAAAAGAACCTGTAGTGCAAAATTTCCCTCATAGCACACTGGTGTATGTCCGTCTTCATTACCCCAGTCGGTACAGAACAATAGGACGCTAAATCTCATTTCATTTCTTTAAGCCTGAAAATGTTGGCACGGAAAACCAGAAGCATGCGAGCAAGAAATTTCACACCACGGTATATTTTGACAGTTCTCGTTCCGAACAATACAATCTGAAATTTCGATAAACTGAACACGGTCAAGTCTCTCTTTTATAACATTTCAAAGTTGGGTATAGCGACAGTAACGTTTTCTTAATTTAATAAAGGAACATAAATCTTTTCTTTAGTTTGTAATGTTAAATTGGTTAAATGAATTTATTGTTTTAACCTTTACACTGGTTAAACATTTCAATGCTCTTTCCTAAATATAATGTCAAAGAGATCTTATTATGTTTTGCCTTTTCTTTGATCTTGAGTCATAAATAGATTCAAAGAAGAATCAATTACTGGAAGTCTGACACTTCCATACCACAATGCCTAATAATGGACAGTGTATTAACCATTGTTCATTGAAAGACCATATTTGGCTATAGTTACGCGAGACAGTAGTAGTTATATTTTAATCTGTCCTGTTTATCCATTCTGACTAATTCTGTCTCTTTATGAATGGCAACGAGATAAAATGACGTCATTATATGTCAAGGACTTGATTCATTGAACGGTTTCACATAATAGGAATACCATTGTTGATTTCGTAGTTTAATTGTATTCAATGAATTCTAAATTAACTTTCTTAAGCCTAAAATCGTACATACATGTAGATGCTTTCATGTGACAAATACCCAATAAATAAACAAACCATTAAGGTATTTCACAATTTTTCGCTTGTATTCAAACCAACCAACATTTATTAACACCCAATGATTAAGATATTATTATCATTATTATTATAATTATTATTATTACAGCATATTTATAGTGTGTCCTTTCATATCACATGTTCAGGGCCACTTTACAAAGTGACAATGTAATCATAAATAAACAACAAGATTGTATACAGAGTCAGTTAAAAGCCTGATTAAATAAATATGCTTTAAGTTGTATTTTTAAAAGAATATAAAGATGTACAACATCTTAAACTAAATGGTTGATTATTCCATTAAACAGGTGCTTTATAACTAAAAGAGCGCTGACCATAATAGACTAGTTGAAAGTTAGGGCTTTAAAAGTAGTTTATGTTATAATGTTCCGCCAGGTGTATAAAGTTCTAAAAGATTTGAGAGGTAAACAGGAGCTAAATTATTTAAACATTTAAAAGTAAATAATAAAATCTTAAAATCAATTTGATAATTAACAGGTAATCAGTGTAAATTATATAAAACAAGAGTTATGGGGTCGCATTTCTTAGTTAAAGTAACAAGTTTAGCTGCAGTATTCTGTACTTTTTGTAATTCATCTATAACCTTTAAAGACAAACCAACTAAAAGTGAATTAAAGTTATCTAATTGTGAAGTGACCAGAGAATTAACAAGTGACTTAGTGGCCTCTAAAGTTTCAAATTTACGTATTTTACCTATATTTCTGATATTAAAATAGCACAATTTACAAATATTATTTACTTGAACTTCCATAAGCATAAAATTATCAAAGATTGCGCCAATATTACGGGCAGAATATATCACACTTACCAATTACAACGGGGGGTAGGAAGGAGGGGGGGGGGGGTCCATCATGTGCCAGTTTACTTAATTGATGCCTTGAGCTTAATAACAAATATTCGGTTTTATCATCATTCAATTTTAGAAAGATCTTTGACAATCATTTTCTAATTTCACTATTGCAGTTCTCAAGTTGCAATTTTGATAAATTGAAAGAAGATGGACAATTAGGTGTAAATGAAATATATAATTGAGTATCTAACACAATAAACAAATGTGAATAAGCATCATATAACTAACAAATTGGGATTAGTAGGTGATGTTTAAGAAAAAGGAAATATTGAAATATTTCCGTTGACTGGGCAAACGACAGACAAAATCCGGATTTGTCCAATATGTCTCATTGAACGTCTAACAACGTCTAACAAAACAAAAAATACGCCACCTCGGTTGTTTTAATTCTACAACACTATGCTAAAATTAAAATAAACAAATAAAAATATTTGAATATCGAGTTTACAAGCGCCGAGCAGATATCATAAGATTAGTTTAACTCTGGGCAGGACACTGTTCTAGAAAAAAACGACATATTGTCATTTCACCCTTTCCAAAATCAATATGGGCTAGCCCTTTCTACAAGGCATATTTGTGCCTGCCTAACTATCACAAAGATAAAATTGAATGTTTTGTTAGCTATTCGAATAACAAGAAAGATTTATCTGACTGATTAACCTGTAATTTCAAATTAACAACTGGAATTATTATTTCTAATCCAGGTATTCTATACATACCTGATAAGGATTAATATGATTCCACAAAAGTTTTGTAAACATAACAATAGCCAAGAGAAAAGCAATGGATGTTACATATAAAGAAGGGATAATGAAATAGTTAATAATAAGATAAAGTAATGATACGTTACAAAACGAAGCGAACATTAATTCCATTGACATTCTTTGAAGGACCCGAATGCTTGAGAGAATATGATAGAATTTATAGACGTAACACGGTTAGAATAATTCTTTTACAAATAGATATATGAATACGAAATTACGACATATTTAATCTCCCTATTGTAACATACATGTATTTTAGTGCACCTTCTTAGTCGCCAGATGTTGAGTTAATACTGGGGGAATCGAGAGAAAGAAAATGAAGAGTAAACAGAAAGAAAATCAATAATGAACGTAACCCATTGATGTTTTGCTTCAATTAAATTTGAAACGAGACCAAAGTAGTTCCTACCTGAGAAATATGATATGATTCATATACATGTAATTATCCTTTAACGTACAATAACTTAGATCTGAAATCACAGAAAGTTCACTTGATTAATCATCATTTCATAAAGACACAATCTAACTTCTGTCATGTATAGTTTGTTTCGAAGTAAAGTGTTTGTGTTTTTATATTCATCCATTAATTTTGTTTTCTTTTGCGATACCGGTCGATAACCCCAAACCTTACAACATATCAACCATTGACAATAACAGTGATAGCTAACTTCACCGCGGGACGATATGGTGTATTACTGAAATATGGATTTGGCTAAAAGGTAGTTTCGGCCAGGGACTATAAAAACCACAAAGTATAACATACACACATAATGTTGAATATATATTGCAGGGTTTTCATTTTTCATATAGAATTCGCAGTATTAAAATCGATAGAGCTCTGAATGAGAATTCAAGTTGAATTGGAGTCATGTATTGTGCTAGACAAAACGCGCACGTCATGGATGACTGAACGCAAATACCGCTACCCTAAAAGGCCGATTGGTGAACTCATGCGACACAAAGGTACCAAATAAGGCACAGCTGAGATTTTTACGCATGCGTATAGGCGCTTACGGCACGCGCAGGATAGCTTTAGGGCAACAAAGAGTACGCTGAAATGATCAGATTTTTTTTATATCGAGAATAGCTGGTGAGTAGTCATAGCGATATTTGTGAGAAGAATTATCGCCTTTCCCAGGGTCTATACACAGGCGCGTATTGTTCAGTTTATTAAAATAATTTATGTGGTCGCGTGCCTGTAATTTAAGAATGTCTTTGTTAACATTGGTATTCACGGTTGCCTCAGTTATTTTTATATACAGTTGTACTCAAACTACCATTTATTTAGAAACTTTATTTTACGAACAAATCTAATGTATTACATGGTATTATAATATGCAGGTCCCAAACGACCTACAAAAGTGGTAGCGTTTCTGTAATTTAAAAATGTCTTTTGTTAATATGTGTATCCAGAGTTGGCCCAATCGTTTATGTATACACTCCCAACTGCCATTTATTTAAAAACATTATGATATGTAGGTCCCAAACGACTTTAAAAAAAAAGTTAAAAAAGGTTTGCTTATCATGGAAAGGGGATTTTAACTTTCCGGTTATGACCCCGGTGCTTCGTTTTTGGCTTTAAACTACAGTGATGACAAAGGTAAGACAAAGTCATCTACTCAACATAATTCAAAATATAATTTTAAAAATAGGATGTTACGCATTTTTGTTCCTAATCCCTATTCAAATTAACACGCAACTGAAACATGGGCTGTAAGTAAAACTTCTGAACGTTCAATTCTGGCCAGATGTGAGATAACAATGGGGTTTATGTAACCATACGAACAGTATATCATTTATATCATATGATCAGTATAACTAAAGTGTTTCCAGTCAACGTTTAATACACCGTGTATGCAGCTTCATGGTCTTCCTGTGGTACTTATATCTTATATAATTCTCCACAGTAATCAAAAATCCCAATTTAGCCACCCAAGTCGGTAATTAGGAATAAAGTAGTGCATGTAACAAGCTTTTTTCCCCCATATACAGTATATATTCTTTAAACTATAAAACACTGCATTTCAACATGAGACATACACAGGCGTTTGTACAATGGGGAATCTCTTTCAAAAATACATTTGTAGCATTACGCATATTACGTTGATATTTATATTAAGGAGATAATCAAATATAAGTGGCAAAAGCTCATCTGAAACCGCTTCTCAATTAGCCAATAAAAATACTAAAGGTGAGAAAAAAGGATTTGATACTAATTCCTTTCCTCTTTAAATATTCCAATATCAACAGAATAAAATAATAAAATCTTGTACTGAATTAAAGTAATAAAATAAAACGAAATGTAATTGATATTAGGTCTTAATCAAGTAGATGGCGTTATCCCGGTCTTGATGAATAATAATACAATTTCAGTGATTTACATTAGACCGTAAGATTGTTCAAAATGCCAACCATCAGACCTTCTGACTAAAGATATACTACCGTTACGTCCACATCTGTTTCCATTTAAATGTTAGTGTCGAATTATGTAAAATAAGTAATTTTCCGTGGGATCGCTATTCTTTGGCACCTAGAAATGGATACAAATGGGTCGCAACGCATATAATATTATTGTAATATGAATGTATATAAACTGATTTACATTCAATCGTTTCTGTTTTTGCTGTAATTTCTAACGAGTTATGTTCGGCGAAATACGTGAAGAGTGCAAATTGAATGGCAGTCTTTGGCGTCTGGTTATTCCAGTCTATCCCGATAGTCTTCCCTTGTGAGATATGGTTAGTCTCGTTGATCGAGTCGCTTCATTATAAATGGCGCTCGAAATAATCTGGCACGCGATTCGTGAGCCAAGTTCAATATTTTCATTGTGTTTTAAATAGTGTATACCAGAAGCCCATCTTTTCACGGTTAGATAACAACACCATTGTTGATTTAAATTGACCAATAAGTCATGTTTGCAATGTCGAAGACTGTGGGTGATGCTGAGTTAAAGACTTTACTACGTTATCTATTTCCAAGAGGCAGTATGAAGATTGGTCATTTTAGGATACTATGTAATTTATATTTTGTAACGATCCATGTAGATATGTTGAACCTTTAGATTATATATATGGACCTTTTATATTATTTGTTGATAAACGCTACTTTAAAGATTTTATTGTACACGTGAATGTCAGATTTTATTGTACACGTGAATGTCAGATTTTATTTTCTCCTAACTTTTAAATATAAATATGTGTAGCCGGTGTTTTAAACATGGTATTCTTCCTGGGCTATAATATATGCCGGAAAACACCTAAAAACTACCGGAAACACCGGAAAACACCATGTTATAGGGCTATACTATATACCGGATACACCGAAAAACACCGGAAAACAACCGGAAAACACCGGAAAACTACCGTAAAACACCATGTTTTCAGGTATTTAGTGGTTTTCCGGTGTTTTCCGGTATTCAGTATAACATGGTGTTTTCCCGGCAATACTATATACCGGAAAACACCGGAAAACAACCGGAAAACACCATTTTATACTGAATACCGGAAAACACCGGAAAAACACTAAATACCGGAAAACACCGGAAAAACACTAAATACCGGAAAACATCCTAAATACCGGAAAACACCCTAAATAGGTAACCCAGAGCCTGGTCCTCTGTGTGCGGTTTTGGACCAAGTGAGCGCCGATGAAGGAAGGTCACGGTCATGTTCGTTTTAAAAATAGCCCCCCCCCCCCCAAAAAAAAAAAATCCGATTTTTTTTTCTCCCAAATTTTTTTGACGAAACAAATTTTCTGTCCTCCCCAAAAAATAGAATTTTTCCGAAAAATTGGTTTTACAAAAAAAACATTCCGTAGGAAATAATTTTACAGAGAAAAATACTGGAAACAAAATTTGAATTTTTTTTTGAGAGAAATTTGGGAGAAGAAATTCTTAAAAAAAATCTGAAAAGAAATTTTTCTTTGACCGTAGGCGATCGCTCGCTTGTATGTTAATGACTTTATTTCATCAGCGCTCACCTGGTCCAAAACCACACACGAGGACCAAACTCCGCATTACTAAATACCTACCGGAAAACTTTGAAGAGTAAACTGTGCCCGAGATTTTTTTTAGAGAGCGCGCCGCGCCGCTCCGGGAGGGATCATCGTCAGGGTGGGACGGGGGGGGGGGTGGAATTGTCCAGTCACGTGACGAACATAGATCTTCCATTCCTCAACCCATATTATTTCCACAGTCATTGTCATTAATCACAAATTACGGGATGATATACGAAAATGCAGGTTTACTTTGAAATAGTGCAAATGATACTTTTCCATCTACAATCTTCAGATCAAAGGAAGCAAGTTCTTACACAGTGTAGCATAATTTGTGCAACAGAAGACATCTCGAATATCGATTGTCGGAAAAAACATTTTTTCGGGGACATTTTTTTCCGATTACGCATTCGGTGTAAGTCTTCAGCCACCAGGAAGTAGTTAATATAGTAATGTTTTATTACGATAGTAGTACATAAAACAAATTGGTTGCCTGAGGTTCTCGGGGGGAAAGTAGCCTCATCGGCTAGAGTCCTCTATTTCACAAACAAAAACAACAATTGCTTCCTTGAAAATTTATGGATCAACCCTTTTCACAGACGTCCAGCTTACCACTTCCCGTCAATGCAGTAAGATAGAATATGTAGTTTCCTCATGGACAATTGGGCGAAAGTTGGTGTTTTCTCAAGGAAAACTGGTCAACGAGTTGGGGAATAAAGCTCGAAAAGTAATCCAGAAAAAAAAACCTGTGTGCGGCTCTCGGATTATGATGGAATATGTTGAATATTATTATGGTTCAAGTGATTATATTTGACCCTGGAATGAAAGTAAACTCAGAAACAAGTAGATTTTTAGCCCTTCCAACGAGATGGATAGCTCTTGGAAAGGATAGACACTTTTCAGATTACAGCCTGTCCGAGAATCGCGTGGCATCCATTTCGTTTGGTGATTAGGACACATAGCGGTTAAACCTGGAACTTCAACTCGAACTATTCAGAGATTTATTAACTCGCTTTTGATGATACTTGCTGTTTTATGATGCGATTTTTTGTTACCTAGGGAGGAGTTGGCCTAATCGTGCCTTCCACTAATTCGTAACACCCTGATGCCAGCGTTAATGGTAAGAATCAGGAGACCGGCGAAACCGGCATATAACGGGGCCCTCAGAGGGCTGTGTTTAATCTACTGAAATACTGAAACACTGAAATCTACTAAAATTTACTGAAAACTAAAATTAAAATACAAAATAAAATATGGTCAATGATGGAGGTAGACTGATTGCGTCTTTGAAAAATAAACAAAACATAATAGGCATCAACAAAATTTTGGAGAAAAAAAAATCAGAATTTTTTTTTTTTTTTTTTGGGGGGGGGGGGGGCTATTTGTAAAACGAACATCGTAATGACCTTGACCTTCCTTCATCGGCGCTCACTTGGTCCAAAACCGCACACAGAGGACCAGGCTCCGGGTTACCTATTTAGGGTGTTTTCCGGTATTTAGGATGTTTTCCGGTTTTTCCGGTGTTTTCCGGTATTCAGTATAAAATGTTGTTTTCCGGTGTTTTTCGGTTGTTTTCCGGTTGTTTTCCTGTATATAGTATTGCCGCATGTTATACTGAATAACGGAAAACACCGGAAAAACACTAAATACCGGAAAACACACTTAATACCGGAAAATATCATCGCTTGACAAAGGATACCACTCAGAAATGTGCATCGCGATATAATCGAGGAACGACCCGGGTCGTCTATATCATGTGTAAGAATTTGTTGTCTCTTTGTATATTTTTATGTAATTTTATTTTTATATTTGTTTATAGTTTTAAATTGAACAATTGACATTACACAATATACTATACTGTGTAATTAATAATTCTTTTTTCATACTTGCTATATTTCTAGTTGCATTCCGTCACGTTACCAATCATATTGTGAAATCAGTACACGCTTGAGCACGAGCTCTTCCATCAGTCTGCTCACATACGTCGAATTTCTAAGCTTGTCTCCCTGCTAATTTACTTTTTGTCTCACATTTTCTATTTCATATAACAAATACCACAGTGAACAAATATTGTACAACAGTCTACATACATGTAGATATATATACCTTTCATTCCCCTCCCCCACCTCTTCTCTTCAATCTCTACTGTATCTAGTCTTTACAGCTTTCTTATCTTGTCCCATTTGCACAACGTCCACACAAGCAGATTTTTCCCCACCCCACCACTTCTGGAACATGGATAGGCCCCGCACCAGACGCCCACTCCTTCACACCTATTTAGGGTGTTTTCCAGTATTTAGTGTGTTTTCCGGTATTTAGTGTTTTTCCGGTGTTTTCCGGTATTCAGTATAACATGGTGTTTTTCCGGTATATAGTATAGCCCCTCGATACCATTTCACCTGTAGCAGTAGCAGGCTTTGAGGGGGGGGGGGGGGGTTAGACATGAAAGACTATGAGGGTGATTTGAGTAATCTATAGGAATCGCTTGCAAACTAAAATACTGCAACTGTTAGTTGAATCTCAAATATGAATATCAGTCTTTTAAGAAGGGTGTGCTCTACGCTATACTACCTGAAAAATATTCACACCAAGAGCTCAACGAATATCTCAAAGTTTAAAAATGTCAACAGGATGTGATAAAAGAGACACATTTTAGACATCAAAGAAAACTTTTTTTTCAGTTTTGTTGAATAGAATTTTGTCTCTACAAAGTATGCATATGACCTAATTTGAAGCTTATTCTAATTGAAAGTTTTTTTTTTGTTTTTTTTCAAATATCGATTTTAATCGTCCAGAATCTATTGTAATGGATGAATTAGGCCAAAAATAACAATTCAGATTTTTAAATTATTCAATTTTGTATTTCTAATCGATATTTGTCATTAGTAGTCATCTAGCAATCTTAATTTGTAGACTTGATTATCGAATCGCAATTTGTAGACTACATTCACAATAGGTGAAGGTTTTGATTTGCTTAATTTAGCATATAAGTATAAGGATATCATTTTCCTAGTGGTCTCATTCCGTTGTTGTTGGTCTTGTTTATCCAATGAGATTCATATGTATTATATTATCAACCTAGGATATGTAGTTGTTGCATGCCAAGTTATTTTGTTATTTTCTGTTTATCTGTCAGACTTTTATCATATTTCTTTCGTTACACTGACATGATAGATAGATTTTATCTGTGGCACTACGCTATATACCCTTAGTAAAAAGTTCTATATACATATATGTGTAGTTTTCTGTAGAAATACTATTGAGTGGGTTTGGTTTGTTTTGATTTTTCGGGGGTGGGGGGGGGGCTGTCCCATAATCTAAAGGATGAAATTATATAGTATTCTACAGAATTTGGAAGACCTGTAGGATTTCCTACAGATTTATGGTAAAATTTGTATAGGAAAATGCATAAATATTCTATAGATTTTTTTAATTTGCTTCCTGTAGGAAATTCTACAGTAATGTATAGGAAGAAATAGTGTAGTATTCTATTGTTTGATTATTGGGTCATTACAGTTTTCTGTAGGAATTGGTATTATAGAATTCTATAGTTTTTTTTTTTTTAATTTCTATTTTGGGAAAAAATATAGTTGGCCCATTACTTATTCAAAACTGATACGCTTTTTTTAAAATTTGAATTCTGTTGTTGGTGTACCAGTCTGAACCATGGCAAGTTTTCATCTCGATATAACGAAAATTTAGGGAAACAATAGTTAAATGAAGTTATGTAAATAAAATAACTAAATCACATAAAGCTAATCTAATTTGATTAAATTTTGTGAACAGACTGTAGAGTTGTGTACCACTTTCGTCAGTTTCTTGTTAATACTGTACATACTTTTGAATTTTAGAATTTAAAATTCAGCCAATGACCAAACAGACTTGATGGTTAGGTATTATATAATTTGAGTACAAAATCCTCTATAGTCATTTTAAAATCTAACTAGCAGGATACCTAACAGCCAGCCTGTACTCATAATAATACAGACAACTATAGAATGCTCATGTTTCTCCACAAAATCGACAGAACAAAATATTTTTTTCTATAGATTTCTACAGGATATCATAGAAAACTTTAGGATTACACAACCGACTTCAGGATACAAGTTGGTTTGGAATGTTCTTAATGCATGGCGTATGCTCATCTTCATTATCTCGGTTAAACCCCATTTGATTTCTTTTCTCTTGATTGCAATTTCCACTCCCAACACAGTATGATTTAGTTTTTGCCATTTATCTGTTTTAGGGAAACAATTTTTTTTAGCTTGTTCTCTTGCAAAATCTGGATCTTTCAGTACAAAACTACAACGAAAAACCGTTAGCTATGGGCACTGCTAGATTAAGAAATGGTATCGTGTACTATTTATAGCGACATCGGACAAGAATTTGGATCTGGATTTCAAACGCCGAAATTTCAAAATTTAACCACTACATCCCAGATTTAGCTTAAATTGCTGTACTGGGTTCTCTAACATGTCAAAGTCAGTGGTGTGAACACATATTGTCTAGGTTATGCATTATAGTTTTCGAGTTGTGGGGGGTGAAAATTAGCGAAAAGTTATATACATGTATGGTGCATCATATAACAATAAAAACACATACGAGAAATCATTTTACAAAAAAAACCCCTTTTTTCTGTTCTTTTTCCAGGAACATATTCACAGCCAGTTTTGTCATATGAGAGCTTCCTAGCAATGCCACTTTATAGAGACAACGTGCATACAGAATATAAGCCCTCTTCATTCATGGTAGACCAAAATTGTTTCGCTAAGCTGAAGAACTTCTGCACGTTGATTTTAGCTGGCATGTTTCTTATGTTTTCTGGGATTTCCTAAGGCGTATATATTCATTGAACTGATAAAATTAGCAACATGTTTTATACATGTATGGTGCATCATAGAACATCTTTTTCCAGCAACATATTCACAGGCAGTTTTGTCATATGTGAGCTTCCTAACAATGTCACTTTATAGAGACAATATAACAATATACGTAAAGAATATAAGCCCTCTTCATTCATGGTAGACCAAAATTGTTTCGCTAAGCTGAAGAACTTCTTCGCATTGAATTTTAGCTGGCATGCTTCTTGTGTTTTCTGGGATTTCCTAAGGTGTATATATTCTTTGAACTGATAAAACCCGTTTACTAATCAATATCATCGGTATAATGCGGTATTAAGATTTTAATACTGGTCTCATAAATTGCAGAATTGTTCTTCAATTCTCATAGGAACTTGAAGCTCTTCGCAATTTGCCCATATGGGTCAATCGTCTTGACCAAGTAGTCACTGTGTTGATTTAGAACTTCTATCCTAAATTTAATTAGACCACACAAACACTGCCGGACTCACCGCTAATTTATGTCCAAAATTATAACTGGTCAACAACCGATTGCAGAGCTCTAAATATATTAAATATACATTATGCAAGAGCTAAATCTGCCTATTGCAGGTCTTTCTTTAGTCCTGAAATTTTATATAAACTATTAATTAGACATTTATTAACAAAACAAGACCATAATCAACTCTCGATGGCATCGGATACTCTAGATTTAACTAGATTAGAACGGTTCGCCATTTAAAAAAAATCTAATTTAAAAGTGGGAAAGCGAGGCTAAGTCTCGAATATAACAGTGCCCTTGTTACCACAATGCACACGTCTAGTCAAAACTACAAACAATGATAACGTGGCTCAGAATGAAGTAATTTAAATGAAATTTTCCATAATTTCATTTTACATTATCTATTTTTGAGCTATTATAGCAATAATGGTCAGCTCATTATCTAAATCTTACATAATGTATCTTTAACGTAAAAGTATACAGACCTAATGTTAATCGCTGCTACATTATGCAATAACGCGTGAAATTCATTATGCTTAATTATTGGGTAATCGCTACATGTAGACTATTTTTATCATCTGTTGGACCACGCAGAAGATGAACAATATTTTCACCATCTTTTAATACATTAATTGAATCAACTGTTCGAAGTTTTAGGGAAGACCCTAGATCAAATAGACGGGCTGTCATTTTACGTGGTGTGTTTCAACAAATTGGATAAAAATACGACTCTCAACAAGGGTACTCAGGAGAGATTTGATTGGATGATGAAAATAGTCACTCTCCGTCAAAATCCAAAGTTTTCATTCTCAGTACAACACTAACTAATGTGAAGAAATCTGTGAATATTTTCTGGTTCATTATTACACTGGTTTTGTACGCCTGGTTCAATGATGCTGTCAGAACAGAATCAGAGAATTAATTTAACAGCCCCTAATGATTTCATTCACACATATTATATACACGAATAAAAGTGTATGTTTTCTTTTAATTTATGAGTTGGTGTTATTTCCATTGCCCTGGACACTCTTCTTTGATTCGTAATAAAGAGATGATATATTTAAATAATCACACCATTAACATAAATTCAATAACCTCTTGTTTATTTATAGATACATATCAAATATCGATCGAAAGTATTGAGCGATTTTCTACTGGCCTCGTGCGACGGTCGTTGTGTTTACCGGTATGTCCCTAAACGTTTCACATCCTGTGTTCGAATTATATCTTAATTAATTTTCCACTGAACCATTGAAAACACAGGCTTCCATGAAACTGTTGTTTTTCCCTAAAGCCCTTTCCATGTACAACATTACCGGTGTTTATTATGTTAAATGTGGTATTTTGGTGCATAAATTCCATGATCTTGATAAATAACAACACAGTTGACATTATTACGTCAACCAAAATTCGGTTTTTAGGAGTTTTATTGGTAATAATAGAAATTAAGTTGAATTTGATACAATTTATAAATCAGTTTCCAAACACTGAAATAGTCCAAGTTGTATTTTTGTAACAAAAATGTTATGCTGTATAGGCTTTAAAAAAACACACACTAAAAACCTATTTCTTATTGTTAATTTCCCGTTCGTGTGCAATAAATTAACCAAATTGCTGGTTTACGAAGTATACAGGCAAAGCCATGCAGTTATTTTGGCATGTTTTGAATTCCTATGAATGCATGTAGTTAATTTCCTTAATATGGAGGATTGATGGTGCTATAGGCTTTATTATGTTCAAACACTAAATGATATAATTATGCAGTGAATGTTTAGTGTTATTTGTAAAATATATACAACGTTTCAAATAAGACCTGACACTTTCAAACTTACCTTTCATCATCAAAAAAACCCCCCAAAAAACAACCAATCTTAATTAACAGGTGTGCATTATTGTTTTTTCTTTAAATTGTATTTAGTCTTTCTGGGTTGCTTTTATTCGCTGATAATATTCTCATGGATACCCCTTTTCATCTCTCAACAAAACTCGTTCTAATTCGCAAAAGTCCACCTGCGTGATACTATTTTCTATAGTTTCATATCAGCTGTATGCAAATTAGCCCACGTGCCTTTCTTACAATGAGAAATCCCCGTTCTACAAACTCGGATAAACTATACCAAATTTTGCCGGAGTAAATTTAAAATGTTCACCAACAAAGACATTCAACGGTCAATAATTGAACAAAGGAATTTCCATGGGTTATTTCTTTCTTTCTGTTTTTCATTTTTTATTTTTCAATTTGTACCATGAATTTTGAAAAACAGATTCAATATGAGAAAAAAGATCTACTTGGCCATAACGAATTACATGTAAAAATAAAATAATTACAACATGTGTTGAAGATAGAAAAAATCATTTCATAACTGTATATAAATTTGATACAATAAAATTTGATTTATATCTGTGATATACTATGCTTTGCTTTTGTTTGGTCGGATATTTTGTTTTATTTTCGTTTAAACAATATTTTTTTTTTTAAAGGCAATAAAGAACAAACCATCCTATTTTATCTCATGTTCTCTGTGTTTAATATTGCAATTATCTATAAATAAGATATTGAATAATAAATAAACTGGTCAAAGAAGTTAAAATACAACATGATAAACAGTTAGGAATTATAGTAAAGCGTTATACTGATTTTGCTTAATATAGGGAAAATAAGAAAACATCCATATACATTAATTTCAGGCATGGGTCACATTCCTCGATGATTACAATAATGTGCTCAAAGGACAATATTGGTGTCAGCCATGATTACATGTGTGGTAGAACTGGTTAAACACATCCCAAATATAATTTTAACACAGAGATCATTGCTACGATAGATGCGTAACGAAGATTTGAAGAAACAGAAGTGACACAATAAATGAAAAACAAGAGTTATCCTTCTATATAACTGACTGAAGTAACGAGCGATAACAGATACATGGTCGAATTTCAGCTCACTGATAATTCCGTTGAAGACGAAAAGTTTTTATATGAGACTGTGACAGGATATCTGACACTATACAAGAGAAAACGAGTAAAATAAAAAAGACCCGTACATTTCCTTGTTTTTATTCATCCTATACTTAATAAAAACATGGTAATGCACGGACTTGTTCTATTTTTTTTCGTTTTCTTTTATTCGACCGTGTATCTGTTCTCAGTATCAGTAAGTTATATAGAAGGATAACTCTTGTTCTATGTAGTAGTCACGTATACAAATCAAATTCTTTGTTTTACTTGCTGTATTTTGAACATATTATTTAATACAAGCATTCGAATTATAAATTATATACATTTGAAGATATTAAATACGTGTTTTCTTATATTCGCGATATGAAACATACATTATGCAAGAGCTAAATCTGCATATTGCAGGTCTTTCTTTACACCTGACATGTTACATAAGCTATTAATTAGACATTTATTAACAACTCTCGATGGCATCGGAGACTCGAGATTTTAACTAGATTAGAACGGTTCGCCATTTAAAACTTTAAAAATGGGAAAGTCTCGAATATATCTGTGCCCTGGTTACCACAATGCTGACATCTTGTTAAAACTACCAACAGTGATAACTTGGCTCAGAACGAAGTAATTTGAATGAAAGTTTCAAAATGTTCATTTTACATTATCTATTTTTGAGCTATTATAGCAAGAATGGTCAACTCTTTATCTAAATCTTACATAATGTATCTTTCTCATCTTATTATCATGTAACTTCATATGATCATCTATATTGTCATGTATGATATGCCTCTTGGAAAAATAAATAAATAAAAATAAATAATGTATCAGTATTACAAAACTTCATTAGGCATTCACGGTTTACAATAGATATAAATTCAGTGTGAATAGTGGAACTTGGTCCGCAAATTCGTTTAACCAGGACTGCCTACGTTAATCTATATAACAAACTATACATACTGTACGCGGTCATTCATCAATATTAGGGGGTTGGATGGCCGAATCGTTAGTTCGTGCTCGTTGTATCACAGGGTCTGTCATTGAGTCAGCTGGTATGCTTTCGATTCCCCGTTTGTACGTCGTCTGTCCTGCCTCGTTGGTTTTCTCCGGGGTCCCCGGATGTCTCCCATTGCTAAAGACCCCTACGCGCAAGCGGATTATTGAAATAAAATTGAACCATGTGTTAGTTCGAAATGACCTAGTTTGTGTCGAGCGGACAATAAACCCCATCTCTCTCTCTCTCTCTCTCTCTCTCTCACAGTAATTTTCCCGTGCATGGAACAGCTTCCCCCGTATTATATCCTCCCAATAATTCTGACAGCGTATCAATCCGTTAAAGGGCTATTATGAAAGATTAGATAATGAATTGGTCGTTCTCGCTATAATAGTTAAAAATAGATAACGTAAATAGTATATATGCTGAACATTTCAGTCAAATTGCTCCACTCTGAATCGAGATATTAGCTTTTGAATTTAAGCTAGCCTCGATCATCATTACTAAAGTCGGTGCGATAAAACAAAGTCTCGATTATCCAATTTTACATTTAATTCCGTTAAAGGGCTATTATGAAAGATTAGATAAAGAATTGGCCGTTCTCGCTATAATAGTTAAAAATATATAACGTTAATAGTATATATGCTGAACATTTCAGTCAAATTGCTCCACTCTGAATCGAGATATTAGCTTTTGAATTTAAGCTAGCCTCGATCATCATTACTAAAGTCGGTACGATAAAAACAAAGTCTCGATTATCCAATTTTACATTTAATTATTTTTCATAAAATGTATTTCAATCCGCTAAATATTGCTTGCTAGCGAGGGCATCGAGAGCTGATTATGGTTTGGATAAGTCAATTAATGTCTAATTAATAATTTAGATAACATTTCAGGCCTAAAGAAAGGCTTGCAGTAGGCAAATTTAACTCTTGCATAATGTATGTTTAATAAATCAGAAATTCAAACAATGAAATGCTCTACTCTAAACAAAATGCTCAGATTAGTCGTGGCGCTATTTCATATAATAGCAAACCGAATTGGCTAATATTAATTAATAAACCAAGTGGTTAAGTTCTATTTAAACATTGAGTTTTGCAATGATTTAACGGTAAATTTCATGGTTTCGTCTACAACCTAACCCTAATTAGCAAATCATATGAAAATTTCGTGGGTTATAGAAGCGTCGGCAGGCTTTTATGCATTGTTGTATTCATCTATTTGTAATACCTTTTGTCCTACCATTGTGATTAAAGTTATCCATCAATACTTGTTCGGAATCTTTGGTCAAATAACCGTTTCTCTTGAATTAGACAAAGAATAAAGTTTTCAGGAACTAAAATTCTTCTTTATTCAAATAATTTAATGTCAGTGATTTCTTTAACAAATCAGCGCAACCGTTTTTGTGATCGTCTGTAAATAGCCACCGTTTCCGCCCCAGTTGACGATAGCTCACAAAGGCGAGAAACAAAGGACTAACATGATTTCGCATCACGGTTGACAAGGGAGGAGTCAGACGCGTGCCATATGCATATGAATGAGTATGGCACGCGCGCAAGGGTATAAAAGCTTTTGCATCTCCATTTGTGTCGGATCCACCATTATAACAGAACGGGGCTGTGTGCAAGTTATTTTTAACATCTAGTTGATTTGTCTTAATCCTGAACAGCTAAATACGTGACGGATGTAACGACATTAGTTTTGGGATACTCAACAATTTCGCTACTAATTTCATGCTTTTAAGCCTCCCAGGTGCGATCACCATACTTTATTTCGATGTAGTAACAATTATTTCGAACTATGTGTTTTATTTATGTTGCTGCTTTGGTCAAATTATAGACCAGTTGGATGGTTACTAATATTCTGTTTGTTGGAACCTCAGTGCCTTGATTTGGAGGACCCCTGGTCCTACATAGTGGCTAAACCGACGGTGCCTTATTCAGCGAGGACATATAGTATATACAGACATGCCGCGAGGATTTCTAGTGAAAAGATTTAAGCAATCTTCGACGTTTTCGTATCGAGAGCGCCGAGTAATTGAAGATGATAGAAGCGACAGTGGATCAGAACAGGACTTTAATTACTCAGGTTTTGGTTCTCCGGATTCGGGTTATTCCGCCAGTCCTACAACTAACATCTTTCGGGATAAAGAGTTCCATGCCACGGATAAAGACAACAACAACATCATTTCGACCAGCCTACCCTTCACTAGCTCTGTTAATATTAATTTACTACAACAATGCCCATCACCAGTTTATTACACAGCTTTTGATCGATTAAACCTTAGTGGGGATTCACCTTTTAGGAAGACAGGTGTGCAAAGTGAGAACAAACTGCCATTACCCATCCCCACAAGTCCAAACCGAAAGAGACCCGGCGAAACGGAAAAGAGAAATATCATTTGTAAAAGATCGAAGGCAATCCGCAGGATCAATTTTGATTTAGACACAACTTCTCCGGTGTCAGGTACCATTATAAAAGAGTTTTCCGATGGCGAAGAGGGGCGAGTGGTATGCGGCGACATAGAGCCAAGCTTCAATTTAGTGGAAGTCACCCCTGAGGCAAGGGCAGAATTAGAGAAAATTGAAAACAAAATTGGCGACTATATTTGTCAGCTGTGTAAAGAGTTTCACGAAGACGCCTTTCAACTCGCACAGCACCGCTGTTCTCGTATTGTTCATGTTGAATACCGATGTCCAGAGTGTGATAAAGTTTTCAATTGTCCAGCTAATTTAGCATCTCACAGAAGATGGCACAAACCAAAACCAAATGGAACAAAGTCACCAATCCCCTCTCGAATATTACCAGGATCTGAAACAAAGTCAGATTCCTACTTAGGACAAAAGATCAACTTTGAATTAAACGACAACCACGTCTCTTTAAATGCAAGTGCCATCGATCTCCGAACCACACAAAATGAAGACGGTCATTTTGAATGTGAAACATGCGGAAAAAAATTTAAAAGACAAGCATACTTAAAAAAACACGTATTAACACACGTCAATGACGTGTCGTCAGCTTGCCAATATTGTGGTAAAATATTCTTTAACGAGACTGTTCGCACCAAACACGAGTCACAGCATAGCATCAGTAACACGGAGTTCATGTGTAAAGTTTGTGATTTATCTTTTCCCAGTAAGGGAACCCTAGATAAGCATTCCCGAATGCACAATAAAAACAATTTTCCCTGTCGATTTTGTCCCAGTTCGTTTTACAGCTCACCGGGTTTAACGAGGCATATAAATAAATGTCATCCTTCCGAAAATCGCCAAGTCATTTTATTACAGATTCCAGTGTCTCGTCCTTGTTAACTTTTTATCTCTAGAAACCGAAGGTATGTTAATGTTTATATGCAGTATATCACGTCCTTTCTTAATGCCTTTAACAAATGTTTATCTTCATGAATGTCCACATAAAAGCCTTAATTATTATTTATATTTATAAATGATATATGTCTATATAAATGAAAATGTTTATTTTTTTATTAATATTTATACATGTATGTCCAACACACACACACACACACACACACACGCCACCACCCACACAGCCTACACACCACTTTGCCTTGAATTGTAAGATCCGTTTTACAATAAACAAATATGACCTTTAACATTTTTTCTGCTACAGATTGTGAATTTTTAAGCATATTTAAATAGTTAGTAATAAACTGCCCCTCTCTATAACTTGTCTTTCCATTAATCAAATGATCCTTTATTCATAATAAAGGCTATACTAAAGAAATATCTTTTGTCAAAAGTTAAAACTCTGACGGGCGGAGCTTCCACACTTCGAGGGTGTGTTAGTGGGTTTGAAAAACCCATCAATCAAAAATTAAAGCTCGTCTCAATTTAATTACATGGTGGTGTCTAACAAAGACAAATATCTTTGTTATGTATCATTTTCCCTAAATCTGATAGTTATGTAAATATATCAGTTAAGGTCCATATATTTAGGATGCCTTTTTGTGACGTGAAGCTTATTATTGTAAGGCTGATACATAGATTACTTAACCAATTATTTCTATGATACAAATCAATACAAAACAGTAAAATCTATTTTACTTCTCATATTTCATATCTATAGATAAAACTCGTGCCTTTATGTCTCGTCGACAGCTTGCCCGCGTTCCACGCCCCTTCGTTTTATTTATTTATTTATTTATCCGAATACCTAGTCCCATTTACACACATTTTATAACACAATTTTATTTCTATTTTATTGATACATTTTGCTATAATTGCCAGTCATTGAATAACTATGTTGTATATATATGTTGTTTTTCACATTTTACACAGATTATTTAATTAAGTCGTCTCTCATATTTGATTATTGTTTATTCCAATGTCATGTTAACAAATTATGTGCAATAACAGTCACCCCCGTATCTTTATTCAGCTATACCTAATACTCTTAACTGGTAGTTGTGTTCAATACAAGTTCTTAAGTGTGGATTTCATGCTACAAGAGTTTGGTGTGTTGATTTTATTGGCGAAATGTATATCTTTCAACAGTTGAAATATTTTACGTTCGCTGATTGAGTCGATTTTGTGTCCAAGTGTCGACAGTTTGTGTATGTCAAAAACTACTAAGCTTAATATGTTGAAATTAAATCGTGCAGGAATAGATTGCTCAATCTCCATAGAAAAACTCCTCATCGGATAAACCTAATTCAACGCTTTATTTAAACAAAATTAAAGGAGCCATGTTCGTGATGTTTCCTTAACTGTCCTTGAAGGGGGGGGGGGGATCCTTTACTAAAGAAATACTTTCACAAGGTTAGTCTTAAATGCTAAAGTTGTCCAACAACTCTTTTGCAACAGAAAATGTCTTTTACCATAATACATTCAACGGTTATTTCTTAAAAGTGTATTGAGTTAATTATTCTAAAACAAACACCCACACATTTTGAAATGGACACACTGCTCTATTGATTATGTTATTTTGATTTCTAAGAAATAATGTTTTGTTTCAGAAATTGAAAAGACCGAGAAAAAGGGGATAGGTATAAGACCCTTCTCCACTGAAATGTTGTATAACGCCAACTAAAATAATATTTTATTATCAATTTTGTATTGTAAATAATTATAAACAGTATTTGGTGACGTATTTGTTCATCACAGTGATGTTTTCAGTGCCTCTATAAGTATTACAGTAAACCCTTTTTTATATTATGTTAGTATAAAACCAATGTCAGCAGTTGGTATGAAGTTAATAGTCGATGTCTTCTTGTGCATGTATGTGCCATTATAAGCATTACGATGTTATTTTATTTTTCTGTATGAATTGTATAATTATTAAATTGTAAAAACATCCATGTGTTTGAAATAAAAATAATGAGCTTATACAGCAGTAGTAGTTTATTCGTTACATGACGTATATGAACAATTTAAATACTTCGAAGAGTTTTTATTAAATCACCAAATTGTAGTGCTAAATATCAGTAGGTACGGATTCAGATTGCATTTAGGAAACCAAAGTATGTTTAATCGTCCATGGTTATATTTGGTGTGCCGTCAAATCCTTCACTGAAATGGAATGTCCACGTCCACACTCACCCCTTTAATGTCTTCTTGCAAACCATGGGCAAATTTATTTGAAATGTCTCAAATATCACTAAATAACCAAACAAATGCACTAGACTAGTCAATTTAATAAGAAATCGGGGGGGGGGGGAGCAACCCCAAATTGCAAGAAAGGTTTTTTTTAATGGTTTCTAGTAGCGTTGGGTGTACTGAGTGACAAGTTTACTAAAATGGGAGTACCGGAAAGTCCCAAAATGTTAGGGTAAATGCCAGGTTTTTTTTGTAAGCCATTTCCTTTAAAAGGTATAACTTTAAAGAAACACAAACTCGTTATTTTTTTTAGAGAGAAACCCATGAAACTGACGCCTTTCTTAAGGTCAATCATTCATGATCTCTTGTACCATTTTCGGGGGTATCCTAGTCCCTTACGCCATTTTTCGGGGTATCCTATCCCCACAACCTGCGACAGAGAACCCAAATTTACGAATAGGCCTGCTTCATCATAATATAGCAAATTTGTTATCTGAACAAGGTCCATGTCTTAACTAATGTTTTCTGGGCAATATTTCATTTGGAGATATGCTCATTGGTGGTAAGTGGTTCCTTATAACATTTTCGGGGTATCCCCTACCCCAAAATATGTGGCAGCGCGAACCCCAATTTACAAATATTTGTAACTCTGTACTACTTCATCATGACACATTTGGTATGTTCATGTTTTCTTTGGAGGACAAAGTGAAGTAAGACGAGCAGATAGGTATGCAAGAAATTATTTAATAATTTGCTCTACACAGAATGAAGCGTGCTGCCGTCTATGATTTCTAAAACACGTGGAGTTGCTCTTCATTAACTGAGCAACTTTGCTAATAATTGGCTGGGCTATACAACGTTATAGTTTGCATCATATTGACTGTTATGCAATTCGTGGAACCTCAAAGTAAGGCCAAAATTCAATACACGTAGCTGATTTATGTTGTACAGGGAGCTGAAGTGGCTCTGTGGGCTGGCTGGCTAACCTGGGGTCACGTGTTTGATCACGGTGTTGGCCGAGAATTTTTTTTTCGGGCAAGAGCAGCACAGTGGGCCGTTAAATTTCATTTCAAGCTGCTCAGGCTATTTGAAATAAAAATGTGACTTTTTCATTTCTATTATACTGTATGGGAAGGCCACTGTGTAATAATTCTTGGAAGTTTGCATGTCAAATCACATTCCTTGTATGACTTAATTTATATGCCACATAGTAAAGCCAGCTGTTTAAAATATGGGATAGAATTGTTCTACAAATATAAGCCACTAAATTTTTAATTAAATTATTTGTCTATCATATTGTACAAACAGTTAATTACGAATTTTGAGATTACCAACACATTTTGGGGTTATTTGAGGTACCACAGCACTAGCCGGGTCTTTATTTCCAAGGTCTTTTTGGCGGAATGGACACATTTGTTGTTGTTGTTTGTTAGTTGTATTTTACGTTCGCTTCCACCGAGGTGATATCGCAGACAATAACATGTTATGTATACAAGGTGCAATAATTTACAATGTGATTAGTGAAAAAAGAGGATAATTAGGTTTTTATATATATGTACAGAAGACAATAGATAACAGCAATAGACATGAGATAACAGGTGCAAGAATAAAAAAAGTGACAGGAGACGTTTACAAACAGACGAATTTGTGACAAAACTGACATGAACATGGACGAACATTTTGACAGAGATGTATACAAGGACATTTTGACTGAACAGACAATGTGGACGAACATTTAAACATATTATGTACATATATATAGTTATTGGGTCATTTGTATTGGTCTGGTCCTTCTGTCCGGTTGAATGGCAGGGCGGCACAACTCTTCCTTGGGGCTTGTTGGTGAGTGTGAGTCCTGGTCCATTCTTTCTTCCATTTGGGTTTGTTGTCCGGTATGGTGGCGTTGTTTCATCTTTGTTTCTGTTTTTCATTCCTTTTTTGTTGGTTCTCTGAAGGAATAATCCAGCACCTGAAAAAGAAAGCTAGAGAAAAGAGAGTATTTGGTCTTACTGTGATTTTTATTTTTATTTCGTCTAGTAAGGCTTCGGGGGGGGGGGGGGGATTACTTAAAGTTTGAGAATTGTGTTGGATTTTAGTGGAAATATATTGTGGATTGACATTGATTTAAAAGATACTAGTTGATTCATGGAAGAAACTCAGACAGTTGTCGATCTTCCATGGTTTACCTATGTACTGATTGGGCTTCTCCATCTCATAGTAGCATTGGGCAGTTTCGTCTATCATTATTCGTATCATGTCCAGTAGATTTTGGTGTTCTGTGTCGTTGAGGTGGATCTCATCTTCCTGAAGCATCTTTTCTGTAGCCTGTTTCCATTTCTTTTTCTGGTACGAGTATGTGCCCCCGTAGTGCAGTATGGGGTATAGGGCCAGTTTCCTCAGCATGTGCTGATTTAGCCTTTCTTGTATATGAATATACTCGAGAGGATCAGCGAAGTATCTGGGTTTTAGCCTTGGGTATGAAATTATGCAAATGACAGGAATCATCCCATCTCTGCCCTGAATGGCAAGCATGACCTCGATGATACGGTCAGCGAGTGTTTCCGGGTTAGTGTCGGGTTGAATGTCTTTGCCCCCGATATAGACAAGTGCTTGCATTTATTCTTAGTACGGTATCCCAAATATCCCCAAAACGTGTTGGTAAACAAGTATTGATTTGGTATGTGAGTTCCCATGTGTCAGTGGACCGCCTTCTCATGTAAACCTCCAACGATTATTACACGGTAAGCTTCACATACAGTATAATTGAAATGAAAACAAAAAAGCACACAACCTTATTTCAAATAGCCTCCGCAGTATAAATAAATGAATTGGGATTTAACGCCCCACTGTTCTGCACCGACGGGGCTAATGAGGACAGATGTGCAGCATAAAGCTATGGCGGTATATTAGATTTAAAATCTAGCATGCTATCGCCTAATTTCTAACTTCTATTCATCATGTAATTTCTATCTAACTTCTATTCATGTAATTTCTTACTTCTATATTACTAAGACGAAAAATGTCTGTTTCATTGTCGCTTTACATGTTAAGTATGCACGTCAAACAAATTTTGAATTTTGATACTTCTACCAAGCAACCATCATTATGACGTCGTTTCGTGTTGCCACTGGCGATTGAGCACCTGACCGGGACCATTATGTTTATACAAACGAGTCGCTCTTCGTCAGGTTCAATGGATTGGCGGAGAGTTAAAATTGAAAATAACATCGAACGTGATATGGTTTGCAAATACTATTTAAAATATAAGCTAAACAGCATTTGTTCATTTGTTTAGACAAGTGTAGGATTTGGAGAAATTTATTTGATTTTTTTTTACAGTTGAGTCAATTACTATTTATATACTGTTGGTCTATATTTTATTTCTGCTCTAAAAAATGTCTTTATATACCATCCGAACGAATAGCCACTGTCCATACCAGACCCCCGTCCTGTATCGATGGCAAAGGAGGGAAAACCAAGCCGGAAGAAATCTGTTATATCATAGAAATAGATTTCTATGGGTTATATAACATCGTCAACTAGTATACAAGCTTTATAATATTTCTGACATTATTAGTTTCGCCCCTGTGATTTGCGGAGGGGCAGTGTCTAGTCGTTCGGATCGGACGAAAACCCTTGGCAGCTGTAAATTCGTAATAAAGGCAGACCGTGGCGCCGCTGTATGGGCTCAATTTCCTCTATGGCGTAAGTTCGTCTTCATTAGCCCAGTTGGTGTAGAAAAGTAGGATGATAAAGCCCATTTCATTTTGGTTTAATTTTGTCAAGAACACCGCTGTCTATAAAATTCCGTATCAGTTCATGCAACTTAAATAATATATTGTTGAAAAAAAAACTACCATAAAGTTAGTCATGTTAATATAATGAAGGCATTAGAAATAGAAACTTCATCGCTATCCACATGACCAGATTATCCCTGTCTCCTTTAAATGACGTTTCATCCCCACAATATGGGGTTTCTAAATTTATATCTTTGAACCATTTCAAGAAAAAAATGATCATTTTAAAGTGATATTTTTGTTGACGCAGTAATAGAATATAGATCAGCAGTATATAAATATTAATATTGGCTTAACTGAACAAATGTTGTTTAGCTTATATTTGAAATAGTATTTGCCAACCATATCACGTTCGATGTTGTTTTCAATTTCAGCATCGATTCCCCGGTTGGGGGTCACAGTGGCTAAGTGGGTAAGACGCTGGCTCGCTAGCCTGGAGGTCGGGTGTTCGATCCCTGCATTGGCCGAGAAAGTTCATCCAGACGTCAGTGATGCAGGACGGAGGGCCTGAGAAGGACAGCTGTCTAGTCGTTCGGATGGGACGAAAAACCGTGTTCACGTGTACATAATGGCGTGAACGTAAAAGATCCCTTGAAGTTGGAATTGGACACAAGAGTTACAAGCTGTTCGGGCCCAGTTCGGAGCAGAACAGTAGGACGTTTAAACCATTTCATTTCATTTCTCGATTCAACCATTCAACCAGACGAAGAGCGAGACGTTTATATCAACCCAATGGTCCCGATTAGGTGCTCTTACTAGCCAAAGAAAGACAGATAATTAGCCTAGACTAGATGATAATTAAGTTATAGAGTGATCTAACGAATATGAATAGTTTAAAATCTATATAAACTCATAAACTGCCTTTTTTGTAGGTTGTTCAGAATCAGTTCTATTCTAGATCATGATCAAATCAGAATGTTGAAAAGTCAATTTTGTTTTAAAATTTCACAGAAATCTTAGAAGTTTTTTCTTTAAAAAAAAATGGTTTTGATTACCAGGTAGGGCCTACTGGTACCAATATGAATTTGTAGGCTAGGCCTATATGACACAGGTCTCGTGTCGGTATTCATATCGGTTCTCAATGAATCATTAAATGCGACGATTTGCTTGGCAAGATGGTCGAAGAGCCCAGGATGTAAAAAAGGTCATTTTGCTTCATTCTGGAGTCTCGGCAATAAAAAAGTGGTACGATCTTTAACGAACCGGAATAATATGAAAGTGACAAGTACATGTAGGCTTAAATGAAACAAATGGTACAGCCTACAGGCTAAAATTTTTAAGTGCAGCACTGTGACGATATTGCGGACTTGACTAGTCCAGACGAAAATCGTAAGTGCAAGCTCTGTGACCACATTACGGACTTGATGAGCTTCGGACTCGTAGAATGTTGTGTAGGTCTACAGTACTCTGGGGTGATGTGAAAGTTGGAGGTCCGTATTAGAAATGCCCACATTAATGTTTAAATTTCGCCAGTATTGAGTGTGTTGAACAGTCTAAAATTCACATTTTAAAGCTAGCACTGTAATTTTTGTTGATAAGATATGACATTTTTTGTTATTTGGGGTGATCCGGTTTCCTCCCACTGCTAAAGACCCCTACGCGCAAGCGAATTACTCAAATAAAATTGAACCTTAGTGTTAGTCCCAAAATGGCCTAGTTTGTGTCGAGTTGAAATTAAGCTCTCTCTCTCTCTCTCTCTCTCTCTCTCTCACGTTGGTACCTAGGTACCCTGAAAATTTCAAGGTGATACCTGCATTCGTTCAAGTCGTTTGTTCTTGGTACCCAGGTCACCTGCCGTTCGTCGTCTTTTTTTCTACGTCAATTTACGGTTTCCATAAGAAGAAAAAAGTTTAATTTCGCCGCGACACCGGCACCGAATTTCCGAAAACCATGAAATTTGGACACAATACGCCCATTACCACCCCGGACTCTGTGCTTTACCCCCATTTTGATCCCATTAAAAAAAAGGAGTTTTAGCAAAAAAATGATTTTGGGAATTTAATATTGGTTTTAATTAATTTTGAAATTGCAAATGCAAAGAGATTTTATCGCCTCTTCCGTATGTGATAGGTATTATTACTATACACATTATCCTTAAAAGACATTTTTTTAAAATGACCGCAACTATGTATCGACACTAGAAACCGAAATCGCCTATTTTGACCTTTTTTGACTGCTGAGGCATCCTTCCGGTGGTCCAAATTTCTGGAATGTCAAGCGGTTGGCTGCGCCGCGATGATATTTATCACATATTAAAAGGAGAAAATGCTCAGATATCAAGAACAATAAAAATTCGATAAAATACGGCAATTTTTTAAGCAAAAAAACTTTGATGGGTGTGGGTGGGTTTCGAATTTATATTCAAAGTTTTCGGAATTTCACACTCTTTTATTTTTAATAAAATCCCAAGGTATATTCTGTGCATATTTGAAGGCAATCGGACCACCGGAACGTTGCCTGGGCAGAGCAAATTAACCCCGGTCGCGAAAATTTGCTCATTCTTCAACGTTATTATAATATTGTATTATTAGATCCATCCGGGTCCCCGATCCACCGTCACTTACCTAACCACTCCGAAATATACCCAAAATCCCCAAATCGACCTTAATTTCTTTTGACTTCGCGCATGCGCCACGCTGGAACCAAAGGTACCATGACTACCAAATTCCGGCGAGAAACTTTTCACGTTGGTACCTAGGTGCCCTGAAAAATTCAAGGCGATACCTGTATTCGTTCAGGTCGTTTTTTTCCACAGGGTTCCTGTCGCTCTGCTTTTTCCGCCATTTACGGCTTCAGTAAGTGCGAAAAAAGTGGAATTTTGCCACGACACCGGCACCGATTGTCCGAAAACCATGAAATTTGGACACAATAGGCCCATTACCACCCCGGACTTTGTACCTTACTCCCATTTTGATCCGATTAAAAAAAAAGAGTTTTAGAAAAAAAAAAAAAGAAAAAAGATTTTCTGTCAACTGATGGTCTTCATTTGGAATTGAATATGAAGAAAATTGAAAAATCCACTTGAACAGACGTGAAAATAAACACAATAGGCCGTAATATGTTCAATGCGTCTCTTATTTCTGAAATTAATGCATTTCAGGATAGCTCGGGATCAAGATCGATTTTTGGGTGTTTGAAAATTTTCAAAATTTCGTATTTCGCCTTTGATCTTTTACGTGCCGACAAAGTTGTTTGCAGGACAATTTATGCCTTTAATTTTCAAAATTTACAAATTTAACCTAAATATTCGAACAGCTAAGGTCAATCGGATTCAAAAAATATTAGTTCCGTTCAAAGTTATTTCATTTATTTCAGATATTTTCCTGCCACTTTTTAGTTCTTTCCCGCCATTTTCGTTTCATGTTCTCATCCGTTCCATTTTTAAACGGCTTGATCCATTTTCCTGAAACTTCTGGAACGGAAAGTCATTCCGATTACAGCAATACAGGTCTCAGTTATTTCCCTTTGGTTTTCAGATTATTTTGTTGCCCGGGTGCAATGTTTCTCACTATATTTAGACTTGTAACTTCGCGACTTTTTCACCGATTTTGATAATTATTTTTTGTAGTATCTTTTTTCCTTTAAGATACTTGATATAATCCATGTCACGTGACGATGAATATGAAAGCTTTCATATCCGCATGGGACAGTAGCAGATCTAGTTAGGCTTTCAGACTTTCGCCTGAAAGCCTATTGGGATTACTAAAATTATTATTATGCTTTCAGACTTTCGTCTGAAAGACTATTGTTTTTACTAAAATTATTATTAGAGATTATTATTATTAGTAGTATTATTGAGATTACTAAAATTATTAGGCTTTCAGACTTTCGTCTGAAAGCCTATTGAGATTACTAAAATTATTATTATTATTATTATTATTATTTACCGCGGGAGCCTATTTCTCCATGATCGGAAACAGATATCGATCTGGAACTAAATTTTCTATCGGGAAACAATGTGGTGGTTACTTGATAAAGTATTTTTGAAACTTCTGCGCAGACTGGAAGTAGCCGAATTTTGAACGGTAGCAATATATCAAAAAGCGGCCGTGGTTTCGCCAATTCTTTACCTATTTTAAAACAATTCACATTTTTGGAAACCCTAAATCTTTTCCGAGACAATGGCTATCTCACATTTTTGAATTTCGAACATTTATCTATGGCTTTTGTCGTTCGAAATTTGAAAATTCAAATTTTTACAAAAAACTGTTTTATTTATGAATATTTTTTAGTCGTGTTTTACACAAAATTAACGAGACATCTGACTTCGGCAAAAATGTGAAATATTTTTGTCTCAGTAATTTTCCTTGGCCGCCATTGGCTAATTCAGTTTTTCAGTTCTAAATTAATTATTTATTGCTCGATTTGTATAAAACAAAGTTCATATACTCCGCTGTCTCAATTGTCATTTTTTTTGTTACCAATAGAGATATCTGTCGGCACAGGAAGTGGCTTAATTTTACCAAAAACTACAATTTTGACAGTTAGGTACCATTTTTCGAAAGCAAATATTATTTTTTTTAAAAAAACCTGATATAACTAGAAGAGTGTGCCCTTTAAAGGCGCACAAAATTTTGGGATCGGTTTTTTTAATTTCGATTTCATTTTCGAGCAAATTCGATTAAGAGGTGAAAAAAGGTGTAAAATTGACCTATTTACAACCCATTCAGGCTTTTCAGATTTTGAAATATTTCTACGTTACTTTTATAAACTTGTAGCTATAATCCATACGAAAAATATGTTTGTTAAAATTAGTTTGTAATATAAGCAGTTACCTAGAAATGGGCAATTTTGCATAAGTCACTGTTTTCGTTATTTTGCCTGTAAAATAGTCAATTATTATTGGATTTTCACAAAAGTGACACCATTTGATTCAAAAAGCAAGTATGCGTCGTGCAATTACAATTTAAAATTGACACCGGAGGTGACGCCATTTTGTCATAAAATGCATTTTTAACTTTTAAAATCAATATTATTTTCAACCAAGAATTATTTAATATGTATTAATAATTTTAACTTTTGGTTTACATTCACATATTAATAAAATTCATAAGGTCATATAGATTTCACAAAATTGTTTCTAACTTATTCAGTTGCGGAGAAATAGGCGTTTTTTAACAGGTCACTTTTCAAGGTTTTTCGTCCATAAAAGTGTCAATTTTTATTCGATTTTCATAAAAAAATTTCACTGTGTGATACCTAATGCCATTTACAATTTCATACAAGTAATTTAAGATTTTCATTATCACCGGAAGTAACGTCATTTTGGCAAAAACTATATTTTTAGTCTTCAAAACCGATATTTTATTCAAATGAGTCTGATTTGTAATATTTTTAAAATCATGATATTTGATTCAAATCACCAAATAGATTGAACCCATACGATCATACAGATACCAGCAAATGGTTTCTAAATTGTGCGCTTGCAGAGAAATAGACGATTTTATACAAGTCACTTTTCAAGGTTTTTGGTCTATAAAAGTGGCAATTATTATTCGATTTACATAAAATTTTCACCATGTGATGCCTTATGCCATTTCTGATTTCATACAACTAATTGAACATTTTCATTATCACCGGAAGTACTGTACACTTACATGTAACACATATGTAAAATGAATTGAAATTGCTGGATTTGGTTGATTCGGCGTCCATTTTATTTGATGTGTGCAATGCTTATGTGGAAACCTGTTTAATGGTTTCATTGGTACCGGAAGTGACATATGTTTAGGGTAACGTGGCACCGGCGAAACCGTAGTCATAAAAATATTCGATATTAAAAAAAACCACAGTAAAAATCGGTGCTCTTGCAAAAGTCGTGACCGGATCAAAACATCGTTTGGTAGCTCGATGAATGGGCTATTGTATGACACACTTCCTATCTGATTCCTGAAAGCCGGTTCAGTGCTGCTTGCAGGTCTAGTTAGGCTTTTAGACTTTCATCTGAAAGCCTATTGAGATTATTAAAATTATTATTATTAGGCTTTCAGACTTTGTCTGAAAAACTATTGTTTTTATTAAAATTATTATTAGGCTTTCAGACTTTTGTCTAAAAGCCTATTGAGATTACTAAAATTATTATTAGGCTTTCAGACTTTCGTCTGAAAGCCTATTGAGATTACTAAAATTATTAGGCTTTCAGACTTTTGTCTGAAAGACTATTGTTTTTACTAAAATTATTATTAGGCTTTCAGACTTAAAGACTGTTGTTTTTACTAAAATTATTAGGCTTTCAGACTTTGAAAGACTATTGTTTTTACTAAAATTATTAGGCTTTCAGACTATTTGATAAACTATTTTTGAAACTTCTGTGTCGACCGGAAGTGGCCAAATTTCGTGCGGTGCATAAAAATTAAAAAACGGCCGTAGCTTCGTCAATTCTGTACCTATTTTCATAAAAATGACATTTTCAGAAACCCTGGATCTTTTCTCGGACGATAGCAGTTGAAAATTTCGAAATTTCGAAACTTCGTCGCTGACTTCTAGCGTTCGAAAAATGAAAAATTTTGTTTAAGAGACAATTTTTGTTATTTTTCAAAATATTCAAATTTGACCTACATTTTTGGATACCTGAAGACCATCCAATTCCAGAAATATAAGTTTCAAACCGAGTTATCGCCCTTTATTTTTCGATTTTTTTTCGAAGTTTCTGCCCATTTCCCAACCCTTATATTTTTTGGAAAGGATAAATCGATATTTCTGAAAGTCCTGGAACATAAAGCTATATAGTCAGACCGCTGCATAAAGCAATTTCAACAACGATCCGGAAACCGGAAGTAGTCGAAATAATGATAGATATTTCGAAAAAAAAAGCAAAAAATGGGTGTTTTGGGGAAAAACTTGATTTCTCCGTCCAGTATCAATGGATTAAACGAATTAAGCTTTCGTTGAGTGGCCCGAGGAATGGACTATCGTATGATGCCCAATTTATACGGATACTATGACCAAGCAGCAAAATATGACAAGCTGAAAATCAAGTATTTTCTGATTTGGAGCGTTTTTGGACGCCTTTATCTCAAAAACTTAACCTACAAATTTTTTTTAACTTTCTCTATCGAGAGTCCTTTCGATAGTCTTGTGCATGAAAACATCCAATAAGTCTTTGAAATGTCTGGAATAGGATAAAAAAGGTACTGAAAATCGAAAAAAGTAAAAAAATCGTAAAATTTTGGAAAATGCTATATTATTTTATTATTTAATCAGATTTTTACGAAAAGGTTACACATTCAGATAGCTGACCTAATTACGATTCTAACGATGTATAATATGCATTGAGTTATTGAAATTTAATTTTCGATATTTTGACATTTTTGGCACCTTTGAACATAGGATTTCTCAGGGTCATTTTATCTGATCAGATAATGTAATATATCATTACAGAGCCCTGTCGCTATTTAATTGCCCAAACTGGTTATAAAAACTATTCCGACAATAATCTCCATACCGGAAGTATTCAAAAAATGAAAAAAAAAGGTTAAAAAATTGTCGCTCTTGCGAAAAGCTGGATTTCTCGGTCAGATATTACCGGACCAAAAGAAGTAAAGTGTCTTTGGATAGCCCCATTAATGGATTATTATATGGCATCTCAATGGTACGATTTCGATGGTTAGAAAATAAATTGTGGTACGCCGAAAATCTAGTATTTTCCGTTTTTGGAGCCTTTTTAGACGTCTTTTTCTGGAAAACGACAACTCCGATTTTTCTGAAACTTTTTTAACGCAGAGTCCTATCGGTAGTCGGTGGCTTTAATCCAAAAGGAAAAGGTTTGAAATAATATAAGGGGTCCAAAAATGGCCTCAATCTTTGAAAAAAGTTGAAAAATCGTTAAATTATTGAAAATGTTCTTTTATTTATCTTTTTTACAAAAAAGTACTGAATAGATGTTTCTGACACTTCTGTGACAGAAAGTTAAGTATCTAAACAAATTGTTAAAACTATCTCGACAATGATCCAAAAACCGGAAGTAGTCGAAAAAATATCCGATATTTTTGAAAAAAAAAACGTAAAAAGTAAAATAAGTGGTGATCTTGTGAAAAAGTGATTACTATGCCAGATTTCACCGAATCAAAACAACTAAAGTATCATTTTATATCCTGATCAATGGACGATTTTATGACATCTAAATGGTTAAAATTTGCTGGTTAGGCAATACATTATGGGACGCTGAAAATCTTGTATTTTACTTTTTGGAGCCTATTCAGACGCTTTTATTTCGCTAACTACTCTTAATTCATTTCATAAACTTCTTTTACTTGGAGTCCTAGGGTGGTCTAGCCTCAATATATACTCATGTCCAAAAGAAAGTATACGCTGTGCATTTCATACTGCATCAACCAAAGTCGTTTTTCTATTCTATGTGGTATTTGGGTACAATTTCAATTTGTTTCACCTTTTGTTGCTTAGATATGTTGAGTTTGGATGCAAGAGACAAGCTCAGTAATGTTTTATCAATTGTCTTTAATCTAAACAAAACTTAGACATATTTTTAGTGTGTATACTTTCTTTTGGACATCAGTATAGTATAAATGTTCCAAAAACGGACCCAAACTTTGAAAAAAAAAGTCGAAAAATCGTTATATTTGTATCTGTACTATAAGGGTATTAGGAAGGTAACTATCTCTAAGCACTGTGGAATCCGGCTACTAATTATTAGTCTCTATCATCCAGAAAAATATTCTACGAATATTAGTCTGGATCCGTTGTCAATATTTGAGAAAAATTGGCTAGATAATCCGGTCTTTTACATTATCCAAGGGAGGTAACTCCTCTTAAAACCAGATGTTTACGCCCACGAAATTAATTTAAGAATGTCATTTCAAAAAATCCATTTGATTGCATGCCAGTTCAATATCTAACACTCATTTTTTTTTGTAAAAGTTCTCTTCATGGGCCATATCTATGCTTTTAAAATTAATCCTAATTCGTCTTCACGATTCATGTTTGTTTATATCTTAGAGACTGAATAATCAACCACATTAAAAACCAAACTCCCGGTAACGCATGGGTTTTCTCCCACTAGATAATCCGGTCTTTTACATTATCCAAGGGAGGTAACTCCTCTTAAAACCAGATGTTTACGCCCACGAAATTAATTTAAGAATGTCATTTCAACAAATCCATTTGATTGCATGCCAGTTCAATATCTAACACTCAATTTTTTTTGTAAAAGTTCTCTCTACATGGGCCATATCTATGCTTTTAAAATTAATCCTAATTCGTCGTCACGATTCAGGTTTGTTTATATCAATGCAAGAATTATGGGATTTATTGTGGGAAGGGGTGCAACTCTAAGTTGACTTTGGCTAAATCGGCCGTGGTTTCGCCTATTCTTTACCTATTTTAAAACAATTCACATTTTTGGAAACCCTGAATCTTTTCCGAGACAATGGCTATCTCACATTTTTTAATTTCGAACATTAATCTATGGCTTTTGTCGTTCAAAATTTAAAAATTCAAATTTTTACAAAAAACTGTTTTATTTATGAATATTTTTTAGTCGTGTTTTACACAAAATTAACGAGTCATCTGACTTGGGCAAAAATGTGATATTTTTTTGTCTCAGTAATTTTCCTTGGCCGCCATTGGCTAATTCAATTTGTCAGTCCTAGATTAATTATTTATTGCTCGATTTGTATAAAACAAAGTTCATATACTCCGTTGTCTCAATTGTCATTTTTTTTGTTACCGATAGAGATATCTGTCGGCACCGGAAGTGGTTTATTTTTACCAAAAAACTACAATTTTGACAGTTAGGTACCATTTTTCGAAAGCAAATATTATTTTTTTAAAAAATTGATATAACTAAAAGAGTGTGCCCTTTAAAGACGCACAAAATGTTGGGATCGATTTTTTTAATTTCAATTTCATTTTCGAGCAAATTCGATTAAGAGGTGAAAAAAGGTGTAAAATTGACCTATTTACAATCCATTCAGGCTTTTCAGATTTTAAAATATTTCTACGTAACTTTTATAAACTTGTAGCTATAAACCATACGAAGAAAATGTATGTTAAAATTAGTTCGTAATATAAGCAGTTACCTAGAAATGGGCAATTTTGCATAAGTCACTGTTTTCGTTATTTTGCCTGTAAAATAGTCAATTATTATTAGATTTTCACAAAAATGACACCATTTGATTCAAAAAGCAAGTATGCGTCGTATCAAATTGATTACAATTTAAAACTGACACCGGAAGTGACGCCATTTTGTCAAAAAATGCATTTTTAACTTTTAAAATCAATATTTTTTTCAACCAAGAATTCTTTAATATGTATTAATATTTTAACTTTTGGTTTATATTCACATATTAATAAAATTCATAAGGTCATATAGATTTCCCAAAATTGTTTCTCACTTGTTCAGTTGCGGAGAAATAGGCGATTTTCAACAGGTCACTTTTCAAGGTTTTTGGTCCATAAAAGTGTCAATTATTATTCGATTTTCATAAAATTTTCACTGTGTGATACCTAATGCCATTTACAATTTCATACAAGTAATTTATGATTTTCATTACCGCCGGAAGTAACGTCATTTCGGCAAAAACTGTATTTTTAGCCTCCAAAACAGACATTTTATTCAAATGAGTCTGATTTGTAATGTTTTTAAAATTATGATATTTGATTCCAATCAACAAATAGATTGAACCCATACCACCATACAGATACCAGAAAATGATTTCTAACTTGTACGGTTGCAGAGAAATAGACGGTTTTCTACAAGTCACTTTTCAAGGTTTTTGGTCTATAAAAGTGGCAATTATTATTCGATTTACATAAAAATTTTCACCATGTGATGCCTTATGCCATTTCTAATTTCATAAAACTAATTGAACATTTTCATTATCACCGGAAGTACTGTACACTTACATGTAACAAATGTATAAAATGAATTGATATTGATGGATTTTGTTGATTCGGCGTCCATTTTATTTGATGTGTGCAATGCTTGTGTGGAAACCTGTTTAATGGTTTCATTGGTACCGGAAGTGACATATGTTTAGGGTAACGTGGCACCGGTGAAACCGTAATCATAAAAATACTCGATATTAAAAAAAAAGTAAAAAAAACAAGTAAAAATCGGTGCTCTTGCAATAATCGTGATTTCACCGTCGGGTGTGACCAGATCAAAACACCTAAAGTATCGTTTGGTAGCTCGATGAATGGGCTATTGTATGACACACTTTCTGTCTGATTCCTGAAAGCCGGTTCAGTGCTGCTTGCAGGTCTAGTTATTTATTATTATTTTTTTTTTTTTGGTAGAGCCTATTTCTCAGTGCCTGTAACAGATACCGATATGGGACCTAATTTTCTATTGGGAAACCATGTGGTGGCTACTTGATAAACTATTTTTGAAACTTCTGCGCAGAACGTAAGTGGCCGAATTTCGTGCGGTGCATAAAAATTAAAAAACGGCCGTAGCTTCGTCAATTCTGTACCTATTTTCATACAAATGACATTTTCAGAAACCCTGAGTCTTTTCTCGGACGATAGCAGTTGAAAATTTTGAAATTTCGAAACTTCGTCGCTGACTTCTAGCGTTCGAAAAATGAAAAATTTTGTTTAAAACACAATTTTTGATATTTTTCAAAATTTTCAAATTTGACCTACATTTTTGGATACCTGAAGACCATCCAATACCAGAAATATAAGTTTGCTTCCGAGTTATCGCCCTTTATTTTTCGATTTTTTTCGAATTTTCTGCCCATTTTCCAACCCTTATATTTTTGGGAAAGGATAAATCGATAGTTCTGAAAGTCCTGGAACATAAAGCTATATAGTCAGACCGCTGCATAAAGCAATTTCAAAAACGATCCGGAAACCGGAAGTAGTCGAAAAAATGATAGATATTTCGAAAAAAAGCAAAAAATGGGTGTTTTTGGGGAAAACTCTATTTCTCCGTCCAGTATCAATGGATTAAACGAATTAAGCTTTCGTTGAGTGGCCTGAGGAATGGACTGTCGAATGATGCCCAATTTATACGGATACTATGACCAAGCAGCAAAATATGACAAGCTGAAAATCAAGTATTTTCTGATTTGGTACGTTTTTGGACGCCTGTATCTCGAAATCTTAACAGCAACTTTTTTTTTAACTTTCTCTATCGAGAGTCCATTCGATAGTCTTGTGAATTATGCCATCCAATAAGACTTTGAAATGTCTGGAATACGATAAAAAAGGGACTGAAAATCGAAAAAAGTCGAAAAATCGTGAAATTTTGCAAAATGCTCTATTACTTTATTATTTAAACAAATTTTTACAAAAAGATTACAGATTCGGATAGCTGACCTAATTACGATTCTAACGATGTATAATATGTATTGAGTTATTGAAATTTAATTTTCGATATTTTGACATTGTTGCATTTTTGGCACCTTTGAACATAGGATTTCTCAGGGTCATTTTATCTGATCAGATAATGTAATATATACTATTCAAAAAAAGTAGGGGATATTTGATTTTTAAGTGTTATTAAAGTCACCTAATGAAACTGACGAAGAAACAAATGACAAAATGAAATGAAGTTCACATTCATCGATTTATTCCAAATGATCGTTAGACTAAGTAAGGCACAGACTGACCATTATAAGGGTAAAATGATACCCGGGGTCAAACAGCAAAGTTACCACAGCATCACAACCAAGTCAGTAACGGGTAAATCCTCCTCTGTTTGCCAAACAAGCATTGATCCGACGTGGCATACTCCTAATGAGACGTCTAAGGTCATTTTGGTCCAGATTGTCCCATTCCTGTCGCAACGCAGCAGCAAGTTCTTGGACATTGGCAGGACGTTGTTGACGTTGACGTAACCTCTGTCCAAGCATGTCCCAGACATGCTCGATGGGGGAGAGGTCGGGACTCAGTGTTGGCCAAGGTAATGTGGTGATGTTCTGTTGTTGGAGGTAACCTGTAACGATCCTGGCCCTGTGACATCTTGCGTTGTCATCCTGGAAGATGAAACGGCGGCCATGACGTCGTGCGAACGGCACAACATGGACTGCCAAGATGTTGTCCCGGTAGTACTGGCCTGTAACACGCCCTGCAACAACATGTAAAGCCGTTCTTCCAGCAACAGTGATGCCTCCCCACACCATAACAGAACCACCCCCAAATCGATCATGTCTGATGACGTTAACGTCTTGGAAGCGCTCGTTTCGACGACGCCACACCCTCCTACGTCTGTCCAAAAAATCAACAGTGAACCTTGACTCATCTGAAAACATCACATTGCTCCAGCGTCGATTATCCCAGTGTTGACGATCCCTACACCAACGACGTCTTGCCTGAATGTGATGATCTCTCAAACAAGGGATCACGCGAGGACGTCGGGCGCGAAGGTGACCCCTATGCAGTCGATTCCGAATCGTCTGGCCACTCACTCTCACACCAGTGTCTGTTTGAAGACGAGCGCTGATCTCATTTGCTGTGATGACACGATTTCTCAAGGCCAAGGTACGGATAAATCGATCCTTGGCTTGAGTTGTCGCCCTTGGTCGACCTGAGCGTGGTCTGTCCTGTACAGATTGTGTATCACGGTATCTGGACCATAGCCTGCTTATGACAGACTGAGAAACATTCATCGTCCGCGCCACAACCGCCTGTGTTGTGCCGATCTGTAGCATGCCAAGGGCACGTAACCTTTCATTTTGGGTAAGCCGACGCATATCAAAATTTGTTTTCTGGTCACTAAAACAATTAAACTGATGTTTCCACCCTGGAATTCAATGCCACAATGACTGTAACATTCAAAGTCAGAGTCGTGCAAATCTTGGGTTGGACCCCCATGATGATCCCAAGCATCACATGCATTCCATGCGGTAGCTATTGGTGCGTTTGGGCGTCACATGTAACTGGAAATGTTTCTTCTGTTAGGTTCTATAGTGACTTTTTTCGTAGTCATTTGCATATTTTGGTATTATGCCCCCAAAATCAAATATCCCCTACTTTTTTTGAATAGTATATCATTACAGAGCCCTGTCGCTATTTAATTGCCCAAACTGGTTATTAAAACTATTCCGACAATAATCTCCATACCGGAAGTATTCAAAAAATGAAAAAAAAAGGTTAAAAAATTGTCGCTCTTCCGAAAAGCCGGATTTCTCGGTCAGATATTACCGGACCAAAAGAAGTAAAGTGTCTTTGGATAGCCCCATTAATGGACTATTATATGGCATCTCAATGGTACGATTTCGATGGTTAGAAAATAAATTGTGGTACGCCGAAAATCTAGTATTTTCCGTTTTTGGAGCCTTTTTAGACGTCTTTTTCTCGAAAACGACAACTCCGATTTTTCTGAAACTTTTTTAACGCAGAGTCCTATCGGTAGTCTGTGGCGTCAATCCAAAAGGAAAAGGTTTCAAAAAACTACAGAATAGATGTTTCTGACACTTCTGTGACAGAAAGTTAAGTATCTAAACAAATTGTTAAAACTATCTCGACAATGATCCAAAAACCGGAAGTAGTCGAAATAATGACCGATATTTCGAAAAAAAAGCAAAAAATGGGTGTTTTGGGGAAAAACTCGATTTCTCCGTCCAATATCAATGGATTAAACGAATTAAGCTTTCGTTGAGTGGCCCGAAGAATGGACTGTCGTATTCGATATTTAAAAAAAAAAGACAGTAAAAAAAATCGTGCTCTTGCAACAAACGGGATTTCACCGTCGGCTGTGACCAGATCAAAACATCTAAAGTATCGTTTGGTAGCTCGATAAATGTGCTATTGTATGACACACTTCCTGTCTGATTACTGAAAGCCAGTTCAGTGCTGCTTGCAGGTCTAGTTATTATTATTATTTTTTTCCGCTGCAGCCTATTTCTCCATGATCTGAAACAGATATCGATCTGGAACCAAATTTTCTATTAAGAAACCATGTGGTGGCTACTCCTTAAAACAATTTTGAAACTTCTGCGCAGACCGGAAGTGGCCGAATTTTGTGCGGTGCATAAAAAATAAAAACGGCCGTAGCTTCGTCAATTCTGTACCTATTTTCATACAAATGACATTTTCAGAAACCCTGAGTCTTTTCTCGGACGATAGCAGTTGAAAATTTTGAAATTTCGAAACTTCGTCGCTGACTTCTAGCGTTCGAAAAATGAAAAAATTTGTTTAAAACACAATTTTTGTTATTTTATTAAAATTTTCAAATTTGACCTACATTGTTGGATACCTGAAGACCATCCGATACCAGAAATATAAGTTTCATTCCGAGTTATCGCCCTTTATTTTTCGATTTTTTTCGAATTTTCTGCCCATTTCCCAACCCTTATATTTTTGGGAAAGGATAAATCGATAGTTCTGAAATTCCTGGAACATAAAGCTATATAGTCAGACCGCTGCATAAAGCAATTTCAAAAACGATCCGGAAACCGGAAGTAGTCGAAATAATGATAGATATTTCGAAAAAAATGCAAAAAATGGGTGTTTTGGGGAAAAACTTGATTTCTCCGTCCAGTATCAATGGATTAAACGAATTAAGCTTTCGTTGAGTGGCCTGAGGAATGGACTGTCGAATGATGCCCAATTTATACGGATACTGTTACCAAGCAGCAAAATATGACAAGCAGAAAATCAAGTATTTTCTGATTTGGGGCGTTTTTGGGCGCCTGTATCTCGAAATCTTAACCGCAACTTTTTTTTAACTTTCTCTATCGAGAGTCCATTCGATAGTCTTGTGAATTATGCCATCCAATAAGACTTTGAAATGTCTGGAATACGATAAAAAAGGGACTGAAAATCGAAAAAAGTCGAAAAATCGTGAAATTTTGCAAAATGCTCTATTACTTTATTATTTAAACAAATTTTTACGAAAAGATTACAGATTCGGATAGCTGACCTAATTACGATTCTAACGATGTATAATATGTATTGAGTTATTGGAATTTAATTTTCGATATTTTGACATATTTGCATTTTTGGCACCTTTGAACATAGGATTTCTCAGGGTCATTTTATACCGGAAGTATTCAAAAAATGAAAAAAAAAAGGTTAAAAAATTGTCGCTCTTGCGAAAAGCTGGTTTTCTCGGTCAGATATTACCGGACCAAAATAAGTAAAGTGTTTTTGTATAGCCCCATTAATGGACTATTATATGGCATCTCAATGGTACGATTTCGATGGTTAGAAAATAAATTGTGGTACGCCGAAAATCTAGTATTTTCCATTTCTGGAGCCTTTTTAGACGTCTTTTTCTCGAAAACGACAACTCCGATTTTTTCCGAAACATTTTAAACGCAGAGTCCTATCGGTAGTCTGTGGCGTCAATCCAAAAGGAAAATGTTTGAAATAATATAAGGGGTCCAAAAATGGCCTCAATCTTTGAAAAAAGTTGAAAAATCGTTAAATTATTGAAAATGTTCTTTTATTTATCTTTTTTACAAAAAACTACCGAATAGATGTTTCTGACACTTATGTGACAGAAAGTTAAGTATCTAAACAAATTGTTAAAACCATCTCGACAATGATCCAAAAACTGGAAGTAGTCGAAAAAATATCCGATATTTTTGAAAAAAAAACGTAAAAAGTAAAAGAAGTGGTGATCTTGTGAAAAAGTGATTACTATGCCAGATTTCACCGAATCAAAACAACTAAAGTATCATTGTATATCCTGATCAATGGACGATTTTATGACATCTAAATGGTAAAAATTTGCTGGTTAGGCAATACATTATGGGACGGTGAAAATCTTGTATTTTCCTTTTTGGAGCCTATTCAGAAGCTTTTATTTCGCAAACTACTCTTAATTCATTTCATAAACTTCTTTTACTTGGAGTCCTAGCCTCAATATATACTCATGTCCAAAAGAAAGTATACGCTGTGCAATTCATACTGCATCAACCAAAGTCGTTTTTCCATTCTATGCGGTATTTGGGTACAATTTCAATTTGTTTCACCTTTTGTTGCTTAGAAATGATGAGTTTGGATGCAAGAGACAAGCTGAGTAATGTTTTATCAATTGTTTTTAATCTAAACAAAACTTAGACATATTTTTAGTGTGTATACTTTCTTTTGGACATCAGTATAGTATAAATGTTCCAAAAAGGGCCCCAATGTTTGAAAAAAAAAGTCGAAAAATCGTTATATTTGTATCTGTACTATAAGGGTATTAGGGAGGTAACTATCTCTAAGCACGGTGGAATCCGGCTAGTAATTATTAGTCTCTATCACCCAGAAAAATATTCTACGAATATTAGTTTGGATCCGTTGTCAATATTTGAGAAAAATTGGCTAGATAATCCGGTCTTTTACATTATCCAAGGGAGGTAACTCCTCTTAAAACCAGATGTTTACGCCCACGAAATTAATTTAAGAATGTCATTTCAAAAAATCCATTTGATTGCATGCCAGTTCAATATCTAACACTCAATTTTTTTGGTAAAAGTTCTCTCTTCATGGGCCATATCTATGCTTTTAAAATTAATCCTAATTCGTCTTCACGATTCATGTTTGTTTATATCTTTGCAAGAATTATGGGATTTATTGTGGGAAGGGGCGCAACTGTTAGTTGACTTTGGCTAAAGAGACTGGATAATCAACCACATTAAAAACCAAACTCCCGGTTACGCATGGGGTTTCTCCCACTAGATAATCCGGTCTTTTACATTATCCAAGGGAGGTAACTCCTCTTAAAACCAGATGTTTACGCCCACGAAATTAATTTAAGAATGTCATTTCAAAAAATCCATTTGATTGCATGCCAGTTCACTATCTAACACTCAATTTTTTTTGTAAAAGTTCTCTCTTCATGGGCCATATCTATGCTTTTAAAATTAATCCTAATTCGTCGTCACGATTCAGGTTTGTTTATATCAATGCAAGAATTATGGGATTTATTGTGGGAAGGGGTGCAACTCTTAGCTGACCTTGGCTAAATCGGCCGTGGTTTCGCCAATTCTTTACCTATTTTAAAACAATTCACATTTTTGGAAACCCTGACTCTTTTCCGAGACAATGGCTATCTCACATTTTTTAATTTCGAACATTCATCTATGGCTTTTGTCGTTCGAAATTTGAAAATTCAAATTTTTACAAAAAACTTTTTTATTTATGAATATTTTTTAGTCGTGTTTTACAGAAAATTAACGAGTCATCTGACTTACGCAAAAATGTGATATTTTTTTTTCTCAGTAATTTTCCTTGGCCGCCATTGGCTAATTCAGTTTTTCAGTCCTAGATTAATTATTTATTGCTCGATTTGTATAAAACAAAGTTCATATACTCCTTTGTCTCAATTGTCATTTTTTTTGTTACCGATAGAGATATCTGTCGGCACCGGAAGTGGTTTATTTTGTTTACCAAAAACTACAATTTTGACAGTTAGGTACCATTTTTCGAAAGCAAATATTATTTTTGATATAACTAAAAGAGTGTGCACTTTAAAGGCGCACAAAATGTTGGGATCGTTTTTTTTAAATTCGATTTCATTTTCGAGCAAATTCGATTAAGAGGTGAAAAAAGGTGTAAAATTGACCTATTTACAATCCATTCAGGCTTTTCAGATTTTAAAATATTTCTACGTTACTTTTATAAACTTGTAGCTATAAACCATACGAAGAAAATGTATGTTAAAATTAGTTTGTAATATAAACAGTTACCTAGAAATGGGCAATTTTGCATAAGTCACGGTTTTCGTTATTTTGGCTGTAAAATAGTCAATTATTATTAGATTTTCACAAAAATGACACCATTTGATTCAAAAAGCCAGTATGCGTCGTATCAAATTGATTACAATTCAAAATTGACACCGGAAGTGACGCCATTTTGTCAAAAAATGCATTTTTAACTTTTAAAATCAATATTTTTTTTCAACCAAGAATTCTTTAATATGTATTAATATGTATCACATATTAATAAAATTCATAAGGTCATATAGATATCACAAAATTGTTTCTAACTTGTTCAGTTGCGGAGAAATAGGCGATTTTCAACGGGTCACTTTTCAAGGTTTTTGGTCCATAAAAGTGTCAATTATTATTCGATTTTCATAAAATTTTCACTGTGTGATACCTAATGCCATTTACAATTTCATACAAGTAATTTAAGATTTTCATTATCGCCGGAAGGAACGTCATTTCGGCAAAAACTGTATTTTTCGCCTTCAAAACAGATATTTTATTCAAATGAGTCTGATTTGTAATGTTTTTAAAATTATGATATTTGATTCCAATCAACAAATAGATTGAACCCATGCGATCATACAGATACCAGAAAATGATTTCTAACTTGTACGGTTGCAGAGAAATAGACGGTTTTCTACACGTCACTTTTCAAGGTTTTTGGTCTATAAAAGTGGCAATTATTATTCGATTTACATAAAAAATTTCACCAGGTGATGCTTTATGCCATTTCTGATTTCATAAAACTAATTGAACATTTTCATTATCACCGGAAGTACTGTACACTTACATGTAACAAATGTATAAAATGAATTGATATTGATGGATTTGGTTGATTCGGAGTCCATTTTATTTGATGTGTGCAATGCTTGTGTGGAAACCTGTTTAATGGTTTCATTGGTACCGGAAGTGACATATGTTTAGGGTAGCGTGGCACCGGTGAAACCGTAATCATAAAAATATTCGATATTAATAAAATAAGTAAAAAAACAGTAAAAATCGGTGCTCTTGCAAAAATCGTGATTTTACCGTCGGGTTTGACCGGATCAAAACACCTAAAGTATTGTTAGGTAGCTCGATGAATGGACTATTGTATGACACACTTTCTGTCTGATTCCTGAAAGCCGGTTCAGTGCTGCTTGCAGGTCTAGTTATTAGGCCTTCAGACTTTCGTCTGAAAGACTATTGTTTTTACTAAAATTATTATTAGGCTTTCAGACTTTCGTCTGAAAGCCTATTGAGATTATTAAAATTATTATTAGGCTTTCAGACTTTCGTCTGAAAGCCTATTGAGATTACTAAAATTATTATTATTATTATTATTAGGGTTTCACACTGCGTAGCTTGTGTGAAACACTATTGTTTTTGTTAAGATTATTATTAGGGTTTCACACTGCGTAGCTTGTGTGAAACACTATTGTTTTTGTTAAAATTATTATTCTTATTATTATTATTCTTCTTTTGTTTTGATTGTCGGATCGTTACGATTTCTGCAGTTTTATCGGAAAAGTGGGTGTGACTTAGAAGATAAAGCTATTTTGAACGTTCTGCGACAATGCGAAATGTCCGAAATCACCGAAGCTATCGTTTTTAGAAATATTGCAGTAATTTTAACAATAATCATTGGATTTTAATTTTCGATGCATTTTCGCATAGCCGGAGACGGGGCACATAGCTACGTTACTTTTGATTTTTGATTTTCGGCAAATCTTCGCAGATATTAGGCGCTAAATTTAGAAAATTTAAATTTTTACAAAAAAACTTTTTTATTTATGAATATTTTTTAGTCGTGTTTTACACAAATATAACGAGTCCTCTGACTTAGGCAAAAATGTGAAAAAATTTTGTCTCGGTAATTTTCCTTGGCCCCCATTGGCTAATTCAGTTTTTCAGTCTTAGATTAATTATTTATTGTTCGATTTGTATAAAACAAAGTTCATATGCTCCGTTGTCTCAATTCCCATTTTTTTTGTTCCCGATAGAGTTATCTGTTTGCACCGGAAGTGGCGTAAATTGACAAAAAACTACAATTTTGACAGTTAGGTACCATTTTCGAAAGCAAATATTAATTTCGATTCCGTTTTCGGGCTATTTCGATTAAAAGGTGAAAAAAGGTGTAATATTAAGCTATTTACAACTCATCCAGCGTTTTCATATTTTAAAATATTACTTCGTAACTTTCATAAACTCGTAGCAATAATCTATACGGAGAGAATGTATGTGAAAATTAATTTGTAATATGCGCAGTTGCCGAGAAATGGGCAATTTTGCATGAGTCACTTTTTACGCTAGTTTGCCTGTAAAAGAGTCAATTATTATTCGATTTTTATAAAAGTGACACCATTTGATGTGTAATGTCAATTTTAACTAGGTCAAACCAATTTAACACTTTCAATATCACCGGAAATGACGTAATTTGGGCAAAAATTGTATTTATAGCCTTCGAAACCAGTAATTTATTCAAATGAGTCATATTTGTTATTTGTTTGATATTTGATTCAAATCAACTAATACAATGAACCCTTACGATCATATAGATATCACAAAATGGTTTCTAACTTGTTCAGTTGCGGAGAAATCGGCAATTTTCAACAGGTCACTTTTTAAGTTTTTTTGTCAATAAAAGTGTCAATTATTATTCGATTTTCATGAAATTTTCACTGTGTGATACATAATGCCATTTACGATTTCATACAAGTAATTTAAGATTTTCATTTTTCAAGGTTTTTGGTCTATAAAGGTGGCAAGTATTATAGGATTTACATAAAATTTTCACCATGTGATGATGCTATTTCTGATTTCATAAACCAATTTAACATTTTCATTATCACCGGAAGTAATGTAATTTTGACAGGATCACTGACATGTAGCAAATGAATTGATTGCTGGATTTGGTTGTTTCTGCGTCCATTTTATTTCATGTGTGCAATGCTTATGTGGAAACCTGTTTAACGGTTTCATTGGTACCGGAAGTGACATAAGTTCAAGGGTAACGTGGCACCGGTGAAACCCGTCATTACTGCTTCGCAGTTCTAGTTTATTATTATTATTATTTCAAATTATTTTTGATTAGATCTCAGCAACTCTTTGTCGGATCGTTACGATTTCTTCGGTTTTACTGGAAAAGTGGGTGTGACTTAGAGGATAAAGCTATTTTGATCGTTCTGCAACAATGCGAAATGTCCGAAATCACCGAAGCTATCGTTTTTAGAAATATCGCAGTAATTTTAACAATAATCATTGGATTTTAACTTTCGATACATTTTGGCATAGCCGGACACAGGGCACATAGCTATGCTACTTTTGATTTTTGATTTTCGGCAAATCTTGACAGATATTAGGCGCCAAATTTCGAAAATTAAAATTTTTACAAAAAACTTTTTTATTTATGAATATTTTTTAGTCGTGCTTTACACAAAATTAACGAGTCATCTGACTTGAGCTAAAATCTAAAAAATTTTTGTCTCCGTAATATTCCTTGGCCGCCATTGGCTAATTCAGTTTTTCAGTCCTAGATTAATTATTTATTGTTCGATTTGTATAAAACAAAGTTCATATACCCTGTTGTCTCAATTCCCATTTTTTTTTGTTCCCGATAGAGTTATCTGTCGGCACCGGAAGTGGCGTAATTTTGCCAAAAACTAAAATTTTGACAGTTAGGTACCACTTTTCGAAAGCAAATATTATTTTTTTCAAATCTGGTATAACTGAAAGGGTGCGCTCTTTAAAGGCACAAAAAATGTTGTGCCCAGTTTTTTTTAATTTCGATTCCGTTTTCGGGCTATTTCGATTAAAAGGTGAAAAAAGGTGTAAAATTAAGCTATTTACAACCCATCCAGCGTTTTCATATTTTAAAATATTACTTCGTAACTTTCATAAACTCGTTGCAATAATCTATATGGAGAGAATGTATGTGAAAATTAATTTGTAATATGCGCAGTTGCCGAGAAATGGTCAATTTGTTGGGACCAGTTTTTTTAATTTCGATTCCGTTTTCGGGCTATTTCGATTAAAAGGTGAAAAAAGGTGTAAAATTAAGCTATTTACAACCCATCCAGCGTTTTCATATTTTAAAATATTACTTCGTAACTTTCATAAACTCGTAGCAATAATCTATACGGAGAGAATGTATGTGAAAATTAATTTGTAATATGCGCAGTTGCCGAGAAATGGGCAATTTTGCATGAGTCACTTTTTACGCTAGTTTGCCTGTAAAAGAGTCAATTATTATTCGATTTTCATAAAAGTGACACCATTTGATGTGTAATGTCAATTTTAACTAGGTCAAACCAATTTAACATTTTCAATATCACCGGAAATGACGAAATTTGGGCAAAAACTGTATATATAGCCTTCGAAACAAATGAGTTATTCAAATGAGTCGTATTTAGTGTTTGTTTAAGATTTTGATATTTGATTCTAATCAACTAAAAGAATGAACCGATACGATCATATAAATATCACAAAATGGTTTCTAACTTGTTCAGTTGCGGAGAAATAGGCAATTTTCAACAGGTCACTTTTCTAGGTTTTTTGTCCACAAAAGTGTCAATTATTATTCGATTTTCATACAATTTTCACTGTGTGATACCTAATGCCATTTACGATTTCATACAAGTAATTTAAGGTTTTCATTATCACCGTAAGTAACGTCATTTTGGCAAAAACTGTATTTTTAGCCTTCAAAACAGATATTTTATTCAAATGAGTCTTATTTGTATTGTTTTTAAAATTATGATATTTGATTCCAATCAGCAAATAGATTGAACCCATACGATCATACAGATACCAGAAAATGGTTTCTAACTTGTACGGTTGCAGAGAAATAGGCGATTTTCTACAAGTCACTTTTCAAGGTTTTTGGTCTATAAAAGTAGCAATTGTTATTCGATTTACATAAAATTTTCACCATGTGATGCCTTATGTCATTTCTGATTTCATAAAACTAATTGAACTTTTTCATTATCACCGGAAGTACAGTACACTTACATGTAACAAATGTATAAAATGCATTGATATTGCTGGATTTTGTTGATTCGGCGTCCATTTTATTTGATGTGTGCAATGCTTATGTGGAAACCTGTTTAATGGTTTCATTGGTACCGGAAGTAACATGTTGAGGGTAAAGTGGCACCGGTGAAACCCGTCATTACTGCATCGCAGTTCTAGTTATTATTATTATTTTCTGATTTGGAGCGTTTTTGGACGCCTGTATCTCGAAAACTACTCCAAGGATTTTTTTTAAACTTTCCCTATCGAGAGTCCCTCCGGTAGTCTTGTGTATGAATCCATCCAATAAGACATTGAAATTTCTGGAATAGGTAAAATAACGTAATGAAAATCGAAAAAAGTTGACAAATCGTGAAATTTTGGAAAATGCTCTATTTCTTTATTATTTAAAAAAAAAATACAAAAAAGTTACATATTCAGATAGCTGACGTAATTACGATTCTAACGATGTATAATATGTATTGAAATATTTAAATTTAATTTTCGATATATTGACATTTTTGCATTTTTGGCACTATTTCACATAGGATTTCCCAGGGGCATTTTATCTGATCAGACAATGTAATATATCATTACATAGCCCTGTGGCTATTTGATAAGCCAATCCAGTTATTAAAACTATCCCGACAATAATCTCCATACCGGAAGTATGGAAAAAATGAAGAAAAAAGGTTTAAAAAAAGAGCGCATTTGCGAAAAACTTGATTTCTCCATCAGATGTTAGCAGACCAAAAGAACTAAAGTATCGCTGGATAGCCCCATTAATGGACTATCATATGATATCTGAATGATACGATGATAAACTTCTTTTACTTAGAGTCCTATCGGTGGACTATGGCAAGAGTCCAAAAATAAAAGCATTGAAATAATATAAGTGGTCCAAAAACAGCCTCAATCTTTGAAAAAAGTTGAAAAATCCTTAAATTACAGAAAATGCTCTTCTATTTTTCTTTGTTTGGAAAGCAGCTGAATGGATTTTTCTGAAACTTCTTGTACAGAACGTTAGGTAACCAAACAACTTGTTAAAACTATCCCGACAATGATCCAAAATCCGGAAGTAGTCGAAAAAATATCCGATATTTTGAGAAAAAAATCATAAAAGTAAAAAAAAAGTGATTACTACGTAAGATTTCATCGAATCAAATCAACTAAAGTGTCATTGGATAGTTCAAACAATGACATCTAAATGGTAAAAATTCGCAGGTTAGGCAATATATAATGGAACGCTGAAAATCTATTATTTTCCTTTTTGGAGCCTATTCAGACGCTTTTATTTCGAAAACTTCTCTTATTTCCTTTCTAAAACTTCTGTTACTTAGAGTCCTAATGGTGGTCTATGGTGTGAATCCAAATTTAAAAGCCTCAAAATAGTATAAATGGTCAAAAAGGGCCACAATCTTTGAAAAATGTCGAAAAATCGTTATATCTGTAAATCTGCTTCTAATGGTATAAGGGAGGTAAAACTGTCCAATGGATCTTTCTGAAACTTCTGGTACAGGAAGTTAAATTCCCATACCACTTGTTAAATCTATCCCGATAATGATCCGTAAACAGGAAGTAGTCAAAAATATATTCGATACTTAAAAAAAAAACAGTAAAAAAATCGATGCTCTTGCAACAATCTAGATTTCACCGTCGGGTGTGACCGGATCAAAACATCTAAAGTATCGTTTGGTAGCTCTATAAATGGGCTATTGTATGACACACTTCTTGTCTGATTCCTGAAAGCCCGTTCAGTACTGCTTGCAGGTCTAGTTATTATTATTATTATTATTTACCGCGGGAGCCTTTTTCTCCATGATCGAAAACAGATATCGACCTGGGGTTAAATTTTTATCTCCTGAAACCATGTGGTGGTTACTCGAAAAAGTATTTTTGGAACTTCTGCGCAGACCGAAAGTGGCCGAATTTTGAACGGTAGCAATAAATCAAAAATCGGCCGTGGTTTCGCCAATTCTTTACCTATTTTAAAACAATTCACATTTTTGGAAACCCTGATTCTTTTCCGAGACAATGGCTATCTCACATTTTTCAATTTCGAACATTAATCTATGGCTTTTGTCGTTCGAAATTTGAAAATACGTTTTTGTAATTTTTCAAAATTTTCAAATTTGACCTACATTTTTGGATACCTGAAGGCAATCCGATTCCAGGAATATAACTTTCATTCAGAGTTATCATCCTTTATTTTTCGAATTTTTTCGAATTTTCTGCCTATTTTGTGTGCCCGAGTTTCGTTTTACGGCCGAATTGACGTTTCTGAAACTTATGGAACATGAAGTTATAGCCCAAAACCAACTGATAAAACTATTCCGACAAGAATCCTTAAACCGGAAGTGGTCGAAAAAAGTGTCCGATATTTTGAAGAAAACGCAAAAAATAGGTGCTTTTGGGAAAAACATGATTTCTTCACCCGATATCAACGGATTAGAGAAATTAAGGTATAGTTGGGTGGCCCGGGGATTCGACTGTCATATGATACCCATTTCACGCGGATCCTATGAGAGGGCAGCAAAATATGACATTCTGAAAATCAGGTATTTTCTGATTTGGAGCGTTTTTGGACGCCTGTATCTCGAAAACTGCTCCAAGGATTTTTTTAAACTTTCCCTATCGAGAGTCCCTCTTGTAGTCTTGTGCATGAATCCTTCCAATAAGACATTAAAATTTCTGGAATAGGTAACATAACGTACTGAAAATCGAAAAAAGTTGAAAAATCGTGAAATTTTGGAAAATGCTCTATTACTTTATTATTTAAAAAATTTTTTACAAAAAAGTTACATATTCAGATAGCTGACGTAATTACGATTCTAACGATATATAATATGTATTAAAATATTTAAATTTAATTTTCGATATTTTGACATTTTTGCATTTTTGGCACTATTTAACATAGGATTTCCCAGGGGCATTTTATCTGATCAGACAATGTAATATATCATTACATAGCCCTGTGGCTATTTGATAAGCCAATCCGGTTATTAAAACTATCCCGACAATAATCTCCATACCGGAGAGCCCGAACAATGGACAATCGTATGAAATCTAAATGGTAAAAATTCGCGGGTTAGGCAATATATAATGAAACGCTGAAAATCTATTATTTTCCTTTTTGGACCCTATTCAGACGCTTTTATCTCGAAAACTTCTCTTATTTCCTTTCTTATACTTCTGTTACTTAGAGGCCTAACGGTGGTCTATGGTGTGATTCCAAATATAAAAGCCTCAATATAGTATAAATGGTCCAAAAGGGCCACAGTCTTTGAAAAAGTCGAAAAATCGTTATATCTGTAAATCTGCTTCTAATGGTATAAGGGAGGTAAAACTGTCCAATGGATCTTTCTGAAACTTCTGGTACAGGAAGTTAAGTTCCCATACCACTTCTTAAATCTATCCGGATAATGATCCGTAAACAGTAGGTAGTCAAAAAATTATTCGATATTTTTTCAAAAAAAAAAAGACAGTAAAAATCGGTGCTTTTGCAACAATCGGGATTTCACCGTCGGGTATGACCGGATCAAAACATCTAAAGTATCGTTTGGTAGCTCGATAAATGGGCTATTGTATGAAACACTTCCTGTCTGATTCCTGAAAGCCGGTTCAGTGCTGCTTGCAGGTCTAGTTATTATTATTATTATTATTATTATTATTTACCGCGGGAGCCTTTTTCTCCATGATCGAAAACAGATATCGATCTGGGGTTCAATTTTCTCTCGGGAAACTATGTGGTGGTTACTCGAAAAAGTATTTTTGAAACTTATGCGCAGACCGGAAGTGGCCGAATTTTGAACGGCAGCAATAAATGAAAAATCGGCCGTGGTTTCGCCAATTCTTTACCTATTTTAAAACATTTCACATTTTTGGAAACCCAGAATCTTTTCCGAGACAATGGCACGCTCACATTTTTCAATTTCGAACATTCATCTATGGCTTTTGTCGTTCGAAATTTGAAAATACGTTGTTTAGGAGACAATTTTTGTAATTTTTCAAAATTTTCAAATATGACCTACATTTTGGGATACCTGAAGGCAATCCGATTCCAGTAATATAACTTTCATTCAGAGTTATCACCCTTTAGTTTTCGAATTTTTTCGAATTTTCTGCCCATTTTGTGTGCCCGAATTTCGTTTTACGGCCGAATTGACGTTTCTGAAACTAATGGAACATGAAGTTATAGTCCAAAACCAACTGATAAAACTATTTCGACAAGAATCCTTAAATCGGAAGTGGTCGACAAAATGTCCGATATTTTGATGAAAACGCAAAAAATGGGTGCTTTTGGGAAAAACATGATTTCTTCACCCGATATCAACGGATTAAAGAAATTAAGGTATCGTTGGGTAGCCCGGGGATTCGACTGTCATATGGTACCCATTTCACACGGAACCTATGTGAGATCAGCAAAATATGACATTCTGAAAATCAGGTATTTTCTGATTTGGAGCGTTTTTGGACGCCTGTATCTCGAAAACTGCTCCAAGGATTTTTTTAAAACTTTCCCTATCGAGAGTCCCTCCGGTAGTCTTGTACATGTATCCATCCAGTAAGACATTGAAATTTCTGGAATAGGTAAAATAACGTACTAAAAATCGTGAAATTTTAGAAAATGCTCTATTTCTTTATTATTTAAAATAAAAATTACAAAAAAGTTACATATTCAGATAGCTGACGTAATTACGATTCTAACGATGTATAATATGTATTGAAATATTTAAATTTAATTTTCGATATATTGACATTTTTGCATTTTTGGCACTATTGAACATAGGATTTCCCAGGGGTATTTTATCTGATCAGACAATGTAATATATCATTACATAGCTCTGTGGCTATTTGATAAGCCAATCCGGTTATTAAAACTATCCCGACAATAATCTCCATACCGGAAGTATGCAAAAAATGGAACAAAAGGTTTTAAAAAATAGCGCTCTAGCGAAAAACTTGATTTCTCCATCAGATGTTAGCAGACCAAAAGAACTAAAGTATCGCTGGATAGCCCCATTAATGGACTATCATATGACATCTGAATGATACGATTTAAATGGCTAGAAAATAAATTATGGTACACCAAAAATCTAGTATTTTCCGTTTTGGAGCATTTTGAGACGCCATTTTCTCGAAAACGAAAACTACGATTTTTCTTAAGCTTCTTTTACTCAGAGTCCTATTGGTGGACTATGGCGTGAGTCCAAAAATAAAAGCATTGAAATAATATAAGTGGTCCAAAAAGAGCCTCAATCTTGGAAAAAAGTTGAAAAATCCTTAAATTACTGAAAATGCTCTTCTATTTTTTTTTTGTTTGGAAAACAGCTGAATGGATTTTTCTGAAACTTCTTGTACATAAGGTTAGGTAACCAAACAACTTGTTAAAACTATCCCGACAATGATCCAATAACCGGAAGTAGTCGAAAAAATATCCGATATTTTGAGAAAAAAATCATAAAAAAATGGAGTTCTTGCGAAAAAAGTGATTACTACGTAAGATTTATCGAATCAAATCAACTAAAGTGTCATTGGAAAGTTCGAACAATGGACGATCTTGTGACATCTAAATGGTAAAAATTCGCGCCTGAGACAATATATAATGGAACGCTGAAAATCTATTATTTTCCTTTTTGGAGCCTATTCAGACGTTTTTATTTCGAAATCTTCTCTTATTTCCTTTTCAAAACTTCTGTTACTTAGAGTCCTAACGGTGGTCTATGGTGTGAATCCAAATTTAAAAGCGTCAATATAGTATAAATGGTCCAAAAGGGCCACAATCTTTGAAAAAAGTCGAAAAATCGTTATATCTGTAAATCTGCTTCTAATGGTATAAGGGAGGTAAAACTGTTCAATGGATCTTTCTGAAACTTCTGGTAGGGAAGTTAAATTCCCATACCACTTGTTAAATCTATCCTGATAATGATCCGTAAATACGGATAAGATTTATCGAATCAAATCAACTAAAGTGTCATTGGAAAGTTCGAACAATGGACGATCTTGTGACATCTAAATGGTAAAAATTCGCGGGTTAGGCAATATATAATGAAACGCTGAAAATCTATTATTTTCCTTTTTCGACCCTATTCAGACGCTTTTATCTCGAAAACATCTCTTATTTCCTTTCTTATACTTCTGTTACTTAGAGTCCTAACGGTGGTCTATGGTGTGATTCCAAATATAAAAGCCTCAATATAGTATAAATGGTCCAAAAGGGCCACAGTCTTTGAAAAAGTCGAAAAATCGTTATATCTGTAAATCTGCTTCTAATTGTATAAGGGAGGTAAAACTGTCCAATGGATCTTTCTGAAACTTCTGGTTCAGAAAGTTAAGTTCCCATACCACTTGTTAAATCTATCCCGATAATGATCCGTAAACAGGAAGTAGTCCAAAAATTATTCGATATTTTTTTTTAAAAAAAAAGACAGTAAAAATTCGGTGCTCTTGCAACAATCGGGATTTCACCGTCGGGTGTGACCGGATCAAAACATCTAAAGTATCGTTTGGTAGCTCGATAAATGGGCTATTGTATGAAACACTCCCTGCCGGATTCCTGAAAGCCGGTTCAGTGCTGCTTGCAGGTCTAGTTATTATTATTATTATTATTATTATTATTTACCGCGGGAGCCTTTTTCTCCATGATCGAAAACAGATATCGATCTGAGGTTCAATTTTCTCTCGGGAAACCATGTGGTGGTTACTCGAAAAAGTATTTTTGAAACTTATGCGCAGACCGGAAGTGGCCGAATTTTGAACGGCAGCAATAAATGAAAAATCGGCCGTGGTTTCGCCAATTCTTTACCTATTTTAAAACATTTCACATTTTTGGAAACCCAGAATCTTTTCCGAGACAATGGCTATCTCACATTTTTCAATTTCGAACATTAATCTATGCCGTTTCTGAAACTTATGGAACATGAAGTTATAGTCCAAAACCAACTGATAAAACTATTTCGACAAGAATCCTTAAACCGGAAGTGGTCGACAAAATGTCCGATATTTTGATGAAAACGCTAAAAAAAGGGTTCTTTTGGGAAAAACATGATTTCTTCACCCGATATCAACGGATTAAAGAAATTAAGGTATCGTTGGGTAGCCCGGGGATTCGACTGTCATATGGTACCCATTTCACACGGAACCTATGAGAGATCAGCAAAATATGACATTCTGAAAATCAGGTATTTTCTGATTTGGAGCGTTTTTGGACGCCTGTATCTCGAAAACTGCTCCAAGGATTTTTTTAAAACTTTCCCTATCGAGAGTCCCTCCGGTAGTCTTGTACATGTATCCATCCAGTAAGACATTGAAATTTCTGGAATAGGTAAAATAACGTACTAAAAATCGTGAAATTTTAGAAAATGCTCTATTTCTTTATTATTTAAAATAAAAATTACAAAAAAGTTACATATTCAGATAGCTGACGTAATTACGATTCTAACGATGTATAATATGTATTAAAATATTTAAATTTAATTTTCGATATATTGACATTTTTGCATTTTTGGCACTATTTAACATAAGATTTCCCAGGGGCATTTTATCTGATCAGACAATGTAATATATCATTACATAGCCCTGTGGCTATTTGATAAGCCAATCCGGTTATTAAAACTATCCCGACAATAATCTCCATACCGGAAGTATGCAAAAAATGAAGAAAAAAGGTTTAAAAAAATAGCGCACTTGCCAAAAACTTGATTTCTCCATCAGATGTTAGCAGACCAAAAGAACTAAAGTATCGCTGGATAGCCCCATTAATGGACTATCATATGACATCTGAATGATACGATTTAGATGGCTAGAAAATAAAATATGGTACACCAAAAATCTAGTGTTTTCCGTTTTGGAGCATTTTGAGGCGCCATTTTCTCGAGAACGAAAACTACGATTTTTCTTAAACTTCTTTTACTTAGAGTCCTATCGGTGGACTATGGCGAGAGTCCAAAAATAAATGCATTGAAATAATATAAGTGGTCCAAAAAGCGCCTCAATCTTGGAAAAAAGTTGAAAAATCCTTAAATTACTGAAAATGCTCTTCTATTTTTTCTTTCTTTGGAAAACAGCTGAATGGATTTTTCTGAAACTTCTTGTAGAGAAGGTAAGGTAACCTAACAACTTGTTAAAGCTATCCCGACAATGATCCAAAAAACGGAAGTAGTCGAAAAAATTTCGGATATTTTGAGAAAAAAAACCCGTAAAAATTTTAAAAAATGGAGATCTTGAGAAAAAAGTGATTACTACGCCAGATTTCATTGGATAGTTCGAACAATGGACAATCTTATGAGATCTAAATGGTAAAATTCGCGGGTTAGGCAATATATAATGGAACGCTGAAAATCTATTATTTTCCTTTTTGGAGCCTATTCAGACGCTTTTATTTCAAAAACTTCTCTTATTTCCTTTCTTAAACTTCTGTTACTTAGAGTCCTAACGGTGGTCTATGGTGTGAATCCACATTTAAAAGCCTCAATATAGTATAAATGATCCAAAAGGGCCACAATCTTTGAAAAGAAGTCGAAAAATCGTTATATCTGTAAATCTGCTTCTAATGGTATAAGGGAGGTAAAACTGTCCAATGGATCTTTCTGAAACTTCTGGTACAGGAAATTAAGTTCCCATACCACTTGTTAAATCTATCCCGATAATGATCCGTAAACAGGAAGTAGTCAAATAAATATTCGATATTTAAAAAAATAAGATAGTAAAAAACATCAGCGCTCTTGCAACAATCGGGATTTCACCGTCGGGTGTGACCGGATCAAAACATCTAAAGTATCGTTTGGTAGCTCGATAAATGGGCTATTGTATGACACACTTCCTGTCTGATTCCTGAAAGCCGGCTCAGTGCTGCTTTCAGGTCTAGTTTTTATTTTATTTTATTTATTTTTTTTTTTTGGGGGGGGGAGCCTATTTCTCAGCAACTATAAGAGATAGAGGTCTGAAGTTTGGTTTTCTCTCTGGAAACTGGGTGGTGGTTAGTTGATAAATGCAAAACGAAATTTGTGCGCATAGCGAAAATGACCCAAATCTTTAACGTGCACGCAAATTGATAATCGACAACAATTCTGCTAATTCTCAACCGATTTTTCTCATATTTACATTTTGTGATAGCTGGAGACATTTCTGAGCTGATAGCAGTTCAAAAACGTCGAATTTAGAAACTTTGTAGCTTTCATTTTTTGGCCGAAAATTGGAAAATTTTGAAAATTTTCTAAAATTTTTATTTTTTGGAATTTTGAAATTCTGATTACATTTTGTGATAGTTGACATCAATCCGATTACAGCGATATAAGTTTTGTTTTGACATTCGGATTTTGATTTTGGTCAAGACAAAACTAGTGCTTAAACTATAAATGAAAATCCTCTAATCTCCGGAAGTGGTCAAGAAAGGTATCCAAACTTTGACAAAATTGTGAAAAATGAGTGTCTGTGCGGAAAATTCGATGTATCAATTATGTTCTTGTCGATTAGTTAAAGTTTTATATCGTTTAATAGCCAATTGAATTGTCTATCGGGTGGTCCTAAGCGGCATGTTTCTATCAAAAACTGAAAAAGTTATGTGACTTTGAAAAGTAACGTTTTTTACGATTTCGAGCAACTTTGGACGCATGTTTCTCGGAAACACCCCTAACGATTTTTTAAAAACTTTCTCAATCCAGAGACTAATGGGTTGGCTGTTGTGTGAAACTACTGTATTATTTTTTGAAATTTCAAGGGTCGCCGAAAAATGAGACCGAAAATCGAAAACGTCGTATTTTTACGATTTGGAGCATTTTATAGGTCTATTTCTCGAAAAGTGAAGATAATATTTTTTTGGAACTCCTTCTACAGAGAGTCAAATCAGTAGTCTTATATATAAAACCATTGTACAACAGTTTCAAATTTCAGGAGTAGCAGAACAAAGGGATCGAAAATTGAACACGGCACCTTTCATTGTTAAGCGAAACAGAAGGGGGGGGGGATAAAATCTGTACGTTTTGTCAACGTATAGAGCCTATTTAAGAGTGCTTTTATCAGTGATGATATTTGAACTGAAATTATTTCAACTATGAGTGTTTTCTTCTATCCAAAATATGGGTTTAGTGACCCTGTAACAGAAATACATGTAGTTGATTGCTGTGTGTAATAATTAGTCTTTGAATTAATATTGTTGCTTCTTTGTCAAAATTATCTTATACCGGTAATCATCTGGACAGAAATCGACGGCTCGCGCTGTTAATAAGAAAGTCCAATTTATTAAGCTATTGCAGTAGTATCGTACAGTAGTAGCGAATATTGCACCTGTGATAAAAGGCATGACGTTGTTTGAGCATGGACTCTATCTGTAATTAATATTAAATTTTTATTAGTAAATGAAATGAAATGAAATGAAATGAAATGAAATGGAATGAAATGGGGTTTAACGTCCTACTCTTCTGCACCTAACCTGGGCTAATTGAAGACGGGCATACGCCATACAGTGTGCTATGAGGAAAATTTTGCCCGGGCAGCGGCGCTACGGCCTACTCTTATATCGAATTCCAACTGCCAAGGGATCGTTTACGTGCACGCCAAAGTGTACACGGGTCCTCGGTTTTTCCTCCCATCCGAACGACTAGGCAGCTGTCCTTGTCAGGCCCTCTGTTCTGCATCACTGACAAGGGGGAAACCACGCCGGAAAATCGAGATGAACTTTCTCGGCCAATGCAGGGATCGAACACCCGACCTCCAGGCTAGCGAGCCAGCGCCTTACCCACTTAGCCACGTGATCCCCAAATTTTTATTAGTGACGTCAAATCCTTAACGTGCACGAAACCAGAAAATTGGCGATATTTCATTGAATATTCAATCATTTTTTGAACCAGTTACATTTTTGAGTAGCTGACATGAACGCGATTCCGAAGTCCCGTATACACATTGGTGTGACCGTAAAAGATCCCTTGGCGGTTGGAATTCTATATTTTTGGGGGAACTCCTTTTATAGAGAGACTAATTGATATATATGTGTATGAAAAAAAAGAGAGAGAGAGAGAGAGAGAGAGAGAGAGAGAGAGAGAGAAAAATGGGGTTTAACGTCCACTCGACACAAACTAGGTCATTTCGGGACTAACATATGGTTCTTTTTTTTTTTTTCAATAATTATCTTGCGCGTAGGTTTTCTTTAGTAGTGGGAGGAAACCGGTGGACCCGGAGAAAACTCACGAGGTTGGACAGGCGACCCTACTCCTTGTCACGTACAACCACGTAATCGAAACCCCGCCAGTTGACTCAATGACAGACTGTATGATAGAGCGCAGTCCCAAAGGCTAGCCTACAGTGCAAATTCCAACCAGCATAAGAGACATTTATTCCTACTGGCGATTTACAAATATTGCATGAAGAAATTCAAATCATAAGAACATAAACACGACTAATACACAGTATCATATTGATTATAAAAGTACAATGTATATATTGGTTACACTATATATGCCACAAAACAACAATCATTAGATAATAATAATTATTTACTAATTATATAAATCATTTTAAGAGGTAGGATTTATCCGTTGTTTAATTTAACAGTTACATAATTACCCTGGTTAGAAAGGTACGAACACTTACGACACCTAAGATATTTCTGAAACGTCGGGACTATGAAGTCGACGGACCAAAAGTCCATGAACTATAAATGAAAATCCTCTAATCACCGGAAGTGATCAAGCATGGTATTAAAAATTTGACAAAATTCTGAAAAATGGGTGCCTGTGCGCCAAATGCGATGTATCAATTGGTTGTTTACCGAGTACTTAAAGTATTATACCGTATGATAGCCACGTGAATTATCTACGAGATGGTGCTATAGCAACAATTTTTTATTGCCAACTAAAAAATTTATGGGACTTTGAAAAGTAAGGTTATTTATGATTTCGATCAAGTTTAAACCCATGTTTCTCGGAAAAGCCGTCAATGATTTTATTCAAACTTGCTCAATCGAGATTCTACAGGGTACAATTTTTCTAATTGTCATGGGTAGCCGAAAAAAGAGATCGAAAATTGAAAACAGCGTAATTTTACGAGTTGGAGCATGTTTAGGGGTCAATATCTGAGTTATGCTAGAGTGTGTGTTTTTTGGGTGTGGAGGAGTGGTGGGGATAGTCTTTTGTCATATATCTGGCGATCGTGTGACGCCTTGGCGACAGTGAAAGCCTTCAGCATTGCGCGCAATTCTAGTTATTTTTTGTGTGTGTTTTATCCACAAATCGGATTTCTCAGAATCTAACCATAGGATCTTTCTGAAACTTTTACCTATCCCCCCAAAAATGGGTGGTGGCTGTTGATTAAATATATTTTCAAAACGTTTTACGCATCCGAAATCACCGAATTTTGCTCCCATTTTGATCCGATTAAAAAAAGAGTTTTAGCAACAATAAAAAGAAGATTTTCGGTCAACTGATGGTCTCCATTTGGAATTGAATATGAAGAACTGTGAAAAATCCACTTGAACAGACGTGAAAAAAACCCACAATAGGCTGTAATATCTTCAATGCGTCTCTTATTTCTGAAATTAATGCATTTCAGGATAGCTCGAGATCAAGATCGATTTTTTGGTGTTTGAAAATTTTCAAAATTTCGTATTTCGCCTTTGACCTTTTACGTGCCGACAAAGTTGTTAACGGGACAATTTATGCCTTTAATTTTCAAAATTTACAAATTTAAACTAAATATTCGAACAGCTAAGGTCAATCTGATTCAAACAATGTTAGTTCCGTCCAAAGTTATTTCATTTATTTTTTTGATATTTTCCTGCCCCTTTTTAGTTCTTTCCCGCCATTTTCGTTTCATGTTCTCATCCGTCCCGTTTTTAAACGGCTTGATCCATTTTTCTGAAACTTCTGGAATGAAAAGTCATTCCGATTACAGCAATCCAACTCTCAGTTATTTCCCTTTAGTTTTCAGATTATTTTGTTGCCCGGGTATTTTTTGTTGTTCTTTTTTCTTTTAAGATACTTGATATAATCCATGTCACGTGACGATGAATATGAAAGCTTTCATATCTGCATGGGACAGTAGCAGATCTAGTTCTTATTATTAAGCTTTCATATTACATATGAAAGCTTATTGTTTCTGTTAAGATTATTATTGTTATTTTTTTTTTGTGTTTTGTCCACAAATCGGATTTCTCAGAATCTAACCATAGGATCGTTCTGAAACTTTTACCTATCCCCTCAAAAATGGGTGGTGGCTGTTGATTAAATATATTTTCAAAACGTTTTACGAATCCGAAATCACCGAATTTTACGAAGGAATGCATTTGACCTACAATGCTGTAACTCTGTGACTATTTGACCTATTTTACTAATTCTTTTTTCTTTGAGTATCTTGAAACATTTACTTCAAATCTGCAATTTCGGATTTTTTCATTTCGAAAATTCGTCGCTGTCATTTCGAACCGGAAGTTATTACCAATTTGACAACTTCTTTAATAGTTGTGCGATTTTCGTGAAATTTAGAATGTTAGTAGATCTTGCCAATGCGACTTCAATGATGTCCTTGGAAATTTTCTAAATTATCTCCCCTTGGTGAAATTAAGGATCAAAGTTTTCAAAAAAATCGTCGAAATATAGGTCAGAATGACCTAAAAAATAAATTCGACACTAGACAAGTAATTACTGATTCGTACACAAAATATGGAGTTTGTCGATCGAACCGGAAGTGCCACCATCTTTAAACGTGAAAAATCAAAAAGGCTTTTTTGCTATTTTACTTACAGACTCGGGCGTCATATTTTCGGAATCCTGGAAGGAATACCTAAAAATCTATCGGATCAGAATTTTGATTTCGGTCACGTGATGGTCACCATTTTTTTTATTGAAAATGAAAAATAGAAGCAATTTGAAGGGCCGGGACTTTGGAACACAAGAACTCTCCTTCTAATTAAGCTAGAATGTTCAAACTTGGTGTAGGCGTTCACTAGGTCAATGTCATGATTGAGTTCAAAGATGAGCATTTTTTGCCTAGGGTAAGCAGAGATAAGCAAGCTGATTTGTTGATTCTTTAGGGCACGATGACATTGGTTATAATGAATGGAGGGCGATGAAACTCTTGTCAATCGAGAGGCTAATAGCTGGCCTGTTGTGTGAAATCATTGTATCATTTTTTATTCGAATTTCTCCTTTGATGTTTTCCGTGCCGACAAGGTTGTTTTCGAGTTTAGCTGGATTTGACTTCGCGCATGCGCTACGCTGGAACCAAAGGTACCATGAGTACTAAATTCCGGCGAGCAACTTTTCACGTTGGTACCTAGGTACCCTGAAAATTTCAAGGTGATACCTGCATTCGTTCAAGTCGTTTGTTCTTGTCACCTGCCTTTCGTCGTTTTTACGGCTTCCATGAGGGGAAAAAAGTGGAATTTCGCCGTGACACCGGCACCGATTGTCCGAAAACCATGAAATTTGGACACAATACGTCCATTACCACCCCGGACTCTGTGCCTTACCCCCATTTTGATCCCATTAAAAAAAAGAGTTTTAGCAAAAAAACGATTTTCGGAATTTAATATTGGTTTTAACCCTGTACCCAGACAAGATATAGATATTATTATAATCCCTATGAAATATTTTAATTATTTACTGCTATAATATGAATTATCACTTATTCCCCGTTAAATAAATATCGGTCACCGGGTGCAGCTGTACAACTTCAAGGACCCTGGCTTCAAGTCAATTTACGGCTTCCATGAGGGGAAAAAAGTGGAATTTCGCCGTGACACCGGCACCGATTGTCCGAAAACCATGAAATTTGGACACAATACGCCCATTACCACCCCGGACTCTGTGCCTTACTCCCATTTTGATCCGATTAAAAAAAAAAAAGTTTTAGCAAAAAAACGATTTTCGGAATTTAATATTGGTTTTAATTAATTTTGAAATTGCAAATGCAAAGAGATTTTATCGCCTCTTCCGTATGTGATAGGTACTGGTACTATACACATTATCCTTAAAAGACAATTTTTTAAAATGACCGTAACGATGTATCGACACTAGAAACCGAAATCGCCTATTTTGACCTTTTTTGACTGCTGAGGCATCATTCCGGTGGTCCAAATCTCTGGAATTTCTAGCGGTTGGCTGCGCCGCGATGATATTTATCACATACTAAATTGAGAAAAATCCTCAGATATCAAGAACAATAAAAATTCGATAAAATACGGCAATTTTTTAAGCAAAAAACCTTTGATTGTTGGGGGCGGGTTTTGAATTTATTTTGAACGTTCTCGGAATCCAACACTCTTCTATTTTTAATATGTGATAGCTAGAATCCCAAGGTACATTCTGTGCATATTTGAAGGCAATCGGAGCACAGGAACGTTGCCTGGGCAGAGCAAATCAAAGGCTTCTTCGTCTTATGACCTTAAACACTGCGTATAAATTTAAAGTCAATCGGATATTAACAGCAAAAGGGGGGCGACGACAATATACGACCACATTTCAATGTGGGCCTATAAAAAGTAAATCATTGCCAATAGAAAAGACCCACCTTTCCCCCAACAACAACCATGTAATGCACTAGCTATAATGGGGATTTTTCTGGAACACAGCGAAATGGGTCTTTTAAAATGTTCACAAGTGTATCACAAGGAGGGTTTGCTTCTTCTCTATGGGACACCCGATACCACTTCTCAACGAGGAATTCAGTCACACAGCCAACACCATTTTGTATGTTTGTGTAATCTTTATTCAGTATAAATCAAGTAATACAAATAAAAAAATACTTGGATTGATGAAAACATAATTTTTGAGAGTTATTCATACATGTAGCATAATTGTTCTTATTTAAAAAATGTACATGATTACATGTTTGTCATAAACAACATTAAATAAACAATCATGTTTCTTCACGATAACAGTAACAGTATAACAATTGTATGAAATATATTTTCCTTTATTTTTTTTTATTTTTAGAAAGGCCACTTCCTTGGTTTAAAATATATCATAAATTGTAGTTATCTAACATATACTTCCATGTATGTTTATCTAACAGATTACCACGTCGCCTTATCTAACAGAGAGTAAATGGTATACAATATCAAATTATAATCTACCAGCATTACTTGTTTCAGTAATTTAATCGTGTGTTATTCTTGTATTTAAGTGAGAAGAGTGAATAAACTATCATGGGTTGAAACAAATATATTGGAGTAGAAATAAACATTGTATATTGGTTTGCAAATAAATAATTGGTACAGATAATGCAATGTCATACAACATACTTTTTGGATTCGGTACAAATAGAACCTTTTTATCATCAATGAAAATAATGTGATTTCAAAGTAACGATGAATAAAAAAACATTGCTTATATAAAGTACATGTAATTGGGTTCATTTAATTCACTTTGTATCTATAATATACATGTAGTATTAAACAATAAATATATTGATTAATGCCAATTCTATACAAATCTCATAGTTGTATTCATGTTTTCTTTACCATAACAAGAAACAGTACAACAGATTTAGTAACAATATATTCCTTTCTACATCCGCCAGAGTGGTTGATGATTCATAGATTCTAATAACCCCTTTTGAAGTTTATATGAAAGCTTTGATATCTGCTATGCAGATCTAGTTATTTTTTTTTTTGTGTTTTATCCACAAATCGGATTTCTCAGAATCTAACCATAGCATCTTTCTGAAACTTTTAGCTATCCCCCCAAAAATGGGTGGTGGCTGTTGATTAAATATATTTTCAAAACGTTTTACGAATCCGAAATCACCGAATTTTACGAACGAATGCATTTGACCTACAATGCTGTAACTTTGTGACTATTTGACCTATTTTACTAAATCTTTTTTCTTTGAGTACCTTGAGACAATTACTTCAAATCTGCAGATTCGGATTTTCGAATTTCGAAAATTCGTCGCTGTGATTTCGAACCGGTATTTATGACCAATTTGACAACTTCTTTAATAGTTGTACGATTTAGCATGTAAGTAGATCTTACCGATGCGACTTCAAAAATATGATTAGAAATTTGCTAAATTATCTCCCCTTAATGAAATTAAGGATCAAAATTTTCAAAAAAATCATCGAAATATAGGTCAGAATGACCTAAAAAAAAAGTTCGATACTAGACAAGTAATTACTGATTCATATACAAAATATGGAGTTTTTCGATCGAACCGGAAATGCCACCATCTTGAAATGTGAAAAGTCTTAATACCTTTTGCGATATTGCACTTACAGACATGGGAGTTATATTTTTTGAATCCCTGAAGGAATGCCTAAAAAACGTTCAGAGCAGAATTTTGATTTAGGTCAACTGATGGCCGCCATTTTGAAGTGAATATGCAAAATAGCGAAAAATCGACATTTACGGTGTTCTAAACAAACACAATAGGGCATAGTATGTTCAATGCGTCTCCTATTTCTGAAATTAATACAGTTCGGGATAGCCGGGATACGGGTCGAATGTTTGGTATTTGAATATTTCAAAAATTTGAATTTCGCCTTTGATGTTTTCCGTGCCGACAAGGTTGCTTTGAGTTTAGCTGGTTTTGACTTCGCGCAAGCGCTACGCTGGAACCAAAGGTACCATGAGTACCAAATTCCGGCGAGAAACTTTTCACGTTGGTACCTAGGTACCCTGAAAATGTCAAGGTGATACCTGCATTCGTTCAAGTCGTTTGTTCTTTGCACGGCTCCAGGTCGTTTTTATTTCTAAGTCAATTTACGGCTTCCATAAGGGAAAAAAAGGTGAATTTCGCCACGACACCGGCACCAAGTGTCCGAAAACCATGACATTTGGGCACAATACGCCCATTACCACCCCGGACTCTGTGCATTACCCCCATTTTGATCCCATTAAAAAAAAAAGAGTTTTAGAAAAAAACGATTTTCGGAATTTAATATTGGTTTTAATTAATTTTGAAATTGCAAATGCAAAGAGATTTTATCGCCTCTTCCGTGTGTGATAGGTATTAGTACTATACACATTATCCTTAAAAGACAATTTTTTTAAAATGACCGCAACGATGTATCGACACTAGAAACCGAAATCGCCTATTTAGACCTTTTTTGACTGCTGACGCATCCTACCGGTGGCCCATATCTCTGGAATTTCTAGCGGTTGGCTGCGCCGCGGTGATATTTATCACATATTAAAAGGAGAAAATGCTCAGATATCAAGAACAATAAAAATTAGATAAAATACGGCAATTTTTTAAGCAAAAAGACTTTGATGGGTGGGGGTGGGTTTCGAATTTATTTTCAACGTTCTCGGAATTCCACACTCTTCTATTTTTAATATGTGATAGCTAGAATCCCAAGGTACATTCCGTGCAAATTTGAAGGATATCAGACAAACGGAACGTTGCCTGGGCAGAGCAAATCAACCCCGGTCGCGAAAGTTTGCTCATTCTTCAACGTTATTATGATATTGTATTATGACTGCCATCTTAGATCCATCTGGGTACCTGATCCATCTTCACTTACCAAACCACTCCGAAATATACACAAAATCCCAAAATAGACCTTAGTTTCTTTTGACTTCGCGCATGCGCCACGCTGGAACCAAAGGTACCATGACTACCAAATTCCGGTGAGGAACTTTTCACGTTGGTACCTAGGTGAACTGAAAAATTCAAGGCGATACCTGCATTCGTTCAGCTCGTTTGTTCTTTACGCGGTTCCTGTCGTTCGGCGTTTTCCGCCATTTACGGCTTTAGTAATTGCGAAAAAATTGGAATTTCGCCACGACACCGGCACCGATTTTCCGAAAACCATGAAATTTGGACACAATACGCCCATTACCACCTCGGATTTTGTGCCTTACTCCCATTTTGATCCGATTAAAGAAAAGAGTTTTAGCACAAAAACATTTTTTTTCGGTCAACTGAAAAATCCACATGAACAGACGTGAAAATAAACACAATAGGCCGTAATATGTTCAATGCGTCTCTTTGATTTTTTCCTGCCCTTTTTTTTAGTTCTTTCCCGCCTTTTTCGTTTCGTGTTCTCATCCGTCTCGTTTTTAAACGGCTTGATCCATTTTTCTGAAACTTCTGGAACGGATAGTCATTCCGATACAGCAATCCAAGTCTCAGTTATTTCCCTTTAGTTTTCAGATTATTTTGTTGCCCGGGTGCAATGTTTCCGATTATATTTAGACTTGTAACTTCGCGACTTTTTCACCGATTTTGATAATTATCTGTGACTATGTGACCTATTTTACTAATTCTTTTTTCTTAGAGTACCTTGAAATATTTATTTCAAATCTGCTATTTCGATTTTCGAATTTCGAAAATTACTTCATTGACATTTCGTCCCGGAAGTAAAACAGAATTATCAACTTCTTTAATATTGGTGCAATTTTCATGAAATTTGGAATGTATGTAGATCTCATTGGCCTAACTTCAACGATACCATTAGAAATGTCCTAACTTATCTCCCCTTGGAGAAATTAAGGATCAATGTTTTTTAAAAAATAGACTAAATATAGGTCAGATTGCCTTGAAATTTTTTGTTTCTGTACTAGCTGAGTAATTTCTGATGCGTTCACAAAAAATAAAGTCTATCGATAGAACTGGAAGTAACACTATTGTGAAATGTGAAATATGCTTAAGGTTTTTTTGATATTTTACTTACAGACACGGGAGTTTTATTTTCTGAATCCTAGAAGGAATGTCTAAAAAAACGTTCCGTGCAGAAATTTGATTTAGGTCAACTGATGGTCACCATTTTGAAGTGAATATGAAAAATAGTGAAATATCTACTTTAACGGGCTTGTAAATAAACACAATAGGCCATAGTATGTTCAATTTGTCTAGTATTTTTGAAATTAAAACATTTCTGGGTAGCCTGGCTCATGGTCGATTTTTTGGTATTTTAATATTTCAAAATTTCGAATTTCGGCTTTGATGTTTTCCTTGCCGACAAGGTCCTTTTCGAGCGTGCGCATGCGCGTCACATCCCTACTTTCGTGCACACCAACTAGAAACAAACAAGAAATTTTAGGGCCCGATGTGGGGGTCGAGCGTTGGCGATTTTCCCGGGTATATAAAGTAAAACAAAAAATAGAGATGAAGCTATACCATTTTTGGATGCCCCTGTCAGAAATGGCGGGGTTTATAGCCGAAATTTCGAAAAGATAGGTCCATTTTGTAAAAAATCCCATCATAAACAACGTAGTTAGCTGCTTGAACCAAAGGTACCATGACTACCAAATTCCGGCTAGGAACTTTTCACGTTGGTACATAGGTGCCCTGAAAATTTCAAGGCGATGCCTGCATTTCTTCAAGTCGTTTGGTAACTTGGCACGGCTCCAGGTCAGCTGCCGTTCTCATTTTTTCTAGAAGTTTAGATACGGCTTCAGGGGAAAAACGGGGAATTTGGCCACGACACCGGCACCGATTGTCTGAAAACCATGAAATTTGGACACAATACGCCTATTACCACCCCGGATTCTGTGCTTTACTCCCATTTTGATCCGAAAAAAAAAGAGTTTTAGCAAAAAAAAATATAAAAAAACACATTTTCGGAATTTAAATTTGGCCCAGAGAGTGTGGCAGTGGCTTGCCAACATGGAGGCCTCGGGTTCATTCCCTTTCTTGGGCGAGAAATTTCCTGGGGATTTTGTGGCGTGGCTTTCCCTGGTTAGGGCCCCAGCCCCGGACAGTCTGGCAAACATAAAAGGAGTATTTTTGTATGTTTGTGAAATCTTTATTCAGTATAAATCAACTTATACATATAAAAAAATATTTGGATTGAGTTATTCATACAGATAATAAATTGCTCTCAACTTCAGAAATGTACATGATTATGTGTATTTTTATTATCAAATAATACAACCATAATTTCTTTACAGTAAGAGTAACAGTACAACAATTGTATTCACAATATTTTACAACGTTCTTGTACCCAGTTGATCTATAAAGTTATCTTAGATTATTTAGAAATAGGTTTTGTATATTGGGTTATAGAGAAATAATGTATCTTCATGCAACATACTATTTGCATTTTAATACAATTGATGGACATTGAACATTGTTAATATAAAGTACATTTAATTGGGTGAAATTGATTCACTTTCTATTTATAATATACATGTAGTATTAACCAAGTTAATTACTTTTTATAGTTTACATTAGTGCATTTTGTTTACATCTCTCAGATTGTTCTTTCAAAGTGTATCATAAAATGCTGTCTTATCTAATAGATAATACCAGGGCATGTACCACGTAAATTTATACAACTAACTTTCTACAATTTAATACAATTAATTTACAAAACAATGGTAAACACTGAATTTCACTCACTTGTTATTAGTATTAAACAGGTTAATTATTGTATACAACATTAATTTAATTTCATAGCAACATTTTATACTGTTGTTATTATGGTATTTTTTATGCAAAACAGTCTATTGTTAAATCCAGTCGTGGTTGTTTGTATTTTAGAGGAGAGCCGAAAAAAGTTCCCCTTAATAAACAAATTGAAAAAATCGCTCCCCTAAATAAGCTCTCCCAGTTTCGATAAGAAGAGTGGTTTAGAAATTAAGGAGAGTGATCTGATATCAAGGAGAGTGATTAGTTGTGTGTGTGGGAATGATTCTGAAGATCAATAACTGCATGTTAGCGGGTCATTTATAAATGATAATACCCTCCACTACCCCTCCATGACTTTGTAAAGGAGAGCGATTTTCAATTTTAAGGAAAGGGAGAAAAAGCTCCCATCGGTCGACATTCAGGTGAACAGCAGGCGCTTGAGAGCGATTGCTCGCCTTAGAAAAACAATGACTGTAAATCCCCTTTTATTTTATTTATAATAGTATTCATCTAGAATACAATATGACTATCTTGGTATGTTACTACAAAGATATAAAAATAAAGTATGTATAAATCATAAAGTTCTTCATAAATAGTAAAGTATTCATTAACATTATCTCTTCACCTCTTAAACAAATAATTTGGTGACAAAGCAAAGGAGCATTACACATTTCTACTTATTTTTTTATCATCGGGTTCTGCACTGCAAATCATTATAGAGCACACATATAAATGAAAAGAGAGAGAGAAATGGGGTTTAACGTCCACTCGACACAAACTAGGTCATTTCGTTACTAACATATGGTTTAATTTTATTTCATTAATTCGCTTGCGCGTAGGGGTATTTAGCTGTGGGAGGAAACCAGAGGACCTGGAGAAAACCCACGAGGTTGGACAGGCGACCCTACTCCTTGTCACGTACAACCGGGGATTCGAAACCACGCCAGTCGACTCAATGACAGACTTTATGATACAGAGCGCGCACGCTAACCATTCAGCCATCCAACCCCCCCATATAAATGAAAAAACAAAAATATGGCAATAGGAACAACATAGAAACGATTGTAAAAGTACACAGTAATTAATAACGACATGGATGAATAAATATTCACAAATCTTTAAAAATCTTTGCGTGTTATTGTTTAATAATTCTTAAAAACATTGATTTTTTGAATAAGTTTTAAATTAGAATACAAATAATACATGAATAATTATAACATCGTGTATCAAACCAAATCTATTCAATTTCAATAAATATAGCTCTAAGCCTATCTGTGAAAGACTGGTATAAAGACGATTGTTTCAATTTATTTTTCTACAGTCCCCTTTCAGATGTACACTGTTTTGTTAACAATATTACAAGACCGGTTGCTGGTCACGAACAAATTATCTTCAGTAACCCTAAAAAAGGTCATTCACAGCTGACATGACATCATCATTAGAAGGAAAATCATGAAGTTTGAAATCACAATCCTGTATCACTGATATGGATATCACCGGTTTATGATCAGGAGCAGGACACCTTTATAGTATCTTCCATTCATAGTCTGGCCTTTTTCAAGATAGTCAATCAGCAGAATACCCTCGGAATCCTAAACAACAGAACTCATCACCTTTCCAGCAGAAGGAATGGGCCTGGCTTGTCTGCGGGCTTGCGACTCTGGATGCTCTCATTGTTTTGACTGAATTTAGGATTCTGGTTGAAATTATGAATCTAGGTCTCCTCTATGGTTAAAAATCTGGCTAATAAATTATGAGGATATGTTCAAAACAGCACAGATTGTCACTGCATGTTAAGAATCTGACAAATTTGTGATTTGAAGTCAAGAGCTTTGATACAAGTCATGCAGAAATCTTTTTCATTCATAACTCATTGGCGATGATGCGCTCAACCCTCTCATGAGAAATACCCATAACAGTGGCAACATGTCGTGTGGCCAATCGTCATGCACCATGGTAATGTTTTCTTGAATGGTTTCTGTACATGGCCTTCCAGGAAACAGGCCATCGTCAAGGCTCTCTTTACCACGCTTACATTCTTCAGCATCTTCTTTAGTGTGGAAAACGAAGGTGCATCATTCCCTAAACTGGAGACCATGTCAGCATATATTTATGTTGGAGTTAGTCCTTTCAGTTGCAGGTACTTGATGACTGCCCTGTAGCCAGATTTGCCAATTTCTGGTGATTTCAATGGGTAGGTTCACAAGATGGTCTGATACGAAGACATTAATAAACTACAGTTGCAGTTCTTATGTCTATGATTCATTCAATGATTGCACTTGGTGGTAGTAAAAGCGTGTTTCAAGCCAATTTAATATCCTTAGAACTTAACAGCCAGCCATCGTATTATGGTATTTCCACACCAAAAACAAAGTTGCATAGAGAAAAAATATTATGACATCATAAATCTATAAAATGACAATAAATGTTGACGTATTCATATTTCAATCTACAAAATCAAATGATGCCAATATATATCTATGGATACATATAATATATCTGTACAAATGTATAAATACTTCCACAATTGAAAACAAAGCTATACCAATATTACCGGTATTGCCAATAAATTTATTTATTTGGAATTTTAATTGACAAGTTATAATTTGTGTTTTTGTCAAAAGTGACCAACAATGTCGAAAGCAAACATAGTATTTCAAGATGTGTGGATGACTGTACATTTGGTAAATATTATTTGAATCCGCCCCCACCCAACCCACTTCCAATAACAAATCATTAGTATATATCAATATGAAAACCAGTGGCTGCCAGGTAGGATACGCCCATATTTTGCAAGAGATGGATAGAGAACAAGCTAAAAACAAAACGATTTTTTGTTTAATCAGGCCCATAATCCAGAAAGTTATGGTCTGAAATGTGCAAATATCAAAAGGAACTGAGATTTTTGGAATATACATTGAAAGATATGTGTCCACAAGGTAAAAACGTGTTTTTTCGTAATCCATGAAGTTATGGTCTGATACATGCTAATATCGAAAGGAACCGAGATCTTTGGGAGATAGACTTATATTTCAAGTTTCGTCTAAATCAGAAAAATATTGTGACTTGTAGAGTGTCGACAAACAAATAAATTGCAGACGAACAGACAGGGGCGACAACAATATACGTCCACATGAAAAAGTGGGCTTATAAAAATTATGGCATAAATCGGTAAAAAGGAAATAATATTCAAGGTATCCACACATCAAAAAATATTAGGGGATTTGAATTGACATATTATCATTGTACATTTTTTCTAGCATAGAACTTTCACGGCGAAGTGCTCACGTCGGCTTTACAAATTACAGAGCATATACAAATGTATATGTATGAAAACTAGTAGAAATTGCTAAATAATTTTGTCAATTTGCATGTGTAATTGACAGATTATAATTTCTGCTAGATTTTAATTTTTCCTGATTAAAAGCAACCATACTAATTTAAGATTCGTGGATGTCTGTACATTTCATAAGATTAATGTATATCTACTCCACCACCCCACCGACATCCAATCAAACATTTGAATGCATCACTATTTCTGTCAATAGTGACCAACAAATGTGAAATGCGAACATAGTAATTCCAGCTGTGGATATTTGTACATTTGATAAAAACAATTTGCATCCACTCCCAACACCCCCACCCCACCCACTTCCAGTAACGGATTATTAGGATATATCAATATGAAAAAAATGTATGTTCAAATATTTACACTGATGAAAATCTCAATACAACATGAAGCTAAATTTAGATAGTATCTTATTCGTTGAGAACTTGGTTAATATATAATGTGTTGTGTAGACAGTATCTTAATCTTTTAGCAGTGTTAGCACCCGGTAAATGTAAATATTGGCTTGTGCAGGTTCACTGAAAAAAATTAAAAGAAAAGTGATTCTTTTTACAATGTGTTTTCTATGTCATTTTCAAAACATAAACTGTGCTCCCTGTACCAACTAGTTTACAGCCCTGAACTAGTTCACAAATATTCACATACTCAGACAGCTAGAGGGGTTTCAGGCAGTCCAAGGGTTAAAGAGTTAGATATAGTGTAATCTCAACTTTAACTGCTACCGTCATTGCTACAAAGTCTAGATTTTCCATTTCTAAATTAAATTATTAAATAACAATTGTGTTTCAATCTAATCAAAATCACAACCATCTGATGTTCCAGAGAGTTGAATATGGGCTTGTCATGTGAATAAATGCCTAATTATTTATATAACATCTGAGGCCAAAAGACAGTCCTGGCTGTATACATAATGCATCGTTAATAAGTATCATCAGTACTTTTTGTCTTCATCAATTTCATTTCTTTATCTTTGCGTTTATCAATTTCATTTATTTAATCTTGTCTTCATCACTTTCATTTATCTAACTTTATCTTCATCAATTTCATTATTCAACTTATTCCAATAGCAATTGCATTATGATAACTGAAATATGTTTGCAATATTCTTAGTTTTAAAGTACTGACATTAAAATTCTTCACAAAAATAAGATCTAAAATAGTATTTCCATCAGTTGTAATTTCTGTGACACACTGCTTATAAAAATTCCTCTCCATACATTGTTGTATACCAGCTTTACCTTTTAAAATATCTTCATTAAAATCACCCATTATCATAACACTACTTCCAAAGTCATCAAGTTCATCTAATAATTTCTGTAAATATGTAATAAATAAATCAGTTTTATAACATGGTGGCCTGTATATGACAACTATAGTCAGATTTATCTCTGGTAAACCAAATGTGATATGCTCAATATTAAATACACCTAAATTATATAAATGACATATTCTATTCTTTCTGTAATATAAGCCAACCCCACCATGGAGTGTGTTTTTTAATTCTGTAAAATTCTGAGAATTATCATAAGATACTTGTCTTGATTTATTGTGTAAACTAAAATCATTCAGTTCAAAATTTCTGCCTTCAACCTCATTTAGCCAAGTTTCGGTTAAACATATATAATCACACTCAGTAAATCTATTGTCATTTTTTAAATCTTCAAAATGTGAGTTTAAACCTTGTATATTACGGAGAATTATCACAGTTGCTGAACGTCCTTCATTAGTTGGTTCAATATAAAGGGGCATTTCATTCAATGCATCTGCTATAGCCTTATCACAATATATAAGCTTCTCATTAAAATCTTTAACAACAAGTCCATTCAAAGATGTAACGCGAGATAACGCCACATACGCTTGACCAGCCGCAAAAACTTTTTGTAATGAAACAAATATATTAGACATCGTCATACCTTGTGTCTTATGAATAGAACAGCTATATGCCAGTTTCAGTGGGAATTGACGCCTTATGTCATTGCGGTAATTTATTTTTTCCTCTTGTCTGCCAAATGGAATGCAATCACTTTGTACATTTTCTGGTAAAACTGTCTCTTTTCGAACTTTGGCTCCAACTTTTTTATTATCAAATTCTACATAAATCAGTTTCGCATGTTCATCTTTATCAAAGGCAATATGACGAACATAACCAAATACACCATTACATAATCCATCTGATACATCCAGGTTTTTAGTTAGTAAAACTCTTGCACCTTCGGCAATATTTAATACATTACTTAAACAAGTATCTACATCTTTTGATGTAACTGTATTTATCTTAACCATTTTACCTGATCTTTCTTCCTTTGAGAAGTCATCTGCATCAATACGAATCAGGCTGTCGCATAGCTTTCCCAGCATTTTTGTGTTATGTTCATCAACAAGGGCATTAGTAGCAAATATACTATTCAAAAAAAGTAGGGGATATTTGATTTTTAAGTGTTATTAAAGTCACCTAATGAAACTGACGAAGAAACAAATGACAAAATGAAATGAAGTTCACATTCATCGATTTATTCCAAATGATCGTTAGACTAAGTAAGGCACAGACTGACCATTATAAGGGTAAAATGATACCCGGGGTCAAACAGCAAAGTTACCACAGCATCACAACCAAGTCAGTAACGGGTAAATCCTCCTCTATTTGCCAAACAAGCATTGATCCGACGTGGCATACTCCTAATGAGACGTCTAAGGTCATTTTGGTCCAGATTGTCCCATTCCTGTTGCAACGCAGCAGCAAGTTCTTGGACATTGGCAGGACGTTGTTGACGTTGACGTAACCTCTGTCCAAGCATGTCCCAGACATGCTCGATGGGGGAGAGGTCGGGACTCAGTGCTGGCCAAGGTAATGTAGTGATGTTCTGTTGTTGGAGGTAACCTGTAACGATCCTGGCCCTGTGACATCTTGCGTTGTCATCCTGGAAGATGAAACGGCGGCCATGACGTCGTGCGAACGGCACAACATGGACTGCCAAGATGTTGTCCCGGTAGTACTGGCCTGTAACACGCCCTGCAACAACATGTAAAGCCGTTCTTCCAGCAACAGTGATGCCTCCCCACACCATAACAGAACCACCCCCAAATCGATCATGTCTGATGACGTTAACGTCTTGGAAGCGCTCGTTTCGACGACGCCACACCCTCCTACGTCTGTCCAAAAAATCAACAGTGAACCTTGACTCATCTGAAAACATCACATTGCTCCAGCGTCGATTATCCCAGTGTTGACGATCCCTACACCAACGACGTCTTGCCTGAATGTGATGATCTCACAAACAAGGGATCACGCGAGGACGTCGGGCGCGAAGGTGACCCCTATGCAGTCGATTCCGAATCGTCTGGCCACTCACTCTCACACCAGTGTCTGTTTGAAGACGAGCGCTGATCTGATTTGCTGTGATGACACGATTTCTCAAGGCCAAGGTACGGATAAATCGATCCTGGGCTTGAGTTGTCGCCCTTGGTCGACCTGAGCGTGGTCTGTCCTGTACAGATTGTGTATCACGGTATCTGGACCATAGCCTGCTTATGACAGACTGAGAAACATTCATCGTCCGCGCCACAACCGCCTGTGTTGTGCCGATCTGTAGCATGCCAAGGGCACGTAACCTTTCATTTTGGGTAAGCCGACGCATATCAAAATTTGTTTTCTGGTCACTAAAACAATTAAACTGATGTTTCCACCCTGGAATTCAATGCCACAATGACTGTAACATTCAAAGTCAGAGTCGTGCAAATCTTGGGTTGGACCCCCATGATGATCCCAAGCATCACCTGCATTCCATGCGGTAGCTATTGGTGCGTTTGGGCGTCACATGTAACTGGAAATGTTTCTTCTGTTAGGTTCTATAGTGACTTTTTTCGTAGTCATTTGCATATTTTAGTATTATGCCCCCAAAATCAAATGTCCCCTACTTTTTTTTGAATAGTATATATATGTAGAACATTTTCATCATAGTCTTCAATTTGTCGGCTTTTAAACAAACTAACATCTTTTGGACAGAGATTCACCCTTCTGCTTTTTTCTAATTCTATTCAAAGCTTGTGCAAAAGTCAAATCGTCTTTTTGTCTCATTATGTCTTGTAATTCAACAATTTTAAAATTATTCTGCCACAAATTGGTAAGGTCATCAGTATTTCTATACAGTGGTTTTGCTTTTACAGGTGGTAATTGATAGAAATCTCCTACAGCTATTATACAAACATTTCCAAAAGGTGTAAAGTCAGCACACTGTTTTATTTGTCGAAGCCTTCCATGGATATAACATAATAACTTTGGGCTAACCATAGAAATCTCATCAATAATAAGTATTTGTAAATGACCTAAATCAGCTCTCAAACTATTTATCTTGTCTAATCCTAGTCCAACATAGGGTATCTTTATATCAATTCTAATCTTTAAGGAATAATGAATGGTGCTACAGCCTAAATTCATTGCCGAGACTCCAGTTGGACATACAATAAGCACTGTCTGTTCATCTGGATTATCTGTTATTTGAGATAATAATCTATTAGCTTCATAGTATATACTCTTAATAACATAGCTTTTTCCAGTCCCAGCTCCTCCAGACAAAAATAACATAAATTGTTCTGGATTTTTCCTATGTATCTTGTTCAAACAAAATTCTCTTACTTTATAAAATACATCCATTTGTATTTTACTCAGTGATCTTAACATGGGTATAGCTTCTGTTCTACTTACAATAGTATTGTATGATTCCTTTTTGTCATTTTTGTTGTTTTTTCTGTTCCCTATCAAATTCGGTATTTTGAATTTCCTCACCATCATCGTGTATATCCTCATCTGGTATATCAAGACATTCAAGATTATCAACTTGATTTTCTATATCCAATGATGACCAAGCATCTTTTAAGTTTGATCCACATTTTTCAATTATGTCAGTAGCAGCGTCAATGTTTACTTTATCTTTTTCAAATGACTTACGATTACTATCAACAATATCTTTGACATCTTCAGTTTTTTTACATATTTTAACTGAACCAGATTTGTAAAATGCTTCATGCGTCTCAAACCCTATTGGTTTTAACTGTTTATCTATACGATGTGGTAAAAATAGTTGTAAACTACTTAGATAATATTTTTCTGGATCCTTTGATATTGAGAATCTGGCATACCGAATTACAGCTGGTTTAGATCTTGTTCGTTTAATGATATAGCCTAAAGTTTATATGCTGGATTTTTTTTCAGAATTTTCATTAATTCTTTCAGATTTGGACATAACTCGATATTCTGAGCAAAATGTAGCCAAACACATATTATTGAACTGTTCTGTCTTCGGTCGAGCTTTATATCTATCTATAATACTGGTCATAAACATATTTTCATCACTCAAAGCTCCTTCTTTTGATTTACTCTGTAGAATTTTTAAAGGTAATGTAAGTCTGACATTATTTTCCCCAGTTGTAATAAACTGAACCTTTCGAGATGATTCTCGTAATCTATAGGCGTTTTTGTGAGTCGATTAGATTAGGTTTTGATTTGCTAGTACGATTTGGTATGATTTCGATTTGATTAGCTATGGTCCACAAATGTGAAATTTGATAATTACGATTTGGTAAGATGGCTGCCATCACGGACACCGATCAGAAAAAAAAATTGTCTCTGCTAACATGACGAGGGGGGCGTGTGTTTCACGTGTAGTCCAAGTTACCTACAGATTACAGTGACACTGCTGGCACCCAGAGGGCCTAAAATTGCTTAGAGCCAGAGGTGATCTAACATTCTTGTGGACTATAAAGTTAACATTAAAGGAGCTAAATCGCTAACATTTGGGACCTAGAAATTGACAAAAGTGGGTCGCAATGCATATAATACTGTAATATGAATGTATATAAACTGATTTACATTCAATGGTTTCCGTTTTTACTCCAATTTCAAATCCGTTATGTTCGGCGAAATAAGCCAGCAGTCTCAAGCGAGTGCAAATTTCTAGCGCCACGTCTGGTTATTCCAGTTTACACATTGGTGCAATGTGTCTAGCCTCGTCCCTCGAGTCTCTTGATACAACTGGGGCTGAAGCGCATTATGGTACACGATTAGTGTACCAATGGTAAAATGTTTATTTTGTCTTAAATATTGGATATCAAAAGCCCATCTTTTCCCGTTACGATCGCAACATGAATGTTGATATAATTTGACAAATAAATCGTATTTTCAATGTTGAAGATTTTGGATGGTATTGAGTTAGAGATTTAGCTACTTTAAACACATCAAATGCGTTTTAAAAAAACATTTTTTATGGAGAAAAACAACAATAAGCATTAAAAATTACTTACGATGTCGAACATTCCGCCATTTTGAAAACGTCAAATCTAATCGCCTAAACACCTCCTGGGACGATTAGGTCGATTTGCCTAATCAGTTGAGTTAAATCGTCTCACAAATGTAACGATTAGCATAATCAACTTGGTTCACAAATGCGTATAATAGCTAATCGGTCTAATCTAATCGGTTCACAAAAACGCCTTTAAATTACATACTCTATAAGCACTTTCTTGTGCAGAAACTTCTCTACAATGTAGGTATGTACTTGATATTTTCTTTAAACTTTCTTTTGCTGTCAAATTTCCGTCTTTAGCCTCTTCTTGTGCATCTGATAAGACTAAGCCCATTTCACGTTCCGATTTCGATATATATGAAACTATATAAACTATACAAGAATAGGCATCAAATACATATTGTATATTCATGTTTGCATCCCAAGCTCGTAACAAATTTGGATTATAAGGATTTATCCATACGTCTTTCGGGTTTCGTTTTAATATAACATTATTTTTCTTTGATAACACCTCACATGCTTTCTGAAATAATTCCTGTGTCATACCAAAATCATTATATAATTCATCAATAGAACTATAATTTTTCTTTTTATCTGATAATGCTTTCCATAATGCTTCAAGAAGACTTTTTGCTGTGTTCCGAGTCATTTTATCATTGACACATATATTGTCTCCATTTTCATCTTCATTTTGTTCTGGAATGTTTGTATCATAATCATCTATTGAACGACATATGAAACTTTGTTTTGATGGTGGCCTAGGAAAATTAAATCTTCAAACCCTTTTTTTTTTCTTACAAGTTTTTGTATGTTTATAACTATGTCTTTGCACACTATTAACAATCTCATGTAAGTCTAGGTCATGATCTTTATCAGGCAATTCACATGATATATATTTATCTATAAAATGAACAACATCTTCATCATTATCTTCATCAATTTTAGGTGAATTCTCAATCCAAAATAAACAATGTGCATGAGGCGTTCCACGTGCTTGAAATTCTAGTCTATAGAAATAATCAATTACTTTACCGATTGGTTCAGCATCTGACATAATAACATGCTTTAGAAAATAGTGAAACCTATGGTCAAACATTCTAGCAGTAGTAATAGGATTACTTCTAAGTATTTCACATTTTTCAGCCCAATCTAAGTCACAAGCCTTTCTATTGTCGCCTTGCTGTTTCAAAATACATTCTATTACATCGCCACCTCGCATTTCGCTATACGAATAGGTAGAAAAAAAAGTTGGAATCCCGAGTTGTCTTAACATTGCAAATAATCCTTTCTGTGTACTCTGCCAATAAGGAGGCGTACCTCTAATAGGAGTCATAAATTTATAGCCCTCATCATTTCTGAAAATATTTTTCAATGGCTCTTTTGTTGTCAACATGTCTGATGTTATCTTATTTAAGTTATTTAAACCACTTTTTCCTTTTCGCAAGGCAATAGACACATTTGATACAATTTGACTTAATTCAGAAAGATACTGGGAATAAAATATGTAGTCTGTGTTTTGTGCAAATCTATTGTCAGCATTCATCAATCGACAATTTAAATATCGTGACAAAGTTATTCTCTCTTCATGGTTATCATGGTATGTAGCAGTGCCATTAGGAAAAAGTGTTGGAAAACATTTGGCTTCATTAGTTTCATCAGTTAATATTCTAACAGGACTATTACCTTCAGCAGGAGAAATAGAAAATATATACTATTCAAAAAAAAGTAGGGGATATTTGATTTTTAAGTGTTATTAAAGTCACCTAATGAAACTGACGAAGAAACAAATGACAAAATGAAATGAAGTTCACATTCATCGATTTATTCCAAATGATCGTTAGACTAAGTAAGGCACAGACTGACCATTATAAGGGTAAAATGATACCCGGGGTCAAACAGCAAAGTTACCACAGCATCACAACCAAGTCAGTAACGGGTAAATCCTCCTCTGTTTGCCAAACAAGCATTGATCCGACGTGACATACTCCTAATGAGACGTCTAAGGTCATTTTGGTCCAGATTGTCCCATTCCTGTTGCAACGCAGCAGCAAGTTCTTGGACATTGGCAGGACGTTGTTGACGTTGACGTAACCTCTGTCCAAGCATGTCCCAGACATGCTCGATGGGGGAGAGGTCGGGACTCAGTGCTGGCCAAGGTAATGTGGTGATGTTCTGTTGTTGGAGGTAACCTGTAACGATCCTGGCCCTGTGACATCTTGCGTTGTCATCCTGGAAGATGAAACGGCGGCCATGACGTCGTGCGAACGGCACAACATGGACTGCCAAGATGTTGTCCCGGTAGTACTGGCCTGTAACACGCCCTGCAACAACATGTAAAGCCGTTCTTCCAGCAACAGTGATGCCTCCCCACACCATAACAGAACCACCCCCAAATCGATCATGTCTGATGACGTTAACGTCTTGGAAGCGCTCGTTTCGACGACGCCACACCCTCCTACGTCTGTCCAAAAAATCAACAGTGAACCTTGACTCATCTGAAAACATCACATTGCTCCAGCGTCGATTATCCCAGTGTTGACGATCCCTACACCAACGACGTCTTGCCTGAATGTGATGATCTCTCAAACAAGGGATCACGCGAGTACGTCGGGCGCGAAGGTGACCCCTATGCAGTCGATTCCGAATCGTCTGGCCACTCACTCTCACACCAGTGTCTGTTTGAAGACGAGCGCTGATCTGATTTGCTGTGATGACACGATTTCTCAAGGCCAAGGTACGGATAAATCGATCCTGGGCTTGAGTTGTCGCCCTTGGTCGACCTGAGCGTGGTCTGTCCTGTACAGATTGTGTATCACGGTATCTGGACCATAGCCTGCTTATGACAGACTGAGAAACATTCATCGTCCGCGCCACAACCGCCTGTGTTGTGCCGATCTGTAGCATGCCAAGGGCACGTAACCTTTCATTTTGGGTAAGCCGACGCATATCAAAATTTGTTTTCTGGTCACTAAAACAATTAAACTGATGTTTCCACCCTGGAATTCAATGCCACAATGACTGTAACATTCAAAGTCAGAGTCGTGCAAATCTTGGGTTGGACCCCCATGATGATCCCAAGCATCACCTGCATTCCATGCGGTAGCTATTGGTGCGTTTGGGCGTCACATGTAACTGGAAATGTTTCTTCTGTTAGGTTCTATAGTGACTTTTTTTGTAGTCATTTGCATATTTTAGTATTATGCCCCCAAAATCAAATATCCCCTACTTTTTTTGAATAGTATACTATCAAAATGATTATCTAATGTTTCACTTACAATGTCAAGAGGTTGTAAACATGTAGCTAATTCTGGGCCATTTGATTTCTCTTCTTCAACATCTATGTCAGGTAAGTCACCTTGTTCATCTATCTCAGGTAAAGCATTGTCTTTTATATCTATGTCAGGTAACTCGTCTTTTTCATAATCTGAATGGTATGAAGCCAAGCCTTCTAAAACAGAGTTATTTCACTCTAACACCTCATCTATGTCTGAAATATCAACCCACCCATCATTAAATTCTATATCTGAATAATATTTATTATTATGTTAAGATAATGTAAAGCATCTTTCATTTTTTTCTTACTTATGTATTGATATTGATAATAACCTTTTTGGGTTTTACGCCTTTTAAGTTTTATCCTGATCAGCTGGGTGTCACTTTCAATTCTTGGCAAAATACTGGTTGTTTTGCTTATATTAGATGGTACACAAACTGTAGCTTCAGAAACCTTATGTTGTTTGAATTTTGATAAATTAATCATTTTCATGAAAGGAATATGTAGTGATACCAAGTGAGTTTCTAATGAATTCAGTGCTTTTAGCTCATCAACTAATTGACCAGGATCTAAATTATTAGTCATTGATTCTTGTGGCTTCTTTCCTGATTTAATTTTTCTGTCACATGTTACAACTTTCAGGATGAGCACATTCATTTTGGCATGTGTTTGAACAGTCATAAATATTTCTTAGATATACATTCACTTGCTATCTGTTTAACTTTGGCAGATTTATAAAGTTTTTCATTACAAGTTACTTGATTATTAGAGAGAGAGAAATGGGGTTTAACGTCCACTCGACACAAACTAGGTCATTTCGGGACTAACATATGGTTTAATTTTATTTACATAATTCGCTTGCGCGTAGGGGTCTTTAGCAGTGGGAGGAAACCGGATGACCCGGAGAAAACCCACGAGGTTGGACAGGCGACCCTACTCCTTGCCACGTACAACCGTGGATTCGAAACCACGCCAGTCGACTCAATGACAGACTTTATGATACAGCGCGCGCATGCTAACCATTCAGCCATCCAACCCCCCTACTTGATTATTAAATAACAATTATTAAATAACAATCTATGACACACACAACAGATATATTCTGGGCCATCTTTTTTTACCTTTTTGAAATCATTGATAACAATATCTATTTTACTCATTTCTATTTTTCTTTCCTTTCTTTGTTTTGTTTTTTGATAACATCTCTATGGTTTTTATCAGATCTATACTTAATTTGACTTCTGGAGTTAACATGAGACTGAAATTGTTTGTTTGTCTTATAATTGTATTTACTTTGTTCTTTTACGGTTGTATTAAATTCTTCATTTGTTTCATATTTATATTTACTTTGTTCTTTAACATATGACTTAAATTCTTCATTTGTTTCATATTTGCATTTACTTTGAGCTTTAACATGTACCTGAAATTCTGTATTTGTTTTGTATTTCTCACTACTAATAGATTTAAGGTGGTCTCGATACATACTATTAGATTTATATTTCATAATTCCATATTTCTTCAATTTCTCTCTGTAATCATTATTTAACCTATACCTTTCTTTGTTCTTCTTGATTAAATTATCTTTGAATATTTGACTGAATTTGTATTTATGATTCAATTTATCACAAATATTATCATATTCATTCTTTAATCTATAGTTCATATTCCTTCTTGACTTACAAATTTGCTTAAATTTATAATCTGTATTATATTTGTATTTAAATCGCCTTCTATTTGTTCTATTCCCTCTATACATTACACCTGATCTGACAGAATGTTCTTTTCTTATAAATGTCCAATATCTATCATATTCAGATTTCTGTTTGTCCATTATTTTGTCAGTATCAAGTTGTGTCATATATGTGTATTTCTTTCTAGAATTCCAATTGTTTCCCCTTCGCTTACGTTTTCTACACTTTTGTTTTGTAGAGACTTTTAATTCTGTTTCATCTGGTTTTATAGGGATGTCATTATCATGATCAATATCTTTATCAAAACTTTTACCTTGCGACTGTACATCATTATCATTACTTCTATTAGACGATGCAACATTCAGTACTACTTCATAGTGAACCTGATTGGCATGGTTAATATAAATTCCCTCAATACTATTTGACCCATTATCCAATATCTGTAATTTAGAAAATTTCAGCCACCTATTACTACTATAGGTATATATATCTACTTGTAATAAATCAGCACAAACATATATTTCAAGTTCTGTAGCCCATGACCCTAAATATCTCATTCTGGATCTTTTTAAATAGTCATCAACAGACAAAAAGCCAGCTCTAAGATATGGAGTAAAAATAGCTGCATTGTTTTTTAAATGATTAACAACAGCTAACCTGACAATTCTATGATTCACTTCTGTGCCAGATATTGCATATGATACTGATCTAAAATAACAATTACCATCTCCAGTTATACTTTTAATTTGTGATGGTTGATTGATTGGGCATCTATTTCGATTACTATAATTACTGTCAAGTCTATTTACAATATTAAGTTGTGTACATATTCTGATTTGCTCATCTAAACCCAATGTATGAAAGAAAAAATTGCTTGTTTCAACATGAGATAAAAATACATCACCACCTATTTCATTTAAGACTTTATCACTGCAAATTTCACTACTATTTTCATTAATTGATAATTCATCATGTTCATGTATGGCATCATTAATGACATTTATACCTGTTACTTCAAACCGTGTATTCATACCGATTTCCATTGATTTAGCTAAATTACAGCAGTGTGTATAAACATCTATAATACCTTTATATTCAATCAGCACTGATGTTCCATCTGTAGTTAATAGACCCACTGAATTTATGGAATGGCTATATAATACATTTCATTTCTTTTCATGATTACAAAAGTATTACCACCAAAAGTTATAAAGCATGACTCATATTGTAAAAGACATGTCTGCAAAGCTTCATACAATGTCATAGATATTTCATTATATTCAAAAGTACTGTCTCCAGTTCGCACCAGTCCTACTACAGAATCCAGCTGAATATCTATATTAAACAGTTTTTCAAACACAATAAGACTTCTAGGCAATTCAGATATCAAAATATACCTATTATGCATTGATGAAGAAGATTGCAAAAAACTATACAATTCATTACCAGCTATTAAAATCTTATCCAAGTCATTTGTATTCCAGATATGAACAGATTTAATACAAGAAAATAAAACAGCAACTAAAGAATTTCCAGTACATTGTGTGCCACTAAATACACCAAATCTTACATCTGCCTGATGAAAACTACCATAAACATATTTATAATTATTTACCTTGGACTTACTATTTCCTTCCTACCTGAAGTTTCATTACCTCATAGTCTGTAAACATTTTTCTGCTGTATTTTCACCATTGGTACCTGATAATTCTTTTGCTGTCATATCACTCTTAACTTTATTATTTTTTGCAAACGTCTTCAAATTCAAAATGGCTTTCGACTTTTTCTTTTGAGGCATAATTCAGATTTCCCAGTGAAAACTGGAGTTATTTCCCTTCAATTATACTTTTATGACAAGGGATTCTACTGCCTTCTGAATAAAAATAAAGATATTTCTTTTTTATTTGATTCTTTTCTATTTGTTTATTATATTTTTCTTGTTATTTGGTTTAATAGTTTTCTTCGAAAAATGACTTTCCTAATGTGACCAAGGGGAATTAACAAAAAAACATGTTGTCAATACAATAAGATTTAATTTTTAAATCTATTAATCATACAAAAAAAAGGGTGGAGGTAACAACCCTGAAAGTACAAAAAAAAACCAAACATTAATAAATTTGTTACATCATGAAGTTGACTTGATAAAAGAGATGGGGCTAACAACCGCTCAACATGATCTAGGCCATTCCAGGACACGCATTATAAATTCACCTGCACATAGGGGATCTTAACAATGGTACATTTGTAGGAACAAGAATGCCCTGATAAAACCCCCGAGGTTAGGCAGACGACCCCAATCCTGTCACATACATGTACAAGTGCATGATCCAAAGCATGCCACCCGAGTCATTGACAGAACATATGATCCAAGCTCATGCGTCAGACCATTCGGCCACCCAAAGCTCTTAATTTGTTAACAAATATTTACATAATCCAACAATGTGAAGGAGGGTTGACAAACATTAATTGCTGCAGATGCCTCATGTCCCTGTATAGAGTGCTTGAAAACCCTTTGACATTTACATGCACATAAAGTCAAAAACCTAACACCATTATACTATTAATAATTAATTGACTATTTCGGGATTCAAATAAATATTGAGAATTACACTCAACAAGTAACTATACGACATGCACACCGGTAACCTGCCTATTTAAGCCTGTATACTACAAATTCCAAACACATGGCTAATGATGAAACAGGAGTCATAGAAGAGTTGTCTCCCCTCAATCATAAAACGCATGGCTTTCAATTCATAACATGTCTTTACATATGACTTCAGGATAAATAAAATACCATCTAATATCACAATTAACCCTCATCAACAAACAACCTACATTATTTAGAATCTTGTATGACAGCAGAAAACAACAATTGTCATACAAACTATTACCAATTCTGCATAAATCAACAAATCTGACATAGGTCAAAGATCGTGAACAGCGCGGGACATGAGTTGAGTGCTTCTTTCAATAAATGAGAATATATTGACTTAATATTAAGTATTTGCACTACAAATATAAATCTACCTGTACAGGTCTTAGTTAATAGTATTAAAAGCGAATAAAATATACAAAATAAACATTGTTAAATCACCTCTGACTGGGCGTTCCAAAACTGTTGTTGCTACAAGTTTGATAATAAAATGGCGGACATGTGAAAGTGAGGCAACATGTGACATCCGACCGGTTCAAGCAAGACTATAATTTTGTGACTTGATCACTTGGTCACATTCTCCCCTGCTAAACATAGTAACGTCCCTGTTACATAAACAGGTAAAATGCAAATTGAAATCAGATCATAAATGTAAAAATACAGTTAACAATATGAAAAGGCTAAATAGTTCAAAGCTCTAAACGTTTTTACACAATCTAGTCTCATATGACAGATTTGGGTAAATGGTATGGATTTTGGTGAGTTCCAGCTGTAGATCTAGTACTCCTGCGCAGTTGTGTACATGTACCTGTATCATACAGGGTGTTTGGGGCACAGTTCCATTCACCGTCGACACTGAAGTCATTTTGACAATGGTCAAATGTCTCTTGTGCATTACTGTGAGAAGTAGAGGGATTAAGAGTTCTTTCATTAAGATTATCAGCTGCCCCGTCCACTATCACAACATATTCATCTTCTGATGACGAATCATAATACATGTCTTTAGAGACTTGGCTATTATTAGTATTAATCTTATCACTAATATCACAATTGTCTGATTTGAAACATTATCATGATTCTGCCTATTACACGTATCATCAATATCTATTTCACATCCAGACTGACAGGGCTTAATATTGACACGGTTCACTATTTTACACTCGGTTCCGTTAACCGGCTTAATACTGTATATATGCCTATCTGGATCAATGCGTTTCACAATAACATATTTTGTTGGGTCCCATGCATCCTGAATTTTATTACGACCAATTACTCGATTGCGCAAATAAACAAGGGTTCCTTATTCTAAACTATATACACACCGATTTTGTTTAGGTTCATTTCTCCTTTTTTATCTTCTGCTTCTCTCTGTAGACGCTCCCCTGCTTTTCTGTATGCCAATTTTAACTTTTGAATATGATTTTGGACATATTCACTTACTGGAACATAATCAGAAGTGCTATTGTTCTCTGTATTAAACAATAAATCGACAGGTAACCTTGGTGTCTACCATGCATAAGATGAAAAGGAGTAAACCCTGTGGTTGCATGAATTGTGGTATTATACATGAAAACTAATTCGGATAAGTGCTGTGGCCATCGTTTCTTATCATGAGGATCCAGTGATCGTAAAAGATCATGTAAAGTGCGGTTAAAGCGTTCACATTGCCCATTGCCTTGAGGGAAATAGGGTGTGGTTCTGCTTTTCTTGATTTTGTAGATTCTACAAAGTTCAGCTATCAAATTCCCTTCGAAATTCCGACCTTGATCAGAGTGTAATCTTTCAGGTATCTATATTTCTGAAACCATTCGCGAACTAGAACGTAAGCAGTTGTGACAGCTGTTTGATTGCGCGTTGGGACTGCTACAGTGAATTTCGAAAACACATCGGTCATGACAAGTACATTTTCACGCCAATCGCTTGCCGTATCTATCAGAGTGTAGTCTATGGCAACTATTTCATTCGGACGAGAAGCTAATAAGTGACCCATGGGAACTTTAACACGAGGATTTGGCATTTTTGACAAAACACATCGTTCACAGTTTCTACAGTAATCAATGACATCACTGAATAAACCAGTCCAATAAAACCTTGATCTTATCAGATTAGTAGTACGTTCCACTCCCTGGTGTCCAGCTTGATTATCAAGATACGATATCACTTTAACTTGTAGGCACTTAGGTACAACCAATTGTTTCAATTGTCCATGTTGAGGATCTAGAACTTGTCTGTAAAGAATACCGTTCTCAATCAAAAATCTATCTCTCTGACGAAGCATGTCAGTTACCATTTTTTATTCATTTCTTCTTTCTTGACGAGTTGGTTTTCTGTTATTTACTAAATAATGTAGAACCCTTTTAATGATATAGTCTTCTTGCTGAAGTTTTTCAATGTCCTTAGTTTCATATTGTACAAGGGTTTCACACAATACACTACCCAGTAGAATCTCGATTGAGCAAGTTTGAAAAAAATCATTGGCGGCTTTTCTGAGAAACATGGGTTTAAACTTGATCGAAATCGTAAATAACCTTACTTTTCAAAGACCCATAAATGTTTTAGTTGGCAATAAAATCTTGTTGCTATAGCACCATCTCGTAGATAATTCACGTGGTTATCATACGACATAATACTTTAAGTACTCGGTAAACAACCAATTGATACATCGCATTTGGCGCACAGGCACCCATTTTTCAGAATTTTGTCAAATTTTGAATACCTTTCTTGACCACTTTCGGTGATTAGAGGATTTTCATTTATAGTTCATGGACTGGTTTGGTCCGTCGACTTCATGGTCCCGACGTTTCAGAAATAGGTGTTCGTATCTTTCTAACCAGGGTAATTGTATAACTGTTAAATTAAACAACGGATAACTCCTAACTCTTAAAATGATTTATATAATTAGTAAATAATTATTATTATCTAATGATTGTTGTTTTGTAACAGATATAGTGTAACCAATATATACATTGTACTTTTATAATCAATATGATACTGTGTATTAGTCGTGTTTATGTTCTTATGATTTGAATTTCTTCATGCAATATTTGTAAATCGCCAGTAGGAATAAATGTCTCTTATATAGATACACTATGCTGGCTGGAATTTGCACGGTAGGCTAGCCTTTGGGATTGCGCTGTATCATACAGTCTGTCATTGAGTCAACTGGTGGGGTTTCGATTATCCGGTTGTACGTGACAAGTAGGGTCGCCTGTCCAACCTCGTGGGTTTTCTCCGGGTCCTTCGTTTTCCTCCCACTACTACAGACCCCTACGCGCATATATATATCAATTACTTTCTCTATAGAAGGAGTTCCCCAAAATATATTAGATTGCCTTTTTGACAAAAAGACCTCTAAACATGCTCGTACAGCGGCGCTAGTCTTCTTTTATATAGAATTCGAACCGACAAGGGATCTTTTACGGTCACACCAATATGTACACGGGACTTCGGAATCGCGTTCATGTCAGCTACTCAAAAATGTAACTGGTTCAAAAATTGATTGAATATTCAATGAAATATCGCCAATTTTCTGGTTTCGTGCACGTTAAAGATTTGACGTCACTAATAAAAATTTAATATTAATTACAGATAGAGTCCATGCTCAAACAACGTCATGCCTTTCATCATAGGTGCGGGGATCACGGTGGCTAAGTGGGTTAGACGCTTGCTCGCTAGCCTGGAGGTCGGGTGTTCGATCCCTGCATTGGCCGAGAAAGTTCATCCAGATTTTCCGGCGTGGTTTCCCCTTGTCAGTGATGCAGGACGGAGGGCTTGACAAGAAAAGCTGTCTAGTCCTTCGGATGATACGAAAAACCGAGGTCCCGTGTATACATTGGAATGCACGTAAAAGATCCCTTGGCAGTTGGAATTCGATATAAGAGTAGGCGATAGTGCCGCTGCCCGGGCAAAATTTCTCTCATAGCACACTGTATGGCGTATGCCCGTCTTCATTAGCCCAGCATGGGAGCAGAACAGTAGGACGTTAAACCCCATTTCATTTCATTTCATCATAGGTGCAATATTCGATACTACCGTACGATACTACTTTCTTATAAACAGCGCGAGCCGTCGACTTTTCAAAGTCACATAACTTTTTCAATTTTTGATAGAAACATGCCGCTTTAGTACCATCCGATAGACAATTCAATTGGCTATTAAACGATATAAAACTTTAACTAATCGACACGAACACAATTGATACATCGTATTTTCCGCACAGCCACCTATTTTTCTCAATCGACAAGAACACAATTGATGAATCGGATTTTCCGCACAGGCACCCATTTTTCACAATTTTGTCAAAGTTTGGATACCTTTCTTGACTACTTCCGGTGATTAGAGGATTTTCATTTATAGTTCATGGACTGGTTTGGTCCTTCGACTTCATATTCCTGCAGTTTTAGAAAAATCTTTGGAGCCGTTTTAAAAAAATAAGAACTCTACGATTTGACCAAAATGCGAAAAAAAGTGAAAAATCAAAGTTAACATTTCAGAACAAAACTTATATTGTTGGAATCGGATTGATGTCAGCTATCAAAAAATATAACTGAAATTTCAAAATTCCCAAAAATAAAATTTTTAGAAAATTTTGAAAATTTTCCATTTTTCACCCCAAAAATGGTAGCGACAAAGTTTCTAATTTCTACAGTTTTGAACTGCTATTTGCTCAAAAATGTCTCCAGCTATCCAAAAATGTAAATATCTGAAGAATCCATTGAGAATTAAGAGAATAATGGCCGATTTTCAATTTTCGTGCACGTTAAAGATTTGACGCATTTCCGCTATGCGCACAAATTTCTAATTAGCTTTAAGCAGTAGCTGCACACCACTTTTCCGGCAGAAAATCAAAATTTCAAACCTCTATCTCTTATAGTTGCTGAGATCTAGCTTCCCCCAATAAAAAAAATAATAACTGGACTTGCTTGCAAGACTGAAGGCTTTCACCGTGCCAAGGCGTCACACGATCGCCAGATGCATGACAAAAGACTTTCCTCACCACTCCCCCCCTCCCCCCATCAATTCACATCATGATAATCCTAGATCGGTAGAATCGAAGAGACGCCGCCAATCCAAATATGTAAGCGAAAACTTAAAATTCCAAGAAATAACAATTTTAGTAAATTTTCAAATTTTGAAGAAAAAATGAGAACGACATGGTATTTCAATTCGGCCGTTATCGCATCCGCAATATCCCAAGCTGTACAAAAATATAGCTTTTTCGAAAATCGGTTGGAATTCACATAATTAGGGCCGGTTTTCAATTTTCGTGCACGTTAAAGATTTACACAACTTACGGTCTGTCCACAACTTTCGCAATAGTTATAAGTAATAATTGTTAAAAACAAGGGAAAAATCAATATTCAGAACACTATCTGTTAGTTTCAGAGATCTACACGAATTGTAAATGGAATAAAAAAAACAACAAAAAACAGTTTTCCGAATGGGACAAAAACAGTCTTTTAGTCTCAGATAACAAATAAAAACCGAAATCATAATAATCAACCTCAACTTTCCTTTATACTAAGAAAGGGGCGACTTTCTTATAAATAGCTGCAGCAGGGAGCTTTATTTTAAATGGTATAAGGAGATGACGTCATGTACACAAAAAAACTGGGATATTAATTTCAGGAGCAACTGTTTTTACTGATATTCAATATTTTCACTCTAGAAACACCAGTGCCAGATATTGGTTAACAGTAGAACACCCTTAGTTCAAATATTGCCACTTAGAAAAATAGCTCTCCATATTATACGTATGCAGAACGTTCCGATTATGACCCTATCGGACTTTTGTCGATATACAGTGCCATTTGTTTGGCCACTCTTGATACTTTTGACCGTTGTACGGTGGTTTCATACCGGGGGGGGGGGGGGGGAAAGGGGAGGGTTAACACGCGCGCGCTGTATCATAAAGTCTGTCATTGAGTCGACTGGCGTGGTTTCGAATCCCCGGTTGTACCTGACAAGGAGTAGGGTCGCCTGTCCAACCTCGTGGGTTTTCTCCGGGTCCTCCGCATTCCTCCCACCAACAAAGACCCCTAAGCGGAAGGGAATTATTGAAATAAAATTAAACCATATGTTAGTCTCGAAATGATCTAGTTTATGTCAAGTGGACGTTAAACCCCATTTCTCTCTATCTCTCTCTCTCTCTAATTCTTCATACCTTTCTAACCAGGGTGGGGGGGGGGGTTGAATGGCTGAGTGGTTAGCGTGAGCGTGCTGTATCATAAAGTCTGTCATTGAGTCGACTGGCGTGGTTTCGAATCCCCGGTTGTACGTGACAAGGAGTAAGGTCGCCTGTCCAACCTCGTGGGTTTTCTCCGTGTCCTCCGGTTTCCTCCCACTGCTAAAGACCCCTACGCAGAAGCGAATTATAAAAATAAAATTAAACCATATGTTAGTCCCGAAATGACCTAGTTTGTGTCGAGTGGACGTTAAACCCCATTTCTCTCTCTCTGTCTCTAATCAGGATAATTATATAACTGTTAAATTAAACAATGGATAACTCCTACCTCCTAAATGATTTATATAATTAGTAAATAATTATTATTATCTAATGATTGTTGTTTTGTGACATATATAGAAAAATAGCTCTCCATATTATACGTATGCAGAACGTTCCGATTATGACCCTATCGGACTTTTGTCGATATACAGTGCCATTTGTTTGGCCACTCTTGATACTTTTGACCGTTGTACGATGGTTTCATAACGGGGGGGGGGGAGTGTGGGGGGGGGGGGGTAACACGCGTGCCCGCTGTATCATAAAGTCTGTCATTGAGTCGACTGGCGTGGTTTCGAATCCCCGGTTGTACGTGACAAGGAGTAGGGTCGCCTGTCCAACCTCGTGGGTTTGTTTCCTCCCACCAACAAAGACCCCTACGCGCAAGGGAATTATTGAAATAAAATTAAACTATATGTTAGTCTCGAAATGATTTAGTTTATGTCAAGTGGACGTTAAACCCCATTTCTCTCTCTCTAATTCTTCATACCTTTCTAACCAGGGTGGGGGGGGGGTGAATGGCTGAGTGGTTAGCGTGAGCGTGCTGTATCATAAAGTCTGTCATTGAGTCGACTGGCGTGGTTTCGAATCCCCGGTTGTACGTGACAAGGATTAGGGTCGCCTGTCCAACCTCGTGGGTTTTCTCCGTGTCCTCCGGTTTCCTCCCACTGCTAAAGACCCCTACGCGGAAGCGAATTATAGAAATAAAATTAAACCATATGTTAGTCCCGAAATGACCTAGTTTGTGTCGAGTGGACGTTAAACCCCATTTCTCTCTCTCTCTCTCTCTCTAATCAGGGTAATTATATAACTGTTAAATTAAACAATGGATAACTCCTACCTCCTAAATGATTTATATAATTAGTAAATAATTATTATTATCTAATGATTGTTGTTTTGTGACATATATAGTATAACCAATATATACATTATACTTTTATAATCAATATGATACTGTGCATTAGTCGTGTTTATGTTCTTATGATTTGAATTTCTTCATGCAATATTTGTAAATCGCCAGTAGGAATAAATGTTTCTTATATAGATACATTATGCTGGCTGGACTTGGGATGGCCTAGTGGTCTAGAATGTCACGCTTCGACCTCTAGCTGGCCGGTCACCTCTGGCTTGCGGCTGTGGTTTCGATCCCTGGTGTGAGCGTATGTGGCATGGAGATAGGGGCGCCTTCTCAACCTCGTGGGTTTACTCCGGGTACTCCGGTTTCCTCCCACACGAAAGACCCCTGCGCGTGCGCTAAGATCATGAAAATAAAAAAAAGACAACTTGTCTGCGATATCACCTTCGGTGGAAGCGGACGTTAAACACTAACAAACAACAAACTTTGCACGGTAGGCTACAGCCTTTGGGACTGCGCTGTATCATACGGTCTGTCATTGAGTCAACTGGTTAGGTTTCGATTCTCCGGTTGAACGTGACAAGCCTGTCCAACCCCGTGGGTTATCTCTGGTTTCCTCCAACTGCTAAAGACCCCTACGCGGAAGCGAATTATTGAAATAAAAAAAAGTAAACCATATGTTAGTCCCGAAATGATCTCTAAACATGCTCGTACAGCGGCGCTAGTCTTCTTTTATATAGAATTCCAACCGCCAAGGGATCTTTTACGGTCACACCAATGTGTACACGAGACTTCGGAATCGCGTTCATGTCAGCTACTCAAATATGTAACTGGTTCAAAAATTGATTGAATATTCAATGAAATATCGCCAATTTTCTGGTTTCGTGCACGTTAAAATTTTGACGTCACTAATTAAAATTTAATATTAATTACAGATAGAGTCACCGCTCAAACAACGTCATGCCTTTTATCACAGGTGCAATATTCGATACCACTGTACGATACTACTGCAAACGCTTATTAAATTGGACTTTGTCATAAGCAGTGCGAGCCGTCGATTTCTGTCCAGATGATTACTGGTATAAGATAATTTTGACACAGAAGCAACAATATTAATTCAAAGGATAATTATTACACAAAGCAATCAACTATTTCTGTTACAGGGTCACTAAACCCATATTTTGGAAAGAAGAAAACACTCATAGTTGAAATAATTTCAGTTCAAATATCATCACTGATAAAAGCACTCTTGAATAGACTCTATACGTTGACAAAACGTACAGATTGTATCCCCCCACTTATGTTTCGCTTAACAATGAAAGGTGCCAAGTTCAATTTTCGCACCCTTTGTTCTGCTACTCCTGAAATTTGGGACTATTGTACAATCGTTTTATGTATAGCACTATCGATAGGCCTCTCTGTGGAGGAAGTTCCAAAAAAGAATTATGTTGACTTTTCGAGAAATAGGCCTCTAAAAATGCTCCAAATCGTAAAAATACGACATTTTCGTTTTTCGATCTCTCTTTTCGGCTACCTTTCTAACCAGGGTAATTATATAACTGTTAAATTAAACAACGGATAACTCCTACCTCTTAAAATGATTTATATAATTAGTAAATAATTATAATTATCTAATGATTGTTGTTTTGTGACATATATAGTATAACCAATATATACATTGTACTTTTATAATCAATACGATACTGTCCATTAGTCGTGTTTCTGTTCTTATGAATTTAATTTCTTCATGCAATATTTGTAAATCGCCAGTAGGAATAAATGTCTCTTATATAGATACATTATGCTGGCTGGAAATTACACGGTAGGCTAGCCTTGGGGACTGTTTGTAAATCGACAGTAGGAATAAATGTTTCTTAAATAGATTCATTATGCTGGCTGGAATTTGCACGGTAAACTAGCCTTTGGGACTGCGCTCTATCATACGGTCTGTCATTGAGTCAACTGGCGGGGTTTCGATTCCCCGGTTGTACGTGACAAGGAGTAAGGTCGCCTGTCCAACCTCGTGGTTTTTCTCCGGGTTCTCCGGTTTCCTCCCACTGCTAATGACCCCTTCGCGGAAGCGAATTGTTGAAATAAAAAATAATGAACCGTATGTTAGTCCCGAAATGACCTCTAAACATGCTCGTACAGCGGCGCTAGTCTTCTTTTATATAGAATTCCAACCGCCAAGGGATCTTTTACGGTCACACCAATGTGTACACGGGACTTCGGAATCGCGTTCATGTCAGCTACTCAAATATGTAACTGGTTCAAAAATTGATTGAATATTCAATGAAATATCGCCAATTTTCTGGTTTCGTGCACGTCAAAGATTTGACGTCACTAATACAATTTTAATATTAATTACAGATAGAGTCCATGGTCAAACAGCGTCACGCCTTTTATCACAGGTACAATATTCGATACTACTGCAACTGCTTAACAAATTGGACTTTCTTATAAACAGCGCGAGCCGTCGATTTCTGTCCAGATGATTACCGGTATAAGATAATTTTGACAAAGAAGGAACAATATTAATTCAAAGACTAATTATTACACACAGCTATCAACTATTTCTGTTACAGGGTCACTAAACCCATATTTTGGATAGAAGAAAACACTCATAGTTGAAATAATTTTAGTTCAAATATCATCACTGATAAAAGCACTCTTGATTTGGCTCTATACGTTGACAAAACGTACAGATTGTATCCCCTCTTTATGTTTCGCTTAACAATGAAAGGTGCCGTGTTCAATTTTCGATCCCTTTGTTCTGCTACTCCTGAAATTTGGAACTGTTGTACAATGGTTTTATATATAACACTACTGATAGGCCTCTCTGTAGAAGAAGTTCCAAAAAAATATTATGTTGACTTTTCGAGAAATAGACCTCTAAAAATGCTCCAAATCGTAAAAATACGACGTTTTCGATTTTCGATCTCATTTTTCGGCTAATCCTGACATTTCAAAAAATGATACAGTGGTTTCACACAACAGAGTACCCATTTATCTCTCGATTTAGAAAGTTTTAAAAAAATCGTTTTGGGCGTTTCCGAGAAACATCTGTCTAAATTTGCTCGAAATCGCAAAATACCTTACTTTTCAAAGTCACATAACTTTTTTAGTTTTTGATAGAAACTTGTCGCTGAAGAACCATCTGATAGACAATTCAATTGGCTATTATACGATATAAAACTTTAACTAAACGACAGAAACCCTGTTGATAAATCGCATTTTCCGCGCAGACACCCATTTTTCACAATTTTGTCAAAGTTTGGATACCTTTCTTGACTACTTCCGGTGATTAGGGGATTTTCATTTATAGTTCATGGACTGGTCTGGTCCTTCGACTTCATATTCCTGAAGTTGACCAAAATGCGAAAAAAAGTGAAAAATCAAAGTCAATATTTCAGAAAAAAAACTTATATTGTTGGAATCGGATTGATGTCAGCTATCCAAAAATATAACTGAAATTTAAAAATTCCCCCCAAAAAAAAATTTGGAAAATTTTGAAAATTTTCCATTTTTCACCAAAAAAAAATCAGAGCGACAAAGTTTCTAATTCCCACAGTTTTGAACTGCTATCTGCTCAGAAATGTCTCCAGCTATCCAAAAATGTAAATATCTGAAGAATCCATTGAGAATTAAGAGATGAATGACCGATTTTCAATTTTCGTGCACGTTAAAGATTTGACGCATTTCCGCTATGCGCACAAATTTCGAAATAGCTTTAAGCAGTAGCTGCACACCACTTTTCCGACTGAAAATCAAATTTCAAACCTCTATCTCTTATAGTTGCTGAGATCTAGCTTCCCCCAATAAAAAAAATAATAACTAGATCTGCATAGCAGATATGAAAGCTTTCATATTAACTGCAATGGGGGTTATTAGAATCTATTGAAACAATAAGTATAAATGTCATCAGGTATCTGAAAAGTTACATTTACCTTATGAACAAAATGGGAAAAATACAAAACAAAAATTGTCGACTTGTGGCTACCATCCAAGGCATATTTAGAAAACCGTATATTATATACAGAGTACGCAGGACAGGAATTAGTTGTGCTTCAATGTAAACCGGCCCGTTTCTTGCCTTTAGTTTTAGCGTTAGGTGTGATTTTCAATAGATTCAATCGGAAATCGCTGAAAATCAATTGGCTTCTTCATCTCATGACCTTAAACACTGTATAAATTTAAAGTCAATCGGATATTGAATTTAGCCTCTAGAGCGTCCACAAGATTTTTTAAAGTGATCAAGGGCAATAACTCTGACGGTAATTATCGGAAATGGCTGTAAATATCAGATATCGCTGAAAATCAATACTGTAGGCATCTTCGTGTCATGACCTTAAACACTGCGCATAAATTGAAAGTCAATCGGATATTAACTTTGGCCTCTAGAGCGTCCACAAGATATTTTGAAGTGATCAGGGCCACATCTCTGGCAGTAAATATTAGATATCGCTGAAAATCAATCGCCTACTTCGTCTCATGACCTTAACCACTGTGTATAAATTTAAAGTCAATCGGACATTAGCTTTGGCCTCTAGAGCATCCACAAGATTTATTTTAAGTGATGAAGGGCCATAACTCTGACAGTAATTATCGGAAATCGCTGAAAAGCAATTGGCTTCTTCATCTCATGACCTTAAACACTGTGTATAAATTTAAAGTCAATCGGATATTGAATTTAACCTCTAGAGCGTGCACAAGATTTTTTGAAGTGGTCAAGGACCATAATTCTGACAGTAATTATCGGAAATCGCTTAAAATCAGTAGGCTTCTTCCTCTCATGACCTTAAACACTGTGTATAAATTTAAAGTAATCGGATATTAACTTTAGCCGTCCGGACGGCGGCGACGACAATATACGACCACATTTCAATGTGGGCGTATAAAAATTAACCGATGGCATATAATATTTAATGTATGATAAAGACAAAATAGTCGATTTCGGTTTCTGGTGTTGCGCTCATTTAAAAAAAAAATGTCTTTTACGGATAATGTGTATAGTACTAATAGCAATCACATACGGAGGAGGCGATAAGATCCCTTTGCATTTGGAATTGCGAAATTCCACTTTTTTCGCCATTACAGAAGCCGTAAATGGCGGAAAAAACGAACGGCAGGAACCGTGTCAAGAACAAACGATCTGAACGAATACAGGTATCGCCTTGAAGTTTTCAGTGCACCTAGGTACCAACGTGAAAAGTTCCTCGCCGTAATTTGGTAGTCAACGTACCTTTGGTTCCAGCGTGGCACATGCGCGAAGTAAAAAGAAATTACGGTCGATTTTGGGATTTTGGGTATATTTCGGAGTGGTTTGGTAGATGACGGTGGATCAGAGACTCAGATTGATCTAACATGGCGATCATAACACAACATGATAATCACTTTGAAGTATGAGTAAATTTTCGCGACCGGGTTGATTTGCTCTGTCCAGGCAACGTTCCTGTGGTCCGATTGCCTTCAAATTTGCACAGAATGTACCTTGGGATCTTAGTTATCACATATTAAAAATAGAAGAGTGTTGGATTCCGAGAACGTTCAAAATAAATTCAAAACCCACCCCCAACAATCAAAGGTTTTTTGCTTAAAAAATTGCCGTATTTTATCGAATTTTTATTGTTCTTGATATCTGAGGATTTTCCCAATTTAATATGTGATAAATATCATCGCGGCGCAGCCAACCGCTAGAAATTCCAGAGATTTGGACCACCGGAAGGATGCCTCAGCAGTTAAAAAAGGTCAAAATAGGCGATTTCGGTTTCTAGTGTCGATACATCGTTACGGTCATTTTAAAAAATTGTCTTTTAAGGATAATGTGTATAGTACCAATACCTATCACATACGGAAGAGGCGATAAAATCTCTTTGCATTTGCAATTTCAAAATTAATTAAAACCAATATTAAATTCCGAAAATCGTTTTTTTTGCTAAAATGGGAGTAAGGCACAGAGTCCGGGGTGGTAATGGGCGTATTGTGTCAAAATTTCATGGTTTTCGAACAATCGGTGCCGGTGTCACGGCGAAATTCCACTTTTTTCCCCTCATGGAAGCCGTAAATTGACTTGAAGCCAGGGTCCTTGAAGTTGTACAGCTGCACCAGGTGACCGATATTTATTTAACGGGGAATAAGTGATAATTCATATTATAGCAGTAAATAATTAAAATATTTCATAGGGATTATAATAATATGTATATCTTGTCTGGGTACAGGGTTAAAACCAATATTAAATTCCGAAAATCGTTTTTTTGCTAAAACTCTTTTTTTTTTAATGGGATCAAAATGGGGGTAAGGCACAGAGTCCGGGGTGGTAATGGGCGTATTGTGTCCATATTTTTATGATATATTTAATATCAATAATATATGTATATGCATGCTTTATTTTACTTTACACGACCTCTAAAAATGCCCCAAATCATAAAAATACGACTTTTTGGATTTCGATCTCCTTTTTTCGGCTACCCCGGACATTTTCAAAAAATGATACAATGATTTCACACAACAGGCCAGCTATTAGCCTCTCGATTGACAAGAGTTTCATCGCCCTCCATTCATTATAACCAATGTCATCGTGCCCTAAAGAATCAACAAATCAGCTTGCTTATCTCTGCTTACCCTAGGCAAAAAATGCTCATCTTTGAACTCAATCATGACATTGACCTAGTGAACGCCTACACCAAGTTTGAACATTCTAGCTTAATTAGAAGGAGAGTTCTTGTGTTCCAAAGTCCCGGCCCTTCAAATTGCTTCTATTTTTCATTTTCAATTCAAAATGGTGACCATCACGTGACCGGAATCAAAATTCTGATCCGATAGATTTTTAGGCATTCCTTCCAGGATTCCGAAAATATGACGCCCGAGTCTGTAAGTAAAATAGCAAAAAAGCCTTTTTGATTTTTCACGTTTAAAGATGGTGGCACTTCCGGTTCGATCGACAAACTCCATATTTTGTGTACGAATCAGTAATTACTTGTCTAGTATCAAATTTTTTTTTTAGGTCATTCTGACCTATATTTCGACGATTTTTTTGAAAACTTTGATCCTTAATTTCACCAAGGGGAGATAATTTAGAAAATTTACAAGGACATCATTGAAGTCGCATTGGCAAGATCTACTAACATTCTAAATTTCACGAAAATCGCACAACTATTAAAGAAGTTGTCAAATTGGTAATAACTTCCGGTTCAAAATGACAGCGACGAATTTTCGAAATGCCAAAATCCGAAATTGCAGATTTGAAGTAAATGTTTCAAGATACTCAAAGAAAAAAGAATTAGTAAAATAGGTCAAATAGTCACAAAGTTACAGCATTGTAGGTCAAATGCATTCCTTCGTAAAATTCGGTGATTTCGGATTCGTAAAACGTTTTGAAAATATATTTAATCAACAGCCACCACCCATTTTTGGGGGGATAGGTAAAAGTTTCAGAACGATCCTATGGTTAGATTCTGAGAAATCCGATTTGTGGACAAAACACAAAAAAAAAATAACAATAACTAGATCTGCATAGCAGATATCAAAGCTTTCATATAAACTTCAAAAGGGGTTATTAGAATCTATGAATCAACAACCACTCTGACGGAAGATATTCTCTGGGCTAAAAAATCTTTTTTCTCTCAGCTACGAGAGATACGTAGAATTAAACCGGCCCAGAGCCGACCGTGTTGATACGAAGCCGCTTATTTGACATTGACACATAACTGAAGGTGAATAGGCCTACCCGTCCAGTTAATACAATAGGCAATCTCACATCGGTCCACTAAAGAGAGGCACATGCTAGTCGCCCCCTACTTCCCCAAGACATTTAGTCCAAACCTTGACTCTCATACATATAAACCATTTGGTACTACATGTACATGTATTTCGTACTTATATCATATTAAACCCCTCGGCCGCCATGTTGAATCACACAGTATTTAACGTTCTATATCCTAACATCTTTATGAAATCAACGACAAATCTAAACTTGGGCACTCCAACCATTTTTATTTTTACATCATTCAGTTTTTTTTAAAACAGTAATTCTATCACAAATTATAGTGAAGACTGGACCACTAAACTAGTTACCCATCAGTTTTTCTTTGTGTTAATGCGTTCTACATTTTCAAAGCAATGATTCTTATAATGTGCGAGCCGCCATGACACCGGCGGATATTATAACTTCGATAGGCGAGAAACTTCAGGTAGCAGTTGGGTTTCATCAAATCATATAATTATGCGGTACGGCTTCACCTTTATTTCAATGGGAATTGGTTTATTATATGTGCAGTGCAGTTTTAGGTCAGTTTATGTGTAAATTAAGGGAGCTATACATAGGCCAGTAACCTTTTTGTAGTCATTTGACTAAAAAAAACTTGCGGAAAGGAACTCCGTAGGACAAGCCACTACTGTGGCAGGAGTAAGGCGGAAGACATCAGTAGTGGAACCATTTCTAAGTTAATCCCGAAGTGCGTTGCTATTGTAAGAATATATAAAATCGGGTTTCCGATCCGCTTTTTTTTTGCTGTAGTTTGAGTAATGAGTTAGAGCGTATATTTTGTAGTCAAAAAATCATTGCAAATAGAAGACCTCATCCCCACCACCACCAACCTGTAATACACTAGCTAGCTTGTGTATTTCCATATTCCATTTCCGAGAGATAGATAGAGAACACGCGAAATATAAAGTGATTTTTCTTACAATCAGGGACCATAATTCATGAAGTTACGATTCGATATGCGCAAATATCGAAAGGAACCATATCTTTGGGTTATAAACATGCATGTCAAGTTTCATCAAAATCTTTCACTGTGAAAAACCGGGGCTAAGTCATCTGAAATCAAACAAATTTTACAATGTAGGTAGTGAAAACAAAATGTTATGTTAAGCGTTGTTCGAGGGTGGGGTGGGTGCATAAAATTCCAAATGCAAAGGGTTATTTTTCGTGCACGCCAATATGCACACAGGATTTCGATTTTTCGTCCTACCTAAAAAACTGCACGCAAAGTTAGTTGTCGGGCCTTCGGTCAAGAACCACAGACAAAGGGAGAGAACGGGGACCTCTGTTTTGCATACCATCCAAGCGACTAGGCACTAATCCTTGTACCATGGACGAGGGGACGGGCGTTTTTCGTCCCATCGAAACGACTAGACACAGATCCTTGCTAGGCCTTCCATACTTCACCACTGCCAACGGGGAACCACTTTGACCTCGGGTTTTCGTACCATCCAAACGACTAGACACTAATCCTTGCAAGGCCTTCCGTTCTGCAGCAAATGAGCCACGCTGGCCTCGTTTTGTCGTAACATACAAACGACTAGACAATGTTTCATAATTTAGTCATGTTCGCGTGGGTGGGTTGGCAGCAGAATTGATATGTACATGATAGTGACACGAGGAGGGGGGGGGGGCGGGGTGTACACAAATCACACAAATCAGAGCTTTGTAATACACGCATATACTTGATATACTAAATACACAAATGGCTGAATTTCGAGACATTTCTGGCACTCTTTTATCACATAATGAGAACACTGCATTAATTTCTATATATCAATAAAATATGCCTCAGACCCATTGTTTATTTTTAAATTTGAATTAGACTCGTAACAAAATATATTTTCTGGCAACAAATAGCATATAAATAAAACTAGATTTACTTTCTGATTATTTTTTTTAAATGAAATCATTCCAGGGCTTTTATTGACATTTCAGAAAATGTTGAGTTGGTCCCATGCACTTGAGGCCAAGGTCCTTGAAGTTGTACAGCTGCACCCGGTGACCGATATTTATTTAACGGGGAATAAGTGATAATTCATATTATAACAGTAAATAATTAAAATATCCCATAGGGATTATAATAATATGTATATCGTGTAGGTGTGCATGTAGGTTAAAATTGTGACCTCTGTAAATAGGCCCGTTCCTTGCATTTAGTTTTAGAGTTAGGAGTGCTAAAATTGAGAGAGCGAAATGGGGTTGATCGACCACTCGACACAAACTAGGTCATTTCGGGACTAACGTATGGTTCAATTTTATTTCAATAATTCGCTTGCGCGTAGGGGTCTAGCAGTGGGGGGAAACCGGGTGATCCTGAAAAAATACACAGGTTGGACGGGCGACCTACTCCTTGTCACGTACGGAAAGATACCCCAGCAGTCAAAATAGGTCAAAATAGGCGATTTCGGTTTCTAGTGTCGATGCATCGTTACGGTCAGTTTAAAAAATTGTCTTTTAAGGATAATGTGTATAGTACCAATACCTATCACATACGGAAGAGGCGATAAAATCTCTTTGCATTTCCAATTTCAAAATTAATTAAAACCAATATTAAATTCCGAAAATCGTTTTTTTGCTAAAACTCTTTTCTTTTTAATGTGATCAAAATGGGGGTAAAGCACAGAGTCAGGGGTGGTAATGGGCGTATTGTGTCCTAATTTCATGGTTTTCGGACAATCGGTGCCGGTGTCACGGCGAAATTCCACTTTTTTCCCCTCATGGAAGCCGTAAATTGACGCAAGGGGTAGGGTCGCCTGTCCAACCTTGTGGGTTTTCTCCGGGTCCTCCGGTTTCCTCCCACTGCTAAAGACCCCTACGCGCAAGCGAATTATTGAAATAAAATTAAACCATATGTTGGTCCCGAAATGACCTAGTTTGTGTCGAGTGGACGTTAAACCCCATTTCTCTCTCTCTCTCTCCGTAAATTGACTTGAGGCCAGTGTCCTTTAAGTTGTACAGCGGCACCAGGTGACCGATATTTATTTAACGGGGAATAAGTGATAATTCATATTATAGCAGTAAATAATTAAAATATTTCATAGGGATTATAATAATATATCATGTCTGGGTATTACAGGGTTAAAACTAATATTAAATTCCGAAAATCGTTTTTTTGCTAAAACTCTTTTTTTTTAATGGGATCAAAATGGGGGTAAAGCACAGAGTCCGGGGTGGTAATGGGCGTATTGTGTCCAAATTTCATGGTTTTCGGACAATCGGTGCCGGTGTCACGGCGAAATTCCACTTTTTTCCCCTCATGGAAGCCGTAAATTGACTTGAAGCCAGGGTCCTTGAAGTTGTACAGCTGCACCCGGTGACCGATATTTATTTAACGGGGAATAAGTGATAATTCATATTATAGCAGTAAATAATTAAAATATTTCATAGGGATTATAATAATATCTATATCTTGTCTGGGTACAGGGTTAAAACCAATATTAAATTCCGAAAATCGTTTTTTTGCTAAAACTCTTTTTTTTTAATGGGATCAAAATGGGGGTAAGGCACAGAGTCCGGGGTGGTAATGGACGTATTGTGTCCAAATTTCATGGTTTTCGGACAATCGGTGCCGGTGTCACGGCGAAATTCCACTTTTTTCCCCTCATGGAAGCCGTAAATTGACTTAAAAAAAAAACGACGAAAGGCAGGTGACAAGAACAAACGACTTGAACGAATGCAGGTATCACCTTGAAATTTTCAGGGTACCTAGGTACCAATGTGAAAAGTTGCTCGCCGGAATTTAGTACTCATGGTACCTTTGGTTCCAGCGTAGCGCATGCGCGAAGTCAAATCCAGCTAAACTCGAAAACAACCTTGTCGGCACGGAAAACATCAAAGGAGAAATTCGAATAAAAAATGATACAATGATTTCACACAACAGGCCAGCTATTAGCCTCTCGATTGACAAGAGTTTCATCGCCCTCCATTCATTATAACCAATGTCATCGTGCCCTAAAGAATCAACAAATCAGCTTGCTTATCTCTGCTTACCCTAGGCAAAAAATGCTCATCTTTGAACTCAATCATGCCATTGACCTAGTGAACGCCTACACCAAGTTTGAACATTCTAGCTTAATTAGAAGGAAAGTTCTTGTGTTCCAAAGTCCCGGCCCTTCAAATTGCTTCTATTTTTCATTTTCAATTCAAAATGGTGACCATCACGTGACCGAAATCAAAATTCTGATCCGATAGATTTTTAGGTATTCCTTCCAGGATTCCGAAAATATGACGCCCGAGTCTGTAAGTAAAATAGCAAAAAAGCCTTTTTGATTTTTCACGTTTAAAGATGGTGGCACTTCCGGTTCGATCGACAAACTCCATATTTTGTGTACGAATCAGTAATTACTTGTCTAGTATCGAATTTTTTTTTTAGGTCATTCTGACCTATATTTCGACGATTTTTTTGAAAACTTTGATCCTTAATTTCACCAAGGGGAGATAATTTAGAAAATTTCCAAGGACATCATTGAAGTCGCATTGGCAAGATCTACTAACATTCTAAATTTCACGAAAATCGCACAACTATTAAAGAAGTTGTCAAATTGGTAATAACTTCCGGTTCGAAATGACAGCGACGAATTTTCGAAATGAAAAAATCCGAAATTGCAGATTTAAAGTAAATGTTTCAAGATACTCAAAGAAAAAAGAATTAGTAAAATAGGTCAAATAGTCACAGAGTTACAGCATTGTAGGTCAAATGCATTCCTTCGTAAAATTCGGTGATTTCGGATTCGTAAAACGTTTTGAAAATATATTTAATCAACAGCCACCACCAATTTTTGGGGGGATAGGTAAAAGTTTCAGAACGATCCTATGGTTAGATTCTGAGAAATCCGATTTGTGGACAAAACACAAAAAAAAAATAACAACTAGATCTGCTAAGCAGATATTAAAGCTTTCATATTCACAGTCACTGTCACATGTCATAGAAATAATATGAACAGAAAAAAAAAATCATTATAATGAGTAAAAATTTGGTGAAGTTAATTCGATTTTTCACTGGTAAATAATTAAATAGACAAGTGGCATAACTTGACCCGCATCCCATCAGCTATCCTGAAAAATGCTGGAAAAATTAAACAAGTAAATTGTGTTTAGTACTGGGTTAATTAAGACAGGCATATGCCTTTGCTATACAGGATGACATGAGGGAAATTTAGCTTGGGAGGTGTAGGCCTGCAGCCAAAATTTCTAGCTAGCTTAGAAACACAACTCCGCTACACGGTCTTCCATATAAGAAAAACTATACATTTTTGGAAAGCTTATGATGCCAGGAAGACAAAATCTGGGAGTTACAAGCAAAATGTTTGCAATTTATTGATTTAGGGCCAGATGAAATTCGTCAAAATTGTCAAATAAATGCTATTTGTGTACTAACAATTCTGAAGTTGACATAAAATTAAATAGTTGGTAAAACACCTCATGCCTTCATCCTTGGCAATGAACAGTTTATTGGACAGATTTTGATGTAAATAAAAATGCTCAAAACACAAATGTCATGGGTGAATAAAGAATTGTGGAAATCCATTAACGGTAAAAAAGAATTATCTCCCTTTCTGTCAAATGCCTGTAATTGATAGACTATCAGGTCTTGTATGAATCATAAGACCAGGTGTGGGCAAACAAGCCCAATAATTATTTTGTTTGTTGGATCTCAAGGGCCTGTTAGGGTTGGTTGTTGGATGTTTGCTCAGAAATTATCGCTTGTATGGAACATGCTAGAGTCGATTTGTAGCATATTCTAGCCAGGGGATATGTTTGACAGTAGTTGAGTGATATGCTTTTGAAATAATGGAGATCAGTAGCACTTTATAAGCATTAAACCACATGATTTTTTTCCACTAAGATAAACATTCTAAACCCACATACATGTTCCCTTTCAATTAGCCACTACAGTATTTTTACAACTGTGTATGTAGCTGTGAACTACTATTTCGGATATGATTAATGGTCAAATTACAAACATACATGTAGATATAAGTTAAAAAAAATAATTGTGTATCTGGGCTGGAATGAAGGGAAAGGTTAGAAAACAGGATGAACAGTTGTGAAATTATTTATTAAAGTGAAACAATCATTGAAAATCAAAATTAAACAGTTACTCTGCACATCAAATGTCATCAAATGTAATCTTCATTATCATCATCACTGTCACTAAATGTATTAACATCAAATTCGGTCTCTTTAACAGTTTTTTTTTCATTTTCACATTGACTACACATGCACAGGTCTGTACAAGAAAGGGGGGTTGGGATGGCCTAGAGTGCCGCGCTTCGACCTCTAGCTGGTCGGTCACCTCTGGCTTGTGGCTGTGGCTTTGATCCCAGGTGTGAGCGTATGTGGCATGGAGATGGAGGCGTCTTCTCAACCTCGTGGGTTTCCTCCGGGCACTCCGGTTTCCTCTCACTGCTAAAGACCCATACGCGCAAGCGAATTATTGAAATAAAATTGAAACCGTATGTTAGTCCCAAAATGACCTAGTTTGTGTTGAGTGGACGTTAAACCCCATTTCTCTCTCTCTCTCTAGATGAAGACTATTATAATTGAAATGAAATGGGATTTCACATCATAATGCTATGCACGGACTGGGCTAATAATGACAAAAAACTACAATGAATACAATAGTATAAAATGTTGCTATGAAATTAAATAAATGTTGTATACAATAATTAACCGGTTTAATACTATATTATACATAAAAGTGAATGAAATTCAATGTTTACTATTTTGCTTTATACATGAATATCACAGGTCAAATTATTGAAATAAATAATGCAAATAGATTATGATTTGAAACATCTTGTATGTCATTGTTCTATTTGTTATATAAGACTACATGATATAAACTTTTTGATAAGCCTCTTTTATCATATTTTGAACCAATGGAATAAAGAGCAAAGACCTAGAATATATTGTAAAAATAATCAGGTTTTTGATCAACTGATCAAAGGAAAATATTGCGAATAAATTTGTTGTACTCCTATTGTAAAGAAATCATCATTGTTTTATTTGATATTTAGAATACACATAATCGTGTATATATTTGAAGTTAAGAGCAATTATGATTAGTGATACCTGTATGACCAACTCTCAAAAGATAATCTCATTAAACCAAGTACTTTTTTTCATTTGTATTAGTTGATTTATACTGAATAAAGATAACACAAACAAACAAAAATGAGTTGGCTGTGTGAACACCTCAATGACAAGTGGTATCAGATGCCTCAGAGAGAATATTCAAATGCTCCTTGTGATACGTTTGTAACACAATTATAACCTAATGTATTACACGGGAGTGGAGTGGGTGGGTCGGGGGGCTTTTCCATTGGCAGGGGACTATTAAAATGGGTAAGCAGAGATAAGCAATTTGATGAAACTTTGTGTATAGTTTCATTACATTAGTACCTTGACCATATTACCTTGACCAAGTTCGACAATGAGCATTCTCTTAGTCAGGATAAGCAAAGCAACTTGATTGGCCGGGACTTTGAATTGGTTGATGCTTTGGGGTATGATAACTTTGGTTATAATGAAGTACTGGAACATAACAACCCAGCTTTTAATTGAGCTAGAATGTTTAAACTTGGTGTAGATGTTCATCAGGTCTTGACTGAACATTTTGAGCTACAGCTTGGCAATTTCCTTTGGTCGATGCTTTGGGACAAGATAACCTTGATTTCTATCTGACAGAGAGTGATGAAATTTACAGTATAGTTTGATTGCTCGATACTTTTGAAAAAAATATGAAAGTGCGATTAATTAATGTGTCATCTTTTACTTTGGGGTTTTGGCGGGAGACATCAGCCATACTGTTTGCTTGTTTAATATCCCCTATACAATATACGCTCGACCTCATTACCCGAACTGGGGTAGAAAAGTGGGATCTTTGACAATGAGGCAATGAACTTGTACATTCTTTTGCAGCTGCACAAGAGGGAACATCAACGCCGGATTAACCATGGTGGTGGGGAGGGGGGCTGATACCGACCGTGAAGCCCCGCAAGGGGGTCGGGTCAGGGGGTTCTCCCGCTAAGAAATTTTAATTGGAGGCCGAAAACGTGATTTCATGGCATTTCAGGCACTTGTGTCGGAGCCATTTAGAAGTACCTCCCCCAGAAAAATAAAATTCTGCCACAAAATTAGCCACAATCCATGCGGGTGCTGTGAAATTTCTAGAGGAGGGAGTTGGAACCCATGAGCCCGTTAAATTCGCCACTGTAAATGAGCAGAGCTACATCAAACCTAATTTTGAGTCCCTCAGTGATAAATAACTTGATTCAAAATCGTATTATAGCCCCAACGACGATTTGATGAATGGAGACCGTAACGTTACGACAAAGTCTAACACTGTAAGTACCAAATAGTCATACGAGATATGTGCATCTCATCAAATTCAGCTTATACCATACCCACAATAATGTTACGGAGTCAGTGAGTTCAAGTTAGACAATACGCTGACCTTCCACTGACCATGCTTATAATATAAAATCTGTCAATGACAGCTGATTCATTGTTTAGTTTTTTATATGATATATTTAATATCAATAATATATGTATATGCATGTTTTATTTTACTTTACTCGACCTCTAAAAATGCCCCAAATCGTAAAAATACGACTTTTTGGATTTCGATCTCCTTTTTTCGGCTACCCCGGACATTTTCAAAAAATGATACAATGATTTCACACAACAGGCCAGCTATTAGCCTCTCGATTGACAAGAGTTTCATCGCCCTCCATTCATTATAACCAATGTCATCGTGCCCTAAAGAATCAACAAATCAGCTTGCTTATCTCTGCTTACCCTAGGCAAAAAATGCTCATCTTTGAACTCAATCATGACATTGACCTAGTGAACGCCTACACCAAGTTTGAACATTCTAGCTTAATTAGAAGGAGAGTTCTTGTGTTCCAAAGTCCCGGCCCTTCAAATTGCTTCTATTTTTCATTTTCAATTCAAAATGGTGACCATCACGTGACCGAAATCAAAATTCTGATCCGATAGATTTTTAGGCATTCCTTCCAGGATTCCGAAAATATGACGCCCGAGTCTGTAAGTAAAATAGCAAAAAAGCCTTTTTGATTTTTCACGTTTAAAGATGGTGGCACTTCCGGTTCGATCGACAAACTCCATATTTTGTGTACGAATCAGTAATTACTTGTCTAGTATCGAATTTTTTTTTTAGGTCATTCTGACCTATATTTCGACGATTTTTTTGAAAACTTTGATCCTTAATTTCACCAAGGGGAGATAATTTAGAAAATTTCCAAGGACATCATTGAAGTCGCATTGGCAAGATCTACTAACATTCTAAATTTCACGAAAATCGCACAACTATTAAAGAAGTTGTCAAATTGGTAATAACTTCCGGTTCGAAATGACAGCGACGAATTTTCGAAATGCCAAAATCCGAAATTGCAGATTTGAAGTAAATGTTTCAAGATACTCAAAGAAAAAAGAATTAGTAAAATAGGTCAAATAGTCACAAAGTTACAGCATTGTAGGTCAAATGCATTCCTTCGTAAAATTCGGTGATTTCGGATTCGTAAAACGTTTTGAAAATATATTTAATCAACAGCCACCACCCATTTTTGGGGGGATAGGTAAAAGTTTCAGAACGATCCTATGGTTAGATTCTGAGAAATCCGATTTGTGGACAAAACACAAAAAAAAAATAACAATAATAATCTTAACAGAAACAATAAGCTTTCATATGTAATATGAAAGCTTAATAATAATCTTAACAGAAACAATAAGCTTTCATATGTAATATGAAAGCTTAACTAGATCTGCATAGCAGATATCAAAGCTTTCATATAAACTTCAAAAGGGGTTATTAGAATCTATGAATCATCAACCACTCTGACGGATGTAGAAAGGAATATATTGTTACTAAATCTGTTGTACTGTTTCTTGTTATGGTAAAGAAAACATGAATACAACTATGAGATTTGTATAGAATTGGCATTAATCAATATATTTATTGTTTAATACTACATGTATATTATAGATACAAAGGGAATTAAATGAACCCAATTACATGTACTTTATATAAGCAATGTTTTTTTATTCATCGTTACTTTGAAATCACATTATTTTCATTGATGATAAAAAGGTTGTATTTGTACCGAATCCAAAAAGTATGTTGTATGACATTGCATTATCTGTACCAATTATTTATTTGCAAACCAATATACAATGTTTATTTCTACTCCAATATATTTGTTTCAACCCATGATAGTTTATTCACTCTTCTCACTTAAATACAAGAATAACACACGATTAAATTACTGAAACAAGTAATGCTGGTAGATTATAATTTGATATTGTATACCATTTACTCTCTGTTAGATAAGGCGACGTGGTAATCTGTTAGATAAACATACATGGAAGTATATGTTAGATAACTACAATTTATGATATATTTTAAACCAAGGAAGTGGCCTTTCTAAAAATAAAAAAAAATAAAGGAAAATATATTTCATACAATTGTTATACTGTTACTGTTATCATGAAGAAACATGATTGTTTATTTAATGTTGTTTATGACAAACATGTAATCATGTACATTTTTTAAATAAGAACAATTATGCTACATGTATGAATAACTCTCAAAAATTATGTTTTCATCAATCCAAGTATTTTTTTATTTGTATTACTTGATTTATACTGAATAAAGATTACACAAACATACAAAATGGTGTTGGCTGTGTGACTGAATTCCTCGTTGAGAAGTGGTATCGGGTGTCCCATAGAGAAGAAGCAAACCCTCCTTGTGATACACTTGTGAACATTTTAAAAGACCCATTTCGCTGTGTTCCAGAAAAATCCCCATTATAGCTAGTGCATTACATGGTTGTTGTTGGGGGAAAGGTGGGTCTTTTCTATTGGCAATGATTTACTTTTTATAGGCCCACATTGAAATGTGGTCGTATATTGTCGTCGCCCCCCTTTTGCTGTTAATATCCGATTGACTTTAAATTTATACGCAGTGTTTAAGGTCATAAGACGAAGAAGCCTTTGATTTGCTCTGCCCAGGCAACGTTCCTGTGCTCCGATTGCCTTCAAATATGCACAGAATGTACCTTGGGATTCTAGCTATCACATATTAAAAATAGAAGAGTGTTGGATTCCGAGAACGTTCAAAATAAATTCAAAACCCGCCCCCAACAATCAAAGGTTTTTTGCTTAAAAAATTGCCGTATTTTATCGAAATTTTATTGTTCTTGATATCTGAGGATTTTTCTCAATTTAGTATGTGATAAATATCATCGCGGCGCAGCCAACCGCTAGAAATTCCAGAGATTTGGTCAAAATAGGCGATTTCGGTTTTTAGTGTCGATACATCGTTACGGTCATTTTAAAAAATTGTCTTTTAAGGATAATGTGTATAGTACCAGTACCTATCACATACGGAAGAGGCGATAAAATCTCTTTGCATTTGCAATTTCAAAATTAATTAAAACCAATATTAAATTCCGAAAATCGTTTTTTTGCTAAAACTCTTTTCTTTTTAATGTGATCAAAATGGGGGTAAAGCACAGAGTCAGGGGTGGTAATGGGCGTATTGTGTCCTAATTTCATGGTTTTCGGACAATCGGTGCCGGTGTCACGGCGAAATTCCACTTTTTTCCCCTCATGGAAGCCGTAAATTGACGCAAGGGGTAGGGTCGCCTGTCCAACCTTGTGGGTTTTCTCCGGGTCCTCCGGTTTCCTCCCACTGCTAAAGACCCCTACGCGGAAGCGAATTATTGAAATAAAATTAAACCATATGTTGGTCCCGAAATGACCTAGTTTGTGTCGAGTGGACGTTAAACCCCATTTCTCTCTCTCTCTCTCCGTAAATTGACTTGAGGCCAGTGTCCTTTAAGTTGTACAGCGGCACCAGGTGACCGATATTTATTTAACGGGGAATAAGTGATAATTCATATTATAGCAGTAAATAATTAAAATATTTCATAGGGATTATAATAATATATCATGTCTGGGTATTACAGGGTTAAAACTAATATTAAATTCCGAAAATCGTTTTTTTGCTAAAACTCTTTTTTTTTAATGGGATCAAAATGGGGGTAAAGCACAGAGTCCGGGGTGGTAATGGGCGTATTGTGTCCAAATTTCATGGTTTTCGGACAATCGGTGCCGGTGTCACGGCGAAATTCCACTTTTTTCCCCTCATGGAAGCCGTAAATTGACTTAGAAAAAAAAACGACGAAAGGCAGGTGAAAAGAACAAACGACTTGAACGAATGCAGGTATCACCTTGAAATTTTCAGGGTGCCTAGGTACCAACGTGAAAAGTTGCTCGCCGGAATTTAGTACTCATGGTACCGTTGGTTCCTGTGTAGCGCATGCGCGAAATCAAAACCAGCTAAACTCGAAAACAACCTTGTCGGCACGGAAAACATCAAAGGAGAAATTCGAATTTTTGAAATATTCAAATACCAAACATTCGACCATGATCCAGGCTATCCTCAAATGTATTAATTTCGGTAATAGGAGACAGATTCTCTAAGCCACGACCAATTGTGTATGTTTTCAAGCCCATAAATGTGGATTTTTCACTAATTTTCATTTTCATTTCAAAATGGCGTCCATCAGTTGACCTAAATCAAAATTCTAAACCGATAGATTTTTAGGCTTTCCTTCAAGCATTCAGAAAATGTAACTCTTATGTCTTTAAGTAAAATATTGCAAAAGCCGTATGGACTTTTCACATTTTGTGATGGTGGCACTTCCGGTTTGCTCGACAAACTCCATATTTTGTGTACTCATCAGTACTGTCTTAGCTAGTACAGAAAAAAAATTTCAAGGCAATCTGACCTATATTTCGTCGATTTTTTTGAAAACTTTGATCCTTAATTTCACCAAGGGGAGATAATTTAGAAAATTTCCAAGGACATCATTGAAGTCGCATTGGCAAGATCTACTAACATTCTAAATTTCACGAAAATCGCACAACTATTAAAGAAGTTGTCAAATTGGTAATAACTTCCGGTTCGAAATGACAGCGACGAATTTTCGAAATGCCAAAATCCGAAATTGCAGATTTGAAGTAAATGTTTCAAGATACTCAAAGAAAAAAGAATTAGTAAAATAGGTCAAATAGTCACAGAGTTACAGCATTGTAGGTCAAATGCATTCCTTCGTAAAATTCGGTGATTTCGGATTCGTAAAACGTTTTGAAAATATATTTAATCAACAGCCACCACCCATTTTTGGGGGGATAGGTAAAAGTTTCAGAACGATCCTATGGTTAGATTCTGAGAAATCCGATTTGTGAACAAAACACAAAAAAAAAAATAACAATAACTAGATCTGCATAGCAGATATGAAAGCTTTCATATGAACTGCAAAGGGGGTTATTAGAATCTATTGAAACAATAAGTATAAATGTCATCAGGTATCTGAAAAATTACATTTACCTTATGAACAAAATGGCTACCATCCAAGGCATATTTAGAAAACCGTATATTATATACAGAGTACGCAGGACAGGAATTAATCGGAAATCGCTGAAAATCAATTGGCTTCTTGATCTCATGACCTTAAACACTGTATAAATTTAAAGTCAATCGGATATTGAATTTAGCCTCTAGAGCGTCCACAAGATTTTTTAAAGTGATAAAGGGCAATAACTCTGACGGTAATTATCGGAAATGGCAGTAAATATCAGATATCGCTGAAAATCAATAATGTAGGCATCTTCGTGTCATGACCTTAAACACTGCGCATAAATTTAAAGTCAATCGGATATTAACTTTGGCCTCTAGAGCGTCCACAAGATATTTTGAAGTGATCAGGGGCCACGACTGTGGCAGTAAATATCAGATATCGCTGAAAATCAATCGCCTACTTCGTCTCATGACCTTAACCACTGTGTATAAATTTAAAGTCAATCGGACATTAACTTTGGCCTCTAGAGCATCCACAAGATTTTTTTTAAGTGATGAAGGGCCATAACTCTGACAGTAATTATCGGAAATCGCTGAAAATCAATTGGCTTCTTCATCTCATGACCTTAAACACTGTGTATAAATTTAAAGTCAATCGGATATTGAATTTAACCTCTAGAGCGCGCATAAGATTTTTTGAAGTGGTCAAGGACCATAAGTCTGACAGTAATTATCGGATATCGCTGAAAATCAATAGGCTTCTTCGTCTCATGACCTGAAACACTGTGTATAAATTTAAAGTAATCGGATATTAACTTTAGCCATAAGCAATTTGATGAAACTTTGTGTATAGTTTCATTACATTAGTACCTTGACCATATTACCTTGACCAAGTTCGACAATGAGCATTCTCTTAGTCAGGATAAGCAAAGCAACTTGATTGGCCGGGACTTTGAATTGGTTGATGCTTTGGGGTATGATAACTTTGGTTATAATGAAGTACTGGAACATAACAACCCAGCTTTTAATTGAGCTAGAATGTTTAAACTTGGTGTAGATGTTCATCAGGTCTTGACTGAACATTTTGAGCTACAGCTTGGCAATTTCAGAGAGTGATGCAATTTACAGTATAGTTTGATTGCTCGATACTTTTGAAAAAAATATGAAAGTGCGATTAATTAATGTGTCATCTTTTACTTTGGGGTTTTGGCGGGAGACATCAGCCATACTGTTTGCTTGTTTAATATCCCCTATACAATATACGCTCGACCTCATTACCCGAACTGGGGTAGAAAAGTGGGATCTTTGACAATGAGGCAATGAACTTGTACATTCTTTTGCAGCTGCACAAGAGGGAACATCAACGCCGGATTAACCATGGTGGTGGGGAGGGGGGCTGATACCGACCGTGAAGCCCCGCAAGGGGGTCGGGTCAGGGGGTTCTCCCGCTAAGAAATTTTAATTGGAGGCCGAAAACGTGATTTCATGGCATTTCAGGCACTTGTGTCGGAGCCATTTAGAAGTACCTCCCCCAGAAAAATAAAATTCTGCCACAAAATTAGCCACAATCCATGCGGGTGCTGTGAAATTTCTAGAGGAGGGAGCTGGAACCCATGAGCCCGTTAAATTCGCCACTGTAAATGAGCAGAGCTACATCAAACCTAATTTTGAGTCCCTCAGTGATAAATAACTTGATTCAAAATCGTATTATAGTCCCAACGACGATTTGATGAATGGAGACCGTAACGTTACGACAAAGTCTAACACTGTAAGTACCAAATAGTCATACGAGATATGTGCATCTCATCAAATTCAGCTTATACCATACCCACAATAATGTTACGGAGTCAGTGAGTTCAAGTTAGACAATACGCTGACCTTCCACTGACCATGCTTATAATATAAAATCTGTCAATGACAGCTGATTCATTGTTTAGTTTTTTATATGATATATTTAATACCAATAATATATGTATATGCATGCTTTATTTTACTTTACACGACCTCTAAAAATGCCCCAAATCGTAAAAATACGACTTTTTGGATTTCGATCTCCTTTTTTCGGCTACCCCGGACATTTTCAAAAAATGATACAATGATTTCACACAACAGGCCAGCTATTAGCCTCTCGATTGACAAGAGTTTCATCGCCCTCCATTCATTATAACCAATGTCATCGTGCCCTAAAGAATTAACAAATCAGCTTGCTTATCTCTGCTTACCCTAGGCAAAAAATGCTCATCTTTGAACTCAATCATGACATTGACCTAGTGAACGCCTACACCAAGTTTGAACATTCTAGCTTAATTAGAAGGAGAGTTCTTGTGTTCCAAAGTCCCGGCCCTTCAAATTGCTTCTATTTTTCATTTTCAATTCAAAATGGTGACCATCACGTGACCGAAATCAAAATTCTGATCCGATAGATTTTTAGGTATTCCTTCCAGGATTCCGAAAATATGACGCCCGAGTCTGTAAGTAAAATAGCAAAAAAGCCTTTTTGATTTTTCACGTTTAAAGATGGTGGCACTTCCGGTTCGATCGACAAACTCCATATTTTGTGTACGAATCAGTAATTACTTGTCTAGTATCGAATTTTTTTTTTAGGTCATTCTGACCTATATTTCGACGATTTTTTTGAAAACTTTGATCCTTAATTTCACCAAGGGGAGATAATTTAGAAAATTTCCAAGGACATCATTGAAGTCGCATTGGCAAGATCTACTAACATTCTAAATTTCACGAAAATCGCACAACTATTAAAGAAGTTGTCAAATTGGTAATAACTTCCGGTTCGAAATGACAGCGACGAATTTTCGAAATGCCAAAATCCGAAATTGCAGATTTGAAGTAAATGTTTCAAGATACTCAAAGAAAAAAGAATTAGTAAAATAGGTCAAATAGTCACAAAGTTACAGCATTGTAGGTCAAATGCATTCCTTCGTAAAATTCGGTGATTTCGGATTCGTAAAACGTTTTGAAAATATATTTAATCAACAGCCACCACCCATTTTTGGGGGGATAGGTAAAAGTTTCAGAACGATCCTATTGTTAGATTCTGAGAAATCCGATTTGTGGACAAAACACAAAAAAAAAATAACAACTAGATCTGCATAGCAGATATCAAAGCTTTCATATAAACTTCAAAAGGGGTTATTAGAATCTATGAATCAACAACCAATCTGACGGAAGATATTCTCTGGGCTAAAAAATCTTTTTTATCTCAGCTACGAGAGATACGTAGAATTAAACCGGCCCAGAGCCGACCGTGTTGATACGAAGCCGCTTATTTGACATTGACACATAACTGAAGGTGAATAGGCCTACCCGTCCAGTTAATACAATGGGCAATCTCACATCGGTCCACTAAAGAGAGGCACATGCTAGTCGCCCCCTACTTCCCCAAGACATTTAGTCCAAACCTTGACTCTCATACATATAAACCATTTGGTACTACATGTACATGTATTTCGTACTTATATCATATTAAACCCCTCGGCCGCCATGTTGAATCACACAGTATTTAACGTTCTATATCCTAACATCTTTATGAAATCAACGACAAATCTAAACTTGGGCACTCCAACCATTTTTATTTTTACATCATTCAGTTTTTTTTAAATAAGTAATTCTATCACAAATTATAGTGAAGACTGGACCACTAAACTAGTTACCCATCAGTTTTTCTTTGTGTTAATGCGTTCTACATTTTCAAAGCAATGATTCTTATAATGTGCGAGCCGCCATGACACCGGCGGATATTATAACTTCGATAGGCGAGAAACTTCAGGTAGCAGTTGGGTTTCATCAAATCATATAATTATGCGGTACGGCTTCACCTTTATTTCAATGGGAATTGGTTTATTATATGTGCAGTGCAGTTTTAGGTCAGTTTATGTGTAAATTAAGGGAGCTATACATAGGCCAGTAACCTTTTTGTAGTCATTTGACTAAAAAAAACTTGCGGAAAGGAACTCCGTAGGACAAGCCACTACTGTGGCAGGAGTAAGGCGGAAGACATCAGTAGTGGAACCATTTCTAAGTTAATCCCGAAGTGCGTTGCTATTGTAAGAATATATAAAATCGGGTTTCCGTTCCGCTTTTTTTTTGCTGTAGTTTGAGTAATCAGTTAGAGCGTATATTTTGTAGTCAAAAAATCATTGCAAATAGAAGACCTCATCCCCACCACCACCAACCTGTAATACACTAGCTAGCTTGTGTATTTCCATATTCCATTTCCGAGAGATAGATAGAGAACACGCGAAATATAAAGTGATTTTTCCTACAATCAGGGACCATAATTCATGAAGTTACGATTCGATATGCGCAAATATCGAAAGGAACCATATCTTTGGGTTATAAACATGCATGTCAAGTTTCATCAAAATCTTTCACTGTGAAAAACCGGGGCTAAGTCATCTGAAATCAAACAAATTTTACAATGTAGTTAGTGAAAACAAAATGTTATGTTAAGCGTTGTTCGAGGGTGGGGTGGGTGCATAAAATTCCAAATGCAAAAGGTTATTTTTCGTGCACGCCAATATGCACACAGGATTTCGATTTTTCGTCCTACCTAAAAAAACTGCACGCAAAGTTAGTTGTCGGGCCTTCGGTCAAGAACCACAGACAAAGGGAGAGAACGGGGACCTCTGTTTTGCATACCATCCAAGCGACTAGGCACTAATCCTTGTACCATGGACGAGGGGACGGGCGTTTTTCGTCCCATCGAAATGACTAGACACAGATCCTTGCTAGGCCTTCCATACTTCACCACTGCCAACGGGGAACCACTTTGACCTCGGGTTTTCGTACCATCCAAACGACTAGACACTAATCCTTGCAAGGCCTTCCGTTCTGCAGCAAATGAGCCACGCTGGCCTCGTTTTGTCGTAACATACAAACGACTAGACAATGTTTCATAATTTAGTCATGTTCGCGTGGGTGGGTTGGCAGCAGAATTGATATGTACATGATAGTGACACGAGGAGGGGGGGAGGAGCGGGGTGTACACAAATCACACAAATCAGAGCTTTGTAATACACGCATATACTTGATATACTAAATACACAAATGGCTGAATTTCGAGACATTTCTGGCACTCTTTTATCACATAATGAGAACACTGCATTAATTTCTATATATCAATAAAATATGCCTCAGACCCATTGTTTATTTTTAAATTTGAATTAGACTCGTAACAAAATATATTTTCTGGCAACAAATAGCATATAAATAAAACTAGATTTACTTTCTGATTATTTTTTTTAAATGAAATCATTCCAGGGCTTTTATTGACATTTCAGAAAATGTAGAGTTGGTCCCATGCACTTGAGGCCAAGGTCCTTGAAGTTGTACAGCTGCACCCGGTGACCGATATTTATTTAACGGGGAATAAGTGATAATTCATATTATAACAGTAAATAATTAAAATATCCCATAGGGATTATAATAATATGTATATCATGTAGGTGTGCATGTGGGTTAAAATTGTGACCTCTGTAAATAGGCCCGTTCCTTGCATTTAGTTTTAGAGTTAGGAGTGCTAAAATTGAGAGAGCGAAATGGGGTTGATCGACCACTCGACACAAACTAGGTCATTTCGGGACTAACGTATGGTTCAATTTTATTTCAATAATTCGCTTGCGCGTAGGGGTCTAGCAGTGGGGGGAAACCGGGTGATCCTGAAAAAATACACAGGTTGGACGGGCGACCTACTCCTTGTCACGTACAGAAAGATACCCCAGCAGTCAAAATAGGTCAAAATAGGCGATTTCGGTTTCTAGTGTCGATGCATCGTTACGGTCAGTTTAAAAAATTGTCTTTTAAGGATAATGTGTATAGTACCAATACCTATCACATAGGGAAGAGGCGATAAAATCTCTTTGCATTTCCAATTTCAAAATTAATTAAAACCAATATTAAATTCCGAAAATCGTTTTTTTGCTAAAACTCTTTTCTTTTTAATGTGATCAAAATGGGGGTAAAGCACAGAGTCAGGGGTGGTAATGGGCGTATTGTGTCCTAATTTCATGGTTTTCGGACAATCGGTGCCAGTGTCACGGCGAAATTCCACTTTTTTCCCCTCATGGAAGCCGTAAATTGACGCAAGGAGTAGGGTCGCCTGTCCAACCTTGTGGGTTTTCTCCGGGTCCTCCGGTTTCCTCCCACTGCTAAAGACCCCTACGCGCAAGCGAATTATTGAAATAAAATTAAACCATATGTTGGTCCCGAAATGACCTAGTTTGTGTCGAGTGGACGTTAAACCCCATTTCTCTCTCTCTCTCTCTCTCCGTAAATTGACTTGAGGCCAGTGTCCTTTAAGTTGTACAGCGGCACCAGGTGACCGATATTTATTTAACGGGGAATAAGTGATAATTCATATTATAGCAGTAAATAATTAAAATATTTCATAGGGATTATAATAATATATCATGTCTGGGTATTACAGGGTTAAAACCAATATTAAATTCCGAAAATCGTTTTTTTGCTAAAACTCTTTTTTTTTAATGGGATCAAAATGGGGGTAAAGCATAGAGTCCGGGGTGGTAATGGGCGTATTGTGTCCAAATTTCATGGTTTTCGGACAATCGGTGCCGGTGTCACGGCGAAATTCCACTTTTTTCCCCTCATGGAAGCCGTAAATTGACTTAGAAAAAAAAAACGACGAAAGGCAGGTGACAAGAACAAACGACTTGAACGAATGCAGGTATCACCTTGAAATTTTCAGGGTGCCTAGGTACCAACGTGAAAAGTTGCTCGCCGGAATTTAGTACTCATGGTACCGTTGGTTCCTGTGTAGCGCATGCGCGAAATCAAAACCAGCTAAACTCGAAAACAACCTTGTCGGCACGGAAAACATCAAAGGAGAAATTCGAATTTTTGAAATATTCAAATACCAAACATTCGACCATGATCCAGGCTATCCTCAAATGTATTAATTTCGGTAATAGGAGACAGATTCTCTAAGCCACGACCAATTGTGTATGTTTTCAAGCCCATAAATGTGGATTTTTCACTAATTTTCATTTTCATTTCAAAATGGCGTCCATCAGTTGACCTAAATCAAAATTCTAAACCGATAGATTTTTAGGCTTTCCTTCAAGCATTCAGAAAATGTAACTCTTATGTCTTTAAGTAAAATATTGCAAAAGCCGTATGGACTTTTCACATTTTGAGATGGTGGCACTTCCGGTTTGCTCGACAAACTCCATATTTTGTGTACTCATCAGTACTGTCTTAGCTAGTACAGAAAAAAAATTTCAAGGCAATCTGACCTATATTTCGTCGATTTTTTTGAAAACTTTGATCCTTAATTTCACCAAGGGGGGGTAATTTAGAAAATTTCCAAGGACATCATTGAAGTCGCATTGGCAAGATCTACTAACATTCTAAATTTCACGAAAATCGCACAACTATTAAAGAAGTTGTCAAATTGGTAATAACTTCCGGTTCGAAATGACAGCGACGAATTTTCGAAATGCCAAAATCCGAAATTGCAGATTTGAAGTAAATGTTTCAAGATACTCAAAGAAAAAAGAATTAGTAAAATAGGTCAAATAGTCACAAAGTTACAGCATTGTAGGTCAAATGCATTCCTTCGTAAAATTCGGTGATTTCGGATTCGTAAAACGTTTTGAAAATATATTTAATCAACAGCCACCACCCATTTTTGGGGGGATAGGTAAAAGTTTCAGAACGATCCTATGGTTAGATTCTGAGAAATCCGATTTGTGGACAAAACACAAAAAAAAAACTAGATCTGCATAGCAGATATCAAAGCTTTCATATAAACTTCAAAAGGGGTTATTAGAATCTATGAATCAACAACCACTCTGACGGAAGATATTCTCTGGGCTAAAAAAAATTTTTTCTCTCAGCTACGAGAGATACGTAGAATTAAACCGGCCCAGATACGAAGCCGCTTATTTGACATTGACACATAACTGAAGGTGAATAGGCCTACCCGTCCAGTTAATACAATGGGCAATCTCACATCGGTCCACTAAAGAGAGGCACATGCTAGTCGCCCCCTACTTCCCCAAGACATTTAGTCCAAACCTTGACTCTCATACATATAAACCATTTGGTACTACATGTACATGTATTTTGTACTTATATCATATTAAACCCCTCGGCCGCCATGTTGAATCAAACAGTATTTAACGTTCTATATCCTAACATCTTTATGAAATCAACGACAAATTTAAACTTGGGCACTCCAACCATTTTTATTTTTACATCATTCAGTTTTTTTTAAATAAGTAATTCTATCACAAATTATAGTGAAGACTGGACCACTAAACTAGTTACCCATCAGTTTTTCTTTGTGTTAATGCGTTCTACATTTTCAAAGCAATGATTCTTATAATGTGCGAGCCGCCATGACACCGGCGGATATTATAACTTCGATAGGCGAGAAACTTCAGGTAGCAGTTGGGTTTCATCAAATCATATTATTATGCGGTACGGCTTCACCTTTATTTCAATGGGAATTGGTTTATTATATGTGCAGTGCAGTTTTAGGTCAGTTTATGTGTAAATTAAGGGAGCTATACATAGGCCAGTAACCTTTTTGTAGTCATTTGACTAAAAAAAACTTGCGGAAAGGAACTCCGTAGGACAAGCCACTACTGTGGCAGGATTCAGGCGGAAGACATCAGTAGTGGAACCATTTCTAAGTTAATCCCGAAGTGCGTTGCTATTGTAAGAATATATAAAATCGGGTTTCCGTTCCGCTTTTTTTTTGCTGTAGTTTGAGTAATGAGTTAGAGCGTATATTTTGTAGTCAAAAAATCATTGCAAATAGAAGACCTCATCCCCACCACCACCAACCTGTAATACACTAGCTAGCTTGTGTATTTCCATATTCCATTTCCGAGAGATAGATAGAGAACACGCGAAATATAAAGTGATTTTTCTTACAATCAGGGACCATAATTCATGAAGTTACGATTCGATATGCGCAAATATCGAAAGGAACCATATCTTTGGGTTATAAACATGCATGTCAAGTTTCATCAAAATCTTTCACTGTGAAAAACCGGGGCTAAGTCATCTGAAATCAAACAAATTTTACAATGTAGGTAATGAAAACAAAATGTTATGTTAAGCGTTGTTCGAGGGTGGGGTGGGTGCATAAAATTCCAAATGCAAAAGGTTATTTTTCGTGCACGCCAATATGCACACAGGATTTCGATTTTTCGTCCTACCTAAAAAACTGCACGCAAAGTTAGTTGTCGGGCCTTCGGTCAAGAATCACAGACAAAGGGAGAGAACGGGGACCTCTGTTTTGCATACCATCCAAGCGACTAGGCACTAATCCTTGTACCATGGACGAGGGGACGGGCGTTTTTCGTCCCATCGAAACGACTAGACACAGATCCTTGCTAGGCCTTCCATACTTCACCACTGCCAACGGGGAACCACTTTGACCTCGGGTTTTCGTACCATCCAAACGACTAGACACTAATCCTTGCAAGGCCTTCCGTTCTGCAGCAAATGAGCCACGCTGGCCTCGTTTTGTCGTAACATACAAACGACTAGACAATGTTTCATAATTTAGTCATGTTCGCGTGGGTGGGTTGGCAGCAGAATTGATATGTACATGATAGTGACACGAGGAGGGGGGGGGGTGTACACAAATCACACAAATCAGAGCTTTGTAATACACGCATATACTTGATATACTAAATACACAAATGGCTGAATTTCGAGACATTTCTGGCACTCTTTTATCACATAATGAGAACACTGCATTTATTTCTATATATCAATAAAATATGCCTCAGACCCATTGTTTATTTTTAAATTTGAATTAGACTCGTAACAAAATATATTTTCTGGCAACAAATAGCATATAAATAAAACTAGATTTACTTTCTGATTATTTTTTTTAAATGAAATCATTCCAGGGCTTTTATTGACATTTCAGAAAATGTAGAGTTGGTCCCATGCACTTGAGGCCAAGGTCCTTGAAGTTGTACAGCTGCACCCGGTGACCGATATTTATTTAACGGGGAATAAGTGATAATTCATATTATAACAGTAAATAATTAAAATATCCCATAGGGATTATAATAATATGTATATCATGTAGGTGTGCATGTTGGTTAAAATTGTGACCTCTGTAAATAGGCCCGTTCCTTGCATTTAGTTTTAGTGCTAAAATTGAGAGAGCGAAATGGGGTTGATCGACCACTCGACACAAACTAGGTCATTTCGGGACTAACGTATGGTTCAATTTTATTTCAATAATTCGCTTGCGCGTAGGGGTCTAGCAGTGGGGGGAAACCGGGTGATCCTGAAAAAATACACAGGTTGGACGGGCGACCTACTCCTTGTCACGTACGGAAAGATACCCCAGCAGTCAAAATAGGTCAAAATAGGCGATTTCGGTTTCTAGTGTCGATGCATCGTTACGGTCAGTTTAAAAAATTGTCTTTTAAGGATAATGTGTATAGTACCAATACCTATCACATACGGAAGAGGCGATAAATTCTCTTTGCATTTCCAATTTCAAAATTAATTAAAACCAATATTAAATTCCGAAAATCGTTTTTTTGCTAAAACTCTTTTCTTTTTAATGTGATCAAAATGGGGTAAAGCACAGAGTCAGGGGTGGTAATGGGCGTATTGTGTCCTAATTTCATGGTTTTCGGACAATCGGTGCCGGTGTCACGGCGAAATTCCACTTTTTTCCCCTCATGGAAGCCGTAAATTGACGCAAGGAGTAGGGTCGCCTGTCCAACCTTGTGGGTTTTCTCCGGGTCCTCCGGTTTCCTCCCACTGCTAAAGACCCCTACGCGCAAGCGAATTATTGAAATAAAATTAAACCATATGTTGGTCCCGAAATGACCTAGTTTGTGTCGAGTGGACGTTAAACCCCATTTCTCTCTCTCTCTCTCTCTCCGTAAATTGACTAGAGGCCAGTGTCCTTTAAGTTGTACAGCGGCACCAGGTGACCGATATTTATTTAACGGGGAATAAGTGATAATTCATATAATAGCAGTAAATAATTAAAATATTTCATAGGGATTATAATAATATATCATGTCTGGGTATTACAGGGTTAAAACCAATATTAAATTCCGAAAATCGTTTTTTTGCTAAAACTCTTTTTTTTTAATGGGATCAAAATGGGGGTAAAGCACAGAGTCCGGGGTGGTAATGGGCGTATTGTGTCCAAATTTCATGGTTTTCGGACAATCGGTGCCGGTGTCACGGCGAAATTCCACTTTTTTCCCCTCATGGAAGCCGTAAATTGACTTACAAAAAAAACGACGAAAGGCAGGTGACAAGAACAAACGACATGAACGAATGCAGGTATCACCTTGAAATTTTCAGGGTACCTAGGTACCAACGTGAAAAGTTGCTCGCCGGAATTTAGTACTCATGGTACCTTTGGTTCCAGCGTAGCGCATGCGCGAAGATAAATCCAGCTAAACTCGAAAACAACCTTGTCGGCACGGAAAACATCAAAGGAGAAATTCGAATAAAAAATGATACAATGATTTCACACAACAGGCCAGCTATTAGCCTCTCGATTGACAAGAGTTTCATCGCCCTCCATTCATTATAACCAATGTCATCGTGCCCTAAAGAATCAACAAATCAGCTTGCTTATCTCTGCTTACCCTAGGCAAAAAATGCTCATCTTTGAACTCAATCATGACATTGACCTAGTGAACGCCTACACCAAGTTTGAACATTCTAGCTTAATTAGAAGGAGAGTTCTTGTGTTCCAAAGTCCCGGCCCTTCAAATTGCTTCTATTTTTCATTTTCAATTCAAAATGGTGACCATCACGTGACCGAAATCAAAATTCTGATCCGATAGATTTTTAGGTATTCCTTCCAGGATTCCGAAAATATGACGCCCGAGTCTGTAAGTAAAATAGCAAAAAAGCCTTTTTGATTTTTCACGTTTAAAGATGGTGGCACTTCCGGTTCGATCGACAAACTCCATATTTTGTGTACGAATCAGTAATTACTTGTCTAGTATCGAAATTTTTTTTTAGGTCATTCTGACCTATATTTCGACGATTTTTTTGAAAACTTTGATTCTTAATTTCACCAAGGGGAGATAATTTAGAAAATTTCCAAGGACATCATTGAAGTCGCATTGGCAAGATCTACTAACATTCTAAATTTCACGAAAATCGCACAACTATTAAAGAAGTTGTCAAATTGGTAATAACTTCCGGTTCGAAATGACAGCGACGAATTTTCGAAATGCCAAAATCCGAAATTGCAGATTTGAAGTAAATGTTTCAAGATACTCAAAGAAAAAAGAATTAGTAAAATAGGTCAAATAGTCACAGAGTTACAGCATTGTAGGTCAAATGCATTCCTTCGTAAAATTCGGTGATTTCGGATTCGTAAAACGTTTTGAAAATATATTTAATCAACAGCCACCACCCATTTTTGGGGGGATAGGTAAAAGTTTCAGAACGATCCTATGGTTAGATTCTGAGAAATCCGATTTGTGGACAAAACACAAAAAAAAAATAACAATAACTAGATCTGCATAGCAGATATGAAAGCTTTCATATTAACTGCAATGGGGGTTATTAGAATCTATTGAAACAATAAGTATAAATGTCATCAGGTATCTGAAAAGTTACATTTACCTTATGAACAAAATGGGAAAAATACAAAACAAAAATTGTCGACTTGTGGCTACCATCCAAGGCATATTTAGAAAACCGTATATTATATACAGAGTACGCAGGACAGGAATTAGTTGTGCTTCAATGTAAACCGGCCCGTTTCTTGCTTTTAGTTTTAGCGTTAGGTGTGATTTTCAAAGGATTCAATCGGAAATCGCTGAAAATCAATTGGCTTCTTCATCTCATGACCTTAAACACTGTATAAATTTAAAGTCAATCGGATATTGAATTTAGCCTCTAGAGCGTCCACAAGATTTTTTAAAGTGATCAAGGGCAATAACTCTGACGGTAATTATCGGAAATGGCTGTAAATATCAGATATCGCTGAAAATCAATACTGTAGGCATATTCGTGTCATGACCTTAAACACTGCGCATAAATTGAAAGTCAATCGGATATGAACTTTGGCCTCTAGAGCGTCCACAAGATATTTTGAAGTGATCAGGGCCACATCTCTGGCAGTAAATATTAGATATCGCTGAAAATCAATCGCCTACTTCGTCTCATGACCTTAACCACTGTGTATAAATTTAAAGTCAATCGGACATTAGCTTTGGCCTCTAGAGCATCCACAAGATTTATTTTAAGTGATGAAGGACCATAACTCTGACAGTAATTATCGGAAATCGCTGAAAAGCAATTGGCTTCTTCATCTCATGACCTTAAACACTGTGTATAAATTTAAAGTCAATCGGATATTGAATTTAACCTCTAGAGCGTGCACAAGATTTTTTGAAGTGGTCAAGGACCATAATTCTGACAGTAATTATCGGAAATCGCTTAAAATCAGTAGGCTTCTTCCTCTCATGACCTTAAACACTGTGTATAAATTTAAAGTAATCGGATATTAACTTTAGCCGTCCGGACGGCGGGGACGACAATATACGACCACATTTCAATGTGGGCGTATAAAAATTAACCGATCGCATATAATATTTAATGTATGATAAAGACAAAATAGTCGATTTCGGTTTCTGGTGTTGCGCTCATTTTAAAAAAAAATGTCTTTTACGGATAATGTGTATAGTACTAATAGCAATCACATACGGAGGAGGCGATAAGATCCCTTTGCATTTGGAATTTCAAAATTAATTAAAACCAAATTTAAATTCCGAAAATCGGTTGTTTATTTTTTGCTGAAACTCCTTTTTTTTAATCTGATCAAAATGGGAGTAAGTCACAGAGTGGTAATGGGCGTATTGTGTCCAAATTTCATGGTTTTGGGACAATCGGTGCCGGTGTCGTGGCGAAATTCCACTTTTTTCGCCATTACAGAAGCCGTAAATGGCGGAAAAAACGAACGGCAGGAACCGTGTCAAGAACAAACGACCTGAACGAATACAGGTATCGCCTTGAAGTTTTCAGTGCACCTAGGTACCAACGTGAAAAGTTCCTCGCCGTAATTTGGTAGTCAACGTACCTTTGGTTCCAGCGTGGCACATGCGCGAAGTAAAAAGAAATTACGGTCGATTTTGGGATTTTGGGTATATTTCGGAGTGGTTTGGTAGATGACGGTGGATGAGAGACTCAGATTGATCTAACATGGCGATCATAACACAACATGATAATCACTTTGAAGTATGAGTAAATTTTCGCGACCGGGTTGATTTGCTCTGTCCAGGCAACGTTCCTGTGGTCCGATTGCCTTCAAATTTGCACAGAATGTACCTTGGGATTTTAGTTATCACATATTAAAAATAAAAGAGTGTTGGATTCCGAGAACGTTCAAAATAAATTCAAAACCCACCCCCAACAATCAAAGGTTTTTTGCTTAAAAAATTGCCGTATTTTATCGAATTTTTATTGTTCTTGATATCTGAGGATTTTCTCAATTTAATATGTGATAAATATCATCGCGGCGCAGCAAACCGCTAGAAATTCCAGAGATTTGGACCACCGGAAGGATGCCTCAGCAGTCAAAAAAGGTCAAAATAGGCGATTTCGGTTTCTAGTGTCGATACATCGTTACGGTCATTTTAAAAAATTGTCTTTTAAGGATAATGTGTATGGTACCAATACCTATCACATACGGAAGAGGCGATAAAATCTCTTTGCATTTGCAATTTCAAAATTAATTAAAACCAATATTAAATTCCGAAAATCGTTTTTTTGCTAAAATGGGAGTAAGGCACAGAGTCCGGGGTGGTAATGGGCGTATTGTGTCAAAATTTCATGGTTTTCGGACAATCGGTGCCGGTGTCACGGCGAAATTCCACTTTTTTCCCCTCATGGAAGCCGTAAATTGACTTGAAGCCAGGGTCCTTGAAGTTGTACAGCTGCACCCGGTGACCGATATTTATTTAACGGGGAATAAGTGATAATTCATATTATAGCAGTAAATAATTAAAATATTTCATAGGGATTATAATAATATGTATATCTTGTCTGGGTACAGGGTTAAAACCAATATTAAATTCCGAAAATTGTTTTTTTGCTAAAACTCTTTTTTTTTTAATGGGATCAAAATGGGGGTAAGGCACAGAGTCCGGGGTGGTAATGGGCGTATTGTGTCCAAATTTTTATGATATATTTAATATCAATAATATATGTATATGCATGCTTTATTTTACTTTACACGACCTCTAAAAATGCCCCAAATCGTAAAAATACGACTTTTTGGATTTCGATCTCCTTTTTTCGGCTACCCCGGACATTTTCAAAAAATGATACAATGATTTCACACAACAGGCCAGCTATTAGCCTCTCGATTGACAAGAGTTTCATCGCCCTCCATTCATTATAACCAATGTCATCGTGCCCTAAAGAATCAACAAATCAGCTTGCTTTTCTCTGCTTACCCTAGGCAAAAAATGCTCATCTTTGAACTCAATCATGACATTGACCTAGTGAACGCCTACACCAAGTTTGATTAGAAGGAGAGTTCTTGTGTTCCAAAGTCCCGGCCCTTCAAATTGCTTCTATTTTTCATTTTCAATTCAAAATGGTGACCATCACGTGACCGAAATCAAAATTCTGATCCGATAGATTTTTAGGCATTCCTTCCAGGATTCCGAAAATATGACGCCCGAGTCTGTAAGTAAAATAGCAAAAAAGCCTTTTTGATTTTTCACGTTTAAAGATGGTGGCACTTCCGGTTCTATCGACAAACTCCATATTTTGTGTACGAATCAGTAATTACTTGTCTAGTATCGAATTTTTTTTTTAGGTCATTCTGACCTATATTTCGACGATTTTTTTGAAAACTTTGATCCTTAATTTCACCAAGGGGAGATAATTTAGAAAATTTCCAAGGACATCATTGAAGTCGCATTGGCAAGATCTACTAACATTCTAAATTTCACGAAAATCGCACAACTATTAAAGAAGTTGTCAAATTGGTAATAACTTCCGGTTCGAAATGACAGCGACGAATTTTCGAAATGCCAAAATCCGAAATTGCAGATTTGAAGTAAATGTTTCAAGATACTCAAAGAAAAAAGAATTAGTAAAATAGGTCAAATAGTCACAAAGTTACAGCATTGTAGGTCAAATGCATTCCTTCGTAAAATTCGGTGATTTCGGATTCGTAAAACGTTTTGAAAATATATTTAATCAACAGCCACCACCCATTTTTGGGGGGATAGGTAAAAGTTTCAGAACGATCCTATGGTTAGATTCTGAGAAATCCGATTTGTGGACAAAACACAAAAAAAAAATAACAATAATAATCTTAACAGAAACAATAAGCTTTCATATGTAATATGAAAGCTTAATAATAATCTTAACAGAAACAATAAGCTTTCATATGTAATATGAAACCTTAATAATAGGAAAAATGAGCAGAGCTACATCAAACCTAATTTTGAGTCCCTCAGTGATAAATAACTTGATTCAAAATCGTATTATAGCCCCAACGACGATTTGATGAATGGAGACCGTAACGTTACGACAAAGTCTAACACTGTAAGTACCAAATAGTCATACGAGATATGTGCATCTCATCAAATTCAGCTTATACCATACCCACAATAATGTTACGGAGTCAGTGAGTTCAAGTTAGACAATACGCTGACCTTCCACTGACCATGCTTATAATATAAAATCTGTCAATGACAGCTGATTCATTGTTTAGTTTTTTATATGATATATTTAATATCAATAATATATGTATATGCATGCTTTATTTTACTTTACACGACCTCTAAAAATGCCCCAAATCGTAAAAATACGACTTTTTGGATTTCGATCTCCTTTTTTCGGCTACCCTGGACATTTTCAAAAAATGATACAATGATTTCACACAACAGGCCAGCTATTAGCCTCTCGATTGACAAGAGTTTCATCGCCCTCCATTCATTATAACCAATGTCATCGTGCCCTAAAGAATCAACAAATCAGCTTGCTTATCTCTGCTTACCCTAGGCAAAAAATGCTCATCTTTGAACTCAATCATGACATTGACCTAGTGAACGCCTACACCAAGTTTGAACATTCTAGCTTAATTAGAAGGAGAGTTCTTGTGTTCCAAAGTCCCGGCCCTTCAAATTGCTTCTATTTTTCATTTTCAATTCAAAATGGTGACCATCACGTGACCGAAATCAAAATTCTGATCCGATAGATTTTTAGGCATTCCTTCCAGGATTCCGAAAATATGACGCCCGAGTCTGTAAGTAAAATAGCAAAAAAGCCTTTTTGATTTTTCACGTTTAAAGATGGTGGCACTTCCGGTTCGATCGACAAACTCCATATTTTGTGTACGAATCAGTAATTACTTGTCTAGTTTCGAATTTTTATTTTAGGTCATTCTGACCTATATTTCGACGATTTTTTTGAAAACTTTGATCCTTAATTTCACCAAGGGGAGATAATTTAGAAAATTTCCAAAGACATCATTGAAGTCGCATTGGCAAGATCTACTAACATTCTAAATTTCACGAAAATCGCACAACTATTAAAGAAGTTGTCAAATTGGTAATAACTTCCGGTTCGAAATGACAGCGACGAATTTTCGAAATGCCAAAATCCGAAATTGCAGATTTGAAGTAAATGTTTCAAGATACTCAAAGAAAAAAGAATTAGTAAAATAGGTCAAATAGTCACAAAGTTACAGCATTGTAGGTCAAATGCATTCCTTCGTAAAATTCGGTGATTTTGGATTCGTAAAACGTTTTGAAAATATATTTAATCAACAGCCACCACCCATTTTTGGGGGGATAGGTAAAAGTTTCAGAACGATCCTATGGTTAGATTCTGAGAAATCCGATTTGTGGACAAAACACAAAAAAAAAATAACAATAATAATCTTAACAGAAACAATAAGCTTTCATATGTAATATGAAAGCTTAATAATCTTAACAGAAACAATAAGCTTTCATATGTAATATGAAAGCTTAATAACAATAATAATCTTAACAGAAACAATAAGCTTTCATATGTAATATGAAAGCTTAACTAGATCTGCATAGCAGATATCAAAGCTTTCATATAAACTTCAAAAGGGGTTATTAGAATCTATGAATCATCAACCACTCTGACGGATGTAGAAAGGAATATATTGTTACTAAATCTGTTGTACTGTTTCTTGTTATGGTAAAGAAAACATGAATACAACTATGAGATTTGTATAGAATTGGCATTAATCAATATATTTATTGTTTAATACTACATGTATATTATAGATACAAAGTGAATTAAATGAACCCAATTACATGTACTTTATATAAGCAATGTTTTTTTATTCATCGTTACTTTGAAATCACATTATTTTCATTGATGATAAAAAGGTTGTATTTGTACCGAATCCAAAAAGTATGTTGTATGACATTGCATTATCTGTACCAATTATTTATTTACAAACCAATATACAATGTTTATTTCTACTCCAATATATTTGTTTCAACCCATGATAGTTTATTCACTCTTCTCACTTAAATACAAGAATAACACACGATTAAATTACTGAAACAAGTAATGCTGGTAGATTATAATTTGATATTGTATACCATTTACTCTCTGTTAGATAAGACGACGTGGTAATCTGTTAGATAAACATATATGGAAGTATATGTTAGATAACTACAATTTATGATATATTTTAAACCAAGGAAGTGGCCTTTCTAAAAATAAAAAAAAATAAAGGAAAATATATTTCATACAATTGTTATACTGTTACTGTTATCGTGAAGAAATATGATTGTTTATTTAATGTTGTTTATGACAAACATGTAATCATGTACATTTTTTAAATAAGAACAATTATGCTACATGTATGAATAACTCTCAAAAATTATGTTTTCATCAATCCAAGTATTTTTTTTATTTGTATTACTTGATTTATACTGAATAAAGATTACACAAACATACAAAATGGTGTTGGCTGTGTGACTGAATTCCTCGTTGAGAAGTGGTATCGGGTGTCCCATAGAGAAGAAGCAAACCCTCCTTGTGATACACTTGTGAACATTTTAAAAGACCCATTTCGCTGTGTTCCAGAAAAATCCCCATTATAGCTAGTGCATTACATGGTTGTTGTTGGGGGAAAGGTGGGTCTTTTCTATTGGCAATGATTTACTTTTTATAGGCCCACATTGAAATGTGGTCGTATATTGTCGTCGCCCCCCTTTTGCTGTTAATATCCGATTGACTTTAAATTTATACGCAGTGTTTAAGGTCATAAGACGAAGAAGCCTTTGATTTGCTCTGCCCAGGCAACGTTCCTGTGCTCCGATTGCCTTCAAATATGCACAGAATGTACCTTGGGATTCTAGCTATCACATATTAAAAATAGAAGAGTGTTGGATTCCGATTCCGAGAACGTTCAAAATAAATTCAAAACCCGCCCCCAACAATCAAAGGTTTTTTGCTTAAAAAATTGCCGTATTTTATCGAATTTTTATTGTTCTTGATATCTGAGGATTTTCTCAATTTAGTATGTGATAAATATCATCGCGGCGCAGCGAACCGCTAGAAATTCCAGAGATTTGGACCACCGGAATGATGCCTCAGCAGTCAAAAAAGGTCAAAATAGGCGATTTCGGTTTCTAGTGTCGATACATCGTTACGGTCATTTTAAAAAATTGTCTTTTAAGGATAATGTGTATAGTACCAGTACCTATCACATACGGAAGAGGCGATAAAATCTCTTTGCATTTGCAATTTCAAAATTAATTAAAACCAATATTAAATTCCGAAAATCGTTTTTTTGCTAAAACTTTTTTTTTTTTAATCGGATCAAAATGGGAGTAAGGCACAGAGTCCGGGGTGGTAATGGGCGTATTGTGTCCAAATTTCATGGTTTTCGGACAATCGGTGCCGGTGTCACGGCGAAATTCCACTTTTTTCCCCTCATGGAAGCCGTAAATTGACTTGAAGCCAGGGTCCTTGAAGTTGTACAGCTGCACCCGGTGACCGATATTTATTTAACGGGGAATAAGTGATAATTCATATTATAGCAGTAAATAATTAAAATATTTCATAGGGATTATAATAATATCTATATCTTGTCTGGGTACAGGGTTAAAACCAATATTAAATTCCGAAAATCGTTTTTTTGCTAAAACTCTTTTTTTTTAATGGGATCAAAATGGGGGTAAGGCACAGAGTCCGGGGTGGTAATGGGCGTATTGTGTCCAAATTTCATGGTTTTCGGACAATCGGTGCCGGTGTCACGGCGAAATTCCACTTTTTTCCGCTCATGGAAGCCGTAAATTGACTTGAAGCCAGGGTCCTTGAAGTTGTACAGCTGCACCCGGTGACCGATATTTATTTAACGGGGAATAAGTGATAATTCATATTATAGCAGTAAATAATTAAAATATTTCATAGGGATTATAATAATATCTATATCTTGTCTGGGTACAGGGTTAAAACCAAAATTAAATTCCGAAAATCGTTTTTTTGCTAAAACTCTTTTTTTTTAATGGGATCAAAATGGGGGTAAGGCACAGAGTCCGGGGTGGTAATGGGCGTATTGTGTCCAAATTTCATGGTTTTCGGACAATCGGTGCCGGTGTCACGGCGAAATTCCACTTTTTTCCCCTCATGGAAGCCGTAAATTGACTTGGAAAAAAAACGACGAAAGGCAGGTGACAAGAACAAACGACTTGAACTCGAAAACAACCTTGTCGGCACGGAAAACATCAAAGGAGAAATTCGAATAAAAAATGATACAATGATTTCACACAACAGGCCAGCTATTAGCCTCTCGATTGACAAGAGTTTCATCGCCCTCCATTCATTATAACCAATGTCATCGTGCCCTAAAGAATCAACAAATCAGCTTGCTTATCTCTGCTTACCCTAGGCAAAAAATGCTCATCTTTGAACTCAATCATGACATTGACCTAGTGAACGCCTACACCAAGTTTGAACATTCTAGCTTAATTAGGAAGAGAGTTCTTGTGTTCCAAAGTCCCGGCCCTTCAAATTGCTTCTATTTTTCATTTTCAATTCAAAATGGTGACCATCACGTGACCGAAATCAAAATTCTGATCCGATAGATTTTTAGGCATTCCTTCCAGGATTCCGAAAATATGACGCCCGAGTCTGTAAGTAAAATAGCAAAAAAGCCTTTTTGATTTTTCACGTTTAAAGATGGTGGCACTTCCGGTTCGATCGACAAACTCCATATTTTGTGTACGAATCAGTAATTACTTGTCTAGTATCGAATTTTTTTTTTTAGGTCATTCTGACCTATATTTCGACGATTTTTTTGAAAACTTTGATCCTTAATTTCACCAAGGGGAGATAATTTAGAAAATTTCCAAGGACATCATTGAAGTCGCATTGGCAAGATCTACTATCATTCTAAATTTCACGAAAATCCCACAACTATTAAAGAAGTTGTCAAATTGTTAATAACTTCCGGTTCGAAATGACAGCGACGAATTTTCGAAATGCCAAAATCCGAAATTGCAGATTTGAAGTAAATGTTTCAAGATACTCAAAGAAAAAAGAATTAGTAAAATAGGTCAAATAGTCACAAAGTTACAGCATTGTAGGTCAAATGCATTCCTTCGTAAAATTCGGTGATTTCGGATTCGTAAAACGTTTTGAAAATATATTTAATCAACAGCCACCACCCATTTTTGGGGGGATAGGTAAAAGTTTCAGAACGATCCTATGGTTAGATTCTGAGAAATCCGATTTGTGGACAAAACACAAAAAAAAAATAACAATAATAATCTTAACAGAAACAATAAGCTTTCATATGTAATATGAAAGCTTAATAATCTTAACAGAAACAATAAGCTTTCATATGTAATATGAAAGCTTAATAACAATAATAATCTTAACAGAAACAATAAGCTTTCATATGTAATATGAAAGCTTAATAATAATCTTAACAGAAACAATAAGCTTTCATATGTAATATGAAAGCTTAATAATCTTAACAGAAACAATAAGCTTTCATATGTAATATGAAAGCTTAACTAGAATTGCGCGCAATGCCGAAGGCTTTCACGGTCGCGAAGGCGTCACACGATCGCCAGATATATGACAAAAGACTATCCCCACCACTCCCCCCAACCAACCCCCCCCCCCAAAAAAAAAACAACAAAAAAACCACACTCTAGCATAACTCAGATATTGACCCCTAAACATGCCCCAACACGTAAAAATACGCTGTTTTCAATTTTCGATCTCTTTTTTCGGCTACCCATGACAATTAGAAAAATTGTACAATTGTTTCACACAATACACTACCCAGTAGAATCTCGATTGAGCAAGTTTGAAAGAAATCATTGGCGGCTTTTCCGAGAAAAGTAATTATATAACTGTTAACTTAAACAACGGATAACTCCTACCTCTTAAAATGATTTATATAATTAGTAAATAATTATTATTATCTAATGATTGTTGTTTTGTGACATATATAGTGTAACCAATATATACATTGTACTTTTATAATCAATATGATACTGTGCATTAGTCGTGTTTCTGTTCTTCTGATTTGAATTTCTTCATGCAATATTTCTAAATCGCCAGGAGGAATAAATGTCTCTTATATAGATACATTATGCTGGCTGGAAATTACACGGACGTAAAATACAACTAACTCATCATCAATTACACGGTAGGCTAGCCTTGGGGACTGTTTTTCGAGTGCAGATTTCCCCCGCAGAGTTAGATTCAGTGCGGTGAGTGTGTGTACCACTGTGGTTTATAATGTCTGATCACGTGATTGATGTTGATTTTGAAGATGATGATATTGATGACGATGTCGTTTCCAGGACAGTTAAAGTGACCTTAGACAAGATGGTAATGGTTTATAGGCCAACGATTTTCAAGATGATATGTTTAGCTTTAGATTCATCCAAGGCTGTTGAAGCGATTAGTAAAAGGGACAAGTCTGAAGAATGGTACGTTACTCTTAAATCTAGTAAAATGGTTGAAGCACTAATTGAAATAGGTAGCGGTACGTACAATGGCATAAGATATTATTTTTGTGACGCAACCAAGTCGGTGGTGAACCTACGAGTACACTGGGTGCCCAGATACGTTAAGGATAGATTTTTAAGGAAGATTTTTGAAAGATTTGGCGAGGTGACCCGGGTTTACGAAGAGAGATCGTCTTACGAGGGGGTACAGCTTGGTACAGGAATGCGAGCAATAACTTTAGTAGTTTCTGATTTTTTAAAGACCCCTATTCCGCACATGATACGGGTTGAGAAAAGTAATCTGCGTATGCTCGTAACTGCTCCAGGCAGGCTGCCACTATGTTTGAAATGTAACTGTATTGGTCATGTTAGCGCAAACTGTATAAATTCTGTTTGGGGTCCACCCAAAAAAACCTTTGCTGAGGCAGTATCGCCCCCACGTCCTAGCGCAATTTCAGCTGAGCAGGTGCCTTCGGTCGAGGTATTGAAAGAAGGTGAAAAGGATGGTAGTGAGGATGAAAGGGAAATTGATCAGAACAGCGAAGATGGTGATAAACAGGTAGATGGAATGGAAGGTAATATGATTGAAGAAATGGATGATCGCGAGAGTAATACCAATAACGTTATGGAGGAAGAGATTTGTGTGACAGGGGGTAGTAGTCCTCTTTTATCCCCGATCACCCCTTGGCATCCCGGATTGAGACTAACAAATTTTGACTCTCGTAATAAACGTCATATGCAAGATGATGAAGGCTTTACCATTGTTAAGGACAAAAAGAAAAATAAACTTTAACATGTGTAAATATATAAATGATGTGTTGTTTCAACAAGTTTTTTATTTTGCAGGTTGTAGAACCGCCACTTTAAACTGTTTAGAAAGTGTATATAGTGTGATGTTGTTTTCTGTCGTCTGCTGCGATGTTTGTACAGAGTATGGTTTTATACACACACCAGTCACTGTAGCCTTTACTCACCACTGTTCATGTGTGTTAACAGGTAAAAACGTAATCACTGTAAGCCTGTACGTTTTTGTCTATCTAGTATTCATAATGGGTTTTTGCCAATTAAATATTTTTATATGTATTTTATTGAATTATATTATTATTGTTTCAATTTCTATCATTGCTGTTATTTCCCCATCTACAATAAAATGTCAATTCCAACTTTAAATATTATCACTATTAATGTTAATGGTTTAGCTGCTTATAAACGTAAAAGACTTGTAATGAACGATATTAATTCGCATAAAGCTGATGTTGTATTCTTACAAGAAACACACATTCAGTCTGTAGCAGACGGCAAAATGTTAGAATCTTTTGGTGATTTTAAGGCCTTTTGGAGTTTCGGGGCAAATAGAGAAAAGGGCGTGGGGATACTTTTATCTAATAGAATTAATTTTAACATTATTAAATTTGATTTTGATTTTTCTGGTCGTATGATTTTTCTAGATGCATCCATTAATAATATATTTTTTAGATTTCTAAATGTGTATGCTCCAGTTGATAGTACCGACAGACGGGAATTTTTTACGTATATCCATAAATTTTGTATTACATCACATGTTCTAATTTTGGGGGGTGATTTTAATTGTGTTTTAGATCTTGAGAAGGATAAAATAGGGGGAAACCCTTTTGCTGTATTGCAAGGCCATGTGCAGTTGAGAAATCTTGTAGCTGATCTTAATTTAGTTGATGTTTTCAGGTCGTTAAACCCTACGGGGGTCATTTCTACGTGGCGCGGGGTGGGGGTTTCATCACGAATAGATAGATTTTATATTTCTCAGAGATATTTACAGTTTGTTAATCATCATCAAGTATTGCCTTGTTCAGCTTCTGATCATGATTTTGGTTTAATTAATATTAATTTAAATTCTTCTGTTACTATTGGGCCAGGTTTTTGGAAGTTGAATAATTCAATACTTGATGATGATAATTTTATTCTTGAATTTAGATTGTTTTGGGAGATATATTTTGATACTGATGAGGTAATTTCTACATCATGGTGGGAACAATGTAAAATAGATATAAAGAATTTTATTGTGTCGTTTTGTAGAAATAAAAATAAGAATAATTGTATTTTACGTAGAGAATTAGAAAAACGTTTTTATCAGTTAATTTCCGCTGAATCGTCCGATCCTGGTGCATATATTGATCAAATTAAGGCTGTTAAGAAAGAATTGTTAACTTTTAACTTAATTAAAGATAGAGGTCATATTATTAGAGCCAAGGCCCGATACTTAGATAACAACGAAACACCGTCAAAATATTTTTTAAATAAAGAAAGTAAACGCGCCAAAGATAAATATATTTCTAAATTAAATGATCCTTCTTGTAATAAAACTTTTACTGATTCTGAGAATCTAATTCGCATAGCCAGTGACTTTTATTCAAATTTATTCACTAAAGAGCCTATTGACCATGATATAATGAACGATTTTTTACACGATTTACCGACACTTGATGATGAGGAAAGCGAGCTCTGTGATGGGTATATAACTCTGGAAAAAATAAGAAGTAGTCTTAATAATTTTAAACATGATCGTAGTCCTGGTCTTGATGGTCTAAGTCGGGAGTTCTTTGCTAAATTTTTTGATATTTTTGATCCTATTTTATTAGAACTTTATAATTCTTGTTATGATAATTTTTCTTTATTGTGAATCTCAAAAACTTAGTGTTATCACTTTATTATGTAAAGACAGAAATCATGATTATGATATAAAATGTTGGAGACCAATATCTTTACTTAATGTAGATTTTAAGATTCTTTCAAAAATTATTCAACGAAGATTGAGCTGTGTTATCGGGGAAATCGTACATTTTGATCAAACTTGTTCTGTTCCTGGCCGCCAAATCTCTGCTAATCTTCACTTGATACGGAACGTAATTGAATACTGTCAACAAAAACACTTGAAAGTCGCATTTGTTAATCTAGATTCGGCAAAAGCATTTGACCGAGTAGATCACGATTTCCTTTTCGCGTGTTTAAAACGATATAATTTTGGTGAATCTTTTATTAAGTGGGTGAAACTTTTATATACAGATGTATCCAGCTCAGTCCTCGTTAATGGTTTTATATCTAAATCTTTTAAAGTGACACGTTCTGTTAGACAGGGTTGTCCGTTATCACCATTATTATATGTTTTAGCTTTAGAACCTTTTTTGGTTCGCCTTAGGTCTGATCCATTTATTAAAGGTATTTCCCTTCCCGGTAATAACGGCGAGGCTCGTGTCACTGCTTATGCAGCGGGTTTTAGATGTTTATGAACAATACGGTCGAGGTTCGGGGGCCCGTTTAAATAAAAGTAAGACGAAGGTTTTAACTTTTGGTAATTTTAATATTTCGGATCAGGCCTATGGTGTATCCTGGGTAGATTCTCAGAAAGTTTTGGGAGTTAAATTTGGGAAATCCATTACTGTAGATGATAATTTTAATAAGATTTTGAATTCTTTTATATATGTTACTTTTGATTATGGTGATAGAGATATGAGCATATTTGGTCGTGCTAATATTATAAAAGCAGATGGTTTATCAAAACTTTGGCATGTTGGAAGTATAATCGACGTTCCGAATATATTAATTCAAAAATTTAATTCAATAATGTTCAAATTTATATGGGGCACTAAACGTTTTGAATGTCTTAAACGTCTGGTTTTATACGGTAGTAAGCGGGAAGGGGGTTTGTCAGTTGTGCATATTTTATTAAAATTTCAATCTCTTAGACTTAAACATATACATAATATTGTTAATGGTTGTAATTCTAATTTTAAGTATTTTGTTTTTTATTGGCTAGGGTTTACTCTCAAAAAAATTGACTCTTCCTTATTTACAAATAATATGCCACATGGTGATTCTGTACCAAGTTTCTATAAGAATTGTAAGGTAATTTTAGAGAATTTCATTAAGCTGTATCCGGATTTTAATTGGCATGATCATACTTCATCTAAAGAATTTTATTATTTATTGTTGAAACCTATAGTTAAACAAAATTTTATAGTTAAGATTATGCCTCAGATTAATTTTCAAACTGTATTTTCTAATGTTCATTGTAATTTTGTTGATCCTCGTGTAAGAAGTTTTGCTTGGCGTTTCGCGCATGATATTGTTCCTTGCATGTGGACACTTTTTACACGTAAGCATTCTTTAGAAAAAAAATGTACTTTTTGTAATAATATTGAAACACTGGAACATTTATTTTATACATGTGGAGTTGTCTCCCCTATATGGGTAATTATTCATAATTGGATTGACAGTTTATCTTTAGGCTCTATTGCATTAACTTTTGAATTGATTCGGTTTTTAACTTTTCCTAAAATGAACAAATTTATTTTTGATGTTATTTTGTATATTGTTAATTTAGCGAAGGCTGTTATATGGCGTAATCGTCAGGATTGTAAATTTAAACAGAAGTCTGTATCTACGGAAACTATTATTTGTGATTTCTTAGAGAAATTAAGATTTAGAATAACTGTTGATAAATTTAGATTTACCCCTAGCAAATTTCATAAATATTGGCTTGATCCCGGCTTATTTTGTTTGTTAGATAAAAATGGTAAGTTGTCTTTTAGTTTTTGAATTATGAAAATTTCTCGACTTTTTAATTTAGATTCTTTTCACTTCACATTGTGATTATTCTGTTGTATTAGCTATAGTTTGTTGTGTATTATAATATTGTACATGTGTTTATGTGTATTATGTTTGTAAATATGTTTATTGTTTTATATTATTTGGTGTATATACGTTTTTGGTAATATTTTTGTTAACAGTTAATTTGTACTTTGTTTATTTTTCTAATTGCAATTTAAAGTAAATAATGACAATATTTTAACATTATTCACTCCCCATCATCAATTTTTTAATTTTTATCTTTGTACATTTTTACACTGTTTGTACATAGATGATGGGATTTTTGATATGATGTATAATATTTTTATTGAGTGAATAAATTCTTTATAAAAACAAAAAAAAAAAAAAAAAAAAAAAATACACGGTAGGCTAGCCTTGGGGACTGTTTGTAAATCGCCAGTAGGAATAAATGTTTCTTATATCGATTCATTATGCTGGCTGGAATTTGCACGGTAGGCTAGCCTTTGGGACTGCGCTGTATCATACGGTCTGTCATTAAGTCAACTGGCGGGGTTTCGATTCCCCAATTGTACGTGACAAAGAGTAGGGTCGCCTGTCAAACCTCGTGGGTTTTCTCCGGGTCCTCCGATTTCCTCCCACTGCTAATGACCCCTACGCGCAAGCGAATTATTAAATAATGAACAATATGTTAGTCCCGAAATGACCTCTAAACATGCTCGTACAGCGGCGCTAGTCTTCTTTTATATAGAATTCCAACCGCCAAGGGATCTTTTACGGTCACACCAATGTTTACACGGGACTTCGGAATCGCGTTCATGGCAGCTACTCAAATATGTAACTGGTTCAAAAATTGATTGAATATTCAATGAAATATGGCCAATTTTCTGGTTTCGTGCACGTTAAAGATTTGACGTCACTAATAAAATTTTATTATTAATTACAGATAGAGTCCATGCTCAAACAGCGTCACGCCTTTTATCACAGGTACAATATTCGATACTTCTGTACGATACTACTGCAACCGCTTAACAAATTCGACTTTCTTATAAACAGCGCGAGCCGTCGATTTCTATCCAGATGATTACGGGTATAAGATAATTTTGACAAAGAAGCAACAATATCAATTCAAAGACTAATTATTACACACAGCTATCAACTATTTCTGTTACAGGGTCACTATACCCATATATTGGATAGAAGAAAACACTCATAGTTGAAATAATTTTAGTTCAAATATCATCACTGATAAAAGCACTCTTGAATTGGTTCTATACGTTGACAAAACGTACAGATTGTATCCCCTCTTATGTTTCGCTTAACAATGAAAGGTGCCGTGTTCAATTTTCGATCCCTTTGTTCTGCTACTCCTGAAATTTGGAACTGTTGTACAATGGTTTTATATATAACACTACTGATAGGCCTCTCTGTAGAAGAAGTTCCAAAAAAATATTATGTTGACTTTTCGCGAAATAGACCTCTAAAAATGCTCCAAATCGTAAAAATACGACGTTTTCGATTTTTGATCTCATTTTTCGGCTACCCCTGACATTTCAAAAAATCATACAGTGGTTTCTCACAACAGAATACCTATTTATCTCTCGATTAAGAAAGTTTTAAAAAAATCGTTTGGGGCGTTTCCGAGAAACATGCGTCTAAAATTGCTCGAAATCGCAAAATACCTTACTTTTCAAAGTCACATAACTTTTTTAGTTTTTGATAGAAACTTGTCGCTGCAGTACCATCTGATAGACAATTCAATTGGCTATTAAACGATATAAAACTTTAACTAAACGCCAAGAACAGAATTGATACATCGCATTTTCCGCACAGACACCCACTTTTCACAATTTTGTCAAAGTTTGGATACCTTTCTTGACTACTTCCGTTGATTAGAGGATTTTCATTTATAGTTCATGGACTGGTTTGGTACTTCGACTTCATATTCCTGAAGTTTCAGAAAAATCGTTGGAGCCGTTTTAAAAAAATAAGAACTCTACGATTTGACCAAAATGCGAAAAAAAGTGAAAAATCAAAGTTAAAATTTCAAAACAAAACTTATATTGTTGGAATCGGATTGATGTCAGATATCCAAAAATATAACTGAAATTTAAAAATTCCTAAAAATAAAAATAAAGTTTCTAAATTCCACAGTTTTGAATTGCTATCGGTTAAGAAATGTCTCCAGCTATCCAAAAATGTAAATATCTGAAGAATCCATTGAGAATTAAGAGAATAATGACCGATTTTCAATTTTCGTGCACGTTAAAGATTTGACGCATTTCCGCTATGCGCACAAATTTCGAAATAGCTTTAAGCAGTAGCTGCACACCACTTTTCAGACAGAAAATCAAATTTCAAACCTCTATCTCTTATAGTTGCTGAGATCTAGCTTCCCCCAATAAAAAAAATAATAATAACTAGATCTGCATAGCAGATATGAAAGCTTTCATATTAACTGCAAAGGGGGTTATTAGAATCTATTGAAACAATAAGTATAAATGTCATCAGGTATCTGAAAAATTACATTTACCTTATGAACAAAATGGGAAAAATACAAAACAAAAATTGTCGACTTGTGGCTACCATCCAAGGCATATTTAGAAAACCGTATATTATATTTATAGAGTACGCAGGACAGGAATTAGTTGTGCTTCAATGTAAACCGGCCCGTTTCTTGCCTTTAATTTTAGAGTTAGGTGTGATTTTCAAAAGATTCAATCGGAAATCGCTGAAAATCAATTGGCTTCTTCATCTCATGACCTTAAACACTGTATAAATTTAAGGTCAATCGGATATTGAATTTAGCTTCTAGAGCGCCCACAAGATTTTTTAAAGTGATCAAGGGCAATAACTCTCACGGTAATTATCGGAAATGGCAGTAAATATCAGATATCGCTGAAAATCAATACTGTAGGCATCTTCGTGTCATGACCATAAATTTAAAGTCAATCGGATATTAACTTTGGCCTCTAGAGCGTCCACAAGATATTTTGAAGTGATCAGGGGCCACAACTCTGGCAGTAAATATCAGATATCGCTGAAATTCAATCGCCTACTTCGTCTCATGACCTTAACCACTGTGTATAAATTTAAAGTCAATCGGACATTAACTTTGGCCTCTAGAGCATCCACAAGAATTTTTTTAAGTGATGAAGGGCCATAACTCTGACAGTAATTATCGGAAATCGCTGAAATTCAATTTCAATGTGGGCGTATAAAAATTAACCGATGGCATATAATATTTAATGTATGATAAAGACAAAATAGTCGATTTCGGTTTTTGGTGTTGCGCTCATTTTAAAAAAAAATGTCTTTTACGGATAATGTGTATAGTACTAATAGCAATCACATACGGAAGAGGCGATAAGATCCCTTTGCATTTGGAATTTCAAAATTAATTAAAACCAAATTTATATTCCGAAAATCGGTTGTTTATTTTTTGCTGAAACTCCTTTTTTTAATCTGATCAAAATGGGAGTAAGTCACAGAGTGGTAATTGGCATATTGTGTCCAAATTTCATGGTTTTGGGACAATCGGTGCCGGTTTCGTGGCGAAATTCCACTTTTTTCGCCCTTACAGAAGCCGTAAATGGCGGAAAAAAACGAACGGCAGGAACCGTGTCAAGAACAAACGATCTGAACGAATGCAGGTATCGCCTTGAAGTTTTCAGTGCACCTAGGTACCAACGTGAAAAGTTCCTCGCCGGAATTTGGTAGTCAACGTACCTTTGGTTCCAGCGTGGCACATGCGCGAAGCAAAAAGAAATTACGGTCGATTTTGGGATTTTGGCTATATTTCGGAGTGGTTTGGTAGATGACGGTGGATCAGGGACTCAGATTGATCTAAAATGGCGATCATAACACAACATGATAATCACTTTGAAGTATAGGTAAATTTTCGCGACCGGGTCGTTTTGCTCTACCCAGGCAACGTTCCTGTGCTCCGATTGCCTTCAAATTTGCACAGAATGTACCTTGGGATTCTAGCTATCACATATTAAAAATAGAAGAGTGTTGGATTCCGATGGGATTCTAGCTATCACATATTAAAAATAGAAGAGTGTTGGATTCCGAGAACGTTCAAAATAAATTCAAAACCCACCCCCAACAATCAAAGGTTTTTTGCTTAAAAAATTGCCGTATTTTATCGAATTTTTATTGTTCTTGATATCTGAGGATTTTCTCAATTTAATATGTGATAAATATCATCGCGGCGCAGCCAACCGCTAGAAATTCCAGAGATTTGGACCACCGGAAGGATGCCTCAGCAGTCAAAAAAGGTCAAAATAGGCGATTTCGGTTTCTAGTGTTGATACATCGTTACGGTCATTTTAAAAAATTGTCTTTTAAGGATAATGTGTATAGTACCAATACCTATCACATAAGGAAGAGGCGATAAAATCTCTTTGCATTTGCAATTTCAAAATTAATTAAAACCAATATTAAATTCCGAAAATCGGTTTTTTGCTAAAACTCTTTTTTTTAAATCGGATCAAAATGGGAGTAAGGCACAGAGTCCGGGGTGGTAATGGGCGTATTGTGTCAAAATTTCATGGTTTTCGGACAATCGGTGCCGGTGTCACGGCGAAATTCCACTTTTTTCCCCTCATGGAAGCCGTAAATTGACTTGAAGCCAGGGTCCTTGAAGTTGTACAGCTGCACCCGGTGACCGATATTTATTTAACGGGGAATAAGTGATAATTCATATTATAGCAGTAAATAATTAAAATATTTCATAGGGATTATAATAATATGTATATCTTGTCTGGGTACAGGGTTAAAACCAATATTAAATTCCGAAAATCGTTTTTTTGCTAAAACTTTTTTTTTTTAATCGGATCAAAATGGGAGTAAGGCACAGAGTCCGGGGTGGTAATGGGCGTATTGTGTCCAAATTTCATGGTTTTCGGACAATCGGTGCCGGTGTCACGGCGAAATTCCACTTTTTTCCCCTCATGGAAGCCGTAAATTGACTTGAAGCCAGGGTCCTTGAAGTTGTACAGCTGCACCCGGTGACCGATATTTATTTAACGGGGAATAAGTGATAATTCATATTATAGCAGTAAATAATTAAAATATTTCATAGGGATTATAATAATATCTATATCTTGTCTGGGTACAGGGTTAAAACCAATATTAAATTCCGAAAATGGTTTTTTGCTAAAACTCTTTTTTTTTAATGGGATCAAAATGGGGGTAAGGCACAGAGTACGGGGTGGTAATGGACGTATTGTGTCCAAATTTCATGGTTTTCGGACAATCGGTGCCGGTGTCACGGCGAAATTCCACTTTTTCCCCTCATGGAAGCCGTAAATTGACTTAGAAAAAAAACGACGAAAGGCAGGTGACAAGAACAAACGACTTGAACGAATGCAGGTATCACCTTGAAATTTTCAGGGTACCTAGGTACCAACGTGAAAAGTTGCTCGCCGGAATTTAGTACTCATGGTACCTTTGGTTCTAGCGTAGCGCATGCGCGAAGTCAAATCCAGCTAAACTCGAAAACAACCTTGTCGGCACGGAAAACATCAAAGGAGAAATTCGAATAAAAAATGATACAATGATTTCACACAACAGGCCAGCTATTAGCCTCTCGATTGACAAGAGTTTCATCGCCCTCCATTCATTATAACCAATGTCATCGTGCCCTAAAGAATCAACAAATCAGCTTGCTTATCTCTGCTTACCCTAAGCAAAAAATGCTCATCTTTGAACTCAATCATGACATTGACCTAGTGAACGCCTACACCAAGTTTGAACATTCTAGCTTAATTAGAAGGAGAGTTCTTGTGTTCCAAAGTCCCGGCCCTTCAAATTGCTTCTATTTTTCATTTTCAATTCAAAATGGTGACCATCACGTGACCGAAATCAAAATTCTGATCCGATAGATTTTTAGGCATTCCTTCCAGGATTCCGAAAATATGACGCCCGAGTCTGTAAGTAAAATAGCAAAAAAGCCTTTTTGATTTTTCACGTTTAAAGATGGTGGCACTTCCGGTTCGATCGACAAACTCCATATTTTGTGCACGAATCAGTAATTACTTGTCTAGTATCGAATTTTTTTTTTAGGTCATTCTGACCTATATTTCGACGATTTTTTTGAAAACTTTGATCCTTAATTTCACCAAGGGGAGATAATTTAGAAAATTTCCAAGGACATCATTGAAGTCGCATTGGCAAGATCTACTAACATTCTAAATTTCACGAAAATCGCACAACTATTAAAGTTGTCAAATTGGTAATAACTTCCGGTTCGAAATGACAGCGACGAATTTTCGAAATGCCAAAATCAGAAATTGCAGATTTGAAGTAAATGTTTCAAGATACTCAAAGAAAAAAGAATTAGTAAAATAGGTCAAATAGTCACAAAGTTACAGCATTGTAGGTCAAATGCATTCCTTCGTAAAATTCGGTGATTTCGGATTCGTAAAACGTTTTGAAAATATATTTAATCAACAGCCACCACCCATTTTTGGGGGGATAGGTAAAAGTTTCAGAACGATCCTATGGTTAGATTCTGAGAAATCCGATTTGTGGACAAAACACAAAAAAAAAATAACAATAATAATCTTAACAGAAACAATAAGCTTTCATATGTAATATGAAAGCTTAACTAGATCTGCATAGCAGATATGAAAGCTTTCATATTAACTGCAATGGGGTTTATTAGAATCTATTGAAACAATAAGTATAAATGTCATCAGGTATCTGAAAAGTTACATTTACCTTATGAACAAAATGGGAAAAATACAAAACAAAAATTGTCGACTTGTGGCTACCATCCAAGGCATATTTAGAAAACCGTATATTATATACAGAGTACGCAGGACAGGAATTAGTTGTGCTTCAATGTAAACCGGCCCGTTTCTTGCCTTTAGTTTTAGCGTTAGGTGTGATTTTCAAAGGATTCAATCGGAAATCGCTGAAAATCAATTGGCTTCTTCATCTCATGACCTTAAACACTGTATAAATTTAAAGTCAATCGGATATTGAATTTAGCCTCTAGAGCGTCCACAAGATTTTTTAAAGTGATCAAGGGCAATAACTCTGACGGTAATTATCGGAAATGGCAGTAAATATCAGATATCGCTGAAAATCAATACTGTAGGCATCTTCGTGTCATGACCTTAAACACTGCGCATAAATTGAAAGTCAATCGGATATTAACTTTGGCCTCTAGAGCGTCCACAAGATATTTTGAAGTGATCAGGGCCACATCTCTGGCAGTAATTATTAGATATCGCTGAAAATCAATCGCCTACTTCGTCTCATGACCTTAACCACTGTGTATAAATTTAAAGTCAATCGGACATTAGCTTTGGCCTCTAGAGCATCCACAAGATTTATTTTAAGGCTTCTTCATCTCATGACCTTAAACACTGTGTATAAATTTAAAGTCAATCGGATATTGAATTTAACCTCTAGAGCGTGCACAAGATTTTTTGAAGTGGTCAAGGACCATAATTCTGACAGTAATTATCGGAAATCGCTTAAAATCAGTAGGCTTCTTCCTCTCATGACCTTAAACACTGTGTATAAATTTAAAGTAATCGGATATTAACTTTAGCCGTCCGGACGGCGGCGACGACAATATACGACCACATTTCAATGTGGGCGTATAAAAATTAACCGATGGCATATAATATTTAATGTATGATAAAGACAAAATAGTCGATTTCGGTTTCTGGTGTTGCGCTCATTTTAAAAAAAAAAGTCTTTTACGGATAATGTGTATAGTACTAATAGCAATCACATACGGAGGAGGCGATAAGATCCCTTTGCATTTGGAATTTCAAAATTAATTAAAACCAAATTTAAATTCCGAAAATCGGTTGTTTATTTTTTGCTGAAACTCCTTTTTTTAATCTGATCAAAATGGGAGTAAGTCACAGAGTGGTAATGGGCGTATTGTGTCCAAATTTCATGGTTTTGGGACAATCGGTGCCGGTGTCGTGGCGAAATTCCACTTTTTTCGCCATTACAGAAGCCGTAAATAGGGGAAAAAACGAACGGCAGGAACCGTGTCAAGAACAAACGACCTGAACGAATACAGGTATCGCCTTGAAGTTTTCAGTGCACCTAGGTACCAACGTGAAAAGTTCCTCGCCGTAATTTGGTAGTCAACGTACCTTTGGTTCCAGCGTGGCACATGCGCGAAGTAAAAAGAAATTACGGTCGATTTTGGGATTTTGGGTATATTTCGGAGTGGTTTGGTAGATGACGGTGGATCAGAGACTCAGATTGGTCTAACATGGCGATCATAACACAACATGATAATCACTTTGAAGTATGAGTAAATTTTCGCGACCGGGTTGATTTGCTCTGTCCAGGCAACGTTCCTGTTCTCCGATTGCCTTCAAATTTGCACAGAATGTACCTTGGAATTTTAGTTATCACATATTAAAAATAGAAGAGTGTTGGATTCCGAGAACGTTCAAAATAAATTCAAAACCCACCCCCAACAATCAAAGGTTTTTTGCTTAAAAAATTGCCGTATTTTATCGAATTTTTATTGTTCTTGATATCTGAGGATATTCCCAATTTAATATGTGATAAATATCATCGCGGCGCAGCCAACCGCTAGAAATTCCAGAGATTTGGACCACCGGAAGGATGCCTCAGCAGTCAAAAAAGGTCAAAATAGGCGATTTCGGTTTCTAGTGTCGATACATCGTTACGGTCATTTTAAAAAATTGTCTTTTAAGGATAATGTGTATAGTACCAATACCTATCACATACGGAAGAGGCGATAAAATCTCTTTGCATTTGCAATTTCAAAATTAATTAAAACCAATATTAAATTCCGAAAATCGTTTTTTTGCTAAAATGGGAGTAAGGCACAGAGTCCGGGGTGGTAATGGGCGTATTGTGTCAAAATTTCATGGTTTTCGGACAATCGGTGCCGGTGTCACGGCGAAATTCCACTTTTTTCCCCTCATGGAAGCCGTAAATTGACTTGAAGCCAGGGTCCTTGAAGTTGTACAGCTGCACCCGGTGACCGATATTTATTTAACGGGGAATAAGTGATAATTCATATTATAGCAGTAAATAATTAAAATATTTCATAGGGATTATAATAATATGTATATCTTGTCTGGGTACAGGGTTAAAACCAATATTAAATTCCGAAAATCGTTTTTTTGCTAAAACTCTTTTTTTTTTAATGGGATCAAAATGGGGGTAAGGCACAGAGTCCGGGGTGGTAATGGGCGTATTGTGTCCAAATTTTTATGATATATTTAATATCAATAATATATGTATATGCATGCTTTATTTTACTTTACACGACCTCTAAAAATGCCCCAAATCGTAAAAATACGACTTTTTGGATTTCGATCTCCTTTTTTCGGCTACCCCGGACATTTTCAAAAAATGATACAATGATTTCACACAACAGGCCAGCTATTAGCCTCTCGATTGACAAGAGTTTCATCGCCCTCCATTCATTATAACCAATGTCATCGTGCCCTAAAGAATCAACAAATCAGCTTGCTTATCTCTGCTTACCCTAGGCAAAAAATGCTCATCTTTGAACTCAATCATGACATTGACCTAGTGAACGCCTACACCAAGTTTGAACATTCTAGCTTAATTAGAAGGAGAGTTCTTGTGTTCCAAAGTCCCGGCCCTTCAAATTGCTTCTATTTTTCATTTTCAATTCAAAATGGTGACCATCACGTGACCGAAATCAAAATTCTGATCTGATAGATTTTTAGGCATTCCTTCTAGGATTCCGAAAATATGACGCCCGAGTCTGTAAGTAAAATAGCAAAAAAGCCTTTTTGATTTTTCACGTTTAAAGATGGTGGCACTTCCGGTTCGATCGACAAACTCCATATTTTGTGTACGAATCAGTAATTACTTGTCTAGTATCGAATATTTTTTTTAGGTCATTCTGACCTATATTTCGACGATTTTTTTGAAAACTTTGATCCCTAATTTCACCAAGGGGAGATAATTTAGAAAATTTCCAAGGACATCATTGAAGTCGCATTGGCAAGATCTACTAACATTCTAAATTTCACGAAAATCGCACAACTATTAAAGAAGTTGTCAAATTGGTAATAACTTCCGGTTCGAAATGACAGCGACGAATTTTCGAAATGCCAAAATCCGAAATTGCAGATTTGAAGTAAATGTTTCAAGATACTCAAAGAAAAAAGAATTAGTAAAATAGGTCAAATAGTCACAAAGTTACAGCATTGTAGGTCAAATGCATTCCTTCGTAAAATTCGGTGATTTCGGATTCGTAAAACGTTTTGAAAATATATTTAATCAACAGCCACCACCCATTTTTGGGGGGATAGGTAAAAGTTTCAGAACGATCCTATGGTTAGATTCTGAGAAATCCGATTTGTGGACAAAACACAAAAAAAAAATAACAATAATAATCTTAACAGAAACAATAAGCTTTCATATGTAATATGAAAGCTTAACTAGATCTGCATAGCAGATATCAAAGCTTTCATATAAACTTCAAAAGGGGTTATTAGAATCTATGAATCATCAACCACTCTGACGGATGTAGAAAGGAATATATTGTTACTAAATCTGTTGTACTGTTTCTTGTTATGGTAAAGAAAACATGAATACAACTATGAGATTTGTATAGAACTGGCATTAATCAATATATTTATTGTTTAATACTACATGTATCTTATAGATACAAAGTGAATTAAATGAACCCAATTACATGTACGTTATATAAGCAATGTTTTTTTATTCATCGTTACTTTGAAATCACATTATTTTCATTGATGATAAAAAGGTTGTATTTGTACCGAATCCAAAAAGTATGTTGTATGACATTGCATTATCTGTACCAATTATTTATTTGCAAACCAATATACAATGTTTATTTCTACTCCAATATATTTGTTTCAACCCATGATAGTTTATTCACTCTTCTCACTTAAATACAAGAATAACACACGATTAAATTACTGAAACAAGTAATGCTGGTAGATTATAATTTGATATTGTATACCATTTACTCTCTGTTAGATAAGGCGACGTGGTAATCTGTTAGATAAACATACATGGAAGTATATGTTAGATAACTACAATTTATTATATATTTTAAACCAAGGAAGTGGCCTTTCTAAAAATAAAAAAAAATAAAGGAAAATATATTTCATACAATTGTTATACTGTTACTGTTATCGTGAAGAAACATGATTGTTTATTTAATGTTGTTTATGACAAACATGTAATCATGTACATTTTTTAAATAAGAACAATTATGCTACATGTATGAATAACTCTCAAAAATTATGTTTTCATCAATCCAAGTATTTTTTTATTTGTATTACTTGATTTATACTGAATAAAGATTACACAAACATACAAAATGGTGTTGGCTGTGTGACTGAATTCCTCGTTGAGAAGTGGTATCGGGTGTCCCATAGAGAAGAAGCAAACCCTCCTTGTGATACACTTGTGAACATTTTAAAAGACCCATTTCGCTGTGTTCCAGAAAAATCCCCATTATAGCTAGTGCATTACATGGTTGTTGTTGGGGGAAAGGTGGGTCTTTTCTATTGGCAATGATTTACTTTTTATAGGCCCACATTGAAATGTGGTCGTATATTGTCGTCGCCCCCCTTTTGCTGTTAATATCCGATTGACTTTAAATTTATACGCAGTGTTTAAGGTCATAAGACGAAGAAGCCTTTGATTTGCTCTGCCCAGGCAACGTTCCTGTGCTCCGATTGCCTTCAAATATGCACAGAATGTACCTTGGGATTCTAGCTATCACATATTAAAAATAGAAGAGTGTTGGATTCCGAGAACGTTCAAAATAAATTCAAAACCCGCCCCCAACAATCAAAGGTTTTTTGCTTAAAAAATTGCCGTATTTTATCGAATTTTTATTGTTCTTGATATCTGAGGATTTTTCTCAATTTAGTATGTGATAAATATCATCGCGGCGCAGCCAACCGCTAGAAATTCCAGAGATTTGGATGCCTCAGCAGTCAAAAAAGGTCAAAATAGGCGATTTCGGTTTCTAGTGTCGATACATCGTTACGGTCATTTTAAAAAATTGTCTTTTAAGGATAATGTGTATAGTACCAGTACCTATCACATACGGAAGAGGCGATAAAATCTCTTTGCATTTGCAATTTCAAAATTAATTAAAACCAATATTAAATTCCGAAAATCGTTTTTTTGCTAAAACTTTTTTTTTTTTAATCGGATCAAAATGGGAGTAAGGCACAGAGTCCGGGGTGGTAATGGGCGTATTGTGTCCAAATTTCATGGTTTTCGGACAATCGGTGCCGGTGTCACGGCGAAATTCCACTTTTTTCCCCTCATGGAAGCCGTAAATTGACTTGAAGCCAGGGTCCTTGAAGTTGTACAGCTGCACCCGGTGACCGATATTTATTTAACGGGGAATAAGTGATAATTCATATTATAGCAGTAAATAATTAAAATATTTCATAGGGATTATAATAATATCTATATCTTGTCTGGGTACAGGGTTAAAACCAATATTAAATTCCGAAAATCGTTTTTTTGCTAAAACTCTTTTTTTTTAATGGGATCAAAATGGGGGTAAGGCACAGAGTCCGGGGTGGTAATGGACGTATTGTGTCCAAATTTCATGGTTTTCGGACAATCGGTGCCGGTGTCACGGCGAAATTCCACTTTTTTCCCCTCATGGAAGCCGTAAATTGACTTAAAAGAAAACGACGAAAGGCAGGTGACAAGAACAAACGACATGAACGAATGCAGGTATCACCTTGAAATTTTCAGGGTACCTAGGTACCAACGTGAAAAGTTGCTCGCCGGAATTTAGTACTCATGGTACCAGCGTAGCGCATGCGCGAAGTCAAATCCAGCTAAACTCGAAAACAACCTTGTCGGCACGGAAAACATCAAAGGAGAAATTCGAATAAAAAATGATACAATGATTTCACACAACAGGCCAGCTATTAGCCTCTCGATTGACAAGAGTTTCATCGCCCTCCATTCATTATAACCAATGTCATCGTGCCCTAAAGAATCAACAAATCAGCTTGCTTATCTCTGCTTACCCTAGGCAAAAAATGCTCATCTTTGAACTCAATCATGACATTGACCTAGTGAACGCCTACACCAAGTTTGAACATTCTAGCTTAATTAGAAGGAGAGTTCTTGTGTTCCAAAGTCCCGGCCCTTCAAATTGCTTCTATTTTTCATTTTCAATTCAAAATGGTGACCATCACGTGACCGAAATCAAAATTCTGATCCGATAGATTTTTAGGTATTCCTTCCAGGATTCCGAAAATATGACGACCGAGTCTGTAAGTAAAATAGCAAAAAAGCCTTTTTGATTTTTCACGTTTAAAGATGGTGGCACTTCCGGTTCGATCGACAAACTCCATATGTTGTGTACGAATCAGTAATTACTTGTCTAGTATGGAATTTTTTTTTTTAGGTCATTCTGACCTATATTTCGACGATTTTTTTGAAAACTTTGATCCTTAATTTCACCAAGGGGAGATAATTTAGAAAATTTCCAAGGACATCATTGAAGTCGCATTGGCAAGATCTACTAACATTCTAAATTTCACGAAAATCGCACAACTATTAAAGAAGTTGTCAAATTGGTAATAACTTCCGGTTCGAAATGACAGCGACGAATTTTCGAAATGCCAAAATCCGAAATTGCAGATTTGAAGTAAATGTTTCAAGATACTCAAAGAAAAAAGAATTAGTAAAATAGGTCAAATAGTCACAGAGTTACAGCATTGTAGGTCAAATGCATTCCTTCGTAAAATTCGGTGATTTCGGATTCGTAAAACGTTTTGAAAATATATTTAATCAACAGCCACCACCCATTTTTGGGGGGATAGGTAAAAGTTTCAGAACGATCCTATGGTTAGATTCTGAGAAATCCGATTTGTGGACAAAACACAAAAAAAAAATAACAATAACTAGATCTGCATAGCAGATATCAAAGCTTTCATATAAACTTCAAAAGGGGTTATTAGAATCTATGAATCAACAACCACTCTGACGGAAGATATTCTCTGGGCTAAAAAATCTTTTTTCTCTCAGCTACGAGAGATACGTAGAATTAAACCGGCCCAGAGCCGACCGTGTTGATACGAAGCCGCTTATTTGACATTGACACATAACTGAAGGCGAATAGGCCTACCCGTCCAGTTAATACAATGGGCAATCTCACATCGGTCCACTAAAGAGAGGCACATGCTAGTCGCCCCCTACTTCCCCAAGACATTTAGTCCAAACCTTGACTCTCATACATATAAACCATTTGGTACTACATGTACATGTATTTCGTACTTATATCATATTAAACCCCTCGGCCGCCATGTTGAATCACACAGTATTTAACGTTCTATATCCTAACATCTTTATGAAATCAACGACAAATCTAAACTTGGGCACTCCAACCATTTTTATTTTTACATCATTCAGTTTTTTTTAAAACAGTAATTCTATCACAAATTATAGTGAAGACTGGACCACTAAACTAGTTACCCATCAGTTTTTCTTTGTGTTAATGCGTTCTACATTTTCAAAGCAATGATTCTTATAATGTGCGAGCCGCCATGACACCGGCGGATATTATAACTTCGATAGGCGAGAAACTTCAGGTAGCAGTTGGGTTTCATCAAATCATATAATTATGCGGTACGGCTTCACCTTTATTTCAATGGGAATTGGTTTATTATATGTGCAGTGCAGTTTTAGGTCAGTTTATGTGTAAATTAAGGGAGCTATACATAGGCCAGTAACCTTTTTGTAGTCATTTGACTAAAAAAAACTTGCGGAAAGGAACTCCGTAGGACAAGCCACTACTGTGGCAGGAGAAAGGCGGAAGACATCAGTAGTGGAACCATTTCTAAGTTAATCCCGAAGTGCGTTGCTATTGTAAGAATATATAAAATCGGGTTTCCGATCCGCTTTTTTTTTGCTGTAGTTTGAGTAATGAGTTAGAGCGTATATTTTGTAGTCAAAAAATCATTGCAAATAGAAGACCTCATCCCCACCACCACCAACCTGTAATACACTAGCTAGCTTGTGTATTTCCATATTCCATTTCCGAGAGATAGATAGAGAACACGCGAAATATAAAGTGATTTTTCTTACAATCAGGGACCATAATTCATGAAGTTACGATTCGATATGCGCAAATATCGAAAGGAACCATATTTTTGGGTTATAAACATGCATGTCAAGTTTCATCAAAATCTTTCACTGTGAAAAACCGGGGCTAAGTCATCTGAAATCAAACAAATTTTACAATGTAAGTAGTGAAAACAAAATGTTATGTTAAGCGTTGTTCGAGGGTGGGGTGGGTGCATAAAATTCCAAATGCAAAGGGTTATTTTTCGTGCACGCCAATATGCACACAGGATTTCTATTTTTCGTCCTACCTAAAAAACTGCACGCAAAGTTAGTTGTCGGGCCTTCGGTCAAGAACCACAGACAAAGGGAGAGAACGGGGACCTCTGTTTTGCATACCATCCAAGCGACTAGGCACTAATCCTTGTACCATGGACGAGGGGACGGGCGTTTTTCGTCCCATCGAAACGACTAGACACAGATCCTTGCTAGGCCTTCCATACTTCACCACTGCCAACGGGGAACCACTTTGACCTCGGGTTTTCGTACCATCCAAACGACTAGACACTAATCCTTGCAAGGCCTTCCGTTCTGCAGCAAATGAGCCACGCTGGCCTCGTTTTGTCGTAACATACAAACGACTAGACAATGTTTCATAATTTAGTCATGTTCGCGTGGGTGGGTTGGCAGCAGAATTGATATGTACATGATAGTGACACGAGGAGGGGGGGGGAGCGGGGTGTACACAAATCAGAGCTTTGTAATACACGCATATACTTGATATACTAAATACACAAATGGCTGAATTTCGAGACATTTCTGGCACTCTTTTATCACATAATGAGAACACTGCATTAATTTCTATATATCAATAAAATATGCCTCAGACCCATTGTTTATTTTTAAATTTGAATTAGACTCGTAACAAAATATATTTTCTGGCAACAAATAGCATATAAATAAAACTAGATTTACTTTCTGATTATTTTTTTTAAATGAAATCATTCCAGGGCTTTTATTGACATTTCAGAAAATGTAGAGTTGGTCCCATGCACTTGAGGCCAAGGTCCTTGAAGTTGTACAGCTGCACCCGGTGACCGATATTTATTTAACGGGGAATAAGTGATAATTCATATTATAACAGTAAATAATTAAAATATCCCATAGGGATTATAATAATATGTATATCATGTAGGTGTGCATGTAGGTTAAAATTGTGACCTCTGTAAATAGGCCCGTTCCTTGCATTTAGTTTTAGAGTTAGGAGTGCTAAAATTGAGAGAGCGAAATGGGGTTGATCGACCACTCGACACAAACTAGGTCATTTCGGGACTAACGTATGGTTCAATTTTATTTCAATAATTCGCTTGCGCGTAGGGGTCTAGCAGTGGGGGGAAACCGGGTGATCCTGAAAAAATACACAGGTTGGACGGGCGACCTACTCCTTGTCACGTACGGAAAGATACCCCAGCAGTCAAAATAGGTCAAAATAGGCGATTTCGGTTTCTAGTGTCGATGCATCGTTACGGTCAGTTTAAAAAATTGTCTTTTAAGGATAATGTGTATAGTACCAATACCTATCACATACAGAAGAGGCGATAAAATCTCTTGGCATTTCCAATTTCAAAATTAATTAAAACCAATATTAAATTCCGAAAATCGTTTTTTTGCTAAAACTCTTTTCTTTTTAATGTGATCAAAATGGGGGTAAAGCACAGAGTCAGGGGTGGTAATGGGCGTATTGTGTCCTAATTTCATGGTTTTCGGACAATCGGTGCCGGTGTCACGGCGAAATTCCACTTTTTTCCCCTCATGGAAGCCGTAAATTGACGCAAGGGGTAGGGTCGCCTGTCCAACCTTGTGGGTTTTCTCCGGGTTCTCCGGTTTCCTCCCACTGCTAAAGACCCCTACGCGCAAGCGAATTATTGAAATAAAATTAAACCATATGTTGGTCCCGAAATGACCTAGTTTGTGTCGAGTGGACGTTAAACCCCATTTCTCTCTCTCTCTCTCTCTCTCTCTCCGTAAATTGACTTGAGGCCAGTGTCCTTTAAGTTGTACAGCGGCACCAGGTGACCGATATTTATTTAACGGGGAATAAGTGATAATTCATATTATAGCAGTAAATAATTAAAATATTTCATAGGGATTATAATAATATATCATGTCTGGGTATGACAGGGTTAAAACCAATATTAAATTCCGAAAATCGTTTTTTTGCTAAAACTCTTTTTTTTTAATGGGATCAAAATGGGGATAAAGCACAGAGTCCGGGGTGGTAATGGGCGTATTGTGTCCAAATTTCATGGTTTTCGGACAATCGGTGCCGGTGTCACGGCGAAATTCCACTTTTTTCCCCTCATGGAAGCGACGAAAGGCAGGTGACAAGAACAAACGACTTGAACGAATGCAGGTATCACCTTGAAATTTTCAGGGTGCCTAGGTACCAACGTGAAAAGTTGCTCGCTGGAATTTAGTACTCATGGTACCGTTGGTTCCTGTGTAGCGCATGCGCGAAATCAAAACCAGCTAAACTCGAAAACAACCGTGTCGGCACGGAAAACATCAAAGGAGAAATTCGAATTTTTGAAATATTCAAATACCAACATTCGACCATGATCCAGGCTATCCTCAAATGTATTAATTTCGGTAATAGGAGACAAATTATCTAAGCCACGACCAATTGTGTATGTTTTCAAGCCCATAAATGTGGATTTTTCACTAATTTTCATTTTCATTTCAAAATGGCGTCCATCAGTTGACCTAAATCAAAATTCTAAACCGATAGATTTTTAGGCTTTCCTTCAAGCATTCAGAAAATGTAACTCTTATGTCTTTAAGTAAAATATTGCAAAAGCCGTATGGACTTTTCACATTTTGAGATGGTGGCACTTCCGGTTTGCTCGACAAACTCCATATTTTGTGTACTCATCAGTACTGTCTTAGCTAGTACAGAAAAAAAATTTCAAGGCAATCTGACCTATATTTCGTCGATTTTTTTGAAAAATTTGATCCTTAATTTCACCAAGGGGAGATAATTTAGAAAATTTCCAAGGACATCATTGAAGTCGCATTGGCAAGATCTACTAACATTCTAAATTTCACGAAAATCGCACAACTATTAAAGAAGTTGTCAAATTGGTAATAACTTCCGGTTCGAAATGACAGCGACAAATTTTCGAAATGCCAAAATCCGAAATTGCAGATTTGAAGTAAATGTTTCAAGATACTCAAAGAAAAAAGAATTAGTAAAATAGGTCAAATAGTCACAGAGTTACAGCATTGTAGGTCAAATGCATTCCTTCGTAAAATTCGGTGATTTCGGATTCGTAAAACGTTTTGAAAATATATTTAATCAACAGCCACCACCCATTTTTGGGGGGATAGGTAAAAGTTTCAGAACGATCCTATGGTTAGATTCTGAGAAATCCGATTTGTGGACAAAACACAAAAAAAAAACTAGATCTGCTAAGCAGATATTAAAGCTTTCATATTCACAGTCACTGTCACATGTCATAGAAATAATATGAACAGTAAAAAAAAATCATTATAATGAGTAAAAATTTGGTGAAGTTAATTCGATTTTTCACTGGTAAATAATTAAATAGACAAGTGGCATAACTTGACCCGCATCCCATCAGCTATCCTGAAAAATGCTGGAAAAATTAAACAAGTAAATTGTGTTTAGTACTGGGTTAATTAAGACAGGCATATGCCTTTGCTATACAGGATGACATGAGGGAAATTTAGCTTGGGAGGTGTAGGCCTGCAGCCAAAATTTCTAGCTAGCTTAGAAACACAACTCCGCTACACGGTCTTCCATAAAAGAAAAACTATACATTTTTGGAAAGCTTATGATGCCAGGAAGACAAAATCTGGGAGTTCCAAGCAAAATGTTTGCAATTTATTGATTTAGGGCCAGATGAAATTCGTCAAAATTGTCAAATAAATGCTATTTGTGTACTAACAATTCTGAAGTTGACATAAAATTAAATAGTTGGTAAAACACCTCATGCCTTCATCCTTGGCAATGAACAGTTTATTGGACAGATTTTGATGTAAATAAAAATGCTCAAAACACAAATGTCATGGGTGAATAAAGAATTGTGGAAATCCATTAACGGTAAAAAAGAATTATCTCCCTTTCTGTCAAATGCCTGTAATTGATAGACTATCAGGTCTTGTATGAATCATAAGACCAGGTGTGGGCAAACAAGCCCAATAATTATTTTGTTTGTTGGATCTCAAGGGCCTGTTAGGGTTGGTTGTTGGATGTTTGCTCAGAAATTATCGCTTGTATGGAACATGCTAGAGTCGATTTGTAGCATATTCTAGCCAGGGGATATGTTTGACAGTAGTTGAGTGATATGCTTTTGAAATAATGGAGATCAGTAGCACTTTATAAGCATTGAACCACATGATTTTTTTCCACTAAGATAAACATTCTAAACCCACATACATGTTCCCTTTCAATTAGCCACTACAGTATTTTTACAACTGTACATGTAGCTGTGAACTACTATTTCGGATATGATTAATGGTCAAATTACAAACATACATGTAGATATAAGTTAAAAAAAATAATTGTGTATCTGGGCTGGAATGAAGGGAAAGGTTAGAAAACAGGATGAACAGTTGTGAAATTATTTATTAAAGTGAAACAATCATTGAAAATCAAAATTAAACAGTTACTCTGCACATCAAATGTCATCAAAGTTAATCTTCATTATCATCATCACTGTCACTAAATGTATTAACATCAAATTCGGTCTCTTTAACAGTTTTTTTTTCATTTTCACATTGACTACACATGCACAGGTCTGTACAAGAAAGGGGGGTTGGGATGGCCTAGAGTGCCGCGCTTCGACCTCTAGCTGGTCGGTCACCTCTGGCTTGTGGCTGTGGCTTTGATCCCAGGTGTGAGCGTATGTGGCATGGAGATAGAGGCGTCTTCTCAACCTCGTGGGTTTCCTCCGGGCACTCCGGTTTCCTCTCACTGCTAAAGACCCATACGCGCAAGCGAATTATTGAAATAAAATTGAAACTGTATGTTAGTCCCAAAATGACCTAGTTTGTGTTGAGTGGACGTTAAACCCCATTTCTCTCTCTCTCTCTCTCTCTGTACAAGACAACTTTGCTGGCCATTTATGATTCTTTCTCTTATGACATCTTCACAGAATATATTGTATGTGGTTTAATATTCGACGGAGGGCTAGTCATCTTTGCTGAAAAATATAAATAAACATATACATGTACACAATTAAAACAAAATTCTGGAGCTTGGTTTACTCTCATTAATTTCGTACAACAGAGGAAAAAGACACTTACACAGGGGTTAACATCTTATTTTCATGCAGAAACCAGCTAATGAAGACAGGAAGGCATTAGCAGTACAAGGAGAGATAGAGAGGAGAATTGCGGTTTAACGTCCACTGGACAAAAACATAGTAATTTCAGGACTCACCCATGGTTCAGTTTTATTTGAATAATACCAGTGGCAAGAAGGCGGAGAATACAAATAAAAAAAACATCACAAATATTTACCTTTCTGATAACTGTCTAAGAAATTCAGTACATTAGCCACAATCCATGCGGGTGCTGTGAAATTTCTAGAGGAGGGAGCTGGAACCCATGAGCCCGTTAAATTCGCCACTGTAAATGAGCAGAGCTACATCAAACCTAATTTTGAGTCCCTCAGTGATAAATAACTTGATTCAAAATCGTATTATAGCCCCAACGACGATTTGATGAATGGAGACCGTAACGTTACGACAAAGTCTAACACTGTAAGTACCAAATAGTCATACGAGATATGTGCATCTCATCAAATTCAGCTTATACCATACCCACAATAATGTTACGGAGTCAGTGAGTTCAAGTTAGACAATACGCTGACCTTCCACTGACCATGCTTATAATATAAAATCTGTCAATGACAGCTGATTCATTGTTTAGTTTTTTATATGATATATTTAATATCAATAATATATGTATATGCATGCTTTATTTTACTTTACACGACCTCTAAAAATGCCCCAAATCGTAAAAATACGACTTTTTGGATTTCGATCTCCTTTTTTCGGCTACCCCGGACATTTTCAAAAAATGATACAATGACTTCACACAACAGGCCAGCTATATGCCTCTCGATTGACAAGAGTTTCATCGCCCTCCATTCATTATAACCAATGTGATCGTGCCCTAAAGAATCAACAAATCAGCTTGCTTATCTCTGCTTACCCTAGGCAAAAAATGCTCATCTTTGAACTCAATCATGACATTGACCTAGTGAACGCCTACACCAAGTTTGAACATTCTAGCTTAATTAGAAGGAGAGTTCTTGTGTTCCAAAGTCCCGGCCCTTCAAATTGCTTCTATTTTTCATTTTCAATTCAAAATGGTGACCATCACGTGACCGAAATCAAAATTCTGATCCGATAGATTTTTAGGCATTCCTTCCAGGATTCCGAAAATATGACGCCCGAGTCTGTAAGTAAAATAGCAAAAAAGCCTTTTTGATTTTTCACGTTTAAAGATGGTGGCACTTCCGGTTCGATCGACAAACTCCATATTTTGTGTACGAATCAGTAATTACTTGTCTAGTATCGAATTTTTTTTTTAGGTCATTCTGACCTATATTTCGACGATTTTTTTGAAAACTTTGATCCTTAATTTCACCAAGGGGAGATAATTTAGAAAATTTCCAAGGACATCATTGAAGTCGCATTGGCAAGATCTACTAACATTCTAAATTTCACGAAAATCGCACAACTATTAAAGAAGTTGTCAAATTGGTAATAACTTCCGGTTCGAAATGACAGCGACGAATTTTCGAAATGCCAAAATCCGAAATTGCAGATTTGAAGTAAATGTTTCAAGATACTCAAAGAAAAAAGAATTAGTAAAATAGGTCAAATAGTCACAAAGTTACAGCATTGTAGGTCAAATGCATTCCTTCGTAAAATTCGGTGATTTCGGATTCGTAAAACGTTTTGAAAATATATTTAATCAACAGCCACCACCCATTTTTGGGGGGATAGGTAAAAGTTTCAGAACGATCCTATGGTTAGATTCTGAGAAATCCGATTTGTGGACAAAACACACAAAAAAAATAACAATAACTAGATCTGCATGGCAGATATCAAAGCTTTCATATAAACTTCAAAAGGGGTTATTAGAATCTATGAATCATCAACCACTCTGACGGATGTAGAAAGGAATATATTGTTACTAAATCTGTTGTACTGTTTCTTGTTATGGTAAAGAAAACATGAATACAACTATGAGATTTGTATAGAACTGGCATTAATCAATATATTTATTGTTTAATACTACATGTATCTTATAGATACAAAGTGAATTAAATGAACCCAATTACATGTACGTTATATAAGCAATGTTTTTTTATTCATCGTTACTTTGAAATCACATTATTTTCATTGATGATAAAAAGGTTGTATTTGTACCGAATCCAAAAAGTATGTTGTATGACATTGCATTATCTGTACCAATTATTTATTTGCAAACCAATATACAATGTTTATTTCTACTCCAATATATTTGTTTCAACCCATGATAGTTTATTCACTCTTCTCACTTAAATACAAGAATAACACACGATTAAATTACTGAAACAAGTAATGCTGGTAGATTATAATTTGATATTGTATACCATTTACTCTCTGTTAGATAAGGCGACGTGGTAATCTGTTAGATAAACATACATGGAAGTATATGTTAGATAACTACAATTTATGATATATTTTAAACCAAGGAAGTGGCCTTTCTAAAAATAAAAAAAAATAAAGGAAAATATATTTCATACAATTGTTATACTGTTACTGTTATCGTGAAGAAACATGATTGTTTATTTAATGTTGTTTATGACAAACATGTAATCATGTACATTTTTTAAATAAGAACAATTATGCTACATGTATGAGTAACTCTCAAAAATTATGTTTTCATCAATCCAAGTATTTTTTTATTTGTATTACTTGATTTATACTGAATAAAGATTACACAAACATACAAAATGGTGTTGGCTGTGTGACTGAATTCCTCGTTGAGAAGTGGTATCGGGTGTCCCATAGATAAGAAGCAAACCCTCCTTGTGATACACTTGTGAACATTTTAAAAGACCCATTTCGCTGTGTTCCAGAAAAATCCCCATTATAGCTAGTGCATTACATGGTTGTTGTTGGGGGAAAGGTGGGTCTTTTCTATTGGCAATGATTTACTTTTTATAGGCCCACATTGAAATGTGGTCGTATATTGTCGTCGCCCCCCTTTTGCTGTTAATATCCGATTGACTTTAAATTTATACGCAGTGTTTAAGGTCATAAGACGAAGAAGCCTTTGATTTGCTCTGCCCAGGCAACGTTCCTGTGCTCCGATTGCCTTCAAATATGCACAGAATGTACCTTGGGATTCTAGCTATCACATATGAAAAATAGAAGAGTGTTGGATTCCGAGAACGTTCAAAATAAATTCAAAACCCGCCCCCAACAATCAAAGGTTTTTTGCTTAAAAAATTGCCGTATTTTATCGAATTTTTATTGTTCTTGATATCTGAGGATTTTTCTCAATTTAGTATGTGATATATATCATCGCGGCGCAGCCAACCGCTAGAAATTCCAGAGATTTGGACCACCGGAATGATGCCTCAGCAGTCAAAAAAGGTCAAAATAGGCGATTTCGGTTTCTAGTGTCGATACATCGTTACGGTCATTTTAAAAAATTGTCTTTTAAGGATAATGTGTATAGTACCAGTACCTATCACATACGGAAGAGGCGATAAAATCTCTTTGCATTTGCAATTTCAAAATTAATTAAAACCAATATTAAATTCCGAAAATCGTTTTTTTGCTAAAACTTTTTTTTTTTTAATCGGATCAAAATGGGAGTAAGGCACAGAGTCCGGGGTGGTAATGGGCGTATTGTGTCCAAATTTCATGGTTTTCGGACAATCGGTGCCGGTGTCACGGCGAAATTCCACTTTTTTCCCCTCATGGAAGCCGTAAATTGACTTGAAGCCAGGGTCCTTGAAGTTGTACAGCTGCACCCGGTGACCGATATTTATTTAACGGGGAATAAGTGATAATTCATATTATAGCAGTAAATAATTAAAATATTTCATAGGGATTATAATAATATCTATATCTTGTCTGGGTACAGGGTTAAAACCAATATTAAATTCCGAAAATCGTTTTTTTGCTAAAACTCTTTTTTTTTAATGGGATCAAAATGGGGGTAAGGCACAGAGTCCGGGGTGGTAATGGACGTATTGTGTCCAAATTTCATGGTTTTCGGACAATCGGTGCCGGTGTCACGGCGAAATTCCACTTTTTTCCCCTCATGGAAGCCGTAAATTGACTTGAAGCCAGGGTCCTTGAAGTTGTACAAGAACAAACGACTTGAACGAATGCAGGTATCACCTTGAAATTTTCAGGGTACCTAGGTACCAACGTGAAAAGTTGCTCGCCGGAATTTAGTACTCATGGTACCTTTGGTTCCAGCGTAGCGCATGCGCGAAGTCAAATCCAGCTAAACTCGAAAACAACCTTGTCGGCACGGAAAACATCAAAGGAGAAATTCGAATAAAAAATGATACAATGATTTCACACAACAGGCCAGCTATTAGCCTCTCGATTGACAAGAGTTTCATCGCCCTCCATTCATTATAACCAATGTCATCGTGCCCTAAAGAATCAACAAATCAGCTTGCTTATCTCTGCTTACCCTAGGCAAAAAATGCTCATCTTTGAACTCAATCATGACATTGACCTAGTGAACGCCTACACCAAGTTTGAACATTCTAGCTTAATTAGAAGGAGAGTTCTTGTGTTCCAAAGTCCCGGCCCTTCAAATTGCTTCTATTTTTCATTTTCAATTCAAAATGGTGACCATCACGTGACCGAAATCAAAATTCTGATCCGATAGATTTTTAGGTATTCCTTCCAGGATTCCGAAAATATGACGACCGAGTCTGTAAGTAAAATAGCAAAAAAGCCTTTTTGATTTTTCACGTTTAAAGATGGTGGCACTTCCGGTTCGATCGACAAACTCCATATGTTGTGTACGAATCAGTAATTACTTGTCTAGTATGGAATTTTTTTTTTTAGGTCATTCTGACCTATATTTCGACGATTTTTTTGAAAACTTTGATCCTTAATTTCACCAAGGGGAGATAATTTAGAAAATTTCCAAGGACATCATTGAAGTCGCATTGGCAAGATCTACTAACATTCTAAATTTCACGAAAATCGCACAACTATTAAAGAAGTTGTCAAATTGGTAATAACTTCCGGTTCGAAATGACAGCGACGAATTTTCGAAATGCCAAAATCCGAAATTGCAGATTTGAAGTAAATGTTTCAAGATACTCAAAGAAAAAAGAATTAGTAAAATAGGTCAAATAGTCACAGAGTTACAGCATTGTAGGTCAAATGCATTCCTTCGTAAAATTCGGTGATTTCGGATTCGTAAAACGTTTTGAAAATATATTTAATCAACAGCCACCACCCATTTTTGGGGGGATAGGTAAAAGTTTCAGAACGATCCTATGGTTAGATTCTGAGAAATCCGATTTGTGGACAAAACACAAAAAAAAAATAACAATAATAATCTTAACAGAAACAATAAGCTTTCATATGTAATATGAAAGCTTAATAATCTTAACAGAAACAATAAGCTTTCATATGTAATATGAAAGCTTAACTAGATCTGCATAGCAGATATCAAAGCTTTCATATAAACTTCAAAAGGGGTTATTAGAATCTATGAATCATCAACCACTCTGACGGATGTAGAAAGGAATATATTGTTACTAAATCTGTTGTACTGTTTCTTGTTATGGTAAAGAAAACATGAATACAACTATGAGATTTGTATAGAATTGGCATTAATCAATATATTTATTGTTTAATACTACATGTATATTATAGATACAAAGTGAATTAAATGAACCCAATTACATGTACTTTATATAAGCAATGTTTTTTTATTCATCGTTACTTTGAAATCACATTATTTTCATTGATGATAAAAAGGTTGTATTTGTACCGAATCCAAAAAGTAAGTTGTATGACATTGCATTATCTGTACCAATTATTTATTTGCAAACCAATATACAATGTTTATTTCTACTCCAATATATTTGTTTCAACCCATGATAGTTTATTCACTCTTCTCACTTAAATACAAGAATAACACACGATTAAATTACTGAAACAAGTAATGCTGGTAGATTATAATTTGATATTGTATACCATTTACTCTCTGTTAGATAAGGCGACGTGGTAATCTGTTAGATAAACATACATGGAAGTATATGTTAGATAACTACAATTTATGATATATTTTAAACCAAGGAAGTGGCCTTTCTAAAAATAAAAAAAAATAAAGGAAAATATATTTCATACAATTGTTATACTGTTACTGTTATCGTGAAGAAACATGATTGTTTATTTAATGTTGTTTATGACAAACATGTAATCATGTACATTTTTTAAATAAGAACAATTATGCTACATGTATGAATAACTCTCAAAAATTATGTTTTCATCAATCCAAGTATTTTTTTATTTGTATTACTTGATTTATACTGAATAAAGATTACACAAACATACAAAATGGTGTTGGCTGTGTGACTGAATTCCTCGTTGAGAAGTGGTATCGGGTGTCCCATAGAGAAGAAGCAAACCCTCCTTGTGATACACTTGTGAACATTTTAAAAGACCCATTTCGCTGTGTTCCAGAAAAATCCCCATTATAGCTAGTGCATTACATGGTTGTTGTTGGGGGAAAGGTGGGTCTTTTCTATTGGCAATGATTTACTTTTTATAGGCCCACATTGAAATGTGGTCGTATATTGTCGTCGCCCCCCTTTTGCTGTTAATATCCGATTGACTTTAAATTTATACGCAGTGTTTAAGGTCATAAGACGAAGAAGCCTTTGATTTGCTCTGCCCAGGCAACGTTCCTGTTCTCCGATTGCCTTCAAATATGCACAGAATGTACCTTGGGATTCTAGCTATCACATAGTAAAAATAGAAGAGTGTTGGATTCCGAGAACGTTCAAAATAAATTCAAAACCCGCCCCCAACAATCAAAGGTTTTTTGCTTAAAAAATTGCCGTATTTTATCGAATTTTTATTGTTCTTGATATCTGAGGATTTTTCTCAATTTAGTATGTGATAAATATCATCGCGGCGCAGCCAACCGCTAGAAATTCCAGAGATTTGGATGCCTCAGCAGTCAAAAAATGTCAAAATAGGCGATTTCGGTTTCTAGTGTCGATACATCGTTACGGTCATTTTAAAAAATTGTCTTTTAAGGATAATGTGTATAGTACCAGTACCTATCACATACGGAAGAGGCGATAAAATCTCTTTGCATTTGCAATTTCAAAATTAATTAAAACCAATATTAAATTCCGAAAATCGTTTTTTTTTGCTAAAACTTTTTTTTTTTTAATCGGATCAAAATGGGAGTAAGGCACAGAGTCCGGGGTGGTAATGGGCGTATTGTGTCCAAATTTCATGGTTTTCGGACAATCGGTGCCGGTGTCACGGCGAAATTCCACTTTTTTCCCCTCATGGAAGCCGTAAATTGACTTGAAGCCAGGGTCCTTGAAGTTGTACAGCTGCACCCGGTGACCGATATTTATTTAACGGGGAATAAGTGATAATTCATATTATAGCAGTAAATAATTAAAATATTTCATAGGGATTATAATAATATCTATATCTTGTCTGGGTACAGGGTTAAAACCAATATTAAATTCCGAAAATGGTTTTTTGCTAAAACTCTTTTTTTTTAATGGGATCAAAATGGGGGTAAGGCACAGAGTACGGGGTGGTAATGGACGTATTGTGTCCAAATTTCATGGTTTTCGGACAATCGGTGCCGGTGTCACGGCGAAATTCCACTTTTTCCCCTCATGGAAGCCGTAAATTGACTTAGAAAAAAAACGACGAAAGGCAGGTGACAAGAACAAACGACTTGAACGAATGCAGGTATCACCTTGAAATTTTCAGGGTACCTAGGTACCAACGTGAAAAGTTGCTCGCCGGAATTTAGTACTCATGGTACCTTTGGTTCTAGCGTAGCGCATGCGCGAAGTCAAATCCAGCTAAACTCGAAAACAACCTTGTCGGCACGGAAAACATCAAAGGAGAAATTCGAATAAAAAATGATACAATGATTTCACACAACAGGCCAGCTATTAGCCTCTCGATTGACAAGAGTTTCATCGCCCTCCATTCATTATAACCAATGTCATCGTGCCCTAAAGAATCAACAAATCAGCTTGCTTATCTCTGCTTACCCTAAGCAAAAAATGCTCATCTTTGAACTCAATCATGACATTGACCTAGTGAACGCCTACACCAATTTTGAACATTCTAGCTTAATTAGAGGCCCGGCCCTTCAAATTGCTTCTATTTTTCATTTTCAATTCAAAATGGTGACCATCACGTGACCGAAATCAAAATTCTGATCATTTAGATTTTTAGGTATTCCTTCCAGGATTCCGAAAATATGACGCCCGAGTCTGTAAGTAAAATAGCAAAAAAGCCTTTTTGATTTTTCACGTTTAAAGATGGTGGCACTTCCGGTTCGATCGACAAACTCCATATTTTGTGTACGAATCAGTAATTACTTGTCTAGTATCGAATTTTTTTTTTTAGGTCATTCTGACCTATATTTCGACGATTTTTTTGAAAACTTTGATCCTTAATTTCACCAAGGGGAGATAATTTAGAAAATTTCCAAGGACATCATTGAAGTCGCATTGGCAAGATCTACTAACATTCTAAATTTCACGAAAATCGCACAACTATTAAAGAAGTTGTCAAATTGGTAATAACTTCCGGTTCGAAATGACAGCGACGAATTTTCGAAATGCCAAAATCCGAAATTGCAGATTTGAAGTAAATGTTTCAAGATACTCAAAGAAAAAAGAATTAGTAAAATAGGTCAAATAGTCACAGAGTTACAGCATTGTAGGTCAAATGCATTCCTTCGTAAAATTCGGTGATTTCGGATTCGTAAAACGTTTTGAAAATATATTTAATCAACAGCCACCACCCATTTTTGGGGGGATAGGTAAAAGTTTCAGAACGATCCTATGGTTAGATTCTGAGAAATCCGATTTGTGGACAAAACACAAAAAAAAAATAACAATAATAATCTTAACAGAAACAATAAGCTTTCATATGTAATATGAAAGCTTAATAATCTTAACAGAAACAATAAGCTTTCATATGTAATATGAAAGCTTAACTAGATCTGCATAGCAGATATCAAAGCTTTCATATAAACTTCAAAAGGGGTTATTAGAATCTATGAATCAACAACCACTCTGACGGAAGATATTCTCTCGGCTAAAAAATCTTTTTTCTCTCAGCTACGAGAGATACGTAGAATTAAACCGGCCCAGAGCCGACCGTGTTGATACGAAGCCGCTTATTTGACTTTGACACATAACTGAAGGTGAATAGGCCTACCCGTCCAGTTAATACAATGGGCAATCTCACATCGGTCCACTAAAGAGAGGCACATGCTAGTCGCCCCCTACTTCCCCAAGACATTTAGTCCAAACCTTGACTCTCATACATATAAACCATTTGGTACTACATGTACATGTATTTCGTACTTATATCATATTAAACCCCTCGGCCGCCATGTTGAATCACACAGTATTTAACGTTCTATATCCTAACATCTTTATGAAATCAACGACAAATCTAAACTTGGGCACTCCAACCATTTTTATTTTTACATCATTCAGTTTTTTTTAAATAAGTAATTCTATCACAAATTATAGTGAAGACTGGACCACTAAACTAGTTACCCATCAGTTTTTCTTTGTGTTAATGCGTTCTACATTTTCAAAGCAATGATTCTTATAATGTGCGAGCCGCCATGACACCGGCGGATATTATAACTTCGATAGGCGAGAAACTTCAGGTAGCAGTTGGGTTTCATCAAATCATATAATTATGCGGTACGGCTTCACCTTTATTTCAATGGGAATTGGTTTATTATATGTGCAGTGCAGTTTTAGGTCAGTTTATGTGTAAATTAAGGGAGCTATACATAGGCCAGTAACCTTTTTGTAGTCATTTGACTAAAAAAAACTTGCGGAAAGGAACTCCGTAGGACAAGCCACTACTGTGGCAGGAGTAAGGCGGAAGACATCAGTAGTGGAACCATTTCTAAGTTAATCCCGAAGTGCGTTGCTATTGTAAGAATATATAAAATCGGGTTTCCGTTCCGCTTTTTTTTGCTGTAGTTTGAGTAATGAGTTAGAGCGTATATTTTGTAGTCAAAAAATCATTGCAAATAGAAGACCTCATCCCCACCACCACCAACCTGTAATACACTAGCTAGCTTGTGTATTTCCATATTCCATTTCCGAGAGATAGATAGAGAACACGCGAAATATAAAGTGATTTTTCTTACAATCAGGGACCATAATTCATGAAGTTACGATTCGATGTTCGCAAATATCGAAAGGAACCATATCTTTGGGTTATAAACATGCATGTCAAGTTTCATCAAAATCTTTCACTGTGAAAAACCGGGGCTAAGTCATCTGAAATCAAACAAATTTTACAATGTAGGTAGTGAAAACAAAATGTTATGTTAAGCGTTGTTCGAGGGTGGGGTGGGTGCATAAAATTCCAAATGCAAAGGGTTATTTTTCGTGCACGCCAATATGCACACAGGATTTCGATTTTTCGTCCTACCTAAAAAAACTGCACGCAAAGTTAGTTGTCGGGCCTTCGGTCAAGAACCACAGACAAAGGGAGAGAACGGGGACCTCTGTTTTGCATACCATCCAAGCGACTAGGCACTAATCCTTGTACCATGGACGAGGGGACGGGCGTTTTTCGTCCCATCGAAACGACTAGACACAGATCCTTGCTAGGCCTTCCATACTTCACCACTGCCAACGGGGAACCACTTTGACCTCGGGTTTTCGTACCATCCAAACGACTAGACACTAATCCTTGCAAGGCCTTCCGTTCTGCAGCAAATGAGCCACGCTGGCCTCGTTTTGTCGTAACATACAAACGACTAGACAATGTTTCATAATTTAGTCATGTTCGCGTGGGTGGGTTGGCAGCAGAATTGATATGTACATGATAGTGACACGAGGAGGGGGGGGGGAGCGGGGTGTACACAAATCACACAAATCAGAGCTTTGTAATACACGCATATACTTGATATACTAAATACACAAATGGCTGAATTTCGAGACATTTCTGGCACTCTTTTATCACATAATGAGAACACTGCATTAATTTCTATATATCAATAAAATATGCCTCAGACCCATTGTTTATTTTTAAATTTGAATTAGACTCGTAACAAAATATATTTTCTGGCAACAAATAGCATATAAATAAAACTAGATTTACTTTCTGATTATTTTTTTTAAATGAAATCATTCCAGGGCTTTTATTGACATTTCAGAAAATGTAGAGTTGGTCCCATGCACTTGAGGCCAAGGTCCTTGAAGTTGTACAGCTGCACCCGGTGACCGATATTTATTTAACGGGGAATAAGTGATAATTCATATTATAACAGTAAATAATTAAAATATCCCATAGGGATTATAATAATATGTATATCATGTAGGTGTGCATGTAGGTTAAAATTGTGACCTCTGTAAATAGACCTGTTCCTTGCATTTAGTTTTAGAGTTAGGAGTGCTAAAATTGAGAGAGCGAAATGGGGTTGATCGACCACTCGACACAAACTAGGTCATTTCGGGACTAACGTATGGTTCAATTTTATTTCAATAATTCGCTTGCGCGTAGGGGTCTAGCAGTGGGGGGAAACCGGGTGATCCTGAAAAAATACACAGGTTGGACGGGCGACCTACTCCTTGTCACGTACGGAAAGATACCCCAGCAGTCAAAATAGGTCAAAATAGGCGATTTCGGTTTCTAGTGTCGATGCATCGTTACGGTCAGTTTAAAAAATTGTCTTTTAAGGATAATGTGTATAGTACCAATACCTATCACATACGGAAGAGGCGATAAAATCTCTTTGCATTTCCAATTTCAAAATTAATTAAAACCAATATTAAATTCCGAAAATCGTTTTTTTGCTAAAACTCTTTTCTTTTTAATGTGATCAAAATGGGGGTAAAGCACAGAGTCAGGGGTGGTAATGGGCGTATTGTGTCCTAATTTCATGGATTTCGGACAATCGGTGCCGGTGTCACGGCGAAATTCCACTTTTTTCCCCTCATGGAAGCCGTAAATTGACGCAAGGAGTAGGGTCGCCTGTCCAACCTTGTGGGTTTTCTCCGGGTCCTCCGGTTTCCTCCCACTGCTAAAGACCCCTACGCGCAAGCGAATTATTGAAATAAAATTAAACCATATGTTGGTCCCGAAATGACCTAGTTTGTGTCGAGTGGACGTTAAACCCCAGTTCTCTCTCTCTCTCCGTAAATTGACTTGAGGCCAGTGTCCTTTAAGTTGTACAGCGGCACCAGGTGACCGATATTTATTTAACGGGGAATAAGTGATAATTCATATTATCGCAGTAAATAATTAAAATATTTCATAGGGATTATAATAATATATCATGTCTGGGTATTACAGGGTTAAAACCAATATTAAATTCCGAAAATCGTTTTTTTGCTAAAACTCTTTTTTTTTAATGGGATCAAAATGGGGGTAAAGCACAGAGTCCGGGGTGGTAATGGGCGTATTGTGTCCAAATTTCATGGTTTTCGGACAATCGGTGCCGGTGTCACGGCGAAATTCCACTTTTTTCCCCTCATGGAAGCCGTAAATTGACTTAAAAAAAAAACGACGAAAGGCAGGTGACAAGAACAAACGACATGAACGAATGCAGGTATCACCTTGAAATTTTCAGGGTGCCTAGGTACCAACGTGAAAAGTTGCTCGCCGGAATTTAGTACTCATGGTACCGTTGGTTCCTGTGTAGCGCATGCGCGAAATCAAAACCAGCTAAACTCGAAAACAACCTTGTCGGCACGGAAAACATCAAAGGAGAAATTCGAATTTTTGAAATATTCAAATACCAAACATTTGACCATGATCCAGGCTATCCTCAAATGTATTAATTTCGGTAATAAGAGACAGATTCTCTAAGCCACGACCAATTGTGTATGTTTTCAAGCCCATAAATGTGGATTTTTCACTAATTTTCATTTTCATTTCAAAATGGCGTCCATCAGTTGACCTAAATCAAAATTCTAAACCGATAGATTTTTAGGCTTTCCTTCAAGCATTCAGAAAATGTAACTCTTATGTCTTTAAGTAAAATATTGCAAAAGCCGTATGGACTTTTCACATTTTGAGATGGTGGCACTTCCGGTTTGCTCGACAAACTCCATATTTTGTGTACTCATCAGTACTGTCTTAGCTAGTACAGAAAAAAAATTTCAAGGCAATCTGACCTATATTTCGTCGATTTTTTTGAAAACTTTGATCCTTAATTTCACCAAGGGGAGATAATTTAGAAATTTTACAAGGACATCATTGAAGTCGCATTGACAAGATCTACTAACATTCTAAATTTCACGAAAATCGCACAACTATTAAAGAAGTTGTCAAATTGGTAATAACTTCCGGTTCGAAATGACAGCGACGAATTTTCGAAATGCCAAAATCCGAAATTGCAGATTTGAAGTAAATGTTTCAAGATACTCAAAGAAAAAAGAATTAGTAAAATAGGTCAAATAGTCACAGAGTTACAGCATTGTAGGTCAAATGCATTCCTTCGTAAAATTCGGTGATTTCGGATTCGTAAAACGTTTTGAAAATATATTTAATCAACAGCCACCACCCATTTCTGGGGGGATAGGTAAAAGTTTCAGAACGATCCTATGGTTAGATTCTGAGAAATCCGATTTGTGGACAAAAAAAAAAAAAAAATAACAACTAGATCTGTATAGCAGATATCAAAGCTTTCATATAAACTTCAAAAGGGGTTATTAGAATCTATGAATCATCAACCACTCTGACGGATGTAGAAAGGAATATATTGTTACTAAATCTGTTGTACTGTTTCTTGTTATGGTAAAGAAAACATGAATACAACTATGAGATTTGTATAGAATTGGCATTAATCAATATATTTATTGTTTAATACTACATGTATATTATAGATACAAAGTGAACTAGATCTGCATAGCAGATATCAAAGCTTTCATATAAACTTCAAAAGGGGTTATTAGAATCTATGAATCATCAACCACTCTGACGGATGTAGAAAGGAATATATTGTTACTAAATCTGTTGTACTGTTTCTTGTTATGGTAAAGAAAACATGAATACAACTATGAGATTTGTATAGAATTGGCATTAATCAATATATTTATTGTTTAATACTACATGTATATTATAGATACAAAGTGAATTAAATGAACCCAATTACATGTACTTTATATAAGCAATGTTTTTTTATTCATCGTTACTTTGAAATCACATTATTTTCATTGATGATAAAAAGGTTGTATTTGTACCGAATCCAAAAAGTATGTTGTATGACATTGCATTATCTGTACCAATTATTTATTTGCAAACCAATATACAATGTTTATTTCTACTCCAATATATTTGTTTCAACCCATGATAGTTTATTCACTCTTCTCACTTAAATACAAGAATAACACACGATTAAATTACTGAAACAAGTAATGCTGGTAGATTATAATTTGATATTGTATACCATTTACTCTCTGTTAGATAAGGCGACGTGGTAATCTGTTAGATAAACATACATGGAAGTATATGTTAGATAACTACAATTTATGATATATTTTAAACCAAGGAAGTGGCCTTTCTAAAAATAAAAAAAAATAAAGGAAAATATATTTCATACAATTGTTATACTGTTACTGTTATCGTGAAGAAACATGATTGTTTATTTAATGTTGTTTATGACAAACATGTAATCATGTACATTTTTTAAATAAGAACAATTATGCTACATGTATGAATAACTCTCAAAAATTATGTTTTCATCAATCCAAGTATTTTTTTATTTGTATTACTTGATTTATACTGAATAAAGATTACACAAACATACAAAATGGTGTTGGCTGTGTGACTGAATTCCTCGTTGAGAAGTGGTATCGGGTGTCCCATAGAGAAGAAGCAAACCCTCCTTGTGATACACTTGTGAACATTTTAAAAGACCCATTTCGCTGTGTTCCAGAAAAATCCCCATTATAGCTAGTGCATTACATGGTTGTTGTTGGGGGAAAGGTGGGTCTTTTCTATTGGCAATGATTTACTTTTTATAGGCCCACATTGAAATGTGGTCGTATATTGTCGTCGCCCCCCTTTTGCTGTTAATATCCGATTGACTTTAAATTTATACGCAGTGTTTAAGGTCATAAGACGAAGAAGCCTTTGATTTGCTCTGCCCAGGCAACGTTCCTGTGCTCCGATTGCCTTCAAATATGCACAGAATGTACCTTGGGATTCTAGCTATCACATATTAAAAATAGAAGAGTGTTGGATTCCGAGAACGTTCAAAATAAATTCAAAACCCGCCCCCAACAATCAAAGGTTTTTTGCTTAAAAAATTGCCGTATTTTATCGAATTTTTATTGTTCTTGATATCTGAGGATTTTTCTCAATTTAGTATGTGATAAATATCATCGCGGCGCAGCCAACCGCTAGAAATTCCAGAGATTTGGATGCCTCAGCAGTCAAAAAAGGTCAAAATAGGCGATTTCGGTTTCTAGTGTCGATACATCGTTACGGTCATTTTAAAAAATTGTCTTTTAAGGATAATGTGTATAGTACCAGTACCTATCACATACGGAAGAGGCGATAAAATCTCTTTGCATTTGCAATTTCAAAATTAATTAAAACCAATATTAAATTCCGAAAATCGTTTTTTTGCTAAAACTTTTTTTTTTTTAATCGGATCAAAATGGGACTAAGGCACAGAGTCCGGGGTGGTAATGGGCGTATTGTGTCCAAATTTCATGGTTTTCGGACAATCGGTGCCGGTGTCACGGCGAAATTCCACTTTTTTCCCCTCATGGAAGCCGTAAATTGACTTGAAGCCAGGGTCCTTGAAGTTGTACAGCTGCACCCGGTGACCGATATTTATTTAACGGGGAATAAGTGATAATTCATATTATAGCAGTAAATAATTAAAATATTTCATAGGGATTATAATAATATCTATATCTTGTCTGGGTACAGGGTTAAAACCAATATTAAATTCCGAAAATCGTTTTTTTGCTAAAACTCTTTTTTTTTAATGGGATCAAAATGGGGGTAAGGCACAGAGTCCGGGGTGGTAATGGACGTATTGTGTCCAAATTTCATGGTTTTCGGACAATCGGTGCCGGTGTCACGGCGAAATTCCACTTTTTTCCCCTCATGGAAGCCGTAAATTGACTTAAAAAAAAAACGACGAAAGGCAGGTGACAAGAACAAACGACATGAACGAATGCAGGTATCACCTTGAAATTTTCAGGGTACCTAGGTACCAACGTGAAAAGTTGCTCGCCGGAATTTAGTACTCATGGTACATTTGGTTCCAGCGTAGCGCATGCGCGAAGTCAAATCCAGCTAAACTCGAAAACAACCTTGTCGGCACGGAAAACATCAAAGGAGAAATTCGAATAAAAAATGATACAATGATTTCACACAACAGGCCAGCTATTAGCCTCTCGATTGACAAGAGTTTCATCGCCCTCCATTCATTATAACCAATGTCATCGTGCCCTAAAGAATCAACAAATCAGCTTGCTTATCTCTGCTTACCCTAAGCAAAAAATGCTCATCTTTGAACTCAATCATGACATTGACCTAGTGAACGCCTACACCAAGTTTGAACATTCTAGCTTAATTAGAAGGAGAGTTCTTGTGTTCCAAAGTCCCGGCCCTTCAAATTGCTTCTATTTTTCATTTTCAATTCAAAATGGTGACCATCACGTGACCGAAATCAAAATTCTGATCCGATAGATTTTTAGGTATTCCTTCCAGGATTCCGAAAATATGACGCCCGAGTCTGTAAGTAAAATAGCAAAAAAGCCTTTTTGATTTTTCACGTTTAAAGATGGTGGCACTTCCGGTTCGATCGACAAACTCCATATTTTGTGTACGAATCAGTAATTACTTGTCTAGTATCGAATTTTTTTTTTAGGTCATTCTGACCTATATTTCGACGATTTTTTTGAAAACTTTGATCCTTAATTTCACCAAGGGGAGATAATTTAGAAAATTTCCAAGGACATCATTCAAGTCGCATTGGCAAGATCTACTAACATTCTAAATTTCACGAAAATCGCACAACTATTAAAGAAGTTGTCAAATTGGTAATAACTTCCGGTTCGAAATGACAGCGACGAATTTTCGAAATGAAAAAATCCGAAATTGCAGATTTGAAGTAAATGTTTCAAGATACTCAAAGAAAAAAGAATTAGTAAAATAGGTCAAATAGTCACAGAGTTACAGCATTGTAGGTCAAATGCATTCCTTCGTAAAATTCGGTGATTTCGGATTCGTAAAACGTTTTGAAAATATATTTAATCAACAGCCACCACCAATTTTTGGGGGGATAGGTAAAAGTTTCAGAACGATCCTATGGTTAGATTCTGAGAAATCCGATTTGTGGACAAAACACAAAAAAAAAAACTAGATCTGCTAAGCAGATATTAAAGCTTTCATATTCACAGTCACTGTCACATGTCATAGAAATAATATGAACAGAAAAAAAAAATCATTATAATGAGTAAAAATTTGGTAAAGTTAATTCGATTTTTCACTGGTAAATAATTAAATAGACAAGTGGCATAACTTGACCCGCATCCCATCAGCTATCCTGAAAAATGCTGGAAAAATTAAACAAGTAAATTGTGTTTAGTACTGGGTTAATTAAGACAGGCATATGCCTTTGCTATACAGGATGACATGAGGGAAATTTAGCTTGGGAGGTGTAGGCCTGCAGCCAAAATTTCTAGCTAGCTTAGAAACACAACTCCGCTACACGGTCTTCCATAAAAGAAAAACTATACATTTTTGGAAAGCTTATGATGCCAGGAAGACAAAATCTGGGAGTTCCAAGCAAAATGTTTGCAATTTATTGATTTAGGGCCAGATGAAATTCGTCAAAATTGTCAAATAAATGCTATTTGTGTACTAACAATTCTGAAGTTGACATAAAATTAAATAGTTGGTAAAACACCTCATGCCTTCATCCTTGGCAATGAACAGTTTATTGGACAGATTTTGATGTAAATAAAAATGCTCAAAACACAAATGTCATGGGTGAATAAAGAATTGTGGAAATCCATTAACGGTAAAAAAGAATTATCTCCCTTTCTGTCAAATGCCTGTAATTGATAGACTATCAGGTCTTGTATGAATCATAAGACCAGGTGTGGGCAAACAAGCCCAATAATTATTTTGTTTGTTGGATCTCAAGGGCCTGTTAGGGTTGGTTGTTGGATGTTTGCTCAGAAATTATCGCTTGTATGGAACATGCTAGAGTCGATTTGTAGCATATTCTAGCCAGGGGATATGTTTGACAGTAGTTGAGTGATATGCTTTTGAAATAATGGAGATCAGTAGCACTTTATAAGCATTGAACCACATGATTTTTTTCCACTAAGATAAACATTCTAAACCCACATACATGTTCCCTTTCAATTAGCCACTACAGTATTTTTACAACTGTACATGTAGCTGTGAACTACTATTTCGGATATGATTAATGGTCAAATTACAAACATACATGTAGATATAAGTTAAAAAAAATAATTGTGTATCTGGGCTGGAATGAAGGGAAAGGTTAGAAAACAGGATGAACAGTTGTGAAATTATTTATTAAAGTGAAACAATCATTGAAAATCAAAATTAAACAGTTACTCTGCACATCAAATGTCATCAAAGTTAATCTTCATTATCATCATCACTGTCACTAAATGTATTAACATCAAATTCGGTCTCTTTAACAGTTTTTTTTTCATTTTCACATTGACTACACATGCACAGGTCTGTACAAGAAAGGGGGGTTGGGATGGCCTAGAGTGCCGCGCTTCGACCTCTAGCTGGTCGGTCACCTCTGGCTTGTGGCTGTGGCTTTGATCCCAGGTGTGAGCGTATGTGGCATGGAGATAGAGGCGTCTTCTCAACCTCGTGGGTTTCCTCCGGGCACTCCGGTTTCCTCTCACTGCTAAAGACCCATACGCGCAAGCGAATTATTGAAATAAAATTGAAACCGTATGTTAGTCCCAAAATGACCTAGTTTGTGTTGAGTGGACGTTAAACCCCATTTCTCTCTCTCTCTCTCTGTACAAGACAACTTTGCTGGCCATTTATGATTCTTTCTCTTATGACATCTTCACAGAATATATTGTATGTGGTTTAATATTCGACGGAGGGCTAGTCATCTTTGCTGAAAATATAAATAAACATATACATGTACACATTTAAAACAAAATTCTGGAGCTTGGTTTACTCTCATTAATTTCGTACAACAGAGGAAAAAGACACTTACACAGGGGTTAACATCTTATTTTCATGCAGAAACCAGCTAATGAAGACAGGAAGGCATTAGCAGTACAAGGAGAGATAGAGAGGAGAATTGCGGTTTAACGTCCACTGGACAAAAACATAGTAATTTCAGGACTCACTCATGGTTCAGTTTTATTTGAATAATACCAGTGGCAAGAAGGCGGAGAATACAAATAAAAAAAACATCACAAATATTTACCTTTCTGATAACTGTCTAAGAAATTCAGTACATGTATATTGCCTATAACATTTTTGGTGATATCTGACCTCAATGGCCACACAATCTTGCCCTCTGATATGCCTTAAAATATCTTCATCCTCTTTCAATTCAGCAGCTTTCAACAGTTGGCCTACAAACAAATTTGCAAACAAATTATACACCATATAGCGTTGAATGTTGTTTGTGCTCAAGGGTGGGGGAGGGAATGTCACTTTGAGGCCTACATGTACATGTACCTGGCTGGTCAACTCTGGCATGCGGTTTAGTTCAGATCCTTTGTGTGAGCGGAAATGGTCTAGAGACAGATCGTCTTAGCAAGGCACCTACAAGTGGGCCAAGAAAATAAAAAACAAGTTAATGTATGTTTCTTTATCACCAAATGATTTATGTAAGTTGTGAAGTAAAACAGTTGAACATTAAATCCCATTTCAATTTATTTGCATGAGGTGAAGAGAAATAATGGTATTGAACAATTGACTATTCATGAAAGATACTAAAGAGAACTTTATTAATTTATACATACTTTTGCTAATTTTATTGTTATATCTTGGTAGTAACATACCAATATAAATAGTAATATTGTTTCTAGATGAAGACTATTATAATTGAAATGAAATGGGATTTCACATCATAATGCTATGCACGGACTGGGCTAATAATGACAAAAAACTACAATGAATACAATAGTATAAAATGTTGCTATGAAATTAAATAAATGTTGTATACAATAATTAACCGGTTTAATACTATATTATACATAAAAGTGAATGAAATTCAATGTTTACTATTTTGCTTTATACATGAATATCACAGGTCAAATTATTGAAATAAATAATGCAAATAGATTATGATTTGAAACATCTTGTATGTCATTGTTCTATTTGTTATATAAGACTACATGATATAAACTTTTTGATAAGCCTCTTTTATCATATTTTGAACCAATGGAATAAAGAGCAAAGACCTAGAATATATTGTAAATATAATCAGGTTTTTGATCAACTGATCAAAGGAAAATATTGCGAATAAATTTGTTGTACTGCTATTGTAAAGAAATCATCATTGTTTTATTTGATATTTAGAATACACATAATCGTGTGTATATATTTGAAGTTAAGAGCAATTATGATTAGTGATACCTGTATGACCAACTCTCAAAAGATAATCTCATTAAACCAAGTACTTTTTTTCATTTGTATTAGTTGATTTATACTGAATAAAGATAACACAAACAAACAAAAATGAGTTGGCTGTGTGAACACCTCAATGACAAGTGGTATCAGATGCCTCAGAGAGAATATTCAAATGCTCCTTGTGATACGTTTGTAACACAATTATAACCTAATGTATTACACGGGAGTGGAGTGGGTGGGTCGGGGGGCTTTTCGATTGGCAGGGGACTATTAAAATGGGTAAGCAGAGATAAGCAATTTGATGAAACTTTGTGTATAGTTTCATTACATTAGTACCTTGACCATATTACCTTGACCAAGTTCGACAATGAGCATTCTCTTAGTCAGGATAAGCAAAGCAACTTGATTGGCCGGGACTTTGAATTGGTTGATGCTTTGGGGTATGATAACTTTGGTTATAATGAAGTACTGGAACATAACAACCCAGCTTTTAATTGAGCTAGAATGTTTAAACTTGGTGTAGATGTTCATCAGGTCTTGACTGAACATTTTGAGCTACAGCTTGGCAATTTCATTGGTCGATGCTTTGGGACAAGATAACCTTGATTTCTATCTGACAGAGAGTGATGAAATTTACAGTATAGTTTGATTGCTCGATACTTTTGAAAAAAATATGAAAGTGCGATTAATTAATGTGTCATCTTTTACTTTGGGGTTTTGGCGGGAGACATCAGCCATACTGTTTGCTTGTTTAATATCCCCTATACAATATACGCTCGACCTCATTACCCGAACTGGGGTAGAAAAGTGGGATCTTTGACAATGAGGCAATGAACTTGTACATTCTTTTGCAGCTGCACAAGAGGGAACATCAACGCCGGATTAACCATGGTGGTGGGGAGGGGGGCTGATACCGACCGTGAAGCCCCGCAAGGGGGTCGGGTCAGGGGGTTCTCCCGCTAAGAAATTTTAATTGGAGGCCGAAAACGTGATTTCATGACATTTCAGGCACTTGTGTCGGAGCCATTTAGAAGTACCCCCCCAGAAAAATAAAATTCTGCCACAAAATTAGCCACAATCCATGCGGGTGCTGTGAAATTTCTAGAGGAGGGAGCTGGAACCCATGAGCCCGTTAAATTCGCCACTGTAAATGAGCAGAGCTACATCAAACCTAATTTTGAGTCCCTCAGTGATAAATAACTTGATTCAAAATCGTATTATAGCCCCAACGACGATTTGATGAATGGAGACCGTAACGTTACGACAAAGTCTAACACTGTAAGTACCAAATAGTCATACGAGATATGTGCATCTCATCAAATTCAGCTTATACCATACCCACAATAATGTTACGGAGTCAGTGAGTTCAAGTTAGACAATACGCTGACCTTCCACTGACCATGCTTATAATATAAAATCTGTCAATGACAGCTGATTCATTGTTTAGTTTTTTATATGATATATTTAATATCAATAATATATGTATATGCATGCTTTATTTTACTTTACACGACCTCTAAAAATGCCCCAAATCGTAAAAATACGACTTTTTGGATTTCGATCTCCTTTTTGCGGCTACCCCGGACATTTTCAAAAAATGATACAATGATTTCACACAACAGGCCAGCTATTAGCCTCTCGATTGACAAGAGTTTCATCGCCCTCCATTCATTATAACCAATGTCATCGTGCCCTAAAGAATCAACAAATCAGCTTGCTTATCTCTGCTTACCCTAGGCAAAAAATGCTCATCTTTGAACTCAATCATGACATTGACCTAGTGAACGCCTACACCAAGTTTGAACATTCTAGCTTAATTAGAAGGAGAGTTCTTGTGTTCCAAAGTCCCGGCCCTTCAAATTGCTTCTATTTTTCATTTTCAATTCAAAATGGTGACCATCACGTGACCGAAATCAAAATTCTGATCCGATAGATTTTTAGGCATTCCTTCCAGGATTCCGAAAATATGACGCCCGAGTCTGTAAGTAAAATAGCAAAAAAGCCTTTTTGATTTTTCACGTTTAAAGATGGTGGCACTTCCGGTTCGATCGACAAACTCCATATTTTGTGTACGAATCAGTAATTACTTGTCTAGTATCAAATATTTTTTTTTAGGTCATTCTGACCTATATTTCGACGATTTTTTTGTAAACTTTGATCCTTAATTTCACCAAGGGGAGATAATTTAGAAAATTTCCAAGGACATCATTGAAGTCGCATTGGCAAGATCTACTAACATTCTAAATTTCACGAAAATCGCACAACTATTAAAGAAGTTGTCAAATTGGTAATAACTTCCGGTTCGAAATGACAGCGACGAATTTTCGAAATGCCAAAATCCGAAATTGCAGATTTGAAGTAAATGTTTCAAGATACTCAAAGAAAAAAGAATTAGTAAAATAGGTCAAATAGTCACAAAGTTACAGCATTGTAGGTCAAATGCATTCCTTCGTAAAATTCGGTGATTTCGGATTCGTAAAACGTTTTGAAAATATATTTAATCAACAGCCACCACCCATTTTTGGGGGGATAGGTAAAAGTTTCAGAACGATCCTATGGTTAGATTCTGAGAAATCCGATTTGTGGACAAAACACAAAAAAAAAATAACAATAATAATCTTAACAGAAACAATAAGCTTTCATATGTAATATGAAAGCTTAATAATAATCTTAACAGAAACAATAAGCTTTCATATGTAATATGAAAGCTTAATAATATTAATCTTAGTAATAACAATAGCCTTTCACCGAAGGTGAAAGCCTAATAATATTATTCTTAGTAATAACAATAGCCTTTCACCGAAGGTGAAAGCCTAATAATAATACTAGAATTGCGCGCAATGCCGAAGGCTTTCACGGTCGCAACGGCGTCACACGATCGCCAGATATATGACAAAAGACTATCCCCACCACTCCCCCCCCCCCCCAAAAAAAAACAACAAAAAAACACACTCTAGCATAACTCAGATATTGACCCCTAAACATGCCCCAACACGTAAAAATACGCTGTTTTCAATTTTCGATCTCTTTTTTCGGCTACCCATGACAATTAGAAAAATTGTACAAGGGTTTCACACAATACACTACCCAGTAGAATCTCGATTGAGCAAGTTTGAAAGAAATCATTGGCGGCTTTTCCGAGAAAAGTAATTATATAACTGTTAAATTAAACAACGGATAACTCCTACCTCTTAAAATGATTTTTATAATTAGTAAATACTTATTATTATCTAATGATTGTTGTTTTGTGACATATATAGTGTAACCAATATCTACATTGTACTTTTATAATCAATATGATACTGTGCATTAGTCGTGTTTCTGTTCTTATGAATTTAATTTCTTCATGCAATATTTGTAAATCGCCAGTAGGAATAAATTTCTCTTATATAGATACATTATGCTGGCTGGAAATTACACGGTAGGCTCGCCTTGGGGACTGTTTGTAAATCGCCAGTAGGAATAAATGTTTCTTATATAGATTCATTATGCTGGCTGGAATTAGCACGGTAGGCTAGCCTTTGGGACTGCGCTGTATCATACGGTCTGTCATTGAGCCAACTGGCGGGGTTTCGATTCCCCGGTTGTACGTGTCAAGGAATAGGGTCGCCTGTCCAAGCTCTTGGATTTTCTCCGGTTTCCTCCCACTGCTAATGACCCCTACGCGCAAGCGAATTATTGAAATAAAAAATAATGAACCGTATGTTAGTCCCGAAATGACCTCTAAACATTCTCGTACAGCGGCGATAGTCTTCTTTTATATAGAATTCCAACCGCCAAGGGATCTTTTACGGCCACACCAATGTGTACACGGGACTTCGTAATCGCGTTCATGTCAGCTACTCAAATATGTAACTGGTTCAAAAATTGATTGAATATTCAATGAAATATCGCCAATTTTCTGGTTTCGTGCACGTTAAAGATTTGACGTCACTAATAAAATTTTAATCTTAATTACATGCTCAAGTCCATGCTCAAACGACGTCACGCCTTTTATTACAGGTACAATATTCGATACTACTGTACAATACTACTGCAACTGCTTAACAAATTGGACTTTCTTATAAACAGCGCGAGCCGTCGATTTCTATCCAGATGATTACCGGTATAAGATAATTTTGACAAAGAAGCAACAATATTAATTCAAAGACTAATTATTACACACAGCTATCAACTATTTCTGTTACAGGGTCACTAAACACATATTTTGGATAGAAGAAAACACTCATAGTTGAAATAATTTTAGTTCAAATATCATCACTGATAAAAGCACTCTTGAATTGGCTCTATACGTTGACAAAACGTACAGATTGTATCCCCGACTTATGTTTCGCTTACCAATGAAAGGTGCCGTGTTCAATTTTCGATCCCTTTGTTCTGCTACTCCTGAAATTTGGAACTGTTGTACAATGGTTTTATATATAACACTACTGATAGGCCTCTCTGTAGAAGAAGTTCCAAAAAAATATTATGTTGACTTTTCGAGAAATAGGCCTCTAAAAATGCTCCAAATCGTAAAAATACGACGTTTTCGATTTTTGATCTCTGTTTTCGGCTACCCATGACAATTAGAGAAATTGTACAATGTGTTCACAAGATACACTACTCATTAGACTCTCGACTGAGAAAGTTTTAAAAAAATTGTAAGTGGCGTTTCCGAGAAACATGCGTCTAAATTTGCTCGAAATCGCAAAATACCTTACTTTTCAAAGTCACATAACTTTTTTAGTTTTTGATAGAAACTTGTCGTTGAAGTACCATCTGATAGACAATTAAATTGGCTATTAAACGATATAAAACTTTAACTACACGACAAGAACACTGTTGATACATCGCATTTTCCGCACAGACGCCCATTTTTCACAATTTTGTCAAAGGTTGGATACCTTTCTTGACTACTTCCGGTGATTAGGGGATTTTCATTTATAGTTCATGGACTGGTCTGGTCCTTCGACTTCATATTCCTGAAGTTTCAGAAAAATCGTTGGAGCCGTTTTAAAAAAATAAGAACTCTACGATTTGACCAAAATGCGAAAAAAAGTGAAAAATCAAAGTCAACATTTCAGAACAAAACTTATATTGTTGGAATCGGATTGATGTCAGCTATCCAAAAATATAACTGAAATTTCAAAATTCCCAAAAATAAAAATTTTAGAAAATTTTGAAAATTTTCCATTTTTCACCAAAAAAATTAGAGCGACAAAGTTTCTAATTTCCACAGTTTTGAACTGCTATCTGCTCAGAAATGTCTCCAGCTATCCAAAAATGTAAATATCTGGAGAATCCATTGAGAATTAAGAGAATAATGGCGCACAAATTTCGAAATAGCTTTAAGCAGTAGCTGCACACCACTTTTCCAACAGAAAATCAAATTTCAAACCTCTATCTCTTATAGTTGCTGAGATCTAGCTTCCCCCAAGAAAAAAAATAATAACTAGATCTGCATAGCAGATATCAAAGCTTTCATATAAACTTCAAAAGGGGTTATTAGAATCTATGAATCATCAACCACTCTGACGGATGTAGAAAGGAATATATTGTTACTAAATCTGTTGTACTGTTTCTTGTTATGGTAAAGAAAACATGAATACAACTATGAGATTTGTATAGAATTGGCATTAATCAATATATTTATTGTTTAATACTACATGTATATTATAGATACAAAGTGAATTAAATGAACCCAATTACATGTACTTTATATAAGCAATGTTTTTTTATTCATCGTTACTTTGAAATCACATTATTTTCATTGATGATAAAAAGGTTGTATTTGTACCGAATCCAAAAAGTATGTTGTATGACATTGCATTATCTGTACCAATTATTTATTTGCAAACCAATATACAATGTTTATTTCTACTCCAATATATTTGTTTCAACCCATGATAGTTTATTCACTCTTCTCACTTAAATACAAGAATAACACACGATTAAATTACTGAAACAAGTAATGCTGGTAGATTATAATTTGATATTGTATACCATTTACTCTCTGTTAGATAAGGCGACGTGGTAATCTGTTAGATAAACATACATGGAAGTATATGTTAGATAACTACAATTTATGATATATTTTAAACCAAGGAAGTGGCCTTTCTAAAAATAAAAAAAAATAAAGGAAAATATATTTCATACAATTGTTATACTGTTACTGTTATCGTGAAGAAACATGATTGTTTATTTAATGTTGTTTATGACAAACATGTAATCATGTACATTTTTTAAATAAGAACAATTATGCTACATGTATGAATAACTCTCAAAAATTATGTTTTCATCAATCCAAGTATTTTTTTATTTGTATTACTTGATTTATACTGAATAAAGATTACACAAACATACAAAATGGTGTTGGCTGTGTGACTGAATTCCTCGTTGAGAAGTGGTATCGGGTGTCCCATAGAGAAGAAGCAAACCCTCCTTGTGATACACTTGTGAACATTTTAAAAGACCCATTTCGCTGTGTTCCAGAAAAATCCCCATTATAGCTAGTGCATTACATGGTTGTTGTTGGGGGAAAGGTGGGTCTTTTCTATTGGCAATGATTTACTTTTTATAGGCCCACATTGAAATGTGGTCGTATATTGTCGTCGCCCCCCTTTTGCTGTTAATATCCGATTGACTTTAAATTTATACGCAGTGTTTAAGGTCATAAGACGAAGAAGCCTTTGATTTGCTCTGCCCAGGCAACGTTCCTGTGCTCCGATTGCCTTCAAATATGCACAGAATGTACCTTGGGATTCTAGCTATCACATATTAAAAATAGAAGAGTGTTGGATTCCGAGAACGTTCAAAATAAATTCAAAACCCGCTAGAAATTCCAGAGATTTGGATGCCTCAGCAGTCAAAAAAGGTCAAAATAGGCGATTTCGGTTTCTAGTGTCGATACATCGTTACGGTCATTTTAAAAAATTGTCTTTTAAGGATAATGTGTATAGTACCAGTACCTATCACATACGGAAGAGGCGATAAAATCTCTTTGCATTTGCAATTTCAAAATTAATTAAAACCAATATTAAATTCCGAAAATCGTTTTTTTGCTAAAACTTTTTTTTTTTTAATCGGATCAAAATGGGAGTAAGGCACAGAGTCCGGGGTGGTAATGGGCGTATTGTGTCCAAATTTCATGGTTTTCGGACAATCGGTGCCGGTGTCACGGCGAAATTCCACTTTTTTCCCCTCATGGAAGCCGTAAATTGACTTGAAGCCAGGGTCCTTGAAGTTGTACAGCTGCACCCGGTGACCGATATTTATTTAACGGGGAATAATTGATAATTCATATTATAGCAATAAATAATTAAAATATTTCATAGGGATTATAATAATATCTATATCTTGTCTGGGTACAGGGTTAAAACCAATATTAAATTCCGAAAATCGTTTTTTTGCTAAAACTCTTTTTTTTTAATGGGATCAAAATGGGGGTAAGGCACAGAGTCCGGGGTGGTAATGGACGTATTGTGTCCAAATTTCATGGTTTTCGGACAATCGGTGCCGGTGTCACGGCGAAATTCCACTTTTTTCCCCTCATGGAAGCCGTAAATTGACTTTGAAAAAAAACGACGAAAGGCAGGTGACAAGAACAAACGACATGAACGAATGCAGGTATCACCTTGAAATTTTCAGGGTACCTAGGTACCAACGTGAAAAGTTGCTCGCCGGAATTTAGTACTCATGGTACCTTTGGTTCCAGCGTAGCGCATGCGCGAAGTCAAATCCAGCTAAACTCGAAAACAACCTTGTCGGCACGGAAAACATCAAAGGAGAAATTCGAATAAAAAATGATACAATGATTTCACACAACAGGCCAGCTATTAGCCTCTCGATTGACAAGAGTTTCATCGCCCTCCATTCATTATAACCAATGTCATCGTGCCCTAAAGAATCAACAAATCAGCTTGCTTATCTCTGTATACCCTAGGCAAAAAATGCTCATCTTTGAACTCAATCATGACATTGACCTAGTGAACGCCTACACCAAGTTTGAACATTCTAGCTTAATTAGAAGGAGAGTTCTTGTGTTCCAAAGTCCCGGCCCTTCAAATTGCTTCTATTTTTCATTTTCAATTCAAAATGGTGACCATCACGTGACGGAAATCAAAATTCTGATCCGATAGATTTTTAGGTATTCCTTCCAGGATTCCGAAAATATGACGCCCGAGTCTGTAAGTAAAATAGCAAAAAAGCCTTTTTGATTTTTCACGTTTAAAGATGGTGGCACTTCCGGTTCGATCGACAAACTCCATATTTTGTGTACGAATCAGTAATTACTTGTCTAGTATCGAATTTTTTTTTTAGGTCATTCTGACCTATATTTCGACGATTTTTTTGAAAACTTTGATCCTTAATTTCACCAAGGGGAGATAATTTAGAAAATTTCCAAGGACATCATTGAAGTCGCATTGACAAGATCTACTAACATTCTAAATTTCACGAAAATCGCACAACTATTAAAGAAGTTGTCAAATTGGTAATAACTTCCGGTTCGAAATGACAGCGACGAATTTTCGAAATGCCAAAATCCGAAATTGCAGATTTGAAGTAAATGTTTCAAGATACTCAAAGAAAAAAGAATTAGTAAAATAGGTCAAATAGTCACAGAGTTACAGCATTGTAGGTCAAATGCATTCCTTCGTAAAATTCGGTGATTTCGGATTCGTAAAACGTTTTGAAAATATATTTAATCAACAGCCACCACCAATTTTTGGGGGGATAGGTAAAAGTTTCAGAACGATCCTATGGTTAGATTCTGAGAAATCCGATTTGTGGACAAAACACAAAAAAAAAATAACAATAATAATCTTAACAGAAACAATAAGCTTTCATATGTAATATGAAAGCTTAATAATATTAATCTTAGTAATAAAAATAGCCTTTCACCGAAGGTGAAAGCCTAATTAATCTTAGTAATAACAATAGCCTTTCACCGAAGGTGAAAGCCTAACTAGATCTGCTAAGCAGATATTAAAGCTTTCATATTCACAGTCACTGTCACATGTCATAGAAATAATATGAACAGAAAAAAAAAATCATTATAATGAGTAAAAATTTGGTGAAGTTAATTCGATTTTTCACTGGTAAATAATTAAATAGACAAGTGGCATAACTTGACCCGCATCCCATCAGCTATCCTGAAAAATGCTGGAAAAATTAAACAAGTAAATTGTGTTTAGTACTGGGTTAATTAAGACAGGCATATGCCTTTGCTATACAGGATGACATGAGGGAAATTTAGCTTGGGAGGTGTAGGCCTGCAGCCAAAATTTCTAGCTAGCTTAGAAACACAACTCCGCTACACGGTCTTCCATAAAAGAAAAACTATACATTTTTGGAAAGCTTATGATGCCAGGAAGACAAAATCTGGGAGTTCCAAGCAAAATGTTTGCAATTTATTGATTTAGGGCCAGATGAAATTCGTCAAAATTGTCAAATAAATGCTATTTGTGTACTAACAATTCTGAAGTTGACATAAAATTAAATAGTTGGTAAAACACCTCATGCCTTCATCCTTGGCAATGAACAGTTTATTGGACAGATTTTGATGTAAATAAAAATGCTCAAAACACAAATGTCATGAGTGAATAAAGAATTGTGGAAATCCATTAACGGTAAAAAAGAATTATCTCCCTTTCTGTCAAATGCCTGTAATTGATAGACTATCAGGTCTTGTATGAATCATAAGACCAGGTGTGGGCAAACAAGCCCAATAATTATTTTGTTTGGTGGATCTCAAGGGCCTGTTAGGGTTGGTTGTTGGATGTTTGCTCAGAAATTATCGCTTGTATGGAACATGCTAGAGTCGATTTGTAGCATATTCTAGCCAGGGGATATGTTTGACAGTAGTTGAGTGATATGCTTTTGAAATAATGGAGATCAGTAGCACTTTATAAGCATTGAACCACATGATTTTTTTCCACTAAGATAAACATACTAAACCCACATACATGTTCCCTTTCAATTAGCCACTACAGTATTTTTACAACTGTACATGTAGCTGTGAACTACTATTTCGGATATGATTAATGGTCAAATTACAAACATACATGTAGATATAAGTTAAAAAAAATAATTGTGTATCTGGGCTGGAATGAAGGGAAAGGTTAGAAAACAGGATGAACAGTTGTGAAATTATTTATTAAAGTGAAACAATCATTGAAAATCAAAATTAAACAGTTACTCTGCACATCAAATGTCATCAAAGTTAATCTTCATTATCATCATCACTGTCACTAAATGTATTAACATCAAATTCGGTCTCTTTAACAGTTTTTTTTTCATTTTCACATTGACTACACATGCACAGGTCTGTACAAGAAAGGGGGGTTGGGATGGCCTAGAGTGCCGCGCTTCGACCTCTAGCTGGTCGGTCACCTCTGGCTTGTGGCTGTGGCTTTGATCCCAGGTGTGAGCGTATGTGGCATGGAGATAGAGGCGTCTTCTCAACCTCGTGGGTTTCCTCCGGGCACTCCGGTTTCCTCTCACTGCTAAAGACCCATACGCGCAAGCGAATTATTGAAATAAAATTGAAACCGTATGTTAGTCCCAAAATGACCTAGTTTGTGTTGAGTGGACGTTAAACCCCATTTCTCTCTCTCTCTCTCTGTACAAGACAACTTTGCTGGCCATTTATGATTCTTTCTCTTATGACATCTTCACAGAATATATTGTATGTGGTTTAATATTCGACGGAGGGCTAGTCATCTTTTTCTGAAAAATATAAATAAACATATACATGTACACAATTAAAACAAAATTCTGGAGCTTGGTTTACTCTCATTAATTTCGTACAACAGAGGAAAAAGACACTTACACAGGGGTTAACATCTTATTTTCATGCAGAAACCAGCTAATGAAGACAGGAAGGCATTAGCAGTACAAGGAGAGATAGAGAGGAGAATTGCGGTTTAACGTCCACTGGACAAAAACATAGTAATTTCAGGACTCACCCATGGTTCAGTTTTATTTGAATAATACCAGTGGCAAGAAGGCGGAGAATACAAATAAAAAAAACATCACAAATATTTACCTTTCTGATAACTGTCTAAGAAATTCAGTACATGTATATTGCCTATAACATTTTTGGTGATATCTGACCTCAATGGCCACACAATCTTGCCCTCTGATATGCCTTAAAATATCTTCATCCTCTTTCAATTCAGCAGCTTTCAACAGTTGGCCTACAAACAAATTTGCAAACAAATTATACACCATATAGCGTTGAATGTTGTTTGTGCTCAAGGGTGGGGGAGGGAATGTCACTTTGACGCCTACATGTACATGTACCTGGCTGGTCAACTCTGGCATGCGGTTTAGTTCAGATCCTTTGTGTGAGCGGAAATGGTCTAGAGACAGATCGTCTTAGCAAGGCACCTACAAGTGGGCCAAGAAAATAAAAAACAAGTTAACTTCTCTATGTTTCATCCCTTGTGCAAGCAAATGTGCAACACTTTAACCAATGACTGTGCCAAATCAACAAATGGGGTAAAGGGCTTTACTGGCTAGCTTCATAACAATTTTACAGTGATTGCAGTAGCACTTCTGATTCCATTTACAACAAAAACAACAACACAATAATTAAAAACTGTAGGATGAATATATTTAATATTTATTAGTAATAATTATAAATTTAGTAAGTAACATAATATTAACATTAGGCCTACCTGAGCCTGTTTGGGTCTGAGTCTGTGTTAATACATCCTTCTTCCTATTTTCTCCAACAGTGACAAATCTGTCACGTTTTTTACATATAATACACACAACAGGCAGCACCGATTTACTCTTTCTTTTTGCTTCAGGAGCGTAATTTGTTTGGAGAGCTAGGTCCCAGATCGTCTACACTCCCGCTATTCCCTGGTTGGATTGTAGCCGGGGATTTTAATTTTTCTTTATCTATACGATTACGGGCAGACCCAATTCGGAATTTGTCTGTAAAAGGCCTGTAACATGTTGGGTGAAATCCAGTATCTTTTGGCGCGTCGATAAATTCCTTGTTTGATTATATCACCCGAAGTCGCCTGTTCAGCTATCCATTTCGCTCGCCCATCAAGTTTTAGCCATTCATGGGCACATTCACAGAATTTATCCCAGCGAGATTTTGTAAATAATTGTTCTCGTTCCTTTCTAAATCCTTGGTAATGAATAATACAGCGTAAATTTGATTTACGTTACGACAAAGTCTAACACTGTAAGTACCAAATAGTCATACGAGATATGTGCATCTCATCAAATTCAGCTTATACCATACCCACAATAATGTTACGGAGTCAGTGAGTTCAAGTTAGACAATACGCTGACCTTCCACTGACCATGCTTATAATATAAAATCTGTCAATGACAGCTGATTCATTGTTTAGTTTTTTATATGATATATTTAATATCAATAATATATGTATATGCATGCTTTATTTTACTTTACACGACCTCTAAAAATGCCCCAAATCGTAAAAATACGACTTTTTGGATTTCGATCTCCTTTTTTCGGCTACCCCGGACATTTTCAAAAAATGATACAATGATTTCACACAACAGGCCAGCTATTAGCCTCTCGATTGACAAGAGTTTCATCGCCCTCCATTCATTATAACCAATGTCATCGTGCCCTAAAGAATCAACAAATCAGCTTGCTTATCTCTGCTTACCCTAGGCAAAAAATGCTCATCTTTGAACTCAATCATGACATTGACCTAGTGAACGCCTACACCAAGTTTGAACATTCTAGCTTAATTAGAAGGAGAGTTCTTGTGTTCCAAAGTCCCGGCCCTTCAAATTGCTTCTATTTTTCATTTTCAATTCAAAATGGTGACCATCACGTGACCGAAATCAAAATTCTGATCAGATAGATTTTTAGGCATTCCTTCCAGGATTCCGAAAATATGACGCCCGAGTCTGTAAGTAAAATAGAAAAAAAGCCTTTTTGATTTTTCACGTTTAAAGATGGTGGCACTTCCGGTTCGATCGACAAACTCCATATTTTGTGTACGAATCAGTAATTACTTGTCTAGTATCGAATTTTTTTTTTAGGTCATTCTGACCTATATTTCGACGATTTTTTTGAAAACTTTGATCCTTAATTTTACCAAGGGGAGATAATTTAGAAAATTTCCAAGGACATCATTCAAGTCGCATTGGCAAGATCTACTAACATTCTAAATTTCACGAAAATCGCACAACTATTAAAGAAGTTGTCAAATTGGTAATAACTTCCGGTTCGAAATGACAGCGACGAATTTTCGAAATGCCAAAATCCGAAATTGCAGATTTGAAGTAAATGTTTCAAGATACTCAAAGAAAAAAGAATTAGTAAAATAGGTCAAATAGTCACAAAGTTACAGCATTGTAGGTCAAATGCATTCCTTCGTAAAATTCGGTGATTTCGGATTCGTAAAACGTTTTGAAAATATATTTAATCAACAGCCACCACCCATTTTTGGGGGGATAGGTAAAAGTTTCAGAACGATCCTATGGTTAGATTCTGAGAAATCCGATTTGTGGACAAAACACAAAAAAAAAATAACAATAATAATCTTAACAGAAACAATAAGCTTTCATATGTAATATGAAAGCTTAATAATCTTAACAGAAACAATAAGCTTTCATATGTAATATGAAAGCTTAACTAGATCTGCTAAGCAGATATTAAAGCTTTCATATTCACAGTCACTGTCACATGTCATAGAAATAATATGAACAGAAAAAAAAAAATCATTATAATGAGTAAAAATTTGGTGAAGTTAATTCGATTTTTCACTGGTAAATAATTAAATAGACAAGTGGCATAACTTGACCCGCATCCCATCAGCTATCCTGAAAAATGCTGGAAAAATTAAACAAGTAAATTGTGTTTAGTACTGGGTTAATTAAGACAGGCATATGCCTTTGCTATACAGGATGACATGAGGGAAATTTAGCTTGGGAGGTGTAGGCCTGCAGCCAAAATTTCTAGCTAGCTTAGAAACACAACTCCGCTACACGGTCTTCCATAAAAGAAAAACTATACATTTTTGGAAAGCTTATGATGCCAGGAAGACAAAATCTGGGAGTTCCAAGCAAAATGTTTTCAATTTATTGATTTAGGGCCAGATGAAATTCGTCAAAATTGTCAAATAAATGCTATTTGTGTACTAACAATTCTGAAGTTGACATAAAATTAAATAGTTGGTAAAACACCTCATGCCTTCATCCTTGGCAATGAACAGTTTATTGGACAGATTTTGATGTAAATAAAAATGCTCAAAACACAAATGTCATGGGTGAATAAAGAATTGTGGAAATCCATTAACGGTAAAAAAGAATTATCTCCCTTTCTGTCAAATGCCTGTAATTGATAGACTATCAGGTCTTGTATGAATCATAAGACCAGGTGTGGGCAAACAAGCCCAATAATTATTTTGTTTGTTGGATCTCAAGGGCCTGTTAGGGTTGGTTGTTGGATGTTTGCTCAGAAATTATCGCTTGTATGGAACATGCTAGAGTCGATTTGTAGCATATTCTAGCCAGGGGATATGTTTGACAGTAGTTGAGTGATATGCTTTTGAAATAATGGAGATCAGTAGCACTTTATAAGCATTGAACCACATGATTTTTTTCCATTAAGATAAACATTCTAAACCCACATACATGTTCCCTTTCAATTAGCCACTACAGTATTTTTACAACTGTACATGTAGCTGTGAACTACTATTTCGGATATGATTAATGGTCAAATTACAAACATACTTGTAGATATAAGTTAAAAAAAAAAATTGTGTATCTGGGCTGGAATGAAGGGAAAGGTTAGAAAACAGGATGAACAGTTGTGAAATTATTTATTAAAGTGAAACAATCATTGAAAATCAAAATTAAACAGTTACTCTGCACATCAAATGTCATCAAAGTTAATCTTCATTATCATCATCACTGTCACTAAATGTATTAACATCAAATTCGGTCTCTTTAACAGTTTTTTTTTCATTTTCACATTGACTACACATGCACAGGTCTGTACAAGAAAGGGGGGTTGGGATGGCCTAGAGTGCCGCGCTTCGACCTCTAGCTGGTCGGTCACCTCTGGCTTGTGGCTGTGGCTTTGATCCCAGGTGTGAGCGTATGTGGCATGGAGATAGAGGCGTCTTCTCAACCTCGTGGGTTTCCTCCGGGCACTCCGGTTTCCTCTCACTGCTAAAGACCAATACGCGCAAGCGAATTATTGAAATAAAATTGAAACCGTATGTTAGTCCCAAAATGACCTAGTTTGTGTTGAGTGGACGTTAAACCCCATTTCTCTCTCTCTCTCTCTCTCTGTACAAGACAACTTTGCTGGCCATTTATGATTCTTTCTCTTATGACATCTTCACAGAATATATTGTATGTGGTTTAATATTCGACGGAGGGCTAGTCATCTTTGCTGAAAAATATAAATAAACATATACATGTACACAATTAAAACAAAATTCTGGAGCTTGGTTTACTCTCATTAATTTCGTACAACAGAGGGGAAAAAGACACTTACACAGGGGTTAACATCTTATTTTCATGCAGAAACCAGCTAATGAAGACAGGAAGGCATTAGCAGTACAAGGAGAGATAGAGAGGAGAATTGCGGTTTAACGTCCACTGGACAAAAACATAGTAATTTCAGGACTCACCCATGGTTCAGTTTTATTTGAATAATACCAGTGGCAAGAAGGCGGAGAATACAAATAAAAAAAACATCACAAATATTTACCTTTCTGATAACTGTCTAAGAAATTCAGTACATGTATATTGCCTATAACATTTTTGGTGATATCTGACCTCAATGGCCACACAATCTTGCCCTCTGATATGCCTTAAAATATCTTCATCCTCTTTCAATTCAGCAGCTTTCAACAGTTGGCCTACAAACAAATTTGCAAACAAATTATACACCATATAGCGTTGAATGTTGTTTGTGCTCAAGGGTGGGGGAGGGAATGTCACTTTGACGCCTACATGTACATGTACCTGGCTGGTCAACTCTGGCATGCGGTTTAGTTCAGATCCTTTGTGTGAGCGGAAATGGTCTAGAGACAGATCGTCTTAGCAAGGCACCTACAAGTGGGCCAAGAAAATAAAAAACAAGTTAACTTCTCTATGTTTCATCCCTTGTGCAAGCAAATGTGCAACACTTTAACCAATGACTGTGCCAAATCAACAAATGGGGTAAAGGGCTTTACTGGCTAGCTTCATAACAATTTTACAGTGATTGCAGTAGCACTTCTGATTCCATTTACAACAAAAACAACAACACAATAATTAAAAACTGTAGGATGAATATATTTAATATTTATTAGTAATAATTATAAATTTAGTAAGTAACATAATATTAACATTAGGCCTACCTGAGCCTGTTTGGGTCTGAGTCTGTGTTAATACACCCTTCTTCCTATTTTCTCCAACAGTGACAAATCTGTCACGTTTTTTACATATAATACACACAACAGGCAGCACCGATTTACTCTTTCTTTTTGCTTCAGGAGCGTAATTTGTTTGGAGAGCTAGGTCCCAGATCGTCTACACTCCCGCTATTCCCTGGTTGGATTGTAGCCGGGGATTTTAATTTTTCTTTATCTATACGATTATTCTATCTATATACATTTGTACAGATATATTTGTATCCATAGATATATATTTGTATCAATACATTTAATTTTGTTGTTTGAAATAAGGGGGGGGGGGTGAATGGTTAGTATATGCGCGCTGTATCATAAGGTCTGCCATTTAGTGAACTGGTGTGGTTTCAAATCCCCAGTTGTACGTGGCAAGGAGTAGGGTAGCACGTTCATCCTTCGAGGGTTTTCTCTGCGAACTCCAGTTTCCTTCCATTGCTAATGACCCATACGCACAAGCAAATTATTGAAATAAAATTGGACCATGTGTTAATGCCAAAATACCTAGTTTCTGTCGAGTGGACTTAAACCCCATTTTTCTCCGTCTTCTGATTGAAATATGAATACCACATCATTTATTGTCATTTTATATATTTATTATGTAATAATGATTTTTCTCTGTGTTAATTTTTCTTTGTGTGGATACACTATAATACAACAGCTGGCTGAAAAGTTCTAGATCTGAAGAGGAGAGATTTAATTGGCTTTTACCACCACAAGTAGAATCATTGAATGAATCATAGACATAAGACCTGCAGCTGAAGTGTTATTATTGTATTTGTACCAGACAATCTTGTGAACCTACCCATTGAAATCACCAAAAATGGACAGAACTATCTATATGGCAGTCATCAAGTATCTGCAACTGAAAGTCCTAACCCAAACATTGAAATATGTGGATACGGTCTCCACTATAGGTGACAATGGCCCTTCCTTTTCTGCACTAAAGAAGTGGTTGCAGGAGGTACTTGATCCAGTGACATCCAGTGACAATCTGTGCTGTTTTCAATATTTCCTAAAAAAAATTTTAGCCAGATTTTTAAACATAGAGGAGACCTGGATTCATCAGTTTCAACCAGAATGCAAAATTCAATAAAAACAATGGAAGCATCCAGACTCGCAAGTCCCCAATCAAGCCAGGTCAGTTCTTTCGACTGGACAGGTGATGGATTCACTCGTTTATGATTCCTAAACTATTCTGCTGATTGACTACCTTAAAAACAGCCAGACTATCAATAGAAGTATTATAAAGGTGTTCTATTCAGACAATACTTCTGTTCATAAATGGGTGATATCATTTTCCCTCTATGATTACGTCATGTCAGCTGTGATCAATTTTTTAAGGGTAACTGAAGATAATTTCTTCCTGGCAGACATCAAGGCCATGCAACATCATTAACTAAAGAGTGAGAGTGTACACTTCAAAAGTGACTACATAGAAAAATAAATGGAAACAATGGACTTTATACAATTCTATACAGTTCTTTCACAGATGGGTTTAGAATTTTTCAGCCAGCTCTCAATAGTTATTGAAATTGAATTATTTGTTTTGGTTTGATACATGATATTATAATTATTCTTACATTGTTTGTATTCTGTTTTAATAATGAACATTAAAACATGCTAATATTTGTTCATCCTTGCTGTATTGGGTTGGATGGCCGAATGGTTAGTGTGTGCATGCTGTATCATACGGCCTGCCATTAAGTCAACTGGCGTGGTCTCGAATCCCTGGTTGTACGTGGCAAGGAGTAGGGTCACCTGTCCATACTCCTGATTTTCTCCGGGTACTCTGGTTTCCCCCCACTGCTAAAGACCCCTACGCGCAAGCAAATTATTGAAATAAAATTAAACCATATGTTAGTCCCGAAATGACCTTGTTTGTGTTGAGTGGACGTTAAACCCATTTCTCTCTAATTATGTTTTGCATACAATGTATAAATACAAATGTAAAGGATGTAACTTTAAAATAGAAGAAAATCAAATATTTTTAATATTAAACAATTGCTTTGTTCTTATACTTCTACAATCATTCTCATGTTGTTCATTTTGCCATATTTTTGTTTATTCATTCATATGTCTTCTATATAATGATGCATAGTATAGTACACTATGTTAAAAAAATACTAGAAATGTATGTTTCTTTATCACCAAATGATTTATGTAAGTTGTGAAGTAAAACAGTTGAACATTAAATCCCATTTCAATTTATTTGCATGAGGTGAAGAGAAATAATGGTATTGAACAATTGACTATTCATGAAAGATACTAAAGAGAACTTTATTAATTTATACATACTTTTGCTAATTTTATTGTTATATCTTGGTAGTAACATACCAATATAAATAGTAATATTGTTTCTAAATGAAGACTATTATAATTGAAATGAAATGGGATTTCACAACATAATGCTATGCACGGACTGGGCTAATAATGACAAAAAACTACAATGAATACAATAGTATAAAATGTTGCTATGAAATTAAATAAATGTTGTATACAATAATTAACCGGTTTAATACTATATTATACATAAAAGTGAATGAAATTCAATGTTTACTATTTTGCTTTATACATGAATATCACAGGTCAAATTATTGAAATAAATAATGCAAATAGATTATGATTTGAAACATCTTGTATGTCATTGTTCTATTTGTTATATAAGACTTCATGATATAAACTTTTTGATAAGCCTCTTTTATCATATTTTGAACCAATGGAATAAAGAGCAAAGACCTAGAATATATTGTAAATATAATCAGGTTTTTGATCAACTGATCAAAGGAAAATATTGCGAATAAATTTGTTGTACTGCTATTGTAAAGAAAGCATCATTGTTTTATTTGATATTTAGAATACACATAATCGTGTATATATTTGAAGTTAAGAGCAATTATGATTAGTGATACCTGTATGACCAACTCTCAAAAGATAATCTCATTAAACCAAGTACTTTTTTTCATTTGTATTAGTTGATTTATACTGAATAAAGATAACACAAACAAACAAAAATGAGTTGGCTGTGTGAACACCTCAATGACAAGTGGTATCAGATGCCTCAGAGAGAATATTCAAATGCTCCTTGTGATACTGGAACATAACAACCCAGCTTTTAATTGAGCTAGAATGTTTAAACTTGGTGTAGATGTTCATCAGGTCTTGACTGAACATTTTGAGCTACAGCTTGGCAATTTCATTGGTCGATGCTTTGGGACAAGATAACCTTGATTTCTATCTGACAGAGAGTGATGAAATTTACAGTATAGTTTGATTGCTCGATACTTTTGAAAAAAATATGAAAGTGCGATTAATTAATGTGTCATCTTTTACTTTGGGGTTTTGGCGGGAGACATCAGCCATACTGTTTGCTTGTTTAATATCCCCTATACAATATACGCTCGACCTCATTACCCGAACTGGGGTAGAAAAGTGGGATCTTTGACAATGAGGCAATGAACTTGTACATTCTTTTGCAGCTGCACAAGAGGGAACATCAACGCCGGATTAACCATGGTGGTGGGGAGGGGGGCTGATACCGACCGTGAAGCCCCGCAAGGGGGTCGGGTCAGGGGGTTCTCCCGCTAAGAAATTTTAATTGGAGGCCGAAAACGTGATTTCATGGCATTTCAGGCACTTGTGTCGGAGCCATTTAGAAATACCTCCCCCAGAAAAATAAAATTCTGCCACAAAATTAGCCACAATCCATGCGGGTGCTGTGAAATTTCTAGAGGAGGGAGCTGGAACCCATGAGCCCGTTAAATTCGCCACTGTAAATGAGCAGAGCTACATCAAACCTAATTTTGAGTCCCTCAGTGATAAATAACTTGATTCAAAATCGTATTATAGCCCCAACGACGATTTGATGAATGGAGACCGTAACGTTACGACAAAGTCTAACACTGTAAGTACCAAATAGTCATACGAGATATGTGCATCTCATCAAATTCAGCTTATACCATACCCACAATAATGTTACGGAGTCAGTGAGTTCAAGTTAGACAATACGCTGACCTTCCACTGACCATGCTTATAATATAAAATCTGTCAATGACAGCTGATTCATTGTTTAGTTTTTTATATGATATATTTAATATCAATAATATATGTATATGCATGCTTTATTTTACTTTACACGACCTCTAAAAATGCCCCAAATCGTAAAAATACGACTTTTTGGATTTCGATCTCCTTTTTTCGGCTACCCCGGACATTTTCAAAAAATGATACAATGATTTCACACAACAGGCCAGCTATTAGCCTCTCGATTGACAAGAGTTTCATCGCCCTCCATTCATTATAACCAATGTCATCGTGCCCTAAAGAATCAACAAATCAGCTTGCTTATCTCTGCTTACCCTAGGCAAAAAATGCTCATCTTTGAACTCAATCATGACATTGACCTAGTGAACGCCTACACCAAGTTTGAACATTCTAGCTTAATTAGAAGGAGAGTTCTTGTGTTCCAAAGTCCCGGCCCTTCAAATTGCTTCTATTTTTCATTTTCAATTCAAAATGGTGACCATCACGTGACCGAAATCAAAATTCTGATCCGATAGATTTTTAGGCATTCCTTCCAGGATTCCGAAAATATGACGCCCGAGTCTGTAAGTAAAATAGCAAAAAAGCCTTTTTGATTTTTCACGTTTAAAGATGGTGGCACTTCCGGTTCGATCGACAAACTCCATATTTTGTGTACGAATCAGTAATTACTTGTCTAGTATCGAATTTTTTTTTTAGGTCATTCTGACCTATATTTCGACGATTTTTTTGAAAACTTTGATCCTTAATTTCGCCAAGGGGAGATAATTTAGAAAATTTCCAAGGACATCATTGAAGTCGCATTGGCAAGATCTACTAACATTCTAAATTTCACGAAAATCGCACAACTATTAAAGAAGTTGTCAAATTGGTAATAACTTCCGGTTCGAAATGACAGCGACGAATTTTCGAAATGCCAAAATCCGAAATTGCAGATTTGAAGTAAATGTTTCAAGATACTCAAAGAAAAAAGAATTAGTAAAATAGGTCAAATAGTCACAAAGTTATAGCATTGTAGGTCAAATGCATTCCTTCGTAAAATTCGGTGATTTCGGATTCGTAAAACGTTTTGAAAATATATTTAATCAACAGCCACCACCCATTTTTGGGGGGATAGGTAAAAGTTTCAGAACGATCCTATGGTTAGATTCTGAGAAATCCGATTTGTGGACAAAACACAAAAAAAAAATAACAATAACTAGATCTGCTAAGCAGATATTAAAGCTTTCATATTCACAGTCACTGTCACATGTCATAGAAATAATATGAACAGAAAAAAAAATCATTATAATGAGTAAAAATTTGGTGAAGTTAATTCGATTTTTCACTGGTAAATAATTAAATAGACAAGTGGCATAACTTGACCCGCATCCCATCAGCTATCCTGAAAAATGCTGGAAAAATTAAACAAGTAAATTGTGTTTAGTACTGGGTTAATTAAGACAGGCATATGCCTTTGCTATACAGGATGACATGAGGGAAATTTAGCTTGGGAGGTGTAGGCCTGCAGCCAAAATTTCTAGCTAGCTTAGAAACACAACTCCGCTACACGGTCTTCCATAAAAGAAAAACTATACATTTTTGGAAAGCTTATGATGCCAGGAAGACAAAATCTGGGAGTTCCAAGCAAAATGTTTGCAATTTATTGATTTAGGGCCAGATGAAATTCGTCAAAATTGTCAAATAAATGCTATTTGTGTACTAACAATTCTGAAGTTGACATAAAATTAAATAGCTGGTAAAACACCTCATGCCTTCATCCTTGGCAATGAACAGTTTATTGGACAGATTTTGATGTAAATAAAAATGCTCAAAACACAAATGTCATGGGTGAATAAAGAATTGTGGAAATCCATTAACGGTAAAAAAGAATTATCTCCCTTTCTGTCAAATGCCTGTAATTAATAGACTATCAGGTCTTGTATGAATCATAAGACCAGGTGTGGGCAAACAAGCCCAATAATTATTTTGTTTGTTGGATCTCAAGGGCCTGTTAGGGTTGGTTGTTGGATGTTTGCTCAGAAATTATCGCTTGTATGGAACATGCTAGAGTCGATTTGTAGCATATTCTAGCCAGGGGATATGTTTGACAGTAGTTGAGTGATATGCTTTTGAAATAATGGAGATCAGTAGCACTTTATAAGCATTGAACCACATGATTTTTTTCCACTAAGATAAACATTCTAAACCCACATACATGTTCCCTTTCAATTAGCCACTACAGTATTTTTACAACTGTACATGTAGCTGTGAACTACTATTTCGGATATGATTAATGGTCAAATTACAAACATACATGTAGATATAAGTTAAAAAAAATAATTGTGTATCTGGGCTGGAATGAAGGGAAAGGTTAGAAAACAGGATGAACAGTTGTGAAATTATTTATTAAAGTGAAACAATCATTGAAAATCAAAATTAAACAGTTACTCTGCACATCAAATGTCATCAAAGTTAATCTTCATTATCATCATCACTGTCACTAAATGTATTAACATCAAATTCGGTCTCTTTAACAGTTTTTTTTTCATTTTCACATTGACTACACATGCACAGGTCTGTACAAGAAAGGGGGGTTGGGATGGCCTAGAGTGCCGCGCTTCGACCTCTAGCTGGTCGGTCACCTCTGGCTTGTGGCTGTGGCTTTGATCCCAGGTGTGAGCGTATGTGGCATGGAGATAGAGGCGTCTTCTCAACCTCGTGGGTTTCCTCCGGGCACTCCGGTTTCCTCTCACTGCTAAAGACCCATACGCGCAAGCGAATTATTGAAATAAAATTGAAACCGTATGTTAGTCCCAAAATGACCTAGTTTGTGTTATTTTAAACATATTTTATTGACAAATATCAAAAGGATTGAGCACAAGTTTCAAAAACTTAGAAAAGCCCTTTCCATACATAGAAATGATAGACATTATTTAATACTAACAAGATTTCGAAATAGTATATACAATAATAAATAATTTATAAGTAATATAAGTAAAGTCAGATGAATTATATCTCAAAGCTCTATATAAAATAAGTGAAGAGGTGATAAAGAGAATGTAAAATTATATTTAAAACATTGAAAAATAAAGTTTAATAAATGGGATATAAATGAACTGATGCATGTATAAAATGATAAAAAGAAATAATAAAAAAAAAAAATAAAAAAAATGGGGGGTGGGGGGTGCGGGGAAAAAAAAAAAAAAAAAAAAAAAAAAAAAGGTTATCCACCAAAAAAGCTAAAGCTAATAATTTATTCTAAGATGTAACTACTAACAATAACTTTTATTTAAATTTAAATCGTTTTGAAAGTTTGATATATTTGTGAACTTCAAGGAAAAGGTTTGTATTCATCTCAATTGACAATTCTGAATTGCCGCACAATAGGATATCTATATTTATCACAGAATAACTTGACAATGTATTTAATAGTTCAGCACGAATTACATCATATAAGTGACATTGCAGGAAATAGTGTTCGGCATTTTCTATAAATTTGCCACAAGAACATGTGGGATCATTCACAACGTTTATTTCATACAAATCATTTTGCAACGAACTACACCCATGCCGTATTCTAGTGTGAATAATATTTTCATGTCTATTACCTTTACAGTAGTAGATTGGCGCTTTATGTATTAAGGAACGTAATTTTTGTTTGTATAGATATTTGAAGGATTTAAGAGTGGTTGATTGCTTTATGGGGTCCTCTAATAATTCCCAATCTCGAATTGTTGTGGGGAAGTACGAAGTTTGGTGTAATGCTGTTCTACAATAAGGATATCTATATTCGCTAATGTTTCTTAAATTGTATTTTTGTGGTGTTTGTTGATAATATTCTAGAATGTCATATAAGTATGCTGGGTTTCTCTGATTTTTAATTTGAAAAAATGTGGTTAGTCGCTTTTGTGTACGTCTGTCTGACAATTTATTCCATCCGGTTTCAAAATAAAGCGCTTCACGAGAACAAGTTTTAGTTAGTCCAGTCACAATCCTGGCAGCTTCTAGCTGTACCTTTTCAAGTTTTTCGGTATTGGAAACGTTACACCCATCCCACACTTCACATGCGTATTCCAATTTTGGCCTTATGAATATCAAATATACGTTATTTAGAGTTTGTCTATTAAAGGTGAATTTTAGTTTACGCAAAATATTTAATAATTTTGAGGTGGACGAGATAATAGTTTCTATATGGATGGTCCATTTGGCGTCATTTGAAAGGGTAATGCCCAAGTGTTTGTGACATTTAACCACTTCAAGTGCTTGATTATCGAATATCAGACTCGGATAATTTTCTGTTTTTTTGGAGCTAAATAAAATAGCTTTTGTTTTGTTTGGATTAAAGTTTATAAGCCAATTATTCGCCCAAATGTTGAGATTTGTCAGATCGTAGTTTAGGGACTGTTCTATCTCTGAAACTGACTGTTTGCTACACCCAAGTGCCGTGTCGTCTGCAAATAATCTAGCCACATTATGGAGTACATCTTGTACATCATTGATGTAAGTCAAAAACAAAAAGGGGCCCAAAACTGATCCCTGGGGAACTCCTGATTGAAGAGTAATTTCTGATGACACAGAGCCATTTACGAATACCCGTTGAGTCCGGTCTTGGACATAACTAGACAACCACGTAATTAGCATGCCTGAAACCCCATATTGACTTAATTTGTGTATCAAACCAGGTAAATATACGCGGTCAAACGCTTTAGATATATCGCAAAAAACATAGCAGGAATATAGTTGCTTATCTATTGCAGATGAGATATCATGATACACTTCTAAAAGTTGATGAACAGTAGAGTAGTTCGGTCGAAACCCTGATTGGTATTTGTACAAGAGATTGTTTTCATGAAAATAGTTAAACAGGTGTTTGAAAACTACCTTTTCTAATAATTTGCTCAAAGAACTTAATAGGCTTATAGGTCGGTAGTTTGAAACTAGAGAGCTGTCTCCTTTTTTATAGAAAGGTAGGACATTTGCTTTTTTCCAAATTGTTGGAAAAACGCCTGATTCTAGTGATTTGTTAAATATATATTTTAATGGTACACATATTGAGGTTTTGGTATATTTTAGTAACTTGTTACTAATATTATCAAATCCATTGGCTTTTTTCAATTTCAGTGTACTTATAAGATCTGCGATTTCCTTTTCTTCGACTAAAGGAATATCAAGTTGACAATTTGTTCGCTTATTGAATTTTGGTAATTCTCCTTGCTGAGTGTTATTTGAAATTGATCCGAAATAGTTGTTAAGTAATTCAGCTTTATCAAAATTTGAATGAGCAATTCTTCCATTGGGGTCTAAAAGTGGAGGAATATCATTTGATACATTTTGGCCTAATACTTTCCTTAAATTATTCCAGTAATTCTGGCTATTTGTATCGTTAGAATTCAAGAAATTTGTGATTTCTTCTTTGTATTTTGTTTTTAACGCTTTTTTAAAATTATTTACTTTATTTCTTTGAACTTTGTATTTTCTTAAATCGCATTCATGTTGTGTTTTCAAAGCTTTTTTGTGTAACCTGTTTCTGATTCTTATCGCTCTACGTATTTCTGTATTGAACCACGGTTTGTCAGTTAGTCTTATAGTTATTGATTTCTTTGGTATGCACAATGTAATATAGCTATTTAAAATTTCATAAAATTTTGAACATACTAAGTTAATATCAGAATTTGCAAAGGTACTCTCCCAATCGTGTTCTTTGATAAGAGTATTTAACCTATTATAATTACCATCCTTATATACAAATATCTCCCGTTTAAAATTCCTGGGACTTGAAACTGGAAAATCTAATAATGCATAAACACCCTTATGATCGGATATGTCAGGAGTGACATTAATCGTTTCACTGGAACTAATCTGAATTTCATTATTTACTAAAATTACGTCTAATAAGGTTGATGACGTCCCAGTAACGCGTGTAGGTTCATCAATAACATTTCTGAGATTATTTAAAGATAAAATATCCCGTAGCTTGCAGCGTTGTGCTAGCAAGTCATCATTTAGATCACCTAAAATTACAACCTTAAGCGTGGTTTGATAGGCTAGTTCAATGGATCTTTCGAACAATGACCAGAATTCAATTGTGCTGTTTGGCGGGCGGTAAAATAAGGCAACAAGTAATACGGTGTTTGGAAATTTGCATTCCACCCAAATACTCTCTATACCTGTAACCTCAAGATCATCTCGCCGTTTGCAATAAATGGTTTTATTAACATATAATAATAATCCGCCACCATGCGACGTCCGATCCTTCCGGTATGGAGAATGGTAACCGTCCCATTTTAGAGATGAATCTAACACATAGTTATCCAGATGAGTCTCAGTGAAACTACAAATATGGTAATCATTGACATCGTTGTATATTGTTTCAAGTTTGTGTCTTATACTACGTGCATTTAAGTGATAGACTGATAGGTTTTCATTTGAATCGTGATTTGAAGGTCCAGGATTTTTATGAACGTCTCCTGATCTTAGAACTAATAAGGCTAAAACAGTACTTAGCAGACAAAAATTATCAAGTTCACATAAAACTATTGGAGATATTATTCGACATTGCCATTTCTCAGATGCCTCGTGCTTTACTGTGTAGTAAATGTCAACTATTACAGTAGCAATGAAAATATAATGAGTGTTGCACTTGCGCCAGTATTGCACGAGGGGACTGAGAAATCATCAAACAGTTAGATCTTAAATATTTAGTGGTTAGTTTTGGTGGATATAGAGACATGAGAACATGATGTAAATAACTAGTAAACAAATAAAACATACATACAGACAAAAACAGTGAATTATTTACAGTTAAAGCAATAGTATAATACATAAACATTGAATGTTTCGGTCATAGTTAAGTTAATATAACAATATCGTACGATGATATCTAAAGCAGGCAATTTTGACAAAAAATGAAGATGAAGGTTAAAGTGATAATACTTAGAGGGTGGTCAGTTTAACAATCCGATATGCAATTTTGATGCAAGACTGAGTTCCCATAATTGACAATTATTTAGATAATTGGCTGTTTATATTTCAGTAATTTAAATGGAATAAAAAACGAAATCAAAAGTTTAAACTGAGATGATAACCCAATTAGTTAATATTTGAATGGAACTTTTAAGTAGATAATTGAGAACTTTTAAAAGATACGCCCATAAATAATGTGGGCATAGTTTTATACATTCGATTTTTTTTTATTATCATAATTAGTTATATAATAATATAAATGTATAACTACATGTAACTATGTATTATAAACTAAACAGTGGTCTAAGCTAATATTACTCTGTAATAGTTAGACAATAGGGAACCAACAAGTAAAATACATGTACATGACTTTACTTTACAGAAAGATTTTGTCATTGTTTTAAAAATCTAAGCAAACTTATTATTACATGAAGGATAATTGGGGCAATGGTGAATGCATGAAACGATTTGAGGTACTATCCAGTTGGTCATCAACTTAAAGATACATTATGGGCGATTAGATAAAGAGCTGGCATATCTCACTATAATAGTTAAAAACTAGATAATGTAAATGGAATTCGATTATCCATTTCATGATTAAATCATGAATGAAAGCTGAGCAGCAAATCGGATCCTACTCCAGTAAATATCGCAGGCTAGCGATGACATCGAGAGTTGATTATGGTCTGAATAAGTTTTAATTAATGTCTTAATTAATAATTTCAGGCCTAAAAAAGACCTGCAATACGCAGATTCAGCTCTTGCAATGGATGTTTAAATATAATTAAATACGTATATATATTTATGCATTTGTAGACATTAAGAAAAACAGGAAAAATCAGTACACAATAAGGTACAGTAGTTTGGGAATGATATTGATGAATGAAATTGGTTCAAAAATATAAAGATACTGTCAGGCATCATTATTTCTTTTTATCAGGCTGTGGGGTCGAGGCAAACCCGCCAAAATCTCGTAAGGATTGTTGTTTTAATGGCCCAACTCTGTTATCATCGTCTATACAGTCGGAAGATGTGTTGATTGCAGAATGTGATAAAGTAGCTTCGTTGTAGTTAAACAAAGACTTATTAGCTTGTGAATTTACTCTGTTTGTTGATGTATGAAAGTTATCGAAGTCCTGCTCACAGGTTATGACAATATTTCCGTCGTCTGCTAGAGGTCGTATGTAAACTCGACCATCATACGTCCAACAGTTTTTAATTAGCTTTGATTTAAACATATCACGACATCTTTTGTAGAGTGCAGCGCGTTTACGAGTGAGGGCTTCATTGATAAAGATCTTGTGAATCTGGGTGAGGTTTTCTGTTTTAAGTTGCGTTTAGAACCATATATCTTTGCCCTGTCTCTATAACTATTGAAACGTACTATTATATCACGGCCCTTTTCTCTGCGTTTGGCTCCAACCCGGTGAGTTCGGCCAATTTGACTTAGTGTGAGTTTAGCCTGTTTTTCAGGAAGTATGTCATTGTTAATAATATTTAAAACTATATTATCAGTGTTTTCTTCAGGTGTTTCGGGGATGCCACTAAATTTTAGGCATGTTCGCCTAGAATACTGTTCTAAGTCATCAACTCGGTTCTCTAAATCATCTATACGATTGCGTAGAGGGTCTGTTAATGTTGGATGAATTATTTTTATAATGTGGTCCATGATCAAATCTCGTTTGAATAATTCTCCAACGAATGACTTTAAGGATGATTCATTCGAAAGAACATCATCTAAAAACTCAGAAATGCTATGGGAACTGGCACTCGAATCATGATTTCCGCGTTTACGTTTTATGGATACAGACCGACCTCTAAGTTTGGATACAACCGGTTCTTTCACTTTAGGCATGTTTGGTGTTTTAGTGTAAGGTTGAACGAATCTGGCTGTTACAAAATCTACTCACAACAATCTCACACAACTGAGTATATGTCAACCGAGGAAAATATCTACACTTGTAAACATCAAATATTTTAAAATCGGCTCTACATAATGTTAATCTAATTTCACAGAACACTTCGTCTTCATACTTATCTAAGCTATGCAGTTTTTAGAACCATAATTTAAAGTATACCACTCATGATTTATAATAACTTGCTATGACCAGGTACACGTCTAACTTCTGTCGGCCATCTTGTGTTGAGTGGACGTTAAACCCCATTTCTCTCTCTCTCCCTCTGTACAAGACAACTTTGCTGGCCATTTATGATTCTTTCTCTTATGACATCTTCACAGAATATATTGTATGTGGTTTAATATTCGACGGAGGGCTAGTCATCTTTGCTGAAAAATATAAATAAACATATACATGTACACAATTAAAACAAAATTCTGGAGCTTGGTTTACTCTCATTAATTTCGTACAACAGAGGAAAAAGACACTTACACAGGGGTTAACATCTTATTTTCATGCAGAAACCAGCTAATGAAGACAGGAAGGCATTAGCAGTACAAGGAGAGATAGAGAGGAGAATTGCGGTTTAACGTCCACTGGACAAAAACATAGTAATTTCAGGACTCACCCATGGTTCAGTTTTATTTGAATAATACCAGTGGCAAGAAGGCGGAGAATACAAATAAAAAAAACATCACAAATATTTACCTTTCTGATAACTGTCTAAGAAATTCAGTACATGTATATTGCCTATAACATTTTTGGTGATATCTGACCTCAATGGCCACACAATCTTGCCCTCTGATATGCCTTAAAATATCTTCATCCTCTTTCAATTCAGCAGCTTTCAACAGTTGGCCTACAAACAAATTTGCAAACAAATTATACACCATATAGCGTTGAATGTTGTTTGTGCTCAAGGGTGGGGGAGGGAATGTCACTTTGACGCCTACATGTACATGTACCTGGCTGGTCAACTCTGGCATGCGGTTTAGTTCAGATCCTTTGTGTGAGCGGAAATGGTCTAGAGACAGATCGTCTTAGCAAGGCACCTACAAGTGGGCCAAGAAAATAAAAAACAAGTTAACTTCTCTATGTTTCATCCCTTGTGCAAGCAAATGTGCAACACTTTAACCAATGACTGTGCCAAATCAACAAATGGGGTAAAGGGCTTTACTGGCTAGCTTCATAACAATTTTACAGTGATTGCAGTAGCACTTCTGATTCCATTTACAACAAAAACAACAACACAATAATTAAAAACTGTAGGATGAATATATTTAATATTTATTAGTAATAATTATAAATTTAGTAAGTAACATAATATTAACATTAGGCCTACCTGAGCCTGTTTGGGTCTGAGTCTGTGTTAATACATCCTTCTTCCTATTATCTCCAACAGTGACAAATCTGTCACGTTTTTTACATATAATACACACAACAGGCAGCACCGATTTACTCTTTCTTTTTGCTTCAGGAGCGTAATTTGTTTGGAGAGCTAGGTCCCAGATCGTCTACACTCCCGCTATTCCCTGGTTGGATTGTAGCCGGGGATTTTAATTTTTCTTTATATATACGATTACGGGCAGACCCAATTCGGAATTTGTCTGTAAAAGGCCTGTAGCATGTTGGGTGAAATCCAGTATCTTTTGGCGCGTCGATAAATTCCTTGTTTGATTATATCACCCGAAGTCGCCTGTTCAACTATCCATTTCGCTCGCCCATCAAGTTTTAGCCATTCATGGGCACATTCACAGAATTTATCCCAGCGAGATTTTGTAAATAATTGTTCTCGTTCCTTTCTAAATCCTTGGTAATGAATAATACAGCGTAAATTTGATTTACGTTACGACAAAGTCTAACACTGTAAGTACCAAATAGTCATACGAGATATGTGCATCTCATCAAATTCAGCTTATACCATACCCACAATAATGTTACGGAGTCAGTGAGTTCAAGTTAGACAATACGCTGACCTTCCACTGACCATGCTTATAATATAAAATCTGTCAATGACAGCTGATTCATTGTTTAGTTTTTTATATGATATATTTAATATCAATAATATATGTATATGCATGCTTTATTTTACTTTACACGACCTCTAAAAATGCCCCAAATCGTAAAAATACGACTTTTTGGATTTCGATCTCCTTTTTTCGGCTACCCCGGACATTTTCAAAAAATGATACAATGATTTCACACAACAGGCCAGCTATTAGCCTCTCGATTGACAAGAGTTTCATCGCCCTCCATTCATTATAACCAATGTCATCGTGCCCTAAAGAATCAACAAATCAGCTTGCTTATCTCTGCTTACCCTAGGCAAAAAATGCTCATCTTTGAACTCAATCAAGACATTGACCTAGTGAACGCCTACACCAAGTTTGCACATTCCAGCTTAATTAGAAGGAGAGTTCTTGTGTTCCAAAGTCCCGGCCCTTCAAATTGCTTCTATTTTTCATTTTCAATTCAAAATGGTGACCATCACGTGACCGAAATCAAAATTCTGATCCGATAGATTTTTAGGCATTCCTTCCAGGATTCCGAAAATATGACGTCCGAGTCTGTAAGTAAAATAGCAAAAAAGCCTTTTTGATTTTTCACGTTTAAAGATGGTGGCACTTCCGTTTCGATCGACAAACTCCATATTTTGTGTATGAATCAGTAATTACTTGTCTAGTATCAAATTTTTTTTTTAGGTCATTCTGACCTATATTTCGACGATTTTTTTGAAAACTTTGATCCTTAATTTCACCAAGGGGAGATAATTTAGAAAATTTCCAAGGACATCATTCAAGTCGCATTGGCAAGATCTACTAACATTCTAAATTTCACGAAAATCGCACAACTATTAAAGAAGTTGTCAAATTGGTAATAACTTCCGGTTCGAAATGACAGCGACGAATTTTCGAAATGCCAAAATCCGAAATTGCAGATTTGAAGTAAATGTTTCAAGATACTCAAAGAAAAAAGAATTAGTAAAATAGGTCAAATAGTCACAAAGTTACAGCATTGTAGGTCAAATGCATTCCTTCGTAAAATTCGGTGATTTCGGATTCGTAAAACGTTTTGAAAATATATTTAATCAACAGCCACCACCCATTTTTGAGGGGATAGGTAAAAGTTTCAGAACGATCCTATGGTTAGATTCTGAGAAATCCGATTTGTGGACAAAACACAAAAAAAAAATAACAATAATAATCTTAACAGAAACAATAAGCTTTCATATGTAATATGAAAGCTTAATAATCTTAACAGAAACAATAAGCTTTCATATGTAATATGAAAGCTTAACTAGATCTGCATAGCAGATATGAAAGCTTTCATATTAACTGCAAAGGGGGTTATTAGAATCTATTGAAACAATAAGTATAAATGTCATCAGGTATCTGAAAAATTACATTTACCTTATGAACAAAATGGGAAAAATACAAAACAAAAATTGTCGACTTGTGGCTACCATCCAAGGCATATTTAGAAAACCGTATATTACATTTATAGAGTACGCAGGACAGGAATTAGTTGTGCTTCAATGTAAACCGGCCCGTTTCTTGCCTTTAGTTTTAGAGTTAGGTGTGATTTTCAAAAGATTCAATCGGAAATCGCTGAAAATCAATTGGCTTCTTCATCTCATGACCTTAAACACTGTATAAATTTAAGGTCAATCGGATATTGAATTTAGCTTCTAGAGCGTCCACAAGATTTTTTAAAGTGATCAAGGGCAATAACTCTCACGGTAATTATCGGAAATGGCAGTAAATATCAGATATCGCTGAAAATCAATACTGTAGGCATCTTCGTGTCATGACCATAAATTTAGAGTCAATCGGATATTAACTTTGGCCTCTAGAGCGTCCACAAGATATTTTGAAGTGATAAGGGGCCACAACACTGCGCATAAATTTAAAGTCAATCGGATATTAACTTTGGCCTCTAGAGCGTCCACAAGATATTTTGAAGTGATCAGGGGCCACAACTCTGGCAGTAAATATCAGATATCGCTGAAAATCAATCGCCTACTTCGTCTCATGACCTTAACCACTGTGTATAAATTTAAAGTCAATCGGACATTAACTTTGGCCTCTAGAGCATCCACAAGAATTTTTTTAAGTGATGAAGGGCCATAACTCTGACAGTAATTATCGGAAATCGCTGAAATTCAATTTCAATGTGGGCGTATAAAAATTAACCGATGGCATATAATATTTAATGTATGATAAAGACAAAATAGTCGATTTCGGTTTTTGGTGTTGCGCTCATTTTAAAAAAAAATGTCTTTTACGGATAATGTGTATAGTACTAATAGCAATCACATACGGAAGAGGCGATAAGATCCCTTTGCATTTGGAATTTCAAAATTAATTAAAACCAAATTTAAATTCCGAAAATCGGTTGTTTATTTTTTGCTGAAACTCCTTTTTTTAATCTGATCAAAATGGGAGTAAGTCACAGAGTGGTAATTGGCATATTGTGTCCAAATTTCATGGTTTTGGGACAATCGGTGCCGGTTTCGTGGCGAAATTCCACTTTTTTCGCCCTTACAGAAGCCGTAAATGGCGGAAAAAAACGAACGGCAGGAACCGTGTCAAGAACAAACGATCTGAACGAATGCAGGTATCGCCTTGAAGTTTTCAGTGCACCTAGGTACCAACGTGAAAAGTTCCTCGCCGGAATTTGGTAGTCAACGTACCTTTGGTTCCAGCGTGGCACATGCGCGAAGCAAAAAGAAATTACGGTCGATTTTGGGATTTTGGCTATATTTCGGAGTGGTTTGGTAGATGACGGTGGATCAGGGACTCAGATTGATCTAAAATGGCGATCATAACACAACATGATAATCACTTTGAAGTATAGGTAAATTTTCGCGACCGGGTTGTTTTGCTCTACCCAGGCAACGTTCCTGTGCTCCGATTGCCTTCAAATTTGCACAGAATGTACCTTGGGATTCTAGCTATCACATATTAAAAATAGAAGAGTGTTGGATTCCGATGGGATTCTAGCTATCACATATTAAAAATAGAAGAGTGTTGGATTCCGAGAAAGTTCAAAATAAATTCAAAACCCACCCCCAACAATCAAAGGTTTTTTGCTTAAAAAATTGCAGTATTTTATCGAATTTTTATTGTTCTTGATATCTGAGGATTTTCTCAATTTAATATGTGATAAATATCATCGCGGCGCAGCCAACCGCTAGAAATTCCAGAGATTTGGACCACCGGAAGGATGCCTCAGCAGTCAAAAAAGGTCAAAATAGGCGATTTCGGTTTCTAGTGTTGATACATCGTTATGGTCATTTTAAAAAATTGTCTTTTAAGGATAATGTGTATAGTACCAATACCTATCACATAAGGAAGAGGCGATAAAATCTCTTTGCATTTGCAATTTCAAAATTAATTAAAACCAATATTAAATTCCGAAAATTGTTTTTTTGCTAAAACTCTTTTTTTTTAATCGGATCAAAATGGGAGTAAGGCACAGAGTCCGGGGTGGTAATGGGCGTATTGTGTCCAAATTTCATGGTTTTCGGACAATCGGTGCCGGTGTCACAGCGAAATTCCACTTTTTTCCCCTCATGGAAGCCGTAAATTGACTTGAAGACAGGGTCCTTGAAGTTGTACAGCTGCACCCGGTGACCGATATTTATTTAACGGGGAATAAGTGATAATTCATATAATAGCAGTAAATAATTAAAATATTTCATAGGGATTATAATAATATGTATATCTTGTCTGGGTACAGGGTTAAAACCAATATTAAATTCCGAAAATCGTTTTTTTGCTAAAACTCTTTTTTTTTAATCGGATCAAAATGGGAGTAAGGCACAGAGTCCGGGGTGGTAATGGGCGTATTGTGTCCAAATTTCATGGTTTTCGGACAATCGGTGCCGGTGTCACGGCGAGATTCCACTTTTTTCCCCTCATGGAAGCCGTAAATTGACTTGAAGCCAGGGTCCTTGAAGTTGTACAGCTGCACCCGGTGACCGATATTTATTTAACGGGGAATAAGTGATAATTCATATTATAGCAGTAAATAATTAAAATATTTCATAGGGATTATAATAATATGTATATCTTGTCTGGGTACAGGGTTAAAACCAATATTAAATTCCGAAAATCGTTTTTTGCTAAAACTCTTTTTTTTTAATCGGATCAAAATGGGAGTAAGGCACAGAGTCCGGGGTGGTAATGGGCGTATTGTGTCCAAATTTCATGGTTTTCGGACAATCGGTGCCGGTGTCACGGCGAAATTCCACTTTTTTCCCCTCATGGAAGCCGTAAATTGACTTGAAGCCAGGGTCCTTGAAGTTGTACAGCTGCACCCGGTGACCGATATTTATTTAACGGGGAATAAGTGATAATTCATATTATAGCAGTAAATAATTAAAATATTTCATAGGGATTATAATAATATGTATATCTTGTCTGGGTACAGGGTTAAAACCAATATTAAATTCCGAAAATCGTTTTTTTGCTAAAACTCTTTTTTTTTAATGGGATCGAAATGGGGGTAAGGCACAGAGTCCGGGGTGGTAATGGGCGTATTGTGTCCAAATTTCATGGTTTTCGGACAATCGGTGCCGGTGTCACGGCGAAATTCCACTTTTTCCCCTCATGGAAGCCGTAAATTGACTTAGAAAAAAAACGACGAAAGGCAGGTGACAAGAACAAACGACTTGAACGAATGCAGGTATCACCTTGAAATTTTTTAGGGTACCTAGGTACCAACGTGAAAAGTTGCTCGCCGGAATTTAGTACTCATGGTACCTTTGGTTCTAGCGTAGCGCATGCGCGAAGTCAAATCCAGCTAAACTCGAAAACAACCTTGTCGGCACGGAAAACATCAAAGGAGAAATTCGAATTTTTGAAATATTCAAATACCAAACGTTCGACCATGATCCAGGCTATCCTGGAGACATATTCTCTAGGTCACGACCAATTGTATATGTTTTCAAGCCCATAAATGTGGATTTTCACTAATTGTCATTTTCAATTCAAAATGGCGTCCATCATTTGCCGGAAATCAAAATTGTGTTATCTACCGTTTTTCGGCTTTCCTTCAAGGATTCGGAAAATATAATTGCCTTGTCTGTAAGTAAAATATCAAAAAAGCCTTATGTAATTTTCACATTTCAAGATGGTGGCATTTCCGGTTTGAGCTACAATCTCAATTTTTTTTGTACGAATCAGTAGTGTCGTAGCTAGTAAAGAAAAAAAAATCAAGGCAATCTGACCTATATTTCGTCGATTTTTTTGAAAACTTTGATCCTTAATTTCATCAAGGGGAGATAATTTAGAAAATTTCTAATGATATTTTTGAAGTCGCATTGATAAGATCTACTTACATTCTAAATTTCATGAAAATCGTGCAACTATTAAAAAAGTTTTCAAATTGATCTCAACTTCCGGTTCAAAATCACAGCGACGAATTTTCGAAATTCGAAATTGCAGATTTTAAGTAAATGTTTCAAGGCACCCCTCAAAAAAAGAATTAGTAAAATAGGTCAAATAGTTACAAAGTTACAGTAATGTAGGTCAAATGAATTTGTTCGTAAAATTCGGTGATTTCGGATTCGAAAAACGATTTGAAAATATATTTAATCAACATTCGCACCCCATTTTTGGGGGAGTAGGTCAAAGTTTCAGATTGATCCTATGGTTAGATTCTGAGAAATCCGATTTGTAGAAATGACACAAAAAAAAAAAAATAATAATAGGAACAAGTGGTATCAGATGCCTCAGAGAGAATATTCAAATGCTCCTTGTGATACGTTTGTAACACAATTATAACCTAATGTATTACACGGGAGTGGAGTGGGTGGGTCGGGGGGCTTTTCGATTGGCAGGGGACTATTAAAATGGGTAAGCAGAGATAAGCAATTTGATGAAACTTTGTGTATAGTTTCATTACATTAGTACCTTGACCATATTATCTTGACCAAGTTCGACAATGAGCATTCTCTTAGTCAGGATAAGCAAAGCAACTTGATTGGCCGGGACTTTGAATTGGTTGATGCTTTGGGGTATGATAACTTTGGTTATAATGAAGTACTGGAACATAACAACCCAGCTTTTAATTGAGCTAGAATGTTTAAACTTGGTGTAGATGTTCATCAGGTCTTGACTGAACATTTTGAGCTACAGCTTGGCAATTTCATTGGTCGATGCTTTGGGACAAGATAACCTTGATTTCTATCTGACAGAGAGTGATGAAATTTACAGTATAGTTTGATTGCTCGATACTTTTGAAAAAAATATGAAAGTGCGATTAATTAATGTGTCATCTTTTACTTTGGGGTTTTGGCGGGAGACATCAGCCATACTGTTTGCTTGTTTAATATCCCCTATACAATATACGCTCAACCTCATTACCCGAACTGGGGTAGAAAAGTGGGATCTTTGACAATGAGGCAATGAACTTGTACATTCTTTTGCAGCTGCACAAGAGGGAACATCAACGCCGGATTAACCATGGTGGTGGGGAGGGGGGCTGATACCGACCTTGAAGCCCCGCAAGGGGGTCGGGTCAGGGGGTTCTCCCGCTAAGAAATTTTAATTGGAGGCCGAAAACGTGATTTCATGGCATTTCAGGCACTTGTGTCGGAGCCATTTAGAAATACCTCCCCCAGAAAAATAAAATTCTGCCACAAAATTAGCCACAATCCATGCGGGTGCTGTGAAATTTCTAGAGGAGGGAGCTGGAACCCATGAGCCCGTTAAATTCGCCACTGTAAATGAGCAGAGCTACATCAAACCTAATTTTGAGTCCCTCAGTGATAAATAACTTGATTCAAAATCGTATTATAGCCCCAACGACGATTTGATGAATGGAGACCGTAACGTTACGACAAAGTCTAACACTGTAAGTACCAAATAGTCATACGAGATATGTGCATCTCATCAAATTCAGCTTATACCATACCCACAATAATGTTACGGAGTCAGTGAGTTCAAGTTAGACAATACGCTGACCTTCCACTGACCATGCTTATAATATAAAATCTGTCAATGACAGCTGATTCATTGTTTAGTTTTTTATATGATATATTTAATATCAATAATATATGTATATGCATGCTTTATTTTACTTTACACGACCTCTAAAAATGCCCCAAATCGTAAAAATACGACTTTTTGGATTTCGATCTGCTTTTTTCGGCTACCCGGACATTTTCAAAAAATGATACAATGATTTCACACAACAGGCCAGCTATTAGCCTCTCGATTGACAAGAGTTTCATCGCCCTCCATTCATTATAACCAATGTCATCGTGCCCTAAAGAATCAACAAATCAGCTTGCTTATCTCTGCTTACCCTAGGCAAAAAATGCTCATCTTTGAACTCAATCATGACATTGACCTAGTGAACGCCTACACCAAGTTTGAACATTCTAGCTTAATTAGAAGGAGAGTTCTTGTGTTCCAAAGTCCCGGCCCTTCAAATTGCTTCTATTTTTCATTTTCAATTCAAAATGGTGACCATCACGTGACCGAAATCAAAATTCTGATCCGATAGATTTTTAGGCATTCCTTCCAGGATTCCGAAAATATGACGCCCGAGTCTGTAAGTAAAATAGCAAAAAAGCCTTTTTGATTTTTCACGTTTAAAGATGGTGGCACTTCCGGTTCGATCGACAAACTCCATATTTTGTGTACGAATCAGTAATTACTTGTCTAGTATCGAATTTTTTTTTTAGGTCTTTCTGACCTATATTTCGACGATTTTTTTGAAAACTTTGATCCTTAATTTCACCAAGGGGAGATAATTTAGAAAATTTCCAAGGACATCATTGAAGTCGCATTGGCAAGATCTACTAACATTCTAAATTTCACGAAAATCGCACAACTATTAAAGAAGTTGTCAAATTGGTAATAACTTCCGGTTCGAAATGACAGCGACGAATTTTCGAAATGCCAAAATCCGAAATTGCAGATTTGAAGTAAATGTTTCAAGATACTCAAAGAAAAAAGAATTAGTAAAATAGGTCAAATAGTCACAAAGTTACAGCATTGTAGGTCAAATGCATTCCTTCGTAAAATTCGGTGATTTCGGATTCGTAAAACGTTTTGAAAATATATTTAATCAACAGCCACCACCCATTTTTGGGGGGATAGGTAAAAGTTTCAGAACGATCCTATGGTTAGATTCTGAGAAATCCGATTTGTGGACAAAACACAAAAAAAAAATAACAATAACTAGATCTGCTAAGCAGATATTAAAGCTTTCATATTCACAGTCACTGTCACATGTCATAGAAATAATATGAACAGAAAAAAAAAATCATTATAATGAGTAAAAATTTGGTGAAGTTAATTCGATTTTTCACTGGTAAATAATTAAATAGACAAGTGGCATAACTTGACCCGCATCCCATCAGCTATCCTGAAAAATGCTGGAAAAATTAAACAAGTAAATTTTGTTTAGTACTGGGTTAATTAAGACAGGCATATGCCTTTGCTATACAGGATGACATGAGGGAAATTTAGCTTGGGAGGTGTAGGCCTGCAGCCAAAATTTCTAGCTAGCTTAGGATGACATGAGGGAAATTTAGCTTGGGAGGTGTAGGCCTGCAGCCAAAATTTCTAGCTAGCTTAGAAACACAACTCCGCTACACACGGTCTTCCATAAAAGAAAAACTATACATTTTTGGAAAGCTTATGATGCCAGGAAGACAAAATCTGGGAGTTCCAAGCAAAATGTTTGCAATTTATTGATTTAGGGCCAGATGAAATTCGTCAAAATTGTCAAATAAATGCTATTTGTGTACTAACAATTCTGAAGTTGACATAAAATTAAATAGTTGGTAAAACACCTCATGCCTTCATCCTTGGTAATGAACAGTTTATTGGACAGATTTTGATGTAAATAAAAATGCTCAAAACACAAATGTCATGGGTGAATAAAGAATTGTGGAAATCCATTAACGGTAAAAAAGAATTATCTCCCTTTCTGTCAAATGCCTGTAATTGATCGACTATCAGGTCTTGTATGAATCATAAGACCAGGTGTGGGCAAACAAGCCCAATAATTATTTTGTTTGTTGGATCTCAAGGGCCTGTTAGGGTTGGTTGTTGGATGTTTGCTCAGAAATTATCGCTTGTATGGAACATGCTAGAGTCGATTTGTAGCATATTCTAGCCAGGGGATATGTTTGACAGTAGTTGAGTGATATGCTTTTGAAATAATGGAGATCAGTAGCACTTTATAAGCATTGAACCACATGATTTTTTTCCACTAAGATAAACATTCTAAACCCACATACATGTTCCCTTTCAATTAGCCACTACAGTATTTTTACAACTGTACATGTAGCTGTGAACTACTATTTCGGATATGATTAATGGTCAAATTACAAACATACATGTAGATATAAGTTAAAAAAAATAATTGTGTATCTGGGCTGGAATGAAGGGAAAGGTTAGAAAACAGGATGAACAGTTGTGAAATTATTAATTAAAGTGAAACAATCATTGAAAATCAAAATTAAACAGTTACTCTGCACATCAAATGTCATCAAAGTTAATCTTCATTATCATCATCACTGTCACTAAATGTATTAACATCAAATTCGGTCTCTTTAACAGTTTTTTTTTTCATTTTCACATTGACTACACATGCACAGGTCTGTACAAGAAAGGGGGGTTGGGATGGCCTAGAGTGCCGCGCTTCGACCTCTAGCTGGTCGGTCACCTCTGGCTTGTGGCTGTGGCTTTGATCCCAGGTGTGAGCGTATGTGGCATGGAGATAGAGGCGTCTTCTCAACCTCGTGGGTTTCCTCCGGGCACTCCGGTTTCCTCTCACTTTTAAAGACCCATACGCGCTCCCGCTAAGAAATTTTAATTGGAGGCCGAAAACGTGATTTCATGGCATTTCAGGCACTTGTGTCGGAGCCATTTAGAAGTACCTCCCCCAGAAAAATAAAATTCTGCCACAAAATTAGCCACAATCCATGCTGGTGCTGTGAAATTTCTAGAGGAGGGAGCTGGAACCCATGAGCCCGTTAAATTCGCCACTGTAAATGAGCAGAGCTACATCAAACCTAATTTTGAGTCCCTCAGTGATAAATAACTTGATTCAAAATCGTATTATAGCCCCAACGACGATTTGATGAATGGAGACCGTAACGTTACGACAAAGTCTAACACTGTAAGTACCAAATAGTCATACGAGATATGTGCATCTCATCAAATTCAGCTTATACCATACCCACAATAATGTTACGGAGTCAGTGAGTTCAAGTTAGACAATACGCTGACCTTCCACTGACCATGCTTATAATATAAAATCTGTCAATGACAGCTGATTCATTGTTTAGTTTTTTATATGATATATTTAATATCAATAATATATGTATATGCATGCTTTATTTTACTTTACACGACCTCTAAAAATGCCCCAAATCGTAAAAATACGACTTTTTGGATTTCGATCTCCTTTTTTCGGCTACCCCGGACATTTTCAAAAAATGATACAATGATTTCACACAACAGGCCAGCTATTAGCCTCTCGATTGACAAGAGTTTCATCGCCCTCCATTCATTATAACCAATGTCATCGTGCCCTAAAGAATCAACAAATCAGCTTGCTTATCTCTGCTTACCCTAGGCAAAAAATGCTCATCTTTGAACTCAATCATGACATTGACCTAGTGAACGCCTACACCAAGTTTGAACATTCTAGCTTAATTAGAAGGAGAGTTCTTGTGTTCCAAAGTCCCGGCCCTTCAAATTGCTTCTATTTTTCATTTTCAATTCAAAATGGTGACCATCACGTGACCGAAATCAAAATTCTGATCCGATAGATTTTTAGGCATTCCTTCCAGGATTCCGAAAATATGACGCCCGAGTCTGTAAGTAAAATAGCAAAAAAGCCTTTTTGATTTTTCACGTTTAAAGATGGTGGCACTTCCGGTTCGATCGACAAACTCCATATTTTGTGTACGAATCAGTAATTACTTGTCTAGTATCGAATTTTTTTTTTAGGTCTTTCTGACCTATATTTCGACGATTTTTTTGAAAACTTTGATCCTTAATTTCACCAAGGGGAGATAATTTAGAAAATTTCCAAGGACATCATTGAAGTCGCATTGGCAAGATCTACTAACATTCTAAATTTCACGAAAATCGCACAACTATTAAAGAAGTTGTCAAATTGGTAATAACTTCCGGTTCGAAATGACAGCGACGAATTTTCGAAATGCCAAAATCCGAAATTGCAGATTTGAAGTAAATGTTTCAAGATACTCAAAGAAAAAAGAATTAGTAAAATAGGTCAAATAGTCACAAAGTTACAGCATTGTAGGTCAAATGCATTCCTTCGTAAAATTCGGTGATTTCGGATTCGTAAAACGTTTTGAAAATATATTTAATCAACAGCCACCACCCATTTTTGGGGGGATAGGTAAAAGTTTCAGAACGATCCTATGGTTAGATTCTGAGAAATCCGATTTGTGGACAAAACACAAAAAAAAAATAACAATAACTAGATCTGCTAAGCAGATATTAAAGCTTTCATATTCACAGTCACTGTCACATGTCATAGAAATAATATGAACAGAAAAAAAAAATCATTATAATGAGTAAAAATTTGGTGAAGTTAATTCGATTTTTCACTGGTAAATAATTAAATAGACAAGTGGCATAACTTGACCCGCATCCCATCAGCTATCCTGAAAAATGCTGGAAAAATTAAACAAGTAAATTTTGTTTAGTACTGGGTTAATTAAGACAGGCATATGCCTTTGCTATACAGGATGACATGAGGGAAATTTAGCTTGGGAGGTGTAGGCCTGCAGCCAAAATTTCTAGCTAGCTTAGGATGACATGAGGGAAATTTAGCTTGGGAGGTGTAGGCCTGCAGCCAAAATTTCTAGCTAGCTTAGAAACACAACTCCGCTACACACGGTCTTCCATAAAAGAAAAACTATACATTTTTGGAAAGCTTATGATGCCAGGAAGACAAAATCTGGGAGTTCCAAGCAAAATGTTTGCAATTTATTGATTTAGGGCCAGATGAAATTCGTCAAAATTGTCAAATAAATGCTATTTGTGTACTAACAATTCTGAAGTTGACATAAAATTAAATAGTTGGTAAAACACCTCATGCCTTCATCCTTGGTAATGAACAGTTTATTGGACAGATTTTGATGTAAATAAAAATGCTCAAAACACAAATGTCATGGGTGAATAAAGAATTGTGGAAATCCATTAACGGTAAAAAAGAATTATCTCCCTTTCTGTCAAATGCCTGTAATTGATCGACTATCAGGTCTTGTATGAATCATAAGACCAGGTGTGGGCAAACAAGCCCAATAATTATTTTGTTTGTTGGATCTCAAGGGCCTGTTAGGGTTGGTTGTTGGATGTTTGCTCAGAAATTATCGCTTGTATGGAACATGCTAGAGTCGATTTGTAGCATATTCTAGCCAGGGGATATGTTTGACAGTAGTTGAGTGATATGCTTTTGAAATAATGGAGATCAGTAGCACTTTATAAGCATTGAACCACATGATTTTTTTCCACTAAGATAAACATTCTAAACCCACATACATGTTCCCTTTCAATTAGCCACTACAGTATTTTTACAACTGTACATGTAGCTGTGAACTACTATTTCGGATATGATTAATGGTCAAATTACAAACATACATGTAGATATAAGTTAAAAAAAATAATTGTGTATCTGGGCTGGAATGAAGGGAAAGGTTAGAAAACAGGATGAACAGTTGTGAAATTATTAATTAAAGTGAAACAATCATTGAAAATCAAAATTAAACAGTTACTCTGCACATCAAATGTCATCAAAGTTAATCTTCATTATCATCATCACTGTCACTAAATGTATTAACATTAAATTCGGTCTCTTTAACAGTTTTTTTTTTCATTTTCACATTGACTACACATGCACAGGTCTGTACAAGAAAGGGGGGTTGGGATGGCCTAGAGTGCCGCGCTTCGACCTCTAGCTGGTCGGTCACCTCTGGCTTGTGGCTGTGGCTTTGATCCCAGGTGTGAGCGTATGTGGCATGGAGATAGAGGCGTCTTCTCAACCTCGTGGGTTTCCTCCGGGCACTCCGGTTTCCTCTCACTTTTAAAGACCCATACGCGCTCCCGCTAAGAAATTTTAATTGGAGGCCGAAAACGTGATTTCATGGCATTTCAGGCACTTGTGTCGGAGCCATTTAGAAGTACCTCCCCCAGAAAAATAAAATTCTGCCACAAAATTAGCCACAATCCATGCTGGTGCTGTGAAATTTCTAGAGGAGGGAGCTGGAACCCATGAGCCCGTTAAATTCGCCACTGTAAATGAGCAGAGCTACATCAAACCTAATTTTGAGTCCCTCAGTGATAAATAACTTGATTCAAAATCGTATTATAGCCCCAACGACGATTTGATGAATGGAGACCGTAACGTTACGACAAAGTCTAACACTGTAAGTACCAAATAGTCATACGAGATATGTGCATCTCATCAAATTCAGCTTATACCATACCCACAATAATGTTACGGAGTCAGTGAGTTCAAGTTAGACAATACGCTGACCTTCCACTGACCATGCTTATAATATAAAATCTGTCAATGACAGCTGATTCATTGTTTAGTTTTTTATATGATATATTTAATATCAATAATATATGTATATGCATGCTTTATTTTACTTTACACGACCTCTAAAAATGCCCCAAATCGTAAAAATACAACTTTTTGGATTTCAATCTCCTTTTTTCGGCTACCCCGGACATTTTCAAAAAATGATACAATGATTTCACACAACAGGCCAGGTATTAGCCTCTCGATTGACAAGAGTTTCATCGCCCTCCATTCATTATAACCAATGTCATCGTGCCCTAAAGAATCAACAAATCAGCTTGCTTATCTCTGCTTACCCTAGGCAAAAAATGCTCATCTTTGAACTCAATCATGACATTGACCTAGTGAACGCCTACACCAAGTTTGAACATTCTAGCTTAATTAGAAGGAGAGTTCTTGTGTTCCAAAGTCCCGGCCCTTCAAATTGCTTCTATTTTTCATTTTCAATTCAAAATGGTGACCATCACGTGACCGAAATCAAAATTCTGATCCGATAGATTTTTAGGTATTCCTTCCAGGATTCCGAAAATATGACGCCCGAGTCTGTAAGTAAAATAGCAAAAAAGCCTTTTTGATTTTTCACGTTTAAAGATGGTGGCACTTCCGGTTCGATCGACAAACTCCATATTCTGTGTACGAATCAGTAATTACTTGTCTAATATCGAATTTTTTTTTTAGGTCATTCTGACCTATATTTCGACGATTTTTTTGAAAACTTTGATCCTTAATTTCACCAAGGGGAGATAATTTAGAAAATTTCCAAGGACATCATTGAAGTCGCATTGGCAAGATCTACTAACATTCTAAATTTCACGAAAATCGCACAACTATTAAAGAAGTTGTCAAATTGGTAATAACTTCCGGTTCGAAATGACAGCGACGAATTTTCGAAATGCCAAAATCCGAAATTGCAGATTTGAAGTAAATGTTTCAAGATACTCAAAGAAAAAAGAATTAGTAAAATAGGTCAAATAGTCACAAAGTTACAGCATTGTAGGTCAAATGCATTCCTTCGTAAAATTCGGTGATTTCGGATTCGTAAAACGTTTTGAAAATATATTTAATCAACAGCCACCACCCATTTTTGGGGGGATAGATAAAAGTTTCAGAACGATCCTATGGTTAGATTCTGAGAAATCCGATTTGTGGACAAAACACAAAAAAAAAATAACAATAATAATCTTAACAGAAACAATAAGCTTTCATATGTAATATGAAAGCTTAATAATCTTAACAGAAACAATAAGCTTTCATATGTAATATGAAAGCTTAACTAGAATTGCGCGCAATGCTGAAGGCTTTCACGGTCGCAAAGGCGTCACACGATCGCCAGATATATGACAAAAGACTATCCCCACCACTCCCCCCCAAAAAAAAAACCACACTCTAGCATAACTCAGATATTGACCCCTAAACATGCTCCAACTCGTAAAAATACGCTGTTTTCAATTTTCGATCTCTTTTTTGGGCTACCCATGACAATTAGAAAAATTGTACAAGGGTTTCACACAATACACTACCCAGTAGAATCTCGATTGAGCAAGTTTGAAAGAAATCATTGGCGGCTTTTCCGAGAAAAGTAATTATATAACTGTTAAATTAAACAACGGATAACTCCTACCTCTTAAAATGATTTATATAATTAGTAAATAATTATTATTATCTAATGATTGTTGTTTTGTGACATATATAGTGTAACCAAAATATACATTGTACTTTTATAATCAATATGATACTTTTCATTAGTCGTGTTTCTGTTCTTATGAATTTAATTTCTTCATGCAATATTTGTAAATCGCCAGTAGGAATAAATGTCTCTTATATAGATACATAATGCTGTCTGGAAATTACAAGGTAAGCTAGCCTTTGAGACTGTTTGTAAATCGCCAGTAGGAATAAATGTTTCTTATATAGATTCATTATGCTGGCTGGAATTTGCACGGTAGGCTAGCCTTTGGGACTGCGCTGTATCATACGGTCTGTCATTGAGCCAACTGGCGGGGTTTCGATTCCCCGGTTGTACGTGTCAAGGAGTAGGGTCGCCTGTCCAACCTCGTGGTTTTGCTCCGGGTCCTCCGGTTTCCTCCCACTGCTAATGACCCCTACGCGCAAGCGAATTATTGAAATAAAAAATAATGAACCGTATGTTAGTCCCGAAATGACCTCTAAACATGCTCGTACAGCGGCGCTAGTCTTCTTTTATTAGGGTGACCCATGCAACAATAATTATCCGCTAAGAAATTCGGTCTTACCTGGAGAGTTGTTGACTGTCCAACGACGAATTTCTGAATGATGACAAAACACCGCCGGGTCCGCTGGGAGCACGTGCGAGTAATTCATCGCAGCAAATATCCACTATATATGGCCATGCACGTGGTATTGTCACAACATCAGATGGTAGATAAAGACAAGTTAAAATTTATTTCATCACGCGTTTGTCTTGAGAAATTATTTGATCGCAAACTACGTTCAAAATTCTAAAAATTATTGTCGTTTTTATTTTTCAATTCGCTATTTATCTACAGAGTGTTGTCATTTAGTTTCGGCGATTTCACATCTCCGTAGAACTTGTTTTAGACGGGATAAGAAAAAAAGCCGTAGTTATCTTTTAATTTTTTAAAGGTTCCTAAAATCTTCGTGGAATCGCTAAGACGACTGGTGTCAAGTTAGAAAATAAACAAATTGTTTCGTATCTTAAATTTGCTACCGGGAATTAATCGAAACGCACAATAGTCTCGGTTGACTATATTTAATGTTCGAGACTATTGGCTTTTAGGGTTAAAGGGAAACAAATCTTTTTAATTTGTTTAGGAATTGACCGACTGACTTGTTTTAATTTGTTGTCAACCCATTCAATTAGCAAGCATGACGTCCAACGATGAATTACTATCCAGCATTGGTTTGGGCGATGACTAAGATCTCAGTACAATAACTAATCTTTTCTTCGCAAGAATTACAAATAGGCTAGTACTAGGCATTATTAATAAATTTCCGACCAATACGGAGCACCGGTCTATAATTACTGCTTTACATGACGACTGCGTGACGTTTGATAACAAAGGTATTCAAAGTAGGCTGGCCAGACTGAAGACAAAGACTAGAAAGCTGGGTAAAAATAAAAATAATTCTAATAACGCTTTAAAATTATATGACGATTATCTCGACAGTCCTTTTTTCCCCGGGTTAGTGGACAAGACACCATCGGCAGATACCAGCACGGTACATTTAATAAATAGAGAGACACAGACATCTGTCGATGCTGCGACTTTGACCAAATTAAATAGGAAAAATAAGAATTTATTAAGAAGGGTCAATACGTACAAAAAAAAAATTCCGTTTAAAAAATCGACTAAGGAAGACCTCAAAAGAATTGATTCGCGCGAAGGCTAATAATAATAAAGTTTTGGCAAATAAAAAAACTGGTTGTAAGTCCCAACCTCGTGGCGAAGAAGTAATTTTGTATGTCAAAAGATACACTCCAGAATGCCATAATTTGGTCATGCAACTAAAAAACCTCAACGTTTCCGAAAGGAACGTCAACGCGGTTATAACCGCATGTTTGGCTGTCGCGGGACTGAAATCTAATCATGCCCCAAAAAGAACTAGAGTTTAAAGAATATCATGTGAGCGCGTGGTGTATCTTTAAAGCATGTTTCGGAAACCTTAAAGTCAGCAAAAAACACCACTTTATATAGGGACGACACTACAAAATTTGGCTCCTAATTCGGTACATATGCACTAACCGCTGACTCGACTCATACGCCAATTATTATTGGTCTTCGGAATATGGCTGATAAATCTGCGCAAACTACTCTTGCAACTTTAAATGAAATTTTGGCAGATCTTGATGATATAGCTGGGCCCATTAGTAAATCCGTAATTTTCGAAATTAGAAATACGATGTCAGACAGAGCCAGCACCGAAAAGCTTTTTAACAATTTATTTACACAGTACAGAGGCAATATTTGTTCTAAATTAGTAGAAAACTGGTCTGATTTATCAGATTCAGAGCGAAATATTCACCTAAATATAAATCATTTCTTTTGCGGTCTTCATCTATTAACTGGTTTGGCCGATAAAAGTGCGTCTGAATTGAAGAAATTTGAGGAAATGTATTTTAAAATGTATTCGGCCCAAACGTTTAAAACCGCTTCTTCATTTTTGCCAAACGAACCTGGGTGTGTTCGATTGGTTCGGACCATCTGTAAAGCCTTTACAAAGGGTGGGGACGAAAAGTCGGGTTGTTATTTGCCTTTTAAGTTGTATCTTAAGTCCCTTGGGATTTCAAAATTACCGCTAACGCCATTTCATGATAACCGGTTTAATATTATTTTCCACATTGTCGCAATTGTAAATTATATGGCCAAGCATATAACAAATTTTCTTGGTGATTTTGGAACAGAAAATAGATTGACCCAAAGCATATTTTTGGATATTAAAATTCCGTTATTTCATATTGAGTGCCAGGCTTTGGGCTTGATAGATAAATTAATTACAGTTCCACTGTGGCGCATACTAGAAAGCGGCATTAATGCACTTGACATGAAAACTATTTATCAGGAATTACATGATTTTTTGGAAAACCCTAATATTGAAAACTTTGTTGAAGGTAAATCACACCCATTTGAATCTCTAATTAAAATTGAAAATGATTCGGTCCTTGCTAACCTGACGAAATTTGATTCTGATTTAACTTTTAATTCAACCCTGATCCATATTTTGGAAGTCCTCTTTGCTGAGTTTAGAAAGTACATTGCAAAAATTTTACTTGAGTATCGAGATGACTTCAATCCTTCGTGTTCGAGTTCTGCCATGCCTCACAACAAATTACCGGAAACCGTGTTCAGTCATCTCGATAGATTAATCGCGCCCTCGTCTAATATTTTTGGCAACGAAGCGTCCATTTTATGTAAAATGAATAAATCTGATGAATGGCTAAAAAATCTTTCACCTGATAAACGTAATTTGGTCTTAATGGATGCTCAAACGATAACTAAAAATCAACTTTTTAAATTTAGGCAAAAACGGGAAGAAATCGAAAAAAAAAAGCTAGCGGTTCTTTTGGCAAAAAAGAATGAATTAGTACAAAAGGGGAAACGTGAGATTAGGAAAAAAGAGCGCCTAACAACAGAAATTATCGGGGTGGGTCTTTGGAAAAGTAAAGAGGGTATGGAAAATGGTTTAAACAATATTTTATTTCTTAGTGAATCACAGATATATTTAACATACAATATATGGATACAATAACAAGCATTGCTGCTTATGTAAAATCGCTTCCATAAATAGTGATCATTCAGAAGTGGACGACTGGATGTATTTGATTAACATATTTTACAGAGTGCAGAAGGTGAAGGAAAAGAAGGTAAAGAAGGTAAAGATCCCTTAGAAAGGAAATAAACAGTACATATACAAGTAGATTATAACGATAGGCAAATAAAAGAGGCACAGATAGGCAAATGAAAGAGGCACTGAAGGCACAGCTCCGGTTTCGTAGGTATGTTTTAAATCAGCAAGTTTCCAATAAGTCTATATTTTATTTTTCTGTCGCCGGTAAGGAACACTCGATTTCAGTTTTAAAAGAAAATTTACAAAAATTAATTGACCTGGCTGATCCTACCTAACCGGAAGAAACTTTCAATGCCCCTTTTTAGCGGTTATAAAAAAATACAATTTCTTCATTCTTCGTTTCTAAAACCATTTTATTTGTCAATCCAGACGTCCCAGCAGACCGACATTCCGACACTTCTAACAGTATTTTAACAATTCATTATTTAATAATTGTTTTCTTTAAACCAATCGGTTGATTTTCAGATAGCAATTTATGTTACAAAATACGCCTACTACTGTACATCTGCTTTGATATCGTGCTTGAAAAGTTGCCCTTGAGATACTCTAAGTAAAACTTAACTTTTTATTTTGTCCCAAGGGGAACAATTTGGAATATATGTTTATTACAGATTAGTTCTAAATTACATATCTGTGTTTGGTAAATAATGACTATGTATTATTTATTATAAATTGATTTGTGAAATGTCGTAACAGATCGTGTTTTTGGATAAGATTTGAGTTACGCTTTGTTTGATAAAGTGAGTACACCTGATCTAACATACAGCTAGGCATGTTGATTCAGAGGGCGTTGATCACGATGAGATGTGTTTTTGTTAATGTTATCGATCGCTTTCAGTCCCTATAAAGTTATAGGAAATACATATTAAAATAATCAGCATATTTATTCTTGTGTAAAAGCTATCATACAAGAAGGAACGTCCTCCCGAATTTGAATTTGTTCTTAATTATGTATCTTCTAGTTTGTATTCACTTATTCAAACCCAACTACAAAATGTCAATGTACATCTCAAATCTGTACACAACTTGATCAGCTATTGCATATTTTTCATTTAGATTGATTAAAATAGTCTGTCATTATTTATTTAATACTCTAATTACTCCATGAAACTTTTCGTCAATATACATACTTTCCGAACATTATTTCTTAAATGGGATATCAAATATTAATTTACAAAGGCACATTCACATATAAATACCAATATAAACAGACCTATGTTTCTATGGGTATACAGAAAATATAAATAGATTGGTCTAATATATCTACAAAAACTTAAATTTAAATTGGACTGCACACATCAAAATTAAGCACACGGGAATGGCCGATCCAAAACTGAGCTGCTTTGCGCATGCTCGAAAATCTTAAATTCAATCGAAGCATGGGGCCAATTTCATCAGATAGCAAATTACGAATTAAACGAATAGTCCCGAATGGTAGTGATGGTTCATTCTTATCGGAAAATAAATCAATAATTTGAAATAACCAAGAGAACATAACTCCGTCAACATTGAAAACCCAAAATAAATATGTCCGCGGATGGTGCACAAAAGCAGTGTATTTTACAATGCAGTCGAATGGATATATCTTGTGAAATATAGCACGCAGGTACAGTTTCTTGGCAGTTTATAATAAAGGATCATCTAGGGTTGTTATTTATATAAATATAGTGCCATAACTGTAAATAGTTTTCGAGATTTTTTTCGGCTCGGGTCACCCTACTTTTATATACAATTCCTACCGCCAAGGGATCTTTTACGGCCACACCAATGTGTACACGGGACTTCGGAATCGCGTTCATGTCAGCTACTCAAATATGTAACTGGTTCAAAAATTGATTGAATATTCAATGAAATATCGCCAATTTTCTGGTTTCGTGCAAGTTAAAGATTTGACGTCACTAATAAAATTTTAATATTAATTACAGATAGAGTCCATGCTCAAACAGCGTCACGACTTTTATCACAGGTACAATATACGATACTACTGTACGATACTACTGCAACTGCTTAACAAATTGGACTTTCTTATAAACAGCGCGAGCCGTCGATTTCTATCCAGATGATTACCGGTATAAGATAATTTTGACAAAGAAGCAACAATATTAATTCAAAGACTAATTATTACACACAGCTATCAACTATTTCTGTTACAGGGTCACTATATAATATTTTGGATAGAAGAAAACACTCATAGTTGAAATAATTTTAGTTCAAATATCATCACTGATAAAAGCACTCTTGAATTGGCTCTATACGTTGACAAAACGTACAGATTGTATCCCCTCTTATGTTTCGCATAACAATGAAAGGTGCCGTGTTCAATTTTCGATGCCTTTGTTCTGCTACTCCTGAAATTTGGAACTGTTGTACAATGGTTTTATATATAACACTACTGATAGGCCTCTCTGTAGAAGAAGTTCCAAAAAAATATTATGTTGACTTTTCGAGAAATAGACCTCTAAAAATGCTCCAAATCGTAAAAATACGACGTTTTCGATTTTCGATCTCATTTTTCGGCTACCCCTGACATTTCAAAAAATGATACAGTGGTTTCACACAACAGAGTACCCATTTATCTCTCGATTGAGGAAGTTTTAAAAAAATCGTTGGGGGCGTTTCCGAGAAACATGCGTCTAAAGTTGCTCGAAATCGCAAAATACCTTACTTTTCAAGGTCATATAACTTTTTTAGTTTTTGATAGAAACTTGTCGCTGAAGTACCATCTGATAGACAATTCAATTGGCTATTAAACTTTAACTAAACGACAAGAACACTGTTGATACATCGCATTTTCCGCACAGACGCCCATTTTTCACAATTTTGTCAAAGTTTGGATACCTTTCTTGACTACTTCCGGTGATTAGGGGATTTTCATTTATAGTTCATGGACTGGTCTGGTCCTTCGACTTCATATTCCTGAAGTTTCAGAAAAATCGTTGGAGCCGTTTTAAAAAAATAAGAACTCTACGATTTGACCAAAATGCGAAAAAAAGTGAAAAATCAAAGTTAACATTTCAGAACAAAACTTACATTGTTGGAATCGGATTGATGTCAGCTATCCAAAAATATAACTGAAATTTAAAAATTCCCAAAAATAAAAATTTTAGAAAATTTTGAAAATTTTCCATTTTTCACCAAAAAAATTAGAGCGACAAAGTTTCTAATTTCCACAGTTTTGAACTGCTATCTGCTCAGAAATGTCTCCAGCTATCCAAAAATGTAAATATCTGAATAATCCATTGAGCTGCACACCACTTTTCCGACAGAAAATCAAATTTCAAACCTCTATCTCTTATAGTTGCTGAGATCTAGCTTCCCCCAATAAAAAAATAATAATAATATTAATCTTAGTAATAACAATAGCCTTTCACCGAAGGTGAAAGCCTAACTAGATCTGCTAAGCAGATATTAAAGCTTTCATATTCACGGTCAGTTTCTGTCGCATCTCATGAGTTATATAAAGAATCTTAAAAAGGAAAAAGAATTATAACGAGAAACAATTCAACCGGTTCAAATTCTACCTTAATTAAAAACAGAGGTGTTATGTTCCAATGTGATCAGTCAAATTGCTTATTGCTCCTAAATCTACGCAGAAATTCTCAACATCAAACTTAGTCAAGGTAATGACATAATGAATCTATATTTGGAATTTTGTCACTCTCACTTCATTATAACCAAAGTTATCGTGCCCCAAAGAATCAATCAATCAGATTGCTTATCTCTGCTTACTGTAAGCAGACAATGCTCATCTTCGCACTCCTTCATGGCACTGACCTAATGAACGCCTTCACCAAGATTGAACATTCTGCCCCAATAAGAAGGAGAGTTATTTTGTTTCAAATTCTCGACCAATCAAATTGCTCATCGCTCTGCTTATCCAGGGCAGACAATGCTCATTGTCGAACGTATTCAAGGTATTGATGTAATGAAACTATACACCAAGTTTCATCACTCTGACTGAAGTGAAAGTGTCCGAAATCATCAACCAATCTAATTGCTTATCTCTGCTTACCCTAAGCATAAAATGCTCATCTACGAACTCCATGTTTTTAATGTATGGGGATCATGGTGGCTCAGTGATAAGAGACACTGATTAACTAACCAGTAGGTCTTGGGCTCTCTCCCGGGGTTTGACCAGAAAGTCAATTGTACAGGCTTGACTGCCCTTGTTAGCTGTACAGGACAGTAGGTCTGCCCGGTCTGACAGGGAATAGTGTCTAATTGTCAGGATGGGACGAAAAGCAATGTTCAGTGTACACATTGGCGTGCACGCAAAAGATTCCTTGATAGAGTATATCGTAATATAGATGTCCGGGCAAAATCTATCTGTTTGTCTTCAATGGTCCAGTCGGTGTATAAAGTAGGACTTTTGCCCTACTCCGTATAAGATTTCAAATCTTTGAAGTTTTAAGATAAGCATACCCGGTCCCTGAAATCTTAAATGGGACTTGCTTTTTCGCCCCTCTGTTCTGTACAGACTGGGCTAATACAGTAAAACATTGTAACAATCTACAGAGAGTAAATTTAACTTGTTGACTAAATAATCTTCAATACTTCCCATTAGCGGTATGTAGTGACAAGGATCGTGACCCAGATGGGATATACTTGAACTTTCTGGACAAGAAACCTGATATCTAATTTGGTATAGCACTAATAAGTTTCATTACATACTAAAGTTTTATATGATTGCTTATCGCACTTGGCATTCATACCCATAGGTCCATCTTTAAATTTAAAACTGGTAGAAATCGAGGGTTGAACATGGTATTGCATCGTCACTGTTGTATTATTGCTTATCGCCCTTGACATTGTATTAAAGGCAGTTTTATATTCATAGGGCCAGAACGGTAAATTATAAAAAGTGTAAATTATTACCCAGAGTTGAACATTATTTGTGATTTTGCCTGGTAACGCCAAAACTCGATCATGTACTAAATAATGGCGGCACAGTAAAATTTCTTGATTGTCAAGTTTTTGGTTATAAATAAATAAACCCTCGCGATTTTTTTTTTAGTATGGAATCAAATCTACGGCTATTTCTGTAAAACACATGTTTTTTTTTTCTTTTTCAGGCTTTCGTCGCTTTCGCTGTCTGTTTGACAGTAGCTGCTTCCCAATGCATCGATGCTAAAATCGGACACGGTTTCGGACATGGTGTTGGTGTCTTTGGAAACGGAAATGGTAAAGGATTTGGAAGAGGACATGCCGGTGTTGGACATGGTCTTGTTGGTGTAGGAGCTATTGGCAACGGACTCAACCATGGTATTAGACATGGTATCCAAGGAAACCGACTCACTCACGGAATAGTAGCTGTTGGCAAAGTCGGTGTTATTGGTAACGGAATTGGTCATGGTATTGTTGGTAACGGTATCGGACACGGTATTGTTGGAAACGGAATTGGTCATGGTATCGTTGGTAACGGTATCGGACATGGTATCATTGGAAACGGAATCGGACACGGACTTATTGGACATGGAAAGATTGGTAACGGCATTGGGCATGGCATCGTTGGTAACGGTATCGGACACGGTATTGTTGGAAACGGAATTGGTCATGGTATCTTTGGTAACGGTATCGGACATGGTATCATTGGAAACGGAATCGGACACGGACTTATTGGACATGGACAGATTGGTAACGGCATTGGGCATGACATCGTTGGTAACGGTATCGGACACGGTATTGTTGGACACGGAATTGGTCATGGTATCGTTGGTAACGGTATCGGACACGGTATAATTGGAAACGGACTTATTGGACATGGAAAGATTGGAGCTTACAAACAATCATACAACTACAACGGGTACAACAACGGGCCATACAACCGATACAACAACGGACTATACAAGTACAACCAATACAATAATAAAGGATACAATAGTTACAACGGCCCCTACAATTACAACAACGGTTACAACAATGGCCACAATAACAACGAATATGGGAAGGGATATAACAACTACAATAACAACGGATACGGTAACGGATACAACAACTACAACCGTTATCCTTCTTACAATAACTATCAAGGTTGCGGTTACAACAAATATTAAGACAATACGGCTATTTGATAGCATAATATTACCATAGCTTTAATACTTATAAATACTAGTATATAGTTTCTATTGTTCATGCATAATGTATATATGTAAATCAGGGAGTTAAGGTATATATAAATTTAATAAAATAATATACATATAAACTCTTGTTATTTATCCGTTTATAGCTTACTACTAGTCCGGTCTATAGCTTGATAACCTCAATGTGCATATATACGTCACATCCTGTCTTCATTACGTTTGGTCAAAGGTCACGAGATGTAAATAGAGATATCGCTAATCCTAATCCTAACCCAAGACCTAACCTTAGCGCTTACCCTAACCCTAACCTACAATCTCGCCTGTCCAATCTCCTGGGTTTACCCCGGGACCTGCGGTTTCCTCCCACTGTTAATATGCGCAAGCAGATTATTGAAATAAAATTAAACCATATGTTAGTCCCAAAATGACCTAGTTTGCGTCGAGTGGACGTTAAACCCTCTCTCTCTCTCTCTCTCTCTCTCTCTCCGTGTCATGGTTATTCAGTGCAGAAACGAGTGAGTTACCATTACTGGAAAAAACGGTATTATGTCAATAGTACTGCTAGTTCAAAAGCGTTTTATAGCTGAGGCGCTGGAGGCGCCAGCCTCTCCGCGAAAAAAATCAAAGCAGTTGAGAAAATAAAACGGGAGAAAAATGCTACAACCGATGCGAAAAATGAAAATGTACCCTAGTTAGGGAGGGCTCTAAAGACAGACAAAAGGGTCCCACGAATGACAAAAGGGTCCCTAGGGCCAAGGGAAAGGGCCCCCGAGTCCAACTCAATCGTTTTCTATACACTGTTACTGTCGAATCCACTACTGAATGAGAATGCAGCCATTGCATTGGCATGACAATCATCAATCAAGAACCTCCCCTCGCGACAGAGGGCCCTCAAAATAGTACAGCCTCCGCCATGATAAACCTTAAAACGCCCCTATGCTAGTTCTGTAACTGAAAGTCAAAATGGTGAAAGATGTTATTTGGTCAACATTTATCTACACTAACACAGACATTTTCAGATGAACTGTTTCAATGGCATTTAGTAATTGAACTAGAGTATACAGGTCACAATTCTATGGAATACAATTACTGCTTTTTACTGAGCGACGTTTCGACTAGGCTTCTCTAGTCATCATAGCTTGATAATGACTAGAGAAGCCTAGTCGAAACGTCGCTCAGTAAAAAGCAGTAATTGTATTCCATAGAATTGTGACCTGTATATTTTCAGATGAGGCGTGTAATAAAGTGGCTTAAATATATGAAAATCTTGAAAGAACTGATCGCAACCTATACCCTGCATTTGTTAGGTGTGTGGTTGCGAATGGGATATAGCGTCTTGTGCAACCACCCCCACCCCACACATATACCACCCCGATTCTTCAATCCAAATTGATTAGAACCTGAATCACAATCGATCTAGTAGCAATAATACACAGTCGATATCAAAAATTGATTTCCAATCTCAAAGACGGCTTATCTCCCCTGAAACTGTTGAGTAATACCCGATTCCCAATTCACACAACTTTCATAGATTTAAGGAAATGGAATGAACTGAACAGAAATGGTTTTAACGACCTATCTGTCTGCGCCGACTGAATTAACTAAATTTTGATCGGACAGCGTCGTTACTGTCTTTTCTTTCGAATTCCAACTGTTAAGTAGTCTTTTACGGGCATGTAGATATTGTTCCTAGCCGGGCCATTTAGGTTTCAAATTTCACAGTGTATGGATAGCCTTCTGGTGGTTTCTGCTATGTTTTTTCTACTATGAACTTGTCTACTATTAATTCGTTGATTGTTCCACTCTTATTTCGGCTATGATTTCGTTGAACGTTTCATTGTTATTTCTGCTACGAATTCGTTAATTGTTTCACCGTTATTTCTGCTACGAATTCGTTAATTGTTGAAGTGTTATTACTGCTATAAATTCGTTGATCGTTTCATTGCTATTTATGGGAATCACGGTGGCTAAGTGGGCAAGGCGCTGGCTCGTTAGCCTGGAGGTCGGGTGTTCGATCCTTGCATTGGCCGAGAAAGCTCATCTCGATTTTCCGGCGTGGTTTCTTTTGTCAGTGATGCAGAAGGAGGGCCTGATAAGGACAGCTGCCTAGTCGTTCGGATGGGACGAAAAACCGAGGTCCCGTGTACACATTGGAATGCACGAAAAAGATCCCTTGGCAGTTGGAATTCGATATAAGAGCAGGCCGTAGCGCCGCTGCCCGGGCAAAAATTCCCTCATAGCACACTGTATGGCGTATGCCGCGTCTTCCATTAGCCCAGGTCAGGTGCAGAAGAGTAGGACGTAAAACCCCATTTCATTTCTGCTATTTATGCTATGAATTCGTTAAGTTTTCCACTGTTATTTCTGCTATGAGTTCGTTGATCGTTTCACTGTTATTTCTGCTGTGAACTCGATCAAGACAATGACCTAGTGAACGTCTACACCAAGTTTGAACATTCTAGCTGACCTACAGCGAGAAACATTTCAACCGGGCCAAATTTTCTATTTTAACAGTTTAATTTGCACGGTACCTTTAGTTATCAACCGAATATTACAAAACTTTTAAAAATAAGCTCCCCCTGAACAGCTTAATCGTTCGCAATAAACGGGGTTGGACATCATATTCCATGTCACGTGCAACCTGAAGATCGAAACGACGCCCGTTGACTCAATGACAGACGTTACGATACACGGCGCACATGCTAACCATTCAGCCATTCAGCCTCCCTGAATTCGGAAAATTGCTGACTTATAGCAAGAAACATTTTAACCGGGCGAAATTTTCTATTTTAACAGTTTAATGTGCATGGTACTTTAATTACCAACCGATTATTACAAAACTTTTGAAAATAAGCTCCAACTGACCAGCTTAATCGTATGCAATAAAAGTTTGGCTTGAATTGAAAGTTCTGCACGGAGAAAGTTCATCTCGATTTCCCGGCGTGGTTCCCCCTTGTCAGTGAGGCAGAACGGAGAGCCTGACAAGCACAGCTGTCTAGTTCGGATGGGACGAAAACCACGGTCCCGTGTACACATTGGAGTGCACGTAAAATATCCCTAAGCAGTTGGAATTCGATACTGTTGAATAAACTCTATACGATGACTAAATGTGTAGATTGTAGTCACCCACACTGCATGTTTCGCTCAACAATGAAAGGGTGCCGTTTTTAATGTTCGATCCTTTTGTTCTTCTACTCCTGATATGTTGGACTGTTGATCGATGGTTTCATATATAAGACTACCAATAAGACTCTTTGTAGAAGAATTTCCCAACAAATATTATGTTGACTTTACGAGAAAGACCTCTAAACATACTCCAAATTGTAAAGATACGTCTTTTTGGATTTCCAATCTCTTTTTTTCGGCTATCCCTGATATTTAAAAAAAAATGATACAATGATTTCACACAACAGGCTAGCTATTAGACTCTCTATTGACAAAAGTTTCACGGCCCTCCCTTCATTATAACCGAAGTTATCGTGCCCTAAAGAATCAACAAATCAACATGCTTATCTCTGCTTACCCTAAGCAGAAAATGCTCATCTTTGAACTCCATCATAACATTGACCTAGTGAACGTCTACACCAAGTTTGAACATTCTAGCTTAATTAGAATGAGAGTTATTGTGCTCCAAAGTCTCGGCCCTTCAAATTGCTTCTATTTTCCATTTTCAATTCAAAATGGTGACTCCCGGTTGACCTAAATCAAAATTCTATTCGCGACATTTTTTAGGTCTTCCTACAAGGATTCAGAAAATATAACTCCCGAGTCTGTAAGTAAAATAGCAAAAAAGCCTTATTGATTTTTCACGTTTAAAGATGGTGGCACTTCCGGTTCGATCGACAAACTCCATATTTTGTGTACGAATCAGTAATTCCTTGTCTAGTATCGAAAAAAAAAATTAGGTCATTCTGACCTATATTTTGACGATTTTTTTGAAAATTTTGATCCTTAATTTCACCAAGGGGAGATAATTTAGAAAATTTCTAATTATATTTTTGAAGTCACATCGGTAGGATCTACTTATATTCTAAATTGAATGAAAATCGCACAACTATTAAAGAAGTTGTCAATTTGGTCTAAACTTCCGGTTCGAAATCACAGCGACGAATTTTCGAAATTCGAAAATGTGAAACTGCTGATGAAAATGATTTTTTTCAAGGTATTCAAAGAAAAAAGATTTAGTAAAATCGGTCAAAAAACAATAAAGTTACGACTATGCATTGTCCATTTTGTCGTTCGTAAATTTCGGTGATTTCGGATCCGCAAGGGGGTCGGGTCAGGGGGTTCTCCCGCTAAGAAATTTTAATTGGAGGCCGAAAACGTGATTTCATGGCATTTCAGGCACTTGTGTCGGAGCCATTTAGAAGTACCTCCCCCAGAAAAATAAAATTCTGCCACAAAATTAGCCACAATCCATGCGGGTGCTGTGAAATTTCTAGAGGAGGGAGCTGGAACCCATGAGCCCGTTAAATTCGCCACTGTAAATGAGCAGAGCTACATCAAACCTAATTTTGAGTCCCTCAGTGATAAATAACTTGATTCAAAATCGTATTATAGCCCCAACGACGATTTGATGAATGGAGACCGTAACGTTACGACAAAGTCTAACACTGTAAGTACCAAATAGTCATACGAGATATGTGCATCTCATCAAATTCAGCTTATACCATACCCACAATAATGTTACGGAGTCAGTGAGTTCAAGTTAGACAATACGCTGACCTTCCACTGACCATGCTTATAATATAAAATCTGTCAATGACAGCTGATTCATTGTTTAGTTTTTTATATGATATATTTAATATCAATAATATATGTATATGCATGCTTTATTTTACTTTACACGACCTCTAAAAATGCCCCAAATCGTAAAAATACGACTTTTTGGATTTCGATCTCCTTTTTTCGGCTACCCCGGACATTTTCAAAAAATGATACAATGATTTCACACAACAGGCCAGCTATTAGCCTCTCGATTGACAAGAGTTTCATCGCCCTCCATTCATTATAACCAATGTCATCGTGCCCTAAAGAATCAACAAATCAGCTTGCTTATCTCTGCTTACCCTAGGCAAAAAATGCTCATCTTTGAACTCAATCATGACATTGACCTAGTGAACGCCTACACAAAGTTTGAACATTCTAGCTTAATTAGAAGGAGAGTTCTTGTGTTCCAAAGTCCCGGCCCTTCAAATTGCTTCTATTTTTCATTTTCAATTCAAAATGGTGACCATCACGTGACCGAAATCAAAATTCTGATCCGATAGATTTTTAGGCATTCCTTCCAGGATTCCGAAAATATGACGCCCGAGTCTGTAAGTAAAATAGCAAAAAAGCCTTTTTGATTTTTTACGTTTAAAGATGGTGGCACTTCCGGTTCGATCGACAAACTCCATATTTTGTGTACGAATCAGTAATTACTTGTCTAGTATCGAATTTTTTTTTTTAGGTCATTCTGACCTATATTTCGACGATTTTTTTGAAAACTTTGATCCTTAATTTCACCAAGGGGAGATAATTTAGAAAATTGGCAAGATCTACTAACATTCTAAATTTCACGAAAATCGCACAACTATTAAAGAAGTTGTCAAATTGGTAATAACTTCCGGTTCGAAATGACAGCGACGAATTTTCGAAATGCCAAAATCCGAAATTGCAGATTTGAAGTAAATGTTTCAAGATACTCAAAGAAAAAAGAATTAGTAAAATAGGTCAAATGAAATGGGGTTTAACGTCCTACTCTTCTGCACCTAACCTGGGCTAATTGAAGACGGGCATACGCCATACAGTGTGCTATGAGGGAAATTTTGCCCGGGCAGCGGCGCTACGGCCTACTCTTATATCGAATTCCAACTGCCAAGGGATCTTTTACGTGCACGCCAATGTGTACACGGGACCTCGGTTTTTGGTCCCAACCGAACGACTAGGCAGCTGTCCTTGTCAGGCCCTCCGTTCTGCATCACTGACAAGGGGAAATCACGCCGGAAAATCGAGATGAACTTTCTCGGCCAATGCAGGGATCGAACACCCGACCTCCAGGCTAGCGAGCCAGCGCCTTACCCACTTAGCCAAAGATTAGTTAAACATGTGTTAGAGTGCATTTTAACCAATATTACAAATAACAGCTTTTCTACTTCAACAGATTTAACTTTTTCATTATTTACAGAACAGACAATACATGTTTTGCTCAACTTCTACTAAAGCTTTATGTTTCGATAGCAATTGTCACAAGTAAAAACCTTAGCCTACACAAACTTTTTCAAAGTTATCAAGGGTAATAACCCGGACAGTGATTATCGGAAATCATTGAAACTCAATAGAATTCTTCATCTCATGACCTTAAACGGTGTGTATGATAAATATAAACTTAATCAAGATTATGATTTTGTTGACATCACAATCAACAGGCCTTCTTCGTCTAGGTGTTGTGGTGGAAATACAAAAATCATTCAACAGAGAAATTTGTTTCCAAGGTTTAAGCTTGGTTTATGTTTGTACAAGTTTAAGCTTATCATGTATGCTCTGGGGTACAAAATTGTAAAAGGAACAAGCGGCTGCCATGCAAGATATGGGCAGAGAACAAGCTAAAAAAGTGATTTTTCGTACAATCAGGGGTCATAATCTAGGATCATATGGTCCGACATGCAACAATATCCAAAAGGAACCATGAGTTTCAGGATATAAAATTGTGACATTCATGTACATGTATACATGTTGGGGGTCCAATACCTTGGTGTTACATAATTTTACAGTATTGGTGTACATGTACAAGAAGCAGACATTTTTTTTTTGTCTGGCAGTTTCAGTGCCATTTTCACAAAATCCAAACACAAATGTCATTAGGGTGTAACTTTGAACGTTTTTTATAATCAAATAAAAATTGTGACTGCTTGAAGGTTAACAAATTAAAAACATGATATTTCGTACAATCAGGACGCATAATCGAGGACGTTATGGTCAGATATGCTCTAATATTGATATTTAATAAACAGTAAACACGTTTCAAGTTTCATCAAAATCGGATACGAATTGTAACTTTCAGAGGGCCAATAAATCGATATGCACCAATAACTAAAGGAACCAAGATCATTGGTATAGAAACATATAAAGATTTATCAAAATCAGATAAAAATTGTAACATACTTTTATACCATTTTTGTACAAGGAGCAGTACAATCAGGGGTCATAACCAAATGGAACCAATATTTTGGGGTTATACAGCATACATTTCATGTTTTATCAAAATCAGATAACACAAACCAACAGTGAGGCTGATGTCCCCCGACGAAATCCCAAAATAAATAGATGACACATATTAATTAATCGCACATTTATTTTTTTTCAAAAGCATCGAGCAATCAAACTATATACTATGTTTCATCACTCTCTATCAGATAGAATCAAGATTATCTTGTCCCAAAGCATCGACCAATGAAATTGATTAGCTGTGCTTAGCTTTAGCTCGAAATGTTAATCATTGAACTCATGTCAAGATATTCACCTAATGAACATCTACGTCAGGTTTAAACATTCTACCCCAATTAAAAGCAGAGCTGTTATGTTCCAAAGTCTTGACCAATCAAATTTATTATTGCTCCTTAGCCTAAGCAGAAAATTTGCACCGTCAAACTTAGTCAAGGTCATATTATAATGAATCTATATTCAGAGCTTCATCACTCTCATTTCATTATAACCAAAGTTATCGTGCCCCAAAGCATCAACCAATCAGATTGCTTATCTCTGTTTACCATAAGCAGACACTGTTCATCATCGAACTCTATCAAGGCATTCACCTAATGAATGGCTACACCAAGTTTGAACATTCTACCTCAATTAGAAGGAGAGTTATTGTGTTCGAAAGTCTTGACCAATCAAATTGCTTATCGCTCTGCTGTCTCTCCGCAGAAAATGTTCATTATTGAACTTAGTCAAGGCATTGATGTAATAAAGCTGTACAAGTGTCCTCACTCTCACTTAATTAGAACTAAAGTTATCGTGTCCCAAAGCATCAAACAATCAAATTGCTTATCTCTGCTTACTCTAAGCAGACAATTCTCATCTTCAAACTCCATCAAGGCATTCATCTAATAGACACCTAAGCCAAGTGTGAACATTCTAACTCAATTAGAATGAGAGTTATTGTGTTCCAAGGTCCCAACCAATCACATTGCTTATCGCTTAACTTACCCTGAGCAGAAAATGCCCATTATCGGACTTGAAATGAAATGAAATGAAATGGAGTTTAACGTCCTACTGTTCTGCTCCTAACCTGGGCTAATGAAGACGGGCATACGCCATACAGTGTGCTATGAGGGAAATTTTGCCCGGACAGCGGCACTACGGCCTACTCTTATATCGAATTCCAACTGCCAAGGGATCTTTTACGTGCACGCCAATGTGTACACGGGACCTCGGTTTTTCGTCCCATCCGAACGACTAGACAGCTTTCCTTGTCAGCCCCTCCGTCCTGCATCACTGACAAGGGAGAACCACGCCGGAAAATCTGGATGAACTTTCTCGGCCAATGCAGGGATCGAACACCCGACCACCAGGCTAGCGAGCTAGCGTCTTAGCCACGTGATCCCCCATTATCGGACTTAGTCAAGGTATTGATGTAATGAAGCTATACACTAAGTTTCATCATTCTCCATTAATTAGAACTATAGTTATCGTGTCTCAAAGCATCAACCAATCAAATTGCTTATCTCTGCTTACCCTAGGCACAAAATGCTCATCTTCGAACTCCTTCAAGACATTGGTCTAATAAAGTGTGACGGATAGACGGACGGACGGAGAGACCCATTTTAATAGTCCCCTGCTTTCTTCGAAAGGAAGGGGACAAAAAATACTTTTACACAATTTGCATACACAGAGACAGTGTCCATTTTGTCAGGTAGTATCAGGTCGATTTTCAAGAAATTTGAACGGAACTACAATTAGGATGTAAAGGGGATATAATATATTTAAATGTTTTTTTAAAATTGAATACAAAGGTGATTTTTCGAACAATCAGGAATTTGCAATACGATATGCGCAAACAGGGAACCAAGATCTTTGGTTTATAAACATACATTTCAAGTTTCATAATGAAGAGCGGCCATTTTATCAGACAGCTTTGGTTTGATTTTCACAAAATTCAAACTCAACTGTAATTGGGTGTAACGGTGATATGTTTAAACAATTTTTGAAGTAGGACAAAAATTATGATCTCTAGAGGTACCACGAGCTAAAAACGGTTATATGTTTAAACGATATTTGAAGTCCTATAAATTTGTGACCTTTAGAGAGACCACAAGCTAATAACTAATCCATACTGCCTTGCTTAATTATCGCAAGGAACCAAGATCTTTTTGTTATAAAATTTTCAGTTTCCTCAAAATCTGATAGAAATTGTGATTCCTACAAGAGGGGTCCACATGCTATAAACATGATTTTTCGTTCAATAAGGGGGCATTATTCAGATTCCACAAGTTACGGACCGATAATGCCAATATTAGACCAAGGTTGCATCCTTACTGCAATGCAACGCCGACAAAAATGGCCTCAGAGCGAGTCAATATCACCATAAGCGTGGTGGAAACGCCAGATATCGTGCTGTCTTCTGTGTTAAAAAGACCCTCAAAAATGCGATTTCTAAGCAAGTGATTTCGTGTAAAACACGAGTTACCACTTACGTACCTTGGTTACAACTTCCAAACTTGCTCCAAAATTTTGAAGGGCATATTTGACACGTTTTTCAATTAAGGGCGTTGAGCAGTCTAAAATGCACATTACAAAGCTAGCAGTAGCACCGTAAATTTAGTTGATAAGATATGACATCTTTTGTTACATGGGGTGATAAACTACATATTAATCACCAAAACAATATCATTTTTTTTTACCATCTATGTTCCAAACTTGGCCCAAAAGTATGATAACAAGCTAACGGTGAGGCTGATGTCCCCCGCCGAAATCCCAAAATAAATAGAAGCCACATATTAATTAATCGGACATTTTTCAAAAGTATCAAGTAGTGATGTGCGGTTTTTCGGTTTAACTGTACGGTATCGGTTTTTACATATAAACCGAAAACTGAATCGATAAAACAAAAAAAAATAACCACGCGTTTCGGTTTATTTTTTCCAAATACCTAATTTTTAATTTACCTGTTTTTCGTTTCGGAAATGTTTGAAAAATTCCTAATTTTTATGTAGCTGTACTTCGTTTACTAAATAATTCCAAAATTTTAATGTAGTCACCACTTCCGTTATTATTTTCGATCAACCAGACCCCCTATGTATAGAGTGTTTAATAAGTCTGGATGGCCTAGACTATTTATTTTCTCTATTCGGTTCGGTTTATAATCCAAACTTTTATGCAAGCCTAAGCTGGTTGTTAATAACGCACGATGGCATCCTCTAAAAGTAAAATTTCTCCATGGCTTGCTCACTATGGAAGATTAGATGACACAAAATGTAGACGTAATCTTTGTAAAAAAACATATTTCTGCTGCATCTTTTTCACAGTAACTTTAATGTTATAGGTAATATGTGATGTCGTTATATTAATTTATTATTTTGGTGTTATGTTTGACAAAGTTTGTCAGATCTTTTTAACAGTAACTTTGTGTTTACTAGTCATAATTAAAGTCATATATCAGTAAAAAAAAACTTGTTTACAATTTACATCAATATGTTTGATATCTTTTCTAGCTTCCAAGTATTCTTATAAAATAACCATAAATCAGCACATTCACAATACAGTGTTTAAATGAAGAAAAAAACCGCACTTCACCAGTATCAAGCAATCAAACGGATTGTCAACTACATGTATACACTTAAGTTTCATCACACTATATCAGACAGAATCAAAGTTATCTAGTCCCAAAGCATCGACCAATGAAATTGCTTAGCTTTAGCTTGAAATGTTAATTATTGAACTTAGTCAAGACATTCACCTAATGAACATGTACCTCAATTAAGAGCAGTGTTGTTATATATGCTCCAAAGTCTTGACCAATCAAATTGCTTATCGCTCCTTAGCCTAAGTAGAAAATTCTCATCATCGAACTTAGTCAAGGTAATGTTTATCACTGAACTCCATCAAGGCATTCACCTAATGAACACCTACACCAAGTTTGAACATTCTACCTCAATTAGGAGAGTTATTGTGTTCCAAAGTCTCAACCAACCAAATTTCATCACTCTCACTTAATTAGAATTAAAGTTATCATGTCCCAAAGCATCAGCCAATCAAATTGCTATTCTCTGCTTACCCTAAGCACAAAATGCTCATCTTCGAACTACATCAAGGCATTGACCTAATAAACACCTATACCAAGTTTGAACATTCTAGCTCATTTAGAAGGAGAGTTATTGTTTTCCAAACATTTTAATTAGACGTTAAGCTACTAATCTATTGACAGACGGTTGACAGCTGACACATTAATGAGTTAATTACTACCTTATTATTTTATTTTATTGCAATGTCTTTTATATTTTAATCTTTCCCCTTAATTGTTATTAGTATAATTGGGGTATATTGTTAATTCCTTAGATACCATTTTATTATAAATACCGATTAGTACATTAATATAGCATTCTAGGTTTCATCCCGTTTCCAGGACAGTTACTCTGCTTGTCGGACGTGCTGTTCTCCGTATATGATGTTTAATGTTTACCGGTAATAAATAGTCTCAAGGATAGTTCCAGTCTTTAGTTATTATCGAAGATTTACACTGCTACAGATTGGTGGAGTGCTTTGTGAGACAAGATCTTGGAACCTCTTGCAAGAGAGTAAGGTAAACCTATGCAATATGGAAAATTTAGTCATCCCTGATGAACTGACAAAGATTTTGAAAGCGATGGGAATGAATACTAAGGCCAACCAATGGAGAATTGATCGACGAGAAAATAATACTTCAGTTGTTTTAACTTGGTCCAGTTTTAATTCAGTGGACAGTAGAAAATCAACAAGTAAGCAAACAAGAGATTTTATAAGAGGACAGCGATTCAAACAGATGCTTGCTGCCAAAGAATCCACGGTACCCCCAGTAAATGTTATTGCTACACAAAGTAATTTAGCTGTTCAGACGAACGAGATAAAACCAAAAATATCTATTTGGTGTCAAACAAAGTGTCCAGAACGGTCAGATAAAAGTTACACAGCAGTACCGACTACCTACACTAAAAGTATACAGACTGTTAGCGTGGCCACAGAACTAAGAGAACCAGAAGCCATGACTGTGACCACCCAAAGACACAAGCAACAGCCAAGGTATTAAAACGGCGCGTGAAAAATGATAAACTTGAGTACTTGATTAGATGGCAAAATATGCAGGCAACAAAGAACACTTGGGTTTCAGATGACAAGCTTGACAAAAATGCCATTTCGTACATTGCGGCATACCCAAATAAGATTTCGGGCCCAGAACCGTGGTTGTTGGAAAATCGAAACCAGGCTGATATCTGTGTGTTTCCATCAGGGGTGTGGACATTACCCTTCAAAGAAAACTTAAAACTTTCAAACGTCTTCCATTCCCCGGTAAACGCAAAAACTGGGAAAGTCCAACTAAAGGTAGAATGAGAAGGCCCGGGACAGCAAAATGAAGACCGATATACAAGAATAGATTGGGAAGACTGGGATGTGATTGCCAAGGAAAACCCAATATTCATTAAGAGTATAAAGCATACGTTACCTCCACGTAATTATTCCTTAAAGTGATGATTTTTTTTTTTTTTAAAAAGTGTGTTTTCATCGAAAGTTTAACATAACAACTTTTACATTTTGTTTTAATCTTAAGTTATCACCATTATTATGTAGACATTTTGAAAAAGTATTTAAGCTTTGTTTAATTGTCCCCCGCCTTTCGAAGAAAGCAGGGGACTATTAAAATGGGTTCGTCCGTCTGTCTGTCTGTCCGTCACACTTTTTGGGACACAATAACTCTCTTCCTAATTGAGCTAGAATGTTCAAACTTGGTGTATGTGTTTATTAGGTCAATGCCTTGATGGAGTTCGAAGATGAGCATTTTCCGCTTAGGGTAAGCAGAGATAAGCAATTTGATTGGTTGATGCTTTGGGACACGATAACTCTCTTCCTAATTGGGCTAGAATGTTCAAACTTGGTGTATGTGTTGATTAGGTCAATGCCTTGATGGAGTTCGAAGATGAGCATTTTCCGCTTAGGGTAAGCAGAGATAAGCAATTTGATTGGTTGATGCTTTGGGACACGATAACTTTTAATTGAGCTAGAATGTTCAAACTTGGTGTATGTGTTTATTAGGTCAATGCCTTGATGGAGTTCGAAGATGAGCATTTTCCGCTTAGGGTAAGCAGAGATAAGCAATTTGATTGGTTGATGCTTTGGGACACGATAACTTTTAATTGAGCTAGAATGTTCAAACTTGGTGTATGTGTTTATTAGGTCAATGCCTTGATGGAGTTCGAAGATGAGCATTTTCCGCTTAGGGTAAGCAGAGATAAGCAATTTGATTGGTTGATACTTTGGGGCACGATAACTCTCTTCCTAATTGAGCTAGAATGTTCAAACTTGGTGTATGTGTTGATTAGGTCAATGCCTTGATGGAGTTCGAAGATGAGCATTTTCCGCTTAGGGTAAGCAGAGATAAGCAATTTGATTGGTTGATGCTTTGGGACACGATAACTTTAGTTCTAATTAAGTGAGATTGATGAAACTTGGTGTATAGATTTATTATATGAATACCTTAACTAAGTTCGATAATGAACATTTTTTGCTGAGGGTAAGCAGAGTGATAAGCAATTTGATTGGTAGAAACTTTGGAACACAATAACTCTCCTTCTAATTGAGGTAGAATGTTCAAACTTGGCACAGGTGTCTATTAGGTGAATGTTTAAACTTGATGTATATGTAGATGTTCATTAGGTGAATGTCTTGACTGAGTTCAATAATTAACATTTCGAGCTGAAGCTAAGCAGAGCTAATCGATTTCATTTGTCGATGGTTTGGGACAAGATAATCTTGATTCTATCTGATAGAGAGTGATGAAACTTAGTGAAAAAAATAAATGTGCGATTAATTAATATGTGTCATCTATTTATTTTGCAATTTCGGCGGGGGACATCAGCCTCACTGTTGGCTTGTTTTGTTATTTTATTATGATCCGAGGACGAATCATTTTCACCCTAGAGGAAATTATAATGGTGATAAATTTATGAACTGTTTCTATTGTATTCTTTCAATAATTCTTTCGTTCATTTTTAAATTCATTCAATTAAACGTTTCTATTATTCTTATATTTCTGTTAATCCCTCATTTTAATTAGACGTTAAGCTACTAATCTATTGACAGACGGTTGACAGCTGACACATTAATGAGATTAATTACTACCTTATTATTTTATTTTATTGCAATGTCTTTTATATTTTAATCTTTCCTCTTTAATTGTTATTAATATAGTTGGGGTATATTGTTAATTCCTTAGATACCATTTTATTATAAATACCCATTTGTACATTAATATAGCATTCTAGGTTTCATCCCGTTTCCAGGACAGTTACTCTGCTTGTCGGACGTGCTGTTCTCCGTTTATGATATTTAATGTTTTCCGGTAATAAATAGTCTCAAGGATAGTTCCAGTCTTTAGTAGTTATTATCGAAGATTTACACTGCTACAGATCCGTACATGCCGAATTTAATGATAACCCCCCAAGTAGATCGAAAGTAGTGGTTATAAGCGACATTTCGACACCAAAAACGTAAAATATCACCTCAAAGTCTTTCAAAATCTTTGTTATTATTGAGAACGTGGCTAAATAATTGGTATTAGTAATAACTTTGGGGTGTAGCTCAGTGTACTATTAGTTTGGGGATCTTTCACGTTCTCACAGTATATTCTGGATATTCTGGGGGATCTAAAAATAATATAGAGTTCCAAATAAATTGTATAGGCTGATGAAGGTTCAAACGTTTATTAAAGACTGGCACAGTAAGAATCATATATAATGAATACAAAAAATTTAAACAATATGCATGAATAATAAATGATAAGACAAGTTATTATAATACGGTTCAGAATACATTATACATCATAATTACAATATTACGATTCGAAATATATTTTATGTCTTTAGCAAAAGAACATATATATATCTTTGCCTTACGTCTGGCATTGTTCGAATTAATATTACATATTGTATGCGACGTTTGATACTTAACATATGTGCATAACTATGTATGAAATTGCATATATCACATGATGTAATTCTCAATATAACATTTCACATACATGTACTATGCGTAATATAAAGATAGTAACCTTAATAACAAAAGAATAATAAATACAAATTATTACTAATACGAAATATTAACTATATATAAATTATATAGGTTGATGAAGGTTCAAACGTTTATTAAAGACTGGCACAGTAAGAATACTGACCGTATGTCTTCTGTCGTATATAAAGCAAACCTTATCATCAGTTCAGAAGTTTACTTGGAACTAAATTAAACATGTTAAGGGGATTATAGATAAATTTACAAAGATTAACCCTTTGAATAAGAGATAGTCGCAAGACCATTTAAACATCCTAATAGGTTAAGTTAACATTTCATGGGTATTATTTAATAAATTGTGTACGATAAGTGATACACGTAAACTATATTATGTAAAATAATGTGACATACTGAACTGTGGTCAAGTTGTAAGATAACGATGACGATGAGAGAGATTTGCTACTGTCATGTTAAATTTAAAAAATAATATTTTGAACAACAAAAATATCTATGCTATATCATTATTTACCTTCAATCGAGATTTTGTGATTTTCGGTCGAATACGTCCACAACAAGTTCTAAAATACAACGATTCGGACGTAAAAGACAAGTAAATATTTACTTCCGTGCACTACTCTGCCGCTCTAAAAATCATATTACATTCAAAAATGGTAATCTTTGATCATCAATATATGAAATTCAGCCATGTTCCAGTCGCGATAGATGGTAGACCTGGATAATTGCGTCTTACAGCGAGTGACCTTCTGATTTATTCAAGAACTGATCTAGGTCAGGGAAACCTTCTCGTTTGCTATAAATAATATGCTTCTTTCCGCTTGTAGCCTACCTCAATTATTACACAACAAACAGTGAGGCTGTTATGGTGTCCTCTGGGTTTTTTTACACAAGGAACAAGTGTGCAAAGTCTACTTTAATAAAATAAGTTTGGTGTTGAAAAGTTAGTGCATATCGTAGACTACTCAACGCCCTTAAAAATGACAATTTAGCATAGCAAGCGGTTGCCATGCAATTTTAATAAGATTACAACTTATAGAGGGTCCACAACAACCTTGGTATTAGGCTACATACTAGTTCACCATTTGTGTACAAGGAGCAGCCATTTTGTCGGGTAATTTCAGTCCGATTTTCACAAAATTTGAACTCCGCCATCATTTGTGTGTAACCGTGATATATTTAAACTTTTTTTTTCAATTGGATAACAATTGTTCAATCAGGGGCCACACCGTAATCCAGGAAGTTACGATCTGATATGAGCGAATGTCAAAAGGAACTACGATCTTTGGGTTATACACATACAGTTCAAAATTTATCAAAATTGGTTTAAAATTGTGACTTCTAGAGGGTCCACAATCTTGGTATTACATACTTTTACACAATTGGTGTAGACAGAGCGGCCTTTTTGTTGGGCAGTTTTGGTCCGATTTTCATGAAATTCGAACTCATCAGGATAGTAACGGTTATTCGGTTAAAACGTTTTTTTTTTAAAACTGAATACAAATTGTGATGTCTAGAGGGTCACATAATCTAACAACATGATTTTCTTTAACAATCAGGGCCCATAATCCAGGAAGTTGCATCTGATATGCACAAAGATCGAAAGGAACTAAGATTTTGCGGTTATAAGGATAAATTTCAAGCCTCAAGTTTCATCACAACCAGATAAAAATTGTGACCGTCCACTAGCTAAAGTAAAAACGTAATTTTCAATGCAATTAGTGGCCATAAACAATATTAAAGTGGTCCGACACATGTCATTTTCGAAAGGAACCGAGATCTTTGGAAAATTTTGGATAATATTGTAACCTGTCCAGCGCCCACAAACAAATTGTGAACTGACATCCAATGAATGAAATGGGGTTTAACATTCTGCTCCTAAACTGGGCTAATGAAGACGGGCATATGCCATACAGTGTGCTAAGAGGGAAATTTTACCCGGGCAGTGGCGCTACGGCCTACCCTTATATCGAATTCCAAATGCCAAGGGATCTTTTACGCGCACACCAATGTGTACACAGGACCTCGGTTTTCCATATCATCCGAATGACTAGACAGCTGTCCTTGTCAGGCCCCCCGTCCTGCATCACTGACAAGTGGAAACCACGTCAGAAAATCTGGATTAACATTTTCGGCCAATGCAGGAATCGAACACCCGACCTCCAGGCTAGCGAGCCAGCGTCTTACTCACGTGATCAACCTGGACTGACGTCCAGACAGGGGGGCAAGGCAGGTGGACGACATGATATACCGGTACGGTCACATGAAAATTTGAGAAACTTCCAAAATGTGGGCATATAAAAAACAGTAAGCTTATATTATCCAACATTGATATACATGTAAATTATTGTGATACGGGTTGAAATAATAGTGGATTTGGTTAAAATTTGAACTTCACAAATTACTTGGAAATCAAATTTGGAGGGGCCATTAAACACAATGAAATGAAATTTAGCGTCGTACTGTTCTGCCCCAAACTGGGCTAATGAGGGGAATTTTGCCCAGGCAGCGGCCTACTCTTATATCGAATTCTAACTATCCATGGATCTTTTACGTGCACGCCAATGTGTACACAGGCCGCAATTACCAACCGATTTCAATGAAACTTACAGAAAATGATAACATTAATAATATCTCCGAGTAGGCAAAATTTCAACCACTTCCGGTTAGCGGTTTCCTAGATATCGGGTTAGCACACATTTCATGTGGCACGGCTACAGACCGCAATTACCTACCAATTTCAATGACACTTGCAGATTATATTTACATTAATAATATCTCAGGGTAGGCAAAATTTCGACCAATTCCGGTTAGCGGTTTCCTAGATATCAGGTTACCACATATTTCATGTGGCACGGCTACAGACCGCAATTAGCAACCGATTTCAATGAAACTTGCAGATTATAATTACATTTTTAATATATCAGAGTAAGTAAAAAATTTCCGAAACCGCTAACCGGAAGTGGTCGTAATTTTATCTTCACCGAGATATTATTAATGTTATCGTTATCTGTAAGTTTCATTGAAATCGGTTGGTAATTGCGGTACAGAGACTTGCCTCATGTGGCAAATAGTCTCCATTGTTTTACCACATGTGGCAAATAGCCCCAGCCTTAAATAAATGTGGACCTATTTTTTATTATTTTAAATTAAAAATGACAATTTGGTATAAAGAACAGCAAATATTCATATAAATTATCCACGGGACTAACATATGGTTCAATTTTATTTCAATAACTCGCTTACGCGGAGGGATCTTTAGCAGTGGGAGCAAACCGGATCACCCCAAATAACAAACCAGCGGCTGCCAGGCAGGATACACCCACATTTTGCAAGAGATGGATAGAGAACAAGCTAAAAACAAACAGGCTTTTTTGTACAATCAGGGGCAATAATCCAGAAAGTTATGGTCTGAAATGCGCAAATATCAAAAGGGACTGAGATCTTTGGGATATAAAGATATATTTTAAGTTTCATCAGAATCAGATACAAATTGTGACCTCTAGAGGGTCGACAACCTTCGTATTGCATAGTTTTACACAATTTGCATACAAAGAGCGGCCATTTTGTTGGACAGTTTCATTTCGATTTTCCTGAAATTCGAATTCAACCTTCATTATGGTGGAATGTTGAAATATTTAAATGGTTTTTAAAGTCGGAAAAAAATTGTGACCTCTTAGAGAATCCACAATCTAAAAATGCCATTTTTCGAACAATCAGGGGCCATAATCCAGGAAGTTAAGTTTGAGTATCCGCGATTATCAAAAGGATCCAAGATCTTAGTGTGTAATGGTGATATATTCACACATTTTTTTCAAATCGGATAAGAATTTTGACCGCTATAGGGTCCACAAGCTAAAAAGGTGCGATTTTTCGTACAATCAGGGGCGAAAATTCAGGAAGTTACGATTCGATATGCACGAATATCGAAAGGAACTGAGATCTTTGGGTTATAAACTTACATTTCAAGTTTCATCAAAATCAAAAGAAGGTTGTGACCTCTAGAGAGTCCGCAACATTGATATACCATATTTTTACGCTATTTGACTACGAGGCGCGGCCGTTTTGTCTGTCAGGTTTGGTTTGTTTTAACGAAATTCTAACTCAACCATCGTTAGGGTTTAACAGTGATATATTCAAATGTTTTTTTCAAATCGGATTTTGACCGCTATAGGGTCCACAAGCTAAAAACGCGATTTTTCGTACAATCAGGGGCGATAATTCAGGAAGTTACCATTCGATATGCACGAATATCGAAAGGAACTGAGATCTTTGGGTTAGGTTATAAACTTACATTTCAAATTTCATCAAAATCAAAAGAAGGTTGTGACCTCTAGAGGGTCCGCAACATTGATATACCATATTTTTACGCTATTTGACTACGAGGCGCGGCCGTTTTGTCTGTCAGGTTTGGTTTGTTTTAACGAAATTCTAACTCAACCATCGTTAGGGTTTAACAATGATATATTCAAATGTTTTTTTCAAATCGGATTTTGACCGCTATAGGGTCCACAAGCTAAAAACGCGATTTTTCGTACAATCAGGGGCGATAATTCAGGAAGTTACCATTCGATATGCACGAATATCGAAAGGAACTGAGATCTTTGGGTTATAAACTTACATTTCAAGTTTCATCAAAATCAAAAGAAGGTTGTGACCTCTAGAGAGTCCGCAACATTGGTATACCATATTTTTACGCTATTTGACTACGAGGCGCGGCCGTTTTGTCTGTCAGGTTTGGTTTGTTTTAACGAAATTCTAACTCAACCATCGTTAGGGTTTAACAATGATATATTCGAATGTTTTTTTTCAAATCGGATAAGAATTTTGACCGCTATAGGGTCCACAAGCTAAAAAGGTGCGATTTTTCGTACAATCAGGGGCGATAATTCAGGAAGTTACGATTCGATATGCACGAATATCGAAAGGAACTGCGATCTTTGGGTTATAAACTTACATTTCAAGTTTCATCAAAATCAAAAGAAGGTTGTGACCTCTAGAGGGTCCACAACATTGATATACCATATTTTTACGCTATTTGACTACGAGGCGCGGCCATTTTGTCTGTCAGGTTTGGTTTGTTTTAACGAAATTCTAACTCAACCATCGTTAGGGTTTAACAGTGATATATTCAAATGTTTTTTTCAAATCGGATTTTGACCGCTATAGGGTCCACAAGCTAAAAACGCGATTTTTCGTACAATCAGGGGCGATAATTCAGGAAGTTACAATTCGATATGCACTTACATTTCAAGTTTCATCAAAATCAGAAGAAAATTGTGACCTCTAGAGGGTCCACAACCTTGATATACCATATTTTTACGCTATTTGAGAACGGGGGGCGGCCATTTTATCAGTCAGTTTTGGTGATATATTCAAATGGTTTTTTTTCAAATCGGATAAGAATTTTGACCGCTATAGGGTCCACAAGCTAAAAAAGTGCGATTTTTCGTACAATAAGGGGCGATAATTCAGGAAGTTACGATTCGATATGCACGAATATCGAAAGGAACTGCGATCTTTGGGTTATAAACTTACATTTCAAGTTTCATCAAAATCAGAAGAAAATTGTGACCTCTAGAGGGTCCACAACCTTGATATACCATATTTTTACGCTATTTGAGAACGGGGGGCGGCCATTTTATCAGTCAGTTTTGGTCCGATTTTCACGAAATTCGAACTCAGCCACCCTTAGGATGTAACGGTGATGATATAATAAAACGTTTTTTTTTTAAATCGGATAAAAATTATGACCTCTATAGTGTCCACAAGCTAAAAACACAATCGAATATCGAAAGGAACCAAGATCTGTGGGTTACAAACGTATGTTTCAAATTGGATAAAAATTGTGACCTCTACAGTGTTCACAAGCTAAAAATGTGATTTTTCGTACAATCAAGGGCCATAATTCACGAAGTTAGTCAGAAACATGCCAAAATATCGAAAGGAACCAAGCTCTTAGGGTGATAAACCTATATTTCAAGTTTCGTTGAAATCACATAAAAATTGTGACCTCTAGACTGTTCACAAACAATTGTGGACGGACGGACGGACAGGGGTGACGATAATATACGTCCACATGAAAATGTGGGCATATAAAAATGTCATATCTTCTTATCAACAAAAATTACAGTGCTAGCTTTAAAATGTGCATTTTAGACTGCCAAGGGATCTTTTATGTGCATTCCAATGTATACACGGGACCTCGGTTTTTCGTCTCATCCGAAGGACTAGACAGCTATCCTTGTCAGGCCCACCGTCCTGCATCACTGACAAGGGGGAACCACGCCGGAAAATATGGATGAACTTTCTCGGCCAATGCAGGGATCGAACACCCGACCTCCAGGCTAGCGAGCCAGCGTCTTACCCACTTAGCCACGAGATTTCCCCCCCCCCACCGAATAGACAAAATAATTAACTAAAGTTTAAGTCTGGAAAAACAAGACAAGATCTTTTTTTTACCGGCGATATTGTTTTTTCCAATTTACCGATTTATTAATTAAATTAGTCGTGATACTTTTATCCAAATGAAGTATTTTTATCCAAAATATAATGATTCGCACTTCAGAAGTTTGAAAGCAATTTTTGACTAATGAATAAAATAATAATATCGCTTTTACCGCGATTTGAATCGCTTTTTGCGATGCGATACCGCTTGAATTGAACACTGCCCAGAGTACTAAAGACATACACAATATTCTACGGTCTTCGGCCATCTTGCAAAGTAAATCATAGCATTTAATTAACAATTTATTGAGAACCGATTTGAATACCGTACTGACACGAAACCTGCGTCATATAGGCCTAGCCTACAAATTCAAATTGGTATCGGTAATCAAAACCAATTTTTTCTTTTTCGTAAAATCCTTCGAAGAATTCTGTTTTATTTTAAAATAAAACTGACTTTTCAATATTGTGATAGAGATCTAAATGATCATGATCTAGAATAGATCTGAACAACCTACAAAAATGGCAGTTTATGGGTTTATAATACATGTATAAAAATTTCAAACTATTACTATTCGTATTAGATCTAGACTAGTAATACTCTTTAGGGCCTAATACCTAATCATCATCTAGTCTGGGCTATTTTTTTTGGGCTAAGGCTACTGACTTCTGTATTAAGTCACGAAGTGTTTGTTAGACAAGGCTGTCAAGCTCCTACAAAAGCCCACGTAAAAAAAACCTAACAACATCCGCAGTATTATTGGCAATGACTTATCGTTTAACAATAAATAAATTGTACTCACCGTCTAATAAATCTTCTTTTCATGTCTTCGCCTTAGATATTGGTTAAATTTCGTCCACTTCGACAGTAACTCACTAACTGTAACAAAAATAGCGCCATTTTTTGAACGGGAAACGAAAATTCGGTACACTTCGTTTTTTCCCCAATACCGTGCATAGGACCTAACCGTCGCAAAATGAAATGAAATGAAATGGGGTTTAACGTCCTACTGTTCTGCTCCTAAACTGGGCAAATGAAGACGGGCATACGCCATACAGTGTGCTATCAGGGAAATTTTGCCCGGGCAGCCGCGCTACTGCCTACTCGTATATCGAATTCCAACTGCCAAGTGATCTTTTACGTGCACTCCACGTGCACTTTTACCCACTTAGCCACCATGACCCCCCCCCCTCCCTAACCGTCACATTACTTGGCCTATAACATTATTTTTACATCCCGGTGAACTTAATCTCTATACCCATAAAGAGCCCATTTGTGGATATAATTTTACGATGAACTCGATGACCTTGAACAATTTTTTCTTTAACAAAGTTGGGTAAAAGAATTAAAAAACGTAAAATAATTTAGAGATAAAATTGAATAATATTTGCCTTTTGTAAAAAGAAAATAGAAAATTTATTTGAGACCTTAAAGATTGGATGTTCAAGGTCGTGGTTCAAACGAACATTAAATGACTTTCAAACCATCTGAACTATCACAAGGTCCTAAGCCAAGGTCAAATAGGTGAAACTGGCTTTAAAATAAAACTAGATCAAACTTGGCCTTGACCTATAAATAACCCTCCATAAATGATCTTGAATTTGGCTTTACGTCACATATTTATTTAGCTATATCTCAAAACACAAAGATGCATGACCCAGATGTCATTGCCATGGTGTTGGTTAAGTAGATAATTGTTAGTGTTTCAACACGCCAAAAAATAATGATGGTAGCCCTAATTAAGGCCCAAACTAGTTTACGGCGCATCTATCCGGACTACTTCTGAAAATTATGTCCGGAGAAGTCGACCCACGGTATTAAAGTTCGACCTTATACCATAAACATCTCCTGGGGTGTGACACCCCCCCCCCCCCTCGCACCCTCCAGGGTTAAGGGAGTTGACAAAGTTACTATCGGAGTAAGGTCGACTTGGGTTCTGAACTAAGTTTTAAAACAAATTTCATTTTTCCGCTGCCTATTTGAAGGATTGACTTGGAATTGTTAGGGCCCTCTGGCCAAGGACCCCATACGGACACACAATGAATCTCAGATTGATACTCATTAGGGTTCCAAAGATATGACGTCTGCACGAACTTGAGTCAAAGTTAAATTTTGGACTAAAATAATTTAGCTTGAATATTTGCTTTTTGGGAAAAATCTTTAATTTGATAACTTACAACTTTAAGACTCCGGCTATCCCAACTAAATCATCCACAGTGAACCAGAACATCGCCTTGTATTTTACCTCAGGGGTCAAAGTCATATCAAACTTGAAAATTGTTAAAAAATGGAAAATAAAAATGGTAAAGTCAGGTAAATTGACCTTTAATGTGTTGAAGTCCATGTAATTGCCTACCGAGAAGTGATCTTGAAAAAAGACCTGAAAGTCATATCACGACAAGCCAATTTGTGTTTGACCTAATATCCAGATTAAGACGGGACTTGTGGCAAAGTTCAAGTTCATGGGTCAAAAAGAACATTAAAGGACCATCAAATCTATTGAGTGAAAAATGACTCCGAAATAAGATTTCTTTTTCAAGGTAAAAGTTAGAAGCTTTGGCTTTGACCTATTGTATATATAATGACCTTTCATAAATGACCTTGAATTTGACCTTACCTCCCACATTTACTTACCTATATCTCACAACGGAAAGGCCCCTGTAGAACATGCCCAAGAGATCAAGGTCATAATCTCGGTTACGTAGAGAATTGTCAGTGTTTCAGCATACTAAAAACTGATGGCCACAGATGCAATACCCAAGGAACAGTGGCGTACAAAATACCAAGATTCCTATTAAAAATGACCTTTAATGAATTTGCTCCAGCTAAAGAGAAGCCAATTTGAAAACAGATGGCAGCCCGAATTAAGGCCATAATCAGTTTATTTTGGAACATTTACTGCTTAGAATTTATTCTGTTCTGTCGAAAATATGTTGTGCTCTTCTATGGCAGCCATTTTAGGCCGTAAACTTTTCGCAGCGACCCACACTTTGTCAACTTTCGTCGACTGATTATTACGGTGTGGGTAGTGCAAAAAGAACAATATTATCCGGTGTGTTTGTATATAGACGGTCAATGACAGTAGAAGAATTTTTAAAACAGCGTGTAGGGGCAGTAATTAATTGATGTAATCCCTGCATATTGATTATGTTTTCCCATCGTTTTGGAACAGTAGTTGAATAATCTATATTAGAATCTCCTATTACATAAATAGATTGACCAGTATTTATGGAATTTAAACTAGTTTCAAAATCATCAAACCAACCTGTACACGAAAAAGGGGGTCTATATACAAGACATAATAAAAATGATTTTCCATATTCTGGATGAGTTCAATCTAAATAGATTCGATATTTTGATGTTCATAATCAAGTTTTCTTGAATATTTTAGATCTGAATTTACATATAAGATAAGGCCTCCGCCAATTTTGCTCAGTCGATCTTTTCTGATCAGATCATAACCAAAGATATTAATAAATTTATCGTCAATTTCAGAATGTAAAAACGTTTCAGAGAAGCCCATGACATTAAAATTTTCATTATCTTGCAAAATTAAATCCCTTACTTCATCAGTTTTACCGAAAAGTCTATTTATATTTAAATGGCCTATTTTAAAACCTTTACATTTGGTTGAAAATAATGTGGAAACAGAGGGATAATTGATGGATTGTAATGAATCGAGTGCTACATCAGAGTCAATAAACTGACTGCTGAGGTCGCCTTTATGCATCGTTGGGATCATTAATTTTATGATGTTCAAAATTCAGACTATTATTATCAGTACCAACAGGTTTATCGAAGGCAGTTTCAGTATCATTAGTAGTGCTATTACTTGAAAGAGTTACATTAGTGAAACAGTGGAAGTTATCAATCAATGGTTCAATAGAATAATCAAAAATATTAGTGGTGTTGGTCATATATTGCATAAAATTATTATAATCAATTAAATCAGAATCATACGTAGATTGTCCGGCTTCAAAAACATTGCCTTTATCCTAGTACCTATATGTACAATATTGCCGATGAAATGCTTTACAATAATTCGCTTTATGGCCCTCAATATTACACCGGTAACATGTAACCTTGGTACCAATTTTACACGTGTCTTTTGTATGACCCGAAATACCACAGAAGAAACAGGGTTTAATGGAACTATTGATAATGTCGCGTCTTTCCTTGTTAATGTCTACATATTTTTCATAAATATGTAGTACTGCAGATGTACCTCTGTCAGACAAGTAAATATTGTCTTCCCAAATATGTCTGTAGTCAGAATTTATTGAATCAAACACTTGAATTAGATTTTCAACACAAAATTCACGAAGGACATTGTTATAAAATTGAATGTTATGATCGGTATTTTGTCCTGCCCTGTCATGTCTTGGTGTAGCCTCACAGATGAAAACATGTGCAGTTGGCCTTTTCTTTCTAATATACTATTCAAAAAAAGTAGGGGATATTTGATTTTTAAGTGTTATTAAAGTCACCTAATGAAACTGACGAAGAAACAAATGACAAAAAGAAATGAAGTTCACATTCATCGATTTATTCCAAATGATCGTTAGACTAAGTAAGGCACAGACTGACCATTATAAGGGTAAAATGATACCCGGGGTCAAACAGCAAAGTTACCACAGCATCACAACCAAGTCAGTAACGGGTAAATCCTCCTCTGTTTGCCAAACAAGCATTGATCCGACGTGGCATACTCCTAATGAGACGTCTAAGGTCATTTTGGTCCAGATTGTCCCATTCCTGTTGCAACGCAGCAGCAAGTTCTTGGACATTGGCAGGACGTTGTTGACGTTGACGTAACCTCTGTCCAAGCATGTCCCAGACATGCTCGATGGGGGAGAGGTCGGGACTCAGTGCTGGCCAAGGTAATGTGGTGATGTTCTGTTGTTGGAGGTAACCTGTAACGATCCTGGCCCTGTGACATCTTGCGTTGTCATCCTGGAAGATGAAACGGCGGCCATGACGTCGTGCGAACGGCACAACATGGACTGCCAAGATGTTGTCCCGGTAGTACTGGCCTGTAACACGCCCTGCAACAACATGTAAAGCCGTTCTTCCAGCAACAGTGATGCCTCCCCACACCATAACAGAACCACCCCCAAATCGATCATGTCTGATGACGTTAACGTCTTGGAAGCGCTCGTTTCGACGACGCCACACCCTCCTACGTCTGTCCAAAAAATCAACAGTGAACCTTGACTCATCTGAAAACATCACATTGCTCCAGCGTCGATTATCCCAGTGTTGACGATCCCTACACCAACGACGTCTTGCCTGAATGTGATGATCTCTCAAACAAGGGATCACGCCAGGACGTCGGGCGCGAAGGTGACCCCTATGCAGTCGATTCCGACTCGTCTGGCCACTAACTCTCACACCAGTGTCTGTTTGAAGACGAGCGCTGATCTGATTTGCTGTGATGACACGATTTCTCAAGGCCAAGGTACGGATAAATCGATCCTGGGCTTGAGTTGTCGCCCTTGGTCGACCTGAGTGTGGTCTGTCTTGTACAGATTGTGTATCACGGTATCTGGACCATAGCCTGCTTATGACAGACTGAGAAACATTCATCGTCCGCGCCACAACCGCCTGTGTTGTGCCGATCTGTAGCATGCCAAGGGCACGTAACCTTTCATTTTGGGTAAGCCGACGCATATCAAAATTTGTTTTCTGGTCACTAAAACAATTAAACTGATGTTTCCACCCTGGAATTCAATGACTGTAACATTCAAAGTCAGAGTCGTGCAAATCTTGGGTTGGACCCCCATGATGATCCCAAGCATCACCTGCATTCCATGCGGTAGCTATTGGTGCGTTTGGGCGTCACATGTAACTGGAAATGTTTCTTCTGTTAGGTTCTATAGTGACTTTTTTCGTAGTCATTTGCATATTTTAGTATTATGCCCCCAAAATCAAATATCCCCTACTTTTTTTGAATAATATAGTATCCACTGTTCTTTTCAGGTCATATGTAATATCAGATAAGGGTCGTAGCTCTGATACGTCATTTCCTCCAGAATGAATGATAATTTTGTCATACATGCTGAGATCCATGCGCTGTAGATTTTTGACAATGTTGAAAATCTTGGCACCCTTAATTGACAGCACTTTAACATTTAATTTTAGCCCATTTAATTTAACTCTTTGTAAAATGGAACTGCCGATAAGAAGAATGTTTTTGTGGGATTGGGTTTCATTTGACAATTTATCTTCAATTACAATCGATGGTTCTTTGGTTTTCCTGGTGTCAGGGACCTTTAGTCTATCCTGTCTCCCTTCAGTTAAGGTTCTAGTTGTTAGTGGTGTATCTGTACTGGCGCGTGTCTTTGATGTTGATGGGGTCGCTTGGGTGGTAGTTTCTGTTGTAACATTCTTATCATCGTGGGAACGGAAATTTGTAATGGATACATTGTTGTCTGAAGTATTATCTTCTGTACTAACCGGATTGTCTTCACTGGTATCTTGTTGTTGATTTACTGCTGGTGTCTCATTTGGTATGATTTTGATAGTGTCTGTGTTGATTTCCTGACTGGTTAGCAATACTGGGTCTGTTTGAGTTGCACTGTCAACGTAACTGATTTTATGGTTGAGGGCCTCTTGAAGTTGCAACACTTGGCTATCAAGATCTCTTTATTTTCTCAAACAGGCAGTCTAGGTCAGAGTTCGTTACATGTACATTTTGTGATTGATAAGGTGTAGAATAAATTGGAGGAGTGAAATCAAGTGAACTATTTTCCACATGGGGTGGTATGATTACATTTCTAGATGTACTATGGCTGTATTAAGAATTAACATCAAATAAATCTACTATATCTTCCTTTGAGGTATTCTCAATACTGTTCACATCTCCTGCGAATTTATCCAGAAGATTTGGAAAAACAGGTGTAATCCATGCTATGCAGGCCCCTCCTTGAATATCTACCATATTCGTTGTTGGGTATAGATAAATCTTGAGTTTTTGCCACCTATTTCAGTAGTTAGAACAAAACCATGATGAGATTTTAAAAAACTGTCTTTCGAATAGTGTAAATGCAGCAGTTTTTCCATTATGTTAAAATATGAGTGTTGAATAAATTGTACTGTAACACTACAGCATTTATCTGTGTAGTCACTAAGTGTAAAATACTCATTGTTATTGACATCAATTGGTGTCGGATCACAATTTGAACTTACTTGAGAGGCTTGGTATTCAAATGAATTTACTTTCATCTTCGTATATTTTAAGTATATTATTCATATAAATTAGCAGATTGTAATATCCATATAAACGAAGCAATAGCTTACCGTATTTTATTGTCCATATAGTATTAGATATTCACGGCTCTATTTAAGAATTGTCACTATGTTTTTGAATCCAAAATTCTTAAATTAAGATTAAGGTAATCCACAGAATTTCACGAAAATCCAAATAAAAATGTATAAAATATCTTATCTTAACATTAAAAGAAGGAATGGCACTTTGTTGGTTAGTATTTTTGAAGTACAGCACAATTTCTCCAGAGCTATTTTATTCCTGGCTGGTACTGGCAAGATCTAGATAATGAATGGAATCGGAAAAAGGAGGAAACCACAATATCAGGCGCCAGCTCGGAGATCCTGGCAAGATCCGCTTTTGGCGATCTTCCCCTCCCCTCCCCACATTTAATTTATCGTAGGCGTCGATACGGACAGGGTGTCGGTAACCTTACACTATTATCTTGTCAGTGGCGTTTAGACACCCCGGGCCAATTCGAGACTAACGATGTGTCTGACACTGGGGCGAATGCAGGGTTCAAGGTCAAACATTTTAAAGAGAGGGTCATTCCATGTCAAGTTGTAAAGTGAGCCCCTCAGAATTTTTTTAAAAAATATATGTTATAGTACATGCAGGCTTATGTAAAACTGCTTTAATATTGATTGAGATATGACCATTTGAATCGGAGTACTCTTTCGCACTACTATTATATGACTCGATTTTTGTGATCTAATTCTTTTCTATCTAGTCAGTCTATATTCTTGGAATTATGGGGTTTGTAAGAGTATTTTATATAAATTAAGAATTTACCATCAAATTTTATAGAACAAGTACCGTCAACTATGTATGGAGTGCCATAAGAGCCAAAAATTGTGATTTCCTTTTAACGAATTCTAGTCAGTCTATATTCTTGAAATTAATATGTACATTGCAGATCTGTGGACGTTAAACACGTATTGTTTCTGTAAGTGTTTTTATTATTTTTCTGTGGAATTTAGTCAGTTTGTGCAGCTAAAACTGTAAATGATGCAAATATTCTGCCAACGTAGACATGGTTGGCCTCCGTGCGTCTATTTATTAAACATAAATTGGGCCATTTTGACGAACAGGAAGTGTTTTAGGATGGGACAAAAAATAATTTCAGATTGCCCATATCTCGGATATTTCTCAACGAATCATCTTCGGGTTTTCATTGTTTGTTTCTTTTGACGAATCCCATATAAGCTCTGACGAACTTTTTAGAAATTCGGAAGTTCGCTCGATTAATAATAGCATCAAAGATTTGCGAAAAAGTTTTCTTATCATGTTTTAGACATTCTAGATGGCATATCCCCGTTACTATTTAATGTATCAAGTTGAAACTTAGTAGGAATAAGGAACACACCGATGCCTTCCAAATGGCATATTAAAAAAAATTGTGATGGTTTCCGGAAACTTCCAGAAGTTGCCGAGGCCTTTCCATTTTTTCCCGAACATGAATAGTTCTCTCCATTTTAAAAATAGACAAAAATGAGATATATTGGTGTTAGCCCCAGTTATTATCTTTCATTTTCAAAGAACCTTGTTCGGTAACATTTTCAACCTCTTGGCCGCCGTATTGAATTTTACAAAAAACATTAATCGATTTTCAGCCGCCATTTTAATTCCGATTTTCGAAAACTTTTTTTTTTGTATTGAAACCACTCCAAATGGCAACAATCCCTAGGGAGCCGATTTCTGATTTTGTTTACTTCCGATTTCACTTTGAATTTTGTTCGACTTTTCATCATCTAGATGGTGACCTAACCTTTCCATGACCCTTGACCTTTGTATGTATGATGACCCTAACAATTAATATAATAAAGTTAGGTCAAGAAGTATAACTTCCGGTTTTATTAAGAGTTCAAAATGACAGGTTTTTCCACTTTAATAGGTATTGGATCTTACTATACCCAATAATGCATGGTGTAACTTGATTGTTGACGTGACAAGGCGTGTTCTGATGTACCGAAACACTCCAGTACTCTTTGGAGTTCTACAAGTATGTTTTAAATTTTCACAAATCACAGACCTTTCTTTTGAATAACTGAATTTCAAACCAAAACAACACAAGCCGCTTATACCGACCGCCTTCGATCTGGCGTCCTCCCTAATTGAATGATATCCAGAAGCTATCGCGTAATACTCCAGTTGGTAAAAAACATTCTATTAAAAGAAATCTACTGTGGAAAATGGCGAGTAGAAAGTCAAAAGTTGGCGGTAGAAAGTAGAAATTATATCGATGAAAGTAGAATTCTGATGATTTGGAATTGAAAAGGTGAAAGTTTTTCAGGTTAAAGCATAAACTTATAGGTTTTCTCAACGCCAATACCTCTTTAAGATAAGAATTTTCTCTTTTACTTTTGATTTTCTACTTTTTATTCCAGATTGCATTTTGAACTCGGTGTCCCTTCATAGTGCTGCACCACTGAAATGGGTAAATCAAGTCGGAGAATCGCATGTAAAGTATTATCATGTTTCTTAAAAGGAATAGGAATACTCTTCCTTGTGCACAATAACTTTCGTTGCTGCTCATAGTTATGGATTCTTTTTGTCCTAATCTCGTTACTGCGCTGCCTTTATACTTCACCTTTCATCTGGCGGACTGCATCGATATCTTAAAAATTGTTTCTGAATGAAGCGAGTAGTGTCTACCACATAATACGTAAGCGAATTGATATGTTGATACGGCAGTCAATACAATTCTTATTATGCATTTCATAAAGAATGGAAAGTATAGATTATTAATGATGGTGTGATTAACAGGGACGCCGAGAACACTTTTTTGTAAACATTTATGTAAGATTTAGATAAAGGGCTGGTCGTTCTTGCTATAATAGTTCCAAAATAGATAATTCAAAATTAATATATTGAAAGTTTCGTTCAAATTACTTTATTCTGAACGACGTTATCACTGTTTGAAGTTTTGACATAGATTGTTTATTATCGTAGCAACGTTACTTGTTAATCGAGACTTCTCAATTTTTAAATTAAATCATTAAATCGCGATCGTATTTCAACCCGTTTACATATGCGCCACTGGATGGTATAGAGGGTTGATTATAGTGTAGTCTTAATAATAATTCATATAAAATTTGAAGCCAAAATAAAACCCTGCAATAGACAGATTTAACTCTTACATAATGCTTCTTTAAGTATTCAGAAATACATTTATATTGCCTCGAATTGACCTCAAAATTGAAAATATTAAAATATAGAAAAGTGCGTGAAATATTTCAATTACTGCTACTAGACAAAAATCATTGTTTCTTTTCGTGATAACAACTGGTGTCAAACCCTTTCGCGTGTTGCAAATTGGGACTTTGTTTTAATTAAACTAAGAAGATGACAGGTGACGGGGATCTGCAGTGAACTAATCAGTTAATGACGTGGCCACCACCTTACTTTGCTTCGAATTGATCTCAAATTGAAAATATTAAAATATAGAAAAGTGCGTGAAATATTTCAATTACTGCTACTAGACAACAAATCATTGTTTCTTTTCGTGATAACAAATGGTGTCAAACCCTTTCGCGTGTTGCAAATTGGGGGTTTGTTTTAATTAAACTAAGAAGATGACAGGTGAATATGGGGATCTGCAGTAAACTAATCAGTTTCAGTTAATGACGTGGCCACCACCTGGTATTAGAGAATCATTATGTCACATTCACTCATATTGTTTGCTTGAGTAGTTAATGAGAGACGGACAATGGTGTCCATGCCATGAGAATATCAGAAGTAATTTCGTTCAATAACAGTATCGATCGCTCACTTTTGTTCACTGAAAGCTTTATATTCAATCGTAGAACTTGCGTATCTTGCCTGCTTTACCAAACCGTCATTAATCCAATCGATTTATGTGCCGTTTCCTAGCACTGACGTCAATAAGCACGTGACACGGACCTTGACATTAGAACAACACCACAGCATCGTCGGTTAGAAGTGGAATATTTGATGAGGAACTGAATTCTGGGATAGTGGATTGTATTTTCTCGGGAACAAGAAAGGCTGTTTGTAGGAAGGTTCAATTTAAAACAACAAGATAAGAGAACATTAACACACAAAAAAGGAAAAATAATACAAAGAGACGGTCTGGTTTGAGATGATTAATCTAACAGAATGGAAATATAGAACTATTTTAGCAGTAGTATTTTTGGTAATGTTGTTACAATCACAACAGGCTGTTAGCGAATCAGTGGAGGTCGTCACCAATTCATGGCTTGTCACATTTGATCATTCCGCTGGCCAGGAAGTGGCAAAGCAAGTGGCCAAAAGGACAGGGTTTTCTTATGTATCACCGGTAAGATTAAAATAAAATATTTATTTTGACGTCATTAAAATTTTCTTCGTACAGGTTAGAAGAAATTAATTTTATACACATCATTTTCAGGCGGTATCCAGTTGATCATAATTGATGTTTTAAATACAATTGACCAATAGTTGTCATTGTATTATAATATACATTATGATGACATTTATTTGCACCAATTAATAAACTGATAAATTATACATTTAAAATTATCCATATTTTAAATTATTTTACCTACTGTGCGCCATCAGTAATCATTGTGATCATCGATCACGTCATTTGGCTTAGTATCCAGTCTCATTATTTTTCTTCACTTTTGCTTTCTGTTTGGAAAGTCTCGTGTTTTGCAATTTTAGCATGAAAAAGGTCTGAAACCAAAGTCAGCCGATGAACCATGCGACGCACCACCACCGCCCAATGCACGAAAATTGACAAGATTTTGAAATAGAAAGACTTCAGCTTTGGAAAATGACAGGCATTTCGCCCATATAAGCGCAGGCCTGTAACTAGGAAGGAGGGGGGGAGGGCAAAGCCCCCTGCAAAAAGTCCCCCCCCCCCCCGTGAACAAATTATCGACCACAAAAAAAATTCGCCTCCTATGAAAAAATCATCGGTAGTTGATATCGGATTCTCAGCGGTTCCACTTATGTGGATTTTATCCTTTTTCAGATCTTCAAATGAGGGGTATTTTAAGGTTTTCTGGTCAAATTTTCTTCAAATAAGGGGTCTTTTGAGTTTAGCTTTTTTTTTCTCGAAAATTTTAGATTTTGGGAATTTGCAAGTGGAAACACTGTTATCGGATAGTATGTTCATTATACTAATAATTAATAATCATTAATAAAGAAATATCTAATTTCATTCATGCCTCGGGATGAAAAATCCGTGTTTTCAAAATCTTAAATCCGTGCTTCGAAAAAAGGTGTGTATCCTTGTGCGTACTTGTAAAAGTGCGATCATGCAGTGAGCAAGTGCGCCATTAGAAATCATTGTGATCATCGATCACGTCATTTGGCTTGGTATCCAGTCTCATTATTTTTCTTCGCTTTTGCTTTCTGTTTGGAAAGTCTCGTGTTTTGCAATTTTTGCATGAAAAAGGTCTGAAAACAAAGTCAGCCGATGAACCATGCGACGTACCAGCACCGCCCAAAGCACGAAAATTTACCCGATTTCTTCAGTGTGAAAGGGAGAAAGACGTCAGGTGCGGGTAATAGTGAAGGTCCGTCTGCATCAACGTCCTCGATTGATGAGGCTGTCCAGAGTGTAGGAAATAGCGTTTCCGGCAGTCCAATTTTTAAAATTTGTTCTCGAAACCCCTCCCCTAGATATACATTGTCCGTCAATTTTACAGCACCCCTGAGAACACTTCCCGCCCCCCTCGTTGCTCTGAGCTAGTTACGACCCCATATAAGCGATTTCATAAAATGTTTCTGTGATAAAAATGGTGTTATCATATAAATTATATGGGCAACATATAATGTATACTATATATCTTTATATTATTGTCAGAAACGCTCTTAACAAAATTGTCTCCATAAAGGTGTATATAATTGACTAGAGTGTTTGGTGGTCACGTGATCGCGTGCCGACAATGGAGCTGAGCAGCCATTTTACAACCGGGAAGGTTTAGCCTACGTCGCTATATACCAATATACCATAGAGATGTTGTTATTATTTAGGTTATTTCAATGTGAGGCAAAAAGGGAGTGTATTATCATTTCATGAGTATATTAGATATGCTATAAGTGAAATAGTAATCTAATAGATATAGTATAATCATGATATTGTAACATAATTTAATAAACACGGGGTGAAGACGTCGAACACGCAAAGCTTGAGGCCAGAAACCGGGTGGATCCATTCGCTTAATTTGTTTATGTACCGATACTTTTATTATGTAACAATTACAATGCCCATGTGTTCTGCGAACTTCCAAATCAATGTATACTTAATTATTATGGAAATTCCGTATTATATCTGCATACACATTTGGTATTGTAACATATCGGGGGAATAAGTCTGCTTATTGGACAGTGGCGTTTGTAAGTTACAGACATAGCTTTGTTATCGGTTAGTTTTACTCCCCGGATTTAATTAATTAGACCGGCACTGTAACAGTAAATACCAAAAATGCCAAAAATAATTATTGAAAACAGAGTGTATCAAATAGATGTATTAAAGTGAAAGTTTCCTGCAATATAAGTTGATGCTTCAAATTTTTTTCTTCAGATTCCCGCTTCAAAACTCCGAACTAGTTTAGTAGTCAATTTAAAAATAAGGATAAGTCTAAAGTCGTAAAAACTTCATTCTTTCGTGAAAAAAAAGTTTCGATATTTTTTTAATCGATGCTACTGCGAAAATCTCATATACCTCCGTTTTTTCAATCAAAGATAAATCAAAGACACCATCAAATTGAAAACTATGGCATATGATATAGGCCTAAATTCCTTGCTTCCCATGTTTACATTTTTCTTTTTCCCATCTAATAGTAGTCTTTTGGTAGATGATCGAAGTAGATTATTTATTTATTTTTAAAATTTATTTGATTTATTTATCATCCGAATGACGTTATATAGGCCTAGTTATCAATCAGGTAGTCCTTTCAAATCGTCCAACAAATTGATTAGGCCCTAGATCTATCAAAAATAAAGTTTTGTGTGAACTTCGGGGAGCCATGTTTCAAAATTAAGCCGAACACTTTATGGATCTGGACATTTACGAGGACGATCACTTTGCTCAATAAAGTAAACAACATGATTTCGTAAGTTCTAGTTTCTACTTTAATCAGTCATTATGATATTCTAAATAATAAAGCCTCCAAAATATACCAGTTGACCAAAACGATTTCATTTTTAGTAAGACATTTCAATCACCAATTCTTTGGTTGGCATTGTTTAATTAGAACTGTAATGGGCTTGTCCGCCCTGCGCCAGTCTATTTCCCTTTGTATACATAGCGTTCATTCGGGACCTTCCGTCATTCTCTCCAGGTTGAAACCTTTCGGCCGCTCTCCAGTGACGGCCCACATCGTTAACGTTACGTCAATAGGGCTCACGTGACCACAATACACTCTAGTCAATAATTACAACTCCATTGTTGTCTACTTGCAATATAGAATTAACTAAACTCAATTACTATTTTCTTTATTCAAGCGAGGGTGAACATAAATGCGCCTTTCCATTCGTCAAATACTTGTGTTTCAGGGACTTATGTATTTGAAAGCTCACAGCAGCAAACGGGATGCTTACAAAAGGGTAGGCATTTGTGTGAACATTCTCAAAAACCCACCAGCCTTTCAATGTTGGGATTTCACACTGAGTAGACGATAGCATGTTCCAATGTTCATATTACCGGTGTTATTTATTCATAAGAATTTGGGGGGTTGGATGGCCGAATGGTTAGCACGTGTGCGCTGTATCATAAAGCCTGTCATTGAGTCAACTGGCGTGGTTTCGAATCCCCGATTGTACGTGACAAGGAGTAGGGTTGCCTGTCCAACTGCTTAAGACCCCTACGCGCAAGCGAATTATTGAAATAAAATTAAACCACATGGACGTTAAACCCCATCTCTCTCTCTCTCTCTCTCTCTTCTCTCTCTCTCTCTCTCATAAGAATTTAACACCCTTCCTGTATCCAATAATTTTAGATTTGTTTTTTTACCCACATGAATTTGTTCTAAACAGTAGGACACGGGAATAAACTACAGTATCATTGACCCCAATTCGAAGTCCATAAATACAAAATCACAAATATTCTAAATAAAATATAAAATAAAACGGCCCTGTTAATCAGCTGTATTACATACCCCCCTTACTTCGTGTACCACAAATTACCACAGGCTGCTTATTGTATATTTTATTACGAAACATGTGAATTATGGACCAGTACTTGACGAGTACACATTATCAACTTCTAGTTTTGTATAAAGGAATGTAAACATTACCCACTTATAATAAACATTTGTTCTCTGTGAGGTCATATTTGTGTGGGAGTGTTTATGTAATAGACGAAGTCTTTTTTTCTTCGTTGTAAGCGGACGCTAAAGATACCAATTTCACATCTCTTTGGTAGAGCTGTATTGGCTACTTTGAGTTAATATATCTCATTTAATTATTCCATTTTTATTTTATTACTTTTTGTTCCCTTTTAAGGAAATGTACATAATATATGTTTCTATTTTTGAGATACAAGTCAGCGATCGTTCGTTCGTTTCTGGGGTTTTACGTCCATTTAAAATACAGATGTGACGTCCACTTCCACCTAAGGTGATATCGTAGACAAGTCAGCGATGTAAACATTAGCCACTTATAATATATTAAACATTTTTGTTCTCCGTGACGTCATGTTTGTGTGGGTGTGTTTATGTAGTAGATGAACTCATTTTTTTCGGTGTAAGCGGACGTTAAAGGTACCAATTTCACATCTATTTTTGAGATACAATACAGCGAGGTTCCTTGTGCTTTTAAAGGAACTAAATCTGTATTGTTTTGAACCTAAAATGTGTGAAAAGCCACACATAAAAGTAACGATGCGTCATTGACGTTTAGGTCGCTAAAATATCAAATTTCTCACGGCTTAATCCACACAAATATGTACTCAAATTAATTAGTTAAAATTTAATGAAGAGATAAAATAGCAACGCTGGATAATGCCCCTGCTTGGATTCAATCGGATTTAAAACAGGCCTATCGCTAAAATATCAAATTTCTCACGGCTTAATCCACACACATATGTACTCAAATTAATGAGTTAACATTTGGTCAAATGTTAGCTACTTAGCCAAACCATCCGCACGTTGAAGACTCGGGGGTTCTGGGTGTCAAAGACTACATTCATCAAGGCGCCTCATTACAAATTGATCTCAACCACATAAAGTAGACGCCCTTTAAAGCTCGTTATTTTCTTGTTTAGAGACATAATTCAATGAACACTTCATGCGGATGAAAGAAAAACGCGCTACTTAAGGATTTCTAGTCGGCAATTATAAACTTCCATGGTTTATAACATTGCAATTATCACGTTAAAACAAACTGTTAAAATATGAAACCCATTTACAGCTTGAAAAATACTTTAGGTTTGTTGAAAGGGTTATTGTGCACACGTTTTACTATATTGTGAACATATTTATTTTCCCACAAATTGCTCAGGCGCATGTCTGAAAAATAGTTTATACTTTAACTATTTCCATTAAGTCTGTACTTATGGGTGATTGGATGTTTTTCAAATTTAAAATTAATAGCGTTCATTGACAGCAATCAGAATACAGTTAGTTTCGCACATCTGATAATAAGACGTACTTATCATATTAATTATAATTAAAGAGTACATAAAACGATCACACAAAAGTGATATGTGAAAGCCTTTTTCTAACTCAGTATAAGATGACTGGCCTTTATAAGTTCAAATGCCTCCTAAACGTGACCTCACATCACACGGCGTCGATCATTGACTCTATGGCGCGTGCACTGTTTATTACATAAGACGTAGTTACGTAAACTGGTCCGAGAAGAATGATGCCTTTTACTCATTTTATATACCCATTTACACTAAACAGGAAATATTTTTTTATCCAGATATACTTCAAACACCTTTATTTATTTTTCTAATACTCCAAAAAGATGTTTTAGAATTTAATTTGCAGAAAGAAAAAAGTTAATATTGCGAGCTAATTAACCCGCGCCGATGTCATTCCTCTCGGTGATTTTAGCGGTCTAGCGAATATTTACTGCGTATCAGTTTGTCTACACGCAATTAATATCAAAGGAGATGGCGGTATCTGATATACATGAACATCAGACCTATGTTTATGCACACCACGTCTCAATTAATATTAGTAGCAATATAGACTAATCATTACTTATTCCCAACTCATAGTATAAAATATATAACTTGAAAGCTAATTAAGAATGAATCAAATATAACAAGGGAATTAAATCCACTCATAAACTTCATTTCCAAATAAGTCGTGTCCTTTCGCTACGTTAGCTTGTACGGTTTTCAATTATAAGTCAGATAAACTCGTGTTGTGTTAGGGTTTTTTTCCTGATGATCTACCAACTAAACTTTAATATGTAACAGACATTGCCTGAGTAGAGCGAAGCTGATGTGATTGTTTGAGCTACAATATCGATAAACACGTCCCTGTTTCGTATTTATCAGGGGTTTATTGTCCATTTAAAATACAGATGTGACGTCCACTTCCACCTAAGGTGATATCGTAGACAAGTCAGCGATGTAAACATTAGCCACTTATAATATATTAAACATTTTTGTTCTCCGTGACGTCATGTTTGTGTGGGTGTGTTTATGTAGTAGATGAACTCATTTTTTTCGGTGTAAGCGGACGTTAAAGGTACCAATTTCACATCTATTTTTGAGATACAATACAGCGAGGTTCCTTGTGCTTTTAAAGGAACTAAATCTGTATTGTTTTGAACCTAAAATGTGTGAAAAGCCACACATAAAAGTAACGATGCGTCATTGACGTTTAGGTCGCTAAAATATCAAATTTCTCACGGCTTAATCCACACAAATATGTACTCAAATTAATTAGTTAAAATTTAATGAAGAGATAAAATAGCAACGCTGGATAATGCCCCTGCTTGGATTCAATCGGATTTAAAACAGGCCTATCGCTAAAATATCAAATTTCTCACGGCTTAATCCACACACATATGTACTCAAATTAATGAGTTAACATTTAATGAAGAAATCAAAATACCAACGCTAGATAATGCCACTGCTTGGATTCAATCGGATTTAAAACAGGCCTATTATAAAATCTTCTTGTTGAACATAATGGTGACGATCTTTTTGCATAGCGAGCAGCATAGATCGACGAAATTGCAATTCCAAATAGCTTTGTAAATACTGCACAGAAGTGGATCATTATTCACCTTTCACAATATTGTAGTTTGCAAATGAATTTTATTGCTTACAATGGCGCATTGTGAATTAAATGGAATATGAGTGGATATAAACTGATTTACGTTCAAACTTGTATCCTAATTTCTAATCAGTTTTGTTCGTTGAAATAAGTGAGCAGTCCAAATTGAATGGCAGTCGCTCGCCCCTGGTTAGTACAGTCTACATCGGGAGTACAGTTTGTCATTCACTTACGCGCTGACGTTTAGCTTCATTTATCTATCATTCTACGAATATTAGTCGGAATGGGATATCAACATTTGAGAATAACTAGGTCAGTGGCTAGATTATCCAGTCTTTTACGTTCATGTACAAAATCTCCTTTAGTCAATCAGAAAGTGTAATAAATGAGGTAAATAGCCATAAAACAAGATGTCGACGCCCATAAAGTTAGTTTAAAGATACAGTATGTAAGATTTAGGTAAAGGGCTATAATAGCTCCAAACAGATAATGTAAAATGAATAATTTGAAAATTTCATTCAAATTACTTTATTGCGAGCGAAGATATTAGTCTTTGAGGGTTTGACGAGACATGTTCAATAATTTCAACCACCGTACTGGTTGTTCGAAGGTTAGTCTCACTCCTCCATTTTTAAATTAAATCAAAATATGTTTGAATCGTTCTAATCTATTTAATATCGGAGAAATCTGATGCCATCGGGGGTTGATTATGGCCTGGATCCGTTAATTAGTGTTTAATTAATAATTTAGAAAACATTTCAGGCCAAAAAAAAGACCTGCAATAGGCAGATTTAGCTCTTGCATAATGTATGTGTAAGAATTCCCATTTCATAAAAATCAATTTACATTCCTTTTTCAATATACAACACTACTGAATTTTTAACATAAATTTCTCTCTTCAGGGATCATATCTATGTTTTTTTATTAATCTTAATTCGTCGTGACGATTCATGTTTGTTTATAATAATGCATGTATTATGGGATATATTTCGGGAAGGGACACAACTTTTTCTTGACTTTAGCTAAAAAGTTTCATTGCCCATGCGTAACCGGGGTTTTTTTTATGTGATTGATTATCCAGTAAAATTTGGTCAAATGTTAGCTACTTAGCCAAACCATCCGCACGTTGAAGACTCGGGGGTTCTGGGTGTCAAAGACTACATTCATCAAGGCGCCTCATTACAAATTGATCTCAACCACATAAAGTAGACGCCCTTTAAAGCTCGTTATTTTCTTGTTTAGAGACATAATTCAATGAACACTTCATGCGGATGAAAGAAAAACGCGCTACTTAAGGATTTCTAGTCGGCAATTATAAACTTCCATGGTTTATAACATTGCAATTATCACGTTAAAACAAACTGTTAAAATATGAAACCCATTTACAGCTTGAAAAATACTTTAGGTTTGTTGAAAGGGTTATTGTGCACACGTTTTACTATATTGTGAACATATTTATTTTCCCACAAATTGCTCAGGCGCATGTCTGAAAAATAGTTTATACTTTAACTATTTCCATTAAGTCTGTACTTATGGGTGATTGGATGTTTTTCAAATTTAAAATTAATAGCGTTCATTGACAGCAATCAGAATACAGTTAGTTTCGCACATCTGATAATAAGACGTACTTATCATATTAATTATAATTAAAGAGTACATAAAACGATCACACAAAAGTGATATGTGAAAGCCTTTTCTAACTCAGTATAAGATGACTGGCCTTTATAAGTTCAAATGCCTCCTAAACGTGACCTCACATCACACGGCGTCGATCATTGACTCTATGGCGCGTGCACTGTTTATTACATAAGACGTAGTTACGTAAACTGGTCCGAGAAGAATGATGCCTTTTACTCATTTTATATACCCATTTACACTAAACAGGAAATATTTTTTTATCCAGATATACTTCAAACACCTTTATTTATTTTTCTAATACTCCAAAAAGATGTTTTAGAATTTAATTTGCAGAAAGAAAAAAGTTAATATTGCGAGCTAATTAACCCGCGCCGATGTCATTCCTCTCGGTGATTTTAGCGGTCTAGCGAATATTTACTGCGTATCAGTTTGTCTACACGCAATTAATATCAAAGGAGATGGCGGTATCTGATATACATGAACATCAGACCTATGTTTATGCACACCACGTCTCAATTAATATTAGTAGCAATATAGACTAATCATTACTTATTCCCAACTCATAGTATAAAATATATAACTTGAAAGCTAATTAAGAATGAATCAAATATAACAAGGGAATTAAATCCACTCATAAACTTCATTTCCAAATAAGTCGTGTCCTTTCGCTACGTTAGCTTGTACGGTTTTCAATTATAAGTCAGATAAACTCGTGTTGTGTTAGGGTTTTTTTCCTGATGATCTACCAACTAAACTTTAATATGTAACAGACATTGCCTGAGTAGAGCGAAGCTGATGTGATTGTTTGAGCTACAATATCGATAAACACGTCCCTGTTTCGTATTTATCAGGGGTTTATTGTCCATTTAAAATACAGATGTGACGTCATCCTTTGATGTTGGAGTACCATTATTTCAAATAATCGTAGGGCAATGTGCCAAGCGTAACTTGGTAAAATATTGAACTCGAGTGACGTATTTCATTACAAAGCCTCACGGCCCTCATGTTGTTACAATATATTACTTAATGTCTCGCTCTCGACCATTAAACAATACTTAACCATGCTTGAATTATCAATTAGAACAACTCGACGCTGTCGCGTCTCGTGTTCTAATGATTCAAGCGTAGTTAAATGGACAATAAATCCCCTCTAAATACGAAACAGGAAGTGTTTATCTCCTAATTAAACGTGTGAGAATTATTTTCATGATGTCAGAAATATGTGACGTCACTGATTAAACGCGTCATAAAAATATTTCTATCAAAGCCCTGTATAGGGAAAGTTAGGACAACTCATTTACAGGCGCCATTTTGGGTCCCAATTATGAGGTAAGCATTTTTTTCCATCCACTGGAGCCAGGTGTTATGCGCATACGCTATACATTTGACGGAAATTGATGACATCACCCACTATTTGACGCCAGACCCCCTCATACGTCACTCTTTTTCCGACTTACTTGCAGTGGCGGCGCCAGCCGTCGGTGATTGGAGGGGCAAAGCTGGGGCAAAGTCCAAGGTTAAGGGGGCAAAGGCACGAGCTTCAACTAGGGGTTGCCGGAAATGCAGCCTGGCAGTATTTCAGACACTGATCGATGAGGTAAAGTGTCAAACGAACGGACTTGCGAATCTCGACGAAGCCCACTCACGAGCGTCAAAGTAGGGAGTCCTCCCCCAGAAAATTTTGAAAAATAGACTGCCGGAAATGCTGTCTTACAGTATTCCCAGGCACCGATCGTCGAGATAAATAGATCTGACCAGATACAGTCCGTCGCCTGATAACTAGTTTATCCGACTAGAGAACAAAATGTCAAACGAACGGACTTGCGAACCTCAACGAATTCCCTTGTGAACGCCAAAGTAGCGAGTCCATTGGGGACCTCGCTAAGAAAATTTTGAAAAATAGACTGTCGGAAATGCTCTACAACATGCATGTTTATGACTGAGTGGGGATGTGGGATTTATTCACCGTAGAAGGTATTGATTACCGAAACGTATCACAAATACTTTTTTTTATTTTCTAAAATTATTGGGGGGGGGGGGCAAACAGCGGATGCAGACCAGATTAATGGTTGCCCCCCTTGCACTGCCGCCCCGCTGGCGCTGCCACTGCTTACTTGCTGTTAAGTATTTTTTTTTTGTGTGGGTAAATTCATACTGTAGTTTTAGACTTTTAAATATTTGCTGTCAAGTATTTTAGATTTTTAAATGATTAAATTTTAAATAATTATCCAGACCCGTTAAGTACGAACTTTTTTTTCATTTGAGATAAGCACACTGTGAGAAGATTTAGGGGCCAATTGTATTTCCCTTGGGGAAAAAATAAATCATTGTGATAATTTTGAATTATTCCTAAGTTAAGTAAGAAAGGCCATGTCCAAACTAGAGCGTGGCACTGGTATTTTCAAAGTGCCCTTGGAAATTTATATTGGGATTAAATTTCAAAACAAGACATCGCAACATAGATAAGTTTCAAAGTTATAAAACGTGTAGCACTATCGTCGTTGCGACATTGTTTTTAAATTTATAGACAAGGAATAGAGAAATAAGATGGGTTAAACAACATTTTTTATCTTTACAAATTATTCTCTATTGTCAGTATATTAAGGTATGAGTTTATTTAAAACGCAAATTAACTGTTTATGAAATAGCGTGAGAATAACAGGAAAGAGGGTTTGAGTTCAAGGATAGATTGTGTCGAGAAACATGTGACGGAAAATTACGATTGCATCATTTAGCTTGTTTGACCAATCTCTATACTTATTTACATGATATTTGACCAATTAGATAATTGAACGTCCAAAACCCACAGCTACAAAACTATCATACTTGTGAGAATTCGTTAGACTTCCATTAGATTCCAGAGAGGGACCATCTGAGTTCTTAGACAGCCGCGAGGCTGGCTAGGGTAGAGAAATGGTTTTAGCTAGTATTGTAATTTGTGCTATGCTTGTATACCTGTATTCAGCTATATATATATATAAAATGTAGAAGCAAACTGTTGCATTGTTATTCCTGGTAAGACAAACGTCTTAAGAAACTGTAAGAAGTAAATACACAACGTGAAGCAGAAGTAAAGACAGCTAGAGACAAATTCTAGACGATCACAAGGCTACAGAAATATGTAGTAAGAAAAGATGCATGGGTCTACGTAGGATGTGGCGACCTGTTTCCTGGTCCGCTCTCCACGTCAGACAAAAGACCTATGGTGCTACATATTCGCTTGTATAATTCGACAATAATTAACAGTCTATAGTCTATATAAATGCTAGTTCCAAAAACATCGAAATTAACGTCGTTTGATTCTGGCCGTACGACACTAGTCACTACCCTCCATTATTATTATTCCTCCTTTAAAAATATCAATCGTGTTCTATACAATCCCGAATACACACTAATATTATCTGTTTATATCAGTGATAATTCTCGATAGTTTTCCTTTACGAAAATATAATAAAAACGACTACATTCGAGTTCATCGATGAGCCTTACGCCTAACGTGACCCCGCTTTGGCACTTGGTATGTGACGTAATGCACAATATGATGTACGCATGATTCAAATTTACGTGTTTTACTGGATCACGTGTTCAAAATATTGTGTAGTACGTCACATACCATGTGCCAAAGCTAGACTTGACAACATACATACCTACATACATCTAAACCTATATTCTACTTTCTTTTTTACATTTTAGGATCTTTATATAAATAACCCATTTTCTTTTTTTACTATTCAGTATTTTACAGAAAAAAGGGTCAAGATATATAGAAAAGTTAATTTTATGTGGTATTATATAATATTATTATCTTCATAGTCTGTAATTCTAGAGTCTATGTATATATAAAAAGATTTACATTAAATGCGCAGTTGTGTTTTTTTTCTAGTAATTTTAGAAAGGTTTAAAGATATAGAAGTTAATTTTTTCAGGGGGGTCGTATATTTTCTTCATAGTCTACGGTAATTATGGAAACTGTATATTGTTTAATAAAAACATTTCACTGCATGGGCCTATATCATATTTTCCTCTTTAAAAAAACACTACTACTGTTATAGCCGTATATCATTTACAATTGACAATTCTGTGTTTTCAGTGTTAATTTCAAAGAAAATAGCACAAATTCATCTTTTTCTTTACAATATACATAACTATATTTTACAAGCCTGTATCCCATATTCTTCTTTACAATTTAAAATTCTATATTTCAATGTTAATTAAATACAAAACAGTCCAAATTTATTCTTTAGAAATATATAGGCCTTTCAGCATTTTCTTCTTTTACTTCTGTTTTACTTTCACAGTTAATTTTAGAGGAAGAGAAACACATGATGTATTGTCCAGTTAGTTTTTTTTCTTTCGTCTTGTGGTCAGTATAATCTGTAATTTTATTTTTTTTTATAAAAAAAGCTATTCACATATAGGCCTATAATTGCGTCCGATTTCTAGTAATTTTAGAAAAGTTCAAAGATATATAGGCCTATATATAAGTTATTTTTATTGTGGGGTCTTTATATTAATAAACACGTGTCATTGCATAGGCCTATATCCATTTTTCTTTTAAAACAAGTACTTATATTATAGGCCTATATCATATTTTTTTTATTTTTAAAAACACTTATAGTATTGGCCTATATCCTATTTTTTAAAACAAATAACTACTTATATTATAGGCCTATATCACATTTTCTTCTTTACTATTTACAATGCTGTTTTTCAATGGTAATTTCAGAGAGAATAAAAGCACAAATTGATTTGTAATAAAATATAGGATTACATTATATAACTATATTTTATGGGCCTATATCCCATAAAAAATAGTCAAAATTTATTTTTTCACAAATATATAGGCCTACATTATATATCATTTTCGTCTTTCCTTTTCTGTAATTTCACAGTCAATAATAATTTTAAAGTCTTTATCTAAAAAAATATGGGCTATTCACATAATAAAAAAAAAATATAGGTCTATGTGTATATGATATGTGTCTAGCTTCTTTTATTACTTCTTTTTCACTGATGTTTAAACAAACAAAAAGGAAATAAATAAAAATGAACGAAATATAATCAACATATACATGTACATGCATGTAACAAGAAATAATTTTTTTTGTTTTGTTTTTTTTGTTGCTATTCTGTATTCTCTTATATTTTTTGAAAGTTTAAAGATACATTAGGTAATTGTATGATAAAAAAAACACTTCCATAGCTTAGGCCTATATCCTATTTTCTTCTTAAAAGACCCTTACTCATTGCATAGTCCTGCTTATATTCCATTTTCTTCTCATACTTTACAATTCTGTATTTTCACTGTTTATTCACTGTCCAAATTTATTCTTTAAAAATTCATATTATTGACTGTATTATTATAGGCTAAGTCTTAACTCATTGTCTTCTTTACTTTTCTGTTATTTTACAGTTAATTCTAGAGGAAAAAAACCCAGAATGTAGAGATTATTTTTTTAAAAAGGCTATATATAGGCCTAAATATGTGTCCAATTTCTTTTTTCTTTAAATTAAAGTCAATAGCAAATAAATAAATAATAAGCGCCTGAAATTTCATGATTTTATGGTCTGGAGCGATTCCGGATTGTGTGTCATTAATTGTATCATCTATTTTTCGAAAATTGAAATTTATTTAAATTGACGGATGGATAAAACATTTAAAATTAGTGTAACTTAAAATCAGTGTAATTTAAATAAAAGGTGTCTAGCGCCACTCTGCTCTCTCCGAAACTTTCTGGTTTCTTTTGAAGTTTGTTTGGGGTAAGACGTTATCACTCCCCGCCTATGTGTAAATAATAATATTAATTTGTCGAATATATAAACCGCACAAATTTAGCATACACACACATGTTATTCCACAGGTAGACAGACATTGAAGGGGCCCAGTGAAGGGGACGCAGTTAGTTTTAAGTTTATCCGACTCCTTTGGGTATTTGCGCCCTATTTCCGATGAAAAGAATGAAGTTGTTCTGATGCTCAACCAGTATCAAAGATATAGCGTGTCTGAAATTTGTTACAAATTGCCTCAACATTTATCGGCTTTTTGTTCAATCTATAAGAGCATACATTCCTACAAAATGTTTTGTTTAGTCAAGTGAAACAAGAAAATTCAAAGGCTTAAAGGAAAACCTATGAAATAGGATATTTTTATATGATTCAACCGAAAGGTACATACATGTATATGCAATGTAGATGATTAATATCTACATTCAAGTTAAACCAACTGTGTCTATATATTTTTTAAGTTTTACGTCGAGCTGAATAAACTATATGAATTGAATTATTGTCATAAAAACATCTATGGGTGGTTAACAGTGTGTACGCAGAATTTTTTATACCAAGTCTATTGCATCCAGGTATTTTAAGCATGTTAACAATATATTCATTTAGGAGAAATTATTTCGCGATGAACATATCGTACAATTCATATTCATTTGACGATCGACCTCCTATTTACAAGACTATGGATTATCCTAACTAAAGTGTAAACATGGTTTAGAGACTCTATCTAAACTACAAGGTACATCATGTTTTAGAGACTATAGACATGGTAGATTATGGATTATAGACTCTATCTGAACTACGGGATACATCTAACTAAAGGGTACACCATGGTTTTGAACCCAATATTGAATTCAGTAACCGTAAAAACCTTATTACAAGCAATATCAACCATTTTGGATTTCATTTTGCCGGCCACTTTGAATTTCTACCTCCAAGAATTCTCTAAATTTATTTTGGAGATTATCGCTGACCCTTTATTACCAAATTAATGTTTTGGGTTTTTTTCTTTTTAAGTGATATTATATTATCAAATTTGGCAGTCATTTAAAAAGAAATGCGCACCACCAAAGGAAATAGTGTGTGTCAAGTTCGATTTTCCAGCACATTTTGCTTGCATAACCACTCTGTGTTTGAGGAATTTAAAAATAAATTATGTATCCTTCCACCAGTGAAAGACAACGATTGGGAGATATCTCTCTCCGATAATTCCCGAAGAACGTCAAATTGTATTATGTTAATCATGTCATTTTGCCATAGCCGATTTTGAGTATGATTTTGTCTGACATATTTATCATTGAACCAAACTGCATTGATTTCTTTTGCAATTTGTTTAGGATAAATTGTAGCCCGTAAAACGTTATACCAAGAAAAGAAAATATAACGTTTTGTTATAAAGTAAAGCTATATGACGCCAGGGGGAATTCCTCCCGGCAGTGCGCATCTCTTTCTGCGCACATTACCAATGTAAACAAAAACATGATCGGACACTGAAGTATGCAATAAAGATGTCAACACCAATTAAATGCAGCGGTAGTTTATGTTTAGCCTGTGGATTAGAGCCGAAACTATACACTTTTTTCTCAATAATGGAATTTAACGGAACAATAATTAATATTTTGGAATTTGAGAAATACGGCAATAAATCAAATGAAATATGGGCGATTTTGCCATAGCCGGTAGGCCTACGATTGTAACTGATTATAAGAGCTGATTTTAAACTGTCCGTTTGTTTAGGTTTAAGATAACAATAAGATGTCGCACGATCAACGTTTATTTTGGCTAGAGCAATCTTAGATATTAAAGAAAAGCTTAACAAATCTTCTAGCTTACCCATTTTAACGCCGAACGCCATCATTAGGGATATCCGTCTATTTTTAGTAACACTACGTCAAAACATGGCTGCCTACTACCTGTCTCTATCACTGATCTATATAATAACTGGATAGCTCATTGGCTGAGATGTGTGAAGTCACCGGAAGTACCAATTCCGCCATGTTACCACTCTGAAAACATTGGTTTCTACCGTTGACGTAGTTGTATTTACCTCAAGGTAAACTTCGATAATTAATACCGTTAGTTGTTCTTAAAATAATCATAAATTTTCAAAATTAATTACAAGTTATCCTGAATGAAAATCACCGTTTACGTGGGCATGCCCTGGTCTTTCTTTTCATTCATAATCATGAATATGATCGCATGGATGGTAAATAGACGTAAATCAGTCCTATTATTTTAATGAAACTTTTCACATCATAGAGGGCGGAGGGAGAAATGAATTCACGGGTGAAAAGAAAAGCAAATAAAAACAGATCGACTTTATAGATTAAGCATTAAGGCCAAACATGCAGCTATTTATAGGCCTACCATAAGGCTAACTACAACAGTCATATTTATGTATTTTAATATAGTTCTTCAAGTTTTCTTTTCTTTTTTTTTTCTTTTTTTTATATATATTTCTTCTTTTATATTTATTTATTTGCTATTGGCTTTGATTTAAAGAAAAAAGAAATTGGACACATGTTTAGGCCTATATAATAGCCTTTTTAAAAAAAATAATCACTACATCCTGGGCTTTTTTCCTCTAGAATTAACTGTAAAATTACAGAATAGTAAAGAAGACAATAAGTTAAGGCTTAGCCTATAATAATATAGTCCTATATGTATTTTTAAAGAATAAAGTTGGACAGTGAATAAACAGTGAAAATACAGAATTGTAAAGTATGAGAAGAAAATGGGATTTAAGCAGGACTATGCAATGAATAAGGGTCTTTTAAGAAGAAAAAAAGGATATAGGCCTAAGCTATGGAAGGGTTTTTTTTATCATACAATTACCTAATGTATCTTTAAACTTTTCAAAAAATATAAGAGAATACAAAATAGCAGCAAAAAAAAAAAAAAAAAAAAAAAAAAAAAATTCTTTCTTGTTACATGCATGTACATGTAAATGTTAATTATATTTTGTTCATTTTTATTTATTTCCGTTTTGTTTGTTTAAACATCAGTGAAAAAGAAGTAATAATAGAAGCTAGATACATATCATATACACATAGACCTATAATTCTTTTATTATGTGAATAGCCTATATTTTTTAAAAATAAAGACTTTATAATTACAGATTATTCTGTCCAAAATACCAAAGAAATAATTAACTGGACATTAACTCTTAGTTTCCCCCCCCCCTCTAAAATTGACTGTGAAATTACAGAAAAGTAAAGACGAAAATGGTATATAATGTAGGCCTATATATTTGTGAAAAAATAAATTGTGACTATTTTTTATAGGATATAGGCCCATAAGATATAGTTATATAATGTAATCCTATATTTTATTACAAATCAATTTGTGCTTTTATTCTCTCTGAAATTGCCATTGAAAAACAGCATTGTAAATAGTAAAGAAGAAAATGAGATATAGGCCTATAATATAAGTAGTTATTTGTTTTAAAAAAATAGGATATAGGCCAATACTATAAGTATTTTTTAAACAAATAATAAAAATATGATATAGGCCTATAATATAAGTAATTTTTTTAAAAGAAAAATGGAGAGAGAGAGAGAGAAATGGGGTTTAACGTCCACTCGACACAAACTAGGTCATTTCGGGACTAACATATGATTTAATTTTATTTCAATAATTCGCTTGCGCGTAGGGGTCTTTAGCAGTGAGAGGAAACCGGAGGACCCGGAGAAAACCCACGAGGTTGGACAGGCCACCCTACTCCTTGTCACGTACAACCGGGGATTCGAAACCACGCCAGTCGACTCAATGACAGACTTTATGATACAGCGCGCGCACGCTAACCATTCAGCCATCCACCCCCCCCAAAAGAAAAATGGATATAGGCCTATGCAATGACAGGTGTTCATTAATATAAAGACCCCACAATAACAATAACTTATATATAGGCCTATATATCTTTGAACTTTTCTAAAATTACTAGAAATCGGACGCAAATATAGGCATATATGTAAATAGCCTTTTTTAAAAAAAATAAAATAAAAACTCTAAAATTACAGATTATACTGATCACAAGACGAAAGAAAAATAAAATAACTGGACAATACATCATGGTTTTTTTTTCCTCTAAAATTAACTGTGAAAGTAAAACAAAAGTAAAAGAAAAAAATGGTGTAAGGCCTATATATTCCTAAAGAATAAATTTGGACTGTTTTGTATTTAATTAACATTGAAATACAGAATTTTTAAATTGTAAAGAAGAATATGGGATACAGGCTTGTAAAATATAGTTATGTATATTTTTTTTAAAAAAGATGAATTTGTGCTATTTTCTTTGAAATTAACACTGAAAACACAGAATTGTCAATTGTAAAGGAGATAATGGGATACAGGCCTATAATGTAAGTAGTGTTTTTAAAGAATATGATATAGGGCTATAACATTAGTAGGGATTTTTTAAAGAGGAAAATATGATATAGGCCCATGCAGTGTAATGTTTTTATTAAAAATATACAGTTTCCGTAATAACAGTAGACTATGAAGAAAATATACGATCCCCCTGAAAAAATTAACTTCTATATCTTTAAACTTTTCTAAAATTACTAGAAAAAAATACAACTCGCCATTTAATGTAAATCTTTTTATATATGCATAGACTCTAGAATTACTACGAAAGCCTACAGAGCTCATTTACTTTTTTTTTTAATTTCTGTGTTCCGACTTCCCACTTCTGAATTCAGAGTTCTGAGTTCTTACTTCTGAGTTCAGAATTCCTACTTCAGACTTAAATTCGGAGATATTATAAAAGCGCATGCGCAGTTGCTACTTTCGTGCTAACTTTCCCGCCTAAACCAAGTGAAAATATTAAAAGCGCTTAACCTTTTACATGGATATTAAAAGCGCTTAACCGGCTTACGGAACTCACTTAGGGATTTTAGTGGAGGTAAAAAAACGGGACGCCTTGACAAACGCGACTAGTAGATAGTGTGTTAAGTATAGCAAAGTTAGTCGGGTTTTTCCAGAGACTCAATATTCACAGACGAAATGTCTACAGACTTAGTTTACTGAAAACGCGTAAAAATGAATAATATAGCTTGCAATAGTTGCTAATGTAGAAGTTTATACGGACCGAGGAAGATAATGATTAGCACCAAGTTCACCGAAATCCCCGATTTTGTTTTATTTGTTTAGGTATCTCAAGGATAATGAATGAATGAATGAATGAATATTGTCTTATGGCATGTCGACACCGTAAATCAGATCAATTTGCGCCAATCCACATGTTGTCGCAGATGATCTGCTTATACGCTGGGAGTACTTGCGGAGTCGCCCGACCACTCTCCCCATGAGTCGCCTTTTACGACACGCTGGGGAGGGGCAATAGACCTATTCTACTACCTAGTACTGGGCTAGCCTCGGTCCACAGGGGGGATCTCAAGGATAAGGTGTACTATAATAACCATCCTGTAGCGGATCTAGGTGGGGTAGGGGGGCAGGTGTGATAAGAGACTGACTGGTGGGAGACCCATGGACTCAAATTACCAATGAATACGTGGATTGGGCACAATTATTTTTATCTAACGGACATCGCTGCTGAAATGGTCTCAAATGCACGAAATTCATTCGTAATTTTTTTTTAATTCCTTGGGTGGTGTAACCCTAGACACAACCTTTAGCGCTCGCTTTGGGTGATTACGGTGTATAGTGATGTAAAGTTTTCCTGCTAAAAGCCCACCTCCCAGCAGAAATTTAGCACTCAAGGTAGATGCCTACGATACTAATATATGCTCCGCGTTCGACATAATCAAACTGCAAAGCCTCGCCTCTGGAATGGCCTTATATGCACGGAAATAAATCCTAATTTGCAAAAATGTTTTAGTAGAACAACCTCTCAGACACTCTCTACCGCTCGCGTTGAATGCCTACAACACAATAACGATTATATAAATAACTATAAGCGATATTTCAACATTTTATTACATGTATATTCTACTGTCTTTATCCAACTAGTGCCATATGTCGAAACGTCGCTTGTTAGTAAAGAAGTAATTGTTACCCATATAATTGTGTCCAGTTACTATAATAACCTGATTATTGATATTTGATAGTACTAGACAAACACACACGCCTATTCACAATTCACGTGTGGTTCTAAATAATTCAGTTTAGTTGCAAGCTAAAAAAACATTATACATGTATATGATCCCAAGGTAATCGAAACGTTTGTTCAACCAGGGATTAAGGAGTGTGGGTGACGTGGAGTGTATTAAAAGGGGCCACATTATTGTGAACAAAACACGTTTCTACAACACATTATTAATTACAGGAAAGTATAATCATTTTAGTACTTATTATGAGTCAGAGGTCATCATTGGTAGTGTTCTAACAGTTCTGTTATTTCCATATACAAATTGAGCCCTTCTCTCGCTGTTACATGAATACCCACGCCTGGTTTTAGGAGCTCAATCAATTGTACAAATTTGTTTGAAGCTATCGACTTGTTATCGTACTCGAAAAATCGTCATGCATGCAGAAACATCTCTAATATCCACAAAGGTACCTTGATCGCTGGCATCATATAGCTGTGGCAAAAAATACATTGCGTCAGGTTTTCCTGTTGGAACCTCCGTCTTGCGGCTCCTACTTATCTGGTGCAGATTCCAGTTTCTAGTGACCATGTCAAGTTCTGGTTGAATAATGTGCATAAAACAGAACTGCAGACATTCACTGTGAAGAATATTTGAGTCATTAAAAATATTCTGTTCTCGCATGTCTTTAAATAAATTAATCCACCAATGTAAACATTGTCGTCGAAGGATGGACCACCACGCTTCTATACGCTGATTAGAAGTGCTCTTTCCATAAGGGGGGTTGGATGGCTGAATGGGTAGCGTGCGCGCGCTGTATCATAAAGTCTGTCATTGAGTCGACTGGCGTGGTTTCGAATCCCCGGTTGTACGTGACAAGGAGTAGGGTCGCCTGTCCAACCTCGCGGGTTTTCTCTCCTGGTCCTCCGGTTTCCTCCCACTGCTAAAGACCCCTACGCGCAAGCGAATTATTGAAATAAAATTGAACCATATGTTAGTCCCGAAATGACCTAGTTTGTGTCGAGTGGACGTTAAACTCCATTTCTCTCTCTCTCTCTTTCCATAAATAAAGGATTTCAAACACGCAGTGGGGTCATTTTCATCATAATGGAATAGCGGCTGAAGATTCTTTAATATAGAATTTTCTGTTCCCAAATCACACCTAATTTTAGCTGGGACAACTTCAAGCTGTTGGACCGCCTCGAGGTAATATCTAGCAATTACCTTGGGATTATTGTTAGTTTTCCCAACACGTAGCCAAATAATTCGTCGACTAAAGCCATCCACACAACCATGAATGCAAAATCCAAATGGCTTTTTCTTGTCATACCCATCTACATGCCAAACCGCATTTGGTCCTTTACAAATCTATCGTCTTCGATGTAAACGTCGACGTTTTCTCACTCGAATTCCTTCTGGATCAACAATCCGCATAAGTCTGAGAATTTCATCGCGAGGAAATCTGATGCCCCATTCAATCTTTAAACGATACCACATAGATCGGTATCAAATACAGTGTCCACTACATCCGATTTCAGTTATAATTGCATTAACCACATCGTTATAAGAAGAAATTGTATTTCTACTCCCAGTGAGTTTACGTTTTAATCTCAAAGATCTTAGACGTCATTTTAGAGTGCTCAAACTGATATTGACCTGGTGTAGATACAACAACAGAAGCATTATTTCCCCATTTCAAAAATCACAATTGAAATATCGAAGAATCAGCTCATTTAGACTGAAAACATTATTAGACAAGCATGGTAGATAGCTGGTAGGTACAGGTAGGCACTTTACACACGAAATGCAGCATACCAAAATCAAACCGACAAAGAAAATTATCCCCATAATGGTATATGCAGTATAACACACGTAGGATGCCTTTAAAAAGAATAGTTATCTAGATTTTCATTCATCTATTCTCATTCTCATTCTTTATTTTACCGCTGTCGGCATCGAACCAATAAGTAATGTGAAAGTAGAAAGTGCGCATGCGCATTTTATACAAATCGTTGAATTCAGAGTTAAATTCAGAAGTGGGAACTAGGAACTCAGAAGTGAGAACTAGGAACTCAGAAGTAAAAAAAAAAATAGATGAGCTCTGTATTCTTTCGTAAATTACAGACTATGAAGATAATAATATTATATAATACCACATAAAATTAACTTTTCTATATATCTTGACCCTTTTTTCTGTAAAATACTGAGTAGTAAAATAGTAAAAAAAAAGTAAATGGGTTATTTATATAAAGATCCTAAAATGTAAAAAAGAAAGTAGAATATAGGTTTAGATGTATGTATGTATGTATGTATGTATGTATGTTTAAAAAAGCTATAAAATTACATATTAGGATAAAGAAGAGCACACAAAAAAATTAGCTGAACAGTATTTAAATTTGAATATTGTAATATGCCATTGCAAAGACAAATTTGTAGTGTAAATACTGCTTATACTTTTATTAATTTATCGTGGATCCTATATGTCAATAGATATTATGTACTTTTTTTTTACCAAAGGACATGATACAATTTTGGTATTCATAGATATTTGAAATATAGTAGAAAATTCTGGACGAATACAACTGGCTGATTTCCAAACATTTTTAAAATCCAAAATCAAAACTATAATTAAAAAAACAAGGGGTAGCATATTGCAGTTACATTTTCTTTTTCGTCAGATGATTTTATATTTTCCAAACAATGACTGATTTAGTATGTAAAGCCTATGCCTTACTCTATAATTTTTTATTTATTATTTTCAATTGTTGTATATAGAAATTGATAAATTCAGCGTTATAATCTGATTTACGACAAACAGTATGGTTCGCCTCAAAACATTTTATGACCTTCAGCCGATATATTATAATGAGAATGCGCACTTTTAACTATATTAAGAATAAAATCAATGTTGTACCCTTGTGAATTTATTTTATATAAAAACGCCAACAATGTTTTAGACACAATATAATGTTCTGTTGTTAATGTTTTCGTCGAATTTGCTTGTAAACAAAGCGCATACTGATAGTGGAAATAAGAGACTATAAGTGCTTCTGGGTGTAGCAAGATGGTGGACGGTGGCTTCAAGCTACGTCATTTGTTGATTGCGTCATGAGCTATCCAGTATAGATCAGTGGTCTCTATAATAATATGCAAGTCAGAAAAGGGGTGACGTAGGAGCGAGTCTGACGTATTAGAGCAGGTTAACCAGTCTAGTGCCAAAACGTTGTGCGGAAGGCTCATCGATGAACTAATTCACTCGAATTTAGTCGTTTTTATTATATATTTTCGTAAAGGAAAACTATCGAGAATTATCACTTATATAAACAGATAATATAAGTGTGTATTCGGGATTGTATAGAACGTGATTGATATTTTTAAAGGAGGAATAATAATAATGGAGGGTTGTGTCGTACGGTCAGAATCAAACGACGTTAATTTCGATGTTTTTGGAACTAGCATATTAATTATATAGGTCTATAGACTGTTAATTATTGTCGAATCATAAAAGCGTTTTATAACTTTGAAACTTATCTAATTTGCTATGCCTTAATTGTTTTGAAATTTAATCCCCAAAGCCCTTTTCAAGGGCACTTTGAAAATACCAGTGCCACGCTCCAGTTTCGATAAGGCCTTTCTTACTTAGGCCTAATTTAAAATTATCACAATGTAAATGATTTATTTGTTTCCCAAGGGAAATACAATTGGCTCCTAAATCTTCTCACAGTGTGCTTATCTCATATTATGTTTTATTGTTAAAGTGTGCTTTCATTAATATTAATCATAATATAATAAAAATTGAATTTCAAATAGATTTTGAGTTGAGCCTTTAATTTTTTTTCCAAGATGAAAAAAAAAATACTTCTGCGCCGTGTTTTCATGATTTATGTTCCGTTAATCAAAGTAGGCTGTATTTAAAAAAAAAATAAAAATAAAGATATGAAAATTGAATTTCAAACAAATGGGCCTATAACATTTGGGCTTTTTGGTTTATCTTTTTACAAATACTCTTAATCCTAAACCTATATAAGAGTGAATACTTTACATACATTATATTTAACATTTATACATTTATATTTAACATAATGGTTCTGGGTGACATGTATTGTATTGTAGGCCTTTACTGCCTTAATGCTTTAGGACTTCCAACACCAAGATTTTCATAGTTTTATAACTCCTATTTCATTTCAAAGATCTATCTATTGTATGGCTTTTAGGGTTTTTTTTAATAAATAAATAATTCAAGAAATTAAAATTGAATTTTAAAATGGGTTTTATAATAAATTTTCCAGCCAGTAAACATATAGGAATTAACTTTTTGCACATATCAGAACTGGGGGTTTCCAGAACATTTTTAAATTGAATCTCGACATAAATTATACAGTAGACTTTTAAAGGCCTACTAATGCACATACTCCTCGCAGTGTTTCGTTTGATTAGAGCTATTTCCCACTACTCACTGCTGTAAACAAAGCAAATTCTTGCTATAAATTATGACTGGTCAATAGTCCGATTAACAACCAATAGCTTACTGCGTAACACTACCAAACAGAGCTCCAAATTGGACAAAATATGTTTACATAACGTTACGTCATGACTCACGATTTTATTATTCCCAATTAACCAGTGCATAACATAATATTGCAGAAAAAGTAGTTGTGTGACAAACAAGGCTATCATTACTGTCAACACGATTTTTACTCTGTGGATATAATGTAAACAATATTGTTTTGAGACGAACAACACTTTCACCGTTTTTAATACCTTAAATCACTGTCCAAGGTTTTAGGGAAGACCCCTGATTAAACGAAGGGAAGAATAGACACACTTCGTCAAAAGCGCAAGTATCAGAAGCTAATTCAGCAATGGCCAGAGAGGGATTTCTCGGGCCATTGCTTTAGGAATATGATTAATGCAAATAACCTCTTAATTTAACAGGCATTATTCAAGAGCTAAATCTGCCTATTGCAGGTCTTTCTTTAGGCCTTAAATGTTATATACGGTACATTATTAATTAGACATTTCTTAACATGACAAGACCATAACCAACCCTCTATGCCATCGGATAGCTCCAATTTTAAATAGATTATCACCAGAAAGATTCGGTCATTTGATGATTAATTTAAAAATGGGAAAGCGAGGCCGACTTTCGAATATACCAGTATATTATAGCAATGCACATATCTTGTCAAAACTACAAACAGTGATAACTTGGCTTAGAATAAAGTAATTTGAATAAAATTTTCAATATCTTAATTTTGCATTATCTGTTTTTGAACTACATAAAGTATCTTTAAAGTTTAATACTTTAGGCCAATAAAGCCAAACCAAAGTTACTATAGGGACGAGAGCTTGAGTTTAGGGGTGTTTTTAACATGTGGAGTATGGAGATAAATTGTAATAACTTTTAGAAATGTAATAGAAATGAAATGAAATGAAATTGGGTTTAACGTCCTACTGTTCTGCCCCGACTGATCTAATAAAGACGGGCATATGCCATATAGTGTGCTATGAGGGAAATTTTGCCCGGGCAGCGGCACTATGACCTACTCTTGTATCGAATTCAAACTGCGAAGTGCGAAGGCGAAGGGATCTTTTACATGCATGCTCACGGGACCTCGGTTTTTTGTCTAGACAATTGTTCTTGTCAGTCCGCCCCCCCCCCATCCTGCACCAATGACAAGTTGAAGCCACGTCGGAAAATCCCGACGAACTTTATCGGCCAATGCAGGGATCAAGATATGTAATACAGGTGTTTTTGGTGTAGGTCTTGATTTGTTTGGTTTTTTTGAATTTTGTTTTTTGGGGTTTTTGGGGTTTTTTTTTTTGGGGGGGGGGGGGGGGTCATCTAATTTATTATTTTGCCGTGATAAAATTAAACTAACAAGCATATTTGCAATAGATATATCTAATGCACCAGCTATATACATCGAATCTTTGAATTTCTTGAATAAAAAATGTCTGTCTTATCGGACTGGTAAAAGATAAATAGGTCTATGATTTAGAATAACATACTATTCCCTGTTTTATTATAGGCCTCTGGCTTACTAATACTCACACTGGTTTTTCATGAGGAATTAGACATTGGATATGGGTTTTCTTTTTGGTAGATTCTCCACAATAATTAATAGGGATCAGCTTGATTATATATTACCACAAGTGCTGTTGAATCACATTTTCCATTCCATAACCTAAGGGAAAACTATTTCTTCTTTGGTGCGGTGTGATGTGAATTTAGTCAAACCTTTTTTCCGTCTTTAACTCATTTCAGAAAATGAAGAGGATATGCCTTCAGTACCTTCCCTTGATTTCTTTCTCATTATTGACGCACAATTTTATTTTCTCAGAAGCTTAAAAAATATGTTATTGTAATTAATTAATTTTATAGAGTACATCTGCTTGAATGTTTTAAGTTATAAGTTAAATATTAGAATTATGAAATAGTTTTGAAAATTAATTTTTTTTAAAATTGTGCAATAGTAATAGTATTGAAAATTAATTTTTAAAATTGTGAAATAGTTCTGAAAAAAAAAAAAAGAAAAAGAAAAAAAAAAGAAAAACATCAAGAAACAGTTCGTACAAAACCGGTTTTGATACTTATTTAAAATTCAATCATTTAAAAATCTAAAACTATGAATTTACCCACAAAATAAAAAAATTAAAAAAAATACTTAACAGCAAGTCAGTCAGAAAAAGAGTGACGTATGAGGGGGTCTGACGTCAAATCGTGGGTGATGTCATCGATTTCTGCTAATAGTATAGCGCATGCGCATAACACCTAGCTCCAGTGGATGGAAAAAAAATCTTACTCCAATATTATTATGACGCCATACAACTATGACGTCATGGCGTCATATAGCTTTACTTAACGCAACGTTTTATTTTTTTTCTTGGTATAACGTTTTACGGGCTACAATTTATCCTAAAAAAATTGCAAAAGAAACCAATGCAGTTTGGTTCAATGATAATATGTCAGACAACATCATACTCAAAATCGGCCAAGGCAAAAATGACATGATTAACGTAATTCAATTGGGCGTTCTTCAGGAATTATCGGAGAGCGATATCTCGTAATCAGTGTCTTTCAATGGTGGTAGGATAATTAATTTGTTTTTAAATCCCTCAAACACAGAGTCGAAAAATCGAATTTGACAAACATCAATTAAAAAATGTATTTTTCATTTGGTTGGCGGGCATTTCTTTCAAAAGGCCGCCCCTCGTTCGCAAATAGTGTCAAAATATTGTGTATCAGGGTTGTGGATACCGAGATCTTTGTGTTATAAACTTACATTTCAAGTTTCAACAAAATCGGATAAAAATTGTGACCTCTATAGGGTCTATAACCTTGATATACCATATTTTACGCTAATTGAGAACGAACAGCGGCCATTTTGTCTGTCAATTTTGGGCCGATTTTCACGAAATTTGAACTCAGCCGTCCTTACGGTTTTTTAAATCGGATAAAAATTATGACCTCTATAGGGTCCACAAGCTAAAAACGCGACTTTTCGTACAATCAGGGGCCATAATTCAGGAAGTTACGGTCCGATATGCGCGAATATCGAAAGGAACCGAGATCTTTGGATTATCAACTTATATTTCAAGTTTCAACAAAATCGGATAAAAATTGTGACCTCTATAGTGTCCACAAGCTAAAAACGTGATTTTTCGTACAAACAGGGGCCATAATCCATGAAGTTTCGATCCGATACATGCCAATATCGAAAGGAACCGAGATCTTTTGGAGATAAACCTATATTTCAAGTTTCGTCAAAATCGGATAAGAATTGTGACCTGTATATGACGTCAATGGATAACGTCATCAGATCAGTGACGCCAAAGCCCTGTATAGGGAAAGTTACAACTCATTTACAGGCGCCATGTTGGGTCCCAACCATGACGCCATAAAAACTATGACGTCATGGCGTCATATAGCTTTACTTAACAAAACGTTTTATTTTTTTCTTGGTATAACGTTTTACGGGTCCTAAACAAATTGCAAAAGAAACCAATGCAGTTTGGTTCAATGATAAATATGTCAGACAAAATCATACTCAAAATCGGCCAAGGCAAAATGACACGATTAATAGAATTAAATTTGGCGTTCTCCAAGAATTATCGGAGAGCGATAACTTGTGCTGAGTGTCTTTCAATGGTGGAAGGATAAATAATTCTTTTTAAATTCCTCAAACAAAGAGTAGTTATGCAAGCGAAATGTGTCGAAAAATCGAATTTGACAAATATCAATTTAAAAAATGTATTTGTCATTTGGTGGCGGGCATTTCTTTCAAAATGACTGCCAAATTTGGCAATATAATACCATTTAAAAACAAAATGGAAAAAAAAAAGAAACAACATTAATTTGGTAATAAAAGGGCAGCGATAATCTCAAAAATTTAATTTCTAGAATTCCTGATGGTAGAAATTCAAAATGGCCGGCAAAATGAAATCCAAAATGGTGGAATTTTAATTAATCGTCATTTCTTTCCGTTGGGTATGACTTGTAAAGATCCAATTATAGTTTTTAGTTATACTCTGTTAACCACCCATAGATGTTTTAATGACAATAAATCATACTTTATTCAGCTCGGCGCAAGACTTAACATGAATAGATGCAGTTCGTTTAACTTGAATGTAGATATTATATATCTATGTTGCATATATAGGACCTTTCGATTGAATCATATCATAATAGTATCTTATTTCATAGTTTTACGTATTTGTCGACATTATGGTGTACTTGTTCTATTGTTCCATTTAGCCCATGAATTTTCTTGTTTCACTTGACTGAACAAAACATTTTGTAGCAATGTAGGCTTTTATAGATTGAACAAAAAGCTGATAAATGTTGAGATGTGTGGAACATGGTCGAGACGATTTGTGACAAACTTCAGACACGATATATATTTGATGCTTGTTGAGCATCAGAACAACATGATTATTTCATTGGAAATGGGGCGCAAATACCCAAAAGAGTCGGACAAACTCGAAACCAACTGTGTCTCCTTCACTGGGCCCATTCAATGCCTGTAACCTGTGGAATAACATGTACATTATTTGTATCTGTTAAATTGTGCGGTTTATATATTAGATTAATATTATTATTTACACATGGGCGGAGAGTGATAACGTCTTACCCCAAACAAATTACAAAAGAAACCAGAAAGTTTCGGAGAGCTCTATCTCGTATCACATGTCACTTATGAAACATATGCCTGAAACACATGTCACGTTGTTAGACACCTTTTCTTTAAATTACACTGATTTTACACTGGTTTTAAGCTACGCTGATTTTATATGTTTTATCCATATTAGACAAGTTAAAGAAATTTCTATTTTCGAAAAATTGATGATACAATTAATGATCGATGACCGAAAACTGACACACAATCCGGAATGGCTCCAGATAAAAAAATTATGGAATTTCAGACATTTTTTTTGTCGGCTAGAAGGCAAAAGGGTTGTATCTCCCAAATTACTATTTAAATTTTCATTTTTCACTTTACCCGTCTGCACAAAAAATCAGGCCTCAGGTTCACAAAGCATTCTCAGACTGAAGTTAAGAATTTGCTCAAAATTGTTGGTATCAAATACATCAATAAGACACAATGTGCAAAGTTTTGTGTTTCTGAATCAATAAAATTTCCCATAAACGGTGGTTGAAAGTTGAGTAAATTCTTAACGTAAATCTGAGAATGCTTTGTGAACTCGGGGCCTGATTTTTAAAAGTGTATGCAAGTTAAATATATTTAATAGCGTTTTTATCTGGTGTATCTTTAATTTCATTTTCTTATGAATTAGACTATATTATTATAACAATAATGTGCGCTTTTTGTTGTATAATAATAATAATAATAATAATTTGTTCAGCTATACTTTTCGTTGATAAAATGTATGTTTTATCTCTTTTTCGCGGAATTCTATGAAATAGTCATCTACACCCCTGTCGGGGGCAGCCAACTTCGACACAACAGTATGGTAGGACATAAAATAGATAGTGAGTAACACATTCTTGGGACCCAAGATGGCGTCTTTGTAATTGTACACTTGACGTCATATTTTCATGACGTCGCATGAAATTTCTGGCTTCACAGTTGTCGTAACTTTATCTATATACGGCTTTGAGTGACGCCACTGTACGCCATATTGGACTACTATCGAAGCCTATAACTACCATTCACAATTTCTACTTTTCGCCTCTTCAAAACACGAAAGTCGAAAAGTAGAAGTTACGACAAAATGTCAGGCGACAACACGCTATACAAGCCAAAATCAACTCGAAATTAGGAAATTAAGAAATAACACACAGTGATAATAGCGCCCCTCGTTTTTTCCTAATTTCTTATTTTCGACTTGCATTTTGGCTTGTATACAGACCGATACAGTGACGATAGCGCTTGTAAAAAGTATTTTTAGAATACAATAATATGGAAGCCTATAACTACCACATTTGAATACGCGCATACAGACATTTTTGTTAACGGGAATTGCGCGTATTCAAATGTGACCTGGAAGGCAGAGACTACAACAACTTCCTAGGCGAAAAGTAGAAAAGTCGAAAAGTCGACAGTACGACAGATCATAGGTCGCTAATAGCGCAGTGTGTTAATTTCCTAATTTCTACTTTTCGAGTTACATTTTGGCTTGTATAGCGTGTTGGCGCCTTCTTACTGACATCAATAAACACAAAAATATGACTAAGTCGAAAGTCGACAAGACGGTATACAAGCCAAAATGCAAGTCGAAAAGTAGAAATTAAGAAAAAACGTGGGGCGCTATTATCGCGGTGTGTTATTTCTTAATTTCCTATTTTCTAGTTGATTTTGGCTTGTATACCGTCTTGTCGCCTCACATTTTGTCGTAACTTCTACTTTTCGACTTTTCCACTTTCGTGTTCTGAAGAGGCGAAAAGTAGAAATTATGAATGGTAGTTATAGGCTTCCATACAATAAACCAATAATTTAATATTGAAGAATAAAATTCATTGCTTTAAAAACTTGCGCTCTGAAAAGTTGTGTCATACGATTTATAGAAATGTTTAGTTTTAGAGTTGGTAGTTTTTGTTTAAATCGAATTTTGAAACTGCCACGCCCATATGTTGATGTTGAAAGTTTTATTCTATTTTTTTTTATATAGTAATAGTTGTAATTGAGATAGCTATTGGAAATTCTGCAACAACTTTCATAAGTATATGAAATAATTATAAACATGAAGATCGTATTTTTTACTTCATTATTTATATTTTTAAATAGTATGTGAACACAGATGTTCTTGAAGAAAAAAACTTGGATGTTTTAGGGTCCAATAACAGAATTTGACTTTTTTGTCAAAATTATAATTTAGATAGCTGCTGTAAATTCTGTACAAATAATTAAAAACGCGAAGGTCGTATTTTTAACTTCAATCTTTATATATTTTATAAATTACGCAAACTGGCAGATGTTGTGGGGGGAATTTTTAAATTGGCATGCCTATTTTTTTTATGTTGGAAATTTTTGGTACCATTTTTTTTATTATATTCTATAGCTACTTTAAGCATATAAAACAATTAAAAACATGTAGGTCATATTTTTTACTTCATTATTACAAATTTTATACTTAAACACAGATTGGGGGAAGGGGGTCTTAGAAGTTTAGGGCCCATTAACAGAGTTTTATTTTTCATTTATGGGGGGGGGGGGGCATGGGTACTCTTTTTAAATATTTATGGGAAGATGTAAACTTGATGTGTTTTTTTGTTTGTTTTTGTTTGGCCGAGAAAGTTCATCCAGATTTTCCGCGTGGTTCTCCCTTGTCAGTGATGCAGGACGGAGGGGCTGACAAGGACAGCTGTCTAGTCGTTCGGATGGGACGAAAAACCGAGGTCCCGTGTACACATTGGCGTGCACGTAAAAGATCCCTTGACAGTTGGAATTCGATATAAGAGTAGGCCGTAGTGCCTCTGTCCGGGCAAAATTTCCCTCATAGCACACTGTATGGCGTATGCCCGTCTTCATTAGCCCAGTTCGGAGTAAAACAGTAGGACGTTAAACCCCATTTCATTTCATTTCATTTGTTTTTGTTTATTGTATTCCCCTCTGTACTTTGAAAGATAAGAAAATTGAAGTAGGGATTATATACACATTTTACATACTACTAAAGGCTTTTTAGACGAAAAAGAAAATGTTCGTACAGTCAACAAAAAAAAATAAAAAAAATTCATACTTTCACACCGGGTCAGGCTTAAACATTACATACCGCTGTTGGAATCTAAGCCAGTTAGACCTGATAGTTCATATAAAATTTCTTGTTTGCCCCTTGACTCAGTTATATTCAGACAAGAAATTTGGTATGATTTATCAAAATAATAGAGAAAAGGTAATAATGAAAATCTATTTTTATATGAGCATACATTTATTAATTGCTTATTTACCATTTTTTAAGGATCGATCATTTTTGCCATGCATCATTCAAAGTTCTCACTGGATTAGAATCAAAGTTGTCGAACTCCAATTATCAAATTATTCAAACTTAGTCAAGGTATTGGTGTAATCATAAACGCTAAGTTTCACCAGTCTCACTCAATTACAATGAAAGCTGTCGAGCTCTAAAGTCTCGACTAATCAAATGGCTAGTTACTCTGTTTGACCGGAGTCGAAAATACTCATTATGGAATTACTAACTCACGTTTTGGTGTTATTAAACATCAGGTGCGGAGAGAAATGGAGTTTAACGTCCACTCGACACAAACTAGATCATTTCGGGACTACCTATGGTTCAATTTATTTCATTAATTCGCTTGCGCGTAGGGGTCTTTGGCAGTGGGCGGAAACTGGAGGACCCAGAGAAAACCGACACGGTTGGATAGGCGACCCTACTCCTTGTCGTGTACAACCAGGGAATCGAAAACCACGCCAGTTCACTCCATGACAGACCTTATGATACAAGGCACACACAGCCATCCAACCACCCTGCATAGTACTGGCAATACAAGTTTTATTGTTCGTCTGACAAATTACCACACACTTATGGTTATATTGCCTCATTGCTTTTAGTCAGTGATGCGGGACGGAGGGCCTGACAAGGGCAGCTATCTAGTCATTTGGATGACACACAAAAACGATGTCCAGTGTACACGTTGGCGGGCACGTAAAAGATCTCTTGGCAATTGGAATTCGATATAAGAGTAGACCGTAGTGTCGCACACACTAACCATTCGGCCATCCACCCCTAATTAAACATCATATTTCATCTCTCTGTCCCAAAGCATGCACCAATCAAATTGCATATCTCTGCTTAGACCAAACAGAAATTGCTCATAATCGAACACAGTCAAGGTGCATTTGACCAATTACCCCAAATTGGGTCCTGGAACTCACCAACTTAAAAATTTTCCAGCCAATCTGGCTGCCAGGTGGCTATTTTCAGGTACTAAGAAAAATATACGAAGGAATATTATAGACCTAAGTTAGGGCCTCTCAAATTGGGCCCTGCATTTTCTACAATCAACCCTGACTGGACGTATGTTTTATTCTCCATCTGGACGAGTAGACCACGCTTTCCTTGGTAGAACGTTAGAACAATATTCATCAAAAAAATATCAACAAATAAGAATAAGATTCATAAAAAAATTCTTTATTTTTATGTTTGAAATTGTCTGTTATGAGTCGCTAGTCTGAAGGTTGCGTGTTTGCTCACGGTGTTGGCCGATAAAGTTCATCTGGATTTTCCAGCGTGTTTCCACCTTGTCAGTGGTGCAGTAGGCCTACAGAGGGTTTGACAAGGACAGCTGTCGAGTCATTTGGATGGAACGAAAAACCAAGGGGCAGAACAGCAGGACGTTAAACTCCATTTCATTTTAGTTGTGAGCCGAAATGTTTGAATCTTCCAGTTAAATAACAGTAAAATATCATTTTCTGGGTGACATAAAGTCTTCTTTTGAAAAACTTATGTTATTCATTGATGGGTGTAGCAGTAAACATTTCAACTTATATTCAGAGACCTACAAAGAAAGTACAGGGTTTAAAGAGGTGTCATCACTTTCATAAAGAAAATTAAAGAGTCTGTTGGGGAGGTGGGGGTCATATTTCTTTGAGTCTGTCTAGTTTCATTGTACCTAAATTTACATTTGGAGGACAGCTAATTTAAATCTATATCAAACCCTTGCTTTTATAAATAGCACTTTGAATTGGCAAAATGCCTAGACCATTTTTTTTATTAAAGTAGAAATTTTTATTGGGAATTTCCTTAGAATCTTAACTGGAACTTGGTTAGCTTTTCGAAATCTAAAAGTAATTTTACTGTTTAATGAAAATGTAAAGTTTCTTTTTCATTGCATTAATTTGGGCCTATCAGTCTATAATATTATTAGTATGTCGGCGAGATTTGGTAAGTTGGCATGCGCATTGACATTTTTGCCCAGTGTATCCAGTTTCGGTCTGAATGGTTTTTTTAATCAACAGTCTGTGGTGACAGTTTTAGTTACGCTCCTGTGTTACCGGAAAAGAGCTTTGCTCAACCACCGCGCTTCGTTCAAATTGCTTCATCGAGATATTGGCGATTCAATTTTAGGCTAGATTCGATCGTCATTATTACTTTTGGTACGATAATAAACAGTTTCGTTTATCAATTATTACGTTAAATCATCTGTCACAAAATGCATTCAAATCCTCTAAATATCGCAGGCTGACGATGGTATCGAGAGTTGATTATGGTCTTGATCAGTTAATTTAATGTCTAATTAATAATTTAGATAATTTTTTTAGGCTCGAAGAAAGACCTACAATAGGCAGATTTAGTTCTTACATAACCCATGTTTAATAATTTAAAACAATACTTAAAACTAGATATTTGTTAACATTTCTTTAATCCATATTTTGTTGTATTGCAGTTTTAATTAAATATACTATGACGTTTAGTGGGTACACTAATTGTACAATAAATGTTCTGATTATAAAATAAATAAATACTGATTGATGGAGATAGATGTTGTTGGCATAGCCTGAATATATTGTATGAAAATAATGAATAGCTTTTCTTTTTATAGACAATATTCTCTATTCTATCAACTCTTTGGGTTGTATTCTTTTGTAAATATTCTATTATGCCGCTTTGATTACCATCTATTGTTTGATAACCTTTTCATTCGGATGGCCATAGTTTATTACGTCATCAATATTCACAGTTGATTACTGCTTGCTGCTGTTTGTTTTTAATAAATGACAATGGACATTCCTAATTATATTGAGGTAATTTCGGAACTTTTTATCCCCGAATATCCCGTGGGCGGAATATAAAACAGAATATAAAAGGGTTCATTTCCAATTTAACTGTGGGGTTTCCCTGAAATAAGTTGGATAAACAGATCGACGAGTGATAGACCATAGCAGTTTAGTGGGCGAGAGTAAGTTCTGTGACGACATTGATATTTACTCTGGTATTTTAAATTGCTTGTGATGTATTCATAACTTTCAGCTTTATATATCATTTACGGACTAATCTATGATTTAAATGGTGTGTCAGCTATGTTGTTCCAATGTTATTGAGCTTAATATTTTTCATTTTCTAATTCAGTAGCCCAAGAAATCAATATGTTAACGAAGGTCACCTTTCCAAATTACCCCTCCCATTACACACTACTAATCTCCAGTAAACTCATTGGCATGAATTTGACAATTCAAGATGAAATTTGATTTCCTACAGATGAGAATATGACGTTTCGGTCTAGAACGGTGGTGGTGGTTTGTAATTGAACTCAATTTATGTACAACATAACCAGGTAGCATAATTGGAATGTCGGATATTATTTTGCTACACACGTGCACTCTATCCATATACCTCCCCAAACATATCCAAGGGGGCGAGATGTTGACGAACGAGTTTTCATGGATATCTCTGAAGTGATATACCCTACATGTTCGGTGTACAACGGACCGCATATCAAGAAAAATGCCACGCAAGTTTGATCAAAATTAATGTAGCAATGTCCGGACAAACCCACAGAATGGCATCTCGATAATAATGGAGAACTCTCTTCTGCGCCGTTTAACCAACATATCCACAGAATGACATCTCAACAATAATGATGGACTATCTGCTGTGCCTTTTAACGAGCACATCCACAGAATGACATCTCGACAATAATGGGGGACCCTCTACTGCGCCGTTTAACTAACACATCCACAGGATGACATCTCGATAATAATGATGGACTCTACTGTGCCGTTTAACCAACACATCCACTGAATGACATCTCGACAATAATGGTGGACTCTCTACTGCGCCGTTTAACTAACACATTCACAGAATGACATCTCGACAATAATGATGGACTCTACTGTGCCGTTTAACCAACACATCCACTGAATAACATCACGACAACTTTCCGCTGCGCCGCTTAGCCAATAATGTGGGCATAACCAGGCGGCTCGACGTTTGCTAACCACGTGGAATTTTTATTGCTCGTCTGAGCTGAAGGACACCCAAGCTGGAACAATTACGGAAGAGTTTATTTTTTAAAAAGTAATTAGGCCATTTTAGTTACAGTTAAGTTGATAAAAGCAACAAACGTTGTCGAATTGTTTTAAAGGTGTTTTGTGGGTTGCGCATTTATGCGAGCTTCACCACGCACGTATGCTGGTTGAATTTATCAAAGCCATAAGCCATGTCGTAGGGTCGCCTGCCCAACCTCGTTGGTTTTCTCCGGGTCCTCCGGTGACCTCCCATTGCTAAAGACCCCTACGTGCAAGCGAATTATTGAAAAAAAATTGAACCATATGTTAATCCCGAAATGACCTAGCTTATGTCGAGTGGACGTTATCCCCCCCCCCCCGCTCTCTCTCTCTCTCTCTCAAGCCATGTTTGTTCGAAGACTACCTGTCCTGTAGTTCTTGTTCAAGTCCATAGAATGCGATATTGACACCCGTAAACACGGTGTTATTCGTAAACACCGTGTGTATGAATAAAAGATTACCTCGTAAATACTGTATTTTTGAATACTAACCCTAACCCTAACTAAGTGTGCTAACATTAAATAACCGTAGTTAAGTATTATATAAAGCTATATAACAGCTATGTTTCACCGTGTGTACGAAGAGAATTAAAGACTAGAACTGCGAAGCAGTAATGACGGGTTTCACCGGTGCCACGTTACCCTTGAACCTATGTCACTTCCGGTACCAATGAAACCGTTAAACAGGTTTCCACATAAGCATTGCACACATGAAATAAAATGGACGCACAAACAACCAAATCCAGCAATCAATTCATTTGCTACATGTCAGTGATCCTGTCAAAATTACATTACTTCCGGTGATAATGAAAATGTTAAATTGGTTTATGAAATCAGAAATAGCATCATCACATGGTGAAAATTTTATGTAAATCCTATAATAATTGCCACCTTTATAGACCAAAAACCTTGAAAAATGACTTGTAGAAAATCGCCTATTTCTCTGCAACCGTACAAGTTAGAAACCATTTTGAGGTATCTGTATGATCGAATGAGTTCATTCTATTTGTTGATTGGAATCAAATATCATAATTTTAAAAACATTACAAATCTGATTCATTTGAATAAAATATCTGTTTTGAAGGCTAAAAATACAGTTTTTGCCAAAATGACGTTACTTCCGGTGATAATGAAAATCTTAAATTACTTGTATGAAATCGTGAATGGCATTATGTATCACACAGTGAAAATTTCATGAAAATCGAATAATAATTGACACTTTTATTGACAAAAAACCTTAAAAAGTGACCTGTTGAAAATTGCCTATTTCTCCGCAACTGAACAAGTTAGAAACCATTTTGTGATATCTATATGATCGTAAGCGTTCATTGTATTAGTTGATTTGGTTTCGAAGGCTATAAATACAATTTTTGCCCAAATTACGTCATTTCCGGTGATATTGAAAATGTTAAATTGATTTGACCTAGTTAAAATTGACATTACACATCAAATGGTGTCACTTTTATGAAAATCGAATAATAATTGACTCTTTTACAGGCAAACTAGCGTAAAAAGTGACTCATGCAAAATTGCCCATTTCTCGGCAAATGCGCATATTACAAATGAATTTTCACATACATTCTCTCCGTATAGATTATTGCTACGAGTTTATGAAAGTTACGAAGTAATATTTAAAAATATGAAAACGCTGGATGGGTTGTAAATAGCTTAATTTTACACCTTTTTTCACCTTTTAATCGAAATAGCCCGAAAACGGAATCGAAATTAAAAAAACTGGTCCCAACATTTTGTGCGCCTTTAAAGGGCGCACAATTTCAATTATACCAGATTTGAAAAAAATAATATTTGCTTTCGAAAAATGGTACCTAACTGTCAAAATTGTAATTTTTTGTCAATTTACGCCACTTCCGGTGCCGACAGACAACACTATTGGTAACAAAAAAAATGACAATTGAGACAACGGAGCATATGAACTTTGTTTTATACAAATCGAACAATAAATAATTAATCTAGGACTGAAAAACTGAATTAGCCAATGGGGGCCAAGGAAAATTACCGAGACAAAAATTTTTGTAAAACACGACTAAAAAATATTCATAAATAAAAAAGTTTTTTGTAAAAATTTAAATTTTCTAAATTTAGCGCCTAATATCTGCGAAGATTTGCCGAAAATCAAAAATCAAAAGTAGCGTAGCTATGTGCCCCGTCTCCGGCTATGCTAAAATGCATCGAAAGTTAAAATCCAATGATTATTGTTAAAATTACTGCAATATTTCTAAAAACGATAGCTTTGGTGATTTCGGACATTTCGCATTGTCGCAGAACGTTCAAAATAGCTTTATCCTCTAAGTCACACCCACTTTTCCGATAAAACCGAAGAAATCTTAACGATCCGACAATCAGTTGCTGAGATCTACTCAAAACAAAAGAAGAATAATAATAATAAGAATAATAATTTTAACAAAAACAATAGTGTTTCACACAAGCTACGCAGTGTGAAACCCTAATTACCTTGCAAAAACTGTATTTTTGATTACTAACCATAACCCTATAACCGTAGTTAAGTATTATATAAAGCTATATAACAGCTACGTTTCACCGTGTGTACGAAGAGAATTAAAGATTTAACTTGTAAAAACTGTATTTTTGATTACATCCCACTTCTACTCGTTGCCACTGGCAACCTTTGATAAAACTGTCCTGTTTAATTGCAATACAAGCTTAAAAGTATCCATGTATCAGAAATGTACAGAAAGAGCACTGATCATTTCAGATACACGGATACTTTTATACCGTTTTAGATATCTATCAAGCAATAAGTAGCGGACGTTTAGTCCGACCCAGATCGCAATTGATAACGAGGCTCTAACCAATGTACATGAAACAACTAGTCAAAATCATAGTAACAAAACAAAATGGGGGGAACTACATGGCAGTTCAAAAACATATACAATGACATTAAATTAACATAACAACATATTACAAAAATCAATTATTATACATACCAATTGGCATCTATTTCATAATTTGATTTGATTTATATTAATATGCAAAATATATAAATTAGAATATTGAATAATTATTTTAATTAATTGTGATGATAGAAGGCGCAGTTCTCTTGCTGGACACTTCACAGGCATTGAAAATAAGCAGGATGAAAAAAACCGCCTAGAAAGTCATAAACTTTATTACAAATAAATTTCAACGGAAGAACCATTCGCCGATGCATACTTTCACCAGGAATGACCCACGTTTCGCATTTCCTTTACACTACATTTAATAATATCGCAGTCCTCTACGCCATAGACATTGTTTTGACGATGTGGTCTAAACAAACACGTGATTGTTTTACGCTCAGAGTATCATAGCAAGACGCACGTGTAAATACTACTCAGGTTGTCTCTCCACTGCGAAATCATTCTACCATGAAATGTAACGTGAGGCTCAGAAAAGGATAAATAATGAAAGAACAGAAAGTATTTGTCACTTTTCGGTTGAAACGACTCGATAATAAATACTATTTTTCACATTTTGCTTCACAATACTCGATAGAAATGTGATGTAAGTAACTTATTAGCACTTTTCCTCGGCGGGCCCCTCGACCAAAACTGTCCTGATATTCACCGATACACCTCGGAAAGTGTGCTAATAACTACTACATACTAACCATAACCCTAAGTGTGTTAACATTAAATAACCGTAGTTAAGTATTATATAAAGCTATAGAGCAGTTGCATTTCAATGCTATGGCGACTGTGTTGATGTTAAACGCTTTCCGATATTTATAGCCACAGTCCCGGGTTTAAAATGCGCGAGCGTATAGATTTATATCTATCTGTTACTTGACGTCATATTGGTAATTGTAACATTAGCATAGTGTCCCTACTGTATATAAGTCATTAGATCTTCTGTCATTTCTTCCTGAAAATGTCTCTCTTATTGTTCTAGGTTGTAAGTCATAAAAGAGGACCATTACAATTAGCTCATAATACAAGAAGATTTTGATTTCTAACAAGAGAGATGGGATCGAATGGCCATATTTATACTGATTCAATGGTCTGTTAAAATATTGCAGGGTTTGACGTAAGCAGGAATTATTACAAATACTTTCGCGACCCTTGGATACATCTACACTTGGGACATCTGTCCGTCCGGGTGGTTCTAATAAGAGTGAGTTATGCAAGACTATTTTTGGATATTATAGTCAAGATAATTATGCGTAGGCTTAAAGATACATTATGGGAGATTTTAATAGAGAGTTGGCCATTCTCGCTATAGTAGTTTTAAAAAAAAACAAAGTTATCACCATTGTAATTGTTGAATAGAAATAGGAATCAACTTTCTCTTCACCGTCTCCAAGAATGGCCGATCGTTTGATTGACATGCGTTAACTCCACCTATATAATCTCGATTATCAAGTAACGTTTTCAATGGCTGTGGTACCGTTAGCCTATTCGGTTTGAGACGGGGTTGCAATTCAATTCGTATCACATTTATTTAAGACTTTTAATATATAGATAAGAAGCGAAAGTTTGAAAGGAATGGACCAAATCAATGAGGCTTAATAATAGCCGACTTCTTGTTAGCCTGCGTGTACTCTTGTACTGTAGTAACTGGGGTAACTCCCGAAGCAGACAAATAGGAAACAGTGATCCAATGGGGCTGCAATTCAACTGGGGTGATGTTAGCTGCGATGTTTATCAATTTCCATAATTTTTCTGTAAAAGCAAGTGACAAAAGAGCGTATAATACCGACATCCAAACTCTAATTCTAACCACAACTAAACATAATATCAAGGCCGTATATATCGAACTTTCAATCAAATTGACTGACATGCGGCCTCGCTCAACAGCGGCCTTGCTTCGCACACTCTATCATTACGGCTGGCCCCCGGATCCATTCACTTGATTTGATATTTGTTCATTTGGTGCAAATACTACAATGTCTATTTTCTGTCTTGTCCGCAGGTTTATCTTGTAGATTTTTGTTTTGCGTGTAGTGCGGTCCTCCTGCACTTACTATTTAGCCTCGATGTAAAATTTCCGGGAGTATGACGTCAACGTAACGGTTAATCTCCGCTTACGACGCCATTAAAAATTTTAATCAATCAATTGGTTAAATCCAAGCCGAATCCAAGCCATCCGTGGGTCTACAGAGTTGATTTTGTGCTTGTTGATTAAATAAAAATCTAATTTATAATTTCTATGACATCTGAAGCCTAAAGACTTGCAATAATCAGATTTAGCTCTTGCATAATGTACCGGTATGTTTAATGTTTATGAATATCTGGCTTTGATTAACTTTCACAGTTCTAATAAAGAATGTGTGCGCTTACTGAATAAGTAGCAGTTTTACAAAGCTCCAGTAATCCTTTCTTATAAAATAAGTTATGAAAAAAATTTAGAATATTTTTAATTAAATCACATCAAGATGTATAGGAAACTGAATAAATTCACCCGTTTTCACTAATCTCTTTACCTCAGTGTCTGTATTAACACAGGCCATGTTGTTATTTTAAACAAAGTAAGACCTATATAATTTATACATAAATTGAATATGAAGGATAGGGATTATATTATTATTGATGGTCAGCTCTTGGCTTATGTACATGAAAATTTAAATATTCAGGAAAGAAACGCGGTATTATGCGGCTTTCATTTCCACCGGAACATCACCAGGGCCCTGTTTCACAAAAGCTTAAGCTAAATTCAGTAAAATAGATTTTAACTAATATCAAAATGAAATTTAAAATTTTATGCGTTTCACGAAGATCGATTGCAACTTAAAATTGAATTTTAATAGATTTTAGTTAAAATTGATTGCACCTGCGCAGTTCCGTTTTTCGTCAGCTGGCATACGTATTTAAACAAATACGCTTCGGAACTGAAAACTGTAGACAGGTTGAACTATCGGTTATAATATCAATGAGTTTCATACGTTGTAGCAATGTTTGCATATGGCCAGACAGTTGTAGAGAGATAAAATAAATGAGGTTATTGCGTATTAATAATTTATTCGTTTTGAAATGTATCGTTGGGTTGGCCATGAACTTGCATGCTGCTTTCGTGACCTTAGCATTTGATTTACTCACAGGCTTCAATGAAAATAATGCGTATTGATGAATTAAATCGCTTGAATTTCGTAGTTTATAGTATTTTGGTTAATAGGAACTATTGAGAATTGTCACCTACAAATATATGATATTTGTGGGTATGTTTCGGGAATTTATAAAACATGATTAATACATGAATAAACAGAGCATAGCGATGTAAGGCTCGACTCAAACGACTAATCTAGGCTGTAAATTGCTGTCGAATCTTAAAAGTAATTAAAAACTTTGAAACTAATCCACCAAATAGCCAATGTTTCGGTGCCTAGATTTGAAATATCATCACCATATACCTTTCAATGATTTTTTGAAATTGATACACCCCGGGCTATACTATATACCAGAATCCACCGAAAAACACCGGAAAACTACCTGAAAACACCATATTATACTGAATACCGGAAAAACACTAAATACTGGAAAACACACTAAATACCGGAAACCACCCTAAATAGGTAACCCGGAGAAGGGCTATACTATAAACCGGAAACAAACCCTAACCCAGGCACACAGAGGACCAGGCTCCCGGTTACCTATTAAGGGTGCTAGTCTCCGGGTTACCTATTTAGGTTTTTTTCCGGTATTTAGTGTGTTTTTCCGGTATTTAGTGTTTTTCCGGTGTTTTCGGGTATTCAGTATAAAATGGTGTTTTCCGGTTGTTTTCCGGCGTTTTCCTGTGTTTTCCTGTGTTTTCCGGTATATAGTATTGCCTATACACTCCTTATTGGATAATGCCTATCTATCTTACTGAATTAAAATGATTTTTCCCCAAGATAAAATACCTTTGGCTCCAAAACCTTCTATGATTTTTATGTTTTTAACGTAAACCTTCATCAAGAAATAATAATAAATTTATGATTTTAAAATTTAATTTCAAATAGGCCTATAACATTTTTCAGTAAACACATTTGAGATTATTGATTTATATTTTTACAAATCTTCTTAACCCCCAAACCACATGCATATGGCATGTTTTGTATTATAGGGCTTTAATACCAAGAAATTGGCCATTTTAATCCATTGTACACGAAGATGTGTTTTTATAGAAAGAGTGCTCTTCTTCCCATGACAACAGATATGAAGATAGTATAATTTGCAATTGATTCATATGGTAATATTATAAAACAGTAACAAAAGGTTTTGTTTACTGGGGTTATGAGTGTTTTTTTTTTCTCGGGGTTCTAATTTGGGTCGTCATCTAATTGCTTAAATTACCTTACAATAAAATAAACAGATGGATCGTAGCTGTATTTCCCATGGAACGAAAATAAATTTAGTGTGAATTGTTTTTGTGAATGATGATATGTTTAAATTATGTAACCCGGGCCCTGTTTCACAAAAGCTTCAATCTCCTTAAAATCGTCTTAAATTAAAATTCCATCCTAACTTAAGATAGATGCGTTTTACAAAACGATTTTAAGCACATTAGATGAAATCCACTAAAATAATATTTTATGTTAAAACTTTATCTTATCTTAAAATAGTGGTGTTTCAAAAAACTATATTAGGGACAATTTTAACTATAATCTTAAGACCGCCGTCACCCTTTCCTAACTTAAAATCACGATATGAACAAACACTGATTAGGCTACGTTGTTGGATATATTGCGACATATAGATATATTTGGAATAATGTTACTATTGCCAATGTCCCTGGTCATATATTTGTACCATACCATCGTTCACGAAAATAATTCTCATTCAATTTCTTTTCATGGCATGGGAAATACAGCTACATTCCACCCGTTTATTTTATTGTAAGGCAATTTACGCAAATTAGATGACACCCAAAATAAGAACCCCAAGAAAAAAACACACTCAAAACTAGTCAAAACCCAAGTAAACAAAATCCTTTGTTACTGTGTTATATATTACCATATGATTCAAGTATAAATTATACTGTATCCAAATAATTAATCGAAAAAAGAAACTAATGTCATGGAAAGAAAAACAGTCTTATCTATAAAAAATATCTTTATTTAAAATGACCAATGTCTTGGTATTAGAAGGCCTAGGCACGCCAACCCACCGATACATTTTAAAACGAATAATAGGCAATAAACTCATTTATTTCACCTCGCTGCGACTGTCTGACCATGTGCAAACATTTCTACAAAGTATGAAACTCTCCCCATTGATATTGTACCTGCCAGTTCAACCGTCAACAGTTTTCAGTTTCGAAGTGTATTTCCTTACACCGTAAGTGCCCGCATCGGAAATGTGCACTGCGCGAGCCCAAGCAATTGTAACTAAAATCTATTAAAATTGCATTTTAAGTTACAATCGATCTTCGTGAAACGCATAAAATTAAAAAAATAATTTTGATTTTAGTTAAAATCTATTCTAGTGATTTTACCTTCAGTTTTTGTGAAACAGGGCCCTGGGCCATTGGCAATATTATCATTATTCCAAATAGATCTATACATCGCTATAGATCTAACAACTTAGCTCTACTGAATGTTTGTTTATATCGTGATTTTAAGTTAGGTGGCGGCTGTTAAAATTGATTTTAGTTAAAATTGTCCACTAATTAGTGAACACCACTATTTAAACATACATTATGCAAGGGCTAAATCTGCCTAATGCAGGTCTTTCTTTAGGCCTAAAATGTTATATAAACCATTAATTAGACATTTATTAACGAAACAAGACTATAATCAGCTCTCGAAGGCATCGGATACTCGAGATTTTAACTAATTTAGAACAGTTCGCCATTTAAAATTTTAATTTAAAAATGGGAAAGCGGGGCTAAGTATGGAATATACCAGTGCCCTGGTTACCACAATGCACACATCTTATCAAAACTACAAACAGTGATAATGTACAAGTGCAATTTTTGTGTATTTTCTGGAATCTTCGTTGTTGATGAAATGAAGACAAGACTGTTGATGGCTGTTAATATTTCTCTATATTCTTTTGGTAACAGTAATCAACAAATTTCACAACAGACAATTAATATAACAATTGTTGGTTCAATGCTTCATAGTAAATAAGCTCCAATGTGGATATTGGAATTGACATAAACTTATGTCTCCAAATATGGGTAAATAAGGTCTGTCCTTAGGTATGTGATCTAAGTTGATCTCCCAAGACACGTGTGTCGCAAGCTTCCTTCAAATTCTGTCATTTGGGTCTATATATCCCCATGCATCGCCTAGGGCATTAATCCTATAAATCTACAAACAATATACCCTGGTAACTAAACGCTATAGCCCGTTGACATTAATTTTAATTTATAAGCTCAATTTAAAGTTTAAAACAAAGAATACCGGAGACAGGTGATTAATGAAATATATAAGACAATATGAAGTAGATATAAATGGTGGGTATTTAAGGTGGATTAAGATCCATTAAAATGTAATTTACTGAATTAAGTAATACTGTGCGGATTAGCACGACATATTAAATATTTACTATTGAGTCCAAATTTACACTACTATAATAACGTGGCTCAGAATGAAGTAATTTGAATGAAATTTTCAATATTTCCATTTTACGTTATCTATTTTTGAGCTATTATAGCAAGAATGGTCAGCTATTTATCGAAATCTTAGATAATGTATCTTTAAGTTAAGTTTAAGTTTAAGTTTATTTTAACTTAAAATATTATTTTAGTGGATATCTAAAATGCTTAAAATCGTTTTGTGAAACTCACCTATTTTAAGTTAGGATGAAATTTTAGTTTAAGACGATTTGAAAGAGATTTAAGTTTTTGTGAAACAAGGCCCTGGCCTTTAATATAAATTCTCCATTAATCAGCTGATTCTGAATTTACACAACAATGTGTTACGAAGTGTGGAGGATAAAAGATGTAAAACTTGTGACAACATTACTGAAAGGAAAACAATACAAAAAAATTATAGATACATGGGGTTTAACGTCCCCTCGACACAATATAGTTAACGTCTCTTTAACAATAATTATCGGATTATAGCAATTGATACAATTGGTATACGATAGACCAAAAACCCAGAAGCGTCAGCCTAGCTGAAAAGTGTACCAATTTTTACTTATTTGCTATCAATACATACATATCTGGTATCATCAGAATGCACGTCTGCCGGGTATCTGGTGGTGGGTGTGTCTATAAGGGCTGAGATTCTGGGCATGAATTCTTGAGCTAGATTAGCTCAAAAGTGTACCACATGAAAATGGTGCAGCAGGGTACCCTTCATGTATTACAAAAACACGCTGAAAGACATTTTATTGGTGGGGTACCCCTGACAGAGTTATGCAATTGCCAGACCACAGCTAGGTTAGATTAGCTGAAATCTTTACCACCTAAAACTGCTTGGAAGTTGTTCAGCACCACAAGATTAATCATTAATGATGACTACAAGACAGTTTGTGCGGTTGGGTACCCCTGACAGACACGCCCCGCAACCAGGCTAGATGAGCTGAAGTCGGTACCACATAAAACTTCTTGGAAGTTGATCAGCACCAGCATAGGAATCATGAATGACCACTACAAGACACTTTGTTCGGTTGGCTGCCATTGACAGACAGCCCAAAATGCCACACCTGCAACAAGACTAGATTATCTGAAGTATGTACTACCAAAACAGCTTGAAGTTGTTCAGCACCACCAGTGGAATCATGAATGATGACTACAAGACGGTTTGTGCTGTAGGGTACCTTGACAGGCACGCCAAAATATGTCACGCCTCGCCAATAGGCTAGATTAGCTGAAGTCTGTACCACCTAAAACTGCTTAATTCGACGGAGGTTTATTGTGTTCCAAAGTCTCGACAAATCAAACCGGTTATTATCGAACTTAGTCAAGGTATTGATGTAATGAAACTATACACAATTAGAACTAAAGTTATCGTATCCTAGAGCATCGACCAATCAAATTGATTATCTCTGCTTACCCTAAACAGAAAATGCCAATCTTTGAGCGCCATCAAGGTATCCACGTAATAAACATACACCAAGTTTGAATTTTAAATCTTTCACGTCTAATGTGTAACGTTGGTTTGCATGACGAGTTTAAACATATCCCGATTGACCAGTCAATATTTATTTTCAAACACTGCTGGTGGAATTAGTGTAAAATTAATATTGCTTTCATTGTTCTCCTGTACTTAGTACTAGAGTTCGAAATCAATTTTGAAATATCCAAAGGTGACCAAAATTCCAAATTCCGCCGTTAATGGTTGGCGTTTCATCTGATAACTATACAAAACACCAACGAAACATGTCGAATGTCGTCTGCATGTTTGTCCTTGATGCATATAGGCCCAGTGTAGAGGTTTATAGAAAATGTGGTAAATGTTACATGACGTGTTTAGCTACTACTTTATTCCTTCATGTTTACTGTATTAATACGCCTACACCATATATAATGTTTATTTTGAGCGAAAATCTTTATACGAGCTATTGTATATGACGTAATTTATTCTTCAACCATAGAATCAATTTTCCACGAATTTGCATTAAGGATTATAATGGATCAATTGATTGGGGTGGAATGGTTAATCGCAACAAGGGGCCCTATATTAAATAGATCACATCAGCTGCCAGAGTGATCAATGTTCAATGCACATATATGTATTGCCTTTAATAAATCAACGAACAGTAACTGATAATTCACTTCTAACATAATATGTGAAGGATTCGTATTATACCATTTTGACAAAAACTAAATAATGAGCAGTTATTAATTATTGAATTAAATATAACGTATCGTGGTAGTTAGGTTTTATTTCGTTTGAATAGACCGAATTCCACTTAACACTGCTGTAGTGGAAGCAAATTTCTGTTCCAAATTATGCCTGGTCAATGGTCCGATTAACAACCAATAACTAACTGCGTACTAATATCAGTCGGTTTTAAACAGAGCTCCAAGTTAGACCAAATATGTTTACATAACGCCCAATTAACCTGTGCATAGCAGAATATTGCAGAAAAACTAATTGCGTGAAAAAAGAGGCTCTCAAACAGCTACAATGTAAACAATACTGTTTGGAGACGAACAATACTTTCACCGTTTCAATACCTTAAACACTGTACACAGTTTTAGGGAAGACCTCAGATAAAACGAAGGGCTGTCATGTTGCTGTACTTTAGATAGATGTGATTGAACGGGAAGAATAGACACACTAAATCAAAAGCTCAGATATCAGAAGCTAATCCAGCAATGGCTAGAGAGGGATTTCTCGGGACATTGCTTCAGTAATATGGGTCATTTCAGGACTAACATATGGTTAAAATTTATTTTAATAATTCGCTTGTGCGTAGGGGTCTTCAGCAGTGGGGGGAAACCGGGGGACCCGGAGAAAACCCACGAGGTTGGACAAGCGACCCCTACTCCTTGTCATCAAGGTCTGATATCAAATCAAGTGAAAGGGTCGGGGGCCAGTTGTAAGCGTCCATTGGGCTGTAGAGTCCCGGGGCTGTACCGATCAATGAATGGCTGACAAGATAGACGTAATATAAACTAGATTTGTCAACGTGACAAGTTTGAGAGTTTTTATACTACATTATCACACATTTACACATTAATTACAAATATCTAGTATAATAATGTGCATTGTTGACCTTGACTTCATAAAAATGAAAACCAGCGGCTGCCAGGCAGAATATGCCCAAATTTTACAAGAGATGGGTAGAGAACAAGCTAAGCAAAAAAGCGATTTTTCATACAATCAAGGGCCAAAATTCAGGAAGTTGCGATCCGATATGCGCGAATATCGACAGGAATGAAGATCTTTGGGTTATAAAGATATCTTTCAAGTTTCATCAAAATCAGATCAACATTGTGACTTCTAGAGGGCCCACAACCTTGATATACCATATATTTACACTATATGCATACGAGGGGCGGTCATTTTATCGGGCAGTTTTGGTCCGATTTTCACGAAATTCAAACTTAGCCGCCATTAGGATGTTAGGGGGAAATATTCAAATTTTTTTTTTCAATCGGATACAACTTGAAAACACGAATTTTCGTACAATCTAGGGCCATAATTCAGGAAGTTACGATCTGATATGCGCGAATATAGTGGCGTTTTTAAGTTACAGAACTGGCCAGTAGTAGCTTTGTTACCAGTTACTTTTTGTTCGGATTTACTTAATTAGGCCGACATTGTAACAATAAAAATATCAAAAAATAATTGTTGAAAACCGAGTGTAAATGTGTAATGAAGTGAATGTTTCTTGTATATAAGCTTATATTTCAATTTTTTTTCTTCAGATGCAGGCTTCAAAATCCTGAATTATTTAAAAAAAAAAGAAAAAAAAAAAGATTAATAAGGATACGTCGTGAAAACTTCATTCCCCGTCAAATTTTGTAAACTTTAGGCCAGATATTTCTTTTATTCGATGCATTTGACTATTGTGAACATTTTATTCAGTTAAAGGACAATATTGGTGCCAGTCATTATCACATATCATTGCTACGATAGCTGAGTAATACAGGTTTTCAGAATCGGAAGTGACGAACGCCAAAGGAAACCACAAGTCATCTCTCTATATAACTGACTGATGTGACGAGTGATAACGGATATACGGGCGAATTTCTGCTCACTAATAATTCATTCGAAGACCAAAAGTTGTTGTATGAGATTGTGAGAGGATATCTGACAATTCATAAAAAGAATTGACTGCCACTAGATAAGTGAACACGAAAGAAGAACAGAAAAAGTCCGTGCATTACCATGTTTTTATAAGGTATAGAATGAATATAAACAAGGGAATGTACTGACTATTTCTATTTTTCTCGTGTTCTCTTATCTAATGACATTCAATTACTTTATTGAATTATCAGGTATCCTCTTACAGCCCCATATATCAACTTTTGGTCTTCGAAGGAATTATTAATTATTAGTGAGCAGAAATTCGGCCGTATATCCCTTATCACTCGCCCGTCTTCATTAGCCCAGGTTAGGAGCAGAAAAGTAGGACGTTAAACTCCATTTCATTTCCTTATCACTCGTCACATCAGTCAGTTATATAGAGAGATGACTCGTGTTTTCCTTTGGCGTTCGTCACTTCCGACTCAGGAAACCTGTATTACTCAGCTATCGTAGCAATGATCTCTGTGTTAAAATTATATTTGGAATGTGTTTAACCAGCTCTATCACATATGTGATAATGACTGGCACCAATATTGTCCTTTAATCTTATATTTTGTAAAATTTAATATACCTCCGGATTTTGCAAAAATTGAAAGAAAAAGAAAAATATCAAATATTAATTTTTGAAAACCGAGTGTAACAAACAGATGTATTAAACTGAAAGTTTCTTGCATATAAGATAATGTTTCAGGTTTTTTTTCTTCAGATTCCAGCTTTAAAACCCTGAACTAGTTTTAAAAAAATGATTAATAAGGATACGTCGTGAAAAATTCATTCCCAGACATATTTGGTGAAAATTAGGCCGATATTTTTTAAATAGATGTATTTGGCTATTGTGAACATTTTATTCAGGTAATCTTATTTAATATACCGCCGGATTTTGCAAAGATTGAAAGAAAAATCAAAGACACCATATCATGGAAATTTTAAAAAATCTTGTTTTCTTAAATCTTTCCAATCAAATAATATTCCCCTTATAGACGATAGAAGCAGATTATTTATTTTTAAGATTTATTTTATTTATTTGTCATCAAGATGACGTTATCAAGCAGTCCTGTAAAATCGTTCAAATAATTGTTAGACCTATCAGAAATGAAACTGTATGTGAACTACGAGGAGCCATGTTTCATAAAATTACGCCGGACACTTGAAGGATCTGGACATTTTCGAGGACGATCACTTTGCTCAATTAATAAACATGATTTCGTCAGTCTACACTAAATGCATTACCATGGGAATGGTCGTCATTATGATTGGGTTATTCTAAATAATAAAGCCCCAAAAGATACCAGTTGACCAAAACGAATCTGATTTTTAGAAAAGTATGGTAGGACCTTTTAATCATCAATTTTTTGGTTTTAATGGGAGTATCCGTCCTCCGTCTGTCTATTTCCCTTTTTTTACATATCGTTCACCTGGGCAGTTTCGTCATTCTTTGCTGGTTGAAACATGGCGGTCGGTCTCCAGTGAAGACCCACAACATTAACGTTACGTCAATGAGGGTCACCTGACCACAATATACTCAAGTCAATATATACACCTCCATGAACACAACTTATAAACTCACCAACGTCTATTATTAATGAGACTAGTGCGACGCTACTTGATATAATACGCTAAGTTGCTAGGATAACATTATTTTACTCAAGGAAAATTCAGAACGCGAACATCAGTGATCATTGTCCAATAACAGTAACTGTGTTTTTTAAAAAACCGAATCGTAAGACCTACCCAAAGCAAATTTTGGAATCATCACGACTTTGACTCCATACACATCAATAATGTTTTTAAGAGATTTGACTGGAATGCGATTCTCGACCAAAATCTGGGCTGAAACTTGCTAGATGAAATCTTCTCGAATACATTGATTCGGTCGCATTAATTTGTAACGATTCGAAAAAGGGATACTCCATAGGTGAATGGGTACATAAGAAAATTGATTAGGAAAAGAAATCGTATTCATAAAAAGGCAAAAACCTCAAACTCTCCTGCCAACTAACAATGTTTTTGTAAGAACAGAAATTTCGCCATGTCCGAAATTCGAAAAGCAAAGCGTGGCTATTATTACAAAATTAGTTCAAATCGTTTGCAAGAGAAACAATGGTGGAACTTTATCAAGCAATTTGGTATAAAAAATAGAAACTCAAAAGAGAATTACAACTCCTACTTGATTCTGACGATAATATCATTATGAAGTAAGGACAAGGCAAATATCTTAAATTCCTTTTTATTGAACAAACAATGCTGGACAGTATTTATGATACAGTCCCTACTATTACTTTTAATGACTTTGAAATTGAAGGACCAATATACACATCTTATCTCGTCTAAGATATGCTATGATCACTGTCCACAAATAAAGCTAGTGTTCTTGATCTTATTAATAACAAAACATTAAAAGCGTGTTCAGGTAGTCTGACAGTTCCATTAAGTAAATAAGTAAAATTTTCACTCTTTGTTAGCAAAGTGCAAATTTTCCCAACTTATGGAAAATGGCAAATGTTGTTCCAATATTTAAGAGGGGCGATCCACATGATTGTCCAAACTACCGACCTATATCTTTGCTTAGTATCTTAGGTAAGGTTTTCGAGAAGTGTATTTTTATGTTTATTCATAATTTTGTTCTCATTCATGATGTATTAACCGTTTACCAATCCGGATTTATACCCAACGACTCGACAGTCTACCAACTTTTAGATATTTATGACCAAGGTACTGAAGTCAAAGTTATTTTTTTCGACATCAACACGGCGTTTGATCGCTAGTGGTATAAACTAAATTCTACTTGGCATAAGGGGTAAATTACTTTTACTCATCGAAAACTATTTACAAAACCGAAAATAGGCAGTTGTGCTTGAAGGTGAATATTCTAACATGAAAACTGTATCTCTAGGAGTCTCCCAAGGCTCTCTCATGGACCCTTCCTTTTTCTTGATCTTTATCAACGATGTAATGACTCATATCAAGTCTGGTACATATGTCTCTCTTTAAGCGAGAGCTGTATAATATTATCGGTCAGTTTAAAATCCCTAAATATTACCATTTCGGCGAACGTCAGTACCAATTAATCTATTTTTTTTTTATTTAAACAATAGTTTATTCATTTAAATTTACAAAATGCATATAATAACAGGCAGTCATAATATTAACACAAATATACAGTATAAAACATATTATGCACAATTTAGTAGTAATTTTGGATTTCTTAAAGGGACATTCTTAAGGGGGGGGGGGAAGACTAAAATTTATATTTTATTTAACGATTACATCTTTGATTATTTGTTAACGTCGAGTTGTTTTTGTTTTCATATTTTATGCTTTTTTTATTTAGATGTTCTGTTCCAACATGTTCAATTTATGCTTTGTTTGCTTTTGTTCAGTAAGATTATTATTAGATCAGATATGTACTAATGTCCGGAAAACACCGAAAAACACCGGAAAACAACCGGAAACACCATGTTATACTGAATACCGGAAAACACCGGAAAAACACTAAATACCGGAAAACACACTGAATACCAGAAAACACACTAAATACCGGAAAACCAAAATTTCAAATTTGTGTTGAAGACGCCTGGAAGAAAGAGAGGTGAAGCCAGATTCTTTAAGTAATACCTGGCGAGAAATGCCTCTTGGTAATCCGGCGATTGTTCGAATTGCATCCAGATGGAGTTTTTCTAATTGTTCAGACATTTCATTTGTACAGTTGTTCCAGACGACATCCGCATAGCCAAATACTGGAAGAATATAAGATTTATATAGTATCTCGAGAGTTTTACGTTTTAATCAGTATTTTAGAGACCGGAACCATTTTACCATGGTACTTATTTTGCTTGTTAAATAGTCGATATGTGTATCCCAAGTAGCTCGGTTATTAAAGAAAACGCCCCGATGTTTATGACTAAAATCGTCTGTTATATCATAGTTATTATATGAAAGGTTGGATGTTGATGCGGATAGCTTCCTTGAAAGGTCAGGCTTTTATTTTTCGAAGGGTTGAAATCTACTTTCCATTTGATTGACCAATTACAGGTTCGTTTTATATCACCATTAAGAATTTGCTGAGTAAGAAGAGGATTATCGATTACGAGAAAAAGGGAGGTATCGTCAGCGAAGATGCGTTTTTTGGAGCTGATATCATTCACAATATCGTTTATGTAAACAAGAAAAAGGAGAGGGACTAAAAAGAGCCTTGGGGAACTCCAGAAGTAACAGTTTTAGATGGACTATACTTTATACCGGAAAACACCGAAAAACACCAGAAAACACCGGAAAACAACCGAAAACACCGGAAAACACCATGTTATGCTGAATACCGGAAAACACCGGAAAAACACTAAATACCGCTTGATAAAGGATACCACTCCGACATGTGCATAGCGATATAATCGAGGAACGACCCATCTATATTATATGTAAGATTTTTTTTTCTCTCTTTATATTTTTATGTAATTTTATTTTTATATCTATTAATAGTTTTAAATTGAACAATTGACCTGCGTAATTAATAAACCTCAAAGTTCAAACGATTTCCCTCTGTTCCATACGTGTTATATTAGACGGAGAGAAATAAAAAAACTACCGAGAACAAATTGCAAAAGAATTTCTTTCACTGGAATCTAGTAACGGGATGTCTAAAGGACTCCCAACTCAAAATTGTCCACTGAAACCTCAAAATTGTCCACTGAAACCCTGTAGCGTTTTTCATAATTAGCATAAATCCATGATGGCCGCCAATTGGACTTTCTGGCCTCCATATTTTGGAAACGGCTCGTTTTAGAGCAATAAATGTATTATCATTAGAAACAAAAGTGATATCAACGAATCGGAAAATAAAATTATCACAACACCAGCAGGTCATGGTGTGATGCCCTGACGTCACAATGACGTCATGACGTCACACTGCCGTTATTTTGACGTCAAAACACTGCTTTGATACTGAATAAGCGGGTTTGACCTTAGTTCTGATGTCTTAGAGAAGTCAGAATAAGCGGGCTGTGATCTAGTTTGTTTTTGTGACACTGATTGACTGGACTTGAATCCAATCTGGTGATTGGCTTGGAATCCAGTCTGGGTTTTCACTCTTTGTTAGCAAAGTGCAAATTTTCCCAACTTATGGAAAATGGCAAATGTTGTTCCAATATTTAAGAGGGGCGATCCACATGATTGTCCAAACTACCGACCTATATCTTTGCTTAGTATCTTAGGTAAGGTTTTCGAGAAGTGTATTTTTATGTTTATTCATAATTTTGTTCTCATTCATGATGTATTAACCGTTTACCAATCCGGATTTATACCCAACGACTCGACAGTCTACCAACTTTTAGATATTTATGACCAAGGTACTGAAGTCAAAGTTATTTTTTTCGACATCAACACGGCGTTTGATCGCTAGTGGTATAAACTAAATTCTACTTGGCATAAGGGGTAAATTACTTTTACTCATCGAAAACTATTTACAAAACCGAAAATAGGCAGTTGTGCTTGAAGGTGAATATTCTAACATGAAAACTGTATCTCTAGGAGTCTCCCAAGGCTCTCTCATGGACCCTTCCTTTTTCTTGATCTTTATCAACGATGTAATGACTCATATCAAGTCTGGTACATATGTCTCTCTTTAAGCGAGAGCTGTATAATATTATCGGTCAGTTTAAAATCCCTAAATATTACCATTTCGGCGAACGTCAGTACCAATTAATCTATTTTTTTTTTATTTAAACAATAGTTTATTCATTTAAATTTACAAAATGCATATAATAACAGGCAGTCATAATATTAACACAAATATACAGTATAAAACATATTATGCACAATTTAGTAGTAATTTTGGATTTCTTAAAGGGACATTCTTAAGGGGGGGGGGGGGAAGACTAAAATTTATATTTTATTTAACGATTACATCTTTGATTATTTGTTAACGTCGAGTTGTTTTTGTTTTCATATTTTATGCTTTTTTTATTTAGATGTTCTGTTCCAACATGTTCAATTTATGCTTTGTTTGCTTTTGTTCAGTAAGATTATTATTAGATCAGATATGTACTAATGTCCGGAAAACACCGAAAAACACCGGAAAACAACCGGAAACACCATGTTATACTGAATACCGGAAAACACCGGAAAAACACTAAATACCGGAAAACACACTGAATACCAGAAAACACACTAAATACCGGAAAACCAAAATTTCAAATTTGTGTTGAAGACGCCTGGAAGAAAGAGAGGTGAAGCCAGATTCTTTAAGTAATACCTGGCGAGAAATGCCTCTTGGTAATCCGGCGATTGTTCGAATTGCATCCAGATGGAGTTTTTCTAATTGTTCAGACATTTCATTTGTACAGTTGTTCCAGACGACATCCGCATAGCCAAATACTGGAAGAATATAAGATTTATATAGTATCTCGAGAGTTTTACGTTTTAATCAGTATTTTAGAGACCGGAACCATTTTACCATGGTACTTATTTTGCTTGTTAAATAGTCGATATGTGTATCCCAAGTAGCTCGGTTATTAAAGAAAACGCCCCGATGTTTATGACTAAAATCGTCTGTTATATCATAGTTATTATATGAAAGGTTGGATGTTGATGCGGATAGCTTCCTTGAAAGGTCAGGCTTTTATTTTTCGAAGGGTTGAAATCTACTTTCCATTTGATTGACCAATTACAGGTTCGTTTTATATCACCATTAAGAATTTGCTGAGTAAGAAGAGGATTATCGATTACGAGAAAAAGGGAGGTATCGTCAGCGAAGATGCGTTTTTTGGAGCTGATATCATTCACAATATCGTTTATGTAAACAAGAAAAAGGAGAGGGACTAAAAAGAGCCTTGGGGAACTCCAGAAGTAACAGTTTTAGATGGACTATACTTTATACCGGAAAACACCGAAAAACACCAGAAAACACCGGAAAACAACCGAAAACACCGGAAAACACCATGTTATGCTGAATACCGGAAAACACCGGAAAAACACTAAATACCGCTTGATAAAGGATACCACTCCGACATGTGCATAGCGATATAATCGAGGAACGACCCATCTATATTATATGTAAGATTTTTTTTTCTCTCTTTATATTTTTATGTAATTTTATTTTTATATCTATTAATAGTTTTAAATTGAACAATTGACCTGCGTAATTAATAAACCTCAAAGTTCAAACGATTTCCCTCTGTTCCATACGTGTTATATTAGACGGAGAGAAATAAAAAAACTACCGAGAACAAATTGCAAAAGAATTTCTTTCACTGGAATCTAGTAACGGGATGTCTAAAGGACTCCCAACTCAAAATTGTCCACTGAAACCTCAAAATTGTCCACTGAAACCCTGTAGCGTTTTTCATAATTAGCATAAATCCATGATGGCCGCCAATTGGACTTTCTGGCCTCCATATTTTGGAAACGGCTCGTTTTAGAGCAATAAATGTATTATCATTAGAAACAAAAGTGATATCAACGAATCGGAAAATAAAATTATCACAACACCAGCAGGTCATGGTGTGATGCCCTGACGTCACAATGACGTCATGACGTCACACTGCCGTTATTTTGACGTCAAAACACTGCTTTGATACTGAATAAGCGGGTTTGACCTTAGTTCTGATGTCTTAGAGAAGTCAGAATAAGCGGGCTGTGATCTAGTTTGTTTTTGTGACACTGATTGACTGGACTTGAATCCAATCTGGTGATTGGCTTGGAATCCAGTCTGGGTTTTCCCCAGATATTTGAAACTTTCTTTTGCTAATTTTGTGAAAAGAGTCGTATTTCGCCATGGATACGTGCATAATTTGCGGCAATAACCTAAATAATGGTGAGGATGTTGTCAAGCTCTTGTGATTGGCTTGGAATCCAATCTGGGTTTTCCCCAGATATTTGAAACTTTTTTTTTTTGCTAATTTTGTGAAAAGAGTTATATTTCGCCATGGATACGTGCATAATTGGCAGCAATAACCTAAATAATAGTGGGGATGTTGTTAAGCTCTGGTGATTGGCTTGCAATCCAGTCTGGGTTTTCCCCAGATATTTGAAACTTTTTTTGCTAGTTTTGTGAAAAGAGCCATATTTCGCCATGGACACGTGCATAATTTGCGACAATAACCTAAATAATTGTGGGGATGTTGCCAAGCTCACCACCAAGGGATCGAATGTAATCAATCAGGCTGCTCAGCTTCACCAGTTGGACATTTCGGTCACCCCTAATGCTCATGTGAATGTACAGTGCAGATAGAATTTCACTCACCAGACTGGATTCCAGTCCAGTCAGTCAGTGTTACAAAAACAAGCTAGTTCTCAGCCCGCTTATTCTTAGTTCTCTAAGACACCAGAACACACGTCAAACCCGCTTATTCGGTATCAAATCAGTTAGTCCGGTCGTCAATCCTCAATATTTCGAGTGAATCTGGAAATTGTCTATAAAGCTTTTTTAGGATTGATTTTAGTAGCCTATAATGTCCTCTTTCAGAATCTGCCGGGTGAACTCCGGTCAACTTTGGGCGTTTTGCGCAATTCAAGATGGCGTCCAAGACGGCCGCCATTTCAAATAATCCCCCATAACTCCCATAGTATTTATTCTAGGACGATAATTTTAGTGTCTAAATGTTTGTTACTCGGGTCAAGGAATACACCGAAATCATTCATTATGTTGTGGGGTGATTAGATGATAGTAAAATTTAAAATTCCAGACAATATGGCCCTTTAACTCGTTAGCGGCGGCTGAGGGCCCTTATTTCACCAAACCAAGCTATATCTAAAGATATATCTAGACACACTACATATTTCTGGATAAAGGGGCATATTAGGGGCTCCAGGGCCACATGGGCCGGTCCTGAAAAGGGAGCACAAGCTGTTTTGTGAACATTTAAACAGACAAATTCTACCCATAAAACACGAAAATAACCCCCACAAAACTAAGCAATATTCAGTTTAATCCTTTGGTCGTATTTCTGGCTGCAACCTAAGACAGTACAAGCACAAAATACTGTACATTCTAAGCCATCCGTAGTGCATCTACAAGCAAGCGTACTGCATGAGGTGTCATTCTCGTATGCGCATCTGATGAGACACATGACAGACCCCGGAGCAAGTTGGCCGGTTGTAATGTTATTAATTTAGTATTCTTCACCCAGCAATGGCTTGTTGATGAGCTCTTTTTACGTTCCCTGTAATTGCATTATTCATTGAGCAAGACTACCATGTTTGAGTGGGGATGATGACTTTTAGATGTTCATACCCACCAGCGTGTTTCAGGCTTCGATTTGCTAGAACTCTGTCCATAACAAGCTGACATAAATACAGTGGCCTGTGTAAGCACCGATTCTACAACTCCGACGACTGAGAGAGAGAGAATACATTCAAGCTCTCACCACTTCCAAAGCTGTAGCAGCATGTAACCGTGTCATATCGAGTAAGAGTATGGGCTGACAAGATTACAATGATAATTGACATGCCAACGGTTGTTTCTTCTTTGATTGGTGATTCCAGTGTCAACGGTTATTTCTTCATTGATTGGTGATTCCATTGTGACGTGATTCTTGTCAGCATGTTATGGACAGAGCTCTTGCAAATCGACGCCTGAAACACGCTGGAGGGTATAGGCATCTGAAACTGGAAATATATCGTCATCATCCACACTTAAACCATGTAGTCTTGCTCCATAGAATGATGCATTCGTATGGAAAGTAAAACGATGTTACCACCATGCTATTGTGTGGCGTTCACTGGAAGATCGCAATCCATCGGAACTTGATCCAGAACTGTATTCCTGGGTTAAGGAGACTAAACTGAGAACATTACAATCGGTCAAATTGCTCCTGTGGCTCATCAAATGCGGATGCACGAGTGACGCTCCAAATAGTACGCTTGCTTGTAGCTGCACTAGGGGTGGCTTAGAATGTATAGTATTTTGCACCTGTGCTGTCGCAGGTTGCAACCAGACACACGACTAAAGGATTAAACTGAATATTACCTAGTTTTGTGGAGGTATTTTCGTATTTTGCGGGTAGAATTTGTTTTTTTAAATGATCAAAACACAGATTGTGCCCTTATTTTCAGGGCCGTCCCATGTGGCCCTGGACCCATTGTTAGGCATGTATGTAGTGTTATCGTATCAATCATATGCTCCTATGTCCATAAATATATAGTTTGGTTCGGTGAAATATTTATTGTCCAAACCGCCGCTATTGAGTTAAAGGGCCATATTGTCTGGCATTTTCCATTTTACACTCATCTAATCACCCCACAACATAATGGATGATTTCGGTGTATTCCTTGGCCCCAAAAACATACGGTTAAACACCAAAATTATCATCCTAGACAAAATAGTATGGGGGTTATAGGTGACTAAAATCAATCATAAAAAAATCTTTGTGTACAACTTCCAGGTTCAGCCATAGTTCTGCCGGACTAAGTGTTTTGACGTCAAAATAACGTCAGTGTGACGTCATTACGTCACAATGCCGTCATGACGTCACACCATGACCGGCTGACGTCTTGATACCCCTTTTTTCCGGTTCGTTGGTATCACTTTTGTATCTGATGATACACATTTATATGCTGTAAAACGAGCCGTTTCCAAGATATGGAGGACAGAAAGTCCAATTGGCGGCCATCTTGGATTTATGCTAATTATGAAAAACGCTACAAGGTTTCAGCGGACATTTTTGAGTTTGGAGTCCTTAAGACATCCCTTTACTAGATTCCAGTGAAAGAAATTCTTTTGCATTTTGTTCTCGGTACTTGACAAAAAGAAATTATATCTCTCCGTCTATATTTCTAGTTGCATTCCGTCACGTCACGATATTATATTTTATCCCCCTCTCCCCACTTCTCTTCAATCTCTACTGTATCTCGTCTTTACAGCTTTTTTATCTTGTCCCATTTGCACAACGTCCAGTTTTTTTCCCCACCCCACCACTTCTACACGCCCACTCCTTCCCACGCCCACTCAACTACCAATGGAATGGCCACAGCTACGAAGCAGATTCCAACCACCACCAGCCTCCCACCAACCACCACCAGGCTTCCACCAACCACCACCAGGTTTCCACCAACCACCACCAGGCTTCCACCAACCACCACCAGGCTTCCACTGACCACCGACAGGATTCCGCTACCAGCACCAACCAAGTCGACAACCAAACCAGCACCAACCAAGTCGACAACCAAACCAGCACCAACCAAGTCGACTACCAAACCAGCACCAACCAAGTCGATAACCAAACCAGCGCCAACCAAAACGACAACCAAACCAGCACCAACCACCCCCAGAAAATGCAGGTGTCGTGAAAGCCTTCTTTCAGGTCCTCCAATGCCTCCACCACTTGACCATTATGGAGAGTCAGGAGAATGGAACACCAACCAGAAGTTTCACTTGGAAGATCCAGGACCTGAATCCCTAATAGTTTGGATGCAGCTATGGCGGGTGTGGCGCCAGGCAGGGTGAGCTTACTCTTCTGGACACCTACTGTCCACCACGGTCTCTAAACCTGTCACGCCCCCTCCCCCATCACCAATGCACATTACACACAACCTTCTCCGGGACACACCAAAACGAAACACACCCAACAAGAGAAAATTGTCCCCTGGAGCGGTACTTGCATTAACACTCCCTCGAAGCGTGCGGCTAGATCAACCAGTTCGCCCCGGGTTGTATCTGGCTCACCTACTTCCTCGAGATCTATATCGCCACTAAACTTGCTTGTCATGGCAAAGACCCTGGTTATTGGATCCTCTAACCTGGCTAGGATTGCATCCGACCTCGGGGACTGGGAGATCCATAGCTATTCTGGAGCCAAGATCAGCCACATCAAACAGATCCTCCAGAACTACATGGGTCCTGCACCAGAGGAATTAACAACAGGGAGGACTCAACAACAGGGGGGAAAGTGGACCAAGGATACACGAGCAGATGCTAGATCTACTCAAGGTGACCAGAGCAGCTTTCCCAACAACCAAGCTCTTCGCCACACAGATCCCCACTTCTTTCCGACACCGACAAGAAAATCCGATCGCCTACCAAAACATCACCAGCTACAACCAACTGATCTCCACTGCACCTTCACCAAACGCCACCACATTACCAACCTTCAAGGGCAAAATAGAACTGAAAGGTAACGACGCCATCCACTGGAGCCCAGCCACGGCCAGAGAGATCAACTGCTGGATGAGGAATTTAAACTAGGATTAGGGAAAGGGAATGAAAAGCCGTCTTTAGGACAGACAGTTGACAATTTGAACGACAGACTTCTCAGCCCCCTAGAAATGAACATTCTTGATAAAGGCCTTAAATTCAACCCACCCCCACAATAACATCCATAGACTCCATCACCCAGGCAACCGATCGCTTCCAAAGAACACTTTCGTTGACTTATATTTTGAGGAACAAACCCGGCAGAGGTAAAAAATTATTCACAGCAAAATCCACATGGAAACCACCTAAAACGTCATTATCACCAGCCATCCTAAAAACTTTCGACGAAATGAATATAGAAATATCATCCCTTCAACCACAATTACAAAAACCAAATCTCCAAATCTAAAACAGCATTAAAAACCCTTAAAAAAGACAAAAACATAATAATTAAGAAAAGCGACAAAGATTCGTGTTGTGTCATAATGAATCGCGCAGATTATATCTCAGAGGCAGAAAAACAATTAAGTAATCCTATACATTACACTAAATTAGACCAACTCATCTTTAAGGACACCACAACTTTAATAAACAACATCTTACATGAATTGCAGGATAAGGAATACATAACAGCAAAACAATATGATTATCTATCTGCTAAATCTGATTGCCGACAAAGACATCTCTATACACTACCAAAAATACATAAAAATCTAGAAACAGAATGGTTTATACCTAATAAATTACCCAAGGGACGCCCAATAATATCAGACTGTGGCAGCGAATCATACAACGTATCACAATATATAGACCATTTCTTATTACCCCTAGCATGCCAACACCCATCCTACCTTAAAGACACTAACGATTTCATTCACAAAATCAAACAGTTAAGAGTCCCCGAAAACACCATTTTAATATCCATCGATGTACAGAGCATGTACACGAACATTGATAATAACACAGGTATTGAAGCAGTTAGGAAAGCATTTCTTAGGAACCCGCAAGCATCCAGGCCGGACGAAGAAATCCTCAAACTACATGTGACAAAACACCCCAATCATATAATGCAAGCATACACAGATAGTTCAATGGTCGCTGATACCAAAACCAAAACCTGAACTTCTCTTATGTCGTCAGGGCAACTAACAATAGCCAGGTCAATTAATGATAAAGAAATTGGCTGAATGCGAGTGGGATCCTTGACTAACTGAACTAAGTTTAAACTATTTATTATTCTGTGTTTCTTACTTATCCTTGGTGATGGAAGGAAATCTTGATTAAAATCACCCAGTATGTGATGGATAATGGCCGAAGACTGTCCATTATGTAAATAGAAAGAACAACTGAGGGGCGTTAGCCCCGAAAGTTTTCTTTGTATTTACATAATGGACAGTCTGGGACTATTATCAAACTTAAAACATAGCATCATAGAGATACAAATAATGGATAGTTTTCTAAAAGAACAAACCACAAAAATAATGGATAGATTCTTAAAACAACATGCACATAAACATGAATGCATGTGACAAAACACTCCAATCATATAAGGCAAGCATACACAGATAGTTCAAAATATCCATTTAGCAAGATGTATTCAAGTGGAGTGACAGTGACACAGGTCAAGGGCATAATCCAATTCACGAAATCCAAACTCAACCGTCATTATGGTGTAACAGTAATATATTGAACGGTTTTTAAAATCGGATAAAACAATTGTGACCTATATAGCACAGTTAAAACAATAGTGTTATTTTACACCTGTACGAGTGGCAACTGAGCTGCCACTTGCAATAGCGTATATAAGCACTTCATTGAATGCAATTAATTACACTTATTTGAGGATATGTGAAATCATCTAAAAGTGTAAATGTCCTCTTTATACCGTGAAATTATATCCAACGAAAGTGTAAAATGTTCTTTTAAAAATATAATTAAACACTATTTAGGGTGTACTTATATCCTCTCAAAGTGTAAACAAACGCTATCTAGGGTATAGATATATCTTCTGAACGTGCAATTCAACACTATTTAAGTTATAGATATATCTTCTTAAAGTGTAATTCAACACTATTTGGGATATTGGTATATCTTCTGAAAGTGCAATTCAACACTATTTAGGATATAAGTATATCTTCTGAAAGTGTAAATCAACACTATTTAGAATATAGCTAAATCTTCTTAAAGTGTCATAAAACACCATATGGTATAGCTATGTCTCCTGAAAGTGCAACTAAACGCCATTTAGGATGTAGCTATATCTTCTGAAAGTGCTGTTAAACACTATATAGGCTTAAGCTATATCTGTTGAAAGTGGAATCAAACACCATCTAGAGTACAATTATATCTTCTGGGGTGTAATTAAACACTGTTTACAGTTTAATTTGTCATCTGAAAGTATAAGTGGGTATTATATAGGGTAAACTTTATCTTCTGCAGAGTGTAATTGAACACTAAATAAGGTATCAGTACATATTCTAAAAGTGTAATGGAAACACCGCTCTTGGGTATACTATACACTTGTGTGGGTGGCAACTGAGCTGCCACTTGCTCTGGTGTACATAAACACTTTACTTGGTGCATATACATGCTTACAGTGTGTCAGATACTTTTTCTAAACACTACTAAGAGGATCTGAGTAAAGAGCAAAAATAACTTTAAATTGAAATGAACAATACTTTTTGAACAAACAACTGAAACAACAATGTCATATATATGGATAAAAAGTCTTTTTTATGTACACACATCTATGGCTGATAAATCAATACCTCATGGGGAGAGTGAAGTTCTACCATTTATTATCTATGTAATGATTTAACCATTTGATACAAGCCTCTTAATAGTGAAGTTACATTTATTCTTGGACAATTATCAATGACAAATTGCAAATTCTAAATTTCAGTCCTAAATTGCCAAATATTTTGAATAATATTTCAGGGGGCAGATTAGACAAATAATCTGAAAAGGAAAAAAAATGTTTTATGAAATTTCATCTCTATCGCATTTAAAACATGTATAAGTGTGCAATGAGGGTAATTCATAGTCTAACCAACAGTGAAAAATGCAATTAGTCATCATCAAAAAAGAGAAACTGATGTGATGCATAATTATTACAATACAAGATAAACATTTATGATTTAATCACGTAGACATACACATGCAAAAAGTTCAACAAAGGAACACAAAATAATATGCTTATTGGTTAGATACATTCTTACCCTATTACAGATATCTTTCAATTGAAAATAAAGGGAAATGCTTGGAGGCAATGGGATAAGTAAATTGAGTCAATAACAACATTTTTTTTAATGTTCTTATTTGTTAATACCAATTCTAAAAAGGTGAATCATTGTGAAACAATTTCTTTGGATCCTGAAAACCACACGCTGAACTTACAAGATTCAAAGCTAGCCTACACAGTTGTGCCAAATAATATCGTAATCAGTAAATCATAGAAGACATTACAAACAGTGCAGAGTTCACTCATGTCACAGATTTCTTAATACTTTCAAAAACACTGATCAGCCTGGATGCTGGCTTGCGATTTGATTTCATTTCCAGTACACAATATTCAATATACTGGTAAAAGTTTGCCCCCTTTTTTGGCAGTGTGAAGTTAGCTCGATTTTCGTTTTTCGATATTGGTGAATAAAGAAAAACGAGCTACTCGTTCTTCGATATTGGCGAATAACGAAAAACAACTAGCTCGTTTTTCGATTTTATTGAAGACAAATATAGCTGCCGCATAATGCTACACTTTCTACGAGTAAGGATTCTCTTTGTGAGTGAAAAGTTACACCTTCGGAGATAAATTTATTTCTCGAAAAGTGTATCCTTAGAAAAAGTGTGGGATTACACCATGAATGTTATCAGGTGTAACCGGTTACACCATTGCCAGTGTATGTGGTGACCTCACACTTTAAAGGCCAAACTTTACACCAACACAAGTGTTTAACTACACATATTTTTAACAGTGAGGTTCCACAAGATAAAAACGCGTTTTTGTTCAATCAGGGGCCATAATCCAGGAAGTTACGGTCTGTTATGTGTCAATATCGTAAGGAATCGAGATCTTTTGGTTATAAACATACAAGTTCAGTTTCATCAAAATGGGATAAAAATTGTGAACTCTAAGAGTGTACAATCAGGGGCCATAATCCACGAAGTTGCGGTCCCATTAAGCCAATATCGAAAGGAACCGAGATCTTTGGGATATTTATAACCTATATTTCAAGTTATGACCTGTAGAGTGTTGACAAACAAAATTCTGACGGATGGACGTCAGGATGGACGTAGGCGACGTCAAAATATGTTTTCACCTCAGACTGTAGGTGTATAAAAATGTGTCATCGATCAAGTGCCGGGCGTATACTTACAAACAGACCAGTGACATACAACAGGTCGGTTTAAGAGGATTTCTTTATATAGGAAAAGAAACCAAAATTCACGACAACAAAATAGATAATATGGAAAGAGTAAATTCTATTGATCGACAAATACTTGAAATCAACATTCGGTCATGTGACATTTCCATAACAATGAAGTTTTAAAGTTAATTTCAAATACTGTAATTTAATTTGTTCAGAGAATAAATTATCCCAAAATACATGTTCATTTTTCAGATAAGTGTCTATTATTTATAAAACTGTCCATTATTGTCGATCAAGTGCCGGGCGTACTTACAAACAGACCAGTGACATACAACAGGTCGGTTTAAGTGGAATTCTTTATATAGAAAAAGAAACCAAAATTCGCGACAACAAAATAGATAATATGGAAAGAGTAAATTCTATTGATGGACAAATACTTGAAATCAACATTCGGTCATGTGACATTTCCATAACAATGAAGTTTTAAAGTTAATTTCATGTACTGTAATTTAATTTGTTCAGAGAATAAATTATCCCAAAATACATGTTCATTTTTCAGATAAGTGTCTATTATTTATAAAACTGTCCATTATTTTCAATAAATAATGGGACAGTTTTATAAATAAAAGACGATTGTTTTAGAAAAGCGTATATTCTCCTATATACTGGTACAACACATCAAAGGGTGACGTCATATCTATGTTTTAATATGATGTTATAATCTGTAAGGTCAGACACAGAGATAAAACTCTCTTCAATTAGATTCCAATACTCTGTGTTTGCTGCAGGAGGGCGATAGAATGTGCCCACAAGAAACTTATTAGTGTTAAGTATGAATTCGATCCACACAGCTTCAAGTTTGTTAATTATGAGGTCTTGGCGTGCTTTAAAAAACAGACTTTCTTTAACATATACTGCCACACCCCCATATGTACAACCTTCCCTATTCACTAACAAAGGCGGGTGATAGCCACTTATTCTAATATATGAGGGAGAGTTTGTATTTTCGAACCTTGTTTCTGAGAGTTAGAATATCATGGCTGTTTAGTTCACGGGACATTTGATCTAACTTGTGTTTAAGACTTATGGCATTTAAATGAACTAAGGAAATACTTTTTTCATATACGAGTAATAAATGCTGGAGGGAAATAAGTATATGAAGCTGGATGCGGTTTTCAAATAAATGAAGGTAGACAACTACGAGAATATAACTCAGACCACCTACACCGTATTTTTGTAAAACATATTTAAGTGACTGTACTATGAAAAGTGGCTAGAATTGGTAGCAATTAAGTATGGCGATTGTGGTCATGTAATGAGCGTAATGATAACTATTAATGAACTTCAAAGAGGGGGCAAAGGAAATTAACGTAAACGTAAACAATAAATATGTACAAATAAGTCAGTGCCGTGGGTCATGTCGATGTATAAAGGCAAACAAAGGTAAAAAAAAAAATAAGACAAAAAAAAAAGAAAAGACCCAGGTAAGTACACAATTAATAAACAACAAACAAGGGAAAACGTGTAAACTGTATAAAGATATTATGACTACGGATTCCTAATCATGAGTAATATTTAAAAGATAATGTTGATTGTGGTTATTTCTAGTAATAAGTTTAATGGAGGGCGTTATATTTTATGTAACTGGTTAAGTGAAAACTAGATTTGTGAATGTGAAAGCATTTTGTCAGTGTAATAACAACATTTAAAGAAGTGTTATTTCTCTATTTAAAGACTTGGAAGATACAATTTGATTACAAAATAGACATTTACCCAACCGATTTCGTTTTCTATTTGGTATTCAACAATGTACAATATGCATACATGAAAGAATACTGGTATAAGTTAATGTGTGATATTTAAGGGGGGGGGGGTCGTACCAAATTGATTTAAGTTTTAAAAAAACAAATATGAAAATCGATTACAAAGCCACAAGATTTTGACATTTATAATTTGTTTTCTACATTCGGACATTTGTTTTGTATGAGATGATACCGTGTTAAATCTGGGCCAGCTCCTTTAATAATAAGGTATTTGATCGGCAGTACTATATACCGGAAAACACCGGGAAAACACTAAATACCGGAAAACATACTAAATACCGGAAAATACCCTAAATAGGTAACCCTAAGACTGGCACCCTAAATAGGTAACCGGAGCCTGGGTTAGGGATAGGGTTAGTTCCCGGTTTATAGTATAGCCCTTCCCCGGTTTACTATTTAGGGCGGTTTCCGGTATTTAGTGTGTTTTCCGGTATCTAGTGTTTTTTCGGTGTTTTCCGGTATTCAGAATAACATGGTGTTTTCCGGTGTTTTTTATTGTTTTCCGGGTGTTTTCCGGTGTTTTTCGGTATATAGTATAGCCCGTATTTGATACATGATTTGTATTTTACAATTTATCGATTATTTGAATCAGTAATAATTACGAAGAAGTAAATCCCTCAAACGAAGTCCCTATCATAGAAAATATTATATAGTAGATCTTTTGTACTTTCAGTTATCATATTTATCGAAAAAAAGAAAGTTATGATAGTGTCTTCGAGGGATTCTTCTTTTGAATAAACTTGAAATCAAGTGATTATTCTATCGCATAATAAATTAACAGTATAAGTTTACACACAGGACAGTAAATAAATAAAAGCGATAGAATAGTAATAAGTCGCTGATGTGTTGATTTCCGTTTGTCTGCGATATCACCTCGGTGGAAGCGGACGTAAAATACAACTAACTAAGTAAGTGATTTCCTATAACTGAGCCGTAATAAACGATACCCTGATCGGAACTAATCTTCTAATAGCTAATATTACGATCCATAATACACGAGATACAGACGTTTTCAAAATAATGGTTTAACTACAAGACAGGTATATTTGAGTAAACCGCAATTGATTTTGACATTTGTAACGTGGGATATGTTCACACCAAATTTACCTAGGTTAACCCAGTCTGTTGAGGTGATTAATGTTTAAGTAAAGACGAGCGTAACAACACCAAAATCCTTGTACAACAAAACATCAACTAAGGAAACTGATATCGCTACTTTTATTGTAGGGTGGTTTGAATTAGAGAAGATCACACTCTTAATTACATGACAATTGAAATACAACATTGCACCGTTTGAAATACAATAAAGATGGTGTTTTATAATTTAGCTAACTGAAGGTCAAGTTCTGGAAAGAGTTCAATTCTGCATTTCGGCCCTCGCTTTGCTGTTTGAAAACCATGCGCTTTTAACGGATGGGTGTTTTTGAATTCTGTCTAATAGTCTAACATTTTCGAACGTCATGTCTTCCGAGATAGACACTCCTGAATGCTTAAGTTTCTTTCTGTTTGTAATCACTAACTGTCTCTCATCTCTCTTAACAAAATGAACAATAATTGCACGTGGTGCTTTCTAGTTTGATCTGTAATAATCGGACCCAGTCCTACTCTGTCGGCTACATCAATTTCCAACTGCTTGTCTTTGCACAGTTTTACTTATATTGTGTTTCTTACCAGTTCAATACAATTTTCACCCTTGTGTTCACTAAACCCGAATACTCATAAATGGGCCTTTCGTGTGTACTGTTCGAGATTATTCATCTTTGTTTTTCAGGGACGACAATTCTTCGTTCTTTAGATTTATACAGAACAATCCATACATGATTAATTTTATGCACAGAAATTATAAAATACACCTAGAATTTAAATAATATCAAACCTTTTTTTTCGCAGTTTGTCTTGCGATTATGCCAAGTATAATTTAGAATGTGTATTGCTTTTTTTTTATTTTATATCTATGGACAAAATTATAGTAATATATAGTAATATATAGTAATATATAGTAATATATAGTAATATTGTTTGTATTATTGTTTGTATTATATTATATATAATCGCTTTGTTTACAACCTATAAATAAGATATGAATTACCCCCCTCTTTCTTGTTGCTTATAATATAATCAATTAAAATGTTGTTTTAATTGATTAAATATATAAAACTCTACCGCCCGGATACAGTTATATTTTAAAGCTTTACCCGCTATATACACGAGGACATCTCACTGCGCCACCTGCTATTGTTCTCATAGGGGGATTAATCAAGCAAGGGGATTATCGAATACAATGGTGTTAAAAGTATAGTCCGCTTTTTTAAAACTACTAGGTTTAAACTAATTAACAACTTTATTCACAATAAATTACATAAAAGTAACAAACATTACATGTATCAAACATAACTCATAACCCTACTATATGTGATATGGCGTCAGTATATTCAATTGCACTTTTTACTACATTTAACAGTTCAATTTTTAGATCATTAATAGATTCTTCTACTCTTATATATTTTCGCCTTTTAGGGAGCAATCGTCCCCCGTTATCCAATTGAACTATTGTATTTTCAGTAAAAGTCTTCTCTTTTGACAAAATGTTAATAAATTTAAATATATTTGGGTGGCTTGTTCCGGTCTTCTTCATTTTACTTGAGCCATTTTAAAAGATATAATGTAATTGGGGGTGATAACTATCCTTATATAATGATAGTGAGTATATAATCATATATTTGATTGATTTATGAGTACTGTCTGAATGAAAGGTAGGTGAATAATATTTAAGATACTCGTTAAACGATGACACGTGAACTTAACTTATATATTTTAATCATTAAAATAATTATATCTGAACTAGGTGAACAGTACTAATAATATCAAGTTTTAAATCGCATTTAAAAACTTACATGTTTAAACTATCTTATCCAGAATAAATTAATTGATATGTTTTACTCCTTTTTAAAAGCGCTTTGAGCATGCTTATGGATGGATTTGGCACTCTAGAAATCGACATTATTATTTTTATTATTATTAATAAGGATACAGTCTATAATCCTTTGTTTACTTAAAGCATATTAAAAACAAACGCCAAGGTTCTGCGATCTAACCTGGAAAGTTGTAATGCCCCCGTCCGACCGGGGTGGCGTCCGTACTGCGCTGCAGCGACCAGAAAATGCACAAGGTCGCCGGCAAACGTGAACACAACGTGCGAAAATGTCCAAAAATATTACAAACTTGAAAAAAAAATCGCGTTTTCACATCTTTCCAGGGCAGATCGCAGAACCTTGGCGTTTGTTTTGAACATGCTCAAAACAAACGCCGTGACTCGGCGATCATTTGCGACCATCGAGACCACAGCGCAATATTTGGTGTTTTCACCACGCTTTTATCACGCTTATGTCGATCTTGACGTGCTCTGGGGCCATTTTCCGTCGTCGTAGCAGCGCAGTAAAGGCGCCACCCTGGCCTGACTGGGGTATAAACACACGACTTTTTTCAAGTCTTTAATTTTTGGGGACATTTCTCGCGTTGTGTTTACGTTTGGTGGCGACCTTGTTCATTTTCTGGTCGCTGTACGGTCGCAGCAGCGCACTAAGGACGCCACCCGGTCTGACGGGGGCATAATCTAAGATCGATTGTTGGGTATAATGGAGTATGTAATTCAACAATACTGTTACTTTATATCCAGTAAACATGAGAGAGAGAGAGAGAGGGGGGGGGGTAACGTCCACTCGACACAAGCTAGGTCATTTCGGAACCAAAACATGGTTCAATTTTATTTCAAAAATACACATGCGCGTAGGGGTCTTTAGCAGTGGGAGGACCCGGAGAAAACCCACGAGGCTGGACAGGCGACCCTACCCATTGTGGTCAGCAGACTGTGGTACCGGTACTAACAAACACACAATGTTGATGATAGACCTCGTTCAGGTTGACCTAGATCCACCACACAAGCCCAGGATTGATACATTCGTACCCGGGACCTGCGAAGAAATCGAGGACAAACGGCCAATCAGCTTTCTGTAAACTTGTACCAAGTTACGGGAATTCGAGTTACACCCCAAACGATTAGAAATTAGCTACATGCAGCCCATTTGCATGCGCGACGACCGCGTGTTGTGCCTCCATTAACTCGCCAGCACATGGCAAACAGGCGTCAATGGTGTAGGCAGTGTAGAAATTGGGGTAATCGTCGATGGGCGCGTGTAATGTTCTCAGATGAGCCCAGATTTACTCTGGATTTCACCATGAGTCCTGACCTTTCCCCTATTCCCCTATAGAGCATGTCTAGGATATGATCGGGAGACGTGTTCGTCGACGTCAACAACGTCAACCGACAATACTGCAAGAATTGGTCGTGGCACTGCAAGAGGAGTGAGGCAGATTCCCCAAATCGTGATTGGAGGGTTGATTGGAGGATGCCAATCGTGATTGGAGGATGCCACGACGAATTGCTGAATGTCTGAGGATTGGTGGAGCAATTACTCATTATTAAGACAAAAATCAAAGACGTCCATTTTCACTTTTGACGGTGTATCTGTATGCGGGTGAAATGGAGCCGTCATAGAAGCCGCCCATATGAACTGTTTATTGGTCTGTTATTAACATCACTGGTTACCTCTAATAAAAACAGCATTGCATTTCTGCAGTTTTGTATTGTTTCTGAATATCCCCTACTTTTTTGAAGAGTATTATTAAAAAGTCTTTGTTTTGACAAAATTTAAAATGGTAAAAAAAATCATGAATATTAATAGATCTCTTTTTTTATGTCAATCTTTTTTTTCTTAATTTGATTTTGGTCATTTATTGCTTTACAAAACAATAATTAAGTAGCAAAACAAATGTGACCGATCATTATTTTGACAATTTTTTAAATCAGTCAGTCCTTTTCCATTTCTTGCTAGTGTCCTGTTGAATATAGATTAAGTTTCTATACCATAACATAAATTATACTGATTTGGTAGGATACAGCGGAAATTAAAAATGAAATCCTGCTGTGATAAATAATCTAGTGAAACAAAATCAGATTCTATAATTTCTGCATTGAATAAATAAATAATAAAGATTTCTCAAATTAAAAAGCTTTGTTATTGATAAAATTTATTTGAACTTTCTGACCAATCATTTACCATTGAAACATCCTGAAAAAATAACAATATCCTCTGCTTTGAACAGTAATAATAATCAGATTATAATTTGACCTATACTCGATATGATGTAACAGTGTTGTTGAAATTAAACATTAACCTTTGTCTGTGATTTTAAGGAAAACATAAACTGTCACGGTCACAAAACATGCAGCAAAAAGTACAACACACGCATTAACTGAGAATAGAAAATTTTAAATACAAGATGTTGTGGTTAACAAAAAATATCTATGAACAATAAGAATTATATATAGCGGCTCTTCGGGCATTTATTAAATAAAAATTCAATTAACAATAGTCTATGACGTCACAATGTCATAGTTACATTATTATACAGGCAAGGGTAATTATTTCTTAGCCTACAGACTACAAATATTCAATCCGACCACGGTCTTTATTTTATTTAATTTAATTTAATTATTCTCTTATTTAAAATTAAGTTTCGGGTGGTACTTCGCAATAAAGTAGCTTTCTTTTGCCTCCAAGAGGTCGTTGTTTTTGCTATTAAGTCTATATAAATGCCTGAAGAGCCGCTATCGCGGTGAAAACGTTAGCATAAAAATGTAGTTTTATTTTGCCATCTTTAATTTCAATTATATATTACCAAAGAGCAGCTTTAATTAACTATTCTACTATATATCAGTTTTTGTCGGCATACCTTTTATCTTTTCATCATTTACGTGAAACAAAGTAGTGCAGCTTTACGGTTGTGCTAATATTTCTGTATATATAGATATTGGCAATTGTAAATATATTCCTTCTTTTACTTCAGGTTCTTGGTTCGGATAGTTTATTTCATTTTAAACACAAAGGAGTTTCTCCTGTAAGAAAGAGAAGAAGTATACCGCATTCCAGAATTTTAAAAGCACATCCTTATGTAAGTAAAACTGCTTTTTTCCACAGCCAATTTGTAACTAAATATATGTCTTGTATGGCATCGTTTTACCGTTTTAAAACGCCAGATCTACCGTTAGTGTGGCAGCTTCCTCATATTTTCGGATTTAAGTTCGTTGTGTCCTATCCACGCTTCTTTAGGATAGATTGAACAGAACAAAGAATCCGCATGGTTACTTAATAGCGCCCATGTTTAGTAACATAACTAAAATGATTTAAACAGAAAATCACATTTTTCAAAATATGTTGTTTTGATGTGTTTTTTGTAACAGGTAAAGTCGGCTGTGCAACAAACGGGATTTGTTCGATCGAAACGAGGTTATAAATCATTAGATAGTGTACTGGCTAATTTAGATATTAAACAACCTAGTTACTATAGATTAGCTAATATTAAAGAAGAAACACAGAATAAAGGGAAGACACCCAAATTACCAACAGATCCAGACTTTGAAAAAGAATGGTATTTGGTAAGTTATTTTTTAGCTCTGGGTTACCTATTTAGGGTGTTTTCCGGTATTTAGTGTGTTTTCCGGTATTTAGTGTTTTTCCGGTGTTTTCCGGTATTCATTATAACATGGTGTTTTCCGGTATTTTTTCGGTGTTTTCCGGTATATAGTATTGCCCGTATAATAGGCTGGACAAATATCATACGATTGTATAAGAATATTACTAAAACAAACTTTGGTGGTGCTCATTAACAAGGGTACCCGTTAGCGTGAATACCAGATTATTTAAAATAATAATTACTATACCTGTGTGTTTGTGATGGATTACATATTTCATAAATAAATCCTTGTGTTGAAATTAAAAAGGATTCGGCAGGATTCTGTTACCAAATGAAACTGGTTTGTGGGCTATAAATATGACAGTCACTGTCAAAAAAACGTTGGTCTAAAGCTGCTCTCCGGCCTTCCAGACTATTATGTGACTTATAATTCTAGCTTTAATACGCGAAATTCACAGGTCCGTGGCTTGAATTCAGGATTACCAAGACATAGGCCAGTGGGAAGCAAATGCGACATTTTATAACAACCTTGGTTATATATAGTTATTAGTATAAAGGTATTCTATAAGGCATCTGATGAAGAGTGATTTACACAAGACTTAGTTTCTGTCAGTCAGAAAGTCAGATTAAGTCATCGCATTTGTCAGTCAAACTTTTAATATCGAGCTCGTATGTATAATGTCGAAGCATAAAGTAATGACACAAAAATTCGACCGATCATTAACGCCATAAAACAAACTTTATTTAACTGACTGCGGCACTAGATTGTCAATGAGCAATTTGTGAAAACTTGAATTTTCTGCTTAATATGCCTGCAAAGAAACGACAGATTCAATTTTTACATTCGTCGTGCATATGGAGATGTTAATTTTGTTCTCTTCATTCCTAAAGACTCTAAGGACCCTGTTTATTTTGTTTGATTTAACTTGTCTCTGGTATGCTATTTCCAAGGATGTTGAAAGATATTCATCGCTTGTTTTTTTTACACAAATTCTTGTCCTAATTATTTTCATATAGCGCGTTTGTGTACTCTTTGTGTTGTCTGCATATTCACAGCATTCAAAAATTCTTGCGGAATATTTTGTATAAAAGTATAAAAGGTTTTGATTATCATTTTGATTTGAGCCCCCTTTCGAAAATTAATGAAACGCGCCCCACATCTTAAAGGGCGCATAACTCCATATCACAAGGTCATATACTGGGTACATCCTCGCTTAAGATGTGTTGATTTCTGCCTGACATCGCTTGTTTTTTTTTTACACAAATTCTTGTCCTAAGTATTTTCATATAGCGCGTTTGTGTACTTTTTTGTGTTGTCTGCATATTCACAGCATTCAAAAATTCTTGCGGAATATTTTGTATAAAAGGTTTTGATTTTCATTTTGATTTGAGTTACCTTTCGAAAATAAAATGAAAGGCGCCCCACATCTTAAAGGGCGCATAACTCCATATCACAAGGTCATACAGGGTACATCCTCGCTTAAGATGTGTTGATTTCTGCCTGACATCGCCTTTTTGATGGTTTAGTTAAATTATATAGTTTACTGTACGCTATAACTCTATAATAAAAAAAATGCAAAATAAAATTTTAACGGAGCTTCCCTTCCTAGACACCCAAATAATGCTCTACTTATCAATCGATAGCCAGAGATAGAATTGGCAACAATTTTAACATCAAAATGGACTCGAAATCGCAAATATTCGTCGTGTTCCAGCTAGCTTATCCGCGACCTGAAGTCCTTTGATTTGAGGATGCTAAGGCTACACGGCCATCTTGCTGTGGCGCCCAATCACACCACTGGACACACTAAAGTTCAAGTTGTTTAAGAATGTGATTACTTTTCTTTTTTTCAAAAGAACTTTCATTTTCATTTTGGGCGCTTTCCGCAAGTCAGATCGCTCTAAGGTCTGTCAGACCACGCCCTAAAAATGGGGCTAATAATATGGTCATCAGTTACATGGCTGAAACTTAACAGAAACAAAGATCCATACATGGAAAATGAAATTTTCGAAAACCTAACCAAAAGTTTGGGGGATTTCCCCAAGTCAGATCGCTCATTTTCATTTTGGGCGCTTTCCCCAAGTCAGATCGCTCTAAGGTCTGTCAGACCACGCCCTAAAAATGGGGCTAATAATATGGTCATCAGTTACATGGCTGAAACTTAACAGAAACAAAGATCCATACATGGAAAATGAAATTTTCGAAAACCTAACCAAAAGTTTGGGGATTTCCCCAAGTCAGATCGCTCCACGCCCTAAAACTGGGGCTTATAATATGGTCATCAGTTACATGGCTGAAACTTACCAGAAACAAAGGTCTATACTTGGAAAATATAAGATTTTTAAAAAATCTAACCAAAAAAAAGTGTGGGGGCTTTCCCCAAGTCAGATTACTCTAAAAGTGGGAATTTGGTGAGGTCATCAGTTACATGGCTTAAACTTAACATAAACATGTATCAGTGCATGGATAATGCGATTTTCAAAAATCTAACCATAAATGTTGGGTCTTTCCTCAATTTAGAGTGACCTTTATAACTTATCCCCCACCCCATTCCCTCTATATAAAGCTTATGATAATGTATTATCAGTGATACCTTTTTGAAGCGCAGCAGGATTCAAAATACTATCACAAAACTAGAACATTTGCCTGTTAGCTACATGTATGTGAAATCCTCAAATGAGAAATGGTATCAGGTGTTGTAAAAAGAGTAAGCATACCATGCCCTATTCACGACACACTGCAATGATTATAGCTAAATGAATAGATAGTTAAGCCTAGTATTAAATTTATGTCTTCAAACGTTCTGTTTTCCCTTTGTGGCACACCACAACCCCAGTTCAACAATTATTCAGAATGTTATTCAATATCTTACAATGTAGTGTAAAACACAAGTTTACAAATATATCCCCAGAAAATGATGGAATGCTGTAATATTTAAAGCTTTGATTTGATCTATATGTTTTTTTGCTTTTGTGAATCTTTGATAATGAATAACCACGTAATGGATTGCAGCAAATATTAGTGAAAGTTGAATTATTGAATTTATGAAAACTATTCATATCCATATTTTTAATAGACTATATAATTTGAGCTATACTTCTGTTACATTGCTAAATGTTTGTTCACGTAACCCCCAAATTATTCGAACCGGAGAATGCGAATTATACTGCTTGTCAAAATTAACCCATTATTTTTTGGCCTTTTACTGTAAGCCAAACTATGCTTGATTGTTCATTCGTTTTCATGGCAACTTATTGAAGGGTATTTTGCACTGAAGAGAACTGGGAAGCCTTTTTTTCAAGAATGGCTGTAGATTTGACTTTTGAACAAACTGTTAACGCAGATGTACTTCTAGCCAAAGAATATGTATCTGTCCACTGTATTCGATAGATAAATGGTCATTTAATGCGTGTCTTTACAACTTGTTTAACAAACTTGGTTTAGATAAAAATGATGATATTTCCTATGAATTAGAGCTGTTTGGTTGTTTAAAACAACATACATTTCGAGTGTGAATAAGTTACACAAGAATCTTGGAGCTGCGTTATCAGAGTATTTAGGAGCAAACCATGCACTCACTGGCTGTGATTATACTGCATCTTTTAGTTGGAAAGGCGAAGTCTGACCTTTAGAATTATTAGAAAAAGCTGTCAATGTCCATAAGAATTGTTTTATTCGTCAGTGGAGTCCTCGCTTTCTTGGTTATCCTCTTCATCTTCGCAAATACTGTCAACTGATCCAGGAGTTACATCATCATCAAACCACTTTAATTCACCTAATCATCATTTAAAACACATCCGCTATTTTTCTGAATGGCAGTTTGAGAGATTAAACGTTGATGCATTTATCCTTACAGTACAAGTATAATTCGTTCTCTTGATTTTCAAAGTTAATATGCATGGGGGGGGGGGGGGGTCACGGTGGCTAAGTGGGCGGGTAAGACGCTTGCTCGCATGCCTGGAGGTCGGGTTTTCGATCCCTGCATTGGTCGAGAAAGTTCATTCAGTTTTTCCGGCGTGGTTCTTCCTTGTCAGTGATGCAGGACGGGCGACCTGACAAGGGCAGCTGTCTAGTCGTTCGGATGGGACGAGAAACCAAGGTCCCGTGTACACATTGGCGTACACGTAAAAGATCCCTTGACAGTTGGAATTCGATATAAGAGTATGCCGTAGTGCCGGGCAAAATTTCCCTCATAGCACACTGTATGGCGTATGCCCGTCTTCATTACCCCAGTTCGGAGCAGAACAGTAGGGCGTCAAACCCCATTTCATTTCATTTCTTTTAATATGCATGGGCACGATAGCAAAGAGACATATATCGCCATTTGTTTAGTTTTGTTTCTTTAATATTTCTAGAGGAATATCTTCAACGGAAGACATTTTAGATATTATGTCATAGATATTACGAACAAATCTTTCATTAAAAGTATTTACACCAGAAGAATCGTATTTACTTTTATAAAAGAGCAGACAATGCTTTCAGGAAATCAACAGCTTTTTTTCTACAAGTACAAACTTCCCCTTTCTGCCTAAATGATGGAGTATGATCAAAGCCAGTGAGTATGGTATGCTGGTAAAGACTTTGATAACGTTGCTCCAAGATTCTTGTGTAACTCATTCACATTTATACAACGAAATGTTGGTTGCTATAAACAAATACACCCAAGCATAAATCCATGGAACAATAACATCCATATTACCTGTATGGTTATCAGTATCATCTGTGCAGATGACAACATTACTAGGAGCTATAGGAGGGAATTGGAGTGAAATATTCTTGAATCAGTCTCTTTGTAATATTTTCTATATATAGAAGCAAAGCTCCGTATTACACCATTCAAATAAAAATGTTTAAAATATTTTTTTGTCTTTTTTTTTTACATTGTTGCAAGATATTGAATAACATTCTGAATAATTGTTGAACTGGGGTTGTGATGTGCCACAAAAGGAAAACAGAACGTAAGAAGACATAAATTCAATACTAATCCTAACTATCTAATCATTTATCTATAATTAATGCAGCGTGCCGTGAATTGGGTATGACATGTTTACTCTTTTTATAACACCTGATACCATTTCTCGTTTCACACAGTGGTTTCGAATCCCCAGTTGTACGTGGCAAGGAGTAGGGTCGCCTGTCCAACCTCGTGGGTTTTCTCCGGGGACTCCGGTTTCCTCCCACTGCTAAAGACCCCTACGCGCAAGCGAATTATTGAAATAAAAAATTAAACCATGTGTTAGTCCCGAAATGACCTAGTTTGTGTCGAGTGGACGTTAAACCCCATTTCTCTCTCTCTCTCTCTCTCTCGTTTCACACAGCTAACAAATCTTCTACTTTGTGTTAGTATATTGAATCCCGCTGCGGTTCAAAGAGGTATCATTGATAATACATTGTTATATGCATTATCGCATTATCCATGCACTGATACATATTTATGTTAAGTTACAGCCATGTAACTGATGACCTCAAATGACCGCAACGATGTATCGACACTAGAAACCGAAATCGCCTATTTTAACCTTATTTGACTGCTGAGGCATCCTTCCGGTGGTCCAAATCTCTGGAATTTCTAGCGGTTGACTGCGCCGCGATTATATTCATCACATATTAAAAGGAGAAAATGCTCAGATATCAAGAACAATAAAAAATCGATGGGTGATGGGTGGGTGTGGGTTTCGAATTTATTTTCAACGTTCTCGGAATCTCACACTCTTCTATTTTTAATATGTGATAGCTAGAATCCCAAGGTACATTCTGTGCAAATTCGAAGGCAATCGGACCACCGGAACGTTGCCTGGGCAGAGCAAATCAACCCCGGTTGCGAAAATTTGCTCATTCTTCAACGTTATTGTAATATTGTATTATGACCGCCATCTTAGATCCATCTAGTCCCCAATCCACCGTCACTTACCAAACCACTCCAAAATATACCCAAAATCCCAAAATCGACTGTAATTTCTTTTGACTTCGCGCATGCGCCACGCTCGAACCAAAGGTACCATGACTACCAAATTCCGGCGAGGAACTTTTCACGTTGGTACCAAGGTGCCCTGGAAAATTCAAGACGATACCTGCATTCGTTCAGGTCGTTTGTTCTTCACACGGTTCCTGCCGTTCGGCTTTTTCCGCCATTTACGGCTTCAGTAAGGGCGAAAAAAGTGGAATTTGGCACGACACCGGCATCTATTGTCCGAAAACGATGAAATTTAGACACAATACGCCCGTTACCACCCCGGACTCTGTGCCTTACTCCCATTTTGATCCGATTAAAAAAAATAAATTTACTTCAAATCGCTGTGATTTCGAACCGGAAGTTGAGACCAACTTGACAACTTCTTTAATAGTTGCACGATTTTTATGAAATTTAGTAAAATTTATCGATGCGACTTGAAAGATGCCATTATAAATGTTCTAAATTATCTCCCCTTGATGAAATTAAGGATCAAATTTTAAAAAAAAATCGACGAAATGTAGGTCAGATTGCCTTGATTATTTTTTTCTGTAATAGCTAAGAAAGTACTGATGTGTACACAAAATATGAAGTCTGCCGATTGAACCGGAAGTGCCACCATCTTGAAACGAAGAGAAAGAAACAAATCGAGTTTACTCGTTCAACTTTCTTTCAAAACTTTGCATCCTGTAGTCTCTTCAGCAGTGGGAGGAAACCGGATGACTAGGGGAAAAACCCAAAACTTGGATCAGACAACCCTACTCCTTGTCCATACAACCAGGAAATCAAATAAATATTCACGCTGGACAGAATGGACAGCATATGACAAGGAACAATGTTCAGTCATTCAGATCGAACAAAAATTGCTGTACCTTGTACACATTACCCTGCAACATTAAGAACCCTATTGTCATCCACATAAAAGAATCATTGTAACATTCGATATAAAAGCAGGCCAGAGCGCTGCTGACCAAAATAAATTTCCCACATAGTTCACTGCATGACCCATGTCCGTTTCATTAGACTAGTTAAAGGTTGCTGAGATTCTTCATATAACTTAGCGCCATGGAAAACGCATCACTTAGTTTTTTGTTTAACAAAATGATCCTGTAAACATATCTTATTTATTTTGCTTCTGATTGTGAACAATATTCAAATGGGAACACTTCAATAAAAACACATTTGTACACTTATGGATGTTTAATCTGTAATCAACGGTACAATGTCAGAGGGGTCAAAACCAAAAGTACGACACAGATGTCAGTAGCGCGTGTGTCCTCCACGGACTCTTACGCACGCTGGGGATCACGTGGCTAAAACGGTAAGACGCTAGCTCGCTAGCCTGGAGGTCGGGTGTTCGATCCCTGCATTGGCCGAGAAAGTTCATCCAGATTTTCCGGCGTGGTTCTCCCTTGTCAGTGATGCAGGACGGAGGGCCTGACAAGGAAAGCTGTCTAGTCGTTCGGATGGGACGAAAAACCGAGGTCCCGTGTACTCATTAGCGTGCACGTAAAAGATCCCTTGACAGTTGGAATTCGATATAAGAGTAGGCCGCAGTGCCGCTGTCCGGGCAAAATTTCCCTCATAGCACACTGTATGGCGTATGCCCGTCTTCATTAGCCCAGGTTAGGAGCAGAACAGTAGGACGTTAAACCCCATTTCATTTCATTTCATTTCATTTCATTTCTTACGCACGCTGTGCAGCGACGTCGCATGGAATTTACCAATGTTTGAAAGAAGGCCTGGGGCAAATTGTTCCATTCGTGGACAAGAACAGCTTCTAAAGCAGCAATGGTGTGCATCTGAGGTCTCCGATACAGACGGCGTCCAATCTCATCCCAGATATTATCTGTCGGTACCATATCCGGAGACATGGCTGGCCAGTCCAAGACATTGATGTTGTTAGCAGCCAGGTAGTCCCTACTAAAACGGACGGTATGCGGACGTGCATTATCCTGTTGGAAGTGCTGAAGTTGTGGGTGCGCTCGAAACATCGGAACAACAATTGGTTGCAAGACATCATCACGGTAGGCTACAGCATTAACGCGACCCCTGCAAATGTATAGGGCGGTCCGGTGATGAAATGTGAAGCCTCCCCACACCATTTAACTTCCCCCACCCCATCGATTCGTTTCAAAGACGCAGCAGTCTGCAAGACGTTCCCCAAGTCGTCACCACACACGTTGACGGCCATCAGCGTGATAAAGATGAAAGCGACTCTCATCACTGCAGAGCACACTTTGCCAGTCTACTCTTCTCCATGTCTGGTGTCCTTGAGCCCATATCAAACGCCGCTGACGGTGATGATCCCTGAGGATAGCTCCAACATGAGGTCGTCGTGCACGGAGTCCTACTTCTCTTAGACGACGTCTTACGGTGTTGACACTTACTGGTCCTTGTCTTCCGACGACTGTTGCACCTGTTCGAGTCGCTGAGCGGAATCTGTCACGCAGATGAGTGAACCGGATGTAGCGGTCTTGAGCCTGGGTTGTAACGCGTTGTGGACCAGGACGTTGACACTGACGTGTTGATCCAGTAACTCGAACACGTTCCACCAACCTTACAATAGTGGACTGATGACAATTGAAGTGTCTGGCAATAGCACGTGTAGACATGCCAGCCCTGGACATTCCCATGGCTTCATTCCGTTGATTTTCAGTAAGTCTCGGCATCTCTAGTTCGATTCCTTCACACGTCCAACAACAAATTACGACAGATTGACGTCTCACAGTTCATGTACTGCACATAAAGTTGAAAACTTGCTTTTAAAGGGCTCACACACAATGCTGCAAGTGAATATTGGGTTTCTCATGTGGATCTCGTGCAATTTTTCTGTGTGCACACGGGCCAATATTTTTTGCGTTTGGGAGCATTGTGTGAAACAATAGTTTATAGTATTGCATAATATTATACATACAAAACCACCTAGTAATAAAATATTTGGGAAAAAAAGTGAGGCGTTTTCCATGGCTCTCAGTATATAAATATAACCAACAGAAGTGACGGTAAATATGAAAGCTTTCATATCTGCTTTGCAGATCTAGTTAATCTTTCATATGTAATATTGTTTCTGTTAAAATTTTTAAGCTTCCATATGTATTACATATGAAAGCTTATTGTTTCTGTTAAGATTATTATTTATTTTATTTTTATTTTTGTGTTTTTCCTGCAAATCTTATATCTCAGAATCTAACCGTAGGATCTTTCTGAAACTTTGACCTAGCCCCCCAAGAATGGGTGGTGGCTTTGGAATGAATATATTTTCAAAACGTTTTACTCATCCGAATTCACCGAATTTTACGAACGAATGCATTTGACCTACATTGCTGTAACTTTTGACCTATTTTACTATTTTTTTTCTTTGAGTACATTGAAACATTTACTTCCAATCTGCTATTTCGGATTTTCGAATTTCTAAAATTCGTCGCTGTGATTTCGAACCGGAAGTTGAAACCAACTTGACTACTTCTTTAATAGTTGCGCGATTTTCATGAAATTTGGTATGTAAGTAGAACTTACCGATGCTACTTGAAAGATGTCATTAGAAATTTTCTAAATTATCTCCCCTTGATGAAATTAAGGATCAAATTTTTCAAAAAAATCAACGAAATATAGGTCAGATTGCCTTGAATTTTTTTCTGTACCAGCTAAGACAGTACTGATGTGTACACAAAATATGAAGTTTGTCGAGCGAACCGGAAGTGCCACCATCTCAAAACGTGAAAAATCCATAAGGTTTTTGCAATATTTTACTTACAGACATAAGATTTAAATTTTCTGAATCCTTCAAGGAAAGCCTAAAAATCTATGAATTAGAATTTTGATTTAGGTCAACTGATGTACGCCATTTTGAACTGAAAATGAAAATTAGTGAAAAATCCTCATTAATGGGCTTGAAAACATATACAATTGGTCGTGGCTTAGAGAATCTGTCTCCTATTACCGAAATAAATACATTTCAGGATAGCCGGGATCATGGTCGAATGTTTGGTATTTGAATATTTCAAAAATTCGAATTTGGCCTGTAGTTTTTGACCGATTTTAATTTTTTTTTTATCTTGTTGAGATTGATGGGTGGGGGTTGGCTTCGAAATTCCACATTCTTCTATTTTTAATATGTGATAGCCAGAATCCCAAGGTACATTCTGTGCAAATTTTGAAGGCAATCGAACCACCGGAACGACGCCTGTGCATTTAAAATCAACCCCGGTCGCAAAATTTCATGAACGCTTGTTCATGTATTATGACCGCCATCTTAGGTCAACCCGACCACACCAAAATCCACCACAACTTTGTTTGACTTCGCGCATGCGCCACGCTGGAACCAAAGGTACCATGACTACCAAATTCAGGCTAGGAACTTTTCACGTTGGTACCTTGGTGCCCTGAAAATATCAAGCCGATACATGCATTCGTTCATGTCGTTTGTTCTTGACACGGTTCCAGCTGTTCGTCAATTTACGGATTCTGTAAGGGGGAAAAATTGGAATTTCGCTACGACACCGGCACCGATTGTCCGAAAACCATGAAATTTTGACACAGTACGCCCATTACCACCCCGGACTCCGTGCTTTACTCCAGTTTTGACCCGATTAAAAAAAGAGTTTTATGAAAAAAAAAAAACGATTTTCGGAATTTAAATTTTGTTTTAATTAATTTTGACATTGCAAATGTAAAGGGATCTTATCGCCTCATCCGTATGTGATAGGTGTTAGTACTATACACATTATCCTTACAAGACAATGTTTTAAAATGACCGTAACATTAAAAACCGAAATCACCTATTTTGACGTTTTTTGACTGCTGAGGCATCCTTCCGGTGGTCAAAATCTCTGAAATTTCCAGCGGTTGGCTGCGCCGCGATAATATTTATCATATATTAAAAGGAGAAAAATTTCGCGATATTATACTTACTGACATGGGAGTTACATTTTCTGAATCCTTGAAGGAATGCCTAAAAACGTTCAGAACAGAATTTTGATTTCGGTCAACCGATTACAGTAATCCAAGTCTCAGTTATTTCCCTTTAGTTTCCAGATTATTTTGTTGCCCGGGTGCAATGTTTCTCACTATATTTAGACTTGTAACTTCGCGACTTTTTCACCAATTTTGATAATATTTTTTGTTGTTCTTTTTATTTTCAAGATACTTGATATAATGCCTGTCACGTGACGATGAATATGAAAGCTTTCATATCTGCATGGGACAGTAGCAGATCTAGTTATTAAGCTTTCATTATTCATTTGAAAGCTTATTGTTTCTGTTAAGATTAATATTATTAAGATTTCATATTTCATATTATGTATTGTTTATGTATTATGACCGCCATCTTAGGTCCACCCGACCTTGCGGATCCACCCGACGCCACCAAACCACTCCGAAATTCACCCAAAATCCACCACAACTTCGTTTGACTTCGCGCATGCGCCACGCTGGAACCAAAGGTACCATGACTAGGAACTTTTCACGTTGGTACCTAGGTGCCCTGAAAATTTCAAGGCGATACATGCATTCGTTCATGTAGTTTCTTCTTGACACGGTTCCTGCCGTTCGTCAATTTACGGATTCTGTAACGGGAAAAAATTGGAATTTCGCTACGACACCGGCACCGATTGTCCGAAAACCATGAAATTTGAACAGAGTACGACCATTACAACCCCGCACTCTGTGCTTTACTCCCATTTTGATCCGTTTCAGCAAAAAAAAGGAAACGATTTTCGGAATGTAAATTTTGTTTTAATTAATTTTGAAATTGCAAATGCAAAGAGATTTTATCGCCTCTTCCGTATGTGATAGGTATTAGTACTATACACATTATCCTTAAAAGATTATTTTTTAAAAGGACCGCAACGATGTTTGCGACACTTATATCCGAAATCGCCTATTTTGACTTTTTTTGACTGCTGAGGCATCCTTCCGATGGTCAAAATCTCTGGAATTTCTAGCGGTTGGCTGCGCCGCGATAATATTTATCATATATTAAAAGGAAAAATTTTTCGCGATATTATACTTACTGACATGAGAGTTATATTTTCTGAATCCTTGAAGGAATGCCTAAAAACGTTCAGAACAGAATTTTGATTTCGGTCAACTGATGGTCTCCATTTGGAATTGAATATGAAGAACAGTGAAAAATCCACTTGAACAGACGTGAAAATAAACACAATAGGCCGTAATATGTTCAATGCGTCTATTATTTCTGAAATTAATGCATTTCAGGATAGCTCGGGATCAAGATCGATTTTTTGGTGTTTGAAAATTTTCAAAATTTCGTATTTCGCCTTTGACCTTTTATGTGCCGACAAAGTTGTTTTCAGGACAATTTATGCCTTTAATTTTCAAAATTTACAAATTTAACCTAAATATTCGAACAGCTAAGGTCAATCTGATTCAAAAAATATTAGTTCCGTTCAAAGTTATTTCATTTATTTTCCTGCCCCTTTTTAATTCTTTCCCGCCATTTTCGTTTCATGTTCTCATCCGTCCTGTTTTTAAACGGGTTGATCCATTTTTCTGAAACTTCTGGAACGGAAAGTCATTCCGATTACAGCAATCCAAGTCTCAGTTATTTCCCTTTAGTTTCCAGATTATTTGGTTGCCCGGGTGCAATGTTTCTCATTATATTTAAACTTGTAACTTCGCGAATTTTTCACCGATTTTGATAGTTATTTTTTGTTGTTCTTTTTTCTTTTAAGATACTTGGTATAATCCATGTCACGTGACGATGAATATGAAAGCTTTCATATCTGCATGGGACAGTAGCAGATCTAGTTAATTTTGAAATTGCAAATGCAAAGGGATTTTATCGCCTCTTCCGTATGTGATAGGTATTAGCACTATACACATTATCCTTAAAAGACAATTTTTTTAAAATGACCGCAACGATGTATCGACACTAGAAACCGAAATCGCCTATTTTGACATTTTTTGACTGCTGAGGCATCCTTTCGGTGATCCAAATCTCTGGAATTTCTAGCGGTTGGCTGCGCCGCGATGTGTTTATCACATATTAAAAGGAGAAAATGCTCAGATATCAAGAACAATTAAAATTCGATAAAATACGGCAATTTTTTAAGAAAAAAAACTTTGATGGGTGGAGGTGGGTATCGAATTTATTTTCAACGTTCTCGGAATTCCACACTCTTCTATTTTTAATATGTGATAGCTAGAATCCCAAGGTACATTCTGTGCAAATTTGAAGCCAATCGGACCACCGTAACGTTGCCTGGGCAGAGCAAATCAATCCCGGTCGCGAAAATTTGCTCATTCTTCAACGTTATTATAATATTTTATTATGACCGCCATCTTAGATCCATCTGGGCGATACCTGCATTTGTTGAGGTCGTTTGTTCTTCAGACGGTTCCTGCCGTTTGGCTTTTTCCGCCATTTACGGCTTCAGTAAGGCCGAAAAAAGTGGAATTTCGCCACGACACCGACACCGATTTTCCGAAAACCATGAAATTTGGACGCAATACGCCAATTACCACCCCGGTATCTATGCCTTACTTCCATTTCGATCCGATTAAAAAAAATGTTTTAGCAAAAAAAAAAAAAAAAAAAAAAAATTAAATTTGTTTTTAATTAATTTTGAAATTGCAAATGCAAAGGGATCGTATCGCCTCTTCCGTATGTGATTGCTATTAGTACTATACACATTATCCTTAAAAGACATTTTTTTTTTAAATGACCGCATCACTAAAAACCGAAATCGCCTATTTTGAATTTATCATACATTAAATATTATATGCGTGCGGTTAATTTTTATACGCCCACATTGAAATGTGGTCGTATATTGTCGTCGCCCCCGTCCGGCCGGCTAAAGTTAATATCCGATTACTTTAAATTTATACACGGTGTTTAAGGTCATGAGACGAAGAAGCCTATTGATTTTCAGCGATTTCCGATAATTACTGTCAGAGTTATGGCCCTTGATCACTTCAAAAAATATTCTGGACGCTCTAGAGGCTAAATTTAGTATCCGATTTATACACAGTGTTTATAGTCGGGTTCGGTTTGTTACATAATTCCCATCCGTCGGCTTTTCGGGTAGAAATCATAGAATAAGCTTTATTTTGTAGGTTTTGATGTTTGATTATAAAAAACAAAGTTGACATTTTTTCTGAGTAGGTCTACATAGTATGGGAGGCCATTATTTGAGGGTAGCCATTTTGCGATAATTTTCCAACTTATTTTATTATTTTCAACTTATTTATAATGTTATCGACATATCAACTGTGATTTGGCAATGTATTAATATTGGCAGGATTCATGACTATACTTCAGATTGTTTTCCATCATTTCATGATTATATTTCCAAAATGGCGACCATTTTTGGCGGGAAAATCGGACGCTGTGCTGATTTCGATTAAGTAATAGTGCTTGGTGTCAATATATATGTTTTCGGGGCCACAGATTCCATTTCTGACATTTACAACCTTGTAAAATAATCACATGTTCATATACTTAGCATATTACCAAGATGTTGGGCATTTTGGGCGGGGAAAATAAGACGATGTGCTGATTAAGGAGTCGTCGTTGGTGTCAATGTATATGTTTTCAAGGGCACAGAATGCATTTCGGTCAGTAACAACTGTGTAAAATGATTATTTTGCACATTTACATTATGACGGCAATTTTTGGCGGGAAGATACAACGATGTTCGAATATTGATTAAGTAGTCGTCTATGGTACCAGGATATATTTTTTGGGGAGCAGATTCCATTTTTGCCGTTTACAAGTGTGTAAAATTATCACATGTTCACATATTTAGCATATTTCCAATATAGCTTTCATGTCGGGCGTCAAAATGGGACGATGTGCTGATTTTGATTACGTAGTTGCGTTTTTGTGTCAATATTTGTTTTTCTTGGGCGCAGGTTCGATTTCTGCCATTTACAACTGCGTGAAATGGTGGTATGTTCACACATTCAGCATATTTTTGTTAGTGGCAGGACGTTTTCTAAACACATTACTGTAAAGGTTTCTGAATCCAATTCTGCTATGTATAAGCTTGCAGCATGTTCCCGGAAGCCTGTGCCGAGTTTACCCATTATGTATATTATCCAACAATGTAGTAGTCCAGCGCAATATCATTAACATGTTCGTTCTACATTCATCTTGGATGTCAGTTGATAACATAATCTATGCTATGAGGGCTACTTGGCAAGTATTTCATTTACAGCCACGTCCCCACCACTGTCATCCACGTTGCTGCCAGGCTGGAACGAAGCTCCTGGCCATATGCTTGCTACGCTGTTACGACCTGTATGTATATATAAGGAAGATACCGAGCCTCTTCCATCAGTCTAGCACTCAAAGAGGAAACCTCAACAAAACTATGAAATGTTCTTGGTTGCTTGGTTATTGGTTGTTTTCTGCTTTGAAAGTGAATGAGGAAGGGTGAGCATGGCACAGTCTCTATAGGCGTGGCGAGAGAACGTCTTACGCCTGGTAGGCACATCACTTGAGTGTAGTGAGAAAGTATCCCGGTCTGACGGGTAACCGCGAGATCATGGTGGTAACACTTTTCGCGCAGCCAGATCTTGGCCATGAGCGTAGACAGATCTTGTAGTAAGCGCTTGGTGTGGTCGTTGCAGGCGCAAGATGGGCACATGGCCTAAGCACGACGCTGCCGCTATGCTCTTTTTGCCTTCATGCCAGGAATAGGCTTTACTTTACCAAATAAATCGATGATAAATAAATGCTAATAATGTGTTTAGAAAACGTTCCACCATCTTGGACATATACTAAAATGGTGAACATACGACCATTTTACGTAGTTGTATAGAACAGAAATCGAATCTGCCTCCCCGAAAACATATATATTGTCACCAAAGACAACTACTTAATCGAAATCAACCCATCGTCCGATTTTCCCACCACAAGTGGCAGCAATATTGGAAATATACTAAATATGTGAACATGTGATCATTTTACAAGGTTGTAAATGTCAGAAATTGATTCTGCGCCCCCGTAAACATATATTGACACCAAACACTACTACTTAAAGGCTCAATACCACTCTTGTTGTAACTGAATAATATGTCCCAATCTTTATTCTGGTCAACAAATTGTACTTCTTTACAATATTCCAATTAATTGATGATACAAATTTCATCTTAACACACCTAATTTAAAAAATTGGAAAAATTCAACTAAATGAATTGAAAAGCCTGACATAAAGCTTTTCAAATGTTACTTGGGTTTAAAAATATTTTTGAACCCTCTGGACAAGTAAAATAGGATTTAATGGATAATTTACAAAACAGGTAGGACACTAACACATCTAGTACTTAGAATAAGGCTATTTTTTATTTTCTGGAGCTGTCAAGTCAGCAAGAGTGTTATTGTCCCTTTAATCAAAATCTGCACACCGTCTCATTTTCCCGCCATCTTGGTAATATGCTAAGTTTATGAACATGTGATCATTTTACAAGGTTGTAAATGTCAGGAATGGGATTTGTGACCCCGAAAACATATATACTGACACCAAACACTACTACTTAATCGAAACCAGCACATCGACCGATTTTCCCGCTTAAAATGGGCGCCATCTTGGAAATATCATCATGAAGTGATGGAAAACAATCTGAGATATAGTTATGAATGCCGCAAATATTAATACATTGCCAAATCACAGTTGATATGTCGATAACATTATAAATAAGGTGAAAATAAAAAATAATTTGGAATATTATCGCAAAATGGCTACCCTCAAATAATGGCCTCCCATACTGTGAAGACCTACTCAAAAAAAATGTCAACATTGGTTTTTTGTAATCAAACATCAAAATCTACAAAATAAAACTTATTTCACGATTTCTACCCGAAAAGCCGACGGATTTACATTAACGATCGGACTATTAAGGTCATGAGACGAAAAAGCCTATTGATTTTCAGCGGTTTCCGATAATTACTGTCTGAGTTATGGCCCTTGATCACTTCAAAAATCTTATGGACGCTCTAGAGGTTAAATTTTACTAATTCTTTTTTCTTTGAGTACCTTGAAATATTTACTTCAAATCGCTGTGATTTCGAATTGGAAGTTGAGACCAACTTGACAACTTCTTTAATAGTTGCACGATTTTCATGAAATTTAGTATGTAAGCAGATCTTACCGATGCAACTTGAAAGATGTCATTAGTAATTTTCTAAATTATCCCCCCTTGATGAAATTAAGGATCAAAGTTTTCAAAAAAATCGACGAAATATAGGTTAGATTGCCTTGATTTTTTTTCTGTACTAACTAAGACAGTACAGATGTGTACACAAAATATGGAGTTTGTCGAGCGAACCGGAAGTGCCACCATCTCAAAACGTGAAAAATCCATAAGGCTTTTGCAATATTTTACTTACAGACAGAAGATTTAAATTTCTGAATCCTTGAAGGAATGCCTTAAAAACTATCAGATTAGAATTTTGATTTAGGTCAAATGATGGTCACCATTCTGAACTGAATATGAGAAAAAGTGAAAAATCGACAATAACGGACAGGGAAATGAAAACAATAGGATCTAGTTTGGAGAATACGTCTCCTACTTCGGAAATGAATACATTTCTGGATAGCCGGGATCAGGGTCCAATTTATGGTATTTGAAAATGTCACAATTTTGCCTTTGTCGTTTTTCGTGCCGACAGAGTTGTTTACGAGTGAAAAATCGCATTAACTTCGCGAGTTTTTCACCCATTTTAATTGTTTTTTTTTATCTTGTTGAGATTCTTTATATGACCCTTGACATGTAACAGGAAATGATTATGAATATGAAAGTTTTCATATCTATCGGTGAAAGGCTATTGTTATTACTAAGATTAATATTATTAGGCTTTCACCTTCGGTGAAAGACTATTGTTATCACTAAGATTATTCTGTTTTGAAATTCGGATATTGATTTTGGTCGATTTTTGCGATTTTTACGAGTTTTAGTCAAATTTTAATAACTCAAAAACGGCTCCAACGATTTTTCTGAAACTTCAGGAATATGAAGTCAAAGGACCAAACCAGTTCATGGACTATAAATGAAAATCCTCTAATCACCGGAAGTAGTCAAAAAAGGTATCTGAACTTTGACGAAATTCAGAAAAATGGGTGCCTGTGCGGAAATTGCGATGTATCAATTGTGTTCTTGTCGTTTAGTTAAAGTTTTATATCGTTTAATAGCCAATTGAATTGTTTATCAGGTGGTACTTCAGCGACAAGTTTCTATCAAAAAATAAAAAAGTTATGTGACTTTGAAAAGTAAGGTATTTTGCGATTTCGAGCATTTCTAGACGCATGTTTCTCGGAAACGCCCCCAACGATTTTTTTTAAAACTTTCTCAGTCGAGAGTCTAATGAGTAGTGTATCTTGTGAACACATTGTACAATTTCTCTAATTGTCATGGGTAGCCGAAAACAGAGATCAAAAATCGAAAACGTCGTATTTTTACGATTTGGAGCATTTTAGAGGCCTATTTCTCGAAAAGTCAACATAATTCCTTTTTGGAACTTCTTCTACAGAGATACCTATCGGTAGTGTTATACATAAAACGATTGTACAATAGTCCCAAATTTCAGGAGTAGCAGAACGAAGGGATCGAAAATTGAACACGGCACCTTTCATTGTTAAGCGAAACATAAGTGGGGGATACAATCTGTACGTTTTGTCAACGTATCGAGTCTATTCAAGAGTGCTTTTATCAGTGATGATATTTGAACTGAAATTATTTCAACTATGAGTGTTTTCTTCTTTCCAAAATATGGGTTTAGTGACCCTGTAACAGAAATAGTTGAGTGCTGTGTGTAATACTTAGACTTTGAATTAATATTGTTGCTTCTGTGTCAAAATTATCTGGCCTGACAAGGACAGCTGTCTAGTCCTTCGGATGAGACGAAAAACCGAGGTCCCGTGTAAACATTGGAATGCACGTAAAAGATCCCTTGGCAGTTGGAATTCGATATAAGAGTAGGCCGTAGGGCCGCTGTCCGGGCAAAATTTCCCTCATAGCACACTGTATGGCGTATGCCCGTCTTCATTAGCCCAGTTCGGAGCAAAACAGTAGGACGTTAAACCCCATTTCATTTCATTTCTGTCAAAATTATCTTATACCGGTAATCATCTGGACAGAAATCGACGGCTCGCGCTGTTTATAAGAAAGTCCAATTTAGTAAACGTTTGCAGTAGTATCGTATATAGGTATCGAATATTGCACCTGTGTTTAAGGGCATGACGTTGTTTTTGTATTGACTCTATCTGTAATTAATATTAAATTTTTATTAGTGACGTCAAATCTTAAACGTGCACGAAACCAGAAAATTGGCGATATTTCATTGGATGTCCAATCAATTTTTGAGCCTTGAGTAGCAGACATGAACGCGATTCCGAAGTGCCGTGTACACATTGGTGTGAAGGTAAAATATCCCTTGGCGGTTGGAATTCTATATAAAAGAAGACTAGCGCCGCTGTACGAGCATGTTTAGAGGTCATTTCGGGACTAACATGTGGTTCATTATTTTTATTTCAATAATTAGCTTGCGCGTAGGGGTCATTAGCAGTGGGAGGAAACCGGACGACCGGGAGAAAACCCACGAGGCTGGACAGGCGACCCTACTCCTTGTCACGTACAACCGAAACCCCGCCAGTTGACTCAATGACAGACCGTATGATACAGCGCAGTCCCAAAGGGCTAGCCTACCGTGCAAATTCCAGCCAGGATAATGAATCTATATAAGAAACATTTATTCCTAATGGCGATTTACAAACAGTCACCAAGGCTAGCCTTCCGTGTAATTTCCAGCCAGCATAATGTATCTATATAAGAGACATTTATTCCTACTGGCGATTTACAAATATTGCATGAAGAAATTCAAATCATAAGAAAAGAAACACGACTAATGCACAGTATCATATTGATTATAAAAGTACAATGTATATATTGGTTACACTATATTTGTCAAAAAACAACAATCATTAGATAATAATAATTATTTACTAATTATATAAATCATTTTATTAAAGGTAGGAGTTATCCGTTGTTTAATTTAACAGTTATATAATTACTTTTCTCGGAAAAGCCGCCAATGATTTTTTTCAAACTTGCTCAATCGAGATTCTACTGGGTAGTGTATTGTGTGAAACCCTTGTACATTTTTTCTAATTGTCATGGGTAGCCGAAAAAAGAGATCGAAAATTGAAAACAGCGTATTTTTACGAGTTGGAGCATGTTTAGGGGTCAATATCTGAGTTATGCTAGTGTGTTTTGTTTTGTTTTTTTTTGGGGGGGGGGGAGTGGTGGGGATAGTCTTTTGCCATATATCTAGCGATCGTGTGACGCCTTTGCGACCGTGAAAGCCTTCAGCATTGCGCGCAATTCTAGTTATTATTTTTTTTTATTGGGGGAAGCTAGATCTCAGCAACTATAAGAGATAGAGGTTTGAAATTTGATTTTCTGTCGGAAAAGTGGTGTGCAGCTACTGCTTAAAGCTATTTTGAAATTTGTGCGCATAGCGGAAATGCGTCAAATCTTTAACGTGCACGAAAATTGAAAATCGGCCATTATTCTATTAATTCTCAATGGATTCTTCAGATATTTACATTTTTGGATAGCTGGAGACATTTTTGAGCGGATAGCATTCTAAACTGTGGAAATTAGAAACTTTGTCGCTCTCATTTTTTTGGTGAAAAATGGAAAATTATGAAAATTTTCTAAAATTTTTATTTTTGGGAATTTTGGAATTTCAGTTACATTTTTGGATAGCTGACATCAATCCGATTCCAACAATATAAGTTTTGTTCTGAAATGTTGACTTTGATTTTTCACTTTTTTTCGCATTTTGGTCAAATCGTAGAGTTCTTATTTTTTTAAAACGGCTCCAACGATTTTTCTGAAACTTCAGGAATATGAAGTCGAAGGACCAAACCAACCCATGAACTATAAATGAAAATGCCCTAATCACCGGAAGTAGTCAAGAAAGGTATCCAAAATTGTGAAAAATGGGTGCCTGTGCCGAAAATGCGATGTATCAATTGTGTTCTTGTCGATTAGTTAAAGTTTTATATCGTTTAATAGCCAATTGAATTGTCTATCGGATGGTACTAAAGCGGCATGTTTCTATCAAAAATTTAAAAAGTTATGTGACTTTGAAAAGTAACGTTTTTTACGATTTCGAGCAACTTTGGACGCATGTTTCTCGGAAAGTCTCCCAACGATTTTTTAAAAACTTTCTCAATCGAGAGGCTAATGGGTACTCTGTTTTCTGAAACCACTGTGTCATTTTTTGAAATGTCAGGGATAGCCGAAAAAATAGATCGAAAATCGAAAACGTCGTATTTTTACGATTTGGAGCATTTTTAGAGGCCTATTTCTCGAAAAGTCAACATAATTCTTTTTTGGAAATTCTTCTACAGAGAGGCCTATCGGTAGTGTTATACATAAAACGATTGTACAACAGTCCCAAATTTCAGGAGTAGCAGAACAAAGGGATCGAAAATTGAACACGGCACCTTTCATTTTTAAGCGAAACATAAGTAGGGGATACAATCTGTACGTTTTGTCAACGTATAGGGTCTATTCAAGAGTGCTTTTATCAGTGATGATATTTGAACTGAAATTATTTCAACTATGAGTGTTTTCTTCTTTCCAAAATATGGGTTTAGTGACCCTGTAACAGAAATAGTTGATTGCTGTGTGTAATAATTAGCCTTTGAATTAATATTGTTGCTTCTGTGTCAAAATTATCTTATATCGGTAATCATCTGGACAGAAATCGACGGCTCGCGCTGTTTATAAGAAAGTCCAATTTATTAAGCGTTTGCAGTAGTATCGTACTATGGTATCATATATTGCACCTGTGATAAAAGGCATGACGTTGTTTGAGCATGGACTCTATCTGTGATTAATATTAAATTTTAATTAGTGACGTCAAATCATTAACGTGCACGAAACCAGAAAATTGGCGATATTTCATTGAATATTCAATCAATTTTTGAACCAGTTACATATTTGAGTAGCTGACATGAACGCGATTCCGAAGTCTCGTGTACACATTGGTGTGACCGTAAAAGATCCCTTGGCGGTTGGAATTCTATCTAAAAGAAGACTAGCGCCGCTGTACGAGCATGTTTAGAGATCATTTCCGGACCTAACATATGGTTTACTTTTTTTTATTTCAATAATTCGCTTTCGCGTAGGGGTCTTTAGCAGTTGGAGGAAACCGGAGATAACCCAAGGGGTTGGACAGGCTTGTCACGTTCAACCGGGGAATCGAAAACTAGCCAGTTGACTCAATGACAGACCGTATGATACAGCGCAGTCCCAAAGGCTGTAGCCTACCGTGAAAATTCCAGCCAGCATAATGTATCTATATAAGAAACATTTATTCCTACTGGCGATTTACAAATATTGCATGAAGAAATTCAAATCATAAGAAAACAAACACGACTAATGCACAGTATCATATTGATTATAAAAGTATAATGTATATATTGGTTATACTATATATGTCACAAAACAACAATCATTAGATAATAATAATTATTTACTAATTATATTAATCATTTAAGAGGTAGGAGTTATCCATTGTTTAATTTAACAGTTATATAATTACCCTGGTTAGAGAGAGAGAGAGAGAAATGGGGTTTAAAGTCCACTCGACACAAACTAGGTCATTTCCGGACTAACATATGGTTTAATTTTATTTCTATAATTCGCTTCCGCGTAGGGGTCTTTAGCAATGGGAGGTAACCGGAGGACCCGGAGAAAACCCACGAGGTTGGACAGGCGACGACCCTACTCCTTGTCACGTACAACCGGGGATTCGAAACCACGCCAGTCGACTCAATGACAGACTTTATGATACAGCGCGCTCACGCTAAACACTCAGCCATCCAACCCCCCACCCTGGTTAGAAAGGTATGAACAGTTAGAGAGAGAGAGAGAAATGGGGTTTAACGTCCACTTGACATAAACTAGGTCATTTCGGGACTAACATATGGTTTAATTTTATTTCAATAATTCCCTTGCGCGTTGGGGTCTTTGTTGGTGGGAGGAAACCGGAGGACCCGGAGAAAACCCACGAGGTTGGACAGGCGACCCTACAACCGGGGATTCGAAGCCACGCCAGTCGACTCAATGACAGACTTTATGATACAGCGCGCGCTCGTGTTACCCCCCCCCCCCCACCCCGGGTTGAAACCACCGTACAACGGTCAAAAGTATCAAGAGTGGCCAAACAAATGGCACTGTATATCGACAAAAGTCCGATAGGGTCATAATCGGAACGTTCTGCATACGTATAATATGGAGAGCTATTTTTCTAAGTGGCAATATTTGATCTAAGGGTGTTCTACTGTTAACCAATATCTGGCACTGGTGCTTCTAGAGTGAAAATATTTCATATCAGTAAAAAAACAGTTGCCCATGAAATTAATATCCCAGTTTTTTGTGTACATGACTTCATCTCTTTATACCATTTAAAATAAAGCTCCCTGCTGCAGCTATTTATAAGGAAGTCGCCCCTTTCTTAATATAAATGAAAGTTGAGGGTGAATATTATGATTTTGGGTTTTATTTGTTATCTGAGACTAAAAGACTGTTTTTGTCCCATTCGGAAAACTGTTTTTTGTTGTTTTTTTTATTCCATTTACAATTCGTGTAGATCTCTGAAACTAACAGATAGTGTTCTGAATATTGATTTTTCCCTTGTTTTTAACAATTATTACTTATAACTATTACGAAAGTTGTGGACAGACCGTAAGTTGTGTAAATCTTTAACGTGCACGAAAATTGAAAACCGGCCCTAATAATGTGAATTCCCAACCGATTTTCGAAAAAGTTATATTTTTGTACAGCTTGGGATATTGCGGATGCGATAACGGCCGAATTGAAATACCATGTCGTTCTCATTTTTTCTTCAAAATTTGAAAATTTACTAAAATTGTTATTTCTTGGAATTTTGAGTTTTCGCTTACATATTTGTATTGGCGGCGTCTGTTCGATTCTACCTATCTAGCATTATCATGATGTGAATTGTTCAACTCTATTATTCAATTACCTTCTCTATCGCAATGCGAATACAAAGAACGTGTCAATATCTGAGTTATGTTAGTGTATTGGGTTGTTTTTTTGGGGTGTGGGGGAGTGGTGGGGATAGTCTTTTGTCATGCATCTGGCGATCGTGTGACGCCTTGGCGACAGTGAAAGCCTTCAGCATTGCGCGCAATTCTAGTTAAGCTTTCATATTACATATGAAAGCTTATTGTTTCTGTTAAGATTATTATTGTTATTTTTTTTTTGTGTTTTGTCCACAAATCGGATTTCTCAGAATCTAACCATAGGATCGTTCTGAAACTTTTACCTATCCCCCCAAAAATGGGTGGTGGCTGTTGATTAAATATATTTTCAAAACGTTTTACGAATCCGAAATCACCGAATATTACGAAGGAATGCATTTGACCTACAATGCTGTAACTCTGTGACTATTTGACCTATTTTACTAATTCTTTTTTCTTTGAGTATCTTGAAACATTTACTTCAATTCTGCAATTTCGGATTTTGGCATTTCGAAAATTTGTCGCTGTCATTTCGAACCGGAAGTTATTACCAATTTGACAACTTCTTTAATAGTTGTGCGATTTTCGTGAAATTTAGAATGTTAGTAGATCTTGCCAATGCGACTTCAATGATGTCCTTGGAAATTTTCTAAATTATCCCCCCTTGGTGAAATTAAGGATCAAAGTTTTCAAAAAAATCGACGAAATATAGGTCAGATTGCCTTGAAATTTTTTTTCTGTACTAGCTAAGACAGTACTGATGAGTACACAAAATATGGAGTTTGTCGAGCAAACCGGAAGTGCCACCATCTCAAAATGTGAAAAGTCCATACGGCTTTTGCAATATTTTACTTAAAGACATAAGAGTTACATTTTCTGAATGCTTGAAGGAAAGCCTAAAAATCTATCGGTTTAGAATTTTGATTTAGGTCAACTGATGGACGCCATTTTGAAATGAAAATGAAAATTAGTGAAAAATCCACATTTATGGGCTTGAAAACATACACAATTGGTCGTGGCTTAGAGAATCTGTCTCCTATTACCGAAATTAATACATTTGAGGATAGCCTGGATCATGGTCGAATGTTTGGTATTTGAATATTTCAAAAATTCGAATTTCTCCTTTGATGTTTTCCGTGCCGACAAGGTTGTTTTCGAGTTTAGCTGGTTTTGATTTCGCGCATGCGCTACACAGGAACCAACGGTACCATGAGTACTAAATTCCGGCGAGCAACTTTTCACGTTGGTACCTAGGCACCCTGAAAATTTCAAAGGTGATACCTGCATTCGTTCAAGTCGTTTGTTCTTGTCACCTGCCTTTCGTCGTTTTTTTTTCTAAGTCAATTTACGGCTTCCATGAGGGGAAAAAAGTGGAATTTCGCCGTGACACCGGCACCGATTGTCCGAAAACCATGAAATTTGGACACAATACGCCCATTACCACCCCAGACTCTGTGCTTTACCCCCATTTTGATCCCATTAAAAAAAAAGAGTTTTAGCAAAAAAACGATTTTCGGAATTTAATATTGGTTTTAACCCTGTAATACCCAGACATGATATATTATACTATTCAAAAAAAGTAGGGGATATTTGACTTTGGGGGCATAATACTAAAATATGCAAATGACTACGAAAAAAGTCACTATAGAACCTAACAGAAGAAACATTTCCAGTTACATGTGACGCCCAAACGCACCAATAGCTACCGCATGGAATGCAGGTGATGCTTGGGATCATCATGGGGGTCCAACCCAAGATTTGCACGACTCTGACTTTGAATGTTACAGTCATTGTGGCATTGAAATCCAGGGTGGAAACATCAGTTTAATTGTTTTAGTGACCAGAAAACAAATTTTGATATGCGTCGGCTTACCCAAAATGAAAGGTTACGTGCCCTTGGCATGCTACAGATCGGCACAACACAGACGGTTGTGGCGCGGACGATGAATGTTTCTCAGTCTGTCATAAGCAGGCTATGGTCCAGATACCGTGATACACAATCTGTACAGGACAGACCACGCTCAGGTCGACCAAGGGCGACAACTAAATCCCAGGATCGATTTATCCGTACCTTGGCCTTGAGAAATCGTGTCATCACAGCAAATCAGATCAGCGCTCGTCTTCAAACAGACACTGGTGTGAGAGTGAGTGGCCAGACGATTCGGAATCGACTGCACAGGGGTCACCTTCGCGCCCGACGTCCTCGCGTGACCCCTTGTTTGAGAGATCATCACATTCAGGCAAGACGTCGTTGGTGTAGGGATCGTCAACACTGGGATAATCGACGCTGGAGCAATGTGATGTTTTCAGATGAGTCAAGGTTCACTGTTGATTTTTTGGACAGACGTAGGAGGGTGTGGCGTCGTCGAAACGAGCGCTTCCAAGACGTTAACGTCATCAGACATGATCGATTTGGGGGTGGTTCTGTTATGGTGTGGGGAGGCATCACTGTTGCTGGAAGAACGGCTTTACATGTTGTTGCAGGTCGTGTTACAGGCCAGTACTACCGGGACAACATCTTGGCAGTCCATGTTGTGCCGTTCGCACGACGTCATGGCCGCCGTTTCATCTTCCAGGATGACAACGCAAGATGTCACAGGGCCAGGATCGTTACAGGTTACCTCCAACAACAGAACATCACCACATTACCATGGCCAGCACTGAGTCCCGACCTCTCTCCCATCGAGCATGTCTGGGACATGCATGGACAGAGGTTACGTCAACGTCAACAACGTCCTGCCAATGTCCAAGAACTTGCTGCTGCGTTGCAACAGGAATGGGACAATCTGGACCAAAATGACCTTAGACGTCTCATTAGGAGTATGCCACGTCGGATCAATGCTTGTTTGGCAAACAGAGGAGGATTTACCCGTTACTGACTTGGTTGTGATGCTGTGGTAACTTTGCTGTTTGACCCCGGGTATCATTTTACCCTTATAATGGTCAGTCTGTGCCTTACTTAGTCTAACGATCATTTGGAAAAAAACGATGAATGTGAACTTCATTTCATTTTGTCATTTGTTTCTTCGTCAGTTTCATTAGGTGACTTTAATAACACTTAAAAATCAAATATCCCCTACTTTTTTTGAATAGTATATTATAATCCCTATGAAATATTTTAATTATTTACTGCTATAATATGAATTATCACTTATTCCCCGTTAAATAAATATCGGTCACCTGGTGCCGCTGTACAACTTAAAGGACACTGGCCTCAAGTCAATTTACGGAGAGAGAGAGAGAGAGAAATGGGGTTTAACGTCCACTCGACACAAACTAGGTCATTTCGGGACCAACATATGGTTTAATTTTATTTCAATAATTCGCTTGCGCGTAGGGGTCTTTAGCAGTGGGAGGAAACCGGAGGACCCGGAGAAAACCCACAAGGTTGGACAGGCGACCCTACTCCTTGCGTCAATTTACGGCTTCCATGAGGGGAAAAAAGTGGAATTTCGCCGTGACACCGGCACCGATTGTCCGAAAACCATGAAATTAGGACACAATACGCCCATTACCACCCCTGACTCTGTGCTTTACCCCCATTTTGATCACATTAAAAAGAAAAGAGTTTTAGCAAAAAAACGATTTTCGGAATTTAATATTGGTTTTAATTAATTTTGAAATTGGAAATGCAAAGAGATTTTATCGCCTCTTCCGTATGTGATAGGTATTGGTACTATACACATTATCCTTAAAAGACAATTTTTTAAACTGACCGTAACGATGCATCGACACTAGAAACCGAAATCGCCTATTTTGACCTATTTTGACTGCTGGGGTATCTTTCCGTACGTGACAAGGAGTAGGTCGCCCGTCCAACCTGTGTATTTTTTCAGGATCACCCGGTTTCCCCCCACTGCTAGACCCCTACGCGCAAGCGAATTATTGAATTAAAATTGAACCATACGTTAGTCCCGAAATGACCTAGTTTGTGTCGAGTGGTCGATCAACCCCATTTCGCTCTCTCAATTTTAGCACTCCTAACTCTAAAACTAAATGCAAGGAACGGGCCTATTTACAGAGGTCACAATTTTAACCTACATGCACACCTACATGATATACATATTATTATAATCCCTATGGGATATTTTAATTATTTACTGTTATAATATGAATTATCACTTATTCCCCGTTAAATAAATATCGGTCACCGGGTGCAGCTGTACAACTTCAAGGACCTTGGCCTCAAGTGCATGGGACAAACTCTACATTTTCTGAAATGTCAATAAAAGCCCTGGAATGATTTCATTTAAAAAAAATAATCAGAAAGTAAATCTAGTTTTATTTATATGCTATTTGTTGCCAGAAAATATATTTTGTTACGAGTCTAATTCAAATTTAAAAATAAACAATGGGTCTGAGGCATATTTTATTGATATATAGAAATTAATGCAGTGTTCTCATTATGTGATAAAAGAGTGCCAGAAATGTCTCGAAATTCAGCCATTTGTGTATTTAGTATATCAAGTATATGCGTGTATTACAAAGCTCTGATTTGTGTGATTTGTGTACACCCCGCTCCCCCCCCCCCTCCTCGTGTCACTATCATGTACATATCAATTCTGCTGCCAACCCACCCACGCGAACATGACTAAATTATGAAACATTGTCTAATCGTTAGTATGTTACGACAAAACGAGGCCAGCGTGGCTCATTTGCTGCAGAACGGAAGGCCTTGCAAGGATTAGTGTCTAGTCGTTTGGATGGTACGAAAACCCGAGGTCAAAGTGGTTCCCCGTTGGCAGTGGTGAAGTATGGAAGGCCTAGCAAGGATCTGTGTCTAGTCGTTTCGATGGGACGAAAAACGCCCGTCCCCTCGTCCATGGTACAAGGATTAGTGCCTAGTCGCTTGGATGGTATGCAAAACAGAGGTCCCCGTTCTCTCCCTTTGTCTGTGGTTCTTGACCGAAGGCCCGACAACTAACTTTGCGTGCAGTTTTTTTAGGTAGGACGAAAAATCGAAATCCTGTGTGCATATTGGCGTGCACAAAAAATAACCCTTTGCATTTGGAATTTTATGCACCCACCCCACCCTCGAACAACGCTTAACATAACATTTTGTTTTCACTACCTACATTGTAAAATTTGTTTGATTTCAGATGACTTAGCCCCGGTTTTTCACAGTGAAAGATTTTGATGAAACTTGACATGCATGTTTATAACCCAAAGATATGGTTCCTTTCGATATTTGCGCATATCGAATCGTAACTTCATGAATTATGGTCCCTGATTGTAAGAAAAATCACTTTATTTTTCGCGTGTTCTCTATCTATCTCTCGGAAATGGAATATGGAAATACACAAGCTAGCTAGTGTATTACAGGTTGGTGGTGGTGGGGATGAGGTCTTCTATTTGCAATGATTTTTTGACTACAAATATACGCTCTAACTCATTACTCAAACTACAGCAAAAAAAAAGCGGAACGGAAACCCGATTTTATATATTCTTACAATAGCAACGCACTTCGGGATTAACTTAGAAATGGTTCCTCTACTGATGTCTTCCGCCTTACTCCTGCCACAGTAGTGGCTTGTCCTACGGAGTTCCTTTCCGCAAGTTTTTTTTAGTCAAATGACTACAAAAAGGTTACTGGCCTATGTATAGCTCCCTTAATTTACACATAAACTGACCTAAAACTGCACTGCACATATAATAAACCAATTCCCATTGAAATAAAGGTGAAGCCGTACCGCATAATTATATGATTTGATGAAACCCAACTGCTACCTGAAGTTTCTCGCCTATCGAAGTTATAATATCCGCCGGTGTCATGGCGGCTCGCACATTATAAGAATCATTGCTTTGAAAATGTAGAACGCATTAACACAAAGAAAAACTGATGGGTAACTAGTTTAGTGGTCCAGTCTTCACTATAATTTGTGATAGAATTACTTATTTAAAAAAAACTGAATGATGTAAAAATAAAAATGGTTGGAGTGCCCAAGTTTAGATTTGTCGTTGATTTCATAAAGATGTTAGGATATAGAACGTTAAATACTGTGTGATTCAACATGGCGGCCGATGGGTTTAATATGATATAAGTACGAAATACATGTACATGTAGTACCAAATGGTTTATATGTATGAGAGTCAAGGTTTGGACTAAATGTCTTGGGGAAGTAGGGGGCGACTAGCATGTGCCTCTCTTTAGTGGACCGATGTGAGATTGCCCATTGTATTAACTGGACGGGTAGGCCTATTCACCTTCAGTTATGTGTCAAAGTCAAATAAGCGGCTTCGTATCAACACGGTCGGCTCTGGGCCGGTTTAATTCTACGTATCTCTCGTAGCTGAGAGAAAAAAGATTTTTTAGCCCAGAGAATATCTTCCGTCAGAGTGGTTGTTGATTCATAGATTCTAATAACCCCTTTTGAAGTTTATATGAAAGCTTTGATATCTGCTATGCAGATCTAGTTATTATTTTTTTTTTTTATTGGGGGAAGCTAGATCTCAGCAACTATAAGTGATAGAGGTTTGAAATTTGATTTTCTGTTGGAAAAGTGGTATGCAGCTACTGCTTAAAGCTATTTCGAAATTTGTGCGCATAGCGGAAATGCGTCAAATCTTTAACGTGCACGAAAATTGAAAATCGGCCATTATTCTCTCAATTCTCAATGGATTCTTCAGATATTTACATTTTTGGATAGCTGGAGACATTTCTGAGCAGATAGCAGTCTAAACTGTGGAAATTAGAACATTTGTTGCTCTCATTTTTTTGGTGAAAAATGGAAAATTTTCAAAATATTCTAAAATTTTTATTTTTGGGAATTTTGAAATTTCAGTTATATTTTTGGATAGCTGACATCAATCCAATTCGAACAATATTAGTTTTGTTCTGAAATTTTAACTTTGATTTTTCACTTTTTTTCGCATTTTGGTCAAATCGTAGAGTTCTTATTTTTTTAAAACGGCTCCAACGATTTTTCTGAAACTTCAGGAATATGAAGTCGAAGGACCAAACCAGTCCATGAACTATAAATGAAAATCCTCTAATCACCGGAAGTAGTCAAGAAAGGTATCCAAACTTTGACAAAATTGTGAAAAGTGGGTGCCTGTGCGGAAAATGCGATGTATCAATTGTGTTCTTGACGTTTAGTTAAAGTTTTATATCGTTTAATAGCCAAGTTTCTATCAAAAACTAAAAAAGTTATGTGACTTTGAAAAGTAAGGTATTTTGCGATTTCGATCAAATTTAGACGCATGTTTCTCGGAAACGCCCCCAACGATTTTTTTAAAACTTTCTCAATCGAGAGATAAATGGGTACTCTGTTGTGTGAAACCACTGTATCATTTTTTGAAATGTCAGGGGTAGCCGAAAAATGAGATCGAAAATCGAAAACGTCGTATTTTTACGATTTGGGGCATTTTTAGAGGTCTATTTCTCGAAAAGTCAACATAATATTTTTTGGGAACTTCTTCTACAGAGAGGCCTATCAGTAGTGTTATATATAAAACTATTGTACAACAGTTCCAAATTTCAGGAGTAGCAGAACAAAGGGATCGAAAATTGAACACGGCACCTTTCATTGTTAAGCGAAACATAAAGAGGGGATACAATCTGTACGTTTTGTCAACGTATAGAGCCAATTCAAGAGTGCTTTTATCAGTGATGATATTTGAACTAAAATTATTTCAACTATGTGTGTTTTCTTCTATCCAAAATATGGGTTTAGTAACCCTGTAACAGAAATAGTTGATAGCTGTGTGTAATAATTAGTCTTTGAATTAATATTGTTGCTTCTTTGTCAAAATTATCTTATACCGGTAATCATCTGGATAGAAATTGACGGCTCGCGCTGTTTATAAGAAAGTCGAATTTGTTAAGCGGTTGCAGTAGTATCGTACAGTAGTATCGAATATTGCACCTGTGATAAAAGGCGTGACGCTGTTTGAGCATGGACTCTTTCTGTAAATAATATTAAATTTTTATTAGTGACGTCAAATCTTTAACGTGCACGAAACCAGAAAATTGGCGATATTTCATTGAATATTCAATCAATTTTTGAACCAGTTACATATTTGAGTAGCTGACATGAACGCGATTCCGAAGTCCCGTGTACACATTGGTGTGACCGTAAAAGATCCCTTGGCGGTTGGAATTCTATATTAAAAAGAAGACTAGCGCCGCTGTACGAGTATGTTTAGACTAACATATGGTTTATTATTTTTTATTTCAATAATTCGCTTGCGCGTAGGGATCATTAGCAGTGGGAGGAATCCGGACGACCCGGAGAAAACCCACGAGGTTGGACAGGCGACCTTACTCCTTGTCAGGTATAACCGGGGAATCGAAACCCCGTCAGTTGACTCAATGACAGACCGTATGATACAGCGCAGTCCCAAAGGCTAGCCCACCGTGCAAATTCCAGCCAGCATAATGAATCTATATAAGAAACATTTATTCCTACTGGCGATTTACAAACAGTCCCCAAGGATAGCCTACCGTGTAATTTCCAGACAGCATAATGTATCTATATAAGAGACATTTATTCCTACTGGCGATTTACAAATATTGCATGAAGAAATTCAAATCATAAGAACAGAAACACGACTAATGCACAGTATCATATTGATTATAAAAGAACAATGTATATATTGGTTACACTATATATGTCACAAAACAACAATCATTAGATAATAATAATTATTTACTAATTATATAAATCATTTTAAGAGGTAGGAGTTATCCGTTGTTTAATTTAACGACACCTACAATATTTCTGAAACGTCGGGACTCTGAAGCCTAGGGACCAAACCAGTCCATGAACTATAAATGAAAATCCTCTAATCACCGGAAGTGGTCAAGAAAGGTATTCAAAATTTGACAAAATTCTGAAAAATGGGTGCCTGTGCGCCAAATGCGATGTATCAATTGGTTGTTTACCGAGTACTTAAAGTATTATGTTGTATGATAGCCACGCGAATTATCTACGAGGTGGTGCTATAACAACAAGGGGGGTTGGATGGCTGAATGGCTGAATGGTTAGCGTCCGCGCGCTGTATCATAAAGTCTGTCATTGAGTCGACTGGCGTGGTTTCGAATCCCCGGTTGTACGTGGCAAGGAGTAGGGTCGCCTGTCCAACCTCGTGGGTTTTCTCCGGGTCCTCTGGTTTCCTCCCACTGCTAAAGACCCCTACGTGCAAGCGAATTATGTAAATAAAATTAAACCATATGTTAGTCCCGAAATGACCTAGTTTGTGTCGAGTGGACGTTAAATCCCATTTCTCTCTCGCTATAGGCAACAAGATTTTATTGCCAACTAAATAATTTATGGGACTTTGAAAAGTAAGGTTATTTACGATTTCGATCAAGTTTAAACCCATGTTTCTCGGAAAAACCGCCAATGATTTTTTTCAAACTTGCTCAATCGAGATTCTACTGGGAAGTGTATTGTGTGAAACCCTTGTACAATTTTTCTAATTGTCATGGGTAGCCGAAAAAAAAGATCGAAAATTGAAAACAGCGTATTTTTTACGAATTGGAGCATGTTTAGGGGTCAATATCTCAGTTGTGCTAGAGTGTGTTTTTTTTGTGGGGGGGGGGGGGGAGTGGTGGGGATAGTCTTGGGTCATATATCTGGCGATCGTGTGACGCCTTTGCGACCGTGAAAGCCTTCAGCATTGCGCGCAATTCTAATTATTATTATTTTTTGTGTGTTTTTCCTCCAAATCTTATATCTCAGAATCTAACCGTAGGATCTTTCTGAAACTTTCACCTACCCCCCCCCCCCCCCAAGAATAGGTAGTGGCTTTGGAATGAATATATTTTCAAAACGTTTTACTCATCCGAAATCACCGATTGACTATTGTGACTATTTGACCTATTTTACTATATTGTTTTTTCTTTATGTACATTGAAACATTTACTTCAAATCTGCAATTTCGGATTTTCGAATTTCGAAAACTCGTCGCTGTGATTTCTAACCGGAAGTTGAAACCAACTAGACAACTTCTTTAATAGGTTCACGATTTTCATGAAATCTAGTATGTAAGTAGATCTTACCGATGCGACTTGAAAGATGTCATTAGAAATTTTCTAAATTATCTCCCCTTGATGAAATTAAGGATCAAAATTTTCAAACAAATCGACGAATTATAGGTCAGATTGCCTTGAATTTTTTTTTCTGTACTAGCTAAGACAGTACTGATGTGTACACAAAATATGGAGTTTGTCGAATTTTGCCTTTGATGTTTTCCGTGCCGACAAGGTTGTTTTCGAGTTTAGGTGGTTTTGAATTCGCGCATGCGGTACGCTGGAACCAAAGGTACCATGAGTACCAAATTCCTGTGAGGAACTTTTCACGTTGGTACCTAGGTACCCTGAAAATTTCAATGTGATACCTGCATTCGTTCAAGTCGTTTGTTCTTGGCACGGCTCCAGGTCACCTGTCGTTCGTCGTTTTTTTCGAAGTCAATTTACGGCTTCCGTAAGTGGGAAAAAAGTGAAATTTCGCCGCGACACCGGCACCGATTGTCCGAAAACCATGAAATTTGGACACAATACGCCCATTACCACCCTGGACTCTGTGTTTTACCCCCATTTTGATCCCATTAAAAAAGGGAGTTTTACGGCTTCCATAAGTGGGAAAAAAAGTGGAATTTCGCCGCGACACCGGCACCGATTGTCCGAAAACTATGAAATTTGGACACAATACGCCCATTACCACCCCGGACTCTGTGTTTTACCCCCATTTTGATCCCATTAAAAAAAGGAGTTTTAGTAAATAAAAAAAAACGATTTTCGGAATTTAATATTGGTTTTAATTAATTTTGAATTTGCAAATGGAAAGGGATCTTATCGCATCTTCCGTATGTGATTGCTATTATTACTATACACATTATCCTTAAAAGATATTTTTTAAAAAATGACCGCAAAACTAAAAACCGAAATCGCCTATTTTGACTTTATCATACATCAAATATTATATGCATGCTGTTAATTTTTAAACGCCCACATTGGAATGTGGTCGTATATTATCGTCGCCCCCATCCGGCCGGCTAAAGTTAATATCCGATTACTTTAAATTTATACACAGTGTTTAAGGTCATGAGACGAAGAAGCCTATTGATTTTCAGCGATTTCCGATAATTACTGTCAGAGTTATGGCCCTTTGTCACTTCAAAAAATCTTGTGGAAGCTCTAGAGGTTAAATTTTACTAATTCTTTTTTCTTTGAGTACCTTGAAACATTTACTTCAAATCGCTGCGATTTCAAACCGGAAGTTGAGACCAACTTAACAACTTCTTTAATAGTTTCACGATTTTTATTAAATTTAGTATGTAAGTTCATCTTATCGATGCAACTTGAAAGATGTCATTAGAAATGTTCTAAATTATTTCCCCTTGATGAAATTAAGGATCAATTTTTTTTTAAAAATCGATGAAATATACGTCAGATTGCCTTGAAATTTTTTTTTCTGTACTAGCTAAGAAAGTACTGATGTGTACACAAAATATGAAGTCTGCCGATTGAACCGGAAGTGCCACCATCTTGAAACGAAGAGAAAGAAACAAATCGAGTTTACTCAAAACTAGGTCATTTCAAGACTAACCTATCGTTAAATTTTCTTTCAAAACTTTGCATCCTGTAGTCTCTTCAGCAGTGGGAGGAAACCGGAGGACCAGGGGAAAAACCCCAAAATTGGATCAGACAACTCTACTCCTTGTCCATACAACCAGGGAATCAAATAAATATTCTAATCTCACGTTGGACAGAATGGACAGCATATGGCAAGGAACAATGTTCAGTCATTCAGGCCGAACAAAAATTGCTGTACCTTGTACACATTACCCTGCAACATTAAGAACCCTATTGTCATCCACATAAAAGAATCATTGCAACATTCGATATAAAAGCAGGCTAGAGCGCTGCTGACCAAAATAAATTTCCCACATAGTTCACTGCATGACCCATGTCCGTTTCATTAGACTAGTTAGAGGTTGCTGAGATTCTTCATATAACCAACAGAAGTGACTGTAAATATGAAAGCTTTCATATCTGCTTTGCAGATCTAGTTTTGATTTCGTTTTACTTTTCATTTTGATTTAACTTTGTTTGCAATTTCTAGTTACATCGTTTATTTTCAGTCTGTGATATAATTGTCTTTTAATGTTTTATTTTTATACTGTATGATATATATTGTATTTGAATGTATGTATCTGAATTTAAACTGAATGTTTTATTTTTATACTGTATGATATATATTGTATTTGAATGTATGTATCTGAATTTAAATAGCCAGGCTGTCGAGTGTTCGATCCCTGCATTAGCTGAGAAAGTTAATCCAGATTTTCCGGCGTGGATTCGCCTTGTCAATGATGCGGAGGGCCTGACAAGGACAGATGTCTAGTCATTCGTATGAGACAAAAAACCGAGGTCCCATGTACACATTGGTGTGCACGTAAAAGATCCCTTGACAGATATAAGAGTAGGCCGTAGTGCCGCTGTCCGGGCAAAATTTCGTTCATAGCACACCGTATGGCGTATGCCCGTCTTCATTAGCCCAGCTCGGAGCAGAATAGTCGTACGTTAAACCCCATTTCCTTTCATTTTGTTTGCAATTTCATTTTACTTTTTTTCAGTTTAATTTTTATTTTCAGTTTAATTTTTATTTTCAGTTCAATTTTTATTTTCAGTTTAATTTTTATTTTCAGTTTGATTTTTATTTTAATTTAATTTCTTTTTTACTTTTAATAGAAATTTAATTTAATTTCTTTTTTACTTTTAATAGAAATTTGATTTAATTTTTTTTATTTTTTAAATATAAAAATATGAATGATAGTGATAGGCCACCATAATGGTTCGGTACATGGATCTTATAAACATAAATGGGTTTGGCACATTATTTTCAACTATACGATTCACAACAGGCAACAAATATAATTCGTTTAATACTGAGATAATATTATTATGTCACTTCTATGGGATTTTCATACAATGTAACATTGAAGAATGTTTATAGATTTGGCTGGCAATTTATACAAACTATAATTACAATAATCTAGTTTTTATATAATACAGATATTTTACATGTTGTCTACATTAATATATGAATGAATTTTATCAATGTTATACCGATGGAAAATTATATTTAAGGATATTAAATATATTTTCATGCTATTTGTAAAACGAACATCGTAATGACCTTGACCTTCCTTCATCGGCGCTCACTTGGTCCAAAACCGCACACAGAGGACCAGGCTCCGGGTTACCTATTTAGGATGTTTTCCGGTATTTAGTGTTTTTCCGGTGTTTTCCGGTATTCAGTATAAAATAGTGTTTTCCGGTTGTTTTCCGGTGTTTTCCGGTATATAGTATGGCCCGTGTTTTCCGGTATTCTGTATCATATGGTGTTTTCCGGTAGTTTTCCGGTGTTTCCGGTTGTTTACCGGTATTTTCCGGTTGTTTTCCGGTATATAGTATTGCTGGCCTGTGCAACGTATAAAAGTCAATGAAAAATGAAATAGCATGTTTGACTGAAGAGCCAGACCACCTAAAAATCGGGTTATAACAATGATTTATCTTAGCATCAGTTTGTATTTAAAAACTGTTATTCAAATAATATTACAATTTACATGTATTGAGAATATAACCCCTTGTTACAGTTGAATACCGGACAAAGTGGAGGAACTCCTGGTTTAGATTTAAATGTTTTAGAAGCATGGGAAGCTGGCTATACAGGGAAGGGAGTTACCACAGCTATAATGGATGATGGTAAGAACCGTTACCGTACATAAATGAAGGCGACTTACTGGATTGCTTTATACTTTTTGACATTGACAATAGTATAATATTATATTCAGTAAGATATCAGATAAATATATTTACTAGATTAATGATGCTTATGTTGACAACATTGTCGATTAAAGGGTTACCTTAATAGAATAACCCTTCTTCATTAGCCTAGTCGGAGCAGAAAAATAGGACGTTAAACCCCATTTCATTTCATTTATAGAATTATAGTAGTTATTATGTGTTATATTACAGGTATTGATTATCTGCATGAGGATTTACGTCATAATTATGTAAGTTTAGTTTGGATGATAACAGTATAAATGGCATAATAATTTGAAAGGTCCGATCCTTTACTATATAAGCTGTATTTTGTAAATACCAGTATACCGACTTTTATTTTAAGTATTAACTATAATGTCGTAGAGACATGGTGGTTCCGTGAGTAAAGAATTGGATTAGATCCCTGACTTGCCAGGAAAGATCTTCGAGATTTTCAACCTGATTTTTCTTGTCAGTGGTGCAGGGAAACGGTTTCTAGTCGTTCGGATGGCACGTAAAAACCGGCGCCCACCTATTCGTTTGCGTTCACGTAAAAGAACTTTGATGTTGAACGTTGATGAAGAATAGGCGGAAACTCCGCTGTCCTTACAAAATCTAGCTCAAAGCAAGCTTCATGACGTATGTCCGTTTTCATTATACGGGTGGTTCAGAAAAGTAGAACTTTAAACCCTATTAATTTATTTCATTTATAAATAACGAGGTTTCCGTGCAGGATGGGTTCACGTAAATAACAAGCTTTTATTTTACTTTTGTATGCCGAAGAACATAAGAATCATATTAAATCAATAAGAGACACTTGGGAATGCTATTTATTAATTTTAGTTACAAGATGGCAGTAATATCATCTCACACGATCTAAAATAATGGAGTGTGGGTTATCAAGTTTATTTTTATATGTTCTATCATAATTATTGTGTTTGTTGCAGAACGCTGATGCTAGTTATGATTTTAGTAGTGATGACCCTTATCCTTACCCTAGATATACTGATACTTGGTTCAACAGGTAATACGTGTTTATACATTATTTAGTAGGCCCAAAGTAATGAAAAAAAATGGGCCAACCTAAAAAAAAATTGCAAGAAAATGTTTTATGGTTGTTTCCTGTATTATATGGTCTAGAAAACAACATATCAAAAGTTGTCTGAAATTGTCTAATCATGACGTCAAACAAAATGGCCGCCATTTGACCAAAATCCCTTTTTTTTGCTACTATAAAACCAATATCTTAGTAATTCATCACTTTGATTGTGTGCAGTGTTTCCATGTGACGTCATGGCGTCATAAGAGGTCGTTATGACGTCATGACTAAAATTGTTCCTTTTGATGGTTTGTTAGCCATTTCATTTGAGGTTGTAGATGGATGGATAGCATAAATGCCGGCAATTGCTGCAATACAAATGCCGACGACGATTTATGGTCGGTCTAGACCTATATTATCACCAACAAAAACGTCCCAGTCCGAAATCCGTGCCAAAATGGGTCAAATTGGCCAAAATTCAAAATGGCCACCGGTTTTGACTGCTAAATTCCAATTTCCACTCATATATCATAATATGATCGAGTTTGGTATCAAAATATATGGTTTCGGATTAACTGAATCAGTCAATATTTGGAGTTATTTAAGATGGCGGACAGATTTTAGTGATTGTTGAACGTAGTCATGACTTTACACCAAGTTTTATTATGTCCTAAATTGTCTGCCATTGAAATTGTTATCTCCGCTCATTATTGAACTTAGGTTTGGTCATCTTGACTCCACTGTCGATGTTGGTGATCGAAATCGGACACTGAGCTGAGAGCGGCCCCTTTCATCATGTCTGCTACGCTGCTTCCGCAATGAGAAGAGGTCGGCCAGTGTCTAAATGAAATTTAGTTGATGCTTGATGAATGCAATATTATTAGATCTGGGGCAGACTCGACCTCTCTTAATCCCCAAATCTCCAATGGGATTTCCACATATTTTGTCCCAATTGAACCAGTTTATTACCAAAATGAGAAAATGAGTCGAAAATGGAATCGGCTGCCTCCAAAACATATTTTGACACTAAATGTGGCCATTTTGTAAAATTCGAATTTTCCCGCCAAAACTGGCCACCATCTGGAGTTATTTCCCAATATTGACTCCGCGGTATAATCATTAACCAAAATGTGTATGGAAATGGATTCAGCTACCCTAAAAGGATACATTTTGATACCAAGCTCGATCATATTATGATAATTGGATACAAATTGACATTTTGAATTTTGGCCAATTTGACCCATTTTGACACGGATTTCGGACTGGGACTTTTTTTGTTTTGGTGGTAATATACTCTAGACCGACCATAAATCGTGGTCGTCATTTCTATTGCAGCAACTGTCTGCACTTTTGCTATCCATCCATCTACAACTTCAAATGAAATGGCTAACAAACCATTAGAAAGGAAACACTTATAACGCCACTTGGAAACACTGCACAACACTCACAGAGTAATGAATTACTAAGATGTTGCTTTTATAATAGTATTGTCTTACACCTAAACCTTCTCAAACAACAGCTTTGATAGAATATCAGCAGAAAACGGGATTTTGGTCTAATATCGGCCATTTTGCTTGACCTCATATTTAGACCCTTTGCGGTAGCCCAATTTCAGACAACTTTTGATATATTGTTCTCTTGACAAAATGCTATACGAAAATGCAATAAAACGTTTCCTCGCACATTTTAGGGTTATTCTGCAATTTGACTTTATTAATTGAGGTAGTTTATACATTCTCTCTCTAAAACCGATTGTTATTCACATAACTAAAATGTATGTTATACGGTTTATGTTACATGCAACCCTTTCCTTTATGTTAAATATTTGGCATTTTTATTTTGGACATAAAGTTATATGATCAACACAAGTTGTCTAACGGGCGCATTGTAGTAATAATAGTGATCTATGTCAGTATTTATGGGTTGGATCCCACGCATGTAGGTGACAAGGATTATAGTCGCTTGGGGTTTTTCGGGTACAACGGCATCCTTCCACTTCTAAAGACCCCTGCGTGCAACCTCTCTCCATATTTGGCTTACTTCTTTTTTAAAAGATTTTCTTTATTATATAGAATTGTTCTAGATAATAAGATTTGTGTTCCAGAGTTCAGAAGGTCTATTTGACTTTCTTGAACTACATATGATTATGATTGATAGATTATCGTTAATGATTTTAGTCATGGTACCAGGTGTGCTGGAGAAGTCTCAGCTGCTAGAGATAACAATGTTTGTGGAGTAGGCGTGGCTTACGGTTCTAAAGTAGCAGGTAACAATTGGCTGATTTAGATTTCATGATCAACTATAGACGTATACAGACGTTTACTTTTCAGCATGTGTTTTTCTTTAGAATTATACTTATAGATTAGGAAAAAATAATCCCACATGGTATTACTCCCTTTCGTTTTACTGGCTCATTTTCCATCGTGTATATATAGCATGTACTATAAACATGTGTGCACATAATCTGAATTAACGCAAGTTGCCGAGCAGAGCTAGTAAATATTTTTTAGCGTGTATAAGTGGGCATTTTGTTAACATAATACTAACGATTGATCAGGATTCCTCTGTGGTTGATCGTGATTTATTACGATGAATGTTGAAGAGGTTGCAACCTTTAAGAACATGCTTCGTTACTCCTGAGTGCCTGTGACAGCTGTCGTAATAAACCGTAGTGGACCGTATAGTAAAATCTTAGCGACAAACCAGGAAATCTGTAGACATTCGTACTCATGCTTAATGAAAAAAGCCCCAAGAATTAACACTGGAAGTCACGAATGAGAACGAATGGCCAATAATGCCCTAAAGATCGCAATACTAATATACACGATTAAGCTAGGGATATTCGAGGTCGTAGCGCTTGCCGATTTAATAGAAATACCCAAGGCTGTTATAGGTTCTTAACGGTTTTCTCCAAGATTATACGTATCACCACATTTACATTATATGTGGTATAATAAACAAGTTGCTAAAAATAGAAGGAACTAATTGCGCATCTCCACTAGTTGTCGTCAGAACATACTCTTACACTTTTGGTCTCCTATAACCAGACCACAAACAAACGGTTTCCTCTTTATAGATATAAAACAATTGTCATTTCACGAATTTCAGGTTTAAGAATGTTAGATCAACCATTTATGACGGATCTTATTGAAGCCAATGCTATGGGTCATAAGCCGGGCATGATTGATATTTATAGTGCTAGTTGGGGACCTACAGATGATGGAAAGACAGTAGATGGTCCACGTAATTTAACCATGAGAGCCATCGTAAATGGCGTAAACAACGTAAGTTTAACATCATCAACACGTGACCCGCAAGGATTTATCTACACATAGAACCTAATTAGAGAAAGAATAAATATGTGGAGATTACTCTTTATCCCCAAGAAATATGTATATTTATGTTTCGTGTCTATTATATGAATACTTTTCTAATTAGATTCGCTGGGATTGATTAAATTTAGAAACATAATCACGAGAAGAATAGGATTTAATCAAGGATTTGTCTTGAACAAAAATGACATTATAAGCCATATGGCTGTATTACTGTCTTATAAATCTTTCATTTTAATCGGTAAACTGTGTCAGTTTATTCTTAGAGTTTAGTAATTTGAAAGGAAAGCATATTTATCTGTGATATCTTATTCTTGATTTGATTGTTTTAGGACATTTCTTGTCCGTGCGGGGGGGGGGGGGGGGCGGCGGCGTGCTGGGCGAATGGTTAGCGCGTGCGCGTTATATGATAATGTCTGTCATTAAGTCAACTGGCGTGGTTTCGATTCCCCGGTTGTAGTGACAAGAAGGATCGCCTGTCCAACCTCGTGGGTTTTCTCCGTGTCCTCCGGTTTCCTCCTACTGCTAAAGACCCCTACGCGCAAGCGAATTATTGAAATGGAATTGAACAATATATTAGTCCCGAAATGACCTAGTAGTATATCATTATAGAGCTACCATTGAAGTGCCCAAACTGGTTGTCCAAACTATCCAAAACATAATTCGTATACCGAAAGTAGTGAATAAAAAACAGTAAAACATGTTTTCTCCGGGTCCTCCGGTTTCTTCCCACGGCTAAAGACCCTAAGCGCAAGCGAATTATTGAAATAAAATTTAACTATGTGTTTTATCCGTTTCATTTTTATTTGTTTCCCTAAGAGGTGAATTAAGAACATTATTATCCTTTTCAGCCGTATATGTATCATTTTATAGTTGGAAAAAATCCCAACATCCAGCCGATTTGGCACATATTTTGAATTTTTTGTCTGTTGTGGCAATGTTACCGTCTACTGCAGATTAAACTTTATGATCGTCACTTGAGTGATGTTTATTCCCTTGCAAACTACAACATTGTCAAAGTTGAATCTCCAAAAGGAAAATTAGTCCAAAAGTGGTCCAATTTCGTTCAGTATTTACAAAGATATGACATGAGTATAAATTGGATATGATTATAACAAACCAGCGCCACCTGTAATCTATAGATGTTCCACTTTTTAATCCGATTGAAACCAAACCGGAAGATTATCTACCGTTAATATTTTGATTTTATTTTCTTAGTTAAATGTATAATAATCAATTTTAGTACATTTTAGTGTTGTTTAAGCCGTAAAAATTAGACAAGGTCCGAAAACTGCAAATGATGATATGGGATTTAGTCACAAAATATTTAGATATTCATTTCGGTGGTAATAGTAATAATTATGATTGCGATGTTCTTAATGCTGGTGAAAACAATATTGGTAATATTCGGACACTTAATAAAAATAACACACTTTTCGTTTTTTCTGGGTCACAATATTTGTTAAAATGCAATTCTGGTTGAACTTGGAATTGAGTCTTCATTCTAATCTGGCCGAAAGTAATCAGTTCATCTGGCTAGATGTACCATAGGTGGCGCAGAGGAAAATATTTATTTAAATTGATGATGAATATCTATCTTGAAGTGAACAATAACAAAAATGACCGAATATATCAGCAATACAGGTTTGTAATTCATATCGATGTCTGCATACCTTTTAAAATAACACACAATTTACCTTCAATCTATATTATGTCTTATTCTATTTTTACAGGGGCGTAATGGTCTAGGTAATATCTATGTTTGGGCGTCTGGAGATGGTGGACCTAATGATGATTGTAATTGTGATGGTTACGCAGCCAGTATGTGGACTATTTCTATTAATTCAGCCACAAATGATGGTCAAACCGCGGGCTATGACGAGTCATGTTCATCCACACTAGCCTCTACCTTCAGTAATGGTAAAAGTTCCTCAAGAGATGCTGGTGTTGTAAGTAATTTGAAATTTCTTGTTACATATATTATTAAATTTCTCACCCCTCCCCCAACCATCACACACACATAATTATACCAATGTTTTTTCTTTCGATATATATACTATTCAAAAAAAGTAGGGGATATTTGATTTTTAAGTGTTATTAAAATCACCTAATGAAACTGACGAAGAAACAAATGACAAAATGCAATGAAGTTCACATTCATCGATTTATTCCAAATGATCGTTAGACTAAGTAAGGCACAGACTGACCATTATAAGGGTAAAATGATACCCGGGGTCAAACAGCAAAGTTACCACAGCATCACAACCAAGTCAGTAACGGGTAAATCCTCCTCTGTTTGCCAAACAAGCATTGATCCGACGTGGCATACTCCTAATGAGACGTCTAAGGTCATTTTGGTCCAGATTGTCCCATTCCTGTTGCAACGCAGCAGCAAGTTCTTGGACATTGGCAGGACGTTGTTGACGTTGACGTAACCTCTGTCCAAGCATGTCCCAGACATGCTCGATGGGGGAGAGGTCGGGACTCAGTGCTGGCCAAGGTAATGTGGTGATGTTCTGTTGTTGGAGGTAACCTGTAACGATCCTGGCCCTGTGACATCTTGCGTTGTCATCCTGGAAGATGAAACGGCGGCCATGACGTCGTGCGAACGGCACAACATGGACTGCCAAGATGTTGTCCCGGTAGTACTGGCCTGTAACACGCCCTGCAACAACATGTAAAGCCGTTCTTCCAACAACAGTGATGCCTCCCCACACCATAACAGAACCACCCCCAAATCGATCATGTCTGATGACGTTAACGTCTTGGAAGCGCTCGTTTCGACGACGCCACACCCTCCTACGTCTGTCCAAAAAATCAACAGTGAACCTTAACTCATCTGAAAACATCACATTGCTCCAGCGTCGATTATCCCAGTGTTGACGATCCCTACACCAACGACGTCTTGCCTGAATGTGATGATCTCTCAAACAAGGGATCACGCGAGGACGTCGGGCGCGAAGGTGACCCCTATGCAGTCGATTCCGATTCGTCTGGCCACTCACTCTCACACCAGTGTCTGTTTGAAGACGAGCGCTGATCTGATTTGCTGTGATGACACGATTTCTCAAGGCCAAGGTACGGATAAATCGATCCTGGGCTTGAGTTGTCGCCCTTGGTCGACCTGAGCGTGGTCTGTCCTGTACAGATTGTGTATCACAGTATCTGGACCATAGCCTGCTTATGACAGACTGAGAAACATTCATCGTCCGCGCCACAACCGCCTGTGTTGTGCCGATCTGTAGCATGCCAAGGGCACGTAACCTTTCAATTTGGGTAAGCCGACGCATATCAAAATTTGTTTTCTGGTCACTAAAACAATTAAACTGATGTTTCCACCCTGGAATTCAATGCCACAATGACTGTAACGTTCAAAGTCAGAGTCGTGCAAATCTTGGGTTGGACCCCCATGATGATCCCAAGCATCACCTGCATTCCATGCGGTAGCTATTGGTGCGTTTGGGCGTCACATGTAACTGGAAATGTTTCTTCTGTTAGGTTCTATATTGACTTTTTTCGTAGTCATTTGCATATTTTAGTATTATGCCCCCAAAATCAAATATCCCCTACTTTTTTTGAATAGTATATTATAAACGTTCCAATCCGTTTTCTGCTCAGACTGTCGGGCAGCTTATTTCTTATCTTGGTCCTTATTTGTGATTGTATCATGCTCATTGCTGAAACATAATATAATATGATTTATTGAGACATGCATGGGCTCTTACAGTCCTTATATCTTCCTTAATTTTCATTCAATTGATCCCAATTAGTGAATTGTTTACATGAGTTACATGGGCGTATCTATTTATCACAAGTTAATTCTTGTTCATGTTTGACATAAACAGTTTATCCAATACAAGCTTTGGTTCCTCCTTGTCAGTATATATTACGTCACTTTGCAAAATTTTCTACTAATTATCCATAATTTTTCATTTTTTAATGAAATCATTTAAATTATTGATATGATTTGTATAATGTGTATACTTATAACAAATCTTCTATTACTTTCGACTTTTCAAGCTTTGAATTCAGTAAGTTTAATTCGGTATATTATATCATGTTAATTAGTTTCCAATCCATTGACATATTCGATCGACCATAGGTGGTATTAGCGTCTATAGAGGGCCCATCAAATTGACCGCAGAATGCTACACATACTAAGAATGAGCTTTAACATATACATTTCTCTAGTCTACTACTGTATGGTGGCCCTTTGTTGTGTCACATTTTATATTATCGTCACCTGTGTCCGTCTGCTCGCCCGTCGGTCTGTCTGTTCATCAACTTCTCTTGTGTTGAAACACTCTTCATATTATCATATTGTTTTCAAGTTCGCAAGAGTTCTTTTTTGGTACTATTTTCATCGCAAATGTCAGAGCTGTCTCCCCATTTGCTTTTGAAATCTTGTGAACGCCACACATGTCGATTTTACCAGTTTTCAATTCGGTCTATTATAGGACATGAGAAAGAATCATAATGCAATTCGGAATTGTTCGACGACAGGTCGTGGATTTTTTTCCGCCCGTTTCCGTTCAAAGTTTTGAAATCTTGTGAGAATGTTACACGAAGGAGCTCCCGAAATTATTTTTGTAAATTCCATATGTCATCAGAAAGAACCCTTTCGAATTTTCTTTCAGATTTTGACTTTTAAAGTCAGTCATTGTCGACTTATATCATGACATTGGTCGTAACAACGTGTTAAACCAAGTTATGGCACGGGCCATAGTAACGCTCATGATATGGGAAATCTGACTGAACATAGTAAATAAACATGTTAGGGGTCACCAGTGATTTGTAAACCCTGAGCGGGGGTGGATGCGTTGATCTGACGAACCAATTGTGGTGGAAATTATTTAGTGAGCCCTTATTTGATTGCGGTGGGAATTATTTTGTTTAACTCTGATTGTGGTGGGAATTAATTAGAAAATCTTTACTCTAACTGTGGTGAGAATTGTTTAGCAAGCCTATATTATTTATCTAATTATGGTGGAAATTATCTAGTAAGAAAATATTTACTCTATATTTGTGGTGGGAACTATCTAGTAAGAGATATATACTCTAATTGTGGCGGACATTATCTAGTAGTCTATGCACTAATTGTAGTGACAATTATCTTGTAAGCATATACACTAATTGTAGTAGCAATTACACAGATTTGTATCAGATTTATACACCGTTTGCTTCTACACATTTTAAGGCAAGTCATCTAGGACTTCAATCAATTGCATTTTAAATTTGTTTGTATTTATAGGCCACTACAGATCTGTACAATAACTGTACTGCCAGTCATTCGGGTACATCTGCTGCTGCCCCAGAAGCTGCAGGTGTTTTTGCCCTAGCTCTCGAAGCCAAGTAAGTATCTTATGTGTAAGCATACCGTGTTAACCGTTATTACACGTGTTTGTTTCTTGGCGCCGTCTTCATTAGTCCAGTCGGAGCAGAACAGTAGGACGTTAAACCCCATTTCATTTCATTTGTTTCTTGGCAGTTCTTTTCTTTCCAGTTTTATGGACCGTTATTGACATTGGCACAAATAAGGTGAAAGCTACATTTCAAAATGTTGCTGGTTGGTGTATATTTGTTGACAAGCAACGTTTTGTTTAATATACCAGCATTGTACAATTTCAATATCTACCGTTTTAACACTCCAAAAACATTCCAATAATGAAATTTTGAAAACAATGGGATATTGTGGACGAAAAGACAGCTTATTTTGACACGTGTTTTAATCACTGTATAAGCGAGAGAATTATTTTACTTACAGTCGAAACTTGACATGGAGGGATATGCAACATTTGACTGTTCTAACCTCCAAGAAGAACAGTCTCCATGATTCAAACAATATACATAAATGGAAGTTGAACGGTGCTCATCTTGAGTTCAACCATCTGTTTGGTTATGGTGTTCTAGATGCCGCTGCTATTGTAGATCTGGCCAGTAATTGGAGAGGTTTACCTGAACGATTCCACTGTACAGCTGGTACGGTAGATGAAGAGAGGTATGTTTATACTATTTATTAAATTGGATATGTTTTAGTGAAAGAACTAGTTAATTCTGTGTGAAAGGTTCAAGGAAACCCATAGCCAAGTTGTGTCCAACTAAATGAAGTTGTGTTTTATATTATCGAACTTTCAGTACTTTCAGTATGTTGATGACAAGTCCCCAAATTCCATACAATTATCTCGATAACCATGTTTGGATACTTGCCGAATTTATAGTCTTTAGGAATCGTCACCATTATCAAATTACCTTTATAATAATTATGATGAAAGTCTTTAAATACGTAACCCTGTTAAATAGATATTGTGATCATATCCGAACTGCACTCTGAAGTTTTAACCAAAATTGCAGACAATTTAATTGACCTATTTCGTTGATTTGCACACTTAATGTAGCTTAGCCTCTAATTCAATATCATTTTAAATCTTCGACATTGAAAACACGAATTATTTGCCAATTTAAATCGTCATTGATATTGTGATATAACCAGGAAAAGATGGGCTTCTGTTATCCAATATTTAAGATAAAATAAACATTTTATAATTGGTACACGAATTGTGTACCATAATGCGTTCAGGGCCATTTGTAACAGGGACTCGAAGAACGAGACTAGACATATTCCACAAGTCATGTCAAGCGGTGACGTCATATTCATATCTGGAGAGCATGCGCAATAAATACTATCGGTGTAGACTGGAATAACCAGACGCCAGAGATTGCCATTCAATTGAGACTTCTTGCGAATTTCGTCGATTATAAAAAAACAGTAAAAACAGAAACAATTGAGTGTAAATCAGTTTATATACATTCATATTACATGATTATATGCCTTGCGACCCATTTGTGTCAATTTCTAGGTCCTAAATATTAACGATTTAGCTCCTTTAAAATCACTATATCACAGATATCTTGTGAAATCCGGGACTGCTCTTTTACAATGAACGCATGGTCTATGTTTAAAATAGATTATTATTATGTGCGTACTAGGCTTGGTTAAAGTAAACTGAGTTCATCTTAATACGGCAATAGTTCAATTTTCCATGTGTTTTGGTTTTTTTCGACTTTTATAAATACGTGTATGTGCTATCTTTATTTACAGGACATTCAATTTTGATAAATCACTGCGTATGACGATTGATACAACAGCTTGTTCGGGCGGTGAGAATGAAGTCAACTTTTTGGAACACGTTCAATCATTCATCACACTAAGATCGTCTTTCCGTGGCTGTGTAACTCTCTATCTAACATCGCCAATGAACACAACGTAAGTTAAAGAGAGAGAGAGAGAAATGGGGTTTAACGTCCACTCGACACAAACTAGGTCATTTCGGGACTAACATATGGTTCAATTTTATTTCCATAATTCTCTTGCGCGTAGGGGTCTTTAGCAGTGGGAGGAAACCGGAGGACCCGGAGAAAACCCACCAGGTTGGACAGGGGACCCTACTCCTTGTCATGTACAACCGGGGAATCGAAACCCCACCAGTTGACTCAATGACAGACTTTATGATACAGCGCGCACATGCTAACCATTCAGCCCCCCCCCCCCGTAAGTTAAAGACGCATTATGTAAGATTTAGATAAAGTGCTGTCAGTTCTCACTATAATAGTTAGAAATAGATAATGAAAAGGGAATATGTTGAAAATTTCAATCAGATAACTTGTGAGCGGAGTTATCAATTCCAGAACAGTGCAGTCACGTTGTTACGATAATAAACAGAGTCTCAATTATTCATTTTTAAATTAAATCATTCAGTGTCGATCGTATTTAGATCTGTGAAGCATCCGATGGCACCGAGAGTCGATTATGGTCTTGGCAAGTTTATAAATGTCTAATTAATAATTTAAATAACATTTAAGGCCTAAAGAAAGATCAGTAATGGGCCATTTTGGCTCTTAAATAATACATCTTTAATACACAATCTAGTTAAAATTTACATTGAAATCTTGTTGCGGTTTTTTTTATTATTATTCTAATTTTTATAATGCATTGTAATCTAACCCACTTTATATGACAACCGTGTTCTGTGGGGCATTTTTAGGTATACCCGTTCGCTAAAAACCAAAGCCGTGTATACCAATACAGAGAATTTGATTGACCACATTCAAGTTGTGTAAATGTTCTGTACTTAATTCACACTTTTAATTTACTGACTTACAAAACATTGATACAATAGCAAATTTTATTTTCACCTTGCACAGTATCAAATAACGTGTGTGTGTGTAGGGGGGGGGGGGTAGTCCAGTGGTTATACAATGAACTCTCGATTGTCCCAAAAAATCCACGCGATATTTCAAGTATGGCTTAAGTTCCTTTCCTATCACAACATGTATTTATTTCTATGGTTGATGTTTAGGATGTTGTAAGTTATTAAAAAATGCCAGTTTATTCATATGTCAATATCATGTCAGGATTCCAATTTTTTTACTTCTTTTTTAGCTCAATGATTCTGAGCCAGAGACCAAAGGATGATGACAGCAAGAATGGTTTCACTCGGTGGCCATTCATGACCACTCATACTTGGGCTGAGGTTCCTAGGGGTCGTTGGGCTATGGAGGTTGTTATGGAGCCAATTTTAGGATTGAAATCTAACATGGAAACTGGAATCTTCAAGGAATGGACCCTGGTACTTCATGGAACACGTAATGCTCCTTACAAGGATCAACCAGCAGATAAAGCGCGTCACGAGAAACTGTTTATGGTGAAGAAACATCATGAAGCTGGGGTCGTTTACGAATAAGACACGTGACGTATTGTCAGCCAAATTATGTCATATATATGATTAATATTAATCAGTTAGACCATATGACAGGCTGATGACAGATAAAACATACTTTATTTAAATTATAAACTATGGTGACATCTTATACAGATCTCAGTTTAATAGGCATAAATTTGTGGTTATTTGCAAAATATGATTTTTTTAATTTCAAATATTGGTTTGTGCTTATGAATTTAAATTGATCTAGGTGTGGTTTGTTTTGATATAAAATACAATTATTATTATAATAATCCAATTTATGAACATAATATAAAAATTTACAACAAGATGTACATTTAAATTCAATGGATTAAAAATCATCCACGACCCTTTCTAGCAAGGCTCTGTATTTTAAAGAAGTTTTTATACGCCCATATTTTCATGTGGACGTATTATGCCGTCTCCCCTGTCCGCCCGATGCCCGTCCGTCCACAATTTGTTTGTGGACACTCTACAGGTCACAATTTTTATCCGATTTTGACGAAACTTGAAATATAGGTCTATCTCCCAATGACCTCGATTCATTTCGATATTGGCATACATCGGACCATAACTTCATGAATTATGGATCCTGATTGTACGAAAAATCAAGTTTTTAGCTTGTGGACACCCTAGAGGTCACAATGTTCACCTGGTTTTGATGAAACTTGAAATGCATGTTTATAACCCAAAGATCTTGGATCGCGTGTTTAGCTTGTGGTCCCTCTAGAGGTCACACTTATTATCCGATTTTAAAAAAAAACCGTTCGAATATATCACCGTTACACCGTAATGTCGGTTGAGTTCAAATTTCGTGAAAATCGGACAAAGACTGCTGGACAAATAGTGTTAACATCTAGTATATCAAGGTTGTAAGCCCTATAGAACTCACAATTTTGATCCGATTTTGACGAAACTTGAAATGCGTGTTTATAACCCAAAGATCTTAGTTCCTTACGATATTCCTGCATATCGGATCGTAACTTCCTAAATTATGGCCCTTGGTTGTACAAAAAAAATCCCCCTAGAAGTCACATTTAAAACACCGTTCGTATGTATCACCGTTACACCCTAATTTTTCTCGAAATTCGAACCAAAACTGCCGGACAAAATGAACGCCCCTCACTCGCAAATAGCGTAAAAATATGATATATAAAGGTTGTAAACCCTCTAAAGGACATAATTTGTACCGGTATCCGATTTTGATGAAACTTTAGATATATGTTAATGTCACAAAGATCTTGGTTCCTGTTGATAGTCGGGCATATCCGAACGTAACTTCCTGGATTATGGCCCCTGATTTTCGAAAAAAAATCGCATTTTTAGCTTGTGGATTCTCTAGAGGTCACAATTTTTATCCGATTTTAAAAACCGTTTATATATCACCATTCCACCATAATGAAGGGTGAATTGGAATTTTGGGGAAATCGAAATGAAACAGCCCGACAAAATTCTGACGGGCATACGGCATACAGTGTGATGAGGGAAGTTTTGCCCGGACAGTCATTATGGCCCCTGATTGTACGAAAAATCGCTTTTTTATAGCTTGTTCTCTATCCATTTCTAGCAAAATGTGGGCGTATCTTGCCTGGCAACCGCTGGTTTTGCGTGGCGGACGGGTGGGTGGAGGCGTTATCAAATAAATGCACCTTACTGTTTTGACAAAGTAGACGACGTATTGTCGAATGTTGACAAATGATTTCCATTTGAAACAGGAAATAAAGTTGCCTTCATCAGAACTTGTTCATTCAAATCCGGAGATAGCTTTAAAATTATTTCAAGTATAATTTTACACCCAAACCTTCTCGTAAAACTCATATCATAATAAAATGAATGAAACAACTAATTTTACGATAATGTCAAAATCGACACTCCTGTAATAAAAAAACTTTTTTATGATCAGGATACTCCAAAATTATGACCATTTGTTTATCCAAATCTATAGCTCTCTGTCTACGGATTGGTGCTTTAGTTGTAAAGCTAACCATTTCAAAGCATTTATAGACATCATTAACGATTGCAATATTCTTAAAAATCAAACTGAAAATGAGCACTTAAAATATAATTTACTAGATGATTAGAATTGGCCACACATTGCCGCATGTTGCGCTTAAAATATAATTTACTAGATGATTAGTATTGGCCACATATTGCGGAATGAACAAGCATTGTTGGCAATAAGTAATACAATTATTTTGTGACATATGTGATTATATATATTGTATGGTATATAATGTTTATTACGTGTTATTCATTGTTTTGTTTTATATTAAATATACGAAGATTTTATTCTTTATGGTGCGAATAAAACTGTAAACATAGTCACTTCACCAGTGTGAATGAAGATTTTTGTGGTTTTAATTCTTCACTAAATTGAAACCAAGGTAAAAAAATTAAATATAAAAATTATAGTCAAACTTTTACTGTTATTTGATTTAAGTAGACGTTTTTACAATAATATAATATTATATATAAAATATACACTTCAAATGAACCATAATGATCAAAATATATATTTTTGTACTGCTTTATTCATTCTACAGAGAGAAGATATTCAAATATGATTGAATTTTAAATTTTATGTAATATATTAAGACCTAGGTGAGCAAAAACTGTTAAGTACATTTAAAATCTATATGATAGTATCAGAGAACTAATCGAATTATAAAGTTACTCTTTGCTGTATAATATACTGGTTCTTTCTCTGTTTATGTTTACTGACATATGTTTTTGGCTTATATTCGGGGAATTCCAATCATGCCACTCTATGCTGGTAAAGTACCGTAACAACCTTGCACAGATTTGAATGGTTGCGGGTTTTTCTTCGGTGTTGCTCCTATGGACCAAAATTATACATTGATCAATTTAAAGTATGATTCTATTCTATTCAATTGTTGTAATTGTTTTATTGTTATATAAACATATTGTTATTCCCTGTCAGTTTGCTGTCATAATTTAATAAAAAGAACTTCTGTTCACAAAACAGTATTTGGTTGTATTTTACGATTTGAAAAGCTAATATGAATGAGTTTGAATGTTAAGAGTTTGTAATACCACAGATAAATATTCAAAGATACATTGTCAAATATCGCTGCTATTTTAGCGATCCGGGTTGCCTTGGTGACAACAGTATTTGGTTGTATTTTACGATTTGAAAAGCTAATATGAATGAGTTTGAATGTTAAGAGTTTGTAATACCACAGATAAATATTCAAAGATACATTGTCAAATATCGCTGCTATTTTAGCGATCCGGGTTGCCTTGGTGACAATAGCTTACGCTGTGACTAACAATGCCCAAAATTATAACACGTCAAATCATGGTATTTGTCAGTTTTTCATTAGATCGAAGCCTTTTACTGGCTAGAGGTTTGTCCATGTTCATCATGCCCAGTGTCTGGTTAATTAGGGAGAACAAAAACACGTTTTGTTTCAAGTGTGACCGTAAAATTAGGGTTATGTTTATGCTGATTAGTTATTTTGCCGATAAACTTTGAAAGAAGTAATATTTTGAGATGAATTTACATGGTGAGGCGATACGGGCTAAACTAAACTAATGTAAGTCATAACAGCATATATTTCCTTGATACTACCGTTTTTAAAAGTAGCAACACCAAAATCACAGGCCAATTGGAAACTAAAGTATTTTTCAAAGAAACCGACACACATCAATTATTGTTCAAAAGCTCCTTTCACCCAAAACATACATTCTCTGGCATCAAAAAATCTCAGATTCTCCGTTTTCATAGGATATGTACTCAAAAGACCGACTTTGAGTCATCATGTACATTGGTATTTAGCAAACTAAGGGAAAGGGGATACTCCAAACGCTATCTACGACGTATAAAAAACAACACTCTCGCTGAGCTTGCCGCCAAAGAAACAAATAATATACAATCAGCAGTCAAAACCAAACTTTGTGGCCATCCAAGATGTCAAACATGCAAAATCTTAAACATATCCGACCATTTCCATAATAAAACATCTGGCACAAAATTCCCAATATTAGACCAACTTTCATGCAGTAGTTCAAACATAATTTATCTTATTTTATGCAGAAAATGTGACAAGCAATACGTAGGGGAGACTCAAAATGCACTTAGGGAAAGAATTAACGGTCACCGGTCAGACATAGTCACCAAAAAAGACAAACCTGTCTCAATTCATTTCAACCAACCGAATCATGACATTTCTGATCTCATTGTCACGCCAATAGAAAAGACCAAGAGCGACTTTGAAACTTCAGAAGAAATTAAAACGTTTAGGCTAACTAGAGAAAAATTCTGGATTGACAAATTGAAAACAACAGCCCCCCCCTAGGTTTGAATATTCATACGGCTAGCGCAATAGCTCCTTTTGTAGTTCCATTTAGCGCAACAGCAGCAAGTGCATCCAAAATCATCAGAAAACACTATACTGATCACCCGAAAATATTCACACAGAAACTTATAATTGCATATTCTAAAAATAAAAATCTGAACGACATCCTAGTGCACAGTAAATTAGATTAAATAAGACCAGTCTCCACCCTGACCCAAAACAAACCATATATCAAATCCTATGCCTAACCGTTAGTAATTAAAATCAATTAGATATAAGAATCCCTAGCCGTAACCCGGTGATGTGGAACAAACACGATTTTTTAGAAAATCCAATCCGTAGTAGGAAACACACTACTGTGGCTCTCTCCCGAGAGCCTCAAATTTATTTTCTTTTTTCTTCAGAAACAATAATACCAGAATACCAGAAGCACCACCCAAGGAAGACCATCAGCGCCACCAACACCAATAAACAGTGAAATCGCCTTTGTATATAAATCTAATGTATTGTATCTATTTTAATAAAACTAGGAAATATCACGAACTAATTTTTCATCATCCTAGGTCAGTGCTTATGTGGAGACTTAACCTCTCCCCCAAATTCTTAAACCTAACCGTTAGTAAATAAAATCAACTAGATATAAGAATCCCTAGCCCTTTCTTTTAAATCCAATTCCTTGTAGGAAACACACCCAAGAGCCCCAAATTTATTCTTTTTTTCTTCAGAAACAAAAATGCCAGAATACCAGAAGCACCATCCAAAGAAGACCATTATCGCCACCAACACCAATAAACAGTTAAATTACCTTTGTATCTAAACCTAATGTATTGCATATATATTAATAAAACTAGGAAATATCACGAACTAATTTTTCATCACCCTAGGTCAGTGCTTATGTGGAGACTTAACCTCTCCCCCAAAATCTTAAACCTAACCCTAACCCACCGCTGGTCCTCTGGAAAACACCTGAAAACCCCAACCCTAGCCCTAACAATAACCCTAACTCTCCGCAAACACAGGACCAGACTCTTTGTTACCTATTTAGGGTGTTTCCGGTATTTAGTGTGTTTTCCGGTATTTAGTGGTTTTCCGGTATTCAGTATAACATGGTGTTTTCCGGTATTTTCCGGTATATAGTATTGCCGATATTCACTATGCTGTAAATCCTGAAAATGGGAGCATACTATATATTATTGAACGTGTCAGTTGGCTTTGGAATAGCGATCTCTGTTTATAAATAACCTATAATAAAGCCTGTCATTATTTATCCAAAAGATTAGCGGTTTCGTGTTTAAAATAAAGGGAAATAATCTAAATGGCTGACCACCATTTATTTCCCCATTGACATTGATGTTAATTCTGGTTCCTTTACCCGGATCCGACTTTTCATTGGGCTTAACGCTTTTCACTACATGCAAAGCAACAACTGATCATCTCTTTGCTCAATGTTGACCGCTGAAATACTGAGATACACGAACTTTAAAGTAGCATACTATATACATGTAACTATCTGCCATACATTGTTGAAGGGGCGTGTTCGTGTCATACGCCGTAGTTAATTCTTATTTTGTGTTCCTTGAATTAAAACAGAAGAGAGAGTTTATGTTCCAATACTGTATTGTGAAGATGTTGTTGTTAGTGTTTAACGTCCGCTTCCACCGAAGGTGATATCGCAGACAAGTTGTCTTTTTTTTATTTTCATTATCTTAGCGCACGCGCAGACGCGCAGGGGTCTTTCCTGTGGGAGGAAACCGGAGTAACCGGAGTAAACCCACGAGGTTGAGAAGGCGCCCCTATCTCCAAGCCACATACGCTCACACCAGGGATCGAAACCACAACCGCAAGCCAGAGGTGACCGGCCAGCTAGAGGTCGAAGCGTGACACTAAAGACCACTAGGCCATCCCAACCCCCCTGAAGACGTCGAGTCTTACATTCGTATTTAAAGGCAGATTAAGGGTTAACTCGTCGAAGACCCCTGATTAGTCTAAACTTGTCATGGTCTGAGTGCTTCGGGCCTAATTGACATTCATTGTTTTAGTTAATCCTTTAGTTCTCCTTCAGTGAGGAAATACAGTATTGGTAGACATCACTCTCTAAGATGGTAGCCAACTTAATTAATGAGGGTAATTAATTTATTTGAAACAATGAACCAAAGATTATATCAAGGGATATTAATCTGATTAGGCTAACACGTGCATTTAGCTAATTTTAAGTGACTGCCAGTAATCAATCTACCCGTCTATAATATCCCCAGTGTTCGTTTTTGCTTTTGTCAACAAAAGCTAAGTAAAAAAAACCCTACAAAAACAAATACATGAAAATGTAATAATAATGAAAAGTAAATTAAGATTGGAGTACTGTTCTCAACCCTGTGAAGGTACCATATACGCAAAATTATCAATGTAACTATGATCTAGGGCGTATGTTGTTAATATATTGGAGGGTAGGATAGTCAAGGGTTAGATAAGGCAATAGAGAGTAGGAGATTCTTAGATTTGAAATGTATGAAGGATTATGAAGGGCAGAGTGGGGGTGAATAATTGGGATGGTAACACACTCTGAGCCTTCTGTTACTGCTAAAAGTAACTTAACGTGCGACTTACGTTTAAAATAATAATTTATATAAAAGGATCATAACAATGATGCAACACAAAAGGATCGTTACTATGCCAAAATGATCCAATGGTGTATCCGAAGAGTTAGTCAGGTCTTCAGTAGTGTCTGACGCATGGAATTTGTAATCGAATGACGGTAGCTCAGATGAGGCTTGGACTTTGTTGGCTAATACAAGTGCTGTTGTGATTGTGCGCATTTGACAAAATATGAAGATACATGCCAAAGAACAAAGTACAGATAATGTCATTGACGCAATAACAAGAATACTTTTGTTTTCAAAGAATGATGACTCGATTGGAATATCATTATTAATCATAGATTCCGATAGTGATTTTGTTTTGCGCGTATTACCATGCATTTAAGACTCAGATGATTTGCGTTATCATCAGCTATTATTGATGAGAATTGATGCTGATAAATGTGAAATTGTGGCAGATTAGAAACGTTAATAGGTGAGGAAAAGGTTGTATCTCCTGCCACAGAAAAAAAGTTCTGCGTCTGAGAAGACATATTGAAGTAGAGCAAGATTTACAGGATGAAGCCTTGTTGTTCCTGTTGTATTATCAACACAATTTCCAAGACTTTCGGCTAGAAAGAACTCCTGGGTAGACATTGAACACTTACATGGTATAGACATGACACAAAATTTACAACCCTTAACCATGCGTTGACCGGAAGCACAGTTTATGGCTATGTGTGGGGTGTTATACAGTATAACTGAAGAGGGCGTTAACTCTAGCACAGTGCTAGGCAAAGAATTCATTCGGAATCTGAAGTTACAGAAGTTTCTGATCCCATGCTTATCGTCTAAAAAGAGCGAGAAACTCACAAGATGGCACAGTGCCAGCTGACAATGCCAGCTTGTTAACACAATATAGGTTGTCTATACCTTCTCAATTCTGAATAAGTTTAAAGTTAAAAGAAACATAATGTTGGTGATCGTGAGATATGGGAAAATATTGTTGCAAGTCCAAGATTTGAGTCACATGAGAGGAGGAGGTGTTGATTGGAACAGGCAGAGACACAATTTCATATAAATTAAGATGATGAGTATTACTTATTATCGGCACTTTTAATAATATGTAGGGTCTACTATGGTTACGAGAAATAATGAATTGGGCATTAGAATAATAGTACTGAGCATGTGGTTGAAGGAGCTCAACTCTTAACTGACCCACGGCGACTTTTGTCGACGCCTATAACGTTACCGTTAAGTACCAGTTAGCCGAATGCTACGTTTCTAGCATAATGAGAGTTACTTCCCTTATGAACAGACGACTTTTTCTCGTTTCTTCCTGTTTGACATTTTGACAGTGAAAAATCTTACTAATTTGTTTTTGAAAAACTATAATACAAAAGTAATATGTCTGGGGTTATAGGAAGACGTTCTCCTTACAACGGATTACCATCTTTTTTGAATGACAGTGATTCAGATTTTATCGGTGGTGTAGAGTTTTATAGTTTTGCGTTAGAGCGTGATAGGCTAGTAGTAGGCCTACTGATGAAAAGTCAAAGTGATAGAAGCAAGTAGGTTTAATCAACGAACTACTTAAATAAGCTTACATTAAAAGAGATTCATGATCAATGATTTTTAGTTCACAACCGAACAAAGAAAATAGAACTAACCATTATATACATAAATTTTGCATGAAATGTCTAAATTGATTTTTGGTATAAAATTCATATTTATGAAAATAACATTAAATATAGATTATTTCATCCATTTACATGTATGTAGGGTCTATCTACAGTTGTTTTTTAAATAATATTATGACTTTAAAATGTATGTATATTTTAACACTATGTGAAAAATGAAAACTTGTAGCGAAGCGAAAGTAAACATAGCAGCGCCACACAAATGGAAGGTACAGTAATTTTCACATAAGTCGGATCTAAATGGACTGATCAATTTTATCCGAGTTACACGAAGATCTGAGTTAACCGAAGACCTAGTTCAGCTCTGAACGTAGGTCTCATTATCGCCCATGTACGCTCAGGAACCCCCCTATTGAATCCATGTCGAAATAAAATCGGTTCCAAGGCAACTTTTACTGCTAAACGGTCGTGTTTCAGTCTCAGTGAACGCCTCAACAATGTAAAGGAACATTTTAGTGAGAAAATAAGACCTTGCTTACCTCGCTAGAGTCAGTATGTGCAACACAACATGCTGATAAAAATCCGTCCCCTTCTGCTAAACGGAATTTAGGTAAGCTGGGGTGGGGAAAAATTAGAATCGTTGAAAAGCTGAGAAACTTCAGCCATTTATTGCTTTGCCTAGCCCAATAACAATCAAATTTTTTCAAAAATTCAAATTCCGTTTCGTCTTATATGGCCGAGTTGTGCAAATTTGTGCACTGCCCTGTATTTGGATTTCAATGGCGTAAGCCATGCCGTTTGGCGGAGGAGGACGTATTTTTAACACCATGTTGTGAACATACTGCCAATCCGACTTAGGCGAAGGAAAAAATCCGGAATTAGATCAAATGGACCGAACTTTTTTTATCCGAGTTGAGCGAAGGGTCCAAAAGATTTTCTCCAATCCAACTTATACGAATCCGACTTATTCGAGGTTTACTGTACATGAAACTGTGTTTGAAAGTTAAAAAGTTTCCAAACTCGATCTTTCAATCACTTGAATGCCTTTAATGCATAACCATTGGCGTACTCCTCGCAGTGCTTTGTTTGATTAGTCCTAATCACACCCAAGCACTGCCGTAACGAAAGCAAATTTCTGTTCCAAATTATGACTGGTCAATAGTCCGATTAACAAACAATGCCTAACTGCGTAACAATGGAATTCGGTTTGAAACACAGCTCCACATTGTTTACATAACGTTACGTCATGACTTATGAAATATTTACGCACAAATAACCAGTGCATAGCAGAATATTGCAGAAAACTATTTGCGTGACAAACGAGGTTAAATGTAAACAATACTTATTGGAGACGAACAATGTACTTTAACCTTTTTTAATATCTTTAATCACTGGCCAAAGTTTTAGGGAAGACCCCAGATTAAACGAAGGACCAGCAATGGTTAGAGAGGGATTTCTCGGGCCATTGATTCAGGAAAATGAACCATTGGGTAATTTGCAACTTGCTAGAATGAGACTAGACTAAATTAATGTACTAAGAATAGACATACCATCAAGTCAATTGAAAGAAGTGTTGAACAAGAGTATTTCAAGTTTAAAATCAGCAGTTTTACGAAATTACACTCTCTAAAATTCATTCGCCAGTATCATCAATTTGATTGCCAATAAAAAGAATTAACGCATTTGGCGACATGGCTGGTGTCTAGGAACGTCAATGATATAGGAAGGAATGGAGATCTTTGAGATTGATGTATAAACATATATTTTAAGTTTTATCTAAATTGGATTTAAAAAATGTGACCGTTAGAGGGTCCACACCCTTGGTATAGCACACCTTTACACTATTTGCATATAAGGAGCGGCCATCTTGTTGGGCAGTTTTGGTTCAATTTTCACGAAATTCAAAATCAACCACCAATAGGGTGTGATGATATGTTTAATCGTTTTTTTTTAAAATTGGATAAAAATTGTGACCACTACTACAATCTATAGCCATAGTTCAGGAAGTTACGGTCTGATACACATGTATAGCTGAGTATCGAAAGGAATCAAGCTTTTGGGGTTATAAACATATATTTTAAGTTTTATCAAATTGGATAAAAATTGTGACCTCTAATAGTAAGTGAAAGGGGACTGCACCACATACAAACAATTACATGTACACAAAACAAATTTAGGGACTAGACACAATACTCAGAAATTACAAACAATCAAGCGCCATAATCCATAGTTCGATACAGGCCAATATTAAAAGGAACTGAGATCTTTGGGATATAAGCCTATATTTCAAGTTTCATCTAAATCAGTTAAAATTTTGACTTGTAGAGTATCCATAAACAAAATGTCAATCGACAGTGGCAACAGCAATATACGTCCACATGAAAATGTGGCCGTATAAAAGGTGAAAACAAAATACAATGTGCACAGAAAAGAGAAAACCAAATACATAATATAAACATATTTACAATATGCACTTTCTGTCCTCCCTGGAGGATAACACAGTCAATTTTTAATACACTCGCTAACTTCCAAATCTATTGAATTCTTAACATGGGATTTTTCTGTGGGATTTGTCCTTGAAACAAATTTATACAATAAATAACACTTTTGCCAAATGTCATATTTCTTTTCGTAACATATCTTATCCTTTACCAAATTCTCTGCTGATGACAACATGGATGACAAAACCATGCTGTATTTATACCGATTTAATGGGCCCCTGTTGGATAATTGAACTGTCAAAATATGCATGTTTCTATATAATTCAATTTCTAAATGCATACTGTTTATGAAAATTCATAAACTTCACCCAAAATATTACCAACACTGATGTGCCTGATTTTGCACCATGTCCGTGTTATGTCGCAGTTGTATTTTAAAACTGCTGTTTTTATTAGAGGTAACCAGTGTATTTTAATAACAGGCCAATTGCCTACACATTAACATAAACAGTACATATGGGCGGCTTATCTGACGGTCCCATTTCACTCGCAAAGAGATACACTGTCAAAAATGAAAATGGACGTTTTTGATTTTTGTCTTAATAATGAGTAATTGCTCCACCAATCCTCAGACATTCAGCAATTCGTCGTGGCATGTTCCTAATCAACCGTCCAATAACGATTTGGGGCAATCTGACCCACACCTCTTGCAGTACCACGGCCACTTCTTGCAGTGTTGTCGGTTGACGTTGACGAACACGTCTCCCGATCATGTCCCAGACATGCTCTATAGGGGAAAGGTCAGGACTAATGGCTGGCCAAGGCATATGGACAATATGGTGACACTAGAGGTAGTCATTCACGACACGAGCGCGGTGGGCACGGGCATTATCATCTTGAAAGATGAAACGTCGACCTGCACGTTGAGCAAAGGGAAGAACTATTGGTGCCAGGATGTGGTCACGGTAGTACACACCAGTGACCCTTCTTTGAATAATATGCAAGTCCGTTCTGCCAGTCATGGTGATTCCTCCCCAACCCATAACAGACCCACGCCCAAATCTGTCAAGCTGTCCGACGTTAACGTCCGCAGAGGTTATCGCAAATTTTATTTTGTCGGTAATAACAGGTCATATGCATACATTTTAAGATTTTTTCAAATATTAAAGGGCAATAACTCCTACTACAATTATTGGAAATTAATAAACTGCTTTATGACATGAATATAAACATGACATGTATGTATCAATTTCATGTCAAGTGGATGATACCTTTGGTCACTAGTGCATCCGCAAGATTTTAAATAGTACTAATACTAATGGGCCTTAGTAGTAGTACGTATCGGAAATCTTGAATTCCGTCTCAGAACCTATATAACTTTAGCCCCTAAAGCGTTCACAAACAATTATGATAGACAGACAGTGGTGATGACAGTAAAAACTATTTATTACTTGCAATAACATCTTTAAAAATTAGGGTACGAAAAGCAGGTTTATCTTCCTTTACCATCCAATTAGAATTAGTACATGTAGCATGTGTCTCTGCAAATAAAATCTTCATAATTCTTTTTGTGGTCTCTTTGGCTGTAAGTGCTATTTTGCAAGAACAACTATGGGCTGGGCGACAAGCATATTTTCTCCAGTGATTTTTTTTTACGGTCGATCACGAAAGGGGTACACGTAGCAACCACCGACAGGGAAACCACGAACTTTCTTGGCTAATGCAGGGGTCGAACATGAGCTTAAAGAGTCTTAATTTAAACACTAACCAAATTAATTCCACGAAAATTGGAAAATTTGTAGTCGTACTGTATGGTAATAATCTGAAAGTAATTTGTTTAATTTTCACAAACGTATTGCACTTTCATCTTATTTATTGATAGTATTGGCCTATTATCTTACAGAAATCAATTAATTTGACTGTTTGGGTAAATCGCCCAGACTTATAATAATGGCGGAAAATACAATCGAATAATGTTTATGTTGATCAATCGCAAAATTTTTACTTGAAAATATTGTAGGATTATTATACTTTTGCGGTAAATGATGAACATACATAAGATATACGATGAAAAAATATAAAATAAGGACTTGAGAATATTCTTACAAGTCACGACAACAGCTGAACAGGTGTCAGGTGAAGATCGAACGTTCTTTTCACATCTTGGAATTTGTAGTCTATCTATATAATATAAAAATAATCGGGGGTATAAAAAAGAACTTACCTTCAAATCTAATTATTTCAATTTTAAAAGGTGTAACCTATCTTCCTCCGTCTGTTTAATCCGTAATTAATATCCAATTTCCGCGCCATTTTGTTGAAATATCATTCCCAGAATTCCTCGAGTGCAAGAGTACATACGAATGAAAATGAATTAGTTTAATCAATGTGGACAATATATGTAAAAATAAACAAACATAGACTAACTAACACTGAAATCCGCTAATAGAAATACCATAAAGTAGTGGTCGCCCCGGTATTGCGCCTTTGACGCGCATGTGCACAAGCCCAGCAACGAGTTGCGCATGCGCGGGTCACTTCTGGTCATCCTTAGCAACGGTCACTTCCGGTGTTGGTGTCACGAATAACGTCACTTCCGGTGACGACACCACTTCCGATGATGACGTAATGCAACGGTCATTTCCGGTGATGCCGTCAAACGTGACGTCATAATGACGTCATATGGGTTTCCCTTTTCTAGTGACGTCATACGTGACGTCATAGGGATTTCCTCGGGGATTCCCATTTCTCTCGACCTTTCTCGGGAGTTCCCTTAGCAAAGGTCACTTCCTGTGTTGATGTCACGAAAAACGTCACTTCCGCTGATGACACCACTTCCGATGATGACGTAATGCAACGGTCATTTCCGGTGATGACGTCAAACGTGACCGTCATAATGACGTCATAGGTTTCCCTTTTCTAGTGACGTCAAACGTGACATCATAATGACGTCATAATTTCCCCCTCTTTCTAGTGACGTCATAGGGGATTTCCTCGGGAGCCCATTTCCTCGTGTTCTCTCGACCTTTCTCGGGAGTTCCCTCCCCTATTTTCGTTTTGGAGGTAGACCACCATTAATTTCCCCATTGACTTCAATGTTAATTCTGGCCTCTTTTCCCACCTCCAACTTTTCCCCAAATTTTCGTTGGGCTGAATGCTTTTCACTACAGACAGAGGAACAAATGGTCATGTCTTTGCACTAAAATTTGTATGAGGTTGACCACCAAAATTTTGAGATACACAAACTTGAAGAAGCATTCTACAAACATGTAGGGGAGAGTGGGGTGAAGTCGGACAATTTTCAACTCTTCGTAGATAAAGGTTTGAGTCAAAAAGATGAATCTAGTCAGAGAAGTAAACTTTGATCCGTAATATAGCATAATATATTGCCTATAAGTTATATGTATGTATTTATGGTGGTGACATAATTTATGACTCTATGGGCAATCAAACAATGCACTTAAATATGTGGTGAATTGGGACAGCTCGGGGTCAATTGGGACATGCCATGGGTTGAATTGGGACTATATAGATTAATTTCAATGCAGCGTACAAATAAAACTAGTATTATCTGTAAATAAATAAACATCAGATATTATATAAACTAACAGTTTATTATTCTCATTTAATTTGACACATAAGAAATAAAATTAAAGATTACTTGAACCTCAAACACTAATGTAAGCAAACATAACTCAACCATAACATAATCATTTTACATGGAACGCAAGATATAAATCTTGACTTAATAAACATAGCTCTGTATTTGATTTAACGAACATCCAGCCCTCCAAAATCTAAGGGAAATATCACTCCATCTTTTGTTCTGGTGGTTGTGCCTCTAGAAATTGGTTTCGGTAAAATTGATTTAATCTGACTAGGCAATACATGGGCAATGTCTGCCACCTGGGGTTTAACAAATTTTTCCTTAATTTTAGAACTTTTTTCTGAAAAATTCAACTTCAATCATCTTACCATCATCCTCATCGAGTGACAAAATCTGAGCAACATAATACACACAACATTTATCATATTTCCCAACACCTTTAAATGCCACAAGAACATAATTATTAATCATCAAACTACTTTTGTTAATATAGTTTAGGGAGATCTCCAATTCATCATTGACATCTTCTTCGCTGTCGTATTCATCTGTATCATTATCATTAATTCAAATGTTTCCTCAGATGAAGAAGAGCTTTCATAAACTTTCTCCTTCTGTTTCTGTGTCCCAGAGCTCTTATTGAACTTTTTCTTTGCAAATTTATTTGCAACCCTGATTGACTTTTGTCGTTCCTTTTCTTCTTTATCTCTTAAATTATCGCGAATACGTTTTAGCCCAGGAGTTGATGTTGCTACCATCGTCTTTCCCCTTTTCCGACTTTGATTATTCTTTCTTTCTTCTTCAGCTTTAGGGTAACCTCTGATCTTCTCTGGAGTCAAAAATTCTTCATTATCGGAAGATCCAGGTAGTTCATGAACGTTAGGCTGAAGTATGTTACCATGACTATGGGAAAGTCCAGCATGGTCTGCATTTTGAGTCGGATCAGGTCGATCTGTTATCGAAGATAGTAAGAACTCATCTTCACCAAAAATATGCTTGTTGAATGGCCATATTCCTGTTGCTTGAAATCCTGCAATTATGTTACAAGGTGTGGAAGCTCTTAACCATGCAGTCCCTATCAACTGGCCCATTTGGTAAATGGTTATGGTTTTACCAGGATTCTTCATCATCCAACTGTTAGCTTCAGAATTAAAATATGTCTTAAATGGTCCAAAAACAGATCGGTCTAGTGGTTGAGTTTTGTGACTGGTATGTGGAGGTAAAGTTATGATGTGAACTCCATTATCTCCATTATCCTTCGTAGAATTGGTATTCTGTACTATGTGCTTCATAACATCAAAAAATAAGGTAGAATTCATCCAGCCTGAATCTGATACAAGTCCAAGTGATCCCTCGGGAGCACCTGTTAGAAAGATTTCCTTGAAATTTTTTCTGGGGAAAACATACGTCAACGGTAAAGATGTTCCGGTTGCTGAAACAATGGCACAGACAGTAACAAGCTGCCCACGTTCACGAGAAGAAGTTTGTCCAACTTGTTTGGTTCCCTTCATGCTGATGACCTTGGGTACTTTCTGCACTGTTGTCACACAACTTTCGTCGAGATTAAATATTCTTCCCCCAACACTGGTTACTGGGGGGAGGGGGGGGCCTTGGTCATCCCTGAGGAGTTCCCCAGCACGCTTTCACGAAAACGTCTTTTTAATAACATTTTTACTAACATTTTTAATTATAGAACAATAGAACAACCCGTTTGTCCACCCATACAATTTAAGGATGGAAAATGATTTTGAGCCCATTGGTTCACCAGCACATCATTTTGCCAGGTATTGGTGCCAAACAATTGCAGGCACCGTTTCGAATGGCAGATAAAAAATAAACAGTAATGTCCACACACAAAACTCGTTAAACTCTGTAACCATTGGGGTTGATGTGTAGTGGGTCCGTGACGTTGACTGAAATCGAAAAAATACAAGTGCCCAGGTCCTTCACACATAAACACGGTCCAGTGAGTGCTGGGGTCTTGTTCGTCGTCGGTATTGACAATGTAGGCTAGAGGATAGGTGATTCCGGGACCAGACGCCACCAAAGACGTCCGAATGGTGACGCAGGGCCTCTTCCAGTTGTAACGTGAATAAAGGACTACCAATCCATGATGACTCGGTGGTTACGATCGATTTCCAAGACATTGTCGTATTCGGCAAACAGCATAATATTGAGAACGTTAGTGCGGGCTGCCGAGAAGCGTAGTTCTAAAGACAGGTTACCCGTGGTTCTGGGGTGTGAATAGGCCACGTCTGCTCCTCAATCGTTGGTCAAATCAAAATAAAACAGCGTGTTACCCTTGATATAATCGTGGAAACTAAGATCCAAATCTTCTCGGGTGTTGAGACCATCCACGCGATTCATTAAATCCATGTGAGGTGTGATGGCCAATTTATCGCAAAAGTTGAGATCGGCATAATCATCCACGACTATTCCATCTATGGTCAATCGAATGTGCTTGAGGTTATGATAATGAAATCGGAACGGGTTCCTGGTATTACATGTATGTCCATCGTAAGCTCGGTTACTGACCAACCCCACAAATAGACGCGTGGGTAAGGTTTCGTTGATGAACAGATTGTCCAGGACGTGGCTGGTACGGTTACTCGGCACGGCCACATCTTTGACGACCATGCGTTTCAAGGGATACTTGGCATTGATGACTTGGAGTTGGTTGTTACTCCGCGTGTACGTGGCGGGAGAAAGGGTGACGAACGGAATTTCCAAATAAACTTTGTTGAAATCAATCTTGTAGGGTCCTTTATTGTCGGCATGCATCAGGAAAAATTTGGAGGATTGTTTTTCCAAACTCAGACGTTGATCGACTTGGTCCACTTAGTACCTCTCTTGTAAAAACATATCTAAATGCAACCGTGATTGTAATTCCATCACTCGGCTTTGTGAGATACGTTTGTAGCGTTCCATCAAACCGGCATTGGCAGGTTCGGAGCCTCTGCATTCACTTTGACGGGCGAGGCTTGATCAAATTCGCCGGCTGTATCCTTGTGCCACAGGACTTGTCGGTCTAAATGGTTCGTCTTGGCTTGTTTTCGATAGGCGTAATTAGGTAAAAGAGACGTGACCAACGTATCAGAAGCTTTTCCCAGCCGCAATTTCACATCTTTAAACAAAGAGTGCATCCAAATATTCACGTGACCCACGGGTTCGTCTAGCGGTAGATTGGTACCATCCTCTTTCACCACCTTGAGTTGAATGTACAGGGTCGTATTGGCCAAATCGATGAAACCCGTACTGGCATTGTTCACCAGGAATTCAATCGGTCCACCGTGATTTAGATCGGGTGTGATGGCGTATTTACGTATTTTGGTCACTCGGGTAATGGCCGTGTGCGTGTCGCGCACTTGTAACAATTGTTCCAGTTCATCGCGAGCACAAGGACAGGAATCTTTACGCATTGCTGAAGCCATGATCAAAGATGTCTGGCCGAGGACGTTTGGCTCGCGAAATGACGCCTGTGGATTTTCCTTTCCTTTTTATAGAATTTTTGGTTTTGGGCGGTCTGGTGTCTGTTTGTCGGCGTCGGGTTTGGGGTGTTTTGGAGGACATGACATCGGCTAGTGTTTGCCGGAGACGTTGTTTTATGGTGCGCTGGAACACATTCTTCAAACTCTGGCCCACACTTTGTTTTCCCGATATCACACCAAGGGCTGCTTTTCCCAATTCTCCAAAAGTCTCTTTGTTAAAAAAAAATTGGCCTTTAAGGCATTCTTTCCAGCTTTCAGAAAGGGTTTCGCCATGTTCAGTAACCCCTGTAAACGCCCCGCGCCCTTTTACCGCAAGACACCCCTCCGGTAGACGTTGATGGGCGTGGGCGTCTTCATGTTGGCGCCCTTTTGGCGTAACACACCACGATAAATTTGCATTATGTTTTTTTGAATTGTCAGATATCCTCTCATTGTCTCATATAACAACTTTTCATCTTCAACGGAATTATCAGTGAAATGAAATTCGATCGTTTGTCTGTTACCGCTCGTTACTTCAGTCAGTTATATAGAAGGACAACTCATGTTTGTCATGTTTGACGTCACATCCCGTTTCTTCACGTGCTTGTTACAAGTCTCGCGTAGCAATGATCTTTGTGTTAAAATTATATTTGGGATGTATTTAACGAGCTCTATCACATATTTTATAATGACTGACACCAATATTGCCCTTTAAGAACAGCAGATGTGACCAATAACCTTAAAAAATCAGTGACAAGCAGTGCAATATACCCACAATGCTATGTTTCCTCTTGATCTCTGATAGTAACACTGATACATTAATTACCACCCACTTCCTTCATACTAAGAGTCATTTAAAACATAGATCTATGTCATGTTATTGCAGATATCAATCAAGACCTAATCAACCAGAACCTTACTTAGGAAAGGATAATGTCCTCATCAGAGGAAGCAGTGTCAAAGTTATCATCAGAGGTATCCTGATCATATTGCTCAATGTCCTCTTCATTCAGGACCATTAAAACGCATGATTTCATTCTGTCCTTCTCTCAACTATCTTCCGGCGATGGGTGCCGGGTAATTCCTGATTTATCAGCTCTTCCCGACATCTTTGCGACAAAAGATGTCCCTTTTGATTTGTAGTGAAACTTCTGATTCGCAACGAGGACTCCTGCTTTCATCGATGCCCTTTAGCTTCTCCAGAAGATTTTTACATCTTGCCTTTGGCCCATCTCGTCTTCTCAAACACGATGTAGCGATATCATTCACCGTGAAGATGTATGTGGCTAAGCGACAAGCAATCTCCTCACTCAACAGGCATCGCTACACCGTGTTTGTGAAGACGTAATGGGTCTACGGCAAGATGTAAAAATCTTCTGGAAAAACTGAAAAGGGCATCAATGGTAGTATGATTCCTCCGTGCGAATCAAAAGTGTCACTACAGATGAAAAGGGCATTTTTGGTCGCAAAGATATAGGGAAACGCTGATAAATCGGGAATTAACCAGCGCCAATCGCCAGAAGACAGTATGAAATCTAATGGTTTAATGGTCCTGAACTATGGGAGTCATTGGTTGAGGAAGACGTTGAGGAATGAGGAATCTGATGATGCTGAATTTGATGGAGATGGTTGCCTCTCCTAAGTAAGGTTCTGGTTGATTAAGTCTTGACTGATATCTGCAATAACATGACATAGATCTATGTTTTAAATGACTCTTAGTATGAAGGAAGTGGGCGGTAATTAATCAGTGTTACTATCAGAATCAAGAGGAAACTTAGCATTGTGGGCATATTGCACCGCTTGACACTGATTTTTTAAGGTTATTGGTCAAATCTGCTGTTCTTAAGTTCATCTACCACCTAAATATTCATTTTTAAGTTAGTGGTTGTGAATCCTATGATCATTCCTTACATTTTACACCTTGTTCCAATGTCGCACCTTTCATGTTAATTAAATTTCTAATTACGGGTCATTCGGTGCAAACCAGCATCATTCTCTTCTTAAGTACACTGACCACCAGAAATTTCATTCTTAAGTTGATGATAATGATTTCTGATATCAATCCGTACAATTTAGGCTTGGTTTCTCACTCGCATCTTTCATGTTGATTAACACTTTAATTACCGATGGGGGTCGAGTGATATTTTCGTTATTTTTGAGATTATTTCATACTTTTAGCTAAAACTACATTTATTTTATGTCTCATATTTTTGCTCCTAGCACTATCAAAAATGTCCATGTAGTTTTGTGCAATATACTTGGAATAGATCACGAGATAATGGAAAAATCATTTTCAGTAAAATCGAAAAATTGCTAATTAGTGACATCTGACCTCTTCTTAGTGGCCTTTCCACCAAAAAAAATCCTATTCTTAAGTTATATTTCCTAATTCAGGGCACATTCCTCTATCAAATGCCATTGAAGTGGAACTTGCACCTTCCATGTTGAATAAACCCATTTTGGGGGGTACTATGGGTGGCTCCTCCTACCACACCCACCACTGGCGCATCTTAAGAATTGGGTTTCTGGGGTCTCCTAACCCAGCCATACACCACTAGCATGCCAAACCTTCCGCACCTTCCATGTTGAACAAAACCCACCTAGCTCCCGGACTATTTGGTGAATGACACTTTATGGCCAAGACCGTTTCTTATATAGAGGCCAATGGTAGTGATGCTGTCGTACTTGAAGGGCTGATAATGGATGACCGTCGGACGATGATAACCGTGAGAACTTGGAAAGACACCCAACAAAGGCGCCACCACATTCCCCATCTGCATACAGATAAAACATGGTGTGTCCCACATTGATGTCAAAGGTGTCCGGGGCCACGATGAGATCCCTCTGTTTGAAAGACGTTAAATGGTCCAATCGGGGTATAATTGTGGTCTCGTGAATCCATCTCAACGAGGATACCACGGAGCACGCCAACTTCAGTTGTAGAAAGGGTATACGTTTGAGATATTTAAAGCCGTCTTCCGTATTGATCTGCAACTTGATCTTTTTCGTGACTTCGTCCAGCACGAAGGATATGATTGGTTCTTCTTTGATTGCTTTGCTGTAGGCTTCTATTTTGGCTTGATAATTCTTCTCGTGTTCTTTTTCGATTTCCGTTCGGGATTGTCCGGATGTCTTCGTTTAGGTTTGGAATGCAACGTTTCGAGCGTCACGTGATCTTTAAACAAAGCGCATATAAGCGAATTTATCTCAGCCAACAAGTGCTGGACACTGTTGTACGTTCCCTTAGGAATAGGATACTTTTTTTATCTCAACCTTGGCGGGCTCTTCGACCATTTATTATTCTTCGGTAGGTTGCCTGGCCTGTGCACGTCTGGATTATAGGGTGCGATCATCACCATAATACGACTAATCTGGCTACTTCCGTCCGAGAGATTGTTCCACGTCATGGGAAACGACACGGAAGCCAATCCCACGTTGGTGGTATTGAGGGCTGGTGCCGGAAGCAGATCGCCAATACTACTGGACAGGAGGGCCGTCCACAGGGTGGTTTGGGGACAGGAGGGGCGTGTGGCTAACTGAGCTAAAGCGACACCTGCCACCACGTACACTAAAATCACTTGACAGAAAAAGACAATTTCCGCTTGCGGGATGCGTCTGCCAAAACAAGACCAGTGACGTCGATGTTCGGAGAGGGACGTAGAAATCGTTGACGTGGCTTCGTCTTGTGACATTCTCTGAAACACATTGGGACTATTTATAGACAACGGCGCTCTTGGGTATCCAGGAATTGAAGCTAGCAGGGTATCCCAACCATTTGACCAACATATCGCCAATAATACACAGTTAGAATTTGTACCCATCGTTAAAGGGCGCCAAGGACGAGACATCAGATAAATCGGCCTGCCACTAATGATCTACACCAGCCACGATGGTGGATAAACGAGGCAACCGTTTTCGTATGGGTTTATGCAAGGTGTACGTGCGTTGTCCCCGTAACCAGGCCCGGACGCGTATCAATGGAACCCCGGTAGCTTTCTGTAAACGGGTCGCTCCCCCGAAACCCGCAGGATGTATAGGTTCGTAATACACACGAGACAACTTCTTGTCCATTTTAAAAGGTCAACTCCCACGGGTCTATTTATACTGATTACACACTGGGCACACACTGGGTACACACTGTTTACAAGTCTTTATTTTGCAAGTTTGTACAGGTTTTTATTAAAACTTTACAGATTTTTTACAGATTTTTATTAAAACTTTACAGGTGTTTTTTAGTTAAAACTTTACAGTATTTTTTTTTGGTTAAAACTTTACAATTTTTTTTTTGTTAAAACTTTACAGTTTTTATAAGTCTCTGAAGGGGATTCAACGTGGTGCTGATCTTCGACTGGTTTGAAGAAGTTTCCTTTTTTGTTCTCGAGGTGTCGTCCAGCGTACCTCCAGGGGTGTACGGTGGGTCTGCTGGGGTGTCCTACGAGGCGGCATCCTTTCTCCACAAGTTGGTGTCTTCCATTGGTCTACATTCCCCACCTCGTTCCACCCCGGTGCTGGCGACACGGTTTTACGACTTCGCATTAAATCGTTGACGATATCGTAGGCATTCGTTCCTTTGATCACTTGACCATCACGTTCCAATTCATAATTTTCGTTCCATTCCAAAGGTGTCTTTCCTTTTATGTGTTTTAACAATTGTTTGGCTTTAGAACGATACTTGATAGGAACCGATTCCAGGATCGATTGCGAGACATTGGGTTCTTGTGGTGGTTGTGGTGAAGGTTGAGGCGGTGGTGGTGGTGAAGGTGGCGGTGCTTGCGGGGGTTTGGAGGTCGCGAGTTTTTTTGCATCGTATGAAATCTTTCAAACAACTGGCCATACTTTTGCATTTTATCGGCATCGGGCATACGGGATTTCAAGACGGTATCCATCTCGGTCGACACTTCTTCCATGACACGAGGAATAGGGTCCCGTTCCCACCCGGGTTCGTACGGCTTCAATACCGTGACACTGGGTTCGTCCACCGGAACCAATTTCATTTTCCGTGCAAATTTCATCGTCGTCGTTTCAGCTGCCGTTGAATACAGGGAAATACGTTTATTCCAAAGGGCTGAAAAGCCCATGAACGACTTCGTTGATGCCAAGAGGTTTTTGAGGTTCCCAAAGAACGCAACACAAGTTTTAAACGTTGCAAACGTTGTTTTTCGCGGGGCGTCAGAGGTAAGGTGCCTTGTAGTAAATAACCAATACACTCGGATAAACAATTCACCACGTTTCGGGGCGCTTGTCCAATCAGACGTTTTCGCCAAGCTGGAGATACGTCCAATAACACATTCAAGAGAGGTAATGACTGCATGGTGACGTCTTGGTATTCGGCGTTCGTTTCTAGAGTTTTACGTCCACTTCCACCTAAGGTGATATCGTAGACAAGTCTTGGTATTATACTGGATGGCCTTTTATTGTAGTCTTAGGGGTCTGGATACGAATCTGGATACCAATCTCTGGATACGAATCTGGATACCAATCTGTCTTGTCCACGTTTAGATTTGGATTGGGTGTTCACGTATTGTAAAAGCGTAATACGCAATCCTCGGATACTGACTCCAGTCAGGGAACTTCCCCTGAATTAACGCAACGGCGCGCTTAGCATCTGGTAATTTAATTCTGGGATATGTGTCCAACAAAAGTCTACCGCGGACTTTGTGCTGCGCCTCGCGCCATTTTGATGTTAAATTTTTAACCGTCTTTTTCTTTTGCTACGTACCCTTGAAAACGCGGTAAAATGACTCAGCAGTGGTCAATGAGTGGCCCATTGCCGAGGACAGTATCAGGGATAGGTCATGGGAAAGGCCTTCCGCGTTGCTCTTTGACTGGACGGTGTGGCGGCAATCAGTAGTGGTGATCACCGTTAAGCTGATTGCAGCTCATTTTTCATGACTGTGGCCTGCAAGGCCGCCTCCATTCCCTTTGCCATCGAAGTCGTGCGCGAGCCTATCAAAAAAATTAAAGAAAGTATCTTGCTGATACAGGCACTTCGGGTTTCCTGTGCTTCTTTTGAATGAAATGGAGTAACTTGGCAACTTGATTTACCTTGTTTGTGGCGCTTTTTTCTTTTTTTCCGGCCTTGCACCGCATTATATGCTTGAAAAGGGAAAACAAGTGAGCGTCGCCCTTGCCCTCCTCTGTGCTCCAGGCAATTTTCTCTGACAAACCAGCAGACTTTCTTATCCCACGGATGAAACCAACACAAGTTGCCCCCTATAGGTATTGACCCTTAGCAAATTGTTCAGTTCGTCTTAAGACTCCCTTTCAGACTCATCCTCGCTACTAGAGGACATAATCGGAAGAGTTTGTCTGCGTGTTCTTGTGCGAGAGGCTATCTCTGGACTACTCTCCGCATCTGGGTGAGTAGCTGGAAGTCATCGTTAGCACTGGCTTGGGGAAGATCGGTCGGAGTGGCCGCAACTTCGTCCGTTGCCACTTCACTCGTAGTCGGGGAATAATTTGAGTCCGTAACCTGTTCTGACTTTACCAGAGCCTCTGACACATCGGGGGCGCGAGGTGGTATTATCTTGGTCCCTGGAAGTTGCAACGGGCCAACGACCGTCGATCATTACCTCAATACCCGTTGCCTCTATAATTTTTGGAACATTCGGGAAGCTTACCCACCCATCATTAGCGGGTACAAGTTTCAATATATCTGTCACGCCAATCTTGGGGTTTATTGCGTACTGACGCTCAGAAATGTCGCGGGATATACGTAACACTCCTTTCTTACTCCTATCCTGCATCACTGACAAGGAGAAACCACGCCGGAAAATCTGGATGAACTTTCTCGGCCAATGCAGGGATCGAACACCCGACCTCCATGCTAGCGAGCCAGCGTCTTACACACTTAGCCACCGTGATCCCCCACCCTCAAAGAAACGCGCCTATAAGCCAGAATTGATATATCTAGAACACATGTTTATTACTGTTTTGACCAACAGGAACTATCTCAAGTTGCCAAGTGTGTAATTACAACCACAGAATTGTTTAGATTGATGTTTATTTCCAACAAGAAAAATCTCAAAGTTGCCAAGTATGCAATTACAATTACATTCATTTTCAATCATTCCCACATTCGGATAATATCTCAACAAATTATTGGGTCAAAACGCTCGTCGGTAGGATATATTCATGCATACATTAGTAGTTTATATATATTAATAGTTTATAAATTAACACATAATTCTAGAAACCCCCACTTATCTGCGATATCATGTTAGGTTGAAGTGGATGTTAAATCCCAGGAACGAACGATGAGGATCCCAACAACATTCGCATTGATATTAGAAAGGAATAATAATTTACGAGTTGGATGGTTTTATTGTTACAGACCTCACAGCCACGTCGTTCCATTTTCAAAATACACAGTATGTGTTTAAATTGAATTAAAATTGATTGAATAATTATGGTTGATAATATAGGTTGATTAATTAATTAATGACACATTCCAATGGACATATACTATGGAATGTTAAATGCATATTTTGGGATTGTAGCTGTGAAACATAAAATTAAAATTTAATTTCAACAGACACATTATGTTTTTCTTCTATATTTCTGTAATTGAATCGCACCAGCAGGTGACTGTCGGGGTTAGTTTGAAGTCGGCTTAGGTTTTAGATTAATCCTGTAAAATTAGATGGCATTACACAAATCGTTACATTCTTGTGGGTATATAAGTACGTAAGGAACGTACGATGAGGATCCCAACAACATTTGCATTGATATTAGAAAGGAATAATAATTTACGCGGTTTTTTTTCTCTCAATTTGATGTTTTTATTGTTATAGATCTCACAGCCACGTCGTTCCATTTTCAAAATACACAGTATGTGTTTAGATTGAATTAAAATTGATTGAACAATTATGGTTGACATTCCAATAGACAAATACTATGGAATGTTAAATATTTTGGGATTGTAGCTGTGAAACATAAAATTAAACTTTAATTTCAACAGACAAATTATGTTTTTCCTCTATTCCTGTAACTGAATCGCACCAGCAGGTGACTGTCGGGGTTAGTTTGAAGTCTGCTTAGGTTTTACATTAATCCTGTAAAATTAGTTGGCATTACACAAATCGTTACATTCTTGTGGGTATATAAGTAAGATAGGAACGAACGATGAGGATCCCAACAACATTCGCATTGGTATTAGAAAAGGAATAATAATTTACGCGTTTTTTCTCTCTCAATTTGATCTTTTTATTGTTGCAGATCTCACAGCCACGTCGTTCCATTTTCAAAATACACAGTATGTGTTTAAATTGAATTAAAATTGATTGAATAATTATGTTTGATAATATAGGTTGATTAATTAATTAATGACAAATGGATAAATACTATGGAATATTAATTGCATATTTTGGGATTGTAGCTGTGAAACATAAAATTAAAATTTAATTTCAACAACCACATTATGTTTTTCTTCTATTCCCGTAATTGAATCGCACCAGTAGGTGATCGTCCGGGTTAGTGTGAAGTCGGCTTAGGTTTTAGATTAATCCTGTAAAATTAGATGGCATTACACAAATCGTTACATTCTTGTGGGTATATAAGTACGTAAGGAACGAACGATGAGGATCCCAACAACATTCGCATTGATATTAGAAAGGAATAATAATTTACGCGTTTTTTCTCTCTCAATTTGATGTTTTTATTGTTACAGATCTCACAGCCACGTCGTTCCATTTTCAAAATACACAGTATGTGTTTAAATTGAATTAAAATTGATTGAATAATTATGTTTGATAATATAGGTTGATTAATTAATTAATGACACATTCAAATGGATCAATACGATGGAATATTAATTGCATATTTTGGGATTGTAGCTGTGATACATAAAATTAAAATTTAATTTCAACAGACACATTATGACTTTCTGGGGTGTTCCCACTTAGCCGGCAGGCTTTGATGTCAAATTTTGCCGCTAATCCAGAGTTAATCCTAGAACAATGGTGTTATAAACTATAGTCCATATCTTTTTTAAGATTAAAACTGTATTGATTTTAACAAATTTAACTTTTATTAAATAACATTAAATAGCTTACACATATAAAAATATATTGATTTTAACAAATTTAATATTTATTAAATAACATTAAATGATTTACACATATAAAAATGCATTACAATGACGGGGCCCTCAGAGGGCTGTGTTTAAACTACTGAAATACTGAAACACTGAAATCTACTGAAAACTAAAATTAAAATACAAAATAAAATATGGTCAATGATGGAGGTAGACTGATTGCGTCTTTTAAAACATTCAAAGCATAATAGGCATCAACAAAATTTTGGAGAAAAAAAAATCGGAATTTTTTTTTTTTTTTTTGAGGGTGGGGGGGGGGCTATTTTTAAAACCATAGAACTAAATACACTGGAACGCCAACGAGCCACTTAGAGCGAATTATGCTCGCCCTCACATGCGCGAAGATGAAAGTGCCATGTTTACTTCCGGTAGGCCAAATAACACATGGATTTCGACGTATTTATTGATGTCATTTTAGACGTCTTGTATTGAATGAAATTTTTGAAAATATAATTATTATTTTTGACCCGGTTACTTGTTAGTTCTTGTGTATTTACACCCGTGAAAGCTATTTTTGGACTATATGGACGGAAAATACGATCCTTCGCAATGCATTAATTTTGATTTGAGTGTAGGCCTACAAGACAAGTACAAATCAATCATGAATGTGACTGTCAATTCAATGAAGCGTTCGCGGCACCAATTACTTTCGTTTTTAAAAGAAAATAACAGAAATTGTAGTTTTTTTTATCAAGGTATGTAAATGGAGATCCACTTCAATAATATCAAATTTCTACTTGGTACTTTTTATAGACCACCAAATTATTCGGCTTCTAAAAACTTAAATATCCTTGAATCTTTTCAATTGGCTTTAACCGATGATATCAACAAATGTTTTATACTTGGAGACTTTAATATTGATTTTAATTTAAAACTAATACTTTTATACACGATGCTATAAATATGTTTGATTTGACACAACTTATAACTGAACCAATCAGAATTAGCGATTTTGGCAAAAATACTACATTAGATCTCATTTTAACCAATGTTCCCCAATTTATCAAAATATTTGGCTGTCTTGATAACTTTTGCAGTGGCCACTGTCCGATATATTGCCAACTCTTATTTCATAGCCATCACAAACAGTCTTACAAACGACTTATTTGGAACTACGATGAAACTGATCACATCTCTCTGAAGCACGCAGTATTAACAACTAATTGGGACACAGTACTAAACCTAGAATCTATAGATGAATCATGCAGTACATTTACAAATGAGCTAATCAAAATTACCAAAAAACACATTCCGAACAAATTAGTTACAATTAGACCAAGAGACAAACCCTGGATGAATAATGAAATTAGACGATTGAGTAAAAGGAAAAACAAAATTCATAAAAAAGCTAAAAAGTCAGATTTGGCAAATCACTGGGCAGAATTTCGGAAAATCAGAAACCAGTTCAAGGACCTTATAGAAAATAGCAAATTATAATATTATTCCAAATTAGACAATAAAATTAATGACCCAAACATAAATGTTTACATAAATGATATCGTTGATGAAATTGATTCAAACGTTAAATTATTTGCAGACGATACTACATTATATTTACTTATTGAAGATCCAATTAAAAGCGCAGAAGTCTTAAATCTAGATATGGAGAGAATAAATGTTTGGGCAGACAAATGGCTAGTTACTTTCAACCCCTCAAAAACTGAAACACTCACCACTTCTACACGAATGCCTTCTCAATCACCGCCTCTATTTATGAATAATATTAAAATTAAAGAAGTTTTAGAACATAAACATTTAGGCTTTTTTTTCCAAAATAATTCGAAATTTGATGTCCACATTAACAATATTTGTAAAAAAGTTAGTAAACTAGTAAACTGTTTAAGATCTCTGAAATATCGACTAAACAGAAAACCCCTTTATACAATATACACTTCTTTCATTTTACCTCATTTCGATTATGCAGATGTTATATGGGACGGCTGCACAGAACACCTAGCTAATAAACTTGAGCAACTACAATTAGATGCACTGCGCACTATTTGTGGCGGCGTGAGAGGAACTAGCCATTCATTATTATATAAAGAAACTGGAGTTGCACCTTTAAAAGAACGACGGAAAAGACATAAGTTGTTTTTATTTTATAAAATTGTTAAAAACCTAACTCCTGAATACCTATCTAACTTATGCATTACCAAACCCCAAAATTATTCTTTTAGGCATACCAATACCTTATTTTACAATTCGTTCTTTCCATCTGCTACTAGATTATGGAATTCCCTTGACTCTACTGTCCAGTCCTCAGAATCACTAGCAAAATTTAAATTACATTTTACTAAATCTGATATCAATGTTCCTATTTATTATAACTTTGGCAAACGTAAAAAAATCAAATAATTCATTCCAAATTCAGACTTTCTTGCAGCGACCTAAATTCTCATCTTTTTTTTCGTCATCTCTCTGATTCCCCAGCTTGCATTTGTGGTCATCAAGTTGAAGACGTTTATCACTTCCTTCTTGTTTGTTCCTTACATTCAGATGTCAGAAATAATACCATATTATGTCTACCATCATTATATCGAAATATTAATATCCTTTTATATGGAAATTCCGATATTTCACTAAAAGAAAATACTAAAAAATTTTCAGCTGTTCATGACTTTATTGAAAAATCGAAGCGTTTCAGTCGTTGAGAAACTTTATTTTTCACTTTAAAATTATTTTTTTTTAAAAATGTTAGTATATTGCCAAATTTTTATGTTATGACGCCAAGATTTTACTACAACATTTATGTGCTTAAACATTGAATTGGATTATTATAAAATAATTATATACTAACATTGTCATAATTATTTAAATTATTATTTGAAAATCTCCAGGGACAGATTATCATATATTTACTGGGGTTTTTTTGGGGTTTTTTTTTTTTTAAAGTTATAACTTACGTTTATGCATATTGAAATGTATGTAATTGTATATTTGTATATATGTTATAGTTTAACCATTATTTCTCATAATTCATATTGTATATACTTTTCTTTGTACTGGAGAGGGGTGATATAGGCTTTGTCCTGTTCCCCAATCCTATTCACTAGTTTGAATAAAATATTGTTTAAATAAAAAAAAAAAATTACTTAAACATTTATTCCAATAAAATATTTCATATTATTAATCTCGAAATAGTAAGTCTTGGTAACTTTTTACTTTGTTGGTTTCACAGTTTTAGCCCTTTGCTATGCTATTGCCTAGGTAGCGGCCCGAGTTAGATTTGTTTACAATTACAAACAATTTTTAATCAAACCCCATTACCAGGACATTATTTCTCTGCCTGCTTATTTGATGCTTAGTGAAATTCAAATTTCAATGTCTTGATGGCTATAAGAATTATATTAGAATATGTGTTATAATCCCAAGTACCGATAATGTCAACATAATATACAGTATACTGTGTCTTTTAAAATGATAAAAAAACCTTTTCGACCAGTTAAAAACTTTACCATTTCACGCATGTGTTTTATTTTAGCAGATTGATGGGGAAATATTCAAGTTTTTAACGCAGAGAGGATTGGCCAAAAACGGCCGTAGCACACGTGGAAGGTAATCTGATTTGATAAGTAGGTAATTTGTGATAGGCCTACCTATTACTAAAAACAGTGATCAGCTGTCAAAAAAAGTCACAATATGCAGGCAGAATTCTCGGGGCATTTTTATGAAGATTTGTAAAAGTAAAATAATGCTAGGCCTTGTAATATATTCCTACATATTTCTTTAAAAGGGTGATCAACTGTCAGAAAAAAAATCGCGATATGCAGGCAGAATATGTCACTGCATTTTGTGAAGATTTGTAAAGTTAAAATAATATAGACCTACTAGGCCTCATTATATACCCTTGTCTATTTCTAAAAACTGTCATAAGCTGTCAAGAAAAGTCACGATATGCTGGTAGAATTCTCTGAGCATTTTATGAAGATTTGTAAAATTAAAATAATACTAGGCCTTGTAATATAGGCCTACATATTTCTAAAAAAAAAAAGGTGATCAGCTGTCAAAAAAAAAAAAAAAAAATCGCGATAAGCAGGCAGAATATTTCACTGCATTTTGTGAAGATTTGTCAAGTTAAAATAATACTAGGCCTTATAATATAGGCCTACATATTTCTAAAAAACAAGGTGATCAGCTGTCAAAAAAAAGTCATGATAAGCAGGCAGAATATTTCACTGCATTTTGTGAAGATTTTTAAATTTAAAATAATATAGACCTACTAGGCCTCATTATATAGCCCTGTCTATTTCTAAATACAGTAATAAGCTGTTAAAAAAAAGTCACAATATGCGGGCAGAATTCTCGGGGCAATTTTATGAAGATTTGTAAAAGTAAAATAATAAAAGGGTGATCAGCTGTCAAAAAAAATTAAAAAAATTGCGATATGCAGGCAGAATATGTCACTGCATTTTGTGAAGATCTGTAAAGTTAAAATAATATAGACCTACTAGGCCTCATTATATAGCCCTGTCTATTTCTAAAAACAGTCATAAGCTGTCAAAAAAGGTCACAATATGCTGGCAGAATTCTCTGAGCATTTTATGAAGATTTGTAAAATTAAAATAATACTAGGCCTTGTAATATAGGCCTACATATTTCTAAAAAAAAAAAGGTGATCAGCTGTCAAAAAAAAGTCATGATAAGCAGGCAGAATATTTCACTGCATTTTGGGAAGATTTGCAAAATTGAAATAATATAGGCCTACTAGGCCCCACTTTTATATAGGCCTACCTACTTCTAAAACAGTGATCAGCTGTCAAAAAAATTCCAAATATGCAGGCAGAATTCTCTAAACATGTAAAAGATTTGTAAAATTAAAATACTACCAACTCGTAAAAAGTCATGTGTTGAATTAATTGACATTTATAGGGAGGGAGGCGTTTGCTCACTATCAAGGAGATTTTGATTTTGATTCAGATGTGTGTTGAGAAAATTGCCTGTTTTCCCTTTTTGTCAGTGGTGCGGCTAGGAATTTCATTTCAAATTTTTACATTTCAGGTAGCATTGCATATACTGTATTATGGAAGCATTTAGGAGTGCATTAAATATCAAGACTAAGTTTGGATTGGCACCAAGTACTGTGAATCAGAATGAAATAATTTTTTTTTTTTAAATGGAAATAATAAATTTGAAACATGAAAAGTTGTGGATTTGAAGGTTCATATGTGTATTTGCAATATAGAGACCCACAAAATCCAAAGACATTACTATTCTGAACTATCCTTACAGTGGAGTGAAACTGTGTGAAGCTAATGTTTTTGGGATCTCGAAAATTTGCCCAAGAAAATATACCATAGTTGTTTTCACATTTAACCTTAAATTTGTATAAATTTATGACAAGAAATGTTTCACACATTTGATCAGTGTGAGAAAGTTACCAGATTTATGCCTGAAACAATGTAAGACATATTTTCATTCACGCTATTGTAAATTGTGATCTGTGTGTAAAAGTTACAATAAATGGTTTTATGCAATCATAGAGGAGGGAGTGGGTAAATTTTACAGTTTACTGAATACACCTGTACCAGTACACACAAGAGCTGCATATCTTATGAATTGAATAGAAATTGACTACACAAATTGAGGAGAATTCATAATGTCATTGAGTGGACTAGATAGATAGTCTCTATCCCTAGAACATTTTCAAAATATTCAGTTATAGAAATAATTCACAATAATCCAATGATTTCATCCATTATATTTATTGAAATTATTTCCAAAAAATAGAAATGTGTAACTGAAAGTGTATAATGTACAGTTGATAGCTACATGTACATGTAAGTGTATTCCAATTCTTCACAAGAAATATATTTCAAAGTCTTTCAGGCACTCGCATAAAAGCCTGCTTTTCATTCAGTGCAACAACTGTTTTAAAGTTAGGATTTAGGGATGAGTCAACACTCAGTGTCGGTGGTTATTTAGACATTATATTTTATTGTCCTTCTTTCATGTTAGAAATTCCTTGTGCACATCAAATGAAAGTTCTTCACAGAATTAAATACAATGGCTTTTGTATTATTGGTCTGAAAAAAAAAATACATATTAATTATTATTAGCAGTATGTTTGAACAATAAAATAGAGTTTCTTCAGGGATTTCTGTGTCTACAAATAATTTTTACAGTTGAATAAAGAGAAATGCAGTTTTAGTTATAATAATATAATTTATGCATAAATTAAAAAGGCAGTTGACGTCAGATTTTACAGACTATGACTTTACAGGTGGGTTTATATTCAAATCAGACTCAATACCAATAAAGTATGACCGAGTTCAGGTAATGCCAAGGGAATTGGCACAAGAAAGAGTTTCTTCAACCAGCATTATTCACTTGATAGCTCTTTTAATTTTACTCAAACAAGGCCTTAATTTATATATAAATCCACTCCTTCAATCAATGACACAAATCTGATATCCTTTTCTTCGTGAAAAGAAATAATATTCAAAAGGAAAATTCCACTGAGGGATATTCTGCTTAGAGTTGTACATTTTTCATTGAATTAGATCAAATAATTTAATTTTAAAAACAAAATACCAGTATTCATTATTTTTTATTTTATTAGTTCCCCAACATTGTAAAATTAGAAGTATAGTTGTGCGCACTGAAATATATTACTTGAACAACTTTTTGAAATTCATTCACATTCGTGACATTGTTTAGCGAAATAGGCCTATAGGCTATAGTAATTAGTATTAAACAAAAGGATTTGGTACGTAATTCCGCCCCCGGCTTTAATTAAACGAGTCATTACATTATTATTTTGTCAATCGCATCATTTGTTTCCTCAAATTAACGATGACTTGATTGTATGAATTATAGGCCTAATGAATTTTCAACATACCTGTTTATAAAGACAGAGCGTAGTTTACGTAGGCTACTGTACTGGCAGTGCTGGCAACCAGTCGTCGCTTCTTGCGTCATTTTACAACTCTCCCTGTTGCATTATTTATGACAATTTTATTTTCATATAATAAATGATTGAGCGAAGATCACAACATTTGTTTGAAGTGAGGCACAAATGAAAAAATATTTAATCCAATTCACTCGCTTGCTTTCAACATTATCAGGCTAAGAAAATTACGTGATATTAACAAGATACCGGAAGTAAACCGTGCACTTTCACGAAGAACATCGCGCAGTCACAAATTTTACCGGAAGTAGACGCTCGTTGGCGTTCCAGTGTATTTAGTTCTATGGTAAAACGAAGTGGTTAACATAGTAATGTTTTATTACGATAGTAGTACATAAAACAAATTGGTTGCCTGAGGTTCTCGGGGGGGAAGTAGCCTCATCGGCTAGAGTCCTCTATTTCACAAACAAAAACAACAATTGCTTCCTTGAAAATTTATCGATCAACCCTTTTCACAGACGTCCAGCTTACCACTTCCCGTCAATGCAGTAAGATAGAATATGTAGTTTTCTCATGGACAATTGGGCGAAAGTTGAGGTTTTCTCAAGGAAAACTGGTCAACAAGTTGGGGGGAAAAAGCTAGAAAAGTAATCCAGAAAATAATCCTGTGTGCGGCCCTCGGAATATGATGGAATATGTTGAATATTATTATGGTTCAAGTGATTATATTTGACCCTGGAATGAAAGTAAGCTCAGAAACAAGTAGATTTTTAGCACTTCCAACGAGATGGATAGCTCTTGGAAAGGATAGACACTTTTCAGATTACAGCCTGTCCGAGAATTTGTGGCATCCATTACGTTTGGTGATTAGGACACATAGCGGTTAAACCTGGTACTTCAACTCAAACTATTCAGAGATTTATTAACTCGCTTTTGATGATACTTGCTGTTTTATGATGCGATTTTTTGTTTACCTAGGGAGGGGTTGGCCTAATCGTGCCTTCCACTAATTCGTACAACCCTGATGCCAGCGTTACTAGTAAGAATCAGGAGACCGGCGCAACCGGCATATAACGGGGCCCTCAGAGGACTGTGTTTAAACTACTGAAATACTGAACCGGCATATAACGGGGCCCTCAGAGGGCTGTGTTTAAACTACTGAAATACTGAAACACTGAAATCTACTGAAATTTACTGAAAATTAAAATTAAAATACAAAATAAAATATGGTCAATGATGGAGGTAGACTGATTGCGTCTTTTAAAACATCCAAAGCATAATAGGCATCACCAAAATTTTGGAGAAAAAAAAAATCGGAATTTTTTATTTTTTTTTTTGGGGGGGGGGGCTAGTTGTAAAACGAACATCGCAATGACCCTGACCTTCCTTCATCGGCGCTCACTTGGTCCAAAACCGCACACAGAGGACCAGGCTCCGGGTTACCTATTTAGGGTGTTTTCCGGTATTTAGGATGTTTTCCGGTATTTAGTATTTTTCCGGTGTTTTACGGTATTCAGTATAAAATGGTGTTTTCCGGTTGTTTCCGGTGTTTTCCGGTTGTTTTCCGGTATATAGTATGGCCCTCATTTTACAGCCCCACTAAATAGGAAATATTTGTTCCATACCGATTTACACTTAAAGAGCCATTTAATAACTGTGTTTTCAAATGTTCAATTCTTGTATCAAGTTGTCGATATTTCTTAACTCGAGGCCTTTTGGTACCACCAAATAATATCTGTGAAATGGTGATTTCGACATAGTTCTTGTTTTATTAAGTTAACGAACTTGTAAATATTAGGATGGCATGCTGTCATTTTATTCAACTTAGAATGCCAACCTTCTATGTGGTTGGTAGTACGGTGCCCTGTTGTATCAAAATGGTTCCACACATTACGGCCATTGTTATCAACCCACTGCTCCGTCATATAATCAGCGAACCGCCCTACTTGTGGAATGTTTAAATCTACAGCTTCCAAAGCAAAGAACCAAAAATCCTCGATATCACACATTCTTATCAGTGGCAAAGCTGATGCGTGGTGTACAAATTGTCTTATAAGAGGGTTGTCCCGGAATAATGTCTGGAGTCCACAACGTTGAACAGCTTTCCAAATGGCCTGGCGAAAATGAAACATGCACCCTTTAACATCAGATTAAAAACAATCCTTGCGGCATTTTGTGCTGCGGTCTCAAAATCGGTTAATATTGTTGATGCGTTCAAATTTAAACCAATGTTACGGGATCTATCTAATATTATCTGAAACATTTGTTCGTAGGTATCCTGTCGCTTATTTGCTAGCAAAGCATACACGAGTGGATACATTTTTCCATCTATCATTGAATGCGTTTTAGAATACTTATTTAATCAAATATGTTTTGGGGACATTCTGTAGATGTACTTCCATTAAATCTGTGCTCGCAAATATCCACTGCTCGGGCATCCTCTTTTATGGTATCTTTAGTTCGTTTTAGAATACTTATTTAATCAAATATGTTTTGGAGACATTCTGTAGATATACATCCATCAAATCTGCTTTTTTGAGATTCAAGTTTGAATATCGAAAAACGAGTAGCTTCGAGCTTTTTTTATGTGAATCCACTACTCAGTCATCCTCATTTATGATATCTTTAGTTCGTTTTAGAATACTTATTTAATCAAATGTGTTTTGGAGACATTCTGTAGATATGCATGATTAATACCTGTATTTTTGAGATTCAAGCTTTAATATCGAAAAACAAGTAGCTTGTTTCGAGATTCGCCAATATCAAAAAAACAAGGAGAAAGAGCAGTTTTTATGCGAATCCACTGCTCAGACATCCCCATTTATGATATCTTTAGTTCGTTTTACAAAACTGATTGAATCAAATGTGTTTTGGAGACATTCAGTAGATATACATGATTAAAAGCTCAAGACTGGTGTTTCTAAAAGGAACATAGATTAGGCCTAGAGACAGCACACAGACTAGCATATTTTTCAATAAATTACAATACATGAAAAAAGCTGGGTGAGCATGCCATTTGATTGGTTATGTATCATTATGATATCATTCCCAAACCAATAGCATGCTTAGTTTGTTTAGTTCAAATTGTAACGCTTGGCCTGGACACCTCCGTTATTAACTGTCTAGGCTGGCCTTGGAGTTAATGATTTATAGATGGCCTATCATCTCAAATTTTAGTGGGCGTATTAATCTAATTGAGTAATTCTTATTGGCATATTGCTATCCTTAAGGCCTAGCTGACTTCATTAGCTCAGTCGGAGCAGAACAGTAGGACGTTAAGCCCCATTTCATTTCTTAAGACCTCTTTTGCAGGACGCTAGCAAATTATAGATGCCCTATCATCACAGTGAAGTTTTTAAATGCCACGATCCGCGATGCGGAACTTGTACATACCTACAAGAAGGAAAATCAAAGCGATTTGGACCAAAAGAGTTTACCGTTAATGTCAATATGACATGCGAATCCAAAACCTTGGTTTATGTTCTAACATGCCCCGGCTGCAACGAATATTACATTGGAGAAACGGGTAACACCCTCAGAGCCCGGGTCCGTGTGCACAAACATATAAATGTTCCAGAGTACAGGAAGATTAAACTTAGTGAACATTTGGATATTTGCGGAAAGAAGAACTTTAAGATATTTCCATTTTATAAACTATTCTCCAACGACACTATTGAAAGAAGAGAGAAATGGAGTTTAACGTCCTACTGTTCTGCTCCTAACCTGGGCTAATGAAGACGGGGAAAGAAGAGAGAAAGAAAAACATTTCATAAAAACATTAAAACCAAAGCTAAACAGACTAATATAATTATCTCCCGATACAATGACGTCATAATAGAACAATGCGTCATTATAGAACAATGTCATTTATGACGTCACATATGTAACTATGTAAACTATGTAAAGCATCTGAAGATTAAAGATGAAAGCGCTCATGCTTTGCTAGATCTACGTGTTTCAAGTTTTAACTATTTTTATATATATACCGGACACTGAGAATTTGAAATCATTTAGTATTATATATATATATATAGAGAGAGAGAGAGAGAGAGAGATAGAGAGAGAGAGAGAGTTATCTTGAGAAGGACTTACTAGTTTCAGTTACCCCGCTGTGATAAAAAAAAACAAGTCATCAAATGCTCCGTCAGGAAGCATCAAATTTCATTCCATTTGTTTAAATCTATCATTTCTTATTTCTTATGCGGTAGACAATTTAGACAACATTTCATTTATGTTTTAAAAGTACTTGTTCCACATTCAGGATTCCTAGGAAGACTATTAACTCGATATCATGAAATTATTTACCCTACTCTAAATGGGGGGCCGAATAGTTAGCAAGTGCGCGCTGTATCTTAAGGTCTGACATTGAGTCAACTGGCATGGTTTCCGATTCCCCGGTTGTATGCGACATGGAGTAGCGTCGACTGTTCAACCTGGTGGGTTTTCTCCAGGTCCACCGGTTTCCTCCCAATGCCAAAGACCCATACGCCTATGTGTTAGTCCCGAAATGGCCTAGTTTGTGTCGAGTGGACGTTAAACCCCATTTCTCTCTCTCTCTCTCTTCCTCTCTAATGAAGGCAGGAATACACCATGCAGTGTGCTAAGGACATTTTGATTTTGGCCGGGTAGCGGCACCATGGCCTATACTTATATTGAATTCCAACTGTCAAGGGTTATTTTACGTGCACGCCAATGTGTACACGGGACCTCGGTTTTTCGTTCCATCCAAATGACTATACGTTGTCCTTTGACAGGCCCTGGGGGGGGGGGGTGAATGGCCGAATGGTTAGCACGTGCGCGCTGCGCTGTATCATACGGTCTGTCATTGAGTCAACTGGCGAGGTTTCGAATCCCCGGTTGGCCGAGACTTTGGAACACAATAACTCTCTTTCTAATTGAGTTAGAATGTTCAAACTTGGTGTAGGTGTTTATTAGGTCAATGCCTTGATGGAGTTCGATAATGAGCATTTTCTGCTCAGGGTAAGCAGAGTGATAAGCAATTTGATTGATCGATACTTTGGAACACAATAACTCTCATTCTAATTGAGTTAGAATGTTCACACTTGGCGTAGGTGTCAATTAGGGGAATGCCTTGATGGAGTTTGAAGATGGGAATTTTCTGCTTAGGGTAAGCAGAGATAAACAGTTTGATTGTTTGATACTTTGGGACACGATAACTTCAGTTCTAATTAAGTGAAAGTGAGGACACTTGGTGTATAGCTTTATTATATCAATACCTTGACTAAGTTCGATAATGGACATTTTTTTGCTGAGGTAAGCAGAGTGATTGATCGATACTTTGGAACACAATAACTCTCCTTTTAATTGAGGTAGAATGTTCAAACTTGGCGTAGGTGTCTATTACTTAGATGAATGTTTAAACTTGATGTAGCTGTTTATTAGGTGGATGTCTTGACTGAGTTCAATGATTAACATTTCGAGCTGAAGCTAAGCAGAGCTAATAGATTTCATTTGTCAATGGTTTGGGACAAGATAATCTTGATTCCATCTGATAGAGAGCTATGAAACTTAGTGAAAAAAATAATTAATTAATATGCGATTAATTAATATGTGTCATATATTTTTTTTGCAATTTCGGCGGGGAACATCAGCCTCACTGTTGGCTTGTTAGAATTTAATTTGTAACTGAATGTGATATGATGTTAATATTAAACTTAATATGTAATTATGTTAACAATGAACCAAATGTAAATACAATGACATTATTTCTGACCAGATTAGCGAAAAGTACTTTTAATTGAGGTAGAATGTTCAAACTTGGCGTAGGTGTCTATTACTTAGATGAATGTTTAAACTTGATGTAGATGTTCATTAGGTGGATGTCTTGACTGAGTTCAATGATTAACATTTCGAGCTGAAGCTAAGCAGAGCTAATAGATTTCATTTGTCAATGGTTTGGGACAAGATAATCTTGATTCCATCTGATAGAGAGCGATGAAACTTAGTGAAAAAAATAATTAATTAATATGCGATTAATTAATATGTGTCATATATTTTTTTTGCAATTTCGGCGGGGAACATCAGCCTCACTGTTGGCTTGTTAGAATTTAATTTGTAACTGAATGTGATATGATGTTAATATTAAACTTAATATGTAATTATGTTAACCATGAACCAAATGTAAATACAATGACATTATTTCTGACCAGATTAGCGAAAAGTACTTTAAAAATGTCAATCAAAACGTTTCTTTCGTCGTTTAAAAAATTTTGATATATATTTATTATTATGATGTGCAACCGAATGAATATTTATATTAAAATTAATCTTAACATATTATATTTAAATTCAAGTGAACGTAATATACTCTGCCAAATTAAAAAATTGACACTCGGGATTTTTGGGACTAGATTTTTAATATTTGGTTTAAGGCAACTATTTTAGTGTTATGTTGTGCACAGACGACCTTGACATCAACGGAAAGCAAGAATACGTCTCGCCGAAAGTCCTTGACATTCATAACGTTCGTGACGTCACAGTACCCCCCAAAATGAAATTCACAGACTTGGAAAACAATCGGAATAAAGTGTTTAGTAAGGGTTGTGGAAGACGTCGCCACTGCTCAGCAAGAGCATGTTGAACGTCTTGCAACGTCAGTGGTGGATTCACTTGCTGACGAACACGTCGACCCAGTTCGTCCCAGATGTGGTCAATAGGATTAAGGTCGGGGCTAAGCGACGGCCAATCCAGGACTTGGACACCGGCATTTCTTAAAAAATTCTGGGTAGCAATTGCTGTATGGGGTCGAGCATTGTCTTGTTGAAACGTTAGTCCAGGCCCATGTCTCTGCATAAACGGAAGAAGAACAGGTTGCAAAATCTGATCCCTGTACTGGACAGCATTTAAGTTCCCTTGGACAACAACAAAAGGAGAACGTCCATGTGCACAAAAAGAACCCCAAACCATGACGCTGCCGCCACCAAATCGGTCAACTTCCCTGACGCATACTTGAGCGTAACGTTCACCTCGTCTGCGGTACACTCAGACCCTGCCATCGGCAAATCTCAAAGTGAATCGAGATTCGTCAATAAAGACAACCGAATTCCACTGTCTTTGAGTAATCTTATGTGTTTTGTGGCCCACACAAGTCGGTTACGGCGATGAAGAGGACTGTGTCAATATTGGTCCATTATAGGGCCTCCGAGCTCGAAGACCAGCAGCCTGCAAGCGATTTCGAACAGTTTGTGCAGTTACCCTTCCACCAAACATCTCTCTACTTGTAGAGGTTGCAGTGACAAATCTTTTTCTAAGATGACGTAATCGTATTGCTTGATCTTCCTGGAGTGACGTCACACGTGGCGCTCCCGCCCTTGGGCGGTCGGCAATAGTTCCAGTTTGAAGCACTCTCATTCTAAGATTAATTATTGTCTGGCGTAAACAACAAAAGGCTCTAGCAACAGTGACCACAGACTGACCAGCATAGAGCCTACCTATAGCACGTAGACGCTCTACATTTGAAAGGCGCGGCATTTTCTAACAAAGATGAAAATAACAATTTTAATTTGTTTTTCCAGTTCAAGTTACGTGTGCGTGTTCAGTTTAAGCAAACTTGCATCGATTGACCTCACGAGTTTGTGTTTGCACGTGTTTTTCAGGTTTTTCATCTTTATATGCTCAAAAGTCACGTGATCCACGTGACTTTACAATTTTATGAAATTAAAGGCTTCTTACTACTTACTATCGTTAGAAACACTTTAAAATTTATTTGACTTACCAGAAAAAAAAAATTGTTGAAATTCATCAGTGTCAATTTTTGAATTTGGCTGAGTATATTATTTCAATATGCAAATAAATATAAATTTATAAATATAAATTTTTTCTTTACCAAATTTTGTAGCTGGCATAAAACCTGTTCATTAGAGTCCAGGATTGACTTCACAAACAGCATATAATTTGACAACACACTGAACTATATAATTTATGATACTGGGGAGAGATGCGGCTCAACATTGGTTTCACTAAAAAGTGTATACAGGTATTTAAATGACCAGGCTAAGCGGGTTGCATAGGCAAGGATAAATAAAATGGGGTTTAACCTCCTACTATTCTGTATCGACTGGACTAATGAAGGCAAAGGGGAGAGGGGTGGTGGATGGCTGAATGGTTAGCATGCGCGCGCTGTATCATAAAGTCCGTCATTGAGTCGACTGGCGTGGTTTCGAATCCCCGGTTGTACGTGGCAAGGAGTAGGGTCGCCTGTCCAACCTCGTGGGTTTTCTCCGGGTCCTCCGGTTTCCTCCCACTGCTAAAGACCCGTACGCGCAAGCGAATTATGTAAATAAAATTAAACCATATGTTTGTCCCGAAATGACCTAGTTTGTGTCGAGTGGACGTTAAACCCCATTTCTCTCTCTCTCTCTCCCTCTCTAATGAAGGCAGGAATACACCATGTAGTGTGCTAAGGACATTTTGATTTTGCCCGGTTAGCGGCACCATGGCCTATACTTATATTGAATTCCAACTGTCAAGGGTTCTTTTACGTGCACGCCAATGTGTACACGGGACCTCGGTTTTTCGTTCCATCCAAATGACTATACGTTGTCCTTTGACAGGCCCTCCGTCCTTGGGGGGGGGGGTGGCCGAATGGTAAGCACGTGCGCGCTGCGCTGTATCATACGGTCTGCCATTGAGTCAACTGGCGAGGTTTCGAATCCCCGGTTGCATGTGACAAGGAGTAGGGTCGCCTCTGCAACCTCGTGGGTTTTCTACGGGATATCCGGTTTCCTCCCATTGCTAAAGACCCCTATGCGCAAGCGAATTATTGAAATAAAATTGAACCATGTGTTAGTCCCGAAATGACCTAGTTTGTGTCGAGTGGACGTTAAACCCAATTTCTCTTTCTCTCTCCCTCCGTCCTACACCACTGACAATGGGGAACTACGACGGAAATCCAGGTTAGCGAGCTAAAGTCTTACTCACTGAGCAACGGTGGAAGGTGAAGAGTGTTACTCCATTTCTATCCGAAATTGGACTGGACTTTTGTGAACTGGACAACCGTTGGTTTCTTATAAAGCATTGAAAACTACACCATTTCTACCCGTAACTGGACATAACTCAATCTTGTTTGTTTTGGAAAAGGACTCATCTCATTTCCAATCAAAGAGTATTTAAAACGATTCCGAAATTCGAGCAAACTTCATCTTTTTTTGTCTGAAATTGGAGAACGACCCCATTTCTATTAGAAATTTGACCGTATATATTCACTGTTTTGGTAATTGAAGAATGCGTCTTCTCATTTCCAAACAAAGAGCATTGAGAAAGTTCCTGTGTCTTTTCGAAATTGCACCCGGTTCCATTTGCTGTGGGTTAGGGAACACGCCTATAGATTTCGTAGAAAAAAAGCACATAAAAAACACATTATTGTTCATAATTGCACTTAGATTTTCGCTGTAGCGGGAAACGTTGAGTTATTTCCATGTACAGAACATTGAAAAAAAGACACCATTTCTATCCAAAATTGAACATGATTCCAGTTTCGGTAAATTACGGCGTGTGCCTTTTCATTTCAATACACAAAATGATTTAAAACGAGCCATTTCTATCGGAGATTTGACTATATTCACTGATTTGACTATATTCACTATTCTGTTAATTGAAGAGAACCTCTTCTCATTTTCAAGCAAAGAACATTGAGAAGCGCCCCATGTCTAGCCAAAATTGGACCCGATCCAAGTTTCAGTAAATTACGAAACCACGGCGTGCACCCAGGACCGTACCTAGCGGAGGTGATGGGGGTACATTGCACCCCAGAAAAATAAGGCGCCCCGAGAAATGGCGCCCCCACATAAAAATAATTTGACAATCTTTCAATTATAAAATAATACACTTGATTATGATCACACAGTGATGCCCTTAAGGCACTGATCAGTCGATCGGTTTTAAGGGTGCCCACACGCCAATGGGTTCGTTTTCGTTTGCCCCGATCCAAACTTTCTTATATCACTTACGTGGAAGCTATGGCGCCCCACCACTCTGCTGCACCCCCCGTTTTAAAATCCTACATACGGCCGTGCGCGCGCCTTGTCATTTCAAGACAATAAAAGGGTTGACAATTATTCCTTTTCTATCAGAGATTTGACCTTATTCAATTTTCTATTTACTGAAGAACGCGTCTTCTCATTAAGCAAAAATTATTGATAAACTCTCCTTGTCTTTCCGAAATCAGAGAACGACCCCATTTATATCAAAGATTGGACCGTATTCACTTTTCTGTGAATTGAAAAACGCGTCTTCTCAGTTTCAAACAATTATCATCGAGATACCCATCCTGTCATTTCTTAAATTGAACCCGATTTAATTTTCTGTAAATTACGCTCCTTATTATTTCAATGCAAAAATGGTCGAAAACGACCGCATTTCTATCAGAGATTTGACCGTATTCACTTTTCTGGGAATTGAAGATCACGTCTTCTCTTTTTAAAACAATTATCATCGATAAACTCCCCTTGTTTCTTCGAAAACACGAGAAAAATAGAAATAATCCGTACACTCACTTGTTTTTATTCCTTCTATACTAATAAAAACATGGTAATACAGGGACTTTTCTAGTGACAGTCAATTTCTGTTTTGAATTGTCAGATATCCTCTCACGGTCCCAAATAACAACTTTTGTCCTTCGAAGGAATTATTAGTGAGCAGAAATTCGCCCATGTATCTGTTATCACTCGTCACTTCAGTCAGTTATATAGAAGAATAACTCGTGTTTTCCTTTTGCGTTCGTCACTTCCGTTGGTTGAAACCTTGATTACGCATCTATCGTAGCAATGATCTCTGTGTTAGAATTATATTTGGAACGTGTTAAACCAGTTCTATCACATATGTGATAATGACTGACACCAATATTGTCCTTGAATTCGGGCTAACCCTCTTATCCCTCAGAAAAAGGCAGACAATTTTGCTTAAAACCAACTAGGGGATTAGGTCGAGTAGTGTACGGATCCGACACTTACCTACCCTAAATTCGAGTTTTGCCGGACAACTTTAATAAACAGAGCCCCCAGGGGCCGATCGTGCCCATTTTTAATGGGCACATGCCCAGGGACCCCTACCGGGAACGCTCAAAATTATATGGACCTACTACCTATAGGGGCTGAGTTATGGGCTTTTTCCAAGGGGTACCAAAATGCCAAAAACCGACTTTTCCCTTTTCGCCCTTTCAGGGGGATGATTGACACTAGATTATTAGGGCAGGTACCTCAACCAATCGCCCCTCGCCCAGCCAAATGTGGATTCCCTTGGGCCCATAGGGGCTGAGTACGGATCCTTTTTCAGAGCGATATAGGGCCGAATTAGGCCGAAAATCGAAATACGCGTGTCCGTATGCTAGCAGCATCCGTACTTTCGGTAGGTATCAGCCTGAAATTCACTGAGTACCTGTCCTAGGACCATCCACAGGATTCCATAACATTCACTTTCAATTCCGGCCTCTACAAGTCGAGCGGTGGCCATTTTTCCGAGGTTACCGAAAAGAATTTAAAAAAAAAAAAAAAAAAAATCCTATAATGCTCCGATTTTTAGTTCATTTCAATCGACAGTGAGATCATATTTTCCACAAACTGAGGAGGGTTGCATTTCCTTAATTTTGCAGCTAGCAACCTGAAATTTTAATTCTGTATATAGTAGGAAGGAACTGTGAACATCTCAAGGCAATAGTCCCACGGGAAGTCTGTTTTTCAGGCTAACAACGGGCCCAAGGGACAGCCCCGTGGCCAGCCTTCCGTAACGTGACCTTGAAATTAACCTTGACCTTTCTGGCTAAAGTCTAGACGGTACAAGAAAGTTTGGGAGTTTATCAACCCCAAGGTCAAAGGTCATGGCCCAATGTGAAAGGTCAATAAACTGTCAATCTAGGGGCGTGACCTTTGATGTCCCGTTGGGGCCTAGGTCCGACGTTCCGATGGCCCATGAATCGATGACCTAGAACGTTTCAGATGACCTTAACCTACAAAGATCATGCAAGACAAGTGGTCATGTCCAGAGCTCATGGTCCGGTGGGCGTGCCTCACCCGGGGCTCGCTAGGGGCAAAAATAATTCAGGGGCCCACAGCAGATCAAGGTGGGGACTTTTGGTTGACGATTTTAAAAAATGAAGAACAAATGTTATTTCGATCTATCAGGTCACCGAATTCCGACCCGATCGGACGACCTTGACCCACGCCCCCAGTCTGGGTATGGAGGGACCCACACGGTCAGCCCGGATCTGTACCCACCTTAAAGGTTAGGGTCAAGGCCAATCGAGATATTTTTATCGATTTCGTCCAGTTCGGGTGACCGGAAGTAAATTTTGACGCCACCGGAAGTCTTCCCGGGGTCGACATACTTCAAGAATACCAAGCCTTCTGGGCGTTTGAGGAAATCCGACCTAATCGAAAGTTAGTGGTATACCTTGAACGAGATTCTAAAAAGTAGCAATCTTTAACGATGACAAGTTATCTCCCAGGAAAGGTCACACGACCCATATATGGTGACAGCCTCGTGACAGGCCTTCCGAGTCATGACCTTGACCATGACCTATTTCCCTACAGTCTACATGGTACATGAAGTTTTGGGAGTTTCTCTACCCCAAGGACAATAGGCAGAGCAAAGGTCAAGGTAAAATTTGAAAGGTCAATAAATTGTCGATCCCGTGGCGTGACCTTTGATATGCCGAAGGGGGCTGGGGACCTTGAACCTTTGAGATGACCTTGACCTACCGGGGTCAAGTGGGCCCAGTTGACATGACCAAAGGTTAAGGCCTGAGGTCCCATCAGATGCCCCGGAGCATGATGCTATATCGGAAGGTCAAGGTCCGGTGGTCCTGACTTTATTAGATTGGCCCTTAGGGGGCAAAAATCGAAATACTTCCGGGGCCCCTAGCGGGTCAAGGTCACGACTTTTGGTGGGCGATTTTTAAAAAATGAAGAACAAGTATGGGGTCGGTCGATCGGGTCTCCAAATCCCGGGCCGATCGGAAGACACTTTTTGGGTAAAATTCCCCGAGAAAGTCAAAATTAAATAGTCGTTGTTTAGTGATGTGGTCCAAGGGCAGATAACTGGCCCATCCCGAACCGCGTCCGACGACCTTGAGGTCAGGGCCTCTTAAACTAAATCGACCCCTGGGAGTCGCGTGGTGACCTTGTTTTGACCTGTAATGGTCAAGGTCAAGGTCAAATGACCATTATGCGCCATTTTGTCCAACTTCCGGTCGCCGCGAAGACTAATTCCGCGGAAGATCTGGAAAAAAAATAGAAAAAATAATGATTGAAATAGGACGTTTTGGGGCACCGGAGCCCCAAGGGACCGCGATTTGGGGGACGGGGATAGTTGCAAGGCCTAGTTCGTCCGACGAACTCCCAAGAGACTCGTCGTTTATGCTAAAGATTTGTGTCTTTTTGAATGCAAAAGTCTGGCGTTTTTCGTAAATAAAGTCTGTGTTTTTGGCTGAGGTATCTCGAACTTCTCTAGTGATTGGACAGTCTTAGCGGTATTCGGCACCTAACACTTCGGCTTCCTGGTTGTTTTTGGCCGATTATAGCCAAAAAACCGGTTTTTGGTCTTCAGTTCTACAAAATTATTAGGGTTACGCAAAAAGTAAATTATGGGGCCTCATGGCCTAATGGAGGGTTTGGGCCTTACTTTGGAAGTAGTCTATAATAGAATGGACACTTCGCTAACAAATGCACTTATCCGATATTTCATAGGGCACTTGCCATTTGAAGGCTAAAAAGGACCCCCAAATCGATCTGGACCAGGTAGCGACTTGATATTTCGTGACATGTTAGACGCCATTTCCGGCGGCGATATCGACCAAAACTGACTAAAATGGGACTAAAAGTCAATAATTTTGGTCACTCCCGGTGGAACGCCCCTTGTGGGCTAGAGCTCTGAAACCCTTTGGAGCGCTGCCCATGACTACTGGGCAACTGCACACCAAATTTTTAAAGATAACGTTTGAAAACTAGTCTGCAATGAGCGATTTAGAACCACTAGTCTGGGCATCTTATATACCCCAATTTAGGGCCCCATTAAGGGCCCTAGGGGTTACTTGAACCGGCCTCAGGGTTAGTGGGTACACGTCCCCACCCCGGAAGGCCACGTCCAAACCCCTCTTGGGTTAGAAAATAACAACTTTTGGTCTTTCAGCCCTTCTATGCTTTGCACGGATACTATCTAGGCCTACCGTCGAAACATGCATAATCCTTGAGTTGGAAAAAATTGAGGGGACGAAAGGTCGGATAATACCGAAAGCAAGTTCATAATTAAGGTGTGGGTTAACCGCAATCCCGTCAACAATCACGTGCCCTAACCCTATTTACATCTCGTGACCTATGACGAAATCTATTATCGGTATTAACTTTTAGCCTTTATGTCCGCGAAAGATAACTCACAATACCGAGTGAGAAAGACGAGATAGTCCAGTCCCTTGTTAAGTGATCCGAGAGAGAGAGAGAGAGAAATGTAGTTTAACGTCCACATGACACAGACTAGGTCATTTCAGGACTAACATATGGTTTAATTTTATTTCAATAATTCGCTTGCACGTAGGGGTCTTTAGCTGTGGGAGGAAACCGGAGAAAACCCACGAGGTTGGACAGGCAACCCTACTCCTTGTCACGAACAACCGGGGATTCGAAACCACGCCAGTTGACTCAATGACAGGCCTTATGATACAGCGCGCGAGTGCTAACCATTCGGCCATTCGGCCATCCAATCCCCCTTAAGTGATCGGCCGCTGTTATCTACTAGTATAAGATATTTTGTTACTAACAGATTCCTTATAGTACTAGTAGTGCTTAACATTGCTCGCTTGGGTGGTCATGGTGATGTTACGATAACGCTATCTATCTCCATTTCCGCCAATTGCGATAAAAATATAATTTTGGCGATGAATTATTCAATCTGGCGAATTTTTTGGCGATAACTTTTTCCTGTATGGCGATTCTTTCTTAAACGTGGCGATAATTTTTTTCTTGCTACAAAGCTTTAATTTCCACACGTTACGGTCTATTGCGCTTGGCAGAGTCAGTTATCAATCAATTAGGTATAAGTAATAGAGATATCTTTTGATCAATCTCGGATTAGTGTTGATTAGTATGTACAGTAAGCGTAGTAATAAACTAATTAAGAGACAAAAGATTTAATTATTTGTCTTCAAAAAAAAATCGGTGGCTTTTTTGACGGTTTCTATATATTCAAAATGGCGGACACTGTGAATAATACTCGTTCGATTTGTTTGGGATTATTGAATTATGACGTCTGTTTTATCTTTTTCTTACTCCTGTTGCCCGTATTGTTAATAAATGAAGCCAGGTTTGTTGTTACAGTTTATAATTGCGGACACTGTGAATAATACTCGTTCGATTTGTTTGGGATTATTGAATTATGACGTCTGTTTTATCTTTTTCTTACTCTTGTTGCCTATATTGTTAATAAATGAAGCCAGGTTTGTTGTTATAGTTTATAATTGCGTATATATTCTTTGGGTTGTCGAAAGTCAGTTATCATCAAATCACATGCCATGGGTCGTAAGCGAAAAATTGAACAGCCTTTGTCAACGTCCAATAGAAGAATGTCAGATTATTTTAGTATGTCACCACCAAAATGGTCCGAGTCTTCAAATGATACTGACATGATCAGCTCTCGGCCATCGAATATTATTACATTCTTGAATGTTGAAGCGATATCAACTTCTACAATAGGTCTGCATGTAGGCTACCTCAAAAAAAAATTCGAAAAAGAAAAATCTTTAAGGGGCACTATAATAGTTAAAAATAGATAACATGAATAGAATATGCTGGAAATTTCACTACAATTGCTCCACTCTGAACCGAGATATTAGCTTTTGAATTTTAGGCCTAGCCTCGATCATCATTACTTAAGTCGGTACAATAAAAACATAGTCTCGATTATCCATTTTTGTTTAAGGGCATTCTGAAAAGGTAGATCTTTTAAGGATAAATGGGAATTTTCAGATATACAGATATTCATTAAAAACAAATACGCTGTGTAATTTAATGTTACTAAGTAATGGAAAAGTGGTTAATCCAGATGTTGAAAAAGCTTTCAAAAAATGGGCTTCTGCAAAGCAGAGAAGAATATTGTAAATTGAAATATCATATGTATATTTATGTTCTAATGTAAAAAAAAATACTGAAAAAATCTAATATATATTTGTTCATTATTTTGGCGGAGATAATATATGGCTAATAAATTAAAATGAAAAATTGGCGAGAAAAAAATGAAACTCGGAATGAGCACAGGTTACGATGATTTCACCACTGTTGCGCGATTGCACCCCACGTCCTTCTTGGCGATCTTATGGGGTTCCCAATGCGTTTATGGAGTTCTTAATACGACCATGGCGCGGTTACCAAGCTTTCATTACTCTCCTGTGGCGACCATGTTTTTTATGTACAACTTGCTATAAAAAACCCCAGGTGATTCAAAGTTCATACATCAGTGTGTATGTTGTCATCTTAATCTTAAAATTTTCAAAAATCTGACCCACTGATATAATCGCCGTGATTACGTGGTAGAAACACACGTGCAGTCGCGATACACGTAGAAGACGTGTGGTAAGAATCTCCTGTGCGGTGAGAGCGCCGCGGGTTTGCTGATGATCGCCGTTGCCAAGCAAATAGATCTCAATAGAAACGCCATAAGCGCGGAGAGGTCGTGACCGTGAGAAAGCGGTATAATCGCACAGGTAGCGGTAAGAACGCGACTTTTTTCAAGTTTGTAATTTTTTGTGGACATTTTCTCGCGTTGTGTTCATGTTTGTCGGCGACCTTGGTGCACTTTACACGACATGAATCGGATGTCATTGTGATGACGGATATCTTACACGTCATGGATTGGAAATCTATCGATGGTATTATATTTTTTTTTTCATCCTTCTAAGAACATTTAGAATAACAATGTTTGCATAGGCTGAAGCCACTACACGTAAATTTGCACTACATGTAAAGTCAGATATTTAGGACATATAATTATTATCGAAAATTCACCCATAACTATGCTAAACTTGCCAACCCACTAGCAGTAAACAGAATTCAAATGGACAGATGAACGCCGACTTGCATTAAAGAAAAGTTGCTTCAATGAAATTACAAGGGTCAAAGAAGGCCACTGAAGTCAGCTAGGGATCACTCGAGTCAAGTAAAGCCCGGAAGTGGTGCATGGATGAATTTCTGAAGGTCAAAAGCAATGTTCCCTAAATAGGTCAATGGGTCCAAAAGGTCCACAGGTTCAAATGGGGGTAAAGTAAGGAAATGTTTCCTAAATTAAATCCTGGGGGTCAAAGAATGTCACCGAGGTCAACTAGAAATTAAATGGGGTCAACAAGATAATTAAGCATATGTGTCAATGGTGCCAAATATATGTCAGCAGGGTCGGTTAAGACAATATTTAAAAATGGATATTGAGGTCAAATTAGGTACATGTTGAACTTGGTTGGACTTAACCGCATTTAAGTTATTAAATGTTGTTAAAATGGAATCAGCAAGTTTTAGGATTAAGTGAGCTGTGTTGTGTTTTTGTGACAGTAATTTCTCGATGAACAGAATGGCAAATTCTGTGATTTATTCTTTGGTCACCATAGCTCTGTTCACCGATCCAGTTATTATTATCATTCTGGCGGCATTATATTTCTGAAACTGGCCCAATGCATCCAGAAGACTCATTGTTGTCGGGCTCTGCTATCCCGTAAGCTATATTTCAAATGTGAATCTTTGGGAAACGTGCGGTTACTCCAACTAATAAGCGGATGTTTATATCACTATATAGAGTATAGAAAAGCTTACGGGCTGATGATCAACTGCTACTGAGATTCGACTTTCGACATTGGGTAACGCCGTTTCGTCGAATTAAATACTTGTTTTAAACTCCCGTAATAAGTCATCAAAATTGTTTTAAAGATGAAGGATTTTTTTCGAACCATTTCACTAATAGGAATATCGAATTTTTTCTCCATTCAATTGCTGTCCTTTAATTGAACATTAAAGTTTTGCCAATTCACCGATACGCTGTTATTAACGATTCTCTCCCAGTTAACCCCTTGTCAAGACAATCATTAATCACGTGCAATGGTAGAATATTTGGTGCCACCAATAATTGAATAATTCAATTAAAATATAATTTGCATAAAATATGTCTGGTAATTGAATTTGATAAATGCTGTTAATATATAACTATAAAACTACTATAAATATTCCAATAGCTACGGTGTATTATACATAGCGATGGCTTATCTTAGATATATAATATATATAATTTTGATATTACAATACATCATGTCAATATTACGTAGCTACTGAACCATATACATATACTGAGCTACCTGTAAATTGTCAGGTACAGCTCTGAAAGTATGAAAATCATAATATGATATTTGCATTCAATAGGTCTATCACTGCAGTGAATACAGTAAAGCTACTCAGTATAATACCACTTGTTATTATTTAAAGTAATTGTACGCTCAACCAGCACAGTATACACATCCACAGCTGTTTGACTTAAACATTTTTTTTTTTTTTTTTTTTTTCTCTGCCAAAGGAGTAATACATGAGCATTACTCTGCTCACAAGTTATTTAACTTGTTGTCTACCATGTGTCTGTATATATGTTTCTCTTCTAATTGTGACTCGTTCTGTACATAGCGAAGCTTCGCAAAAGTCTGTTTCAGTCTCAACATGTTTTGTAATTATGATTGTAAATACTATGCTTTGTTTATTGTTATTACTGTATTATTATTATTATTACATACAATTATTTTCTCAAAATGGGCTTCCATACACACAGATCTATTATCTCCTCCATAGCTTTAAATTTGTTTATTTACTTTTAAATAGTATTAAATGTCGTCAATTAAACTTCTGTCCATCAATGTAAGAGGAATTCGAAATGCTTTAAAAAGAAAAAAGATATTTAATTGGTTAAACGAACAATCATGTGCTATTAATTTCCTTCAAGAAACTCACAGCAGTGTATGCGATGAAACCGATTGGCAGAACGAATGGGCTGATCGCATATTGTTTTCACATAGTAGAACCAACTCAGCAGGGACAGCTATTTTTTAAAAAGTAACAATAACATAAATGTTATTAAAAACGAATCCGATAAAAAAGGTTATTTTAACATTTTAGTAATAAGTGTCTATAATGATATCTTAGTTTTAGTCAATACATATAGCCCTATATCTGATAAGTACCAGTACATTTATTATACAAGATTACTTAACTCTTTACAACAGCTATGTAGTGAACTTGACACGTTCTCAATGGTAATTGGCAGAGATTTTAATAATGTCCTAAATGTTCAACTTGATAGATATGGCGGCAATTATAAACTGAAAAGAAAAGGCCAAACTGCCATATTCAATATAATTAATTATTTTAACCTCTTAGATATATTCAGAAATCTAAATCAAAATAATAAGCGTTTTACTTGGAAACAAAGGAAGCCTTTGATACAAAGTCGAATCGATTTTTGGTTGATATCGGAAAAAATTCAAGATTGTATAAAATCATGTACAATAAAGCCAACTTCCTTTACTGATCACTCATCAATTCATCTACATATCAAAATAAACAATTATCCACGCGGACCAAATCTGTGGATATTTAACTCTTCGCTAACAAAAGACAAGACATATACTAAAATGATAAAATCATCAATACCGATATGGAAAAGTAAATATTTTGACAAACAAAATAAAAATGGTTTATGGGACTTCATTAAATTTAAGATAAAGGAATATTCTATAGGATATTCCAAAAAGAAACAAAAACCTAAAAAAGCTGTAAAAAATAGTCTAATTGAAGAACTGGTCAAGATTGAATCCCTTATCAGTAAACAGGAACCTTGTGACAACAAAATTATCGAAAAACTTTATGATCAATATACTGAAGTTAAACAATCATTAGATAACATTTACATTGATGAGACGCAAGGAGCAATTATTAGATCTAAACAAAACTGGTATGAAAATGGTGAAAAAAACACAAAATTATTTTTAAACTTAGAAAAAGATAGAAAATGTGCTACGACAATAAATAAGCTTAAAAAATCAGACGATTCTGCTATATTTGACCCCATTGAAATTTCGGATGAAATATTTCTATTTTATAAAAATTTATATGCGTCGAAAGATACGTCTTTTAAAAAGGAAAACAATTTTATAACAAATTTTAGACCCGTAGAAAGGCTAAATGAATACCAGAAGGATTTATTTGAATTCAAAGTTGACTATTTCGAACTTCAGAAGGCCTTAAACTCGTTTAAAATAAATAAATCTCCAGGAAATGATGGTATCACAATTGAATTTTATCGACATTTTTGGCCAGATATTTATGTATTATTATTAGACTCGTATAACTGTACCTTTGAAGAAGAATCTTTATCCGTAACACAACGTCAATCAGTTATTAAACTCATTCCTAAAGGTAATAAAGATAGAACATGCTAAAGTTTTGTCTAATAGATTAAAACCATTTTTGAACCAATTAATACACCCAAATCAATCCGCGTTTATACCAGGTCGCCACATTCATGAAAATACCCGTATTATCTCCGACTGTTTCGATCTTGCGAAACAAAAAAGAATAATAGGCTTTCTTTTGGCTATAGATTTCCAAAAAGCCTTCGATAGCATAAACCATAACTTTTTAATACAAGCTTTATCGTCGTACGGTTTCGGACGTAACTTTATTAGATGGATAAAAACCCTTTACAAAAATATCACCTGTTGTGTAATAAACAATGGATTTACAACCCCTTATTTTCATGTAAAACGGGGTGTACGACAAGGCGATCCAATGTCATCCAATCTTTTTAATTTGATCATAGAACTGTTGTTATGCGCTATTAGAGACGATATAAATATAAATGGAATAAAATTTGGTCAAAAATCCATAAAAGTTGTAGCCTTTGCTGATGATATAACGGCATTATTAAAAGATTTTAGCTCTGCACGACATTTGCTTGAGGTTTTGCGACTTTTCGGTTTAATTTCGGGGCTTATAATTAACGTTAATAAAACAGAAGCAATAGATTTAAATAGCTGTGATATGAATTTAATGCAAAAATTAAAATCAACCGGTATAGTATTATGCGAAAAATTTATAAAAATCCTCGGGATCCTTTTTTCAAAAGATACTCAAATTACTAGTGAATTAAACTTTAGAAATAAAATAAATGAAATAGAACAAATATTAAAAGTATGGGATAAACATAAATTATCTTTAATTGGAAAAATACAAATAATTAAAACATTCTGCATTCCAAGAATTCTTAAACCCGGCCACTGTTAATCCAGTACCGGATTCTACTATTCAACAACTAAACACAATTTTTTACAAATTTATATGGAACGGTCCTGACAGAATAAAGCGAGACATTCTTATACAAAAAAATAAAAATTGCGGATTAAAAATGATTGACTTAAAAGAATTCCTAATATGTAATAGCATTTTTTGGATTAAAAAAATATATCAGTCACCAATCCAAACATGGCTCATACCATATGAATTCATTATGGCTGAATATAGTGGAAATTTATTACCTGCATGCAACTTTCCAGATAAGTTAAATCTAAAAATTCCTTTTTATAAAAACCTGTAATGCAACTGGTATACAATCTACACAACGCATATAAAGAACATTGCCCACACTGAAAATCAAATTATTTGGAATAATACAAATATAAAGATTAATAATAAAACTATATTTTTAAACTTTCTTTTTAACAATAATATTCGGTACGTTAGTGAATATTTTGATAAAATAAATAAGATCGATAATCACTATTTAGAAAAACATCAATTTATCTTAAAAGGAATAGAAAAGTGTATCTTGCAGTATGTACAGGAAGCGAGCGAGTTTGAAAGTGCGGTACATACAAATTTTAATTGTAATAGAACTCCCTTGGAAGATATAAATACTAATTTTTACAAAATATATAATACCCATTTTCACAACGTAAACTTAAAAAATATTTATGATAGCCGAATACAAGCAAAGTTCAGCAGGCCAAAAGCCATTAAAGCATGGGAACACATTCTAGATACCGAGTTAAGTGATTTAGACGTAGAAAATATATTCAAAATAATAAACACTGTATGTCTTAGTACAAAACTGAGGAGTTTTGAATACAAATATCTCCATAGGATTATATTCACAAATGATAAATTATTCAAAATTAGAAAAGTTGATAACACACTCTGCACTTTCTGTGAATCTAATATAGAAAATGTAGAACATCTCTTTGTCCTTTGCCCATTTTCACAAATAATATGGAATCATCTTCATACTATCCTAGATCGTGGTAATATAAAGATAAATATAAAAACACATATAATACACCTTGGTCTAACTAACAAATCAAATTATATAAGTAATACTGAATGGATTTTCATTAATCATGTAATTATTTTAACTAAATTCTATATATATCGGGCTAAACTACGAAACGAAATGCTCAATATTAATAAGTATGAAAGATTTTTAGTAGAGCATGCTAAAATGGAGATTGAGATATCTCCAGAATTATACACAAATAAATGGAAATATCTTTTTAAGAATTAACAGATTGCCTCCATAACGATTCCCCATTGATGGATTTATGTACTTAGATCTGTGTATAGTAGGAACCCTGCGACTCACCATTTATATAGAATAATGTATTTTATCATTTAAGATATAAATGTACTTAATATATGCTTGTAGAAATCTGACGTAAATAAAGTGTAGTAGTAAAAAAAAAAAAAAAAAAATCAAAACTACTACCCCTTCTATATGTCCCTCATAAAAAAAAAAAAAAAAAAAAAAAAAAAAAATAATTGAATATTTTGAAATATTATTAAACTAAATGCAGTTAAGATAGGAGGTCAAAAATATTTTGATTCTACTGATATTGAGATGCCCATAGAAACTACAAATTTATAAACAAAATATAACAATCACCTTCTGTTTATTCTTTTTTGATGGCGTCTCATAATACTCCTTGTTAGCTTCCTGTCTCATCTCTCTATAGTGTTTGTGTTTTTTAAAGTCGTCTTCCTGTAATAAAGAAAACCAATAGACCCTGTTATCAACATCCTTATGTTCCTAAACATGATTTGTGATTTGAAGGGGAACAGCGCCCGTGTTATTGGTTATCAACAATGAAATGCTAGAAGTATACATGTTATAAAATATGATATAAATAGCATCAATGGTCACAGTGGACAACATTGAGTTCAATTACAAACTACCAAGACCGTTGTTGTTATTAAAATATCAAAAGGCACGTGAAATACAAAATTATTAATCTGTGATATTTCTAATTAAAAAATAGTTCATGTATGGTCGAGCTTCATAAATATATCTTGATCGGTTTATGACTTGTTCACCTCGGTAGTTAACTTTACCACTAAATACTTCCTCATTATCAAAATCTGAGAGAGTACTTCATTTTTCCAATATCAATGAGTTAATTCCAGGAAAAATAGTAAGGTCAAATGTAAGGTAAATATTTATACTTTGATACTACCAAATACCAACAATTAGCTTGCTTTGTTTATAGCTGTATATGAACCACTCATATTGAACCGTTAACTACCTTACCCACACATGGCGACCATAATATGGTTTAACAGCTTCAAGTCTTTGAGCTATTTGTACATTTTCTAGCTTTAAGTCTTCGTGCTTTCTCCTTTTGTGTGTATCTACTGGTCTAATAGAAAAGGGACAGTTATACATATTATCACTAGCAAAGGTATATCTTAAAATCAAAATTACCATTTAAAAGCTGATTATTGGTTGGTTAGCTAATTGTTCGCCTGGCGCACATTGACATACCAGTGTTAGATATGATAATACATTTAAAGATAGGGTACCATACGACGAAACATACGCCCACGGCAGCTAAGTCCACCCGGGTTGTCGAATATTTCTTGTTTTGTAGGTAATGAGATCATTTAAGGGACACTAAAATTTGACCAAGAGTATCAACCCATTAAGTAATTATCATAAATAATTCAATTTGATTAGCTTCTAGCTGTTCTTCAAGTTGCTAAAATTAATTATACTAAAAATGTATCGGCAACAATGATAAATTTAGCTGTTTTAGTTATAGTAAATATTTATAAATATCATATATACACTGTGTAATAACTTGAACCACTAGACAAAATAAGTATTTCAAAAAGCTCTCCAGTGTAATAACTCTGAATTCTTCAACCTATAAAATTATAGGTATACAAGATGGAGCACATTGACATACTAGTATTAGAGATGATCAGAAATTTAAAGATAGGATGCCAGACGTCGAGACATACGCCCACGGCAGCTAAGTTGTCCGACAAGTCCACCAGTGTTGTCGCATATTTCTTGCTTTATAGGTAACGAAATCATTTAAGGGACACTAAAAATTGATCAAAGGTATAAACCCATTAGGTAATTATCAGATATTTTATTAGCTTCTAAATCTTCAAGATGCTAAAACTAATTATACTAAAAATGTATCGGTAACGATGATAAATTTAGCTCGTCTAGTTATAGTAAATATTTTAAATTATAACATAAACACTGTGTAATAACTTGAACCGCGACACAAGATACAATATTTTGAAAGGTTCTCAAGTATAATAACTCCGAGTTCTTCAATGTATAAACTAACAGGTAAACACGGTGTGCAAAAATAAAGGCACTCGAAAATTAAATTTATGTTCAAGGTTATCAAGCGCAATAGCCCTGGCAGTAATTATTGGAAATCCAATCAGCGTTTTCGTCTGGTGGCCATAAACATTTTGTATAAATTTTTAAATCAATCGGATGATAAATTTATCCACAAGAGCGTCCACAAGATTATTCAAAGTGACCAAAGGCCATAACTCTGGCAGTAATTATCAGTAATCACTGATGCCCCTCTTCGTCTCATGGCCATAAACAATGTGTATGAATTTCAAAATAAACCTCTACAGCGTACATAAGATTTTTCAAAGTGATCAAGGGCCATAACTCTGGCAGTAAATTATCAAAAATCAATAGGATTCCTCGCATCATGGCAAATAAACACTGTGTGTAAATTTAAACCTCTAGTGCGTCCACGAGCATTTTTGGTCGACGGACGGACAGACGGAAGGGGGTGACGAGAGAGAGAGAGGGAGGGGGGTAACGTCCACTCGACATAAACTAGGTCATTTCCGGACTAACACATGGTTCAATTTTATTTCAATAATTCCCTTGCGCATAGGGGTCTTTATCAGTGGGAGGAATCCGGAGGACCCGGAGAAAACCCACGGGGTTGGCCAGGCGACCCTACCCCCTGTTGACTCATTGTTGAGTTTTGATAAATTTTATATTTACTTTATAAACAAACTAAAGTCAACGTACCATAATAGCTATACTACTACTGTCTCCGCTACGTGGATGATTGCAAATCACAAATTGGCTTGTGTTTTAAAGCTACAATTAGTCGATCTTTATTTATCAGATATTGCATTCATATTCATTTCTCATCCGACATACTTCAAATGTCCAGATATTTAAAAAAAAAATGTATAATTACAATTATTTGCAGGATTTCTAGTGCACCACGATTTTAAAAAGTTTGAGAACCACTGGTATAAGTATTACTGAACAATCATTAGGTCGAAAATGTTTTTCTGTCGAGTCACCACATTGCGATTTGTAATCCTCGCAGCTGACAGTAGCACAGTACATAGTAAATGTCTTTGTCTTAAACCAATAAAAATAGAATGACTTTAATTGACAAAGACTTTTCAGTTAAAATTATATTTTAATTAGTTCAACCATTTCGATCAAATATGTAAAACTGATGAACACCAACACTGTACATTAAAATCAAACATATATTCAAACATATGTAACTTTAATTAAAAGTTACTTCTTACCTTTTAAATGGTTGATCATTCCAATTGTCTACTCGACCACCTGATTTCATGATGTTTGTCATTTTATGTAGTAGTCTATTATTTTCAATATCAACTTGCGATAATTTCTCTTCTTCATTCTATAAATATATTATATTCAAATATATTTAACTTATACTTGTTATATCTTTTTCTCGGCTTATTAAAAGACATCGTTGCAGTTAGTTGTATTTTACTGGTACATAATCCAACCTACATAATTTAACTGGGCACGTATTTATCATTAATACCATTTTATTAGAATTTAGCATGTTTAAAGGACAGTATTAGTGTCAATCATTATAAAATATTTGATAGAGCTCGTTAAATACATCCCAAATATAATTTTAACGCAGAGATCATTGCTACGGGAGATGTGTAACAAGCACGTGAAGAAACGGGAAGTGACGTCAAACATGAAAACACGAGTTGTCCTTCTATATAACTGACTGAAGTAACGAGCGATAACAGACAAACGATCGAATTTCATTTCACTGATAATTCAGTTGAAGATGAAAAGTTGTTATATGAGACGACGAGAGGATATCTGACAATTCAAAAAAAGAATTGGCTGTCAGTAGATAAAAGATAACGAACAAATTAGAAAAAGTCCGTGATTACCATGTTTTTATTAAGAACAGAATGAATAAAAACGGGGGAATGCACGGGATTTTTCTATTTTTCTCGTGTCCCTTATCTAGTGACAGCCAATTCTATTTTTGAATTGAGAGATACAGCCCTCAGCGTCCCATATAACAGCTCTCACCGTCCCATATAATAACTTTACAACTTCAACGGAATTATCAGTGAAATGAAATTCGATCGTTTGTCTGTTATCGCTCGTTACTTCAGTCCGATACATAGAAGGATGACTCGTGTTTGTCATGTTTGGCGTCACTTCCCGTTTCTTCACGTGCTTATTACACATCTCCCGTAGCAATGATCTCTGTGTTAAAATTATATTTTGAATGTATTTAACCAGTTCTATCACATATGTAATTATGACTGACACCAATATTGTCCTTTAATTTATTGTCATGTTGTAACCTTTACTTGAAAAATAAATAAATAAATATACTTTATGTCAACTTGAATAAAACTGCTTTCCATCGAGATAACGATCGGCGATCAACTATAGGCAATACGACCTATGTTCTACCGGGACTCCCACTTTTATAGCCAGTATTTTGTTGACGTTTATTGTGGGGTGTGATTGTGGATGGCGTCCTAGATTTGGAACCGCCCCACGCCACCCCCTATTCCCAGCTTCCAGATCAGCTACTGGCCCCTAGAAAACTATCATCTGTGGTGCTCGGCCCCTGACTGCGACACTCTTATTAGGGACATTTGCATCAATCGGTCGTATTTTTGCTAAACACTCCCCCCTCCCCTCAAACAAAATCTTTATGTACGCCCCTGAATGGTTAGATCAAGGGAAGAAAAGGAAGCTGGTGCAGGATATAGATAAGTAGGCACATCATCATTTAATAAACACAAATTATTAATGTAAATGAAGTCCGCTATTTGTTTACCTCTGTTATTGTCATCTGGACTACCCAGAGTGAATGCTGACTATTGAAATCTCCTGTAATTATAAACGGGGGGGGGGGGGAGAAATGGGGTTTAACGTGCACTCGACACAAACTAGTTGGAATTCGATATAAAAGTAGGCCGTAGTGCCGCTGTCCGGGCAAAATTTCCCTCATAGCACAATGTACGGCGTATGCCCGTCTTCATTAGCCCAGTTCGGAGCAGAACAGTAGGACGTTAAACCCCATTTCATTTCATTTCTTTTCTGTAAACTAGGTGGTAAATATACAGAGCAGAGTGTGATAGGAATATGTAGAGTCACCCTCACTGCAACTGCCTGTAAAGGGCGACTTTACTCAGCGGAATATTTCCATTAAGGAGAATGGAAACACCACCGTGTACTCTACCATCATCGTTAGGAAAATGATGGTAGGCAACAAAATGTCTGAGTGTTAATACATCTGAATTCTTTTCAAAAGTTTCATGTAAACAAATGTTGTTTGGGGTCATGTACTTCAACAACAACATCCATAAGATTGTCCTGTATCCCGAACCTGTTAAATGTTCTGACGGGATCCTCGTCACCCTTCCTACTACGGAAGGTATTTAACTTTCGAGAAACGGCTTTATCAGAACGTTCCTTGATTTTATTGGTTTTGGGTGGATTTCCACCATTTGGTAGAGGAGTAGGGGGCACAATCTCCTCTATCTCAGACTCCGCAGACTTATTAACAGTCTGAGTGTTGAGAGATTTATTTACTGGTTTAGGTGGAATCAGAGGTTTTTGATTGGACGAGGAATCTTCTATCTCAGCTGGAAATTCAGCAGGTGTTTAACAAGCAATGGAAGCGGTCTTCGGCTTGACATTGCAAATGTTGGAAAATAATTTTTTGTCAATGAAAGTATGAACTGTAAAGTTACTCATGAATATGTCATAAAATGTAGTGGTTGTGCCGAACTGTACATCGGCTGCACGAACAAGTTACAAAACAGAGTAACGGTCCATAGACAACATATCAGGGAACCAAATTTAAGGAAGATCCCTTTAAGTGAGCACCTTGATATATGCGGTAAGGGCGAGTTATACCCTTTCTTTAAGATGCCGTATTCAGATCCCATGAAAATGAGATTGAAGGAACAATATTTTATTGACAAATTTAAACCCAAATTAAACATTTCAAAATAATTACAATATTATGCTATATATTATATATTATCTACTTTATTATATTATTGTATGTTTATTCTTCCATGACGTCACGTCATTGTTATTGTTATTGTATGTCTTGACAAGCCCAGGCGAAACATTATTATTATTATTATTATTACAGCATATTTATAGTGCACCCTTTCATATAACATGTTCAGGGGCACTTTACAAAGTGACAATGTAAATCACACATAAACAACAAGATTATGGGCATGTTAACGATTGTATACAGAGTCAGTTAAAAGCCTGATTAAATAAATGTGTTTTAAGTTGTTTTTTAAAAGAATATAGAGATGTACAACATCTTAAACTAAATGGTAGATTATTCCATAAAACAGGTGCTTGATAACTAAAAGAGCGCTGACCATAAGAGACTAGTTGAACAGTTTTGGGCTTTAAAAGTAGTTTATCTGATGTACGTAATGTTCGGCCAGGTGTATAAAGTTCTAAACGATCTGAGGGGTAAACAGGAGCTAAATTATTTAAACATTTAAAAGTAAGTAATAAAATCTTAAAATCAATTCGATATTTAACGGGTAACCAGTGTAAATTATATAAAACAGGAGTTATGTGGTCACCTTTCTTAGTTAAAGTAACAAGTCTAGCCGCAGTATTCTGTACTTATGTAATTTATCTATAAGCTTTAAAGGTAAACCAACTAAAAGTGAATTAAAGTTATCTAATCGAGAAGTGACCAGAGAATTAACAAGTGACTTAGTGCCCTCTACAGTTACACATTTACGTATTTTACCTATATTTCTAATATTAAAATAGCACATAAGCATAAAACTATCAAAGATAGCGCCAATATTACGAGCAGAATAAGATGAAAATATATCACAATTACCAATTACAACAGGGGGGGGTTATCTTGTGCAGATTTACTTAATTGATGCCTTGAGCCTAATAACAAATACTCGGTTTTATCATCATTCAATTTTAGAAAGTTCTTTGACATCCATTTTCATATTTCACTAATACAGTTCTCAAGTTGCAATTTTGATAAATTGAAAGAAGATGGACAATTAGGTGTAAATGAAATATATAATTGAGTATCATCGGCATACAAATGAAAGCTGAGACCATATTTTCTGACAATATCTCCTAATGGGGACGTATAGAGGGTAAATAAAATCGGACCAAGAACAGAACCTTGGGGAACCCCAGATGACAAAACAGATTCAGACGACGATTTGCAATTAACTAAAATACACTGTTTTCTACCCACAAGATAGCTCTCTAAAAGATTTAATGCAGAGCCACAAATACCGAATTTAAATTGAAGTCTACGTAGAAGAATGGAATGGTCCACCGTGTCGAAAGCAGCAGATAAATCTAATAAAATTAAAAATGTACATTTTCTATTATCAATTTCCATTAAAATATCATTTGAAACCCGGGTTAAAGCTGTTTCGGTACTATGAAATTGTAGAAAATTAAACAATAGTATATACTTTCTTTAAGCATTTTTAACCTTTATTTTATATATATATATATATATATATATATATATATATATATATATATCAATAGATATATGAAGTTGAACCGTAGTAGTGTTAATAAAGAAAAAAATAAAGGTTAAAAATGCCTAAACAAAGTATATACTATTGTTTAATTGTCTACATGTTTCGCCTGAGCTTGTCAAGACATACAATAACAATAACAATGACGTGACGTCATGGAAGAATAAACATACAATAATATAATAATAATGAAGTAGATAATATATAATATATAGCATAATATTGTAATTATTTTGAAATGTTTAATTTGGGTTTGAATTTGTCAATAAAATATTGTTCCTTCAATCTCATTTTCATGGGATCTGAATACGGCATCTTAAAGAAAGAGTATATTTTGAACTCGCCCTTACCGCAGATATCAAGGTGCTCACTTAAAGGGATCTTCCTTAAATTTGGTTCCCTGATATGTTGTCTATGAACCGTTACTCTGTTTTGTAACTTGTTCGTGCAGCCGATGTACAGTTCGGCACAGCCACTACATTTTATGACATATAATACATGACTTACTTTACAGTTCATACTTTCATTGACAAAAAAAAATGTCCACTGTCAAATATAAATTATTTACCTTCAATTAAATATCTACACGTGCCACAATTATCCCTTCCACATTTTACAACTTCCTTAATTGGACTGAATGATTCAAATTTAGCCCTAGTTAACAGTGATTTAAGGTTTTTAGTCTGTCTTTTTGACGGGATAAATGTTTGTGTATCAATAAGTTTTTTTAATTTTTTTATCTTGTTGAAGTAGTGTTATAATTACGCTGGAAAAATTAGGATTGTGAGGATTAAAGGTGGTGACAAATGCAATTATATTGTGATTTGTATCTTTTATCTTTACATGCCTTAATTCCGTTATCGGTATTTTACTAGCCCTTTGAATTCCGTCATTAATTAATGTGGAGGGATATTTGCGGGCTAGCAGAAATTCTCTCAATTCCCGTAGTCTTTGAAATTTAATTACTGTGTTAGACACAATGGTACAGATACGCCTGGCCAAATTATAGGGTACAGCCGTTTTTATGTGTTTAGGGTGACACGAATTGAATTCGAGATACTGTTTAGTATCAGTATCTTTATAATATATATCAGATTCAATAATATCCCCGCTTTTGATTACCATTATGTCTAAAAATGGTATTCTATCTGTACTAGTTTCCATTGTAAATTGGATATTCGGATGGATATTATTGATTATGTTATAAAATAAAAGGAGATTATCATATGATTGGAGCCAGCTGAAGAAACAATCATCTAAGTATCGTTGCCACTGTTTTTCGAAATATATTCTGGTCTCCAAGTCAAATGTTTTTTTCTTTCGTAGCAATGGCTAATTCTAAATATCCAAGGACTAAAATTGCCAGCGAGGGTGAGAATTTACTACCCATTGCACAGCCAATAAGTTGTTTATAATAGTCGATGCTTTCTAATATAAATGACTCCGAAAAACGTTCTTCTCTATCGTTTGGATATTTAGATAACCAGTGCTTTACAGCTGTTAATCCTAGAACATGTGGTATATTAGAATAAAGGTTTGTAACATCGAAAGTAACTAGGATAGCGTTTTGTGGGACATTTTGGGGTAAGTTATTCAAAAAATCTACGCTATCTCGAGTATAACTTTTGACATGTTTAATATAAGGTTGAAGTATGATGTCTATCAAATTGCTTAAACGATGAGTTTCACATGTTGGACCTGCTATAATTGGTCGGAGTTTCAAATCTTGAGGATGATTCACTTCAATATATGTCGAATTTTGGTTTATACATGCTGTGTGTATTTCTTTACATTTGTGAATCTTGGGTAAACCATAAATATTACTGGTTTTCACATTAAACTCGTGTAATTGCCAAAAATCCATAAAAGCAAGGCTATTCAAGAAGCTGTTAAAATTACAAAGAGCGAAGTTGTTAATATTCACAATCCGCGCGATTTAACCTTTAGGCCAATTGTAGGGGGTGACAAATGCAATTATATTGTGATTTGTATCTTTTATCTTTACATGCCTTAATTCCGTTATCGGTATTTTACTAGCCCTTTGAATTCCGTCATTAATTAATGTGGAGGGATATTTGCGGGCTAGCAGAAATTCTCTCAATTCCCGTAGTCTTTGAAATTTAATTACTGTGTTAGACACAATGGTACAGATACGCCTGGCCAAATTATAGGGTACAGCCGTTTTTATGTGTTTAGGGTGACACGAATTGAATTCGAGATACTGTTTAGTATCAGTATCTTTATAATATATATCAGATTCAATAATATCCCCGCTTTTGATTACCATTATGTCTAAAAATGGTATTCTATCTGTACTAGTTTCCATTGTAAATTGGATATTCGGATGGATATTATTGATTATGTTATAAAATAAAAGGAGATTATCATATGATTGGAGCCAGCTGAAGAAACAATCATCTAAGTATCGTTGCCACTGTTTTTCGAAATATATTCTGGTCTCCAAGTCAAATGTTTTTTTCTTTCGTAGCAATGGCTAATTCTAAATATCCAAGGACTAAAATTGCCAGCGAGGGTGAGAATTTACTACCCATTGCACAGCCAATAAGTTGTTTATAATAGTCGATGCTTTCTAATATAAATGACTCCGAAAAACGTTCTTCTCTATCGTTTGGATATTTAGATAACCAGTGCTTTACAGCTGTTAATCCTAGAACATGTGGTATATTAGAATAAAGGTTTGTAACATCGAAAGTAACTAGGATAGCGTTTTGTGGGACATTTTGGGGTAAGTTATTCAAAAAATCTACGCTATCTCGAGTATAACTTTTGACATGTTTAATATAAGGTTGAAGTATGATGTCTATCAAATTGCTTAAACGATGAGTTTCACATGTTGGACCTGCTATAATTGGTCGGAGTTTCAAATCTTGAGGATGATTCACTTCAATATATGTCGAATTTTGGTTTATACATGCTGTGTGTATTTCTTTACATTTGTGAATCTTGGGTAAACCATAAATATTACTGGTTTTCACATTAAACTCGTGTAATTGCCAAAAATCCATAAAAGCAAGGCTATTCAAGAAGCTGTTAAAATTACAAAGAGCGAAGTTGTTAATATTCACAATCCGCGCGATTTAACCTTTAGGCCAATTGTAGGGGGGGGGGGGCAACTAGTAGTACTCAACGCTTAAGCAAATTTATTGACTTCATTCTAAAACCATTTTGCACCAAAGTCAAAAGCTTCCTTCGCGATGACATAGATTTCCTTCATCATCTACCGGAAGAGGTTGAACCTGGAAGCACGCTAATAAGCTTCGACGTGGTCAACCTCTACAAAAACAGGATTGAAAGCGATTGGATATTGGATTGATACGTATCCTGAATTACTATCAGAACGCTTTACCAAATCATTTATCCTGGAAGCTTTGGACTTGTGTCTAATAATATTTTTTATTTCAACAATAATTATTATTCACAGATTAAAGGTGTGGCCATAGGTACTAACGTTGGCCCCACCTATGCAACTTTAGGATATTTAGAAGAGATTTGGTATGAGAGGGTTGCTATTGCGTTTGATAGAGATTTCAGTAACATGATAAAAAGATTATGGTTTCGCTTCCTGGATGACTGTGTAACAATTCTTAAAGCAGATATGACAGTTATCTCCAAATTACATAAATTATTGAATGAGTTGGACACTAATATCACATTCACTATAGAGTTTAGCCCAACATCATTAAACTTTTTGGACGTAACCATTAATCTTTCACCAAAGGGAGTGATTGAAACGGATCTGTATTACAAATAAACAGATACCCACCAATATCTAAACTTTCACTCTTGTCACCCTTCTCATACCAAACGGAACATTCAATATAATTTAGCTAGAAGAGTATGTACCATTGTTTCAAACCCGGTTGTCAAACTTAAGCGACTAGAGGAATTAAAAACATTCTTATTGAAACAAGAATATCCTCCAGGTCCCATAGAAGTTGCAACGACCCAGGCCTTAAATTTAGATCAGACGATATTAAGACTACCAAAACTACATTCAGCATGCGGAAATCTAAATGTTGCTTTAGTCACAACATTTAACCCCTCACAAGAAGATGGGATGTCCTTGGTAAATAACAATTTACACATTCTTAAGAATAGCGAAGTTATGTCAAAAATTTTGTCTAAAACTAAGATTATTAACAATCTTAAACAGCCACGAAATCTAGCTAAATTATTAATATCATCTAAATTTGAATGCAGTCCAGATACACCGGTGGTAAGTGAATGTGGAGGAATAAATTGTAAGACATGTAAAATATACTGAGCGCCATGGAAAACGCATCACTTAGTTTTTCGTATAACAAAATGATCCTGTAAACATATCTTATTTATTGTGTTTCTTATTGTGAACAATATTCAAATGGGACACATCAATAACAACACATTTGTACACTTATGGATGTTTAATCTGTAATCAACGCTACAAAGTCAGAGGGGTTAAAACCAAAAGTATGACACAGATGTCAGTAGCGCGTGTGTCCTCCACGGGCTCTTACCAATGTTTGAAAGAAGGCCTGGGGCAAATTGTTCCATTCTTGGACAAGAGCAACTTCTAAAGCAGCAATGGTGTGCATCTGTGGTCTCCGATACAGACGGCGTCCAATCTCATCCCAGACATGTTCTATCGGTGCCATGTCCGGAGACATGGCTGGCCAGTTCAAGACATTGATGTTGTTAGCAGCAAGGTAGTCCATACTAAAACGGGCGGTGTGCGGACGTGCATTATCCTGTTGGAAATGCTGAAGTTGTAGGTGCGCTCAAAACGTCGGAACAACAATCGGTTGCAAGACATCATCACGGTAGGCTACAGCATTAACGCGACCCCGGCAAATGTGTAGGGCGGTCCGGTAATGAAATGTGAAGCCTCCCCACACCATTACACTTCCCCCACCCCATCGATTCGTTTCGAAGACGCAGTAGTCTGCAAGACGTTCCCCAAGACGTCTCCACACACGTTGACGGTCATCAGCGTGATAAAGATGAAAGCGACCCTCATCACTGAAGAGCACACTTTGCCAGTCTACTCTTCTCCATGTCTGGTGTCCTTGAGCCCATATCAAACGGCGCTGACAGAGATGATCCCTGAGGAGAGCTCCAACATAAGGTCGTCGTGCACGGAGTCCTACTTCTCTAAGACGACGTCTTACGGTGCTGACACTTACTGGTCCTTGTCTTCCGACGACTGCTGCACCTGTTCGAGTCGCTGGGCGGAATCTGTCACGCAGATGAGTGACCCAGATGTAGCGGTCTTGAGCCTGGGTTGTAACGCGTTGTGGACCAGGACGTTGACGGTCACGTGTTGATCCAGTAACTCGAACACGTTCCACCAACCTTACAATAGTGGACTGATGACAATTGAAGTGTCTGGCAATAGCGCGTGTAGACATGCCAGCCCTGGACATTCCCATGGCTTCATTCCGTTGATTTTCAGTAAGTCTCGGCATCTCTAGCTCGATTCCTTCACACGTCCAACAACAAATTTCAACGGATTGACGTTTCACAGTTCATGTACTACACATTAAGTTGAAAACATGCTTTTAAAGGGCTCACACACAATGCTGCACGTGAATATTGGGTTTTTCATGTGCATCTCGTGCAATTGTTTTTTTTTTTTTTGCACACGGGCCAATATTTTTTGCGTTTGGGAGCATTGTGTGAAACAATAGTTCATAGTATTGCATAATGTTATACATACAAAACCACCTAGTAATAAAATATTTGGGAAAAAAAATTGATGCGCTCGGAAAAACTATAAGTATGCTAAAGACAAGGATGAACCTGCATCGGCAGCATATACTCAATCCACAATATAGATGTTTGTGGTGGTTGCAAATTTAGTGGTTTTCCAATGTACAAGCTAAATAACAATAATAATGATTTGTTACAAGCCCAAGATGCATATTTTATTGACAAATATCGGCCAGCTTTAAATGTAAAATTATAGTAGTTTCATTGCATATAGGCCTAGTTATTGTTATCTGATTTGATATTCTATTAATGTCCCTTTATTGTACTACTGTGTTACTATGACTCTATGACGCCATAGACATTGTTGTATTAACTAAATGTTGTTTACCTGAAGAGCTTAATAAAATAAGCGAAAGTGCTAGTTCTTTTTTCAAAAACTTGGGTATTTTTGTGTATATTTAATACCTCAGAGTAGTTATCTTTAACTTTTCATATATATATATTAAAAGGTTATAGTAAATGGTAAAATTTGCCTGAAGAAGCTTAATAAAGCGGAAAGTTCTCGCAAAAACCTATATATATATATATATATATAGAAAAAAATAAAGGTTAAAAATGTCTAAAGAAAGTATACTATTTGTCTACATGTTTCGCCTGGGCTTGTCAAGACATACAATAACAATAACAATGACGTGACGTCATGGAAGAATAAACATACAATAATATAATAATAATGAAGTAGATAATATATAATATATAGCATAATATTGTAATTATTTTGAAATGTTTAATTTGGGTATATTTTGAACTCGCCCTTACCGCATATATCAAGGTGCTCACTTAAAGGGATCTTCCTTAAATTTGGTTACCTGATATGTTGTCTATGGACCGTTACTCTGTTTTGTAACTTGTTCGTGCAGCCGATGTACAGTCAATGAAAGTATGAACTGTAAAGTTACTCATGTATTATATGTCATAAAATGTAGTGGCTGTGCCGAAATGTAATCGAATATCAGATTCGGATAATTTTCTGTTTTTTTTAGAACTAAATAAAATAGCTTTTGTGTTGTTTGCATTAAAGTTTATAAGCCAATTTTTCGCCCAAATGTTGAGATTTGTCAGATCTTAGTTTAGGGACTGTTCTATCTCTGCGACTGACTGTTTGTTACACCCAATTGCCGTATCGTCAGCAAATAATCTAACCACATTATGAAGTACATCTTGTACATCATTGATGTAAGTCAAAAACAAAAAGGGGCCCAAAACTGATCCCTGGGGAACTCCTGATTGAAGAGTAATTTCTGATGACACAGAGTCATTTATGAATACCCGTTGAGTCCGGTCTCTGGCATAACTAGACAACGACGTAATTAGCATGCCTGAAACCCCATGTTGACTTAATTTGTGTATCAAACCAGGTAAAAATACGCGGTCAAACGCTTTAGATATATCGCAAAAAAAAACATAGCAGGAATATAGTTGCCTATCTATTGCAGATGAGATATCATGATACACTTCTAAAAGTTGAAGAACAGTAGAGTAGTTCGGTCGAAACCCTGATTGGTATTTGTACAAGAGATTGTTTTCATGAAAGTAATTAAACGGGTGTTTGAAAACTACCTTTTCTAATAATTTACTCAAAGTACTTAATAGGCTTATAGGTCGGTAGTTTGAAACTAGAGAGCTGTCTCCTTTTTTATAGAAAGGTAGGGCATTTGCTTTTTTCCAAATTGTTGGGAAAACGCCCGATTCTAGTGATTTATTAAAGATATATTTTAATGGTACACATATTGAGGTTTTGGTATATTTTAGTAAGTGGGGGTCTTCCTGTGCCCCAGTGTGAAGACCATAAAGTCGCATCTATTCTCTGGGTGTAATGATCAGTAAAATTGTAACATATGGCGACTAAAACCGAAAATATACACCTGCGAAAATTAGCTCTATTTTCTATGATGCGGGGGTAGGTCAAAATATCGAAATGGTATTATGCACAGCTCGACACACTCTATCGATATAAAAAATAAAATCTCTGTCACCTCTCTTCAATCAATGCGAAATAATAAGTCAAAGTTGGTGAATTTTCCTATTGTAATCTCTCATTCTGTATGAAATGCCCAACTACTTTCATTCAGGGTAAGCCAGCTTTCTCCGTTTCTTCACCAAAGTATTCGCCAGCGCTCGCAGGTAGAAGCTTAAAGCCCACTCGAGCAAAACTAATCTCTTTTGATGACGATTGGTATCCAATCCATGATGGCCGCGCCCGAGACCGCAGAAAATTGTGTTTTTTCTTCATTTTTGGCCATAGAATGTGGTACATATCCCAGATATGAGCAATGAAATTATTGAAATGACTTAATAGATTGACAGAGTGTACTAAGGACATTAAGGCCCGTCCTTTAGCACATTACATAGCAATAAGTGAATTGAGAACCAAATGGGAGCTGATTTCTTGACGAAGTGGGATTTTTGATCTTGATAAGTCGATTCTAGATGGAAAGGTGATATGTGCTGCCCATCGCTACCGCCTGGGTCTCAAATGGAATATCCCAAAAGGATTTAAACATTATGCTGTCCATAGTGAGGAAATGGGCTGTCAAAAGAGCCAAGTTCTTACACCACCTCAGGTTAGTTCTTCAAATAAATGATATGACGTAGGGTCAAACATTAAACTTCGTCATGGGATCATTTTCAGAGCCCAAAATAAATCTTGCCATGCCCTTTAAACTAAATTTGTATGAAGGACGTTTTGTATCAGGGGCCACCTCTCGAAATATTGTTGATATCACCCCCAACGTATATGGACCATTGGAACTTATGACATCCCTCCCACTGCTACATCATCTGCAGCTATGGGTATTGGAACTGCCAGGCTGCCTCTTCCTTCTGTAACAGCTATTGGTAGCGACACCAGTAACAGTAATGACTTAGAACTATCAATAATAGGCCTAGATCAGGTAATGATGATTACATGCAAAATCTTTAGGAAGGTTGCTAAAAATTCGCTGAAACCCCTTATCAAAACAAATCAGAATTAGAATACTGGGATTGGTTCAAGATTCGCATGTAATCATCATTGCCTGATCTAGACCTATTATTGGTAGTCATTACTGTTACTGGTGTCGCTACCAATAGCTGTTACAGAAGATAGAGGCAGCGTGGCAGTTCCAATACCCATAGCTGCAGATGATGTAGTAGCAGTAGATTGATGATGGATGCAAGCAGCATTACCAGTAGCTTCAGATGATGTAGCAGTGGGAGGGATGTCATAAGTTCCAACAGTAACCTGAAACAACCAAACCACATAAAATAATTTACTAAAATTATTTTCTAAGTATTTGCAGGGGTCTCTGTTACCACCCAGTCCATCATTCGCAAACTCAATGCAAGAAAGTTTTCAATGGTCCATATACGTTGGGGTTGATATCAACAATATTTCGAGAGGTGGCCCCTGATACAAAATGTCCTTCATACAAATTTAGTTTTAAAGGGCATGGCAAGATTTATTTTGAGCTCTGAAAATGATCCCATGACGAAGTTTAATTTTTGACCCTACGTCATATCATTTATTTAAAGAACTAACCTGAGGTGGTGTAAGAACTTGGCTCTTTTGACAGCCCATTTCCTCACTATGGACAGCATAATGTTTAAATCCTTTTGGAATATTCCATTTGAGACCCAGGCGGTAGCGATGGGCAGCACATATCACCTTTCCATCTAGAATCGACTTATCAAGATCAAAAATCCCACTTCGTCAAGAAATCAGCTCCCATTTGGTTCTTAATTCACTTATTGCTATGTAATGTGCTAAAGGACGGGCCTTAATGTCCTTAGTACACTCTGTCAATCTATTAAGTCATTTCAATAATTCCATTGCTCATATCTGGGATATGTACCACATTCTATGGCCAAAAATGAAGAAAAAACACAATTTTCTGCGGTCTCGGGCGCGGCCATCATGGATTGGATACCAATCATCATCAAAAGAGATTAGTTTTGCTCGAGTGGGCTTTAAGCTCCTACCTGCGAGCGCTGGCGAATACTTTGGTGAAGAAACGGAGAAAGCTGGCTTACCCTGAATGAAAGTAGTTGGGCATTTCATACAGAATGAGAGATTACAATAGGAAAATTCACCAACTTTGACTTATTATTTCGCATTGATTGAAGTGAGGTGACAGAGATTTTATTTTTTATATCGATAGAGTGTGTCGAGCTGTGCATAAAACCATTTCGATATTTTGACCTACCCCCGCATCATAGAAAATAGAGCTAATTTTCGCAGGTGTATATTGTCGGTTTTAGTCGCCATATGTTACAATTTTACTGATCATTACACCCAGAGAATAGATACGACTTTATGGTCTTCACAATGGGGCACAGGAAGACCCCCACTTACATCACCAATCACCACCATTTCCATCCAAACCCTAGACTCGCTACAATAGGTGGCTGAAAATTGACCAAAAATGACCTGAAAAATGGCAAAAATTGGCCAAAAATCACCCAGAGGCTGTTTCTCAATAACGGTGAAATTTTGAGATCGGCCCTCTTGGCTGTGAAGTAGTCTTGAGGAGTCCATAAAATCCCCAAGAGATGGACTTGATCTGCCGACCCCCACCTTCCCACCCTCTGCATGGTTTTCTCGTAGAATGACTCTTAATATGTTAAAAATTTTATGAGATTCTAAATAGCTATACATTGTGCATACCAAAGAAATCAATAACTATAAGACTAACTGATAAACGATGGTTCAATACAGAAATACGTAGAGCGATACGAATCAGAAACCGGTTACACAAAAAAGCTTTGAGTGCGATTTAAGAAAATACAAAGTTCAGAGAAATAAAGTAAATAATTTTAAAAAAGCGTTAAAAACAAAATACAAAGAAGAAATCACAAATTCTTTGAATTCTAACTACACAAATAGCCAGAAATACTGGAATAATCTAGGAAAGTATTGGGACAAAATGTATCAAATGATATTCCTCCACTTTTAGACCCCAATGGAAGAATTGCTCATTCAAATTTTGATAAAGCTGAATTACTAAACAACTATTTCGGATCAATTTCAGATAACACCCAACAAGGAGAATTACCAAAATTCAATAAGCGAACAAATTGTCTACTTGATATTCCTTTAGTCGAGGAAAAGGAAATCGCAGATCTTATAAGTACACTGAAATTGAAAAAAGCCAATGGATTTGATAATATTAGTAACCAGTTACTAAAATATACCAAAACCTCAATATGTGTACCATTAAAATATATCTTTAATATTCACTAGAATCGGGCGTTTTTCCAACAATTTGGAAAAAAGCAAATGTCCTACCTTTCTATAAAAAAAGAAGACAGCTCTCTAGTTTCAAACTACCGACCTATAAGCCTATTAAGTACTTTGAGTAAATTATTAGAAAAGGTAGTTTTCAAACACCTGTTTAATTACTTTCATGAAAACAATCTCTTGTACAAATACCAATCAGGGTTTCGACCGAACTACTCTACTGTTCTTCAACTTTTAGAAGTGTATCATGATATCTCATCTGCAATAGATAAGCAACTATATTCCTGCTATGTTTTTTTGCGATATATCTAAAGCGTTTGACCGCGTATTTTTACCTGGTTTGATACACAAATTAAGTCAACATGGGGTTTCAGGCATGCTAATTACGTGGTTGTCTAGTTATGTCCAAGACCGGACTCAACGGGTATTCGTAAATGACTCTGTGTCATCAGAAATTACTCTTGAATCAGGAGTTCCCCAGGGATCAGTTTTGGGCCCCTTTTTGTTTTTGACTTACATCAATGATGTACTTCATAATGTGGCTAGATTATTTGCTGACGATACGGCAATTGGGTGTAACAAACAGCCAGTCGCAGAGATAGAACAGTCCCTAAACTAAGATCTGACAAATCTCAACATTTGGGCGAATAATTGGCTGATAAACTTTAATTCAAACAAAACAAAAGCTATTTTATTTAGTTCTAAAAAAACCAGAAAATTATCCGAATCTGATATTCGATAATCAATCACTTGAAGTGGTTAAATGTCACAAACACTTGGGCATTACGCTTTCAAATGACGCCAAATGGACCATCCATATAGAAACTATTATCTCGTCCACCTCAAAATTATTAAATATTTTGCGTAAACTAAAATTCACCTTTAATAGACAAACTCTAAATAACGTATATTTGATATTCATAAGGCCAAAATTGGAATACGCATGTGAGGTGTGGGATGGGTGTAACGCTTCCAATACCGAACAATTTGAAAAGGTACAGCTAGAAGCTGCCAGGATTGTCACTGGACTAACTAAAACTTGTTCTTGTGAAGCGCTTTATTTTGAAACCGGATGGAATAAATTGTCAGACAGACGTACACAAAAGCGACTAACTACATTTGTTTTTCAAATAAAAAATCAGAGAAACCCAGCATATTTATATGACATTCTAGAATATTATCAACAAACACCACAACAATACAATTTAAGAAACATTAGCGAATATAGAAATCCTTATTGTAGAACAACATTACACCAAACTTCGTACTTCCCCACAACAATTCGAGATTGGGAATTATTAGAGGACCCCATAAAGCAATCAATCAACATTAAATCCTTCAAATATCTATACAAACAGAAATTACGTTCCTTAATACATAAAGCGCCAATCTACTACTGTAAAGATAATAGACATGAAAATATTATTCACACTAGAATACGGCTAGAGTTCGATGCAAAATGATTTGTATGAAATAAACGTTATAAATCATCCCACGTGTTCTTGTGGCAAATTTATAGAAAATGCTGAAAAATATTTTCTGCAATGTCACTTATACATTGTCAAATTATTCTGTGATAAATATAGATATCCAATTATGCGGCAATTCAGAATTGTCAATTGAGATGAATACAAACCTTTTCCTTGAAGTTCACAAATATATCAAACTTTCAAAACGATTTAAATTAAAGGTAATGATATATATAATAGTATATATTATTAGCAATAGCTTTTTTGGTGGATAACATCTTGTTTGTATTAAATTTTGTCTATTATTTGTATGTATGGAAAGGGCTTTTCTAAGTTTTTGAAACTTGTGCTCAATCCTTTTGATATTTGTCAATAAAATATGTTTTAACTAACAAAAACCTCCGGTTCCACATAAACCTATTAATAAAATTCTCAGCACCCAGACTGTTAATAAGTTTGGGGAGATTGAGATAGAGGAGATTGTGCCCCCCCCCCCCCCCAGTCATCAACCAATTGGTGGAAATCCAACCAAAATAGACAACAGCAAGGAACGTTCTGGTATAGGCGTTCCTAGAAATTTTAAATTGGCCGCCTTCCGTAGTAGGAAGTGCGACGAGGATTCTGTCGGAACCTGTAACAGGTTCGGGATACAGGACAATCTAATGGATGTTGTTGTTGAAGTACATGACCCCAAACCACATCATAGAAGTGCTGTTAAACATCCATGAAAATGGCTAATTCCATTATTCAATGGAATTGTCGTGTTCTTAAAGCGATGATTTCATATTTTTAAAATGTATTAAAATAAAGCCTTAAAATCGACGGTATCTATAAACAGTCCTACCTTGTTAAAGAATAATCCTATTAATCCTATAATTCACTATTGCCAGTTGAGAAATTGGCAAAAATATCATTTTCAACTTCAAATTCAAACTTTTGAAGATAGCTATTCACATGGAAGATAGAAAAACATGGGAGGTAATTGTGTTATTATTTCCGGTGTGAATGATTTTTAAGTGTGAGAACGATACTTATGATCGTGTAATAGTGAGTTGACAACCTATTAAGAATAAGACATAGAAATAATTATTATTTGACTTTCTTAGTTCAAATCTTAATTCAAAAATCTTATCCTTTTTTAAAGAATTCAAATGCCTTAAAACTCAGAGATTTTGATGCCTATAATTATTTTGCTAATAATGATGGTAGAGAACACGGTGGCGTTTCCATTTTCCTTAATAGAAATATTCCGCAGAGTAAGTCACCCTCAATTCGTCTTTTCAGGCAGTAGCAGTGAGGGTGACTCTACATATTCCTATCACACTCTGTTCTGTATACATGTATTTACCACCCATCTTGATGACCTTGTTGCACCCCCCCCCCCCGTTTGTAATTACGGGAGATTTCAATGGTCATCATTCACTTTGGAGTAGTCACGATGATAATAACAGAGGTAAACAAATAGAGGACTTCATTAACATTAATAATTGTGTTTATTAAATGATGACTCGCCTACTTATCTGAATCCAGCCACAGCTACAGCTTCTTTTTCTTCCCTCGATCTCACCATTTGTTCCCCGGTCCTGTTTCGGGATTTTACATGGAGAGTAAATGAAGATCTTTGTGGTAGTGACCACTTTCCTATTTTGATTAATAATAACGGTACGCCTCCGGTCGAAATACCTCAGAGGTTGTATTTGCATAAGGCTGACTGGAATCTGTTTGAATATTTGTGTCCCTTCTATTTTGATGCAAAAGAGTTAGAAGATGCAGATGAGCCCATGGCCTTATTCACCTCAATTCTTCAAGGCTGATTGGGCTATGTTTGAATCTTTGTGTCTCTTCTCTTTTGATACCAAAGAGTTAGAAGATGCAGATGGGCAAATGGCTTTATTCACTTCAATTCTTCAAGATGTAGCTGAGCAGGCGATTCTAAACACCACGACTGAACCAAAACGTTTCAATAAACCATGGTATATTGCAAATCAGCTCTTAAAGGGCGCGATCGTATCAGGAGACGATTAAAGAACCATCCTTCCATGGAGAATATTGCGGCATACTAAATGGTCCGGGTGAAGGCTCGTAGAACCATACGTCAAGCAAAGAAATCTTCCTGGCTAGGTTATGTCTCCAGGATCAATTCCCGTACCTCATCCAAGTCGATATGGGATAGGATTAAAGGTAAAAGTAGGGATTTATCAGTTAACCATCTCAATGGTGATAATACCACCTTAACAACATTTCCTGGTATTGCTAATTCTCTGGCCACTACATTTTTATTTAATTCATCATCCAATTTCTCCTCTAATGCCTTTGTAGGCATTACTGCAGGAGAAAAGGCGGCTTGATTTCGGGGCATTAAACATCAACAGGAGAAAGGGTGACTGAATTTCAAGTCCCTCAATGATGAATGCTAGAATGATACTTTTTCCATCGCGGAGCTTCGGGATTCGCTAAAGTGAGCTCGGGATACTGCAACTGGTCCAGATGAAATATACTACCAAATTCTAAAAGATTTACCCTTTTCCACTCTCTTAATTTTATTGGACCCCTTTAACCGGATTTGGGATGATGGGAATTTTCCCCCCTTCGTGGCATGGAGCCACAATAATTCCCATCCCTACACCGGGTAAAGATGATACGAATCCTACCAACTATCGTCCGATCGCTTTAACTAGCTGTATTTTCAAAACCATGGTGAAATTCATCAATCGAAGGCTTGTTTGGTACATCGAGCCCAAGAACCTCATTACTGACCTCCAATGTGGATTTCGGTCCCAAACGAGCATTCTTGATCATTTCGTTCGATTTGAAACGTTCGTCAGGGACGCTTTCATCCAGAAGCAACATTTAATTGCAATATTTTTTTATCTGGAGAAAGCATATGATGCCACGTGGAAAAATGGTATCATGCGCAACCTCCATAACCCCGGCCTACGAAGTCGTTTACCAATCTTCATTAAAAGTTTTCCTGGAAGATAGGTCATTTACGGTACGATTGAGATCTATATTCTCTGACCCATTTCCTCGGGAAATGGGGGTTGCACAGGGAAGTATTTTATCTCAAACTCTTTTTGCGAAGAAAATTAATACTATCCCAGCGAGCCTTAAGCCAGGTACAAACGGCGCTGTTTATGTTGATGACTTTCAGATGTGCTATAGTTCTACAGACATGCGAATAATCGAACGTAGGTTGCGGCTTTGTTTGAATTCACTTCAACAATGTGCAACCGAAAATGGATTTCATTTTTCGAAATCCAAGACTGTCTGCATGCATTTTTGTCAGAAACGAGGTTTACATCTAGATCCAGAACTTTTCTTGGATGGCAACTGCGTTCCAGTTGTGGATAAAACCAAATTTCTGGGGCTGATATTTGACAAGAAATTATCATTTATCCCCCACATTAAGAACCTAAAGAAGAAATGTCTGAAAGCCCTCATCAAATACTTACTGGGGATCGGACCGTAAAGTCGTACGCCGATTATATCGAGCATTAATTCGACCAAGACTCGATTATGGGTGTATTGTGTATGGGTCTGCCGCGACTTATATCTCAAATAGCTCGACACCATACACAACCAGGGACTTAGAATCAGTTTAGGAGCATTTCGTACATCCCCAGTGGACAGTTTATACGTCGAGGCACATGACCTCTCACTGCACAACAAACGTGATAAGCTGGCCCTGCAGTATGGTACGAAAATATCATCTTTACCAAACCATATTACATTTAATACCATATTTAGACTATTCAAGTCTAAAGTTATCCACCATTTGGTATTCGCATACAACCCCTTTTGTCTGAGGCTGGTATCAGCCTTGACAGTATTATGAATACCCATTTCTTTAGGATTCCACCGTGGTCTATATCTCCTCAAAGGATCGATTTCGATCTTACGCAACATAAAAAGAGAGATACTAGCTCCACGGTGTTTCAGTCTCTCTTTCGAGAGCTAAGGTCTAAATATGGTGTTTATGCTCCAATATATACAGATGGTTCGAAAGATGATGATCGGGTAGCTTAGGCTACCGCGACACCATCTGAGAGCATTTCTGTAAGCCTCCCACCTGGTGCTTCTATTTTTACAGCTGGGCTCGACGCTATTCTGCAGGCATTGGAGTTCACCCAGTCCTCGTTAGATTTAGAATACATCATCTTTTCTGATTCTTTGCCCTCAGTGAAAGCAATTAATAACAAACAGCTTGGACACCCATTGGTAGCTGATGTCTATCGTCTGCTACTATCTTACGGGTTAAACAGCAAAGACCTCGTCTTTTGCTGGGTCCCCAGTCACGTTTATATAAGGGGGGGGGGGGGCGATAAAGCAGATTTTGCTGTCAAAGCTGATATAGATCTCCCCCATCAACGTTTTTAATTCCATATCAAGATTTTAAGTCATCAATAAATCATCTCATTTATGGCCGCTGGCAACGGTCACGTGATCTTGCAGGCACAAATAAACACCACGCCTCTCGCATTGGTCATTCTTTTTTAACACATTTTGTCATCTTAAAGAGAGTCTCAACCAGAATGTGAACACTGTCAAGTACGTTTGACGGTGAAGCACATTTTGACTGAGTGCAAGTATCTTGGAAATATTAAATCTAAATATACTCTTCAAAAAAAGTAGGGGGTATTCAGAAACAATACGAAACTGCGGAAATGCACTACTGTTTTTATTAGAGGTAACCAGTGTATGTTAATAACAAGTCAATGGCCTACACATGAACATAACGGCCCCATTTTACTCGCAAAGAGATACACTGTCAAAAGTGAAAATGGACGTTTTTAATTTTTGTCTTAATAATGAGTAATTGCTACACCAATCCCCAGACATTCAGCAATTCGTCGTGGCATGCTCCTAATCAACCGTCCAATCACAATGTGGGTCAATCTGACCCACTCCTCTTGCAGTGCCACGGCCAATTCTTGCAGTGTTGTCGGTTGACGTTGATGTCGACGAACACGTCTCCCGATCAAATTAAACGTAACACACTAAAGCAAAGATACGCTAAACAGTAAATCTAATGCAAGAACCGATAGGAAAGCAAACATGGATAGATAAACCAACACGCGGCAGTTTTCACCAAACCTTCCTTGAGGTGTCAAATTTGACAATGAACCACTCCCACGTGTATGGCGCTATTGCGTGTCGCATGTGCAGCTCAGTGGTTCTGTTGGGGCGATAAATTCTTTATCTGTGAACATACTCTCAAAGCATGTCAAATGTCCATGGCTATTTATCATATCGCAACCTGCATAGTTATTTGCATTTCAATATCCTCTACTTTTTTTGAAGAGTATATTACCGTTGTCAGACATTACATCATTTATTTGCTCAACCGGAGCTATATTGCAAAATCCTAAACTTTTTAAAAGAGACAAAATTTTATTATAAATTTTGCGTACATGTAACCCGTTTTCTTTTATTTTGATTATTTATATTCATGAAGTATTTGATATTTATTTTTAATTTTATATATTATCTGTGATATTTGTTTTTATTTATGGAATAAATATTTATGGACATAAGTATGTTTGGCGCAATATAGCTCGGTTGGAGCTGACGTGCTATAAAACCTCATTTCATTCATTCATACTTACGACAGGGTGAGAGTCGTGTAGACTTAATTTAGTGAAACGCTATTTTTTTGTAAGTTTACGTTACGATAAAGTTACACAGATTTTTCAGGGTAAGTTGCTTTGTGAAACTGCCCCTGGATCGTTTTTATTACCCCATGTCCATATACACCTCACAAAATCATCCAATGGTACGCCGTTCTTTCCCTTTACCGTAACTGTCCAGCTTTATCGATGTATAATACTACTAGCATACCTTCAGGTTTGGGTTCGGGAAACCGCAAATGCATTATAGAAGGCAACTTGCGATCAAAATCCCTTAGAGTCATCGACCAATTTGATTATAGAATCTGTGCAATATTATAATTTCACTAATAAATTTAAAATGTATCAAATATTCTACGAGACAACTATTACCTTGATTTGCTTATTTCTATATACAAGATGTGGATATTGCTTGGGTGGACTCACGTCTAAATGAGGTTTTGTATCATCCAACTGAAATAATAATAATTCAAAATACAATAAAGGCCAAGGAATTGGAGGTGGGCCCGTCAGGAATGAAGACAGACCTGGTACGATTCAGTCAGGATAAGGATAGAAAAGTTGATCAAGGAACCATTCGAGCGTGGCCAATTCATCCTCGGGGTGGAATACAGACCCAACGCCCTGCCATTGGACTAGAGATGGGGAGGAGACCCAATCGGCACCTCTAAGTCACACACTGCCCAGGTTCTATACCTAGTCCTTCAACCTGGTGATGGGATTTGTGGTCGAGTCCAGGTAACCCCAACAAGGCCAGCAACACCAGTTCCAGCAGTCACAGCCACGAAAAATTCAACAACCACAACCATTTATTAACCAGTCCGAAATGGGATTACGAAGGCAATAGAGATAAACCGGAAGAAGTATGCACCAAATGAGAACAATATTGCAGGCCACGGAAAAAATGAAGTGATTGAATCGCACAGATTTGGAGTGATTACCTGTTAAATGATGGTCATTTTAATAGTTTATTGACTGATTAGACAATTTTATTGTAACTTTGTCGACCAGAAGAGCAGAATATTAGAGACAATCGTAGTAATTGTGTTTGTTAAATTACAAGAAGTGCTACCCGCAGAATATAATCTAAAGAAGGCTGTTAAACATTGTCGAGCTTTCAAATAAACACTTCATGGATTTGAAATGGAGTGAGGTTTAACGTCCTACTTTTTTGGACAAACCGTGATAGTGGATACCAACTGTCGGGGTTCTTTTACGGCTTTCTATTCATGTCATTATCCTGGTTGGTGCAGGAAAATAGGGCGTTAAACCACATTTTCATTAATCCCCCCCCCCGGGGTGTAGGGGGTGATAAGGATATACCTTCCGTATGTCCTGTGTGTCGTAAAAGGCGACTAAAAGGATCCCTGTAATGGGACAACGTGTTTGCCGTGCGTTGCGACCCGTGTCGGTGGAGAGTGGAATCCTGCGGGCCTTTTCTCTGCAACATTACTTTGGCCCATGGTTCACCTAGACGGGAGGTCGAGTGGCCCACTCTGATCAATCGGCTTTGGTCCTGTTAGTTGACGAGAAGATGATAGTTTTCCCCCTTAGTGTGTTATTAGTTTATAGTGCAGTTAAGCCTATGTGTCTTGTAGCATTTTTTCTGAAACAGCGACTTGGGCAATCGGATAAAGCACAAGATCTCCTCTTTTCTTTGTCTGAGTATATCACTGGCTGTTCTCGTTGGGCGTAAGCGCTTGATGTCCGCGCAGTACCCTGTACGGATGTTTCAATCCTTGGTGATTGGAGACCAGTCAGTGATGAATCTTAAAAGCTAATAAATGGCTTCACAAACTAAAAAAACTTTCTCAGCCGAAACGCGGAGCGACTGACGATATTTCTTGAAATATCAAATAAAACCTCCTGAACATGGTATAGGTTTCTGGTTCTTGAGAGTACCAATGAAACCTCCTTAAGTAAACAGTCCCCTTTCTTAATTGCTAAAGGTCTCGCCGGTTTATCAGGTGAACCAAAATGTGTTAAGAAAATGAATGTGCTAAAGAACAACACTCTTTATCTTTATTAAAATCGACTTCTTTAACGAACATCCCGATTAAAGTATCACCCCATAACAGTCTAAATTTTTCTAGAGGTGTTATTCGTTCTCAGGATTTAGAAGGTAGCAATGAGGAAGAGATGCTAGAAAATCTCTCCTCGCAAGGTGTAACGGCCGTAAAGCGCATTTCCATCAAGCGTAACGGTAACGTTATACAAACAAATACCTATATCCTGACATTCAACCGACCAGAACTGCCCAAAACGATAAAAGCTGGATTTCTCTTAGTTCAAGTTTCTCCTTACGTACCGAATCCATTGCGGTGCTTTCAGTGCCAACGCTTTGGGCACAGCAAAAATGTATGTAAGGGGAAAACCAATTCAATTTGTGCACGATGTGACCAAGATGGCCACGAATCTGAAACCTGTCAATTGAAACATTACTGTGCAAATTGCAAAGGATCTCATTTTGCTTATTCAAGAGAATTTCCTTTGTGGAAAAAAGAGAAACAGGTGCAACAGAAAAAAATATTTCTTACCCTGAAGCGCGGAAATTGGTTGAGCTTGCCACACTATCGCCAATATTTGCAACTTCCTTTGCAAATAAAGCGAAGCCAAAAACCATTTCCGTTGCTTGTCAGACTGGAGTTGCACCTGCCAGCTTCTAGGCAGACAGGATCATCTTCCCCAAAAACCCCACTACCACAGAAACCATTATTGATTCCTCTCGGCACTCAGACAAGGAAATTATGCCCGAAACTCCTCCCTCATATGGTGGAAAGCCACCCTCATTACCCCCAAAAGGTGGAAATCCACCGAAAACCACTAAAAACCGACCTTCAACTCCGAAGGACGGTTCAAAACCATTATCCTTCCGTAGTAGGAAGGGCGAAGATGATCCTGTCCAAACCTATAACAGGTTCGGGAAACAGGACAATATGATGGATATTGTTTTGGAGATTCGCGACCCCAATCCCAAGCAACAGTCAAGAAGTCCTGTTAAACATCCCTGACGATGGTCAAATACCAGGGATAATATCAGAGGTAATCAAATAGCAGACTTCATTAATAATAATAATTTGTGCTTATTAAATAATGACTCGCTTACTTATCTACATCCAGCAACTGCTTCTTTTTCTTCCCTTGATCTAACCTTTTGCTCTCCGGTCCTGTTTCAGGATTTTACGCGGAGAGTTAGTGAAGATCCGTGTGGCAGTGATCACTTCCCGATCTTAATAGTAGATAACAATGGACCCTCCCCGGTTGGAATGCCGCCGGGGTAGACGTTACATAAGGCTGATTGGGCTATGTTTGAATCTTTGTGTCTTTTCTCTTTTAATACAAAAGAGTTAGAAGATGAAGATGGGCAAATGGCTATATTCACTTCGATTCTTCAAGATGTAGCTGAGCAGGCGATTCCAAAAACCATTACTGAACCAAAACGTTTCAATAAACCATGGTATAATGACGATTGCAAATCAGCTCTTAATACCATTCGGTATTCGTATTCAAACCCTTCTGTCAGATACTGGCATCAGTCATGGCAATATTGCGAATACCCCTTTCTTTAGTACTCCACCTTGGACTATATCGCCTCCAAAGATCGATTTAGTTCCACGGTGTTTCAGTCTCTTTCGAGAGTTAAGGTCTAAATATGGTAATTATGCTCCCATGTACACAGATGGTTCCAAAGATGGTGATCGGGTAGCTTCGGCTACCGTCACGTCACCTGGGATCATTTCTGTTAGACTTCCACCTGCTGCTTCCATATTTACTGCTGAGCTCCACGCCATCTTTCAGGCTTTGGAGTTCATTCAATCCTCTCCATCTTTAAAACATGTTACATTCACTGATTCTTGTCTTCTTTACAGTCAATAAACAATAAACAGCTTGTACACCCATTAGTAGAAGACATTTGTCGTCTGCTACTATCAAACGAGTTTAACGGCAGGGACATAGTCCTTTGCTGGCTCCCCAGTCATGTTGATATTAAAGGGAATGATCAAGCAGACTAAGCTGCCAAGTCTGCTTTAGATCTTCCCATAACAAAATTTCTTTTACCATTCACAATTTTTAAATCACCCATAAACTTTTTTATATATGACCGCTAGCAACGGTCTCGGGATCTTGCATACACGAACAAACTTCAACACATTAAACCTCTCTTAGGAGATTGGCCAAGCTCCTACAGAACTAGCAGGAGAGACGAAGTGTTTTTTGTCTCATGTTAGTTCTATAGGGGTTGGGCCAGTCTCCTAAGACAGAGCCCCCCCTGGGGTGTAGGGGGTGATAATAATATACCCTCCGTGTCGTAAAAAGGCGACTAAAAGGGTCCCTGTAATGGGGCAGTGTGTTTGCCGTGCGTTGCGACCCGTGTCGGTGGTAATTGAGTGGGGATTTGATTTGCAAGACCATGAAATGAAATGAAAAGGGGTTTAACGTCCTACTGTTCTGCTCCTATTCTGGGTTAATGAAGACGGGCATAAGCCATGCAGTGTTCTATGAGGGAAATTTTACCCGGGCCTACCCTTATATCGAATTCCAACTGCCAGAGGATCTTTTACGTGCATTCAAATATATGCACGGGACCTCGGTTTTTCGCTTCATCCGAAGGACTAGACAGCTGTCCTCGTCAGGCCCTCCGTCCTGCATCACTGACAAGGGGGAACCACGCCGGAAAATCTGGATAACTTTCTCGACCAATGCAGGGATCGAACACCCGACCACCAGGCTAGCGAGCCAGCGTCTTACCCACTTAGCCACGTGATTCCCCCGGTTCACCTAGACGGGAGGACAGAGTGGCCCACTCTGATCAATCGGCTTTGGTCGTTTTAGCTCTGTAGAATGTACATTTTTCATTTGCAATGCTTTGTTTTTTTTTAAACTCAGCAAGTTTACTTTTGTGTCCTTAGTACATTCTACAGAGTGACGGCTTGGGTCAATCGGGTTAGATAAGTATTTTTACTGTCTGGCTTGAGTGTACCCCTCGTCGAACCCCGAGGCCATGCACCGGATATCCGTACTAGTACTCCTCCTGGAAGGCAGGGTAATGACCAGGGGGACGACGAGGGGTGAATAAAAAAAAATATTGATGGATTCCCCAATTCCCCAAACCCCAGTCAATAATAAACAGAAACGTCCAAATACAGAGGACGTTTCTAACTTATTTAACAACCCATAGCCGAGGTTTCTCTTAATTGAGAGACCATGCGCCGGATATCCGTACTAGTACTCCCCCTGGAAGGCAGGGTAATGACCAGGGGGACGACGAGGGGTGAATAAAAAAAAATATTGATGGATTCCCCAATTCCCCAAACCCATAGCCGAGGTTTCTCTTAATTGAGAGACCATTCAAAAGTTTCACCATTTTTAATAACCAAGGGCATTGGTGGCTTGGCTGGTGAGTCCAAGGCTTTTAAAACATACAAAAATGGAACTCTCTTGATAGAATGTGCTAAGTAACAGCATGCTAGCATGGTGCTTAAATCAACATCCTTAGCAGACATACCTATCAAGGTTTCACCACATAGGTCATTGAACTCCAGTAGAGGCGTAATTCGCTGTCGGGATCTTGAAGGCAGCAGCGAGGAAGAAATGATAGAATACCTTTCTTCTCAAGGCGTGTCACATGTAAAAAGAATCAGCGTACGCCGAGGAGAAAAGGTGATTCCTACAAGCAGCTATATCCTCACGTTCAATCGTCCCGACATTCCTAAGACTCTGAAGGCAGACTATCTTAACATACCTGTTGATTCTTACATCAGTAACCCCCTACGCTGTTACAAATGTCAGAAATTTGGACATAGCAAGACCGTCTGTAGAGGTAAGGACATCTGCGCTAGTTGTGGTCATGATGGTCACGAGAGCGCTTACTCTCGCAAATATCTAATATGGCAAAAAGAAAAAAGAATTCAACAGGTAATGTCTGAGCGCAAAATACCATATTATGATGCTCAAAAGCAAGTAGATCTAACTGCGCTATTTCCCGCTCCATCCCAAGGGAAGTCTTTTGCAGGCGCAGTAAAAATATCAACCAGAAGCATCTCTGTTCAGACAGATTTAACCTGGTCAAATAAAGCGAAAATCTACATAATATCAGATCATAATAAAGGGGTATCGAGCTCTTCTCAAACAAGTGGGAGCTCGATCAAGATTACTAATTCTTTGCCAGAGGAGGGTTCATCTTCCTTGCCTTCATTCCTTGCCTCCAGTTCGTCCAAGAACGGCAAGGGGTCACCCCCTCGCATTTCCCTGAAGCTGTCACTCTTGATTTCAGTTCTACTGGTTCGGGATCGCAGCCAAAGGTTATTCCACCAACACAAGAAATTCTCTCGAAAAAAGAGACAAAATTGGCAAAGATGCGCGAGAGAGCGAAAAAGTGTTCGCAAAAACATATCCCTCTCTACAATCGATATGGGGATGATCTAATGGACGGTGTTTTCGTAGAGGTCCATAAGGACCCCGTCGGTAAATCGCGAAAAATTAACCATCCCTGAAAATGGTAAATTCCATTATTCAATGGAATTGTTGTGGTTTGAAACCAAATTTTAATGAAGTCCAACTTTTAATTCAAAAATACAATCCTTTAGCTATTTGTTTAGAGGAAACTTTTTTTACGGAGTTCTGAAACGTTTAGACATTTTGTTGGTTACCATCATCACTCAGTTGGTGATGGTAGAGCTCATGGGGGCGTTTCTATTATTCCTAATGGAGATATCCGTCAAAGTCAAGTCACCCTCAACTCGCCTTTACAGGCAGTTGAAGTTAGGGTGACTTTGCATATCCCTATAACACTCTGCTCTGTATATCTATCACCAAGTTTACATATTAATCCCAGAGATCTTGATGACCTTGTTTCACAACTTCCTCTCCCGTTTACTATTACGGCAGATTTCAATGGTCATCAATCCCTCTAGGGTAGTCCAGATGATAACAACAGAGGTAAACAAATAGCGGACTTCATTAACCTTAATAATTTGTGTTTATTAAATGATGACTCGCCTACTTATCTACAGCTTCTTTTTTCTTCCCTGGATCTCACCATTTGCTCTCCGGTCCAGTTTCAGGATTTTACATAAAGAGTAACTGAAGATCTATGTGGCAGCGACCACCTTCCTATCTTGATTGAAAGACCCCAGAGGTGGAAGTTGCATAAAGTTGATACAAAAGAGTTAGAAGATGCAGATGAGCCCATGGCGTTATTCACTTCGATTCTTCAAGGTGTAGCTGAGCAGGCGATTCCAAAAACCACGACAGAACCAAAATGTTTCAATAAACCATTGTATAATGACGATTGCAAATTCTCTCTAAAAGGGCGTGATCGTATGCTGAGACGATTAAAGAACCATCCTTCCATGGAGAATATTACGGCATACCAAATGGATCTGCTCGAAGGCCCGTAGAACCATACGTCAAGCATAGAAGTCTTCATGGCAAGGTTACGTCTCGAGGATCGATTCCCGTACCACATCAAAATCGGTTGAGATAGGATTCGTAGGATTAAACGTAAAAGTAGTGCATTATCAGTTAACCATGCAAATGTTGATAATAACACCTTAACAACATTTCCTGATATTGCTAATTCACTGGCCAGTAGATTTTCATTCAATTCATCATCAAATGTCTCCTCTGATGCCTTTCGGGGCATTAATCTCGTTAGATTTGAAACATTTGTCAGGGACGCTTTCATCCAGAAGCAACATTTAGTTGCAATATTCTTCGATCTGGAGAAAGCATATGATACCACGTGGAAACATGGTATCATGTGCGACCTCCATAACCCCGGTCTACCAGGTCGCTTACCTATCTTCATTAAAATTTTCCTGGAAGATAGGTCATTTAAGGTACGACTGGGATCAATAATCTCTGACCCATTTCCTCGGGAAATTGGGGTTCCACAGGGAAGTATTTTATCTCCAACTCTTTTTGCGATAAAAATTAATACTATCCCAGGGTGCCTGAAACCAGGTACAAGTGGCGCTCTCTATGTTGATGAGTTTCAGAGGTGGTATGGTTCAACAGACATGCGGATAATCGAACGTAAAGTGCAGCTTTGTTTAAATTCGCTTCAACAATGGGTAACCGAAAATGGATTTCGTTGTTCGAAATCCAAGACTGTCTGCATGCATTTTTGTCAGAAACGAGGTTTGCATCCTGATCCAGAACTTTTCGTGCATGGCAACCGCCTTCCAGTTGTGGATGAAACCAAATTTCTGGGGCTGATACTTGATAAGAAATTGTCATTTATCCCTTACATTAAAAGTCTACAAAAAAATGTCTGAAAGCCCTCAACATATTGAGAGTCTTATCAAATACTGACTGGGGAGCAGACCGTTAAAGTCTTGCTCCGAGTATATCGAGCATTAATAAGATTTAAACTCGGTTATGGGTATATTGTGTATGGGTCTGCCCGCGAGTCTTATCTCAAAGAGCTTGACACCATACACAACCAAGGACTTAGAATTAGTTTAGGAGCCTTTCGTACATCTCCAGTGCATAGTTTATACGTCGAGGCGCACGTGCCCTCATTGCACGACAGACGTGATAAACTAGCACTGCAGTACGCTACTAAAATTTCATCACTCCCTAATCATATTTCATATAACAACATACACAACCAGGGACTTAGAATCAGTTTAGGAGCATTTCGTACATCTCCAGTGGAAAGTTTATACGTCGAGGCGCATGAGCCCTCACTGCACAACAGACGTGATAAACTGGCCCTGCAGTATGCTACGAAAATAGCATCTTTACCCAATCATATTTGATTGAACACTATATTTAGACCATATCATGAGCACTTATATCTGCTTAAGACTTAAGTTATTCCACCATTCGCTATACGCATACAACCCCTTTTGTCTGAGGCTGGTATCAGCCTTGACAGTATTGCGAATACCCATTTCTTTTTTGTATTTAATTATTTATATGCAGAAAAGGTGTATTTTATTTTTAATGTTAATTACTGTGATTTTGTTGTTATTTATGCATGTATTTTGTTCTGTGATATATTTCAACCTGTCTCGAAATAATCACCATATGTTAATAGATATGGGAATGATCTGATGGACGGTATTGCCGTCGTGGATATCCATACGGACCCACATGGTAAGCCGTCAAAAAATAAAATTCCCTGCCAATGTCAAATATTACATTATTCAATGGAATTGTGGTGGCTTAAATCCAAATTGTAATGAAATGCAATTATTAATTCAAAAGCACAATCCTTTAGCCATTTGTTTACAGGAAGCTTTTTTACGGAATTCTGACACTTTGTCTTTTAGACATTTTGTTGGTTACCATCATCATTGGTGATGGTAGAGCCCATGGGGGTATTTCTATTATTCTTAATGGAGATATCCCTCAGAGTAAAGTCACTCTCAACTCGGCTTTATAGGCAGTTGCAGTTATAATTACGGGGAATTTCAATGGTCATCATTCCCTCTGGGGTACTCCAGATGACAATAACAGAGGTAAACAAATAGCGGACTTCATTAACAATTTGTGTTTATTAAATGATGACTCGCCTACATCCTGCCACAGCTTCTCTTTCTTCCCTTGATCTCACCATTTGCTCTCCGGTCCTGTTTCAGGATTCTACAAGCTAGAGTTAATGAAGATCTGTGTGGTAGTGACCACTTTCCTATCTTAACTGATAATAATGGTCCCTCTCCGGTCGAAAGACCCCAGAGGTGGAAGTTGCATAAGGGCCCTGTTTGAATCTTTGTATCTCTTCTCTATTGGTTCAAGAGAGTTAGAAGCTGTAGATGAGCCCGTGGCCTTATTCACTTCAATTCTTCAAGATGTAGCTGAGCAGGCGATTCCAAGAACCACGACTGAACCAAAGTGACCCCCTGGGGTGTAGGGGGTGATAAGAATGTACCCTTCGTATGTCCTACGTGATGTAAAAGGCGACTAAAAGGATCCCTATAATAGGGCAACGTGTTTGCAATGCGTTGCGACCTGTGTCGGTGGAGAGTGGAATCCTGGTAATTGAGTGGGGATTCGGCTTGCGAACCCTTTCTCTGCAACACATTGCTTCGGCCCACAATTCGCCTAGACAGGGGGTCAGAGTGGCCCACTCTGATCAATCGGCTTTGGTCGTGTTTAGCTGACGAATAGGCGCATTCTTCCCATAAATCTGGGGTGCAGTGGGTGATAAGAATACACCCTTCGTATGTCCTGCGTGTCGTAAAAGGCGACTAAAAGGATCCCTGTAATGGGGCATCGTGTTTGCCGTGCGTTGCGACCCGTGTCGGTGGAGAGTGGAATCCTGGTAATTGAGTGGGGATTTGGCTTGCGAGCCTTTTCTCTGCCCACATTACTTTGGCCCATGGTTCACCTAGACTGGGGTCTGAGTGGCCCACTCTGATCAATCGGCTTTAGTCGTGTTAGTTGATGAGAAGATCTCCTCTTTACTTTTTCTGAGTATATCACTGGCTGCTCTCGTCGGGCGCCAGCGCTGGATAGGCGCTATTGCACTTTCGCACCTCTACCAGTTAGGATGACTAGCAATGACCGCACAACAAATTTCAGTCGAATCGATCAATAACCTTTTATTTTACCGACCTTTTAATTTCTAACGGGAGAGAAGTTCATCCGTTCGTCGACAACTTCTTTGTTGACGATTAAGACTCGAATAACAAGACACTAAGACGGATTCCGACACACTGCGCTAGCTGCTTTAACACTGCAGTTCATAAAATTTAATAATTATTTTCGTATATTTTAACTTATCGCCGTGACCTTGACGCTGACCCTGACTTCAAATTTTCCATCAAGCTCGGGACCTCCGCGCTTTGTGCTGCACCTCTATTTCTTGCTGTATTATCGAGGTTAATGTCCGGGGTGAAAGCAGAGAATTCAAAATTTTCAAAGTCAGATTTTGGACATTCGACCTTCACTCCGTAACCAATTTAAATGGCCACCATCGACCTGCGGGCTATTAAATCGATCGTCCCTTACAAGTCAGTTAACCCGAGCCAGTATTTCTAGCATTAAATACACAGTTAAAGCCCCGTACATATATGCCAACCGTTATTACGAACATATATTAATACGGCAATTCGTTTTTCAGACTTTTTACTAGTTTTATATAGTTATCAACCCATACACCTGACAGCCTGTCCATTATTGCGAAAGTTCGTTCTCCAGACGTTTTGGTAGATGACGCGTAAATCTAACAGACCGATATTTCCATCGTCCGTTAATCCGAGGGAGCCATGGTGGCTAAGTGGGTAAGACGCTGGCGCCCTAACCTGGAGTTCGCCGTTCGCTCCCGGTTTTGGTCGAAAAGTTCATCGAGATGTTCCGGATTGGGTCCCCCTTCTCAGTGGTGCAAGGCGGATGGAATGACAACTGTCTAGTCGTTCGGATGGGACGAAAAACCGAGGTCCCGTCCACAAATTAGCATTTACGTAAAAGATTCTTTGACAGTTGGAATTCGATATAAGAGAAGACGCCATTTCATTTCTTTTCATTAATATACAGTTATATACAGCGTTATCAAGAACTCCTTTTTCATAAATTGAAATAAAATATTGTTTACAAAAAAAACAAAAACTCCTGGTACTTTCGTACAATATAGACTTATTGCAGACATATAGAGGCTGAACTATGTGACGCTATGAAAATATTATAAATTGTCTACCCCTCCTTAGAATATTAAGTAACTGTTGTTTGACACCTGTTAATACGCATGTGTTGATAAATGTATTATACGCAATAATATAAGTATTGCGTATGAAAAGTTGTGTTAAAAATAATTATTATAAATATCAATTATTACCCAAAACCCTCATTTCGGTGCACAGACCTCCGTTTGGTTTTATCGTAGCCATTACGGTATACTATAACCAACGTTAATAAATATTTTACCCCCCCCCCCAACCCCATAGTAGATATTACTATATTCTATAGCGAACGTTAATAAATATTATACCCCTCCCGAAATCTCGCTGTAAACTGCAGTTTCGTTCTATCGTAGTGATTATGTTATTCTGCAGCCAACGTTAAAATAATTATACACCACCCCTCCCCTTTATTGGTTATCTGACTGCCGTGTTGTAGGCCTACACGAATTTGAGGATAAAATTGTTTGAAATGTATAAATCTAGACCGAACCCACCCTCTCGTGGTTGACTATAATGTTAATTCTATTAAACCATATTGGATTATATCAATCTGATTTTTTATACTTTCGATGGCCTACACTACATGAAGATCTGACAAGTTATAGCGATAGGTCACGTCAGGGGTCAAAAGACCGACTTATGACCCTATGATGTCAGACATTTGATTAACCAATCAGCATTGATGTTACTAGTGGATTACCCACAGTTCCTTGCAAAACACGCTTAAAGCTCGCCGCGACAGACCGTTTCATTGGCTTATTCCTGACACCATTCAGAACACGAGTTAAATAACAACTCTTTCAGATCCAAGTGTAGTAAAGACAAGTAAAACGAAATTTTGAACTATAAAAACGAAACGAAATAGGATCTGTGTTTTTTGACTAGATTGGGATTATATACACTATTTTAATCATCTAAACACAGCCCCTCTGCGTTTCACCGTTTTCTGACCAAGCAGTGTGTGAAAGAACCCAGGTAAAGGTCGGTGGTCCTAGCCACGGTGGTGGCGTAATAAATTTTGTATGAGGTGAAGGCCGTAAGTCAAGGTCAAATGTCCAAAAACTGACTTTGAAAAGTTCGAGTTCAGTTTTCTGTAACACGACCTTGACCCACGACTTTGACCCAGTTATCTTTTCTGAAGGGCGTCGTCTCTGCTTTCATCTCGAGCATTAACCTTGATAATACAGTAAGAAATAGTTCCATGGCAAGCATAAACGCAAAGGCCCCGATAATACAGCAAGAAATAGGGGCGCAGCACTTATAAGCGCAAAGGCCCCGAGATGGATGGGAAGTTTGGACTCAAGGTCAAAGTCAAGGTCAAAGTCAAGGTCAAAGTTGGTTAGCGTTGACTAGTGGAGGTTACCACTACCTTTCATATTGACCGCGCCCATTGACTTCCTTTCGAACATGGGCCCTCTGCGTTTGACTGTTTTCTAACCGAGCAGTGTGCGACAGGACCAAGGTAACCATCGATGGTTCAAGCCAAGGTGATGTCCTTTTAAAATTGTTATGATGTCAAGGTCGTAAGTCAAGGTCAAATGTCCCAAAACTGACTTTGAAAAGTTTGAGTTCAGTTTTCTGTAACATGAACTTGAGCTACGACGTTGGCCCTTTATCTTTTCTGAAGGACGTCGTCTCTGCTTTCCCCTCGAGCGTTAACCTTGATAATACAGTAAGAAATAGTTCCATGGCAAGCATAAACGCAAAGGCCCCGAGATCGATGGGAGGTTTGGACTCATGGTCAAAGTCAAGGTCACGGTTGGTTAGCGTTGACTACTGGAGGTCACCACTACCTTTCACATTCACCGCGCCCATTGACTTCCTTTCGAACACTGGCCCTCTGCGTTTGGCCGTTTTCTAGCCGAGCAGTGTGAGACAGGGCCAAGGTAAACGTCGATGGTTCAAGCCACGATGATGACCTTTTAAAATGGTTACGGGGACAAGGTCGTAAGTCAAGGTCAAATGTAACAAAACTGACTTTGAAAAGTTTGAGTTCAGTGTACTGTAACATGACCGTGGCCATATACCTTTTCTGAAGGACGTCGTCTTTGCTTTCATCTTGAACATTAACCTTAATAATACAGTAAGAAATAGGGCCACGGCAAGCATAAACCCAAAAGCCCCGAGATCGATGGGAGAATTGGACTCACGGTCAAAGTCAAGGTCAGGCTTGGTTAACGTTGACTACTGGGGGTCAAGGTCAAATGTCTCAAAACTGAGTTTGAAAAGTTTGCGTTCAGTTTTCTGAACCTACGACTTTGACCAAATCATCTTTTTTGAAGGGCATCTTCTCTGCTTTCACCCCGGACATTAACCTCGATAATACAGCAAGAAATAGGGGCGCAGCACTTATAAACGCAAAGGTCCCGAACTTGATGGAAAATTTGAAGTCAAGGTCACGAAGATATTTACACGTAAAGGCCAATCCATCTGGTCAACGCCAAATAGTATTTTATAGAAATTGATGGCTTAACTGCAGTGTTATGCAGATAGCGCAGTGTGTCGGAATCCGTCTTAGTGTCTTGTTATTCGAGTCTAAATCGTCAACAAAGAAAATAGCGACGAACGGATGAGCTTCTCTCCCGTTAGAAATTAAAAGGTCGGTAAAATAAAAAGTTATTGATCGATTCGGCTGAAATTTGGTGTGCGGCTATTGCTAGTCATCCTTAACATCCTAGTCCACCTTAACATCCCCTGAAAATTTCAAGTCTCTACGACAACGGGAAGTGGTAGAGATGCAGTGGGTTAAAAAGATTGATGTTTTAAATCCAACTACTACTATTAGAAATGATACAGTAAAAAGACACAGAACAGTAAACAGGGGCAATCTTGTTACTATTCCAATAATTTCTGAACAAATCGATCAACGCCCAGACAATACACAATTGTGTCTTAATGCATGGCCCGTCGAAAATAAAACAGTCGCTTTGAATGATTATATATACGACAACAATGAAGTAATTGGGAAAAATCAAAGACATTTAAAAGTTATCACCACCAACAGACCATATGAACCTCTAAACACTAATCCACTGAATATTAACATTAATCATAGCAATCTCATCCAGCTCACCTCAAACTCTATCAAAAATCACAAACAGATCAAAAACTTTAGAACAAAACAGAAGATAAACAACAATCTTATACAAATTAGAAAGGCGGTCGAAAATGAAGCGTCAGTTTTAACAACTTCGTTTGGATTAATTAATGCCAGATCCGTAAGAAATAAAACAACAATTTTATCTGATTATATTTTTGAAAATTGTATTGATATTTGTGGAATAACTGAAACGTGGCTGTAGTACCTGATGGATATTCAATACAACATTACCCTCGCGGTTCACGTGGAGGAGGCGTAGCACTTATATTTAAGTCATCTATTAAGTGTAAGAAAATCCGTCATGACCGTTTTGATTATTTTGAAATTTTGGATTGTTCTCTACAGTTTTCTTTCAAGGAAACTAGGATTATTACAATTTACCGCCCGCCCAATAGCAAATTGTGTCAAAAGTTTATTGAAGAATTTGGATTATTTCTGGACCAGTTGATGATGACTAAGTGTTGCACTATTATTTGGGGAGATTTTAATTTTCATGTTGATGATTCCAACGACTCTACCGCGGTTGATTTTTGTGATATGCTGAATAATAGATCTCTCACACAACATGTTTCTTCTTCTACTCATAACGGTGGACAAATTCTCGATCTGGTGATAATTAATCCACGTGATATTAAACTGGATAATCTCTCTGTCTCGGACAAATTAATATCTGATCATTTCCCGGCAACTTTTAATCTTATGATCCAGAAACCACAACCAACAAGAAAGACTTTAACATATCGAAGGTTTAAATCATTTGACATAAATACATTTAAAGCGGAAATAGTGAACTCGAATTTCAATGGCATTCAACGTATTCAAGATATACAAGAGAAGGCAACCCAATATCACTCAAAGCTTGCTGAAATTTTGGACTCGCTTGTTCCTCTTCAAACGAAAACATTTACTATTCGTCCCAATACGCAGTGGTTTAATGATTCTATTTTAGAAGCCAAAAGGGACCGTAATAAGGCTGAACATCTGTGGCGGAAAACAAATCTACATGTCCATAAACAGATTTATAAATCTTTAAAAAACAATGTGAATAAATTAATTGAAGATGCTAAAAGTAAATTTTACTCTGATAAAATAGAAAATGGCGAAAACAGACAAAAAGACCTGTATAAAGTTGTGAATTCCCTTTTGGACCATAATGCTGAGCGTACTATCCTCCCGGACAATGATAATGACACTGAACTTGCAAATTTATTCTCTGATTTCTTTCAAATAAAAATACAGAAAATACGAACTGAACTTGATGATTTAAATAAAACTATTGACTTTAACGCTCATGATTTTGATAAGTTAGAAAATTCTGTTTATTTAGAAAATTTTAACTTGGTTAGTGAATCTTTTGTTTTAAAGCTAATTAAATCGTCTGCTCCTAAATCTTGTTCATTAGATCCTGTTCCGACTTCTGTTCTTAAGGACTGTCTAGACGGAAGTTATTCCAGTTTTTACCAATATTATTAATTCTTGTATATCATCCGCTACTATTCCCAACGTTTTCAAACGAGCATTAGATCCTGTTCCGACTTCTGTTCTTAAGGACTGTCTAGACGGAAGTTATTCCAGTTTTTACCAATATTATTAATTCTTGTATATCATCCGCTACTATTCCCAACGTTTTCAAACGAGCTTATGTTACCCCTTTAATTAAAAAGTCTACACTGGATCCTAATGTTTTTAAAAATTACAGGCCAGTCTCTAACTTAAGTTTTATTTCTAAAATATTGGAGAAATGTATTGCTTCTCAGATAAAGGCCCATCTAGATGATAACTGTTTGTATGAACCATTTCAAAGTGCTTATAAACAATTTCACAGTACCGAAACAGCTTTAACCCGGGTTTCAAATGATATTTTAATGGAAATTGATAATAGAAAATGTACATTTTTAATTTTATTAGATTTATCTGCTGCTTTCGACACGGTGGACCCTTCCATTCTTCTACGTAGACTTCAATTTAAATTCGGTATTTGTGGCTCTGCATTAAATCTTTTAGAGAGCTATCTTGTGGGTAGAAAACAGTGTATTATAGTTAATTGCAAATCGTCGTCTGAATCTGTTTTGTCATCTGGGGTTCCCCAAGGTTCTCTTCTTGGTCCGATGTTATTTACCCTCTATACGTCACCATTAGGAGATATTGTCAGAAAATATGGTCTCAGCTTTCATTTGTATGCCGATGATACTCAATTATATATTTCATTTACACCTAATTGTCCATCTTCTTTCAATTTATCAAAATTGCAACTTGAGAACTGTATTAGTGAAATTAGAAAATGGATGTCAAAGAACTTTCTAAAATTGAATGATGATAAAACCGAATATTTGTTATTAGGCTCAAGGCATCAATTAAGTAAATCTGCACAAGATAACCCCCCTGTTGTAATTGGTAATTGTGATATATTTTCATCTTATTCTGCTCGTAATATTGGCGCTATCTTTGATAGTTTTATGCTTATGGGAGCTCAAGTAAATAATATTTGTAAATTGTGCTATTTTAATATTAGAAATATAGGTAAAATATGTAAATGTGTAACTGTAGAGGCCACTAAGTCACTTGTTAATTTTCTGGTCACTTCTCGATTAGATAACTTTAATTCACTTTTAGTTGGTTTACCTTTAAAGCTTATAGATAAATTACAAAAAGTACAGAATACTGCGGCTAGACTTGTTACTTTAACTAAGAAATGTGACCACGTAACTCCTGTTTTATATAATTTACACTGGTTACCTGTTAAATATCGAATTGATTTTAAGATTTTATTACTTACTTTTAAATGTTTAAATAATTTAGCTCCTGTTTACCTCTCAGATCTTTTAGAACTCTATACACCTGGCCGAACATTACGTACATCAGATAAACTACTTTTAAAGCCCAAAACTGTTCAACTAGTCTCTTATGGTCAGCGCTCTTTTAGTTATCAAGCACCTGTTTTATGGAATAATCTACCATTTAGTTTAAGATGTTGTACATCTCTATATTCTTTTAAAAAACAACTTAAAACACATTTTTTTAATCAGGCTTTTAACTGACTCTGTATACAATCGTTAACATGCCCATAATCTTGTTGTTTATGTGTGATTTACATTGTCACTTTGTAAAGTGCCCCTGAACATGTTATATGAAAGGGTGCACTATAAATATGCTGTAATAATAATAATAATAATAATAATGCGAAAGTGCAATACCGCCCGCTGGATATCCGCGCAATAGCATGTACGGATGTTGCAATCCTGGGTGATTGGGGAGCAGTCAGTGATGAATCTTTAAGGGTGGCTTCGAAAATAAAAAAAAAACCTCGTCCGCCGAAACGCGGACCGACAGACGATATTTTTGATACATCAAACAAAACCTCCCGAACTTGGTATAGGTTTCTGGTTCTTGAGAGTACCAATGAAACCTCATTATGTAAACAATATCCCTTTTTAATTGCCAAAGGTCTCGCCGGATTATCTGGTAGAACCTAAAAGCGTTAAAAAAAATGAGGAATGGTACGCTCTTGGTTGAATGCGCTAAAGAGCAACATTCGTTATGTTTATTAAAATCTACAACTTTAGCGGGCCTGCCTATTAAGGTAACACCTCATAATAGTCTAAATTTTTCTAGAGGTGTTATTAGGTCTCAGGATTTAGAAGGTAGTAATGAGGAAGATATGCTTGAAAATCTCTCCTCACAAGGTGTAACAGTTGTAAAACGCATTTCCATCAAGCGTAACGGTAACATCATCCAAACCAACACCTATATCCTGACATTTAACAAACCAGAACTGCCCAAATCGATAAAAGCTGGATTTCTTTTAATTCCAGTTTCTCCTTCCATACCAAACCCATTGCGTTGCTTTCAGTGCAAACGCTTTGGGCACAGCAAAATTGTATGTAAGGGAAAACCAAATGGTGCACGATGTGGCCAAGATGGCCACGAAAGTGAAACATGTCAACTCCCATATCACTGTGCCAATTGCAAAGGAACTCATTTTGCTTATTCAAGAGAGTGTCCTTTGTGGAAAAAAAAGAAACAGGTTTAACAGATGAAAACATAAAAAAATATTTCTTACCCTGGTTGAGATTGCCACACCATTGCCCGTATTTGCAACTTCGTTTCCGTTGCTTGTCAGGCCGAGTTGCCCCTGCCAGCTTCCGGGCAGACAGGATCATCAACTAAGCCCCCAACATCAAAGAAACCAGAAATTATTGCCCTCGGCACTCAGACAAGTTCGTCTTTAGTGACTGAGGCGGCAGAGGAGATTGTGCCCGACACTCCTCTTAAAAAGGGTGGAAAGCCACTCACACTACCACCGAACGGTGGAAAACCACTAAAGACCGACCTTCAACTTCGAAGGCCGGTTCAAAACTATCATCTTTCCGTAGTAGGAAGGGTGAAGATGATCCTGTCCAGACCTATAATAGGTTTGGGAATCAGGACACGATGGATGTTGTTGTGGAGATTCACGACCCCAATCCAAAACAACAGTCAAGAAGTCCTGTTAAACATTCCTGACGATGGTCAATTCCATAATTCAATGGAACTGTCGTGGTATTAAGCCCAATTTTAATGAAGTCCAAATCCTAATACAAAAATTCAATCCATAAGCTTTTTGTTTACAAGAAACATTTCTTAAAGTGCACATAAGATGGGCTTGGGAAATTTACGATACGTGTAGCCAATGGTTACTATATTAACTTTACGGCAAGTTCACGTCAATCTGATTGAAATTTATTCAGTTATCTTCACTCAAAGTCGTAAAAATAGACCTCCCGTAAAAACGACTTTGCCAATTATCGAAAACACTCTTAATCCCCTCAGACGCCAGTGACGTCACAGTGACCGAATGCATATTCAGAATGTTTATTCCTTAATTACCTATATACAGGCGGCCTGTGAATTCATTAACGCCTGACTGATTCCTTAATCCCCATAATTAAATAAAACAATTGACTACGGAATAATTTGTTTTGTAATTCATTTTAATTTAAGATCCAATTTAGAATTTGTTTCATAATGTATGGTCGCTCTCGTTTCTCACGACAGCAATTTTAATGCCCTATAACATCGTGTCCAATCGATTCGAGATACATATTCGTCAAAAGAGTATTGTGGTTCTAATAGTCCAGGAGCTAATGACAAAATAATATGGTCATCAGTTACAAAAGGTTTGATCCCCCAAATTTGTAGCATGTGTTGGTAGGAGTAAAAATCAATTGGTCAGATCGGGCACTGATGGGGCGTATAGCCGCAGCAGCACCTTAAAGTAGCCCCCAGGGGGCCTAAAATTAGGTTATAAGTTAGATGGCTGAAACTTTGTAGGGACAATGGTATCCATAGTCGGAGTAAATATTTCACAAATCTAACCAAAATTTCCGGGGCTTTCCCCAAGTCAGACCCCGCCCAATATCGCCTCACGGGGCTAATAATATGGTCATCAGTTACATGGCTGAAACTTACCAGAAACGAAGATCCACACTTGGTAAATACAATTTTTAAAAATCTAACCAAAAATTTGGGGACTTTCCCCAAGTCAGATCGTTCTAAAGTATGTCCAACCACACCCTGAAAATGGGGCGTTTTATATGGTCATAAGTTACATGGCTGAAACTTACCAGAAACAAAGAACCATCATTGGTAAATACAATTTTCAAAAATCTAACCAAAACTTTGGGGGCTTTCCCCAAGTCAGATAGCTCTAAAGTATGTCCGACCACAACCTAAAAATGGGCCTTTTTATATGGTTATAAGTTACATGGCTGAAACTTACTAGAAACAAAGATCCATACTTGGAAAACATATTTTTCAAAAATCTAACCAAAAATGTTGGGGCTTTCCTCAAGTCAGATCGTCCTAAAGCCCACCTGGCCACGCCCTAAAAGTGGGAGTTATTATATGGTCATCAGTTACATGGCTGAAACTTACTAGAAATTTTGTCCCATGCATGAAAAATGTATTTTTCGAAAATCTAACCATAAATATGGGGGCTTTCCCCAAGTCAAACAGGTCTTAAAATTGCAGCCCCACCCACCCCCTCTATATAAAGCTTATAATAATGTAATATCAATAATACATTGTTGAACCGCATCAAGATTCAAAATAATAGCACAAAATAGAACAAATGTTTATTAGCTATGTGAAATCCTAAAATGAGCAATGGTATCAAGTGTTGTAGGAAGAGTAAGCGTGTCATACCCCATTCACGACACCTGTTATGAATAGATAGTTAGGACTGATGTTAAATTTATGTCTTCAAACGTTCTGTATTCCATCACAACAACCCATTCAACAATGATTCAGAATGTTATTCAATATCTTATAACAAAGTGGAAAATTTAAACAAATATTTCGAAAGTATTTATGGGATTAATAATTTGCTTTGGTTTGAATTCGATAGTTTTTGCTTTTCCCGATCTTCGATAATAAATAACAACCTAATGGATTTTAAAAAATGTTAGTCAGTGATGAATTACTGAAATTATGAAATCTATTTATAGTTATAATACATATAACTTTAGTTATCCTTCCTCCTCATTGGTAAATATTTGTTCCGCACAACATTTTAATGATTTAAAATAAGTGAGTAAGTGTGGCTGGGTGATGCCAATAGTTAATCTGTCACACTTTCGTCACTACAAGAATTGTTTGATTCGTCATCGGAGTCCTTGCTTTCTTGGTCACTATCTTCATCTATGCAAGTACTCTCAACTGACACGGGAGCAACATCACCATCAAACCACTTTAATTCATACACCCCATCATCATTTCAAACCCACCCCTCTATTATATGGATGGAAATTGGGGAGATTATTCTTTGACACATTTATCCAGACACTACAAATATAATTGTAACATATACAGTAGATTTTTTCTTATTCATACCCATGCTACAATCATTAGTTTTCATGGGGAGGGGCTTAGGTGTGCTACAACTTCGAAATTTCACTAGTTGTTGCACGGTGGCCATTTTTTGGGAGTGTCTTGGCAAAGCATCAAGGTCCCGCCCTGTTTTACTTGGCTTGAAGTCAAACCTTGTTAACTCAAGGTGACAACTTTTCAAAATAAATGAACTCCAAAACAGTGTTTTTTTCAACACCTCATAAACAGTATTTTATTACATAAAAGTAAATTTACAATTATTGAAATGTACTGGTCCGCAAGTGTTGATAAATTCGTTAAAACGTGTGTCCTTCGGTGGGGGTGAGGAAGCCGAAATTTTCGCTTTTTTAGAAACAGGTTCGCTATTTTCTTTAGCACTTATTGGCGCCTCTAAGACACTTGAAATCTGTTTCTGCATTTCGTCGGATTTAATTTTGTAAACCCTACACGCCTCGACAGATCTATGACCTGTGCGTTCCATGATGGATTGTTCATCTTGTCCATTGTGGTACATTTCAGTGGCACAGGTCTTCTTACCGGAGTGGTTAGTGTAATATCCGACTAAACCAGCTTGTTGACACATTTCTTTCATGAAATTACCTAATTTATTTATCCCAACAGGCTGCTTTCTGTATCTTATGCCATTCTGTAATGGCTTTCTATAAAAAATTCCAGATTATATCGCGTCTAAATAGGTTTTAAATACTGTATACAAACATCTTTGACCTAAAATACACAAATATAAGAAATAAATGAAATGAAATGAAATGGAGTTTAACGTCCCATTTTTATGCACTGTAAGGCTAATTAGAGACGGGCATATGCCAAGTGTGTACAATGAGGGTGAATTTTGCCAAGGCAGCGGCACATGGCCTACTCTTACAACCGATTTTTAACTGCCGAGGTGTCTTTAACGTGCTCGATCGAATGAACACGGGACTCCGTTTATCGTCGTCTCAGATGAACTAGAACGCTTTTCCATGTCAGCCCTCACCTGACAAGGAGGAACCCAGTCGGAAAAATCCACAAGGTTGACCTCGGCCTCGCCGGGATGCGAACCCGGGACCCCCCAGCATGAGCGACAAGCGTCCTAACCACTCGGCCACACCGGGCCCCCATATAAGAAAGGATACCAATTGTCAGACAGCATACAAATTTCATAATGTGACTAAAAAGGCCATAAAAGTCAGAATGAGTAATTTTGTCAAAAATCTCGCATATTATCCCTTTAACATTTCTACAGGCTACACTTTGATAAGGATACATAACCTTGTGGTGTATGATTACTTTGATTATTTTATTATACAGATTTTAGAACTCACCTCCGTAATTAGTGCAATAGTGCTTTATATCTTTGTTCTTTAACTTCAAATGGGCTAGACCACCAGTAAATGTTTTGTTGTTTCTTCCTATGTATCGTATGTAGTAACCATTTTTATCATTACCCAATTCAAACTGGTCAGCTTCTAAATGGCGGTGCTCATCTCTTCCTCGTAGTCCAAACAGTTTACATGCGTAAAAAAATACTGTGTACTGTAAACTCGTTGAGTTGGTAAAACCAAAGACACCAGAATTCCACAACTTATCCTCATCTTCGTTTGATACGGGGTCAGCGGTTTTCGGTTTACAACCGACTCCTTTGCTTACTAATTCCTTCATCTTGGCATCTAACACCTTTCTGGTTAACACAAAACGTTTATCAGCTTCCTCTAGAATGTTAATGTAAATATTATGGTCCTTCAAGTGTCTCATAAGCCCACAAATGATATAATAAACTGATTTAGGGGAATACTCATCTCCGTTCATTTTACGCAATTCTACAAGAAATCGCTGTAACCAATAATCTAATTCTTCTGCTGTCATATCTTGCAATTCAGGTATATCATTATCGCCCTTCGATCGACATTTCCGCCATTCATTGAATATATTTAGTGACCATTTAGTATTCTTTCTGGTATTAGCGTTTGTTTGTGAATGTATTAAAGTGTCTATTTCAACCTGAGATACTGGCGTTTGAAACCTTTCAAGCACAACCGATTTCACTTCCTCTTTAACGTGTTCCTCGGCTGTAGAAATTAGGTTAAATTCACCATAATCAGATTCTTTCTCCATCTCTGCTTTAACAAATTCCTCTGCAGTAGAAATAAGGTTCAATTCGCCGTAATCCACATCTTTCTCAATATTATTTTTCTCTGCTAATTCCTTTTCTATATTGTCTAAAATTTGTGAAAGAATAATATCATCATCGTCGTTCTCAATATTATTTATCACTGCTAATTCCTTTTCTATATCGTCTAAATTTTGTGAAAGAATAATATCTTCATCGTCGTTATCACTAAATAAACAATGCGACATTGCGTCTGTACGTCGCGAATTGAAATATATCAACTGATGTATACAGGTGTTGATGACCTATTTTAATATGTTCGCCGCTCGTTATGCACGTGTAGTTTTTAAGAACAACTCACTTGTCTATACGTCACCTGTCAATCAATATGTTACAAGTATTTTATAGCACGTTTATTCGTTAAATTATTGAAGACACTCGGGGGCTACGCCCCCTCGTGACTCCAATAATTTAACTCATAAAACTTGTGCTATAAATTATACTTCGCTCTCTTGATTTTCAAAGTTAATACCTGTGAGCATGGCGGCAAAGGGCTTGCTTCTATGCCTTTAATACCAGAAAGACATCCATTGTTAGGCATCCCATAGATACTACAAACCCATAGATACTACAAACAAATCCTTCAAAAACTATTTACTCCAGAAGGAATGGATTCACTTTTACCGAGAGAAAACAAGGCAATTATTGGTGATTGGTTGTCAGTCTCAACGAAATCCCGAATGCCTACTGCAACCCCGGTTGATAGGTGTGGTGACACCATCATGCCAATGGGTGTTTCTTGGTTGCGCTCACTGGATGTAAATGTCAATTCTGTTTCGAGTTCCTCAATGCTATTGTAACTTAAGGCATGTCCCAAACGATTAAGAATCTCAATAAACTTTTTACTGCCTGTAAGGCCTTCATTGCAAGACCCAGTTGTAGGTGTTTTGATGGCTTAGTCCTACCCCTGGTTAAAGAATAAATGACATGCTGACTAATGGAATTAATTCTCTTGACTTTGTTTTATCCACAATTAGAGTATGGACCAACTAGTAGATGTGTAAAGAAAGCGGAGACCATGTCTGATACTGCTATTTCACCATTTAAGATAATGTTGTATGGTTAAATATTCAGGCAGTTTCATTTTCTTCGTACTGAATATTTCTCATCGGAGTAAGAAAGTGACACCCTGAAGTTCTGAACTGTATGTTCAGTTTCTCTGGCGTTGTCAGATGCCTTGCGAACAGCGTCATCAACATTTAAACCTTTACTGAAGACAATATTACCACATCTTTTATTCCCACTGTCAATTGAAATATTCTCACAAAAGAATTTAACCAGCTTGTTCTGCAAATCGCTGGGCAAAATACCTAACTCTCTATAGTTTCCGCCACCAAATTCTAATAAACATGACTGATAGTATTGCAGTAAGTTATTTAACAGGTAGACCCCTTTTTTTCCGAATAATGTCAGTCACAATACTACATAAAGCATCAAATGCTTTGGTATGTATATTTCTAGCATCATGTCATCATTCACTTTTATCATATGACCCGCTTACTTCTCACATCTTTTCAGCTCTGTGTTGATATTCTATTCTGCACATTGCATGATAATGAATGTCTTTGCCAATGAAATCTATATATTGGATGTTCTTAAGCATATTTTCATCCTGAAGAATTGTTGCATATTCTTGAATATTCTTTTTTCGGTTGTCTTTGTGACACAGGTTATTACTGTCTGTTTGTGACCTTGATGTTTTCTGTTTGATTTTTTGCAAAACCGACAGACCTTCTCGAACACACCGGAACTGGATGCAGAAGTCAATGTTAAACATGATCTCATCAATTTGGATTGGAATTTGGATTGTCATTTTCTTGTACTTCATCATTCTGTTTCTTTTGAAGTTTAGATAGTTCCGTAAATCTTCTACATCATTCCATATGAAATCCTGTTAACTCATATACAACTTTGGGGGGGGGGGGGGGCATAATTTCAGCATACTTCAAACGTGACTTTTTATGGATTTCTAAAATTTTTTCAGTTTTGTAGAGTACCTTTCTTAAAAACAAGAATCGGAACCATTGCCAGAATGAAGAGAGCACCAGCCTTCGTACGATATGATGTATACCAGAATAAAGAAGTAAGGATGGTTGATTTTTCCAACTTGACGTATTTGTATTTTTGTATGTATTTATCTACCGTAAACATGGACATATTTGTACTGGATCTACTCTAATTTATATACATGCTTATATATATTACTGCTTGACTTTATGCCTAATTAATTCAAAATATTTGGAAATTTCAGTTATATTACCAATTGGATTGATTTTTCCATGTTGTGTTAAGTTCTTAGACTTCAACTTGCAAAATGAATGAAATTTGTGCCGACTGTAAAAGTTACATACTTTTTGTGTGGAAGAAAACAAAATAATTGTACTCTATGAGACACTGTAACTGAAGGGCCATACTATATACCGGAAAACACAGGAAAACACCGGAAAACAACCGGGAAACACCGGAAAACAACCGGGAAACACCGGAAAACAACCGGAAAACACCATTTTATACTGAATACCGGAAAACACCGGAAAAACACTAAATACCGGAAAACATCTCCAAAATTTTGTTGATGCCTATTATGTTTTGAATGTTTTAAAAGACGCAATCAGTCTACCTCCATCATTGACCATATTTTATCTTGTATTTTAATTTTAGTTTTCAGTAAATTTTAGTAGATTTCAGTGTTTCAGTATTTCAGTAGATTAAACACAGCCCTCTGAGGGCCCCGTTATATGCCGGTTGCGCCGGTCTCCTGATTCTTACCAGTAACGCTGGCATCAGGGTGGTACGAATTAGTGGAATTAGGTAACAAAAAATCGCGTCATAAAACAGCAAGTATCATCAAAAGCGAGTTAATAAATCCCTGAATAGTTCGAGTTGAAGTTCCAGGTTTAACCGCTATGTGTCCTAATCACCAAACGAAATGGATGCCACGCAATTCTCGGACAGGCTGTAATCTCGTTGGAAGGGCTAAAAATCTACTTGTTTCTGAGCTTACTTTCATTCCAGGGTCAAATATAATCACTTAAACCATAATAATATTCAACATATTCCATCATAATCCGAGGGCCGCACACAGGATTTTTTTTTCTGGATTACTTTTCGACCTTTATTCCCCAACTCGTTGACCAGTTTTCCTTGAGAAAACCCCAACTTTAGCCCAATTGTCCATGAGGAAACTACATATTCTATCTTACTGCATTGACGGGAAGTGGTAAGCTGGACGTCTGTGAAAAGGGTTGATCCATAAATTTTCAAGGAAGCAATTGTTGTTTTTGGTTGTGAAATAGAGGACTCTAGCCGATGAGGCTACTTTCCCCCCGAGAACCTCAGGCAACCAATTTGTTTTATGTACTACTATCGTAATAAAACATTACTATATTAACCACTTCCTGGTGGCTGAAGACTTTGATCTGAAGATTGTAGATGGAAAAGTATCATTTGCACTATTTCAAAGTAAACCTGCATTTTCGTATATAATCCACTAATTTGTGATTAATGACAATGACTGTGGAAACAATATGGGTTGAGGAATGGAAGATCTATGTTCGTCACGTGACTGGACAATTCCACCCCCCGTCCCACCCTGACGATGATCCCTCCCGGAGCGGCGCGGCGCGCTCTCTAAAAAAAAATCTCGGGCACAGTTTACTCTTCTAAGTTTTCCGGTAGCTATTTAGTAATGCGGAGTTTGGTCTTCGTGTGTGGTTTTGGACCAGGTGAGCGCCGATGAAATAAGTTCATTAACATACAAGTGAGCGATCGCCTACGGTCAAAGAAAAATTTATTTTCAGATTTCTTCTCCCAAATTTCTCTCCAAAAAAAATTTTTTTTTTTTTTCCAGTATTTTTTTTCTGTAAAATTATTTCCTACGGAATGTCTTTTTTTATAAAACCAATTTATCGGAAAAATTTGATTTTTTTTTTGGGGGGGGGGGACAGAAAATTTTTTTCGTCCCAAAAATTTGGGAGAAAAAAAAATCGGATTTTTTTTTTGGGGGGGGGGGGGCTATTTGTAAAACGAACATGACCTTGACCTTCCTTCATCGGCGCTCACTTGGTAGAAAACCGCACACAGAGGACCAGGCTCCGGGTTACCCATTTAGGGTGTTTTCCGGTATTTAGGATGTTTTCCGGTATTTAGTGTTTTTCCGGTGTTTTCCGGTATTCAGTATAAAATGGTGTTTTCCGGTTGTTTTCCGGTTGTTTTCCGGTATATTGTATTGCCGGTAACGGAAGACTAATATACAATACAGGTATACCTATAGAATATTATATTGTACAAACTATTTATATTATGAGATAAAAAAGTTCATAGTTGGTGGCACAGAGATAACCTGTTCTAATAATCACCATGGGATGATTTATATAGAGGGCTGAATTTTAAGGCCCTTCTGACTTGGGGAAAGCCTCCACATTTATGGTTAGATTTTCGAAAATACATTTTTCATGCATGGAACAATATTTCTGGTAAGTTGCAGCCATATAACTGATGTCCATATAAAAAGTCCCACTTTTAGGGCGTGGCCAGGTGGGCTTTAGGACGATCTGACTTGAGGAAAGTCCCAACATTTTTGGTTAGATTTTTGAAAATTGTATTTACCAAGTATGGATCTTTGTTTCTGGTAAATTTCAGTCATGTAACTTATGACCATATAAAAGCCCTATTTTTAGGGTGTGGTCGGACATACTTTAGAGCGATATGACTTGGGGAAAGCCCCCAAATTTTGGGTTCGATTTTTGAAAATTGTATTTACCAAGTGTGGATCTTCGTTTCTGATAAGTTTCAGCCATGTAACTGATAACCATATTATTAGCCCCGTGAGGCGATATTGGGCGTGGTCTGACTTGGGGAAAGCCCCAGAAATTTTGGTTAGATTTGTGAAATATTTACTCCGACTATGGATACCATTGTCCCTACAAAGTTTCAGCCATGTAACTTATGACCTAATTTTTGGTTAAATTTTTGAAAATTGTATTTACCAAGTGTGGATCTTTGTTTCTGGTAAGTTTCAGCCATGTAACTGATGACCATATTTTTATTATTAGCACCGTGAGGCGATATTTGGCGTGGTCTGACTTGGGGAAAGCCCCGGAAATTTTGGTTAGATTTGTGAAATATTTACTCCGACTATGGATACCATTGTCCCTACAAAGTTTCAGCCATGTAACTTATGACCTAATTTTAGGCCCCCTGGGGGCTACTTTAAGGTGCTGCTTTAAGGTGCTGCTGCGGCTATATGCCCCAGCAGTGCCCGATCTGACCAATTGATTTTTACTCCTACCGACACCTGCTACAAATTTGGGGGATCAAACCTTTTGTAACATATGACCATATTATTTTGTCATTAGCTCCTGGACTATAATTTCCCCGAGTAAAAGAGTACAGAAGTAAAAAGAAGTGGTCATGCAAAATGTATCATAAAAGTCAAACATGATTGAAAAGCGATTTGTAAATGACGATCCGTTATCATCGTACGTTAGAATTAACAGTACAAATAAATTTTGTTGGTAACCATCTAAATGGAATAACAGACAGATTGAGAGGGGTCAACTAACTATCTTTGTGTATTATGGCAAGTAGTGTCGTTCATATCTGTCATTAATTAATCAATCCGACTAAAGTTATACAGACTTGGGGTCATAAATTAATTTACATCTCGGTGTTAGCATTCATTGTTAGTGAGATTAGGAATGCTGATTAGGTAATTATCTTTTTTACGCCGGCCAGATCAAAGACATCACTCTTGGTGGAACGTGTGCGTAGTACCCACGAATGATAGAATCGCACACACACATATTAATTGTATAAAATAATTAAGTTTTACTCAACAGTTGTTTATAATTATTATTTACCCAATAATTATTGCTCACCGGTGTTTTTGTAATCAAGTAGCGTCGTATTATTTGTTGACTGGCGATTAAACAATATTAATTGACTTGATATGAAATCTGAATATAACTTATTCGAGGGATAAATTTTTGTGATACGATTAGGTTATCTTCTTTATAATAAAAGTATTTTACAATTGCATTGACAGTTTAATCACTCACCAAACGGCATCAGGAACTCTGCGTATCATCAAGTGTATTTGATATTCATGTCCATGGATCCCGCGCAATTTTCGCGCCAAAGTTTAACCTCAGTTATTACGCCCGTAGTGCATGGAACCGTACATGGCAATAAGATTCCTAGCGTTGATTGGCTGAGAAATGAGGGCGATCTATGCATGGTCATCGGAAAATTCCATATTCGCTGTGAATTTCAAATGGAGTTACGATAAAAGTTGTTCTTTGTGTATAGAAATGGTTATTATTATTATATTTAGCTAATAATGAATATATCGACAATTGACTGGCACCATTTGTATTTCTGTACTTACAGAGAATAGTTTGGGATATCAAGTATTACGGGGTTATCCAAATTACCGGTAAATGTGCTAATTGCTTAGGTCGTCTTTAGTTGTCACGGGGCCCATTTAAACAATGGCACCCTAAATGGATCTACGGCATGATACGGCATTTTAAATTCACTCAAAAATATTCCAATCACAAATGTCTAATCTATAACAACGGAAGACGATAATTCGGTGATTATGATTATGCCAGCCACACGTTAATTGGACACACACACTTGTCAATTGGTGGTGTGTATTGTATAGATAATGTATATAGTATCTGTAGTGCCTGTGACGTCACCAGCCAATCAACCGGATTAAGGTTGTAATTGAAAATTTGAAAACCGTTTTTGGCTTTCGGATACTTAAACCTCAATAGCTGAATTAATTTTAATCAAATTGGTTTGAACTTGCCGTAAAATGGGTAAAGTAACCATTGGCTATAAGTACATTCAATTAAGATTTTTAATCTTATGTTGTGGTCTATAAATTACCATTTAAACATTTTGCTACTAATTATGGTAGAGCACATGGAGGAGAGGGAGAGAGAGAAATGGGGTTTAACGTCCACTCGACACAAACTAGGTCATTTCGGGACTAACATATGGTTTAATTGTATTTCAATAATTCGCTTTAGCAGTGGGAGGATATCGGAGGACCAGGAGAAAACCGACGAGGTTCGACAGGCGACCCTACTCCTAGTCACGTATAACCGGGGATTCGAAAGCACATGGCGGCGTTTCCATTATTATTAATGGAGATGTCCCACAGAGTCAAGTCCCCCTAACCACTCCTCTGCAGGCTGTGGCTGCTAAGGTGACTTTACATATTCCTGTTACTCTATGCTCTGTATACTTACCACCAAGTTTAAATTTAAACCCCAGGGATCTTGATGACCTGCTAGAACAATTACCTCCCCCCTTTATCCTTATGGATGATTTCAATGGTCATCATTCACTCTGCGGTAGCCCTGATGATAATATCAGAGGTAATCAAATAGCTGACTTTATTAACATTAATAATTTGTGTTTATTAAATGATGACTCGCCTACTTATCTACATCCAGCTCTCCGGTCCTGTTTCAGGATTTTACGAACAGATTAAATGAAGATCTGTGTGGCAGTGACCACTTTCCTATTTTAATTGATAATAATGGTTCCTCTCCGGCCGAAAGACCTCAGAGGTGGAAGTTGCATAAGGCTGATTAGGCTCTTTTTGAATCTTTGTGTCTCTTCTCTTTTGATACAAAGGAGTTAGAATATGCAGATGAGCCCATGGCCTTATTCACTTCAATTCTTCAAGATGTAGCTGAGCAGGCGATTCCAAAGACCACGACTGAACCAAAACGTTTCAACAAAGAGCGTGATCGTATTTTGAGACGACTCGAGACTCACCCTTGCATGGAAAATATTGCTGCATACCAAATGGTCCGGGCGAAGGCCCGTAGAACCATACGCCAAATCGGTATGGGATAGGATTCGTCGGATTAAAGGTAAAAGTAGTGCATTTTCAGCCAACCATCTAAATGTTGATAATACCACTTTAACAACATGTCCTGATATTGCAAATTCTCTGGCCAGTTAAATCTCATTCAATTCATCATCCAATTTCTCCTCTGATGCCTTTCGAGGCATTAAAGCTCAACAGGAGAAAAGGCGACTTAATTTCAAGTCCCGCAATGATGCAATGATAACTTCTCTACTGCAGAGCTCCGGGATTCGCTTAAGCGAGCTCGCGATACTGCAACTGGTCCAGATGAAATACACAACCAGATTTTAAAACATTTACCTTTACCAACACTCTTAATTTTGTTGGATCTTTTCAACCGGATTTGGGTTGATGGGAATTTCCCTCCTTCGTGGCATGAAGCCACAATAATTCTCATCCTTAAACCAGGTAAAGATCCTACGAATCCTACCAATTATCGTCCGATCGCTTTAACTAGCTGCATTTGCAAACCATGGAGAGATTGATCAATCGAAGGCTTGTTTGGTACGTTGAGTCCAGCAACCTCATTACAGACCTCCAATGTGGATTTCGGTCCCAAAGGAGCACTCTTAATCATCTCGTTTGATTTGAAACGTTCGTCAGGGACGCTTTCATCCAGAAACAACACTTTGTTGCCATTTTTTTAGATCTGGAGAAAGCGTACGATACCACATGGACATATGGTATTATGCGTGACCTCCATAACTTATGTTTACGAGGTCGGTTGCCTCTATTTATTTCCAATTTCCTAGAAGATAGGTCGTTTAAGGTACGCCTGTGATCAATTTTCTTTGACCCATATCCTCGGGTAATGGTAGTCCCTCAGGGAAGTATATTATCCCCCCACACTATTTTCTATTACAATTAATACGACGGCTCTCTTTATGTTGATGATTTTCAGGTATGTCACGGATCGACAAGTATGCAGATACTCGAACGTCAGTTGCAACTTTGTTTGAATTCTATTAAACGAAGGGCAACTAACACTGGATTTCGATTTTCGAAATCCAAGACTAGCATTTTTGTCAAAGAAGAGGTTTACATCCTGATCCGGAGCTTAACTGGATGGCAATCCCATTCCAGTTGTAGACGAAAGGAAATTCTTAGGTTTGGTATTTGATAGGAAATTATCATTTATATCCCATTTAAGAAGAAATGTCTAAAAGCCCTTAACATATTGAGAGTCTTGTCAAACACTGACTGGGGAGCAGACCGTAAGGTCTTGCTCAGAATATATCGAGCATTAAAAAGATCCAAACTCGATTGTGGGTGTATTGTGTATGGATCAGCCCGTGAGTCTTATCTCAAAGAGCTTGACACCATACACAACCAAGGACTTAGAATTAGTTTAGGAGCCTTTCGTACATCTCCAGTGCATAGTTTATACGTCGAGGCGCACGTGCCCTCATTGCACGACAGACGTGATAAACTAGCACTGCAGTATGCTACTAAAATTTCATCACTCCCTAATCATATTTCATATAACAACATCTTTAGACCCTACCACGAGCATTTATATATCCTTAAACCTAAAGTTATTCGATCATTTGGTATTCGCATACAACCCCTTTTGTCTGGAGCTGGAATCAGCCACGACAGTATTGCGAATACCCCTTTCTTTAGGACTCCACCGTGAGCTATATCTCCACCAAAGATCGATTTCGAACTAACACAACAAAAAAGGAAGGGTACTAGCTCCACGGTGTTTCAGTCTCTCTTTCGAGAGCTAAGGTCTAAATATGGTGATTATGCTCCTATTTATACAGATGGCTCGAAATTTGGTGATCGGGTAGCTTCGGCTACTGTGACGCCATTGTATATATATTTATCCTGTATATTTTTGTTTTTAACTATTTATATACATAAAGGACTTATGTTAATTTGTATTTATCTTTAATAACTTTATTGCCTGTGATACTTGTTTTTATTTATGTATATAAATATATTTATGTGATATTGGTTTAATTTGTCTCGTCAAAATCACCATGTGTTTGGCACCATATAGCCTGGTTGGAGCTGACGTGCCATAAAACTCCATTCCATTCCATTCCGAACCTGGGATAGATTTCTGGTTATACAGAGTACACATGATACTAATCTAGCTAAAACCTCACTTTTCTTGATTTCTAAAGGTCTTGCTGGCTTGGCCGGTGAGCCCAAAAGTGTCAAGAAAATGAGAAATGGTACTCTGTTAGTGGAATGTGCTAAAGAGTCACATGCTTCATCATTGTTAAAATCAACCACTTTAGCCAACATTCCAATCAAAGTTGCGCCGTATAACTCTCTTAAGTCTTCAAGAGGTGTTATTCGGTCTCAGGATTTAGAAGTCAGCACTGAGGAAGAGATGCTTGAAAATCTCGCCTCACAAGGTGTTACTTAAGTCAAACGTATTTCCATCAGACGTAATGGTAATATTATCCAAACCAACACCTTTGATAAACCAGATCTACCTAGGATGATTAAAGCTGTTTTTCTTGTCATTGCAGTTACCCCTTACATTCCAAATCCATTGCGTTGTTTTCATTGTCAACGCTTTGCTCACAGCAAAAATGTGTGTAAGGGCAAAGCGATGTGTGCTCGATGTGGACAAGATGGTCACGAAAGTACATCTTGTCAGCTTGATCACCATTGCATTAACTGCAAAGGGTCTCATTTTGCATATTCTAGAGAGTGCCCAATATGGAAAAAAGAAAAACAAGTTCAGCAGGTAAAAACGGAGAAAGACATATCTTATCCGGAAACTAGGAAGTTGGGTGAGGCTGCAAACCCAACATTTGCAATGTCTTTTGCAAATGCAGTCAAGCCGGAAACCGCTTCTAAACGCCTGCTGAATTTCCAGCGGAGACAGCAGATTCCTCGTCGAAACAAAAACCTAATATTACTCCAAAACCAGTAAATAAATCTCTTAGCACTCAGACTGTAAATACGTCTCGGGAGTCTGAGATAGAGGAGATTGTGCCCCCCCCCCCCACTCCTCTAGCAAATGGTGGAAATCCACTCACAAAAGTTAAGAACATGGAACATTCTGGTAAAGGCGTTCCCCATAGTTCAAAATTAAATTCCTTTCGTAGTAGGAAGGGTGACGAGGATCCTGTCCAAACTTTTAACAGGTTCGGGATACAGGACAATCTTATGGATGTTGTTGTTGAAGTACATGACCCCAAACAACATCATAAAAGCCCTGTTAAACCTCCCCGAACATGGCTAATTCCATTATTCAATGGAATTGTCGTGGTCTTAAACCAAATTTTAATAAAGTTCAAATCTTAATTTAAAAATTTAACCCTTTAGCTATTTGTATACAAGAAACTTGTTTAAAGAATTCAGATGTCTTATCAGATGTTGCCTATCATCATTTTGCTAATAATGATGGTAGAGCACACGGTGGTGTTTCCATTTTCCTTATTGGAAATATTTCGCAGAGTAAAGTCGCCCTCAACTCGCCTTTACAGGCAGTTGCAGTTACGGTGACTCCACATATTCCTATCACACTCTGCTCTGTATATCTTCCACCAAGTTTACATCTGAACTCTAGAAATCTTGATGACCTTGTTGCACAACTTCCCCTCCTGTTTATAATTACGGGAGATTTCAACGGTCATCATTTTCTCTGGGGTAGCCCAGATGATAATAACAGAGGTAAACAAATAGCGGACTTCATTAACATTAACATTTGTGTTTATTAAATGATGACTCGCCTACTTATCTACATCCTGCCACAGCTTCTTGTTCTTCCCTTGATCTAACCATTTGCTCTCCGGTCCTGTATCAGGATTTTACATGGAGAGTGAATGAAGATCTGTGTGGCAGTGACCACTTTCCGATCTTGATAGATAATAATGGACCCTCTCCAGTTGAAAAGCCGCAGAGGTGGAAGTTGCATAAGGCTGATTGGGCTCTTTTTGAATCTTTGCGTCTGCAAAAGAGTTAGAAGATGCAGATGAGCCAATGGCCTTATTCACTTCAATTCTTCAGGCGATTCCAAAGACCACGATTGTGCCCAAACGTTTCAATAAACCATGGTATAATAACGATTGCAAATCCGCTCTTAAAGGGCGTGATCTTATTTTAAGACGCCTTGAGAATCGCCCTTCCATGGAGAATATTGCAGCATACGAAATGGTCCGGGCGACGGCCCGTAGAACCACTCCCCAAGCAAAGAAGTCTTCATGGCAAGGTTATGTCTCAAGGATAAATTACCATACCACTTCCAAATGGGTATGGGATAGGATTCGTAGCATTAAAAGTAAAAGTAGTGCATGATCAGTTAACCATCTAAATATTGATAATTCCACCCTAACAACATTTCCCGATATTGCTAATTCTCTGGCCAGTACTTTCTCATTCAATTCATCATCAAATTTCACCCCTGATGCCTTTCAGGGGCATTAAACATCAGCAGGAGAAAAGGCGACTTAATTTTAAGTCCCGTAATGATGAATGTTTTTAATGAAAAGTTTTCTATTGATGAACTCCGTGATTCTCTTAAACGAGCTCGAGATACTGCAACTGGTCCAGATGAAATTCACTACCAGATTTTAAAGCATTTACCCTTTTCTACACTTTTAATATTATTAGATCTTTATAACCGGATTTGGGTTGATGGGAATTTCCCTCATTCTTGGCGTGAAGCCACAATAATTCCCATTCCTAAACCGGGTAAAGATCCTACGAATCCTGCCAATTATCGCCCGATCGCTTTAAATAGCTTCATTTGCAAAACCATGGAGAGATTGATCAATCGAAGGCTGGTTTGGTACCTTGAGTCCAATAACATCATTACAGATCTCCAATGTGGATTTCGGTCCCTAAAGTGCACTCTTGATCATCTCGTTAGATTTGAAACGTTTGTCAGGGATGCTTTCATCCAAAAACAACATTTAGTTGCTATATTTTTCGATCTGGAGAAAGCTTATGATACCACATGGCAATATGGGATCATGCGCGACCTGCATAACCTCGGTCTGCGGGGTCGCTTACCTATCTTCATTACAAACTTCTTAGAAGATAGGTCGTTTCAGGTACGTTTGGGATCAAATTTCTCTAACCAATTTCCCCAGGAAATGGGAGTTCCTCAGGGAAGTATATTATCTCCCACGCTTTTTTCTATCAAAATAAATACCATACCAGCGTGTCATAAACGTGAGGTCGACGGCTCTCTTTATGTTGACGATTTTCAGATGTGTTGCGGATCGACAAGTATGCAGACAATCGAACGTCAGTTGCAGCTTTGCTTGAATTCTATTCAACGATGGGCACCTGACAACGGATTTCGATTTTCGAAATCCAAGACTTGTGTGCATGCACTTCTGTCAAAGAAGAGGTTTACAGCCTGATCCGGAACTTACACTGGATGGTAGTCCTATTCCAGTTGTAGATGAAACGAAATTCTTGGGTTTGATATTTGATAAGAAATTATCGTTTATCCCTCATATTAAAACCCTGAAGAAGAAATGTCTGAAAGCCCTCAACATATTGAGAGTCTTATCAAACACTGTCTGGGGAGTAGACCATAAGTTCTTGCTCAGATTACATCGAGCTTTAATAAGATCTAAACTCGATTATGTGTGTATTGTGTATGGGTCTGCCCGCGAGTCTTATCTCAAAGAGCTCGACACCATACACAACCAAGGACTTGGAATCAGTTTAGGAGCATTCCGTACATCTCCAGCCAGTGCACAGTTTATATGCCGAGGCTCACGAGCCCTCGTTGCACGACAGAAGTGATAAACTGGCACTGCAGTATGCTAAAAAAAATTGCATCTCTGCCTCGTCATATTTCATATACCACCATATTTAGAACATATCATGAACATCTGCATTTACTGAAAACTAACGTTATTCCATCATTCGGTATTCGCATCCAACCCCTTTTGTCAGAGTCTGGCATCAGTCATGACAGTATTGCGAATACCCTTTTGTTTAGTACTCCACCCTGGACTATATCGCCTCCAAAGATCGATTTATATCTAACGAAAAACAAAAAGAGAGATACTAGTTCCACGGTGTTTCAGACTCTCTTTGGAGAGCTGAGGTCTAAATACATGTATTGTGATTATGCTCCCATTTACACTGATGGTTCCAAATATGGTGATCGGGTAGCTTCGGCTACCGTCACGTCATCTGGAATCATGTCTGTCACACTACCACCTGCTGCTTCCATATTTACTTTTGATCTCCCGATATCACAACTTCTTTTACCCTTTACAGATTTTAAATCTTGTATCAACCATTTTATATATGGCCACTGGCAACGGTCTTGGGATCTTGCAGAAACAAATAAACTTCATCACACCAAGCCTTTCCTTGTATAAAAGTTTTATTTTATTTTTAATTTTACTAACTGTGATATTGTTTTTATTTATGCATATAATGTTTTTCTGTGATATAATTTAGCCTGTCTTGTAATATTGACCATATGTTTGGCGCAATATAGCCCGGTTGGAGCTGACGTGCCATAAAACACATTTCATTTCGAACCAACGTGTTTCAATAAACCAGGATATAATGGCTAGTCCAAATCCGCTCTTAAAGAGAGTGGTCGTATCATAAGACGATTAAGGATCTATCCTTCCTTGGAGAATATTGCGGTATACCAAATGGTCCGGGCGTAGAACCATACGTCAAGCAAAGAAATCTTCATGACAAGGGTATGTCTCAAGGATCAATTCCCGTAGAATTAAAGGTAAAAGTAGTGCATTATCAGTTAATCATCAAGATGTTGATAATACCACCTTAACAACATTTCCTGATATTGCTAATTCTCTGGCCAGTACATTTTCATTCAATTTATCATCCAATTTCGAGGCATTATTTAAACAACAACAGGAGAAAAGGCGACTTAATTTCAAGTCCCGCAATAATGAATACTACAATGATATTTTTACCATTGCAGAGCTTCGGGATTCGCTAAAAGCGACAGATAAATTCAATTATACAGAGATACTTTGTTTACAAGAAACAGTGTTAAACACGAAAATTATTAATGAATCAAAGATATATCAATATTGTAACTATAAAATTATATCCAATACTATTGATAGTAACTATCTGGGAACACGCATGCTCATCCGTAATGACAAGTCCCGTAATGATGAATGCAGAGCTTCGGGATTCGCTAAAGCGAGCTCAGGAAATTGCAATTCGTCCAGATGAAATACATTACCAGATTTTAAAACATTTACCTTTGTCAACACTTTTAATCTTGCTGGATCTTTTTAACCAGATTTGGGTAGATGGGAATTTCCCTCCTTTGTGGCATGAAACCACAATAATTTCCATCCCTAATCCGGGTAAAGATCATACGAATCCTATCAACTATCGTCCGATCGCTTTAACTAGCTGTATTTGAAAACCATGGAGAGTTGGATCATTCGAAGGCTTGTTTGGTACCTCGAGTCCAACAACCTTATTACTGGCCTCCAATGTGGATTTAGGTCCCAAAGGAGAAGTCTTGGTCATCTCATCAGATTTGAAACATTTGTCAGGGACGCTTTGATCCAGAAGCAACATTTAGTTGCAATATTCTTCGATCAAGAGAAAGCATATGATACCACGCTTACCTATCTTCATTAAACATTTCTTGGAAGATAGGTCATTTAAAGTACAACTGGGAACAACTCATTTCCTCATTGAAGCATATTATCTCCTACTCTTTTTGCTATAAAAATTAACACGATCCCAGCGTGCCTTAAACCAGGTACAAACGGCGCTCTTTATGTTGATGACTTTCTGATGTGCTATGGTAGTACAGCGGATAATCAAACGTAAGTTGCAGCTTTGTTTGAAATCACTTCAACAATGGGCAACCGAAAATGGATTTCGAAAAACGAAAGATTGTCTGCATGCATTTCTGTCAGAAAAGAGGCTTGCATCCTGATCCAGAATTGTTCTTGGATGGCCATCGCCTACCAATTGTGGAGGAAACCAAATTTCTGGGGCTGATATTTTTTTAAGAAATTGTCATTTATCACTCACATTAAAAGCCTCAGGAAGAAATGTCTGAAAGCCCTAAACATATTGGGAGTCTTATCAAATCCTGAATTATATCGAGCTATAATAAGATCTAAACTCGATTATGAGTGTATTGTGTATGAGTCTGCCCGCGAGTCTTATCTCAAAGAGCTCAACGCCATACACAACCAGGGACCTAGAATCAGCTTAGGAGCATTTCGTACATCCCCAGTGGACAGTTTATACTTCGAGGCGCATGAGCACTCACTGGACAACAGACGTGATAAACTGGCACTGCAGTATGCTACGAAAATAGCATTTTTACCCAATCATATTTGATTGAACACTATATTTAGACCATATCATGAGCACTTATATCTGCTTAAGACTTATTTCATTTAACACCATATTTCATTTAACACAGTATCAGGAGCATTTATATCTGCTCAAGACTAAAGTTATCCCACCAGCGGTTTTTGCATACAATCCCTTTTGCCGGAAGCTGGTATCAGCCTTGGCAGTATTGCGAATACCCCTTTCTTTAGGACTCCACCGTGGGCTATATCTCCCTCAAAGATCTTACACAACATAAAAAGAGACACTAGCACCACGGTTTTTCAGTCTCTCCTTCGAGAGTTAAGGTATAAATATGGTGATTATACTCCAATATATACAGATGATCGGGTAGCTTCGGCTACTTTGACATCATCTGAGACCATTTCTGTTCGACTACCACCCGCTGCTTTTTTTACAGCTGAGCTCCCGGCAATAATCCAAGCTTTGGAGTTCATTCAGTCCTCACCAGATGTAAAACACGTCATCTTTTCTGATTCTTTGTCCTGTCTTCAAGCAATTAATAATAAACAGCTTGATCACCCATTATTAGCAGACATTTATCGTCTGCTACTTTCATATGATTTCATAAGCAAGGAATTGTCCTTTGCTGGCTCCCCAGTCATAACGATATTAAAGGGAATGATCAAGTAGACACGGCTGCCATGTCTGCTTTAGATCTTCCCATATCACAATTTTTAACACCATATAAGGATTTTAAATCTATTATTAATAATTTCATATACGATCGCTGGCAACGGTCTTGGGATCTTGCAGGCACAAATAAACTTCATCATATAAAGCCCCTCCTTGGTCCAACAGGAGAGATGAAGTTGTTTTTGTCGCTCTCGCATAGGTCATACTTTTTTAACACATATTTTCTTCTTAAAGCGAGAGCCTCAACCAGAATGTGAACACTGTCATGTTCCATTGACAGTTAAGCATATTTTGATTGGGTGTAAGTATCCCAAAGATACAAGATTACGGTATTACCGTTGCCAATCACTACATCAGCTGTTTGCCCAACCGGGTATATATTGTAAAGGGCTAGATTGTTTTTAAAAGAGATAGATTTTTATCGAAAATTTTAATTGTATATATCGGATATATATACATAAAGTTTATATTTATTTTTATTTGATATTTGCTGTGATATTTGTTTTTATTTATGTATATATATAGATAATATTGCGATTATTTGTTTCTAGTTTGTCTCAAGAAACCTCACCATATGTTTGGCGCAATATAGCCCAGTAGGAGCTGATGTGCCATTAAACAACATTTCATTCATTCGCTTTTCCACATAACGGAATCGGAATACTTTTTTCCCCACGGGTTTTTTTCTACTCGCACCGATGGCGCGAAACATCAGTCAGCTGGACCTTCGTTTTTAACATGTTTTTATTATGACACAGGGAGAAGATGACCCACCCGCTCTCTCACGACAGCGATTGTATAAGTGTGCTTTAAATTGATTTTTTAATATACAAGGACTTTTTATTTTGTGGGTTAGACTTTTGATATACACGGACGTTTGGTATGTTTTTACCAATTTTCAACCCATTAAGTGTAAATTTAATTAAATCAACCTGTCCATAATATCATATCTAATGTATTGGACGTTATATCTTTAATAAACAACAACAACAATATTTCATTCATGTTTGATTGTTACAATCTAACTGAATGGACGTATTCAGACAGCTCTCTGATCATGCAGGCGTAGCAAGCAAAGATAATCCAACATTACGACAAGCTAAGTACAAATTTACTACAACCTATAAGATTTACTAATATTATAAGCAGGCATATTATATTATAAGATTCAACAGAAGACTTAATTCATTTTTTCACATCCTGTAAAATAGTCCAAGAACTATGGCTGAATGGTTAGCGTGCGCGCGCTGTGTCATAAAGTCTGTCATTGAGTCGACTGGCGTGGTTTCGAATCCCCGGTTGTACGTGACAAGGAGTAGGGTCGCCTGTCCAACCTCGTGGGTTTTCTCCGCGTCCTCCGGTTTCCTCCCACTGCTAAAGACCCCTACGCGCAAGCGAATTATTGAAATAAAAAATTAAAAAACCATGTTAGTCCCGAAATGACCTAGTTTGTGTCGAGTGGGCGTTAAACCCCATTTCTCTTCTCTCTTCATATATATGTTTCAGAGAAGAAAAACCAAACTTTGAACCTATCTTCACTGCTCTCTTATTTTGGGTACCAATCTGCTATAGCTCATTATACCTCAAAAAAATTAGAAAAATGGTCAGTAATTGATTCTCTATTATCAGACGAATATTAACTTTTTAACATATGAACAGAAAATGACTACTCTACTTCTTTTATTATTAATGTTGCTATTATCTTGTATATTGTATATTATGTAATTGGATATTTGCATTATTGATAATTAAAATTGTATAGGGAAAAACATGTAAGGTAATAAGTCAGGGCCCCATCCCTGGCATTACCATATTAGATCTGGGTAATAATGTTTTTTTTTAAAAAAAAAACAAACAAAAACAAACAAAAAATTTATTGTTGCAGTTATTTGACTCCGAATTCTCAATTAAAATCTCGAGTTATTCCCAAGACTTTGTTTACGTAGAATCAATATGGCGGCCATGAATACAAAATGTTCAAGCTATGGTGAATGTCTTTTAAAGGTGTGTCCTCACTGTGCCCACTTTTGATTAATCCAATTAAGGTCTAATTAGGATTAGTGGATTAAGCGGATTAGGATTAGGTGTTATAGGTAATTAGATGGAAAAAAAAACAAATATTTTATGTAATTTTTTTTTTATTTTTCGATGTTTCATATATATTTAATAAAAATATAACATACATGGATATATCATACATCACATTAGCACTTTATAATTTAATGAAAATATAACAATTTTCGATGTTTTATATATAAAATATTTAATAAAAATATAACATACATGGATATATCATACATCACATTAGCACTTTATAATTTAATGAAAATATAACAATTTTCGATGTTTTATATATAAAATATGTAATAAAAATATAACATACATGGATATATCATACATCACATTAGCACTTTATAATTTAATGAAAATATAACAATTTTCGATGTTTTATATATAAAATATGTAATAAAAGTATAACATACATGGGTATATCATACATCACACAAAAACAAGATAAACAATGAAAATTTACAATGTAGTTAAACGGGCTACGCCATCGGCATACTCGAATACAGTCTTTATACCGTTCTGAAGATCTGTTTTCAGAGTTTGGAGTCGGGTTTCTAGTTGCCTGCACTTTCTTCTCTTAGGCCGTAATTTTCCGTTGGCACCTAACAGGAGAATGGTTACTTCGGAGTAAGCTTGTTCATTCTTAAAAAAAGCCACCAACTTAAAAATATTTGGGTGAGGGGTGGCAATACTGGATGTTATCTTGGAATGCCATCCTTCAACATGGTTCGTTGTGCGTGGACCTTCAGTGTGGAAATGGTTCCACATCATTCTGCCATGCTGCCCCTCCACCCAGAACTCAGTTACGTAATCTGCAAATTGCAACACTCTGGCATCTTGGAGTGGTGCATCATCAAGGGCATGCAGCCATACATCTTCAACCTGCTGTATTGGAATTAATGGTAATGCTGCTGCTTGCTTGACGATTTTATTGATTTCTGGCACCCGAGAAAAAATCTGCTTGTAGTCCATATTTCTGCGCATTGCGCCAAATACACTGACCAAAGTGAAAAAAACAACCTTTTAGTTCTGACCTCGGCAACACAGTTCTCACAGCATTTTGCATACTAACTTCGAAATCTGTAAACACATGGCCTGGGTTAAGATTAACATTGACAAGTGCCAATGTTTTGTCTCTAACACATCTGAGGAACTCAACATATGTTGCCTCCTTCTTATCGGGTAATAGTGCATACACCAAAGGGAACATTTTATTGTGTACAAAAGCATGTATAGTGTAGATCTGGGTGAATAAGGTAGGACTCATGCTAAATGTTCCATCACAGTATATAGTGTCTGCATTGGCGAGATGGTAAAGATTTTCTTGTGTGGAAAACACTAGAAACCTGTTGTCGGCTGCTGTGTGGAGAAGGAAGTCGTCTCCGGGTGTGGTCTTGGTGTAAGAATCTGGAAGCTGGATATCGTTGCGGGTCTGAGGAAGTGCTGGGAGGATCTTTGCTCGGGCTCTATACAGGGAAGCACAGCAACTATAGAATGTTGGAATCTCTCTGATCATCTCACCTGAGTCACGGTCAGATCGAAGGGCTGTAAACAAACAAAAAGAAAATATTTATTATACATATTATTATATCATTAATACTCGACCAGACACTCGATTGGTTTGTTACGGAAGAACATGTTCAGTATGCTTTAACGTTGAATCATTTAAATCAACGGCACACAACATTAGAGATAAATACATACCTGATACTTCTTCTTGATAGATGGCACAGACTGGTTTGGTTTCCTCTTGCACCTTGGTTTTCATGGCAACGAGAAATTTGTCGACTGCCACCTTGTGTGGGTTAGCAACATGGTTGTGGTTTCTGGAATATTTGGTAATAAAGCCTTGGTGGGTGTTCAGGGTTGCTGGACAACCTTTTATACAACATCTCCAGTATACTCGTTCTGCCTTCCTATTCTTCACTCGGAATTTGTATTCTTCATGGACTAAGTTTTCTCCACCTTGAGCATTGGGGATGTACTGGATGTTTACTTGAACGTTTGCCATGATGAAATATGACAGACTGAATTCTGTGTGTCCTTATAAAGACCGTGTAATGTGTAGGCTTACTGAACATAATTCATATTATATTCAAGTGTCATTTTTTGAATAAAATTCATCACTTTAACGATTACAGTGAGTTCATCTCACCAATTATAAGACTGAATATTTAGTCACTTTCAATATTTGTTTTTTTCCATCTAATTACCTATAACACCTAATCCTAATCCGCTTAATACACTAATCCTAATTAGACCTTAATTGGATTAATCAAAAGTGGGCACAGTGAGATGTAACCCTTTTAAATACACCACTTCGTAACTGTTTTAAAGCAGTAGGCAGTTGTAAACATACTGATAAATTAATTACTAATAAATACACCAAAGTGGTCACCGTCAAGCCTAAGGATTATACAAAATCTATTGCTATAAAAACTAAAACGATCGGCGACGAAATCAATAGCAAATGGGGAATAAAAGACACTGCCGAAATTAAAATATTGAAAAATGGGAACGTGCAACTGGCGTTTGAAACTACCAGTGATGCAGAAATGGCTTGCAAGATCGAACAACTACACGGAGTAGAAGTGATAATTGCCCCACCCCTATCTCTAACCCAGGAGCAGGGTATTATTCATGCTATCACATGGGAATACACAAACGAAGAAATCTTAGACGACCTATAAAGTTATAAGTGTAGGTACAGAATCCCAGATGGCAAAAAATCAGGAACCATACAAGTCACGTTTAAAAGGGGACAGGCCCCGGAAAAAGTAAAATTAGGTTATCAGATAAAAACAGTATACCCTATATTCCCCGTGTCAAAATATGTAGAAACTGTCAAAAGTTTGGACATAATGAGTCTCATTGCAAGTGTAAAACATCGAAAGTCAACTGACAAAACGTGCATCAAATTCATTGAAATAAAAGAAATTCTTAAAATTCAATATTCTAAGAACATTTCATTTAAGGAAGCAAAATTATTTATAATGTCATCCAGGGATACACGAGAAGGGAGTGTTAAGAGATAAAATATTTTAACTGATAAATAAATTCTAGATAAGGATAAACCGAAAGAATCACATAATTACTACACCCTAACTTTTAAAGACAGAAACTCTTTTTACGAGTTTTTATTAGAAACAACACCACTTGGTGTAAGGACTATGTAATTAACGTTATTAAACAGAGTGCAAAAAAATATTATTGACAACCATCTAGAAATAAATAGTACAATTCCTAATCAAGCGATTAACAATACCTAAAAAGCTGAATCCGATATTGAGGTTTGTAAGAATGAGATGTTATCTGACCACTCAGATGATTACATCTCACATGCGGCTAAAAAGAAGAAAGTATCTAAAAATCGCCCAACCACAGACCCAGTTGAACGAAGGGAAAGCAAATCTCCCTTGAAAAGTAAATTTCACAAGCGAACAATGGTTGTGTCTGTTCATGCCGAGGCGACATCGAACAAAGGACATGTGCATAAAAATAAGAAGAATCCCAAGGCTAATGACAAAATACATAAGAAAAATACTAACGAATATTCTAACTGGCTCATTAATAAGAATTAAACCTCTCCAGTCAAATAATCCAATAACTCACATTGGTGTATTCAATTAGTTACCCATAATGCAACTAAATACTAATGGTTTCAGACCACGTATGAAAGAATTGAACCACCTGGTAAGCAAAAAATATATGATCAAATAAAAACTAAAGATATTATTATATCTGGAGATTTTAACAGTGAAGACTCCACTTGGAGCTCCCCTCTTAATAATAATGCTGGAGATAAACTGAATAATTTTATTGAAAATTCCAATTTAGTTCTACTAAATAACGGTGACCCAGCATGTATCGGTTCCGGCAACAAACTGGGTGCAACCCACCTTGATCTTACCTTAACATCTCCCAGTATAGCTTTAAACTGTAAGAGGCAAGTCATAAATAATACGCTAGGTAGTGATCATCTGAAATAAACTCAAACGTAAATAAAGAATCAGTCACGTGCAAACAAAAATGGAAACTTGAATACACAGACTGGGTTCTTTTTCAACACTACCGTGAAGAAATCGACTCAAGCGCAGTTATACACGATGATATAAATAAATTTACCGAGAATATTTCGCGCGTGATCTTTAGTGTAGCAGAAGCCCCAATCCCCAGAACAACAGGTGGGAAAACTAAAGGCGCCCCAAAAACACTTGGTGGTCCCCAAAATGTCAAACAGTCGTAAATACAAGGGAAATATCACTTAAAAACTATTTCCACGTATGGTCCGCAGAGAATAAAAGCCAGACAGGTCATTTCAGAGGCAAACGAAAAGCATTGGATGGCATTATGTGATAGTAATAATGATAAAACTAAAAATTCAAATGTCTGGAAAAAAATACACGCAATAAGCAGCAAATGTTTTTCTAGAAATATTCCTACGCTTAAATATGAATCCCAATCAGCCATGACAAATAGCGAAAAGGCGAGGCTGTTAGCAAAAAGGTTTGCTGATGGCAATAGCGATAACATTCACAGTGACCAATTCTTAAATCGAAAGTCGGAATTTCATTGGAATAAACCATCGCGTAACTCAGCTGATGAACATAAAGCAAATAAATTACCCTTTACCATAGAAGAAATGCATAAAGGTTTAAGTGGCAAAATTGACTCGGCGGCTAGCGAAGATCAAATAAATTATAGCATGTTAAGAAAACTCTCAGGGTCATTACGTAATTTAAATCTAGAATTATTCAATAAATCATGGTCATAAGGAATAATTCCCGCAAGCTGGAAAACAGCAACGATAACCCTGTTGATTAAGCCATTAAAAGATAAAAATGAAACCGGTTCTTATAGACCGATAAGTTTGAACTCTACGTTGTGTAAAACACTTGAGACTATGGTAAATGAGAGGCTAAAATATTACTGTGAAAGTAATGGATTAATTAGTTCAAATCAAAGTGGATATAGACAGCAGCGCTCCACTATTGATTATGTTGTAAGGTTACAGCATGACATCATGACTTCACTATCTAAAAAGAATAATTATCTATGTGCCGTATTCGTCGACCTGATCAACACATTCGACTTAGTTTGGGTGGATGGCCTACTTAGAAAAGTACATGGACTAGGGGTAACAGGACGAATGTTCGACTGGATCGAGGATTTTCTAAGCGATAGGCAAATACACGTTAATGTAGGTCTCTCAATAAGCAACAAATACGAACTCGAAAATGGCACACCCAAGGGTTCTGTTATAAGCCCCACACCTTTCAATATCATGATTAATGACCTTCTGTCTAGTAACTACATTTAAAAAGAGTAAATTTGTAGGGAGATTTTCACGCGCTCATACAACTTGAAACGGCACTACCGTAGCTTTCATGCCCAGCTTAAGTTCTGGTGTAAATCGTGCAACGGAAATTACAAAAGGTTGGAGGATCTTACCGGTTACTAGAAAACTAAACCCCAATTCGATATATTGGATACCGTTGTGAAACAAAGAATCAGTCATCTTTCCCCTCAGTGTGGGGAAAGTCGTTCAAATAATAGCATCAAAGACAAGGAATTGAATCGCGATGATTTGGCTGAATCAAACATCAGTAAAGAAGACTGGGTATGTTTACAACGTTTCAATCGAGAAACGCAAAAACAACTTCGTGAGCTCCTTGTTGAATTCAAGAAAGATTTTCCTAGAGCCACTTTAAACTTAGAGTTCAAAAGGGTTAGGAGCCTTGAGTCAATGCAAATAAGCATAATCATGACGGCAAATTTCTTAGCCGAATATCTTTGCACACTTTTCGGAATAATCGACTTCGGTGCCAAAGATCGACTCGGACCATCTGTGACGTCACATGTGCTCCGGTGCCCACCAATACTTTATATAGAGGGCCATCACACATCCTCATTTAAGCCTGAAGAGTTCGAATAAGAACGAAACTAGTAGCTGAGAGAAATCTGGGAAGGCTGTTCGCCTCTTTACAGATTTTTTTGAATTTAGAAACTTATTGACGTAGCAGTCTATGCAGACGACAGTTCAATCTGGCATACAGCGAATAACTACGAGAATGCAAGGAGCCTTAGACAAATTGTCGAAATGGTCTAATAGCTGGGGATTTCGAATATCTGAAAGTAAAACAGTAGGCATGCTATTCTGTAGGGAAGTGTCGTCTATGAAACTGGAATAAATCAATATCCGAATTGAATTTAAGAATCAGGCAAAGCTTCTAGGGGTGACCTTTGATCGCAAAATGACTTTTATACCACATATTGAAAATATTGTTAAACGAGGACAGAATGTTCTGAACGTAATGAGATGCCTGACGGGCATATCATGGGGAGCAAATAAAACGACCCTGCTAATGATATATAGGTCCATGATAATATCAATATGTGACTATGGTTGTGTATAGGTCCATGATAAGATCAATATTTGACTATGGTTGTGTCGCGTTTGCGAGTGCAAATAAAACAGTTTACAATATCTGGCAATGAAGATAGCAACCAAAGCCCCATTTGGCACAAAAAGGGAAAGTCTATTGCAGGAAGTAGGTGAAATGTCACTCGAATTGAGGCGAAAGGAACTGGCATTGAGATACTGGGCCAAGTTACAGTATCTTGGGAACAGCTGTCCAACATTTAATTGTACAAAAACATCAAGAAAAAAATTCAAAAGAAATGTCAAATCAGAGACACAGCAGTTCGGTCACAGAGCTAATGATCTATTAAAAGACCTAAGATTAGATCACTATCAGATTACTGACAGGGTATTTTCGCATCAAGCCCCATGACCTTTATTAAATCAAAACGATGACACAGGCCTAGGTAACGTCAAAAAAAAATAAAATCCACAACACACTCTAATGCTATTAAGGGAATTCTTGAACGAACAATATCCACAGCTCTTGAGTGGCTTATGTCTTCCACTATTCAAAGAGCTGTCATTGTGTCAGACTCCCTTAGCAGCAGAAAATCAATAACACACGATAAAACAACATCTAGACCAGAAATTGTTCAGAATATCTTCGAGCAAGTGTTTGTTCCCTCCGAAACAAAAATATAACCGTAGAATGTGAAAATATACACGGACGGGTCTCGTGTAGGTGTAGTCATTAGGTGTAGTCATTGTTGAATTTAATGTTAATATATCAAAAAGGCTACCAGACAGATGTTCCATCCATACCGCAGAATTAAAGGCAATATCCACAGCTCTTGAGTGGCTTATGTTTTCAACCATTCAAAGAGCTGTCATTGTGTCAGACTCCCTTAGCAGCAGAAAGGCAATAACACACGATAAAACAACATCTAGACCAGAAATTGTTCAAAATATCTTCGAGCAAGTGTTTATTCCCTCCGAAACAAAAATATAACCGTAGAATTTACATGTATACCATCCCATGTTGACATAGTAGACAATGAGTCTACAGACAATCTGGCTCGCAAAGGACTCGGCCTCTGCGAGACCGAAGACTTAAAACATAGCGTTCATGAATTTAACAGCATTGTTAAAACTAAGATTAAATCAGAATGGAAAACTGAGTTGGCCAGAGCAAATACTTTTAGACTCAAATTAAATAACGATCTGGTTGTAAAGGTGGAGGTCAATCACCCATCGCGCAAAATTTGTAGGTTAATAACAAGACTTAAAACTAAAGATATAATTACCGACCATAATTATAACCAGTGAAGTGCGAATACGGTCACATTTTGACCGTTAATCATGTCGTCAATGCGTGCAATAAACTGGAAGAGAAAATACTAACAGTAAGAGGTTTACTGGAAGATGCCAAACTTCAATATACCCTCCAAAATACCCCCCCCCCCCAACCCCTCGGAATATGTTTGAAGCGATTTCAAAATTCATAGCTGTATCCGAAGATAACTGTTAAAGTTAGTTGCGAAAAAGAGCACTAGTCAAGTAAAGATAACTGGTTGTATAGACCAGGATGGCGGCAAAGCCAGCTGCATGCTTTAATAATATCAGAATAAATACAACATTACAATAGGGAACTACATATCTAGTTACAAAGGAAGGAACTATTGTTGTAGGACAGTGTGGCGGTTCAGCCCACTGTATGATTTAATATAATAATACATTAGGGAAAATAATTACAAAAGGAATAGGGACCTATACAACCATTATTAACAAAGACAGTCCATTTCAATAAATTTAATTTATGTCTAAAAATTTAATGCCATGTATTATTTCTATAAATGTTTTAATTTGTATTAATTGCTTTGTTCTGTGTTGTTGTTAGCGTTTCTTTTTCTTTTCACGTAACTCTCTAGGGAGTCACACGCAAGAAAAACCCTGGTGCCTTTAACTTTTAATCGCTGACGCCGTGAACCGTATTAAAGGCCTTTTAACTAACTTTTAACGATATGGAAATTACCGGACGTACAGTTTTTAATATGTAAAAATCCACGGACCCAGCTATGTGTTTTTTACTGCGAGCACTTTCCTTTTCCACGTAGCGCAAGTGGATTCTTTTTCCCCACGGGGTTTTTTTCCATCCGCACTGATGACGCCAAACATCATTCAGCTGGACCTCCTGTTTTAACCGGTTTTTTTATGACATAGGGGGAAGATGACCCACCCTCTCTTCTCACGACAGCGATTTTATAAGTGTGTTTTGCAGTGACTTTTTGATATACACGGACCTTTTATTTTGTGTTTTTACCAATTTTTACCAATTAAATTAAATAATTTAATTAAATAAACCTGTCCATAATATCACATTTAAATCTTTAATAAACAACAACACATTTCAGTATTTGAAAATGTCAGCGATGCAGAAATGGCGTGCAAGATTGAAATGGAGTAGAAGTGGTAAATGATCCATACCTATCTCTCAACCAAGATCATGGCATAATTCATGCTGTCCAACGTGAATATATATAAATATATGTTATAAATATATATAGGTACAGAATCCCAGATGGCAAAAATCGGGAACCATACAAGTCGCTTTTAATAAGAGACAGGTCCCAGAAAAAATAGAATTAGGGTATCAGATAAGAAGTGTATACCCGTATATTCCCCGTGTCAAAATATGTAGAAACTGTCAAAAGTTTGGACATAACGAGAACATAACTGCAATAATACCTGCTCATCTGAAATATTAAAATGTTTCAATTTTGGCGAACGTTACAAGTCAACTAACAAAACTTGTACTAAATTCATTGAAATAAAGAAATTCTTAGAATGCGATATACTAAGAACTAGTCAATCAAACTTAGATAAGGGAGAGAGATAGAAATGGGGTTTAATGTCGACTCGGCATAAACTATGTCATTCGGGACTAACATATGGTTTTCTTTTATTTCAATAATTCGCTTGTGCGTAGGGGTCTTTAGCAGTGGGAGGAAACCGGAGGGCCCGGAGAAAACCCACGAGGTTGGACAGGCGACCCTACTCTTTGTCACGTACAACCGGGGATTCGAAACCACGACAGTTGACTCAATGACAGGCCTTATTATACAGCGCGCACGTGCTAACCATTCGGCCATCTACCCCCTCCCCCACTTAAATAAGAATAAACCTGTATAGATGTGGCTGTCACCCGTGCATTCCCCCGTTTTTATTCATTTTGTTCTTAATAAAAACATGGTAATGCACGGACTTTTTCTAATTTTTTCGTTATCTTTTAATAACTTTTCATCTTCAACTGAATTATCAGTGAAATGAAATTCGATCGCGTGTCTGTTATCGCTCGTTACTTCATTCAGTTATATAGTAAGATAACTCGTGTTTGTCATGTTTGTCGTCACTTCCCGTTTCTTCACGTGCTTGTTACACATCTCCCGTAGCATTGATCTCTGTGTTAAAATTATATTTGGAATGTATTTAACCAGTTCTATCACATATTTTATAATAACTGACACCAATATTTCCTTTAAGTTAGTTGCGTTAAAAGAGCACTAATCAAGGAAATATAACTGGTTGTGTAGACCAGGTTGGCCCCTAAGCCACCTGGATGCTTTAATAATATCAGAATAAATTAATGTTAAGATTGGGAACTACATATCTAGTTACAAATGAAGGAACTATTGGTGTAGGACAGTATGGAGTTTCAAACTAATATACTAGGGAAAAATAATGACAAAATTTAGGGAGCTACACAACCATTATTAACAATGACAGTGCACATCAATAAATTTAATTTAACATGTGTTTAAAAATTTATCTATTCCTATAAATGGTTTAATTTGTTTCATTGTGTTGTGTGTGTGTGTGTGTTGCTGCTGGTTCTTCTTTTCTTTTCGGGTAACTTTTATCTTTCGATAGCCGTACGCAAGAGAAAATCTAATAGAAGGCCTATAATTTTTAAACTTTGAACTCTTTAACCTTTAATTGATTTTAACCATATGGAACTTTTTGGATGAACACTTTTAATATGCAAATAATCTACGGGTCCTCCTGTTTTAACTTTATTATGACAAAGGGAGAAGATGACCCACCTTCTCTTCTCACGACAGCGAATTTATAAGTGTATTTAAGGAACTTCTGATATTCGAGGACTATTAAAATGGGTTCGTCTGTCTGTCTGTCTGTCTGTCCGTCACACATTTGGGACACAATAACTCTCCTTCTAATTGACCTAGAATGTTCAAACTTGGTGTAGGTGTTTATTAGGTCAATGTCTTGATGGAGTTCGAGGATAAGCATTTTCTGCTTAGGGTAAGCAGAGATAGGCAATTCGATTGGTTGATGCTTTGGGACACGATAACTTTAGTTCTAATTAAGCGAGAGTGATGAAACTTGGTGTATAGTTTCATTACATCAATACCTTGACTAAGTTCGATAATGAGCATTTTCTGCTCAGGGTAAGCAGAGCGATTAGCAATTTCATTGGCCGAGACTTTGGAACACAATGACTCTCCCTCTAATTGAGCTAAAATGTTCAAACTTGGTGTAGGTGTTTATTAGGTCAATGCCTTAAAGGGGTGTGGAGATGAGTATTTTCTGCTTAGGGTAAGTAGAGATAAGCAATTTGATTGACTGATGTTTGGACACGATAACTTTAGTCCCAATTTAGTGAGAGTGATGAAACTTGGTGTATAGTTTCATTACATCGATACCTTGACTAAGTTCGATATTGAGCATTTTCTGCTCAGGGTAAGCAGAGCGATAAGCAATTTGATTGGCCAAGACTTTGGAACACAATAACTCCCCTTCTAATTGAGCTAGAATGTTTGGGACACAATAACTCTCCTTCTAATTGACCTAGAATGTTCAAACTTGGTGTAGGTGTTTATTGGGTCAATGCCTTGATAGCGTACAAAGATGAGCATTTTCTGCTTATGGTAAGTAGAGATAAGCAATTTGATTGGTTGATGCTTTGGGACACGATAACTTTAATTTAATTACTAATTAAGTAAGAGTGATGAAACTTGGTGTATAGTTTCATTACATCAATACCTTGACTAAGTTCGATGATGAGAATTGTCTGCTTAGGCTAAGGAGCAATAAGCATTTTGATTGGTCAAGACTTTGGAACATAACAACTCTGCTTCTAATTGAGGTAGAATGTTTAAACTTGATGTAGATGTTCGTCTTGACTGAGTTCAATGATTAACAGAGATAAGCAATGTCCTTTGGGACAAGATAACTTTGATTCTATCTGATAGAGAGGGATGAAACTTAGTGTATAGTTGATAATCAGTTTGATTGCTCGATACTTTTGAAAAAAATAGATGTGCGATTAATTAATATGTGTCATCTATTTATTTGGGATTTCGGCGGGGGACATCAGCCTCACTGTTGGCTTGTTTATTTTGTGTATTTAACAATTTTCAAGTGTAAATAATTTAATTATATCAACCTGTCCATAATATCATATTTATTGTAATAAACAACAACAACATATTTCATTGATTTATTAACCCCACACTATGACATAAGCCTAAGCAATTTTGTTAATAAACAAAAAATCCACAACACGCTCAAATGCTATCGAGGGAATTCTTGAACGAAAAATAGTCATCTCATGTGAAAATATACACGGACGGATCATATGATCCAAAAAGAACCAAAACTGCATTAGGTGTAGTCATTCTTGTATTTACCTTAGCTTAAACAATAATTTATTCAATAAACTGAAATGGATTGAACAACAAGCAAGGGCCTATATAAGTTCTCTCCAAACATATAAAATAGTTTAAACTTATGTTTACAGTAAACAATGCTGGACATATGTATAGGTAGTGAGTTACAAACATATATACATTTCTTGGAGTGTAATGTTTAGATATATATTATAATTACATTTAAGGTTATGAAAATAGAAAAATATTTCATAATGTAGACACAGTTTTAATAATTAAGGCTTCAAAATCGCTTGCTATCTTTTATAAATTTTTGCACTATTACAAATATGTCAGAATTGGTATCATCTGAAAGATCGGTGTTGTCATATAAAATTAGATCCATTGTAACATTTAGTTTAAGCTGGTGTATATTATTTTGGAAAATGTTCTTGTGGAAGAGTAGGCTGGACATATGAAAAAGTAATGGTAATTATCTTCGTCTGTAGAATTACAGTTAGGGCACACTTTTGTTTCAATCAGAAAATGGTGGAATAAGTGATTATTTAAGTTACTAGCTTTATTTCTTAATTGTCAATGAATAATATTCTCTTTTCTATTTCCAGTATTATAATGTGTGTGTGTGTGTGTGAAATAGCTTTATTTAACGTCCGCTTCCACCGAAGTGATATCGCAGACAAGTATTATAATATAAGGGTGGTCCAATTAAAGGATATACACGTGAAAGGACTGATTTAAATGTACTTAACGCTTGTGAGTTTTTAATATGTTCTGGTAGATTGTTCCAAAGTTTAATTGTACAGGGAAAGAAGCTATTAGAATACGAATCGGTTCTACAAAATGGTGGATTGAGGTTCTGATTTTCATTACGAAGGTTATAATTGGATACTAATGGTTTAAATTTGTTAAAGACTTCAGACAGATAGCTGGGGCATAGGTTATTTTTTATTTTATATAGATATATTAATTTGTGTTTTATTCTGCGATTGGACAGTGATTCCCATCCCAGTTCTTTGTACAAATTGTTTTTAGATGAATTTCTTCTAAGGCCAGTTATTATTCTCCCCGCTTCAGTTTGAACACTTTCTAGTAGGTCAGAATCTTTGATTGAGCAGTTATCCCATACAATATCAGCATATTCTAAAAAAGGGCGAATAAAAGCATGATATATTTTATTGAGCGAAATTCTATTAATTTTATATTTCAGTATACGCAAAATATTTAGACGACCGCAACTTTCTGGTATATATTTGAAATATGATTTGACCATAATGCATTAGTCTGAAATGATAATCTCAAATGACAACGAGTATTTGCGTTTTCAACTTTTGTATTTTCGAAGATAACGTCTGGATGAATTGTATTTTTCCTAGTAAAAATAATATTTTTGGTTTTATTGGGGTTAAAAGTTACACACAACTGTTTAGCCCACGATGAGAAAATATTAAGATCTTTATTTATAGTGTTCGCGCCACTTATGAATAATGGTAAAAAGTGAAATATCATCGGCGAATAGCCTTATGTTTTTAGTTATATTATCAGAGATATCATTTAAACAAATTAAAAATAAAAACGGACCAAGTACACTTCCTTGGGGAACTCCAGAATCGGTATGCAAATAATTTGATTTAAAACCTTCTAAAACTTAAATAGTGTTCAATCCATTTACATAGTATTTGATTAATTCCATATTGTTTTAATTTAGACAATAAACCCATATGCCAAACTTTATCAAACGCTTTTGATACATCACAAAATATAAATCGAATTTGCTTTCTTATATTAAGATTACTTATTATAAGATCATAAATTTCTAAAAAGTTGATTTATTGTGGAATCGTTTGGTTGAAAGACAGACTGATACTTCTATAGCAGGTTATTTTCTTTTATAAAATTATAAAAATTTCTGAATAAGATTTTCTCTAGTATTTTACATAATGAGCATGTTAATATTTGTCTATAGTTGTCAGGGTAATGCAGATCACACTTTCCTTTATACGCTGCAATGGTATGAGAAGTCTTCCAAATATCGGGTAATAATTGGCGTTCTAATGAAAGGTTAAAAAGTTTAGTGAGAGGTCTTGTGATTGACAGAGTTATCTTTTTTAGCACAGCTGGGCTGATGTTATCGGGATCGGATCAGAAGGCTTTGAACAGTTAAGAATTATTAGCTGGTCTCTTACTTCTGTAATTCGTTGTTACTGCGAGAAGCAAAATTTGGGAGGTCAGGTATACTATTTAATTTTAAAATCGCGGCAAAATAGGAGTTGAGGATAGTTGCCTTATCAAGTGGGTGTACGTAAACGCGTTTTTCAAAGTTTAGTGAGAGGTCTTGTGATTGACAGAGTTATCTTTTTTTAGCACAGCTGGGCTGATGTTATCGGGATCAGAAGGCTTTGAACAGTTAAGAATTATTAGCTGGTCTCTTACTTCTGTAATTCGTTGTTACTGCGAGAAGCAAAATTTGGGAGGTCAGGTACACCATTTAATTTTAAAATCGCGGCAAAATAGGAGTTGAGGATATTTGCCTTATCAAGTGGGTGTGCGTAAACGCGTTTTTCAAATATTAATGGGGAGGTGGCTATCTTTTCATTTTCCAAATTTGCAATTGATTTAGCTATTTTCCACCATTTATTTGAAGGCAGGTTGTTATTATTTATGTGTTGTTCTGATTTGTTTTTAAAATTACTTTTAGCTTACCTAATTAATGCTATTACTTCATTTCGTATTTTTCTAAATAATAGGTAATGATTAGGATATTAGTTTTTTTGGCGCGTTTGTGTGCTCTATTTCTTTTTCGTATTTTTATTTCGTATAGTGTTATTCATAAATGGCTTATCATTTGGTCTTATAGTTACTACTTTTGTTGGGATATACTGTATTATTGTTTTATTTAAAACATCTGAAAAACTTAGATAAATTTTATTAATATCATCATTATTAAAACATTTTTTGACCAATCGACAGTTAATAATTCATTATTTAAACCTTCATAATCGGCAAGTTTATAATTTCTAATAGTTCTTTTGTATGTTAATGTTTTGTATGTTTTTATATTCAAAGATAAGATTATTGGTGAATGTGTACTGCATATAGGAGCCTTAAAATTAGTATCTTAACATTAGTATTCCTGAATTTAATGTTAATATATCAAAAAGGCTACCAGGTGGATGCTCCATCCATACCGCAGAATTAAAGGCAATATCCACAGCTCTTGAGTGGCTTATGTCTTCCACCATGCAAAGAGCAGTCATTGTGTCAGACTCCCTTAGCAGCAGAAAGTCAATAATACACGATAAAACAACATCTAAACCAGAAATTGTTCAGAATATTTGAGCAAGTGTTTGTTTCCTCCGAAACAAAAATAAAACCGTAGAATTTACATGGATACCATACCATGTTGACATAGTAGGCAATGAGTCTACAGAAATCTGGCTCGCAAAGGACTCGGCCTCTGCGAGACCGAAGACTTAAAATATAGCGTTCATGAATTTAACAGCATTGTTAAAACTAAAATTAAATCAGAATGGAAAACTGAGTTAGCCAAAGCAAATACTTTTAGATTCAAATTAAATAACGATCTGGTTGTAAAGGCGGAGGTCAATCACCCATCGCGCAAAATTTGTAGGTTAATCACAAGACTTAAAACTGAAGATATAATTACCGACCATAAATAAAAACCAGGGAAGTGCGAATGCGGACACATTTGACCGTTAATCAGTCCTTTACGTTTAAGGGGAGCTTTCGCTCCTGCTCCTCCCAACGCACGTCGGCTTTCCTTCGAAGGTGTCATTATAGACTCCTGCAATTTAGCTAAATCGCTCTCCTAAATATTGAGATTAATAAACTACTTTCAGTTTTTGTTTACTTTTAAACTGCATATATTCAAGGTATCAGGAGCTTTTTATGGCTCCCGCACAATTTTATAAAGGGGGGTTGGATGGCTGAATGGTTAGTTAAATCAATCATTTCATTTTTCTTTAAAGAAACGGGTTACACGATGTACAGTTTAAATTTCTCGTTCCTGTTTGGATACCCAGTCAAAAAAAATAATAAGTAAAGTAAATTCCTTAACATAGTTTTTTCATCGTACAGAATAGGCATAATGAAGTGTAGGCTCTTTTTCAATATGAATAATTCAAAATAAATGTCTGTATATTATTTAAGAAGATCTTATCAGATCACTGTGAATATATGTACCATTACATGAAAAACACAAATATGACTTACAAATTTGAAAACTTTATTAACAAGAACCCCTACATTAAAATTATTGACAACGAATTAAAAATTGATTTTACATAAATTTTTATCTGTACATTAAACTCCTTTTATTTTAAATGTCTTAGATTAAATCACACATATGTATCATTATATTTATATATGATATTTTTTTTTTGGAATAAATAACTGTATCAAAAAAAAAAAAGCGTGCGCGCGCTGTATCATAAAGTCTGTCATTGAGTCGACTGGCGTGGTTTCGAATCCCCGGTTGTACGTGACAAGGAGTAGGGACGCCTGTCCAACCTCGTGGGTTTTCTCCGTGTCCTCCGGTTTCCTCCCACTGCTAAAGACCCCTACGCACAAGCGAATTATTGAAATAAAAATTAAAACCATACGTTAGTCCCGAAATGACCTAGTTTGTGTCGAGTGGACGTTAAACCCCATCTCTCTCTCTCTCTCTCAATTTTATAAACATGAAAGACTGGTTAATCATGTCGCCAATGCGTGCAATAAACTGGAAGAGAAAATACTACCAGTAAGAGGTTTACTGGAAGATGCCAAACTTCAATTCCCACCCCCCCCTCGAAATATGTATGAAGCAATCTCAAAATTCATAGCTTAATCGGGAAGTAACTGTTAAAGTTAGTTGCGAAAAAGAGCACTAGTCAAGGAAAGATAACTGGTTGTGTAGACCAGGATGGCGGCAAAGCCAGCTGCAGGCTTTAATAATACGAGAAAACTACATATCTGGTTACAAAAGAAGAAACTATTGTTGTAGGACAGTATGGCGGTTCAGCCTACTGTATGATTTAATATAATAATAAATTAGGGAAAATAATGGCAAAAAGAATAGGGACCTACGACCTACACAACCATTATTAACAAAGACAGTCCATTTCAATCAATTTAATTTATGTCTAAAAAAAATAATGCCATGTATTATATCTATAAATGTTTTAATTTGTTTTCATTGCTTTTTTTAGTGTTGTTGTTGGCGTTTCTTTTTCTATTCAGTTAATTTTTATCTGGGGAGAGTCACACGCAAGAAAAACCCTAATGGAGTGCCTTTAACGTTTAATCGCTGACGCCGTGAACCGTATTAATGGACTTTTATCTATTTTTAACCATATGGAACTTACTGGACGAAAATTTTTAAAATATATAAAAATTCACGGACCCAGCTATGTGTTTTTTACTGCGAGCACTTCGCCTTTCCACGGGTTTTTTTTTCTATCCGCACTGATGACGCCAAACATTATTCAGTTGGACCTCCTGTTTTAACCTTTTTTTATGACAAAGGGGGAAGATGACCCACCCTCTCCTCTCACGACAGCGATTTTATAAGTGTGTTTTACAGTGACTTTTTGATATACAAGGACTTTTTTTGTGTTTTTACTAATTTTCAACCCATTAATCGTAAATAATTTAATTAAAACAACCTGTCCATAATATCACATTTAATGTATTAGGCGTTAAATCGTTAATAAACGACAACAGCACATTTCAGTATTTGAAAATGCCAGCGATGCAGAAATTGCGTGCAAGTGGAAATGGAGAAGAAGTGGTAATTGACCCACACCTATCTCTCAACCAAGATCATGGCATTATTCATGCTGTCCCACGTGCATACTCAGGCGAGGAACTTTTAAACGATTTGCAAAGTAACGGATTGTTACATAGTGGCAGATGTTATAGACACTTCGTGCCATCTTGACACGTGAAAGTGAATTTAATATCAACATATCAGCCTGTCCGCTATCGACACCCCTGGAGGTAGCATTCCTTATGTCATTATGTAACTTTAACTTGTTGTTGGCATGTTTTATTTAACTGTCTTTGTCTGATAAGCAAACTCTACTCAATGTTAAACCTGATATGATACATTAGCCAGATGTCTAATAAGATCCTTTGTCTTGAAGGGTTTATAAACCCAAAATCGAAACGATATCGGCAGACGAGGCTAGAGCGGGGGCCATGGACGCCTTGAGAGGGGGACAGGCGAGACGGAACAAGGGAGAGCGTCTTGGAGTTGGCACATTTGTGCCAAGCTAGGACATGGCTCTCTCAATAAAAGTTAGTTACGGCAATACTATATACCGGAAAACAACCGGAAAATAAAAAGGAAAACACCATGTTATACTGAATACCGGACACCCGAAAAACACTAAATACCGGAAAACACCCTAAATAGGTAACCCAGAGCCTGGTCCTCTGTTTTCAGGGGGTTAGCGTTAGGGTCAGAGTTAGGTTTTTCAGGTGTTTTCCAGAGGACCAGTGGTGGGTTGGGGTTAGATTTAAGAATTTGGGTCAGAGGTTAAGTCTCCACATAAGCACTGACCTAGGGTGATGAAAACTTAGTTCCTGATATTTCCTAGTTTTATTAAAATACATATAATACATTAGGTTTAGATACAAAGGTAATTTAACTGTTTTTTGGTGTTGGTGGCGATGATGGTCTTCTTTGGTTGTTGCTTCTGGTATTCTGGTATTTTTGTTTTTGAAGAAAAAAAGAATACATTTGGGGCTCTCGGGTGTGTTTCCTACTAGGAATTGGATTTAAAAGAAATGGCTAGGGATTCTTATATCTAATTGATTTTATTTACTAACGGTTAGGGATAGGATTTGATACATGGTTTGTTTTGGGTGAGGATGAAGACTGGTCTTATTTAATCTAATTTACTGTGCACTAGGATGTCGTTCAGATTTTTTTTTTAGAATATGCAATTATAAGTTTCTGTGTGAAAATTTTCGGGTGATTTTCTTGGAGATAAGTATAGTTTTTTCTGATGATTTTGGATGCACTTGCTGCTGTTGTGCTAAATGGAACTACAAAAGGGGCTATAGCCCTAGCCGTATGGATATTCAAACCTAGGGGGCTGTTGTTTTCAATTTGTCAATACAGAATTTTTCTCTTGTTAGCCTAAACGTTTTAATCTCTTCTGTAGTTTCAAAATCGCTCTTAGCCTTTTCTGTTGGTGTGACAGTGAGATCAGAAATGTCATGATTTGGTTGGTTGAGGTGAATTGAGACCGCTTTGTCTTTTTGAGTGACTATGTCTGACCGGTGTCCTTTAATTCTTCCCCGAAGTGCATTTTGGGTCTCACCTACGTATTGCTTGTCACACTGTCTGCATGAAATTAGACTGTTTCAATGGCATTTAGTAATTGAACTAGAGTATACAGGTCACAATTCTATGGAATACAATTACTGCTTTTAACTGAGCGACGTTTCGACTAGACTTCTCTAGTCATTATCAAGCTATGATAAAAAAATGAAAATATGACAGGACAATATATACATGTACACATCAATGCTTAGTTAATGCTGACAAACCAGAGATCTCCCTTATTTACGTGTACCTAAAGTTAATCTAATTTAATTAAGGATTATAAAGTTAAACGCTAATAAGAACATTCAATAATACCAATTGACCTAAAAATTGACTAATTGATTAATGGATAAGTTGTTGTGGAGTATACACAATGATTAGTGGGTTTTAATAATGACAAACGTTGAAAGAAAATGATATTTGATGAAATGTTATCAACGACCCCTTTCACTGAAATAAACACAAATGATAAATGAATAGATTGTTGTGGAGTACTTACAAGGATTTGATGAGGTTTTAATAATGATATCATCCCAAGAAGATGAGATTTGATTGGTATTATGACAAATAATAATTGATATGTGCATGTTGATGCGAGTGATTCTACTGATATACGAAAAACCCTTAGAACAATGACTGCACAAATGATCAATGGTCCCCTGAAGGCTGACAATTTAAAATATTGAGTAGTACTTTCACTGGGTGTTATAGTGATGAAGAAAGGCAGGATAGCCGTTGAAATTTGTGAAGACATGTTTGAGATGATCAATTTCCTTGGAGAGGCTCTCAGGATCACATATCTTTTTCGCACGGTTCAGCAGAGTTGAACTTGTGGCCGATTTGGCGCTATTCGGGTGATTAGATTTGAAGTGAATGTATTGGTCGGTGTGGGTTGGTTTCCTGTAGACATCGGTATGGATCTAGTTGTTGGTTTTAGATACACAAACATCGAGGAAGGGTAGTTGATTATCATTTTCGGTTTCCATTGTCAATTTTATACGTGGGTGTTGTCTGTTGAGGTGTTGTAACAGTGTTTCTGGATCATCTTGTTGTTTGATAATAACAATTGCCTAAAGAAGCATGTTGGGGTTACGGTGGGCATTTGAAGCGTTTTCTCTTCTAAATCAGTTAAAAATATTTCTGAAATTAAAGGGGAGAGGGGGCTTCCCATGGGTAATCCATTGGTCTGTTCGTAAAAATCATCACCCCAGGAGAAATATGTTGAATTGATGCATTGTTTCAACAAGAGTATGATGTTGTCTGTTGATAGGGAACTCTCAAGTGGGTTGTCTAAACTATCTATGCGCTTGCGTAGAATCTTCAGGGCCTCTTCCCTGGGTACATTTGTAAACAAATCTACAACATCATATGAGACCATCCTCCCGGGGTTTTGAATATTCTGCAGTTTCTCACAGAATTCACCTGAATCTTTGATGAAGGACGATGCTGTTGTGCCAAATGAGAAAAGTAGTTTTGATAAATATTGGGCTGTGTTGTAGAAGACTGAATTTCGAGAACACACCAACAGACGGGCTTTCATGGTTTTTTTATGGATTTTTATAGTAGCCCTGGCATAAGCTGTTCGAGGGTGATTTGGTCTGAGCTTGTAATAGCGAGCCTCAGAGATCTGTTTGTCTTCTTTTATTTTTTAAGCAAGTTTTCATGGCTGTCCTTGTGCGCGTTTGTTGGGTCTTTGCGGACTCTTCTATATGTTGCTGGATCTTGGAGTTGACCGTTGTGAGGTACTCGTCACTGTTCATGATGACTGTTGCTTTTCCCTTGTCGGCGGAAACAATTGTGATAGATCTGTCGTCTTTTAGGGCTTTCCTTTCTTGGCGGGAAACATTGGTCGTCTGCTGTTTGGTGGTTGCCTTTGCTAGTATTTCAGTTATTTGGTGCCTTAGGTAATCGACTTTACCACCTGGAGCGAGTTGACGTAATCCTTTCTCAATGTTGACAATATAGGTGTCATGGTTTAGGGACTTTGTGGTCGGTGCAAACTTTAATCCCCTTGATAGAATGGTAATTTCGTCATCGGTTAAGTCTCGATCACTAAGGTTGACTACTGTTTTCGTTAAGTATTCTTCTATCGATTGTCTGGTACTATTTGAAACTGGACGCTGTGGTAATGAGGATGCGAGATTATTGAATTTATCCACCTGCCGCTTTCTGACAGTTCCATTCAACAGGGCATTCGAACTGATTTGTTTTTCTCTCACTGTGTAGTAATCTTTAGGAGACAGTATGGATTGGAGTTGAATACGCTGTTGTTCAGAAAGAGTGAATAAGCGGTGCTTCTCATTTCTATTGTGCTGGATCCTCTCGCGAACCAAGCATTTGCTTGCTTTGGCGAGTATTTTCGATGCAGCAGGTGCGGTGATTGGTGATTTGATAATTAGGCCCTTGGGTACTATATCGGCATCCCTGCATCCCACCAAGAACGTAAGATTATTCCTTGTCTTACAATTTATGTAAGATGTTGTTTATTAAGGTTGCAGTGTCCTTAAAGATGGGTTGGTCTAATTTAGTGTAATGTTTAGGATTATTTAATTGTTTTTCTGCCTCAGAGATATAGTCTGCGCGATTCATTATGACACAACACGAGCCTTTGTCGCTTTTCTTGATTATTATTTTTTTGTTTAATGCTGTTTTTGTTGCTCGATCGAGATTTTGTTTCTGTGATTGTGGTTGAAGGGATGATATTTATATGTTCATTTCGTTGAAAGTTTTTAAGATGGTTGGTGATAATGAATTTTTAGGTGGTTTCCATGTGGATTTTTCTGTGAATAGTTTTTTTTACTTCTGCCGGGTTTGTTCCTAAAAAAATAAGCTAGCGAAAGGGTCCTATGGAAGCGATCGATTGCCTTGGTGATGGGATCTATGGATGTTAATGTGGGGGTTGGGATGAATTTAAGGCCTCTGTCAAGAATGTTCATTTCTAGGGGGCTGAGAAGTCTGTCGCTCAAATTGACAACTGTCTGTCCTAAAGACGACTTCTCATTCCTTTTCCCTAATCCTAGTTGAAATTCCTCATCCAGCAGTTTATGATCTCTCTGGCCGTGTCCGGGCTCCAGTGGATGGCGTCGTTATCTTTCAGTTCAATTTTGCCCTTTAAGTTTGGTAGTGTGGTGGCGTTTGGTGAAGGTGCAGTGGAGATCAATTGGTTGTAGCTGGTGAGGTTTTGGTAGGCGATCGGATTTTCTTGTCGGAGTCGGCAAGAAGTGGGGATCTGTGTGGTGAAGAGCTTGGTTGTTGGGAAAGCTGCCCTGGTCACTTTGAGTACATCTAGCATCTGCTCGTGTATCCTTGGTCCACTTTCCTCCCTATTGTTGAGCCCGACATGTATCACTAATTCTTCAGGTGCAGGTCCCATGTAGTTCTGGAGGATCTGTTTGATGTGGCTGATCTTGGCTCCAGAATAGCTATGGATCTCCCAGTCCCCGAGGAAGGATACAATCCTAGCTAGGTTTGAGGATCCAATAACCAGCGTCTTTGCCTTGACTGCGGGAAGGTACCGTAACTCCTTCTCCTCTTTACCTTTGTAGCTGTGGGGTCTCTTTCGGGATAGGTTGAGTGAACGTCTACATCTGGTGGAAGATCTGGTGGTGATTCTTGGGTTAGGAATGATGGGTGATCTAGGGAACAGACAGTTGATAAGCACGTTCAGTGGCGATATAGATCCCGAGGAAGTAGGTGAGCCAAACACAACCCGGGGTGAACTGTTTGATTTAGCTGCACGCTTCGAGGGGGATAATTTTCTCTTGTTGGGTGTGTTTCGTTTTGGTGTGTCCCGGAGAAGGTTGTGTGTAATGTGCATTGGTGATGGGGGAGGGTGTGTAACAGTTTTAGAGACCGTGGGCAGGAGGCGATGGAACTCTGTCTTCGCACTATCCTGGAGTCGCTTGCGGTAGGACTTCTTGGCCCATGCTAGGGCATGGCTAGAGTACTCCTGTGCAACATCTTTGCTAAACTGACGCGACTTCAAGTACTCTAGTTTATCAGCTAGCATGGCTCGGTAGTGTGTCGACAAGGATGAGGCGACGTCCTTGGCCCATTTCAAGTTCAATGTCTCAATGGTAGTGCCTATGGTGGGCGCCTTCATGGCCAGTTTCACGATCTTGTTCAGGTCTTGGATCTTCCAAGTGAAACTTCTGGTGGGTGTTTCATTCTCCTGGCTCTCCATAATGGTCAAATGGTGGAGGCATTGCAGGACCTGGAAGAAGATTTTCACGATACCTGCATTCTCTGGAGGTGGTTGGCGTTGGTTTGGTTGTCGTTTTGCTTGGCACTGGTTTGGTTTTCGATTTGGTTGGCGCTGGTTTTGATGTTGAGTTGGTTGGCGCTGGTTTGGTTGTCGACTTGGTTGCCGCTGGTAGCGGAATCCAGGTGATGGTTGGTGAAATCCAGGTGGTGGTGGTGGTTGGTGAAAACCAGGTGGTGGTTGGTGAAAGCCTGGTGGTGCTTGGAATCTGTTCCGGAGCTGTGGCCATTCCATTGGTAGATGAGTGGGCGTCGGAAGGAGAGGATTTCTGGTGCTGAACCTATCCATGTTCCAAGAGTGGTGGTGGGGGTAAGCGGTGAAAAACTGTTTGTGTGGACGGTGTGCAAATGGGACAAGATAAGAAAGCTGTTAAGACGGGATACAGTGGATTCGGAAAAAAGGGGGAGGGGAATAAAATGTATATTTATATAGACTTGTTTGCAGTATTTAGCCAATGTGTTTATTCACCGTGGTATGTGTTGTATAAAACAGAGAATGTGAGACAAAAAGTGTATAAGCAAAGTTAGATCTTCGAGATATGTGAGCAAATGAATTGAATAACTATTAAACAACTTTCGAATCAAGCTTGTGCTCAAGCGTGTACTGATTTCACAATGTTACTGATAACGTGACGTAATGCAACTAAAAATATAAAACAAGTAGGAAACTGTGGTATGTGTTGTATGAAACAGAGAATGTGAGACAAAATGTATGTGAGCAAGGCGACAAAGTTAGATGTTCGAGATATGTGAGCAAATGAATGGAATAACTATTAAATAACTTTCGAATTAAGCGTGTGCTCAAGCATGTACTGATTTCACAATATGACTGATAACATGACGAAATGTAACTAAAAATATAACCAGCGGCTGCCAGGCAGGATACGCCCACATTTTCGAGAGATGGATAGAAAACAAGCTAAACCGAAAGTGATTTTTCCTACAATCAAGGGCCATAATTCAGGAAATTACTATTTGATATGCGCAAATATCGAAAGGAACCAAGATCTTTGGGTTATAAACTTACATTTCAAGTTTCAACAAAATCGGATAAAAATTTTGACCTCTATAAGGTCCACAACCTTGATATACCATATTTTTACGCAGTTTGAGAACGAGGGGCGGCCATTTTGTCTGTCAGTTTTGGGCTGATTTTCACGAAATTCAAACTCAATCATTCTTAGGGTTTAACGGTGATATAATAATACGGTTTTTTAAATCGGATAAAAAGTATGGCCTCTATAGGGTGCACAAGCCAAAAAACGCTTTTTTGCGTACAATCAGGGGACATAATTCAGGAAGTTGCTGTCCGATATGCGCGAATATCGAAAGGAACTGAGATCAAGTTTCAACAAAATCGGATAAAAATTGTGACCTCTATAGGGTCCACAACCTTGATATGCCATATTTTTACGCTATTTGAGAACGAACGGCGGTCATTTTGTCTGTCAGTTTTGGGGCCGATTTTCACGAAATTCGAACTCAATCATCCTTAGGGTTTAACGGTGATATAATAATACGTTTTTTTAAATCGGATAAAAATTATGACCTCTATAGGGTCCACAAGCCAAAAAACGCGTTTTTGCGTACAATCAGGGCCAATAATTCAGGAAGTTACGATCCGATATGCGCGAATATTTAAAGGAACCGAGATCGTTAGGTTATAAACTTACATTTCTAGTTTCAACAAAATCGGATAAAAATTGTGGCCTCTACAGTGTTCACAAGCCAAAAACGTGGTTTTTCGTACAATCAGGGGCCATAATCCATGAAGTTATGGTCCGATAAATGCCAATATCGAAAGGAACAGAGATCTTAGGGTGATAAACCTATATTTCAAGTTTCATTGAAATCGGATAAAAATTGTGAACTGTAGACTGTTCACAAACAATTGTGGACGGACGGACGGACAGGGGCGACGACAATATACGTCCACATGAAAATATGTGGCGTATAAAAAAGTATGAAACAAAGGTAGATCGTTGAACTTTGGGGTTTATTGATTACACAGTATAGTATATTGTTTTAATTCCAATCGTTCAATTAAAATCTTCTAACACATATAAAAACATAATTACATAAGAATATAACATGGTGTTTTCCGGTTGTTTTCCGGTTGTTTTTCGATGTTTTCCGGTGTTTTCCGGTATATAGTATAGCCCGTTAGTTATGGGGTCTTTAACATTAAGAAGTTTTGTACATGATATGTTAGAAGCAGGATAAAAGAATTATTTGAAGTTAAACCAGTCTTGTCAAGAACCTGAATTAAAGACCCAATACTGTCACATATTAATTGGCGCCGTAGACCAGACCAACGTTTTTGAAGTCCTAACCACTAGAAGCTATTAAAATGTGAGTCTTTTTCTAATCCTACTATGGCCACGCTGAATCCTGATATTAGTGCTATGTTCAATAATTTAACTGAGGAAATCAACGCTTAAATATCATTAGATTAATTAGATTAAATTTATTAAGAAATATGACCTTTCAACTGATGCCCCTAATTCAAAAAATTAAATATATTGCCTTTCAATCTAGTAGTGGAACAGTACTTTAAAACCATTTGTAGGAAAATGCCTAAAACAAAATTGTATATATATTGTTTGTTTTACAATGGGTCATGTTGTTTTTAAAAGATTATAAATTATAATTGTTTGTTTTTGAACACATATTTTGGCATTTAACATTGTTTAACTAGAATTTGGTTAACAGTATCGTAATTTGGAATTTAACCCATTAACATTCACAAAGTATTAATGCGTTTATCTCTAAGTTTCTTTTGTTTTGTCTATACGTGTATATTACCCGAAATGTTAATGGGATGGCCCGATATTAACGGGAGAGATTATTATTTGTGATGTAACGTAGTACCCCAAATATTAATGGGATGGCCCGATACTTACGGGGGAGATTTTATTTGTGTTTTGACGTAGTACCTCAGATATTAATGGGATGCAGCGAAAGTTCGGGAGAGATTTTATTTATATTCAAGAGAAATTGAGTGGCTTTATATGCCCTCGCTTAAAGTAGAGCGAACGCATTGTCTTGTTTTGTGTTGTGTTTAATGATTATTGAGATAAACCGTTGGTTCTTTCAAAAATATCTTATTTAAGATCATTGATTGTTCTTTATCTTGAGGTAAAACAATATGACATCCTAATTTCAATTGTATCCATGTAAATAATAATGTAAATATCGTTATCTAAAGTCTGTCCCACTTGCTAATTTGATTAACTATTAATTAAGTTCACTCCATGATATGATAAGCAGATGATAAAACTTGGGCCCGGGTGGCAGTTATAATACTCTTCATAGCACATGTCATAACACACCGTTCGGCCAGACGGTATGGACAAAGAAAAGGCTATCTGACAACAATAACTGCGACAAAGAATGCTACTAGTGACCCTCGCAATTGATACAAAAAAACCAAAAAAAAGACGAAGAAGAAGACGACGGAATAAAATAAGAAAACAAAATTGTATCTCCTTACAGTTGACCACAACGACGCTGTACGGGAGAAGAAAATGGATATAATATCTACATTGCGCGTGTGACCTTTAGAATAATTTATATTATATACTCGCGTGTGTGACCATGAGAACTATTCGCGTGTGTGCAAATTAGAAAACTGTCAAAAGTTTGGACATAACGAGAAATGCTCAACTAACACAACTTGCACTAAATTCATTGAAATAAAGAGATCCTCACGTGACATTTCCGATGATGACGTAGTATGATGTATTCAATTCATTCTTCATTAAGACAGCGAGGTGGACAGACGTGTGCTTGTTTCATCAAACGGTAATAGATTTTATTTTTACTTGAAAATACCTTGGTGGTATATTGATTTGGGCTTGGGTAGCCAATAGCCTTGGTGGCTTATTGATTTTGGCTTAGGTAGCCAATAGCCTTGGAGGCATTTTGATTTTGGCTAGTAGCCAATAGTCTTGGTGGCTTAGGGCTATACTTTGGTAGTATTCAACTTTTAAAAGTCCTGATGGAAATAGGAAAGCCTTGGTGGCGCGAAATTATTTGTGCGGCAAAATTGGTAATTTTCAGTGGAGAAATTTATTGGTGAATGTTATTTTTAGCATTTATAGATCGACGCAATTGATTAATTAAGAGAAATTGATTACACAACAGACTACTAAGTGTCTTAGTAGTGTCGTCAGCCATGATCGGGGGGGGGGGGGTAGACAAGTGAGTTGTGACAATGTGGCGTGATCATTTAGTCCCATTTTTCGCATTTATTTTGTTGTTGAGTGATGGGTGTAACGATTTGTATGTTTCTAGATGGAATCTTTCTTACCACTGACCCGTGGGACACTGATGTCTTGAGTGGATTTCTTATTCACGTGGGTCAGGGGTGAGGGGGTCCTGTCTCCTTGTTTGATTTACAGTATCCGTATTTATTTGTTCCAGAATGTGAGAGAAGGTGTACTTACGATCTTACTTTGATTTCAGTCCGAACTAAGCCAGAGTGGATTACACTGGGACAGTACTCCCTCATCACCTGACTTACACCTTTTTGTGATGTTTTGATATTTTTGTTTTGAGTATTGGGAATAATGCGTTTGAAGGGGGTTCGGGAGATATTTTATCGCATTATTGCTCCCCAATACTTAAAACTTCTGGAAGCTGAAGGAAATGACATGCTGCGGATTGGTGTAGATCCTCACGTGGTATTTCCGATGATGACGTAGTATGATGTATTCAATTCATTCTTCATTAAGACAGCGGGAGCGGTAGTCAGTTGTACTGGTGGACATGGGATATGCACACTATGCCCCTCTTTTTAGTCGATTTTCCCCACCCAATCCCACCCACGGTCTTTCAGTTGTGTTGATCCTCTTGCATTATTGCTCCCCAATACTTAAATATACTTCTGGAAGCTGGAGGAATTGACATGCTGGGTATTGGTGTAAATTCTTAGAATGCAATATACTAAGAACTAGTCAATCAAACTTAGATAAGGATAAACCTGTACAGGAGGCTGTTCACTTGCGACGGATTGTAACGATGACGGCAGAGAACTTGCAATAATGTTATTACTTTAATGTTATTTTTTTAAAACCAATCTTTTACTTCAATTTTGTATTAAATTCGACAATACTGTATTAAATTCGACAATACTGTATCAAATTCAACAATATTATTGTATTATATTCTTATATTCAACAATATTGTTTTAAATAATATTGTTTTAAATTCAACAATATTGTTTTAAATTCAACAATATTGTATTTTTCAGAAATATTTAGAGCCCAGTACCGCAGGATGATAAAGGAATTGACCTTGGTGGCATTTAAATGTGCAGCACCTGATGAAACCACGAGTTTCTTTTCACCGAGGGCGGAAAGTATTAGACTGTCTTTGCCTGTACAGAGTGACCAGAGTACATTCAACTTGTCCGTTCGCCCTGCCGTCAACATGCCGGAAATTATTCTGGAAAAGCAAGTATAGTTTATCATATCCAGAACAAGTTTATAAAAACTATTTGCATCACCTAATTATTAAAAAGATGTGCGGCACTCTATGGACCGACAAACAGTAGGATCAACTGACGGACTAACTGACAAATAATTTAATGAATTGTTGATGTAATAAAATGTATTATTTAAAAAATTGTTGATGTAATAAATCATAATTTAATATTAATATTTTTTATAAATTGTTGATCAAATAAATCCTTTTATTACTGAATAATAAATAAAATAAATAAAAATGATAAATAAAATACAATATTTGTTGTATTTATTTGTGATCTTCATAACTTGGTCCGAGTGGTCTTATATCTCGACCCATCTATTAAACCAATGAGTTGTCTTCTAATATGGGATAAATTGTATTCAACCAAAGTAATAATTTACTTTAATGAATAACAATATACTTTCAAATATATATGAAGCAATCCTATGACAATCTTCTAAAATACTTTTTTAACATGGTTCAGTTGTGTTCATTTGTATATTTTCATATCCAAATAGACTGCCTTAGGCTTTTGTAGAGACAGCATAGCAACGTGCTGTATTAAATTACACAAAACACTTAAGATGTCAATATTAAAAATCCGTTCTTGATATTTCTTTCACACGTATCCGTACATTGAGCAAATAACAAAACAAAACAAGAAACAATACAATATGTTGAAAGAATAGACAGTAATAATATTGACAATACTGAAAGTGGGTACCAGTACTTCTAAACCAGTAATGAATGTCAACAGAATTACCAACCGAGTTGTATAAATACAAAAAATGTAGGAACTATCGGATATTATAAACTATAAGGTATCCCAGAATGACTACCCAGCCTAGTATGCAAGACCAGCTGTTATTCATAGAGTCGTGTAGTAAAGTGTTCGATCTACGTGTACAAACGATGCCTTGGTCAACATAACAGCCATTTCCAAACGAAGCCATACTCTGACTGTCTGACAGATTAGAAAACGTTACTTAGGAACTGTTATACGTTGGGCCTCTATTCCATGTTTAAAAATAATAATAAAATATGTAAAACTTCGAGATCTAAGATGTCTGTTAAATTAAGATGAAGTGTACATACCCGTTGTCTGTGTAGCTTATAGGCCCTCTCATGTTCATGTCTGGGTAGCATCTTAATACTCATCAATATTAATATTCTCCTTACTGTTAAAATAAACCAAACACGCTGTAACAAACGACAAAAACATTTACTGTACAAAGCGGTGGAATCGGTTCTTGATAAAGTATGCAAAAGCCGTGAAAAACACACGACAAAGTCTAACAATGGCATTAATGAAAATTCCGATAAACTCCGTGAAACACATCAGAGAAAACGATCACTTTAACTGCACTTCTGCATGTCAGTTTAACTGCAGTTTAGCTGCACTTTTGCATATCACTTTATCAACACTTCGGAAAGTAAAAAACACAACACAATTTATATGGAAACCAATCACAAGTATTGTCACTTTAACTGCAGTTTAACTGCACTTTTGCATATCACTTTATCAACACTTCGGAAAGTAAAAAACACAACACAATTTATATGGAAAACAATCACAAGTATTCTCTTATCGTTATCAAGTACGTACTTTGTGTTTTTTAATGTGCTCAATCACTAAATGCCACTCAAGGATTATACTTCGGAAAGAATTTATATAATATGATGATCCTTTTATCCACACTTCATTCATTGATATTTTTCAATGAAAATATTGATCATCATTTTTTTGGCATCATTTTGCCCGGGCAGCGGCACTACGACCTACTCTTATATCGAATTCAAATTGTCAAGGAATCTTTTACGTACACGCCAATTTGTCGACGGGACCTCGGTTTGTCGTCCAATCCGAACGACTAGACAGCTGTCCTTGTCAGGCCTTCCATCCTGCATCACTGACAATGGGGAACCACGCCGGAAAATCTGGATGAACTTTCTCGGTCAATGCAGGGATCGAACATCCGACCTCCAGGCTAGCGAGCCAGCGTCTTACCCACTTAGCCACCGTGACCTCTCCTTTTATAGAAATACAGTGTTCAAATAAATAACTTTAGAAAAGGAATACTCGGAGAAAACCAGTGAGTTTAGGCAGGTGAACTAACTCCTGGTCACGTGTTCACACCGGATAACATCCATTACTTGCATAGATAACAGGCTCAATTGAGGAGAGGGGGTGGAATCGGTACGTCGCTTCGGGACGGGGGGGGTCATAAATGTATTATAATAGGGTTTTTTTACGTCTACATGGCCAGTATTCGAGTCGCAGAGCTACCGATCCTATTTCCAAATTTTGTCTTGCTCCATTGCAGCACATACAAATTATCTCAGAGGCCCTACTAGTCTGCCTATAGACCCATCCGATTTGTAAATGAATTTTATTTCCATACAAATGTGTGTATAGAAATCTATGCGATTCTTCCTTTTAATAGGATAATACAGAGCAAATATGAATTTATTAAAGATGGGTTAATATTGTAGGACTATAAGGTGTCAAGAACATAATATCACCTTCTAAGGTGCCAAAATAACGGCTTTTTTACGTCACGCCACTCAGTCAGGAGATGGCTGTCTTTCGAGACAGTCTACATTTCCTATTTGCTTCTTTGTATTCAGTTTTGTTTATAATAATAATAATAATAATAAGTTCTTTATTTTCAAAAGGGTGAAAAATTAGGCTTTGCAGCCTGTTTACAATTCTGCCCTTAAATGACAATAGACAAAACAAACATACACATATATTATACATACAAGGAAACTGAATAATGAAAATGTATTCTTTACATTCCAAATAACATCAAATGCAGAAAACGATAATGGTTTAAATTTAAATATACAGAATAGTTATATAACATTTTGGATATAATTATGCAGTGATTTTTTTAAAAGTTTAGAGAACATGTAATGAGTTTAAATTATTTGGAAGTGAATTCCATAAAACTGGTCCATTATAACTAAGACTATTTTTAAATTTAGTACAATTTGGATGTGGAATGTGTAATTTAAGATTTATAGAGTTGTAAGGAGTATTTTTAAATTGAAATAAGGAACACAAGTAATTTGGACTTTTATAGTTTAATATTTTGAACAGAAATATATATTTATTCATTAAATGACGTTGTTGAATGGTAGGCAGTTTTAAAGATTTTGAAAGAATGGAATATGAAGAATCAGAAGAATTATATTTAATAATAGGTTTGTTGAATATAATTTTAAATGATAATTTTTGGATAATTTTAAGTTTATTAAGAGAAGAAATTTGACAGGAGTCCCAAATGGTAGAGCAGTAGTCAAGATATGATTGAAAGTGAGCGTTATAAAATAATTTTAATACATCAGTTGGAAGTAATGATTTGATTTTCCCAAGTTGAAAGTTTTTCTGTTTTAAAATAGTACATAAATGGTTTACATGAGTGTTCCAAGAAAGATTAGAGTCAAAATATACTCCTTAAGAGTTTAAAGTCAGAAACGTGTTCAATGAAGGTAGAATTAATAGAAATGGACAAATGTGTAGATAAGGAATTTATTTTAGGTTTTGAAGCAATAATCATACATTTAGTTTTAGATTCATTGATGATCATGTCATTGGAGTTGCACCATTGTATGATTTTATCAGTTTCTGACTGAAGTGTAGAAGAAGAATATACAGTGGTATCATCAGCAAAAAGATCACATTGAGCTGTCAAATTTAGAGGAAGGTCATTAATAAACAGATTAAATAGTAGTGGTCCAAGAATGGAGCCTTGAGGAACACCATGGGTTGTGATATCAAGAGAGGACTTGGTTTCACCAATTTGAGTGCATTGATAACGCTCAGATAAATACGATTCTAATAATGTGCATAATTTGGTATAATTTTAGTTTCTCAAGTAACAGGGAGTGATTGACCATATCAAAGGCTTTACGGAAATCAAAGAATACTAAACCAGTGTATTGACCTTTATTAATGGCAGAATAAACATTTTCTGCAATATTTGTAAGGGCAGTATGACAAGAAAATTTGGACCTAAAACCAGACTGATGAGAATAAAGTAAATCGTGATCCAGGAGAAAGTTATTAATGTGTTTACAAATATGCTTTTCCAAGGGTTTAGAAATAGTTTGAAGTATAGATATGGGGCGATAATTATTGGGCTGGGATTTTGGACCTGATTTATATAATGGAAGAACTTTAGCCTGTTTGTATTTGTGACGGGTGGAACCTTTGCTCTAAATGTATTCAATATACCTCGATTCCGTTGAATATCTAAACGTTTCTTGATTGATTTAGAGCATTCAGTTTTAGATTAATTTTTTATACATTTCACCGATGTGGTTAGGCCTACCTGTATAGTTTAATTTTTCTACAATATGCTTACATTAATATTTCTTGTAGCATATGGCAGATCATGACTCATACTGGCATTAGACAATGGTTTCTTTGGGCTGTATTCCTGATTGTTTTCAAATTTGAGTCAAGTCTTTGCCACTACAGGCCCGGGACTGTACAGCGCAGTGGACGCTTACGGCTAGCCTCCGGATCCATTCACTTTTTTTGAATTGTTTGTTTATTTGTGGTTTCTGAATATGATGTCTTGTCCATGTATTTGTTTCTGTGTAAATTATGTACGGTGCAGTCCCACTCCACTCACTATTAGAATAGAGTTTTTAACCCTTCGTACTGTAGAATGTTCTCGTTTTGGGTTTCGCTCCTGTTTACACACTACACATTTTTCATCATCATTATCATCACTATCTATTTACATTTATCCGATTTTTCAAATAAATTATGGTTATTTCTAGAATAAATTTAAGCCCCCACCTTGAAGTAGCCTGCCATTGGGCTAGCAACCCTATGAGAAATCTTGTCCCTCTACACGGAACACCTTACGTGACTCCGCATGTTAATCGCACCAATAAGAATCTAGCCGGTAGTTCTGATGCATTGGCTGCCCGGGGGGGGGGGGGGTAAAACTAGTGTGACATCAAATCTTACCCATAAGGGTAACCAACCTAATAATTCAATTGATTCGAATATAAATTGTGAATTTTGTAGTCTGTCTTTTGGTGCATGTAAGTTATGAACTGATGATTACAATGAATCCCACAGGTTTGGTAGCTCCGTTACTGGTCGATGCTACCACATTTCTACAGATCAAAACATTAATTGTAATATACAAAATATAGTATATTTATTGACCTGCAATTACTGTAGATTACAGAATGTTGGAGTAACAGGTAAATCTGCAGGAAATTCTGAAAATGAACACAAACTACTATATCAACATTTTTAACACAACCCCTGTAAGGATTTTGGATACAGAGTTCAAATAATTAAAGAACTTCCCGGTTCAGGACACCTCACTGCTGTTACACAAAAAATAACTCACGCAGAGGAAACTTGGGTAATAAAATTACAGACCATTTTCCCTTATGGTCTCAATGATAGATTTGAAAATATCGATTATAACAACCGTGATGAAAACACTTTGATTACAAGAAATTGTTACAAAAAACATGATCATAATTTTCAAAATAAAAAAAACCTTCTATAAAAAAAATAGAAATTTCAAAAAGACCCGGAAAGTATTTTGAGTGAATTGTATTCTGTATGCCAATGCCATACTTCCGATAAATTGTCCTGTGCAGCTTTGTACTCAAACTAGCCCGACAAATTGTACACACTTTGAAAAAATTAACAGCTAAGAAACTTGGTGTCCTCATACAGGATATCATCCGACAATACTATATACCAGAAAATACCATAAAACAACCGGAAAACTTGGTATGTATAACATGGTGTTCCGGTAGTTTTCTGGTGTTTTCCGGTTGTTTTCCGGTGTTTTTCGGTGTTATCCGGTATATAGTATAGCCCGATATCATCTATTCTAATCAACTTAATGAACGCTTTCTTATTCAATATTACGATGTTATAACCGATTTGATAAATAGTAAATTTTCACCTAAACATTCAATACAGCCTCGTAAAGTGCATAAGAAAAAACCTGATCTGTTATGTAAAATCCTTTTTACAGATCAACATATACAAGAGATTGGATTGAATAGAATCTTTAGAGACCGATCAGAAACTAAATCTATACCAGATACCATTGCTAAAATTTCACCTACAGTCGTATACAAATTTTTACCTCCAATTCGTAATAAAATATTTAACTACCATGAAACCATTGAAAACCTTACGTACAGGAATTTATTGACAATTACGATAATACCACATGTCAATGCGCCAACTCTCCCTTTAAAGACAAGTTTCATGACCATATACTGACAGGAAACTTTGATATTGTTGAAGATAAAAATCTTAAAAACCTTGTTCGCTTTGGACCACAATTTCGAGAACAACCAAGTAAAACTAATTTCAAAAAGTTACATAAGAATCTAAAATCTCAAATCAGGAAATGCATAGTAACCTGGTCTGATAAATTTCGTGCACCTTTAGAATCTTTTGGAGAACACTGTTTTTGATCTCTTGTCAGAGAGAATCAAATTTATAAAACTTAACCGAAGACACCCGCCACCCGAAGTCCTAAAAAACACATCTGCAGTTGAATGTCTTGCTTCTCTTCAAATGAGAATTATTCTAACGCCTGTCGATAAGGCCAGCAATAATATTACCTTTATCTGTAAAAAATAATATATTAGAAATATTCTTACTGAAGTTGGACTTTGGCCCAATACCAATAATGACACTTATAAATCCATAACGGATTTAACTAAATTAGATATTTTACATAACCAATATACTTTAACAGGAGTAATGATATTATAGATAATGTGAAAATAGATGCACTACCTTACATTTATTCTATACCTAAATTCCATAAAAACCCAGTAAAATTCATATACATAATATCCTCAAGTATCTGCCAAACGAAACCATTAGCCAAAGGACTTAAATTATGCCAAACCCAACATGCCATTTGGTGCAGGACACTTCGTAGCTATACTGGAATTAATAGTTTTTTCATATTTGTGACAGGTGCTGTCAAATTAAGTCGCATTCATTCATTTTGCGCTATAGGCAAAATACGGCAGTCAGTGATGAAATTATTGATTTTCAGCTTTCATCAACAAACAATAGTTTGAAATGTTTTCTTTCAGAATTCTAAACTATTTTTAATTATTCGAACTCTAAATGCCTCAAAAATTGATTTTAATTATGCATGTTTAATGAAACATAATCAAAATTCTCGCTAAAACAATCGAAATTAGTCGTCACTTACACGTCAAATAATTTTGCAACCAGTGGTCCGAACGGCACAATCCGGATATTGAATGAGAGCCCAGAAGTAGTGCTAATTAGACATCTGCGTAGATATCTCGAAATACGTCAAAATAAACCAATGAGAAAGCTTGAAAGAACCGTAAAGAATTCCTCGTTGTTGCTACGCAAACCGAGTGTGCAATGTGAGCTGATCGCTGGTTGGTCAATCGACGCTTTGCGCGCTTTACCCTGGGGGAAAAAAACATGGATTCCGAGTAGAAGCTTTCACCGTTCTGAAAATGTTTTGTCCTTTATTTATCGCCTCTTCCATACCTGCTAGGTATTAGTATCCTACGCATCCTGGCTAAAAATCTAATTTTTTAGAATACGGGAACAGTGTCTGCGAAGCTAGCCTAGTTGGGGACGTGGCATTTTGGGGCGTGTCTGTTAGGGGTAACCCACCACACAAACTGTCTGGCAGTGGTCATTCATGACTCCTGTGGTGGTACTCAACAACTCCAAAGCTGTTTTAGGTGGTACAGATTTCAGCTAATCTAGCCTAGCTTTGGTCTAAATATTAGATAACTCTTGTCAGGGATACCCACCACAACAAATCTCTTGCAATTACATAGCTCTGCCAGCTACCCCACCACCAGAAATGTCTGTCAGAGTGTTTTTGTAATACCTGAAAATGTACGGTACACTGCTGTATGATTTTCGTGCGGTACACTTTTGAGCTAATCTAGCCTAGTTGGGGATCATGGCAGACTCACATTCTGATGATACCAGATATACATACATTGATACCATATAGGAGAAAATTGGTACACTTTTCAGCCAGGTTGACCCACTGGGCTCCCGGTCTACTAACATGACAAAGGCCAGTATTTGGAGGGACTACAAACAAGCCATGGTTACTACAGGTAAGCTGGATCAGATTAACTTTTAATTTCTATTTTAGACTACACGTACATCAAGCAAAACTAACATTACAACACACTAGCTGTGTCTACTTGGGTGTAACATGGTATAGTACAGTATACGGCACGCTCTAGCTTTTAGTGGTAGCCACAGTGGCTAAGTGAGCAGGTCGCGGGTTCGCCCGGGTGTTAGCCGAGAAAGTTCATCGTTTTTTCTGGTGTGGTTTCACCTTGTCAATTGTGTAGGACGGATGGAGGGCCTGAAAAGGAGAGCTGTCTAGTCATTTGGATGGAACGAACAAAACCAAGGTCCCGTGTACACATTGGTGTGTGTGTTAAAGATCCCTTGGTCTTTGGAATTCGGAAGCCACGGTTGCTAGGTCGTTAAGACGCTGGCTCGCTAGCCTGGAGGTCGGGTGTTCGATCCCTGCATTGGCCGAGAAAGTTCATCTGGATTTTCCGACGTGGTTTCCCCTTGTCAGTGGTGCAGAACGGAGGGCCTGGCAAGGACAGTTGTCTAGTCCTTCGGATGAGATGAAAAACCGAGGTCCCGTGTATACATTGGAATGCACGTAAAAGATCCCTTGGCAGTTGGAATTCGATATAAGAGTAGGCGATAGTGCCGCTGCCCGGACAAAATTTCCCTCATAGCACACTGTATGGCGTATGCCCGTCTTCATTAGCCCAGTATAGGAACAGAACAGTACGAGGTTAAACCCCATTTCATTTCATTTCTTTGGAATTCGATATAACTTATAAGAGTAGGCCGTAGCCCCGTGACGGACTAATTCATTGCCAAAATAAAATCACGAACTTGCTATTAATTTATCAATTGATCAATTTCAGGGAATCGAGCTGTTAGTTTGCATTCATTTCGACGTTTGTGGAGGACATTAGTACCATTCATAGTTATTACTCGCCCAATGACAGACTTATGTTGGGTATGCCAACAAAATAATGCAGCAATATATCGGAGTGTAAATATACTAGAGGAGATGAAGAGTGAACAATTAAAAAGGCAGGAGAAACATTTAGTTTCAGTTACACTGGAACGTAGTCTTTATCAAAAAATGGTAGCGAACTGTAAGACAGTGGTTGAGGGCCTTGCCCTAAAACATAATTTAATAAAAATTGCACCTGCTTCACGGGATATAACAGCACACTATAGTTTTGACTTTTCGCAACAGATTCATTACCCGAATGATCCCTACCAACCGGGACCGATGTATTTCCTCACTCAAAGAAAGTGTGGCCTCTTTGGAATTGTGTGCGAAGGCCTTCCGCAGCAGGTAAATTATCTAATCGATGATAGTGTTTGTGTTTCAAAGGGATCAAACAGCGTCATAAGCTATTTAGACCATTTCTTCGATAATTACGGGTTAGGAGAAATGGCTGTAGAACTGCATTGTGATAATTGCAGAGGCCAGAATAAAAATAATTACTTTCTCTGGTATCTAGCCTGGTGTGTGATGAATAATCTACATCGGTCAATCACAATGAATTTTCTGATAACTGGCCACACCAAATTTGCACCAGACTACCGCAGAACAATTGTATCCTGCTTGGATGATATTGCAAATGTTGTTAGAAATAGTACCACAGTGGGAATTAACATTGCCCAAAAAGTAGGAAATGAAGATGGATCTGTAATTGTTAACATCTATGATTGGCAAGCATTCTTCAATCCTTTTTTCAGGAAAATGTCTGGCATCAAGAAATATCATCATTTCAGGTAGGCCTACATGTATGTTATTTAAAGTTCTGGTTGGCTCGCTAACCTGAAGGTCCCGTGTCCGACGCAGAGAAAGTTCATGAGGAATTTTAGTGTGGTTCCTCCCTGTCAGTGGTGAAAGGTAGAGGGCCTGGCAAGGAACAATGTATCAATGTATAGTTGTGCGGTCGTGATGAAAAACTGGGGTCCTGTGTATATTTTGGCATGCACAGAAAAGACTTTTTGACAGAATTTGTTATAAGAGTAAGCCGTAGTGCCGCTGTCGAGGCAAAATGTCCCTCATAGTACACTGTATGGCTTATGCCTATCTATGCCCAAGCGGTGTGTGTGGGTGGGGGGGGGGAATGGCCGCATGGTTAGCGCGGGTCAACTGGCATGGTTTCGATTCCCCAGTTGTACGTGACAATGAGTAGGGTCGTCTGTCCACCATCTTGGGTTTTCTCCGGGTCCTCCGGTTTCCTCCCACTGCTAAAGACCCCTGGGGGTCCAGAAAAGAAAATTCCCTAGTTAGCCAGTTCTATGCTGTACATGTACGTTTCAATTTTTTACACTTTTACAGTCGAGGAAAATTTTTGATTTACATAGACTATTATTTAAAAGATTCAATTTTCTTTATAAATTTAGATTTGACAGCAACCATCCAGGCATGGTTATCAGAAAGTGGTACGCCGACTCTGAAGAAGAAATTTTAATCTAATCATTGATTCTTCTGTGGTTCCACATAACGAGAAACCGGATATAATTCCTCAGCAGAAATAAATACAGCTGTACCTATATCAAAAGATTCGTGAATCTATGACCGCTCCTAATAATAGTGACTTACTTGATCATATCACTCCGGATTCAGACAGTGATGCGGAATTCGCTCCTCCGCTGGCCAACCGTGGTCGGGGACGCTTTCATGTCCGGGTCCGTGGCCGTGACCATTAATAGTTACACATCGCAAATGTAAAGGGTGAATTAGGGAGATTACCTTCAGTATTTTTCTGTATAGTCATGTGTGATTGTTTGTGTTCTTGAATATAAATGTATGTACAGTTTTCTAGTCATGAATAATAGGGATGAATATCATTTAATTTGAATTTTTAATTATCCTCCTCCCCACCCCATAAACGTTTCATTTTTGTTCCCGGGTTGGCCTACATATGTGTTGAAATTCAATTTTGTTTTCTTCAAAAATCATTGAATAACCTCTAAAATCATTTATTGCAATTAAAAGCCAATGTTCTTAGAAAAAAATATTGTATTAAAAAGTGATTTTTTGTGATTTTCGTTTTTTTTCTAAAAAGTAGTGATTTTAACCAGTGCCCCTGAAAAAAAACCCAAACAAACAGAGAACCTAATTTTTGCTGGAAATACAACAGGTATGATGTCTTGTGCCACTGGTAAAAATTAGGAGGCAATATCCCCATCCTAAGATACTGGTTGCTATGATGGTTTGAAATTTCTTAACACCCCGACTTTAATCTGCGTTTTCTCAGAATCTGCTTATGTTGACTTTGAAACTTCAAAATTTCATAACTCAGTCAATTTTTTAGATATCAACATAATTTTTGTTGCATTTTAAAGCCCAAAGTTCTGGCTTTCTGGAAATGTATCCAAGTGACTGATTTTGCTGGCACCAGTCACAATTGATAAAAATAAACCTATTGTAGATACTTTAGATAAAATCAATAAAAAAGTTAATGTAAAAACAATAGAAACGTTCGATTTTTCTACTTTGTATACTATGCTTCAACATAGTGATCTTAAAGATAATTTGGATTGGTTTGTAGATAAAGCCTTTAATTTAAGCTTTCGGTAAAGGCAAAAACTTGATGGCCATTTACTCAGAAGACGCTAAATGGATTATAAAACGTCGCAATTCGGACACTGTAGGTCTAGTTTTTGATAAAGAAAAATTTCAAAACATCATACATTTTCTCATTGACAATGCCATATTTGGGGTTGGGGGGACAGATAATACAGCAAACTATACCTCGATTCCGTTGAATACCTAATCGTTTTCTGATTGAACCAGTGACGGAGAAAGGTAATAGGTATATTTTAACAGTAGTGGATTATGCAACCTGTTATCCAGAGGCGGTAGCTTTACCTAGAATCGAGGCTGAAAGAGTGGCGGAGACTTTAGTTGATATTTTTTCAAGAGTTGGAGTACCAGAAGAAATATTGTCTGATAGAGGTTCACAATTTACGTCTGAGTTAATGAGAGAGGTAAGTCGTTTGTTATCTATCAAACAGTTAGTTACAACCCCGTACCATCCAGCATGTAACGGACTTGCGGAACGATTTAATGGCACTCTCAAATTAATGTTAAAGAAAATGTGTGCAGAAAAACCTAAAGACTGGGATCGCTATTTGTCACCGATCTTATTTGCGTATCGAGAAACTACTCAGGAAAGTTTAGGTTTTAGTCCTTTTGAGTTGTTATATGGTAGGAATATTAGAGGCCCAATGCAGATCTTGCATGAACTGTGGACTGGGGAAACATCATCGACTGGGGTAAAAACAACTTATCAATATGTTTTAGATTTGGAAGATCGCCTTGAAGAAACGTGTACACTTGCCATGGATAATTTGGTTAGATCTGGTAAGAAATCAAAATATTATTACGATAAAAAGAGTTGTAAGAAAAGTCTTAAGGTTGGGGATAAGGCTTTAATATTATTACCAACTGATAATAATAAACTGTTAATGCAATGAAAAGGCACGTATCCAGTTGTAGAACTTCAAGGTAAATTTGATTACAAATTGGAAGTAAACGGCAAGATTAAAACATTTCATGCTAATTTGATGAAACCTTACATTAGTAGATTATCTTGCAGTGCTGATCAACAGTTTGTGAACCTGTGGGACACATCTGTAAATGAAAGCGAAGTGGTTTTACCTCCAATGATGGCTAAAGAGACGATCCGAGATGTCGTTATTGATCAAAAGTTGACTAAGAATCAATTGTTGGAGATGGAGAACTTCTTGAACCAATATGCAGATGTCTTAACTGGTTTACAAGGTAAGACTAACTTAGGTGAACATTCAATCAAAGTAACAAATGGTGAGCCTATTCGACTACGCCCTTATCCCATTCATCCTGCAATGACATCGATGTTAAACATGGGTATAATTGAGGTTTCAAACTCTCCATATTCGTCGCCTATTGGCACAGTGAAAAAACCTGATGGTTCCAATAGGTTCTGTATTGATTTTAGAAGGTTAAATCAGATAACAGTTTTCGATGCCGAACCAATTCCTAAATCAGATGATATATTCCATAAACTTTCAAATTGTAAATATTTATCAGAACTTGATCTTACAAAGGGGTACTGGCAACTACCTATGGAGGAGAATTCGAAACAATATACGGCGTTTCAACTCACATGGGCTTATTCCAGTTTAACATGCTTCCATTTGGGCTAGTCTGCACACCCGCTTCCTTCTCCAGACTTATGCGGAAATTGTTAAGGGGCATGGAGGGAATAGCCAATTATATGGATGATTTATTAGTTTACAGCTTGACATGGGTTGAGCACCTTAATAGTTTAAATGAACTTTTTGTAAGGTTACGGAAAGCAAATTTAACAGCTCGGCCGTCGAAATGTTTATTTGGATTTATACAGTTAGATTATTTGGGTCATTTTGTAGGTAATAAGGTTATACAACCCCAGGTTAAGAAAATAGAAGCCATTGAATCTGCCATGATCCAAACAACAAGAAAAACCTACGGAGTTTTCTAGGCTTGGCAGGGTACTACCGGAAATTTGTTCCTAATTTTGCAACTTTAGCTGCTCCTTTAACCGAGTAAACAAAAAGGGTTGACCAACTAAAATTGTTTTTGGTCCTGAACATGTTAAAGCATTTGATGAATTGAAAAGGATATTATCATCGTCATTAATCTTAAGATTGCCTAATATTGAAAACACATTTTATTTACCAACAGATGCTTCGGATGTTGGTTTAAGTGCTGTGTTGCTGCAGGTGTTCGAAGATGGTAAATTTCCGGTAGCTTATATCAGTCGTAAGTTATTGCCGAGAGAAACCCGATACTCGGTCATCGAGCGGGAGTGCTTAGCTTTAGTTTGGTCTATTCAAAAGTTTCAAGAGTATTTATATGGTAAGGAATTTGTGCTTGAAACTGACCACCAACCTCTTATTTATTTGAATAAGACGGGTATAAATAATAATAGAATTATGCGTTGGGCTTTATCTTTACAGCCTTACAGGTTTCGAATTATAGCTATAAAAGGTAAGGATAATGTGGGAGCTGATTTTATAAGTAGAAATATTCCTTGATTTTGCGTTTGTATGCCAAAATTATTTTAGAATTTAGTCAGAAGATGGGGGAGTAAATGTCACAAAATCATGCTTTGAGTGAGGTATTGCCCCTTTATAGAGTTTGGTACTGCCATAGATTGTTTACGGATTATCCAGTAGATGTGGTACAAGGGTTAATCAGCGAACTGGATGTATGAGATATGTTGTTGACGCTTGGGAAAGTAGGACGAGGGGAAATGTGTAGGGAGTGAAGTGCTGTAAAGGGATAGTTAGATGTATTATGAATGGTTAGAGTGGCTGTGGTGTTACGGTGAAAAACTATGCCGCCACCGTAACACCACAGCTTTATGATTTGTTAGACAGGAGTGATGTAATGGGTGTCAACAACTGGGTATGCTGGTACCGTCGCAACGTAGCCGTGAAATATATATTGTGGGGGGAAAGGGCGGGAACGGAAAAATATACAATGTTGACAGTATGTGCCAGGCATGAGGCTGCGCAGACCGAGCGGCAGCTCGATAGGGAGGGTCACCTTCATAAACAATTTTTTTTTAAATTTCAGTTTTCTGTAAGCAGTGAAAACACTATTTTGGCATTGTTTGCGGGGTTAAACCCAAAAATCACATTAATACACCTATTGCACGATATTGTGAAACTAGCTGACGAAGACAGCTCGGGCGGCGATTGTTCGACTCGGGGCTGCTCTGTCAGTATCTAACAAACGCATTTAGTTGGCGTACAACTTTTAAAAACCGAATGTCAGTATGGTATTTCTCACATAATTGGTTATCGCAATTGGTTTACTACTCAGTGATAAGCCTGCGCCGCAAAAAGAGGTCTCGCCTTTTATTATTAGTATAATGACTTCCTCATGTGCGGCAGGTTAGTTTGCTTCTAAAAACACTGTTTTCCGTTCCAAAAAATACAAAAGTAATTTTCTACCAGATGACCATGGTTCTTTTCACCGAGACTAGATAATTTCTCTCGGTGTAAGGATATAGCTATGGATAAGTTCATACAAGGTCAATAAATCCGCGGTCACTTCGGGTCACACTGTTGAGAAAATAAACCGATGGGTTTGTTTAGTAGCAAATCGAGCGTGAATCAACTGGGTTTGTACTGAACAATTTTTGAGTGATATGTATGAACTGTCTTCACACATTCGGTTTATAATTAGCGATACACAGGTACAGTGGCAAGTGTTGTACTTCACAGACTGTTTACCTCCGAACTACCTCCGCACGAAATCCCCGATTTGGGTACTTGTTAAAAGAAAAAGAAATAGTACCTGTGCGCATGCCAGTAAAAAAAAACTAAGAGTTCGCGCATAAAAATGCCCGAACGTACCAGGCGCCAGGTCATCCAGACTGAAATAAATGCATTAAATTTAACAATGTGTTCTGGTTGTCAATTATAAAGCCATGAGTGATGTGCATGTGTGCATATGACTGTCTGGAAATCATGCTGTGTGTGAGTTTTAGTTTGAGGTAGGGTATTTAAGAAGCTATTCTGAATTTGTTAGTTGCTGATCCCGAAGTATAGTAGGGAGTAAGCGACATGCCTAATGTCTTGCTCCGTGTAATTTTAAATGTGGTTGTAAAATCCTAGGTGAATATTTCTTGTCTTGGTGACAAATGATGGCCTTGGTGACATTGTATATAGCGTCAAACTGACATGAAGTCTAGGTGACGGACACTGGGGGTAAAATGATAACAATCTGTAAGTATACTATGATTTTAAACTATTGTACTTAAGAATTTGGTAATTGTGCCGTATATAGTATGCTGTATAATTTTACGATATATATCATGGTATACTTTCATGTTGTATATGATTTGCTAACTTAAAATAATTTTGTCTTGTAGATGGCAGTAAATTGTAGAATGTTTTAGATTAATATAATTTCAATATGTTTACGACAAAGTAAAACAGAAGCTGTGTCCAGCTTGTATCATGTAGTGTTTGTGCCATTCGCTTCACCAGAAATTAAATAGTGTTTGTGTTATTCGCTTCACCAGAAATCCAGTAGTGATTTGTGCTTTTGTGTATGGTGGTTAATCACGTTATAGAACCAACAGTGAAACTTATCTGCATACAGTGGGTCCTGATGATAAACTTTGTCGACACGGGTCTTGAAAGATAAATTATGTGTATTTTGTATCTGTATATATGTTTTTGTTTTGTTGTGTTACCGGTAATTAAACTCTGTTAATTGTTTGTTTTTTTCTTGTGATAGGAAATATGTGGCTATACAGGTTGCCGTTCGTCCGTCTTGTAACACTCGTGTACAATTTCAGTAATGAGAGTCTAATTGACATAGTCTTTATTTCTTTTTAAGATGTCATTACTGTATAATCGCGTCTATTGTCTTAGTGATTGTTGATGATTATGAGATGTGACCGAAGCATGGCGTGGCGGGCAAGAATGTCCCCTCCGGCTTCGAAATCGTTTTTCACCGCTACGCACAATACTGGATCTTCAAATAATCGGATTCTATTTTGATCCTAACGATTATCCAGTACTTACTTAATTATGCACTTTTTCAATCAGAGTTATCTTTCCGTGATATTTTTAACTGGTTTGCTTCACGTTATCTATTTATAGGCTTTTGGCGCAAAATTCGGATCTTTAGGCTACCTCTTACTGTTTTTAACGGCGTCAGCTTCTTACTTCTATCTTTATTGAGCTACAAACATTTGTCTTTTATTTTCTGAGGAGGTTTTATGTATAAAATTGGATACTTTAGCTAGTACTAGAGTAACTTCATTTTCATAATCATGAATGTAAATAATTTTTTTTGCTGAAGTCTTTTCTTGGGAGAAGACTAGCCTACATTAAATTTAGGCCTAGATATCTACCTTGTCCGAATTTATTTCAATCATTTTATTTTATATGCCCCTTAGAATTTTCTCGGGGACATTTTTTTCCGAATACGCATTCGGTGTAAGTCTTCAGCCATCAGGAAGTGGTTAACATAGTAATGTTTTATTACGATAGTAGTACATAAAACAAATTGGTTGCCTCAGGTACTCGGGGGGGGGGGGGGGGGGAAGTAGCCTCATCGGCTAGAGTGCTCTATTTCACAAACAAAAACAACAATTGCTTCCTTGAAAATTTATCGATCAACCCTTTTCACAGACGTCCAGCTTACCACTTCCCGTCAATGCAGTAAGATAGAATATGTAGTTTTCTCATGGATAATTGGGCGAAAGTTGGAGTTTTCTCAAGGAAAACGGGTCAACAAGTTGGGGAAAAAAGCTAGAAAAGTAATCCAGAAAAAATCCTGTGTGCGGCCATTGGAATATGATGGATTATGTTGAATATTATTATGGTTCAAGTGATTATATTTGACCCTGGAATGAAAGTAAGCACAGAAACAAGTAGATTGTTAGCCCTTCCAACGAGATGGATGGCTCTTGGAAAGGATAGACACTTTTCAGATTACAGCCTGTCCGAGAATTGCGTGGCATCCATTTGGTTTGGTGATTAGGACACATAGCGGTTAAACCTGGAACTTCAACTCGAACTATTCAGAGATTTATTAACTTGATGTTTTATGATGCGATTTTTTGTTACCTAGGGAGGAGTTGGCCTAGTCGTGCCTTCCACTAATTCGTACAACCCTGATGCCAGCGTTACTGGTAAGAATCAGGAGACCGGCGCAACCGGCATATAATGGGGCCCTCCGAGGGCAGTGTTTAATCTACTGAAATACTGAAACACTGAAATCTACTGAAATTTACTGAAAACTAAAATTAAAATACAAAATAAAATATGGTCAATGATGGAGGTAGACTGATTGCGTCTTTTAAAACATTCAAAACATAATGGGCATCAACAAAATTTTGGAGGGGCTATTTGTAAAACGAACATCGTAATGACCTTGACCTTCCTTCATCGGCGCTCACTTGGTCCAAAACCGCTCCGGGTTACCTATTTAGGGTGTTTTCCGGTATTTAGGATGTTTTCCGGTATTTAGTGTTTTTCGGTATTCAGTATAAAATGTTTTCCGGTGTTTTCCGGTATATAGTATGGCCCCAATACCATACTACTACTACTACTGTACGGGCTATACTATATACCGGAAAACAACCGGAAAACTACCGGAAAACACCATGTTATACTGAACACCGGAAAACACCGGAAAAAAAACTAAATACCGGAAAACACACTAAATACCGGAAACCACCCTAAATAGGTAACCCGGGAAAGGGCTATACTATAAACCGTAAACTAACCCTAGCCCAGGCACACAGAGGACCAGGCTCCCGGTTACCTATTTAGGGTGCTAGTCTCCGGGTTACCTATTTAGGGTATTTTCCGGTATTTAGTGTGTTTTCCGGTATTTAGTGTTTTTCCGATGTTTTCCGGTATTCAGTATAAAATGGTGTTTTCCGGTTGTTTTCCTGTGTTTTCCGGTATATAGTATTGCCGCTACTGTACTGAGATAGATAATAATTGGTTTTAAAGATGAAGGCGACTCTCATCACTGAAGAGCCCACTTTGCCAGTCTATTCTTCTCCATGTCTGGTGTCCTTTAGCCCATATCAAACGCCGCTGATGGTGATGATCCCTGAGGATAGCTCCAACATAAGGTCGTCGTGCACGGAGTCCTACTCCTCTTAGATGACGTCTTACGGTGTTGGCACTTACTGGTCCTTGTCTTCCGACGACTGCTGCACCTGTTCGGGTCGCTGAGCGGAATCTGTCACGCAGATGAGTGACCCGGACGTAGCGGTCTTGAGCCTGGGTTGTAACGCGTTGTGGACCAGGACGTTGACGGTCACGTGTTGATCCAGTAACTCGAACACGTTCCACCAACCTTACAATAGTGGACTGAAGGCAATTGAAGTGTCTGGCAATAGCACGTGTAGACATGCCAGCCCTGGACATTCCCATGGCTTCATTCCGTTGATTTTCAGTAAGTCTCGGCATCTCTAGCTCGATTCCTTCACACGTCCAACAACAAATTACGACAGATTGACGTTTCACAGTTCATGTACTGCACATTAAGTTGAAAACATGCTCTTAAAGGGCTCACACAAAATGCTGCACGTGAATATTGGGGTTTTCATGTGCATCTCGTGCAATTTTCTTATTTGTGCACACGGGCCGATATTTTTTTGCGTTTGGGAGCATTGTGTAAAACAATAGTTCATAGTATTGCATAATATTATACATACAAAACCACCTAGTAATAAAATATTTGGGAAAAAAAAGTGATGCGCTTTCCATGGCGCTCAGTATATTTATCTTTTGCAATGAATCAAATACAAGAATTTATTTTGAGTGAAACTGCAGTATTATGGGTACAAAATAAGATAGTCAGATACAATCAAACAGTCCTTAGATTTAACTTTAACACCTGATCTTTAGACTATATTTGCAAGGCAGTCAATTGTTTATTATTGTAAACAATCAAATAAACTGAAGTTAGGTAATCCTATAACAAAATCATTTCCCTGTAGTGCAGAAAGATTAGGCGATACAGAAGCGATTGAGAATATTCGTTCCTTTTTTTAGAGCCATTCAATCTATGATTGGGTAAAAGTAAAGGTGATCCAATGACAATGTGGAAAGAATGTGGGGAGGTAACAGTGGGAAATAATACTACTAACTATTTTGATAAATTTGATTTTGATTTTACTAAAAATGTAATTATTGGATCAGGTGTAACGTCAACTTATCAAACTAAAAATACAATGAAAGTTCCTGTTACTGAAAATGTTAACCGGGGTAAAACACACAGATTTGATGAAATATTTCAATTAACAGGAGATACATATTCAGATAAAAATGTTCCAGTAGTTACTATGTATATTAAAAGTGCATCAAAATCAAATATTTGCAAAACTAAATGTCATAATGCTTTTATTTAAAATATCTCTGGTTTTAATGGAGATGAAATAAGTTGTCCTGTATGTGATACATTGATTTCCTGTAATAAATCGAAGTGTACAAATTGCGCTGTAGAAACCAGTCCACTTTGGTTTTTAATTAAGGATAAAGCATATTGCAATGCCTGCTATAGGTATTTCCGCAAACATAAAGTTATGAGACCATCTCAATTGGTATTAACAACATCAAATTCTAACAAAGTCAGCGCTAAAAATTATGATCATTTTACATGTGGTTGGGACATTAAACTGGTAATATTCAGTAATAATTTAAATCTTTGGCAAATATATGAAAAAAAATTCAAATGAAAAATATCATCCATCTGATTTAAAATCATCAGAGAAAAGCAGACCAACACTTTCAACTAGAGATTTTTGGGATCAACAGAGAATATATGTCAGAGCAACACCTAAACAAATTTTATCAGCAACCAACATCCAAAGCAATTTACATGTGTCAGGTAATATTACATACGGAAATAAGGATACACATTTAAACTTAAGACAACTTTCTAATAAAGTTCAGTTAGTTGGCAGGCATGATGTAAAATTAACTTTGAAAAATCAGGATGAAATTCATCTGCCAGGTTCAGATTGGCGTAACACTGAAAAATTATTAGAAGCCAACTTTGAGTCTGTTCTTTTATTTCAAAGAGGTAATGATGACCTTAATAGAGATTATCATGTTATTTTTGCAACACAAGAAAGTCTCTCATTTCTGCGGAAACTGGGTAATTTTATTGGAATGGATGTGAAACATGACTTTATGGCAGCAAGGCTTAAAACCACATGTTTCACATTCTGTGATGTAATAGGGAAACTCAATCAGCACATGCCTTGTCTCTTCAACTACTACTAGCCAATGTGCCTTGTAATGATCCCAATTGTGATCATCCTAGTGAACTCTTTATTTTTGATGATATGAATGGGTTTTTTCGATAAAACCTTGCTCTTTGTTACATCCTTTTAAACCAACCATACAGCATGATAAAGATTCCGCTACATGAAGTGATGTTGATCAAATTGGTCTCAGTTCCATTCTGTGCAATTTTTATTCTTTACAACCCTTTCGACGGAACATTGTAGAAAATCCTCAAAGCAAGTTATTTTTAAGACCATTAGAAACTGGCTTTAAATGTTTATTGCGGGCATGGGATCAAGAATCACGTGATATCTCGATAAACAATTATTTACATTTTATTCAAGACATAATACCAAATAACATGATGTCAGCTTCGTCTAAAACAGACCCAATTAGTTACTTGAATAGGTACATGTATTGGTATTGCTCTTTGTGGTCAAAATCATTTACAGCTGAACAGATGTATTTAGCATATCCGTCTGAACGTCGTAATCCCCTTATTTTGACTGACAATGTCACAGAGAGGAAATTTCTTGATATTGACAGTACTTATTTAAATAGTTAACTAAACAGATTAATGTTCAGTTTTGTTCAAAAGAGTTTGCATAGAATTCTTCCAGATGATAATAATAGCTGTCAACAAACATTTACTACTGATAGTTTATTTCGAAAGGGTAAAATACTAAACAAGCCAGTAGAACGTGCCATTTGTGACAGAGCTTTGAATCTCGTTGCTAAGGGTGCTGTTTATAAAATAGACCTTGAAGAAGGCTGGGCTTTAATCAAAATTGTAGCCCAAAATGGATTCTGATTGGTCGAAAAGTGGCGTCGAATGAGTATAACAGTCGTCTAAATTTTCTGGGCGACTCACTGCGAATGAATATTTTCTGGGTGCTAGACTCTGTTTGCAGTGGCCAAAAATTCTACACCTCAAAACTTTATTCTACGAAATCTTCATGATTTTTTTCTTGTATGTCATCAACAATGAAATTCAACCATTGGCTTATTGAAACACACACCTGAAACACACAAAAAAACAAAGTTAGTGAGTGTGTTTGAAAGATAAGTAAATTTAATTTCAAGGCTGGTCTGACAATAATGGTTGCTATGGTCATTCTATCATAATCAGACTGGTCAAAATCGAAAATTTTCAACAAGTGAATCAAAATACTACAATTTATTGAACACCGTATGAACCGTAATATATTTTTAATAATATACAAGTCAGGCTGATACTGATATGAATAGGACAGAGACTAATTTTCATACAGATACACAGGCCAGGTGAGGGTTTTTTGCGAAGAAAAAATATCACATTCACAGCGTCGAAATGACACCGTAAACAAGCATAGCAACCACATGCGTACGCTATACAGCATATATTTACACGGTCACACGAGTGTATGGACATTTATCAAACATGATATGCAATTTATTTCGAACCTAGTCACTGCAGGAGTTCAAAATCATTTAAAAAGTACATAAAATACACTTACAATTTCTGTTTCGATCTTTAAAATTACCGCAGAGTGACCTCCCTTTCCAAACACACAATTAACCAGTCGCTTTGCGAACCAAATAGAATGGAAATGAGTGTTTATCATATCATCATATCATCATATCAGGTTCAGGATCTAGTAGGCCTAGGGGCCTTTCTCCTGGTCGAAGCACTGTTTAACTTAAGCAGATTTCTTCGACTACACTTATCAAAGTGACTTTGCATCAAGGTGGGTGGAGTAGTGTGGGTGGCAGGCTCACTATTCCATTATCTGCCATATGTGAGTCAAGTCTGCTTTTGAAGGTATGTAGGGATGGGGAGTCAACCACTGATGATGGCAGGGTGTTCCATCTGTCCACGACTCTGATATGAAAAAGTTCTGTCGGAGACTCAGGCAGCATCTTTGCTTGTACAGCTTGAAATGGTGGCCCCTGGTGACGTCAAAAGTGTCCAGCTGGAGTAGGTCCAGGTTGGCTGAGTAGAACCCATGTGTGTGTTTGTATACCTCAGTGAGATCTCTGGTTCGTCTGTATTCTAGACTTGGAAGGTTAAGTTTCTTCAGCCTTTGCTCGTACGTGAGTTCTTAAAGACAAGGAACATTTTAGTTGCATGTCTTAGCACACTTTCTATCAAGTTTTTATCGCCCCGCTGCCCGGGCGACCACGCTACGTTTCCGAACTCTAAGTGGGGGCGCACTAATGCGACAAAAAGCATCTTGAAGCAGTCCATGTCCAAATATGTATATGATCTGCGAATGAGGCCTAGAAGCCGGGTTGCTTTGTTTACTTGAGCTTGGATGTGACCGGAAAACTTGAGTTTGTTGTCTATTAACACACCAAGATCTTTTTCCGCTTCGGGGCACTACATCGTCTGAGTCGTGTTTCTTCATGCAGTACGTGTGGTGGGGATTATTGTGACCTAAGTGGAGTGTGTGAGATTTGCCCGCATTGAAGCGAAGTTGCCATGTGTCGGCCCATGTTACAAGTTTGTCAAGATCCGATTGGCGCTGAGTTATGAACTCAAATTTGTCTACCCGAGAGAAAACTTTGGTGTCGTCGGCATACATCTCACATAGCGATTTTACAATACTTGGCAAGTCATTTATGTATATTACAAACAGAACGGGCCCTAGACAGCTAGGGAACCAAATAGAATGGAAATGAGTGTTTATCATATCATCATATCATCATATCAGGTTCAGGATCTAGTAGGCCTAGGGGCCTTTCTCCTGGTCGAAGCACTGTTTAACTTAAGCAGATTTCTTCGACTACACTTATCAAAGTGACTTTGCATCAAGGTGGGTGGAGTAGTGTGGGTGGCAGGCTCACTATTCCATTATCTGCCATATGTGAGTCAAGTCTGCTTTTGAAGGTATGTAGGGATGGGGAGTCAACCACTGATGATGGCAGGGTGTTCCATCTGTCCACGACTCTGATATGAAAAAGTTCTGTCGGAGACTCAGGCAGCATCTTTGCTTGTACAGCTTGAAATGGTGGCCCCTGGTGACGTCAAAAGTGTCCAGCTGGAGTAGGTCCAGGTTGGCTGAGTAGAACCCATGTGTGTGTTTGTATACCTCAGTGAGATCTCTGGTTCGTCTGTATTCTAGACTTGGAAGGTTAAGTTTCTTCAGCCTTTGCTCGTACGTGAGTTCTTAAAGACAAGGAACATTTTAGTTGCATGTCTTAGCACACTTTCTATCAAGTTTTTATCGCCCCGCTGCCCGGGCGACCACGCTACGTTTCCGAACTCTAAGTGGGGGCGCACTAATGCGACAAAAAGCATCTTGAAGCAGTCCATGTCCAAATATGTATATGATCTGCGAATGAGGCCTAGAAGCCGGGTTGCTTTGTTTACTTGAGCTTGGATGTGACCGGAAAACTTGAGTTTGTTGTCTATTAACACACCAAGATCTTTTTCCGCTTCGGGGCACTACATCGTCTGAGTCGTGTTTCTTCATGCAGTACGTGTGGTGGGGATTATTGTGACCTAAGTGGAGTGTGTGAGATTTGCCCGCATTGAAGCGAAGTTGCCATGTGTCGGCCCATGTTACAAGTTTGTCAAGATCCGATTGGCGCTGAGTTATGAACTCAAATTTGTCTACCCGAGAGAAAACTTTGGTGTCGTCGGCATACATCTCACATAGCGATTTTACAATACTTGGCAAGTCATTTATGTATATTACAAACAGAACGGGCCCTAGACAGCTGCCTTGCGGCACTCCGCTCACCACTGGTGACCATTCAGAGAAACTTCTGCCAATCAGGAAATCATGGATCCATTTTAGCACAAACGAGTTAACACCATATGATTTAAGCTTTCTCGAGGAGCCGGAGGTGGGACACACTATCGAATGCTTGGGAAAAATCTAGGTAGATGGCATATACTTTGGATCCCTTTGATACGAAACCATGTTGGTGGCATGACAGAAGTGTTTTTTCTTCGAGGTATTCCACTAGACTGTTCCTCATGATGGATTCCATAAGTTTACACAGAACACACGTCAAAGACACAGGGTGGTAGATACCAGCCTTACATTTTTCCCCTTTCTTAAAAAGAGGTGTTACATTGGCATCTTTCCAGACACTGGGTAAATTGCCCTCAGAGAGCGAATTCTTGAATAGTATGGTTAATGGTTCCGCTAATTGATCGGCTAGTTCCTTGAGAACACAGGGGTGTAATCCATCCGGTCCTAGAGAATTAGAGGGATTTAAGTTTAGAGGGATTTAAGTTTTTCAACTTTTTTAGCACTGTTTCATTTGAGAAGGACACTTCACTTAAATAGACGTTAACATCTTTTTTCTCTGCCTCCGGTATATCTTCAGGCCGTTCCTTAGTGAAAACACTACAGAAAAAGGAATTTAAAATGTCTGCTTTACCTTTGTCGTCTGATACACGCTTACCACATTCAGCTAACAGTCGCTAATACCCTCATTAACTTTGGTTTTTGACTTTGCATAAGCGAAAATGCTTTAGGGTTTTTCTTTGCTTCCATGACCACATTCTTCTCATGATCTCGGGTCGCCATGCGACATGCGCCCTTAGTCTGATTTCTTGCTTTAGAGTACTCTAAAAAGTCTTTGCCATCATGCGTTTGGAGGTATCTCTGGTATGCTTCTTTCTTCTTTAGGGTCTTACCCATAGCCCTGTCGTTCCACCACACAGATTTTCGTCTCTTCGTTGATTTGCCAGTCTTATATTTAGGTACGTATTTAACGACCGTCGTCTTTACAGTCCCTGATATACACTCCCAGGCTTCTTGTGCATTTTTGTCTCTAATCTGAGATACAAGTTCAGTATCACCTACACTTTTCTTCATGCTCTCGTAGTCTGCTTTCTTATAGTTGTAGCGCTTACTAGACTGTACAGAGTCACATAGTACGTAACACATAAATAAAAAAGTTAAAATATGATGGTGGCTTTTGCCAAGTGGAGATTCGTGTTTGAGATCAGTTACCATCTCGTCCTCCGATGAGAACACCAAATCTATTAATGTAGGATTCTGGTCACTTCGGTAGTGTGTTGGCGACTTCACATGTTGAAAGAGAAACGAGTCTCTGTAGAATTCCATAAAGACTGAGGCTTTGTGTTTAGGGTCATGAGATGATGTTTCGTTTTCCCAGTCAACGGCAGGCTGGTTGAAGTCCCCTGCTAGAAATACATATGGCCTGTTTTTAATATGACTTCAAGAATAGTCTTGTATAATGCGCTGTCCTCTTCTTTACTGTTACTGGGTGATCTATAAGCACAGTCTACTAGTAAGGAATCTCCACCTTTCAGCTGAATTTCGACGGATTCGTTAGTACTTGCTTGTACAGGGGATAGCGATACCTTTTGTGCATTTAATAATTTCTTTACATAGATAATGATACGTCTGAGGGGGGGGGGGGGGGTCAGCGCAGAGACAGTTTGTGAACCAGTTATAATCTTCTACCTGGAGCTCAGCAAGTTGAAGTGGTTCCTTGCAATTCTTGGGCAAAACTTCACTCAACAAAATAACATCATATTGTTCCTGTACAAGAAGGTGCCGTAATTCTGAACGTTTATTTAACAAGGTATCTACATTTGTACATGCGCAACGCAGACTTTTGAAGTCGTTTACGATTTGTCCTCTCCGTGGGGTGGCTTGGCTTTGTAAGTGTTCACTACTCTGTCTCCTCGTATTACCCAGAGTGCTTTTTCCTGTTTTTGATCCGACTCTGCCTGATTTTCTTTCTTCAAGCGTACCAAGTCGCGCATCATCTCCCTCTCTAAAGGGGTCCTGTCCTTGGAGATTGTGATGTTCTGGAAGTCACCCTTGCCACTCAGCTTCTTGGCACTTTTGATCACAGGCTCAACCTGTTCTGCACTGCCAAGTGTTACCTTCATGGGCCTCTTTGTGTCAGTGATTTTGCCCAGCCGAACGGTTTTGTGACCTTTGACTGTCTCATTCATCTCCATTCCCTCCTTGCATAGTTTTTCAAAGTAAACTTCGTCATACTTTGTTCGCGCACTTTCTTTGCTGCACGCCTCTCTTTGTCTTGCATGTCTTTTGTGACCGTAAAAGTTACCTCACTTTTAGCCTCGCTCAATCTGGCGTCCACTGTCGACTGGTTTTGCGTAAGTTGCAATCGCCAGTCGAGACATACAATTGGATATGGTAGTACAGCAGGCAATGATATCTTTTGGAATTACTTTAAAGTCTGCAGAACTGGATTCAGTTACAGTTTCAGATACACAAAACATTGATATAAATAATGACATGCCTGATGTTTGTATTGATACAAAGAATAAAAACACAAATAAAATAGCTAAACATTACATCCCAGACTGAATGTATGAAGCCCATAACATGTTTTACTTGTATTCATTTAAATCAAAAACCGCCTTGTACATGTAAAACACAAACTGAACTTTTAAAACATATATCTAATTCTCACAATCTTAGATTACTCACATGCACAAAATGTTTCTTAGATAGTGGTTCCATTATACAATTTGCAAATGAAAACCAACTTAGAAAACATTCTAGAATTTTTCATTCTAAGTTAAAATTGAATAAACGTCCAATGGCTGAAAAAGATCACAAAGGACACATATTACTGATACACCTGATAACTTTGATAGCAGCTGTACAAAATCGATACAAATGACTGCAAAAGAGATCTGTGTGCACTAAACATCGCAACTGATCAGGAGATAGAAAGTATAATAAAGTCGAAAGGAATTCCTGGCGGTTCAGTCGCATGATCATTTCATGTTAGGGTGTTATTTATTTGGGAGTGACATATTTTCGTATTTCAAAGGTGTTTTCCCCTCGGTCGTAGCTCAAGTCCAATAGCTAAAAACACTTTTGATTTATGGTTTGTATGTTATTCTTAAATAGATATTGTAAGGTGACAGGGACCTCATGTTGGCGGTTCAGTCGCATGATCATTTCATGTTAGGGAGTTATTCATTTGGGAGTGACATATTATCACATTTTAAAGGTGTTTTCCCTCGGTCGCAGCTCAAGTCCAATAGTTAAAATCACTTCTGATTTATGGTTTGTATGTTATTCTTAAATAGATTTTGTTAGGTGATGGCGGTTCAGTCGCATGATCGTTGGATGTTAAACATTTACAGAAATGTGTTGCAAAGTCTGAAGTTCAATGTAACTCGCTTACCTGATCAACAAAGGTCCATTTACATTGATTTTGATGGAAAATTAGATCTGAATTAAAACAGGTTACATTTTTAAAGTTTATATGTCTTGATTCAAATTTTAAATTTGTATTTAATTTCTTAATTAAACAAAGAATTTATAATATCAATGAAATGGACCTTTGTTGTGATGTGGATAGGATTGGGTGTAGGGGTGCCGGGAGCCCAAGCAAAAAAAAGTTATAACATTAGTGTTAACTTGCTATCTTGTTTGATGAATGTTTTTTTTAAGGTTGATTACCTTATTTTTGTTATTCTGGAATGGTGATGAAATCTGCATTTTTTTATTTTTTTACGTTTTAATACGTTTTATTTGTTTGGTTTGAATTTGATTGATCTGTTTAATTTTCACTTGGTCTGTTTAATTTGATTGTCCTGTTTGATTTTTGTTTGGTCTGTTAAATGTTTGTTTTAAACTTTGTTGTTGCATTTTTAATTGTTTAATCTCTAGGGTTTTTTTTATATCTTTTTAATTGTTTAATTTCTGTTCTTGTCATTGAGTTCATTCTTTACATTTTTAAATTTATTTTTGAATGAAGCCTTTCAAAGAAATCATGGGACTATTGAAATGGGTATGTCTCTTGATTGGTTGATGTTTTAGCCTTTTAGGACACTGTGAATTTGATTCTAATTAAGTACGAGTTTCATTCAATACCTTAATACGTCCTGCCTGGGTTAAAGCGGGGCGATTAGCAATTTGATTGATCAGTTGACTCTGGAGCTCGATTACTTTCATTCTAATTGAGCGAGAGGTGATACTTGGTGTATAGCTTCATTACATCAGTACCTTGATTAAACTAAGTTCGACCATGAGCATTTTCTGCTTAGGAGTTTGATTGATTGATGCTTGTATAAAAAGATAAATGTGCAATTAATATGTTTCGTCTATTTATTTTGGGATTGTGCTGGTGACATCAGCCTCACAATTTGCTTGTTATAACTTTGTGTAATATATTTTTAAAGATTACTTTATGTAGTAAGGGAGTCATTTTACCAGTAATTGCATTGTATGGTATTGTAATTAATTGTGAAATTACCATTGTCTGTTTATTATTATATGCATTTGTAGTACATGTTACTTGTTTCATTATTATTAAAGTATTTCTTTTCATTTTTCAGAAAAGTTTGTAAAACATTTCCAGTTTTTAATCTTGAGGTAAGTCATTATGTTATTTTTATTAACATTTGTTAATGTTTGTAAATTCCCATAATTGTCGTTAGAGTATAGGATGGTTGGGTGGTCTAGCGTGTGCGGGAAATCTGAAGGTCTGTCATTGAGTCAAGCGGCGTAGTTTCATATCTCCGCATGAATGTAACAAGGAGTAGGGTCAACTGTCCAACGTTGTGGATTTTCTCTGGATCCTCCTACTGCTAAAGGCCCCTACAGGCAAGTGAATTATTGAAATAAATTTAAGCCATGTTAGTCCAAAAATGACCTAGTTTGTGTCGAGTGGACATTAAACCCCATCTCTCTCTATCTTCTTGGGAGTAATTCTCATAACTCACTGTCTTAATCTACATAAAGTTTATGTAATAAATTATATACTGTAAATTTGAAATAAGTTGATATCTTTTTTTATTAATTATTTTCAGACCAGAGATTGAATGCAGGTCTTCAAAATGTGTTCAAAATATAGTGGAATCTTCAAAATTTATTTGTTGTAAAATTGTAATGGTCACCAGAACAAGGTAATTTACTAGGCCCTTATCAAAAGCAGGCCAACGTATCAGGAGACATTTGGTGGATGTTATTATTATAGGTCTTCATTGGAGGATCCGTGTTTAATGTATGGACTAAATTGGTGGATGCTATATTATCATTAGCCTTTTGGCAAAGGATGAGATGTTACCCATGGTTGACTTTGCTGTTAGGCTTTTTGCCTAACAGCAAAGTCAACCATGTACAGTATATCGCTGACAGTGCCACTATCATGAGTAACACGAATATAAACAATAATTACTTACTTTGATTGACCTACTTATAAATTATGGTAGTGTGGGTGGATCCGTTATTTATACCCTAGGGACTTTGTTAGATGTTTTCTCCCACCACGCCTATATATTGTATTTATGTTTATCTGCATTGTTGTATTAAGGAACCAAGATTAAATGCCATTCCATTATTGGAGCAGAAACTTAACGTCTCAATCATTTTAATATGAGGAGAAGCACTAGCGAATTCAGAGTGACTCCCTGGGGGACGCGAAGGTTGGGTCTGTTGAGCATGATTGTCATCCGTTGTTAAACATTAAACAATCCAACCGTGAGGTGGATGTGCGTATTTAGAACCAAAGTTATTGCGTCTCAAAGCATCAACAAATCAAATTGCTTATCTCTGCTTACCCTAGGCAGAATATGCCATCTTCGAACTCCCATCAAAGCCGAATAAATATTGACACCTAGTTTGAACATTCTACCTCAATTAGAACGAAAGTTATTGTGTGACAGACAGAAGAACCCATTTTAATAGTCAACTGCTTTTTGCAAAAGGCTGGGGACAAATAGAAAATGTGAACCACTTGTTCATTTACACAGTTGATCTGGTTAATAGCTGCAAAATGAGTCATTATCTGCATCTGTTTTGTCTCCAAGTCACTTGTTGCCATGTGGATAGGGGATCACCACAAATGGGCCTAACTGGATTGACATAGATTGCGAGGGACAATTACCTGAATATGTCCGCTATTCCCTATTGATGCAAGGGCCCCCTACAAGCTTAATGTGTCCTTGTGGTTTCTGATTGATAGTAGATATTTGCCTTGGGCAAATAAGAATGTACATTAATGGTTTAATTACCGAAGAGTTATTAAATTAGAGTTATTAAAGTTATTAAATTATTTCCACTCCTTTGGACTCAAATATGATACAAATCTAAGAATATTAAATGTGATTAAATGTCATTAAGTCCGACTTTGAATAAGTTTTTTTTTAAGAATATAATGTTCAATAATGACAGTGAAATACAGATAGATGACAACTCATCAGATATATTTTTATTATATATACTAGATTAGTTTATAAAATAAGTTACGAATAGTTAGTTATAAAATTATGGTTGTTTGTAAGATTCAATAATTGCGTATGTCATCAATTTTCTCCTCATTTCACGTATACTTCCACATATATACTGAGCGCCATGGAAAACGCAACACTTTTTTTCCCAAATATTTTATTACTAGGTGGTTTTTCAATGTATAATATTATGCAATACTATGAACTATTGTTTCACACAATGCTCCCAAACGCAAAAAATATCGGCCCGTGTGCACAAAAAAATAATTGCACGAGATGCACATGAAAAACCCAATATTCATGTTCAACATAATGTGCAGTACATGAACTGTGAAACGTCAATCTGTCGTAATTTGTTGTTGGACGTGTGAAGGAATCGAGCTAGAGATGCCGAGACTTACTGAAAATCAACGGAATGAAGCCATGGGAATGTCCCGGGCTGGCATGTCTACACGTGCTATTGCCAGACACTTCAATTGACATCAGTCCACTATTGTAAGGTTGGTGGAACGTGTTCGAGTTACTGGATCAATACGTGACCGTCAACGTCCTGGTCCACAACGCCATGGGAATGTCCCGGGCTGGCATGTCTACACGTGCTATTGCCAGACACTTCAATTGACATCAGTCCACTTTTGTAAGGTTGGTGGAACGTGTTCGAGTTACTGGATCAACACGTGACCGTCAACGTCCTGGTCCACAACGCGTAACAACCCAGGCTCAAGACCGCTACATCCGGGTCACTCATCTGCGTGACAGATTCCGCCCAGCGACTCGAACAGGTGCAGCAGTCGTCGGAAGACAAGGACCAGTAAGTGCCAACACCGTAAGACGTATTCTAACAGAAGTAGGACTCCATGCACGACGATCTTATGTTGGAGCTATCCTCGGGGATCATCGCCGTCAGCGGCGTTTGATATGGGCACAAGGACACCAGACATGGAGAAGAGTAGACTGGCAAAGTGTGCACTTCAGTGATGAGAGTCGCTTTCATCTTTATCACGCTGATGGCCGTCAACGTGTGTGGAGACGTCTTGGGGAACGTCTTGCAGACTGCTGCGTCTTCGAAACGAATCGATGGGGTGGGGGAAGTGTAATGGTGTGGGGAGGCTTCACATTTCATCACCGGACCGCCCTACACATTTGCAGGGGTCACGTTAATGTTGTAGCCTACCGCGATGATGGCCCGTAGAGGACACACGCGCTACTGACATCTGTGTCGTACTTTTGGTTTTGACCCCTCTGACTTTGTACCCTTGATTACAGATTAAACATCCATAAGTGTACAAATGTGTTGTTATTGACGTGTTCTTATTTGAATATTGTTCACAATAAGAAGCAAAATAAATAAGATATGTTTACAGGATCATTTTGTTATACGAAAAACTAAGTGATGCGTTTTCCATGGCGCTCAGTATATTACTGTTGGGAGTATTAATCTGGTTATCACATCCACTTTAATAGACAAAAAATGTTTTACATTAATCTCAAAACAAAATACACACCTACAAAGAAAATGAGAAAAATTAATTGAAGATATAATGTGGCAAAAAGTCAATAAACAAATTCAACAACAATATTGAATCCAAAAGACATTAATAGAAAATAACGAATGTTGGTTTAAGCTAAAAACTACACATCTTTTTCCTGTTGGGGGCGACACTCGCTCGAAAAAAGTCTGGATTCCACCGATTCAAGATGACTGTGATGGCATTGCAATGCTCTTTTTCTCTGACGTTTTGCACTTACTTTGGGACATCTTTAAATACATTGACTGTCAAATACTCTATTGACATTTATTTCACAATTAAACAATTTAGTATCAAAAGACAACAGAAAAGATGTATGCCAAGTTCTAAATCTATGAATGATGCAAGTTTGAAAACAGAAACTCATAGTTTCATAAAGATTTATTTGATGACATACACAAGCCTTGAAATACAAAATTACCAGTTCTGTTAATTTTACTCAAAAACATTTTTTTTCAACAAGTACTTTCTAGTCTTTTGTCCCATGTGTTTTAACCACTGGCCTACCATATATAAAATAAATGTTCAGAGCAAAATAAATACTAACATGTAATTAATTACTTATTATTCTTTAATTATTATGTGGTATAAATCTGGCTGGTATATTATTTTTTTCCAGTCTGCAAAATATCTTTATTACTTCCTGATAAGATAAAAGAAAACTGAACAAATAAAAACAGCTTCCATAAATGTAGGCATACAAACTTTTATCTGCATTAAAACTACTTGAAGTCATTATTGTAAATTGTTGAAATTTAGTTTCCTTGTTTTACAAATTTAAATAAATGGATATAAATTTAACGCAGATCAAGAGATTGATAACTTTAGCTGTTACAGCGTCTACAAGGTAGTAATATATTCTATGAAAAATTGTAAAATTACATTAAACATCACAAATTCACCATTGCATTTGTTGTTTGGGGGTTTATAATATACTGCCATTACCGGTATATTTTTTTTCAAAGAAAATTTAATTTGTGGTGCATTACTAAACGTTAATGCTCCCACCAAGAAACGGGACAACAATTAAATTAATAAGTGAACAGTTCACTAGAATAGGGATACGCTTCTTAAATGCTGCACGAATAAAGAAGTCACAAAAGACGAGTACCTGTTGTAACTACCCCGGCCTTAGGTAGTTATGGGGGCTGTTAACAGAAGGTTCAGTTACACTTTTGTAAGCAGCCCCCATAACTACCTAAGGCCGGGGTAGTTACAGTAAGATATCAGTGCCTGCTTACAGTCTTAGAAAATGGCCGTCTTCCATGTGCTCTTTGAAAGGGGAAATAACCTGTAGACTTTTACTTACATTTCCATGATGCAACGTGACCTACTGTAGAAAAGGATTCTGCAATCTAAGGGAGACTAATACAATAAACATTGGATACAGCCCACTTAATTTTAAGACATATTATTAATAAAGGGAGAGTTCAACGACCTTTACACCTGCAGCATGTCATTGACTGACGAGAATTAAATTACCCAACTTAAACTAAGTTAATTATATCGTCAACAATGAGAACAGACAGTTGGTGATGTACGTGGACCTATCATTCCCCCCAGTCTGAACAAAAACAACAGAAATTCATGACGTACCACCAATGTGCCACGTTGTGAAATATGCTGTACACGTCCTTACCCCTACACCTAGGACTACTAATAGGTCTATTGTTGAAACATTGATTACTCATCTATCGTAGCAATGATCTCTGTGAAAAAATAATATTTGGAACGTGTTTAACCAGTTCTATCACATAATATGTGATAATGACTGGCACCAATATTGTCCTTTAACTAATGGACCTAATCTATGTTTGACTATCCAGGATAAAATGAAATGAAATGTAATGGGGTTTAACGTCCTACTGTTCTGCTCCTGACCGGGCTAATGAAGACGGGCATACGTCATACAGTGTGCACGGGCAGCGGCACTATCGCCTACTCTTATATCGAATTCCAACTGCCAAGGGATCTTTTACGTGCATTCCAATGTATACACGGGACCTCGGTTTTTCGTCTCATCCGAAGGACTAGACAGCTGTCCTTGTCATGCCCTCCGTCCTGCATCCCTGACAAGGGGGAACCACGCCGGAAAATCTGGATGAACTTCCTCGGCCAATGCAGGGATCGAACACCCGACTTCCAGGCTAGCGAGCCAGCGCCTTACCCACTTAGCCACGTGATCCCCTATCCAGGATAAAAGATTCTAACTACATATGTACCCATACTCCATAGGCTAAAAAAGTAATGCACGGGATCAACGCGGCAGATGATCGACACTGGATTGGTGCATTTACATGTAGGTTTTCTCCGTGTCCTCCGGTTTACTCTCATAGCTAAAGACCCATAGGCGCTAGCCAATTATCGAAATAAAATTTAACTTTAGTCATGAAATGACCTAGTTTTTGTCAAGTGGATGTTATATCCCATCTCTCTCTCTCTCTCTCTCTCTCTCTCTCGTTGTTTTAATCAGAATATATTGTTGTTGATTTTAATAAAGGCAGTAGTGGCAATTGGCAGAAAGAAACCGTATATGCTTTGCATAGGCTACATTAATTGCCCTGACGTATATTTCTCTACTACTGGCACTGCTAAATTTTGAATAGCACATTAAGCCACTATTCACTGCTTGTGGTCAGATGGTTTGTTTGCAATTCACCCGCAAATCCCCTCAGTGAAATTAAATCGAGTTTGTATTTACAGGGTGAATGTCTGTCACATTGCAGCAATTTATTGATATAAATCTACTTTATCGATTTTTTTTTAGGATATAATGCCATGCACAAGAAGGTACGCAAAGAACATGGATTGAACGTTCCGCGAGATTTAGCGTATGCAGCAATGACGGAGCTAAATTCAAATGGTCTTCAAGAAAGGCGATTATTGAACAAAGCAAAGAAAGGAAAGGGATGTTATTATTCAAAAGGACCTAACTGGGTCCATTCATTAGATGGACATGATAAGCTAATGGGTTTTCAGAATCATACATACCCGTTAGCCGTATATGGCTGTATGGGTAGTTGTAGCCGGAAATTGTTATGGCTCAAAATTTGGACGATAAATAAAAATAAAAATCCAAAACTTATTGGACGGCGGTATGCTGAATACCTTTTGGAGAATAAACATATGTCAACATACTTAAGACTTGATAGAGGAACTGAAACTACTACAATGGCAACCATGCATGCTTTTTTGATAGAAATCATGCAATGGAAATGAATCCAGTAGACACAGTCTTATATGGGCCATCAACATCTAATCAGGTAGGCCTGTAATGATTTAACAAACTGAGTATCTATTTGATACTTTGGCGTAAATTTACCACATGTAGAAAAAGGGAGATTTTGTGGTTTAATTTCTTGATGTCTAGGACAAAGCAATAACTACACATTCTTATAACTAAAATAATATCTCTATTAATTTGCATAATTCAATCAAATCAAATGATTTACAAATCATTTGATTCGATTCAATCATTTGGAATTAATTTAAATAGAATTGACTGTTTGTTTTCTCAACTGTGTTAACTCATAACATTTTTAGAGAGAAGTAAAGCTGAATGAGTGAAACTAGAAAAGGTAAATTATGCAAAGCTGTTCAGAACTATTGCTGTAAATATTTATGGTTTAGAATTATCCAATTTCTTACTTCAGATTGGGCGATAGTGGAGGGAAGTTCATGAAAGACTGGAAAAATATTTCAAGCACCACCTTTGTTATTTGAAGGAGGAAGGTTTTTATAATCCAAGTGAGACAACAGACAGGTAAGATATTTCGAAGTTGAAAACCATGTGAACTGTTATCTTTTAGTTTATTTGCTAATTAAAACGGGTCAGTGGTCTAACACATGTGATTCCGATCCTTCTATGGGTCCCCTGGTATCCCCCCATTTCTGAAGACCCATTGTACCAGATGCTATACCCAAATTACCTAATTTGTGTGTTGCATCATAAGGTCTGTCATTGAGTCAACTGACGTGTTTTCGATTCCCTGGTTGTACGTGACAAGGAGTAGGGTCACCTGTCCAACCTCATGGGTTTTCTCCGGGTCCTCCAGTTTCCTCCCACTGAAAAACAGTACAGACTCCTACGCGCAAGCAATTTATTGAAATAAAATTCTACTATAGTTTAGTCCCGAAATGACCTAGTTTTAATCGAGTGGACCTTATACCACATTTCTCTCTCTCTCTCTCTCCTAATTTGTATCGGATGGATGTTAATCACAGTCTCTTCTTCATATCGTTATTCTCTTCAAACGTATCCATATTTCAGTCGATTGATCTTTCAAATAGGATTTCGATAATATGTTTGAATTTTTACCAGGCCAAATTCTATTAATGGCTTCACTGAAAATCTCATTCTATGGAAACTCAACAATTATTAGTATATAGGAAGCTTATTATTTGGCCTACTGACCTAGAAACCCTTCAAATATATCTTTGGAATTGTATTTGGCTGTGAAAACTATCCATATAAGCCAATATAGTTTTGGTATAACATTCCCCCTATATCATTTCCTAATAATTGGCAAAAAGCCACTTATGCTTATGTAATTTTCTTCATTGACATTTCATGATTTCTGAACATTTAGGTCAATTCTAGCATTTGTAATGATACCATTACTTCAGAAAGAGTTAACTATATTTAAGGATGTTATTTGGAATACACATGGAATTAGACCACAAAAATCTACAATCTTACCATGTGGTGTTGCTAACCATATTTATTCTTTTCCAGAGAAATATAGCTTGGAAGAGTCTGGTAAATAGAAACTGATTTTTCTTAAAATCTGTGACTGTATGTATGTTGGTTTGCCTTAATTCATAGGAAATATTGTTGATTGGTCGCCAGTTATAAATTAGCCTTTACACTCTCTGGATTCAAACAAAATGCCAAATGTTCATAACTTTCCTCTAAATGGAAGAATTTTGCTATTTGCTCATCTTTTCAAAATAGTAATTGCAGGAGGACTGTATTATGTATATATACCGGTACTATATTTCCTTGCAGGTTGGTCTGGTGCTGAATGCGATATACAAGACGTTGTACAAGAATCTGGTGTTTTGGAATTAGAAGCAAGTTGTGAGAGACTAATTCCCGATCAAATCAAAGCTGATGAATGTTCTGATGTCTATATATTTTTAAAAAGAAATCTCCCTTGAATTGAAGCGGACATATTTTTATACGCCCACACATAGTTTGGGCTTATAATGCACTTGGCATGTCTGTTGGTCCGTCAACACTTGTTTTTCGGCTCTCTAGATGCCACAATTTTTGACAGATCCTTTTCATACTTTAGGATAATGGTTCGTATGAGCAGACGACTGTTGGGATTGCATTTGAGCGCAATAGTTATGTTCGTTCCGGGGTTATGGTCCTTTAATTAGCGTAATGTTTCTTGTCAGTTCCCTAGAGGATAGAATTTTTATACGCCCACACGATGCTTGAGTTCGAATTTCGTGAAAATCAGACCAAAAGTGCCGGACAAAATGGCTGCCACTCGTACGTAATTAGTGTAAAAAATATGGTATATCAAGGCTGTGGACCCTCTAGAGGCCACAATTTTGATCCGAATTTGATGAAACTTGAAATACATTTTTATAGCCCAAACGATCTTGGTTCCTTTCGATATTGGATCATAACTTCCTGAATTATGGACCTTGATTGTACGGAAAATCAATTTTTTAGCTTATGGTCCCTCTAGAGGTAACAACTTTTATCCGATTGAAAAAAACGTTTTAAAATATCAGACAAAATCGGACAAAACTGCCGGAGTTATGGCCCTTAAATTGGCTTAATTTTGCTTGTCTCCTCTCTTGAGGCCACAATTTTTGAAGAATCATTTTCAAACCTTAGGATAATGATTCTTATGGGTAGCTGACAATTGGGATTGGATTTGAGTGCAATTGCAATTTTTGTTTAGGAGTTATGGCCCCTTTCTTTGCTGGGCCCCCATTCTGCACAACAGACAAGAGAAACATGGTTGGAAAATTTCAAGGAACTTTCTCGGACAACACCGTGACCTCGTTGTTCTTCAATTCATATATTACAGCAAAGTTTTTTTGTTCACAACACACACATGTTGGAGATTAGACAGTGACACTATGATATGTAAAGGCACTGAGTATAATTTGGTCAAGCCATGTGAACATTCGATTCCACTACATAAAAGGGTCATAGAGAAGTTGATCTGTAAACTTTATCTCAGAACAGTAATATTTATCAGTAATTTCTTTTTTGTTTGAAGTTAAAATAAAAATAAAAAGTACTGGGTAAATATGAAATGCATTCCAAATCATTGTTATTATCAACATGCTTATTGATTAGCAAGATTAGTAGTATATGTTAAATATTTTTGTTTATGTACAGAAGAATGTGTGTGATGTTTTTTTGTATGTTGTAATTGTATATATTTTTATGTTATAATACATATGTCCGAAGTTCAAAATACATATTTTAGTTTTACAATTTGCAATTTCCATTGCTCCACAATACCTTTGTCACAGTGTTAAAATACAGAATACACTTTCCAATAATACTAAATACAGTATAATACCGTAGTTATTTCGCACATTATACTCTTCCATTCTGCATTTTGCATAATAGACAAATGCATAATAGAACTTAGCATATTAGAACATATACCTTATATGGGATCTACGACGAAACTCAATTACATACGGAAAAAAGTCCGGACTATGACGGAAATTAGTAATTTACGCGATCAAGGTCAGTAGAAGGGGGTGGTACTCATATTTACAGAGCTTCAGAAAACGATCAATGAAATGAAATGAAATGGGGTTGAACGTTCTGCTCCGGGTGGGCTAATGAACACAGACATACGCCATGTAGTGTGCTATGAGGGAAAATTTGTCCGGACAGCGGCGCTATATACGGCATACAGTACTCTGGTGTCGAATTCTAACCGTCAAGGGATGTTTTATGTGTACACGGGAACCCGTGTTTTCGTCCCATCCGAACAATTAGACAGTTGTCTTTGTCAGGCCCTCCGTCCTGCATCAGTGACGACGGGAAAGAAAAACGATCAAAGTCGTACGGGTGGTACGAAGCTCTATTAAATGACAGGGGTGGGGATTATTTAAAGTAAACATACATGTACGGCTGGGGCTATTTGCCACATGTGGTAAGACAATCCGGAGACTATTTGCCACATGTGGCAAGTCTCCGTACCACAATTATCAACCGATTTCAACGAAACTCACAGATAACGATAACATTAATAATATCTCAGAGTAGGTAAAATTTCGACCACTTCCGGTTAGCGGTTTCGGAGATATAAGATTACCACACATTTCATGTGGCACGGCTACAGACCACAATTATCAATCGATATCAATTAAACTTACAGAATATGATAACATTAATAATATCGCAGAGTAGCCAAAATTTCGGTGAGCGGTTTCCGAGATATCAGGTTACCACACATTTCATGTGACACGGCTACAGATCGCAATTACCAACCGATTTCAATGAAATTTGCAGATTATAATTACATTAATAATATCTCAGAGTAGCCAAAATTTTGACCACTTCCGGTTAGCGGTTTCCGAGATATCAGGTTACCACATATTTCATGTGGCACGGCTACAGACCACAATTATCAACCGATTTCAATGAAACTTGCAGATTATAATAACATTAATAATATCTCAGAGTAGGCGGTTTCCGAGATATTAGGTTACCACACATTTCATGTGGCACGGCTACAGACTGCAAATACTAACCGATTTCAATGAAACTTGCAGATTATAATTACATTAATAATATCTCAGAGTAGGCAAAATTTCGACCACTTCCGATTAGCGGTTTCGAAGATATCAGATTACCACACATTTCGTGTGGCACGGCTACAGACCGCAATTACAAACCGATTTCAATGAAACTTGCAGATTAAAACAACATTTATAATATCTCAGAGTAGGCAAAATTTCGACCACTTTCGGTTAGCGGTTTCGGAGATATCAGGTTACCACACATTTCATGTGGCAAGGCTACAGACCACAATTATCAACCGATTTCCACGAAACTTACCGAATATGATAACATTAATAATATCTCATAGTAGGTAAAATTTCGACCATTTCCAGTTAGCGGTTTTGGAGATATCAGATTACCATACATTTCATGTGGCACGGCTACAGACCGCAAATACAAACCGATTTCAATGAAACTTGCAGATTATAATAACATTAATAATATTTCAGAGTAGGCAAAGTTTCGGCCACTTCCGGTTAGCGGTTTCCGAGATATTAGGTTACCACACATTTCATGTGGCACGGCTACAGACTGCAAATACCAACCGATTTCAATGAAACTTGCAGATTATAATTACATTAATAATATCAGGTTACCACGCATTTCATGTGGCACGGCTACAGACCACAATTATCAACCGATTTCAATGCAACTTGTAGATTATAATAAATTTAATTATATCTCAGAGTAGCCAAAATTTCGACCACTTCCGGTTAGTGGTTTCCTAAATATCAGGTTACCACACATTTCATGTGGCACGGCTACAGATCACAATTATCAACCGGTTTCAATGAAATTTGCAGATTATATTTACTTTCATGGAAATTGGTTGATAATTGTAGTCTGTAGCCGTGCCACATGAAATGTGTGGTAACCTGATATCTCCGAAACCGCTAACCGGAGGTGGTCGGAATTTTGGCTACTCTGAGATATTATTAATGTAATTATTATCTGCAAGTTTCATTGAAATCGGTTGGTAATTGCGATCTGTAGCCGTGCCACATGAAATGTGTGGTAACCTGATATCTCGGAAACCGCTCACCGAAATTTTGGCTACTCTGCGATATTATTCATGTTATTATAATCTGCAAGTTTCATTGAAATCGGTTGGTAATACCGGTCTGCAGCCGTGTTACATGAAATGTGTTGTAACCTGATATTTCGGAAACAGCTCACCGGAAGTGGCCAAAACTTTGCCTACTCTCAGATATTATTAATGTAATTATAATCTGCAAGTTTCATTAAAATCGGTTGGTAATTACGGTTTGTAGCCGTGCCACATGAAATGTGTGGTAACCTGATATCTCCGAAACTGCCAACCGGAAGTGGTCGAAAATTTGCCTACTCTGAGATATTATTAATATTATTATATTCTGTAAGTTTCATAGATATCAGTTCATAATTGTGTTCTGTAGCCGTGCCACATGAAATGTGTGGTAACCTGTTATTTCGGCAACCGCCCACCGGAAGTGGCCGTAACTTTGCCTACTCTGAGATATTATTTATGTAATTATAATCTGCAAGTTTCATTGAAATTGGTTGGTAATTGCGGTCTGAAACCGTGCCACATGAAATTTTGGCTACTCTGAGATATTATTAATGTTATCATATTCGGCAAGTTTCATTAAAATCGGGTAACAATCGCGGTCTGTAGTCATGCCACATGAAATGTGTGGTAACCTGATATCTCCGAAACCGCTAACCGGAAGTGGTCGAAATTTTGCCTACTCTGAGATATTATTAATTTTATCATTTTCTGCAAGTTTCATTGCAATCGGTTGGTAATTGCGGTCTGTAGCCGTTCCACATGAAATGTGTGGTAACTTGATATCTCCACTACTAACCGGAAGTGGTTGAAATTTAGGCTATTCTGAGATATTATTAATGTTATCATATTCTGTAAGATTCATGGATATCGGTTCATAATTGTGGTCTGTAGCCGTGCCACATGAAATATGTGGTAACCTGATATCTCCGAAACCGTTAACCGGAAGTGGTCGAAAATTTGGCTACTCTGAGATATTATTAATGTTATTATATTCTGTAAGTTTCATAGATATCGGTTCATAATTGTGGTCTGTAGCCATGCCACAAGAAGTGTGTGGTAACCTGATATCTCCGAAACCGCTAACCGGTAGTGGTCGGAATTTTGGCTACTCTGAGATATTATTAATGTTATTATAAACTGCAAGTTTCATTGAAATCGGTTGGTAATTGCGGTCTGTAGCCGTGTCACATGAAATGTGTTGTAACCTGATATCTCCGAACCCGCTTACCGGAAGTGGTCGAAAGTTTGCTTAATCTGAGATATTATGAATGTAATTATAATCTGCAAGTTTCATTAAAATCGGTGGATAATTGCCGTCTGTAGCCGTGCCACATGATATGTGTGGTAACCCCCATATTTCGGAAACCGCCAACCGGAAGTGGTCGAAAGTTTGGCTACTCAGAGATGTGATCAATGTTATCATAATCTGTAAGTTTCGTTAAAATCGGGTCACAATTGCGGTCTTTAGTCGTAAGGCTATTTTGAAATTCTTGCTTACCACATGTGGCAAATAGCCACTGTCATACATGTACCTGTCTCAATGTGAATTATAGATATCACTAAAAAGCACGTTCATTTCTCCTTTCAAATATTTAAATAATTTTCTGTCACATTTACATACTTTGAAAAAATGAAATGAAATGGGGTTTAACGTACTAGTGTTCCGACTGGGCAAATGAAGACGGACATATGCTATACAGTGTGTTATGAGGGAAATTTTGACCGGGCAGCGGCACTATGGCTTTCTCTTATATCGAATTCCAACTGCCAAGGCATCTTTTACGTGCACGGCAATGTATACACGGGACCTCGGTTTTTCGTCACATTTGAACGACTAGACAGCTGCTCTTGTCAGGCTTTCTTTCCTGCACCACTGACAAGAGAAACCACGCCGGAAAATCTCGATATACTTTCTCGGCCAATGCAGGGATCGAACACGCGACCTATGAGCTAGTGAACCAGGGTGTTTACAACTTAGCCACCATTGCTCCCTACTTTGAAATAAAGATAAAAATATTAATATTGAAGTGAAGGGGGTGGGGGTATGAAGTAAAAATGTGCGTTTAGTCGAAGGCTCAGATTAGCCATACCGAGCGCATGATTTCACAGAAGTAATGGTCATCCAGCAAATTCCTTATTGCATGATAGCTTGATTCGCTCTTATTGCATGGTAAGCCGATTGACCTATTGTATGCCAGCTTGATCTCTGCCCACTGACCTTATAGACTGATCATGTAAATTATTAATTCCTTTCTTTTTCCGTATGCAAATGAGCTTCGTCGTTGATCCCTAATAGGGTATATGTTCTAATATGCTAAGTTCTATTATGCATATGTCTTATATGCAGAATGGAGAAGTGTAATGTGAAAAATAACTATTATATACTGTATTTGTATTATTGAAAAGTGTATTTTAACACTGTTCCAATGATATTATGGACATTGCAAATTGTAAAAATTGTAAAAGTTCTATTATGCATATGTCTTATATGCAGAATGGAGAAGTGTAATGTGAAAAATAACTATTATATACTGTATTTGTATTATTGAAAAGTGTATTTTAACACTGTTCCAATGGTATTATGGACATTGCAAATTGTAAAACTAAAATACATATTTTGAACTGCTGACATGTATTTTGTACCATGAACACTGAGATAATATTGGCAACGTTATCCTTCCATACATATGAACATGGAAAAACACAGAATACTGATATTCCTAACTTTCTTCAACTCTTCAGAAAAGCAAGAAGCCACAATACAATATGCACAATTTTTTATTTATTCAAATAGAAACAAACAGTAGCGACAGTAGCTTGCAAAACAAAAAACAAGTCCAATTACTTTTAGATAAAAGTTAATTACCAGGAAGGAACCATTATATCAAAGAGTCAATGTTTGCTCTTTGATGGAAAAGTCATGTTACTTATGCAGGATTATAACAGACTTATTTCTTCAAAACTAATCACTTGACCCCATTTCAATCATTTTTACAGGATTTGAATTAAATATTGCACAATATTTATTACAAACGTAGGTTCCTTCTAAATTATCAAAAGCATAAATTGACAAATTGCCCGTGGTGAACAGATATTCATCTTCCACCTGTACACTTCTGGTTGCAATTTCAGGATCACATAAGTTAAATTGACATCCTTGAATGTCAACGACCATTAATTGTTTGGGAGATTTTGCATAGGTATAATGAATAAAACATTCTGATTTTTTATGAGGTCCGATTCTGACTGGCCACATCTTGCATCGTTGTTTATGTACTGGTATAAATTCTTCAATCGTGACAAACCCATCTATATTACATCTCAAATATAATTTGTAGTACTTAAAGGTCTCTCCAAACTCTTGTGTAATGTTTTTATTAATAATGTCCTGTTTTAGCTGGGCAGCCATGTTCCTTGCCAATGCATGACAGGATGACACTGAACATTTTTTTTTCGTATGGCACTGTACAATTTGACCAGTAGCTTCAATGATTTCAATGGAATTAGGGAGATACTTTTTCACAACCCATGTCTTTCCTTTGAAGTCATCATGGTTGCTTGTTGCTTTATAGGCCTTGCGAAATCCTCCCTCAGCAAATGGTACCTTCTGAATAATAAATTTTGTTGGGGTGGAGCATGGCCATGCCATATCGTTAATATTAAAAGTTGAAACATCCAGTCTTGTAGTGTTAACGTCTATAGCCTTTCCAATTTTTATCATTTCGGCTAATGACAAACTCTTTGGTATAAAATGGCTTTTCGATGGCATACATGTAGCTATAGATTCCTGGGTTGGATTGGATTTTGTTTCTGTGAATATCTTTCTTCTCTTATTACCGTCAGGGTTACCTGGAACCGAGTCTGAAAATGACATGAGGTATTCTCCACCACTATTGCTGGTTCTTGTACTTTGACTATCCCTATCAGATATAAACCTGATATGTATTACTTTTGTATTAGGTAACTGACCAATATAAAAACAGGACGGCCCCTGTTTGCCTGCCAAAACGTCACATATTTCGACGTTCTCCAATTGATCTTTACAGGCTTTCTTGATGTTATCAATACAAACATCTTCATATTAGAATGGTACAAATTCCCTAGCCCCAATACGGGTGTATTTCTGTGCTTTTCCACTGACTTGAGGACTCATCCTTTGTACCACAATTGATTCATCTTTTAATATTTTTGAATATGATGTGTCTTTTTTGCAAGATCCTGAAGTACGTTTGGTCTTCATTTGTGACTTGAACTTGGTCCACTCCGACATTGTTAGTGTTGTATATGTAATGTACTTGGGGTATTAAAGCATACGTCGTTCTCCACACAGCGAAGATTTCATTGATAAATTTGATTAGAATTAGAATATTTGATACGATTTCAATGGAATCAGGCAAGTAACAACCGCGTGTAACATTGAGAGTTATCTTTCCCTGTGCTAAAAGGGTAATATAGGTCAGTTAGGTCAAATCGTCCAAGACTCAAAGCATTATGGGGTACTAAGATAGCGATAGGCTACGAAGAATTTTCATTTTACTTTTCATATCATTTTAACTTTCATTTCATTTTATTTTTAATTTGAAATTAATTTTAATTTTGACTTCATTTTACTTTTCATTTTGATTTAACTTTGTTTGCAATTTCATTTTACTTTTTTTTCAGTTTGATTTTTATTTCCAGTTTGATTTAATTTCTTTTTTACTTTAATCGAAATTTGAATTAAATTTTATTTTTTTTTAACATAAAATAACAATGATAGCAATAGGCCACCATACACGTCACCCATATTAGTGAAAAACGCTCGAAAATGTGTTATTTTAGTGTATCTTTTTCTGTTGTTGACATCATTTTGTGTGGCAGTGAATTACAAAATGGCTGATGATAATGGTGAAATCGGTCAAACTTTGCAAAATAATCAGCTACAGTACGACCAACGTGATGTTTTGAATAATGTCAATGAAAGTTTAGACAATGAAAATATTGTCGATCTCGGCAATATGAACGATCCAAATGAAGAAGATAATGCCGGTAATGTCCCAAATGGGGCCGGTGCAGCATTTGTTCAAAATGAAGAAAATATTGACAATGGGAATAGCTCTAATTATAATAATGCTGTTAATAATGATATGCCTATAACAGTATATCAAATGTGTCTGCAACATCAACAAAGTCAAAAACTTTCAGAATGAAGAACATTCAACGTGAAATGAAATGAAATGTGGTTTAGGCGCTCGCTTTAAAATGAAAATATGAGTTTGAAAAAAGTATGACCAATGCGAGAGCGACACAAAACAACTTCATCCCCCCTGTTGGTTCTGTAGGAGCTTGGCCAATCTCCTAAGAGAAGCTTAACGTGATGAAGTTTCTTTATGTCTGCAAGATCCCAATACTGTTGCCAGCGGTCATATATAAAAAAAGGTAATGGACGATTTAAAATCAGTGAAAGGTAAAAGAAATTCTGACATGGGGAGATCTAAAGCAGACTTGGCAGCTTAGTCTGCTTGATCATTCCTTTTAATATCAACATGACTGGGGAGCCAGCAAAGGACGGTGTCCTTGCTGTTAAACTCGTGTGATAGTAGCAGACGATAAATGGCTGCTACTAAAGGGTGTACAAGGTGCTTATTGTTTATTGCCTGTAAAGAGGACAAAGAATCAGTAAATATAATGTGTTTTAAAGACGAAGAGGATTTAAAGAACTCCAAAGCCTGAAAGATGGCCTGGAGTTCAGCAGTAAATATGGAAGCAGCAGGGGGAAGACGAACCCGATCGCCATCTTTGGAACCATCTGTATACATTGGAGCATAATCACCATATTTAGACCTTAACTCTCTGAAGAGAGATTGAAACACTGTGGAACTAGTATCTTTCTTTTTATTTTTTGTAAGATTGAGATCAATCTTGGGAGGAGATATAGACCACGGTGGTGTCTCAAAGAAAGAGGTATTGACTGATACCAGCCTGAGACAAAAGGGGTTGAGTGCGAATACCGAATGATGGAATAACATTAGTCTTCAGTAAATATAGATGTTCATGATAGGGTCTAAATATGATGAGGCAGAGATGCAATTTTTGTAGCATATTGCAGTGCAAGTTTATCACGTCTCTCGTGCAATGGGGGCTCGTGCGCCTCGACTTATAAACTCTGCAGTGCAGATGTTCGGAATGCTCCTAAACTGATTCTAAGTCCTTGGTTGTGTATGGTGTCAAGCTTTGAGATAAGACTCGCGGGCAGACCCATACACAATATACCCATAATCGAGTTTAAATCTTATCAGTGCTCGATATAATCTGAGCAAGACCTTACGGTCTGCTCCCCAGTCAGCGTTTCATAAGACTCTCAATATATTGAGGGCTTTCAGACATTTCTTCTTCATGGTTTTAATATCAAAACCCAAGAATTTCGTTTCATCTACAACTGGAATGTGACTACCATCCAGCGTAAGCTCCGGATCGGGATGTAAACCTCTTCTTTGACAGAAGTGTATGCACACAAGTCTTGGATTTCGAAATCCATTGTCAGTTGCCCATCGTTGAATATAATTCAAGCAAAGCTGCAACTGACGTTCGATTGTCTCCATACTTGTCGATCCGTAACACATCTGAAAGTCATCAACATAAAGAGGGCCGTCGACCCCACGTTTAAGGCACGTCGTTATTGTATTTATTTTGATTGCAAAAAGTGTGGGAGATAATATGCTTCCCTGGGGAACTCCCATTTCCTGGGGAAATGGGTCAGAGAATATTGATCCCAAACGTACCTTAAACGACTTATCTTCTAAGAAGTTTTTAATGAAGATAAGTAAGCGACCCCGCAGACCGAGGTTATGCAGGTCGCACATGATACCATATTTCCATGTGGTATCATAAGCTTTCTCCAGATCAAAAATATAGCAACTAAATGTTGTTTCTGGATGAAAGCATGCCTGACAAACGTTTCAAATCTAACGAGATGATCAAGAGTGCTCCTTTGGGACCGAAATCCGCATTGGAGATCTGTAATGAGGTTGTTGGACTCAAGGTACCAAACAAGCCTTCGATTGATCAATCTCTCCATGGTTTTGCCAATGCAGCTAGTTAAAGCGATCGGGCGATAATTGGTAGGATTCGTAGGATCTTTACCAGGTTTAGGGATGGGAATTATGGTGGCTTCATGCCACGAAAGGGGGGGGGGGTCCCATTAACCCAAATCCGATTGTAAAGATCTAATAATATTAAGAGTGTAGAAAAAGGTAAATGTTTTAGAATTTGGTAGTGTATTTCATCTGGACCAGTTGCAGTATCTCGAGCTCGCTTTAGCGAATCCCGAAGTTCTGCAGTAGAAAACTTGTCATTATAACATTCATCATTACGGGACTTGAAGTTAAGTCGCCTTTTCTCCTGTTGATGTTTAATGGCCCGAAAGGCATCCGAGGAGAAATTGGATGATGAATTGAATGAGAAAGTACTGGCCAGAGAATAAGCAATATCAGGAAATGTTGTTAAGGTGGTATTATCAACATTTAGATGGTTAACTGATAATGCACTACTTTTACCTTTAATCCTACGAATCCTATCCCATACCGATTTGGAAGTGGTACGGGAATTGACCTTTGAGACATAACCTTGCCATGAAGAATTCTTTGCTTGGCGTATGGTTCTACGAGCCTTCGCACGGACCATTTGGTATGCTGCAATATTCTCCATGGAAGGGTGATTCTCAAGGCGTCTTAAGATACGATCACGCTCTCTAAGAGCGGATTTGCAATCGTTATTATACCATGGTTTATTGAAACGTTTGGGCTCAGTCGTGGTCTTCGGAATCGCCTGCTCAGCTACATCCTGAAGAATTGAAGTGAATAAGGCCATGGGTTCATCTGCGTCTTCTTACACTTTTGCATCAAAAGAGAAGAGAAACAAAGATTCAAAAAGAGCCCAATCAGCCTTATGTAACTTCCTCCTCTGCGGTCTTTCAACCGGAGAGGGACCATTATTATCTATCAAGATGTGAAAATGGTCACTACCACACAGATCTTCATTTACCCTCCATGTAAAATCCTGAAACAGGACCGGAGAGCCAATGGTTAGATCAAGAGAAGAAAAAGAAGCAGTGGCAGGATGTAGATAAGTAGGCGAATCATCATTTAATAAACACAAGTTATTAATGTTAATGAAGTCCGCTATTTGTTACCTCTGTTATTATCACCTGGACTACCCCAGAGTGAATGATGACCATTGAAATCTCCCGTAATTATAAACGGGAGGGGAAGTTGTGCAGCAAGGTCATCAAGATCTCTGGGGTTCAGATGTAAACTAGGTGGTAATTATACAGAGCAGAGTGTGATAGGAATATGTAGAGTCACCGTCAGAATTTACTCTGCGAAATATTTCCATTAAGGAAAATGGAAACACCACCATGTGCTCTACCATCATCGTTTGGAAAATGATGGTAGGCAATAAAATGTCTGAGTGTCAAGACATCTGTATTCTTTAAAAATGTTTCTTGTAAACAAATAGCTAAGGGATTAAATCTTTAAATTAAGATTTGAACTTCATTAAAATTTGGTTTAAGACCACGACAATTCCATTGAATAATGGAATTTGCCATTTACAGGGAGGTTTAACAGGACTTCTATGATGTTGTTTGGGGTCATGTAGTTCAACAACAACATCCATAAGATTGTCCTGTATCCAGAACCTGTTATAGGTTCCGACAGGATCCTCGTCACCCTTGCTACTACGGAAGGTATTTAATTTTCGAGGAAGGTCTTTATCAGAAGGTTCCTTGTTTTTGTTGTTTTTTAGTTGATTTCCACCAATTGGCTGAGAAGTGGGGGTCACAATCTCCTCTATCGCAACTTACCCAGGCTAACTAACAGCGTGGGAGCTGGGAATCTTAATGCTAGGTTTAGGTGAACCGGAGGTTTTTGTTGCGACGAGGAATCCTCTTTCTCAGCTGGAAATTCAGCAGGAGTTTGGCAAGCAATAGAAGCGGTTTTCGGCTTGACTGTATTTGCAAAAGACATTGCAAATGTTGGGGTTGCAGCCTCAACCAGCTTCCTTGCTTCCGGGTATGGTATATTTTTTTCTGTTTTCACCTGCTGAACTTGTTCTTCTTTCTTCCATATTGGGCACTCTCTAGAATAAGAAAAATGGGACCCTTTGCAGTTAATGCAGTGGTGGTCGAGCTGACAAGAGGTACTTTCGTGACCATCTTATCCACATCGAGCACACACCACTTTCCCTTTACACACGTTTTTACTGTGTCCAAAGTGTTGACAATGAAAACAACGCAATGGATTTGGGATGTAAGGGGTAACTGGTATGGCTTTGATCACCCTAGGAAGATCTGGTTTATCAAAGGTCAGGATATAGGTGTTGGTTTGTATAATATTACCATTACGTCTGATGGAAATACGTTTGACGCAAGTAACACCTTGTGAGGCGAGATTTTCAAGCATCTCTCTTCCTCACAGCTGCCTTCTAAATCCTGAGACCGAATAACACCTCTTGAAGAATTAAGAGAGTTATGCGGTGCAACTTTGATTGGAATGTTGGGTAAAGTTTTTGATTTTAATAATGAAGTAGCATGCGATTCTTTAGCACATTCCACTAACAGAGTACCGTCTCTCATTTTTTGGACGCTTTTGGGCTCACCGGCTAAGCCAGCAAGACCTATAGCAATCAAAATTGGAGAGGTTTTAGCTACGTTGAAATCATTGGTACTCTGTATAACCAGAACTCTAGGCCAGGTCCGGGAAGTTTTGTTTGGTATATTATTTGGTTCCAATTCTTTTAATGAACGAGTCTTCTTCGATTGGGAAGCCATGAGTATAATTTTAAAGATTCATCCCTGCCTGCTCCCCAACCACCAACAGGTGGATATCCAGCGCATACGCCCTACGAGGACAGACAAGGATATACCTAGACAAAGTAAAGATTTACTATTTTTACTTTATCCAGTTGACCCAAGCCGCTGCTTTATAGTAGGCACTCAGGACACAAAGGTAGAGCTGCAATAAATACATTACAGACTTATAGGAAAGATGCGCCTACTCGTGAGCTAAACACGACCAAAACCGATTGATCAGAGTGGGCCACTCTTACCTCCCGTCTAGGTGAATTGTGGGCCGAAACAATGTGTTGCAGAGATAGGGCTCGCAAGCCAAGTCCCCACTCAATTACCAGGATTCCACCTCCACCGACACGGGTCGCAACTCACGGCAAACACGTTGCCCCATTACAGGGATCCTTTTAGTCGCCTTTTACGACACGCAAGACATACGAAGGGTATATTCTTAGTCTGAATTACTGCGGAGAACTGATGAGCTAAATAGAAAACAAAAGGAAATCAGTTTGAAAGCCAAACTTCACGCGATAAAAGACGTAAACTTAAGATTTGAACGAATCCGTTGTGGTAAAGAATCAGATTCTGAGGTAACATTCAAGAACCCCCCCCCCACACACACACACACACACACACACACACCGCTAGTCCCACGTTGCCAAAAATGTCTGATAAAAATAACAAAACTTACAATTTAATTTATTTTTTAGGCCTGTTATAAAACAATTATCCCGTACTGGTATATATACAATATACAACTTATAAAATGCGTTTTACATGGGGGTTGGGTGATCTAGTGGTTTAACGCGTGCGCGTGATATCACAAGATCTGTCATTGATTCCAGTGGCGTGGTTTCGATTCCCCGCATAAACAAGGGAGTAGGGTCGCCTGTCTAACCTTGTGGGTTTTCGCCTGGTACCCCAGTTTCTTCCCACTGCTAATGACCTACGAGGTTAGACAGGTGACCCTACTTCTTGTCACGTACAACCATTTGGCCGACCCCACCACACACACACACGTGCATGCAAATTTTTTAAATAGTTATTGTTAATCACACGTTAATCTCGAAATGATTTAGTGGGCGTCGAGGTTGACGTTAAACACAAACACACACACAAACACATTTTGAAATATTCAAATACCAAACATTCGACCATGAGTCGGGCTATCCTGAAATGTATTAATTACGGTAATAGGAGACAGATTCTCTAAGCCAGGACCAATTGTGCATGTTTTTCAAGCCCATTTATGTGGATTTTTCACTAATTTTCATTTTCAATTCAAAATGGCGTCAATTATTTGCCAGAAATCAAAATTCTAATTCCTACATTTTATGGGATTTACTTCAAGGATTCGGAAAATATAATTCCCTTGTCTGTAAGTAAAATATCAAAAAAGCCTTAGCGATATTTCACATTTCAAGATGGTGGCACTTCCTGATTGGGCTACAAACTCCATTTTTGTGTACGAATCAGTAGTGTCGTAGCTAGTACAGAAATTTTTTTTAAAGGCAATCTGACCTATATTTCGTCGATTTTTTTGAAAACTTTGATCCTTAATTTCATCAAGGGGAGATAATTTAGAAAATTTTTAATGGCATTTTTCAAGTCGCATCTGCAAGATCTACTTACATACTAAATTTCATGAAAATCGTGCAACTATTAAAGAAGTTGATCTCAACTTCCGGTTTGAAATTACAGCGACAAACCTTAAATTGCAGATTTGAAGTAAATGTTTCAAGGTATCCAAGGTACTCGATCCCTCATATCTTTGGAAATTCACTAAATAAATTAGATATCATCGTGCCATCATATTACTATACAGGGATACGAAAATTACAAATAATCCACTGTAAACTAAGATTATGCTGCTCGAACCTACAAGGCCATAAATTCCCCAGACACGTCAATGATAGCCCTGCTTGCCTCTGTGGTCACAAATTCGAAGATACCGAACACTATTTACTCGTATGCCACTTATATTCAGATGCAAGAAAACGGACAATCCATAACCTTCAACATAATCATAAAACAATCAGTTGTCTGTTGTATGGATCAACAAAACTTAGTCCAGAGATAAAGCCTAACTAGATCTGCTAAGCAGATATTAAAGCTTTCATATTCACAATCACTTCCTGTCACATGTCATGGGTCATATCAAGAATCTGAACAAGATATAAAAAAATCATTAAAATCGGTCAAAAACTCGCGAAGTTAATTCGATTTTTCATTCGTAAACAACTTTGTCGGCACGAAAAACGTCAAAGGCAATTTTCAAGTACCATAAATTCGACCCTGATCCCGGCTACCCAGAAATGTATTCATTTTGGAAATAGGAAACGTATTGTTTTCATTTTCAAGTCCGTTATCGTCGATTTTTCACTTTTTCTCATATTCAGTTCAAAATGGACCGATATCAAAATTCTAATCCAATAGATTTTAAGGCATTCCTTCAATGATTCAGAAAATGTAACTTCCATGTCTGTAAGTAAAATACTGCAAAAGCCTTATGGATTTTCACGTTTCAAGATGGTTGCACTTCCGGTTCAATCGGCAGACTTCATATTTTGTGTACACATCAGTCCTTTCTTAGCTAGTACAAAAAAAAAATTCAAAAAGTTGTAAAGTTGGTCTCAACTTCCGGTTCGAAATCACAGCGATGCAGTAATGACGGGTTTCACCGGTTTCACGTTACCCTTGAACTTATGTCACTTCCGGTGCCTCGTTACCCTTGATCTTATGTCTCATTCGGTACCAATGAAACCGTTAAACAGATTTCCACATAAGCATTGCACACGTGTTATGAAATGGACGCAGAATCAACCAAATCCAACAATATCAATTCCATTTATACATTTTTTAGCATGCGTTAGATATGTCAAAAAAGTGATCCTGACAAAATGTATTACTAACTTAGCTGACTATCTAATGAGAACTTCAAATTGAAAAAAAGTGTTAAAAAGTGATCCTGACAAAATTGGTTATTTCTCGACAAAGAAAGATGGTAGAAGCAATTTTTGGACATCTATATGATCATATTGATTCAATCTATATTTTCATTGGAATCAAAATAATATCATAATGTTAAGCGAATAATAAATGTAACTCACTTCAAAAAATATTTGTTTTGAAGGCTAAAAATACAGTTTTTGCCAAAACGACATTACTACCGGTGACAATGAAAATGTTAAATTAGTTCCATGAAATCATAAATGGCATCAGGCATCACATGGTGAAAATTTTATGAAAATCGAATAATAATTGACACTTTTATAGACCAAAAACCTTGAAAAGTGACTAGTAGAAAATCGTCTATTTCTCTGCAACCGTAAAAGTTAGGAACTATTTTGTGGTATCTGTATCATCGTATTGGTTCATTCTATTTGTTGATTGCAATCAAATGTCATAATTTTAAAAACATTACAAATCAGACTCATTTGAATAAAATATCTGTTTTGAGGGCTATAAATACAGTTTTTGCCGATATAACGCCATTTCCGGTGACAGTGAAAATGTAAAATTGGATCCCAAAATGGCATTAGGCATCATATGGTGAAAAAATAGAAAATCGGATTATAATTAACTCTTTTACAGGCAAAATAACATGAAAAGTGACTCATGCAAAATTGCCTATTTCTCGGCAACTTCTAATATTACAAACTAATTTTGACATACATTGTCATCGTATGGATTAATGCTACAGGTTCGTGAAAGTTGTCAAGAAATATTTTAAAATATGAACAGCTTGAATGCATTGTAAATAGCTCATTTTTACACGTTTTTTCAGCTTTAAATCAAAATGATGCAAAAGCAAAACATTCATCTTGATCTATTAGATTTGTATACATTACTATTTGCTTTTTAAAAGACCTTTCGACACGTCAAAATTGAAGTTTTGAGCAAAATTACGCCACTTCCGGTGCCGACAGAAACTTTTATAGGTAGAAGTAAGTTTAGAATTTGCACCAGGTGGGCTTTTCTTTTACACAAATCAGGCAATAAATAATTAACCCAGAACCCATACACTAAAATTAAAATGCGAAAAATCTTAAAAAATGATCCTGACAAAATTGGTTATTTCTCGGCAAGGGAAGATGTTAGAAACAATTTTGTGATATCAATATGATCGCATTGATTGATACTATTTGTCCATAGGTATCAAATATCATAATTTTATGAATATCTGTTACTAAAAATATCACAATTTAACACCAATAATGAATATTTTTTTTCTAAACAATATTTATTCACAGAAACTGGATTGGAGAACAGGCAAAAGCCTATAGACCCCCTCTCCATAAAAGTACAAACATAAATATATAATGAAAAGTAAAGTAAAGTAAAGTGAACGATTAAATTGTAAGATGGCTATATACACTATGTACAAACCACAATCAGAATGTTTATATATCATAAATTTACATACGGAATTTTCAAAATCTTTGGGAGATGTCGAGGAAGTTATGTACTATCGAAAAAATTTCTTCAGAATTGTTTCTGTCTTCAGTTCCGAATAATAAATTTTGAGAATTTTGATAAAGTTTTGGAAGTTTTGATATTGTTGCAGATCGTGCATCTGAATGTAAGGGACAAATTAAAAGAAAATGTGTAGAGTCTTCAAAGGCGTGACCACCATCGCATGTAGGGCTGTCAGAAATATGCCTGAGAAAACGATGTCCGTTTAAATCACTGCAAGTGAATCGAAGGCGAGAATGGTGAATTTGATTTTTCCTGCTCCCAGAGTAGTATGATGAAGGTATAATTTGATCAAGGTAGCCGAGTTTAGATTTAAAAGAAGATAAAGTAGGTAAGTTTCTAGTAGAAAGATCGAGTAGATTCCATTCTCGAATTGTAGATGGTATAAAAGAAGAAGAAAATAAAGAAGTCCCGCAGAAGTATGTTGGGATGTTACTTTGGTTTCGTAGGCGATACGAATTTTTATTAGGTGGTATCAGTTGAAATAAGTATTCGGGAGTAATATGGTTTATGATTTTGTAGAATGAAATTAATTTATGTCGCCTTCTTCTCTCCTGCAGTGTAATAAATCCGGTTTCCTTATATAACACTTGGTGACTTGTACCTTTCACAGCACCGCATATAGTCCTGAGTGCATCTAGTTGTAAAAGTTCTAGTTTATGTGTTAGTTCGACGGTACTCCCATCCCAAATAACGTCACAGTAATCGAAATGAGGAAGAATATATGATGTATACATGGTTTGGAGAGATCTACGACTTACCCTATATTTTAACGAGCGAAGATAATTTACAACTTACATGTTTTGGCCAAAATCTTTCTATGAGTATCCCACTTACAGTTTGTTTGGAAAGTCAGCCCCAGATGATTGTGCTCAGAAACTTCTTTAATTGTAACATTGTCTAGATTTAGTGTCGGAAGAAATAAATTATTTTTATTTGCTAGTGCTAGGGTTTCAGTTTTCAGTGGGTTAAAAGATACAAGCCACGTCTTAGCCCAAAGGTTTATTCTCTCTAGATCACCAGTTAAGACTTCCGCACATTCGGTTGGGTCAGTTATTTTTATATATAAACTAGTGTCATCAGCAAATAATCTAATATTTGATTTTATACTGTTTACTATATCGTTGATGTATATAATGAAAAGTAATGGACCGAGAACGGAGCCATGTGGAACACCAGCAGGGACCGTTAATGGCTCAGAGGAGGTTCCGTTGACAATAACCTTCTGTTGTCTGTTAGACAAGTAGTCTCTGAACCATTCTAACAAGTCTCCTCTGATCCCAACGGCCCCAAGCTTATGGCAGAGTGCGACATGCCAAACTCTGTCAAAAGCTTTACTGATGTCACAGAACACCGTTCTCGTAAATTGGCCTTGGTCGATGGCTTGACTCATGCAAAATTGACCATTTCTCGGCAAATAGTCATATTACAAACTAATTTTGACATAGATTCTCTTCGTATGGATTAATGCTACAAGTTTATGAAAGTTGTGAAGAAATATTTTAAAATATGAAAAGCCTGAATGGGTTGTAAATAGCTCATTTTTACACCTTTTTGCACCTTTAAATCGAAATCGCGCAAATACAAACCAAAATTAAAAAAAGCGAGTCAGAGATTTTTGCGCCTTTTGTAGGGGCATTTATCTTGATCTATCAGATTTGCAAAAAATAACATTTGCTAGTGAAAAGACGTTCCGACTCGACAAAATTGGAGTTTTTAGCAAAATTGCGTCACATCCGGTGCCGATAGAAAACTTTACCGGTAATAATAAAAATTGAAAATTTGCACCATGGAGCATATGAACTTTGTTTTATAAAAATCGGGCAATAAATAATTAACCTAGTACCGATAAACTGAATTAGTCAATTATCGAGACAAAAAATGTTCACATTTTTGCTCAAATCAGACTACCCCTTAACCCCGGCTAAAATGCCATAAAAAAAAATATTCATTAATAAAAAAGTTTTTTGTCAAAATTTAAATTTTCAAAATTTGGCGCCGAATATCTCCGAAGATTTGTCAACAATCAAAAATCTAAACCACCGTTTCAGGCTATGTCAAAATGTATCCAATGTTAAAATCCGACGATTATTGTTAATATTACTGCAATATTTCAAAAAACGATAACTTTGGCCTTTCGGCTAAAATGCCATAAAAAAAAATATTCATTAATAAAAAAGTTTTTTGTCAAAATTTAAATTTTCAAAATTTGGCGCCGAATATCTCCGAAGATTTGTCAACAATCAAAAATCTAAACCACCGTTTCAGGCTATGTCAAAATGTATCCAATGTTAAAATCCGACGATTATTGTTAATATTACTGCAATATTTCAAAAAACGATAACTTTGGCGTTTCGGACATTTCGCATTGTCGCAGAACGTTCGAAATAGCTTTAATCTCTAAGTCACACCCACTTTCCCAGTAAAACCGAAGACACCGAATTGATCCGACAAGTAATTTCTGAGATATACTCAAGTGGAAAAAAAAATAATAATAAGAAGAATAATCTTAACAAAAACAAACCCTAATAATAATAATAATAATAATAATTCTTTATTACCTTACAGGAATTCTTAGACATAGACAAGAGATGAGAAATTTGATACAAAATAATAAATAGATATAAATAATACATAATACATGGATATATGTTAACAAATGATAGCCTATTGCTTGGTTTAGTATACATATGCTTTGGGGGATAAATTTTGACACTCTATAGCGACATCCCGAGGGTAGTAAATCGTATTCACTGTAAAGAAAATGTGTTAATGCCCACATTAAATACAAATTTATTGTGCAATCTATTGAGTGGGGTGTGCTGAACCCCTGAAATTTTGCTTGTCGTGTTAACAATTTTGTTTAGCTTAGCTTTGTTTTCGACGGTGAGGGAGGGATACCAGCATTGGATAGAAAAACAAAGAATGCTTTGTATAAATGAAGTGTAAAACACTGAAAGTATGGCTTGGTTAATGTGAAAAGATCTCAATTTGCGCATGTAATAGAGGCGTTGTTGACACTTTTTATACACTGCGTTTGTGTTTTGGTTCGGTTCCATGATAGTTTGTCATCAATAATAGTACCTAGATATTTGTATTCTGAAACTATCTCAACAGTTTCATTATCAATTGTTAAAGGAACTATATGTGATTTATTAACCCTAAAGTCAATGATAAGTTCTCTGGTTTTATTGTCATTCAAATGGAGATAGTTCCTGTCGCACCATTCTGCAAAATTGGCAACATCACCTCTGTAATGAGTGTCAGTTTCGGCGTCGTTTAGTGAGCTAACAATCGCGGCATCGTCTGTAAATTTGACTTTGAGACAGTTAGGATTTATACTTCTGCAACCATTGGTGTAAACAATGAAAAGAACCGGTGATAGAACACATCCCTGAGGTGCCCCCGTGTTTGTTTTAATAATATTTGAATAGCACTTGTTGGCTACATTATATTGTGGCTGTCTATTAAAAAAATTCTAGTCCACTTTATTAGAAGGGGATTGACATGCATGTTTAATAACAGTTTCAGAATTATATGTGGCTGTATGGTGTTGAAAGCGGATGAGAAATCCACAAAAAGAATTCGAACATACGCTTTGTTGGTTTCTAGATGTTTGTACACAGAATTGAGAAGAGATATTGTAGCATCGACTGTTCCGCGTTTTGATCTAAACGCAAACTGAAGTGGGTCAAGGAGTTCAGTAACATTGCTTTTTAATACATTTAAAATGATCCGTTCGAAACACTTCATAGCGATCGATGTGAGTGCAACTGGCCTATAATCATTTAACACCTTCGGATTTGCTTTCTTGGGAATCCGAATTATTCTTGACGTTTTCCAGAATGTTGGGATCGTATGGGTGTCAATTGAGAGTTGATATAATTCGCAAAAGACGGAACATAGTTGGTCACAGCACTCTTTTAACAAAATGCCATCTAGCTCACCGAGCCCTTTTGTTTTCCTAATGTTTATTCGCCGAAAGCATGCTTTCACGTCATCATTGCTGATTAAGATATCATTTCCGTCAGAGAAAGGTAGCGCGTCGGTAATCGATTTCCGCTCAGAAGAAAAGTTTTCTTTATCAAAACAAGCATAAAATGTGTTCAGTTCCTCAGCGAATGATTGGTCGGTTGATGGTGATGAGATATGAGCTTTTTGTTGATTTGTTCCCACGATTGTTTTGATGCTTGACCAGGCCTGTCGAGTGTTAGTCTCTCTGAATTGACTTTCTACCTTCTTTTTATAGTCGTTTCTACAGACTTTAATTTTGACGTTTATGTCTTTTTGAATATCTTTAACTGCGATGCTATCTTTCCTCATAAAAGCCTCTTCTTCGCGTTAAGAAGAGAATTCAGTTCCTTTGAAATCCAAGGTTTATTATTAGGAAAGATTTTAATTTCCTTTACGGGGATGATCATCTCGACACAAAAGTTTATATAATCCGTGATAACATCGCACCACTCATTTATATCTGACTGATCTGGCGCGAATATATCCCAGACTGTACATTCAAAGCACCCCTTCATACTTTCTAGGGACTCTTTATTCCACGAATTAACGGTCTTATGGATAGGTTTTTCAGACTTCAGTTTTGTCACATACGTTGGAATGAGATGTACATAGTTATGGTCAGAGGAGCCGATTGGGGGCTTGCAAAATGCCTTGTAGGCACTGGTTATATTACCATAGCACAGATCAATTGTTTTATCTTTCCTCGTTGGGCATTTAACATATTGTGAGTATTGGGGTAGTAGCGAATTTAGGTTGCACGAGTTTAAATCTCCAAGAATGATTTTCGGAGCATCAGAAGACAGTGCTTCTAGGTTCTGTATATGTTCATGTATGGTGCTGGCAGCTATCTTATCATTAGCATTTGGGGGATATATACCAGAACAACGTATATCTGGCTGAATTCTCGAGGAAGATAGTAGGGCCTGAGTGAAACTGAGAGGAGTTCAATATGCTTCGAACATAACTGTTTTCTTATGACATAGTTTTTACACCAGTTCTTATTAATGTAAAAGCACACACCGCCCCCTATAGATTTGCCTGTATTATCTGACGATCTGTCGAAGCCATCAATGTGAAGAGAGGTGTCACCTGTTGATTCTGTCAGCCATGTTTCGGTGAAACAGAGAAGGCAATTTTCTCTGTATTCGTACAGAAATTTGACTGATGCGTAGAGATCGTCTAATATTTTTTTTAGCGACCTTACGTTGGACAGGAGGATGGATGGTGTGTGTGTGGGGGGGGGGCTCGTCTTTCTTGCCCTGATACGTCGTCGGGCCCCCGCACTCACACCTCTTTTCCTACTTTGCTCTTTGATTTAGGATCGTTTTCAGCTAAGAAATCCATGTCGATGTCGGCCAGGTGAGTACTCACTCTATTGAAGGAAAGTGACATGAGTTCATCACGCCCATACCGAAAGATAGGCCTAGTTGATTTCTCTTGAAAGCAGGGCAAAAACACAGAAAACTATTAGATAATTCACATTTTTCATATCCATATTGAAATTTGGCCGCTACTGTTCATAGTCGTCACAATTTATCCAAATATCCATGTAAAAGTGTCTTAAAAATTAGAAAATAAAGATATGTTTCCCAGAGCTCTTACTATGCGTGTCGCCACGGAGCAGCGCCACCTAGTACTCAAAGAAAAAAGAATCAGTAAAATAGTTTAAATATTCACAAAGGTACAGCAATGTAGGTCAAATGCATTTGTTTGTAAAATTCGGTGATTTCGGATTCGAAAAACGTTTCGAAAATATATTTAATCAACAGCCACCACACATTTTTGGGGGGATAGGTAAAAGTTTCAGAAAGATCCTATGGTTAGATTCTGGGAAATACGATTTGTGGACAAAACACAAAAAAAAAATAAATACAAAAAAAAATAATAATAAGTCTGAAAGCCTAATAATAACTAGACCTGCAAGCAGCACTGAACCGGCTTCCAGGAATCAGACAGGAAGTGTCATACAATAGCCCATTCATGGAGCTACCAAACGATAGCCTACTTTAGATGTTTTGATCCGGTCACACATGACGGTGAAATCACGATTTTTGCAAGAGCACTTGTTTTTTACTGTTTTATTTTTTTTTTTAAATATCGAATATTTTTTCGACTACTTCCGGTTTACGGATCACTGTATGGATATATTTAACAAGTAGTATTGGAACATCCATTGGACAGTTTTTAGAAGAACGGAAAATTAGAAGATATTTAACGATAGTTGGTAGTCTGATAACAGAAGATTAAGAAATGATATAAGATTAATTTTCGAGATAAAACCGTCTGAATAGGCGCCAAAAAGGAAAAGAACAGAAGATTAAGAAATGATATAAGATTAATTTTCGAGATAAAAGCGTCTGAATAGGCGCCAAAAAGGAAAATATTAGATTTTCAGCGTCCCATAATAAATTGACTAACCAGCAAATTTTTACAATTTGGATGTCATAAGATGGTCCATTATTCGGACTATCCAATGAGATATTAGTTGTTTTGATTCGGTTAATTCTGCCGTAGTAATTACGTTTTTCGCAAGATCGCCATTTTTTTTACTTTTGTTTTACAAAATATCGGATGATTTCGACTCCTTCCGGGTTTGGGATCATTGTCGGGATAGTTTTAACAAGTTGTGTGGATACATAACTTTCTGTACCAGACGTCTCAGAAATATCCATTCAGCTGTTTTCAAAACCAATAAAAATAGAAGAACATTTTCAGTAATTTAACGATTTTTCAACTTTTTTCAAAGATTGAGGCTCTTTTTGGACGACTTATATTATTTCAAAGCTTCTATTTTGGGATTCTCGCCATAGACCACCGATAGGACTCTGAGTAAAAAAGGTTTAAGAAAAGTTGTAGGTGTCGTTTTCGAGAAAAAGGCGTCTCAAAAGGCTCCAAAACGGAAAATACTAGTTTTTCGGCGTACCATAATTTTTCTAACCATCAAAATCGTATCATTCAAATGTCATACGATAGTCCATTAATGGGACTATCCAACGACACTTTATTTCTTTTGGTCCGCTAATATCTGATGGAGAAATCAAGTTTTTCGCAAGAGCGCCAATTTTTTTAACCTTTTTCTTCACTTTTTGAATACTTCCGGTATGGAGATTATTGTCGGGATAGTTTTGATAACCGGTTTTGGTAATTAAATAGCCACAGGGCTCTGTAATGATATTTTACATTATCTGATCAGATAAAATGCCCCTGAGAAATCCTATGTTCAAAAGTGCCAAACATGCAAAAATGTCAAAATGTCGAAAATTAAATTTCAATATTTCAATACATATTATACATTGTTAGAATCTTAATTAGGCCAGCTATCTGAATGTGTAGCCTTTTTGTAAATAATAAAGTAATAGAGCATTTTCCAAAATTTCACGATTTTTCGACTCTTTTCGATTTTCAGTTCCTTTTTTTTTTATCCTATTCCAGACATTTCATAGTCTTATTGGATGGTTTCATGTACAAGACTATCGAATGGACTCTCGATAGAGAAAGTTAAAGAAAAATTGTATGTTAAGTTTTTGAGATAAAGGCGTCCAAAAACGCTCCAAATCAGAAAATACTTCATATTTAACGTGCCATATTTTCCTGCCTGGTCATAGTATCCGTATGCATTGGGTAACACACGATAGTCCATTCATCGGGCCACTTAATTGGTTTAATCCGGTGATATCGGACGGAGAAATCGCGTTTTTTTTTCCAAAAGTATCCATTTTTTGTGTTGTTTTCAACATATCGGAAATTATTTCGACCACGTCCGGTCTACGGATCATTGTTGAAATTGCTTTATTCCTTGCTATGGTCATATGAATTCATGCTCCAGAAGTGTCAGAAACATCGATTTGGTCGTAAAAACAAAAATGTAGGATACCAAATGGGCAAAAAATTCGAAAAAAAAATCGAAAAAAAGGCGATAACTCTGAATGGAACTTATATTACTGGAATCGGATCGACATCAGGTATCCAAAAATGTAGGTCAAATTTGAATATTTTGAAAATTTACAAAAATTGTCTCGTAAACGATTGTTCCGGAAAAGACTCGGGGTTTCCGGTAATGTCATTTGTTTGAAAATAGGAAAATAACTGACAAAACTACGGCCAGTTTCTGATTTTTGGGCACCGTACCAAATTCGACCACTTCCGGTCAGCGGTATTCGATCAAGTAGTCACCGCATGGTTTCCCCAATAGAAAATTAGTTCCCAGATCGCTATCTGTTACAGGCACTAAGAAATAGGCTTCCGGGCGGAAAAATAATAATAATAAAAATTTTAGTAATCTCAATAATAATAAGTTTAGTAAAAACAACAGTCTTTCAGGCGAAAGTCTGAAAGCCCAATAAATAATAATTTTAGTAAAAACAATAGTCTTTAAGAAGTCTGAAAGCCTAATAATTTTAGTAAAAACAATAGTCTTTCAGACAAAGTCTGAAAGCCTAACTAGACCTGCATGGCAGTACTGAATCGGCTTTCAGGCAACAGACCCGAAGAAAGCATATCAAAGTCCATTCACTGGGCTATCGAACGATAATTTAGCTCTTTTGATCTGGTAATATACAACGGAGAAATCGCGTTTTTGGCATAAATCTTCATTTTTATGCATTTTTTCATAATATCGGATATCTTATCGACTACTTCCGGTTTACGTATCAATTTCGGGACAGTTTTAAAACGTGGCGTTGGCATTTAACTTCCTATACCAGAAGATTCACAAACATTCATTCAGCAATTTTGAATAAAAATAAAAATAAAAGAGCATTTTCAGTAATTTAACGATTTTTCAATTTTTTTTCAAAGTTTGAGACTCTTTTTGGACAATTTATATCATTTCAAGTCTTTCACATTTGAGTGCATACCCTAGACCACGACTCGCTGGGTCCAATAGTCAATCCCCATATTAGTCGAGATTTTCCAGCTTGGTTCCTCCCTTGTGAAAAGTGTAAGGATGATGGATGAACTGACAAAGGACAACATATAGTCAGAGGGGATGAGAAACCTAGGTCCTATGTACGCATTTCCTTGCACGTAACACGACCCAAAACAATTGAAATACTTAATAAGTTCCTTATAGCGCTGCTGTCCGGGCAAAAATCCTTCATACCACAATTTTCTAAATTGATTATCTATTTCTAGTAATGTGCACCACTTTGGCTGTGGGAGTGCCAATCACATATTTTAAGGAAAGGTGAATGGGGACCAAATGGTTAACTCGTCCACATTCCATCATGAGGTCTATCATTGAATCGATTGGTGTGGATGTGTCATAGATTATACATGACAAGGACTAGGGCCTGTCCAATCTCCTGGACAGATTCTGTCACGAAGTCAAAGTGCTGTTGATTCCAGAACCCTGCTGTACGTGACCAGTGCGTAGGGTCATCTGGTTTCCTCCCACTGCTAAAGACCCCAACGCACAAGCATATTATTGAAATGAAGTTTAACCATAAGTTATGCCCAAAATGACCTATTTTGTGTCGATGGATGTTAAACCACATTTCTTCATCAGCCAAGTCGGTATAAGAAATAGATTTTCACGATTAGCTATTACACACGTGAAATGACAAGGGTCTGTAATTGCATCAAGTCGCGTAGTCTCCGACACATACAACCTCCTTATCTGTTGTCAATATTTCACGAAAAGTTCCCTTGCCCATGCCTAACCGGGAGTTTTTTTTTTTTGGTTTCTTTTAGATGGTTGATTATCCAATTAACACTATTAATTTCTCCAATGTTGAATCACTGGTGTTCTACATGCAGTAGCCCATTCCCTAAATTTCGACGAGAACTTCCCTTTAAAGCAAAGCTAGTATGGCATTATGGGATCATCAGAGTACTGAATTTGTATAAGAGTTGACCACCCAGATTTCAATTCACTGATATTCATAGCAGACTGAGGACAGAATAGCATGACCGTCTTAGTGTAAAAATAAAACAAGGCTTCTTACGCCATAGAAGTCTCAAACCAGGCAGAAAATAGAAATTCAATACCTCTTCATCAATTCTACACCCAAATGTCAATATAGATAGGCAATTAAAATGGCAAAAAAGAAACGAGACGGACACTAAATCAGACAGAACATAGATATTCAATACCTCTTCATCAATTCTACACGAAAATGTCAATACAGATTAGGCAAACAATATGTCATAAAAGGAGGGAGAAAAATACATCTAAAAATAACCGGTACTGCCGAGATATACAGAATTAATAGTGTTCTATATCCATCTAGCCACATTAGCTACCAAACGATAATTTAGTTGTTCTGATTCAATGACACCCGACGGAGAAATCTCGATTTTCGCCAGAGTACAAATCTTTTACTGTTTTTTTCCTCAAAATATCGGATATTTAACGATATTTAGCAAATAATTGCTAGTCTTAGCCCATCTTGTTATAAGTAGTTACCTCCCTTATACCGTTACAAGCGTTTTCAATCATATAGCGATTTTCGACTTTTTTTCAAAGATTGGGGCCCTTTTTTGGACCGTTTATGCTATTTTTACCTTTTTAGATTTGCATTCACATCCTTTTATACCCTAAACCACCCTTAAGACCCTAAGTAACCGAAGTTTAAAACAAATTTAGAGTAGTTTTCGTGATAAAAGCGTCTGAATAGGCTCTAAAAAGGAAAATTCTAGATTTTCAGCGTTCCATAATCTATTGCCTTACGAATCTAATTTGTATCATTTGGATGTCATAAGAACGTCCATTATTCGGGCTATCCAATGAGACTGTATTTGTTTAGATTAGGTGAAATCTGGCGAACTAATCACTTTTTTCGCAAGATCAACATTTTTTTAACAAGTTTTAACAAGTTGTTTGGATACTTCAGAAATATCCATTGAGCTGATTTCAAAACAAAGAAAAATAGAAGAAGAGCATTTTCAGTCATTTAAGGATTTTTCTACTTTTTTTCAAAGATTGAGACTCTTTTTGGATCATTTATATTATTTCAATGCATTTATTTTGGGATTCACGCTATAAACCACCGATAGGACTCTGAGTAAAAAAAAGTTTACGAAAAATCGTAGTTGTCGTTTTCGAGAAAAAGGTGTCGTTTTCGAGAAAAAGGCGTCTCAAAAGGCTCCAAAACGGAAAATACTACATTTTCGGCGTTCCATAATTTATTTTCTAACCCTCGAAATCGTATCATTCAGATGTCATATGATAGTCCTTTAATGGGGCTATCCAACGACATTTTAGTTCTTTTGGTCTCCTATCATCTGAATGAGAAATCAAGTTTTTCGCAAGAGTGCAATTTTATTTAACATTTTTTTGGGGGTCATTTTTTGAATACTTCCGGTATTGAGATTATTCTCGGGATAGTTTTAATAACGGTTTTGGGCACTTAAATAGCCACAGGGCTCTGTAATGATATATTACATTATCTTATAAGATAAAATGCCCTTGAAAAATCCTATGTTCAAAAGTGCCAAAAATTCAAAAATGTCAAAATATCGAAAAATAAATTTCAATAACTCAATACATATTATACATCGTTGGAATCGTAATTAGGTCAGCTATCTGAATGTGTAAAAATCTGTTTAAATAATAAAGTAATAGAGCATTTTCCAAAATTTCACGATTTTTCGTCTTTTTTACATTTTCAGTCCCCTTTTTTAATGGCTTCATACACAAGACTATCGAATAGACTCTCGATAGAGAAAGTTTAATAAAAAATTGTATTTTAAGATTTTGAGATAAAGGCGTCCAAAAACGCTCCAAATCAGAAAATACTTGATATTTAGCGTGCCATATTTTGCTGCCTGATCACAGTATCCGTATGAATTGGGTATCATGCGACAGTCCAATCCTCGTGCCGCCGAACGATACCTTAACTGGTTTAATCCATTGATACTGGACGGAGAAGTCGAGTTTTCCCCAAAAGCACCCATTTTTTGCGGGTTTTTTTCAAAACATCGGACATTATTTCGACTACTTCCGGTTTACGCATCCTTCTTGAAATTGCTTTATGCAGCGATTTGACCATATGGCTTTATGATCCACGAGTTTTAGAAACATCGATTGAGGCTTTCAAAAAAATATAAGGGTTATAAAATGGGCAGAAAATTCGAAAAAATAACTCTGAATGACACTTATATTATTGGAATCGGATAGACTTCGGGTATCCAAAAATTTGAAAATTTTGCAAAATAACAAAATTGTCTCGTAAACAACGCATTTTCAAATTTCGAACGACAAAAGCCATAGATGAATGTTCGAAATTGAAAAATGTGAGATAGCCATTGTCTCCGAAAAGATTCAGGGTTTCCAAAAATGTCATTTGTTTGAAAATAGGTAAAGAATTGACGAAACCACAGCCATTTTTTAATTCCCGGCCACCGTCCAAAATTCGTCCACTTCCGGTCTGCGCAGAAGATTCAAATACAGTTTTTCAAGTAACCACCACATGGTTTCCCCGTAGAAAATGTCGAAAATCAAATATACATGGTATATCAAGGTTGTGGACCCTCTAGAGCTCACAATTTTGATCCGATTTTGATGAAACTTGAAATACATGTTTATAACCCAACGATGTTGGATCTTGTCGATATTTGCGCATATCGGACCGTAACTTCCTGAATTATAGCCCTTGACTGTACGAAAAATCGCGTTTTTAGCTTGTGGGCCCTCTAGAGGTCACAATTATTATCAGATTTAAAGAAAAACGTGTGAATATATCACCGTTACACCGTAATGATGGCTGAGTTCGAATTTTGTGAAAATCGGACCGAAACCGACGGACAAAATGGCCGCCCCTCGTACGCTAATAGTGTAAAAATATGGTATATCAAAGGTGTAGACTCTCTAGAGGTCACAATGTTAACCCGATTTTGATGAAACTTGAAATGCATGTTTATAACCCAAAGATCGGATCGTAACTTCCTGAATTATAGCCCTTGATTGTTCGAAAAATCGCTTTTTGTTTAGCTTGTTCTCTATCCATCTCTTGCAAAATGTGGGCGTATCCTGCCTAGCAGCCGCTGGTTTGCTGTTCAGTATACTATCCCAGCGTGCCTTAAACCAAGTGCAAACGGCGCTCTTTATGTTGATGAATTTCAGATGTGCTATGATTCTAAAAACATGCGAAAATCGAACGTAAGTTGCAGCTTTGTTTGAATTCACTTCAACAATGGGCAACCGAAAATGGATTTCGTTTTTAAAAATCCAAGATTGCCTGCATGCATTTCTGTCAGAAAAAAGGTTTGCGTCCAGATCCAGAACTTTACTTGGATGGCGATCGCCTTTCTGTTGTGGGTGAAACCAAATTTCTGGGGCTGACATTTGATAGGAAATTATCATTTATCCCCCATAATATTATTAACCTAAAAAAGAAATGTCTGAAAGCCCTCAAAATATTGAGAGTCTTGTCAAATAATGATTGGGAACAGACCGTAAGGTCTTACTCCGATTATATCGAGCATTAATAACATCAAAACTCGATTATGGGTGTATCGTGTATGGGTCTGCACCATACACAACCAGGGACTTACAACAGTTTAGGAGCATTTCGTACCTCTCCAGTGGACAGTTTATACGTCGAGGCGCATGAGCCCCCACTGCACAGCAGACGTGTTAACTGGCCCTGCAGTATATGCTACGAAAATAGCATCTTTACCAAATCATATTTCATTTAACACCATATTTAGACCTTATAATGAGCATCTATATCTGGTCAAAACGAACGTTATTCCACCTTTCGGTATTCGCATACAACCCCTTTTGTTTGACGCTGATATCAGCCTTGATAGTATTGCGAATACCCCTTTCTTTAGAACTCCGCCGTTTGCTATATCTCTCCCAAAGATCGATTTCGATCTTACTCAACATAAAAAGAGAGATACAAGCTCCACGGTGTTCAGGGAATCACGTGGCTAAGTGGGTAAGACGCTGGCTCGCTAGCCTGGAGGTCGGGTGTTCGATCCCTGCATTGACCGAGAAAGTTCTTTCAGATTTTCCGGCGTGGTTTCCACTTGTCAGTGATACGGGACGGAGGGCCTGACTAGGACAGCTGTCTAGTCGTTCGGATGGGACGAAAAACCGAGGTCCAATGTACATATTGGCGTGTACGTAAATGATCCCTTGGCAGATGGAATTCGATATAAGAGTAGGTCGTAGCGCCGCTGCAGGGGCAAAAATTCCCCCATAGCACACTGTATGGCGTATGCCCGTCTTCATTAGCCCAGTTTAGGAGCAGAAACGTTAAACCCCATTTCATTTCATTTCCCACGGTGTTAAAGTCTCTCTTTCGAGATATGGTCTAGATATGGTGATTATGCTCCAATATATACAGGTGGTTCGAAAGATGATGATCGGGTAGCTTCGGCTACCGTGACACCATCTGAGACCATTTCTGTCCGCCACCCATCTGCTACTTACATCTTTACGGCTGAACTACAGGCCATTCTTCATGCTTTAGAGTTTATTCAATCATCATCTAATTTAAAATATATAACTTTTACTGATTCTTTGTCCACATTACAAGCAATAAATAACAAACAGCTTGATCATCTGCTACTATCAGTCGAATGTATCAGCGAAGACAGTGTCCTTTGCTGGCTACCCAGTCATATGGATATCAAAGGGAATGATCCGGCAGACTCGGCTGCCAAGTCTGCTTTAGATCTTACCGTATTGGAAAAGAAAAAGAAGAGCCAGCAGCAACACAGAACAAAGCAATAAAAACATTTATAGAAGTAATATATGGCATTAAATTTTAATAAATTAAATTGATTCACATACCACCCAATACCACCTCAATATCACCACATACTACCCAATACTACAACAGAGTGATGCAAAATAGACATATCATTTGATTTTTTTTCAAAAATAGAGAGCTATATCGCGGGAAATGTACTTCAAATGCGATACCGATGTCTGGCTGTTCCATTCGCCTCCCTATACCATCCAAAACAAGCCAATAATACTACCAAATACTCATCAAATACTACCAAATACCACCATATATGATCAAATAACAATCTAATATTGTCAGATAACAGCACATTAGTATAATTAGATATTTTGCCAAAATGTTTACCCAGTTATCTCATTTTACAACCGATAAATAGATTTTAAATTGCTACTCAGATTAATCATCTTCTTTGACTTTGCAGTTGATTTCCAAGACGACAAACTTAAAATAAGAAAAACAAGTATGACGATATGCCATATTTTATCCCCAGAATGACCCATCTCTCTCTTACCGCTTGATAGTGACAAGGCGTGGAGTAATCTGTCAAACAAAGTGGGGTTTCTCTGGTCCACCGCTTGCATCTCACTGTTAAACGGGTGTCGCTGTTAAACAACCCTTCGCCAAAGCGAGATAATATTGAACTATAGATTAGTCCCGAAATTACCTAGATAGTGTCGATTGTTTCTATTTATTTTAAAATCAATGCTTTAACAAAACAAATGTTTTTATTATTAAGTTATTGAATATTTACTTACTGCACGATGTTTTATTTTAAAATCAACGAAATTGCACATGTTTCTTTCAAGTGTCGGCGCGACACTTCCAAGTTCATCAAAACTATCATTTGTGGCCTGTTACAGCTCTGTCGGTTTCTTTGATAATATAAACCAGAACTTGATTACCCAATCAACAATCTTAACACAGTTGATTAATTGTTAAGTCAGTTGGAATGTACATACGAGTAGAGCATTACACATTTGTAATAAACATATGCATTGTAATAAACAGGTGCATTTTCGTTAAATTTGAAATAAATTATCGTCCATTAACTAAATATGGAATAACTTAATCGTTGACACGAAAAAATCAATATAAACATATGCATTTTTTTGGTTAAAGCACATACTATTACGTTAATTTTAAAATAAATACACATATAGGCGATTTGATGTGAAATTTTGAAAGAAATAAAACATCCTCCATTAATTAAATATGGAATAACTTAATCGTTGACACGATAGCATCAATATAAACATGCATTTTTTTAGTTAAAGCACATACTATTATCGTTAATTTTTAAATAAATACAAATATATGCGATTTGCTGTGAAACACATTCGTTAATTTTAATAGTTGATATGAAAATATAAACATAGGCAATTTAAAATAGTTACAAACATATGCAATTTGGTGTATAAAACCGATTCGTTAATTTTAATATTTGATATGTGGATATATACCGTAGAATAATTAAAATTTGTTCAATAGTGACAATATTCGAAAAATCGGTAAAATTTTGACAAGAAGGCGCCTGGTTTGGAACCGGAATCATTTAAAAGACAAAGGGAATGCGTTAATAAGTTATTAAAAGACAGATATAGAAATAAATTCGTGTGCTTTCCTGACATATTATACCCAAATGATTTTCTACAGAACCGCGTGCACTTGTAGACAGTGTGTTCTCATACTAAGAAGTTGTCATGTTTGTTTTTACTTCCGGGATGAGATATCATTGACGTAATATTCAAAGTTCCAAAATCGGAAATTGTAGATCGAAAGTAAATGTTTCAAGGTACTTAAAGAAAAAATAATTAGTAAATTAGCTCAAATAGTCAAAAAGTTACAGCTATGTAGGTCAATTGTTTCACCAGTAAATTTCAGGTATTTAGGAATCGTTAAACGTTTTGAAAATATATTGATTCCAAAGTCACCACTTATTCTTGGAAAGGAGGCTAACCAGAAATGTATTGATTTCGGAAATAGGCGACGAATTCACGAAACGGCGGCCTATTACAATTATTTTCAATCCGTTAATGGAAAGTTTTCACTCGTAAACAACTTTGGCGGTACGAAAAACGTCAAAGTCGAATTTCGAAATTCTGAATTTTTCAAATACCAAATATTCGACCATGAGCCCGGCTATCCAGAAATGTATTAATTTCAGAAATAGGAGACAATTCAACAAACTACGGCCTATTGTGTTTATTCACAAGCCCGTTAATTTATTGTGTTTATTCACAAGCCCGTTAATTTAGATTTTTCACTATTTTTCATATTCAATTCAAAGTGGTGACCATCAGTTGACATAAATCAAAATTTTGCTCTAAACGTTTTTCAGAAATTCCTTCAAGGATTCAGAAAATCTAACCCCCATGTCTGTAAGTAAAATATCGCAAAAGCCTTAGGTATTTTTTACGTTTCAAGATGGCGGCACTTCCGGTTCGATCTGACCCATTTTTTATCGATATTTTTAAAAAGTTTAATCCTTAAGTTGAGATAAGTTAGAAAATTTCTAATGACATCTTTCAAGGTCGTATTAGTAAGTTCTACTTACATTCCAAACTTCATCAAAATCGTGCAAGTATTAAAGAAGTTGTCAAGTTAGTCTCATCTTCCGGGTCGAAATCAAAGCGACGAATTTTCGAAATTCGAGAATCGGAAATTGCAGGTGAACACGAATTTCGTCAAGGTACTCGAAGAAAAAGAATTAGTAAAATAGGTAAAAAAAAAACACAAAGTTACGACTGTGCATTGTCAGTTTTTTGGTTCGTAAAATTTGGTGATTTCGAATTCGTAAACGTTGTGAAAATATATTTAATCAATACTCACCAGTCATTTTTTATAATTTTTTTTTTGTAGGTCAAAGTTTCAGAAAGGTCCTATGGTTAGATTTTGAGGAATCCGATTTGCAGGAAACACACACACACACACACACACACCCACACACCCACACACAAATAATAATAACTAGATCTGCTACTGTACTATGCAGATATGAAAGCTTTCAATTTCATCGTCAAGTGTCATCGATTATATCAACCACGCCGGACCAGGATCAAGCTCCGGACCTCCCGGGAAATGAGCCAGCCCCTAACTGAGTCCTTGCCTTGATTACACTTGCATGGAAAGCAGGACTTTTAGCTGCCCATGTATATTGCAAAATCCCAACCCTCATCAATTATAAGACAATGAACTATATTTATTTTGATTTCTTTTCTCTTCAATATAATCCTGACTCTCATTACAGTATTATTTACTTTTGGCCATGTCCTTTTTTAGTGAAAAAACTGAACATTTATAGATGCTTTGTTTCGGTTTAATTATTTGTTAGAACTTTAGGGCAACGTGAAGTTGGCACGTTATTGGGGATTAGAATAACGAATAACGAGCCAGCACGCCAACAAACCAGTCAACATCCTACTCACTTAACAAACGGTCGTCTCATTGTTAGTCGGCCACCCCATGTTCACTTACCCCTACGGTCTGAGGTAGCGAGGAAATGGTAGGATGCAAGGTAGACCGGTCTGTTTTATTGCCTAATCCCAAATCCCAAATAACGAACTGGCATGTTATTGGGGATTCGGCAATAACGCAGGTGAATGCGGGAGAGGGCTGCCCCGTGCACGCCAACAAACGAGCCAACGCCCTACTTGCTTACCAAACGACCGTCAGCGAATCCCAAATAACAAGCCAGCATCGGGATTCGGGATTCGTCAATGTTACTTACGCCCCTGTTTCATTATATATATTTATATTATGTTCCTGAACATATATACAATGTCTGTCGTCTGTTTTGAACTGACAGTCTTACAATTATGCTTGGGAGACTAGGTTATTAAAATGTTGTGCTAATTCCTAATGTTGTTTGATTTTGATGTGTTTCGTCCTGTTGCTAATGCTGGTAAATCATAATCATAGCGGTAAACAATGATACATACATGCATATACGTCTCTCTTCTCAGATCGATTCCAGGTGTAATATTATATATACCCTAAATAATAAACACATAATATGTGAAACTACTACTTACCTTTTTATCATTTTTACGTATAGCATACAGTATTTTACATTCACAACCATATACAGCGTTTGGCTACTATACACGATCAATGAAATCATTTGTCAATTGAGGGCACTGCCATGACAACAATGTAAACCTTGATTTCCACCATTATATTGTCAGTAGATAATGTGTAAACTACAGCTAACATGTTGACATGTGTATTGTAATTACATATCAACGCTATATCGATATACATGTATACAATTCTTTTTCCCAGACATCAACATACATTATGCCAGAGCTAAATCTGCCTATTGAAGGTATTTCTTTAGGCCTTAAATGTTATCTAAATTATTAAATAGACATTAATTAACTGATCCAGACCATAAACAACTTTCGATGCCATCGCTAGCCTGCGATATTTAGAGGATTGGATTAAATTTTTTGAAAAATAATTCAACGTAAAAATAGATAATCGAGACTTTGATTTTTATCGTACCGACTTTAGTAATGATGACCGAGGCTAGCCTAAAATTCAAAAGCTAATATCTCGATTCAGAGTGGAGCAATTTGAAATAAATTTTCAGCGTATTCTATTTACGTTATCTATTTTGTAACTATTATAGCGAGAACTGTCAACTCTTTATCTAATCTCCCATAATGCTCCTTTAATAGAATTAGAATTAAGTTACCTAAAAGAAATCTCACATAAAAAGCAAACGCACATTATAAAGTATAGGAGCAAAGACTAAACGTTTTATTGTACAGCCACATATTAATACATACATGTGTTTAAACTGCATGTTTACATGAATAGTTCACGTGTTGATTTTTTGGGTGATTCAATTTACACAATAAAGGTATATCTTCTAAAGAATAACACAATTAACAAAATACACAAAATGATTTTTATGGACACTACTGAAGATTTTCAATAAACTACAAAAGCCTCTTTAATTTATGTGTAGATTAATCTTCTGGTACGTTGCTAATGGGGAGCACAGTGACTAAGTGAGTAAAACGTTGACTCGCTAACCCGGAGGTCCAGTATTCGATCCCTGCGTTTTTTACACAATATTTTATTCATAAACGAATGGGAGTGAGCAATAGGCTTGTGGCCTATTTCAGCTCTTTCCATAGATACAGAGGTATAATAAAGAGGAGTATGTTATTTACAAAATATGTTTAAAGAATGTACAAACATTAGATTTAAAGAACATATATACAGAGGTTATGTTGAATTGTATTTTGCAATGATTTTGAAATTAAAATCTGTGACTTTGTTTGATAAAAAGGTTAACAGGTTTAGTTAATTGTATATTTGATTCCATTGATAAGCTATTATTACGGCAGAATGCCGTTTCCTTTCTTATTTAGTCCAAGTCTGTAATTTGAACGTAACGTAATCCAAATCCGAGTTTCATACTCAACCGGTATTAGCGAACGCGTTTGATAGGGTGACCCATGCACTCTACAGAAAAACAGTCCACCGCTGATAGTTCGAGACTACCACTGAAGCGTGCACATTCGCCGTGCCGAGACCAACTTTCTGACAGTATGATACTATAAATAGCCATGGCACGTGCAATTCTCTACAAATCTATCAACTATTACAGCCGTAAAAAAATTATTGTTGACGATTTTGAATAGCAGTAAAATTAAGCTTCTTGGTTATTACAGCAGATTTAGAAATTACGTTCGTTTCATTTTTTAAATCGCTTTATCATTAACTGTACCGTTAAGAGCGGCATCTTTTGGTTTAGTACAAATAATATATCTGAAACACTCGGGTTAGACAGGAACATAATACTAGCAGTAGTTTCATTTTACTTTTACAAGCTTCTTAAAACGATTGTTGAGCTACCTAACGTGCTTATTTCTAAATTCAATTTCTTGTTCTAGCTTTCTGTTATGTTTCGTAAAAAAAGTAGTCTTGATTATCACGACCTGTCAATCAGACGTAGAATGGTCGATAGACTGGTTAAGCGAGACTAATTTCAAAACAAGGGCACGTAACCTTTTACTCAAAAGTGTCTGGATGTTATGGACGACGCTTGGAACCAGTTTTCAGTCTATTATTTATACATGATTAATGGTCATAGCTTATTAATTACAACATGATCGTTTATTTAGTGACTATAATTGTGTGGAACTGATTTGAGGCTTGACATATATATAAATATTGTGGCGTAATTGTCGAGATATATGGAGATATTTATTTATGGTGGGTCACCCTACCATTGATGTGCAGAAAAACGGCATGTGTTTTAGAGACCATGCATTTCTAACGCCTGTTACCCTCTCACAAGTTGTAAGTTTACTTGAGAATTATGTAAAAGTGTAAACAGATATCGCAGATCATTTTCATATTATTTTTATTCACTGTCAAGTCATAATTCTGTCAAATTTAACGATTTACTTTCGGGTGTTTTTTCCGCCACGCAAAACCGATATTGCTTGTGTGACGTGAGTGCAATTTCCTCGTCTGCTACATGTAAGTTTGTATTCCTTGATAGGTGATGCATTCCATATTATGAGTCGTTTTAGTGCCAGCATCACTCATCAATACTTATTATTTATTAGTTATGTAGAACGTATATGTTATAGAGTTTATTGTAAATACATGCATGTGTATTTTTATCTTTTCAGTGAAACCGTTCTTCGTTCTACGTTCTTCGTTCTTCGTTCTCTCTTTCATCACACAATCATCCAACGTTCATGTATTCAGTAACGTATATATACCTACCTTCATTGTCATCATAATGAACGAGTTTATCAAACATGGGTACAGGAATAAACGAATAACGATTGATTTTTCTACTTCCTTTTTTATTTTTAACGAACCGTCATTGCAGGAACAATAGCTATCATCTCCCTGTAAAATAATTCTTAAATTAATATTTTGATCATCTATAATTTTGCTAATAATTTCGAACATATGTAGTCTAATTTGATTATAATATAGACAGATAACAAAAATAGTGATATGAATCTTCTTCTTCATTCAGACAATTAAGAAAAAAAGCAGAATCGGACAAGAATTGTTCTTTGAGGTTGCTTTTTAGGTTACTACTATTGTTTCATTTTTGAAAGTGTAAAATATTCTCTTTTCTGTTACCAACGTTATGATAGGGTTTGATTTTTTGACAAGGATATAAATATAACCTCCCGCTAGGGCACTTGAGAGGGGAACGTTGGCTCAAGCGAAGGTCGGCTGCTCTGGCCGCCCTGCGCTTGATTACCGGTGAACGCCGACGCGGAGGCCTTCCCCTCTTGGTTCACTTTATTTATTTTTTTAGAGTTGATTTTATCGCAGCCGGAGAGGCGCCCCGCCGTTTCGCTGTCGCTGCCAGCTCGGGAGTGGAGAACGGCGTGGTAGCGCCTCTGCGCCGTAGTTTTTTTTCTGGGTTACTTTTTCTATAGGGTCGGGACCCGGGGCGCCGGGCCTGTTCTCAGGCACGGTGGACAGGATGCTGCCGGTGCTAGGGAGCGACGGGGCCGGGCTGCTCGTTTCGCAGAACTCGCCTCAGGGCAGTGCTGATCTCGGCAGACCGCCGCACTTGAAGAGGGAGATGGTAGTACCGCTTCTGGGTTTCCTCTGAATGTGACATCTGTGCCGCCAGATCGGCGGCGAGGGTCGGGTGCCTCTCGAGCATAGAGCACACGATGGACTTGCGTACGACCCGACCCGACCCGACTGTTAAACTTTTTCCCTAGGAAATTGCCGTAGCGGCTATTCAGCAGTGCACCCATCTCGGAAGGCGTGTAAAGGCAAGGCGGACCTGAACTTGATGAATAGCATGTCCTCACGGCTGTGCCTGGCCTGGGCCAGACAGGGCATGAACTGAAAATACCGCATGATCTCATCGTAGAATTTCTCCTCGGGCGGGAATTTAGCCGGCCCGGCATAGCCGGTCTTGTGCTTGTAGACTGAAACCACCCTCATTAATTCGCCATCGGCGCCCGTCGACGGCACTTCATCCAAAAATTCGCCTATGGCCATGTTACAGACGGCAAGGCTGCGCTGACCCGTGTTGAGCAAGATCTGGCCGAAGAGGTAGGCTAGTACCTGACAGTTTTCTACGGGGCACTCGTATCTGACCGAGTTGCACTTGTACGTACGTATGCTCTTTGCAACGGCATCCTGTCTACACATGCCGTGCACTGCCCGATAATGTCTCGCCAGTCGTACGACTGAAGCCTCACAGAGAGAGCACTGCCTAGCGGCCTCGTCATAATGAGAGACTGATGACCGACTGAAACTTCGGCCGGGCCCAGCCCGATACCCGTGCTGTGCGACACGCCAGCATCCCGTCAAATCTTTAAGAAGATTTAAGGGAGAGAATCTGGCCAAGGGGGGGAATAATTAGGGCAATGCCGCTAAAATCGCAACCCAGTGACGCTACACGAAGGTCGAAGGGCGCTTCGGACGGGGAAATATACTCCCCCTCTGCCCCGCGCGAAAAGAGACGGCTGACCGCGGCCGCGATCGGCTGGAAATTGCATGCAGGTCACACCCCCCACCCCAATCGGATATCTTAATGAGCCGAAACTTTTTAGGCCACTCGGTTCCCCGAGTACGATAATTTAATTTCTACCGAACATTGATCATTCGCCCGTCGAACACGCCCGGCGAAAACAGCGCTAGCCAGAGGTTCCCTGTCTGAGAGGAACGAAGGAAAGGCAGAGAATACAGCAGATCTGTTTGCCTAAGACAGGCAGAGCTGTTCACGTAATTTTCTCGTCTTTCATCGGGGCGCGGCTGCTTTGCCGCGAAGGCAGTGTGTCGATGTAGCCCGCTGGCAGCCTTTCCCTAACGAGCATTTTTTTTTGGGCCATTGAGCGCACGCCACACCCACACCTTTTGAACAGGATAAATCAAGGGCTAGGCGGGTCGAGATTTCCTCGGGCGAGCGGTCGTCTGGAATGGCTTGCTAGCGCGTTCTCCCCGCTCTTACCTGCCGGCCGAGCGCTGGTGACTGGGCGCTAACGGCTGGCGGAGGGCGGCCAAAGTTGTCTGAGCGCGGGTCCCTGGCCACGAGAGAGACGCCGGCTAAAAACTCCTCGAGTCAGCGCTCGCGTAGAAGCGCTGGCTAGCGCGCTGACGAGCTGTCCCCTGCTCGTCGCCAGGGCGCCGCTGCCTTGGCTACCCGCTAGCGGAGGGCGGCTAAAGTTGTCTGAGCGAGCGTCCGTTGGTCACGAGTGATGCACAGGCATGAATTCGGCCGAGTCCCGACAGTCACTGTTCGCATGGCAGAGAGATACCAGCTTGTTGGGCCGAGACCGTCAAATTTTTAGAGTCGGCGCTCGCTAGAGAGATACGAGCAGGCTATCTCCCCCGCTTTTAACTACTGGTCACGAGAGAGGCGCCGGCTAAAAATTGCTCGAGACAGCGCTCGCGTAGAAGCGCTGGCTAGCGCGCTGACGAGCTTTCCCCTGCTCGTCGGCAGGGCGCCGCTGCCTGGGCTACCCGCTAGCGGAGGGTGGCCAAAGATGTCTGAGCGAGGGTCCCTTGGTCACGAGTGATGGACAGACATGAATTCGGCCGAGTCCCGACAGCCACTGTTCGCATGGCAGAGAGATACCAGCCTGTCCCCCAAGGCGGCATTTCCTCGAGTCGGCGCTCGCTAGAGAGATACGAGCCGGCTATCTCCCCCGCTTTTAACACTGATCACGATAGAGGCGCCGGCTTAAAATTCCTCGAGTTGAAACCTACTTTTTCGCATTAATAGGAGGGTAGGTTGGTGAGGGAGAGAGGTCTGACCCGGTACGGTGCATGTTTATACCTTTCAAACGAGTGCGTTTTCTCACTGGTGAAGCTCAGCCAGTCCTTGGGGGGGGGGGGGGGGGGGGGGGCAGGGAACTTTGGCGGAGTATTGGTCGGGCGAGTTTCTGGAAACGAGCGCTTTGCGGTGGAAGGTTGGCCGGTCTCCTCTTGCGCGGTGCGTACACCGCGGCTGAGTGAGTGTGTGTCCGTGCAGCGGTCCGCAGTTTATAGAGTACGGCCGTAGGCGTTGGATCACCCCGCTCGTGCGTTGAATTGCAGTGAATTGCAGTGACGATCATCGACGTCTCGAACGCACATGACGGTCGCGGGCTCTCCCACGGCCACGTTCGTTCGAGGGCCGGCAAGTGAAACTTCCCAAGACTGGGATTCGCGGTCACCCGCGAGGCCCCGTCTCCTAAAAGACAGACAGACGGAGGGGAGTGCCGCGACAGCACGGACGGTAGCACGGCGCCAAGCTCTCACCTGGGACGAACCTTTGGCCGGGTACGTCGTCTCCGCCAATTCCTTCCTTCACCTGCCTCGGATCGAGCGAGATCACCCGCTGAACTTAAGCATATCAGTAAGCGGAGGAAAAGAAACCAACCGGGATTCCCTCAGTAGCGGCGAGCGAAGGGGGAAGAGCCCATCGCCGAATCCCCAGTCGGTCATCGGCGGTCCGGGAACTGTTGCGGTAGGGTCCGACTCGCCAGGTGTCTGACTGTCCGAGCAAGTCCCGCGGGACAGGTCTGCTCCCAGAGTGGGTGTGAGGCCTTTACCACGGCCTGGGTCTTCGGCTTGGCGCATTCGGTGCCCGAGAGTCGAGTTGCTTGGGATCGCAGCTCAAAGCGGGTGGTAGGCTCCATCCAAGGCTAAATACTGGCACGAGTCCCATAGCGAACAAGTACAGTGAGGGAAAGTTGAAAAGAACTTTGAAGAGAGAGTTCAAGAGACCGTGATAGCCAGGATAGCTGGCGCTCGCCGCGACAGTTTCGTCCGGTAAAGCAAATGACTAGAGCAGCCCATGCCGAAAGGGCGTGGAGCTATTATCAAACTTTGAACGGTCGAGGAGTGGTGTCTTCCGCTCGATCTGGGAGGCTGGACCCCCGCAGACATGTACGAGTGCCAAGTGGGCCACTTTTGGTAAGCAGAACTGGCGCTGTGGGATGAACCAAACGCCCACAGCGTGTCATTAACACTTCTGGGAGATGAAAATAGATGATCATTTCATCGTCACTTCTGAAAGACTATTAAAAAAACGATCATTTCATTCACACTTCTGTGAGATAGATCATATAGATGATCATTTTATCGTCACTTCTGAAAGATAGTCTATATACAACTGCATGTCATTAACACGTCTGGGAGATAGTGAAAATAGATGATCATTTCATCGTCACTTCTGAAAGACTATTAAAAAAACGATCATTTCATTCACACTTTCAAAAATTGATGAAATAAATGATGAGATAAAATGCCTGAAGATCCGCTATCGCGGTGAAAACGTTAGCATAAAAATGTAGTTTTATTTTTCCATCTTTAATTTCAATTATATATTACCAAAGAGCAGCTTTAATTAACTATTCTAATATATATATATATATATATATATATACCGTCTGAACTGTTTTAAAATTCATATTCATTAGCCTACTCGATTTGAACAAATAAGTGAATATATTGAAATATGGCGTCTGTCTAAAAATAGGTCATTAGCGGGGTTCGCTCTTCACGGAGTCCAAGTACTAGATACGCAGCTTATTATATATCCTGTATTCCTTATTTACACATAATAATTAATCAAATTCGTGGTTATTCACTGTTTCGCTTCGTCTAAAGTCCAGTGGTACGGAACTCGTATTATTTGACGGGGATATGGCCGGGTATTTAAATTTAAAATGTGGTCTTAATACAAAATTCCAGATGTCATATTACGTATCACTGAAAAGCACGTTCTTTGCTCATTTCAAATATGTATTTTTTTTTCTGGCGCATTTATATTTATTTACTTTGAAAAACAATCAATGTTGGATGGTGTAAAATCTATTACCATGTTTACGGAGAGGTGGTGTGTTGTTCTCCATCAACATGGCGGCGTCCTGTATCTAGGTCATGTATCGGATACCGGTACGCTCTAATAGGCATAGACTATAATCAAAATGGCCGACGAGAATTGAATGTTTTGATAGTTGAATTTCATTAGGATCTAATGTGGCTTTGAACACACGGAATGCAAGCATGCCTGCCTTATTTGACATTATATTATTTCAGATTATACTGCCACCATGGGTCGTAGGCGTTATGTAGCGATTAGCGACGATCCCCGAATGATCGAGATTTACGGTCGGCATTTCTTTTATCAGGCTACCGCTTCAAAATGTACACAAGTGAATGATGCGTCTTATGTACAACTCATCTTACAAATAAACTTGCTATTTCTATCAATGATTCAGGCACCTAAATATAATAACATACCATCATACATGTGTAGGCTACACGGTAAAAGTAAAAGTAAATTTGCTGGAAATTTGGTAATCCTTGTAAGATTTGATGTGTTGTGTAGGCTGCACGGTGCCGGTACATATTTAAAATATTTCATTCAATACGGTATTTTAAAAGACCAAAGCCACCAATAACACTCAATAGGCAATACATGTAGTTTTACATCTGACTGAAAATGTATATGATAGCCTAATATTGCTGTATTATTTAAGCAAAACTTTATTAAAATAACCAAATAATAAATTGGATATTAGTAAAGCATCTAAAGAATGGGCGAATGTAAAGCAAAGTAAGATTTGGCAAATAAAAATTCCATTTGGCCATAAAATATATAAACAATTTTGCGTGAGAAAGTGATAGCTATTAAATTGTCATTTCCTATGTTTACAATATTATGCTGCTGACATTTTATTGTTGTTGAAATGAGTTAGTGCATATTGCTTTAAGCGGTGGACACAGTAGCCGAATGATTCTGTCGAATGAATCCGCGCCAATATTGGTCACTGTCATCTGACTGTTTGATATATTCGCCCGAACTATATTTAATCACCAATTTTATCGAGAAGTCACGTGATTGTTTGAAGACATGGTCGCTGCCATGTTTAATCATGCGAGGTCAAAGGTGATCCAATCACTAGTGAATCGGGTGGGAGTATGCCCACTTATTTGGCCGAAGCCGAATGATTCGGCTAGTGTGTCCACGACAGACCTTATGATTTCACGCGCACACATTAAGCACAAGACCATTCAACCCCCACATTGAAAAGAAAAGACGCAAGCAAAGAACTAAATGTTAGCCAGGAAGTTACCCAATTTGTGGTGAGTGGACATTAAACCCCATATTTTCACTGTCTCATATACAAACACAAAAGGTGCAGTGTGCTGTGGGAAATTTCACCTTGACAGCTGCCATATGACCTACTCTTATATCAAATTACAACTTCTTTTACATGTTGGTGTTGATTTCCCGGTGGTACGTGACAGGGAGTAGGGTCGCCTGTCCAACCTCGTGGGTTTTCTCCGGATCCTCCGGTTATTGAAATAAAATTGAACCATATGTTAGTCCTGAAATGACCTAGTTGGTGTCGAGTGGAGGTTAAACCCTATTTCTCTCTCTCTCTCTCTCTTTTACATTCACACACACATGACCTCGGGCTCTTTTACGTGCACACCAATGTCCTAACAACTATGGATACTTTCTTGACAGGCCCTCCGCCCTACACCACTGACAATGAGAAACCTTTGGTCAGAAAATCCTAATGAACTGTCTAGGCCAACAGTGGGATCCTGGTTAGTGAGCCTGCATTAAGCAACTGATATGAAATGAAATGGGGTTTAACGTCTTGCTGTTCTTCTCTGACTGACCAAATGAAAACAGTAATACGCCATTCAGAGTGCTATAAGGGAATTTTGCCCTGACACATTGAATTCCAACTGCCAAGGGTTATTTTATGTGCACTCCATTACTTTGTCTCTTGCCAGGCCTTCCGTCCTGCACCGCTAACAATGGGGAACCACACCAGAAAATCCTGATAAACTTGGGATTTCTAAGTTAGCGAGCTAATGTCTTACTCACAGAGCCACTATAGTTAGTAAAACAAACGTCTTACCCACCGAGCCACTGTGGCTCCCCTATATTAGGAAGTGACAAATTGAATGATTGGTTATAACGCCCTGTTTTTCTGCTCCATCTAATGAAACCGGGGAATAATCTGTCAGACAATGCACAGACAGCGGTGCTATATAAACAGTATGAACAACTAGATGCTGTTTCTTGCCAAGACCTCTGTCCGACACCACTCTCAATGGTAAATTATTCCGGAAATACTGAGTAATTTTGTTGACATGCCGGGATACAGTGTGCAATGAGAAGACCTTATCTTATTTCAAAATCCAACTGTCCAACTTTTACATACACTCCAATGTTGTTGTGCCATCCGCACGACTATACAACTGTTTCCTCCTGGTCCCCATGAATTTCTCCCACTGCAAAAGACCCCTACAGCCAAATAATTGAAATAAAATTGATCCATGTGTTAGTCCTGCTATGGCGTAGTTTGTGTAGAGTGGACATTAAACTTCATTTCTCTCTCTTCTTGCCATGCCCCATGTCCTGCACCACTGGAAAGGGGGAAGCAAGGCGTTAAATCTAGAAGAGCTTTCCTGGGCAATGACAGGATCGAACACGGGACGACTCGGCTAGTGTGCCAACGTCTCACTCACTGAGGGGGGGGGGGCCGAATGGTTAGCACGTGCGCGCTGTATCATAAAGTCTGTCATTGAGTCAACTGGCATGGTTTTGAATCCCCAGTTACGTGACAAGGAGTGGTCGTCTCTCCAACCTTGTGGGTTTTCTCTGGGTCCTCCGGTTTCCTCCCACTGCTAAAGACCCCTACGCACATGCGCAAATTATAGAAATAAAATTGAACCACATGTTAGTCTCAAAAAGACATTAAGTAGGTCTATAGTCGATATTAAAATTGCGAGAATCTGTCATTTTAAAAAAATAAATATAAGGCACTAAGGCCTTATCTTATTTCAAAATCCAACTGTCCAAATTTTACATACACGCCAATGTGCATGTGCGATGTCGGGGTTTTTATTTGTTGTGCCATCCGCACGACTATACAACTGTTTTCTCCTGGTCCCCAGGTTTTCTCCCACTGTTTGTGTAGACTGGACATTAAACTCCATTTCTCTCTCTCCTTGTCCGGCCCTATGTCCTGCACCACCAGCAAGGGAAAACCACGGCATAAAATCTAGAGGAGCTTTCCTGGACAATGACAGGATCGAACTGGGGCGACCCAGCTAGTGTGCCAACGTCTCACTTACTAATCTGACAAACTGGATTATATTCAATATACATGTAAGAACCAGAATTGTTTTAATTTGAGACAATTTTTTTAGATGTTTAAAATTATATTACATTTATTAAAGTGAAAAGAAATTGTACGACATGTACTTGTAAAGTTGTTTGATATATACAGTTTCAAAACAAATTTGGTTTTGTAAAATAAAAAGTTACTGTAGGCCCTATTGAAAATTTTCTCTTTCAGTATTTGACCAAATTTGTTATGGATGCTGACAAAATTGGGCTTTGATACCAAAAATTAACCTTCCAATACACCTATGTAAACTTTTGATAATATAGGGGGTGGGTTTTGGATGACTGAATGGATGGTGTGAGCGCGTTGTATCGTAAGGTCTGTTATTGAGTCAACTGGCATGGTTTTGATTCCCCAGTTACGTGTTTCCTCCCACTGCTAAAAGACCCCTACGTGCATGCGCAAATTATGGAAATAAAATTGAACCATATGTTAGTCTCAAAAAGACATTAAGTAGGTCTATAGTCTATATTAAAATTGCGAGAATTTGTCATTTAAAAAAAAAAAGTCCTAGGCCTTCGTAGGCCCTACACCTATCATATTTTCAATGACATCGAAATTTCAGGAACTATAATTCATGAAAAGTTAAAATATTGAACAACAATGTTTTGATACAATAATTAACATTTCCTTTGGAAGAAATGTAAAAAGATTTTTAAAAATGTTGACATTTAGACATTGCTAAAATTTTCTTCTTATTATTATTTCTGTTTATTAATATTATACTATTATTATTATTGTAGCATATTTATAGTGATCAGGTGAACTTACAGAGTGACAATACAAAAAAAAATAATGTTATTGTTAACCAGTTGTATTATAAGGTCCATGGTATATGCTACTATTAATACAACAGGGTCAGTTAGAATCCTGTTTAAATATGTGTTTTTAAGTTGTTTTTTAAATAAATATATAGAGATGTAGGCCTACAACATCTTAAACTAAATTTTTAATTGTAGGTCTAACTGTAATTAAATTAGCCTATTAGTATTATCAAAATTGCTATCAAGTATTTAAAAATATTTTTGACCTATTTATTTTTGTGGGTGTTACTACTGTGACCCAGATGTGAGATAATTAATACATTACAAGTCTCAACTCTCAAGCGAAATATAGGCTAGTTCATGATTGGAAAACAATGTTTTGATACATAATTCAACATTTTTTTAGGAAATAGATTTATAACCAAACACAAACAAAAGAATTTCTGTTAATGATACCGGTAGTAAAAAATGATTTTTAAATTCCTTTTTTTTACTCGTATTTTCTAAAGATCGCTAGGATTGGTCAACAATGACGTAAGTGAAATTTAATCCAATCGTAGCCTTCGTCTCATATTATCGACGCCATCTTTTTCTTTTCGCTAACTTGATTAATAATGATGAAAACAATTTAAGGTAAGTTATACATGAATCACCCATTTCAAAAAAATGGCGTCTCGCTGATGCATTGTGTGAGATCAGCGAGCAAACTCACGAGGAGGCCGTCATTGCTTTGCATGGGATTTCTCTGACCAAATTGCGAAAAACGCCGATTTTACTGTTATTTTAAGGATGGAGGATATTTCATACGATGCGATAGAGACCTTGAAGGTTGATGCACTTAAAGAATATTAATAATAATAAAACTTCAGGAAATACTAAAGGGTAGAGTGTAAATACTGCAAAGGTGTTCTCTTTATAACTAACAAGGCATAGAATAGATCATACAACAAGACTAATAATAGTAATTAATTTTAAAATATATAAATGAATAATACTGAATGTAATAAACATGTTTTTTATTAAGCATTCTTAATGTACCCTGTGCTATTTATTTCTATGCAACACTGTACACACACAGTTTGAGTATTGACCTGCTAAACGTGACAGCGATCAGCTGATTGATACGAAGGTTAAGTTTTGACAGCTGTTGGTTTTGAAGTTTTCATTTTACCTTTTTGCGATCTGTATACTTCAGAATGTGCTTCCTGGGGTATTCTTTACGTGCATCAACCATCTGTGTCACTATCACATCATATGAAATATCCCCCATGCGTACGTGTGGACGAGTTGACCAATGCCGTGTCAACGACTAACAAGTGTATATGTATTTTGATATTTGTGGACGAAATAACTAGACTTTTTGTGTGGACGAGTTAACTGGCATTCATTTTGAATGATTAAAGTTGTTTTCGGTAAATTTAAACTGCGGTACACTGTACCGGTACTTAAAAAGTTGAATTTATTTCGTCTTTATTTTTTTTTCACAGGTTGTAAATTAATAATCCACCAGTGCCGGTATGTGAAAAATGTGTCTAGACAAGATGGTAAATTGAAGTAAACTTATTCTGTCACCCTACATGTCTGTTATTCCATACATGGGCCGATGATCTGAAATCCGTTAGTTCAATGGTTCTTGAGGTTGATACATGGTTGGGCGGCCTGAGAATCTGAAAGTCAGTTATAGAGATTACCCCTCAGTACTGCTGTCCAATAATCATACGTTCCCTAATTCCTTGTAGTTTAAATGCAGCTAATGGCCCGTAAATTTAAATCTTTCAACCTTTTATTCCGATGGTCCCAATATTGAATAATTTCTCAAGTAGAAATCACATGGAATCCACCCTCGCCACTGTTAAAGTTCAGGGTTCGATCCCAGTGTTGCCAAGTAAGTTCCTCAGAATTTCCTGGCATGATTTCTCCTTGTCAGATTCAGATAGGAAGAAAACCAGGGTCTCTTGGACATGCTGGAGGACACGTAAAAGAACCCTTGGCATTTGGAATTTGTTATAAAAGGCTGCAACTCTGCTGTCCAAACAAAACTTCCCTCAAAGCAACAGAAACCCTCATGGTCATAGGCCACTGCATAGCGTATGTTTATCTTCATTCAACCTCATTTCCCTTTTTTTTCAGAAAAATTAGAATTTTAAAGGAAAGAATTCAAAGACGTGTATGACATGATGCGAAACACTCATTACCTTATACATGTGTAGGTAATATTTAAATTGATTTTTCAGAAAACTTTCTTCACAGGTCAATTTTAGCCTAGAACACTGTAAATGATGAGGCTTAGTAAGACGCAGGCACCCTAACCAAGAGCCACTGTGGCTCCCCTATATTAGGAAGTGACAAATTGAATGATTGGTTATAACGCCCTGTTTTTCTGCTCCATCTGATGAAACCGGGGAATAATCTGTCAGACAATGCACAGTCAGCGGTGCTATATAAACAGTATGAACAACTAGATGCTGTTTCTTGCCAAGACCTCTGTCCGACACCACTCTCAATGGTAAATTATTCCGGAAATACTGAGTAATTTTGTTGACATGCCGGGATACAGTGTGCAATGAGAAGACCTTATCTTATTTCAAAATCCAACTGTCCAACTTTTACATACACTCCAATGTTGTTGTGCCATCCGCACGACTATACAACTGTTTCCTCCTGGTCCCCATGGTTTTCTCCCACTGCAAAAGACCCCTACAGCCAAATAATTGAAATAAAATTGATCCATGTGTTAGTCCTGCTATGGCGTAGTTTGTGTAGAGTGGACATTAAACTTCATTTCTCTCTCTTCTTGCCATGCCCCATGTCCTGCACCACTGGAAAGGGGGAAGCAAGGCGTTAAATCTAGAAGAGCTTTCCTGGGCAATGACAGGATCGAACACGGGACGACTCGGCTAGTGTGCCAACGTCTCACTCACTGAGGGGGGGGGGGCCGAATGGTTAGCACGTGCGCGCTGTATCATAAAGTCTGTCATTGAGTCAACTGGCATGGTTTTGAATCCCCAGTTACGTGACAAGGAGTGGTCGTCTCTCCAACCTTGTGGGTTTTCTCTGGGTCCTCCGGTTTCCTCCCACTGCTAAAGACCCCTACGCACATGCGCAAATTATAGAAATAAAATTGAACCACATGTTAGTCTCAAAAAGACATTAAGTAGGTCTATAGTCGATATTAAAATTGCGAGAATCTGTCATTTTAAAAAAATAAATATAAGGCACTAAGGCCTTATCTTATTTCAAAATCCAACTGTCCAAATTTTACATACACGCCAATGTGCATGTGCGATGTCGGGGTTTTTATTTATTGTGCCATCCGCACGACTATACAACTGTTTTCTCCTGGTCCCCAGGTTTTCTCCCACTGTTTGTGTAGACTGGACATTAAACTCCATTTCTCTCTCTCCTTGTCCGGCCCTATGTCCTGCACCACCAGCAAGGGAAAACCACGGCATAAAATCTAGAGGAGCTTTCCTGGACAATGACAGGATCGAACTGGGGCGACCCAGCTAGTGTGCCAACGTCTCACTTACTAATCTGACAAACTGGATTATATTCAATATACATGTAAGAAACAGAATTGTTTTAATTTGAGACAATTTTTTTAGATGTCGTTTAAAATTATATTACATTTATTAAAGTGAAAAGAAATTGTACGACATGTACTTGTAAAGTTGTTTGATATATACAGTTTCAAAACAAATTTGGTTTTGTAAAATAAAAAGTTACTGTAGGCCCTATTGAAAATTTTCTCTTTCAGTATTTGACCAAATTTGTTATGGATGCTGACAAAATTGGGCTTTGATACCAAAAATTAACCTTCCAATACACCTATGTAAACTTTTGATAATATCGGGGGTGGGTTTTGGATGACTGAATGGATGGTGTGAGCGCGTTGTATCGTAAGGTCTGTTATTGAGTCAACTGGCATGGTTTTGATTCCCCAGTTACGTGTTTCCTCCCACTGCTAAAAGACCCCTACGTGCATGCGCAAATTATGGAAATAAAATTGAACCATATGTTAGTCTCAAAAAGACATTAAGTAGGTCTATAGTCTATATTAAAATTGCGAGAATTTGTCATTTAAAAAAAAAAGTCCTAGGCCTTCGTAGGCCCTACACCTATCATATTTTCAATGACATCGAAATTTCAGGAACTATAATTCATGAAAAGTTAAAATATTGAACAACAATGTTTTGATACAATAATTAACATTTCCTTTGGAAGAAATGTAAAAAGATTTTTAAAAATGTTGACATTTAGACATTGCTAAAATTTTCTTCTTATTATTATTTCTGTTTATTAATATTATACTATTATTATTATTATAGCATATTTATAGTGATCAGGTGAACTTACAGAGTGACAATACAAAAAAAAATAATGTTATTGTTAACCAGTTGTATTATAAGGTCCATGGTATATGCTACTATTAATACAACAGGGTCAGTTAGAATCCTGTTTAAATATGTGTTTTTAAGTTGTTTTTTAAATAAATATATAGAGATGTAGGCCTACAACATCTTAAACTAAATTTTTAATTGTAGGTCTAACTGTAATTAAATTAGCCTATTAGTATTATCAAAATTGCCATCAAGTATTTAAAAATATTTTTGACCTATTTATTTTTGTGGGTGTTACTACTGTGACCCAGATGTGAGATAATTAATACATTACAAGTCTCAACTCTCAAGCGAAATATAGGCTAGTTCATGATTGGAAAACAATGTTTTGATACATAATTCAACATTTTTTTAGGAAATAGATTTATAACCAAACACAAACAAAAGAATTTCTGTTAATGATACCGATAGTAAAAAATGATTTTTAAATTCCTTTTTTTTACTCGTATTTTCTAAAGATCGCTAGGATTGGTCAACAATGACGTAAGTGAAATTTAATCCAATCGTAGCCTTCGTCTCATATTATCGACGCCATCTTTTTCTTTTCGCTAACTTGATTAATAATGATGAAAACAATTTAAGGTAAGTTATACATGAATCACCCATTTCAAAAAAATGGCGTCTCGCTGATGCATTGTGTGAGATCAGTGAGCAAACTCACGAGGAGGCCGTCATTGCTTTGCATGGGATTTCTCTGGCCAAATTGCGAAAAACGCCGATTTTACTGTTATTTTAAGGATGGAGGATATTTCATACGATGCGATAGAGACCTTGAAGGTTGATGCACTTAAAGAATATTAATAATAATAAAACTTCAGGAAATACTAAAGGGTAGAGTGTAAATACTGCAAAGGTGTTCTCTTTATAACTAACAAGGCATAGAATAGATCATACAACAAGACTAATAATAGTAATTAATTTTAAAATATATAAATGAATAATACTGAATGTAATAAACATGTTTTTTATTAAGCATTCTTAATGTACCCTGTGCTATTTATTTCTATGCAACACTGTACACACACAGTTTGAGTATTGACCTGCTAAACGTGACAGCGATCAGCTGATTGATACGAAGGTTAAGTTTTGACAGCTGTTGGTTTTGAAGTTTTCATTTTACCTTTTTGCGATCTGTATACTTCAGAATGTGCTTCCTGGGGTATTCTTTACGTGCATCAACCATCTGTGTCACTATCACATCATATGAAATATCCCCCATGCGTACGTGTGGACGAGTTGACCAATGCCGTGTCAACGACTAACAAGTGTATATGTATTTTGATATTTGTGGACGAAATAACTAGACTTTTTGTGTGGACGAGTTAACTGGCATTCATTTTGAATGATTAAAGTTGTTTTCGGTAAATTTAAACTGCGGTACACTGTACCGGTACTTAAAAAGTTGAATTTATTTCGTCTTTATTTTTTTTTCACAGGTTGTAAATTAATAATCCACCAGTGCCGGTATGTGAAAAATGTGTCTAGACAAGATGGTAAATTGAAGTAAACTTATTCTGTCACCCTACATGTCTGTTATTCCATACATGGGCCGATGATCTGAAATCCGTTAGTTCAATGGTTCTTGAGGTTGATACATGGTTGGGCGGCCTGAGAATCTGAAAGTCAGTTATAGAGATTACCCCTCAGTACTGCTGTCCAATAATCATACGTTCCCTAATTCCTTGTAGTTTAAATGCAGCTAATGGCCCGTAAATTTAAATCTTTCAACCTTTTATTCCGATGGTCCCAATATTGAATAATTTCTCAAGTAGAAATCACATGGAATCCACCCTCGCCACTGTTAAAGTTCAGGGTTCGATCCCAGTGTTGCCAAGTAAGTTCCTCAGAATTTCCTGGCATGATTTCTCCTTGTCAGATTCAGATAGGAAGAAAACCAGGGTCTCTTGGACATGCTGGAGGACACGTAAAAGAACCCTTGGCATTTGGAATTTGTTATAAAAGGCTGCAACTCTGCTGTCCAAACAAAACTTCCCTCAAAGCAACAGAAACCCTCATGGTCATAGGCCACTGCATAGCGTATGTTTATCTTCATTCAACCTCATTTCCCTTTTTTTTCAGAAAAATTAGAACTTTAAAGGAAAGAATTCAAAGACGTGTATGACATGATGCGAAACACTCATTACCTTATACATGTGTAGGTAATATTTAAATTGATTTTTCAGAAAACTTTCTTCACAGGTCAATTTTAGCCTAGAACACTGTAAATGATGAGGCTTAGTAAGACGCAGGCACCCTAACCAAGAGGTCTTTGGTTTTCCAAAAAAGTTCTGGAGCGGTTTTCCCTTGTCAGCGTGGTGGGACTGGGAGGGCCTGGCAAGGACAGTATCCAGTTGTTCAGAATCAGATGGTACAAAAAACACAAGGTCCAGTGTAAACATTGGTGTAAAAGAACCCTTGACAGAATTCAATATAGTAGGCTTTAGCGGAGTGGTTCCGGGCAAAATTTCCCTTATAGGTCACTGTATGGCATATATCTGTATTCATTAGTCCGGTGGGTGCATAAAAGTAGACATTAAATTATTATGCTTGGGATTGTTGCTGGAAAATAAAACGTGACACATTCCTAACTCAACATTAACTTCTTAGCTCAAGTAGTTCAATGATTTCACTTGCCTGAAAATGAAACTGATTGCCTAAATGTACAAATTGCATGAATTTTGCTTTGTGGGATAATTAAGTCATATAGGTGGGATTGTTTATGTAGTCTGATAAAAAATCTCCAGTTAACTTTTAATGTCGCTCCCCGATCCTTTTTATACGCCCACATTTTCATGTGGACGTATATTGTCGTCGCTCCTGTCCGTCCGCCCGTCCACAATTGCTTGTGAACACTCTACAGGTCACAATTCTTATCCGATTTCAACGAAACTTGACATATAGGTTTATCTCCCCAAGATCTCGTTTCCTTTCGATATTAATATTAGCATGTATCGGACCGTAACTTCATGGAATATGGCCCATGATTGTACGTAAAATCGCGTTTTTAGCTTGTGAACACTGTCGAGGTCACAATTTTTATCCGATTTGGTTTAAACTTTAAATGTATGTTTATAACCCAACGATCTCGGTTCCTTTCGATATTCGCGCATATCGGACCATAACTTTCTGAGTTATGGCCCCTGATTGTACGAAAAACACGGTTTTAGCTTATGGACCCCATACAGATCACAATTTTTACCCGATTTAAAAAAAAACGTGTGAATATATCACCGTTACACCCAAAAAACGTGTGAATATATCACCGTTACACCCTAAGGATGATTGAGTTCGAATTTCGTAAAAATCGGACCGAACCTGACAGACAAAATGGCAGCCCCTCGTTCGCAAATAGTGTCAAAATATTGCGTATCAGGGTTGTGGACCCTCTGGAGGTCACAATTTTCATCTGATTTTGATAAAATTTGGAATGCATGTTTATAACCCACAGATCTCGGTTCCTTTCGATATTCGCACATATCGAACCATAACTTCCTCAATTATGGCCCTTCATTGTACGAAAAATCGCGTTTTTAGCTTGTGGTCCCTCTAGATGTCACAATTATTATCCGATTTAAAAAAAAACGTTTGAATATATCACCGTTATACATTAAGGATAGTTGAGTTCGAATTTCGTAAAAATCGAACCAAAACTGACGGACAAAATGGCCACGCCTCGTTGTCAAATAGCGTAGAAATATGGTATATCAATGTTGTGGACCCTGTAGAGACATGAAATGCATATTTACAACGCAAAGATCTTGGTTCCTTTCGATATTCGTGCATATTGGATGGTAACTTCCTGAATTATGGCCCTTGATTGTATGAAAAGTCGCGTTTTTAGGATGTGATCACTCAAGATGTCACAATTTTTATCCGATTAAAAAAAAACGTTTGAATATATCACTGTTACAGCCTTATGATGGTTGAGTCCGAAGTTTAGTACAAATTGGACCAAAACTGCCGGACAAAATGGCTGCTCCTCGTACGCAAGTATTGTAAATATATGGTATATCAAGGTTTTGGACCCTCTGGAGAAAGGACACAAATTTGATCCGATTTTGGAAATACATGTTTATAACCCAAAGATCTTGGTTCCTTTCAATATTCATGCATATCGGACCATAACTTCCTGAATTATGTCCCTTGATTGGATGAAAAATCACTCCTTTTTTGAGCTTGTTCTCTGTCCATCTCTTGCAAAATCTGGGCGTATCTTGTATGGCAACCGCTTGTTAAAAAAGTATGGGGATTGTTCGTAAATTGCTGCAATTAAATTGTATCTTTTTCTCACTATACATAAAACTCATACCCTCATCTTTGAGAAGAATCATCCCATTTGATCTAAAAAGATAATTTTATGTTTTCAGATGGTGAGCTTGTGACCCGGATGGATACAGTATTTTGTATAAATCAGTCATTGAAAGTCATTACAGCTGAAGATTTTAATGCCGCCCTGTACCGGCACTAACCATGTTGATTACAGTCAATGGAAGGTAATCCTTTGTATGCATCCACATTTTAATACAGTCGTATATTTCCGTCATCCACTCCTGTGGTCTGTCATCCATATTTGTCTTAGCACAATACAGGCCTTTGTTAATCCCCTTTCCTTCATGGATTACAGCACCTGATTGTATTGAAAAAATCATATTTTGAGCTTGTGAAACCTCCAGGAATCACAATTTTTATCTGATTTTAAAAAAAAACGTTCAACTATATCACCGTTACATCTTAATAACAGTTCAGCTCAAATTTCGTGAAAATCAGACTGAAATTGCCCAACACAATAGCCAAGGTTTTGGACCCATCTAGAGATCGCAATTTTGAACTTAAAATGTATGTATATAACCCAAAGAACCCAGATCATTTCAATATTCGCGCATATTGGGTCGTAACTCCCTGGATCTCATTTCCTTTCAATATTCATGCATATCAGACCATAACTTATAGATTATGGCCCCTGATCGTATGAAAAATTGCATTTTTTGCTTGTGGACCCTTTAGAGTGACAATTTTTATGATAAAACTTGAAATGTATGTTTATATCCCAAAGATCTCGGTTCATTAGAATATTCGGGCATATCGGACCAAAACTTATGGATTATGGCGACTGATTGTACAAATCACATTCTAGAGATCACAATTGTTATCCAATTTTGATGAAACTTAAATTGCTTTTTTTGCTTGTTCTCTGTCCACCTCTTACAAAATGTGGGTGTATCTTGCATGGCATCTGCTTGTTTTCACTGTGTCTCTTAGTGTTTCCATGGGAATCTGGGGGGTTGGATGGCCGACTGGTTAGCTCATAATGTCTGTCATTGAGTTAACTGGCATGGTTTCGATTCCTCAGTTGTATGTGATGAGGAGTAGGGCCAACTGTCCGATCTCATGGGTTTTCTCCAGTTTCCTCCCACTGCTAAAGACCGCTACGCGCTATCGAATTATTGAAATAAAATGGAACCATATATTAGTCCCGAAATGACCTAGTTTATATCGAGTGGACGTTAAACCCCATTCCTCTCTCTCTCCGCAGGAATTTAGTATTTTCTAGTAGGATTGAGCGTCTCTACTTTCCATATCCAAACTTACCATATTTTATTCGAAATAATCTCCCTATAATTACTTTTTTCGGAATGCGTCTTTAACTGAACATTTTTTGTTTTGTTGTAATTTCAGGTTAATCAAACCAGAACAACAGAATATGGGTTGAATATGGTGTGTTAAAGATGCAAGAAAACACATGAAAAGTGTAAACTGTAAGGGATTATAGCCTGGCGCTATCCAAATTGAGTCTATGAATATTTATTTTTTATGGCACCCACATTTTCATGTTCCTGTCCCTGTCCGTCCAGATGTACCTCCGGTGAAATTTGTTTGTGGACAACTCTACTGGTCACAATTATCCGATTTTAATGAAATTTAAATGTATGTTTATATTCAAATCATCTGGGATCGGATTCATTTTGAACTGTAACCTCATGGATAATGGCCCCTTATATTGTGCAAAAATTGGGTTTTTAGCATGTGGGCCATCCAGAGGATGTTGGCATATATTGGACCGTATCTTCCTTGAATATTACACCTGATTGTACGATCCATTGTTGTTAACTTCTGGATCCTCTAGAATTCTCAGTTTTATACGCCAACATTTCCCATGCCCGAATTAACCCCTCTTTGCTGAAGATTTGGCTTTCGAGTTCGAAGTTATGCCCCATAACAAAAAACTTTGAATTGGATAGGGGTTACAGTTTTTAACCGATCCTTTTCAGGTTTGGTGTGAAGCATTGGATTCATGAGATCACAAACCACAACGATATGCAACGATTCGAAGATAACCTTTTCAAAAAAGCTTGTGAATGTGTTGAGGCTACAATTTTTTAATTTGGCGTGTAGCATTTGGACCATGAGAGGACAAATCCTATAAATTTCAACAATCCACACTTAACCAACTTTTTCGGAAACCATGTGAATGTGATAAAGGCTACAATTTTTTTTATCAGATTTTTTTCTAATTCTATATGAAACATTGGGACAATGAGTGGATTAGCCTTATTGATATTCCTTGTTCTCTTTTGCAATATGTGGGTGTATCTTAGATGGCAATTGTGTTGTAATATTTTAAAAACAATAATAAATAATAAATATCAAAGTGTTATTTTGGTTCATGTTTGCGGCTTTTCAGCAGAACTAGGATAATTCAGTGTGCTATGAGGGAAATTTAGCCCAGATGTGGCTTTTCTGAATTGTCCTCTTTTAATTACACAGGTTTTTTTTTTACATGGACGACAATTTCTACATGGAACTTTGGCTTTTCAGCCCCATCACTATCACAACCAAACACCATCCTTTGCCAGGCCCTAGATCCACTGATGAGGCGAACGGTGCAGAAAATCCTGGGAGGGTGGAGTAACTTTCATGACCGACACTGGGATCAAATACAGCCGGCCCCCACCTGGTTTGTTAGCTAGGCCTCACACTGTTGAAGTCTGTAACCTTGCTGGTTAGAAGTGATAATAACAACCAGTACGCACTGGGTTAAAGTGAGAAAAACACCTGATAAGCACTGGAGGATTGAAGTGAGAAATACACCCGATAAGAACTGGGTTGAAGTGAACAAAACACTCCATAAGCACTGGGTTGAAGTGAGCAAAACACTCCATAAGCTCTGGGTTGAAGTGAGCAAAACACTCGAAAAAGACTTGATTGAAGTGAGCAAAACACTCCATAAGCATCGAGTTGAAGTGAGAAAAACACCTGATAAGCACTGGGTTGAAGTGAGAAAAACACCCGATAAGCCCCGGTTTGAAATGAGAAAAACACTCCATAAGCACTGGGTTGAAATGAGAAAAACACCTGATAAGCACTGGGTTGAAGTGAAAAAAGCACCGGTTTGAAGTGAGCAAAACACTCGATAAGCACTGAGTTAAAGTGAACAAAACACTCAATAAGCGCTGGGTTGAAGTGAGCAATACACTCAATGAGCACTGAGTTGAAGTGAGAAAAACACCCGATAAGCACTGACTTGAAGTGAGAATAACACCCGCTAAGCACTTGTTTGAAGTGAACACTTCATTAAAGCCTAATTTACATGTTTGGCATGGCTTCTTCCTCACTTCAACATCATTTCTGCCTTCTTTATTTTATTGAAAATTTGAAGTGTTGTTACGGAAGTGTGGTAGAAATGAACACTTCAGATATCAAATTTTTCACTTCGAGCACGTATCGGTTTAGTGTCACCCACACTCCATATGGGTCCGGCCGACTTATTTGACGTTGCCTCCCTGTCGGTCTCGCCGGAGAGCTAGGATTCGAGAGGAACGGTGGGGGCGAGCGTACTGGACGGCGAGAGGAGAAATTTTGTGATCCGCTCGGGACGACTCGAAGCGAGACCGCTGGACCCGGACGTCTTCCTTAATCCAGAACGAAGGTGGGTGGAGCAAAGACGATCAGATACCGTCTTAGTACCGACGGTAAACGCTGTCGACCGGGCCGCGGAAGAGGATCGACCTGAGAGTTTAAGGGTTCCGGGGGTAGTATGGTCGCAAGGCTGAAACTTGAAGGAATTGACGGAAGGGCACCACAAGGAGTGGAGCCTGCGGCTTAATTTGACTCAACAAGGGGCAACTTACCCGGTCCGGACATCGTCAGGATTGACAGACGCTCGTGCTGTTCTTTCTCGATTCGATGGGTGGTGGTGCATGGTCGTTCGTGGCTGGTGAAGTGAAAAGTCTGGTTTATTCCGCTAACAGGCGAGGCCTCGCTGGAGAACATCGGGCGAGTCGAAGCAACTTCTTAGGGGGACCCCGAGCAACCTTAAGCTAGGTGAGAGAGATCAATAACAGGTCAGTGAGCCCTTAGATGTCCGGGCAGCACGCATTACACTGAAGACGAAAGCACGAGTGCCTACTGTCTAGGTTTGGTCAGGCCGGGAACCCGCCCCGAGAGGGGAAGTTGGGAGGGGGGGGGGCTGTTCCTTCGGGGGGCAGTCTTTTTTTTTTCTAAACAGTATTTTATTGAATATTAGGATTAGGAAACAGGCAAAGCCTATATAACCCCTCTCCCCAAAATTTTAACATGTAAAAAAATAAACCAAAGGAAATATGTACACTATTTACAATATAATACATAAATATAACTATATTCAATCAATCAGTCAATTGCACATGCATTCAAAGTGGGCTAATAATATTGGTATTTAAATAATAACAATAATAATTATACATACATACATACATACATACATACATATACATATATATACGCACACATATATACATATAAATCAAGTAGGGGATATTTGATTTTGGGGGCATAATACTAAAATATGCAAATGACTACGAAAAAAGTCACTATAGAACCTAACAGAAGAAACATTTCCAGTTACATGTGACGCCCAAACGCACCAATAGCTACCGCATGGAATGCAGGTGATGCTTGGGATCATCATGGGGGTCCAACCCAAGATTTGCACGACTCTGACTTTGAATGTTACAGTCATTGTGGCATTGAATTCCAGGGTGGAAACATCAGTTTAATTGTTTTAGTGACCAGAAAACAAATTTTGATATGCGTCGGCTTACCCAAAATGAAAGGTTACGTGCCCTTGGCATGCTACAGATCGGCACAACACAGGCGGTTGTGGCGCGGACGATGAATGTTTCTCAGTCTGTCATAAGCAGGCTATGGTCCAGATACCGCGATACACAATCTGTACAGGACAGACCACGCTCAGGTCGACCAAGGGCGACAACTCAAGCCCAGGATCGATTTATCCGTACCTTGGCCTTGAGAAATCGTGTCATCACAGCAAATCAGATCAGCGCTCGTCTTCAAACATACAGTGGTGTGAGAGTGAGTGGCCAGACGATTCGGAATCGACTGCATAGGGGTCACCTTCGCGCCCGACGTCCTCGCGTGATCCCTTGTTTGAGAGATCATCACATTCAGGCAAGACGTCGTTGGTGTAGGGGTCGTCAACACTGGGATAATCGACGTTGGAGCAATGTGATGTTTTCAGATGAGTCAAGGTTCACTGTTGATTTTTTGGACAGACGTAGGAGGGTGTGGCGTCGTCGAAACGAGCGCTTCCAAGACGTTAACGTCATCAGACATGATCGATTTGGGGGTGGTTCTGTTATGGTGTGGGGAGGCATCACTGTTGCTGGAAGAACGGCTTTACATGTTGTTGCAGGGCGTGTTACAGGCCAGTACTACCGGGACAACATCTTGGCAGTCCATGTTGTGCCGTTCGCACGACGTCATGGCCGCCGTTTCATCTTCCAGGATGACAACGCAAGATGTCACAGGGCCAGGATCGTTACAGGTTACCTCCAACAACAGAACATCACCACATTACCTTGGCCAGCACTGAGTCCCGACCTCTCCCCCATCGAGCATGTCTGGGACATGCTTGGACAGAGGTTACGTCAACGTCAACAACGTCCTGCCAACTTGCTGCTGCGTTGCAACAGGAATGGGACAATCTGGACCAAAATGACCTTAGACGTCTCATTAGGAGTATGCCACGTCGGATCAATGCTTGTTTGGCAAACAGAGGAGGATTTACCCGTTACTGACTTGGTTGTGATGCTGTGGTAACTTTGCTGTTTGACCCCGGGTATCATTTTACCCTTATAAGTCTGTGCCTTACTTAGTCTAACGATCATCGATGAATGTGAACTTCATTTCATTTTGTCATTTGTTTCTTCGTCAGTTTCATTAGGTGACTTTAATAACACTTAAAAATCAAATATCCCCCACTTTTTTTGAATAGTATAATAATACTAAACCTATTAAAAATTAAAATCGTTTTGTAATTTCTATGAAATTATGAACTATTGAAAATATGGAGTAGTTGATAGCATTGGTAAGTTCGGAAGACCCAGAAAGTAGTATTTTTATGTTTCCCTGCTGTGTTGGGAGAGTCTCAATTGTTATCTGTCGTTCATCCAAATGCAAGGGGCAAACTAGTAAGTAATGATAGCTGTCTTCAAATTGATGTCCACAATTACAAGAAGGATTTTGATGAATATGTCTGAGAAATTTGTGACCGTTTAAATCACTCATATTAAGGCGGAGTTTGGAATGAATTATTTGATGTTTTCTAGAGCCATGATCAAAATAGTTTGGAGGTACCGCGATACAGATTTAGAGAGATATGTTTTGAAAGAACTAAGGTAAGGTAAATGTTTGACCGTATCAGGTAGAGAATTCCAGAGTCTGACTGCAGAGGGAAAGAACGAGTTATATAAGAGAGAAGTTCGGCAATAGATTTCAGGGATATTGTTATAACGAAGATTATAGGAACTAGATCTAGATGGAATAAGACCAGAGAGATAGTCTGGGGTTAAATTATTTAAAATTTTGTACATCAAAATTACCTTATGTCGCCTGCGTCTCTCACGAAGGGTAATGAAACCTGTTTCACTATACAGATCGGAATGGCTGGTTCCTTTTACAGCCCCACGGATAGTGCGGAGTGCGTCAAGCTGCAGGTGTTCAAGCTGATTTGGACAAGTGATGTGTGCAACCGTCCCATATAATATCCCCATAATCAAAATGTGGTAATATGAAAAAGGTATAGATAGTTTTGAGTGATAATTCCACTCTTATTTAATTATTTCGTTTGACTCAATTACAGACCGCATGGTTTCACGCGCACTACTAGACCACCCAACCCGCATTTCGCTGGAACGGCAAGTCACAGATCACTGAAAAATCGATAGGTTTATACTCTTATGAAATGAAATGAAATAGGGTTTAACGTCCTACTGTTCTGCTTTGACTGGGCTATTGAAGACTGGGCTGCTTCATAGAGTCTCCACCTCTCACATGGTCCCCATTACGAAAAACTTGTGAACACGAGGTCTGTCACTGAATCAAGTGGCGTTGTTTCAATTGACGGCTTATACGTGACAAGGAACAGGGTCGTTTGTCCAACCTCGTGGGTTCTCTCCAGGTCCATCTGTTTCCTCCCATTGCTAAATATCCCTACGCGCAAACGAATTATTGAAATAAAATTGAACCATGTGTTAATCCCAAAATAACCTAGCTTGTGTCGCAGTTCCAGGGTTACCGCCTCAAGCCCGACCGCATATCGATAACCATATAGACCACGATTGTTTTTTTTAGCATATTTTTTTCTTCAAATTCGGTGTTTGGAGCTTTGGGGTAATTAGTCGACGTGTTAAATCGTAAGCAAATTAATTCGTTTAAACGAAATAATTAATTCGTTATAACGAATTAATTATTTCGTTATAACGAAATAACTAATTCGTTTAAACGAAATGACTAATTCGTTTAAACGAAATAATAACCATACAACATTAAATCTGGACACAGGTATAAACCTTATATTACGAGCAATAACTTGGGGAGATTTCCCTGTGAGATGTTAGATGAAACTTATTTAAGGGTTTAATTGTTGTTTCTAATGTGTAACTTAACTTCTTGTTTGAAGGGATATCTCCCTTTATATAGTAAACTAGTTCAAGTTGATGTGATAAGATAATGATACTTATACACCCCTCTCTATCGTGATATGATAACTTCAGTTGTATTACACTAATCGAATTTAACCTCTGTTTTTAGTACTCGACTTATTCGTCTTTAGAAAGGGCTATAACAATTCTGACCGACTACTTGCTGTGTTATTGTACCAATCATTGAAAGTTTTATTATATACTATTAAATCTTAACACATACATAAACCTTATATATGAGCAATTAACTTGGATTAATTTCTTATTTCAACAAGACTTCTCCGTATTTTTAGTATACAAATCGCAAATTGTTGTGATAAGATAATATGTTAGGTTTTCCAGCTCTCAGTATATACGATGTAAATATGTTAGGTTTTCTAGTTCTTTGTTTAATTTTCATACATATTATCACAGCTAAGCTCCCTTCTCCATATCGGACCCCCACGCGACGCCATGCCCAGAAAAACACGCATCAATCTCTGTCTTTTATTTTAATACCTCCCCTTTGCTTCGCAACAGCTATTATCAGATTCTTGCAAACCCTATGTAATGATAGTTTTTAAGATGTACTGTCGTTCGCAAAGGGGAGGTAAACGTATTACTATACCTAATCTACTTATTTCTCTTGTAACAATTAATTTTGTACCAAGTTTAATTCGACCTATTTTATTGCTATTAATATGTGGTGATATTCACCCTAATCGGGGCCCCAAAACCTTACTGTCCTGCATCTAAATACGAGAAGCATACGAAATAAAATTGATCAAATTACTGTAGAACTTAATAAGTATGACGTACTAACATTTCCGAAACCTGCCTTGACGATTCCATTCCTCTATTTGATTTATACATAAATAGTTGCCATCCTCCTGTTTTGTTAAATCGCGAAGATGGCAGGGGTGGCGGAGTAGCTATATACGTTAAAAATAACCTATACTTCAAACCACGCACTGATTTCATTATTAAAAACTTAGAAGCTGTCTTGGTAGAAGTTCAGTTTAATTCTAAACATATTCTGATTGGATCTTTTTACAGGCCGTCTTCCAGTAAAATTGACTATTGGAAGTTAATTGAAGATAGTTTTTCAACTGTTTGTAATTTTCCAAATTCTCATGTAATTATTTTAGGTGACTTTAATATAGATTTCTTAACCACTTTAAATAGTAAAATCCATGATCTAATTGGTCTATTTGACTTTCATCAGCTGGTAACCGAGCCAACCCGCATTAAACCATCTTCTCGATCTCTTTTAGACTTGGCCATAACTAGTTGCCCCGACTTCGTAAAGAATGTAAGCGTTTCTGATTCGGGCAAAAGTGATCACAGCAATATCATTTTATATCTAAATTTCACTTCTTCAAAAACTCAATACTTTCAAAGAACTGTTTGGTCTTACTCGAAACTAAATGCCACGGATCTTAATAATCACTTTTCAAGTTACAACTGGGACAATATTTTTCATCTACATGACGATCCTCATACACTTGCGGATAATATATCCAAAACAATTTTTTCTGAACTAAAGAATTTCATACCAAATAAAACCGTTACAATTAGACTAAATGACCCTAAATGGATGAGTGGAAAAATCAGACTTCTCATTCGCAAACGAAATAGATGTCATAAAAAAGCGAAAAAATCTAATTTACAGTTAGATTGGCAGAATTTCAGAAAATCCCGCAATATTGTCATCTCCGAAATAAGGAAATCCAAATCCTTGCACTATTCAAAGATTGACTCTAAAATTAATAATAATGACTTCGGTGAATCGCGTTGGTGGTCTTTGGTTAAACAAATCTCTTGAAAGAAAGGCTGATCTAGCCAGGAAATTCCACCTCTCAAATATAATGATAAGATATATTTTGAAAACTGTGATAAAGCTAACGTCCTAAACGATTATTTTGTCTCCCAGACGATTTTAGATTCAGACCAAGACGGCCTTCCAGACTTACCGTTCTTTACCATAGAGATTTCTTCCCTGACATTTACTCCTAAATTAGTCAAAGATACGCTTTCTTCTTTAACCCCTAAAAAATCATGAGGACATGATAATGTGAACAACTTTGTTCTAAAATTACTACAAAAATCCCTGGCAATTCCACTCAGCCACCTCTTTACAATACTAGCTGATAGTTGTATCTTTCTAAATTGCTGGAAATCTGCCAATGTTGTTCCCATCTTTAAGAAAGGGTGTGCCCACGACTGCACAAACTACAGACCTATTTCTCTCCTTAGTTCTCTAGGTAAAGTATTATTTATAATCATATTTTCAATTTCATCATCAGGCTTAAAATTATTACTCCCCATCAATCCGGATTTCTCCCTAACAACTCAGCTACTTACCATCTTCTAGAAATATACAATTATATTTGCAAGGCTCTTGATAAGGGACATGAAGTAAAATCTGTCTTTTTTGATATTGGTAAAGCCTTTGATAGAGTTTGGCATCGCGGGTTACTACATAAACTCTACAGCTATGGTATCCGTCACGACACTCACAAATTGATTACGAATTATCTCCAGGATCGCGAGCAATGTGTCGTCCTAAATGGTCAACAATCATTTACAAGAAATGTTTCCGCAGGTGTGCCGCAAGGGTCGATAATTGGTCCCCTTTTATTTCTCCTTTATATTAATGACCTAACAAATAACATTTCATCTAATATACGCCTCTTCGCTGACGATACCTCATTATTTGTAATAATAGATAACCAAGTCTCTGCTCAAAATAAATTAAATGCTGATCTTGAAACGATTTACAAATGGTCATTAAAATGGAAAGTAACATTCAATCCTTCCAAAACTACTAGCCTTACCTTCTCCAGGAAACTATCACCTACTTCTCTAAAATTAAATTTCAATAAAGTTCTTCTAACTGATGCTAACACTCATAAACATCTCGGCGTTTATTTTAATAATTGTTGTACTTGGGATACCCACATTAACCACATGATAACTAAAATTAGCAAAACCATTAACTGCTTTCGTTCACTAAAATATCGACTAAAACGTAAAACTCTTGACATTATCTTCAAATCTGTTATCCTACCACTTTTCGACTACGCTGATTGTGTCTGGAATAACTGTACAAAAGAAAAAAGTGAACAGCTAGAATCGCTACATTTAGAACCATTACAGGCCTTCCTCGCGGTACTTCTCATAATTTACTTTACACTGAATCTGGATTTTCCAGTCTTTTAAAAAGACGTTATGAACATAAAATGGTTTTATTTTTCAAAATTATCAATCTACTAACACCCTCGTTCCTATTGGATTTGGTCCCTCTATCTATAGCGTCCAGTCAACCATATCAACTCAGAAACTCCAATAGTCTGATAAGTATTAACTGTAAATCTAATCTTTATCAAAATTCTTTTTTCCCATCATCAGTACAATAATGGAATCGTCTCGATGAAAACGTCAAAACTTCAATTTCAATCTCTTCATTCAAATTTCAGATTAGAAAAGCATACGGTAAACCTAAATACAACGATTTTTTGAATTTTGGCGACCGGTCGTTCCAGATTATTTATTCTAAATTACGCAACTCTAAATCTGACCTAAATCATCATAAATACCTCATGCATATATCTGACGATCCATCCTGTTTATACGGAAACAGATGTGAATCTATAGACCAACGCAAACTCACTATCGATACATTGGACGACCATTACAAGAATGTTTATTCACTTTTGATTGGGATCGACAATCTTTCAAATAATAAAATCATGTCTGTACTCTCATCTCCGAAATGAAGGTGCTTCCACTCTCTGCGAATCACTATTAAAACTTGGAAATGCGAAAAATGTTTACTACTAGCTTGATCACATTCTAACCCTCTTTGCACAATCCATAGGTAACCTAGCCTCACGCGAGAAATGTGTACTTAATAACATTAAAACTACTATAATAAAAGTATTCCTGACTAGCTTTTGGTGCGTGTTAGGCTTTTTTTTTTTGGATTTTCTGGCGTTGCGTCCCAAGCTTCTTTTTAACTCAAATCTCTATCGAATCCCTCTTCCCCTATATTTATGTCCCCATGTTTCTCTTCATTTTTCTTTCTCTTCTTTTATTTGATTTTTCTTATTTCTTACTTAGCACCCTTTCTTCATACCATCATTTACTAAAACCCTAATATAGATAACCATTCTTATTCTATTACATTGCCAGCTGATCTTTAAAATTTATATTCATATCACCCTTTTCTGGAAGCAGTTTTATATAAGCATTAAGTTGCTTGTTACTGTATCCAATTTATTCATATTATTCCCTTCATCGTTGTATATAAGAATTTTTAATAAATACTTTTTAAATCAATGACTTCGCTTTCAAAGACCAAGTATACCTCTAGACTTCCGGAACTGCGATGGGAAAACGATTTGCCCCGAGTTATGCAAACCTCTTCATGGCGGAGTGGGAAAGGGAAGTTCTGCCACTCTGCTCATTAAAACCAGATTTCTATGGACGCTTTCTAGATGACGTTTTCATAGTCTGGACGTACACACTAGACGAATTTTGGACGTTTTTCAACATTTTAAACAATCATCATTCATTTGTCAAATTAACCGCAAATGTAAGTCATAAAAGCATAGATTTTCTTGATACCACTGTCTTTAAAAGTAGCAACACCAAAAACACTGGCCAACTAGAAACTAAAGTATTTTTCAAAGAAACCGATACACATCAACTATTGTTCAAGAGCTCCTTTCACCCCAAACATACCTTCTCTGGCATCATAAAATCTCAGATTCTCCGTTTTCATAGGATATGTACTCAGAAGACTGACTTTGAGTCAGCATGTACGCTGGTATTTAGCAAACTAAGAGAAAGGGGATACTCCAAACGCTATCTACGACGTATAAAAAACAACACTCTAGCTGAGCTTGCCGCCAAAGAAACAAATAATATGCAATCAACAGTTAAAACCAAAACTTGTGGCCATCCGAGATGTCAAACATGCAAAATCCTAAACATATCCGACCATTCCCATAACAAAACATCTGGCACACAATTCCCAATATTAGACCAACTTTCATGCAGTAGTTCAAACATAATTTATCTAATTTCATGCAGACAATGTGACAATCAATACGTAGGGGAGATTCAAAATGCACTTAGGGAAAGAATTAACGGTCACCGATCAGACATTGTCACCAAAAAAGACAAACCGGTCTCAATTCATTTCAACCAACCAAATCATGACATTTCTGATCTCATTGTCACGCCAATAGAAAAGACCAAGGGCGACTTTGAAACTACAGATGAAATTAAAACGTTTAGGCTAACAAAAGAAAAATTCTGGATTGACAAATCGAAAACAACAGCCCCCCTAGGTCTGAATATTCATACGGCTAGCGCAATAGCCCCTTTTGTAGTTCCATTTAGCGCAACAGCAGCACGTGCATTCAAAATCATCAGAAAACACTATACTGATCTCCAAGAAAATCACCCGAAAATATTCACACAGAAACTTATAATTGCATATTCTAAAAATAAAAATCTAAACGACATCCTAGTGCACAGTAAATTAGATTAAATAAGATCAGTCTCCACCCTAACCCAAAACAAACCATATATCAAATCCGATCCCTAACCGTTAGTAAATAAAATCAACTAGATATAAGAATCCCTAGCCCTAACCCGGTGATGTGGAACAAACACGATTTTTTAGAAAATCCAATCCGTAGTATTTATTTATTCTTTTTCTTCTTCAGGAACAAAAATACCAGAAGTATCATCCAAGGAAGACCATCAGCGCCACCAACACCAAAAACAGTGAAATCGCTTTTGTATATAAATCTAATGTATTGTATGTATTTTTAATAAAACTAGGAAATATCACGAACTAACTTTTCATCATCCTAGGTCAGTGCTTATGTGGAGACTTAAGCTCTCCCCCAAATTCTTAAACCTAACCCTAGCACGCGGTGCGTGTCAGTGTCACTAAATATAAACCATCATCTCGTTTATCAACGCGAGATTTCGTCAATTCACCATGGTCGGTGTTGTGAGGAATGTCTCCCTTGTGCAAAATTTGTCGTACAGATGGCAGCCATATTGGTTTCTTCCCTGAACGGAAGTCACAGCGTCTGTACCACGGGATTCTGGCGAAAAGGCGGTCTATCTATATATGACGTCAAAGATTTTTTCCATCCACCGCAACCAGGTCGTGTGCGCATTATTCAAATTTACGTGTTTTACTGGATCACGTGTTCAAAATATTGTGTATTACGTCACATACCATGCGCCAAAGCGGGATCACGTTGTGCGTAAGGCTCATCGATGAACTAATTCGCTCGAATGTAGTCGTTTCATAATGTGGACGTATATTGCCGTCGCCCCTGTCTCTGTGTGTGTGTGTTGGTGTGTGTGTGTGTGTGCGTGTGCGCGTGTGTGTGTGTGTCCGAATGGTTAACGCGTGCACGTTGAATCAATAGATCTGTCATTGAGTCAAGTGACATGGTTTGGATTCCCAGCTTGTACATGACAATTAGTATGGTCGCCCATCCAACCTCAGTAGTTTTCTCTGGGCCCACCGGTAGACCCCTACATTCAAAAGAATTATTGAAATAAAATTAAACCATATGACCTGGTTTGAGTCGAGTGGACGTTAAATACCATTTCGCTCTCTCTCTCTATCTCTCTCTCTCTCTCTCTCTCTCTCTCTCTCATACCAAATGAGCAATTTGCAGTATCCGCTGTTGTTAGTGTTATAGTTAGTATCACACCAACATTGTGCATTAAATGACTTTATTTAGCTTACCCAAACCTATTCTTTAAAATCTTGAAGCTCTGCTCAATTTTCACTCTGGTCCTGCAATGACCGTAATTGTATCGTTGTTCCGGTGCATTCTGCGGATTCCAATATGGTGTGAGTATGTAGCGGCGGTTAGCATAACCTGAATCCCCCAGCAATACACCATGGTCTCCTGTCAATAACAATAAATAGAATATAATTGTTTAATACAATTTAAATGGTGACATGTTTTAGAAAGAGTAAAATAGTACATAAATGGGTAGTTATTATTTCACATTAATTACAGGTGTTCGAAGTTAAATAATAAATTTTACTATATAGCGATGAATTATTGGATGTTTTAAAATTTACAGTGGATTTCAAACCACTTTTATATTGGGCTGTATTTAGGAGGGACATGCTTATATTCAACATACCATTTTCCATATAAGTTTTAACTGAGGATTCATTGAAAACCCTAGAATCGTGGCAACTGCAAGGCCACTTCACTATAATGCTTGAAAACCGATGGTCCGGTAGACAGGTAAACTGTAATAAAATATATCATTGTGCAGGTTACACTTGACCAACAACAATCAGTGCCTGTTGTACTCGTAATCTCTAGAAAATTTACACAATTCCAAATTTTAATTACATAGGCAATGATCTACAGCATAAATAAGTTCCATGATTAACATTTTAATACCTGGGTATTCAGTGCAGGATAACCTTTACGACAAATGTATTCGTTTGTATTCAATGTTGGTGTTTTAATTTAAATTAAGCAGCCGTCAATACAGCCAATTACATTTCTTCTAACTGATGCTAACACTCATAAACATCTCGGCGTTTATTTTAATAATTGTTGTACTTGGGATACCCACATTAACCACATGATAACTAAAATTAGCAAAACCATTAACTGCTTTCGTTCACTAAAATATCGACTAAAACGTAAAACTCTTGACATTATCTTCAAATCTTTTATCCTACCACTTTTCGACTACGCTGATTGTGTCTGGAATAACTGTACAAAAGAAAAAAGTGAACAGCTAGAATCGCTACATTTAGAACCATTACAGGCCTTCCTCGCGGTACTTCTCATAATTTACTTTACACTGAATCTGGATTTTCCAGTCTTTTAAAAAGACGTTATGAACATAAAATGGTTTTATTTTTCAAAATTATCAATCTACTAACACCCTCGTTCCTATTGGATTTGGTCCCTCTATCTATAGCGTCCAGTCAACCATATCAACTCAGAAACTCCAATAGTCTGATAAGTATTAACTGTAAATCTAATCTTTATCAAAATTCTTTTTTCCCATCATCAGTACAATAATGGAATCGTCTCGATGAAAACGTCAAAACTTCAATTTCAATCTCTTCATTCAAATTTCAGATTAGAAAAGCATACGGTAAACCTAAATACAACGATTTTTTGAATTTTGGCGACCGGTCGTTCCAGATTATTTATTCTAAATTACGCAACTCTAAATCTGACCTAAATCATCATAAATACCTCATGCATATATCTGACGATCCATCCTTATATACGGAAACAGATGTGAATCTATAGACCAACGCAAACTCACTATCGATACATTGGACGACCATTACAAGAATGTTTATTCACTTTTGATTGGGATCGACAATCTTTCAAATAATAAAATCATGTCTGTACTCTCATCTCCGAAATGAAGGTGCTTCCACTCTCTGCGAATCACTATTAAAACTTGGAAATGCGAAAAATGTTTACTACTATCTTGATCACATTCTAACCCTCTTTGCACAATCCATAGGTAACCTAGCCTCACGCGAGAAATGTGTACTTAATAACATTAAAACTACTATAATAAAAGTATTCCTGACTAGCTTTTGGTGCGTGTTAGGCTTTTTTTTTTTTTGGTTTTCTGGCGTTGCGTCCCAAGCTTCTTTCTAACTCAAATCTCTATCGAATCCCTCTTCCCCTATATTTATGTCCCCATGTTTCTCTTCATTTTTCTTTCTCTTCTTTTATTTGATTTTTCTTATTTCTTACTTAGCACCCTTTCTTCATACCATCATTTACTAAAACCCTAATATAGATAACCATTCTTATTATATTACATTGCCAGCTGATCTTTAAAATTTATATTCATATCACCCTTTTCTGGAAGCAGTTTTATATAAGCATTAAGTTGCTTGTTACTGTATCCAATTTATTCATATTATTCCCTTCATCGTTGTATATAAGAATTCTGAATAAATACTTTTTAAATCAATGACTTCGCTTTCAAAGACCAAGTATACCTCTAGACTTCCGGAACTGCGATGGGAAAACGATTTGCCCCGAGTTATGCAAACCTCTTCATGGCGGAGTGGGAAAGGGAAGTTCTGCCACTCTGCTCATTAAAACCAGATTTCTATGGACGCTTTCTAGATGACGTTTTCATAGTCTGGACGTACACACTAGACGAATTTTGGACGTTTTTCAACATTTTAAACAATCATCATTCATCTGTCAAATTAACCGCAAATGTAAGTCATAAAAGCATAGATTTTCTTGATACCACTGTCTTTAAAAGTAGCAACACCAAAAACACTGGCCAACTAGAAACTAAAGTATTTTTCAAAGAAACCGATACACATCAACTATTGTTCAAGAGCTCCTTTCACCCCAAACATACCTTCTCTGGCATCATAAAATCTCAGATTCTCCGTTTTCATAGGATATGTACTCAGAAGACCGACTTTGAGTCAGCATGTACGCTGGTATTTAGCAAACTAAGAGAAAGGGGATACTCCAAACGCTATCTACGACGTATAAAAAACAACACTCTAGCTGAGCTTGCCGCCAAAGAAACAAATAATATGCAATCAACAGTTAAAACCAAAACTTGTGGCCATCCGAGATGTCAAACATGCAAAATCCTAAACATATCCGACCATTCCCATAACAAAACATCTGGCACACAATTCCAAATATTAGACCAACTTTCATGCAGTAGTTCAAACATAATTTATCTAATTTCATGCAGACAATGTGACAATCAATACGTAGGGGAGATTCAAAATGCACTTAGGGAAAGAATTAACGGTCACCGATCAGACATTGTCACCAAAAAAGACAAACCGGTCTCAATTCATTTCAACCAACCAAAATATGACATTTATGATCTCATTGTCACGCCAATAGAAAAGACCAAGGGCGACTTTGAAACTACAGATGAAATTAAAACGTTTAGGCTAACAAAAGAAAAATTCTGGATTGACAAATCGAAAACAACAGCCCCCCTAGGTCTGAATATTTATACGGCTAGCGCAATAGCCCCTTTTGTAGTTCCATTTAGCGCAACAGCAGCAAGTGCATTCAAAATCATCAGAAAACACTATACTGATCTCCAAGAAAATCACCCGAAAATATTCACACAGAAACTTATAATTGCATATTCTAAAAATAAAAATCTAAACGACATCCTAGTGAACAGTAAATTAGATTAAATAAGATCAGTCTCCACCCTAACCCAAAACAAACCATATATCAAATCCGATCCCTAACCGTTAGTAAATAAAATCAACTAGATATAAGAATCCCTAGCCCTAACCCGGTGATGTGGAACAAACACGATTTTTTAGAAAATCCAATCCGTAGTAGGAAACACATTAATGTGGCTCTCCCCCGAGAGCCTCAAATTTATTCTTTTTTTTCTTCAGAAACAAAAATACCAGAAGTATCATCCAAGGAAGATCATCAGCGCCACCAACACCAAATAAAACAGTGAAATCGCTTTTGTATATAAATCTAATGTATTGTATGTATTTTTAATAAAACTAGCAAATATCACGAACTTACTTTTCGTCATCCTAGGTCAGTGCTTATGTGGAGACTTAACCTCTCCCCCAAATTCTTAAACCTAACCCTAGCACGCGGTGCGTGTCAGTGTCACTAAAAATAAACCATCATCTCGTTTATCAAATCCGATCCCTAACCGTTAGTAAATAAAATTAACTAGATATAAGAATCCCTAGCCCTAACCCGGTGATGTGGAACAAACACGATTTTTTAGAAAATCCAATCCGTAGTATTTATTTATTCTTTTTCTTCTTCAGGAACAAAAATACCAGAAGTATCATCCAAGGAAGACCATCAGCGCCACCAACATCAAAAACAGTGAAATCGCTTTTGTATATAAATCTAATGTATTGTATGTATTTTTAATAAAACTAGGAAATATCACGAACTAACTTTTCATCATCCTAGGTCAGTGCTTATGTGGAGACTTAAGCTCTCCCCCAAATTCTTAAACCTAACCCTAGCACGCGGTGCGTGTCAGTGTCACTAAATATAAACCATCATCTCGTTTATCAACGCGAGATTTCGTCAATTCACCATGGTCGGTGTTGTGAGGAATGTCTCCCTTGTGCAAAATTTGTCGTACAGATGGCAGCCATATTGGTTTCTTCCCTGAACGGAAGTCACAGCGTCTGTACCACGGGATTCTGGCGAAAAGGCGGTCTATCTATATATGACGTCAAAGATTTTTTCCATCCACCGCAACCAGGTCGTGTGCGCATGATTCAAATTTACGTGTTTTACTGGATCACGTGTTCAAAATATTGTGTATTACGTCACATACCATGTGCCAAAGCGGGATCACGTTGTGCGTAAGGCTCATCGATGAACTAATTCGCTCGAATGTAGTCGTTTCATAATGTGGACGTATATTGCCGTCGCCCCTGTCTGTGTGTGTGTGTGTGTGTGTGTGTGTGTGTGGGTGTGTGTGCGTGTGTGTGTGTGTCCGAATGGTTAACGCGTGCACGTTGAATCAATATATCTGTCATTGAGTCAAGTGACATGGTTTGGATTCCCAGCTTGTACATGACAATTAGTATGGTCGCCCATCCAACCTCAGTAGTTTTCTCTGGGCCCACCGGTAGACCCCTACATTCAAAAGAATTATTGAAATAAAATTAAACCATATGACCTGGTTTGAGTCGAGTGGACGTTAAATACCATTTCGCTCGCTCTCTCTCTCTCTCTCTCTCTCTCTCTCTCTCATACCAAATGAGCAATTTGCAGTATCCGCTGTTGTTAGTGTTATAGTTAGTATCACACCAACATTGTGCATTAAATGACTTTATTTAGCTTACCCAAACCTATTCTTTAAAATCTCGAAGCTCTGCTCAATTTTTACTCTGGTCCTGCTGTTGTATAGCCATATATTAGTTCTAAGCATGTATTATTGTGGTCTGTATCCTGCTACTAAGGATACATGATTTATCTCCCTTACATATTGCCTGTTGTAAGACTTGATAACTTGTATGTTTTGGGAGTGAGCTCCCCTGGTAGGAGGTGAATAAACATGTGCCTATAAAAGAAGTCTTTTGTTTCTATGAATGTCTTCCAATGAAAATATCTGAATACGTGTGGGTTTGACCATTCACAACATGGTGGAGATGCCAAAAAGTTCCCCAATATAAGTATTTGACGCTGATTTTTATTGGATGGCTGATTTTCACTCCGATTTTCATGGATTGAATTGAGATTAATTGTGTTCCATTAGGTACCAGTGATTTCTGTGTGAGAAATGTCAGACTTTCAAACTACTAATTAGTGGTTGAGACTAATTCGAAGATCAACTTGAAAACTTAGTAACTACAATAGTTTACTCTAGCTAACATTAGCTGATTGGATTTTATTATTACTTGTGATTTGTCGCAGCATTATTCTTAGTATCGTATGCCTACTATAGCCACCATAGATAGGTCTAACCTACAGTAGAGTGGGGTAACATTTTAAATGTAGTGCAGTGGCCTTTTATTTCAACTTGTGTTGATCTCCTGTATACAGCAACTCGATCATAACCATTAATACAGATAAACTGATTGAGTGATTAGCTAAGTTTTTCAACATTGCTTGTAACTGAATTGTTTAACTTTGACAGTCCTCCATTGGATATGTGTTTGACCGTTTTAAGCAGTGTGTAAAGGACTTGTGGAAGCCGTCCATTTCAAAGAACAGTTCCAATTGTTTTTTTACCAGCCAGGACATTCATTGCAATTTCACTGTAACCTACATGTGATTACAGACTTTAAAATTTGTTCTTTTGTAAATTCTAGCTAAATAACAAATATTATATATATAATAGACAGTTTTGTATTGTTTTCATTTGAACTATTAATTGGGTTCCTCGATTTCTTTCATCTATGACATTTACAAACCTAATAATTAGTAATATTGTCAGATAATTTTTATATCAAGTGTAACACTTTTGATAGGTCATTTTTTTTTGGATTTTCATTCTAGTAATTCCATTTTTGTGAAACTGTTAAAGTTTCTAAATATATATACATGTAATTGGTAAATACTGTTACTATTACTATTTAAATCACATGATTAATCATTTTTTTGCCTTTCAGCTCCCTACCATCCTTTTGACGTTGATCAATTTACGTAAACTTTAGTTAGTTATTCATTATGGAGAAAATGATCGATCGATTCGATGGCAATATTATTGATAGGGACAATGCTAGGGCCCACACGTTAAGCTTTGAGGACTATCTATATCAAACGGACATATCGCCCGAGGATGGAGATTTGGAACATGTAGTTCGCCTTTTTAAACAGTCACTGAAGGGTTCTGCTCGGTTATGGGTTGAAAACCGTGATTTCGATTCATATGCTAGTCTAAAAGAACAGTTTATCAATAAGTTTTCTCCTACCAAGACTACTCTGGGTTTGTTTTCGCAATATTCTAGCTTACAGTATGACTGTTCTCTTTCTCCAATTGATAATCTAGAGAGGATTACAAAACTAGCTTCACAGTTGGATTATAATGCTTCTCAAATCCGAGATAAGTTTATATCAGTTCTACCTAATAATTGTAAGCAGTCAGTCATCATGGTCAGTTCTGATGACACACCAGTAGAGATCCTTGCTGCTAAGGCCCAGCGATACTTTGATGTCAGTTCCAGTGTTCCCTCTTCAACAGTGAAAGAAGTATCCTTCAGTATGTCTGAATTACAGGATGAGGTCTCAAATTTAACATTGGATTTGAGTACTCCTTCCCCATACACCGATAGTTCTGTCAGGAAGGTCCAGTCAGACCGTCGACTACATAGATCCCCATCAACAGACAGAAACGTTTCTCAATCTAGGTCTCATCGCTCTCAATCACCACATAATTCTCGTTCATTTTATAGGACTCAATCACCTCTTAGGGATCACTCTACTTTCCGCAATAGATCACCGTATCCTTATAATTCTCAATCTAGGTTTCATCGCTCTCAATCACCACATAATTCTCGTTCATTTTATAGGACTCAATCACCTCTTAGGGATCAATCTACTTTCCGCAATAGATCACCGTATCCTTATAATTCTCGTTCATCATATAGAACACAATTTCCTTCTAAGCATCGGTCTGAAACTCAATCTCCTCATCCATCCAGACCACGTGTCATATTTTGTGATTATTGTCTTTATCCTGGCCATACTTGGCAGTTTTGTTACGTTCGTCAAGAGCATCTTTCTCATCGACAGTTGTCACAGAACGAGCCTACCCATCCAAATGGTCCTACCATATCTCGTCAGGATTTTTGAATTCGGGAACATTTGATAATCATGCTCCACAAATGTTCCCCAATTCCAATTTTGTAACAAAAGCCATTTCTGCAAATGCGGACCAAGACGTTATTGTTCAGTTAAATCGTTCTAACTTTTGTAAAGGTGTTTTACCTGATAAGAAATCAGTTATTATTTTGTTTGACAGTGGTGCATCCAAGTCTTTAGTATCACAGTCTGTTATTAACTCATCTTCATATCTGTCAAGTCTTTCTGTACATACGTTGGAAAATAGTTTAAATTTTCGTATGGGTAATGGTCAAATATTGACTTGCTTTTCGTTCATGATGGTTAAAATTTTTATACAAGGCTCTTGTTTTAATGTTAAAGTTCATATTGCCCCACATTTGGTTGGTATTGATTTAATCTTTGGTCAAGAAACCCTGTCAGAGTTAAAAGGGTCTTTACAATTTGATACAAATCAATTTCATTGCAAGTCTAAGGAAGTATCATTTACTCCGACCCACAGTGTTTATATTCGCCCTGGCCATACACGTTATGTAACCTTATATGGTAACGTGCCATCTATATACCGGAATCGTGAAGTTCTTCTTAAGAAAGTGTCAAAGGCACCATCTTCCTCGTTTATATTAGCAACATTGCAACGCAATAAAACCATCGTACCTATATCTAATCCCGGTAAGAAGACTCTTCATCTTAGACCTTCTCAACATTTATTTTATTTTAACACTGACAATCTCTTTTTATGTGATTCATCAGATTTTGTGCACCATTCACAACAAATTTCTCATCATTCTCAGAGTACTCTTTCACCTCATAAACCTGAGTTAGAGATTCTTAAGCAGACTATCAATTTGTCTGACGGTTGTATCTTGTCGCCTACTCAGAGAGAGGAGTTTCTGGAGCTTCTAACTAAACATAAGGATGCCTTTAGTTTGTACGGCGAGATAGGTCACTGTCCAAATTTAGAAGTAGATATAGAAGTCACTGATTCGCGTCCATTTTATATTCGTCCATATCACACAAATGAAAGCGATAAACAAGTTATTGATGCAGAACTTGACAAATTAGTCAAGCAAGGTATTATAGCCGAGGGTCATCAATCTTATACCTCTCCGATATTGGTATTGCCCAAGAAAGGCAGCACTGAGAAACGCGTTGTCGTCGATTTTCGTCATTTAAACAACCGCATTAAAAGGTATAATCATCCCTTCCCTTTACTGGCTTCAACATTACAGCGGATAGGTAATGCCTCTCCCAAAGTTCTCAGTTGTTTGGATTTAAAATCTGCCTTTTTCTCTTTGCCCCTTGCCCCTAATGCCCAACAATATACTGGAATCTCATCATATCATGGCGGTCGACATTTCTATTTTAAAAGGCTAACCCAGGGCCTAAGTGTCTCGTCTGCCATTTTCCAGACAAAAATGGATAAAATCCTATCTGCAGTTCCTGACAGCCGCCATTACTGCATTGCACACCATGATGATATTATTATCTTTAGTAAAGATGCCCAGGATCATAGTAAGCATCTTCAGTCAGTCTTCAAAGCCCTGATAGATAATGGTTTAAAGATTTCCCCTGGTAAATGCTCATTCTTCAGGCGTGAGGTCGTCTATATGGGCCACGTCATAAAGGTAAATGATGATGGACTTGTAATTCTGAAGGCTTTAGCGGATCGTTGTCAGTCTATTCAGCATCTCATCCGTCCTAAGTCCAGTAAAGAGGTACGTCGATTCATAGGAGCTGTAAACTACGTATCCAATTTTCTTCCTAGATTACAAGAAGTAATGCAACCTCTCCATAGCATTTCATCAAAAAAGTCCAAGTTTGCATGGTCCAATGTACATGAAGAGGCCTTTCAGAAAGTTAAATCTCTGTTAACTACACCACCAGTCTTGTATCTTCCAACGGCAACAGGTCATCTTACTCTCTATAGCGATACAAGCCGTTCTGCAACTGGCTCATATTTGACACAAGTCATTAATGGCAAGGAAAGGATCTTAGGTTATTACTCAAAGAAATTACCTCCAGCATGTGCCAATTACAGTGTCACTGAACTAGAAATGTTTGGTTTGCTAATAAACATCACCCATTTTCAGTACCTTCTCCAAGGAGTAGAATTCACTGCTGTCGTGGATCATTCTGCCATTGTACACATTCTCAGTTCTAAGAAAGAACCTTGTACTCAACGCCTTAAGAGGATTATCATCAAGCTTTCGCAATATTCCTTCCAAACATGTTATAAAAAAGGTACAGAGATGGTATTAGCTGATTTTTTGTCCAGGAGCTCCACTGATACTCATGATTGTGAAATTGATCAAGTGGTCCCCACAGCCTTTGCCTTTTCAGACTTTGCTTTTCCCATTCTCTCGCCAGTTAATCGACCTGTTACTCGTCGATATGCAAAGGAACAACAAATACCTATCCCAGATCTGTTTCCCAAATCTAAAGCTTCCTCAACTGTTTGCATACCATCTTCAGTATCTCAAGAAGATATACCTCCAACCACTCCTACGTCTGATTTCAACCCAGATTCAGAATCATTTGATAACCAGTCTCAGGCACAGATCCCACATAAGAATGTTTCCAACCAGGTTATCAACCCCGCTAAACCATCAAAGCCCCCTTCTTCGACTAACGTGCCCACTCACCAAAATACAACCTATTTGGGTAAACACAGACCAGTAGTATCCACAACAGAAACTCGTCCCGAGGAGCGTCTTGTTGACAAACCTGAGGATGGAATCGATGATTCAATTCCGATAGACTTGTGTATTCCTCCCAAACCCCTACTTCACAATTGTGAAAAGGTTGTTTCTTCTCATTTTCCAAAGCAAGCTGAACTGACCAAACTCTATAATGTTATTAAGCGTAAGATAATCAGAGATTACAACTTACCTTTTGATCAGAATAAACTTCGCTTAGAACAGGAAACATCTCCTTATTTCAAACAAGTTTATGACTATCTGGCACATGATATCTTGCCTAGCAATCGTAAAGCTGCTAAACGTTTAAAACTACAGTCAGAGGAGTATATTTTAGCAGAACAGCTTTTATTTCGCCTCCTGGTACATGATGATGATCGCTTTACTCTTCAGTTAGCCGTTCCGGAATCAATGTGTAATGGCTTAATCCATCAGTATCATGATAGCCAGTTATGCAATCATCAAGGTGTTGTTCGTACCTATTTAACCCTACGGAAGTTATTCTATTTTCCAAACATGTTTCAGCGAATTACACAGTATGTCAATACATGTTCAACCTGCCAACAATTCAAGCCCAAAACTGATACAGCCAGAGTTTTTCATCCTCGAATCCCTGAGGAATATAATGTTTTCAGCAAATTAAGCATTGATTTTAAGTCTATGCCCACATCAGTTTCTGGTTTCAAACACCTTCTTGTTGTATGCGATGAGATAACACGTTTTGTTATTTGTGTTCCTACAAAGTCTGTCGATGCAGAAACAGTTTGCGAAGCTTTAATTCAGAAGGTTGTTTGCCTATTTGGTCCTCCATCAGTTATCATATCTGATGCTGCTTCAAGTTTCACTGGAAAACTAGTGTCTTCACTCTGCACAGCCCTTGGTATTAGTCAGAAAGTGATTAGTGTTGCCAATCATGGTAGCCTTCTAGTCGAACGACACATCAGGTCAATTTCAGACTTCTTAAAGGTCAGCTTAAATCAATATGGAACCGATTGGGTCAGATACGTGTCTACGTGCTGCTATGCATACAACTCCTTTTCTTCATCACGATTAGGTAGTCTTTGTCCTTACGAATTAGTGTTTGGTCGTAAACCGAAAAATCTTACTCATCTCAATTGGCAATTTGATGGCATTTGTCGCTCCTATTCGGATTATATTTCCCAATTGAAGGACAGATTTGATCATATGTCGAAGACCATAATGGATCTCCAGAAACGTCAGCAGGAATCACAAAACATAAGTGTTGCTCATAATCTGAGTAAGAATCCTGTTTACGGATTGGGTCAGCTGGTTTATGTTCTCAAGCCTTCGTCTTCCAGCTTAACCTCAAATTCACGAAAAATCAAGGCCGATTGGTGTGGTCCTTTGGTTGTCCATCAGGTACTCGATCGAACCCATTACGTTCTTGCCACATTGGATGGCAGGGTGCTTCCGGATGTCTATTCTATTAATAGACTAAAGCCATGTTTTGTACGGTCGCCTAATTTTCAAACTAAAATTACCCATATTGATCAACTGCAAAAGGAGCTGGGTAATGTTCCAGCCAATAATGCTCATACCCTTACTGAAATTAATCCTTTATGTTTAATTACTGATGAGAATGATATTGTACTACATTCATTCAATGAGACTGTAATCCCTTATAATAGGATCACAAAACCAGTTAATTTACACCAGTATGTACATAATAGTGGTGATAACCATCATCTTGCTACTGTTGGGACATTGTCTAATTATCAGTTCACCAAACAATGTCACGTTTTACAAAATGTTTCTAATGTGTCTACCATGGAGTTAAAGAAAGCACGGTTCAAGTGTGGTTCCCTACAAGTTTTAGTTACCATACCGCATACAGAGGCAAGCCATAAGTCTTCTTGGGTCCCTGTAAATTCTTGCCCTACATTATTTGCCATTGTCAATAACCTTGTTCATGATAATAAGCTCCAAGTTACAGGTAGCATTAGTAAATATCGATTGATTAACATGTAATACTGTTATTGTAGTGTTCATTCAGAAACCCAGCTGTATATCAACCTAAACACTGTAGATATCTACAACATGTGTTTTAGTACACTAATGGGGTTCGGAGCATTGTGAATGTTCACTTTAATAGCTTCCATATCGTATATGTAAAAATATTGTTTGAGTTATAATATGTACCATAGTTTTAGTTTTGCTTTTCTTAAAATCATAGTTCACAGTTTGTCCAACCAGTTGTACTTTGACTTCAAAAACTGCGTTTTTGATTTCAGTCGGGGGGATGTTGTATAGCCATATATTAGTTCTAAGCATGTATTATTGTGGTCTGTATCCTGCTACTAAGGATACATGATTTATCTCCCTTACATATTGCCTGTTGTAAGACTTGATAACTTGTATGTTTTGGGAGTGAGCTCCCCTGGTAGGAGGTGAATAAACATGTGCCTATGAAAGAAGTCTTTTGTTTCTATGAATGTCTTCCAATGAAAATATCTGAATACGTGTGGGTTTGACCATTCACAACACTGCAATGACCGTAATTGTATCGTTGTTCCGGTGCATTCTGCGGATTCAAATATGGTGTGAGTATGCAGCGGCGGTTAGCATAACCTGAATCCCCCAGCAATACACCATGGTCTCCTGTCAATAACAATAAATAGAATATAATTGTTAAATACAATTTAAATGGTGACATGTTTTAGAAAGAGTAAAATAGTACATAAATGGGTAGTTATTATTTCACATTAATTACAGGTGTTCGAAGTTAAATAATAAATTTTACTATATAGCGATGAATTATTGGATGTTTTAAAATTTACAGTGGATTTCAAACCACTTTTATATTGGGCTGTATTTAGGAGGGACATGCTTATATTCAACATACCATTTTCCATATAAGTTTTAACTGAGGATTCATTGAAAACCCTAGAATCGTGGCAACTGCAAGGCCACTTCACTATAATGCTTGAAAACCGATGGTCCGGTAGACAGGTAAACTGTAATAAAATATATCAGTGTGCAGGTTACACTTGACCAACAACAATCAGTGCCTGTTGTACTCGTAATCTCTAGAAAATTTACACAATTCCAAATTTTAATTACATAGGCAATTATCTACAGCATAAATAAGTTCCATGATTAACATTTTAATACCTGGGTATTCAGTGCAGGATAACCTTTACGACAAATGTATTCGTTTGTATTCAATGTTGGTGTTTTAATTTAAATTAAGCAGCCGTCAATACAGCCAATTACATTTGGAAAACCTAAAACTGAAAAGTTATTTTGAAAATATTAAAAAAAAGTTGATAGGATTTATGTAAGCCTATTACTGAATCAAAAAAAATTATTTCAATATTATTTTTATTAGGTTATATTCTAATTCCCGCTAGGAAGTATTATCATGTAAAGTTCAAGGTTATGTCAAAATGTCAACAAACGTCGAGGACTTAACAATTAGCTTTGCGATTTTTTATTTATAAAGACAGTTAATTTTGCGTGATTTATGATTATCTTCTCGTTAAACACACTACTAATAAGAGATATCTATAACTTATAAAGTTTATTTGACTGCATGACTTCACAACTTACCTGCAATGTTGAAAAACGTCGAGAAACGTCTACTTCTTCTCGTTCGGTTGGAAATCGTATTATCCGGTTTGTTTAAGGGCATTTGCCACCCTGCGGACGGTCCGGTTGACAGTAGGTTGTGAGTATATTTAACTGATAGCTGCCAGTTGCAAAAAAATCTCAGGGCTACCAAAAGTTGTAGTAACACCGGCAGGGGCGACGACTGCTTGGTTGGTCTACTTAAATTAAAATATATTTCTACAGGATTTATTAATTCTTATGGGTTTGTTCGGTCTCTGATAATTCTTTCAGGCCTAGGAAACAACTGACGTCTGATGAAGTTGGCAGTCATTTTGTTGTGATTTTAAGTTAAGGCAGGGTGTTAGCTAACTTAACTTAAAATCGATTGTAACTTAAAATCTTTGGAAAATGAGTTTGGTGAATATGACTTATCTTAAGTTAAGGTCAAATTTTAGGTTACAATCGATTTTAAGACATTTAAGTTTTCGTGAATAAGGGCCCAGGATTAAGCGGGGTGCTGGCCGGGATGCAGCCAGGGGCCTCCAAACTAGTTTTAAAAATCTTTTATGATTTAATTTTAATGTTGTGCCATACTGACATACAAATTGCACTTGTGTGTGTAACGGACAGGGATCAAAATATGCCCGTTTTTCACTGTTGATGCAAGGCACCCGGTGAGATTTTCATCAAGGGTCCAATGCAGCCTTAATCTGGTCCCAATTTACAAGGATTAGATTTCACAGCCGGATTAATATATTTCCATAATATATAGAATCAATTAATCTGTCCTTTTCTTTTATTTATTTCGCTAAATGAATTTAGGAAAATGAAAAATAAATCGGAAATTGCAACAGAGACGACGGTAACGTTTTTAGCTGTTAGTCAAGGCCTATACGCTAACACGAACCCTATTGACATTAATTCTGTCGACAGGGACTTCCTTGGTCAAACTTAATTTTAAAGTAAACTTTTTACACCATGGCCGGTGTCTAAATCTTGACCATCTTCTCGTTCTTGGAGTTGTGTCAGTTTACCCCCCCCCCCTCATTAGCGAACAGAATCGAATGAAACTAGGTAGGTAACCTTTATAAGGCATGCGAGTCCCTTTTGACGCTTGTTTTTCGCATAGAACTAGAAATCCCTCAACAAAGTGTCAATGCATGGTATGTCATGGCCCAGATATGATTACGTCAGAGCGATTCTAGCATGTGCCACCGAACCAAACATTTCCTAGCGCTACCCCCACCCCACACCCTGCCCATAAGTGCCCCAAGTGTGGTCTGCCTAATAGCGAGAGTCTAACTGCTATCGTTGAATGTACAAAAAAAATACACAAAAAAACAGTAAATGCAGTGGTATAAAAAAAATTTGTATTTTATTACGTTCTCCGCAAAATTCAGTTTATAAATACTAAAATAAATGTCTAAAATAGTAAAATTCAAACAAAATTGAAATACCTTTAATATAATGCATTAGTGTCATAATACTTCAATACATAAATGCTTTTATAAAATATGTTGTTAAACTATTCAGTTTGAATTGATGAAATTCCTAATTTCGATAATCTGTATAAATTTGGTTTCTATTTTAAAAAATGTAAAAACAATACCAAAGTTTATAATCACTTTATAGGCCTATGTAGTTTTTTGTTTTTTGGGTTTTTTTTTTTATAAAAATGAATACAAAAACTAAACCCAAGACAGTGGTGGACTAATTTTGGGACCATTATAGCAAGACAAAAATATTTAAATATGAATGTACAAAATTCAAAGGCTTTTTTGAATCTATATTAGATCTATCCCGTACATGTACTAATTATAGTAAGACAATATATATTCAGCTTGGTTCAGCATTAGCTCCTTCACTTGTAGTTCTTTTTTCATTTATTTTTTCGTGATCCCTTTTTCGTAGTTTACCATGTTTTTCACCTTCTATAGCTAGATGTTGTATATTTTCTATTTTTAGAGCTGTTTTCAGCCAATGGCAGTTCATTACAATATGTATATCCGGCCTGTTTCTAAAATCGTTTTGAAATAACCATAGCACCAACGCTTTACTGTCATCTGTGACCCTTTTGTATTTGTGCCACGGAAAATCCAACTTCCTTTGCTCGTCTAAAACACCGGCGTTTCCTTTACTTTCATCGTAAGGCATTTTCCCCGTGATGAAGATATAAAGTACCACCCCAATGGCCCACATATCGGATTTTTTAGGGTCGTATGGCTCCCCCTTTAAAATCTCTGGTGCTGCGTAAGACTTGGAACCACAGTAAGTCTTACTAAAGTCGTTGATACACTCGTCTTTCACGAAACCAAAATCACACAGTTTGATTGTGTAATCTGAATCTAGGAGAAGGTTCTCCAATTTCAAATCACGATGGGTTATGTTATGGTCATGTAAATAACGAACAGCATCACACAGCTGTTTAGACCAACATTTGGATAAAGCTTCATTAAGCGCTCCAGATTTTTGAATATACCGTAGAACATCACCATGTTCAGCATATTCTAATATCATATACACCCGTCTCCCATCATCAAAATAATCTAGCATTGTTATAATATGAGGGTGGTTTAACTTTGGCCATATGTCAAGCTCTCGTGGTAGGAATTTAGTTTGGAAATCTTTGGGGGCCTTTATTCGATCAACAATCTTTACAGCGGCCTTTGCTTGGTCCTTACCGAAACAATACGCTAATTTAACTTTAGAGTAACTTCCACTGCCCAAGGTTCGCCTAACCAGATAGCCCTTTTTTGCTAGCACAGCTCTGTAAGTAGGTCGGTAAGATACCGGTTCGTTACTATGATTGTAATTCTTCTTTACTTCGACTGGTTCCACTTCAGCCTGCATAACCTGAAGCTCAGTCTGTAGAGCGGTTAAATTGCCGGATTCCTCGGTCATTTCGATCTTGGCTCGCTTAGCAGGCAACATGGACACAATTAACACAACGAATACACCAAAACCGTCAACACAAGAATAGAAACAGTGTTATCACTGAAAAGGGGACTTCCTCTCCAATAATATGGCTTGACTGTGACGTCATAAGTGCATTGACGTCGCACAGCAACCATTTTCGCTGATTCTTTTATGCGCGAAAATTTGTCATGCCTGTTTTGCGTGAGGTTCTGTCAGTATGAACAAAATTCTAAAAGAAATAGTAATGTCTGAAGATGAATCAGAACTTAAGAAACATGGCTACAGTCTTGGATCAACGCTCGGAGAAGGATCATACGCTAAGGTTAAGGCGGCATTTAGCGAAAAATTACAGAAGCGCGTTGCCATAAAAATAATCAACCGAAAGAGGGCTCCGAAAGATTTCAGAGAGAAGTTCCTACCGCGTGAACTAAAAATTTTGGCTTCGATAAAAAATGTGAACTGTGTCCAGATGCATGAAATTATCGAACTAAATAATAAGGTAAACAGTGTTTGTGAGCAAGATTAAGAGCACGCGTCTACTCAACACACAGTAGCTGACAACAATATTTTTGTTCCCCAATAAAATTGTGTAATTTCTGTAGATTCGAACGACTTGAAGAGAGGCTCAACCGTTAATAGAATTAATAAAGTCACCTGAATATGATTTGCGCTCTTATCTTATGTCAATGTCATATAGGCCTATACGTGCATTCCATACATTTCTTAATGCCATTTTAAATAGGTAATGTGTTCCATACTTATTTCCTAACTTTCTATCTTAATTTCTGATTATGGTTCCGGTAAATAGAAAAAGAAGTTTAGGCTCGGCGATCAGGGGCTAAGTGAAGGGTACATAATGGCAGAATTTTAAAAATGTGGAGTTCAAACTAGATTTTTGCCGAGTCGGAGCTAGTCAAAAACATTTTTAAACCTTTTCTTACGATTTTTCCCGGAGATCAGTCCTCGACACTTGTTTCGTTGTGCACTTATAAGTTATATTGGAAAATAATTGAGGAAAATCTCGTATCTATCACTATCAAGTGTTAGTGCCCTAAATTACCTTCTAAATTTATTAAGTTTTAGAATTAACAGACAAGCAAGTAGATTTAGATTATCAGAATTCTAGGATTTGTTAAGACTTAAGAGCTATCTCTAAAATTCAACCCAGCCCGTTTTATTATTCAAAAATAGACTGCTTATACTACATCATAAAGAATAACTCGATGGTTTACAGTTATCTATTAGATATGTTACCGTTTGTTAATTTTGATTTTATTCAGATTTTCATAGTAATGGAGCATGCCGGGCATGGTGATCTGTTAGAATATATTAAACTACGTGGCGCCATACCGGAAGACAGATCAAAGATTTTATTTCGACAGATAGTTGAAGGAGTTGATTATTTACATAAACATCACATGGCGCACAGGTAGGGCTAATTTTTGTAAGGATTCCGAATCTACTGATTTAGTTCGAATCTTCCTTCCCTCCACTACTTTACCTTTCTACAGATATAAAGCCACTGACAATTAATGAAGATTATTTTGTTGTAGACTCACTTAGATGTGAAATGGGAATAATTAGGAGAATTTTGGGCCACCTCTTGAGTTGAACAGGGCACTGGCTCAAGCTGTATAAAATCTGTAACGTGGGTTTGAGTAATTAATTTCATGCTTAATTTCAATATTTTGATAGCTTTTCGTATGCCCACATTTCAGTGTGCGCGTATTGTGTCGCCCATTTCCGTCCGCTCGTCAACAATTGGCTACAGTTTTTAACATAATCTTTTCAAAATTGGTTTGAAACATTGGGGTGATGAGAGGGCTAATCCTGTCAAATTCCGGCGCTCCGAAACCTTTGAATCTGTATAATGTCGTCACCTATGTCCGTCTGTCAACAATTCGTCCGTTAAAGATGTATTATGTAAGATTTAAATAAAGAACTGGCAGTTCTCGCTATAATAGTTAACAAATAGATAATAGGGGATATGTTGAAAGTTTTAGTTAAATTAATTCATTCTGAGAGGAGTTAACGACCATTGCAGATCAATGTAGTCTCGATTGTCATTGCTACCGTTGTGAAGATAATAAATAAAGTCTCGATTATCTATTTTTAAAATAAATCATTAACTGTCAATCGTATTTAAATCTGTTGAAAATCAAAACCATCCGAAGTTCTTGAGAGTTTTTTATGGGCCTGGCATGTAAATAATTGGCTAATTAATGATTTATATAACATTTGAGGCCAAACGAAATATCTGCACTAGAGTCAGATTTAGATCTTGAATAATGCATCTTTAGTAAGATAGAGGATGCATTATTTAACACATTGTTTTCAAATATGGTCAATTGGGGTCATGAGAGGACGAACTCTATCGATTTTCAGCGCCCTGCGACAACACGCCCCCCCCCCCTTTCCCTATACTGCCCCCCCCCTACACACACACCCACACAAACACACACACACCCTCTCAGAAAATTTTGCTGGCGCGATAGAGGCTACAGTTTTCAATGGATTTATTTCCGATTTGGTGTGCAGCAACAGAACTGTGACAGGATAAACCCTATTGGTTTTCAAATTTAATGTGTATCATTTTAATCGGAAAGTGTTGATTTTCAGAATTGTATGACTTTCTATGCCAGAGATATATTATGTGTGTAGAAAAGCATGTGAACACGATAGAGATTTGATTTCTTGAGCCATAATCAAATTTGCTCAACATCCAAGTTATCCTTTCGGATAAACTGTTGAGTGTGCATATTTCCATTATTATCGATACTCAGCGTTCTACGAACTACCGTTCTGAAGTTAATCAACTTTTTCCAAAAACCTGGTTAACGCGATAGAAGCTGAGATTATTTGATATCTGAGATGATAAACCCTGTTGTATTTTTACCGTAAAATGACTGACAGACAGTTGCCAGTAAAATCACTGTATTTTAACACTGACTTGTAAATGTGGCCCTAAATGGTAGATTTAGATTTACAAATACCACGTAAATTTACAATGAGTGTGAAGTTACTTTGAGGTAAATTTACAACCACAGTGTAAATTTACAGTGAGTGTAAGATAACCTTGTGGTGAATTTACAACCATGGTGTAAATTTAGAGTGAATGTAAATTTACCCCACTCTCTATTTACTGCAAGCACAATGTAAATTTACATCGAAGTTATTTTACACTCTTTGTAAATTCACATGCTGTTTGTAAATCTAAATCTACCACTTAGATGTAAATTTACAAGTCAGTGTTAAAATACAGTCATTTTACTGGCAACTTTCTGCCAGTCAATTTACGGTAAAAATACACAAAAATATTATTTACAGTTTGGTTAGGTACTTATCTTAATGATTGTTTTTCAAATATTTATGTCTCGTATGCCCCTATTTTACAATTAAATTCGTATTTCAGATGTAGCTGTACGGAGATAGATTTTAACATTTTCAACTGAAAATTTGACAGAATTGTAATATTTTTGTCAAATAGAGCGATAGAGCGGACGTGTTTTCTTTCCAAAAGAAAAAAAAATGAAACATCTACTGCTGGACCCTCGTATACCATTGCACCTCGTATCTTGTTTAATAATTGTGATACACAATTCATTTTGAGCGGTGAATATATTTTGGCTATAAAGAACAGCAGACTATGCTAACACAGCAGAGAATTCAATAAACAGTGGCAATCTGGAACGTACTATACTTGGGAAAAGGCCAATTTATCTGCGCAGGATTAAAAAATTAAAATATGTCTTCCATATGTAAAAACAAATGGATTACTGGGCATTAAAATGTTCTTTGTGTTATTTTTTTTTAGGTGTCCCCTTCTTTCGGAATTGGTTATGAAATGCAAACTATTAAAACAAGGGGGGCGGGGGTAGAAGGTCATATGATTAAACGCGTCATTGAATCAAGTGGCGTGGTTTTAATTTCCCCTTGGGTTTTCTTCGGGTTCTCCGATTCGTCCCACAGCTAAAGACCATTACGCGTTAGTCCTGGACGACAATATATATATATTTCGGTTCGGTTATGTAACGGACTTTTCTTATAAACATCACCATCCAAAATCAGTAACCTCTTGTGTACGTTTAATTCAAAGCGTGTGGTTAGTGAAAGTTCAGTTAGTAGCGGATCCAGACACTATGAAACACAAGCAATATGTGGGCGTATTGTCCTCTCCCTGTCTGTCGTTCCGTCCGTCAACAATTTGCTTGTGAAAGCGATAGAGGCTAGAGTTTTTGATGGATTCTTTTCAAATTTGGTGTAAAACATTGCGGTCATGAGAGGAGAGGAACAGCCCTGTTGATGTTCAGCTTTCCGAAAGAGTGAGAGGATGGGCCCTATTGATTTCCCTGTTCTCCGTCCATACGTTATTCTTTAAGTGTCATTTTAATAACTGGGCAGATAAATAAACTATAAACATACTTATGGAAAACAGCTACTGATTTATTTAAGCGACGTTTCGAAAAGTATTCTCTCAACGTATTAGCTTGAAAACTTTGAGAGAATACTCTTCGAAACATCGCCTTAATAAATCAATAGCTGTTTTCCATAAGTATGTTATAAGCATTATATCACGAGAGGATGAGACCTATCGGTTTTCAGCTTTCCACGATTTTCTATTCCAGAGTTATCACCCCTTTGCCAAAAACCTTGTTTTAACACGATATAAGCTACAGTTTGACGGATTGTTTTCAAATTTGACGTGAAGAATCGTGGTTCCACGACGTTTTGTTTGGAGTTATGCCCCCTTTTCTGAAAACCCTGTGAAGACGATAGAGGCTATAGTTTTTATACGCCCACATTTTCCTGTGGACGTATTATGTCGTCGCCCCTATCCTTCCGTGCGTCCGTCCGCTTGTCAGTTCACAATTTGTTTGTGGACCCTGTAGATAATAATAATAATCCATCTTGTATAGCACTGGCACATTCAGTAAAACTGCTCAGTGGCGAAAAATTAATGCTGAAAATCACTTAAAACACTCCTTAAAATTTAAAAGTAAAACTCTGTTTAAAAGGTTAACGATTAATAGCACTGTAAACATATTTAAATCACTGATTAAAAGCCACATTAAAATTGTGTGTTTTGAGATTCTTCTTAAAACTTGAGACGGAACAACTTTGTTTAATGGAAAGGGGCAGTTTATTGCATTATGGGGGGGGGGGCAGGCAGATGGCTCCCACTCCAAATTTTGTGTTTGTTTTGTGTGCTCTAAGTTGTAGATTTGATGAACTGATGGAACGTTGAGGAATATATAGATGAATTAAATCTTTAAGGTAGGACGGAGAATCGTGATTGTTGAGGCAGTAATGGGTGAGGGTGTTGATTTTGAAAGGGCCATACTATATACCGGAAAACACAGGAAAACACCCGGAAAACAACCGGAAAACACCATTTTATACTGAATACCGGAAAACACCGGAAAGACACTAAATACCGGAAAACATCCTCAATACCGGAAAACACCCTAAATAGGTAACCCAGAGCCTGGTCCTCTGTGTGCGGTTTTGGACCAATTGAGCGCCGATGAAGGAAGGTCAAGGTCATTACGATGTTCGTTTTACAAATAGCCCCCCCCCCCCATAAATTTTTTTTAAAAAATTCCGATTTTTTTCTCTCCAAAATTTTGTTGATGCCTATTATGTTTTGAATGTTTTAAAAGACGCAATCAGTCTACCTCCATCATTGACCATATTTTATTTCTATTTTAATTTTAGTTTTCAGTAAATTTCAGTAGATTTCAGTGTTTCAGTATTTCAGTAGATTAAACACAGCCCTCTGAAGGCCCCGTTATATGCCGGTTGCGCCGGTCTCCTGATTCTTAGTAGTAACGCTGGCATCAGGGTTGTACGAATTAGTGGAAGGCACGATTAGGCCAACTCCTCCCTAGGTAACAAAAAATCGCATCATAAAACAGCAAGTATCATCAAAAGCGAGTTAATAAATCTCTGAATAGTTCGAGTTGAAGTTCCAGGTTTAACCGCTATGTGTCCTAATCACCAAACGAAATGGATGCCACGCAATTCTCGGACAGGCTGTAATCTGAAAAGTGTCTATCCTTTCCAAGAGCTATCCATCTCGTTGGAAGGGCTAAAAATCTACTTGTTTCTGAGCTTACTTTCATTCCAGGGTCAAATATAATCACTTGAACCATAATAATATTCAACATATTCCATCATATTCCGAGGGCCGCACACAGGATTTTTTTCTGGATTACTTTTCGAGCTTTTTTCCCCAACTTGTTGACCAGTTTTCCTCGAGAAACCCCCAACTTTCGCCCAATTGTCCATGAGAAAACTACATATTCTAACTTACTGCATTTACGGGAAGTGGTAAGCTGGACGTCTGTGAAAAGGGTTGATCGATAAATTTTCAAGTAAGCAATTGTTGTTTTTGTTTGTGAAATAGAGGACTCTAGCCGAGAACCTCAGGCAACCAATTTGTTTCATGTACTACTATTGTAATAAAACATTACTATGTTAACCACTTCCTGGTGGCTGAAGACTTACACCGAATGCGTATTCGGAAAAAAATGTCCCCGAGAAAATGTTTTTTCCGACAATCGATATTCGAGATGTCTTCTTTTGCACAAATTATGCTGCACTGTGTAAGAACTTGCATCCTTTGATCTGAAGGGGTTGGGCGGCTATTTGTAAAACGAACATCGTAATGACCTTGATTTCCTTCATCGGCGCTCACTTGGTCCAAAACCGCACACAGAGGACCAGGCTCCGGGTTACCAATTTAGGGTGTTTTCCGGTATTTAGGATGTTTTCCGGTATTTAGTGTTTTTCCGGTGTTTTCCGGTATTCAGTATAAAATGGTGTTTTCCGGTTGTTTCCCGGTTGTTTTCCGGTGTATTCCGGTATATAGTATTGCCGATTTTGAAACATATTCTATAATTTATAGGTAGCCAGTGTAGATCTGCACGGATTGGGGTTATGTGTTCTCTAATGTTGGTTCTTGTGATAATTCGGACAGCTTTATTTTGAATAGACTGTAGTTGGTGGATGAGATATGATGGTAAACCGTAAAGAAGTGAATTTGAATAGTCTAGTCACGAAGGCATTGGTGAGCAATTTTGTGCTATCAGTGTCCAAAATGATTCTGATTCTGCCGATCCTATAAAGATGGAAGTTCGCTTTCTTGCAGATGCTAGAAACATGTCGTTTCAATTTCAAATGTTCATTCAAGAGCACTCCAAGATTATTGTACATCACCAGCGAGCACAGAGATGTGCAAAGATAGCCCCCCCCCCCCATTTGTGATCATTGAGGTTGAGGAAGTTAGACTTCATCCAGTTACGAATATCTTCTATGCGCGCCTCTAATTTCTTTAGGGTTTTGTTGTTGCATCTACCTCCACATAGAGTTGGGTGTCATCTCCGTACATGTGGTGGTGAAGATCGTGGCGTCGCATTATGTCGGCAAATGGTGTGGTGTAGGAAGGAAATAGCAGTGGGCTGAGCACTAATCCCTGAGGCACGCCGTAGCGAAGACATTTTGGCTTAGTTCTTATGCTGTCAACGATAACCTCTTGCTTACTACCAGTAAGATAGGACTGGCACCAGTCTAGTGCAGCACCATTAGCACCGAGTCTGGATGATAGGCGTTTGAATAGCACCCATCGACTGATCAATCGTGTCGAACGCTGCGCTCAAATCCAACAGGACTAGGGCAATGGTGCTGTTGTTGTCAGTAGAGGAAACGACAGTATTGTATATACGCACTAATACGGATTACGTGCTGTGACATTTTCGATAGGCTGACTGGAATTTAGCCCCTAGACAATTTTCTTCTAGATGATGACACAACTGTTCAGCTACAACCTTTTCAACCAATTTTGAAATAAATGGCAGATTGGAGACATGTCTATGTTAGGGTCAAGTGTTGGTTTTTCAGAAGTGGGTTAACTAGTGTAGACAGCCTTTAGGGATGGTGAGACTTCTGATGTTAATAGTGATGTATTGACGATCGATGTAATCATACGTAGTAAATCATCTAAACATTTCTTGAGTAGCCAGGTTGGAATAGGATCTAAGGAGCGGGATTTGGGTGACGAAGAAGAAATCAGTTTCTTTATTTTAGCTTCAGAAACAGGTTTCAAGTGATTAAGCAAGCGCCCAGTAATTGTTTCGTCAGGTTGGTTAAAGCCTAGTTGATCATTATCAAGTTGATCTCTAATAGAAGATACCTTTTTATCGAAGAAATTAGAAAATGTCAGTGGTCTAGCCAGACGGAAGGTTGGATGAGTGAATGGACTGCAAAAGTTTATTCGTAATTTTGAAGATTGCTTTAGTATTCCGTTTGTTGTCCTTCAGCTGTTGTTGAAAGTGTTGTTTTTCCGATGCTGCGATGAGGTTATTGGTGTTTGATCGAGCAGAGCGTTGATTTTGCCCACTTCTTCTCTGCCTTACGACGTAATCTTTTTGATTGACGGATTTCATCATTGTACCATTTTGTGTTGGGTCACATGGCGATGGTTTTGGTTAGAAGTGGGGCATGATCGTTTAGTAGGTCTGTTAAAACTCTGTCGTAGGCTTCAGTCTGTTCGCTCATGCTATTCTGTGAGATGATCCACTGCAGTTGCTCAATTTTTGGCCAATTTTAATTAAACTTAAACTATATGTTTATATCCCTTAGATCTCGGTTCCTTTCGGTATTGGAATGTATTTGACTGTGATTTCATGAATTATGGCCCCTGATTGTACGAAGAAACACGTTTTTAACTCCGATTTTTATGAACGATCTTGCCGCATATCATACCGTTACTTTGTGAAAATCTGACCGAAACTGCCTGACAAAATTGTCGCTCAATGTACGCAAATAGTGTAAAAAGTATGTAATACCAACGTTGGGGCCCTCTAGAGGTCACAGTTTTTATCCGATTTTGATGAAACTTAAAATATATGTTTATATCCCAAAGATCTCGGTTTCTTTCGACATTCGCGCATATCGGACCCCTGATTGTACGAAAAATCGACAAAATGGCTGCTCCTCGTACGAAAATAGTGTAAAACTATGTTATGTAATACCAAGGTTGTGGCCCCCCTAAAGGTCACAACTTTGATCCCATTTGGATAAATAAAATATATTTTATATTCCAAAAGATCTCGGTTTCTTTCGATATTCGCGCATGTCGGACCGTAACTTCCTGAATTGGACGAAAAATCGTGTTTTTGACCTGTGAACCCTCTCCCTCTAAAGGTCACAATTTTTATTCCATTACTAGTTTAAGATGATATACGTCTCTATATTCTTTTTAAAAAAACCAACTTAAAACACACTTATTTAAACAAGCTTTTAACTGATTCTGTATACGACTTTTAACACGTCCATAATTTTGGTTTAACGATTATATTCTCACGTGATGTGAAAGGGGCCACTATAAATATGCTGTAATAATAATGATAATAAATAATAATGAAAGTTGATTTCGAATTTTGTGAAAATTGGACGGAAACTAACCAACAAAATGACCCCTCCCCGTATGCAAATAGTGCAAAAGTATATAATACCAAGGTTGTGGACCATCTAGAGGTCACAATTTTTTTTCCGATTTTGATGAAACTTAGAATATATCTTTATATCCCAAAGATTTCGGTTCCTGTAGATATTCGCGCATATCGGACCATATCTTCCTGGATTATGGCCTCTGATTGTAAGAAAAATCACATTTTTAGCTTGTGGACGCTCTAGAGGTCACAATTGTTATCAGATTTCAAAAACCGATTAAATATATCACTGTTACACCATAATTTGAAAAATCGAAACGAAAGTGTCGGACAAAATGGCCACTCCTTGTACGCAAATAGTTTAAAAGTGTTTATACGAAGGTTGTGGACCCTCCAGAGGTCACAATTTCTGTCCGATTTTGACGAAACTTAAAATGTATGTTTATATCCCAAAGATCTCGGTTCCTGTCGGTATTACTGTATTATAGCGCCTTATTGTACGAAAATTCGCTGTGTTTTAAGCTTGTTCTCTATCCATCTCTTGCAAAATGTGGGCGTATCTTGCATGGCAACCGCTGGTTAAAACTGAGCCTTTGGCAGCATGTGCATGACAGACTAAATTAAAATGGTAAATCAGTTTTTAACTAAAACTACCCGACAAATTTCCCGCTCCTCGTACGCAAATAGTGTAAAAGTATGTAATACCAAGGTTGTGGACTCTCTAGAGGACACATTTCTTCATCTGACTTTAAAAATCACTTTTAAATATATCACCGTTACACCATAAAGACGGTTGAGTTCGAAATTCGTGAACATCGGATCGAAACTGTCCGACAAAATGGCCACTCCACGTAAATAAATAGAAAGAGAGAGAAATGGAGTTTAACGTCCACTCGACACAAACTAGATCATTTCAGGATTAACACATGGTTCGATTTTATATCAATAATTCGCTTGCGCGTAGGGGTCTTTATAACTATGGGAGGAAACCGGAGAACCCGGAGAAAACCCACGGGGTTTGACAGGCGACCATACTCCTTGTCACGCACCACGTACTACAACCGGGGAATCGAAACCACGCCAGTTGACTCAATGACAGACCATATGATACAACGATCACGTGCTAACCATTCAGCCACCCAACCCCCCTGTAAGTAATATAGTGTAAAAGTATGTACTGGCATGTATTGGACCGTAACTTCCTGAATTATGACCCCTGATTGTCCGAAAAATCACTTTATTTGAGCTTGTTCTCTATCCATCTCTTGCAAAATGTGGGCGTATCAAATTTATTTCCGTAATATGCACGGAGAAAATCTGCGGGAGAAAATCTCATGTAAAAAATCTTAAGCTGAAATTTGATGTCAAAAGTTAATTATTGAAAGTAAACATTCTGTTGCTGAAAGTAGAATACTGACGACTTAAAGTTGAAAAGTTGGATAAGAATTTTCTCTTTTGCTTTTGATTTTCTACTTTCTACTGCAGATCGCATTTGAACCTAATACCCCTCCATATTTATTGGCTTGAAAACTCAATTACCCAAAGTTAATATCAACAATTCAATTTCAATATGCCCCCCCCCCCTCTAATATCCCTATTAAAATCAGCGCGTAATGTCTGCGCAATATTTGATTCTAACATGAATAATGGAAGCCAGTGTTTATATTGGCAAAATTAGAAAGTTTATTTCTCCAGTATTACACAACCAAACATTGGTTTACTTAGAATAAAAAAAATAAAATAAGTACCTACCCATGTAACTACTTGTCAAACCGCAACACGATTTCACTATCTGTGTTCTGGATTATCTCTGTTCACAGTTGCTGGTAAATGACCCACGACCAGTCCACAATCAGTTTATATGTAACGAAAGGACTGGTTGACGATTGAGTAAAATTTGAATTGAGTGATTGTTTACATAGGCAACAATAAAAATTTGAAAATGTAACCCCATTTTTTTTTTTGGTGTTTCAGAGATTTGAAGTGTGAAAATTTACTGTTAGATAATTCAAACAATATCAAACTTTCCGATTTCGGATTCTCTCGATTCTTTGACTCGGGAGATATGAGCAGAACTTTTTGTGGTAGTGCAGCTTACGCAGCTCCAGAAATTTTGCAAGGCATAACTTACCATATACCTCTACACGATGTTTGGAGTATGGGCGTTATCCTTTATATCATGGTAAACTATTTTTATACAAGAATGTTCTATTGTGTTATTATGTATGTTATTGTACTGATAAAAAAGAGAAAATGTACATCGATAGTTATCGATAGAAAATGGAAACTTAAGTTTCATCGATAGTATGTCATCGTATATCATTGCGTTCAGCCCGGCAGTAAATCAGTGAGTATCCCCGTTCGATCCCGGTGTTCGTAGTTCGATTTTCGGTAATGGCCCTACGTCTTTTACGCAAATTATGAAATAAATGTACGTACATGTAGATCTTCTACAGCCCACAATTGTTGTGTGTTCAAGTGCATCCTAAAATTTATGTTCAGGATCAAACGGTCTCCAATGATTTTGGTGCGCATCGAACTTTCCGTTCCCGTGTTAAGCCCCCTTTTACGACAGCCTTGTGTACGTGATACAGCCTATTGTTTTTAACAGATTATTTTTTCAAACTTGGTTTGACGGATTGTGGTCACGACAGGGCGAACCCTGTCGGTAATTTGTTGTAAAGCATTGGGTTCATGGAAGGATGAGCTCTATCGGCTTTTCTTGTTCTCCGTCTGCCATTTACAAAATGTGGGCAACCGCTTGTTATCGGATTGTTCTGCTATTTAATAATTTGTAGTGTTACCTGTCTGAGCTATGTCTTTCAAATAAAGCCTTGTTAACTCAATTGTTATCCAATTTTTTAAGCCAACATTTGGTCGTATAATGTCGTCATGCTGTCCGTCGGTCCGTGAACAATTAATTGGCTTGTGAACGTGATAGAAGCTACACTTTTCGACGGATTCTTTTCAAATTTGGCGTGAAGCATTGTGCTCATGAGACTACGAACCCTATCGATTTTCAGAGTTTTGGGGGTGCCCGCCCTTTGCTAAAAACCCTCGCGAATGCGATATAGGCTACAGTTTTCGACGGATTCTTTTCATATTTGGTGTGAAGCATTGTGGTCATGATATTTAGAGTTCTACTGCTTATTTCTGAGATACCCTCTCCCCCCCCCCCAACCGCCTTGATGAAAACCTTGTGAAACGTGATAAAGACTATAGTATTTAACGGATTTCTTTCAAATTTGGTGGGAACCATTCGGGTCATGAGAGGATGAACCCTATCGATATTAAGCATTCTATGACTTCAAGTTCCGGAGTCATCAAATTTGTTCAACAGACAAGTTTTCCTTTCTGATAAGCTGCAGTTGAGACAAAGATGTTGTGTGGGCGTATTTTCCCGCTTTGCGTGGTTATCATTTCAAAAAAAGTCATTGTATATTTTGTTTCATTGTATATTTTGTTTCATTATATATATTTGACATTAACTTCCAGAACTATACCCCTTGATATGAAACCTTGTTATCACTTTAGTAAAGGCTAAAATATTCAGATCCTAGTGGATTTTCAACAATTTGTGGTATTCATGGAATGATATATACATGTATGCCCATTTATAATCGTTCGGTATTTTTTAATACGTATAGATTACATAGTTATTATGAGGAAGACACACAGGATGCTATTGCTATAAATATCCCACAAACTCACTGTTTGTTCCGCTATATACATATACGAGGGAAAGGTCTATTGATTTTCAACCATTTCTAGCGGTCTCATTTTAACGTAAATGCCACTATGTTACTTAACCTTCAGAGGCTTCAATTACCATAGGTTCCACAACTACTTACATGTATAAGAGTAAGATTCCTATCGATCGTCAGCCATTTATGGCTTTAGCTTTTCGAGTTTTGCACCATTCTTACATTATTGATGCTACACTTCTTATATTTATGCTTACACGTGTTGTCCATCCTGGGACGTTCTTTTTATTTTCGTTATTGTAATTGAAACTGATATAGATTCACATCAACTGACATAAAATCGGATGATGTTAAAATGATTGACTTTCTTCTTTTCATGTATAATTGTTTAAAATTTTTTGGATACGGAAAATGAGAAGGACAGTGTATTTTTCAGGTGTGTGCATCCATGCCGTATGACGATTCCAATATAAAACGAATGATAAGAGATCAGCTCGAGAGGAAGGTCGGGTTTTCAAAATCAAAGAAAATTTCACATGAATGTAAAGATTTGATTCACAAAATTCTAGAAGTCAATGTAAAAAAACGTTTGCAAATTCCAGCAATTTTGACACATATATGGCTAAGAATTGATGCACCTCATTCAAAATCTAACGAACTAGTTCCTTCATCAGCGTGCCATCCAATGACAAATCGCGAAAACAGATCACGAATTATCACTGACCTTCATCTTACTCCAGAAGAAAGGGTGATAGCCGACCAAGGTAAGAATAAAGACGAATCTGCTACGAGATCTGGTGGAAGCTGGGGATTATCCAGAGAAAAGGGAACTGATCCTGCTAGAGCAGAACAGTTAGATGGGCGTGCCGCTTCCCCAGATGTCGAAGATGCTAACTCCCCAATAGATCAACTTAAAATAGCTAACTAATTTATTATATAACTAAATATAGCTAACCAATTTGTTTATTTTAATTTATATAGTATTAAAAGTTATTCCACGCCCCAGTAAAGCAAAACGGCCTACCCAAACACAATACACTTTTTATACGCCCACATTTCACATATTCCTGAAGCAATAGCCCGAGAAATGCCTCCCTGGCCATTGCTATATAGATTGGCTTCTGCTGATACTTGAGCTTTTGGGGGAGTGAGTCTTTTATTCCGTTCAATCAAATCTCTCCTAAGCACAGCAACATGACAGCCCTTCGTTTTATCTGGGGTCTTCCCTAAAACTTTGGACAGTGATTTAAGGTATTAAAAACGGTCAAAGTATTGTTCGTCTCCAAACAGTATTAAATAGTATTGTTTATAATTGTAGCATTGTAGTAGCCTCGTTTGTCACGCAATTAGTTTTTCTGCAATATTCTGCTGTGCACTGGTTAATTGGGCGTTATAATTATAAATTATTTCGTGAGTCATGACGTAACGTTATGTAAACATATTTGGTCCAATTTGGAGCCCTGTTTAAAGCCGAATGATATTAGCAGGCAATTTGTTATTGGTTGTTAATTGGACTATTGACCAGTCATAATTTGGAACAGAAATTTGCTTCCATTACAGCAGTGTTAAGTGGGATTAGCTCTAATCAAACGAAACACTGCGAGGAGTATGTCATTACGCCCCACCCCCTCATCATGTGGATGTATTATGTTATCGCTCCTGTTCGTCCGTCCACATTTTGCTTGTGGGTAGTCTATGGGCCACAATTTTTATCTGATTTTGAAGAAACTTCAAATATAGGACTGTATATTTCACTATAACATCCTGGATTATAGCCCCTTGCTATACGAAAAATCGCGTTTTTCGCTTATGGCCCCACTAGAGGTCACAAATTTTAATTTCAAAAACCGTACATATTATATATATAACCGTTACAACATAATTACTGTTGAGTTCGAATTTAATGAAAATCGGACCGAAACTATGCAGTGTAAAGTCATGTAATACCAAGTTTGTGGACCCTCTAAAGGTCACAATTTTTATCCGATTTTGATGACACTTGAAATATATATTCATATCCAAAAGATCTCGGTTCTTTTCGATATTGAAGCAAGCCAGAAAGAACAGTTAACAGTGGCCTAAAAGTAACCGAAGATTTCACACCACAAATACGAAATATAAGAAAGGCGCTTATTCCCAAACTCATCGAAGCGAAGGAAAACAACGACTCAGTGACAGCTTATCTGAAATACGATAAACTGATCATTGGTCAGAAGGTGTTCACATTTGACCTTGCAACAAACGAAATTATTACATTGGATGAAAATAATAAATAGCAAACTACAAGACACTTTGTCAACTTAAACCAAATTGGCAAATAACATTTGTCAAAACAAATGCATTTATCAAAATTATCTCTTGGAATAAGAACGGTCTAAAATTAAAATTGTCTGACTTTGTGCGGAAAAGATATTGATTTCGACTGTTATTTTCCTGAATACGAATATGTTTTGGGGGGTTTTTGTGTGTACGCAGTAATGTATCACAAAAGCCCCCATTTCGGGATCGAAAGAATTACACAGTCATTTCAAGAGTCGATATTTTTAAAACTCTACGAAGATTACTTTGGTTGGTCTAAAAATGTAATATTCATTCGTTTAACGAAATATTCATTTGTTTAATCGAATTAATTAGTTTGATTAAACGAATTAATTAGTTTGATTAAACGAATTAGTTATTTCGTTATAACGAAATAAATATTTCGTTACAACGAAATAATTAAAATTATTTTTTAGTTAAAACGAATTAATAACGAAATAATTAATTCGTTTTAACTAAATATTAATTCGTTTTAACGAAATAATTAATTCGTTTAAACGAAATAATGAATTAATCGATTTACGATTTAACGGTTTATTCCCACGAAGGCGCAGTTATTGACCGTAACGGATTAAACTAGGTCGTTTTCGACGACTTTGTGGGAATCCAGCTCCTAGGGATTAAAATGGATTAAAAACGTAACAGTGGTGTTGTAGATTGTTATGATAAGAATGTACACTTTCATGATCCCCAATGTAACTAATTAACCAACATTTTAGCATCATTTTTGGCATAAGAAATAAAAACATAACTACACTATAACAAAAATTAATTTAATTTCGCCAAATAAGACACCCTGTCTAAATAATCGACTAAAGTCAATTCCTCTTCCTCGTGTCTTCCATTTAATTCCTGGAGTTGGCATATTTATATCTCCCCCTTAATGGTTCCTGTCCCCCAGCATACTAAACGGTTCTAATCTCATTAATATTTTGTTCTTGTTGTAAAAATGTGATCATTTCAAAAACATTCGGATGGGCTTTTTCAAGTAGCTTCTTGAATCTTGCATGCCATCCTTCCAGAGTCTTGTTCGTTCCGTGCTCCTCTGTGTCGTAGTAGTCCCACTGATGAGTTGCAAATTAACCCCCGAGAAGTCGAAGGTCAATACAGCAAGACATAATATAATACACCTACCCTTCCTACTGGTACCAACGGTAGAGCTGCAAACCTCCGTACCACATTCTGTATTTCTTCATCTTCTCTATACATTGCACTTGTAGACCTACATTCTGTGTTCGTCTCCCAATTAAGATTCATATTGAATACTTGGATAATTTGATCATTTTAATCATTAGTTGCCAATTGGTGAATAAAATTCAGAGTGAACATAAATTCATAAAATCTTTAACACCGTTAATTGGGTCCTAATAGCAACATGCCTCTCTTCACACGAAAGCCGACAAGTCGATATCTGCGCCTTCGTGGGAAGGATTAATTTTGGTCACGCTCTGTAACTGCGCCTTCGTGGGAATACACCGATTTAACACGTCGACTAATGACCCGAATGCTCCAAACACCGAATTTGAAGAAAAAAAATATGTTAAAAAAACAATCGTAATCTCTATGGTTATCGATATGCGGTCGGGCTTGAGGCAGTAACCTTGGAACTGCGAAACAAACTAGGTTATTTTGGGATTAACATATGGTTCAATTTTATTTCAATAATTTTCTTGCGCGTAGGGATATTTAGCAGTGGTAGGAAACAGGTGGACCCGGAGAGAAGCCGCCAATTGAAATAACGCCACTTGATTCATTGACAGACCTCGTGTTCACAAGGTTTTCGTAATGGGGACCATGTGAGGAGTGGGGACTCTATGAAGCATTGGTGACATAAAGGAATGAATCGAGTCCCGGGGTTCCATCTCCCCCTATTCTGAAAACCTGAACACGAATGAGGATACACTTTAAATCAGTTCTTTTCTTCATATATTGGTGTGAAGCATTGGGGTTAATGAGACCCAATCCCCAAACCTTATTCCCATTACGAAAAACATGTGAACCCGATAGAAGCAATAGTTTTTAACATATGTTTTGGGGTATTAAACATTGGGTTCACAAGCTTATCTAGGTAAGACTAAGACGCTACCTCACTAGCTTGGAGGTCGCGGGGTCGCTCCCGGTGTTGGCCGAGAAAGTTCATTTGTTTTTTGTCAATGATGCAGGGCGGAGGGCTGCAAAGAAAGCTCATCTGGTTTTTATACGCCCACATTTTCATGATGCAGGGCGGAGAGCTGCAAAGAAAGCTCATCTGGTTTTTATACGCCCACATTTTCATGTGGACGTATATTTTCGTCGCCCCTGACACTCTACAGGTCACAATTCTTATCCGATTTCAACGAAACTTGAAATATAGGTTTATCTCCCCAAGATCTAGTTTCATTTCGATATTGGCATGTATCGGACCGTAAATTCATGGATTATGGCCCCTGATTGAACGAAAAATCGCGTTTTTAGCTTGTGAACACTGTAGAGGTCAGAATTTTTTTCCGATTTGGTTTAAACTTGGAATGTATGTTTATGACCAACAGATCTCGGTTCCTGTCGATATTCGCGCATATCGGACCATAACTTCTTGAATTATGGCCCCTGATTGTACGAAAAATCTCGTTTTTAGCTTGTGAACCGAATAGAGGTCACAATTTTTATCCGATTTAAAGAAACCGTGTGAATATATCACCATTACACCCTATGGATGGTTGAGCTCGAATTTCGTAAAAATGGGAACGGAACTGACGGTCAAAATGACCGCCCCTCGTTCGCAAAGAGTGTCAAAATATTGCGTATCAGGGCTGTGGACCCTCTGGATGTCACAATTTTCATCTGATTTTGATGAAACTTGAAATGCATGTTTATAACCCACAGATCTCGGTTACTTTCGATATTCACGCATATCAAAGCATAACTTCCTGAATTATGGCCCCTGATTGTATGAAAAATCGCCTTTTTAGCTTGTGGACCCCCATAGAGGTCACAATTTTTATCTGATTTAAAAAAACGTTTCAATATATCACCGTTACACGCTAAGGATGGTTGAGTTTAAATTTCGTAAAAATCGGACCGAAACTGAAGGACAAAATGGGCGCCCCACGTTCGCAAATAGTGTTAAAGTATTGTGTATCAGGGTTGTGGACCCTTTGGAGGTCACAATTGTCATCTGATTTTGATGAAATTTGTTTATCGAGGGCTGGCCGTCCTTACCGCACGGTACAAATAAAACCTTCTAGTAGTTTATCGAGGTTCGGGTGCTTCCGGAGTCCAAAATGGCCGCTTTATATAAATGAGAATTTTGGGGATAACTAACCCGAACCCTAACCCGTTTTAAAAGCCTGAACTTGGGTCTAATTTAGTTTTTACTTCTCTTAAAAGGGTAAGGGTTAGGGTTCGGGTTAGTATTCCCCTAAATACTCATTTGTATAAAGCGGCCATTTTGGTATGAGTTCTGGCTTGTTCTGGAAGTTGTTGCTTCTAGTGGTGATAATATTTGTACCATGCGGTAAGGACGGCCAGCCCTCGATAAACTACTAGAAGGTTTTATTACTCAACAAATACCTTCTCGAAGTATGTAATAAAATCTAATCGGGTGATCATTGAGTCAAGTGGCGTTGTTTCAATTGACTGCTTCTACGTGACAAGGAACAGGGTAGCTTGTCCAACTTCGTGGATTCTCTCCGGGTCCACCAGTTCCCTCCCACTCCTAAATACCATACACACAAGCAAATCAATGGAATAAAATTGAGCCATGTGTTAATCCCAAAATAATCTAATTTGTGTCGCAGTTCCTAGGTTACCGCCTCCAGCCCGACCACATATCGATAACGATAGAGACCACGATTGTTTTTCTAACATATTTTTTTTTTCTACAAATTCGGCGTTTGGAGCATTCGGGTCATTAGTCGACGTGTTAAATCGTAAATCGATTAATTCCATTAAACGAAATAATTGATTCGTTTAAACGAAATGATTAATTCCATTAATCGAAATAATCATTTCGTTTAAACGAATCAATTATTTCGTTTAAACGAATCAATTATTTCGTTTAAACGAATCAATTATTTCGTTTAAACGAATCAATTATTTCGTTTAAACGAATCAATTATTTCGTTTAAACGAATCAATACATACTTATGGAAGAACAATTACTGATTTATTAAAGCGACATATCGAACGGCAGTGTGAAGTTAGCTCGATTTTCGTTTTTCGATATTGGTGAATATCGAAAAATGAACTACACATTTTTCGATATTGGCGAATAATGAAAAATAAATAGCTTGTTTTTCGATATTGGCGAATGTCGAAAAACGAGCACTCGTTTTTCGATATTCAAACTTGAATCTCAAAAAAGCAGATTTGATGGATGTATTATCTACAGAATGTTTCTAAAATATATTTGATTAAATAAGTATTCTAAAACGAACTAAAGATATCATAAATTAGGATGTCTGAGCAGTGGATTCACATAACAAAAACACTTTCTCCTTGGTTTTTTTTTATTTTTTATATTGGCGCGTTTTTCGACATTCAAACTTGAAGTTCAAAAAAGCAGATTTGATAGATGTATATCTACAGAAGGTTTCCAAAAAACATTTGATTAAATACGTTTGGTAAAACGAACTAAAGATATTATAAATGAGGATGCCTGAGTATTCGATTCACATAAAAAAAATGTCTTTCTCCGTATTTCGATATTCAGGCTTGAATCTAAAAAATACAGATTAAAAATACACATTTGATTAAATAAGTATTCTAAACCGAACTAAATACATCGTAAAAGAGGATGCTTGAGCAGTGGATTCACATAAAAACTGCTCTTTCTCCTTGTTTTTTGATATTGGTGAAAATCGAAAAACGAGTTTTTCGATATTCAGACTTGAAACTCAAAAATACAGACTTTAATTATGTATATATACAGAATGTCTCCAAAACACATTTGATTAAATCAGTGTTCTAAACCGAACTAATTATATCGTAAAAGAGGATGCCTGAGCAATGGATTCACATAAAAACTTCTCTTTCTCCTTTTTTTTATATTGGCGAATCTCGAATAACGAGCTGCTCGTTTTTCGATATTCAGGCTTGAATCTCAAAAATACAGATTTTAATCATGTACATCTACAGAATGTCCCCAAAACACATTTGATTAAATAAGTATTCTAAAACGAACTAAAGTTATAATGATGAAGATGCCTGAGCAGTGGATTCACATAAAAAAAAAGTTCTTTCTCCTTTTTTTCTGATATTGGCGAATGTTTTCGATATTCAAACTTGAATCTCGAAAAAGTATATATAATGGATGTATATCTACAGAATGTTTCCAAAACACATTTGATTAAATAAGTATTCTAAAACGAACTGAAAATATCATAAATGAGGATGCCTGAGCAGTGGCTTCACATAAAAAAAGCTCTTTCTTCTAGTTTTTTGATATTGGCTAATCTAGAAAACTACTCGTTTTTCGATATTCCGACTTGAATCTCAAAAATATAGATTTTAATCATGTATATCTACAGAATGTCTCCAAAACACATTTGATTAAATCAGTGTTCTAAACTGAAATAAATATATCGTAAAAGAGATGTCTGAGCAGTGGATTTACATAAAACTGCTCTTTCTCCTTGTTTTTTGATATTGGCGAATCTCGAAAAACGAGCTACTTGTTTTCGATATTCAAACTTGAATCTCAAAAATACAGATTTTAATCATGTATATCTACATAATGTCTCCAAAACACATTTGATTAAATAAGTATTCTAAAACAAACTAAAGTTATCATAAATGAAGATGCCTGAGCAGTGGAGTAACATAAAAAAAAAGCTCTTTCTCCTTGTTTTTTTTGATATTGGCGAATCTCGAAAAACGAGCTACTCGTTTTTATACGCCCACATTTTCATGTGGACACTCTACAGGTCACAATTCTTATCCGATTTTGACGAAACTTGAAATATAGGTTTATCTCCAAAAGATCTCGACTGCTTTCGATATTGGCATGTATCGGATCGAAACTTCCTGGATTATGGCCCCTGTTTGTACGAAAAATCACGTTTTTAGCTTGTGGACCCTAGAGGTCACAATTTTTATCCAATTTTGTTGAAACTTTAAATGTAGGTTTATAACCTAAAGATCTCGGTTCATTTCGATATTCGCGCATATCGGACCGTAACTTCCTGAATTATGGCCCCTGATTGTACGAAAAATCGCGTTTTTAGCTTGTGGGTCCTATAGAGGTCATAATTTTTATCCGATTTAAAAAACCGTATTATTATATCACCGTTACACCCTAAGGACAGCTGCGTTCGAATTTCGTGAAAATCGGCCCAAAATTGCCAGACAAAATGGCCGCCGTTCGTTCTCAAATAGCGTAAAAATATGATATATCAAGGTTGTGGACCCTATAGAGGTCACAATTTTTATCCGATTTTGTTGAAACTTTAAATGTAAGTTTAGAACCCCAAGATCTCGGTTCCTTTCGATATTCGCGCATATCGGACTCTAACTTCCTGAATTATGGCCCCTGATTGTATGAAAAATTGCGTTTTTAGCTTGTGGATCCTATAGAGGTCATAATTTTTATCCGATTTAAAAAAAAATACGTATTATTATATCACCGTTATACCCTAAGGATTGACTGAGTTCGAATTTCGTGAAAATCGGCCCAAAATTGACAGACAAAATGGCCGCCGTTAGTTCTCAAATAGCCAAAAAATATGATATATCAAGGTTGTGGACTCTATAGCGGTCACAATTTTTATCCGATTTTGTTGAAACTTTAAATGTAAGTTTATAACCCAAAGATCACGGTTCCTTTCGATATTCGCGCATATCGGACTCTAACTTCCTGAATTATGGCCCCTGATTGTACGAAAAATTGCGTTTTTAGCTTGTGGACCCTATAGAGGTCCCAATTTTTATCCGATTTAAAAAAAAACGTATTATTATATCACCGTTACACCCTAAGGACGACTGAGTTCGAATTTCGTGAAAATTGGCCTAAAATTGACAGATAAAATGGCCGCCGTTCGTTTTCAAATAGCGTAAAAATATGGTATATGAAGGTTGTGGACCCTATAGAGGTCACAATTTTTATCCGATTTTGCTGAAACTTGAAATGTAAGTTTATAACCATAGATCTCGGTTGCTTTTTGATATTCGCGCATATCGGACTCTAACTTCCTGAATTATGGCCCCTGATTGTACGAAAAATTGCGTTTTTAGCTTGTGGACCCCATAGAGGTCATAATTTTTATCCGATTTAAAAAACCGTATTATTATATCACCGTTACACCCTAAGGAAGACTGAGTTTGAATTTCGTTTATAACCCAAAAATCTCGGTTCCTTTCGATATTTGCGCATATCGGACCGTAACTTCCTGAATTATGGCCCCTGATTGCACGAAAAATCACGTTTTTGGCTTGTGGACACTATAGAGGTCATGATTTTTATCCGATTTAAAAAACCGTATTATTATATCACCGTTGCGCATATCGAATTGCAATTTCCTGATTTATGGCCCTTTTTTGTAGGAAAAATCACTTTCTTTTTAGCATGTTCTCTACCCACCTCGTATATTGTTGTCGCCCCCGTCCGTCCGTCCGTCCGTCTGGCGTCCCCAATTGCTTGTGGACGCTCTATAGGCTAAAGTTAATATTCGATTGACTTTAAATTTATACGCAGTGTTTGAGGTCATGAGACGAAGAATCATTTTGATTTTCAACGATTTCGGATAATTACTGCCAAAGTTATGGCCCTTGATCACTTTGAAAAATCTTGTGACGATTTAGAGGCTAAAGTTATCACCCGATTGACTTCAGATTGATACACAGAGTTTAAGGTCTTGAGACGAACAAGTATATTGATTTTCAATGAATCTTTATGACTTAAACAGCTAAATCCATGATGTTAAAAGTTTTGTATACTAAACGTTAGCATGGGTCAGAACTTTATAAAAATCAAACAAATTCTAATGGTTTTCTGATAATTACTTACTCTTAGTCAGATTTTAATGTATTATAAATGTATCATTACCGAAAAAAGGTAAAAATATGCGACAACTCTTGTTGACTGTCCGGACGATATAGCTGCTGTGGGCATATGTTTCGTTGGCTGGCAACCTATCTTTCGATTTTCAGGCTTGAATCTCAAAAATACAGATTTAATGGAAGTACATCTACAGAATGTCTCCAAAACACATTAAATGATTAAATCAGTTTTGTAAAGCGAACTAAAGGTATCATAAATGATGATGCCTGAGCAGTGGAGTCAAAAACAACTGCCCTTTCTACTTGTTTTTTTTATATTGGCGAATGTCGAAAAACGAGCCACTTGTTTTTTTGATAATCAGGCTTGAATCTCAAAAAAGCAGATTTGATGGATGTATATCTACAGAATGTCTCCAAAACAGATTTGATTAAATCAGTTTTGTAAAACAAACTAAAGATATCATAAATGAGGATGCCTGAGCAGTGGATTCACATAAAAAAAAACTGCTCTTTCTCCTTTGTTTTTTGATATAGGCGAATCTCACAATTATATGTTTTAATCATGTATATCTACAGAATTTCTCCAAAACACATTTGATTCAATCAGTGTTCTAAAACGAACTAAAGATATCATAAATGATGATGCCTGAGCAGTGGATTCACATAAAAAAAAAAGCTCTTTCTCCTTGTTTATTGATATTGCCGAATGTCGAAAAACGAGTAGCTCGTTTTTCGGTATTCAAACGTGAATCTCAACAAAGCAGATTTAATGGAAGTACATCTACAGAATGACTCCAAAACATATTTGATTAAATACGTATTCTAAAACGAACTAAAGATATCAAAAATGCGGATACCTGAGCAATGGATTCACATAAAAAAAACCTCTTTCTCCTTGTTTTTTTATATTGGCCAATCTTGAAAAACAAGCTACTCGTTTTTCGATATTCAGAATCGAATCTCAAAATAGAAGATTTGATGGATGTATATCTACAGAATGTCTCCAAAACACATTTGATTAAATCAGTTTTGTATAACGAACTAAAGATATCATAAATGAGGATGTCTGGGCAGTGGATTCAAATAAAATTTAAAAAAAGCTCTTTCTCCTTGTTTTTTGACATGCAGGCTTGAACCTCAAAAATACAGATTTTAATCATGTATATCTACAGAATGTCTCCAAAACACATTAGTAGTGGGGGCGGCGGTATAGGGACGATGGCGCGCATGCGCATAAGCCCTAGCACCGGTGTTGTGTATGTGCAGGTCACGTCCGGTCCTACTTAGCAACGGTCACTTCCGGTAATGACATCATTTCCCATGATGAAGTCATGTATGATATCATCCTTAGCAACGATCATTTTCTCGTGTTTTCTCGCCCTTTCTCGGGGATTCCCTCCCCTTTTCTTTGATTGGGGTTCCTTTCTCGAGAGTTAAATTTGCTCGTTTTCTCTTGCATTTTCTCGGGGTGCCCTCGCCCTTTCTCGGGACTTGTTCAGGGGGGTTCCCTCGCCCTTTCTGGTGAGTTCCCCAGCACGCGTTCACGAAAAAGACATTTTAATAACATTTTAATAACAATTTTAATAACATTTTTAATTATAGAACAATAGAACAATAACTGAACGTATTTACAGTTTTGAAAAAGAACAACACGTTTGTCCACCCACAAAACTGGTTAAACTCTGTAACCATTGGGGTTAATGGGTAGTGGGTCCGTCACGTTGACTGAAATCGGCAAAGGCTTGTCCATAGGTCTCGGGTGGGCATCCGTAAGAATCGAAAAAATACAAGTGTCCAGGTCTTTCACATATAAACACGGTCCAGTGGGTGCCGGGGTATTTACAATGTAGGCTAGAGGATAGGTATGGGGTGGCAGCTGGTACAGGTGATTCCGGGACCAGACGCCACCAAAGATGCCAAATGATCTCGCAGGGCCTCTTCCAATTGTAACGTGGATAAAGGACTACCAATCCATGATGACTCGGTGGTTACGATCGATTTCCAAGACATTGTCGTATTCGGCAAACAGCATAAGATTGATAGCGCTAGTGGGGGCTACCGAGAAACGTAGTTCTAGAGACAGGTTACCCGTGGTTCTGGGGTGTGAATAGGCCACGTCTGCTCCTTGGTCGTTGGTCAAATCAAAACAAAACAGCGTGTAACCCTTGATATAATCGTGGAAAGTGAGATCCAAATCTTCTCGGGTGTTGAGAAAACCAACGCGATTCATTAAATCCATGTACGGTGTGATGGTAAAGTTGAGATCGGCACAATCATCCACGACTATTCCATCTATGGTCAATCGAATGTGCTTGAGGTTATGATGATGAAATCGGAACGGATTCCTGGTATTATGTCCATCGTAAGCTCGGTTACTGACCAACCCCACAAATAGACGCGTGGGTAAGGTTTCGTTGATGAACAGATTGTCCAGGATGTGGCTGGTACGGTTACTCGGCACGACCACATCTCTGACGACCATGCGTTTCAAGGGATACTTGGCATTGGTGGTTTGGGGTTGGTTGTTAATCCACGTGTACGTGGGGGGAGAAAGGGTGACGAACGGAATTGCCAAACAAGCTTTGATGAAATCAATCTTGTAGGGTCCTTTATTGTTGGCATGCATCGGGAAAAAATTAGAGGATTGTTTTTCCAAACTCAGACGTAGATCGACTTGGTCCACTAAGTACCTCTCTTGTAAAACATATCTAAATGTAACCGTGATTGTAATTCCACCACCTGGCTTTGAGAGATACGTTTGTAGCGCTCCACCAACTTGTCATTGACAGGTTCGGGGGCCTCTGCATTGACTTTGACGGGTGAAGCTTGATCAAATTCGCCGGCTGTATCCTTGTGCCACAGGACTTGTCGGTCTAAATGGTTCGTCTTGGCTTGTTTTCCATAACTCAGTAAATTCTCTAGGTAAGCTCGATAGGCGTAATTAGGTAGAGGAGACGTGACCAACGTATCAGAAGCTTTTCCAAGCCGAAATTTCACATCTTTAAACAAAGAGTGCATCCAATTATTCACGAGACCCACGGGTTCGTCTACCGGTAGATTGGTACCATCCTCTTTCACCACCTTGAGTTGCAGGTACAGGGTTGTATTGGCCAAATCGATGAAATCCGTACTGGCATTGTTCACCAGAAATTCAATCGGTCCATCGTGATTCAGATCGGGTGTGATGGCGTATTTGCGTATTTTGGTTACTCGGGTAATGGCCGTGTGCGTGTCGGGCACTTGGAACAATTGTTCCAGTTCATCGCGAGCACAAGGACATGAATCGTTACGCATTGCTGAAGCCATGATCGAAGATGTCTGGCCGAGGACGTTTGGCTCGTGAAATGACGCCAGTGGATTTTCTTTTCCTTTTTATAGAATTTTTGGTTTTGGGCGGTCTGGTGTCTGTTTGTCGGCATCTGCTTTGGGGTGTTTGGGAGGACATGACATCGACTAGTGTTTGTCGGAGACGTGGTTTTATGGTGCGCTGGAACACATTCTTCAAACTCTGGCCCACACTTTGTTTTCCCGATATCAAACCAAGGGCTGCTTTTCCCAATTCTCCAAAAGTCTCTTGGTTCAAAAAATTGGTCTTTAAGGCGTTCTTTCCAGCTTGCAGAAAGGGTTTCGCCATGTTCAGTTACCCCTGTAAACGCCCCGCACCCTTTTGCCACAAGACACTTCCCCGGTAGACGTTGAGGGCGTGGGCGTCTTCATGTTGGCGCCCTTTTGGCGTAACACACCACGATAAAATTGCATTATGTTTTAAATTGCTTTTCTTCGGAAATGTAGTTTGACGACGACTTTTCTTTTGGTGAATGACACTTTATGGCCAAGACCGTTTCTTATATAGAGGCCAATGGTGGTGATGCTGTCGTACTTGAAGGGCTGATAATGGATGACCGTCGGCGATGATAACCGTGAGAACTTGGAAAGACATCAAACAAAGGCGCCACCACATTCCCCACCCGTTGGGCTTCCAAGAGATCTGCATACAGATAAAATATGGTGTGTCCCACATTGATGTCGAAGGTGTCCGGGGCCACGATGACATCCCTCTGTTCGAAAGACGTTAAATGGTCCAATTGGGGCATAATCGTGGTCTCGTGAATCCATCCCAACAAAGATACCACGCGGCCCGTTAACTTCAACTGGAGAAAGGGTATAAGTTTGAGATATTTAAAGCCGTCTGCAACTTGACCTTTTTCGTGACTTCGTCCAGCACGAAGGATATGATCGGTTCTTCTTTGATCGCTTTGCTGTAGGCATCTATTTTGGCTTGATAATTCTTCTCTTGTTCTTTTTCGATTTCCATGAGTTCGGGATTGTCCGGATGTCTTCGTTTAGGTTTGGCATGCGACGTTTCGAGCGTCACGTGATCTTTAAACAAACCGCGTATAAGCGAATTTATCTCAGCCAACAAGTGTTGGACACTGTTGTACGTTCCTCCAGGAATAGGATACTTTTTTTTTCTCAACCTTGGCGGGCTCTTCGACCATATTCCATTTGTCATTCTTCGGTATGTTGTCTGGCCTGTGTACCTCTGGATTATAGGGTGCGATCATCACCATCATAAGACTAATTTCGCTACTTCCTTCCGAGAGATTGTTCCACGTCGTGGTAAACGACACGGAAGCCAATCCCACTTCCCAATATCGGTGGTCCAAATCGATGGGAGAATTCAGCAGCGTACGGTAACTGGACATTGCGTTGTCGGGATACACTTTCATGGGACTGTCACTAGGTAATTTGAGATAAAACTGGCTGGGATTTGTCATTTTTGGGGGTGGTATTGAGGGCTGGCGCCGGAAGCAGATAGCCAATACTACTGGACAGGAGGGCCGTCCACAGGGTGGTTTGGGGACCGTCGGGGCGTGTGGCAAACTGAGCTAAAGCGACACCTGCCACCACGTACACTAAAATCACTTGACAGAAAAAGAAATTTCCGCTCGCGGGATGCGACTGCCAAAACAAGACCAGTGACGTCGATGTTCGGAGAGGGACGTAGAAATCGTTGACGTGGCTTCGTCTTGTGACATTGTGACATTCTCTGGAACACATCGGGACTATTTATAGACAACGGCGTTCTTGGGTATCCAGGAATTGAAGCTGGCAGGGTATCCCAACCATTTGACCAACATTTCGCCGCGGCGACGATCCAACACACGTTCAATGGGAAACTCTTCGTCGGGATCCGTTCTCAACCTTTGTAATTCTTGGGGATAAAATGTTCCGGCGATAGGATCGCCACGTTCATCCAATAATTTATACGTCGAGCCACTCTGTCGATCCACTCGAAACGTTTCCAGGGTCCAGTTGGGCCTATAGCCTTTGTCGAACGCCCCATGATGCCAAACGTATGGGCGTACGTTGAGACAATCGGGCTGGAACTACCTTGGTTTTCTTGGAAGTGATTTGCCATTCTTTGTCCGGGGTCATCTCTTTGGGTGCCATGCTGAGAGTACGATGTCGGGCCCCGTTGTATGCCCTCACCAAATCGGCCAGTACATCGATATAACGTTGTGTGTTCCGATGCGTAAAATAACGCCACATGCGCTGTTTGAGCGTGCGCTGAAATCGTTCCACCACACAGGCTTTGGTTTCGACATTGTGCGTGACGAAAAAATGAATCTTTTTCTTCTTCAGGAAAGCTTTAACATGTCGATTGAGAAATTCGGTTCCTTTGTCTGTTTGCAGTCGTAGCGGAATACGCTTTTGTATTAAAACGCCCTGTAAAGCCTTCAACAACGTGGGACCTGTTTTATTCTTGAGTGGCACCACCCAGGCATATTTGGAAAATACGTCAATGATACACAGTAAGAATTTGTACCCATCGTTAAAGGACGCCAAGGACGAGAGATCAGATAAATCGGCCTATCACTGATGATCTACACCGGCTACGACGGTGGATAAACGAGGGAAACGTTTTCGTATGGGTTTATGCAAGGTGTACGTGCGTTGTCCCCGTAACCAGGCCCGGACACGTTTCAATGGAACCCCGGTAGCTTTCTGTAAACGGGTCGCTCCCCCGAAACCCGCAGGATGTCTGGGGTCGTAATACACACGAGCCAACTTCTTGTCCATTTTAAAAGGTCAATTCTCACGGGTCTATTTATACTGTTTACACACTCAGTACACACTAGGTATTTTGTAATAAACTTTATTTTGTAATAAACATTATTTTGCAAGTTTTACAGGTTTGTTATTAAAACTTTACAGTTTTTTTTATTAAAACAGTTTTTACAAGTCTCTGAAGGGGATCCAACGTGGTGCTGATCTTCGACTGGTTTGAAGACGTTTTCTTTTTTGTTCTCGAGAGGTCGTCCAGCGTACCTCCAGGGGTGTACGTGGGGTCTGCTGGGGTGTCCTACGAGGCGGTGTCTTTTGTTCTTTCTCCTGTGGTCTACGAGTTGGTGACTTCCATCGGTCTGCATTCCCTACCCATTCTCGCGAAGCATGTGTCTTCTTTAACGTGGACACGACATCGTTCCACCCCGGAGCTGGCGACACGGTTTTACGACTTCGTATTAAATCGTTGACAATATCTTAGGCATTCGTTCCTTTTATCACTTGACCATCACTTACCAATTCATAATTTTCGTTCCATTCTAAAGGTGTCTTTTCTTTGATATGTTTTAACAATTGTTTGGCTTTAGAACGATACTTGGCAGGAACCGATTCCAGGATCGATTGCGAAACATTGGGTTCTTGTGGTAATTGTGGTGAAGGTTGAGGCGATGGCGGTGGTGAAGGTTGCGGCGGTAGTGGTGCATGCTGTGCTTGCGGTGCTTGCGGTGATTGTGAGGTCGCGAGTTTCTTTTGCATCGTATGAAATCTTTCAAACAACTGGCCATACTTTTGTATTTTATCGGCATCGGGCATGCGGGATTTCAAGACAGTATCCATCTCGGTCGACACTTCTTCCATGATACGACGAATAGGGTCCCGTTCCCATACTTTTGCATTTTATCGGCATCGGGCATGCGGGATTTCAAGAAGGTATCCATCTCGGTCGACACTTCTTCTATAATATGACGAATAGGGGCCCGTTCCCACACGGGTTCGTACGGCTTCATGACCATGACACTGTGTTCGTCCATCGGAACCAATTTCATTTTCCGTGCAAATTTCATCGTCGTCGTTTCAGCTGTCGTTGAATACGGGGAAATACGTTTTTCCAAAGGGCTGAAGAACCCAATAAACGCCTTCGTTGATGCCACGAGGTTTTTGAGGTTCCCAAAGAACGCAACACACGTTTTAGACAGTGCAAGAGTTGTTTTTCGCGAGGTGTCAGAGTTAAGGTGCCTTGTAGTAAATTACCAATACACTCGGATAAACAATTCACCACGTCTCGGGGCGCTTGTCGAATCAGACGTTTTTGCCAAGCTGGAGATACGTTCAATAACACATTCAACTGAGGTAATGACTGCATGGTGACGTCTTGGTTTTTATACTGGAGGGCCTTTTATAGTAGCCTTAGGAGGTCTGGATACCAATCTCTGGATACAAATTTGGATACCAATTTAGATAGGTAGACCTATTGCACGACCCACGGCCTGACCGACGGTTTTCAGGACTGGAAGCACGAATTTGACAAATTCACCCCAAAATCCACCGCGTTGAACGATTCGTCGTTTTGTTCTCATGGGAGTTTTACGATTTGCCAAAAGAGTTAAAGATTGGGGTAACGGGCTGGAGACTTGGCGACAACATTCAGAAACAGTCTGAATAAAAGTATCAGGAGCATGTCTCAGGACTTGTTTCTGCCAGGGTTTGGGCAAGGTCTGTAGCGACCGAATGATGTTGAGATCACGGGATTTCATGGTGTTATGCCGGGATGGATAGGGATTTGGTAGTTATATCCTATTTATATCTTATTTATATCCTATTTATATCCTTTCTATCGTCGTCTTTTGACGGATCTCTGTTTTTCTCTGGCCTTTTGCAAACGCTCTTTCCCACGGATCAAGATTCGAATCAGGATACCTCCGAAAAATCCCTGTCCCACTGGATTCATGATCATGTTCAATTTATCGTTGACAGATAAACGATCTCGAGTCAGTTGTTGCAATCTCTCTCGATTTCGCTCTACCCATCGTTCGTGTTGTTTGTGTAAGGGTCATATATTTCCTTTCAGCAAATGGTCAGCAGCCAACTTGAACCATTTCAACAAACCAATTTGAGCCATCCCGGTACTCTTGGCCAACTGTCCATAAGCCATTTTGGGTGACAATTGTTTCAAACGGTTAATAAAGCTCCTCATTCCTTTCAATTCCTGACGTGGTGGTTGGCGGGGCCCTGGACGACGTCTGGCAACACCATCGTCGTCGAGACGTAGAGGTCGGCGCGGCGCAGGGCGACGTCGACGAGTGTCATTGTCCGTGACTGGAACCTGATGATGGCGTGGCACACGTACGACTACGGGGGATAAACGTAAATCTGGAGCTAAATTGGCACCCACATTGCGCCGTCGGTTGGGTCCTGCGGTTTCTGTTGGTGTGGCGCCAAACGAATTTTGTCCTTTCCAGGAGGGTGGTGGAAGTCTAGCACGGGGTAGTCCGGGAGGTGGATGACGACGAACGGTGTTCTTCACACGAGCCATGCTGACATCAAATGAAGGTGGACATCCCAGGAGCCTTTTTATACTTTTTTCACATAGACATGGGATGGTTCTCCTCCGGCAAGCTACGTGTACGAAGACGTAGTTCATCAGGCGTATCGGGTTTCAGATCGATGAGTAAATAGCTGCGAGGGGTACTGGTGGCATCGGCAAAGGCTTCTTGCATAAATTGACCTTGTCCCGGATACATTTGTCGGGCTAAGACACCCATCTGCGAGGCATCGCGAGGATTTTTAAAGAGGACCACATAATGAGCATTTAAACTGACGGTCTTCTGTTGTTTATCAAACAGATTTTGCACAATGTAAATTACGCTCACATTTCTATGATGACTTTTCTTGGTAAACCAACGTTCTAACGTGTCGGTGTCTTCTCCCATCAAATCATCCACGACTAAACATTGGGGCCCTTGGACTTGATCCATCACTTCGTCCAAATTGCCCAACCCACGCGTATAGGTATAAGGAAATTGCTTGTAACTGTCTTGCCATTCACCATAAGCCCAGACGATGGGTTCAGGGGGAGTATCAAAGAGCGATGCTTGAAGAAACTTTTGCACAAAGACTGTTTTCTCCTACACCCGTTGTTCCGCTCACTAACATGGTAAAGGGGTACTTGAATGACACGTCCATGGTGAAATAACTTTTCCCTTTTAAGACAGCCCCCTTTTATACTACCCCTGGCAAAAAACAACAGACAAGATGCGTATAATAAAAAAATTTATGTAACATTAATTTACAATCTATTTACAATCTATTTATTATACAAAATTTCAAAAAACTTTAAACATGTTGAACACATAACAAAGAACAGCAAACACTAAAAAGCAAATAGCCAAGTCAAAAATCACAAATGTTCACAACGGTAGTTCACAACGGTGGGTCACAACAGTGGGTCACAACAGTGTTCACAACGGTAAAGGGTATTCCATTCGCACCATATGCGCATACAGCCACGGAGATCGCGTCAACACACGGGGTACCCAATACACGGAGCCGATCATTTTTTGTAAATCGTCGTGGTCGACCCAGTCTTGGGCCTCTAGTAGAGTTAACACCATGAGGGCCCATTCGCTGTTCATCCAAGGCAATGGTGGTGGAGGAAGATGTTCTGTCATACCGCGATAGCCACCTGGAATGATGAGTGTACGGGCTAATCGTTGAGCATCTTCGGCCGTCAAGGAAATAGTAAACGGCTGCACATCCAGATGAATCGGACAACGAACCAAATCTTGCTCCTATCTAGTTGCTTTGGTAGTAAAAGGCTCGGACGTAGGACGGTTTAACGTCTTCTTTCTCTTTTTCGATTTGCTTGAACCGTCGATAGAGTTCGCTGGCCTCTTCACACCAGTACCAGTTACGTTGATCGACGTTGAACACTTTGTTGGCAAGGGTGCTAAAGTCGTCGATGCTTTCGACGTTGAACAGTTTGCCGGCAAGGGTGCTAAAGTCGTCGATGCTTTCTTGGGACTGTCTACAGGCAAACAATCCATGGCCAACTTCGTTACAGTTGAGACATCGGTGCTTGGCTTCTTGTTCTTTTTGAGAGTGGTAACGGGTCGACGGGTAAGGTTGGTAGCGTTGGGGACAGGTGGGAGCCCAGTGTCCGACTTGTTTGCATCGATAACAGGTGTCGTAGCGTTTACCCGTGTTGCCTTCTTTGGCTTCGCTTTGGGCTTCTCTTTGACTTTCTCCTTGAGTTTCTCTTCTTTGAGCTTCTCCTTGCGCTTCTCATTGCATTTCTCCTTGCGTTTCTCTTTGTGTATTGGCTTCTGTTTGCGAGGTTGAGGCTGCTCGTTGAGTGGCTCTTTGTGGACTGTACCAATGTTCATTGTTTCCACATCCAAAACAGTTGTTGGACTGTTGTTTGGTTTCTGGTGGTCGTTGAGTAACTCGTTCAGTAGCTCGTTGAGTGGCTCGTTGAGTGGCTCTTTGTGGACAGACTCTGTACCAATGTTCATTGCTTCCACACCCAAGACAGTTGTTGGACTGTTGTTCTGATGATTGTAGAGTGGTTCGTTGAGGAGCTCGCTGAAGATCGTACTGTTGTCCATTGGTACCATAAGAAGTTTCCATACTACGTCTGTGTATTTGAGTAGCTGTCTCCAGAATGAAGTGTCGATGTTGTGGTTGGTAGTATACCCCCCCCCCCAATCACGTATTGGATGACGTGGCATTCGCTCATTGGTCACAATAGACAACATCCAGATTGTTGAGCCAGTTGCGCAAGACCAACGCAGCGTAAACAATACGTCATGGTCACGTGATAGTCCGGTAATAATTGGGAGGCGAACCAGTGATTCATTGTTTCTTGTGTCATTTGAATTCCATACGTCTTGACTGAACGATCCAACGCATCAACAATAAACCGACCTTCCTCGTACCAGATGTCAGCTTGCCAACCTAGACTCTTTTTGTAATAAGCAAATTTAATCCGATCTTCTTCGTACCAGGTGATGGTTTGATAGCCTTGGCTCTTTTTATATAGGCCTTTCAAAGGTGTGCAAGAGGGTACACCGTGTCCAACATATCACTTAATAACAACGTATCTTCTCTTCTCTATTCATGTTTTCTTCTGATCAACGCCGTTTTCAAACCCGGTACCACTTCCCAGTGTTGTTGCAGAGCGTGTTCTACGTCGACTTCCCATTCTTGTACCTGTTGTCGCGGCTCTTCCATGAAACTACCCAATACTTTCTCGAAATCCTCGTGGTTATGGTCATCTAATACTTGATCTAGATACATGTCTACGGGGTGTGGCGTCTGACTGGTGGTGGGGCAGACTCCCAAACCCGGACAGGAATGATACCGTTGATTCGGGTGATTGTAGGCACATCCAATGCAGAAAGTATATTGGTGATGGTCTAAACCAAGGACCACCTGTTTCACGGTGTCAAAATTTAACAGTTGACTATTACGGTAGTTGAGCGTAAATCCCCTGATTTTACACACCGTTTCGCCGTTACTCAGTTGGTAAGCGTAATTCTTCGGTCCACCGGATAGAAACTGACGTATCGACAGTGTGTCGGGTAATTCATTCTTCCATTCGCCTAACGAGCTTCCTTCCGGGGTGTTTCACCGATTACGATCGTATTTAAAAATGACACTGTCCGTATCAAAGTAGCACACACGTTCTCCCAGCGGTTCCAATACCGAATACAATTTCAACCGGGCTTGGGCTGTCACAAAAGCCGCCACCACGACGTTGGTAATAGGACATGGTCTCACGTGTTTTTCTTTTTTGATCTTTTCCACCATAACCATGTTTTCGTTCACGACTCGAACATCGTTGATGGTTTCGGTGACATCCATCATGAGAGGAAAATAATCGGCAGAGTCTGTCATGTACACTGTTTGGGTAAAATTGTCGCGTTGTCCGAATTTTCCCCATAACGTCTTCAATTGGAGCTTGCTAAAACTAGTCAGGCCTTTGTTGGGTATCATGGCTTCGTGATCTAGTTGAATGCCTTCCTTGTCGTACACGTCTTGGATGAAACGTCGTTTATTGTCGTCCGTGGACCAATCTTCCGGATACCCACTAGCTTCCATCTTCTTTTTCATGTAATGATCAATGTATCCAGCAAATAATCCTCCAGACTTGGATTAGCTGTCGTACTGGCTCCATTCGCTCCAATGCCACACTTCGTACACGACGAGGACTTGATAACCCATCGCCACGGCCTTCTTTGATTCCAATGACAAAAAAGTTCCTACCCTGGCTCGTTCCTTCTGCTTGTGTGTACAGTCGACGTAGTGTGTGATCTCCCTTTTCTGCATGTGTTGTTCGACGCAGCTCCGACACAGCGGAAAAGTGAGTTTGCCATTGTATCGCAACGAGAGTACGGGGTGATAGAGTTCACAGGGTGGAAGCACGGAACACTGAATGAGACGTTCGTACTGTTCCCAAGCTTGACTGGGTCGTGTGATGATGTTTAGTTCTTTGAGAGGAAATTTACCGTATTTACACACCCAAGGGTAAAGGGATACCACGTCCACGTATCGGATCTCTTCGTCGGGATGTTCCGTTTTGGCCATCGATTGACAGGCATTGGTTCTTCCTCCCAAAAAGCCAGCTCTGGGCGACAGAGGATCCGGACAAGGCCACCCCTGAGCTTCTAAACTGGCAAAGAATTCTTCCAATCAGGATTACGACGACGTTCTTCGTTCAGTTCACATTCGCACATGACTTTGATCTCAGAAAGGCCATACAAGTGGCGTAATTTGTAAAGACGATCTTGAGTGTGTTGATACAAATCACGCGTGGTTCTAGATGGATCATAAGGGTGATGATGTTTCACGTCTTGTATAGGTCCTGGGTAGCAGCGAAGAAATCCGTGATAGACACACCCCATGAATTCGTAGCCCGTGTTATCGTCGTAGCCATCTAAATGATGCGCGCCAAACTGTTTCTAATCTTTTCCGGCTTCGGGTTCCTGCATCAGGGCTCGGGGAATGATGGCCATCGTGTCGGGTTCCAAATAATGCGTACGAAATACGTTATTACAAGCCGAAGCCAACGTGAGACTTTCCACAAAAGGATCGAGGCCCGTGTCCATCAAAAACATGTCTCTGAAAGCATCACAGCCGCGTTTGAGTATATCCACATCGCTCTTGCAATACGTCAACAGCTCGTGTTGAAAATCAAACGGTTCGTGTTTGTGTTGTTGGTACCAGGCGTAAAAGGCTTTACGGTCAGACACACCCATGCATCAGGATCGTATTCTTCGGCTGGTGGATAAGGACCTACGTACGTATAATGTTCTGGCTTATTGAAAAAGTGTGGAAAATAACCTTTCTTCAGTTCCATGAGGCCAAACGTCTTGGGTAAATCTCGTAAGGGCATCGGTAAAAAGTTTAGCGAATCGACAAATTTAACGGCTCCCAAGGTCACTGTCATCGCTTTTCCACCACTCATAACAACTTGAGGAGCGGCTATCGCATGGTCGTGTATCGTTTGCAACATTAGTAACCTATCGGATCCCTTGAAATTATGTGCAACGGCTATGATTTGTGTAGACTTGCGAGATTTTCTTCCTCCGGGAACTGTACCGTGTGCCGATAAATAAATAAACCATTCTCCCACGTCGTCCAACGTCCGAAACACCCATTCGCGTTGACAGATCGTTGGCGTTCCTGGTTGTCGGGGTTGTAGGTGCCGTTCGTAGCATATCTGATTTGGAAAACGTCGATGACATGTGCCACAGTCTCGACGGGTAGCGTCTTCCAAACACGGGGGTCCCGACTGTTGGCAGCTGTGACACATGGCATGACAATCGTGTCGATCCGGATGATCGTAACCTTTTTGACAGGCCTCGCAAAATTAGTGTCTTTCAAAAAAAGCAGGCATGGACGTGATGACGTCATAATGATTGGCATGATGGTATAAATGTAATACTTTAGGCTGACCACCCACGACCTATTTTGTTCCTTTAAACATCAGTTTTCCAAAGAGTTGTCGACGTCTTGAGTCACGGATGCGATACACTAAATCGTACAAAGTCGTTGGGTTGACAGCCAACCAAGTTCCCAAGATCATTTAATATGTTGTCAAAGGTATCATATAAAACGTCAGCTGGTGAAATTTGGTCCCAATTCTGATGAAAATCAATGTTGACATACAAACTTTCCATGTGAAAACGTCTGGAACGACGCTGGTGTCCTAAACGTAGAGTATACCCTGGTGTATTCGCCATTGTAGAATGTTATAACTAGCAGGCGCTGGCTCCTTTATATAGACAGGGTTGATGACGTCACGTAACAACATGACGACATTTTAAGTTAGAATATGAAAGATCTTTCGGGAGAATGTGGTTGGCCCTTTTCAGGGCCTTTTTGTGTTTGTTTGGTCAATTAACACGTACAGATTGTACTCTTTGGTTTTTTAGGACAACTAAATCCATGCTGAGTCCGCTTCCAGGAGGTGTTTTTTATCATGGCCCCGCATCAGCACCACCAAAACCATGCATCACTCGGAGGTTTGCAGATGTATTGGGGTAGAGCGCCCTCGCGCGTCTCGCATGTCTTGTACGCTTTCTTGTTGTCCATACTGTTAAAAGTTTACACGACTTGAACTAACCACCCAGTTTTTGCGTCGTTCATAGCTTCTATAGCTTATAATTAGGCTTACAGTGAAGTCTGCGCAAAAAGTCAAGGCTCTCTCACATGTCCGCGATAATAGGACAAATAGGCGTGTGAAAAAAAAATACTTCAATCATGGGAAATTCTCTCAAACGAGAGAAGCGCCTTGTAAGCGTATGGCAGGGGGAATTTCAGCAGCTCCTCTCGGAACAGTGTGCTGAGAGGTCAGCATGGGAGACCGAGAAAGCGGCATGGCAGGCCGAGCGGCAAGGGTTTTTGGAGGAGAGAGGGTACCTCCAGAAACTGTTGCGGCAGACCCGCCGCGAGCTCCATCGGTTTGAGGCCTCGGAGTTAGATGCTCATAGAGAGGAACTGCTGGACCTCTATCGGCTGCAAGCTGATGGAGTACTTCCCCTACCGCCGCCCCCACCGCTTTACAGTCTATACCCTCGGCTGTGAGGCAAACTATAAAAGGCTCTTTTCAGGGCCACCCAAACGGGCCTTTTCAGGGCCACCAACTCATTCAGAAAGAATTTTCATATTCTATTTTGATTTTAAATAGTAAACAAAACCAAAAATCATATTAAAATCATATTCAAAAATCCTATCAAAAATCTTAATAAGATCCTATTTCGCCCATTCGTGGCCATATTTTAAGATCATATATTAAATTTTCTCGCCTAATATAGTATACATTTCAAATACATTTTAAATTATTCTAAAATCTGTTTTTAAGGAGGGATCATTGCTCTCTATGAGGTCCGCGCTGAGGGGGGCTCTGAGATTTCGATCCCGTTATTTTGCCATCCCATACCAGGTACCAGGACGAAGACGACGCAGAATTTATTAGGCGTATCCGCCTTGGGTAGGCGATTAACCAACCAACGGCCCTTTTCGGGGCCACCCAACTTATTCAGAAAGAGTTTTAATATTCTATTTTAATTTTAAACAAACAAACAAAAAAAACATCTATAGCTAAACGTGCTTACTTTGACGTCCGCGTTTGACGTCGTTCGGAGATTTCAATCTTATTTTCCAATCCTATTTTTTTTTCTTGGGTCTGTTTTTGAGGAGGGCTCGTTGCTCTCTATGATATAGATATACCAACGGGCAAACATGGAAGACCCACACGAAACTCAACAGGGTAAGCCCAACAGGGAAGCCCAACAAGGGTGACCAAGGGAATCCCCGAGAAAGGGCGAGGGAACACGAGAAAATTTAACTCCCAAGAAAGGGCGAAAGGACGAAAGAAAAGGGGAATCCCAGGGAAATCCCCTATGACGTCACATCACATATGACGTCATCACCGGAAATGATCGTTGCTAAGGGACACCGGAAGTAACGTCATTCATGACGCCATCACCGGAAGTGACCGTTGCTAAGAAGGACCGGAAGTGACCTACGCATGCGCAACACCGCAACTCGTTTTTCGATATTCAAACTTGAATCTCAAAAAGCAGATTTAATGGCTGTGCATCTACAGAATGTCTCCAAAACACATTTTATTAAATCAGTTTTGTAAAACGAACTAAAAATCCCAAATTGAAGATGCCTGAGCAGTGGATTCACATCGAAACTGCTCTTTCTCGTTGTTTTTTTTTTATATATTGGCGAATGTCGAAAAATGAGCTACTTGTTTTTCGATATTCAAACTTGAATCTCAGAACAGTCGATTTGATGGATGTATAAAATGTCTCCAAAACACATTTGATTAAATCTGTTTTCTAAACCGAACTAAACATATCGTAAAAGAGGGTGCCTTAGCAGAGGATTCACATAAAACTGATCTTTCTCCTTGTTTTTTGATATTGGCGAATCTCGAAAAACGAGCTAACTATACTTTAGTGTTCGTTATAGAATACTTATTTAATAAAATATGTTTTGGGGACATTCTGTAGATAGACATCCATCAAATCTGCTTTTTGAGATTCAAGCCTGAATATCGAAAAACGAGCTAGTTGTTTTTCGTTATTCGCCAATATCGAAAAACGAAAAACGATAATCCAGCTAACTTCACACTGCCAGGATGAGCATACTAATCCGAAATGAAATGATAAAGCTTAAATGAAATGAAATGAAATGGGGGTTTAACGTCCTACTGTTCTGTTCCTAAACTTGGCTAATGAAGACGGGCATACGCCATACAGTGTGCTCTATGAGGGATATTTGGCCCGGGCAGCGCCGTTACGGCCTACTCTTATATCGAATTCCAACTGTCAAGGGAATTTTTACGTGCACGCCAATGTGTACACCGGACCTGATCTTTCTCCTTGTTTTTTGATATTGGCGAATCTCGAAAAACGAGCTAACTATACTTTAGTGTTCGTTATAGAATACTTATTTAATAAAATATGTTTTGGGGACATTCTGTAGATAGACATCCATCAAATCTGCTTTTTGAGATTCAAGCCTGAATATCGAAAAACGAGCTAGTTGTTTTTCGTTATTCGCCAATATCGAAAAACGAAAAACGATAATCCAGCTAACTTCACACTGCCAGGATGAGCATACTAATCCGAAATGAAATGATAAAGCTTAAATGAAATGAAATGAAATGGGGGTTTAACGTCCTACTGTTCTGTTCCTAAACTTGGCTAATGAAGACGGGCATACGCCATACAGTGTGCTCTATGACGGATATTTGGCCCGGGCAGCGCCGTTACGGCCTACTCTTATATCGAATTCCAACTGTCAAGGGAATTTTTACGTGCACGCCAATGTGTACACCGGACCTCGGTTTTTCGTCCCATCCGAACAACTAGATAGCTGTCCTTGTCAGGCCCACCGAAATGATAAAGCTGTTAGAAATGAAATAATGTGGCGTTAGATGCTGTTCATGGCATATTCCGTCAAGGGGATATCACCTTGTAAATCCCGAGGTAGTTTCGAACCCGGGAAGTCATGAAAGAGAGAAATGGGGTTAACGTCCACTCGACACAAACTAGGTAATTTCGGGACTAACATATGATTCAATTTTATTTCAATAATTCGCTTGCGCGTAGGGGTCTTTAGCAGTTGGAGGAAACCAGGGGGCCCGGAGAAAACCCACGAGGTTGGACAGACGAGCCTACTCCTGGTCACATACGACCGGGGAATCGAAACCACGCCAGTTGACTCAATGACAGACTTTATGATACAGCGCGCACGTGCTAACCATTCGGTCATCCACCCCCAATCAGTGAGTGAGACGTTGGCACACTATCCGAGTCGTCCCGTGTTCGATCTTGTCATTGCCCAGGAAAGCTTTTCTAGATTTTACGCCTTGGTTCCCCCTTTCCAGTGGTGCAGGACATAGGGCCTGGCAAGAAGAGAGAGAAATGAAGTTTAATGTCCACTCTACACAAACTACGCCATAGCTGGACTAACACATGGATCAATTTTTTTTTTCAATTATTTGACTGTAGGGGTCTTTTGCAATGGGAGAAATCCATGGGGACCAGGAGGAAACAGTTGTATAGTCATGCGGATGGCACAACAAAAAAAAACCCGACATCACACATGCACATAGGCGTGTATGTAAAAGTTGGACGGTTGGATTTTGAAATAAGATAAGGCCTTAGTGCCTCATTGCACACTGTATGGCATATTGATAATAAAAGCATGAGTAATTCTTTTTTGTTAAGAATAAATGCTTCAATTATCCCAGGTTGGATCCCGGCATGTCAACAAAATAACTCAGGATTTCCGGAATAATTTACCATTGACAGTGGTGTCGGACAGAGGTCCTGGCAAGAAACAGCATCTAGTTGTTCATACTGTTCATATAGCACCGCTGTCTGTGCATTCTCCAAAATTGTCTGACAGAGAGAGAGAGAGAGAAAAATGGGGTTTAATGTCCACTCGACACAAACTAGCTCATTTCGGGACTAACATATGTATAATTTTATTTCAATAATTCGCTTTCGCATAGGGGTCTTTAGCAGTGGGAGGAAACCGGAGGACCCGGAGAAAACCCACGAGGTTGGACAGGCGACCCTACTCCTTGTCACGTACAACCGGGGAATCGAAACCAGCATGTAAAAGAATCCATGGCAGAGTAGGTCATATGGCAGCTGTCAAGGTAAAATTTCCCACAGCACACTGCACATTTTGTGTTTGTATATGAGATAGTGAGAAAAATGGGGTTTAATGTCCACTCAACACAAACCGGGTAACATCTGGGCTAACATTTAGTTCTTTGCTTGTGTCTTTTCTTTCCAATGTGGGAGGGGGTCACGTGGCTAAATGGGTAAGACGCTGGCTTGCTAGCCTGGAGGTCGGGTGTTCGATCCCTGCATTGGCCGAGAAAGTTCATCGAGATTTTCCGGCGTGGTTCCCCCTTGTCAGTGCCTGACAAGGACAGCTGTCTAGTCCTTCGGATGAGGCGAAAAACCCAGGTCCTGTGTATATATTAGAATGCACGTAAAAGATCCCTTGGCAGTTGGAATTCGATATAAGAGTAGGCGATAGTGCCTCTGCCCGGGCAAAATTTCCCTCATAGCACATTGTATGGCGTATGCCCGTCTTCATTAGCCTAGCATAGGAGCAGAACAGTAGGACGTTAAACCCCATTTCATTTCATTTTTTCAATGTGGGGGTTGAATGGTCTTGTGCTTAATGTGTGCGCATGAAATCACAAGGTCTGTCGTGGATACACTAGCCGAACCATTCGGCCAAATAAGTGGGCATACTCCCACCTGATTCACTAGTCGATTGCATCACCTTTGACATCGCATGATTAAACATGGCAGCGACTATGTCTTCAAACAATCACTTGACTTCTCGATATGATTGGTGAATAAATATAATTAGGGCGAATATATTAAACATGTTTGATTCGCGAATCATTAAGTCAAATGACAGTGACCAATTTTGGCGCGGATTCATTCGGCAGAATCATTCGGCTAAGGCGTCCACCGCTTAAAGCAATATGCACTAACTCATTTCAACAACAATAAAATGTCAGCAGCATAATATTGTAAACATAGGATATGGCAATTTAATAGCTATCACTTTCACATGCAAAATTGTTTATATATTTTATGGCGAAATAGAATTTTTATTTGCCAAATCTTACTTTGCTTTACATTAGCCCATTCTTTAGATGCTTTACTAATATCCAGTTTATTATTTGGTTATATTAATAAAGTTTTGCTTAAATATCACAGCAATATTAGGCTATCATATACATTTACAAAATTTTATGACAGCCAACCCTATTTTTTCAGTCAGATGTAAAACTACATGTATTGCCTATTGAGTATTATTGGTGGCTTTGGTCTTTTAAAATACCGTATTGAATGAAATATTTTAAATATGTACCGGCACAGTGCAGCCTACACAACACATCAAATCTTACAAGGATTACCAAATTTCCAGCAAATTTACTTTACCGTGTAGCCTACACATGATTGTCTGTTATTATAGGTACCTGAATCATTGATAGAAATAGCAAGTTTATTTGTAAGACGAGCTTTACATAAGACTCGTCATTCACTTGTGTACATTTTGAAGCGGTAGCCTGATAAAAGAAATGCCGACCGTAAATCTCGATCATTCGGGAATCGTCGCTAATCGCTATATAACGCCTACGACCTATGGTGGCAGTATATTTTGAAATAATATAATGTCAAAAAAGGCAGGCATGCTTGCATTCCGTATGTTCAAAGCCACATTAGGTCCTAATGAAATTCAACTATCAAAACATTCAATTCTCGTCGGCCATTTTGATTATAGTCTATGCCTATATAGAGCGTACCGGTATCCGATACATGACCTAGATACAGGACTCCGCCATGTTGGTGGACAACAACACACCACCTCTCCGTAAACATGGTAATAGATTTTAGTACCATCCAACATTGATTGTTTTTGCATTAAGACACATATTTTTAAATTAAATACCCGGCCATATCCCCGTCAAATAATACGAGTTCCGTACCACTGGACTTTAGACGAAGCGAAACAGCGAATAACCACCAATATGATTAATTATTATGTGTAAATAATGAATACAGGATTACATTTCCCCAATACAAAAAGGGGGGATATCGCAATAATAAGCTGCGTATCTAGTACTTGGACTCCGTGAAGAGCGAACCCCTCTAATGACCTATTTTTAGACAGACGCCATATTTCAGTACATTCACTTATTTGTTTAAATCGAATAGGCTAATGAATATGGATTTACCGCCTGAACTGTTTTAAAAATCCATACATTATTCTTTTTTTTTTGTTAATGAGCGGAGCGGAGCCGGGCGCAGGGGCGGTTCCAGAGGGGGTGGGGTGTTTTTTTGTAAATCAACAATTTTTATGAGAAAAGTTTCTCGGCCGTGTGCTTTATCCTTTATCGTCAGATGTTGGACAGGATGGGCACTCAAAGCACGAGATAATGATATAGACATTATGTGATATCACAATTAATGCTTTGCATCCATGAAATTGAATCACAATGTCATTGTATTAATTCATAATAAAAATTGACGTAAAACGAGGTGTTGAATTTCTCTGTTTAAAAAGCCCAATGTGTATGTATATACGCCAAATTGAAGATAGAGACCATGCGGGAGGGGGGAGGGGAGAGATATATTGTCTCCAGAACCTGGCAAACCCCCTCCTGCAAAAATTCCTGGATCCGCCCCTGGGGCGATGGGGGTGAATGAAATGATCGTTTTTTTAATAGTCTTTAAGAAGTGACGATGAAATGATCATCTATTTTCACTATCTCCCAGAAGTGTTAATGACATGCAGTTCTATATAGACTATCTTTCAGAAGTGACGATGAAATGATCATCTATATGATCTATCTCCCAGAAGTGTGAATGAAATGATCGTTTTTTTAATAGTCTTTTAGAATTGACGATGAAATGATCATTTATTTTCACTATCTCCCAGAAGTGTGAAAGGCATGTAGTTGTATAAAGACTAACTCCCAGAAGTGTTAATGACATGCTGTGAAAAAAGACCATCTTTCATAAGTGACGATGAAATGTTGTGAAAACAGGCCATCTTTTGGAAGTGTGCTAGAAATGAACATTTCGGTGGAGTTTTTTTAACACTTCGTTTGAAGTGTCTATAGGAGTGTGTTGGAAATGAACACTTCGGAGGAAGTGTACACTTCATTTCGGTACGGGCAATATCAAAAAACAAGGAGAAAGAGTAATTTTTATGTGACTACACTGCTCAGGCATCCTCTATTACGATATATTTAGTTCGTTTTACAAAACTGATTTAATGAAATGTGTTTTTGAGACATTCTATCGATGTACATCCATTAAATCTACTTTTTTGAGATTCAAGTTTGAATAACGAAAAACAAGCTACACGTTTTTCGACATTCGCCAATATCAAAAAACAAGTAGAAAGAGTAATTTTTATGTGAATCCATTGCTCAGACATCCTCATTAATGATATCTTTAGTTCGTTTTACAAAACTGATTTAATCAAATGCTTTTTTGAGATTCAAGTTTGAATATCGAAAAACGAGTAGCTCGTTTTTCGAGATTCGCCAATATCAAAAAACAAGGAGAAATATCAGTTTTACGTGAATCCACTGCTCAGGCATCCTCATTATGATATTTTTAGTTTGTTTTAAAAAACGTATTTAATCAAATGTGTTTTGGAGAAATTCTGTAGATATACAACCATCAAATCTGCTTTTTTGAGATTCGGGTTTGAATGTCGAAAAACGAGTAGCTCGTTTTTCGAGATTCGCCAATATCAAAAAACAAGTAGAAAGAGTAATTTTTATGTGAATCCACTGCTCAGGCATCCTAATTTATGATATTTTTAGTTCGTTTTAGAATACTTATATAATCAAATGTGCTTTGGAGATATTCTGTAGATATACATGATTAAAATTTGTATTTTTGACATTCAAGCCTGAATATCGAAAAACGAGTAGCTCGTTTTTCGAGATTCGCCAATATCAAAAAACAAGGAGAAATATCAGTTTTATGTGAATCCACTGCTCAGGCATCCTCATTAATGATATCTTTAGTTCGTTTTAGAAAACCTATTTAATCAAATGTGTTTTGGAGACATTCTGTAGATATACATCCATCAAGTGTGCTTTTTGAGATTCAAGCCTGAATTTTGAAAAACAAGCTACACGTTTTTCGACATTCGCCAATATCAAAAAACAAGTAGAAAGAGTAATTTTTATGTGAATCCACTGCTCAGGCAACCTCTATTAATTCGTTTTAGAAAACGTATTTCATCAAATGTGTTTTGGAGAAATTCTGTAGATATACAACCATCAAATCTGCTTTTTTGAGATTCAAGTTTGAATATCGAAAAACGAGTAGCTCGTTTTTCGAGATTCGCCAATATAAAAAAAAACAAGGAGAAAGAGCAGTTTTATGTGAATCCATTGCTCAGGCATCCTAATTTATGATATTTTTAGTTCGTTTTAGAATACTTATATAATCAAATGTGCTTTGGAGACATTCTGTAGATATACATGATTAAAATTTATATTTTTGACATTCAAGCCTGAATATCGAAAAACAAGTGGCTCGTTTTTCGACATTCGCCAATATCGAAAAACGAGCTAGTTGTTTTTCGTTATTCACCAATATCGAAAAATGAAAATCGAGATAACTTCACACTGCCTAATAATCATCCCTTGGCATTCAAGCTAGGATTATATTTAGTGATAAAACTACTTTGTGGCCATTACTAGTAACCTGAAAAAGAGGGACTCGAAGAAGGGGTGGTTAGTGGTTGTTTCAAACGGGTACCTAACACCAAGAAAAACTACGCAGAAGCCACAGCAAACTCTCCGATAACGAAATCCACCAAGTTCAAGCAGAAGTCAACAGTTTGAAATATGTACAAACCCCTAACGAAAGTAGATGTAAGCGAGGACAACACATCTTCATCGCACCTAATGCAGGTCGGGACCCACACTATGATTAATACATAAACAAATACCCAGAATCAGAAAATTCGGTCGAAGGAGATTAAGTAAAATATCACATTTAGGGAAAGGAAAAGTATGAACAAATTAAGCAAAAGCCCTAATATTATAATAAAACAAGCAGACAAGGGTGGAGCTAGGTTAAAAGAAAGGTAATTTATTTCGAGGCTCTATTCATTTCAAACGACACAAGTTACCTTACAAATTATGACCCCCAACACGAGAATTTCTATGGATTGCCAAAAGTGCATAAAAGTATTCTTATTCAGAAAGCAGTATCTACGCAAAACAACGCAATTATAACTATGAAAGATCCAGCAGATTTAGGAAGTAATAGAAGGGCCTAATAGTAGTACACAAAAATTGAGCAATTTCGTAGATATCACCCTAAAACCATTTTGTACGCATGTAAAAAGTTTTCTAAGGGATGGTATTGACTTTTTGTGCAAGCTATCAGAATCAGTAGAGGCTAACAGCATATTAGCTTTGATGTTGGAAATGTATATATAATATCGAACATAATATCGGGATAAAAGCAATAGATTACTGGATAGATAAATTAGATGCAGAATGTCCATTAAGATTCCTAAGTCATTTGTTTTAGAAGCACATAATATTGTTTTGTTAAATAATATTTTAATTTTTTCTGGGCAATTTTATGATCAAATTAAAGGCGTAGCTATGGGCACCAAATTTAGTCCAAGATATGCAACTCTTACTCTTGGATATCTGGAAGAATTGTGGTAGGCTATATAGAAATTGGGCAGAAATTTGGTCGTGAAACACATTGTTGTTCATTGAAGCAGCACGGAAAAGATTTCTGAATGATTGCTTTATCATTTTACAGAATGATCCAGAACTCCTTAACCAACTTCATTCCCTACTCAATTCAATGAACTAAAGTTTAAATTTCACTATCGAAAAGGGCACAATTAGTCTTAATTTTGTAGATGTGTCATTGAAGCTTTTATCCAATGGAGAAATAATAACTGATTTATTTTATAAAATCACAGATACACAAATTAAACATCAATATTTAGATTTTTGTTCATGTTATCCACCGCATACAAAAAGGAATATCCCTTATAATCTTGCCAGACGTATATGTACAATAGTTTCTTCGGAAGAATATAAATCAAAACGTCCTTTAAACTTGATAAATATCGAGATAGAACACGACTCTAAACTTAAAATTGGTGATCTCAGAAAACCCAAAATCAAAGAGGGTGGTTCCAGTAATATAACACTTGTGACAACATTCAACCCATCTCAAGAAAGAGGGCTGTCCATTGTAAGGGGACGTCTGGATGATTTCAAAAACGACAGTAAGTTATAAAATGAAATACATCCTAAATAATACTAAAATTATGAATAGCTTGAAACAACCACCTAATCTTAGAAGAATATTAACATGTTCAAAATTTGATTCTGACATTTCGGTTCCCCGTGTATCCAAATTTTGGAAGGGACATTCGTTCAAATTACTAAAGATGTGAAATTCTATGTGAAACAAAGTATGGATTGTAAATCCGAATATGTGATTTACCTATTAATTATTAATGGTTCTAGTGGCAAGTATATAGGTAAAACCAATGATCAATTGAATTTACGCATTAACCAACACCAGTCCTTTTAAATATAAAAATCGCAAAAAAAATGGTAAAGGTAATTTCAAGGTTTTCCCTTTATACAAGCTCCATTTTAGCGATAATAAACTCTCGGAAAGAGAAGAAAGCAATTTTATCGCTAAATATAATCCAAGCTTGAATGCCAAGGGATGATTATTGTAACATTTTGATAAATTAATGATTAATTTTCATGTTTAATTGTTATTTCGTTTTAGTTTTTATAATTCATATTTAAATTTGTCATTTTCCTCTGTTATGACGTAACGCTATTGTAACAGCATAGTAACGCAATAAAATGGCCTAACGATTCGTTTTAACAAGATTTAAGTACTAGCCAGAAATTGAAATTTCAAATACTTCGATTATACTCTTTTATTTAAAATCCGCTTCCACCGAAGCAATATCGCCGACAACAATTGAAGGGTTCCGCGCCAAGTCAGACTTGGGTTGTTTTGACATAGTACTATAGCGAAATAGCCCTAGCAGTTCTCCATCTTCTACTGAAAAGCATATCGGGCTACGTCAACTCTTCGCACCTAAATTTTGAGGTTGAAACCTCAACGCCCAGTGCAAAAATAGCCTAAGTCAGACTAAGGTTGTTTTGCATTGATGTCACTTGACTTAGGCTACTTTGCTTGGTAGCTCTCGGGAAAAGAAGGTGGTGAAAGTACGAAATAGGGTAAAGGTCACTGCGACGGTCAAGCCTTAAAACCGATTTCTGTGATAATCAGAGTACATTTCGATATTCTGTCTGTTAAGATTTATGAATAAAGTATTGCAGATCACCAAAATAGCCAATATTATTTAAATCAGGGTGTAGTTATTGGCTAGTTCCTCCGTTTCTCCATTGCTGACTAAGGTAGTTTCGCCTGGCAATGAAAGATACAGTATAAATGCATTTGCTCACACTACCCTAATCTCTTTTCTAGAATATCCTTCTATATTATTTTCATTTCTTAGTGAACCCCATGGTGTTTTTGTACTAATTTATAGTTTTCTGGAAAATGACGATGATACAGAAGCTGGGATTGTAACAGTTAAACCAACTGTTCACTTTTAGCGGTAGATTTCACTTTTAGCTGTTGGGAAAGTAGTGCTCCTAAAAAGTTATATAGTCAAGACAAATCGGTGACTAGAGACAATGTGGTATGGGGGTGGTAGGAGAAGAAATAGTAAGAGACGGTTGGGGGGAACAGTACAGTAACGTGGTGCAGTAGATAAAACAGAACAGTAGAGATGAGTGACAGACTAGAAGAAGAGTGGACATGGATTATTAAACACTGCAGGCAGGTGGGAGAGTAGGGTAGGGTGAAAATGTATAGATGGTTGGTATAGTAGAGGATGGCAGAACAGTAGATGAACCTGAAAAAGTAGAAATGGTTGGAACATTAGAGATGGTGCAGTAGTGAATGGTGGAATTTCAGAGATGGGTTGTAGATTAGAAGTAGATGGAACACAAGAGATGGGTAACACGGTAGCATGCATAGTGTGTAGAACTGAGCTCTGAGTATTGAGTAACTGGCCTCTGCGTTAGAATATCCTTCAAAAAATTAGAAATGATTAATTGTGGTTACTATTCATGGAAACTCGTGAGAAATATACTTGTTGTCAGTAGTCGCTTAAACCCGTCAGTACATGCACCTTACGTCAGTATTCCTATAAATGGTTAGTAATAATCATAAGGTGAGTATTTAAGTCAATTGGTTAGTATTCCTTACTTGTGTCAGTATACAAAAATAACGTGACTAAGTGAACAAACGTGAGTTTATCCGAATATATCACTAGTCAGACGCGTGTGTGAGAAATTGGAAAACGCGTGACTAATTAAGAAAACGCCAGTATTTAGGCTACCGCTCACTATCTGAGTGAAACCGACAGTTATCGTTGATGTGCGTCAGTAAGTGGAACCGTCGCCAGTAGAGCGTGAAATCGTTAACTATTTAAATTTCTGGTGAGTATTGGTACTATATGTGACTATAAAGTATCCTGAATAAATTAATTATTATTTATTAATATTCTCGAATTGGAGCAAATTTTTTAAACAATAATGAATGGCAGTGAACAAAGGAATATTGTCGACGATTTCGATTATCGCCGTAGTTTGCAAAAGACACCGAAGATGGTTAAATAGATCGATCGAATACAAATACCTTCATATTTAAATATGAATTTAAATGCTCAGTGGCAAGGTTTGATTCGTCGCACTATTTGTACCGTTCCCGTTGTTTCAACGGGTTCCCCATGCAGAATAAGGCGCAATGTGTATTGTTATTTAATTTACAATTGATATGCATCCACGTTACACGCGGATTGGCACATGTTTTGGGGCAGGCGGTAATATGACCGCAGATAATATTGAATTTCATACACATACATAATGAATTTCATACACATAATCACATACATACATACAAGCATAAATTCTGAGCACCGAAGAATCGTGTGAATATCTATTTACATTGAGAAATAATAACTATTAAGCAATATATATAACGATGAAATAGTAATAACATATAAGGCACGATATGCAATGTTAAAATACCATATGATCGTACGTTACAGAAAAAAATGAATTTCATACATACAAATAAACCGAAATTATGAGCACGGAATAGTCTATTGAGTGTGTCATTGAGTAATACTAATCAACTGTCAGGGGTCAATGATAAAGCCGTCGACAACTCATTATTTACTCCGAATAATTTATCCAAGTGGTGATTATTTGATATATCTCATATCATCTTTAAAAAAATAATTTATAGGCCTTAAATGGAAATAAACAAAATGGCCAAAAAATTTCTTTTCGAAGAGAATTTTATTGATAGCTGAAGTCGGTTTACTGTCGTTCTTCATACGACATGCAAAGTATGGAATGCATCTCAGATATTATTGTTTAAAATTCTCTTATCGCCATGGGTCGAAAAAATGCGAACGACCAACGAACCGAAATGCGACGATACTCGAGTCTGCCATTGAGTATCCTCTGAATAATGTTGATATTTGCATCAAGGCCAAAATGCACGAAAATGAAAGTAAGCATTTCTTGACTATAAATTTGAATTGATATATTACTATAGGGACTCATATTTTGATAACGTCACTGTCCTGAAAATAATAATAGACCTTTTTTAATTCACGTGTTAAATGAACACGCGTACAGCTGTGGCGGCTTTTTTGATGATTACCAAATCAACAATCTTAATCTCCTGACCACTAGCTGGCACTAAGGTGCTAATTAATTGATGAGATTAACTTATAATATACATATGCACAACAGACTACTAATGTATAGATTGTTCTTCAATATAACACTATCATGTGAATATTATGCCGTATGTGTTGTGGATGTTTCGTTACAAAAGGAGTCCATTTACTACGATTAAAAAACATTAAAGAACAAAATAGCAAATAAATTGCGGAAATCGTCGGATCAAATTTTTACTACGATTTTCGTCTTCAGCACCCCTGAAAACCCATGGAAAGATATATTCAACAACAAAACAGCAAATAAATGGCCTGGTTGCTATGGGATTTTGTTTTGGAACATACCAAATCTTTAACTTGCTTTTTCTCAAAACTTACTTTTTTGAGTTGGGTAGTTTCTAATGGACACAGCTCAGTCAAACAAACTATACATCAAATTGAAGGTAATGAGTTGGGGAATGTGAAAATAACAATAACTCAATTTTCAAAATTTTCAAAATTGCGACTCAGTATGCTATGACCAAGCTATATCCGTTTGAGGTATCGTTATGTTCTAACACTAAATCACATAGCAACCACGCCATATATTTGTTAATTTTTGTTTAATATTTCTCTCGGTGTTATAATTCAGAACCAAAGAGAATAGTCCATACATAAGTAATGTAGGTCTTGTATATTAAATCTTTTATGGGAATAAATTCTGTTAAGTTCACCACTTAATTAGCACCTTTCTGTTATAGTGCTCAAGAGATTAAGAATGTTGATTGGGTCAGTAGAGCGAAAAATCATTAACTATATAAATTTTTGGTAAGTTTATTGATAAACTGTATCATTAAAAGAAAATTTGTTATCGGTGTGACTATTGTAGAAGAACTCAAACGAACATTTCGGATATGTAACTGGCAAATTTTAAGACATAAAAATGCTCTATTTGTTGAAAATATTTTAACAAAAGTTTCGCTATAGTGTTCGTAATTTCTTGTGTTTTGAATTTTTTCAGTTTTGAATATGTAATATAGTGTAGTTATAAATGTGTGTGGTATTTTTTTTTTTTTTTTTTTTACAATTTTCAATGTGCATTTCTATCAGCCTTAGTTTTAATACAAAAATAATCGGCCGGGATATGTACATGACTTTCGAATTTCGCACAAGAGAGATATCCCAAGATCGAACGTTGTACATGGTTTTACTATTTCACCATTGCATGCAATGTATCAGTTATGTTTATCGCGTGCTACATAAAACAATTTCTAAAATAGTAATAGACTCTTCCGTTCTCATAATTTCGGTTTACTTGTATGTATGAAATTCATTTTTTTCTGTAACGTACGATCATATTGTATTTTAACATTGTATATCGTGCCTTATTATATGTTATTAATATTTGCATCGTTATATATATATTGTTTTATAGTTACTATTTCTCAAATGTAAATAGATATTCACACGATTCTTCAGTGCTCAGAATTTCAGCTTGTATATATGTATGTGTATGAAATTCAATATTATCTGCGGTCATATTATCTGTTTCAATAAAATTAGCGACAACAGATTGGTATTGATGATCCTTTTTTTAACCATTAGTTGTCATTCCAAATTTAATAATCCATACAGATATCAGAGTGTCGCCTGCCCCAACATCCATTATTGTTTAAAAAATTTGCTCCAGTTCGAGAATATTAATAAATAATTAATTTATTCAGGATACTTATAATCACTTATAGTACCAATACTCATCAAAAATAGTTAAATAGTACTTGGTTGAACATTAGAGATGGGCTGCGCAGTAGAAAAGGGTGCAACATCGGCGATGTTTTGTACAGTGGAATAAGGTGAAATTTCAGAGATGTGCATGTAAGGGAAGAAAGTGAAACATCAGAGATGGGTAGTTCAGTAGATGGTTCACGCACTGGACGATGGTTGGAACATCGGAGATGTGCTATGCAGTAGAAGAGGGTGCAACCTCCGAGATGATTTGTACAGTGGAATAAGGTGCAATATTAGAGATGGGTTATGCAGTAGTGGATGATTGCAATATTAGTGGTGGACTGTGCTGTACAAGTAGGTGGAACATGAGAAATGGGTTATGCAGTAGTATATTGAACATGAGAGATGGACTATGCAGTAGTAGAAGGTGGCACATCAGAAATGTCATGTGTAATCGGGTTGTGGGATTGAGGAGGGCCAGCGATGGAGACTAGGATTTGACATGCTTTGAGAGTATGTTCACAGATGAAGAACTTATCGCCCCAACAGAACCCCAGCTGCATATGCCACACACAATAGCGCCATACACATGGGAGGGGTTCATTGTCAAATTTGACACTTCAAGGAAGGGTTGATGAAAACTGCCGCGTGTTGGTTTATCTATCCATGTTTGCTTTTCTATGGGTTCTTACATACGATTTACTGTTTAGCATATCTTTGATTTGATGTGTTACTTTTAATTTGATCGGGAGACGTGTTCGTCGACGTCAACGGACAACACTGCAAGAATTGGCCGTGGCACTGCAAGAGGAGTGGGTCAGATTGCCCCAAATCGCGATTGAACGGTTGATTAGGAGCATGCCACGACGAATTGCTTTAATCGATATTGTTTTCCTCAAATACCCGCAAACCTTGTGTTGAGTTGTATTCTTACTCTTTTATCTGTTCTCTTTATTGCATGTGTATGGTTACCCCTCAATTGGAGCTATGTATCGTCTTTTTCTATTACCTGACTCGACTTAGGCTTTTTTGCCTGGAAGTTTTTATCTGACTTAGGTCATTTTGCTCTGAATTAATTGCCTTCAAAATAGAATTTTGTAATTTTCTCCTTTATTAAACATACAATGTTACTGCACTCATGGTTAATATCAACATATTTTATACATATTAACCATAGAAAAACATTTTAGTTTGAAAGGTACGGTAGTTTAAATGATCACGTTTTTTTGCTTTTCCTGGAAAGTTGGAAAAAGTGACTTAGGTCGAATTGACAGGAAACCCTTCAATTGTTACCAATTTCTTTTACTCCGGACTGACGGTTATCACTAGAGTAGAAACCATTCCCTATTGCCTATTCCAAAGTACAAGACCATTTTGTTTTATGATATTGTGGTTATATAGAAAAATAATGATTTAAAAAATACAGTCTTTGTGTTTTTAAAAAATTCATATATTTAGGAAATTTATCTCAAAATTTCCAGTAGCTTTCCGATTACAACTCTTAGGAAAAAAATAAAATAATATATGTACCAATGTAGAACTTAAAAAGTGGGCGTGGCAATTCTATACTTATTATTTTAAAAATAAAAATATGAACATTAAATTTTCAAATTAAGCCATTTTATGAAACATAGAATGCACTATTTTAGAGCGTAAGCTTTAAAGCATTGGAATTCTTTTTAGTTGTTGTAAATAATTGGTTCATTTTTTAGGTCACTGGCTACTGAAATTACTATTAGTATTACAAAGAGCTGAATCACTGAATCGAGTTTATATTTTACTATGAAAAAAATGTTCAACTCTTTATTATTCCAGTAAAACTATTGAAATATAAAGCCATGGTATGAATCAAATAAATTGATAAGCTGGACTTGTTGACAAGGCCCTGAAGTTCACCATTCGCATGCCTTTTGTTTTCTCTGATTCCCCAGACAACACATCATATTTTGCACAGACACGGACCATATCTGGCATTATTTTGCAAAATGATTTTGCCGGATATGCCATACCACAACTGGGCCAAATCTGGCATGTATGGGCCGGACGTGACCCAGCCAGGGCCAGATCCTTATTAAACTGTTAAAATTATATGTACATTTACAGTTATAAGTATACTTAAAACATAGAGTCCGATTTTTAATATCACATAGTTTGTTAATTTACATGTAAGATTACATCAAACTTAATGTAGAAATACAACCATATGTCAGTTTACATTATGTGAGCTGTATATTAAAAGAATTACCATTTGAATTATTATTTTAACAGCAAAGAGTAAATTAACTGTCAAATAGTGGCCACATTGGTTACTCCCTCTTTGGCCACATGAAAGATTACATCAAACGAAAATGTAAAAATACAATCATATGTCAGTTTATTCTATTTTAGAGAAATGAGTTATTCAAAATCTGAATGCACCTAACTTGCGTATGGATACAATGATATGTCATACATAGGGTTGTGTGGGACATTTTGCTTTGTGTCATGCCACCTACTCTTTCCACTGTAAGACGCCGAATAGTAGGACGTTAAACCCCATTTCATTTAATTTCTTTCCATTATCGAATGATGTTTTGCATGCTCGGCTGAAAGGTCAGCAAAACTTTATGTGTTCGCCAGGATCTAATCTAGGATTATTTAGCCGAGTGGGGACAAACACATTCAAAGTATATTTCAAGTAGATATACACTTCAAATTGTATTTTTACCGTAAAATGACTGGCATACAGTAAAATCACTGTATTTTAACACTGACTTGTAAATGTACCCCTAAATGGTAGATTGAGATTTACAAACACCACGTAAATTTATGGTGAGTGTAAAATAACTTTGAGGTAAATTTACATGGTAAATTTACAATGAGTGTAAGATAACTTTTAGGTAAATTTACAACTACAGTGAGTGTAAATTTACAGTGAACGTAAATTTACCTCACTTTCTATTTACAAGAACAAGTTATTTTACACACACTGTAAATTTACATGCTGTTTGTAAATCTAAATCTACCACTTAGGTGTAAATTTACAAGTCAGTGTTAAAATACAGTCAATTTACTGGCAACTTTCTGCCAGTCAATTTACGGTAAAAATACACAAATATTATCTACAGTGTATGGCCCAGATCTAGCTAACAGCTGGCAAACATATGGCACGCCACATGTGGGCCAGACAGAGATGGCACAACTGGTCCATGTTCCCACACATGAAATTCATGCTTTGCCAGATGTGGGCCAAAGATGGCAATCTGAAACCATACGGTTATTCCCTGTCCTATCCCTTCTTAAAGAGGGAGGTCAGATGGTTTAGTGGTTTAACACGTGCGCGTGAAATCATAAGGTATGTCATTGAGTCAAGTGGTGTGGTTTCGAATGCCCGCTTGTACGTGACAAGGAGTAGGGTCGCTTTTCCAACCTCGTTGGTTTTCTCCGGGACCTTTTATTCCCATTGCTAAAGAACCTTACGCACAAGCGAATAATTTCAAATTGGGCTTAACCATATGTTAGTCCTGAAATGACCTAGTTAGTGTCATATGGACGTCAAAACCCGTATTCTCTTTCTCCCCCCCACCCCCCGCCTTCTTAAAGTTTCTCCAGCAGAAACAGCCAAGACTTTCTTCCAAGTTCCATTTGGTATTATATGACAGAAATTAAGGGTATCTTGCATGCAGCCCAAACAACATGCATTATCAACAAAAGCAAAATTTTTCAATTATAAAATTTATTCATCTTTGTCAATACCCCCCCCCCCCCAACCTGTTACCTCTCCCGCAGCTGTATCTTCCTGTCTTCCCCTCGTTTTTTTTCTTCTCCCATTCCTATCCCCCGTCCCCATTCAACCAGTTTTTTACAACATTTTTAAAATTACTTTCCATCCCATCGGTGGAGTTTGATCACACCTGCATTAAATGCAAAAAATGTACATAAAAAGCAACAACACATTTTTACTTCTTTATATCAAGCATGGTTTAGGGATCTGTCCATTCGAGTGTCAAAGCGTTAATTCAGATAATTCTTATTTTTGGAAAAAATATAGTTGGTCCATGATTTATTCTAATTTAGTAAGCTTATTTTTTTCTCTCTGTTGACTTCCGTTGATGATGCCAAGGTAAAAGAATAGTTAAATGAAGTTATCTAAATAAATCTTATCTAATTTAATATTATTGTAGAGAAAGTAATGAAATATACTTATTTTTTTGTCTTTAACTAAGTTCTGTGAAAATAATGCACAGTTGTGTACCGCTGCAATGTCTTCAGTTTCTTCTTATTACTAACTTCTATTAAGTTGTTTTACACTAAATTTCAGAATTTAAAATTCAGCCAATGACCAAACAGATTTTAAAATAGTAAATTGGCTGTTAATTATGTTTTGTTGAAAGGTGTGCACGATTGACCTGCTGGCTTCAACAAATTGTATCATTTGAGTAAAGAATCTGCTATAGTAATTAACATCTTACTACTTTGTAGCATATAACACAACACTCGAACTGTGTTCAAATAAACTTTGTCTTTATTAATTCATTGAATTCTTTTAATAATAATTTATTCTTTTTGCTTTGAAGATTTACATTTACTGGCTTTTTTTGGAGGTGGGGTGAGGGTATTCCATTCATATCATATACAGTAAATTAAAAAAAAATATTATTTTAAGACTTTATTTTTTATTCGTAATAAAACTAATATAGAACACCAGGACCACGGCACCAGAAAACTTCCGCTGGAAATTAAATGTCACTTTCTGCGCCGAAATTTATTGGGTTGATATTTTGAGGCATTTGGCCAGTTGGATGTGGGCCATCTCTGGACCAAACATGGCAAACTTCTCGCATAATATTATTTTCTTTTTTTTCAAATCTTTTGAATATAAAACACAAAAAAATCAAACCCTTTAACAGTGTCTTGTAGTAAATTGTCTATTTCTCGGCAACTGAACAAGTTAGAAACTACTTTGTGATATCTATATGAACGCATGGGTTCATTCCATTTGTTGATTGAAATCAAATATATTTCAAAAGGCTCCTCCAAAACGGAAAATACTAGATTTTCGGAGTACCATAATTAATTTCCTAACCATCGAATTCGTATCATTTGAATCCAGTGACACTTTAGTTGTTTTGATCGTCCGACATCTGACGGAGAAATCAAGTTCTTCGCAAGAGCACCAACTGTTTTACCCTTTTTCCAGTTTTTTGACTACTTCCGGTATACGAATCATTGTAGGGATAGTTTTAAAAATCGACTTGGGTTAGTTGCTCGGGACTAAGGCTATTCACACAAAATATAACCGAGACTGGCCCTTTAAATAAAATGTTCAAACGTGTTTAATGTTATTAAGTAAATGACATGCGAATTTATTTTCTATGAATAAGGACACAGGATATGAATAACATTTTTGTTGAAATAATTGTATTAAGATTATTTGGTTTTCAAATTTTCATCATGAATAAATGATTATTATATTATTTCTTCCCGAATCATTCGACCGAATCAATCGGCGCCGAATTGCAGCCGAATTCATTTGGCCGATTAAGTGGACACACTCGTCGAATTTTCAGCCCAATTCACCAGCCGATTGCACCACCTTTCACGTCACATGATTAACCATGGCAGCAACCAAGAAAAAGAAAACCAACTGTTGTCAGGTCCACATTTTGCACGAGATGGATAGAGAACAAGCTAAAAAAAACTACGACTTTTCGTGCAATCAGGGGCCATAATCCAAGAGGTTATGGTCTGATTTGTGCGAATATCGAAATGGGCTGAGATCTTTGGGATATAAAGATATATTTTAAGTTTTATCAAAATCGGACAAAAATTGTGACCTCTGTAATAGAGAGTCCACATCCTTCGTATTACATACTTGTACACAATTTGCGTACAAGGAGCGGCCATTTGGGCACTTTCGGTTCGATTTTCACGAAATTCAAACTCAACCGACATTAGGGTGTAACGGTGATATATTTAAATGTTGGGTTTTTTTTAAAATCGGATAAAAATTGTGATCTCTAGAGGGTCCACAAGCTAAAAACGTGATTTTTCGTACAATCAGGAGCCATAATCCAAGAAGTTAAGGTCTGAGATGCGCAAATATTGGCAGGCCCAAGATCTTTGGATTATAAACATACATTTCAAGTTTCTTCAAAATCGGATAAAAATTGTTACTTCAAAACCTTTGTATTACATACTTTTACACTATTTGCGTACAAGGAGCGTCCATTCTGTCCGGCAGTTTCGGTCAGATTTTTACGATATTCGACCCCAACCTTTTTAAAATTGAATTTAAATTGTGACTTCTGGCGGGCCCACAAGCTAATAATGCGATTTTTCGAACAATCAGGGGCTATAATTCAGGAAGTTACGATCCAATATGCGCGAATATCGAAGGGGACCGAAATCTTTGGGTTAGAAACATCAAATTCAAGTTTCATCAAATCGGATTAAAATCGTGACCTCTAGAGGGTCCACAACCTTGATATACTATATTTTTTACACCATTTGCGTACGAGGGGCGACCATTTTGTCTGGCAGTTTTGATCCGATTTTCATGAAATTGGAACTCAACCGTCATTAGGGTGTAACGGTGATATATTCAAACGTTATTTTTAAATCGGATAATAATAATTGTGACCTCTAGGGGAACAACAATCTAAAAACACAATTTTTCGGACAATCAAGGGCCATAATTCAGGAAGTTACGATCCGATATCCGCAAATATCGAAAGGAACCAAGGTTGTGGACCGAGATCTTTTGGTGATAAACCTATATTTGAAGTTTCGTCAAAATCGGATCAGAATTGTAACCTGTGGAGTGTCCACAACCAGTTATGGGCGGACGGACGGACGTTCGGGCGGACGACAATATAGTATGTCCACATGAAAATGTGGGTGTATAAAAATAGCTGCAGCTGTGTGATTTTTTAAAATTTTACATTGTATGTGTCGGCTTAGAAAGCGGTGGGAGAATAATATACCAAACACGTTTGAGTCGAGTGAATCATTCGAGCTAACACAAATTCGGCAGCGTGTCTCTGGACACACTAGGCGAAATTCAGCGGCAATTGGTTCGGCGGAATGATTCGCCTATTGTGTCCCTCGCTTAAGATTAATACATTGACTATACTCAGCCAAATTAAAAACTTGACACTGATGAATTTCAACAAAAAAAATTTTCTGGTAATTCAAATAAATTTTAAAGTGTTTCTAACGATAGTAAGTAGTAAGAAGCCTTTTATTTCATAAAATTGTAAAGTCACGTGGATCACGTGACTTTTGGGCATATAAAGATGAAAAACCTGAAAAACACGTGCAAACACAAACTCGTGAGGTCAATCGATGCAAGTTTGCTTAAACTGAACACGCACACGTAACTTGAACTGGAAAAATAAATTAAAATTGTTATTTTCATCTTTGTTAGAAAATGCCGCGCCTTTCAAATGTAGAACGTCTACGTGCTATAGGTAGACTCTATGCTGGTCAGTCTGTGGTCACTGTTGCAAGAGCCTTTAATTGTTCATGCCAGACAATAATTAATCTTAGAATGAGAGTGCTTCAAACTGGAACTATTGCCGACCGCCCAAGGGCGGGAGCGCCACGTGTGACGTCACTCCAGGAAGATCAAGCAATACGATTACGTCATCTTAGAAACAGAATTGTCACTGCAACCTCCACAAGTAGAGAGATGTTTGGTGGAAGGGTAACTACACAAACTGTTCGAAATCGCTTGCAGGCTGTTGGTCTTCGAGCTCGGAGGCCCTATAATGGACCAATATTGACACCTCTTCATCGCCGTAACCGACTTGTGTGGGTCACAAGACACATATGATTTACTCAAAGACAGTGGAATTCGGTTGTCTTTAGTGACGAATCTCGATTCACTTTGAGATTTGCCGATGGCAGGGTCCGAGTGTACCGCAGACGAGGTGAACGTTACGCTCAAGTATGCGTCAGAGAAGTTGACCGATTTGGTGGCGGCAGCGTCATGGTTTGGGGTTCTTTTTGTGCAAATGAACGTTCTCCTCTTGTTGTTGTCCAAGGGAACTTAAATGCTGTCCAGTACAGGGATCAGATTTTGCAACCTGTTCTTCTTCCGTTTATGCAGAGGCATGGGCATGGACTAACGTTTCAACAAGACAATGCTCAAACCCCATACAGCAATTGCTACCCAGAATTTTTTAAGAAATGCCGGTGTCCAAGTCCTGGATTGGCCGTCGCTTAGCCCCGACCTTAATCCTATTGAACACATCTGGGACGAACTGGGTCGACGTGTTCGTCAGCAAGTGAATCCACCACTGACGTTGCAGGACCTTCAACATGCTCTTGCTGAGCAGTGGCGACGTCTTCCTAGGGTAGTGTTTACTAATGTTCTGAGATCCATGAGAAGACGTTGTGTGGCAGTACGAGACGCTAGAGGAGGCCACAACCGTTACTAAACACTTTATTCCGATTGTTCTCCAAGTCTGTGAATTTCATTTTGGGGGGTACTGTGACATCACGAACGTTATCAATGTCAAGGACTTTCGGCGAGACGTATTCTTGCTTTCTGTTGATGTCAAGGTCGTCTGTGCACAACAATTTGTAGTAATCTGCTAAAATAGATGCATGTTTGTGACTAAAAGCCATTGGGTCGACTAGAATCTGAAACACTTGACAGTTGAGATTTGATATAAGAATAGGCCGTAGTGTCGCTGTCCGGGTAAAATTTCCCTAATAGCACAGAGTATGGTGTATTCCACCTCTTGAAGTACCGGGGATCACGTGGCTAAGTGGGTAAGACGCTGGCTCGCTAGCCTGGAGGTCGGGTGTTCGATCCCTGCATTGTCCGAGAAAGTTCATCCAGATTTTCCGGCGTGGTTTCCCCTTGTCAGTGATGCAGCTGACAAGGACAGCTGTCTAGTCGTTCCGATGGGACGAAAAACCGAGGTCCCGTGTACATATTGGCGTGCACGTAAAAGATCCCCTGACAGTTGGAATTCGATATAAGAGTAGGCCGTAGTGCCGCTGTCCGGGCAAAATTTCCCCCATAGCACACTGTATGGCGTATGCCCGTCTTCATTAGCCCAGTTCGGAGCAGAACAGTTGGACGTTAAACCCCATTTCATTTCATTTCATTTCTTGAAGTACCATAGAAAACTCAACTTCTGACTCGTATTGGTCACCAGAATTTTTATTTGCATCTAAGAACATGAGACTGTAATAACAATAATCAAAATAACAATTAGAATTTGAATAAATATAAAATAGATATAAATATAATTTGGAAAATGTGTCAATATAGGTAGATATTGAATTGAGAGAAAATACATAAAACGGTTCAAAAATAGTTATGTTAAAGTCTTGATGTACAGTAGGTCTACGTCCTACTAATTACTAATAAGCACCAGCCTAACGAATACACAAGCCGGGGTGCTTCACATTTGTTTTAACTTTTATTAAAATTTTACCGTGCTATCAAATCTCTTTTTGGACATGAACGTTTAAGTTTCCTCTTTCTAAGCTTATCTTTAATTTCGCCGATTGCCCATACTTGATATGACATTGACATGATATTAAAGCAGTTCGTCATTCACTCGTTGTGAGTATTTCGGTGGTTTCTGTCTTAAGACTTTACGGTACCTCATTGAAGGTATCAATAGCAATGCCGTGTATAGGTCAATTTTGTCTGGCGTTTCGGCTTTGGCATCCTGATTTTCGTAATCTAATAAAGTCACATGACGGGGTACAAACGCCGACGTTCGTCATTGTTTGAACATTTGACCTTCTAAATCTAACCCATTCACGAGACGACCACCGTCAAGATCGGTCACATTATTCCTGATACGCCTTTCTTGTATATAATAGAGACTTTTGGCAAGCGTAAATTCCTGGTCCGTATCGCGTATCCGAATCGATTTTGCGCGTGACGTCATCAATGCGTGTGTATTTCTCATACGTGGTACGGCACACGGGTATGGCAGCACGTATCAAATAGTTTTCATATGGAAAAGGTCGTCTATTTACCGTATTTTTTGCTACTTTTAGACATGTTGTGACTTAGGGTTTTTATGAATCTATGTGTATCCTAGAACACGAAGGTGTATATTTGATGTGATTTTAAGTACGATAAAGACTGGAATTTAATCATTATTTTTCATCAGCTTTTCGCGGAATTTTCATTGTTTTCCTGTCTGCTTGCGGGTTGATCTACGTGCTAAATTTAGAAAGATGGGACCTTGCAAATCTGTAAAAGGGATATATACTTTCAGAAATGATATATTAGTGAAACCAAAAAATTGCTGTCGAGACGAAGTAAAAGATTATTAATAAGATTCGACTCTAAAAATTGTTAAAATTTTAAATAGCTCAGCGACTGTTGAGCGACTTTACTCCTGTCAGGAATTTGTAGGCTAGTACTGATTTTGATCTTGGTAGATAACTGCCATCATAGGTACGCGGCTCGAAAATCTGCCAAAACTACATTGACGCAACGTATCATATGCCGATACGGATGGGAAAAATTCCACTTGCCAAAAGTCTCTAATATATATATTTTTTTCATTTTGAGTGAAGCCCCAGGATCCATTCACTTGACTTGATATTTGTTGTGTATTTCTTGCAATGTCTATGACGTGGTTTGTCTTGTCCGCAATCTTGTTCTATAAGATACCGTCGAGAACAAAACTAATTCCGACAAAACAAGGTCCATATGCTAAATATCCACAGGACTATCTATGCCGAAGTGTCTAAACTAGTATCTTATTAATGGCCCTTCTTTGTTGTTTGTTAAGGTAAAGTACACTATATCCCATAGTCAACAGTGTCTTTTCTTAATCAGTTTACCCTTAATTTATAAACTGTACTAGCCTTATGTTATTATCTGTATTAAACTTTTATTACTTAATGTGAATAAACCTGTATTATTCCTTAAATCTTCTTCAATAAACCAGATCCGTACTAGTGTTTATCGTTAAGACAATATATGCTAAATATAAGATGTCAATGGGATGTTACTACATTAACGCTGCCAGTGATTGTCAAAGAAATAATATGAGTAATTTTTAGAGCAAAGGGCTATCAAAACCATAATATTCTCTCGGGGTCTTCGATCCCTAGAACCCGACATGGTACTTCTTCTGGTAGCTATTGATAGAATTGTAAACAATTGTAACAGCAAAACGGGCTCAAAATCACACAGTTGCTGGGTGCTTTGACCCCTTCATTCCTACCACGGCTCTCCCTATGTCCGAAGGGTAGCTTTAGCGCCCCGCAAACCTCTGCTGAATTAAAAACGGCCTATACCGCGGATTTATGTTCTGTTTCATTTTGAGATGATTCATGGAAAGAACCGCCAAACTTGCACACACAAACGTTAATCCAAACTTGAATATCTGTAATATTTAATTGTTATCAATAAATAACCATAAGCGGCAAACTAGAAATCGGGACCCGATATTCCCTCTCCCCCAGCAAAGTCATAAGACAGGCATTTTGTACTGGACTATCGGAAACTTGATCGGCAATTGTTTCTGCGAACGCTTTACAGGCCTAGGGTGTTTAATATCGATTTTTTAAATCTGAGTTTAGGAAGCAATGTAAGAGATTAAAACAAAACAGCAGATCAGATAAAAACGTGTCTGTTTCAGAAAAAAGCCCATTGAAATTCGAAATAGAGAATGTCAAATGCTTGCCCCACATCGCACTTCGAAAATTTTAATATATCCTTGGAAAACAAATTGAATTCAATTATCCCTAACTGCTGCAAGAGGAATTTTGGATTTGTAATTCGTTAATTTTTGGCTTAAGTTTAGTTTAAGGGCGGATACAGGAATTTTGACAAGGGCGTGTGGGGGTGCAAACAAGTTTGTTGCTAAGCGAAGCGAGTCAAAAATCATTTGGACCCTTTTCTTACGATTCTTCTCGGAATAAACCCACGGCAAATGAAATAAAAGGTGCAATTTGTTACATGTTACAATTGAACAGTTTGTGACATTCTTATTTCCGACATTCACGACAAAAAGATATTATACTCTTCAAAAAAAAGTAGGGGATATTCAGAAACAATACAAAACTGCGGAAATTCACTGTTGTTTTTATTAGAGGTAACCAGTGTATGTTAATAACAGTCCAATTGCCTACACATGAACATAAACAGTTCATATGGGCGGCTTATCTGACGGCCCCATTTCACTCGCAAAGAGATACACTGTCAAAAGTGAAAATGAACGTTTTTGATTTTTGTCTTAATAATGAGTAATTCCTCCACCAATCCTCAGACATTTAGCAATTCGTCGTGGCATGCTCCTAGTCAACCATCCAATCACGATTTGGGGCAATATGACCCACTCCTCTTGCAGTGCCACGGCCAATTCTTGCAGCGTTGTCTGTTGACGTTCACGTCAACAAACATGTCTCCCGATCAAATTAAACGTAACACACTAAAGCAAAGATTCGCTAAACAGTAAATCGTATGCAAGAACCGACAGGAAAGAAAACATGGATAGGATAAACCAGCACGCGGCAGTTTTCATCAACCCTTCCCTGAAGTGTCAAATTTGACAATGAACCCGTCTCACGTGTATGGCGCTATTGCGTGTCGCATGTGCAGCTCAGTGGTTCTGTTGGGGCGATAAGTTCTTCATCTGTGAACATACTCTCAAAGCATGTCAAGTGTCCATGACTATTTATCATATCGCAACCTGCATAGGTATTTGAATTTCAATATCCCCTACGTTTTTTGAAGAGTATATAAGAAAAGAAAGAAATGAAATGAAATGAAATGGGGTTTAACGTCCTACTGTTCTGCTCCTATGCTGGGCTAATGAAGACGGGCATACGCCATACAGTGTGCTATGAGGGAAATTTTGCCCGGGCGGCGGCACTATCGCCCACTCTTCGAATTCCAACTGCCAAGGGATCTTTTACGTGCATTCCAATGTAAACACGGGACCTAGATTTTTCGTCTCATCCGAAGGACTAGACAGCTGTCCTTGTCAGGCCCTCCGTCCAGAAAAGAAAGAACCTCGAGCGGACCCAGTCATTACAATACAATACATAGATAGATAGAATTCAATGATCACTGAATACCGCTCGGGTTATTCAATGGTTCAAGAGAGTGCATCCCTGCGCAAGTATTCTACGAGTTTTTCTTGCATTTTTCAGAGATAGAACCCATGACAAAGTGGACTAAAAAAAGTGCAATTTGTTGCATGTTGCATATAAACAGTTTGTATGTCCTTATTTCCGTTTCATAGGTTGCACAATATTGTCCGTATTGCAGTTTGATTTCTTACTGGAAACGCCTATCATTCCCTGCAGAGAGATATAACAAATGAAAGAACCATGAGCGGACCCAACCAAAATTTTAAAGAACATGTAGAATGTGGCTTTTCCGATTTTATATAATAAAATATTATTGGCAAATCAGCAGTAAGCGTATAAACGACCAGCCGAGCAGAGCTATGCGGAACAATTTTCTTAAAACAGTAATTCAATTTTGATTTCCAATGAATCTAATCGTAATTAAAACCTCTCAAACTCGAAAAAAAAAACCCACATTTCCGACAGTCCAGATTAGTTATGCGAAGCAATTTTCTTTCTTTTTTTCAAAACAGTAGTTAGATTTTAATTTTCCAGATGATCGGTCCACTTCCCAAACCGTTTTTTAATCGTAATTAAAACCCCTCAAACGCGCCCCTGTGGGCCTTGAATTTAGCTTGTGTTTTATACGGTTTGGAAGTTAGACCAACCTTTGCCACAGTGTTTAGATTAAATTCTATCTGTGCGAGTTTTGAGGTTTTAGGGTTGTTTTTTCTTTTATGCCTTGACCTAGCCTACATCAAGTCAGACGCTATTCAAATGGCATCTGTTGCCAGCAAACAGGCAAGGGTTTTAATTGTTGACTCAATTCTGTGTGTCCGATTAATGGGCAAAATAAACATAGACCAGCTGTCGGACTATAGGTATTGGTGTCAGACTATTGGCGTGTATTTAATGTCAGGATATTCTGACGTCAAATGATAATATGTATGACATGTTACCAAGGACCCGATATGACGTTATATTTTACAGAAAACCTTTTTCGCCATGATGCATGATGTGATTATTATTAGTAGAAAAACATAATTATTAAGGAATTTCAAGATGAATTTTAAGTTTTGGATTTTAGGTAAGTAAGAAAAATACAACATAGACATATAGTATGGAAGCCTATAACTACCATTCATAATTTCTACTTTTCGCCTCTTCAAAACACGAAAGTCGAAAAGTCGAAAAGTAGGAGCCTAAAAGTTACGACAGAATTTGAGGCGACAACACGCTATACAAGCCAAAATCAACTCGAAAATAGGAAATTAAGAAATAACACACAGCGATAATAGCGCCCCTTGTTTTTTCTTAATAATTTCTTATTTTCGACTTGCATTTTGGCTTGTATACCGTATTGTCGGCTTAGTCATATTTTTGTATTTATTGATGCCAGTAAGAAGGCGCCAACACGCATACCAAGCCAAAATGCATATACAATATACAACAACATACATGGGGAATGGGTGGTCTAGTGGTTTAACACGTGCGCGTGAAATCACAAGGTCTGACATTGATTCAAGTGGTGTGGTTTCGATTCCCCGCTTAAACATGACAAGGGAGTAGGGTCGCTTGTCCAACCTTGTGGGTTTTCTCCGGATACCCCAGCTTATATCCATTGCTAAAGACCCCTACGTGCAAACGAATTATTGAAATGATTTAGTTTGCAACGAGTGGATGTTAAGCCAGCCTGGAGGTGTCGGTTGTTCGATCCCTGCATTGGCCGAGAAAGTTCATCCAGATTTTCCGACGGATTCCCCCTTGTCAGTGATGCAGGACGGGGGGGGGGAGGGGCTGACAAGGACAGCTGTCTAGTTGTTCGGATAGGACCAAAATAACCGAGGTTCCGTGTACACACTGGCGTGCACGTAAAATATCCCTTGACAGGTGCGATTCGATATAGGATAGGAGTAGGCCGTATTGCCGCTGTCAGGGCAAAATTTCCCTTATAGCACACTGTATGGCGTATGCCCGTCTTCATTAGCCCAGTTCGGAGCAAAACAGTAGGACGTTAAACCCCAATTTCATTTAATTTCTCTTTCTCTCTCTCATCGCCAATTTTTAAAATAAAATTGCACCATGTTTGTCATTGAAAAACTCTTAGTTTGTGTCGGGTGGACGTTACCCCCCCCCCCCCTCCAGAACAATATATATTCAGCCTCTACACGCCAGTCTCATCCAAGGATTTCCCTTTTTAACGTTTTGCATGTACAATAGGCCTATTCTTAATTGCAGGTACCGTAATGACCTAGAATCTGAATCCTCATAAAAATTTAATTTTATTTGTAAGACATGCTTACGAGCCACTTTCTGTAAGATTCGGGCAAGGCCCTTCAAATTCTCTAATTTTCCAACATATACATCATATACATGTAATGTACCATTTAGTACTACAATCACAATTCTAAAAAAAAAATCGTTAATTTTTGTCGGTTGCCGAGATACGGGAGCTTGAAAATTGACCCAGATTTTCAAAAACAGCTTTTGGAGAACTTTAACTGAAAAATGACAACAAAGTGCATGCTTACCCATAGGTTATTTGGGTGGTTCTTGTTAATTGCTATGCGTAGAGATGAAAAATAGTGAAAAACCTGTGGGATACCTTTGGCTTACCAAAGTGTCATGGCGCAAAAGTGCGCGAAAATGAATTTTCGAGCTTTTTCAATGGTCATTTTCTCCAAAAGCCTTGGGTATCCCATAATTTTCTTTCGTGATATTGCAAGACTACCTACATGATGTCTCTAAAATACAAAAACATTCATGGGACAGTAATGGCTTTTGGATATATTTCAATTCAAAAATAATTTTTGTGTCCATTTTAACACTCTATGTAGCCCCATAATGGCTGATGCCCCGCGTTTATAAAAAAAACAAAAAAAACACTAAAATTAAACCTAAAACATAAAAATATTATTTTTTCAGGAGAAACCTATGGGATATTGACCTACTCCTTTAAAAAAAACCTAATCTTTTGTAACATGTCTTTACAAACAAAACCTTACTTTGACCTTGAACTTGATCCACGTGACCTTGATGTGACCTTTTATTAAAAATTTAGCCCTACACAATATCAAAAATTGAAAGCAAAATTTTAATTATTTGGCTGTAAAATCAAGGACATTTCAATGGGAAATGAAATGAAGTGAATTGGGTTTAACGTCCTACTGTTCTGCTCCTAAACTGGGCTAGTGAAGACGGGCATACGCCATACAGTGTGCTATGAGGGACATTTTGCCCGGGCAGCGACGCTACGGCCTACTCTTATGTCAAACTCAAACTGCCATGGGATCTTTTACGTGCACACCAATGTGTATGGCATGATGATACATTACCTATGGAAGAAGAACGTTGCCAATATTATTTCAATGTAACCGCTGCAAAATGCTTATTTTTATTTTACAGATTGCAATTTCCATTGCTCCACAATACCAATGTCACAGTGTTAAAATTCAGAATACACTTTGCAATAATACAAAATACGGTATTGTTATTTTGCACATTACACTTCTCCGTTCTGCATTTTGCATTATTGACAAATGCCTTATATGGAATCTCATTTGAATACAGAAAAAAGTCTGGTCTAAGACGGAAATTAATAATTGGTGGCTAGCTTTTTTTTTCGCACGTATACAGTGAATGGCCATTTTGCTCAGTAATCCCAGCCAGAATTTGGCTATTTTCTAAATTTGCGTTAAAGTTTAAAATATTTGTTTTAGAACTGAAACACATTAACTATTAGTCAATCCTAACGCTAAAAACATCAACAGAATTGATTGTGTATATCTGAAATAGACCCGACCGACGCACAAAATAGTGCAATATGGCGGCCTCTATGAACAACCCTCGCAGACGCTGTCATTGAAGACAACGTCAATTCTATGAGTTGTAGATGTTATTTTTGTGAAAAATCATTGGAAGAAGAGAGAACATGTTGGGACTGTACGAATTATTTAGTCTTTATGGGTGCAACGGACACAATGCTGAAGATAAACCTATTGTTGACCTCTTGACCCATTGACGCCAATGTCATGATCTGTGATGTGTAGATCATGTGATATGGATATCATGGCTACTGACTGTGTCTGAGATACTTCTCCGTAGGTAGCGTGTCTCAGATGTTCAGAATGAATGGGCAGCTGTCTAGTCATTGGTGTGCACATAAAAGTTCCATTGGATTTCAATATAAGAGTAGGCTATAGCACACTGTATGGCGTATGTCCGTCTTCATTAGCCCATTGGAGCAGAACAGTAAGACTTGTCAGACCCTCCGTCCTGCATCACTGACAAGGGGAAAAATAAATGCTCAAAGTCAAAGCCGGGTGGTACAAAACTCTTATTAAATGACAGGGTAAAATACCTGCGGAGTAAATATATTGTGTTCCTTTTCACTAAAAAGCACGTATGTAAATAATTTTCTGGCGCATTTACATTTACATACATGTACCTTGAAAAAGGGATTATTAAAGTTGAAGTGAAGGGGTTGGGTAGGTGGTATGAAGTAAAAATACAGGGCTTATAGAAGGGGCGGATTAGCTATACTGGGAGCATGATTTCATTGAAGTCATGGTCATTCAGCAAATGCTAGCTTGACTCGCCCTTATTGCATGGCAAGTCGACTTTCATTGTATGGTGACTTACATATTCCTGAAGCAATGGCCCGAGAAATCCCTCTTTGCCCATTGCTGGATTGGCTTCTGATACCTGGGTGTGTCTGTTCTTCCTGTTCATTCAAATCTACAGCCCGTCATTTAATCTGGGTCTTCCCTAAAACCATGGACCGTGTATAGATGGACAGACAACGCCCACGAAGCCTTTTGAATTCTGTGCCGCGGCAAAAGAGAGACCTGACAATCGTGACTAAATTAAATTAGCTCCCCTCGCGCAAACACCTGTATTAAGTTTAAAAGCAAAGTAACAGAAATCAATTCATAATATTTTTGTTAATCTTTCTACTCTTTTCTTTTTGAAACCCATACATAGATAGACTACTAACTGATGATTGGGGTGTAAATATATCAACACATCGTCTTTGTTTACTTCGGACGCGCCTATGTGAATGCGAAAAAAAAACGTCGAGTTTTTCTTAAAAACAAATCTACTAAAACACTCTTTTAATTTTTACTTCTGCACAATTAATCATCATTCCGGACAGTATTACCTGAACTTAATTTTCAGAACTTTAAAATCCTTCATACATACGGGAATTTGGAGTATTAAGCAAAACCAAAATGCTTACAAAACCTATGAAAATATTGAAATCGACAATTTCACAATTTTCAACTGCTGCATTTGGAAATTTCAAAGTTTCAAACTGGACAAATTCGTCAATTACCGTGTAACTATAAAAATACCGTAAATTCCAAGGAGGAGTTCGAGAAATTAATCAGTATAAAATCCCGCAATGTCAAAAATCACATCGCTTGATTTGCCGTTGACATTGAGATCTCACCGGCAGAGAATCCAACAAACGGGACTCGTTGCCTGTCCATCTATACACGGTCCATGCTAAAACTTTGGACAGTGATTTAAGGTATTAAAAATGGTGAAAGTATTGTTCGTCTCCAAACAGTATTGTTTACATTGTATCCATGTTGATAGCCTCGTTTGTCACGCAATTAGATTTTCTGCAATATTCTGTGATGCACTGGTTAATTGAGCATAATAAAATCGTAAGTCATGCTGTAACGTTAGGTAAACTTATTTGGTCCAATTTGGAGCTATGTTTATAGCGCAATGATATTGTAACGCAGTTAGCTATTGGTTGTCAATCGGACTATTGACCAGTCATAATCTGGAACAGAAATTTGCTTCCATTACAGCAGTGTTAAGTGGGATTAGCTCTAATCAAACAAATCACTGCGAGGAGTATGGGTGACTTATTGTATGCCTGCTTGATCTCGGCCCCCATTTATGTACCTTGACCTTGTAGATTGATCGCGTAAATTATTAATTTCCATCCTAGTCTAGACTTTTTTCCGTGTGCGAATGAGATTCAGTAAAAAGGCATTTGTCTTTAATGCAAAATGCAGAATCGAGAAGTGTAATGTGCAAAATAACTATTATACCGTATTTTGTATTATTGAAAAGTGTATTCTGAATTTCAGCACTGTGACATTGTTATTGTTGAGCAATAGAAAATGCAAATTGTAAAACCAAAATAGGTATTTTGAACTGCCGACATTTGCATTTTGCACTGGCAACATTGAATATTGATAACATTGAAATAATATTGGCAACGTTATTCTTCCATAGGTAATGGGTCATCATGCCATACAATCATAATATGACTACTAATTGGCGCTGACTAATTTTCCAAATTGAAATTAAAACAACAAGCATGTCAAAGTCAAAGTCACCCCATTTTACCTTAGAGTAAATGTAGGAGGTACATGCCACACACAAACAGAAATCCACTAGACAAACCCACAGACGTTGCAAGAAATAAATAGCAAAAGTATAAATATGAAATCAACTAAGTGGATCCGGAGACTAGCCTTATAAGCGCCCACTGCTATTTTTAAAGTTAAAAAAACCCACGTTATAATAAAACAATAATTATTAACTAAGTAGGTCAATATTCAAGTAAGTTTCTCCTATTGAAATGTCCTTGATTTTACAGACAAATAATTAAAATTATACCTTCAATTTCAAGGTCAAAGTAAAGTTTTTTTGGTAAAAACACGTTACAAAAGATTAGTTTTTTAAAGGAGTAGGTCAATATCCCATTGGGTTTCTCCATAAAAATTAATATTATGGGACTACAAAAAGTGTTAAAATTGAAATATATCCAAAAGCCTTTATTGTCCCATGAATGTTTTTGTATTTTAGAGACATTATGTAGGTAGTCTTACAATATCACAAAAGAAAATTATGGGATACCCAAGGCTTTTGGAGAAAATGACCATTGAAAAAAGCTCGAAAATTCATTTCGAAACCACAGTAGGCCTAAATTCAATTATCAATGCGCGTATTCTAATGTGACCTTGAAAGTAGAGACTACATCAACTTCCTAGGCGAAAAGTCGACAGCACGACAGCAAGCCAAAATCATAGGTCGCTAATATCGCCTTCAATACTAGACTTTATCATACAGACTATTTTGTTAACGCAAATTGCATGTCGTCGCTGGGATCGCAAAAACCTCACATCGACCAATTTTTCCAAAAACTTTTTTTGGGATAAATCAAAAGCTCATATCAATCCGCATAGTCTGTTATAATATTAATCCTTTATAACCAATAGATTTTTAGTAATAAAGAACACAAAAATAGTTGTGAATTTGTAATTAAATATTTCAGTCATGCTTAAACCTCATATCGTGCAGTGTGAGGTTTTGCAAACAAATTTATAAATATCAAAAGCTCATATCTGAGATGTGAGCTTTTGTTATATGACTGAGCTCTCATTTTGACATTTCTTCCTAGCAAAACCTAACATCTCATAAATTGGACGCCATTTGCAAAATGAGCAGGGGTAAATTAATGTTGAAGTTACCTCAGCAAAAGAGAAGGTTAGAAGCTGAAAAAGATTCTGAAGTTAATTCAATAAGATGCAATACACGTAGGTCAAACAGGTCACCAAGACAACCACAAAGTCCTGCAACTAATTGTTGCGAATCCTTTTCGACAAAACAGTCAAATCAAGACAATGATTGTCAGAAATCAGATTCAAATGTAACATACCATATGTATCCCATTGTAAAAGTTGTAGAAGACACGGGCCAAATCACATTAGAACCCGTTGGTAAAAATACAATTGTGGTTAAATCGGAATCAAAGGAAGTATGTAAAATTTCTTCAAAAACATCTTTTGCCTCGTCTGACATAAAACACACACCAACCATTATGGATTCGACTAAAGTAGAATTACCATTTCCCACCTGTTCAGATATGCCTACTCCAGGTATCTGGGATACCATGTCATGTTTTCCAGAATTGGTTCATGATGACTGGTTAAATCGAGGCGGTGACAGCGATGAAAATACCATTAGAAATGAAGAAAATGTAATTCTGCTTTAAAAGACTGAAAATGAAATAGACTTTGAAAATGATATTGATGAAGAATGGTTACCAATGGAAGATGCTTCTAGAAGTGACGAGGACGATATAACCAAGCTCATAAAGATTACAGAAAAATATAGCCAAGAAGAAACAAAGATAATAAACCAAGATATAGAAATACTAAACAAAGGTACAAAGATACTGGATACAGAGTTACTAAACCAAGATAAAGAGATATTAAACCAAGATATAGAGCTGCCAAACCATGATACAGAAATACTAAACCCTGATACAGAGATATTAAACCAAGAAAAAATTCCAACTGAAATGACAAAAAAAAGAAAAGGAGGTGGGCCTTTTAGCTCATGTAAACGTAGAAACAATCAAACTAAACGAATGCGTGTTGAAAATTATAAAGGCCTGGTTTTTGCTAAAGGTGAGAAGTCCAAAACAATTGATCGTACCGAAAGAAAAATGCATCCTGCTTGCGGTTGTTTAGATAATAGATCTAAGGCATGTAGTAAAATCACAGAAGAAGACCGAAAAGTTATATTTGAACAATTTTGGAAGATTTTGAATTGGGACCAAAAAAAGATTTATATTGCTAATTTAGTAGACGTGTTCGACACCAAGACAAATACATCTAGTCGTAAAGTTTATTACAGGTACCACCTAAAACTAGGAGGAACCAGAGTGGCCGTTTGTAGAAAGATGTTTTTGAACACACTGGGCATAGGTGAATGGACTATGCACGCATGGGTCAAAAAAGATAAAATGGGATTTCATGAAAATTCTTCAACTAAAACAACACCTAATCGACGAAATACTGATCGTTATGACAGACGTCAATCTTGTACCGATTTTCTAGCAGCAATTCCAAAACTCCCTTCACATTATTGCAGATCGTCCTCAACTTGTATGTATCTTGAACCAATTATTGGAAACAAAATGGAACTTTACAGATTATACTGTGAGTACTGTGTGACAAATAATATTGAAATTCCAGCTTCTCGACGTGTCTTGATGGAGGAAATGCAGTTATTGAATATTAAATTATTCCAACCCAAAAAAGATAAATGTGACATTTGCAGCGCACATGAGGTCGGGAACGTAAATGACGACAATAAAACAACCATATAAAAAAAAGGAAGAAGCCAGAGATGAAAAGGTAAAAGATAAGATAGAAGCAGAAAATGGTGAATGTAATTGTATTTCCATAGACTTACAAGCTACAAGCAGTTCTTATCGCCCCAAGGCTTCAGGCCAGTTCTCTCTATTATAAACAAAAGTTAGCTGTACATAATTTTACTGTCTTTGACATGGTCACTACCAAGGCTGTATGTTATGTGTTTGACGAATGTCAAGCAGATTTAACTGCCAATGTTTTTGCGTCTTGTTTAACTGATTACATAAAACATGAATTGCCAAAAAAGCCTAAACTAACGATATTTAGTGATGGGTGCACATACCAGAATAGGAATGTAATCCTCTCAAATGCTCTTTTAGATATCGCCAAGAAAGAAAATATTGTAATTTATCAAAAATACCTTGAGAAGAGGCATACGCAAATGGAAGTCGACTCAGTTCACGCTACAATAGAAAGATCAATTTCCAAAAAAGAAATATACAGTCCGTCTAATTATGTGGATATCATGAAAAATGCTAAGAAATCTAACCCGAAATATGTCGTTAAGTATCTCGACTATACCTTCTTCAAAGATTTTTCGGGATTAAATCTCTATTCATCGATTAGACCTGGCAGTAACATTGGTGATCCTGTTGTTACAAATCTAAGAGCCCTAAAGTATCAACCGAATGGTGTTCTGCAATATAAGTTATCTCATAAGGATGAATATGAAGAACTTCCACAGAAAAAAAAGCGGCTAAGGAGTACCGATATCGAAGTTGAAAACGTTTTAGAATGTCCACCACTTTTCACGCGCCAAAGACCACTGACATCGTCAAAATTTAAAAATTTGCAAGACTTGAAACCTGTGCTACCCAGGGATTATCATTCATACTATGATTCGTTACCACATGAATAATAAATTAACACGGAACTGATATGTTTGTAATGTTAAACTGACTTTTGTTTCGTTTATTTCATTATTTAATTCATTGATAATTGTTCACATTCTTTCAAAATAGTTAACTGTTCAATTAGAGCTGCAGAAATTGGTTGATTTCTTTTCTCTCTTTGTTAAAATATGTTATTTATATCTGTAATAAAGTTGGATTTAAAAAAAAAACAATTCTTTACACGGGAGCCTTTGTCTCCTTGTTTTCAATGATCAAGAAATGATCAATAATCCGGTGGGCAGATTAGAAAAACTAGTATGGACTGCAGAGGTGAAAGGAAATGAAATGGGGTTTAACGTCCTACTGTTCTGCTCCGAACTGGGTTAATGAAGACGGGCATACGCCATACGGTGTGCTATGAGGGAAATTTTGCCCGGACAGCGGCCCTACGGCCTACTCTTAAATCGAATTCCAATGGATCTTTTACGTGCACACCAATGTGTACACGGGATCCCGGTTTTTCGTCCCATCCGAACGACTAGATTGCTGTCCTTGTCAGACCCTCCGTCCTGCATCACTAACAGGGGGGAACTACGCCGGAAAATCTGGACGAACTTGAACCCCAGAAGCTAATTTTATCTGAAAGTATGTCGCCAATGAACAGGAAAACTAAAACACACATCCTCGGTTTTTTGGGCCATCCGAATGGCTAGATGCTGTTCCTGGACAACTGACAAGGGGAAACAACGCTTGAAAATCGGAACGTTCTTGACCAGCACCCCAAAGACAGCATAGCACAGATTACACAACAGATAGTATTTATATGAGTTTCCCGAAAAAAGTTATTTGTAACAATCAAACGATTAACTGAATATTGGTATAATCATTATTGTATTTAGGTCACAGAATAAGCTCACAAAACCTCACATCAGGGTCACAGATCCCAGATTCGACATGTCAAAACCTCTTATCTGCTGTTTTCAAGCGAATAATGCAGAATTAGCAAATATTCTTGATTATATGGGTAAAGTTGTATTCCGATGTAATATAAATGTAATCAGTAGCAACTTATTCCTTGCAGTAAATTTAAAAATCAGTTTTTTGTCTCTCCTGAAAAATTTACGTTTTGGGAGATATGAGGTTTTGCGATCCCAGCGACGATGTATTTAAATGCGACCTGGCAAATTGTGACTACAATCACTTCCGAGGCGAAACTCAAAAAGTCGGCAGTCCGACAGCAAGCCAAAATGATAGGTCGCTAAAAGCGCGTGTGTTTATTTCCTAATTTCTACTTTTCGATTTGCATTTTGGCTTGGTATGCGACAGTTGCCCTTGTCAGCCCCCTCCCCCCCCCCCCCCCCGTCTTGCATCACTGACAAGGGGAAATCCGCCGGAAAATCTGGATGAACTTTCTCGGCCAATGCAGGGATAGAACACCCGACCTCCACGTCCTGTATCACTGACAACGGGGAATCCGCCGGGAAATCTGGATGAACTTTCTCGACCAATGCAGGGATCGAACACCCGAGCTCCAGGCTGGCTTAACATCCACTCGTTGCAAACTAAATCATTTCAATAATTCGTTTGCACGAAGGGGTCTTTAGCAGTGGATAGAAACTGGGGTATCCGGAGAAAACCCACAAGGTTGGACAAGCAATCCTACTCCCTTGTCATGTTTAAGCGGGGAATCGAAACCACACCACTTGAATCAATGTCAGACCTTGTGATTTCACGCGCACGTGTTAAACCACTAGACCACCCATTCCCCATGTATGTTGTTGTATATTGTATATATCGGTACGGGAAATTTGTTTTATAATAGGCCTATATAATAAATTAAATTGTTGTAGCCTAAGGTGTGTTTTTTTTTAACAGACATTTTTGGCAGATAAAATATCCCAGTTGGCGGAAAAAAAATATGAACATTTTTTTTTTATATAAAAATTATTATCCATTTTGACGGAAAAGAATGAAATACAGTGTGAGCCCTGATTGCGCGTATTCAAATGCGACCTGGAAAACTGAGACTACAACAACTTCCGAGTCGAAAAGTCGCTAATAGCATGGTGTGTTAATTTCCTAATTTCTACTTTTCGAGTTGCATTTTGGCTTGGTATGCGTGTTGGCGCCTTCTTACTGACATCAATAAATACAAAAATATGACTAAGTCGAAAGTCGACAAGACGGTATAAAAGCCAAAATGCAAGTCGAAAATAAGAAATTAGGAAAAAATGAGGGGCGCTATTTTTGCTGTGTGTTATTTCTTAATTTCCTATTTTCGAGTTGATTTTGGCTTGTATATAGCGTGTTATCGCCTCACATTTTGTCGTAACTTCTACTTTTCGACTTTCGTGTTTTGAAGAGGCGAAAAGTAGAAATTATGAATGGTAGTTATAGGCTTACATAATATATACATACTCGCATCAAAATTCAAGCATTTGAGTTGGACAAAGAATTTTTTTTCCCGTTCACCCTTTGCCACGCCCACACGGCCACAGGTTACAGAATAGGCCTAGGCCTAGTGTCAGACTATAGGTGGAAACGGTAATTTTAAGATTTTGACAACACATTATGTGATTTTATAAGCTTTTCCATTATATCTCATCATTCTGTTTACAAAACCTTTCACAGTAATCGGGCGAAAATATGTTTTTAATTACATTGCTGGGTTATTTTTTTATTTTTTTATTTTTTTTTTTGTGCTTTCTCTCGTTTTTTAACCTTTCTCAGAAGAAAATTTCGACTCTTTAAGACTTTTTTGTGACACGGTATTCTATGTTCTAATCTAACTTCTATTCTATTGCATAGGCCTAGGCCTACCACAATTATTATAAAAAATCTAGATGCGCAATCATGATTCATACAACTATAGACTATATTATTATCAGTATGTTTCAAATATTGTTTTTTTTTTCCTAACGTCAGATAACGCGAATGTTACCTTTTTTCAATTTATGTTTAAGAAATTAGTAAAATGAACACATAGATCTAAATGAGATTTATATCAAACATGGGAACAGCAAGTTGCCAACGTTATATACTATTCAAAAAAAGTAGGGGATATTTGATTTTTAAGTGTTATTAAAGTCACCTAATGAAACGGACGAAGAAACAAATGACAAAATGAAATGAAGTTCACATTCATCGATTTATTCCAAATGATCGTTAGACTAAGTAAGGCACAGACTGACCATTATAAGGGTAAAATGATACCCGGGGTCAAACAGCAAAGTTACCACAGCATCACAACCAAGTCAGTAACGGGTAAATCCTCCTCTGTTTGCCAAACAAGCATTGATCCGACGTGGCATACTCCTAATGAGACGTCTAAGGTCATTTTGGTCCAGATTGTCCCATTCCTGTTGCAACGCAGCAGCAAGTTCTTGGACATTGGCAGGACGTTGTTGACGTTGACGTAACCTCTGTCCAAGCATGTCCCAGACATGCTCGATGGGGAGAGGTCGGGACTCAGTGCTGGCCAAGGTAATGTGGTGATGTTCTGTTGTTGGAGGTAACCTGTAACGATCCTGGCCCTGTGACATCTTGCGTTGTCATCCTGGAAGATGAAACGGCGGCCATGACGTCGTGCGAACGGCACAACATGGACTGCCAAGATGTTGTCCCGGTAGTACTGGCCTGTAACACGCCCTGCAACAACATGTAAAGCCGTTCTTCCAGCAACAGTGATGCCTCCCCACACCATAACAGAACCACCCCCAAATCGATCATGTCTGATGACGTTAACGTCTTGGAAGCGCTCGTTTCGACGACGCCACACCCTCCTACGTCTGTCCAAAAAATGAACAGTGAATCTTGACTCATCTGAAAACATCACATTGCTCCAGCGTCGATTATCCCAGTGTTGACGATCCCTACACCAACGACGTCTTGCCTGAATGTGATGATATCTCAAACAAGGGATCACGCGAGGACGTCGGGCGCGAAGGTGACCCCTATGCAGTCGATTCCGAATCGTCTGGCCACTCACTCTCACACCAGTGTCTGTTTGAAGACGAGCGCTGATCTGATTTGCTGTGATGACACGATTTCTCAAGGCCAAGGTACGGATAAATCGATCCTGGGCTTGAGTTGTCGCCCTTGGTCGACCTGAGCGTGGTCTGTCCTGTACAGATTGTGTATCACGGTATCTGGACCATAGCCTGCTTACGACAGACTGAGAAACATTCATCGACCGCGCCACAACCGCCTGTGTTGTGCCGATCTGTAGCATGCCAAGGGCACGTAACCTTTCATTTTGGGTAAGCCGACGCATATCAAAATTTGTTTTCTGGTCACTAAAACAATTAAACTGATGTTTCCACCCTGGAATTCAATGCCACAATGACTGTAACATTCAAAGTCAGAGTCGTGCAAATCTTGGGTTGGACCCCCATGATGATCCCAAGCATCGCCTGCATTCCATGCGGTAGCTATTGGTGCGTTTGGGCGTCACATGTAACTGGAAATGTTTCTTCTGTTAGGTTCTATAGTGACTTTTTTCGTAGTCATTTGCATATTTTAGTATTATGCCCCCAAAATCAAATATCCCCTACTTTTTTTGAATAGTAAATTAAAATAGCCAACTGATTAAATAGCCAACGTTAAGCACATCGTGTTGAATTTTATGCGCACTATTTAACTGCATCATTAAATGATTATATTTTAGGATTGATAGCATGTATTTGTTTGATTACAAGTAAAGGGCACTGTAATACGGTAAGTTATAATATAATAATAGAAGATTATGTATAGGATAGGCCTACTATCTGAATTCTTTAAGGATAATATCTGACTGTTTTATAAAACGCCTGTTTAGGAGATAAACACCTCCTGTTTCGCATTTAGAGGGGTGTTATTGTCCAATAGACATGTCCTGAGATCATTAGGACCCAAGACGCGTTTATAAAACGCCTATTTAGGAGATAAACACCTCCTGTTTGGCATTTAGAGGGGTGTTATTGTCCAATAGACATGTCCAGAGATTTATCATTAGGACCCAAGACGCGTTTCGCATTCAGAGGGGTGTTATTGTCCAATAGACATGTCCTGAGATCATTAGGACCAAGACGCGTTATTGGACAATAACACCCCTCTAAATGCGAAACAGGAGGTGTTTATCGACATTGTAACATGTTATTTTTTAGGATTTTAAAAGAACTTATTTTATTGTGTAAAGTTCAAACTTCGTGAAACTGAAAATTGGTTACCAAGCGCGAGTTTGCCCTCCTTCTTCGACCGCCGCGACGATGGCGACTACTCTTTCCACACTGATCAGCAGTGAATTTTCACTAGGCCGCTACAATCACTGATAAGGATGACATCGATGCGACTTAATGAGTCCCAAATATTAACTTTTTTCTTCCGTCAAATTAAATTCTAAAACATTTTTATCAATTATTAGAAAAATAAATAAAGACGTTTGAATTATTTGTAGGTAAAATTCATTTCCTATTTAGTGTGAATGGGTATTAAAATAAGTAAAATTCCCCATTTAGCCCGAATCAGTAACGTCTTATGTAAACAATGCACGCGCTATTGAGCCAATGATTGACGGCGCGCGATGTGACGTCACGTGTCGAAACAATCATCTGTAACAAAGATATTAAAAGATCTCTGTGAAACAGACTGTACACTTTCCTCAGCAATCGGTTAACCTCGGCGACTAGAGTGTATGCCCAGGTGTGCCGAATCAGTGATCGAATCCATGCGAAGATAAATTCAATTTTAAAATGCTTGAGTCTCCGGTTGCTGGTAAATAAATTATGAAAGAAAATGTTATTTGGATATTTCCAATAATATATTATTAACGTTTGAAGATTTTTAAAAAGATTAGTAAATTAGTCTAAGTGCTGTGATTTTTGACCGGTAGGCTCAATGCCAACCGTCATTGAATTAGTTACGCCCTGCTAACCGAGACAACAATGATGGCTACGCTTTCGAAGTTTATTGACGGTAAGATGGGTGAGTTTTTATACGCCCACATTTTCATGTGGACGTATTATGCCGTCGCCCCTGTCGTCCAGACGTCCGTCCGTCCGTTCGTCCACAATTTGTTTGTGGACACTCTACAGGTCACAATTCTTATCCGATTTTGACAAAACTTTAAATATAGGTTTATCTCCAAAAGATCTCGGCTGCTTTCGATATTGGCATGTATCGGATCGAAACTTCATGGATTATGGCCCCTGTTTGTACGAAAAATCACGTTTTTAGCTTGTGGACCCTATAGAGGTCACAATTTTTATCCGATGTTGTTGAAACTTGAAATGTAGGTTTATAACCCAAAGATCTCAGTTCCTTTCGATATTCACGCATATCGGACCGTAACTTCCAGAATTATGGCCCCTGATTGTACGAAAAAATCGCGTTTTTAGCCTGTGGACCCTATAGAGCTCATAATTTTTGTCCGATTTAAAAAAAACGTATTACTATATCACCGTTACACCCTAAGGACGACTGATTTCGAATTTCGTGAAAAGCGGCCCAAAATTGACAGACAAAATGGCCGCCGTTCGTTCTAAAATAGCGTAAAAATATGGTATATCAAGGTTGTGGACCCTATAGAGGTCACAATTTTTATCCGATTTTGTTGAAACTTGAAATGTAAGTTTATAACCCAAAGATCTCGGTTCCTTTCGATATTCGCGCATATATCGGCCCGTAACTTCCTGAATTATAGCCCCTGATTGTACGAAAAATCACGTTTTTAGCTTGTGGACCCATTAGAGATCATAATTTTTATCCGATTTAAAAAACCGCATTATTATATTACCGTTACACCCTAAGAACAGCTGAGTTTGAATTTTGTGAAAATCGGCCAAAAATTGACAGACAAAATGGCCGCCGTTCGTTCTCAATTAGCGTAAAAATATGGTATATCAAGGTTGTGGACCCTATAGAGGTCACAATTTTTATCCGATTTTGTTGAAACTTGAAATGTAAGTTTATAATTCAAAGATCTCCGTTCCTGTCGATATTCGTGCATATCGGACCGTAACTTCCTGAATTATGGCCCCTGATAGTACGAAAAATCGCTTTCTTTTTAGCTTGTTCTCTATCCATCTCTCGAAAATGTGGGCGTATCCTGCATGGCAGCCGCTGGTTAGCCTTTATTATTTTATTTGCAGACCGTCAACACGATTTTATTGTTAGTTCTTGTTCAGAGAACAGCAGTTCTTGCTTACATTCCTCAAAGTACCCTATAAAACTATGTAATGCCTAGTATTCTAGTGGTTGCTATGTACACCGTTCTGACGTGTTGTCAATCATTGTCAATTTTGGCATAATTTCCCGTTATCCTAGGCCCATCTACTCTGCTATTTCGCCTCCCTTACTATATTTTCAAACGATTTCTTGTGACTAATGACTCATTATAAGGTGGATCATGTTATTCAGAATTTGATCAAACCTTGATTTTTGTAGTGCAAAAAAAAAAAAAAAAAAAAAAAAATTGTCCACACTGCTTAGTTACGAATAATTTATGATGCCTGAAAACGGTTTTTATGAATTTATGACTGATTTTCTACTGTTTTATGCAGACATAATTTTTTTTTCCTGACGAATTTTTAAAGGAGCTAAATCGCTAACATTTGGGACCTAGAAATTGACAAAAGTGGGTCGCAACGCATATAATACTGTAATATGAATGTATATAAACTGATTTACATTCAATGGTTTCCGTTTTTACTCCAATTTCAAATCAGTTATGTTCGGCGAAATAAGCCAGCAGTCTCAAGCGAGTGCAAATTTCTAGCGTCTGGTTATTCCAGTCTACATACGCCGTTAGATTTGGTGCAATGTGTCTAGCCTTGTCCCTCGAGTCTCTTGATACAACTGGGACTGAAGCGCATTATGGTACACGATTCGTGTACCAATGGTAAAATGTTTATTTTGTCTTAAATATTGGATATCAAAAGCACATCTTTTCCGGTAAGATCGCAACATGAATGTTGATTTAATTTGACAAATAAATCGTGTTTTCAATGTTGAAGATTTTGGATGATATTGAGTTAGAGACTTAGCTACTTTAACTGGTTAACTCCAACACTAACACTACGGTATCGTAGACTCACGCTAGATTGAACGAGATCGCCTGTCACTGTGTACAAGTAACATAGAGTTTCTCTATCGTACCATATCTATGATGGTACGTAATCGTCGTCAGTTCTTTCGCGCTTAGACTGGACAACCTGCTCTAAATGGCGTCAGGCTGGTTCCTACGTCACTGCGCTATTCTGACTTCAATATAGAGACAGGTAGCGGGCAGCCATCTTGCCAGGAGGAATTCCTCGTGCGCATCTCTTTCTGCGCACATTACCAATGTTTACAAACAAAAACATGATCGGACGCTGAAGATGTCAACACCAATTAAATGCAGCGGTAGTTTATGTTTAGCTTGTGGATTAGAGCCGAAACTATGCAATTTTTATACGCCCACATTTTCATATTGTCGTCGCCCCTGTCCGTCCGTCCACAATTGTTTGTGAACAGTCTACAGGTCACAGTTTTTATCCGATTTCAATGAAACTTGAAATATAGGTTTATCACCCTAGGATCTCGGTTCCTATCGATATTGGCATGTATCGGACTGTAACTTCATGGATTATGGCCCCTGATTGTACGAAAAATCACGTTTTTAGCTTGTGAACACTGTAGAGGTCACAATTTTTATCCGATGTGGTTTAAACTTGAAATGTATGCTTATAACCCAAAGATCTCGTTCCTTTCGGTATTCGCGCATATCGGAACGTAACTTCCTGAATTATGGCCCCTGATTGTACGAAAAATCGCGTTTTTAGCTTGTGGACCCTATAGAGATCATAATTTTTATCCGATTTAAAAAAAAAACGTATTATTGTATCACCGTTACACCCTAAGGACGGCTGAGTTCGAATTTCGTGACAATCGACCCAAAACTGACAGACAAAATGGCCGCCCTTCCTTCTCAAATAGCATAAAAATATGGTATATCAAGCTTGTGAACACTGTAGAGGTCACAATTTTTATCCGATTTTGTTGAAACTTGAAATATAAGTTTATAACCCAAAGATCTTGGTTCCTTTCGATATGCGCGCATATCGGACAGTAACTTCCTGAATTATGGCCCCTGATTGTACGACAAATCGCTATTTTAGCTTGTGGACCCTATAGAGATCATAATTTTTATCCGATTTAAAAAAAAACAACGTATTATTGTATCACCGTTACACCCTAAGGACGGCTGAGTTCGAATTTCGTGAAAATCGACCCAAAACTGACATACAAAATGGCCGCCCTTCCTTCTCAAATAACATAAAAATATGGTATATCAAGCTTGTAAACACTGTAGAGGTCACAATTTTTATCCGATTTTGTTGAAACTTGAAATGTAAGTTTATAACCCAAAGATCTTGGTCCCTTTCGATATTGGCGCATATTTAAGTTTATAACCCAAAGATCTTGGTTCTTTTCGACATTCGCGCATATCGGACTGTAACTACCTGAATTATGGCCCCTGATTGTACGAAAAATCGCGTTTTTAGCTTGTTGACCCTATAGAGGTCATAAATTTTTTCCGATTTAAAAAAACGTATTATTATATCACCGTTACACCCTAAGGACGGCTGAGTTCGAATTTCGTGAAAATCGGCCCCAAACTGACAGACAAAATGGCCGCTGTTCGTTCTCAAATAGCATAAAAATATGGTTTATCAAGGTTGTGGACCCTATAGAGTTCACAATTTTTATCCGATTTTGTTGAAACTTGAAATGTAAGTTTTTAATCTAAAGATCTCGGTTCTTTTCGATATTTGCGCATATCGAATTGTAGTTTTCTGAATTATGGCCCTTGATTGTAGGAAAATCACTTTCTTTTTAGCTTGTTCTCTATCCATCTCTCGAAAATGTGGGCGTATCCTGCCTGGCAGCCGCTGGTTTCTCAATAATGGAATTTAACGGAACAATAATTAATATTTTGGAATTTGAGAAATACGGCAATAAATCAAATGAAATATGAGTGATTTGCCATAGCCGGTAGGCCTGCGATTGTAACTGATAATAAGAGCTGATTTTAAACTGTCGCTTTGTTTGGGTTTAAGATAACAATAAGATGTCGCACGATCAACGTTTAATTTGGCTAGAGCAGCAATCTTAGACATTTAAGATAAGATTAACAAATCTTCTAGCTTACTCATTTTAACGCTGAACGCCATCATTAGGGATACCCGTTTATTTTTAGTAAAACTACGTCAAAACATGGCTGACCACTACCTGTCTTTATATGCAAGATTGCAAGTCAGAAAAGGAGTGACGTAGGAGCGAGTCTGACGTATTAGAGCAGGTTATCAAGTCTATTTCGCGCTATGGCTAGGTAGACTGGATAACCTGCTCTAATACGTCACTCCTTTTCTGACTTGCATATTGTGTAGGTACTATCTCCTTAGTTTTAAAAGACAATCTGAATAGTTTGTGAATTACAGATGAGTTCCTGCACGCCTCGTGATACCGGGATCTATAGTTTGGATCTGATGGTTGACATAATGGGAGGGGGGGCACAAATATACTCACTATATAGTCTAGTTGGTTACATACAAAACATTGTTAGCGAAATGAACTCCTCAAATGAGAAGGAGTATTCTAAATATAGTAAACCTACCGTGGCTCATGCGCGACAGACATCACTACTTATAGCTAAGCAGTTATATCGGCTAATCGCAATCGCTAACCAATAGGTCTCGGGTTCGCTCCCGGTGTTGGCTGATAAAGTTCATCGGGATTTTCCGGTGTTGTTCCACCTTGTAAGTTCCTTTTAAGGACAGTGTCTAGTTGTTCGGATGGGACAAAAGCCCGAGATCCCGTGTACACATTGGCGTACACCTAAAAGAATCCTTGACAGTTGGAATTCGAGTTTGTCAGGGCTAATTTTCCGTCACAGATCATTATATTGGGTAAGCTGTCTTGTTTTTTTAAACAATCTTTTTTCTATGTTTCATACAAAAGAATGGGGAGTTTGGTTATTTGTTGAAACAATCGACAGGTGACGAAGAGAACAAAAATGGTAAGTACTTCCATTTAAGTGAAGTAGTTTTCTCTATCAAATATAACCTTAGGCAATGGACTATGGAAGGGTATCGCTGCCAATATTAAATGCTCTGCGACAATGTCGTTTCCATTGATTATGTAAAAAGTAATATGTACAAAGTCCTAATACCGATAATGATAAAGTCAAAATACCTCTAAGGCAAGAGTTAAATGTAAAACGTCAAATGATAAGTGTTAAATGACAAACGTTTTGTGCGAAAATGCTTTTTTTGACGTGTCTACATTTTACATTTCTCTCATTACATTTTACATTTACGCTCTGCCACATCCCATTTGTCCTTCACGCATTTTACATAGCATCTTTCGCACAGCATCAACTTTCATATGCAAATGTAGGATATAATTTGACTTATAAACATATACGGAGACCCGGCACACTATAAACCAGCACACTATAAGGATATTCACCGCACGATAACAGTAAATCAAGCTGGCACACCATAAGAAACTATCTAGACGACCGTAAGTAATCATGAATGTGCCAGGAAATAATTGATAGATTCAAACAGCCAAAGAAACATACTTTCCAGTAATTTATAGAACAATAACTGGAATTTCGTATTAATACCCGTATTTTGATATTTTAAACACCCCCTACTCTTTCCGGTCTCTCTATAAACAGAGTTGAGTTCAGCCTAATTAACTTTGATCCATTAAAAAAAAAAACAATATATAAGCAGTGCCCAACAAATAAATAATATATTTAAAGAGAGGAATGACTATACATTTTTTAGTATGGACATAGAGAATTTTTGATTAAGCCCCGTATCTTTATTTAAGTTTAATTTAGCCCCCCCCCACCCTTCCTTCACTTCAACTTTAATCTTATTTTTTAAAGTTAAGCAAATATGAATATGCCAGAAAATTATTTGCATATTTGAAAAGAGCAATCAGTGATACGTAACATGGTATCTGGAATTTTGTATTTAGACCAGTATTTTTACTTGAATACCCCTTTAATAGTGTGATATTTATTGGATTTGAATTATGAAAATACGATTGTACCAGAACACTATTTACATATTTATAAACAGAAATGAACGTGCTTTTCACTAATATGTAACATGATACCTGGAATTTCGTATTTGGACATTGCACAGCCCCAAAGTGTCAAGGTAAGTAAATTTTTGTGTGCTAGGCTGATTTCCTGTTATAGTGTCGTGAATATCATTGATCTGGCTTATAGTGTGGCAGGTTTCCGTACATGATCCTACATTTGCATATGAAAGTTGATGCTGGGCGAAACATGCTATGTAGACTGCGTAAAGGACAAATGAGATGTGGCAGAAAGCAAATGTAAAATGTAACGAGAAAAATGTAAAATGTAGACACGTCAAAAAAAGCATTTTTCCACAAAACATTTGTCATTTAACATTTGACGTTTTACATTTAACTCTTGCCTTAGACGTATTTTGACTTTATCTTTACCGATATTAGGACTTTGTACATTGTACTTTTTACATATATATAATCAATGGAAAAGACATTGTAGCAGAGCATTTAATATTGGCAGCGATACCCTTCCATAATAGACACACACATTTTAGGTACCATATTTTATTTCCAGGTCCCAAGGAAAAGGAAGCACTAAGAGTAAGAAAATATGTAGATACCAATGATTACAGTAGTATAACAGTTGACAAAAGTTTAACTAGAGAAGAAAGTAAGAACAGATGAATTTATTTGAACAAAGTTTCACTTCAAACGAAGGGTCGCCAGGACAAATACAAATGAAATGGTATAGGATTTAAAGTGTGCAATGTGGATATTGTACCTGGACAGCGGCGTTGCCGCCATGTGTTCGTCAAATCCCAACTAACAAGGGTTCTTTAACGCGCACACCAATATGTACACGTATACAATAATTTTCACAAATCCGCCATTTTGCTTAACCTGCATCACTTTTATTTATAAAACAATACCTTGCTCTCCATTACAGGAATGAGTCGTGTTTTATATATATTTGGTTGTGTAGCAGCATTATTGATTTGTGCCATCATTTATTTATCTCTTTATCATTTATTTGGTAAAAAGTAAGTAAACATACCATTTTATATTTATTCATTTTCAATAATATATAGATGAATTTCTGAGGTGAATGGTTCAGACAGTAATTAGATGCACTACATGCATGAATCCCTATACAAAGAAACCCGCTTTGTTTCACTTACAGAAAGGCGATAAAGGCTCAAATTAAAAATAATGTATATATTTTTTTTTTCTTTGGGGGGGGGGGGCAGACTACCTATTTAGTTTGATAAACTCAGAACCATCATCAAATTATTCATTAAGAAAGAAAGATATAAGAGAATTCCGTTGTAGAACAGCGAGATATCCGATATCTTCTATAACTTTCACTAAAGTACATTAATTTTTTATACTCGCACAGTTTAGTCCACCAATGTTCGTCAGTCTGCCCGTCAACAATTGGCTTGTCAACAGGAAAGGGACTGAGTTTACAGTTTTTAATGGATTTTTTTTTTCAAAGTTGGCGTGAAGCATTGGGGTCATGAGAGAGCCAGTCCTATCGATATTCAGCGTCTCACCACCTTCCATTTCGCGGCTACCTCCCCATTCCCGAAAACCTTAGGGAATTTTCACATTTCATCAAGAATATAATTTCCAATCACAGGATCATGATTTCGAACAACTCAAAATTAGAATGGCTCGTTACGTATTATACAATAGTAATCTAAATTATTTTTTTTAATTTGCAACTCTACACATGCATGATGCACTTTACTATACCGCTCCGACGTGGTTTCCCCTTGTCAGTGGTGCAGAACTGAGGGCCAGACAAGGACAGCTGTCTTGTCTTTCGGATGATACGAAAACCCGAGCTCCCCTGTATACATTGGAATGCACGTAAAAGATCCCTTGGCAGTTGGAATTCGATATAAGAGTAGACTATAGTGCCGCTGCCCGGGCAAAATTTCCCTCATAGCACACTGTATGGCGTATGCCCGTCTTCATTAGCCCAGGTTAGGAGCAGAATAGTAGGACGTTAAACCCCATTTCATTTCTCTATACCGTATATAACAGTCTATCTGAATACGTTCGGTTCGGTTCTGTTATTTTATAATTTTAACAATTCAAGACGAGAAAGGGCTAAAATAAACAAAACAATTCTATGGATTTTTTATTTGTAGCCTATTATATATAATTATTAGTCGGTAGTCTAGAGATATCTTCTATATCTTTCACTAAAGTACATTAATTTTTTATACTCGTACAGTTTAGTCCACCCATGTCCGTCAATCTGCCCGTCAACAATTGGCTTGTCAACAGGAAAGGGACTGAGTTTACAGTTTTTAATGGATTTTTTTTTTCAAAAGTGGCGTGAAGCATTGGGGTCATGAGAGAGCCAGTCCAATCGATATTCAGCGTCTCGCCACCTTCCATTTCGCGGTTACCTCCCCATTCCCGAAAACCTTAGGGCATTTTTACATTAGGGTTGGGACAAAAAGTATTTATTCATTAAATCTCCCAAACGCATTACATTTTATGAGGCGAAATGGGCCAAATTTCATGAATTTGGTTGGGGCAGGTGTGAAAATTGAGTTTTTGGGTTGGGGCAGCGGCCATTTTCAAAATTGCGGTAAAAATTATTTTTTGCCGTTATTTTCGCTATAACTTGCGATTATCACGAACATAAGAACGAAAATAGGCGTGTAATATGTCTTTTTATTCGTTTTCCTGGGTGCTGAGTTCGAAAAGTGATGTTTCGGCAAATTCCAATAAACGGCCGCCATCTTAAATCCAATATGGCGGCCAAAATGGCGTCGAAAATGGCAAATTTGGCACTTTGTTCTTCATTATTCCGTTTCCATGACGGATAATATGTCTTTTTATAGGTTTTGAGAGGTGGCGATTTCAAAAATAAAGTTAACACAAATTCCGATATTTGTCCGCCATCTTGGATCCAACATGGCGGCCAAAATGTCTAACTAAACATGTTTTCTCAATTATTCGGTTTTCATGCCATTAATAGGATGACCCACCATAAATAAATATCTCCATATATCTCGACAATTACGCCACAATATTTATATATATGCCAAGCCTCAAATCAGTTTCACACAATTATAGTCACTAAATAAACGATCATGTTGTACTTAATAAGCTATGACCATTAATCATGTATAAATAATAGACTGAAAACTGGTTCCAAGAGTCGTCCATAACATCCAGACACTTTTGAGTAAAAGATAGGTTACGTGCCCTTGTTTTGAAATTAGTCTCGATTAACCAGTATATCGACCATTCTACGTCTGATTGACAGGTCGGGATAATCAAGACTACTTTTTTACGAAACATAACAGAAAGCTAGAACAAGAAATTGAATTTAGAAATAAGCACGTTAGGTAGCTCAACAATCGTTTTAAGAAGCTTGTAAAAGTAAAATGAAACTACTGCTAGTATCATGTTCCTGTCTAACCCGAGTGATTCAGAGATATTATTTGTACTAAACCAAAAGATGCCGCTCTTAACGGTACAGTTAATGATAAAGCGATTTAAAAAATGAAACGAACGTAATTTCTAAATCTGCTGTAATAACCAAGAAGCTTAATTTTACTGCTATTCAAAATCGTCAACAATAAATTTTTTACGGCTGTAATAGTTGATAGATTTGTAGAGAATTGCACGTGCCATGGCTATTTATAGTATCATACTGTCAGAAAGTTGGTCTCGGCTCGGCGAATGTGCACGCTTCAGTGGTAGTCTCGAACTATCAGCGGTGGACTGTATTTCTGTGAGTACATGGGTCACCCTACCATTAATTTGTTTTTTGTAGGTTTTGGTGGTTGAAAATTGCAAATTTGGCACTTTGTTCTTCATTATTCCTTTTCCATGACGGATAATATGTCTTTTTATAGGTTTTGAGAGGTGGCGATTTCAAAAATAAAGTTCTCACAAATTCCGATATTTTTCCGCCATCTTGGATCCAATATGGCGGCCAAAATGTCTAACTAAACATGTTTTCTCAATTATTCGGTTTTCATGCCATTAATTTGTTTTTTGTAGCTTTTGGTGTTTGAAAATTGCTATAAACGAGGCTAGAGTCAAACAAAGACTCCAGCAACGTTCTAAAAATCTATAGAAAGTATTTTAGAACGTTTCTGGAGTTACTGTTTGACTCTAGCCTCATTTATAGCAATTTTCAGATTCCTGGGGACGAGGTTGCTGAGATCTTCAAGTGGCTATAACTTTTGAACGGTTAGCCCTAGAGACGTTTTGAAAAAAAAATAATTTAGTAAATCGACCCCGTAGATATCGAGAATGGACACTAATTGGCACTCGAAAATCGGGAAGTACAATTTCCTGCTAGGTCTTCATTTTTGTAAAGGAAAAAGTCCAAAATGGCTGGCACCTTAGAGAATCACACGATTATGTTCAAAACTGGTGGGCATAGTCAGTGCACCTAACCCCCACATATACCAACTGGACCCGTGTATCAGACAAAATTTATGTTTTCGTTGTCACCCTAGGCTGCAAACTTGGTTCCAATATAGCGGCAAAAGTCCTAGGAAATGAAAACAATCTCGCGTAAATTTTCAGAAGATCAATCAAGAAGTGACGAAAGTATTGAATAATAATACAAGTATAATAGCAAACAATTATGAAATAAATATTTTTAAATTGCTTAAAACATCCACAAAGATGTACAAAGTACGACATTGATCACGATAACCAATAGGCCTACACTGTTACATTTGGGTCACTATTCTATTCAATCGCGTCCAAGATCAAACATGTGCAAAGTATTTCACTAACGTTGAGCATGATAATCAATAGGCCTACAATCCCATTGATTATCATAACGTTGTATATAGTGAAATACTTTGCACATCTTTGATCTAAGACGCCATTGAATAGAATAGTGAACCAAATGTAATAGTGATCTATTACGCCATCTGCAGCAAAACCAATATTGTTATTTTCAATTTTGATATTTTCAATATTTCCAAGACCATAATTTCAATTTTGGTTTTGCGTGCTGATGGCGTAATAGATCACTATTACATTTGGGTCACTATTCTATTCAGTGGCGTCTTAGATCTTTGTGGATGTTTTAAGCAATTTAAAAATATTTATTTCATAATTGTTTGCTATAGTATTTGTATTATTATTCAATACTGTCGTCACTTCTTGATTGATCTTCTGCGATTTTGAAATGATAATAAAGATGTGATAATATTTTAAATGAAAATTTACGCGAGATTGTTTTCATTTCCTAGGACTTTTGCCGCTATATTGGAACCAAGTTTGCAGCCTAGGGTGACAACGAAAACATAAATTTTGTCTGATACACGGGTCCAGTTGGTATATGTGGAGGTTATGTGCATTGACTATGCCCACCAATTTTGAACAAAATCGTATGATTCTCTAAGGGTGCCAGCCATTTTGGACTTTTTCCATTACAAAAATGAAGGCCTAGCAGGAAATTGTACTACGGGGTCGATTTAATAATTTTTTTTTTTCAAAACGTCTCTAGGGCCAACCGTTCAAAAGTTATAGCCACTTGAAGTTTTCAGCAACCTCATCCCCGGGAATCTGAAAATTGCTATAAACGAGGCTAGAGTCAAACAGAAACTCCAGAAACGTTCTAAAATACTTTCTATAGATTTTTAGAACGTTTCTGGAGTCTTTGTGTGACTCTAGCCTCGTTTATAGCTATTTTCAACCACAAAAACCTACAAAAAACAAATTAATGGCATGAAAACCGAATAATTGAGAAAACATGTTTAGTTAGACATTTTGGCCGCCATATTGGATCCAAGATGGCGGACAAATATCGGAATTTGTGAAAACTTTTATTTTTGAAATCGCCACCTCTCAAAACCTATAAAAAAACATATTAGTCATGGAAAAGGAATAATGAAGAACAAAGTGCCAAATTTGCCATTTTCGGCGCCATTTTGGCCGCCATATTGGATCTGAGATAGCGGCCACTTATCTAATTGTACCGGACTGCCAGAACACACTTTTTTGAGCTGACAGCTCACCCGAAATCCCCAAAAAATTATTTCATGCCATGAAATACGGTTAAATGAGAAAAAGGGGTAAAATTAGACATTTTGGCCGCCATATTGGATCTAAGATGGCGGACATTTATCGGATTGTGCCGAAACATCATTTTGTGAACGTAGCACCCCGAAAACCTGCAAAAAGACATTTGACACGCCTATCTTCGCAAGTTATATTGATAATAACTGAAAAAATAGCTTTTTGCAGCCATTTTGAAAATGGCCGCTGCCCCAACCCAAAAACTCAGTTTTCATCACTATTTCGACTAAAATCATAAAATGTGGTCTATTTCGCCTCGAAAAAATGAAATGCGTTTGTAGCCGATGTTGATTGTCCCAACCCTATTCACATTTCATCAAGAATATAATTTCCAATCATGGGGTCATGAGAGAGCCAGTCCTATCGATATTCAGCGTCTCACCACCTTCCATTTCGCGGCTACCTCCCCATTCCCGAAAACCTTAGGGCATTTTCACATTTCATCAAGAATATAATTTCCAATCACAGGATAATAATTTCGAACAACTCAAAATTATAATGGCTCGTTAAGTATTATACAATAGTAATCTAAATTAATTTTTTTAATTTGCAACTCTACACATGCATGTTACACTTTACTATACCGTTCCGACGCGGTTTCCCCATGTCAGTGGTGCAGAACTGAGGGCCTGACAAGGACTGCTGTTTAGTCCTTCGGATGAGACGAAAAACCGAGGTCCCGTGTATACATTGGAATGCACGTAAAAGATCCCTTGGCAGTTGGAATTCGTTATAAGAGTAGGCGATAGTGCCGCTGCCCGGGCAAAATTTCCCTCATAGCACACTGTATGGCGTATGCCAGTCTTCATTAGCCCAGGTTAGGAGCAGAACAGTAGGACGTTAAACCCCATTTCATTTCTCTATACCGTATATAACAGTCTATCTGAATACGTTCGGTTCTGTTATTTTATAATTTTAACAATTCAAGACGAGAAAGGGTTAAAATAAACAAAACAATTCTATGGATTATTTAATTGTAGCCTATTATATATAATGATTAGTCGGTAGTCTAGAGTTCAGTCAGCATGTTCATCGAACCCAACCATTCTGTTAATAAACGAAAGCTGATCCGCCACGTGCACATACTGTTTATTGTAGTTCATGTGACGTCACTCGCCAATCAACCTGATTATGGCAGTAATCGGAAAAACTGAAAAGCGTTTTAGAGCAGCTGACACACTAACTGCCATATATCGAAAAATTCAATCGGATTGGTGTGAAACGGGTGTAAAGTGCATAATAGCACAATGGCTTCAAGCACGTACCATTGTTGCAACTCGGTTAGCTGAGTCCAATATGTCTTCAAAACAAAGAGAAGCAATTCCAGCTTAACCTAATTCATGGCCATAAGCCACAAATGGAAAGATTGCAAATTCATATTCTAATAATAGGAGTAATCACAATGCCTGTCTGCGATATCACTACAGTGGAAGCAGATGTGAAACATCAACAACACGAAGAAGTATACCACTTGTATATGGTCATTTCATATGCTCTTTAATATTGCCAGCGCATCATGGTGTATTTCAAATTCTTTTTTTTACTAGTACACATATATGATTAAATCAAGTTGTTAAATACGTTAAGGGTGGAATTCATCTAATTTGCAGATTGTTCCAAAAATATAAAGGACTAACGCATTCAGCAAAGAATGTGTTGAATCAGGTGAGGGTTAATATCTTTAATTCTAAAATCTCAAGTCGAAAGTTTCGGTCAACTTTGTTATGGCTATAGCTATACCTCGTACCCTAACGGCCCTGTACATTCTGATGCCAGTTCCGCTAAATTCGCCACCCTATCCTATCACATGAGTACCGACTGAAACATATACTATAGCTTTTTCGAACTGACTGAAATTGCCAGATATCAACGATGTCCCTGTAATTCAATTATGAAGCCTTGGAGTAAAGACTTATGATAATTCAACATTTTCCACCGGAAAATAAACGGTAGATTCATATTTTCTAATCGGAAGGTGGAGCATCAAACTCACCTTATACACGGTGCATTTTATATTATATTTTTTTAATTCCAGGAGTTAGAGGAAATATCAGAAAAACTTGTCCCAAAAACATTTTGTCCTGATCATTCCCAAACAAATAACACCTTACTTGAATCATCAAACGATGGGGACTCTGTTGTAATACAGCAACAAGCTTCAATGCATTCTCGAGCTTCTATTGAAAATTTAGAAGAACACCAGATTACCGAAAATGTTTCAAAGCATTCATTAGAATCTATATTAATTGGTGAACTTCTAGAGTTGGAAAACGCATCTCGGTGGTCATTTGCTTTTGAGGAGGAAAAACCGCATGCTTTGTTTAATCCATTTAAACCCATAAGTTCGTATCCTTCGGTATCGCAAACATTTTGTGAAAGCACTGACAGTCTGGGCTTGCCACCTGCACTACCGCCGAGAAATGTAAACAAATTAATGGCAAATAACAAGCCATATAAACCCGATTTTCTCAGTTCAAAATCAACAAAAGGGCCAGCACCCCAACCCCCAAGACCATCACCATTAACTAAAGAAGTGTATCAAAAGAAATCACCAAAGGTAATCCCAACACCAATACCCGTGTCAAATATACCCAAACGTCATTTACCCAAAAGTAAACCAGCCCCCTTTCCTCCACTTACAGTACGCCCTGTCGATCCACCTTCATGTGTCTCATTGTCTCCTCTACCCAAATGTCTTAGCAAAAAGATGGGTTTGTCACCCAAAAATAAAATAGCGCCTCCTCCACCAACAACACTCACTAAAGATGGCACAAATGCATCTCTAGATGATATTGTTGCTTTTTCCCCAGTTTCAAGAACAGTTCCGCCAGCACCCACTCCACCCCCAGTACCACATATCGGACCTGCACAACCAGAGACGGCACACTTATCTACAAAACCTATTTTAGCACTGTCCAAAAAAGGACCTTTACCCTCGTTAAAATCTAAAATTGCGCCAAATCCACCCATGGATAGTCAACCTACAGTTCCTATAGCACCCCCACCTCCACCGACGCATTCAACGCATTCGAAGCCTAAGAGAGATTTTACAAAACCAAAGTCGAAGAAGGTGACTGCTACCCCCCATCCTGTACTTCAAAGAGAGGATACAAAGTCAAAATCTGTCGTGAAATCTCCCAAGAAGACTCTACACTTACCATCTCCACCACATGCGTTTCTTAATACAGAAAAACAGATACCCGGAAAATCTCTTGCCACAGTTCCTTTGCCTCCTTCGACCCCTCCAGTGCCTAATTTAGTCAGTACAGATCCAAGGTCAGCATCCATTCCTCTAAGAACTCCGGTTCCCTTCGTACCCCCACCACCAAATATCCTTGTAAAGCCGAATACACAGACTAAACGACCTACTACAATACAAGCACCGCCAAATTCTGCACCAAGTCCTACTAAACCAATCATCCCCTTGGCACCCCCACCACCCCCAATACAGAAAACTGTCACGAAAAAGCCGTATTCATCAAAGTCTGACAAGCCGGCTTCCCCAACATCATCTCAAATGGCTAAAACGAAGTCAAAGTCAACACCAAGTCCTCCAATTCCGTTAGCACCCGCACCGTCCCCGGTACCAAAAAGTGTCGTTGTAAAGCCGAAGTCTCCACCGTTAATGTTACATAAAAAGCCAAATTCTGCATCAAGCCCTCCCAAACCAATCGTACCCTTGGCACCTCCACCACCCCCGATACAGAAAACAGTCTCAAAAAGGCCATATTCATCAAAAACCAATAAGCCTGTCCCTTCAGCACCACATGCCCCAACAGCTTCTGAACTAGCCAAAACAGAACAGAAGTCAAAACCAAGCCCACCTAGATCCCAAATTCCCTTAATACCCCCACCTCCCCCAGTAACCAAAACCGCCAATGTAAATCCAAAGTTTGCGCTAAGCTCACTGAAATCAAACAAACCTTTGCCAATAGTATCATCAACGCCGTTAGTGTTAAATAAAAAGACAAATTCTGCTTCAAACCTTCAGAAACCAATTATACCCATGACACCCCGAACACCCCCAATACAGAAAACAGCCTCAGAAAAGCCAAGTTCTCTTAAATCCAATAAGATTTTTGGGCCAAAGCCACCAACCTCTCCTAAACAAGATTATGCACAGATTCCCCCAGACTTGAACAAGCCCGTGGTCCCTGGAAATCGTACGGTGCCAAAGTCCCTTATTACCAAAACCAAACCTGCCCCCCTTAAACCATCCGTTCCGTTAGCACCCCCGCCACCAGCGATTAAGTCTCCTAAAAGCCCCAAACCTGATGTTCCTATTGCCCCTCCTCCTCCACCTGTGTCCAAAAAAGGCAACACTAAATCTAAACCACCAGTAGCAAAACCCTTGCCAAACAACAAAAAACACACTACGGATGTTCTGAAGGGAATGAGGGATAATGCGATGTTAAAAGCAGCAGCAAACAAGTCTCCAGTCTTGGCGAACACACCCAAGACATCTAAGAAACAAGAGAAAATGACAGATATGATTAAGGGTGTCCAGTTAAAGCCAGGGGCTAAAGAAAAACCTAAAACAGATTTGTTAAAATCTTCTCTACAGTCTCGTCGCCTACGTGTAAGTTCTTCGGGACATATACCAGAAGAGTCATGGAATGACTAAGCATGCAGTTTCATTTTGGCAAGATGTAATACAAGTTGGTATTTTCCAGCGATGACAACCTATTTACTATTCAACCAGTCCGATTCTATGGTCAGCACATTCACAAACTCATAAAAACTCGACTTCATCGTGTCCGCATTTTTATGGGATCAAGCTGAAACATTATAGAAGAAATGTATTACAGGTGATGATTTATATTTAAAATCTGTAACACAATAGGTTTATATTATAATAAATGAATATTCACCACATTTAAATGTATTAATACTTTTACCATATAATATCATTATATGAAGAAGCTTTAAGCATTATCACTGTGATGATCTTTACACTCGAATCTGGCTACTGACGTGAACAGTATTTTGGATTTTCTTGTAGACAAAGCAAGTAAAATATTTTTACGGAACTATATACTGTAACCCAGGTATCGTTTAATCTTGTGTATCTAGCACTAATTTCTTTCACATTCGTTTAATATCAAATCTTTGTTTAAAAAATTCGTAAAAATTGTTTAAAATCACCAAAAATCATCTAATTTGTACATGTGTCCAGTTTATAGCTGACTGATTAATTTTGATAATGAGTGTCCAATTTACAAGTATTTAATTTCCTGATCACTGTTCAAAAATTAATCATTATACATCATTAATCAATTGGGTTGTTTATTTTTTTAACAATGATTGAGAAATTAAACACTTGTAAATTGGAAACTCATTATCAAAATTGAATGGTCATCTTTAAACTGGACAGAAGTACAAATTAAACGATTTATGGTGATTTTAAACAGTTTTTCAGATTTTTAAACAAAGATTTAATATTAAACGAATGTGAAAGAAATTAGTGCTAGATACACAAGATTAAACGATACCTGGGTTACAATGTTGCCCTTTGGGAAAATTAACGAGAAAGTGGCATGGTGGTTTGTTTGTTTCTACACGTTACGCAAAATTCTAAAAAGTATCCATCTTAAAAATTGCGTTCATACAGGCTATTTGTGGCGAAGTTTAACTGCGTCAAGGGCATTAATTCGTCTGAGATATTATGGGGGCAGACCACCATTAATTTCTCCATTGATTTCAATGTTAAAGGCTCAATACCACTCTTGTTGTAACTGAATAATATGTCCCAATCTTTATTCTGGTCAACAAATTGTACTATTTTAGAATATTCAATTAATTGATGATACAAATTTCATCTTAACACACCTTATTTAAAAATTTTGAAAAATTCAACATAATGATTTGAAACGTCTAACGTAAACCTTTTCAAATGAAACTTCGATTTAAAAATATTTTCGAACCCTCTGGACAAGTAAAATAGGATGTAATGGATAATTTACACAACAGGTAGGACACTTAAACATCTAGTACTTAGATAGAGATATTATTTATTTTCTGGAGCTTTCAAGCCAGCAGTGGTGTTATTGTCCCTTTAATTCTGGCCTCTTTGCCCACCTCCAACTTTTCCCCAAATTTTCGTTGGGCTGAATGCTTTTCACAAAACAGACAGAGGAACAAATGGTCATGTCTTTGCACTAAAATTTGTATGAGGTTGACCACCAACATTTTGCATTTTAAGTTATAATCGATCTTCGTGAAACGCATAAAATTTAAAATTTCATTTTGATTTTAGTTAAATCTATTTTAGTGATTTTAGTTTTTGTGAAACAGGGCCCATGGCCCTTATTCACGAAAAATTAAACTAAGATACAATCGAAATTTTAAGAAATACTGCAATTCGATTGGCTGACCAATATGCAAATTGGATATATGCAAATTGATTTTACTGATCAGCCAATCGATTTGCAGTATTTCTTAAAATTTCGATTGTATCTTAGTTTAAGTTTTCGTGAATAAGGGCCCAGCAACACAAATCCAAAAAGTTCCAAGCAATATGATTGCAATAACTCGATTTAGGGCCAGATCAAAATTGTGAAAATTGTCAAGTAACTAACAATTGTGAAGTTGACATAAAATTAAATATTGGCGAAAACACCCGATGCCTTTATCCTGTGCAAAGAATATGCTATTGCTTAAATTTTGATTTAAACCCAAACTCAGAAAACATAATGGACAGGTGAACATACGGACTTCTGGAAATCCATTTACGGTAAAAGGCGTTATCAACAATTATTGGTAACAATATTTTGTTTAAAGCGATAATTTTATATTTTCTAAAAAAGTCAAAACATAAGTATTACTATTGCTTAATAGGTTTGCAGTTCACTATTATACGATCATATGAATCATCCTAGCATTTAAAAAAAAAACATTCACATAAAAATTTGAAATACATGTATATTCTATTCGGCCGTAGGTGTTTGGAAATAAAATCATTTCATTTCACTGGAAAACTATGTCTACATAAGGAAGTAGGGAAATCCGCTCATTGCTCATGCTTGTATTACCGTAAACAATGGATTCTTGAGATAAGGGTGCCATTTGAACGTAGATGGGTAGTATCCATCTTGACTGTAATCATGATGACACTGTGAATATATTGACATGATAACCAAGTCTATAATAGTTTTAACCTGATATAAAAATAAGAATATTTCATGCAAGAACCTGATAAGCCTCATAAGATCTGATTTGTGTGCCAACGTGTCCATACAAGAACCTGATAACCCACTGGTCACACCCAATGTCATTTTTCTCGGGTTGGTTCCTTTCGATATTCGCGCATATGGCCACAGATCACTAATTATTTCCCCATTGACTTTAATGTTAATTCTCGTCTCTTAGACCGGCTCTAACTTTTTCCCAAATTTTCGTTGGGTAGAACGCTTTCTGCCACAGATGGAGCAACATGTGGCAAACTCTTGCCCAAAAGCATGTATGAGGTTCACCATGAAACACTTGAGATACACAAGCTGGAAGTAGAGACAAGTAAACATGCAATTTCCGGCCCTACATTTCAACGTAACCAACCTCACAACTCTTGTATCCTTCCGCCTCAGAATCATGAATATTCACCAAAACCTGGCAGAAAATGTATTTTCAAACCCTTTTTTTCGATTCTACACCAAAAAGTCAACAAAAATCGCTATGCAAAAGGGGAAAAAATAAAATAACTTTTGCCCTTGTTTCGTGGGGTGACGGCGTAGAAATATTTGGTAATCTGTGTCCATATTGGGTCGTAACTTCATGGATTATGGCCCCTGGTTGTGCGAAAAATCACGTTTTTAACTCGTAAACACTCTAGATGTTACAATTTTATCGGATGGTAACATCCTGGTGTAGTATACTGATACATACAATGTAAATAAATCACCACAGACTAGTACAGAACGATAAACCACAGAGACATCAAAACTGGATCGGGGACATGTATATTACCAGAAGCACATGTTACACTAAGACACTATGGGTAAAATGAACACCAAAATATTCTACTGGTATGACGCCATACATAATAATAATACGAAACGTAATCATAAATACTACATTCCTCCCCCTTTAAAAAGTTGTATTGTTCACATAAACTAAAATGTCTCTATTTGAGGGAACAAAACAAAATAAACGTTAATTATTTAAAAGTTCACACAAATAGTTCACATAGTTGTAGGTTACAGCTTTGTCATTTCTGGTCTACAGGGGTAAACTGGTTAGCCTATGTATTTTAGCTTATGCAATTCAGACCTCTCTTAGTCTTTCACTCATCAAGTAAAAACTTTCTTTTCTTTCTATACTTTATTGAGGACATTCTACTAAATCAGAACTGATTGCCTGAAAAGACAATAACAACAATTATAAATATATATACAAAGTAAGTGGGTAAGACGTTAGCTCGTTAACCTGGAGGTCGGGTGTTCGATCCCTGCATTGGCCGAACAAACACGATTTTTTTTTTAGAAAATCCAATTCGTAGTAGGAAACACACTAATGTGGCTCTCCTCGAGAGCCTCAAATTTATTCGTTTTCTTCTTCAGAAACAAAAATACCAGAATACCAGAAGTACCATCCAAGGAAGACCATCAGCGCCACCAACACCAAAAACAATGAAATCACTTTTGTAAATTAACCTAATGTATTGTATGTATTTTTAATAAAACTAGGAAATATCGCGAACTAACTTTTCATCATCCTAGGTCGGTGCTTATGTGGAGACTTAACCTCTCCCCCAAATTCTTAAACCTAACCCGTGAAAGATATTTTCCAGATCATACAATAATCTTTCGTTTCCGGGAAAAAATGATCACCTGACCAATGACCACAATCTATCGGGCGTACTGCTCACTTAAAGGCACACTGTCATGTAAATATTATCAAATACAAATTTAAGTATTTTGACCCTTACACACCGGCTCCCTAATATTAATCCCTTTAAAAAAGTTTTAATGTTAACCTTATAAGGGCAAAATTAAAGTAAACTAAACATATTAAATCAGTGTCAGTTCTTTCGTAATCTAAACAGTTTTCATAATATCCAACACAATATTAAATGAGGATATATCAATACTGATTAATATTGATACAATTAACGTTTCACTAACTAAAGTGTAAAGTTCTTTACTTAAATGTCCTGCTTAAAACATTATCGATCAAATTAAACACTAGCTTTCACAGATTTTGACAAACAGTTAATTTTTATGATCGTCAGACGTCGGTTCACCATTAGCTTCTAATATCAAACAAAGTTTATCAACCGGTCTCTGAAGTAAAGAATGTTTAGTTTTCACATTGACTATTCTTACAAGTCCTTTCTTGTCTTTAATATACTATTCAAAAAAAGTAGGGGATATTTGATTTTTAAGTGTTATTAAAGTCACCTAATGAAACTGACGAAGAAACAAATGACAAAATGAAATGAAGTTCACATTCATCGATTTATTCCAAATGATCGTTAGACTAAGTAAGGCACAGACTGACCATTATAAGGGTAAAATGATACCCGGGGTCAAACAGCAAAGTTACCACAGCATCACAACCAAGTCAGTAACGGGTAAATCCTCCTCTGTTTGCCAAACAAGCATTGATCCGACGTGGCATACTCCTAATGAGACGTCTAAGGTCATTTTGGTCCAGATCGTCCCATTCCTGTTGCAACGCAGCAGCAAGTTCTTGGACATTGGCAGGACGTTGTTGACGTTGACGTAACCTCTGTCCAAGCATGTCCCAGACATGCTCGATGGGGGAGAGGTCGGGACTCAGTGCTGGCCAAGGTAATGTGGTGATGTTCTGTTGTTGGAGGTAACCTGTAACGATCCTGGCCCTGTGACATCTTGCGTTGTCATCCTGGAAGATGAAACGGCGGCCATGACGTCGTGCGAACGGCACAACATGGACTGCCAAGATGTTGTCCCGGTAGTACTGGCCTGTAACACGCCCTGCAACAACATGTAAAGCCGTTCTTCCAGCAACAGTGATGCCTCCCCACACCATAACAGAACCACCCCCAAATCGATCATGTCTGATGACGTTAACGTCTTGGAAGCGCTCGTTTCGACGACGCCACACCCTCCTACGTCTGTCCAAAAAATCAACAGTGAACCTTGACTCATCTGAAAACATCACATTGCTCCAGCGTCGATTATCCCAGTGTTGACGATCCCTACACCTGAATGTGATGATCTCTCAAACAAGGGATCACGCGAGGACGTCGGGCGCAAAAGGTGACCCCTATGCAGTCGATTCCGAATCGTCTGGCCACTCACTCTCACACCAGTGTCTGTTTGAAGACGAGCGCTGATCTGATTTGCTGTGATGACACGATTTCTCAAGGCCAAGGTACGGATAAATCGATCCTGGGCTTGAGTTGTCGCCCTTGGTCGACCTGAGCGTGGTCTGTCCTGTACAGATTGTGTATCACGGTATCTGGACCATAGCCTGCTTATGACAGACTGAGAAACATTCATCGTCCGCCCCACAACCGCCTGTGTTGTGCCGATCTGTAGCATGCCAAGGGCACGTAACCTTTCATTTTGGGTAAGCCGACGCATATCAAAATTTGTTTTCTGGTCACTAAAACAATTAAACTGATGTTTCCACCCTGGAATTCAATGCCACAATGACTGTAACATTCAAAGTCAGAGTCGTGCAAATCTTGGGTTGGACCCCCATGATGTTTGGGCGTCACATGTAACTGGAAATGTTTCTTCTGTTAGGTTCTATAGTGACTTTGTTCGTAGTCATTTGCATATTTTAGTATTATGCCCCCAAAATCAAATATCCCCTACTTTTTTTGAATAGTATAGGTGGGAATCACGTGGCTAAGTGGGTAAGACGCTGGCTCGCTAGCCTGGAGGTCGGGTGTTCGATCCCTGCATTGGCCGAGAAAGTTCATCCAGATTTCCCGGCGTGGGTCCCCCTTGTCAGTGACCGAGGGCCTGACAAGGACAGCTGTCTAGTCCTTCGGATGAGACGAAAAACCGAGGTCCCGTGTATACATTGGAATGCACGTAAAAGATCCCTTGGCAGTTGGAATTCGATATAAGAGTAGGCGATAGTGCCGCTGCCCGCACAAACTTTCCCTCATAGCACACTGTATGGCGTATGCCCGTCTTCATTAGCCCAGCATAGGAGCAGAACAGTAGGACGTTAAACCCCATTTCATTTCATTTCATTTTGTCTTAATAGTGCTCTGTATGCGACCAAGTGACCAAGAATTACGTGTCTTTCTTGAAGTAAAGGTAAATATTCCTTGACAAACTTCCTCCAAAACACATCTGCAAGGTATTGAATTTGTCGCCATCTTTTCTGAACGAGTTGTCTTTTCTGTCAAACTTTCCTGGTGGTAGACACGGACCCTGACGCAACAGCAAATAATGATTTGGCGTCAAAACCTCCATATTTAAATCATTTGGGTCGTTCGATAATTCAGTTAGTGGTCTTCCATTCACGATGTTTTCAACTTCACAAAACAAGGTGACCAAACCTTCATCGTCACATTTCAGAGGTCGTTCCTTAAGAAGCGAATATAATACTTTCCTAACAGTTCTTATCATCCTCTTCCAAATTCCCCTGAAGTGGGAACCTGTAGGAGGATTGAAACCTCATAGTATTGACATCCATACTAACGGCAGTGAAAGAGGGTATTCAAAAATACTGTGACAAAATATACTCTCGTAGTGGTTTTAATCAAATGTGGATATTAAAAAATTCCAAAGAATTACTTGATGGTTTACAATCTAGATCACTTGCTTCAATCTCATCTTTTCAAACGTTTGACTTTTCTACTTTGTACACTAAAATTCCCCATAGTAAATTAAAAGCTCGGTTAAAAGACATTATTCAGTGTCTTTTCATCTAAATCAGGAAATGTTAGATATCAATATTTAGTTGTTAATTACAATTCCATATATCTTGTCAAGAACCATAGTGATTCCAAAAATAAATTCAACGCCAACAAGATAATTCAGATGTTGGATTTTTTAATTGATAATATCTTTGTTGAATTTGGAGGGGAAATTTATCAGCAAGTGGTAGGTATCCCGATGGGCACCAACTGTGCACCTTTGCTTGCTGATTTGTGTCTCTATTCCTACGAAGCCGATTACATACAGGCACTTGTTAAATCAAATAAACGATTAGTCAGACATTTTAATTTCACTTATCGATATATCGATGATGTTCTATCACTGAATAATCCAAAATTTAGTGATTATGTAGAATTCATATATCCTGATGAGCTCGAAATTAAAAACACGACTGACGGTGACAATTACGCTTCCTACTTGGATTTGCGTCTCGATTTTGACTATTGCCATAAACTTAGTGTTAAATTGTACGATAAACGTGATGACTTTGACTTTCCGATTGTTAACTTTCCATTTATTAGTAGTAACATTCCGATATCACCAGCTTATGTAGTGTTTGTGTCTCAACTAATTCGTTACGCGAGCGCTTGTTCATTTTATTCTGATTTTTTAAGTAGATCGAGGCATTTGTCATCTAAGCTTCAACTACAGGGATACTTGCGAACTAAACTTATTAAAACCTTTAAAAAGTTTTATGGCCGTCATATTGACTTGATTGGTAAATATAACATGTCTCTCTCGGCTATTATTCTAGATATATTTAATTGACGCGTATACTATCTCCCTGATAATGTATGTCTACTACATCGTTAACACTGTTCATCACGTGCATTTTGCATACCGATAGTCCATTTGCCAATCACGCTATTTTACCGAGATTTCGCCTAATAGTTTGGATGCAGCTATGGCGGGTGTGGCGCCAGGCAGGGTAAGCTTACTCTTCCGGACACCTGTTACCACTGTTTGTCGTGTATTTTGTACATGGTGAACAGTCCATATGCTGATTACACTTTTTTGCTTATAACGTTTTTTTAGGACTTCGAATTTTGTCTAATGGTTTGGATTGTTCGTACTTGGTTTTATTTTATTTATATCTTGAATAAAGGACTGCTGTATCTGTTCAACATCCCACTTTTCTATTTCTGACTTCAATTCCTCGTGTGCCCCCACTAAATTTGTATCATTGCCTGACACTATTTGCTTGGATGGACCTAGCTCTTCTTGACTGGAATCTACGAATTGCATTTATGCAAGAATTAGTGTCTAAAGAATGGGTCACTTCCAGATGAATGGCACCGGTAACCAGACAGGTAAAGATGACCCCATATCGCTTAACTATCGATCTTCCTCTCTTAATCTCAATGGGGCCAAAGTAATCCATTCCTACTCTACTAAAAACTGAATCTCCAATCTGTAGTCTATCAAATGGTAGGTCAGACATTTTCTGAGTACGAGCTTTAGCACTGTACTTTCTACACAGAACATATTTTGACATTATCACTTTTGCTGTTAAATTTACACCGATTATCCAATACTTCTGTCTGATATGTGCAATTGTAGATTTCTTTCCTAAATGCCCAACTGCCTTATGGCTATCTTTTATAATTAAACTTGTTAAAGGGCAACATTTAGGAATAACCAGTGGATATTTCTTATCGTAATTAATAGCGGCTCTTTACACCGATTATCCAATACTTCTGTCTGATATGTGCAATTGTACTTGACGCTGTTAGAGTTTTAGAATATCCGGACAATATCAGGAGATTAGTACAGAAATTTCCATATTATCTTCACGAAAGATTAAAAGACAATCATAAGCCTGTCTGTTTCAGTGAGTTTGCATCCTTTGTCAGAAACGTGTCTAGAAAGGCTAATGACCCAATGCATGGTAAGGAGGCGAGAGAGAGAGAGAGAGAAATGTGGATTAACGTCCACTCGACACAAACTAGGTCATTTCGGGACTAACATATGGTTTTTAATTTTATTTCAATAATTCGCTTGCGCGTAGGGGTCTTTAGCAGTGGGAGGAAACCGGAGGACCCGGAGAAAACCCACGAGGTTAGACAGGCGACCCTACTCCTTGTCACGTACAACCGGGGATTCGAAACCACGCCAGTCGACTCAGTGACAGACTTTATGATACAGCGTGCGCACGCTAACCATTCAGCCATCCAACCCCCCGGTAAGGAGGCACTTAAAGTTCATCAAGATTTTCCGGCGTGGTTCTCCCTTGTCAGTGATGCAGGACGGAGGGGCTGACAAGGAAAGCTGTCTAGTCGTTCGGATGGGACGAAAAACCGAGGTCCCGTGTATACATTGGCGTGCACGTAAAAGATCCCTTGGCAGTTGGAATTCGATATAAGAGTAGGCCGTAGTGCCGTTGTCCGGGCAAAATTTCCCTCATAGCACACTGTATGGCGTATGCCCGTCTTCATTAGCCCAGGTTAGGAGCAGAACAGTAGGACGTTAAACTCCATTTCATTTCGTATACAAACAAGCCAAAGTGAGGCTGATGTCCCCCGCCGAAATCCCAAAATAAATAGATGACACATATTAATTAATCGCACATTTATTTTTTTCAAAAGTATCAAGCACTCAAATTGATTATCAACTATACACCAAGTTTCATCCCTCTCACTTAACTAGAACTAAAGTTATCGTGTCCCAAAGCATCAACCAATCAAATTGCTTATCTCTGCTTACCCATCACAGCAGAATTTTCTATAGATTGGTCGCAAAAACAGGAATTGTAAGATTATTCAGCAGAGCAGGAATTGTCGTTAGATTATCCACCACAGCAGAATAATTTCATCACAATAGCCATCATAGCAGAATTTTCGCCACAATAGCCATGACAGCAGAATTTGTTTTCAGCTTGGTTCTCACAGCAGGATTTTCTATAGCCACAATAGCCATGACAACAGAATTTGTTTTCAGATTGGTTCTCACAGCAGGATTTTCTATAGATTGGTTTAAACAGCAGGCTTTTTCTTTAGAATATCCATTATATCAGGAATTTCTTTAGATTATCCATTACAGCAGAATTTTTCGTCAGAATAGCTATCACAGCAGAATTTTCTATAGATTGGTCGCAAAAGCAGGAATTGTGGTTAGATTATTCAGCAGAGTAGGATATTAATCCATGAGAGAAAAAATAAGCTTATCAATTTAGAAGAATGCATGAGAGAAAAATAAGCTTATCAATTTAGAAGAAATCATGGGCCAGCTATATTTATTCCCAAAATAAGATTTAATAAAAAAAAAGTCTATAGAATTCTATAGTACCCATTCCTACAGAAAACTATAGTGGCCCAATTTCCAAACTACAGAATACTACAGTATTCATTCCTATACATAACTGTAGAATTTCCTACAGAAAGTGCAATAAAAAACCTATAGAATACTACAGTATTTTCCTATAGAAATTTTGCCATAAATCTGTAGGAAAAACTATAGGATGTGCGCTACAGAAACTAGAATATTTGGGGCCGTTATTTCCTACAGGCCCCCAAAATTCTGTAGAATACTATTGAATTTTATCCTATGGAAAATGGGGCACGCCCCCCAAAAAACTCTATAGATTTTCTATAGAATTCTATACTGGTATTCTGTAGGACTTTTTGCTAAGGGTATGGCTGCCAATTTGCAACACATGGGCAGAAAGTAAATAACATTCTAATAAATTTACAAATACACCTCAATTTATGACTTATTTGGCAGGAAAGTTTAGGCACATTAAAGAGGGGTATTTTATCTACCTTTTTACATAAATTTAGTTTACATACCAAATTGTGTCCAACCAAAACTATAAATTTCAATTGGAACTAGACCAGCGCGTTTGGCAACATCAAAAACATACCAAAAAACCACATGCTAATAATTACGTAATACGTCATTAGTATCTGCGTACTGGGCTTATTCTTTTGGGCTTTACGTACATCCCAGACCTACTGGAGAGGCGTTTGGTCATTTCTTTTAGGGTACTTTTTGTGTGAAGTCTACAATTACGAGTCTTCGTTTATACAGCAGCAAATGAAAAAAGCCTTCAGAAATGAGAATATTTGTGGTGATGTCAAATCATTTTCGTAAAATGGTATTTTAAAATTACATTGATAGTTAAATCGCAACTAAAAGGCATACATAACTTCAGCGTATTGCGTACGTCACCGTCAACATATAACACATACAGTAGTTTCGTGGTAAGCACTGCCTTATATGGTAAGCGATTTTCGTGCGATAATCGAGATCGCAGGAAAGTGCCACTGTAGATGGGAATTTATATATGGTGTCTTAAAAAAAGTAGTTTCATTACGGAAAATAAGTTAACGGTTTAATAGCTAACAATAGACAGAGGTTTTGAAACTTATAATGACTGTCCATTGATTTATGGTGTTATATATGTGACAAAGTCAGTTTGACAAAGTCATTCAAGAAAACTTTATTAAATTAACAACAGATACAATCAAGAAATTTGACATAACAGCAGTGCTGTCCTTCACAAGCACTTTTGAGGTTGTTGACGCCTTCTGATCTTTGGTGGCAACGGCGACAGTGAGCTTTGAGAACACGTAAGTGATAACCAGAACATTTTCCAACCCATTTGAAGCAGGGTACAGCAAAGTGAAATCAAGCTGTTCTATACTCAGCCAAATTAAAAACTTGACACTCGGGATTTTTGGGACTAGATTTTTAATATTTGGTTTAAGGCAACTATTTTAGTGTTATGTTGTGCACAGACGACCTTGACATCAACAGAAAGCAAGAATACGTCTCGCCGAAAGTCCTTGACATTGATAACGTTCGTGATGTCACAGTGCCCCCCAAAATGAAATTCAGACTTGGAGAACAATCGGAATAAAGTGTTTAGTAACGGTTGTGGCCTCCTCTAGCGTCTCGTACTGCCACACAACGTCTTCTCATGGATCTCAGAACATTAGTAAACACTACCCGAGGAAGACGTCGCCACTGCTCAGCAAGAGCATGTTGAAGGTCCTGCAACGTTAGTGGTGGATTCACTTGCTGGCGAACACGTCGACCCAGTTCGCCCCAGATGTGTTCAATAGGATTAAGGTCGTATGGGGTCGAGCATTGTCTTGTTGAATCGTTAGTCCAGGCCCATTTCTGTGCATAAACGGAAGAACAGGTTGCAAAATCTGATCCCTGTACTGGACAGCATTTAAGTTCCCTTGGACAACAACAAGAGGAGAACGTCCATGTGCACAAAAAGAACCCCAAACCATGACGCTGCCACCACCAAATCGGTCAACTTCTTTGACGCATACTTGAGCGTAACGTTCACCTTGTCTGCGGTACACTCGGATCCTGCCATCGGCAAATCTCAAAGTGAATCGAGATTCGTTACTAAAGACAACCGAATTCCACTGTCTTTGAGTAAATCTTATGTCTTGTGGCCCACACAAGTCGGTTACGGCGATGAAGAGTTGTCAATATTGGTCCATTATAAGGCCTCCGACCTCGAAGACCAGCAGCCTGCAAGCGATTTAGAACAGTTTGTGCAGTAACTCTTCCACCAAACATCTCTCTACTTGTGGAGGTTGCAGTGACAATTCTGTTTCTAAGATGACGTAATCGTATTGCTTGATCTTCCTGGAGTGACGTCACACGTGGCGCTCCCGCCCTTGGGCGGTCGGCAATAGTTCCAGTTTGCAGCATTCTCATTCTAAGATTAATTATTGTCTGGCGTGAACAATTAAAGGCTCTTGCAACAGTGACCACAGACTGACCAGCATAGAGCCTACCTATAGCACTTCTAACAAAGAAGAAAAGAACAATTTTAATTTGTTTTCCAGTTCAAGTTACGTGTGCGTGTTCAGTTTAAGCAAACTTGCATCGATTGACCTCCCGAGTTTGTGTTTGCACGTGTTTTTCAGGTTTTTCATCTTTATATGCTCAAAGGTCACGTGATCCACGTGACTTTACAATTTTATGAAATTAAAGGCTTCTTACTACTTACTATCGTTAGAAACACTTTAAAATTTATTTGACTTACCAGAAGAAAAAAAAATTGTTGAAATTCATCAGTGTCAAGTTTTTAATTTGGCTGAGTATACAATACCGACGCCGGGATCATTTATTCGTCTGTACAACACATTATCCTTCAAAAATAGACGTTTACGCTGGCGGAAAAGCATTAAAACCACCCGTGGGAGGGTTAACCGTTCCAGTTTTGAAGGTATCCTATCATGGTCCCAAAATGATCGAAATGTTTTTATAGTTGCGTAAGCTTGAAAGTTGCTCCAGAGGATATGAGGGTAATGCCTGGTGGGTTTCACTTAATGCGAGATAGACAGGTTCGGGATTAGTATTAAAATGTACAGAATGCATTTCACGAGCCAAAATGTTTTCTTTGTGACTTCTTCCACCTTAGATTGTACATCACAAACAATCTTTTCAGAGTCACTGGATTCATGCGGCCTACGCGATAACGCATCGGCGTTGCTAAGTGTTCTTCCAGCTTTATATTTCAACTCAAAGTCAAATATGGCCAAATCGGACACTCAACGTTGTTCTACAGCACTAAGCTTTGCAGACTGTAAATGGCACAACGGGCTATTGTCTGAATACACGGTGAACTTCCGACCTAAGAGGTAGTCCCTGAATTTTTCACATAAAGCCCATTTTAGTCCTAGAAGTTCAAGCTTTAGGGAACTATAGTTTTGCATATTCTTTTCAGGACCTCGAAGTGTCCTACTGGCATACGCAATGATGCGTGACTGTCCATCCTGAATTTGGGATAATATGGCACCAAGACCCTCCATACCAGAACCAACCTCAACAACAAAAGGTTTTGAAAAGTCGGCAAACGCTATTATTGGAACGTTGACAAGTCTCTCACGAATGTCATCGAAAGCTTTGTTACACTCAGTTGTCCACAAAGATTTTAACCTTTGAATACCCCCGACAGAAACCACAAAATCCAAGGAAAGTCCGCAACTCCTTGACAGTTACACGAAGACACCGCAGAAACCTTCTTTAGATCCGTTGACACACCTAACGAAGAAACGACATGACCCAGATATGTGACTTCTGATCGACACATGTAACACTTGGAAGGCTTTAATTTTAACCCATGCGTTCTTAGCACGCGAAAACTCGATCATGCCTTTGCAAATGTTCATCAAAAGACTTTGCGAAAATTATTAGGTCGTCCAAATATATTAGAAGTATTTTAAAAACATCCTCCCTAAAACAGCCCTGCATAAGTCTCTGAAACGTTGGAATTCATTACACACACCGAAAGGCATAGGACGAAAATGAAATAATCCAAAAGGTGTCGTAAATGCAGTCTTGGCCTCATCCTTCTCATCCATAGCTATCTGATTGTACCCACTTGTTAGATTGAGGGAACTGAACCAAGATGCACCAAACATTGCGTCGAGGCTTTCCTCGATGCGTGGTAACGGGTAGGAATCTTTAATAGTCTTGGCATTTAAATGCCTGTAGTCCACGCACAATCGCAATTCGCCAGACTTTTTCCGAACAAGTACAATGGGACACGCGTAAGGACTATAGCTTGGTACTATAATCTGAGAATCTATCAGTTTGTTCAGTTGTTGTCTAACTTCTTCTAATTGTCTACGAAAAGGTAGTTTGACTGGCACGCCATCCTTGAGATGGATTTCATGACGTATGATATCCGTATACCCAATATCATCCCCATTACTAAAAACATGGCGATGACAGGCCAGAAGATCTCGCAACTTCAATTGTTGCTCGGCAGTTAGATGATTAGGAATATCCACAAGCGGCAAGTCAGAATGCTGCCCAACTTTGTCAGATAGACCTATCATTTCAACATTTACCTTATCAATAAATAGTTGTTTTGTACTGAAAGATGTATGCTGTCTGATTCAATGTTCCCTGTGGTTAATGTTCCAATTTTAGTGTAAGGTTGAGTCCATATGTCTGTATTTGAAAAGTTCGCTATCTGTACCGGGTATCTGTTATACGAGTGACCGACAACTGTATCACACACCAAAAGTCCATTAGGCAGATGTGTTCTATCTTGTAACTCCTTGAACACATAAATAGGTGTTTTTAGTGGTAGGGGGGCCTGTAGTCATAACAACATTTACGCTACATGCTGGAACACACACTGGACTTGCTCCCGAAACTTTCACAAAACCATAAATCTCCCTATCAACAGTCTTCTGATTACCAAAGGTAGCAGTCAAATGTCGAACAACAGCATCATGCTTGTCAACCTGGGTCTTTTCAACCTGTTCAAGAAAAGCACAACAATGGCGAATAGCATTCATTCCCAGAATTCCAGGTACCTCAGATTTACGCTTCTTGGTAGAAAGATCACTGGGGTCTTTCGTAACCAACAAACATTGTTTAGGTAACTGTTTCTCCATAACACACAAATCTGCATGCAGAACACCTAAATATGGGAGGTCAAAGCCATTAGCAGCTCGAACGCTAAGGAAGTCAGTTTTAATAATATCCGCACCCAACGGTAAGAGTTTTTCTTTATAGAAAGACTCCGTATGAAAAGATATTTGCGAGCCAGTATCGACGACAAATCGGCATGGAACACCAAACACACCCAGAACAATTGTGGGACAGTCTTCAACAGCATCCTGATAAGAAATTTGTTCATTAGAGCCAAATAATTATGATTGCCCTCGCCTTGGCTCACAGTTCAGGGCGTAGTTAGTGTTCCGCGGGTTTCTTTGAAGGACAATTCCGCTTAATATGGCCTGTCTCACCACAGCCATAACAGCGACAAAAGCTCCCACTGGTCGCTGAAAATTTTGACTGTTCCGCCATCATTCCCATTAGCTTGGTAAGTTGCTCCTGCTACGATGCTAACATCTTCTTCATCATACCGAACTCCCCATCGCTGATAGTAACAACTTCTGTCAATGCATCTTTGTATGCTGGGGTTGGTGGGTCAAAATTTGCATTGTCCTCTTCTGGCCAATCTAAAGCAAATTTCCGAATTGTTAGAAAAGTAATATTGGGACTTTCCCTCTTTTGTCGCTTGAGCTCCTTTCGAAGAAACGAATCCCGGATTTTGGTCAATCCTAGTTGGGTCACTGTTGCTGATTCACTCAGTTAATTCTCGTAGTACATAAGAAAAATCACGTAAAGACTCATTTGGTTTCTGCCGCCTCTCATAGAATTGCCGTAGCAATTGGGACGTCGCTAAAACCTCACCAAAAGCCTCCACTAATGCTGTAAATATACCTTTAACTTCGCTGACACGTCTGAGCTTCACCTCCGCCTTGGCATCTCCTTCAAGATGTGACACAATGTAACGAGATTCCTCCTCTGCAGACAGACCAAGCCCCGACATGATAGCTTTAATCTCCCCAATCCATTCATGCACTGATGGCTCACCCACCTTTTGTGGCCTACCACGAAACTTTCGAGCTTCACGTCCCCTTTCCATGTAAACAACAGACCTAAACGAAAACGATTGATTTGGTGAATCGGTCAATGGGGTTCTTAGAGAAAACCGAGGTGTTTGAGGTGTTGACGCAAGTGACCTCAGTCTTGAAGCAGCTAACTGTCTTTGTAAATCACGGATTTCTCCTTCATAATTTCGCTAATCACTAGGACTCCCAGCCATGGTTGCTAGTAAACAGGTAACAAAAATACAAATCAAATACATACACTTGTATATTCAAACCAATCCTCAATCAGAAAACAAGGCTATCCCCATCATCCGACACAAGAAAAATATATATAAACAGAACACGTAAAAAAATAATGATTAAGTATAGGTTATAGCAAAGCTATCTCCGCTCAACCTTATTTCTAAAAAATCAATCCACGACTACCGGTAACGACAGTCTCTGAAAACAACATACGATGACGTCACTAATTAAATGTCGCATCCAACACTGGGCCTATAAGCTATCTGGGTAGTTATGTGAATATCTTGCCCTCTTGCCGCGATTCTTCCGACACCGTAACAGGTCATTCGAGAATCCCAGAGTTGATTGATTCAGTTCGGAATTTAGAAGTTTTACTTCATTGTTTATTCGCGACAAATAATCTTTCACTCTACTATCTTCAACGAGAAATTGTTCCGGGTCCCTGTGGCCTCGTGATGAATTAAACGCACAAGCAGATATGGGGGACACTTCAATGAATTTAATTCTCGAATCGGGATATTCGCCAACAATTTGTATTGCTCGCCTATACTGACGTAAAACGGCACTCACTGGATCCTGATGTCTAGCATAAATAAAATCCCCTCGTTTTTCAGTGACATCACATGTTCCCAACCAAACATAAATTACAACAGTCTTACAATCAGCATGCCAAGAAGACAAATTTTGTTGAATAAAGTTAATACCACTTTCGGTGTTTCTGCCTTTGAACGCCTCGATTTTGATGTCAATTAAGTGACTGTGAGCAAAATGTCTCCTCAAATAATTACCCTTACTATCTGTTACTAAAACCGCCAAACTTTTCTGTTTACCCACTATATCTGGTAATGGTTTCGATATAAATTTTCTTAATTTGACTTCACTCATAGCACAGACAACAAAACATTTGGCAAATAATCAGGAAAAGTTTTGAATATGATAAGTATTGGAAAGCTCTCACCGAATGGACTGTTCTTCTAAACTTGAACTTGAAACACCGCAAATTTGGTTCTATCGTATCGGCTCGACGCCAATTGTGACAAAGTCAGTTTGACAAAGTCATTCAAGAAAACTTTAATAAATTAACAACAGATACAATCAAGAAATTCGACATAACAGCAGTGCTGTCCGATAGCCAATCCTCGTCTGTCCCTCTCTGTCAGTCTACTCCCGAGTGTGCTAAAAAATAGATCTGCAGTCAGCACTCAGGCCAACACAAGACCAATATCAACACAAGACCAATACAAGTTAATATATCAACCGGTCACATATACTATTAGGATAATATGTGACATCAAGGACTAGTACTACGGTGCTGTCGGTTGATATCAATGTGATTAAATTGTCCGGCAATGGAGAAACCACCGAGGCAATCACGTTGATAAGGTTGATACTCACTCTTATTGAATTGATAAATAGTCCGACAAAAGAGAAGCTATGACTTCTGTTCAAGATTAGATTGATGAATTTCCCGACAAAATAATAAGCCTGTCAAGCAAGGCAGATTAAGCTGGTAAACAAGGTAGGTGTATAGACGGTATAATACGATAAATACGCTGATCACTTAATTACCTAATCAATCCAGCATATTGTCAACAATAATCGGGATGAGTGGTAGTTATACACTCAGTACACTATATTAATCTTGAAATTCTGAATATCATTCATCATATCTTGATCCCCGATTGTAGATATTCCTGACCAGACATTTAGAAAATAGCGTAGGACATGTCCGGAATGTACGGACGAAATCCCAACACTTAAGATTTAAGAAACCGAAATTTGACACGAAAAGTGACGAATTTCGCATCTTTCGACACAAATTTTCTTACTGTTGAATGTTAGTTGACAACGATTTTATTTTTTATGTTGTTAGAACAGGTCAAGCTGCAAATAAAATGATTTCCATTTTTATCGCAAACCCTGCTCCAGTTGAGATATTGCAATTTGAAGAAAGGGTATAATTAAGGTGTCTGCAGACACTGAAAGAGAGGTTGCACTGGGTGACCATTATAATATGGTAGGGTGAGACCTGAACTATAATCACCCGGGTAGACTTATCACCGGAATTCATTTACAATCACCAGAATTCATTTACAATCACCGGATTTCATTTACAATCACCGGAATTCACTTCTAAAATCACCGATTCCTCCCACAAAACTCACTTATTTTAAATGTATAATAGATTTTGATCTCTCCACAGGCCAGATAAAGGCGCTGTAGGTGAATTTATTTGAAAGACTATTGACGCTCAGGCCCATTTCGAGTAATTTACTATCAAAGTGCCGATATATAGAAAAATACACTACGACAGTACGAGGTCAATTTTGAGATGTTGACAGAAATTGATTGTTTACTTTCTCAATTATCAGCTAAAATAAACTTTATTAAGATATTTGAAATAAAAATACCTAAAAATCGTGTAATTAGTAATCCAATCATTCCCTAAAAATTAAAAAAATGGGAAAAATTGACTTAAAACAAGCTATTTTCTAGCGGCCGTCATCGCTAAACTACTTGGGGAATCCCCATGTAAGTTACACCAAAATGCGCGGGAGATAATTCTCTCTGACGTCTTTGCAAAGAAAAACCGACCTGATCGCATTTTTAGCCAATAGAAACCAAGAAAAAAACTAATCCGGGTCGGCTTGTTGCCATGCTACGTCATCTAATTATTTATGCAGTGACTTCTGATTGGTTCAGAGCCGGGTCATTGCAGGTCACGGCTGCCCGCGCAATGCCTTGCTGGTAAACAAAGATGGCGGCGCCCATGAATTAAATTTTTAATCGTTGATATATCTTACAAATTACGCTAATTTCTTCGATGGTATGCTTGCCTATTTCTGATTAAAATATCTAGAATATGAGTAGAAGAGAAGCAGGTGTGGCTAGAGCTCTAAATGAATTGGAATCTTTTAATTTGGGGGCTGCTTGCACAGTTTCTTCTTGGACTGACGTGATTGCTACCTACTTTTTGGATGATGACGACTTCGTACCCTCTTCGTCAGATTCGGAGTCTGATTCTGACGATCCAATCGAAGTGAAAGACCTTGTTGTAGATCATAATGGTTCATTGCCTAGTTCCAGTTTTTTGGGATGACATTGACAGTGATGCTGCTGGAGGCTTAGGCCTAGTTCCAGAGGAAGAAAGACCAGGAGCCCCTGACCGGGTTGACGTCCAGGATGATGAGGTTGATTTTATTCCTGATGTTGTAGTTGACCAGGAAATACAAACCGTGACAATAGATATGGCAGGGTTCGTCGAGGACGAGATAGATAACGAGATAAAAAAAATTCAGGCTTTTCGCTGTGAGTGTTCTAAACGTGCAGACAAAAATAAGAACCAGGATATAAAACTCTCCTGTAGGCCTAGCTCTAAATTTGCTGATGGCTTTATATACAATTAAAATGTAGATTAGAAATTAGTGAACTAACATCTTATGAAAAGGACCTTGTTTTGCTCGGAAAAATCAGCACAATGGGAAACTTTAGCAAAATCACCCAGAGACCAAGAAAAAGAGCGCATTCGCAGACGTAAAGAAAACACCAAAAAACAGAGTATAGAGTTGAAGGCATAACAATATGCCGGGATACATTTCGATTTATTCATAAGTGAGTACACACTTCAGTGTTTTTCAAACTCTAATGTTTAATTGATTTCTCAATTATTAGGTCTACTCAAAACATGCCACCTTAGTGTTCAGTTACTGTTTGAATGTCAAACCCAATAATGATTTCAAGTTTAATTGACACAACATACTGACGAGGTCAGCTGGGGCAGTTTTAAATCTTTTGATCAGACAAGGGTCCCGGTAAGGAAAAAAACAAGTTCTTTGTTGGAGGATACTAAACGTATAGGAGTGCACATGTTAGTTGGAAATCGTAAAAAGAAGGAGAGATATCCTTGCTATTTAGGTAAAATTTCCTGCATTACACACCAATCGGCTAATGACCGTCTCAAATTAGCCTGATATGCAAGCTTTAGTGGGTCGTTAAAATGAAATGGTATAGGGTTTAACGTCCTTCTACTGTTCTGCTCCGACCGGGCTAATGAAGACGGGCACATCTTACCCTGGACAGTGGAGCTACGGTCTACTTTTATATCGAATTCCAACTGCCAAAAGGGACCTTTTACTTGCACGCCAATGTGTACACGGGACCTCAGTATTTCATCCCACCAGAACAACTAGACAGTTGTCTATGTCAGGCCCTCCGTCCTGCACCACTGACACGAGGAAACCATGTCCAAAAAATCCTGATGAACTTTCTCGACCAACCTGTGGGTTGTAAAGGAATGCCAGTCAAGTCGTCCACATGAAAAATCTAGTTAAGTCGTCCACACCCGTTGGTTGAGTCGTCCACATGACTAAGTTTAAAGGCGCTCAATCGATAATATTTGGTATCTAGAAATTGACACAAATAAGTAAATCATTTTATTCAATAAATATCATAAATAAACAACAAAGTAAATCATTTTATTCAATAAATGACATTTTCATAAATATAACAAATTTAATAAATAATCAATAACATCAAAATAATGACCATACAATTATCAAACAATACGATTAAATTTATTTTAAAAAACATCGGAGATCCGATCTGCAATCAAATAACAAAACAGTCAATGAGTACTAGCTATTTCTTCCATTGAATTAAATTGTGTACGAGTCTTATTCTTAGTTGTGGACAACATCACCAATAGTTGTGGACGATATCACCAATGCCTTGTGGACAACTCAACCAACGGGTTTGGATGACTTCACTGTGGACACCTTGGCTTGTGGACGACTTGACTGGCACCCTTTGTTAAGCCAGCAAAATTCAATTGATTGATTAAATTGTGTTTATCAATGGTGACTTTTTGCCACATATCTTTATTCTATTTTGTAAGTATAAATATTCTTCTTTCAGCATTTGCCAAGACACCCTCACACGACTTTTCAAACACTACAAAGAATATGGATTAACACCGCGCAAGAAAAAGAGTGGCGGTAGAGATAACTGCCGCCATCTTTTGAAGCATGAGGACATAGTTAAGGTAGTCACATTCATCACTAATTATGCGGAGGATCAGGCAGTGATACTACCTGGACGTTACCCTGGCCATAAGCGGTATGATGTAAAGTTGCTGCCATCAAATGTCACAAAGTCGATGGTATGGCGTTTATACAAGGCTGCCATGGATTCGCTAGGTAAGAAAATTTTGACTTTTGCTGTAAATTGAGAGCCACAGTGGCTCAATGGGTAAGGTGTTTGCCCACGGGGAGAAGGACGTTCGAATCCCAGTATCGAGTGATTAGGCAATGAGAAAAGAAAAGCACCAAGCCCTTCGGGTGAGACTATAAAGCGAGGTTCACCCGCATAAGAGTGCACATTAAAATGCCCTGGTAGTTGGAAATCGAAGAAAAGTAGGGAAGTTGTCCTTACTACCACTCTACCAGGCAAAATTTCTCGCATTGCACTTCGACTGGCATATATCTGTCTCAAATTAACCTGATAAATGGAGCAGTAATGGAAAGTTAAACACAAATCAATAATTCACGTTATTTCTTTTATTTCAGACTGCCGCGCAGTAAGACTAAGCACATTCCGAAAGTTGTGGAAGGCACTGGTCCCTCATATTCTTCGTACGAAGCCAATGGCAGACTTATGCTGGGTATGTCAGAAGAATAATTACCAGGTCTTCAGAAGCAACAATCTCCCAGAGGTAGTCAAGTCTGCAAAACTGAAAAAACAAGAGGAACACCTTCTTCTTGTTGAGAAAGAAAGAATATACTACCAAGACATGGTGAAGAAATCATAAGAAGTCTGTCAAGAATTAGATTTGAAGCTACAACCTTCACCCCCTGCCAGTAAAGAAATAAAAATGCACTACAGCTTCGACTATGCACAACAGGTATTTATTTTCACATTAGGCCGTGTTGAATTGATTCCTTGTTTCTCCTGCCACCACTCTGGCCATAATGTGCGGTAGTGCGGTAAACACAACACAAAGTGAATTTTAAAACACAAAGCATAATATCTATAGTCTGAGGGTTGTGTACCTCTTTTAATATTATAAATAATCTATTATTGGTTAATATAAAAGCACAGATATTTAATTGAATACATTTAATAACGACTAGAATAGGAAATAACCATATTTTGATATAAATTTTCCGTATTCTTGTGTTACATTTCAATGGAATCATTTCAGTAAGATGAAATTTGATGCGCTTGGAGTTTGTTAGTTTTGACAACAAAAAATTTATTAGATGGTATTAACATAATTTTTTTAATATTTTTTTTGTCTTATAAAAGGTAAGCGCACGATTTTCGGGGTCTTCAACCTAAGCGGGCGGGCAATAGAAACAAGGAATTAATTCAACACGATCTTAGATATTTTCTACATAAATACAGGATAGCATTCCTTTCGTCAGAAGGAATTGTTCAGTGTGCTGTATTTGTATCTCTCATAAACACGGGGGGGGGGGGGGGGTGGATGGCCGAATGTTTAGCACGCGCGCGCTGTATCATTTGATCTGTCAGTGAGTGAACTGACATGGTTTCGATTCCCTGGTGACAAGGAGAAGGGTCGCCTCTCCAACCTTGTGGGTTTTCTCCGGGTCCTCCGGTTTCCTCCCACTGCTAAAGACCTCTACGCGCAAGTGAATGATTGAAATAAAATTGAACCATGTGTTAGTTCCGAAATGACCTAGTTTGTGTCGAGTGGACGTCGTTAAACCCCATTTCTTTCTCTCTGTCTCATAAACACTGTGTAAACTGAAATTTATGATAGTCAGGCTTACACCCGTTCAGTTGTGTCTTTTTCTAGGTATTCTGTGGCATAATGGTACTCCTTTTGTTCCCTGTTCGGTTCTTAGACATGTGCTAATGATATCAATAATTGCTCAATTTATTTCAGGTACACTTTCCGTCCGATCCCTGGCAACCAGGACCAATGTATTTCTTGACGCCGAGGAAGTGTGGGTTGTTCGGAGTATGTTGTGAGGGGATACCCCAGCAGGTGAATTATCTTGTGGATGAAAGTATGGCTTCCAGCAAGGGATCTAACAGTGTTATAAACTACCTCCACCACTTTTTTGACAACTTTGGACTTGGTGAAAAAGAAGCAGGGCTACACTGTGATAACTGCTCTGGACAGAACAAAAATAGATTTGTTCTCTGGTACATGGCGTGGAGGACCATGCACAAGCTCCATAGTCATATAGGATTGCATTTCTTAATTGTTGGTCACACAAAATTCGCACCAGACTGGTGCTTCGGGCTAATTAAGCAAAAGTACAGACGGACAAGAGTCTGCAAGTTGGACGATATCGCTGTTGTAGTTCGTGAAAGTACAGTAACTGGAGTTAATATTCCTCAGCTTGTTGGATTAGAAGATGGCACGGTTTATGTGAAGGCTTATGACTGGCAGAATTTTTTTCAGCCCTACTTCCGTCCTTTGCAAGGTATCAAAAACTACCAGCACTTCAGGTGAGTCTCACATGTTTTGTTTTTACACCTGAAATAAAAAAAGGACACTTAGGTTAGAAAAAAAGAATACTTTTTGTATGTGACAGAGAGAAAAATGGGGTTTTTGCGTTTACTTGACGCAAACTAGGTCATTTCGGGACTTAACATATGGTTCAAATTTATTTCATTAAGAGCGTGTCCGCGAGAGCACCATGCAGGGGGTGATAACCCTTGGGTCAGGGATTTGGACCAAATTTTTTCTGTGAGATGGGTTAGTACCCAGATACATCCCCACAAAATATTAGATTGATTCAGTTGATACCGACCTGGAAAATTGGAAAAGTATTTTTTAATCGAAAAATAAGCCAAAAATAGGCAATTTTGGATCCAAATTTGAATGACCTGCTATTTGGACAATAATTGATTTGGATAGACAAAATTAGTAGGACCACTCAGGTTCCTCCTTCACACTGAGTTTGAAGTTTCTACTGCTAATGATACCTTGGTACTGGCCGGATACCCAACTCTCTCTGAAAATTGAATTTAATGAAAACCAATGTTTAAGAGGCTATAGCTCGTTCTTTGCAGGGACTAGGACCAAAGTTGAATGTTACCCACAACTAACAACCTTCCTACTAACAAAATAAAAAATAAAAATGACCGGAACAGTCATAATAAAAACAGGAGAAATATATTAAAAACATCAAAAATTAGGATAAAATGTCCCGTCTTTCAATACCCCAGATGAAGTATATGTATGGACATCTTTACAAATTTAATATATTCCATTTAGTCGTTAGCAAGGATGATTTAGACATGAGAGGAACAAAGTAAAATGAGATTTCAAGTCCACTGGACACAAACTAGGTCATTTTGGGACTAGCATAATATGGTGATGCATACTGTATCTATGGACATCATCACAAAGTTAATATATTCGTTAGCAAGGGTGATTTTGACTTAAGAGAAGAATGGGGTTTAAGGTCCACTCAACACAAACTAGGTCATTTTGGGACTAACATATGGTACAATTTTACTTCAATAATACACTTGTGGGAAAAGAGAATATCCATGAGGTTGGACAAACAACACCACACCACGTCACCGGCATGCTGTCACACCACTTAACTCAATGACAGACCTTAGGATCTAAAGTCTATGTGTTAGACCAGGGACAAGTTTCATGAATGTCCAATGCAATTTAAACAGAACAAATCGTCTTCTATAAATATGATATAATGAAAGGTGAAATATGATACACGATTCAGTGTAAGCATATTTTAGCTCTTGGGTAAAAGAAGTGTTTCTGAGGGATGTACGTGTTCGATCTTGTAACAGGTTTTAAAGATGAGGGGATTGTAGATGATCCAGTGACAGTAAGTCGTAGTCACACAATGAGCAAGACGACTATACAACACCTTTTCTACCAATGTTCCTTGTGCCAAATAGGTTATTTTGGTCAAACATATTTTAGGAATCAGACCAGCTTATTCCCATCTGTATTTAGGAGCCGATCATTGTATAGAAACATTTGGAAGTTTTCATGGAGAGTCATTACAGATCGGGAGGCTATGATGATTCCATATTGAAATCCCTGAAGGAGAAGAGGTCAAAAACAGTACTACAAAATAAAACAGTACTCTGGGGTCCAAAAACCTTGAAGGAAGGTCAGAGAGCATTTACACTCGAACGTAGGAATCTAAGTAAGTGAGCACTTCTGCTCGAACGTAGGTATATGTAGGAGTTTGGCACATGCGGTCAACATTATCCTGGAGTGCCATAAATCCTGTTGTGATCTATCTTTCCCTTCAGAGATTTCAATACCAGACATTAAATGTCCCTACATGAACACTTCTGAATGTTTCTTCTTATGGTTCTTCTTTACATGAGCAGGTGTACAAATTAATAGATATCAAGTTTATGATAGTCATGTCAGTCAAATTTATACGATGATCTGCTCATGAATACAGATCTTAATAACAGTGGTCTGATCCCTGCAAAATTACACACCACTTATGACTCTTCCCTATGGCTATCAAGCAAGCGTGAAAGTCAGATTTTGTCACAAAAATATTACGATTTTAAACAAAATAATCTATTTGACACGATTCACGTTAAAATTACGAAATATTACAAGTAATGGTGATGATCAGTAGTCATTTGAAGATAATCGTTGGTCATTGCTGAAAAGGTGCTGCTTTGGTTAAATTGTGCTAATATAAAAGCTTACTATGCCAGTCCTTACATTTATGCACTTCCGTGCTACTAACTAATGAATACAGATGAGAATAATCGTTGCCTGATTCTGCAAAATTATACACCAGTTAAGCCCCTTTCCTACGATGACCGCGAACGTCATATTTTGTCATAAAAACTTCATGATTTTTAACCAAGATAGTATATTTGGCACAAGAAACGTTCAAGTAACAAAAAATAGTACTAATGTTCATAATCAACGGTCATTGAACTCTTGAAAATAGTAGTCGGTCATCAGTGAAAAGACGAATTTCGTGGAAAATACCGTTTTTACACATTTTCAGAATATTACAGCACTCTAGTGGGTTGCGTTCCGGTCAGTTTTTTTCTTTTGACATTTACTTTGAGAAATGCCCTTCACAACCACACCAAGCAATTCTATGTCAGACCTGCAAAGAAGCAGCTACATCATGCATTTTAGGATAGCATAGTTTTAAACATATGTAAAATGACCACTTTATGATCACTCACAGAAAATTCCACACGATTCATTCATTCCCAAACGACTGCAGGATTTTAAGACGACTACTAGGCCTATCATACCTGACCAATATCAAAAATTTAGAGACACAACATTTCGGGTAGGAGCGTTTTGAAATTAGGGTAACAATTTGGTCGAAATATGTCAACTTTTGCCCCAAAACAACAATTTCCAGTTATACCGGAAGTTGTCCGTTCAAAATTTTTTCACTTCATCATGTGACTTCTGTCACCTAGGGGTGACCATAGACCAAGTATGGTTGAAATTTGCTGACCCCCCGGGTTATCGTTTTTTTTCAATTTCTGCATGGTGCTCTCGTGGACACGCTCTTAATTCGCTTCCGCATGGGGGTCTTTAGAAGTAGGAGAAAACCGGAGGACCTGGAGAAAACCCACGAGGTTGGACAGGCGACCCTACTCCTTGTCACCAGGGAATCGAAACCATGTCAGTTCACTCACTGACAAATCAAATGATATAACGCGCACGCGCTAACCTTTCGGCCACCCAACCACCTCTTTGTGTATGCAGACATTGATAGTCAGTGATAAGAAATAATGAATAGCTGAAAACTTTAAAATTAGTAACTTTAATGAATTATGATTAATGCACTTCACATTGTCATTGTACTTACATTGTTATTTTTGGTTTTTCCACCGTTTCTTCCTTTTTTATATCTTTTGTTTCAGAATGAATATCCCTTTGATACGTGTTTTTAGTTCTACTAAAAAGTTTGCATTGTTCATTTCAGTTTTGATTCCTCTACACCTGGACTGGTCATCGCAAGAGATTGTTCGGACTCTGAAAATGTGACAAGGTTTCAGCTGCTGAAAGATCCAGAGATCCTGCCCCCAGTCAATCTGCCACCAGTAATTCAACCACCAGGCTTGGATGATAAACGACAAGCCTACCTTTATGACCAAATCTGTGACTTCTGTGACGATGAATCAAAGGACATCTGTTGCCCGAAACCATGTGCTGAGGCCAAGTTCGGAGCAGAACAGTAGAACGTTAAATCCCGTCTGTCTGTCACACATTTTGGGACACAATAACTCTCTATCTAATTGAGCTAGAATGTTCAAACTTGGTGTAGGTGTTTATTAGGTCGATGCCTTGATGGAGTTCGAAGATGAGCATTTTCGGCTTAGGGTAAGCAGAGATAAGCAATTTGATTGTTTGATGCTTTGGGACACGATAACTTTAGTCCTAATTAAGTGGGAGTGATGAAACTTGGTGTATAGTTTCATTACATCAATACCTTGACTAAGTTCGATAATGAGCATTTTCTGCTCAGGGTAAGCAGAGAGATAAGCATGTGAATTATATTTCTAAAATAAAATATTTGTCAACTACAAGCTTCTCTGTTTTGTTTTAATACATTTACTTTCCACCAAGATGTGGAAATTACTCTTTCGGCCTTTTTATTATGAGAAACATTTTGTTCCCGAAATTTCCCAAAATTGCTTTTTGAAAATAAAAGTGCTGGGAGTATGCAATGTTATTTCAGGAAATTTCATCACAGTTTAAAGTTCAAACATGTTTGTTTTGTTTGCATATGCTCTCTAATATATCTGTGCAAAATTTCAAGCCTGTATCTTTAACCTAAGTATGTGGTTGCTATGGACATTTACCTGATGATTGAAATAAAACTTTGGCGGCCATTTTCTCAAAATCAATGTTTTCAAAATTCATTGAACATTACCACACATTTTCTGCTGTAGCTCAGCCAATTATTGAGATAATTCAATAATTTTTGCACCAATGCAAAGCTGAGGATATCTCCTTTTCAAATATGTACATATCTCAATATCTTATTGTGGAGCCATGTGACTGTTTTTGTCAGAGTGGGTCACATATATGCATCATGATTATGATAACGTAGGGCTCGTCGTATTACCCAATAGGCCGAACTCCAAAATAACACATAATAACAATTTGCGGCGAATTACCCAATAACTCCAAAATAACAGCCAATAACCCCAAAAATGTTTACTGTGGAAACACAATATAACAATTTAGTTGAATTTAAGAAGCCTCGCTGATTTGTGTCTAAATCGGAGGTTCACAGGAGATAACTCGTGTATGTGATTTTTGTTGACAAGAAACCGGCGCGTTGAATTACCCAATAACACCCAATGACTCCAAAATAACACCCAATAACTCCAAAATAACAACCAATAACTACAAAATGTTGACTTTGGAAACACAAAATAACAATTTGGTTGAATTTAAGAAGCATCGCTGCTTTGTGTCCAAATCGGAGTTTCACATTCACTCGCCTGAAGGGAGATAAAAATTTAAAAATGTTTCATATGAAAATATTATAAAGATAATAAAATAATTAGTCTGTAAAGAAATTCCAATTAACTGCCAAACATTCTACACACAAAGGCGCTACCTGACGAGGTAACGAGATACTTGGCGTTTAATTTTAATTCCTTTCCAAACCAATATTTTATTAAAACATTTAAACCTGTTTCATATGGAATATTTTATTAAAACTAACATAGCCACTCAATGAGTTTTTCTGCACGCCTTCGTTAACGTTGCCCTGGTTTTTTGCCAGACGTTTCTTTGGGCTTTACGCACCCGAAATCAACATTTTTTGAATTAACAATATTTACATTATATACATTTTTCTTCTTCATTAAATATTTATTCAATATGCGAGTTTTCTTGTCCGCTTCCATACAAGCCCATGTTTCAGGACGGATCTCAGATTTGTGGTCTACAAGTTGCCAATTGCCTGTCCCGTGTAAAGCCCGACGTATGTTGAGAATTTGAAATGTTGACACTCTAGCCAATTTTGTAACAAGGTCAGGTAAATTCTGAATATGCCAATCGGTTTCTTGTTTCAGTCTATTATGAATTGATTCTGCGTTGTTATTAGTCCATAAGTCTGAGATCAGTTTATTTTGGAGGGGCTTAATAACATATAATAACAATTTATGTTTTAAATATCTGTCCCAATGTTGTTCAAATCTAGGATATTTTTCAAAATAAACAGACAAATCATCTTTTTTCATTTCAAAATCCATGTCATTTTTCGAATATACAATTCCTTCCTTACCAAAAATTAAATTTCTTATAATTGAGCGTTCTTTTTGTGGTGTTCCCGATTTCTCTAAATATCGATATAAATTTTCCTTAATGTGTTTTGTACAAAGTAAGAAATTAGAATTTTGGAATACTTCATACAAAGATTTAGTCATAGATTTTTCTTCGTCGGTACCAAATATTATTTTATCACTAGCTAACTGGGAACGAAGATGTGAAAAGAAATAGTGATAGGTTGGTGCTTCGCCATCCCAATGGAGCATCACGGGGCCAAGCATTATGGGGTTTTGATTCGTTTTGCGATTAATAACAGCTTGGTTTTTATAAGACAATGGAGTAATGAAACATTTACCCAAATTGAAGGTTTGATCTATAATCCGAGCGAAACAATAAATTCAGGTAATATTTTCACAATATCTATTTCGTCCATTCTCAACTTATGAATTTTGGCAAATAGTCGATTGTTCGGAGAATTCTGAGACATTGTGGACCTAATCCAGGTTTTCAGATGTCGTAAGGTTGAAAAAATTCATCATTAGGGCATGGGTATACATGTATACCCCAGAAAAGAGCAGGGTACCATTTGGTACCCGGGTTCCGGCGCCCCTGCTTTCGTTGCAATTCTTTGTAATGTATTGTAATTAGATGTTGATTAATAGTTTATTAAAACAGTAATTATATGCATGAAACACATTATGGTAGATTATAGTGCAATAAACAATTTAATATTATAGCTATATTTATTTATTTATTTATAATTGCAAATTGTGTCGATTGTAACTTTCGGTCATCGACATCGTAACTTGTTTTGAAATAAATAAATTCTCATTTTCATGTTATCATAGTTTATTATGTTTGTTGGATGTGTGATTGTATGTGATTTGTCACCTTTTACAATGACAATTAACTGGTGAACGTTATCTATAGGTATACTATTTATGGCAGTGTATACAGGCGGATTGATAATCATAGCCGGCATTTTGTAATTTTGTAATAAACAACCACCTTAGCTGGCTTCAATCATAATTCAATTATTAATTTCTTGTCAACAAAAATCAAATATACGAGTTATCTCCCTTCAGGCGAGTGAGCGTGAAACTCCAATTTGGACACAAAGCAGCGATGCTTCTTAAATTCAACTAAATTGTTATTTTGTGTTTCCAAAGTCAACATTTTGTAGTTATTGGTTGTTATTTTGGAGTTATTGGGTGTTACTGGGCCGTTATTGGGTGTTATTGGGAAGTTATTGGGTGTTATTGGGTAATTCGACGCGCCCCAAGAAACAAAATTAAATATATACTTTTGTTGCAATTCGTTGTTATGTATTGTAATTAGAGATTGATTAATAGTTTATTAAAACAGTAATTATATGCATGAAACATATTATGGTATATATAGTGTAATAAACAATTCAATATAATAGCTATATTTATTTATTTATAATTGCAAATTGCACCGATTGTCACTTTCGGTCATCGACATCGTAACTTGTTTAGAAATAAATAAATTCTCATTCTCATGTTATCATAGTTTATTATGTTTTTTGGAGGTGTGATTGTATGTGATTTGTCACCTTTTACAATGACAATTAACTGGTGAACATTCTATACGCCTACTATTGGCATATTATTAAAATTACACTTCATTTTATCTGGACTTCTTCATGCTACAAAGGAATATCTATGAAAACTTCCAAAATATTATTGATGAGACTTTATAATTATTTGATTGGCTTATTATTACTAAGTTAATTTTCGAATAAACTTAGCTCATCTACATTCGAGAAATGTTAGGTTTGACATTCTACCTGGATTACTGCTGTGTTCTTATCATATTGTGTTTCCCCGAGTTGACCATCTGGAAATATCGTTTTACAGCAGATACGTTCTAGTATTAATATTAGTGCAAAATATAAGTAAATACAATTGTCTTAGGGCGAATTCCGATTTTGTCAAAGTGAATTCCGGTGTTTTAAAGTAATTTTTTATTAATGTAAAATATTAGTAAATACGAAGGTCTAAAGTGCGAATTCAGATATTTTGTAAGTGAACTCCGGTGTTTTAAAGTAACTTATTATTAGTGTAAAATATTTGTGATCGAGTACGAAGGTCAGAAGTGCGAATTCCGATATTTGAAAGTGAATTCCGGTGTTTATATGTTTTCAATGTGAATTCCGGTGATTTTCGGTGTTTAAAATTAATTTATTATTAATGTAGAGAGAGAGAGAGAAATGGGGTCAAACATCCACTCGACACGAACAAGGTCATTTCGGGACTAACATATGGTTTAATTTTATTTTAATAATTCGCTTGCGCATATATTTAGCAGTGGAATGAAACCGGAGGACCCGGAGAAAACCCACGAGGTTGGACAGGCGACCCTACTCCTTGTCACGTACAACCGGGGATTCGAAACCACGCCAGTTGACTCAATGACAGTCCTTATGATACTATTATTAATGTAAAATATTAGTTAATACGAAGGTCTTAAGTGCGATTTCCGATATGTTGAAAGTGAATTCCGATGTTTATATGTTTTCAAAGTGAATCCCGGTGATTTAAAGGACAATATTGGTGTCAGTCATTATAAAATATGTGAAGAAACAGGAAGTGACGACAAACACGAGTTATCCTACTATATAACTGATTGAAGCAACGAGCGATAACAGACACGCGATCGAATTTCATTTCACTGATAATTCAGTTGAAGATGAAAAGCTATTTTATGAGACGGTGAGAGGATATCTGACAATTCAAAAAAAGAATTGGCTGTCATTAGATAAAAGATAATGAACAAATTAGAAAAAGTCCGTGCATTACCATGTTTTTATTAAGAACAGAATGAATAAAAACAGGGGAATGCACAGGATTTTTTTATTTTTCTCGTTTATCCTTATCTAGTGACAGCCAATTCTATTTTTGAATTGTGAGATACCCTCTCACCGTCCCATATAAAAACTTTTCAACTTCAACGGAATTATCAGTGAAATGAAACTAGATTTATGGTCTGTTATCGCTCGTTACATCAGTCAGATACATAGAAGGATAACTCGTGTTTGTCATGTTTGGCGTCACTTCCCGTTACTTCACGTGGTTGTTACACATCTCCCGTAGCAATGATCTCTGTGTTAAAATTATATTTGGAATGTATTTAACCAGTTCTATCACATATGTAATTATGACTGACACCAATATTGTCCTTTAAAGTAATTTATTATTAATGTAAAATATTAGTAAATACGAAGGTCAGATATGTTGAAAGTGAATTCCGGTGTTTATATGTTTTCAATATGAATTCCGATGTTTGTGTGTTTTCAATGTGTATTCCGGTGATTTTATGTGTTTTAAAGTAATTCAATATTAATATTAATGGAAAATATAAGTAAATAGGAAGATTGTATAGCGAATTCTGACATCTCCAAAGTGAATTCCGGTGATTGTAAGTGGATTCCGGTGTATGGATTTGGTCAAATAAAATTGTAAGTTAAAATTAGGACTGAAATGCTGATAAAAGAGGCTTTTTGATGAATAACAAATAGATTCTACACATAATTGTTTTAAAACATCTCAAATTTGACGAGTTACAAGATTTTCTCCACATATGTCGAGTAATCTCCCTTATGGTCAAAATATCGGATTTACAAATCATATTAAATGTAAATATTGTCATTGTATAAGGTGACAAATCACATACAATCACAACATAATAAACTATCATAACATGAGAATACTCTGAGCAAAGACAATTAATTGTCAGCGGTACTTATTTATTTAAATTGATTTCATTTATTTATTTCAAAACAAGTTACGATGTCGATGACCGAAAGTGACAATCGACACAATTTGCAAGTATAAATAAATAAATATAGCTATTATATTGAATTGTTTATTACACTATATATACCATAATATGTTTCATGCACATAGGCGTAGGAGCCGGGGGGGGCATTTTATTTTCGGGCAATGAAAAATTCGACCTTTTTTTTCTATTAACGTTTAGAGAAAAAATATAACTAACTTATTTCTATGAGATCCACACTGCCCGATAAATATTTTCTCGTCTTTTTCTTGTCCACTGCATATGCCCGAAAATATGCCCGAAGCTCTCTTATGATAGGTATGCCCGAAAAAACGGTATTGCCCGAAAATAGGTATTGCCCGAAAAATGGGCATCGGGCCGGAAAGCGGCAGAGGAAACTAGCAGTAAAACGCGTTTGCGACCGTCAAATATTCCAAAATTTTCTTTTCAGGTCATTCGCCTCTCAAAGAAAACCGGCGCCGCTGTCTATAAATCCGAAATTTTTCGGGCATTTCTAGTTTTGCTTCCCTAACTGTCATCGAGCCCTAATAAAACACTAATTTTACTTTTCTTGTAATTGAATATCACGAATTTGTACTGAATTGACTATGGATTAAAACATTTTGTCTGGAGCCACTCTACTTTGTGCGACATTTTTCAGGCATCGATTATTATTTGTGAATGCAGATGCAACAGTCTGTTTGGATGGTTAGAATTCAGAGTGGGATTTCAGTTACAAAACCATTGGATACTTTTGGAGTTGCTTACACGGGCTAGAATAGCAGAAAACGCATTTACGGTGATTAAATTTTCAAATTTTTCTCTGGGAGGGTGAGGCCTCCATATACCGCGCGACGATTGATTGGTTGTTTGGAATTCGGGTCAGCCAGGTAGGCTATATTAGACCAAATTGAATAACAGACTGGAATAACAGGAAAACGCGTTTGCGGCAATTACATTTTCAAAATTTTCTCCCAACAGTCCCGTCTTCGTTGACTGTAAACGATTGATTGGAATTCGAGTCAGCCATCTTAATAAGGCTATAATATATATTCGACCACTTTGAAGTTGCTTTGTTCACCGGCTGAAATAGCAGGAAAACGTGTTTGCGACAGTTAAATTTTCAAAATTTTCTCCTTACGGTCCCGTCTTCGAGGACTGTAAACGATTGATTGGAATTCCGAGTCAGCCACCTTAATTAGGCTATATTAGACCGCTTGAAGTTGCTTTGTTCACTCTCTGATATTTTGGGAAAACATGTTTGCGGTAGTTAAATTTTCAAAATTTACTCCTAACGGTCCCGTCTTCGAGGACTGTAAACGATTGATTGGAATTCCGAGTCAGCCACCTTAATTAGGCTATATTAGACCACTTTGAAGTTGCTTTGTTCAACGGCTGCAATAGCAGGTAAACGTGTTTGCAGCCGTCAAATATTCCAAAATTGTCTTAGGGGGGGGGGGGTATACAAGGTCGCTGCTGTCTGTAAACCCGAAATTCTTTCGGGCATTTCGGGTTCTGCCCCCCTAACTGTCATCGAGCCCCTACGCCTATGTTCATGCATATAATTACTGTTTTAATAAACTATTAATCAATCTCTAATTACAATTACATAACAACGAATTGCAACAAAAGTAAACATTTAATTTTGTTTCTTGTCAACAAAAATCAGATACACGAGTTATCTCCTGTGAACCTCCGATTTGGACAAAAACCAGTGAGGCTTCTTAAACTCAACTAAATTGTTATTTTGTGTTTCCACAGTCGACATTTTTGGTGTTATTGGTTGTTATTGGATAATTCGACGCAAATTGTTATTTTGAAGTTCGGCCTATTGGGTTAATACGACGCGCCCTGCGTTATCATAACCATGATGCATATATTTGAAATGAATTCCTGCAGTCTTTCAAATAAATACACCCACAGATCCTTCTTTATTTGGCCTGTGGAGATATCAAAATAGTTATTCGTTACATTATAATGTATTATGCATTTAAAAAGAATTAGTTTTGTGGGAGGAATCGGGGTTTTCGAAGTGAATTCCGGTGTTTATATGTGATTGTAAATGAATTCCGGTGATTAGTCCGGCCCTAATCACCAACCAAAACTTAGTTCGCCATTTGTCGATTAACGGCTATGGCAATGCTACAAAAATGGTCAAAATTTGACCGGAAAATGACGAAAATCTGCCAAAAAACATTATCAAGCTGTATCTCAGAAACGGTTGATTTCTAAAATCGGCGATTTTGGCTGGGGAGTAAATATGAACTCAATCGGCCGACCCCCACCTTGGAACCTTCTGCATGGTTTTCTCGTGGAATGGCTCTTAAAAACAAATTTTATTTCAAAAATCTTTTTAAACTGTTTTGTTGTGAATGCACTTAGAAACACTCATGAAGCGATATATACATGTAAATCGAACAATAATAATTATAAAGTCAATCGGATGATAATTTTGGTCTTGAGAGTATCCACAACATTTTTCAAAATCATCAAGGGCCATAACTCAAGCAATAATTATCAGAAATTCTTTAAAAAATCAAACCAGCGGCTGCCAGACAGGATACGCCCACATTTTGCAAGAGACGGATAGAGAACAAGCTTAAAACAACAAGCGGCTGAAGGCAGGATACGCCCACATTTTGCGAGAGATGGATAGAGAACAAGCTAAAAACAAACAGGATTTTTTGTACAATCAGGGGCAATAATCCAGAAAGTTATGGTCTGAAATGCGCAAATATCAAAAGGGACTTAGATCTGTGGGATATAAAGATATATTTTACGTTTCATCAGAAATGGATAAAAATTGCGACCTGTGGAGGGTCGACAACCTTCGTATTGCATAGTTTTACACAATTTGCGTACAACGAGTGGCCATTTTGTTGGGCTGTTTCATTTCGATTTTCCCGAAATTGTGACCTCTAGAGGGACCTCAAGCTAAAAACGCAATATTTCGTAGAATCAGGGGCCATAATTCAGGAAGTTACTATCCGATATGCACGAATATCGAAAGGAACCAAGATCTTTGGGATTATAAACTTACATTTCAAGTTTCATCAAAATCAAAAAAAAGTTTTGACCTCTAGAGGGTCCACAACAATGATATACCATATTTTTACGCTATTTGACTACGAGGCGCTGCCATTTTGTCTGTCAGTTTTGGTTCAATTTTACGGTGATATATTCAAATGTTTTTTTAAATCGGATCAGAATTATGACCGCTAGAGGGTTCGCAAGCTACAAACACAATTTTTCGCACAATCAGGGGCGATAATTCAGGAAGTTATGATTCGATATGCACGAATATCTACAGGAACCAAGATCTTTGGGTTATAAACTTACATTTCAAGTTTCATCAAAATCAAAAGAAAATTGTGACCTCTATAGGGTCCACAACCTTGATATTCGTATATTTTTACGCTATTTGAGATAGATGGGTGGCCATTTTGTCAATCAGTTTTGGTCCGATTTTCACGAAATTCGAACTCGGTCATCCATAGGGTGTAACGGTGATATACTAACACGTTTTTTTAAATCAGATAAAGATAGGTTGCCAGGCAACGAAACATACGCCCACAGCAGCTAAATCGTCTGGGCAGTCAACAAGAGTTGTCGCATATTTTTACTTTTTTTGGTAATGAAACATTTATAATACACTAAAATTTGATTAAGAGCAACAAATCAGAAAACCATTAGAATTTGTTTGGTTTTTATAAACTTCTGCCCCATGCTAACGTTTTGTATACAAAACTTTTAATACTGTATCATGGATTTAGCTGTTCCAAGTCATAAAAAGTTGGATATTAACTTTGGCCTCTAGAGCGTCCACAAGATTTTTCAAAGTGATCAAGTGCAATAACTTTGGCAGTAATTATCAGAAATCTTTGAAAATCAATATGATTCTTCGCCTCGTGACCTCAAACACTGTGTATAAATTGAAAGTCAATCAGATATTAACTTTAGCCTTTAGAGCATCCACAAGGTTTTTTGAAGTGATGAAGGGCTATAACTCTGGCAGTAATTATCGGAAATCGCTGACAATCAATAGGCTTCTTCGTCTCATGACCTTCAACACTGTGTATAAATTTAAAGTCAATCAGATATTAACTTTAGACTCTAGAGCGTCCACAAGATTTTTCAAAGTGATCAAGAGCCATAACTCTGGCAGTAATTATCGTAAATTGCTGAAAATCAATAGGATTCTTCGTCTCATGACCTTAAGCACTGTGTATAAATTTAAAATCAAAAGGATATAATAACTTTGGCCTCTAGAGAGTCCACAAGATTTTTTTGAAGTGATCAAGAGCCATAACTCTGGCAGTAATTATCAGAAATCGCTGAAAATCAATAGGGTTCTTCGTCTCATGACCTTAAACACTGTGTATAAATTTAAAGTCAATCGGATATTGACTTTCGCCTATAGAGCGTCCACAAGATTTTTTGAAGTGATCAAGGGCCATAACTCTGGCAGTAATTATCAGAAATCGCTGAAAATCAATAGGCTTCTTCGTCTCATGACCTTAAACACTGTGTATAAATTTAAAGTCAATCGGATATTAACTTTGGCCTCTAGAGCGTCCACAAGATCTTTTGAAGTGATCAAGGGCCATAACTCTAGCAGTAATTATCAGAAATCGCTGACAATCAATAGGCTTCTTCGTCTCATGACCTTAAACACTGTGTATAAATTTAAAGTCAATTGGATATTAACTTTGGCTTCTAGAGCGTCCACAAGATTTTTTGAAGTGATCAAGGGCCATAACTCTGGCAGTAATTATCGGAAATTGCTGAAAATCAATAGGCTTCTTCGTCTCATGACCTTAAACACTGTGTATAAATTTAAAGTCAATCGGATATTAACTTTGGCCTCTAGAGCGTCCACAAGATCTTTTGAAGTGATCAAGGGCCATAACTCTGGCAGTAATTATCGGAAATCGCTGAAAATCAATAGGCTTCTTCGTCTCATGGCCTTAAACACTGTATATAAATTTAAAGTCAATCGGATATTAACTTTAGCCTCTAGAGCGTCCACAAGCAATTGTGGACGCCGGACCGACGGACGGACGGGGGCGACGACAATATACGACCACATTTCAATGTGGGCGTATAAAAATTATGACCTCTATAGGGTCCAGAAGCTAAAAACGCGATTTTTCGTACGGTTGAATATGCGCGAATATCGAAATGAACTGTGATCTTTGGGTGAAAAAATTACATTTCAAATTTCAACAAAATCGGATAAAAATTTGGACCTCTATAGGGTCAACAACCTTGATATACCATATTTTTTACGCTATTTGAGAACGATGGGCAGCCATTTTGTCAGTTAGTTTTGGTCAGATTTTCACGAAATTCGAACTCAGCCATCCTTAAGCTGTAACGGTGATATACTAAAACGTTTTTTAAATCAAATAAAAATTATGACCTCTATAGGGTCTACAAGCTAAAAACGCGATTTTTCGTACAATCAGGGGCCATAATTCAGGAAATTATACTATGAAATGTGCGAATATCGAAAGGACTCGAGATCTTAGGGTGATAAACCTATATTTCAGGTTTCGTTGAAATCAGATAAAAATTGTGACCTCTAGAGTGTTCACAAACGATTGTGGACGGACGGACGTCATGTGGCCGTATAAAAACGTTTTTTTGTACAATCTGGGGCTATAATCTAGAAAGTGATGGTATGAAATGCACAAATATCAAAAGGGACTGAGATATGTTTTAACTTTCATCAAAATCGGATAAAAATTGTCAAATTGTGTCCTCTAGAGGGTCCATAACCTTTGTATTACATACTTATACACAATTTGCATACAAAGAGCGGCCATTTTGTCGGGCAGTTTCATTTCATTTTTCCTGAAATTCCAATTCAATCTTCATTATGGTGGAATGGTGATACATCTAAAAGGTTTTTAGATGTGACCTCTAGAAAAACCACAAACTAAAAATGCGATTTTTCGACCAATCAGCGGTCATAATCCAGGAAGTTAAGTTCGGATATGTGTGATTATCAAAAGGAACCAAGATTATAATAAAAACATATATTTAAAGTTTCATCCACATCGGATAAAAACTGTGGCCTCTAGAAGGTCCACAACCTTAATATAACATATTTTTACACTATTTGCTTGCAAGGGACAGCCATCATGTCCGTCCGTTTTAGTCCAATTTTCACGAAATTGGAAATCAACCATATATTCACACGTTTTTATTTTAAAATCAGATAAAAATTGTGACCTCTATAGGGACCACAAGCTAAAAAAAGACGATTTTCGTAAAATCAGGGGCCATAATTCAGGATGTTAAGAATCGATATGCGCAAATATCGAAAGGACCCAAGATCTTTGGGTTATAAACATGCATTTCAAGTTTCATCAAAATTGGATTAAAATTGTGACCTCTACAGGGTCCACAACCTTGATATACCATATTATTTACACTATTCGACGGCCATTTTGTCAGGCAGTTTTGGTCCGATTTTCATGAAATTCAAACTCAACCTTCATTACGGTGTAACAGTGATATAATCAAACGTTTTTTTAAATTGGATAATAATTGTGACCTCTCGAGGGACCACAAGCTAAACAAGCCAACAGTGAGCCTGATGTCCCCCGCCGAAATCCCAAAATCAGTAAGATGACACATATTAATTAATCACACATTTATTTTTTTCAAAAGTATCAAGCAATCAAACCGATTATCAACTATACACCAAGTTTCATCACTCTCTCTCTCAGATAGAATCAAAGTTATCTGGTCCCAAAGCATCGGCCAATAACATTGCTTAGCACTGTTTAGCTTTAGCTCGAAATGTTAATCACTGAACTCAGTCAAGACATTCACCTTATGAACATCAACATCAAGTTTAAACATTCTACCTCAATTATGTTCCAAAGTCTTGACCAATCAAATTGCTTATCGATCCTTAGCCTAAGCAGAAAATTCTCATCATCAAACTTAGCCAAGGTAATGATATAATGAATCTATACACTGAGTTTCATCACTCTCACTTAATCAAAACTAAAGTTATTGTCCCAAAGCATCAAACAATCAGATTGCTAATCTCTGCTTACCCTAAGCAGACAATGTTTATCATCAAACTCTATCAAGGCATTCACCTAATGAATGCCTACACCAAGTTTGAACATTCCACCTCAACTAGAAGGAGAGTTGTTGTGTTCCAAAGTCTTAACCAATCAAATTGCTTATCGCTCTGCTTACCCTGAGCAGAAAATGCTAATTATCAAACTAAGTCATGGTAATGATGTAATTAAACTATACACCAAGTTTCATCACTCTCACTTAATTAGAACTGAAGTTATTGTGTCTCAAAGCATCAACCAATCAAATTGCTTATCTCTGCTTACGCTAATCAGAAAATCCTCATCTTTTAACTCCGAACTCCATCAAGGCATTTACCTAATAAACACCTACGCCAAGTGTGAACATTCTAGCTCACTTAGAAGGAGAGTTATTGTGTTCCAAAGTCTCAACCAACCAATTTGCTTATCGCTCTGCATACCTGAGCAGAAAATGCTCATTATCGAACTTAACTTAGTCAAGGTGTTGATGTAATAAAACTATTCACCAAATTTTATCACTCTCACTTAATTAGAACTAAAGTTATTGTGTCTCAAAGCATCAACCAATCAAATTGCTTATCTCTGCTTACGCTAATCAGAAAATCCTCATCTTTTAACTCCGAACTCCATCAAGGCATTTACCTAATAAACACCTACGCCAAGTGTGAACATTCTAGCTCAGTTAGAAGGAGAGTTATTGTGTTCCAAAGTCTCGACCAATCAATTTGCTTATCGCTCTGCATACCTGAGCAGAAAATGCTCATTATCGAACTTAACTTAGTCAAGGTATTGATGTAATAAAACTATTCACCAAATTTCATCACTCTCACTTAATTAAAACTAAAGTTAACATGTCCCAAAGCATCAACCAATCAAATTGCTTATCTCCGCTTACCCTAAGCCTAAGCAGAAAATGCTCATCTTCGAACTCCATCAAGGCATTGACCTAACAAACACCTACACCAAGTTTGAACATTCTAGCTCAATTAGAAGGCAAGCTATTGTGTCCCAAAGTCTTGGCCAATCAAATTGCTTATCGCTCTGCTTACCCGGAGTAGAAAATGCTCATTATCAAACTTAGTCAAGGTAATGATGTAATGAAACTATACACCAAGTTTCATCACTCTCACTTAACTATAACTAAAGTTATCATGTCCCAAAGCATCAACCAATCAAATTGCTTATCCTAAGCAGAAAATGCTCATCTTCGAACTCCTTCAAGGCATTGACCTTATGAACAACTACACCAAGTTTGAACATTCTAGCTCAATTAGAAAGAGAGTTATTGTGTTCCAAAGTCTCGGGCCAATCAAATTGCTTATCACTCTGCTTACCCGATGGACGGACGGACGGAGACAGACAGACCCATTTTAATAGTCCCCTGCTTTCTTCGAAAGGCGGGGGACAAAAAGGCGATTTTTCGTACAATCAGTGGCCATAATTCAGGAAGTTACAATCTGATATGCGCAAATATTGTAAGGAACCAAGATCTGTGGGTTATAAACATGCATTTCAAGGTTCATCAAAATCGGTTTAAAATTGTGACCTCTATAGGGTCCACAAGCTAAAGACGTAATTTTTCGTACAATAAGGGGCCATAATCAATAAAGTTTTGATCTAATACATGCCAATATCAAAAGCAATCAAGATCTTTTGGAGATAAACCTATATTTCAAGTTTCGTCAAAATCGGATAATAATTGTGACCTGTAGAGTGTCCACAAACAATTGTGGACGGACTGGGGCGACGACAATATATGAAAATGTAAGCGTATAAAAATTGTGACCTCTATAGGGTACACAAGCTAAAAACGTGATTTTTCGTACAATCAGGGGCCATAATCCATGAAGTTACGGTCCGATACATGACAATATCAAAAGGAACCGAGATCTTAGGGAGATAAACCTATACTTCAAGTTTTGTTGAAATCAGAGAAAAATTGTGACTTAGAGTGTCCACAAACAATTGTGGACGACAGGGGCGACGACAATATACGTCCACATGAAAATGTGGGCGTATAAAAAGGTTGTCGTCTCAGGACCATAAACACTACCTATAAATTTAAAGTCATCAGATGATAACTTTGGTCTGCAGAATATTCAAAGAGGTCAAGGGCTATAACTCTGACATTACTTATCGAATATCGGCTTCTTTGGGTCATGACATTAAACATTGTGTATAAATTTAAAGTTAATCGGATGATAACTATGTAGAGCATCCACAAGATTTGCCAAAGGATTCTTTGTCTCATGACGTTAAACACTGTGTATAAATTTAAAGTCAATCCGATATTAACTTTAGCCCCTAGAGCGTCTGCAAGATTTTTCAAAGTGATCAAGTGTCATAACCCTGGCAGTAATTATTGGAAATCGCTGAAAATCAATAGGATTCTTCGTCTCATGACCTTAAACACTGTGTATAAATTTAAAGTCGATCTGATATTAACATTTGCCCCTAGAGAGTCCACAAGATTTTTCAAAGTCATTATGGGTTTTAACTCTGGCAGTAATTATCGGAAATTGTTAAAAAAATCAATAGGATTCTTTGTTTCATGTTCTTAAATATGTCAATCACATATAAACTTTAGCGCCTAGAGCGTCCACAAGATTTTTCAAAGTGATCGAGGGTTATAACCCTGGCAGTAATTATTGGAAATCATTGAAAATCATTAGTCTTATTCGTCTCATGATCTTAAATACTATGTAGAAATTTAAAGTCAATCGGATATTAACTTTAGCCTCTAGAACATCCACAAGATATTTCAAAGTGATCAAGGGCCATAACTCTGGAAGTAATTATCGGAAATCGTTGAAAATCAATAGGATTCTTCGTCTCATGACCTTAAAGACTGTGTCTAAATTTAAAGTCAATCAGATATTACCTTTAGCCCCTAGAGCGTCCAAAAGATCTTTTGAAGTGATCAAGGGCCATAACTCTGGCAGTAATTATCGGAAATCGCTGAAAATCAATAGGCTTCTTCGTCTCATGGCCTTAAACACTGTATATAAATTTAAAGTCAATCGGATATTAACTTTAGCCTCTAGAGCGTCCACAAGCAATTGTGGACGCCGGACCGACGGACGGACGGGGGCGACGACAATATACGATTTTGCAAAGTCATTAAGGGTCATAACTCTGGCAGTAATCAATAGGCTTTGTCTCATGAACTTAAACATTGTGTATAAATTTAAAGTCTATCGGATAATAACTTTACTCCCATGCTTGTGGATGCTGGTCGGCCAGATGGACGGGGGCAATGACAATATACGACCACTTTTCAATGTGGGCGTATAAATCAAGAAATGGCACATGTAAAGAAATTTATTTACTTTTCAACAATGAAAGCAGCCAAAGAAAAGTAGTCCCCATTTGACATACATATAATATAGATACATACTTACATATATAATTCTCACAATATGCATGTAAATATTTATAATAATAAACAAAACGTTAGACAAAACCAGCTGATTATATAAAATCAAGATTTCCCCCATGTTAAAGTAATAGAAATTATCAAACCAAATATTAATGTTACTATACTAACAGTAATACTGCTCTATGATTAAGCTGTGAGTTTTTACATTCATTATGAAAGTGATGATTTCTATGAAAATAGTGTTACGCCAGAATAAAATATTTTGTTATTAAAGCAAAATAGGTAATATTATACTTCTATTCACAACTCCAACCTTACAAACAACAAGCGGTTACCATGCAAGATACGCCCATATTTTGCAAGAGATAAACAGAAAACAAGCTAACAAAAAATATGTAATTTTTCGTACAATCAGGCATCATAATCAAGTAAGTTAGGGTCCGATACCCGCAAGTATCGAAAGGAACCTCAATCTTTGAGATACAAACATGTATTTTAAGTATTTTTTTAAATCAGATACAAATTGTGACCTCTAGAGGGTCCACAAGCTAAAATTGTGATTATCGTACAATCAGGGGCCATAATCCAGGAACCAATATATCATAGACACATCAATAATCCATAACCCGGTCCTTTAGTTTTACTCATCTATAGAGCTTTGGGTTTTAAGTGAAAAATAATTATTGTGTTAGCTGCACAAGATTGTCCAAGTCTGCGACAATCTTGTGCAGCTAACACAATAATTATTTTTCACGAAAAATGAGAACCACAAAAAACTGGCAAGTGTTGGATGTTGTGTATAAATATTGAATGAGAAACATTTATAGTAACAATGGTTGTAGGTGATGCAAGCTAAGACCATGAAGAAATGGAGATTTATTTCAATTGTACAATGATACAGACAATTTTATATACACAAGATGCAGTGTGAAGTTTATCACATATAGGTTGAAGGTTTACAGTAGAAATGGATGTCTGATTATATACCAAATCAAAACCAATGATTTTTAATTACTTATCTGATTGTCCGGTGGCTGAAGGGGGGGAATCGCCAACCGAGCTGTGAATTTATGAGACCAAGTTTTTCTAGACCAGTTTTTTGCGTAGATTCCGAATCTGGGTGGTGATCAGGCGTTTGAGGGGGCGCTTTTTTGAGATATATGGGGGTCCAATGTCTACAATTGGGGGGCAATGTCATTATGTTGACATAAATGATTATCATGTTATATATTAATAAAACATAAATTTCTAGGCCTATATTTCAAGTTTCGTCAAAATTGGATAAAAATTTTGACCTGTCAAGTGTCCAAAAACAGATTGTGAATGGACGGGGCGATGGCATAATATCATAATATGTTCACATGAAAATGCGGGCTTACAATATCGATAATTTAGAACTTTCTACTAAAGACCAAAATAAAATTGACTAATTTACATATAGATGTTTCTTTTTAAGTTTTCAAGATAATCTGTTAATATTTGCATTAAAACCATAATCAAAATTTAACTAACCCGAATGTAAAATTAATTGATATTACAATATTAAACTAAAGCAAATTTTACATCCAAACTTTATCAAGCATAGTATTACTTTTAATAGATACTTTTCTGTTTAGAATAAAGTTCAATAATTTTTGTTCAGATTTAAAATCTACATGCTGGGTAAGATTAATTTTTAATCATATTCCATATGTTTCTTTAACCTGAAGTGAGACAATACAGAAATACACCTTATTTTATTCCATCTACGGCAGACAGTTCATTATAATCTGTATTCCTAAAGATCTGGGCCCATATTCAAAGGTTTCCTTAAAGTTATGTGAAAATACTTAATTTTTCTACTTAGCTATTAACAAGTTGCATAATTTCAATGCAAGTTATGTTCTTGTGCCAGCAACACTACTCTATTTATATCCTAGTTGTCTTTGCTAAAAAAATTTAACACATGGAGATATTCATACTACCTTCGAAAGGTAACGGTAGAATGAACATTTATGTCATACTCATAGGCTTATTGTGTATTTATTCTTTTTATTTAAATAGATTGAAATTACATTTTTTGTATCATGGTAGCATTTACAACACACTAAGATAGCCACGCAAAGCATGCAATACACCCACACAGCTGCTTTGTCTTAACTGCAGTTTATCCAAACGGAAAACTTGGATGTTGTGCAAATTTGATAAGGATCTAGGATCCGTGATAATCTCTAGGGTTCATCATCTTATGACCCCATTGCTTCCAACCAAATTAGAAAAAAAAATCTGTTAAAGTCTATAGCCTCTTTTGCGTTCAAACAGTTTTCAGCAAAGGGAGGATACTTGGGAACGTAAGACTGCGGATTATGAATAGTGATAGGGATCAATTAATGACCCCAAATTTTGTTAAAAAATGTAGCCTCTCTCTTGTCTTCACAAGGTTCTAATTAAAAGGGGGCATAACTCCGGAACGGAAAGTTGCGGAATGCTCAATATCGATAGGGTTCATCCTCTCATGACCCCAATGATTTCCACCAAATTTTAGAAAAATCTGTTAACAACTATACCCTCTATCGTGTTCACAAAGGGGATGACTCCAGAACGGAAACTAGCAGAACGCTTAATATCGATAGGGTTTATCTTCTCATGACCCCAAATTTGAAAGAGAGAGAGAGAAATGGGGGTTTAACGTCCACTCGACAAAAACTAGGTCATTTCGGGACTAACATGATTCAATTTTATTTCAATAATTTGCTTGCGCGTAGGCAATCCTACTCATTGTCGCATATGACCAGGGAATCGAAACCACGTCAGTTGACTCAATGACAGACCTTATGATACAGCACGCACAAGCTAACCATTCAGCCATCCAACCCCCAACCAAATTTGAGAGGAATCCATTAATAATCATAGCCTCTATCGTTTACGGGAAAATGAGGGGTGATTCCAGAACGGAAAGTCACGGTACAAGGAATATTGATAGGGTTTGTCCTCTCTTGATCACAATGATTCACACCAAAATTTGAAAACAGTCCGTCAAAAATCTTAGCAACTATTGCACTCACAAGGTTTTCAACAAAGGGATTGATAACTATGAAACGAAAAGTCGCAGAACGCTAATATCAATCGAGTTTGCCTTCAAATGACCGCAATGCTTATATCCAAATTTTACAAAAATCTGTCAACAATCGGTTGCCATGCAAGATACGCCCACATTTTGCAAGAGATGTACAGAGAAGAAGCTAAAAGCCAACAGTGAGGCTGATGTCCCCCGCCGAAATCTCAGAATAAACAGATGACACATATTAATTAATCGCAGATTCTTTTTTTTAAAAAGTATCAAGCAATCAAACTGATTAGCAACTATACACTAAGTTTCGTCACTCTCTATAAATAGAATCAAAGTTATCTTGTCCCAAAGCAATGACCAATGAACTTGCTTAGCTTTAGCTCGAAATGTTAATCATTGCATGAACTCAGTCAAGACATTCACCTAATGAACATCTACATCAAGTTTAAACATTCTACCTCAATTAAAAGCAAAGTTGTTATGTTCCAAAGTCCTGACCAATCAAATTGCTTATCGCTCCTTAGCCTAAGCAGAAAATTCTCATCTTCCAGGCAAGGCTCTACATGGCGACTAAAACACTCGCCATGGCGACCAAATATATTTTCCGGCTAATTAAAATTTTCACTTGAGTCGCCAGCTGGCGACTGTAAGTTTTTTTTCTCGTTTTAAAATAATTACAAAGTTTTTTTTTACAAAACTGAATTTGTTTATTCAGCGCTTCGTAAAACTGGAACTTACTAGGGGAAATAACTCCAATTTAACGACAATATTTACGACATTCATATATTTTCTTACCATGTGCCGAAAATCGTTCTAACTTCTAACTTACGGCAATGTATACAAAATGTCCGACTACGCATGTTGTTGACCCATTTTTCTAACCCATACATTAAAGTTATTCCCTATATATTAATAAAATGAATAAAAAACAAAATCTTTTAAGCTCTTTCTTTAAAAAAAAGGAAGATTCCTCTCTGACACAGTCTTCTGACGGAAATCTAGCCGGTAGTGGCAGTAGTTCAACTACGAGTCAAAGTGACCTTGTTGTTACTGACACTACTGACATCGTTAGGTCTAGTGCTTCGAGTTCTAATGTTAGTTCCATAAGTTCCACAGTAGCATCAATAGGAAATCATCAGGGAGTAGTCATAGAAACGCAGCCTACCCAGGGGTCTAGAAAGGGAAAACGAAAATTCATGCCTTCATGGAAGGATGAGTTTTCATGGCTCATGTTTGATGAAAGTCGGCAAGTAATGTTTTGTGATTATTGCCGAAAAGCTGGACCAGAGCTAGCTGGCAATACCGAATTTTTGACTGGTACATCAAGTTTTAAAAAAGAATCAATTGCTAGTCATAATAAAAGTAAAAGACATGAAAAATGCCGGTTTAAAATTTGTGGATCTTCTGAACCCCCCTTAAAATACTCCATTGTCCAATCTTTTGAAACTGGGATAGACAAACAGTCCCTAAAAGCTGAATCAGAATTAAAAATTAAATTCAATACTGCCTATGTAATTGCCAAAGAGGAGCTGGCATTTACTAAATTTCCAATACTACTGATGCTTCAGAAAAAGAATGGTTTGGATATAAGTGCCACTTATGACAATGATGTTAAGTGTGCTGAATTTATTTCCACCATTTCTCAAGATTTAAAGTTCTCTACTCTTCAAAAACTTCAATCTGCTAAGTTTATATCCATCATGATTGATGGTGCAACTGATAGGTCTGTGGCAGAAAATGAGGTTGTATATGTAAGGTTCATTGAAGGTGGCAAGCCAATTAATCGGATGATATCCCTGTGTGAAATTGAACATGCCCATGCCTCTGGTCTTGTAGAGAGCATAAATAAAGCTTTCACTCAGTTTGGAATTGAAAATTATTTAGAAAAATTAATTGGTTTTTGTGCAGATGGTGCATCTGTAAATTTAGGGCAAAGCACAGGGGTTGTAGCTAAATTAAGGGATTCAGTTGGTCATCTAATCGATATTCATTGCATGGCACACAGGCTGGAATTGTCTTTATTGGATATGAAAAACAAAAATACATTAATGCAAAACTTAAATGACGTTCTTCATTTAATTTGGAAAACAGTCCAAAAAATAAAAGAGAACTTAAAGTTATAGGAAATGAATTAGACTGTAGAGTTTATTCACCAGCACCAGTAAAAGGCACTAGGTGGGTTCCTCATATAGATCATGCCCTTAAAATCTTCTTAGATTCAAAAGGAGACATTTCTAAACAAGAATCTCAGTTTGCCATTATATACGCTCACATGGAACATTTAAGTGTGTCAAGTAAAGCAGCAGAGATGCAGGGAAGGGGTAAATTTGTTTGTAAAGAAATGTGTCAATTTTACTTTGTTACATTTGCACATTTTATTTGTGATGTATTTGGAGATTTGTCTAGAATTAGTCTCAATTTTCAGAAGCCTGACATGATTTTACCAAGTGCCATCAATATAATCAAGGAATGCACTCTTACTCTTAAAGAGTGTTCAAATAGTCCTTTGCCAGGGGGATATTTGCAAAAATGGCTCAATTCTGTTGATTCACAGTTAAGCACCTTAACAAACTCAGAAAATAGAATTATAACACTTAAATTTCAGGGTGTTGATATTAAATTTGGAAGTCAAGATAAGATAGCGAATTATGAAAACTGTATTATGGAGAAATTTTCTTCAGTTATTGATTTAATTTTAGCAGAAATAGATAAGAGATTTATAAACTTATTGGGGGCAAACAAAGATGACAACATTGCTAAGGTTGTTAAGGCTTTCTCAGTGTTCAATCATGACTCATGGCCTACTACATCAGACAGTGAATTATCATATTTTGGTTCTGATCTAATCCAAATTTTAATTGACTGGTTCCATGATTCTTTGGAAAAAGCAGGTTGTCAAATAGACTGCATTCTACTTGAGTGGAAACAATTAAAATTACTAGTAGGTAATGAATTTAAAAATAAGTCTTATAATGAGGTATGGGCTAAAATGTTAACTAAAACACCATACAATACAGACTTCAAAAACGTGTTAATGCTTGTTGAAATCCTCATGGTCCTTCCAATAAGTTCTGCTGATTGTGAGCGATGCTTGATGCTTTTCCGCTCAAAAGAGAATTAAGTCTGACACCAGGTCATCACTTTCAGTACAGAGATTGTCAGACCTAATATTTGTCAGTACTGAGGGTCCGGAAATAGCCTCTTATATTCCAGACGGCGCTGTAAAGAGATGGTTAGGAATGAAGAAAAGAATTTTAACAGCTAAACCAAAGTTTAATGATGATATTCATTTTGTACATTAATTGTTTTCTTTAAACTGTTCAGTATGTTGTGTTTCATTCATTATAAATGTCATTGTAATTTTTAATATTATTAAAATTAAAATTTATTTAAATCAAAACTGGTGTTCTTTTTTCTGCATTGTTTTATATTTAGCATTATGATAAAGATTAAAAAAAAACAACGCGTAATATCTAGTAGTGATTTACGTTACAGACTACAGTTAATAGCATTGTAATTTCTGGCTACTAAAATTTTGGTGCTGGCTAGTAAATTTTTAGCATTTAGTAGCCAGTGAAGACTAAATTTTCCATGCCCATATTGACCCTTGCTTCCAGGTAATGATATAATGAATCTATACTCAGAGTTTCATCACTCTCACGTAATTATAACCAGAGTTATCGTGCCCCAAAGCACCAACCACTCAGATTGCTTACCGTAAGCAATGTTTATCATCAAACTCCATCCAGGCATATATCTAATGAACACCTACACCAAGTTTGAACATTCTAGCTCAATAAGAAGGAGAGTTATTGAGTTCCAAAGTCTCGGCCAATCAAATTGCTTATCGCTCTGCTTACCCTTAACAGAAAATGCTCATTGTTGAACTTACTCAAGGTATTGATGTGATAAAACTATGCATCAAGTGTCCTCACTCTCACTTAATTACAACTTTCATCAACCAGCCAAAATGCTCATTACTGTTTACCCTAAGCAGAAAATTCTCATCTTCGAACTCGATCATGGCATTCACCTAATAAACATCTGTGCCAATGAGAGTTATTGTGTTCCAAAGTCTTGACCAATCAAATTGCGTATCGCTCTGCTTACCCTGAGCAGAAAATGCTCATTATCGAACTTAGTCAAGGTATTGATGTAATAAAACTATTCACCAAATTTCATCACTTTCACTTAATTAGAACTAAAGTTAACTTGTCCCAAAGCATCAACCAATCAAATTGCTTATCTCTGCTTACCCTAATCAGAAAATGCTTATCTTCGAACTCCATCAAGGCATTGGCCTAATAAACACCTACACCAAGTTTGAACATTCTAGCTCAATTAGAAGGAGAGTTATTGTGTTCCAAAGTCTCGGCCAATCAAATTCCTTATTGCTCTGATTACCCCGAGCAAAAAATGCTCATTATCGAACTTAGTCAAGGTATTGATGTAATGAAACTATACACCAAGTTTCATCACTCTCACTTAAAGATACATTATGGGAGATTTTTATAGAGAGTTGGCCATTCTTGCTATAACAGTTCAAAAGAAGATGATGAAAGAAGAATATATTGAAAAATTCAGTCAAATTACTTTATTCTGAACATAGTTATCATCGTTGTAATATTTGCCTAGAAATGGTAGCGAAATGTGTCTTCACCTTCCCCGATCGTTTGATTGACAGGCGTTAACTCCACCTACATATCTCGATTATCAAGTAAAGTTTTCAATGGCATACGGAAACGCTTTACAGCGGCCTCGCTAAGTACACTCTATCATTTAGCCTCGATCTAACTGACGTATTTTCATCAGGTTACCCCTTATTTGATTTAATCAATTAGTGAAATCCTATTTAAATCCGAGCTGTAGCCGAGCCATCCGTGGGTCTACAGAGTTGATTTTGGTCTTGTTGTTTAAATAAAGATCTAATTTATAATTTCTATAACATCTGAAGCCTAAATTAAGACTTGCAATAATCAGATTTAGCTCTTGCATAATGCATGTTTAATTAGAACTAAAGTTATAGTGTCCCAAAGCATCAACCAATCGAATTGCTTATCTCTGCTTACCCTAAGCAGAAAATGCTTATCTTCGAACTCCATCAAGGCATTGACCTAATAAACACCTACACCAAGTTTGAACATTCTATCTCAATTAGAAAGAGAGTTATTGTGTCCCAAAAAGTGTGACGGATGGACAGACAGACAGACAGGCGGACAAATCCATTTTAATAGTCCCCTGCAGGGGACAACAAAAAAAATTGTGACCTCTGGAGGATCCACAAGCTGAAAACGTGATTTTTCTTACAATCGGGGGTGATGATCCAGGAAGTTACAGCCTGATATGTGCGAGTACCGAAAGGAACCGAGATCTTTCAGATATAAACATTGACCAAAATCTGATAAACATTGTGTCCTCTAGAGGGTCCACAACCTTGGTATTACATAGTTTTACGTTTACACTATTTGCATACAGGGAGCAGCCATATTTTGTCAGGCAGTTTCGGTTCAATTTTAAAAAAATTCAAACACAAAACGTCCCTATGGTGTAACGGTGATATTTTTAAACGTATTTTCTTTTTTAAATTGGATAAAATTGCGACCTCTAGAGGGACCACAAGCTAAAAACATGATTTTTTGTAAAATCAAGAGCCATAATTCAGGAAGTTACGGTCTGATATGCGTTAATATCGAGCAAACTGAGATCTTTGGGTTATAAACATGCATTTCAAGTTTCATCAAAATCGGATCAAAGTTGTGACTTCTGGAGTGTCCACAACCTTGGTATTACATACATGAAAAAGTGGGCGTGTATCGCATTCACAAATTTTTCATCAAAGGGGGAATAACTCTAGAACGCTGAATATCTATAGGGTTCATCCTCCCATTACCACATTGCTTCCCATAAAATCAATGCTGGAATTAACTTTCGAATGTGTGTCTGACACCATGTCAGACTGGATGAACATTCTGCCTGACATTTAAAATTTTTTGGTCGGACATAATATTCTGACATTTGGGTTGGCACAATGTCTATCAAGATCTATTCTGTTGACTAATATCTTTTGCGATCCACATGACGTGAGCCAGGACAATTTTGCTTAGTTTTCGTTTGATCGAGGAAATAGGTTTTGATTCGTCACGCATATAACCAGCAGGATACACCCACATTTTTGAGAGATGGATAGAGAACAAGCTTAAACGAAAGTGATTTTTCCTACAATCAAGGGCCATAATTCAGGAAATTACAATTCGATATGCACAAATATCAAAAGGAACCAAGATCTTTGGGTTATAAACTTACATTTCAAGTTTCAACAAAATTGGATAAAAATTGTGACCTCTATAAGGGTCCACAACCTTGATATACCATATTTTTACACTATTTGAGAACTTACGCCGGCCATTTTGTCTGTCAGTTTTGGGCCGATTTTCACGAAATTCGAACTCAGCCGTCCTTAGAGTTTAACGGTGATATAATAATACTTTTTTTAAATCAGATAAAAATTATGACCTCTATAGGGTCCACAAGCTAAAAACGTGATTTTTCGTACAATCAGGGGCCATAATTCAGGAAGTTAAGGTCCGATTTGCGCAAATATTGAAAGGAACCGAGATCTTTGGGTTTTAAACTTATATTTCAAGTTTCATCAAAATAGGATTAAAATTTTGACCTCTATAGGGTCCACAACCTTGAAATACCATATTTTTACGTTATTTGAGAACGAAGGGCAGCCATTTTGTCTGTCTGTTTTGGGACGATTTTCACGAAATTCGAACTCAGCTGTCCTTAGGGTTTAACGGTGATATAATAATACTATTTTTTAAATCGGATAAAAGTTATGACCTCTATAGGGTCCACAAGCTAAAAACATGATTTTTCGTACAATCAGGGGCCATAATTCAGGAAGTTACAGTCCGATTTGCACGAATATTGAAAGGAAGCAAGATTTTTGGGTTATAAACTTACATTTCAAGTTTCATCAAAATAGGATTAAAATTGTGACCTCTATAGGGTCCACAACCTTGATATACCATATTTTTACGTTATTTGAGAACGAAGGGCGGCCATTTTGTCTGTCAGTTTTGGGACGATTTTCACGAAATTCGAGCTCAGCCATCTTTAGGGTGTAACGGTGATATAATAATACGTTTTTAAATAGGATAAAAAAATTTCATACAATCAGGGGCCATAATTCAGGAAGTTACGTTCCAATATGCACGAAAATATCGAAAGGAACCGAGATCTTTGGGTTATAAGCATACATTTCAAGTTTAAACCAAATCGGATAAAAATTGTGACCTCTACAGTGTTCACAACCTAAAAACATGATTTTTCGTACAATCCATGAATAATCCATGATAATCCATGAAGTTACAGTCCGATACATGCCAATATCGAAAGCTACCAAGATCTTTTGGAGATAAACCTATATTTCAAGTTTCGTCAAAATTGGATAAGAATTGTGACCTGCAGACTGTCCACAAACAATTGTGGACGGACGGACAGGGGCGACGACAATATACGTCCACATGAAAATGTGGCCGTATAAAAATGTTAACCATTAAATTGCCTTGAATGTCATGATACTTGGGGTAGATACGTGTCGGTTGAGAAATGCAGGGTGTTATTTTTTCTACGGAATCAAACACAAACACAGTGTTTAAGGAATGAATAATTGGGTCACGCTTCCTGTGGATTTAAAATACACACCACCCATTGAGAACTTAACTATTTGTTGTATGATTAAATACAGTATGATTGAGACTTTGAGTTATTGTTCATTACAATATAAATCCATAATTTCATCGGCACCCATCATTCGATAATATAGCTTCCGTCTTTGACAATGTTCGCCTAATCACACGACAATTTCCCGCCATTTTTATAAAGGGTTGAAAATACGATCTTATTTTGGGAAATTATTTGTTTGTTGTATTATTAATTAATAAAATATGATTTAGATTATCAGTTAATAAATGTTGAAAACGATACAAGTCTTGACCAATCTCCCATTTTATTTTGACCTTGCAAATCCTAAAATATAAATCCCTTTATAAACTGTAGTGGCTACGCAATCTATGTACACGTTACCGTGAAAACATGCAGAGATTACTACGCCGTAAATACTACATCGGAAAAATAATAATATAATATGGAACTACGGGGGTATGGATAATTATTTTACTGTAATATAAGAACATGTAAGAAATTATCAGGAAGCCTATTTTGTAAATATGCAGGAATATACATTTCATCAAAATTTGTAATAAAAGGTTCTATGCTGAAATACATACAACCAAATTACACAATTCGACTCACGACTGCTTAATGCATATCAGCATTGGATTTATTGAGAAAATATCAAATCCCTGAAGGGTGACATCATATAAATTCCACAACAATGTATGTTTCATCTCGTAAGATTCCCTTGAATATATGTGTCAAAAATCGTTAAATTTTAGTATTTGGTCATTTTACCGAAAATAAAGGGGCATAACTCTTATTGTTATTAAGAAGAATTCATACCACAATTAAAAATCACATGTCGACAAAATATTAAAATCCCGTACGTAATAAAAATTCATATTTACTTCCCGTACGGTATTCAATTCATACCACAATTAAAAATCACATGTCAACAAAATATTCAAATCCCATACGTAATAAAAATAGCTGAACCTCGCTATTTTTCATATTTAATTCCCGTGCGGCATTCAAATTTATGTCAGTAACATTCCTACAAAATTAAGCATTTTCGTAATACACTGAATGAAAGCTTGCCGATTCTGCTTCGGCATCAAATACACAACCGCAATATTCCTTCACATGACCAGGATGCTTCACGCCATATTTGAAAACAATCCGATAAAAACTCTAGTCTCTATCATATTCACAATCCAAAATTTGGGCGTATAAAAAGTGATCTAGAGTAACAACCCATAAGTAGTTATCAGAAATAATTATTGTTTGAAAAATATAAATGATGACCGCAGACTGTAAGATTTCCTTTAAATACAGACCCTGTTTTATTAGATGTATTTATAATACAATATCTATTATGACAATAAATCACAGAATTATAAACATGACTCCTATAGCATAATTACTTTTACTCCATTTTTGACATTTCAAACTTGGCGGTCATGATTTCTTCATCTGAATCCAGTAAACTTGGAAGTGCTCTGAAAAAGAAACAATAGATATTGCCTGGTAAATAGATGGTGCCTGGTCAATAGGATTCTCTATCAGAACACAAAATGGATTACAGAAGTTTTAAAAAGATTTCTCATCAACTGTAATTTATAACCTCATAACCTCATAGGTTATAAGTCCAGTAACTTACCTACTGCGAATAAGTCCAGGAAGTTTTAAAATAAACATTCTTGAAAGTTGGATTTGTGCAATGATTTATAGTTTTTGATCAGAGTTAAGGTGTAAATTAGGTGTAAATTGTCATTTTCAGATTATGACTATATATTTGACTTTATTCGCTTTTTAAGTAGATCTAATCAATTCTGCTTACAAAGCATTTTTTCAGATTCAAAATCGGATAAAACAGTTTTTTTCATAGAGGTTCAAGGTTGCGATTTTTTACTTTTTGTGGAAGAATTTAAGATTTGACATAGTTTGGAAAAAGTAATTTTTAAGGTTTTTTGTGATGCTCTATTTCATTTCATTGTAAATATCTATATGCCTTCTCTCAAGAGCTACTGTCTGTTCCAGGAGATACTCCGACTCTAAAATTCCTCGCCATTTCTTCAGTTTTTAATTTAAACAGCCAAACTTGGTGATATACCTGAAATTGTCATCCCGTTGCTCTCTTTGTCGAGCCTTAACGCCTAGAAGTTCGATAAAATTAACTATTTCGACATTGTTTCAGTCTCAAAACATAAACATTACAAAGTGCGTCTGCATAATGGGACACTTGCATTTTGCGTAAAGGGTAGACAGGGATCTCCGATACCGGGTACATTCGGTTAGAAATATTTAGTGAAGGAAAATTTGTCCGATTCTTTTGTGGCAGTAATACTTATTAGATTTCACATTGTGAATCCTGTGTTAAACACTCATGTGTTTTGGTTGGATTAATATTATGTTCTGTACGTTTCCACTCGGTTTTTGAGAGTAAGGTCTGAAGAGGTGACCTTTTAAATAAAAATTTTATTAGTTTTCCAAACTACATAGGTTCTGATCAGCCCTAAATAAATATTTAAAATATATTTATCTAAATTATCTCCCTTTGGCGATACAGTTTTTAGCAGTTATTTAGAGAAACAGAATTCTATACACAATAATTACATTCGTAAAATCCATTTTAAACTAAAGGAGGGCCCATCTACAAAACCGGGGGGGAGGGGGGACAAAATTATAGACCATCCATAGCCACATATGCCGTGTTCTGTAATGCATATTGGGGATCGCGTGGCTAAGTGGGTATGACGCTGGCTCGCTAGCCTGGAGGTCGGGTGTTCGATCCCTGCATTGGCCGAGAAAGTTCATACAGATTTTCCGGCGTGGTTCCCCCTTGTCAGTGATGCAGGACGGAGGGCCTGACAAGGACAGCTGTCTAGTCGTTCGGATGGGACAAAAAACCGAGGTCCCGTGTATATATTGGAATGCACGTAAAAGATCCCCTGGCAGTTGGAATTCGATATAAGAGTAGGCGATAGTACCGCTGCCCGGGCAAAATTTCCCTCATAGCACACTTTATGACGTATGCCCGTCTTCATTAGCCCAGTGTAGGAGCAGAACAGTAGGACGTTAAACCCCATTTCATTTCATTTCATTTCTGTAATGCATAACCTTGATTGAAGAAATGAAATGATGTAATTGATGTTTAATGGCACGCCAGCATCAACTGGGCGATAGTGCGCCAGACATAATTATTATATAAAAATCGTTTTCGCTTTTGTTGCAGACTTAATGAGAAATTAGGTTACGTATACTATTAGTTTGACCATCACCCCAGCCTAAATTCAACTTTTAAATTTCATGGGTTCTCAAGACAAAGTTTTAAGCAAAGGAATAACTATGCAACCTGCGATTACTTTCGCATTATTATGGACTGAGTTATTATTGTGTATGCCTATAGCCTCCTTTCAAATTTCCATCACGTTTCAGTTTAGAATAAAAATTTTATGTAGTTTAGGCTACACAAAATAAATGTCTTGTTTCTCGGGCAACTGACAGCTGAAACTGTAGGGGGGGAGGGCGGTTTCTTTTTTTTTTTTTACCTCATTGCTGGCTAGAGGATGGTGCAAAATAAAATTTGGCTATTGTTGAAAATTGTTGGGGCGGGAGGGCGGCCTTGTATTTTTTTTTTTTTTTTTTTTTTTTTTTTTTTAATGAGAAAGTCATTACTTGTCTACGGTTTTGCTTTCAGTTATATATTGTACATACTTAGAACATAAACCCAAAAATCAAGTCAACACTGACTGAAAGGAAAATAATTTTCCATATTTATTTCACGTAATGTAGCTTACAAATGGTAATGGTGACAACCATAATTGAAATTGTTTTAAAATAACATTCCGTACGACTATTAATAGCCGTCCATAATAACAACAATAATTTAAAGAGTAAGCCTCTGTCAGCATGTGTATCAAAAATAATCATCACGGTAAACGACACTTAGAACTAAATCTAGTATCGCTGGTTTGACCTAATTCCAACCAATGTATGTCACATGTCATCGGGATTCGTGAAATGACTGTTTCTCAGGATATTCGGTGTGTTTCTCAGGATATTCGGTGTTCTATCTGGGGTTTATATCGAATGACTATTTAAATTTAACTAACAACTGGTCAGTAAAACCATTAAATGTGTAATCCAATTATTATTTTCCGGATTATCAAAACTACCGTCATGTGCTAATGACCCAGATTCTAATTAAATAATTTGACTAAGGTTAATGGTGACTATAATCGTATCGTATTCGTAGCCACAAGTAATAATTAACCTGTTCTACGATTCATTGTTTTATAAGTAGGATTTTTCAAACATGGACCGACTGAAGCCGGCAATAATGAGCCGATTAAGATCGAATGATTGAAATACATTGCATTATTGTCAATGACTTTCGGTGTTTAACACTAATCAAAATCTAGGTCACCAGGGGAGGTAATTAAAATCACGTGATACAAAAATGGAGGTTCTTTCGATATCAATAAAAACGACCCGTAAATGAGCATTTACATCTGAATCAGTTTAATACATTTGAATGGATATACAAGTATGACGCATGTAGGTACATGCGGCATATTTTTTTTATGACTTGCTTATCGATGTTCGGGCGGGCGTTACATATTTTTTATTTTTCATCAAGACTAATAAATAGGCCGCACGCGCAACCAATTTTGCGTGCGGGCGGTGCCCGAGAAACAACTTATTTTATTTGTGTTGCCTTATATCAATATCAAAACGCTACAGCCCTTGGGGCCAATTAACAATTCAAGTCAGTTGGATAAACAACTGTGGTCTTAAATCCCATAAAAATGAAAGTTATATTCTACTGGGCCGAAACAACTTCATTAACATCCAAGTAGGCCGAAACGACTCAAAGCCAAACTTGCGCCCACACCCAAATCAACTATTCCAGATAACTAGGTCAAACATGGCTGATGTTCAATATCGCGATGTAAACAAACCACGATTTTTCAAGAGAGAGAGGTTATATAGTTTGATCTGAAATTGGTTCCCTCGTGTAAGAAAGTAATGGGATGGGAATTCCAGGTATGTCACTAAGTTTAGCCGTTTTAATTAATAATTGAAGAAATGGCAAGCAATTTTCGTGTCATAGTGTCACCTGAAACCGAGAGTAGATAATATGTTCAAATTGTTCATTTTTGTGGTCTTTTTGAGACATTAATAAAATAAAAAGGAATGGAGATAATACAAGTGAAATTATGTGAACATGTCAAAAAGTATGTGAATTTTTAAAATTACACATCTTTAATCTTGCATTTTGTTGTCATAGCAACCAAAATAGAAAAAGTGCAATTTTTGACCATTTTCAAAGATGTTTAACATAACAAAAGATAGGTTGCCAGGCATTTACAAGACACTCATATCAATTTCATAGAGATCAGATGATATATTTGTCAGCATATATAAAGGCTGTCAGTTATTTATAACTATAGGCAACAGCCTACAGTACAAATACAATAAATCTGAAAGATAATGCTATAAGTAATATCAAATTTTAAAATTAAGTTACAAGTTACTTTCTATATTGATAATACATGTGTTTAACGAAAGTAAGACATATCTCAACAAAATTGAAACTCATGAGATTTTAAATATAAATTATTCTTATTGTAGGCGATATTTACAATTTAAATCTTACTATTTTATTTAAAATATTCACAATAAATAGAGTAACTGAAGTTTGAGTTAATAGCAGAGCATTATTTGTCTTAATTCTATACCTTTTGATATAAACAAGGATAAATTCCTTATTACAATGTGATCAGTCGAATTGAATAGTGACACTAGATTACTTACTGTTGGGGATCTAATCTAATAAGAGAGAGAGAGAGAGAAATGGGGTTTAACGTCCACTCGACACAAACTAGGTCATTTCGGGACTAACATATGGTTTTAATTTTATTTCAATAATTCGCTTGTGCGTAGGGGTCTTTAGCAGTGGGAGGAAACAGCGCGCACGCTAACCATTCAGCCATCCAACCCCCCTCTAATCTAATAAACCATGACGGTAAGAAATTATGTCTTAAATCTTGCAAGATAGGACAGTATATCATGAAGTGGATTTCATCGCCCACTTGATAATGTTACACAGTTTTCATATACTTTCTACCCAGGGGGTTTTGTCCCTACGACCTTGTTCTACCTCGAGAAGAACTGTTGAACATTTTAAGTTTGCTAATGCAAATCTCAGCTTATGTGGAAGATTGCTGTTTAAGTATGATTCGCAATGTATACCAGATTTAAGTAGACTGTAAAACATACATTTTAAAGTAAGCCATTTAAAAAATATTTAAAACCAATGTAATATCAAATGATATGGATTGTGTATATACATTTGAGTAAAACAGTTTGGGTTGTTAACATAGCAACCACAGTTATTTTTTTTCAAAAATCACTACTTTCCAATAATTTTGACATCAATATTGATTATTGTATATTTTAAAACCAGCTACCAGGCAAAAGCCTGATGTCCCCCGCCGAAATCCCAAAATAAATAAGATGACACATATTAATTAATCGCACATTTATTTTTTTTCAAAAGTATCAAGCAATCAAACCGATTATCAACTATACACCAAGTTTCATCACTGTCTATCAGATAGAATCAAAGTTATCTGGCCCCAAAGCATCGGCCAATAAAATTGCTTAGCACTGTTTAGCTTTAGCTCGAAATGTTAATCACTGAACTCAGTCAAGAAATTCACCTACTGAACATCTACATCAAGTTTAAACATTCTACCTCAATTAATAAAAGCAGAGTTGTTATGTTCCAATGCCTTGACCAATCAAATTGCTTATCGCTCCTTAGCCTAAGCAAAAAATTCTCATCATCAAGGTAATGATATAATGAATCTATAGTCGGAGTTTCATCACTCTCACTTAATTATAACAAAAGTTATCGAGCCCCAAAACATTAACCAATCAGATTGCTGTAAGCAGACAATGTTCATTATCCAACTAGAAGTAGATCATGGCATTCTAGCTCAATTAGGAGAGTTATTGTGTCCCAAAAAGTGTGACCGACAGACAGACAGACAGACGGATGAAACCATTTTAATAGTTCCCTGCTGTCTTCAAAAGGCGGGGGACAAAAAATAAATAAACTGAAAACATTTAAATGCCTTTTCTCAAGAGCAGGAAAGTGGACCAGGAGTCCTAGGGCGTCAGCCTAACTTAAAAGTGTACCAATTTTTACTTATATGTTATCAATACATACATATCTGGTATCATCAGAATGTAAGTCTGCCGGGTATCTGGTGGTGGGTGTGGCTGTAAGGGCTGAGATTCTGGACATGAATTCCTGAGCTAAATTAGCTCAAAAGTGTACCACATGAAAATGGTACAGCAGTGTACTTTATATCTTCATGTATTACAACCAGCGGCTGCCAGGCAGGATACGCCCACATTTTGCAAGAGATGGATAGAGAACAAGCTAAAAACAAACAGGATTTTTTGTACAATTAGGGGCAATAATCCAGAAAGTTATGCTCTGAAATCAAGGGCCATAATTCAGGAAGTTACAATCCGATATGTACGAATATCGAAAGGAACTGAGATCTTTGGGTTATAAACTTAGATTTCAAGTTGCATCAAAATCAAAAGAAAATTGTGACCTCTAGAGGGTCCACAACATTGATATACCATATTTTTACACTAATTGTGTACGAGGAGACGGCCATTTTGTCCGGCAGTTTTGGTTCGATTTTCACGAAATTCAAACTCAACCAAAATTACAGTGTAACACTGATATATTTGAACGTTTTTTTAAATCGGATAATAATTGTGACATCTAGAGGGACCTCAAGCTAAAAACACGATTTTTCGTACAATCAGGGGCCATAATTCAGGAAGTTACAGTCAGATATGCGCGAATATTAAAAGGAACCAAGATCTTTGGGTTATAAACTTACATTTCAATATTTATCACAATCAGAAGAAAACTGTGACCTCTAGAGGGTCCACAACATTGATATACCATATTTTTACGCTATTTGAGTACGAACGGCGGACATTTTGTCTGTCAGTTTTGGTCTGATTTTTACGAAATTCAAACTCAGCCATCCGTAGGGTGTAACGGTGATATACTATAACGACTTTTTAAATCGGATAAAAATTATGACCTCTATATGGTCCACAAGCTAAAAACGCGTTTTTTTCGTACAATCAGGGACCATAATTCAGGAAGTTACTGTCCGATATGTGCGAATATCGAAAGGAACCAAGATCTTTGGATTATAAACTTACATTTCAAGTTTCAACAAAATCGGATAAAAATTTTGACCTCTATAGGGTCCACAACCTTGATATACCATATTTTTACGCTATTCGAGAATGAGGGGTAGAAATTTTGTCTGTCAGTTTTGGGCCGATTTTCACAAAATTCGAACTCAGTTGTCCTTAGGGTGTAACAGTGATATAATAATACGGTTTTACAAATCGAATAAAAATTATGACATCCATAGGGTCCACAAGCTAAAAATGTGATTTTTCGTACAATCAATAGCCATAATTCAGGAAGTTACGGTCCGATATGCGCGAATATCGAAAGGAACCGAGATCTTTGGGTTATAAACTTACATTTCAAGTTTCATCAAAATAGGATTAAAATTATGACCTCTATAGGGTCCACAACCTTGATATACCATATTTTTACGCTATTTGAGAACGAAGGGCGGCCTGTTTTTTTCTGTCAGTTTTGGGACTATTTTCACGAAATTCGAACTCAACCGTCCTTAGGGTGTAACGGTGATATAATAATACGTTTTTTTAAATAGGATAAAAATTATGACCTCTATAGGGTCCACAAGCTAAAACCCGATTTTTCGTACAATCAGGGGCCATAATTCAGGAAGTTATGGTCCGATATGCGCGAATATTGAAAGGAACCAAGATATTTGGGTTATAAACTTACATTTCGAGTTTCATTAAAATAGGATTAAAATTGTGACCTCTATAGGGTCCAGAAGCTAAAAACGTGATTTTTCTAGAAACAGGGGCCATAATCCATGAAGTTTCGATCCAATACATGCCAATATCGAAAGCAACCAAGATCTTTTGGAGATAATCCTATATTTCAAGTTTTGTCAAAATCGGATAATAATTGTGACCTGTAGAGCATCCACAAACAATTGTGGACGGAGGGGTGACGACAATATACGTCCACATGAAAATGTGGCCGTATAAAAACACTCTGACAGACATTTTTAGTGGTGTGGTACCCATGACAAGAGTTAAGTAATTGCCAGACCACAGCCAGGCTAGATTAGCTGAAATCTGTACCACCTAAAGCTGCTTGGAAGTTACAGAACTAACACAGTTATATGGGACAACATTCATTGGTTTATTATATACAAGCACGACTTTTGGATAAGTATTCTCTTATGTTATTAAACACAATGACATTTAGTTGTTGTTGTTGTTTATTAAAGATTTAACATCCAACACATTAGATATGATATTATGGACAGGTTGATTTAATTAAATTATTTACACTTAATGGGTTGAGAATTGGTAAAAACATACAATACAAACGTCCGTGTATATCAAAAGTCTCCTTAAAATTGGTCAACACACAAAATAAAAAGTCCTTGTATATTATAGATAGGTTGCCAGGAAACGAAACATACGCCCACAGCAGCTAAACTGTCCGGACAGTCAACAAGAGTTATCGCATATTTTTACTTTTTTAGGTAAAGAAACATTTATAATACATAGGCCTGCAGCCAAAATTCCTAGCGTAAAGTTCCGCTACAAAGTCCTCCCTAACAAACAAACTATACATTTTTGGAAAGCTTATAACACCAGGAACACAAATCCAGAGAGTTCCAAGCAAAAAGTTTGCACTAACTCAATTTAGGGCCAGATGAAAATTGTAATAATTATCAAGTAAATGCTATATTTATACGAACAATTGTGAAGTTGACATAAAATTAAATATTGTCGAAAACACCCGATGCCTTCATCCTATGCAAAGAATATGCTATTGGTTAAATTTTGATTTAAAGCAAAATGCAGAAATTATAAAGGACAGGGGAACATACAGAATTTCGGAAATCCATTTATGGTAAAATGAGTTTATGGAAAATATCAATAATTATTGATATAGTCCGATTTGGTTTGTTACATAATTCCCATCCGCTTTATTTTGTAGGTTTTGATGCTTGATTACAAAAAACCAATGTTGACATTTTTTCTTAGTAGGTCTTCATAGTATGGGAGGCCCTTATTTGAGGGTAGCCATTTTTTTGACAATATTCCAACTTATTTTTTTATTTTCATTTTATTTATAATGTCATCGACATATCAACTGTGATTTAACAGTATATTAATATTGGCGGCATTCATGACTATATTTCAGATTGTTTTCAAGCATTTCATGATGATATTTCCAAGGTGGCGACCATTTTTGGCGGATAATCGAACGATGTGCTGATTTCGATTAAGTAGTAGTGTTTGGTATCAATATATATGTTTTCTGGGTCACAGATTCCATTCATGACATTACCAACCTTGTAAAATGATCCGGGATCACATGGCTAAGTGGGTATGACGCTGGCTCGGTAGCCTGGAGATCGGGTGTTCGATCCCTGCCGAGAAAGTTCATCCAGATTTTCCGGCGTGGTTCCCCCTTGTCAATGATTCAGGACGGAGGGCCTGACAAGGACAGCTATCTAGTCGTTCGGATGGGACGAAAAACCGAGGTCCCGTGTCTTCATTAGCCCAGTTCGGAGAAGAACAGTAGGACGTTAAACCCCATTTCATTTCATTTCATTTTGTAAAATGATCACACGTTCATATACTTAGCATACTTAGCATATGGCGAGAAAATAGGACGATGTGTTGATATTGAGTAAGTAGTTGTCGTTGGTGTCAATTTTCAAAGGCACATACTCCATTTCGGTCAGTAACAACTGTGTAAAATGATTATAAGTTCACCTATTTTGCATATTTACAATATGACGGCCATTTTTGGCGGGGAAAATGGAACGATGTGCGGATATTGATTAATGTTTTAGTGGCGCAGATTCCATATCTGCCGTTTACAACTGTGTAAAATGATCGCATGTTCACATATTTAGCATATTTCTAATATGGCTTTCATGTGTGGCGGGAAAATGGGACAATGTGCTGATTTTGATTACGTAGTCGCGTTTTTGTGTCAATATTTTTTTTCGGGGGCACAGATTTGATTTCTGCCATTTACAACTGCGGGAAATGGTGGTATGTTCACACATTCAGCATTTTTTTGTTTGTGGCAGGACGTTTTCTAAACACATTACTGAAACGGTTTCTGAATACAATTCTGTGTAGAATGTCCCGGGAAGCCCGTGACTCATCCGAGTTGACCACTGAGCTAATATCGGTTTTGCAGGAAAATAGCACATTTACTTGGTTGATCGCATTGTAGTAGTTGAACTCCAATCTGATTTTAAGACTTGGTAGCGCCATCGAGACTTTCAGTTGATCTTGTCTGTCAGTTATCAATACAAAAGTAACGATGGTTAAAAATGTGAGACTTACAACTATTGAAAAGGTAATTAATAAATTAAAAAGTAGAACAGAAATGTATGATATTAAATATAAAGTGGTATACAAAGAAATAAAAACAAGGACTGCAAATGCAATAGTAATACTTGCTATAAGAAACCCTTATGGCATAAATTATACTATCAACTGACTCCAAGCTGCATGTGGAAGGAGTCGTTCGGAGGATTATTGTTGCCTTGGAAAAACAAACTATATCACCACTTAAACGATGCCGTGACCCTTCATTTAAGACATCTCTGCCATCTCCACTGAAAGAACTGATGGAGGTGATGTCAAAGTAGCAAGTATTTCATTTACAGACACGTCCCCACCACTATCATTCACGTTGCCACCAGGCTGGAACGGAGCTCCTGGCCATATGCTTGCTACGCTGTTACGACCTTTATGTCTATATAGGGAAGATACTAAGCTTCGACCATCAGCTCCAGTCAAGCATCCACGAAGGAAACATCAAGAAAACTATGAAGTGTTCTTGATTGCTTGACTTTTCGTTGTTCTCTGCTTTGAGAATGAATGAGGACGGGTGAGCATAACGCAGTCTCTATAGGAGTGGCGATAGAACGCCTTACGTCTGGTAGGCACATCACAGGAGTGTGGTGAGATAGTATTCCGGTCTGACTGTTAACCGCGAGATCATGGTGGGAACATTTTTCGTGTACTAAGATCTTGTAGTAAGCGCTTGGTGTGGTCGTGGCAGGAGCATGATGGGCACGTGGCGTAAGCACCACCCTGCCGCTATGCTCTCTTTCTCTTCATGCCAGGAATAGGCTTTTCTTTCCCAGGAAAATCAACATCAGCTCAGTGGTCATCTCGGATGAGGAATTTTCATTATTGGATAATAAACCAGATAGGTACGACACCGTACCGGCTTTCAGGAATGTGCCACAACCTAATAGCCTACGTACCAGACTTGGACTCAGAAACCAGTAAATATATACAAGTAAATAAATGATAATAATGTGTTTAGAAAATGTTCCACCATCTTGGAAATATGCTAAATTGGTGAACATACGACCATTTTATGTAGTTGTATATGACAGAAATCAAATCTTCCTCCCTGAAAACATATATATTGTGTGATAGAACATGTCTGGGATGAGATTGGACGCCATCTGTATCGGAGACCACAGATGCACAATATTGCTGCTTTAGAAGCTGCTCTTGTCCAAGAATGGAACAATTTGCCCCAGGTCTTCTTTCAAACATTGGTTAATTCCATGTGACGTCGCTGTACAGCGTGCGTAAGAGCCCGTGGAGGACACACGCGTTACTGACATCTGTGTCATACTTTTGGTTTTGACCTCTCTGACTTTGTACCGTTGATTACAGATTAAACATCCATAAGTCTCCAAATGTGTTGTTATTGATGTGTTCCCATTTGAATATTGTTCACGAAATGAAATGAAATGAAATGGGATTTAACGTCCTACTGTTCTGCTCCGAACTGGGCTAATGAAGACGGGCATATGCCATACGGTGTGCTATGAGGGAAATTTTGCCCGGACAGCGGCACTACGGCCTACTCTTATATCGAATTCCAACTTCAAGGGATCTTTTACGTGCACGCCAATGTGTACACGGGACCTCGGTTTTTCGTCCCATCCGAACGACTAGAAAGCTTTCCTTGTCAACCCCTCCGTCCTGCATCACTGACAAGGGAGAACCACGCCGGAAAATCTGGATGAACTTTCTGGACCAATGCTGGGATCGAACACCCGACCTCCAGGCTAGCGAGCCAGCGTCTTAGCCACCGTGATTCCCGAATATTGTTCACAATAAGAAGCAAAATAAATAAGATATGTTTACAGGGTCATTTTGTTATACGAAAAACTAAGTGATGCGTTTTCCATGGCGCTCAGTATATTTCAGTTTTTCGGTACAAGCATCAGAGAATGGAGAATGCAACCATATCTCATGGAAATATAATTGTGTAATTAATTAAAAATAAACAACCATCACAGCTTTGTGGAAAATTCATTTTAGTTAATGATTGATTCATTCAGAAAATTTGGGTGACAAAGAAATTTTTTTGGCAAATAGGCTCAGCCCCCAACCCCTAACTGAGATTGGCCCCCTACACCCATGTAGCCCCTTACCTTTTGTTCAATCCGATTCAGTTTGTTGAATCAAATATTGTTTAAACTATTGTTTTACCTCCAATCCGAACGACTGGGGATTGTCCTTTCAGCCCACTCCCATCCCGTACCACTGACAAAGGGGGGGCGGGAGTCCGCACCTGGGTTGTCTTGTACATGTACATATCTAATGTGAAATGTGAAAATGAAACAAAAAAGACTGTTAAAGAAACCGAATTTGATGTTTATACATGTAGTGACAGTGATGGTGATAACGATCAACTTTGATGACATTTAAAGTGCAGAGTAACTGCGTAATTTTGATTTTTAATAATTGTTTTACTTCAATAAATAATTAGTTTTTTTCTTATATCTATATTTGTTAGCAAATTACACAATTATAGATACGGTTTCAGTTTAAATGTTTGTGATTCGGCCTTAAATATCTGAACTAGTGGTTTACAGTTACCTGTAGTAAAAATAAAGTAGGGTATAATTGAAATGGTATGTGGATGTGGGTTTATGTTTTAGTGGAAAAAATCACATGGTTTCGATGCGTTTTGCAAAACTACAGACAGAGTCCGGTCTCCATTACTTCATAGACATATTGCTCAACCAATGTCAACATATCTTCTTGCTTATCAGACTAGGCGCTCCGCCGATAATTTCTGGGTAAACACCCACTCACCAACCCTAGCAGTCCCCTGGGACCCGATTAACAATATAAATAATGGGCTTGTGTGCTCACACATGCATGGTCTTGTGTGTGTGTGTCATACAGAATCAGCAGTCAACACACGTCTGAAATACTGTTATCAATTGCAGACATTTGACAGAAAGGGAGATAACTCTCTATTACCGTTAATGGATTTCCAAAATTCTGTATGCTCCCTTGTCCATTATGTTTTCTGCATTTTGGTTTAAATCAAAATTTAACCAATAGCATATTCTTTGCCGAGGATGAAGGCATTGGGTGTTTCCGCCAATATTTAATGTTATGTCAACTTCACGATTGTTAGCATAAATATAGCATTTACTTGAAAATTGTGTTTCTAAGCAAGCTAGAAATTTTGATTAAGAGTAACAACTCATAAGTAATTATCAGAAAATCATTAGAATTTGTTTGGTTTTTATAGAGTTCTGCCCCATGCTAACGTTTAGTATACGAAACATTTAATATCGTGGATTTAGCTGTTCAGTTATCAAACTTCATTGAAAATGAATATACTTCTTCGTCTCAAGACCTTAAACTCTGTGTATCAATCTGAAGTCAATCGGATGATAACTTTAGCCCCTAGAGCGTCACAAGATTTTTCAAAGTGATCAAGGGCCATAACTTTGGCAGTAATTATCAGAAATCACTGAAAATCAATAGGCTTCTTCGTCTCGTTACCTTAAACACTGTGTATAAATTTAAAGTCAATCAAATATTATCTTTAGTCTCTAGAGCATCCAAAATATATTTTGAAGTGATCAAGGGCCATAACTCTGGCAGTAATTATCTGAAATCAATAGGCTTCTTCATCTCGTGACCTTAAATACTGTGTATAAATTTAAAGCCATTCGGATATTAACGTTGGCCTCTAGAGCGTCCACAAGGTTTTTTGAAGTGATCAAGAGCCATAACTCTGGCAGTAATTATCAGAAATCGCTGAAAATCAATAGGATTCTTCGTCTCATGACCTTAAAAACTGTGTATAAATTTAACTTTAGCCTCTAGAGTGTCCACAAGATTTTTCAAAGTGATCAAGGGCCATAACTCTGGCAGTAGTTATTGGAACTCGCTGAAAATCAATAGGCTTCTTCGTCTCATAACCTTAAACACTGTGCAGAAATTTAAAGTCATTCGGATATTATCAACTTTAGCCTCTAGAGCGTCCACAAGATTTTTCAAAGTGATCAAGGGCTATAACTCTGGCAGTAATTATCAGAAATCGCTGAAAATCAATAGGATTCTTTGTTTCATGACCTTAAACACTGTGTATAAATTTAAAATTAATCGGATATTAACCCTGGCCTCTAGAGTGTCCACAAGATTTTTTAAAGTGATCTAGGGCCATAACTGTGGCAGTAATTATCGGAAATCGCTGTAAATCAATAGGCTTTTTCGTCTCATGACCTTAAACGCTGTGTATAAATTTAAAGTGAATCGGATATTAACGTTAGCCTCTAGAGTGTCCACAAGCAATTGTGGACGCCGGACCAACGGAAGGACGGGGGAAACGACAATATATGATCACATTTCAAAGTGGGCGTATAAAAAGTCAATTTAAAATGACATTTAGTAAACTGGAAGGTCTATATATATTAACATGAAACCATTATTATGTTGTGCATTATGATTAGAAGAGTTATTACATATTTAACAAATGTATAAACAACTAAGAATTTATAAAGACAACATGATTAACTAATTAAACCAGCGGCTGCCAGGCAGGTTACGCCCACATTTTCGAGAGATGGATAGAGAACAAGCTAAAAAGAAAGTGATTTTTCCTACAATCAAGGGCCATAATTCAGGAAATTACAATTCGATATGCGCAAATATCGAAGGGAACCGAGATCTTTGGGTTATAAACTTACATTTCAAGTTTCAACAAAATCGGATAAAAATTCTGACCTCTATAGGGTCCACAACCTTGATATACCATATTTTTACGCTATTTGAGAACGAGGGGGGGCCATTTTGTCTGTCAGTTTTGGGCCGATTTTCACGAAATACGAACTCAGCCGTCCTTAGTAGACATGGCAAGGTTTGGGGGCGTTTGGAAAAGTGGACAATGAAATATTTATGAAACATTTTATTTTTATTTCGCTGGAACAATAATAGTTTATCCTATCATCTTGTAAGATGTGGGGAAAATATATTCTACAAAATGTATTAATTTGTGGTGTTTTTCACCACAAGAGTTCCACAAGATATTGAACTTAGAAAACAAAATCATTTTTTTTTTTCCAAAAATTTCTTCTCAGACCTCCCCATGTGCCTGTGTGGTACCACATTCCACAAAATTTGCGACTTAGAATAGTTTTGATAGAGTGTTTTGGGTCTGTGGTGTTTTTCACCACAAGAGTTCCACAAGATATTGGACTTAGAAAAAATATCAATTTTTTCAAAAATTTCTTCTCAGACCTCCCCATGTGCCTGTGTGGTACCACATTCCACAAAATTTGCGACTTAGAATAATTTTGATAGAGTGTTTTGGGTCTGTGGTGTTTTTCACCACAAGAGTTCCACAAGATTTTGGACTTAGAAAAAATATTAATTTTTTCAAAAATTTCTTCTCAGACACCCCTCTGTGCCTGTGTGGTACTACATTCCACAAAATTTTTGACTTAATTCGACAAAAATCTCGGTTCCTTTCGATATTTGTGCATATCGAATTGTAATTTCCTGAATTATGCCTGGCAGCCGCTGGTTTAAAATCAGATAAACATTATGACTCTATAGGGTCCACAAGCTAAAAACGCAATTTTTCGTACAATCAGGGGCCATAAATCAGGAAGTTACGGTCCAATATGCGCGATTATCGAAAGGAACCGAGATATTTGGGTTATAAACTTACATTTCAAGTTTCAACAAAATCGAATAAAAATTGTGACCTCTATAGTGTCCACAACCTTGATATACCATATTTTTACGCTACTTGAGTAGCAAATGTACTAATCAATTGAGCAGAAGAGGAGTGCGCATCATGTGACTGGCTGTATTATATCGTCTGTTCTATAAATATCGTTTGTTGCTATATTTATAATGTGGGTTTTATGGATTTGGACTTTACGACTTTACTTACTTAATACGTAATTAATAATGACATGTTGCGTTAATTGAAATGTATGGAAACTTTATATTATATTTGTAAAGTAAAAGATTAAATCAACATTTTAAAAACGTGTTTGAAATAAAATTAAAATTTTATGTGTTTACCATTCTTGGTTGTACTTTATTAAGATCTTTATTAATATTATTTAGGGGTATTTCATGAAAACAAAACTTATAAACTAAGGCCATTTAATTATGAAATGTTCTTTTAATTAATAAATACGACAAATTTTAAAACGTTTTTATTTAACAATGTTTAAGACACTTTAAGCCTGCCAGGAAATTCAAGATTAATAACACTGAGAGAGACAGACAGGGGCAGAGAGGGAGGGAGAGAGACATAGATAGGGAAGAAGAGAAAGGCAAACAGACACACACAGACAGACCAACAGACCCGCAGAAAGACAGAGAGGGTGGAGGGAGAGGCAGGAGGGGGAGAGAGAGAGAGTGAGAGAGAGAGAGGGGGAGGGAGAGAGAGAGGGAGAAAGAGAGAAGGGAGAGACAGTGAGAGGGGGAGAAAGAGTGGGAAGAGGGGGGGGGGGCGAAGAGGGACAGAGGAGAGAGAGAGAAAAGAGGTGGAGGGAGAGAGAGGAGGTGGGAGGGAAGAGGCAGAGAGAGGGAGAGAGATGGACAAGGAGAGAGACAAAGAGAGAGAGAGAGAGGAGGGAGAGAGAGAAGAGACAGATAGAAGAGACAGGTGGGAGGGAAAGAGAGGGGCGATGGAGAGAGAGAGAAGGGGGAGGGAGAGAGAGAAGGGGAAACAGAGAAGAGAGGTAGAGAGACAGACAGGATAGAGAAGAGACAGAAGAGGGAGAGAGAGAAGAGACATAAGAGGGAAGAGGCAGAGAGGGAAGAAGCAGACAGAGAGAGAGATAGACAGAGGGAGAGAGAGAGGGGGAGAGAGAGAAGAGAAAGAGAGAAGAGACAGAGAGAGAGACAGAGAGAGAGAGGGGAGGGGGAGGGAGATAGGCAGAGAGAGAGAGAGGGAGAGAGACAAAGAGAGAGAGAAAGAGGAAGAGAGACAGACAGAAAGAGGGAGAGACAGACAGAGGGAGAGAGAGACATAAAGAGGGAGAGAGGGAGAGAGAGAAGAGACATAGAGAGAAGAGACAGAGAGGGAGACACACAGATAGAGAGAGAGAGAGAGTGGGAGAGAGAAAAGAGAGAAGACAGAGAGAGAGAGAGAAGACAGAGAGGGAGAGACATACAGATAGAGAGAAAGATATAGGCAGAGAGAGAGATAAACAGAGAAAGACAGTAAGAGGGAGAGAGAGAGAGAGAAAGAGATAGACAAAGAGAGAGAGGGGTAGAGAGAAGAGACAGAGGGAGAGACAGATAGAGAGAGGGAGAGAGAGAAGAGACAGAGAGGGAGAGACAGAGATAGAGGGAGAGAGAGAAGAGACAGAGAAGGAAGAGAGGCAGAGAGAGTGAAGGGGCAGAGAAAGTGAAGGGCAGAGGCAGAGAGGGAAGAGGCAGGGAGAGAGACAGACAGGGAGAGGGAGACAGACAGAGAAAGAGGGAGAGAGATTGACAGAAAGAAGGAGGGAGAGGGAGACAGAGATAAGATACAGAGAGAGGGGGAGGGAGAGAGAGGAAGAGAGAGAGAGGGGGAGAGAAGAGGGAGAGAGTGATAGAGGAGAGACAGAGAAGAAAGAGTGGGAAGAGACAGAGAAGAGAGGGAAGAGGCAGAGAGGGAAGAGAGACAGACAGGGAGAGGCAAACGGAGAGAGAGAAGACAAAGAGGGAGAGAGAGGAAGAGAGAGAGGGGGAGAGAAGGAGAGAGAGAAGAGATAGATAGAGAGAAAGACACAGAGGGAGAGAGACAGAATGAAAGAGGGGGAGAGAGAAACAGAGAGAGAGAGGGAGAGAGAAAAGAGAGGGGGAGGGACAGAGAGTGAAGAGGCAGACAGGAGAGAGAGACAGAGGAGAGAGAAGAGGGGGAGGGAGAGGGAGGAGAGGGAGGGAAGAGGCAGAGAGGGAAGAGACAGAGAGGGAAGAGGCAGGGAGAGGGGGAGAGACAGATAGGGGGAGGGAGAGAGACAGAGAGAAAGAGGGAGGGAGACAGAGAAAGAGAGAGAGGGGGAGGAAGAGAGAGAGAAGAGACAGAGAGAAAAGGGAGGGAGAGAGAGTAAAGGGTGGAGGGTGGAGAGAAGGGGGTGGAAAGAGGGGGGGAAGAGGGAGAGAGAGAAGAGAGAGATAGACAGAGGAAGGAGATTATAAATAGAAAGAAGAGGGAGAGAAAGAAGGGGGAGAGAGAAGAAAGAGGGGGAGGGAGGGAGAGAGAGTGAAGGGAGAAGGGCGAGAGAGAGGGTGGAAGGAAAAAGGGGGTGAGAGAAGAGGGAGAATGAAGGGAGAGATAGACAGGAGAGGGAGAGAGAAGAGGGAGAGAGAGAAGAGACAGAGAGAGAAGGAAGAGGCCAGAGAGAGAGAGAGAAATGGGGTTTAACTAGGTCATTTGGGAACTAACATATGGTTTAATTTTATTTACATAATTCGCTTGCGCGTAGGGGTCTTTTGCAGTGGGAGGAAACCGGAGGACCCAGAGAAAACCAACGAGGTTGGACAGGCGACTCTACTCCTTGTCACGTACAACCGGGGATTCGAAACCACGCCAGTTGACTCAATGACAGGCTTTATGATACAGCACGCACGTGCTAACCATTCGGCCATCCAACCCCCCCCCCCCCCCCGAGTGAAGAGGCAGAGCGGGAAGAGGCAGAGAGAGGGAGAGAAGACAGACAGGGAGAAGGAGAGAGACAGGCAGAAAGAGGGGGAGAGAGAGAGAGAGAGAAAGACAGACAGAAAGAGGGAAAGAGATAGACAGAGGAGAGAGGGAGAGAGAAGAGGGGGAGAGAGAAGTGAGGAAGGGAGGGAAGAGGCAGAGAGAGGAGGAGGGAAGAGGCAGAGAGAGGGAGAGAGACAGACAGAAAGAGGGAGAGAGAGAAAGACAGAAAGAGGGAGGGGGAGAGAGAGGGAGAGAGAGAGAGAATAGACAGACAGATAGAGAGAATAGACAGATAGAGAGATAGACAGAGGGAAGAGGCAGAGAGAGAGAGAGACAGACAGGGAGAGGGAGAGAGACAGACAGAAAGAGGGAGGAGGGAGAGAGAGAAGAGACAAAGGGAGAGAAGAGGCAGAGAGGGAGAGACATACAGATAGAGAGATAGAGAGGGGGAGAAGAGGGAGAGAGAAGAGAGAGATAGACAGACAGGAAGGAGAGGGAGAGAGAAGAGGGAGAGTGAGAAGAGACGGAGAGGGAAGAGGGAGAGAGAGGGAGAGAGACAGACAGAAAGAGGGAGAGAGAGAAAGACAGAAAGAGGGAGAGAGAGAAAGACAGAAAGAGGGAGAGAGAAGAGACAGAGAGAGAGAGAGAGAGAGAGAAAAGAGGCAGAGGGAAGAGGCAGAGAGGGGGATAGAGAAGAGGGAGAGAGAGGGAAGAGGCAGAGAGGGGAGAGGGAGAAATACAGACAGAAAGAGGGAGAGAGAGATAGACAGAAAGAGGGAGAGAGAAGAGAGAGAGAGAGCAAGAGAGAGAGAGAGAGCAAGAGAAAGAGGGCGAGACAGATGGATAGAGAGAGAGAATGAGAGAGACAGACAGAGAAAGAAGGAGAGAGAGAGGGGGAGAGACTGACAGAGAGAGGGAGAGACTGGCAGAGAGAGGGAGGGACTAACAGAGAGAGACTGGTAGAGAGAAACTGACAGAGAGACAGAGAGAGCCTGAACGAGAGGGAGAGACAGAGAGGGGAAGGGAGAGACAGAGATAGAGACAGAGAAAGGGAGAGAAAGAGGCATAGAGAGAGAGACAGACACACAGAGAGGGGAGAGAGACAGGCAAAGGGAGAGAGAGAAAGAGGCAGAGGGGGAGAGAGAGGCAGGGACACAGACAGACAGACAGGCAGGCAGGCAGAGACAGGCAGACAGACAGATAGACAGACAGACACAGAGAGGGACAGACAGATATACTGAGGCAGAGAGAGAGAGAGACATATACAGAAAGAAAGACAGACAGAGAGGGACAGAGAGAGACAAAAAGAGAGACAGAGAGACAGACAGAGAGAAATATCATTTCTTGGGTGTCAAAGCTCATGTGTGTAATGCTCTGTATTGAATTCTCTCAGTGCAAGAAAGACGTAATTTGAAGAGGTACCTCTGCAGGGTCTGAGGGAAAACATATAAAACTTTCAGGGAATTACCATGTTTAGGAGGTACATAGGCAGTGGTGTTCAGTTCTGCATTCTTTGGCAATTATATACCTTTTCAGGATATTCTCATGTATCACCCATGCTTTGTTTTGAAATATTGCAGCTATGAAGCTGAAATTTTTAGAGAATCATCCTACATGTATTCCTGGGTAGCTGTGACAATTTCTCAGCTTGCTAGCTCAAGTAGAACTTACATTTGAAACATTGACAACCTAAAATGATAATTTCAATGAAAAACTCCTTATATATATATTCGGTGGTTTTTTGATCAATTGCAAATGGTCGCAGTTCAGTTTGGCTGAAGCTAACAATGTTCAGGGTCTTCACATTATATCTATAGGAAGGTGGTGTTAAAATAGCAGGTTGCTTGCTGCAACAATAATGAAATGTGACCCTTTTCAATTGAGTGAAAGTGTTTTTTACTCAAAAACAGACTTGTTGACAGTTACTTCAAACTACAGGTATATACAGGAGTGTGGTATTAACATTTCAGCCTGCTGGCATCAAAATTAAGAAAATACAGTAGAACTTGCTCCGGCGTGCACTCCTAATCATTAAACAGACATTTTAGCGCCCCCTATAATATTACATACAGAGTTACATCCCCTGTAAATCAGTGATAAAATCAGCGATGTTTTTTGTTCATGTGCTTTTTTGATAAAATAAAATTAATTCATTGATTTTCTTCACAAAAATGAATAAATATTATCGAATGCATTACAATGGTAGACAGTAGTATCGAAGGTTGCTACAAAATGACAAGTTTACAGATGTTATGTTCGAGATTTGAGTAAAGAATTTTCATTCGGCGCAAGATTCAGCGACAGTCAAATTTATCGATGCAAGTATTGATGTTCGCTCCCAATGCACCCAAGCGTAATTAATTTATGTCAGCACAAAAAGCACCGAGATTTTATTAAGTGGTCGCGTAATCGCTTAAATAGTTGGGGTGGGAAATACTCAAATTCACGGCATTTTGAAACGCTATGATTCAGTATGATGAAAGTAAAAGAAATATTTTGGGGCCCGATTATCCAGTATTACTAAACAAACATGTATCCGCGACTACTTTGAATTCACAACTAGATGTATTGTTATTGTTATATTTTTACACTATTTGAGAACAAAGGACGGCCATTTTGTCTGTCAATTTTGGGCTGAATTTCACGAAATTCGAACTCAGCCGTCCTTAGGGTGTAACGGTGATATAATAATACGATTTTTTAAATCGTATAAAAATTATGACCTCTAAAGGGTCCACAAGCTAAAAACGTGATTTTTCGTACAATCAGTGGCCATAATTCAAGAAGTTACAGTCCGATATGCGCGAATATCAAAAGGAACCGAGATCTTTGTGTTATAAATTTACATTTCAAGTTCGAACAAAATCGGATAAAAACGAACGGCGGCCATTTTGTCTATCAATTTTGGGCCAATTTTCACGAAATTGGAATTCAGCCATCATTAGGGTGTAACGGTGATATAAAAATACGTTTTTTTAAATCGGATAAAAATTATGACCTCTATAGGGTCCACAAGCTAAAAACGCGATTTTTCGTACAATCAGGGGCCATAATTAAGAAAGTTACGGTCCGATATGCGCGAATATCGAAAGAACCGAGATCTTTAGGTTATAAACTTATATTTCAAGTTTCAAATAATTCGGATAAAAATTGTGACCTCTATAGGGTCCACAAGCTAAAAACGTGATTTTTCGTACAATCAGGGGCCATAATCCATGAAGTTTCGATCCGATACATGCCAATATCGAAAGCAGCCGAGATCTTTTGGGAATGAACCTATATTTCAAGTTTCGTCAAAATCGGATAAGAATTGTGACCTGTAGAGAGTCCACAAACATTGTGGACGGACGGAAGGACAGGGGCGACGGCATAATACGTCCACATGAAAATGTGGCCGTATAATAATTGTGACCTCTATAGGGTCCACAACCTTGATATACCATATTTTTACGCTATTTGAGAATGAACGGCGGCCATTTTGTCTGTCAATTTTGGGGCGATTTTCACAAAATTCAAACTCAACTGTCCTTAGGGTGGAACGTTAATATAATAATACGGTTTTTTAAATTGGATAAAAATAATGATCTCTAATGGGTCCACAAGCTAAAAACATGATTTTTTGTACAATCAGGGGCCATAATTCAGGAAGTTACGGTCCGATATGGGCAAATATTGAAAGGAACCGAGATCTTTGGGTTATAAACTTATATTTCAAGTTTCAACAAAATCGGATAAAAATTGTGACCTGTATAGGGCCCACAACCTTGATATACCATATTTTTACGCTATTTGAGAATGAACGGCGGCCATTTTGTCTGTCAATTTTGGGCCAATTTTCATGAAATTCAAACTCAGTCGTCCTTAGGGTGTAACGGTGTTATAATAATACGTTTTTTTAAATCGGATAAAAATTATGACCTCTATAGGGTCCACAAGCTAAAAACGTGATTTTTCGTACAATCAGGGGCCATAATTCAGGAAGTTACGGTCCGATATGCACGGATATCGAAAGGAACCGAGATCTTTGGGTTATAAACTTACATTTCAAGTTTCAACAAAATCGGATACAAATTGTGACCCCTATAGGGTCCACAACCTTGATATACCATATTCTTACGCTATTTGGGAACGAACGGCGGCCATTTTGTCTGTCAATTTTGGGCCGATTTTCACGAAATTCGAATTCAGTCATCCTTAGGGTGTAACGGTGATATAATAGAACGGTTTTTTAAATCGGATAAAAATTATGACTTCTATAGGGTCCACAAGCTAAAAACGCGATTTTTCGTACAATCAGGGGCAATAATTCAGGAAGTTACTGTCCGATATGCGCAAATATCGAAAGGAACTGAGATCTTTGGGTTATAAACTTACATTTCAAGTTTCAACAAAATCGGATAAAAATTGTGAGATCTATAGGGTCCACAAGCTAAATACCTGATTTTTCGTACAAACAGGGGCCATAATCCATGAAGTTTTGATTCGATACATGCCAATATCAAAAGCAGCCGAGATCTTTTGTGGACGGACGGACAGGGGCGACGGCATAATACGTCCACATGAAAATGTGGGCGTATAAAAACACACACATTAATTAGGGATTAAATAAATCTACCCAAAGATTTGGGAGAAAATGTCCCGAGTCCCTGTTTAATTCTGGCTTATGTTTTTGAACTTCTAGCGCTTCTCGTAGAATTCTATTTTTCCATGTTGATACATTTCTGGCTAGTACTTCTGTATTCTCCTATTTGATTTTGGGTTTTGGTACATGTGTTCTGCTATTGCTGACTTGTTATATTCTTGTTTTGTAACTGCCGTGTGATGCTCTTTTGTTCTCACTGAAATCAGTCGGGATGTTTCGCCAATATACGCCCCATTACACTCACAATTTATCTTGTATACAACACCCTTTGGATCATCTCTTTGGGTTTTGTATCCTACCACCAGTTTTTAACATAGTTTTGAGTGTGGTTCCGCTGCTGAATACTGCATCTGCGCGGATTTGTTCTGTTAAAATTCTTTTAATTTGGTGGCGAGCTGGTCCTATAAATGGGATGTTGAAAAATACTGGGGGATTTCTTGTAATGGGGAGAGAGAGAGAGAAAGAAATGGGGTTTAAGGTCCACTCGACACAAACTAGGTCATTTCGGGACTAACATATGGTTTAATTTTATTTCAATAATTCGCTTGCGCGTAGGGGTCTTTAGCAGTGGGAGGAAACCGGAGGACCCGGAGAAAACCCACAAGGTTGGATTCTTGTAATGGCATCGGGTGGTTTGCATGTATGCGTCAATAATGAAATAGATAAACAACTTGATGAGAAACTAAACATATCCCATCCAAAGCCACCTTATGCTAGAGTACAGGTTAAAATTCACAAAGACCCAATCAAAATTAGACTATTAGTATTAACATGTTCTCATGGATCAGTGTACTACAACACGGCACAGTATATTTCTAAACTATTATCACCCATTGCAACTAGTGCTAATTCCTATATCAAAGATTCAGCAGAATTCTGTCATAATGTGAATGGTCAGTTAGTTAGTTATGATGTTGATTTGTTTACGAATATACCTCGGGATGAAGCAGTACAAGTGTTAAGGCAAAAAATTGAATCCATTTACCAAGAACTAACCACAAATCTCAAAATTGACAGTATCATTCAACTAATAGAGCAATGCATCAATTCTTCATATTTCTCATGACAATCCGATATTCATGAACAGGTCCATGGATTACCCATGGGTTCTCCCATAAGCCCTCTCATATTATAACAGAAGTGTACATGACCTATTTTTAAGAATCAGTCCTAAAGACTACGCCTATCAGACCCTAAGTTGATGATGAATTTGCCATTTTGGAACCAGGTCAGAATCCACAACACCTTCTTGAAAATCTCAACAGCATCCACCCTCGAATGAAATTTACTGTAGGATTAGAAAAAGACAATCAATTACCTTTCCTAGATGTATTAGTAATCAATACATCGGCAGATAACCTAAAAACCACTGTTTACCGCAAGCCACCCCACGCGGACCAATACATACATAATAGTTCTAACCATCCAACCAAAGTCAAAACAGGAATCATAAGTATCTTAATAAGACGCGCAAAATAAGTATGTCATGATGATCTACTCGACGCTGAACTACAGCAATCAATCACGTCCTTACAGAATATAACAACTACCCTGTCAACACAGTTCAAACAACCATGAAGAAAACTCTCAAGCATATATACATGCAAACCACCCGATGCCATTACAAGAAATCGCCCAATATTTATCACCATCCCATTTATAGGAACAGCTGGCCACAAAATTGTTAGAATTTAACAGATCAAATCGGTGCAGATGTAGTATTCAGCAGCGGAAACGCACTCAAAACTATGTTAAAAGCTGATGGTAGGATACAACCAACGGCTGCAAGGCAGGATACGCCCACATTTTGCATATCTCCTTACCAAGATACGATATTTTGACGTTACATTCAAAGCAATAATAATTATATCAAATCTACTTTTATTTGCAGATTAAAGTGAAAAATGTCCCGGAGAATGCCGTCCAAGTCTAATATATTTCAGTCAAGAGGACAGATGCTACTAAAGATGGCTTTAGAGAAACGACATACAGTTTCAGAAACATCAACATGTGATTTAGCTGAAAGCGAAGTTGTTCCGACTCAAAATACAAATTTATGTAGTAATACACATATTGATGTGAAATTAATAAAAATGTTTCCGACCCATCCAAGTATTTTCAAATGAACTGCGAACTTCCAGAAAGACATCCGACACCGATATCTCCAATAATTCAGATTATAGAGCAGAATCTTACTGAAAGTTATGATGAACCGTTGGGGTCACCGCTAGACTCGACAGAAGAAATTGATTTAATCCAGTTAAATGACATTCACTCATCAGATGACGACAATGAACCGATCCTGAACAACAGTGTATTAGACGATATCAATCTATCCGATATTATTCCTTCTTTTGTTTTAAAAAATGATGAAAACAACATGGAATCTGATGTAAATAAATGCCCTGTTACGGTACCAGACGATGATAGTCCCAGTACACCAGAAATCGACCATGATGACGAAGTTTGTGACCCTGACTATGTTCCAGATGAAGATGGAACTGACAGTGACTCTCAAAAGGGAACTAAACCAAAACGTAAAATGGGCCCCCCAAAACTGGAGTTGGGAATCAAATAAACGGTTGCGAATGGAGGGAAGGGCTTATAAAGGTATGAAAAAAACTGGCGGACATTTTACTTTTAGTGCTGAGAAAGATTGCAGGAAAGTCCAAGACAGAAAGTGTACTGAAGCATGTGATAAAAGAAACCGACATTGTCGTGATTTTACAGATGACGGTAGACAGAAAATATTTACAGGTTTCTGGGAAAACATGGATTGGAAGGAAAAGAAAATCATCTTGAATGGTCTAGTTCATAGAGAGTGTGTACAAGAGGGGTGGGACGATTTACCCAATACTACTTAGTACCACCCAATACCACCCTAATACCATCTCAATATCACCACATACTACCCAATACTACAACATAATGATGCAATATTGACATATCATTTGATTTTTTTTCAAAAATAGAGAGTTATATCGCGGGAAATGTACTTCAAATGCGGTACCGATGTCTGTCTGTTCCATTTGCCTCCCTATACCACCCCAAAAAAGCTAATAATAACCCGATACTACCAAATACTCATCAAATACTACCAAATATAATCAAATAACAACCTAATATTGTCAAATTACAGCACATTAGTATAATTACTAAAATGAATATTCGATATTTTGCAGAAAATTGAAATGTTTACACAGTTATCTCCCTTTACAACCGGTAAATTGATTTTAGATTGCTGCTCGGCTTAATCATCTTCTTTGGCTTTGCAGTTGGTTTCCAAGCGACAAACTTAAAATAAGAAAAACAAGTATGACAATATACCATATATTATTCCCAAAATCCCAAAATCTATCTGTTACCACTTGATAAGGTCGTCTGTCAAACAACGTGGGTTTTCTCGGGTAAAGTGCCCTCAGGCCCAGTCCTCAAAAAATTAAAAGCTCAGTTACATATCGGCGCTCAATTCCATTATGCCATCATTCTTCAACTCCTTCTCTGTCTTATACTATCTCATCACTATAATATTCATAGTTACAGTGAATCGCCCAGTTAGTAGTACCACTAGTGAGTGAGTCGTGGGTCAAAAGGGTGTAGAATTGTTAGTTCTACTCTCACAAAACAGGCGACATTGACAGATAGGCCTCAAGATTCTGTCTCATTTCTTATCCTCTCGTTAACGAGAATTTGGATCCATTTGCCATGACATTAACTAAAATTGTCAGGCCCAGTCCCAAAAATTAAAAGCTTGGTTACACATCTGAAATTTTTTCGCGCCTGCAGGGATCCCAAATGACTCAAACCATCGACTCAAACACACCAGTCTGTGAAATAGCTCTTGGAATGGCTACAGATGCAAGGAAATGACGGATAATTTTCTTGGGACCCCCCCCCCCCACAGCGGCGTGCCCCGTCTCCGCGGTCAATGCCTTCATTTTGCAGCGCCCCCCCCCCCTTTTCAAAATTCCTAGATCCGCCCCTGGGCATCAGTCGGTCGCATTAATCGTTGACATGAAAAAATAAATATAAACATATGCATATGTGGGATGAAACTGGTGACTGTCTATTTATTTAGGTGGTAATGACATCGCCGCAACATCGTCACCTGTGGGTATATACCGTAGAATACTTAGAATTTGTTCAATAGTGTCGATATTCGAAGAATCGGTGAAAGTTTGACAAGAGGGTTTTATTTTTCAAAGGCCACTGGTTTGGAACCAGAATCATTTAAAAGACGAAGAAGACGCGTTAATAAGTCATTAAAAGACAGATGTAAAGATAAATTCATGTGCTTTCCTGACATATTATACGAAAATGATTTTTACAGGACTGCGTGATCTTGTAGACAGTGCGTTATCATACTAAAACCACCAGGATGAAGAAATAGTTATAGTATAAGAAGACTTTTGAGTAGGCCATGAGACCGTTAAATGAACATTTTTATATCAACCTCTAAAATACTCTTTTATTTGGATGCTTGGCTGTTTATTTTATAAACTGATTTTATTTTAATACAGTTTTAAATCTTTGTTAACTTCTTTTAAAACTCTTTTTTGTCTTGGAAACAAACTGCAAAGCCCAACAAGATGATTAATCTGAGTAGCAATCTAAAATCTATTTGTCCGTTGTAAAGGGAGAGAACTGCGTAAATATTTTATTTTTCTGTAAATATTTGTTGCAATTATTACATTGATGTGCTGCTAATTGACGATATTAGGTTTGCATTATATAATATTGGGTAGAATTAAGTAGTATTTGATAAGTATTTGGTAGTATTTGGTTATTATTTGCTTGATTTGGGTGATATAGGGAGGCAAATGGAACAGCCAGACATAGGTAATCACATTTGAAGTACATTTCCCACGATATATCTCACTATTTTTTAAAAAAATCAAGTAATATGCTCATTTGGCAACATTATGTTGTAGTATTGGGTAGTATGTGGTGATATTTGAGTGGTATTCGGGTGGTATTGGGTAATATTTGGTAAATCGTCCCACCGTACAAGAGCGAACAGTAGAAAGATAGGTTGCCAGGCAACAAAACATACGCCCACAGCAGCTAAATCGTCCGAGCGGTCGTCAAGAGTTGTCGCATATTTATTCCTTTGTAGGTAATTGGGGGCCTTTACAAGACAGTTCCATACAGATCAGATTATAAATTTGGTTGTTTAAGGGCTTACAAGGTTCTACAAACTGAAACTCTGGAAGTAATCTACAGAAATTGTTGAAATTTGACAGGCTTTTTCGTTTTACTAATTTAAATAATGCATATATATTTCATACAGATCACATGATCACTTTTGTCATTCAAACGTTCACAATCGCCATGAAATTCAATAGACCTGTTTCACAAATTCAAATGATGCATATAAATTTCATACTTATCGGATAACTTTCATCTATCGAGCATTAACAAGGTTTAACAAAGTGAAACAAGGGCAATAACTCTAGAAGTAATTATTGTAAATTGCTGAAATTCAATAGGCTTTTTCGTTTCACTAATTTAAATCATGCATATAAATTTCACAAAGATCAGGTGATAACTTTTTGCGTACGAGCGTTCACAAGGATCAATAAAGTGAAACAAGGGCCATAAGTCTAGATGTAATATACGGAAATTTCTGAATTTCAATAGGCTTCTTCATTTCAGTAATCTAAATAATGCATTATATTTCACAAAGATCGGATGATAACTTTTGGCGTTGGAGCGTTCACAAGGTTCAATAAAGTGAAACAAGGGCCATAAACCTAGACGTAATAAACAGAAATTGTTGAAATTCAATAGGCTTCTTCATTTCACTAACTTAAATATTGCATATAAATTTCACAAAGATCGTATGTTAACTTTTGGCATTAGAGCGTTCACAAGGTTCAACAAAGTGAAACAAGGGCCATAAACGGAAATTATTGAAATTAAATAGGATTCTTCATCTCACTAATGTAAACAACATATATCAATTTTAATACAATTGGATGATGAGTTTTGGCGTTAGAGCGTTCACAAGAAATTGTTGATGATGGACGGACGGACGGCAATATACGTCCACATTTCAATGTGGGCGTATAAAAAGGTGATACAGATTACAGATAACATCGATGATAACGGTATACCAATTAAATCGTCAAATTCACGTCGCTCAACGGATGATACTATCAAAGCTGACAGTGCCAAACAATTTCTGCAATTTCTACTGAAATTACCATCACATTACTGCAGATCAAGCAGCTCAAAGAATTATTTGGAACCAGTATTTTCCACAGGTACCGAGTTATACAGTTGCATTGAAAACGGCAAGGTTTGTTGTAGACGAAAGTTGTTTTTTGAAGTATTCAATGGACTGAACATGGCTTTGTTTTCTCCGAAAAAGGATAGATGCGACACATGTTGCTCTTATGAAGTAAAAAATCTTGACACGATTTATCGCGGGCATATCGAAGCAAAGGATATGGTGCGAGATGAAAAGGATCATGATAAGCAGCGTGTTGCAAATGATCCATCACTTGTCATACTTACAATAAAGTTGGGATGCCACAATTTCACGATTTATGATATTGTCAGCAAAGATGTCCAATGTTACTTTTCGTACGAAAGCCAGGGAGACCTCAGCACCAGCTCTTTTGCGTCAAAGTAAAATCAACGAAAGATTTCAAGAGATAATAATTTATTCCGATGGTTGTACGTACCAGAATAGAAATACTACTATGTCAAATATGCTGTCAAAGAAATGCGGTATAACAATAACTCAGAAGTTTTTAGAACGTGGTCACACACAAATGGAGTGCGACTCCATACATGCAGTTATAGAGCGAACAATTGCTAAGAAGTCGATTTATGTACCCCAAAACTATGTAGACAAGATACGAGAGGTGCGAGTGAAGCCATCTCCTTACAAGATGGAATTTTTGAATCACAAATTCTTCAAGGATTATACGTCTCTTGGATATTACACTTCAGTTCGTCCGGGAAGCAAGGTCGGTGATCCAGTTGTTACTAATGTTCGGGTACTCCAATATTCAGGTTCTCAAATTCAGTACAAAACAAAATATTCAGATCTCTTCCAAGATCTGCCTTGTCGATCAAAACAACGGGATCCAGAACCAAACGATGAAACACCAACTCTTCACCGAGCTGCAATTCCGTTAAAGAAAAAGAAGTTTGATCATTTGCAAGATCTGACACCTTTTATTCCTAAAGACTATCATGATTTCTACAACAATCTCCCCATTGAATAATCCTGTAGAATGTTTAACATCACTGTGTAATTATTTGTCGGGATCGATAATTATTAGCTCGTTGATAATTTAGTTTTTATTCTGTTCTTCACGTCAAATCCGTTTATCTTGGTTTATTGTATTGGATGAACAATCCAATTTCGTTTTTTTTGTTAGATATTTTTCTCTATTAATAAACTTCCAATTGTTGACTTTCAGTTTCTTGTTTCAGATGGGCTACCATAGGATTGGAAATGATAATGGTGGCGTACCTAAAAAAGTAACGGGGCCTGGGGTGGGGTGGGGTGGGGTACATACCATTGTTTGATTCCCCAATAATGAATTCACAGGCCCGTTCATCAAATATCAAGGATTTATTCATTCCGAAGTCAACTATCAATCCTAAATTACCAGCATACCCCAACCTGCCAAGATAGAGCACACCTCTAGTGCTATGCCATTGCATGATAGTACTTATATTCTAGTGTCATATTCACAGATATATACTCTAAATTGTTTCTATATTCGCATAATATTATGCTTAATCCTAGTATAAATCCAACGACACAAGATGCCTCTCCACCCCCCCCAGCCTTTATTGGATCCGAGCGAGAGATGTTTACCCACCACTCTGGGGTCAGTCACTGCCTTTTTGGAACCAATTATGCATTGCGAAACTGAAAATAGTCTGAAAATATTATTGATGAAAAGTCGTATCTCACTGAAATGATGTAATGGGGCGTCAAATAGTCTTATCTTGCGGGAATTGTCGTATCTTGAGATGTCGGCGGCGACAAAATGTTGTATCTCGGTACGCATTTCTCTCCGTCTTTTCAATGACATTTAATTTATTTCCATAAATTCATAGGAATTTCTCTTGTTTATACCTACAAGATGCTTTTCCTAGACAAAATATTACTAAAGTTATTTAGTTTTTTGTGTCTCCTGAAAAATTAAAAAATCTGATATACAAGGTTTTAGAAGCGCAGCGACGATATGTTTTAAGTTTTATCAAAATCGGATAAAAATTGTGACCTCTAGAGGGTCCATAACCTTTGTATTACATACTTCTACACAATTTGCGTACAAAGAACGGCCATTTCGTCGGTCAGTTTCATTTTGATTTTCCCGAAATTCCAATTCAACCTTCATTATGGTGGAATGGTGATATATCTAAACAGTTTTTAAAATCGGAGAACTCACAAGCTAAAAATGCGATTTTTCGACCAATCAGGTGCCAGGAAGTTACGTTCGGATATGTGTGATTATCAAAAGGAACCTTTATGATAAAAACATATATTTAAAGTTTCATCCAAATCAGATTAAAATTGTGACCTCTACAGGGCTCACAACCTTGATATAACATATATTTACACAATTCGTGTACAAGCGGCAGCCATTTTGTCTGGCAGTTTTGGTCCGATTTTCACGAAATTCGGCGTCAACCTTCATTACAGTGTATCAGTGATATAATCAAACGTTTTTTTAAATTGGATAATAATTGTGACCTCAAGAGGAACCACACGCTAAAAAAGGCAATTTTTTCGTACAATCAGGGACCATAATTCAGGAAGTTACGATCCGATATGCGCAAATATCGAAAGGAACCAAGATCTTTGGGTTATAAACATGCATTTCAAGTTTCATCAAAATCGGTTTAAAATTGTGACCTCTATAGGGTCCACAAGCTAAAAACGTGATTTTTCATACAATCAAAGTCCATAATTCAGCAAGTTACGGTCCGATATGTTCAAATATCAAAAGGAACCAAGATCTTTGGGTTATAAACATGTATTTCAAGTTTCATTATGAGCTCTAGAGGGTCCACAACCTTGATATAACATATTTTTACAATGTAATGGTGATATATTCAAACGTTTTTTTAAATCAGAATGAAATTGTGACCTCTATAGGTTCTACAAGCTAAAAACATGATTTTTCGTACCATCACGACCATAACAAATGAAATTTCGATCCGATACATGCCAATATTGAAAGCGACCGAGATCTTTTGGAGATAAACCTATATTTCAAGTTTCGTCAAAATGGGATAACAATTGTGGACGTCTGGACGGACAGGGGCGACGACAATATATGTCCACAAAATGACCGCCCCTCGAACTCAAATAGCGTAAAAACTTGATGAAACTTGAAATGTAAGTTTATTACCCAAAGATCTTGGTTCCTTTCGATATTCCCGCATATCGGACCGTAACTTCCTGAATTTTGCCCCTGATTGTACAAAAAATCATGTTTTTAGCTTGTGGACCCTATAGAGGTCATAATTTTTATCCGATTTAAAAAAACGTTTGAATATATGACGTTTACACCCAAAGGATGGTTGAGTTTGATTTTCGTATTAATCGGACCAAAACTGACAGACAAAATGGCCGCCCCTCGTACTGAAATAGCGTAAAAATAAAATATATATATCAAGGTTGTGGACTTATATCGGATCATGACTTCCTGAATTATGTCCCCTGGTTGTATGAAAAATCGCGTTTTTAGCTTCAAGTACCTCTAGAGATCAGAATTATTACCCAATTTAAAAAAAACGTTCAAATATATCACCGTTACACCGTAATTTTGATTGAGTTCGGATTTTAAAATCCATTTAAATATATCACCATTTGAATTTCGGGAAAATCGAAATGAAACTGCCTGACAAAATGTACGCAAATTGTGTAAAAGTATGCAATACAACGATTGTGGACCCTCTAGAGGTCACAATTTTTATCCGATTTTGATGAAACTTAAAACACGTCTTTATATCTCAAAGATCTCAGTCCCTTTTGATATTTGTGCATTTCAGACCATAACTTTCTGGATTATTGCCCCTGATTGTAGAAAAAATCCCGTTTGTTTTTAGCTTGTTCTCTATCTAGTGCTGATATCAAGTAAAATTTTACGCATCGATGCATCAGGAATTTGCCGCCATTTTGTTAATCAAAAATTACAGAAATAACATTAGTATTTCTGATAGAAACATAAATTTCCCTAACATTATCATTAAGCCTATTATAGAAATGTTGATTTATTTGAATAAATTTATTTCCACAATATTCTTCTGTTATTTATTATGACGTTAATATTGTCCGATTCACTTCAATTGACACTCGTTAGCCATTGTTCAAATTTGTTGTGAAGGCGTGAGGGGTGAGGTGATTACAAGAGACAGCATTTGCATTATTTATACGGATAGTATCAAAGCCTGTCTATAGGGGTTTATGAATTCTCTATTGCTCGTGGCAGAAAATAAGACTGAATCGTTTTAAAACTAGCGTTAAGAACCGACCGCAAAATATTATCCTTCTGACAGTTCGTTTGGTCATTTAAATGAACCGTGAAATTGACCTTGGGGTTAAAGGATACGATAGCCAGGGAACGTAACCAGCAAACGCAGTCTTTGTAGGCCTAGTCACTGGAAAATGGAGACAAACATAACGGAAGCGTCGGGTAAACAGGTCAAGCCTAATAATTCGTGCGGGATTCATTGAATTGTTCCGTTACATATATATTGTTTTATTTTGAATTATAAAAACATATTGAAAAGGTGTTTTTTTTATTCTAGTGGACGAACTTGTGACTCCTCGCATTCCTCGGACTCATAAAGCTAATTATTCGTATTTTTTGCTGATGCATCGATAATCCACTCGACACAAACTATGTCATTTTATTTCAATAATTCACTAGTGTGTAGGAGGTCTACAGTGATGACAGGAAACCGAGAAAACCAATGGATTGGAGATGCGAACCTACTCCTTGCCACGTACATTTGTGGATTCGAAACCACACGCTACTTTTCATAGATTCTCTTTGTTAGACCTAGATGATTTTGGCTTAAAACTATAGAACAGATGTATTTCTCATGGAAAATCATTTTATCTACTATTCTACAGTAATAATTATACAGATAGGTTGCCAGGCAATGAAACATACACCCATAGCAGCTAAATCGTCTGGGCAGTCAACAAGAGTTGTCGCATATTTTTACTTTTTTCGGGAATGAAACATTTATAATACACTAAAATCTGATGAAGAGTAACAACTCATTAAGTAATTATCATAAAATCATTAGAATTTATTTGGTTTTTATAAAGTTCTGTCCCATGCTAACGTTTAGTATACGAAACATTTAATTATGGAGTTATCAAAATTCATTGAAAATATACTTGTTCATATCAAGATCTTAAACTCTGTGTATGAATCTGAAGTCAATCGGAAGATAACTTTAGCCTCTAGAGCGTCACAAGAAATTTCAAAGTGATCAAGGGCCATTACTTTGGCAGTAATTATCCAAAATCGTTGAAAATCAATATGATTCTTCATCTCATGGCCTCAAACACTGTGTATAAATTTAAAGTCAATCAGATATTAACTTTAGCCTCTAGAGCATTTACAAGATTTTTTTAAGTGATCAAGGGCCATAACTCTGGCAGTAATTATCGGAAATCGCTGAAAATCAATAGACCTTAAACACTGTGTATATTAACTTTAGCCTCTAGAGCGTCCACAAGCAATTGTGGATGCCGAACCGATCGCCGGCCGGCCGGACTGACTGGGGCGTGGACAATATACAACCACATTTCAATGTGGGTGTATAAAAAGTACATAAAATACACTTACGATTTCTGTTTCGATCTTCAATAGACCTTAAACACTGTGTATATTAACTTTAGCCTCTAGAGCGTCCACAAGCAATTGTGGATGCCGAACCGATCGCCGGCCGGCCGGACTGACTGGGGCGTGGACAATATACAACCACATTTCAATGTGGGTGTATAAAAAGGACATAAAATACACTTACGATTTCTGTTTCGATCTTCAAAATTATCGCAGAGTGACACAATTAAACAGTCGCTTAGTGAACCAAATTAAACGCGAGGGAGTGTTATCTTATTACGTCATGGATATTTTCATTACGTCAAAATTGTTTTCTTTGGTATTTATGTCTTTAAAATCAAACGACAGTCAACTATCGCAAAAGAAAGAATTCCAAGAAAAATGTTAAATATTTTGGGCTACAATATCGATAAACACCTCCTGTTTAGAATTTAGAGGACTGTTCTAAACAGGAGGTGTTTATCTCCTAATCTAATACCCACAGCTGTTTTTTTAAATATATATATGTGTATATATATATATATATATATATGTGTGTGTGTGTGGGTGTGTGTGTGTGTGTGTGTGGGGGGGGGGGGTGTGTGTGTGTGTGTACTGCCCTACAAAAGAGAAAGGTAGTATCTGCAAAATCGTCATTTTGAGATAATCGACTGTAAAGTTTGTCACTTTCCTGCACTCATAGTTTTCAACAAAATAATGCGATTTTTTGAACGTAAGAAAATATTTTGTTTCTCTTTCGATATAACTTGTCGATTTTCATATATTTCTTTGTGCGACTGAGATAAAGCAGATACTGTGCATTTTATGACTCTGGACCAAGGTGAAATGCAGTATCTACATATACTTACTAATTGTTTCTGTGATGTACTGATAGTTTACAAACTGCATATTTAAGCATAAATATTGTTCGAGACATTTCCACATTCAGTTGAGTCTAAACACTTGACATAATTGCTCTTTTTCTCCTTAGTTATACCAGGGCAGTTTATATTTACTTTCAACGCCACGTCTTGGTGTTCCAAGGAGAACGGCAGTATCTACTCTTACTGCTTTTCTCCTCAGTTATAGCAGGGCAATTTCCATTTACTGCCATTTACTGGGTTGTCAGGTGTATTAAGGAGAACGGCAGTATTACACTTACTGCGTTTCTCCTTCTTTATACCGGGGCAATTTACATTTACTGCCCAAATTGACACTGTATATTTCTTTGCCTAATTTAGATACAGGCATAGGCGTTCGGGGGAATTTTTGACTGGGGGGGCGGTGGTGGTTGGTGCCCAAAAAATGTAGTTAGCATCTTAGTATGTTAGTATAGATTCATGTACCAGGCCTGTAGGATGGAAACGAAGTGTGCAGATTCTTTTACTAAACTAACGGACCGAGTACCAACTATATTTCCGATCCGAATCCTGCTAAGGGTGTCTGTGTTTTTTTTACAAAATCGCGTATGAATAAATATGCATTTTAAGTGATTCTGAGGAGTTTTTACCAAATAAAACAAAGTTCAATGTTTATTTGACAGGTTCTACAATATCTCTTTTGCGATGAATAAGTTCTTAATTTCTAATTCATCAATAAAAGAGAACTAAATTTTATTTACTTGTAATATATACAACTAAAACAGTTGTTTATGTAACTGTAACTCGTGACTTACTGTACTCCAAACAATAGAGGGTTTGAGTCTTAAGATTTCTATTTAATTGCCTAACTATAGACACTCTGAATTTAAATGGACTCATTCAAGAACACAATATTTTTTTATACAACTTTTACAAAGTACAATTGTGTGCCCAAATTTTCCCAGCATTTGGTGCCCAAAATATGGGGGCGGCCGACCCCCCAGCCCCCTCCAGCTCGTACGCCTATGGATACAGGATGCAATATTTTACATGTGATAGAACAGATACTGCTGATGACATTGATACCAAAAACGTATTTTGACCAAAAGTGTAGATACTGCCTTCTTCCTTTGCACGGCAGTATATATATATATATATATATATATATATTTGATCTCATTGTTGTTCTTATATTGTTTTGTTATGTTTCAAGGGCAGAATCATAAAAAGGCCTGGCCTAATTTCTTACCCTAATAAAGATATTATTATTATTATTATTATTACTTCCATTATAAAAATATGATGAGTGACAGAAGTGGTATGAGGTTTAATTGAAGGTATGTCCTTTCTGCCATGTGATAGAATGATGTAAATGTATTAAGAAACTTACTTATCAGCTACTGATGATGGAATGTTCTCCTCTACCCACTTTAAATCATCCTCCTACATAAATAATATATAAAATTGTCTAAATATGAAGCTACTACACTGAGTATGTCAAGAAACCATTGTTATTACTAAGATTATTATCGTTTTTGTTTTTTTTTTGGGGGGGGGGGAGGGGCACTTTATTTTTTCTCAGCAACTATAAGAGATGAGATCTGAAGTTTGATTTTCTCTAGGGAAAATGGGTGGTAGTTACTCCTTAAAGCTATTTCAAAATTTATGGGTTAGCAGAAATGCGTCAAATTTTTAAGGTGCATGAGATTTGAATATTGTACACAATTCTGTTAATTTTCAATCGATTTCTTAGATAGTTACATTTTTCAATAGCAGGAGACAAGACTGAGCAGATAGCAGTTTAAAATGATCGAATTAAGAAACTTTGTCATTCTCATTTTTGGGGTTTTCTCAGCAACTATAAGAGATGAGATCTGAAGTTTGATTTTCTCTAGGGAAAATGGTTGGTGGTTACTCCTTAAAGCTATTTCAAAATTTCTAGGCATAGCGGAAATGCGTCAAATCTTTAAAGATACATTATGGGAGATTTTAATAGAGAGTTGGCCATTCTTGCTATAACAGTTCAAAAATAGATGATGAAAGAAGAATATATTGCAAATTTCAGTGAAATTACTTTATTCTGAACAAAGTCATCACCATTGTAATTTTTGACTAGAAATAGGAGTCAACTCTCTCTTCACCATCTCGGAGAATGGCCGATCGTTTGATTGACAGGCGTTAACTCCATCTACATAATTTTGATTATCAAGAAATATTTTTAATGGCTGTGGTACCGTTAGCCTATCCGGTTTGAGACTGGGTTGCAATTCAATTCGTATCACATTTATTTTTACTACAAATCAAAAATAAGACTTTTAATATATAGATAAGAAGTGAAAGTTTGAAAGGAATGGACCAAATCAATGAGGCATAATTATAGCCGACTTCTGGTTAGCCTGCGTGTACTCTTGTACTGTAACTGGTAGGCCTACAGTACTAACTCCCGAAGCAGACAAATAGGAAACAGTGATCCAATGGGGTTGCAATTCAACTGGGGTGATGTTTATCAATTTTCTGTAAACGCAAGTGACAAAAGATCGTATAATACCGACATCCAAACTCTCATTTTAACCACAACTAAACATAATATCAAGGCCGTATATATCGAACTTTCAATCAAATTGACTGACATGCGGCCTCGCTCAACAGCGGCCTTGCTTCGTACACTCTATCATTTAGCCTCGATTTAAAATTTCCGGGAGTATGACGTCAACGTAACGGTTAATCTTCGCTTAGGACGCCATTTAAAAATAAAGACTTGCAATAATCAGATTTAGCTCTTGCATAATGTATGTTTAAGGTGCATGAAAATTATCCACAATTCTGTTAATTTTCAATCGATTTCTTAGATAGTTCCATTTTTCAATAGCGGGAGACATTGCTGAGCAGATAGCAGTTCAAAACGATCGAATTTAGAAACTTTGTCGTTCTCATTATTTGGGTGAAAATTGCAATTTTTTTTTTTAATTCTTATTTTTTGGAATTTTAACATTTTAATTATATTTTGGGATGGCGGACAACAATCCGATTAAAATACAGATCTATATTTTGTTTGTTATACTTTCGATGGCCTACACCACATGAAGATGCCATAACAGACCGTGTCATTGGCTAATTCCTCACATCAACTAGAACAATGTTATATAACAACTCTTGTGAAGACAAGTAAAATGTAATTTTGAACTATAAAAAATGAAACGAAATAGATTGTCAAAGAAAGGTTGCAAGGCAATGAAACATACACAAACAGCAGCTAAATTGTTCGGGCAGTCAACATGAGTTGTCACATATTTTTACTGTTTTTGGTAATGAAACATTTATAATACTATAACCGTGCTGGTTCTATTCAAATCTAGAATATTTCAGATAATACTTTAATTTTAAAGATAGGTTGCCAGGCAACGAAACATACGCCCACAGCAGCTAAATCGTCCGGGCAGTCAACAAGAGTTGTCGCATATTCTTAATTTTCGGTAATGAAACATTTATAATACACTAAAATTGGATTATAAATTTAAAGTCAATCGGATATTAACTTTGGCCTCTAGAGCGTCCACAAGATTTTTCAAAGTGATCAAGGGCCATAACTCTGGCAGTAATTATCGGAAATTGCTGAAAATCAAAAGGCTTCTTCGTCTCGTGATGTTAAACACTGTGTATAAATTTAAAGTCAATCGGATATTAACTTTGACCTCTAAAGCATCCACAAGATTTTTCAAAGTGATTAAGGGCCATAACTCTGGCAGTAATTATCGGAAATCGCTGAAAATCAATAGGCTTCTTCGTCTCATGACCTTAAACACTGTGTATAAATTTAAAGTCAATCGGATATTAACTTTAGCCTCTAGAGCTTCAACAAGATTTTTCAAAGTGATCAAGGGCTATAACTCTGGCAGTAATTATCGGAAATTGCTAAAAATCAATAGGCTTCTTCGTCTCATGACCATAAACACTGTGTATGAATTTAAAGCCAATCAGATATTAACTTTGGCCTGTAGAGCGTCCACAAGATTTTTTGAAGTGATCAAGGGCCATAACTCTGGCAGTAATTATCGGAAATCGCTGAAAATCGATAGGCTTCTTCGTCTCATGACCTTAAACACTGTGTATAAATTTAAGATCAATCGGATATTAACTTTGGCCTCTAGAGCGTCCACAAGATTTTTTGAAGTGATCAAGGGCCATAACTCTGGCAGTAATTATCAGAAATCGCTGAAAATCAATAGGCTTCTTTGTCTCATGACCTTATACACTGTGTATAAGATCTGGCAGTAATTATTGAATATTGCTGAAAATCAATAGGCTTCTTCGTCGGACGGACTGACGGACGGGGGCGACAACAATATACGACCACATTTCAATGTGGGCGTATAAAAATACAAACCTAATATCGTCAATTAGCAGCACATCAGTATAATAATTGCAATGAATATTTACAGAAAATTAAAGTATTTAGGCAGTTATCTCCCTTTTCAATAGTCAAATAGATTTTAGATTGCTACTCAGATATCTTGTTGGGCTTTGCAGTTTGTTTCCAAGACAAAAAAGAGTTTTAAAAGAAGTTAAAAGAGAGTTAACCAGCGGCTGGGCTGCCAGGCAGGATATGCCCACATTTTGCCAAAGATGGATAGAGAACAAGCTAAAAACAAACAGGATTATTTGTACAATCAGGCACAATAATCCAGAAAGTTATGGTCTGAAATGCGCAAAAATCAAAAAGGCTGAGATCTTTGGGATATAGAGATATGTTTTAAGTTTCATCAAAATCGGATAAACATTGTGACCTCTAGAGGGTCCACAACCTTCGTAACATACTTTTACACAATTTGCGTACAAATAGCGGCCATTTGTCGGGTCAGTTTCATTTCCATTTTCCCGAAATTCGAATTCAACCTTTATTATGGTGGAATGGTGATATATTTAAACGGTTTTTAAAATCAGAAAAAAAATTGTGACCTCTAGAGAATCCGCAAGCTAAAAATGCGATTTTTCGAACAATCAGGAGCCATAATCCAGGAAGTTACTTCGGATATACGCGATTATCAAAAGATAATATGGACTCTATATGGACCGCAAGCTAAAAACATGATTTTTTCTACATTCAAGGGCCATAATTCAGGATGATACAATCCAATACGCGCGAATATCGAAAGGAACCAAGATCTTTGAGTTATAAACATGTATTTCAAGTTTCATCAAAATCGGATCAAAATTGTGACCTCTACAGGGTCCACAACCTTGATATAACAGATGTTATACACTATTTGTGTACGAGGGGCGGCCATTTTATCTGGCAGTTTTGGCCAAATTTTCACAAAATTCGAACCATAACTCTAGAAGTAATTGACGGAAATTGCTGACATTCAATAGGCTTCTTCATTTCACTAATTTAAATGATTCATATGAATTTCATACAGATTAGGTGATAACTTTTGTCGTTCAAGCATTCACAAGATTCAACAAAGCTAAACAAGGGCCATACATATAAATTTCATACAGATCAGATAATAACTTTTGTTGTTAGAGCATTCACAAGGTACAACAAAGTGAAACAAGGGCCATAACTCACGTTGTAATTAACGGAAATTGCTGAAATTCAACAGGCTTCTTCGTTGCACTAATTTAAATGATGCATATCAATTTCAAACAGATCGGATGATAACTGTTGCCATTAGAGTGTTCACAAGATTCAACAAAGTGAAACAAGGGCCATAACTCTAGATGTAATTAATGGAAATTGCTAAAATTCAATAGGCTTCTTTGTTTTACTAATTTAAATGATGCATATAAATTTCATACAGATCGGATAATAACTTTTGTCGCTAGAGCATTCACATGGTACAGCAAAGTGAAACAAGGGCCATAACTCCTGGCGTAATTAACGGAAATTGCTGAAATTCAATAGGCTTCTTCTTTGCACTAATTTAAATGATGCATATCAATTTTAAACAGCTCAGATGATAACTGTTGTCATTAGAGAGCGTTCACAAGATTCAATAAAGTGAAACAAGGGTCATAACTCTAGATGTAATTAAAACAAATGGCTGAAATTCAATAGGCTTCTTTGTTTTACTAATTTAAATGATGCATATAAATTTCATACAGATCGGATAATAACTTTTGTCGTTAGAGCATTCACAAGGTACAACAAAGTGAAACAAGGGCCATAACTCACGGCGTAATTAACAGAAATTGCTGAAATTCAATAGGCTTCATTGTTTTACTAATTTAGATGATGCATATCAATTTCAAACAGATCGGATGATAACCTTTGTCATTAGAGCTTTCACAACATTGCTGAAATTCAATAGGCTTCTTTTTTTTACTAATTTAAATGATGCATATAAATTTGATACAGATCGGTTGATAACTTTTGTCGTTAGACCGTTCACAAGGTGTAACAAAGTGAAACAAGGGCCATAACTCCAGAAGAAATTAAATCCTTCTTCATCTCACTAATGCAAACAACATTTATCAATTTCAAAAAATTAAGATGATAAATGTAGTTTGTAGTTTGATTTTCAACGATTTCCGATAATGACTGCCAAAGTTACGGCCCTTGTTCACAAAATCAAATTTTCTCAGTTATACCTGCATGGATTTTCATCAAATTTGGCATGAACAATGCTAATTGCAAGTCCAAAGATAGGTTGACAGGCAACGAAACATACGCCCACAACAGCTAAATCGTCCGGGCAATCAACAAGAGTTGTCGCATATTTTTACTTTTTTCGGTAATGAAACATTTGTAATACACTAAAATCTGATTAAGAGCAACAACTCATGAAGTAATTATCAGAAAACAATTAGAATTTGTTTGTTTTTATAAAGTTCTGCCACATGCTAACGTTTTGTATACAAAACTTTTAATATCATGGATTTAGCTGTTCAAGACATAAAAATTCATTGAAAATCAATATACTTGTTCGTCTCAAGATCTTAAAGGAGCTAAATCCCTAATATTTTGGACCTAGAAATTGACCCAAATGGGTCGCAACGCATATAATAATGTAATCTGATTGTATATAAACTGATTTACATTCAATTGTTTCCGTTTTGACTCTTAATTTCAAATCAGTTATGTCCAGCGAAATACTGCCTGTGTCTCAACCCTATAGCAATTTCTAGCGCCTGGTTATTCCAGACTATTGAGCAGGTTCTCCAGTTGAATATGCCTAGCCTCGTTCTTTCTGGTCACTTGTTGCAAATGACGCTAAAGTGCACTATGGTACACGATTCGTGTACCAATGGTAAAATGTTTATTCTGTCTTAAATATTGGATATCAGAAGCCTGTCTTTTCCTGGTAAGATCACAACACCAATGTTGATTTGAATTGACAAATAATTCGTATTTTCAACGTGTATGACTTTGGATGATATTGAGTTAGAGACTTTGCTACTTTAAACCCTGTGTATCAATCTGAAGTCAATCGGATGATAACTTTAGCCTTTAGAGCGTCAAAAAATGATCAAGGGCCGTAACTTTGGCAGTCATTATCGGAAATCGTTGAAAATCAATAGGATTCATCATCTTATGACCTTAAACACTGTGTATAAATTTAAAGTCAATCAGATATTAACTTTGGCCTTTAGAGTGTCCACAAGATTTTTCCAAGTGATCAAGGGCCATAACTCTGGCAGTAATTATCGGAAATCGCTGAAAATCAATAGGCTTCTTCGTCTCAAGACCATAAACACTGTGTATAAATTTGGCCTTTAGAGCGTCTACAAGATTTTTCAAAGTGATCACGGGCCATAACTCTGGCAATAATTATCGGAAATCGCTGAAAATCAATAGGCTTCTTCGTCTCAAGACCTTAAACACTGTGTATAAATTTAAAGTCAATCAGATATTAACTTTGGCCTCTAGAGCGTCCATAAGCAATTGTGGACGCCGGACGGACGGACGGGAGCGACGACAATATACGACCCTAATATTTTGGACCTAGAAATTGACCCAAATGGGTCGCAACGCATATAATAATGTAATCTGATTGTATATAAACTGATTTACATTCAATTGTTTCCGTTTTGACTCTTAATTTCAAATCAGTTATGTCCAGCGAAATACTGCCTGTGTCTCAACCCTATAGCAATTTCTAGCGCCTGGTTATTCCAGACTATTGAGCAGGTTCTCCAGTTGAATATGCCTAGCCTCGTTCTTTCTGGTCACTTGTTGCAAATGACGCTAAAGTGCACTATGGTACACGATTCGTGTACCAATGGTAAAATGTTTATTCTGTCTTAAATATTGGATATCAGAAGCCTGTCTTTTCCTGGTAAGATCACAACACCAATGTTGATTTGAATTGACAAATAATTCGTATTTTCAACGTGTATGACTTTGGATGATATTGAGTTAGAGACTTTGCTACTTTAAACCCTGTGTATCAATCTGAAGTCAATCGGATGATAACTTTAGCCTTTAGAGCGTCACAAAATGATCAAGGGCCGTAACTTTGGCAGTCATTATCGGAAATCGTTGAAAATCAATAGGATTCATCATCTTATGACCTTAAACACTGTGTATAAATTTAAAGTCAATCAGATATTAACTTTGGCCTTTAGAGTGTCCACAAGATTTTTCAAAGTGATCAAGGGCCATAACTCTGGCAGTAATTATCAGAAATCGCTGAAAATCAATAGGCTTCTTCGTCTCAAGACCATAAACACTGTGTATAAATTTGGCCTTTAGAGCGTCTACAAGATTTTTCAAAGTGATCACGGGCCATAACTCTGGCAATAATTATCGGAAATCGCTGAAAATCAATAGGCTTCTTCGTCTCAAGACCTTAAACACTGTGTATAAATTTAAAGTCAATCAGATATTAACTTTGGCCTCTAGAGCGTCCATAAGCAATTGTGGACGCCGGACGGACGGACGGGAGCGACGACAATATACGACCACATTTCAATGTGGGCGTATAAAAAAAGCCACTGGAAATTTTTGGGCTATAGACTGTGGTTTGTCTGGTATCCATGGAAAAGCCCCATGCTAAAAAGAAATATCGATAATCACTACAGAAACTAGAACTGCGAACCAGTAATGACGGGTTTCACCGGTGCCACGTTTCCCTTGAACTTATGTCACTTCTCGTGCCGTGTTATCCTTGAACTTATGTCACTTACGGTATCAATGAACCCGTTAAACAGATTTCCAAATAAGCATTGCACAAATAGACGCAGAATCAACCAAATCTAGCAATATCAATTGCATCTATACATTTGTTACCATGTGTTACAAATGTCAAAAAAGTAATCCTGACAAAATTTGTCACTAACTTACCGATAACTTAGCTAACTTTCGAATGGGAAATTAAAATGGGAAAAAAAATTGTAAAAGTCATCCTGACAAAATTGGTTATTTCTCGACAAGGGAAGGTGTTGGAAGCCATTTTTGGACATCTATATGATCGTATTGAACCAATCTATATGTCCATTGGAATCAAATATCATAATGTCAAACGAATAATAAATATTACTCACTTCAAAACAAAATACAGTTTTTGCCCAAATGACATTACTTCCGGTGATAATGAAAACGTTAAATTAGTTCTATTAAATCATAAATGGCATAAGGCATCACATGGTGAAAGTTTTATGAAAATCAAATAATAATTTACACTTTTATAGACCAAAAACGTTGAAAAGTGACTTGAAGAAAATCCTCTATTTCTCTGCAACCGTATAAGTTAGAAACGTTGTTGTGGTATCTGTATGATCGTGTGGGTTCAATCTATTTGTTGATTGGAATCAAATATCATCATGTTAAAAACATTACAGATCAGACTCATTTGAATAAAATATCTGTTTTAAAGGCTAAAAATACAGTTTTTGCCAAAGTGACAGGACTTCCCGTGATAATGAAAATACTAAATTACTTCTATGAAATCGTAAATGGCATTAGGTATCACACAGTGAAATTTTTATGAAAATCGAATAATAATTGACACTTTTATGGACCAAAAACCTTGAAAACTAACCTGCGGAAAATCGCCTATTTTCCGCAACTGAACAAGTTAGAAAACATTTTGTGGTATCTATATGTTTGTATGGGTTCATTCTATTAGTTGATTGGGATCAAATATCATAATTTTGAAAACATTACAAATCAGACTCATTTGAATAAAATATCTGTTTTGAAGGCTATAAATACACTTTTGCCCAAATAGCGCCATTTCCGGTGACATTGAAAATGCTAAATTGGTTTGAACTAGTCAAAATTGACATTACGCATCAAATGGTGTCATTTTTATAAAAATCTAATAATACTTGGCTCTTTTACAGGCCAAATAGCGTAAAAAGTGAATCATGCAAAATTGACCATTTCTTGGCAAATACTCATATTACAAACTAATTTTGACATAGATTCTCTTCGTATGGATTAATGCTACAAGTTTATGAAAGTTGTGAAGAAAAATTTTGAAATATGAAAAGCCTGAATGGGTTGTAAATAGCTCATTTTTACACCTTTAAATCGAAATGGCGCAAATACAAAACCAAAATTAAAAAAACCGAGTCCGAGATTTTGTGCGCCTTTTGTAGGGTCATTTATCTTGATCTATCAGATTTGCAGAAATTAACATTTTAGCAAAATTGCGTCACATCCGGTGCCGATAGAAAACTTTACCGGTAATAAAACCAGCGGCTGCCAGGCAGGATACGCCCACATTTTCGAGAGATGGATAGAAAACAAGCTAAAACGAAAGTGATTTTTTCTACAATCAAGGGCCATACTTCAGGAAATTACAATTCGATTTGCGCAAATATCGAAAGGAACCGAGATCTTTGGGTTATAAACTTACATTTCAAGTTTCAATAAAATCGGATAAAAATTGTGACCTCTATAGGGCCCACAACCTTGATATACCATATTTATACGCTATTTGAGAACGAAGGGCGACCATTTTGTCTTTCAGTTTTGGGCCGATTTTCACGAAATTCGAACTCAGTCATCCTTAGGGTGTAACGGTCATATATAATAATACGTTTTTTTTAAATCGGATAAAAATTATGACCTCTATAGGGTCCACAAGCTAAAAACGCGATTTTTCCTACAATTAGGGGCCATAATTCAGGAAGTTACGTTCCGATATGCACAAATATCGAAAGGAACCAAGATCTTTGGGTTATAGGCATACATTTCAAGTTTAAACAAAATCGAATAAACATTGTGACCTCTACAGAATTCAAAAGCTAAAAACATGATTTTTCGTACAATCAGGGGCCATAATCCATGATGTTACGGTCCGATACATGCCAATATCAAAACGAACCGAGATCTTAGGGTAATAAACCTATATTTCAAGTTTCATTAAAATCAGATAAAAATTGTGACCTGTAGACTGTTCACAAACAATTGTGGACGGACGGATGTCCGGACGGACGTCCGGACGGACGTCCGGACGGACAGAGAGGGGCGACGACAATATACGTCCACATGAAAATGTGAGCGTATAAAAATTGAGAATTTGCACCATGGAGCATATGAACTTTGTTTTATAAAAATCGGACATTAAATAATTAACCTAGAACCGATAAACTGAATTAGCAAATTGCGGCCAAGAAAAATTATCAAGACAAAAAATGTTCACATTTTTTGTCTAATCAGATGACCTATTAACCCTGGGTAAAATGACATAAAAAAATTATTCATTATTTGTCCAAATTTAAATTTTCAAAATTTGGCGCCTAATATCTCCAAAGATTCGTCGAAAATCAAAAATCTAAACTACTGTAGCTATGTGCCCTGTCTCAGGCTATGTCAAAATGTATCCAATGTTAAAATCCGACCATTATTGTTAATATTACTGCAATATTTCAAAAAACGACAACTTCAGCAATTTCGGACATTTCGCATAGTCGCAGAACGTTCGAAATAGCTTTAATCTCTAAGTCACACCCACTTTCCCAGTAAAACCAAAGACATCGAATTGATCCGACAAGTAGTTTCTGAGATATGCTCAAGTGGAAAAAAAAAAATAATAATAATAAGAACTAGAACTGCGACGCAGTAATGACCGCTTTCACTGGTGCCACGTTATCCTTGAACTTATGTCACGTCAAGTGACACGTTACACCTGAACTTATCAGTTCCGGTACCACTTGAACCAATCAACAGATTTCCATATAAACATAGCAAACGTTTTATAAAATGGACACAGAATCAACCAAATCCAGCAATATCAAGTCTATTTATACATTGTTACATGTGTCAAAAAAGTGATCCTGACAAAATTTGTTACTAACTTACCACTAAGTTAGTTGACTTTCTAATGGGAAATTAACCAGCGGCTGCCAGGCAAGATACGCCCACATTTTCGAGAGATGGATAGAGAACAAGCAAACAAGAATTTTGGGCAGATTATCACGAAATTCGAACTCAGTCGTCCTTAGGGTGCAACGGTGATATAATAATACGTTTTTTTAAATCGGATAAAAATTATAACCTCTATAGGGTCCACAAGCTAAAAACGCGATTTTTCGTACAATCAGGGACCATAATTCAGGAAGTTACAGTCCGATATGCGCGAATATCGAAAGGAACCGAGATCTTTGGGTTATAAACTTACATTTCAAGTTTCAACAAAATTGGATAACAAATGTGACCTCTATAGGGTCCACAACCTTGATATACCATATTTTTACGCTATTTGAGAACGAACGGCGTCCATTTTGTCTGTCAATTTTGGGCAGATTATCACGAAATTCAAACTCAGTCGTCCTTAGGGTGTAACAGTGATATAATAATACGTTTTTTTAAATCGGATAAAAATTATGACCTCTATAGGGTCCACAAGCTAAAAACGCGATTTTTCGCACAAACAGGGGCTTTAATTGAGGAAGTTTCAATCCAATACATGCCAATATCGAAAGCAGCCGAGATCTTTTGGGGATAAACCTATATTTCAAGTTTCGTCAAAATCGGACAAGAATTGTGACCTGTAGAGAGTCCACAAACAAATTGTGGACGGCCGGACGGACAGGGGCGACGACAATATACGTCCACATGAAAATGTGGGCGTATAAAAAGGATAAAAATTCTTAAGGATAGGTTGCCAGGCAACGAAACATATGCCCACAGCAACTAAATCGTCCGGGCAGTCAACAAGGGTTGTCGCATATTTTTACTTTTTTTGGTAATGAAACATTTATAATACACTAAAATCTGATTAAGAGCAACAACTCACGAAGTAATTATTAGAAAACTATTAGAATTTGTTTGGTTTTTATAAAGTTCTGCCCCATGCTAACGTTTTGTATGCAAAGCTTTTAATATCATGGATTTAACTGTTTAAGTCATAAAAATTCATTGAAAACCAATATACTTGTTCGTCTCAAGATCTTAAACTCTGTGTATCAATCTGAAGTCAATCGGATTATAACTTTAGCCTTTAGAGCATCACAAGATTTTGCAAAGTGATCAAGGGCCATAACTTTGGCAGTAATTATCGGAAATCGTTGAAAATCAATAGGAATCTTCGTCTCATGACCTCAAACACTGTGTAAAAATTTAAACTCAATTGGATATTAACTTTAGCCTCTAGAGCATCCACAAGATTCTTTAAAGTGATCAAGGGCCATAACTCTGGCAGTAATTATCGGAAATCGCTGAAAATCAATAGGATTCTTCGTCTCATGACCTTAAACACTGTGTATAAATTGAAAGTCAATCGGATATTAACTTTGGCCTCTGGAGCGTCCACAAGATTTTTCAAAGTAATCAAGGGCCATAACTCTAGCAGCAAATATTGGAAATCGCTGAAAATCAATAGGCTTCTTCGTCTCATGACCTTAAACACTGTGTATAAATTTAAAGTCAATCGAATATTAACTTTCGCTTCTAGAGCATCCACAAGATTTTTTGAAGTGATCAAGGGCCATAACTCTGGCAGTAATTATCAGAAATCGCAGAAAACCAATAGGCTTCATCATCTTATGACCTTAAATACTGTGTATAAATTTAATGTCAATCGGATTTTAACTTTAGCCTCTAGAGCATCCACAAGATTTTTTGAAGTGATCAAGGGTCATAACTCTGGCAGTAATTATCGGAAATTGTTGAAAATCAATAGGTTTCTACGTCTCATGACCTTAAACATTGTATATAAATTTAAAGTCAATCAGATATTAACTTTGGCCTTTAGAGCATCCACACGATTTTTTGAAGTGATCAAGGGCCATAACTCTGGCAGTAATTATCAGAAATCGCTAAAAATCAATAGGCTTCTTTGTCTCATGACCTTAAACACTGTGTATAAATTTAAAGTCAATCGGATATTAACTTTGGCCTTTAGAGTGAGAGAGAGAGAGAGAAATGGGGTTTAACGTCCACTCGACACAAACTAGGTCATTTCGGGACTAACAAATGGTTCAATTTTATTTCAATATTCGCTTGCGCGTAGGGGTCTTTAGCAGTGGGAGGAAACCGGAGGACCCGGAGAAAACCCACGAGGTTGGACAGGCGACCCTAATCCTTGTCACGTACAACCGGGGATTCGAAACCACGCCAGTTGACTCAATGACAGGCTTTATGATACAGCACGCACGTGCTAACCATTCGGCCATCCAACCCCCCTGCCTTTAGAGTGTCCACAAGATTTTTTGAAGTGATCAAGGGCCATAACTCTGGCAGTAATTATCGGAAATCGTTGAAAATCAATAGGCTTCTTCGTCTCATGACCTCAAACACTGTGTATAAATTTAAGGTCAATTGGATATTAACTTTGGCCTCTAGAGCGTCCACAAGATTTTTCAAAATTATCAAGGGCCATAACTCTGGCAGTAATTATCGGAAATCGCTGAAAATCAATAGGCTTCTTCGTCTCAAGACCTTAAACACTGTGTATAAATTTAAAGTCAATCAGATATTAACTTTAGCCTCTAGAGCGTCCACAAGCAAGCCGGCCGGACGGGGGCGACGACAATATACGACCACATTTCAATGTGGGCGTATAAAAAGTGATCCTGAGAAAATGGTTATTTCCCGACAATCTATATGTCCATTGGAATCAAATATCATATTGTTAAACAACTAAAAAACATAACCCATTTCAAAAAAAATATTTGTTTTGAAGGCTAAAAATACAGGTTTTGCCAAAACGACATTATTTCCGGTGATAATGAAAATGTTAAATTAGTTCCATGAAATCATAAATGGCATCAGGCATCACATGGTTTAAATTTTATGAAAATAGAAGGCTATAAATACAGTTTTTGCACATATGACGCCATTTCCGGTGACAGCGAAAATGTAAAATTTGATCCACCCAGTCAAAAATGGCATTAGGCATCATATGGTGAAAAAACAAATAGAAAATCGGATTATAATTAACTCTTTAACAGGCAAAATAACGTGAAAGATGACTCATGCAAAATTGCCTATTTCTCGGCAACTGCTAACATTACAAACTAATTTTGACATACATTGTCATCGTATGGATTAATGCTACAGTACAGGTTCGTGAAAGTTGTCAAGAAATATTTTAAAATATGAAAAGCCTGAATGAATTGTAAGTAGCCCATTTTTACACCCTTTTTCAGCTTTAAATCAAAATGATGTAAATGCAAAACAGAAATAAAAAAAAGCAAGACATATTTTGTGTCTTTAGTATGAGCATTTATCTTGATCTATTAGATTTGTAAACATTAATATTTGCTTTTTAAAAGACCTTTCGACACGTCAAAATTGAAGTTTTGGGCAAAATTACGTCACTTCCGGTGCTGACAGAAACTTTTCTAGGTAGAAGTAAGTTGAGAATTTGCACCAGGTGGGCTTTTCTTTTACACAAATCAGGCAATAAATAATTAACCCAGAACCCATACACTGAAATTAAAATGCGAAAAATCTTAAAAAGTGATCCTGAGAAAATTGGTTATTTCTCAGCAAGGGAAGATGTTAGAAACAATTTTGTGATATCAATATGATCGTATTGATTGATACTATTTGTCCATAAGAATCAAATATCATAATTTTACACCAATAATGAATATCACTTACTTCAAACAATTACTTGTTTAAGAGGCTAAAAATACAGTTTTTGCCAAAGTGACAGGACTTCCCGTGATAATGAAAATACTAAATTACTTCTATGAAATCGTAAATGGCATTAGGTATCACACAGTGAAATTTTTATGAAAATCGAATAATAATTGACACTTTTATGGACCAAAAAACTTAAAAAGTGACCTGCTGAAAATCGTCTATTTCTCCGCAACTGAACAAGTTAGAAACCATTTTGTGATATCTATATGATCGTATGGGTTCATTCTATTAATTGATTGGAATCAAATATCATAATTTAAAACACATTACAAATCAGACTCATTTGAATAAAATATCTGTTTTGAAGGCTATAAATACATTTTGTTCCCAAATGGCGCCATTTCCGGTGACATTGAAAATGTTAAATTAGTTCGAACTAGTCAAAATTGACATTACGCATCAAATGGTGTCACTTTTATGAAAATCCAATAATAATTGGCTCTTTTACAGGCAATGTAGCGTAGAAAGTGACTCATGCAAAATTGATCATTTCTCGTCAAATACTCATATTACAAACTAATTTTGACATCGATTCTCTTCGTATGGATTAATACTACAAGTTTATGAAAGTTGTGAAGAAATATTTTAAAATATGAAAAGCCTGAATGGGTTGTAAATAGCTCATTTTTACATCTTTTTTCACCTTTAAATCGAAATGGCGCAAATACAAAACCAAAATCAAAAAAGCGAGTCCAAGATTTTTTGTGCCTTTTGTAGGGGCATTTATCTTGATCTATGAGATTTGCAAAAATCAACATTTGGTAGTGAACAGACGTTCCAACTCGACAAAATTGGAGTTTTTAGCAAAATTGCGTCACATCCGGTGCCGATAGAAAACTTGACCGGTAATAAAAAAATTGAGAATTTGCATCATGGAGCATATGAACTTTGTTTTATAAAAATCGGGCAATAAATAATTAACCTAGAACCGATAAACTGAATTAGCCAATAGCGGCCAAGAAAAATTATGGAGACAAAAAATGTTCACATTTTTGCTCAAATCAGACGACCCCTTAACCCTGGGTAAAATGCCATAAAAAATTATTCATTAATAAAAAAGTTTTTTGTCAAAATTTAAATTTTCAAAATTTGGCGCCTAATATCTCCGAAGATACGTCGAAAATCAAAAATCTAAACTACCGTAGCTATGTGCCCTGTCTCAGGCTATGTCAAAATGTATCAAATGTTAAAATCCAACGATTATTGTTAATATTATGGCAATATTTCAAAAAACGACAACTTCAGCGATTTCGGACATTTCGCATAGTCGCTGAATGTTCGAAATAGCTTTAATCTCTAAGTCACACCCACTTTCCCAGGAAAACTGAAGACATCGAATCGATCCGACAAGTAGTTTCCGAGATATGCTCAAGTGGAAACCCTAATAATCTTAACAAAAACAGTGTGAAACCCTAATAATCTTAACAAAAACAATAGTGTTTCACACAAGCTACGCAGTGTGAAACCCTAATAAGCTACATTTTGACACCAAAAACGTTGTTCATTATTTACTTTCAAACAAGATTTTGTGATTTTGGTTTGAATAAGTCCACAACAAATTTTAAGATTGGTTGCCAGGCAACAAAACATACACCCACAGCAGCTAAATCGTCCAAGCAGTCGACAAGGGTTGTCGCATATTTATTCTTTTGTAGGTAATTAGGGGCATTTAATAGGCAATTTCATACAGATGACATTATAATTTTCGTCGTTTCAGGGTTCACAAGGTTCTAAAGATAGGTTGCCATGCAACAAAACATACGCCCACAGCAGCTAAATCGTCCGAGCGGTCGACAAGGGTTGTCGCATATTTATTCCTTTGTAGGTAATTGGGGACCTTTACAAGACAGTTCCATACAGATCAGATTATAAATTTTGTCGTTTGAGGGTTTAAAAGGTTCTACAAACTGAAACAAGGGTCTCAACTCTGGAAGTAATCTACTGAAATTGTTGAAATTCAACAGACTTTTTCGTTTTACTAATTCAAATAATGCATATAAATTTCATACAGATCGGATAACTTTTGTCGTTCAAATAATCACAAGGAACAACAAAGTGAAACACGGGCCATAACTCACGGCGTAATTAACAGTAGATTGCTGAATTTCAATGGGCTTCTTCATTTCACTAATTTAAATGATGCATATCAATTTCAAACAGATCGGATGATAACTGTTGTTATTAGAGCGTTCACAAGGATCAATAAAGTGAAACAAGGTAGAGTGGTTCAATGGTCACTTATTTGTCCATATATAAACATGCACAGGTATCTGCCTGACTGCACCATCCATGAGATTTTCTGAAGTGAGCGGAATGTATTCTCGCGCACGTGAGTTTCGATGTCGCAGCAAATATACGTCATAAATAGCATTCCACGTGGTATTATACAAACATGAATTGGTATATAAAGCCAAGTAAAAATACACTCATTACACGCTTCGACTTTCGTGTTTATTTAATAGCGAACGTGAGCAAAAATTCCTATTGCACTCTTTGATTTAATTTTTAATTTTGGCGATTTCGGTACAGAGCTAGCTGTAATAGCTTCGTTTCGTTTCTAACTTTTTAATCCATGAGCGCGGCAAGATAAACTCATTACAACATTTTGGGATTTAATTTTATTTAGTGGTTAAAACCTTCGTTTCTGTAGCCATAAGCCTTGATCTGAGATTGAGCCCTGCAAGATGACGTCCACCGATGATTTGCTATCCAGCATTGGATTGGACAAGTACCCCTATGATTTAAGCACTATAACCAAACTACCCATGGCAAAAATCACAATAGGCTTATACTAGGCATTGTTAATAAATTTCCGACAACTACGGATTATCGGTCTATCATAGCTGCTTTACATGACGACTGTGTGACGTTTGGTGACAATTACATTTACAATAGACTGGTCAGACTGAAGACAAAGACTAGGAAGTTGGATAAAAGTAAGGCTAAGTCCAATAAATGTATACTGAGCGCCATGGAAAACGCATCACTTAGTTTTTTGTATAACAAAATGATCCTGTAAACATATCTTATTTATTTTCTTCTTATTGTGAACAATATTCAAATGGGAACACATCAATAACAACACATTTGTACACTTATGGATGTTTAATCTGTAATCAACGGTACAAAGTCAGAGGGGTCAAAACCAAAAGTCAGACACAGACGTCAGTAGCGCGTGTGTCCTCAACGGGCTCTTACACACGCTGTGCAGCGGCGTCGCATGGAATTTACCAATGTTTGAAAGAAGGCCTGGGGCAAATTGTTCCATTCTTGGACAAGAGCAGCTTCTAAAGCAGCAATGGTGTGCATCTGTGGTCGCCGATACAGACAGCGTTGAATCTCATCCCAGACATGTTCTATCGGTGCCATGTCCGGAGACATGGCTGGCCAGTCCAAGACATTGATGTTGTTAGCAGCCAGGTAGTCCATACTAAAACGGGCGGTATGCGGACGTGCATTATCCTGTTGGAAGTGCTGAAGTTGTGGGTGCGCTCGAAACATCGGAACAAGAACTGGTTGCAAGACATCATCACGGTAGGCTACAGCATTAACGCGATCCCATCAATTCGTTTCGAAGACGCAGCAGTCTGCAAGACGTTCCCCAAGATGTCTCGACACACGTTGACGGCCATCAACGTGATAAAGATGAAAGCGACTCTCATCGCTGAAGAGCACACTTTGCCAGTCTGCTCTTCTCCATGTCTGGTGTCCTTGAGCCCATATCAAACGCCGCTGATGGTGATGATCCCTGAGGATAGCTCCAACATAAGGTCGTTGTGCACGGAATCCTACTTCTCTTAGACGACGTCTTACGGTGTTGGCACTTACTGGTCCTTGTCTTCCGACGACTGCTGCACCTGTTTGAGTCGCTGGGCGGAATCTGTCACGCAGATGAACGACCCGGATGTAGCGGTCTTGAGCCTGGGTTGTAACGCGTTGTGGACCAGGACGTTGACGGTCACGTGTTGATCCAGTAACTCGAACACGTTCCACCAACCTTACAATAGTGGACTGATGACAATTGAAGTGTCTGGCAATAGCACGTGTAGACATGCCAGCCCTGGACATTCCCATGGCTTCATTCCGTTGATTGTCAGTAAGTCTCTAGCTCAATTCCTTCACACGTCCAACAACAAATTACGACAGATTGACGTTTCACAGTTCATGTACTGCACATTAAGTTGAAAACATGCTTTTAAAGGGCTCACACACAATGCTGCACGTGAATATTGGGTTTTTCATGTGCATCTCGTGCAATTTTTTTTGGTGCACACGGGCTGATATTTTTGCGTTTGGGAGCATTGTGTGAAACAATAGTTCATAGCATTGTATAATATTATACATACAAAACCACCTAGTAATAAAATATTTGGCACTCAGTATATGAAGTCATACGACAATTTTCTTGACACCCCATTTTTCCCGGGATAGTGGACAAGACTCCATCGGCAGATACTAGTGAATTAATTTAATAAATAGAGAGACTCAGACATCTGCCGATGCGACCTTGACTGATTTAAATAGCAAAAATAGGTATTTGCAGCGATTGTCAAAGTGTCATAAAAGCACAATCGCCCAGTTAAAAAAGCGACTTCGGAAGACTAAAAAAGAAATGATTCGCATGAAGGCTAATAATGAAAATAAAAAACAATGGGCAGGTAAAAAAAATGGTTGCAAGTCCAAAGCTTTTAGGAAGAACGAAGTAATTTTGTATAATGTCGAAAATCAAAGATACACAGCAGAATGTCATAATTTTGTCATGGAACTTGAAAATCTAAACATTTCGAATGGTAACGTAGCAGCGGTTATAACCGCAGGTTTGGCTGTCGCGGGACTAAAATCTAATTACACTCTATTAAAATCTACAGTTCAAAGAATATCATGTGAGCGCACCGGTGTATCTTTAAAACATGTTTCGGAAACCTTAAAGTCGGGGAAAAATACCACCCTGTATACTGAAAAAACTACAAAATTTAAATTGGTTGTGTGTACAGGCGATTACAATTAATAGATAAATTTAATATCAACTTAAATCATCTTTGGGGAACTTGTATTTATGTGGTATAATAGCTGACATGATAACATTGATTGTTATAAAAATATCTGAACAGACAGATATATGGTTATACTGTATAAGTACATGTATATGATTTAATGATGTTGCAAAAGACAACATTCGGTAGCAAATGCAGCTCTAACATACAGACATATTCATTCAGAGGGCGTTGGTCACGATGAAATGTGTTTTGGTAAATGTTATTGAGCGCTTGGAATGCCTGTATAAATGAATGCGACATAGAACAGATAACATAAATATTCGTGTGTAAATGCTAGCATACCACACAAGAGAACGTACTTGGTCCTAATTTTGAATTTTTTGTTAATATAAATTATCTTTTATGTTGTATTTATCCCTCCCCACTATACCAAATGCGAATTCAAATCTCCCTGAATCTCAATCGTTATTTTATTTGTAATCGTCCCCATACTTTATCCTACAATGTGTTCTTTTTTCATAACAAACATCATACGGCACTATATAGTTATTTATCTGTGGGACAAAAAATAAAGTGTTAAATTAATAGATTTATAGAGGTCTTTATCCCTCACTCTCTGCATTACATGCCATTATATTTTCCTTGTACTTTATCCGACAATTTATTTTTCATAACAAACATCATACTGCACAATATTTATTTATCTTTGGGACTAGCATTAAAGTGTTACATTATAAGATTTATAGACGTCTCTCTCCCTCTCTCTTTCGCTCCCGCTGTATAACATGCCATTATAAGCAGACCCGGTTGTCTGTGGGTATACAGAAATGAAATCACTGCTCTTTTCAATACATGCATTAGACTAATCTTTAAGCAATTCATGTCAAACTTCGATCTTTTCATATCCAGCTAAACTTGTATTTTAATTTATAAACATTATAAACAGTTAATATTAAGACATTTGAAGGCGTGGGTATATTGTTAAAACAACTAAGCGTTTGCGCATGCGCACAAATTCAATCGTCTCATCGAGTGTATTCCGTTACTTCACAGCAAGGAAATAAACGATGTTGTCCGACTGCAATAAATGAATTTCGTTTTAGGGGAGTATGTTTCAGTTTTACGGCTACCAAGGGACATAACTCTTATTCTCACCAAGAGTTATCTGCCTTCATTATGGAAGCCGGGTAGATGTTGAAGCATTTATAACATTATTTCTGAATGGTTATATTCTCAAAAATCAAATGTGGTAAGACTTCCATTGTTGATGAATGAAGTTTTTATGGTAAGTACTTATCATATGTTAAAATAATCCCGAAATAGTGTCTGTTTGTTGTTAAAAAAAATTGAGTATGAATCACTCTAAACAAGGGCCATAAATCCTGATGTAATAAACGGAAATTTCTGAAATTCAATAGGCTTCTTCGTTTCACTAATCTAAATAATGCACATACATTTCACAAAGATTGGGTGATAAAGTGAAACAAGGGCCATAACTCTAGACGTAATAAACGAAAATGGCTGAAATTCAATAGGCTTTTTCGTCTCACTAATTTAAATAATGCATATAATTTTCATAACTCCAGACGAAATAAACGGAAATTGCTGAAATTCAATAGGCTTCTTCGTTTCACTAATTTAAATCATGCATATAAATTTCACAAAGATTGGGTGATAACTTTTGGCGTTAACAGCATTCACAAGGTGCAGTAAAGTGAAACAAGGGCCATAACTCTAGATTTAGTAGACAGAAATTGCTGAAATACAATAGGCTTCTTCGTTTCACTAATTTAAATAATGCATATGAATTTCAAAAAGATCGAATGATAACTTCTGGAGTTAGAGCGTTCACAAGGTTCAATAAAGTGAAACAAGGGCCATAACTCTAGACGTAACAAGCCAACAGTGAGGCTGATGTCCCCCGCCGAAATAGGAAAATAATTAGAGGACACATATAAATTTATCACAAATTATCTTTTACAAAGTATTGAACAATCAAACAGTATATCTTTACTTATAGTCTAAGCATACAATGTTTTTGATGGAATAATTATAGCATATTAAGGGGAAAACATGCTCTATGCCTACAGATCTAGAGTTTGGTTGTATCAACGGGTCTATTTTCCATCTTGCTGCAAGTTGTGCAAAGTTCACTGTTTTCTTTCTGTCATTAAATGTCAATTCATTATTGCATACTACATATTTAATTAATTTATAATAGTTTCTTTTTCAATTTGTTTTTTCCATTTATTTGTTTATTTACCTTGCCTATATTCATTGTATTGGATTGTATTGGAATTGCTCAATTGATGCTTTTATCAATACCTGGTTATAATATTATGACATGTAATGTGGCAAGTTGAGTCGGGACATGTAGGCTATAATGTAACCTAAATGTATACATAAGTGGATTTCGTTTCATTTTTTTTGAAAATATTGTACAGATAAAAGAGGAGGAATTACAGGGGTAATACATTGGAAAGCTTCTTCAAGAACTAAAGCATAAACTATATAAACGAGCTTATAAAAAGGAAAAGTTTTAGTGGTATTAAACAAAACTCTCACAATATTCTACTACTTGGTGATTTTAATATGGATCCAACACAACTTGACAATATTCTTTTGAAACACAATTTACAACAATTGATTACATCTCCAACTCATTTCCATGGTGGTACATTGGATTTTATCATATCATCTATTCCTGATATAAATACTGGCTCATTCCCACTACCATATACAGATCATCATATCATATGAGCATCATTACCATAAAAATGTAAATCTTAAGTCCCATCACCATTTAACACAATTCTTTGCTCACTGCTCACATATAAATAGACATAGTTTTTGTATTTTATGATCTTTTCTTCTTCCATTCTCCCTCAAAATAATAACTAATGTGATTATTGTTATAAAAAATTTGAACAGTGAAAAATAAAGAGTTTAAAAAAAAAACAACATTGTCATTATTTATTCATAACTTATACCATGGATAAAAAGCAACTGCTAAAATGCACTACCTGGTGGCTTATTTGGCTTAGCCTTATGCAAAACTTAGTCAAGGCAGAACTTAGTCAAGGTATTCATGTAATGAAACTATAAACCAAGTTTGATCACTCTCACTTAATTAGAACTAAAGTTATCGTGCCCCAAAGCATCAACCAATCAAATAGCTTATCTCGGCCTATGCAGAAAATGCTCATTATCGAGGTATTCATGTAATGAAACTATAAACCAAGTTTGATCACTCTCACTTAATTAGAACTAAAGTTATCGTGTCCCAAAGCATCAACCAATCAAATGACTTATGTCGGCTTAGCCTGCGCAGAAAAGGTTCATCTAATTAGAACTAAAGTTATCGTGCCCCAAAGCATCAACCAATCAAATAGCTTATCTCGGCCTATGCAGAAAATGCTCATTATCGAGGTATTCATGTAATGAAACTATAAACCAAGTTTGATCACTCTCACTTAATTAGAACTAAAGTTATCGTGTCCCAAAGCATCAACCAATCAAATGACTTATGTCGGCTTAGCCTGCGCAGAAAAGGTTCATCTTCGAACTCCATCTAGGCATTGACCTAATAAAGGCCTACACCAAGTTTGAACCTTCTACCTCAATTGGGAGGAGAGTTATTGTGTCCCAAAAAGTGTGACGGACAGACAGACAAACAGACGACGGACGAACCCATTTTAATAGTCCCCTGCTTTCTTCGAAAGGCGGGGGACAATAAGCATACACACCAATTTTGAACATTTTAACTCAATTCGAAGGAGAGTTATTGTGTTCCAAAGTCTCAGCAAATCAAATTGCTTATCGCTCTGCTTAATCTGAGCAGAAAATGCTCATTATCGATCTTAGTCAAGGTATTACTGTAATGAAACTATACACCAAGTTTCATCACTCTCACTTAATTAGAACTAAAGTTATAGTGTCCCAAAGCATCAACCAATCAAATTGTTTATCTACTTAATTAGAACTAAAGTTATAGTGTCCCAAAGCATCAACCAATCAAATTGTTTATCTCTGCTTACCATAAGCGGAACGGACAGACAAACAGACAGACGGACGAACCCATTTTAATAGTTCCCTGCTTTCTTCGAAAGGCGGGGGACAATAAGCATGAACATTTACTCAATTCGAAGATCAACCAATCAAATTGTTTATCTCTGCTTACCATAAGCGGAACGGACAGACAGACAAACAGACAGACGGACGAACCCATTTTAATAGTTCCCTGCTTTCTTCGAAAGGCGGGGGACAATCAAAGTAGGAGAGTTATTGTTTTCCAAAGTCTCGACCAATCAAATTGCGTATCGCTCTGCTTACCCTGAGCAGAAAATGCTCATTATCAAACTTAGTCAAGGTATTACTGTAATGAAACTATACACCAAGTTTCATCAATCTCACTTAATTAGAACTAAAGTTATCGTGTCCCAAAGCATCAACCAATCAAATTGCTTATCTCTGCTTACCCTAAGCGGAAAATGCTCATCTTCGAACTCCATCAAGGCATTGACCTAATCAACACATACACCAAGTTTGAACATTCTAGCTCAATTAGGAAGAGAGTTATCGTGCCCCAAAGTATCAACCAATCAAATTGCTTATCTCTGCTTACCCTAAGCGGAAAATGCTCATCTTCGAACTCCATCAAGGCATTGACCTAATAAACACATACACCAAGTTTGAACATTCTAGCTCAATTAAAAGTTATCGTGTCCCAAAGCATCAACCAATCAAATTGCTTATCTCTGCTTACCCTAAGCGGAAAATGCTCATCTTCGAACTCCATCAAGGCATTGACCTAATCAACACATACACCAAGTTTGAACATTCTAGCCCAATTAGGAAGAGAGTTATCGTGTCCCAAAGCATCAACCAATCAAATTGCTTATCTCTGCTTACCCTAAGCGGAAAATGCTCATCTTCGAACTCCATCAAGGCATTGACCTAATAAACACATACACCAAGTTTGAACATTCTAGCTCAATTAGGAAGAGAGTTATTGTGTCCCAAAAAGTGTGACGGACAGACAGACGGACAGACAGACAGACAGACAGACGGACGAACCCATTTTAATAGTCCCCTGCTTTCTTCGAAAGGCGGGGGACAAATAAACAGAAATTGTTGAAACTCAATAGGATTCTTCGTTTCACTAACATAAATATTGCATATAAATTTCACAAAGATCGTATGTTAACTTTTGGCATTAGAGCGTTCACAAGGTTCAACAAAGTGAAACAAGGGCCATAACTCTAGACATAATAAACAGAAATTATTGAAATTAAATAGGCTTCTTCATCTCACTAATGTAAACAACATATATCAATTTGAAAACAATTGGATGATAATTGGACGGACGGACGGACGGACGGACGGGGGCAACAGCAATAAAAGTCCACATTTCAATGTGGGCGGATAAAAACTAAAACAAGGGCCGTAACACTGGAAGTAATCTACAGAAATTGTTGAAATTCGACAGACTTTTTCGTTTTACTAATTCAAATACTGCATATAAATGATAACTTTTGTCGTTCGAACATGCACAAGGTTCAACAAAGTAAAACAAGGGCCATAACTCTAGAAGTAATCGACAGAAATTGCTGACAGTCAAAAGGCTTCTTCATTTCACTAATTTAAATGAGCATATGATTTGGGTGAGAACTTTTGTCGTTCGAGTGTTCACAAGATTCAACAAAGTGAAACAAGGGCCATAACTCTAGATGTAATTAAAGGAAATTTGCTGAAACTCAATAGCGTTGTTAATTTTACTAATTTAAACGATACATATCAATTTCATACAGATCGGATAATAACTTTTGTCATTAGAGCATTCACATGGTACAACAAAGTGAAACAAGGGCCATAACTCCAGAAGAAATTAACGAAAGTTATCGAAATAAACATCATCTCACTAATGCAAACAACATATATCAATTTCAAAACAATCAGATGATAAATGTAAAAAGTAAATATCTACTTCAGTGCACTACTCTGTCGCTCTAAAAATCATTTTATACATTCAACCAGCGGCTGCCAGGCAGGATACGCCCACATTTTCGAGAGATGGATAGAGAACAAGCTAAAAAGAAAGTGATTTTTCCTACAATCAAGGGCCATAATTCAGGAAATTACAATTCGATATGCGCAAATATCGAAAGGAACCGAGATCTATGTGTTATAAACTTACATTTCTAGTTTCAACAAAATCGGATACAAATTGTGACCTCCATAAGATCCACAAACTTGATATACCATATTTTTACGCTATTTGAGATCGAAGGGCGGCCATTTGGTCTGTCAGTTTTGGGTCGATTTTCACGAAATTCGAACTCAGCCGTCCTTATGGTGTAACGGTGATGTAATAATACGTTTTTTTAAATCGGATAAAAATTATGACCTCTATAGGGTCCACAAGCTAAAAACGTGACTTTTCGTACAAACAGGGCCCATAATCCATGAAGTTTAGATCCGATACATGCCAATATCGAAAGCAGCCAAGATCTTTTGGAGATAAACCTACATGTCAAGTTTCGTCAAAATCAGATAAGAATTGTGACCTGTTGAGTGTCCACAAACAATTGTAGACGGACGGACAGGGACGACGACAATATACGTCCAGATGAAAATGTGGGCGTATAAAATTGGCAGTCTTCAATTCCTTCTGGCGTCATATCTAGATACACTTCAATGATCCAGTGTGAAACTGCTGCTGGACATGGCCATGATTGTTTACAGCGGATGACGTGAACTGTGTATACAGGGTCATAATTTATTCTTGTTTGCTGTAAATAGTTTTTCTTTCCGCTTGTACCTCTATTTTCTTTGAGCGGCATTTAACAATTGACATACGTAATACAAAAACATATGGAACACAATTACTATTTTAATTAAAGCGATGTTTCGTTGAGGGTTCTCTCAACGTTTTCAAGCAAATGATAATGAAAATAATGTACAGAAGGTTTATATACAAAAACAAGTAACAACTAGAACTGCGATGCAGTAATGACGGGTTTCACTGGTGTCACGTTACCCTTGAACTTATGTCACTTCCGGTGCCTCGTTACCCTTGAACTCATGTCACATTCGGTACCAATGAAACCGTTAAACAGATTTCCACGTAAGCATTGCACACGCGTTATGAAATGGATGCAGAATCAACCAAATCCAGCAATTTCAATTCCATTTATACATTTGTTACCATGCGTTAGATATGTCAAAAATGTGATCCTGACAAAATTTATTACTAACTTACCACTAAGTTAGCTGACTATCTCATGGGAACTTCAAATGTTAAAAAGGCTTAAAAAGTGATCCTGACAAAATTGGTTATTTCTCGACAAAGAAAGATGGTAGAAGCAATTTTTGGACATCTATATGATCCATTGGAATCAAATATCATAATGTTAAACGAATAATAAACATAACTCACTTCAAAAAATATTTGTTTCGAAGGCTAAAAACACAGTTTTTGCCAAAACGACATTACCTCTGGTGATAATGAAAATGTTAAATTAGTTCCATGAAATCATAAATGGCATCAGGCATCACATGGTGAAAATTTTATGAAAATCAAATAATAATTGACACTTTTATAGACCAAAAACCTTGAAAATTGACTTGTAGAAAATTGTCTATTTCTCTGCAACCGTAAAAGTTAGGAACCATTTTGTGGTATCTGTATGATCAAATTGGTTCATTCTATTTGTTGACAGCAATCAAATGTCATAAATTTAAAAACATTACAAATCAGAGTCATTTGAATAAAATATCTGTTTTGAAGGCTATAAATGCAGTTTTTGCCCATATGACACCATTTTCGGTGACACTGAAAATGTAAAATTGGATCCGCCCAGTCAAAAATGGCATTAGGCATCATATGGTGAAAAAATAAAGAAAATCAGATTATAAGTAACTCTTCTACAGGCAAATTAACGTGAAAAGTGACTCATGCAAAATTGCCTATTTCTGACATAAATTGTCATCGTATGGATTAATGCTACAGGTTCGTGAAAGTTGTCAAGAAATATTTTAAAATATGAAAAATCTGAATGCTTTGTAAATAGCTCATTTTTACACCTTTTTTCAGCTTTAAATCAAAATGATGCAAATGCAAAACCGAAATAAAAAAAATAAAACAAAGCAAGACATATTTTACGTCTTTAGTATGAGCATTCATCTTGATCTATTAAATTTGTAAACATTAATATTTGCTTTTTAAAAGACCTTGTAGAATTGAAGTTTTGGGCAAAATTACGTCACTTCCGGTGCCGACAGAAACTTTTATATGTAGAAGTAAGTTGAAAATATGCACCAGGTGGGCTTTTCTTTTATACAAATCAGGCAATAAATAATTTACCCAGAACCCATACAATGAAATTAAAATGCGAAAATCTTAAAAAGTGGTCCTGACAAAATTGGTTATTTCTCGGCAAGGGAAGACGTTAGAAACAATTTTGTGATATCAATATGATCGTATTGATTGATACTATTTGTCCATAGCAATCAAATATCATAATTTTACACCAATAATGAATATCGCTTACTTCAAACAATTACTTGTTTTAGAGGCTAAAAATACACTTTTTGCCATAGGGACGGTACTTCCGGTGATAATGAAAATACTAAATTACTTGTATGAAATCGTAAATGGCATTAGGTATCACACAGTGAAATTTTTATGAAAATCGAATAATAATTGACACTTTTATGGACCAAAAACCTTGAAAACTAACCTGTGGAAAATCGCCTATTTCTCCGCAACTGAACAAGTTAGAAATCATTTTGTGATATCTATATGATCGTATGGGTTCATTCTATTAGTTGATTGGAATTAAATATCATAATTTTGAAAACATTACAAATCAGACTCATCTGAATAAAATATCTGTTTTGAAGGCTATAAATACATTTTTGCCCACACTGCGCCATTTCCGGTGACATTTGAAAATGTTAAATTGGTTTGAACTAGTCAAAATTGACATTACGCATCAAATGGTGTTATTTTTATGAAAATCCAATAATAAATGGCTCTTTTACAGGCAAAAGTAAAAAGTGAATCATGCAAAATTGACCATTTCTCGGCAAATACTCATATTACAAACTAATTTTGACATAGATTCTCTTCGTATGGATTAATGCTACAAGTTTATGAAAGTTGTGAAGAAATATTTTGAAATATGAAAAGCCTGAATGGGTTGTAAATAGCTCATTTTTACACCTTTTTTCACCTTTAAATCGAAATGGCGCAAATACAAAACCAAAATTAAAAAAAGCGAGTCCGACATTTTGTGCGCCTTTTGTAGGGGCATTTATCTTGATCTATCAGATTTGCAAAAATTAACATTTGCTAGTGAAAAAACGTTCCGACTTGACAAAACTGGAGTTTTTAGCAAAATTGCGTCACATCCGGTGCCGATAGAAAACTTGACCGGTAATAAAAAAATTGAGAATTTGCACCATGGAGCATATGAACTTTGTTTTATAAAAATCGGGCAATAAATAATCAACCTAGAACCGATAAACTGAATTAGCCAATATCGGTCAAGAAAAATTATCGAGACAAAAAATGTTCACATTTTTGCTCAAATCAGACGACCCTTTAACCCTGGGTAAAATGCCATAAAAAATTTCATTAATAAAAAAGTTTTTGGTCAAAATTTAAATTTTCAAAATTTGGCGCCTAATATCTCCGAAGATTCGTCGAAATCAAAAATCTAAGCTACCGTAGCTATGTGCCCTGTCTCAGGCTATGTCAAAATGTATCCAATCTTAAAATCCGATGATTATTGTTAATATTACTGCAATATTTCAAAAAACGACAACTTCAGCAATTTCGGACATTTCGCATAGTCGCAGAACGTTCGAAATAGCTTTAATCTCTAAGTCACATCCTCTTTCCTAGTAAAACCGAAGACATCAAATTGATCCGACAGGTAGTTTCTGAGATATGCTCAAGTGGAAAAAAAAAAATAATAATAATAAGAACTAGAACTGCGAAGCAGTAATGACGGGTTTCACCGGTGCCCCGTTACCCTTGAACATATGTCACTTCCGGTGCCGATGAAACCATTAAACAGGTTTCCATATAAGCATTGCACACATCAAATAAAATGTATGCAGAATCAACCAAATCCAGCAATATCAATTCATTGTATACATTTGTAACATGTAAGTGATCCTGACAAAATTACATTACTTCCGGTGATAATGAAAATGTTAAATTACTTTTATGAAATCAGAAGTGGCATAAGGCGTCAAATGGTGAAAATTTTATGTAAATCGAATAATATTTTCCACTTTCATAGACCAAAAACCTTGAACAGTGACTTGTAGATAATCGTCTATTTCTTTGCAACCGTACAAATTAGAAACCATTTTTTGGTATCTGTATGATCGTATGGGTTCAATCTATTTGTTGATAGGAATCAAATATCACAATTTTAAAAACATTACAAATCAGACTCATTTGAATAAAATATCTGTTTTAAAGGCTAAAAATACAGTTTTTGCCAAAATGACGTTACTTCCGGCGATAATGAAAATCTTAAGTTACTTGAATGAAATCGTAAATGGCATTAGGTATCACACGGTGAAAATTCTACGAAAATCGAATAATAATTGACACTTTTATGGACCAAAAACTTTGAAAAGTTGCCTGTTGAAAATCGTCTATTTCTCCGCAACTGAACGAGTTAGAAACCATTTTGTGATACCTATATGATCCCATGGGTTCATTCTATTGGTTGATTGGGACCAAATATCAAAATTTTAAACACATAACAAATACGACTCATTTGAATAAAATACTGGTTTTGAAGGCTATAAATACAATTTTTGTCCAAATTACGTCATTTCCGGTGACATTGGAAATGTTGAATTGGTTTGACCTTGTTCAAATTGACATTACGCATCAAATGGTGTCACTTTTATGAAAATCGAATAATAATTGACTCCTTTACAGGCAAACTAGCGTAAAGGGTGACTCATGCAAAATTGCCCATTTCTCGGCAACTGCTCATATTACAAACTAATTTTCACATACATTCTCTTCGTATGGATTATTGCTACTAGTTTATGAAAGTTTCGAAAAAATATATTAAAATATGAAAAGCCTGAATGGGTTGTGAATAGCTCATTTTTTCGCCTTTAAATCGAAATAATCCGAAAACGAAATAACAATTAAAAAAACTGAGCACGATGATTTCTGCGTCATACCAGATTTGAAAAAAATAATATTTGCTTTCAAAAAGTGGTACCGAACTGTCAAAATTGCAGTTTTTGCTAAATTTATGTCACTTCTGTTGCCGAAAGGAAAATGTACCGGTAACAAAAAAAATGACATTTTGGACCGCGGAACATATGAACTTTGTTTTATACAAATCGAACAATAAATGATTAATCCAGGACTGAAAAACTGAATTAGCCAATGGGGGCCAAGGAAATCAGATGACCCTTTAACCCTTGGTAAAATACCACACAAAAATATTCATTAATAAAAAAGTTTTTCGTAAAAATTTAAATTTTCCAAATTTGGCGCCTAATATCTCCGAAGATGCGTCGAAAATAAAAAATACAAAGAACCTTAGCTATGTGCCTTGTCTCTGGCTATGTCAAAATGTATCAAATATTACAATCCGACAATTATTGATAACATTACGGCAAAATATCGAAAAACGACAACTTCGGTGATTTTGGACATTTCGCATTGTCGCAGAACGTTGGAAATAGCTTTAAAATTTAAGGCAAACCCACTTTCCCAGTAAAACCGAAGACATTGAATCGATCCGACAAGTAGTTTCTGAGATATGCTCAAATGGAAAAATAATAATAATAATAATAATAATAATAAGAATAAGAATAAGAATAATAATCCAAACAAAAACAGTACGCAGTGTGAAACCCTAATAATCTTAACAAAAACAATAGTGTTTCACACAAGCTACGGAGTGTGAAACCCTAACTAATTAATCATAATCAATAGGGAAACCATTTAATATATTAAGTCAATCTTTATGTACCTCTATTATTACACAACACACAGTCGGACTGTTTTGTGTCGTATGGGTTATTTTACACATGGAACAAGTGTGCATAGTAACATACCAGACACCAGCTACATAGTGTTTTCTATTCACAGGCATTACGATTTTTGACAATATGTAACAATAAAGAACTATTTCTTTCCTGAATAAACTCACTTTATTTTAAGTGCACTGCCAAAGGCGGTACCGGTACACAATTACGCATTTTAAAAGAAATTTCTAAACTTCCATTTCTTCAACATGCCAAGTTTGACATTTCTTATATAACCAACTACATATTGGATAATGATTCAATTTCAATTTTTATTTTAAAGGGACTATCCCGATATCAAGAGAGTCTCAACAAGCCAACAGTGAGGCTGATGTCCCCCGCCGAAATAGGAAAATAATTAGAGGACACATATAAATTTATCACAAATTATCTTTTACAAAGTATTGAACAATCAAACAGTATATCTTTACTTATAGTCTAACAATCAAAGTAGGAGAGTTATTGTTTTCCAAAGTCTCGACCAATCAAATTGCGTATCGCTCTGCTTACCCTGAGCAGAAAATGCTCATTATCAAACTTAGTCAAGGTATTACTGTAATGAAACTATACACCAAGTTTCATCAATCTCACTTAATTAGAACTAAAGTTATCGTGTCCCAAAGCATCAACCAATCAAATTGCTTATCTCTGCTTACCCTAAGCGGAAAATGCTCATCTTCGAACTCCATCAAGGCATTGACCTAATCAACACATACACCAAGTTTGAACATTCTAGCTCAATTAGGAAGAGAGTTATCGTGCCCCAAAGTATCAACCAATCAAATTGCTTAGCTCTGCTTACCCTAAGCGGAAAATGCTCATCTTCGAACTCCATCAAGGCATTGACCTAATAAACACATACACCAAGTTTGAACATTCTAGCTCAATTAAAAGTTATCGTGTCCCAAAGCATCAACCAATCAAATTGCTTATCTCTGCTTACCCTAAGCGGAAAATGCTCATCTTCGAACTCCATCAAGGCATTGACCTAATCAACACATACACCAAGTTTGAACATTCTAGCCCAATTAGCATCAACCAATCAAATTGCTTATCTCTGCTTACCCTAAGCGGAAAATGCTCATCTTCGAACTCCATCAAGGCATTGACCTAATAAACACATACACCAAGTTTGAACATTCTAGCTCAATTAGGAAGAGAGTTATTGTGTCCCAAAAAGTGTGACGGACAGACAGACAGACAGACAGACGGACGAACCCATTTTAATAGTCCCCTGCTTTCTTCGAAAGGCGGGGGACAAAAATAAAAGTTGGAGTACGTATGAAATTTAAGCGCCAAAATATAGAGGAATGGGGTATTTACCTTCTCTCAAAATTCCAGCTCAAAATATTGAGTCGTTTGGACGTGATTGTCAAAATTGCTCATCCGGACACGTAACCCTTTTAAGATTTCGGGTCAGTTTTTTCGTTTGGTGACCTGATAATCGATTCCCGTTCCTTGAGAGGTCTATGTAGTGAATGACCCATGTGCTGTACTTGATAACGAAGGGTAAATTTCAACTACACGTTATTTTTATAAAATAAAAGTCTGGTTTTATCCAGACACCACATAATACAGCTTGGGACACGGGTCTCCATTTCCAGACGAAGACTGAAGGGTTTAAGTGGTTTGAAAATATTGAGTTAGTTGCTCGGCCCTCAGCTAGAGGATTTTAAGGGATTTTTAACACAAAATTAAGCAGTTTTATTCTCCAAAAAATATCGGGATTAGCCCTTTACCTAATCCTTTCTGGATTATCACCCTTATTTTTATGCCTTTACAAATACACTTACAGAATACTATTTCTTCAGCATACCTGTTTTGCATTTCTTGTGTGGGGTATTATATATTATAAATTGTACAATTACATAATTTAATAATTCTGATTACTAGTCGCTAAAACTTGTAGTTTATTAAGCTTTTAACGTTATTTTATCTGGATTATCACCCTTTTTATTGTGATTATTTGTCACCTTTTAAACAAAATAACGGGATTTTTTTGTCACGCCATTCGGTCAGCAGGTGGCTGTCTTTCGAGACAGTCTACATTTCCTATTTGCTTCTTTGTATTCAGTTTTGTTTGTTTTTGTGACGGGTGGAACATGTGCCCTAAATGTATTCAATATACCTCAATTCTGTTGAATACCTAAACATTTCTTGATTGATTTAGAGCATTTAGTTTTAGACTAATTTTTTATACATTTCACCGCTGTGGTTACCTGTATAGTTGAATTTTACTACAATATACTTACATTTGTATTTCTCGTAGCATATGGCTGATCATGACTCATACTGGCATTAGACAATGTTTGGGGGGGGGGGGCTATATTCCTGATGGTTTTCAAATTTGAATGAAGTCTGTGTCACTACTACAGGCCCGGGACCGTACAGCGCAGTGGATGCTTACGGTTAGCCCTCGGATACATTCACTTTTTTTTAATTGTTTGTTTATTTGTGGTTTCTGAGTATGATGTCTTGTCCATGTATTTGTTTCTGTGTAAATTATGTGTGGTGCAGTCCTCCTGCACTTACTATTAGTAAAATTGGTGTTGAAAAGTTGGTGTGTATCTTAGCACTAAGAACTGCTAAAGGGTGAATCTAGCCACCTTATAATTTTCAATCATCGTTGTTATTTGTACGTGTATCGAAAGAAAATTAATTTTCCGACTATTACTCAGTATTACCGCGTTAAAACTGTAAATAAGGTGTGTTAATTAACAAGGGTGAAAAATTGTCTGAGAGGTGAGTTAATTAACGCTAGGGGTGAAAAACTGTGCGACAGTGCGTTTTCAGTAGAGGTGTGTTAATTAACCGACCTGTAAAAAATGAATGTCAATGTTGTGTATTGTTTAATTGGCGTGTTTTCTCGCTAGTTGCAATAACTGCATCAAAAGGAGTATAATCAAGGAACAAAAGGCTATATCTGACATGTACGTGTTACATCAAAATCTGGGAAGTAAAACTGTTTTACCGTGCGATTTATCATTCGACCGTGTGTTTTACGCAGGTCTTTGTATAATTAAAGGCAGGTCTTTTGACAGGCGTGTGTGCTCGCTATGATCTACGTTTCTCTTATGTGTCTTTGGTATTGCGTACCATATATATAAAGTTGAATTTAATGAAATAAAAGTATGGATCTATCGTATACGGAGCATTTGGAAAGGCGAATGTAATGTCGTCATTTATAAATACCCAGCAGTCAGCGCCCATATTGAATATCCATGGGAATATAGAGAGTAAATCCAGCAAAAACAACATAAATATATTTCTGCTTTATTACTAAAAAGACGTTAAATGATTTCTTCATCTTTATTATTAAGCTGGATTGGTTTCAAAGGTCCCTTGTTCTCAATAAATGATAGCTGCTCGGAATACCTGGGTGAGCTCTGATCAGTCTCACTCAACACCCTCTTTTATAACCCCCTAATTTCTGCACGTCCTAGACTGACCTTGACTTTAATTTCAATCTAAAATATGGAATAAACCTCCCCATTTCCCAAGACCAGGGGGGGGGGGGGGACATTACCTTATTTGGTCTACCAACCATATGTCATAAACAGATAGAATTTGATGGATATTTTGACAATGGTTAGGATTTTACCAAAATATCACTGTTTTTTTTTACATATACATTTATTAGTACGTGGGATTTGACTCTATAGAAAGAGTTAACCAATATTGTCTTAAGGACCAAAGTCTTTCAACTTGTCTTCTATTCTTTCGACTATACCTGGCGTTTATACTGCGTGCCATATAGTCACGCTACTTATAAAGTTGCATTTAATAAAATAAAAATATTGACCTTAATCTATTGCACGAAATGCAATGTTGTCATTTATAGATATTGAACAGGTAGGCCCCAATTTAAATATCCCCGTATATATAGCGAATAAGCCAAATTTGCCGTATGGAAATATACTTATTCTTGTAAATATACTTACTCTTGTAAATATACTTATTCTCGTAAATATACTTATTCTCGTCTTCCGACAAGTTATTATTTGTGTCTTCTAATTAATTTGTACCATTCAAATGTCAACCGAACCATTTCAGACTTCACGTCTAACCGTTTCACGCATAGTCCGTGCAGAGCAATAACAGCTCCTTGATCAAAGTAACAATTCTATCACATGTAACGGCGTGCACAAGCTTATTCGCTCGTATTGCTATTGAAGGTAAGATGCACAATTTACTCTTGTGCTTGTCACATACATATAACATCCACATTATCATTTGTATTTGAAGGTGATAGCTCCTTGGGATGGTTAAAGCAATTTTTTATCCCTGATTACTAAATAATATATCACGATTCCAAGGGAATTTGATGTGGTCAATGTTACCAACTCTTTTTACCCAGGATATGTAATATATGTTTTTTTATTAGATGGTACAATCAACAGGTCAAAAACTGTACAAGGCAAATAGATGTATAATATTAGGAATTAATTTCCAAAGGAATTTGATGTGGTCAATGTTACCAACTATTTTTACCCAGGATATCTAATTGTTTTGTTTTATTAGATGGTACAATCAACAGGTCAAAAACTGTACAAGGCAAATAGATGTACAATATTAGGAATTGATTTCGCATTTTTTTTATGAGTATTGTTTTATAGAACTATAACGTGTGTTTTTGGTAATTGTTACCCGCAGACTCATTTTGAGAGATGTTGTAAAATAAATTACATCTTTTTACATTTTGATACCACCAAATGATAGATACTTTAGTCTTGAGTACTCAGTTGCCTTTAACTATGATTTATTTATCTTAACATGAAGAAAGAGAGGACAATATTTTGTCAATGTTACAAACATTCATTTTAGTATGTCAGCGTTTTTACAAAAAATTGTAAAGTTTTTATATTTTTACTACATTGGTACATCAGGAAACATTCAAAACAAACAATGTGTTATTTACTCTCCAAATACATTTTGAAATTTTAATGCCCATGTCACACTTTAGGTGTCAACTTCATGGAATGACCCATATTCAAAAACATGGTTTCATATGGCACCCAGGCACTTGATCACAGGTGTGAATTAATAAAACAATAGCATTCGACCAATCAAATAATTAATCTATACTGTAATAACGTTCATTTATGATGTTGTCTTTGATGTTGTTTATTAAAGATTTAACGTCCAATACAATGAATATGATATTATGGACAGGTTGATTTAATTAAATTATTTACACTTGAAAATTGTTAAAAACACAAAATAAAAAGGTACTGGGTTACCAAAAGTTTCTTAAAGCACACTTATAAATTCGCTGTCGAGAGAAGAGAGGGCGGGTCGTCTTCTCCCTTTGCCATAGTAGAGTTAACACATAACTCCATCCTATATTCCAAATAACAATCGGCTGACCAAAAGGTGAATAGCTCATAATACCGTGTATACACAGGCCATTTCTGTAATTAATGTGTATGGGAATATAGATTAAGAGGAGATTAGTGAATAATATGATAATTGTCTGCGATATCACCTCGGTGGAAGCGGGCGTTAAATAAAGCTATTTCACACATAATATGATAAGCGTAGTTAAAAGACGACTTTCACAACATAAAAGTTGCGTTTATTTTGAATACTAAAATAACTCTGGCTTAGTTTGGCTTGGCTCTGAATTTTGTTTGAGCGGAAGATTTTTAAAGACACAGATTTTTATTAACAATTTTAACAGATTGTGGTATAGGATTTAAATGGTTCATTTACATTATCAATACATACAATTTGCTTGTTTTCCAATTTTGATTTCTATTTGTGCATGCTGCTATTTCTTTATTTATAAACCAGTGATTGTTTTCCAGTGTTGTGTTTGTGATTGTTTTTAGTATTTTATAGTGTACATACATATAAATACATACAATTGGTTTTTGTTATTAGATTATCATAGCTAAATATATGTTCTGTTTTATTTATAAACCCTTTTCTTTTTCGGGAATGTTGATTTTGAATCAGTACCAAAATTTAACACCTGTACCCAGTAATCAACTAAATTGCACACAAGCCCCCAATCAAGTAATTACGCCGTCTGAAAATGGGCAACAGCTTGTCTATAGAGATTGACAGTGACTCTTTTGACTTATGACCAAATGTACAGATGGAAGACTAGTTAATTCATTTGTGATTTAAAAAAAGATAGATTACTGGGACGTGACTTGTCTATGATATCACCTTGGGTGGAAGTGGACGTAAAACTCTAGAAACGAATGAACGAAGGGGACGTGATTTACCGATTTCCAATTGTATAATTACCTGGGACGTGATTTACCGATTTTTGATGTATTTGTCAGTGGTGAAATACTTATTTTATAGGGTAATGGATAATAAATAATACTACAACCACCGTAAGGTGAGACTCTATGGGTGTTTTTTTTTTTTTTATATTCACCTTTTTTATTCGTACTTCATATGTAAATAATCGTAATCAAAATGAACCGATCGGATAAATGGCTTGCGGGAAATTAAAAGGTTTAGCTAATAGTTCAACGCCGTAAATAAATTAATCGTGTGTTGATTTTTCAACGTATCTCAGGAAAGTAAACGGATCGTCTAATAAGTAAAGGCCGTGGATAAGTAAACCGTGTATTGATTTTTCATAAACCTGTAGCATTAATCCATACAAAGACAATGTATGTCAAAAATAGTTAATTTTGCAGGAGTCACTTTCCACGTTATTTTGCCGATAAACGAATTAATTATATTCTGATTTCCGATTTTTTTTCCACCATGTGATGCCCATTTCCACATTTGACAAGGGGGAACCAATTTTACATTTTCACTGTCACCAGAAATGGCGTCATTTCGGCAAAAACGGTATTTTTAGCCTTCAAAACAGATATTTTATTCAAATGAGGTGTATTTGTTACTTATTTAAATTTTGTTATTTGATTCCAATCAACAAACAGAATGAACCCATACGATTATATAGATATCACAAAGTGGTTTATAACTTGCTTAGCTGCGGAGAAATAGACGATTTACTACAAGTCACTTTTCAAGGTTTTTGGTCCGTAAAAGTGTCAATTATTATTCAATTTTCATAAAATGTTCACCATGTGATATCTAATGCCATTTACTATTTCATACAAGTAATTTAGGATTTTCATTATCACCTGAAGTAATATCATTTTGTTTATAACTAATATCATTGATTTCAATTAACAAATGGAATAAACCCATGCGATCCTATAGGTATCACAAAATGATTTCTAACTTGCGGAGAAATGGAGGATTTTCTACAAGTCACTTTTCAAGGAATTATGTCGATAAAAGTATTCATTATTATTCGATATTCATAATACTTTCACCATGTGATGCCTAATGCTATTTGCAATTTCATAAAACTAATTTAAAATTTTCACTATCACCGGAAGTATTGTTATTTTGTAGGGTGCCCCACCATAAATAAATATCTCCAAATAGCTCGACAATTACACCACAATATTTATATATATACCAATCCTTAAATCTGTTTGGCACATTTATAGTCACAAAATAAACAGCCAAGTTGTACTTAATAAGCTATGACCATTTAACCATCAATAAATAATAGACTGAAAAATGGTTCCATGTGTCGTCCCTAACATCCAGTCACTTTTGAGCAAAAAATAGGTTACGTGCCCTTAACCAATCTACCAACCATTCTTCATCTGATTGACAGGCTGGGAATATCAAGACTACTTTTTTACGAAACATGACAGAAAGCTGGAACAAGAAATTGAATTTAGAACCAGCGGCTGCCAGGCAGGATACGCCCACATTTTCGAGTGATGGATAGAAAACAAGCTAAAACGAAAGTAATTTTTCCTACAATCAAGGGCCATAATTCAGGAAATTACAATTTGATATGCGCAAATATCGAAAGGAACCAAGATCTTTGAGTTATAAACTTACATTTCAAGTTTCAACAAAATCGGACAAAAATTGTGACCTCTATAGGGTCCACAACCTTGATATACCATATTTTTACGCAATTTGAGAACGAGGGGCGGCCATTTTGTCTGTCAGTTTTAGGCCGATTTTCACGAAATTTGAACTCAGTCGTTCCTTAGGGTGTAACGGTGATATAATAATACGTTTTTTTAAATTGGATAAAAATTATGACCTCTATAGGGTCCACAAGCTAAAAACGCGACTTTTCGTACAATCAGGGGCCATAATTCAGTAAGTTACGGTCCGATATGCGCGAATATCGAAAGGAACCAAGATCTTTCGGTTATAAACTTACATTTCAAGTTTCAACAAAATCGGATAAAAATTGTAACCTCTGATATACCATATTTTTACGCTATTTGAGAACGAAGGGTGGCCATTTTATCTGTCAGTTTTTGGCCGATTTTCACGAAATTCGAACTCAGTCGTCCTTAGGGTGTAACGGTGATATAATAATATGATTTTTTAAATCGGATAATAATTATGACCTCTATAGGGTCCACAAGCTAAAAACGTGATTTTTCGTACAATCAGTGGCCATAATTCAGGAAGTTACAGTCCCATATGCGCGAATATCGAAAGGAACCGAGATTTTTGGGTTATAAACTTACATTTCAAGTTTCAACAAAATCGGATAAAAATTGTGACCTCTATAGGGTCCACAACCTTGATATACCATATTTTTCCGCTATTTGAGAACGAACGGCGGCCATTTTGTCTGTCAGTTTTGTGCCGATTTTCACGAAATTCAAACTCAGCCGTCCTTATGGTGTAACAGTGATATAATAACACGGTTTTTTAAATCGGATAAAAATTATGACCTCTATAGGGTCCAGAAGCCAAAAAAACGCGTTTTTGCGTACAATCAGGGGCCATAATTCATGAAGTAACGGTCCGATATGCGCGAATATCGAAAGGAACCAAGATCTTTGTGTTATAAACTTACATTTCAAGTTTCAACAAAATCGGATAAAAATTGTGACCTCTATAGGGTCCACAACCTTGATATACCATATTTTTACGCTATTTGAGAACGAACGGCGGCCATTTTGTCTGTCAGTTTTGGGCCGATTTTCACGAAATTCGAATTCAACCGTCCTTAGGGTGCAACGGTGATATATTAACACGATGTTTTAAATCGGATAAAAATTATGACCTCTATAGGGTCCACAAGCCAAAAAACGCATTTTTGCGTACAATCAGGGGCCATAATTCATGAAGTTACGGTCCGATATGCGCGAATATCGAAAGGAATCAAGATCTTTGTGTTATAAACTTACATTTCAAGTTTCAACAAAATCGGATAAAAATTGTGACCTCTATAGGGTCCACAACCTTGATATACCATATTTTTACGCTATTCGAACTCAACCGTCCATAGGGTTTATCGGTGATATAATACTACGTTTTTTTAAATCGGATAAAAATTATGACCTCTATAGGGTGCACAAGCAAAAAAACGCGTTTTTACGTACAATCAAGGGCCATAATTCAGGAAGTTACGGTCCGATATGCGCGAATATCGAAAGGAACCGAGATCTTTGAGTTATAAACTTACATTTCAAGTTTCAACAAAATTGGATAAAAATTGTGACCTCTACAGTGTTCACAAGCCAAAAACGTGATTTTTCGTACAATCAGGGGCCATAATCCATGAAGTTAAGGTCCGATAGATGCCAATATCAAAAGGAACCGAGATCTTAGGGTAATAAACCTATATTTCAAGTTTCATTGAAATCGGATAAAAATTGTGACCTGTAGACTGTTCACAAACAATTGTGGACGGACGGATGGACGGACGGACGGACAGGGGCGACGACAATATACGTCCACATGAAAATGTGGGCGTATAAAAACGTATGGTAGGAAACTCAACAAATGTTTAAGAACCTTATAAAAGTTAAATGAAACTACTGCTAGTATCATGTTCCTGTCTAACCGGAGTTTTTCAGAGATAGTATTTGTACTAAACCAAAAGATGCTGCTCCTAATGGTGTAGTTAATGATAAAGCAATTTAAAAAATTAAACGAACGTAATTTCTAAAGCTGCTGTAATAAACAAAAAGCTAAATATTACTACTATTCAGAATCGTCAACAATAGATTTTTTTTTATGGCTGTAATAGTTGATAGAGGTGTTGAGAATTTCACGTGCGATGGCTATTTATAGACTCAAAGAGAGTGCGCGACTAGCCAGAAATCAATTTGAGAAACGCCACTGAAGCGTGCACAATCACTTTGTCGAGTACCACTTTTAGTAAGGAAAATTTTCCGCACATGGGGCACACTATATTTTGGCAAAAAAATGTATTTTTAGTCTCTATAACAAATATTTGTTTGAAGTAAGTCATATTCATTACAGTGCACTCTGTCACATCCGACATCGTACGGGATCGTTACGGTATGTCGGATTACGCAGAGTGTTGGAATACCCAGTTTTCTCAAAACCGACCAATTGTAACCGGAAGTATTATTATAATGTAGCTTCGAACATTGAACTTCGAATCACCAGAATGTTATTCCCTTTCTGTACATTCAAAATTTTATTACATTAATTTTTATTTCATTTAACATGCGTAGGCATTTTGAATAGGTCAAGTCTGTCGTTAATTTATCTTCTTCGCCGTCTTCAGTTGATCACATTCTTGTCTTTACTATCATGTGTTCATTGATAATGGGCGTACTCGATTGAACGTTCCGGAATTGAATTCTCTCAATCCCAAAAATAGTGACAATCGAGTGAAAATGGGTACTTCGGGCTACAATGCATGCGTCGACTGGATATATAAATATCTCATCTAACCATTCGTTCGTTTCAGGAGCAGGGCGTAAAACTCTAGAAACGAACGAACGAATGCAGCCGAAACCTGTTCGTTGTGTTTAATTACGTCACAATTCTACTCACACTACCTCCGTCGTCGGGACTGACAGAACTGTGACAGGACTGAATTCCGCGTCACTCGATTGCAATTATGTCAATTCGGGACATTCCGGACTGTGAATTGAGCATCCCCAAGTCGTCGTCACAGGGTTCGAAGAGATCTGTAAGGTGACCATAGGTTATTCAGGTTCAATCGACATGCGCAACGAATGTTTCCAACAGGTGCTAGGAATATTTTTACGACTGTGAATTCGGGGGAAAATTCGTGGATATTCTTGAGTATTTGTCACAACTGTCGTACAAGAGATTAAAATTATCAAAGTAATCAACAAAGACCCACAGTAGCGAGTTTTAATCTCACAGATAATTGATTGGTGATTGCTTGTTACTCTTTTGTGGCTTCACACCCATCCAGTTTTAATCTCACGGATAATTGATCGGTAAGTGTTTGCTTCACACCCACCGATTGAAGGCCGGATTTCACGGTGTCGATTCAATGGAAATCGTCTGACGGGACGGCTGATTGATGTCGTAATCCGGAACGTACAGAGGTCGAATTACCCAGAGATTTTTTGGCTGAAGTAATAAGGAAATAAATCGTGACATGAAAATGGTGTTGGATGTAACAGAGTGCCCGAGTGATCAGAGGTCGGATGTGACAGAGTGCACTGTATTTGTATAAAATTATGATATTTGATTCCTATGGACAAATAGTATTAATCAATACGATCATATTGATATCACAAAATTGTTTCTAACATCTTCCTTTGCGGAGAAATAACCAATTTTATCAGGATCACTTTTTAAGATTTTTCGCACTTTAATAAGGCTTTATTATAAAGGGTTATTTCTGTTCAAATTTAAATCAATTTTCTGTCACGCAAAAGACAATCAAAGTGGTTATTTCTGTAATACAATTTAAATATTTTGTTGATAACGAAAGTTATGTCATTGTGTCGAGTCTATGTTGTATAAATGGAACTGATATTGCTGGATTTAATTCTGCATCCATGGACAAGGCTCATGTGGAAATCTGTTTAACGTTTCCACTGGTATGGGACGTCAGTTCAAGGGTAATGTGGCACTGGTAAAACCCTTCATCACATTTCTAGTTAAATTTCTAAATAACAATTTGTATTACATTTAGTTGGAGCTGAACAGCAGGACGTTAAACCCATTTCATTTCATTTTTATACACCCACATTTTCATGTGGACGTATATTGTTGTCGCCCCTGTCCGTCCGTCTGTTCACATTTTTAGCTTGTCACAATTTTTATCCGATTTTGATGAAACTTGAAATGTATGTTTACAACCAAAAGATCTCGGTAACTTTTGATATTCGTACATATCAGACAGTAACTTCCTTGATTATGGCCCCTGATTGTACGAAACATTGCGTTTAAAAAAAAAACGTTTGAATATATCACTGTAACACCCAGATGATGGTTGAGTTTGAATTTTGTGAAAATTGGACCGAAACTGCCAGACAAAATGGCCGCTCCTTGTACACAAATAGTGTAAAAGTATGTAATACCAAGGTTGTGGACCGATGAAACTTAAAATATATGTTTATATCCCAAAGATCTTGGTTCTTTTATACTCAAAGCCATTAAAAATGTAATGCCTATTTCGTGAAATATTTCTGGTAAACGTTTTCTTGGGCTTTGCTATCTTATGGCACATAGGTGAAACTTGTGATGGGTCTCTTTTTGTGGAGTTCTGGGTTTGAACCCAATATCAGTTCTCGAAAAAATGACATGCCTTACACAAGAAAACAGGAACAGAGCTATTCGCATGCTGGATCAGGGGGCTTTATAGGTAGCCGTCGCCAGACACTTTAATGTCCACCAATCGACTATTGCTCGCCTCGGACAACACTTCCATGCCAATGGAAGAGTTGCCGATCAACCCTGACCTGGAGCGCCACCTGTAACAACCGCTGCTCAAGATCGCCACATCCGACTTCAGCATCTGCGCAACAGGTTCCAGTCAGCTACTGCTACTGCCGGGGAACTGTTGGAACACGGCAACGTCAGATCAGCCCTTGAACAGTCCGAAGGCATCTGGCAGCTCTTGGGTTACGCTGCGGTCGACTGTACCAAGGTCAAATCCTTTTGCATCGTTATCGTCTTGCTAGACAGCAATGGGCTGCAAATCAGGGGTATCTGCATAACACACCATGGCGAAATACAGTTTTCCTGATGGACGTCACCGTATCTATCGACCTCGACATGAACGCTTTGCTCGTAACTGCGTGCTGGAAAGGGATCGTTTCAGGGGAGGTGGCATCATGGTTTGGGCCGCTATCAACGTCAACTTCTGGTCCCAGTTGGCGGTGGTCCAAGGCAATCTCAACGCTCAACATTATGTTGGCGCCATCCTTCGTACGGTGTTGCTTCCATTGCTGGCTCAACATGGCATCTGTCGACAGATGGCTTTCCAGCATAACAACACCCGACCCCACACTGCCAGGTTGACAAGAGACTTTCTGAACAATCATCATGTCCGTGTTATGGATTGGCCCGTTATGTCTCCCGAGATGAACTTAGATGACAGGTTCGAACTCAAGCCGTGCCACCACGAACTGTTGCAGAGTTGGCACAGGCACTCCAAAATCATTGGCAAACAATCCCACAATGTGTAATGAGACATCTGTGCCAGTCAATGCGAAGGCGACTTTAGGCATGTGTAAGAGCTCAGGGGGCACATACCAATTATTGACTTCAACTGACCCCTGCTTTGTTTCATGGTTCTCTGATGTTTCGGTTTTGTGCATTTGTAGTGAATTCTTTCATGAAATTATCCACAGAAGCTTGTTATCTCGATTTTGTCAGTTGTTATTACATGTGTAAAAAGTTGTTGCAGTAAATAAACTTTGAATTTGGCATTGCATTTTTAATGGCTTTGAGTACACTACAGTGCTGGAGTTTTCGACTAGAATCGACGAACACTGCGGAAAAACTCTCTATTTCGTGGTGGAATCGCTAGCGAAACGGCAGCTAGCCAAATCCCTGCGAAATAGGGTGTTTCGCGGTGGAACAGAGTGAATAGCTTGAGTGCCGATATCATCGCGATGTAACCATGTTGAAAAAAAAAATGTAATTTATTTAAGTTGAATACAAGGTATGTTAACCGTTGGCGAGGAAGCTAGGGTGGCATTTTTTTTCTAACGCACCGTACATGCATAATGTAGGGCCAAAATGTATGCAAACAATGACAACTTACAATTTTTTAAACTATCATTTCATCTTCGTCTATAACTTAGATGTTATAGAGTAGTGGACTTGAGCGCATAAGGCTGCTTTTTCAATCTGATTAAAATACAGATCTATATTTCGTTTTGTTTTTTGATACTTTCGATGGCCTACACTACATGAAGATCGGACAAGTTATAGCGATAGGTCAGGTCAGGTCAGGGGTCAAAAGACCGACTTTTGACCTATGACGTCAGACATTTGATTAACCAATCAGCATTGATGTTACTAGTGGATTACCCACAGTTCCGGCCAAAAAAGGTCAAACACTCAATTCGACAGACCATTTGATTGGCTGACCCCTCATTTCAAGCAGAACACGAGTTAAACAAGCCAACAGTGAGGCTGATGTCCCCTGCCGAAATCCCCAAATAAATAGATGACACATATTAATTAATCGCACATCTATTTTTTTTTCCAAAGTATCAAGCAATCAAACTGATTATCAACTATACACTAAGTTTCATCACTCTCTATCAGATAGAATCAAAGTTATCTTGTCCCAAAGCAGGAAATTGCTTATCTCTGCTATGCTTTAGCTCGATATGTTAATCATTGAACTCAGTCAAGACGAACATCTACATCAAGTTTAAACATTCTACCTCAATTAGAAGAAGAGTTGTTATGTTCCAAAGTCTTGACCAATCAAACTGCTTATTGCTCGTTAGCCTAAGCAGAAAATTCTCATCATCAAACTTAGTCAAGGTATTGATGTAATGAAACTATACACCAAGTTTCATCAATCTCACTTAATTAGAACCAAATTTATCGTGTTCCAAAGCATCAACCAGTCAAATTGCTTATCTCTGCTTACCCTAAGCCGAAAATGCTGATCCTCGCACTCCATCAAGGCATTGACCTCATAAACCCCTACACCAAGTTTGAACATCCAAGCTTAATTAGAAGGAGAGTTATTGTGTTCCAAAGTCTCGGCCAATCAAATTGCTTATCGCTCTGCTTACCATGAGCAGAAAATGCTCATCATCGAACTTAGTCAAGATATTGATGTAATGAAACTATACACCAAGTTTCATCACTCTCACGTTAGTGGAACTAAAGTTATCGTGTCTCAAAGCATCAACCAATCAAATTGCTTATCTCTGCTTACCCTAAGCAGAAAATGCTTATTTTCACACTCCATCAAGACATTGACCTAATAAACACCTACACCAAGTTTGAACATTCTAGCTCAATTAGAAGGAGGGTTATTGTGTTCCAAAGTCTCCGCCAATCAAATTGCTTATCGCTCTGCTTACCCTGAGCAGAGAATGCTCATCATCGAACTTAGTCAAGGTATTGATGTAATGAAACTATACACCAAGTTTCATCACTCTCACTTAATTGGAACTAAAGTTATCATGTCCCAAAGCATCAACCAATCAAATTGCTTATCTTTGCTTACCCTAAGCAGAAAATGCTTATCTTCACACTCCATCAAGGCATTGACCTAATAAACACCTACACCAAGTTTGAACATTCTAGCTCAATTAGAAGGAGGGTTATTGTGTTCCAAAGTCTCGGCCAATCAAATTGCTTATCGCTCTGCTTACCCTGAGCAGAAAATGCTCATTATCGAACTTAGTCAAGGTATTGATGTAATGAAACTATACACCAAATTTCATCTTTCTCACTTAATTAGAACTAAAGTTATTGTGTCCCAAAGCATCAACCAATCAAATTGCTTATCTCTGCTTACCCCAAGCCGAAAATGCTCATCTTCGAACTCCATCAGGGCATTGACCTAATAAACACCTACACCAAGTTTGAACATTCTAGGTCAATTAGGAGGAGAGTTATTGTGTCCCAAAAATTGTGACGGACAGACGGACAGACAGACAGACAGACGGACGAACCCATTTTAATAGTCCCCTGCTTTCTTTGAAAGGCGGGGGACAATAACGAGTCTTCCGGATCCAAGTGTAGTAAAGACACGTAAAACGAAATTTTGAACTATAAAAACAAAACGAAATAGGATCTGTGTTTTAACCAGATTGGCTGCTCGTTTTTTCTCTACGACATTTTTAAGAAATTCTACAGTTTCACGTTTATTTTAGTGTTTGAATTTTTACATGGATAATTCTATGACTATATAGTACTCACCAATAAGGTAATTTTAGTGAAACTTTTTGAAATTTGTGAATTATTGGAGAAATAAGATGTTATATGGTTATTTATAGTGATCATTCATGTGTATCATTGAACACAAACTCTGTCTAGGTGATGAGCGATTTCTCTTCATTGAACAAACTCACTGATCAATATGACCAGATTATACTCAAAGGACCAACTTTTACAATACTCTACGTATGACTCATTGAATAAGAACCAGATTCAATTCCTCAAGCATGTTACGAAACCAATCATAAAGCGAACCAGGCGAGGTTGTACTGCTGGGCGAAAATGCAGACAAGCAATTCCTGTTCGTGTTTTCCAAATACGCAACCATGTGCATACTTTGAGAGCTGTAAATCATTCAAATCTAACAGAACCAAAATTCGTAAAAGGCCTTACCACACAAAAGTTCAAGGTTTTACTTTTAAATGCCAGATCTGTGAACAACAAAGCTTCAGAGTTCAATGACACTCTTATTGATTCCGTATGTGACCTGTTTGCCATAACAGAGACCTGGCTAGGTACTGTCAATGACAATGTTACATTGGGATCTCTAGTTCCAAAGGGCTACAACTTTAAGCATGCTACTCGGCTTAAGAGGAGAGGTGTTGTCTCACTAATATACAAATCAACCATCTCCGTAAATGTTCAGAAACGTTTAGATCGGTCTTCTTTTGAATATCTTGATTCTATAGTATCGATTGTAAACTTAGGGTAGTGTTGGTGTACCGACCCCATCTAAATCACTGTTATTAGACGAATTTAAAGCATTGCTGAACTCACTTTCTGTATCTAAACTCAACCTGCTTATTCTTGGCGATTTTAATTGTCATGTTGACAACCTATCAAATCCATTTGCGTCCAGTTTCAAAGAGGTTTTAGACCAGTATCCCCTTCAACAACATGTGTCTTTACCAACACACCAAAACGGCCACACATTTGATCTGGTTATAACGCGGGATGGTGAACTTCTTGTAAGAAATCTTGGGGTTAATAACAGTCTTATTTCTGATCACTTTCTTATCAGTACTAACTTGAACATTGAAAAGCCCAGATATTTAAGGTAGATATTTATAATAGTTCAATTAAGTGTGTTATTGAGAGTGTCCTCCCGCTCCAGAAGAAATCTGTAGTGTTGCGACCTGGATCGGAATGGTATAACCCCAACATTGATGCAGCCAAAATGGTCTGAAATTCCAGTGAAAAAACATGGCGCCTTACTGGGTTACAAGTCCACAAGGACATTTATAATTCTGCTCGATTAAATGTACAAGCTAAAAAGAAAGTGATTTTTCCTACAATCAAGGGCCATAATTCAGGAAATTACAATTCTATATGCGCAAATATCGAAAGGAACCGAAATCTTTGGGTTATAAACTTACATTTCAAGTTTCAACAAAATCGGATAAAAATTGTGACCTCTATAGGGTCCACAACCTTGATATACCATATTTTTAAGCTATTTCAGAACGAGGGGCGGCCATTTTGTCTGTCAGTTTTGGGCCGATTTTCACAAAATTCGAACTTAGCCGTCCTTAGGGTGTAACGGTGATATAATAATACTTTTTTTTAAATCGGATAAAAATTATGACATTTATAGGGTCCACAAGCTAAAAACGCGATTTTTCGTACAATCATTGCAGGGGCCATAATTCAGGAAGTTACGGTCCGATATGCGCTAATATCGAAAGGAACCAAGATCTTTGAGTTATAAACTTATATTTCAAGTTTCAACAAAATCAGATAAAAATTGTGACCTCTATTAGGGTCTACAACCTTGATATACCATGTTTTTACACTATTTGAGAACGAAGGGCGGCCATTTTGTCTGTCAATTTTAGGCTGAATTTTACGAAATTCGAACTCAGCCGTCCTTAGGGTGTAACGGTGATATAATAATACGATTTTTTAAATCAGATAAAAATTATGACCTCTATAGGGTCCACAAGCTAAAAATGCGATTTTTCGTACAATCAGGGGGCATAATTCAGGAAGTTACGGTCGGATATGCGTGAATGTCGAAAGGAACTGAGATCTTTGTGTTATAAACTTACATTTCAAGTTTCAACAAAATCGGATAAAAATTGTGACCTCTATAGGGTCCACAACCTTGATATACCATATTTTTACGCTATTTGAGAACGAACGGCGGCCATTTTGTCTGTCAATTTTGGGCCGATTTTCACGAAATTCGAACTCAGCGTCCTTATGGTGTAACGGTGATATAATAATACGTTTTTTTAAATCGGATAAAAATTTTGACCTCTATAGGGTCTACTGTTTGAATGGCATTTAGTAATTGAACACATTAAAATAAACACAACAGTTCTATGGATAACAATTACTAGATTTAATTAAAGCTACGTTTCAACAATGATTCTCTTGTCGTTATCAAGCACAATACTGATACAGACGTTCGTTCGTTCTTGGTGAGAGCCGAAGCTGATTCCTGTTTTTTAGAATATGATTTTGCAATCTTTCCATTTGGCCTTAGGCCATGGATTTGGTTTAGTGGGAAGTTCTTCTCTTTATTTAATATAAAACATATCGTTTGGTAGATGATCTCGTCTGCTTCTGGATTGGTAGATGTCATCGTTTGGGGTTAGTGTTTAGGTGCCAGGCCTGTCTTATCGTGGCCTCCCCTTACTCCACTATCCCACTCTCTGGGTTTGGTATCAGTTTTATTTGCGGAATAGTGTTTAGGTGCCAAGTTCGTCTGACCGTAACTCCCCCTTACTCCACTATCCTGCTAGTTTGGTAGATGTCATCTTTGTGGGGTTTGTGTTTAGGTGCCAGGCCCGTCTTATCGTGACCTCCCCTTACTCCACTATCCCACTCTGTAGGTTTGGTGTCTGTTTTTGGTGGAATAGTGTTTAGATGCCGAGTCCGTCTGATCGTGACTCCCCCTTACTCCACTATCCTGCCAGTTTGGTATAAATCCCCTATGTAGTTTAGTGTTTAGATGCCGGGCCCGTCTAACCGTGACCCCCTCTTACTTCACTATTCTACTTAGTCCAACTGTGTCCATTAGGGCGTGGATTTGTTCGAAGATTTGCAGTTTCAGATCTGGTCTCGGGAAGAGTAGGTTCTTAGTGTTGAATGGTATGTTGTTGGACTCCATTGTTCTCACTAGTTCCCTTCTCTCCTCCTTGTATATCTCGCAGTCTACCAGGACATGGTTGGTGGTACATTCTTCTCCGCACTCACAGATGATGACTTGGTGTTTGTAGTCTCGCAGCTGCTCTTTCACCCTTAGCTTCGATATAAGTCTACAAATATCTCTTCTAGGGTGATTGAGTGTTGTCTTTGTGTAGATCTTGTCATCCAGCCGGAATCTGTATGTGTCAAGTTCAACGAGATTTAATTCCCAGATTGAATTGACGTGTCTTGACCATACTGTAGATTTCCGTGGTGCTGTAATCTATGGTGCGGAGTGGTGCTGTGTCCTTGAGACCTTCATTGGCGAGTCGATCTGCCTCCTCGTTTCCTCTAATGTTGACATGTGATGGAATCCACACGAGTTCTACTTTGATTCCATTCTCTAAAACCCTCTGGTACAGCTGCCTGATTTCCAAAATAACTTCTAGTCTTGAGTCCGAGTTGTCATTTTGGATTGAAATCAGACTGCTCAGAGAGTTGCTTGGAATGACGAACTTATTAGTCTTTTGATGGGAAATCCATGATATAGCGTCACGAATGGCCACAAGCTCTGCAGTGTACACCGAACAGTTATTGGGCAGTTTCCTGCTTATTCCCTGTTCCCGGTTTGGCAGGTATATTCCAAACGAGCTGGTGCCCCTTTCAGGATTGCGTGAGCCATCCGTGTACACATGGTCCCAGTCATCAGACGGCCAGTTGTCTTCCAGGTGTTCTAGAGAGAAAGCACGTGCAGCAGTGGGGTTGTTTTTCTTGTCGGTTTTCTGTAGTAGATCTAGATTAACCGGCGGTATAGGGAGCGTCCAAGGGGCGATCACTGGGGGGTCGTGTTCATTTATCACGAGCTCCCCCAGTCGCAGTTCCTTGATTGTTTCCCTGATACCCTGGCCGAAGCTTTTCTTTCTAGGATCTCTCACATATCTTGTATTTTGTAGACTGACAAAGGTTGGGGATCTTTCGCCCAGTTGCGAGATCTTAGCCCAGTACCTTGTCGCTAGTTCTTTTTTTCTTAGGGATAGGGGCAACTCCCCGACTTCCTGCAGTAGTGCCTCTCTCCCAATCCCTTGCCCTACGCCAGTCGCAATACACAGAGCTTTGTATTGGATGATGTCAAGCTTCCTTAAGAGTAATGGCACGCAGTTCATGAAGGCCAGAGAGCCGTAGTCTAATACAGATCGTATTAGAGCACGATACACCATCATTAGTGTGACTCGGTTGGCCCCCCAAGTGCTGCCCGTTATTTTCCTCATTAAGTTTAGGATTTTGGTGCATGTATCTACAGTCTCGTCGATGTGCGGTTTCCAGGTCAGCCATCGGTCAAAGATTACGCCAAGGAACTTGGTTTGGTCTTTAAACTCGATGGTTTTCCCGTTCATACACAGAGTCATTCTGCTTATCCCTCTATCCCTGCTTACAGGATGATAGGATGATTGGATTTATAATTGGAGGGTCTAGAGCACAAGTGATCTAACTACCAACCATTTTAGTTGGTTGTTAGATCACTTGTGCTCTAGACCCTCCAATTGATGTATTGATCGGTGTGCGTGGGCTTCCGATATACACTGGTTCCACAGTTTTCTCTCTCCATCGTGAATTTGATTCTTGGATGCTGGTTGTTAAGGTGTTGTAGAAGGCAGTCGGGGTCATCTTCTTCTTTCTCTATAGGGTCCACAAGCTAAAAACGCGATTTTTCGTACAATCAGGGGCCATAATTCAGGAAGTTACAGTCCGATATGCGCGAATATTGAAAGGAACCGAGATCTTTGGGTTATAAACTTACATTTCAAGTTTCAACACAATTGGATAAAAATTGTGACCTCTATAGGGTCCACAACCTTGATATACCATATTTTTACGCTATTTGAGAACGAACGGCGGCCATTTTGTCTGTCAATTTTAGGCCGATTTTCACGAAATTCGAACTCAGTCGTCCTTATGGTGTAACGGTGATATATTAATACGGTTTTTTAAATCGGATAAAAATTATGACCTCTATAGGGTCCACAAGCTAAAAACGCGATTTTTCGTACAATCAGGGGCCATAATTCAGGAAGTTACGGTCTGATATGCGCGAATATCGAAAGGAACCGAGATCTTTGGGTTATAAACTTACATTTCAAGATTCAACAAAATCGGATAAAAATTAAGACCTCTATAGGGTCCACAAGCCAAAAACGTGATGTTTCGTACAAACAGGGGCCATAATCCATGAAGTTTCGATCCGATACATGCCAATATCGAAAGCAGCCGAGATCTTTTGGAGATACACCTATATTTCAAGTTTCGTTAAAATCGGATAAGAATTGTGACCTGTAGCGTGTCCACAAACAAATTGTGGACGGACGGACAGGGGCGACGGCATAATACGTCCACATGAAAATGTGGGCGTAAAAAAATCCTTTATTGAATCTTCGAAAGCGCCTTTTATTCCGAAAAGATATCTAACAGTACAAATCAACAGAAGGACCTTTATAAAGTTGTTAATACTTTGTTAGATCTGAACTACGGCAAAAATACACTCCCTACAGAAAATTGTGCCAATCTTCCAAACAGATTTGCTGATTTCTTTTCTGAAAAAATATCTAAAATACGTAATGATCTAGCTATTTCAACTCCAGTGATTATTGAAAAGGTGACTAAAACAAATGACATTTGCTCTCTTGATAAATTTAGTGATCTAAGTGAAAAAGAACTATGTAACATAATCAACTCCATGAAATCTGCATCTTGTTCTTTGGATCCAGCACCTACCTGGCTCATCAAACAGAGCCTACCCCTTTTCCTCCTTACCATAATAGATATTGTGAACACTCCCCTTCAACTCGGTATATTTCCACAACCTATGAAAATAGTGCCTTATAAAGAAGACGTCACTTGACCCAAAGAGGTGACCCAAATATCGCCAAAAATTACAGACCTGTATCAAATTTAAGTTTTCTTTTCGAAAATCCTTGAAAAGTGTATTGCCGATCAGTTTAAGTCTCATTTGTGTCAAAATAATTTGTTAGATAAGTACCAAAGTGCATACAGAAGATTTCACTAAACCGAGACTGCTCTACTAAAGGTTCAAAATGATATCTTGATGTCCATGTACAACAACAAATGCGTGATGCTGGTACTGCTAGACTTGTCAGCCGCATTTGATACAGTGGACCATGAAATGTTACTGTCTAGGCAGTGGCGGATTAAGCTCCACCAAGGCCTGAGGCGGCAGTTGCTGGAGGGCCTATTTAGTTTTTAAAGTTAGAGCCAAGGTAGTTGCTAACATTAACAAGCGGTTGCCATGCAAGATACGCCCACATTTTGCAAGAGATGGACAGAGAACAAGCTCAAAAAAAGAAGTGATTTTTTCGTACAATCAAGGGCCATAATTCAGGAAGTTACAATCCGATATGCATGAATATTGAGAGGAACCAAGATCATTGGGTTATAAACATGTATTTCAAGTTACATCAAAATCGGATCAAAATTGTGTCCACTCTCTAGAGGGTCCAAAACCTTGATATATCATATATTTACATTATTTGCGTACAAGGGGCAGCCATTTTGTCCGGCAGTTTTGGTCCGATTTGTACGAAATTCGGACTCAACCATCATAAGGGTTTAACAGTTATATATTCAAATGTTTTTTAAAATCGGATAAAAATTGTGACATCTAAAGGGATCACATCCTAAAAATGCGACTTTTCGTACAATCAAGGGCCGTAATTCAGGAAGTTATGATCCAATATGTGTGAATATCGAAAGGAACCAAGATCTTTGGGTTATAAATATGTATTTCAAGTTTCAACAAAATCGGACCAAAATTGTGACCTCTATAGGGACCACAACCTTGATATTTTTACACTATTTGAGAACGAACGGCGGCCATTTCGTCTGTCAAATTTGGGCCAATTTTCACGAAATTCGAAGTCAGTCGTCCTTAGGGTGTAACGGTGACATAATAATACGTTTTTTTAAATCGGATAAAAATTATGACCTATATAGGGTCCACAAGCTAAAAACGCAATTTTTTGTACAATCAGGGACCATAATTCAGGAAGTTAAGATCCAATATGCGCGAATATCGAAAGAAACCGAGATCTTTGGGTTATATAAAATTACATTTCAAGTTTCAACAAAATCGGATAAAAATTGTGACCTCTATAGGGTCCACAACCTTGATATACCATATTTTTACGCTATTTGAGAACGAACGGCGGGCATTTTGTCTGTCAATTTTGGGCCGATTTTCATGAAATTCGACCTCAGCTGTTTTTAGGGTGTAACAGTGATATAATAATACGTTTTTTTTAAATCGGATAAAAATTATGACCTCTATAGGGTCCACAATCTAAAAATGCGATTTTTCGTACAATCAGGGGCCATAATTCAGGAAGTTACGGTACGATATGCCGCGAATAATGAAAGGAACCGAGATCTTTGGGTTATAAACTTACATTTCAAGTTTCATCAAAATTGGACAAAAATTGTGACCTCTATAGGGTCCACAACCTTGATATACCATATTCTTTGAGAACAAACGGCAGCCATTTTGTCTGTCAATTTTGGGCCGATTTTCACAAAATTCGAACTCAGTCGACCCTAGGGTGTAAAGGTGATATAATAATAGTTTTTTTTTAATCGGATAAAAATTATGACCTCTATAGGGTTCACAAGCTAAAAACGCGATTTTTAGTACAATCAGGGGCCATAATTCAGGAAGTTATGGTCCGATATGCCAAATATCGAAAGCAACTGAGATCTTATGGAGATAAACCTATATTTCAAGTTTCGTCAAAATCGGAAAAGAATTGTGACCTGTAGAGTCTCCACAAACAAGATCAGATCTCCAAACAATAGGGCCTATTTAAAATGGCGTGGGCCTAATTAATTTCGGGTGAGGGCCTATGTTGATTCCCGTTGGGCCTAAACCCCACCCCCCTAACATTCATTGTCTATGCGTTTTTAATCGTATCAGACAAGTCTAAAAAATTTTTTTTTACAAAATCTTTGGGCCTGAGGCTACAGCCTCATCAGCCTCACTGATAATCCGCTACTGTGTCTAGGCTATATTCTGAATTTAGAGTGTCTGGCTCTTCTCTAGCATTTTTTCGGTCTTATCTTTCACTTTCACGCCGACTGTACCCAAATATACTATTCAAAAAAAGTAGGGGATATTTGATTTTGGGGGCATAATACTAAAATATGCAAATGACTACGAAAAAAGTCACTATAGAACCTAACAGAAGAAACATTTCCAGTTACATGTGACGCCCAAACGCACCAATAGCTACCGCATGGAATGCATGTGATGCTTGGGATCATCATGGGGGTCCAACCCAAGATTTGCACGACTCTGACTTTGAATGTTACAGTCATTGTGGCATTGAATTCCAGTGTGGAAACATCAGTTTAATTGTTTTAGTGACCAGAAAACAAATTTTGATATGCGTCGGCTTACCCAAAATGAAAGGTTACGTGCCCTTGGCATGCTACAGATCGGCACAACACAGGCGGTTGTGGCGCGGACGATGAATGTTTCTCAGTCTGTCATAAGCAGGCTATGGTCCAGATACCGTGATACACAATCTGTACAGGACAGACCACGCTCAGGTCGACCAAGGGCGACAACTCAAGCCCAGGATCGATTTATCCGTACCTTGGCCTTGAGAAATCGTGTCATCACAGCAAATCAGATCAGCGCTCGTCTTCAAACAGACACTGGTGTGAGAGTGAGTGGCCAGACGATTCGGAATCGACTGCATAGGGGTCACCTTCGCGCCCGACGTCCTCGCGTGATCCCTTGTTTGAGAGATCATCACATTCAGGCAAGACGTCGTTGGTGTAGGGATCATCAACACTGGGATAATCGACGCTGGAGCAATGTGATGTTTTCAGATGAGTCAAGGTTCACTGTTGATTTTTTGGACAGACGTAGGAGGGTGTGGCGTCGTCGAAACGCGCGCTTCCAAGACGTTAACGTCATCAGACATGATCGATTTGGGGGTGGTTCTGTTATGGTGTGGGTAGGCATCACTGTTGCTGGAAGAACGGCTTTACATGTTGTTGCAGGGCGTGTTACAGGCCAGTACTACCGGGACAACATCTTGGCAGTCCATGTTGTGCCGTTCGCACGATGTCATGGCCGCCGTTTCATCTTCCAGGATGACAACGCAAGATGTCACAGGGCCAGGATCGTTACAGGTTACCTCCAACAACAGAACATCACCACATTACCTTGGCCAGCACTGAGTCCCGACCTCTCCCTCATCGAGCATGTCTGGGACATGCTTGGACAGAGGTTACGTCAACGTCAACAACGTCCTGCCAATGTCCAAGTACTTGCTGCTGCGTTGCAACAGGAATGGGACAATCTGGACCAAAATGACCTTAGACGTCTCATTAGGAGTATGCCCTGTCGGATCAATGCTTGTTTGGCAAACAGAGGAGGATTTACCCGTTACTGACTTGGTTGTGATGCTGTGGTAACTTTGCTGTTTGACCCCGGGTATCATTTTACCCTTATAATGGTCAGTCTGTGCCTTACTTAGTCTAACGATCATTTGGAATAAATCGATGAATGTGAACTTCATTTCATTTTGTCATTTGTTTCTTCGTCAGTTTCATTAGGTGACTTTAATAACACTTAAAAATCAAATATCCCCTACTTTTTTTGAATAGTATATATATCGCTTTTAATCCTGCCTCGTCTAATTATTCAAAGCAACAAATAATATTTGTGTATATCAGAAATTAAATCCTGGATGTCTGTTAACTTTTTAAAATTAAACAACGATAAAACAGAGTACATCCTTTTTGGATCCAAATCGTCTGTGTTGAAATTGAAAAGTGATGTTAACATATTTATAGGATCTCACATTAATTATCAAACCTGTTGAGTCAACCAGAAACATTGGTGCATTTTTTAACAGTTATATGGCCATGAGCAATCAAATCAATAATATTTGTAAAGAATGTTACTTTCACCTCAGAAACATAAGTAAAATTCATACAAATTTAGCTCCTGATGTTATAAAAACCATTGTAAATTCACTTGTAACTTCTAGCTTTAACTCACTCTTAGCTGGTATTCCTGATAATTTAATTCACAATCTTCAAATGGTTCAGAACTCAGCTGCTAGGCTCATCCCTAAATCTAAACATACCGATCATATTACCCCTATATTAATTAAATTACATTGGCTGCCCATTCGTTTTAGAATCGCATATAAATTGCTTCTCTTAGTTTTTAAATGCCTCAATGGTTCTGCCCCTTCATACTTAAGCAATTTAATTCAAATTTACACAAATTTGAGGTTCTCAGCTGATTGTTTACTGTTATGTCACCAGTGATCAAGATTCGAGATAGGTTGCCAGGCAACAAAACATACGCCCACAGCAGCTAAATCGTCCGAGCAGTCGACAAGGGTTGTCACATATTTATTCTTTTGTAGGTAATTAGGGGAATTTGATAGACAATTTCATACAGATGACATTACAATTTTTGTCGTTTGAAGGTTCACAAGGTTCTAAAAACTAAACCAAGGGCCATAACTCTGGAAGCAATCTACATAAATTGTTCAAATTCGACAGGCTTTTTCGTTTTACTAATTCAAATAATGCATATAAATTTCATACAGATCGGATGATAACTTTTGTCATTGGAAAATTCACAAAGTTCAACAAAGTAAATCAAGGGCCATAACTCAAGACGTAATTGACGGAAATTGCTGACATTCAATAGGCTTGTTCGGCTTCATTTCACTAATTTAGGTGATAACTGAAACTCAATAGGCTTGTTCGTTTTACTAATTTAAATGATACATATAAATTTCATACAGATCGGATAATAACTTTTGTCGTCAGAGCATTTACAAGGTACAACAAAGTGAAACAAGGGCCATAACTCACGGCGTAATTAACGGAAATTAATGAAATTCAATAGACTTCTTCGTTTCACTAATTTAAATGATGCATATCAATTTCAAACAGATCGGATGTTCACAAGGTGCAACAAAGTGAAACAAGGGCCATAATTCCAGAAGAAATTAACGGAAGTTATTAAAATTAAACAGGCTTCTTCATCTCACTAATGCAAACAACATATATAAATTTCAAAACAATCAGATGGTAAATGTAGTCTGATGGACAGTCGGCAATATACGACCACATTTCCATGTGGGCGTATAAAATTCAATAGGTGATAGAGCATTCAGTATTCATGCACCAAAAGTTTGGAATTCATTACCTTTTAACATCAGAAATTCTACAACAATTACAATTTTTAAGAAAAATACTAAAACTTATTTATTTAAAGAAGCTTTTAATTTATAACTAAAGTATTTTTTGAAGAATGTATATTTTAATCCAGATCGCGATATTTAAATAGTCTTATTTTTCTATTCAATAGTTTTCTTATATTATATTATTTACAGTTTTATGTATAAGTTTATTAAATTTTATGTTAGTTTATTTTATTTCTGAATTATTGTATTGTACCTTGTTTGTTTTATATTGTTTTTACTTTGTAAAGCGCATTTGAGCACTATGTGAATTGTGCGCCATGTAAATGTTCTTAATAATAATAATAATCCATCAATTATTGGCTGCTATCAAATCCAAACTTTAAATTATATACGATGAGCTTTTACACATTACTTCATTACTCGCAGCTTCGGTTAATCTAAATCAATCATCCATACAGCACAGTGCCATAAATCACTCCGCAATTCGCTTAACGGTAAGTCACGTGGTCAGAAACATGCCAAAACATGAGGGACTATATTCTTACGCCGTGTTACTTGGCGAAAAGTATTTAGCAAGTCTTGACCATCCCCGGTATCTGATAATAATGTATTCTGATGCATTAAAACGATATGGATGGGGGGGGGGGTACACTGTGAAGGTCAAAAAAGTAACAGCGCCATGTATTTATTATTTTACAAATTATGTATAATACTGTACATGTACATGCATTCAACCAAGGGATATTAACTTACAGGATTTTGCCCAGCCGTCGAAAAATCTCCACTGTATGTGGCCCATTTCATTTTGGTGGAAGTGAATATTAAATAAAGCCATTTCACACACACAGACAGGTGTACATTACACGCACATGTCATAACAATCGCCACGAGTGTATTAATTCTCACCTTCACCTGTTATAATTATATAGTCCCCGTGTCGAACCCACACTAGAAGAATGGTATCGTTTAGAACAGGGTTTTTAGCGCTGGAAAGTATGCATATAGTTTACTTTCAAAACATCGTTCGATAATTGATAAAAAATAGTTTAAGAATTACAAAACTGGTTTAGTTAGTACCATGGCTTAGTTCAGTGGTTCTCAACCTTTTTTGCTAACTGCACACTTTGGAACACATGGAAAAATAGCGGCACACCTGGCTAAATATGTATGAAAAATATTTGAACTTTGCAACATAAAAACATGGTAGTCAGATGACATACAACTGTAGACAGAGACTGGTCATAGACACATAGAACGACTCAGACTAAATAAAGAGAAACACAGCTATGAACTTATCAGCAGACACCCGTGAATACTCAATTGGGATCACATAGTTTTTCGCATAATCTTACTGTGTTGTTCAAAATTTTGCGGCACACTTAGGAAGATCTCGCGGCACACCTGTGTGCCTTGGCACACTGGTTGAGAATCACTGGTTTAATGGTAACGGGTTTAGTTTTCCGAGAGGCGTTTATAAATGGACGACCCGTTCACTTATTTACAGCGTTTATTTATTAGACGAGCCGTTCACTTTTTTATTCGTACTTCATATGTAAATAATCGTAATCAAAATGAACCGATCGGATAAACGGCTCGCAGGAAATTAAAAGGTTCATCTAATAGTTCAACTCCGTAGATAAATTAATCGTGTGTTGATTTTTCAACGTATCACGGGAAAGTAAAGGGCTCATCTAATAAGTAAAGGCTGTAGATAAGTAAACCGTGTGTTGATTTTTCAACGTATCTCGGGAAAGTATATGGCTTGTCTAATAAATAAACGCTGTAAATAAGTGAACGGGTCGTTCATTTATAAACGCCTCTCGGAGAAACTAAACCTGTTACCATTAAACTAAGCCATGATACTAACTTAACCATTTTTGTAATTCTTAAATGTTTTTTTTATCAATTATCGAACGTTGTTTTGAAAGTAAACTATATGCATACTTTCCAGTGCTAAAAAACCCGTTCTAAAGGATATCATTTTTCTAGTGCCAACCACTCAATCTTTTGGCGCGTTTATGACCATGTGACTTACCGGTATGCACATTGCGGAGTGATTTATGATGTGCTGTATGGATGGTAGATTAAGATTAACTAAAGCTGCGAGTAATGAAGTAATGTGTAAAAGCTCATCGTATATAAACTAAAATTTGGATTTGATAGCAGCCAATAATTAATGGAATTACATCTAAGTTATAGACGAAGATCAAAAGATACATTTAAAATACATTTAAAAGATAGGTTGCCAGGCAACAAAACATACGCCCACAGCAACTAAATCGTCCGAGCAGTCGACAAGGGTTGTGACATATTTATTCTTTTGTAGGTAATTAGGGGAATTTAATAGACAATTTCATACAGATGACATTATAATTTTCGTTGTTTTAAGGTTCACAAGGTTCTAAAAACTAAAACAAGGCCTGTAACTCTGGAAGCAATCTACAGAAATTGTTGAAATTCAACAGGCTTTTTTTGTTTTACTAATTCAAATAATGCATATAAATTTCATACAGATCGGATGATAACTTTTGTTGTTCGAAAGTTCACAAAGTTCAACAAAGTAAATCAAGTGTCATAACTCTAGACGTAATTGACAGAAATTGCTGACATTCAATAGGCCTGTTTGTCTTCATTTCACTAATTTAGGTGATAACTGAAACTCAATAGGCTTGTTTGTTTTACTAATTTAAATGATACATATAAATTTCATACAGATCGGATAATAACTTTTGTCGTTAGAGCATTTACAAGGTACAACAAAATTGCTGAAATTCAATAAGCTTCTTCGTTTCACTAATTTAAATGATGCATATGAATTTCAAACAGATCGGATGGTAACTGTTGTCATTAGAGCATTCACAACATTCAACAAAGTGAAACAAGGGCCATAACTCTAGATGTAATTAATGGAAATTACTGTAATTCAATAGGCTTCTTTTTTGTACTAATTTAAATGATGCATATAAATTTCATACAGATCGGTTGATAACTTTTGTCATTAGAGCATTCACAAGGTGCAACAGAGTGAAACAAGGGCCATAACTCCAGAAGAAATTAACGGAAATTGCTGAAATTCAATAGGCTTCTTCATTTCAGTAATTTAAATGATGCATATGAATTTCAAACAGATTGGATGATAACTTTTGTCGTTAGAGCGTTCAAAAGGTGCAACAAAGAGAAACAAGGGCCATAACTCCAGCAGAAATTAACAGAAGTTATTGAAATTAATTAGGCTTCATCATCTCACTAATGCAAACAACATTTATCAATTTCAAAACAATCGGTTGACAAATGTAGTCTGTAGAGTGTTCACAAGAAATTGTGGACGATGGACGGACGGACGGGGGCGACAGCAATATACAACCACATTTCGATGTGGGCGTATAAAAACTGCAAGTTGTTCATTGATCGCATACATGTTGGCCCACTAATGCATGTACATATGTACAGTGCGTTAGAAAACGTTTTCCCGAGATTACATAACTCATTTTTTTATTATTCAAACGGCCTGTACGTTATACATGTACACATTTTCATGACGAAAGGCTCGCGAATTCCTTGCGTGAAGCATGGCAAAACATGATGTATTCTTAGCGAAACACGGCAAATTCTTAGCGATACAAGGTAAATTCCAAGCAAATCTTAGCGAAAAATGGCTGCAGAATCAAGCGAAATTTCACCACGAAATTTAAGAAAATTCTGTGTGGGTTTTTTTTCGCTGCGTCGCCACGATTTTGGCACAAAAAATTTGAGAGGGACTGTATAGATATTCACGCATATCGGACAATAACTTCTGGATTATGGCCCCTGATTTATAATATTTATCCAATTTTGATGAAACTTAAAATATATTTTTATAACCTAAAGACTGGTTCCTTTTTGATATTGTTGCTTGTCAGACTGTAACAACCTGGATTATGGCCCCTATTGTATGAAAATTGCTTTTTTAGCTTGTTCTTGGAAAATATGGACGTATCTTGCGTGGCAACCGCTTGTTTATAACATTTGAAGCCAGGAAAAAAAACTGCAATAGACAAATTTAGGTCTAACATAATGCATCTTTAACAAAGTAGATAACAGATTGCAGTAACAGTGAATATAGCAATACTTACAACTTTATACTGATTATCTTTTTGTTTTGGTGAACCATTTGCTTGTGATTTAGTTCCTCTCATCTTCATACCCTCTTTATAATAATAATAATAATAATAATATATATACAAGTTACTAATACAGGTCTACAGTGATTCTGATCGTAAAATGATTAATCCATGCTTGCATCAGCTTGGATTCAATCAAATTAACTAGAGCATCGCTAACGCTGCAATATACGTCCACATTCCTGCTTTCATTGATATGTTACTTTTTAAAATCAAAAGAATGAAATATGAAATGGCTGCAATGACTGTAATATGACAAGAGGCAAAGAAGGTAATGCGTTAGGTTTGTTTTGCCAAATTTAGCGCCAAAATAAACAGTTGCTGTCTTTATGGTATAAGGAATCAAATTCAAAGTTCCAAGATGATCCATTCCGAATTGTAAATTGTAGCCTGTCGATGTTAACTACAACCAGCGGCTGCCAGGCAGGATACGCCCACATTTTCGAGAGATGGATAGAGAACAAGCTAAAACGAAAGTGATTTTTCCTACAATCAAGAGCCATAATTCAGGAAATTACAATTCGATATGCACAAATATCGAAAGGAACCAAGATCTTTTGGTTATAAACTTACATTTCAAGTTTCAACAAAATCGGATAAAAATTGTGACCTCTATAGGGTCCACAACCTTGATATACCATATTTTTACGCTATTTGAGAATGAGGAGCGGCCATTTTGTCTGTCAGTTTTTGGTTGATTTTCACGAAATTCGAACTCAGCCGTCCTTAGGGTGTAACGGTGATATAATAATACGTTTTTTTAAATCGGATAAAAATTATGACCTCTATAGGGTCCACCAGCTAAAAACGCGATTTTTCGTACAATCAGGGGCCATAATTCAGGAAGTTACAGTCCGATACATGCCAATATCAACAGGAACCGAGATCTTAGGGTGATAAACCTAAATTTCAAGTTTTATTGAAATCGGATAAAAATTGTGACCTGTAGACTGTTCACAAACAATTGTGGACGGACGGACAGGGGCGACGACAATATACGTCCACATGACAATGTGGGCGTATAAAAATTGGGAATGGTTAGATTTGAAACAATATAAATAGGTACCACCTTGTTATTGAAATGATTGATATGCTGAATTTGAACAAAATCTGTCAATTATAGCTACCTCTAGCGTATTTACAGACAAAAAAGTGGGTGTGGTAGCACACCCCTGGGGGTCAGGACATGTACCAAAATAAATAGTTGCTATCCTTACAGGAATAAATATGCCAAGTTCCAAGATGATTCATTCTGAATTCCAGCTTGTAGACAAAAACCACAAAAATTGGGCGTGGTTCTGCTGCTGGGGGTTGGACATGGACCAAACTAAATAGGTACAACCCTATGATGGATCATTCTGATTTGCAGGGGAGATTGGGGGGGGGGGGAATAAGCATACCAAGTATTAAGGTCATCCATTCAGAATTGTGGCCTTCGGGCGCTAAACACATAAATTGGGCGTGGCTCTGCCTCTGGGGATCGGGACCATAGAAAAAAAGACTAGAATAGCAATCACGTGACTTTTGACGTCTGGTGACGCGACTGTCAGGCGTCATCTTGGAAGGTGTAGTCAGTGTAAACAATATGGCGGATCACTCGGAGCACTTAACTCAACCACACACGAAAAACGATATGCGTGGACTCCAGTGTTTTGCTTTTGGATGTTTTCTCCACAAAAAGCCCTCGACGAAAGCACAGGGTGTTAGTTTTCACAAGTAAGTATGAACATTTAATTAAATAGGTTAGGAAAAGCCAAATCATTCTACGCTACCCACTAGGGCCTTGTGCAATTTTACCGAGCAATCGTAATAATTAGTTATAGATTATTTTCTAAACTCAGATTTTTAACAAATAAATCTAACAAATTGCATTGCATTTTCTCATGTGGTGGTGTTTTGATTTTTACCGCTAACTCCATACATCTAGGCCTATTGACAAATATAATATTAATTAATACACAAATGTAAACATTATGCCGAGGTTTCACAATTCACATACCGGTGCCGTCATACTCATACACAATAGCCTAGCTGTAATCCAGAAATTAGGTATAGGCCCAATCAATATCGATTATGAAGTTACGCTTAAATTTTAAATGAAGAGAGGTTGCTTAATCATATGAAGTGTAGCCTAACTCTAGCTTTTTCTATTTTAGGCCTAGATCTACTAGGCCTATACTATTTTAATTTTAAGTAAACTTTTACTCCTGTTTGAATAATCGCACACACGGTTTTTCTCGCATGCATATTTGAGACAATAACTACAGATAACAACGCGATCTCTTGACAGGCCAAAGATTAAAAATTAAAAACTTGAATATATAAGTTTTGACAACTTTTTAACTATTTCCAAGACTTTGGGAAAGCAATGTTTATAAGTACATGTAATCATATTTCCTCATTTCGTGAACATGTTATGACGTGGTATTTGTTTATTTATTTCATAATTCGTAATATTCCCCCCCCCACTCTCCCAATGAATTAGATCAGATATCGTTCACATAAGTTTTTGTTTATATTTTGTAGAAAACCACTGGTCAGTCTATGACACCTCAATAAAAGATCGACACACAGGCATAATTTTTAACATGTTTTTAACATTTCCCGAATTAATTCGACAACCAAATCATCCAGTCAGCTGTATTCTATAGCCCGGTGGTGACACAACAAATTTAAAATGGAAGAACCGACAGACTGACAGCACTACACACAACCAGGAATACTCTCTCCATCGCAAATGTCAGAGAGAGAGACGTTCACAAATTGGCAAGGCTAGGGCGGCCTTCTCGTCTATTGTACAGAACATTGACAAATTCCTCACAGCGATAGAAACTCGTTTGGATAAAGTAATAAAATCTTGATAGAACTTAACGTCCACAGAATTGAATTTACCGAAAGTTTTAGTAAAATTGAATATCTAACCCTTCAAGATGAGACTGTTCTTAAAGAAGACACTACGCTGTATGATATTACTGCAGAAAGAATACTGGGGTTCTAAAGACAGCTTAATGTAAAAAGAGATATTTTACCAGACAGAAATTTTGATGCCGAGACTGGAGCCCAAAGGACTCGTAGTTCCAGAAGTGGTAAGCGTATGACACACTCTCGGAAATCTGACAGACGACGTTCGGCTATTCTAGAATCCGCGATAGTCGAAATAAAGTCTCAGACTGAAAAGGAGAAACAAGAAGCAGAGATGATCAAGCTTAAACAAGATGAAATTCACTGACAAATAGAGTTGGAACACAACATGTTAAGAATCTGGAATTGAAAGTAGAATATTTGCAGTTAAAGGCAAAGCTGGAATCCGTCGATGATGACAAAATAAATGAATTTGAAGATCGACCAAAAAGTTTAATCGATACTTTAAAATCCTGACACCCAGCATCAATTGTAGATCTTGAAGAACTTACTAGAGAATCAGTGATACCGACTCCGATAACGGTAACTAAATGCGGTCAAGAGCACACATCCCATTTTTAAAGGAAGAAGTTTCATCATCGATTGATGTAGAAAAACATGGTCAATTAATGGCTACAACGACTCTTCCACCCCTCAAGCCTATTGTGTTTAAAGGTGACCGCCTACAATTCCAGAAATGGCGAAGCAGTTTCAAGATTTGTTTCGAAAAAAGGACTAGTGACCCGGAAGAACTTTTAAGTTATCTAGCCGATTACACATCCGGTGATGCCTACAGAATACAGGCTAATATCCCTTCTACGAATAACTTCTCAAAAGCCATGAGAAAACTTGACGAAGAATATGGTAATCCCATCGCAATTTGTAAAACCTACATGAAGAAATTGGAATCTTGGGAGAAGATAAAACCTAACGATGCAAAGTCTCTACAAAGTTTGCGAACTTTAATGAAAACTGCTCCGAGTCACTGAAAGGTTTTGGATATACATGTACATGTACTGGCCATGGACTTATTCCCTGTCTACATGAAAGGAAACTTCAGAGAAAAAATTCAACGACTGACACAGAGTAAAGAATATGGAACCTGCATTCGACATGTTGTTATAACAGATACGTGTAACTAAAAGTTTGTTATTACATACTATGTGTAACTAAAAGTCTGTTGTTATTACATGCATGTGTAAGTTATTGTAAAAGTTTATTGTTATTACATACTATGTGTAATTAAAAGTCTGTTGTTATAACACGTATCACAGAGAACTGCTAAAGGGTGAATCTGTGCACAGCCACCCTAAAATTCTCAATCATCGTTGTTATTTGTACGTGTATCGAAAGAAAATTAATTTTCCGACTATTACTCAGTATTACCGCCTTAAAACTGTTAATAAGGTGTGTTAATTAACAAGGGTGAAAAATTGTCTGAGAGGTGCGTTAATTAACGCTAGGGGTGAAAAACGGTGCGACAGTGCGTTTTCAGTAGAGGTTTGTTAATTAACCGACCGGTAAACAATGAATGTCAATGTCGGGTATTGTTTAATTGGCGTGTTTTCTTGCTAGTTGCGATAACTGCATCAAAAGGAGTATAATCAAGGACCAACAGGCTTTATCTGACACGTACGTGTTGCATCAAAATTTGGGAAGTAAAACTGTTTTACCGTGCGATTTATCATTCGACCGTGTGTTTTACGCAGGTCTTTGTATAATTAAAGGCAGGTCTTTTGACAGCCGTGTGTGCTCGCTATGATCTACGTTTCTCTTAGGTGTCTTTTGTATTGCGTACCATATATATAAAGTTGAATTTAATGAAATAAAACTACGGATCTATCTTATACGAAAAGGCGAATGTAATGTCGTCATTTATAAATACCCAGCAGTCAGCGCCCAATTTGAATATCCACGGGAATATAGAGAGTAAATCCAGCAAAAACAACATAAATATATTTCTGCTTTATTACTAAAAAGACGCACACTCACCGTTTGACATTTATTAAATTTTTAAAAACGTGCCACGTTGCGTAAATTGTGCATCTTACCTTCAATAGCAATATCCATAAAACAGAAATCTCCATATTGATAAATAATACGGCACAACCAACCGAACAGTGGTAATTTCCACACAAATGATATATTTAAACTAAAATTACTTTAGCTTTTCACTAAATTTACATCGCATACAATCCAACGATCCTCATTCCAAAACTTGTAATTTATATTTAAACTAAAATTACTTTAGCTTTTCACTAAATTTACATCGCTTACAATCCAACGATCCTCATTCCAGAACTTGTAATTTATAATAGCCGCTTTTACGCAATTACAGAATTGTCCCGTGATCTAACATATCAAAAAAGGACATACACCCGATATGACACATAATCATTTTTCGACACATGTCTTCTATTCTTAGGACTATACTTGGCGTTTATACTGCGTACCATATAGTCACGCTACTTATAAAGTTGCATTTAATAAAATAAAAATATTGACCTTAATTTATCGCACGAAATGCGATGTTGTCATTTATAAATATCCAACAGGTAGGCCCCAATTTAAATATCCCCGTGTATATAGCGAATAAGCCAAATTTGCCGTATGGAAATATACTTATTCTCGTAAATATACTTATTCTCGTATCTCGTAAATATACTTATTCTCGTAAATATACTTATTCTCGTAAATATACTTATTCTCGTAAATATACTTATTCTCGTAAATATAATTATTCTCGTCTTCCGACTAGTTATTATTTTTGTCTTCAAATTAATTTGTATTATTCCAATGTTAAACTGAACCATTTCAGACTTCACGTCTAACCGTTTCACGCATAGTCCGTGCAGAGCAATAACAGCTCCTTGATCAAAGTAACAATTCTATCACATGTAAAGGCGTGCACGAGCTTATTCGCGCGTATTGGAAAACTGTTCGGTTGCTTTATTTGAGAAGATACTGATATTACACTATAAAATTTGTCAATCTTTTCTTTGAAAATTCTGACAAATTGGTAGCTCTTCGGGAAGGTTGATCATATCGCTTACTTTGTTTGTGTATTGTACGTTTTTATAATAGCTAGCAAATAATTTATGATATCTGAATACTTTCTGAAAGAACATATAGCTCGTTATCAGATGTTAGTTTTTAATAGGCCATTTTTTTTATGATAGTCGGATATCAATCACAGATATCAAATATAAATCCCATTAATTAGATGAACAGCCCAACGCAGCTTTGAAATGAAATGAAATGAAATGAAATGGGGTTTAACGTCCTACTGTTCTGCTCCGAACTGGGCTAATGAAGACGGGCATACGCCATACAGTGTGCTATGAGGAAAATTTTGCACGGATAGCGGCACAACGGCCTATTTTTATATCGAATACCAACTGCTAAGGGATCTTTTACGTGCCCGCCAATGTGTACACGGGACCTCGGTTTTTCTTCCCATCCGAACGACTATAACGAGCTATAATTATGTTCTTTCAGAAAGTATTCAAATATCATAAATTATTTGCTAGCTATTAAAAAAACGTACAATACGCAAACAGGGTAGGCGATATGATCAACGCTTCCCGAAGACCAATTTATCAGAATTTAAAAAAAAAAATGACAAATCTTATAGTTTAATATCAGTATCTTCTCAAATAAAGCAACAGAACAGTTTTCCAATACGTGCAAATAAGCTCGCGCACGCCTTAACATGTATAAATAGAATTGACAGCTGTCCTTGTCAGATCCTCCGTCCTGCACCATAGACAAGGGTGAATCACGCAGTAATATCTGGATAAACTTTCCCGGCCAATGCAGGGATCGAACACCCGACCTCCAGGCTAGCGAGCCACGTCTTACCCACTTAGCCATCGTGCCCCTCAACGAACGCAGCTTTGAAACAAACAGCATTGTAATTTTATATTTGATTAAACTTCACATTTCATTTAGACCTTAGACAATTACATTTCCAACTGGTATGGAGAAGTAATCCAAATTTATTATTATCATCAGAGAGATGTTTTGCAAATAAAGGGGACAAAGTAATATTAATACTATAAATCGAAATTTTGTTACTATATATTATTATAGTGCACCCTTCCATGTAACTTACTTAGGGACACTTTACAAAGTGACAATTTAATCTTAAAAAAATCAAGATTATGGACATGTAGCGTTAGTCAAAGCCCGTTTAAATAACTGTGTTTCAAATAGTTTTTTTTAAAAAAAACATAGATATGTACAACATCTTAAACTAAATGGTAGATTATTCCATAAAACAGATACGCCTGTATCAAGAGATAATTTGTTACTGGTTGCAGTAAATTTTACTATACACGTTTCAATGTATTCATTCTATTTACATGCCATAAAAAGTTTTAACCATAAATTACCTTATTTTTCAGTTTGCACGATTTTTTAAGTTAGCGAAAACAGTCAATGAATAAATCTATAGACAAAATTAACAACCGTAATTCAGACAGCAACTTCTAATACACATTTTGGTTAAAATAAATAATCCGCGTGTAGTTTGTTAATTAGTTTATTACTTTATGACCCCAATCAAGTATCAAAACACCACATCAACCATAACAAAAAGATGGCAATACTTTCCCCCAGTTTGACTGTATTTACAGCATACTAGTACTCTAATATTGTAGTTTAAAAAAATGATTGGAAATGTAGACGGTGTTATTGATGAACTATTTAAATGTTCACATCAGGGATCTTAATCGGCTGTTTTTTGTCGGCTTAAGCCGATTGATCTTTAATCTAGCCGATTGGTAAAACAATGAACCGGTCACTAAATTATCACGAATCAATCTACTTTCGGCCGATTTACAAAGAATTAATTATCAGGCCGATTGGTAAAACAATGAACCGACCACGTATCATAAATCAATCTACTTTCGGCCGATTACAAAGAGTTAATTATTACTCGTCGATTAAGAAACCCATCAAAGAGTCAATCATTACAATGAATACCTTCGGCTTATTTCATAAATAAACAACTTAATTGAGGTAATCATGCCAAGTACTTGAACAACTCGCAGAATAACACCAGGAAACGTAAACGAGATTTAACCTAAGATAGTGATGGTAGCGTTGACCTTGAACTTCAAGCATGTGCGTCGTCAATGGAAATTCCAAAAGCTGGAGATCCTCCCACGTCCAATATAGGTCAACCAAATTATCGGCAATAAAAGACCATTTTAATCTCACGCAGCAAAGAAAGACGATGGCATAACAAAGAGTTTAATTCCCAAATCTATAGAAATTATTTCAAACCGGCCGTTAATCCGAAATGCGTATTTCATAGCAAAAAGAAACATTGCCATCGAAAATTATGAACAATAATTGAATAGCAGGGACATGAAACGACAAAAAAATTTATATCGTGATTTTAATTGTTTTGGTGAAATATCCAGTGAAATTGAGGAAGAGATCCTCTCAGATATCCGAACTAGTCCTGCTGCATTAAATCCGGACAATTGTATACTGGTAACACTAATAATATAAACTAATCTGAATCACGACAATTGGCCACGTGACCTTTCGCACACACAGCATATTTCCGACTTCCGACTATACACGGAAACTGATTTGTTCTACTTTGTTATTTATATACTTTGTTATTTTTATATATATATTAACATGTGCTTACAAATAAAATAATTTAAAAAAAAAACATTTGTATGTACTTGTAGTTTTTACTAATTTATAACTTCTGTTTACTTGGATGAAAGCAAAAGTAGGAATATGCAATGCAAGTTGCTGAAATAATAATATGACTATAAATGGATTAAATTTCGATATTATAGCGATGTATGAATACAAATATGCAGTTACAAAGGTCTTGTTTATTCAGAGTTTCAGCTATTATATCCCGAATACGTTATGCAATTAGTGAATTATGCAATTACTGTCGTGAATAGAGTATGCATAAACCAACATGGTTGTTGTTGAAAAGACGACTATTCGTTAGGCCTACCCGTGGCCGGTTCATTTCAAAATGGATTAAGAACCCTGGTTCACATCATGTCCCAAGTAATTATATCGTCTAGTTCTGAATCCACGGGACAGATACAATACCATGCTGATTTTTATTTTTCATTTCATTGCCAACGGCTCGGCCTTCAATGCATACCACCAATCAAAGGTCAATATGTGAACTTGCGCGTTTAATCAAATGAAACAATGTCTAAAATGATTATAAAATAAACCTGATATTGCTTTCTGATGTGGCTGGGTTATTTCAGGTGCCCGTCGTAACAATAAGAAGACAGTACATGTATATTTACATACGGCAAATTTGACTTATTCGCTATATACCCGGGGATATTCAAATTGGGGTCTACCTGTTCGATATTTATAAATGACAACATTGCATTTCGTGTGATAGATTAAGGTCAATATTTCTATTTTATTAAATGCAACTTTATCTATAAGTAGCGTGACTATATGGTACGCAGTATAAACGCCAGGTATAGTCGAAAGAATAGAAGACAAGTTGTAAGACTTTGGTCCTTAAGACAATATTGGTTAACTCTTTCTATAGAGTCAAATCCCACGTACTAATAAGGTAATGTCCCCCCCCCCCCCCCCTGGTCTTGGGAAATGGGGAGGTTTATTCCATATTTTGGATTGAAATTAAAGTCAAGGTCAGTCTAGGACGTGCAGAAATTAGGGGGTTATAAAAGAGGGTGTTGAGTGAGACTGATCAGAGCTTACCCAGGTATTCCGAGCAGCTATCATTTATTGAGAACAAGGGACCTTTGAATCCAATCCAGCCTAATAATAAAGTTGAAGAAATCATTTAACCTGTAGTTTTATATATTAGGATCACGAAGAAAACACAAGGAAGTCCAATCTACAAAGTCTCGAAAAATGATTACGTGTCATATCGGGCGGATGTGCTTCTTTGATATGTCAGATCACGGGACAATTCTCTAATTGCATAAAAACTGCTATTATAAATTACAAGTTCTGGAATGAGGATCGTTGGATTGTATGCGATGTAAATTTAGTGAAAAGCTAAAGTAATTTTAGTTTAAATATATCATTTGTGTGGAAATTACCACTGTTCAGTTGCACTTTACGACTGGTACCGTGGAATCTCGGGTAAATAGTGTTATTATCTAATCTATGTTAATGTAGAATTATTCATAAATATCATTGAATTTGTCCTTGTATACAACTTAAATCTCAACGTGCAATTTTGATTACCAAGCGTTAAATAACTAGTGTTTAGTTTGTCGACACGTGTCTAATTATAAGCGTTCTGCTTAATTTTCACGACTGTTCAATAATTAGTTGGACCGTTCAATTTCCCGAGTTGTGATTGTTGTTATACATGTACACGTTTTCACGGCAGCATTACTATATTACAACTCCTTCAATATAATCATTTCGTTAAAATCTGAACAACCATGTGAAATTGGATGTTCGGCAACAGAATTGAATAGCTGGCGTAATTGGACACCTTGACTAATTTTAATTATACGATACATCCGTATTTTTATTTCATTAAATTCAACTTTATATATATGGTACGCAATACAAAAGACACATAAGAGAAACGTAGATCATAGCGAGCACACACGCCTGTCAAAAGACCTGCCTTTAATTATACAAAGACCTGCGTAAAACACACGGTCGAATGATAAATCGCACGGTAAAACAGTTTTACTTCCCAGATTTTGATGTAACACGTACATGTCAGATAAAGCCTGTTGGTCCTTGATTATACTCCTTTTGATGCAGTTATCGCAACTAGCGAGAAAACACGCCAATTAAACAATACACAACATTGACATTCATTTTTTACCAGTCGGTCAACTAACACACCTCTACTGAAAAGGCACTGTCCCACAGTTTTTCACCCCTAGCGTTAATTAACTCACCTCTCAGACAATTTTTCACCCTTGTTAATTAACACACCTTATTTACAGTTTTAACGCTGTAATACTGAGTAATAGTCGGAAAAATAATTTTCTTTCTATACACGTACAAATAACAACGATGATTGAGAATTATAGGGTGGCTGTGCACAGATTCACCCTTTAGCAGTTCTCAGTGTATGTGTAACTAAAAGTTTACTGTTATTACATACTATGTGTAACTAAAAGTCTGTACTTGTTATTACACGTATGTGTAACTAAAAATTTATTGTTATTACATACTATGTCAATGTGTAACTAAAAGTCTGTTGTTATTACACGTATGTGTAACTAATAGTAAGTGCAGGGGGACTGCACCACACAAAATTTACACAAAAACAAATATACGGACAGGACATCATACTCAGTAAAACACAAACATACAGACAATTCAAAAAAAGTGAATGGATCCGGGGGCTAGCCGTAAGCGTCCACTGCGCTGTACAGTCCCGGGTCTGTAGTGACACAGACTTCACTCAAATTTGAAAACAATTAGGAATACAACCCAAAGAACCTATTGTGTAATGCCAGCATGAGTCATGATCTGCTATATGCTACACGAAATACGAATGTAAGCATATGTAGTAAAATTCAACTATACAAGTAACCACATCGGTGAAATGTATAAAAAAGTAGTCTAAACTCTTAAATTCAATAAAGAAACGCTTCAGAATTTAATACATATAGGGTACATGTTCCATTGTTACAAAAAACAAAAACAAAACTGAATACAAAGAAGCAAGTAGGAAATGTAGACTGTCTCGAGGGACAGCCGTCTGCTGACTGAGAATGACGTCATATCTTAGAAGGTGATAAAAAATCACAATAAGGGCGATAATCCAGATAAAATAACGTTAAAAGCTTAAAAACCATAAGTTCTAGCGACTAATCGGAATTATTAAGTTATGTAATTGTACAATATATAATAATATATTAATATAAAACCCCACACAAAAATGCAAAACAGGTATGTTGAAGAAATCGTACTATGTAAGTGTATTTATAAAGGCATAACATTAAGGGAGGTAATTCAGACAGGGTAAGGTAACTACAGAAAATCTAAAATAAAATTTAAATTGGATCATTATTATCCAGTATGTAGTCGGTTATATACTTAAAAGAAATGTCAAATTTGGTATGTTGAAGTAATGGAAGTTTTGAAATTTCTTTTAAAATGCGTAATTGTGTAGCGCCTTTGGCAGTGCATTTAAAGTAAAGAGATTTTATTCGGGAGAGAAATAGTTCTTTATCGTTACATAGAAAACACTATATAGCGTGGTATCTGGTATGTTACTATAGATTGACGGGTATTTTACTACTTCAAAACCAAATTTGTCTGTTTTGTCGAAAATACCGACATTAAAATTATTAGGGTTTCACACTGCGTAGCTTGTGTGAAACACTATTGTTTTTGTTAAAATTATTCTTATTATTATTCTTCTTATTATTATTATTTTTTTTTTTCCAATTTGCTTATATCTCAGCAACTTCTTGTCGGATCGATACAATGTCTTCGGTTTTACTGGGAAAGTGGGTGTGACTTAGAGATTAAAGCTATTCCCGGCATTCTGGGACATTGCGAAATGTCCGAAATCACCGAAAATGTCGTTTTTTGAAATATTGCCGTAATATTAACAATAATCATTGGATTTTAGCATATGATGCATTTTGACATAGGCAGAAACAGGGGACATAGCTATGTTACTTTTGATTTTTGATTTTCGACAAATCTTGGAAGATATTAGGCGCCAAATTTTGAAAATTTAAATTTTTACAAAAAACTTTTTTATTTATTAATATTTTTATATGACATTTTAACCAAGGTTAAAGAGTCATCTGATTTGAACAAAAATGTCAACATTTTTTGTTTCCGTAATTTTCCTTGGCCGCCATTGGCTAATTCAGTTTTTCAGTCCTACATTAATTATTTATTGTTCGATTTGTATAAAACCTAGTTCATATGTTCCGTGGTTCAAAATGTCATTTTTTTGGTTACCGGTAAAGTTTCCTGTCGGAACCGGAAGACGCGTAAATTTAGCAAAAACTACAATATTGACAGTTCGGTACCACTTTTTGAAAGCAAATATTATTTTTTACAAATCTGATATTATCCAAAAGATGCGCACTGTTAAGGTGCACAAAATCTCGGACTCAGTTTTTTTAATTTTGATTTCGTTTTCGGGCCATTTCGATTCAAAGGTAAAAAAAGGGGTAAAAATAAGCTATTTACAACCCATTCAGCGCCTTCATATATTAAAATATTTCTTTGATACGTTCATAAACTTGTAGAAATAACCCATACGAAGAGAATGTATGTGAAAAATAGTTTGTAATATGAGCAGTTGCCGAGAAATGGGCAATTTTGCATGAGTCACTTTTTACGCTAGTTTGCCTGTAAAAGAGTCAATCATTACTGGATTTTCATAAAAGTTACACCATTTGGTGCGTAATGTCAATTTTAACTAGGTCAAACCAATTCAACATTACCAATATCACCGGAAATTACGTAATTTGGGCAAAAACCGTATTTATAGCCTTCGAAACAAATAATTTATTCAAATGAGTTGTATTTGTTATTCGTTTAAAATTTTGATATTTGATTCAAATCAACTAACAGAATGAACCCATACGATCATATAGATATCACAAATTCCTTTCTAACTTGGTCAGTTGCCGAGAAATAGACGATTTTGAACAGGTCACTTTTCAAGGTTTTTGGACCATACAACTGTCAATTATTATTCGATTTTCATAAAATTTTCACTGTTTGATACCTTTTACCAATTATGATTTCATACAAGTAATTTCAGATTTTCATTATCACCGGAAGTAACGTCAATTTGGCAAAAACTGTATTTGTAGCCTTCAAAACAGATATTTTGGTCAAATGAGTCTGATTTGTAATGTTTTTACAATTATGATCTTTGATTCCGCTCAACAAATATATTGAACACATATGATCATACAGATACCGCAAAATGGTTTCTAACTTGTACGGTTGTAGAGAAATAGACGATTTTCTACAAGTCACTTTTCAAGGTTTTGGGTCTTTGCCATTTCTGATTTTAAAAAACTAATTTATCTTTATCATTATCACTGCATATAATGTAATTTCGTCAGGACCACTAAATGTATAAAATGAATTGATTACCAAAAGATGTTGGTTCCTGTGGTAATTAGCTCATATCAAATTGTTACTTCCAAAATTATTATTATTGTATGAAAAAACTTTCTTGTTTAACTTTCTTCTCTATCCATCTCTTGCAAATTGTGTTTGTTTTTCTTTCCTCCAATTTAAATGGCTGATATTTACCATATTTGTTGGAAAGATTTATAAAAACCTTCAGAACCATTTGTAGGCTATGGTCTGGTATCTTAAAGTTATTATCTGACGGTGTTGATACCCGTCAGTCATTATGCCTTAGTTTAGTACGTTTTTCACATTTGGCCAAAATAGGGGAAAGAATGAAAGAAAGTGGTATTATATTGGTTTTATGTATTATCAATGCGGAATTTTTAAAGGGCAGATTAACGCGTTTGTCTTTATTCACACGGGGAGCGTACATGTAATTTGTTGATGCCAATTCCATAATATTATTGATACAGTGCGCTTTGGTCGTGCGTATTGTTCTCCCAAGCAGAGTTGTCTTCCCTTGCAGATCACACCTGCGCTGGATGGATAGCGAGATGCGTGCGCATAAGGACCTGAAAAGACGCCATTTTGATTTGAGTTGGTAAGTAAGTACTGTACTGTATTAATTCGTTGGACGTTTTTTTCTTCTTTTGTTTTGAGTAGATCTCAGCAACTGATTGTCGGATCGTTACGATTTCTTCGGTTTTATCGGAAAAGTGGGTGTGACTTAGAGGATAAAGCTATTTTGAACGTTCTGCGACAATGCGAAATGTCCGAAATCACCAAAGCTATCGTTTTTAGAAATATTGCAGTAATTTTAACAATAATCATTGGATTTTAACTTTCGATGCATTTTGGCATAGCCGGAGACGGGGCACATAGCTACGCTACTTTTGATTTTCGGCAAATCTTCGCAGATATTAGGCGCTAAATTTAGAAAATTTAAATTTTTACAAAAAACTTTTTTATTTATGAATATTTTTTAGTCGTGTTTTACACAAATATAACGAGTCCTCTGACTTGGGCAAAAATGTGAAATTTTTTTGTCTCGGTAATTTTCCTTGGCCCCCATTGGCTAATTCAGTTTTTCAGTCCTAGATTAATTATTTATTGTTCGATTTGTATAAAACAAAGTTCATATGCTCCGTTGTCTCAATTGTCATTTTTTTTGTTATCAATAGTGTTATCTGTCGGCACCGGAAGTGGCGTAAATTGACAAAAAACTACAATTTTGACAGTTAGGTACCATTTTTCGAAAGCAAATATTATTTTTTTCAAATCTGGTATAACTGAAATTGTGCGCCCTTTAAAGGCGCACAAAATGTTGGGACCAGTTTTTTTAATTTCGATTCCGTTTTCGGGCTATTTCGATTAAAAGGTGAAAAAAGGTGTAAAATTAAGCTATTTACAACCTATCCAGCGTTTTCATATTTTAAAATATTACTTCGTAACTTTCATAAACTCGTAGCAATAATCTATACGGAGAGAATGTATGTGAAAATTAATTTGTAATATGCGCAGTTGCCGAGAAATGGGCAATTTTGCATGAGTCACTTTTTACGCTAGTTTGCCTGTAAAAGAGTCAATTATTATTCGATTTTCATAAAAGTGACACCATTTGATGTGTAATGTCAATTTTAACTAGGTCAAACCAATTTAACATTTTCAATATCACCGGAAATGACGTAATTTGGGCAAAAATTGTATTTATAGCCTTCGAAACCAGTAATTTAATCAAATGAGTCATATTTGTTATTTGTTTAAAATTTTGATATTTGATTCAAATCAACTAATACAATGAACCCTTACGATCATATAGATATCACAAAATGGTTTCTAACTTGTTCAGTTGCGGAGAAATAGGCAATTTTCAACAGGTCACTTTTTAAGGTTTTTTGTCAATAAAAGTGTCAATTATTATTCGATTTTCATGAAATTTTCACTGTGTGATACATAATGCCATTTACGATTTCATACAAGTAATTTAAGATTTTCATTATCACCGGAAGTAACATCATTTTGGCAAAAACTGTATTTTTAGCCTTCAAAACAGATATTTTATTCAAATGAATCAGATTTGTAATGTTTTTAAAATTATGATATTTGATTCCAATCAACAAATAGAATGAACTCATTCGATCATACAGATACCTCAAAATGGTTTCTAACTTGTACGGTGGCAGATAAATAGGCGATTTTCTACAAGTCATTTTTCAAGGTTTTTGGTCTATAAAGGTGGCAATTATTATAGGATTTACATAAAATTTTCACCATGTGATGATGCTATTTCTGATTTCATAAACCAATTTAACATTTTCATTATCACCGGAAGTAATGTAATTTTGACAGGATCACTGACATGTAGCAAATGAATTGATTGCTGGATTTGGTTGTTTCTGCGTCCATTTTAATTCATGTGTGCAATGCTTATGTGGAAACCTGTTTAACAGTTTCATTGGTACCGGAAGTGACATAAGTTCAAGGGTAACGTGGCACCGGTGAAACCCGTCATTACTGCTTCGCAGTTCTAGTTGTTAATTATATTGATGTTAAGGTCAAGAACAGATGCATTTATAGTACTGGAATTTTCTTTATTTAATATTAGTTGAGGAGGATATATTTCACTTTTATATTCGTTGAAATTTCTGTTATCATTGATAGGTGTTATGTCATCAATGTATCGGAAGGTATAGTTTAGACTTTTAGCTTCTTTGTAATCTGTTTTTCTTTTATGGTCTTGAAAGTCGAATTCGTATAAATAAATGTGCGTTTGCCATAAATGGGGCGGGGTCAGTTCCCATTGGCAAACCAATGGTTTGTTGCATTATCTGATCCCCAACCTCAAATATGGCATTATCAATAAGGAAATGTATGATATTTTGAAATTTTTCTTTATCAAAAACTACAGTGTCGGCATTGCGACGTTTTATAATCCATTTAGCATCTTCTGCATAAATGGCCATCAAGTTTCTGCCTTTCCCGAAAGCTCCATTAAAGGCTTTATCTACAAACCAATCTAAATTATCTTTAAGATCTGCATGTTGAAGCATAGTATACAAAGTAGAAAAATCGAACGTTTCTATTGTGTTTGCATTCATTTTTTTATTGATTTTTTCTAAAGTGTCTACTATAGGTTTATTTTTATCAATTATAAAAAAACTATTAATTCCAGTATAGCTACGAAGTGTTCTGCACCAAATGGCATGTTGGGTTTGGCATAAGTTAAGCCCTTTGGTGATAGTCTTGGCTAATGGTTTCGTTTGGCAGATACTGGAGGATATTATATATCTGAATTTTTCTAGGTTTTTATGGAATTTAGGTATAGAATAGATGTAAGGTAGTGCATCTATTTTCACATTGTCTTTAATATCATTACTCCTGTTAAATGTATATTGGTTAAGTAAAATATCTAGTTTAGTTAAATCCGTAATGGATTTATAAGTGTCATTATGGGTATTGGGCCAAAGTCAGTAAGAATATTTCTAATATAGTATTTTTTACAGATAAAGGCAATATTATTGCTGGCCTTATCGACAGGCGTTAGAACAAATCTATCTTGAAGAGAAGCAAGACATTCAACTACGGATGTATTATTTAGGATTTCGGGTGGCGGGTGTCTTGGGTTAAGTTTTATATATTTGATTCTTTTTGACAAGAGATCAAAAACAGTGTTTTTCCATTCTCCAAAAGATTCTAATGGTGCACGAAATTTATCAGACCAAGCTACTATGCATTTCCTGATTTGAGATTTAAGATTATTATGTAACTTTTTGAAATTAGTTTTACTAGGTTGTTCTCGAAATTGTGGTCCAAAGCGAAAAAGTTTTTTAAGATTTTTATCTTCAACAATATCGAAGTTTCCTGTCAGTATATGGTCATGAAACTTGTCTTTAAAGGGAGAGTTGGCGCATTGACATCTAGTATTATCGTAATTATTAATAAATTCTTGTACGTTAAGGTTTTCAATAGTTTGATGGTAGTTAAATAATTTATTACGAATTGGAGGTAAAAATTTGTATAGGACTGTAGGTGAAATTTTAGGAATAGTATCTGGTATAGATTTAATTACTGATTGGTCTCTAAAGATTCTATTCAATCCAATGTCTTGTATATGTTTATCTGTAAAAATGATTTTACATAACACGTCAGGTTTTTTCTTTTGCGCTTTATGAGGCTGTATTGAATGCTTAGGTGAAAATTTACTATTTATCAAATCGGTTATAACATCGTAATATTGAGGAATAAAGCGTTCATTAAGTTGATTAGAATAGATGATATCCTGTATGAGGACACCAAGTTTCTTATCTGTAGATTTTTTCAAAGTGTGTATAATTTGTCGGGCTAGGTTGAGTACACAAGTTGCACAGGACAATTTATTGGAAGTATGGTTATTACATACTATGTATAACCAAAAGTCTGTTATTGTTATTACATGTTTTTTAAACATACATTTTGTTCGAGCTAGATCTGCCTATTGCAATTGCCGGACTTTCTTTAGGCCAGAAATGTTACATAATCCATGATTAACTGCAAAAGTGGATAATCAAGACTTTCTTTACTATCGTTACAGCGGTAACAATGACAATCGAGTTTACAGTGTTTTTAAAATGAGATTTTTGGGTCGCTGAGTGAAGTAATTTGACTCTAATTGTCGGCATATCCTCTTTATATAAGAACTGCCTACTCTTTATCTAATCTCCTATAATGTATCTTTAAGTTACAACTTGAATTATGGTATATTAATTGTTGAAAATGAACCATTGTATTTCTTGACAATGTTATTAGTTGATTGTGAACCATATCTGGGATTTCCTCCCACTGCTAATTAAGACCTCTATTATTATATATTGTTGAAATAAAATGTGGTTTAAAGCCTACTGTTCAGCTCCTAATGAACTTATCTTGGTCAACACTGGGATCGAACATGGAACTTTAAGCGAGTCAACATCTTACTCACTGAGCCCCCATGTTCCTTGTATCAAGCCTGTAAATTCCATAAAGATATTTCTAACCAAAACATGTGTGATAGTCCAGGGCCTATTTTAACGTACCTCCTGATGAAAAATCTGTTCTTCGAAAAATTATATCTATGGTTGTGAACGGAGAAACGGCATTCGTAATAATTGGGATTGGTATCTAATCTTGTCTCACAATTTTTTTCCACTTGTGATTGTGGACACCCACCAGTCTCAATTTCTTTGTTCGATTTCGTTTTGGCTCAGATCTGCAACAATTATTGGCTTTTTATGCCCCCACAAGAACCTGTTCAACATGCAAAATAAACTGTTCCCAAACCCAGGGCCTCCCCTTTATGAAAATATGGTCAAAGCATTTAATGCATATACTTTGGGTTATGACCCCTGACTTTTAACTTTTACACAGAACGTCAAATATGTACTAAGTTTGTGTATCCTCCCATCATTTGTGTCCGGTTCTGCTGAAACTTCTGTGTCCATCATTCTATGAATTTTTGGGTTATGGACAAAATGTACGTGGAACAAAGTTTGTGGGCTTTCGTTTTTATATCAATAAATATATATTGAATAATTCGTAAATTGTGTTATCTTTAATAGAAAAACACTGTGGAATGTAGGACTGCTTTTTCACGACTTCATTATCTTTTATTTATGATTAAAATTCAATTGTCGTGCGACATTCCTTTAATGCAATTGATTGCCGCAATAAAAGTGGACTTTTATATTGAATATATAAAATAATATCGTTAATGAATGTCTTGAGTTCAAAGAATTTAGGCCTAATCTGATACAAGATTTTAATTGTAAGTATTTAACTAAAATTTTTAGAACCCAATACTCTTTCGCAACATATTAATTCTTCGGTAAATTCCACGCCAAATGATGAAATAACCGTACGGGCAAGATAATATAAATTGACACTACTTAAACAATTACATTCATTAGAAATTGTAACAAAAATGTGAAAACATAATTCGTCGCACGATCATAGTTCAATATAATAGGCTGCACTATCATAAAGACGCAAAGAATAGAAAGCGCTTCACACTATATAGTGCGAGTTGCAGTGTTTACTTTTCACGTCATACAACTTCCAAGATGGCGGACTTATGACGTCGTTGTAAAAGACGTCATTGCTATTCTAGTCTATATTTCTATGATCAGGACTTGCAGTTGTCATCCTTAGGCTATAAGGAATACATATCCCAAGGTTGAAGACGACCCATTAAGAATCGTAGCATGTATATGATAAATACAAAGATAGACTGCCAGGCAACGAAACATACGCCAACAGCGGCTAAATCGTCCGAGCGGTTGACAAGGGTTGTCGCATATTTATGCCTTTACAAGACAGTTCCATATAGATCAGATTAGAATTTTTGCCATTTAAGGGTTCACAAGATTCTACAAATTGAAACAAGGGTCTCAACTCTGAAAGTAATCTACAGAAATTGTTGAAATTTGAGAGGCTTTTTCGTTTCAAAAATTTAAATGATGCATATAAATTTCATAAATATCGGATGATAACTTTCACCAATCGCGTATTAACCAGATTGAACAAAGTGAAACAAGGGCCATAAGTCTAGAAGTAATAAACGGAAATTGCTGAAATTCAATAGGATTCTTCTCTTTACTAATTTAAATGACACATGTAAATTTCATACAGATCGGCAGATAACTTTTGATGTTAGAGCATTCACAAAGTTCAATAAAGTGAAACAAGGGCTATAACTCTAGACGTAATAAACAGAACTTGCTGAAATTCAATAAGTTTCTTCGTTTCACACATTTAAATAATGCATATAAATTTCAGAAAGATCGGATGATAAATTTTGTCGTTAGAGCGTTCACAAGGTTCAATAAAGTGAAATAAGGGCAATAACTCTAGACGTAATACACAGAAATTGCTGAAATTCAATAGGCTTCTTCGTTTCACTAATTCAAATAATGCATATAAATTTCAGAAAGATAGGATGATAACTTTTGGGGTTAGAGCTTTCACAAGGTTAAACAAAGTGAAACAAGGGCCATAACTCAGTAATAAACGGAAATTGCTGAAATTCAAAAGGCTTCTTCGTTTCACTAATTTAAATATTGCATATAAATTTCACAAAGATCGGATGTTAACTTTTGGCATTAGAGCCTTCACAAGGTACAACAAAGTGAAACAAGGGCCATAACTCTAGATGTTATAAACGGAAATTATTGAAATTAAATAGGCTTCTTCTTTTCACTAATCTAAATAATGCATATAAATTTCAGAAAGATAGGATAATAACTTTTGGGGTTAGAGCAGTCACAAGGTTAAACAAAGTGAAACAAGACCCATAACTGTAGAAGTAATAAACGGAAATTGCTGAAATTCAATAAGCTTCTTCGTTTCCCTAATTTAAATATTGCATATAAATTTCACAAAGATCGGATGTTAACTTTTGGCATTAGAGCGTTCACAAGGTTAAACAAAGTGAAACAGGGGCCATAACTCTAGACGTTAAAAACGGAAATTATTGAAATTAAATAGGCTTCTTCATCTCACTAATGTAAACAACATATATCAATTTTAAAACAATTGGATGATAACTTTTGGCATTAGAGCGTTCATAAGAAATTGTGGACGACCGACGGACAGACGGACCGACGGCAATAAACGTCCACATTTCTATGTGGGCGTATAAAAATTGGGTGTTGCTCTGTTCCACAGGGTCGGACATGCACCAAAATTAATAGATGTCATCCTTAGGGCATAAGGAATAAGTATGAAAAGTTTTCAAGACAATCGATTAAGAATTGCGGCCTGTAGGCGACACATAGACCCACAAAAAGAAAATGGGCGTGCCTCTACCCCTGGGGTTTGGGCATGCACCACAAACAATAGGGATGTTCCTTAGGGTATGAAATAAGTATGAAAAGTTGCGAAGATGATACGTTAAGAAATGTGGTCTGTAGACGACAAATACAAGAAATAGGCGTGGCTCTGCCCCTGGGGGTTGGGCATGCACCAAAGACAATAGGGATGGTTAGGAAATGAAATTAAGTGAAATCTAGTTTTATGGCACGTCAGCACCCACCGGGCTATATTGCACTTATGCGAGACAGGTTAAATAAATATCACAGAAAAAGTATTATATGCATAAATAAAAACAATATCACAGTAAATAAAATTAACCAGCGGCTGCCAGGCAGGATACGCCCACATTTTCGAGAGATGGATAGAGAACAAGCTAAAAAGAAAGTGATTTTTCCTACAATCAAGGGCCATAATTCAGGAAATTACAATTCGATATGCACAAATATCGAAAGGAAACCGAGATCTTTGGGTTATAAACTTACATTTCAAGTTTCAACAAAATCGGATAAAAATTGGGACCTCTATAGGGTCCACAACCTTGATATACTTTATTTTTACGCTATTTGAGAACGAGGGGCGTCCATTTTGTCTGTCAGTTTTGGGCAGATTTTCACGAAATTCAAACTCAGCCGTCCTTAGGGTGTAACGGTGATATAATAATATGTTTTTTTAAATCGGGTAAAAATTATGACCTCTATAGGGTCAACAAGCTAAAAACTTGATTTTTCGTACAATCAGGGGCCATAATTCAGGAAGTTACGGTCCGATATGCGCGAATATCGGAAGGAACCAAGATCTTGGGGTTATATACTTACATTTCAAGTTTCAACAAAATCGGATAAAAAATGTGACCTCTCCGTTGTTCACAAGCTGAAAAAGTGATTTTTCGTACAATCAGGGGCCATAATCCATGAAGTTACAGTCCGATTAAAATTGTGACCTCTATACACTAGGGACTGGGTATCATTCAGATTTGATGAAAAAAGGAAAGAAACTGAGCTTACCATCTATAATCTAATACCATCAAGATTCATCAAATAACGCCCAGTTTGTGCTACCGTTTAGTTTAAGAACCACCATTTAGTTTTGACATTGGTCATCTAGTTTATGACCATTTAGTTTAATTTTGATATTGGTCATCCAGTTTATGACCATTTAGTTTCATAAACTAGACAACCGATGTCAAACTAAACGGTAGCACAAACTTTGCAGTTTTTGATGAATCTTGATGCTATTTAAGAATGAGTTTGCGAGAGAATCGCGCAAAATTTAAAAAAAACGGCACAAGCGGTGTCGGGCGATTTTGACCAAACTTTGCAGATTTGGTCATTGGGTACCCCGTATACCCCACATGAAATATGAGGTTCAGTTTCTGGAGGAATGTGTCTATTATTCCAGTTTAATCAAATAGCTCCTACGTACAGTCTTTCGTTTAATCTGGGGTCTTTCCTAAAACTTTGGACAGTGATTTAAGGTATTAAAAACGGTGAAAGTATTGTTAGTCTCCAAACGGTATCGTTTACATTGTAGCCGTTTTGATAGCCTCGTTTGTCACGCAATTAGTTTTTCTGCAATATTCTGCTATGCACTGGTTAATGGGCGTAATAAATTTCGTGAATCATGACGTAACGTTATGTAAACACATTTGGAGCTCTGTTTAAACCCGAATGATATTGTTACGCAGTTAGGTATTGGTAATGTTAATCGGACTATTGACCAGTCATAATTTGGAACTGAAATTTGCCTACATTACGGCAGTGTTGAGTGGGATTCGGTCTAATCAAACGAAACACTGCGTGGAGTATGCTACAACAGTGACCTTATGCTCATATACTATTTGTATTTACCTTTTTTGAAATATCGCTTGATTCGCTTGTCAAGTATAGACAGATGTACATGACTACTACACTATTTAGTTTTTACGATTTGCTGTTCAAAAATTCATCATCCTTCTACTAGATCATGAGATTATATTGCCGAATTACTAAAATGTTGAAAAATAGTCTAGAGAGATTAATTGTATTTACCAAGAACAGCTCTTTTGGCATTTACAGTAAATTAAGCTTTTCAAAATTTTAACAGTGTAATTGTGAGCTCAGTTTTCGTGATTAGATACTTATTAGACATATATATAATATATATAGATAGATAGATAGGTAGATAGGTAGATAGACAGATAGATAGATAGGGAGAGAGAGAGAGAGAAAGAGAGAGAGAAATAGGGTTTAACGTCCACTTGACACAAACTAGGTCATTTCGGGACTAACATATGGTTTAATTTTATTTACATAATTCGCTAGTGCGTAGGGGTCTTTAGCAGTGGGAGGAAACCGGAGGACCCGGAGAAAACCCACGAGGTTGGACAGGCGACCCTACTCCTTGCCACGTACACCCGGGGATTCGAAACTAGATAGATGATTGATTAGATAGATAGTAGATAGTAAAGTATAGCGATATTTTTTAATTTGAAATACTTATTGATAATAAGTATTTGTAGTTTTGATAATGGAACATTTTTTAAACGTGAATTGTTTGATGAAAGTATAAAATGCGTTTATATTTATTTGTTTATTTCTATTTCTATTATGGCTCGTCCTTATGGAACTGGAACCCACGTTAATTTGGTTTCCAGTGCCATGTTGCACTTTTCAGTGTGTAAACCAGCGGCTGCCAGGCAGGATACGCCCACATTTTCGAGAGATGGATAGAGAACAAGCTAAAAAGAAGGCGATTTTTCGTACAATCGGGGGCCATAATTCAGGAAGTTATGGTCCGATATGCTCGAATATCTAAAGGAACCGAGTCTGTTGGATTATAAACTTACATTTGAAGTTTGAACAAAATCAGATAAAAATTGTGATCTCTATAGGGTCCACAACCTTGATATACCATATCGCTAATTGAAAACGAACGGCGGCCATTTTGTCTGTCAATTTTGGGTTGATTTTCACGAAATTCGAACTCAGCTGTCCTTAGGGTGTAGCGGTAATACAATAATACAGTTTTTTAAATCCGATAAAAATTATGACCTCTAATGGATCCACAAGCTAAAAATGCGATTTTTCCGTAAAAAGGGACCATATTTCAGGAATTTACGGTCCGATATGCGCGAATATCGAACGGAACCGAGATCTTTGGGTTAAAAACTTACATTTCAAGTTTCAACAAAATCGGATAAAAATTGTGACCTCTATAGGGTCCACAACCTTGATATACCATATTTTTTACGCTATTTGAGAACGAGGAGCGGCCATTTTGTCTGTCAATTTTGGGCCGATATTCATGAAATTCGAACTCATTCGTCCTTAACTGACCCAAGGCGACTTTTGTCGACACCTATAACGTTACCGTTAAGTACCCACAGCGACTTTTGTCGACAAAACCGGTTAGCCGAATGCAACGTTCCTAGCGTAATGAGAGTTATTTCCCTTATGAACAGAAGACTTTATCTCATTTGTTTACTTCCTGTTTGACATTTTGACAGTTAAAAATCTTACTGTTTCTCCTTGAAAAATTATAACAAAACGGTGATACATGTATGTCTAGACCTATTCGGCAACGTTCTCCTAATGACGGATTACCATCCTTATTGAATGACAGTGATTCAGATTTTATCTGTAGTGTAGATTTTTACAGTTTTACGTTAGGCCTAGAATAGAAGTAGGCTTAGTTAATCAACAAATTTCTATTAGTATTACGGTACTTAAATAAGCTTAAAATAAAAGAGATTCGTGATGAATAATTTTTAGTTCACAGCTGTCGAACAAAAAAAATAGAAATAACCATTATATGCATGAATTTTGCATGAAATGTCTAAATTAATTTTTTGTATAAACTTATATTTATGAAAATGGCATTAAATTTAGATTATTTCATCCATTTACATTAAGGGTGTATCTACAGTTGTTTATTAATGATATGACTTTAAAATGCATATCTATATTTTAATACTATTGACCATTATGACGTGGGTTTTTATGACGTTATGACGTCAAACCTCTGGGTCGTTTAAGAGTTAAGGTGTAACGGTGATATAATAATACGTTTTTTTAAATCGGATAAAAATTATGACCTCTATAGGGTCCACAAGCTAAAAACGCGATTTTTCGCACAATCAGGAGCCATAATTCAGGAAGTTATGGTCCGATATGCGCGAAGATCGACAGGAACCGAGATCTTTGGGTTATAAACTTACATTTCAAATTTCAACAAAATCGGATAAAAATTGTGGCCTCTATAGGGTCCACAACCTTGACATACCATATTTTTACGCTATTTGATAACGAACAGCGGCCATTTTGTCTGTCAATTTTGGGCCGATTTTCATGAAATTCGACCTCAGCTGTTTTTAGGGTGTAACTGTGATATAATAATACGTTTTTTTTAAATCGGATAAAAATTATGACCTCTATAGGGTCCACAAGCTAAAAACACGATTTGTCGTACAATCATGGGCCATAATTCAGGAAGTTACGGTACGATATGCGGCTGATTTTCACAAAATTCGAACTTAGTCGACCCTAGAGTGTAACGGTGATATAATAATACGTTTTTTTATATCGGATAAAAATTATGACCTCTATAGGGTCCACAAACTAAAAACGCGATTTTTCGTACAATCAGGGGCCATAATTCAGGAAGTTACTGTCCAATATGCGCGAATATCGAAAGGAACCAAGATCTTTGGGTTATAAACTTACATTTTAAGTTTCAACAAAATCGGATAAAAATTATGACCTCTATAGGGTTCACAAGCTAAAAACACAATTTTTCGTACAATCATGGGCCATACGGTACGATATGGGCCAATTTTCACAAAATTCGAACTCAGTCGACCCTAGAGTGTAACGGTGATATAATAATACGTTTTTTTATATCGGATAAAAATTATGACCTCTATAGGGTCCACAAGCTAAAAACGCGATTTTTCGTACAATCAGGGGCCATAATTCAGGAAGTTACAAGCCAATATGCGCTAATATCGAAAGGATCCAAGATCTTTGGGTTATAAACTTACATTTCAAGTTTCAACAAAATCTTGGGCTCACTGGCCAAGCCAGCTATGCCCTTGGTTATTATGAATGATGATACCTTCGATAGGTCAGTAGAGGGACTCTCAATTCAAAGAAACCTCGGCCATGTCTTTGATATTCTCAAAGATCATCGTTAGGGTATAAGGAATAAGTATGTAAAGTTTCAAGATGATCAGTTAAGAATTGCGGCCTGTAGGCGAACCACACACACACATACAGGGGCAATCTTTGTAATACTGAAAATAATTGGACTAATGTTTGGAGTGATATCATTAGAGACTCAACTGTCAGAATTTTGTAGTTTGGAAAGGATTCAAAATCCCTAAAATGACAATCAGAGTCTTTAAGAGTCAGACAACAATTATTATTATTCCTACTTAAAGCGTTCTCTACATTGTTTATTAGCTGATGAAGGATATCTCTATATTGTTCATTAACTTACGAACAATACACTTTGAATCTATTTGCGGAGAATGGTAGGCTACATACCGAATGCATCGTGCATCACATTTTCTTCTTCATCATCTTCAGCAGCATCTAACAATGGTGAGAATGCATACCTAAAACAAAATATTACAAGACAATTCTTAGTTTACCAAATAAATGATGTGCAGTATCAACTATTAGACACTTTATAAATAGTAAATAGGCACTGCCTTGTGGACGAAATCCATTATTACTTCAATCAAAGATAGGTTGCCAGGCAACGAATTATATGCCCACAAGGGCTAAATCGTTATCCATTTCATACAGATCGGTTAATAACTTTCGTAGTTGGAGTGTTTACAAGGTTCAACAAAGTGCAACAAAGGCTATAACTCTAGAAGTAATTAACAGAAATTGCTGAAATTCGTTGTTAGAGCTTTCACAAGTGAAACAAGGGCCATAACTCTAGAAATAATCTACGGATATTGTTGAATATCAACAGGCTTCAAAAGTGAAACAAGGCCCATAACTGTAGAAATAATTAACAGAAATTGTTGAAATTCAATGGGCTTCTTTGTTTCACTAATTTAAATAAATGCATATAAATTTAATACAGATCGGCGATATGATAACAAGTGAAACAAGGGCCATTGCTGAAATTCAATAGAATTCTGTTTCACTAATTTAATTAATGCATACACAATTAATACAGATCGGATGATAACTTTTGTTAAACAAGGGTCATAATAAACGGAAATTGCTGAATTTCAATAGGCTAAGTCTTAGTACTGTAAACAACATAATATATAAATTTAAAAAATATCCTGTGATAACTTTTGTTGTTGGTGCCTCCACAAGGTTCAAGAAAATGAAACAAGGACCATAACTATTGCAGTAATAAACGGAAATTGCTTAATCAATAGGCTTCTTTGTTTTACCAAATCAAATGATGCATACAAATTTAATGCAGATCAGGTGATAACTTTTGTTGTTAGAGCGTTCACACGGTTCAACAAAGTGAAAATTGTTAAAATTTAATAGGCTTCTTCATCTCACTAACGGATGGTGTGACGACAATATACGAGTACATTTAAAGCATTTAAAAGTTCAAGAGTTAATAATTTTTATATTAAATCTGACCCCAAGTTCACAAAGCATTCTTAGACTTATTCTATAAATAAATATTCTATTCTATAAATAAATATACTCTTCAAAAAAAGTAGGGGATATTCAGAAACAATACAAAACTGCAGAAATGCACTGCTGTTTTTATTAGAGATAACCAGTGTATGTTAATAACAGGAAAATTGCCTACACATGAACATAAACAGTTCATATGGGTGGTTATCTGACGGCCCCATTTCACTCGCAGAGAAATACTGTCAAAGGTGAAAATGGACGTTTTTGATTTTTGTCTTAATAATGAGTAATTGCTCCACTAATCCTCAGACATTCAGCAATTCGTCGTGGCGTACTCCTAATCAACCGTCCAATCACGATTTGGGGCAATCTGACCCACTCCTCTTGCTGTGCCACAGACAATTCTTGCAGTGTTGTCGGTTGAAGTTGACGTTGACGAACACGTCTACCGATCAAATTAAACGCAACACACTAAAGCAAAGATACGCTAAACAGTAAATCTTATGCAAGAACCGATAGGAAAGCAAACATGGATAGGATAAACCAGCAAGTGGCAGTTTTCATCAACCCTTCCTTGAAGTGTAGAATTTGACAATGAACCCCTCCCACGTGTATGGCGCTATTGCGTGTCGAACATGCAGCTCAGTGGTTCTGTTGGGGCGATAAGTTCTTCATCTGTGAACATACTCTCAAAGCATGTCAAGTGTACATGACTATTTATCATATCACAAACTGCATAGGTATTTGCATTTCAATATCCCCTACTTTTTTTGAAGAGTATATAATGAGGCCAGTTATCTTCTTTATATACACTAGGGACCGGGTATCGTCCAGACTTTACGAAAAAAGGAAAGAAACTAAGCTTATCGTCAAGAATTTAATACACGTATCCAGCTAATAGATTGCCGTCAAGAATGTGTTAAATGCCGTCAAGATTCACCAAAAACCGCCCAGTTTGTGCTACCGTGTAGATTAAGAAACACCGTTTACTTTTGACAACGATCGTCTGCTTTACGACCGTCCAGTTTCTCGGGATGTTTTTTTAGAAATGAACACTACCATTTAGATTTGAAAGGGGTTTAGTTTTTAGACAAGGCGTTTATTTTCAAGAAATGAACAGAGTGTTTAATTATTTAAGGCGTTTAGATTTTATGCCAAATTACCGCTTTACCGAGAGTCGTCTAGTAACTTACGGGTGAGTAGTAATGCAATGCCGTTTACTTTTCATGTCTTGTAATTAGTTTGCACAGTGTCATCTAGAAACTTAAGGCGTTTGTTTTTGTGTGAAATATTTAATTTCTGTCTCCCAATTTTAGAAACTCTGTTCAGATTTAGAATCTGAGTATAGTGTCTAAAATTCTCGAATGAATTGCATATTTGTTGAATATCGTCCATTCTTTGGTATTGCCGACGTCCGTTGGGAAAAGTCGATTTACAATGAATTGACAATTTTCCCGGCGTAGATAAAACTCACATTTTATTTATTAAAAAATAACAAAACAATGGACGTATATCTTGTTACTTATAATCTTGCTTTCTGTGTTATTTACCCGCTTCCGCAATTAATAACAAATGTATTTGTGAATTTACAAATTAATGTGTGCAGTTCTCGTTTTGGCCACAAATGAAACGTCATTTTCGCCATTTATCTAGACATCTTTGGGGGACTATTTTCGCCAACATTTATTTTTGTATCCCCACCCCTTGGGAATGTTAAAGAAATACCGAAGGAGGGGAATTGCTAACAATTGTAGGTACAGTTTCCCCACATTGAAACAGGCAAGGACCGCAAATCGTATCTAGTTTATAATTGGTCTTGTCACAATAAAATCGAGTATTTCTAATCAAAAAACAAAAGCAAAACAAGCAGGGTCATTATAATATCTAATATCCAAATACATGGAAAGTTCCTCTACAAACTATATGCACATATATTGCACATATAACACTTATCAGTTTACACACTAACATTCGGGATACCTCACATCCAAGTCTAAAACCTAATCCACATATTGTTTACAAACACAAAATATAAAAACATATTTACACAAAACTCCAAAATTTAATCGGCGATATCAGATTATATTCTTTGAATGACCTACTGCTATTGTTTTATAAATGACAAATTCCAGCCACGTCCTAGCTGTCTCTGTTCCATCCGAAACCATAGCCTTTGCCGTCGCTTGGAATATACAGTCATAAATGTTCGTCATTACAATTTAGATTATATTCTTTGAATGACCGCCTGCTTATATCACAAATTCTAGCCACCTGTCTCGGTTCCGTCTGAAACCATATCGCTCACAGACGTGTAATTACACCACCATCGCATGGAATATACAACAGTCATAAATGTCTGTCGTTAGATTCTTTGAATGGCCGCTACCTATTGTTTAATTAATCCCCTAATCCAGACATATGGTTTTGTAGTGAAGTATATTCGTGTTGTTATTTAATTGCTATTATGATTTTAGGTTTTTAGAATACTTCACCGATATTTTTGTAATAAAGTATACTCGTATTGTTTGTTAATTGGCTTTATGATTTTAATGTTTAGACAACATTTAATTGACTTAATATGAAATCTGAATATAAATTATTAGATGGATAAATAAAAGGTATTTTAAAATTACATATTGACAACTTAATCTCTCGCTAAAATACAATTGGATTGATATTATTTGCGGCATCATAATTAATTTTAAAACTAATCGTTGATTTAATTTCCGCACACAAAATGGAACTAAAGAATTCCGTATATGAATCAATTTAGAATACCAAAATGCGAATCGAAACACGTTGTGGTCAAAACTATGTAATAAATTATAAAATAAATCATAAATGAATGGAACCTGTTGTGAGGTGGACACTGCATGCTTTCTTTTAACGTTGGGTTATTTGAGGTGCCAGGTAGTCTGACCAACTGAAAATAACACGTGTCGAAAAAGTGACTATGTGCAGTTTATTCTTTGATCACAGGGCAATTCTGTTAGGGTGAAACCAACCTGCAGGAAAGGGATATATTACAAGTTGAAAGTTTTGCATTGAATATCGCTCGATTGTAGGCCATGTAATTTTAGTGAAATTGGTGCCGAGAATTGGTGTGTTCGGAAAATAAGCTAAAGCGTATGTAAAGGAAGACGTTGGACACCATTCATGATAAAATATTTATAAAATGGGAATTATATGAACTGGGGAAGAAAAGTGTACCTAGACTATAGAGGTGAGTCGTTTAGTGGCTGTGTAGTGATGTTATTTATTAATGAAATTGTTATTGAATAAAGTGATTTATTTTGTTGTTTGTTATTTATAAATGCAACCGCTCTAGATTGGCGAGTCTGTCACTTGGCGTAAAGAAAATTATACTTATATCAAACACTCATATTATACTGACTATGAATATTTCTGCGTCCCTAACATTACACAATGTCGCGTGGAAAAGTCAACCAATGCAGCGTGGATGACTTAACCAGATTTTTCGTGTGGACGTCTTGACTAGCATATATCTGACAATCGAAAAAAAAAATATTGACTGTCAATATGAGAAAAAGTCAGTGCATTACCATGTTTTTATTAAGTATAGAATGAATAAAAACAAGGGAATGTACGGACAATTGTCAATTCATTGTAAATCGACTTTTCCCAACGGACGTCGGTAATACCGAAGAATGGACGATATTCAACAAATATGCAATTCATTCGAGAATTTTAGACACTATACTCAGATTCTAAATCTGAACATAGTTTCTAAAATTGGGAGACAGAAATTAAATATTGCACACAAAAACAAATGCCTTAAGTTTTCTAGATGACACTGGGCAAACTAATTACAAGACATGAAAAGTAAACGGCATTGCATTACTACTCACCCGTAAGTTACTAGACGGCTCTCGGTAAAGTGGTAATTTGGCGTAAAATCTAAACGCCTTAAATAATTAAACACTCTGTTCATTTCTTGACAACGTCCTTGAAAATAAACGCCTTGTCTAAAAAATTAAACCCCTTTCAAATCTAAATGGTAGTGTTCATTTCTAAAAAACATCCTCAGAAACTGGACGGTCGTAAAGCAGACGGTCGTTGTCAAAAGTAAACAGTGTTTTTTAATCTAAACGGTAGCACAAACTGGGCGGTTTTTGGTGAATCTTGACGGCATTTAACACATTCTTGACCGCAATCTATTTATTAGCTGGATACGTGTATTAAATTCTTGACGATAAGCTTAGTTTCTTTCCTTTTTTCGTAAAGTCCGGACGATACCCGGTCCCTAGTGATATAATTCTCACAGTAGATTATTACAGGCTTCCTATAAGTGGTATAAATAACCAATGATGGATAACAACATTACCTTTGATTATTTGTTGATGGCCTCCATAATATCATAATAATAAATAAAACCAACAAGAACAACATATGCCAGAAAGCTTCATCCACCCATAATTCCTTCCAGTCCTTTAAAAAAACAAAATTCAAATAAACTGATAATACATGTTATCAGGAAAATGGTGAAAAGTACAATATTTCTGTTTATAATACTAGTCATTTATTTTAGCTGTGCATTGCTCCTATACAATATAGGCTGCAGTTTTTGGCAGATTTTTTTATTTTGGTGTGAGAAGTCACAAGAGGTCGAACCCTATCCATATTCAGCGATCTACGTTTTTCTGTTCGGTTATTGTTACTCTTTTTCGTTAATGACTTATCCCTTTTAAATTTGGTGAGAAGCATTGGGGTCATGAGAGAATGAACCTTATCGATATTAAGCGGTTTGCGACTATTCATTCTGGAATCATCCCCCCTTGTGAACCCGATAGAGGCTCTAGTTTTTAACAGATAAAATTTGGTGTGAAGCATTGGGGTCATGAGGGGATGTACCCTATCGATATACAGTGTTTTACAACTTTCCGTTTTGGAGTTGTGCCCCTTTTTCCGAAAAGCCTTGTGAACGCGATAAAGGCTAGTTTTTAATGGTTCTTTGTCATATTTGGCTTGAAGAATTGACGGATCGCGAGTGCAGACGTAGCCACGCCCCTTATAATAAAGCGAGATAACCCAATTTAAGCCCGTCACCAAGCCAAACAATAATGGCGGCAGTTTTAATGTATCTATATTGATTTGGGCCTGTATAAGTTTTTCAGCCAAACAGCTGATGCAAAACCGTAATAAAAACAATATCACTAGTTAACCCCCTCTGTTTTCAGTACCATAACAAAAACACAATGCGGTATTTTATATTCCATTTTTATTTCTCAATAAGGAATGGCATAAAATTCGTTTAAACACAACAGACAAGCCATACTTGATTAACACAGCTGAACAAGCCCAGGCTAACTTTATTGGTTAGGAGTTTAAACCCTATGTTCAGCTATTTTAATTGTCTCTGTAACGGCTGGGACACTCATTTGGGAGGCAGATGATGGCACAAATGGTGGAATATTTAAGCATAATCCAACATTATTGATTTCTTTTTCTATCGTAAATCCTTTATCGGCCATAACTCCATCACCTTCTTGAAGTTTACCACTTTGTAATAATGATTATAAAGTGTCCAAAAACCCACTTCTGTGCGTTATTTCTTTGTCTGAGATTGATCCAGAAAATAACATAGATGCAAACACAATAGATCCCCTTGGCTTGGGTCGACACCAACAAGACCCTTCAATGTGGTACAAGATTTATAGTCTGAATAACATTGGTCTCTGAATTTTTATTTCTGTGCCATCAATTATGACCATTGTGTAATTGGGATAATCAGTTTTAAATTGTTCTGGCATATTTTAATGATAATGTCTCTGTGTGGCCATATAGCAAGAGAGCCAAGTCTGAAAAACATAGTTGATCCAATTAGTAAATAAACAGCTACAATCTTGAGAAGAAATTCCAAACATATCTGATATGTGTTTAAAATCAAAGTTCTGTCTTAATTTTATTAACACTAATAAAAGCTGATCATCTAAAGAAACACTGACTAAGCTGCTAATATTCTTAGAAAATTCAAACGGTAAATCATTTGCTGGTACAAAGATAGGTTGCCAGGAGGTCGACAAGGGTTATCGAATATTTATTCCTTTGTAGGTAATTGGGGGCCTTTACAAGACAGTTCCATACAGATCAGATTATAATTTTTGCCGGTTGAGGGTTCACAAGGTTCTACAAATTGAAACAAGGGTCTCAATTCTAGAAGTAATCTACAGAAATTGTTGAAATAGGTAGAAAGGCAACCCCTTTAACCAGAGAAGATAGACGAACTCCTGGTAGATTATAAACTAATTTATTCTAAACGTTTCGGACTAAAGGTGTCCTTCCTCAGTAATGATTTGATGGAGCGAAGCGTACAGTATTTATAGGTAAAATGATTGTGACGTAATAAGAGTGTTTAGGATTGGTCTTGAGTGAATTGGATTAATCCTGATCAGCTAGGAATGATCAGGATTATTCAAGATGATTAGTTTATTTTTTGGAGATAGGTGTGCCAATAAGTGTAATTTTAGATTTTCAGAAATAAAGATAGGTTGCCAGGCAACAAAACATACGCCCACAGCAGCTAATTCGTTTGAGCAGTCGACAAGGGTTGTCACATATTTATTCTTTTGTATGTAATTAGGGGAATTTAATAGACAATTTCATGCAGATGACATTATAATTTTCGTCGTTTGAGGGTTCACAAGGTTCTAAAAACTAAAACAAGGGCCATAATTCTGGAAGTAATCTACAGAAATTGTTGAAATTCGACAGGCTTTTTCGTTTTACTAATTCAAATAATGCATATCGTCGGTGTCATTCTAAAACCTTGTAAGTCCGATCAACAAAATTTTACAGGAGGAACAAATAACTTCATAACTTATCAAATACTTGGCGGATTGGCTTAACATTTTCTTTTTGTACCTTTGAAAATAACCCCTATTTGATGTTCTGTCAAATATAAGCTGACGTTTGTTCATTTTTAAGATTTCGGACTTACGAGGTTTTCACCCCCAAATCTGTTTTTTTCTTACGACATACAAGGTTTCTGAACGTTTTTGTACCAAAACTGTATGATTTACGAGCTTCTATATTCGCGTTGCTAGAGATAAATTGGGCATAAAAATGAAGGGAAGTCATAAGTATTGTATTATGCCATTCTCTTTTCGGGTATTGACAGTGGGTAAGTAGGGGCGGCAAGTTACATGCGAATTTCGGCAACAGGTAGATATAGATACAAAGTAGACCCAAAAGATCAATACCTTAAATTGAGGGATTTTGAAGGTGGATCCAAGTCTTCAGGAGGGTACTTTAATTGAGGGATATTGCATGCAGCTAGTTATATACATTGTATGTTCAGTGGGGTAAGTGGCGTGAGGGATATGGCCCACAGGTAGATCTAGATGCTCAGTGGGGTAAGCTGCCTGGGGCGTATTGCCCACAAGTAGGTCTAGATGCTCAGTAGGGTAAGTTACTTGAGGGGTATTGCCCACAGGTAGGTCTAGATGCTCAGTAGGGTACGCTATTGATGGGTATTGCCCACAGGTAAGTCTAGATGCTCAGTAGGGAACGGTATTGATGGGTATTGCCCACAGGTAGGTCTAGATACTCAGTAGGGTAAGCCTAGGTGCTCAGTGGTGTCATTTACTGGAAGGGTATTGACTACCGGCAGGTAAAAATTTTCAGATGGCTAAGTTAGCTGAGAGATATCATCTATAGGTAGGTCTATATGCCCACTGGGATAAGTTACTTGATGAGTATTGCCCACAGGTTAGTCTAGATGCCCAGTTGGGTACGTTACTTGGGGTTTATTGCCCACAGTTAGGTCTAGACGCTCAGTCGGGTACGTTACTTGAGTGGGGTTATTGCCCACAGGTAAGTCTAGATGCCAAGTGGGGTAAGTCACTTGAGAGATATCGCCCACGAGTAGCTTACTTAAGGGGTACTGCCCACAGTTGAGTAAGTTACTTAAGGGCTATTACCCATAGGTAGGTCTAGATGCTCAGTAGGGTAAGCCTAGATGCTCAGTGGGGTAATTTAATGGAAGGGTATTGCCTACCGGTAGCTAAAAATGTTCAGACGAGTAAGTTACCTGAGAGATATCACGTATAGATAGGTCTATATGCCCACTGGGATAGGTTACTTGAAGAGTATTGCCCGCAGGTATGTCTAGATGCCCAGTCGGGTACGTTACTTGGGGGTTATTGCCCATAGGTAGGTCTAGACGCTCAGTTGGTTAAGTTACTTGAGGAGACTTATTGCCCACAGGTAGGTCTAGATTCCTAGCAGGGTAAGTCACTTGAGAGATATTGCCCACAGGTAGCTTACTTGAGGGATACTGCCCACAGTTGATTAAGTTACTTAAGGGTTATTACCCACAGGTAGGTCTCGATAATCAGCATGACAACTTACTAGATGGGTATTGCCTACAGGTAGGTGTAGGTGTTCAGTAAGATAACTTACTTAAGGGATACTGCCCACAGATAGGTCATGATACTCAGTGGGGTAATAACGTACGTGAGGGGTATCAACAGTAATATGAGAATTTTAGATGATTCCGAGAGACTTATTTGCTTGAAAACTGAAAAAAAGATCCATGTCAGAATTATAGAATTTGACTAAGAGATTATCGTGGGACGTTATTATTGCAGTGGCTTTTGTATATTCAATATAGAAGCGTAAAACTGACACATCTTATTACATCATATATCCTGCGAAATTTTGTCATATATACCGCTTTAAGGCCTTTGACATCGTCATCGATAACACGTTGCCTAGATACGACATTTAGAAAAGAACAAAATCAGGCCAATCGTGATACGAGGTTTGGTCACACGCTAATAAAATGAAAAGTATTTATCGCAGAACTCTGATTTTTTGATATATCATGTATTTTATGTTAAAAAATTAAATTATGCAAAAAAGTGATTTTCGAAACAATGCCGACTTACGAGGTTTTGTAATGACACCGACGATATAAATTTCATACAGATTGGATGATAACTTTTGTCGTTCGAACGTTCACAAAGTTCAACAAAGTAAATCAACGTAATTGACAGAAATTGCTGACATTCAATAGGATTCTTCATTTCACTAATTTAAATGATGCATATAAATTTCATACAGATTAGGTGATAACTTTTGTCGTTCAAGCGTTCACAAGATTCAACAATGTGAAACAAGGGCCATAACTCTAGATGTAATTAACGGAAATTTGCTAAAACTCAATAGGCTTGTTCGTTTTACTAATTTAAATGATACATATAAATTTCATACAGATCGGATAATAACTTTTGTCGTTAGAGCATTTACAAGGTACAACAAAGTGAAACAAGGGCCATAACTGACGGCGCAATTAACAGAAATTGCTGAAATTCAATAAGATTCTTCGTTTCACTAATTTAAATGATGCATATCAATTTCAAACAGATCGGATGATAACTGTTGTCATAAGAGTGTTCACAAGATTCAACAAAGTGAAACAAGGGCCATAACTCTAGATGTAATTAACGGAAATTGCTGAAATTCAATAGCCTTCTTTGTTTTACTAATTTAAATGATGCATATAAATTTCATACAGATCGGTTGATAACTTTTGTCGTTAGAGCGTTCACAAGGTGTAACAAAGTGAAACAAGGGCCATAACTCCAGAAGAAATTAACGGAAATTGCTGAAATTCAATAGGCTTCTTCATTTCACTAATTTAAATGATGCATATCAATTTCATACAGATTGGTTGATAAGTTATGTCATTAGAGCGTTCACAAGATTCAACAAAGTGAAACAAGGGCCATAACTCTAGATGTAGTTAACGGAAATTGCTGAAATTCAATAGGCTTCTTTGCTTTACTAATTTAAATGATGTATATAAATTTCATACAGATCGGTTGATAACTTTTGTCGTTAGAGCGTTCACAAAGTGCAATAAAGTGAAACAAGGGCCATAACTCCAGAAGAAATTAACGGAAGTTATTGAAATTAAATAGGCTTCTTCATCTCACTAATGCAAACAACATATATCAATTTCAAAACAATCGGTTGATAAATGTAGTCTGTAGAGTGTTCATAAGAAATTGTGGATGATGGACGGACGGACGGACGGACGGGGGTGACGGCAATATACGACCACATTTCCATGTGGGCGTATAAAAATGATTAGAGTAATTAACAAGTAAGAATATATAGATGAATAAACAATTACTTAAAATAGTTATTACAGTTCATAAGTGTTCTTCAAAAGATGATGTTATATTCGTTTAGTATGGCGTTGAAATCGAGGTCGTGATGTGCTGGTGCTGCGACATCATGATCTGAAGCAATCTGTCTTGAGGAGGTGCTGGTGCTGGGATCTAGTTTGCCGGGATCTGTGGTGTTGGTGATGCTGTTGAGATATTCGTCGAAATTAACGGCTAGGTCTGTGTTGGAATGATCCGGACTGATGGTGATCGCCGTGGCTTCGGTGTTAGAGATGACTTTGGCAGATTTGGGTGGTCGCACTCAAGCTTCAAACAGAGGGATCCATTGGCTCGGTTTTCCGGGACACAAGAGGAAGGTGTGTCTGGACGAAATTTGCTGAGTGAGCGGTCCGTTATGAGTTGTTTCTTGAGTTCGTTGCAGTGTTTAAAATTTCCGTCGGTCCGTCGGCAAGCCGACATCTTTTTATTTTGAAGATGGTGGGTCGGCTCTGTGAGCCAACTGTTTTTGTCAGGAAAAATATGTGTCATGGATATTTTGTTCATGGTTCTATCAAATTCTCCTTTGAAAATATTTATATTGTCCCTATTTATATCCGTAATATATTTCATCAAGATATTTAACTGTATTTCATTATTGGAAATGAAAATAAAATTGTCTACCGAAAAAAATCGTTGTAGGAGTGAGGTTGTGGTTGCAAATATCAGCACACTCCCAGAGTTCGGCAGAATATTATTTAACCATTTTGATCGAGTATGGAATAGATGAGTGTGTGTTCCGATAGTATGCCTTACTTACTGTCCTATTTGTCTTTATTGGATATTGAATACACATGCATAATCCGGCATATTATATTTCTTCAATTGTGAAATCCAAACGTGTACTACTAAACTAAGTCAGTCCATCTACTGTACTGTCATGAATCTAAGAATAAAAATTCACATGATATAAATTCTTTGTCTTGTAAAAATGAAATTGAAAAAGCAGAGCTGAAAATTCCCTGAAAGCCTAACTACTGGTAACAATACAATCCCAGTAAGGTAAAAACGAGTGGCCTTTCCCGCCATTCTTTCTAAATCTCGTGATTTACTAGCAGACTTGATTATCAAGTCTATTTCTTTAATGACGATTTCACTACCGTAATGGAGACCAAAGTCTTCAAGAACAGGCACATACAATATGTCATATATAGAAAGAATAACAAAGAGTTTATGGTTTCATAACGTGTGACATCAGGTCAGTTTAATAATGATAAAAAATGATGTGTCTTCTGCCAAACAGCAGTGATAGTTTACTTTCATTTTGAAAGAGGTCACAGTCTTTCATTTCACAGTTCCACACGTCATGATGAATGAAACAAATAAAATGATTGTTGCTACCGGACAGTAAATTTAACATGTTTATTGAAATGTAAGACATTAATCTATGTCTGGAAGAACCTGAATGCCAGTTTTATTTCATTCCATTTAAATGAACAATATTTTCTGTTAATTCTCGGAGAGTGTAAAGGGCCATTTTAATCCATAATCTTCAGATTTCTATGTGAATGGAATTTCGAGATATTATATTGTCAGTACTAGTAGACCTATATATAATCATTAAGATTATTACAACTACAAGTAAATATTTATTTATTACAGAAAAAATAAATATCAAGTCTGGGGTAAAATAGGGGTGGAATGATTTTTATCTTTCTATACACGAAGTATTAACATTAAATCCTTCAAAAGTTAAAATTGTAATGTGTACAGTCAATCAATATTGAATACATATTTTAATTTTTAAACCTGTCCCAAATGGCTAGAACTTAGAAATAAAGGCATTTCGGGTGGGGTAGTGTACGTATGTTTTGTTAATATTTATTGGGCCCAAAACTATATGTTAGAGCCTACAACTTTCATGAATGGCGTCTACCAGTGGGTCCTATTGGCCTACAACTTTTCTTGACCAATTTTATACACTGGTTCGTTGATTTCTGTAGTAGTGAAATTGTGGTCTTTTCTGAGGTGACGGTATAAGTTGGAGCGCCACTTGTACCGGCGGCCGCATTCTGAACAATGTTGAATGTGCATGATGAAATCTCTGTGTTTTTAAGTATGATCATTAATCCCTCCTGGTGAGCTGGTTCCTAAAAGTGAATCAGACTTTCTTCTTGTCTTAGCCGTTTGTTTAAATTACGTGACGTTGTAGTTAGAATAATGACGTCAGGTTTGTGACTGGATTCCTGGAAATAGTTGCTGACCGGGGTTTCTTTATTCCGTCTAATGTCGCTGAGTTGATTGAGGAATCTTTTGTTGCAATTATCACTGGTTTGGCCAATGTATTGTTTGCCACAAAAGTAGCAAATAATAACGTAAATAAGCAGTTTAAGTGTTCTTTGATGGTGAAAATAAATTAATTTATAATCTACCAGGAGTTTGTCTATCTTCTCTGGTTAAAGGGGTTGCCTTTCTACCTATTTCATCTTCTTCCTGAACCCCTTGTTTATCGCTGTTGTTGTAGTCTTCTACCACTTTTTTACCTGTTTCATCTTACTACGAACTGCATCTTGGTTGATCCTCTCATATCAAAAGAGACTTTTTGAGTGCCCTTGCGCCACACTCTATCTGGTCTTCATCCCGAACGCAAACGCCGCAGAGACGAGGATAGTCCCATGGGCGTACGGGGAAATTATTGACTGGAGGGGCGGTGGTGGTTGGTGCCCAAAAAATGTAGTTAGGTTCTTAGTATGTTACATAATAATAATAAATTCGCTGTTAAATTGGACACATTCAAAAAAAAAATATCTTTTTTTATACAACTTTTGCAAAATACAATTGTGAGCCCAAATTTTCCCAGCATTTGGTGCCCAAAATGGAGGGGCGGCCGCCCCCCGAGCCCCCCCAGCTCGTACGCCTATGGATAGTCCTATACCTTTCTTTTAGGCTACCACTTTACAATCTAATGCACGCTTACCTGACCTTTTGGTTCCTTACTTTCGAGCTTTACGCCGACTACGAATCAGCGAATTTAAATGCACTAATTCTTTTATTTACATTAAAACAGCTGCCATCCAGTACTATAGAAAATCGTGAAAATTCGGTAACCTTAAAGTCCTTAAACACTGTGTATCAATTTAAAGTCAATCGGATATTAACTTTAGCCTCTTGAGCGTCCACATGACTTTCAAAGTGATCAAGGGCCATAACCATGGCAGTAATTATTGGAAATCGCTGATTATCAATAAGCTTCTTCGTCTCATGACCTTAAACACTGTGTATAAATTAAAAGTCAATCGAACATTAACTTTAGCCTCTAGAGCGTCTACAAGATTTTTCAAAGTGATCAAGGGCCATAACTCTGGCTGTAATTATCAGAAATCGCTGAAAATCAATAAGCTTCTTTGTCTCATGACCTTAAACACTATGTATAAATTTAAAGTCAATCGAACATTAACTTTTGCCTCTAGAGCGTCCACAAGATTTTTCAAAGTGATCAAGGGCCATAACTCTGGCTGTAATTATCAGAAATCGCTGAAAATCAAAAAGCTTCTTTGTCTCATGACCTTAAACACTGTGTATAAATTTAAAGTCAATCGAACATTAACGTTTGCCTCTAGAGTGTCCACAAGATTTTTCAAAGTGATCAAGGGCCATAACTCTGGCAGTAATTATCGGAAATCGCTGAAAATCAATAGGCTTCTTCGTCTCATGACTTTAAACACTGTGTATCAATTTAAAGTCAATCTGATATTAACTCTAGCCTCTAGAGCGTCCACAAGATTTTTCAAAGTGATCAAGGGCCATAACTCTGGCAGTAATTATCGGAAATCGCTGAAAATCAATAAGCTTCTTCGTCTCATGACTTTAAACACTGTGTATAAATTTAAAGTCAATTGGATATTAACTTTGACCTCTAGAGCGTCCACAAAATTTTTTGAAGTGATCAAGGGCTGAAAATCAATAGGCTCGTCGTCTCATGACCTTAAACACTGTTTATAAATTTAAAGTCAATTGGATATTAACTTTAGCCTATAGAGCGTCCACATGCAATTGTGAATGCCGGACGGACAGACGGGGGCGACAACAATATACGACCACACTTCAATGTGGGCGTATAAAAATGATGATGCAATAGTCAAGTACAGGTTTTTCATTTTGTTTGAAAAAAAATATAGTAGGCAAGAAAGTCTATAGGCCTAAATGTTTAACGAAATAATAACCTTTGACCTTTCTCCGCTCACCCAGTATCGCTTCGTTTAACTGCTCGAAAGGCCGGCCGCATAAGTGTATCCATCGTCTGGCTTTATCGCGTGTTCTTCCAAGCTTTGGAAAAGGAATAAAGGTTATCCCTCCTGTCAGTCTCTCCGGGTATCTACTAACCCAATTACACGTACCCCAAGCACATCTCTTTACCATTATGACGGGTTGATGGTTAACGTCTGCTGGAAAAACGTTTATTTACGTCTGGCGGGCTTAGTTGACGGGCATAATGATGCACAAAATACAGCTGGCTCGCGCAGAAGGGAAAACGTTTTTTGATTGGTTGATATATTATTTTGATTGACAGCTGCGATCGGTCAATTTGGGTCATCGATCTCTATTGATATTTATAATCCACAGCCTTCCCTTCCTGAGTTATACCCCATTGCTGAAAACCTATAGGTTTTAACAGATTATTTTCCAAATTTTGGTTGGAAGCAATGGGGACATAAGAGGATGAACCCTAGAGATTAGATTTCTTCAATGATCCTAGTTCCTTATCAAATTTGCTCAACATCCAAGTTTTCCTTTGTGAAAAGCTGCAGTTGAGGCAATGCTGCAGTGTGGGCGTATTCCATGCTTTGTGTGGCTATCTTATTCCAATGTCCTGTGCGCAATGGAGGAAAATTGTGCTCAAAAAACTTTATTTTGAGCTTGCTCTTCTAATTCCAACTGCATGTGCTCTAAAAATCTGTAGAGTGACCATTAGCAACCTGGCTTGAAAGATCATGATCATTTTGCTTATGGTATATCAATATGTAATTTTTTAGCCTAAACACATGCATCCAGTAACACAGGACTACAGCAACTCTCAGAAAGAATTTAGTATATTTATTTTTGTTTTACAATGCTCTACCCCTGAGTGTTCCAACTTTGGATTTATATTTAGCCTTTTAACCCTCACAGGTGTTACCTCAACACCTTGTCTATATACTATCCCTTTATTGTTATGACAAGTAACAATGTTACAAACCAACCAAAGGCATCCTAGTTAGCAAAATTCGGGACACTAGCACTTCAGTCTAAATGATCAGTTCAGTTGTCAAACTTCTATATAACCCCGGTAAGCGAGCTACTGATCCCAGTAACAAATTCGCAAACCCCGCCAAGAGGCCAACCCCGGTAACCCCGCCAAGTTGTCAAATCTCTGTACAACCTCGGTAAGTCAGCTACCGACCAGCCAATTAGTAACAATGGAAACCCCACCAGGGTTTCGGAATAGTATAAATAAAAACACTCGCCAAGTGAGTCCAATCAGTCTTATCTGTTATAATTGTTTTGAGCTATAACCTATTTTGCAAGCTTGAAGAAATTTGAATGAAATATTGAGTTTCTACCAGTGGTATAATCCAGTGATTTTAAAAATATTAAGGTTGAGAAAATAAACCTACTACTTACAGTTAAACATACTTTCAGTTTATGTTGAGTTATAGACCAAATCATAAAAGCTATAGATGCTGAAATAATCAATAATTCATGTATGAATTTTACATTTCAACATTGCGATATTTCAGTATTCATATTGCGAGATCGAGAGAGAGAGAGAGAAATGGGGTTTAACGTTCACTCGACACAAACTAGGTCATTTCAGGACTAACATATGGTTCACTTTTATTTCAATAATTTGCTTGCGCGTAGGGGTCTTTAGCAGTGGGAGGAAACCAGAGGACCCGGAAAAAACCCACGAGGTTGGACAGACGACGCTACTCTTTGTCACGTACAACCCGGCAATCGAAACCACGCCAGTTGACTCAATGACAGACTTTATGATACAGCGCGCATGCGCTAACCATTCGGCCATCCAATCCCCCTAATAATAGGCAGCGATTCGTATGGATCCATTTTGTGTATATGTATGGAACATTTTGTTGTCCGTGAATGGAAAATACTTAAAATATTGTGTAATGGCAAATGGGCTGCCAGGTGTAACCACGTAGCAATTCTTACAAAGGTTACAGATAAAATTGAAGTAGAACAGCGACACAGGCGTGTCAGCATCGTCACGTTTGGGCAGTAGATAAGAATCAAAGCATTTTGAAAGTTATAATGACTGTCCATTTATTTGGGGTTTTATATGGTATGAGGGTCAGTTCATCCCACAACCGTTTCACCTTGGGCTATTTCATCCCCCTTGTTATTATAATAGTCAATTAACTGAGTTGTACTTATAAGTTATTGTTAAATAAACTGTTAAACACTTGCTTATAGTTAAAGATGGGTTCCCAGAAAAGTATTTATCGGGTGGTTATTTCCAATAGAAGTATGGCAATTTTGGTATATATGGAAAGTAGAGATATCCAATCTTACTAGAAAAATACTGGATTCCCCGAAAAACACTCATGGAGTGTGTACAGGACAAAAATGTAAGGGTTCCCCTAATCGACACCCCGACGATTAGGAATTTCTGCATGCGTGATGTAAAAAGTCACACGCGAATATTGAGCGCTTGATGTACAAGTTGATCAACTTTATGAAGAGTTAGACGTACAACACTTTCTGAGATAAAAATGACGGAAAAAGACGTGGGTAGTGGATAATCTGAGAATTTAATTAGGATTCGATATTTGTAATAAATAGTAAGCGATTAAGTGCTAGTCCACGAGAAAACCATGCAGAAATCGAGAAGGTGAGGGGTCGGCCGATTCCATTTATATTCACAGGTCATGCCCATGAGACTACTCGATAGCCAAAACCGCCGATCTCAGAAATTGACCATAGCTGATATACGGCAAACAGGTGATTTTTGGGGCTTTTTGCTCATTTTTTCGTCAATTTTAGGCAATGTTAGCTGCTGTTTTTCAGGTTGTAAATGAGTACTTATGAAACAAATGATGATTCGATATATGAGGCTAGGTAGTAATGTTTCAAAAGATAGGTTGCCAGGCAACGAAACATACGCCCACAGCAGCTATATCGTCCGGGCAGTCAACAAGGGTTGTCGCATATGTTTACTTTTTTCGGTAATGAAACATTTATAATACATTCAAATCTGACTAGGAGTAACAACTCATTAAGTAATTATCAGAAAACCATTAGAATTTGTTTGGTTTTTATAAAGTTCTGTCCCAAGCTAATGTTTAGTATACAAAACTTTTAACATCATGGATTTAGCTGTTCAAGTCATAAAAATTAATTGAAAATCAATATACTTGTTCATCTCAAGACCTTAAACTCTGTGTACCAATCTGAAGTCAATCGGATGATAACTTTAGCCTCTAGAGCGACACAAGATTTTTCAAACTGATCAAGGGCCATAACTCTGTCAGTAATTATCCGAAATCGTTGAAAATCAATATGATTCTTCATCTTATAACCTCAAACACTGTGTATAAATTTAAAGTCAATCGGATATTAATTTTAGCCTCTACAGCATCCAAAAGATTTTTCAAAGTGATCAAGGGCCATAACTCTGGCAGTAATTATCTGAAATCGCTGAAAATCCATAGGCTTCTTCGTCTCATGACCTTAAACACTGTGTATAAATTTGAAGTCAATCGGATATTATCTTTAGCCTCTAGGGCGTCCACAAGATTTTTCAAAGTGATCAAGGGCCATAACTCTGGCAGTAATTATCGGAAATCGCTGAAAATCAATAGGCTTCTTTGTCTCATGACCTTAAACACTGTGCATAAATTTAAAGTCAATCGGATATTAACTTTAGCCTCTAGAGCGTCCACAAGATTTTTCAAAGTGATCAAGGGCCATAACTCTGGCAGTATTTATTGGAAATCACTGAAAATCAATAGGCTTCTTCATCTCATGACCTTAAACACTGTGTATAAATTTAAAGTCAATCGGATATTAACTTTGACCTCTAGAGCATCCACAAGATTTTTTGAAGTGATCAAGAGCCATAACTCAGGCAGTAATTATCGAAAATCGTTGAAAATCAATAGGCTTCTTCGTCTCATGACCTTAAACACTGTGTATAAATTTGAAGTCAATCGGATATTAACTTTGACCTCTAAAGCGTCCACAAGATTTTTTGAAGTGATCAAGGGCCATAACTCTGGCATCTCAAGACCTTAAACTCTGTGTACCAATCTGAAGTCAATCGGATGATAACTTTAGCCTTTAGAGCGTCACAAGATTTTGCAAAGTGATCAAGGGCCATAACGTTGGCAGTAATTATCGGAAATCGTTGAAAATTAATAGGCTTCTTCGTCTCATGACCTTAAACACTGTGTATAAATTTAAAGTCAAACGGATATTAACTTCAGCCTCTAGAACGTCCACAAGCAATTGTGGATGCCGGACGGACGGACGGACGGGCGGACGGGGGCGACGACAATATACGACCACATTTCAATGTGGGCGTATAAAAAATGAAAAAAGAAAAATCTATCTTTCCACTGAGGGGTGCCATTTGGTTATTCCTGAAGGGTATAAATCGAACCCTATAAAGTACCCAACTTTATGCCCCGATATCTCCACTGCCGTGGGGTCCCATGAATTATTTTTGTGGTTGTTAGTAAACGGGTACAAGGTCTCTCGATTAAAAAAATATAATTTCATATATCTTCATACGCATGCGCGATAACATTGTCTACGTTTTGACAATTTTGATATTGGATCATCTGATACTTATATGTTCTAATCAATATAGTGACAAAATATGGATGCTAAACGACTCGATAGAATCGGCAATTGACAGACTAGCGTTTCGAACCCGCTCAGGCAGTCGTAGAACCCGCTCTGTCAAAACTATCAGTTCTGGTATCCAGCCATCCAAGATGGTGGCTGCTGTATGTGGTTTTTCGCAGTTTTCTACTTCAAAATGCGGCGTTTTCAATGTGTATCCTAAAGAGACTGAGCATGTTTTATTGAAAAAGTGTACTAAAGACATCAGAGGGTATCTATCATTGGTAGCAGTGGATTTATTATGCGGACGCTAAATACTAAGAGTGATTACTGGTGATATCTGAGGGAGCGTTTCATTGATATTTACTATTTACCAATGATAGTAACATCGTCCTGCTCATGATTTACTATTTATCAATGATAGTAACATCGTCCCGCTGATATTTACTATTTTTCAATGATAGTAACATCGTCCCGCTGATGTTTTCTATTTGTCAATGATTATAACACCGTTCTGTTGATATTTACTATTTGTCAATGATTATAACACCGTTCTGATGATATTTACTATTTGTCAATGATAGTAACACTGTTCTACTGATATTTACTATTTGTCAATGATTATAACACCGTCCTGATGATATTTACTATTTTTCAATGATAGTAACATCGTCCCGCTGATATTAACTATTTTTCAGTGATAGTAACACTGTCCTGATGATATTTACTATTTTTCAATGATAGTAACATTGTTCCGCTGATATTTACTATTTGTCAATGATAGTAACACCATTCTACTCATATTTATTATTTGTCAATGATTATAACACCGTCCTGATGATATTTACTATTTGTCAGTGATAGTAACACCGTCCTGATGATATTTACTATTTTTCAATGATAGTAACATCGTCCCGCTGATATTTACTATTTGTCAATGATAGTAACACCGTTCTGCTGATATTTACTATTTGTCAATGATTATAACACCATCCTGACGCTATTTAATATTTTTCAATGATAGTAACATCGTCCCGCTGATATTTACTATTTGTCAGTGATAGTAACACCGTCCTGATGATATTTACTATTTTTCAATGATAGTAACATCATCCCGCTGATATTTACTATTTGTCAATGAAAGTAACACCGTTTTACTGATATTTACTATTTGTCAATGATTATAACACCGTCCTGATGATATTTACTATTTTTCAATGACACCGTCCTGTTCATATTTACTATTTTTCAATGATAGTGACACCGTCCTGTTCATATTTACTATTTTTCAATGATAGTAACATTGTCCCGCTGATATTTACTATTTTTCAATGATAGCAACATCGCCCCGCTGATATTTACTATTTGTCAATGATTATAACACCGTCCTGATGATATTTACTATTTTTCAATGATAGTAACACTGTCCTGCTGATAGATCCTGATATACACTGAGGAGATTAGATTCATGAGGTGCTTCCACTATTTTATCCTTCTGATATTTTGTAAAAATTTATGAATGTAAATTGTGTATGATATTTTGCGAGGGTTCATGAATGTAAATTTTGTATAATACTGTATTTGATATTTTGTAAGGAAAGGACTCATTGAATGTCTCTGATATATTGTGAAAAATTATGAACGTAGTTTTTGTATTACATTTGATATTTTGTGAGGGTTCATGAATGTAATTAGATGTGATATTTTGTAAGGATTAGTATTCCCTCCCGAAAGTAAATTTTGTATATATTTGATATTTTGTGAGGATTAAGGATTGACTCACGGGGTCAATAACGGGCATTGCCCAATTTAGTATTTAATCTGCAATTTGTATATTCTTACCTCAGAGAGCAATCTGCGCTTTCTGCTTACGTACAACAAGTTAAAAAAATGTTATGAGTTAGACCAACATGTATAAAACTACTCTACTACTAGTACCAATAGTTGCTGTTCAATATTCTGATATATACGTACACCTATTGCTACATTAAGCCAATTGAAAAAAAAAAAAGTTTTTTGTTTATTTTTGGGGCTTTTTGTGAAGATGATGATCACCGTACTTTAAGAGTGTAGGACTACTACTTGTAGGTAGGGTATAGTCTAAATATAGATGATTAACTCATTGGTCGCAGGTAGAGGTAAAGATAACATCGGTCCTGAAAATTGAAAGAAAGGACAAAATCTTGCCTTTTTAGTTGTGCTGACCTGGAACTTTTTAGAGTGTAGAATTTATTTTCCAATCCTGAGGATTTAGGCCTACATTTTACTATTCAATGGCTACTGTGAGCTATGACAGTTCTCTCAACTGCAGCTTATAATAAGATCTGTACATATCAAGAGATTTAAGAGTGAAATAATGCGAATTTTAGCAAATTTTCACTTCCAGTTGCAGTAAGAGTTGTCATACGAACATTATGTTGCGAAAACATAGCAGCTGTGAAGGCGTCTGTATTATACTACATTTGTTTGAATATCAGTTTGATAATATTGGGGATAAAGCTTCGTAAAATTGTCGAATTTATCTGATTTTTGTCAAAATTACCCACTATTTTTGAGAGTGTAGTTATAGACATATATGAAATTTTATTTTTTTAATCGAGAGACCTGATATCCAGTTACTAACAACCACAAAAAGAATTCATGGGACCCCGCGGCAGTGGAGATATCGCGGAATAAAGTTAGGGTTCTTTATAAGGTTTGATTTATACACTTCAGGAATAACCAAATGGCACCCCTCAGTGGAAAGATAGATTTTTCTTTCTTCATTTTTTTGAAACATTACTACCTAGCCTAATATATCGAATCATCATTCGTTTCATAAGTACTCATTTACAACCTGAAAAACAGCAGCTAACATTGCCTAAAATTGACGAAAAAATGAGAAAAAAGCCCCAAAAACACCTGTTTGCCGTATCTCGGCTAGGGTCAATTTCTGAGATCGGCGGTTTTGGCTATCGAGTAGTCTCATGGGCATGACCAAACCCTATGAATATGAATGGAATCGGCCGACCCATCACCTTCCCGATTTTGCATGATTTTGCATGGTTTTCTCGTGGACAAGCACTTAAAGACAACATCGTCTTATGTATGCAATGAATTCTCCTCTGACTTCCAAGAGAGGTAAGTCATGTGACGTAAACATGACCTGGTTTGATCAAATTTTTATAGCAGGGCAATTCTTCGCAATTACAATGTTTGAGAAGGATTTGAAGCAAAATTATGATGACAAATTAATTAGTTTGAATATGTTTTTAGTCCATATATACCACTAAATCACACAGTTTGTACGCGGGACGTATCTTTAAATAAACAATAATGTATGAAATAAATAAGTTTTATTCGTCAATTTTTGTTGATTACCCCTTTTAAATAAGACAAATTAGATTGATATTATTTCGAAACCATAATTCATTTTAAAACTAATCGTTGACCTGCTCCCTACTATATATAGTTCATTACCTTGTGGTTCCCCATTTCATACATTTTAATCTCCTTGATATCAGCCGACTGTATGTATAAACTAGTGATTATAGATGTCACATATCCTAATAGTATATATTATATTCCACTATAGCACTTCGGGCTTCTCCAATTTATGATTGCATGTTTCTTGTGACGTCAATATAGATCTTTGCACTACATTCCATGGGTTTGTATTTCAGAATCGCTGATTCGTTTACCTTTTATCATCCATATTAATATTATACCTCTTTTATCATTGTTGTAGGCAATCGTGGACTAATCGTTGATATGTCCCTTATTTTTTTATTGTCTTATCGCTATCAATCCGTTGGGTTTATAATTACATTGTATTCAGCAGATATGGATAATTTTAAAGATGGTCACATACCATCTAATAACAACGATCTAATAATTGATTATGATCCTCTGGATCTTAATAAGTTTAATTTTGGGGCGACCTTAATTATCAATCGTCCAATGGAAACACAGCTGTTGTCAGCAATGTTTCTGTAGGTTTCCACGGCAGTAGTATTGCCATGGACCGTCTATATATCATGGTATTGCCAAGAAAGAATGTAAAACAAACCCTGGCGAATACAAGAAAACGAAAGGAAGGTAAAATTACATCTAAATAGCAATCAAAAGTCACAAAAGTCCCAAAATTGAGGGTAATTTAGTTAGTGCGATTGATACGACTGTTGTCGAGTCGTCTGAGAAGATCGCACCCAGAATATTAAAAAAAAAAAAAAAAAGCTGCAAATATTTCAAGGTCACTCAGCGTAATACTAATACCAAGCAATCTAACACTAGTAGTTTTCATACTCATGTTTTGGGCTCTACTTTTAGGAAGATAGGTTGCCAGGCAACCAAACATACGCCCACAGAGGCTAAATCGTTCGGGCAGTCAACAAGAGTTGTCGCATATTTTTTACTTTTTTCGATAATGAAACATTTATAATACATTAAAATCTGATTAAGAGTAACAACTCATTAAGTAATTATCAGAAAACCATTAGAATTTGTTTGCTTTTTATAAAGTTCTGCCCCATGCTAATGTTTAGTATACAAAACTTTTAACATCATGGATTTAGCTGTTCAAGTCATAAAAATTCATTGAAAATCAATATACAGTGCACTCTGTCATATCCGACATCGTATGGGGTCGTTACAATGTCGGATTACACAGAGTGTCGGAATACCCAGTTTTCTCAAAACCAGAAAGATAGGATGCCAGGCAACGAAACATACGCCCACAGCAGCTATATTGTCCGGGCAGTCAACAAGAGTTGTCGCTTATTTTTATTGTTTTCGGTAATGAAACATTTATAATACATTAAAATCTGATTAAGAGTAACAACTCATTAAGTAATTATCAGAAAACCATTAGAATTTGTTTGGTTTTTATAAAGTTCTGTCCCATGCTAATGTTTAGTATACAAAACTTTTAACATCATGGATTTAGCTGTTCAAGTCATAAAGATTCATTGAAAATCAATACACTTGTTCATCTCAAGACCTTAAACTCTGTGTACCAATCTGAAGTCAATCGGATGATAACTTTAGCTTCTAGAGCGTCACAAGATTTTTCAAAGTGATTAAAAATAACTCTGGCAGTAATTATCCGAAATCGTTGAAAATCAATATGATTCTTCATCTCATGACCTCAAACACTGTGTATAAATTTAAAGTCAATCGGATAATAATTTTAGCCTCTACAGCGTCCACAAGATTTTTCAAAGTGATCAAGGGCCATAACTCTGGCAGTAATTATCGGAAATCGCTGAAAATCAATAGGCTTCTTTGTCTTATGACCTTAAACACTGTGCATAAATTTGAAGTCAATTGGATATTAACTTTAGCCTCTAGAGCGTCCACAAGATTTTTCAAAGTGATCAAGGGCCATAACTCTGGCAGTAATTATCGGAAATCGCTGAAAATCAATAGGCTTCTTCGTCTCATGACCTTAAACACTGAGTATAAATTTAAAGTCAATCAGATATTAACCTTAGCCTCTAGAGCGTCCACAAGCAATTGTGGACGCCAGACTGACGGACGGGGGCGACGACAATATACGACCACATTTCAATGTGGGCGTATAAAAATTGTAACTTTGAAAACCGAAAGTATTATTATAATATAGATTCGAAAATAGAACTTCGAATCACCAGAATGTTATTCCCTTTAAAAATGATAAACCTTTCTGTACATTCAAAATTTTATTACATTACTTTTTATTTTATTTAACATGCGTAGGCATTTTGAATAGGTCAAATCTGTCGTTAATTTATCTTCTTTGCCGTCTTCAGTTGATCGCACTCTTGTCTTTGCTATCACGTGTTCATTGATAATGGGCGTACTCGATTTTACGTTCCGGAATTGAATTCTCTCAATCCCAAAAATATTGACAATCAAGTGAAAATGGATACTTTGGGCTACAACGCATGCATCGACTGGATATATAAATATCTCATCCAACCATGCAGCCAAAACCTGTTCGTCGTGTTTAATTACGTCACAATTCTACTCACACCACCTCCGTCGTCGGGACTGACAGAACTGTGACAGGACTGAATTCTGTGTCACTCGATTGCAATTCTGTCAATTTGGGACGTTCCGGACTGTGAATCGAGCATCGTCACGCGGTTCGAAGACATCCGTAGTGTGACCAAACTTATAGGTTATTCAGGTTCAATCGGCATGCGCAACGAATGTTTCCAACGAGTGCTAGGAATATTTTTACGACTGTGAATTCGGGGGAAAATTCGTGGATATTCTTGAGTATTTGTCACAACTGTCATACAAGAGATTAAAATTATCAAAGTAATCAACAAAGACCCACGGTAGCGAGTTTTAATCTCACAGATAATTGATTGGTGATTGCTTGTTAATCTTTTGTGGCTTTACACCCATCCAGTTTTAATCTCACGGATAATTGATCGGTAAGTGTTTGCTTCACACCCACTTGTTTGTCTCAAGACCTTAAACTCTGTGTATCAATCTAAAGTCAATAACTTTAGCCTCTAGAGCATCACAAGATTTTTCAAAGAGATCAAGGGCTATAACTTTGACAGTAATTATCGGAAATCGCTGAAAATCAATAGGCTTCTTTGTCTCATGACCTTAAACACTGTGTATAAATTTAAAGTCAATCAGATATTAACTTTAGCCTCTAGAGCGTCCACAAGATTTTTTGAAGTGATCAAGGGCCATATCTCTGGCAGTAATTATCGGAAATCGCTGAAAATCAATAGGCTTCTTCGTTTCATGGCCTTAAACACTGTATATAAATTTAAAGTAAATCGGATATTAACTTTAGCCTCCAGAGCGTCCACAAGCAATTGTGGACGCCGGCCGGCCGGACAGACGGACGGGGGCGACGACAATATACGACCACATTTCAATGTGGGCGTATAAAAAACAAGATTTTACGTACAATCAGGGGCCGTAATTCAGGAAGTTATGATCTGATATGCGCAAATATCTAAGGAACCAAGATCTTTGGGTTATAAACATACATTTCAAGTTCATCAAAATCAGATGAAAATTGTGACCTCTAGGAGTGTCCACAAGCTAAAAACGTGATTTTTCGTACAATCAGGGGCCATAATCTGTCAAGTTATATGCCAATATTGAAAGAAACCAGATCTTTGGGAGATAAGACCTATATTTTAAGTTTTGTCAAAACGAATAATAATTGTGACCTGTAGAGTGTCCACAAACCAATTGTGGACAGATGGACGGACAGGGGCGACGACAATATACCTCCACATGAAAATGTGGGTGTATAAAAACCCAAGCGTTTGCACATGCGTACAGATGTTGAAAATTCAATCGTCTCATAGAATGTATTCCATTACTTTGCAACAAGAAAATAAACGATGTTTCCCGACTGTGATGAAGAAATTTTCGTTCCTGGGACATAATTCTAACTTTTAATGTGACCAAGATCCATAACACGTTTGTCACAAAGAGTTAACTGCCTTGATAATGTGCTCAGAACATATTTTCAACCAATTTTTCAAACATGCCAAAATGATTATATCTTCAAAAACCAAACGTGGCCAGACTTCGATTGTTGACGAATGAAGTTTTTATGGTCAATCTTATCATATAATGCTAAAATAAGCTCGAATTATTGTCTATGTGTTGTAAAATTTGTTGAGCTTGGACCACCCTAACATCAGATTAACTTTTTAATCACTGTTATTGGATTGATAAATAGTCTGAGAACAGAGAAGCAACAGCGTCTTTCGTAATTGGGTACCGGGTATGCGCATTTTAACAACATTTTATGATACCCGGTACTACCGGGTAGACGCAATGAAAGGGTTAATGAATGGTCCGAGAAAGGATAAGTCAGTCAATCAAGGCAGATTAAGTAGTTAATCAAGGTTGGGGTATAGACTGTATAGCATGATAAATACTTTGATCACTTAATCAATCCAGCCTTTTCCAGAGAGAGAGAGAGGGGGGTTTAACATCCACTGGACACAAACTAGGTCATTTCGGTACTAACATATGGTTCAATTGTATTACAATAATTTGCTTGTGCGCAGGGGTCTCTAACAGTGGAAAAAAACGGAGGGACTCGGAAAACCCCCCACGAAGTTTGGACCGTTATACACTCAGTACAGTCAATATATTTTGGAATTTTGAATACTATTCACCATATCTTGATGTCCAATTGGGGATATTCCTGGTTGGATGTTTGGAAAATCACGTAGGACATGTCCGGAATATACCGGTGAAATAGCATTCCTGTGCCTAGTATACGTCCGACAACCACAACAACCATAGTTTTAACATTGTCATAACAATCCATGTCCATTCAACATGGAAACTGAAGAGATGCATCGCCACACAACTATATCCAGCATAAAAGCCTCCTAATGTACAGTATAATGTAGTCTCATTATACCAGGGCAGGATACTCACCTAACACAGCAAATATAAGTGTATTGGTAAAATGTCTATACAAAGACAATTTCACAATATTTCTTCGTAATCGAAGAGTTCTTGTGGTTTGAACTAATGCTGAGAATATGTGATTTACATTAAGGAATCATACTATCAGATAAATCAGTGTACAATACAACTTATAACAGTAAGCAGAAACACATGTGTGATTTACATGGAGGGGAAAGAAATGAAGTGAACATTGTACATGTTTACTGTTGTAACTTACCTCAATGCAAATATTGCCATAGGCCTACACTAAATAAAACCCAAGAACACATTCTGTTCTAGTCAAACTGGCAAATCATATAAATATCCCAACAACTGAACTTGCCATAGTAAAAATGTCATCTACTTAATTACTTGCAGTCTATGTCATAAACAATGTGAAGATGAAACCAAAAGATTGTTCTGCATTAGGCTGAAGGACCACTATGCATATATAAACTATAAGAGAGACAACCTGTTCGCCTCTCACTTTCTCTTACCGAGACACTCCAGTCGAAATCTTGAGTATCAAATAATTAAACAACTTGGTACCAAACCTGATCTCTCGAAATCTACTACCAAAAGACGCACCATTTAACTTCATGAATTATACAATTGAAAACCTTTCAACTACATGGTATCAACGACAAAATCTGAACTTGGGCATACCCCCATTTATTTTCTTTGTTGTAAAAAGTAGTTACAAGAAAAAGAATATAACTGTGTCAATGTATTATGATACCAAGAGGAATTGGAGCAAATTTTGACAGTAGTACCAAGTATATTATAATATAAAACACAAATTTATATGGAAAACAATCACTGGATTTATTTCACACTACATTTCAACAAGTTCCTCTTGTCGTTCTCAAGTAAGTAATAACAGTATAATACGTTCGTCGTTTCTGGAGTTTTACGTTCACTTCCACCTAAGGTGACATCGTAGACAAGACAGTATAATAGCAAGAAATCAAATATATACAACAAGGTAACAAAAACAATAACTAATATGAAACCATCAAAGGGCTAATAAAAAAGCAATAATAACATTACAAAATGAACATCAAAGATATTGATTAAGGATTAATTAAGGTATCATATCTCCTTGGAAGATATAATCCCTCATCGCTATTCAGTTGAGGTTTAAATCTCTTGATTTGGATGGCTTCTTGTAGTTTTCTGGATTTCTTATCATGAAGATGTTTGTTTAATACTTGCACTTCAGAATAGTTGACTTAGTGGCGTTTGTTCAGTTTCAGATGTTCATATACAGTGGATTTGTTGTCTGTGCTTCTCGATTGATGTTGTAATGATTAATGCATCGGATGATTCAAATTCTTTACTGGAACCCTTGAACAAGCAACACCCAAGGGCTGTGTGTACCAAATCACGTGTTCCTGTTCGAAGAAATACATTGGTGAAACCAAATGCCCACTAGTTAAGAGGTTGAAACAATATCAATCGAGAAGCACAGACAACAAATCCGCTGTATATGGACACCTGAAACTGAACAAACGCCACCAAGTCAACTATTCTGATAGAGACAAGGGATTATATCTTCCAAGGAGTTATCTTAATTAATCCTTAATCAATATCTTTGATGTTCATTTTGTAATGTTCTTATTGCTTTTTTATTAGCCCTTTGATGGTTTCAAATTAGTTATTGTTTTTGTTACCTTGTATATAATTTCATTTCTTGCTATTACACTGTCATTACTTAACTTGAGAAAGACAAGAGGTACTTGTTGAAACATAGTGTGAAATAAACCCAGTGATTATTTTCCATATAAATTTGTGTTTTATAAGGATTTCTTTAGTAACTAGTACTGTATAAATGGGGTTAATTAGAATTGAACCAAGTTTCCTAGAGATCGTCCTTTGAGGATTTAATAATATCTTTGATAAGATGTTTGTATGAATTAAATGTCCCCCGCCTTATAGAACTGTGATTTAGACCTTAAGATAGCAAACTAAGGGTTTTTATGTTTTGCATGGTGTAAGTCAATACGTTTTTCCCACAGAAGTTGAGCCTTTATTTTTTTACTCCATATTGACTTACAATGTAAGTTACATGTACATATGGATGAAATTTTTAAAAAATGACATAAAAAAAGATACGCCCACAGCAGCTAAATCGTCCGAGCGGTCGACAAGACTTGTCGCATATTTATTCCTTTGTAGGTAATTGGAGGCATTTACAAGACAATTCCATACATATCAGATTATAATTTTTGTCGTTTGAGGTTTCACAAGGTTTTACAAACTGAAACAACTCTTGAAGTAATGTACAGAAATTGTTGAAATTTGACAGGCTTTTTCGTTTTACTAATTTAAACAAGCCAATAGTGAGGCTAATGTCCCCTGCCGAAATCCGAAAATAAATAGATGACACATATTAATTAATAGCAGATAACTTTGATTCTATCTGATAGAGAGTGATGAAACTTAATGTAGAGTTGATAATCAGTTTGATTGCTTGATACTTTTGAAACAAATATCTTGTCCCAAAGCATCGACCAATGAAATTGCTTAGCTCTGCTTAGCTTTAGCTCGAAACGTTAATCATTAAACTCAGTCAAGACATTCACCTAATGAACATCAACAACAAGTTTAACCATTTTACCTCAATTAAAAGCAGAGTTGTTATGTTCCAAAGTCTTGGTCTAAGCAGAACATTCTCATCATCGAACTTAGTCAAGGTAATGATATAATGAATCTATACTCGGCATTTCATCATTCTCACTTAATTTAAACTAAAGTTATCGTGTCCCAAAGCATCAAACAATCAGGATGCTTATCTCTGCTTACCGTAAGCAGACAATGTTTATCATCTAACTCAATTAGAATGAGACTTATCGTGTTCCAAAGTCTCGGCCAATCAAATTGCTTATCACTCTGTTTACTCTGAGCAGAAAAATGCTCATTATGGAACTTAGTCAAGGTATTGATGTAATGAAACTATACATTACTTTCATCACTCTCACTTAATTACAACTAAAATTATCGTGCCCTAAAGCATCAACCAATCAAATTGCTTATGTCTGCTTACCCTAAGCAGAAAATGCTCATCTTCGAACTACATCAAGGCATTGACCTAATAAACACCTACACCAAGTTTAAACATTCTAGCACAATTAGAAATAGAGTTAATATGTCCCAAAAAGTGTGACGGACAGACGGATAGACAGACAGACGATTCCATTTTAATAGTCCCCTGCTTTCTTCGAAAGGCAGGGGACAAATATAATCACCATTTAGAATATTATCATAATGGCTAGAAAATGTCATTAAAATAGAATCTTTCTGCCAACATTACACATGTTTACATTTCTCACGAGAATTCTACTTTGTTTTTCATCAGTTCAATTAATCAATCATAAAAATTCTACTTTGCAAGCCTGTAATTATTTCTTTATTGTCCAATCAATAGATGCCTTCTATTTTACATATTCTATTATTAGTAACATTGTGTAAAGGTAATATTATCGCCATGCCTGGTGCAAAGAGAAACAGTGTGTGTATATGACGATACGACTTATTTCCCATAAAATATGGTATTCCAGTTAAATACGGTAATAAGTTAGATATAAAGGCTTGTATAAAAGGATATCCACCAACATATTACAGCATCTACTACAGCTAATGGTACTGCAGCTAATAATGAATCTTTCTGTGGAGCACTTTTTTTCTAAAAAAAAACCGAACAAAATAACATCATACTGCACTAAACATAATTATTAAGCAAATTAATCTTTGAGAAAAAATAATATTTGTATAATAACATTTGTATTTACAAATTGAACAGATAGTGTCATATATTTATGTCTACAGTTTAAACTAGTATCATTGTAATATTTATACAATATAGTCCGGTTGCAAAACCCAATATTTCGAGTTAACCTGGAAATTGTATACAATGTTTTTTTATGATTGATTTTAGTAGCCTAGGGTGTCCGCTTTCAGAATCTGCCGGGTGAACGTCGGTCACCCTTGAGCGCTTTGAAAAATTCAAGATGGCGTCCAGGACGGCCCCATATCAAATAATCAACTATAGCTCCCATAGTATTTATTCTAGGATGATAATTTTGGTGCCTAACCGTACATTTCTGGGGTCAAGGAATACACACTGAAATCGTTCATTACGTTGTGGAATGATTAGCTGACGGTAATATCCAAAATGCCAGAGTATGACACATTATCTCGTTAGTGGCCATTATTTCACCAAAATATCTAGAGACAAATTATATATTTCTGAATATAGGAGCATGGAAGAGATAGGATAACACCATATACATGTCTATCAGGGGCTCCAGGGCCACATGGGTCAGTCCTGAAAAGGGAGGCCCAAGCTGATTGTTGAAAATTTAAAAAAACAAATTCTACCCGCAAAACAGGAACATGAACTCCACAAAACTAGGTAATATCCAGTTTAATCCTTTAGTTGTGTTTCTGGCTGCAACCCGTGACAGCAGAAGCGCAAAATATGGTATATACTAAGTCATCCCTAGGGCTGCTACAAGCACAAGTACTACATAAGCTGTCACTCTTGCATCCACATCTGATTAGCAACATGGCAGACCTTGGAACAAGTTGGCCGGTTGTAATGTTCTCAATTTGATATCCTTCTCGGTGGATTCCAATCTTCCAGTGAACGTCACACAATAGCTTGGTGATGACCTCTTTTTACATTCTCTCCAAATTTATCATTCGTTGAGCAAGATTACATGGTTTGAGTGGGGAATAATGACGATACATTTCCAGTTTTAGATGTGTTTCAGACATAGATTTCTAGAACTTTATCTATAACAAGCTTATATAAATACAGTGGCCTGTGCAACTGTGTAAGCAATGATTCTATTGGAGTGTCTATTACTCGACGAGTGAGAGAGAATACAATCAAGCTCTAACCACTTTCAAAGCTGTTCCTTTTCCCAGTAACAGCATGAGCTGGCAGGATTTCAATGGTAATTGACATGTGTTTCTCCGTAGATTGACCGATGACAACGGTTGTTCTTTCCTCAATTGGCGATTCCACTGTAAGCTTGTTATGGACCGAGCTCTTGCAAATCGATGACTGAAACACACTGGGGGGTATAGGCATCTAAAACTGGAAATGTATCGACATCATCCCCACCTAAACCATGTAGTCTAGCTCCAACAGATGATGCATTTGTAGCGAACGTAAAAATATGTCATCGCAAAGCTATTGGGTGGTGTTCACTGGACACTAAATTGAAAACATTACAACCGGTAAACTTGCTGGGGAGTCTGCAATGTGGCTCATCACACTGAGAACTGCTAAAGGGTGAATCTGTGCACAGCCACCCTATAATTCTCAATTATCGTTATTATTTGTACGTGTATCGAAAGAAAATTAATTTTTCGTCTATTACTCAGTATTACCGCATTAAAAAGGTAAATAAGGTGTGTTAATTAACAAGGGGTGAAAAACTGTCCGACAGTGCGTTTTCAGTAGAGGTGTGTTAATTAACCGACCGGTAAAAAATGAATGTCAATGTTGTGTATTGTTTAATTGGCGTGTTTTCTTGCTAGTTGCGATAACTGCATCAAAAGGAGTATAATCAAGGACCAACAGGCTTTATCTGACACGTATGTGTTACATCAAAATTTGGGAAGTAAAACTGTTTTACTGTGCGATTTATCATTCGACCGTGTGTTTTACACAGGTCTTTGTATAATTAAAGGCAGGTCTTTTGACAGGCGTGTGTGCTCGCTATGATCTACGTTTCTCTTATGTGTCTTTGGTATTGCGTACCATATATATAAAGTTGAATTTAATGAAATAAAAATATGGATTTATCGTATACGGAAAGGCGAATGTAATGTCGTCATTTATAAATACCAAGCAGTCAGCGCCCAATTTGAATATCGACGGGAATATAGAGAGTAAATCCAGCAAAAACAACATAAATATATTTCTGCTTTATTACTAAAAAGACGCGCACTCACCGTTTGACATTTATTAAATTTATAAAAACGTGCCACGTTGCATAAATTGTGCATCTTACCTTCAATAGCAATATCCATAAAACAGAAATCTCCATATTGATAAATAATACGGCACAACCAACCGAACAGTGGTAATTTCCACACAAATGATATATTCAAACTAAAATTACTTTAGATTTTCACTAAATTTACATCGCGTACAATCCAACGATCCTCATTCCAGAACTTGTAATTTATAATATATTTAAACTAAAATTACTTTAGCTTTTCACTAAATTTCCATCGCATAAAATCCAACGATCCTCATTCCAGAACTTGTAATTTATAATAGCCGTTTTTATGCAATTACAGAATTGTCCCGTGATCTAACATATCAAAGAAGCACATCCGCCGGATATGACACGTAATCATTTTTTGAGACTTTGTAGATTGGATTTCCTTGTTGTGTTTTCTTCGTCATCCTAATATATAAAACTACAGGTTAAATGATTTCTTCAACTTTATTATTAAGCTGGATTGGCTTCAAAGGTCCCTTGTTCTCAATAAATGATAGCTGCTCGGAATACCTGGGTGAGCTCTGATCAGTCTCACTCAATATCCTCTTTTATAACCCCCTAATTTCTGCACATCCTAGACTGACCTTGACTTTAATTTCAATCTAAAATATGGAATAAACCTCCCCATTTCCCAAGACCGGGGGGGGGGGGGGACATTACCTTATTTGGTCTACCAACCATATGTCATAAACAGATAGAATTTGATGGATATTTTGACAATGGTTAGGATTTTACCAAAATATCACTGGTTTTTTTTACATATAAACATGTCATTCGCTTTTATTAGTACGTGGGATTTGACTCTATAGAAAGAGTTAACCAATATTGTCTAAAGGACCGAATTCTTACAACTTGTCTTCTATTCTTTCGACTATACTTGGTGTTTATACTGCATACCATATAGTCATACCATATTGACCTTAATCTATCGCACGAAATGCAATGTCGTCATTTATAAATATCGAACAGGTAGACTCCAATTTCAATATCCCCCGGTATATAGCGAATAAGTCAAATTTGCCGTATGTAAATATACATGTACTGTCTTCTTATTGTTACGACGGGCACCTGAAATAACCCAACCACATCAGAAAGCAATATAAGGTTTATTTTATAATCATTTTAGACATTGTTTCATTTGATTAAACGCGCAAGTTCACATATTGACCTTTGATTGGTGGTATGCATTGAAGGCTGAGCCGTTGGCGCCGAAATGAAAAATAAAAATCAGCATGGTATTGTATCTGTCCCGTGGATTAAGCGAAGATTTTAAAGTTCCATAAACTTATAATTACTGAACAAATGGATCTGCTCCCGATAGAACTAGACGATATAATTACTTGGGACATGATGTGAACATTTAAATAGTTCATCAATAACACCGTCTACATTTCCAATCGTTTTTTTAAACTACAATATTAGAGCACTAGTATCCTGTAAATACAGTCAAACTGGGGGAAAGTATTGCCATCTTTTTGTTATGGTTGATTGATAAGAATGTTTGAAAACGTTGACCTCTAGGTATTGCGTAACAAATGTGGTGTTTTGATACTTGATTGGGGTCATAAAGTAATAAACTAATTAACAAGCTACACGCGGATTATTTATTTCAATCAAAATGTGTATTAGAAGTTGCTGTCTGAATTAGGGTTGTTAATTTTGTTTATAGATTTATTCATTGACTGTTTTCGCTAACTTAAAAAATCGTGCAAACTAAAAAATAAGGTAATTTATGGTTAAAACTTTTTATGGCATGTAAATAGAATGAATACATAGAAACGTGTATAGTAAAATTTACTGCAACCAGTAACAAACTATCTCTTGATACAGGCGTATCTGTTTTATGGAATAATCCACCATTTAGTTTAAGATGTTGTACATATCTATGTTCTTTAAAAAAAAACTATTTAAAACACAGTTATTTAAACGGGCTTTAACCGACGCTACATGTCCATAATCTTGATTTTCTTAAGATTAAATTGTCACTTTGTAAAGTGACCCTAAGTGGGCACACTATAATAATATATAGTAACAAAATTTCGATTTATAGTATTAATATTACTTTGTCCCCTTTATTTGCAAAACATCTCTCCGATGATAATAATAAATTTGAATTACTTCTCCGTACCAGTTGGAAACGTAATTGTCTAAGGTCTAAATGAAATGTGAAGTTTAATCAAATATAAAATTACAATGCTGTTTGTTTCAAAGCTGCGTTCGTTGAGGGGCACGATGGCTTAGTGGGTAAGACGGTGGCTCGCTAGCCCGGAGGTCGGGTGTTCGATCCGTGCATTGGCCGGGAAAGTTTATCCAGATATTACTGCGTGATTCCCCCTTGTCTATGGTGCAGGACGGAGGATCTGACAAGGACAGCTGTCAGTTCTATTTATACATGTTAAGGCGTGTGCGAGCTTATTTGCACGTATTGGAAAACTGTTCGGTTGCTTTATTTGAGAAGATACTGATATTAAACTATAAGATTTGTCAATTTTTTTTTTGAAAATTCTGATAAATTGGTAGCTCTTCGGGAAGCGTTGATCATATCGCCTACCCTGTTTGTGTATTGTACGTTTTTTTAATAGCTAGCAAATAATTTATGATATTTGAATACTTTCTGATAGAATTGTTACTTTGATCAAGGAGCTGTTATTGCTCTGCACGGACTATGTGTGAAACGGTTAGACGTGAAGTTTGAAATGGTTCGGTTGACATTTGAATGGTACAAATGAATTAGAAGACACAAATAATAACTTGTCGGAAGACGAGAATAATTATATTTACGAGAATAATTATATTTACGAGAATAAGTATATTTACGAGAATAAGTATATTTACAAGAATAAGTATATTTACGAGAATAAGTATATTTACCAGAATAAGTATATTTACCAGAATAAGTATACTCAGCCAAATTAAAAACTTGACACTGATGAATTTCAACAAATTTTTTTTTCTGTTAAGTTAAATAAATTTTAAAGTGTTTCTAACGATAGTAAGTAGTAAGAAGCCTTTAATTTCATGAAATTACAAAGTCACGTGGATCACGTGACTCTTGAGCATATAAAGATTAAAAATCTAGTCCCAAAAATCCAGAGTGTCAAGTTTTTAATTTGGCTGAGTATATATTTCCATACGGCAAATTTGGCTTATTCGCTATATACACGGGGATATTTAAATTGGGGCCTACCTGTTCAATATTTATAAATGACAACATTGCATTTCGTGCGATAGATTAAGGTTAATATTTTTATTTTATTAAATGCAACTTTATAAGTAGCATGACTGTATGGCACGCAGTATAAACGCCAAGTATAGTCCTAAGAATAAAAGACGTGTCGAAAAATGATTACGTGTCATATCGGGCATATGTGCTTCTTTGATATGTTAGATCACGGGACAATTCTGTAATTGCATAAAAGCGGCTATTATAAATTACAAGTTCTGGAATGAGGATCGTTGGATTGTATGCAATGTAAATTTAGTGAAAAGCTAAAGTAATTTTAGTTTAAATATAAATTACAAGTTCTGGAATGAGGATCGTTGGATTGTATGCGATGTAAATTTAGTGAAAAGCTAAAGTAATTTTAGTTTAAATATATCATTTGTGTGGAAATTACCACTGTTCGGTTGGTTGTGCTGTACTATTTATCAATATGGAGATTTCTGTTTTATGGATATTGCTATTAATGGTAAGATGCACAATTTATAAATTTAATAAATGTCAAATGGTGAGTGCGCGTCTTTTTAGTAATAAAGCAGAAATATATTTATGTTGTTTTTGCTGGATTTACACTCTATATTCCCGTAGATATTCAAATTGGGCGCTGACTGCTTGGTATTTATAAATGACGACATTACATTCGCCTTTCCGTATACGATAGATCCGTATTTTTATTTCATTAAATTCAACTTTATATATATGGTACGCAATACCAAAGACACATAAGAGAAACGTAGATCATAGCGAGCACACACGCCTGTCAAAAGACCTGCCTTTAATTATACAAAGACCTGTGTAAAACACACGGTCGAATGATAAATCGCACGGTTAAACAGTTTTACTTCCCAAATTTTGATGTAACACGTACGTGTCAGATAAAGCCTGTTGGTCCTTGATTATACTCCTTTTGATGCAGTTATCGCAACTAGCAAGAAAACACGCCAATTAAACAATACCCGACATTGACATTCATTGTTTACCGGTCCGTTAATTAACACACCTCTACTGAAAACGCACTGTCGCACAGTTTTTCACCCCTAGCGTTAATTAACTCACCTCTCAGACAATTTTTCACCCTTGTTAATTAACACACCTTATTTACAGTTTTAACGCGGTAATACTGAGTAATAGTCGGAAAATTAATTTTCTTTCGATACACGTACAAATAACAACGATGATTGAGAATTATAGGGTGGCTGTGCACAGATTCACCCTTTAGCAGTTCTCAGTGTCAGATGTAGATGCAAAAGTGACAGCTCCTGTAGTAGGTGTGCTTGTAGCTGCATTAGGGGTGGCTTAGAATCGGGGATGGTTTTGCTCCTCCCAAAAATAACTGAAAAAAAAAAGTCACGCCTTCGTCCCGCTTAACTAGGGGGTCCAGGAGCATGCCCGATAGGAAAATTTTGTTCAATTTAACTTGAAATGGTGCATTCTGGAGACACTTTTTGGTCAAAATTGAAGTAGCAGTATATTCAAGTGGTACATCAAATGCCAGTGAAGTCAAAGAAAGAAAGCAACAAAAACTTCTAAAAATCATTTATTTGCTTGCAAAAGCAAGTCTGGCCTTCTTAGCTGCAGACAGCAAATGTCTTTTGATCTTTTTTTGGATAAAAGATTTGTGGTTATTTGCAACATGTTTTTATTTTCATCCTTTCTCTTTTGTTTTTTGCAATAATTCTTCTTTATATTTTCTACATGATGACATATTTTTAACCAGTTCGGGGTTGACTTTGTCATGAACAAAATCTTTTTTGGAGTAGTACTTAATAGCAGACTTGCCAGATGCAGTTAAAGCATATTTAACATGTTGTATTGAGTTATATATTCAGTCTACTTGTTTTTAAGTCGATGACATTGTTCATGACACTGAAGGAAGACTCAACTTGAGGCCCATGGAAACAGCTCAATAAAGATCACACCATCTTGAATGAAAGAGGATACTGATTACATAATTCCCCTTGTGCCCACCATTCATCTAATCTATCATTGTCACTGTAGGGAGGTAGTTTTTGATCAGTGATGTCTTTCCTAACTCCATATTATAAAAATCTTCTTCAGATTCTTCTAAGATATTTGTTACCATTGCTGGAAGTCTGAGAATTTAATTTAAAGTTACTGTATGATCTTGTGTGTGAGGATGAAGAACAGCTCGAGATTTAAGTAGCGTGTTTGTTTGTAAAGATTTTCCACAATTGATGTAAGCCTGCATCACCTGAAATGAGAATGTAATAGCATATATTTATTAAATGTCACTCACATACACATTCTATCAGATAATTACAGAACAATATAACTGATAATACTTAGATGTGTAACTAAATGCATCAATAGTATTTTCAGTCAAAATAAATTTTATGTTAGTATCTATCTTGTCAAGAAATAGATGCAAAGGAAAACTAACACATACTTTTGTCTGTAACTCTATCTTTTGGTTTTTATTCATCATCTTTAGCATATTTTCTGCCTTAACTCCTATAAAAAGATATTTTCCAGCAAGATGGTTTGCTGTATTTGACAGTTCAACAGCTTTCAGCTGCTTCGGAGAATGATTCTCAATCAGAACTTCTGGTCTCACAAAGCACTGGATGAATCCTTTGAATAACTTCACCCGAAACAGTTTAGAGCGACTAATTTTGTGCTTAAAAATGCCTGTGTGTTGTGTCCAGTTGTCGTTTAAGATTGCAGTCTATTTTGAATGCACTTTAAATGGTTTTACCGATATGTTTTTAATGAAACTTGAACATTCATTTTGTGAAAATATATTCACAAATCGGTGTACACTGATCATTAAATCAAGTGTGTCGCAAGTGCAGACCCATCAACCCCTCAGAGCTAAAATGCAGTAGGGTAGTGTAAAAAAAGCAGTAGAAACCATGATTTAGCAGTAGATTTCCAAAAACGAATAAATTCGCTCTTCCAAGCTTAATTAATTTAGGAATGATACACTGAACAATACAAAAATTGCATCAAATGGGTAATAGATCAAATATACACAAGCAATGGTAACCATATCTAAAATTATTTACGTAATTAAACCAAAATTGAATATATAGGCTACAGAAAGAAATAATTAGTAGCGTAAAAAAAAAAAAAAGAGATTACACCTGAATTAATTTTGGAAAAATGAAAAAACAAAGTTCAACCCAAGTTGCTATTAGCACAACTCTTGATATTATTTAGACCAAACATTTGAGAAATTTGTTTATTTAAGACAAGATCTAGCTCAAACATGCGCAAATCTATCAATGCTAGTAGTAATAATAAAGGTGGTCAACAAGCCATAGAAGCTTAATGGTAGACCGAAGAAAAGGTATAAAAGGTATTGTGTTGATGCAATATGAGGTTATACATAGGGGCATTTGACCGACATTCCAGTCTGTGGGAATCACAACTCCCGGTGAATGCATTCCTGGGGATTTTCTAAAGCAGTGAGCTACTGTGAAAAGTGTTTTTTGTAACGTAATATTATCTAAAGAGTTACTGTGTTGCACATTTGCGGTGCTTAGTTTTTACTGTGGCTTATCTGGTTTTTTTAAGTTGTTCGTGTGTTTCGATTTCTAATCATTTTACTTTTCTTTGTTTGCCGTGGCACTCGGATTATGTTTTGTTTTGTCACAATAATACGGGTGCCAAAAAATAGCGGCGGACAATAGTATTGTACTGTCAGACAGGCTTGTCTGTGTTTTTGTATTGTGAGCGTGTGCTGCGAGTTATGAACAAATTCCTTTCCTTTGTTTGCCAGTGGGACTTCCGCTTGGTGTCAGGTTTTGCTACAAAGGAAACTGTAAGTTACTTGTAATGGTGGATCCCCATCATAGATTAGAATATTTAATTGTCCATGTTTGGCTGCTATTTAATTGTCCATGTTTAGCTGCTATTAAATTGTCCATGCTTGGCTGTTATTTACTTTTGTCCAGGTTTGGCGGCCACTTATTTGTCCAGGTTTGGCTGCTATTTAATTGTCCAGGTTTGGCTGCTAATTAATTGTCCATGTTTGGCTGAACTGTTTAGTCCATGTTTGACTGAATTTCAATTCTCTATGTTTGGCTGAGTTTTAATGGTCCTGTTGCCTCAGCCTTTATATTGCCATGTTTGACTGACTTCTTTGTTTACCCTTTACAGTGGAGGATACCTTGCCCAGGTTTACCCATGGACTGGCTCATGTGTGGCTTATGTGTTTAATATTAACACATTTTTTTTACCCATTTCCCTTGTTTGGGCTTATGTCCCTTTGTTTTCAGATTCAAGATGTCTAAGAGAGCAGGCGGTAAGAGAGCAGGTGGTACCTGTACTAATGAGAGAGGTGGCAGTAATACACAATTCCTCTGCTTACACCAGTCGAGGACACATTTGTCATGGGGTCAAATCAATGCCGATTTGTGGCTTAAAGCTACGACTCTGCATGGTGCACAACTGGGAAAATTACAAAATATGTCAGGCCCAGTCACCTCCAGTCGAGATTTTCGCCAACAAGTGGGTAATTTTAATGAAGGGATCTGCTGGCAGTTCAACCGTCCATCTGGTTGTAGGCGGCAGTCTTGCATTTATAGCCATGTATGCTCTAGATGTGGTCATAATCATTCTGTGACTAATTGTTATGCTGGGATGCGCCAGGTCTCACGGTTTGGTTCTGGTGTTTCCTCCCTTGACTCTTCATTTCTCCCTTCCTCTTCGTTTCAACAGTCCCCTAGACCTGGTGGTGCTGCTTTGCCATCTGGTCAGGACCCGAGATTTCCTGTGCTCTTCAAGAACCGCTACTCCTTTCGTAGGGGTAGTTCATCCTCCGCAAAAGGTACCAACGCCGGTAAACGCTGATAGACTAAGGACCAAATTGTCTGATTATGACCCACTAAAGAAAAAAATTTTAATTGATGGATTTGTTGAAGGTTTCCGCATTCCTTTTCAAGGTGTTCGAACTTTGAGCGTGGCAAAAAATCATTTATCTTCTTTAAAAAATCTGGACATGTTGTTTTCAAAAATAAATGACAAATTAGCCTCAGGGAGAGTGATGGGCCCTTTTCTTACACCCCCCTTTTTGGACTTGAGATGCTCCCTGCTGGGTATAATTCCAAAAAGTGAGCCAGGAGCTTATCGTTTGATACACGACTTGTCTTTTCCTGAGGGGGACTCTATAAATTCTGATATTGATGTGTCTCATACCCAGGTTGGGTATGAGTCTATAGATGATGTTGTTAGATTAGTAAGGAGAATGGGTAGGGGTGCGATGATGGCGAAAACGGACATAGAGAATGCCTATCGTCTCTTGCCCATTCATCCACATGATTATAATCTGTTGGGATTTACGACAGAATATCATAGTGAACTTTATTATTTTGCTGATATGTGTCTACCTATGGGTTTAAGCTTCAGTTGTCAAACGTTTTAGAAATTCAGCTCGGCCCTTCACTGGTACATGGAGACCATGCAGGGTGCTAGCCTGAGTTACATGAAAGATGACTTCTTCTTTATTAGCTCAGCAGATTCAGATCAATGTGCCAATACATTGAACACATTCGTGCAATTGGCAGACTTTCAGTGTGTACCAATAAAGAAGGCGAAAACAGTTTATCCTACTAATAACATAACAATTTATGGTATTGAAGTAGACTCTGTAGCTATGGTCTATCGTTTACCAGCTGATAAAGTGGCTAAAGTTAGGCTTGCTCTTAAGGGGGCCTTACAAAAGAGAAAGATTACTCTGAGAGATTTGCAATCCTTAATCGGTCTTCTTAATTTTGCTACTCTTGTTGTGGTTCCCAGACGAGCCTTCTTGCGGCGCCTCTATGACCTCACAATAGGTATTGCTAAAGCACATTATAAGATTCGCATCACCAACGCTTCCAGATTGGATCTACACGTGTGGACCGAATTCATGCAAGGTTTTAATGGCCGCTGCATGTTTTTGAATGATGCCTGGACAGGATCAGATCACATTAAATTATTCTCCGATGCGGCTAAAACCAAGGGCTATGCAGCTGTCTTGGGGTCAAAATGGTTTTATGGAAATGGCCGGATGGCATGCAGGATTTGAACATAAGCGTGTTAGAGCTTTTTCCAATTGTTTTGGCCATTGAACATTGGGGAGTGCTATCACAGAACCACAAAATTTTGCTCCTAACTGATAATGCTGCCATTGTTTTTGTAATCAATAAATCCACATCAAAGTGTCCTTATCTCATGTCACTTATTCGACGTTTGGTGGCTACATGTATAAAATATAATATTCTGATTCGGTCTAAGCACATTGCAGGGAATTCCAACTTGGTTGCCAACTGCATTTCTCGTTTTAATTTTCAGGATCCGGCCTCTTTAAGGATCTGATGCCCACGGCAGTGCATTTAGTTGGAGCAGCTTTGGCACCATCCTCAAGAGAATCATACAATAGAGCATGGAAAAAATTTATATCATATTGTAGTCTGAAGTGGCTGTCTCCTTCCTTTCCAATACTCAATATTTTTGTTGTAAATTATTTAGCCTGTTTATTTGAAAGGGGCTGCTCTCCCAGTACAATTACATCGCAGGTTTCCGTTCTTGCATTTGTGCAAAAGATACTTGGCTATCCTGATACGATAAATTCGTTTCTAGTCAAGAATTTGTTGAAAGGAGCTTGTAATCGTCATTTTACAGACAAAGCTAGATTACCAATCACCGCAACTATCTTGGCACAGTTGTTAAGAGCTGTCCCAATTGTTTTCCCACTACGTTTTCACCAGATTTTATTAAAATCGATCTTTTCACTGGCTTTTTCAGGTTTTTTTTAGGATTGGTGGATTAGTGTCAAAATCTAGACTGTGTGAAGGGAATATTATTCAGACACGTAATATTCAGTTTGTTTTTCAACATAATGGAGTTTCCCATGATGACTTAACACAAAAAATCCAAGTCTACTTTGACGTATGCTCTCACTAATACTGTCGTTATGTCGTGTTGTCGGGTTATGAAAATGGCCAAAAATTATATGGCCACTATCAGCCACCATAGTATAGATGAAAATCTGCTTGATGTTTCTACTGACTAAGTACATAAATTTATAGGTTTTCACCATAAAAATACTCTTTTAGATAAGAATTTTCCCGTTTACTTTAGATTTTCTACTTTTTACTGTTGACTTTCTGCTTTTTACTCTAGATTGCATTTTGAACCCGATACCCCGCCATATAGGTGTCATAGGTACTGGAACTGTTTTTTTAATTTGTAATGTCTTAAACATAGGGTGGACACCATATGGTACTTGACCTTTTGTTCCATTTGTTCATACATGTGATTGGCCACAAGTAAATTGTCAGGAGATTTTTGTAAAAATGTCAGGAGAATTAAGGTCAAAAGAGGGAGACTTTAATCATGCGTTAAAATTACCCACCCACCATGAATAAAAGACAAATTAATTTACATATTTTATATATTTTAATATCATTTTAATATGCATGTAGGCCTACATTAATAAATTTAAAAACTTTTGATTAGCAGTTTTGGTCATTTGAGGTGCAGTTACATATATATACTCAATATTAATTAAATGTAACAGTTTACTTTTAATTTGCCTTGATAGCCCATTTACATTACGGTAGCTATGGTTATTAAATTTTGGTGGTTATTGTCATTTTGGAAAATATTATTCATATTTTGTGCATAACTTGCAAGTTACTGATATCGCACGGTATGAATTGTATTGTGGATGATATTTTCAACACCATTCATGTACGACCCTTTACGTGTGCTAAACAAATTCCAACTGCAGACAACATAATGTTGATGTCACGTGGTCTGAATTACCTTGCTGTCCACATTGGTAACATAACCGTAATGAGTTTGAAATCACACATTACAAATTAAAAATGTATGTAAAAAAAGCCCTATTAATTCATCCTGTTCTGAACATTCACAATACTATTTAATTATGTTTTATTGTGCAGAAATTGCCGTGAATACGAGACTGACGAAAGCGCGCGATGTCAAAGTTTCAGTTTTGCAAAGCGGTAGCTTCCGGGGCCCGTAGCTTCCGACTAATTACGTAATATTAGAGCGTTGTGTTGGTCATTGTAAAATTTATTTAACATCGAAAATCATGAATATTATGACCAGGACTTTATTAATTTCGTATAAAAACAATAATTATAGTGTTATTTAAATGGTATTGTTCCAAATACAAAAACATCGAAAATGTATTCAGACCGTGTTACTAATTATAGTAACGCCGTGTTACTAATTATAGTAACAACATTCAACACTTAACAAAAAAAAAGTCTGTCTCGTTTTATTTCGATGCTATTTGATTACAATTTTGACTCCCAAAAAATAAAATTACAAGAATTGAAAAAGTGGGTGAAATCGGGAGACTCCTGCGAATTGCGGGAGGTATCACATGTATGTTTGTTGAGGGCGTTCCAAATGCATCTTAAATAAAAAATAAATTGAGTTTGACACATCTCAACCAGGGGGATAGAATGTGTTAAGTTTTGTCAGTTTTACAGAACAATAAATTAAGAAAGAGCTGTAATATGTACATGTTTTTAGTATGGTACTTCAAGTTTGTGTATCTCAAAATTTTGGTGGTCAACCTCATACAAATTGGTGTGTAAAGACATGGCAATTTATTTCTCTGTCTGTAGTGAAAAGCATTCAAATCAACGAAAATTTGGTGAAAAATTAAAGCCAGACAGGAAACGGAATTAACATTGAAGTCAATGGGGAAATTAATGGTGGTCTGCTTCCTACATTGACCACTGGATAAAATTGTCCTAACCTACTCATTCGGCAAACCTTGACAGACTCCTGTACTCTATATATAACTAGCGTACCGGAATTAACCAATGTTTTCCAAATGCTGATCTACTCACACAAACAGCCCTGCTAGGCTACAACATCAAAATTTAAAAAAAAAAACAGTATTAATAAATTTCCTACCTGACAAACTCTGGTTCTGATCCCGTATCTTAACTAGATCGCAGTGTATTTTTTGCGTAAGATGCTGCTCCAGGGCCTTCCACCCCCCAACTTCAGTAATTGATTTCTTTGCTGCATACGTGGCAGTAGCCTTTTCACGCCTGACCCAATTTTCTGATGAAAAGGCCCACCGCCTTCCTGCCCACATCCTTCTCTAACCAACTCCATTTCCATGGATTCTTTACATCATTAATTGCCTTTATACCATGGATGTCATCTCAATAAATTATTTAACAACATTTCATTTTACTCAAAGCCGAGAAATCATTTGAATAAAATACCGAGGTGTACCGAATGTTCGACCAGCGGCTGCCAGGCAGGATACGCCCACATTTTCGAGAGATGGATAGAGAACAAGCTAAAAAGAAAGTGATTTTTCCTACAATCAAGGGCCATAATTCAGGAAATTACAATTCGATATGCACAAATTTCGAAAGGAACTGAGATCTTTGCGTTATAAACTTATATTTCAAGTTTCAACAAAATCAGATAAAAATTGTGACCTCTATAGGGTCCACAACCTTGATATACCATATTTTTACGCTATTTGAGAACGAAGGGAGGCCATTTTGTCACGAAATTCGAACTCAACCGTCCATAGGGTTAAACGGTGATAAAATAATAAGTTTTTTTAAATCGGATAAAAATTATGACCTCTTTAGGATCCACAAGCCAAAAAATGCGTTATTGCGTACAATCAGGGGCCATAATTCAGGAAGTTACCGGCCGATATGCGTGAATATTGAAAGGAACCAAGATCTTTGGGTTATAAACTTACATTTCAAGTTTCAACAAAATCGGATAAAAATTGTGACACTATAGGGTCCACAACCTTGATATACCATATTTTTACGCTATTTGAGAATGAAGGGCGGCCATTTTGTCTGTCAGTTTTGGGCCGATTTTCATGAAATCCGAACTCAGCCGTCCTTAGGGTGTAACGGTGATATAATAATATGTTTTTTTAAATCGGATAAAATTTATGACCTCTATAGGGTCCACAAGCTAAAAACGCGATTTTTCGTACAATCAGGGGCCATAATTCAGGAAGTTTCAATCCGATACATGCCAATATCGAAAGCAGCCGAGATCTTTTGGGGATAAACCTATATTTAAAGTTTCGTCAAAATCAAATAAGAATTGTGACCAGTAGAGAGTCCACAAACAATTGTGGACGGACGTCCAGCCGGACAGGGGCGACGACAATATACGTCCACATGAAAATGTGGGCCTATAAAAATGGGATATTTCGTCTCACAATGTTTATTCGTAGACCGATTCGTATTACAGGTTTCATATCCAAAGGTTTCAAATTTAATTTTAACACCTACAAATGGCTTGGACGACAGACCTGACTTGATACGAAACCACCCCTCAAGACAATTTCCGCAGATTATGATTTCTTGGAATTTCATTGGAAAATTATTGTAGTCTCGATCACCTTGATAATGAAGTAAACTGTGTTTACATATATAACATAATAACGTCTCTCCTAACTCTTAACACTTGGTCGACATGCATTACCCCCCCCACCACCACCTTTTTTTTCAGATAAATCACGGGAACAACCCATGGACGACTGTAATAGCGCAAATCCGTTAAAAAAGAGAAAAGAAATCATGCCTGAACTTAGAATATACAATATTTTGCGCTTGTGCTGTCACATGTGGCAGCCAGAAACACGACTAAAGAATTAAACTGGATATTACCTAGTTTTGTGGAGGTTATGTTCCTGTTTTGCGGGTAGAATTTGGTTTTATAAATGTTCAACAAACAGCTTGTGTCTCCCTTTTCAGGACCGACCCATGTGGCCCTGGAGCCCCTGATAAGGATGTATGTGGTGTTATCCTATCACTCATACGCTCCCAAGTCCAGAATATATAGTTTGCCTCTAGATATACTTCGGTTCGGTGAAATAATCGCCCCCAACCGCCATTAACGATGTTAAAGGGCCATATTGTCTGGCATGTTTGATTTTACTATCATCTAATCACCCCACAACATAATAAATGATTTCAGTGTATTCCTGAAACCTCGGTTAGGCACCAAAATTATCATCCTAGAATAAATACTATGGGAGCTATAGGGGATTATTTCATGTGGGTTTACCCAGCAGATTCTGAAAGAGAACACCCTAGGCTACTAAAATCAATCATAAAAAAAAACTTTGTACACAATTTCCAAGCATAGGCGTATGAGGCGGGGGGGGGGGGGGGGGCCGGGAGGGCCCACCACCCCCAATATTTTCATGAAAAATAATAGAAATCTGAAAAGAGCTCAGAGTTGTGTGATCGGTCATTAGCCGAGGAGTTTTTGAAAATGGGGTGGGGGTAGGGGTATGGCCTTGTCGGGGAAGGCTATGGTCTTGTCGGGAATGAATGCTCAGTTTGTCGGGAAGCGTCGCGCGGTTTGTTGGGTTTTGAATATTTTTAATAATATGGAAGCGGAAAGAAAGCAGTCCAGTCAATGATGAACACGTACGCCATCTGAATAGAACTAGCACGTACACATGGCCTTTCTCAGTTCTTGAGTACTGTGTTCCTGTATACTGGCATCCAACTCCATGCACCGGATGAGCCAAGTGAATGAAGTGAGCAGCTGAAAAGCAGTATAAACCCTCTGTTTATGCCTTCCCTATCCATACATACACTTCATATGCTACCTGTGGATGCCAGAGGAGGAGATATAGATATTGATAGATACCACTGATACCCCCCACTGCCAACATCAAAGAATATACAAGTCTCCTATACATCTGAGATCTGGATAAAAAATGTGAAGTCTCATAAAATGAAAAATGTGGCAAAAGTAAATCGTTCAACTTGTTCTTGTTTTCGTAGTAATAGAGCTTGTATTTTAAAGATGACTTTTTACCAGTTTTAATGCTGAAACTGACATAATTTACTACTCGCTCCAAATTACTAGAAAGTATTCGGAATGCCTGGAAATCGCGTCTACGGCCTCTAAAGATATATATTTGTCTGGAAAATATGCTGGTCCCCCCAAACAAGTTCGGCAACGTACGCCTATGTTTCCAGGTTTAGCCATAGTTCTGCTGGACTAATACTGTATATCTTAAAGGACAATATTGGTATCAGTCATTATCTTATATGTGATAGAACTCGTTAAATACATTCCAAATATAATTTTAACACAGAGATCATTGCTACGATAGATGCGTAATATGTTTCAACAATCGGAAGTGACGAACACAATAGGAAAATACGAGTTATCCTTCTATATAACTGACTGAAGTGACGAGTGATAACAGATACAAGGATAACGAGTTCTATCACATATGTGATGATAAGTGACACCAATATTGTCCTTTAAACAGCCATTTTTCCAATTGCACAAAAATAGTGAAAAGTTCAATCTGATCAAAATACAGATCTATATTTCGTTTCGTTTCTTATACTTTCGATGGCCTACACTACATGAAGATCTGACCGGTTGTTGCGATAGGTCACGTCAGAGGTCATACGAGCGACTTTTGACCCTATGTCGGACATTTGATTAACCAATCAGCATTGATGTTACTAGTGGATTACCCACAGTTCCTTGCAAAACACGCCTAAAGCTTGCCGTAACAGACCATTTCATTGGCTTATCCCTCACATCATTCAGAACACGTTAATGATAACAACTCTTCCAGATCCTAGTGTAGTAAAGATAAGTAAAACGAAATTTTGAACTATAAAAACGAAACGAAATAGGATCTGTGTTTTGATCAGATTGTGAAAAGTACAAACTTTAATGATATATTGGCTAGCTTTTGATTATTTTATGGGTATGGACCATCACTGTGTTTAATTGATAACAAGCCAACAGTGAGGCTGATGTCCCCCGCCAAAATCCGAAAATAAATAGATGACACATATTAATTAATAGCACATTTATTTTTTTTCAAAAGTATCAAGCAATCAAACTGATTATCAACTATACACTAAGTTTCATCACTCTCTATCAGATAGAATCAAAGTTATCTGTCCCAAAGCATCGACCAATGAAATTGCTTAGCTCTGCTTAGCTTTAGCTCGAAATATTAATCATTGAACTCGGTCAAAACATTCACCTAATGAACATCTACATCAAGTTTAAACATTCTACCTCAATTAAAAACAGAGTTGTTATGTTCTAAAGTCTTGACCAATAAAATTGCTTATCGCTCCTTAGTCTAAGCAGAAAATACTCATCATCGAACTTAGTAAAGGTAATGATATAATGAATCTATACTCGGTGTTTCATCACTCTCACTCAATTAAAACTAAAGTTATCGTGCTCCAAAGCGTCAACCAATCAGATTGCTTATCTCTGCTTACCGTAAGCAGACAATGTTCATCATCGAACTCCATCTAACTCAACTAGAATGAAAGTTATTGTGTTCCAAAGTCTCGGTCAATCAAATTGCTTATCGCTCTGCTTACTCTTGGCAGAAAATGCTCATTATCGAACTTAGTCAAGCTATTGATGTAATGAAACTATAGACCAAGTTTCATCACTCTCACTTAATTACAACTAAAGTTATCGTGTCGCAAAGCATCAACCAATCAAATTGCTTATCTCTGATTACCCTAAGCAGAAAATGGTCGTCTTTGAACTCCATCAAGGCATTGACCTAATAAACACCTATACCAAGTTTTAACATTCTAACTCAATTAGAAAGAGAGTTATTGTGTCCCAAAAAGTGTGACAGATATACAGACGGAAGGACGAACCCATTTTAATAGTCCCCTGCTTTCTTCAAAAGGCAGGAGACTAAAATTATCATAAAAACAACATACCTTAAGAGCTCTCATACACCCTTCAACTGAACTTAGAATAAAAAATATTCCTCCCACACATAACACTTTATGGAAAGTCTGACCTAATCTTGGCCTAGAAAGTTCAAGAAAATTTATAATCTCAATACACTGAAAAATTGGCAAATAATTGTTCAAAATCTCTGTTCATCACAAAATATTTCACTGGTCTTCATCATTCTTGATATAAGGAATAAGTCTGTGTATGAATCATGTTGTGTTTTCAGTAATCTTGAGTTTACAGATTTGAAATTTTATCAGTAATACTTTTATACGCCCACATTTTCATTTTTATCTGATTTTGTTGAAATTTGAAATATAAGTTGCTTTCGATATTCGCACATATCCTGAATTATGGCCCTTGACTGTTCGAAAAATCGCGTTTTTAGCTGAATTATGGCCCTTGACTTACAAATAATCGTGTTTTTAGCTTGTAGTCCCTCTACAGGTCACGATTATTATTTGATTTAAAAAAACATGTGAATATATCACCATTACACCTTAATGATGGTTGAAAATCGGACCAAAACTGATGGACAAAATGGCCGCCCCTCGTATAACGCAAATGGTGTAAATATGTTGTATGTCAAGGTTGTAGACTCTCTAGAGGCCACAATTTTTTTCCGATTGTGATGCAACCTTAAATTTATGCTTATATGACAAAGGTCTTGGTTCCTTTCGATATTCGCGCATATCGGATCATAACTTCCTAAATTATGACCCTTGATCGTATGAAAAATTGCGCTTTAAGCTTGCGGTCCCTCTAGAGTTAACAATTTTTATCCAATTTAAAAAAACGGTTGAATATATCAACGTTACACCCTAATGGTGGTTGAGTTCGAATTTCGTGAAAATCGAACAAAAACTGCTGGACAAAATGGCCAGCCCTTGTACGCTAATAGTGTAAAAATATGGTATATCAAGGTTGTGGACCCTCTAGAGGTCACAATTTTCACCAAATTTTGATGAAACTTGAAATGCATGTTTATAACTCAAAGATCTTGGTTACTTTCGATATTCGTGCATATTAGATTGTAACTTCCTGAATTGTGTCCCCTGATTGTACAAAAAATCACGTTTTTAGCTTGTGGTCACTCAAGAGGTCACAATTATTATCTGATTTAAAAAGATAGGTTCCCATGCAACGAAACATACGCCACAGCAGCTAAATCGTTTAGGCAGTCAACAAGAATTGTCACATATATTTCTTTTTTTTTGGTAATGAAAGATTTGTAATACACTAAAATCTGATTAAGAGTAACAACTCATTAAGTAATTTTCAGAAAATCATTACAATTTGTTTGGTTTTTATTAAGTTCTGCCCCATTCTAACGTTTAGTATACGAAACATATCAAAATTGTGACCTCTAGACGGTCCACAGCCTTCATATACCAGATGTTTACACTATTTGCGATCGGGAGGTGGGGTGGGGGAGGCGTCCATTTTGGTCCGATTTTTATGAAATTCGAATTGAAAGAGACACATATTCAAACTTTTTTTAAATCAGTTAATAATTGTGACCTCTTGAGGGACCACAAGCTAAAAACGCGATTTTTCGTACAATCAGATGCCATAATCCATGAAGTTACGGTCCGATACATGCCAATATCGAAAGGAACCGAGATCTTAGGGAGATAAACCTATATTTCAAAGATAGGTTGCCAGGCAACGAAACATATGCCCACAGCAGCTATATCGTCCGGGCACTCAACAAGAGTTGTCGCATAATTTGACTTTTTTTGGTAATTTAACATTTATAATACATTAAAATCTGATTAAGATTAACAACTCATTAAGTAATTATCAGAAAACCATTAGAATTTGTTTGGTTTTTATAGATTCTGCCCCATGCTAACGTTTAGTATACAAAACTTTTAACATCATGGATTTAGCTGTTCAAGTCATAAAGATTCTTGAAAATCAATATACTGGTTCGTCTCAGGATCTTAAACACTGTGTATAGATTTAAAGTCAATCGGATATTAACTTTAGCCTCTAGGGCATCCACAAGATTTTTCAAAGTGATCAAGGGCCATAACTCTGGCAAAAATTATCGGAAATCGCTGAAAATCACTAGGCTTCTTCGTCTCATCGTCTTCAACACTGTATATAAATTTAAAGTCAATCTGATATTAACTTTAGCCTCGAGAGCGTCCACAAGAATTTTCAAAGTGATCAAGGCCATAACCAGGGATCTTAATCGGCTGTTTTTTGTCAGCTTTAGCCGATTGATCTTTAATCTAGCCGATTGGTAGAACAAAGAAACGGCCACTATGGTATCATATATTAATCTACTTTCGGCCTATTTACAAAGAGTTAATTATCAAGCCGATCGGTAAAACAATGAACCGGCCAGTATGGTATCATTAATCAATCAATTTTCGGCCGTTAACAAAGAATTAATTATTACTTGTCGATTAAGAAACCCATCAAAGAGCTAGTCAATACAATATGAATACCTTCAGCTTCAATCCTTATCGGCTCATTTCCTAAATAAACAACTTAATTAGTTGAGTTAATCATGCCAAGTAAAAGAATGTATATAATCCGATGTCGATTCATTCATTTCTATCTAACACAATGTTGAAGTACTTGAACACCTCGCAGAATGACAACAGAAAACGTAAACGAGATTTAGCCGAAGATAGTGATGGCGGCGTTGACCTTGAACTTGAAGCATGCACGTCGTCATTGGAAGTTCCAAAAGCCGGAGATCGTCCAACGTAGGTCAACCAAAGTCGAAGTCCGGAAGATATTTTAAATCCGAATGGTTAACCACTTTCAAATGGCTTTCGTTTGACAAAAATTCACAGAAAATGTTTTGTCTCGTAAGTTATTAATTATTAATCTTCTTTTTTTTTAAGTCACTTAATAAACTACTGATCTCGTATATTATTATTATTATGTTAGCGTAGAGTAAATCTGGTAATAACCTACTGACCCGTATATAATTATTATGTTCACGTCAAGTTAACCTATTATTTTCACGTATCTTATATTATATTATTGTACCAATTTCAGATCTACCAGAAGCACAACCATAAAAATAAATTTGTAAGTGGCTCTATTAATTTCAAATTATCGGCAATAAAAGACCATATTAAATCCGAAGATCATACCTGCGCAGTAAAGAAAGACGATGACAGAACAAAGAGTTTAATTCCCAAATCTATAGAAACTGTTTCAAACCGGGCTAATAGTACAATGATTGCGTTAATCCGAAATGCTTATTTCATAGCTAAAAGAAACATTGCCATCGAAAATTATGAACAATTGATCGATTAGACAAAACAGCAGGGACACGAAATGACAAAAAAATTATATCGCGATTTTAATTCTTGTGGTGAATTTATTTCGTTAATATCTAGTGAAATTGAGGAAGGAATCCTCTCAGATATCCAAGCTAGCCCTGCTGCAAGTTTTATGCTTGACGAAAGCACAGATCTGTCTTCCGAGAAACATTTAATTTTGTATTTTAATTATTTGAAGGGTGGACACTTGCTGACTAAATTTGTAAAATTGATAGAGGTCAAAGAATGTAATGCGGTGGCAATTACTAATGTTATTATTGCATTCTTACGAACCAACAAGATAGATGTCAAAAAGATATTTGGCATGGGGTCAGATGGGGCTGCAGTGATGCTGGGAAAACCGGGTGGTGTAGCAGCCTTACTAAAGGAATATGTCCCACTTATAGAAGTTCATTGTGTTGCCCACCGTCTAGCCCTTGCTATTGTTGATGTATCGAAGGCCGATGCAGACATAGCCTTCTATGAAAGTACCCTGAATACCGTCAGGAACTGCTTGACCAACCTATTGTAAAGCCATCGGAAGTTCATAAAGTCTGATGGCTATCTATGACAAACGCCATAGAATCACTCGTAAAAACATTGCCAGCATTGTTGAAAATGTTGGAAGATAATGCAGAAACAGACATAATGGCCGATGCCTTATATTCGCGTTTAAAAACATATAAATTTCTTTTCTATACAGCATTTTTGCAAGATTTGTTTGGGTGTATCGGGGCACTGAGCAGAGCATTACAGGTACGCGACTTGGGGTACGAGGGTACGAGACAGACAGTAGACAGATTTTAAGCAGCAATGACCAAAACATACCTGGACGACGAACCCTCCTATGGACCTAAATTGGCGACATTTTTGCAAATTACTGAAGGGACAGACAAGTATTTGGGCGAGACAATGACAAGGACACATAAAGACGCTACGCTTTTAGACAGGGTACGCAAGACAGTGACTAGGGTGGTGGACAATGTAACTTCTCGGTTCCCCGACAACAAAATTCTCTCCGCGTTCACAATATTTGATCCAAAGAATGTTACCACTGATTCTAATTACGGCTTTGAGCAATTGGATATTCTAAATGGACATTTTTCAAAAGCTGAAAACTGTCCATATGACACCTGTGCAATTTTATCGAAATGGCCCATTATGCGCCAAATGATTATTTTTAATCTTAAGGGGTTAAATCATTCTGAATTACTTGTAAACTGTCATAGCAATTCTCTGAGAGAACACTTTCCCAATGTGGTAAGACTCATGGAAATAGGGAGGACCCTACCAGTTAGCAGCGTAGAGTGTGAGAGAGGTTTTTCCAAACAGAACCTTATCAAAACTAAGCTTAGATGCCGCCTAAATGTGGACACGTTAGATCGCTTGATGCGAATAAGTCTGGAAGGCCCCCCTTTATCTTCTTTCAATCCACATAAATGTCTACAAAAGTGGAAGTGCATTAAATCCCGGCAATTGTATACTGGTGATATTAAAAATAAACTTATCTGAATCATGACAATTGGCCACGTGACATTTCGCACATACGTCTTATTTCCGACTTTACACGGAAACTAATTTGTGCTAATTTGTTATTATTGATATGTGCTTATATACTTTGTTATTTTTATATATTGACAAGTGATTACAAATAAAATAATTGAAAAAAAAACATATTTATATTTACTTGTAGTTTTTCTTTTTACTAAATTATAACTTCCATTTGGTTGGATGAAAGCAAAAGTAGGAATATGCATTGTGCAAGTTAATGAAATTTGACTGTAAGTGTCGATATTATATCGACGTATGAATACAAGTATGCAATTAAAACAAAGGTTTTCTTTATTCAGAGTTTCAGATATTATTATTCCAAATACGTTATGCAATTATGGTCGTAAATAGAATATGCATAAATCAACATTACTGTTGATGAAAAGACGACTATCCGTTAGGTCTACCCGTGGCCGGTTCATTTCAAAATGGATTAAGAACCCTGGCCATAACTCTGGCAAAAATTATCAGAAATCGCTGAAAATCAATAGGCTTCTTTGTCTCATGACCGTAAACACTGTGTATCAATTTAAAGCCAATCGTATATTAACTTTAGCCTCTAGCGTCCACAAGATTTTTCAAAGTGATCAATGGCCATAACTCTGGCAGTAATTATCGGAAATCACTGAAAATCAATAGGCTTCTTCGTCTTATGACCTTAAACACTGTGTATACATTTAAAGTCAATCGGATATTAACTTAAGCCTCTAGAGCGTCCACAAGATTTTTCAAAGTGATCAAGGGCCATAACTCTGGCACTAATTATCTGAAATCGCTGAAAATCAATAGGCTTCTTCGTCTCATGACCTTATACACCTTTAGCCTATAGAGCGTCCACAAGAAATTGTGGACTCCGGACCGACGGACGGACGAACCGACGGATTGACGGGGGCGACAACAATATAAGACCACATTTCAATGTGGGCGTATAAAAATTGTTACCTGTAGAGTGCCCACAAACAATTGTGGACAGACGTCCGGATGGACAGGAGCAACGCCAATATACGTCCACATGAAAATGTGGGCGTATAAAAATTGGTAAGCATTATTACTCAATTGAAACAATCCGGATTATCAGCAAGTTGATTGACACTCATTGTAATGGTTAACCTAGGATATATATGATTAGAATTTTAAGATTTTTTCCGCCAGTTCTGAAAAAGAATTGTTATCGCCAAAATCCAAATTTTATTCACCACTTTCATATTTTTATCACAAATTGCGACTTTGGCGACCGACAGCGTGAGCCCTGAGAATTGCGGTGTGATCGGGGTTGAAAACAATAGCAATTGGCCAGATCAGTGGCTCAGGTAAACTTTTTATTTACTGGATTGGGAAGGGGCATCACTGCCAAGATGTTCGGCAGGGACAAAATTGATATTGAAAGGGCACCACCGGCCATGGTTAATTTCGAGGCCTGTCATTACCTAGAAAGAAATATATTTTGATATTTTTGTAGATAAAGATACCTGTCTGTGAGTAGCAGTTTCAAAGGATTGATAAACCATACCAAATAATTACATAAACATGATTTTTATACGCCCGCATTTTCATGTGATATACAATAATTAATAGAATCAATAAGATTTAGCCACCCATGTAGAGAAACAATATCAACACAATTCAAAAGTCGTATGCTCAAAAATGGCGGCGTATCGCCAAAACAACTATTTACTGTGGACATCACCAATCCAACCCGAATGCTGGTACAGAAAAGTCAACGACACTTTTGTAATGATTAATGCATCAGATGATCCAAATTCTTTACTGGAACACTTGAACAAGCAACACCCAAGAATTAAGTTCAACTATTCTGAAATCCAAGTATTAAACAAATATCTTCATAATAAGAAATCCAGAAAACTACAAGAAGCCATGCAAATCAAGAGATTTAAACCTGAATTGAACAGAGACGAGGGATTATATCTACCAAGGAGTTACGATATCTTAATTAATCCTTATAAACCGAAAGAGTTCAATTGTTTAAGCCTAGAAGTCTGATTCAGTGAAGCCGTCAAAATCCTCGCCTTCAGTGTCGGAATTAAAAATCCGAGCAATTTCTTTGGTTAAAACTGGTGCATCGCCATCATTATTTTCATCCACATTTTCATCAAAATTTTCATTTTCATCCGTCCTATTGATTATCTCAGCTTTAATAAATCCATTTATTATAACAGATTTCGATATTGAGGCCCAAGCGTTGCTAACCCACTGAGCTACTTCACTGTGGGTGGCACGATGCATCCTTTGTGCTGAAATAAATTAAATATTACGCTTGGATGCATTGGACGTGAACATCAATACTTGCATCGGTAAATTTGACCGTCGCTGAATCTTGCGCCGAACGAAAATTCTTTACTTCAGTCTCGGACATAACTTCTGTAAACTTGTCATTTTGTGCCAACCTTCGATACTACTGTTTACCATTGTGATGCATTCGATAATATTTATCCATTTTTGTGAAGAAAATCGATGAATTAATTTTATTTTATCAAAAAAGCACATGAACAAAAAAACATCGCTGATTTTATCACCTATTTACAGGGGGTGTAACTCTGTATGTAATAATATAGGAGGTGCTAAAACGTCTGTTTTACAACAAAGTGGCAATGGAAAAGAGACACTAGATGATCGTGACAAAACTCGGTACTTTTATTTTATTCAATCAGTATCAAATAATGTGTCGTTACGCGTGAAAACAATGATCAGGTTAGTCTTTTAATAAAACAAAAGATTAATTAACAGATAATCCCGGGTTGATTGTTATGTTTACATTTCTTTTTACCTGATCAGTGGGGGTCCAGTTCATTAACTACTACTCATGGGATTAGCGGGGGTGTTACAAAGAATGACAAGATGGTATCATTCAACAATGGCCGTTGAATTGGCGCTGTTTTGTTGAATTTATTAGTAAAATAGTGACCGCTGGCCGCGTTAGAGGAGTGACCGTTGAATAAAGAGATGAAACAATAGAATTTTTACTGGGGGAATTTATCGTGACCGCTTACAAGGAGATGTCGCTGAATAGGAGTGGCTGCTCATACAGATTCTACTGTATTTGTAAAACTGTGCTCCCCATCAGACATCCCATGTTCAGTTAATAACTTTCAGATCTGAAATCACAAGCCATTTGGGCTAGTAGATTACAATTTTTTACAAGCCCGGACCCGATTTCACTGGCCCAAAAATTCAAAAGTAGTAATACAACTTTTGTTTTAAATTCTTTATTCTCTTGAATACAAATATAATGGATTTTCATGTTTATTTTTCGAATCTCGTTAATGAAGAGCGGACCTGGAAAGCAAGATTCCATCTCATTTCGGACTCCAAAAAATATGGCCTTAACGATTTCGGACTCAGAAATAAGTTGAAAGGAAAGGTTGAATACAACTGTCAAATCAATTTATAGTAAGTCAAAAACGATTTTATAAAAATAACATGCGGGTAAAATTTAACGCTCAGAATCAAATACAGCACGTGGAGTCATGGATCACGCACAGTATAGACCTCTTATTAAGAAACGGCAAAATTTCCAATTTTGAATGTTTATGAAAAGAATGTTTTAGTTATTTGTGTCTGTAATATGTATATAAAAAAGCAGTTGATGAATTTATTCGAAATAGGCCAATTCAAAAAACAAAAGAAAATATTAGCACGAAACACTTGGTTATTAAAAGGCTCCACCAAATTGTAAAACATTAGACATTAGTTGCACAGGTAGCTTTTCTTCATACATGTCGCTTCAGTAACTAACCTGTAACTCTAAATTATCAAAGACCAGTCACATCACACAAATCCATACATGTAGGTACACAGACACTCTCTACGTACAATGTTCCATATAAATGTCGTAATATGAAACCTATGGGAATGCCTAAAAATTCTCGAAAGTCCACGAATCTGCTTTGCCTCGGCGACACCCAGATTCGTGCAATTCTATAATTCGTATCCACGTAAATTTATCCAAGTATCATGGTGCCAAACTTCCGTGCTAAATTGAATACTTCGCCGTTGACGTGTAGAATTCAGATTCTTAAATATCCGTAATAAATCTAATATCAAAACATGACTTGACACCTGTGGCTGTGCATGGCTGCATATTTACATGTACCGCGTGCGGAGCACAGGTAACGCCCCCTGGAATTTCTTTCTCACATCCATGTCTATCTTTACGCTACAAATTATATTTATATATATGGAACTTTTTCCCCGACCTAATTATTTGATTTTGTCAAATTTTCTAGTAAATTATTCATACTATAGCCTTTATTTATGGACATTGTTTTAAAATGATTAAATACACCAGACAACGAGCTGTTTGCATTTCCATTCCAGATATTTACTGTGGGGTTGTTATGGTAGAATAAGTAGTTCACATGACTTGGGGTGCGTTTTAATTTATTTAGACATAATAATTCATAATGCTATAAACTAGTGTTAAACAGGCGAAAACAAGCGTGGATGGTGTGAAATTTATTGTTATAAAATTGGCTACTTCCGACAGTGCGCAATGGACACAATGCAAATGGCGGCTTTTCGTGGTATTTCCGAGCTTAATTCTTGCATTTAGAAATGAATAATTAAATGTACGTGGCGTAGACGTGAGTATTGTGGTCTCAAGTCAGTTTACTGAACATAAAATAGTTTTTCTTGCTACCTGTCAGACGTAAAATTCGCCTGTCGCCGACAAGATAGGCGAACATTTCGAGCTGTGACTGATTTTTCAATCGAGAACCCCATTGCGGTTTCATGCCAGATCGCGTGACCTTGTAAAGGAAAATGTGTTTTCCATATAATATTTTGAGAAAAAGGCGAATATTTATCTTTCTTTCTCGAGTAATTTGGAATAAAAACGGTTGAAAGTTTTAAAATTTTCCACAAGCCAGTGCTTTTTAAATTTTTACTGGCCAAATCAAAAATCTACTGGCCACGGGCATTCGGGCCAGTGCTAATTTCGCACACTGAATGTTCCCAGGTCTTACGGAGTTCGGCCTTAAAACACCGGTTAACACTGATATCTAATGGTTGCAAGAGTTTTGTCATCCCTCCAGGAATTATTCCAAGAATTGTTTTCGTCGCTTTCACTTTTGCCTTTGTATCATCACTGATATGCGCACGCATCGAGTCCATGACTAGCATGCTTGTTTTGGTACGAAAAAGGCCACCGGCACGGCGAGAAAAGCATTTTTCTAACCATCTCCCTATCATTTTATTGTCCATGCACCCTTTGGGATTTACTTCAATGACCAAGGAGCTGGGAAACTTCTCTTTTGGCATGGTTTTTCTTTTAAATATTATCATTGGCGGCAATTTGCCGCCATCGGCAGAACAGGCTAATACTATGGTAAAACTTGACTTTTCGTGGCCAGCCGTCCGGATAGTGATTGTGTCCTTTCCCTTGGCATCTATAGTGCGGTTCATAGGGATATCAAATGTCAGAGGAACCTCATCCATGTTTATAATGTTTGAGTCACTCAAACCAATTTCTCTTATCTTTGTCTGGACAAAGTTCCGGAAACTGGCCAGCTTTTCTTCGAAATTTCTGTGGCATGGTTGTTCTTTGACGTATGCTTAGACCCTTTCTTCTCATAAATCTGAAGCACCAGGAAGGATTACCGTTGAAATTTTCAACGCCGAGATCAGTGGCAATCTGTCTAGCTTTTAGCCGTAACTGCACGGTGTTTAAACCCCTACACGGGGCACGTTGTGTCAAGACATATTCTTCTAATTTGTCTTCTATGTCACCCTATCTAGCTTTGCAGCCTCTGTTAGCTTTCTTTGTCTTTTTTGTCTTTCTCAACACCTCCTTCGTTTTTCTCCAGTCTCTTACACACTTTTCACTCACTCCATACATTCTATGCGCTGCCATGTTTCCACCATTCTCTTCGGCGTAGTTTACCACTTATAGCTTAAAAGCTGCTGTATAGGATTTGCGTGTCTTTACGGAAGGCATTTTGAAATATGACTGACAAGTATTTAAAACATCTTATTTACATACGTTGGGATTTATTTTGAAAAGTACACACATGCTTTTAATTTGATTACTTTGAACCAATACAATTTTGCCGACTTCGATTCATGTGTTTTAATCGCACGTGATCTGGTAAACTGTATATCCACGTTTGGGGGGGGGGGGGGGGTATGTAGGGGACAGGAATTGGTACCTAAGTGGGTGGCAGTAAACAAATCCAGGATGTTTGAGAAGCAGATCTAGCTACCTGATTTTTCTTTGATGACATAATGACATATGCTCCTAAAAAACATACACGCCATAATCCAGTGGTTAGGTTCGTTTGTTTAATCCTTATTTAAATACGCTAGTTTCCTCCAATAAACCATCTGATTCCACAGCTAAGCTAGTAACTTGAGTAGCCTACTAGTAGAATTAAAAACTATCAGATACAGGCTGGATCACCGGTATTATATTTTTTTTATTTATTAATCGGGAATCACTGAAATAAGTGTTGACAAAGAAGAGGGCAAAAATAAAATTAATTGTGAAATAAATTTGTTGGATTTAATACCCCGTTTCCGTTCTTTCACTAGTTAACTGTCTCTCAAACTAACGCGATAACTCGCGTGACTTGGTTTAACATGCGTACTACATGGCATTATGATTTTTCACTAGGATATTAGCGAGTATATGTTGACATATTGACGGCTATAAAATGCTAAAAAAGAGTCGAAGCAATTTTTCGAGCTTCATCCACATATACATCGAGGCAATTTTTCGACCTTCATCCATATATATGTCGAAGCAGAGTATAAGAAAAGCTCCCGATCATCATGAAAAAAAGTATCGACTCATACCCTGTAAAATACGGTACTTGTTCATCTCAAGACCTTAAACTCTGTGTATCTGAAGTTAATCGGATGGTAACATAAGCCTCTAAAGTGTCACAAGATTTTTTGAAGTGATCAAGGGTCATAACTTGGGCGGAAATCGCTGAAATCAATAGAATTCTTCGTCTCATGACCTCAAACACTGCGTATAAATTTTAAGTCAATCGGATATTAACTTTAGCTTCTAGAGCGTCCACAAGATATTTTGAAGTGATCAAGGGCCATAATTCTGGCAGTAATTATTGGAAATCGCTGAAAGTCAATAGGTTCCTTCGTCTAATGAGCTTAAACACTGTGTATAACACTGGCAGTAATTATCGAAAATCGCTGAAAATCAATAGGCTTCTTTGTGTCATGACCTTAAACACTGTGTATAAATTTAAAGTCAATCAGATATTAACTTTAGCCTCTAGATCGTCCACAATTCAGGAATGAAGTTAGTATTTTTACTGATCAAACGTTGGATAAAACGATGTTTTTTTTATATTGTATTCTATTAATTATTATATCAACTTATCTGAGTATCAAATGCATCAATTTCACTTAGTCAAAATTGATCCCATCAAACCGTCTGTAATTGGTTTGTGTTACCTATTTCTATTGATTGGTAGTTTCACATTTTCATGTAGACATATTGTCCTTCCACAATTTGAAATACAGGTCTATCTCCCAGAGAGAGAGAGAGAGAGAGAGAGGAATGGGGTATAACACCCACTCGACACAAACTAGGTCATTTCGAGACTAACATATGGTTCAATTTTATTTCAACAATTCACTTGTGCATAGGGGTCTTTAGCAGTGGGAGGAAACCGGAGCACCCAGAGAAAATCTATGAGGTTGAACTGGCAACAAGACTCCTTGTCACGTACAACCGGGGAATCGAAACCAGGCCAGTTGACTCAATGACAGACCTTATGATACAGCGCGCATGCGCTGACAACTCGGCCATTCACCCCCACCCCACCTCTCAAAGATCTTGTTTCCTTTTGATATTGACATGTATCGGACCATAACTTCATAGCTTGTTATGCATGTTTATAACCCAACAAGATGAAACTTAAATTATATCGCTTTTGATTTTTGCATATCAACAAATGTGGCCGTATCTTGCCTGGCAACCGCTCGTTATTTACTTTATACTAATTTATAGGTACAATTTTTAGATCTATCATTGTACAATATGATTTCTTCTATAGACATATATATATATGAATTAAAGGTGTTTTGGGTTTCATTTGTTGATTCAAAACTAAAATCTATCAGCTGTTGTACAACACATGTAAAAGATAGTCTTCCAAACAAAATTTTATAATTTGTGGCAGACAATATCTGTGTTCGGCTGCTTTTATTTCACTAATCTTTTGAAAACATTTTTTTACCAAATTCTGCTGAATTGTACATTTCATGATGAAAAGTAACTGAAACAATGAAATTATGTTTTTAACTTACTTGACAATACCAAATCCTAAACTAACAATTATCACTAGCATCCTTGCTAATGTTCTTTTGAATGAAGAAACTATTTCTCCTAAAATAACAGCTCCATCAACTGAAGATCCTGTTTTGGATATATTCTCATATTCACCAAAAAATACAGCTGCTTCTAGCATACCTAAACATAGGAAATATATAATACAGTCGGTTTCATTTAATAGAACAAAAATTTCACGATCATTCTTTATCAATCGAAGTAGATCTCAAGATGCTCGTTATTTGGAAATGATCATTGTAGGAGTCATAATTATGAGGAGAAGAATTCAGTGGTAAGCCAAAATCCACGCTGATTAATTTGTAAACAAAGGCGAATAATTTCATGAACGTGAGTTCAAGCAATAATCATAAAAGACAGTTTTTAGAAAAGAGAGCTAACCCCAATGCTTCACACTAAATTTGTAAAAAAAAAGATAGGTTGCCAGGCAATGAAACATATGCCCACAGCAGCTAAATCGTTCGGGCATTCAAAAAAAGAGTTATTACATATTTTTACTTTCGCCGTGTTGAGTTCAACTTTCTATGGGAAAATTTTCTCTGCATGGGGGCACCCTAACAATGTATGACACAACCCTACAAATTTCACAGGAAAGTTGTTTTGTTCGTGATGCATCATGTACATGCAAGGCCTCAGTTATGGGTAGGTGTAATCATGTCTGTGCCCTTTTGTTTGCCCTCGAAGATTTTATTGAAACAAAAGGAACAGATTCAAATGCATGTACCTCAGTACTGTGTGAGTGGAATAAAGGACGTAAAAAACAAAAAGATCCAAAGCGCATCACTAATGCAAGTCATGGTAATCAAAAGAAAAAACGGGTTGATGATATCATTTCACATGATCCCACACCAAAATATACCGGGACCCAAATATACCAGAGGATCCCAAGACACAGTAAATGACTTTGTACATCGCATGGAATCAGGGTCTTCAATTTCATTAAAGTCTATGTCCATGTGGCTCAATTTGCTAGTAAGGCAATATGAGGACTACCAGGTAAGCAGTGACCTTAAGGACAATTTAGTGAACAGGACAAAAGTACTACTGCATGAAATCTCAATAGCAGCCATCGGCGATGACGTCATTGAAATGCGATATGCGCATCACATGATACTCAACTCTGGCAGGGTCGTACAAACATTGGCACCAAGCATTGTAAACAATGGCCGAGTCTAAGAAAATACTCGTAATAAAATTATCTGAAAATGATGTTCCAGGGGCTAAATTTAGATGTAATGAAATCAAATAACATTCAGTTTGCGAATTAAAGCGTTGGCTGCAATGTAGAGGACTTCCCGTAACTGGAAATAAGTCGGAACTTGTTCGAAGGTTTGTGTACTTTGTTATCGTATTGTCAATGTCAGCATGGCCGATCTATTAGGCCTAGTACTATTACTACTATTATTTTTGCAAAACTTATCATTTACTTATCATTTATTTATTCATAGAAACATGTGAAACTATATTTGCACAAGCTATAATTTCCTTTCCAAGCTTTAACAAGTAATCAAATCAAAGTAAAGAAAACACAGAGTAAATCATTCAATCAGGCAAGTTTCAGTTTGCGACAAACTATGGAATTATAAATAGGAATAGGACGCTTGGTATTTCATTCGATATTTTACTTGATTTATACATATTTTGTTGCTTTTAGTTTTAAATAGTAAATATTATTTCAACTTGTGCTCAGTCTAGCAGAAAACACTAATTTTTAATTTATTTAACTTCAGATGTCTGTGCTGTATAGAAGCAAGCGAAGATGGAGAAATTGTAGTGTCTATTGATGGTGGAAGCTGGTACCAGAGAAAAGTTACTAAAGTTCTACAAGCTTCATGTGCTGATCAGTTGTCTGAAGTTCCACTTTTGCCAACTACAGGGTGGAGTAAATTTCCGTCAAAAAAGGTGCCAAGTGCTTTTTCCTATGGTATGAGTCATGACCACATCATAGCCACTGCTGTAGTGCATGAACCAGATGGTGATCAAACGTTAACTGACTTTGGCACATCAAAACCTATGCATAAAGGTCGACAATATTTTGCTAACGGACATGTCAAGGACATTGAAGACCAACAAAAGCATGGATGCTATTTTTTAAAATGCAAGGTATTAGCTTCATACGAGACCGATAAAAACTATAATGTAACTTTAACCTTAGACTCAAATTCGGCTAAAGATTTAGATGCCTCATGCTAATGTCGTGCGTCAGCCATGAGCAGGTGTAACCATGTGGCTGGTATCTTGTTTGCACTAGAAGATTATACGATTCGCTTCGGATATCAACCAACAAGTGCAACAAGTGAGTTGTGTAAATGGAATGTGGGACGGAAAGCGAAGCGTGATCCTAAACCATGCCATGAAGCTGCATACAACAAAAAGCTGAAATCCGACAGGATTATATCACATGACCCTCGTCCCCAACATATGATTGCAGATGATGAAACTTTCGTTAACAACTTTGTGGCAACAGTCCCAAATGCAGGCAGTAATTCCATGTTTGTGCAGATCATGGAGATCAAATACAATGACTATGTGGTGGACACTGACCATCTTCGTAAACTTTCCCAGTTAACAATAAATAGTTTAAAAGAGAGCATTCAAGGAAACCAGCCTGTAGAAATAGGCAATACGAAGGGGCAGACAACCTCGGACAGCTGGTATGAAACACGCTCACTTCGAGTTACTGCTTTAAATGCAAAAACTGTCACGACAACTAAGTCCAAGCAAGGACAGTATAATTTATTGAAGCGACTTCTTTGGAGTAAAAAAGTGCTGGACCTCAAAGCGCTAAAATATTAACGGGACAATGAGGACCACGCATTTAAAAAATTCCAAGAGGGAAGTTTAAAACCTGGACATACTCTGACCAAGAGTGGTTTTTGAGTAAACCCAAAATATCCAGATTTAGGTTGCAGCCGCGATGGCTTAATCTGGGATTGTAATAAAAAATTAGTGGGTGTGCTGGAAATAAAGTGTCCCCTTGTGCTAGAAAATAGTGGACCCACTGATTTAGAAAACTTATCAAAAAAACAAATAAACAATCTGTGTTATAAAATAGAAAATGGGGAATTAGTTCTGAAACAAACACATTCATACTATTTTCAAATTCAAATGCAGATTGCAATTTGTGAAGTTGACTTTTGTGATTTTAACATTTGGTCTCAAAAGGGAATGTGTATCGAGAGGATACAAAGAGATATTGGATTTTGGAATGCACTTTTTCCAAAACTGATAGATTTTCACCACAATATATTATTGCTAGAGTATTTGGAGCAGAGAATCCCTCGCCGACTGTTACCAGTCAATTTAAGCCAATCAGCCCAGTGATAAATAAAAACATAAAACTATTCATTTGATTGTACTGTATTTTCGCGACTGGAGAACTTCTTTAAAAAGGAATCCTCTGTCTGCTATTACTAAATCACCCAGGTTTAAATATTCTACCAATCCAGACTTTATGAAAATTTCTTTGTACGATATGCTCCCTTATAAACGTCCGACAAGAAGGAAATGCCTCCTGTCAAAGCAATTCCAGCAAGACATTTCAATGTGGAGTGGTGTTTATATGACGAGTACAAATTCCCATGTTCTGCAAAGTTCCTTGATGACTGAACAAAATTCTCGAAGCAGTCTATTATCACTCTAACATTCTTAAAAGATTTAAAAGATGCTGGAAGGTGTTCTCTGATTAATTCTCTGGATGGAAACATTCTCTGTCTGATACAGGCGGTCTGTTTATATAAAAAATGAATCCATGTGTTGATAATTTCAGACACACAGCTTATACTCAAATCAAATCTGTACGCTAAGTCTTCATTAGGGAAGGCATGTCTAAGTTTCATCAGGGTTAAGAGCAGTTGATTTTTTGGAGTTATTTTTCGGGTGATTGGTTTTCTAATTTTTATACTAATTGAACGTGTTTTTTTTCCTTTCCAGTATATATACTGAGCGCCATGGAAAACGCATCACTTTTTTTCCCAAATATTTTATTACTAGGTGGTTTTGTATGTATAATATTATGCAATACTATGAACTATTGTTTCACACAATGCTCCCAAACACAAAAAATATCGGCCCGTGTGCACAAGAAAAAATTGCACGAGATGCACATGAAAAACCCAATATTCACGTGCAGCATTGTGTGTGAGCCCTTTAAAAGCATGTTTTCAACTTAATGTGCAGTACATGAACTGTGAAACGTCAATCTGTCGTAATTTGTCGTTGGACGTGTGAAGGAATCGAGCTAGAGATGCCGAGACTTACTGAAAATCAACGGAATGAAGCCATGGGAATGTCCCGGGCTGGCATGTCTACACGTGCTATTGCCAGACACTTCAATTGTCATCAGTCCACTATTGTAAGGTTGGTGGAACGTGTTCGAGTTACTGGATCAACACATGACCGTCAACGCGTTACAACCCAGGCTCAAGAGCGCTACATCCGGGTCACTCATCTGCGTGACAGATTCCGCCCAGCGACGCGAACAGGTTCAGCAGTCGTCGGAAGACAAGGACCAGTAAGTGCCAACACGGTAAGACATCGTCTAAGAGAAGTAGGACTCCGTGTACGACGACCTTATGTTGGAGCTATCCTCAGGGATCATCACCATCAGCGGCGTTTGATATGGGCTCAAGGACACCAGACATGGAGAAGAGTAGACTGGCAAAGTGTGCTCTTCAGTGATGAGAGTCGCTTTCATCTTTATCACGCTGATGGCCGTCAACGTGTGTTGAGACGTCTTAAGGAACGTCTTGCAGACTGCTACGTCTTCAAAACGAATCGATTGGATGGGGGAAGTGTAATGGTGTGGGGAGGCTTCACATTTCATCACCGGACCGCCCTACACATTTGCAGGGGTCGCGTTAATGCTGTAGCCTACCGTGATGATGTCTTGCAACTTCAGCACTTACAACAGGATAATGCACGTCCGCATACCGCCCGTTTTAGTATGGACTACCTGGCTGCTAACAACATCAATGTCTTGGACTGGCCAGCCATGTCACCAGACATGGCACCGATAGAACATGTCTGGGATGAGATTGGACACCGTCTGTATCGGAGACCACAGATGCACACCATTGCTGCTTTAGAAGCTGCTCTTGTCCAAGAATGGAACAATTTGCCCCAGGCCTTCTTTCAAACATTGGTTAATTCCATGCAACGAAGCTGCAACGAGTGTGCGTAAGAACCTGTGGAGGACACACGCGCTGCTGACATCTGTGTCATACTTTTGGTTTTGACCCCTCTGACTTTGTACTGTTGATTACAGATTAAAAATCCATAAGTGTACAAATGTGTTCCCATTGATGTGTTCCCATTTGAATATTGTTCACAATAAGAAGCAAAATAAATAAGATATGTTTACAGGATCATTTTGTTATACGAAAAACTAAGTGATGCATTTTCCATGGCGCTCAGTATATGATTAATAACAGTATCGCCAAAACAATTAAATAAATGATTAAATTGGGCAACTGTTAGCCCTGAGTAAAACTTAAACAGTTTTCCACTTTTTGACAATTTTGTATAACTAAATTTTTGCACAGGTTTACTGTTTAATAGATGAATTATTTTTGTTAATTATTTGATGTATTTTTCCAGCAACTACATCACTGCAGGCATACGTCATTTGTGTTTTTTTAGATTCTCTGTAGCTACATGTACCGTTTGTCGTCCTGTCTGCCGTGTTGTCTTCTAGCACAGGGCTAGCACCAAATGATGACACATTCGTTAACGAAGGGCCAATATCCTGGAGAGACAATAGAGCTTCCGAAACCTTGAATAGCTGCTTCTTAGAAACTGGAGCAGATCTTGGTGTTGGTGTTTTCCTCTTCCTAGAAAATTTTTCCCTCTGAAACGAGACAAACAATAATATATTTAGAAATAATCGAGTAGTAGAAGGAGTACAAGTATGTGTCCTGTACAGGCCTATTATTGGGAGGGTGGGGGGAATAAATGAAAACAATTAAATCATAATTCAGTTGTTTTTTTTTTAGTACGGTACTCACTCCTTGCTTACTACACATCATACTGATTACTGTGGTAGACACGGTGCAACACTAGGTAGTTAGGGGTGGGGTAACTTACTGTTTAATTGTCGACAACCTACTTGTCAGTAAACAACTAGTAGTTCAATTTATCTATTCAATTTCATTGTGATTGGTTCTTAAAACTAGTCGACACCCGTACTACTTTACTAGTCCGTAGTCGACTACACAGTACAGTAGTCCAAACAAAAGTCAATACTTCAATAATTACTTTTAGTGTTTACTGGTACATTCATTGTTTATGATTTAATAGGCCTAAGTAACAAAATACATACCTGTTGCGGTGTAAATAAAGCTGGTATTGGATCAGGATGATCGTTTGTGGGACCATTTTCACCAACAAAATGCTTACTGCATATATAAGTCCATTTCTTTACGTTTTCTGTGGTGAAATTTTCTCGTCCACAAGCATGTGCCCACCACTGACATTTTTCAAAGTTTGTTTTAGGTTTCGGAAAAGTTAACCAAGTTACATTATTCATATAATCCCTATCAGAATATCTAGTATCACCTCTTTTAATATCATGGGTTTAGCTGTTCAAGTCATAAAAATTCATTGAAAATCAATGTACTTGTTCGTCTCAAGATCTTAAACTCTGTGTATCAATCTGAAGTCAATCAGATGATAACTTTAGCCTTTAGAGTGTCACAAGTGATCAAGGGCCTCTAGAGTGTCCACAAGATTTCTTGAAGTGATCAAGGGCCATAACTCTGGCAGTAATTATCGGAAATTGCTGAAAATCAATAGGCCTCTTCGTTTCATGACCTTAAACACTGTGTATAAATTTAAAGTCAATCGGATATTAACTTTGGCCTCTAGAGCGTCCACAAGATTTTTGAAGTGATCAAGGGCCATAACTCTGGCAGTAATTATCGGAAATCGCTGAAAATCAATAGGCTTCTTTGTCCCATGACCTTAAACACTGTGTATAAATTTAAAGTCAGTCAGATATTAACTTTGGCTTCTAGAGCATCCACAAGATTTTTCAAAGTGATCAAGGGCCATAACTCTGGCAGTAATTATCGGAAATCGCTGAAAATCAATAGGATTTTTCGTCTCATGACCTTAAACAATGTGTATCAATTTAAAGTCAATCGGATATTAACCTTGGCCTCTAGAGCGCCCACAAGATTTTTCAAAGTGATCAAGGGCCATAACTCTGGCAGCAATTATCGGAAATCGCTGAAAATCAATAGGCGTCCTCGTCCCAAGATGTCTTCGTCACAAGCAATTGTGGACGCCGGACTGACGGACGGAGGGACGGGGGCAACGACAATATACGACCACATTTCAATGTGGGCGTATAAAAAGGCATTGTGGGAAAATTATGATAAAGATTTTACAACAAAGGCCATGTTGTATGGCATTACAAATGAAACGAGTACTTTACAAGCATATAAAAAACAATGTGGTTTTCAGGTTCTAGAAACTGGTTTTTGGCTAAATTCAAAGTGCCCTGAATTGGGATGTGAGTCATCAAAATATGAAGTCCTAGAAGTCAAGTTCCCTTTTGTTTTAAAAGGAAAGGATGTGAGACATTTTGAAAATGAGCTTACAAGTAAGCAACAAAACACTTTCTGTTTACAGAGGTCAGGGGACCAATTCCAACTGAAGCGCAGCCATGCATATTTTTATCAAGTTAAAATGCAGATGGGTATAATGTGACTGGAATGGTGCGATTTTGTGGTGTGGTAAGAGATGAGTTTCTTAACTATACGATTCGAATTTGATAATGTCTTTTGGCTAGAACTGAAACAAATCAATTTGCTTCCATCATAATTGGCTATGTGCAGAGCTTTTGGAAATGCGTCTTTTGCCAATAAATTTGAATACGTGATTCTTTTAGTTGCAGAACTCAACATGTACATGTTGATAATAGTTGTCACAAGTAGCTCCTGAAAATTAATTTAACAAATTAACAACAAATATAATTTGAGTCATCAAAGCCTCCAAATTTAGTGGAATAATTTTTTGTAAAATTCTGAATTTTATTATTCTCTCAATGGACCGCTCGACATGTATTCTGTAATGGCAATGTCTTTTGTCAAGGCTTCTTCTTGAGGTCTTAGTTTTTCACGGCCAGCTAGAAATGGGGGAATGATAAGATCTACCTTTCGAGAGTTCGGTACATCTCTAATATTGTACCCCCTATTTGCCATAATAACATCACCTGGCACTAGATAATCCAAGTACCCTGATTTTAAAACAATGTCTTTGTCAGATATGGAGCCTTCAAAAGTATCGCTTACAAACATGAATGCACCATTTGGTGAAATAGTAGTTATCACTTTATATGTTGTGTGGGCTTTATAACCAGAATATAGATTACCCTGTCTATGAAAATTTCCTGGTCTCTGTGAAAAAAAACCCTGTACAATCAATAATACATTGTATATTCTTGTACTTCTTAAATGACAAGGGAATGTGTTCTTTGATTTGCTGTCTCGTTGCAAACATGTGCTCCTTGAGTGGGGTGAATTGTTTATAAAGAAATTGTATCCCGGTTAAGACTATACTTGATACTGTTGACAGGCTCACTGGAAATCTGTAGGCTAAATCCTTAGCAAGAAATCTTTGTCGGAGATGCATTAATGTCATTCATATGGCATTCTTAGGTGATATAACTTATAAGGTATTTAGATGTGTTTGCAGATCCACGGTTTCAATATTGCAAAAGACATACCGCTGATTCTAAAGATAGGTTGCCAGGCAACGAAACATACGCCCACAGCAGCTAAATCGTCTGGGCAGTCAACAAGAGTTGTCGCATATTTATAATACATTAAAATCTGATTAAGAGTAACAACTCATTAAGTAATTATCAGAAAACTATTAGAATTTGTTGGGTTTTTAGAAAGTTCTGCCCCATGCTAACGTTTAGTATATGAAACTTTTAACATCATGGATTTAGCTGTTCAAGTCATAAAAATTCATTGAAAATCAATATACTTGTTCGTCTCAAGACCTTAAACTCTGTGTATCAATCTGAAGTCAATCGGATGATAACTTTAGCCTCTAGGGCCTTACAAGATTTTTCAAAGTGATCAATTATCGGAAATCGTTGAAAATCAATGATTTTTTGGCTCATGACCTCAAACACTGTGTATAAATTTAAAGTCAATCGGATATTAACTTTAGCCTCTAGAGCATTTACAAGATTTTTTGAAGTGATCAAGGGCCATAACTTGCGCAGTTATTATGGAAAATCTTGAAAATGAAATGAAATGGGGTTTAATGTCCTACTGTTCTGCTCCTTTGCTGGGCTAATGAAGACGGGCATATGCCATACAGTGTGCTATGAGGGAAATTTTGCCCGGGCAGCGGCACTATCGCCTGCTCTTATATCGAATTCCAACTGCCAAGGGATCTTTTACGTGCATTCTAATGTATACACAGGACCTCGGTTTTTCGTCTCATCCGAAGGACAAGACAGCTGTCCTTGTCAGGCCCCCCATCCTGCATCACTGACAAGGGGGAACCACGCTGGAAAATCTGGATGAACTTTCTAGGCAATGCATGGATCAAACACCCGACCTCCAGGCTAGCCACTGAAAATGAATAGACTTCTACGTCTCATGACGTTAAACACTATGTATAAATTTAAGGCCAATTGGATATTAACCCGTTAAGCGTGACATTTTTAAACCGTTAACTATCCCCTATTGTGTACTTAATTTGACAAAGTGACGAAGAACTATGTACTATGTTCTAAGAATAGGTTGGGGAAAATACCTCCAAGGCGTTATAGTACACCCTACAAAATCGGATAATAATTGTGACCTCTAGAGGGTCCACAAGCTTCGTATTACACACTTCTAAACAATTTGCATACAAAGAGCGGCCATTTTGTTGGGCAGTTTCATTTCGATTTTTCCGAAATACGAATTCAACCTTCATTATGGTGGAATAGTGATGTATTTAAATGGTTTTTAAAATTGGAAAAAAAATGTGGCCTCTAGAGAATCAGCAAGCTAAAAATGCATTTTTTTCGAATAATCAGGGGCCATAATCCAGGAAGTTAAGTTCTGGTATCCGCGATTATCAAAAGGAACCAAGATCTTAGTGTGTAATGGTGATATATTCACACGTTTTTTTTTAAATCGGGTAAAAATTGAGACCTCTACAGGGACCACAAGCTAAAAACATGATTTTTTGTTGAATCAGAGGCCATAATTCAGGAAGTTACAATCCGATATGCGCAAATATTGAAAGGAACCGAGATCTTTGGGGTATAAACTTGCATTTCAAGTTTCATCAAAATCGGACCAAAATTGTCGCCTCTAGAGCGTCCACAGCTTTGATATACCAGATGTTTACACTATTTCCGTACGAGGGGCGGCCATTTTGTCCGTCAGTTTGGTCTGATTTTCATGAAATTCGAACTCAATGGTGATATATTTGAATGTTTTTTTAAATCGGATAATAATTGTGACCTCTAGAGGAACCACAAGCTGAAAATATGTACGAAAATAGAAAGAAATCAAGATATTTGGCTTATAAACATACATATCAAGTTTCATCAAAATCAGATGAAAATTGTGACCTCCTGATAAACAATATTGTGACACTATTTGCGAACGAGGGGTGGCCATTTTGTCCAGTAGTTTCGATCTCAACCACCCTTAGGGTGTAACATTGATATAATGTAACGTTTTTTTAAATTGGATAAAAATTGCGACCTCTATGGTGTCCACAAGCTAAAAACATGATTTTTCGTACAATCAGGGGCCATAATTCAGAAAGTTATGGTCCAATATGCGCGAATATCGAAAGGAACCAAGATCTGTTGGTTATAAACATACATTTTATGTTTAAACCAAATCGGATAAAAATTGTGACCTCTACAGTGTTCACAAGCTAAAAACGTGATTTTTCGAACAATCAAGGGCCATAATCCATGAAGTTACAGTCCGATACATGCCAATATCGAAAGGAACCGAGATCTTAGGGTGATAAACCTATATTTCAAGTTTCACTGAAATCGGAAAAAAATTGTGACCTGTAGAGTGTTCACAAATAATTGTGTATGGACGGACAGGGGCAACGACAATATACGTCCACATGAAAATGTGGGCGTATAACAAAATAAGATCTGTGTTTAAATCAGATTGCTAGAGGGTCCAAAACTTTCGTATTTCATACTTTTACACGATTTGCATACAAGGAGTGGTCATTTTGCCAGGCAGTTTTGGTCCGAAATTCGAACTCAGCCTTCATTATGGTGTAATGGTGTTATAGTTAAACAGTTTTTAAAATCAGATAAAAATTGTGACCCTTAGAGGGACCACAAGCTAAAAACGCCATAATCCAGGAAGTTACAGTCTGATATGCATAAATATACAAAGGACGCAAGATCTTTGTGATATAAACATATACTTTAAGTTTCATCAAAACCGGATCAAAATTTTGACCTCTACAGGGTCCACAACCTTGATATTACATACTTTAACACTACTTGCATACAGAGAGCGGGCATTTTGTCGGGAAGTTTCAGTCCAATTTTCACGAAATTCAAACTCAACCATCATTATTATGTTGTAATATATTCAAACTTTTTTTTAATTGGATCAAAATCGAGCTAATAACGCGATTTTTAGGGGTAATAATCCAGGAAGTTACGATCCGATATGCGCAAAGATAGAAAGACTCTGAGATCTTTGTGGTATAAACATATATTTCAAGTTTCATCAAAATCGGATAAAAATCTTGACCTCTAGAGTATCCACAATTGGATCAAGATAGGTTGCCAGGCAACGCCCACAGCAGCTAAATCGTCTGGGCAGTCAACACAAGTTGTCACATATTTTTAATTTTGTTGGTAATGAAACATTTATAATACACTAAAATCTGATTAAGAGTAACAACTCATTAAGTAATTATCAGGAAATCATAAGAATTTGTTTGGTCCATGCTGACGTTTAGTATACTAAACATTTAATACCATGGATTTAGCTGTTCAAGTTACCAAAGATAGGTTGCCAGGCAACGAAACATACGCCCACAGCAGCTAAATCCTCCGGGCAGTCAACAAGAGTTGTCGCATATTTTTACTTTTATTCAGTAATGAAACATTTATAATACACTAATATCTGATTAAGAGTAAAAACTCAATATACTTGTTTGTCTCAAGACCTGAAACTCTGTGTATCAATCTGAAGTCAATTGGATGATAACATAAGCCTCTAGACTGTCACAAGATATTTCAAAGTGATCAAGGGCCATAAATCTGGCCGTAATTATCAGATATCATTGAAAATCACTAGGCTTCTTCGTTTCATGACATTAAACACTTATATTAACTTTGGCCTCTAGAGCATCCACAAGACATTTTGAAGAGATCAAGGGCCATAACTCTGGCAGTAATTATCGGAAATTGCTGAAAATCAATATGCTTCTTTGTCTCGTGGCCTTAACACTGTATAAATCTAAAATCAATCGGATATTTACTTTAGCCTGTAGAACGTCCACAAGATTTTTCAAAGTGATCAAGGGCCATAACTCTGGCAATAATTATCAGACATTGCTGAAAATCAATAGTCTTCTTCGTCTCATGACCTTAAACACTGTGTATAAATTTAAATTCAATCGGATATTATCTTTAGCCTCTACAGCATCCACAGGATTATTCAAAGTGATCAATGGCCATAACTCTGGCAGTATTTATCGTAAATCTGTGAACATAAATAGGATTCTTCGTCTCATGACCTTAAACACTGTGTATGAATTTAAAGTCAATCGGATATTAACTTTAGCCTGGAGAGCGTCCACAAGATTTTTCAAAGTGATGAAGTGCCATAACTCTGGCAGTAATTATCGGAAATCTGTAAAAATCAATAGGCTTCTCCCTTTCATGACCTTAAACAGTGCGTATAAATCTAAAGTCAATCAGATATTAACTTTAGCCTCTACAGTGTCCACAAGATATTTCAAAACAATCAAGGGCCATAACTCTGGCAGTAATTCTCGGAAATAAATGAAAATCAATAGAATCACACGTCTCATAACCTAAAACCCTGTGTGTAAATTTAAAGTCAATTGGATATTAACCCGTTAAGCATGAAGTTAACTTTGATGAAGTGACAAAGAACTATGTACTATGTTCTAAGAATAGGTTGGGGAAAATACCTCCAAGGTGTTATAGTACGCCCTACAAACAGTGAGTGGCAGTTGTCTAGGATGTTATATAACGACCTACGCAGTTAACGGGTTAACTTTAGTCTCTAGAGCGTAAAGAGGAGATATTTCAAAGAGATCAAGGGCCATAACTCTGACAGTAACTATCGGAAATCGCTGAAAATCACTAGGCTTCTTCGTCTCATGACCTTAAACAGTGCATATAAATTTAAGGTCAATCAGATATTAACTTTAGCCTCTACAGTACAGTGTCCACAAGATATTTCAAAGTGAGCAAGGGCCATAACTCTGGCAGTAATTATCGGAAATCGTGTATAAATTTAAGCAATTGTGGACGCCGGTCCGACTGATGGATGGATGGCAACGGCAATATACGACCACATTTCAATGTGAGCGTATAAAAATTGTGACCTCGGATTTATATGCGTCAGTATTTCAGTTTGAACGTATTATTTAAATAACAAGCCAACAGTGAGGCTGATGTTCCCCGCCGAAATCCCTAGCATTAGTGGACCAGCGGCTGCCAGGCAGGATACGCCCACATTTTCGAGAGATGGATAGAAAACAAGCTAAAACGAAAGTGATTTTTCCTACAATCAAGGACCATAATTCAGGAAATTACAATTCGATATGCGCAAATATCGAAAGGAACCAAGATCTTTGGGTTATCAACTTACATTTCAAGTTTCAACAAAATCGGATAAAAATTGTGACCTCTATAGGGTCCACAACCTTGATATACCATATTTTTACGCAATATGAGAACGAGGGGCGGCCATTTTGTCTGTCAGTTTTGGGCTGATTTTCACGAAATTCGAACTCAGTCGTCCTTAGGGTGTAACGGTGATATAATAATACGTTTTTTTAAATCGGATAAAAATTATGACCTTTATAGGGTCCACAAGCTCAAAACGCGATTTTTTGTACAATCATGGGCCATAATTCAGTAAGTTACAGTCCGATATGCGCGAATATCGGAAGGAACCAAGATCTTTGGGTTATAAACTTACATTTCAAGTTTAAACAGAATCGGATAAAAATTGTAACCTCTATAGGGTCCACAACCTTGATATACCATATTTTTCACTATTTGAGAACGAAGGGCGGCCATTTTATCTGTCAGTTTTTGGCCGATTTTCACGAAATTCAAACTCAGTCGTCCTTAGGGTGTAACAGTGATATAATAATATGATTTTTTAAATCGGATAAAAATTATGACCTCTATAGGGCCCACAAGCTAAAAACGTGATTTTTCGTACAATCAGGGGCCATAATTCAGGAAGTTATGGTCCGATATGCGCGAATATTGAAAGGCACTGAGATCTTTGGGATATAAACTTACATTTCAAGTTTCAACCAAATCGGATAAAAATTGTGACCTCTATAGGGTCAACAACCTTGATATACCATATTTTTACGCTATTTGAGAACGAACAGCGACCATTTTCTCTGTCACTTTTGGGCCGATTTTCACGAAATTCGAACTCAACCGTCCATAGGGTTAAACGGTGATATAATAATAAGTTTTTTTAAATCGGATAAAAATTATGACCTCTATAGGATCCACAAGCCAAAAAATGCGTTTTTGCGTACAATCAGGGGCCATAATTCAGGAAGTTACGGTCCGATATGTGCGAATATCGAAAGGAACCAAGATCTTTGGGTTATAAACTTACATTTCAAGTTTCAACAGAATCGGATAAAAATTGTGACCTCTATAGGGTCCACAACCTTGATATACCATATTTTTACGCTATTTGAGAACGAACGGTGGCCATTTTGTCTGTCAGTTTTTGGCCGATTTTCACGAAATTCGAACTCAACCGTCCTTAGGGTTTAACGGTGATATAATAATATGCGCGAATATCGAAAGGAACCGAGATCTTTGGGTTATAAACTTACATTTAAAGTTTCAACAAAATTGGATAAAAATTGTGACCTCTACAATGTTCACAAGCTAAAAACGTGATTTTTCGTACAATCAGGGGCCATAATCCATGAAGTTATGGTCCGATAGATGCCAATATCGAAAGGAACCGAGATCTTAGGGTGATAAACCTATATTTCAAGTTTCATTGAAATCGGATAAAAATTGTGACCTGTAGACTGTTCACAAACAATTGTGGACGGACGAATGGACAGACAGACAGGGGTGACGACAATATACGTCCACATGAAAATGTGGTCGTATAAAAATGTGCATGAACAAATTATGTCAAGGCATTCACGTAATAGTATGAATGAATGAAATGTTGTTTGATGGCACGTCAGCTCCAACCGTGCTATATTGCGCCAAACATACGGTGAGGTTTCTCGAGACAAACTAGAAATAAATTATCACAATATTATCTATATATACATAAATAAAAACAAATATCACAGAAAATATCAAATAAAAATAAATATAAACTTTATGTGTATATATTTAAAACAAGAAAGAGAAAATCAGATATATAAAATTAAAATTTTCGATAAGAATTTCTCTTTTAAAAAATCTAGCGCTTTAAAATATAGACCTGGTTGGGCAAACAACCGATGAAGTCATTGGCAACGGTAATGCCGTAATCTAGTATCTTTGAGATGCTTGCACTCAATCACCAGCGGCTGCCAGGCAGGATATGCCCACATTTTCGAGAGATGGATAGAGAACAAGCTAACAAGAAAGTGATTTTTCCTACAATCAAGGGCCATAATTCAGGAAATTACAATTCGATATGCGCAAATATCGAAAGGAACTGAGATCTTTGTGTTATAAACTTACATTTCAAGTTTCAACAAAATGTGATTTTTCGTACAATCTGGGGCCATAATTCAGGAAGTTACAGTCCGATATGCACGAATATCGAAAGGAACCGAGATCTTTGGGTTATAAACTTACATTTCAATTTTCAACAAAATCGGATAAAAATTGTGACCTCTATAGGGTCCACAACCTTGATATACCATATTTTTACGCTATTTGAGAACGAACGGCGGGCATTTTGCTATCAATTTTGGGCCGATTTCTACGAAATTCGAACTCAACCTTCCTTAGTGTGTAACAGTGATATAATAATACGGTTTTTTAAATGGGATAAAAATTATGACCTCTATAGGGTCCACAAGCTAAAAACGCGATTTTTTGTACAATCAGGGGCCATAATTCAGGAAGTTACAGTCCGATATGCGCGAATATCGAAAGGAACTGAGATCTTTGGGTTATAAACTTATATTTCAAGTTTCAAAAAAATTGGATAAAAATTGTGACCTCTATAGTGTCCACAAGCTAAAAACGTGATTTTTCATACAATCAGGGACCATTATCCATGAAGTTTCGATCCGATACATGCCAATATCGAAAGCAGCCGAGATCTTTTGGGGATAAACCTATATTTCAAGTTTCGTCAAAATCGGATAAGAATTGTGACCTGTACAGAGTCCACAAACAATTGTGGACGGACGGACGGACGTCCGGACGGACAGGGGCGACGGCATAATACGTCCACATGAAAATGTGGGTGTATAAAAATGTGCTTAAGTGTCAAAGGAACATGACAGTGTTCACATTCTGGTTGAGGTTCTCGCTTTAAGATGAAAATGTGCGTTAAAAGAGTATGACCTATGCGAGAGCAACACAAGACAACTTCATCTCTCCTGTTCGCACGTAATAGACACCTACACCAATTTTGAAAATTCTAACTCAATTAGAAGTAGAGTAATTGTGTTCCAAACGTCTAGACCAATCAGATTGAAGTCTCTACTTTGCCTAAGCAGAAAATGCTCAACATCGAACCTTGTTAAGGTATTGATGTACAGTGGACTATGTCATATCCGACATCGTCCGGGATCGTTACAATATTTCGGATCACACAGCATGTCGGAATACCGAGCATTGCTCCAAAACCGGAAATACTGTAACTTCGAAAACCAGATGTATTTTTATATTGTAGCTTCGAATCACGGCTGATTGATGTCGTAATCCGGAACATACAGAATCCGGATTTACCAGCGATTTTTTGGCTGAAGTAATAAGGAAATAAATCGGGACATGAAAATCATGTCGGATGTCACAGCAATCCGGAGTGATCAGACATCGGATGTGACAGAGTCCACTGTAATACATGTGTAACACCACTATCACTCAAACAGCATCAAAGTTTTCGAGCTCCAAAGTCTTTGCTTAACTTGAGCCGAAAATGCACTCCTAATCAAACTTATTGTCTGAACCATCGTAAATTTAAACGAATTTCTTCGATTATGATCAAACTACTTAACTTTGGTTATTATAAACTTACCTGTGTGTTTGAAATCAACTCCCATTACGATGGTTCAGACAGTAGTCAAGGTATTAATGTGATGAAATTATACACCAAGTTTCATCAATCTCACTTAATTAGAACCAAAGTGTGCCAAAGCATCAACCAATCAAATTGCTTATCTCTGCTTACCCTAAGCAGAAAATGCTCATCTTTGATCTCCATCAAGGCATTCACCCAATCAATACTTACATAAGTTTGAACATTCTACCTCAATTTCACGGAGAGTTATTGTGTTCCAAAGTCTTGACCAATCAAATTGCTTATCGAACTTAGTCAAGGTATTGATGTAATGAAACTATACACCGAATTTCATCACTCTCACTTAATAAGACATAAAATTATCGTGTCCCCAAAGCATCAACCAACCAAATTGAATATCTCTGCTTACCCTAAGCAGAAAATGCTCTTCTTCGAACTCCATCAAGGCACTCACCTAATAAACACCTACACCAAGTTTGAACATTCTAGCTCAATTAGATGGAAAGTTATTGTGTCCCAAAACGTGTGAAGGACAGACAGACGGATGGAGACAGACAGACAGACAGACTAACCCATTTTAATGGTCCCCTGCTTTCTTTGAAAGGCGGGGGACACCAATCAGATATCAACTTGATCAAGGGCCATATTTCTGGCAGTAATTATCGGAAATCGTATGTCCTGAAACATTGTGTATGAATTTAAAGTCATTCGGATATTAACTTTATTCTCTAGAGTGATCAAGAGCCATAATTCAGGCAGTAATTACCAGAAATCGATGAAAATCAAAAGACTTGTTTGTCTCATGACCTAAAACACTGTGTATTAATCGGATATTAACTTCAGCCTCTAAAGCGTCCACAATGTGGGCGTATACAAACTGTCTCTACTGCATTATCAAGCCAATTCTTGATAGACTGATGGACATACAGGGGTGACAACACAATATGGCCATAATGAAATGTGAATGTATAAATTCAGTTACACACAATAAGTAGTATCCTTGTGATGGAATAGTGCACCTATTTAAGAATTTTGCTTTAAAACATTTTTGAATTTGGAAGTGGGTACATTTATAACTGTTTATTTCAAATTAACAAAATTCATGTTTGAATATAATGTTTCTCCAATAAAGCAACAGTAATATCAAACATATTTTAATGAATATTTGAAATACTTCACCTACCTAATACGATAACTCCACCAATCCAAAATTGAACTCGTAAAAGATCTCTCCAGTTACAAGCTAACAAAACTAACCAAACTAATCCTATGATTATATACAGTAAACCAACAAGCCCAAAAAACTGTAAATTAAACAGCAATACAGGTTACATACAGTAGAAAATATATAACAAATAATACACACTGTAGTATTACTAGTATTTAGTATCTAAATTGGCTGCATGACCTGTTGTTTTTTTTTCAAGCAAGTCAACAGTGAGGCTATGTTTCTCACCTCAATCATAAAACAAGCCAACAGTGAGGCTGATGTCCCCCGCCGAAATCACCAAATAAATAGATGACACATCTATTTTTTTCAAAAGTATCGAGCAATCAAACTGATTATCAACTATACACTAAGTTCCATCACTCTCTATCAGATAGAATCAAAGTTATCTTGTTCCAAAGCATCAACCAAAAAAATTGCTTTAGCTCGATATGTTAATCATTGAACTCAGTCAAGACGAACATCTACATCAAGTTTAAACATTCTACCTCAATTAGAAGTAGAGTATTTATGTTCCAAAGTCTTGACCAATCAAAATGCTTATTGCTCCTTAGCCTAAGCAGACAATTCTCATCATCGAACTTAGTCAAGGTATTGATGTAATGAAACTATACACCAAGTTTCATCACTCTCCCTTAATTAGAACTAAAGTTATCGTGTCCCAAAGCATCAAACAATCAAGTTGCTTATCATTACTTACCCTAAGCAGAAAGTGCTCATCTTCACACTCCATCAAGGCAATGACCTAATAAACACCTACACCAAGTTTGATCATTTTAGCTCAATAAGAAGGAGAGTTATTGTGTTCCAAAGTCTCGGCCAATCAAATTGCTTATCGCTCTGCTTACTCTGAGCAGAAAATGCTCATTATCGAACTTAGTCAAGGTATTGATGTAATGAAACTATACACCAAGTTTCATCACTCTCACTTAATTACAACTAAAGTTATCATGTCCCAAAGCATCAACCAATCAAATTGCTTATCTCTGCTTACCCTAAGCAGAAAATGCTCATCTTCGAACTCCATCAAGGTATTGACCTAATAAACACCTATAGTCCGATCGTTAATGTAAATCCGTCGGCTTTTCGGGTAGAAATCGTGGAATAAGCTTTATTTTGTAGGTTTTGATGTTAGATTACAAAAAACCAATGTTTTTGAGTAGGTCTTCATAGTATTGGAGGCCATTATTTGAGGGTAGCTATTTTGCGATAATAATCCAAATTATTTTTTATTTTCACCTTATTTATAATGTTATCGACATATCAACTGTGATTTGGCAATGTATTAATATTGGCGGCATTCATGACTATATCTCAGATTGTTTACCATCATTTCATGATGATATTTCCAAGATGGCGCCCATTTTTAGTAGGAAAATTGGTTGATGTGTTGATTTGATTAAGAAGTAGTGTTTAGTGTCAATATATATGTTTTCGGGGTCACAGATTCCATTCCTGACATTTACAACCTTGTAAAATGATCACATGTTCATATACTTAGCATATTACCAAGATGGCGGGCATTTTTGGCGGGAAAATGAGACGATGTGCAGATTTTGATTAAGTGATAGTGTTTGGTGACAATATATATGTTTATGGGGGCACAGAATCAATTTCTGTCATTTACAACCTTGTAAAATGATCACATGTTCACATATTTAGTATATTTCCAATATTGCTGCCACTTGTGGCCGGAAAATCGGACGATGGGTTGATTTCGATTAAGTAGTTGTCTTTGGTAACAATATATATGTTTTCGGGGAGGCAGATTCGATTTCTGTCATATACAACTACAACAAATGGTTGTATGTTCACCAATTTAGCATATTTCCAAGACAATGGAACGTTTTCTAAACACATTTTTAGCATTTATTTATCATCGATTTTCCTGGGAAAGTAAAGCCTATTCCTGGCATGAAGGCAAAAAGAGCATAGCAGAAGCGTCTTGCTTACGCCAGGTGTCCATCATGCGCCTGCAACAACCACACCAAGCGCTTACTACAATTAAGATCTTTCTACGCTCATGCCCAAGATCTGGCTGCGCGAAAAGTGTTCACACCATGATCTCGCGGTCAGACCGGAACACTTTCTCACCACACTCCAGTGACGTGCCTACCACAAAAACGCGACTACGTAATCAAAATCAGCACATCGTCCCATTTTCCCGTCCGACATGAAAGCCATATTGGAAATATGCTAAATATGTGAACATGTGATAATTTTACACAGTTGTAAGCGGCAAAAATGGAATCTGCTCCCCAAAAAATATATCCTGATACCATAGACGACTACTTAATCAATATCCGCACATCGTTCCATTTTCCCGCCAAAAATGGCTGTCATATTGTAAATGTGCAAAATAATCATTTTACACAGTTGTTACTGACCGAAATGGATTCTGTGCCCTTGAAAACATATATATTGACACCAACGACGACTACTTAATCAATATCAACTCATCGTCCTATTTTCCCGCCAAAAATGACCGCCATCTTGGAAATATGCTAAGTATATGAACATGTGATCATTTTACAAGGTTGTAAATGTCAGGAATGAAATCTGTGGCCCCGAAAACATATATATTGACACCGATTTTCCCGCCAAAAATGGTCGCCATCTTGAAAATATCATAATGAAATGATGGAAAACTATCTGAGGTATAGTCAAGAACCCTGCCAATATTAATACATTGCCAAATCACAGCTGATGTGTCGATAACATTATAAATAAGGTGAAAATAATAAAATATGTTGGAATATTATCGCAAAATGGCTACCCTCAAATAATGGCCTCTCATACTATGAAGACCTACTCAGAAAAAATGTCAACATTGGTTTTTTGTAATCAAACATCAAAACCTACAAAATAAAGCTTATTTCATCATTTCTATCCGAAAAGCCGACGGATGGGAATTATGTAACAAACCGAAACCGTCTACTACACCAAGTTTGCAATCGAAAGTACGATTTCATACTCGGCATACACAGACACTCATATTACGATTAAAAACGCATAGACAATGAATGTTAGGGGGGTGGGGTTTAGGCCCAACGGGAATCAACATAGGCCCTGACCCGAAATTAATTAGGCCCACGCCATTTTAAATAGGCCCTATTGTTTGGAGATCTGATCTTATTTTTTAAACGTAGGTCTACAATGTACGTTAAATCCTTGTAAGTTTTCGGTTATGTCTTGCTTAATATATTGTATCCACGTGAAGTCATTTATGGGCATAAAAAGTTACGTTACCAATATCAAACGACTTTGGCTTGTATAGTCTAAGACGCATTACTAGTTATGACGCGATTGTAGGCCCCTGGATAACCTCAGTAACGTATCTCGTTTTTAATGTTAGCAACTACCTTGGCTCTAACTTTAAAAACTAAATAGGCCCTCCAGCAACTGCCGCCTCAGGCCTTGGTGGAGCATAATCCGCCACTGATTCTAGGTCAATTAGAAGGAGAGTTATTGTGTCCCAAAAAGTGTGACGGACGGACAGACAGACAGACAGACAGACAGATTTTAATAGTCCCCTGCTTTCTTCGAAAGGCGGGGGACAATAAATGCATGACACATAAAAACACTCATGGATTAACTCTACAAAACATTTTCCATTAAAAGCAGACATGTACCAGAGTCTCAATTATCAAGAAAGCTTACAAAAAACTATTCTGTTAAATGTTATTTAAATGACACTGGATATCATAAACGGATGCGTATTTATGAGGAAATGGCAACCATCCATTTGCCTGCCCAAGTCTTAAGGATCTTTTAAGAGAATTCTACATGCAGTAATAAGACTTGAGAAAGTTATTCCCTGCTTGTAAATGAATTTTTTTGCATTTAGCTTAATGTACAGTAACAGAGGTATATTTAGGCTGATTTTACTTTTTAACAAGTGGTTGCCAATCAAGATGCGCAAACATTTTGCAAGAGATGGACAGAGAACAAGCTAAAACAAAAAAAGAAGATTTTTTGGACAATCAGGGGCCATAATCTAGGAAGTTACAGTCCGATACATAAAAGTATCAAAAGCAACCCAGATCTTTGGAATATAAACATATATTTTAAAGGGGCGTTATGTAAGACTTGGATAAAGACCTAGCTGTTTTCGCTACAATATTTAAAAGATTGGTTGGCATGCAACAAAACATATGCCCACAGCAGTTAAATCTCCCGGGCAGTCAACAATAGTTGTCGCATATTTTAACTTTTGTCGGTAATAAAACATTTATAATACACTAAAATCTGATTAAGAGTAACAACTCATTAAGTAATTATCAGAAAATCATTAGAATTTGTTTGGCCCACCTAAGGTTTAGTATACAAAACAATTGATATCATGGATTTACCTGTTCAAATTATCAAACAGTGGCTGCCAGGCAAGATGCGGCCAAATTTAGCAAGAGATGGATAGAAAACAAGCCAAATAAAAAGAGATTTTTCTTACGATCAAGGGCCATAATTCTGGAAGTTACGATTCGATATGCATAAATATCGAAAGGAACCAAGATCTCTGGGTTATAAAGATATATTTCAAGTTTCATTAAAATCGGATCAAAATTGTGACTTCTACACGGTCCACTACCCTGGTGTAACCGTGATATATTCAAGATCTTTGGGTTATAAACATGCATTTCAAGTTTCATCACAATCAAATCAAAATTGTGACCTCTAGAGGGTCTACAACCTTGATATATACCGGGCCCTGCCCTGTTTATAAAAACTTAAATTAAAATCACTAAAATAGATTTTAACTAAAATCAAAATGAAATTTTCAATTTTATGAGTTTCACGAAGATCGATTGTAACTTAAAATGCAATTTTAATAGATTTTAATTAAAATTGCTTGCGTTCGCGCAGTGCACAATTCCGGCGAGGGCACTCAAGGTGTAAGCTTAAACGCTTCGGAACTGAAAACTGTTGCCAGGTTAAACTAACCGTTACAATACCAATGAGGAGAGTTTCATACTTTGTAACAATGTCTGCACATGGTCAGACAGTATTATTTTAGTGGATTTTATCTAAAATGCTTAAAATCGTTTTGTGAAACGCATCTATCTTAAGTTAGGATGGAATTTTAGTTTAAGACGATTTTAAGGAGACTTAAGTTTTTGTGAAACAGGGCCCAGATGTTTACACTCTTTGTGTACGAGGGGCAACCATTTTGTCCGGTAGTTTTGGTCCGATTTTCACGAAATTCGAACTCAATCTACATTATCGTGTAACGATGCTATAATCGTACGGTTTTTATTAATTGGATAATAATAGTGAAATCTAGAGAGACCACAAGCTAAAAACACTATTTATCGTACAATCAGGGGCCATAATTCAAGAAGTTACTATCCGATATGTGTAAATATCGAAAGAAATCAAGATCTTTGGGTTATAAACATGCATTTCAAGTTTCATCTTTTGGAGATAGACCTATATTTCAAGTTTCGTCAAAATTGGATAAAAATTGTGACCTGTAGAGAGTCCACAAACAAATTGTGGATGGATTTATGTCTGGACATAAAGGAGCAATGACATAATCATCCACATTAAAATGTGCGCTCAAAAAATAGATAATGCAAAATGAATATATTGAAAATTTCATTCAAATTACTTTATTCTGAGCGAAGTTATACATTTGAAGCCAAAATAAAGAGCTGCAATTTCAGATTTAGCTCTTACATAATGCATCTTTAAATTACTTTTGGGGAACAAAAAAGATAGGTTGCCAGGCAACCAAACATACGTCCACAGCAGCTAAATCATCCGAGGGGTCAAATTTGACAATGAACCCCTCCCACGTGAAGGCGCTATTGCAGCTCAGTGGTTCTGTTGGGGCGATAAGTTCTTCATCTGTGCATATACTCTCAAAGCATGTCAAGGCGCTATTGCAGCTCAGTGGTTCTGTTGGGGCGATAAGTTCTTCATCTGTGCATATACTCTCAAAGCATGTCAAGTGTCCATGACTATTTATCATATCACAACCTGCATAGGTATTTGCATTTCAATATCCTCTACTTTTTTTGAAGAGTATTGTGGATGACGGACAGACTGATGGACGAACCGACAGACTGGAATGATGGCAATATACGTCCACATTTCCATTTGGGCTTATAAAATCCAGGTCAAATTCCATTACATCTAATAACAAATACCACTAGAACTGCGATGCAGTGATGACAGGCTTTACCCTTGAACAGACGTCACTTCCCTTACCAAAGGATCCGTTAAACAGATTACCTCATGAGCATTGCACACATGTTATAAAATGGACGCAGAAGTAGCCAATAAATCCAGCAATATCAGTTCCATTTATACAACAAAGACTCGACACAATGACATCACTTCTGTCATCAAAAAAATATTTAAAGTGGATTACAGAAATAACAACTTTAATCTTTGCATGACATAAAATGGATTAAAAATTGGAGAAAATTAACCCTTTATTAAAGCCTTATTAATTTGCAAAAAATCTTGAAAAGTGATCCTGACAAAATTGGTTATTTCTTGGCAAATTTAAATTGTAATCAAGTTGATATAATGCATATTTGCTTTATGCATCAAATTTAAAGTCAATCGGATATTAACTTTAGCCTCTAGAGCGTCCACAAGATTTTTTGAAGTGATCAAGGGCCATAACTCTGGCCCAAATATACCTCCAGTTCCCGTCTTCCCTTCTCCCTTAATTTGAAATTAATCCTGGCATCCCGTAGTGTAGGGACAGGCTATTATCAGATCAAAAGGTTTTTTAGCATCATGGGTGTTCCAAATATGCCACATTTGAAAACTTTCCAAAATTTGGAAAGCAAACTCCATGATGCCACAAAAACTTCTGTTCTGAAACACTTGTCTCAAGTGAGAGAAATTGTCGATAGAACATATGATAATGAAGGGTTGTATGAAGATCACGATAGTCTAAATACAGAATTAAAAACAACAAGGGAAAAGGGGGACATTGCAGTTATGTACGATGGTACGTGGCAGAAATGAGGGCATGAAAGTCATAATGGGGTGGGGACATGTCTTGATGTGGCCACGGGATACGTACTTGACTACCAGGTATTATCAAATTATTGTCAGGGTTGTTCATCAGCCCCTAATGAAGACGATGAAAATTATGCAGACTGGCTTATTGAACACAATCCCAAATGCACAAAAAATACCGACTCGTCGTCACATGCCATGGAGACTACGGCTGCTAAATATATTTGGGAAAGATCAACCACACAAATTCCCAAACTCAGATACCGTCAATTTCTTTGTGATGGAGACAGCAAGGCATTTCAGGCTGTTTCCTCTTTATCTCCATATGGAGACGATGTTGACATTATTAAAGAGGATTGTGCTAACCACGTAGCAAAACGCCTTGGCACAGCTCTACGTAAAATTACTGGTCTGGGGCAGGGAAACAAACTTTCAGAAGAGACAATAAAAAAATTAACTCCCTACTATAGGATCTCGATCTCTAATAATCGAGGTAATGTAGAAGGAATGTATAAGGCTATCTGGGCATCTTTTCTGCATTCAACATCCTCTGATGATGCCTACAACCATAATTATTGCCCACCGGGACAGGAATCTGACTTTTATGCTATAATACAATTTTGTGGACACAGTTTCTCAAAAAACATTCAACGGATTATCCTGAAATTTGGAAAATGTAATCACTGATATGTGTTGTATGCAATGAAAGAGTTTTAGCATTCTGATTTGAAAATTACTATATGTCGGTGAAGGTTGAAAATTTGATTTCCTACAGATTTTCGATCATTCGAATTTCAAGGGGCACAAAATATTTCAGAATCATCCCAGCAGGATATAATTGTTTCATTGCACAGTTTAGACTATCAGTTAAGAATTGCAGTTGGAATTTGCAAAATATATGAATTAGGCTTTAAGAAAAAGCTTCCACAAAAAAGGTGCGACAAAAAGTGGGCGTGGCCCGTTACCATGGCAACAGGCGAAAATTGGGAGATAAAATTTTTGCATTCCTGATCAACTACCCAGAGGGGATAATAATAGCACAAAATTGCAAAAATTCAGACATAAATATAGAATTTGACTTTTCGATGAGTGGGTCCCCTTAAACTCTGTGTATTGTGTATAAATTTAAAGTCAATCGAATATTAACTTTGGCCTCTAGAGCGTTCACAAGATTTTTTAAGTGATCACGGGCTATAACTCTGGCAGTAATTATCGGAAATCGCTGAAAATCAATAGGCTTCTTCGTCTCATGACCTTAAACACTGTGCAGGGATCGAATTTGACGGACGCATACATGCCAAATGTGTGTTGATTTTGTAGACTGCGTGTTACAAAATATGTCACACGAAAAAAAATGTGTGTAACATTTTTCGCTTATTGTTACTGAATAACATGATTTCTTCTACACACAATCAAGACCATAGTTATGACAAAAAATGTAAATTCTTTTGATTATTTTCCTTCCTTGCAAAATGTAAATAAAGTGATGTCTATATCTGGCATTTTGTGACATACGCGCATGCGTCATGTATTCAGATTTCTTCGTCAGACATTCGGAATTGTTCAGTTTTTTCCCGAACTGATTGTTTTTATTGTGGTAAAAATCTTATATTTTATCGGCTAGGAGTTTACCCTATTCAATGAAAACAATACACACATATCATAATTGACCTCTTTTAGTGTTCAACTATCTGTCCTTTCATTATTGTTATTCCCCCAGCGTTTTAAACCTCATGTCCATACCCATGCTCATACTCATATTCTCAAGTTGAAGTACATCGTAAAAATAAACTTTAAATCAAAAACCAAAACGAGTGTATTAATAGCTGGGACAATTGCTACCTTGAACCGTTTCCATGTAGCTATGCTACATTCAGTTTAATATGACCTGGACTTATTGATGTTAATATACCAAGTGAAACAAACCCAAATAAATACCTATTATACTTTATCAACATGTCGAACCAGGAAGAGAATTCAAAACCTACAACTTCTACACCTAATTATAATCCTGATAATCTCAACCTGGCAGAGACACAAGATGAAAGAATAAGAAATTTGAAATCTAGACGTGGCGTTGCTAAAGGATCGCTTACATGTTTAATGAACCAAATAGAATCCTTAATGGTAGATAACCTCAATACATCTCAGATTGCAGAACGTATGAAAACATTTGATCAAGCTTTAAAGGATTTCGGACAAGCCCATACAGAATATCACATTTTATTAACAGATGAAACTGAAAAATCAGAATCTGAGAGATACAGATTGGACGTCGTTAAAACAACAAATGACTTTAAAGATGTAGCTGGTACTTGGTTGGCTAGTCAGTATGAAGATGAGCCTCATACATCGGCATCAGATGTTGGTAAACAATCACAAATATCTGCAACACCTTCTGTTTATGAGTCTAGAATCAAGGCTACAGCTGAAAGAATTGCTTTAGGGAGAGAATCGATTGTTTTAAGAGAACAACGCGATTTAGAGTTAAAACAGTTTGAAGTTAAACACCAAGCCGAACAAAAGAAACTTGAAACAGAAAAACTTCTATTAGATCTCAAACAAAAACGACGTGAAATTGAATTGAAGTCCAAACTTGTTAGAGCTGAATCTTTAGAGCAGAGTTACACAGAGCCTTTTAACGATGTAGGTCCTACTGAAAATCCTTTTACTCACTCAACCCCAAGAAACCGAGAACATATCCCGACATCGGCTACACCTCAGTCTACTACTCTACACAATAATGCAACATATTCTGGTGTAAGACATCAACCAAAACCCAGACTGTCATGGGGAAATTCGACAATAAAACCTCCTCCAGTGTCTGCAGAAACTTGTGCCGCTGAAAACTCGCTTTAAGCTTCAGTACAATTCGTAGAAGCATTACAACTCCCAAAGACAGAACTTTCATACTTCGACGGAGACCCTTTGAAATACTGGTCCTTCATGAGATCTTTTGAAAATACTGTGGATCTTGATACTATCATTGACAGTGCCAAACTATCGCGCCTCATACAATATTGTACAGGACGAGCGAAGAAACTTCTCCAATGTTGTCTAGTCAAAGCACCGTCAGATGGATATAAATTAGCACTGCAACTTCTTAAGGAGCGTTTTGGAAATGAAAGTGATATATCGCAAGCCTGGATATCGAAGATTACAGCTAGACCTAGAATTACCAATAATGTAAGCCTTTTAGACTTTGCAGACGATTTACGATGTTGTAAAGAAACTCTAGACGCCATGGGATATTTGAATGAAATAAATAACAGCGCAAGTCTGCTTTCTATTATAGAGAAGTTACCCAATTATCTACAAACGCGGTGGTTAAAGGTTAACCACAATATAAAACGAACCCATCGCCAAATATTATTGATGTTGTTAACTTAATTAGCTCTGCAGCTGAAGAAGCCACTGACCCTGTGTTCTGGAAAATAGCTAGACGTACCACAGATAGGAAATTCGAGATAAATAACAAGGATCGTCGAGATAAAAGTCGTGCTAACTTTGCGGTGCAGACAAACAATACTGTTGAATCCTCTTCGGCACGAAATACGACTGACACACTAACAAACCCACCTTGGTCGTCAACTTGTCCCCACTGCGGACAGAAGCATTTTATTACCCAATGTCCATGTTTTCGAGCACTAAGAATCAAAGATAGAATATCTTTTGTACAATCAAAGGGACTTTGCGTCAACTGCTTTAAACCAGGCCACAGTGGAAAAAATTGCACGAGACAATTCGTCTGCAACATTCACGGTTGTGGACAAAAACATAATAGATTTCTACACCTACCAAAACTTTCTGATGACGCAACTGAATAAAGTCTATCTTCTCCAAGTGCTTCCGCTCAAAATAATACTAGAGAGTCAACTCTACCTCCGCCTATAAATTGTAACTTTGTAGGAGCCACCACAGGGAAAGTAGCCCTTCCAATCGTTCCCATATTAGTAAGAGGACTTGGTTATAGAAATTATATTGAAACCTACGCATTGTTGGATTCTGGATCGACTCAGTCTTTCTGCTCAGATGAACTCATTCACCATCTTGGTATTCCTCGAAAGCATAAAGTTACGAGACTAACTACACTTGACTCAAAAGATATGTGTGCTGATACCTTCGTCGTTGACCTACAAATCTCTGATTTTGGTGATACCCAAACCTTTGATATGCCACACGTTTTGTCAAGACCAAAGTTGAATATTGGTTTAACAAGTCGTGTGCGTCAGGACGAAATCAACAAATGGCCACACCTAGAGGATATTGCGATACCAGATGTAAATACTAGTGATGTTCATGTCTTGATTGGTCAAGATATGCCAGATGTATTAATACAAAGAGAAGTACGTATTGGTCGACAAGGAGAGCCATACGCCACTAAAACTCTACTGGGATGGACGCTCAACGGGCCTATAGAAAGTAAAGGCCTATCTACCCCATTAACATATTTTGTTAAAAATGACTATGATCTTCAAACACAAGTTGAGAGATTTTGGAAAATTGATGACCTAAAGGAAGATACCAATGCTTTCTCAATTAGCGATAAAAAGGTAATATCTGTTTGGGAAGATTCTCTGGAATTGTTGAATGGACATTACTCTATGAACATTCCCTTCAAAATAAGACCACCACATTTACCAAACAATTTACCTGTGGCAGAACATAGGTTACGATTGCTAAGAAGACGTCTTGATAATAACCAATCGATGAAAGAAAAATATACCTCTGGAATCACAGACCTATTGGTAAAGAAGTATGCTGAGATTGTTCCACCAGAACAGTTAGACAGAAATGACGGATATGTCTGGTACCTCCGACATCATCCAGTTATTCACCCTCGTAAACCAGATAAACCAAGAATCCTGTTTGATTGCTCATCGAAGTTTAGAAACATATCCCTTAATGATAAAGTCCTACAAGGACCTAATTGGAGTTCTTCGTTTCCGCCAAGAACATATCGCCCTAATGGCCGATGTAGAGGGTATGTTCCATCAAGTACGTGTCAATGAACCTGATCGTGATGTCCTCAGATTTCTTTGGTGGAAAGACAACGATACAAGTATGGAACCTGTTACGTACCGTATGACTGCACATCTGTTTGGAAGTATATGGTTTCCCAGTTGTGCTAACTTCGTACTGAAACAATGCGCTGAAGATAATTCCGGAGACTTTGATGCTTCAACTATTTCTACAGTTGATAAGAATTTCTATGTCGATGACTGTCTTAAGTCAGTAAGCAACGTAAAAGAAGCTATTTCTCTTGCCCATAGCTTACGGGATATTCTACAACGTGGAGGATTTCGTTTTACAAAGTGGATAAGTAATTCCCGTGAAGTCCTGCAAAGCATACCTGATACCGAACATGCCAAAACTTTTCCATCACTCGAACTTGATGACAACACACTTCCAGTTGAAAGAGCGCTTGGTGTACTCTGGAAAGTAGAGACTGATAGCTTTGGATTCAACACTTCATTACCAGAAAAACCACATACCAAACGAGGAGTTCTAAGTTTAGTAAGCTCAGTTTACGATCCTCTTGGATTTGTTAGCCCAATTATTCTTAAAGCAAAAATTATGTTCCAGACAATGTGTCGTATGAAATGTAACTGGGATGATCCTATATCTGACGTTTTAGCTAAACAGTGGAACCGATGGCTTCAAGATCTACCCTCTATTGAAAACTTTACCTTGTCTCGTTGCATCAAACAACATGGATTCGACGTAGCTACTGCACAATTACACCATTTTGCCAATGCCTCTGAACAAGGTTACGGAGCGGTATCATATCTACGTCTCACCAACCTTGATGGTAATGTCTACTGTGCATTCATCATGTCCAAGTCAAAACTTGCACCTTTGAAACCAATGACAATACCTCGCCTAGAACTGGCCACCGCTGTAGAGACAATTAGACTAGACAAGATAATTCGAAAAGAACTCGAAATACCACTTGTTGAATCAGCATATTGGTCCGATAGTATGATTGTGTTGTGGTACCTTAGAAATGAAGAGAAAAGATTCCAGACATACGTTGCAAATTGAGTGGCAACTATTAAGGATCACGCCTAGTCTGATCAATGGAAACATGTTAAAACCGAGGATAACCCAGCAGACAACACATCTTGAGGACTTGCAGCTGTTGACCTGATTAGTAAATCCCAATGGCTCCATGGACCCCAATTCCTTTGGCGGCATGAAGATACGTGGCCTTCTCAACCGAATTTTGAAATGGACATTGATACTAAGGCAGAGTTAAAGAATGAACCCTAGGGGTATGCTGTTACTGCGCAAATCGACATCATCAACACATTCTTCAATAGATACTCTTCGTGGTTTAAATTGAAGAAAGCTGTTGCTTGGATATTACGTCTAAAGACCATACTCCATAAGAAGAATAATGACTTCCCTAAAAACCTTACTGTCACAGAAACCCAAGCGGCTGAATTGGCAATTGCTACATACTTACAGCGAACTAACTTTACCGAAGCTGTCATCAAAGAGAAGAACCTTCGGAAATTATGTCCTTACTACAATGAACAAGGTGTTTTAAGTGTAGGTGGAAAGCTACTACTGAAGCTAAGCACCAGAAGATTCTACCCCCGGGCCATGTTACAAGATTGATAATTGAATACTACCATGCCCTATCCGCTCACGCAGGTGTTGAAAGGGTATTAGCCGATATAAGACAACATTATTGGATCCTTAGAGGTCGTGTGAACGTGAAAGGTATCCGGTCTAGATGCCTACCATGCAAGAAACTCAAAGCCCTTCCTGAATCTCAGTTCATGTCAGATTTACCAAAGGACAGGGTTACTGCAGGCGAACCTCCATTCACACGCACTGGTGTTGACTACTTTGGACCATTCCTGGTAAAACGCGGTCGCAGTGAAGTTAAAAGATATGGCTGTCTATTCACGTGTTTAACTACCCGCAGCATTCATATTGAAGTAAGCCATACTTTGGACACACACTCTTTTTTAAATGCGCTTCAACGTTTTATAGCTCGACGGGGTGAACCTCAAGAAATACGCAGTGATAACAGGACCAACTTTGTCGGAGGTCAAGCAGAATTAAGCAAGTCAATAAAACTTTAAAATTCGGATAAAATCCACAATTTTATGCTTAAGAAGGAAATCAAGTAGATTTTTAATACACCAGCAGCATCCCACATGGGTGGCGTTTTGGAACGCCAAATTCGAACTGTCCGATCTGTACTGAAAGGTCTACTCAATCAACAACCGCTTGACGATGAAGGACTAGCCACACTTATGTGCATCGTTGAAGGAATAGTTAACAGCAGACCCATTACAAAGCTCTCTGATGACCCCAGAGATTCAGAACCACTGACACCAAATCACCTCCTTCTACTAAGATCTGGTCCAACTATACCTTCAGGCATCTTCGTCAAACAAGATCTTTATCAACATCGTTGGAGACAGATTCAATATCTCGCTGATATATTCTGGCATCGTTGGTTACGGGAATATCTACCAGCTCTTCAAGCGCGTCAAAAATGGTTAGTACCAAAACGTAACCTGGAAGAAGGTGACCTCCTCCTTATCAAAGACGACAAGACTCAAAGATATCAGTGGCCGCTGGGGTTGATAGTAAACACTTATCCTGGAAAGGATGGCTATGTCAGATCCGTCAAGGTTAAGACTCAAATAGGTGTGTACGATCGTCCTGTGGATAAAATCTGCTTTTTAGATGGACAATTAAGTTACATCAAATCATGTTGATGATACCAGTGTTGAACCACAGTGAACTTAAAACCTTAACTTGTGAAACCATTGACATTTTTAACTGTTTATTGATAGTTCGCGCTTTACTTTGGATGACAGTTTGAGCTGTCATCAGGGGCGGAATGTTACGCTCACACTTACTGCATCTTTCATTTTATTGTTGTGCTACTTTCATTTTATTATTTTCAATTCTAAACAGGAAGTATGATTGAGTTATGTGCCCCTAATGAAAATGTTTGTTAAACCATGTGCTTTTGAACAAGCCCTTTTTGTACTTTTTGACTAAGATTATTCCCCCAGCGTATTAAACCTCATGTCCATATCCATGCTCATACTCATATTCTCAAGTTGAAGTACATCGTAAAAATAAACTTTAAATCAAAAAACAAAATGAGTGTATTAATAGCTGGGACAATTCCTACCTTGAACTGTTTCCATGTAGCTATGCTACAGTTTATACGTCACGTAACTTCTCGCTCACTTTTCCACCCATTAGCATTATCGGTTTCTGTTCAATTTCTATACATCTTGACAAATTGTTTATACGGATACTTTGATTTTCCAAAGGAATCATCGATTTTCAGATTGAAATAAATTTTAATAAAGCAGAAATATAAATAATGCCAACATTGCCAACTATATATTTTGAGAGTTCCGGTAGACAGATATAACTATCATTCACTGATTCAGTGTCGGACGTGTCATGCATAGCTGTCCGTGATCCGAAAAATCGCTATTTGACTAAATCAATGGACACTTTTTGACATAGTACTTATGTTTTATAGTTTAATTTACTATCCTTGTATTATATAATGCATCTTCAAGAAGGTATACGCTTGAATGAGAAAAAACAACTTTTCAAGGGTAGCTATAAAAATATGCACCACCGAAAGAACACAAACGTTTTTATATATATTTTTTGTGCCTCCGTCATATGTAAATATTTTTGATTTAAATAAAATATACTATTCAAAAAAAGTAGGGGATATTTGATTTTGGGGGCATAATACTAAAATATGCAAATGACTACGAAAAAAGTCACTATAGAACCTAACAGAAGAAACATTTCCAGTTACATGTGACGCCCAAACGCACCAATAGCTACCGCATGGAATGCAGGTGATGCTTGGGATCATCATGGGGGTCCAACCCAAGATTTGCACGACTCTGACTTTGAATGTTACAGTCATTGTGGCATTGAATTCCAGGGTGGAAATATCAGTTTAATTGTTTTAGTGACCAGAAAACAAATTTTGATATGCGTCGGCTTACCCAAAATGAAAGGTTACGTGCCCTTGGCATGCTACAGATCGGCACAACACAGGCGGTTGTGGCGCGGACGATGAATGTTTCTCAGTCTGTCATAAGCAGGCTATGGTCCAGATACCGTGATACACAATCTGTACAGGACACACCACGCTCAGGTCGACCAAGGGCGACAACTCAAGCCCAGGATCGATTTATCCGTACCTTGGCCTTGAGAAATCGTGTCATCACAGCAAATCAGATCAGCGCTCGTCTTCAAACAGACACTGGTGTGAGAGTGAGTGGCCAGACGATTCGGAATCGACTGCATAGGGGTCACCTTCGCGCCCGACGTCCTCGCGTGATCCCTTGTTTGAGAGATCATCACATTCAGGCAAGACGTCGTTGGTGTAGGGATCGTCAACACTGGGATAATCGACGCTGGAGCAATGTGATGTTTTCAGATGAGTCAAGGTTCACTGTTGATTTTTTGGACAGACGTAGGAGGGTGTGGCGTCGTCGAAACGAGCGCTTCCAAGACGTTAACGTCATCAGACATGATCGATTTGGGGGTGGTTCTGTTATGGTGTGGGGAGGCATCACTGTTGCTGGAAGAACGGCTTTACATGTTGTTGCAGGGCGTGTTACAGGCCAGTACTACCGGGACAACATCTTGGCAGTCCATGTTGTGCCGTTCGCACGACGTCATGGCCGCCGTTTCATCTTCCAGGATGACAACGCAAGATGTCACAGGGCCAGGATCGTTACAGGTTACCTCCAACAACAGAACATCACCACATTACCTTGGCCAGCACTGAGTCCCGACCTCTCCCCCATCGAGCATGTCTGGGACATGCTTGGACAGAGGTTACGTCAACGTCAACAACGTCCTGCCAATGTCCAAGAACTTGCTGCTGCGTTGCAACAGGAATGGGACAATCTGGACCAAAATGACCTTAGACGTCTCATTAGGAGTATGCCACGTCGGATCAATGCTTGTTTGGCAAACAGAGGAGGATTTACCCGTTACTGACTTGGTTGTGATGCTGTGGTAACTTTGCTGTTTGACCCCGGGTATCATTTTACCCTTATAATGGCCAGTCTGTGCCTTACTTAGTCTAACGATCATTTGGAATAAATCGATGAATGTGAACTTCATTTCATTTTGTCATTTGTTTCTTCGTCAGTTTCATTAGGTGACTTTAATAACACTTAAAAATCAAATATCCCCTACTTTTTTTGAATAGTATATTATAATTAATATTTTGAAAATCAAAATTGTAATTTAACAACAACTTTTGCAAGTTTGTAAATTTTGTTTATAAATTTGGTACTGTGTGCTAAAAATAATATTGACAATAAAATTGACTAGAAAGTGTTAAGTGAATACTCCAGGGGTATTTCCAACTTTTTATGCATGTTTATTTACATTTAAAAGATGATCAACTGAAAGTATTGACATTTCATAAAATATCGCAATATAGTGAATATATCACGTTATTCCCAACTCTAGTGTTGAGGGCAGTTTTGGGTGTTCATCATTGTGTTTTATTAGCCATTAGCTTTTTAATGAAATTGTAAGGAACATGTGTACACCCCAATGTATAACATTACTTGTATACGTAATCCAAAGATAACAAAAATATTTTCGTCGAAGGCTGATGTCCCCAAATAAATAGATGACACATATTAATTATTCGCACATCTATTTTGTTCAAAAGTATCGAGCAGTCAAACTGATTATCAACTATACACTAAGTTTCATCACTCTCTATCAGATAGAATCAAAGTTATCTTGTCCCAAAGCATCGACCAAGGAAATTGCTTATCTCTGCTTAGCTTTAGCTCGATGTGTTAATCATTGAACTCAGTCAAGACGAACATCTACATCAAGTTTAAACATTCTACCTCAATCAGAAGCAGAGTTGTTATGTTCCAAAGTCTTTACCAATCAAAATGCTTATTGCTCCTAAGCCTAAGCAAAAAATTATCATCATCGAACTTAGTCAAGGTATTGATGTAATGAAACAATACATCAAGTTTCATCACTCGCACTTAATTAGAACTAAAGTTATCGTGTCCCAAAGTATCAACCAATCAAATTACTTATCTCTACTTACCATAAGCATAAAATGCTCATCTTCGCACTCCATCAAGGCATTGACCTAATAAACACATACACCAAAATTGAACATTTTAGCTCAATTAGAAGGAGAGTTATTGTGTCCCAAAAAGTGTGACGGATGGATGGACGGACGGATGGATGGACGGACAACAGCCAGACGGACCCATTTTAATAGTCCCCTGCTTTCTTCGAAAGGCGGTGGACAAAAAACAAATTTAGTTAAAATGAAATGAAATGGGGTTTAACATCCTACTGTTCTGCTCCTAAACTGGGCTAATGAAGACGGGCATACGCCATACAGTGTGCTATGAGGGAAATTTTGCCCGGGCAGTGGCGCTACGGCCTACTCGTACATCGAATTCCAACTGCTAAGGGATCTTTTACGTGCATTCCAATATGTACATGGGATCTTGGTTTTTCATACCATCCAAACGACTAGACAGCTGTCCTTGTCAGGCCCTCCATCCTGCATCACTGACAAAGGGAAACCACGCTGGAAAATCTAGATGAATTTTCTCAGCCAATGCAGGGATCAACACCAACCCCCAGGCTAGCGAGCCAGCATCTTACCCACTTAGCCACGTGATCCCCAAATTTTGTTGATGTAGGCTATATAAATTTGCAAGTGGATTATTGTGTATAACAGTTGCAATTGTTGATTGTGAACGAGGGTTCAGTAAACAAAATTTAATTAAAACGGCCAGTAGAAATTGTTTAAAACACGATACTTTATCAAATTTAATGTCCATCACTCTAACTAAAGATAGGTTGTCGCATATTTATTCCTTTGTAGGTAATTGGGGGCCTTTACATGACAGTTCCATACAGATCAGATTATAATTTTTGCCGTTTGAGGGTTCACAAGGTTCTACAAACTGAAACAAGGGTCTCAACTCTGGAAGTTGTTGAAATTTGCCAGGCTTTTTTGTTTTACTAATTTAAATAATGCATATAAATTTCATACAGATTAGATGATAACTTTTGTCAAAAGGTTCACAACCGCCATAACTAAAGAAATTATTGACAGAAATTGCTGAAATTCAATAGACCTCTGTTTCACAAATTTAAACGATGCATATAAATTTCATACATATTGGATGATAACTTTCATCAATCGAGCATTAACAAGGTTGAACAAAGTGAAACAAGGGCCATAACTCTAGAAGTAATAAACAGAAATTGCTGAAATTCAATAGAATTCTTCTCTTTACTAATTGAAATGATGCATGCAAATTTCATACAGATCGGCAGATAACTTTTGATGTAATAGCATTCACAAGGTTTAATAAAGTGAAACAAGGGCCATAACTCTAGAAGTAATAAACGGAAATTGCTGAAATTCAATAGGATTCTTTTCTTTACTAATTGAAAAGATGCATGCAAATTTCATAAAGTTCGGCAGATAACTTTTGATGTTAGAGCGTTCACAAGGTTCAATAAAGTGGAACAAGGGCCATAACTCTAGATGTAATAAACGGAAATTGTTGAAATTCAATAGGCTTCTTCGTTTGACTAAATTGAATAATGCATATAAATTTCAGAAAGATCGGATGATAACTTTTGGCGTTAAGGAGTTCACAATGTTCAATAAGTGAAACAAGGGCCATGACTCTAGACATAATAAACGGAAATTGTTGAAATTCTATAGGCTTCTTCGTTTCACTAATTTTGAACGTTTGAGTAAATTCGATAAATATGGGTCCGGATATAGCGGTATGGAGAATGCAGATAGCGTGTTGCCGATTTAAAATGACATCGAGAAAGTTTAAGAACGGGTCAATCAGAGTGAATAGTTTGACATTGGCAGTTTTTCTTGTGATGAATGTTTTATTAGTGATATCAGGAGATGTCGAAACAAATCCCGGTCCATATACAAGGCAAGGTCAACTCTCAAAGACGGGGGAAATAATAGATCCAAATAACACCGAAAAAAGTGAGATTAAGTTGTTGACTGAAATGTTCCAGTCTTTGAAACAGGACATAGCAGATCTTAAGCAGGAGGTGAAGGATATTAACATTAAGGAAGAAGTGATTAAAATCAAATCGGATGTAAAAGATCTAAAAACTGAGACAGTAGATTTAAAATTAAAAGTCGACATGTGTGAAAATAAAATAAAGCAAAAGAATTTATTAATATTCGGAGTAAAGGAAAATAACCAAGACAGTGTTGAGGATTGTGAAAAGTTAGTTCGTGAGATTATGGTGAATGAATTTCAAGCTGAAGAGGCACGCGACACAAGTCTGATGGGTATTGAACGAGTTCATCGAATTGGTAGGAGAAACAATAGAGCACCCAAGCCAAGACCCATACTGATTATGTTTGAAAAGCTCAGGGACAGGGATACAGTACTAAAGAGTGGCAGAGAACAGCTTAAAACATCAAATAGTGAACTTGGGGTGAGTGAAGATTTTACAGTTCGTGTGCGCAAAATTCGTAAAGCACTAAACCCGAAACTAAAGGAAGCGAAACAAAATGGAAAGAAAGCTTTTCTGAGATCCGATAAACTGATTATCGAAAGTGAAATGTTTACATACGATTTGGATACAAATGAGATTATCAAGTTGACCCACGCTGATAAATAGCAGATAAACCTATCAGAGAAACACTCACCTATTAAAAACATAGAATTTGTTTCATGGAATATTGGAGGCTTGAACAGTAAATTAAAACAGAACCCAGTTGAAATTGTTAGTTTTATAGAGGCTTATGACATCGTGGGATTTGTTGAAACTTTTCATATAGTAGAAGGCGAATTTAATAACTTATCGGATAGAGTATATACCATTGACAGTGCTCGCAAAATATCAATAGGAAAGTATCGGGTGGGGTTGTGGTATTTATTCAGAAGTGGCTTGAAAAATATGTCTTACAAATTCTGTCGGATAGTGTTTATGAGGAAATGGTGTGGTTCAGAATTCACTTAGTGGAATTGGGTCGGGATTCAAATCTAGTTGTCGGTGTGGTTTATATCCCACCGGAGGGATCAGTTTTTTATAATGACAGGAATATAACTTGTAATATCGAACATGTCGAGAAAGTTGTTTTTGAGGTTAAGGACAAATTTCCCGATGATGATATACTTATAATGGGAGATATTAATGCCAGGACTGGAACACGCCAGGACTTTGTCGTACAGGACAGTGATCACAATCCATTTCTTAGATCATTCTATGAAGTTGTCACTTGTGATAGTCCCAAAGTGTCACGAAATAATAAAGATAAAATATGTAACAAATTTGGAACGATTCTTTTGGACTTATGTTGTGAGAACAACCTAGCTATTCTGAACGGACGTACACAAGATGATTCAGCTGGAAACTTCACGTATCTGAGTTCTTGTGGGACAAGTACAATTGACTATATCATAGTAAATGTCGCCTTATTAAATGTGATAATTTACTTTGCTGTGCTGGATACCGACATGTCTAAACATCACCCCGTCAGCTGTAAGATCCCAATTCAGTTTGTACAATCAAACAAGTCACACGGTTACTATTCAAGGCTCGTATGGAAACCACAAAATACGATAAAATTTCAACAAGAGCTTGAAACAAAGCAATTTGGAGACACTTTATCGAACATACACAGTCTAATTGATAGCGATATACAAGGTGCTGTTAATGAACTTGTTATGCTTATGGGGAAGATTGGAACATCATCGGGAATGTGTGTTCGCAGCAGGTGGTGAACAGAGGACTATGGATAAGCCATGGTACAACGACGAGCTGAGAACATTGAAACGGCACAAGGATCAGCTATTGAAAGAATTTTGTAGAGAAAACACTTCCGATACACTGAATGATTATCTTGAAAGTAAACGCCTGTACCAACATGCGTGTGCATATAGTAAGAATCAATATCAGGAACAACTGAAAGAAGATCTGGTGAACTTATGTAAAAATAACAACTCAAATGGTTTCTGGCAGAAGATTAAAGGCTGTCTGTCCTGGAAGAGACCACATATTCCAGATTTAGAAGAAAACACTTGGTTGTCCTATTTCAAGGATCTACTGAATCCAGCCGTGGAGTTTGATGATTTAGATTTTAGTGTCTTTTCGACGACTTATGTTCGCGATCATAATTTGGAGTGTCAAAAGTGTGAGTATGATACATCCCAGTTAAATGTACCAATAACTGTTACAGAAATTAAAGACGCTATCAAGAAAATGAAAAACGGTAAAGCGAGCGGCGAGGATATGATCCCATTAGAATTTTATAAGGTTGGGATTGACAAGTTGTTGCCAGTGTTGCTTAAACTCTTTAATACAGAATTTTTTAGTGGAACATTTCCAGAGAGTTGGACTTCGAGCATAATCCTCCCTCTACACAAAAAAGGTGATCGAAACAATCCGGGTAACTATAGAGGTATATCACTTCTTAACTCTATTAGTAAAATATTCGTATCGATTTTGAAAACTCGACTAACATTGTGGTCAGACGAGCAGGCGTTGATAGTCGAAGAACAAGCAGGTTTCCGTGAGGGATACTCCACAATAGATAATGTGTTTATTCTAAATGCCCTAATTCAAAAGTATCTATCGAAATCAAAAGGTGGTATATTTTACTGTGCTTTTATCGACTTTCGTAAAGCTTTTGATTGTATAAATAGATGTAAATTGTTTTACTTATTGATAAAAAACGACATTCATGGTCCAATGATAGACACACTCCAAAGTATATCCCACATTATTACTGCTAAAATCAGGATAAATGGCAATTTATCTACTCCCTTTACGTGTAACTCCGGCGTAAGACAGGGGTGCATTTTAAGCCCTTGGTTGTTTGGAATGTATATTAACGAATTGATAGAAATGTTGAAAACTGATAGTGGCCATGGGATATTTATTAACAACTCTATCAATGATATTTTTGCACTCTTATTTGCCGATGATCTGACTTTGTTTGCTGAAACGGTTGGGGACTTACAAAAGAGACTAAATATGTTAGATAAGTATTGTTTGAAATGGAACATGTCTATGAATGTTGATAAATCTAATGTTGTTGTTTTCAAAAATGGCGGTGGGTTATCACATATAGAAAAGTGGTATTATAGGGGAATTCAGATGAAAACTGTTAATCATTACAAATACCTAGGTATCATGTTTACCAGTCGTTTAAAATGGTCTTCTTGTTGTAAAACACTAGCCCTACACGCCTCCAAATCGTTGAACACAATTAAGCATTGTATGTTAAAATTAGGTAATAGAAATTGTACCCTAGCCTTTAAACTGTTTGACGCAATGGTTGCTCCCATCCTATATTACGGTTCTGAAATATGGGGATTGTCATTTCAACCCGAAATTGAAAGTGTACAAAATTCATTTTGCAAATGGCTGACTTGTACCGGGCAAAAAACTACGAATGCTATAACACGAGCTGAGTGTGGCAGATACGAACTAAGTGTAAACTATATGTGTAGACCTATAAAGTATTTCTTAACATTAAAGCAAATGGAAAATCACAGGCTCCCTAAGCAGTGCTACGAAATGTTATACAACTTGGATCTTGTAGGTAGGACAAATTGGTGCTCTGATGTTAAATTAATGTTATATAGACTTGGATTTGGTTATGTGTGGAATGCGCAGGGCGTAGGGGATACAAAACATTTTATGTCTGTTTTTAAGCTGCGACTTCAAGACATCAATTTCCAAGACTGGCATACATTCACTAATCAATCAAGTAGATGCGAATTTTACTCTGACATAAAAACAGAATTATTTTGTGAACCATATTTAAACAGTATCCTATCTCATGTTCTAAAATTTGCATTGGCTAATCTAAGATGTTCAACCCATACTCTTAGCATAGAAATGGGGCGCCGATCCAATACACCACGTGACCAGAGGTTATGTAACATATGTAATATGCATAAAATGGAAGATGAATTTCATTTCATTCTCGTATGTCCAGTCTTAAGAGATCTTCGTTTGAACCTCTTACCATTATACTGTCACAATAACCCTTCTGAATATAAGTTACGTAAACTATTTCAATGTAAATCAGAATTTGTATATAAAAATCTAGCTATTTATATCAAATTAGCATTAGACGTGAGAACCGAAATATTAATGTATTGAGTATACTGTACTATATTGTGATCTGTGTATATAGAATTGTATAAACGGCACATGCGATAAATATGTATTTTCATATTATTTATAATATTGGATTTTGTTTTGTTTGTAATATTGATCACTTTAGATAGGTTCTGTATTTTGATTGTTACACATGCTTTACTTGTACTATAGGCTGAAGGCCAAAGGTATTGAATAAACTGTATTTGTATTTGTATTTGTAATTTAAATAATGCATATAAATTTCAGAAAGTAGGATGTTAACTTTTTGGCATTAGAGCGTTCACAAGGTACAACAAAGTGAAACAAGGGCCATAACTCTAGACGCAATAAACGGAAATTATTGAAATTAAATAGGATTCTTCATCTCACTAATGCAAACAACAAATATCAATTTTAAAACAACTGGATGATAACTTTTGGCATTAGAGCTTTCACAAGATATTGTGGACGATGGACGGACGGATGGATGGACGGGTGCAACGGCAATATACGTCCACATTTCTATGTGGGCGTATGAAGACGTTAGTTGACATGTCTGATAACACGTGACATGCATCGGTAGAAATTGGGTCAATAAATCGGCATTACATACTTTTACACAATTTGTGTACAAAAAGCGGCCATTTTGTTGGGCAGTTTCATTTCAATTTTCCCGAAATTCGAATTCAACCTTCATTATCGTGGAATGGTGATATATTTAAACGTTTTTTAAAATTGGAAAAAAATTGTGACCATTTTGTCGACAGTTTTGGTCCGATTTTCACAAAACTCAACCAACATTACGGTATAATGGTGATATATTCGAATCACAAGCTAAAAACACCATTTTGGTACAATCAAGGGCCATAATTCAGGAAGTTATGCGCTAATATCGAAAGCATGAATTTCAAGTTTCATCAAAATCGGATCAAAATTATGACCACTAGAGGGTCCACAACCTTGAAATACCAGATGTTTACACTATTTGCATAGAGGGGTGGCCATTTTGTCACAAAATTCAAACTCAAACAAAGTTACGTTGTAACGTTGATATTTTCGAACAGTTTTTTAAATCAGATAATAATTATGACCTCTAGAGGCACCACAAGCCAAAAAACGAAATTTTTCGTACAATCAGGGACATAATTCCGGAAGTTACAATTCAATATGTGCGAATATCGACAGGAACCAAGACCCTTGGGATATAAACATGCATTCCAAGTTTCATAAAAATCAGATGAATATTGTGACCTCTAAAGGGTCCACAACCTTGATATACCATATTTTACACTATTTGCCTATGAGGGGCGGCCATTTTGTCAGACAGTTTTGGTCCGATTTTCACGAAATTAGAACTCAATCACCATTAGGGTGTAACGGTGATATTTTAAAACATTTTTTTAAATCGGACCACAAGCTCAAAGAGTGATTTTTCGTACAATCAAGGGCCATAATTCAGGACGTTACAATCCGATATGTGCGAATATCAACAGGAACCAAGATCTGTAGGTAATAGACATACATTCCAAGTTTCATCAAAATCGGATGAAAATTGTGACCTCTAGAGAGTCCACAACCTTGATATACCAGATGTTTAGTACTGTTTACACTATTTGGGTACAGGGTGGGGGGGGGGTGTCATTTTGTCTGGCAGTTTTGGTTCGATTTTCATGAAATTTAAACTCGACCAACAATACCGTGTAACGGTGACATTCGAACGTTTATTAAAATCAGATAATAATTGTGACCTCTTGAGTTACCACAATCTAAAAACGTGATTTTTCATACAATCAGGGGCCATAATTCAGGAAGTTACGATCTGATATGCCCGAATATCGAAAAGAACCAAGATCTTTGGGTTATAAACATGCATTTTAAGTTTCATCAAAATCGGGTGAAAATTGTGACCTCTAGAAAGTCCACAACCTTGATATACATATTTTTACACTATTAGCGTAAGGGGGGGGGGGGGCATTTTGTCTGGTGGTTTTGGTCTGATTTTCACGAAATTTGAACTCAACCACCATTAGGGTGTAACGCTGATATATTCAAACGTTTTTTTAAATTAGATAAAAATTGTTAACTCTAGAGGGACCACAAGCTTAAAACGCAATTTTTCATACGATCAAGGGCCATAATTCAGGAAGTTACCATCTGATATGGGCGAATATCGAAAGGAACCAAGACCTTTGTGATAAAAGCATAAATTTAAGGTTGTATCAAAATATGAAAACCAGCGGCTGCCAGGCAGGATACGCCCACATTTTCAAGAGATGGATACAGAACAAGCTAAAAAGAAAGTGATTTTTCCTACAATCAAGGGCCATAATTCATGAAGTTACAATTCGATATGTGTAAATATCGAAAGGAACCAAGATCTTAGGTTATAAACATGCATTTCAAGTTTCATCAAAATCAAATTAAAATTGTGATCTTATAAATGGTATTTAAAAAAAATGGAAAAATTCTGTTGGGTGGATGGTGTTCTCAAAAATTTCACTTTCCGAGAGACTGGTAAAACATGCCACAAATCGGAAAAGGGGGAATCCCAATGTTGCGCATGCGTAATGTGTCAAATACGCTTACGCTTTTCGCTTTATAATGTTTATAGCTGACAGTTTTAGAAGGATAGGACAATTAGATCTTAACAGAAGCTGCAATTACATGCAAGGTCATCCGAAACTACCACACCACGACCAAAAAGAGGGAAAAAACAAAAAGAGAAAACTGAGCATCAAGGGAGAGGGTCGAAAGACTCAAGAAAGAATAAACTGAGGGACTCAAGGTAAGAAAAAACTCTTTTTTTTTAATAAAAAATCTGTAAATAGGCGAACAGCCTTTCCAGATTTCTCTCAGCTACTAGTTTCATTCTTATTCGAACTCTTCAGACTTAAATGAGGATGTATGTAGTAGTATCCTGGTGTTTTACGTCTGCTTCCACATAAGTGATATCGCAGACAAGAAATAGGAAAGCTGAAGCTGCTTCCTGTTTTTAGAATATGATTTTGCAATCTTTCCATTTTCGGCCTTAGGCCATGGATTGGGTTTTGTGGGAAGTTCTACCCTTTATTTAGTAAAAAACATATCGTTTGGTAGATGTTTTCTTCTGCTTCTGGATTGGTAGATGTCTTCGTAGTGGGATTAGTGTTTAGGTGCCAGGCCCGTCTTAACGTGACCTCCCCTTACTCCACAATCCCACTCTATGGGTTTGGTATCTGTTTCTTTTGCGGAATAGTGTTTAGGTCCCGAGTCCGTCTGACTGTAACTCCCCTTACTCCACTATCCTGCTAGTTTGGTAGATGTCATCTTTGTGGGATTTGTGTTTAGGTGCCAGGCCCGTCTTATCCTGACCTCCCCTTACTCTCCTATCCCACTCTGTAGGTTTGATGTCTATTTTTTGCCGGAATAGTGTTTAGATGCCGAGTTCGTCTGATTGTGACTCTCCCTTACTCCACTATCCTGCCAGTTTGGTATAAATCCCCTATGTAGTTTAGTGTTTAGATGCCGAGTCCGTCCAACCGTGGCCCCCTCTTACTTTACTATTCTACTTAGTCCAACTGTGTCCATTAGGGCGTGGATTTGTTCAAAGATTTGCAGTTTCAGATCTGGTCTCGGGAAGAGTAAGTTCTTAGTGTTGAATGGTATGTTGTTAGTCTCCATCATTCTCACTAGTTCCCTTTTCTCCTCCTTGTATACCTCACAGTCTACCAGGACGTGGTTGGTGGTACATTCTTCTCCGCACTCACAGACGATGGCTTGGTGTTTGTAGTCTCGCAGCCGCTCTTTCACCCTTAGTTTCGATATAAGTCTGCATATATCTCTTCTAGGGTGATTGATCGCTGTCTTCGTGTAGATTTTGTCATCCAGTCGGAATCTGTATGTGTCAAGTTCAACGAGTTTTAATTCCCAGAATGAATTGACCTGTCTTTTAACCAATACTGTAGATTTCCGTGGTGCTGTAGTCTATGGTGCGGAGTGGTGCTGTGTCCTTGAGACCTTCGTTGGCGAGTGGATCTGCCTCCTCGTTTCCTCTAATGTTGACATATGATGGAATCCACACAAGCTCTAATTTGCTTCCCTTCTCTAGGACCCTCTGGACGTCGAGAGAGTCGGTGCTGGAGCTTTTTTTGGTTCCACCACCGGTTCTCTGACTACTTTTGCTTCTCTCTCCTTGTTCTTTACTTGCTGGGTTGCCTCCCTAAGGGTAAGTTTATCTTTGCTTTGCAGACGTAGCGCTGCTTTGGTCGCTTGTATTCTTGGGCATTGCGGGGAGTTGGCTGCATGGCTGCCCTTGCAGTTTGAGCAGTTAATTTTGCTACCCACCCTACACTCAGCCACCGCATGTTCTCCTCCGCATTGGGCGGATACGGTTTTTCCCTTACAGTACTTTACTGTATATCCTAGTTTCTGGTAGTTGGCGCACTGCCTCACCCTCTGAACATAGGGGTGAGTACGGCGGTTGAGGTACACGATTTTAAGGGCCTCAGGTGCGGTACCTTTCTTGAATGATAGGGCGACGCTTCCCTGATCCTTCCCCTGGGCCACATTAAACCGATATACCTCGGTAGCTTGGTACCCCCTCTCTGTAAGATCTTCCAGAATTTCCTCCCCGGTATATTCGGCCGGTATCCCATGAACAACCACCTTATCAATAGACAAGGTGATTGGTTCGGACACCGTCACGGTCATACCAAGAAGTACGTTATGAGCCAGCGCCAGATCCATCTCAGACCTACTTTTTAAGGCAAGTCTAAGTTGGCCTGACACAGTGATCTTTAAGTCGGGTATGTTAGTAACACCCCACTTACCCTTTAGTTCCTTCCCCACAGCCGTAAGTTTGGCTCCTTGAAAGGACTTGTCTTCCAGTGGCCTCACTAGTACGACGTGAGACTGTTCCTCGCTCCTTTTTGCCGCAGGAAAGAACTTCGGTGCAGGGCTGCTGTAAAAAAAGTCAGCCATGGACCTAGGTGCGCTAGCCTCTATCGCCATCGTTCTTATGCTGCCGAAAGATACAATCGAAAACAAAAGGAGGGACTGAACAGTGTTGATTAAGGATGTATTCTGTTGTTAATTAATGACGTAAGCTGATATACCTGTTGTTACCCCTTTCCACAAAGAAGCGCTAGTCAATCTGTGTTATTAATACTAATTAACTATGGGTTCCTATTGTTTGTATGAGTGTACTTAACAGTTATCAGGCTTATTAGCTATAGAAATAAATTAGCTTGTTATTGTTTTAAGAAGCTTGTGACGAGTTCAATCTGTTGATTGGCTTGTACACTGAGCTTCTTTGTTAGTAGATGATAGAAAGAAAAGTGAAATGATTAAATAAATACAGAATAGAGAAAAATAGAAATAAATAGATAAATAAATAAAGATAGAAAGGTGGTATATAGAGTTGAAAAAAGGGGTAAAAAGAAGTAACAAAAAATAGATTAACAGAACACAGTTTTTATGGGATACTATCACTAGTTTATTCTAAAAGCACGACGTTTCGACAAGTATCCTCTTATCGTTATCAAGCACAAATGACAATTTAGTAAACTTGTGGACAATATATATGAAATTAATAAGAAACCATCTGCATGGATTAAGAATAACAGTAATAGGATACTTGGTAAGACAAGAGGATACTTGTCGAAACCTCGTGCTTTTAGAATAAACTAGTGATTGTATCCCATAAAAACTGTGTTCTGTTAATTTGTTCCCTGATCGCTAAATGCCACTTAAAGAAAAATAGATTAGATTAAAAGTGGAGAAATATGAAATAGGAGAATTTAAGAAAATTAGCTTATATCTAATATATAGAAATAAGTTAAAAATAATATCCTAACAATTTCCTAACAATAAAGCACTGAGGAAGGAGGTAAGGAAAAGAAAATAAAGTAAATTAAAGAAAATAAAGTAAAATAAAATAAGATAAATTAAGAATGCAAAATATAAAGAAAATAAACCTTATACCTTGTGAAGGTAAAAATAAAAATAAAAACAAAGACAACCATAAATCTATTTTTGGACTAGATGATCTTTGTAGTATCTAGTAGTCTTTCTGGATTTGAGAAGTCTTTTTGGAGTCTTAGCTAGGCTACTTTATCTGAGATAAATTTAGTCGATAGCTTTGGAGCTCTGGTGCATTAGGTGTTATCAGTACGAGTATTAATTAACTAGGAAAAATGAGGATGTGCTGTGGCCCTCTATATATAGTGTCGGTGGGCACCGGAGCACATGTGATGTCACAGATGGGCCGGAGTCGATCTTTGGCACCGGAGTCGATTATTCCGAAAAGTGTGCAAAGATATTTGGCTAAGAATTTGCCGTCATGATTATGCTTATTTGCATTGACTCAAGGTTTAAAGTTTCCTAAACTAACGAGGGCTTAAAAATAACTCTACTTGGTTATGGGCGTGTATGCACTAATTTTTTATTAGCTTTCGCCGTAGGGGTACCACGGCTAAATTGATTGGGAACTCGTCCTTGTTTTTCACATTCGGCCTTGAGTTAGGCTAAGAATTATGCTACTATTTCGCATACTTTGAAAAAGTGGCTCTAGGAAAATATTTCTTAAATTCAACTAGGAGCTCACGAGGTTGAATTGATGGCAATGTGTCAGGTATTTTGAGCAGAGTCGATGATACGAGTTCCAAAAATGGGGATGCACACAAGAGAAATAGCTAACAGAATTTTAAGAACGTAGTGCAAAGGGGTCAGTGGGGAAAAAGAGTAAACAATAAAGTGGGGGGACCCCTCGGGACTACATCTTATCGTTAATGCCATCCGGTGCTAATGTTCTTAAAGTGTGAATCCATTTGAATTCATTGGCTTTCCTTACGGCATCGTTTTTGCCGTTATCTGGGTCAGTCTTAAAAGGCTCTATAATTTTAATCATAACATTTCTACTCGTATGTCTATCTAAGTTGAAGTGTATTGCGACCGGCTTTGGCCTGTTGTGTCTAATATCTGCATAGTGTTCCTTTATTCGTTTTGAAAAGACACGTTTGCTTTCTCCTACGTACGTATTGTTTTTTGGAGGAGCATGTTAATAGGTAGACTATAGTTCTACTTAAACAATTATAGCCCGTGCGGCAGGAATATTTCTTGCCAGTTTTACCACTAATAAAGTAGTTATTTTGGTTTAATTTGTAACAGATATCACAGTCCTTCTTGATACATTTTTCGAATAGATTTTGAACTGTGACTCCGCTGGTTTGCGGGTCCCGTGGTGGATAGATGAATCTTGCTTCCATTTTGATGAAAGCAAGATTCATCTATCCACCGCGAGTGTTAATAACAGCAGCGCAGCATCTGTACATGGAGTGGATCAGACGACTGATGAATGCCATTGGCACCTGGAACAACACTCTCAGAAAAGCCTGGCACAATCCATCGGCTGTGTTTGCTCTCGGTACGACGTTATTAAGTCTCTTCTGAATTACATCCCAAAGATGTTCAATTTGGTTCAAGTCCGGACTAAGGGCTGGCCAGTGTATAATGTTGACACCGTTCTGCTGTAAAAAGTCCCGAGTAACTCTGGCAGTGTGGGCATGGGCGTTGTCATGCTGGAAAACATTGTTTAGATGACGTGCGAAATGTGGTATGACGTGGGGTCTGAGAGCTTGATCGATGTAGCACTGCTGTGATGGACCAAGATTTTGGAACACCACAGGACCCACTCTCTGGTTCAGGCTGATTCCACCTCAAATGATTATGCTTGGACCTCCCCATGGGTCTCGTTCCATGACACATTGGTCAGAATAACGCTGGCCACGTCGATGCCATATTCTGGTCCTGCCATCTGCAGTTGATACGCAATACCGACTCTCATCTGTGAACAGAACAGTTCTCCATTGCCTGTGTCGCCAGTTCTGCTGTTGTTGGGCAAACAGTAGATGTTTGCGTCAATTGCGAGAACCGGTCCACGGTAAGGTCTACAGCAATGGATGTTCTCTTTGGTGAGATGTCGGCGCACTGTATCGGTACTGATGGGTCTTCCGTGTGTTCCCACTGTCTGACTTGCTGTCTTAGATGCCTGTGTGAAGGGATTCTGCACGTGCTGTCGCATAACATGGCGGTCTTGACGCCTTGTGGTAACCCTTGGTCTACCAGTTCGGGGGCGATCATCCGTGGTGTTGGTGGCCCGAATGTATTGTTGAAGCCTATAGATGGTCCGAACATTGACCTGGAAGTGATTGGCAACGGCTTAGGCACTGTGGCCAGTGTCGAGTCTTCCAAGCGCCTGGTTCCTCTGAGCTGTCGTGGCATGCTGCTGACATTGTAGAGTAAATGATTCAACCAGGTATGGGCGTGCATTTTATAGGGCTGGTCCTGGTGAACAGCATGTGCAGCATGAGATACATGAAAATCATGGAGAACACATTACCATCTCAGAAGTCAGGTTGCGTTTTTGAGAAAATTTCCTGGGTTCAATTCTGTGTTTGGGAAGGAGCCTTATTGCTCAGGTAAACTTGGAGATGTGGTCACAAATATACAATTTATGCAAAGCGTCTATTCAGAGTAACATACCAACCTGACAATTCTTTTGCTGCTTAGTATATATTTCAAGTTTCATCAAAATCTAATCACAATTGTGACTTCTAGAGGTCCACAACCATGGTATGACATACTTTTACACTATTTGCGTACAATGAGCTGCCATTTTGTCAGGCAGTTTTGGTCTGATTTTCGCGAAAATGTAACTCAACCACCATAAGGGTGTTACAGTGATAAATTTAAATGTTTTTAAAATTGGATAAAAACTGTGACCTGTACAAACAGGGGCCATAATCTAGGAAGTTACGTTCGGAAATGCATGATTATCAAAAGGAACCAAGATCTGAGTGTTTAAACGGTGATATATTCAAATGGTTTTTTTTAAATTGGATAATAATTGTGATCTCTACCTGGAGGACCATAAGCTAAAAATGCGATTTTCGTACAATCAGGGGCCATAATTCAGGAAGTAATGATCAGATATGCGCAGATATCGAAAGGAACCAAGATCTTTGGGTTATAAACATGCATTTTAAGTTTCATCAAAATCGGACCAAAAGTGTGACCTCTAGTGGGTCCACAACCTTGATATACCAGATGTTTATACTATTTGCGTACGAGGGGTGACCAACTTGTCCGGCAGTTTTGGTCTAATTTTGACGAAATTGAAACACAAACAACATTACGATGTAACGGTTATATATTCAAACGTTTTTTTAAATTGGACAATAATTGTGACCTCGAAAGGAACCACAAACTAAAAACGTGATTTTTGTACAATCAGGGGCCATAATTCAGGAAGTTATGATCCGATATACGCGAATATCGAAAGGAACCAAGATCTTTGGGTTATAAACATGCATTTCAAGTTTGATCAAAATTCAAGTGTGACCTCTAGTGGGTCCACAACTTTGATATACCAGATGTTTATACTATTTGCATACGAGGGGTGGCCATTTTGTCCTGGGGCCTATTTCACGAAATTTTAACTAAGATAAAATCCAAATTTTAGTAATTTGATTGGATAATATTTGGTTGATTTTAGTGCTTAGCCAATCAAAATTGAAGTATCTACTAAAATTTGGATTTTATTTTTAGTTAAAATTTCGTGGAACAGGGCCCTGCAGTTTTGGCTCGATTTTCATGAAATTCTAACTCAACCAACATTATGGTGTAACAGTGATATATTTGAACGTTTCTTTAAATTGGATAATAATTGTGACCTCTAGAGGGACCACAAGCTAAAAATGCTATTTTTCCTACAATCAGGGGCCATAATATAGTTATAAACATGTACTGGGTATTTCAAATTTCATCAAAATCCGATCAAAATTGTTTACACTATTTACGTACGAGGGCGGCCATTTGGTCTGGCAATTTTGGTCTGATTTTCACGAAATTCAAATTCAACCGACATTTCGTAAAATCGGCGGTCATAATTCATTATGTTACGATCCGATGGGTTATAAACATGCATTTCAAGTTTCATCAAAATCAGATGGAAATTGTGACCTCTAGAGTGTCCACAAGCTAAAAGATATGTTGCCAGGCAATGAAACATACGCCCATAGCAACTAAGTTGTCCGGGCAGTCAACAAGAGTTGTCACATTTTTTTTCTATTGTCGGTAATGAAACATTAATAATACACTAAATTCTGATTAAGAGTAACAACTCATTAAAGGGACTATCCCGATTTGAACAGAGTCTCAAAAACAAAAGTCCGAGTTCGTATGAAATTTAAGCGCCAAAATATAGAGGAATGGTGTATTTACCCTACCTCAAAATTTCAGCTCAAAATATTGAATTGTTTGGACGTGAACATCAAAAATGCTTATCCGGACATGTAACCCTTTTAAGATTTCTGGTCAATTTTTTCGCTGGGTGACCTGATAATCTATCGCCGCTCCTTTAGAGGTCTATACAGTGATTTGTTTTTATAAAATAAAAGTCTGGTTTTATCCAGACACCACATAATACAGCTTGGGACACCGGTTTCCATTTCCAGATGAAGACTGACGGGTGTAAGTTGTTTGAAAACATATCACAAATATTGAATTAGTTGCTCGGCCCTTAGGTACGGGATATTAAGGAGTTTTAACACAAAATTAAGCAGTTTTATTCTCCAAAATATTATCGGGATTGACCCTTTAAGTAATTATCCGAATTCATTAGAAATTCTTTGGCTTTTAGTTCTGCCCCATGCTAACGTTTAGTATACTAAACATTTAATATCATGGATTTAGCTGTTCAAGTTATCAAAATTCATTGAAAATCAATATACTTGTTCATCTCAAGAACTTAAACTCTGTTTAACAATCGGATGATAACTTTGGTCTCTAGAGAATCCACAAGATTTTTCAAAGTGATCAAGGGCCATAACTCTGGTAGTTATTATTGGAAATCGTTGAAAATCACTGGGCTTCTTCGTATTATGTTAAACACTGTGTATAAATTTTCGGAAATCTGTGAAAATCAATAGGCTTCTAGGTCTCGTGACGTTAAACACTGTGTATCAGTCTAAAGTCAATCGGATATTAACTTTAGCCTCTAGAGCGTCCACAAGATATTTCAAAGTGATCCTGGGCCATAACTCTTATCATTATTTAAAGATACATTATGGGAGATTCGATAACGAGTTGGCAGTTCTCACAATAATAATTAAAAACTAGATAACGTAAAGGCAATTTGCTTAAAATTTCATTCAAATTGATCCACTATGAACTAAGCGAATGAAATTTCTGCCTAGCCTCGGTCATCATTACAAAAATCATTACGATAAACAGCATAGTCTCGATTATCCACTTAATCGTTTAATCGAGAAGGAAAGTTATGCAGTAAATCGGCTCACAATCCACTTAAGATCGCAGGCTAGCGATGCCATCTAAAGTTGATTATGGTCTGGATAGGTTAATTAATGTCTAATGAATAACATTTCAGGCCTAAAGAAAGACCTGCAATAAGCAGATTTAGCTCTTGCATAATGTATGTTTAAGCAGGCGGTTACTGAAATCAATTAAAAATCATGTGTCAACAAAATATTCAAATTCATACATAATAAAAAAAATAGGTGCACCTCGTTATTTATCATATTTAATTCCCATACGGTATTCGAATTTATGTCAGTAATATTCCTACAAAATTACACGTTGTCGTAATACAATAGAATGAAAGCGTGCTGACCCGTACCCGTTTTAAATTCCTCCAATATTACCATATTTCTGGTGTATAAAATAGATACATTTTTCAGTAGAAGTCCGGCACTCGTCCTATACTTCGTTTCGACTTACATATGGAAGTTAAAAAAAATGACATCCCCAAATTTATTTGGTAGTAACCGTCACTCTACCACAACAAGCGAGTGACATCTGTCTGAACCATCGTAAATTTTAAACAGATTTCTTTGATTGTGAACAAACTACTTAACTTTAGTTTTACCTGTGTGTTTGAAATCAACTCCTGTTCAATAAGATCCATTGCACAACTAAATATACAAACCAATAAAAAAGTTCTCTCTTGACAAATTTGAGTATTTACTTGTAATTTCGACTGCGAGAAACACAATAGTGCTTTCATCACGTGTTGGGCTAAACCAATGCAGCTGTTGCGGGGGTGGTTTAATTTTGACAGATAGTTTGACAATAACGAGTTGCAATGAAAACAAAGCGCGATCATTACGATCGTTTGAGTTTGGGCGACGAAAATATATAACTGAAGGCAATTACATAGGAGATTTATATTGAAACCATTGATCGTCAGTCTATCAAATTTTATTCACAATGAAAATATCACTGATTGCACGGATACTCGTAAAAATGAAGTCAATTATAAACTAAAAATCTCCTATCTTCTTTATGTTATAAATAATTTAACAAGGATCATGAAGCTCACCTCCGAAGTCTCCAAATGTATTGTTAACTTACTTGATAGCATTCTTTCGATCAAATAATAACCGCTTCAATAACATTTACAAGCGTGTTGCTTACATATATCATATTACAGATAATCATAGGTAATATTTAAGGCCGGTAAAATGAATGTAACTGTTTTTGTGCCGCATGTGCGTTCAGAAGGAAATTATCCCATCCGAGTCGCTAATCAAATAATAATTAAAACAAAATATTCCAAAAGGTAAAGTTAGAAAATTTGCAGAGATTTTACTAGAATGTAAAAAACGGTAACAAAATAAAAGAATACAGACAGTTATGTGTGTGAACGCCAATACTCAATTCTGAGCCGAGATTTGTAGCTTTTTCTTAAACCAAACTTGAATTGTCGTAAAAGTGCCGAAAACCGTTTCGATTTGCTATGCTGTCAACCTGTGATGGGATTTCGCCCGTATATTCCGGATATGTCCGACGCTATTTTCAAAACGTCCTAAATTGTCCGACCAGGAATATGTCCAATCGGACATCAAGACGTGGTGAATAATATTAAAATTCCAAAATTAATATAGTGTACTTAGTGTATAACTACCACTCAACCCGATTATCGTTGATAATACGCTGGATTGATTAGGTAATTAAGTGATCAACGTATTTATCGTCTTATACCGTCTATACACCTAATCTGCTTTGATTGACTGACTTAATCCTTTGTCGGACAATTCATCAATCTAATCTTAAACAGAAGTAATTGCTTCCCCTTTGTCGGATTATTCATCAATCCAATAAGAGTTATTATCATTTTAATCTACGTGTTTACCTTGTGGTTTCTCCATTGTCGTAGATTTTAATCCCATTGATGTGAGCCAACAATATGTATAAACTAATCATAGATGTCACATATTGTAAGAGTATATAACACCCCAAATCAATATATTATCCGTTAACTTGTAAATCAATATATCCGTTAATTTGTCTGCGATATCACTTCGGTGGAAGCGGACGTTAAATAAAACTATTTCACACACACACACACACACACACAAACACATGGTTATAAGACAATAATCGAAAACTAAAGTAGAAATCTCGCGAGACGCGTGAAATTACAAGAGATGTAAACGTGACAATTATCACGTTAACTTATAAATCAATATATCTGTTAATTTGTCTGCGATATCACTTCGGTGGAAGCGGACGTTAAATAAAGCTATTTTACACAAACACCCACACGTGGTTATAATACAATAATCGAAAACTAAAGTGTGAAACTACAAGAGATGATAATATTTTGAATGGGGTTTATGTTTAAAAAAACGAAATAAACAAGCTGAGAAATGTCGACAAATATTTCGATTGGAATAGTGTACATGTAAGTAGTTAATTGTTTTACACGATAGCGCGTGCGAGTGCTATTATTTATCAGATGATGTCAGTGGCTCGATATCATGGAGCGACGATCACTGCCCAAAAAATTTTGGGATGTCTTTCTTTTTTTTCTTTTTTTTACCTCCGTCCGTATAGAAGTCAAAACGTAGTATAAGATGAATGCCGGATTTCTGCTAAAAAATGTATTGAGTTATACCCCGTAAAAAGGTTAATTTTGGAGGTGATTTTGAACAAACTATGGGTCAACAGTGTAGTCGGCACGCTTCCATTCTATCGTATTACGACAACACGTAATTTTGTAGGAATATTATGACACAAATTTGAATACCGTACGGGAATTAAATATGAAAAATAACGAGGCGCACCTATTTTTTTTATTACGTACGAATTTGAATATTTTGTTGACACTTGATTTTTAATTGTGGTCCGAAACCACCTGCTTAAATAATAAAGAGTTATGCCCCTTTATTTTCTGTAAAAATGTCCGACATGAAAAATTTTGAAATTCCATCACTGCTGTCACCCCTTATACAAAATGATATCTCCCGAAGAGTGACATAATTAGCTTCCATATTAGTATTTTTCTATGTCAAAAATTTGTGGGATTTCAATTTTTCAAGAGAGAACTTTTTTATTCGTTTGGATAATTAGTTGTGCAATGGATTTTATTTAACGGGAGTTGATTTCAAACACACAGTTAAGTTTATAATAACCAAAGTTAAGTAGTTTGTTCATAATTGAAGAAATGCATTTAAAATTTACGATGGTTCAGACAGTAAGTAAATAATCGCTATCAACTCTAGCACGTGCAATCAAAAACAGTGCTTGCATTGTCTAGTATTTATCGGATATGTGTGTGTGTGTGTGTGTGTGTGTGTGTAATAGCTTTATTTAACTTCCACCAAAGGAATATAACAGACAAATTATCGGATACAATGTATATTGATTTGGGGTGTTATATACTATTAGGATATGTGACAAATATGACTAATTTCAACAAGATTAAAATGTCCTAAGATGGAGAAATCAAGGGTTAATCACGTAGATTAAGTTTATAATCACTCTTATTGGATTGATATATAGTCTGACAAAGAAGTATTGTCCGACAAAGGATTAAGTCAGCCAATCAAGGTAGGTGTATAGACGGTATAACATGATAAATACGTTGATCACTTAAATACATAATCAATCCAGCCTATTATCAACGATAATCGGGTTGAGTGGTAGTAAGTTATGTACTCAGTATACTATGTTAAATACGTTGATCACTTAAATACCTAATCAATCCAGCCTATTATCAACGATAATCGGGTTCAGTGGTAGTTAGTTATGCACTCAGTATACTATGTTAATTTTGGAATTTTGAATATTATTCACCATGTCTTGATGTCCGATTGGGCATATTCCTGGTCAGACAATTTAGGACTTTCGGAAAATAGTGTCTGACATGTCTGAATTATAGGGGCGAAATCCAATCACTGCTTCTTCGTCAAGGGGCATAACTCTGGCAGTAATAATCGTAAATCAGTGAAAATCAATAGGCTTCTTCGTCTCATGACCTTAAAGACTGTGTATAAATTTAAAGTCAATCGAATATTAACTTAGCCTCGAGAGCGTCCACAAGATTTTTCAAAGTGATCAAGGGGCATAACTCTGGCTGTAATTATGGGAAATCGGTGAAAATCAACAGGCTTCTTCGTCTTATGACCTTAAAGACTGTGTATAAATTTAAAGTCAATCGGATATTAACTTTAGCCTCTAAAGCATCCACAAGCAATTGTGAGAAACTTCCAATCAATAGAAAGAGGTAACACAAACCAATTACAGACGGTTTGATGGGATCAATTTTGACTAAGTGAAATTGATGCATTTGATACGCAGATAAGTTGATATACAATAATTAATAGAATACAATATAAAAAAAACAGCGTTCTTGAAAGAAAATAAGTTGAGAACTACTAATAACAATATTAAGGACAAAAGTTCATACCGATGTCAACCTTCTTTAAGAAAATTATGTAAATCATGTGTACAAATCAAGAAATAACCAGCAAATTCATGAAATCATTGAAGATTAGAGACTCTGTCAACTGTGCCAGTACTTATGTTGTTTATTGTTTAACATGTAAAACCTGTAGAATGCAATATGAAGGCCAAACCATTACTCTATTCAGCACTCGGATAAATAAGCCCAGAAGTAATATAAAGCTTAAAAAACGTGGTCATTTACCCCATTTTAATATACCTGGTCATAATTTCGTGTATACCATAGTACAAAAAATTCATGACAATGATAAGAAAAGATAGGTTGCCAGGCAACAAAACATACGCTCACAGCAGCTAAATCGTCCGAGCAGTTGTCACATATTTATTCTTTTGTAGGTAATTAGGGTAATTTAATGGAAAATTTCATACAGATGACATTATAATTTTCGTCGTTTGAGGGTTCACAAGGTTCTAAAAACTAAAAAAAGGGCCGTAACTCTGGAAGTAATCTACAGAAATTGTTCAAATTCGACAGGCTTTTTCGTTTTACAAACTCAAATAATGCATATAAATTTCATACAGATCCAATGATAACTTTTGTTGTTCAAACGTTCACAAAGTTCAACAAAGTAAATCAAGGACCATAACTCTAGACGTAATTGGACGGAAATCGCTGACATTCAATAGGCTTCTTCATTTCACTAATTTCAACAAAGTGAAACAAGGGCCATAACTCTAGATGTAATTAACGGAAATTGCTGAAATTTAATAGGCTTCTTTGTTTTACTAATTTAAATAATGCATATAAATTTCATACAGATCGGTTGATAAATTTTGTCGTTAGAGTGTTCACAAGGTGCAACAAAGTGAAACAAGGGCCATAACTCAAAAAACGGAAATTGCTGAAATTCAATAGGGTTCTTCATATTACTAATTTAAATGATGCATATCAATTTCAAACAGATCGGATGATAACTGTTGTCATTAGAGTGTTCACAAGATTCAACAAAGTGAAACAAGGGCCATAACTCTAGATGTAATTAACGGAAATTGCTGAAATTCAATAGGCCTCTTTGTTTTACTAATTTAAATGATGCATATAAATTTCATACAGATCGGATGATAACTTTTGGCATTAGAGCGTTCACAAGGTGCAACAATGTGAAACAAGGGCAATAACTCCAAACGAAATTAACAGAAATTGCTGAAATTCAATCTAATTTAAATGATGCATATCAATTTCATACAGATCGGTTGACAACTTTGGTCATTTGAGCGCTCACAATATTCAAAGATAGGTTGCCAGGCAACAAAACATACGCCCACAGCAGCTAAATCATCAGAGCGGTCGACAAAGGTTGTCGAATATTTATTCCTTTGTAGGTAATTGGGGGTCTTTACAAGACAGTTCCATACAAATCAGATTATAAATTTTGTCGTTTTGAGGGTTTACAAGGTTCTACAAACTGAAACAAGGGTCCCAACTCTGAAAGTAATCTACAGAAATTGTTGAAATTTGACAGGCTTTTTCGTTTTACTAATTTAAATAATGCATATAAATTTCATACATATCGGATGATAACTTTCATCAATCGAGCATTAACAAGGTTTAACAAAATGAAACAAGGACAATAACTCTAGAAGTAATTATTGTAAATTGCTGAAATTCAATAGGCTTTTTCATTTCACTAATTTAAATCATGCATATAAAGATCGGGTGAAACAAGGGCCATAACTCTAGACGTAATAAACGGAAATTGCTGAAATTCAATAGGCCTTTTCGTTTCACTAATCAAAATAATGCATATACTTTTCACAAAGATTCGGTGATAACTTTTGGTGATGGAGCGTTCACAAGTTCAATAAAGTGAAACATGGGCCATAACTCTAGACGTAATTAACGGAAATTGCTGAAATTCAATAGGCTTTTTCGTCTCACTAATTTAAATAATGCATATAATTTTCAAAAAGATCGAATGATAACTTTTGACGTTAGAGCGTTCACAAGGATCAATAAAGTGAAACAAGGGCCATAACTCTAGACGTAATTAACGAAAATTGCTGAAATTCAATAGGCTTTTTCGTTTCAGTAATCTAAATAATGCAAATAAATTTCAGAAAGATTGGATTATAACTTTTGACGTTGGAGCGTTCACAAGGATCAATAAAGTGAAACAAGGGCCATAACTCTAGACGTAATAAACGGAAATGGCTGACATTCAATAGGCTTCTTCATTTGAGTAATCTAAATAATGCATATAAATTTCAGAAAGATCGGATGATAACTTTTGGCGTTAGACTGTTCACAAGGTTCAATAAAGTGAAACAAGGGCCATAACTCTAGACATAATAAACAGAAATTATTGAAATTAAATAGGTTTCTTCATCTCACTAATGTAAACAACATATATCAATTTTAAAACAACTGGATGATAACTTTTGGCGTTAGAGCGTTCACAAGAAATTGTGGATGATGGACGGACGGACGGACAGACGGACAGACTGGGGCGACGGCAATATACGTCCACATTTCAATGTGGGTGTATAACAAAGTGAAACAAGGGCCATAACTCAAGATGTAATTAATGGAAATTGCTGAAATTCAATAGGCTTCTTTGTTTTACTAATTTAAATGATGCATATAAATTTCATACAGTTCGGTTGATAACTTTTGTCATTAGAGCGTTCACAAGGTGCAACAAAGTGAAACAAGGGTCATAACTCCAGAAGAAATTGACGGAAGTTATTGAAATTAAATAGGCTTCTTCATCTCACCAAAGCAAACAACATACATCAATTTCAAAACAATCAGATGATAAATGTAGTCTGTAGAGTGTTCACAAGAAATTGTGGACCATGGACGGACGAACGGACCGATGGACGGGGGCGACGGCAATATACGACCACATTTCCATGTGGGCGTATAAAAATTGAACATAGCAGAAAGTCTGTGGATTCATAAACTTGATCCATAAGCAATTGTGGACGCTGGACCACAGAAGGACCGACGGACGGGGGCGACGACAATATACGACTACATTTCAATGTGGGTGTATACAAACTAGAAACTGTGTAAAATTTGTGGCCTGTAGTTTGAAAATTGACTGAGTCAATTTTACACGGTTCCTAACATATTTTTTTTTCTAGATTTTTTCGAGGGGGGCAATTTCCCACCCTTGGTCCACTTGACATGGAATGACCCAAATAAGATTGTTTGATTCGTGCATGCATGCTGTCAGCCAATTGTTACTGTAAATTTTCCCGCAGTTAGATGCTTCAAAACCAATCATAAAACAGTTATTTGGGGCATATATCACATGTAAGCCGATACCGTTGACTAATGACAATTTTTGTCATTATATCATATAAGTGGTCAGTATTCTAAACTAATGTTTAGTATGTATAGAAAGTGGTTAAAAATTATACAGTTGTTATTAATTAGCAAGTGTGTAACTAGCTGTAAAAAATGGGACTATTTATTACACCCATGATAGTCCGGCAGACCTATGACTGAACCTGGAAATTGTATACAAAGTTTTTTTTATGATTGATTTTAGTAGCCTAGGGTGTCCTCGTTCAGAATCTGCCGGGTGAACCTTGGTCACCCTTGAGTGTTTTGAGAAATTCAAGATGGCGTCAAAGACAGCCGCCACATCAAATAATCCCCTATAGCTTCCATAGTATTTATTCTAGGATGATAATTTTGGTGTCTAACCATATCTTTAAAAAAAACCAAGGCTCCGTCCTTGGCCCCATTCTTTTCAGCCTATATACTAAACCGCTTGGGAATATTGTTAGAAAACATGGTTTATCTTGCCATTTATATGCTGATGACACCCAACTTTACATATATTTTTTAAACCGTCTCAAAGTTATTTTGATATTTCTAAACTCAATATACAAAATTGTATATCAGATATTAAAATGTGGATGTGCAACAACTTTTTAAAGCTCAATGATGATAAAACCGAGTATTTAATTATTGGATCTAACACAAATTGAAATAAATTAAGTGATACTCCTGTGCAAGTTGGTCATAATTATATAACTCCTTCTAAATCAGCCAGGAAAATTGGCGTAATTTTTGATTATCAGATGTCTATGGAATCGCACATTAACAGTATTTGTAAAACCGGTTATTTTAATCTCCGTAACATCAGTAAAATAAAAAAATATATTTCAATAGATGGAATGAAAACCTTAATTAACTCCCTTGTTACTTCTCGAATTGATAATTCTAACTCACTTTTATACAGCACTCCAGCTAAACATCTTGATAAGTTACAAAAACTACAGAATTCTGCAGCCCGTTTTATTTCAGGATCATCTTATCGAGATCATATTACACCTGTGCTTTATGAGATGCATTGGTTACCAATTGTTTTTAGAATAGAATATAAGATTTTATTTTTAACCTATAAGTGTTTAAATAATTTGATCCCTTCCTATTTATCCGATCTTATATACTTATATAAACCTAGTCGTCAATTAAGATCTTCTGCAGATTGTTACCTCCTTGTTGAGATAAAGCAAATCTTGTGTCTTTTGGAGATAAAGCCTTTCAACTGTGGAATAAACTTCCTTATATTATTCGCAGCAGTGTGTCCTTACCCGTCTTTAAGAGTCAACTTAAAACTTTTTTGTTTAAGAAAGCTTTTAACTAGCTCCTGATGATGTCTGTTGTTATATATTTTAGATCAAATCTATTTTATATTCTATATTTAACAGATTTTAACTTTTTGTCATTTCTATTTTTTATATCTTAGATCAAATTTATTTATATTTTCTATTTAACAGATCTTAACTTTTGTTATTTCTATTTTTTGTATTTTATCATATCTTTGTGTGTATCATATTGTAAAGCGCTTCTGAACACTGTTGTGGAAGTAGCGCTATAGAAGTGTATGTATAATAATATAATAATAATAATAATGATGACTTTGATCTATTAGAGAATAATTATTGAAACTCAAAATAAATACGTATAAAAAAGAAAGGAAATAGATCCAGTCAGAACAGTGATCACATATGCAGTTGTATCCAGCTTCTCACATGATTTTCTATAATAAGCGTGTGTGTGTTTTTTAATGGTTTAAAGAAAAGAATTTACATTTTAATATTCCACATCACACATTATACATGTAGACAGACAAACACAATTAAATTGTTTTGGTTCTTTTTTTGATCCATATGAATATCATAATATGTTTCTTTGACATGACAGAAAATTTGAGCAAATCGTCGAAATAGCTTCCAGTTGGTGAGGGGTGGGGGTGGGGCAAGGGCTTCTGGAGGGCATCGATGTACCCAGGGATCGAATTTGACGGACGCAAACACGCAAAATGCGTGTTGATTTTGTAGACTGCGCGTTACAAAATATGTCACACGAAAAAAAATTGTGTGTAACATTTTTTTCGCTTATTGCTACTGAATAACATGATTGCTTCTTTTACTCAAAATCAAGACCATAATTATGACAAAGATGGGTTGCCAGGCAACAAAACATATGCCCACAGCAGCTAAATCGTCCGAGTGGTCGTCAAGGGTTTTCGCATATTTATTCCTTTGTACATAATTGGGGGTCTTTACAAGACAGTTCCATACAGATCAGATTATAAATTTTGTCGTTTGAGGGTTTACAAGGTTCTACAAACTGAAAAAAGGGTCTCAACTCTGGAAGTAATCTACAGAAATTGTTGAAATTTGAAAGGCTTTTTCGTTTTACTAATTTAAATAATGCATATAAATTTCATACAGATCACATGATCACTTTTGTCATTCAAACGTTCACAATCGCCATAACTCTAGAAATTATTGATGGAAATTGCTGATATTCAATAGACCTGTTTCACAAATTTAAATGATGCATATAAATTTCATACATATCGGATGATAACTATCATCAATCGAGCATTATCAAGGTTAAACAAAGTGAAACAAGGGCAATAACTGTAGAAGTAATTAATGTTAATTGCTGAAATTCAATAGGCTTTTTCGTTTCACTAATTTAAATCATGCATATAAATTTCACAAAGATCGGGTGATAACTTTTTGCGTTAGAGCGTTCACAAGGATCAATAGAGTGAAACAAGGGCCATAACTCTAGACGTAATAAACAGAAATTATTGAAATTCAATAGGCTTCTTCGTTTCAGTAATCTAAATAATGCATATAAATTTCAGAAGGATCGGATAATAACTTTTGGCATTAGAGCTTGCACAAGGTTCAACAATGTGAAACAAGGACCATAACTCTAGACGTAATAAACGGAAATTATTGAAATTAAATAGGCTTCTTCATCTCACTAATGTTAACAACATATATCAATTTTAAAACAATTGGATGATAACTTTTGGCGTTAGAGCGTTCACAAGAAATTGTGGACGATGGACGGACGGACGGACGGACGGCAATATACGTCCACATTTCAATGTGGGCAGATAAAACCAGCGTTTTGTGACATCTTCGTCAGACATTCGGAATTCTTCAGTTTTTCCCCGAACTGATCGTTTTTATTGTGGTAAAAATCTTATATTTTATCGGCTAGGAGTTTACCCTATTCAATAAAAACAATACACACATATCATAATTGATCTCTTTTAGTGTTCGACTATCTGTCTTTTCATTATTATTGTTATATTCAGTCAAAAAAATTCCAACATCGGTCAAAAATATATGTTATTGGCGAATGGTTTTAATATTTGTGTCCGTGATAATTAATGGAAACTGAACTTTTTTTTAAAATTAGGATATTAGTGTCTATGGCATGAAAACGATAAGCAGTTTGTATTTGGAATTTACCGTATCGCAACAGGTCAGTACTAAAACTAACACTTATTACAGTATTTCAACATCGTGCAGCAAAATAGACCATCGACGGCAAAACTGAACGATGACCCACAACGAAACACATCGTAATATCTGAGCATCGCACTGGAAATTAGATGTTTGACAACAAAATTGAACACCTTGCGTAATTGGACACCTTGACTGATTTTAATCACGGCTCGGGAAATTGAACGGTCCAACTAATTATTGAACAGTCGTGCTAATTAGACGGGACGCTTATAATTCAATAAGTGTCGAGAAACTAAACACTAGTTAATTAGACGCTTGGTAATCAAAATTAAACAGTGAGATTGAAATTCGATAGAAGTACAAATTGAGCACTATTTGCCGAAATTCAACAATATTTATGAATAATTAGACACAGAGTAGAAATTAATGCTATTTACGCCAGATTAAACGGTACCAATGTTACAGTAATTATTTACATTTAAAAGATGATAAACTGAAAGTATTGACATTTCATAAAATATAGCGAGGTCACAATTTTTATCCGATTTTGTTGAAACTTGAAATGTAAGTTTATAACCCAAAGATCTGGGTTCCTTTCGATATTCGTGCATATAGTACCGTAACTTCCTGAATTATGGCCCCTGATTGTACGTAAAATTGCGTTTATAGCTTGTGGACCCTATCGAGGTCATAATTTTTATCCGATTTAAAAAAACGTATTTATATCACTGTTACATGATAAGGACAGCTGAGTTCGAATTTCGGGAAAATCGACCCAAAATTGAATGACAAAATGGCCGCCCTTCGTTCTCGAATAGTGTAAAAATATGGTATATCAAGGTTGTGGACCCTATAGAGGTCACAATTTTTATCCGATTTTTTTGAAACTCGAAATGTAAGTTTATAACCCAAAGATCTTGGTTCCTTTCGATATTCGCGCATATCGGAGAATAACTTCCTGAATTATGGCCCCTGATTGTACGAAAAATCATGTTTTTAGCTTGTGGACCCTATAGAGGTCATAATTTTTATCCGATTTAAAAAACAATATAATTATATCACCGTTACACCCTAAGGACGGCTGAGTTTGAATTTCGTGAAAATCAGCCCAAAATTGACAGACAAAATGGCCACCGTTCGTTCTCAAATAGCGTAAAAATATGGTATATCAAGGTTGTGGACCCTATAGAGGTCACAATTTTTATCCGATTTTGTTGAAACTTGAAATGTAAGTTTATAACACAAAGATCTCAGTTCCTTTCGATATTTGCGCATATCGAATTGTAATTTCCTAAATTATGGCCCTTGATTGTAGGAAAAATCACTCTCTTTTTAGCTTGTTCTCTATCCATCTCTCGAAAATGTGACCTCTATAGGGTCCACAAACTTGATATACCATATTTTTACGCTATTTGAGAACGAACGGCGGTCATTTTGTCTGTCAATTTTAGGCCGATTTTCACGAAATTCGAATTCAGCTGTCCTTAGGGTGTAACGGTGATATAATAATACGTTTTTTTAAATCGGATAAAAATTATGACCTCTAAAGGGTCCACAAGCTAAAAACGCAATTTTTCTTACAATCAGGGGCCATAATTCAGGAAGTTACGGTCCAATATGCGCGAATATCGAAAGGAACAGAGATCTTTGGATTATAAACTTACATTTCAAGTTTCATCAAAAATAGGATTAAAATTGTGACCTCTATAGGGTCCACAAACTTGATATACCTTATTTTTACGCTATTTGAGAACGAACGGTGGCCATTTTCTCTGTCAGTTTTGGGCCAATTTTCACGAAATTCGAAGTCAGCCGTCCTTAGGGTTTAACGGTGATATAATAATATGTTTTTTTTAAATCAGATAAAAATTATGACCTCTATAGAATCCACAAGCTAAAAAGGTGATTTTTCGTACAATCAGGGGCCATAATTCAGGAAGTTACGGTTCGATATGAGCGAATATCGAAAGGAACCGATTTGGGTTATAAACTTACATTTCAAGTTTCAACAAAATCGGATAAAAATTGTGACCTCTATAGTGTCCACAACCTTGATATACCATATTTTTTACGCTATTTGAGACCAAACGGTGGCCATTTTGTCTGTCAATTTCGGGCCGATTTTCACGAAATTCAAACTCAGCCTTCCTTAGGGTGTAACGGTGATATAATAATACGTTTTTTTAAATCGGATAAAAATTATGACCTCTATTGGGTCCACAAGATAAAAACGTGATTTTTCTTACAATCAGGGGCCATAATTCAAAATTGGATAAGAATTGTGACCTGTAGAGAGTCCACAAACAATTGTGGACGGACAGACAGACGTCCGGATGGACAGGGGCGACGGTATAATACCTCCACATGAAAATGTGGGCGTATAAAAACTGTATTATTATATCACCGTTACACCATAAGGACGTCTGAGTTCGAATTTCATGAAAATCAGCCTAAAATTGACAGACAAAATGGTCGCCGTTCGTTCTCAAATAGCGTAAAATATGGTATATCAATGTTGTGGACCCTAAAAACGTGATTTTTCGTACAATCAAGGGCCATAATTCAGGAAGTTACGTTCCGATATGTGCGAATATCGAAAAGAACTGAGATCTTTGGGTTATAAACTTACATTTCAAGTTTCAACAAAATCGGATAACCAGCGGCTGCCAGGCAGGATACGCCCACATTTTCGAGAGATTGATAGAGAACAAGCTAAAAAGAAAGCGATTTTTCGTACAATCAAGGGCCATAATTCAGGAAGTTACGGTCCGATATGCGCGAATATCGAAAGGAACCGAGATCTTTTGGTGATAAACCTACATTTCAAGTTTCAACAAAATCGGATAAGAATTGTGACCTCTATAGGGTCCACAACCTTGATATACAATATTTTTACGGTATTTGAGAACGAACGGCGGCCATTTTGTCTGTCAGTTTTGGGCCGATTTTCACGAAATTCAAACTCAGCTGTTCTTAGGGTTTAACGGTGATATAATAATACGTTTTTTTAAATCAGATAAAAATTATGACCTCTATAGGGTCCACAAGCTAAAAACGTGATTTTTCGTACAATCAGGGGCCATAATTCAGGAAGTTACTGTCCGATATGCTCGAATATCGAAAGGAACCGAGATCTTTGGGTTATAAACTTACATTTCAAGTTTCAACAAAATCGGATAAAAATTGTGACCTCTATAGGGTCCACAAGCTAAAAACGTGACTTTTCGTACAAACAGGGCCAGGGGCCATAATCCATGAAGTTTCGATCCGATACATGCCAATATCGAAAGCAGCCGAGATCTTTTGGAGATAAACCTATATTTCAAGTTTCGTCAAAATTGGATAAGAATTGTGACCTGTAGAGAGTCCACAAACAATTGTGGACGGACAGGGGCGACGGCATAATATGTCCACATGAAAATGTGGGCATATAAAAATGACTTCGCACCTGTATATGACACTATTCTATTATTAACCATGCGCAGAGGACAGCTGATTGCAACCCCGGAATTCCTTTCTCATATCACAACTAATTTACTCCAAAAATCATATATCTTTTAAATACTCTTTTGACCAAATTGTTTTCTATTGTCAAATTGTCCAGTAAATTATACACAAACTCTATTTTTGGATATTGTTCTGAATTTTTTCAATGTTTAAATTTTCATTCAATACAAAATGGGGAACATCAAATTGTTACGGTGCAGGCTTTGTGCCAAACTTAGTGTCAATAATTATCAGGGGATCAAAGTTAAACTTCAGTTTTTCTTTCGGTGACTTCTGAAATTTGACTTTTTTTTATTTATTCTTATAAATATTGAAACATGTATCTTTATTTTCTAAGTATTAATGGTCAATAAATGGCTTCATCTGTGGTCAAAGTATAAAATACATAAATGGCTGCTCTATTTTGAAGAGTCTTTTTTGCAGGAGTAATATTCAGCTGTTGTAATTTTAGAAGAGATTTTTATAGCTTATCTATGTTTTTCAAACATAAAGCACTGCTTTACATGCACGCCAATGTGTACACGAGATCTCAGTTATCATCAAATCCAAATGACCATGTTGTCCCTTGCCAGCCCCTCTTGTCCTGCACCACTGACAAGGGGGGGGCCATGCTGAACTTTCTTGGCAAAACACCAGACTCAAAAACAGGATCTCCAGGTTAGCGAGCCTCATCTTACTCAGTTAGCCACTGCGGCTCCCTAGTCAGTTGGTAATACAGCTTTGATACAGATATAAACACATAAAACCTATCGATAATGAGATGATAATGTTTTAAGTATTCCATTTGTTCTACAATGTTTAAATACTTACTACAAGAAGAGGCCATTCAACAGCTGATATGTATCCATATTTACTCTCAAAAGAGACAGTTACTGAAATTATTATTATTATCATTATTATGAACTTTACAAAATGTGGTACAGAAAATGAAATTTACAAATAAAATAAATAGACTAAAATACAAATAAGACATACATATAAACATTGAAATCAAATTAAAATCTTATAAATTTCACTAATGCATAAACTATCATTACTAATCGACAAGAAATAAATGCATAAATCACATGCGATTGCAAAGCAAGATACGCCCACATTTTGCAAGAGATGGACACATGGTTAGATGCACAGTGTGTAGAACTGATCCTTGGGTATTTACTAACTGGGTTCTTTGTGAGTGTATCCTCATATCGCATAGAATACGTTAATTGTGGTTAGTATGTAAAAATAAGACGAGTCATTAAACAAATGGTACTGGACATGTGTTTATCAGTAGTTGAACCAATGTCAACGATTGTTCTTTCCTTGTTATGGACAGCGCTCTTGCAAATTGATGCCTGAAACACGTTGGAGGGTATAGGCATCCCAAACGGGAAATGTATCATCATTATCCCCAATTAAACCATGTAGTCTTACTCCAAAGAATGATGCATGTGTACAGAAGGTAAAAAGATGTCATCACCAAGCTATTGTGTGGCGTTGACTGGAAGATCGTAATCCGCCGGAACTTAAACAGGAACTATATTGCTGGGTTACGACAACATTATAACCTGTCACCGTGCTCCAGAGTCTGTCATGTGGCTCATCAGATATGGATGCAAGAGTGACAGCTCATGTAGTACATGTGCTTGTAGCTGCACTAGGGATGGCTTAGATTATATAGTACTTTGCGCTTGTGCTGTCACAGGTTGCAGCCAGAAACACGACTAGGATTAATTTTTGGGGTGGGTTCAAAGTTCAAGGTCTACCAATCAGAAAACACCGGTCAATATCTCAAAAACTATCAATGTTAGACCCTATAAATGAATTCCTATTATCAAGATATAGGAAGTCTATATTTCCGAGTCGAATAAAGCAGTCTGTACTAATGGACTTAAATGCCAGTGCCTGGGCAATGTTCCACCATAGAAAAAACAACCCATGGGGTTTTCCCAAAATGACAGGGGTAATGTGTTGACGAAAAATTTAACTGAATTTTATTTTATTTTTAAAAAAATTAAAGGAGCATTAGGCAAGTTTATAGTAAGGGAGCTACGAAAGATATTTGTGGGGGCTTTGGACACATGCTACTTACTTCGGAGGTCTAGGGTCGTTTGAATTCACCAATGGATTCTCCACATCTACAGTTAATTTGGTAGACACAGCCTTTTGGAAAGGTATAGGCTTTGCGAGGTTTGACTTTCCATTAGCATTTACTAACTCCTTAGTTGTTGCGCCTTTGGGGGTTGTGGTTTCTATGCCTGCTTCTGTTTTAATTACCTTCTAAATTGATTGGGGGTGTATGACGTTTTTGGTTTATCAAGTTTTGATAGGTTGGATAATGTGGCTTTGGTGAACTTGTTTACCATATGTTCTGAATAGTCGTTGTGTTCGATAAAGACGTCTTTTAGGTGTTGTACTACGGGTTGAGGGGTCACAAATGGTTTTGACTCTTTTAGTAAACGTGGTCGATGTGTGTTGGTTTTCTGAGGTGGTGGTGACATTGGAGTTATCTCTTCTTACCATTACATTAAAAACTTGGAGGCTGCTGTTGGTTTTATTATCCATTGTGAACTTCATTCTTGAATGTTAGTTGTTCAAGTGATTCAGGGGGATGACAGTATCATTTACTTTTGTAACATGATGAAGGTGTGATCCATCTTTCTGAACCAGAAAATAGGTTGAACTTTATATTATATATTAACTTTAGCCTCTAGAGCGTCCACAAGATTTTTCAGAGTGATCAAGGGACATAATTCTGGCAGTAATTATCGGAAATCGCTGAAAATCCATAGGCTTCTTCGACTCATGACCTTAAACACTGTGTATAAATTTAAAGTCAATCGGATATTAACTTTAGCCTCTAAAGCGTCCACAAGATTTTTTAAAGTGATCAAGGGCCATAACTCTGGCAGTAATTATTGGAAATCGCTGAAAATCAATAGACTTCTTCATCTCATGACCTTAAACACTGTGTATAAATTTAAAGTCAATCGGATATTAACTTTAGCCTCTAGAGCATTCACAAGATTTTTCAAAGTGTTCAAGGGCCATAACTCTGGATCGTAAATCGCTGGAAATCAATCGGCTTCTTCATCTCATGGCCTTAAACACTGTGTATAAATTTAAAGTCAATCAAATATTAACTTTGGCCTCTAGAGCGTCCAATAGATTTTTTGAAAAGTTCAAGGGCCATAACTCTGGCAGTAATTATCGGAAATCGCTGAAAATCAATAGGCTACTTCGTCTCATGACCTTAAACACTTTGTATAAAATTTAAAGTAAATCGGATATTTACTTTAGCCTCTAGAGCATCCACAAGATTTTTCAAAGTGATCAAGGGTCATAACTCTGGCAAAAATTATCGGAAATCGCTGAAAATGAATAGGCTTCTATAGGTTGAGGGGTCACAAATGGTTTTGACTCTTTTAGTAAAAGTGGTCGATGTGTGTTGGTTTTCTGAGGTGGTGGTGACATTGGAGTTATCTCTTCTTACCATTACATTAAGAAATAACTCTGGCAAAAATTATCGGGAGGACGGGAGCGACAACAATATACGACCACATTTCAATGTGGGTGTATAAAAATGGATGAAAATAACAAATAATGACTTTGGAATTTGTAACTTTTGAAAATATGAAGCAAATATACCATTCAGCACTGCGCAGCTATAGGGTAAACAACTCAACATGAGAAATCACAAAGTCTCACAGAGATACCTGAATATATACACTACAACCATCAAGACTTCAAATTTTGAAAACTATCTTTGTTTTAGCACACCACAGCCATATAATTAAACTTTTTTTTAAAATATCCTCCATTTTTTTCAAGGGACTACTTTCATGATGTATAGAAATTGTGACCTCCATAGGATCCACAACCTTGATATACCATATTCTTAAGCTATTTGAGAACGAAGGGCGGCCATTTTGTCTGTCAGTTTTGGGCCGATTTTCACGAAATTCGAACTCAGCCGTCCTTATGGTGTAACGGTGATATAATAATATGTTTTTTTTAAATCGGATAAAAATTATGACCTCTATAGGGTCCACAAGCTAAAAACACGATTTTTCACACAATCAGGGACTGTAATTCAGGAAGTTACGGTCCAATTTGCGCGAATATCGAAAGGAACCGAGATCTTTGGGTTATAAACTTACATTTCAAGTTTCAACAAAATCGGATAAAAATTGTGACCTCTATAGGGTCCACAAGCTAAAAACATGATTTTTCGTACAAACAGGGGCCATAATCCATGAAGTTTCGATCCGATACATGCGAATATCGAAAGCAGCCGAGATCTTTTGAAGATAAATCTATATTTCAAGTTTCGTCAAAATCGGATAAGAATTGTGACCTGTAGAGTGTCCACAAACAAATTGTGGACGGATGTCCGGACGGACAGGGGCGACGGCATAATACGTCCACATGAAAATGTGGGCGTATAAAAAATTGCCCCTTGAATTTTTTCAAAATCCTATTTTTGCTTGTACATTTGATATCAATCAGCAAAATTTTGCTTGTGTTTTTCAAATTAAGTTCTATCCCTGGATGTACGTACACTTGACAGTCTACAGTGCTTTTTCCCCCGGAAAATAGGGTTTGCACCTGAGGAGGGGAACTATGAAAATAATGGGAAATTTCAATTATGAGGCTGAATTTGTGTTATTGGCGTATTATGATATTTTGATATGAACATCATAAAAATTTGAAGGAAGGAATACGAATTCATTCGTGGGTGCCTAACCAATCTTACTTGCCATTATGGGCGCCCCACTAATTATGGAATGGGCGCATATGATCTCGTCGTGGGTGGCCCCTTCTGGGCACGTTGGTAGTTGGCTTCATATTACGTCCAATGGAAGGGGCGCCTTTGGCGCCTATTGGGGGCATCAATTTTTTCCAAGTTAAACATATATGTCCAAAATCATGCTTTGTATTTAATGTAAAGGCCAATGTCCATGCTGTTGAGAAGGTGTAGAATTTGGTATAAAATTTAATATATTATCAAAAATGACTTCGCACCTGTACATGACTCTATTCTATTATTAACCTTGCACAGAGGACAGCTGATTGCACCCCCGGAATTCCTTTCTCATATCACAACTAATTTACTCCAAAAATCATATATCTATAAAATACTCTTTTGACCAAATTTTTTCTATTGTCAAATTGTCCAGTGAATTATACACAAACTCTATTTTTGGATATTGTTATGAATTTTTTCAATGTTTAAATTTTCATTCAATACAAAATGGGGAACATCAAATTGTTACGGTGCAGGCTTTGTGCCAAACATAGTGTCGAAAATTATCAGGGGATCAAAGTTAAACTTCAAAGCACTTACTTAAAATTGGAGTGCCGTAGTAAAGTTTTCGGGTAGCATTTTATGTATATATTCACAAAAGCTTTCAAAAAAAAAAATATCTGTCATTAGAAATAAAGTACTAAAGAATGATGAATGAAAATGAAGTTATTTGATGAAGAAAAAAAAATCTCCTGGATTCTCCTGTTATTTCATTGCTGGTCTACTGTTTTTTCATACCTTGGGGTTGACACATCTGCTAATGTCTACCCACATGAATTTGTAATCTGCATCTACCAAGGCCATTAAGGTCAAGGTAAAGTGACAACATCTTGTTGCATAGTAGTCTCAACACCAACAAGGCTGAAGATATTTTTTCCCAACACAAAATAGTGGCCCTTGGATAAAAACGTTCAAAATAAACTCTTTTACTCACAATACACTATTTCACTGAAAATACCCCTTTAATTCGTACATCCGCGTGTTATCACATAAACAAAAATTTCAGTTTCATCACTTTCTTGCCCAATCGCGGTTACAAAACGATAAAACTTGGGAACAGCTATTATCTGTCTATACTCTGATCTATGTAATACAGTAGTCGAGTCTTAGATTTTTGAGTTGCTTTCCTATTTCCTTGTAGTGTGATTTTTTTTAATTTAAACAACTGGGAATGCGATTAATTCATAACAAAATACAAATGAGGTGTCATTTACGGGATTTGATCAATCTGATTAAAATACAAATCTATATTTCGTTTCCTTTTTTATAAGCCCACATTTTCATATGGACGTATATTGTCGTCGCCCCTGTCCGTCCGGACATCCGTCCGTCTGTCCACAATTGTTTGTGGACACTCTACAGGTCACAATTCTTATCCGATTTTGACGAAACTTGAAATATAGATTTATCTTCAAAAGATCTCGGCTGCTTTCGATATTCGCATGTATTGGATCGAAACTTCATGGATTATGGCCCCTGTTTGTACGAAAAATCACGTTTTTAGCTTGTGGACCCTATAGAGGCAGTGACCGCCCTAGACATTCGCCAATTCGTCAATGGCGACAATTATTTTTATTGGCGAATAAAGTGATGATACTGGCGAAAAATTTGGCGAATGAATTTTAGAGAGTGTTATTTCGTAAATCTGCTAATATTAAACTTGAAATCGTCTCGTTAAACGCTTCTTTCGATCGACTCGATGGAGTGTCTATTTTTAGTACATTAATTACTCTAGTCTCAATCTTACAAGTCGCAAATCAGTCAATGTTACAATATTACGCATTAAAACGACCGAAAGATCGAGTCTGGAGACTATAAAACACAGTTACGCCCCTTTTGTGTGGCACTGCGTTGTTTACATTCGCTTCACTACAAGTTTTCTTTACTTACGCAGCAAATAAATAAAACGCACATTAATGACAACTAATACTAGTAAACCCAAAATAAGGATAGATTCCTTTTTCCTTCCTACGACTACTGTTAGTCCAGAATCTACTTCCGTGAGTGAGCGTGTCATCTCGGACGCAAGTCCTTCGTTGGCTTCATCAACATGTGGACAAAAATTAGACCTTTAACCGAGACCGTCGAGCTAACCCTCAATGACCTCATGCTTATAAAAATGGATGGACCGGACATAAATTTCAAATCAGCGGTGTCTTAAAAAGAATCGTCGTGTCTTTTCTGTTATGACGATGAAGTAAATTAAATCATGTGACTGTGAAGTACGTCCTATAAACATTTTTTTGTTATCTGCATTCATTCTCTCAATAATGTGAACTTTTGCATGAACAAGGAGATAAAATAATATTCTTGTGTACTATATATAGAGGATATTTGTCGTTTTAGAGTGAATAACATATTTTATTTCATCGAGAAGCAAGAAAACTTATATTTTCACGAATGCGTAGCATGAGTGAAAACATGAACGTTTTCTTGCTTAGAGATGAAATAAAATATGTTATTCACGACAAAACGACAAATGTTCTATTTATTTTATGATTTTACAATCATTTTAGGTAAAAACAACTAGCCAGTGGAATAACACTTTTATTTCACTGATAAAACGCGATATTCCACTACTGATCATAAAATAAAAGTGCATATTAAACATTTATTTTGTCCGCGATATCACCTCGGTGGAAGCGGACGTAAAATACAACAAACACACACACACATTTATTTTCATTTTTAATTAACAAACATATGAATAAAAATGATATAAAATATTTGGCTAAAACTTTCTGAATTGGCTAATAAAATTTTGAATTGGCTAAAAATTTGGCTAAAGGTTTTAAGAGTCTAGGGCGGTCACTGTAGAGGTCACAATTTTTATCTGATTTTGTTGAAACTTGAAATGTAAGTTTATAACCCAAAGATCTCGGTTCCTTTCGATATCGCGCATATTGGACCATAACTTCCTGAATTATGGCACTTGATTGTACAAAAAATCACGTTTTTAGCTTGTGGGCCCTATAGAGGTCATAATTTTTATCCGATTTAAAAAAACGTATCATTGTATCACCGTTACACCCTAAGGACGGCTGAGATTGAATTTTGTGAAAATCGGCCCAAAACTGACAGACAAAATGGCCGCCCTTCGTTCTCAAATAGCTTAAGAATATGGTATATCAAGTTTGTGGATCCTATGGAGGTCACAATTTCTATACATCATGAAAGTAGTCCCTTGAAAAAAATGGAGGATATTTTAAAAAAAAGTTTAATTATATGGCTGTGGTGTGCTAAAACAAAGATAGTTTTCAAAATTTGAAGTCTTGATGGTTGTAGTGTATATATTCAGGTATCTCTGTGAGACTTTGTGATTTCCCATGTTGAGTTGTTTACCCTATAGCTGCGCAGGGCTGAATGGTATATTTGCTTCATATTTTCAAAAGTTACAAATTCCAAAGTCATTATTTGTTATTTTCACCCATTTTTATACGCCCACATTGAAATGTGGTCGTATATTGTTGTCGCGCCCGTCCTTCCATCTGGCGGTCTGGCGTCCACAATTGCTTGTGGACATTCTATAGGCTAAAGTTAATATCCGATTGACTTTAAATTTATACACAGTGTTTAAGGTCATGAGACAAAGAAGCCTATTGATTTTCAGCAATTTGCGATAATTACTGCCAGAGGTATGGCCCTTGATCACTTTGAAAAAGCTTGTGGACGCTCTAGAGGCTAAAGTTAATATCCGATTGACTTTAAATTTATACACAGTGTTTAAGGTCCTGAGACGAAGAAGCCTATTCATTTTCAGCGATTCCCGATAATTTTTGCCAGAGTTATTTCTTAATGTAATGGTAAGAAGAGATAACTCCAATGTCACCACCACCTCAGAAAACCAACACACATCGACCACGTTTACTAAAAGAGTCAAAACCATTTGTGACCCCTCAACCTATAGAAGCCTATTCATTTTCAGCGGTTTCCGATAATTTTTGCCAGAGTTATGACCCTTGATCACTTTGAAAAATCTTGTGGATGCTCTAGAGGCTAAAGTAAATATCCGATTTACTTTAAATTTTATACAAAGTGTTTAAGGTCATGAGACGAAGTAGCCTATTGATTTTCAGCGATTTCCGATAATTACTGCCAGAGTTATGGCCCTTGAACTTTTCAAAAAATCTATTGGACGCTCTAGAGGCCAAAGTTAATATTTGATTGACTTTAAATTTTTACACAGTGTTTAAGGCCATGAGATGAAGAAGCCTATTGATTTCCAGCGATTTACGATCCAGAGTTATGGCCCTTGAACACTTTGAAAAATCTTGTGAATGCTCTAGAGGCTAAAGTTAATATCCGATTGACTTTAAATTTATACACAGTGTTTAAGGTCATGAGATGAAGAAGTCTATTGATTTTCAGCGATTTCCAATAATTACTGCCAGAGTTATGGCCCTTGATCACTTTAAAAAATCTTGTGGACGCTTTAGAGGCTAAAGTTAATATCCGATTGACTTTAAATTTATACACAGTGTTTAAGGTCATGAGTCGAAGAAGCCTATGGATTTTCAGCGATTTCCGATAATTACTGCCAGAATTATGTCCCTTGATCACTCTGAAAAATCTTGTGGACGCTCTAGAGGCTAAAGTTAATATATAATATAAAGTTCAACCTATTTTCTGGTTCAGAAAGATGGATCACACCTTCATCATGTTACAAAAGTAAATGATACTGTCATCCCCCTGAATCACTTGAACAACTAACATTCAAGAATGAAGTTCACAATGGTGAATAAAACCAACAGCAGCCTCCAAGTTTTTAATGTAATGGTAAGAAGAGATAACTCCAATGTCACCACCACCTTAGAAAACCAACACACATCGACCACGTTTACTAAAAGAGTCAAAACCATTTGTGACCCCTCAACCTGTAGTACAACACCTAAAAGACGTCTTTATCGAACACAACGACTATTCAGAACATATGGTAAACAAGTTCACCAAAGCCACATTATCCAACCTATCAAAACTTGATAAACCAAAAACGTCATACACCCCCAATCAATTTAGAAGGTAATTAAAACAGAAGCAGGCATAGAAACCACAACCCCCAAAGGCGCAACAACTAATGGAAAGTCAAACCTCGCAAAGCCTATACCTTTCCAAAAGGCTGTGTCTACCAAATTAACTGTAGATGTGGAGAATCCATTGGTGAATTCATTGGCTAATACTTCATAAAATTAATTATGAAATCAATATAAGAAAGCATACCTTTGGATTTTTAAATACAAAATAAGTTTGATTATTCAACATCATCAAATTCCAAAGAATTTACTACACGTGTTACTATCACAAGCCATGCTGTATGGTATGGTACCAGTGACCCGTATGTCAATCTTGACCCCACAGCATTGCGCACTCAGTGATAATATAAACAATTTTACTATTCTATTTTAATATTATTTCATCACCTCATACTTGTTTCCATTTGAGATTTTGTTTATGGAGTGATGAGGTGAATCCTGTAACAATTAATCTGTCAATCAGTTGAGGCTATTTAATGCTTGGCAGCGAGTGCTAATAACGTATACAAATGTCAAAACTTCGAGCGGGGGGGGGTGGGGGTGGGGGGGAATTTAGAGTCATTAACTTCTCGAGACTTATTACAAATGGCAAGTGCTATTTGAAATATTTATGTGGTCTTAGTGAAAGAAACCAATGTTGTGTCTATCATTTCTGGGTTTGAAAGTCAGGTATCATATGAAAACGAATACCGATTAGTAATTTTTTGAACAGGTTCAACAGTGCAACCGAACCGTGACCGGTTAACCGAGTGACCGTTTACATCCTTAATTCTTACCAGTAATGCTGGCATCAGGGTGGTACGAATTAGTGGAAGGCACGACTAGACCAACTCCTCCCTAGGTAACAAAAAATCGCATCATAAAACAGCAAGTATCATCAAAAGCGAGTTAATAAATCTCTGAATAGTTCGAGTTGAAGTTCCAGGTTTAACCGCTATGTGTCCTAATCACCAAACGAAATGGGCAACGTTATTCGGGATTCGCCACTAAAACAGAACGACCTACGTTGCATTCAACCATTTCCTCTCTACCCCCGGCCATAGGGGTAAGTGAACGTTGAGTGACCAACTCACAAGGAGACGACCGTTTGTCGAGTGAATAGGGTGTTGGCTGGTTTGTTGGCGTGCACGGGGCTGTCATCTCCACCAATCACCTGTTGTATTGCCGAATCCCAAATCCCGAATAACGTGCTGGCTCGTTATTCGTGATTCGCGAATAGAATAGTAATAGAAAATAGATATTAAATAGATATTAATATTAAAATAGAATAGTAAAATGGTTTATATTATCACTGAGTGCGCAATGCTGTGGGGCCAAGGTTGACATACGGGTCACTGGTACCATACTATACAGAACGACCATTTCCTCTCTACCCCCGGCACCAGGGGTAAGTGAACGTTGAGTGACCAAGTCACAAGGAGACGACCGTTTGTCGAGCGAATAGGGTGTTGGCTGGTTTTAACGAAAGTCGAACTCAGTCGTCCTTAGGGTATAACGGTGGTGTAATAATACAGTTTTTTAAATTGGATAAAAATTATGACCTCTATAGGGTCTACAAGCTAAAAACGCGATTTTGCGTACAATCAGGGGCCATAATTCAGGAAGTTACGGTCCGATGTGCACGAATATCTAGAGGAACCAAGATTTTTAGGTTATAAACTTACATTTCAAGTTTCAACAAAATCGGATAAAAATTGTGACTTCTATAGGGTCCACAACCTTGATACACCGTATTTTTACGCTATTTGAGAATGAACGGAGGCCATTTTGTCTGTCAATTTTAGGCCGATTTCCCGAAATTCGAACTCAGTCATCCTTAGGGTGTAACGGTGATATAATAATACATTTTTTTAAATCGGATAAAAATTATGACCTCTATAGGGTCTACAAGCTAAAAACCCGATTTTTCGTACAATTGGTTGGCCATAATTCAGGAAGTTACGGTCTGATATGCGCGAACCGAGATCTTTGGGTTATAAACTTACATTTCAAGTTTGAACAAAATCGGATAAAAATTGTGACCTCTATAGGGTCCACAACCTTGATACACCATATTTTTACACTATTTGAGAACGAAGGGCGGCCATTTTGTTTGTCAGTTTTGGGTCGATTTTCACGAAATTCAAACTCAGCCGTCCTTAGTGTGTAACGGTGATATAATAATACAATTTTTTAAATCGGATAAAAATTATGACCTCTACAGGGTCCACAAGCTAAAAACGTGATCTTGAAGGGTCACATGCTCTTGAAGGGTCACGTGCTCGTGATATATGATTTCTTTTTCGTCTTGACATGTGAATTTTTTAGTGTTGACATGTGAATTTTTTAGTGTTGACATATGAATTTTTTCGACATGTGAAAAATAATTTTGTTGAATTGTTTATAAAAACCGAATATAGTGGTAAAATATTTCCATGAACAGTATAAACTGACTTGACTATAACAAAATACAAGAGCAGCAATGGAAAAAAATAATCTTTATTGAATCATTATACGTCGTTTTGTACAGAAAAGATGCTTGGAAGGTGATGAAAAAATTGTTATATACTCGATTTTTCCTCTTTCCATGCAGAAAAATGGTCTTGCAATTAATTCCACTTTGGCTTGCCATAATTTTCACTTCAAAATAAATAAGAAAGGTCTCTCTTGTTATTTATGATGACAATTATATGTCAACAACATGGAATCTTATATCCTTTTGAAGAGAAAATATACCTATTTGTTGGAGGGAACAATAGTTTGCTACTTTAGATATATTTTGGAACGATGACACTATACATTATGAGGCAGAAAATTAATTGGTGTTTGTACATTTTTGTGCAAAACATTACACGAAATAAGAAATAAATTGGTTGGTGTTCATTGGTAGAATTGTTATTGTTTGGGGTAAGGCAGTTTTTCTGTTATTTTTAGAGCAAAAGGAGATTCTGGTTGACTTATTTTGTCTTTACCTGATCAGACATAATAATTTTGTAGCAATAATTTTTCAGTTAGCTGATAGTAGTGAAAGTGAAAGAACTTCGATCAGTCAGAAGGTAATTGGTAGTTGACTAGCTAACCGCATGTGGACAGTTTGCTTAACACTGCATGTACTGAACGTGGGCGTGGCCTGTCTGTTTTTGTTACCCCTAAGCGATCGCAATGTTTCTTCTACAAATTGAAAACAAGTATGGCGGTCGTTTAGGGCGTTACCTTTTTTTATTTAATTATTTCTGTAGTTTTGTAATCAGAGTTCAGCTTTAAGAATTGCGGCCTGTAGGCGAAACACAAGTCATACATAAAAATTGTGTGTGGCTCTCTCCCAGGCGGTCGGAAATGCTCCAAACTGGGCTAATGAAGACGGGCATACACCATACAGTGTGCTATGAGGGAAATTTTGCCCGAACAGCGGCGCTGCGGCCTACTCTTATATCGAATTCCAACTGTCAAGGGATCTTTTACATGCACACCGATGTATACACGTGACCTCAGTTTTTCGTCCCATCCAAACGATTAGAGAGCTGTCCTTTTCAGGCTCTCCGTCCTGCATCACTGACAAGGGGGAACCACGACGAAAAATCGGGATGAACTTTCTCGACCAATGCAGGGGTCGAACACCCGACCTCCAGGTTAGCGAGCCAGCGTATTATCCACTTAGTCACCGTGACCCCCTCCAGGGGCTCGAGTATGCACCAAAAATAATAGAGGTCATCCTTAGGGTATAAGGAATAAGTATGAAAAGTTTTCAAGACGATCAATTAAGAATCGTGGCCTGTAGATGACACACAAAAAGAAAATGGGTATGGCTCTGCCCCTGGGGGTTGGGCATGCATCACAAACAACCGAGAGAGAAGAGAGAGAAATGGGGTTTAACATTCACTCAACACAAACTAGGTCATTTCGGGACTAACATATGGTTCAATTTTATTTCAGTAATTAGACTGCGTGTAGGGGTCTTTAGCAGTGGGAGGAAACCGGAGGACCCGGAGAAAACCCACTAGGTTGGACAGGCAACCCTACTCCTCGTCACGTACAACCGGGGAATCGAAACTACGTCAGTTGACTCAATGACAGACCTTATGATACAGCATGCACATGCTAACCATTCAGCCATCCAACCCCCCTCCACAAACAACAGGGATGTTCCTTAGGGTATAAGGAATAAGTATGCAAAGCTTCAATAGTTTCGACCTAATAAACACCTACACAAAGTTTGAACATTCTAGCTCAGTTAGAAGGAGGGTTATTGTGTCCCAAAAAGTGTGACAGACAGAAAGACGGATGGATGGACAGACAGACGGACGAACTCATTTTAATAGTCCCCTGCTTTCTTCGAAAGGTGAGGGACAATAACAAGACAATATTACCTTTAGCTGTGGTATCTGATCCATTATATGTCATCTGTAAAATAAATACATAGTAACCATCCACCCAGGCTTTTGCCAGATAATCTATTTCCTGAAAATACCAAAAATCAAATTTAATTAAGCAGTCAACATTTACCATTTTTCTATGAATAACATAATGAGTTTTGCCTGGACATTTGTGCTATTTCGAATTCCAACAGTCAAGGTTTCTTTCAAATGCAAGTCAATGTGTACACAGGACTTCGGTATTTTGTTGTCTTATTCCGAAGGACTAGACACCGTTTGGGGAGAGGCCCTTGTTTGAACCACTGACACAGGGGACAAGGGGAAACCACAATGGACATCTAGAGGTACTTTCTCTGCCAACACCGGGATTGAACCCAAGATCTCCTGGTTAGTGAGCCAGCACCTTCCCACTGAGCCTCCTATCAAAACACATTATAATTGTCTCAGAGGAATTCTTCAGAGGAACAGAATTTTTAAAACTTAACTTACAGATGTGTTTGTAGTAATCATTTGCATCGCTGTTGTTCCAGTTGCTCTTCTTTTCCTTTTATTTTGTTTAGGCAATACTGGAGTGGACTTTAGAGGTGTAGGTACATCAGGAGCCTGGGTAACATCTTTTGTAGCTGAACTATTGGGTTCCTTCAAAATATTCAAGTAATACAAATAAACATTTAAGAATCTGAAAAACCTCATGATAGTAAAGATAACTATATCATTAGACGGATCTAAAAACAATGTATGGGTACAAAAATGTCTTTGTACATTGGACAACTGAGAATCTTAATTTTACGGTAATCTTGTAGTCGAAAAGTTAACTTGGCTATTAAAATATTCAGATAAAAATACATGTTAATTAACTTGCATACTCAAAAAAAGATAGGTTGCCAGGCAACAAAACATGCATGCACAGCAGCTAAATTGTCTGAGTAGTCCACAAGGGTTGTTGCACATCTATGGTTTTGTAGGTAATTGGAGGATTTAACTGATCAAGAGTAAAAACCTATTATGTCATTATCAGAAATAATTCAAATTTGATTGGCTTCTAGATTTTCAAGATGCTAATATGTACTATACAAATCATGTACCAGTAACAATGATAAATTTAGCTGGTCGAGTCCTTAGAAATTGTTGAAAATATATGTTTCATCACATAAACACTGAGTGTTAATTTTAAATCAATCAGAAAATTATTTTAACCGCAAAGTGCATCCACAAGATTTTAAAGATAGGTTGCCAGGCAATGAAACATACACCCACAGCAGCTAAGTCGCCCAAGCAGTCCACAAGGGTGGTTGCATATTTTTTCTTTTGTCTGAAATGAAAGCATTTACAAGACACTAAGCAGCGGTTGCCAGGCAATATATGCCCACATAGAGAATAGAGAAAAATTTTTTTTATTTTTTATACAATCAGGGGCCATAATCCAGGAAGTAACGGTCTGATATGCACAAATATCGAAAAGAACGAAGATCTTTTGGATATAATCATATATTTTAAGTTTCATCCAGATACGATAAAAATTGTGACTTCTTGAGGGTCCACAACCTTGGTATTACATACTTTTACACTATTTGAGTACAATGTGATTTTTCGAACAATCAGGGGCTATATAATCCAGGAAGTTACATTCCGATATGCACGATTATAGAAATGACCCAAGATCTTTGTGATATAAACATAAATTTAAAGTTATCAAAATCAGATAAAAATTGTGACCTCTAGAAGGTCCACAATTTAAAAACGTAATTCTTCATACAATCAGGGGCCATATTCCATGAAGTTACAGTTAGATACATGCCAATTTCGAAAAGAACCAAGATCTTTGGGAGACCTATATTTCAAATTTCGTCAAAATCGGATAAAAATTGTGACATGCAGAGTGTCCACTAGTGCTGGGTATTGCGACTGCAGTCACGATACGATACGTATTGCGATTCATGTGCCACGATACGATACATATCGCGATTCATAACTAGGTCATAGATTTCACAATAAAACAACAGATTAAATATGTGATTGTGTTTTTAAAGAAGCTTGAACTTCTCCGCAGGTTGAAGTGACCGTCTTCTTAATCTTAGCAGACAAACGTAGACAGTCGCCACTATGGTGTCTTGTCAAGTGAGTGCTAAGATTGGTTGTATTACAACAATATTTTAGAATAGTTTTGCATATTCTACAAACAACTTTCGTTGTGTCACCTTTTAAAACCCCAAAGTTTTCCCAAACTTTAGATTTATATTTCGCTGGAGGATTTGTTATTGCGACTGTGTTTTCCGCCATTTTGATTTTTACAAGAGCTACTATCTATTATATTTACGTTCGAAATTGATAAAATTCTAGAGTAAAATGTTGCTTTATGTATTTAAATATGTATGTTTTATTAACTAAGCCTTATAACAAACTTTAAAATTCGGAAACAAAATGAAAAGGCGTTAAAATGTTGTTAATCTAAACCTACGAAACTAACGGTAATTACAGTCGTGCACTATCTATAGTAACACACATGTCAAGACTACTGGACATTCGTTTGCGAAGTGTCATTGTTTCAAATAAAGTTTAGGGTATAATTTAAAGTTTTTAAAGTTCATAATATATTTGAGAAAACGCAAAAAAGAATCATGAAAAATCGATTCGGCATCACGCGATTCAATACAGGTATCGTGAGACAGTGAATCGCGATACATTGATTCAACGATATATCATGCCAGCACTAGTGTCCACAGACAAATTGTGGATGGACAGGGGCGACAACAATATACATCCACATGAAAATGTGATATACAATAATTAATAGAATACAATATCAATCCAGCGGCTGCCAGGCAGGATACGCCCACATTTTACAAGAGATGGATAGAGAACATGCTAATCAAAGATAGGTTGCCAGGCAACAAAACATACGCCCATAGCAGCTAAATTGTCCGAGCGGTCGACAAGGGTTGTCGCATATTTATTCCTTTGTAGGTAATTGGGGGCCTTTACAAGAAAGTTCCATACAGATCAGATTATAAATTTTGTCGTTTGACGGTTTACAAGGTTCTACAAACTGAAACAAGGGTCTCAACTCTGGAAGTAATCTACAGAAATTGTTCAAATTTGACAGGCTTTTTCGTTTTACTGACTTAAATAATGCATATAAATTTCATACAGATCACATGATCACTTTTGTCATTCAAACGTTTACAATCACCATAATTATAGATGGAAATTGCTGAAATTCAATAGACCTGTTTCACAAATTCAAATGATGCATATAAATTTCATACATATCGGATGATAACTTTCATCAATCGAGCATTAACAAGGTTTAACAAAGTGAAACAAGGGCAATAACTCTAGAAGTAATTATTGTAAATTGGTGAAATTCAATAGGCTTCTTCGTCTCACTAATTTAAATCATGCATATGAATTCCACAAAGATCGGGTGATAACTTTGACGTTAGAGCGTTCACATGGACCAATGAGGTGAAAAAAGGGCCATAACTCTAGATGTAATAAACGGAAATTGCTGAAGTTCAATAAGCTTCTTCGTTTCAGTAATCTAAATAATGCATATAAATTTCAGAAAGATCGGATGATAACTTTTGGTGTTAGAGCGTTCACAAGGTGCAGTAAAGTGAAATAAGGGCCATAACTCTAGATGTAGTAAACAGAAATTGCTGCAATTCAATAGGCTTCTTTGTTTCACTAATTTAAATATAAATTTCAGAAAGATCGGATGTTAACTTTTGAAGTTAGAGCGTTCACAAGGTTCAACAAAGTGAAACAAGGGCCATAACTCTAGACGTAATAAACAGAAATTATTGAAATTAAATAGGCTTCTTCATCTCACTAATGTAAACAACATATATCAATTTTAAAACAATTGGATAATAACTTTTGGCGTTAGAGCGTTCACAAGAAATTGCAGAAGATGGACGGACAGACGGACGGACGGTATACCGATTACAAAGAGTTAATTATTACTCGTTGATTAAGAAACCCATCAAAGAGTCAATCATTTCAATTAATACCTTGAAAAGAGTCAAGCATTTCAATAAACAACTTAATTGAGGTAATCATGCCAAGTAAAAGAATGTATATAATCCAATGTCGGTTCATTCATTTCTATCAGGACACAGATCACCAAATATTCCTACGCCGTCACCCACGAAACAAGGGCCAAAGCTATTTTTAGTCTTCCTCTCCTTTTTCCTTTTTCCCCCTTTTGCATGGCGATTTTTGTTGACTTTTTGGTGTAGAATTGAGGAAAAGGGTTTGAAAATACATTTTCTGCCAGGTTTTGGTGAATATTCATAATTTTGATGCGGAAGGATACAAGAGTTGAGAGGTTGGTTAGGTTGAAATGTAGGGCCTGAAATTGCATGTTTACTTGTCTCTACTTCCAGCTTGTGTATCTCAAGTTTTTCATGAAGAACCTCATACGTGCTTTTGGGCAAGTGGTTGCCACATGTTGCTCCATCTATGGTAGAAAGCGTTCTACCCAACGGAAATTTGGGAAAAAGTTAGAGCCGGTCTAAGATACGAGAATTAACATTGGAGTCAATGGGGAAATCTTTAGTGATCTGTGTCCTGTCTGTGTGTGATAAGGCTGTCACTGATATGCCTTAGTTTTGAAAATATGAAGATTAAATTCTCAGAAAATATGAATAAAATAGTTGGCTACAGAAAAACTAAAAAAAGTTAATTAAAAAAAAAAAAAAATCAAAGTTGTGAAGAAAAATTGTGATTTTACTGCAAATTTCTCAATTTTCAATTTTTATTGAATTTTTAACAGTAAGTAAAATATTCTAATGCCCAATGTTGGCTTATTCAGTCTCAGAAAGCACAGATAAAGTGAACAGTATTGAAATTTCACCAAATTTTGTCTAAAGATCAGGAATATTCACAAAAAATCTTGAGATTCCCCCCCATTTCGATGTAGAAATTAATATTTTCATGACTACTAAAATGAGTCAAAATGTCTAAAAATGCCCATATTTTCTTTGCTAATATAACTTAGATGGGATCTACATGTTTGTCAGGTTTAGAAATAGCTCCAGCTTTCCTACAGAAAATTGAAAATTGGTAACACTGAGTTAATAATGTACAGCAGATGGGTTTGTACAAAATGTTCAAAACAGGGGTTGGCTCAATTTTGCCACTATTTTACCCAGAATAAGCATTTGTGGTTGAATTACAGCTAAGAATGTTATTTTTCACCCAAAAATATTTTTTTTGTGCATTTCAAGGATTTCTAACCCTTATTTGTTCAGAGTCAAACGTAGAACCCTGAGGCATTTCAGGCCAATGAGACCAGACTCAGATATAAAACTGGTGTAGATGTGTAAATGTCAGTTTAATGTTCAATATTTTCTTATCAAAATCCAGCATTTGTGGTGTTTGCTGCATTTATGTTGCCTATAAAACAATAAAATGTTAATTTTTCTCCTTTTCAGGCCTCTTTTTATGTTGTCAACTCTGTCATGACTACTTTTTTGACTTCTTTTTTCAGGAAATTAATGTAAAGTTCCAGACATCTGGCTTCAGCACAAGGATTGCAATACAAATTTGTAATATGCCTCTGAGGTTTGAGATGTTGGAAACATTGAAATATTCCCAAATTTGTGAAAATTGTGTATTCTGTGACCCTTCTGTTAGAGAGGGGTGATCATAGACCAAATATGGCATTTTTTTCATTCATCAAGGCCTATTTTTAACCATAATTCATATTTATTGCACCTATTTTAGTTTATATGTGCATATGTTAGCCAGGGATGGTAAAACATAGCTGTTAGACAGATTCCTTTGGTAACGTAAGTTCTGCAACCATAGATTAGATTAATTCAATCAGTGGCATGTTCAGGGGGTAGGCATACATGTTTCAGTATAGATCTCTAATATTACAATCATTGCAACTGGTTTGCATTTTTTCTGTTTGCATATTGTCCACAGATTCTAAAAATATATTTCTTGTCCGTCCTGATATTTAAAAAAGTGGAAAATTATTGGTATTTTGAGAGATGCTACATGTAAATTTTGTACATTTTTCATCACATGGCAGTAAAAAATTATATTTTTGAAAAAAATTCCAAATTATGAGTGTTTTCTATGTAGTTTCTTTGTAACTTGTCTAATTTTTTCACAGAACTCAGATACTGCCTTTAATAAGAAAGATTTTTAAATTTTAGCACAAAAGGCCTACGGACCTGAGATGCACCAGTGTACATAAAGCAGCATGTGTACTTAAAGGGCCATCATTTTTACAGTTATTCTTTGATTTTGATTTTCTTTCACCGGCATGTTACCAGAACACATGGGAAGGAAATAAAAAGGGCCTTTTGGTGATACAGAACTCAGATACTGCCTTTAATAAGAAAGATTTTTAAATTTTAGCACAAAAGGCCTATGGACCTGAGATGCACCAGTGTACATAAAGCAGCATGTGTACTTAAAGGGCCATCATTTTTACAGTTATTCTTTGATTTTGATTTTCTTTCACCGGCATGTTACCAGAACACATGGGAAGGAAATAAAAAAGGCCTTTTGGTGATAACTGAAGTTTCACCCCTATATAGGACACAGATCACCAAATATTCCTACGCCGTCACCCACGAAACAAGGGCCAAAGCTATTTTTAGTCTTCCTCTCCCTTTTCCTTTTCCCCCTTTTGCATGGCGATTTTTGTTGACTTTTTGGTGTAGAATTGAGGAAAAGGGTTTGAAAATACATTTTCTGCCAGGTTTTGGTGAATATTCATAATTTTGATGCGGAAGGATACAAGAGTTGAGAGGTTGGTTAGGTTGAAATGTAGGGCCTGAAATTGCATGTTTACTTGTCTCTACTTCCAGCTTGTGTATCTCAAGTTTTTCATGAAGAACCTCATACGTGCTTTTGGGCAAGTGGTTGCCACATGTTGCTCCATCTGTGGTAGAAAGCGTTCTACCCAACGAAAATTTGGGAAAAAGTTAGAGCCGGACTAAGATACGAGAATTAACATTGGAGTCAATGGGGAAATCTTTAGTGATCTGTGTCCATCAAACACAACGTTGAAATACTTGAACACCTCGCAGAATGACAGCAGGAAACGTAAACGAGAATTAGCTGAAGATAGTGATGGCGGCGTTGACCTTGAACTTCAAGCATGCACGTCCTCAATGGAAGTTCCAAAAGCCGCAGATCCTCCCACGTCAAATATAGGTTAACCAAAGTCGAAGGCCGGAAGATATTTTAGATCTGAATGCTTTCGTTCGACAAAGATTCAGAGAAAATGTTTTGTCTCTTAGGTTATTAATTATTATTTATTTCATTAGTCAGGTAATTATGTTAACGTAAAGTAAGTCAGGTAATAACCTACTGACACGTATATTATTATTAATATGTTCACGTCAAGTAATAGCCTATTATTTTACCAATTTCAGATCTGGAAGAAGCACAACCATCAAAATAAATTTTTAAGTGGCTCTGTTAATTTCAAATTATCAGCAATAAAAGACCATATTAAATCTGCCGATCACACATGCGCAGCAAAGAAAGACGATGACAGAACAAAATAAACTAATCTGAATCACGACAATTGGCCACGTGACCTTTCGCAAGTGCAGCATATTTTCGAGTTCCGACTATACACGGAAACTAATTTGTGCTACTTTGTTATTTATATACGGTACTTTGTTATTTTTATATATCAACATGTGCTTACGAATAAAATAATTCAATCAGCGGCTGCCAGGCAGGATACGCCCACATTTTCGTGAGATGGATAGAGAACAAGCTAAAAAGAAAGTGATTTTTCCTACAATCAAGGGCCATAATTCTGGAAATTACAATTTGATATGCGCAAATATCGAAAGGAACCAAGATCTTTGGGTAATAAACTGACATTTCAAGTTTCAACAAAATCGGATAACCAGCGGCTGCCAGGCAGGATACGCCCACATTTTCGAGAGATGGATAGAGAACAAGCTAACAAGAAAGTGATTTTTCCTACAATCAAGGGCCATAATTCAGGAAATTACAATTCGATATGCGTATATATCGAAAGGAACTGAGATCTTTGTGTTATAAACTTACATTTCAACTTTCAACAAAATCGGATAAAAATTGTGACCTCTATAGGGCCCACAACCTTGATATACCATATTTTTACGCTATTTGAGAATGAACGGCGGCCATTTTGTCTGTCAATTTTGGGCCGATTTTCATGAAATTCAAACTCAGTCGTCCTTAGGGTGTAACGGTGATATAATAATACGTTTTTTTAAATCAGATAAAAATTATGACCTCTATAGGGTCCACAAGCTAAAAACGCGATTTTTCGTACAATCAGGGGCCATAATTCAGGAAATTACAGTCCGATATGCGCGAATATCGAAAGGAACCGAGATCTTTGGGTTATAGACTTACATTTCAAGTTTCAACAAAATCTGATAAAAATTGTGACCTCTATAGGGTCCACAACCTTGATATACCATTTTCTTACGCTATTTGAGAACGAACGGCGGCCATTATGTCTGTCAATTTTGGGCCGATTTTCACGAAATTCAAATTCAGTCGTCCCTAGGGTGTAACGGTGATATAATAATACGTTTTTTTAAATTGGGTAAAAATTATTACTTCTATAGGGTCCACAAGCTAAAAACGTGATTTTTCGTACAATCAGGGGTCATAAGTCAGGAAGTTACGGTCCGATATGCACGAATATCGAAAGGAACCGAGATCTTTGGGTTATAAACTAACATTTCAAGTTTCAACAAAATCTGATAAAAATTGTGACCCCTATAGGGTCCACAACCTTGATATACCATATTCTTACGCTATTTGGGAACGAATGGCCGCCATTTTGTCTGTCAATTTTGGGCCGATTTTCACACAATTCAAACTCAGTCATCCTTAGGGTGTAACGGTGATATAATAGAACGTTTTTTTAAATCGGATAAAAATTATGACTTCTATAGGGTCCACAAGCTAAAAACGTGATTTTTCGTACAATCAGGGGCCATAATTCAGGAAGTTACGGTCCGATATGCACGAATATCGAAAGGAACCAAGATCTTTGGGTTATAAACTTACATTTCAAGTTTCAACCAAATCGGATAAAAATTGTGACCTCTATAGGGTCCACAACCTTGATATACCATATTTTTACGCTATTTGAGAACGAACGGCGGCCATTTTGTCTGTCAATTTTGGGCCGATTTTCACGAAATTCGAACTCAGTCGTCCTTAGGGTGTAACGGTGATATAACAATACGTTTTTTTAAATCGGATAAAAATTATGACCTCTATAGGGTCCACAAGCTAAAACACGATTTTTTGTACAATCAGGGGCCATAATTCAGGAAGTTACGGTCCGATATGCGCGAATATCGAAAGGAACTGAGATCTTTGGGTTATAAACCTACATTTCAAGTTTCAACAAAATCGGATCAAAATTGTGACCTCTATAGGGTCCACAAGCTAAAAACGTGATTTTTCGTACAAACAGGGGCCATAATCCATGAAGTTTCGATCCGATACATGCCAATATCGAAAGAAGCCGAGATCTTTTGGGGATAAACCTATATTTCAAGTTTCGTCAAAATCGGACAAGAATTGTGACCTGCAGAGAGTCCACAAAGAACTTTATTTGACAACACACAAGCAAAATTTTGCTTGTTGATTTCAAATGTACAAGCAAAAATAGGATTTTGAAGAAATTCAAGGGACAATTTTTTTCTTTGATGAAAATACTTTTGTTATCTTTGGATTACATGTACAAGTTATGTTATACAAACAAGTGAGGCTGATGTCCCCCGCCGAAATTCCAAAATAAAAAGATGACACATATTAATTAATCGCACATTTTTTTTTTTCAAAAGTATCGAGCAATCAAACCATACACTCAGTTTCACCAATCTCTATCAGATAGAATCAAGATTATCTTGTCCCAAACCATCGACAAATGAAATCGATTAGCTCTGCTTATCGTCAGCTCGAAATGTTAATCATTGAACTCTTGTCAAGACATTCACCTAATGAACATCTACATCAAGTTTAAACATTCACCTAATGAACATCTACATGAAGTTTAAACATTCACCTAATAGACACCTACACCAAGTTTGAACATTCTACCTCAATTAGAAGGAGAGTTATTGTGTTCCAAAGTCTCAACCAATCAAATTGCTTATCACTCTGATTACCCTGAGCAAAAAATTCTCATTATCGAACTTAGTCAAGGTATTGATGTAATAAAGCTATACACCAAGTGTCCACACTTTCACTTAATTAGAACTAAAGTTATCATGTCCCAAAGCATCAACCAATCAAACTGCTTATTTCTGCTAACCATAAGCTGAAAATTCTCATCTTCGAACTCCATCAAGGCATTCACCTAATAGACACCTACGCCAAGTGTGAACATTCTAACTCAATTAGAATGAGACTTATTGCGTTCCAAAGTTCTGACCAATCAAATTGCTTATCGCTCTGCTTACCCTGAGCAGAAAATACTCATTATCGAACTTAGTCGAGGTATTGATGTAATAAAACTATACACCAAGTTTCATCACTCTCACTTAATTGAACTAAAGTTATCGTGTCCCAAAGCATCAAACAATCAAATTGCTTATCTCTGCTTACCCTGAGCAGAAAATGCTCATCTTCGAACTCCATCAAGGCATTGACCTAATAAACACCTACACCAAGTTTGAACATTCTACCTCAATTAGAAAGAGAGTTATTGTGTCTCAAAAAGTGTGACGGACGGATGGACGGACAGACAGGCAGACAGACAGACCCATTTAAATAGTCCCCTGCTTTCTTCGAAAGGCGGGGGACAAAAAACATGCATAAGAAGTTGGAAATTCCCGTGCAGTATTCACTTAACACTTTCTAGTCAATATTATTATTTCTAGTCAATATTATTTTTAGCACACAGTACCGAATTTATAAACAAAATTTACAAAATATTATAATATTTTATTTAAATCAAAAATATTTACATATGAGGGAGACACAAAAAATATATAAAAAAAAGTTTGTGTTCTTTCGGTCGGGCATATTTTTATAGCTACCCTTGAAAACTCGTTTTTTCTCATTCAAGCGTACACCTTTTTTGAAGATGCATTATATAATACAAGGATAGTAAATTAAACTATAAAACATAAGTACTATGTCAAAAAGTGTCCATTAATTTAGTCAAATTGAAATAGCGATTTTTCGGATCACAGACAGCTATGTATGACACGTCCGATGCTGAAATAGTGAATGATAATTATATCTGTCTACCGGAACTCTCAAAATATATAGTTGACAATGTTGGCATTATTTGTTTTTTCTGCTTTATTTAAATTTATTTCAATCTGAAAATCAATGATTCCTTTGGAAAATCAAAGTATCAGTATAAACAATTTGTCAAGATGTATTGAAATTGAACAGAAACGGATAATGCTAACGGGTGGAAAAGTGAGCGAGAAGTCATGTGACGTATAAACAAAGCTCTGTATCGGCATATGCAAACTTCGTGGAATGAATACTCGGGAGTTTATAACAGTATTTATTCATCATTAAGCAATAAAATATGGCAGTGGATATTTAACCGTATACAGCACTTTACTTTATTTACTATTTTGCCGTTCACTTCCGTTTAACATGCGCAGTTCTCTGATACCTGGACTTAGCAGTTTTCGCTTTGGCAATGCCGACTGACATTAACCCATAACCCAAACCCAAAACCTAACCCTAACCCAAAACCAAACCTAACACTTCTATTTGTTTTTTGTCTAAAATTACTTCTTTTTCCATTTGTTAAAAAGGAACGAAATAGCCATACTTGAATTTCTATGGTAGAAACTGGAGAATTATTTTTAAAAGAAAATAAGATAATAAATGTAAATTGTAGAAAAGCATTTAGAATATTATTCTATTTTGGTCGAGGGCGCATTTCTGCGGATTTTGGTTTTTAATTAAGTACTAAGACTGTCAGTGGTTTATGTTTTTCCCGTAAAATCGTGCTTCTGCGCCGAACTTGAAAGACCAGTTACCAAAATGGCGGAATATATCTGTACTTTCCGCCATTTTGAATAAGAAAAAATGTACCGTAAAATAGCGGAAGTAGATACCTTGCCGTATACGATTAAATATCCACTTCGATAAAATATCGTAAATAACATCAAAAGGAAAACAATCTTTCAATATTTATGTTAAATATCATCCAGAAAAATCCAAACCGCGATATATCGTGATTTTTTACTATTAATATACTGTTTGTGTTGCGTGAAACTTGAAAAGGTTTCGCCAATAACGTATATTTTTGACCGATGTCGGAATTTGTTTAATGGAATATTACGACAATAATGAAAGGACAGATAGTCTAACACTAAAAGAGGTCAATTATGATATGTGTGTATTGTTTTTATTGAATAGGGTAAACTCCTAGCCGATAAAATATAAGATTTTTACCACAATAAAACGATCAGTTCGGGAAAAAACTGAAGAATTCCGAATGTCTTGACGAAGAAATCTGAATTCATGACGCATGCGCATATGTCACAAAATGCCAGATATAGACATCGCTTTATTTACATTTTGCAAGGAAGGAAAATAATCAAAAGAATTTACGTTTTTTGTCATAATTATGGTCTTGATTTTGTGTAGAAGAAATCATGTTATTCAGTAACAATAAGCGAAAAAATGTTACACGCATTTCTTTTCATGTGTGGTAGTGCCGCTCGAGGTGCATAAAGAATTTCAAACCAGTCGCCCAAACTCATCGATTTGTCTACTTGCTTGGCGTTGGCGAGCCAATCAACTATCGCGCACGTGCATGCTTCGACTATAAAACTGGGCGAGTATCATTCATCGGGGGAGTTTCAGTTAGTAACTCCCGAGGTAAGGTAACCTTATCATATGTAGACACAGACCGGTTGTCAGAGTCGATAATCGCCTCATATCAACCAGATTGTGTTGATTTTCATTTCTTTTATATTTGGGCTACATTGTTTGAGCGCATCACTACAAGATGAATAGTGTGTAAAACTGAGCTCTGAGTATTGAGTAACTGGCCTCTGCATTGGAATATCCTTCAAAAGAGTAGAAATGATTAATTGTGGTTACTATTCATGGAAACTCATGAGAAATATACGTGTTGTCAGTAGTCGCTTAATCCCGTCAGTACATGCACCGTACGTCAGTATTCCTCTAAATGGTCAGTAATAAACATAAGGTGAGTATTTAAGTCAATTGGTTAATATTCCTTACTTGTGTCAGTATACAAAAATAACGTGACTAATTAAACAAATTGAGTTTATCCGAACATATCACTAGTCAGACGCGTGCGGGAGAAATTGGAAAAAGCGTGACTAATTAAGAAACCGTCAGTATTTAGGCTAGCGCTTACTACCTGAGTGAAACCGCCAGTTATCTTTGATGTGCGTCATTAAGTGGAACCGTCGCCAGTAGAGCGTGAATTCGTTAACTATATAAATTTCTGAGTAGTGGTACTATAAGTGATTATTAGTATCCTGAATAAATTAACTATTAGTTATTAATATTCTCGAATTGGAACAAATTTTTTAAACAATAATGGATGGCACTGAACGAAGGGACTATTGTCGACGATTTCGATTACCGCCGTAGTTTACAAAAGACACCAAAGATGGTTAGATAGATTGATCTAATATAAATACCTTCATATTTAAATATGAATTTAAATGCTCAGTGGCAAGGTTTGATTCGTCGCACTATTTGTACCGTTCCTGTTCTTACAACGGGTTCCCCATGCAGAATACGGCGCGATGTGTATTGTTATTTAATTTACAATTGATATTTATCCTCGTTACATGCGGATTGGCACATGTTTTGGGGCAGGCGTCACTTTGATATCTGTATGGATTATTAAATTTGTAATGACAACTAATGGTTAAAAAAAAGATCATCAACACCAATCTGTTGTTGCAAATTTTATTGAAACAGATAATATGATAGCAGATAATATTGAATTTCATACACATACATATATACAAGCTGAAATTCTGAGCACTGAAGAATCGTGTGAATATCTATTTACATTTGAGAAATAGTAACTATCAAACAATATATATATAACGACGCAAATAGTAATAACATATAATAAGGCACGATATACAATGTTAAAATACAATATGATCGTACGTTACAGAAAAAAATGAATTTCATACATACAAGTAAACCGAAATTATGAGAACGGAAGAGTCTATTACTATTTTAGAAATTGTTTTATGTAGCACGCGATAAACATAACTGATACATTGCATGCAATGGTGAAATAGTAAAACCATGTGCAACGTTCGATCTTGGGATATCTCTCTTGTGCGAAATTCGAAAGTCATGTACATATCCCGGCCGATTATTTTTTTATTAAAACTAAGGCTGATAGAAATGCACATTGAAAATTATAAAAAAAAAAAAAAAAATACCACACAAGAAATTACGAACACTATAGCGAAACTTTTGTTAAAATATTTTCAACAAATAGAGAATTTTTATGTCTTAAAATTTGTTAGTTACATATCTGAAATTTTCGTTTGAGTTCCTCTACAATAGTCACACCGATAACAAATTTTCATTTAATGATACAGTTTATCAATAAACTTACCAGAAATTTATATAGTTAATGATTTTATGCTCTACTGACCCAATCAACATTTGCTGTTTTGTCGTTGAATATATCTTTCCATGGGTTTTCGGGGTGCTGAAGACGAAAATCATAGTAAAAATTTGATCCAACGATTTCCGCAATTTATTTGCTATTTTGTCCTTTAATGTTTTTTATTTAGGATTTCAAGGGTGCTGACGACGAAAATCGTAGTAAATGCACTCCTTTCGTAACGAAACATCCACAACACATACGGCATAATATTCACTTGATAGTGTTATATTGAAGAACAATCTATACATTAGTAGTCTGTTGTGCATATGTATATTTTAAGTTAATCTCATCAATTAAATAGCACCTTAGTGCCAGCTAGTGGTCAGGAGATGAAGATTGTTGATTGGATAATCATCAAAAAAGCCGCCACAGCTGTACGCGTGTTCATTTAACATGTGAATTAAAATAAGATTTTGCGTGTACGATAGGTCTATTATTATTTTCAGGTACCGTGACGTTATCAAAATATGAGTCCCTATAGAAATATCAATTTCATAGTCAAGAAATGCTTCCATTCCCTTTCATGCATTTTGGCTTTGATGTAAATATCAACATTATTCAGAGGATACCCAATGGCAGACTCGAGTATCCTCGCATTTCGGTTCGTTGGCCGTTCGCAATTTTTCGACCCATGGTAATATGAAGAAGCGACAGTAAACGGACTTCAGCTATCAATAAAATTCTCTTCGAAAAAAGAATTTTGGGACATTTTATTTATTTTCATTGAAGGCCTATAAATTATTTTGTTAAAGATGATTTGAGATATCAAATAATCACCACTTGGATAAATTATTCGGAGTAAATAATGAGTTGTCAACGGCTTTATCATTGACCCGTGACAGTTGATTAGTATTACTCAATGACACACTCAATAGACTATTCCGTGCTCATAATTTCGGTTAACTTGTATGTATGAAATTATTTTGTTTTCTGTAACGTACGATCATATTGTATTTTAAAATTGTATATCGTGCCTTATATGTTATTACTATTTTCATCGTTATATATATTGTTTAAAGGAGCTAAATCGCTAACATTTGGGACCTAGAAATTCACAAAAGTGGGTTGCAACGCATATAATACTGTAATATGAATGTATATAAACTGATTTACATTTAATGGTTTCCGTTTTTAGTCCAATTTCAAATCAGTTATGTTCGGCGAAATAAGTCAGCAATCTCAATCGAGTGCAAATTTCTAGCGTCTATTTATTCTAGTCTACATAACTCCATTTGATTTGGTGCAATGTGTCTAGCCTCGTCCCTCGAGTCTCTCAATACAACTGGGGCTGAAGCGCATTATGGTACACGATTCGTGTACAAATGTTAAAAAAATTATTTTATCTTAAATATCGGATATCAGAAGCTCATCTTTTCCCGGTAAGTTTACATCATCATTGTTGATTTAAATTGACCAATAATTCGTGTTTTCGATGTCGAAGATTTTGAGTTACGGACTTAGGTCCTTTAATAGTTATTATTTCTCAATGTAAATAGACATTCAAACGATTCTTCGGTGCTCAGAATTTATGCTTGTATGTGTATGAAATTCATTATGTATGTGTATGAAATTCAATATTATCTGCGATCATATTATCTGTTTCAAAAAAATTAGGGAAAACATATTGGTGTTGATGATCTTTTTTTAACCATTAGTTGTCATTCCAAATTTAATCCATACAGATATCAAAGTGCCGCCTGCCCCAAAACATGTGCCAATCTGCATGTAACGAGGATAAATATAAATTGTAAATTAAATAACAATACACACTGCACCGTATTCTGCATGGGGAACCCGTTGTAAGAACGGGAACGGTACAAATAGTGCGACGAATCAAACCTTGCCACTGAGCATTTAAATTCATATTTAAATATGAAGGTATTTATATTAGATCGATATAATCTAAGCATCTTCGGTGTCTTTTGCAAACTACGGTGGTAATCGAAATCGTCGACAATAGTCCCTTTGTTCACTGCCATCCATTATTGTTTAAAAAATTTGCTCCAATTCGAGAATATTAATAAATAATAATTAATTTATTCAGGATACTTATAATCACTTATAGTACCAATACTCACCAGAAATTCATATAGTTAACGATTTCACGCTCTTCTGGCGCTGATGCCAGTTACTAACGCACATCATCAATAGTGACGTTTTCTTAATTAGTCACGCTATTCTCAATTTCTCCCGCACGCGCCTGACTAGTGATATGTTCGGATAAATTCACGTTTGTTTAATTAGTCACATTATTTTTGTATACTGATACAAGTAAGGAATACTAACCAATTGACTTAAATACTCACCTTATGATTATTATTGACCAGTTATATGAATACTGACGTAAGGTGCATGTAGTGACGGGTTTCAGCGAATACTGACAACACGTATATTTCTCACGAGTTTCCATGAATAGTAACCACAATTAATCATTTCTACTCTTTTGAAGGATATTCTAACGCAGAGGCCAGTTACTCAATACTCAGAGCTCAGTTCTACACACTATGCATGTTACCGTGTTAGATAATAGTTATGATTTGGGGATAAATAGTAAATTTGTATCTACTTCTCGCTTCACTGTGGGGACCGCTGAATCGATCCACGTACTAAACCATATTGGAATTTGGTCACTTGATTCGTGAAGAATTCAGTGATTTCGTTTTTAATGGTGTTCTAGTAGTTTAGACATTGCGTTCTACTGCTAGACACTGGAGATATAGGCATTGCGGCCTTTTCACTTGATTCGTGAGGAAGAATTCGGTGATTTCGATTTTAATAGTGTTCTAGTAGTTTAGACATTGCGTTCTACTGTCAGACACTGGAGATATAGGCATTGCGGCCTTTTCACTTGATTTGTGAGGAATAATTCGGTGATTTCGATTTTAATAGTGTTCTAGTAGTTTAGACATTGCGTTCTACTGTCAGACACTGAACGTATAGGCATTGCGGCCTTTTCACTTGATTCGTGTGGAAGAATTCGGTGATTTCGATTTTAATAGTGGGTTAACGGGCTGTACAGGATCGATGAATCGATTCACCACAGTGAGTTAATTCATTCCGTAGTTTGAGAAATAGACGTTGGCGGATATAGATTTCATGATTTCTGTTTAGTATTTCGGGCAAATCAATCATTTGAAACATTAAAGGCACACGTCACATTTCCATAATCCATTGTTGTTTAATTTATAATAAAAAGTATCAAATTATATCTTGTTTATTGTTTGTTTCATGACATTAGCTGTCGCTGCATCCAGTATCCGAACCCTGTCCTACTACACATATGACATATTTTATAACACGCAGTCTACAAAATCAACAGGCATTTTGCGTGTTTGCGTCCGTCAAATTCGATCCCTGAAATACTTGTAGTTTTTCTTTTTACTAATTTATGACTTCCGTTTAGTTGGATAAAAGCAAAAGTAGGACATGCAATGCAAGTTGCTGAAATAATAATATGACTATAAAAGTCGATATTATAGTGATGTATGAATACAAGTATGCAATTACAAAGGTCTTGTTTATTCGGAATTTAGCTATTATTATCCTGAATATGTTATGCAATTAATGAATTATGTAATTACTACCCGATATGCATGAATATCAACAGGAACCAAGACCTTTGGGTTATAAAGCTATATTTCAAGTTACATCGAAATCAGATCAACATTGTGACTCCTAGAGGGTCCACAACCTTGATATACCATACATGGATCTTAATTGGCTCTTTTTTGTCGACTTTAGCTGATTGATCTTTAATCTAGCCAATTGGTAATACAATGGTAATACTAAGGTATCACAAATCAATATACTTTCGGCCTATTTACAAAGAATTAATAATAATTGGTAAAACAATGAACCGGCCACTATGGTATCATAAATCAATCTACTTTCGGCCGATTACAAAGAGTTAATTATTACTCGTCGATTAAGAAACCCATCAAAGAGTCAATCATTGCAATGAATACCTTCGGCTTATTTCATAAATAAACAACTTAATTGAGGTAATCATGCCAAGCAAAAGAATGTATATAATCCAATGTCAGTTCATTCATTTCTATCAAACACAACGTTGAAATACTTGAACACCTCGCAGAATGACAGCAGGAAACGTAAACGAGATTTAGCTTTAGCGATGGCGGCGTTGACCTTGAACTTCAAGCAAGCACATCCTCAATGGAAGTTCCAAAAGCCGGAGATCCTCCCACGTCAAATATAGGTCAACCAAAGTCGAAGGCCGGAAGATATTTTAGATCCGAATGGTTAACTACTTTCAAATGGCTTTCGTTCGACAAAGATTCAGAGAAAATGTTTTGTCTCTTAAGTTGTTAATTATTACTTATTTTATTAGTCAGGTAATTATGTTAACGTAAAGTCAGGTAATAACCTACTGACCCGTATATTATCATTAGTATGTTCACGTCAAGTAATAGTCTATTATTTTACCAATTTCAGATCTGCCAGAAGCACAACCATAATAATAAATTTTTAAGTGGCTCTGTTAATTTCAAATTAGACGATGACAGAACAAAATAAACTAATCTGAATCACTACAATTGGCCACGTGACCTTTCACAAGTGCAGCATATTTCCGAGTTCCGACTATACACGGAAACTAATTTGTGCTACTTTGTTATTTATATACGGTACTTTGTTCTTTTTATATACCAACATGTGCTTACGAATAAAATAATTTAACCAGCGGCTGCCAGGCAGGATACGCCCACATTTTCGAGAGATGGATAGAGAACAAGCTAAAAAGAAAGTGATTTTTCCTACAATCAAGGGCCATAAGTCAGGGAATTACAATTCGATATGCGCAAATATCGAAAGGAAGCAAGATCTTTGGGTTATAAACTTGCATTTCAAGTTTCAACAAAATCGGATAAAAACTGTGACCTCTATAAGGTCCACAACCTTGATATACCATATTTTTACGCTATTTCAGAACGAGGGGCCGCCATTTTGTATGTCAGTTTTGGGCCGATTTTCACGAAATTCGAACTCAGACGTCCTTAGGGTGTAACGGTGATATAATTATACGTTTTTTTTAATCCAATAAAAATTATGACCTCTATAGGGTCCACAAGCTAAAAACATGATTTTTCGTAAAATCAGGGGCCATAATTCAGGAAGTTACGGTCCGACATGCTCGAATATCGAAAGGAACTGAGATCTTTGTGTTATAAACTTACATTTTAAGTATCAACAAAATCGGATAAAAATTGTGACCTCTATAGGGTCCACAACCTTGATATACCATATTTTTACGCTATTTGAGAACGAACGGCGCCCATTTTGTCTGTCAGTTTTGGGTCGATTTTCACGAAATTCAAACTCAGTCGTCCTTAGGGTGCAACAGTGATATAATAATACGATTTTTTAAATTGGATAAAAATTATGACCTCTATAGGGTCCACAAGCTAAAAACATGATTTTTTCGTACAATCAGGGGCCATAATTCAGGAAGTTACAATCCGATATGCACGAATATCGAAAGGAACCAAGATCTTTGGGTTATAAACTTACATTTCAAGTTTCAACAAAATCGGATAAAAATTGTGACCTCTATAGGGTCCACAACCTTGATATACCATATTTTTACGCTATTTGAGAACAAACGGCGGCCATTTTGTCTGTCAATTTTGGGCTGATTTTCACAAAAATTCAAACTCAGCCGTCCTTAGTGTGTAACGGTGATATAATAATATGTTTTTTTAAATCGGATAAAAATTATGACCTCTAAAGGGTCCACAAGCTAAAAACGCGATTTTTCGTACAATCAGGGGTCATAATTCAGGAAGTTACGGTCCGATATGCGCGAATATCGAAAGGAACCAAGATCTTTGGGTTATAAACTTACATTTCGAGTTTCAACAAAATCGGATAAAAATTGTGACCTCTATAGGGTCCACAACCTTGATACACCATATTTTTACACTATTTGAGAACAACGGGCGGCCATTTTGTCTGTCAGTTTTGGGTCGATTTTTATGAAATTCTAACTCGGCCGTCCTTAGTGTGTAACGGTGATATAATCATACGTTTTTTTAAATCGGATCATAATTATGAACTCTATAGGGTCCACAAACCTCAAAACGCGATTTTTCGTACAATCAGGGGCCATAATTCAGGAAGTTACAGTCCGATACGCGCAAATATCAAAAGGAACCGAGATCTTTGGGTTATAAACTTACATTTCAAGTTTCAACAAAATCGGATAAAAATTGTGACCTCTATAGGGTCCACAACCTTGATATACCATATTTTTACTCAATTTGAGAACAAAGGGTGGCCATTTTGTCTGTCAGTTTTGGGCCGATTTTCACAAAATTCGAACTCAGCCGTCCTTAGGGTGTAACGGTGATATAATAATACGTTTTTTTAAATCAGATAAACAATATGACTTCTATAGGGTCCACAAGCTAAAAACGCGATTTTTCGTACAATCAGGGGCCATAATTCAGGAAGTTACGGTCCGATATGCACGAATAGATTATCTATAGATTTATCATAATTGTATTATAATATTATGTCCTATATTCAATTGATTTAATGCATGCCCAAAATACAAGTAAGAATGAAAATTTACCCTCTCACTCATTTTGTCCAATTGTTATAAAAATCCAATAAGGTAAAACACAAATTCGGATATGATGACAGCAGACAAAAGACGGCAGAGATTATGTAGGTGGAGTTAACGCCTGTCAATCAAACGATCGGTCATACTAAGAATCGGTGAAGATGCAATTCAATCCCATAAAAATTACACTGGTGATAACTATGTTCAGAATAAAGTAATTTGACTGAAATTTTCAATATATTCTTCTTTCATCATCTATTTTTGAACTATTATAGCAAGAATAGCTAACTCCTTATAAAAATCTCCCATAATGTATCTTTAACTATTACTTATTTTATTAGTCAGGTAATTATATTAACGTAAAGTAAATCAGGTAATAACCTACTGACCCGTATATTTTTTATACGGGTCACAATTTCGACTAGGCTTCTCTGGTCATTATCAAGCATCATAGCTTGATAATGACCAGAGAAGCCTAGTCGAAACGTCGCTCAGTAATAAGCAGTAATTGTATTCCATAGAATTGTGACCTGTTTACTCCAGTTCAATTACTAAATGCCATTGATAGGGTGGCCCATGCACCTACAGAAATACAGTCAACCGCTGATAGTTCGAGACTACCATTGAAGCGTGCACATTCGCCGTGTCGAGGCCAACTTTCTGACAGTATGATACTATAAATAGCCATGGCACGTGCAATTCTCTACAAATCTATCAACTATTACAGCCGTAAAAAATTTATTGTTGACGATTTTGAATAGCAGTAAAATTAAGCTTCTTGGTTATTACAGCAGATTTAGAAATTACGTTCGTTTCATTTTTTAAATCGCTTTATCATTAACTTTACCGTTAAGAGCGGCATCTTTTAGTTTAGTACAAATACTATCTCTGAAACACTCGGGTTAGACAGGAACATGATACTAGCAGTAGTTTCATTTTACTTTTACAAGCTTCTTAAAACAATTGTTGAGCTAGCTAACGTGCTCATTTCTTAATTCAATTTCTTGTTCTAGCTTTCTGTTATGTTTCGTAAAAAAGTAGTCTTGATTATCCCGACCTGTCAATCAGCCTTAGAATGGTCGATAGACTGGTTAAGCGACTCTAATTTCAAAACAAGGGCACGTAACCTATCTTTTACTCAAAAGTGTCTGGATGTTATGGACGACACATGGAACCAGTTTTCAGTCTATTATTTATAGATGATTAATGGTCATAGCTTATTAAGTACAACATGATCGTTTATTTAGTGACTATAATTGTGTGAAACTGATTTGAGGCTTGGCATATATATAAATATTGTGGCGAAATTGTCGATATATATGGAGATATTTATTTATGGTGGGTCACCCTACCATTGAAACACCGTGTATTATTATTAGTATGTTCATGTCAAGTACATGTAATAGCCTATTATTTTACCAATTTCAGATCTGCCAGAAGCACAACCATAAAAATAAATTTGTGAGTGGCTGTTAATTTCAAATTATCGGCAATAAAAGACCATATTAAATCTGACGATCATACATGTGCAGCAAAGAAAGACGATGACAGAACAAAATTGTATATGGATAACACTAAAAACAAGCCAACAGTGAGGCTAATGTCCCCTGCCGAAATCCCAAAATAAATAGATGACACATATTAATTAATCGCATTTCAAAAGTATCGAGCAATCAAATTACACATTAAGTTTCATCAATCTCTATCAGATAAAATCATGATTATCTTGTCCAAAACACCGACCAATGAAAAATTTATCAGCTCTGCTTAGCTTTAGCTTGAAATGTTAATCATTGAAATCAGTCAAGACATTCACCTAATGAACATCTACATCAGGTTTAAACATTCTACCTCAATTAAAAGCAGAGTTTTTATGTTCCAAAGTCTTGACCATTCAAATTGCTTATCGCTCCTTAGCCCAGGCAGAAAATTCGCACAATCGAAACTTAGTCAAGGTAATGATATAATGAATCTATATTCAGAGTTTCATCGCTCTCACTTCATTATAACCAAAGTCATCGTGCCCCTAAAGCATCAATCAATCAGATTGCTTATCTCTGCCTACCGTTAGCAGACAATGTTCATCATCGAACACCATCAAGGGAATCACCTAATGAACACCTACACCAAGTTTGAACATTCTACCTCAATTAGAAGGAGAGTTCTTGTGTTCCAAAGTCTCGACCAATCAAACTGCTTATCGCTCTGCTTACCCTCAGCAGAAAATGTTCATTATCGAACTTAGTCAAGGTATTGATGTAATAAAGCTATACACCAAGTGTCCTCGCTCTCACTTAATTAGAACTAAAGTTATCGTGTCCCAAAGCATCAACGAATCAAATTGCTTATCTCTGCTTAACCTAAGCAGAAAATGCTCATCTTCGAACTCCATCAAGGCATTGACCCAATAAACACCTACACCAAGTTTGAACATTCTAGCTCAATTAGAACTAGAAGGAGAGTTATTGTGTTCCAAAATCTTGGCCAATCAAATTGCTTATCACTCTGCTTACCCTGAGCAGAAAATGCTCATTATCGAACTTAGTCAAGGTATTGATGTAATGAAACTATACACCAAGTTTCATCACTCTCACTTAACCCATCAACTAGTATTAGTTTATTCAATCAGTATCTAATAATGTTTCAATAAGTGTGAAAACAATAGTCAGGGTTTGTCATTTAATAAAACAAAAGAATGATTAACAGGTAATCCCAGGTTTATTGTTACTTTCACAGTTCGTTTTCCCTGATCGGTGGGGTAGTAGATAATTAACTATTATCACGGGATTAGTGGAGGTGCTACAAAGTACGACAAGATGGTATCACTCAACAATGCCCGTTGAATAAGCGCTATTTTGCTAAATTTATTAATAAAATAGTGACTGCTGGCTGCGTTAGAAAAGTGGCCGCTGATTAAAGAGATGAAACAATAGAATTTCTACGTGAGGAATTTATCGTGATCGCTTATAAGAAGATTCTACTGTATACACTATTTGCGTACGAAGGGTGGCCATATTATTGTCCGGCAGTTTTGGTCTGATTTTCACGAAATTCAAACTCAACCATCATTAGTGTATAACTGTGATATATTCACACATTTTTTTTTAAATCGGATAAAAATTGTGACCTCTATAAGGACCACAAGCTCAAAACGCAAATTTTCGTACAATCAAGGGCCATAATTCAGGAAGTTATGATCCGATATGCGCGATTATCAAAATGAACTAAGATCTTTGGGTTACAAACAAGCATTTCAAGTTTCATCAAAATCGGATCAAAATTGTGACCTCTAAAGGGTCCACAACCTTGTTATACCAGATGTTTACAATATATTATTTGTGTACGAGGGGTGGCCATTTTGTCTGACAGTTTTGGTCCGATTTTCACGAAATTCGAACTCGACTATCATTAGGATGTAACGATAATATACTAAAATAGTTTTTTTAAATCGGATAAAAATTGTGACCTCTAGAGTGACCACAAGCTAAAAGTGTGATTTTACGTACAATCATGGGCCATAATTCAGGAAGTTACGATCCAATATGTGCGAATAGCGAAAGGAACCAAGATCTTTGGGATATAAACATGCATTCCAAGTTTCATCAAAATCAGTTGAAAATTGTGACCTCTAAAGGGTCCACAACCTTGATATATCATATTTTACACTATTTGCGTACATGGGGCGGCCATTTTGTCCAGCAGTTTTTGTCCGATTTACACAAAATTCAAACTCAACCATCATTAGGGTGTAATAGTGATATACTAAAACGTGTTTTTTTTCTGATAAATTAGTGACCTCTAGAGGAACCACAAGCTAAAAACGTGATTTTTTACAATCAGGGCCATAATCCATGAAGTTATGGTCCGATACAGGAACCAAGATCTTTGGGAGATAGACCTATATAAAAGTATATTTCAAGTTTCCTCAAAATAGGATAAAAATTGTGACCTGTAGAGTGTCCACAAACAAACTGTGGACGGACTAGGGCGCCGACAATATACGTCCACATGAAAATGTGGGCGTATAAAAATTGTGACCTGTAGAGTGTCCACGAACACATTGTGGACGGACGGACGGACAGACAAACAGGGGCGACGGCATAATACATCCACATGAAAATGTGGACGTATAAAAACCATCGTTTTATCCTACGTTTCATTAGTAAAAATACTTAAATTTAAATACAAAATTCCAAATTTGTACATCAACTTATCTGAATATCAAATGCATCATTTTGACTTTAGCTGTTCAAGTTATTAGACATCACTATAAATCAATAGGAATCTTTTTCTCATGATCTTAAACACTGCATATAAATTTAAATTTAAAACAGTTGTGGATGCCGGACCGCCAGGTCAGGGCTGTCGGTAATTTTTCACAGTTGATTACCAGCACTGCTAATTAAAAAGTCAATTTTGCCAAATTTGATTAGCAAATTCAAAAACTGATCAGCAGTTTTTCAGTTTCAACATAAAACATCTAAATAACAAATATTACTTTCATTCATAACAAATGATTAGATTTCATTCTTAGATTTTTTTAGCACTGCTACAAGTAGTTGTGACAGTTTGTGAAGTTATTGTAATGTAGAGGTGTGACGATTAGTCGGTTTAGTCGGAGTGGGTTCGGTTTTACCTACAAACCGGTTCAAGTTTCGGGAAATTGATAGTCGTCTAAAAAATACAGCATGATATAAACCAGTCGCCTGAATATTATAGCATGTTTTTTTATAAAAAAGATACATGTATTAACGATCGACAATTATGGGGGCGAATAAGCAATACGCTACATCATTGATAAATGGTCGTTAATAATGAGACAGTATATTCCATAATCGGTCGTAGATATTCCCGCGATAAAAAAATAATAATAATAATTAGCATTTCTAACGATTCCCACGATGTTTGTTAAATAAAATGTAACGATCATCAGTTACAACTTCAGTATATCGGCCGTGGATTATTGTGAATATTGACTATAGTTATTTAGTTAAACAGCATGTGTAAAGAGTTGATATATTTACTACCACATGTTTATCGTCAAGTAATAAAATACAACGAAAGAAATGCTTACCGTGTTTGTAAGTAAAAAATAAATTCATATCGTTTCCAGTTATTTTTAATTATTATCACAAGAAATAAATAAAACACTATGTCTATTGTAACGGTTTGGGTTTTTTTTCACAAAAAGAATTATCTAGTGGAGAGATTTAAAGTCGTATATCGTAGACCGCATTTACGTTTCTAATACAACTAGACTTATCCCAGACTGAGCTTACTTGGTGTCATACACTTGTAATACACTGTATAGTCATTTGCATGCATGTTGGTTTCACTATAACAGGATTGCCAGTGATAGAACAGATCAAAGGATAAAATTGCACGTAGACACTATTTCGACACGTGTTATCTTTAGATGTTCAGACTACCAGGCGTCTCAAATAATCCAACGTTAAAAGAAAGCATGTAGTGTCCACCTTCCAACAGGTTCCATTGATTTACGATTTATTTTATAACTTATCACACTGTTTCCACCCCAATGTGTTACGATTCGCATTTTGGTATTCTAAATGAATTCTTATTCGGATTTCTTATATTTGGAGATGTTTAGTTTCATTTTGTGCACAGAAATTAAATCAACGTTCAGTTTTAAAATTAATTATGGTTTCGAAATAATATCAATCTAATTTGTCTTATTTCAAAGGGGCTCCTGCGCAATTTAGTTGATTATTTGGTAATACGTAGAGTCCATGATGTATTTTTGGCGAGTGATTCAGCTGTCAATATGTAATTATAAAACACCTATTTATAAAGAAGATAAATGATGTTAGACATCATAAACTAACAAACAATACGAGTATACTTTATTACAAAACCATCGGTGAACTAATCTAAAATCATAACGGAAATTGACTAACAATATGAATAAACAATACGATTATACAGCGGTGAACTAATCTCGGCCGTGATCGGTAATCAACAAAAATCGACGAGTAAAGCTTATTTATTCCATACATTATGTCCGCCCTATTACCTGCATAATATGTTAATAATAATATATAAAAGGAAATGGAATGAATTTACATTCATATTATAATTATAGCGTAAGGTAGGCAGGCATATGAATTCTATATGCCGTGGTGGGGGGAATAAACACGCGAACCGTGGATAATGTAAAAGAGAAAATCGAAGTCTATTTTTATATGTTGTATTTATTACTTTTATTAAAAAGGTTAAACAGGAGATTTGAACAAACTAGTTAACTACATAGTACAAACAAAATTTTTTTAATGTACCGGACACATAAAACATAGAACTGTATGTCGCCATTACAGTTTTAAGCTCCGTATATAAAGGCCAGTATATTAGCGTGTATTGTAGACTATGGAAGACTAATATTTTTCAGTTAATTTTCATTACCGACTAAACCGAATTGGTTCGGTTTTTTAGCCGCCGACTAACCAGTTCAAGTTTTGCTTAGTCGTCACACCCTTATTGTAATGTAGACTTTTGGTTAGGTCTTATGTCAAAAACCAATTTCTTGGCAGTGGCTTCTGAAGCCCCACTCATTTTATTTGTTATTTCTTCGTTACGTTAGAAATCTTCGTCAAACCAGCGCCTACCAGGCAGGATGTGCCCACATTTTGCAAGAGATGGATAGAGAACGAGCTAAAAACAAAAACTAATTTTTTGTACAATCAGGGGCAATAATCCAGAAAGTTATGGTCTGAGATGCGCAATTATCAAAAGGGACTGAGATCTTTGGGATATAAAGATATGTTTTAAGTTTCATGAGATTCGGATAAAAATTGTGACCTCTAGAGGGTCCACAACCTTCGTATTGCATACTTTTACACAATTTGGGTACAAAGAGCGGCCATTTTGTCGGTCAGTTTCATTTCGATTTTCCCGAAATTCGAATTCAACATTCATTATGGTAGAATGGTGAAATATTTACACATTTTTTCAAATCGGAAAAAAAAAATGGTGACCTCTATAGAATCTGCAAGCTAAAAATGCGATTTTTCGAACAATCAGGAGCAATAATCCAAAAGGTTACGTTTGGATATATGCGATTATTAAAAGGAACCAAGATCTTAGTGTGTAATGATGATATATTCATGTTTTTTTTAAATCAGATAAAAATTGTGACCTGTACATGGACGGCAACCTAACAACGTGATTTTTTGTACATTCAAGGGCCATAATTCAGGAAGTTACGATCCGATACGCTCGAATATCGAAAAGAACCAAGATCTTTGGGTTATAAACATGTATTTCAACTCGCATCAAGTTGAAGGGGTCCACAAGCTTGATATACCAGATGCTATACACTATTTGCATACGAGGGGCGGCCCGATTTTCACAAAATTCGAACTCAATAAACATTACGGTTTAAAGGTGATCTATTTTCGAGAGATGGATAGAGAACAAGCTAAAATCAAGGGCCATAATTCATGAAGTTACAATTCGATATGCGCAAATATCGAAAGGAACCAAGATCTTTGGGTTATAAACATGCATTTCAAGTTTCATCAAAGTCGGATTAAAATTGTGACCTGTACAGGGTCCAAAACCTTGATATACCATATTTTTACACCTTTCGCGTACAAGCAGCGGCCATTTTGTCCGGCAGTTTTGGTTTGATTTTCAGGAAAATTGAACTCCATCTTTATTATGGTGTTACAGTGATATATTCAAACAATTTTTAAAATCAGATAATAACTGTGACCTTCAGAGGGACCACAAGCTAAAAGATAGGTTGCCAGGCAACGAAACATACGCCCACAGCAGCTAAATCGTCCGGGCAGTCAACAAGTGTTGTCGCATATTTTTTACTTTTTTGGGTAATGAAACATTTATAATACACTAAAATCTGATTAAGATAACAACTCATGAAGTAATTATCAATCTGAAGTCAATCGGATGATAACTTTAGCCTCTAGAGCGTGACAAGTTTTTTCAAAGTGATCAAGGGCCATAAGTTTGGCAGTAATTATCGGAAATCGTTGAAAATCAATAGGATTCTTTGTCTCATGACCTCAAACATTGTGTATAAATTTAAAGTCAATCGGATATTAAATTTAGCCTCCAGAGCATCCACAAGATTTTTTGAAGTGATCAAGGGCAGTAATTATCGGAAATTGCTAAAAATTAATACTCTTCTTCGTTTTATGACCGTAAACACTGTGTATAAATTTAAAGTCAATCGGATATTAACTTTGGCCTCTAGAGCATCCACAAGATTTTTGAAGTGATCAAGGGCCATAACTCTGGAAGTAATTATTAAAAATCCCTGAAAGTGAATAGACGTCTTCGTCTCATGACCTTAAACACTGTGTATAAATTTAAAATCAATTGGATATTAACTTTGACCTCTAGAGCGTCCACAAGATTTTTCAAAGTGATCAAGGGCCATAACTCTGGCAGTAATTATAGGAAATCGCTGAAAATCAATAGGCTTCTTCGTCTCATGACCTTAAACACTGTGTATAAATTTAAAGTCAATCGGATATTAACTTTAGCCTCTAGAGCATCCACAAGATTTTTCAAAGTGATCAAGAGCCATAACTCTGGCAGTAATTATCGGAAATCGCTGAAAATCAATAGGATTCTTCGTCTCATGACCTTAAACACTGTGTATAAATTTAAAGTTAATTGGATATTAACTTTGGCCTTTAGAGCGTCCACAAGATTTTTTGAGGTGATCAAGGTCCATACCTCTAGCTGGCAGTAATTATCGGAAATCGCTGAAAATCAATAGGATTCTTCGTCTCATGACCTTAAACACTGTGTATAAATTTAAAGTTAATTGGATATTAACTTTAGCCTCTAGAGCGTCCGTCGACGGACGGACGGGGGCAACGACAATATACGACCGCATTTCAATGTGGGCGTATAAAAAGGTGATTTTTCGTATAATCAGGGGCCATAATTCAGGAAGTTACGATCCGATATGCGACAATATCGAAAGGAACCAAGATCTTTAGGTTATAAACATGCATTTCAAGTTTCATCAAAATCAAATTAAAATTGCGACCTCTACAGGGTCCACAACCTTGATATACCATTTTTTGACACTATTCGCGTACAAGCGGAGGCCATTTTGTCTGGCAATTTTGGTCCGATTTTCACGAAATTCAAACTCAACCTTCCTTACGATGTAACGGTGATATAATCAAACGTTTTTTTTAAATCGGATAATAATTGTGACCTCCAGAGGGACCACAAGCTAAAAGATTTATTCCTTTGTAGGTATAATTGGGGGCCTTAATTACAAGAGAGTTCCATACAGATCAGTTTATAAATTTTGTTGTTTGAGGGTTTACAAGGTTCTACAAACTGAAACAAGGGTCTCAACTCTGGAAGTAATCTACAGAAATTGTTGAAATTTGACAGGCTTTTTCATTTTACTAATTTAAATAATGCATATAAATTTTATACAGATCACATGATCACTTTTGTCATTCAAACGTTCACAATCGCCATAACTCTAGAAATTATTGACGGAAATTGCTGAAATTCAATAGACCTGTTTCAGTAATTTAAATGATGCATACAAATTTCATACATATAGGATGATAACTTTCATCAATCGAGCATTAACAAGGTTTAACAAAGTGAAACAAGGGCAATAACTCTAGAATCAACTATTGTAAATTGCTGAAATTCAATAGGATTCTTCGTTTCACTAATTTAAATCATGCATATAAATTTCAAAGATCGGATCATAACTTTTGGCGTTAGGGCGTTCACAAGGATCAATAAAGTGAAATAGGGGCCATAACTCTAGACATAATAAACGGAAATTGCTTCAATAGGCTTCTTAGTTTCACTAATCTAAATAATGCATATAAATTTCACAAAGATTGGGTGATAAATTTTGGCGTTGGAGCGTTCACAAGGTTCAATAAAGTGAAACAAGGGCCATAACTCTAGACGTAATAAATTAAAATGGCTGAAATTCAATAGGCTTCTTCGTCTCACTAATTTAAATAAGGCATATAATTTTCAGAAAGATCGAATGATAACTTTTGACGTTAGAGCGTTCACAAGGATCAATAAAGTGAAACAAGGGCCATAACTCTAGACAGGGTGTGCACAACTCAGAACACTTAAAATTCCCAGAGTTTTCCAGGAGTTTCCAGGAGTTATTTACCAGATTCCAGGAGTCCCTATATAGAATTCTACATCATAATGTATCTTTTTTTTTACGCTTGAAGAACATTGTTTCCCCAGGACTCGAAGAAATAAAGGATCATATCAAAATTAGATTGACGAAATACCGAAGACGAGTCCATTTACAGTATAGAATCGCTCGTAACAATTTTGAAACTGAAATCCTTGAATATTTGCCAGCTAAAACGTATAAAAATCGTAATAATTTGAACGATAATATATAAAATATTTAAACATGTAGTCTATGGCTGTAATAGCGTGAATGGAAATCCCTGGAAACATGATTTCAGAGCGGTAATTTCCCGCTAGTGTTTCCTGTACATAAACGATAATTGCGCTTATATTTCGATAACTTTTGATTCAGATTATCTGCATGTATGGAGATCGATATCAAATTATTATAATACTATTGCTAGTAATATAATGAGATGAAAAAGTAATCCAAAATCGCAGATTGAAAGTCGGCTGAATGTCAGTCAATGGCTTCCGATTTCACGCTTAAGTCACATGGCGACGGCAATATACGTCCACATTTCAATGTGGGCGTAAAAAAAAGGCGATTTTGCGTACAATCAGGGGCCATAATTCTGGAAGTTACTATCCGATATAAGGAAATACCGAAAGGAACCATGATCTTTAGGTTATAAACATGCATTTCAAGTGTCATCAAAATCAAATTAAAATTGTGACCTATACAGGGTCCACAACCTTGATTTACCATATTTTTACACTATTCGCGTACAAATTATGATCTCTATAGGGTCCACAAGCTAAAAACGTGATTTTTTTTCGTACAATCAGGGGCCATAATTCAGGAAGTTACAATCCGATATGCGCGAATATCGAAAGGAACTGAGAACTTTGTGTTATAAACTTACATTTCAAGTTTCAGCAAAATCGGACAAGAATTGTGACCTATAGAGAGTCCACAAACAAATTGTGGACGGACAGACGGACGGACAAGGGCGACGACAATATACGTCCACATGAAAATGTGGGCGTATAAAAACGTGATTTTTCGTACAATCAGGGACCATAATCAATGAAGTTTCAGTCAGATACATGCCAATATCAAAAGCAACCGAGATCTTTTGGGGATAAACATATATTTCAAGTTTCGTCAAAATCGGATAAGAATTGTGACCTGTAGAGTGTCTACAAACAATTGTGGACGGACGGACGGACAGGGGCGACGACAATATACGTCCACATGAAAATGTGGGTGTATAAAAACAAATGCTTCTGCTTTTCATTTTCGTTCAATCGGACACACGAGAAGATTAACGAATAAAGTCAATTAACTAGACACACGCGATATAAACAATAATATTTTACTGGAATTCTTACTTTGATTTCTCATTTTACAACACGTTTACATATATTTATTTTTATATATTTCATTTACAACACGTGGGAGATACAATGGAAATTGACATGTCTTGCAACATGAGTGGTACTACTTCATTCCCTATTTCTGGTTTAATAGTCCCTAATCATAGAGTTAAAGAGTTATATCCCTGTATTATATAGTATAATGAATTGTGTCTGGGTAGTTCGAAAAGAAAATGACATACGAGTGACATCGAGTCAATCGAGTGAAAAGGAAAATTTCGGAGTACAACTTATGTGCCGACTGCATAAAAAAATATCTGAACCAATCATGGCAGCTGTAACATATTTGTTACAGCACCTCAGCTGTCGGGACTGACAGAACTGTGACAGGACTGAATTCCGTATCACTTATTTGATTGCAATTCTGTCAATTCCGGTCGTCCCGGACTGAGAATTGAGAACTCTCACGGAGATTTCGGTTTCGTTTATTAAATTATATTTGACTTTTTATACATATTGAAAGTGTTGAGAAAGCCTTCTACTTTTCAAAATATGAATAAATGTTCGTGTCAATATCCAAAATTACAGGCATATTAATGATTCGCAGTTAATTTTAATTTTTGATTAGCAACGGACAAAATATGTATTGCAAATTGCACTGCGATACTGGTTGTCGGCAGCCCTGCGCCAGGTGGATCAACAGACAAGGGTGATGCCAAAATACAACAACATTTCAATGTAAGCACATAAAAACAAAAAGAGCTGAAAATGATTAGGAGAAAATTAAGTCTACTGTATAATTACCATCGATTTCATTGGTTCTGTAATGTATTGTTTACCATTTCCCTGAAAAAAATTAAATATACCTTATTACCTTTATATGTAATGACTATACATTATCCCTTGCCAGACCCCCGTCCTGCACCACTGTCAAAGAGGAATCACTCTGGAAATGAGGTTTAATGTCCTACTTTTCTGGTAATCACGGTGACTCAGTGAGTAAGACGTTGGCCTGCTACACTGAGGTCTCGTGTTGGATCACTTCGTTGGCCGAGAAAGCTCATAGGGAATTTTCCGGCGTTTACAGTGGTACAGGACGGAGTGTCTGGCAGGGACAGTGGTGGCGTCAAGGGGGGGGGGGGGCATTTGCCCCCTCTTAAATCTGGTCTTCCCTCTGTTTGCCCCTACTGTAATTTTGGAAAATAAAAAAACAGCGGTTGCCAGGCAAGATACGCCCACATTTTGCAAAAGATGGATAGAGAACAAGCTAAAAACAAAAGTGATTTTTGTACAATCTGGAGCCATAATCCAGAAGTACAGTCCGATCAGCACGAATATCGAAAGGAACCAAGATCTTTAGGAGATAGACCTATATTTCAAGTTTCGTCAAAATCAGATAAAATTTGTGACCTGTAGAGTGTCCACAAACAAATTGTGGACGGACCTCTGGACATCCAAGGGGCGATGACAATATATGTCCACATGATAATGTGGGCGTATAAAAAGTGATTTTTCGTACAAACAGGGGACATAATCCAGGAAGTGACAGTCCAATACATACAAGTAGGTCTACCGAAAGGAACCCAGATCTTTGGGTTATAATCATACATTTTAATTTTCATTGAAATCTAAGGGTTTTGCTCTACTTTAGCAAAATGTGCGATTTGACATTTTACATGAAATACTAATCATGTTGTACTTCTAATAAACTTGAGTTGACAATCTGGAAAGAACGTTCTTGACTTGTAACATGGTTTTAAGTGAATTTCAGGGTTTTACAGGATTTTTTTATTCATTTATTTGAATTAATTTCTTGCATATAATCTTTCCTGGTATAAAATGGACTGGCTGTCCTGACCCCCCTTTATGCTAATATATGGTATCTTCTGCTTTATATACATGTTGCAGACCAACTCCTTACATCACCTGCAATGGTGTGGTAAAGCAGTCAGTAAAGCATGCATAGTTCGGGACAATAGGATTTTTTGATTTAAAAAAAAAAAAGAAAGGGGTTTTAAATAAGTTTATATAATCCACAAACACATAATACAGTATATATATTTTACGATAAGAGAAAAAGGAGTAAACAGATGTTGGTTAATATGTCTCAATCTTCTATACCATAAACGATAAAACCATTAAAAACCAATTATGATGACATTAGTGACAGCTACAGACACACAAACATATTTTATGCTTGCCCTGAAAATACATACAATAGTTGCCATAATTTGTGTGTACATAACCAATATTTCTGACAATATTACCATACAGTATTACATATTTACTACATAATTATATTTCAAACAAACTATTCTCATACTCCACTTTCAAAGTTACATAATCAAAAAATTAAATGAAATCTTTATAAAGTAATTAGCTTACCCATTTGTGGAATTTCTCTACATTAACACATGGTATTAGTTATCTTCCAATATCTCTGTCAAATACATAAGAGTATCCAAAGATAATATCTTCTGCTTTATACACTGGAACCAGTGTATTAGCCTTTTATCCAAATTTTCTACACTAATACATGGTATTAGTTTATCTAACAATATCTTTGCCAATAATACAACAGACAACAGTAATAAAAGATATCTTCTGCTGTCCAAATTGCATTTTTCTACAATAATACACACCAAGACCATGGTAATACGACCAGTGGAGTATGTACAACTAATGTATTTGATCATTTAGCCACTGTCTTGGAGCCAGAGTTGCTAGATCTATTCTGGTTATCTGATAGCCATACTTTCTGACTATTACATCGTCAACCCACATTTCATTTTGAATGTCAGTCTTTCTCATTTCTTTTTGTGGGAATATTTTTGTCCACTAAAGAATCCTTTTTAATTTCCTTAACACTGTGGGGTTTCCATATATTTTCATTTCGAACATTACAGACAACAGGAATGTTGTTGTCGACATCATTCTCATCATTACTAAATTTTTCATTACTGATCATCAGATAGATCACTTTGTGGTCTGAGAAGTAATTTTCCTGAACTCCAGACCTTGTATGATCTTTTGGCACATCAGTGTATATCAAATCTATCACTGTATCTGAATCAGTGGTAGGTTCATCAATCAACTGCTTCATGTCCTTCAACATTTCCCCAACCCTAGAGGTCTTAAATTTTTCAAATTTAATATTGAAGTCACCAAGAACTATAGTGAAATCAGTTTTATCTGATGTTTTGTTCACATCTCTAACAGTTGAACAAAAATGACTTCCAGACACTTTAGGGGGGTTCATATATCCCAAGTTTCTTTATATTGCTAATTTCAATATTTAACGTTATAACGTTCATCTCAATACCATTCATATTGAATGGTTTAACAACAACTCCTTCCAGTTTCATTTGATCATTGACATGTACAGCCATGCCATGATTGCTTTTCATTATTTTCTTTACAAGCATCATTTCTATACAAGGTATAACCAGGTATGTTATAAATATCTGAATTTATACTTGCTTTTACTCTTGTCTCTGCCAGTATGACGACAGATGCATTTATTTTACAAAGACTTGCTTTTACATCTTCAAAATATTTCTGCAATGATCTAACTTTGTTATAAACCACAATTATTTTATCTGAGCTCAGAGAACTTAAATCTCGCGTTCTTCACATGACTTTACGTATTGTACGCAATTCGTTCATTTCTACTTTTACATCATTACTGACTGATATTTTCTTATCAATCAGGTTTATGATGTGTAAACCTTCAATAGTTTTCACCCTGCTTAATCCAACATAATGAATATGTGGAGTTTTCCTGCCTTCGAAATCAACGACCACATTTTCTAAAGTATCCCCTTGTGACTGGTGAACAGTTTTAGCAGCAGCTGGTCTCAAAGGTATCTGCATTCTCACTACCTCAGCATTCTTGTAATTCCCAATTCTAAACTGTCGTGAAACAGCCAGAATAGGTGTCCACAAGGCATCAATTTCTGCACTGCAATGACTTTTAAAATCTTTTCTAGTTAATTTCCCCACATCTGGATTTTCCAACTGGACCACGACAATGGTGCTACTTGCAGACCTAGAAGCGCTCGACTGGATTTTTTTTACTACGCAAGACGCCCCATTTGTCAACCCATCATCCAATCTAGCATTTAAAGCTATTTCACACTTCAAACCAATTACCAATCTTAAAGTGGAATGTAGTTGCATGGTTTTTCTCGGATCTTCCGGAACTTTCTCTAGTATAGCTTTGCCCACAACTTGCGAAGCAGACCCAACTATACTATCTTTTGTCAAAATTACAATTTTTTCACCCACCATGTTATGAAAAACTTTATCATTAAAGTTTTTCATCTTTTTGTTACTTAAAAAGAAATGTTGTATGGCAAAAGGATACTCACTCTTTTCATTAACTTTCAACAATCTTGATTTAAGAATGTTGATATCAATACATTTTTCTTCTTCAGATATATAATTGCCTTCTCTTAATCTATTCAATAGCTCAGCAAAGCCTTTGCCATCTTTTTACCTCATAATTTCTGTAAGTTCATACATGCAGAAATTATCTTTTCATATATTACTCGCTAATGGCCCATAGGCACTATCGAGATTTTCAAATATATAGCCATCAAATACCAGTTTCAACTGAAACAGATCTCCAACACAGATAACATGACATCCACCGAATAAATGTGGACTGCCTTTGATATCTTGAAATCTTTTATTGACAAAATTCATCATTCCACTTCCTACCATGGATATATCATCAATAAAGACAACTTTCAAACCTCCAAGGCTACTTCTTAACGTATTTAATCTGCTACCATCAAAGCTTTTTTTATTGCAATGACTGACACACAGGGATTTTAAGAGCGCTGTGGAGAGTACTACCATTGATGTTGTAAACGGCGTTGGCGCTAACAATATTTGCTTAATAGTTTCAAAATCATCACCTGCTTTAGTTTTGTAATACCTCAACACACTTTGATACAAAGCAGTTGTTACAAAACTTTTGCCTACACCAGCTCCGCAACTGAAAACCTGATTCTGTGACAGTTTTATTTCATTCAAGGTATCATATACAAAATATAGCTGTTTCTGATTCAATGACCTCATCAGAGATCTGTATTTATAATCGGGCATTTCATACAGTGCCACCTGTTCAACATTACTTTCAGTGGGAAGTCCCAGATCCATACCAATATCATACTAGTATTTGGTAGGCTTACCACTTTCAGAATCATTCTTTATATCTAACATTTCTTCTATTTCATCATCCTATTCAACTTCCTGGGTAACAGGTGCCTGTTGATCCCAGGCATCTTCCAAATTCTGGCCTTCAGCAAGAACAGCTGCATATACAGCATCCCTATTCGCATCATATTGCTTAATTTGCTGAGCTCCATGGAAAACGCATCACTTTTTTTTCCCAAATATTTTATTACTAGGTGGTTTTGTATGTATAATATTATGCAATACTATGAACTATTGTTTCACATAATGCTCCCAAACACAAAAAAAAATATCGGCCCGTGTGCAGAAAAAAAAATTGCACAAGATGCACATGAAAAACCCAATAATCACGTGCAGCATTGTGTGTGAGCCCTTTAAAAGCATGTTTTCAACGGTTTTTATACCTTTCTAGATAATTACTTGATTGGATATTTTCACCTTCATCACCAAGGTTATCTAGTTGATCTTGCGATTTCAACAGATATACCCTTTCACACGGAGGATATGTGTTAATAAACACAACTTCCCTCGATGCTTTTCTCATAGGAAGTTGCAGTATGATATATGCAGCTTCCTGGGCACTAACTTCTACATTATTCAGAAACTTATTGCCAATTACCTTGACTTGGTCTCTGATGCCATAATTACCATTTCTCACTTCTTTCATTGCTTGCTTTAGCAAATCACTAATACCTCTTTGTGACTTGGCTATATATGAGGCTATATACATAGCACAAGCATATACATCAAGCACAAATTGAATATCGAGATTTGCTCTCCATGCCTTCAGAAGAAGAGGATTATAGGAATTAATCCTCAATTCATTCAGCGTTATTTTCAAAAAGACAGTTGCTGATCTAATTGATGAATGTACTGCCATAATACACTGCTCATAAGTGATAAAGACCTTTCCCAAGAAATCTTCAAAAGAAATGTCTTCACCCGCTTTCATTTCATCTAAAACTACCTTCACTTTGTCATAATCACTTTTATGTGAATTAATGACATTCTCCCCAACTGTTGCATCCAGCGGTTCTAGAATTACAGTGTTTAGCATTGGTGGTTTGTGAAATAAAACCTACAAATCTTTTGGTTCTTCCTTCTACATGCATGAGATTGTTTATGTGTCTGATAATTTACTCGTGGCTGTAAATCATCGTCGTCCACAATTCTTCTACATGATATCTTGCTATCAATGTACTCAAAAATTTCTTCATTTTCACTGCACTTGTATTTAGGAGCCCCATCAACCCGTAACAAAGCATGAATGTGAGGCGAGCCTCTGTGCTGGAACTCAACCCTGTAAAAAAAAAATCACTTATTTTTCCCAAGGGTGAGTTCTCTGCTTTCGGTACACCTCCCCGAACAAAAGATTGACCTGGTAATCAAATTGTCTAACACATTAAAAAAACAACACAGTTTATATGGAAATACAATCACTGTAACTGGGTCTGACGAAATAAGCTTACACTCTTTCTCCCAGTCCATGTTATCTATTTCCTCATCAGTATATTCCTCATCATCTTGCATCTTGCCTAACATTTTAAGCAAATGCTTCCACTTCGTTTCAGCGGCACTAAAACTACAAAAGTAGATGGCCTCTCCCAACATTCTTATCATCCCGAATAGATCGGATTTGGCTTTTTTAAAGTATGGTGGCGAACCTCTCAATGTTTTCAATACCATATAGCCATCATCAAATTGCACTAATTTCTCCAAATGACCAGGTGTCCGGAGATCACCAGCCACAAATGTTTACCAGCAGTTTTGTTTGACAAATCATAGTTTTCATTTGCAACTTTTTCAACTTGAAAAAGATATCGTCAACACAATTGGCAGCTCTTCTATGGTTCCTTCTTAACTCGGACTTACAAAGCTCACTGTAGTAAACTTTTGCTTTCCTTTCCTCTGGATCTACTCTTGCCTTTCCTGCAAATATTTGTGGAAATGACAGTTCTTAAGAGTATTTGTCTATAAAGATACTTAATGGAATGTTACCTGGACCAAACGAGTATATCTTTTCCTTTTCATCATCTTCAATGAAGTCAGGGGAGGTCAACATGGTATCCTTAGATCCAAGAGCTTGTTCACCTTCATCCTCACTCCAATCATCAACATTGCCATCTTCGGGTTTCCCCGAAGTAGTGGCTTCTTTTCTTGGGTTGTCATTCACAGTGACATCTTTCTCTGCTCATTCTCTCACCCTGGAGATATTTTATTACTTTCATCACAGCGGTCAACATGTTTGACCACGTGTTCATCATTTGCATTATTTGGTATAATCACTTCATTAAAAAGAACCTCTTCTTTACGGAAGAGATCACCATTTGCTTCCAACTACGCTACAGCTTCCCTTATCTTATAGGGTCTGATATTTTCAGTCATGACAACATGGTTGTACTTGAGTTGTGGTTTCAATTTAGCAGCTATTGTGAAACAATAGTTCATAGTATTGCATAATATTATACATACAAAACCACCTAGTAATAAAATATTTGGGAAAAAAAAGTGATGCGTTTTCCATGGCGCTCAGTATACGTTTTTTCACAGGAGCAGTTGATTTTGTAGATGGCTCCTTTACGCTGTGCGGGAATGGTCGGTTGCAGCTTCCCATTTGCTTTTAGGATCTGTTTTAAATGAGTCCATATATTTATCGTCTCTCGATAAAAGACCTATCTCTGAAAATTAAAATTCCCCGATTTGATTATTCTTTTAATATAACGTAATTATGTAACCTCATATAAAATATGGTAGAGCGTATACAAACAAATTATATGAATAGATTCATTATCAGAAATATTACAGGCCTTTCAAACGAACAGCCGCCATTTTTAGACCAACATAGATGTACAAATATATCTTTATCGTCTCGGGCAAGGTCAAGGTCACGATCTGTTCACGGTTGATGATTGTGTTTAAATCGGTTTACATCATATTATTTCTATTCACATTACAATATTTTTTTATAGGTTACGGTTATTGTTGTTATTTATCTAAATTGCTTCAATTATTTATTAAATATTTTTTGTTTGTTCGTTTGACCGGAACGTACGGAATTCTGGGATTTAAAATGGCGGCATAGGTTATTATTTTTCCCAAAGAAGAAATGATGCCCTGATTTAAAGTTAAATAAAGCTATTCCACACATACACACACGATTTTGGATTCAGCAAAGTAAAGTTGAAGGCAAGTGCACTTTTTATGCGAACTTCCGTTGACAGTATACCGATAGATCTAATGTTGATAAAAGAAATAATCTGGCCGTGGAAAAAGTTTGCAAGCAACTTTGTATATCAGACAGTCAGTATTTGTTTTTAACACGATGCAGTTACATTGTCCGTAAACCATACTATTCATAAACAAAATCAACATTGCTTTAAGTTATCGAAAGTAAGGCTGACCTTAAAAATATCTTTGTTTCGCCTAACGCGACCGACTAACTAAAACCACCCCCGACTTAAATTATTTTATTGCACTTTTCCGCGATCTTTTTATTTTATTTTGTGTGTCAACCTGAAATATATCACGAGAGTTATTTCCCTTTACTATGGCTATGGTTTGATTCATTATTGAAACTGGTTGATCAAGACGAAAGCGTCATAGGTGTCGCTTCTCAACAAAATGGTTGCAGACGAAAGCACGTCCATTCCCACGAAATGATTCTGCCTCTATGTCTGTGGGGCGTCGTTTTAAACATGACGACGATATTTTCAATATCCGTTTTCGAGAAAAATAAAGGCACAACCCGCACGATCGTTAAAAACGTGTTGAGGGAGTTTCAAACGTGAGTTTGTCGCAATTTGTGTGCGAGTCGTGCATCAAGAAAAATCCCGATGTCATTGATTTGTTTGCCAATAAAAGAAGACGAATGTTTGCACCCGGAAAATTATCAAGCTGTCAAATTAGCTCTTAAAAAAAAAAATCTGAAAAAAACCCCGACCTACCGACCCTTCTCCTCGATTGTGGGTCGGGTTTGGTGAAACAAAGATATTTTTAAGGTCAGCCTAATAGTGGTTCCAAAATTGTTTTTAAAAAATCTGGATCCAAAAATTATCAAACACATAACGAATTTATTAATGATGTAGACTGTTAAAATTCAGGCTGTGCTAATTATAATATAAGTACATGTAGTATTTTCTAAACATTTTTATGGGTGTTTCAGGTTGGGTTTTTTTGTTGTTATTGTACTGATATTTTTGCAAATTTAATAATGCATAATGCAACGTAGGTTAAGTAGGTATTTCTTGAGACTGTAAATGTTAAATTTTTTTAGAAGACATTTTAATGTATTAACTTGCTAAGTCTATAATCAAGTCTCAATGCCATCGGGTGCTCGAGATGTTCACAGATTCAAACACTGGCGGTTAATGTTAATGATTTAATTTAATTGAAAAATGGATAATCAAGACTTTAAGCTTATATACATAGGCCTATTTATATGATATAACATTAAATAACAAGTTTGCCCGTACATACTTGTACATAAAGGTTTCAGTCCTACTCCCCTGCTTATTTTTTCTTGTGGTGGCCAAGAAAGTTCATCAGGATTTTCTGGCATGGTTCCTCTTTTAACTGGTGCAAGACAGAGGGGCTGGTAAGGGCTAATGTACAGTTGTTCGGATAGGACAAAAAACCAAGCTCTTTTGTACACACGGTCCAGTCAAAATTTCCTCACAGCACACTTTCAAGCATTTGTCCAACTTCTTTAGCCCAGTTTGAGCAGAACAGTATGATGTTGAACCCCATTTCATTACAGATCCACAGTAGGTTGGCTGTCAGCTCAGTTGGAGCTGAACAGTAGGCCGTTTAACCCAATTACGTTTTTTTTGGGGGGAGTATAAAGTTGCTTTTTATTTATTTTGTTTTTTTTACAGATCCTACATGTATATTTGAGCACCCTTGGTGGCAGTAATGACAAAGAAGTTCTAAAAAGATTTATATGGGCTTTATAATGAAAGTTAGACAACAAACACTACTACTTGTCACATAATGTAATGATATAAATATATACTATTCAAAAAAAGTAGGGGATATTTGATTTTTAAGTGTTATTAAAGTCACCTAATGAAACTGACGAAGAAACAAATGACAAAATGAAATGAAGTTCACATTCATCGATTTATTCCAAATGATCGTTAGACTAAGTAAGGCACAGACTGACCATTATAAGGGTAAAATGATACCCGGGGTCAAACAGCAAAGTTACCACAGCATCACAACCAAGTCAGTAACGGGTAAATCCTCCTCTGTTTGCCAAACAAGCATTGATCCGACGTGGCATACTCCTAATGAGACGTCTAAGGTCATTTTGGTCCAGATTGTCCCATTCCTGTTGCAACGCAGCAGCAAGTTCTTGGACATTGGCAGGACGTTGTTGACGTTGACGTAACCTCTGTCCAAGCATGTCCCAGACATGCTCGATGGGGGAGAGGTCGGGACTCAGTGCTGGCCAAGGTAATGTGGTGATGTTCTGTTGTTGGAGGTAACCTGTAACGACCCTGGCCCATCTTGCGTTGTCATCCTGGAAGATGAAACGGCGGCCATGACGTCGTGCGAACGGCACAACATGGACTGCCAAGATGTTGTCCCGGTAGTACTGGCCTGTAACACGCCCTGCAACAACATGTAAAGCCGTTCTTCCAGCAACAGTGATGCCTCCCCACACCATAACAGAACCACCCCCAAATCGATCATGTCTGATGACGTTAACGTCTTGGAAGCGCTCGTTTCGACGACGCCACACCCTCCTACGTCTGTCCAAAAAATCAACAGTGAACCTTGACTCATCTGAAAACATCACATTGCTCCAGCGTCGATTATCCCAGTGTTGACGATCCCTACACCAACGACGTCTTGCCTGAATGTGATGATCTCTCAAACAAAGGATCACGCGAGGACGTCGGGCGCGAAGGTGACCCCTATGCAGTCGATTCCGAATCGTCTGGCCACTCACTCTCACACCAGTGTCTGTTTGAAGACGAGCGCTGATCTGATTTGCTGTGATGACACGATTTCTCAAGGCCAAGGTACGGATAAATCGATCCTGGGCTTGAGTTGTCGCCCTTGGTCGACCTGAGCGTGGTCTGTCCTGTACAGATTGTGTATCACGGTATCTGGACCATAGCCTGCTTATGACAGACTGAGAAACAAACATCGTTCGCGCCACAACCGCCTGTGTTGTGCCGATCTGTAGCATGGCAAGGGCACGTAACCTTTCATTTTGGGTAAGCCGACGCATATCAAAATTTGTTTTCTGGTCACTAAAACAATTAAACTGATGTTTCCACCCTGGAATTCAATGCCACAATGACTGTAACATTCAAAGTCAGAGTCGTGCAAATCTTGGGTTGGACCCCCATGATGATCCCAAGCATCACCTGCATTCCATGCGGTAGCTATTGGTGTGTTTAGGCGTCACATGTAACTGGAAATGTTTCTTCTGTTAGGTTCTATAGTGACTTTTTTCGTAGTCATTTGCATATTTTAGTATTATGCCCCCAAAATCAAATATCCCCTACTTTTTTTGAATAGTATATATGTATCTATGGTAGCACAAATATCATCAGAATGTAGGCCAAAGCTTTACAAGCATTGTAGGCCTAAAATACTTTCTGTCTGAACTTTTGACAGTCAATTCTTTGATGACTAGTTAGTTTAGAGCAGATATCCTGTCACAGTATTATATAACAGCTCTTTGGCTTAAAGTTTAAACTGAGTTGTATCAGTGAGTTGAAAATCATCTGTGTTCCTGTTATTGCTCCCTGCTGCAGCCAGTAAACAATAACCTTTTGCGTTCCTTACAAATCTTCCAATTTTTACTGATAGATCAACTATAGCAAAGATCTCTATTAAGATTACATTTGTAATGTGTGTAACAAATTCTATGACATTGGTATAATATTGGTGTAGTTAAGTATATACCATATTTATGCACACATTTCAATGTTGGCATATTATTAGTCTCTATCATCTAGAAAAAAATATTCTATATTCTACGAATATTAGTGTGGTTGCGTTGTCAACAATTGAGAATAATCGTTCATAGGCTAGATTATCCGGTCTTTTACATTATCATAAACAAAGTCTAAGGGAGGTAACTAGTCCTAAAACAAGATGTTGACGCCCATGAAATTTATATAAGAATGCCATTTCCGAAAATCCATTTGATTGCATTGTCAGTTCAATATCCAACACTCTTAATTTTTTTTTATTGTAAAATTTCTCTCTTCATGGGCCATATCTATGTTGTTTTTTTTATTGAATCCTAATTCGTCATCACGATTCATGTTTGTTTATAAATGCAAGTGTTATTGACAACTGTCCCAGACCCTCATTATTTATATGGCCCAACTTTTCTTCGGCGTACACCGGCACGGTTTTAGACTAGGATAACAGTCCCGAAACTCGTGGAGTTAAAAAACATTAGTCTTATATATACCGCCTCTACTTAATTATGGATGTAGGTCGGAAAAATGCAAAATTTGGCAATTTGACTTATACTCAACATCGACTTATACCCTGTATGGTAATGTTATGATGCCCCCTCTTCCAGACAAGACATAGGCTATAACTGTTTCAAATGACAGGTGCTAAATGAAGTATTTATGTGGTCTTTGGTGAAAGAAATGAAATGAAATGAAATGGGGTTTAACGTCCTACTGTTCTAGCTGCTCCTAACCTGGGCTAATGAAGACGAGCATATGCCATACAGTGTGCTATGAGGGAAATTTTGCCTGGGCAGCGGGGCTACGGCCTACTCTTATATCGAATTCCAACTGCCAAGGGATCTTTTACGTGCACGCCAATGTCTACACGGGACCTCAGTTTTTCGTCCCATACTGACTAGACAGCTGTCCTTGTCAGTCCCTCCGTCCTGCATCACTGACAAGGGAAACCATGCCGGAATATCAGGATGAACTCACAGGGATCGAACACCCGATCTCCAGGCTAGCGAGCCAGCGTCTTACCCACTTAGCCACTTGATCCCCCCCTTTGGTGAAAGAGAGAGAGAGAGAGAAATGGGGTTTAACATCCACTCGACACAAACTAGGTCATTTCGGGACTAACATATGGTTTAATTTTTTATTTACATAATTCGCTTGCGCGTAGGAGTCTTTAGGAGTGGGAGGAAACCGGAGGACCTGGAGAAAACCCATGAGGTTGACAGGCGACCCTACTCCTTGCCACGTACAACCGGTGATTCGAAACCACGCCAGTCGACACAATGACAGACTTTATGATACAGCGCGCGCGCTAACCATTCAGCTAATGAAGATGGGCATACGCCATACAGTGTGCTATGTGGGAAATTTTGCCCGGACAGTGGCACTACGGCCTTCTCTTATATCGAATTCTAACTTCAAGGGCTCTTGTACGTGCACGCCAATGTGTACATGGGACTTCATTTTTTTGTCCCATTTTAATGACTAGACAGCTGTCTTGTCTAGCCCTCTGTCCTGCATCACTGACAAGGGAGAACCACGCCGGAAAATCTGGAGTAACTTTCTCGGCCAATGCAGGGATCGAACACCCGACCTCCAGACTAGATAGCCAGTGTCTTACCGACTTAACCAACGTGATCCCCGTTGTGGCTACAATTCCTGGATTTGAAGGTCAGGTATGATATGAAATGAATATTTTGAACCGGTTCACCAATGCAACCAATCCGTGACTGGGTAACTGATAGAGGGTTACATCCTTGATATAAATATACTTGTCGCGGGTTTTAAAAATAGAAATATATATACTATTCAAAAAAAGTAGGGGATATTTGATTTTGGGGGCATAATACTAAAATATGCAAATGACTACGAAAAAAGTCACTATAGAACCTAACAGAAGAAACATTTCCAGTTACATGTGACGCCCAAACGCACCAATAGCTACCGCATGGAATGCAGGTGATGCTTGGGATCATCATGGGGGTCCAACCCAAGATTTGCACGACTCTGACTTTGAATGTTACAGTCATTGTGGCATTGAATTCCAGGGTGGAAACATCAGTTTAATTGTTTTAGTGACCAGAAAACTAATTTTGATATGCGTCGGCTTACCCAAAATGAAAGGTTACGTGCCCTTGGCATGCTACAGATCGGCACAACACAGGCGGTTGTGGCGCGGACGATGAATGTTTCTCAGTCTGTCATAAGCAGGCTATGGTCCAGATACCGTGATACACAATCTGTACAGGACAGACCACGCTCAGGTCGACCAAGGGCGACAACTCAAGCCCAGGATCGATCTATCCGTACCTTGGCCATGAGAAATCGTGTCATCACAGCAAATCAGATCAGCGCTCGTCTTCAAACAGACACTGGTGTGAGAGTGAGTGGCCAGACGATTCGGAATCGACTGCATAGGGGTCACCTTCGCGCCCGACGTCCTCGCGTGATCCCTTGTTTGAGAGTTCATCACATTCAGGCAAGACGTCGTTGGTGTAGGGATCGTCAACACTGGGATAATCGACGCTGGAGCAATGTGATGTTTTCAGATGAGTCAAGGTTCACTGTTGATTTTTTGGACAGACGTAGGAGGGTGTGGCGTCGTCGAAACGAGCGCTTCCAAGACGTTAACGTCATCAGACATGATCGATTTGGGGGTGGTTCTGTTATGGTGTGGGGAGGCATCACTGTTGCTGGAAGAACGGCTTTACATGTTGTTGCAGGGCGTGTTACAGGCCAGTACTACCGGGACAACATCTTGGCAGTCCATGTTGTGCCGTTTGCACAAAGTCATGGCCGCCGTTTCATCTTCCAGGATGACAACGCAAGATGTCACAGGGCCAGGATCGTTACAGGTTACCTCCAACAACAGAACATCACCACATTACCTTGGCCAGCACTGAGTCCCGACCTCTCCCCCATCGAACATGTCTGGGACATGCTTGGACAGAGGTTACGTCAACGTCAACAACGTCCTGCCAATGTCCAAGAACTTGCTGCTGCGTTGCAACAGGGATGGGACAATCTGGACCAAAATGACCTAAGACGTCTCATTAGGAGTATGCCACGTCGGATCAATGCTTGTTTGGCAAACAGAGGAGGATTTATCCGTTACTGACTTGGTTGTGATGCTGTGGTAACTTTGCTGTTTGACCCCGGGTATCATTTTACCCTTATAATGGTCAGTCTGTGCCTTACTTAGTCTAACGATCATTTGGAATAAATCGATGAATGTGAACTTCATTTCATTTTGTCATTTGTTTCTTCGTCAGTTTCATTAGGTGACTTTAATAACACTTAAAAATCAAATATCCCCTACTTTTTTTTGAGTAGTATATATAAAGGTAGCTCAAAATTCATCTCTACATGTACATAGGCCAAGGGGGGATCATGTGGCTAAGTGGGTAAGACGCTGACTCGCTAGCCTTGAGGTCGTGTGTTCGATCCCTGCATTGGCCGAGAAAGTTCATCCTGATTTTCCGGTGTGGTTTCCCATTGTCAGTGATGCAGGACGGAGGGCCTGACGAGGACAGCTGTCTAGTCGTTTGGATGTGACAAAAAAAAAACAAGGTCCAGTGTACACATTGACGTGCACATAAAAGATCCCCTGGCAGTTGGAATTCGATACAAGAGTAGGCCATAGCGCTGTGGCCCGGGCAAAATTTCCCTCATAGCACACTGTATGGCGTAACCTTTTGCGTCTCTTCAAAATATTTCAAATCTTTTGTCAAGGATCAACCATTGCAAATATCCGTGTTACAATTATATTTGAAATGTGTTAAACCAATTCTGCAACACATGTAATATTGGTGTAGTGTATATCTTTGTTTATACACCCACATATCAATTTTGGCCCTGTTTGTCCGTACACTAGGTGTGAAATGTGAATCATTCCGATTGTGAGAGGACAAGCATTATCAATATACAGCTTTTCAGGACTTTGCCTTCCTTGGTTAATTCTCCCTTTTTCAAATGCAATAGATGCTGTGTTTATTCTTAATTGATCTTTTTCAAATTTGTGTTACACACTGGAATCATGAGAGGACGAAACCTATCAATATTCAGCATTCCACAACATTCCATTCCAGTGTCGGCCGAGAAAGTTCTTCGTGATTTCCAGACTTGGTTTCCTCCCCTTGTCAGAGGTGCAGGACAGAGGGCCTGACAAGGAGGGACAGCTGTCTAGTTGTTTGGATGGTACGAATGACCGAGGTCCTTGGCAGTTTGAATTCAATTTAAGAGTAGGCTTTAGCGCCGCTGTCTGGATAAAATTCCATAATAGGACACTGTATAGCATATTTCCATGTCATTAGCCCTGTCGGAATAGGACATTAAACCCCATTTCATTTCACTCATTCCAAAGTTAACTCCTATTCCATCAATACCTTGAGCAAATAAGATAGAGGCTATAGGTTTTGGCCCAATTTGGTCAATATCCCAGCTTTTTCTTTCTTATATGCATATCAACACTTTCATAGCGCTAATGTAGACCTTTTTCGTGAACATTTTCCCTTGTCAGTGATGCCGGACAGAGGACCTGACATGGATGGCTGACTCAAGTGTAAACTCAAGTGTGTGTGTGAAAGATCCCTTGGCAGTTGGAATTTTATATAAGAGTACGCCATAGCTCTGCACACTGTGTGGCATATGCCCGTCTTCATTTCTCAAACAGCTGTGGATAAAAACTGTTAATATTTAAATGTGTATTTTGTATTTTATAACATTATATTTTTGTCTTTTAAATAAAGTATATGTATACATACTTGTAGTATATTTTGTCATATAATTCTGCAAGATTTTTAACTTTTCTATGCAATACATTTAGAATTCTGACTGGTTATGGGTAAAACATCCAATAGACATAAACTGTCCTTTGGGACTAAGTGATTCAATTCAAGTTGAATAATTCATCCGCACCAGGAATCTTTAGTAGTAGGAGGACCCAGAGAAAACCCATGTTCAAGTTGGGTGTGGAAACAAACCACTTGACTCAATGACAGACCTTATGATCTAAAGCGCACACGTTGGACCACTCAACTTTTAGCCTCACCCACGGGTCAGGAAAATTTGATTATTGGTTGAATGTACTTCCCATTTACTGCCGCAAATAATGAATAATTTTGAAGGTTTTAATGGTTGGTTATATTTTCGTAACTTTGCTCATAAAAATTTGACATTAGAATTGCATCCGTAAATGATGTTAATTTATTGTTAGATTTACGTTATAATGGTCGGTTAGATATCCATCATTTTGCTCATCCTTTTAACGACAATTTAACGTCAGGAAATGACGTTAATCTAGCATAAAGTTTACGTCATTTTTACGTTATATTTACATCATTTTCTGACGTAAATCTAACGTAAAGTTTAAGTCATTTTCTGACGTAAATCTAACGTGAACCTCCGATTTGGGCACAAATCAGCGAGGCTTCTTAAATTCAACTAAATTGTTATATTGTGTTTCCACAGTCAAATTCCAAATTCCAACATAAAACCCTTTATTTAAAATACATGATAATGAAAGAGACAAAAGCCTGATTATTCACATTCTCGTATCATGAGCAATTCATCTCATAAAAAATTATTTTTAATTTGACCTTCAATACACCAATCTTCATCAAGAAAATAGAATAAGCTTTTTGAACGAGACAGTAGATTTAGAGACACGATTCTTGCAAGAGCTCATATTCAAGAGCAAGTGTTGACGAGGCACTATAATGTGGAACTAATCCAGGTTTCAGATGTCGCAAGGTTGGAAACATTCATCATTAGGGCATTTGTATACCCTGGTACCCGGGTTCCGGCGCCCCTGCTTTCGTTGCAATTCTTTGATCAATAGTTTATTAAAACAGTAATTATATGCATGAAACATAATTATTATAGTAGATTATAGTGCAATAAACAATTTAATATTATAGCTATATTTATTTATTTATTTATAATTGCAAATTGTGTCGATGGTAACTTTCGGTCGTCGACATCGTAACTTGTTTTGAAATAAATAAATTCTCATTCTCATGTTATCATAGTTTATTATGTTTGTTGGATGTGTGATTGTATGTGATTTGTCACCTTTTACAATGACAATTAACTGGTGAACGTTATCTATAGGTATACTATTTATGGCAGTCTATACAGGTGGATTGATAATCATAGCCGGCGTTTTGTAATAAACAACAAGAACAACATAGCCGGCGTATTTGTAATAAACAACAACCATAGTTGGCTTCAATCATAATTGACACGTTTTGCTCAATTACTTTATTTACATGAAGGGCCTATATATAACAGAGATATCTTTAATCTCTCATGGTCGAAGGGAAAAACTCCACAAGAATGGAAAACTGCCTCAGTTATTCCCCTACATAAGCCCAGTCTCACACCCACTTTATGTAAAACACTAGAAACAATAATTACAAACAGACTAAAATTTCACTGGGAAAGCAACAACATCTTTACAAAACAACAAAGTGGCTATCGTTCCCACAGGTCGACAGCAGACCATATCATTAGATTACAACATGACATATCAAAAGCTTTCACAGCTAAACAATATCTTTGCGCGATTTTTGTCGATTTAACAAAGGCCTTTGACCTTGTATGGGTGGATGGTCTCTTACACAAACTCTATAACGCGAAAATCAAAGGCAGAATGTACAAATGGATAGAAGACTTTCTAAACGATAGGCACATTAGAGTACGTGTAGGTAACTGCTTAAGTGACAAATTTAAAATGGAAAACGGAACGCCGCAAGGATCCGTTATCAGCCCAATACTATTTAACTTAATGATAAATGACCTTCCTAGCTACGGGGGAAAAGGCACTGAATCCGCACTATTTGCTGACGACAGCTCGTTCTGGAAAGCTTCAAATAACATAGGCATAATCAAAATATCGCTTCAATATACCCTAAAACAAATCTCAAAGTGGGCAGACGACTGGGGTTTTAAAATCTCAGAAGGGAAAACAGTAGCAATGCTGTTTCACCCGACTGACACTAACAGGAAGATAGACTTAAATCTTAACGGCTTAAAAATTGAATTTAAATCAGAAGCCAAATTTTTAGGAATGATATTTGATTCTAAACTTTCTTGGAAAGCACACATAGACAGCATAGTAAGTCGCACATCAAAAACTCTCAATTTAATGAAATACATCAGAGGAATGGAATGGGGCGCAAGCAGAAGCACTATTATGCTAATATACAGAGCACTCATCCGCTCGGTAATCGACTACGGATGTCTAGCTTATGCAAATGCGAGTGATACACAACTCAATAAATTAAACATAATACAAGGTAAAGCATTGAGACTAGCTACAAGAGCCGCAATAGGAACCAAAACAGTTGCCCTTCTACAAGAGATGGGAGAACTCCCGCTTGATCTCAGACGAGAGGAACTGTCACTCAAGTACTGGGGCAAACTGCAAACGCTAAAGGAAAAATGTCCGACATATAAGTGCCTCCAACAATTCAAACGAATAGGATATAGAAAAAATACGCGTCCCATGACATACGGGCAAATGTCAAACAATGTCTTAAATAAGCACGGTCTAAAAGGAACAATAATAGAAACAAAAACTTATCCCGTCACCCCACCCTGGCAACTAAACAATCCAATCATCAAAACGCACCTAATTAACGTAACAAACAAACACGCTAATCCCATAGAGGCTAGAACAGTAACATTAGAACTAATAGACAAAAAATGGGCAGACTATCTTAAAATCTATACAGATGGGTCGAAAAACAATACACAGGGATTAACAGGGTACGGCATTTTCATCCCCAAAGCAAAGCTAAACATCAGGAAAAGGATACCAGAACATTGTTCTGTGTACACCGCAGAATTGATGGCCATTAAAACTGCAATAGAATGGCTCGCCACTCAAACACACCAAAAAGCCGTTGTCCTATCAGACTCCCTAAGTAGCATTAAATCCATCGAATCAGACTATTCCAAAAGCAGACAGGGCATAATCCACCAAATTATGGATATTATTCAAACAATCAAAAATAACGGAAGAGAGGTAGTTCTTGCATGGATCCCCTCCCACATCAATATCTTCGGCAATGAACAGGCTGACAAGCTAGCCAAGGAAGGGTTGTCATTAACTGATATAGAAAATTTAGAATACAGCAGTCAGGAATTCACAAGCATAGCTTAAGATAAAATTAAAAATGCTTGGAAGACCCGTCTAAAACAAGAGAATACTCATCGCTATCAAATTGATAGCAATCTTGTAGACAAGGTTTACACCAATCATCCATCAATCAAAATATGCAAACTCATCACGAGGCTTAAAACGATAAACGTAATAAAAGACTTCACCTATACACCAATTAAATGCCCATGTGGACAAATCGCGACAACGTCTCACCTGCTAATCGACTGCAATCAATTGGACAAAGAACGTCAATCCGTAATTAAGAATCTAGCAGAGAGGGGAAACACTCTCTGTCTCAAATCACTCCTTTCTCCACAAGCCGACGATAGACACTGGACATCACAACTTGTCTGGGATTTTATTCAGAATATAGGGATGACCAAATATATAAAATAATGAATTTAATCAATTAAAACTTTAGGGCGGAGCGCAAAAATGTCCTCTAGAAGGAAGCGTAAACCGCCCTACACAACTAATATAACTCCGATAAAATTAATAAATCAACTAATAAAACCAATCAATTAACAGTAGGGTGGAGTGCAAAAATGTCCTCTAGAAGGAAGCGTAAACCACTCTACACAACTAATATAACCCCGATAAAATTAATAAATCAACTAATAAACCCAATAAATTAACAGTAGGGTGGAGCGCAAAAATGTCCTCTAGAAGGAAGCGTAAACTGCCCTACACAACTAATATAACCCCGATAAAATTAAGAAATCAACTAATAAACCCAATTAATTAACAGTAGGGTGGAGCGCAAAAATGTCCTCTAGAAGGAAGCGTAATAACCTACCTACACTAATAATAAAACTCTGATAAAATTAATAAATCAAATTATTAACTGAACAAACTCCCCCAAAGATCTTTTAAATTTATGTCAAACCAAAAATCATTAATCTACCATTAATATAATTCATGAGTAATTTATTATTCTCATTATTACCATCAATCTACCATTAATATAATTCATAAGTAATTTATCATTCTTATTATTTATCTGCAATTCAGTTAACAATCTATTTTCTCTTATGCTCACTTACTATTTTTATTATTAGTTTATAATGATTCCCCCCCCCCCCCGAAGCCTTACTAGATAAAAATAACCACAAAACCGCAATAAGATCAGATACTCTCTTTTCTCTAGCTTTCTTTTTCAGGTGCTGGATTCTTCCTTCAGAGAACCAACAATAAAAGGAATGAATAACAGAAATAAAGATGTAACAACGCCACCATACCGGACAACAAAACCAAATGGAAGGAAGAATGGACCAGGACTCATACTCACCAACAAAGCCCCAAGGAAGAGTTGCACCGCCCTGCCATTCTACCGGACAGAACGACCAGACTAACCCAAACGACCCAATATATATATATATGTACATAATATGTTTATGTCTGTAAAAATGTCCGTCTTTGTCCATGTCTGTTCCGTCAATTCGCATGCTTGTGAACGTCTACTGGCACATCTCTCGTCCTTTGCACATGTCTATTGTCCTATGTACATATATATGAAAACCTAATTATCCTATTTTCTCATTAATCACATTGTAAATTAATGCACCTTGTATACATAATATGTCAATGTCTGCTATATCACCTCGGTGGAAGCGGACGTAAAATACAACTAACTCATCATCATAAAAGTGGATATTACCTTGGTGGAAGCAGACGCTAAATAAAGCAGAAGCAGATGTTAAAGGACCTTTATTGACTAAAGATATCTTCAAAGTACTATGGCAGTTGCAGTTTTATTTGGTAGCAGTTTTATCGTGAGACTAAGGAGATATTGTAGTGGGGACATGGGTGTACCAGGAGTCAGCATATTTCGTGGCAAGGGAGGTTTAAGAACTGACAGAATGGACAGTCAGTTGCTAGACAGTGCAATAAGAACAAATGCGGACACAGGATTTGTTCACCCATGGATATATACAGGAGAATTTGTGCAATTGTGACATCTTTCGAAGAATCGGGAATGACGGTGTACGTCGGTGAAATTTTGACAAGGGGGGATTTTTCAAAGGCGCCAGGGTTAGAACCTGAATCGTATAACAGACAAAGGAAGCGCATTAACAAATTATTAAAAAACAGTTACGGGGATAAATTTGTGTGCTTTCCGGATATTAAATACCCAGACGATTTTTTACAGGACCGCGTGGACTTGCAGACAGAGAATTCTCACACAAAGAACACCGGCATGAAAAAATATAGTTGCAGGTTAAGAAGAATTTTGTGTCCGCGATGAAACCGTTAAAATGAACATTTTTACACCAGCTTTATTCACTTATTTTAAACCCCATTATATTTTATGTTACATTTCCTTTTTCAATTCTTATGTAATCTGTATTGATACAATATTTCTTTTAAAGTCTATTATGGTATAATTTGGCTTGATATAAAATAACTATAACTAATTATTTTATTATATTTATAATATTTTCATAGGAAACATTTTTGAATATGTGTATGTTTTAATAAAATATTGGTTTGTAAAGGAATTAAAATTAAACGCCAAGTATCTCGTTAGCGCCTTTGTGCGTAGAATGTTTGGCAGTTTATTAGAATTTCTTTACAGCCTAATTATTTTATTATCTTTATAATATTTTCATATGAATAAAATATTGGTTAGTAAAGGAATTAAAATTAAACGCCAAGTATCTCGTTACCTCGTCAGGTAGCGCCTTTGTGTGTAGAATGTTTGGCAGTTTATTAGAATTTCTTTACAGCCTAATTATTTTATTATCTTTATAATATTTTCATATGAAACATTTTTGAATATGTGTATGTTTTAATAAAATATTGGTTTGTAAAGGAATTAAAATTAACAGCCAAGTATCTCGTTATCTCGTCAGGTAGCGCCTTTGTGCGTAGAATGTTTGGCAGTTAATTAGAATTTCTTTACAGACTAATCGTTATGTCGTCGGGTAGCACATTTTTGCGCTGAATTATTGGAAGTTAATTTGAATTTCATGAAACACTATAGTGGGGACATCTGTAATAACCTTTTGTTATTGCAACCGCCTGACGATACCCATTGAGGGGTTGAAATAGTTATTCCACATTTGACGCCCATGTACAATTAAAACGAATTGCAACGAAAGCATACATTAATTTCTTGTAAACAAAAATCACATACACGAGTTATCTCCCTTCAGGCGAGTGAGCGTAAAACTCTGATTTGGGCTCAACGTTGTGAGGCTTTTAAATTCAACTAAATTGTTATTTTGTATTTCCAAAGTCAACAATTTGGTGTTATTGGGCAGTTATTGGGCAGTTATTGAGTCTTATCAACAAAAATCACATATACGAGTTATCTCCCTTCAGGCGAGTGGGCGTGAAACTCCGATTTGGACACAAAGCAGCGATGTTCTTAAATTCAACTTAATTGTTATTTTGTGTTTCCAAAGTCAACATTTTGTAGATTTTGGTTGTTATTTTGGAGTTATTGGGTGTTATTTTGGAGTTATTGGGTGTTATTGGGCAGTTATTGGGTGTTATTGGGTAATTCGACGCGCCGTAGGGAATAAGTCAATTGCATGATGATCAAAATCATAGAATTGGAGAACACAGTCAGTACATCGCGGAGACCCCTCTTCGATCTGTTTTCAATGTGTACTGATCACAAACTAGAACAATACCTAATTAGGCTATTGAATTTTCTATTTAAATTGTTTCTGATTATTAAGAACAAATTTATTAACTATATGAAATAAACAATGGTCCTCACAATAGTTATTTGTCTATCACGATTTTCGATAATAAAACCAAAGAAGATGTCACCAAGGGCCATTCATTGCATACCTGGCTGATATGAAGCGTTACAGTACGGAGATCGTGAAAGTTTGACCAAACACGATTATTGTGTCTTTTTTTTTTTGTTGCCACGATAAATAACTCGGTGTAGCAGTCGCCATTGTGTGCAACTATAGTCGCGTGATACGATCGGCCTGAGTGTAATTTGATATGTAAAATTAACGATATTTATCAGTCATAAACAATTGATGTCAAAAAGATATACTGCCACGATGTTACAATCTAACGGGCTTTTAAATAATAAAATAAACAGAATTATGGCTGTACCGATACATTACTTCATCAATATGTTCGACATTTTTAAGACTTGCATCGATCGACTATTTCAAAGTCATTCAAATTACGAAAATTTCAAAATTTACACATATAGATGCTGGTCTTACCGTGGGCGAAAGTTATGTCCATCGAAATAGCCATTCCCATTCTGACAAATAAGTCACACAATGCATTTTAAATTGATAAATCACACCTGAACAAGTAATATAATATATCTTCGGGTTTAAATCACAAATGAGTTAAATGCCTTCATGTCCTGTTTTTAAGCACACAAAGCAAGAAGTCACAGTTGTAGTTCTATAGGACTTCTTCTTGTTGTGTTTACTTTCTGGTGATCTTTAATAAGACTACAGCATAAAATGGTTTCACAACTTTATTTCTAAGTTGTACTGGCTTTGCAGGTTCCTGGTTCTCAATGATAATGGCTGGTAGGAATTTCTGGGTGAGCTCTAATCCAGCTTGCCTCCACGTCTACACCCTAATTTATACCCCCAATTTCTGCAGGTCTTCGATAACCTCGACGTTAATTCCCACGCCATATAAGGAATAAAACTCTTTATTTCCCACAAATAAGATAGGTAACGTTACCCATTTTTGGTCTATCAACCATAGGTCAATAAACAGCCATATTTTGACAATGATTATGATTTAACCAAAATATCACTGTTTTTTATGTATAAATAACTATATATTCACGTTCATTAAGTACGTGTGATTTAACCCTATAGACAGAGTAAAGTAACAATTTTGCAAAGAACCAAAATTGTCTCAAGGACCAAAAGTGCTACACCGTCAACCTTGCTGAACACATGTACATTAACAGTATCAGTCGGATAATACCTTGATGGACTTTTCATTTCGGCACCAAAGAGACTGAGTCAATGCATACTGTCAGTCAAGATTCCTAATTAATTACGTGAAGTCACACGTGCCATCAAAAGGAATTGATAATTGACTAAAATAGAAGCCCCTTTAACAACAAGATGTTACCATGTCCTATTTTTATTCTAAATTGTCAGTACGGTAAGTAATCATTATCCAAAATAGTTGACCTCATTATTAAAGAACAATTACAATTGGGACGTGACCAATCTGGACTCTGAGGAGGAGTTAAATAAGGCTCTTTCCCTCAAGAAGGATAGTGCGGCTGGTGAGGACAAAGTAAAGTACTTGATGCTCAAACATCTGCCTAAAAATGCCAAAAGGATACTACTAAACTTCTTCAACACATCCTGGCTGGCAGGAGACGTACCTAAAGAATGGCGGAAAGCCAACGTCATCCCTCTTTCAAAACCAGGTAAAGAGAGAACAAAGGCAGAGTCCTATCGACCAACATCTACACTGTGCAAAACTTTGGAAACAATGGTTAACATACGACTACAGTTCTATCTGGAGAGCAACCGACTGATTGACGAAAATCAAAGCGGGTTCAGGAAAGGGCGTTCAACAACGGACCACTTGGGGAGACTACAGCAAGTCATGTCGCAGGCACTCCTCTCTGGGAACCTGTTATGTGTCGTGTTCGTAGATTTAACTAAGGCTTTCAATTTAGTCTGGCTAGACGGGCTGCTCTTCAAGTTAGGAAGTATTGGTATAACGGGCATAATGTCCAGGTGGATCAAAAGCTTTCTGAGCGATAGAAGGATACAGGTGAATGTTGGCAGATTCCTAAGTGCCGTGCAAACATTAGAAAATGGCACGCCTCGGGGGTCGGTTATCAGTCCCACTCTCTTCAATTTCATGATCAACGACATACAGAAATCTTCCTACCTCGACGCCAAAACTGAGTTAGCTAAATTTGCTGATGACAGTACCATATGGAGGAAAGGGAGGAACTTCTGTGAACTACAAAAAAACATGCAGAAGGCCTTAGACAAATTCATGGCATGGGCAAACGATTGGGGATTCAAAGTCTCGGAGAAGAAAACAGTCGGCATGCTTGTAAGCAGGGATAGAGGGATAAGCAGAATGACTCTGTGTATGAACGGGAAAACCATCGAGTTTAAAGACCAAACCAAGTTCCTTGGCGTAATCTTTGACCGAAGGCTGACCTGGAAACCGCACATCGACGAGACTGTAGATAGATGCACCGAAATGCTAAACTTAATTAGGAAAATAACGGGCAGCACTTGGGGGGCCAACAGAGTCACACTAATGATGGTGTATCGTGCTCTAATACGATCTGTATTAGACTACGGCTCTCTGACCTTCATGAACTGCTGCGCCATTACTCTTAAGGAAGCTTGACACCATCCAATACAAAGCTCTGTGTATTGCGACTGGCGTAGGGCAAGGGACTGGGAGAGAGGCAGTACTGCAAGAAGTCGGGGAGTTGCCCCTATCCCTAAGAAGAAAAGAACTAGGGACAAGGTACTGGGCTAAGATCTCGCAACTGAGCGAAAGATCCCCAACCTTTGTCAGTCTACAAAATACAAGATATGTGAGAGATCCTAGAAAGAAAAGCTTCGGCCAGGGTATCAGGGAAACAATCAAGGAACTGCGACTGGGGGAGCTCGTGATAAATGAACACGACCCCCCCAGCGATCGCCCCTTGGACGCTCCCTATACTGCCGGTTAATCTAGATCTACTACAGAAAACCGACAAGAAAAACAACCCCACTGCTGCACGTGCTTTCTCTCTAGAACACCTGGAAGACAACTGGCCGTCTGATGACTGGGACCATGTGTACCAAATGGCTCACGCAATCCTGAAAGGGGCACAAGTTCATTTGGAATATACCTGCCAAATGGGGAACAGGGAATAAGCAGGAAACTGCCCAATAATTGTTTGGTGTACACTGCAGAGCTTGTGGCCATTCGTGACGCTATATCATGGATTTCCCATCAAAAGACTAGCAAGTTCGTCATTCCAAGCGACTCTCTGAGCAGTCTGATTTCAATCCAAAATGACAACTCGGACTCAAGACCAGAAGTCATTTTGGAAATCAGGCAGCTGTACCAGAGGGTTTTAGAGAAGGGAAGCAAAGTAGAACTTGTGTGGATTCCATCACATGTCAACATTAGAGGAAACGAGGAGGCAGATCGACTCGCCAATGAAGGCCTCAAGGAGACAGCACCACTCCGCACCATAGACTACAGCACCACGGAAATCTACAGTATGGTCAAAAGACAGGTCAATTCAATCTGGGAATTAAATCTCGTTGAACTTGACACATACAGATTCCTGCTGGATGACAAGATCTACACAAAGACAACACTCAATCACCCTAGAAGAGATATTTGTAGACTTATATCGAAGCTAAGGGTGAAAGAGCGGCTGCGAGACTACAAACACCAAGTCATCATCTGTGAGTGTGGAGAAGAATGTACCACCAACCATGTCCTGGTAGACTGCGAGGTATACGAGGAGGAGATAAGGGGACTAGTGAGAACAATGGAGACCAACAACAAAACATTCAACACTAAGAACCTACTCTTCCCGAGACCAGATCTGAAACTGCAAATCTTCGAACAAATCCACGCCCTAATGGACACAGTTGGACTAAGTAGAATAGTGAAGTAAGAGGGGGTCACGGTTAGACGGGCCCGGCATCTAAACACTAAATTACATAGGGTATTTATACCAAACTGGCAGGATAGTGGAGTAAGGGGGAGTCACGATCAGACGGACTCGGCATCTAAACACTATTCCACCAAAAACAGACACCAAACCTACAGAGTGGGATAGTGGAGTAAGGGGAGGTCACGATAAGACGGGCCTGGCACCTAAACACAAACCCCACAAAGATGACATCTACCAAACTAGCAGGATAGTGGAGTAAGGGGGAGTTACGGTCAGATGAACTCGGCACCTAAACACTATTCCGCAAATAAAACTGATACCAAACCCAGAGAGTGGGATAGTGGAGTAAAGGGAGGCCACGATAAGACGGGCCTGGCACCTAAACACTAAAACGATGACATCTACCAATCCAGAAGCAGACGAGATCATCTACCAAACGATATGTTTTATATTAAATAAAGGGAAGAACTTCCCACTAAACCAAATCCATGGCCAAATGGAAAGATTGCAAAATCATATTCTAAAAAAACAGGAATCAGCTTCGGCTCTCCTATGTCTTGTCTGCGATATCACTTATGTGGAAGCAAACGTTAAACACCAAGAACGAACGAACGACCAATCTGGATTTTCACACAAAATATGTGCTGTTTTCATGGCTAAATTACGAACGGACTACAATGATAGCACACCCCCACCCCCTACAATATACATCATGTATTACCAGTAGGTTACAAGGGATTTTATTAATTTTATTTACGATAAAACTAGGGATTTAAAATATGTGGATATAAGAGATAATTCAATTTTTGAATCAGTACAGACTTAAAGGTTGGCGTATGCACTGTGTGAAAAGAATACTTAATCATCATATTCTGTTAATAAAATCATTCGTTGAACCGGTGGTGATATTTTTTATTTAATTTGGCACAAAAATCATCCCTTATATCTCACCATGCCCCTTTAACTAATGCATGCTTTTTTGTACTCTTTCATGTGTTCTCTTTGATGTTACTAATTGTCGCCTCAGTTACTATTAATAATCTAAATTATGTCCGACAAGATTTCATTCATAAGAACTTGTTGTTAGGTGTTTTATTGAAAGCGTCTTCGATATGTTCACGGAAAAAATGAAAATTAATATTTGTTTCTGTGATAATTATTGGAAACCGAACCGGATTATTATTTAGGATATTTATCGACTACTGTATAAATACGGTAAGCAGTTTGTACATTGCATTTATAAATAAAAGTATAAAAAAAGAAATATATTTAAAGGGGTGAAGGGGCTATCATGAGATAACGTCAATCAATAAACAATACGAGTTTACTTTATTACAAAAACATTGGTGAACTTATCATTATGTCTAAAATCATAAAGCTAATCAACAAACAATACTATTGCTCTTTATTACAAAAACATTGGTGAACTTATCTTGGTCATGATCGGTTTGCCAAGATAATTAATTATTGGGTAAATAAAACAATATAAACAACAGATTTACTCCATACAATTAAATTATTAAATATTAGATGTGGACGACATAACCAATACCCCCCTGTGGACGACTTACATTGTAACTGCGTACGTGTTTGCTTGTGGACGAGTTTACTGACACCCGTTCAATATATGAATGCAACATATAAACAGCTGACCGTATTCATGCAATAGACCATAATTATCGATTTTTACCGTAAAACAGTAATCACAATTTCTCGTTACATATTGGTATTACATGTAGGGATGGGGCGGGGGTGTCCAGCCAAATACAACAACCCTTTGAAACGTCGACGAATAACTTCATAGTTAGTCATTTTATAAGTGTTGCGTTGTTTTCTTTATTTTGACATTCTGCTAATTGAGAAAATATTTGAATAATAAATACGGGTTATTTTACAAGACATCTCTTTTGAAAATTTCCCTTACGTTTAATTTTAACCGAAACGCCCAAATTGATTGACATGCAAAGAACAAACCATTGTGACCCTTCTTGAATGCCAACCATTTGCATATCAGAACCATATTAACAACTGTGATTGTTTTTTTAATAAAGATGTCAAACCTTTTTTGGTAATTTTCACTACTGACAATTTACAGTACGACTTGTATTTATACAAGTCGTACTGTCAAGACGACTACAACAGGGTAACAATTTGTTGTAAAATGGGCGTCTATTTTCTTTTGATGTCAGGTGCCAATTCACATTATGAAACCTTGATTGACAGTATGCATTCCCCAGACTCTTTGGTGCGGAAATGAAAAAGTCAGCATTATATTATCGCCTTTATCGGACTTATACGTGACCATGCACATGTATTCAGCAAAGTGTGCTTCATATCAGGTGACGAAGAGTTTTAATTCATTTGTGATTTAAACCAGAAAAGATATATTAGTTGAGGTGTGATATACCAATAATGTATGCACCGTGTGACTTATTTGTCAGTATGTGAATTACTATTTGGATGGATAAAACTACACCCTGGTAAGACCACAATCGATTTGTGTGCATTTTATCATTTTTCCGTAATATGAATGAATTTGTAATAGTCGATTGACGCAAGTATTCAAAATATGGAACATATTAAAGAAGTAATAACGTATTGGTATCTTTAGGCATATTCTGTTTAGAAAAAGAATGAATAATACCCGGGGTTTTCCGAAAAATGTGTTTATTCCTGTTTCGATTTCGAACTAGCCGTCAAATATTTGTGATCAATGGAAAAATGCCAACGTAGTAACTGATCTATAATAATTAAAGTGCTACATGTATTTCACCTAAAATTAAAACACCGAGTCACACCGTGTTTTCAACATCGGGGCAGTGCTATCGTGTCACTCGATGTTCACTCGATATTCACTTGGTAAATCATGGAATTCCACGATAGAAAACACGGTAATATCGTGTTTTGTCAAACTTTCACGATCTCCGTACTGTATGTCGCTTTGTGAAATAGTTCCAAATCTTACTGCTGGTATTGTCTGGACACTATCATAATGAGTAGAAGTTTTGGAAAAGGCGGGAAAATATGGTTTACACGTGATTGGAATGAAAGGGGGTATATCCCTTTGATGGCACGTGATTTCTTGTCTGCGATATCACTTATGTGGAAGCAGATGTTAAACACCAGGATACTACTACTACTACGATTACTGTCAGACATTCAGACTTCGAGCGTAGATGCTGATAACAATTTAGAAATAATTTAGTGATTTGTATTGTTATGTTAGGCTACTTTAAAAATTTAGACATAATTTGTATCAATAAATAATAACTTATAATATAGATCATACTAACAACAAATGAGTTTCCATTAGATGGTTTTATTTTTAACTATAGTTCTAGAAATGGCGGGAGAATATCACGTGATTGCCACTGTTGACAGGCAGGTCAGGAAGCTTAGTCGCTTTGATGTTTCATTCATTACCGCATGAACCATTCCAACATCTATTATTGACATACAGGTGCCGATCACTCTAGAGAATGATATCGTAATCAACACTTAAAATATGATAATCACAACATGACCCAATTTTATTACTTCAGAAACACAGTGTTCGTGTTTGCTTCGTGAGGTAAAATAGTATCATGTGTTTCCCGACTAACAATGAAATATATCTACATATTAAAATTATCAGTAATTGTATCTGTATCGGCGATATATTTCAGTCAATATTTGAAATTGGTAAAACCGATAGGTGCCATATCGGACCATCACTAGAGAGAGAGAGAGAAATGGGGTTTAACGTCCACTCGACACAAACTAGGTGATTTCGGGACTAACACATGGTTCAATTTTTTTTCAATAATTCGCTTGTACGTAGGGGTCTTTAGCAGTGGGAGGAAACCGGAGGACCCGGAGAAAACCCACGAGGTTGGACAGGCGACCCTACTCCTTGTCACGTACAAACGGGGAATCGAAACCCCGCCAGTTGACTCAATGACAGACTGTATGATACAGCGCAGCGCGCACGTGCTAACCATTCGGCCATCCACCCCCCCCCTCCATCACTAGAACTACTATTATATATAACAAATACTTTGGGCGGAGGTAGCATTCCCTGAATTAAGATAAAGATAGGTTGCTAAGCAACGACACATACACCCACAGCAACTACATTGTCCAAGCAGTCAACTAGGGTAGTCGCATTTTTTTCTTTTGTAGGTAATGGGAGTATTTACAAGACACTGATATCAATTCAATACAGATCAAATAATAACCTTTGTTATGAAAAAGCGTTCACAAGATTCAACATGGGCTTCAATAGGCTTCTCCATTTTACTAAACTGAATGATGCATATAAATTTAATACAGATCTGATGATAACCTTTGTCATTAGGTAGAGCATTCACAAGGTTCAACAAAGTGAAACATGGGACATAACTCTCAAGTTATTAACAGAAATTGCTTCTTTGTTTAACTAAGCCATAAAAATTTCATACAGATCAGATGATAACTTTAGTCATTAGAGAGTTTACAAGGTTTAACAAAGTGAAACAAGGGTCATAATTCTACAAGTAATTAACAGAAATTCAATAGGCTTCATCTTTTTACTGATCTAAATAATGCATACAAATTTCATACATAACGGATGAGAACTTATGTCAATAGAGCATTCACAAGGATCAACAGAGTGCAACGGAAATTGCTGAAATTCAATAGGCTCCTTCGTTTTACTAATCTAAATAATGCAGGTAAATGTGATACAGATTGGATGATAACTTTAGAGCGTTCACAAGGTTCTAGAAGTAATTAACCCAAATTGTTGAAATTAAATAGGCTTCTATGTATCACTAATGTAAACAACATATATAAATTTCAAAATAATCAGATAATAAATGTAGTCTGTAGAGTGTTCCCAAGAAATTGTGGACGACAGCCCGATGAAAGAGCGAAAGCGTAAAAAAAAAACCTTAAAAGAAACAATTGGGCCTAACTTCCTAAACCTATCATCAATGTTATAGTTGAATCTTATGCATTAACTTACTATTAAGCTTGGGTGATCCTCACATCTCAGAACAGCGATACCTTTTAAAAAATCCACTACGTTATAGTTCATTTCATATGCTTTTTTATTTGGTGTAATCATGTAAAACTGTTGGAGTTCCTGCAATTAAAGATGTAACAGTTGAAAAATCCTTGAACTGGTTAACTGATCATTAAAAACCCAACCGTAACCGGTTAACCCATAAAAATTTTCTAACAAAATATTTGTTGCACCAAAATAAGACTTAATAATATATTTTTAAATTATTAGTATTACAGCTTTTAAGTTAACAGTCAGTACAAATTCCATTCATTCATTCATTCTTGATATTTCATTTCTCCATCTTGCAAGCTGACAGGTCAGGTAATGACATATAGACCAGTTGAATTGAAATCATGTTGATTTTTTTTTAAAAAAGCTTTACTAATACTTCATAAGATTAGTTATGAAATCAATATTTGAAAGCATACCTTTGGATTTTTAAATACAAAATAAGTTTGATTATTCAATATCAGCTAATTCCAAAGAATTTACTACACATGTTGCTATTCACCAGAATTCATTTACAATAGAGGCGTTTTTGTGAGTCGATTAGATTAGGTTTTGATTTGCTAGTATGATTTGGTATGATTTCGATTTGATTAGGTATGGTCCACAAATGTGAAATTTGATAATTACGATTTGGTAAGACGGCTGCCACCACGGACACCGATCAGAAAAAAAATTGTCTCTGCTAACATGACGAGTGGGGCGTGTGTTTCACGTGTAGTCCAAGTTACCTACAGATTACAGTGACACTGCTGGCACCCAGAGGGCCTAAAATTGCTTAGAGCCAGAGGTGATCTAACATTCTTGTGGACTATAAAGTTAACATTAAAGGAGCTAAATCGCTAACATTTGGGACCTAGAAATTGACAAAAGTGGGTCGCAATGCATATAATACTGTAATATGAATGTATATAAACTGATTTACATTCAATGGTTTCCGTTTTTACTCCAATTTCAAATCCGTTATGTTCGGCGAAATAAGCCAGCAGTCTCAAGCGAGTGCAAATTTCTAGCGTCTGGTTATTCCAGTTTACATACGCCGTTTGATTTGGTGCAATGTGTCTAGCCTCGTCCCTCGAGTCTCTTGATACAACTAGGGCTGAAGCACATTATGGTACACGATTCGTGTACCAATGGTAAAATGTTTATTTTGTCTTAAATATTGGATATCAAAAGCCCATCTTTTCCCGTTAAGATCACAACATGAATGTTAATATAATTTGACAAATAAATCGTGTTTTCAATGTTGAAGATTTTGGATGATATTGAGTTAGAGACTTAGCTACTTTAAACACATCAAATGCGTTTTAAAAAAACATTTTTTATGGAGAAAAACAACAATAAGCATTAAAAATTACTTACGATGTCAAACATTCCGCCATTTTGAAAACGTCAAATCTAATCGCCTAAACACCTCCTGGGACGATTAGGTCGATTTGCCTAATCAGTTGAGTTAAATCGTCTCACAAATGTAACGATTAGCATAATCAACTTGGTTCACAAATGCGTATAATAGCTAATCGGTCTAATCTAATCGGTTCACAAAAACGCCTTAGGTGTTGCAGCTAAATCGTCCAGGTATTCAACAAGTGTTGTCGCATATTTTTACTTTTTTTTGGTAATGAAACATTTATAAATCACTAAAATCTGATAAAGAGTAACAACTCATGAAGTAATTATCAATCTGAAGTCAATCAGATGATAACTTTAGCCTCTAGAGCATCACAAGATTTTTTAAAGTGATCAAGGGCCATAACTTTGACAGTAATTATCGGAAATTGTTGAAAATCAATAGGATTCTTTGTCTCGCGACCTCAAACATTGAGTATAATTTTAAAGTCAATCAGATGTTAACTTTAGCTTCTAGAGCATCCACAAGATTTTGAGAAGTGATCAAGGGCCTTAACTCTGGCAGAAATTATCAGAAATTGCTTACAATCAATAGGATTCTTCGTCTTCTAACCGTAAACACTGTGTATAAATTTAAAGTCAATCGGATATTAACTTTGGCCTCTAGAGCGTCCACAAGATTTTTTTAAGTGATCAAGGGCCATAACTCTGGCAGTAATTATCGGAAATCATTGAAAATCAATAGGATTCTGTGTCTCATGACCTTAAACACTGTGTATAAATTTAAAGTCATTCGGATATTAACATTGACCTCTTCAGCGGCCACAAGATTTTTTGAAGTGATCAAGGGCCATAACTCTGGCAGTAATTATCAGAAATTGCTGAAAATCAATAGGCTTCTTCATCTCATGACATTAAACACTGTGTATAAATTTAAAGTCAATCGGATATTAACTTTGACCTCTAGAGCGTCCAAAAGATTTTTTGAAGTGATCAAGGGCCATAACTCTGGCAGTAATTACCAGTAATTAAAGTCAATCAGATATTAACTTTAGCCTCTAGAGCGTCCACAAGCAATTGTGGATGCCGGACGGACGGACAGGGCCGATGTCAATATGCGATCACATTTCAATGTGGGCGTATAAAAACTACCAGAATTCATTTAAAATATATGCATCATGATTATAATAACGTAGGGCGCGTTGAATATAACTCCAAAACCACACCCAGTAACTCCAACCAGCGGCTGCCAGGCAGGATACGCCCACATTTTCGAGATATGGATAGAGAACAAGCTAAAAAGAAAGTGATTTTCCGTACAATCAGGGATCATAATTCAGGAAGTTACGGTCCGATATGCGGGAATATCGAAAGGAACCGAGATCTTTGGGTTATAAATGAGATGGGGTTTAAGGTCCTACTGTTCTGCTCCTCTACTGGGCTAATGAAGACGGGTCTTTGGGTTATAAACTTACATTTCAAGTTTCAACAAAATCGGATAAAAATTGTGACCTCTATAGGGTCCACAACCTTGATATACCATATTTTTACGCTATTTGAGAACGAAGGCGACCATTTTGTCTGTCAGTTTTGGGCCGAAATTCGAACTCAGTCGTCCTTAGGGTGTAACGGTGATATTATAATACAGTTTTTTAAATCGGATAAAAATTATGACCTCTATAGGGTCCACAAGCTAAAAACGCGATTTTTCATACAATCAGGGGCCATAATTCAGGAAGTTACGGTTCGATATGCGTGAATATCAAAAGAAACCAAGATCTTTGGGTTATAAACTTACATTTCAATTTTCAACAAAATCGGATAAAAATTGTGACCTCTATAGGGTCCACAACCTTGATATACCATATTTTTACGCTATTTGAGAACGAACGGCGGCCATTTTGGGTCTATTTTCATGAAATTCGAAGTCAGTCATCCTTAGGGTGTAACGGTGATATAATAATCCGTTTTTTTAAATCGGATAAAAATTATGACCTCTATAGGGTCCACGTTTTTTTAAATCGGATAAAAATTATGACCTCTATAGGGTCCACAAGCTAAAAACGCGATTTTTCGTACAATCAGGGGCCATAATTCAGGAAGTTACGGTCCGATATGTGCGAATATCGTAAGGAACCGAGATCTTTGGGTTATAAACTTACATTTCATGTTTCAACAAAATCAGATAAAAATTGTGACCTCTAAAGGGTCCACAACCTTGATATACCATTTTTCGTACAATCAGGGGAAATAATTCAGGAAGTTACAGTCTGATATGCGAGAATATCTTTGGGTTATAAACTTACATTTCAAGTTTCAACAAAATCGGATAAAGATAGGTTGCCAGGCAACGAAACATACGCCCACAGCAGCTAAATCGTCCGGGCAGTCAACAAGTGTTGTCCAGGGGGCAACTGTAAAAAAAAATGCAAACAGCAACTGGGGGTGGGGTGGGTCTGCCAGCTGAAAAAAGTGCAAGAAAAAGTGCATTTCCGGGTAAGAAAATTGGGTGGTCTAACGGAGTTCTGCAAGAAAAAAAGCATTTCTGGGTAAGAAAATTGAGTGGTCTAACTGAGTTCTGCAAGAAAAAAAGCCTTTCCGGGGTAAGAAAATTGGGTGGTCTGAGTTCTGCAAGAAAAAAAGCATAATGTGTAAGAAAATTGGGTGGTCTAACAGAGTTCTGAAAGAAAAAAAGCCTTTCCGGGTAAGAAAATTGGGTGGTCTAACAGAGTTCTGAAAGAAAAAAAGCATTTCTGGGTAAGAAAATTGGGTGGTCTAATGGGTCCCTGCAAGAAAATTGCATGAAACGGGATACGAAATGTTTCAGTTCATATCAATAACCACTCCATCAAAATAGAATCGTATTTTAGACCGTATCTAAAATTATAGTTTACGTACATATACGTCTACAAAAAAAATAGGGATACAAAATTGAAAGCTATATCCTACTTTTTGCCTCAGTAATTACAATAATTGCGCTGTTTTGAGCTCCAAATGAGTTGACGTTAGGTCATTTGGGTATTATACGACTAGATATCATGGTGGCCAAATGCAACAAAATCTGAATTCTATAGAATTGATATGTAATAACAACGGCAGTTCTAGAAACTACGGCTCTACTCTTTCAATAGAGAATGATCATGGAAAATAAGCTTTGATTGGTCGCTGGTAAATAAATTATGAAAGAAAATGCTATTAGAATATTTTGAAGATTTTTAAAAAGATTAGTAAATTAGCCTTAGTGTGGCCTTTTTGACCGGTAGTGCCAGTCGTGAATGAATTAGTTACGGCCTGTTAATCGAGACTACACAGGGATAACTCTTGGCAACAACCGGCAACAATGATGGCTACACTTTCGAAGTTTTGATAACTTTAACATGGTTGAGTTTTTAGCCTTTATTATTTTATTTGCAGACCGTCAACACAATTTTATTGCTAGTTCTTGTTCAGAGAAGAGCAGTTCTTGCAAACACCCCTCAGAATACCCTATAAAAATATGTGATGCCTAGGATTCAAGTGGTTGCTATGTATATCGTTCTGACGTGTTGTCAATCATTCTCATTGTCAATTTTAGCAAAATTTCCCGTTATCCTAGGCCCAAATCAGCTGCTATTTCACCTCCCCTAGTGACTATATTTTCAAACAATTTCTTGAGACTAATGACTCATTATCAGGCGGATCATGTTATTCAGAATTTGGGCAAACTTTGATTTAAATTGTTCACTTTAAAGTAAACACTGCAGAGTGCAAAAAAACAAAACAAAATTGTCCACACTGCTGAGTTACGAATAATTTATGATGCCTGTTTATGACTGATTTTCTTCTGTTTTATATATTTCAGAGATCTGTTTGGATGAAGTTTGAAAATAGTGTGATGGTCATTTGAGCAGAATTTCTTGAAGATATTTGTTAATAAAGATTTGAGTTGAGGAAGATGGCTGAGCACAAAATGAAAAAAAAAGTACACTGTAATATTTATATACGCAGTTATTCGCCTTGCTAAAACAGAGGGGTGTTATATATTGTCCAATCGACAGTGTCTAATCCACCAATCAAAACGCAAGATTCACCCTTAAGCATGTTACAATGCCGTGTTGATATTTATTTTTCCCTGTCTCGGAGGTGGTGTTTGGTAACTATGTTTTTAGGACAATCGTGATACTTAAGTAAGATGACGACTGTGATTAACTTTATAATTCCTCCGGGAAAGTGAACTTAAGTTTCGTGATAACCCATGCTTTCTAACATGGCGGATCTCCATAGACATCGTGAACTCTGTGAACCATGAACTCTGTCTGAACTGTGAATTCCGTGACTCGTGAACTCTAATTATTGAATTAGAACTGTCAACAAAGAAAACTGTCAACTTGTTTATGTTTGTACTGTAACTCCTGTTTCTTGTATATGTTTATTTACATAAATATTAATTAATATTTCAAAGCCTTATCATTTCATTCAAGTGTTATCCCGTGATTTGATCGACTGTTGTCCTGTCAATTTGGTTTGCCAGCCCACTCGTGTGGAGAGGGTCAACATCTTTTTTATCCACAACACCGCAGCATGCCGAGATGAGGTTAGGGTAATCTTTTACTTCTTCACACTCTGGTCAAAATTGGTCAACCTGTGATCAGTAGATTTGAGTGGATATGGGAAAGCACAATAAATGAATAGGTACAAGCCTAAATTCATATATTTTAGCCTGTCTCTGCATATGGGTAGTCTTATAATTCAGACTCAGAATTTTGTCGAACATCAACTCAATATAAATACTTTTGGGTGGTCTAAAATGAGATATTTCAAGAAACACATTTTCTTGCACAAGATTTTAGGGTGGTCTAATAAGCAACTGTGAGGAACACATTTTCTTGCGCGTGATTTTTGGGTGGTCAATTAAGCAACTGTGAAGAACACATTTTATTGCGCAAGATTTTAGGGTGGTCTTTCTTAAAAATGATTGTGCATATTTTTTTACGCAAGATTTTAATGGGTGGGTGGTCAACCCAGGTGCAGTGCATATTTTTCGACTTGACGTATGATGTTTTTTTTTACTACTGCCCCCGTGTTGTCGCATATTTTTTCTTCTTTCGGTAATGAAACATTTATAATGCACTCATGAAGTAATTATCAGAAAACCATTAGAATTTGTTTGGTTTTTAATATCATGGATTTAGCTGTTCAAGTCATAAAAATTCATTGAAAATCAATATACTTGTTCGTCTCAAGCTCTTAAACTCTGTGTATCAATCTGAAGTCAATCGGATGATAACTTTAGCCTCTAGAGCGTCACAAGATTTTTCAAAGTGATCAAGGGCCATAACTGTGACAGTAATTATCGAAAATCACTGAAAATGAATAGACTTCTTTGTCTCATGACCTTAAACACTGTGTATAAATTTAAAGTCAACCGGATATAGACTTTGGCCTCTAGAGCGTCCACAAGATTTTTTCAAAGTGATCAAGGGCCATAACTCTGGCAGTAAATATCGAAAATCACTGAAAATGAATAGACTTCATCTCATGACCCTAAACACTGTGTATAAATTTAATGTCAATCGGATATTAACTTTAGCCTTTAGAGTGTCCAAAAGATTTTTCAAAGTGATCAAGGGCCATAACTCTGGCAGTACTTATCGTAAATCGCGGAAAATCAATAGGCTACTTCGTCTCATGACCTTAAGCACTGTGTATAAATTTAAAGTCAATCGGATATTAACTTTGGCCTCTAGAGCGTCAAGATTTTTTTGAAGTGATCAAGGGCCATAACTCTGGCATTAATTATCGAAAATCACTGAAAATGAATAGACTTCTTCGTCTCATGACCTTAAACACTGTTTATAAATATTAAAGTCTAATGGATATTGACTTTAGCCTCTAGAACGTCCACAAGATTTTTCAAAGTGATCAAGGGCCATAACTCTGGCAGTAAATATCGAAAATCACTGAAAATGAATAGACTTCATCTCATGACCCTAAACACTGTGTATAAATTTAAAGTCAATCGGATATTAACTTTAGCCTTTAGAGCGTCCGCAAGATTTTTTGAAGTGATCAAGGGCCATAACTCTGGCAGTAATTATCGAAAATCGCTGAAAATGAATAGACTTCTTTGTCTCATGACCTTAAACACTGTGTATAAATTTAAAGTCAATCGGATATTAACTTTAGCCTCTAGAGCCTCCACAAGATTTTTCAAAGTGATCAAGGGCCATAACTCTGGCAGTAATTATCTGAAATCGTTGAAAATCAATAGGCTTCATCGTCCCATAACTTTAAACACTGTGTATAAATTTAAAGTCAATTGGATATTAACTTTGACCTGTAGAGCGTCCACAAGATTTTTTTAAGTGATTAAGGGCCATAACTCTGGCAGTAAAGATTGGGACTATATTCTTAGTCTGTCTGTGTTAATCGGCGACAAATCTCCGCTGTGACAATATACATCTACTTTAAATGTCACCCAATTCATTTCGGTGGAAGCGGATATTAAATAAAGCCATTTCACACAATTATCTGAAATCGTTGAAAATCAATAGGCTTCATCGTCCCATAACTTTAAACACTGTGTATAAATTTAAAGTCAATTGGATATTAACTTTGACCTGTAGAGCGTCCACAAGATTTTTTTATGTGATTAAGGGCCATAACTCTGGCAGTAAAGATTGGGACTATATTCTTAGTCTGTCTGTGTTAATCGGCAACAAATCTCCGCTGTGACAATATACATCTACTTTAAATGTCGCCCAATTCATTTCGGTGGAAGCGGATATTAAATAAAGCCATTTCACACACGTGTACATTAAATGCGCATGTCATATATTTATACAATGTCGGACTGCAGTTATTTATATATTTGATCTTTTTTGTGGGTTTAATTTGTTTACAAATTATCGTGCGTACCACTGAACTATAAATGTCGGACTGCAGTTATATATACATATTTGAACTTTTTTGTGGGTTTTTAGTTTACAAATTATCGTGTGTACCACTGAACTATAAATGCTTGTATCTTAAAATTGATCACACGCAGTACCGTCATTTCCCGATATCATAATCAACCCCAATTTGATTATCCGATATATTCTAATCGCCATTGTTATCAGATTAACGAATCTTGTTTCGAAATCAAGTTTATAAATGTAAAATTTTACAATTAATGAAAATCTATAAGTTTTTGTCACTGCTATATTTACTACGAGTTGGCGTATTAATATATAAATGTATCCGATATATTCTAATCGCTATTGTTATCAGATTAACGAATCTTTTTTCGAAAGCAAGTTTATTAATGTAAAATTTTAAAATTAATGAAAATCTATAAGTTTTTGTCACTGCTATATTTACTAAGCGTTGGCGTATTAATATATAAATGTATAGCTTCTTGCCTGGGTCATAGATTAGTGCTGGCACGATATATCGTTGAATCAATGTATCGCGATTCACCGTCTCACGATACCTGTGTTGAATCGCGGGATGCCGAATCAATTTTTCATGATTCTTTTTTGCGTTTTCTCAAATATATTATGATCTTTAAAAACTTTAAATTATACCATAAACTTTATTTGAAACAATGACACTTCGCAAACGAATGTCCAGTAGTCTTGACATGTGTGTTACTATAGATAGTGCACGACTGTAATTACCGTTAGTTTCGTAGGTTTAGATTAACAACATTTTAACGCCTTTTCATTTTGTTTCCGAATTTTAAAGTTTGTTATAAGGCTTAGTTAATAAAACATACATATTTAAATACATAAAGCGACATTTTACTCTAGAATTTTATAAATTTCGAACGTAAATATAATAGATAGTAGCTCTGTAAAAACACAGTCGCAATAACAAATCCTCCAGCGAAATAAAGTTTGGGAAAACTTTTGGTTTTTAACTCATTCGGTCCAACTTACGCCAGGCGTCGACCTAATTAGCTATTGAATTTCACCGACTTACGCCACCTGTCGACTACCTAATGTCTAGTCACTTTTCCGAACAACGACTGTTGTCGGCCTCTTTGGTATAAAGTTTTATTGATCAAGAAAGTTATCAAAAAAGGCCAATTGGATTCCAAAAAGTAGTTATCCAATAAATATATAGTTTGAACTAATTACTGGAATTATAAAATTTGTAGGTCACATCAAAGGTTTTGGGGTTATAAAGGTCGTAAACTCGCGAGACAATTTGCCCATCAACTGCTGCTGTCGGCCTTTTTGATGTATTGTTTTATTGATCAATAAAGTTATAAAAAAAGACGATTGGCTTTCCAAAAGTAGTTATCCAATAAGCGTATAGTTTGAACTAATGATTGAAATGATAAAACATATATGTCACATCAATGGTTTCGGGGTTATAAGGTCGTGAACTCTTGAGAAAATTTGTGTCATAGGGCGCCATTTTGTACGCAAGTTTAATATTTTCACGCTGGTTCATCTAATAATTTCTTTGCTATGGAAAGTGATCCCGATTCAGAATTTGAAGGAATTTTATCAAAGGATATTTATTTACATGTGAATATTAATCTCAGTAATGGCAAATGTTCCAGGGAAAGTGATTTTTCCGAGATATGAAACAGAGAAGAAGATATATGTGATATACAGCGTATCAAAAATGGCAGCCACTCTTCGTCGAATTGTAGTATCCCAGCGCTCACTCTTTTAATAATTTCTTCGCTATGGAAAGTGATTTCGAATCAGAATTTGTAGGATTTTTATCAAAGGGTATTTTAGAAGTGAATATTAATCTCAATAGTGTTCGTGAGATTGTTTTTTCCGGGATTATAAACGGAGAAGAAGATGACCCAGATACGACTTACTACGAAAAAAAATCAAAATGTCGGCCCGTGGTCGGCGAATACAATACCGACTTTGTTCAGCAAACTAAGTTAAATACAGTGATTTTTTCAACATTTTTAGGACATTCAAATAAGGATAAAAATAGTTTGATTTTTTAATTTGCTCATTGTAGTAAACCTTGCACATTTTGATCGTCAATTAAACGAATACCTACGGAAGCATGCTATGACCTGTTGTACAATGTGCGTGTGCTAAACATTGTTGAATTTAAATAAAGAATAACTTTGTTGTTATTTTGTATTAGTGCTTAAAAGTTAGACCATTTTGATGCCCAATTATATATCTTCATTTGAATATATGAACATTTTTTGACTGGAATAATAGTTTGTGGGTTATTTTGTGTTCTCTGCAATATATTGGATTAATGGATAATCCTTTAATTAGCTCCAGGGAGAGAAGCTATTGTCTAGTTAATTGGCTTAGGGAGAGACAGTAGTAGATAATGAATTCAGTCTAGGGGTCAATGAGTTAAAAGGTGACACAACGAAAGTTGTTTGTAGATTATGCAAAACTATTCTAAAATATTGTTGTAATACAACCAATCTTAGCACTCACTTGACAAGACACCATAGTGGCGACTGTCTAAGTTCGTCTGCTAAGATTAAGAAGACGGCCAGTTCAACCTGCGGTGAAGTTCAAGCTTCATTAAAAACACAATCACATATTTAATATGTTGTTTTATTGTTAAATCTATGACCTAGTTATGAATCTGGATATGTATCGTATCGTGGCACATGAATCGCAATACGTATCGTATCATGACTGCAGTCGCAATACCCAGCACTATCATAGATAGGACTACCGAGAAAAGGTAATTTCCTCACTATATATAACAAATGATAACTCACATATCAAAAAACACTGATGAAAATAGAGACATGCGCCCGCTTCCACCCACGGTAATATTGCCCATTGCCGAACATTATTCAGATTCGATCGAACTATGTGTAACAAGCTCGTCTTTGAAAGAATAATACTGATATATGACCTTATATTGAGACGCTTGTTCATCTAGCCGCTTGTTTTCCATTGTATGAAATAGCTTTATTAATTTACTCCACAGTACTAAGAAACCACAGGTTCTGTGTCGGTTCATGCACACTTTTCACACGGAACTGTTCTTTGATGTTGACAGGCACACACAGTTAGCTCTGCTCTTTGATGTTGAGAGGCGAGCTGTTTCTCGTGCTCGAATGGATTCGCTGATAAAGTTGGTTCGAATTGTTACAGTTTATTTCAATAAGTACAACAAAAAGGATAATTTTGTAATGTGGGTGAATACTGTGGTATATTCACTTTTGATCTTATTGCAATGGATAAATGTGTGGTTCACTTTTCGAGCATCTCATTTAAATAAAGCTTATACATAATATGTATATATTATATTTTTTCATTTCATTTTTTTTCTCATAGGAAATTTCGGTTAGTATCTGAAACGAAAAAACTGTCCAAGTCATTATATTATGTTGTAATCAGAGAAATGTTCAAACAAAGAAATGAACTAGACAAGATAAAGAGTATAAGCAATACCATTATTTGTTGTCACATTTTCATGTTTATATGCGTTCATAATTAAATGTTTTAATTAAACCATAACGTATGAATTGTGTGCTTTATTTTTCATCGAATTGGCAATTGGTATTAGCCAAGACATTTGCTGCTACTGCTACACGCATATTTGCTCCAATAATGATAGTTTGTGGAATTTTATGGGGTTTTAAAAGAAACATAGTCAATGGGTGGAATTTAAGACTGGGCAGGGCGAAGACGGGGAAGAGTTATCAAGTTGTTATTCAAATTATTCAAAGAAATATAAGGCCAAGAAATACGCGATGACATTGAAAAGGAGAAATGCTTATGCTACTATGCCGACATTATCACAGCGTACATGGACTAATGCTAAATCATAGGACTATGATATTTTGCTATCATATTTCCACAAACAAAAAAAAATCTTTGTGGAAAATTTAAAGTCTTTTCTAATAATATTAACAAATTATTTTTTGTTTGGTTGTTCTTCTTTTTGGATTTGTTTTTTAATAATTAAAAGGAATTTCCAATTCACATAGTAGAAATTTACATTTCTAATTATAATCACCAAACTGACACCAGAGCATGAACTATACGCTTCGCTGATCACCAACTTGTAACAACGTTGACCTAGATGTTATATAACTGCTGCCAGACTTTATTAGGGGCAATAAATAGACACACAATTCCATTGTAACTGTATAATGTGTATTATAAACCAAAGGTAAATTTATAGATTTCAGAACAGAACAATAATATTCACTGTCTTGTTATATGATGACTTTTTGGTTTAATAAAATTTAAAATTTGTCATGACTCTTAAGTTAATAACGATGTGTTGTGTATCCTATTTAAAAACTGTAATTTGTCAGCGACACAAACGCCTCAATGGATTATGTACATAAGCTATAGATATTTTAATTACATCAAAGGTGTATTAGAAATTACTGTTGATCTGAAATAGTTTCCTTTTAAAAAATTCATAACGTGGAACTCAATAGAATAATAAATAGCCAGAAATATTGAAAATGAAGCTATATAGGTTTAAAACTATGATTTTAAAATATAGTGAATATGTCGAAATGGGTAACTCCAGCAATAAATTATTATTGCCTAATTATATAAATATATTCCTATAAAGGTAGTGGCCTAATTCTTTCACCCAATTTTACATGTCGATGTGAATAGAATACATATCAAATATAGTGAAATTTACTGAAATATACATGATAAACCATCTCTTTATGCAAAAACTTTGGTGTGCATCATTATTTTTTTTTTTGAGTTATCACATTGTTAATTCCCCACGCCCCCTTTATGTTTATAATATTTTCTCTGATTGTAACAGCTTTAAGTGATTTCTCGGTATCATTCAAAATAACAAGTCTTTGCTCTGCAAAAGGAGATCAAACAGTTATAAATGGGATTTAGACAAAAGGGAAACATATTTACGCATACACTTGAAGACTTTCTGTTTCAAATCTACGTTGTATTATTCATCTGTTTTATGTGATTTATTTTTGGTATATACGGACACATATTTAATATTCCATATTGTTCATACCGTATTAACAGGCCTTTAACAAATACATGTAGATCATGCTATAACCCTATTCTAAACCCGTATCCATGATTTGTTTTACGTCAAGTTTTTAGATTTCGAAGCGCACACAATTAAGCAGAATTGGCAGTAAAAAAAAATAAAAAATTACTACGGCTTATTATGAAAATCGTTTCAAATAAAGCGACTGAAATAAAAAAAAAGACACCAAAGTGATTTCCAAAGGCGATTGCATGCTTTTAGAATGGAACAAGCTAGGCGACACATGGAGCCGTGCCTAATTGTCCAAGGAGGGTCATCTAAGCTGTTGAAAGAAGGGAAACAAACATACCCTAATGCGAATATATCGGGAAGACGTCATGTAAATCGGCGAAAAGCTGTTTTGTATGAAAATACGATTACAATATAATGGCTGCTTCGAAAACAGATTGGTTAATCTGATAACAATGGCTAATAACAATGGATAATCAAATTGGGGTTGGTTATGATATCGGGAAATGACGGTACTGCGTGTGATCAATTTTAAGATACAAGCATTTATAGTTCAGTGGTACGCACGATAATTTGTAAACAAATTAAACCCACAAAAAAGATCAAATATATAAATAACTGCAGTCCGACATTGTATAAATATATGACATGCGCATGTAATGTACACGTGTGTGAAATGGCTTTATTTAATATCCGCTTCCACCAAAATGAATTGGGCGACATTTAAAGTAGATGTATATTGTCACAGCGGAGATTTGTCGCCGATTAACACAGACAGACTAAGAATATAGTCCCAATCTTTTGGCGCGTTTCTGACCACGTGACTTACCGTTAAGCGCCCCGTGGAGTGGATCGAGTGCTCTATGAATGATTGATTTAGATTAACTGAAGCTGCAAGCTCATCGTATGACGTATATAATTTAAAGTTTGGATTTTATAGCAGCCAATAATTGATGGATTACATCTAAGTTATAGACGAAGATGTAATGATACGTTGTAAAAAAATTGTAAGTTGTTCATTGTTGCATACATTTTGGCCGACGTTATATGCATGTACACTGTACAGTGTGTTAGAAAAAAATTCTAACCGAACTCATTTTGTTGTTATTCAAACCGGCCTGTACATTATACATGTACACGTTTTCACGGCAGCATTACTATATTACAACTCCTTCAATATAAACATTTCGCTAAAATCTGAACAACGCATGTGAAATTGGATGTTCGGCAACAGAATTGAATACCTGGCATAATTGGACACCTTGACTAATTTTAATCACAACTGGGAAATTGAACAGTCCAACTAATTATTGAACAGTCGTGAAAATTAAGCGGGACGCTTATAATTACACACGTGTCGACAAACTAAACCCTAGTTAATTAACGCTTGGTAATCAAAATTGCACGTTGAGATTTAAGTTGTATACAAGGACAAATTGAATGCTATTAGGCCAAATTCAATGATATTTATGAAAAATTCTACATAGATTAGATAATAACGCTATTTACCTGAGATTCCACGGTACCAGTCGTATAGTGTCAATAGTCTGATTAACAACCAATAGCTAACTGCGTAACAATACCAAACAGAGCTCCAAATTGGACCAAATATGTTTACATAACGTTACGTCATGACTCATGATTTTATTATGCCCAATTAACCAGTGCATAGCAGAATATTGAAGAAAAACTAATTGTGTGACAAACAAGGTTATCAACTGTCAACACGGATATAATGTAAACAATATTGTTTTGAGACGAACAACTTTTTCACTGGTTTTAATACCTTCAATCACTGTCCAAAGTTTTAGGGAAGACCCCTGATTAAACGAAGGGCTGTCATGTTGCTGTGCTTTTGGATAGATTTGATTGAATGGGGAGAATAGACACACTCCCTCAAAAGCGCAAGTATCAGAAGCTAATCCAGCACTTAATTACGTAATCAATACAGCGTATTATCAACGATAATCGGGTTGAGTGGTAGTTATACACTCAGTAACAGTGTTTAAAATTTACGTTGGTCCGTCGGCCCAGCGCGAATATATATCTTGGCGAGCCGACATCTTTTTATTTTGAAGATAGTGTGTCGGCCCTGTGACCGACTGTTTTTGTCGGGAAAAATATGTGTCATGGATAATTTGTTCATGGTTCTATCAAATTCTCCTTTGAAAATATTTATATTGTCCCTATTTATATCCGTAATATATTTCATCCAGACATTTAACTGTATTTCATTATCGGAACTGAAAATAAAATTTCCACCGAAAGAAATCATTGTAGGAGTGAGATTGTGGTTGCAAATATCAGCACGCTCCCAGAGTTCGGCAGAATATTATTTAACCATTTTGATCAAGTGTGGAATAGATGAGTGTGTGTTCCGATAGTATGCCTTACTAACTGTCTTATTTGTCTTTATCTGATATTGAATACACATGCATAATCCGGCATATTATATTCCTTCAATTGTGAAATCCAAACATGTGCTACTAAACTAGATCAGTCCATCTATTGTACTGTCATGAATCCAAGAATAAAAATTCACATGATATAAATTCTTTGTCTTGTAAAAATGAAATTGAAAAAGCAGAGCTGAAAATTCCCTGAAAGCCTAACTACTAGTAACAATACAATTCCAGTGAGGTAAAAACGAGTGGCCTTTCCCGCCATTTTTTCTAAATCTCGTGATTTACTAGCAGACTTGATTATCTAGTCTATTTCTTTAATGACGATTTCACTACCGTAATGGAGACCCAAGTCTTCTTCGAAAACAGGCACGTACAATATGTCATATATAGAAAGAATAACAAAGAGTTTATGGTTTCATAAATATGGACTATCCCAACGTGTGACATCAGGTCCGTTTAATAATGATAAAAAATGATGTGTCGTCTGCCAAACAGCAGTGATAGTTTACTTTCATTTTGAAAGAGGTCAGGGTCTTTTATTTCACAGTTCCACACGTCATGATGAATGAAACAAATAAAATGATTGTTGCTACCGGAGAGTAAATTTAACATGTTTATTGAAATGTAAGACATAAATCTATGTCTGGAAGGACCTGAAGGCCAGTTTTATTTCATTTCATTTAAATGAACAATATTTTCTGTTAATTTTCGGAGAGTGTAAAGGGCCATTTTAATCCTAATCTTCAGATTTCTATGTGAATGGAATTTCGAGATATTATATATTGTTAGTACTAGTAGACCTATATATAATCATTAAGATTATTACAACTACAAGTAAATATTTATTTATTACAGAAAAAATAAATATCAAGTCTGGGTAAAATAGGGATGGAATGATTTTTATCTTTCTATACACAAGTATTAACATTAAATCCTTCAAAAGTTAAAATTGTAATGTGTACAGTCAATCAATATTGAATATATATCTTAACTTTTAAACCTGTCCCAAATAGCTAGAACTTAGAAATAAAGGCATTTTAGGTGGTGTAGTGTATGTGTGTTTTGTTAATATTTATTGGGCCCACAACTTAATGTTAGGACCTACAACTTTCAAGAATGGCGTCTACCAGCGAGTCCTATTGGCCTACAACTTTTCTTGACAAATTTTATACACTGCTCAGTAAACTATATTAATTTTGGAATTTTGAATATTATTCACCATGTCTTGATGTCTGATTGGGCATATTCACAGTCGGACAATTTTGGGCGTTTGGAAAATAACGTCGGACAAGTTCGGAATATAGGAGCGAAATCCCATCCCTGGTCCCTCTTAATGTCACAATTTTTATTCGACTTTTATATTCCAAAGATCTTGTTTCCTTTAGATATTGGCCCATGTCGGACTGTAACATACTCGATGATGGCCCTTGGTCGTACGAAAAATCGCGTTTTATTAAACTTGTTCTCTGCCCATCTCTGGCAAAATATGGGTGTATCTTGCATGGCAACCACTTATTCATATTTAATTGCCACATGGTACTCAAATTTATGTCAGTAATAGTCCTACAAATAGTACTCAAATTTATGTCAGTAATAGTCCTACAAAATTATGTGTTTTTGTAATACGCTAGAATGAAATTTGCCGATCCGTGCCCGTTTCAATCAAATTCACGGCAGTAATATCCCTCCAAAATAACGAGTCTTCGTTTATACGGCAGCAAATGAAAGAAAGGCGTCCGAAATAAGAATTACTTGTGGTTATATCAAATCATTTTCGTAAAATGGTATTTTAAAATTACATTAATAGTTAAATCACTTTTAAAACGCATACATAACTTCAGCGTATGGCATACGTGACCGTTAACATATAACTATAACACATACAGTAGTTTCGTAGTAAGCACTGCCTTATAATTATATAGTAAGCAATTTTCATGCGATAATCAAGATCGCGGGAAAGTGCCACTGTAGATGGGGAATTTATATATGGTGTCTTAAAAGAAGTAGTTTCATTACGGAAAATAAGTTAACTTAAAGGTTTAATAGCTTCAAGAAAAGAGGGGCGGGACATTATGAAACAAATGCTAAATTGGGTCTTCAATTAAAATATTTTACATAACAAATTATTCTGTCGTCAATTGTTTTATTTAATTAGGGGATTAAGGAATCAGTCAGGCGTTAATGAATACACACGCCGGCTTTATATAGGTAATTAAGGAATAATTATTCCGAATATGCATTCGGTCACTGTGACGTCACTGGCGTCTGAGGGGATTAAGAGTGTTTTCGATAATTGGCAAAGGTCTCTTTTTGCGACTTTGAGTGAAGATAGCCGAATTAATTTTAATCAGATTGGTGTAAACTTGCCGTAAAGTGGATATAGTAACCATTGGCTATACGTACCAAAAAGTAATGTCGTCCAATCTTATGTGCCCTTTCATGTTACAATAAAAATTTCAACTTACATTGTCATACTCTACACTTTCATATTCATTAGAACAAGGACTTCGCCTGATTATCCACTTTATATCCAAACTTCCTGTGTGATCATTACAATGAACTGAAAACATAAGCCAACAGTGAGGCTGGTGACCCCTGCCGAAATCCCATAATAAATAGATGACACATTAATTTATCGCACATTTACATTTTTTCAAAAGTATCAAGGAATCAAACTGATTATCAACTATACACTAAGTTTCATCACTCTCTATCAGATAGAATCAAAGTTATCTTGTCCTAAAGCATCGATCAATGGAATTGCTTAACTCTGCGTAGCTTTTATTTGAAATGTTAATCATTAAACTCAGTCAAGACATTCACCTAATTAACATCTACATCAGGTTTAAACATTCTACATCAATTAAAAGCAGAGTTGTTATGTTCCAAAGTCTTGACCAATCAAATTGCTTATCACTCCTTAGCCTAAGCAGAAAATTCTCATCATCAAACTTAGTTAAGGTAATTATATAATGAATCTATACTCTGAGTTTCATCACTCTTAACTTAATTAGAACTAAAGTTATCGTGTCCCAAAGCATCAACCAATCAGATTGCTTATCTCTGCTTACTGTACGCAGACAATGTTTATTATCAAACTAGACCAAGGCATTCACCTAATGAACGCCTACACCAAGTTTGAACATTCTACCTCAATTAATTCTGTTCCAAAATCTCCACCAATCAAATTGCTTATCGCCCTGCTTACCCTAAGTAGAAAGTGCTCATTATCGAATTTAGTCAAGGTATTGATGTGATAAAACTATACACCAAGTGTCCTCACTCTCACTATCAACAAATCAAATTGCTCATCTCTGCTTACCCTAGGCAGAACATTCTCATCTTCGAACTCTATCAAAGCATTCACCTAGTCAAAGTCACGACCAATCAAATTGTGTATCGCTCTGCTTACCCTGAGCAGAAAATGTTCATTATCAAACTTTTAGTCAAGGTATTGATGCAATGATACTATATACAAAATTTCATCACTCTCCCTTAATTATAACTTAAGTTATCGTGTCCCATAGCATCAACCAATCAAATTGCTTATCTGTGCTTACCCTACGCAGAAAATTCTCATCTGTCAACACCTACACCAAGTTTGAACATTCTACCTCAATTCGAAGGAGAGTTACTATGTTCCAAAGTCTTGGCCAATCAAATTGCTTATCGCTATGATTACCCTGAGCAGAAAAATGCTCATTGTCGAACTTAGTCAAGGTATTGATGTAATGACACTATACACCAAGTTTCATCACTCTCACTTAATTAGAACTAAAGTTATTATGTTTCAAAGTATCAACCAATCAAATTGTTTATCTCTGCTTACCCTAAGCAGAAACTGCTCATCATCGAACTACATCGAGGTATTGACCTAATAAACACCTACACCAAGTTTGAACATTCTAGCTTAATTAGAAGGAGGGTTATTGTGTCCCAAAAAGTGTGACGGACAGACAGACAGACGAACCCATTTTAATAGTCCTCTGCTTTTTTCGAAAGGCAGGCAACAATTATTTCAAACAGCTGAAGGGTTATGAGAGAGTGGTATTTTAATATTTGGTTTCAAAATGCTGTTTGATACACGTATCTTAATTCATAATAATAACTCACTTGCTACTTTTACTTTGGTATCAGTATATAAACTTCTTGGAAATGCATGAATTTTAGCCTGTAAAAAAAGAAAGATAGGTTGCCAGGCCCACAGCAGCTATATCATCCGGGCAGTCAACAAGGGTTGTCGCATATTTTTACTTTTTTCGGTAATAAAACATTTATAATACATTAAATTCTGATTAAGAGTAACAAATTTGTTTGGTTTTTATAAAGTTCTGCCCCATGCTAACGTTTTAACATCATGGATTTAGCTGTTCAAGTCATAAAAATTCATTGAAAATCAATATACTTGTTCGTCTCAAGAACTTAAACTCTGTGTATCAATCTGAAGTCAATCGGATGATAACTTTAGCTTCTAGAGCGTCACAAGATTTTTCAAAGTGATCAAGGGCCATAACTCTAGCAGTAATTATCTGAAATCGCTGAAAATCGATAGGTTTCTTCGTCTCATGACCTTAAACACTGTGTATAAATTTAAAGTCAATCGGATATTAACTTTAGCCACTAGAGCGTCCACAAGATTTTTCAAAGTAATCAAGGGCCATAACTCTGGCAAAAATTATCGGAAATCGCTGAAAATCAATAGGATTCTTCGTCTCATGACCTTAAACACTGTGTTTCAATTTAAAGTCAATCGGATATTAACTTTAGCCTCTAAAGCGTCCACAAGATTTTTCAAAGTGATCAAGGGCCATAACTCTGGCAGTAATAATTCGAAATTGCTAAAAATCAACAGGCTTCTTCGTCGCATGACCATAAACACTGTATATGAATTTAAAGTCAATCGGATATTAACTTTGGCCTCTAGAGCGTCCACAAGATTTTTTGAAGTGATCAAGGGCTATAACTCTGGCAGTAATTATCGGAAATTGCTAAAAATCCATAGGCTTCTTCGTCTCATGACCTTAAACACTGTGTTTAAATTTAAGATCATTCGGATATTAACTTTGGCCTCTAGAGCGTCCACAAGATTTTTTGAAGAAATCAAGGACCATAACTCTGGCAGTAATTATTGGAAATCGTTGAAAATCAATAGGATTCTTCGTCTCAAGACCTTAAACACTGTGTATAAATTTAAAGTCAATCGGATATTAACTTTACCCTCTAGAGCGTCCACAAGCAATTGTGGACGCCGGACCGACGGACTGACCGACGGATGGACGGGGGCGACGACAATATACGACCACATTTCAATGTGGGCGTATAAAAACTGTGTATAAATTTAAAGTCAATCGGATATTAACTTTAGCCTCTAGAGGGTCCACAATATTTTTCAAAGTGATCAAGGAATATTACTCTGGCAATAATTATCAAAAATCGCTGAAAATCAATAGGATTCTTCGTCTCATGACCTTAAACACTGTGTATCAATTTAAAGTCAATCGGATAATAACTTTAGCTTCTAGAGCGTCCACAAGATTTTTCAACATGATCAAGGGCCATAACTCACTGAAAAGCAATAGGCTTCTTCGTCTCATGACCTTAAACACTGTGTATCAATTTAAAGTCAATCGGATATTAACTTTGACCTCTAGAGCGTCTACATGATTTTTTGAAGTGATCAAGGGCCATAACTCTGGCAGTAATGATCTAAAATCGTTGAAAATCAATAGGCTTCTTCGTTTCATGACCTTAAACACTGTGTTGAAATTTAAAGTCAATCAGATATTAACTTTGACCTCTAGAGCGTCCACAAGATTTTTTGAAGTGATCAAGGGTCATAACTCTGGCGATAATTATCGAAAATCGCTGAAAATCAATAGGCTTGTTCTTCTCATGACCTTAAACACTGTGTATAAATTTAAAGTCAATCGAATATTAACTTTAGCCTATAGAGGGTCCACAAGCAATTGTGAAAGCCGGACGGACTGACGGACGGATTGACGGGGGCGACAACAATATACGACCACATTTCAATGTGGGCGTATATAAAAATGATAAAATTCTAAGCGTATTTCATCCTAGAGTTACCTGTGTCAATCACAATCATGTGGCAGCATATTACAAATTAAAGAACAATATTGGTATCAGTCATTTATCACATATGTGATAGAACTGGTTAAACACATTCCAAATACAATTTTAACACAGAGATCAATGCTATGATAGATGCGTAATGAAGACTTCAAGAAAAGAAAGGGACAAAAGCAAAAGGAAAACACAAGCTATCCTTCTATATAACTGACGAAAGTGACGAGTGATAACAGATACATGGGTGAATTTCTGCTCACGAAGACCAAAAGTTGCTATATGAGATTGTGGGAGGATATCTGACAATTCAAAAGATAGGTTGCCAGGCAACAAAACATACGCCCACAGCAGCTAAATCATCCAGGCAGTCAACAAGTGTTGTCGCATATTTTTACTTCTTTCGGTAATGAAACATTTATAATACACTCATGAAGTAATTATCAGAAAACCATTAGAATTTGTTTGGTTTTTAATATCATGGATTTAGCTGTTCAAGTCATAAAAATTCATTGAAAATCAATATACTTGTTCGTCTCAAGCTCTTAAACTCTGTGTATCAATCTGAAGTCAATCGGATGATAACTTTAGCCTCTAGAGCGTCACAAGATTTTTCAAAGTGATCAAGGGCCATAACTCTGGCAGTAATTATCTGAAATCGCTGAAAATCGATAGGCTTCTTCGTCTCATGACCTTAAACACTGTGTATAAATTTAAAGTCAATCGGATATCAACTTTGGCCTTTAGAGCGTCCACAAGATTTTTCAAAGTGATCAAGGGCCATAACTCTGGCAGTAATTATCGAAAATCGCTGAAAATGAATAGACTTCTTTGTCTCATGACATTAAACACTGTGTATAAATTTAAAGTCAATCGGATATTAACTTTAGCCTCTAGAGCGTCCACAAGCAATTGTGGACGCCGGCCGGCCGGCCGGACAGGGGCGACGACAATATACGACCACATTTCAATGTTGGCGTATAAAAATGGATTAATCAAGCAAATGAAGGACACTAGAGAATGGCTGATTGATATTCATTGTGTTCTTCATCGGATTGAGTTATCATTGAAATACTCTATCATGAAACTGTCCCTGTTTAGTGCTGTATATGAATTCATGGTCCTAATATTTTATGAGTTTAAACGATCTGAAAAACTATTCAAGCATTTTCACAAAATGGCACAAATTTATGGTGTTCGAGTTTTGAAATTCCCCAAAGTTCATGGGACTAGATTCATTAGTCATCAAAGACGTGGTTTGATACATCTTTTAGAAAACTGGATAATTCTTGCTTTGACTCTTAGAAGATAGTGTAAAGACAAGTAAAAATGCCAAGTCAGCAGCAAAACTGAATGGAATTTTGAAGAAGTTACAGGATTTTCAGTTTCTATATACCTGTGTGTCATATCTCTTGATTATTAGCTGTGTATCTGAACTATCTTTATGTTTAGAGAAGATAGGTTGCCAGGCAACGAAACATACGCCCACAGCAGCTAAATCTTCCGGGCAGTCAACAAGAGTTGTCGGCTTGTCGCATATTTTTACTTTTTTCGGTAATGAAACATTTAAAATACACTAAAATCTGATTAAGAGCAACAACTGAGAAAACCATTAGAATTTGTTTGGTTTTTATAAAGTTCTACCCCATGCTAATGTTTTGTATACAAAACTTTTAATATCATGGATTAAGCTGTTCCAAGTCATAAAAATTCATTGAAAATCAATATACTTGTTCCTCTCAAGATCTTAAACTCTGTGTATCAATCTGAAGTCAATCGGATGATAACTTTAGCCTTTAGAGCGTCACAAGGTTTTGCAAAGTGATCAAGGGCCATAACTTTGGCAGTAATTATCGGAAATCATTGAATATCAATAGGATTCTTCGTCTCATGACCTTAAACACTGTGTATTAATTCAAAGTCAATTGGATATTAACTTTGGCCTCTAGAGCGTCCACAAGATTTTTTAAAGTGATCACGGGCCATAACTCTGGTAGTAATTATCGTAAATCACTGAAAATCAATAGGCTTCTTCGTCTCATGACCTTAAACACTGTGTATAAATTTAAGATCAATCAGATATTAACTTTGGCCTCTAGAGCGTCCACGACGGGGGCGACGACAATATACGACCACATTTAAATGTGGGCGTATAAAAAACAATCTTTTAGTGACAGAAGTCATGCCAGCTGTAGACAGAACTAAGGAGGCACTTACTTTTAGATCTATCTCAACAAAGTGTCAAAATAAATTTCAAGAACTCACCCATTGTGAAACATAAATTATAACCACCACAATGAAAACAAACCCTCTTAACCAAATGAAGATACAATCAAATATAGTATAATTGTCATTTATATGGAAGTTTTGCGGGATAGGCCTAATTTCTCTGATTTCACATAAATTTGCTCATTGTTTTTTTTCGTAAAAATTTCAGATAAAATTCACTAAGACTATGCCAATGATATGCTGAAAAGTAAAAGCTTGGATATTATTTTAATATTTTCAGAAAGTACATCAACTGGCGGTAATACATATAGTATGAGTAAATCTGGACTTCAGGATGGACATGCCAGAAAGAAGAATGAAAATCAGGAATACATAAATATTTCTATGACAGGGGTTAGATATCAAGAAAGCAACATTAAACATGTTGATGATAATTTAAAGAAGGCAGTTGCGTCAGTTGTTGAATGCTTGGACCAGCGATTTTCTTCATTTAAAAATGTTATAATTTTTCAGAAATTGCTGTGGATAGACCCAGCAAATTGGTCTTCGGATGAATTAGAACGAGAAGGCATCATGTGGTGTTATAAACACTTTAAACCATCGCTAGTACATTCTGAATTTTATCCCGAAAGACTAAGACTAGAATGGAAAGACTTTAAAAGGACTGTATCCTATACTGTAATGTGTATGCTAAGTGATAGACGATTAAGTCTCAACCATAGCAGTATGGAGGATCTGTTAATCATAAAGATAGGTTGCCAGGCAACAAAACATACGCCCACAGCAGCTAAATCGTCCGAGCGGTCGTCAAGGGTTGTCGCATATTTATTCCTTTGTAGGTAATTGGGGGCCTTTACAAGACAGTTCCATACAGATAAGATTATAAATTTTGTCGTTTGAGGGTTTACAAGGTTCTACAAACTGAAACAAGGGTCTCAACTCTGGAAGTAATCTACAGAAATTGTTGAAATTGTTGAAATGATCACTTTTTTCATTCAAACGTTCACAATCGCCATAACTCTAGAAATTATTGATGGAAATTGCTGAAATTCAATAGACCTGTTTCACAAATTTAAATGATGCATATAAATTTCATACATATCAGATGATAACTATCATCAATCAAGCATTAACAAGGTTTAACAAAGTGAAACAAGGGCAATAACTGTAGAAGTAATTATTGTAAATTGCTGAAATTCAATAGGCTTTTTCGTTTCACTAATTTAAATCATGCATATAAATTTCACAAAGATCGGGTGATAACTTTTTGCGTTAGAGAGTTCACAAGGATCAATAAAGTGAAACAAGGGCCATAACTCTAGATGTAATAAACGGAAATTGCTGAAATTCAATAGGCTTCTTTGTTTCACCAATTTAAATAATGCATGTAAACGGAAATTGCTGAAATTCAATAGGCTTCTCCGTTTCATTAATCTAAATAATGCATATAAATTTCACAAAGATCGAATGATAACTTTTGGCATTGGAGCGTTCACAAGGTTTAATAAAGTGAAAAAAGGGCCATAACTCTAGACGTAATAAACGGAAATTGCTGAAATTCAATAGGCTTCTACGTTTCACTAATTTAAATAATGCATGTAAATTTCAGAAAGATCGGATGATAACTTTTGGAGTTAGAGCATTCACAAGGTTCAATAAAGTGAAACAAGGGCCATAACTCTAGATGTAATAAACCGAAATTGCTGAAATTTAAAAGGATTCTTCGTCTCACTAATTTAAATAATGCATATCATTTTCAGAAAGATCGAATGATAACTTTTGACGTTAGAGCATTCACAAGGACCAATAAAGTGATACAAGGGCCATAACTCTAGACGTAATAAACGAAAATTGCTTAAATTCAATAGGTTTCTTCATTTCAGTAACCTAAATAATGCATATAAATTTCAGAAAGATCAGATGATAACTTTTTCACAAGGATCAAAAAAGGTGAAACAAGGGCCATAACTCTAGACGTAATAAACGGGAATTGCCGAAATTCAATAGGCTTCTTCGTTTCAGCAATCTAAATAATGCATATAAATTTCAGAAAGATAGGATGATAACTTTTGACGGGAAAGCGTTCACAGGGATCAATAAAGTGAAACAAGGGCCATAACTCTAGACGTAATAAACGGAAATTCCCGAAATTCAATAGGCTTCTTCGTTTCAGTAATGCATGTAAATTTCAGAAAGATCGGATGATAACTTTTGGAGTTAGAGCGTTCACAAGGTTCAATAAAGTGAAACAAGGGCCATAACTCTAGACGTAATAAACCGAAATTGCTGAAATTTAAAAGGGTTCTTCGTCTCACTAACTCTAGACCTAATAAACAGAAATTGCTGAAATTCAATAGGCTTCTTCGTTTCACTAATTTAAATAATGCATGTAAATTTCAGAAAGATCGGATGATAACTTTTGGAGTTAGAGCGTTCACAAGGTTCAATAAAGTGAAACAAGGGCCATAACTATAAATGTAATAAACCGAAATTGCTGAAATTTAAAAGGATTCTTCGTCTCACTAACTCTAGACGTAATAAACAGAAATTGCTGAAATTCAACAGGATTCTTCGTTTCACTAATTTAAATAATGCATGTAAATTTCAGAAAGATCGGATGATAACTTTTGGAGTTAGAGCGTTCACAAGGTTCATTAAAGTGAAACAAGGGCCATAACTCTAGACGTAATAAACAGAAATTGTTGAAATTCAATAGGCTTCTTCGTTTCACTAACTTTAATATTGCATATAAATTTCAACAAAGATCGTATGTTTACTTTTGGCATTAGAGCGTTCACAAGGTTCAACAAAGTGAAACAAGGGCCATAACTCTAGACGTAATAAACGGAAATTATTGAAATTAAATAGGATTCTTCATCTCACTAATGTAAACAACATATATCAATTTCAAAACAATTGGATGATAACTTTTGGCGCTAGAGGGTTCACAAGAACGGACGGACGGACGGACGGGGGGCGACGGCAATATACGTCCACATTTCAATGTGGGCGTATAAAAATTAATAATTTAATGTGGAAAGAATCTGAAAGAGAATCCATCATCGGAAATGCTTTAATTTCTTTTGTTGAGGACAAGAGACGAAAAGGCATTCTTGAAAAAGATAGAACGAGAGATGTTAGTGCTACTGCTACAAGTGCTAGTCAAGTTGGTAAGTGTAACGAATTCGGAAAACCTGATATTATAATTAGTGATAGTGATGGTGACAGTGATGAAGATGATAGTATGATGGACGATGATGATATTCAGATTGATACAATCGTTGACAATTTGCTTCGTTGCCAGTAGTAGTCATAAACTGTGTAAAAATACTCAATGACAATGAACAATGCTAATTTTATATAATTCAAACTCAATGGTCAATGTTGTCTAATGGTTGAAATTTGTGGATGAGTTTCGTTTGAATGAGTGTAAAACACATATATACATGTACAGGTATGAATGTGCTGGCTGACTGAATATTTGATAGAGAGAGAGAACGCAAAATGAAGGACAGAGTGAGATTTTTGTATTTTGTTTCCCAGTAAATGTTAAGCCACACAATTTTCTTTTATCTGCCAAAAAGCAGCCTAATTATAATTTTTATTTTTATGAATGTTAATAATTATGGACAGTGTGAATGCTGATTGAAGAATAAAGTTAATAAAATAAAAAGTAATCAGTCTTTTCTTCAATTTTACTGACATTATCTCCCATAATTAAAGTATAAATGACATAGATGTACCTGTACATTGTATAAAGAGAATATCAAACAAGACTAAAAGCATAAATACAATTTGGCTCCCCTAATTCAAGAAAATGTAGAATTACTCTTGCAAAATAATTTAGAAGAGTTTTTTTACGGGAGCTTTTTTCTCATTTTTGAAATTGGCAAGAGTTTTTTATGGCTCCCGTATCATTTTGTAAACGTGAAGGACTGCAACATTGCAACATGCTTAATGTGTCACAGTCAGTGATCAGTAGACTGTGGAACCGGTACTAACAAACACACAATGTTGATGATAGACCTCATTCAGGTCGTCCTAGAGCCACTACACAAGCCCAGGATCCATACATTTGTACACAGGTCCTGCGAAATCGAGGACAAACGGCCAATCAGCTTTCTGTAAACTTGTACCAAGTTACAGAAATTCGAGTTACACCCCAAACGATTAGAAATCGGCTACATGCAGCCCATTTACATGTGCGAAAAACGTGTGTTGTGCCTCCATTAACTTGCCAGCACTTGGCAAACAGGTGTCAATGGTGTAGGCAGCGTAGAAATTGGGGTAATCGTCGATGGGCGCGTGTAATATTCTCAGATGAGTCCAGATTTACTCTGGATTTCACCAATAGGCGTGCTCGCATTTGGAGGCGGGTAAATGAGCATGAGATTCGGGCGTTGGTCTGTTACGGTGTGGCGAGGACTCACCATGACTGGCTGGCACCGATAGTTCTGCCCTTTGCTCAACGTGCAGGTCGATGTTTCATCTTTCAAGATGATAATGCCCGTGCCCACCGTGCTCGTGTAGTGAATGACTACCTCCAGCGTCACCATATTGTCCATATGCCTTGGCCAGCCATGAGTCCCGACCTTTCCCCTATAGAGCATGTCTGGGACATGATCGGGAGACGTGTTCGTCGACATCAAAATCAACCAACAACACGGCAAGCATTGGCCGTGGCACTGCAAGAGGAGTGGGTCAGATTGCCCCAAATCGTGATTGGACGGTGGATTAGGAGCATGCCACGACGAATTGCTGAATGTCTGAGGATTGGTGGAGCTTTAGTCATTATTATTAAGACAAAAATCAAAAACGTCCATTTTTACTTTTGACACTGTATCTCTTTGCGAGTGAAATGGGGTCGTCAGATAAGCTACCCATATGAACTGTTTATTTTCACGTGTAGGAAATTGGCCTGTTATTAACATACACTGGTTACCTCTAATAAAAACAGCAGTGCATTTCCGCAGTTTTGTATTGTTTCTGAATATCCCCTTCTTTTTTGAAGAGTATATTTGAAGATGTAACCCCTAGCTACTACCTACATTAACAATTAACATAAACAGAACAATTTGGACATAGATTAAAATATTAAAAGAATACAAATAAGATTATAGACATAGAAAATAAAGTTATAATATTAACTATATACATGTATCAGTGTTAAGGTAACCCATAATTAATTCAACCATAGCAAGATAATTACACTGTATAAGTTGCTGACAGAAAGTGGTGACAGTTGTCTAAACATTTTAATTGGCTTTATGATTTTAAACCAGCGGCTGCCAGGCAGGATACGCCCACATTTTGCAAGAGATGGATAGAGAACCAGCTAAAAACAAAAACGATTTTTTGAACAATCAGGGGTCATAATCCAAGAAGTTATGGTCTGAAATGCGCAAATATCAAAAGGGACTGAGAATTTTTGGAATATAAAGATCTGTTTTAAGTTTTATCAAAATTGGATAAAAATTGTGACCTCTAGAGGGTCCATAATTGTACATGTACACAATTTGCGTACAAAGAACGGCCATTTTGTTAGTCAGTTTTATTTCGATTTTCCCGAAATTCCAATTCAACCTTCATTATGGTGGAATGGTGATATATCTAAACATTTTTTTAAAAATTGTGACCTCTAGAGATCCCACAAGCTAAAAATATATTTTTTCGACCAATCAGGGGCCATAATCCAGGAAGTTACGTTCGGATATGTGTGATTATCAAAAGGAACCAAGATCTTTATGATAAAAACATATATTTAAAGCTTCATCCAAATCGGATAAAAACTGTGACCTCTAGAGGGCCCACAACCTTGATAATGATATACCATATTTTTACACTATAGTTCGACCCCTAATATAAATCCGTCGGCTTTTCGGGTAGAAATCGTAGAACAAGCTTTATTTTGTAGATTTTGATGTTTAATGACAAAAAACCAATGTCAACATTTTTTCTTAGTAGGTCTACATAGTATGTGAGGGTATTATCTGAGGGCAGCCATTTTGCGATAATATTGCAACTTATTTTTTTATTTTCACCTAATTTATAATGTTATCGACATATCAACTGTGATTTGGCAATGTTTTAATATTGACAGGGGTCATGACTATATTTCAGATTTTTTTTCCATCACTTCATTAAGTTATTTCCAAGATGGGGACCATTTTTGGCGTGAAAATCGGACCATGTGCTGATTTTGATTAAGTAGTAGTGTTTGGTGTCAATATATATATATGTTTTTGGGGTCACAGATTCCATTCCTGACATTTACAACCTTGTAAAATGATCACATGTTCACATAATTAGCATATTTACAAGATGGCAGCCATTTTTGACGGGAAAATGGGACGATGTGCAGATTTTGATTAGTAGTGTTTGGTGTCAATACCCGGTATATATGTTTTCAGGGGTGCAGAATCCATTTCTGACATTTACAACCTTGTAAAAGGTGCATATGTTCACATATTTATCATATTTACAATATTGCTGCCACTTGTGGCGGGAAAATCGGCCGATATTCTGATTTCGATTAAATAGTTGTCGTTGGTGTCAAAATATATGTTTTCGGGACACAGATTTGATTTCTGCCATATACAACTGCGTAAAATGACGTATGTTCACCAGTTTCGCATATTTCCAAGATGGCGGAACGTTTTCTAAACACATTATCATTTTTTTACTTTTCGTTGTTATTTACAGGTTTCCGAGTCCAATTCTGCTACGTAGGTTATTAGCTTGTAGCACATTCCTGAAAGGCGGTACCGTGTTGTACCCATTTGGTATATTATCCAACGATGAAAATTCCTTATCCGAGATGACCACTGAGCTGAACTCGATTTTCCTATTCACTCGGTCTCCTGGCATGAAGGCAAAAAGAGCCTAACGGCAGCGTGGGGCTTGCGCCAATAAGCGTGGCAAGAAATTGACACGCGCCCATCATGCTCATGCCACAACCACACTAAGCTTTACTACGCCCAGCGCGCTCCAGTGAAGCTCTGGCTACGCGCAAACTGTTCCACTGTGATCCTGCAGTTACCCGTCAGACCGGGATACGTTCTCACCACACTCCAGTGATGCGCCTACAGGGGGTAAGAAGTTCTCTTGACACGCCTACAGAGACTGCGCCATGCTCACCCCGTCCTCATTCACTTTCAAAGCAGATAACCATCTAAAGTCAAGTAATGAAGAACATTTTATAGTTTTCTTGATGTTTCCTCTTTGGGTGCTAGACTGGAGTTGATGGGTGAAGCTCGGTGTCTTCCCTATATAGACATAAAGGCCGTAACAGCGTAGCAAGCATTCGGCCAAGAGCTTCGTTTCAGCCTGGCGGCAAAGTGGTTAATGATGGTGGGGACATGGCTGTAAGTGAAATACACGCTAAGAAGCCCTCGTGGCATATATCAAGTTATCAACTGACTTCCAAGCTGAATGTGGAACGAGCAGTGGAATGCTGTTGAGTTGGAAACGTAAAGTATGTTACCACTTACAGAACAACGTGGCCGGCCACTTTGACATCACGGCCACCAGTTCTTTCAATGGTTATGGCAGAGATGGCATAAATGACTTGCACGCCGTGATATACATGTAGTTTGTTTTTCAAACGTGACAGCATTCCTCAGAACGACTCCTTCCACACGCAGCTCAGGACCAGTTGATAATATAATCTATGCCACAAAGATTTCTTATAGCAAGTATTACTATTTCATTTGCAGTCCTTGTTTTTTATTTCTTTGTATACCGCTTTATAACATACATTTCTGTTCTACTTTTTAATTTATTAATTATCTTTTCAATAGTTTCACATCTTTAACCATCGTTAATTTTGTATCTATAACTGACAGACAACATAAACTGAAAGTCTCGATGAAGCCACCAAGTTTTAAAATCAGATTGGAGTCCAACTACTAAAATGCGATCAACCAAATAAATGTTCTATTTTCCTGGTACTGGCTTTCAGGAACATGCTACAAGCTTATACATGTACATAGCAGAAATGGATTCAGAAACCATTTCAGTATTGTGTTTAAAAAATGTCCTGCCACAAAAGGCGACCATCTTAGAAATATGCTGAATGGATGAACGTACCATCATTTCACGCAGAAATCGAACTGCCGCCGAAAACATATATTGCACAAAACCCGACTACTTAATCAAAATCAGCACATCGTCCCATTTTGCCGCCACAAATGGCAGCCATATTGGAATTATTCTAAATTTGTGATGATTTTACACGGTTGTATATGGCAGAAATGGAATCTGCACCCCGAAAACATATATCCTGATACCATAGACGACTACTTAATCAATATCAGTGCATCGTCCCATTTTCCCCGCCAAAAATGGCCGTCATCTTGGAAATATACAAATAAGTAAACTTGAGATCATTTTACACAGTTGTAACTGGTTGAAATGGAATCTATGCCCCTGAAAACATATATATTGACACCAAACACTACTACTTAATCAAAATCAGCACATCATCCGATTTTCCCGCCAAAAATGGTCGCCATCTTTGAAATATCTTCATGAAGTGATGGAAAAATATCTAAAATATAGTCACGACCCCTGCCAATATTGATACATTGCTAAATCACAGTTGATATGTCGATAACATTATAAATAAGGTGAAAATAAAAAAATAAGTTGCAATATTATCGCAAAATGGCTGCCCTCAGATAATACCCTCACATACTATGAAGACCTACTCAGAAAAAATGTCAACATTGTTTTTTTGTCATTTAACATCAAAACCTACAAAATAAAGCTTATTCCACGATTTCTATCCGAAAAGCCGACGGATGGGGATTATGTAACAAACCTAATCGGACTACTATTTGCGTACAAAAGGCGGCTATTATGTCTGTCAGTTTTTTCTGATTTTCACGAAATTCAAACTCAACCATCATTAGTGTATAACTGTGATATATTCACACTTTTTTTTTAAATCGGATAAAAATTGTGACCTCTATAGGGACCACAAGCTCAAAACGTGACTTTTCATACAATCAAGGGTCATAACTCAGGAAGTTACGATCCTATATGCGCGAATATCAAAAGGAACCAAGATCTTTGGGTTACAAACATGTATTTCAAGTTTCATCAAAATCGGATCAAAATTGTGGCCTCTACGAGTCCACAACCTTGATATACCAGATGTTTACACTATTTGTGTACGAGGGGCGGCCATTTTCTCCGAAGTTTTGGTCCGATTTTCACAAAATTCGAACTCCACTATCATTAGGGTCATAATTCAGGAAGTTACGATCCTATATGCGCGAATATCGAAAGGAACCAACATCATTGGGCTATAAACATGCATTTCAAGTTTCATCAAAATCTGATCTAAATTGTGACCTCTAGAGTGTAAACAAGCTAAAAACGTGATTTTTGTACAATCAGGGGCCATAATCCATGAAGATAAGGTCAGATTTTTGGGAGATAGACCTATATTTCAAGTTTTGGCAAAATTGGATAAAAATTGTGACCTGTAGAGTGTACACAAACAAATTGTGGACGGACGGACAGGGGTGATGACCATATACGATCACATGAAAATGTGGGCGTATATAAATCATAAGGCTAATTAACAAACAATACGAGTATACTTTATTACAAAAATATTGGTGTACTGATCTAAAATGACAACGGCAATTAAACAATACGAATATGCATTACTACAGAAACATCGGTGAACTGACCTAAAATCTAAAATCATAACGCCAATTAGGCGACACTTTTTTGATTTTTCGTTTTACGGACCCGCCGACTGAAGTGTGAACCTTCCGATAAAAAAATAAATATGTAACTTGAGAATTTAATTTTATTTTATTTCCGACCCATACACGAAATTAGGGCATATCTGTTTCAAAAATAAAAAAAACATCTTTGTTTGTTGTCATATATTTTTTTATAACGGTTTATCAATTTTCATTTTGATGAACCCTACATTGGCTTCAATGTATACCGTATTTACTAGCAAACATCGCGTGCTGTGCAGTAAGACATGAACGAGAACTGTCATTCAAAATGGCGGGATATCTGTGCCTCCACGTGGGGCAAGAAACAGGAATTAATCAAAGATCATTTGTGAAAATAAATTCATCGGACACTATACACACTTATATGGATATACTACTTCTGAATTTATTAACAAGCTACGTTTCGATACACATACAGGTATCGTTGTCAAGCTAAATGATTAATAACAAAATATGGTACAATATATAGAATAACTAAATAAACAATGATTGGAAACCCTACTATGATTAGAAACCACAATCTACACTTAATTAATAACAATTAACACTTAAAAAGAAAGAAAACCCTTCACTGATTAAAGTTATTAGTGTTCACTGATTGTCTAGTAAATCCACCCAAAGATTTGGAAGATAATGTCCCGAGTCTCTATTTAATTTTGGCTTATGTTTTTGAATTTCTAAAGCTTCTCGAAAAACTCTGTTTTTCACAGAGACTCAGGACATTAAAATCTTTCATTAATTGTTGTGGCTACAGTAGAAACTATTTTTATAATCTGTCAACGTCAACACTTAATGCCTCTAATATTAAAGATTTAAATTACTTGTTAAGTCGATTAAACTGGATAGTTTGTGACACCTTATAGTGGTTGATACATAATATATTGTCACACTCTTATTTTGTTTTGTTAACAATAAAACTGTTAAAAAGTAAACTTCTAATATTGTGTGTTTTTTTGGGTTTTTTAACCGACCTACCCAACCAATACGATAACCCTGTGCTGAAAAAAAAATCTAATGTTTAAATTTATTTTTATTTTGACCTACCCAACCTAAAGTGCTGCCAAAAAATCTGTAAACCATGAAATTAAAAATGTCTGGCCTTAACAAACAATACAAATATACAGCAGTGAATTAATCTTGGTCATTATCGGTAATTAACAACGAGTAAAACTTTATTCTATACATTTAAATTGTGTAGGCAGGCCTTGAAATTAACAGCGGCCATTGCTGGGGGTGCCCTTTCAATTGGCCACCGTGCCCTCAAAATCTTTACTTTACATCTCAGGATTCGCGCTAATAGAACACTGAATACACCGAGAAACACTCATTAATAATATATTTTTTTCCGACAGAATCTCCAATGTCGAATCCCTATGACACGTAACATGCATCAGTTGGAATTCGGTCAATAAACCAAGCGATGCTAGATTTAGTTTTAAATAGCATTCGTCGTTATGAATATTCGTTATGATAAAAAATCCTAATTCCCATTGACTGATAACCTACTATTATTACGAACATTTCGCTTTATCCATAGAATACATGAAGACAGTGCATTTTACTGTCGTTATTTTTTGTGGTAATCACATATATTATTATTAGCCGGTACTATTTCAGTAACGTACCTCTACCAGGGGGTGTTAATGGGGGCTAGTTATGACCTCACACCAAATTTCAGCTGAATCGGTCAATAACTTTTTATTTTACCGTGGTTTAGCTTCTAACTAGAGAAAGTTTATCCAATTTTGACGCCATTTTGTTTGTTGGCTTACCCACAATCCACATATGACGTCATAAAATGCATAGGAACGTCTCCGATCTACAGGTCCTAGCCCTTACTCTTACCCATATCCTAACCCACAATCCACATTTGACGTCATAAAATGCGCAGGACCGTCTCCTATCTAGCGTTCTCCCACGCATAAACCCCAAGCTCAATAGGAAATTTGAAGACAGGGTCAAGGTCACGACGATATTCACATGTAAAGGCCACTCCATCTGGTCAACGCTAAATAGTCGTTTATGGAAATTGGTGGCTTAGCACAAAGATAGGTTGCCAGGCAACAAAACATACGCCCACAGCAGCTAAATCATCCGAGCGGTTGTCAAGGGTTGTCGCTTGAGGGTTTACAAGGTTCTACAAACTGAAACAAGGGTCTCAACTCTGGAAGTAATCTACAGAAATTGTTCAAATTTGACAGGCTTTTTCGTTTTACTAATTTAAATAATTCATATAAATTTCATACAGATCACATGATGACTTTTGTCATTCGAATGTTCACAATCGCCATAACTCTAGAAATTATTGACGGAAATTGCTGAAATTCAATAGACCTGTTTCACAAATTTAAATGATGCATATAAATTTCATACATATCGGATGATAACTATCATCAATCGAGCATTAACAAGGTTTAATAAAGTGAAACATGGGCAATAACTATAGAAGTAATTATTGTAAATTGCTGAAATTCAATAGGCTTTTTCGTTTCACTAATTTAAATCATGCATATAAATTTCACAAAGATCAGGTGATAAATTTTTGCCTTAGAGCGTTCACAAGGTTCAATAAGGTGAAACAAGGGCCATAACTCTAGATTTAATAAACGGAAATTGCTGAAATTCAATAGGCTTCTTTGTTTCACCAATTTAAATAATGCATGTAAATTTCAGAAAGATCGGATGATAACTTTTGGAGTTAGAGTGTTCACAATGTTCAATAACATGAAACAAGGGCCATAACTCTAGACGTAATAAACGGGAATTGCTGAAATTCAATAGGCTTCTTCATTTCAGCAATCTAAATAATGCATATAAATTTCAGACAGATCGGATGATACCTTTTGATGTGAGAGCGTTCACAAGGATCAATAAAGTGAAACAAGGGCCATAACTCTAGATGTAATAAACGGAAATTGCCGAAATTCAATAGACTTCTTCGTTTCAGTAATCTTAATAATGCATATAAATTTCAGAAAGATCGGATGATAAGTTTTGGCGTCAGCGCGTTCACAAGGTTCAATAAAGTGAAACAAGGGCCATAACTCTAGACTTAATAAACGGAAATTGCTGAAATTCAATAGGCTTCTTCGTTTCACTAATTTAAATAATGCATGTAAATTTCAGAAAGATCGGATGATAACTTTTGGAGTTGGAGCGTTCACAAGGTTCAATAAAGTGAAACAAGGGCCATAACTCTAGACATAATAAACAGAAATTGTTGAAATTCAATAGGCTTCTTCGTTTCACTAACTTAAATATTGCATATAAATTTCACAAAGATCTTATGTTAATTTTTGGCATTAGAGCGTTCACAAGGTTCAACAAAGTGAAACAAGGGCCATAACTCTAGACGTAATAAACGGAAATTATTGAAATTAAATAGGCTTCTTCATCTCACTAATGTTAACAACATATATCAATTTTAAAACAATTGGATGATAATTTTTGGCGTTAAGAGCGTTCACAAGAAATTGTGGACGACGGACGGACGGGGCCGACGACAATATACGTCCACATTTCAATGTGGGCGTATAAAAATTAATATATATGAAATTAGTGTTATTATCATGAACTACAACGTTAGACAGGAAGCCCAGTGTGTCGGAATCCGTCTTAGTGTCTTGTTATTCGAATGGATTAAGAATTCTGCTTCTTCACTCATTCTTTGTTACTCATTTATTGATTTAACAACTATTTTATTCCACATGCGATTTTTTTGGTCTTCATTAGTATGCAGCTTACTGCTCACGTAAAGCTAATTTGCTTGAGTAAATTTAACCACTTCCCATTACTCGCGCAAGGTTAATTTTGAGTGAGTGCTTAATTACTCGCCATCATTTTCTTCGTGGCAAGCCTTGCAGTTATAAAAAACACATTTTTGTCTCAGTGCCCTGCTGCTGAAAACTTTTTTGGCCTTGATGCCCCTATCATTGGCATTGGTGCCCCTAAACTTGGCCAACAACCTGAGGCTAATTTTAAAGTGGCAGTGCTCTAAAAAGACTAGAATTCGAGACCTGTGTACGAGTCCAGTATTAGTTGTGGACGACTTAACCATTTTGTGTACGAGTCAAGTATTAGTTGTGGACGACATAACCAATGCCTTGTGGATGACTTAACCAACGTTGTGGACGACTTGGCTTGTGGTGTAGACATAATAGCATGATAGTTAATGAGGTCAAAACAAAATCCATGTTAATTACAACTAGACAGAAGCGTAAACATTTATAGTCTGAACTTAGTATTAAAATCAATGACTCAGTCATCGAAATTGTTCCTAGGTTCAAACTTTTGGGAATTATTTTAGACCACCATTTACAGTGGACCGACCATGTAGATTATGTAATTAAAATTGTGAATCAAAAGATTTTCCAACTTCGCAAAATCAAGCAGCTACTACCACTTCAATATCGGTCTCTATTCTACAAAGCATATATACAAACCTATCTCGATTATTGTTCACCAGTTTGGGATCGGGGTGACTCTACTGCTTTGAGTACACTAACTCGTCAACAAAACAAAGCCTTTAAATTGATTCTAGGTATAGAACATACAAAAGATTTGGCTCCAGGCCTTGCCCAAATCAAACTCTTAAATATTAAACAGCGTCACTTAGTGAACAAATATGCATTTATTTACAAAATTATTAATCAACAATGCCCTTCATATTTAACCAACATCCTCTGCTACTACGATACTCCATACTCTAATATCAATAACAAAATTGTCATTCTACGGCCTAATCTATCTGTTGTTAAAAACAGTATTAGATTTACTGGTGGCCATTTATGGAATTCATTACCTGACTGTTTAAAATATTGTTAAAGTAGCTAAGTCTCTAACTCAATATCATCCAAAATCTTCGACATTGAAAACACGATTTATTTGTTGGTTTGAATCAACATTGATGTTGTGATCTTACCGGGAAAAGATGGCCTTCTGATATCCAATATTTAAGACAAAATAAACATTTTACAATTGGTACACGAATCGTGTACCATAATGCGTTTCAACGCTATTTGTAATAAGGGACTCGAAAACGAGGCTAGGCATATTCCACAAGTCATGTCAAACGGTGACGCTATATTCTTTTCTGGAGAGCATGTCCAATAAATACTATCGGCGTAGACTGGAATAACCAGACGCTAGAGATTGAAATTCAATACTGGCGTATTTCGCCGAACCTCACTGATTAGAAATTACAGTTAAAACAGAAACAATTGAATGTAAATCAATTTATATACATTCATATTACATTATTGTGTCAATTTCTAGGTCCCAAATATTAGCGACTTAGCTCCTTTAATCATATTATTCATTTCGAAGGCGATTATTTAAATTTTTAACTACGTAGAGACCTAGTATAGTCTTCTTTGTAGTAGTACTTCTATACATTGGGAGCGGTCGGAAGAAATATATTATGGTCATTTCCATTAATTAATTTGTTCTATTTATATGTACCATAAGCATAGTATTAGATGATGAATATATGATTCGTGTGAGACAATTTTATTATATTGTGATTGTAATTGATATTTTCAATTGTGATTTTGTTAATATTCTTTTGTAAATATTGCTCTTCTGTTTTCAAATTTCATTTGTAACTTCTTTAACTTCTGTTATAAAGGGCAAAATGTAAGACAGGCCTCCTGGCCTTATTTTTCAACCCTTTGAAAATAAATTTACTAGGGTTTCACACTGTGTAGCTTGTGTGAAACACTATTGTTTTTGTTAAGATTATTCTTATTATTAGGGTTTCACACTGCGTAGCTTGTGTGAATCGCTATTGTTAGGGTTTCACACTGCCAATTTTTTTGTTACCGATAGAGTTATCTGTCGGCACCGGAAGTGGCGTAATTTTACCGAAAACTACAATTTTGACAATTAGGTACCACTTTTCGAAAGCAAATATTGTTTTTTTCAAATCTGGTATAACTGAAATGTGCGCCCTTTAAAGGCACACAAAATGTTGGGGCCAGTTTTTTTAATTTTGATTCCGTTTTCGGGCTATTTCGATTAAAAGGTGAAAAAAGGTGTAAAATTAAGCTAATTACAACCCATCCAGCGTTTTTATATTTTAAAAGTGTCAATTATTATTCGATTTTCATAAAATATTCAATGTGTGATACCTAATGCCATTTACAATATCATACAAGTAATTTAAGATTTTCATTATCACCGGAATTAACGTCATTTTGGCAAAAACTGTATTTTTAGCCTTCAAAACAGATATTTTATTCAAATGAGTCTAATTTGTAATGTTTTTAAAATTATGATATTTGATTCCAATCAACAAATAGATTAAACCCATACGGTCATACAGATACCAGAAAATGGTTTCTAACTTGTACCGTTGCAGAGAAATAGACGGTTTTATACAAGTCACTTTTCAAGGTTTTTGGTCTATAAAAGTGGCAATTATTATTCGATTTACATAAAATTTTCACCATGTGATGCCTTATGCCATTTCTGATTTCATAAAACTAATTGAACATTTTCATTATCACCGGAAGTACTGTACACTTACATGTAACAAATGTATAAAATGAATTGATATTGCTGGATTTGGTTGATTCGGCGTCCATTTTATTTGATGTGTGCAATGCTTATGTGGAAACCTGTTTAATGGTTTCATTGGTACCGGAAGTGACATATGTTTAGGGTAACGTGACACCGGTGAAACCGTAGTCATATAAATATATTTGATATTAAAAAAAAACCCAGTTAAAATCGGTGCTCTTGCAAAAATCGTGATTTCACGGTCGGGTGTGACCGGATTAAAACACCTAAAGTATCGTTTAGTAGCTCGATGAATGGGCTATTGTATGACACACTTTCTGTCTGATTCCTGAAAGCCGGTTCAGTGCTGCTTGCAGGTCTAGTTTATTATTATTATTCCAATTTATTTTTGATTAGGTTCCCATACCACTTGTTAAAGCTATCCCGATAATGATCCGTAAACAGGAAGTAGTAAAAAAAATATTCGATATTTAAAAAAAAAAATCGGTGCTCTTGCAACAATCGGGATTTCACCGTCGGGTGTGACCAGATCAAAACATCTAAAGTATCGTTTGGTGGCTCGATAAATGGGCTATTGTATGACACACTTCCTGTCTGATTCCTGAAAGCCGGTTCAGTGCTGCTTGCAGGTCTAGTTATTATTATTATTCCAATTTATTTTTGATTAGATCTCAGCAACTGCTTGTCGGATCGTTACGATTTCTTCGGCTTTACTGGAAAAGTGGGTGTGACTTAGAGGATAAAGCTATTTTGAATGTTCTGCGACAATGCGAAATGTCCGAAATCACCGAAGCTATCGTTTTTAGAAATATTGCAGTAATTTTAACAATAATCATTGGATTTTAACTTTCGATACATTTTGGCATAGCCGGAGACAGGGCACATAGCTACGCTACTTTTGATTTTTGATTTTCGGAAAATCTTCGCCAATATTAGGCGCCAAATTTCGAAAATTTAAAGTTTTACAAAAAACTTTTTTATTTATGAATATTTTTTAGTCGTGTTTTACGCAAAATTAACGAGTCATCTGACTGGAGCAAAAATCTGAATTTTTTTTGTCTCAGTAATTTCCCTTGGCCGCCATTGACTAATTCAGTTTTTCAGTCCTAGATTAATTATTTATTGTTCGATTTGTATAAAACAAAGTGCATATGCTCCGTTGTCTCAATTACCATTTTTTTTGTTACCGATAGAGTTATCTGTCGGCACCGGAAGTGGCGTAATTTTACCAAAAACTACAATTTTGACAGTTAGGTACCACTTTTCTAAAGCAAATATTATTTTTTTCAAATCTGGTATAACTGAAAGGGCGCGCCATTTAAAGGCGCACAAAATGTTGGGACCAGTTTTTTTAATTTCGATTCCGTTTTCGGGCTATTTTGATTAAAAGGTGAAAAAAGGTGTAAAATTAAGCTATTTACAACCCATCCAGCTTTTGCATATATTAAAATATTTCTACGTAACTTTCATAAACTCGTAGCAATAATCTTTACGGAGAGAATGTATGTGAAAATTAATTTGTAATATGCGCAGTTGCCGAGAAATGGTCAATTTTGCATGAGTCACTCTTTACGCTATTGTGCCTGTAAAAGAGTCAATTATTTTTGGATTTTCATAAAAGTGAAAATATTTGATGCCTACTGTCAATTGTGATTAGTTCAACTCTATTTAACATTTTCAATGTCACCGGAAATGACGAAATTTGGACAAAAACTGTACTTATAACCTTTGAAACAAATAATTTATTCAAATGAGTCGTATTTGTTGTTTATTTAAGATTTTGATATTTGATTCTAAAAGAATGAACCCATACGATCATATAGATATCACAAAATGGTTTCTATCTTGTTCAGTTGTGGAGAAATAGGCAATTTTCAACAGGTCACTTTTCAAGGTTTTTTGTCCATAAAAGTGTCAATTATTATTCGATTTTCATGAAATTTTCACTGTGTGATACCTAATGCCATTTACGATTTCATACAACTAATTTACGATTTTCATTATCACCGAAAGTTACGTCATTTTGGCAAAAACTGTATTTTTAGCCTTCAAAACAGATATTTTATTCAAATGAGTCTGATTTGTAATGTTTTTAAAAATTTTGATATTTGATTCCAATCAGCAAATAGATTGAACCCATACGATCATACAGATACCAGAAAATGGTTTCTAACTTGTACGGTTGAAGAGAAATAGACGATTTTCTACAAGTCACTTTTCAAGGTTTTTGGTCTATAAAAGTGGCAATTATTACATAAAATTTTCACCATGTGATGCCTTATGCCATTTCTGATTTCATAAAACTAATTGAACATTTTCATTATCACCGGAAGTACTGTACACTTACATGTAACAAATGTATAAAATGAATTGATATTGCTGGATTTGGTTGATTCGACGTCCATTTTATTTGATGTGTGCAATGCTTATGTGGAAACCTGTTTAATGGTTTCATTGGTACCGGAAGTGACATATGTTTAGGGTAACGTGGCACCGGTGAAACCCGTCATTACTGCATCACAGTTCTAGTTAGGGTTTCACACTGCGTAGCTTGTGTGAAACACTATTGTTTTTGTTAAGATTATTCTTATTATTATTATTTTTTTTTTTTCCACTTGAGCATATCTCAGAAACTACTTGTCGGATCATTTTGATGTCTTCGGTTTTACTGGGAAAGTGGGTGTGACTTAGAGATTAAAGCTATTTCGAACGTTCTGCGACTATGCGAAATGTCCGAAACGCCAAAGTTGTCGTTTTTTGAAATATTGCAGTAATATTAACAATAATCGTCGGATTTTAAGATTGGATACATTTTGACATAGCCTGAGACAGGGCACATAGCTACGGTAGTTTAGATTTTTGATTTTCGACGAATCTTTGGAGATATTAGGCGCCAAATTTTGAACATTTAAATTTTGACAAAAAACTTTTTTATTAATGAATAATTTTTTTATGGCATTTTACCCAGGGTTAAAGGGTCGTCTGATTTGAGCAAAAATGTAAACATTTTTTGTCTCGATAATTTTTCTTGGCCGCTATTGGCTAATTCAGTTTATCGGTTGATTATTTATTGCCCGATTTTTATAAAACAAAGTTCATATGCTCCATGGTGCAAATTCTCAATATTTTTATTACCGGTCAAGTTTTCTATCGGCACCGGATGTGACGCAACTTTTCTAAAAACTCCAATTTTGTCGAGTCGGAACGTCTTTTCACTAGCAAATGTTAATTTTTTCAAATCTGATAGATCAAGATAAATGCCCCTACAAAAGGTGCACAAAATGTCGGACTCGCTTTTTTTAATTTTTTTTTTGTATTTGCCCCATTTCGATTTAAAGGTGAAAAAAGGTGTAAAAATGAGGTATTTACAACCCATTCAGGCTTTTCATATTTCAAAATATTTCTTCACAACTTTCATAAACTTGTAGCATTATTCCATACGAAGAGAATCTATGTCAAAATTAGTTTGTAATATGAGTATTTGCCGAGAAATGGTCAATTTTGCATGAGTCACTTTTTACGCTATTTTGCCTGTAAAAGAGCCAATTATTATTGGATTTTCATAAAAATAACACCATTTGATGCGTAATGTCAATTTTGACTAGTTCAAACCAATTTAACATTTTCAATTTGGGCAAAAAATGTAATTATAGCCTTCAAAACAGATATTTAATTCAAATGAGTCTGATTTGTAATGTTTTCAAAATTATGATATTTAATTCCAATCAACTAATAGAATGAACCCATACAATCATATAGATATCACAAAATGATTTCTATCTTGTTCCGTTGCGGAGAAATAAGCGATTTTCCGCATGTTAGTTTTCAAGGTTTTTGGTCCATAAAAGTGTCAATTATTATTCGATTTTCATAAAGATTTCACTGTGTGATACCTAATGCTATTTACGATTTCATACAAGCAATTTAGTATTTTCATTATCACCGGAAGTACTGTCACTTTGGCAAAAAGTGTATTTTTAGCCTCTAAAACAAGTAATTGTTTGAAGTAAGCGATATTCATTATTGGTGTAAAATTATGATATTTGATTGCTATGGACAAATAGTATCAATCAATACGATCATATTGATATCACAAAATTGTTTCTAACATCTTCCCTTGCCGAGAAATAACCAATTTTGTCAGGATCACTTTTTAAGATTTTTCGCATTTTAATTTCAGTGTATGGGTTCTGGGTAAATTATTTATTGCCTGATTTGTATAAAAGAAAAGCCCACCTGGTGCATATTCTCAACTTACTTCTACATATAAAAGTTTCTGTCGGCACCGGAAGTGACGTAATTTTGCCGAAAACTTCAATTTTGACGTGTCGAAAGGTCTTTTAAAAAGCAAATATTAATGTTTACAAATTTAATAGATCAAGATGAATGCTCATACTAAAGACGTAAAATATGTCTTGCTTTGTTTTATTTTTTTTATTTCGGTTTTGCGTTTGCATCATTTTGATTTAAAGCTGAAAAAAGGTGTAAAAATGAGCTATTTACAAAGCATTCAGATTTTAAAATATTTCTTGACAACTTTCACGAACCTGTAGCATTAATCCACACGATGACAATTTATATCAAAATTAGTTTGTAATATTACCAGTTACCGAGAAATAGGCAATTTTGCATGAGTCACTTTTCATGTTAATTTGCCTGTAAAAGAGTTACTTATGATCCGATTTTCTTTATTTTTTCACCATATGGTGCCTAATGCCATTTTTGACTGGGCGGATCCAATTTTACATTTTCAGTGTCATCGGAAATGGCGTCATATGGGCAAAAACTGCATTTATAGCCTTCAAAACATATTTTATTCAAATGACTCTGATTTGTAATGTTTTTAAATCTATGACATTTGATTGCAATCAACAAATAAAATGAACCAATACGATCATACAGATACCACAAAATGGTTCCTAACTTTTACGATTGCAGAGAAATAGACAATATTCTACAAGTCAATTTTCAAGGTTTTTGGTCTATAAAAGTGTCAATTATTATTTGATTTTCATAAAATTTTCACCATGTGATGCCTGATGCCATTTATGATTTCATGGAACTAATTTAACATTTTCATTATCACCGGAAGTAATGTAATTTTGTCAGGATCACTTACACGTAACAAATGTATACAATGAATTGATATTGCTGGATTTGGTTGATTCTGAGTACATTTTATTTGATATGTGAATGCTTATATGGAAACCTGTTTAACGGTTTCATCGGTAACGGAAGTGACATATGTTCAAGAGTAACGGGGCACCGGTGAAACCCGTCATTACTGCGTCGCAGTTCTAGTTATTATTATTATTATTAATAGCATGTACCAACCAAATTTTATTTTTTAAGCAATTGCTTTGAAGCATGGCAGAAATAATTGCCCAAACATTAGAATTTCAAAACCGTTTCAATTTTTAGAATCGGACTCATACTTTTTTTAATATTTAATTTTTATTGATTTTGTTTTTTCGGTCCGAAATCAAAATTTGGTCCAAAAAGTGGTAATTTGACTTCAGTGCAATGTAAAAAATTTATTTTTCAATGAATTTACATGAAACTTGGTAGAATAAGTTTCGTTGCTCCTTATTAAATTCACAATCATTCAGATAACAAATAAGAACCCTTTTTTCAGGAAAAGTGGTTACCAATGAACAGGGTTAGGCTTAAATTTGACGATTGTTTGCTATTTAAACATTTGCTCCCATCACACAAATCCTAAAATATGCATTTCAAGCAGGGGAAAAGAAAATATATGGAGAAATAGAAAGAAGGATGCAGAGGGTTTTAACTGCACTTGACTCAGACTAGGTCATTTTGGGACTAACAAATACCACTGTTTTAATTCAATAATTTCCTTGTCAGTAAGGGTCTTTAGCAGTGGGGATTCCGCAGAGAAAATCCATTAGGTTGGGCAGTTGACCCTACTCCTTGGAAACTGAACCTAAACACATAATACTTTTAATATGATTTATTTAAAGTTAACAATTTTTTTTTAATTGAAAAAAAAAGTAAGAAAAAATGTACATTTATGAAACATGAAATTGTAAGAATGTAAAATTTGTTTTTAATGCAACGGATTTGTTATACCAGTACCTGAAAATAGATATAAAATAGTAAAATTACAACAAGGCTTTTATGATTTCATCCTACGAAATATTCAGTTAAATCCAATTTAATTCTTAATAAATAAAAAATAAATAAATACATAAAATAAATAGATATTGGTTATTTATATAAAATGATAACAATACATGGTATTATATAATAATAAATAAATAAATAGATATTTTTTAGATATATAAAAAAATTATATTATAATATTTGGAAAGTTTCAAACAACAATTGTTTTTTGCTAGCTGTTTCTTTTTTTTATCAACTAGTTGAGGTAATAATTTTTGATATGACAGATAGTCTGGTCACTGAACGCATGAGGCCTCTGCTTCAGAGTCTATCGTAAACAGTGGCATAGAAAAAATAAATAAAATGAAATAAACTAAACAAACTAGTGCAAAGGATTAGTTTTCATACCCACCTAATCTGATACTACTAGTGACAAGCATATTATTTTTATAATTTAAAAAAGACAGCCTACTCGCAATATCGCATGACATTATGTCATATATCAGTAATAATAAATTAGCCTAACATTTCACTTTAGTGTCTATGTGAGTTATTCTTTGTTAATACAAATTCTGCTTTTAAAAACGTGCGTTCATACTGTTTTATTTATGCCGTTTCTTCGGGTCGGTTTCGGTCCATTTTCTACAGATCGAATAATATCGGCTAAAATTTTACCATTAATATATTATAAACATGGGTAGTTTTATTTTCTAAGTCATGTTGTAACCGATCTATGTAAAAAAAAAGACAGAATAAGCACATTTTTACGGAATGAAAACAAATAGCTAGCCTACAGCGCTCGCTCGCCATAGGCTTCCATGATGGATATTCAACTTCCGGTTTATTGCCATGTCCGTTGTTTGCTGAATTTTTACTTAATTCTCAATTTAACGCATGATTACGTCCATGACAATTCGGTTTTGAATTTTTTATGAATAGAATATTCTCTAAAGTGTCATAAAATCGTAAAATTATGTTGGAATATTCTTACGTAAAGAAATGGAAATATTTGAACTTTTTAAAATTCTAGAAAAAATCGTTCCACTCACTTGATACGGGTCCAATTGTCATATTCCACAGGCCCAACATTCTCCCGAACATCTCCCGCCAAGTTACACCACCCGCCAACAAAAGTAAAGGTACGGTCAAACGTAATTCGATACCTACTTTTCCGCTTAAAATCAAATATTAAGCCAAACATCTTGGTACACGCTATTATTAACTGGCACATAAAATAACATACGTTCTAGGCTACTTTACTAGATCTACGACATTCGACATTTGCTTTGTTGTGTTTTTCATGATGTAAATACCGACCTCATTCTTTCCTAATTTATAATCTTGTTTCCAAACACCTTGTTCAGGTCGGCTTACTACAACATTCATCAATGTTGTGGACCAAACCAAAACAAAAACCCACATCGACTCCATTTTTTTTCAATTACCCCTAAGTACCACTAGGATTTCCAGTCAATAAACTCGGTCGATGGTTGGGCTAAAATTTGGGAATAGTTTGTTTGACTGAAATAAAAAACGCACTAACTCAAATATGATTACATCGTTTTTTGTCTATTTTGTTTATTTTCCCCCAAGTTCAAATCTGACAGTTGAAATCAAAACTTTATTGAGATTTTCCTTCAATAGCAATCCCCTAAACAACCTGTTGACCTCTCTTTGCTAGTAAGGTCGTCATATAGGGTTAAGGGTCAACGACTGAGGTCATCGACTGAAAACGATGGCCGTACTAATATAAACAACTTGTTTTTAGTCTGTGTAAAACTGATGACAGCCTAGTATCTTGTCGCTTCGGAATAAAAACAACGACGTGGAGGCATTAAAGTTGCAATTTCATATTTTTAAGTTATATTTTTAAAATTGATTAAAATAAAGCCTTAAAATAGATGGTATCTATAAACAGTCCTACGTACCTTGTTAAAGAATAATCTTATTAATCCTATATTGCCAGTTGAGAAATTGGCAAAAATATCATTTCCATCTTCAAATTCAAACGTTTAAAGATAACTACTCCAAGGCGGAAAATAGAAAACAAGGGGGGTAATTGTGTTATTATTTCCGGTGTAAATGAGTTTTAAGTGTGAGAATGACACCTATGATCGTATAATAGCCTAGTGAGTTGACAACCTATTGAGCAAAACACATAGAAATAATTATGTTTTGACTTTCTTAGAAAATATGCAATTGTAACTTTAATAGAGGAATAGGCTACATGTTGTAATCTATGGTGTTCAATTCGCGTCGTGTCGCCTAGCTTTCCTAATGCGCATGTACCAGGAGAATTCATTTGCAGTTTATTTGCCGTTTGGTATTTTATTTTCAATACATTGATTTATATTTGACACAAGGAACTGCCATTAATATCCTTTATATAACAAGACATTTCTATAATATCCAGATTATATGTTATATTTTAAATCTCTGTTCTTAAACTTAAAATCGTAAAATCTGGTGTGAAAGAGTGACCTGCTGTCTGCAGATACAGTAATATACAAACGATGAAAGTACAGATAACGATGTTGTGGGTATGGTTTCCGTTATTTACATCAGTTGTTTTATAGGTTCTCAAGACAGAATTAATACGAGAATATTTTTATTGTGGATATCCTACGACGAATATATTAGCAACCCTAAAGTAATCAGGTTAAGATCGATGTTGAAAGAATCCAAGATTAGGTTCGACACTTCTGCACTAGTTAACCTAGTCAACACAGGCAGCTACTAGCAGGGCCCTCAACAGCCTATGTGGTGCCCCAGGGCAAACGTCTCAGTGACGCCCCCCACCCTTGCATACTGTAACTGCTTTGTTCAGTGTCTTTGCTCAGTTGAATTTTGATGATCAAATAAATTTTAAAATATCACCTTTTATACTTTTAACACCTTGTCTAAATAACTATTCATTAAATTTATTAAAATTTTTATATTTATTTCCCTGTCAACTTTCCGTTTGATCGAAAAACCCTATAATATGTCTTGGAAAAATCATAATTCTACCCCTCCGTTTGATGAAATATGTCCTGGTTTACACATGTTTAGGAGAAGCGAAGGCACTTAGATAAATTGTCCCCCCCCCCCAAGAAGAGTCGCCCCGGGCGTATGCCCCACTCAGTACCGCCCCCCCCCCCCCTTGCTAATATATTCGTCTTCGGATATTCTCATATTAATTCTGTCTGTACAAGTGTACTTCAGAACCTGTAAAACACCATACCCACAACTTTATCAGTACCCTGTCATCGTGTGTTTAACTACTATAGTGTATGGCTGTTACTGCAGACAGCACGAGGTCACTCATTCACACTAGATTTTACGATTTTAAGTTTAGAACAGAGATATAAAATATTACATATAATCTGGATATTATAGAAATGTTTTGTTATTTAAAGGATATTAATGGCAGTTCCTTGTGTCCAATGTAAATCAATGTATTGAAGATAAAATACCAAACGGCAAATAAACTGCAAATGAATTCTCCTGGTACATGCGCATTTCATCACCTTAGAAAAGCCGACGTCGTTTTTTTTCCCCTATAGCTTAACATTGAAAAGGGCGGCTTTTCTTCAAGGGCGACGCGCGACGCGGCCGAAATAGAACACCATAGTAATCTTAGTTACTGCCACCACTGCTTAATAGTCAAGCTTTACGTTTTTCCTCGTCATCATATTGAGCGACTGGATTATTCGACTGGATTATTCGATGAATAATTATCTGCTTGGTTTTTTTTTCGACTGCATTATTTGACTGTTTTTTTCTACTATCGTCGGCCCTAAATACCTAATTAGACTAATTTTCCCCTATAAATCGAATTTGAAACTATTTGGCAGGGGAGGGAGGTGCAACCGGCTCTTTTACAGCTATGGCTATGGGTATGCCTGGACTACTCGATATTATCTTAGTTCACTGCCATTGCTGCTTATTATTGAACGACTGTTTTTATCGACTCAGATATGCGACTGAGCGCAGTGGAAAGAAAACTTCTCATCATATAACTGTCAAAAGCACATTGTCAACTTGATCTGGGATGAAGACCATGCATGTGTGTGGATTTATCTAAAGACAACTGTGCTACATTTTACTATCTTAGTTTACTCCCATCAGAGTATTGTTTTCAGTTTTTCACCATCAGGTTCAGTGACTGGTTTTATCGACTGTGATATTCGACTGGTTTTATCGACTGAGATATTCGACTGGTTTTATCGACTGTGATATTCGACTGGTTTTATTGACTGAGGTATTTGACTTGTTTTATCGACTGAGATATTCAACTGGTTTTATCGACTGAGATATTCCACTGGTTTTATCGACTGAGATATTCCACAGGTTTTATCGAATGAGATATTCCACTGGTTTTATCGACTGAATTATTTGACTGGTTTTATTGACTGAGATATTTGACTGGCTGTATCGTCTTGATGAGGCTACAAGAAAGTAGTTTTATCGACAGGGATATTTGACTTTTTTCGACGAGAAAATCAGTCAAATAATTCAGTTGACAGAACCAGTCGAATAATTCAGTCAACAAAACCAGTCGAATAATCCAGTCGAAAAAAACAGTCATATAATCCAGTCAATAAAACCAGTTGACTAATCCGGGCGAAAAAACAATCAAATATCCCAGTTGATAAAACCAGTCGCTCAATATTAAGCACAGGTGGCAGTGAACGAAGGTAATATAGAATAGCCCAATCATGTTCGTAGCCAGGGGCTTCACCCCCCGTCCCTCCAAACTACTTTAAAGTCCGATTTTTCGGGCAAAAGTAGTCTTATGATCTAGGTATTTAGGTGATACATGTACTTAACTGGAGAGTAATGTTTTTGGCCCCGTCTTCTAAGTGAATAGAATCCTACATAGGCCTGTAGTCAGGGGCTGGAGGTATTGGACGAGACAGGGTTTTTTTGTGACCTCGTCAAGTCGAATATTTCAGTGTATATTTAAGTCGAAAAAAGCAGTCGCTTGACATGATGGTGGAGAACCATACTTTATGTAGCACTAATGGGAGTGAACTAAGATAACAATAAGTAGCCTGGAGCCCTGGTGGCTAAGTAAGTAAGACGCTGGCTCACTAGCCTGGAGGTCGCGGGTTCGTTCCTGGTATTGGCCGCGAAAGTTTCTCAGGATTTTCCGGGTGGTTTCCCCCTGTCAGTGGGGCAGTCATTCGGATGGGATGAAAAACCAAGGTCCCATGTACACATTGGCATGCATGTAAAAGATCCCCAGCCAGTTGGAATTCGATATATAAAAGTAGGACACTGTATGGCGTATGCCCGACTTTATTATCCCAGTCGGTGCACAACAGTAGGACGTTAAAGCCCATTTCATTTCATTGAGTAGCCCTTTCATGACTTTCAGGGAATGTATCTGGTCGAGTCCGGGAGCCCTTTGAGATTTAATCAAAATATTGAGTCCAAAAGGTTTGAGGTCTACAACACATATTTTACCCCTAGATCATTTTGGAAAGGAAAGTCTTAAGTTTTGTAACCTGTGCATATACCTGGGAGCGCCCCCCCCCCTAACCCTCCCAGTTAAAATTCAATATCCATCCACAATTTTCTTGCAAACATTTCATACTTAACACTAAGAAACAGAATGCATGACTTAAGAGCATAAAATGTTGTGCTAATGCTACTTAACTGAAACAAGGCCTAAAAGCTAGCTAACCAAGTCATGAAACCAAAAATATCACTTAAGAGCGACAAAAGTTGAACAAACCTTGCTTAAGAGCGGTTCAAAGCCGACAAAGGTCAATGGTCACTAATTAGTGGCTGTAATTAAAATTTAGAGTCCATAACTGAAACAAAGCCTAAAAGCTAGCTAACCAAGTCAGAAAACTAAAAACATGACTTAAGAGCAACAAAAGTTGAACAAACCTTGCTTAAGAGTGGTTCAAAGGTGACGAAGGTCAAAGGTCAAATTTTGGGTTTGAGTGGATTTGATTAAATTGTCTTGTCCGGATTATTTTTCTTTCTAACACCATTTCTATGAGTTCCACTGCACAAAATGACTGCTTAAGAGCATAAAATGCTGTACTAATGCTACTAAGAGCTAATTAATTAGCACTAATCTGTGACCATAATTAAAATTTAGAGTCCATAGCTGAAACAAAGCGTAAAAGCTAGCTAACCAAGTCAGGAAGCCAAAAACATCACTTAAGGGCGAAAAAAGTTGAACAAACTTGACTTAAGACTGGTGACAAAGGTCATATTTTGGGCCACATTATGACCATCAACCAGTTAAATTGCTTAACTCTGCTTGCCCTAAAGAGACGACGAAAAACTATGCGACGAATCATGCTTTCCTTATAGCAAATGAAAAGAAAAAACCGTAAAGTTTTTCCAATTATTCTAAATATTGAGAATGGAAGTATAGAACTGGATAATTCTCTGGTTTTAAAAAACGCAGACAATTGAATAAAAATAATCCATATAAAGACATATATGATTCAAAACATTTATGTGTTCTCCTTAACATGGATATTTACGGGAATTAGTTAAGACTAATGCCAAATTGGTGAAAACAGGGTCGAAATCGGAAGGTTGTTTTCGGTATAATGCTATCAAGATTGGCTTATATACTGTTTACTTACAAGATGTCTGTCTTAGATAAGATAAGATAAGATGTTAATTGCATCAAAATGTCCATTTAGGACAACATGCTTACATATCTATTTAGACATAGTCGTATACATTTAATAATACATATAACATAGAAAACACATACATGTACACACAAGTAATACACTCATACAGACATGCGATACTCTTGTTGGCTGATAATCTTGTTTCATCAATTTTCATTCTATTATGGCTTGTCACTCCTAAATATTTCCAATTGTAAATTAGATTTACTGTGGAGTGAGGCACAGATTTCGGAATGTAATGCTGTTTTGGGAGATTTCAACACTAGAGATGCTTCTTAAAGAAGGCATACAATCCCTGCGGTCGACCCATGACAATTTCTAGATATCAAAAGTAGTTTAGAGCTGTCTATGTGATTAATTACAAAATAATATTTGTATTGTCATCATTGTGTTCCATACATTTTTGTTTCCTCATTAACTGTATGTCATGTATCTGTTCGTAACAATATTATATTGTTAACGATTGTAAATATGGATCTTGTACTGTTTCCCATAAAAACTGTGTTCTGTTAAATAAAAGGGTGTTGATAAGAAAACTTGTTCGCAAACTTATTTTTATTTGAAAGTATGATGTTTTTAAGCACCCGCGCAATCCAAATTCAATATTCTAATTTATTCCACAATAAATATGTACTTTAATTTTAGCAGCGCACACACCTGAGACATTATCGACAACGCGGAAATAATTTAAAATGGCTGTTTCACACACCCCACCCCCGTCAAAAACAGAACAAAACAAACCGTGTAGAATATACTATGGCAGGCGCAAATGACTTCTGTTCGATTTGGATTGTTCGCGTATTTCACCGAACATAATAAACATACATTATGCAAGAGCTAAATCTGTCAGTTGCAGGTATTTCATTAGTTATATGTTGTATAATCTATTAATTAGACATATATTAACATGACAAGACCATAATTAACTCTCGATGTCATCTGATGGGTCCAATTTTACACAAATTTAAATCTGATTTGCTGTTCGACAATGCATGGTGATTAACCGTAAAAATGGATAAGCGAGACTTGTCTATTATCGTTGCAACAGTAACAATGATAACTGAGGCTACAGTGTTATTGAAATGAATTTTTTCTCGACTCAGAGTTAAGCAACTTTTCTGAACTTTTCAGCATATTCTCTTTACATTATCTATTTTTTAACTATTATAGCGAGAAGTGTCAGCTCTTTATCTATTCTTTCACAATGACGCTTAATAATTGATTAGAATATACAATAAAATAAATTCAAAATTGAGCATATTACTTTACACTCATATTAATAGTATGTGCTTTCCGATCCACTTTCGTCTATTCAAAAGAATAGAGCTAACCACCCTTTAAACAGTTCACTCACAGAACTATATCTGGAACTACTCCTTTAAATCGAATAATGCCTAAAAGGAAATTTAGTCTCCTTCAATTTTACAATTCTTTGTTGTACTGATAATTTTGCCATCCTTTCAAGTGCATAATTATTGCTGACATCAACATTATTGTCACCCGCCTTTCGAAGAAGGCAGCGGACTATTAAAATGGGCCTGTCCATCTGTCTGTTCGTCAAGCTTTTTGGGACATAATAACTCTTCTTCTAATTGAGGTAGAATGTTCAAACTTGGTGTCGGTGTTGATTATAGGTGAATGGCTTGATGGAGTTCGAAGATGAGCATTTTATGTTTAGGATCAGCAGAGATAAGCAATTTGATTGCTTGAAATTGGTCATAATGTGGCCCAAAATATGGCCTTTGTCACCAGTTTTAGGCCAAGTTTGTTCAACTTTCGTCGCTTTTAAGTGATAGTTTTGGCTTCCTGACTTGGTTAGCTAGCTTTTAGGCTTTGTTTCAGCCATGGACTCAAAATTTTAATTATGGTCATAAATTAGTGCTAATAAATTAGCTCTTAGTAGCATTAGTGTAGTATTTTATGCTCTTAAGCAGTCATTTTGTCAGTGAAACTCATAAAAATGGTGTTAGAAAGAAAAATAATCCGGACAAGACAATTTAATCAAATCCACTCAAACGTCATGATGTGACCCAAAATTTGACCTTTGACCTTTGTCACCCTTGAACCACTCTTAAGCAAGGTTTGTTCAACTTTTGTTGCTCTTAAGTGATATTTTTGGTTTCCTGACTTGGTTAGCTAGCTTTTAGGCATTGTTTTAGTTATGGACTCTAAATTTTAATTACAGTCACTAATTAGTGACCTTTGACCTTTGTCGCCTTTGAACCGCTCTTAAGCAAGGTTTGTTCAACTTTTGTCGCTCTTAAGTGATATTTTTGGTTTCATGACTTGGTTAGCTAGCTTTTAGGCCTTGTTTCAGTTAGTGCTAATTAATTAAGCTCTTAAGTAGCATTAGCACAACATTTTATTCTCTTAAGTCATGCATTCTGTTTCTTAGTGCTAAGTATGAAACAGAAGAAGAAGAAGAAGAATTGTTTTATTAACGTGTCACACATTGTACAATAGCAATAAAAACACAATTTGAGGAAAAACAAAAACTATAAGTGTACAATGTCCGGCCTTTAAGGCCTACGAGACACAACAAGCATGATTTTAATCATCTACATTCGAAGATAAACAAAATAAATACATGTAGTAACAAAGATAAAAATAAAATATAAATTTGAATCGTACTAACAATAACATTTTACTATTAGATGTTCTTTAGTATGTTAGCAATCACAATATAAATCGATTAGAATAAGAACACATTAAGTAACTAAAAACAAATAGGCATATAAAATAAAAGTAATCAAAGTGTCATCATATGTTAAAATATTTTCTATGATAAAACATTTTTTTAACAGTGGCGTTACGGTCCGACGTGCGCGAATATCGAAAGGAATTGAGATCTTTGGGTTATAAACTTACATTTCAAGTTTCAACAAAATCGGATAAAAATTGTGACCTCTATAGGGTCCACAACCTTGATATACCATATTTTTACGCTATTTGAGAACGAACGGCGGCCATTTTGTCTGTCAATTTTGGGCCGATTTTCATGAAATTCGAACTCAACCTTCCTTAGGGTGTAACGGTGATATAATAATACGGTTTTTTTTAAATCGGATAAAAATTATGACCTCTATAGGGTCCACAAGCTAAAAACGTGATTTTTCGTACAATCAGGGGCCATTATCCAGGAAGTTACAGTCCGATATGCGCGAATATCGAAAGGAACCGAGATCTTTGGGTTATAAACTTACATTTCAATTTTCAACAAAATTGGATAAAAATTGTGACCTCAATAGGGTCCACAACCTTGATATACCAAATTTTTACGCTATTTGAGAACGAACGGCGGCCATTTTGCTGTCAATTTTGGGCCGATTTCTACGAAATTCGAACTCAACCTTCCTTAGGGTGTAACGGTGATATAATAATACGGTTTTTAAATCGGATAAAAATTATGACCTCTATAGGGTCCACAAGCTAAAAACGCGATTTTTCGTACAATCAGGGGCCATAATTCAGGAAGTTATGGTCCGATATGCGCGAATATCGAAAAGAGCTGAGATCTTTGGGTTATAAACTTACATTTCAAGTTTCAACAAAATCGGATAAAAATTGTGACCTCTATAGGGTCCACAAGCTAAAAACGTGAATTTTCGTATAATCCATGAAGTTTCGATCCGATACATGCCAATATCGAAAGCAGCCGAGATCTTTTGGGGATAAACCTATATTTCAAGTTTCGTCAAAATCGGATAAGAATTGTGACCTGTAGAGAGTCCACAAACAATTGTGGACGGACGGACGGACGGATCAACAGGGGCGACGGCATAATACATCCACATGAAAATGTGGGCGTATAAAAATGGTTCGGAGTGTCGTCCATGACATCCAGACATTTTTGAGCAAAAAAAAGGTTACGTGCCCTTGTTTTGAAATTAGTCTCACTTAACCAGTCTACCGACCATTCTCCGTCTGATTGACAGGCGGGGATAATCAAGATTACTTTTTTACGAAACATGACAAGAACAAAAAATTGAATTTAGAAATAACGCCCGGTGGGCGACACAACAATTGTTTTGAGAACCTTGTAAAAGTAAAATGAAACTACTGTTAAATTCCGACCAGAGCTTTCAAAATCAACAGCTGATGTCAAAATCATGTGGACACATACACTTGGTGCTCCGTCATCCGTACGTTATTGGTCTCCAAACCATTTCGTTTATGTTAAACCAGTTGTAGGAGGTAACATCAGTTTCGAACCGAAGTTATATAGTTCAACCATATCGAGTGATTCGTCTTTTTGTATCCCCAAACCCCTACCAGATCTTAACGGTTCCGAGAAATGTGAAGACGATCGAATATCTGACATTTTTGATCAAACGCTGATTCGAACTGAACCGATCGACCTAGACTTTTCCGATCCTTTCCCAAGCCCGGAAAATGTGCATACCCTTCGAAACAATAATTTTATGTCAGGAAAGGAATGTTTCAAGGCCATTCAAGATCGTGAACATGTGTTTCTGGAAAATTCCGCCTGGTGACAAATCAAACGTGTGGTTTTTAGTTGATAACACAGACAATTTACAGAGACAGAGGGAGGGAAAACATATGACATATTATGATGACTGTGGTGTATGGGATTCGGGAAAGGGTAGGTGTCATTCGCAGGATTATCTGTCGGGTAATTTGGGGTGTGTGTGAACGAAAGCGAGTTGGTGGGAAAACTGTATTTATACCTTTGGTTCCACAACCCACAGACATTATTACAATGCATCGTTTCGAGACTGCTAGTAAGCTGAACCCAACATTCAAAAAACATGTTTCATATTTCACTCAATCCAGTAATCCGATTCTATCTGATATTGCAGTTTATGAGTATTGTGGTACACAGAAAGTGGAGGATAAGGCTCGAACCAATCCAAACGTACTAAAAGAGATCATACAAAACAAACAAGTTCCCCCCAAACAGATGCTTATAGACATGAAAGCAAATTCAACACAGCATGCACCTGCAAGCATAAAACAAATCCAAAACACGTTATACAGAGAAAAACAGAAATCAAAACCTACAGTGCATGCATCCAACGTAGCAGATGAAATACTGGAGGTCATCGGTATGCTAAACACCCACCCTTTTGTTCAGCAAATAGTACATAGAAAAGGTGAAGTCCCCTCGGTAAAGTGTTATACCAATGAACAAATTGTAGGTATGAAGCTCTTTTTAAAAAGCTCGAAGTCTCCAATTTTGGGAATAGACCGGACGTTCAACATGGGGACATGCTACGTGACCGCGATTGTTTACAAGACTGAACGTGTAATCAGGAAAAACCCCAAAGATTATTCCATTATAGTCGGTCCTATCTTACTCCACAAGGATGCAACGACTGCAACATATAAACAATTTTTGTCACATATCGCGGATCAGTTAAGGGTGGTTAATGAAGTTGAACTTAACATGCCTAGTAGTTTTGAATTCGGTAGTGACGACGAAAAAGCCTTAACTAACGCCATAGAGCAAGTATTCCCCAACGCATCAAGAAGATTGTGTAGTAAACACATTAAAGATAACTTGCAATTCCACCTACAAAACAAAGTCGGACTAAATATAAGTGAGAGAACTGAAATAATAGAGAAATTCTTTGGAAATGAAGGACTTGCTTGTGCTAACGACACGTTCGATTTTGAAAAAAGGAAACATGCACTTTCGACCCTGTACGAAAAATATCAGGATTCAAAGAAGTACCTTGAGACTGTTACCAACAGAATAAACAAATTCGTTTACACTTCAAAAAGAAAAAATGATGAAGTTAAATTGTGGACAAACAATAACGCGGAATCCGCAAATCATATTTTTAAATGTGCAATTGACAGGAAACCAAAAAAGGCCCCGGAATTGATTGAAAAACTATATATGTGTATTAATTACCAGTTCATTAATTTAAAATCATCCCTGTATTTTTCCGGAGAATACGAACTCTGTGGCAGATACAAGGCATATTCAGTCTCGGAACAGAAGTGGCGTTGTTTCGGGGAAGAACATAAAGACAAATGTTTTAAAAACTTTCTTAAAGATTCGAAAAGAAACAGGGAAGCGGATGAAATGATATGCTCAAAAAATAAAAAATTCAGTGTAGTGAAAAAAGCAAAATTACCGGCCAAAAAACCGCATCAAATAAAACGTGCACGAAGCGTTCGTGCAACGCGAAGATAAAGTATTTAATTTATTGATTGTGAACAAAATGTGAAATGCCTTCGATATTTTGTATTATGTATTAAATGTATTAAAAACTTGTAAATATATTCCAAATGAATATCATTTTTGTTATGCTCTTCTAAAAAAATAATATCGTCAGATAAGACATTTGGTCGGCGGTAATTACGCCATGGTCGGCGGTAGTTTCATTACGGTCGGCGGTAATTATATGGCAGTCGGCGGTAAAAAGTATTGGTCGGCGGTGGTCGGCGGTGGTCGGCGGTAAAAAGTACCACCCAATTCATCTTACATACATTTGTCTTTTTATATAAATTAGTTACTATGAAAGTGTTGACATAAACATATAATTATTGAAGGATTAAGGCATTTAAACAATAGTAAATGAAACTTAACAGATCAACCACTTTAGTTGCCAGTCTAATGATTAACCAAGCATTATAAATCACTAATGGGAGTGAAGTGAACTAAGATAACAATAAGTAGCCTGGAGCAAGGCGCTGGTTCACTAGCCTGGAGGTCGCCGGTTCGCTCCTGGTATTGGCTGAGACAGTTCCTCGGGATTTTATCCAGGTGGTTTCCCCTTGTCCGTAGGGCAGGACGGAGGGTGTGACAAAAAGGACAGCTGTCTAGTCTTTCGGATGGCACGAAAAACCAAGGTCCCATGTACACATTGGCGTGCATGTAAAAGATCCCTTGGCAGTTGAAATTCAATATATAAGAGTAGGCTGTAGCGCTGCTGTCGGGGCAAAATTTCCCTTGTAGCACACTGTATAGCGTATACAGTAGGATGTTAAACCCCATTAAGTAGCGGGAGTTTACGGTGGTTAAGTGGGTAAGACGCTGGCTCGCTAGTCTGGAGGTTACATGTAGGTGTTCGATCCCTGCATTGGCCGAAAGAGTTCATCCAGACTTCCGGTGTGATTCCCCTTTGTCAGTGATGCAGGACAGAGAGCCTGACATGGTTAGCTGTGTAGTCGTTTGGATGGGATGAAAAACCGAGGTCCTGTGCACACATTGGAGTGAATGTAAAAGATTCCTTGACAGTTGAAATTCGATTTAAGAGTAGGCCGTAGTGCACTGTCCAAACAAAATTTCCCTCATAGTACACTGTATGGCGTACGCCCGTCTTCATTAGTCCAACAGTAGGACGTTAAACTCTATTTCATTTCATTTCATTAAGTAGCCCTTTCATGCTCATAACACGGTTCGACTTTCTGGGAATGTATCGCGTGGATTGTGTTCTCTAAGTATCGGAAATGAATACAGATTCTTCGAATAGATTTTCAACACTTTATTTCAGGAGCAAATAAATAACAGCCACAAGTAAACAACTTATAACTTCCTATCAATCGGTTCTCCAACTAAGCTGCTCTCTCCAACTATAATTCATCCTACATACACTTGTCTTTTTATATAAATTAGTTACTATGAAAGTGTTGACATAAACATATATTTATTGAAGGATTAAGTCTTAAGCCATTTAAAACAATAGTTAAAGAAACTGAACAGATCAAACACTTTAGTTGCCAGCCTGCCATAATTTATATCCAGTGACAAATTAATTGTTGTATGCTTCTAATGACTAACCAAGCATTAATGAATATGAAAATATAGATTTGAAATTAAAAATAGAATTAAAACTATAATAAAATAACATATGACCTATACATTAGTCATGTGTATCCACCTTACTTCAAACAAAACCATGACCCCATGTTTTAATCATTAATACAATCAAAATCCTGATTTTTCCATTAATCAAAATAACATAATCTATTACTATTTTCACGATAATAATTTCTATTTCTGTACAAAGGATTCCTGCTGTAAGGCCTAAAATGGCTAGAACCTTTTCGGACACTTCTATAGGTGGATCTGCTGAACAAATGCCTGCATATCTGTGATCTTGAGTCTTGACTGCTGGTGCTTTTGGCACTAAAACTTGAAACTTCTCGCATAGCTGCAACCTTTATCATAGCAATTGGCAGGATGACACCATTAACACAGGGTTATTAAAAACAGATACATCGTTAGTATCCCGAACATTTTGAACACCCGCATCCTTTTACTGGAGGTCACAGAAACCTATACTTTTTGGGCATCCTTCTTTGCAAAAAATGCCAACTCTCGCTGTCTATCCCTTTGTATTTGGGCAAAAGAACGATATTTCTTTTCCGGACTGGGTAATTAATTTTCTGAGAAGTCCCTTTTAAAGCCCATTTAAACCCCTGGTTGAGACTCCAAGACACTGATAGTTGATCAAGATTTCTTATTGCTGCTACTGCTGCTGAAGGAAGAATAAAGTTGATATCCATCTACTGTTTGAACGGCATTTAGTAATTGAACACATTAAAATAAACACAACAGTTCTATGGATAACAATTACTATATTTCTATAAAGCTACGTTTCAACAATGATTCTCTTGTCGTTATCAAGCACAATACTGATACAGACAGAAGGAACGAAATATATATACAATGTACAATCAAAACATTCAATGAAACCATAAATTAGGAGAACAGTGACCTTTGATCTTGATGATGAAACCATATCATTAGTATAAACATCTAATGTAATGTACACATAGATGGAAACAACTTAATTAATATGGGGTTAAAACCCTAGATGTGTGATAAATTACCTTAACTATAGACAACCTAGCAACGCCATTAAATTGACTCTTATGTGATTATAATACCTATCCGTACAACAGTATACAAATATTTACAGAAACAGCTTAATAAATGTCCTATATAATGTTATGAGTGTACCCTCAAGAGGTGACGTCATCAATAATTCTTGTGTGCTACATATTAAATGTAACAATGTGTGATACATTAAACTAAATAGCTTGAAATAAGTAATACTCCTTGTGGGGTAAATAGTTATATGGATGTGGGGTTAACGTCTATGTTAATTTCCTGGTTTTGTTCTATTTGTGATTAATTAATCATAGGCTCTGGGGATATATATACCACTATCTCTATTTAGTTCTGGTTGATGTCTCTTTATTTGGACGGCCTCCATTAATCTACGGGTTTTCTTTTGGTTGATATTGTTGTTAAGGGTATTTACAGCTGACCAGTTCACTCTGTGGCGTGGATTATTTTTCAGGTGTTCTGATACAGCCGAGTCATTGGTGGTTCCTTTGGACTGGTGCTCTTTGAGGCGGATATCTAATGGCCGTTTAGTTTCACCTATGTATATTTTCTTACAGGAGCAGGTAATCTGGTACACACATCCCTTTGGTTGGATAGGTATGGTTGCTCGGCATTTACCATTAGCGCTAAGGATATCTTTTATTGTTGTACCACTGTAGAAGCTGGTATCTATTCCTGCTGGCTTAAGGAGTCTCCGGATTTGGTAGGATAGCTTGTTGTGGAATGGAATGGAAATGCGAATTTGTGAATCTTGGTTAGTCTTGGCTGGTTTAGGTTCATTGCTAGTGGCTGAATTGATGACTTTCTTAACTAACTGTTCGGGATATTGGTTGAGATTACAGAATGTGTGTTTTATATGTTCTAGTTCTTTATTGAGGAGTTCCGGGTTGCAGATTTTCTTAGCTCTGTGGGCGAGGGTTGAGATGATAGCTGCTTTAACTTCAATAGGATGGTTGGATTTAAAATTGATGTATTGATCGGTGTGCGTGGGCTTCCGATATACACTGGTTTGGATGGTACTGCCAGTTCTCTGCACAAGGACATCTAGAAAGGGAATGGTTTCACAGTTTTCTCTCTCCATCGTGAATTTAATTCTTGGATGCTGGTTGTTTAGGTGTTGTAGAAGGCTGTTGGGGTCATCTTCTTCTTTCAGCATTACGAACGTATCATGGACTTTTCTGTAATAGCAGATGGGAGATATTGGTGAGGACTGCAGTGCCTTCTTTTCCAAGGAGGTCATGTAAACTTCAGTCAGTAGCGGAGATAGGGGGCTCCCCATTGGAAGGCCATGTATCTGTTGGTATAAATCATCACCCCAGGTGAAGTAGGTAATGTTGACACAGTCTGTGATTAATTTGATTATACTGTCTGTGGTGAGCTGTGTCTTTAAAGGCGTTTCTAGTTGGTCTAGGTGTTGACGGAGTACTTCTATAGCTTTAGATCTGGGGACATTTGTGAATAGGTCCACTACATCATAGGACACAATTTCCCTGGATTTTGTATATTTTTAATTTCGTCACAAAATTCTGAAGAGTCACGAATAAAGGATTTAGCGGACTTGCCCAGGGTTGATAAGAGTTTTGAGAGGTATTGGGCTGTGTTGTAGTGGACAGAATCACGCGAGCAGACTAGTAAGCGAGCTTTGATCGGATCTTTATGTATTTTTATGGTGGTCCTCGCATAAGACGGACGGGGGTGGTTAGGTCGCAGTTGAAGGCCATGTATCTGTCGGTATAAATCATCACCCCAGGTAAAGTAGGTAATGTTGACACAGTCTGTGATTAATTTGATTATACTGTCTGTGGTGAGCTGTGTCTTTGAAGGCGTTTCTAGTTGGTCTAGGTGTTGACGGAGTACTTCTATAGCTTTAGATCTGGGGACATTTGTGAATAGGTCCACTACATCATAGGACACAATTTCCCTGGATTTTGTATATTTTTAATTTCGTCACAAAATTCTGAAGAGTCACGAATAAAGGATTTAGCGGACTTGCCCAGGGTTGATAAGAGTTTTGAGAGGTATTGGGCTGTGTTGTAGTGGACAGAATCACGCGAGCAGACTAGTAAGCGAGCTTTGATCGGATCTTTATGTATTTTTATGGTGGTCCTCGCATAAGACGGACGGGGGTGGTTAGGTCGCAGTTGATAAAAAAGATTGTTGTCAATTTGGTTCTTTTCTTTAAGTTCGTTTAGGGTTTTAGCATGTTCTTTACTTAAGGTGCTTGTTGGGTCTTTCCTTATTCTGTGATAGGTGGTAGTATCTTGTAGTAAGTTGGAAACTGTTAAGTGGTAATCATCTTTATCCATAATGACCGTCGATTTGCCTTTATCTGCTTGGACAACTGTAATGTTTTTATCTTCTTTTAATTCTTTTAAGGCTTCCCTTTCTAGTCTGCTGATATTGGTAGGTTGTGGAGTAGATTTGGCTATTAGTTCGGCTATTTGGTGTCTAATGTAGTCTACCTTTCCACCTGGAGCTAACTGCCGGAGACCCTTTTCTATGTTCACTATGTACTCATCATGATTCCGTTCCTTCTGTCTGTATCAGTATTGTGCTTGATAACGACAAGAGAATCATTGTTGAAACGTAGCTTTATAGAAATATAGTAATTGTTATCCATAGAACTGTTGTGTTTATTTTGATATCCATCCTTTCTTCCAGTGGCGTCGTGCCCATTCTCAGGGAAATACAAATATTTTTATTAATATTATTAAGACAGAGGACCTGTCCATTTGTTTTAGTCACCACACGGTCTCCAGGAATTGTATAATTGTCATTATCTGTGTTTAGTTTATTGCACTTTAGTTTAGATGTCATTTGTTAAGGCCTCGCTCAACAGCGGCCTCGGTGATGCGACGGAATGCCTCACGCGTACATCTAGGCTACTGAGAAGATGCATCTCGTAGATGAGCTGCAAAAGTTCTACCCTGGTGACATAACATACTGCATTCGATCAGAGTATGAACTAACAGTGACATTAATTCGTTATATATACATATATAAACAATTCTCTAGTGAATATGTATCCCAACGTTGCAAGATTATATCAACTGACACTAACACTTCCAGTAACCTCATGTGGATGTGAACGTGCCTTCAGTGCACTGAAATTTGTTAAAAACTCCCTGCGCACAACAATGACACAGACACGACTCAGTCATCTGATGATTCTTGCCACACATCCCATCAGGATAGTTGGAAATACCATATCTGGTGAACCGCCGTTGAAGTTAAATAAACTGTGTCCGAGAATAATGTATATATGTATTAATAAATGCCACTATCTCAAATTCAATGGTTATTTTACTTAAATTAATATACAAAAAATAACCCATTTTTTTCGTCAATCCTCCAGAAATGCAGAACCAATTGGATGTGTAGGGGGCAGGATTGGGGTCAAGTACATTTCATTAGCTTTCCAAATACAAATACAACACAAATTTTTCCGGTTACCATTGATCAAATATACAACAAATATAAATACCTCAGTTAAACACACTCTGATAAATGATAAAAAAAATCTTTATCTACATAATATTAAGAAAGTTAGAGTTCGCTGTAGATAGAAAATCCCTATTTATGATTGTATGTTGTATTTGATAAAATATCCATATACGAGTGTCAAAAATAAAGACTGAAAGTATTTTTTATTAAAACACAAATACATCTAAATCAGTGACGGTGCCCCCTCCCCCCATAAATCTGGTCTGCCCTCTGTTTGCCCCCCCCCCCAATAATTTTAGAAAATAAAAAAAAAGTATTTGTGATACGTTTCGGTAATCAATACCTTCTACGGTGAATAAATCCCACATCCCCACTCAGTCATAAACGTGCATGTTGTAGAGCATTTCCGAAAGTCTATTCTTCAAAATTTTCTTAGGGAGGTCTCCAATGGACTCGCTAGTTTGGCGCTCACAAGGGGAATTCGTTGAGGTTCGCAAGTCCGTTCATTTGACATTTTGTGATCAGGCAACGGACGGTATCTGGTAGATCTATTTATCTCGACGATCGGTGCCTGACTGAATACTGACAGACAGCATTTCAGGCAGTCTATTTTTCAAAATTTTCTTGGGAGGTCCCCCATACCCTCTGTAAGGACTCCCTACTTTGACGCTCGTGAGTGGGCTTCGTCGAGATTCGCAAGTCCGTTCGTTTGACACTTAACCTCAACGATCAGTGTCTGAAATACTGCCAGGTTGCATTTCCGGCAACTTGTTTTTCAAAATTTTCTGGGGAGGCCCCCCCTACCCGAGCAGGTAGGGCTCTCATATTTTCGTTACTAAAGTAACTATCCCTACCCCTAGTTGAAGCTCGTGCCATTGCCCCCTGAACCTTGGACTTTGTCCCCAGCTTTGCCCCTCCAATCACCCACGGCTGGCGCCGCCACTGGTCTAAATACGTATTTGACCATAACCCTGGCAGAGGTTGGGGTGGGGGAAGGAATGGGGTTTTGCATGAAGTTGTTCGAAATGTCCATTCAATAATTAAATCTAATCCATCACAGGCGATACATGTACTTAAGTAGATACTAATATTGTCGACCCCCACCTAGAAAAGAATAGAGTCCCTTATATGACCATAGAAAGGGGGTGCGGGTGGGATGGGAGGGGGCGTGTGGGTGGGGGCGAAAATACTAGTATCTACTTAAGTACATGTATCACTTAAGACTTGAAACTAGTTGTGAAGCCCCCCGGCCCCTATCCCATGCGCCCGAATCCTTCAGCTATGGCTACGAGCATGATTTGCTACCTCATCCCCACACGCCCCCTCCCACCCACCCCCCATCGCATCCCCTTTCTCCGGTCATGTCATATATAGGGACTCTATTCTTTTCGAGGTGGGGTGGGGCGAAATATCACTTAAGACTTGAAACTAGTTGGGAAACTCCCGGCCCCTACCGCATGCCCCCGGCTCCTTCGGCTATGGCTACGAGCATGATTTGCTACTATATTATCTTAGTCCACTACCACCGCTGCTTAATATTGAGCGACTTGTTTATTCGACTGAATTATTCGACTGAACTATTCAACTGGATTATTCGACTGAACTATTTGACTGATGTTGTAGACTGAACTAAATGACTGATTTTATCGACTGGACGAGGCCACATGAAAATGTCAAATACTTCATCCCCACACGCCCCCTCCCCCATCGCATCCCCTTTCTACGTTCATATCATATATAGGGACTCTATTCTTTTCGAGGTGGACAAGGACAGCTGTCTAGTCTTTCGGATGGGACGAAAAACCGAGGTCCCGTGTAAACATTGGCGTGCACGTAAAAGATCCTTTGACAGTTGGAATTTGATATAAGAGTAGGCCGTAGTGCCGCTGTCCGGGCAGAATTTCCCTCATAGCACACTGTATGGCGTATTCCCGTCTTCATTAGCCCAGTTCGGAGCAGAACAGTAGGACGTTAAACCCCATTTCATTTCATTTTATTTCTTTTCTAGGTGGGGGGGCGAAAATATTAGTATATACTTAAGTGCATTCATCACTTAAGACTGATGATTTGCTTAATATTGAGCGACTTGTTTATTCGACTGAATTATTCGACTGGTTTATTCGACTGGATTATTCGACTGAACTATTTGACTGATGTTATAGACTGAACTAAATGTCTGATTTTAACGACTGGACGAGGCCACATGAAAATGTCAAATACCTTATCCTCACACGCCCCCTCCCACCCCACACCCATCGCATCTCCTTTCTCTGGTCATGTAATATATAAGGACTCTATTCTTTTCGAAGTGGGGAGGGGGCGAAAATATTAGTATCTACTTAAGTACATGTATAACTTAAGACTAGTTAAGACCTCCCCCCCCCCCCGAGCACCTGGTTCCTTCAGTTATGGCTAACTATTGCCATACCTTAATTATCAAACTACTTTTGCCCGTAAAATCGAACTTGAAACTAGTAGGGAAGCCCCCCGGCCCCTACCCCATGCTCCCGCCTCCTTCAGCTATGGCTATGAGCATGATTTGCTACTCTATATTATCTCAGTCCACTGCTACCGCTGCTTAATATTAAGCGACTTTAGACCGGGAGCCCAGGGGGTCAACCTAGCTGAAAAGTGTACCAATTTTCTCCTATATGGTATCAATGTATGTATATCTGGTATCATCAGAATGTAAGTCTGCCGGGTTTCTGGTGGTGGGTGTGGTATTCCACGCCCTAAATGCCATGACCCCCAACTAGGCTAGATTAGCTCAAAAGTGTACCACATGAAAATCGCAAAGCAATGTACCATACATCTTCAGGTATTACAAAAACACTCTGACAGACATTTCTAGTGGTGGGGTACCCCTGACAGAGCTATGTAATTGCCAGACATTTGTAGTGATGGAGTGTCCCTGACAAGAGTTATCTAATTTCCAGACCAAAGCTAGGCTGGATTAGCTCAAATCTGTACCACCTAAAACAGCTTGGGAGTTGTTCAGTACCACGAGAGGAATCATGAATGACCACTCCCAAACTGTTTTAGGTGGTACAGATTTGATAAATGATAAAAAAAAATCTTTATCTACATAATATCAAGAAAGTTAGAGTTCGCTGTAGATAGAAAATCCCTATTTATGATTGTATGTTGTATTTGATAAAATATCCATATACGAGTGTCAAAAATAAAGACTGAAAGTATTTATTATTAAAACACAAATACATCTAAATCAGTGGCGTAAATCTGGTCTGCCATCTGTTTGCCCCCGCCCCCCAATAATTTTAGAAAATAAAAAAAAAGTATTTGTGATACGTTTCGGTAATCAATACCTTCTACGGTGAATAAATCCCACATCCCCACTCAGTCATAAACTTGCAAGTTGTAGAGCATTTCCGACAGTCTATTTTTCAAAATTTTCTTAGGGCGGTCCCCAATGGACTCGCTAGTTTGGCGCTCACAAGGGGAATTCGTTGAGGTTCGCAAGTCCGTTCGTTTGACATTTTGTTCTCTGGTCGGATAAACTAGTGATCAGGCAACGGACGGTATCTGGTAAGATCTATTTATCTCGACGATCGGTGCCTGACTGAATACTGACAGACAGCATTTCCGGCTGTCTATTTTTCAAAATTTTCTTGGGAGGTCCCCCATACTCTCTGTAAGGACTCCCTACTTTGACGCTCGTGAGTGGGCCTCGTCGAGATTCGCAAGTCCGTTCGTTTGACACTTAACCTCAACGATCAGTGCCTGAAATACTGCCAGGCTGCATTTCCGGCAACTTGTTTTTCAAAATTTTCTGGGGAGGCCACCCTATACCCGAGTAGGTAGGGCTCTCATATTTTCGTTACTAAAGTAACTACCCCTAGTTGAAGCTCGTGCCATTGCCCACTGAACCTTGGACTTTGCCCCAGCCTTGCCCCTCCAATCACCCACGGCTGGCGCAGCCACTGGTTGGGAAGCACACCGACCGCTACCCCATTCTCAATATGATGAGGGAAAAAGTAAAGCATGACTTTATTCAGCAGCGGTGGCAATAACTAAGATGACACCTTAAAGATTTAATTTGAACAATCAAATTTGAACTTAAGGGAACATACAAAATATACAAAAACAATGATAAACGATATTGGAATTAGTGCGTTTTTTCTTTAACTTATGTTTATTACAAACTATTCCAAAATTTTAATAAGCCACCGACAGGTTTATTCGACTGGCTATTTGATTTGGACTTAAGGTTGATTTTTTTCATTCCACAACTTATATTGAGCAGCTTCGCACACAATAATATGCGTGGAATATAATTTTCAATTTATCAAATATCATTTATGCATGCATATGCAACCTAGTTCCATTAAAGGTTGTTTTGTTATTCCCATAAATATTCACACTCGTTTAAAAATTATAAAAAAAATTATTTTCTTAATATTGACAAACGACAAACACAACAGAGGAACAAGATTTTATGCCCGACGCTGGCAATGGTGTTTGCTAAAATATTTAATTTCCGTTAAATGAAATTACGTGTCATCGTTTAATTATTTGGAATATTGAGGCATTGCAGATTAAAATCGAAATATGACATTGCATAACATTTTCAAAACCTTCGTATATCTTCTGTTGATTGAAAAGAAGATACAAAGTTTTAATCCGTTTATGGATAATGAATTATTTATGATAAATTGGGCTGGTCCTTTGTTGGATATACCAACAGTAAGTTGTTTTGTAGCTTTCAAAGTCTGCAGCCTCCTTTCTTCTCAACATTTTGTTGTACAGTTTTATGAATAATAATAATAATAATAATAGTTCATTCTGAACTACATGTACAAGCATGCGTGTGGAATTTACCAACAAATATTTCACATTTGGTGTAGAAATGGTTCCACAACATGACTACAACCTGTCAGTACTGAGTGATATGTCTTCCCTCTTGCTCCAGCCACAGTAGTGGACGGTCCTAACTAAGGCCTTCCTTTGAGCAAGTTTCGTAATCATTTGACTACAAAAAAGTTATTGGCCTATAACTCCCTTAATTTCCAATTACGCTGACCCCAAACTGTACTGTAGGCCTAGGTAGCTTTACCAATTCCAGACATCCAGTTGAAATAAAGGTGAAACCTTACCGTATAATTATATGATTTGATTAAACCCAACTGCCATGCAAAATTTCTGTTCATTTTAAAATGGCCGCCGAACCAGAATCATGTGATTTTATGTCACTCGAAAATGCAAAAAAACTGTTCGGTGAGATATTTGTAACATTACGTATTTCCGTGCATGATATGTGTTGAAAATTTTGCAATTGAACCTAATTTTACTTGCTCAAAGCCTCGAATGGTGTATCAATTATAGTCATGAATAAGAATTATCACAGCTATAAATATTGCAGCTAATTGTGATGGAAAACAAGGTCAGACGCTGGCTCGCTAGCCTGGAGGACGGGTGTTTGATCCCTGCATTGGCTGAGAAAGTTCATCCAGATTTTCCAGCGTGGTTCCCCCTTGTCAGTGATGCAGGACAGAGGGCCTGACAAGAACAGCTGTCTAGTCATTTGGATGATACGAAAAACCAAGGTCTCATGTACACATTGGCGTGCACGTAAAAGATCCCTTGACAGTTGGAATTTGATATAAGAGTCGGCCGTAGTTCCTCTGTCCGGGCAAAATTTCCCTCATAGCAAATTGTATGGCGTATGCCCGTCTTCATTAGCCCAGTTCAGAGCAGAACAGTAGGACGTTAAACCCCATTTTATTTCATTTCATTCCCGATGCATAACAATATCTAACTAAATATCTTACAAAATAATATTACTGTCTGGATCGTCGTAAGTTTTAAACAGATTTCTTCGATTATGAACAAACTATGGAACTTTGGTTATTATAAACTTGCCTGTGTTGAAACTAGGAATTCATGTTTACATCCCAAAGATCTTGGTTCCTTTCGATATTTGCGCATATCTGATCGTACCTTCCTAAATTATGGCCCCTAATTGTACAAAAAATCATGCTTTTAGCTTGTGGTCCCTCTAGAGGTCAAAAAAAATTTCTGATCTAAATAAAACATTTTAGTATATCACCGTTACACCCAAATAATGGTTAAGGTCGAATTTTGTGAAAATCGGACCAAAACTGTCGGACAAAATGGCCGCCCCTTGTACACAAATAGTGTAAACATCTGGTATATCAAAGTTGCGGACCCTCTAAGAGGCCACAATTTTGATTCAATTTTGATGGAACTTGAAATGCATGTTTATAACCCAAAGATCTTGGTTCCTTTCGATATTCGCACATATCGAATTGTAACTTCCTGAATTATGGCCCTTGATTGTACGAAAAATCGCGTTTTGAACTTGTGGTCCCTATTACAGGTCACAATTTTTAACTGATTTAAAAAAAAAAAAATGTGTGAATATGTCACAGTTATACACTAATGATGGTTGAGTTCAAACTTCGTGAAAATTGGACTAAAACTGACGGACATAATGGCTGCCCCTTGTACGAGGTACAAGGTTGTTGATCCTCTAAAGGCTGTGCAGTTTTTATCTAATTTGGATGAAACTTTAAATATATGTTTTTGTCATAATGATCTTGGTTCCTTTTGATAATCACATATATCCGAACGTAACTTCCTGCATTATGGCCCCCGATTGGTCTGAAAAAACACATTTTTAGCTTGTGGATTCTCTAGAGGTCACAATTTTTAAAAAAAGCGTTTAGATATAATCATCATTCCACCATAATGAAGGTTGAATTGGAATTTCAGAAAAATCGAAATGATTCTCTAGAGGTCATAATTTTTTTTCCGATTTTAGAAACCGTTCAGATATATCACCATTCCACCTTAATGAAGGTTGAATTCGAATTTCGGGAAAATCGAAACGAAACTGCCCAACAAAATGGCCGCTCTTTGTACGCAAATTGTGTATAAGTAGGTAATACAAAGGTTATGGACCCTCTAGAGGTCACAATTTTTATCCGATTTTGATGAAACTTAAAACATGTCTTTATATTCCAAAAATCTTAGTCCCTGTCAATATTTGCGCATTTCAGACCATAACTTTCTGGATTATGGCACCTGATTGTGCAAAAAATCGTTTTTGTTTTTAGCATGTTCTCTATCCATCTCTTGCAAAATGTGGGCGTATCCTGCCTGGCAGCCGCTGGTTATCCGATTTTGATGAAACGTGAAATGTAAGGTTCATAACCCAAAGATCTCAGTACCTTTCGATATTATTTGCGCATATTGGACCATATCTTCCTGGATTATGGCCCCTGATCGTATAAAAATCACATTTCAAACTGGAAAGCTATAAACTTTGCAGAGATTTTACTAGAATGTAAAAAGACGGTAACAAAATAAAGGAACGCTCAAACTCAATACCGAGTTGAGACTTGTAGCTTATATTCTTACACTATACTTGAATTATTGTAAAAGTACCGAGAACTGTTTCGGTGTAGTATGATATCTCCCGGGTAGTGATGTAATCAACTTCTATTTTGGTATTGGTCGAATTTAAAGTTTGTGGGATTTCAATTTTTCAAGAGAGAACTTTTTTATTTGTTGGGATATTAACTCTTAACTGACCCACGGTGACTTTTGTCGACACCTATAACGTTACGTTAAGTACCCACGGCAACTTTTGTCGACAAAACCAGTTAGCCGAATGCAACGTTTCTAGCGTAATGAGAGTTACTTCCCTTATGAACAGATGATTTTTTCTCGTTTGTTTACTTCGTGTTTGACATTTTGACAGTGAAAAATCGTACTATTTCTTTTTGAAAAACTATAATAAAAAAGTGATATGTCTAGGCCTATAGGACGACGTTCTCCTAACGACGGATTACCATCCATTTTGAATGACAGCGATTCAGATTTTATCGGTGGTGTAGAATTTTATAGTTTTGCGTTAGAACGTGATAGTGATAGGCTAGTAGGCCTACTGATAGGCCTAAATGATAGAAGCAAATAGGCTTAATCAACAAACTACTTAAATAAGCTTACATTAAAAGAGATTTATGATGAATGATTTTTAGTTTACAACAGCCGAACAAAAAAAATAGAACTAACCATTATATACATAAATTTTGCATGAAATGTCTAAATTTTTGGTATAAAATTTATATTTATGAAAATAACATTAAATTTAGATTATTTCATCCATTTACATGTAGGGTCTATCTACAGTTGTTTGTTTAATATTATATTATGACTTTAAAATGTATGCCCTATATGTATATTTTAACACTAATGACGATTATGACCTGGGTTTTTATGACGTTATGACATCAAACCTCTGGGTCATTTAAGAGTTAAAGGCTGGGGCTATTTGCCACATGTGGTAAGACAATTCGGAGGTTATTTGCCACTTGTAAGTCTCTGTACTGCAGTTATCAACCGATTTCAATGACACTTACAGATCACGATAACATTAATGATATCTCAGAGTAGCCAAAATTCGACCACTTCCGGTTAGCGGTTTCCGAGATATCAGGTTACCACACATTTCATGCAGCACGACTGCAGACCACAATTATGAACCGATATCCATGAAACTTACAGAATATGATAACATTAATAATATCTCAGAGTAGCCAAAATTACGACCACTTCCAGTTAGCAGTTTCCGAGATATCAGGTTACCACACATTTCATGTGGCACGACTGCAGACCGCAATTATCAAACGATTTTGATGAAACTTGCAGATTATAATTACATTAATAATATCTCAGAGTAGGCAAAGTTTCGACCACTTCTGGTTAGCAGTTTTCGAGATATCAGGTTACCACACATTTCATTGAAATCGGTTGGTAATTGCTGTCTGTAGCCGTGCCACATGAAATGTGTGGTAACCTGATATCTCGGAAACTGCTAACTGGAAGTGGTCTAGACTTTGTCTACTCTGAGATATTATTAATGTTATCATAATCTGTGAGTTCCATTGAAATTGGTTGATTTTTGCGGATTGTAGCCGTGCCACATGAAATGTGTGGTAACCCCCATTTCTCGGAAATCGCCAACCGAAAGTTTGGTTACTCAGAGATATTATCAATGTTATTATGATCAGTAAGGTTCATTAAAATCGGGTAACAATTGTGGTCTGTAGTCGTAAGGCTATTTTGAAATTCGTGCTTACCACATGTGGCAAATAGCCACTGCCGATATTAAATTGTGCAGTGGATTTTATTTAATGGGAGGTGATTTCAAACACACAGGTAAGTTTATAATAACCAAAGTTAGGTAGTTTGTTCATAATCGAAGAAATCCGTTTAAAATATACGATGATTCAGACAGTAATTTTCAAGATGTGGGGTAATCGCCAATATTTAATGTTACATATCACTTAACAAAGCTATATTTATATTCCTCTTTTCTTAAAAGCATTCAATGCGAAACTTCCAACATTTTCTACACACTCTTCATTATTAGTAAATTGAATCAGTTATGAGGTTTGATAAATGGTGAGAGATATTGTTGTCTCAAATTATCAAAATTAGACAATACAATAAGAAATGTTTTTCATCTTCTACTAACTGAAAGTTGCAGTTTTTATACACCCACATTTTCATGTGGAGGTATATTGTCGTCGGCCCTGCCCGTCCATCTATCCGCCCAAATTTGTTTGTGGACACTCTACAGGTCACAATTCTTATCCAATTTAGACGAAACTATAGATTTATCTCCAAAAGATCTCAGTTGCTTTCGATATTGTCATGGATTATGGCCCCTGATTGTACAAAAAATCACGTTTTTAGCTTGTGGACACTCTAGAGGTCACAATTTTCATCTGATTTTGATAAAACTTGAAATGCATGTTCATAACCCAAAGATCTTGGTTCCTTTCGATATCTACACATATTGGATCATAACTTCCTGAATTATGACCCCTGATTGTACGAAAAATCGCGTTTTTGTCCCCCGCCTTTCGAAGAAAGCAGGGGACTATTAAAATGGGTTCGTCCGTCTGTCTGTCTGTCCGTTACACTTTTTGGGACACAATAACTCTCTTCCTAATTGAGCTAGAATGTTCAAACTTGGTGTATGTGTTTATTAGGTCAATGCCTTGATGGAGTTCGAAGATGAGCATTTTCCGCTTAGGGTAAGCAGAGATAAGCAATTTGATTGGTTGATGCTTTGGGACACGATAACTCTCTTCCTAATTGGGCTAGAATGTTCAAACTTGGTGTATGTGTTGATTAGGTCAATGCCTTGATGGAGTTCGAAGATGAGCATTTTTCGCTTAGGGTAAGCAGAGATAAGCAATTTGATTGGTTGATGCTTTGGGACACGATAACTTTTAATTGAGCTAGAATGTTCAAACTTGGTGTATGTGTTTATTAGGTCAATGCCTTGTTTTTGGATTTCGGTGGGGGACATCAGCCTCACTGTTGGCTTGTTAGCTTGTGGTCCCTCTAGATGTCAGAATTATTATCCGATTTAAAAAAACCTTTGAATATATCATAGTCACCGTTACACCGTAATGATGGTTAAATTCAAATTTTTTGAAAATGGGACCAAAACTGCCGGACAAAATGGCCACCGCTCGTAAGCTAATAGTGTAAAAATATTATATGGTATATCATGGTTGTGGACTCTCTAGAGGTCATATTGGCACATATTGGATTATGTCCCTTCCACAAATGCGTTTTCCTGCTATTCCAGCCTGTGAATAGAGCAACTTCAATTTGGTCCAATATAGCCTACCTGGCTGACCGGAATTCCAAACAACCAATCAATCGTCGCTGGGTTCGGATGTATACCCTCCCGGAGAAAATTTTGAAAATTTAACCACCACAAATGCGTTTTCTGCTATTTCTAAACTCCAAAAGTATCCAATGGTTTTGTAACCGAAATCCCACTCTGAATTCCAACCATCCAATCAGACTGTTGCAGCTGCATTCACAAATAATAATCGATGCCCAAAAAATGTCGCACAGAGTAGAGTGACTCCAGGCAACATTTTTTAATCCATAGTCAACTCTGTACAAATTTGTGGCATTCAATTAAAAGAAAAGTAAAATTAGTGTTATATTTTAGGGTTCAATAACAGTAAGGGAAGCAAAACTAGAAATGCCCGAAAAAATTTCGGGTTTACAGGCAGCGGCGCCGGTTTTCTTCGAGAGGCGAAGAAGTGGAACTGACCTTGTATGGACCCCGCAAGAAAATTTTGGAATATTTGACAGCCGCAAACGCGTTTTCCTGCAATTTCAGCCCGTAAAGTCAGCTTGCCCGAAAGTTAGGGGGGCAGCTGCCCCCCTGGCTCGTACGCCTATGATTATGGCCCCTGATTGTACCAAAAATCGTGTTTTTAGCTTGTGGTCCGTCTAGACGTCACAATTATTATCTGATTTACAAAAACGTTTGAATATATTACCGTTACACGGTAATGTTGGTTGAGTTCGAATTTCGTGAAACTCGGACCAAAACTGTTCGACATAATGGCCGGCCCTCGTACGCAAATAGTGTAAACATTTAGTATATCAAGGTTGTGGACCCTCTAGAGGTCAAAATTTTGATGAAACTTGAAATACATGTTTATAACCCACAGATCTTGGTTTCTGTCGATATTTGAGCATATGGGATTGTAATTTCCTGAATTATGGCCCTTGATTGTTCGAAAAATCACATTTTTTGCTTACAGATTCTCTAGAGGTCACCATTTTTTCCGATTTTAAAAACCGTTTAAATATATCACCATTCCACTATAATGAAGGCTGAATTTGAATTTCGGGTAAATTGAAATGAAACTGCCCAACAAAATGACCGCTCTCTGTACGCAAATTATGTAGACGTGTGTAATACAAAGGTTGTGGACCCTCTAGAGGTCACAATTTTTATCCGATTTGATGAAACTTAAAACATATCTTTATATCCCAAAGATCTCAGTCCCCTTTGATATTTGCACATTTCAGGCCATAACTTTCTGCATTATTGCCCCTAATTGTACAAAAAATAGTGTTTGTTTTTAGCTTGTTCTCCATCCAGCTCTTGGAAAATTTGGGCGTATCCTGCCTGGCAGCCGCTGGTTTTTATGCGCCCACATTGAAATGTGGTCGGATATTGTCGTCGCCCCCATCCCTCCTTCCGTCCGTCTGTCGTCGGTCCTGCGTTCACAATTGCTTGTGGATGCTCTACAGGCTAAAGTTAAAATCCGATTGACTTTAGATTTATATACAGTGTTTAAGGCCATGGGACGAAGAAGCCTATTGATTTTCAGTGATTTTCGATAATTACTGCCAGAGTTATGGCCCTTGATCACTTCAAAAAATCTTGTGGAAGCTCTAGAGGCTAAAGTTAATATCTGATTGACTTTAAATTTATACACAGTGTTTGAGGTCATGAGACGAAGAATCCTATTGATTTTCAAAGATTTCCGATAATTACTGCCAAAGTTATGGCCTTTGATCACTTTGATACGAACTTGATACGAACAAGTAAATTTTTATGACTTGAACAGCTAAATCCATGCTATTAAAAGTTTTGTATACTAAATGTTAGCATGGGGCAGAACTTTATAAAAACCAAACAAATTCTAATGGTTTTCTGATAATTACTTCATGAGTTGTTACTCTTTATCAGATTTTAGTGTATTATAAATGTTTCATTACCGAAAAAAGTAAAAATATGCAACAACACTTGTTGACTGCCCGGACGATTTAGCTGCTGTGGGCGTATGTTTTGTTGCCTAGCAATCTATCTTTATTAATTCCATATTGTTTCAATTTAGTCAATAAAGCTTCATTCCAAGTTCATGCCAAACTTTATCAAACGCTTTTGATACATCACAAAATATAAATCGAATTTGCTTTCCTTTATTAGGATTACTTATTATAACATCATACATTTCCAAAAGTTGATTTATTGTAGAATCGTTTGGTTGAAAACCAGACTGATACTTATATAATAGGTTATTTTCTTTTATAAAATTATAAAGATTTTTGAATTAAGATTTTCTCTAATATTTTACTTAATGAGCATGATAATGAATTTGGTCTATAGTTGTCATGGTAATGCGGATCACCCTTTCCTTTATACGCTGCAATAATATGTGAAGTCTTCCAAAAACCAGGTAATAATTGGAGTTCTAATGAAAGATTAAAAAATTTGGTGAGAGGACTGGTAATTGAGGGAGTTAACTTTTTCAGTACAGCTGGACTTATATTATTGGGGCCAGAAGGCTTTGAGCAGTTAAGTAGTAGTTATTAGCACACTTTCCTCGGTGTATCGGTGAATATCAGGACAGTTTTGGTCGAGGGGCCCAGCCGAGGCAGCTCCCGACCAAAACTGTCCTGATATTCACCGATACACCGAGGAAAGGTGCTAATAAGTTACTTACATCACATTTCTATCGAGTATTGTGAAGCAAAATGTGAAAAATAGTATTTATTATCGAGTCGTTTCAACCGAAAAGTGACAAATACTTTCTGTTCTTTCATTATTTATCCCTTTCTGAGCCTCACGTTACATTTCATGGTAGAATGATTTCGCAGTGGAGAGACGACCTGAGTAGTATTTACACGTGCGTCTTGCTATGATACAATCACGTGTTTGTTTAGACCAGATCGTCAAAACAATGTCTATGGCGTAGAGGACTGCGATATTATTAAATGTAGTGTAAAGGAAATGCGAAACGTGGGTCATTCCTGGTGAAAGTATGCATCGGCGGATGGTTCTTCCGTTGAAATTTAATTGTAATAAAGTTTATGACTTTCTAGGCTTTTTTTTTCATCCTGCTTATTTTCAATGCCTGTGAAGTGTCCAGCAAGAGAACTGCGCCTTCTATCATTACAATTAATTAAAATAATTATTCAATATTCTAATTTATATATTTTGCATATTAATATAAATCAAACCAAATTATGAAATAGATGCCAATCGGTATGTATAATAATTGATTTTTGTAATATGTTGTTATGTTAATTTAATGTCATTGTATATGTTTTTGAACTGCCATGTAGTTCCCCCCATTTTGTTTTGTTACTATGAATTTGACTAGTTGTTTCATGTACATTGGTTAGAGCCTCGTTATCAATTGCGATCTGAGTCGGACTAAACGTCCGCTACTTGTTGCTTGATAGATATCTAAAACGGTATAAAAGTATCCGTGTATCAGAAATGATCAGTACTCTTTCTGTACATTTCTGATACACGGGTACTTTTAAGCATGTATTGCAATTAAACAGGACAGTTTTATCAAAGGTTGCCAGTGGCAACGAGTAGAAGTGGGATGTAAGAATTAGTAACTGGCCTTTTACTTCTTGTTCACTTCTAAGTCTAAATTTACTGAGTGCACTGCTTTCATCTTTTTTCAGTGCACATAAATATTTTTCCATGTTATATGAATTCTTATACTAAAAATCATGTTTTGAATAGGACCATTTAGATGCTGGATAGTCTAATTCTGGTCAGTGTGCTTTCAGGTCTGGATATATATACTCTTCCAAAAAAAGTAGGAGATATTGAAATGCAAATATCTATGCAGGTTGTGATATGATAAATAGTCATGGACACTTGACATGCTTTGAGAGTATGTGCACAGATGAAGAAATTATCGCCCCAACAGAACCACTGAGCTGCACGTGCGACACGCAGTAGCGCCATACACGTGGGAGGGGTTCATTGTCAAATTTGACACTTCAAGGAAGGGTTGATGAAAACTGCCACATGCTGGTTTATCCTATCCATGTTTGCTTTCCTATCGGTTCTTGCATAAATTTTACTGTTTAACGTATCTTTGCTTTAGTGTGTTACGTTTAATTTGCAATGAGACGTCTTCAACATGATGAACGTCTATGTGCTATTGGCATGCTTCAAATGGATTCTTGGACATTGGCAGGACGTTGTTGACGTTGACGTAACCTCTGTCCAAGCATGTCCCAGACATGCTCGATGGGGGAGAGGTCGGGACTCAGTGCTGGCCAAGGTAATGTGGTGATGTTCTGTTGTTGGAGGTAACCTGTAACGATCCTGGCCCTGTGACATCTTGCGTTGTCATCCTGGAAGATGAAACGGCGGCCATGACGTCGTGCGAACGGCACAACATGGACTGCCAAGATGTTGTCCCGGTAGTACTGGCCTGTAACACGCCCTGCAACAACATGTAAAGCCGTTCTTCCAGCAACAGTGATGCCTCCCCACACCATAACAGAACCACCCCCAAATCGATCATGTCTGATGACGTTAACGTCTTGGAAGCGCTCGTTTCGACGACGCCACACCCTCCTACGTCTGTCCAAAAAATCAACAGTGAACCTTGACTCATCTGAAAACATCACATTGCTCCAGCGTCGATTATCCCAGTGTTGACGATCCCTACACCAACGTCGGGCGCGAAGGTGACCCCTATGCAGTCGATTCCGAATCGTCTGGCCACTCACTCTCACACCAGTGTCTGTTTGAAGACGAGCGCTGATCTGATTTGCTGTGATGACACGATTTCTCAAGGCCAAGGTACGGATAAATCGATCCTGGGCTTGAGTTGTCGCCCTTGGTCGACCTGAGCGTGGTCTGTCCTGTACAGATTGTGTATCACGGTATCTGGACCATAGCCTGCTTATGACAGACTGAGAAACATTCATCGTCCGCGCCACAACCGCCTGTGTTGTGCCGATCTGTAGCATGCCAAGGGCACGTAACCTTTCATTTTGGGTAAGCCGACGCATATCAAAATTTGTTTTCTGGTCACTAAAACAATTAAACTGATGTTTCCACCCTGGAATTCAATGCCACAATGACTGTAACATTCAAAGTCAGAGTCGTGCAAATCTTGGGTTGGACCCCCATGATGATCCCAAGCATCACCTGCATTCCATGCGGTAGCTATTGGTGCGTTTGGGCGTCACATGTAACTGGAAATGTTTCTTCTGTTAGGTTCTATAGTGACTTTTTTCGTAGTCATTTGCATATTTTAGTATTATGCCCCCAAAATCAAATATCCCCTACTTTTTTTGAATAGTATATATGAACTGATTTACATTGAATCGTTTCCGTTTTTACTCTAATTTTAAGTCAGAAATAATCCAGAGGTCTCAATCGAATGGCGGTCACTAGCGTGGGGTTATTCCAGTCTACACCTATAGTAAATAAGAATATGTCGTCACCGTCTGACATGAATCGTGGAATTCGTCTAGCCTCATTTTTCGAGTCCCTTGTTACAAATGACACCGGAACGCATTATGGTACTCGATTCGTGTACCAAAGGTAAAATGATTATTTTGTCTTTTCCCGGTAAGATCACAACATCAATGTTGATTTAAATTGACAAATAATTCGTGTTTTCAATGTCGAAGACTTTGGATGATATTGAGTTAGAGACTTAGCTACTTTAAATTTTGGGGGTTATTGTCATTTGGAAAATATTATTTTTTTGTCCCCCCCCTTTTGAAGAAAGCTGGGGACTATTAAAATGAGTTCGTCCGTCCGTCTGTCTGTCCTTCTGTCTGTCCGTCACACTTTTTGGGACACAATAACTCTCTTTCTAATTGAGCAAGAATGTTCAAATTTGGTGTAGGTGTTTATTAGGTTAATGCTTTGATGGAGTTCGAACATGAGCAGAGATAAGCAATTTCATTGGTTGATGCTTTGGGACATGATAACTTTAGTTCTATAGTTTCATTACATCAATACCTTGACTAAGTTCAATAATGAGCATTTTCTTCTCAGGAAGCAGATCGATAAGCAATTTGATTGGTCGAGACATTGGAACACAATAACTCGCATTCTAATTGATGTAGAATGTTCAAACTTGGTGTAGGCTTTCATTAGGTGAATGCCTTGATGAAGTTCGGTGATGAACATTGTATGCTTATGGTAAGCAGAGATAAGCAATCTGATTGGTTGACGCTTTGGGGCATGATAACTTTGGTTGAAGTGAGAGCAATGAAACTCCGAATATAGATTCATTATATCATTACCTTGACTAAGTTCGATGGTGAGAATTTTCTGCTTAGGTTACCAATTTGATTGGTCAAGACTTTGGAACATAACAACTCTGCTTTTAATTGAGGTAGAATGTTTAAACTTAATGTAGATGTTCATTAGGTGAATGTCTTGACTGAGTTCAGTGATTAACATTTCGAGCTGAAGCTAAGCAGAGCTTATCAATTTCATAATCTTGATTCTATTTGATAGAGAGTGATGAAACTTAGTGTATAGTTTGATTGCTCGATACTTTTGAAAGAAATAACTGTGCTATTAATTAATATGTGTCATCTAATTATTTTGGGATTTCGGTGGGGGACATCAGCCTCACTGTTGGCTTGTTTCTATTCATATTTTTATCCATAACTTGCAAGTTACTGATCTCGCATGGCATTAATTGTATTGTGGATATCTTCAACACCAATCCTTAACGGTGCTAAAGGAATTCCAAATGCAGACGATTCATGTTAATGTCACATGGACTGAATTATCTTGCTGTAATTTTGTCCACCTTGGTTACATAGCTGTCATGCGAGTAAAATCATACATAATTAATTAAAAATGCATTGAAAAAAGCCCTATTCATTCATCCTTTTCTGAACATTCACAATACATTGTAGTAGCCTATTTGATTATGTTTTATCGTGCAGAAATTGCTGTGAATACGAGACCGACGTAAGCGAGCAATGTAGCTTCCGACTAATTACGTAATATATGTCAATCTTCGAGCATTGTTTAGATCATTGTAAAAGTTATTCAACATCGAAAATCATGAATATTACGATCAGACTAAGCATTAGTAGAGAGAAGAGTGAAGACACGCCGCATAGTACTAATTACTATTATAATACTAAGTAGTCATGTTTTCCATACATTTATTGTGTCTAGATAAGCACGACTAAAAACAGACCGACTCCTAAAATGAACGTCGTGTTGTGAATTGTAGAATAAAAAGGGTAGGTTCACGTTTTCGAGTAACCGTGAAAGGATTTTTATACGCCCAATTTTCATGTGGACGTATATTGTCATCTCCCCTGTCCGTCCATCCACAATTGTTTGTGGACACTCTACAGGTCACAATTCATATCCGATTTTGACGAAACTTGAAATATAGGTTTATCTCCCAAAGATCTCAGTTGCTTTCGATATTGGCATGTAACGGACCGAAACTTCATGGATTACACTAGGGACCGGGTATCATTCAGATTTAATGAAAAAAGGAAAGAAACTGAGCTTACCATCTATAATCTAATACACATATTCAGTTAATAGATTGTCATGCAGAAAGTGTTAAATACCATCAAGATTCATCAAAAACCGCCCAGTTTGTGCTACAGAGTTCAAATAATTGAAAAACTTCCTGGTCAGGACACCTTAGTAATGGCAAAATTGATCCTGTAGTTATACAAAAAAGAACTCAGGCAGAAGAAACTTGGATAATAAAATTACAGACCATTTTCCCTTATGGTCTCAATGATAGATTTAAAAACATACAAGAAATTGTTACAAAAAACTTGATCATAAATTTCAAAATAAAAAATGTTCCATAAAAAAATCAAAATTTCAAAAAAGACCCAGAAAGTATTTTGAATGAATTGTATTCTGTATGTCAATGCCATACTTCCGATAAATTGTCCTGTGCAGCTTGTGTACTCAACCTAGCCCGAAAAATTATACACACTTTGAACAAATCTACAGCTTAGAAACTTGGTGTCCTCATACAGGACATCATCTATTCTAATCAACTTAAAGTACGCTTTCTTCCTCAATATTACGATGTTACAAACGATTTGATAAATAGTAAATTTTCACCTAAGCATTCAGTACAGCCTCATAAAGTGCAAAAGAAAAAACCTGACGTGTTATGTAAAATCCTTTTTATACGCCCACATGGAAATGTGGTCGTATATTGCCGTAGCCCCCGTCTGTCCGTCCTTCCATTGTCCACAATTTCTTGTGAACACTCTACAAACTACATTTATCATCTGATTTTTTTAAAATTGATATATGTTGTTTGCATTAGTGAGATGAAGAAGTCTATTTAATTTCAAGAACTTCCGTTAATTTCTTCTGGAGTTATGGCTTTGTTTAACTTTGTTTCACCTTGTGAATGCTCTAACAACAAAAGTTATCTACCGATCTGTATGAAATTTATAGGCATCATTTAAATTAGTAAAACAAAGAATCCTATTGAATTTCAGCAATTTCCGTTAATTACATCTAGAGTTATGGCCCTTGTTTCACTTTGTTAAATCTTGTGAACGCTCTGATGACAACAGTTATCACCCGATCTATTTGAAATTAATATGCATCATTTAAATTAGTGAAATGAAGAAGCCTATTGAATTTTAGCAATTTCTGTTAATTACGCCGTGAGTTATGGCCCTTGTTTCACTTTGTTGTACCTTGTGAATGCTCTAACGACAAAAGTTATTATCCGATCTGTACGAAATTTATATGCATCATTTAAATTAGTAAAACAAAGAAGCCTATTGAATTTCAGCAATTTCCGTTAATCACATCTAGAGTTATGGCCCTTGTTTCACTTTGTTGAATCTTGTGAACGCTCTAATGACAACAGTTATCATCCGATCTGTTTGAAATTGATATGCATTATTTAAATTAGTGAAACGAAGAAGCCTATTGAATTTCAGCAATTTCCGTGTATTACTCCGTGAGTTATGGCCCTTGTTTCACTTTGTGAATGCTCTAACGACAAAGGGGGGCTGGGTGGCCAAATGGTTAGCACGTGCTTGCGCTGTATCATACGGCCTGTCATTGAGTCAACTGGTGTGGTTTCGAATCCCTGGTTGTACGTGACAAGGAGTAGGGTCGCCTGTCCAACCTCCGGTTTCCTCCCACTGCTAAAGACCCCTATGTGCAAGCGAATTATTGAAATAAAATCAAACCATATATTAGTCCCGAAATGACCTAGTTTGTGTCGAGTGGACATTAAACCCCATTTCTCTCTCTCTCTCTCTCTAACAAAAGTTATTATCCGATCTGTATGAAATTTATATGTATCGTTTAAATTAGTAAAACGAACAATATAATTGAGTTTCAGAAAATTTCTGTTAATTACATCTAGAGTTATAGCCCTTGTTTCACTTTGTTGAAACTTGTGAACTCTTGAACGACAAAAGTTATCACCAAATCTGTATGAAATTCATATTCATCATTTAAATTAGTGAAATAGAGAATCCTATTGAATGTCAGCAATTTCCGTCAATTACTTCTAGAGTTATGGCCCTTGTTAAACTTTGTTGAACCTTTTGAACATTTGAACGACAAAAGTTATCATCCGACCTGTATGAAATTTATATGCATTTTTTGAATTAGTAAAACGAAAAAGCCTGTCGAATTTCAACAATTTCTGTAGATTACTTCCAGAGTTACGACCCTTGTTTTAGTTTTTATACGCCCACATTGAAATGTGGTCGTATATTGTCGTCGCCCCCATCCGGCGGTCAGGCGTCCACAATTGCTTGTTGACGCTCTAGAGGCCAAAGTAAATATCCGATTGACCTTAAATTTGTACACAGTGTTTAAGGTCTTGAGACGAAGAATCCTAGTGATTTTCAGCGATTTCCAATAATTTCTGCCAGAGTTATGGCCCTTGATCAATTTGAAAAATCTTGTGGACGCTCTAGAGGCCAAAGTTAATATCTGATTGACCTTAAATTTATACACAGTGTTTAAGGTCATGAGACGAAGAAGCTTATTGATTTTCAGCGATTTCTGATAATTACTGCCAGAGTTATGGCCCTTGATCACTTTGAAAAATCTTGTGGACGCTCTAGAGGCCAAAGTTAATATCCGATTGACTTTAAATTTATACACAGTGTTTAAGGTCATGAGACGAAGATACATTTTGATTTTCAACGATTTCCGATGATAACTGCCAGAGTTATAGCCCTTGATCACTTCAAAAAATCTTGTGGAAGGTCTAGAGGCTAAAGTTAGTATTCAAGTGATTTTAAATTTATACACAGTGTTTGAGGTTATGAGACGAAGAATCCTATTGATTTTCAGCGATTTCTGATAATTACTGCCAGAGTTATGGCCCTTGGCCTTGATCACTTCAAAAAATCTTCTGGACGCTCTAGAGGCCAAAGTTAATATTCAATTGACTTTAAATTTATACACAGTGTTTAAGGTCATGAGACGAAGAAGCCTATTGGTTTTCAGCAATTTCCGATAATTACTACCAGTGTTATGGTCCTTGATTTTCAACAATTTCCGCTCTAAAGGCTAAAGTTATCATCCGATTGACTTCAGATTGATAGACAGAGTTTAAGATCTTGAGACGAACAAGTTATTGATTTTCAATAAATTTTTATGACCTGAACAGCTAAATCCATGATATTAAAAGTTTTGTATACAAAACATTAGCATTGGGCAGAACTTTATAAAAAACAAACAAATTGTAATGGTTTTCTGATAATTACTTCATGAGTTGTTGCTCTTAATCAGATTTTAGTGTATTATAAATGTTTCATTACCGAAAAAAGTAAGAATATGCAACAACTCTAGTTGACTGCCTGGACGATTTAGCTGCTGTGGGCATATGTTTCGATGCCTGGCAACCTATCTTTAGAACCTTGTGAACCCTCAAACGACGAAAATCATAATGTCATCTGTATGAAATTGTCTATTAAATTCCCCCTAATTACCTACAAAAGAATAAATATGCGACAACCCTTGTCGACCGCTGGGACGATTTAGCTGCTGTGGGTGTATGTTTTATTGCCTGGCAACCTATCTTAACAAATAAACATATACAAGACATTAGATTGAATAGAATCTTTAGAGACCGATCAGTAATTAAATCTATACCAGATACTATTCCTAAAATTTCACCAACAGTTGTATACAAATTTTTACCTCCAATTCGTAATAAAATATTTAACTACCATCAAACTATTGAAAACCTTAACGTACAAGAATTTATTAACAATTACGATAATACTACATGTCAATATGCCAACTTTCCCTTTAAAGACAAGTTTCATGACCATATACTGACAGGAAATTTCGATATTGTTGAAGATAAAAATCTTAAAAAAACTTTTTCACTTTGGACCACAATTTCGAGAACAACCAAGTAAAACTAATTTCAAAAAGTTACATAATAATCTAAAATCTCAAATCAGGAAATGCATAGTAGCTTGGTCTGATAAATTTCGTGCATCTTTAGAATTTTTTGGAGAATGGAAAAACACTGTTATTGATCTCTTGTCAAAGAGAATCAAATATATAAAACTTAACCAAAGACACCCGCCACCCGAAGTCCTAAATAATACATCCGCAATTGAATGTCTTGCTTCTCTTCAAGATAGATTTGTTCTAACGCCTGTCGATAAGGCCAGCAATAATATTGCCTTTATCTGTAAAAAATACTATATTAGAAATATTCTTACTGAAGTTGGACTTTGGCCCAATACCCATAACGACACTTATAAATGCATTACGGATTTAACTAAACTAGATATTTTACATAACAAATATACATTTAACAGGAGTAATGATATTAAAGACAATGTGAAAATAGATGCACTACCTTACATTTATTCTATACCTAAATTCCATAAAAACCCAGTAAAATTCAGATACATAATATCCTCCAGTATCTGCCAAACGAAACCATTAGCTAAGACTATCACCAATGGACTTAAATTATGCCAAACTCAACATGCCATTTGGTGCAGAACACTTCGTAGCTATACTGGAATTAATAGTTTTTTCATAATTGATAAAAATAATCCTATAGTAGACACTTTAGAAAAGATCAATAAAAAAGTTAATGCAAAAACACTAGAAACGTTTGATTTTTCTACTTTGTATACTATGCTTCAACATGCCGATCTTAAAGATAATTTGGATTGGTTTGTAGATAAAGCCTTTAATGGAGCTTTCGGGAAAGGAAGAAACTTGATGGCCATTTATGCAGAAGATGCTAAATGGATTATAAAACGTTGCAATCTGACACTGTAGTTTTTGATAAAGAAAAATTTCAAAATATCATACATTTTCTCATTGACAATGCCATATTTGAGGTTGGGGATCAGATAATACAGCAAAACATTGGTTTACCAATGGGAACTGACCCCGCCCCATTTATGGCTAATGCACATTTATATAAATACGAATTCTACTTTCAAGACCATAAAAGAAAAACAGATTACAAAGTAGCTAAAAGTCTAAACTATACCTTCCGATACATTGATGACATAACACCTATCACTGATAACGGAAATTTCAACAAATATAAAAGTGAAATATATCCTCCTGAACTAATATTAAATAAAGAAAATTCTGGCACTATAAATGCATCTGTTCTTGACCTGGACATCAATATAATTAACAATAAATTTAATGTCGGTATTTTCGACAAAACTGACAAATTTGGTTTTAAAGTAGTAAAGTCAATCTATAGTAACATACCAGATACCATACTATATAGTGTTTTCTATTCACAGGCATTACGATTTTTGACAATATGTTACAATAAAGAACTATTTCTCTCCCAAAATAACCCCCGACACTCAGTTAGCAGACATTTTCCTTTTGCTTCTTAGTATTCAGTTTTGTTTTTTGTTTTTGTGACTGATGGAACATGTGCCCTATATGTATTGAATACTGAAACGTTTCTTGATTGATTTTAGAGCATTTAGATTAAGACTACTTTTTTTTATACATTTCACCGATATGGTTACTTGTATAGTTGAATTTTACTACATATGCTTACATTCGTATTTCGTGTAGCATAAAGCAGATCATGACTCATGCTGGCATTGCACAATGGTTTCTTTGGGTTGTATTCCTGCTTGTTTTCAAATTTGAGTGAAGTCTGTGTCACTACAGACCCTGGACTGTACAGCGCAGTGGACGCTTACGGCTAGCCCCCGGATCCATTCACTTTTTTTGAATTGTCTGTCTGTTTGTGTTTTCTTGAGTATGATGTCTTGTCCGTGTATTTGTTATTTTGTGTAAATTTTGTGTGGTGCAGTCCCCTGCACTTACTATAAGGATGGTTGTGGATAGTGTAAAAATATGGTATTTCAAGGTTGTGGACCCTCTAGAGGTCACAATTTTCTTCTCATTTTGATGGAACTTTAAATGTAAGTTTATAACCCAAAGATCTCGGTTCCTTTCAATATTTGCGCATATCGGACCGTAACTTTCTGAATTATGGCGCCTGACTGTACGGAAAATCACGTTTTTAGCTTGTGGACCCTATATCGGTCATAATTTTTATGCGATTTAAAAAAACGTTTGCATATATCACCCTTACACCCTAAGGATGGTTGACAGACAAAATAGCCACCCCTCGTAGTCAAATAGCGTAAAAATATGGTATATCAATGTTGTGCACCCTCTAGAGGTCACAATTTTCTTCTGATTTTGATGAAACTTGAAATGTAAGTTTATAACCCAAACATTTTGGTTCCTTTCGATATTCGTGCATATCGGATAGTACTTCCTGAATTATTGCCCCTCATTGTACGAAAAATCGCGTTTTTAACTTGAGGTCCCTCTTAGATGTCACAATTATTATCCGATTTAAAAAACGTTCAAATATATTACTGTTACACTGTAATTTTGGTTGAGTTCGAATTTCGTGAAAATCGGACCAAAACTGCCAGACAAAATGGCCGCCCCTCGTACACAATTAGTGTAAATAACACTGTTTGACTTTCAGGGAATGTAGCTCGTCGACGTGTGTTCTCTAAGTATCAGAAATGGATACAGATTTTTGGAATGGTGATTTTTCGTAAATCAGGGGCCATAATTCAGGAAGTTATGATCTGATATGCGGAAATATCGAAAGCAACCAAGATCTTTGGGTTATAAACATGCATTTCAAGTTTCATCAAAATCAGATCAAAATTGTGACCTCTAGAGAGTCCACAACCTTGATATACCAGATGTTTACACTATTTGAGAACGAACGGCGGCCAGTTTCGAACAGTTTTTTTAAATCGGATAATAATTGTGACATCTAGAGGAACCTGAAGCTAAAAACACGATTTTTCGTACAATCAGGGGCCATAATTCAGCAAGTTACTATCCAATATGTGCGAATATCGAAAGGAACCAAGATCTTTGGGTTATAAACTTACATTTCAAGTTTCATCAAAATCAGAGGAAAATTGTGACCTCTAGAGGGTCCACAATATTTATATACCATATTTTTACTCGATTTGAGTGCGAGGGGGCGGCCATTTTGTCCGTCAGTTTTGGTCCGATTTTTACGAAATCCATACTCGGCCATCCTTAGGGTGTAACAGTGATATATTCAAATGATACTTTAAATCGGATAAAAATTATGACCGCTATAGGGTCCACAAGCTAAAAATGCGATTTTTCGTTCAATCAGGGGCCATAATTCAGGAAGTTATTATCCAATATGTGCGAATATCGAAAGGAACCAAGATCTTTGGGTTATAAACTTACATTTCAAGTTTCATCAAAATCAGAAGAAAATTGTGACCTCTAGAGGGTCCACAACCTTAATATACCATATTTTTACGCTATTTGAGAATGAGGGACGGCTCTTTTGTCCGTCAGATTTGGTCCGATAATTATGAAATTCGAAGTCTACCATCCTTAGGGTGTAACGGTGATATACTAAACCGTTTTTTTAAATCGGATAAAAAGTATGACCTCTATAGGGTCCACAAGCTAAGAACGCGATTTTTCGTACAATCAGGTGCCATAATTCAGGAAGTTATGGTCGGATATGCACAAATATCGAAAGGAACTGGGTTTTAAACTTACATTTCAAGGTTCATCAAAATCAGAAGAAAATTGTGACCTCTAGAGGGGTCCACAATCTTGATATACCATATTTTTATGCTATTTGAGAACGAGGGGCAGTCAGTTTTGGTCCTATTTTCACGAATTTCGAACTCAACCATCCTTAGGGTGTAACGGTGATATATTAAACCGGTTTTTTAAATCGGATAAAAATTATGACCTCTATAGGGTCCACAAGCTAAAAACGCGATTTTTCATACAATCAGGGGCCATAATTCAAGAAGTTATAGTCTGATATGCGCAAATATCGAAAGGAATCGAGATCTTTGGGTTATTATAAACATACTTCAACAAAATAGGATAAAAATTGTGACCTCTATAGTGTCCACAAGCTAAAAACGCGATTTTTCATACAATCAGGGGCCATAATCCATGAAGTTACGATCCGATACATGCCAATATCGAAAGGAACCAAGATCTTAGGGAGATAAACCTATATTTCAAGTTTCGTTGAAATTGGATAAAAATTGTGACCTGTAGAGTGTCCACAAACAATTGTGGATGGACAGGGGCGACAACAATATACGTCCACATTTTCATGTGGACATATAAAAAATAATAAAATAATATATGACCTAGACATCGGTCATATATCCCCCTTACTTCAAACAAAAACATGACCTCATGTTTTAAGCATTAATAAAATCAAAATCCTTATATTTTTTCAATTAATCAAAGTAACATAATCTATCACTATTTTCATGATAATAACTTCTATTTCTGTACATAGGATACCTGTAAGGCCTGAAATGATGTCCTTGCAAATTATACTAGTTAAAGTTTTCATCAGGTAAACGTAATCTGGGTCCTTGTATTCTATTTGAATTCGCATTTATGTATTGTTGAGCACTATAATCTAGTTCCTCCTCCAGAACCCAAGAATACGAAGTTGCTGGACAATTCTTCCACTGAATGAGATATTCTTGTTTTGTGTTCTTAACTCTTTGTCTAAGCACTTTGTCGGATACTTGTACAGGTGGATTTGTTGAACAAATTCCTACATGTCGATGGTCTTGACTGCTGGTACTTTTGGCACTAGAACTTGAAACATCTTTCATCGCTGCCTCACTGTCAAATTTTATTTGACAACCTTTATCATGGCTATTGGCAGGATGACACATTGTTTCTCTTGTCACCATTAACACAGGGTTATTCCCAGCAGCCACATCTTTAGTATCAGGAACATTTTGAACACCCACATCCTCTTTACTGAAGACCACAGAAATCCTTCTTAGCAAAAAATTCTAGCTGTCGCTGTCTATCCCTTTGTCTTTTGGCAAAAGAACGATATTTCTTTTTTTCCGAACTGGGCAATGAATTTTGTGAGAAGCCCCATTTAAACTATTTAAAGCTGATTTCTGTAGAACCCCTGTCCTGTTTTAAGACTCCAAGACATTGGTAGTTGATTCAGATTTCTTATTGCTGCTACTGCTGCTGAAGGAAGAATAAAGTTGATATCCATCCCCTCTTCCAAATATGTTTACAATTTATCTCGCTTAGCTGTACCGGAATCAAGAGTAGACAATTTTGTTTACTCTACCCGGCATCTCCACCATATAACACCGTTCGACTTTCAGGGAATGTAGCTCGTCGATGTGCATTCTCTAAGTATCAGAAATGAATACAGATTTTTGGAATGGATCCTCAACATTTGATTTCAGGAGCAAATAATTAAAAGCAACAATTTAACAACTTATAATTTCCTATGTATCGGACCTCCAACTAGTGTATAGGTTCCCTAAGCTGGTCTCTCAAACTAATAATCATCTTACATACATTTGTCTATTTATACAAATTAGTTACTTAGAAAGTGTTGACATAAACATATAATTATTGAAGGATTAAGACTTAGGCATTTAATTTTTTAAAACAATAACTTAACAGATCAACCACTTTAATTGCCAGCCTGTCATAATTTGACTGACAGGTTAATTGCTGTCTGCCTCTAATGACTAACCAAGCATTAATGAATATTAAAATATAGATTTGAAATTTAAAACAGAATTAAAAAATGATAAAATAACATATGACCTAGACATTGGTCATATAAACATCTGGTATATTAAAGTTGTGGACCCTCTAGAGGTCAGAATTTTGATCTGTTTTTGTTATACGCCCACATTTAAATGTGGTCGTATATTGTCGTCGCCCCTGTCCGTCTGTCCGGCGTCCACAATTGCTTGTGGACGCTTTAGAGGCAAAAGTTAATATCTGATTGACTTTAAATTTATACACAGTGTTTAAGGTCTTGAGATGAAGAATCCTATTGATTTTCAGTGATTTCTGATAATTACTGCCAGAGTTATGGTCCTTGATCACTTTGAAAAATCTTGTGGACGCTCTAGAGGTCAAAGTTAATATCCGATTGACTTTAAATTTATACACAGTGTTTAAGGTCATGAGACGAAGAATCCTATTGATTTTCAATGATTTCTGATAAGTACTGCCAAAGTTATGGCACTTGATCACTTTGCAAAATCTTGTGACGCTCTAAAGGCCAAAGTTATCATCCGATTGACTTCAGATTTATACACAGAGTTTAAGATCTTGAGACGAACAAGTATATTGAATTTCAATGAATTTTTATGACTTGGAACAGCTAAATCCATGATATTAAAAGTTTTGTATACAAAACGTTAGCATGGGGCAGAACTTTATAAAAAACAAACAAATTCTAATGGTTTTCTGAGTTATTGCTCTTAATCAGATTTTAGTGTATTATAAATGTTTCATTACCGAAAAAAGTAAAAATATGCGACAACTCTTGTTGACTGCCCGGACGATTTAGCTGCTGTTGGCGTATGTTTCGTTGCCTGGCAACCTATCTTTGAAACTTGAAATGCATGTTTATAACCCAAAGATCTTGGTTCCTTTCGATATTCGGGCATATCGGATAGTAACTTCCTTATTTATGTCCCCTGATTGTATACAATTTTCTTCTGATTTTGATGAAACTTGAAATGTAAGTTTATAACCCAAAGATCTTGGTTCCTTTCGATATTCGCAGATATTGGATAGTAACTTCCTGAATTATGGCCCCTGATTGTATGAAAAATTGTGTTTTTGGCTTGTGGTCTCTCCAGTGGTCACAATTTTTATCCGATTTCAAAAACCATTTGATTATATCACCGTTACACCGTAATGAAGGTTGAGTTCGAATATTGTGAAAATCAGACCAAAATGGCCGCCGCTTGTACGTGAATAGTGTAAAAAATATGGTATATCAAGGTTGTAGACCCAGTAGAGGTCACAATTTTAATTCGATTTTGATGAAACTTGAAATGCATGTTTATAACCTAAAGATCTTGCTTCCTTTCGATATTTGGTTTCGAATCCCCGGTTGTACGTGACAAGGAGTAGGGTCGCCTGTCCAACCTCGTGGGTTTTCTCCTGGTCCTCCGGTTTCCTCCCACTGCTAAAGACCCCTATGCGCAAGCAAATTATTGAAATAAAATTAAAAAAAACCATATGTTAGTCCCGAAATGACCTAGTTTGTGTCGAGTGGACGTTAAACCCCATTTCTCTCTCTCTCTCTCCTTTCGATATTTGCACATATCAGTTCGTAACTTCCTGAATTATGACCCCTGACTGTACGAAAAATCACCTTTATTAGCTTGTGGTCCCTCTTGAGGTCACAATTATTACCAGATTTAAAAAAACATTTGATTATATCACCGTTACAATGTATGGAAGGTTGAGTTCAAATTTCGTGAACAATGAATCAAAATTGCCGAACAAAACGGCTGCAGTTTGTACGCGAATAGTGTAAAACTATGGTATTTCAAGGTTGTGGACCCTTTAGAGGTCACAATTTTAATCCGATTTTGATGAAACTTAAAATGCATGTTTATAACTCAAATATCTTGGTTTCTTTCGATATTTGCACATATCGGATTGTAACGTCTTGAATTATGGCCGCTGATTATACGAAAAATAGCCTTTTTATACACCCACATTTTCATGTGGACGTATTATGCCGTCGCCCCTGTCCGTCCGTCCGACCGTCCACAATTTGTTTGTGGACACTCTACAGGTCACAATTCTTATCTGATTTTAACGAAACTTGAAATATAGGTGTATCTCCAAAAGATCTCGGCTGCTTTCGATATTGGCATGTATCGGATCGAAACTTCATGGATTATGGCCCCTGTTTGTACGAAAAATCACGTTTTTGGCTTGTGGACCCTATAGAGGTCACAATTTTTATCCGATTTTGTTGAAACTTGAAATGTAAGTTTACAACCCAAAGATCTTGGTTCCTTTCGATATTCGCGCATATCGGACCGTAACCTCCTGAATTATGGCCCCTGATTGTACGAAAAATCGCGTTTTTAGCTTGTGGACCCTATAGAGGTCATAATTTTTATCCGATTTAAAAAACCGTATTGTTATATCACTGTTACACCCTAAGCACGACTGAGTTCGAATTTCGTGAAAATCGGCCCAAAACTGACAGATAAAATGGCCGCCCTTCGTTCTCAAATAGCGTAAAAATAGGGTATATCAAAGTTGTGAACCCTATAGAAGTCACAATTTTTATCCGATTTTGTTGAAACTTGAAATGGAAGTTTATAACACAAAGATCTTGGTTCCTTTCGATATTTGCGCATATCGAATGATAATTTCCTGAATTATGGCCCTTGATTGTAGGAAAAATCACTTTCTTCTTAGCTTGTTCTCTATCCATCTCTCGAAAATGTGGGCGTATCCTGCCTGGCAGCCGCTGGTTTAGCTTGTGGTCCCTCTAAAGGTCACAGTTATTATCCAATTTTAAAAACCGTTTGAATATATCACCGTTACACCGTAATGGAGGTTGAGTTCAAATTTCGTGAAAATTGGACCAAAACTGTTGGACAAAATAGATGCTGTTCTACGCGAATAGTGTAAAAATATGGTTATCAAGGTTGTGGACCCTGTAGAGGTCACAATTTTAATCTGATTTTGATGAAACTTGAAATGCATGTTTATAACCCAAAGATCTTGGTTCCTTTCGATATTTGCGCATATCGGATTGTAACTTCCTGAATTATGGCCCTTGATTGTTGGAAATATCTATTTTTAGCTTGTTCTCTATCCATCTCTCGAAAATGTGAGCGTATTCTGCCTTGCAGCCGCTGGTTATCCTATTTAAAAAATAACATGAATATATCATTATTACACACTAAGATCTTTTTTAGCTTGCGGATTATCTAGAGGTCACAATTTTTTTATTTCAATTTATTTCAACGTTTAAATATTTCACCATTCCACCATAACGAAGGTTGAATTCGAATTTCGGGAAAATCGAAATAAAAATGGCCGCCCCTTGTACACAATTATTTGCGCATATCGAATTGTAATTTCCCGAATTATGGCCCTTGATTGTAGGAAAAAATCACTTTCTTTTTAGCTTGTTCTCTATCCATCTCTCGAAAATGTGAGCGTATTCTGCCTTGCAGCCGCTGGTTATCCTATTTAAAAAATAACATGAATATATCATTATTACACACTAAGATCTTTTTTAGCTTGCGGATTATCTAGAGGTCACAATTTTTTTATTTCAATTTATTTCAACGTTTAAATATTTCACCATTCCACCATAACGAAGGTTGAATTCGAATTTCGGGAAAATCGAAATAAAAATGGCCGCCCCTTGTACACAATTATTTGCGCATATCGAATTGTAATTTCCCGAATTATGGCCCTTGATTGTAGGAAAAAATCACTTTCTTTTTAGCTTGTTCTCTATCCATTTCTCAAGATGTGGGCGTATCCTGCCTGGCAGCCGCTGGTTAATGTCTGAACCCCAGCGATGTTTAGCATATCATTGTTCAATGATCTAAAGGAGATTTGTGACCGGCCTCCAGTCTATGGATAACATTACTGGATCAGTGTATTTTTTCCATAGATTGGACTGAAGTACTGGTAGTAAAAATCAAATCATGAGAGGAACTTTTCATAATAATTCAGTACTGGAAGCATAGTGTAGTGTTCTTTAGCATACAATACATTTGTATCTAAGCAATTGAGAATATGATTTGTAGGCACTTCTGCCAAAAATTAGCAATTTATTTCTTGTCAAGACTTCAAACATTCATAACTTCGCTCAGATTAAAGTCATTGACTGAATTTTTCACTACATTCATTTTTCATTATCTATTTTTATACGCCCACATTGAAATATGGTCGTATATTGTCTTCGCCCCCGTCCGGCCATCCGTCCGGCCGTCCGTCCGGCATCCACAATTGCTTGTGGACGCTCTAGAGGCTAAAGTTAATATCCGATTGACTTTAAATTTATATACAGTGTTTAAGGCCATGAGACGAAGAAGCCTATTGATTTTCAGCGATTTCCGATAATTACTGCCAGAGTTATGGCCCTTGATCACTTCAAAAAATCTTGTGGACGCTCTAGAGGCCAAAGTTAATATCCGATTGACTTTAAATTTATACACAGTGTTTAAGGTCATGAGACGAAGAAGCCTATTGATTTCCAGCGATTTCCGATAATTACTGCCAGAGTTATGGCCCTTGATCACTTCAAAAAATCTTGTGGACGCTCTAGAGGCCAAAGTTAATATCCGATTGACTTTAAATTTATACACAGTGTTTAAGGTCATGAGACGAAGAAGTCTATTGATTTTCAGCGATTTCCCATAATTACTGCCAGAGTTATGGCCCTTGATCACTTCAAAAAATCTTGTGGACGCTCTAGAGGCCAAAGTTAATATCCGATTGACTTTAAATTTATACACAGTGTTTAAGGTCATAAGACGAAGAAGCCTATAGTTATGGCCCTTGGTCACTTTGAAAAATCTTGTGGACGCTCTAGAGGCCAAAGTTAATATCCTATTGACTTCGGATTGATACACAGAGTTTAAGATCTTGAGGCGAACAAGTATATTGATTTTCAATGAATTTTTATGACTTGGAACAGCTAAATCCATGATACAGTATTAAAAGTTTTGTATACAAAACGTTAGCATGGGGCAGAACTTTATAAAAACCAAACAAATTCTAATGGTTTTCTGATTTGTTGCTCTTAATCAGATTTTAGTGTATTATAAATGCTTCATTACCGAAAAAAGTAAAAATATGCGACAACTCTTGTTGACTGCCCGGACGATTTAGCTGCTGTGGGCGTATGTTTCGTTGCCTGGCAACCTATCTTTGAACTATTTATAGCATAATGATTCCTTACTTTAAGTGAGAAATTAGGATAAAATATTTATAACATTTGTAATGACTATCGGACACCGGTATAGATATTCAATAGGATTCGCTGATGGCATATTAGTCATTACATTTTATTTTTTCAGAAAAAACTGGATGGCTCCATTGTTGTTATGACAAAGGATGAAGAAAAGTATCAGTGCATTTTGCCAGAATCAGAAGAAAAAAGACAGGTTATGTGCTTTTCAGACCCATTAACATATCAATAGGGACGGGATAAAATATATCGAAATGATGTGCAGGGTTTTTTCCTAGGCAAATTTAGCTGAAAAATTAATTCTTTGCAAAATTTTTGACCTAGCACTATTTTTGGGGTTGTGGATCGGCGGCCATTTCCCACGATGGCGACCATTTTCCAATAAATTTTGATTTTTATACGCCCACATTTTCATGTGGACGTATTATGCCGTCGCCCCTGTCCGTCCGTTCACAATTTGTTTGTGGACACTCTACAGGTCACAATTCTTATCCGATTTTAACGAAACTTGAAATATAGGTGTATCTCCAAAAGATCTCGGTTCCTTTTGATATTCGCGCATATCGGACCGTAACTTCCTGAATTATGGCCCCTGATTGTACGAAAAATCGCGTTTTTAGCTTGTGGACCCTATAGAGGTCAAAATTTTTATCCGATATAAAGAAACGTATTATTATATCACCGTTACACCATAAGGACGACTGAGTTCGAATTTCGTGAAAATCGGCCCAAAATTGACAGACAAAATGGCCGCCGTTCCTTCTCAAATAGTGTAAAAATATGGTGTATCAAGGTTGTGGACCCTATAGAGGTCACAATTTTTATCCGATTTTGTTGAAACTTGAAATGTAAGTTTATAACACAAAGATCTTGGTTCCTTTCGATATTCGTGCATATTGGATTGGAATTTCCTGAATTATGGCCCTTGATAGTAGGAAAAATCACTTTCTTGTTAGCTTGTTCTCTATCCATCTCTCGAAAATGTGGGCGTATCCTGCCTGGCAGCCACTGGTCTTTCACAATATTGTATTAGAAACATTTTGAATAGGCCTTCTAGGGTTCCCTTTCCAGGGTTTTGGGGGTTGACAAACATGAATACAATATTATTTTTCATTTTCGAAAATCCAATATGGCGACCATTATCCTTAAAAACAAATGGTGGAAAACATTTTTTTCATTGAGTATTAGATTAGATTTCATATGCAGTGTAATATGTCCTTCATAGTGTTATCGGTGTCGACAAGAGTGGATACAATATATTTTACCAATTTCAATGATCCAATTTTGTTTAAAGAAATAACCGAAAGAGTATAAATATATTGATCCAATATGGCAGATTTATTTATTTCTAATTTATTTACAAATGGTTATTTTCTAAAATTTCCCTCATAGCACACTGTATGGCGTATGCCCATCTTCATTAGCCCAGTTCGGAGAAAAACAGTAGGACGTTAAACCCCATTTCATTTCATTTCATTTCGTTATTTTCTAAAAGATTTCAAAAAATGTTTTCAACAACAAAATGTTTTCAACAACAATTTCTGAACCAAATTTTCAAATGTTCATTTTTATACCCCCACATTGAAATGTGGTCGTATATTGTCATCGCCCCCGTCCGTCTGTCCGTCAATCCAGCGTCCACAACTGCGTGGACTCTCTAGAGGCTAAAGTTAATATCCGATTGACTTTAAATTTATACACAGTGTTTAAGGTCATGAGACAAAGAAGCCTATTGATTTTCAGCGATTTCTAATAATTACTACCAGAGTTATAGCCCTTGATCACTTCAAAAGTTCTTGTGGACGCTCTAGAGGCTAAAGTTAAAGATACATTATGTAAGATTTGGATAAAGAACTAGCCATTCTTGCTATAATAGTTCGAAAGTAGATGATGTAAAATGAATAATTTGCAAATTTCATTCAAATTACTCTATTGCAAGCGAAGATATTAGCCTTTGAAGGTTTGACAGACGTATGCAATAATTTCAACCACCATACTGGTTGATCGAAGCTAAATCTCGGTCCTCCATATTTGATTAAATCAAAGTATCGCTGAACCATTCTAATCTATTTAATATCGGAGAAATCTGATGCCATCGAGAGTTGATTAAGGCCTGGGTCAGTTAATTAATGTCTAATTAATACTTTAGAAAACATTTCAGGCCTAAAGAAAGACCTGCAATAGGCAGATTTAGCTCTTGCATAATGCATGTTTAATATCCGATTGACTTTAAATATATACACAGTGTTTAAGGTCATGAGACGCAGAAGACTATCGATTTTCAGTGATTTCCGATAATTACTGCCAAAGTTATGGCCCTTGATCACTTTGAAAAATCTTGTGATGCTCTAGAGACTAAAGTTATCATCCGATTGACTTCAGATTGATACACAGAGTATAAGGTCTTGAGACGAACAAGTATATTGATTTTCAATGAATCTTTATGACTTGAACAGCTAAATCCATGATATTAAATATGGGTTCCCAGAAATGTATTTATCGGGTGGTTATTTCCAGGGGCGCAGATCGCCAAAAATTAGTGGTGGGGACAGTCCATGCGCGGGCGACTATTGGTAAAGAGGGGGGTTGGGGGATTCCTCCCCCGAATTTTTATACGCCCACATTTTCATGTGGACATATTATGCCGCGCCCCTGTCCGTCCGGACGTCACAATTTTTATCCGATTTTGTTGAAACTTGAAATGTAAGTTTATAACCCAAAGATCTCGGTTCCTTTCGATATTCGTGCATATCGGACCGTAACTTCCTGAATTATGGCCCCTGATTGTACGAAAAATCACGTTTTTAGCTTGTGAACCCTATAGAGGTCATAATTTTTATCCGATTTAAAAAAACGTTCTATTATATCACCGTTACACCCTAAGGATGACTGAGTTCGAATTTCGTGAAAATCGGCCCAAAAATGATAGACAAACAAAATGGCCGCCGTTCGTTCCCAAATAGCGTAAGAATATGGTATATCAAGGTTGTGGACCCTATAGGGGTCACAATTTTTATCCAATTTTGTTGAAACTTGAAATGTAAGTTTATAACCCAAAGATCTCGGTTCCTTTCGATATTCGTGCATATCGGACTGTAACTTCCTGAATTATGGCCCCTGATTGTACCAAAAATCGCGTTTTTAGCTTGTTGACCCTATAGAGGTCATAATTTTTATCCGATTTAAAAAAAAACGTATTATTATATCACCGTTACACCCTAAGGAAGGTTGAGTTCGAATTTCATGAAAATCGACCCAAAATTGACAGACAAAATGGCCGCCGTTCGTTCTCAAATAGCGTAAAAATATGGTATATCAAGGTTGTGGACCCTATAGAGGTCACAATTTTTATCCAATTTTTTTTAAACTTGTGGACCCTATAGAGGTCACAATTTTTATCCGATTTTTTTGAAACTTGAAATGTAAGTTTATAACCCAAAGATCTCGGTTCCTTTCGATCTTTGCGCATATCGGACCGTAACTTCCTAATTATGGACCCTGATTGTACGAAAAATCGCGTTTTTAGCTTGTGGACCCTATAGAGGTCATAATTTTTATCCGATTTAAAAAAGTATTATTATATCACCGTTACACCCTAAGGACGGCTGAGTTCGAATTTCGTGAAAATCGGCCCAAAATTGACTGACAAAATAGCCAGAGTTCGTTCTCAAATAGCGTAAAAATATGGTATATCAAGGTTGTGGACCCTATAGAGGTCACAATTTTAATCCGATTTTTTTTAAACTTGTGGACCCTATAGAGGTCACAATTTTTATCCGATTTTTTTGAAACTTGAAATGTAAGTTTATAACCCAAAGATCTCGGTTCCTTTCGATCTTTGCGCATATCGGACCGTAACTTCCTAATTATGGCCCCTGATTGTACGAAAAATCGCGTTTTTAGCTTGTGGACCCTATAGAGGTCATAATTTTTATCCGATTTAAAAAAGTATTATTATATCACCGTTACACCCTAAGGACGGCTGAGTTCGAATTTCGTGAAAATCGGCCCAAAATTGACTGACAAAATAGCCAGAGTTCGTTCTCAAATAGCGTAAAAATATGGTATATCAAGGTTGTGGACCCTATAGAGGTCACAATTTTAATCCGATTTTGTTGAAACTTGAAATGTAAGTTTATAATAAAGATCTCGGTTCCTTTCGATATTTGCGCATATCGAATTGGAATTTCCTGAATTATGGTCCTTGATTGTAGGAAAAATCACTTTCTTTTAGCTTGTTCTCTATCCATCTCTCGAAAATGTGGGCGTATCCTGCCTGGCAGCCACTGGTTTTGAAAACCAGACGCTCTAAAACGCTCTAAATGATACGAAATATAACCGAACACCGCTGGTGTGAGCTGCTAGAGGTTGGCCGGGGGGGGGGGGGGGGCTTTTACTCTGAGGGGTTTTTGCCAATGACAAAATAGTTCAGGGAGCAATTTTTTAATCGAAAAAAAATTCCAATAAAGTGTTTAATATATTTAAAGCTAAAGAACAGTACACTTATATCCACGCTGCCCGTTTCTTTTCCCTTTGTCTTCTTTCTGGACGGCCCATAACATGTTTTAGAAAATGTCTTTTCCGATAAATTTCCTAAATTTCTAAACCATCTTCAAAACAGCAAAAAAAAAAAAAAAATCACTTACATGTAATAATAAGTTCACGATTCTTGGCTCAGCTTACTGTACTCCAAAAAATAGAGGCTTCGAGTCTTAAATTTTAGATTTAATTGCCTATATTCCACAGAGAGAGATAGAAACCAGTCTTTAAAAATACGTTTATCTAGTATGACAGCAAATCTAGCAATGAAGGGTTCCCCTGATATACAAACTAAATCATTTAGTTAGGTGATTTATCATCCAGTATACCAGATAAAAACAAAATCTCAGTTATTCCTTAACCCTTCAATACCCAGCGTGTCAGATATGCACACCTACATGATATACATATATTATTATTATAATCCCTATGGACTATTTTAATTATTTACGTCACTCCAAAACCATGTGAGAAGGCGTGGACATCCAGTTTCATTCTCATTCCGAGCGTGAACTTCTTAGCCACGTGTTGTGGGTTTTTTGCTCATATTTCGGGACACAGTATATCATGTCCCCACCACTAAAAATATGGGTGGGGATGCGTCCCGGTGTCCCCACTGGGATCTGCGCCCATGGTTATTTCCAATAAAATTATGGTACTTTTGTTATATATGAGTAGAGATATCCAATCTTACTAGAAAAATACTGGATTCCCCGAAAAACACTCATGGAGCGTATACAGGACAAAAATGTAAGGGTTCCCCTAATCAACAGCTCGACGATTAAGAATTTCTGCACGCGTAATGTCAAAGGTCATACGCGAACATTGAGCGGTTGATGTTCAAGTTGATAAACTTTATGAAGAGTTAGACGTAAAACACTTTCTGAGATAAAAATGACGGAAAAAGACGCAGGTAGTGGATAATCCGAGAATTTAATTAGGATTTGATTTTTGTAATAAATAGTAAGCGATTAAAGACAACATTGTCTTATGTATGCAATGAATTCTCCACTGACTTCCAAGAGAGGTAAGTCACGCGACGTAAACATGACCTGGTTTGATCAAATTTTTATAGCAGGACATTCCTTCGCAATTAAAATGTTTGAAAAGGATTTGAAGCAAAGTTATGACAAATTAATTAGTTTGAATATGTTTTTAGTCCATATATACCATTAAATCACCCAGTTTGTACGCGGGAACCCATCTTTAAAAGTTTCGTATACTAAACGTTAGCATGGGGCAGAACTTTATAAAAACCCAAAAAATTCTAATAGTTTTTTGATAATTACTAAATAAGTTGTTACTCTTACCGGTAATCAGATTTTAATGTATTATAAATGTTTCATTACCAAATAAAGTAAAAATATGCGACAACTCTTGTTGACTGCCTGGACGATTTAGATGCTTGCTGTGGGCGTATGTTTTGTTGCCTGAAAACCTATCTTTTGTATTTATCAATAATATACTTTTTGGTATACGTACTACATAGTGAAGCATATTCAAAGAGTGTTACCTAGGTCAGAATGTACAATAGACATATCTAGGAGAGCACTAGTTATAGTAAAGTATCCACATCTCTAATAAGATTAGTTTCTGGTTTTACCACATCCTATCATGGCCTGTTTCAATTCGTTCATCTTAAAGTTTTCATATCTGTATGTACCGTTCAGTGTTTTAAAGAATATCTGGGCCATGTTTCACAAAATCTTAAATCTCCTTAAAATCGTCTTAAATTAAAATTCCATCCTAAATTTAGATTGATGCGTTTCACAAAACGATTTTAAGCATTTTAGATAAAATCCACTAAAATAATATTGTAAATTAAAATTGTATCTTAAAAGATACATTATGGGAGATTTTAATAGAGAGTTGGCCATTCTTGTTTTAAAGTTACAATTTCATATTTTCTAAGAAAGTCAAAACATAATTATTTCTATGTCTTTTGCTCAATAGGTTGTCAACTCACAATTATACGATCATAGGTTATCTTTCTCACACTTAAAAATCTTCACACTGGAAATAATAACACAATTACCCCCAATTACCTCCCTTGTTTTCCTATTCCCACCATGGAATGGCTGTCTTCAAACGATTGAATTTGAAGTTGAAAATGATATTTTTGCCAATTTCTCAACTGGCAATAGTGAATTATAGGATTAATAGATTATTCTTTAACAAGGTAGGACTGTTTATAGATACCATCTATTTTAGGGCTTTATTTTAATACATTTTAAAAATATAACTTAAAAATATGAAATTGTAACTTTAACAGTTCAAAAATAGATGATGAAAGAAGAATATTTTGAAAATTTCAGTCAAATTACTTTATTCTGAACAAAGTTATCACCATTGTAATTTTTGACTAGAGTCAACTCTCTCTTCACCGTCTCCGAGAATGGCCGATAGTTTGATTGACAGGGGTTAACTCCACCTACATAATCTCGATTATCAAGTAATGTTTTCAATGGATGTGGTACCGTTAGCCTATGTGGTTTGAGACAGGGTTGCAATTCAATTCTTATCACATTTATTTTTACTACAAATTAAAAATAAGACTTTTAATATATAGATAAGAAGCAAAAGTTTGAAAGGAATGGACCAAATCAATGAGGCATAATTATAGCCTACATTGTTATTAGCCTGCTTGTACTCTTGTACTGTAACTGGTAGGCCTACGTAACTCCCGAAGCAGACAAATAGAAAACAGTGATCCAATGGGGCTGCAATTCAACTGGGGTGATGTTAGCTATTTCCATAATTTTTCTGTAAACGCAAGTAACAAAAGAGCGTATAATACCGACATCCAAACTCTCATATATCGAACTTTCAATCAAATTGACTGACATGTGGCCTCGCTCAATAGCGGCCTCGCTTCGTACACTCTATCATTTAGCCTTGATCTAAAATTTCCGGGAGTATAACGTCAACGTAACAGTACTTATGACGCCATTTAAAAATTTAATCAATCAATGAAACCCTGTTTAAATCCAAGCTGAATCCAAGCCATCCGTGGGTCTACAGAGTTGATTTTGTGCATGTTGTGTAAATAAAGATCTAATTTATAATTTCTATGACATCTGAAGCCTAAATAAAGACTTGCAATAATCAGATTTAGCTCTTGCATAATGTATGTTTAACTTAAAATAGTGGCGTTTCACAAAACTTTTTTAGGGACAATTTTAACTAAAATCAATTTTAACTTAGGACAGCCGTCACCCTCTCCTAACTTAAGATCATGACATTAACAAACATTGATTAGAGCTACGTTGTGAGATCTATTGCGGCATATAGATGATAATATTGCCAATGGCCCGGGTTATATAATTTAAATATACTATCATTCACAAAAATAATTTCCATTCAATTTCTTTTCATTGCATGGGAAATATAGCTGCGGCCCATCCGTCTATTTTATTGTAAGGCAATATAAGCAATTAGATGACGCCCAAATTAAAACCCCAAGAACACTAGACACAAACTATGTCATTTCGGGACTAACATATGGTTTAATTTTATTTGAATAATTCGCTCTAGAGAGAAAGTTAACGTCCACTAGACACAAACTATGTCATTTCGGGACTAACACATGGTTTTTATTTTATTTGAATAATTCGCTTACTGGGTCTTTAGTAGTGGCAGGAAACTGGAGGACCCGGAGAAAACCCACGAGGTTGGACGGGCAACCCTACTCCCTGTCATGTACAACCGGGGAATCGAAACCCTGTCAGTCCTATAATACTAGATACGCCATATGCAAAGTATTTATGGTTTTGGGGTTATGATGATTTATATAGGAGCCAAGGGTATGTTATATATTGGGAAAAAATCATTTTAATTTAGTAAGATAGATAGGCATTATCCAATAAGGAGTGTGGCACTGGGACTGGGACTGAAATTTCAAATCTAGGCATTGGAACATTGGTTATTTCGTGTATTAGTTTAAAAGTTCTTAAATACTTTTAAAATTCGACAATACTTTAGTCTAGATTAATCCTTTGAGTCAGAAATATCACATGTTTGTGACAATTCTCAATAGTTTCTGTTATCCAAAATACCACAAAACTACGAAATTCAAGCGATTTAGATTATCGATACGCATTATTTCCATTGAAGCCTGCAAGTAAATCAAATGCCAAGGTCACGAAAGTGACATGCAAGTTCAAGGCCAACCAACTGATACATTTCAAAACGAATAAAACGCAATAAACTTATTTATTTCATCTCTTTACGACTATCTGACCATGTGCAGACATTGTTACAACGTATGAAACTCTCCTCATTGGTATTGTAACGGTTAGTTCAACCTGGCAACAGTTTTCAGTTCTGAAGCGTTTATGCTTAAAATCTATTTTAGTGATTTTAGTTGAAGTTTTTGTGAAACAGGGCCCTGGTGCGCAAGTTATTCTTAAGTATTTTATTTCCAGCAGGATTTGTTTTTCACTCAATTTGTTGAGCATTCTGATAATTGACACAGTAATTGGACCACCATGTCCCTTACACGATGCTAAAACCTCAAGCATTCTTGAGCATTTTTTTTTTTATACGCCCACATTTTCATGTGGACGTATATTGTTGTCGCCCCTGTCCGTCCGGACGTCCATTCGTCCATCCACAATTTGTTTGTGGACTCTCTACAGGTCACATTTCTTGTCCGATTTTGACGAAACTTAAAACATAGGTTTATCCCCAAAAGATCTTGGCTGCTTTCGATATTGGAATGTATCGGATCGAAACTTCATGGATTATGGCCCCTGTTTGTACGAAAAAATCACGTTTTTAGCTTGTGGACCCTATAGAGGTCACAATTTTTATCTGATTTTGTTGAAACTTGAAATGTAAGTTTATAACCCAAAGATCTCAGTTCCTTTCGATATTCGCGCATATCGGACCGTAACTTCCTGAATTATGGTCCCTGATTGTACGTAAAATCGCGTTTTTAGCTTGTGGACACTATAGAGGGCATAATTTTTATCCGATTTAAAAAACTGTATTATTATATCACCGTTACACCCTAAAGAAGATTGAGTATCAGTTTCTAGAAAATCGGACCAAAATTGCCTCACAAAATGGCCGCCGTTTGTACGCGAATAGTGTCAAAATATGGTAAATCAAGGTTGTGGACCCTGTATAGCTCACAATTTTAATTCGATTTGGATGAAACTTGAAATGCATGTTTATAACCTAAAGATCATGGTTCCTTTCAATATTTACGAATATCGGATAGTAACTTCCTGAATTATGGCCCCTAATTGTACGCAAAATCGCCTTTTTTAGCTTGTGGTCCCTCTGGAGGTCACAATTATTATCCGATTTAAAAAAACTTTTGATTATATCACCGTTACACCGTAATGAAGGGTGAGTTCGAATTTCGTGAAAATCAAACCAAAACTGGCGGACAAAATGGCCACCGCTTGTACGGGAAAGGTATAAAAATATGGTATATCAAGGTTGTGGACCCTGTAGAGGTCACAATTTTAATCCGATTTTGATGAAACTTGAAATGCATGTTTATAACCCAACGATCTTGCTTCCTTTCGATATTTGCGCATATCAAATTGTAACTTCATGAATTATGGCCCTTGATTGTAGGAAAAATCACTTTCTTTTTAGCTTGTTCTCTATCCATCTCTTTTTAGTGCCAATTGCCTTGCGACTTTCACTGTGGCAACAAAGTCCTTCTCTAGCTTTTTAACGTTCTTCACTGCATCTGAACATCTAGTCCACTTCCACTTGTTTAGTTTCTCCTCGGTTTCTAGATTTGTAAATTCCTGCATTATCGATAGTCCATTTGAAGTGACAATCATTTTCTTTAAATGAGTTAATAGACATCCGACACTTTTATGTTATTATCCAGCCACGCGAAGTTAGACTCACAGCCCAGGTTTGTCAGTGGTGCTCACTCTAGTTTTAGTATACTGTATATGGCCACCATATTGGATTTTCACCATGTTGGATTTCGAAAATGAAAAATGATATTGTATTCATGTTTCTTGACCCCCAAAACCCCGTGAAAGACAATCTAAAAGGCCCATTCGAGGTGTTTCTAATAAAATATCATGAAAAAACATTGAAATTTACCGGAAAATGGCCAATCCCCGGCCGAAAAAATAGTGCTATGTCAAAAATTTTGCAAAAAATAATGTTTTCTGCAATTTTGTGAAGGAAAATGGCCACCATATTGGATTTCCATCATATTGGATTTTTGAAAATGAAAAATTACATGTGTATTGTATTCAGGTTTGTTGACCCCAAAAACCCTAGAAGGCCCACTCGAGGTGGTTCTAATACAATATCTTGAAAAAAAAAAAAAAATTTACTGGAAAATGGCCTTCATCTTGGAAAATGGCCAATCCCTGACCCATAAAATACTGCTAGGTCAAAAATTTTGCAAAAAATGAATTTTTCAGCTCAATTCGGCTAAGACACACCCCTACACATTTTGAATTAGGAAAATGACTTGTTATTGTCACATCCCTAATATCAATCTACCTCCCTAGGGACACGGTGGCCCGGTGTGTGTAAGATGCTGGCTCACTATTAACCAGAGGGTTCCGGGTTTGATCCTGATGTTGGTTGAAAAAGTACCTCAGGATTTTCCTGCATGGTTTTTCCTTGTTAGTTCTGCAAGATGGTGAGCCTGGCAAGGAACATTATCTAGTCATTCAGATGGGACAAAAAAACACAAATCACTATTGTCATGCAAATAAAAGAACACATGATGAAATAAGCTGTCTAGGAAAAATGTCCATCATACTCATAGCACACTGCTTAGCATCAAACCCCATATCATTACCCTGGATAATAAATTTAACAATGAAATTACATATAGAAATTAAATTTTGTAATATATGTAAATGATTTTAATTCATTATTTCAGAGAAATTTGTTCTTCTAAAATTTTATTTGTTTTTATTTTTAGGAAAACAGTAAAAATTATAATGGCCCTACACCAGATGAATTAATGGAGGCATTATTTACACAAAGTGCTTGTTCATACAGAGTAGGTTATTCTTCTCAATAATTATTAATTATTATACAAAACTAAATATTTATGCTGCATAAAGTGTAGTTATCACGCTGAACACTATTGTTCATTCCACCATTTACTTAAATATAATAATAAGAATGCAAAACATTTATTTGATTAGCTGCAATTACCTAATCAACATCTTCAATCCCTCCAATCATGTGTGTTAATCAATTGTCTTGTCCAAGCAACTTGTACTGTAATTATCGAATGTTGCAGGTTTACATGAAATGTGTACCAATAATACGATTTATTAGTAGGGGTCTCAAAGTGTTATTAAACTTGTTTAATATAGACTTATTAGACAGTTTGAGTCTTTAATTTGGTTTTTATACTCCCATATTAAAATGTGGTCGTATATTGTCGTCGCCCCTCTCCGTTCGTCAGTCTGTCGTCCACAATCAAATTGTTAATATCCGATTGACTTTAAATTTATACACAGTGTTTAAGGTCATGAGACGAAGAAGCCTATTCATTTTCAGCGATTTTCGATAATTACTACCAGAGTTATGGCCCTTAATGACTTTGAAAATTCTTGTGGACAATCTAGAGGCTAAAAGTTAATATCTGATTGACTTTAAATTTATACACAGAATTTAAGGTCATGAGACGAAGAAGCCTATTGATTTTCAACGATATCTGACAATTGTAGCACTCTTAACTAACTCTCAATTGTGGCCAGACCTGAAGTGTGAATAAGAACAGCAAAAGTTTATAAGGTATTTATAATTCTTTAAAGAGTATGGCGAAAAACTTGTGTTTCCTTCTCTAACATGTAAAATACAAAAAGGAAGTGAAATGGGGTTTAACGTCGTACTGTTCTGCTCCTATACTGGGCTAATGAAGACAGGCATACGCCATACAATGTGCTATGAGGGAAATTTTGCCTGGGCAGCGGCACTATCACCTACTCTTATATCGAATTCCAACTGCCAGGGGATCTTTTACGTGCATTCCAATATATACATGGGACCTCTGTTTTTCGTCTCATCCGAAGGACTAGACAGCTGTCCTTGTCAGGCCCTCCGTCCTGCATCACTGACAAGGGGGAACCACACCGGAAAATCTTGATGAACTTTCTCTGCCAATGCAGGGATCGAACACCAGATCCTCCAGGCTAGCGAGCCAGCGTCTTACCCACTTAGCCACGTGATCCCCATGTAAAATACAACATATAATAAAATACAAATACTATGTTATAGTCTTGACTATTGTTACGCAATGGATATTATACAGAAGACATCTTACTCCTATGTTCTATAGTGAAAACCATTATAAATCATTCTACAAAATTGTGTTGTCTGATTCCTACCTAAATAGATCAATAACGGAGTTACGTCCCTTTAGTTTATAATAGCAACTCAATCCTACAGCTACACTCGACAGAATAATGACAAACTAGCTGACTTAAGTTATCTTATAGTTCATGACAAACTTACAGATCTATATCATACCTAACAGGTTTATAGAGAATTATTACAAGGAAATGGAAAATGAACACTTGCCTTAGAATATCAACAAAGTGTGTGGGGGGTCTGACAATTGACAATGAGCGGTACCCCTATTCAATTGTTGATGTGCGCTATGATTCCTTACATCGGGAAAACATCAAATAAACATCATAAAAAGACTAGGATAATCCTAATATGAAATGACCATTATATTCCTGACTACCTGAGCTTCAAATTGATGTACAATTTATATAATGACTATTATTATTAATTACCTGAAGTGTGAATAAGAACAGCAAAAGTTTATAGGCATTTATAATTTATAATACAGATATAATACCTAACAGGTTTATAAAGAATTATTACAACGAAATGGAAAATGAACACTTGCCTTAGAATATCAACAAAGTGCGTGGGGGGTCTGACAATTGACAATGAGCGGTACCCCTATTCAATTGTTGATGTGCGCTATGATTCCTTACATCGGGAAAACATCAAATAAACATCATAAAAAGACTAGGATTATCATAATATGAAATGTCCATTATATTCCTGACTACCTGAGCTTCAAATTGATGTACAATTTATATAATGACTATTATTATTAATTACCTGAAGTGTGAATAAGAACAGTAAAAGTTTATAAGGCATTTATAATTCTTTAAAGAGTATGGCGAAACGCGTGTTTCCTTCTGCATAACTTTAGCCAATCAAATTACTGGATTTACTAATCGTTACACTAACGTTTGTATACAAGAACATCCAGACTCTTATAGTATTTATATGCACCAAAGGATAAGACTATAACAAATAAATCGTAACAATGGGGATTCGAACCTATGTCGAACCTTGGTTGCATAATAAAATGTGATGGACAAATTTATGTGCAGTTTGAATATACTCCAAGAATCAATAAACACAATTACCCTGTACCTTACATAATTACTGCCAGAGTTAGTAGTAGGGGTCTCAAAGTGTTATTAATATAGACTTATTAGACAGTTTGAGTCTTTAATTTGGTTTTTATATGCCCACATTGAAATGTGGTTGTATATTGTCGTCGCCGGGCCCGACTAATCACCCGAATTCACCGGAATTCATTTACAATCACCGGAATTCACATATAATCACCGGAATTCACCGGAATTCACTTCGAAAACCCCAGATTCCTCCCACAAAACTAATTTATTTTAAATGTATACTATAATACATTATAATGTAACGAATTACTATCTTGATATTCCCACAGGCCAAATAAAGGCCCTGTGGGTATATTTATTTAAAAGACTACCGGAATTCATTTCAAATATATGCATCATGGTTATGATAACGTACAGGGCGCGTCGTATTACCCAATAGGCCGAACTCCAAAATAACACTAAAAAACAATTTGCGTCGAGTTACCCAATAACTCCAAAATAACAACCAAAAACATCAAAAATATTGACTGTGGAAACACAAAATAACAATTTAGTATGAGTTTAAGAAGCGTCACTGGTTTTTGTTCAAATCAGAGGTTCACGGGAGATAACTCGTGATGTGATTTTTGTTGACAAGAAACTTATGTAACTTTCGTTGCAATTCGTTGTAATGTATTGTAATTAGAGATTGATTAATAGTTTATTAAAACAGTAATTATATGCATGAAACATATTATGGTATATATAGTGCAATAAACAATTTAATATTATAGCTATATTTATTTATTTATACTTGCAAATTGTGACGATTGTGACTTTCTGTCATCGACATCGTAACTTGTTTTGAAATAAATAAATGAAATCAATTTAAATAAGTTCCGCTGACAAATAATTGTCTTTGTTCAGAGTATTCTCATGGTCCGACGAGACGGATACGCGTGGAAGTATCGAAGATTGCGGTTCTAGCTGGAGGCCGAGAATTGGGTCAGTACTGTCGTCAGTTGGTAGTCTTGAACATGTCATCCTTTCGTCAATTGAAATGAATCGTTTTGATAGAACTTTGTTTCCTTATAAACTTTATTAATTCTGTAAAAATGTCAACTGTTGAAGAATCCGACATCGATGAAGAAATTGCAACTGCGGATGAATTTGTGGAATATATTCATAGAAATATTATAAAATTGGAACTCTCAATCAGTGAATTAAGTCGACACCATGGTCAAATTGAAACGCAAGAAAAGAAGGACAAGCCGTCTTCTCCAGCCATTGAATCTGTCGTGCATCATGAAAACATTGATCACCAAGTTCTGGAAAATTCTGGTCCTGATAATTTAACGCAATCTTCAAGTTCAAGTACAGTTGGTATAAACCTATCTGCAGAAAGTGTCAACAGAACGCATTTGAAACTGCCTAAAATAGACTTGAGAAAATTTGATGGCAACCTGAGTTTGTGGCATACATTTTGGGATTCTTTTGAAGTGGCCATCCATCTTAATCAAAGTTTAGCTGATATTGACAAGTTTAGTTACTTGAATAGTCTTTTGGAAGGACATGCTGCTGACGCTGTGGCAGGACTCGACTTAACATCTGCCAATTATAAGGAAGCTGTGGACATTCTGAAACGTTGCTTCGGTAATAAACAGCTAATCATCAACAAACATATGGAAGTTCTTCTGAACATTGAGATGGCAGGTAGAAATATTAGACATATCGAATCACACGTCAGAGCTTTGAAATCACTTGGTGTTCCATCTATGTCATATGGAAGTCTCCTAACGTCCATTCTCATGAATAAGCTACCAAATGATCTTCGTTTGATATTAAGTCGTGAAATTAAAGATGACGACTGGGAATTTGACCGTCTACTGGAAATGCTTGGACATGAGGTAGAAGCATGCGAACGTGCTTAGGTCAGTCAACAAAATCCATGTACACAAGGGGCCTCTACATTCAGAAATCAATCACGTCATGAACCATTCAGGAAGAATATGGGCACAGCGACTTCATTGTTTACCAACAATCAGAACAATTCTAAACTTTATTGCACTTACTGTAGAGCACCTAATCATTCATCTAATAATTGTAATACAGTCTCTGATGTATGAGCGAGGAAACAAATTTTAGCTAAGTTTGGTCGATGCTACGTCTGTTTGAAGAAAGGACACCTCAGTCGAGACTGTTCTGAAGGAAAGCGATGTTATCGGTGTAATGGATTTCATCACATTAGTATTTGTCAGAATCGTAATCACAGTCATTTTGAATCAAGACCTCAAGCGTCATACCCATCCGAGAGTTATCAGTCAAGTTATCACATGGGAAATCAAACCGTTCATTCTTCTCAGTCAAGAATGTACCTGGCACAACACTGTACACAAGTTCAGCTGCACCAGTCTTACTTCAGACAGCCATGGCTACGGCTTTTAACACAAATTGTCCTAATTTGAAATTGAAGTTTCACATCATCTTTGACTCCGGAAGTCAGCGCACTTACGTCACAATCCAAGTTAAGAAACGATTGAATCTACCTTCTGTTGGTCAGCAAACTGTCATGATTAAAACCTTCGGGTCAGATAAAGAATCACTCCAGACTGTTGATATTGTCAAACTTAACATCCTAACTGTGGATGGAGGAGAAATAGAGTTGACTGCTTATGTTGTTCCTTTCATATGTGATCCGATACAGAATCAGGCGGTAATTGAATCCAAGAACTTTTATCAGCATCTTTCTGATTTAAAATTGGCAGATTACGTCACCGGTCAATCAGATGTTACTGTCGACATGTTAATTGGATCTGATCAATATTGGGCCTTTGTAACTGGCAGAGTCAAACGGGGGGAGGAAGGACCAATCGCCATTCATACCAAATTAGGATGGGTTCTCTCAGGTCAAACGATGGGAATCATGGGAAAGGAGATTCATAACAGTAATATGGTTACAACTCATGTACTCAAGATATCAGCATCTGAAAGAGATAATCTGGGGGAAGACTTAAACAGATTCTGGGACTTAGAATCAATAGGAATCAAGCCAACTCCAGTCTATGAAGAGTTTCTACAGAAAATAACTTTCAACGGTCGTCATTACACAGTCAACCTTCCTTGGAAATGTCCTCACAAAATGCTTCCTGATAATTACGAATTAAGTCATCGAAGATTATTAAACCTCTTAAAGCGTCTACGCCAGACTCCAGAAATCCTAATGGAATATGACTCAGTTATAAGGGACCAGATTCAAAATGGTATCGTTGAAGTTGTGCCGTCATCAACGCTCAGTAAAGTAGAAGTTGGAAATGTTCATTACATCCCGCATCACGCAGTACTCCGGCGAGACAAGTCCACAACAAAACTACGAATAGTCTATGATGCATCAGCGAAATCATCAGGGCCTTCTCTAAATGATTGTCTATACACTGGACCTGTTTTGTCACAGAAGATTTTGGATATCATCTTAAGGTTTCGTTCTTATCCAATTGCTCTGACGGGAGATATTGAAAAGGCTTTCTTGATGGTCCATGTAGCCGAGGAAGATAGAGACTGTTTAAGATTTCTCTGGATTGATAGTATTTTCAACGAACATCCATCAGTTAATGTATTGAGGTTTTCAAGAGTTGTTTTCGGAGTCTCATCCAGTCCATTTTTATTGAATGCAACTGTCAAGCATCACATCGAGACTTACTTGAAGGAAGACCCTGAATTTGTTGAACTCTTTATGAACTTATTTATGTGGACGACTTGAGTTTGGGGGCAGATAATGTTGATGATGCTTTTAAAATCTATAAAAAATCTAAACTTAGATTGTCTGAAGCTGGGTTTAATTTGAGAAAATTTCGTTCTAATTCAAGGGAACTCAGAGAATTAATTAGTCAAAATGAAACTGAATCTACTGTATTGAATTCTGGGCCTGGTAAAACTTCAGTACAAGAAGATGACACTTACACAAAGAGTTTTCTTGGTAACAAGGCAGATGGATCATTAATCGGTGAGCAAAAGATATTAGGAATATGTTGGGACTGTGACTCTGATGAAGTTGTACTCAATCTACAGGATGTTTCAAATCAAGCTCAAGAAGTCGAACCTACCAAACAGAATGTCATAAGTATCGCATCCAGATTCTATGACCCTATGGGATTTCTTTCGCCGATTATTATTCAGTTTAAACTTCTGTTCCAAGAACTTTGTCGTAATAAGCAGGATTGGGATTCTCCTCTGGAAGGAAATGTTCTTACTACATGGCAGAAGTTAATTAATGGGTTGTGTCTTATGGAACCAGTAAGACTGACAAGATGTTACTTCAATTCTAAATCGAACATTATTTCCTGTCAACTTGTGGGATTTTGCGATGGGTCTATGTTGGCTTATGGGGCTGTTGTATATCTTAGAGTTGTTGAGACTAGTGGCATTTATGTAAGATTTATAGCCTCAAGGACTCGGGTCTCTCCAATCGCACAGTTATCTATATTGTTGGTCAGCATAGGATCCACTCTTGAACCAGTCATTGAACTTCAAGATCCAATATGTTATTCAGACTCAAAGGTCGCACTCTACTGGATCCAGCAACCAAATAAGGAATGGAAACAATTCGTGCAGAATTGAGTAAATGAAATTCGGACTAACACAGCAACAACTTGGTGGATTCACTGCTCTGGACATGAAAATCCTGCAGATATTTTATCAAAGGGAAGTAATCCTTGCGGATTAGCTTCAAATCAGTTATGGTGGAATGGGACAAAATGGTTATCAGGATCATAGGATTGTAATCAAGAATACTTGAATTTTGATGAAGTTGAAGAAGATTGTTTCATCGAATTAAAGGTCACTCAGAAAGAGAAAACTCATCAAGATGGATTGAATTCAGACTATGTACCACTTATGAACGTTAACACTCAGAACATAAACAATCTCATTACTTGTGAAAACTTCAGCAACTTTGATAAACTTTTGATAGTAACTTGCTTTGTTCTAAAATTTGCCAATTCTTTCAAATCGCGAGCAGTTAGATCTGAAGGGTTACAGATAACAAGTAAAGAAATTGACTCAGCTAAGAAGTTATGGATTAGGGACGTGCAAAATTCATTAAGGTCTAATGAGAACTTTGAAACCTGGAAACAGCAACTCAGACTTTTCAGCGATGAATCCGGAGTATTGAGATGTGGTGGAAGACTTGAGAATTCAGAACTGCCTTACTCATCAACCTTTCCCATTCTGCTAGATTCGGGTCATTGGTTTACTACACTCATAGTTAGGAAGTCTCATCATGGCGGAGTAAAAAAACTCTTACAGATGTCCGATCAAGGTTTTGGATTCTTCGCGGACGTCAGTCCATACGGAAACTAGTCTTTGATTGTACAATCTGTCGAAAATTTAGTGGTAAGCCATTTAAGGCACCAGAATCACCTCCACTTCCTGAATTTCGTGTGAAGGAGGCACCTGCATTTACTTGATTACATCGGTCCACTCTATCTTAAGGATTCTAGTAAGGTATGGATATGTCTGTTCACTTGCTGTGTGACTAGAGCAGTGCATCTGGAATTGGTACCTAATCTTACACCAGAAGCCTTCTTAAGATGCTTTCAGAGATTTACGGCTAGGAGATCAGTACCTTCTATTGTAGTCTCGGATAACGCTACAACTTTCAAACCATTATCAAGAGAAGTAGTCTCAATTATGAAGAACAAGTCTGTACAATGTTTGTTTTCTAGTCAAAGAATCAAGTGGATGTTCAACCTTGCCAAGGCACCCTGGTGGGGAGGTTTCTACGAGAGATTGGTGATGTCAGTCAAGGTCTGTTTGAAGAAAACAATTGGTAAAGCCAAACTGTCCTATGATGAGCTGTTAACCTGCATAACTGAAGTAGAGTCTATTTTGAATTCGAGACCATTATCCTACTTATCCATTGACGATCTCGACGAACCACTTACTCCGTCACATTTGATTACAAGATGATGAATTTGAATTCAATCCTGAGGGTACTAGAGATGATTTAACAAGAAGGATGAAACATGTTAAAGGAGTACTTACTCACTTCTGGAAGAGATGGAAGAATGAATATCTTTTGGAACTGAGGAATTCACACAAACGTACAAAGAAACCTACAGGTCACAAATCTGTATCTGTTGGAGAACTGGTACTCGTTCATGATGATCAAAGTCCTAGGGGATTTTGGAAACTGGGTAAAATTGAGAAGCTTATCAAAGGGAAAGATGGTCAAGCTAGAGGAGCTACTGTCAAAATTCAAACGAAAACTGGTAAGACTAACACACTTCAGAGACCAGTTCAACTTTTGTATCATTAGAAGTCTCATCAAATACTTATGAGGAATTGGAGATGGAGAATCAAGATGGGGAATGTAAATCTATAACTCAAGTGGAACCTGAAATTGCTCAAGAATCGTCGTGTTCAGTACTTGTCAGTGACTCTAATAGTAATCGAATAAGACGTACTGCTGCTGTTGTTGGAGATAGTTTGCGAAGGCAGTGGATACGGGAACTACAGTCTTCTGAATGAACTCAATTTGTGAATCTAATTGTGTTTACTTAAATCTAGGAACTATTTTGTGTTGTATTGAAGCTCTTTGGGATTGGACTCTATTTTGGGAATGGTTTCTGTCGAAATGAACTCTGTGCCTAGATTGACTTTATTTTCAAATTTGGCTCTGCATAGATATTCTTTGTTTATGCCAAATTGAAAGTGTATTCAAACTCTTTGTTTAAGTTCTTACTTGCGTATTGGACTGAACTCTCATTCTTGTGTATAATTTTTATCAGTATTATTATTATGTTATGCAATTTTCTGTTTAGATACTAGGAGTATGTTGACTAGTACAAGTCAACAGGGGGGAGTGTGCGGTATCCAGATACATAATTTGGAATAAACTTGCATGGTCCACGTCAGGTATTTTTATGTAACCGGATATTCATATTAGATTTTCGTTCTGCAAAAACGTGGCCTCCAGCTAGAAGCCGGCCTATTTGATTTGGGAGCTCTGTGAGTTTGTGATGTTTATTATTTGAACAGAATAAATACGTGTCATAAAACTGAGATTATCTTCTATCCCGAACAATTGTGACGATTGTCACTTTCTGTCATCGACATCGTAACTTGTTTTGAAATAAATAAATGAAATCAATTTAAATAAGTTCCGCTGACAAATAATTGTCTTTGTTCAGAGTATTCTCATGTTATGATAGTTTATTATGTGGTGATTGTATGTTATTTGTCACTTTATACAATGACAATATTTACAAATTATATGATTTGTAAATCCGACATTTTGACCATTAAAGGGAGATTACTCGACATATGTGGAGAAAATCTCGTAACTCGTCAAATTTGAGATGTTTTAAAACAATTATATGTAGAACCTTTTTGTAATTCATCAAAAAGCCTCTTTTATCAGCATTTCAGTAATAATTGACTCTTTTACAGGCAAACTAGCGTAAATAGTAGCTCATGCAAAATTGCCCATTTCTCGGCAACTGCTCATATTACAAACTAATTTTCACATACATTCTCTTTGTATGGATTATTGCTACAAGTTTATGAAAGTTGCGAAGACTACCGGAATTGATTTCAAATATATGCATCATGGTTATGATAAAGTAGGGCGCGTCGTATTACCCAATAGGCCGAACTCCAAAATAACACTAAAAAACAATTTGCGTCGAGTTACCCAATAACTCCAAAATAACAACCAATAACTTCAAAAATATTGACTGTGGAAACACAAAATAACAATTTAGTATGAGTTTAAGAAGCATGACTGGTTTTTGTCCAAATCGGAGGTTCACGGGAGATAACTCGTGTATGTGATTTTTGTTGACAAGAAACTTATGTATACTTTCGTTGCAATTCGTTGTAATGCATTATAATTAAAGATTGATTAATAGTTTATTAAAACAGTAATTATATGCATGAAACATCAGCATTTCAGTCCTAATTTTAACTTACAATATTGTTTGACCAAATCCATACACCGGAATTCACTTTGGAGATATCAGAATTCGCCCGTACAATCTTCCTATTTAGTTATATTTCACATTGAAAACATATAAACACCGGAATTCACTTTCAACATATCTGAATTCGCACTGAAGACCTTCGTGTTTACTAATATTTTACATTAATAATAAATTACTTTAAATCACCGGGATTCACTTTGAAAACATATAAACATCGGAATTTACTTTCAACATATCGGACCTTCGTATTTACTAATATTTTACATTAATAATAAATTACTTTTAAACACCGAAAATCACCGGAATTCACATTGAAAACATATACACACCGGAATTCACTTTCAAATATCGGAATTCGCACTTCAGACCTTCGTACTCGATCACAAATATTTTACAATAATAATAAATTACTATAAAACACCGGAATTCACTTACAAAATATCTGAATTCACACTTTAGACCTTCGTATTTACTTTTATTTTACATTAATAAAAAAGTTCTTTAAAACACCGGAATTCACTTTGAGAAAATCGGAATCCGCCCCAAGACAATTGTATTTACTTATATTTTGCATTAATATTAATACTAGAATGTATCTGCTGTAAAACGATATTTCCAGATGGTCAACTCGGGGAAACATAATAAAAACACAGCAGTAATCCATGTAAAATGTCAAACCGAACATTTCTCGAATGTAGATGAGCTAAGTTTATTCTAAAATTAACTTAGTAATAATCTGATAATCAAATAATTATAAAGTCTCATCAATGATGGTTTGGATGATTTCATAGATAATCCGTTGTAGCATGAAGCAGTCCAGATTAAATGAAGTGTAATTTTAATAATATGCCAATAGTAGGCATACAGAATGTTCACCAGTTAATTTTCATTGTAAAAGGTGTCAAATCACACACAATCACACCTCCAAAAACATAACAAACTAGATGATAGGGCCTAACATGAGAATGAGAATTTATTTATTTCTAAACATCTGATTTAGATGAAACTTTAAATTTATGTTTATATCACAAAGATCTTGGTTCCTTTTGATAACAGTGCATATCCGAATGTAACTTTCTGGATTATGACCCCTATTTGTTCAAAAGTATCGCTTTTTTAGCTTGTGGACCCGCTGGAAATCAATTTTTATTGTTCCCCGCCTTTCGAAGAAAGCAGGGGACTATTAAAATGGGTTCGTCTGTCTGTCTGTCCGTCACACTTTTTGGGAAACAATAACTCTCTTTCTAATTGAGCTACAATGTTCAAACTTGGTGTAGGTATTTATTAGGTTAATACCTTGACTAAGTTCGATAATGAGCATTTTCTTCTCAGGGTAAGCAGAGCGATAAGTAATTTGATAGGTCGAGACCTTGGAACACAATAACTTTCCTTCTAATTGAGCTAGAATCTTCAAACTTGGTGCAGGTGTTTATTAGGTCAATGCCATGATGGAGTTCGAAGATAAGCATTTTCTGCTTAGGGTAAGCAGAGATAAACAATTTGATTGGTTGATGCTTTTGGACACGATAACTTTAGTTCTAATTAAGTGAGAGTGATGGAACTTGGTGTATATAGTTTCATCACATCAATACCTTGACTAAGTTTGATAATGAGCATTTTCTGCTCAGGGTAAGCGGAGCGATAAGCAATTTGATTGGTCGAGACATTGGAACACAATAACGCTCATTCTAATTGAGTTAGAATGCTCACACTTGGCATAGGTGTCTATTAGGTGAATGCCTTGATGGAGTTCGAAGATGAGAATTTTCAGGTTAGGGTAAGCAGAGATAAGCAATTTGATTGGTTAATACACATGAGACACAATAACTTTAGTTCTAATTAAGTGGGGGATCACGTGGCTAAGTGGGTAAGACGCTAGCTCGCTAGCCTGGAGGTCGGGTGTTCGATCCTTGCATTGGCCGAGAAAGTTCACCCAGATTTTCCGGCGTGGTTCTCCCTTGTCAGTGATGCAGGACGGAGGGGCTGACAAGGAAAGCTGTCTAGTCGTTTGGATGGGACGAAAAACCGAGGTCCCGTGTACACATTGGCGTGCACGTAAAAGATCCCTTGGCAGTTGGAATTCGATATAAGAGTAGGCCGTAGTGCCGCTGTCCGGGCAAAATTTCCCTCATAGCACACTGTATGGCGTATGCCCGTCTTCATTAGCCCAGGTTAGGAGCAGAACAGTAGGACGTTAAACTCCATTTCATTTCATTTCATTTCTAATTAAGTGAGAGTGAGGACACTTGATGTATAGCTTTATTACATCAATACCTTGACTAAGATCGATTATGAATATTTTCTGCTGAGGGTAAGCAGAGCGGTAAGCAATTTGATTGGTCGAGACTTTGGAACACAATAATTCTCCTTCTAACTGAGGTAGAATGTTTAAACTTGGTGTAGGCATTCATTAGGGGAATGCTTTTATGGAGTTCTATGATAAACATTGTCTGCTTACTGTAAGCAGAAATAAGTAATCTGATTGGTTGATGCTTTAAGGCACGATTATAAAACGTCGCAATGCCGACACTGTAGTTTTTGATAAAGAAAAATTTCAAAATATACATTTCCTCATTGATAATGCCATATTTGAGGTTGGGGATCAGATAATGCAACAAACCATTGGTTTGCCAATGGGAACTGACCCCGCCCCATTTATGGCAAATGCACATTTATATAAATACGAATTCGACTTTCAAGACCATAAAAGAAAAACAGATTACAAAGTAGCTAAAAGTCTAAACTATACCTTCCGAAACATTGATGACATAACACCCATCAATGCGTACGTAACTAACGTACGAAAATTAATTGGTGGCTAGCTTTTTTTTTGCACGTATACAGTGAATGGCCATTTTGCTCAGTAATCCCAGCCAGAATTTGGCTATTTTCTAAATTTGCGTTAAAGTTTAAAATATTTGTTTTAGAACCGAAACACATTAACTATTTGTCAATCTCAACGCTAAAAACATCAACAGAATTGATTGTGTATATCTGAAATAGACCCGACCGACGCACAAAATAGTGCAATATGGAGGCCTCTATGAACAACCCTTGCAGACGCTTACATTGAAGACAACGTCAATTCTATGAGTTGTAGATGTTATTTTTGTGAAAAATCATTGGAAGAAGAGAGAACATGTTGGGACTGTACGAATTATATAGTCTTTATGGGTGCAACGGACACAATGCTGAAGATAAACCTATTATTTACAATGTTGACGTCATGATCCATTGACGTCAATGTCATGACCTGTGATGTGTAGATCACGTGATATGGATATCATGGCTATTGACTGTGTCTGAGATACTTCTCCACAGGTAGCGTGTCTCAGATGTTCAGAATGCTATCAATGATAACGGAAATTTCAACAAATATAAAAGTGAAATATATCCTCCTGAACCAATATTAAATAAAAAAAATTCCGGTACTATATAAATGCATCTGTTCTTGACCTGAACATCAATATAATTAACAATAAATTTAATGTCGGTATTTTCGACAAAACGGACAAATTTGGTTTTAAAGTAGTAAAATACCCGTCAATCTGTAGTAACATACCAGATACCACGCTATATAGTGTTTTCTATTCACAGGCATTACGATTTTTGACAATATGTAACAATAAAGAACTATTTCTCTCTCGAATAAAATCTCTTTACTTTAAATGCACTGCCAAAGGCGCTACACAATTACGCATTTTAAAAGAAATTTCAAAACTTCCATTACTTCAACATACCAAGTTTGATATTTCTTGTAAGTATATAACCGACTACATACTGAATAATGATCCAATTTAAATTTTATTTTAGATTTTCTGTAGTTACCTAACCCTGTCTGAATTACCTCCCTTAATGTTATGCCTTTATAATTTATTATATATACACTTACATAGTACGATTTCTTCAACATAACTGTTTTGCATTTCTTGTGTGGGGTATTATATTAATATATTAATAATATTGTACAATTACATAATTCCGATTATTCGCTAAAACTTATGGTTTTTAAGCTTTTAACGTTATTTTATCTGGATTATCGCCCTTGTTATTGTGATTTTTTATCACCTTCTAAGATATGACGTCATTCTCAGTCAGCAGACGGCTGTCCCTCGAGACAGTCTACATTTCCTATTTACTTCTTTGTATTCAGTTTTGTTTTTGTGACGATGGAACATGAATACTGAAGCGTTTCTTGATTGAATTTAGAGTTTAGACTACTTTTTTATACATTTCACCGATGTGGTTACTTGTATAGTTGAATTTTACTACATAGCCTATGCTTAATTTAGTATTTCGTGTAGCATATAGCAGATCATGACTCATGCTGGCATTACACAATGGGTTCTTTTGGTTGTATTCCTAATTTTTTTTCAAATTTGAGTGAAGTCTGTGTCACTACAGACCCGGGACTGTACAGCGCAGTGGACGCTTACGGCTAGCCCCCGGATCCATTCACTTTTTTGAATTGTCTGTATGTTTGTGTTTTCCTGAGTATGATGTCCTGTCCGTGTATTTGTTTTTGTGTAAATTTTGTGTGGAGCAGTCCCCCTGCACTCACTATTTGGTTACAAATTATCGATGGAACTCGAATATAGATTCATTATATTGTAGTAGTGTATATTTGGTTGTCAGTTGTTATATATTTGGTATTAAGAAGTAGCCTCTTTCATCCTGTGTATGGTTTTAGTTTATTTAGTCAGTTAACTCAGTTCTTTAATAGTCTTGTTCAACAAGACACTTCATATAGCTGGTAGTCTTGCTTTTCTATGCCATCTGTAGTTTCCACCTTATTTGGAGTGAGTAGTAATCCGTTACTTAGATACTGTCCTAACATCCTGTTTCACCTTTAGTCACTTTTTCTTGCATCTCCATCTTGGATACACCATTGCATTCCACAGCACCGAATTCACTAACTCAGGTAGGTTTATATTTGTTTAACTTGACTTGACATTATTAAATATGACAATTCGTTTCTAATTTAGATACTTTTTATTCTTATATAAGTTACAAATGAAATAATACATTTTATTTTATGATCAGTAGTGGAATACCGCGTTTTATCAGTGAAATAAAAGTGTTATTCCACTGGCTCCAAGCGGACAAAGTAGTCCATGTTGTTTTTATACGCCCACATTGAAATGTGGTTGTATATTGTCGTCGCCCCCGTCCGTCGGTCCGACCGTCCGTCGGTCCGTCCGGCGTCCACAATTGCTTGTGGACGCTCTAGAGGCTAAAGTTAATATCTGATTGACTTTAAATTTTATATACAGTGTTTAAGGCCATGAGACGAAGAAGCCTATTGATTTTCAGCGATTTCCGATAATTACTGCCAGAGTTATGGCCCTTGATCACTTCAAAAAATCTTGTGGACGCTCTAGAGGCCAAACTTGATATCCGATTAACTTTAAATTTATACACATTGTTTAAGGTCATGAGACGAAGAAGCCTATTGATTTTCAGCGATTTCCGATAATTACTGCCAGAGTTATGGCCCTTGATCACTTCAAAAAATCTTGTGGACGCTCTAGAGGCCAAAGTTAATGTCCGATTGACTTTAAATTTATACACAGTGTTTAAGGTCATGAGACGAAGAAGCGATTTCTGATAATTACTGCCAGAGTTATGGCTCTTGATCACTTCAAAAAAATCTTGAGGACTCTCTAGAAGCCAAAGTTATTATATCCTATTGACTTTAAATTTATACACAGTGCTTAAGGTCATGAGACGAAGAATCCTATTGATTTTCAGCAATTTACGATAATTACTGCCAGAGTTATGGCCCTTGATCATTTTGAAAAATCTTGTGGACGCTCTAGAGTCTAAAGTTAATATCCGATTGACTTTAAATTTTATACACAGTGTTTAAGGTCATGAGACGAAGAAGTCTATTCATTTTCAGTGATTTCCGATAATTACTGCCAGAGTTATGGTCCTTGATCACTTCAAAAAACTTTGTGGATGCTCTAAAGGCTAAAGTTAATATCTGATTGACCTTAAATTTATACACAGTGTTTGAGCTCACAAGGCGAATAATCCTATTGATTTTCAAAGATTTCTGATAATTACTGCCAAAGTTATGGCCCTTGATCACTTTGAAAAATCTTGTGGACGCTCTAGAGGCCAAAGTTAATATCCGATTGACTTCAGATTGATACACAGAGTTTAAGATCTTGAGACGAACAAGTATATTGATTTTCAATGAATTTTTATGACTTGGAACAGCTAAATCCATGATACAGTATTAAAAGTTTTGTATACAAAATGTTAGCATGGGGCAGAACTTGATAAAAACCAAACAAATGCTAATGGTTTTCTGAGTTGTTGCTCTTAATCAGATTTTAGTGTATTATAAATGTTTCATTACCGAAAAAAGTAAAAATATGCGACAACTCTTGTTGACTGCCCGGACGATTTAGCTGCTGTGGGCGTATGTTTCGTTGCCTGGCAACCTATCTTTACCTAAAATGATTGTAAAATCATAAAATCAATAGAACATTTGTCGTTTTGTCGTGAATAACATATTTTATTTCATTGTCTTGATCGAGTGCAAAGATGAGCATTTTCTGCTTAGGGTAAGTAGAGATAAGCAATTTGATTGGTTGATGCTTTGGGACACGATAACTTTAGTTCTAATTAAGTGAGAGTGATGAAACTTGGTGTATACCTTGACTACGTTCGATGATGAGAATTGTCTGCTTAGGCTAAGCAGCAATAAGCATTTTGATTGGTCAAGACTTTGGAACATAACAACTCTGCTTCTAATGTTTAGACTTGATATAGATGTTCATTAGGCGAATGTCTTGACTGAGTTCAATGATTGACATTTCAAGTTAAAACTAATATGTGTCATCTATTTATTTGGGCGGGGGACATCAGCCTATCTGTTGGCTTGTTTTCATAAGATCTTGGTTCCTTTTGATAATCACACATATCCGAACGTAACTTCTTGGATTATGGTCCTTGATTGGTCGAAAAATCGCCTTTTTAGCTTGTGGATTCTCTAAAGGTCACAATTTTTATCATGATTTTAAAAACCGTTTAGATATATCACCATTCCACCTTAATGAAGGTTGAATTCGAATTTCGGGAAAATCAAAATGAAACTGCCTGACAAAATGGCCGCTCTTTGTACGCAAATTGTGTATAAGTATGTAATACAAAGGTTATGGTGGACCCTCTAGAGGTCACAATTTTTATCCGATTTTGTGCATTTCAGACCATAACTTTCTGGGTTATGGCACCTAATTGTACAAAAAATCGTTTTTGTGTTTAGCTTGTTCTCTATCCATCTCTTGCAAAATGTTGGCGAATCCTGCCTGACAGCCGCTGGTTAGCTTATGGATTCTCTAGAGGTCACAATTTTAAATATATTACCATTCCACCATAATGAAGGTTGATTTCAAATTTCTGGAAAATCAAAGTGAAACTGGCTGACAAAATGGTCACTCTTTGTACGCAAATTGTGTAAAAGTATGTAATACGAAGGTTGTGGACACTTTACAGGTCACAATTTTTATCTGATTTTGATGAAACTTAAAGATACATTACCGCGTACAAACTGGGTGATTTAATGGTATATATGGACTAAAAACATATTCAAACTAATTAATTTGTCATAATTGTAATTGCGAAGGAATGCCCTGCTATAAAAATTTGATCAAACCAAGTCATGTTTACGTCACGTGACTTACCTCTCTTGGAAGTCAGAGGAGAATTCTTTGCATACATAAGACAATGTTGTCTTTAATCGCTGACTATTTATTACAAATATCGAATCCTAATTAAATTCTCGGATTATCCACTGCCCGCGTCTTTTTCCGTGATTTTTACCTCAGAAAGTGTTGTACGTCTAACTCTTCATACGGCCTACTCTTATATCGAATTCCAACTGTCAAGTGATCTTTTACGTGCACGCCAATGTGTACACGGGACCTCGGTTTTTGGTCCCATCCGAACGACTAGACAGCTGTCCTTGTCAGGCTTGGGGCATGATAACTTTGGTTATAAACTTTGGTTATAGATAAGTTAGAGTGATGAAACTCCGAGTACAGATTCATCATATCATTACCTTGACTAAGTTTGATGATGAGAATTTTCTGCTTAGGCTTAGGAGTGATAGGCAATTTGATTGGTCTAGACTTTGGAACAACAACTCTGCTTTTAATTGAGGTAGAATGTTTAAACTTCATGTAGATGTTCATTAGGCGAATGTATTGACTGAGTTCAATGATTAACATTTCAAGTTAAAGCTAAGCAGAGCTAAGCAATTTCATTGGTCGATGCTTTGGGACAAGATAACTTTAATTCTATCTAATAGGGAGTGATGAAACTTAGTTTATAGTCGATAATCAGTTTGATTGCTTGATACGTTGAAAAAAATAAATGTCCGATTAATTAATATGTGTCATCTATTTATTTTGGGATTTCGGCGGGGGACATCAGCCTCACTGTTGGCTTGTTTCATTAGAAATACATGTTCAAATAAAAATACGTTCAGAGGGTTGAACAGAAGCTCCAGTTATGCTTGGGGGAACATCTCTATTCTTTTAGTGTAATTAATTTCAATATTTGAATTACTCGACATGCAAATTGACTGACTGCTATATTTTTCAGTAGGACATTTTTAATACGAACCAGACATTGACATGGGCAAAATATGGATTGATTGGATGTTGACTGGTTTCAAAAACAGATCTTGAAATTTTCGCATATTTCAAATTGTATTTCTTTCTTGAAAATGATAAACATGTTGGCCTTTAGAGTGTCAACTCTAGATATAGGAGTGTAAAGATAAATATAATATATAATGGCTATGATGCTGTATTGGATTTCAGATTGAGAGTTATTGGACATATGAATTATGTCATAGCAAATATTTACGACAGTATCATGAAACTAAAGAACCTGGAAAAGTAAGTTTTAATCTATTTATATGTATTATTTGTATTCTTATCCTTGGACATGGTGGAATATTTTAGATTTTTAGTGGTGTGTGACAGTTGTGGTCATTGCTTCAATTTGTTTTCAAATGAAGAAAATGTACAGAATTTAAATTGTTATTGTACTCATTTCCATTACAATTAAAGTCTCTGATCATTTGATGGATTTTTAACTTCACTAAATTGGGAAAGTTAAATCTCTAAAAAAGGAATATCAGTCCAAAAATGCTCAAATTCCGTTCAGTATTTAAAAAGATATAATTAATTGAAAATTTGTTAACATTCAGCATCCTCTGCAGATGATATGAACGGGATATGATCAAAACAAGCCAATGTTAAAATCTGTTAAAATCTTTTGATGGGTCTCGTTTCAATCCACACCACATGGTTATCAAAAGTTGTTATTTTGATTTTGTTTTCTTAGTCAAATGTTAAATAATCAATTTAATCACACTTTATTGTGGAGTTATCTGAACAATTCAAATGATGATCAGTGGCTGTAACTATTTTTTTTTTTTTTTTTTTTTTCAGAAACCGAAAATTCAAGAATATTTTCTAGGATATCATGAGAGATTCTTGAGAGATAAAAATCAGAATTCAGGTAATCAGTTAATGATATAAAAATACAATGGCATTTCACCACAATAGAGTACAAAATTCATTCTCTAGACTTATTACATGAACACATTTGTATACGCCCACATTTTCATGTGGACGTATATTGTCGTCACCCCTGTCCGTCCGTATGTCTGGACATCCGTCCGTATGTCTGGACATCCGTCCGTATGTCTGGACGTCCGTCCGTCTGTCCACAATTGTTTTTGGACTCTCTGCAGGTCACAATTCTTATCTGATTTTGACGAAACTTAAAATATAGGTTTATCCCCAAAAGATCTTGGCTGCTTTTGATATTGGCATGTATCAGATCGAAACTTCATGGATTATGGCCCCTGATTGTACGAAAAATCACGTTTTTAGCATGTGGACCCTGTAGAGGTCACAATTTTGAACCGATTTTGATGAAACTTGACATGCATGTTTATAACCCAAAGATCTTGGTTCCTTTCAATATTTGCGCCCATCGGAACGTAACTTCATGAATTATGGCCCCTGATTGTCCGAAAAATCACCTTTTTATACGCCCACATTGAAATGTGGTTGTATATTGTTGTCGCCCCGTCCGTCGGTCCGGCGTCCACAATGGCTTGTGGACGCTCTAGAGGCTAAAGTTAATATCCGATTGACTTTAAATTTATACACAGTGTTTAAGTTCTTGAGACGAAGAAGCCTATGGCCCTTGATCACTTCAAAAAATATTGTGGACGCTCTAGAGGCCAAAGTTAATATCCAATTGACCTTAAATTTATACACAGTGTTTGAGGTCATGAGACGAAGAAGCCTATTGATTTTCAACGATTTCCGATAATTACAGCCAGAGTAAAGGCCCTTGATCACTTCAAAAAATCTTGTGGACGCTCTAGAGGCCAAAGTTAATATTCGATTGAGTTTAAATTTATACACAGTGTTTGAGGTCATGAGACGAAGATTCCTATTGATTTTCAACGATTTCCGATAAATACTGCCAAAGTTATGGCCCTTAAGTTATCATCCGATTGACTTCAGATTGATACACAGAGTTTAAGATCTTGAGACGAACAAGTATTGATTTTCAATGAATTTTTATGACTTGAACAGTTAAATCCATGATATTAAAAGCTTTGCATACAAAGCTCCGGGAATGCCTCCCAGGCCTGTTTTACTGACAATGCCTCACGATGGGTCCACGTGGCTCACGATGCCTAAGGAGTTCCCCAGAGACCCTGGGAAACCTGATCCCGACGCCTCCCGAGGCTCACCAATTTATATCTGTAGTACATTTGCAAGGCAAAATATTGCCTAGTGGTACCTACGCATTATATTTAAGACAGTTGTAACTGACTTAATACGCCCTAACAAATGTCACTACTTGAAATTGCGCGACTTATTAATATTTCAATTGTTGATTATATATTATTTTATACTTATTATTTCGGCAATAATCTTATGATATGTTGCGCCTGGTAAAAATTTCGAATCTTCAATCAGAAGTAATATAATGACTAGATGGCTTGATTTTTAATATCAAACGGGTTAAAAACGGTTATTAAGTTTAGATATTGCAGAAATAATAACTTGTTTCTCCCACGTGACCATATATGATGTGTATGGTAGAAATTGGTTAACCGAGGACTTGATACACTCGCTGTTCAATAAACACTAACCGCGGACCTGATACACACAATCAAATTGTTCCATTTTCAGATACACCCTAGTTGTAGAATACCGCCTAACGCGGAGCACCCCAGATCAACCCTTAAATCAAATGGGTTATTAAATCCAGGCTTCTGAACATCGTCACAGTCTTGGATTTAGTCCAAAAAGTCCTCGGTTGACACAGGTCGGCGATTAGAAGGTGTGTATTCAGATGTGTGTCCTCAATATACACCATATACAAACGCACACACACACATATATCCGAAAAATACTAGACAATGCAAGCTCTGTTTCTGATCGCAGGCGGTTATAGTACAATAACTGAAACGGAAGTAGAAATCTCCTGAGACGCGTGAAATTATGAAATGAAAACGTGACAAATTTCACATGTCTAATGTCGGAGAAAAGATTCTATTTTTATGGCATATTCTCAGATTTATAATCATATTTTGAATGGGTTTATGTTTTTAAATAAAGAAATAAGTATGCTAGGAAATGTGGTCGTATATTGTCGTCGCGCCCGTCCGTCCGGCGGTCCGGCGTACACAATTGCTTGTGGACGCTCTAGAGACTAAAGTTAATATCTGATTGACTTTAAATTTATACACAGTGTTTGAGGTCTTGAGACGAAGAAGCCTATTGATTTTCAGCGATTTCAGATAATTGCTGCCAGATTCATGGCCCTTGATCACTTCAAAACATCTTATGGATGCTCTAGAGACTAAAGTTAATATCCGATTGACTTTAAATTTATACACAGTGTTTGAGGTTATGAGACAAATAATCCTATTGATTTTCAACGATTTCTGATAATTACTGCCAAAGTTATGGCCCTTGATCACTTTGAAAAATCTTGTAAACCCTCTAGAGGCTAAAGTTATCAGCTGACTTCAGATTGATAATTATTTCATGAGTTGTTACTCTTAATTAGATTTTAGTGTATTATAAATGTTTCATTACCAAAAAAAAGTAAATATATGCGACAATAGTTGTTGACTGCCTGGACGATTTAGCTGCTTTGGGCGTATGTTTCGTTGCCTGGCAACCTATCTTTTTAACTTCTGCATATAAATCGAAACAGAGTATAAGACGAATGCCAGACTTATACTGAAAAAGGGGGGTTGGATGGCTGAATGGTTAGCGTGCGCGCGCTGTATCATAAAGTCTGTCATTGAGTCGACTGGCGTGGTTTCGAATCCCCGGTTGTACGTGACAAGGAGTAGGGTCGCCTGTCCAACCTCGTGGGTTTTCTCCGGGTCCTCCGGTTTCCTCCCACTGCTAAAGACCCCTATGCGCAAGCGAATTATTGAAATAAAATTAAACCATATGTTAGTCCCGAAATGACCTAGTTTGTGTCGAGTGGATGTTAAACCCCATTTCTGTCTGTCTGTCTGTCTATACTGAAAAATGTATCGACTTATGCTCTTGCATAATGTATGTTTAATTGTAATAATAAAACAATTTCAAATGTATACATGTGTAACTGTCAGATTGAATTATTTGATCTCACTATGATTACAATATGATTACTAAACCTGTACACAAGCCAATTGAAAAAGCTTTTGTTTTTGATTGAAGATTGTCTTGCTCCATGATTAAGAATTCAAATATTATAACAATGAATTGCCCTTCATGGCTGGATGATCACTACTTTTTGGAAGCAGATGTTAAACCACCAGCTACTACTTCTACTACATAGGATGGGAGTCATTTTAGAATTTGGGGCTACCAGACAGTAAAAAACAACAGCTGAACAAAATTGTAGTATGAATATTCAAGAAATTCTCTTGTAATAGTAGAGACACTTCAATAGTTAACATGTTGAGTTTGGTGTAGGCCTATTTAATGCAAGCTAATCAATTTGTTTTATTTTAGAGAATGAATTATAAACCTCTTACTGAAGATCTGTAATATATGGTATATCAAATATGATGTTTAATTTATTATTCATTGTTGTTTTTTTTTTGTTTTTTTTCTTAGATAATTCAAAGTCAAAAGGCGTTGAGACAGTAGAAAGGGTAACAATTTTCTTGTAATGATATTCTGTATATTTTAGTGTGGGCGTATTATGTCGTCACTGTGTCCGTCGGTCTGTTAATCTGTCAGAGTATCAGCGGGAACAGACAGTAGATCTTTTCACTCCTGTAACAGTTCCTACTGACTGGTTTTCATCTCTAGTTCCTGTTGCGAAATGATCATCTGGGAAAATCCGCCTCTGCGTCGATCTTAAACCGCTCAAAGTAACTCTTATTATAATTAGGGTTTCACACTGCGTAGCTTGTGTGAAACACTATTGTTTTTGTTAAGATTATTGTCTTTACTAAGATTAATATTATTATTTTTTTTTTTTTCCGTTTTGCCTATTTCTCAGCAACTATAAGAGATAGAGGTCTGAAATTTGATTTTCTCTCGGGAAACTGGGTGGTAGTTAGTGCTTAAATGTAAAACAAAATTTGTGCGCATAGCGGAAATGCGTGAAATCTTTAACGTGCACGAAAATTGAAAATCGACCATTATTCCTTAATTCTCAATGGATTCTTCAGATATTTACATTTTTGGATAGCTGGAGACATTTCTGAGCAGATAGCAGTTCAAAACTGTGGAATTTTGAAACTTTGTCGCTATCATTTTTGGGGTGAAAAATGGAAAATTTTCAAAATTTTCTAAAATTTTTATTTTTGGGAATTTTGAAATTTCCGTTATATTTTTGGAGAGCTGACATCAATCCGATTCCAACAATATAAGTTTGTTCTGAAATGTGTTGACTTTGATTTTTCACTTTTTTTGGCATTTTGGTCAAATCGTAGAGTTCTTATTTTTTTAAAACGGCTCCAACGATTTTTATGAAACTTCAGGAATATGAAGTCGAAGGACCAAACCAGTCCATGAACTATAAATGAAAATCCTCTAATCACCGGAAGTAGTCAAGACAGGTATCCAAACTTTGACAAAATTGTGAAAAATGGGTGCCTGTGCGGAAAATGCGATGTATCAATTTTGTTCTTGTCGATTAGTTAAAGTTTTATATCGTTTAATAGCCAATTGAATTGTCTATCGGATGGTACTAAAGCGGCATGTTTCTATCAAAAATTTAAAAAGTTATGTGACTTTGAATAGTAACGTTTTTTACGATTTCGAGCGACTTTGGACGCATGTTTCTCGGAAACGCCCCCAACGATTTTTTAAAAACTTTCTCAATCGAGAGGATAATGGGTACTCTGTTTTGTGAAACCACTGTATCATTTTTTGAAATGTCAGGGGTAGCCGAAAAAAGAAATCGAAAATCGAAAACGTCGTATTTTTACGATTTGGAGCATTTTCAGAGGCCTATTTCTCGAAAAGTCAACATAATTCTTTTTTGGAACTTCTTCTACAGAGAGGCCTATCGGTAGTGTTAGACATAAAACGATTGTACAACAGTCCCAAATATCAGGAGTAGGAGAACAGAGGGATCGAATATTGAAAACGGCAGCTATCATTGTTAAACGAAACATAGGGTGGATACAATCTGTACGTTTTGTCAACGTATAGAGCCTATTCAAGAGTGCTTTTATCAGTTATGATATTTGAACTGAAATTATTTCAACTATGAGTGTTTTCTTCTATCCAAAATATGGGTTTAGTGACCCTGTAACAGAAATAGTTGATTGCTGTGTGTATTAGATAGTCTTTGAATTAATCTTGTTGCTTCTTTGTCAAAATTATCTTATACCGGTAATCATCTGGACAGAAATCGACGGCTCGCGCTGTTTATAAGTAAGTCCATTTTATTAAGTGGTTGCAGTAGTATCGTATAGTAGTATCGAATACTACATCTGTGATAAAAGGCATGACGTTGTTTGAGCATGGACTCTATCTGTAATTAATATTAAATTTTTATTAGTGACGTCAAATCTTTATCGTGCAGGAAACCAGAAAATTGGCGATATTTCATTGAATATTCAATCAATTTTTGAACCAATTACATATTTGAGTAGCTGACATGAACACGATTCCGAAGTCCCGTGTACACATTGATGTGACGGTAAATGATCCCTTGGCGGTTGGAATTCTATATAAAAGAAGACTAAAATTCTGAAAAATGGGTGTCTGTGCGCCAAATGCGATGTATCAATTGGTTGTTTACCGAGTACTTAAAGTATTATGATAGCTACGTGAATTATCTACGAGATGGTGCTATAGCAACAAGATTTTATTGCCAACTAAAAAATTTATGGGACTTTGAAAAGTAAGGTTATTTACGATTTCGATCAAGTTTAAACCCATGTTTCTTGGAAAATCAGCCAATGATTTTTTTCAGACTTGCTCAATCGAGATTCTACTGGGTAGTGTATTGTGAGAAACCCTTGTACAATTTTTCTAATTGTCATGGGTAGCCGAAAAAAAGAGATCGGAAATTGAAAATAGCGTATTTTTACGAGTTGGAGCATGTTTAGGGGTCAATATCTGAGTTATGCTAGAGTGTGGGTTTTTTGGGGGTGGGGGAGTGGTGGGGTAGTCTTTTGTCATATATCTGGCGATCGCGTGACGCCTTGGCGACAGTGAAAGCCATCAGCATTGCGCGCAATTCTAGTTATTTTTATTATTATTATTCAAATTCCATTTTGATTAGATCTCAGCAACTGCTTGTCGCATCGTTTCGATTTCTTCGGTTTTACTGGGAAAGTGGGTGCGACTTAGAGGATAAAACTATTTTGAACGTTCTGCGACAATGTGAAATGTCCGAAATCACCGAAGCTATCGTTTTTAAAAATATTGCAGTAATTTTAACAATAATCGTTGGATTTTAACTTTCGATACATTTTGGCATAGCCGGAGGCAGGGCAAATAGCTACGCTACTTTTGATTTTTGATTTTCGGCAAATCTTCGCAGATATTAGGTGCCAAATTTAGAAAATTTAAATTTTTACAAAAAACTTTTTTATTTATGAATATTTTTTAGTCATGTTTTACACAGAATTAAAGAGTCATCTGACTTGAGCAAAAATGTGAAAAAATTTTGTCTCCGTAATTTTCCTTGGCCGCCATTGGCTAATTCAGTTTTTCAGTCCTAGATTAATTATTTATTGTTCGATTTGTATAAAACAAAGTTCATATGCTCCGTTGTCTCAATTGTCTTTTTTTTTGTTACCGATAGAGTTATCTGTTCACACCGAAAGTGGCGTAATTTTACCAAAAACTACAATTTTGACAGTTAGGTACCACTTTTCGAAAGCAAATATTAATTTTTTCAAATCTGGTATAACTGAAAGGGTTGGGCCCAGGTTTTTTTAATTTCGATTCCGTTTTCGGGCTATTTCGATTAAAAGGTGAAAAAAGGTGTAAAATTAAACTATTTACAACCCATCCAGTGTTTTCATATTTTAAAATATTACTTCGTAACTTTCATAAACTCGTAGCAAAAATCTATACGTAGAGTATTGAAAATTAATTTGTAATATGCGCAGTTGCTGAGAAATGATCAATTTTGCATGAGTCATCCTTTAAGCTATTGTGCCTGTAAAAGCATCAATTATTTTTGGATTTTCATAAAAGTGAAACCATTTAATGCATAATCTCAATTGTGACTAGTTCAACTCAATTTAACATTTTCAATGTCACCGGAAATGTCGAAATTTGGACAAAAACTGTATTTATAGCCTTCGAAACAAATAATTTATTCAAATGAGTCGTATTTGTTGTTTGTTTAAGATTTTGATATTTGATTCTAATCAAGTAGAAGAATGAACCCATACAATCATACAGATATCACAAAATGGTTTCTAACTTGTTCAGTTGCGGAGAAATAGACGATTTTCAACAGGTCACTTTTCAGGGTTTTTTGTCCATAAAAGTGTCAATTATTATTCGATTTTCATGAAATTTTCAGTGTGTGATACCTAATGCCATTTACGATTTTATACAAGTAATTTAAGATTTTCATTATCACCGAAAGTAACGTCATTTTGGCAAAAACTGTATTTTTAGCCTTCAAAACAGATATTTTATTCAAATGAGTCTGATTTGTAATGTTTTTAAAATTATGATATTTGATAGATTGAACCCATACGATGATACAGATACCAGAAAATGGTTTCTAACGTGTACGGTTGCAGAGAAATAGACGATTTTCTACAAGTCACTTTTCAAGGTTTTTGGTCTATAAAAGTGGCAATTATTATTCGATTTACATATAATTTTCACCATCTGATGCCTTCTGCCATTTATGATTTCATCAAACTAATTGAACATTTTCATTATCACCGGAAGTACTGTACACTTACATGTAACAAATGTATAAAATGAAATGATATTGCTGGATTTGGTTGATTCGGCGCCCATTTTATTTCATGTGTGCAATGCTTATGTGGAAACCTGTTTAATGGTTTCATTGGTACCGGAAGTGACATATGTTTAGGGTAAAGTGGCACTGGTGAAACCCGTCATTACTGCATCGCAGTTCTATTTGCTAAATATCGTTAAATATCTTCTGATTTTCCTTTCTTTTAAAAACTGTCCAATGGATCTTTCTGAAACTTCTGGTACAGGAAGTTAAGTTCCCATACAACGTGTTAAATCTATCCCGACAATGATACGTAAACCGGAAGTAGTCGAAAAAATATTCGATATTAAAAAAAAACCCCAGTAAAAATAGGTGCTCTTGCAAAAATCGTGATTTCACCGTCGGATGTGACCGGATCAAAACACCTAAAGTATCGTTTGGTAGCTCGATGAATGGGCTATTGTATGACACATTTCCTGTCTGATTCCTGAAAGCCGGTTCAGTGCTGCTTGCAGGTCTAGTTATTATTATTTTTTCCGCGGGAGCCTATTTCTCCATGATCGAAAACAGATATCGATCTGGAACCTTTCTGTTGGGAAACCATGTGGTGGCTACTTGATAAAACAGTTTTGAAACTTCTGCGCATACCGGAAGTAACCGAATTTTGTACTTGTTTCCGGAATTGAAAATCGGCCGTGGTTTCGTGAATTCTTTACCTATTTTCAAACAAATGACATTTTCGAAAACCCTGAATCTTTTCCGAGATAATGGCTATCTCACATTTTTCAATTTCGAACATTCATCTATGGCTTTTGTCCTTCGAATTTTGAAAATACGTTGTTTACGAGACAATTTTTGTTATTCTGCAAAATTTTAAAATTTGACCTACATTTTTAGATACCTGAAGTCTATCCGATTCCAATAATTTAAGTTTCATTCCGAGTTATCGCCCTTTATTTTTCGATTTTTTTCGAATTTTCTGCCCATTTTATAACCCTTATATTTTTTTGAAAGCTTCAATTGATGTTTCTGAAACTACTGGAACATAAAGCTATATAGTCAGACCGGTTGGTAAAGCAATTTCAACAACGATCCGGAAACCGGAAGTAGTCGAAATAATGATAAATATTTCGAAAAAAAACGCTAAAAATGGGTGTGTTGGGAAAAAACTCGATTTCTCCGCCGAATATCAATGGATTAAACGAATTAAACTTTCGTTGGGTGGCCCAAGGAATGGACTGTCGTATGATGCCCAATTTATACGGATACTATGACCAAGCAGCAAAATATGACAAGCTGAAAATCAAGTATTTTCTGATTTGGAGCGTTTTTGGACGCCTTTATCTCAAAAACTTAAACTACAATTTTTTTTTAACTTTCTCTATCGAGAGTCCATTATCGCCCTTTATTTTTCGAATTTTTTCGAATTTTCTGCCCATTTTATAACCCTTATATTTTTTTGAACGCTTCAATTGATGTTTCTGAAACTATATAGTCAGACCGCTGCATAAAGCAATTTCAACAACGATCCGGAAACCGGAAGTAGTCGAAATATTGATAGATATTTCGAAAAAAATGGTTTTTTTTGTGAAAAACTCGATTTCTCCGCCCAGTACCAATTGATTAAACGAATTAAGCTTTCGTTGAGTGGCCCGAGGAATGGACTGTCGTATGATGCCCAATTTATACAGATAGTATGACCAAGCAGCAAAATATGACATGCTGAAAATTAAGTATTTTCTGATTTGAAGCGTTTTTGGGCGCCTGTATCTCGAAAACTGCTCCAAGGATTTTTCTTAAACTTTCCCTATCGAGAGTCCCCCCGGTAGTCTTGTGCATCAATCCATCCAATATTAAGACATTGATATGTCTGGAATAGGAAAAATAACGTATTGAAAATCGAAAAAAGTTGAAAAATCGTGAAACTTTGGAAAATGTTATATTACTTTATTATTTAAACAAATTTTTACAAAAAAAAGTTACACTTTCAGGTAGCTGACCTAATTACGATTCTAACGATGTATAATATGTATTGAAATATTTAAATTTCGTTATTTTGACATTTTTGCATTTTTGGCACTATTAAACATAGGATTTCCCAGGGGCATTTTATCTGATCAGACAATGTAACATATCATTACATAGCCAAGTGGGTATTTGATTAGCCAATCCGGTTATTAAAACTATCCCGACAATAATCTCCATACCGGAAGTATTCAAAAAATGAAGAAAAAAAGTTTTTAAAAAAGCTCTCTTGCGAAAAACTTGATTTCTCCATCAGATGTTAGCGGACCAAAAGAACTAAAGTATCGCTAGATAGCCCCATTAATGGACTATCATATGACATCTGAATGATACGATTTAGATGGCTAGAAAATAAATTATGGTAAGCCGAAAATCTAGTATTTTCCGTTCTGGAGCATTTTGAGACGCCATTTTCTCGAAAACGTAAACTACAATTTTTCTTAAACTTTTTTTACTCAGAGTCAGTCCCATCGGTGGACTATGGCGTGAGTCCAAAAATAAAAGCATTAAAATAATATAAGTGGTCCAAAAAGAACCTCAATCTTGGGAAAAAGTTGAAAAATCCTTAAATTACTGAAAATGCTCTTCTATTTTTCTTTCTTTGGAAAACAGCTGAATGGATTTTTCTGAAACTTCTTGTACAGAAGGTTAGGTAACCAAACAACTTGTTAAAATTATCCCGACAATGATCCAAAAAACGGAAGTAGTCGAAAAAATATCCGATATTTTGAGAAAAAAACCCATAAAAAGTAAAAAAAATGGTGATCTTGCGAAAAAAAGTTATTACTACGCCAGATTCCACCGAATCAAAACAACTAAAGTGTCATTGGATAGTTCGAACAATGGACGATCTTATCTAAATGGTAAAAATTCGCGGGTTAGGCAATATATAATGGAACGCTGAAAATCTATTATTTTCCTTTTTTGAGCCTATTCAGACGCTTTTATTTCGAAAACTTCTCCCATTTCCTTTCTTAAACTTCTGTTACTTAGAGTCCTAATGGTGGTCTATGGTGTGAATCCAAATTTAAAAGCCTTAATATAGTATAAATGGTCCAAAAAGGCCACAATCTTGGAAAAAACTCGAAAAATCGTTATATCTGTAAATCTGCTTCTAATGGTATAAGGGAGCTAAAACTGTCCAATGGATCTTTCTGAAACTTAAGTTCCCATACCACTTGTTAAATCTATCCCGATAATGATCCGGAAACAGGAAGTAGTCAAAAAAATATTCGATATTTAAAAAAAAAAGACAGTAAAAAAATCGAAGCTCTTGCAACAATCGGGATTTCACCGTCGGGTGTGACCGGATCAAAACATCTAAAGTATCGTTTGGTAGCTTGATAAATGGGCTATTGTATGACACACTTCCTGTCTGATTCCTGAAAGCCGGTTCAGTGCTGCTTGCCGGTCTAGTTAGGCTTTCAGACTTTTGTCTGAAATACTATTGTTTTTACTAAAATTATTAGGCTTTCAGACTTTTGTTTTTACTAAAAGTATTGTTATTATTATTATTATTATTATTTTTTTTTTTCCTGCGGGAGCCTATTTCTCCATGATCGAAAACAGATATCGATCTGGAACCAAATTTTCTATTGTGGTGGCTACTTGATAAAACAATTTTGAAACTTCTGCGCATACCGGAAGTAACAGAATTTTGTACTTTTTTCCGGAATTGAAAATCGGCCGTGGTTTCGTGAACTATTTTCAAACAAATGACATTTTCGGAAACCCTGAATCTTTTCCGAGATAATGGCTATCCCACATTCATGTATGGCTTTTGTCCTTCGAATATTGAAAATACGTTGTTTACAGAAAATGGAGTTTGTAGCCCATTCCGGAAGTGCCACCATCTTGCAATGTGAAATGTCGCTAAGGCTTGTTTGATATTTTACTTACAGACAAGGGAATTATATTTTCCGAATCCTTGAAGAAAAGCCCATAAATTGTAGAAATTAGAATTTTGATTTCTGACAAATGATGGACGCCATTTTGAATTGAAAATGAAAAATAGTGAAAAATCCATATTAATGGGCTTTAAAACATCCACAATTGGTCGTGGCTTAAAGAATCTGTCTATTATTACCAAAATTAATACATTTCAGGATAGCCTGGCTCATGGTCGAATGTTTGGTATTTGAATATTTCAAAAATTCGAATTTCGCCTTTGATGTTTTCAGTGCCCCATTTTGATCCCATTAAAAAAAATAGTTTTAGCAAAAAAACGATTTTCGGAATTTAATATTGGTTTTAATTAATTTTGAAATTGCAAATGCAAAGAGATTTTATCGCCTCTTACGTATGTGATAGGTATTAGTACTGTACACATTATCCTTAAAAGACAATTTTTTAAAATGACCGCAACGATGTATCAACACTAGAAACCGAAATCGCCTTTTTTGACTCCTGAGACATCCTTCCGATGCTCCAAATCTCTGGAATTTCTAGCGGTTGGCTGCGCCGCGATGATATTTATCACATATTAAAAGGAGAAAATGCTCAGATATCAAGAACAATAAAAATTCGATATAATACGGCAATTTTTTAAGCAAAAAAAACTTTGATGGGTGGGGTTGGGTTTCGAATTTATTTTCAACGTTCTCGGAATTGCACACTCTTCTATTTTTAATATGTGATCGCTTGAATCCGAAGGTACATTCCGTGCAAATTTGAAGGCAATCGGACCAACGGAACGTTGCCTGGGCAGAGCAAATCAACCCCGGTCGCGAAAATTTGCTCATTCTTCAACGTTATTATAATATTGTATTACGACTGCCATCTTAGATCCATCGAGGTCCCCGATCCACCGTCACTTACCAAACCACTCCAAAATATACCCAAAATCCCAAAATCGACCTTAATTTCTTTTGAATTCGAGCCTGCGCAACGCTGGAACCAAAGGTACCATGACTACCAAATTCCGGCGAGGAACTTTTCACGTTGGTACCTAGGTGCCCTGAAAAATTCAAGGCGATACCTGCATTCGTTCAGGTCGTTTGTTCTTCACACGGTTCCTGTCGTTTATCTTTTCCGCCATTTACGGCTTCAGTAAGTGCGAAAAAAGTGGAATTTCGCCACGACACCGGCACCGATTGTCCGAAAACCATGAAATTTGGACACAATACGCCCATTACCACCCCGGACTTTGTGCCTTACTCCCATTTTGATCCGATTTAATATTAAGAACAGTGAAAAATCCACTTGAACAGACGTGAAAATAAACACAATAGGCCATAATATGTTAAATGCGTCTCTTATTTCTGAAATTAATGCATTTTAGGATAGCTCGAGATCAAGATCGATTTTTTGGTGTTTGAAAATTTTCAAAATTTCGTATTTCGCCTTCGACCTTTTACGTGCCGACAAAGTTGTTTGCAGAACAATTTATACCTTTAATTTTCAAAATTTTCAAATTTAACCTAAATATTCGAACAGCTAAGGTCAATCTGATTCAAAAAATGTTTGTTCCGTTCAAAGTTATTAGGGTTTCACACTGCGTAGCTTGTGTGAAACACTATTGTTTTTGTTAGAATTATTCTTCTTATTATTATTATTATTCAAATTCAGTTTTGATTACATCTCAGCAACTGCTTGTCTCATCGTTTCGATTTCTTCTGTTTTACTGGGGAAGTGGGTGTGACTTAGGTAAAACTATTGTGAACGTTATGCGACAATGCGAATTGTGCGAAATCACCGAAGCTATCGTTTTTTAAGATATTGCCATAATTTTAACAATAATCGTTGGATTTTTACTTTCGAAGCATTTTGGTATAGCCGGAGACAGGGCACATAGCTACGCTACTTTTGATTTTTGATTTTCGGCAAATCTTCTCAGATATTACGCGCCAAATTTAGAAAATTTAAATTTTTACAATTTTTTTTTTTTCATGAATATTTTTTAGTCGTGTTTTACACCAAATCAAAAAGTCATCTGACTTGAGCAAAAATGTGAAATTTTTTTGTCTCCGTAATTTTCCTTGGCCGCCATTGGCTAATTCAGTTTTTCAGTCCTAGATTAATTATTGATTGTTCGATTTGTATAAAACAAAGTTCATATGCTCCGTTGTCTCAATTGTCATTGTTTTTGCTACCGGTAGAGTTATCTGTCGGCACCGGAAGTGGCGTAATTTTACCAAAAACTACAATTTTGACAGTTAGGTACCATTTATCGAAAGCAAATATTATTTTTTAAAAAAAAACTGATATAACTAAAAGATTATCAAAATAATCTTTAAGATTATTATTCTTATTATTATTCTTCAAATTCCATTTTGATTAGATCTCAGCAACTGCTTGTCGCATCATTTCGATTTCTTCGGTTTTACTGGGAAAGTGGGTGTGACTTAGAGGATAATACTATTTTGAACGTTCTGCGACAATGCGAAATGTCCGAAATCACCAAAGCTATCGTTTTTAAAAATATTGCAGTAATTTTAACAATAATCGTTGGATTTTAACTTTCGATACATTTTGGCATAGCCGGAGACAGGGCACATAGCTACGCTACTTTTGATTTTTGATTTTCGGTAAATCTTCTCAGATATTACGCGCCAAATTTAGAAAATTTAAATTTTTAAAAAATTTTTTTTTTATTTATGAATATTTTTTAGTCGTGTTTTACACCAAATTAAAGAGTCATCTGACTTGAGCAAAAATGTGAAATTATTTTGTCTCCGTAATTTTCCTTGGCCGCCATTGGCTAATTCAGTTTTTCAGTCCTAGATTAATTATTTATTGTTCGATTTGTATAAAACAAACTTCATATGCTCCGTTGTCTCAATTGTCATTTTTTTTGTTACCGGTAGAGTTATCTGTCGGCACCGAAAGTGGCGTAATTTTACCAAAAACTACAATTTTGACAGTTAGGTACCATTTTTCGAAAGCAAATATTATTTTTTTAAAAAAAACCCTGATATAACTAAAAGAGTGTGCCCTTTAAAAGCTGAAGAAAGTGTGAGCTCAGATTTTTTAATTTCGATTTTTAATTTATTTTCGAGCAAATTCGATTAAGAGGTGAAAAAAGGTGTAAAATTGCTTTTCAGATTTTAAAATATTTCTACGTAACTTTTATAAACTTGCAGCTATAATCCATACGAAGAAAATGTATGTTAAAATTAGTTTGTAATATAAGCAGTGGCCTAGAAATGGGCAATTTTGCATAAGTCACTGTTTTCGTTATTTGGCCTGTAAAATAGTCAATAATTATTGGATTTTCATAAAAGTGACACCATTTGATTCAAAAAGCAAGTATGCGTCATATCAAATTGATTACAATTTAAAATTGACACCGGAAGTGACGCCATTTTGTCAAAAACTGAATTTATAACTTTTAAAATCAATATTTTTTTCAACCAAGAATTATTTAATATGTATTAATATTTTTAACTTTTGGTTTAAATTAACATATTAATAAAATTCATACGGTCAAATAGATATCATAATATTGTATCTAACTTGTTCGGTTGCGGAGAAATAGACGGTTTTCTACAAGTCACTTTTGAAGGTTTTTGGTCCATTAAAGTGTCAATTATTATTCGATTTTCATACAATTTTCACCATGTGATGCCCAATATCATAGACGATGTTATAAGACTAATTTAACATTTTTAGTATCACCGGAAGTAATGTCATTTTGGCAAAAACTGTATTTTTAGCCTCCAAAACAGATATTTTATTCAAATGAGTCTGATTTGTAATGGTTTTGAAATGATGATATTTGATTCCAATCAACAAATAGAATGAATCCATATGATCATTTATTTTATGATCAGTAGTGGAATACCACGTTTTATCAGTGAAATAAAAGTGTTATTCCACTGGCTAGCAGTAGTCCATGTTGTTTTTAACATTTTTAACATGAAATAAAATATGTTATTCACTCTAAAACGACAAATACCCTCTATATAGATACCACAAAATGGTTTCTAACTTGAACGGTTGCAGAGAAATAGACGATTTTCTACAAGTAACTTCTCAAGGTTTTTGGTCTATAAAGGTGGCAATTATTATTCGATTTACATAAATTTTTAACCATGTGATGAAGCTATTTCTGATTTCATAAACCAATTTAACATTTTCATTATCACCAGAAGTAATGTAATTTTGTCAGGATCACTGACATGTAACAAATGTATCAAATGAATTGATTGCTGGATTTGGTTGATTCTGCATCCATTTTATTTCATGTGTGGAATGCTTATGTGAAAACCTGTTTAACGGTTTCATTGGTACCGGTAGTGACATAAGTTCAAGGGTAACGTGGCACCAGTAAAACCCGTCATTACTGCTTGGCAGTTCTAGTTATTCTTATTATTAAGACTTTGTCTGAAAGCCTATTGAGATTACTAAAATTATTATTAAGCTTTCATATGTATTACATATGAAAGCTTATTGTTTCTGTTAAGATTATTATTATTAAGCTTTCATATGTATTACATATGAAAGCTTATTGTTTCTGTTAGGATTATTATTCTTATTATTATTATTTTTTTTTTGTGTGTACTTTCTGCAAATCGGATTTCTCAGAATCTAACCATAGGATCTTTCTGAAACTTTGACCTACCCCCCCCCCCCAAAAAAAAAAGAAAATTGGGTGGCAGCTTTTGATTAAATATATACTATTCAAAAAAAGTAGGGGATATTTGATTTTTAAGTGTTATTAAAGTCACCTAATGAAACTGACGAAGAAACAAATGACAAAATGAAATGAAGTTCACATTCATCGATTTATTCCAAATGATCGTTAGACTAAGTAAGGCACAGACTGACCATTATAAGGGTAAAATGATACCCGGGGTCAAACAGCAAAGTTACCACAGCATCACAACCAAGTCAGTAACGGGTAAATCCTCCTCTGTTTGCCAAACAAGCATTGATCCGACGTGGCATACTCCTAATGAGACGTCTAAGGTCATTTTGGTCCAGATTGTCCCATTCCTGTTGCAACGCAGCAGCAAGTTCTTGGACATTGGCAGGACGTTGTTGACGTTGACGTAACCTCTGTCCAAGCATGTCCCAGACATGCTCGATGGGGAGAGGTCGGGACTCAGTGCTGGCCAAGGTAATGTGGTGATGTTCTGTTGTTGGAGGTAACCTGTAACGATCCTGGCCCTGTGACATCATGCGGCCATGACGTCGTGCGAACGGCACAACATGGACTGCCAAGATGTTGTCCCGGTAGTACTGGCCTGTAACACGCCCTGCAACAACATGTAAAGCCGTTCTTCCAGCAACAGTGATGCCTCCCCACACCATAACAGAACCACCCCCAAATCGATCATGTCTGATGACGTTAACGTCTTGGAAGCGCTCGTTTCGACGACGCCACACCCTCCTACGTCTGTCCAAAAAATCAACAGTGAACCTTGACTCATCTGAAAACATCACATTGCTCCAGCGTCGATTATCCCAGTGTTGACGATCCCTACACCAACGACGTCTTGCCTGAATGTGATGATCTCTCAAACAAGGGATCACGCGAGGACGTCGGGCGCGAAGGTGACCCCTATGCAGTCGATTCCGAATCGTCTGGCCACTCACTCTCACACCAGTGTCTGTTTGAAGACGAGCGCTGATCTGATTTGCTGTGATGACACGATTTCTCAAGGCCAAGGTACGGATAAATCAATTCTGGGCTTGAGTTGTCGCCCTTGGTCGACCTGAGCGTGGTCTGTCCTGTACAGATTGTGTATCACGGTATCTGGACCATAGCCTGCTTATGACAGACTGAGAAACATTCATCGTCCGCGCCACAACCGCCTGTGTTGTGCCGATCTGTAGCATGCCAAGGGCACGTAACCTTTCATTTTGGGTAAGCCGACGCATATCAAAATTTGTTTTCTGGTCACTAAAACAATTAAACTGATGTTTCCACCCTGGAATTCAATGCCACAATAACTGTAATATTCAAAGTCAGAGTCGTGCAAATCTTGGGTTGGACCCCCATGATGATCCCAAGCATCACCTGCATTCCATGCGGTAGCTATTGGTGCGTTTGGGCGTCACATGTAACTGGAAATGTTTCTTCTGTTAGGTTCTATAGTGACTTTTTTCGTATTCATTTGCATATTTTAGTATTATGCCCCCAAAATCAAATATCCCCTACTTTTTTTGAATAGTATATTTTCAAAACGTTTTACGAAACCGAAATCACCGAATTTTACGAACGAAGATACTGACCTACATACCAATAACTCTGTGACTATGAGACCTATTTTACTAATTCTTTTTTCTTTGAGTACATTGAAACATTTACTTCAAATCTGTAATTTCGGATTTTCGAATTTCGAAAATTCGTCGCTGCGATTTCGAACCGGAAGTTGAAACCAACTTGACAACTTCTTTAATAGTTGCACGATTTTAATGAAATTTAGTATGTATGTAGATCTTACCAATGCGACTTGAAAAATGTCATTAGAAATTTTCTAAATTATCTCCCCTTGATGAAATTAAGGATCAAAGTTTTCAAAAAAAATCGACGAAATATAGGTCAGATTGCCTTGAAATTTTTTTCTTTCCTAGCTACGACACTACTGATTCGTTCAAGTCGTTTGTTCTTGGCACGGCTCCAGGTCGTCAATTTACGGCTTCTATAAGGGGAAAAAGGTGGAATTTCGTCGCGAAACCGGCACCGATTGTCCGAAAACCATGAAATTTGGACAGAATACGCCCATTACCACCCCGGACTCTGAGCTTTACTCCCATTTTGATCCCATTAAAAAAAAAGAGTTTTAGCAAAAAAACGATTTTCGGAATTTAATATTGGTTTTAATTAATTTTGAAATTGCAAATGCAAAGAGATTTTATCGCCTCTCCCGTATGTGATAGGTATTAGTACTATACACATTATTCTTAAAAGACAATTTTTAAAAATGACCGCAACGATGTATCGACACTAGAAACCGAAATCGCCTATTTTGACCTTTTTTGACTGCTGAGGCATCCTTCCGGTGGTCCAAATCTCTGGAATTTCTAGCGGTTGGCTGCGCCGCGATGATATTTATCACATGTTAAATGGAGAAAATGCTCAGATATCAAGAACAATAAAAATTCGATAAAATACGGCAATTTTTTAAGCAAAAAAACTTTGATCGGTGGGGGTGGGTTTCGAATTTATTTTCAACGTTCTCGGAATTCCAGACTCTTCTATTTTTAATATGTGATAGCTTGAATCCCAAGGTACATCCCGTGCAAATTTGAACATTCTTCAATGCTTATTATAATAGATCAATCATTTGCTCATTCTTCAATGCTTATTATAATAGATCAATCCGGGTCCCCGATCCACCGTCACATACCAAACCACTCCGAAATATACCCCAAATCCCCAAATCGACCGTAATTTTTTTTGACTTCGCGCATGCGCCACGCTGGAACCAAAGGTACGATGACTACCAAATTCCGGCGAGGAACTTTTTACGCTGGTAACTAGGTGCCTTGAGAAATTCAAAGCGATACCTGCATTCGCCCAGGTCTTTTGTTCTTCACACGCTTCCTGTCGTTCGGCTTTTTCCGCCATTTACGGCTTCAGTAAGTGCGAAAAAAGTGGAATATCGCCACGACACCGGCACCGATTGTCCGAAAACCATGAAATTTGGACACAATACGCCCATTGCCACTCCGGACCTTGTGCCTTACTCCCATTTTGATCCGATTAAAAAAAAAAGAGTTTTAGCAAAAAAAAAAGATTTTCTGTCAACTGATGGTCTCCATTTGGAATTGAATATGAAGAACAGTGAAAATCCACTTGAACAGACGTGAAAATAAACCACAATAGGCTGTAATATGTTCAATGCGTCTCTTATTTCTGAAATTAATGCATTTCAGGATAGATCAAGATCGATTTTTTGGTGTTTGAAAATTTTCAAAATTTCGTATTTCGCCCTTGACCTTTTACGTGCCGACAAAGTTGTTTACAGGACAATTTATGCCTTTAATTTTCAAAATTTACAAATTTAACCTAAATATTCGAACAGCTTAGGTCAATCTGATTCAAACATTGTTAGTTCCGTTCAAAGTTATTTCATTTATTTTTTTGATATTTTCCTGCCCCTTTTTAGTTCTTTCCCGCCATTTTCGTTTCATGTTCTCATCCGTCCCGTTTTTAAACGGCTTGATTCATTTTTCTGAAACTTCTGGAACAGAAAGTCATTCCGATTACAGCAATCCAACTCTCAGTTATTTCCCTTTAGTTTTCAGATTATTTTGTTGCCCGGGTGCAATGTTTCTCACTATATTTAGACTTGTAACTTCGCGACATTTTTACCGATTTCGATAATTATTTTTTGTTGTTCTTTTTTCTTTTAGGATACCTGATATAATCCATGTCACGTGACGATGAATATGAAAGCTTTCATATCTGCATGGGACAGTAGCAGATCTAGTTATTATTATTATTATTTTTTTGTGTGTTTTTCCTGCAAATCTTATATCTCAGAATCTAACTGTGGGATCTTTCTGAAACTTTGACCTACCTCCCAAAGAATGGGTGGTGGCTTTGGAATAGGCATATTTTCAAAACGTTTTACACATCCGAAATCACCGAATTTTACGAACAAATCCATTTGACTTACTTTGCTGTAACTTTGTGACTATTTGACCTATTTTACTAAATAAAAAATTCTTTGAGTACCTTGAATCATTTACTTCAAATCTGCAATTTCGGATTTTCGAATTTCAAAAATTCGTCGCTTTGATTTCGAACCGGAAGTTAAAATCAACTTGACAACTTCTTTAATAGTTGCATGATTTTCATGAAATTAAGTATGTAAGTAGATCTTACCGATGCGACTTGAGAAGTGCCAAAAGAAATGTTCTAAATTATCTTCCCTTGATGAAATTAGGGATCAAAGTTTTCAAAAAAAATCGATGAAATATAGGTCAGATTGCCTTGAATTTTTTTTTCTGTACTAGCTACGACACTACTGATTCGTACACAAAAAATGGAGTTTGTAGCCCAAACCGGAAGTGTCACCATCTTGAAATGTGAAATATCGCTAAGGCTTTTTTGTTATTTTACTTACAGACAAGGGAATTATATTTTCCAAATCCTTGAAGGAAAGCCCATAAAATGTAGGAAGTAGAATTATGATTTAGGTCAACTGATGGACACCATTTTGAATTGAAAATGAAAAATAGTGAAAAATCCACATTAATGGGCTTTGAAAACATACACAATTCGTCGTGGCTTAGAGAATCTGTCTCCTATTACCGAAATTAATACATTTCAGGATAGCCTAGATCATGGTCGAATGTTTGGTATTTGAATATTTCAAAAATTTGAATTTCGCCTTTGATGTTTTCCGTGCCAACAAGGTTGTTTTCGATTTTAGCTGGTTTTGACTTTGCGCATGCGCTACGCTGGAACCAAAGGTACCATGAGTACCAAATTTCAGGATAAACTGGATCATGGTCGAATGTTTGGTATTTGAATACCTCAAAAATTCGAATTTCGCCTTTGATGTTTTCCGTGCCGACAAGGTTGTTTTCGAGTTTAGCTGGTTTTGACTTCGCGCATGCGCTACGCTAGAACCAAAGGTACCATGGGTACCAAATTTCAGGATAGCCTGGATCATGGTCGAACGTTTGGTATTTAAATATTTCAAAAATTCGAATTTCGCCTTTGATGTTTTCCGTGACGACAAGGTTGTTTTCGAGTTTAACTGGTTTTGACTTTGCGCATGCGCTACGATGGAACCAAAGGTACCATGAGTACCAAATTCCGGCGAGGAACTTTTCACGTTGGTACCTAGGTACCCTGAAAATTTCAAGGTGATACCTGCATTCGTTCAAGTCGTTTGTTCTTGGCACGGCTCCAGGTCAACTGTCGTTCGTCTTTTTTTTTCTATATCAAATTACGGCTTCCATAAGGGGAAAAAAGTGGAATTTCGTTGCGACACCGGCACCGATTGTCCGAAAATCATGAAATTTGGACACAATACACCCATTACCACCCTGGACTCTGTGCTTTACCCCCATTTTGATCCCATTAAAAAAAAAGTTTTACCCAAAAAAAAACCCAACCGATTTTCGGAATTTAAATTTTGTTTTAATTCATTTTGAAATTCCAAATGCAAAGGGATCTTATCGCCTCTTCCGTATGTGATTGTTATTAGTACTATACACATTATCCGGTTCAGTCTTCACTATAATTTGTGATAGAATTACTTATTTAAAAAAAAATGAATGATATAAAAATAAAAATGGTTGGAGTGCCCAAGTTTAGATTTGTCGTTGATTTCATAAAGATGTTAGGATATACATGTAGAACGTTAAATACAGTGTGATTCAACATGGCGGCCGAGGGGTTTAATATGATATAAGTAGGAAATACATGTACATGTAGTACCAAATGGTTTATATGTATGAGAGTCAAGGTTTGGGCTATAATGTCTTGGAGAGGTAGGAGGCGACTAGTATGTGCCATTCTTTAGTGGACCGATGTAAGATTGCCCATTGTATTAACTGGGCGGGTAGGCCTATTCACCTTCGGTTATGTGTCAATGTCAAATAAGCGGCTTCTTATCAACACGATCGGCTCTGGGCCGGTACTCTCGTAGCTGAGAGAAAAAAGATTTTTTAGCCGAGAGAATATCTTCCGTCAAAGTGGTTGTTGATTCATAGATTCTAATAACCCCTTTTGCAGTTTATATGAAAGCTTTGATATCTGCTATGCAGATCTAGTTATTATTAGGCTTTCAGACTACTAAAATTACTAAAATTATTATTAGGGTTTCACACTGTGTAGCTTGTGTGAAACACTATTGTTTTTGTTAAAATTATTATTAGGGTTTCACACTGCGTAGCTTGTATGAAACACTATTGTTTTTGTTAAAATTATTATTCTTATTATTATTATTCTTCTTTTGTTTTGAGTAGATCTCAGCAACTGATTGTCGGATCGTTACGATTTCTTCGGTTTTATCGGAAAAGTGGGTGTGACTTAGAGGATAAAGCTAATTTGAACATTCTGCGACAATGCGAAATGTCCGAAATCACCAAAGCTATCGTTTTTAGAAATATTGCAGTAATTTTAACAATAATCATTGGATTTTAACTTTCGATGCATTTTGGCATAGCCGGAGACGGGGCACATAGCTACGCTACTTTTGATTTTTGATTTTCGGCAAATCTTCGCAGATATTAGGCGCTAAATTTAGAAAATTTAAATTTTTACAAAAAACTTTTTTATTTATGAATATTTTTTAGTCATGTTTTACATAAATATAACGAGTCCTCTGACTTGGGCAAAAATGTGAAAAATTTTTGTCTCGGTAATCTTCCTTGGCCCCCATTGGCTAATTCAGTTTTTCAGTCCTAGATTAATTATTTATTGTTCGATTTGTATAAAACAAAGTTCATATGCTCCGTTGTCTCAATTGTCATTTTTTTTGTTATCAATAGTGTTATCTGTCGGCACCGGAAGTGGCGTAAATTGACAAAAAACTACAATTTTGACAGTTAGGTACCATTTTTCGAAAGCAAATATTAATTTTTTCAAATCTGGTATAACTGAAATTGTGCGCCCTTTTGATTTTGATTCCGTTTTCGGGCTATGAAAAAAGGTGAAAAAAGGTGTAAAATTAAGCTATTTACAACCCATCCAGCGTTTTCATATTTTAAAATATTACTTCGTAATTTCATAAACTCGTAGCAATAATCTATACGGAGAGAATGTATTTGAAAATTAATTTGTAATATGCGCAGTTGCCGAGAAATGGGCAATTATGCATGAGTCACTTTTTACGCTAGTTTGCCTGTAAAAGAGTCAATTATTATTCGATTTTCATAAAAGTGACACCATTTGATGTGTAATGTCAATTTTAACTAGGTCAAACCAATTTAACATTTTCAATATCACCGGAAATGACGTAATTTGGGCAAAAATTGTATTTATAGCCTTCGAAACCAGTAATTTATTCAAATGAGTCATATTTGTTTTTTGTTTAAAATTTTGATATTTGATTCAAATCAACTAATACAATGAACCCTTACGATCATATAGATATCACAAAATGGTTTCTAACTTGTTCAGTTGCGGAGAAATAGGCAATTTTCAACAGGTCACTTTTTAAGGTTTTTTGTCAATAAAAGTGTCAATTATTATTCGATTTTCATGAAATTTTCACTGTGTGATACATAATGCCATTTACGATTTCATACAAGTAATTTAAGATTTTCATTATCACCGGAAGTAACGTCATTTTGGCAAAAACTGTATTTTTAGCCTTCAAAACAGATATTTTATTCAAATGAATCAGATTTGTAATGTTTTTAAAATTATGATATTTGATTCCAATCAACAAATAGAATGAACTCATTCGATCATACAGATACGTCAAAATGGTTTCTAACTTGTACGGTTGCAGAGAAATAGGCGATTTTCTACAAGTCATTTTTCAAGGTTTTTGGTCTATAAAGGTGGCAATTTTTATAGGATTTACATAAAACTTTCACCATGTGATGATGCTATTTCTGATTTCATAAACCAATTTAACATTTTCATTATCACCGGAAGTAATGTAATTTTGACAGGATCACTGACATGTAGCAAATGAATTGATTGCTGGATTTGGTTGTTTCTGCGTCCATTTTATTTCATGTGTGCAATGCTTATGTGGAAACCTGTTTAACGGTTTCATTGGTACCGGAAGTGACATAAGTTCAAGGGTAACGTGGCACCGGTGAAACCCGTCATCACTGCTTCGCAGTTCTAGTTATTATTATTATTATTATTATTTACCGCGGGAGCCTTTTTCTCCATGATCGAAAACAGATATCGATCTGGGGTTAAATTTTCTCTCTGGAAACCATGTGGTGGCTACTCGAAAAAGTATTTTTGGAACTTCTGCGCAGACCGGAAGTGGCCGAATTTTGAACGGTAGCATTAAATCAAAAATCGGCCGTGGTTTCGCCAATTCTTTACCTATTTTAAAACAATTCACATTTTTGGAAACCCTGAATCTTTTCCGAGACAATGGCTATCTCACATTTTTCAATTTTGAACATTCATCTATGGCTTTTGTCGTTCGAAATTTGAAAATACGTTGTTTAGGAGACAATTTTTGTAATTTTTCAAAATTTTCAAATTTGACCTACATTTTTATACCTGAAGGCAATCCGATTCCAGGAATCTAACTTTCATTCAGAGTTATCACCCTTTATTTTTCGAATTTACTGCCCATTTTGTGTGCCCGAGTTTCGTTTTACGGCCGAATTGACGTTTCTGAAACTTATGGAACATGAAGTTATAGTCCAAAACCAACTGATAAAACTATTTCGACAAGAATCCTTAAACCGGAAGTGGTCGAAAAAATGTCAGATATTTTGAAGAAAACGCAAAAAATGGGTGCTTTTGGGAAAAACATGATTTCTTCACCCGATATCAACGGATTAAAGAAATTAAGGTATCGTTGGGTGGCCCGGGGATTCGACTGTCATATGATACCCATTTCACGCGGATCCTATGAGAGGGCAGCAAAATATGACATTCTGAAAATCAGGTATTTTCTGATTTGGAGCGTTTTTGGACTCCTGTATCTCGAAAACTGCTCCAAGGATTTTTTTAAAACTTTCCCTATCGAGAGTCCCTCTGGTAGTCTTGTGCATGAATCCTTCCAATAAGACATTAAAATTTCTGGAATAGGTAACATAACATACTGAAAATCGAAAAAAGTTGAAAAATCGTGAAATTTTGGAAAATGCTCTATTACTTTATTATTTAAAAAATATTTTACAAAAAAGTTACATATTCAGATAGCTGACGTAATTACGATTCTAACGATGTATAATATGTATTAAAATATTTAAATTCAATTTTTGATATATTGACATTTTTGCATTTTTGGCACTATTTAATATAGGATTTCCCAGGGGCATTTTATCTGATCAGACAATGTAATATATCATTACATAGCCCTGTGGCTATTTGATAAGCCAATCCGGTTATTAAAACTATCCCGACAATAATCTTTATACCGGAAGTATGCAAAAAATGAAGAAAAAAGGGTTAAAAAAATAGCGCACTTGCGAAAAACTTGATTTCTCCATCAAATGTTAGCAGACCAAAAGAACTAAAGTATCGCTGGATAGCCCCATTAATGGACTATCATATGACATCTGAATGATACGATTTAGATGGCTAGAAAATAAATTATGGTAAACCAAAAATCTAGTGTTTTCCGTTTTGGAGCATTTTGAGACGCCATTTTCAAGAAAACGAAAACTACGATTTTTCTTAAACTTCTTTTATTTAGAGTCCTATCGGTGGACTATGGCGAGAGTCCAAAAATAAAAGCATTGAAATAATATAATGGTCCAAAAAGATCCTCAATCTTGGATAAAAGTTGAAAAATCTTTAAATTACTGAAAATGCTCTTCTATTTTTCTTTCTTTGGAGAACAACTGACTGGATTTTTCTGAAACTTCTTGTACAAAAGGGTAGGTAACCAAACAACTTGTTAAAACTATCCCGACAATGATCCAAAAACCGGAAGTAGTCGAAAAAATATCTGATATTTTGAGAAAAAAACCCCATAAAAAGTGAAAAAAATGGTGATCTTGCGAAAAAAGTTATTACTACGTAAGATTTCACCCAATCAAATTAACTAAAGTGTCATTGGAGAGCCCGAACAATGGACAATCGTATGACATCTAAATGGTAAAAATTCGCGGGTTAGGCAATATATAATGAAACGCTGAAAATCTATTATTTTCCTTTTTGGACCCTATTCAGACGCTTTTATCTCGAAAACTTCTCTTATTTCCTTTCTTATACTTCTGTTACTTAGAGCCCTAACGGTGGTCTATGGTGTGATTCCAAATATAAAAGCCTCAATATAGTATAAATGGTCCAAAAGGGCCACAGTCTTTGAAAAAGTCGAAAAATCGTTTTATCTGTAAATCTGCTTCTAATGGTATAAAAGAGGTAAAACTGTCCAATGGTAGGGTGACCCACCATAAATAAATATCTCCATATATCTCGACAATTACGCCACAATATTTATATATATGCCAAGCCTCAAATCAGTTTCACACAATTATAGTCACTAAATAAACGATCATGTTGTACTTAATAAGCTATGACCATTAATCATGTATAAATAATAGACTGAAAACTGGTTCCAAGAGTCGTCCATAACATCCAGACACTTTTGAGTAAAAGATAGGTTACGTGCCCTTGTTTTGAAATTAGTCTCGCTTAACCATTCTATCGACCAGTCTACGTCTGATTGACAGGTCGGGATAATCAAGACTACTTTTTTACGAAACATAACAGAAAGCTAGAACAAGAAATTGAATTTAGAAATAAGCACGTTAGGTAGCTCAACAATCGTTTTAAGAAGCTTGTAAAAGTAAAATGAAACTACTGCTAGTATCATGTTCCTGTCTAACCCGAGTGATTCAGAGATATTATTTGTACTAAACCAAAAGATGCCGCTCTTAACGTAGTCGGGGCAAATAAAACCTAAATGTGGAGTGACCCAAAACAAATTGCAAAAGAAACTAATGAAGTTGGGTTCGATCATACATATATCAGACAGCATCATACCCAAATTCGGCCGAAATCGGCTGAGGCGAAATGCTGTAATTAACATAATTCAATACGGTCTTATCTTGACACGACAATGCCACTGTGACGTCATCAGCTTGCTCATGTCGACAATAAAAGAGGCGAAATTAAAGAGAATTTATCTACGATAAATTTCAGAAATTAGTTTATTACAGTCAATCGACACCCAAAAGCGAGTCCAATTTCTATAAGTCCATCCAAACAGTCTCTTCCAGTTCATCTTCATCCAGTACGACGGGGCTTGTAGAATTCGCACATGTCTCTCCGTTGCAACTTGTACACACATTCGTACATTCTAGTCCATATCCACGACAGGAACATTTCTTTGTAGCGCACTCTCCCTTACATGTACAGCGAACTACTTTCAGTAGATGCGGCGGTGCTAACGGTATGTCCATGCGGCGTGGCAATAGAGTTTCACCGCGTAATTCCCAACCCCAGTCCGTTGGATTCAATCTATTATCGTCCCCCATCCAGCATCGTACTTGCAAAAATACGCGTAAAGAATGATATTTCGCGGAGTCAGACGTCGGGGGTAAGGCCCTCACTTCAACAACGGAAGTGCCTGTAACCGCTTTCTCCTTGAACTTTCGCAGTCTCAATGTGTTCAGGCTCTCATTGGGTTTGCCGCCGTAGAGGCAGACCAAAGCTTTTTCGCCGGCTTCAACAATTTGATTCTGGCTTGAACATGTTTCAGCACAAAAAACACTCGCTTGTTCCCTAAACATTGCACTATCCATCTTTTTCAGTGGTGACCCCTTCTCGATGCCGAACAAACGAGATGTGGTATCACATCCAGCAACTGCGTGGAGGAAGGGTAGCCTTGAACAAATATTTTCACCAAGGGTCTGGCATACATGACCAATGTCCCACAGTTTATGTTTCGCAATTCTCTTTTCTGTTCGCAAGAACAAGCGTCCCGTTGGTGTGCCTAAGCGATTTGCGCGATAACACAGTATAACAAGCAAATCCGTGTCTTCTCCAATGACAACAGTAGGACCGGTAGCGCTGAAATCAACACCTGTCTGCGAAATCAGACAATCTGCATCTCCACTCGCCCCCCTTGTCCTTATTCCTTGTGATTCGAAATGTTTTCTCAGTAATATTATGAAATTGTTTTTGTTCGTCTCATTGCTAAGGAACCTTTCCTTCGTCGTCGTCAATACTTTGGTTCCCAAGAAACCACTGATTTTGTATCCAACTATACCCCTAGCTCTCCTTTGATAAGCACTGTCTTTGGTCGAGGGTCCATTCCCGTATCCATCGAAGACAACAACTGGACTGACACTTTGTTTCACCAAGTCGACATATCGCTTACATATAGTATCGAACGACGCCTCCTTTTTCCATTGGATTCGATGGAGAAGGGACCCACCATCAAAGACGGTAAATGTCACTTCTTTGTTTGTTTCTTCAAAGCTTGAGCACATTTGTCCAATGGTATCCGCCAGCTGTGATTTTATTGCTCCCCTCATCATTCCGCAGTCGTTGAATAATGCCGTCGGGTGAGGTGATAATTCATATTGCAGAAGATGATCTATATCGATTATCGTGTTCATCTGTGTGAGCATTCCCGACAGCAAGAAGTCGTTGGAATAATAGCTGCGGGTCGATGCTAACTTCTTCACCGCCAATGCGGACCTGTTTATCTTGGCCGAGTTGCACAACAGTATCCTTTCTGGAAAACGCATCTTTACCGTACATCTTCTCGAAAATATTCTTTCCCACCTGCTTCGCTCTGTGCACGTTAACGGTGTGATCTGCTGTGAGACCACTAGTAATGCTTCGCAGGTCTTTTGTTCGCTCAAAGGGATTGTTCTCACACAAAAACTTGAAAATGTTCATTGTGTCTTTGTTATCACGTTTCACTCTCGCGGAAGCGAAATCCTTATGTTGTTCAGTGGTAGAGAAACTGCGGTTGCACAGTTCTTGCATCGATTCATTGTATGTCGCGCACACTGGCAACGACAACAGCCATTTGGTTCGTTGTTTTTCGCTCATTACCCCTCGACCATGAACCAGTCCGCCAGTGACTTTCATTGCTCTCATGAGCGTCTGTTCAATTACAAGATCTTTCGATAAACCAGCCCAATACCGGTCACTCCTGCGGATTACGAAAAGTCCAGCACTGAACATTTCGTAGATTCGGGGATTCGTAGCTTCGAGTTCGTCAAGGTCATGCAGATATATCTGGACACTCTTCGCGTAGTGATTGTGACCAGCGGCAGCGAAATAAGGCAGCATTTCTCGAAGACAATATTTGTGCAGCAACCAGGACCCTGTCCTCTGTGAATGAATAAAATCGCGTAGTATGTCAACCATTGTCATATACTGTAGCCAAAGTTCTGGAGTGGCAAAGGTGGCCAACACGCTCTTGGTTTTCTCGAGTCCCTCTGCTATTCTAGACAGGACCGGATTGTCAAGTACTTCACAGGACGAAATATCCTTGTCCACCATTTCATCAAACAATTTCAACGCCACTTGTAGATCAGGGTCGAGAGGAGTTTGTTCGTCGTCGATTGACGGGAGTGAATCGTAAGTTTCATGAATGAGTAGACGAGTAAGAACTGACTCTACCAGAAAGTGTCCTCGAGAAGCACGAGCATATGATTTTCCATTCAGAATATAGGTAACGGCATTTTCACCATATATCACTTCAAGGACTTCGCGAAAACCGGTATTTTTCATGAAATGTCCGATGCAACCCAAGTAGCTCATCAAGGTATGAAAGCCAAAATGACTTGTTTTAGTTCGCTGCTGTCCGGTTCATTACACACTATTGTCCTCGCTTTCAGCCACAAAGGTTGGTCAAATGTTATAACAGGTGTGCAGTTGTGACGTTTGCACTCGCGAGTGATGAAGGATAGGGTCGAGTATATGCAGGTCATATTCGTGGGGTTCAAGTCTATCATTGGTAGAAACCTTACAGTTGCTTTTCCCGCATGAGTTCCATCACTGACGGCTTGCATTACACCTGACCATCCCGGTGCATTCGGCCTCAAGGATCTTGCTATCTTCAACAGCAAATCGAGTTTTGTTACTGGGTTCTCCACGTTGATAGGCGCCAGTATGGGCTTATTTTTGCTTGGAATGTCGTAGTGCAATATATCGACTGCAGATCTGACAGCCTTTGGTCCATCTCTACGAATCACCACTTTGGAACGAATTGAAGGAGTAATCGCCTCTATCATGCCCATAGCATGTAGAGAGGTTTTACCATCTAAGGTCCATGGATTCCTGTCGGCATTATCACACACGTATTGCCGAAAATGACCATTGCCTAACATCACTTGTACCGGGGAGTCACTGTCAGTGTCAATATCAGCTGTTATCGGTGTTTGCGCCGCTGCGCATGATTCGAAGTTCAGTACTTCAGCATACGACGAACACAATCCGTGGTCATGTAACGTATTGATGAGGAATTTTGAACCGAATTTGTGGTGTAGCTGAACCGCTAACCCCAACTGCAAAGGAGCCACTAGAGCCCTTGGTCTTGCAACCTGCACTAAACATTGCCCTATCGTAGCCATTTTCAATCCTTTTGACTTCCCAACAAGCAGCTCGTCTAAGAAAAGCTTCAGAGAATCTGGCAGGAAATCCAACATAACGTCCACAGACTTCAGGTCATTTGGATCCGGATAAAACTCTTTGGAAAACGATTTGTACTTATCAATCATTTCACTTTTGATGAGTGCGACTGCTGTCCGTATTATTCGATCCCTTTCTCCCTCTAGGTCACACGAAGTCTTCGAGTTTTCGTGATAGGTCTGTAAAATTGAGGCTGCCGTTTCATTGAAAGTTACCACATTTGCCTTTCCCTGAACGTTTGATATAGTTACTCTATCGCCCAGCAATTCGAGCAGACGTTTTTTCATGTACACGGTACTGTACGGTGTTTGACACAACTCCTCCATCTCTTTGCATAAATCTGTGATGGTTTTTTGTTCCTCTTCCTCATTAATAAAGTTATTAACGACAGCTAAGAAAGCGCTTTCTGTCTCAACATCCTTAGGCCTGCCGACCCTGATCTCGGGTTTGATCTGCTTGACGTCGAATTTGGCTGGTGGCTGTTTACCTGTGCGGAAATTGACGTTACATACTTGATGGTAAACAGCATGAGCCGCATTTAAATCATTACCTGCAGCAGCGATTCTTCCCAGAACGACCGCCGCCCAACGTTCCTTGCGCTCGTCACAACTTGTGAGGATAGTTGCTTGAAAGTCAAAAGTCCGAACAGGAAAAGCTTTTTTTTCCCGAACTGACCTATCTGATATTACCAGCCCACAGAAGAAACAATTGCAATCAAACCTGAATGACGAGCACTGGGATCGTCTTTTGACGGGACTGTCTGCTGCAGCACATTCACCTTCTGATTCTCTTTTCCGTTTAGTTCTTTCTATCTCCTTCTTGTTCGTAAAATCACGTCTACATGGTTCATGCACTACTGTCCCAGATGTCACATTGATGTTTAGCCCGCGATTCAGACTGGCGTCGTTCACAGTGTGTGCACCAACAGCCTGCAATGTAACAGCTTTTATACCATTCCCAAGAGATTCGTTACAAATAGGACAAGTGTTCATCTTTGCGTGGCGGAAAACATGGCGGAAAAGCAATGAACTGACGTCATAATTGCAATATGACGTCAAAATAACGTCATATACAAACTTATACGTCAGTTTCATAATAGGCGTTTAATACATTTACGGGGTCTAAAACGCACTAGTTGCGGGATATCGCTTTGCGAAAATTTCGATATTTCACCGGGGCCGATTTTGGCCGAATTTGGGTATGATGTTGTCTGATATATGTATGATCGAACCCATTTGCATTGGTTTCTTTTGCAATTTGTTTGGGGTAAAAAAATATCCTTCCCCGACTAACGGTACAGTTAATGATAAAGCGATTTAAAAAATGAAACAAACGTAATTTCTAAATCTGCTGTAATAACCAAGAAGCTTAATTTTACTGCTATTCAAAATCGTCAACAATAAAATTTTTTACGGCTGTAATAGTTGATAGATTTGTAGAGAATTGCACGTGCCATGGCTATTTATAGTACCATACTGTCAGAAAGTTGGTCTCGGCACGGCGAATGTGCACGCTTCAGTGGTAGTCTCGAACTATCAGCGGTGGACTGTATTTCTGTGAGTACATGGGTCACCCTACCAATGGATCTTTCTGAAACTTCTGGTACAGGAAGTTAAGTTCCCATACTACTTGTTAAATCTATCCTGATAATGATCCGTAAACTGGAAGTTGTCAAAAAATTATTCGATATTTTTTTTTTTTTAAAAAAAGACAGTAAAAAATCGGTGCTCTTGCAACAATCGGGATTTCACCGTCGGGTGTGACCGGATCAAAACATCTAACGTATCGTTTGGTGTCTCGATAAATGGGCTATTGTATGAAACACTTCCTGCCTGATTCCTGAAAGCCGGTTCAGTGCTGCTTGCAGGTCTAGTTCTTATTATTATTATTTACCGCGGGAGCCTATTTCCCCATGATCAAAAACAGATATCGATCTGGGGTTCAATTTTCTATCGGGAAACCATGTGGTGGCTACTTGATAAAGTATTTTTGAAACTTCTGCGCAGACCGGAAGTGGCCGAATTTCGTGCGGTGCATAAAAATTAAAAAACGGCCGTAGCTTCGTCAATTCTGTACCTATTTTCATACAAATGACATTTTCAGAAACCTTGAGTCTTTTCTCGGACGATAGCAGTTGAAAATTTCGAAATTTCGAAACTTCGTCGCTGACTTCTGGCGTTTGAAAAATGAAAATTGTTGTTTAAGGGACAATTTTTGTTATTTTTCAAAATTTTCAAATTTGACCTACATTTTTGGGTACTTGAAGGCAATCCGATTCCAGTAAAATAACTTTCATTCAGAGTTATCACCCTTTATTTTTCGATTTGTTTCGAATTTTCTGCCCATTTTGTGAGCCCGAGTTTCGTTTTACGACCGAATCGACTTTTCTGAAACTTCTGGAACATGAAGTTATAGTCCAAATCCAACTGATAAAGCTATTTCGACAAGGATCCTTAAACCGGAAGTGGTCGAAAAATTGTCCGATATTTTGAAGAAAACGCAAAAAATGGGTGCTTTTGGGAAAAACGTTATTTAAAGAAATTAAGGTATCGGTAGGTAGCCCGGGGATTTGACTATCATATGAAACCAATTTCACACGAATCCTATGAGAGGGTAGCAAAATATGACATGCCGAAAATCAAGTATTTTCTGATTTGGAGCGTTTTTGGACGCCTATATCTTGAAAACTACTCCAAGGATTTTTTTTAAACTTTCCCTATCGAGAGTCCCTCCGGTAGTCTTGTGCATGAATCCATCCAATAAGTGAGCCGAAATTCACATATGTGATAATGACTGGCACCAATATTGTCCTTTAACTTTTGGTTTACATTCACATAATAAAATAATATTCATACGGTCATATAGATTTCACAAAATTGTCACTTTTCAAGGTTTTTGGTCCATTAAAGTGTCAATCATTATTCGATTTTCATAAAATTTTCACTGTGTGATACCTAATGTCATTTACAATTTCATACAAGTAATTTAAGATTTCCATTATCCCCGAAAAAACGTCATTTTGGCAAAAACTGTATTTTTAGCCGTCAAAACAGATATTCTATTCAAATGAGTCTGATATGTAATGTTTTTAAAATTATGTTATTTGATTCCAATCAACAAATAGATTGAACCCATACAATCATACAGATTCCTGGAAAAGGTTTCTAACTTGTAAGGTTGCAGAGAAATAGACGGTTTATACAAGTCACTTTTCAAGATTTTTGGTCTATAAAAGTGGCAATTATTATTCGATTTACATAAACTTTTCACCATGTGATGCCTTATGCCATTTCTGATTTCATAAAACTAATTGAACATTTTCATTATTACCGGAAGTACTATACACTTACATGTAACAAATGTATAAAATGAATTGATATTGCTGGATTTGGTTGAATCGGCGTCCATTTTATTTGATGTGTGCAATGCTTATGTGGAAACCTGTTTAATGGTTTCATTGGTACCGGAAGTGACATGTTTAGGGTAACGTGGCACCGGTGAAACCCGTCATTACTGCATCGCAGTTCTAGTGATGATTGTTTTTACCAAAAAAAACAATCATCCAACACATTGGCCGTTTTATTTTCCACTTGGGTATATCTCAGAAACTACTTGTCGGTTCAATCCGATATCTTTGGTTTTACAGGAAAGATCTATTTCGAACATTCTGCGACAATGTGAAATGTCCGAAATCACTGAAGTTGTTTTTTTTTTCTAAATATTGCCGTAAGATTAACAATAATTGCCGGATTTTAACATTTGATACATTTGGACATAGCCAGAGACAAGGCACATAGCTACGGGTCTTTAGAGTTTTGATTTTCGATGAATCTTCGGAGATATTAGGCGCCAAATTTTGAAAATTTAAATTTTTACAATTTTTTTTTTTATTAATGAATATTTCTTTATGGTATTTTATCCAGGGCTAAAGGGTCATCTGATTTGAGCAAAAATGTGAACAATTTTTGTCTCAGTAATTTGCGTTAGCCGCCATTGGCTAATTCAGTTTTTCGATCCTAGATTAATTATTTATTGTTCGATTTGTTAATATGCTTCTTTTTCCAAAATATCATTTTTATACGCCCACATTTTCATGTGGACGTATATTGTCGTCGCCCCCGTCCGTCCGTCCGTCCGTCCACAATTGTTTGTGAACAGTCTACAGGTCACAATTTTTATCCGATTTCAATGAAACTTAAAATATAGGTTTATCACCCTAAGATCTCGGTTCCTTTCGATATTGGCATGTATCGGACTGTAACTTCATGGATTATGGCCCCTGATTGTACGAAAAATCACGTTTTTAGCTTGTGAACACTGTAGAGGTCACAATTTTTATCCGATTTAGTTTAAACTTGAAACGTATTATTATAACCCAAAGATCTCGGTTCCTTTCGATATTTGCGCATATCGGAACATAACTTCCTGAATTATGGTCCCTGATTGTACGAAAAATCGCGTTTTTAGCTTGTGGACCCTATAGAGATCATAATTTTTACCCGATTTAAATAACGTATTTTTATATCACCGTTAAACCCTAAGGACGGCTGAGTTCGAATTTCGTGAAAATCGGCCCAAAACTGATAAACAAAATGGCCGCCCTTCGTTCTCAAATAGCGTAAAAATATGGTATATCAAGGTTGTGGAACCTATAGAGGTCACAATTTTAATCCTATTTTGATGAAACTTGATATGTATGTTTATAACCCAAAGATCTCTGCATCTTTAGATATTCGCGCATATATGGTATGTATCAAGGTTGTGGACCCTATAGAGGTCACCATTTTTATCCGATTTTGTTGAAACTTTAAATGTAAGTTTATAACCCAAAGATCCCGGTTCCTTTCGATATTCGCGCATAACGGACCGTAACTTCCCGAATTATGGCCCCGGATTGTACGAAAAATCATTTTCTTTTTAGCTTGTTCTTTATCCATCTCTCGAAAATGTGGGAGTATCCTGCCTGGCAGCCGCTGGTTTTTGGTACCGATAGAGTTATCTGTCGGCATTGGAAGTGATATAATTTTAACAAAAACTATAATTTTGACAGTTCGGTACCACTTTTTGAAAGCAAATATTATTTTTTCAAAATGTGATATTACCAAAATGATGCGCCATGTAAATGTGCACAAAACATCGGACTCAGTTTTCTTAATTTCGATTTCGTTTTCGGGCTATTTCGATTAAAAGTTGAAAAACGGTGAAAAATTAAGCTATGTACAACCCATTCAGCGTCTTCGTATTTTAAAATATTTCTTCTTAACTTTAAAAAACTCGTAGCAATAATCCATACGAAGAGAATGTATGTGAAAATTAGTTTGTAATATAAGCGGTTGCCGAGAAATAGGCAATTTTTGCATGCGTCACTTTTCACGTTATTTTGCCTGTAAAGGAGTCAATTATTATTCGATTTTCTTTTTTTTTTTACCTTTGATGCCTTATGCTAATTTTGACTAGGTCAAACCAATTTTACATTTTCACTGTCAGTGGAAATGACATCACTTGGGCTAAAAATGTATTTTAAAAGAGATATTTTATTCAAATGAGTCGTATTTGGTTTTTTTTTTTAAATTTTGATATTTGATTCCAATCAACTAATAGAATGAGCCCATACGATCATATAGATATCACAAAATGGTTTCTTACTTGATCAGTTGCGGAGAAATATACGATTTTCAACAGGTTACTTTTCAAGGTTTTTGGTCCATAAAAGTTTTAATTATTATTCGATTTTCATAAAATTTTCAGTGTGTGATACCTAATGCCATTTACGATTTCATACAAGTAATTTAGTATTTTCATTATCACCGGAAGTAACGTCATTTTGGCGAAAACTGTATTTTAAGCCTTCAAAGCAGATATTTTATTCAAATGCGTCTGATTTGTAAAGTGTTTAAAATTATGATTTTTGATTCCAATCAACACATAGATTGAACCCACACGATCATACAGATACCAAAAAATGGTTTCTAACTTGTACGGTTGCAGAGAAATAGACGATTTTCTACAAGTCACTTTTCAAGGTTTTTGGTCTATAAAAGTGGCAATTATTATTTGATTTACATAAAATTTTCACCATGCGATGCCTTATGCCATTTCTGATTTCATAAAACTAATTGAACATTTTCATTATCACCGGAAGTAATGTAATTTTGTCAGGATCACTTACATGTAACACATGTATAAAATGAATTGATATTACTGGATTTGGTTGATTCTGCTTCCATTTTATTTGATGCGTGCAAAGTTTGTGGATATCTATTTATCGGTTCCATTGGTACTGGAAGTGATGAGTTCAATGGTAACATGGCACCAAAAGTGACATAAGTTCAAGGGTAACGTGGCACCAGTGAAACCCGTCATTACTGCTTCGCAGTTCTAGTTTTTTCGTGAAACTGCTCATTTAACTGTGTTGAGGTATTGTTATAGAGTTCATTAAAATAATTATACCACTCATCACTGGATATTCCACGTACGGCATTCTTCTCCTTTTTGAGGAAGGATTTCACTTGTTTCCATAAACTGTTCGTACTCGCATCTTTACCTATTGTATGTTCAGTCTCTTTCACCGCCCTTTTCTTTTGATCACATAAGTTCTTAAACTTACTTCTCCTTTTTGAGGAAGGATTTCACTTGTTTCCATAAACTGTCCGTACTCGCATCTTTACCTATAGTATGTTCAGTCTCTTTCACCGCCCTTTTCTTTTGATCACATAAGTTCTTAAAATTACTTCTTGTCTTCTAGTAATTTTCCAAATCACATGCAGAGTTTTTAGCACGGAAAATATTCAATGTGTTGAGTTTGATCTTTTTTAATTGTCATTCCACCATATTGGTTGTTTTTGTACATGCCTTCTTGTTTCACGATTTTTCATCACCATTTTATTCGCTGACTGCTGCATTATGCCATCAAGGACATAAACAGCGTTGTCTACTTCACCATAATCTATCATTAATTGTGTCTTGTGCTTTGCAGTAAGTGCTAATAATAACGTAACATATACAAATCTTCGAGCAGGAATTAAAGGACGTTAATTTACCGTGATATATTATAAATGACATGTGCTATATGAAGTGTTTATATGGTCTTTAGTGAAAGAAAACATTGTTGTGGCTACCATTCCTGGGTTTGAAGGTCAGATATGATATGAAAACGAATATCGGATTGTAGTTATTTTTAACCGTTTCACCAGTGCAACCGAACCGTGACCGGTTAACCGAGTAGCGTATACATTCTTAATTATTAGGCAATCAAGTCTATGATCTTTATTAAAAACAATACGTTGACAGGCAACAAAACATATGCCAAAATATTGAAGATTAAATCTTGTACCTTGTCTAGTGCCTGACAGTAGACTACTAGCCCTGAGCTAGTGGATTCAAAAAATTTTTTACGCCCCTGGTTTAAATATATCCCTGTTACACCCTAATGACGTTTGAGTTTAAATTTCATGAAAATCAGACCAAAACTGCCCGACAAAATGGCTGCTACTAGTACGCAAATAGTGTAAAAGTATGTAATATATACCAAGGTTGTAGACCCTCTAGAAGTCACAATTTTTATCCGATCTTGATGAAACTGAAGTTGTATGTTTATATCCAAATGAACTCGCTTCCTTTTGATATTCATGCATATCGGACTGTAACTTTCTGGATTATAAATGGCCCCTGATTGTATAAAAAAATCACACTTTTTTATGTGGGCGTATATTGCCGTCGCCCTCGTCTGTCTGTCCGTCCGTCCACAATTTCTTGTGAACACTCTACAGACTACATTTATCATCTGATTGTTTTGAAATTGATATATGTTATTTGCATAAGTGAGATGAAGAATCCTATTTAATTTCAATAACTTCTGTTTATATCTTCTGGACCTTGTTTCACTTTGTTGCACCTTGTGAACGCTCTAACGACAAAAGTTGTCAACCGATCTGTATGAAATTTATATGCATCATTTAAATTAGTAAAACAAAGAAGCCTATTGAATTTCAGTAATTTCCGTTAATTACATCTAAAGTTATGGCCCTCGTTTAACTTTTGTTGAATCTTGTGAAAGCTCTAATGTCAACAGTTATCATCCGATCTGTTTGAAATTGATATGCATCATTTAAATTGGTGAAACAAAGAAGCCTATTGAATTTCGGCAATCTCCGTTAATTACACCGTGAGTTATGGCCCTTGTTTCACTTTGTTGTACCTTGTGGATGCTGTAACGACAAAAATTATTATCCGATCTGTATGAAATTTATATGTATCGTTTAAATTAGTAAAACGAACAAGCCTATTGAGTTTCGGCAAATTTCCGTTAATTACATCTAGAGTTATGGCCCTTGTTTCACTTTGTTGAAATTTGTGAACGCTTGAACGACAAAAGTTACCATCTATATCTGTATGAAATTCACATGCATCATATAAATTAGTGAAATGAAGAAGCCTATTGAATGTCAGCAATTTCCGTCAATTACTTCTAGAGTTATGGCCCTTGTTTACTTTGTTGAACCTTGTGAACTTTCGAACGACAAAATTTATCATCCGATCTGTATGAAATTTATATGCATTATTTGAATTAGTAAAACGAAAAAGCCTGTTGAATTTCAATAATTTCTGTAGATTACTTCCTGAGTTATGACCCTTGTTTTAGTTTTTAGAACCTTAACCCTCAAATTACGAAAATTATAATGTCATCTGTATGAAATTGTCTATTAAATTCCCTTAATTACCCACAATTAACGATTTAGCTGCTGTAGGCGTATGTTTTGTTGCCTGGCAACCTATCTTTCTAGCTTGTTCTCTATCCATCTCTTGCAAAGTGTGGGTGTATCTTGCCTGGCAACCAATGGTTAACAGATAGAAGGCATTGGGGTCATGATAGGACTAACCCTATGGATATGCAATGTTCAATGTTCTTCGATATTCTGTTCCAGAGTTACCCCATCCTGTGTCGAAAACCTTGTGATCACAATAGAGGCTATAGATTTTATAGTATCGATAATCAGCATTCTGTGACTTTCAGTTCCAGAGTTACACCCCCACCCCCAATTGCTGAAATTATGAATAAGTTGCTGTTGAGACACTGCTGCTATTTTTATCATTTTCTGTAGTAAATATTGATATTTTATACAGTTTATTTGAGAGAGTAACTTATTCCAAATTGTAACACCCACTAAATATATTTTGAATGATCAGGCCATTTCATTGGCTAAGATCTTAGAACAAATACAATGTGGTCTGTTTTAAAACCTTGGGGGGTGGGAGTGGATGGCCGAATGGTTAGCATGTGCGCGCTGTATCATAAGGCCTGTCATTGAGTCAACTGGCGTGGTTTCGAATCTCCGGTTGTACATAACGAGGAGTTGGGTCGCTTGTCCAAACACGTGAGTTTTCTCTGGGTTTTCCGGCTTCCTCCCACATATAAAGACCCCCTACATGCAAGCGAATTATTGAAATAAAAAAAATAAACCATGTGTTAGTCCCGTCAAGTGGACGTTAAACCCCATCTCTCTCTCTCTCTCTCTCTCTGTTGATGCAGGACGGACGGGCTGACAAGGAAAGCTGTCTAGTCGGTCGTATGGGACGAAAAACCGAGATCCCGTGTACACATTGGCGTACATGTAAAAGATCCCTTGACAGTAGGAATTCGATGTAAGAGTAGGCCGTAGTGCCGCTGTCCGGGCAAAATTTCCCTCATAGCACACTGTATGGCCTATGCCCGTCTTCATTAGCCCAGTTCGGAGCAAAACAGTAGGACGTTAAACCCCATTTCATTTCATATCTCTCTCTCTCTCTCTCTAAGACCTTGTCAGATCAGCGCTGAAGAACTATTATACACAATTCAAACTAGAGGTGCACTGATTAATGAATTCAACCAGATAGACAATAGTTAAATTTACTATCCGATGCATCACGGGTTTGAACATTCTTACAAAAAAATGAAAATGATGTTTATTATAATTAGATTGAATTGATTTATTGATAAAGTTTAAAATAGATTAATTTAGGTAAATAAAAAATTTTTTTTTCAAGGTTAAATCTAAGAAAATAGATGGTATAGAACTACCTTATTATGAAGTTAATATGACAGATGGTACAAACTGTGATTTGTTAAATGCTCCTAGACGTACTCGACTACTTTATGTATGCCAGCCAGACGGTCATGGTGAAATCTATGATATGAAGGAATCATCAACATGTGAATATGAAATCATGGTTCTCACTGCTGTTTTATGTAGTCATCCTGATTTTAGGCAAGATAGAATACCTGTTTCAACTAAAATTGGAAATCTTTAATTAAGTGGCCAGTAGCTGTCTCAGATTTCTCTCATGAAGCTACTACTGTCTGTTCCAGGTGACACTACGACACGAAAATTGCGGTACTATTTCAGTAACGTACCTCTACCAGTTCCTGTGATCGTAGAAACTTGAAATTTACAGGGGCTGTTCACGGGGACTAGCCATGACCTCACACTAAATTTCAACCGAATCGGTCAATAACTTTTTATTTTACCGTAGTTTAGCTTCTATAAGAGATAAATTTATCCGATTTTGACGCCATTTTGTTTGTTGACTATTTAGGCTCGAATGACGTTATATGTGGATTGTGGGTTAGGATAAGGGTTAGGGTAAGGGCTAGGACCTGTAGATTTCGTCATAGTCTCAAGATGTAGACAGGGCTAGCCCTAACCCTAACCCTGTCTTGTTATTCGAGTCTTAAGTAGCCAACAAACAAAATGGGGTCAAAATCGGATAAACTTTCTCGTTATAAGCTAAACTACGGTAAAATAAAAAAGTTATTGACAGATTCGGCTGAAATTTGGTGTGAGGTCATGGCTAGGCCCCATGAATACCCCCTGAAAATTTCAAGTCTCTAGGATCATGGGAACTGGTAGAGGTACGTTACTGAAATAGTACCAAAATTGGTTGCCATTTCTTCAATTTTGAATTAAAACAGCTAAAACTTAGTGACATACCTGGAATTCCCATCCCATTACTTTCTTACACGAGGGAATCAAATTCAGATCAAACTATATAACCTCTCTCTCTCTCTTGAAAAATCGTGGTCTGTTTACATCACGCTACTGAACATCAGCCATGTTTGACCTAGTTATCTGCAATAGTCAATTTGGGCGGGGGTGCTGGTTTTCGCTTTGAGTTGTTTCGGCCTACTTGGATGTTAATGAAGTTATTTCGGCTCAGTAGAATATAACTTTCATTTTTACAGGATTTAAGACCACTGTTGTTTGTCCAACTGACTTGAATATGTAATTGGCCCCTAGGGCTGTAGCGTTTTGATATTGATATAAATTACATACAAATTTTATCCTGAACTGACATGTGATGGAAATTTGAAAGGAGGCTATAGGCGTACACAATAACTCGGTCCATAATAATAATGCGAAAGTAATCGTGGGTTGCATAGTTATTCCTTTGCTTAAAACTTAGTCTTAAGAACCCTCGGAAATAATAAACTAATTGTATACGTAACCTAATTTCTCATGAAGCCTGCAACAAAAGCAAAAAATGATTTTTATATAATAATTGGCATTATCGCCCAGTTGATGCTGGAAACACCAATTACATCATTTCATTTTACAATCAAGGACACGGCATATGTGACTATGGATGGTCTCGCTTATTATATAATTTTTTCTTTTTCCGGTTTTGGAGATGGGCCCTCCTTTTAAAAGGATTTAACGGATGTAATTAATGCGTAGGCAATCTCATTTTTTGAACTTGTATATTGTAAATAATTTTGTTTCTCGAAATAACTGCATAATACTTTGGTACATCCTTTGACACCTCACGTAATTTTCATCTTGAAATATTAAATTGTAGATAACAATAATCAATTATTCAAGGGGTTATATTTTCTGAGATCGCTTTTTATATGCCCACATTGAAATGTGGTCGTATATTGTCGTCACCCCCGTCCGTCCGTCCACAATTGCTTGTGGACGCTCTAGAGGCTAAAGTTAATATACGATTGACTTTAAATTTATATACAGTGTTTAAGGCCATGAGACGAAGAAGCCTATTGATTTTCAGTGATTTTCGATAATTACTACCAGAGTTATGGCCCTTGATCACTTCAAAAAATCTTGTGGACACTCTAGAGGCTAAAGTTAATATCGGATTGACTTTAAATTAATACACAGTGTTTAAGATCATGAGACGAAAAAGCCTATTGATTTTCAGCAATTTTCGATAATTACTGCCAGAGTTATGACCCTTGATCACTTCAAAAAATCTTGTGGACGCTCTAGAGGCCAAAGTTGATTGTGTGTCAACCGGATAATTATTATCTAGTTTATGCGCTAAAAACTGTATCAACAAAGGGAGATAACATAACAGAACATAATATTAATCTGACGAAAAAACATGAGTGTTTAACACAAGTGTGGAATCTAATAAGTATTACTGCCACAAAAGAAACAGGAGAATTTTCCATCACTAAAAATTTATAACCGAATGTACCCGATTTGTAGATCCCTTAATTTCAGGTAGGTCATCAAGTTTGGGCCATTTAAATTAAAACCTGAGAAATGGCGAGGAATTTTATAGTCAGAGTATCTCTTGGAATAGACAGTAGTTTTGTTCTTATGGGAACTCTTCCAGGTTTGTTAAAACTAGATAAAATTGGTCAGTCTATAGGAGGGAAATGTAAAGAATATTTACACATTGGTCCAGTTTTGCTAAAGAACATGTAAGACTTACATAAACGAAAATCAAACATTTTACTTTGCAAATCTAAGTGCATAAATTCACACACTTTGTGAAATTGGCACCGAATCTGTATTATATAATGAGTTCAAATGTTTTACTAGACATGAACTAAGAGTGTGATACAAGGATATGCACATAACTTCTACTATTATTGTATTGCAAGCTAACCTCTACAGTGGTTAAAGCTCCTGATCTTCAAATGTATTTTCCAGACAATATCTAAATTTTCACAACTTAATCCACACTATACTCAAACTGATTATTTAACATGTAATTAAGAAAACAAAATAAACTAGAATTGTGCGCAATGCTGAAGGCTTTCACGGTCACAAAGGCGTCACACGATCGCCAGATGCATGACAAAAGACTATCCCCTACACTCCCCCCACCCCTAAACATGCTCTAACTCGTAAAAATACGCTGTTTTCAATTTTCGATCTCTTTTTTCGGCTACCCATGAAAATTAGAAAAATTGTACAAGGGTTTCACACAATACACTACCCAGTAGAATCTCGATTGAGCAAGTTTGAAAAAAATCATTGGCGGCTTTTCCGAGAAAAGTAATTATATAACTGTTAAATTAAACAACGGATAACTCCTACCTCTTAAATGGATTTATATAATTAGTAAATAATTATTATTATCTAATGATTGTTGTTTTGTGACATATATAGTGTAACCAATATATACATTGTACTGTTATAATCAATATGATACTGTGCATTAGTCGTGTTTCTGTTCTTATGAATTTAATTTCTTCATGCAATATTTGTAAATCGCCAGTAGGAATAAATGTCTCTAATATAGATACATTATGCTGGCTGGAAATTACACGGTAGGCTAGCCTTTGGGACTGATTGTAAATCGCCAGTGGGAATAAATATTTTTTTTATATAGATACATTATACTGGCTGGAATTTGCACGGTATAGCCCTTAGGACTGCGCTGTATCATACGGTCTGTCATTGATTCAACTGGCTGGGTTTCGATTCCCCGGTTGAACGTGACAAGGAGTATGTCGCCTGTCCAACCTCGTGGGTTTTCTCCGGGTCCTCCGGTTTCCTCTAACTGCTAAAGACCCCTACGCGCAAGCGAATTATTGAAATAAAAAAAATAAAAACCATGTTAGTCCCGAAATGATCTCTCTAAACATGCTCGTACAGCGGCTCTAGTCTTCTTTTATATAGAATTCCAACCGCCAAGGGATCTTTTACGGTCACACCAATGTGTACACGGGACTTCGGAATCGCGTTCATGTCAGCTACTCAAATATGTAACTGGTTCAAAAATTGATTGAATATTCAATGAAATATCGCCAATTTTCTGGTTTCGTGCACGTTAAAGATTTGACGTCACTAATAAAAATTTAATATTAATTACAGATAGAGTCCATGGTCAAACAGCGTCACGCCTTTTATCACAGGTGCAATATTCGATACTACTGTACGATACTACTGCAACCGCTTAACAAATTGGACTTTCTTATAAACAGCGCGAGCCGTCGATTTCTATCCAGATGATTACCGGTATAAGATAATTTTGACAAAGAAGCAACAATATTAATTCAAAGACTAATCATTACACACAGCTATCAACTATTTCTGTTACAGGGTCACTAAACCCATATTTTGGATAGAAGAAAACACTCATAATTGAAATAATTTTAGTTCAAATATCATCACTGATAAAAGCACTCTTGAATTGGCTCTATACGTTGACAAAACGTACAGATTGTATCCCCTCTTTATGTTTCGCTTAACAATGAAAGGTGCCGTGTTCAATTTTCGATCCCTTTGTTCTGCTACTCCTGAAATTTCGAACTGTTGTACAATGGTTTTATATATAACACTACTGATAGGCCTCTCTGTAGAAGAAGTTCCAAAAAAGAATTATGTTGACTTTTCGAGAAATAGGCCTCTGAAAATGCTCCAAATCGTAAAAATACGACGTTTTCGATTTTCGATCTCTTTTTTCGGCTACCCCTGACATTTCAAAAAATGATACAGTGGTTTCACAAAACAGAGTACCCATTATCCTCTCGATTGAGAAAGTTTTTAAAAAATCGTTGGGGGCGTTTCCGAGAAACATGCGTCCAAAGTCGCTCGAAATCGTAAAAAACGTTACTATTCAAAGTCACATAACTTTTTAAATTTTTGATAGAAACATGCCGCTTTAGTACCATCCGATAGACAATTCAATTGGCTATTAAACGATATAAAACTTTAACTAATCGACAAGAACAAAATTGATACATCGCATTTTCCGCACAGGCACCCATTTTTCACAATTTTGTCAAAGTTTGGATACCTGTCTTGACTACTTCCGGTGATTAGAGGATTTTCATTTATAGTTCATGGACTGGTTTGGTCCTTCGACTTCATATTCCTGAAGTTTCATAAAAATCGTTGGAGCCGTTTTAAAAAAATAAGAACTCTACGATTTGACCAAAATGCGAAAAAAAGTGAAAAATCAAAGTCAATATTTCAGAAAAAAACTTATATTGTTGGAATCGGATTGATGTCAGCTCTCCAAAAATATAACGGAAATTTCAAAATTCCCAAAAATAAAAATTTTAGAAAATTTTCAAAATTTTCCATTTTTCACCCAAAAAATTAGAGCGACAAAGTTTCTAATTTCCACAGTTTTGAACTGCTATCTGCTCAGAAATGTCTCCAGCTATCCAAAAATGTAAATATCTGAAGAATCCATTGAGAATTAAGAGAATAATGGCCGATTATCAATTTTCATGCACGTTAAAGATTTGAAGCATTTCCGGGAGCCACGGTGGCTAGTTGGTTAAGACGCTGGCTCGCTAGCCTGGAGGTCGGGTGTTCGATCCCTGCATTGGCCGAGAAAGTTCATCTGGATTTTCCGACGTGGTTTCCCCTTGTCAGTGGTGCAGAACGGAGGGCCTGACAAGGACAGCTGTCTAGTCCTTCGGATGAGACGAAAAACCGAGGTCCCGTGTATACATTGGAATGCACGTAAAAGATCCCTTGGCAGTTGGAATTCGATATAAGAGTAGGCGATAGTGCCGCTGCCCGGGCAAAATTTCCCTCATAGCACACTGTATGGCGTATGCCCGTCTTCATTAGCCCAGTATAGGAGCAGAACAGTAGGACGTTAAACCCCATTTCATTTCATTTCATTTTGAAGCATTTCCGCTATGCGCACAAATTTCGAAATCGCTTTAAGCAGTAGCTGCACACCACTTTTCCGACAGAAAATCAAATTTCAAACCTCTATCTCTTATAGTTGCTGAGATCTAGCTTCCCCCAATAAAAAAAATAACTAGACTTGCTTGCAAGACTGAAGGCTTTCACCGTGCCAAGGCGTCACACGATCGCCAGATGCATGACAAAAGACTTTCCTCACCACTCCCCCACACCCCACCCCCCCAAAAAACAACCCAATACACTAACATAACTCAGATATTGACACGTTCTTTGTATTCGCATTGCGATAGAGAAGGTAATTGAAAAATAGAGTTGAACAATTCACATCATGATAATCCTAGATCGGTAGAATCGAACAGACGCCGCCAATCCAAATATGTAAGCGAAAACTCAAAATTCCAAGAAATAACAATTTTAGTAAATTTTCAAATTTTGAAGAAAAAATGAGAACGACATGGTATTTCAATTCGGCCGTTATCGCATCCGCAATATCCCAAGCTGTACAAAAATATAACTTTTTCGAAAATCGGTTCACATAATTAGGGCCGGTTTTCAATTTTCGTGCACGTTAAAGATTTACACAACTTACGGTCTGCCCACAACTTTCGCAATAGTTATAAGTAATAATTGTTAAAAACAAGGGAAAAATCAATATTCAGAACACTATCTGTTAGTTTCAGAGATCTACACGAATTGTAAATGGAATAAAAAAAACAACAAAAAACAGTTTTCCGAATGGTACAAAAACAGTCTTTTAGTCTCAGATAACAAAACCCAAAATCATAATTATCAACCTCAACTTTCCTTTATACTAAGAAAGGGGCGACTTTCTTATAAATAGCTGCAGCAGGGAGCTTTATTTTAAATGGTATAAAGAGATGACGTCATGTACACAAAAAACTGGGATATTAATTTCAGGAGCAACTGTTTTTTACTGATATGAAATATTTTCACTCTAGAATCACCAGTGCCAGATATTGGTTAACAGTAGAACACCCTTAGTTCAAATATTGCCACTTAGAAAAATAGCTCTCCATATTATACGTATGCAGAACGTTCCGATTATGACCCTTTGTTTGGCCACTCTTGATACTTTTGACCGATGTACGGTGGTTTCATAGCGGTGGGGGGGGGGTGGGTAACGCGCGCGCGCTGTATCATAAAGTCTGTCATTGAGTCGACTGGCGTGGTTACGAATCCCCAGTTGTACGTGACAAGGAGTAGGGTCGCCTGTCCAACCTCGTGGGTTTCTCTGGGTCCTCCGGTTTCCTCACACCAACAAAGACCCCTACGCGCAAAGGAATTATTGAAATAAAATTAAACCATATGTTAGTCCCGAAATGACCTAGTTTATGTCAAGTGGACGTTAAACCCCATTTCTCTCTCTCTCTCTCTAATTGTTCATACCTTTCTAACCAGGGTGGGGGGTTGGATGGCTGAGTGGTTAGCGTGAGCGTATTGTATCATAAAGTCTGTCATTGAGTCGACTGGCGTGGTTTCGAATCCCCGGTTGTACGTGACAAGGAGTAGGGTCGCCTGTCCAACCTCGTGGGTTTTTCTCCGGGTCCTCCGGTTTCCTCCCACTGCTAAAGACCCCTACGCGGAAGCGAATTATAGAAATAAAATTAAACCATATGTTAGTCCCGAAATGACCTAGTTTGTGTCGAGTGGACGTTAAACCCCATTTCTCTCTCTCTCTCTCTAACCAGGGTAATTATATAACTGTTAAATTAAACAATGGATAACTCCTACCTCTTAAATGATTGATATAGTTAGTAAATAATTATTATTATCTAATTAGGCTTTCACCTTCGGTGAAAGACTATTGTTATTACTAAGATTAATATTATTATTATTATTATTTTTTTTTTATTGGGGGAAGCTAGATCTCAGCAACTATAAGAGATAGAGGTTTGAAATTTGATTTTCTGCCGGAAAAGTGGTGTGCAGCTGGAGACATTTCTGAGCAGATAGCAGTTCAAAACTGTGGAAATTAGAAACTTTGTCGCTCTAATTTTTTTGGTGAAAAATGGAAAATTTTCAAAATTTTCTATTTTTTTTATTTTTGGGAATTTTTAAATTTCAGTTATATTTTCGGATAGCTGACATCAATCCGATTCCAACAATATAAGTTTTTTTCTGAAATGTTGACTTTGATTTTTCACTTTTTTTCGCATTTTGGTCAAATCGTAGAGTTTTTATTTTTTTAAAACGGCTCCAACGATTTTTCTGAAACTTCAGGAATATGAAGTCGAAGGACCAGACCAGTCCATGAACTATAAATGAAAATCCCCTAATCACCGGAAGTAGTCAAGAAAGGTATCCAAACTTTGACAAAATTGTGAAAAATGGGTGCCTGTGCGGAAAATGCGATGTATCAATTGTGTTCTTGTCGATTACTAAAAGTTTTATATCGTTTAATAGCCAATTGAATTGTCTATCGGATGGTACTAAAGCGGCATGTTTCTATCAATAGTGTTACATATAAAACCATTGTACAACAGTTCCAAATTTCAGGAGTAGCGGAACAAAGGGATCGAAAATTGAACACGGCACCTTTCATTGTTAAGCGAAACAAAAGAGGGGATACAATCTGTACGTTTTGACAACGTATAGAGCCAATTCAAGAGTGCTTTTATCAGTGATGATATTTGAACTAAAATTATTTCAACTATGAGTGTTTTCTTCTATCCAAAATATGTGTTTAGTGACCCTGTAACAGAAATAGTTGATAGCTGTGTGTAATAATTAGTTTTTGAATTAATATTGTTGCTTCTTTGTCAAATTTATCTTATACCGTTAATCATCTGGACAGAAATCGACGGCTCGCGCTGTTTATAAGAAAGTCCAATTTGTTAAGCGGTTGCAGTAGTATCGTACAGTAGTATCGTATATTGCACCTATGATAAAAGGCATGACGTTGTTTGGGAATGGATTCTATCTGTATTAGTGACGTCAAATCTTTAACGTGCACGAAACCAGAAAATTGGCGATATTTCATTGAATATTCAATCAATTTTTGAACCAGTTACATATTTGAGTAGATGACATGAACGCGATTCCGAAGTCCCGTGTACACATTGGTGTGACCGTAAAAGATCCCTTGGCGGTTGGAATTCTTTATAAAAGAAGACTAGCGCCCGCTGTACGAGCATGTTTAGAGGTCATTTCGGGACTAACATATGATTTTTATTTTTTTTATTTCAACAATTCGCTTCCACGTAGGGGTCTTTAGCAGTTGAAGGAAACCGGAGGACCCGGAGAAAACACACGAGTTTAGACAGGCGACATACTCCTTGTCACGTTCAACTGGGGAATCGAAACCCAGCCAGTTGACTCAATGACAGACCGTATGATTCAGCGCAGACCCAAAGGTTGTAGCCTACCGTGCAAATTCCAGCCAGCATAACGTATCTATATAAGTGACATTTATTCCTACTGGCGATTTACAAATATTGCATGAAGAAATTCAAATCATAACAACATAAACACGACTAATGCACAGTATCATATTGATTATAAAAGTATAATGTATATATTGGTTATACTATATATGTCACAAAACAACAATCATTAGATAATAATAATCATTTACAAATTATATCAATCTTTTTAAGACGTAGGAGTTATCCATTGTTTAATTTAACAGTTATATAATTACCATGGTTAGAGAGAGAGAGAGAGAGAGGTGGAAATGGGGTTTAACGTCCAGTCGACACAAACTAGGTCATTTCGGGACTAACATATGGTTTAATTTTATTTCTATAATTCGCTTCCGCGTAGGGGTCTTAAGCAGTGGGAGGAAACCGGAGGACCCGGAGAAAAACCCACGAGGTTGGACAGGCGACCCTACTCCTTGTCACGTACAACCGGTGATTCGAAACCACGCCAGTCGACTCAATGACAGACTTTATGATACAGTGCGCGCACGCTAACCATTCAGCCATCCACCACCACCCCCAGAGAGAGAGAGAGAGAGAGAGGGAGGGTTTAACGACTTTTTGATACAACGCGCTCACGCTAACCACTCAGCCATCCAACCCCCCACCCTGGTTAGAAAGGTATGAGAGAGCGAGAGAGAGAGAGAGAGAGAGAGAGAGAGATGGGGTTTAACGTCCACTTGACATAAACTAGGTCATTTCGGGACTAACATATGGTTTAATTTTATTTCAATAATTCCCTTGCGCGTAGGGGTCTTTGTTGGTGGACTATCCAATGACACTTTAGTTGTTTTGATTCGGTGAAATCTGGCGTAGTAATCACTTTTTTCGCAAGATCTCCATTTTTTTAATTATTACGGTTTTTTTTCTCAAAATATCCGAAATTTTTTCAACTACTTCCATTTTTTTTATCATTGTCGGGATAGCTTTAACAAGTTGTTTGGTTACCTTACCTTGTGTACAAGAAGTTTCAGAAAAATCCATTCAGCTGTTTTCCAAAGAAAGAAAATTAGAAGATCATTTTCAGTAATCTAAGGTTTTTTCAACTTTTTTCCAAGATTGAGGCTCTTTTTGGACAACTTATGTTATTTCAATGCTTTTATTGTTGGACTCACGCCAGAGCCCACCCATAGGAATCTGCGTTAAAAAAGTTTCAGAAAAATCAAAGTTGTCGTTTTCGAGAAAAAGACGTCTAAAAAGGCTCCAAAAACGGAAAATACTAGATTTTCGGCGTACCACAATTTATTTTCTAACCATCGAAATCGTACCATTGAGATGCCATATAATAGTCCATTAATGGGGCTATCCAAAGACACTTTACTTCTTTTGATCCAGTAATATCTCACCGAGAAGTCCAGCTTTTCGCAAGAGCGACAATTTTTTATCCTTTTTTTTTCATTTTTTGAATACTTCCGGTATGGAGATTATCGTCGGAATAATTTTAATAACCAGTTTTGGCAATTAAATAGCGGCAGGGCTCTGTAATGATATATTACATTATCTGATCAGATAAAATGACCCTGAGAAATCCTATGTTCAAAGTAATAGAGCATTTTGCAAAATTTCACGATTTTTCGACTTTTTTCGATTTTCAGTCCCTTTTTTATTGTATTCCAGACATTTCAAAGTCTTATTGGATGGCATAATTCACAAGACTATCGAATGGACTCTCGATAAAGAAAGTTAAAAAAAAAGTTGCGGTTAAGATTTCGAGATACAGGCGTCCAAAAACGCTCCAAATCAGAAAATACTTGATTTTCAGCTTGTCATATTTTGCTGCTTGGTCACAGTATTCGTATAAATTGGGCATCATACGACAGTCCATTCCTCGGGCCACTTAACGAAAGCTTAATTCGTTTAATCCATTAATACTGGACGGAGAAATCAAGTTTTTCCCCAAAACACCCATTTTTTGCATTTTTTTCGAAATATATATCATTATTTCGACTACTTCCGGTTTCCGGATCGTTTTTGAAATTGCTTTATGCAGCGATCTGACTATATAGCTTTATGTTCCAGGAATTTCAGAACTATCGATTTATCCTTTCCCAAAAATATAAGCGTTGGGAAATGGGCAGAAAATTCGAAAAAAATCGAAAAATAAGGGCGATAACTCGGAATGAAACTTATATTTCTGGTATGGAATGGTTTTCAGGTATCCAAAAATGTAGGTCAAATTTGAAAATTTTGAAAAATAACAAAAATTGTGTTTTAAACAAAAAATTTCATTTTTCGAACGCTAGAAGTCAGCGACGAAGTCTCGAAATTTCGAAATTTTCAACTGCTATCATCCGAGAAAAGACTCAGGGTTTCTGAAAATGTCATTTGTATGAAAATAGGTACATAATTGACGAAGCTACGGCCGTTTTTTAATTTTTATGCACCTCACGAAATTCGGCCACTTCCGGTCTGCGCAGAAGTTTCAAAATTGTTTTAAGGAGTAGCCACCACATGGTTTCCCAATAGAAAATTTGGTTCCAGATCGATATCTGTTTCCGATCATGGAGAAATAGGCTGCAGCGGGAAAAAATGATAATAATAATTTTAGTAAAAACAATAGTCTTTCAGAAAGCCTAATAATAACTTGACCTGCAAGCAGCACTGAACCGGCTTTCAGGAATCAGACAGGAAGCGTGTCATACATTAGCCCATTAATTGAGCTACCAAACGATACTTTAGTTGTTTTGATTCAATGACACCCGGCTGAGAAATCGCGATTTTTGCAAAATAAAAGGTGAAACGAATTGAAATTGTACCCAAATCCATATAGAATGGAAAAACGACTTTGGTTGATGCAGTATGAAATGCACAGCGTATACTTTCTTTTGGACATAAGTATATATTGAGGCTAGACCACCCAAGGACTCCAAGTAACAGAAGTTTATGAAATGAATTTAGAGTAGTTTTCGAAATAAAAGCGTCTGAATAGGCTCCTAAAAGGAAAATACAAGATTTTCAGCGTCCCATAATGTATTGCCTAACCAGCAAATTTTTACCATTTAGATGTCATAAAATCGTCCATTGATCAGGATATACAATGATACTTTAGTTGTTTTGATTCGGTGAAATCTGGCATAGTAATCACTTTTTCACAAGATCACCACTTCTTTTACTTTTTACGGTTTTTTTTCAAAAATATCGGATATTTTTTCGACTACTTCCGGTTTTTGGATCATTGTCGAGATAGTTTTAACAATTTGTTTAGATACTTAACTTTCTGTCACAGAAGTGTCAGAAACATCTATTCGGTAGTTTTTTGTAACAAAAAGTAAATAAAAGAACATTTTCAATAATTTAACGATTTTTCAACTTTTTTCAAATATTGAGGCAATTTTTGGACCCCTTATATTATTTCAAACCTTTTCCTTTTGGATTCACGCCACAGACTACCGATAGGACTCTGCGTTAAAAAAGTTTCAGAAAAATCGGAGTTGTAGTTTTCGAGAAAAAGACGTCTAAAAAGGCTTCAAAAACGGAAAATACTAGATTTTCGGCGTACCACAATTTATTTTCTAACCATCGAAATCGTACCATTGAGATGCCATATAATAGTCCATTAATGGGGCTATCCAAAGACACTTTACTTCTTTTGGTCCTGTAATATCTGACCGAGAAATCCAGCTTTTCGCAAGAGCGACAATTTTTTAACCTTTTTTTTTACATTTTTTGAATACTTCCGGTATGGAGATTATTGTCGGAATAGTTTTGATAACCAGTTTGGGCAATTAAATAGCGGCAGGGCTCTGTAATGATATATTACATTATCTGAATAGATAAAATGACCCTGAGAAATCCTATGTTCAAAGGTGCCAAAAATGCAAAAATGTCAAAATATCGAAAATTAAATTTCAATAACTCAATACATATTATACATCGTTAGAATCGTAATTAGGTCAGCTATCCGAATCTGTAATCTTTTTGTAAAAATTTGTTTAAATAATAAAGTAATAGAGCATTTTGCAAAATTTCACGATTTTTCGACTTTTTTCGATTTTCGGTCCCTTTTTTATCGTATTCCATACATTTCAAAGTCTTATTGGATGGCATAATTCACAAGACTATCGAATGGACTCTCGATAGAGAAAGTTAAAAAAAAGTTGCGGTTAAGATTTCGAGATACAGGCGTCCAAAAACGCTCCAAATCAGAAAATACTTGATTTTCTGCTTGTCATATTTTGCTGCTTGGTAACAGTATCCGTATAAATTGGGCATCATTCGACAGTCCATTCCTCGGGCCACTCAACGAAAGTTTAATTCGTTTAATCCATTGATACTGGACGGAGAAATCAAGTTTTTCCCCAAAACACCCATTTTTTGCATTTTTTTCGAAATATCTATCATTATTTCGACTACTTCTGGTTTCCGGATCGTTTTTGAAATTGCTTTATGCAGCGGTCTGACTATATAGCTTTATGTTCCAGGACTTTCAGAAATATCAATTTATCCTTTTCCAAAAATATAAGGGTTGGGAAATGGGCAGAAAATTCGAAAAAAATCGAAAAATAAAGGGCGATAACTCGGAATGAAACTTATATTTCTGGTGTCGGATGGTCTTCAGGTATCCAAAAATGTAGGTCAAATTTGAAAATTTTGAAAAATAACAAAAATTGTGTTTTAAACAAAAATTTTTATTTTTCGAACGCTAGAAGTCAGCGACGAAGTTTCGAAATTTCAAAATTTTCAACTGCTATCGTCCGAGAAAAGACTCAGGGTTTCTGAAAATGTCATTTGTATGAAAATAGGTACAGAATTGACGAAGCTATGGCCGTTTTTTAATTTTTATGCACCGCACGAAATTCGTCCACTTCCGGTCTGCGCAGAAGTTTCAAAATTGTTTTAAAGAGTAACCACCACATGGTTTCCCAGTAGAAAATTTGGTTCCAGATCGATATCTGTTTCCGATCATGGAGAAATAGGCTGCAGCGGAAAATAATAATAATAATAACTAGATCTGCTAAGCAGATATTAAAGCTTTCATATTCACAGTCACTGTCACATGTCATAGAAATAATATGAACAGAAAAAAAAAATCATTATAATGAGTAAAAATTTGGTGAAGTTAATTCGATTTTTCACTGGTAAATAATTAAATAGACAAGTGGCATAACTTGACCCGCATCCCATCAGCTATCCTGAAAAATGCTGGAAAAATTAAACAAGTAAATTGTGTTTAGTACTGGGTTAATTAAGACAGGCATATGCCTTTGCTATACAGGATGACATGAGGGAAATTTAGCTTGGGAGGTGTAGGCCTGCAGCCAAAATTTCTAGCTAGCTTAGAAACACAACTCCGCTACACGGTCTTCCATAAAAGAAAAACTATACATTTTTGGAAAGCTTATGATGCAAGGAAGACAAAATCTGGGAGTTCCAAGCAAAATGTTTGCAATTTATTGATTTAGGGCCAGATGAAATTCGTCAAAATTGTCAAATAAATGCTATTTGTGTACTAACAATTCTGAAGTTGACATAAAATTAAATAGTTGGTAAAACACCTCATGCCTTCATCCTTGGCAATGAACAGTTTATTGGACAGATTTTGATGTAAATAAAAATGCTCAAAACACAAATGTCATGGGTGAATAAAGAATTGTGGAAATCCATTAACGGTAAAAAAGAATTATCTCCCTTTCTGTCAAATGCCTGTAATTGATAGACTATCAGGTCTTGTATGAATCATAAGACCAGGTGTGGGCAAACAAGCCCAATAATTATTTTGTTTGTTGGATCTCAAAGGCCTGTTAGGGTTGGTTGTTGGATGTTTGCTCAGAAATTATCGCTTGTATAGAACATGCTAGAGTCGATTTGTAGCATATTCTAGCCAGGGGATATGTTTGACAGTAGTTGAGTGATATGCTTTTGAAATAATGGAGATCAGTAGCACTTTATAAGCATTGAACCACATGATTTTTTTCCACTAAGATAAACATTCTAAACCCACATACATGTTCCCTTTCAATTAGCCACTACAGTATTTTTACAACTGTACATGTAGCTGTGAACTACTATTTCGGATATGATTAATGGTCAAATTACAAACATACATGTAGATATAAGTTAAAAAAAAATAATTGTGTATCTGGGCTGGAATGAAGGGAAAGGTTAGAAAACAGGATGAACAGTTGTGAAATTATTTATTAAAGTGAAACAATCATTGAAAATCAAAATTAAACAGTTACTCTGCACATCAAATGTCATCAAAGTTAATCTTCATTATCATCATCACTGTCACTAAATGTATTAACATCAAATTCGGTCTCTTTAACAGTTTTTTTTTCATTTTCACATTGACTACACATGCACAGGTCTGTACAAGAAAGGGGGGTTGTGATGGCCTAGAGTGCCGCGCTTCGACCTCTAGCTGGTCGGTCACCTCTGGCTTGTGGCTGTGGCTTTGATCCCAGGTGTGAGCGTATGTGGCATGGAGATAGAGGCGTCTTCTCAACCTCGTGGGTTTCCTCCGGGAACTCCGGTTTCCTCTCACTGCTAAAGACCCATACGCGCAAGCGAATTATTGAAATAAAATTGAAACCGTATGTTAGTCCCAAAATGACCTAGTTTGTGTTGAGTGGACGTTAAACCCCATTTCTCTCTCTCTCTCTCTGTACAAGACAACTTTGCTGGCCATCTATATATGTATATGCATGCTTTATTTTACTTTACACGACCTCTAAAAGTGCCCCAAATCGTAAAAATACGACTTTTTGGATTTCGATCTCCTTTTTTCGGCTACCCCGGACATTTTCAAAAAATGATACAATGATTTCACACAACAGGCCAGCTATTAGCCTCTCGATTGACAAGAGTTTCATCGCCCTCCATTCATTATAACCAATGTCATCGTGCCCTAAAGAATCAACAAATCAGCTTGCTTATCTCTGCTTACCCTAGGCAAAAAATGCTCATCTTTGAACTCAATCATGACATTGACCTAGTGAACGCCTACACCAAGTTTGAACATTCTAGCTTAATTAGAAGGAGAGTTCTTGTGTTCCAAAGTCCCGGCCCTTCAAATTGCTTCTATTTTTCATTTTCAATTCAAAATGGTGACCATCACGTGACCGAAATCAAAATTCTGATCCGATAGATTTTTAGACATTCCTTCCAGGATTCCGAAAATATGACGCCCGAGTCTGTAAGTAAAATAGCAAAAAAGCCTTTTTGATTTTTCACGTTTAAAGATGGTGGCACTTCCGGTTCGATCGACAAACTCCATATTTTGTGTACGAATCAGTAATTACTTGTCTAGTATCGAATTTTTTTTTTAGGTCATTCTGACCTATATTTCGACGATTTTTTTGAAAACTTTGATCCTTAATTTCACCAAGGGGAGATAATTTAGAAAATTTCCAAGGACATCATTGAAGTCGCATTGGCAAGATCTACTAACATTCTAAATTTCACGAAAATCGCACAACTATTAAAGAAGTTGTCAAATTGGTAATAACTTCCGGTTCGAAATGACAGCGACGAATTTTCGAAATGCCAAAATCCGAAATTTCAGATTTGAAGTAAATGTTTCAAGATACTCAAAGAAAAAAGAATTGGTAAAATAGGTCAAATAGTCACAAAGTTACAGCATTGTAGGTCAAATGCATTCCTTCGTAAAATTCGGTGATTTCGGATTCGTAAAACGTTTTGAAAATATATTTAATCAACAGCCACCACCCATTTTTGGGGGGATAGGTAAAAGTTTCAGAACGATCCTATGGCTAGATTCTGAGAAATCCGATTTGTGGACAAAACACAAAAAAAAAATAACAATAATAATCTTAACAGAAACAATAAGCTTTCATATGTAATATGAAAGCTTAATAATTTTAGTAAAAACAATAGTCTTTCAAAGTCTGAAAGCCTAATAAATAATAATAATTTTAGTAATCACAATAGGCTTTCAGACAAAAGTCTGAAAGCCTAAATAATAATAATTTTAGTAATCACAATAGGCTTTCAGACGAAAGTCTGAAAGCCTAATAATAATTTTAGTAAAAACAATAGTCTTTCAGACAAAGTCTGAAAGCCTAATAATAATTTTAGTAAAAACAATAGTCTTTCAGACAAAGTCTGAAAGCCTAATAATAATTTTTGTAAAAACAATAGTCTTTCAGGCAAAGTCTGAAAGCCTAATAATAATAATAACCTTAACAGAAACAATATGAAATATGAATTAAAAGCTTAATAATCTTAACAAAAACAATAGTGTTTCACAAAAGCTTCGCAGTGTGAAACCCTAATAATAATTTTAGTAATCGCAATAATAATAATTTTAGTAAAAACAATAGTCTTTCAGACAAAGTCTGAAAGCCTAATAACTAGACCTGCAAGCAGCACTGAACCGGCTTTCGGGAATCAGACAGGAAGTGTGTCACACAATAGCCCATTTATCGAGCTACCAAACGATACTTTAGATGTTTTGATCCGATCACACCCGACGGTGAAATCTAGATTGTTGCAAGAGCACCGATTTTTTTTTTTAACATATCGAATATTTTTTTGACTACTTCCTGTTTACGGATCATTATCGGGATAGATTTAACAAGTGGTATGGGAACTTAACTTCCTGTACCAGAAGTTTCAGAAAGATCCATTGGACAGTTTTACCTCCCTTATACCATTAGAAGCAGATTTATAGATATAACGATTTTTCGACTTTTTTCAAAGAGTGTGGCCTTTTTGGACCATTTATACTATATTGAGGCTTTTAAATTTGGATTCACAACATAGACCACCATTAGGACTCTAAGTGAAAGAAGTTTAAGAAAGGAAATAAGAGAAGTTTTCGAAATAAAAGCGTCTGAATATGCTCCAAAAAGGAAAATAATAGATTTTCAGCGTTCCATTATACACTGCCTAACTTGCGAATTTTTACCATTTAGATGTCACAAGATTGTCTATTGTTCGAACTATCCAATGACACTTTAGTTGTTTTGATTCGGGGAAATCTGGCGTAGTAATCACTTTTTTCGCAAGATAACCATTTTTTTTACTTTTTACGTTTTTTTCTCAAAATATCGGAAATTTTTTCGACTACTTTCGGATTTTGGATCATTGTCGGGATAGCTTTAACAAGTTGTTTGGTTACCTTACCTTCTGTACAAGAAGTTTCAGAATAATCCATTCAGCTGTTTTCCAAAGAAAGAAGATTAGAAGAACATTTTCGGTAATCTAAGGATTTTTCAACTTTTTTCCAAGATTGAGGCTCTTTTTGGACAACTTATGTTATTTCAATGCTTTTATTTTTGGACTCATGCCATAGCTCACCCATAGGACTCTGAGTAAAAAAGTTTAAGAAAAACTTGTTGTGTTTGAGAAAAAGGCCTCTCAAAATGCTCCAAAACGGAAAATACTACATTTTCGGCGTACCATAATTTATTTTCTAGCCATCTAAATCGTATCATTAGTTCTTTTGGTCCGCTAAGATCTGATGGAGAAATCGCAAGAACGCTAATTTTCTTCATTTTTTGAATACGTCCGGTATGGAGATTATTGTCGAGATAGTTTTGATAACTGGATTGGCTTATCAAATAGCCACAGAGCTATGTAATGATATATTACATTGTCTGATCAGATAAAATGCCCCTTGGAAATCCTATGTTCAATAGTGCCAAAAATGCAAAAATGTCAATATATCGAAAATTAAATTTAAATATTTCAATACATATTATACATCGTTAGAATCGTAATTAGGTCGTCAGCTATCTGAATGTGTAACTTTTTTGTAAAAATTTGTTTAAATAATAAAGTAATAGAGCATTTTCCAAAATTTCACGATTTTTCAACTTTTTTCGATTTTCAGTACGTTATTTTACCTATTCCAGACATTTCAATGTCTTATTGGATGGATTCATGTACAAGACTACCGGAGGGACTCTCGATAGGGAAAGTTTAAGAAAAATCCTTTGAGCAGTTTTCGAGATACAGGCGTCCAAAAACGCTCCAAATCAGAAAATACTTGATTTTCAGCATGTCATATTTTGCTGCTTAGTCATACTATCTGTATAAATTGGGCATCATAAGACAGTCCATTCCCCGGGCCACTCAACGAAAGCTTAATTTGTTTAATCCATTGATATTGGACACAGAAATCGAGTTTTTCCCCCAAAACATCAATTTTTTGCGTTTTTTCGAAATATCGGACATTATTTCCACAACTTCTGGTTTCCGGACCGTTTTTGAAATTGCACTATCAAGCGGTTTGACTATATAGCTTTATGTTCCAGGACTTTCAGAAATATCGATTTATCCTTTCCAAAAAATATAAGGATTGGGAAATGGGCCCAAAATTCGAAAAAAATCGAAAAATAAAGGGCGATAACTCGGAATGAAACTGATATTTCTAGAATCGGATGGTCTTCAGGTATCCAAAAATGTAGGTCAAATTTGAAAATTTTGCAAATAACAAAAATTGTCTCTTAAACAATATTTTTCATTTTTCGAACGCTAGAAGTCAGCGACGAAGTTTCGAAATTTTGAAATTTTCAACTGCTATCGTCCCGGAAAAGACTCAGGGTTTCTGAAAATGTCATTTGTATGAAAATAGGTACAGAATTGACGAAACTACGGCCGTTTTTTAATTTTTATGCACCGCACGAAATTCGGCCACTTCCGGTCTGCGCAGAAGTTTCAAAAATAGTTTATCAAGTAGCCACCACATGGTTTCTCAATAGAAAATTAGGTCCCATATCGGTATCTGTTACAGGCACTGAGAAATAGGCTCCGGCAAAAAAAAAAAAAAAAAAAAAATTTAGTAATCTCAATAGGCTTTCAGACAAAAGTCTGAAAGCCTAATAATAATTTTAATAATCTCAATAGGCTTTCAGACGAAAGTCTGAAAGCCTAATAATAATAAGAAGAATAATCTTAACAAAAACAATAGTGTTTCACACAAGCTACGCAGTGTGAAATCCTAATAATTTTAGTAATCTCAATAGGCTTTCAGAGGAAAGTTTGAAAGCCTAATAATAATAATTTTAGTAAAAACAATAGTCTTTCAGTCTGAAAGCCTAATAATAATAAATTTACTAAAAACAATAGTCTTTCAGACAAAAGTCTGAAAGCCTAATAAATCAGTGGTAAATAATCTCTTGGCTTGGATTCAATCAGTTAAAAGAGGCCCACCATAAGAATTTAACAAAGGTTATGTGTGGCACCAACCTCTTCTGACCATATCCCATTTATATTGTCTGCAGTGTATGCCATAGGTCGACAATTTCCAATTCATCATATCTTTGTAAATTCTGAACGGAATTGAATCATATTTAGACTGACATTCCTTTTACAGATTGTCATATTTTGACAGATTGTAGTTGGCAAGGGATTTCTATATCACTCAAATGACACTCAAACGATGATCCGAGACTTTAAAAGTATAATATCTGATGATAATACATGTAGATTTCAATAATCTTTTAAAATAAAATTCCTTTTGCAGACCCAAGAACCCTCCTGTAAATCAGATTCAGTGTCATGCCATAGAAGCTTCTTCTGACGAACCAAAGGCAGTTTCAAATTTCGAATCCGCAAGTACAACAATAAGACATCATACTACGGTTGGTAGTCATAGCCAGGGCCCACGCTATCGGTTGCCAAAGTTGCAATTTGTGATGAAAATATGAGAGTGGCGATTTAAATTTGATTTTGCCGATAATTTTGGCAATAACATTTTTCTGTACTGGCAATTCTTTTTGAGAACAGGCAGAATAAAAACTTAAAATTCTAATCGTATTTATCCTGGATTGACCATTGAGTGTGAATCGTGTGGCGGCATACTTTAAATTAATCAATAATCTGGATCGCGTCAATGAGTAATAGTATTACTAATCAGTTGTCTTGGATTATTGATTAGTTGATTGATAATTGCCAATGATATATATTTACTTTTAATGATTAATCCAAGCGGTGATTATTTGATTGCCATGCAAGATATGCCCACATTTTGGAAGAAATGGACAGAGAACAAGAATCTACAAGCTAATAAAAAAAGATTTTTCGTACCATCAGAGGCCATAATCCAGGATTGAGAGTCCGATACGTGCAAGTATCGAAAGGAACCCAGATCTTTGAGATATAAACATATATTTTAAGTTTCATCAACATCGTATAAAAATTGTGACCTCTAAAGTGCCCACAAGTTAAAAATGTGATTGTTCATACAATCAGGGGCCATAATCCATCAGGTTATGGTCTGATACATGCCAATATCGAAAGGAACCGAGATCTTTGGGAGAAAGAACTACATATCAAGTTTCTTCAAAATTGGATAAAAATTGTGACCTGTAGAGTGTCCACAAACAAATTGTGGACAGACAGACAGGGGCGATGGCATAATACATCCACTAGTGCTCCTACGGCTAGTCGGATAACCGTAAACGGTTAGAATTGGGCGGTTAAACAGTTCGAATTGAACGATATGTTATTCAGAGATGTCCACCATTACATAGAGTTGTGTCCCATTATATTCCTCTTTATAACAAAAGTTGTCCTTTTGTATTTGATATTTGAGAATTTTAGAATGTAACTGTCGCCCTACGATGTCGACTGCTAAAAAATAATACTATTAATAGCACTTGTGGTCGTACGGCAAAGTCAACGGACCTTGTTCTGACTTTTGCTATTGTTTAATCCAATCCAAATACTTCTCCCCAGCAATTCTAACTCTATTCTACCTTGTTAAATAGTTATTGTCCCCTGCCTTTTGAGGAAAGCAGGGGACTATTAAAATGGGTCTGTCTGTCTGTCCGTCACACTTTTGGGACACAATAACTCTCCTTCTAATTGAGCTAGAATGTTCAAATTTTGTGTAGGGTGTTCGACCTTTACATTGACCGAGAAAATTCATCCATATTTTCCGGTGTGCTTTCCCTTTGTCAGTGATGCAGGATGGAGGGCCTGACAAGGACAGCTTAAGTCCTTCGGATGGAACGGAAAACCGAGGTCCTGTGTACACATTGGCGTGCACCGAACAGATCCCTTGAAAGCTGGAATTCGATAGAAGAGTAGGCCGTAGTGCCGCTGTCCGGGCAAAATTTCCCTCGTAGCACACTTTATGGCATATGCCCGTCTTCATTAGCCCAGCAGAACAGCAGTACATTAAACCCCATTTCATTTCATTTCATTTACCTCAGAGAGTCCTTCCAAGGCAGGGGATATGCCAAAAGGCATACATTTCCAGCGATAGCATTCCCAAGGGGTAGAAAACGTAGTTAGATAACTGCTTGCTTCTGTTCAATTCGCAATGCCAAAATCCATCTTTGGTATGCCCGTCTTCATTAGCCCAGTTCGAAGTAGAGCGTTAAACCCCATTCCATTTCACTTCAAACTTGGTGTAGGTGTTTATTAGGTCAGTGCCTTGATGGAGTTCGAAGATGAGCTTTTTTGACACAATATCTCTCCTAATTGAGCTAGAACTTCAAACTTTGTGTAGGTGTTTATTGTCCCCCGTCTTTCAAAGAAAGCAGATGACTATTAAAATGGGTCTGTCTGTCCGTCACACTTTTTGGGACGCAATAACTCTCTTTCTAATTGAGCTAGAATGTTTAAACTTGGTGTAGGTGTTTATTAGGTCAATGCCTTAACGGAGTTCGAGGATGGTCATTTTCTGCTTAGGTTAAACAGAACTAAATAGAATTTAATTAGAACTAAACTAATTATTGTGTTCCAAAGTCTTGACCAATCAAATTGCTTATTGCTCTGCTAACCCTGAGCAGAAAATGCTCATTATCGAACTTAGTCAAGGTATTATTGATGTAATAAAATTATACACCAGAAAATTCTCATCATCGAACTTAGTTAAGGTAATGATATAATGAATCTATACTCTTACTTAATTAAAAACAAAGTTATCATGCTCCAAAGCATCAACCAATCAGATTGCTTATCTCTGCTTACCATAAGCAGACAATGTTTGTCTTCGAACTCCATCAAGGTATTCACCCAATGAACACCTACACCAAGTTTGAACATTATACCTCAATTAGAAGGAGAGTTATAGTGTTCCAAAGTCTCGGCCAATCAGATTGCTTTTATAGCTCTTCTTACCCTGGCCAGAAAATGCTCATTATCGAATTAAGTCAAGGTATTGATGTGATAAAACTATACACCAAGTGTCCTCACTCTCACTTAATTAGAACTAAAGTTACCGTGTCCCAAAGCATCAACCAATCCTGTTGCTTATCTCTGCTTACCCTAGGCAGAAAATTCTCATCTTAAAACTCCATCATGGCATTCACCCAATAAACACCTATGCCAAGTGTGAACATTCTAGCTCAATTAGAATGAGAGTTATTGTGTTCCAAAGTCTTGACCAATCAAATTGCTTATTGCTCTGTTAACCCTGAGCAGAAAATGCTCATTATCGAACTTAGTCAAGGTATTATTGATGTAATAAAATTATACACCAAATTTCATCACTCTAACTTAATTAGAACTAAAGTTATCGTGCCCCAAAGCATCAACAAATCAAATTGCTTATCTCTGCTTACCCTAAGCAGAAAAAGCTCACCTTCGAACTCCATCAAGAAAACTAAATATCTGTAGATGCTATGTTACAGGTTAAACATTTGTTAGACCTTTATCTTCAAATTCTATCTGAAGAAAGGTTGACCTTATATAGGCCCTTGTCCAGAAAACTAAATATCTGTAGATGCTATGTTTCAGGTTAAACATTTGTTAGACCTTTAGCTTCAAAGCGGCTTCTTAAAGGGAGATAGCGCTATCTATCAACTAATTGACTTAACTCACACTTTTTGTTAAGCCATAGATCACGGAAAGTATACAAGAGCAGTGCTCTGTGACATCAGCAGGGCTATTGACAGTCTGGTACGCTGGACTCTGTCATAAGCTGAGGGCGTCTGGTGTAAAGGGGGGGGGGGCTGCTTGATTGGTTTATTGATTATTTAAAAAATAGAAAGCGTGTAGTAGTTGTTAGTGGTGCCTCCTCTGACCCCAGGATTGACCCTGCCGGTGTCCCACAGGGATCGGTTCTCGGTCCTCTTTTATTTCTGTTATACATTAATGATATTGTAAATGATATTAATTCGAATATTAGACTGTTTGCAGATGATACTTCCCTTTATTTGCAAATAACGAATCCTCAGGCGGACGCGGCTATTCTGAATAATGATTTGATAACTATTAATAACTGGTCAAAGACATGGCTTGTAACTTTCACCCCCCTAAAAACTGAAACAAAAACTTTTCAACTAAAATAAATTCAACTAGACCACACATGTACTTGGACACTGTGCAAATAAAAGAAGTATCGGAGCATAAACATCTTTGGCTAAACTTTCAACCAAATTGCAAATGGGATGTCCATATAAATCATATCTGTAATAATTATAAAGTAGGGAAACTTATCAATTGTTTTAGATCTTTAAAATATCGACTTAATAGAAAATCATTAAACATTATCTATACTTGATTTATTTTACCACATTTTGATTATGCTGGCGTAATTTGGGCTGGTTGTTCAAACAAATTAGTTTCACAATTAGAAACTTTACAGTTAGATGCACTAAGGGCTATTTGTGGAGCCATGCAAAACTCTATAAAGAAATAGGATTTGTTCCATTAGCTGAACGTCGACGAAGACACAGATTAAAATTATTCTATAAGTTAATCAATGGTCTAGCTCCTTCTTATATTTCTAACCTTATATTAAAGAAAAAATCACCATATCGTCTAAGAAACTGTAATAACCTCGATGAGTACTTTTGTAGAACAAACATTTTTTCAAATTCATTTATTCCGTCCATGATCAGAGAATGGAACACATTGGAGCCCGAAGTACAAAATTCAAATTCTGTCTCATCATTTGTTTCAAGCTTGATTAAAAACGACCATATTATTCCACAGTACTATTATATTGGAGATAGAAAAAAATCAAATAATACATAGTAAACTGAGATTAGGCTGCAGCGATTTAAATGGTCATAAGTTTTTGAGACATTTAACGGATAGCCTCGCCTGCGTGTGTAGTCACCATTTTGAAGATTGTTGCCATTATCTACTAGTATGCTCCTTGCATTTGGGTGCCCGAGGTCAAACTATTGGTTTACTAAAGCAGCAATTTCAAGATATTAGTATTTTATTCAATGGTCAGTTTGTCCTCTCAATTGATCAAAATGAGTTCATTTTTAACACTGTTCATAATTTCTTAAAATTGTCAAAATGTTTCTAACGTCCAAATCATCCCGTCTGTTATTGATTTATTGATTTTGATGAAGCTTGGAATGCATATTTATATTCAAAAGATCTTGTTTCCTTTTTATATTCGCGCCTATCGGATTATAACTTTTTTTAATTATGGCCCTTGATTGTACGAAAAATCACGCTCTTAGCTTGTGGTCCCTCAAGATGTCACAATTATTATTTGATTTTAAAAATCATGTTTTTGTATATTCCGATTTAAAAAAAAACGTTTGAATATATCACTGTTACACCTTAATGACGGTTGAGTTCGAATTTCGTGAAAATCGGACAAAATTGCCGAACAAAATTGTTAACTATGTCGTCTGCTAGTGGTGTGTGAGTGAGGTGTACAGTGAGAGTGAGTGCATGTCAATCCAGGTGTGTGCTGTGAATACACACAGGTCAGGTGAGGAGTGAAGCAAGATGGGCTGTGTGTGTATAGGAGTGAAGGTGATATGAAGGTGGCCTAAAGTTGATACTGATGATTGAATAAAGAATATTATAAATCTACTAAACATGGTAGCAGAGCGTTAATCCAAATCTCTACCTGAAGTTGAATATACAGGCTGCATCTTTCAAAACACCACCAGCTTTTAATAGCTCAGAAAAACCATATGGTCGATGGCTGGAAGAAATCAAGGCATGGAGACGTTTAACTGATTTACCTGCTGAAAAGCAAGCTTTAGCCATAGCTCTAAGCCTGGATGAGAAGGATACAAGTGGAATTCGGGATAAAGTGTTTAATGAACTTTCAACTGATGAACTTAGTTCTGATGATGGTGTAAGAAAATTGACAGATTTTATGGACAAGCTATTCAAAAAGGATGAATTAACAGAAGCTTATGAAGCATATTTAGAGTTCGACAAATTTAGAAAAAAAAAGACATGTTTACTGAAGTTTACGTCAGTGAATTTGAAAAGAGATATAACAGATCAAAGAAGTTTAGAATGGATCTACCTGCTGCTGTTCTAGCCTTCAAATTACTGGATGGAGCTGGGTTAGAGAGTAAAAATCGTCAATTGGTGTTAACTGGAGTAGATTACAGTAAGACTGAGACTTTATTTAAACAAATGGGTAATTCATTAAAGAAATTCTTTGGTAAGCAGTCGATTTCTGTTGTCATGTGATGGTATCAAAAGTGCGTCATCTAGTATTAAAGTCGAACAAGACACCTATATTAGCGAGAGAGAAGAAGATGTGTTGGAAGCGAGGAATTTAAGCAGATACGGAAGGGGAAGTAACTTTGATTTTAGAAGAGGTCAGGGAAGAATAAGAGGAGGATTTAACTATGGATATAGAGGAGTGTTTTATCAAAGTAATCAGCGTAATCAGTATTATCGGAGTAATCAAGTATCGAAACCAATAAATCCTATGTCCTTTGATGGAACACCATTAAAGTGTCGTAGTTGTGAGTCAATCCGACATCTGGTAATAGACTGCCCCTATTCTTACGAGAACATGAGTAAGTCACAAGAGCCAGAAATAGCTATTCCATTCACCGGAAGTGAGCCTATAGAAATGAAGACATTTGCAAGTGAAACATTATATTCGGCAGTTTTAGATAGTGCATGTTCTTCAACAGTTGCAGGTAAGTGGCGGCTTCAATGTTATCTAGACAGTTTAAGTGATAGGGAACGCCAGGGTATTGAACGGTTAGATAGTGATACTATTTTCAAATTTGGAGGGGGTTGTAAATTGAAACCATTAGGAATGTGTTTTAGAAACAGATGTGGAAGATAGTGATATACTATGAAACGTGCTAAAGTAAAACTTGATCTAAAAAATGATTCTGCACAAATATTCGGCACAGATGTAAAACTCCATTGTTTTACGGCTGGACATTATTGTATATTAGAACAATCTAATATAGATATTAGAGACGCATTTGAAGTTTTTCAGGCTGAGGGTACTACCGAAAAATATAAAATGGTGCAAAAACTTCATAAACAATTTACGCATCCCACAAGTTGTAGACTAAAAACCTTAACAAAAGATGCTGGATTTTATGAAACAGAATTTCAGAAGGTTATTGATGAAATCTCGGATAATTGTCAAGTATGTAAACGTTATAAACGGACTCCATCCCGACCGGTAGTATGTACCCCAATGGCTACAGAATTTAATGAATGTGTAGCAATGGATTTGAAACAGTGGAATACAAATGTTTATTTCTTGCATTTAATTGATCTTGCAACACGATTCAGTTTGGCAAGTGTTATTTATCAAAAGACCCCTGATATCATAGTAGAGGAAGTTATGGTAAAATGGATAGGTGGTGGTTTTGGTGCTCCTAAAAAGTTTTTTGCTGATAATGGTGGTGAATTTGCGAATGATCAATTCAGGGACAAGTGCGAAAATTTGAATATTCAGGTGATTAATACAGCTGCCAGGAGTCATTGGCAGAACGGACTTTGTGAGCGGAATCATTCAGTTGCAGACGATTGTGTATCTAAGCTTTTGGAGGACGATCCACAAATGAAACTTAGGGTAGCATTAGCCTGGGCCGTGAATGCGAAAAACAGCCTACAGATGGTTTATAGGTGGAGCCCCCATCAACTTGTTTTTGGTGTGAACCCAAATTTACCATCATTTATGGAAGATAAACCTCCTGCTTTAGAAGGGAAAACAATTAGTGCAAAATTTGCCAGCCATTTGAACGCGTTACATGCTGGAAGAAGAGCTTTCATTCAGGCAGAAGCCTCTGAAAGAATTCGTAGGGCATTAAGACATCAAATCAGCACATCTAGTGGTCCATTCGAACAAGGGGAACTTGTTCATTATAAAAGAGACGACAAGTGGAGAGGACCTGGTAAAGTGATTGGGCAGGACGGAAAAGTGGTTTTTGTTCGACACGGTAGTGTATATGTAAGAATTCATCCATGTCGTTTAACCAAGGTTGGAGAAGAATTCACTGAGCAGAAAAATGATAAAGTTAATGAAGATAAATTGGATGGAAATGAAAATGATAAAATTGTATCGGTTGAATCCGATAGTGATGAAGATTTGGTAACTCAGAAAGAAAATTAAACTGTAGGTAGAATTGGCACCAGAACTGTTCAAAAGTTAACGGATTTACCATGTAATAATGAGCAAATTAAATATAAGTTGAAAAATAGCGATCAGTGGATTGAAGCGACAGTATTGAGTAGAGGTGGTAAAGCGACGGGTAGAAATTGGGCGTATTTGAATATTAGAGACAGTGGTGATGATAATGCAAAAGGTGTAGATTTTGTGAATGACTTGAGTGAATGGAAACCTTCAGACCAATGTGGTGAGATAGTAGAAATAAATGAAGCGTCGTCTGATGTGAAATTAGCTAAGCATGCAGAATTAGACAATTGGAAACGTTTTAAAGTGTATGAGGAAGTGCCAGATCGAGGGCAACCAACACTTTCAACTAGATGGGTGATAACAAAGAAAATGATCAATAACAACGAATCTCTGAAAGCTCGTTTAGTGGCTCGTGGGTTTGAAGAATCAGATATACAGGCAGATTCGCCTACTGCTACAAAAGAAACTTTAAGAATATTTCTTTCATTAGCCACAACAATGAACTGGGCATGTCAATCAATTGACTTCAAAGCAGCTTTCCTGCAGGGAGATGATATTTCTCGTGAAGTGTATTTAAAACCTCCAAGAGAGGTGGATGCTATAGGTATTATCTGGAAACTGATAAAATGTGTCTATGGATTAAGTGATGCATCCAGGAATTGCTATATGAGTGTGAAAAATAATTTACTTAAGATATAGGATGTACAATATCTAGCATTGATCCTGCATTTTTCTTTTTCTTTTATGAAAATTGTATATCTGGTTTGTTTCTGACTCATGTTGATGATTTTCTATGGTGTGGAAATGATAAGTTTAAAACTTCGGTTATAGATAAAGTACTTGAATCATTTGTAAGTGGTAAACAAGAATCAGGCTTATTTAAAGGAGCTAAATCGCTAACATTTGGGACCTAGAAATTGACAAAAGTGGGTCGCAACGCATATAATACTGTAATATGAATGTATATAAACTCATTTACATTCAATGGTTTCCATTTTTACTCCAATTTCAAATCAGTTATGTTCGGCGAAATAAGCCAGCAGTCTCAAGCAAGTGCAAATTTCTAGCGTCTGGTTATTCCAGTCTACATACGCCGTTTGATTTGATGCAATGTGTCTAGCCTCGTCCCTCGAGTCTCTTGATACAACTGGGGCTGAAGCGCATTATGGTACACGATTCGTGTACCAATGGTAAAATGTTTATTTTGTCTTAAATATTGGATATCAAAAGCCCATCTTTTTTCCGGTAAGATCACAACATGAATGTTGATTTAATTTGACAAAAAAATCGTGTTTTCAATGTTGAAGACTTTGGATGATATTGAGTTAGAGACTTAGCTACTTTAAGTATATTGGCTTAGAATTACAGAATTGTATTATATTACACCAAGAATCTTACATTAAGCAAGTTGAAAATATTAATATAAATGGCGCTAGGTATCAAAATAAGGATGGTGATTTGAATGAATTTGAAATTACCAATTTAAGAGAAGTCATTGGACAGTTAAGTTGGGTTTCAAATCAATCTCGTCCAGATCTATATTTTAAATTTAGGTGTTTCCATGAAAAGGCCAAAAATTGAGCATTTAATATTAGCACATAAATGTGTAAAGAAGCTGAAAGGTGACAGTTGTAAAGTAATGTTTCCTTGTTTAGGTTCTTTAAAAGACATTATGGTTATTGTATTTTCTGATGCTTCATATGCAAATTTGTGTGATAATGTTTCAAGTGCTGAGGGATATGTAATATTTTTACAGGGTAGTTCTGATTTAGTTTGTCCAATAGTGTGGTGTTCCAAGAAAATTAGGAGGGTTGTAAAGAGCACTATAGCTGCAGAAACCTTAGCATTATGTGATGCTCTAGACATGGCAGTTTATGTCGGAGCGATTTTAAGTGAGATTGTAAATACAGCACTGTAGTTATTGTAAAATTCCAATTTTTTGTTATGTTGATAATAAGTCACTGTATGATAATGTATATTCTACAAAACTTGTTCAGGAAAAACGTTTACGTATTGATATTGCAATTGTTAAGCAAAATTTGGAGAACGGGGAAATTGGTAAAATTGAGTGGGTTCCAAACAGTCATCAACTTTCTGATTGTTTGACAAAACGTGGGGCTGCTTGAAAAACTTTAAGTGAAACCTTTAGATCTGGAAGATTGTGTTTTAAAAACAAATAATTTGTAATTGTATATATCATATATTTAAACTCTAATTTTTAGATTTCAAAGATAAAATGTGGTAATAAGAAAAAATTATATATAACGCAAATGGTGTAAATATGTGGTATTAAGGTTGTAGACCATCTAGAGGTCACAATGTTTTTCCAATTTTGAAGCAACCTTAAATTTATGCTTATATCACAAAGGTCTTAGTTCCTTTCGATATTCACGCATATCGGATCGTAACTTCCTGAATTATGGCCCCTGATTGTACGAAAAATCACTTTTTTAGCTTCAGGTTCCTCTAGAGGTCACAATTATTATCCGATTTATAAAAACGTTCAAATATACTCAGCGCCATGGAAAACGCATCACTTTTTTCCCCAAATATTTTATTACTAGGTGGATTTGTATGTATAATATTATTCAATACTATGAACTATCGTTTCACACAATGCTCCCAAACGCAAAAAATATCGGCCCGTGTGCACCAAAAAAAAATTGCACGAGATGCACATGAAAAACCCACTATTCACGTGCAGCATTGTGTGTGAGCCCTATAAAAGCATGTTGCAGTACATGAACTGTGAAACGTCAATCTGTCGTAATTTGTTGTTGGACGTGTGAAGGAATCGAGCTAGAGATGCCGAGACTTACTGAAAATCAACGGAATGAAGCCATGGGAATCTCCAGGGCCCTTATTCACGAAAACTTAAACTAAGTTACAACCGAAATTTTAAGAAATACTGCAACTTCATTGGATATATGCAAATTGATTTTACTGGTCAGCCAATCGAATTGCAGTATTTCTTAAAATTTTGATTGTATCTTAGTTTAAGTTTTCGTGAATAAGGGCCCAGGACTGGCATGTCTACACGTGCTATTGCCAGACACTTCAATTGTCATCAATCTACTATTGTAAGGTTGGTGGAACGTGTTCAAGTTACTGGATCAACACGTGACCGTCAACGTCCTGGTCCACAACGCGTTACAACCCAGGCTCAAGACCGCTACATCAGGGTCACTCATCTGCGTGACAGATTCCGCCCAGCGACTCGAACAGGTGCAGAAGTCGTCGGAGGTCAAGGACCAGTAAGTGCCAACACCGTAAGACGTCGTCTAAGAGAAATAGGACTCCGTGCACAACGACCTTATGTTGGAGCTATCCTCAGGGATCATCACCGTTAGCGGCGTTTGATATGGGCTCAAGGACACCAGACATGGAGAAGAGTAGACTGGCAAAGTGTGCTCTTCAGTGATGTGGAGACGTCTTGGGGAACGTCTTGCAGACTGCTGCATCTTCAAAACGAATCGATGGGGTGGGGGAAGTGTATTGGTGTGGGGAGGCTTCACATTTCATCACCGGACCGCCCTACACATTTGCAGGGGTCGCGTTAATGCTGTAGCCTACCGTGATGATGTCTTGCAACCAATTGTTCCGATGTTTCGAGCGCACCCACAGCTTCAGCACTTCCAACAGGATAATGCACGTCCGCATACCGCCTGTTTTAGTATGGACTACCTGGCTGCTAACAACATCAATGTCTTGGACTGGCCAGCCATGTCTCTGGACACGGCACCGATAGAACATGTCTGGGATGAGATTGGACGCCGTCTGTATCGGAGACCACAGATGCACACCATTGCTGCTTTAGAAGCTGCTCTTGTCCAAGAATGGAACAATTTGCCTCAGGCCTTCTTTCAAACATTGGTAAATTCCATGCGACGTCGCTGCACAGCGTGCGTAAGAGTCCGTGGAGGACACACGCGCTACTGACATCCGTGTCATACTTTTGGTTTTGACCCCTCTGACTTTGTACCGTTGGTTACAGATTAAACATCCATAAGTGTACAAATGTGTTGTTATTGACGTGTTCCCATTTGAATATTGTTCACAATAAGAAGCAAAATAAATAAGATATGTTTATAGGATCATTTTGTTATACGAAAAAATAAGTGATGCGTTTTCCATGGCGCTCAGTATATATCACAGTTACACCATAATTTTGGCTGAGTTTAAATTTCATGAAAATCGGTCTAAAACTGCCGGACAAAATGGCAAATAGTGTATAACATCTGGTATATCAAAGTTGTGGACCCTCTAGATGTCACTATTTTGATCCGTTTTGATGAAACTTGAAATACATGTTTATAACCGAAAGATGTTGGTTCCTTTCGATGTTTGCGCGTATCGAATCCTAACTTCCTGAATTATGGCCACTGATGGTACGAAAAATCGTGTTTTTAGCTTGTGATCCCTCTAGAGGTCACAATTATTATCCGATTAAATAAAAATGTTTGAATATATCACCGTAATTTTGATTGGAGTTCGGATTTTAAAAACCGTTTAAATATATGAGAATTGGCCCAAAACTGACAGACAAAATGGCCTCCTCTCGTTCTTAAATAGTGTAAAAATATGGTATATCAAGGTTGTGGACCCTCTAGAGGTCACAATTTTCCTCTGATATTTATGAATCTTGAAATGAAAGTTTATAACCCAAAGATCTCAGTTCCTTTTCATTTTCCTGAATTATGGCCCCCAATTGTACGAAAAATGGCATTATTAGCTTGTGGACCCTAGATCAGTCATAATTTTTTTATCTGATTTAAAAAAAAGTTTAAATATATCACCGATGAGTTCGAATTTCGTAAAAATCGGACCCTAACTGGCAGAAAAAATGGCTGCCCCTCGTACTCAAATAGCGTAAAAATATGGTATATCAATGTTGTGGACCCTCTAGAGCTCAGAATTTTGATCCGATTATGATAAAACTTGAAATACATGTTTATAACCCAAACATATTAGTTCCTTTTGATATTCACGCATATCGGTTCGTAACTTCCTGAATTATGGCCCCTGATTTTACGAAAAATTGTGTTTTTAGCTTGTGGTCTCTCAAGAGGTCACAATTTTTATCTGATCAAAAAAAAAAATGTTAAAATATGTCACCGTTACACCGTATTGTTGGTTGAGTTCAAATTGCATGAACATCAGACCAAAACTGCCAGACAAAATGGGTCATCGACGCGAATAGTGAAACCATCTGGTATATCAAGGTTGTGGACCCTCTAGAGCTCACAATTTTGATCCGATTTTGATGAAACTGGAAATGCATGTTTATAACCCAAGATCTTGGTTGGTGTCGAAATTTGGGCATATCGGATTGTAACTTCCTGAATTATGGCCCTTGATGTTATGAAAAATCGTTTTTTTATACGCCAACATTGAAATGTGGACGTATATTGCCGTCGCCCTCGTCCGTCCGTCTGTCGGTCCATCCGCCCGTCCGTCCATCGGCCACAATTTCTTGTGAACGCTCTATTGCCAAAAGTTATCATCCAATTGTGTTAAAATTGATATATATTGTTTACACTAGTGAGATGAAGAAGCCTATTTAATTTCAATAATTTCCGTTTATTACGTCTAGAGTTATGGCCCTTGTTTCACTTTGTTGAACTTTGTGAAAGCTCTAATACCAAAAGTTAACATACGATCTTTGTGAAATTTATATGCAATATTTAAGTTAGTGAAACGAAGAAGCCTATTGAATTTCAACAATTTCTGTTTATTACGTCTAGCGTTATGGTCCTTGTTTCACTTTATTGAACCTTGTGAACGCTCTAACTCCAAAAGTTATCATCCGATCTTTCTGAAATTTGCATGCATTATTTAAATTAGTGAAACAAAGAAGCCTATTGAATTTCAGCAATTTCCGTTTATTACGTCTAGAGTTATGGCTCTTGTTTCACTTTATTGAACCTTGTGAACGCCGCTCTAACTCCAAAAGTTATCATCCGATCTTTCTGAAATTGACATGCATTATTTAAATTAGTGAACCTTGTGAACGCGCCAACGCCAAAAGTTATCATTCGATCTTTGTGAAATTTATATGCATGATTTAAATTAGTAAAACGAAGAAGCCTTTTGAATTTCAGCAATTTCCGTTTATTACATCTAGAGTTATGGCCCTTGTTTCACTTTATTGATCCTTGTGAACGCTCTCATGTCAAAAGTTATCATCCGATCTTTCTGAAATTTATGGGCATTATTTAGATTGCTAAAACGAAGAAGCCTATTGAATTTCAGCAATTCCCGTTTATTACGTCGAGTGTTATGGCCCGTATTTCACTTTATTGATCCTTGTGAACGCTCTAATCGTCATAAGTTATCATCCGATCTTTCTGAAATTTATATGCATTATTTAGGTTACTGAAACGAAAAAGCCTATTGTATTTCAGCAATTTCCGTTTATTACGTCTAGAGTTATGGCCCTTGTTTCACTTTATTGATCCTTGTGAAAGGTCTAACGTCAAAAGTTATCATTCAATCTTTCTGAGAATTATATGCATTATTTAAATTAGTGAGACGAAGAATCCTATTGAATTTCAGCAATTTCGGTTTATTACGTCTAGTGTTATGGCCCTTGTTTCACTTTATTGAACCTTGTGAACGCTCTAACTCCAAAAGTTATCATCCGATCTTTCTGAAATTTACATGCATTATTTAGAATGGTGAAGCCTATTGAATTTCAGCAATTTCCTTTTATTACGTCTAGAGTTATGACCCTTGTTTTACTTTATTGAACCTTGTGAACGCTCTAACGCCCAAAGTTATCATTCGATCTTTGTGAAATTTATATGCAGTATTTAGATTAGTGAAACAGAGAAGCCTATTGAATTTCAGCAATTTCCGTTTATTACGTCTAGAGTTATGGCCCTTGTTTCACTTTATTGTTCCTTGTGAACGCTCTAACGCAAAAAGTTATCACCCGATCTTTGTGAAATTTATATGCATGATGTAAATTAGTGAAACGAAAAAGCCTATTGAATTTCAGCAATTTACAATAATTACTTCTAGAGTTATTGCCCTTGTTTCACTTTGTTAAACCTTGTAAATGCTCGATTGATGATAGTTATCATCCAATATGTATGAAATTTATATGCATCATTTAAATTTGTGAAACAGGTCTATTGAATTTCAGCAATTTCCGTCAATAATTTCTAGAGTTATGGCGATTGTGAATGACAAAAGTGATCATGTGATCTGTATGAAATTTATATGCATTATTTAAATTAGTAAAACGAAGAAGCCTGTCAAATTTCAACAATTTCTGTAGATTACTTCCAGAGTTGAGACCCTTGTTTCAGTTTGTAGAACCTTGTAAACCCTCAAACGACAAAATTTATAATCTCATCTGTATGGAACTGTCTTGTAAAGGCCCCCAATTACCTACAAAGGAATAAATATGCGACAACCCTTGAGAACCGCTCGGACGATTTAGCTGCTGTGGGCGTATGTTTTGTTGCCTGGCAACCTATCTTGTTTAGCTTGTTTTCTATCCATCCCTTGAAAAATGTGGGCATATCCTGCCTGGCAGCGGCTGGTTTTTCCAGCCAACAGTAATTTTTATTGTCCCCCGCCTTTTGAAGAAAGCAGGGGACTATTAAAATGGGTCTGTCTGTCTGTCTGTCGTCCGTCACATTTTTTGGGACACAATTACTCTCCTTCTAATTGACTTAGAATGTTCAAACTTGGTGTAGGTGTTTATTAGGTCAATGCCTTGATGGAGTTCGAAGATGATCATTTTCTGCTTAGGGTAAGCACAAGGGAGAACAGAACCACGCCGGAAAATCTGGATGAACTTTGCAGGGATCGAACACCCGACCTCCAGGCTAGCGAGCTAGCGTCTTACCCACTTAGCCATGTGATCCCCAGGGTAAGTAGAGGTAAGCAATTTGATTGGTTGATGCTTTGGGACACAATAACTTTAGTTCCAATTAAGTGAGAGTGATGAAACTTGGTGTATAGTTTTATCACATCAATACCTTGACTAAGTTCGATATTGAGCATTATCTGCTTAGGCTAAGGAGCAATAAACATTTTGATTGGTCAAGACTTTTGAACATAACAACTCTGCTTCTAATTGAGGTAGAATGTTTAAACTTGATGTAGATGTTCTTCTTGACTGAGTTCAATGATTAACATATCGAGCTAAAGCTAAGCAGAGCTAAGCAATTTTCTTGGTCGATGCTTTGGGACAAGATAACTTTGATTCTATCTGATAGAGAGTGATGAAACTTAGTGTATAGTTGATAACCAGTTTGATTGCTCGATACTTTTGAAAAAAATAGATGTGCGATTAATTAATATGTGCCATCTATTTATTTGGGGATTTCGGCGGGGGACATCAGCCACACTGTTGGCTTGTTAAATGTGAATAATGTGTTCTTTAAAATGTTGAAAATAGTCTATTAAGAATGTGAAATATATATTATATAGGATGAAGGCATAGTTAAAGAAGAGATTACTGTAAGTGATGGAGATACGATAAATAAAGTAAAAGTATATCATACACCTAAAGCTACCACCCCACCTACACCAACACTTGGTCCTAATACAGATAAACAAATACTTCGTGATTTCCTCAGCAGTGATTACTGTTTACAAGGGGTAAAAAATGTTTTCATATTACAATTATTTTTTATACGCCCACATTTTCATGTGGATGTATTATGCCGTCGCCCCTGTCCGACCTGACTTCGGTCCTAAATTTGTTTGTGGACACGCTACAGGTCACAATTTTTATCTGATTTTGACAAAACTTGAAATATAGGTCTGGCATGTATCGAACCATAACTTCATGGATTATGGTCCCTGATTGTATGAAAAATCATGTTTTTAGCTTGTGGACACTCTAGAGGTCACAATTTGTATCTGATTTTGATGAAACTTAAAATGTATGTTTGTAACCCAAACATATTAGTTCCTTTTGATATTCACGCATATCGGTTCGTAACTTCCTGAATTATGGCCCCTGATTGTACGATAAAATTGCGTTTTTAGCTTGTGGACCGTATAGAGGTCATAATTTTTATCCGATTTAAAAAAAATGTTTGAATATATTACTGTTGCACTGTAATGTTGGTAGAGTTCGAATTTTGTGAAAATCGGACCAAAACTGCTGGACAAAATAAGCAAATAGTGTAAACTTATGGTATATCAAGGTTGTGGACCCTGTAGAGGTCACAATTTTGGTCCGATTTTGATGAAACTTGAAATACATGTTTATAACCCAAAGATCTTGGTTCCTTTCGCTATTCGCGCATATCAGACCGTAACTTCCTGGATTATGGCCCTTGATTGTACGTAAAATCGTGTTTTTTAGCTTGTGGATTCTCTAGAGGTCACAATTTTTTATCCGATTTTAAAAACCATTTAAATATATCACTAAACTGCCTGACAAAAATAGCTGCTCTTTGTACGCAAATTGCGGAAAAGTATGTAATACGAAGGTTGTGGAACCTCTAGAGGTTACAATTTTTATCCAATTTTGATGAAACTTAAAATATATATGTTATGTCCTAAAGATTTCGGTCCCTTTCGATATTTGCGCACTTCAGGCCTTAACTTTCTCAATTATGGCCCTTGATTGTACGAAAAAATTTCTGTTTTTAGCTTGTTCTCTATCCATCTCTTGCAAAATATGGGCGTATCTTGCCTTGTACCCGCTGATATACATATTGTTGTGATATAATGTTCTCAAAAAAATTATCATCATTTGAATGTAGTCTACTTCAGATAGAATTTAATGGGTCAATTCAACACAAACAACACTACACAGACATTGCAAGCAATATAACAACAAATATATCAGATCAAGTGAATGTATTTGGATTATATATTTACAAAAATGTGTTTGCTATATCAATTTCACTGTAGTCTAGAGCCTCATTAGGAGGTTGGGGAGGGGGGGGGGGGCAGCGAAACCAGGACCAACTTTTCTAGAGTATTTTTTTGCATAGAATATGATGCTGAGTGGTAATCAGTCCGCCGTTGGGGCGTTTTCGAGATATTCAGGGTTAAAGGTCAAGTGAGGTCATTTACACTGAAAGTGAGCACACAGTCGTTCTTGTTTCATGATCGAAACTAATCACTCTTTTAATAAAATTGTGAACTTACTAAATTCACCTTTGTTCTTTGTGACCCTGGAGGTCAAAAGGTCAAGTTTTTGAACGTAGAAAGATTTAAAGCAATACACGTCGGCGTAAAATATAAAAACTAAAGAGAAAAATGTTCTAATTAATAATAGGAAGATTTGAAATATATCTTTAGGGGGGTCTTTGCACCGTACGTTTACTTTGGAATGTCAAAAAAGATCTTGCACAATAGGACAAAAACACTTCAAAACCTGTTTCAAAAATGAGTAAAAACTGTCAAATCGAAACTTCTCCTATTTAGTTTCACAATGTTTGCATGATATAGGAATGGCTGCACATTCACTTTCAGTGTAAATGACTTCATTTGACCTTTGTCCTCAAATATCACGAAAATGCCCCGCTCGGCAACATATTCTACGCAAAATTTTACTATAGAAGTGTTGGGTCTGGTTTTGTGCACATTTGATGGACTCTTCCCCCCCCCCCCACTGAGCCTCCGCTCTATAGATGCTTTATCTACTACAACATATTGGAATCTATTAGGAATACTCTAAGAATGCTTATTTAGCGGATTGGAATACATTTTATGAAAAATAATTAAACCTTAAAAGGAATAATCAAGACTTTGTATAGTACCAACTTTAGTAATGATGATCGAGTCTAGGCCTAAAATTCAATTGCTAATATCTTGGTTCAGAGTGAAGCAATTTGACTGAAATTTTCAGCATATTCTATTTACGTTATCTATTTTTTAACTTTTATAGCGAGAATTGTCAACTCTTAATTAATCTCCCATAATGCCCCTTTAAATATAGAGAATGTTGTAGTTGAATTTATATTTTGTAGGGAACAGGTTGGTGGAAACATGAATTTTGTTACAATAAACATGCTAGACAGTATCATGATGTAAGTAAACTAACATCATCTCTTCTATACATAACATTTCTATCTCATCTCATACAATCACTACTGTATTATGTTTCAATGAAAAATACATTGAACTTGAAGAATATTATGTGAAAACCTAGTGATAAAAATAGGTTTTAGAGTTGCATTGTGGATGAATGATCATGATCAAAGTAATATATCAGCAACATACTTTGATATCATGTAGGCCTACTGGGCAGAATATTTATCTTTTCTAGAAAATCCAATGACCACTTATTATTGGTGTTATAAGTTTTACATAGATAACATTTTATAAGTGGAGGAGGACTGTACCAATCATAAACAATCAACTAGGTTAAACCTCAGAAAAGAAACATGTGAACAAGGAATGGATCTGGTCAATTGCCATAAGTAAAGATAGCCACGCAAAGCGTGGAATACGCCCACACAGCAGCTTTGATTCAATTGCAGCTTATCCGAAAAAAAAAATTGGATGTTGAGCAAATTTGATAAGGATCTAGGATCCTTGAAGAAATCAAATGTCTAGTGTGCATCCTCTTATGATTCCATTCCTTCAATCCAAATTTGAATAACCTATAGCTTATATCGCAAAGGGGGATAACTCAGGAACTGAAGGCTGCAGATCATGAATATCAATAGGGATCAATGACCCCAATGCTTTCTATAGCCTTCTATCGCATTCATCATTAGGTCTTTTTGAAAATAGGGCATAACTCCAGAATAAAAAGTCGCGGAATGCTGAATATCGATAAGGTTCATCCTCTCATGACCCCAATGCTTCAAACAGGATTTTACAAAAATCTGTTAGAAACTATAGCCTCCTCTATTATGTTCAGGGTGAGTGTGGGACTCTGAAACAGAATGTCACAAAATGCTTAATATCGATAGGGTTCATCCTCTCATGACCCTAATGCTTACAACCAAATTTGGAAAAAATCTGTCAAAAACTGTAACCTATATCGCGTTCACAAAGTTTTCTGAAAAGGGGCATAACTCCACACCTGAAATACTGTTATCAATTGCAGACATTTGACAGAAAACTCTCTATTACCGTTAATGGATTTCCAAAATTCTGTATGTTCCCTTATTGTCCATTAGGTTTTCTGCATTTTGCTTTAAATCAAAATTTAACCAATAGCATATTCTTTGCCGATGAATCCTCAGTTACCTAGTGTACTCATTCCGTTCTACTCCACTATACCCTGGGTTAATCCATAGGGTTTCCACGATTTCAAATTATCTGCCCTGGCCAAGAATTTAGCTACAGTCTACGAACCAAACAGAAAACAGTTTACAAACCAATCGTTTCGCTATCGTTTTTATAAGGGTAGATAACCATATTCATGTCCATTGACTGAATGATTTATGTAAATGATGTAGGCCTATATATTTATAATTTATTTATATTTAATTGTATTATCAAAATCTGTAGTATGTGTTGTTGATTTCAAATATGTATAACACCTATATGTTTGACTTTTGTTATTATTATTACTATTCGTTTTTTGTCTGAAATATGTCATTCTGTTATGTTTATTATTATTGAACTTATACTTGGCAATTTGATTCACAATAACTTGTCTACGATATCACGTGGACATAAAATTCCGGGATCAAACGAACGATTCTAAATAAAACTAATGACCCTACATTATTATATGAACGTCCAGTCTTCATTAACATAATATATAATTGGTTGTTAATATACTGAGCGCCATGGAAAATGCATCACTTTTTTTCGTATAACAAAATGATCCTGTAATATTCAAATGGGAACACATCAATAACAACAAATTTGTACACTTATGGATGTTTAATCTGTAATCAACGGTACGAAGTCAGAGGGGTCAAAACCAAAAGTACGACACAGATGTCAGTAGCGCGTGTGTCCTCCACGGGCTCTTCTGCACGCTGTGCAGCGACGTCGCATGGACTTTACCAATGTTTGAAAGAAGGCCTGGGGCAAATTGTTCCATTCTTGGACAAGAGCAGCTTCTAAAGCAGCAATGGTGTGCATCTGTGGTCTCCGATACAGACGGCGTCCAATCTCATCCCAGACATGTTCTATCGGTGCCATGTCCGGAGACATGACTGGTGAGTCCAAGACATCGATGTTGTTAGCAGCCAGGTAGTCCATACTAAAACGGGCGTTATGCGGACGTGCATTATCCTGTTGGAAGTGCTGAAGTTGTGGGTGCGCTCGAAACATCGGAACAACAATTGGTTGCAAGACATCATCACGGTAGGCTACAGCATTAACGCGACCCCTGCTAATGTGTAGGGCGGTCCGGTGATGAAATGTCAAGCCTCCCCACGCCATTACACTTCCCCCACCCCATCGATTCGTATCGAAGACGCAACAGTCTGCAAGACGTCTCCACACACGTTGACGGCCATCAGCGTGATAAAGATGAAAGCGACTCTCATCACTGAAGAGCACACTTTGCCAGTCTACTCTTCTCCATGTCTGGTGCCCTTGAGCCCATATCAAACGCCGCTGACGGTGATGATCCCTGAGGATAGCTCCAACATACGGTCGTCGTGCACGGAGTCTTACTTCTCTTAGACGACGTCTTACGGTGTTGGCATTTACTGGTCCTTGTCTTCCGACGACTGCTGCACCTGTTCGAGTCGCTGGGCGGAATCTGTCACGCAGATGAGTGACCCGGATGTAGCGGTCTTGAGCTAGGGTTGTAACGCGTTGTGGACCAGGACGTTGACGGTCACGTGTTGATCCAGTAACTCGAACACGTTCCACCAACCTTACAATAGTGGACTGATGACAATTGAAGTGTCTGGCAATAGCACGTGTAGACATGCCAGCCCTGGACATTCCCATGGCTTCATTCCTTTGATTTTCAGTAAGTCTCGGCATCTCTAGCTCGATTCCTTCACACGTCCAACAACAAATTACGACAGATTGACGTTTCATAGTTCATGTACTGCACATTAATTTGAAAACATGCTTTTAAAGGGCTCATACACAATGCTGCACGTGAATATTGGGTTTTTCATGTGCATCTTGTGCAATTTTTTTTTTTGGCACACGGGCCGATATTTTTTGCGTTTGTGAGCATTGTGTGAAACAATACTTCATAGTATTGCATAATATTATACTTACAAAACCACCTAGTAATAAAATATTTGGGAAAAAAAGTGATGCGTTTTCCATGGCGCTCAGTATAATTACGCATTTAGAATAGGCCAACTTCTAACATTGTCTGATGACAGTAAATTACCTTTGCCAACTTCCTTTTCAAATAACAATTTATGGGATTGGTCGATAAAAATAGCACAATCATCAAGGGCGGATAACTTGAAAACATGTCTCCCCCATAGATTAACCCAGGGTATAGTGGAGTAGAACGGAATGAGTACACTGGGTAACCGAGGATGTTGCCGAGGATGAAGGCATTGGGTGTTTTCGCCAATATTTAATTTTATGTCAACATCACAATTGTTAGTATAAATATAGCATTTACTTGAAAATTATCACAATTTTCATCTGGCCCTAAATCGAATTAGTGCAAACATTTTGCTTGGAACTCGCTGGGTTTGTGTTCCTGGTGTTATAAGCTTTCCAAAAATGTATAGTTTGTTTATTAGGGAGGACCATGTAGCGGAATTGTCTTTCTAAGCAAGCTAGAAATTTTGGCAGCAGGCCTAAAGGGACCTGCGGCTAAGGTGTATAATGTTATTGACATTGTCATTTAAGCCTCTCTTGCACACACTTAAGAGCCATTCCACGAGAAAACCATGCAGAAGGTTCGAAGGTGGGGGTTGGCCGATTGAGTTCATATTTACAGGGTTTGGTCGAACCATCGAGCCTACTCCCCAGCCAAAATCATCAATTTTAGAAATCAACCGTTTCTGAGATACAGCCCGATTACGTTTTTCAGCTGATTTTCGTCATTTTCAGGTCAAATTTCGACCATTTTTGTAGCATTACTATAGCCGTTAATCGACCAATAGCGAACTAAGTTTTGGTTGGTGATTATAGTCCAGGTCTCACCCTACCATATTATAATGGTCACCCAATACAGCCTCACTTTCCGTAGGTGTCATGGCACTACACAAAATACGTGTCTGCAGACACCTGAATTATACTCTTTCTTCAAATTGCGATAACTCCACTGGAGCAGGGTTTGCGATAAAAATGAAAATCGTTTTATTTGCATCTTGACCTGTTCTAACAACATAAAAAATAAAATCGTTGTCAACTAACCCTCAACAGCATGAAAATTTGTGTCGAAAGTTACGAAATTCGTCAATTTTCGTGTCGAATTTCAGTTTCTTAAGTGTTTGGATTTCGCTCGTATATTCCGGACATGTCCTATGCTATTTTCCAAATGTCCGGCCAGGAATATGCCCAATCGGACATCAAGGTATGATGAATAATATTCAGAATTTCAAAATTAATATAGTAAACTGAGTGGTTAACTACCACTCATCCCGATAATTGTTGATAATAGGCTGGATTGATTAGGTATAATTACGTGATCAGCGTATTTATCGTATTATACCGTCTATACACCTACGTTGTTTACCTGCTTAATCTTCCTTGCTTGACTGACTTATTACTTTGTCCCACAAAACCAAGACCAAAACTTCAAAAGTATAACTACAATAGAAAAGTATATATGTTACAGTCAATTTATGAAATCAGTCATTTCATGTAATGACTAAACGAATCAGTCATTTCGCGAAGAGCCTGTGAGCACAAGGCAATACGTGTAATGACTGAAAATTCCAGACATTACACGGAATGACTAAACATCATGGTCAGACATTACGCGAAATGACTGAAGGACCGTCAAACCACAAAAAGTCACTGTATAACATTTATTGACTTCACATCCAACGTTAAATCATACATTGCAGAATATTAATTATAACGAAATATTAATTCTTTTAAACAAAATATTGATTTACTGAAACGAAATATTAATTCGTTGAAATGAAATATTAATTTCATCACAAAAGTCTTACTGTCAAACTACTTTTTAAAAAAAATCCTGACTGGTTCATCACTCAAGTCACTTGTTTTTGCAGAACAGGCTGCTATGACAGCGGCTGGAGCATTTGATTTTCATTTTGAAGCATTTGCATCTATTCGTCCCGCATCTCTTGGAACCTGCACAATTGCACCGGACATACCCCTGTCCACCGCAGCTGGATTCTTTATGTACAGCCTGGCGAAGTGTTACCGTCTTTGTAAGGTCTACATCAGATTCAGTAAGTAACTGTTGGGGACACAAATCAAACTGATTGCGTGAAAACTTCCCTTTTAGAATTCCTGCTTTCACACAAATGGTGTACATGTTATTCTCATCGCGGTCGATAATTATTCCCAGAATATTACGTGGATCACCACGACCTCTATCCACTAGAGGGATGGGTACAGCTGCGTTGTCTCCCACCTGGCCAGTGGCTAGTTCCACTCGACTCCTCTTGACCATACGCTGAGCTTGTATCATCTGAGCAGAGCTGGCACCATTTCTTTCGCATAGGATGTTTTGCAATCGGGCATTGAGTAAATCGGAGGGACTATTCCCCTGTTCAATTGGGCTGGCTGGAGGTTCAAAGTCAAAATCCAGACTGGTAGTTTGTGTCGGTTCCTGACTGGTAGTTTGTGTCGGTTCCGGACTGGTAGCTTGTGACGGTTCCGGACTGGTAGCTTGTGACGGTTCCGGACTGGTAGCTTGTGACAGTTCCTGGCTGGTAGTTTGCGTCGGATCCTGACTGGTAGCTTGTGACAGTTCCTGGCTGGTAGTTTGCGTCGGATCCTGACTGATAGTGTGTGACAGTTCCAGACTGGTGGTTTGTGATGGTTCCTGACTGGTAGTTTGTGACGGGTCAAGATTGGTGGTTGAGTCTTGCAGATTGGAAAATGCGAACAATAAATCATCCTCACTTTGCATCCGTTCAATAACCTCGGTCGGCAAAGATGATGATGTTAAGCCAACTTTAGCTTCACATCCAAACATAGCGGCATATGGTGATCGTTTGATTCCAGAATGCAGACTGGAATTTTTCTGGAATTGTACAAATTTTATGCCCACAGACCAATCATTTGTGTTATTATCCCCCATCCAAGCAACAAGCATATCCTTTATGTCACCATTTGCCCTTTCCACAGACCCTTGACTTTGAGGGTGTCGAGGTTTACTGTGAACCATGACCAGTCTGGGCCACACCAGCTTCAGTTCAGAGATAACCTCAGCTGTAAATTCACTTCCATTGTCTTTCTGGAGGATCGATGGGGCACGTGAAGAAGAAAAATATCCAGTAAATGATGGGCAACCTCAGCAGCACGTTTTGAGGTTAATGCTCGTAGAATAACAAATTTGGTCAAGTGGTCTTGATAGACCATGATCCACTTGAATGAATTTTGGGCCATGGACTGCATATCAATCAGATCAATTTGTGCACGTGAGGCGAATTCTTTTGTTAGAATGGGACGTGCCACCACACCCTTGGTCCTTGGGCGCTTGCGTTTCTTCTGACATTCCTGGCAGTAGGACTTGAAAATTTCAAGAGCCTGTGGCTATGTGAGCTCGCTTGACCACATCATATGTGTCTTCTATACTGACATAATATACTGGATCCTCATCTTGGGTGGTATGCTTTTTGATGAGTTTCTCAACATCACCGCACTGCAGTATCTCATATGTGGTTAACTACCACTCATCCCGATAATTGTTGATAATAGGCTGGATTGATTAGGTATAATTACGTGATCAGCGTATTTATCGTATTATACCGTCTATACACCTACGTTGTTTACCTGCTTAATCTTCCTTGCTTGACTGACTTATTACTTTGTCGGGAAATTCACCAATCTAATCTTGAACACAAGTCATTGCTTCTCTTTTGTCGGACTTTTCATCAATCCAATAATGAGTATCAACCTTATCTACGTGATTACCTTGGTGGTTTCTCCATTACCGGAAAGTTTAATCCATTGATATCAACCGACAGCATGTAGAAACTAGTCCTTGATGTCACATATTATCCTAATAGTATATAACACCCCAAATCAATGGACAGTCATTATAAATTTCAAAACCTCTGTCTATTGTTAGCTATTAAACCTTTAACTTATTTTCCGTAATGAAACTACTTCTTTTAAGACACCGTATATAAATTCCCATCCACAGTGGCACTTTCCCGCGATCTTGATTATTGCACGAAAATCGCTTACTATGTAAGGCAGTGCTTACTACGAAACAAACTGTATGTGTTATATGTTAACGGTCACGTATGCCATACGCCGAAGTTATGTATGCCTTTTACAAGTAATTTAACTATCAATGTAATTGTAAAATACCATTTTACGAAAATTATTTCGGACGCCTTTCTTCATTCGCTGACGTATAAACGAAGACTCGTAATTTTGGGGGAATATTACTGGCGTGAATTTGATTGAAACAGGCGCGGATCGGCAAATTTCATTCTATCGTATTACGAAAACACATAATTTTGTACGAATATTACTGACATAAATTTGAATACCATCCATACGGGAATTAAATATGAATAAGCGGTTGCCATGCAAGATACAGCCACAAGATGGACAGAGAACAAGCTGAATAAAAAGTGATTTTTCGTACAACCAGGGGCCATCATCCAGTATGTTACAGTCCGTCATGCGACAATATCAAAAGGAACCAAGATCTTTGGGATATAAAAGTATATAATATAAAAGTTTCATCAAGTCGAATAAAAATTGTGACAGAGGGACTACAAGATCAAAACGTGTTTTTTGTATATTCAGGGATCATAATTCAGGAAGCTACGATGTGATATGCGCGAATATCGCAAGGAACCGAGATCTTTGGGATATAAACATACATTTTAAGTTTCATCACAATCGGATAAAAATTGTGTTTCTAGAGTGTCCACAATCTTGGAATTACATACTTTTACTACACTATTTGCTTATGAGGAGCGGCCATTTTGTCCGGCGGTTTCCCTCTGATTTTCATGAAATTCAAACTTAGTTGTCATTAGGGCGTAACGGTGATATATTGAAACGGTTTTTAAAATCGGATAAAAATTGTGACCTCAAGAGGAACTTCAAGCTAAAAATGCGATTTTTCTTAAAATCGGGGGTCATATTCCACGAAGTTACGGTCCGATATGCGTGAATATCGACAGGGACCGAGATCTTTGGGATCTAAACATAATTATTTTAAGTCTCATGAAAATCAGATATAAATTGTGACCTCGAGGGTGTCCACAACCTTGGAATTACATACTTTTACACTATTTGCGTACGAGGAGCGGCCATTTTGTCTGGCAGTTTCGATCAGTTTTTCACGAAATTCGAACTCCACCATCATTAGCGTTTTTAAAAATCAAAAAAAAAAAATTGTGACCTCTAGAGGGGCTACAAGCTAAAAACACGACCTTTTGTACAATCATGGGCCATAATCCAGGAAGTTAAGATCCGATATGCGAGAATATCGAAAGGAACCGAGTTCATTGGGTTATAAAAGTACCTTTTAAGTTTCATCAAAATCGGATAAAAATTGTATCCTCCATGTGCAGTGTCCACAAGCTAAAAACGTGATTTTTCGTAAGTTCAGGGGCCGTAGTCCATGAAGTTACGGTCCGATACATACCAATATCGACAGGAGCCGAATTCTTAGAGACATAAACCTATTTCAAGTTTTGTTGAAAATGGACAAAAATTGTGACCTGTAGAGTGCCCATAAACAAATTGTTGACGGACGGGCGAACACGGGTGACGACAATATACATCCACACGAGAATGTGGGCGTACAAAAATAGCGAGGAGTTCCTATTTTTATTACGTGCGGATTTGAATATTTTGTTGACACGTGATTTTTAATTGTGGTATGAATCCGTCTGCTTAAATAACGAGTTATACCTCTTTATTTTCGGTAAAATGTCGGACAAGAACATTTTTGAAATCCCAACACTAACTCATTTGTTTTTCAATATTTTCGAATGAGATATGGTTTGTCGATAGAGCAACGTGTGAACTTCAAATTGTATCCCTGATGACCTCGCGATTGAAGGTCACGGTGAAGACTAAATAGGCGATTTTCATGGAAATTGGGTCTGTTTTGCATAATTGTCAACTTTCATCTGCTGTAACTCGACTTTTTTTCAAAATTTTGAATTGAAATTTCTCATTTTTCATAGAAAAAAAATGTGTAAATAATCAGGATCGACATTCTAGATCGAGAATTTGCGAAAATCCATATTCACTGGGAGACGCCATCCTGGATTTGTAGACTGGATACCAAACCACACCGAGACTGAATATTTTGGCAAAACTGGTTGAATGGGAGCCGGAGTTGATACATTGACCTTTTGAATAACAATATTGGCGATTGGGTACCTGAATAATCCGCCGATGTATCCCAATCAAAACTAAAGTTTTTGGTAACTTTCGACACGAATTTTCATACTTTTGCAAGTTAGTTTACGACGATTTTATTTCTTATGTTGTTAGAACTGGTCAAGCTGCAAATAAATTGATTTTAATTTTTATCGCAAACCCTGCTCCGGTGGAGTTATCGCGATCTGTACATTTCAGGTATCTCCAGACACGTATCTTGTGTAGTCTCCTGACACCTATGGAAAATGAACTTGAACCGGGTGACCATGATAATGTGATAGGGTAAGACCCCGACTATCACGAACAACCAAAACCTAGTTCGCCAGGGTCGTGCAACAGCGGTAGTAGTGCGACAAAAATAGCTGAAATTTGGCCTAAAAATGACCAAAAATCAGCCGAAAAACGTAATCAGCCTGTATCTCGGAAACGGTTGATTTCTGAAATCGGCGATTTGGGCTGGGGAGTAGGCTCGATGGGTCGGCCAAACCCCGTGAGTATGAACTTAAAGATACATTATGGGAGATATTTATAGAGAGTTGGTCATTCTTGCTATAACAGTTCAAAAGTAGATGATGAAAGAAGAATATATTGAAAAATTCAGTCAAAATACTTTATTCTGAACATAGTTATCATCGTTGTAATATTTGCCTAGAAATGGTAGCGAAATGTGTCTTCACCGTCGCCGAACGTTTGACAGGCGTTAACTCCACCTACATATCTCGATAATCAAGTAAAGTTTTCAATGGCATACGGAAACGCTTTACAGCGGCCTCGCTAAGTACACTCTATCATTTAGCCTCGATCTAACTGACGTATTTTCATCAGGTTACCCCTTATCTGATTTAATCAATTAGTGAAATCCTATTTAAATCCGAGCTGTAGCCGAGCCATCCGTGGGTCTACAGAGTTGATTTTGGTCTTGTTGTTTAAATAAAGATCTAATTTATAATTTCTATAACATCTGAAGCCTAAATTAAGACTTGCAATAATCAGATTTAGCTCTTGCATAATGCATGTTTAATCAGCCGACCCCCACCTTCGAACATCTGCCTGATATTGCATGGTTTTCTCGTGGAATGGCTCTTAAGTCGTAACCATCCTTCATCATTCTTTGCTCATTGTGTTTAAAGATGGTGGAGGATTGGGAGTGGCCCCATAAGTGGAATAGACTAAGGCCGCTCTTTATCTAAATCTGGCACTGTGTCGACATGATTAGTGATTACATATAGGATTTATTAATACATAGTAAATGTTTCTATTTTTAGGGACCTGAAGGCAGACAAGTTATTTATTTAGGTCACTGGAATTTCCAGAAACATTTAGAATGGTTACAAAAACATCCATCCAAACGGCCTAAAGAGAAGGATAGTAGAAAGTAAGTTTATTATGTCGCAACTATATGCCGCGCCCAAATAAAAGTTTAGACTCGCTGCTTTAAGTGAGGAGAAATGATAATGCTAGATGGTTTTAAAAGTTTATATAAATATCACCAATATATCACATAGTTACAACAAAATATAATGATGATCCCGCGAACGCGGTTACTGGTTAAAGAGGGGGGTTGGATGGCCGAATGGTTAGCACGCGTGCGCTGTATCATACGGTCTGGGGAGGTTGGATGGCCGAATGGTTAGTGCGTGCTGCGCTGTATCATACGGTCTGTCATTGAGTCAACTGGCAGGGTTTCGAATCCCCGATTGTACGTGACAAGGAGTAGGGTCGCCTGTCCAACCTCGTGGGTTTTCTCCGGGTCCTCCGGTTTCCTCCCACTGCTAAAGACCCTTACGCGCAAGCGAATTATTGAAATAAAATAAATTAAACCATGCTAGTCCCGAAATGACCTAGTTTGTGTCGAGTGGACGTTAAACTCCATTTCTCCTTCTCTCTGACTGGTTAAAGATGTAGCATCAGAGTATCAAAAATAACATCACATGAAGAACTTCAAAAGCATCATGAATAAGAATAACATGCCCTGAAATAACAAAAATACATTCCATACTAAACTGTAATGATACAATTTAATGTTATACAATTTCGATCATGTCACAGTAAACCCAATGATTGACTTCCATCTTTGGATAAAGTCTAAATTATTTCATAAAATCATAATATAGAATCATTCATTCAACACACTTTATTTCACAAAATAACGTCACATATCAAGCATTCATGTAATATAATTGTGTCTTACCAGTTTGTGGAAATGGGCTGTATGAATTGGGAACGAACCATTCATCCAAGCAGAAAACGAAGAGTGAGAGGAAATACTGATTCATATTATCTTTTAATAAAATGCGCCACCCAAATAAACCAATCAGAACACAAAGATTTATGTCACCTGATAAACAACCTTAAAGTGAAATGTACAACAAAACCTTCTAGAACAAAAATGAACTCTAAAATATTTTAAACTAAGGACACAAAGAATAAATTCCACCAAACATAAGAATCAAATCCTAGTTCCCACAAAACCAAGACCAAAACTTCAAAAGTATAACTACAATAGAAAAGTATATATGTTACAGTCAATTTATGAAATCAGTCATTTCATGTAATGACTAAACGAATCAGTCATTTCGCGAAGAGCCTGTGAGCACAAGGCAATACGTGTAATGACTGAAAATTCCAGACATTACACGGAATGACTAAACATCATGGTCAGACATTACGCGAAATGACTGAAGGACCGTCAAACCACAAAAAGTCACTGTATAACATTTATTGACTTCACATCCAACGTTAAATCATACATTGCAGAATATTAATTATAACGAAATATTAATTCTTTTAAACAAAATATTGATTTACTGAAACGAAATATTAATTCGTTGAAATGAAATATTAATTTCATCACAAAAGTCTTACTGTCAAACTACTTTTTAAAAAAAATCCTGACTGGTTCATCACTCAAGTCACTTGTTTTTGCAGAACAGGCTGCTATGACAGCGGCTGGAGCATTTGATTTTCATTTTGAAGCATTTGCATCTATTCGTCCCGCATCTCTTGGAACCTGCACAATTGCACCGGACATACCCCTGTCCACCGCAGCTGGATTCTTTATGTACAGCCTGGCGAAGTGTTACCGTCTTTGTAAGGTCTACATCAGATTCAGTAAGTAACTGTTGGGGACACAAATCAAACTGATTGCGTGAAAACTTCCCTTTTAGAATTCCTGCTTTCACACAAATGGTGTACATGTTATTCTCATCGCGGTCGATAATTATTCCCAGAATATTACGTGGATCACCACGACCTCTATCCACTAGAGGGATGGGTACAGCTGCGTTGTCTCCCACCTGGCCAGTGGCTAGTTCCACTCGACTCCTCTTGACCATACGCTGAGCTTGTATCATCTGAGCAGAGCTGGCACCATTTCTTTCGCATAGGATGTTTTGCAATCGGGCATTGAGTAAATCGGAGGGACTATTCCCCTGTTCAATTGGGCTGGCTGGAGGTTCAAAGTCAAAATCCAGACTGGTAGTTTGTGTCGGTTCCTGACTGGTAGTTTGTGTCGGTTCCGGACTGGTAGCTTGTGACGGTTCCGGACTGGTAGCTTGTGACGGTTCCGGACTGGTAGCTTGTGACAGTTCCTGGCTGGTAGTTTGCGTCGGATCCTGACTGGTAGCTTGTGACAGTTCCTGGCTGGTAGTTTGCGTCGGATCCTGACTGATAGTGTGTGACAGTTCCAGACTGGTGGTTTGTGATGGTTCCTGACTGGTAGTTTGTGACGGGTCAAGATTGGTGGTTGAGTCTTGCAGATTGGAAAATGCGAACAATAAATCATCCTCACTTTGCATCCGTTCAATAACCTCGGTCGGCAAAGATGATGATGTTAAGCCAACTTTAGCTTCACATCCAAACATAGCGGCATATGGTGATCGTTTGATTCCAGAATGCAGACTGGAATTTTTCTGGAATTGTACAAATTTTATGCCCACAGACCAATCATTTGTGTTATTATCCCCCATCCAAGCAACAAGCATATCCTTTATGTCACCATTTGCCCTTTCCACAGACCCTTGACTTTGAGGGTGTCGAGGTTTACTGTGAACCATGACCAGTCTGGGCCACACCAGCTTCAGTTCAGAGATAACCTCAGCTGTAAATTCACTTCCATTGTCTTTCTGGAGGATCGATGGGGCACGTGAAGAAGAAAAATATCCAGTAAATGATGGGCAACCTCAGCAGCACGTTTTGAGGTTAATGCTCGTAGAATAACAAATTTGGTCAAGTGGTCTTGATAGACCATGATCCACTTGAATGAATTTTGGGCCATGGACTGCATATCAATCAGATCAATTTGTGCACGTGAGGCGAATTCTTTTGTTAGAATGGGACGTGCCACCACACCCTTGGTCCTTGGGCGCTTGCGTTTCTTCTGACATTCCTGGCAGTAGGACTTGAAAATTTCAAGAGCCTGTGGCTATGTGAGCTCGCTTGACCACATCATATGTGTCTTCTATACTGACATAATATACTGGATCCTCATCTTGGGTGGTATGCTTTTTGATGAGTTTCTCAACATCACCGCACTGCAGTATCTCAAACCTGAAAAAATACGATACATTTTTAAAACTATATTTAAAAGATACTTAAACCATGCATATATGTAATGTTTGAAAAATACACCCCAGACCCACCCTATATTCAAAAAGCGCTGACAGAACAAAAACATGTATAACTAGATCAGCCAGGCAGATATGAAAGCTTTCATATTTATGGCCACTTCCTGTGACATGTCATTGGTTATATAAAAAATAATATGAAAAATAAAAGGAAATGACTGACACTGGTATTGCTGTAATATGATTGACTTCCAGTTCCAGAAAAATCGATCAAGCCGTTTAAAATCGAGACGAATCAGAAAATGAAATGAAAATGGCGGGAAAATATTGAAAAAAGAAATGATATAATTTTGAATGGAACTTATATTTTTGGAATCGGATTGACCTCAGCTGTTCGAATATTTAGGTCAAATTTGTAAATTTTGAAAATTAAAGAAATAAATTGTCTTGTAAACAACTTTGTTGTACTTACTTTGATAGTAAGTAGTATCCATGTCTGTTCTTTGTTCCACCAGCTCCTGCTGCTGTTTTTATATCGTCTATCATTGTGAAATACGCCTCCTTTGGAATTAAAATTCTCTTGCAAGCTTCATATTTCTTGTAAAGCTCTGCTTTAAACCGATTTTCGTAAGATTCTGCCATGAGGATATCAAGTAAATTGTTTCAATGGAATTTAGCAATTGAACTGGGATATACTGGTCACAATTCTATGGAATACTATTACTGCTTATCACTGAGTGATGTTTCGACTAGGCTTCTCTAATCCTTATAACAAGACAATATATCCATGTAAACAACAATACGTGGTTAATGCTGACCAATCAGAGACACCCTTCTAATTACCTTAAAGGAAACCCAACTTAATTAAAGTAATGTAATTATTGAGAGTGATCAAGGTTGATAAGGGTAATGCTAATGACAACATCCAATATGCCATAGACCACTCTTTCTGAAATTAAACACAATGATTAATGGATAACTTGTTTTGAAGTATTGACAATGATTTTATCAAGTTTTTAGATACACAACACCCTGAAAGAAGATTAAATTTAATTAATATTGTCAGTGAAAATAATTGTTGATACATGCATAAAGAATTAACATAATTTCACTTAAATACAAAGACCATTAATAGAACAAAGATTTGACCAATCATTAATGGTCCCCTAGAGGCCGGGTAATTAAATCAGTGAGTAGTATTTTCTCTGGGTGCTATAGTGATTCCTTCAGATTGAAATCACATCATTCATCTGTTAAAACGGCAATGGGACCATCCATTAAACTAAAAACGGGTTATTGGAAGGGCAGGATTTAAGCCTATAAATTCATTAAATTCCAATAAAAACAACCATTCTACAGACCTAATGCCAAGAAAAACGAAATAAAAACTCAAAACCAATATTAAATGGTTTTTTTTAAAGGTTATGTTGTAATTTTACGTGTTACACATATTGCCTGATTTGCAAAATCTACAATCGGGCATTATGTGTAAAAAAAGGGTAGGAATTTTAGTCATTTCGAGTAATGTCTGGAATTTTCAGTCATTACACGTATTGCCTTGTGCTCACAGGCTCTTCGCGAAATGACTGATTCGTTTAGTCATTACGTGAAATAACTGATTACACAGATTGACTGTAACACCACAACCCATAACACCTGTTTTTTTACTTTTTTAACTATGTAAAATAAAAACTCGAAATCTCATTAACCCCATGAACCCGAAATGCCGGAAAACCGGCTTGACGCGGTGACGGAGAGACCCGAAATGCCGGAAAACCGGCTGGAGAGACGTGTCTACTTCCTGGTAACAAAACAGCCAATGAAAACGTTGTTTTCGTCGCGGTTAGATACCACGTCTGTCACGGCAAGAATGTAAACAAACTTTCCTTGTTTTTAAAGTCAATTTTGACTATTTTATTTGCTAAAAATGGGTTCTAAGAGGCTCAATACCGCCGATGCCATTGTCTTGATAATGAACGATGATGACCAAGATTTGAATGCATTAGAATATGTCAATAATAGTGACTTTGAAAGTGAATCTGACGACTCAAATACGGACGATGAAAGTGACAATGATCATCAACATGATGATTAAAATAGTAATAATAATAATATCAATCTAAATCATGTTCCTCAACTAGATATCGGGGGTGACACAAATATTAGAGGTCGAGGCATTATGAGAGCACACAGTGTTATTATGCAAGTTCCTGCCCCATGGAGTTTGAATACAACCAGGTTTATTCCACAGCATTTTAGGCCTATTATGAATCACGCACCCGGACCCAGAAATATTCCTCCCTATATCAATGAAGACAGTACCCCATTGGATTTTTTAACATTATTTTGGACTGAAGATTTATGGGTGAAGATAGTCACCGAAACAAACCGACAAGCTAATTACTTGAAAGCCAATAAACCTGAAAATTATGTCAGTAAACATTGGACAAATACTTGCGTAAATGAAATGAAAGCCTTTTTTGGTTGTAGAATTGCCATCGAATCCCTTATTCATAAGGATCGATACGAACAATACTGGAAGGGAAAAGATAGTTTTCTGACAGCCACTCCCGGATTTGCTAAGGTTATAACAAGAGATCGGTTTTTAGCGACATGGTCGTCGCGCCACTGCGTTGATGAACTGGACCCAAACATAGATAAAACCGACAAGATTTATAAATCTAGACCCATTTTTGATTATTTGTTGCAACAATTTCAACTATATTTTCTTCCGGGACGTGAACTGTCATTAGACGAGGGCATGATACCAACCAAGAATGCCCTAACCATCAAACAGTACATCAAGGATAAGCCGATAAAGTGGGGCCTGAAAACGTTTTTACTGACTGATAGTCAACACGGTTACATTCTAAATGCAGAAATATATACAGGTAAAAGAGCCGATGCTTTGTGTGTTGACCATTTAGGAGTAACTGGAATGACAAAAGATTTTCAAAATCAAAACTTTACAATTTTTACGAACAGATTTAATACATCTGTGGAATTAGCTGAATATCTATTAGATAAAGGCATTGGTTTGTGTGGGACAGCCATGACAAATAGAAAACAATTTCCAAAATGCCTAAAAAGAACAAACAAACAAATGCAGAAAGGAGATAGTGATGTAATTTTCAATGGCAAAGTGTGTGCAATGGTATGGATGGATGAAAGACCCATTTATTTTGTTTCATCAGTTTATATTGATCAGCCAATGACTACAGTCCCAAGATATGATGCTAAAGAATACAGAAGGGTTCCAGTCAAGTGTCCAATGGTAGTCAAAGCCTATAACCAGTTCATGGGTGGAACAGACAAAAACGATCAAATGACAAGTCTTCAAAAGTACCGACGACCACGTCGTCTTTTCATGAAATTTTTTATGTGGGCTGCTTATAATGCCTATGTTATTCAAGGATATTACCATGAACATGTACAGCCTTCTCACAGATCTCATATTACATTCTTGTATGCTTTGCGACCCATTTGTGTCAATTTCTAGGTCCCAAATATTAGCGACTTAGCTCCTTTAAATGCTCAATCGTCGCGCAATAAAACAACCGAAATTATGGATCTTATTATTGATGATGATTTGGATGTTTTAGTGATTACAGAATCTTGGTTAAAAGTTAGTGGAGATGAAGCTACGATAGTTGAGATGACTCCATCATCCCACACTTTTCTGCACCATCCAAGACTACGGTCTGCTGGGGTGGTATTGCAGTTTTATACAGAAATTCTATTAAAGCTGAAAATATTCCAGAAAAAGACCCATCCGTACAATCCTTTGAAAAGCTGGTCCTTAAACTAGCTTTAGCAAAGTTAACATTAATTGTAGTCTGTATTTATCGACCCCCACCTTCTATGAAAAATCAATTTACAGTCGCCGACTTTCACAAAGACCTTTCTGTGCTTTTCTCCAACTACACAAAGTGTAAAACTATATTTTTAGGTGATTTCAATATCCACTATAACAATTCTACCAAGTCCGATGTTAAAAAGTTTATCACTCTTCTTCAATCACATTCACTCAAACAGCATGTAGTTGAAGCTACACACAAATCTGGTAACATTCTCGATTGGGTCGTAACACCTGAAGATTCCACTCTAATCAATGAGATATCTCTTTTTGATTTCCTTAAAGGGACATTATTGTGAAGAACCTTAGACTGCTTATGATGTACAATTTTAAAATTATCGACACTACTGTCATTACTTGAGTATGGCATTTTCTTTAAGTGAAATCTATTTCTGCGAAATTTACCACTAGCAGTAGACAATGTAAGACCTATCACTAAACTGGTTATTAACAGTTCCTGTCTCTTTACGATCTTTAATGTACACGGAATCGCCACACATTAGATGAGTTAAAGATTTAGCCGAATGTCTATTGTCAAAATTATCTTTCTGCTGTTTTGTAAGAACGGCTTCACGATTTGACAGAATATTAGAATCTATCTTTTTCCCCTCTGACAAGAAACAACAGGTATTTTAGTACGCAACTGTCGACCCATGAGTAACTCCGATGGACTATACCCATTGTGGAGAGGTGCATTACGATAATTCAAAAATGCTATGTAAGGATCGTCTGATAACATTAACTTTTTAGCGGTACGTACAGCTCGTTCAGCTTGACCATTACCAGATGAATGAGTCGGGCTACTTGTCACATGAGTAAAACCATAGTTCTTCGCAAAATCTGAAAATTCTGCAGACACATATTGAGTACCTTTGTCACTAAAGAAACTCTCAGGAATGCCATGATGGGAAAATATTGACTTTAGGTGATTAATGACACACTTTCAGGACAGTCCCGAAAGCTTAGCTACTTCAATGTACCTGGAATAAAAATCTACGACAAGTAAATAGTTATTAATTTCAAACTCAAATAAATCAGATGCAACTTTCTGCCATGGTCTTTCAGGAAAGTCTGATGGAACTAATGGTTCAAATTATTCACAGCTTGTTTACAACATACAGCACAATTTGAAATTAAGTCTGATATTTGAGAGCTTAGTCCTATCCACCAAACAGAACGTTTCGCACGATCTCTACACTTTGTAATTCTGAGGTGTCCCTCATGAAGTTAACCAAGAATATCAGCCTGGAGAGATTTTGGTATGACAATTCTAGTGCCACACATCAACAAATTATCAACTACAGTTAGGTCTCCTCTATAAGCAAAATATGCTTTAAGATGAGGTTTAACACTATGAACTGCACTAGGCCAACCATTTAAACTTAACGAGATTAGATCTTTACAAACTGGATCCGCTTCCTGTTGAGCACGTATGTCATTCAAGCGTTGATCTTTCAGAGGAAGGTCTGATACTAACGTATGAACGTATAAGCATGTATTATTCTGGAAAATAAGATCTGCTTCTGTTGCTTCAGAATAGGGAGCGCGTGATAATGTATCTGCAATGCACACATTTTTACCTGCTACATGAACAATGCTGTATGAATAACGCATTAGCCTCAATCTGTAACGTTGAATTCTAATAGGAAGACTGTCTAAGTCTTTAGTACCTAACAAAGGGACTAATGGTTTGTGGTCAGTTTCAATGAGAAATGTTCTTTGTCCAACTAAATAGTGCTGAAACTTTTCGCAAGACTAAACAACGGCTAAGGCTTCTTTGTCTATTTGCGCGTATTTTTGTTCCGTTTCTGTTAGGCTTCTCGACACAAAAGCTACTGGTCGCCAACCACTGGAATACCGTTGCAATATAACTGCACCCAGACCATACGATGAGGAATCCGCACTTACTTTGATATCCAAGTCTGGATTGTATAATGCCAACACAGGCGTATCAGTTAATACTTTAATGATTTCCTGAAACGATTTCTCTTGAGCTGTATATACCATACCCACGTTTTGGATATATGTAGCAAATCATGCAGCGGTTTTGTATTCTCTGCTAAATTACTAATTAATTTTGACAATTGGTTAACCATACCGAGTAAACGTCGAACGTTTGAAACAGTTTTAGGTCTTAGAAAGTTTTTAATAGCAGTAACCTTGTCCTTATCTGCCTGGTCACCATATTCACTTACTATTTGGCCTAAAAACTTAACTCGAGTTTTTCTAATTTCACATTTAGATTTATTAAGAGTTAAACCATGTTCACACAATCTATTCAGAACTTTCCGTAAGTTTACATCATGGTCGGCGTAAGATGAACCATATACAACAACATCATCCATTAAACATGCAACCCCTTGAAGACCTAAGATTTTAGACATTCTCTTCATAAATAATTCTGGGCCACTTGAAATTCCAAACGGTAGTCTCTTGTAGCAATACCTACCAAAAGGGCTCATAAAGGTAGTTAACAGCGATGATTTCTTTGTAAGTTCAATCTGATGGAATCCTGAATTCGCGTCTAGCTTAGAAAAAACCTTGGCACCCGTCATTTGACCTAAGACATGTTCGACCGAGGGATGCATATGACGCTCCCTTTTAACTGCATTATTCAGTTTAGTTAAATCAACACAAAAGCGGACTTGCTTTTTATTCTTTTTCAGTACAACACAAAGCGGAGCACGCCATGGCGTTGATACATCAACTGGAGTAATAACCTTTAAATCTTCGAGGCGCTTAAGTTCTTCTTTTACCATAGGCATTACTGGTAAAGGTATCCTTCTCGGTGCATTGACTGAATAGGGAACAGCATCCTCTGCTAATTCAATATCATAAGGATCTTCAAGTTTTCCCAAGCCTTTAAAAAGTTCAGGGAATTCTTCTTCTATGGAAGACAATTTATCCACGTTACCCAGAAATAAAACAACACCAAGCGACTGACATGCACTTCTACCTACTAAAGGTGTACTTAGGTTATTAATGACATAGACTTGTTCTCTGTAAGTTTGACCTTGCCACTTTAAATCTGCATGAAAATATCCCAGAGTCTTAAGTTGATGCTTGTCTGGACCCTTCAGAATTTGATTGGTAGAAAGCAAGTGTTGCCTTTAAAAGCTCTTGTTGAAATTAAACTTTGGTAGAACGGTCACATCGGCACCCGTATCTGCTCTAAACCTGATATGCGCTTGACCTACTTTAACCGTGACGTTCCAATCATCATGAACCGATTCACTATCTTGAGTGAGTTTATCTATAGCTCCAAGAAATCCACCTTCATCTGTGTCGTCGTCGTCCTGAACAGCATTAAGCACTTTTCGGTTTGATTGTGACCTTGACATACATACTGAGCTGTTTAGTTTAAACAATATTTTATTCAATACACTGAGCTGTAGTGACCTTTGATATGACAGTTATTACAATAAACACGTTTCGTTGGACCAAATCTTCTAGCGTGTGCGTCTTTTCCACAATATTTACATTTACTACCACTACTGTTATTACTATCATTATTATACATTTGACCCTGATCTGGATTCCTATGATTATTATACTGAGCACGGTTGATTTCTTACTTATATACTATTCAAAAAAAGTAGGGGATATTTGATTTTGGGGGCATAATACTAAAATATGCAAATGACTACGAAAAAAGTCACTATAGAACCTAACAGAAGAAACATTTCCAGTTACATGTGACGCCCAAACGCACCAATAGCTACCGCATGGAATGCAGGTGATGCTTGGGATCATCATGGGGGTCCAACCCAAGATTTGCACGACTCTGACTTTGAATGTTACAGTCATTGTGGCATTGAATTCCAGGGTGGAAACATCAGTTTAATTGTTTTAGTGACCAGAAAACAAATTTTGATATGCGTCGGCTTACCCAAAATGAAAGGTTACGTGCCCTTGGCATGCTACAGATCGGCACAACACAGGCGGTTCTGGCGCGGACGATGAATGTTTCTCAGTCTGTCATAAGCAGGCTATGGTCCAGATACCGTGATACACAATCTGTACAGGACAGACCACGCTCAGGTCGACCAAGGGCGACAACTCAAGCCCAGGATCGATTTATCCGTACCTTGGCCTTGAGAAATCGTGTCATCACAGCAAATCAGATCAGCGCTCGTCTTCAAACAGACACTGGTGCGAGAGTGAGTAGCCAGACGATTCGGAATAGACTGCATAGGGGTCACCTTCGCGCCCGACGTCCTCGCGTGATCCCTTGTTTGAGAGATCATCACATTCAGGCAAGACGTCGTTGGTGTAGGGATCGTCAACACTGGGATAATCGACGCTGGAGCAATGTGATGTTTTCAGATGAGTCATGGTTCACTGTTGATTTTTTGGACAGACGTAGGAGGGTGTGGCGTCGTCGAAACGAGCGCTTCCAAGACGTTAACGTCATCAGACATGATCGATTTGGGGGTGGTTCTGTTATGGTGTGGGGAGGTATCACTGTTGCTGGAAGAACGGCTTTACATGTTGTTGTAGGGCGTGTTACAGGCCAGTACTACCGGGACAACATCTTGGCAGTCCATGTTGTGCCGTTCGCACGACGTCATGGCCGCCGTTTCATCTTCCAGGATGACAACGCAAGATGTCACAGGGCCAGGATCGTTACAGGTTACCTCCAACAACAGAACATCACCACATTACCTTGGCCAGCACTGAGTCCCGACCTCTCCCCCATCGAGCATGTCTGGGACATGCTTGGACAGAGGTTACGTCAACGTCAACAACGTCCTGCCAATGTCCAAGAACTTGCTGCTGCGTTGCAACAGGAATGGGACAATCTGGACCAAAATGACCTTAGACGTCTCATTAGGATAATGCCACGTCGGATCAATGCTTGTTTGGCAAACAGAGGAGGATTTACCCGTTACTGACTTGGTTGTGATGCTGTGGTAACTTTGCTGTTTGACCCCGGGTATCATTTTACCCTTATAATGGTCAGTCTGTGCCTTACTTAGTCTAACGATCATTTGGAATAAATCGATGAATGTGAACTTCATTTCATTTTGTCATTTGTTTCTTCGTCAGTTTCATTAGGTGACTTTAATAACACTTAAAAATCAAATATCCCCTACTTTTTTTGAATAGTATATATGAAAACCCCTGTTTACCTTGGTACTGTTTACCACCATAACCATGATCAGCTTTAACCTGATGGATACTTTCATCTACCACAGATTTCTCTTGTTGAAAATTCCTATTCTGTTGATTACTGACTTCTGCACCTCTACAAAATTCCACAGCGTTTCTAAGAGTAAGTTCTGGTTTCATTAAAAGGTCTCTTCTAACTTTGTTGTCACGTATACCACATACAATACAGTCTCTAATGAGCGAATCAACAAGTGCACCAAATTCACATTCTTTTGAGAGGTTACAGATAGCCAGATAGAACGAATCAAAAGTTTCAGAATTTTCTTGATTCCTGGTATTAAACTGATGTCTATCAAAAGTAATATTCTTCCGAGGAATACAATATTCTTCATACTTCTTCAATATGTTGTCCAAATCATCTTGATTTTCGCCGTCGCCCCTCTGAAATCCATCATAGACTTTGACAGCTGGCTGACCAATAACATGGAGAAGAATGCTAGCCTTGACCTTTGACGATTTACTGTCTAACCCAGATGCAGCAAGGTAAATTTTAAATTCCTGTTTGAACTGTTTAAAATTGGCTACTTGATTACCTTCGAGGTTTAGACATGCCGGTGGAGGTAAGTTATTCATGTTGAATCAAATCTATGAGCTTAAAACATTTCCTGTTGAGCGGAAATTCTCGCCGTTTTTTCACAATGGCGAGTCTATAGGTACCAACCCACGTTGACGAGAGCTTCGTTTTCACTGATGAAAATACCCATATACCTGATTCATCGATGAAATTTAAGTCCGGAATCAAATTCTCGGGTTCGTCATCTTTCAAGATGGAACTTCTGACACCATGTTGTTTTAGTGCTGCCCATGATGGCTACCGATAGATGACACGACAATCCTTGTAGATAGACGTTTATTTAGATTCGTGTCCCGCGACGACAATCCGTCGTCAAGTACCCGGATGTGCGCGTGCACCAGTTATACATATTCATGACATAGGCCTTAAGGTATTTAAAGGGAACATAGCACTACATTATTTTATACTAATTCATTTGTGCCTCACTAGACCGGGTAACGAGAAAAAGTCTGTGCTGTGTAGAAATTTGAAAGGAATTGATGTCGATTCTTTTCGTTCAGATCTGATTAACTCTAAGCTGGTGTGTGATTACACCTCCCAGGTAAACGATCTTACACATTTATATAATGACACCCTCTCTTGTCTACTTGAACAGCATGCTCCAGTCACCCAAAAAACTGTAACTGTTAGACTAAATGCTCCATGGTATAATGAACAAGTAAACCTTGCAAAGGGTCTTCGTCGTTCTGCAGAGAGACAGTGGCGTAAATCACGACTTGAAGTCCATCGTCAGATATTTTGCGATGCTAGAAACAAGACAACCTGTGTCATTTGTCAAGCTAAACGTGATTATTGCTTGCTGAAACTTGACGAATGTAGTAACGATCCGCAAAAACTTCACAGTTTCATGAACTGCTTGATTGGCAAGAAATACAACACTAAGCTACCAGCATCTGAAAATTCAAAAACATTGGCTGACTCATTTAATAAATTCTTCGTTGACAAGATCGATAAGATTCGGTCTGATCTACAAATCTCTTCTACAGTCACCCTGGATAATACCCTGGTGAACCGCTTCTTGAATTCAGTCTTCACTGAGAAGGAGATCTCTGAAATAATCCTTTCTTCCAAGCCCACAACTTGTATTAACGATCCTATTCCAACTCGTATAGTTATACAACATTTAGATATTCTTCTTCCAGTTATCACAACAATAATAAATACTAGTATAAAAAGTGGAATCTTTCTTGACATCTTCAAAGCAGTTGTTCGACCCCTGCTGTCTGCTGAAGAAAGACAATTTAGATTCGAATATACTTAAAAACTTTAGGCCGGTATCAAATCTTTCCTTTCTCTCAAAAATATTGGAGAAGGCTGTTAACCTTAGACTTCGAGAACATTTATCCTCTAATTCTCTGTTTGATAAATTTCAGTCTGCACATAGAAAAAATCATAGTACGGAAACAGCATTACTTATGGTATTTAGTGATATTCGCTGCGCAGTAGATTGCGGTAAAGTGGTTTCCCTGGTGTTACTGGATTTATCTGCAGCCTTTGATACGATTGACCATGACCATATGTTGAAAACTCTCGAGACTCAACACGGTATTCAAGGACCTTGTCTAAAATGGTTTGCATCATACTTAAATAATCAAATTCAATCAACTGTCATTGCAGATGCTAAGTCGGGTGCAGTTGAATTAAACTGGGGAGTTCCCCAAGGCTCGGTGCTCGGACCTGTTCTGTTTATTGTCTACACAACTAGTGTATCTCATATCATCAGCCAACACAGCCTATTACATCATTCCTACGCAGATGACACTCAGATTATTGATAGTTTTTATCCTTGTGACTTTGACCAGTCATTTCAACGTACATCAAATTGCACCCAATCTTTAAAAGGCTGGATGTACACCAATATGTTGAAATTAAATGATGACAAAACTGAAGCTATCATGATTGGATCAAAACACTCATTATCAAAATCTGATAGATCAACTTTGAAAATAGCTGACTCAGAAATTAAACCAGTCAACAAAGTTAAAATCTGGGTGTTTACATCGATTCAGACCTCTCCATGGAAGTTCAGATTAATTATATCTGTAAAACCTGTTTATTCCACCTCCGCTCTATCAGAAACATTCGCCATCTAATATTCAAGGATGCAGCTCATACTCTGGTTCGATCACTCGTCTTATCAAGATTAGACTATTGTAATAGCTTGTTATCTGGAATACCTTACAAACTGATATCAATGCTCCAAACCGTTCAAAATACTGCAGCTCGAAATCATCAGTCGATTAAACAGGAACTCGCACATTACACCCGCACTCAAAAAACTACATTGGCTGCCAATTAAATCAAGAATAGATTTTAAGCTCTTGTGCCTTGCGTATAAGTGTTTACATGGAACTGGACCTTCCTATCTAGCAGATACTTTCCCGGACGTCCACTCCGTTCTCAACATGAACAAAATATAAACTCAAATCATTTGGATACAGATCGTTTGTTCATATTGTGCCTGTTTTGTGGAATTCATTACCGCTGAACATTAAACTGTCACCCAGCCTAGAAACATTTAAAACTAACTTAAAAACTCATCTATTTACGGCCTATTATGGCACCCAGTCTGTGTAGCGCCTTGAGCATGCATACTAGCATGGAACTGTGCGCGATATAAATATACATATTATTATTATTATAACTTAGGTGTTTTATCAGGCGTGTACGTCCACCGTCAGTAGTGAAGTAGTTTAATTTCTTGATTGAATCTCGTATTATCGTATGGTTCTTACAGTGTTCGACGTTCGTCCAAAATCGTCTCCGTATCGAGGTCTTCCCATTCACACTGATCAGCAGTGAATATTCGCTAGACTTTCGTAATACCACTGCCTAAGTTCTGGTCACTTGTGTTAGGTTGAGGGCCCCCACATGCTCAATGCCCCAGGGCCCCCACCATTGTTAATCCGGCGCTGGCAGTTATTATACTGGTATTCAGGGTATGCAGATATTTGATTACTATTTGATAAAAGAAAAACAACGAAGTATTACTAAATATTACTAAATATACACAAATTTTCAAATTTTCCGCCGATGGAACAAAATAAGAGAACTAGCAAGAGTTAATCGCAGTCTCAACAATCGCCGATCAATTAAATAAAACAAAAGACAACTATCAGTCTCACATAAAACGAAAACACAAACAGCTGTTACTATATATCACATATATGTGGGTATCAATAAACCTAACCCTAATAATAGATATCGGTGGACTGATGAACTCTAACCCTATCCTAACCCAGCCCTAACCCTAATAATAAATATCGGTGGACTAATGAACCCTAACCCAACCCTAAATATAATTAATAGAATCCTCTGTAACATACTGGGAATACGTGATGTAAATTGTAGGAGGTGTGTGTGTGTGTGTGGGGGGGGGGGGTAGGTGATATTCATCGTAGCCCGTTCGTAATTTAGCCATGACAACCGCTCTTATTTTGTGTGAAAATCCAGATTGGTCGTGTCCCAATTGTAATTGTTCTTTTATAATGAGGTCAACTGATTATTTACTGACAATTCAGAATAAAAGTATTGTCTACAAGACTACGACATGGTAACAATTTGTTGTTAAAGGGGCTTCTATTATAGTCAATTATCAATTCCTTTTGATGGCACGTGTGAATTCACGTAATATGGAAACTTGATTGACAGTATGCATTGACTCAGACTCTTTGGTGCCGAAATGAAAAGGTCATCACAGTATTATCCGACTGATACGTGTTAATGTACTTGTGTTCAGCAATGTGTGCTTAAAAACAGGAGACGAGCATTTAATTCATTTGTGATTTAAATCCCAAGATACATTACTTCAGGTGTTATTTACCGATTTACAATGCATTGTGTAACTTATTTGTCAGAATGGGAATAGCTATTTTAATATACAAAACTTTCGCCCACGGTAAGACCAGCATCTAATCTTTGAAATTTTCGTTATTTGAATGAGTTTGAAAGTCTTAGAAATGTCGAACATATTGACTAAGTGATGTATCGGTACAGCCATAACTCTGTTTATTTTATTATTTAAAAGCCTGCCAAGTTTGATAATTGATATTTTTCAATATAAGTCAGTAAAATCTGCTTGTCAAACCGTGTTAAATTAACAATCTTTTTTTGCATGCCGTGTTAGCGTTTATTCGACTACGATATGATTGCGGTGCAATCGCGCGATAAATAAACCTATTTCAAACCAGCTACGGATGTGCTGACTGTACATGCGTGGAAAGTCCGACTTCTTAAAATTCGCGGTGGATCTGTCAAGCTAATTTCTGCGGCGGTTTAAAATAATCGCGGAGGTCGGTGGTTTACTCATATTTGCGGAGGAAATTTAGAGTGGAATTTTGAGCGCGGCCAGAGCGGATTGATTAATTGGCGCCCGCGATTTTTCATTTCCGCCTAGGCCCGACCTCGGGGAAATTTAGTACTTCCGCCTGACTTGTACGGCATTATCTGGGATGTGATTTACTGATTTCCAAATGTATAATTACCTGGGACGTGATTTACCAATTTTTGATATATTTGTCAATGGCGGAATTACTATTTTAAATTACTATTTTAAATGGATAATAATACTACACCCACGGTAAGGTGCCTTTTTTTTTAATATTCACCTTTATTATTCGCACTTCATATGCAAATAATCGTAATCAAAATGAACCGATCGGATAGACCGCGATATTTCATTTCCGCCTAGGCCCGACCTCGGGGAAATTTGGTACTTTCGCCTGACTTGTACTGCATTATCTGGGATGTGATTTACTGATTTCCAAATGTATAATTACCTGGGACGTGATTTACCGATTTTTGATATATTTGTCAATGGCGGAATTACTATTTTAAATGGATAATAATACTACACCCATGGTAAGGTGCCTTTTTTTTAATATTCACCTTTATTATTCGCACTTCATATGCAAATAGGCGGCTCGCGGGAAAATAAACGATTCATCTAATAATTTAACACAGTAAATAAATTAAGCAGGTCTTATTTTTATACGCATCTCGGGAAATTGAACTACTCATCTAATAAATAAACGCACTAGATAAGTGAACGGTCGGCCATTTCTAAACCCCTCTCGGAGAAATTAAACGCTGTATCATTAAATTAAGCCATAGTACTAATTAAACTATTTTTGTAATTTTCAAACGATTATTATCAATTATGAAACGATGTTTTGAAATTAAACTATATACCTAGTTTTTAGCGCTGTAACCCCCATTATAAACGATACCAGTTCCAAAGTGTAATTACACTACAGTACAACGAATTACAACGAAAGCATACATTATGTTCTTATCAACACAAATCACATAGACCAGTCATCTCCCTTCTTGCGAGTGAGCGTGAAACTCCGATTTTGACACAAAGCAGACACATCTTCAACTACATTGTTATTTTTGTGTTTCCAAAGTCAGCATTTTGGAGTTATTAGATGTTATTTGGGTGTTATTGGGTAGTTAATTATTGGGTAATTCGATGTGCCGTTTGTAGGAGGTGACTTGAAACGGTTAAGAAAAGATCTTCAGTACAGTAAACAAGATCTTGAAATTTTTGTGGATACAAATGGTTAACAAAATTTTTAGATAATTTGAACCCAAATGAAAAATTTGACAGTCGAAGGCGCTTTAAATTTGGAGATGGCGTAACAATTTATTCGCACGAAAAGGTCAAAATTCCAGCCAATATTGCGAATAAACACTGTTATATGGAAACATACTGGTATAAAATTTTTGATTGAATCTCGTATTATCGTATGGTTCTTACAGTGTTCGACATTCGTCAAAAATCGTTTCTGTATACTGGTATAAAATGGAAATATTAGGTGGTTGGGGGAGGTTATAATTTCTCTGAGCTGCTGTGATAAAACTGCACTGATCAGGATGTGGGCTGAAAATCCACATGCTGATCAAGGCGTTTATGCATTAATCTGCTCCATAATACAACGAAAGCATACATTATGTTCCAATCAACACAAATCACATACACGAGTTATCCCCCTTCACGCGAATGAGAGTGAAACTCCGATTTTTGGCACAAAACACATGTGTCTTCTACTAAATTGTTATTTTGTATTTCAAAAGTCAGCATTTTGGAGTTATTGGGTGTTAATTTCGAGTTATTGGGTAATTCGATCATTGTGCCCCCCTACAAATAATGTAATGTTGCACGCATCATCGTCATCTCGGAGCCTTTAAGAATGTGTTTGCGAGAGAACCATGCAGGGACCGGCACATGGTGGGTGACCGATTTTTATGTATGATGGGTAACCCCTCCAAACCCCACTGCCACAGTTTTAGATCAATCGAACCATTTGTAGAGCGTAGAAAACAATTTGAAATTTTAATACCGAAAAAAGCCAAAAAAATCATCATTTTCAGGCCATTTTTCAATTATTTCGTACAACTAAACTACGGCGAGTAGATTAATGAAACTTTATAGCGTAGCAGATATGGTTAGTGAGTATACATTCTGAAAGTTTGATGGATTTTCATGGAGCGGTTTTTGGTATAGGGACTTATTGCTGCAAGGTACCAAAATAGCTTAATTTAGGTATGTCATTTTATTCTATCTATATCTCACCCACTGCAGGTTTATGTATTTTTTTGGAATGCTGACTGAAAAGGCAATTATCTATAGTACTAAGATCAAGAAAAAATTTGGGTGGCACTCGACCCGTTTAGTAGTAAATAATTTCCATTTTTGTACAAAAATAACGATTTTCAACAAAAATGACGAAAAATAAACCGCTTTATTTACACACTGAAAAGTGTAACGTTGCACTTGAAACCAAAATAACGTGGTTTCCAGTTCCATTAAGAGCAAGCCATAATAAAAATAGAAATAAACAAATAAATATAAACGCAGATTATATACTTTCATCAAAAAATTCAAGTTTAACAAATGTTCCATTATCAAAACTACAAATACTTACTATCTATCTATATATCTATCTATCTATCCAATAAGTATCTATTCACGAAAACTGAGCTCTGAATTACACCGTTAAAATTCTCAAACGATGAAGTTTGGTAAATACAATTAATCTGTCTAGACTATTTTTCAACATTTTATTAATTCGGCAATATAACCTCATGATCCAGTTGAAGGATGATGAATTTTTGAACAGCAAATCGTAAAAACTAAATAGTGTACTAGTGATGTACATCTGTCTATACTTGACAAACGATTCAAGCGATATTTCAAAAGCATACTCCCCGCAGTGTTTCTTTTGATTAGACCAAATCCCACTCAACACTGCCGTAATGAAAGCAAATTTCTGTTCCAAATTATGACTGGTCAAAAGTCCGATTAACAACCAATACCTAACTGCGTAGCAATATCATTCTGGTTTAAACAGAGTTTCAAATATGTTAACATAACGTTACGGCATGATTCACAAAATTTATTACGCCCAATTAACCAGTGCATAGCAGAATATCGCAGAAAAACTAATTGCGTGACAAACGAGGCTATCAACCTGGCTACAATTTAAACAATAATGTTTGGAGACGAACAATACTTTCACCATTTTTAATACCTTAAATCACTGTCCAAAGTTTTAGGGAAGACCCCAGATTAAACGAAAGACTTTACTTGGGAGCGATTTGATTGACCGGGAAGATTAGACACACTCCCTCAAAAAAGTATCAGGAGTCAATCCAGCAATGGCCAGAGCCGCATTTCTCTGGCTATTGCTTCAGGAATATGCTATTATAGCTTCTTTTGGATAACTGGCTACTAAATCGCATTTTATTTGTGCAAAAGATGGGAAAATGAACAGCTGATTTCATCCGCCATCTTGGATGCTGGAGTGCAAATCTAACTTCGCCGTGACGAATAATAATAATAATAATATTAATAAGTACATTTATATAGCGCACGAACTCCATGTGCAAAAGCATGTCCACTGATCATACAATTAAATTAATTTAATTAATCTTGATAAGTCTTGATGTAAAACAAGAAAGGGTTTGCGATCAGTGCCGGACTGGGCCCACCTGTCCACCTGTCCGTGACAGGTGGGCCTAAGCTCCTAACCTTGGATAGAAACTTGTTTCCTAAAATTAATTATCAAAATGTAAAAAGGTTAAAACTTTAAACTCGAATTAATAAATTCCGAAAGGACTTGTTGGATCCGTTGTTTGTAATTCACTCAATAAAATAAACTGAATTGTTCTTTAGAAATTAAAGTATTGTCATTACACAATTAAAATGTTTTTGTTGTTCTTATTTAAACAGTCTGTAATTTCACATTATAAAGTCTTTATATTTTGTAGGTAACTTCTTTCTACGTGTTGACTTTCTAACTTCTTTTAGTATGGGTAGATCTATTTCGTGTTGATTTTGATTATTTTGTTGATGGTTATTATGATGATATTCATCCTCCATATTTTGATTATTTTGGAAATTTTTATCATCTCTTCCACTTCTTGAAATGTGACCTCTGGGTTCACATTAACTCTTTTAAGGTGTGAAGAATTTCTAGTGACTTTGTGACCACCAGATTGAGCAGTGATCATACTTCCTTTCTTCTCTATAACTCTGTATGGCTTAGAGTTAAACGGTGTAGATAACTTTGTGGTTTTTCTCTGTTTGACTAATACTGTGTCACCAATTTTGACAGGAGACGGTTTTGTACGACGTTTTTCATCAGCATATTGTTTGGTGTTATCCTTACTCTGTTTATCTTGTTGCACCAATTCCTCATGTTTGTTATACGGTTTCTCAGTATTACTTGAAGGTAAAAGAATGTTCATTTTTCTACCATACAAAGCTTCAAACGGTGAAAGTTTGGTACTCGAGTGAGGCGTTGCTCTATATTGACGTAAAAATTCAACCAATTCTTCCTTCCATTTCAAACCAGCTGCTACTGATGTTCTGACTGATTTGTTAAGAGTGGACATAAACCGTTCAGACTCTCCATTTGCTTCTGGCCACAGCAGAGTTACTTTCCGATGATGGAATCCAAAATGATTGGCGAAACATCTAAATCTAAATTCATATCCGTTAAAGGGCGGACCGTTATCTGTCTTGAGTTTCCTGGGAATTCCTTGTCTGGCGAATATTGGGTTGAGACGTGGAATTACTGTTTGAGCTGAAGTTGTTGATATGACTTCTGCTTCAGGAAAACGACTATGTTCGTCTATAACTACCATTAAATAATCTCCATTTGGAAATGGACCAGCAAAATCCATTGATAAATTTTCCCAAGGACCTGAGGGCATTTGAGACATTACAAGTGGTTCTCTTTTCTCAGGAGTGTTGGTTGCTGCTTGGCAAGGAATGCAAGATCTGACTTTGTTTTCTACCATTCTGTCTATGCCTGGAAACCAGATTTTCTCTCTTAAAAGACATTTCGTTTTCACCATTCCCTGGTGTCCCGAATGTGCTAATTCGACCGCTTTATGATGTAGAGACGTTGGTAATACAAGACGATTTTGACGGAGTATTACACCATTTCCATAAGTCAATTCGTCTTTAATTTTGACGTATTCCTTAACGTAAGGATCAGACCAATTACCAGTTTGCAGAGCTTGTAGGATTTTCTGTAAAATTGTGTCCTCTGATGTTTTGACTTGTACATCTTTAAGAGTCATCGCTTTAGGAACCGCATTCTCTGATACGTAATTAATGTATTCATCAGAAATCGACTCCTTCTCAGGACACACATTGTTTGGATGTCTACTCAAATAATCAGCGGGATTATTTTCGTCTTTTCCAGGTTTGTAAATTAGCTGGTATTCATATGGCATTAATTTAAGTCGCCACCTTTCCATTCTAGCAGATGCAGGTTTTAGACTTTTAAAAATTCCTTGTAGTGGTTTGTGGTCTGTGATGACATTTCGAACCATACAAGTATAAGTGATAGCTAACTATTTTGCCTTCTTGGGATAATAGGGCAGATAATCCAACTGGACTAGCATCCACAATTACGTCTGATTCTAGCCCTGGATTAAAATAGGTCATGATGGAGGAACTTGTTAAAGCTGCTTTCAATTGATTTATAGCTTCTATTTGAGGTTGGCGCCATGACCAGACAGTATCGACTTTTGTTAATCGTCGTAGAGGCTCAGTAAGGGAGGCGTAATTAGGTATGAATCTAGAAACATACTGTGCCATTCCTAGTAGTGATTTCAATTCGCTGACATTCTTTGGCTGTTTAGCGTTAATGATGGAATCTATCTCTTCGGATCAGCTGAGATTCCGTTTCCATCGAAGATATGGCCATAAAATGATATTCTGCCTGTTCCGAATACGCATTTGGCCTTGTTGAGTTTTACTCCTGCTGATTCCAATTTCTGCAAAGCAGTTCTGAGGTTGCGATTGTGTTCATTCTCATCCTTTCCAAATATGATGATGTCATCGGAAAGATTAAGAGTACCAGGTGCATCGGCCAATATTTCGCTGACAGCATTTTGGAAGACTTCTGGTATCGACGAAGACCAGCATGAGTAGTAAACGTTGTGATTTGTTTACTCTCTTCATCTAATTCGAGCTGGTGGTATGCGTTTTACTTCCAGTAAGGTCAGAAATTAAGTCATCGATGGTTGGCATCGGATGTTTTTCTCGTTTAATCTCTTTATTGGCTTCTCTCATATCAATGCATATTCGAACACCAGTTTTCTTTGAAACACCACCAGTGCTTTTCAGGCCAACACCAATTTTCTTTGGGATTACAACAACCGGATTTATCCATGGTGTGGGACCATTTACCTTTTCGATTATGTCGAGTGATTCTAATCTTTGGGTACATGAAACGGGATACGTCTGTGACGTTGTTGTTTTGGTACCACAACTTTGTCAATGTGAAGGTGAACTTTCTTGCCTTTAATACTTTCAAACCCTTTGAAGATGTTTTCGTATTCAAGCAGAATTGTTTTCAGTTCTGGTGATTCATTTATTGTGTTGACTGATTCAGGTTCAATATACATCAACCCAAGATCCACAGCTGTATTATAACTTAATAGGCTACCTCGAGCTTGTTTAACAGCGTAGAATGAAGCCTCGGTAAGTTTGTCTCTGAATTTGACAGGTAGAGTGATTACTCCTTCTATGGGTATAGGAACATTTGACCCATACGCAAACAGTTTCTTGACTGTTTTCTTGAGTTTCAATTTTACTGTGGAATGGCGCTTAATTTGTTGGTAAGATGGCTTATCAATGGTGTTGACAGATGAACTGGAATCAATAACCATTGGTACTTTTGTGTTGCTAATATTAACATCACGATACGGCTGTGTTGTATGTGTCGATTTACCATCAATTGCAAACAAATACTCTTCATCATCATCATTACCATTAGCATCGAGGCTATGAATATGACCTGATTGCTGTTTATAAACATTTCTGCTATTACAAACGATAGAGAAATGGTTTCTCTTTCCACAGTAACGACATTGTTTTCCTCTTGCAGCACAGGTTTTATGGCTGCTTGGTGTTCCACATTTATTACATATAGGCTTATCTTCGTTAATTTTATCATGTTTATGATAATTTTCAGTTCTATCCCCTCTGAATTTATTACGAGAAGGGTGGTCGTATCTTATGTTATGTCCGAACGATCTGCAAGCACGACCTCTAAATCGCATGTAGTTGACATTAGGGGTAGGTGTCATGGATTTGTTTTCAAATGTTGTGTGGTCGTCAGCCTTTTCTAATTTTGTTGCTTGTGTTTCAATATAGCTTGAAGACCAAGATTTTCACGAATTGCTCGTCTTCTGAGGCGTTGTGATGCGCAGTGCAGTATAATTTGACTGGCTATTTCTCTGTCAATATCAGCATATTCACAGGTTTTAGCAAGATTTCGGAGACGTGTGTGATACGAATCTAAGTTCTCTTCCTCGGCCTGTTTAGCCTGATGAAAATTGTAAACTTCATATGCAAGGCATGTCTTTGGAATGAAGTATTGATTCAATCTTGTGACTGCTGTATCGTAGTCATTGTCTCGACCTGTATTTTCAAGTGTGTCGAAAATTTCGCCAACATCAGGACCGGCGTAATGAAGCAAAAGGGCTCGTTTTCTTTTGTTGTCATCGTCAATATCCATCGCGATTAACATACGGGAAAACCTTTCAAGCCATTTCTTCCATCTGGGTCCAACTCCATCCTGTTGAATGTCGAAAGAAGGGAAATTTGGCAAAGTTAAATTGGACATGTCTTATTTCTTGAACGTAAACGAGACTTCCGGTAATGTGAAAGGTAAAGGACTATGGCACTCTCTGAGCACGCGCACACTGCTCAAATGGCGTGTCCGTTGGCGCTAAAATTCCCAACTCAGTTGCAAAGTTCACACTAAAATTCCGCTCCTATATCACTTCGACGTCCTATTTTCAGCTTCCCTAAAACTGTAAATACTACTCTTGCATCCTCGTCGCCATTGTGATGTTTGTGTATTGTGTGGGTACGAGTCTTCTAGGGGAGAAATAACTATATAATAATAATAATAATAATTTATTTTATTTACGTGTCACGTATTACATCCAAAATATACATACAAACATACAATTACAATAAAAGTGGTGAATAATACCCAGCCGTTATCGACTTATGAGACACGATCTAAAAAAAAAAAAATATGTACATTAAGACAAAAGTCAACAGTATCTTTGAACGGACTAAATACATTAAATTAAAAGTCATTGATATATTTACAAGTAAAATCGTCTAGTTTTGAGCATATTTAAAATACAATTAGCAATTAAAGGAATATTTTCTGAAGACATCATGATGGTTAAAAACTTGTTCATAGAATCAGAATTTATAAAATCATCAAAATTGAAGGCATTAAGAAGTTTGTATCGAATATCATCTAAAAATTCACAATTAATTAAAAAATGAATCTCGTTTTCAATTTCTATATTACAAAGAGGGCAGATACGATCTTTTAAAGGAATGGGGGGGGCTTACAGTAACGACCAGTTTCTATGGCAAGGGGGAGAACTCCACATCTGAGTTTGGCAATAACACTACGTTGTTGTCTGGTCAAAGCATAATGCGTTGAATCAAAACACGCAAACAGGTGCCGTCTGGAAGAAGCTAAACGCCATGAACGGGAAGCGCAGATCATTCAACATACCAAACCTAAAGAATGGAGATGAGTACGTTACCAACGGCAATGAAAAGGCAGATCTACTTGCAAAAGCCTTCGCTGACGCAAGCAGGGACGAAAACCAATCACCAGAGTTCCTGAAGAGAAAGGAAATCTTTTACTCACAGCACCCTTCATTAGAAATTGAACCTAATGAAGGGGCTAAACAAATCAATCTACCCTTCTCTGAGGAGGAGTTAAATAAGGCTCTTTCCCTCAAGAAGGATAGTGCGGCTGGTGAGGACAAAGTAAAGTACTCAATGCTCAAACATCTGCCTAGAAATGCCAAAAGGATACTACTAAACTTCTTCAACACATCCTGGCTGGCAGGAGAGGTACCTAAAGAATGGCGGAAAGCCAACGTCATCCCTCTTCCAAAACCAGGTAAAGAGAAAACAAAGGCAGAGTCCTATCGACCAGTAAGTTTGACATCCACACTGTGCAAAACCTTGGAAACAATGGTTAACATACGACTACAGTTCTATCTGGAGAGCAACCGACTGATCGACGAAAATCAAAGCGGGTTCAGGAAAGGGCGTTCAACAATGGACCACTTGGTAAGACTGCAGCAAGTCATGTCGCAGGCACTCCTCTCTGGGAACCTGTTATGTGTCGTGTTCGTAGATTTAACTAAGGCTTTCGATTTAGTCTGGCTAGACGGGCTGCTATTCAAGTTAGGACGTATTGGTATAACGGGCATAATGTTTCGGTGGATCAAAAGCTTTCTGAGCGATAGAAGGATACAGGTGAATGTTGGCAGATTCCTGAGTGCCGAGCAAACATTAGAAAATGGCACGCCTCAGGGGTCGGTTATCAGTCCCACTCTCTTCAATATCATGATCAACGACATACAGAAATCTTCCTACCTCGACGCCAAAACTGAGTTAGCTAAATTTGCTGATGACAGTACCATATGGAGGAAAGGGAGGAACTTCTGTGAACTACAAAAGAACATGCAGAAGGCCTTAGACAAATTCATGGCATGGGCAAACGATTGGGGATTCAAGGTCTCGGAGAAGAAAACAGTCGGCATGCTTGTAAGCAGGGATAGAGGGATAAGCAGAATGACTCTGTCTATGAACGGGAAAACCATCGAGTTTAAAGACCAAACCAAGTTCCTTGGCGTAATCTTAGACCGAAGGCTGACCTGGAAACCGCACATCGACGAGACTGTAGATAGATGCACCAAAATCCTAAACTTAATGAGAAAAATAACGGGCAGTACTTGGGGGTCCAACAGAGTAACACTAATGATGGTGTATCGTGCTCTAATACGATCTGTATTAGACTACGGCTCTCTGGCCTTCATGAACTGCGCGCCATTACTCTTAAGGAAGCTTGACACCATCCAATACAAAGCTCTGTGTATTGCGACTGGCGTAGGGCAAGGGACTGGGAGAGAGGCACTACTGCAGGAAGTCGGGGAGTTGCCCCTATCCCTGAGAAGAAAAGAACTAGCGACAAGGTACTGGACTAAGATCTCGCAACTGGGCGAAAGATCCCCAACCTTTGTCAGTCTACAAAAAACAAGATATGTGAGAGATCCTAGAAAGAAAAGCTTCGGCCAGGGTATCAGGGAACAATCAAGGAACTGCGACTGGGGGAGCTCGTGATAAATGAACACGACCCCCCAGCGATCGCCCCTTGGACGCTCCCTATACCGCCGGTTAATCTAGATCTACTACAGAAAACCGAGAAGAAAAACAACCCCACTGCAGCACGTGCTTTTTCTCTAGAACACCTGGAAGACAACTGGCCGTCTGATGACTGGGACCATGTGTACACGGATGGCTCCTGAAAGGGGCACCAGCTCGTTTGGAATATACCTGCCAAACGGGGAACAGGGAATAAGCAGGAAACTGCCCAATAACTGTTCGGTGTACACTGCAGAACTTGTGGCCATTCGTGACGCTATATCATGGATTTCCCATCAAAAGACTAGTAAGTTCGTCATTCCAAGCGACTCTCTGAGCAGTCTGATTTCAATCCAAAATGACAACTCGGACTCAAGACCAGAAGTCATTTTGGAAATCAGGCAGCTGTACCAGAGGGTTTTAGAGAAGGGAAGCAAATTAGAACTCGTGTGGATTCCATCACATGTCAACATTAGAGGAAACGAGCAGGCAGATCGACTAGCCAATGAAGGTCTCAAGGACACAGCACCACTCCGCACCATAGACTACAGCACCACGGAAATCTACAGTATGGTCAAAAGACAGGTCAATTCAATCTGGGAATTAAATCTCGTTGAACTTGACACATACAGATTCCGGCTGGATGACAAGATCTATACAAAGACAACTCTCAATCACCCTAGAAGAGATATATGTAGACTTATATCGAAGCTAAGGGTGAAAGAGCGGCTGCGAGACTACAAACACCAAATCATCATCTGTGAGTGCGGAGAAGAATGTACCACCAACCATGTCCTGGTAGACTGCGAGGTATACAAGGAGGAGAGAATGGACCTAGTGAGAACAATGGAGACTAACAACATACCATTCAACACTAAGAATCTACTCTTCCCGAGACCAGATTTGAAACTGCAAATCTTCGAACAAATCCACGCCCTAATGGACACAGTTGGACTAAGTAGAATAGTGAAGTAAGAGGGGGTCACGGCTAGACGGGCTCGGCATCTAAACACTAAACTACATAGGGGATTTATACCACACTGGCAGGTTAGTGGAGTAAGGGGGAGTCACGACCAGACGGACTCGGCATCTAAACACTATTCCGCCAAAAACAGACACCAAACCTACAGAGTGGGATAGTGGAGTAAGGGGAGGTCACGATAAGACGGGCCTGGCACCTAAACACAAACCCCTCAAAGATGACATCTACCAAACTAGCAGGATAGTGGAGTAAGGGGGAGTTACGATCAGACGAACTCGGCACCTAAACACTATTCTGCAAATAAAAACTGACACCAAGCCCAAAGAGTGGGATAGTGGAGTAAGGGGAGGCCACGACAAGACGGGCCTGGCACCTAAACACTAACCCCAAACGATGACATCTACCAATCCAGAAACAGACGAAGTCATCCACCAAACGATATGTTTTATATTAAATAAAGGGAAGAACTTCCCACTAAACCAAATCCATGGCCTAATGCCAAATGGAAAGATTGCAAAATCATATTCTAAAAACAGGAATCAGCTAAATTCGGCTCTCCTATGTCTTGTCTGCGATATCACTTATGTGGAAGCAGACGTTAAACACCAAGAACTACTACTGGTCAAAGCACATGTTACATAAAATTCTGGATACAAATCCTTTTTAAACAGTCTATAAGTTCTCAGTTTATTTCCATTTAAAACATTTTGTCTGTCATTCCACAATTTACTAAACCATACGAATTCATCATAATTAAAAACCTTAGTACACATAGATTTGATGAACAGTTTTGATGAGCAATTAGTATGCGCTTGAGCGATCTCATTAGAGACATTAAATGTTTTGGCTAATGTGAGGACGCGTTTCTCCCATGACTTGGATATTCGCGATGACCATTGATGGACCTTGAACACTAGTCTGTCCGGATCACTCTTTTTCAGTTTATGCCACCACTTAAACACTTCTAGCGCTTGTTTAGTTTTTGAAGTTATCCACCCCACATCTCCGTATGCGGCTACGTTAGAGCTGCGTTTTGGTAGACCTAGAAATAGCTTACAAGCTCTTGTACGCACATTGTTAATCGCACTGTGTTCACTAGTTCCCCAGATGGCAGCACCATACAACAAAACAGGTTCAACTAGACATTCATATAGCTTATTGAATACAGTAAACGACATTCCTCCAAGTGCAAAGAATTTATTTCCGAGAGCCCCTAAAGCACGACTGGCTGATTTAGCTAATTCTTTAACCGCTATTTTATAACACAAATGTTCGTCAAACCAAAGTCCTAGATATTTATATTTCTCACTGTACAAAAGAGTTTCCTGTCCACATTTAAATTCAAACTTTGACCTTTCAGTGTTTATAGTTCTGAAGTGTAAAATATTTGATTTGGAGTTATTGATCTGTAAACGCCATTTATAGCACCATTCATTAACACAGTTTAACATCAGTTGAAGGTTCTTTTCACAAGTGACTAACAACAAAATATCATCCGCACATAAAAGAATACTTAAGTTAAATCCATCGATATCTATACCTAAATTGAGGTTCTTTATTTCTTGAGCTAGATCGTTAATATATACTATTCAAAAAAAGTAGGGGATATTTGATTTTGGGGGCATAATACTAAAATATGCAAATGACTACGAAAAAAGTCACTATAGAACCTAACAGAAGAAACATTTCCAGTTACATGTGACGCCCAAACGCACCAATAGCTACCGCATGGAATGCAGGTGATGCTTGGGATCATCATGGGGGTCCAACCCAAGATTTGCACGACTCTGACTTTGAATGTTACAGTCATTGTGGCATTGAATTCCAGGGTGGAAACATCAGTTTAATTGTTTTAGTGACCAGAAAACAAATTTTGATATGCGTCGGCTTACCCAAAATGAAAGGTTACGTGCCCTTGGCATGCTACAGATCGGCACAACACAGGCGGTTGTGGCGCGGACGATGAATGTTTCTCAGTCTGTCATAAGCAGGCTATGGTCCAGATACCGTGATACACAATCTGTACAGGACAGACCACGCTCAGGTCGACCAAGGGCGACAACTGAAGCCCAGGATCGATTTATCCGTACCTTGGCCTTGAGAAATCGTGTCATCACAGCAAATCAGATCAGCGCTCGTCTTCAAACAGACACTGGTGTGAGAGTGAGTGGCCAGACGATTCGGAATCGACTGCATAGGGGTCACCTTCGCGCCCGACGTCCTCGCGTGATCCCTTGTTTGAGAGATCATCACATTCAGGCAAGACGTCGTTGGTGTAGGGATCGTCAACACTGGGATAATCGACGCTGGAGCAATGTGATGTTTTCAGATGAGTCAAGGTTCACTGTTGATTTTTTGGACAGACGTAGGAGGGTGTGGCGTCGTCGAAACGAGCGCTTCCAAGACGTTAACGTCATCAGACATGATCGATTTGGGGGTGGTTCTGTTATGGTGTGGGGAGGCATCACTGTTGCTGGAAGAACGGCTTTACATGTTGTTGCAGGGCGTGTTACAGGCCAGTACTACCGGGACAACATCTTGGCAGTCCATGTTGTGCCGTTCGCACGACGTCATGGCCGCCGTTTCATCTTCCAGGATGACAACGCAAGATGTCACAGGGCCAGGATCGTTACAGGTTACCTCCAACAACAGAACATCTCGACATTACCTTGGCCAGCACTGAGTCCCGACCTCTCCCCCATCGAGCATGTCTGGGACATGCTTGGACAGAGGTTACGTCAACGTCAACAACGTCCTGCCAATGTCCAAGAACTTGCTGCTGCGTTGCAACAGGAATGGGACAATCTGGACCAAAATGACCTTAGACGTCTCAATAGGAGTATGCCACGTCGGATCAATGCTTGTTTGGCAAACAGAGGAGGATTTACCCGTTACTGACTTGGTTGTGATGCTGTGGTAACTTTGCTGTTTGACCCCGGGTATCATTTTACCCTTATAATGGTCAGTCTGTGCCTTACTTAGTCTAACGATCATTTGGAATAAATCGATGAATGTGAACTTCATTTCATTTTGTCATTTGTTTCTTCGTCAGTTTCATTAGGTGACTTTAATAACACTTAAAAATCAAATATCCCCTACTTTTTTTGAATAGTATATATTGCGAATAAAGAGGGCGAAAGCAGACAACCTTGTTTCACACCTAAAGTCACGTCAAACCAATCTGTTAAATGGTTGTTTACGTTGACCGCACACTTTGTGTTATTGTACAACGAACGCAGTGCATTTAATATCTTCCCGTTCACACGAAATTGCAACAGTTGAAACCACAAGCACTCTCTATCGACATTATCAAACGCTTTCTTCAGGTCTATAAAGCATGCAAATGTGGACTGCTTGACATTTTTCCTGTTATTAATGCCACTGTGTAGGGTATATAGTTGATCCATACAGCTACGTTTTTCTCGAAAACCGCATTGTTCATCCACCAACAGATTATGTGATTCAGTCCAATTAGCTAGCCTCTTATTGAGAATATCACAGTACACTTTACTTGGCACAGATAAGAGTGTTAATCCACGATAGGTGAGAGGGACCAGAGGGTGAGTAGAGTTCGCTTTAACAATGGGTTTTATAATCCCTGTCGTCCAAAGCTCCGGTACAGTTCCATTTTCAAAACAATACGAAATTATGTTGAATAACATGTCGATGCAAACAGTGTTTTTTAAAGCCTCTGATGGAATATCGTCAAACCCGACGGCTTTTCCTCGTTTGAGTCGTGATATAGCATCTTTCACTTCATCTTTTGTTATTTCTTCGTTTAGAATTGCATTATTCATATCGATATTAAACAAAGTTTTATAATATTCTTTGACTGACTGTTTATGTTGTTCATCGAAGTTAATGTGTTCACTATTATATAGTTCACTATAATCTGTTTTCCATTTGTTCAATACATCGTTTAGATCACTGTTGATTGTTCCATTATCATCAATGACTTCAAGGGGTAAGCTTAACTTTCGGTCATTCACTGTTCCGATCTTTCCGAACGTTTTCCAGAAATCACGTGTGTGTTTAACACCTGGGTTCATCAGCTTGTCTGTTAAATCTTGTTGCTTTTGTAGCTGATAACGTCTCTTATATATCCTGTGAAGTTTGTCGAAGTCTCGACGACTGTCACAGTACTCTCGTTTGAATAGTTGTCTCTCAGCGCTATTATGTTTACATCTTAACCATACTTTCTCTTTCCTGCACATATCGTCACGCATAGCTTGCAATGTTTCATCCCAATAAGGTTTAAACACACTTTTACTTTTGTTCGTGTCACCCGAGGGAATAGTTCTCTTTAATCCACAATTATCCATTTCTACTTTGAGAAAGTTCACAAGAGTTTCATAAGCTGAATTCACACTTTGGTTTCCAAAAATTTCATCTTCTATTCTGGCTATTGTTTCGTGTATCATCTGTTGAGTAGACTCATTCTGTAAGAAATTTAATGGAAAGTTTTTCACATTATAAGAGTTCACTTTTGCTAATCGCTTGGGTTCGTTTTTATTGATTTTCGGTAACAATAATTCAGGTGTCTTCATTGACCACTGAAGAACAGAGTGATCTGGTGTAGTAATCGGCACAGCTAAATTGTGTTCATTAATTATATCAGTAACTGTTTTAACTTTAAACTCAGTGTAAATCGATAACTGTTCATGGGGAACGAATACATAATCCACAACTGACTTGCCCTTTATAGATATACACGTGAAATCATTTCCAGAACCAACTCGTCCGTTTAGCATACACATATTATTATGTAGGCAGTCTGATGTTTATAATCTAAAACTTGCGAACTACAATTAGAGGGAGATAACTCTATTACAATATTATTATCAATAATCAAACCATGGATCAAACCAGAGATCGCGACACGACAAACTATCGAATCATCTGTACAGTATTGCTGGAAGGCGGTTGCATGGGGCATTATCAGGCCTAATAATCCAGGCAATGAATGATTTTATTGGAAAAATGATGTCAAAAATGAAGTCATGTCCTTCAAGTTCGACCATCAAATTTAATATGAAAGAAATCCGTGCCAGTCATTTTGTCAAAACCAAATATTAGTATTAGTAGTCCTCAACTTCCATTATTAATAGAATTGTCCTCAGACCCGCATTGGGTGAGATATAGCATCATGAAATTTATATGTTTTAGCATATAGCAAAAACTACGTCTCAAAATAAATTCCTCATAGCCTCAAATGGTTTCAGAAAAATTTAATAGTCATATATATTGAAGTAGTAGATATGATCATTCATAAAAAATAATTTTAAAAAGATAAAAAATCAATAGACAATTTATGGGAAATATTTGAATTTAGGGATCTTTTTTTTTTTAAAAAATGACGTTTTTTTTAACTCTAAAATAACCATAGCTGGTTATTCGTAACTACAAGCAAAGTTTGGTCAAAATCGCCCGACACCGCTTGTGCCATTTTTTTTAAAAATTTGCATGATTCTCTCGCGAACTCATTCTTAATTGGTTGCAAGTCTGCATGATTACTTGATGCACCAGCATTATTAGTAGGTCTCATTACACTCGCCCTGTACGTTCAGGAACTGTCCAATCGAATCCTTGTCGGAAAAGAATTGGCCCCCAGTCAATTTTACTGGGCAACTTTTTATTGCTAATCAATTGTGTGCCAGTCTCTGCAAACACCGGAACAATGTAAAGAAACATTTTAGTGTGAAAATAAGTCCTTGCTTACCTCGCTAGAGTCAGTATGTGCAACACAACATGCTGTTAAAAATATGTCCCCTTCTGCTAAACGGCTTGGCAGAAGCCATTGATGTCATTGCAATTTTAATATAAGGTAACACACACATTTACGTAACTCGGCCATATAAATTATAAGACCAATCGAAATTTAGGTAAGCAGGTGAAACAAAGTTTTATGTTATTTTTAGAGCAAAAGTATATCGTGGTTGACTTATTTCGTCTAATTAGTAAAATAGTAAGTACCTGATCAGACATAATAATTGTGTAGCAATAATATTTTCAGTAAGCTGATATAGTGATAGTGAAAAAACTTCAATCAGTCAGGACTCAGGAGGTAATTGGTAGTTGACTAGCTAACAGGATATGCACATTTTGCTTGACACGACATATACTGGATGTGGAATGGCCTGCCTATGTTTTTGTTACCCCTAAGTAAAGTATGGTTGTTGTTTAGGGTGTTAACTTTTTTTTATTTGTAAAATAAAAAAAATTTAACGCCCTAAACAAATTATTTCTGTAGTTTTGTAACTCCATGTGGAATGGCCTGCCTATGTTTTTGTTACCCCTAAGCAAAGTATGGTTGTTGTTTTGGGTGTTAACTTTTTTTTATTTGTTAAATAAAAAAAAGTTAACGCCCTAAACAAATTATTTCTGTAGTTTTGTAATCGGAGTTCCCCATTAACGATTTTGAAAAAGCAAAGGCCATGATTAGATGTAGACAGTAAAAGCCAAAATGTTTATGGTGATCTGGCAAACAGACTGAGCAAATACTGTGCTGAACATGAAATGAATGAATGACGGTCTATTAGTTATTGTTATAATAGATGACTATATGTTGAATGATTACTTCGATGCCATATCATTCAAATAATAAATGTGACATATTGATAACTATTTGTTAGAGAGGATAAAATTTGACCCCATTTTACGGTTAGATGGTAAAAAATGACATAAACAGGGGCGTGTTTAGGAATTTGAGCAGGGGAGATCCTCGGTGGAGATTACGTCAAGTTTGGCATGCAGTCTAGGGGATTACCCGAGAATTAATAAAATCAGATGCTCTGAGACAATATTTCTGCTCATTTAGATGCAGACCTATATAGGATTAGAGTGGAGTGAGGCCACAATGGTGATAGTGCTTTGCACATTTGTTTGTTCGTCATTGATTCGATAAATGTAGAAGAGAAAAAGTTTTGGGTTCTGGACATGCGCCAGAGAAATCCTTGGTACCTTTTGATTATGCCCAAGACAATTTAATCAGTATATGAGTAGGGTGTAAAATTTCAAATCTTAAGACTTTGTGAAGAGCAAACAAGTACTTCTTGGTATTTAAATTTGGACCATAGTGTATAAATAATAGCATAAATTATGTATTCATTATTGTAGACATATATCTTTATTATATACGGATGGTGATATATGTGATTTAACTGGTAATAAAAGAATAACAGAAGTTAGATTAAAGTAAGTTATAAACAACAATTCATTCATTAGGTTAAATATATAGGTTAAAGCTGCTGAACGGCACTTGAATTTTTCCATTACAAAGACATACATCAGAATATAATGCTGGCATAACAGCTTAACAAACTGACCAATTAAATATTTGTTATTTAATATAAATCAAATGATATATATTTAAATAAAATTTTGGACATTTTGACCATATCCCATTATATATCATCTGAGGATGCCAATTTTTTGGCAAAATTTTCAGTTCATATCTTTGTAAATACTGAATCATTTTTGGACTATATTCTAATATGCCTTTTAGAGATTCAGCTTTCACAATATTTTAGTTTGCAATGGATTAAAAATCTCTCAAATGAAGATCAGAGACTGATAACAGTTTTTTTTATGTTTTTTTTTATTGTAGATGTATACCAAATGAACAGCATCCACATGCAGTAGCATTATACTTAATGGAGCCTAGTCCATGTAATTATATTTTAGGAGTGAGTATAATACCAGCATGTATCTACTACCAACATCTTGTAAATATACATTACCATCTAAAAAACAAAGTATTTACTAAACATTTTTCAATGAGACAAGTAAATTGATAGCCCTTTTCTGGTGGGTTTTTGATTCTGATTCACAGCAGTGAACTACATGTTAAGTTCCTCTTGCATGACACTGAATTGACATTTGATGAATATATAATAGTCTTGTAATCTGTATAGGGAGGTTCCGTGTTCGTTCCCTGTGTTGACCAAGAAAGTTTTCATCAGGATTTCCCGACATGGTCTCCCCTTTGCAATGGTGTAGGACAGAGGATCTGGCAAGGGACAAAATATTGTCGTTCGGATGGGACGAAAATCAGAGGTCCGTGTACAGATTGCGTACATATAAAACAATCCTTGACACTTGGAATTCGAAACAAGAGTAGGCTGTAACTTGCCGATTCAGGCAAAATTTCCCTCATAGCACACAGCATGGTGTATGCCCATTTTCATTACCCCAGTTGGTGCAGAAAATTAGGATGTTATACTCCATTTCGTTTTTTATACGCTCATATTTTCATGTGGACGTATATTGTCATCGCCACCGCCCGTCCACAATTTGTTTGTGGACACTCTACAGGTCACACTTCTTATCCGATTTTGACAAAACTTGAAATATAGGTTTATCTCAGAAAGATCTCGGTTCCTATCGATATTGGCATCTATCGGATTGAAACTTCATGGATTATGGACCCAGATTTTACGAAAATTCATCTGATTTTGATGAAACTTACAGTGTATGTTTATAACCCAAAGAAATTGGTTCCTTTTGATATTTACGCATATCGGATCATAACTTCCTGAATTATAGCCCTTGATTGTATGAAAAATCGCGTTTTTAGCTTGTGGTCCCTCTAGAGGTCACAATTTTTATCTGATTTAAAAAAACCCGTGTGAAAATATCATCGCTCCACCGTAATGATGGTCGAGTTCGAATTTCTTAAAATTCTGACGAAAACTGATGAACAAAATGGCTGCCCCTTGTATAACGCAAATGGTGAAAATATGTGGTATATCAAGGTTGTAGACCCTCTAGAGGCCACATTTTTTTCCGATTTTGATGCAACCTTAAATTTATGCTTATACCACAAAGATCTTGGTTCCTTTCGATATTCACGCATATCGGATCGTAACTTCCTGAAAAATGGCCCTTGATGATATGAAAAATCGCGTTTTAAGCTTGTGGTCCCGCTAGAGGTAACAATCTTTATCCAATTTAAAAAAACCTTTGAATATATCACCGTTCCAACCTAATGTTGGTTAGTTCGAATTTTGAAAACTTCCGGACAAAATGGCCGTCCCATGTACGCTAATGGTGTAAAAATATGGTACATCAAGGTTGTTGACTCTCTAGAGGTCACAATTTTCACCCGATCTTGGTTCCTTTTGATAATCGCACATTTCCGAACGTAACTTCCTGGATTATGGCCCCTAATTGTTTGAAAAATCGCATTTTTAGCTTGCTGATTCTCTAGAGATCACATTTTTTTTCCCTGTTTTAAAAAAACGTTTAAATATATCACCATTCCACCATAATGAAGGTTGAATTCGAATTTTGGGAAAATTGAAATGAAACTGCCCAACAAAATAACCGCTCTTTGTACGCAAATTGTGTAAAAGTATGTAATACGACGGGTGTGGACCCTCTAGAGGTTACAATTTTTATCCGATTTTGATGAAACTTGAAATATATGTTCATAACCCAAAGATCTGTGTTCCTTTTGATATTCGCGCATATCGGGAGGGGGGGGGACCACATGGCTAAGTGGGTAAGACGCTGGCTCACTAGCCTGGAGGTCGGGTGTTCGATCCCTGCATTGGCCGAGAAAGTTCATCCAGATTTTCCGACGTGGTTCCCCCATGTCAGTGATGCAGGACGGAGGGCCTGACAAGGACAGCTGTCTAGTCCTTCGGATGAGACGAAAAACCGAGGTCCCGTGTATACATTGGAATGCACGTAAAAAATCCCTTGGCAGTTGGAATTCGATATAAGAGTAGGCGATAGTGCCGCTGCCCGGGCAAAATTTCCCTCATATCACACTGTATGGCGTATTCCGGTCTTCATTAGCCCAGCATAGGAGCAGAACAGTAGGACGTTAAACCTCGTTTCATTTCGCGCATATCGGACCATATCTTAAACTTAAAACATATCTTTATATTCCAAAAATCTCTGTCCCTTTTGCTATATGCACATTTCAGACTATAACTTTCTGGATTATGGCCCCTGATTGTACAAAAAATCGTTTTTGTTTTTAGCTTGTTCTCTATCCATCTCTTGCAAAATATGGGCGTATCTTGCATGGCAACCGCTTGTTTTAGGCTTGTTCTCTAGCCATCTCTTTCAAAATGTGGGCGTATCTTGCCTGGCAGCCACTGATTGTAATCGGTTTAGAAATGAAATATTTACAGGTAAAGTAATATATTCTTATTTTTCAGATTGAATCACCTTTATTTTGTTCATTATTAATGAAAGCTGATGATGATGGTATTTTTACATTAGCTGATGTAAAAGGACTATAATTTGTTAATTAAAATTTGAATTTTTTTTCTGAAAGTCATTGTCATCAAGTCTCATAGTCAAATTTATCATATCAATAACTAGTAAACTTTACTTGATATATTCTTATTTTTCAGATTGAATCACCTTTATTTTGTTCATTATTAATGAAAGCTGATGATGATGGTATTTTTACATTAGCTGATGTTAAAGGACTATAATTTGTTAATTAAAATTTGAATTTTTTTTCTGAAAGTCATTTTCATCAAGTCTCAGTCAAATTTATCATTTCAATAACTAGTAAACTTTACTTGATTATTTCTTTAAAAAATATTCACATAATGCTGAACAAATTATTTCTCTAATAAAAATATTTTCAATATTTAGTGTAGTTTAATTTTAAATAAATTAAATGTAGGCAAATGTGACGTTACTTCCTGCTTTCATTATAACTATAAACACAAAATTTTGAAACTAAGGATTGAAATATGGTTATTTATATACATGTATCTGACTAAATAACTCCCAAGAAAGTTTACTCTTTGATTCCTCAAGTTAATATAAGACTGTCAGGGGGGTAGATGGCCGAATGGTTAGCATGTGCGCGCTGTATCATAAAGTCTGTCATTGAGTCAACTGGCGTGGTTTCGATTCCCGGGTTGTACGTGACAAGGAGTAGGGTCGTCTGTCCAACCTCATGGGTTTTCTCCGGGTCCTCCGGTTTCCTCCCACTGCTAAAGACCCCTAGGCGCAAGCGAATTGAACCATGTGTTAATCCCAAAGTGACCTAGTTTGTGTCGAGTAGACATTAAACCCCATCTCTCTCTCTTGCTGGAAGAGTTTTTGATTTTAGAGTATCTTCTGTGCCTTCCTCTCAATCATATATATAACCACATCCATATTCTATTATGAGATAAGGATTAATATCTGCTCCCGTCGAAAGTGATATCGCAGACAATCCACATATATGTCTTTCATTAAATCCTTTCTGTTCTTCTCTTGGAAGGGTCAAAGCAATCCAGTTAATCATTATATTCTCTAATTTATTCAGTAGAGTAAAAATTATTTAGTTAGTTTATTATATGTATGCCAAAAGAGAAAGTTGTGTTCATTTACTTTGGAGAGATACATGTGTATTATCCTTTAGTGACAAATAGGATCACAATCTAGTCCTGTATCTACCCAGACACATTATAAATTCATCCACTTTTTTCCATTACATATATGAATAATTTATAATGGGTCGACTGGATTTCTTTATATTCCTTTTCACTTTCTTTGAACAAGAAAATTAAATATCTTGAAAGTGGTCAATCTGTAGATTTTATCTTAAAAAATAGTAGGGGATATTCAAAAATGATACAAAACTGCGGAAATGCACTGCTGTTTTTATTAGAGGTAATCAGTGTATGTTAATAACAGGCCAATTGCCTACACATGAACAGTTCATATGGACGGCTTGTCTGACGGCCCCATTTCACTCGCAAAGATATACACTGTCAAACGTGAAAATGGACGTTTATGATTTTTGTCTTAATAATGAGTAATTGCTCCACCAATCCTCAGAAATTCAGCAATTCGTCGTGGCATGCTCCTAATCAACCGTCCAATCACGATTTGGGGCAATCTGACCCACTCCTCTTGGTGTGTTTAACATCAAAATGAGAAATAGAGCCGCCGAAATTGACACACGGGAGCGACTTTGATTGCAGCTCCAAGTCGGTGGAAAACGCGTTTGCCGGTCACCGCTTTGCGCTCAGTAACTCGGGCATCATATTGGCGCCCCCCCCCCACCACTCTGCTGCACCCCGACTGTTAAAATCCCCCATACGGCCCTGATTAAAGGGACAATAACACTCTTGCTGGCTTGAAAGCTCCAGAAAATAAATAATATCTCTATCTAAGTACTAGATGTTTAAGTGTCCTACCTGTTGTGTAAATTATCCATTACATCCTATTTTACTTGTCCAGAGGGTTCGAAAATATTTTTAAATCGAAGTATCATTTGAAAAGGTTTACGTCAGACGTTTCAAACCATTATGTTGAATTTTTCAAAAATTTTAAATAAGGTGTGTTAAGATGAAAGTTGTATCATCAATTAATTGAAATATTCTAAAATAGTACAATTTGTTGACCAGAATAAAGATTGGGACATATTATTCAGTTACAACAAGAGTGGTATTGAGCCTTTAAAGGAGAACGTTTTCGAAGCCTTCGTGGAAATCCAGCTCCTAGGGATTAAAATGGATTAAAAATGGGATTAAAATTGATTAAAAATGGGATTAAAGTGGATTAAATAGGATTAAAAATGTAACAATGAAGTTATAGATTGTTATGATAAGAATTTAAACTTTCATAACCCCCTTAATATGACTAATTAACTAACATTTTAACTTGTTTGGCATAGGACTAAGAAATAAAAGCAAATTAATTTAATTTCGTCAATAAGACACCCTTTCTAAATACTCGACTAAAGTTGATTCCTCTTCTTCGTATCTTCTTTTTAATTCCTGGATCCGGCTTTGGACATATTTATGTCTCTTCCTTGGTGGTTCCTGTCCCACTGCATACTGTGCAATTCTAATTTTATTAATATTTTGCTCTTGTAAAAATGCGACCATTTTAAAAAAACATTCGGATGGGGTTTAACAACTAGCTTCTTGATCATTCAATGTCATCCTTCCAGAGTGAACACTACTTGGATGATTTGATGATATATTCATCATTAGTTGCCAATTGGTGAATAAAATTCAAAGTGAACATAAATTCATAAAATCTTTAAAACCGTTAATTGGACCCTAATAAGAACATGCCTCTCTTCAAACGAAAGCCGAGAAGTAGATATCTGTGCCTTCGTGGGAAGGATTAATTTTGGTCACGCTCTGTAACGGCACCTTCGAGGGAATACACCCAGGAGCCCATATTGATAACACCAATATTAATTTGTGTTTTTAATGTTGAATATTGCACAATGTCTGTGTGTGTGTGTGGGGGGGGGGGGGCGTTTGTGGATGGTCCTTATCGAGGACACACATAAGGATTTAAACCTTCTATTTGCGGACATGGCCCGAACCGAGGACGTCCTCGATCAGTCCTCGATTAGAACTGGCTATCCAGGCATGCTCAGAAGCCCCAAAATAGATATATCTGTAAAAATCACTTGATTATAATTCATACCTCGATAAAGCGGTTCTGTACCGTCGGGGTGTATCGGTGTGTTTAGCGTTTTTTATCAAGAAAAATTGTAGTGTGTATCGGCTAAATTTAAGATGTCCTCGTTTATGCCAATTAATACAAGGTCCTCGGTTAATGTTTACACAACACACACATAAATGGTCACGTGACGGTCAACTCTCAGAGTGACGAACGTCACTTTTGAATAGTAAATGAAAACTAATACTACACAATAATAAATATATTTGTGGTACGTGGTGTCTTACAATCGGCAACAGATAAATACACATGATTTCAACAAGGAAATATCATCATGCTCAAGAAATCCGAAATTATTGTCCTCACCGCTAAACTATTTACTTTTTAAAAGACAAGAGTGCCATCCTTTCAGAGGGGTATTTACTTTTTAAAAGACAAGAGTGCCATCCTTCCAGAGGGGGGGGGGGATATTTTAATATTGTTGCTCAAAATTTCACCTATTATTTCTTTGATTTAATCGATAAGATTCGTCATGGCCTTTGCTCTATTAACACACAGGGGTGTGATGGCAGTAAGTCCATAGTTCAATCAATTCAATTTGATTCCTTTAATCCAGTTTAATTTAAGGAGATAAAGAAGATAATCTGTCAATCCAAACCAACATCATGTTCTTTGGACATCATACCGACACATTTCCTGCTAGAAATTCGAATGCAATTTTGCCCATTATTAGTAACATCATAAACACGAGTTTGCAGCCTGGAATAGTACCGGAATGTTTTAAAACTGCAGTAGTCAAACCACTTATACAATTACTGAAAAATTGCAGTAGTCAAACCACTTATACAATTACTGAAAAACTATCGACCAGTATCAAATCTGACCTTTTTGTCCAAAGTTATAGAGAAGGTTGTTAAGCAGCAGCTTCTTAGTCATTTACAAAAATTTCAACTCCTTGAGGAGTTTCTGTCTGCTTATCGCTCTAGTCACAGCACTGAAACAGCCCTACTATGTGTTCTGGATGCCACACAATCATCTGTTGACGAAGGAAAGATCGGAGTGTTGGTCATTTTGGCTTTATGGGCAGCCTTCGATACTATTGACCACGACAACCTACTAGATCGACTGTCATCAGATTATGGACTAACTGGATACATTCTAAAATGGTTTTCATTCTATCTCACTGGACGATTTCAGTATGTTGAAGTCAACAACTTCTCATCAAGTTATCATCAACTAGTATGTGATGTTCTTCAAGGATCCGTTTTGGGCACGGTAATCTTCACAATGTATACAAAGATGTTGGGTAAATTTATTCATGGTCACAATCTGCTGTATCATTTATATGTTGATGATTCTCAGTTCCTTGACAGCTTCAAGCCACTTCCGATCGATCAAATTGTCGTCATCATGAATCTGGAAGGGTTTCTCGATAATGTCAAAATGCTTAAACAGAGTTTCTTCTCGTGGGTCCTGCCAACAGACTTAAGAAATGTGACATACGATCGATCAAAATTGGAAACACCGAAATTCATGTGCCTAGAACTGTAAAACATTTTGAAATTCTTGTCGATTCTCGTCTAAGTTTTCAAAATCATGTGAACAACTTCTATAAGATATGGCCTTATACCATCTCCAAAGGATATGGTTCATTCGTCATCTATTAAAAGAAGACGTTGCTGCAACCGTAGTCCGATTCTTCGTCCTCTCTAGAATCGACTATTGTAATTCGGTTACTAACTGGTATTACGAACGAACAGATTTCAAAAACTCCAAAGATTACAAAACCGCGCTGCTTACATTGTCACAAAAACTAAATCAAGATCACACATCACCCCAGTCTTGAACAAATTCCATAGGCTCCATGTTCGATAAAGGATCAACTTTAAAATCTTATCGTTAACCTATCGATCGATAAACAAATCCGCGCCAGGTTATCCTTAAAATCTAGTATCATTGTATCAACCTAAACGACCATTAAGATCATGTCATGTAACAGTTACAGTCAGAAGCAGATGTTTCTAACATCATGTTTATAAATAGATGCACAGTAGACATAGGTATGCCCTTTTTAAAAGAAATTTTGAAGTCATCGATTACATACTATTATACATTTACACGTCCTCTATTTGACTGGTTCCTACATTTTAAGTTATAACATTCTGGTATAATTTGTAAACAAAACGAGAGAATTATGTGGTTTAAGGGGAGACAACGTCTTCTTGCACTCAATTAGAATGTACAGTACCAACACCAATAACTTTAGAAAATTTTCAAATACATCGCATGACTCCCTTTTACAAAATACAATCTATTTTTAGAAGTGTGTTCACGTCCTCGGTCCATAGGTTCAGGCTTATATGACCATACACACTTGCATCAAGTGTCGGTCCCCATAATCGAGGACAGTTAATGAAAAGTATATGCCACTTTCCATTTTAAGTGATTGATACATGCGTTTTTTCTAATTGTCATTAAGAAACATTTCTGTTTTTGATATAGAAGATAGAAAATAATCAGCGCTTGTAAATTATGTGCCCGAATTCAATGGTCCTCGATAATGGGGACCGACGACTAATGCATGTGTGTGATCAGGATCTATTTCATATACATAAACCTATCAATCGAGGTCCATTGACACACACGTAAATGTAATGATAGGCAGTTGAAATCATTTGTTAATGTTTATCGCATTTCATAATACTAGTTATTTTATACATTTATTTATATACTTCTTTCTTTTTCCACCACTGGTTGAGGCAAATATCCCTTCACGTTTCCAAAATACAATATATTAATAGACGTGTGTTTGAGTCCTCAATTCATAGGTCCGTGCTTATCAGGTCATTCACACTTGCATTAAGTGTCGGTCCCCATAATCGAGGACATTATGCCAGGTTCCAATATACTTCATTGATAAAGTCTCTTATGGTCAGTAACAAATACATGTTACGATAATCGTGTCTTACAGTTAGATATATATGTCACATATTACAGCCAGTAAAACACTAGCCATGTCCAAGAGTCGGTAAAATGCGATGTGTCGTAAATGCAGACACATTTTGTGTCGTCCATGTAATGTCGTTTCGTACCTTTAGTTATATAAACATGTTGTTTCGTACATTATTAATGGATACATTTCGTGTCGTACATTTAATAATAGATACATGTCATGTCGTACATTTAGTAATAGATACATGTCGTACATTTAGTAATAGATACATGTCATACACTTAGTAACAGATACATGTCATGTCGAAGATTTAGTAATAGATACATATCGTGTTGTACATTTAGTAATAGATACATATCTTGTTGTACATTTATTAATAGATGCATATTGCGTTGTACATTTATTAATAGATGCATATTGCGTCATGCATTTAGTAATAGATACATGTTGTGTCGTACATTTAGATTTGAATCATGCCGTACATTTAATAATGGACGCATGCTGTGTCGTACATTTAGTAATAGATACATATTGAGTTGTACGGATAGTAACGGATACAAGTACACGGGGTGTCTTACAATCATATAACTCGGGTACCATCTTACAATAATCATTAGTAACAGGTACATGCCGTGTCCTACGGTCAGTGACAAGTATACATAGTGTAACAAGCTCACATGATGTCTTATCAATACGGTTTGTCGTACAGTCAGTAACAGATACACAAGGTCTATTCCAGTAACAGATGCACTGGAATAATCAGTAATTTATTCACATCGTGTATATATTAATGTCAGTAACAGGTACACGGGATATCTTTAATCAGTAATAGATAACAGATACACCGAGGATCTTTTATCAGTAATAGATACACCTCGTGTATAGATAGCTGTCAGTAACAGATACACAGCGTATCTTTGATTAGTAATAGATACATGTACACCTCGTGCATAGCTGCTAGTAATAGACAGACATCGTCTATAGTGGTCAATAACAGATACACGGGGGTGTCTTACATTCAGTAACATAAACATGTTTTGGGTTTGGATAATAGAACGATACTGCATCTTAAAGTTAGCAACTGATACACAAGGCGTCTTACAAGGTGCGTCATAAATCAGATACATATCGTGTATAACTGTCAGTAACAGAAACACGTGTCTTCAAGTAACAGAATACACAAGCAAGGTGTCTTATCAATATATACATGCCGTGTCTTGAAGTTAGTAGCATATAACATGGTGGCTTACAGTAAAGGATACACAGGGCATCGTAATTCATAGATACACATCGTGTATAGCCGCCAGTAACTGATACACAGGTGGTCTTACAATCAGCAGCGTACACATTAGATGCTTTGCGTCAAAGCCAGTAACAGATACATGTGGTGTCTTTCAGAAACATATGCATGTAGTGTCCTACAAGAACGTATACATGTAGTGGTATCTTACAGGAATATATTATATACATGTGTTATCGTACAATCAGTAATAGATACATGACATGTATAACTTTTGGTACGTGTTGTTTTATAAGGCATAATTGTTACAAAAGTATATACGAGTCTTACAGTCAGTAACGGCTGCCAGTAGTATCTTAGAATTCTTAACAGTTACATGTCATGTCACAGTTACAGTCAATAGCAGATGCAGACATGTTTCCATATTTATAAACAGATGCACATTATACCTAGGTATGCCCCTCTTTGAAAGAATTTTGAAGTCATCGATTACATACTATTATACATTTAGACGTCCTCTATTTGACTGGTTCCTACATTTTAAGTTATAACATTCTGGTATAATTTGTAAACAAAACGAGAGAATTATGTGGTCTAAGGGGAGACAACGTCTTCTTGCACTCAATTAGAATGTACAGTACCAACACCAATAACTTTAGAAAATTTTCAAATACATGGCATGACTCTCTTTTACAAAATACAATCTATTATTAGAAGTGTGTTCACGTCCTCGGTCCATAGGTTCAGGCTTATATGACCATACACACTTGCATCAAGTGTCGGTCCCCATAATCGAGGACAGTTAATGTAAAGTATATGCCACTTTCCATTTTAAGTGATTTATACATACATACATGTACCCGAATTCAATTGTCCTCGATAATGGGGACCGGCGACTAATGCATGTGTGTGATCAGGATCTATTTCATACACATAAACCTATCAATCGAGGTCCATTGACACACAGGTAAATTTAATGATAGGCAGTTGAAATCATTTGTTAATGTTTATCGCATTTTATAATACCAGTTATCTAATACATTTATTTATATACTTCTTTCTTTGTCCACCACTGGTTGAGGCAAATATCCCTTCACGTGTCCAAAGTACAATATATTAATAGACATGTGTTTGAGTCCTCAATTCATAGGTTCGTGCTTATCAGATCATTCACACTTGCATTAAGTGTCGGTCTCTATAATCGAGGACATTATGTTACGTTCTAATATACTTCATTGATAAAGTCTCTTATGGTCAGTAACAAATACACGTTACGATAATCGTGTCTTACAGTTAGAAATATATGTCACATATTACAGCCAGTAAAACACTAGCCATGTCCAAGAGTCAGTAAAATGCGATGTGTCGTAAATGCAGACACGTTTTGTGTCGTCCATGTAATGTCGTTTCGTATCTTTAGTTATATAAACATTTTGTTTCGTACATTTATTAATGGATACATTTCATGTCGTACATTTAATAATAGATACATGTCATGTCGTACATTTAGTAATAGATACATGTCATACACTTAGTAACAGATACATGTCATGTCATAGATTTAGTAATAGATACATATCGTGTTGTACATTTAGTAATAGATGCATATTGCGTTGTACATTTAGTAATAGATACATATCTTGTTGTACATTTAGTAATAGATGCATATTGCGTTGTACATTTAGTAATAGATACATACCGTGTCATGCATTTAGTAATAGATGCATGTTGTGTCGTACATTTAGATTTGAATCATGCCATGCCGTACATTTAATAATGGACGCATGCTGTGTCGTACATTTAGTAATAGATACATATTGTGTCGTACTGTTATTAACAGATACACGTACACGTTGTGTTGTACGGATAGTAACGGATACAAGTACACGGGGTGTCTTATAATCATATAACTCAGGTACCATCTTACAATCATTAGTAACAGGTCACAGGCACTTGAAGGGATTAAAATAAAACTTCTTACTACTGCTTGGCTATATATTATAGTATATAAGAAGGTATTTCAGCCGCCATCTTTGTTTTCACGTCTTCAAGATTTTTTTGTAGCAGTCTGTATCACCCAGTCCCTTATAAACCTATCCGTTACTCGAAATTTGGTCGGTAAATGATCGAGCCTACGAAGGGAGGCCGCACCGCAGGTGCAGTCTGGATCACCCAGTTCCTAGGAAAATTTCGAGTAACGGATAGGTTTATGAGGGACTGGGTGATACAGACTGCTACAAACTAAACTTAATCCCGGGCTGATGAAGACGAATTTCGGCAAGTGACAACGCTTCACGTTTGATTTGTAATTAATAACGCTGTTAAATGGTCAATTTAATTACATCGGAAGCTGAATAATGATCAAATAAGGTCTCGTTGGCAATAAAAACGACGGGTAGTGTTAGAACTAGTGAGTATTGAGAGATGTCAGCAGACGTAATGCCTTGAAGACGTGAAAACAAAGATGGCGGCTGGAATACCTTCTTATATACTATAATATATAGTCAAGCAGTAGTAAGAAGTTTTATTTTAATCCCTTCAAGTGCCTGTGTAACAGGTACATGTCGTGTCATACGGTCAGTGACAAGTATACATAGTGTAGCAGGCTCACATGATGTCTTATCAATACGGTTTGTCTTACAGTCAGTAACAGTTACACACGGTGTATTCCAGTAACAGATGCACTGGAATAATCGTGTATAGATTAATGTCAGTACAGGTACACGGGATATCTTTAATCAGTAATAGATAACAGATACACCGATGATCTTTAATCAGTAATAGATACACCTCGTGTATAGATAGCTGTCAGTAACAGAGGGCCATACTATATACCGGAAAACACCGGAAAACACCATTTTATACTGAATACCGGAAAACACCGGAAAAACACTAAATACCGGAAAACATCCTAAATACCGGAAAACACCCTAAATAGGTAACCCGGAGCCTGGTCCTCTGTGTGCGGTTTTGGACCAAGTGAGCGCCGATGAAGGAAGGTCAAGGTCATCACGATGTTCGTTTTACAAATAGCCCCCCCCCCCCCAAAAAAAAAATTAAAACAATTCCGATTTTTTTTCTCCAAAATTTTGTTGATGCCTATTATGTTATGAATGTTTTAAAAGACGCAATCAGTCTACCTCCATCATTGACCATATTTTATTTTGTATTTTAATTTTAGTTTTCAGTAAATTTCAGTAGATTTCAGTGTTTCAGTATTTCAGTAGATTAAACACTGCCCTCGGAGGGCCCCAATATATGCCGGTTGCGCCGGTCTCCTGATTCTTACCAGTAACGCTGGCATCAGGGTGGTACGAATTAGTGGAAGGCACGACTAGGCCAACTCCTCCCTAGGTAAAATAGCAAGTATCATCAAAAGCGAGTTAATAAATCTCTGAATAGTTCGAGTTGAAGTTCCAGGTTTAACCGCTATGTGTCCTAATCACCAAACGAAATGGATGCCACGTAATTCTCGGACAGGCTGTAATCTGAAAAGTGTCCTTTCCAAGAGCTATCCATCTCGTTGGAAGGGCTAAAAATTTACTTGTTTCTGAGCTTACTTTCATTCCAGGGTCAAATATTATCACTTGAACCATAATAATATTCAACATATTCATATTCTATCATATTCCGAGGATTTATTTTCTGGATTACTTTTCGAGCTTTTTCCCCAACTTGTTGACCAGTTTTCCTTGAGAAAACTCCAACTTACGCCCAATTGTCCATGAGAAAACTACATATTCTATCTTACTGCATTGACGGGAAGTGGTAAGCTGGACGTCTGTGAAAAGGGTTGATCGATAAATTTTCAAGGAAGCAATTGTTGTTTTTGTTTGTGAAATAGAGAACTCTAGCCGATGAGGCTACTTTCCCCCCGAGAACCTCAGGCAACCAATTTGTTTTATGTACTACTGTCGTAATAAAACATTACTGTGTTAACCACTTCCTGGTGGCTGAAGACTTACACCGAATGCGTATTCGGAAAAAAATGTCCCCGAGAAAATGTTTTTTCAGACAATCGATATTCGAGATGTCTTCTGTTGCACAAATTATGCTGCACTGTGTAAGAACTTGCATCCTTTGATCTGAAGATTGTAGATGGAAAAGTATCATTTGCACTATTTCAAAGTAAATCTGCATTTTCGTATATCATCCCGTAATTTGTGATTAATGACAATGACTGTGGAAATAATATGGGTTGAGGAACGGAAGATCTATGTTCGTCACGTGACTGGACAATTCCACCCCCGTCCCACCCTGACGATGATCCATCCCTCCCGGAGCGGCGCAGCGCGGCACGTTCTCTAAAAAAAAATCTCGGGCACAGTTTACTCTTCTAAGTTTTCCGGTAGCTATTTAGTAACCCGGAGTTTGGTCCTCGTGTGTGGTTTTGGACCAGGTGAGCGCTGATGAAATAAGTTCATTAACATACAAGCGAGCGATCGCCTACGGTCAAAGAAAAATTTCTTTTCAGATTTTTTTTAACAATTTCTTCTCCCAAATTTCTCTCAAAAAAATTTTTTTTTCCTGTATTTTTCTCTGTAAAAATATTTTCTACGGAATGTTTTTTTGTAAAACCAATTTTTCGGAAAAATTCGATTTTTTTTTTTTTTGTGACAGAAAATTTTTTTGGGGGGGTGGGTGGGGGTGGGGCTATTTGTAAAACGAACATCGTAATGACCTTGACCTTCCTTCATCGGCGCTCACTTGGTCCAAAACCGCACACAGAGGACCTATCTAGGGTGTTTTCCGGTATTTAGGGAGTTTTCCGGTATTTAGTGTTTTTCCGGTGTTTTCCGGTATTCAGTATAAAATGGTGTTTTTCGGTTGTTTTCCGGTGTTTTCCGGTCGTGTATAGATTAATGTCAGTAACAGGTACACGGGATATCTTTAATCAGTAATAGATAATAGATACACCGAGGATCCTTAATCAGTAATAGATACACCGAGGATCCTTAATCAGTAATAGATACACCTCGTGTATAGCTAGCGGTCAGTAACAGATACACAGGGTATCTTTGATCGGTAATAGATACACAGGGTATCTTTGATCGGTAATAGATACATGTACATCTCGTGCATAGCTGCTAGTAATAGACAGACATCGTTTATAGCGGCCAATAACAGATACACGGGGATGTCTTACGTTCAGTAACATAGACATGTTTTGGGTTTTGATAATAGAAATGAAATGAAATGGAGTTTAACGTCCTACTGTTCTGCTCCTAACCTGGGCTAATGAAGACGGGCATACGCCATACAGTGTGCTATGAGGGAAATTTTGCCCGGACAGCGGCACTACGGCCTACTCTTATATCGAATTCCAACTGCCAAGGGATCTTTTACGTGCACGCCAATGTGTACACGGGACCTCGGTTTTTCGTCCCATCCGAACGACTAGACAGCTTTCCTTGTCAGCCCCTCCGTCCTGCATCACTGACAAGGGAGAATCACGCCGGAAAATCTGGGTGAACTTTCTCGGCCAATGCAGGGATCGAACACCCGACCTCCAGGCTAGGGTGCTAGCGTCTAACCCACTTAGCCACGTGATCCCCCTTTTGATAATAGAAGGATACTGCGTCTTAAAGTTAGCAACTGATACACAAGGCGTCTTACAGTAAGATACAAGGCGTGGCATAAATCAGATACATATCGTGTATAACTGTCAGTAACAGAAACGCGTGTCTTTAAGTAACAGATACACAAGCAAGGTGTCTTATCAATATATACATGCCGTGTCTTGAAGTTAGTAGCATATAACATGGTGGCTTACAGTAAAGGATACATATGGCATCGTAATTCATAGATACACGTCGTGTATAGCCGCCAGTAACAGATACACAGGTGGTCTTACAATCAGCAGCATACACATTAGATGCTTTGCGTCAAAGCCAGTAACAGATACATGTGTTTTTTTTTCAGAAACATATGCATGTAGTGTCCTACAAGAACATATACATGTGGTGGTGTCTTACAGCAACATATTATATACATGTTATCGTACAATCAGTAATAGATACATGACATGTATAACTTTTGGTACGTGTTGTTTTATAAGGCATAATTGTTACAAAAGTAGATACGAGTCTCACAGTCAGTAACAGCTGCCAGCAGTATCTTAGAATTCTCAACAGTTACATGTCATGTCACAGTTATAGTCAATAGCAGATGCAGACATGTTTCGAGTGTTGATATTTTTTGATTTAAAAAAAGACGAGTAGGAGACTTTATTTATCACCCAATCCCTTCTTAATGCACAAATAGATAAATATAATTCTTTGCTGTAGATTTCACTTTTACTGAACATTATGGCGTAGTGATACATCATTTTTTGACAGCAATTCAACCATTACAAAGTCCTTTATATTGACCCAGTGTTTCTATCAAGGTCAACTGAATAACAATAGTTCATTTTTAATAAAAAAAAAGTTACTTTTAATAAGAAATGAACTGTTCTTTGAAAATACAAAAAAGTTATTCCTTTTCAACTGACCAATCAAATTCATGTAAGGAGATATCGCAGTAGATTATGAAATATATCACACAAGCGATATCTACTGCAGAATGTATTATTGGGTGATAAAATTTGTAAACAAAACGAGAGGATTCTGTGGTCTAAGGGGAGACAACGCATTGTTGAACTCAATTAGAATGTACAGTACCAACACCAATAAGTTAAGCAAAATTTTTGAATAACATACGATAACTCTTTGTTCATATGTCCAAAATACAATCTATTATTAGACGTGTGTCTAGGTCCCCATAGTCGAGAACAGTTACTGTAAAGTATACGCCACGTTCTATCCTAAATGATTGATACAAGGCGTTTCTTATTACCATTAAGAAATATTCCGTTTTTGTTAAGGACGACAGCGTATAATCAGAGGTTTTAAATTACGTACTTTAATTCAAAGGTCCTTTCACACATACAGATGTTTGATGATAGACATATTTATGAATATTTGTTAGCATTTATTGATTTTCATATTACCAGTTATTCAATTTCCCTTCACGTGTCCAAAATACAATATATTATTAGTCGCATGTTTGAGTCCTCGATTTATAGATTCCTACTTATCTGGTCATACACACTATCATTAAGTGTCGGCCCCCATAATCGAGGACAGTTAATGTAAGTGATTGGTACATGGTGTTTCTTATAGTCAGTAACAAATACATATCGGTTTATGTTACATTGTCAAGACCATAATCAGGTGTCTTAAATTACATGCTTAAAACAAAAGGTCCTCGATAAGGAGGGCCGACATCTAATGCAAGTGTGTGTCCTCAATAGACCGTGTTGATAAAGGGTCCTCGGTTTCCGATCTGAGGTGTTCCACCCCTACGATACTAAAAATCTAGCCATCTATGTCATTATATTACTTCTGACTGAAATTTCGAAATTTTTACCTGGCGTAACATGTAAGATTATTGCCGAAATAATAAGGATAAAATAATAATCAACAATTGAAATATTAATAAGTCGCGCAATTTCAAGTAGTTACACTTTTTAGGGCGTATTAAGCTAGTTACAATTATCTTATATAATATGTAGGTACCACTGGGCAATTTTTGCCTTGCGGATGTACTACAGATAGAAATTGATGAGCCTCAGGAGACGTCGGGAACAGGTTTTCCGGTGTCCCAGGGGAGCTCCTGGGGCATCGCGAGCCGTGTGGGCCCATCTTGAGGCCGCGGGAGAAATGCGAAAAGTTTCAATGCTTGCATTGTCAAGAAAACAGGCTGGGGGCGCACCCCTAGTGCTTTCCAGATCCACAAGGAAACTCTGGGAATGCTACCCTGGAGCTTCCGCGAAATATTTGTTTCACCGGGGCATCATCGAAGCATCGGCGATGTCTTGCTGAATTATCAGGGGACCTTAGAGGATATCTAAATCGGGGATGCCTCGGGGGGAAAAAGGATTTCGCGGAAGTTTCAGGGAAGCCTCCCCATCGGGAAAACATCAACACAAGCTTTGAAATTTTTCGCAGTAATTCCGAGGCCTCTCGATGATTTCATATGACTCACGACGACTCCGAAGCTTCCCCGGGGCATCACCGAAGCATCGACGGTGTCTTGCTGACTTATAAGGGGACCTTTGAGGATATTTGAAGTAAAATATTTCGCTGAAGCTTCACTGCTCCAGGGAAGCACCTTCGTAGCTTCCCCACGGAAACGTCGGGAAAACATTGGAAAAGATTTCAATGCAAGCTTTGAAATTTTTCGAAGTTCTCCTGAGGCCCCCTTATGGTTCCCTATGGCTCACGACGAGCCCGAAGCTTCCCCTGCACACCGGGGAACATGTTCCCGGCGCCTACCGGGGATCATCAATTCCCATCGGTAGTATATCGCTGATGCAAAAAATGCCCAGTAGGACTTAGGTATAAGTGCCGCCGATATGCCACCACGCAAGAGACTGAGATCTCCAGACATAAATATTCACCCGATGATGTTGATGATCGACGAAGGTACCTCGGAGCTTTCCCGAATATTGAGAGTCATCCCCGATGATTCAAGACAATTGCTCGGGGGGCATTCCCAGACGTTTTGTGACCATAGCCGAAGCATCAGTGCACATTCACCAGGCCACGCCCGGTGCTTCCCATGGGACTACTCCGTTCCTTTGGGCAAAAACATCGGGAGCCATCGGGAGAAACTTTGTTTATTTCCATATCTCTTCTTTAATTGGCATTTAGTAATTGAACATATTAACACAAGGTATAATTTTAATGATACACAATTACTGAGTTTAATACTTAGCGACGTTTCGACGAGGATACTCTCGTCTTTATCAAGCAAATGATACGGAAATACATACAGAATATGCAACAAAATAACAATCAAATACAATTAAAACTTAACACTTTTGGTTAGGTGGCCATTTACACTGTGGAAACTCTTTATCCAGATTTTTCGGCGTGGTTCCCCCCTTGACAGTGATGCAGGACGGAGGGCTTGACAAGGACAGCTGTCTAGTCGTTTGGATGGGACAAAAACCGAGGTCCTGTGTACACATTGGCGTGTACGTAAAAGATCCCTTCACAGTTGGAATTCGATATAAGAGTAGGCCGTAGTGCCGCTGTCCGGGCAAAATTTCCCTCATAGCACACCGTATGGCGTATTCCGGTCTTCATTAGCCCAGCATAGGAGTAGAACATTTAAGGAAGATCCCACGCTTAACTTAAACAGTGTATTTCATGCAAGTAGAATGTCTTTAACTTTTAGTTTTATGTCCTAAACAAATGTTCCATAAACGGGAATTTTAGTCCAAAAATATCTCGTTTTTATATGAAGGACTACTGGAGTCGATCGTTTTAAGTAAATATCTTGAAAATGTAAGTTAGTATCTTGAGAATTCAAGTTAGTGTCTTGAAAATTCAACCCAGTATCTTAATTCAAGTTAATATCAAGTTAGTGTCTAGAAAATTCAAGTTAGTGGTTTAAAAGTTTAAGTTAATATCTTAAAAGGTTAAGTTAATATCTTAAAAGTTCTTCAAGTCAATATCTTAAAAGTTCAAGTTAATATCTTAAAAGTTTAAGTTAGTATCTTAAAAGTTTAAGTTCGTTTAAATTAATATCAGAGTTTATGTTAATATCTTTAAAGTTTAAGTTAATATCTTAGATATTTTAAGGTTTTAAAAGTTTAAGTTAATAACTTAAAAATTAAGTTAATAACTTAAAAATTAAGTTAATAACTTAAAAATTAAGTTAATAACTTAAAAATTTAAGTTCGTTTAAGTAAATATCAGAGTTTATGTTAATGTCTTTAAAGTTTAAGTTAATATCTTAGATATTTTAAGGTTTTAAAGGTTTAAGTTAATAACTTAAGAATTAAATTAATAACTTAAAAATAAAGTTAATAACTTAAAAATTAAGTTAAAATCTTAAATGTTTAAGTTAGAGATGCCATCCACTGTACAAACTGTATGATGTGATGATATATTTGGGCTAAAAACATATTCAAACTAATTAATCTATCAAAAATTTGCCTCAAATCCCTTTCAAAATATTGTATTCGGGAGGAAGAACCCCAAGACGTAAAATCTATTTCTAGAAGCCATGTTTGTCACGTTACTTGATTGAGGGAGGTTCCATTTCAGAATGTATTTGTTGTTACTTACTGTCCATTTACCGTACATATTGAAGCCTAAATAAATGATTATCCTCTGCCAAATTTTTTTTCCGCCGTTTGATTGCAGGATCTTTTGTACGTTTAAACCCCTCAATGTTCCCCAAACTACACAACTATTTGATTAAGAAATAATAACCACTTCCCAAGTCAATCTAGCAGACAATACGCCGTCGGGCTGACGGCAAGAAATACCCTGACATCCACTTTCCAAGTGAATCTAGCAGACAATACGCCGTCGGGCTGATGGCAAGTAATACCCTGACGTCCTTGCCCCATCCAGTATTTTTCTAGTAGGATTGGGCGTCTCCACTTTCTAAATACATATATACCAAATTTGCCATTCTGTTATTGGATATAACTAACTACCTTATAAATACTTTCGTGAGACTGTATCGTGCATATCTTAAAAGTTCAGGTTAATATCTTAAAAAATTAAATTCAAGTTGAAATTTGAAAATTTTAGTAGTTTAAAAGCTGAAGTTAATATCTTAAACGGTTTTATTTCTCTAAAATCTTTGAGAGAAATGTTAGATTAGATACAGGGCGGTAATTTTTCCAATAGTTGTGGGTCAAGCGTAATGACTGCCAATTTCTATATTTCTAAAAACACACATCATATTTTATTCACTGATTTATCACTGCAAATATTTGACCTGGATAGATCTATTTAACACAACCCCAAATTCGACATTACACAACCTAGCGCCAATCAATTTCACACAAATATCATTGTATTACAGACAGCGAAAAATAACAATAGCTGTTATAAAATGAACACTGAAGCCACCAAATACAAAATTGATCTTGGAATTATATTTAACTTATAAGTCAATACAACACAATAATTTTATTACTCCGTAATGAACACCGGGGACAGATTCAGACAAGCAGAAAATGTCATTTGCATTTTCATATATTTGTGATATATCAATAGATGCATTGCCACTTTGGTGTCGGATTTAGATGAAGGGAGGCCCTAGGCTATTCCACCTGTGAGGACCCTCCCAAACCCTGCACTAAACCTCACGACTACGAAAGATGAGAGTGTGTTTAAGACACAATAAAATTGAGCAAAGCCGAGGATGATGACGTGTTTAAAAATAAATGTGTAAGAAAGAAGTATTGCAGAGTCAAAAATATTATACCACACCTTGGTTAAAGGGACCTTGGATCTGGCGATCTCCGTGTAGTACCATAGGTCGTCAGTCAGACGTGGAAAGCGGACATGCACTAAAAGCGTTGGCCACATCTGGCGTATGACCCATATTTCATATTACCAGTTATTTAATACAGTTATTCCTTTTCTTAGCTCAGTGAAATCTCCTATCACGTGTCCAAAATACAATCTATCATGAGTCCAGTGTTTGGGTGCTCGATTTTAGATGCATACTTATCTGGTCATACACATTTACATTAAGTGTAGGTCCCCATTATTGAGGATGGTTAATTTAAGTGAATGATACATGGTGTTCCTTATAGTCAGTAATGAATACATGTAGTGATAAATACATATCTTATGCGCGTCTTTGACCCCAATAGACGGCTTTCATACAGTGTCATCGGTTTTTGAATGTCAGTGATGTGTGACATGCGCAAAATCATCCGTGTGTGTCCTCTCTTATCATTCTTAAAAACAGTAGGAGGAGAGTATTGATAAAGAACTGAATTTACATTCCGGAATTGCTAATTATTTCATCGAAATACGGTTTCAAATGTCTACCAATGTCCTCGAAAAGAACCATCAATCAACACGTGTGTGTGTGTGTGTGTGTGAGGGGGGGGGGCACCATATAACTTTGGCGTATGTTTCATACACTAAAAGCCATGACAAATGCACCAGGTGTTTATTCGAAACTCAATACGTATTGATCAAGTAAGAGTATTAAATCCTTTCATGTAATAAAATAGGAATGAGTTATTCCATAATGTTATTCAAATATGAACAATATGTGTACCTTACATACATAAGATCTTTTATAATCCCTATTTTATTACCTGTTAAAAATATAAACCCATTTTATTAAAATATAAACCAGCTGTCTGTTCTATAATCGATTTGAAAATTATATTGCAATCGAAATTAAACTTTTCTTAACTATTCGCACTACTACTGATAAATGTCTTTTAAATCCAAAATGCAGTAATCAATGTTCGTCTAATATACGACGAATCAAGCTGTGCTTCTGTATTTTGAAAAATAACTCACATATTTTTAAAAGACATCTCAAAATTTACATGTATACCAATAATTATTCATGTAATAATGTTAATGTGCAAAGTATTCCCGAACATGGGCGCACGATCGTTTTTTTACATATGCCTTTTTTTCTGCTATACCAGGTCGAGTGTACAGTAACTTGAAAGTGGTCCAATAATAGTCTTTTTTTTTGGACCAGCAGGAACTGGTCGCTAACTGCTACTCTTCTTCTTCTTTTTAGGGTAACGCTCTTCGAAAAAGCCTAAGGCTCCGTCAATTCAAGTCCGATCGACATGAAAATTTTAAGTGGCATGCTTGTTCTTTGAACCATTCGGCATCCATTTGGTCAATTAGATTTTTGAATTTTATCCAACATGGTCAGTTCCTGGTCCATAGTACGATCGTACTTGTTTAAAATATGTGTGCTCTTGCAACCAAATGCCCACTCTATGCCCACCTGATATAAGTGGAATACCTAAAAATTCTCGTTTCAAGTCCACAGAGCCACACCCTGAGAAGCCAGTGGTCAGGGTGCGCCGTCAACGTGGAAAACATTTTAACATCCAATTTGATTTTCAGGACTATCTGAGGTGTTCCGCGTTAGGCGGTATTATATTTCGTGTGCGACAATACTATATACAGGAAAACACCGGAAAACTACCGGAAAACACCATGTTATACTGAATACCGAAAAACACCGGAAAAACACTAAATTTGATTTTCAGGACTATCTGAGGTGTTCCGCGTTAGGCGGTATTATATTTCGTGTGCGACAATACTATATACAGGAAAACACCGGAAAACTACCGGAAAACACCATGTTATACTGAATACCGAAAAACACCGGAAAAACACTAAATACCGGTATTCAGTATAACATGGTGTTTTCCGGTAGTTTTCCGGTGTTTTCCGGTATATAGTATAGCCCTTTCGTGTGTGTGGTCTGAAAAATGAAATATATGATTTTATGTATCAAGTCCGTGGTTAGTGTTTATTGGACAGGGAGAGTATCAAGTCCTCGGTTAATCGAATTCTACCATACACATCATATATGGTCACATGGGAGAAATAAGTTATTTCTGCTACATCTAAACTTAATTGAGCTTACATAAGGTGAATTTGACTATTATTATTATCATACCTTTGACAAAACATCCGATGACCTGTGTAAGATAACCATTTTCAACCGGTTGATCGATATTAAAAATCAAGTCATCTAGTCATTATATTACTTCTGACTCTGACTGAATTTTCGATCGTTTTATCTGGCGTAACATAAGAGATTATTGCCGAAATAAAATAATAAGTAATCAACTATTGAAATATTAATAAGTCGCGCAAGTTCAAGTAGTGTCACGTGTTAGCACATGTTAAGCCAGTTGCAATTGTTTTATATAAGTTTGTGAAATATAGTTAGTGATCTGCCATTTTCCAAATTACCAAAGAACTCAGTATGAAAGACAATGTTTTGTTATTAACATTTTGATCCACATATCTTAAATTATACTAGGTCTCCATGTATGCCCTTTGCATTCTACAGGAAATGGCTGCTGGTTAAGGACGATCCCACGCTTAACTTAAACAGTGTATTTCATGCAAGTAGTGTGTCTTAACTTTTAGTTTTATGTCGAATAAACATACATCGTCTTGTTATGAAAATCTTTTTAAAATTTAGATTGATGAATTGTCGTTAGAGTTTTGATATCAACAAATATTTCATAAAGGGGAATTTAGTCCAAAAATATCTCGTTTTCATATGAAGGACTATACGGGAGCCTATTGATACGTTTACGGATTTGGCCATTCATTATTTGTTTTCAATTAAATATCTCGAAAATGTAAGTTAGTATCTTGAAAATTCAAGTTAGTATCAAGTTACTATCTTCAAAGTTCAAGTTAGTATTTTGAAAATTCAAGTTAGTATGTTGAAAGTTCAAGTCGGTATTTGAAAATCCAAGTTAGTAGTTTAAAAGTAGTTTAAGTTAATATCTTAAAAGTTGAAGTTCTTTTAAGTTAATATCTTAAAAGTTTAAGTACTTTTAAGTTAATATCTTAAAATTTTACGGTAATATCTTAAAAGATTAAGTTAATAACTTAAAAGATTAAGTAGTTAAAGATGCCTTCCAATGTACAAACTTGGTGATTTGATAATATATTTGGACTAAAAACATATTCATACTAATTAATCTATCAAAAATGTGCTTCAAATCCCTCTCAAAACATTGTATTACTATCTATTTACCGTACATATTGAAGCCTAAGTAAATTCTTTGATTATCTTCTGCCATCTTCTTTTTCCGCCGTTTGATTGCAGAGTCTGTTGTACGTTCCCAAAACCGCTTAACTATTCGATCAAGAAATAATAACCGCTTTATAAGTCAAGCTGGCAGACAATAAGCCGACAGACTTACAGTTAGTGATACCCTGACATTTGTGCCCAGTGCTTGCCCCATGGCTGTTTTCAGAGAATCCGCTATTTTTCTGCTTTCATACGTTTATTGGAAATAACTACCCTATAAATACTTTCGTGAGAAGTTGGTATTTAAAAATGTTAGTAGTGTAAAAGTTCAAGTTAATATCATAAATGGTTAAGCTAATATCTTATATTACCTTGAAATTTCAAGATATTAACTTGACTTTTCAAGATATCATCTTGACTTCTCAAGATATCATCTTGACTTTTCAAGAAACAAACTTGCATTTCAAACTACTTACATTAATTTACATCACTTTTCAAGATGCCATCGTGAATTTGCAAAATACCAACTTGAATTTTCAAGGTACTAACTTGAATTTTCAAGGTACTGACTTGAATTTTCAAGATATTAACTTGAATTTTCAAGATATTAACTTGAATTTTCGAGATATTAACTGGAATTTTCGAGATATTAACTTGAATTTTCAAGATACCAACTTGAATTAACAAGAGACAAGGCGTAGGACTTTTGTAGAATTTTTGCTCTTTAAATTAGTAGCACTGAATTAATTAATATCTTTGGCAAATTATTGGATTCACATATATGTAGCTACTTAAATCAAAATGAGCGAATGAGTGACAGATTGTTACATAAAAAAGAGTCATAACGTGGTAAACATTCAATTCTATGTTGATAACATATCTTGTAGGAAATTTCTCCGGTAAGTTTCCACTGTCCACATAAGGGTGGGTTTCGACGTCATTAGGATAATTGACCAATCTCCCTAATTATTTACATCATATTTGACCAATCTCCCTACATCATATTTGACCAATTAGATAATTGAGCGTCAGGGCCCGAAGCTACAAAACTATCATATTTGTGAGAATTCGAGAGACAGCAGACAGATTCTGAAAGGGAAAAGATGTAGCAATTTCTATCAGCAGACTCGCCCCAGCGAGTCTGGCTGGATAGGGTTTGAGAGAATGACTTTAGTATTGTAATCTACTATGTTTGTATTTATGTATCCAATTATAATATATAAAATGTAAAAACGAACAGTTGCATTGTTATTCCTAGTAAGACAAATATCTTAACTACTGAGAAAACAGACGTCTTAACTATTTAGATAAGAAGAAAATACACAACGTGAAAGAGAAGCAAAGTGAAAATTCTAGACGATCACAAGACTACTAAGATATGTAGTAAGAAAAATCCATGGGTCATACGTAGGATGTGGCGACCGGTATTAGTAGTGTGCCGCTTTCCACGTCTGACAGAAAGACCCATGGTGCTACACAGGACAACAAATTTCAAGACACTAATCTGAGATTTCAAGATACATATTGGGGTTATCATGATTATAAGTAATATTGCAAAAACTGTCATTACAGAGTTTGTGCGGCCTCAAATTTTTCTACCTTTCCAATCGTTTTCAGCCCATTGTAAACAGATGATGACGATGATAATGTTAATGCTGATGCTGATAAATTACCGGTATATTGCTCCCGGAATGTAAATTTTGGGATCACTTGTTGGAGATCCGGAATCCCAGAAATAATATTCCCATGTATTCGATCGTGTGCGAGTCATCGATTGTTCACATACAGACTGTAAGACCTCACTTATATTGGTTTCGAAAATTAGAAGTTTAAGTGGCCGAATCAATAACAAAATATTCTTTCAGTGACCTACTCCTGCGGTCAAAGGGGGCCTGTTCTTGGATATAGAATGTTGAACCCATCCAATTTATATTATTGATATACACTTGTAACGTACTCGGATGTGAGTGTGTATGTAGTCGGTTGTTGGTTTTCACTATGCACAAAGTCACCATTTGTCGGTATTAAAACATAATGTGCGTCCTCGGTTGGTCACATTAATAAATAACTGTTATATCGCGATATTGCACCGCACATCAATTATAAACGGTTACATTGTCGTTCTTCCCATGTGTGGTCAAAGGTGGGGGGGGGGGACAAAAACGTAGTTATTTACAGGTTAAAGACCACAACGAGGGTGAAGTCCACAAGTCCTCGATTGTTCACATATCTCGTCTGTACTTCCTCAGTCAGATTGGTTTAGAAAATTAAAAGTTTTAAGTGGCCGAATCTTTCAGTGGGCTGCTCCTTTGTCAATTTGTCAACGGGGGTCTGTTCTCGGATATAGAGCGTTGAACCCACTCAATTTATATTATTGATATACACTTGTAACGTACTCGGATGTGAGTGTGTGTGTAGTCGGTTTTTGGTGTTCACCATACGCAAAGTCCCCATTTGTCGGTATTAAAACATAATATGCCTCCTCGGTTGATCACATTAATAACTGTTCTATCGCGATATTGTGCCATACATCAATTTTAAACAATTATATTGTATTTTTCCCATGTGTGGTCCAAGGGGGGTGGGGTGGGGGACAAAAACGTAGTTATTTACAGATTAAAGACCACAATAAGTGTCAAGTCCACAGTATGATAGTATAGAGCAAATGACCTCGTTTGGCGGCGTTCCCATACTTACACCATGCGTGTCCTCGATTAGGCGTAACTAGCATAGGGACTCGGTCGGTCTTATTTCTCCAATTATTTGCAAACTCCCGTAAAAAGTCAAATGCATAAAATATATAAATTGAGGTATGATTTATATCTTTTCATAATCGTTTGATGTAATAGAGTTCATAAATAAAGGTGCTTTTCAGCTACATGCAATATTTATCAAGACCTCGATTAGGGGGATCCATTCAAAGTCCTCGATTTACACCATTTACATGCATGTGTGTGTGTGTGTGGGTGGGTGTGTGTGGGTGGGTGTACAGACATTTAGACATAGTATGTTGGCGTTTCTCTCTAGGACTACTAGGAGACATTTTTGTGCCTCGCCTTGGTATGTGTTTTTAAATTTATTAGTTCATTTATTTAATTTGGTTTAGTAGTGCAAGGTGGTTGGCGTTACCCTCTAGGGGACCTTTTTGCGCACCACCTTGCTGTTGGTTCGTTACCTAGCTTTTGTTTTCGTCTAACATTATATGAATTTTTTCATACCTATACTTTCTATGAAGTCCCAGATAAGCTGGGAGGTTAAGTATCTTTCATCTGCGTGTGGAGAAAGGAGAATTGAGACAAAAGGTTCTGCGCCTCTTTGTTAGTTTGTTAATCATTGATTGTCGTTTGTTTGTTAGCTGATTGCAATCTATTAGTAAATGAGAGGCGGTTGCAATTACGTCCACGCGGGCATTTGATTGGTGTATAGGTGTAGTCTTTGAATACCTCTTTTGTTTTGAGCCTCGTGATGAGCTTGCATATTTTGACTGAAGGATGGTTGATGCAAACCTTGTCTACAAGATTGCTATCTATTTCATAGCGATGGGTGTTTTCTTGTTTTAGACGGGATTTCCATGTACTTTTTATCTTCTCTTTTGCTAAGTTTGCAAATTCCTGACTGCTATATTCTAAATTTTCTAGTTCGTTTAGTGACAACCACTCCTTGGTTAGTTTGTCGGCGTGTTCGTTTCCGAAAATGCTGACGTGGGAAGGGATCCATGCAAGGACTATGTCCTGTCAGCTTTTGGAGGACTTTGATTCTATGGATTTGATGCTGCTCAAGGAGTCAGACAGGATTACGGCTTTTTGGTGTGTTTGCGTAGCTAGCCATTCCATTGTAGTTTTAATGGCCATCAGTTCGGCGGTGTACACATAACAATGTTCTGGTAGCCTTTTCCTGATATTTAGCTTTGCTTTGGGTATGTATGAGCCGTATCCTGTTGCTACCTGTGTAGTGTTTTTTGATCCATCTGTGTAGATTTTAAGATGATCCGTCCATTTGGTGTCTATTAATTCTACTGCTAGTGCTCTAGCCTCTATGGGATTGGTGCGTTTGTTTGTGACGTCACATAAGTGCGTGTTAATGATTGGGTCGCTTAATTGCCAAGGTGGTGTGTCGGGGAAGGTTTTTGTCTCGATAATCGTGCCTTTAAAATTGTGCTTATTTAGGATGTCGTTTGACAATGACATTTGCCCAAATGTCATGGGCCTAGTTTTTTTCCTGGAGCCTATCCTTTGAAATTGTTTGAGACACTTATATGTTAGGCATCTTTCTTTTAGCATTTGTAGTTTACCCCAATACTTGAGTGAGAGTTCTTCGCGCCTGAGATCAAGCGGGAGCTCTCCCAGCTTGTGTAGTAGGGCAACTGTTTTGGTCCCTATAGCTGCTCTGGATGCTAGTCTTATCGCTTTGCCTTGTATTATGTCTAGCTTACAAAGACATCCGTAGTCGATTACCGAGCGGATGAGGGCTCTGTATATTAACATCAGAGTGCTCCTATTGGCGCCCCAGTGGGTCCCTCTGATGTATTTCATCATGTTGAGAGTTTTTGATGTGCGACTTACTATGCCATCTTTGAATGACCGGCTGCTATTGCTTTATAAATCACAAATTCCAGCCACCTGTCTCGGTTCCGTCTGAAACCATATCGCTCACAGACGTGTAATTACACCACCGTCGCATGGAATATACAACAGTCATAAACAAGGCCGTATTAAGCGGGGGTGCAGGGGGTACATTGCACCCCAGAAAAATAAGGCGCCCCCCACACCATCCAAAAAAACAAAAATTATTTGACAGTCTTTCAATTATAAAATAATACACTTAATTATGATCACACAGTGATGCTCTTAAGGCACTGATCAGTCGATCGGTTTTAAGGGCGCCCACACGCTAATGGGTTCGTTTGCCGTGATCGAAATTTTCTTATATCACATACGTGGAGGCTATGGCGCCCCACCACTCTGCTGCACCCCCACTTTAAAAATCCTACATACGGCCCTGGTCATAAATGTATGTCGTTAGATTCTTTGAATGGCCGTTACCTATAGTTTAATTAATCCCCTAATCCAGACACATGTCTGGGTGGTGGGTTCCATCCGAAACCACACTTTCCAGGTTTAGAGTGTCACGCTTCGACCTCTAGCTGGCCGGTCACCTCTGGCTTGCGGTTGTGGTTTAGATCCCTGGTATAAGCGTATGTGGCTTGGAAATAGGGGCGCCTTCTCAACCTCGTGGGTTTACTCCGGGTACTCCGGTTTCCTCCCACAGGAAAGACCCCTGCGCTTGCGCTAAGATAATGAAAATAAGATAACGTGTCTGCGATATCACCTTCGGTGGAAGTGGACGTTAAAAACACTAAGTACAGTACAGTACAAATTTATGCAATAGCTGGGATCCAAAGTCAATAAGGCATGAAAACATTGATATTTTTTCAAATAATCTCACTAAGGCGATAATCAGCTTAGCAGAGCAATCCATCCCCCGAACAAAAGAAACAACTAGAAAGTCCCCCAAACCTTGGTGGCCAGACCAGATACAAACACTAGTCAACATCCGCAAATCAGCCCTACGAAAATACAAACGTAGGCCGAACGAAGAAACTAGATCTGACTACCTCGATGCCAAACTTTCTGCGGAGAGAGAAATCAACCGGCTAAGGAAGAAAACTGGCAAAACTTCTGTAGTTCTCTCAATGATCGAACTGTTATATCGTGAAATTTTGGACAATGCTCTATTACTTTATTATTTAAACAATTTTTTACAAAAACGTTACACATTCAGATAGCTGACCTAATTACGATTCTAACGATGTATAATATGTATTGAAATATTTAAATTTCATTTTCGATATATTGACATTTTTGCATTTTTGGCACTATTGAACATAGGATTTCCCAGGGACATTTTATCTGATCAGACAATGTAATATATCATTACATAGCCCTGTGGCTATTTGATAAGCCAATCCGGTTATTAAAACTATCCCGATAATAATCCCCATACCGGAAGTATTCAAAAAATGAAGAAAAAGGGTTTTAAAAAAAAGCGCTCTTGCGAAAAACTTGACATCTGAATGATACGATTTAGATGGCTAGAAAAAAAATTATGGTACGCCGAAAATCTACTATTTTCCGTTTTGGAGCATTTTGAGACGCCATTTTCTCGAAAATGAAAACTATGTTTTTTTTAAAACTTTTTTTACTCAGAGTCCTATCGGTGGACTATGGCGTGAGTCTAAAAATAAAAGCATTGAAATAATACAAGTGGTCCAAAAAGAACCTCAATCTTGGAAAAAAGTTGAAAAATCCTTAAATTACTGAAAATGATCTTCTAATTTTCTTTCTTTGGAAAACAGCTGAATGGATTATTCTGAAACTTCTTGTACAGAAGGTAAGGTAACCAAACAACTTGTTAAAGCTATCCCGACAATGATCCAAAAACCGGAAGTAGTCGAAAATATTTCCGATATTTTGAGAAAAAAACCCGTAAAAAGTAAAAAAAAATGGCGATCTTGCGAAAAAAGTGATTAATACGCCAAATTCCACCGAATTAAAACAACTAAAGTGTCATTGGATAGTTCGAACAATGGACGATCTTATGACATCTAAATGGTAAAAATTCGCGGGTTAAGCAATATATAATGGAACGCTGAAAATCTATTATTTTCCTTTTTGGAGCCTATTCAGACGCCTTTATTTCGAAAACTTCTCTTATTTACTTTCTTAAACTTCTGTTACTTAGAGTCCTAACGGTGGTCTATGGTGTGAATCCAAATTTAAAAGCCTCAATATAGTATAAATGGTCCAAAAGGGCCACAATCTTTGAAAAGAAGTCGAAAAATCGTTATATCTGTAAATCTGCTTCTAATGGTATAAGGGAGGTAAAACTTCCAATGGATCTTTCTGAAACTTCTGGTACAGGAAATTAAGTTCCCATACCACTTGTTAAATCTATCCCGATAATGATCCGTAAACAGGAAGTAGTCAAATAAATATTCGATATTTTTAAAAAAAAAAGACAGTAAAAAAATCGGTGCTCTTGCAACAATCGGGATTTCACCGTCGGGTGTGACCGGATCAAAACATCTAAAGTATCGTTTGGTAGCTCGATAAATGGGCTATTGTATGACACACTTCCTGTCTGATTCCTGAAAGCCGGTTCAGTGCTGCTTGCAGGTCTAGTTATTATTTTTTTTTTTTCGCCAAAGCCTATTTCTCAGTGCCTGTAACAGATACCAATATGGGACCTAATTTCCTATCGGAAACCATGTGGTGGCTACTTGATAAACTATTTTTGAAACTTCTGCATCGACCGGAAGTGGCCGAATTTCGTGCGGTGCATAAAAATTAAAAAACGGCCGTAGCTTCGTCAATTCTGTACCTATTTTCATACAAATGACATTTTTAGAAACCCTGAGTCTTTTCTCGGACGATAGCAGTTGAAAATTTTGAAATTTCGAAACTTCATCGCTGACTTCTAGCGTTCGAAAAATGAAAAATTTTGTTTAAAAGACAATTTTTGTTATTTTTCAAAATTTTCAAATTTGACCTACATTTTTGGATACCTGAAGACCATCCGATTCCAGAAATATAAGTTTCATTCGGAGTTATCGCCCTTTATTTTTCGATTTTTTTTCGAATTTTCTGCCCATTTCCCAACCCTTATATTTTTGGAAAGGATAAATCGATAGTTCTGAAAGTCCTGGAACATAAAGCTATATAGTCAGACCGCTGCATAAAGCAATTTCAAAAACAATCCGGAAACCGGAAGTAGTCGAAATAATGATAGATATTTCGAAAAAAAAAGCAAAAAATGGGTGTTTTGGGGAAAAACTCGATTTCTCCGTCCAATATCAATGGATTAAACGATTAAGCTTTCGTTGAGTGGCCCGTGGAATGGTCTGTCGTATGATGCCCAATTTATACGGATACTATGACCAAGCAGCTTTTTTTTTAACTTTCTCTATCGAGAGTCCATTCAATAGTCTTGTGAATTATGCTTGTGTGGAAACCCGTTTAATGGTTTCATTGGTACCGGAAGTGACCTACATTTTTGGATACCTGAAGACCATCCGATACCAGAAATCTAAGTTTCATTCCGAGTTATCGCCCTTTATTTTTCGATTTTTTTCGAATTTTCTGCCCATTTCCCAACCCTTATATTTTTGGGAAAGGATAAATCGATAGTTCTGAAATTCCTGGAACATAAAGCTATATAGTCAATGGTATCTCAATGGTACGATTTCAATGGTTAGAAAATAAATTGTGGTACGCCGAAAATCTAGTATTTTCCGTTTTTGGAGCCTTTTTAGACGTCTTTTTCTCGAAAACGACAACTCTGATTTTTCTGAAACTTTTTTAACGCAGAGTCCTATCGGTTGTCTGTGGCGTCAATCCAAAAGCAAAAAGTTTGAAATAATATAAGGGGTCCAAAAATGGTCTCAATCTTTGAAAAAAGTTGAAAAATCGTTAAATTATTGAAAATGTTCTTTTATTTATCTTTTTTACAAAAAACTACTGAATAGATGTTTCTGACACTTCTGTGACAGAAAGTTAAGTATCTAAACAAATTGTTAAAACTATCTCGACAAAGATCAAAAAACCGGAAGTAGTCGAAAAAATATCCGATATTTTAAAAAAAAAACGTAAAAAGTAAAATAAGTGGTGATCTTCTGAAAAATTGATTACTATGCCAGATTTCACCGAATCAAAACAACTAAAGTATCATTGTATATCCTGATCAATGGACGATTTTATGACATCTAAATGTTAAAAATTTGCTGGTTAGGTAATACATTATGGGACGCTGAAAATCATGTATTTTCCTTTTTGGAGCCTATTCAGACGCTTTTATTTCGCAAACTACTCTTAATTCATTTCATAAACTTCTGTTACTTGGAGTCCTAGGGTGGTCTAGCCTCAATATATACTCATGTCCAAAAGAAATTATACGCTGTTCATTTCATACTGCATCAACCAAAGTCGTTTTTCCATTCTATGCGGTATTTGGGTACAATTTCAATTTGTTTCACCTTTTGTTGCTTAGATATGTTGAGTTTGGATGCAAGAGACAAGCTCAGTAATGTTTTATCAATTGTTTTTAATCTAAACAAAACTTAGATATATTAGTCTGGATCCGTTGTCAATATTTGAGAAAAATTGGCTAGATAATCCGGTCTTTTACATTATCCAAGGGAGGTAACTCCTCTTAAAACCAGATGTTTACGACCACGAAATTAATTTAAGAATGTCATTTCAAAAAATCCGTTTGATTGCATGCCAGTTCAATATCTAACACTAATTTTTTTTTGTAAAAGTTCTCTCTTCATGGGCCATATCTATGCTTTTAAAATTAATCCTAATTCGTCGTCACGATTCAGGTTTGTTTATATCAATGCAAGAATTATGGGATTTATTGTGGGAAGGGGTGCAACTCTTAGTTGACTTTGGCTAAATCGGCCGTGGTTTCGCCTATTCTTTACCTATTTTAAAACAATTCACATTTTTGGAAACCCTGAATCTTTTCCGAGACAATGGATATCTCACATTTTTTTAATTTCGAACATTTATCTATGGCTTTTGTCGTTCGAAATTTGAAAATTCAAATTTTTACAAAAAACTGTTTTATTTATGAATATATTTTAGTCGTGTTTTACACAAAATTAACGAGTCATCTGACTTGGGAAAAAATGTGATATTTTTTTGTCTCATTAATTTTCCTTGGCCGCTATTGGCTAATTCAGTTTTTCAGTCCTAGATTAATTATTTATTGCTCGATTTGTATAAAACAAAGTTCATATACTCCGTTGTCTCAATTGTCATTTTTTTTGTTACCGATAGAGATATCTGTCGGCACCGGAAGTGGTTTATTTTTACCAAAAACTACAATTTTGACAGTTAGGTACCATTTTGCGAAAGCAAATATTATTTTTTAAAAAAATTGATATAACTAAAGGAGTGTGCCCTTTAAAGACGCACAAAATGTTGGGATCGATTTTTTTAATTTCGATTTCATTTTCGAGCAAATTCGATTAAGAGGTGAAAAAAGGTGTAAAATTGACCTATTTACAACCCATTCAGGCTTTTCAGATTTTAAAATATATCTACGTAACTTTTATAAAATTGAAGCTATAAACCATACGAAGAAAATGTATGTTAAAATTAGTTTGTAATATAAGCAGTTACCTAGAAATGGGCAATTTTGCATAAGTCACTGTTTTCGTTATTTTGCCTGTAAAATAGTCAATTATAATTAGATTTTCACAAAAATGACACCATTTGATTCAAAAAGCAAGTATGCGTCGTATCAAATTGATTACAATTTAAAATTGACACCGGAAGTGACGCCATTTTGTCAAAAAATGCATTTTTAACTTTTAAAATCAATATTTTTTTCAACCAAGAATTCTTTAATATGTATTAATAATTTTAACTTTTGGTTTATATTCACATATTAATAAAATTCATAAGGTCATATAGATTTCACAAAATTGTTTCTAACTTGTTCAGTTGCGGAGAAATAGGCGATTTTCAACAGGTCACTTTTCAAGGTTTTTGGTCCATAAAAGTGTCAATATTATTCTTTTTTCATAAAATTTTCACTGTGTGATACCTAATGCCATTTACAATTTCATACAAGTAATTTAACATTTTCATTATCGCCGGAAGTAACGTCATTTCGGCAAAAACTGTATTTTTAGCCTTCAAAACAGATATTTTATTCAAATGAGTCTGATTTGTAATGTTTTTAAAATTATGATATTTGATTCCAATCAACAAATAGATTGAACCCATACGATCATACAGATACCAGAAAATGATTTCTAAATTGTACGGTTGCAGAGAAATAGACGGTTTTCTACAAGTCACTTTTCAAGGTTTTTGGTCTATAAAAGTGGCAATTATTATTCGATTTACATAAAAATTTTCACCATGTGATGCCTTATGCCATTTCTGATTTCATAAAACTAATTGAACATTTTCATTATCACCGGAAGTACTGTACACTTACATGTAACAAATGTATAAAATGAATTGATATTCATGGATTTGGTTGATTCGGCGTCCATTTTATTTGATGTGTGCAATGCTTGTGTGGAAACCTGTTTAATGGTTTCATTGGTACCGGAAGTGACATATGTTTAGGGCAACGTGGCACCGGTGAAACCGTAATCATAAAAATATTCGATATTAAAAAAAAAGTAAAAAAACCCCAGTAAAAATCGGTGCTCTTGCAAAAATCGTGATTTCACCGTCGGGTGTGACCGGATCAAAACACCTAAAGTATCGTTTGGTAGCTCGATGAATGGGCTATTGTATGACACACTTTCTGTCTGATTCCTGAAAGCCGGTTCAGTGCTGCTTGCAGGTCTAATTATTATTATTTTTTTCCGCTGCAGCCTATTTCTCCATGATCGGAAACAGATATCGATCTGTAACCAAATTTTCTATTTGGAAACCATGTGGTGGCTACTCTTTAAAACAATTTTGAAACTTCTGCGCAGACCGGAAGTGGCCGAATTTCGTGCGGTGCATAAAAATTAAAAAATGACCGTAGCTTCGTCAATTCTGTACCTATTTTCATACAAATGACATTTTCAGAAACCCTGAGTCTTTTCTCGGACGATAGCAGTTGAAAATTTCGAAATTTCGAAACTTCGTCGCTGACTTCTAGCGTTCGAAAAATGAAAATTTTTGTTTAAAACACAATTTTTGTTATTTTTCAAAATTTTCAAATTTGACCTACATTTTTGGATACCTGAAGACCATCCGATACCAGAAATATAAGTTTCATTCCGAGTTATCGCCCTTTATTTTTCGATTTTTTTCGAATTTTCTGCCCATTTCCCAACCTTTATATTTTTGAGAAAGGATAAATCGATAGTTCTGAAATTCCTGGAACATAAAGCTATATAGTCAGACCGCTGCATATAGCAATTTCAAAAACGATCCGGAAACCGGAAGTAGTCGAAATAATTATAGATATTTCGAAAAAAATGCAAAAAATGGGTGTTTTGGGAAAAACTTGATTTCTCCGTCCAGTATCAATGGATTAAACGAATTAAACTTTCGTTGAGTGGCCCGAGGAATGGACTGTCGAATGATGCCCTATTTATACGGATACTGTTACCAAGCAGCAAAATATGACAAGCAGAAAATCAAGTATTTTCTGATTTGGAGCGTTTTTGGACGCCTGTATCTCGAAATCTTAACCGCAATTTTTTTTTAACTTTCTCTATCGAGAGTCCATTCGATAGTCTTGTGAATTATGCCATCCAATAAGACTTTGAAATGTCTGGAATACGATAAAAAAGGGACTGAAAATCGAAAAAAGTCGAAAAATCCTGAAATTTTGCAAAATGCTCTATTACTTTATTATTTAAACAAATTTTTACAAAAAGATTACAGATTCGGATAGCTGACCTAATTACGATTCTAACGATGTATAATATGTATTGAGTTATTGAAATTTAATTTTCGATATTTTGACATTTTTGCATTTTTGGCACCTTTGAACATAGGATTTCTCAGGGTCATTTTATCTGATCAGATAATGTAATATATCATTACAGAGCCCCGTCGCTATTTAATTGGCCAAACTGGTTATTAAAACTATTCCGACAATAATCTCCATACCGGAAGTATTCAAAAAATGTAAAAAAAATTGTCGCTCTTGCGAAAAGCTGGATATCTCGGTCAGATATTACAGGACCAAAAGAAGTAAAGTGTCTTTGGATAGCCCCATTAATGGACTATTATATGGCATCTCAATGGTACGATTTCGATGGTTAGAAAATAAATTGTGGTACGCCGAAAATCTAGTATTTTCCGTATTTGGAGCCTTTTTAGACGTCTTTTTCTGGAAAACGACAACTCCGATATTTCTGAAACTTTTTTAACGCAGAGTCCTATGGGTGGGCTAATCTCCATACCGGAAGTATTCAAAAAATGTAAAAAAAAGGTTAAAAAATTGTCGCTCTTGCGAAAAGCTGGATTTCTCGGTCAGATATTACAGGACCAAAAGAAGTAAAGTGTCTTTGGATAGCCCCATTAATGGACTATTATATGGCATCTCAATGGTACGATTTCGATGATTAGAAAATAAATTGTGGTACGCCGAAAATCTAGTATTTTCCGTTTTTGGAGCCTTTTTAGACGTCTTTTTCTCGAAAACGACAACTCCGATATTTCTGAAACTTTTTTAACGCAGAATCCTATGGGTGGGCTATGGCGTGAGTCCAACAATAAAAGCATTGGAATAACATAAGTTGTCCAAAAAGAGCCTCAATCTTGGAAAAAAGTTGAAAAATCCTTAGATTACTGAAAATGATCTTCTAATTTTCTTTCTTTGGAAAACAGCTGAATGGATTTTTCTGAAACTTCTTGTACAGAAGATAAGGTAACCAAACAACTTGTTAAAGCTATCCCGACAATGATCAAAAAAACGGAAGTAGTCGAAAAAATTTCGGATATTTTGAGAAAAAAAAACGTAAAAATTAAAAAAATGGAGATCTTGCGAAAAAAGTGATTACTACGCCAGATTTCACCGAATCAAAACAACTAAAGTGTCATTGGATAGTTCGAACAATGGACAATCTTATGAGATCTAAATGGTAAAAATTCGCGGGTTAAGCAATATATAATGGAACGCTGAAAATCTATTATTTTCCTTTTTGGAGCCTATTGAGACGCTTTTATTTCGAAAACTTCTCTTATTTCCTTTCTTAAACTTCTGTTACTTAGAGTCCTAACGGTGGTCTATGGTGTGAATCCAAATTTAAAAGCCTCAATATAGTATAAATGGTCCAAAAGGGCCACAATCTTTGAAAAGAAGTCGAAAAATCGTTATATCTGTAAATCTGCTTCTAATGGTATAAGGGAGGTAAAACTGTCCAATGGATCTTTCTGAAACTTCTGGTACAGGAAATTAAGTTCCCATACCACTTGTTAAATCTATCCCGATAATGATCCGTAAACAGGAAGTAGTCAAATAAATATTCGATATTTAAAAAAAAAAAGACAGTAAAAAAAATAGGTGCTCTTGCAACAATCGGGATTTCACCGTCGGGTGTGACCGGATCAAAACATCTAAAGTATCGTTTGGTAGCTCGATAAATGGGCTATTGTATGACACACTTCCTGTCTGATTCCTGAAAGCCGGTTCAGTGCTGCTTGCAGGTGTAATTATTATTTTTTTTTTCCGCGGGAGCCTATTTCTCCATGATCGAAAACAGATATCGATCTGGAACCAAATTTTATATTGGGAAACCATGTGGTGGCTACTTGATAAAACACTTTTGAAACTTCTGCGCTTACCGGAAGTAACCGAATTTTGTACTTTTTTCCGGAATTGAAAATCGGCCGTAGTTTCGTCAATTCTTTACTTATTTTCAAACAAATAACATTTTCGGAAACCCCAAATCTTTTCCGAGATAATGGCTATCTCATATTTTTCAATTTCGAACATTCATCTATGGCTTTTGTCGTTCGAATTTTGAAAATACGTTGTCAAATTTGACCTACATTTTTGGATACCTGAAGACCATCCGATTCCAGAAATTTAAGATTCATTCCGAGTTATCGCCCTTTTTTTTCGATTTTTTTCGAATTTTCTGCCCATTTCCCAACCCTTATTTTTTTTGGAAAGGATAAATCGATAGTTCTGAAATTCCTGGAACATAAAGCTATATAGTCAGACCGCTGCATAAAGCAATTTCAAAAACGATCCGGAAACCGGAAGTAGTCGAAATAATGATAGATATTTCGAAAAAAATGCAAAAAATGAGTGTTTTGGGGAAAAACTTGATTTCTCCGTCCAGTATCAATGGATTAAACGAATTAAACTTTCGTTGAGTGGCCCGAGGAATGGACTGTCGAATGATGCCCAATTTATACGGATACTGTTACCAAGCAGCAAAATATGACAAGCAGAAAATCAAGTATTTTCTGATTTGGAGCGTTTTGGACGCCTGTATCTCGAAATCTTAACTGCAACTTTTTTTTTAACTTTCTCTATCGAGAGTCCATTCGATAGTCTTGTGAATTATGCCATCCAATAAGACTTTGAAATGTCTGGAATACGATAAAAAAAAGGGACTGAAAATCGAAAAAAGTCGAAAAATCGTGAAATTTTGCAAAATGCTCTATTACTTTATTATATATACTATTCAAAAAAAGTAGGGGATATTTGATTTTGGGGGCATAATACTAAAATATGCAAATGACTACGAAAAAAGTCACTATAGAAAGTAACAGAAAAAACATTTCCAGTTACATGTGACGCCCAAACGCACCAATAGCTACCGCATGGAATGCATGTGATGCTTGGGATCATCATGGGGGTCCAACCCAAGATTTGCACGACTCTGACTTTGAATGTTACAGTCATTGTGGCATTGAATTCCAGGGTGGAAACATCAGTTTAATTGTTTTAGTGACCAGAAAACAAATTTTGATATGCGTCGGCTTACCCAAAATGAAAGGTTACGTGCCCTTGGCATGCTACAGATCGGCACAACACAGGCGGTTGTGGCGCGGACGATGAATGTTTCTCAGTCTGTCATAAGCAGGCTATGGTCCAGATACCGTGATACACAATCTGTACAGGACAGACCACGCTCAGGTCGACCAAGGGCGACAACTCAAGCCCAGGATCGATTTATCCGTACCCTGGCCTTGCGAAATCGTGTCATCACAGCAAATCAGATCAGCGCTCGTCTTCAAACAGACACTGGTGTGAGAGTGAGTGGCCAGACGATTCGGAATCGACTGCATAGGGGTCACCTTCGCGCCCGACGTCCTCGCGTGATCCCTTGTTTGAGAGATCATCACATTCAGGCAAGACGTCGTTGGTGTAGGGATCGTCAACACTGGGATAATCGACGCTGGAGCAATGTGATGTTTTCAGATGAGTCAAGGTTCACTGTTGATTTTTTGGACAGACGTAGGAGGGTGTGGCGTCGTCGAAACGAGCGCTTCCAAGACGTTAACGTCATCAGACATGATCGATTTGGGGGTGGTTATGTTATGGTGTGGGGAGGCATCACTGTTGCTGGAAGAACGGCTTTACATGTTGTTGCAGGGCGTGTTACAGTCCAGTACTACCGGGACAACATCTTGGCAGTCCATGTTGTGCCGTTCGCACGACGTCATGGCCGCCGTTTCATCTTCCAGGATGACAACGCAAGATGTCACAGGGCCAGGATCGTTACAGGTTACCTCCAACAACAGAACATCACCACATTACCTTGGCCAGCACTGAGTCCCGACCTCTCCCCCATCGAGCATGTCTGGGACATGCTTGGACAGAGGTTACGTCAACGTCAACGTCAACAACGTCCTGCCAATGTCCAAGAACTTGCTGCTGCGTTGCAACAGGAATGGGACAATCTGGACCAAAATGACCTTAGACGTCTCATTAGGAGTATGCCACGTCGGATCAATGCTTGTTTGGCAAACAGAGGAAGATTTACCCGTTACTGACTTGGTTGTGATGCTGTGGTAACTTTGCTGTTTGACCCCGGGTATCATTTTACCCTTATAATTGTCAGTCTGTGCCTTACTTAGTCTAACGATCAATTGGAATAAATCGATGAATGTGAACTTCATTTCATTTTGTCATTTGTTTCTTCGTCAGTTTCATTAGGTGACTTTAATAACACTTAAAAATCAAATATCCCCTACTTTTTTTGAATAGTATATTTAAACAAATTTTTACTAAAAGATTACAGATTCGGATAGCTGACCTAATTACGATTCTAACAATGTATAATATGTATTGAGTTATTGAAATTTAATTTTCGATATTTTGACATTTTTGCATTTTTGGCACCTTTGAACAAAGGATTTCTCAGGATCATTTTATCTGATCAGATAATGTAATATATCATTACCGAGCCCTGCCGCTATTTAATTGCCCAAACTGGTTATTAAAACTATTCCGACAATAATCTCCATACCGGAAGTATTCAAGAAATGAAAAAAAAAAAGGTTAAAAAATTGTCGCTCTTGCGAAAAGCTGGATTTCTCGGTCAGATATTACCGGACCAAAAGAAGTAAAGTGTCGTTGGATAACCCCATTAATGGACTATTATATGGCATCTCAATTGTACGATTTCCATGGTTAGAAAATAAATTGTGGTACGCCGAAAATCTAGTATTTTCCGTTTTTGGAGCCTTTTTAGACGTCTTTTTCTGGAAAACGACAACTCCGATATTTCTGAAACTTTTTTAACGCAGAGTCCTATGGGTGGGCTATGGCGTGAGTCCAACAATAAAAGCATTGAAATAACATAAGTTGTCCAAAAAGAGCCTCAATCTTGGAAAAAAGTTGAAAAATCCTTAGATTACTGAAAATGATCTTCTAATTTTCTTTCTTTGGAAAACAGCTGAATGGATTATTCTGAAACTTCTTGTACAGAAGGTAAGGTAACCAAACAACTTGTTAAAGCTATCCCGACAATGATCCTTAAAACGGAAGTAGTCGAAAAAATGTCCGATATTTTGAGAAAAAAAACCCGTAAAAATTAAAAAAAATGGAGATCTTGCGAAAAAAGTGATTACTACGCCAGATTTCACCGAATCAAAACAACTAAAGTGTCATTGGATAGTTCGAACAATGGACAATCTTATGAGATCTAAATGGTAAAAATTCGCGGGTTAGGCAATATATAATGGAACGCTGAAAATCTATTATTTTCCTTTTTGGAGCCTATTGAGACGCTTTTATTTCGAAAACTTCTCTCATTTCCTTTCTAAACTTCTGTTAATTAGAGTCCTAACGGTGGTCTATGGTGTGAATCCAAATTTAAAAGCCTCAATATAGTATAAATGGTCCAAAAGGGCCACAATCTTTGAAAAGAAGTCGAAAAATCGTTATATCTGTAAATCTGCTTCTAATGGTATAAGGGAGGTAAAATTGTCCAATGGATCTTTCTGAAACTTCTGGTACAGGAAATTAAGTTCCCATACCACTTGTTAAATCTATCCCGATAATGATCCGTAAACAGGAAGTAGTCAAATAAATATTCGATATTTAAAAAAAAAAAAAGACAGTAAAAAAAATCGGTGCTCTTGCAACAATCGGGATTTCACCGTCGGGTGTGACCGGATCAAAACATCTAAAGTATCGTTTGGTAGCTCGATAAATGGGCTATTGTATGACACACTTCCTGTCTGATTCCCGAAAGCCGGTTCAGTGCTGCTTGCAGGTCTAGTTATTACTTTTTTTTTCGCCATAGCCTATTTCTCAGTGCCTGTAACAGATACCGATATGGGACCTAATTTCCTATCGGAAACCATGTGGTGGCTACTTGATAAACTATTTTTGAAACTTCTGCGCCGTCCGGAAGTGGCCGAATTTCGTGCGGTGCATACAAATTAAAAAACGGCCATAGCTTCGTCAATTCTGTACCTATTTTCATACAAATGATAGCAGTTGAAAATTTTGAAATTTCGAAACTTCGTCGCTGACTTCTAGCGTTCGAAAAATGAAAAATTTTGTTTAAAAGACAATTTTTGTTATTTTTCAAAATTTTCAAATTTGACCTACATTTCTGGATACCTGAGGACCATCCGATTCCAGAAATACAAGTTTCATTCCGAGTTATCGCCCTTTATTTTTCGATTTTTTTCGAATTTTCTGCCCATTTCCCAACCCTTATAATTTTTGGAAAGGATAAATCGATAGTTCTGAATGTCCTGGAATATATAGCTATATAGTCAGACCGCTGCATAAAGCAATTTCAACAACGATCCGTAAAGCGGAAGTAGTCGAAATAATGATAGATATTTCGAAAAAAACGCAAAAAATGGGTGTTTTGGGTAAAAACTCGATTTCTCCGTCCAGTATTAATGGATTAAACGAATTAAGCGTTCGTTGAGTGGCCCGAAGAATGGACTGTCGTATGATGCCCAATTTATACGAATACTATGACCAAGCAGCAAAATATGACAAGCTGAAAATCAAGTATTTTCTGATTTGGAGCGTTTTTGAACGCCTGTATCTCGAAATTTTAACCGCAACTTTTTTTTTAACTTTCTCTATCGAGAGTCCATTCGATAGTCTTGTGAATTATGCCATCCAATAGGACTTTGAAATTTTGTTTAAAAGACAATTTTTGTTATTTTTCAAAATTTTCAAATTTGACCTACATTTCTGGATACCTGAGGACCATCCGATTCCAGAAATATAAGTTTCATTCCGAGTTATCGCTCTTTATTTTTCGATTTTTTTCGAATTTTCTGCCCATTTCCCAACCCTTATAATTTTTGGAAAGGATAAATCGATAGTTCTGAATGTCCTGGAATATATAGCTATATAGTCAGACCGCTGCATAAAGCAATTTCAACAACGATCCGTAAAGCGGAAGTAGTCGAAATAATGATAGATATTTCGAAAAAAACGCAAAAAATGGGTGTTTTGGGTAAAAACTCGATTTCTCCGTCCAGTATTAATGGATTAAACGAATTAAGCGTTCGTTGAGTGGCCCGAAGAATGGACTGTCGTATGATGCCCAATTTATACGAATACTATGACCAAGCAGCAAAATATGACAAGCTGAAAATCAAGTATTTTCTGATTTGGAGCGTTTTTGAACGCCTGTATCTCGAAATTTTAACCGCAACTTTTTTTTTAACTTTCTCTATCGAGAGTCCATTCGATAGTCTTGTGAATTATGCCATCCAATAGGACTTTGAAATGTCTGAAATACGATAAAAAAGGGACTGAAAATCGAAAAAAGTCGAAAAATCGTGAAATTTTGCAAAATGCTCTATTACTTTATTATTTAAACAATTTTTTACAAAAAGATTACAGATTCGGATAGCTGACCTAATTACGATTCTAACGATGTATAATATGTATTGAGTTATTGAAATTTAATTTTCGATATTTTGACATTTTCTCAGGGTCATTTTATCTGATCAGATAATGTAATATATCATTACAGAGCCCTGCCGCTATTTAATTGCCCAAACTGGTTATTAAAACTATTCCGACAATAATCTCAATACCGGAAGTATTAAAAAATGTAAAAAAAAAAGGTTAAAAAATTGTCGCTCTTGCGAAAAGCTGGGTTTCTCGGTCAGATATTACAGGACCAAAAGAAGTAACGTGTCTTTGGATAGCCCCATTAATGGACTATTATATGGCATCTCAATGGTACGATTTCGATGGTTAGAAAATAAATTGTGGTACGCCGAAAATCTAGTATTTTCCATTTTTGGAGCCTTTTTAGACGTCTTTTTCTCGAAAACGACAACTCCGATATTTCTGAAACTTTTTTAACGCAGAATCCTATGGGTGGGCTATGGCGTGAGTCCAACAATAAAAGCATTGAAATAACATAAGTTGTCCAAAAAGAGCCCCAATCTTGGAAAAAAGTTGAAAAATCCTTAGATTACTGAAAATGATCTTCTAATTTTCTTTCTTTGGAAAACAGCTGAATGAATTATTCTGAAACTTCTTGTACAGAAGGTAAGGTAACCAAACAACTTGTTAAAGCTATCCCAACAATGATCCATAAAACGGAAGTAGTCGAAAAAATTTCGGATATTTTGAGGAAAAAAAACCGTAAAAATAAAAAAAAAATGGAGATCTTCCGAAAAAAGTGGTTAATACGCCTGATTTCACCGAATCAAAACAACTAAAGTGTCATTGGATAGTTCGAACAATGGACTATCTTATGAGATCGCGGGTTAGGCAATATATAATGGAACGCTGAAAATCTATTATTTTCCTTTTTGGAGCCTATTCAGACGCTTTTATTCGAAAACTTCTCTTATTTCCTTTCTTAAACTTCTGTTACTTAGAGTCCTAACGGTGGTCTATGGTGTGAATCCAAATTTAAAAGCCTCAATATAGTATAAACGGTCCAAAAGGGCCACAATCTTTGAAAAGAAGTCGAAAAATCGTTATATCTGTAAATCTGCTTCTAATGGTATAAGGGAGGTAAAAGTGTCCAATGGATCTTTCTGAAACTTCTGGTACAGGAAATTAAGTTCCCATACCACTTGTTAAATCTATCCCGATAATGATCCGTAAACAGGAAGTAGTCAAATAAATATTCGATATTTAAAAAAAAAAGACAGTAAAAAAAATCGGTGCTCTTGCAACAATCGGGATTTCACCGTCGGGTGTGACCGGATCAAAACATCTAAAGTATCGTTTGGTAGCTCGATAAATGGGCTATTGTATGACACACTTCCTGTCTGATTCCTGAAAGCCGGTTCAGTGCTGCTTGCAGGTCTAGTTATTATTATTTTTTTCTTCGCCATAGCCTATTTCTCAGTGCCTGTAACAGATACCGATATGGGACCTAATTTCCTATCGGAAACCATGTGGTGGCTACTTGATAAACTATTTTTGAAACTTCTGCGTCGACCGGAAGTAACCGAATTTCGTGCGATACATAAAAATTAAAAAACGGCCGTAGTTTCGTCAATTCTGTACCTATTTTCATACAAATGACATTTTCAGATACCCTGAGTCTTTTCTCGGACGATAGCAGTTGAAAATTTTGAAATTTCGTAACTTCGTCGCTGACTTCTAGCGTTCGAAAAATGAAAAAAAAAAATTTTAAGAGACAATTTTTGTTATTTTTCTAAATTTTCAAATTTGACCTACATTTTTGGATACCGGAAGACCATCCGATTCCAGAAATATAAGTTTCATTCCGAGTTATCGCTCTTTATTTTTCGATTTTTTTCGAATTTTCTGCCCATTTCCCAACCCTTATATTTTTGGGAAAGGATAAATCGATAGTTCTGAAAGTCCTGGAACATAAAGCTATATAGTCAGACCGCTGCATAAAGCAATTTCAAAAACGATCCGGAAACCGGAAGTAGTCGAAATAATGATAGATATTTCGAAAAAAAAAGCAAAAAATGGGTGTTTTGGGGAAAAACTCGATTTTTCCGTCCAGTATCAATGGATTAAACGAATTAAGCGTTCGTTGAGTGGCCCGAGGAATGGACTGTCGTATGATGCCCAATTTATACGGATACTATGACCAAGCAGCAAAATATGACAAGCTGAAAATTAAGTATTTTCTGATTTGGAGCGTTTTTGGACGCCTGTATCTCGAAATCTTAACCGCAACTGTTTTTTTAACATTCTCTATCGAGAGTCCATTCGATAGTCTTGTGAATTATGCCATCCAATAAGACTTTGAAATGTCTGGAATACGATAAAAAAGGGACTGAAAATCGAAAAAAGTCGAAAAATCGTGAAATTTTGCAAAATGCTCGATTACTTTATTATTTAAACAAATTTTTACAAAAAGATTACAGATTCAGATAGCTGATCTAATTACGATTCTAACGATGTATAATATGTATTGAGTTATTGAAATTTAATTTTCGATATTTTGACATTTTTGCATTTTTGGCACCTTTGAACATAGGATTTCTCAGGGTCGTTTTATCTGATCAGATAATGTAATATATCATTACAGAGCCCTGCCGCTATTTAATTGCCCAAACTGGTTATTAAAACTATTCCGACAATAATCTCCATACCGGAAGTATTCAAAAAATGGAAAAAAAAAAGGTTAAAAAATTGTCGCTCTTGCGAAAAGCTGGATTTCTCGGTCAGATATTACCGGACCAAAAGAAGTAAAGTGTCTTTGGATAACCCCATTAATGGACTATTATATGGCATCTCAATGGTACGATTTCGATGGCTAGAAAATAAATTGTGGTACGCCGAAAATCTAGTATTTTCCGATTTTGGAGCCTTTTTAGACGTCTTTTTCTCGAAAACGACAACTCCGATTTTTCTGAAACTTTTTTAACGCAGAGTCCTATCGGTAGTCTGTGGCGTGAATTCAAAAGGAAAAGGTTTGAAATAATATAAGGGGTCCAAAAATGGCCTCAATCTTTGAAAAAAGTTGAAAAATCGTTAAATTATTGAAAATGTTCTTTTATTTATCTTTTTTACAAAAAACTACTGAATAGATGTTTCTGACACTTCTGTGACAGAAAGTTAAGTATCTAAACAAATTGTTAAAACTATCTCGACAATGATCCAAAAACCGGAAGTAGTCGAAAAAATATCCGATATTTTTGAGAAAAAAAAGTAAAAAGTAAAAGAAGTGGTGATCTTGTGAAAAAGTGATTACTATGCCAGATTTCACCGAATCAAAACAACTAAAGTATCATTGTATATCCTGATCAATGGACGATTTTATGACATCTAAATGGTAAAAATTTGATGGTTAGGCAATACATTATGGGACGCTGAAAATCTTGTATTTTCCTTTTTGGAGCCTATTCAGACGCTTTTATTTCGCAAACTACTCTTAATTCATTTCATAAACTTCTGTTACTTGGAGTCCTAGGGTGGTCTAGCCTCAATATATACTCATGTCCAAAAAAAAAGTATACGCTGTGCATTTCATACTGCATCAACCAAAGTCGTTTTTCCATTCTATGCGGTATTTGGGTACAATTTCAATTTGTTTCACCATTTATTTTGCATAAATCGCGATTTCTCAGCCGGGTGTCACTGAATCAAAAGAACTAAAGTATCGTTTGGTAGCTCAATTAATGGGCTAATGTATGACACACTTCCTGTCTGATTCCTGAAAGCCGGTTCAGTGCTGCTTGCAGGTCTAGTTATTATTATTATTATTTTTTTTTTCCGCGGGAGCCTATTTCTCCATGATCGAAAACAGATATCGATCTGGAACCAAATTTTCTATTGGGAAACCATGTGGTGGCTACCTGATAAAACAATTTCGAAACGTCTGCGCATACCGGAAGTAACCGGATTTTGTACTTTTTTCCGGAATTGAAAATCGGCCGTAGTTTCGTCAATTCTTTACCTATTTTCAAACAAATGACATTTTCGGAAACACCGAATCTTTTCCGAGATAATGGCTATCTCACATTTTTCAATTTCGAACATTCATCTATGGCTTTTTTCTTTCGAATTTTGAAAATACGTTGTTTACGAGACAATTTTTGTTATTTTTCAAAATTTTCAAATTTGACCTACATTTTTGGATACCTGAAGACAATCCGATTCCAGAAATATAAGTTTCATTTCGAGTTGTCGCCCTTTATTTTTCGATTTTTTTCGAATTTTCTGCCCATTTCCCAACCCTTATATTTTTGGGAAAGGATAAATCGATATTTCTGAAAGTCCTGGAACATAAAGCTATATAGTCAGACCGCTGAATAAAGCAATTTCAACAATGTTCCGGAAACCGGAAGTAGTGGAAATAATGAAAGATATTTAGAAAAAAACGCAAAAAATGGGTGTTTGGGGGAAAAACTCGATTTCTCCGCCCAATATCAATGGATTAAACGAATTAGGCTTTCGTTGAGTGGCCCGAGGAATGGACGCCTGTATCTCGAAATCTTAACCGCAACTTTTTTTTTAACTTTCTCTATCGAGAGTCCATTCGATAGTCTTGTGAATTATGCCATCCAATAAGACTTTGAAATGTCTGGAATACGATAAAAAAGGGACTGAAAACGAAAAAAAGTCGAAAAATCGTGAAATTTTGCAAAATGCTCTATTACTTTATTATTTAAACAAATTTTTACAAAAAGATTACAGATTCGGATAGGTGATTTAATTACGATTCTAACGATGTATAATATGTATTGAGTTATTGAAATTTAATTTTCGATATTTTGACATTTTTGCATTTTTGGCACCTTTGAACATAGGATTTCTCAGGGTCATTTTATCTGATCAGATAATATAATATATCATTACAGAGCCCTGCCGCTATTTAATTGCCCAAACTGGTTATTAAAACTATTCCGACAATAATCTCCATACCCGAAGTATTCAAAAAATGAAAAAAAAGGGTTAAAAAATTGTCGCTCTTGCGAAAAGCTGGATTTCTCGGTCAGATATTACCGGACCAAAAGAAGTAAAGTGTCTTTGGATAGCCCCATTAATGGACTATTATATGGCATCTCAATGGTACGATTTCGATGGCTAGAAAATAAATTGTGGTACGCCGAAAATCTAGTATTTTCCGATTTTGGAGCCTTTTTAGACGTCTTTTTCTCGAAAACGACAAATCCGATTTTTCTGAAACTTTTTTAACGCAGAGTCCTATCGGTAGTCTGTGGCGTGAATTCAAAAGGAAAAGGTTTGAAATAATATAAGGGGTCCAAAAATGGCCTCAATCTTTGAAAAAAGTTGAAAAATCGTTAAATTATTGAATTTTTTTTATCTTTTTTACAAAAAACTACTGAATAGATGTTTCTGACACTTCTGTGACAGAAAGTTAAGTATCTAAACAAATTGTTAAAACTATCTCGACAATGATCCAAAAACCGGAAGTAGTCGAAAAAATATCCGATATTTTTGAATAAAAAACGTAAAAAGTAAAAGAAGTGGTGATCTTGTGAAAAGTGATTACTATGCCAGATTTCACCGAATCATAACAACTAAAGTATCATTGTATATCCTGATCAATGGACGATTTTATGACATCTAAATGGTAAAAATTTGCTGGTTAGGCAATACATTATGGGACGCTGAAAATCTTGTATTTTCCTTTTTGGAGCCTATTCAGACGCTTTTATTTCGCAAACTACTCTTAATTCATTTCAGAAACTTCTGTTACTTGGAGTCCTAGGGTGGTCTAGCCTCAATATATACTCATGTCAAAAAGAAAGTATACGCTGTGCATTTCATACTGCATCAACCAAAGTCGTTTTTCCATTCTATGCGGTATTTGGGTACAATTTCAATTTGTTTCACCTTTTATTTTGCAAAAATCGCGATTTCTCAGCCGGGTGTCACTAAATAAAAACAACTAAAGTATCGTTTGGTAGCTCAGTTAATGGGCTAATGTATGACACACTTCCTGTCTGATTCCTGAAAGCCGGTTCAGTGCTGCTTGTAGGTCTAGTTATTATTATTTTTTTTTTCGCCATAGCCTATTTCTCAGTGCCTGTAACAGATACTGATATGGGACCTTATTTCCTATCGGAAACCATGTGGTGGCTACTGCGCCGACCGGAAGTGGCCGAATTTCGTACGGTCCATAAAAATTAATAAACGGCCGTAGCTTCGTCAATTCTGTACCTATTTTCATACAAATGACATTTTCAGAAACCCTGAGTCTTTTCTCGGACGATAGCAGTTGAAAATTTTGAAATTTCGAAACTTCGTTGCTGACTTCTAGCGTTCGAAAAATGAAAAATTTTGTTTAACAGACAATTTTTGTTATTTTTCAAAATTTTCAAATTTGACCTACATTTTTGGATACCTGAAGACCATCCGATTCCAGAAATATAAGTTTCATTCCGAGTTATCGCCCTTTATTTTTCGATTTTTTTCGAATTTTCTGCCCTTTTCCCAACCCTTATATTTTTTGGAAAGGATAAATCATTAGTTCTGAAAGTCCTGGAACATAAAGCTATATAGTCAGACCGCTGCATAAAGCAATTTCAAAAACGATCCGGAAACCGGAAGTAGTCGAAATAATGATAGATATTTCGAAAAAAAAAGCATAAATTGGGTGTTTTGGGGGAAAAACTCGATTTCTCCGTCCAGTATTAATGGATTAAACGAATTTAACTTTCGTTGAGTGGCCCGAGGAATGGACTGTCGTATGATGCCCAATTTATACGGATACTATGACCAAGCAGCAAAATATGACATGCTGAAAATCAAGTATTTTCTGATTTGGAGCGTTTTTAGACGCCTGTATCTCGAAAACTTAACCGCAACTTTTTCTTTAACTTTCTCTATCGAGAGTCCATTCGATAGTCTTGTGAATTATGCCATCCAATAAGACTTTGAAATGTCAGGAATACGATAAAAAAGGGACTGAAAATCGAAAAAAGTCGAAAAATCGTGAAATTTTGCAAAATGCTCTATTACTTTATTATTTAAATAAATTTTTACAAAAAGATTACGGATTCAGATAGCTGACCTAATTACAATTCTAACGATGTATAATATGTATTGAGTTATTGAAATTTAATTTTCGATATTTTGACATTTTTGCATTTTTGGCACCTTTGAACATAGGATTTCTCAGGGTCATTTTATCTGATCAGATAATGTAATATATCATTACAGAGCCCTGCCGCTATTTAATTGCCCAAACTGGTTATTAAAACTATTCCGACAATAATCTCCATACCGGAAGTATTCAAAAAATGAAAAAAAAAAGGTTAAAAAATTGTCGCTCTTGCGAAAAGCTGGATTTCTCGGTCAGATATTACCGGACCAAAAGAAGTAAAGTGTCTTTGGATAACCCCATTAATGGACTATTATATGGCATCTCAATGCGACGATTTCGATGGTCAGAAAATAAATTGTGGTACGCCGAAAATCTAGTATTTTCCGTTTTTGGAGCCTTTTTAGACGTCTTTTTCTGGAAAACGACAACTCCGATTTTTCTGAAACATTTTTAACGCAGAGTCCTATGGGTGGGCTATGGCGTGAGTCCAACAATAAAAGCATTGAAATAACATAAGTGGTCCAAAAAGAGCCTCAATCTTGGAAAAAAGTTGAAAAATCCTTAGATTACTGAAAATGATCTTCTAATTTTCTTTCTTTGGAAAACAGCTGAATGGATTATTCTGAAACTTTTTGTACAGAAGGTAAGGTAACCAAACAACTTGTTAAAGCTATCCCGACAATGATCCAAAAAACGGAAGTAGTCGAAAAAATTTCGGATATTTTGAGAAAAAAAAACCCCTAAAAATTAAAAAAATGGAGATCTTGCGAAAAAAGTGATTACTACGCCAGATTTCACCGAATCAAAACAACTAAAGTGTCATTGGATAGTTCGAACAATGGACAATCTTATGAGATCTAAATGGTAAAAATTCGCGGGTTAGGCAATATATAATGGAACGCTGAAAATCTATTATTTTCCTTTTTGGAGCCTATTCAGACGCTTTTATTTCGAAAACTTCTCTTATTTCCTTTCTTAAACTACTGTTACTTAGAGTTCTAACGGTGGTCTATGGTGTGAATCCAAATTTAAAAGCCTCAATATTGTATAAATGGTCCAAAAGGGCCACAATCTTTGAAAAGAAGTCGAAAAATCGTTATATCTGTAAATCTGCTTCTAATGGTATAAGGGAGGTAAAACTGTCAATGGATCTTTCTGAAACTTCTGGTACAGGAAATTAAGTTCCCATACCACTTGTTAAATCTATCCCGATAATGATCCGTAAACAGGAAGTAGTCAAATAAATATTCGATATTTAAAAAAAAAAAAAAACAGTAAAAAAAATCGGTGCTCTTGCAACAATCGGGATTTCACCGTCGGATGTGACCGGATCAAAACATCTAAAGTATCGTTTGGTAGCTCGATAAATGGGTTATCGTACGACACACTTCCTGTCTGATTCCTGAAAGCCGGTTCAGTGCTGCTTGCAGGTCTGGTTCTTATTATTATTATTCTTCTTTTGTTTTTAGTAGATCTCAGCAACTGCTTGTCGGATCGTTACGATTTCTTCGGTTTTACTGGAAAAGAGGGTGTGACTTAGAGGATAAAGCTATTTTGAACGTTCTGCGACAATACGAAATGTCCGAAATCACCGAAGCTATTGTTTTTAGAAATATTGCAGTAATTTTAACTATAATCATTGGATTTTAAATTTCGATACATTTTGGCATAGCCGGCTACTTTTGATTTTTGATTTTCGGCAAATCGTCGCAGATATTAGGCGCCAAATTTCGAAAATTTAAATTTTTACAAAAAACTTTTTTATTTATGAATATTTTTTAGTTGTGTTTTACACAAAATTAACGAGTCAATTGACTTGAGCAAAAATCTGATTTTTTTTTGTCTCAGTAATTTTCCTTTGCCGCCATTGGCTAATTCAGTTTTTCAGTCCTAGATTAATTATTTATTGTTCGATTTGTATAAAACAAAGTTCATATGCTCCGTTGTCTCAATTGCCATTTTTTATGTTACCGATAGAGTTATCTGTCGGCACCAGAAGTGGCGTAATTTTACCAAAAACTACAATTTTGACAGTTAGATACCACTTTTTGAAAGCAAATATTATTTTTTTCAAATTTGGTATAACTGAAAGGGTGCGCCCTTTAAAGGCGCACAAAATGTTGGGCCCATTTTTTTAATTTCGATTCCGTTTTCGGGCTATTTCGATTAAAAGGTGAAAAAAGGTGTAAAATTAAGTTATTTACAACCCATCCAGCGTTTTCATATTTTAAAATATTACTTCGTAACTTTCATAAACTCGTAGCAATAATCTATACGGAGAGAATGTATGTGAAAATTAATTTGTAATAGGCGCAGTTGCCGAGAAATGGTCAATTTTGCATGAGTCACTATTTACGCTATTGTACCTGCAATTATTATTGGATTTTCGTAAAAGTGAAACCATTTGATGCATTATGTCAATTTTGACTAGTTTAACTCAATTTAACATGTTCAATGTCACCAGAAATGACGAAATTTGGACAAAAACTGTAATTATAGCCGTCGAAACAAATAATTTATTCAAATGAGTCGTATTTGTTGTTTGTTTAAGATTTTGATATTTGATTCTAATTAACTAAAAGAATGGACCCATACGATCATATAGATATCACAAAATGGTTTCTAACTTGTTCAGTTGCGGAGAAATAGGCAATTTTCAACAGGTCACTTTTCAAGGTTTTTTGTCCATAAAAGTGTCAATTATTATTCGATTTTCATGAAATTTTAACTGTGGGATACCTAATGCCATTTACGATTTCATACAAGTAATTTAAGATTTTCATTATCACCGGAAGTAACGTTATTTTGGCAAAAACTGTATTTTTAGCCTTCAAAACAGATACTTTATTCAAATGAGTCTGATTTGTAATGTTTTTACAATTATGATATTTGATTCCAATCAGCAAATAGATTGAACCCATACGATCATACAGATACCAGAAAATGGTTTCTAACTTGTACGGTTGCAGAGAAATAGACGATTTTCTACAAGTCACTTTTCAAGGTTTTTGGTCTATAAAAGTGGCAATTCGCTTTACATCAAATTTTCACCATGTGATGCCTTATGCCATTTCTGATTTCATAAAACTAATTGAACATTTTCATTATCACCGGAAGTACTGTACAATTACATGTAACAAATGTATAAAATGAATTGATATTGCTGGATTTGGTTGATTCGGCGTCCATTTTATTTGATGTGTGCAATGCTTATGTGGAAACCTGTTTAATGGTTTCATTGGTACCAGAAGTGACATGTTTATGGTAACGTGCCACCGGTGAAACCCATCATTACTGCATCACAGTTCTAGTTACTATTTGCATCGTTATATATATATTGTTTAATAGTTACTATTTCTCAAATGTAAATAGATATTCACACAATTCTTCAGTGCTCAGAATTTCAGCTTGTATATATGCATGTGTATGAAATTCAATATTATCTGCTATCATATTATCTGTTTCAATAAAATTAGTGTTGATGATCTTTTTTTAATCATTAGTTGTCATCCCAAATTTAATAATCCATACAGACATCAAAGTGCCGCACGTCCCTAAACATGTGCCAATCCGCATGTAACGAGAATAAATATAAATTGTAAATTAAATAACAATACACATTGCGCCGTATTCTGCATGGGGAACCAGGGCTGAGGTTATGGTAATGGGTAATGGTAATGGAATGTAATGATTACATTTTTTTGTAATGGTCATGTAATGAATAATGGAAGGTTTAAAATGTAATGGGTAATGGAAATATAATTAATTACATTAAAAAAAACATGGAATGGTCAATTACATTTCAATTACTTTTCAATTACTTTTGATTGCATTTTCAAGACATTGCCTTGTTGATGTTTGTAGCTGGAAATCTGTTGCCCTTGTCAATAGTAGATAGTAGTCAAACCAAGACACCTTTTGAATTACTTGATCCAAGATATCAACTACCAAGCCGTAAGCACCTAACTGTCAAGTTGTTAGCCGATAAAGCCAGTGCTTTTAAAGACAAACTCATACGATGTCTGAAATCTGTTGATAGTGTATGTCTCACTGTAGACTTGTGGTCCAACAGAACAATGCCACGAACCTGATACAACAAAGCAACAATGTTTCTGGAAGCCTTACCATCCCTGTAACGCAAGGTCTACGTCACCAACTTAACGCTCTATCAACGGTTTATTCCAATAAGATGATGGGGACATTTAAAGAACCCTTAGAAAGACGACTAGGTCACTATGAGGTGGATGAAGAATATGTGTTGGCTGCAGTACTTGATCAAAGATTCAAACTAAGATGGTGCAAAGAAGAAAGTAACAGTGTGGAGAAGACTCTCATCAACAAAGCTGAACAGTTTGAAAAAATTACTATGGATGCCAACAAAGAATGCAGTACACCACCTAAGAAGACTGCGAAATTGGATGATTTCTTTGGTTTCATGGCAGAAGATGCAGCTAGTATTAATAAACCAACATCATGTGAAATGAACGTGAAGGATCATTTGAGGCAGCCATGTATACCAATGGATTCAGACCCTATATTATTTTGGAATCAAAACCAAGCCAACCACCCAGTTTTGGCAAAGATGGCTTGTAGATATTTATGTATACCGGCTTCCAGTGCCCCTGTGAAACGTCTGTTTAGCGTGGCCGGGAAACTGTTCCGACCAGACAGATGCTCAATAAATGATGCAACATTTGAGAATTTGATGATGTTAAAATGCAACAGCGATTTGTAAACTTGATATGATGAAAGTGCTTAATATGATGTGGAAAAGTTGTTACTATGATATGCATATCTATAAGGTTTTCTGATAATTTTATTTTGACAAGTTAGTGCTTACTTGATGAAATATAAATTTTTCTAATATGAGGATAATGTTTTTATGACTTAATTAGTGCTTATTGTGATACATGCTTATTGTGATACATGTTTTGTAATTGTCCCTTAAATGTAATAAATATATTTTAAAATGAGTAAATTTGTTATTCTGTGCATTGGGGATGGGGGGGGGGGGTAAAGTAATGGGTAATGGTAATTAATTACTTTCAATGTAATGGGTAATGGTAATTAATTACATTGCTAAAAATGAGAAAGTAATTGTAATGATTACTTTCAAAAAGTAATGGTAATGTTATTAATTACATTTCCAATGTAATGGCCCCAGCCCTGTGGGGAACCCGTTGTAAGAACGGGAACGGGTACAAATAGTGCGACGAATCAAACCTTGCCACTGAGCATTTAAATTCATATTTAAATATGAACGTATTTATAATAGATCGATTTTTCTAACCATCTTCGGTGTCTTTTGCAAACTACGGCGGTAATCGAAATCGTCGACAATAGTCCCTTTGTTCACTGTCATCCATTATTCTTTAAAAAATTATCTCCAATTCGAGAATATTAATAAATAATAATTTATTCAGGATACTTATAATCACTTGTAGTACCAATACTCACCAGAAATTTATATAGTTAACGATTTCACGCTCTACTGGCGACGGTTCCACTTACTGGCGCACATCAAAGATAACTGGCGGTTTCACTCAGGTACTGAAATTAAATGAAATGCTCTGCATAGAAACTGGCAGATATTTAAATACACCCAGGAAAGAGAGATTATGTAAATATTGTACACTGAAGACGTTGGAAGATGAACACCATTTTTTGTTAATTTGTCCTGCATATAATGCCTTAAGAGAATTGTATTTACCATCTAAGTATTATACTAGTCCAAATATCTATAAATTTGTCTCTTTGATGTCGTCAACTGATCAAAAACTTATTATATCTACAGCTAAATTTATATATTTCGCTTTTGCTCAACGTACATCATTACCTTCCTAAACTTGAAAGTTAATTTTATTGTATATTTATTGTTTGTGAATAACTATTATTATTTTTGTTTTTTGTTTTTTCTTTTTCTTTTTAATTACACGTTTTTTCATTTTGATTGTATTATTGTATAATTTAAGGCTATAAGTTGTTTAACTTATTATTATAACGTCCTACTGTTCTGCTCCTATACTGGGCTAATGAAGACGGGCATACACCATACAGTGTGCTATGAGGTAAATTTTGCCCGGGTAGCGGCACTATAGCCTACTCTTATATCGAATTCCAACTGCCAAGGGATCTTTTACATGCATTCCAATGTATACACGGGACCTCGGTTTTTCGTCTCATCCGAAGGACTATACAGCTGTAATTGTCAGGCCCTCCGTCCTGCATCAAGTTCAAGTTCTTTATTCCTTTAAGTCTAAGACTCATCAGGTATAACATACAGCACAAACAAATAAATAAATACAATATGTACAAAAACAATATCAAACACATATATACAACACATTTCTAGGAATATAGGAGAGCAAACATTTTTCTATTCACGTTGTTTGTTTGCCAAGTATAGAAATTTCCCTAGATTAATAAATTCATTAGTTTTATCAGTATTTAATAGTTGGATTAACTTATAGATACTGGGGTTGGTATAAAAGTATTTTTTTATATATTTAATCCTAAGATCCGTATATAATGGGCAGATTAAGATAAAATGATATTCATCTTCAATATCATCTAAATTGCAGTTTGTGCAAATTCTATCGCATCTTTTAATTTTATTATATCTTCCCTTTTCGATATTGAGATTATGGCTTGATAATCTTATTTTAGTTATTGCTTTACGATATTTAATATTTATTTGTTTTGTTAGGTAATATTGCAGGGAAATTGTATCAATGATTTGTTTATATATAACTCCCTTAGATGATTGTCTTATTTGCCCGTAGCACTCTTGTCTAAATATGTCGAGTAGTCTCCCTTTAATGATGAAAATATCGGATTTACAAATCTTATGAAATGAGGTTTCCCACATATAACCAAGCCCTAATTTAAATAATTCATTTTTAACATTTATTACCCACGGGTCGTCATTTATAATCATATCCTTAAAACACTGGCGAAGTAAATTGTTTTCTGTATTACATAAACGGATCCAATATTTAAATATTTTAATTTTACGAGTAATTTCTAATGGGTACCTGCCCAGTTCGAAATATAACATACAGGTATTCGTAGAATTACGTGTCCACAAAATTCTTTTAAGATAATTAGTATGAATTTTTTATACCTCCCCAGCTTTGTGAAAACCCCATATCTCTGAACCGTAGGATAAAATAGTACCTATGTATGTATCAAATACCGAAAGTTTGGTTAAAATATTGAAATAATTATATTACAAACTTTTTGGACTGAAAATAAAGCTTTTCTACCCTTGTCTGCTAATTTCCGTTGTGTGGAGCTGAATTTACCATTGAAATTTAATAATAGCCCGAGGTAGTTAAAATTATCTACAATGTCGACATGAACGTTATTAATGGTCCAGGACTCAGTTGTTTTGATCTTTCCCCCATTTCTAAAAATCATAATTTTGGTCTTATCAGTGTTAACGATCATATTCCATGTCTGAGTATAATTGTATAGAGAATTTAAAAGGTTTTGAAGGCCTTCAACCGTTTCCGAAAATATGACCTTATCATCTGCATACATTAAAAGGAATAAATTAAGTGTTTGGATATTAACTGAAGGACAATTATCAGATATGAATTGAGACTCACAATCGTTAACAAAGAATGAAAATAAAAGCGGAGAGAGAACCTCGCCCTGAAATAATCCATTTGTACCTTCAAAATATTCAGATAGATCTCCATTATATTTTACACAACATTTAACTTTATCATATAATGATCTGATAATGGCAAGTATCTTCCCTTTAACGCCCTCATGAATTAGTTTATACCATAAGTTAGATCTGTTAACATAGTCGAATGCCTTTCTATAATCAATAAAACAACAATACAATCTCCTTTTATTTTTTAAACTTCTATTAACGAGAGCCTGTAAAATAAATATGGCATCCACCGTTGACTGATTTTTACGAAATCCAAACTGGCACGTGCTTATTTTGTTATTGTTTTTATCAAATTGTAACAATCTGTTATTTAAAATCGAAGTAAAGAGTTTACCCAAACAAGGTACAATTGTAATTCCTCTAAAATTATCGGGGTTATTCGGGTCCCCTTTTTTGAAAACAGGTATGATATTCCCTGCAGCCCAAGACGTCGGGTAACATCCAGAATCAAGAATGTTATTAAATATTTTAAGTACACATGGTATTAGTTCCGTCTCAAAATATTTTAGCATCTCGTTTTTAATGTTGTCACTAGCTGATGCTTTATTTAAATGTAACCGCTTAATATTTTCTCTTATTTCAGTCTCAGTAATCGGTTGATCTAGGTCCGTTACGTCATTATTCACATAGTTATCTAGGAAGTTATCGACGACAGCATTTGGGACAGGATTAGACGATGATACCCTCTTGAAATGGGTATAAAATGCATTTATATCTAAATTGGAGTTCATCCTGGATTAGCGTTTATTAAACAATTTATGGAAAGTTTTCGGGTTCGATTTTCTAATAAACTCAAAGTGATTTCCCGTTTTATTTTTATATTCATATTTCAACTTATAATTATACTTTGCTTGTACTAAATCTAATCTATTTTCTTTTGTTTTATTCTTGTTATAACGATTAAGTATTGATTTGTATTCTTTGTATTTAGCTCGACACGCCTCAGTGAACCATGGCTTGTCTATTCTGGTTACATCTCACTGTGCCCACTTTTGATTAATCCAATTAAGGTCTAATTAGGATTAGTGTATTAAGCGGATTAGGATTAGGTGTTATAGGTAATTAGATGGAAAAAAACAAATATTGAAAGTGACTAAATATTCAGTCTTATAATTGGTGAGATGAACTCACTGTAATCGTTAAAGTGATGAATTTTATTCAAAAAATGACACTTGAATATAATATGAATTATGTTCAGTAAGCCTACACATTACACGGTCTTTATAAGGACACACAGAAGTCAGTCTGTCATATTTCATCATGGCAAACGTTCAAGTAAACATCCAGTACATCCCCAATGCTCAAGGTGGAGAAAACTTAGTCCATGAAGAATACAAATTCCGAGTGAAGAATAGGAAGGCAGAACGAGTATACTGGAGATGTTGTATAAAAGGTTGTCCAGCAACCCTGAACACCCACCAAGGCTTTATTACCAAATATTCCAGAAACCACAACCATGTTGCTAACCCACACAAGGTGGCAGTCGACAAATTTCTCGTTGCCATGAAAACCAAGGTGCAAGAGGAAACCAAACCAGTCTGTTCCATCTATCAAGAAGAAGTATCAGGTATGTATTTATCTCTAATGTTGTGTGCCGTTGATTTAAATGATTCAACGTTAAAGCATACTGAACATGTTCTTCCGTAACAAACCAATCGAGTGTCTGGTCGAGTATTAATGATATAATAATATGTATAATAAATATTTTCTTTTTGTTTGTTTACAGCCCTTCGATCTGACCGTGACTCAGGTGAGATGATCAGAGAGATTCCAACATTCTATAGTTGCTGTGCTTCCCTGTATAGAGCCCGAGCAAAGATCCTCCCAGCACTTCCTCAGACCCGCAACGATATCCAGCTTCCAGATTCTTATAACCAAGACCACATCCGGAGACGACTTCCTTCTCCACGCAGCAGCCGACAGCAGGTTTCTAGTGTTTTCCACACAAGAAAATCTTTACCATCTCGCCAATGCAGACACTATATACTGTGATGAAACATTTAGCATGAGTCCTACCTTATTCACCCAGATCTACACTATACATGCTTTTGTACACAATAAAATGTTCCCTTTGGTGTATGCACTATTACCCGATAAGAAGGAGGCAACATATGTTGAGTTCCTCAGATGTGTTAGAGACAAAACATTGGCACTTGTCAATGTTAATCTTAACCCAGGCCATGTGTTTACAGATTTCGAAGTTAGTATGCAAAATGCTGTGAGAACTGTGTTGCCGAGGTCAGAACTAAAAGGTTGTTTTTTTCACTTTGGTCAGTGTATTTGGCGCAATGCGCAGAAATATGGACTACAAGCAGATTTTTCTCGGGTGCCAGAAATCAATAAAATCGTCAAGCAAGCAGCAGCATTACCATTAATTCCAATACAGCAGGTTGAAGATGTATGGCTGCATGCCCTTGATGATGCACCACTCCAAGATGCCAGAGTGTTGCAATTTGCAGATTACGTAACTGAGTTCTGGGTGGAGGGGCAGCATGACAGAATGATGTGGAACCATTTCCACACTGAAGGTTCACGCACAACGAACCATGTTGAAGGATGTCATTCCAAGATAACATCCATTATTGCCATCCCTCACCCAAATATTTTCAAGTTGGTGGCTTTTTTTAAGAATGAACAAGCTTACTCCGAAGTAACCATTCTCCAGTTAGGTGCCAACGGAAAATTACGGCCTAAGAGAAGAAAGTACAGGCAACTAGAAACCCGACTCCAAACTCTGAAAACAGATCTTCAGAACGGTATAAAGACTGTATTCGAGTATGCCGATGGCGTAGCCCGTTTAACTACATTGTAAATTTTCATTGTTTATCTTGTTTTTGTGTGATGTATGATATACCCATGTATGTTATACTTTTATTACATATTTTATATATAAAACATCGAAAATTGTTATATTTTCATTAAATTATAAAGTGCTAATGTGATGTATGATATATCCATGTATGTTATATTTTTATTAAATATTTTATATATAAAACATCGAAAATTGTTATATTTTCATTAAATTATAAAGTGCTAATGTGATGTATGATATATCCATGTATGTTATATTTTTATTAAATATATATAAAACATCGAAAAATAAAAAAAAAATTACATAAAATATTTGGTTTTTTTTTCCATCTAATTACCTAATCCTAATCCGCTTAATCCACTAATCCTAATTAGACCTTAATTGGATTAATCAAAAGTGGGCACAGTGAGGACACACCGTGAGAAATATACGTGTTGTCACTGTTGTTAGTAGTCGCTTAAACCCGCCAGTACTTGTCAGTATACAAAAATAACGTGACTAATTAAACAAACGGGAGTTTATCCGAACATATCACTAGTAAGACGCGTACGGGAGAAATTGGAAAAAGCGTGACTAATTAAGAAACCGTAGTATTTAGGCTACCGCTCAGTACCTGAGTAGGGGATCACGTGGGTAAGACGCTGGCTGGAGGTCGGGTGTTCGATCCCTGCATTGGCCGAGAAAGTTCATCCAGATTTTCCGGCGTGGTTCCCCCTTGTCAAAGAATATACAGTGGAACATCCAACATCGTGCGGGATCGTTACAATAATTCGGATCACACAGCGTTTCGGAATACCTAGTTTTCTCCAAAACCTTAAATACTGTAATTTCGAAAACCGGAAGTATTTTTATATTGTAGCTTCGAATCACCAGAATGCTATTCCCTTTATAAATGATAAAATTTTCTGTACTTTCAAAATTTTATTATATTAAATAATTAACAATAACAATGCATGCGTACAATATATTCATAAATCGTTTACATGTAATATCAATGCATGCGTACAATATATTTATAAATATCAATGCATGTAATCGTTTAAAGTAGTTTGCTTAGTTAAGATTACCGGAAGCATATCGTAAGGCGGAGTCCTGGGCAACATCTTCTAACAAATGAATTGTTGCGATCATCTTTTCGTCCTTTATCTGTGCGAAGTGTTTAATGTCATTGAGCATGCGTAGGAATTGGAGATTGTGGATAGCGCTACACAGGTTATTAATGAGGATAATACTGTTATTACACATTTGGCTGATATAATTACAAGCATAGATAAAAGATTATCCAATATTGAACGAGATATAAAAAGAATCGACTCAATAGAAAAAATCCTCACTTCCGTAACAAATACAGTCACAAGATTAGAGACAGATATTGATAGTGTGAATAATAAATGTGTGAAAACGGATACAAATGTGAAAAGGAGAGAATCCAAATGTGTCGAAATCGGAGAAAAGGCAGATTTAAATTTAGTGAGTATAGCTAACTTCACAAGTAGATTTCAACAGGTGAACGATCATATTAACAAGCTACGCGATCATGTTGACTCTGTAATGACAGAAAACGATAACCTGGAGGAAACTATTACTGATCTCCAATGCCGTTCCATGAAAAATAAGCTAATATTCAATGGGTTACGAGAAGAAACTAACGAAGACACGGAATACAAATTGAGGCAATTTATTTTCTACGAGCTAGAAATTGACTATAAAATAGAATTTGGAAATGTTCACCGGTTCGGAAGAGTAGCCGAGGGTAAATCCCGCCCCATTGTAGCCCGTTTTATTTACCACAAGGATCTGGAATTTGTTATTAGTAGGGCCTTTAAGCTAAAGGGTAAGATCTACGGTATTAATCAACAATTCCCTGTGTCAATCGAACAAGAACGGAAAAACTCTATCCAGTAATAAAGAGGCTCAAGATAGATGGACATAAGACAAAATTAGTTAGAGATAAACTCTATGTTGACGGAAAATTATATGTGTCAAACAAAAGAAATAATGGGGTGGCAGCAGATAATTCCCAAAGAATATCAAGACCGTGGGAAAATCGAGAATGTACAACTAGCAGAGTTGGTAATAAACGGAAGCATCTGTCATCGTCCTCTACACCTGATAGTATGAGATACGAAAGGACTATATAGGATAAGGAGGAGAGTAAAATATCTATAATTTCGTGGAATATTGGCAAAGGCCTATGTAGTAAGCTGAAGGACTATAATTTTGTTAAAATATTAAGTAACTATGAAATACTCGTTTTATATGAATGTTGGATAAATATTGATGATATTATAGAATTGTGCAACTATGTCACTTATGCATATGCTAGGGAATCTGGCAAAGGTGGTGGTATCGTCGTATTTGTTAAAAAATCTATAAACAACGTTTGTAATACAATTGAAAATCATTTTAATACTCTGATTGTTATAAAGATAATTAGTAAAGTAACAACTGTCTATCTGTGTGCCTGTTATGTACCACCTTATGGTAGCATATTCTATACAAAAACATTTGCTGATCATTTTATTGTCTTGGAAGATATTATTATGAATATATTGACAGGGGTGTTCTACTTGTCGCCGGTGATCTCAACTGTCGGACAGCTAAGCTGGATGATTTTATTACTAATGATAAAATATTAGATAAAAACCTTGGTAGCCTAAGTCGTTTCTGCGAATATGCTCCTGATATGCAATTGACCCCGCGCAATAACGAGGACGATACAGTCAACCAGTTTGGTCGGCAGTTAATTAACCTATGTAAAACAACAGGTTTAAGAATTGTAAATGTCAGACACAAAGATAATCTCAATGGAAATCTTACTTTTTGTAATAGTAAAGGCTCAAGTTTAATAGATTATTTATTAGTTGATTATAAAGCTATTGATATTATTAATCATTTTGAATCTGGCAAATTTAATGAATTCTCAGACCATTCCCCACTTGTTTTTAATATTTTCAAAGAAATACAATTTGATCTATTAGTGGAAGGGTCAACTAGTATCAAAACTATACCAAATGTTTCAGTGGATTGGAGTAATATTGATAAGATCGAACAAATTTGTGTTGTACTGAGAAATAATCAAGATTTGTTGTTGCAGGCATGTGACACAAACGATTCTAACCAGGTCACTATCGACTATAGTGTCGAAAAGTTCTCACTAGTCTTACAAGATTTGATGTGTGATCACACTGTGACAACAGTGCGCACCAATCGTACGAACAAGCGATACAGCATAGAGGTGTGTCCTCACTGTGCCCACTTTTGATTAATCCAATTAAGGTCTAATTAGGATTAGTGGATTAAGCGGATTAGGATTAGGTGTTATAGGTAATTAGATGGAAAAAAAAACCAAATATTTTATGTAATTTTTTTTTTATTTTTCGATGTTTTATATATATTTAATAAAAATATAACATACATGGATATATCATACATCACATTAGCACTTTATAATTTAATGAAAATATAACAATTTTCGATGTTTTATATATAAAATATTTAATAAAAATATAACATACATGGATATATCATACATCACATTAGCACTTTATAATTTAATGAAAATATAACAATTTTCGATGTTTTATATATAAAATATGTAATAAAAATATAACATACATGGATATATCATACATCACATTAGCACTTTATAATTTAATGAAAATATAACAATTTTCGATGTTTTATATATAAAATATGTAATAAAAGTATAACATACATGGGTATATCATACATCACACAAAAACAAGATAAACAATGAAAATTTACAATGTAGTTAAACGGGCTACGCCATCGGCATACTCGAATACAGTCTTTATACCGTTCTGAAGATCTGTTTTCAGAGTTTGGAGTCGGGTTTCTAGTTGCCTGTACTTTCTTCTCTTAGGCCGTAATTTTCCGTTGGCACCTAACTGGAGAATGGTTACTTCGGAGTAAGCTTGTTCATTCTTAAAAAAAGCCATCAACTTGAAAATATTTGGGTGAGGGGTGGCAATAATGGATGTTATCTTGGAATGCCATCCTTCAACATGGTTCGTTGTGCGTGAACCTTCAGTGTGGAAATGGTTCCACATCATTCTGTCATGCTGCCCCTCCACCCAGAACTCAGTTACGTAATCTGCAAATTGCAACACTCTGGCATCTTGGAGTGGTGCATCATCAAGGGCATGCAGCCATACATCTTCAACCTGCTGTATTGGAATTAATGGTAATGCTGCTGCTTGCTTGACGATTTTATTGATTTCTGGCACCCGAGAAAAATCTGCTTGTAGTCCATATTTCTGCGCATTGCGCCAAATACACTGACCAAAGTGAAAAAAACAACCTTTTAGTTCTGACCTCGGCAACACAGTTCTCACAGCATTTTGCATACTAACTTCGAAATCTGTAAACACATGGCCTGGGTTAAGATTAACATTGACAAGTGCCAATGTTTTGTCTCTAACACATCTGAGGAACTCAACATATGTTGCCTCCTTCTTATCGGGTAATAGTGCATACACCAAAGGGAACATTTTATTGTGTACAAAAGCATGTATAGTGTAGATCTGGGTGAATAAGGTAGGACTCATGCTAAATGTTTCATCACAGTATATAGTGTCTGCATTGGCGAGATGGTAAAGATTTTCTTGTGTGGAAAACGCTAGAAACCTGCTGTCGGCTGCTGCGTGGAGAAGGAAGTCGACTCCGGATGTGGTCTTGGTTATAAGAATCTGGAAGCTGGATATCGTTGCGGGTCTGAGGAAGTGCTGGGAGGATCTTTGCTCGGGCTCTATACAGGGAAGCACAGCAACTATAGAATGTTGGAATCTCTCTGATCATCTCACCTGAGTCACGGTCAGATCGAAGGGCTGTAAACAAACAAAAAGAAAATATTTATTATACATATTATTATATCATTAATACTCGACCAGACACTCGATTGGTTTGTTACGGAAGAACATGTTCAGTATGCTTTAACGTTGAATCATTTAAATCAACGGCACACAACATTAGAGATAAATACATACCTGATACTTCTTCTTGATAGATGGCACAGACTGGTTTGGTTTCCTCTTGCACCTTGGTTTTCATGGCAACGAGAAATTTGTCGACTGCCACCTTGTGTGGGTTAGCAACATGGTTGTGGTTTCTGGAATATATGGTAATAAAGCCTTGGTGGGTGTTCAGGGTTGCTGGACAACCTTTTATACAACATCTCCAGTATACTCGTTCTGCCTTCCTATTCTTCACTCGGAATTTGTATTCTTCATGGACTAAGTTTTCTCCACCTTGAGCATTGGGGATGTACTGGATGTTTACTTGAACGTTTGCCATGATGAAATATGACAGACTGACTTCTGTGTGTCCTTATAAAGACCGTGTAATGTGTAGGCTTACTGAACATAATTCATATTATATTCAAGTGTCATTTTTTGAATAAAATTCATCACTTTAACGATTACAGTGAGTTCATCTCACCAATTATAAGACTGAATATTTAGTCACTTTCAATATTTGTTTTTTTCCATCTAATTACCTATAACACCTAATCCTAATCCGCTTAATACACTAATCCTAATTAGACCTTAATTGGATTAATCAAAAGTGGGCACAGTGAGATGTAACCTTTCTCACGAGTTTCCATGAATAGTAACCACAATTAATCATTTCTACTTGCTTAATGGATATTATAACGCAGAAGCCCGTTATTAAAAGCTCTGACACCAGTTCTACACACTATGCATCTTGTAGTGTGTGGCGGCTTCTTTGATGATTATCCAATCAACAATTTTAATCTCCTGACCACTAGCTGGCACTAAGGTGCTAATTAATTGATGAGATTAACTGAGTTAATCTCACTAAAGTTATATTATACAACAGACTACTAATGTATAGATTGTTCTTCAGTATAACACTATCATGTAAATATTATGCCGTATGTGTTGTGGATGTTTCGTTACGAAAGGAGTGCATTTATTACGATTTTCGTGGTCAGCACCAAAGAAATCCTAAATAAAAAACATACTAAACGACAAAATATATAAAATGAATTGCGGAAATAGTCGGAGAAAATTTTTACTACTATTTTCGTCTCCAGCACCCCTGAAAACCCATGGAAAGATATATTCACGACAAAACAGCAGATAAATGGCCTGGTTGCTATGTGATTTTGTTTTGGAACATACCAAATCTTTGACTTGCTTTTTCTTAAAACTTACTTTTGTGAGTTGGGTAGCTTCTAATGGAAACAGCTCAGACAATTTTTGTCCAATTCAAAAAAACTATACATCAAATTGAAGGTAATGAGTTGGAGAATGTGAAAATAACAATAATTCAATTTTCAAAATTTCCTCATTGTGACTCAGTATGCTTTGGGGGGTCACAAATGGTCATCCCAAAATGGCGAACCCTCTGGTTAACTTTAGATACATTGCTAATACTAAAGGTGGTCAGAATTTAGTGCTAGACTCAGAGTTAAGTCTAGACTTAATATTATCATATACTGGCAATGTTGTAAAAAGACCACAGCTAGGGTTACCATTCGCGATGGTATTCTAGCATCGCCTCTTCAGAGGAGAACAAGATAGCAGTCCAAGAGGTTGTGGAGACGATGAAGGCCAGAGTCAGAGCTGACTGCAGAGCTGTGCCTTTTTTTTTTTACAAAGAAGAGCTTCGAAGTAAAATTATAACCTTTTGTTTGAAACAATATTTATTATGAAGATTTATACATTTATCATTTACAATTACAGAATTATGGGATCTGAAAACAAGCAAAAGCTTATGTAAAAGGTTAGTGAACTGTACTTTCATTATTTAATTATCCTTTCATTGAGAATCTAGTAACACAATCAGTTTCTTTTAATATTATTATATAATATTATATTAGATTTTAATATATTCCCTTTTCATTGTTTAGCTGTTCAAGTTATCAAACAAAATTCATTGAAAATCAATATACTTGTTCGTCTCAAGACCTTAAACTATGTTTATCAATCCAAAGTCAATCGAATGATAACTTTGGTCTCTAGAGCATCCACAAGATTTTTCAAAGTGATCAAGGGCCATAACTCTAGTAGTAATTATCGGAAAATCATTGGGCTTCTTCGTCTCCCGACCTTAAACATCGTGTATAAATTTAAAGTCAATCGGATATTAACTTTAGCCTTTAGAGCGTCCACGAGATTTTTCAAAGTGATCAAGGGCCATAACTCTGGCAGTAATTATCGGAAATCGTTGAAAATCAATAGGCTTCTTCGTCTCATGACCTTAAATAATGGGTCTAAAGTCAATCGGATATTAACTTTAGCCTCTAGAGCGTCCACTATTATTTCAAAGTGATCAAGGGCCATAAATCTGGCAGTAATTATCGGATATCGCTCAAAATCGATAGGCTTCTTCGTCTCGTGACCTTAAATGAAATGAAATGGAGTTTAACGTCCTACTGTTCTGCTCCTAACCTGGGCTAATGAAGACGGGCATACGCCATACAGTGTGCTATGAAAGAAATTTTGCCCGGGCAGCGGCGCTACGGCCTACTCTTACATCGAATTCCAACTGCCAAGGGATATTTTACGTGCACGCCAATGTGTACACGGGGCCTCGGGTTTCGTCCCACCCGAACGGATGAACTTTCTCGGCCAATGCTGGGATCGAACACCCGACCTCCAGGCTAGCGAGCCAGCGTCTTACCCACTTAGTATAAATTTAAAGTCAATGGGATAGTAACTTTGGCCTCTAGAGCGTCCACAAGCGATTGTGGACGCCGGACCGACGACAATATACAACCACATTTCAATGTGAGCGTATAAAAAGCGTGCGTAGCACCGCACCTGGGAATTGAACTTGAGCATGTACCATATTGATAGGTAACATCCTTTTATTGAAATTTAACATGGCCACTATCAGCCACCATAGCAATCACATTACTCACAAAATACTGACAAGCATGGGAACGCCCGCCTGTGGGCTACTTCCGGATATAAAATGATACAAATTGTTCGACCACATTTACCTACACCTCACTTGCAACTATTTCTATAATCATTGCGAATCGTTGTATTTAATATCTTTATCAATAGTCATGGCTACTCGTAGAAAGATTAAATACTCTAGTAGTAGGACCTTTTTTAGGCCCTGCGGTGTGTGCAGGCGAGATTGTGAAAGAACTAAAAGTATCTTGTGCGATTGTTGTGGTGTATGGTTCCATTGTGGTTCCATTTAACTTTTTTCGACAACATTCCACTATTCCCTTCAGCTGCCTGTCCTGTTATTTTGATGGAATATTAGTGATACATATTGTTATTCATCTGGTATAAAGAGATTGTTGTTGTTCGTAGTGTTTAACCTCCGCTTCCACTCAAGGTGACATCGAAGACAAATCGTCTTATTTTCATTTTTATTATCTTAGCTAATCTATAATATGATTTAATATATTTACAGCGAATATCTTTATATTTTTTTAGGTATCAATACAAAATGGTACTCATCTTCACCTCATCATTATCACAAAATTTACAAAATCTGTTACTTCTATAAATAAGTTATGGGCAGATAAACGGATTTTTCAAATACATACATCTCAGATGGTAATTTGTTGATGTGACTGAAATAATATCCAATATCCCGTCTGCTGTTCTCTGACTTAGTTTAGACAACATTTATGCAATAAGTTCTAGTAAAACAATGGAAAGAAAAAAAGAGACTAGTAATGGTCTTGATTTATTCATCATCCCAAATAATGAATAACTATAAATAAATACTGAACTTTTCAAAAATAAAAATGACAATAAATATATAAAGAAACTTGCCATATAAATCAAAGATTTGAAAAAAAAACCCAAACATAGAGTACATTTTTACTTAACAGAACAGGTTGAAGTTAAGAAAATGCTCAGTAATAATCCTTCTTGAATCCAGTGATGAAAAGTCCCAGTTTGTACATTGAAAAGTAACAGGATGGTATGTAAGGGGGAATATTTTAAAGTGTTATGAAGTTGAAATTATGAACACTTTCAATTGTGAAGATCATTTTCTAGTTAAACTATTTACATATCAAATTGCACGTAAGAAGTAACTGTTTTCTATAGATATACTATAAATTAAACATGTTACTTACAGATATTCTGTTGTAATACAGTATAAAAAATACATTTTTAATTGTGTATTTTATCATATTGAGGACGGCATAAGATTTCACATTATAATATCTGACAATGACATTTACTGTTGATGATTTCAGGACTAGATGACAAACCAACCTCTGTACTGGGAGTGGATATAGAACTACAAGATAACATAGATTTACGGCTATTGTAAAATCGATTCTGACAATCTTCTATATAGTCGTCATATTTACGATCAAGTTCCTGCGAGGCCTGGATTTGTTCGATCCTTGCTGGTACTTCTAAAGCCCGAGCACAATCTGCAGAACATGCCCAGTGTTGGAATGGTACACAGGTATTACCCAAATATGGATTTTTGAAAGTGATGATTTTATATCCTGTAAATATACAACATAAGTAAAACAATATAAGGGTCATTCCATGTCAAGTGGACCAAATTTCGGAAAGTTGGGAACATGGCCTCCTCCAAAAAAATTATACCAGTGGCTGCCAGGCAGGATACGCCCACATTTTCGAGAGATGGATAGAGAACAAGCTAAAAAGAAAGTGATTTTTCCTACAATCAAGGGCCATAATTCAGGAAATTACAATTCGATATGCGTGAATATCGAAAGGAACCAAGATCTTTGGGTTATAAACTTACATTTCAAGTTTCAACAAAATCGGATTAAAATTGTGACCTCCATAGGTTCCACAACCTTGATATACCATATTTTTACGCTATTTGAGAACGAAGGGCGCTCATTTTGTCTGTCAGTTTTGGGCCGATCTTCACGAAATTCGAACTCAGCTGTCCTGAGGGTGTAACGGTGATATAATAATACGTTTTTTTTAAATCGGATAAAAATTATGACCTCTATAGGGTCCACAAGCTAAAAACGTGATTTTTCGTTCAATCAGGGGCCATAATTCAGGAAGTTACGGTCTGATATGCGCGAATATCGAAAGGAACCGAGATCTTTGGGTTACAAACTTACATTTCAAGTTTCAAAAAAATCGGATAAAAATTGTGACCACTATAGGGTCCACAACCTTGATATACCATATTTTTACGCTATTTGAGAACGAACGGCGGCCGTTTTGTCTGTCAATTTTGGGCCGATTTTCACGAAATTCAAACTCAGCTGTCCTTAGGGTGTAGCGGTGATATAATAATACGTTTTGTTTTAAATCGGACAAAAATTATGACCTCTATAGGGTCCATAAGCTAAAAACGCGATTTTTCGTACAATCAGGGGCCATAATTCACGAAGTTACGGTCCGATATGCGCGAATATTGAAAGGAACCGAGATCTTTGGGTTATGAACTTACATTTCAAGTTTCAACAGAATCGGATAAAAATTGTGACCTCTATAGGGTCCACAAGCTAAAAACGTGATTTTTCGTACAAACAAGGGCCATAATCCATGAAGTTTCAATCCGATACATGCCAATATCGAAAGCAGCCGCCAAGATCTTTTTGAGATAAACCTATATTTCAAGTTTCGTCAAAATCGGATAAGAATTGTGACCTGTAGAGTGTCCACAAACAATTGTGGACGGACGGACGGATGTCCGGACGAACAGAAGCGACGACAATATACGTCCACATGAAAATGTGGGTGTATAAAATAATATATGTTACACTACATGGACTTAAGCTAGGGTACTGAAACAGATAATAAATTCGGTAATTTTTTTCAGGTTTTCGGATGTTTTAAACTCACATTTCTAATAGGAGAAGAACTCTCTAATTTTGTAATCTAAGACAACGTTTGGTGTAGATTATGAATTTAGCATCACACGCAATGTGCGATTCACACAGTTCGTGGCACCAGATGGCAAAATGTGAAACAAATGAACTATTCACTCTTTTTTTTTTTTTCAGGATTTTAACACTGGCAAAGTCACTATTGCATACAAAACCCCCAACATTGGCATAGTTAATGTCAGTGTGTCTTTTATCAATTTACAAAAAATTCTCAGTCGATGGGATATATACTTTTCCAAATGGCCAAAATTTAAGGTGAAAATGGGTATATTTTGTACGTTCTCGGTGTGCAATGAATTTCGAGACTGAATATTTGGAAAAGTATATATCCCATCGACTTAGAATCTTTTGTAATTGATATAAGACAAACAGACATTAACTATGCCAATTTTGGAGTTTGTGTAAATAGTGACTTTGCCAGAGGCTGTGGAAATCCTGAAAATAAAAGTGAATGGTTCATTTTGGAGGCAAAATAAAATTAGAACAATATAATGTACATTCAAATTGATTACATATTTGTAATTTACGCAAAAAAGTCACTCTAAATAGACATGTTTCAGGAGTATAGGTCATTTAGAAGTTATTTTAACATCAACGTGAAAAGTCAAGAATTTGGATAAAACTTGATCACCGCACAGATTTCAATTGCCAATTAAAAATATAAGTCATCAAATACACAAGATGGACTTTAATTAACGTATTTTATAGTAGGGTAATTGAAGTTTTATTATCAAACTTTTTCAGAATTTGACCTCTGCCCCACATGGCCAAAATTTAAGGTGAAAATGGGTATATTTTGTACGTTTTAAGTGTGCATTGAATTTCGAGACTGAATATTTGGAAAAGTATATATTCCATCGAATTAGAATCTTTTGTAAATTGATATAAGACAAACTGACATTAACTATGCCAACTTTGCAGTTTATGTATACAATAGTGACTTTGCCAGAGACTGTGGAAATCCTGAAAATAAAAGTGAATAGTTCATTTGTTCCACATTTTGCCACCTAGTGGCGCGAACAGTATGCACTGGACAATGGGTGAGACTCTAAATTCATAATCTTCACAAAAAGTTTTCTTAGATTACAAAGTTAGAGAGTCCTACTCCTATTAGAAATATGAGTTTAAAGTATCCGAAAACCTGAAAAAAATTACTGAATTTATTATCCGTTTTAGTACCCTAATTTCAAATGGACATATCTTAGCAAGTTTCTAACCTAGACAGGTAAAATTTTGGATTTCTCAGTTTAAGGCCATATACTAAAACATATATTTCTTATAATTTTTTTGGAAGGGGTCATGTTCCCACCATTGGTCCAGTTGACATGGAATGACCCATAAATTTTATTTACAATGTATGGCTTGAAAAAACACATAATGTTGCCATGATATTATCTTCCATAATTCCATAACATTTTAATATGATCATGTTCTGGACAATAGAAACTACTTTTTTTTTTCAAATTTGCAAAATTAAAAGGAATTTTATATATATATATATATATAAAACTTGTAAATACCCACCTGGTTTATTGGCTAAAGTTGCTGTATAACAATTGTGACAGATATTAAATAAGGAATATATATCTGCTATATAATCTCTTAAAACAATAGCAACAGAAGGATCACTAAAGAAGTCTTTTTTGGAAGCAATCACTGCTTTTGCTGCCCAAAACTGTAGACTCTCATGTTTCTGCAAGACACCATTATCATTTGTTTCAAATATTGGTATAATACGGTAGTTTACATCTGTATGATACCACATAAAAGTGGCTTTAAAATAGTTATGATTTCCATGTCGATGAATAGTTTCTATGGAGGATATTTGTAGAAGATATCCAGGCAAAGCATCCAGTAGATTATTGTCTAGTAGTAATGTTTTGAGGTTTTTACAGAATCTTAAAGTATATGGAATGGATTGCACTTGTAATTTATTGTTTGTTAAGGCAAGATATTGAAGTTTTGTTAAACGTCCTATATCTGGGGGTAAACTGTCTAAACTGTTATACTTCAAGGACAAATAGCGCACATTCTTACACTGAAATATCTGTAAAAAAACAAACAATGAAATAAAATTGTATCAGTATAAAAAATTTTTAAAAATAAAAGTTGTATTGATTAAAGGCAATAAAATATTCAGTTCTATTCAAAATATCTTCAGATCATATAAACCAGCGGCTGCCAGGCTGGATACGCCCACATTTTGCAAGAGATGGATAGAGAACAAGCTAAAAACAAACAGGATTTTTTGTACAATCAAGGGCCATAATCCAGAAAGTTATGGTCTGAAATGCGCCATAATTCAGGAAGTTACTATCCGATATGCGTGAATATCGACAGGAACCAAGATCTTTGGGTTATAAACTTACATTTCAAGTTTCAACAAAATCGGATAAAAATTGTGACCTCTATAGGGTCCACAACCTTGATATACCATAGTTTTACGCTATTTGAGAACGAAGGGCGGCCATTTTGTCTGAGTTTTGGGCCGATTTTAACGAAATTCGAACTCATCCATCCTTAGGGTGTAACAGTGATATATTAAAACGTTTTTTTAAATCGGAAAAAATAATGACCTCTATAGGGTCCACAAACGCGAGTTTTCGTACAATCAGGGGCCATAATTCAGGAAGTTACGGTCCGATATGCGCGACTATCTAAAGGAATTGAGATCTTTGGGTTATAAACTTCCATTTTTAGTTTCAACAAAATCAGATAACAATTGTGATCTCTATAGGGTCCACAACCTTGATATACCATAGTTTTACGCTATTTGAGGACGAGAGGTGGCCATCTTGTCTGTCAGTTTTGGGTGGATTTTCACGAAATTCTAACTCAGCCATCCTTAGGGTGTAACGGTGATATATTAAAATGTTATTTTTTAAATCGGATAAAAATTATGACCTCTATAGGGTCCACAAACTAAAAGCGCGATTTTTCGTACAATCAGGGGCCATAATTCAGGAAGTTACGGTCTGATATGCACAAATATCGAAAGGAACCAAGATCTTTAGGTTATAAACATGCATTTCAAGTTTCATCAAAATCAATTAAAATTGTGACATCTACTGGGTCCACAAGATTGATATACCATATTTTTACGCTATTTGAGAACGAACGGCAGCCATTTTGTCTGTCAATTTTGGGCTGATTTTCATGAAATTCGAACTCAGCCGTCCTTAGTGTGTAACGGTGATATTCGCGTACAAGCGGAGGCCACTTTGTCCGGCAATTTTGGTCCGATTTTCATGAAATTTCGAACTCAACTTTCTATACGGTGTAACGGTGATATAATCAAACGTTTTTTTTTTAAATCGGATAATAATTGTCAACTCCAGAGGGACCATTTTTCGGACAATCAGGAGCCATAATTCAGGAAGTTACGATCTGATATGCGCAAATCTCGAATGCACCAGGATCTTTGGGTTATAAACATGCATGTCAAGTTTCAACAAGCTAAAAACGTGATTTTTCGTACAATCAGGGGCCATAATCCATGAAGTTTCGATCCGATACATGCCAATATCAAAAGCATCCAAGATCTTTTGGGGATAAACCTATATTTCAAGTTTCGTCAAAATCGGATAAGAATTGTGACCTGTAGATAGTCCACAAACAATTGTGGACGTCCGGACGGACAGGGGGGACGACAATATACGTCCACATGAAAATGTGGGCGTATAAAAACAAGCCAACAGTGAGGCTGATGTCCCCTGCCCAAATCCCAAAATAAATAGATGACACATATTAATTAATTGCACATTTATTTTTTTCAAAAGTATCAAGCAATCAAACTGATTATCAACTATACACTAAGTTTCATCACTCTCTATCAGATAGAATCAAATCTATCTTGTCCCAAATCATCGACCAATGAAATTTCTTGGCTCTACTTAGCTTTAGCTCGAAATGTTAATCATTGAACTCAGTCAAGACATTCACCTAATGAACATCTACTTCAAGATTAAACATTCTATCTTAATTATAAGCAGAGTTGTTATGTTCCAAAGTCTTGAACAATCATATTGCTTATCGCTCCTTAGCCTAAGCAGAAAATTCTCATCATTGAACTTAGTCAAGGTAATGATATAATGAATCTATACTCAGAGTTTCATCACTCTCACTTAAGTAAAACCAAAGTTATCGTGCCCCAAAGCATCAACCAATCAGATTGCTTATCTCTGCTTACGGTAAGCAGACAATGTTTATCATTGAACTCCATCAAGGCATTCACCTAATGAACGCCTACACCAAGTTTGAATTCTACCTACCTCAATTAGAAGGAGAGTTATTATGTTCCAAAGTCTCAGTCAATCAAATAGCTTATCGCTCTGCTTACCCTGAGCAGAAAATGCCCACTATCGAACTTAATTAAGGTATTGATGTGATAATTAGTACTAATGTTATCTGTCCCAAAGCAGCAACCAATCATAGTGCTTATCTCTGTTTACACTGGGCAGAAAATTCTCATCTTCGAACTCCATCAAGGCATTCGTTTTTCGTTTTTCGACATTCGCCAATATTCAAACTTGAATCTCAAAAAAGCAGATTTGATGGATGTATATCTACAGAATGTCTCCAAAACACATTTGATTAAATATGTTTTATGTCATAAATGAGGATGGCAGTGTGAAGTTAGCTCGATTTTTGTTCTTCGTTTTTCGATATTGGTGAATAACGAAAAAACGAGCTACTCGTTTTTCGATATTGGCAAATAACGAAAAACAACTAGCTCGTTTTTCGATATTGGCGAATGTCGAAAAACGAAGCACTCGTTTTTGGATATTCAAACTTGAATCTCAAAAAAGCAGATTTAATGGCTGTATATCTACAGAATGTCTCCAAAACACATTTGATTAAATATGTTTTCTAAAACGAACTAAAGATGTCATAAATGAGGATGTCTGAGCAGTGGATTCACATAAAAAAGCTCTCCATCATTGTTTTTTTTTCATATTGGCGAGTGTCAAAAAAACAAGCTACTCGTTTTTCGATATTCAAACTTTAACCTCAAAAAAGCAGATTTTATGGTTGTATATCTACAGAATGTCTCCAAAACACATTTGATTAAATACGTTTTCTAAAACGAACTAAAGATATCATAAATGAGGATGCCGGAGCTGTGGATTCACATAAAACTTATATTTCTCCTTGTTTTTTTATATTGGCGAATCTCGAAAAACGAGCTACTCGTTTTTCGATATTCAAACTTGAATTTCAAAAAAGAAGATTTAATGGATGTACATCGACAGAATGTCTCCAAAACACATTTGATTAAATCAGTTTTGTAAAACGAACTAAAGATATCATTAATGAGGATGCCTGAGCAGTGGATTCACATGAAAATTACTCTTTCTACTTGTTTTTTGATATTGGCGAATCTCAAAAAAGCAGATAATGGAATTACATCTACAGAATATCTCCAAAACACATTTGATTAAATCAGTTTTGTAAAGCGAACTAAAGATATCATTAATAAGGATGCCTGAGCAGTGGATTCACATAAAAACTACTCCTTCTACTTGTTTTTTGATATTGGCGAATCTCGAAAATCGAGCTACTCGTTTTTCGATATTCAGGCAGAATACGCCCACATTTTCGAGAGATGGATAGAGAACAAGCTAAAAAGAAAGTGATTTTTCCTACAATCAAGGGCCATAATTCAGGAAATTACAATTCGATATGCGCAAATATTGAAAGGAACCGAAATCTTTGGGTTATAAACTTACATTTCAAGTTTCAACAAAATCAGATAACCAGCGGCTGCCAGGCAGAATACGCCCACATTTTCGAGAGATGGATAGAGAACAAGCTAAAAAGAAAGTGATTTTTCCTACAATCAAGGGCCATAATTCAGGAAATTACAATTCGATATGCGCAAATATTGAAAGGAACCGAAATCTTTGGGTTATAAACTTACATTTCAAGTTTCAACAAAATCAGATAACCAGCGGCTGCCAGGCAGGATACGCCCACATTTTCGAGAGATGGATAGAGAACAATCTAACAAGAAAGTGATTTTTCCTACAATCAAGGGCCATAATTCAGGAAATTACAATTCGATATGCGCATATATCGAAAGAAACTGAACGAACGACAGCCATTTTGTCTGTCAATTTTGGGCCGATTTTCACGAAATTCGAACTCAGTCATCCTCAGGGTGTAACGGTGATATAAAATACGTTTTTTTAAATCGGATAAAAATTATGACCTCTATAGGATCCACAAGCTAAAAACGCAATTTTTCGTACAATCAGGGGCCATAATTCAGAAAGTTACGGTCCGATATGTGCGAATATCGAAAGGAACCAAGATCTTTGGGTTATAAACTTACATTTCAAGTTTCAACAAAATCGGATAAAAATTGTGACCTCTATAGGGTCCACAACCTTGATATAACATATTCTTATGCTATTCCAGACCGAACGACGGCCATTTTGTCTGTCAATTTTGGGCCGATTTGCACGAAATTCAACCTCGGTCGTCCTTAGGGTGTAAGGGTGATATAATAATACGGTTTTTTAAATCGGATAAAAATTATGACCTCTATAGGGTCCACAAGCTAAAAACGCGATTTTTCATACAATCAGGGGCCATAATTCAGGAAATTACGGTCCAATATGCGCGAATATCGAAAGGAACCGAGATCTTTGGGTTATAGACTTATATTTCAAGTTTCAACAAAATCGGATAAAAATTGTGACCTGTATAGGATCCACAACCTTGATATAACATATTCTTATGCTATTCCAGACCGAACGGCGGCCATTTTGTCTGTCAATTTTGGGCCGATTTCCACGAAATTCAATCTCGGTCGTCCTTAGGGTGTAAGGGTGATATAATAATACGGTTTTTTAAATCGGATAAAAATTATGACCTCTATAGGGTCCACAAGCTAAAAACGCGATTTTTCATACAATCAGGGGCCATAATTCAAGAAATTACGGTCCAATATGCGCGAATATCGAAAGGAACCGAGATCTTTGGGTTATAGACTTATATTTCAAGTTTCAACAAAATCGGATAAAAATTGTGACCTGTATAGGATCCACAACCTTGATATACCATTTTCTTAGCTATTTGAGAACGAACGACGGCCATTTTGTCTGTCAATTTTTTGCCGATTTTCACGAAATTCGAATTCAGTCGCCCATAGGGTGTAACGGTGATATAATAATACGTTTTTTTAAATCGGGTAAAAATTATGACTTCTATAGGGTCCACAAGCTAAAAACGTGATTTTTCGTACAATCAGGGGTCATAATTCAGGAAGTTACGGTCCGATATGCACAAATATCGAAAGGAACCGAGATCTTTGGGTTATAAACTTACATTTCAAGTTTCAACAAAATCGGATAAAAATTGTGACCCCTATAGGGTCCACAACCTTGATATACCATATTCTTACGCCATTTGGGAACGAATGGCGGCCATTTTGTCTGTCAATTTTCACAAAATTCGTACTCAGTCATCCTTAGGGTGTAACGGTGATATAATAGAACGGTTTTTTAAATCGGATAAATGACTTCTATAGGGTCCACAAGCTAAAAACGTGATTTTTCATACAATCAGGGGCCATAATTCAGGAAGTTACGGTCCGATATGCACGAATATCGAAAGTAACCGAGATCTTTGGGTTATAAACTTACATTTCAAGTTTCAACAAAATCGGATAAAAATTATGACCCCTATAGGGTCCACAACCTTGATATACCATATTCTTACGCTATTTGGGAACGAACGGCGGCCATTTTGTCTGTCAATTTTGGGCCGATTTTCACGAAATTCGAACTCAGTCATCCTTAGGGTGTAATGGTAATATAATAGAACGTTTTTTTAAATCGGATAAAAATTATGTCTTCTATAGGGTCCACAAGCTAAAAACGTGATTTTTCGTACAATCAGGGGCCATAATTCAGGAAGTTACTGTCCGATATGCGCAAATATCGAAAGGAACTGAGATCTTTGGGTTATAAACTTACATTTCAAGTTTCAACAAGCTAAAAACGTGATTTTTCGTAAAAACAGGGGCCATAATCCATGAAGTTTCGATCCGATACATGCCAATATCGAAAGCAGCCGAGATCTTTTGGGGATAAACCTATATTTCAAGTTTCGTCGAAATCGGATAAGAATTGTGACCTGTAGAGAGTCCACAAACAATTGTGGACGGACAGGGGCGACGGCATAATACATCCACATGAAAATGTGGGCGTATAAAAATTGTAACCTCTATATGGTCCACAACCTTGATATACCATATTTTTAAGCTATTTGAGAACGAGGGGCGGCCATTTTGTCTGTCAGTTTTGGGACGATTTTCACGAAATTCGAACTTAGCCGTCCTTAGGGTGTAACGGTGATATAATAATACGTTTTTTTAAATCGGATAAAAATTATGACCTCTATAGGGTCCACAAGCTAAAAACGCGATTTTTCATACAATCAGGGGCCATAATTCAGGAAATTACGGTCCGATATGCGCGAATATCGAATGGAACTAAGATCTTTGGGTTATAAACTTATATTTCAAGTTTCAACAAAATCAGATAAAAATTGGGACCTCTATAGGGTCTACAACCTTGATATACCATGTTTTTACGCTATTTGAGAACGAATGGCGGCCATTTTGTCTGTCAATTTTGGGCTGAATTTCACGAAATTCGAACTCAGCCGTCCTTAGGGTGTAACGGTGATATAATAATACGATTTTTTAAATGAGATAGAAATTATGACCTCCAAGGGTCCACAAGCTAAAAACGCGATTTTCCATACAATCAGGGGCCATAATTCAGGAAGTTACGGTCTGATATGCGCTAATATCGAAACGAACTGAGATCTTTGGGTTATAAACTTACATTTCAAGTTTCAACAAAATCGGATAAAAATTGTGACCTCTATAGGGTCCACAACCTTGATATACCATATTTTTACGCTATTTGAGAACGAAGGGCAGCCATTTTGTCTGTCAATTTTAGGCCGATTTTCACGAAATTCAAACTCAGTCGTCCTTATGGTGTAACTGTGATATAATAATACGTTTTTTAAAATCGGATAAAAATTTTGACCTCTATAGGGTCCACAAGCTAAAAACGCGATTTTTCGTACAATCAGAGGCCATAATTCAGGAAGTTACGGTCCGATATGCGCGAATATCGAAAGGAACTGATATCTTTGGGTAATAAACTTACATTTAAAGATTCAACAAAATCGGATAAAAATTGTGACCCCTATAGGGTCCACAAGCCAAAATCGTGATTTTTCGTACAAACAGGGGCCATAATCCATGAAGTTTCGATCCGATACATGCCAATATCGAAAGCATCCGAGATCTTTTGGAGATACACCTACATTTCAAGTTTCGTTAAAATCGGATAAGAATTGTGACCTGTAGAGTGTCCACAAACAAATTGTGGACGGACGGACGGACGGACAGACAGACGTCCGGACGGACAGGGGCGACGGCATAATAAAAAAGGAGATTTGATGGTTGAATATCTACAGAATGTCTCCAAAACACATTTGATTAAATCAGTTTTGTAAAACGAACTAAAGATATCATAAATGAGGATGCCTGAGCAGTGGATTCACATAAAACTGATATTTCTCCTTGTTTTTTGATATTGGCGAATCTCGAAAATCATTTTTTCGATATTCAAACTTGAATCTCAAAAAAGCAGATTTGATGGTTGTATATCTACAGAATGTCCCCAAAACACATTTGATTAAATCAGTTTTGTAAAACGAACTAAATATATCATAAATGAGGATGCCTGAGCAGTGGATTCACATAAAACTGATATTTCTCCTTGTTTTTTTGATATTGGCGAATCTCGAAAATCGAGCTACTCGTTTTTCCATATTCAAACTTGAAACTCAAAAAAGTAGATTTAATGGACGTACATCGACAGAATGTCTCCAAAACACATTTGATTAAATCAGTTTTGTAAAACAAACTAAATATATCGTAATAGAGGATGCCTGAGCAGTGTATTCACATAAAAACTGCTCTTTCTCCTTGTTTTTTGATATTGGCGAATCTCGAAAAACGAGCTACTCGTTTTTCGATATTCAGACTTGAATGTCAAAAATACAGATTTTAATCATGTATGTATACAGAATGTCTCCAAAACACATTTGATTATATAAATATTCTAAAACGATATAAAAATATCATAAATGAGGACGCCTGAGCAATGGATTCACATTAAACTGATATTTCTCCTTGTTTTTTGATATTGGCGAACCTCGAAAAACGAGCTACTCATGCAAAACACATTTGATTAAATCAGTTTTGTAAAACGAACTAAATATATCGTAATAGAGGATGCCTGAGCAGTGGATTCACATAAAAAAAACTCTTTCTTCTTGTTTTTTGATACTGGCGAATGTCGAAAAATGAGCTACTCGTTTTTCGATATTCAAACTTGAATCTCAAAAAAGCAGATTTAATGGAATTACATCTACAGAATATCTCCAAAACACTTTTGTATTCAATTTTAAAAACCATTTAAATATATTATTTCACCTTAACATCTTAATAGTTCCATTCAAATTTCTTGAAAATCAGACTGATACTACATGTACCTGACAAAATGGACACTGTCCCTGTGTATGCAAATTGTGTAAAAGTATTTTTTTTATCTGATTTTGATAAAACATGAAATGTATGTTTATAACCCCAAAATATTGGTTCCATTTGGTTATGACCCCTCATGTTTTTAGCTTGTGGTGCCTCTAGGTCACAATTTCGTGAAAATCAGCCCGAAACTGCCCAACAAAATGACTGCTCCTCAGTCTTTGTACACAAGAAATATTATAAAAGTATGTTGCAATTTTTATCTGATTTTGATAAATCTTTATATGTTTCTATATCAATGATCTTGGTTCCTTTAGTTATTAGTGCATATCGGATTGTGACTTCTGGGATTATAGTCCCTGATTGTACGAAAAATTACGTTTTAGGTTATTGGCTCTCTGAAAGTTACAATTTGTATCCGATTTTGATGAAACTTAAAACGTGATTATTGAATATCAATATTAGCGCATATCTGACCATAACGTCCTCGATTATGCCTCCTGATTGTACGAAATATCATGTTTTTAATTTGTTTCTCGGTCAGATATTACCGGATCAAAAGAAGTAAAGTGTCTTTGGATAGCCCCATTAATGGACTATTATATGTCATCTCAATGGTACGATTTCGATGGTTAGAAAATAAATTGTGGTACACCGAAAATCTAGTATTTTCCGTTTTTTGAGCCATTTTAGACGTCTTTTTCTCGAAAACGACAACTCCGATTTTTCTGAAACTTTTTTAACGCAGAGTCCTATGGGTGGGCTATGGCGTGAGTCCAACAATAAAAGCATTGAAATAATATAAGTGGTCCAAAAAGAGCCTCAATCTTGGAAAAAAGTTGAAAAATCCTTAGATTACTGAAAATGATCTTCTAATTTTCTTTCTTTGGAAAACAGCTGAATGGATTATTCTGAAACTTCTTGTACAGAAGGTAAGGTAACCAAACAACTTGTTTAAGCTATCCCGACAATGATCCAAAAAACGGAAGTACATGTAGTCGAAAAAATTTCTGATATTTTGAGAAAAAAAAACCCTAAAAATTAAAAAAATGGAGATCTTGCGAAAAAAGTGATTATTACGCCAGATTTCACCGAATCAAAACAACTAAAGTGTCATTGGATAGTTCGAAAAATGGACAATCTTATGAGATCTAAATGGTAAAAATTCGCGGGTTAGGCAATATATAATGGAACGCTGAAAATCTATTATTTTCCTTTTTGGAGCCAATTCAGACGCTTTTATTTCGAAAACTTCTCTTATTTCCTTTCTTAAACTTCTGTTACTTAGAGTCCTAAGGTGGTCTATGGTGTGAAAGCCTCAATATAGTATAAATGGTCCAAAAGGGCCACACTCTTTGAAAAGAAGTCGAAAAATCGTTATATCTGTAAATCTGCTTCTAATGGTATAAGGGAGGTAAAACTGTCCAATGGATCTTTCTGAAACTTCTGGTACAGGAAATTAAGTTCCCATACCACTTGTTAAATCTATCCCGATAATGATCCGTAAACAGGAAGAAGTCAAATAAATATTCGATATTTAAAAAAAAAAGACAGTAAAAAAAATCGGTGCTCTTGCAACAATCGGGATTTCACCGTCGGGTGTGACCGGATCAAAACATCTAAAGTATCGTTTGGTAGCTCGATAAATGGGCTATTGTATGACACACTTCCTGTCTGATTCCTGAAAGCCGGTTCAGTGCTGCTTGCAGGTCTAGTTATTATTATTATTATTATCATTATTATTTCACCTTGCTTTTTGATATTTTGGCGAATCTCGAAAAACGAGCTATTCGTTTTTCGATATTCAGGCTTGAATGTCAAAAATACAGATTTTAATCATGTATATATACAGAATGTCTCCAAAACACATTTGATTATATAAGTATTCTAAAACGAACTAAAAATATCATAAATGAGGATGCCTGAGCAGTGGATTCACATAAAACTGATATGTCGTTTTTTGATATTGGCGAATCTCGAAAAACAAGCTACTCGTGCAAAACACATTTGATTAAATCAGTTTTGTAAAACAAACTAAATATATCGTAACAGAGGATGCCTGAGCAGTGGATTCACATAAAAAACCTCTTTCTTCTTGTTTTTTTTATACTGGATTCAAACTTGAATCTCAAAAAAGCAGATTTAATGGAATTACATCTACAGAATATCTCCAAAACACATTTGATTAAATCAGTTTTGTAAAGCAAACTAAAGATATCATTAATGAGGATGCCTGAGCAGTGGATTCACATAAAAACTACTCTTTCTACTTGTTTTTTGATTTTGGCTCATGTTGAAAAACAAGCTACTCGTTTTTCGATATTCAAACTTGAATCTCAAAAAAGCAGATTTGATGGTTGTATATCTACAGAATGTCTCCAAAACACATTTGATTAAATCAGTTTTGTAAAACAGACTAAAGATGTCATTAATGAGGATGCCTGAGCAGTGGATTCACATAAAAATTACTCTTTCTTCTTCTTTTTTGATATTGGCGAATGTCGAAAAATGTTAGCTCGTTTTTCAATATTCAGGCTTGAATCTCAAAACAGCACATTGATGGATGTATATCTACAGAATGTCTCCAAAACACATTTGATTAAATACGTTTTCTAAAACGAACTAAAGATATCATAAATGAGGATGCCTGAGCAGTGTAATCAGTTTTGTAAAACGAACTAAATATATCGTAATAGAGGATGCCTGAGCAGTGGATTCACATAAAAAACCTCTTTCTTCTTGTTTTTTGATATTGGCGAATCTCGAAAAACGAGCTACTCGTGCAAAATACATTTTATTAAATTAGTTTTGTAAAACGAACTAAAGATATCATTAATAAGAATGCCTGAGAATGGATTCACATAAAAAAACTACTCTTTCTACCTGTTTTTTGATATTAGCCAATATTGACAAACGAGCTACTCGTTTTTCGATATTCAGGCTTGAATCTCAAAAAAGCAGATTTGATGGATGTATATCTAAAGAATTTCTCCAAAACACATTTGGTTAAATACGTTTTCTAAAACGAACTAAAGATATCATAAATGAGGATGTCTGAGCAGTGGATTCACATAAAACTGATATTTCTCCTTGTTTTTAGATATTGGCGAATCTCGAAAAACGAGCTTCTCGTTTTTCAATATTCAAACTTGAATCTCAAAAAAGTAGATTTAATGGATGTACATAGACAGAATGTCTCCAAAACACATTTGTTTAAATCAGTTTTGTAAAATACAGATTTTAATCATGTATATCTACAGAATGTCTCCAAAACACATTTGATTATATAAATATTCTAAAACGAACTAAAAATATCATAAATGAGGATGTCTGAGCAGTGGATTCACATAAAACTGATATTTCTCCTTGTTTTTTTGATATTGGGCGAATCTCGAAAAATGAACTACTCGTTTTTTGATATTCAAACTTGAATCTCAAAAGATAGGTTGCCAGGCAACAAAACATACGCCCACAGCAGCTAAATCGTCCGAGCGGTCGTCAAGGGTTGTCGCATATTTATTCCTTTGTAGGTAATTGGGGGCCTTTACAAAACAGTTCCATACAGATCAGATTATAAATTTTGAGGTTTGAGGGTTTACAAGGTTCTACAAACTGAAACAAGGGTCTCAACTCTGGAAGTAATCTATAGAAATTGTTGAAATTTGACAGGCTTTTTCGTTTGACTAATTTAAATAATGCATATAAATTTCATACAGATCACATGATGACTTTTGTCATTCAAACATTCACAATCGCCATAACTCTAGAAATTATTGACGGAAATTGCTGAAATTCAATAGACCTGTTTCACAAATTTAAATGATGCATATAAATTTCATACATATTGGATGATAACTATCATCAATCGAGCATTAATAGAGTTTAACAAAGTGAAACAAGAGCAATAACTCTAGAAGTAATTATTGTAAATTGCTGAAATCCAATAGGCTTTTTCGTTTCACTAATTTAAATTATACATATAAATTTCACAAAGATCGGGTGATAACTTTTTGCGTTAGAGCGTTCACAAGGATCAATAAAGTGAAACAAGGGCCATAACTCTAGAGGTAATAAACGAAAATTGCTGAAATTCAATAGGATTCTTCGTCTCACTAATTTAAATAATGCATATAATTTTCAGAAAGATAGGATGATAACTTTTGACGTTAGAGTGTTCACAAGGTTCAATAAAGTGAAACAAGGGCCATAACTCTAGACATAATAAACAGAAATTGTTAAAATTCAATAGGCTTCTTCGATTCTCTAACTTAAATATTGCATATAAATTTCACAAAGATCGTATGTTAACTTTTGGCATTAGAGCGTTCACAAGGTTCAAAAAAGTAAAACAAGGGCCATAACTCTAGACTTAATAAACGGAATTTATTGAAATTAAATAGGCTTCTTCGTCTCACTAATGTAAACAACATATATCAATTTTAAAAAAATTGGATGATAACTTTTGGCGTTAGAGCGTTCAAAAGAAATTGTGGACGATGGACGGACGGACCGACCGACCGACAGACGAACGGAAGGGGGCGACGGCAATATACGTCCACATTTCAATGTGGGCGTATAAAAAGTAGATTTAATGGATGTACATCAACAGAATGCCTCCAAAACACATTTGATTAAATCAGTTTTGTAAAACGAACTAAATATATCGTAATAGAGGATGCCTGAGCAGTGTATTCACATAAAAACTGCTCTTTCTCCTTGTTTTTTTTATATTGGCGAATCTCGAAAAACAAGCTACTCGTTTTTCGATATTCAAACTTGAATCTCAAAAAAGCAGATTTAATGGAATAACATTTACAGAATATCTCCAAAACACATTTGATTTAATCAGTTTTGTAAAACGAACTAAAGATATCATTAATGAGGATGCCTGAGCAGTGGATTCACATAAAAACTACTCTTTCTACCTGTTTTTGATATTGAGGCTTGAATCTCAAAAAAGCAGATTTGATGGATGTATATCTACAGAATTTCTCCAAAACACATTTGATTAAATACATTTTCTAAAACAAACTAAAGATATCATAAATGAGGATGCCTGAGCAGTGGATTCACATAAAACTGATATTTCTCATTGTTTTTTGATATTGGCGAATCTCGAAAATCGAGCTACTCGTTTTTCGATATTCAAACTTGAATCTCAAAAAAGTAGATTTAATGGATGTACATCGACAGAATGTCTCCAAAACACATTTGATTAAATCAGTTTTGTAAAACGAACTAAATATATCGTAATAGAAGATGCCTGAGCAGTGTATTCACATAAAAACTGCTCTTTCTCCTTGTTTTTTGATATTGGCGAATCTCGAAAAACAATCTACTCGTTTTTCGATATTCAGGCTTGAATGTCAAAAATACAGATTTTAATCATGTATATACAGAATGTCTCCAAAACACATTTGATTATATAAGTACATGTATTCTAAAACGAACTAAAAATATCATAAATGAGGATGGATGAGCAGTGGATTCACATAAAACTGATATTTCTCCTCGTTTTTTGATATTGGCGAATCTACTTTTTTGAGATTCAAGTTTGAATATCGAAAAACGAGCTACTCATTTATGATATCTTTAGTTCGTTTTAGAAAACATATTTAATAAGATGTGTTTTCGAGACATTCTGTAGATATACATCCATCAAATCTGCTTTTTTGAGATTCAAGTTTGAATATCGAAAAACGAATAGCTCGTTTTTCGACATTCGCCAAAATCGAAAAACGAGCTAGTTGTTTTTCGTTATTTCGCCAATATCGAAGAACGAAAATCGACCTAACTTCACACTGCCCGTTTCAGCCTACTTGGATGTTAAGGAAGTTGTTTCTGCCCAGTAGAATATAACTTTTAGTTTTACAGAATCCAAGACCACAGTTGTTTGTCCAACTGACTTGAATATTTAATTGGCCCCGAGAGGTGCAGCGTTTTGATATTGGTATAAACTAAATACAAATTTTATCCTGAACTGCACGTGATGGAAATTTGGAAGGAGGCTATAGGCGTACATAATAATAACTCGGTCCATAATATGCAAAAGTAATTGCATAGTTAATGTAAGTTATTCCGTTGCTTAAGACTTTGCTTTGAGAAAATTTAAAGTTGAATTTAGGCTGGAGTAATGATCAGACTAATTGTATATGTAACCTAATTTCTCATGAAGCCTACAACAAAAGTAAAGCAATTTTTATATAATAATTATGCCTGGATTATCCCCTGGTTGATGCTGGTGTGCCATTAAACATTAATTCCATCATTTCATTTCATATCTTCAATCAAGGTTATGCAACGCAGAACACGGCATATGTGACTGTAGATGGTCTCGCTTATTATATAATTTTGTCCTTTTCCGTTTTTTTTTTAGATGGGCCCTCCTTTAAAACGGATATTACGAATGTAATTAATGCGTAGGAAATCTTGTTTTTTGAACTTATATTTTGTAAATAATTCTGTTTCTCGAAATAACTACATAAAAATAGTTTGGTTCATTCCTTGACATCTTGCGTAATTTTCATCTTGAAATAATATAGTGTAGATAACAATAATCAATCATTCAAGGGGTTATATTTTCGAAGATTCACTTTTTTGTCTTTTCTAGCGTAATATCTGAAACAATTCTGAACTTTTGTCCAATAACAATACTATGGATATCTATGATCCAGCAGTGAACTGTGGGGAATATTAAAATACCGGTATTTATTTTGCAAAAAAAAGGAGGTTTAGAAACAGCTCAGAAATATATGGAAAACTTTAACTGTGATGCAGTCGTGACGGGTTTCACCGGTGCCCGTTATCCTTTAACGAACGTCACATTCCCATGAGCATGATACATATTCAGACGAAATGGTCATTTATGATACCATGTTGACGTGTGGAACCCTTACAGAGTGACCAGTGCAAGATCGTATATCTACACAATATTACCAGTGGCGGCACCAAGGGTGGGGGGGACAGCATCCCCCCCCCCCCCCACGCATAAATCTGGTCTGCCCTCTGTTTGCCCCCCCCCCCAATAATTATTTGTGATACTTTTCGGTAATCAATACCTTCTGCGGTGATTAAATCCCACATCCTGACTCAGACATTGACTTGCATGTTGTAGAGTCTGAGTGATATCTTACCAAGCGTATCCTGCTGTAAACCTACTATGAAGTGCTTTTTACGATTTTCAAAGTTTTTGGGTATAGGTCAATGCTGCGAGAATATGCATTCCCTCAATACACTCACTCCGTTCGTTTGACACCACCCTCTCTTTTTGGATAAGCTGGTGATTTGGCGACCAAAAGTATCTGGTCAGCTCTATTTATCTCGAAGACCAGTGTCCGAAATGTTGCATTTCCGGCAGTCTACGTCACAAAATATCGTGGCAAAAATATTCATTAACTTTGAGTCACTCACTCCGTCCGTTTGACACTTTCCTGTCTGGTCGGATAAACTAGTGATTTGGTGACAGGCGGTACTGGTAAGCTCTATTTATCTCGACGATCAATGCCTGAAACACTGCCAGACTGCATTTCCGACAGTCAGTTTTTCCAAATTTTGGGGGGCTTCGTTGAGGTTCATTCATTTGACACTTTCCTCTCTGGGGTCGAATAGACTAGTGATCAGGCGACAGACTGCATCTGATCAGCTCTATTTATCTCTACAATCGGTGCCTGAATACTGTCAGACAGCATTTCCAACAGTCTATTTTTAAAATTTTCTTGGGGAGGTCCCCGGTCTCACTACTTTGGCACTCACAAAGGGACTTCGTTGAGGTTCGCAAGTCCGTTCGTTTGACGTTTTATTCTCTGGTCGGATAAACCAGTGATCAGACGACGGACGGTATCTGGTCAGATCTATTTATCACAACAATCGGTGCCTGACTGAATACTGTCAGACAGGTTTCCCCGCAGTCTATTTTTCAAAATTTTCTGTGGAAGGTCTCCCATTTCGCGCTCGTTATTGGGCTTTGTCGTGGTTCGCAAGTTTGACACTTTACCTCAACGATCAGTGCATGAAATACTGCCAGGCTGCATTTCCGGCAGCCTGTTTTCAAAATTGTCTGGAAGAGACCCCCCTACCCCTAGTTGAAGCTGGTGTTTTTGCCCCCTTAACCTTGGACTTTCCCCAGCTTTGCCCCTCAATCCCCCGACGGCTGGCGCCGCCACTGAATATTACTTAAAGGAAATTAGTAAACAGTATTATTAAATGGTATCAAATAACACTCTTTAGAAAAAAAAAACATGTTTGCTTCAAGGGTTGAAAATATGTCTGGTTTTTTTTTCAAAATCACTGTAGATGTGTTGGGCAAAACAACGTAAAAAGGTACTTTTGGACAACTGCATAAAGTTATAAACTATCTTCTGATGTATTCATATGTTCGCATTGATTTGTGCTTTTCGAATTAAAAGTTTTAAAATTTAAATATAAACAAACAGGTACGTTTGAAATTAAATTTGTATAATAAGGGTTAAAGGTACAACTTTTGCAAAATGACGCCATTTCTAATGACAAGAATGCTACAATAATCAACAGTCGCAGTAGGCATCAAGTAGTGTAAATGTCATGAAAATAGAAATGAAATGAAATGAAATGGGGTTTAACATCCTACTGTTCTGCTCCTATACTGGGCTAATGAAGACGGGCATACGCCATACAGTGTGCTATGAGGGGAATTTTGCCCGAGCAGCGGCACTATCGCCTACTCTTATATCGAATTCAATTTGCCAAGGGATCTTTTATGTGCATTCCAATGTATACACGGGACCTCGGTTTATCGTCACATCCGAAGGACTAGACAGCTGTCCTTATCAGGCCCTCTGGCACCACTGACAAGGGGAAACCATGTCGGAATATCCAGATGAACTTTCTCGGCCAATGCAGGGATCGAACACCCGACCTCCAGGCTAGCGAGCCAGCGTCTTAACCACCTAGCCACCGTGGCTCCCTCATGAAAATAGAACAATATTTTATTCTTTTGAAAAGTGACTCGCACAAAATTGCCTATTTCTCGTAAATAGCATATATTGAAAATGATTCATGAATATTTGGTTGATCTTATATATCACCACTGCACTATATAAATGTTTAGAAAATACAAATATTATATAACATTTGCGGGAAAACTGGGTACAAAAATCGATTCCCGAATTGCTCTGCTTATTTACCAGGACTATCCAGATATATATCAGCTAAATTCGGATAAGATAATATTTTGTACCAATGATTATTATAGCTAGTGCCAATGTATATATTATGCCATTGATACTGTGTCAATCGGATAATTATTATTTAGTTTATACGCTAAAAACTGTAAGGCCACAGGGAGATAATTTGCATAAATATATTTTGAATATTTATTTACAGCTGATCAGAACCTGTATACTTTGAAAAACTAATAAAGTGTTTATAAAAATGTCATATCTCTAGACCTTGCTCTCAAAAACTGAGTGGCTTAATGAACAGATTCTGCGAAATAAGCTGGTGAAAACGGAACATAATATTAATCCGACCAATAAACATGAGTGTGAGTTATAAACATACATTTCAAGTTTAACCCAAATTGTGACCTCTACAGTGTTCACATGCTTAAAACGTGATTTTTCGTACAATCAAGGACCATAATCCATGAAGTTATAGTCCGATACATGCCAATATCGAAAGGAACCGAGATCTTAGGTTGATAAACCTATATTTCAAGTTTCATTGAAATCAGATAAAAATTGTGACCTGTAGAGTGTTCACAAACAATTGTGGACGGATGGACGGACGGACGGGGGCAACAACAATATACGTCCACATGAAAATGTGGGCGTATAAAAATCGATCAAAAGAGGTCATGTTTGTGTCATGTGACACAACGGGTGCGAGGTCAAATTCAGCCAGCAGACCAGCTATCACCAAATTTTGCTGAGGCCTTAAAATTGAATTTTTTTGGGATATACGAACCATTGGCAGACGTTTCTGGCATATCCCCACAAACAGGGTGCAGATGACTTAATAATTAGTAAATTTGCGGGCGACAGTGTCGGGTGATTCCCCATTGCAAGATTCCGAATTCCGGCCCACACCCAGCACAGAAAGTCTATTATACCAGCCCATTCCAGACTCCAGTGATGGCGTGGCGGCCCGTTAAAGCCACCGGCCACATACAACATGATCTTCATCGCTCCATGGCTGGTCCAATACCCCCGCCCCCCATAAAATGTTCAGCAGAAAAAAGTTTTTTTTAGACGCATTGGACAAAATTATTTTTTTCATTTTTTGTCTGACCGGCCCTTCGGGCGATCGCCCGATCCACCCCTGTACATCAAGCACTCAATCTCCACGTGCAACCTTCGATGTCACGCGTGCAGACACTCCTAATCGTCAGGCAGTCGATTAGGGAAACCCGTACATTTTTGTCCTGTATGTGCTCCATGAGTGTTTTTCAGGGAATCCATTATTTTTCTAGTAAGATTGGATATTTCTACTTTCCATATATACCAAAATTGCCATACTTTTATTGGAAATAACCACCCGATAAATACTTTTCTGGAAACGTAGCTTTAAATTAAAAACTGAAGAAATGGCGAGGAATTTTAGAGTCGGGTTATCTCTTGGAACAGACAGTAGTATAAATGTTAGTTTTTGTAAATAAGGGCCATGGACTATTAAAAGATTGATGACAACATTGCACTAGGATATCAAGTCGCATGAGATAATGGAAATACTGAGTACATATAGACCCATGCTGAATGTCTACACATAGCAAGCAATTCTGCATGCACAGCACAATATAAACTTTATGTTTGTATTATGGTCGTTCACCATAATAATATACCTGATATCATCTAAAACACAGATAAAAAAAACTTTAAGATGTCTACTCATAATCTCAGTTTAAAATAAAATATAACATTACATGATCTTATTGGCTTAAAACAATTGACATACAAAGGTAGCCACTAAATCATAGACAACTGATGAAAATTCAGGTCCACTTTTCATACTGTTCTATAATTAATTTGGATTATAGGGTTCATGAATAAACTAACCTCTCTCGCCAGTCGATTATCATCGCCATATTTAAACATACTGTCTAAATGGAACTCTGTAAACTGGTGTTGGGACAAATACTGTGATAACAAAGTTTCTGAAACATTAAGTTAAAGGAGGCTAAGACAAATGAAAATTTTAAAATTGGCACACGAATCGTGTGCCAGAAATATTTTGAGCGAAGCAACTCGATTAACAAGGCTAAACATATCCTACAGGAGAATACTACCGGTGTAGACTGGAGTAACCAGATGCCAAAGACTGCCACTGAATTTGGCACGTATTTCGTCGAACATAACTAATTAGAAATTAATTTATATACATTCATAACACATTATTATGTGTTGAAACCAATTTATGTCCATTTCTTGGTGGCAAAGAATAGCGATTTAGCTCCTTTAAAGTTACAATTAAATATTTTAAAGTTATATTTTTAAAATGTATTAAAATAAAGCCCTATAATAGATGGTATCTATAAACAGTCCTACCTTGTTAAAGAATAATTCTATTAATCCTATAATTCACTATTGCCAGTTGAGAAATTGGCAAAAATATCATTTTCAACTTCAAATTCAAACGTTTGAAGATAGCTATTCCATGGTGGGGAATAGGAAAACAAGGGAAGTAATTGGGAGGTAATTGTGTTATTATTTCCGGTGTGAAGATTTTTAAGTGTGAGAAAGATAACCTATGATTGTATAATACTGAGTTGACAACCTATTGAGCAAAAGACATAGAAATAATTATGTTTTGACTTTCTTAGAAAATATGAAATTGTAACTTTAAAGTACAGTAAATAAAAGGATAATGCCACTTCCACCGACAAGTTTTGACGATATAATTTCTAATTATAAATAAATACAGAAATTACAGATAAAGCATGTATAAAAGTATTGTACCCAGAATTAGTCATTACATAAGGATTTGAAAAGGTAATTTATATGTTGTGATACAATGGATTTCTTTCTCTAAGAAATGATTCATAGTTCTCTACAAAAATACACCTACCATTTTGACGAGGTATTTGCTTTTTCTTCTCTCTTTCTATTTCATCTTTCATCAATGAGAGTAAATATTTCTGTCTGGTATGCAGTGATACAGATAAATACCAGAGATTTTGAGGGATATTCTAACAGAAAAAAAAAAATATGCATAAATTCATTATAGAAATCTTTATACATCCAACTCAAACAATAAAATTGATTAACACTCTTCTTAAAGGAGCTAAATCGCTAATATTTGGGATCTAGAAATTGAAACAAGTGGGTCGCAACTCATATAGTAATGTATATGTAATATGAATGTATATAAACTGTTTTACATTCAATCGTTTCCGTTTTTAATGTAATTTCAAATCAGTTAAACATACATCATGCAAGAGCTAAATCTGATTATTCCAAGTCTTTATTTAGGCTTCAGATGTCATAAAAATTATAAATTAGATCTTTATTTACACAACAAGCACAAAATCAACTCTGTAGATCCACGGATGGCTTGGATTTAAACAGGATTTCATTGATTGATTAAATTTTTAAATGGCGTCGTAAATTAAATACTCCCGGAAATTTTAGATCGAGGCTAAATGATAGAGTGTACGAAGCGAGGCCGCTGTAAAGCGAGGCCGCATGTCAGTCAATTTGATTGAAAGTTTGATATATACGGCCTTGATATTATGTTTAGTTGTGGTTAAAATGAGAGTTTGGATGTCGGTTTTATATGCTCTTTTGTCACTTGCGTTTACAGAAAAATATGGGAATTGATAAACATCGCAGCTAACATCACCCCACCCAGTTGAATTGCAACCCCATTGGATCACTGTTTCCTATTTGTCTGCTTCGGGAGTTACGCTGGCCTACCAGTTACAATACAAGAGTACAAGCAGGCTAACAAGAAGTGGGCTATAATTATGCCTCATTGATTTGGTCCATTCCTTTCAAACTTCCGCTTCTTATCTATATATTAAAAGTCTTACTTTTAATTTGTAATAAAAATAAATGTGATACGAATTGAATTGCAACCCCCGTCTCAAACCAAATAGGCTAACGGTACCACAGCCATTGAAAACGTTACTTGATAATCGAGATTATGTAGGTGGAGTTAACGCCTGTCAATCAAATGATGGGCCATTCTCGGAGACGGTGAAGAGAGAGTTGACTCCTATTTCTAGTCAAAAATTACAATGGTGATAACTTTGTTCAGAATAAAGTAATTTGACCAAAATTTTCAATATATTCTTCTTTCATCATCTATTTTTGAACTGTTATAGCAAGAATGGCCAACTCTCTATTAAAATCTCCCATAATGTATCTTTAAGTTCGGCAAAATAAGCCAGAAGTCTCAATCGAATGGCAATCTCTAGGGTCTGGTTATTCCAGTCTACACCGATAGTATTTATTGCGCATGGTCTCCAGATAAGAATATACCGTCACTGTTTGACATGACATGTGGAATATGTCTAGCCTCGTTCCTCGAGTACTATGTTACAAATGGCACTGAAACACATTATGGTACACGATTCATGTACCAATGGTAAAATGTTTATTTTGTCTTAAATATTGGATATCAGAAGCCCACCTTTTCCTATCACAACATCAATGTTGATTTAGATTGAACAAGCCAACAGTGAGGCTGATGTCCCCCGCCGAAATCCCGGAAAAAAATCGATGACACATGTTGATTAATTGCACATTTATCTTTTTCAAAAGTTTTGAGCAATCAAACTCACTATCAACTATAAACTAAGTTTCATCACTCTTTATCAGATAGAATCAAAGTCAAAGAAATTGCTTAGCTCTGCTTAGCTTTAGCGAGAAATGTTAATCATTGAACTCAGTCAAGACATTCACTTATAATTATAATGAACATCTACATCAAGTTTAAACATTCTACATCAATAAAAACAGAGTTATGTTACAAATTCTTGACCAATCAAATTGCTTATCGCTCCTTAGCCTAAGCAGAAAATTCTCATCATCGAACTTAGTCAAGGTAATGATATAATGAATCTAAAAAGAAAATGCTCATCTTCGAACTGCATTAAAGCATTGACCTAATAAACACCTAGACCAAGTTTGAACATTCTAGCTCAATTAGGTTTTAGTGTCCACAAGGCATTGACCTAATAAACACATACACCACGTTTGAACATTCTAGCTCAATTAAAAGTTATCGTGTCCCAAAGCATCAACCAATCAAATTGCTTATCTCTGCTTACCCTAAGCGGAAAATGCTCATCTTCGAACTCCATCAAGGCATTGACCTAATCAACACATACACCAAGTTTGAACATTCTAGCCCAATTAGGAAGAGAGTTATCGTGTCCCAAAGCATCAACCAATCAAATTGCTTATCTCTGCTTACCCTAAGTGGAAAATGCTCATCTTCGAACTCCATCAAGGCATTGACCTAATAAACACATACACCAAGTTTGAACATTCTAGCTCAATTAGGAAGAGAGTTATTGTGTCCCAAAAAGTGTGACGGACAGACAGACGGACAGACAGACGGACGAACCCATTTTAATAGTCCCCTGCTTTCTTCGAAAGGCGGGGGACAAAAATAATTTGTGTTTTCAATGTCGAAAACTTTGGATGATATTGAATTAGAGACTTACCTACTTTACCCTGAACACAAAATGCTCATTATCAAAGTTAGCCAATGTATTGCAACTATAGACCAAATTTCATCAATCTCACTGAATTTGAATCCAAGTTATTGTTTCCCAAAGTACTGATAAACCAAACTGCTTAGCCTGAACTCAGCTAATTAAGACATTCGTCAAACAAACATCAACACCAAATTAGAACATCCTACTTCAATTAGAAACAAAGTTGTTGCGTTCTGAATTGTGTGACTTAGACAGACGGACAACCCATTTTAGTAGCGCTGGGTGATATTTAGGTTGAGCTTTTTAAAATAAAAAAAATGTGATATAAATATTAATCTATCATTATCTTTAGTATACTCTTAAAAAAAAGTAGGGGACATTCAGAAACAATACAAAACTGCGGAAATGCAATGCTGTTTTTATTAGAGGTAACTAGTGTATGTTAATAACAGGCCAATTGCACAAGAACATAAACACTTCATATGGGCGGCTTATCTAACGGCCCCATTTCACTCGCAAAGAGATACACTGTCAAAAGTGAAAATGGACGTTTTTGATTTTTGTCTTAATAATTAATAATGAGTAATTGCTCCACCAATCCTCCGACATTCAGCAATTCGTCTTGGCATGCTTCTAATCAACCGTCCAATCACGATTTGGGGCAATCTGACCCACTCCTCTTGCAGTGCCACGGCCAATTCTTGCAGTGTTGTCGGTTGACGTTGACGAACACATCCCCCTAAACAGTAAATCTTATGCAAGAACCGATAGGAAAGCAAACATGGATAGAATAAACCAGCAAGCAGCAGTTTTCATCAACCCTTCCTTGAAGTGTCAAATTTGACAATGAACCCCTCCCACGTGTATGGCGCTATTGCGTGTCGCATATGCAGCTCAGTGGTTCTGTTGGGGCGATAAGTTCTTCAGCTGTGAACATACTCTCAAAGCATGTCAAGTGTCCATGACTATTTATCATATCACAACCTGCATAGGTATTTGCATTTCAATATCCCCTACTTTTTTTGAAGAGTATATTTCAACCTAGTCCTCATTCCCCCCCCCCCCCCCTAAATAAAAGAAAGAAAATATCTATAGCATTCATATAATTAAACTTAATTTGGTAATAAAACCAATTAACATCCAATATAGAACAATACTGTCATCCAGACAATAATGATTAAACAGTTATACTACTTGTATAGTAGGCCTAGAAGTAGGCCTACTGTTACAACAAATTTATAATTTCACCTACACCCAAATCGTCTAAATCTTCAATGACCAATCCCGATTTCCCAACTTTCTCCATTAATTTTCCTCTCCATTCTCTCCACTGGTCGGGGTGAGACTGGAACCTTTTAAAGAGCAGCAACTCAAAACCATGAAAAATCTCACCCATTTGATTGAGATTTTTATTGTAAAAAGAAATATGTGCGATTTATTTAGTTTCAAAAGAAAGGCTAATAATAAAAATAGTAATTCATATTTAATATCATTAGTAGGCCTATTATCATTATGATAGGCTAATCGTTATGACTTCAAATCATTTTATAACATCTCTTTCCATTACACCAGTGACGGTTATATGTAAGTAAGTACTACATATTGCATTAATAGACTGGATAATGATACATTTACATCAATTAAACTGAAATCAAACGTATTTCGACCAAAATGAAAAAAATATGCAGCCACAGGCGGGAAGACTAATCACCGGAATTCACCGGAAATCATTTACAATCACCGGAATTCACCGGAATTCACTTCTAAAATCCCGGATTCCTCCCACAAAACTCACTTATTTTAAATGTATAATACATTTTGATCTCTCCGCTGGCCAGAAAAGGGCGCTGTAGGTGAATTTATTTGAAAGACTACCGGAATTCATTTCAAATATATGCATCATGATTATGATAACGTAGGGCGCGTCGTATTACCCAATAGGCCGAACTCCAAAATAACACATAATAACAATTTGCGTCGAATTACCCAATAACTCCAAAATAACAGCCAATAACCCCAAAAATGTTGACTGTGGAACACAATATAACAATTTAGTTGAATTTAAGAAGCCTCGCTGATTTGTGCCCAAATCGGAGGTTCACGGGAGATAACTCGTGTATGTGATTTTTGTTGACAAGAAACTAATGTATACTTTCGTTGCAATTCGTTGTAATGTATTGTAATAAAAGATTGATAATAGTTTATTAAAATAAACAATTTGATATTATAGCTATATTTATTTATTTATAATTGCATATTGCGCCGATTGTCACTTTCGGTCATCGACATCGTAACTTGTTTAGAAATAAATACCTAGTTAACATTGATGGTTAGATTTACGTAAAGTTTACGTCATTATGGTTAGATTTTGGTTAGCGTCCAATAATGGTAAAATTCTTTGGTTAAATTTACGTTACTTTTACGTCATAATGGTTATGGTTACTTTTACGTCAGAAAATGACGTAAATGTAACGTAAACTTTATGACGGATTACTAACCATTTTTTTTCCCTTTGAATACTTCTTGATTAAATAACATTACAAGTGTGTGCACATTCTAACAATTGATATATAGTCGGAATTCAGACATAATAATTATATATGTATTATTGGTTATAATTCTAACGTTAATCTAACGTAAATTTTACATCAGGTTTCTAACCGTTAGTTTATGGTTAGTTTTCTGACGTAAATCTAACGTTAGTTTTCTGACGTAAATCTAACGTTAGTTTTCTGACGTAAATCTAACGTTAGTTTTCTGACGTAAATCTAACGTTAGTTTTCTAACGTTAATATAATGTTAGTTTTCTAACGTTAATGTAATGTTAGTTTTATGTCATAATTTTAACCGTTAATTTAATGTTAGTTTTCTAACGTAAATCTAATGTTACTTTTATAACATAAATCTAACTTTAGTTTTCTAACATAAATCTAACGTTAGTTTTCTAACATAAACCTGATATTAGTTGTAAAACGTAAAACAAATGTCAGTTTAATGTCATGATACTAACAATTAAGGGCCTGACAAGACAGCTGTCTAGTCATTAAAATGGGTAAGACCCTGGCTCGCTAGCCTGGAGGTCGGGTGTTCGATCCCTGCATTGGCCGAGAAAGTTCATCCAGATTTCCGGCGTGGTTTCCCCTTGTCAGTGATGCAGGACAGAGAGCCTGACAAGGACAGCTGTCTAGTTGTTCAGATGGGATAAAAAAAAAAACGAGGTCCTGTGTACACATTGGCATGCATGTAAAAGATCCCTTGACAGTTGGAATTCGATATAAGAGTACGCCGTAGTGCCACTGTCGGGGCAAAATTTCCCTCATAACACACTGTATGGTGTATGGCCATCTTCATTAGCCCAGTTCGGAGCAGAACAGTTGGACGTTAAACCCCATTTCATTTCATTACATTTTGTATCCATTTCTAAGTGCCCAAGAATAGAGATCTAGCTCCTTTAATAGTTGCGGTCTGTAGGTGACACACAAAGAGAAAACGAATGAATGAATGATCTACTCTCATTTCAAATTCCAAATGTCAAGGGTTCTTTTACGTGCACACCCACGTGATGGACTAGACACTGTTTTTTTTAGGTCCTCTGTCCTACACCACTACTAACAAAGGGAACTTTCTCGACCAACATGGGGATCACGTTGGCTAAGTGGGTAAGACGCTGACTCGCTAGCCTGGAGGTCGGGTGTTCGATCCCTGCATTGGCTGAGAAAGTTCATCCAGATTTTTCTGCGTGTTTTCCCCTTGTCAGTGATACAGGACGGAGGGCCTGACAAGAACAGCTGTCTAGTCAGGGATGAAAAACTGAGGTCACGTGTACACACAGGAGTGCACATGAAAGATCCCTTGGTAGTTGAAACTTGATATAAGAGTAGGCCATAGCGCCGCTGCCTGGGCAAAATTTCCTTCATAGCATACTGTATGGCGTATGCTCGTCTTCATTAGCTCAGTTTAGGAGCAGAACAGTAGGACGTTAAACCCGATTTCATTTCATTTTTCTCGACCAACACGGAAATTGAACCCCTCATTTGCTAGCCAGTGTGTTACTAATTACTAGAGAGAGAGAGAAATGGGGTTTAACGTCTACTCGACACAAACTAGGTCATTTCGGGACTAACATATGATTTAATTTTTATTTACATAATTCGCTTGCGCGTAGGGGTCTTTAGCAGTGGGAGAAAACCGGAGTTTGGACAGGCGACCCTACTCCTTGTCACGTACAACCGGGGATTCGAAACCACGCCAGTCAACTCAATGACAGACTTTATGATACAGCGCCCGCACGCTAACCATTCAGCCATCCAACCCCCCGTTACTAATTACTAAGTTTGTGAAATGTAGGTTTTTCCTCATGTAGGTTTTTCCTGATGAAATCGGTTTATTGTCCGACTGTTCTGCTCCGACTGGGCTAATGAAGACAGGTACATACCATACAATGTGCTATGAGGGAAATTTTGCCTACTAATATCGAATCCAACTGCCAAGGGATCTTTTCGTGCAAGCCAATGTATACATGGTACCTCGGTTTTTTGTCCCATCTGAGTGACTAGACTACTGTCCTTGTTCCTGCACCTCTGACAAGGGGAAACCATGTCGGAAAATCCTGATGAACTTTCTCCACCAATGCAGGGATCGAACACGTGCCCTCCGGATTACCGAGACAGCATCTTACGCACTTAGCCACCATGGCTTTATCAAAATTAGTAATGAAGATGTGCTATGACAGAAATTTTGCCTGGACAGCAGCATTACCGCACTTACTAATGAAGAAGTGCTAGGAAAGACATTTTGCCTGGAGAGCAGCATTTCCGCATATAGTCATTACCAATAGTTCTAAGTGCACGCCAACCTGTAAAACAGGTCTTTACACACTTTTCCACCATACCAATTACTAGTCTGCGGGTTCACTAGTCTGTGGGTGCACTAATCCGTGCATTCACTAGTCCACTAGTCTGACTCTATAAAATACTATAAATATGAGTATTAAAGAAACCCAGTAGATATGGTGACTGATATCACCCTTCGTAAGGCGATAACCCAACATCACGGCATTTTAACCCGAAATCACAACATTTTAACCATTATAGCATATGCCCTTCTTCATTAGCCCACTTGGAACAAAATAGTAGGATGTTCAAACCCCATTTGAAATTCATTTTTATACTTTTCTGAACCAATCGGACTATTGAAGATAGTCATACGCAATGCAGAGTGCTATGACGGAAATTTTCTATGGACTGTGGCAGGGCGGAGGATCTGGCAAGGGATAAGGTATAGTTGTTCGGGTCATACGAAAAATCAAGTCCTCGTGTACATATTGGCATGCACGTAAAAGACACTCCGACAGTTGTAATTCAATATCAGAGTAGGCCATAGTGCCGCTATCCGTGCAAAGTTTCCGTCATAGTACACTGTATATAGTGTATGCCTGTCTTCATTAGCTCACTCAGAGCAAAACAGTAGGATGTTTAATCTCATTTAATTTTATAATTTTCCTACTTTTCTGCACCAATGGGAATATAAAAGATAGGCTGGCAAGCGGACGAGTGCACCCATTGACTATTGAGCATCATTTACTTGAAAACGTTGAGAGAACCCTCAACGAAATGTCGCTTTAATTAAAATAGTAATTGTGTTTTTTCTTGTATCATCGAGTCAAGTGAACGTTAAACCCCATTTCTCTCTCTCTCAATTTTGATACCCAAAAATTTGACAAAACAAATAATGATTGATTGTCGGAAACTGTTTCATAAAGCAAAGTTGTTCTCTACTAAAAGGTTATCACTGTCCAAATGTTCGGAGTAGTCCACACCTAGGCCGACTATGCATGAAGTGTTTTTATAATTAAATTTATTAAATATAGTACCTTGCATCAGTAAATATAAAATTAATGATCCTTTCACCAGTAAATATAAAATTCATAGGCCGACAATGCATTGTGTTTTTATAATTAAAGTTATTAAATGTAGTACCTTGCACCAGTAAATATAAACTTAATGATCCTTGGACCAGTAAATATAATATTCATGATCATTATTTATATAAGGCCTTCATCAACCTTGCACCAGTAAATATAAAATTAATGATCCTTGCACCAGTAAATATAAAATTCATGATCATTATTTATATAAGGCCTTCATGTATGTTTGTACAAGTGTACATTCTTGGAATTGTATTACCATTAACAATATGGAGATCAATTATAATAACCTTTGGCCTTGTTCATGAATCCTTAAATTTTTGAAAATTTAGTTCTTAATATGAAACTATCTAAATAAAATATTGCTTAAATCAATGTGTGTTGTTAATGTCATTCAAAATGGCGGCTGTCTACATATACAATATATAAAATAGGTCATGAGTCGATTGTTGCCGTTTTTTTATTTCGAATTTAAAAGTTCAACACTTAATTATATAAGTTGTAAAACCATATAAAAATAAAGGTTGGACCAAGACTAATTCCATTTTTTTAAGTTATGAATCTGAAAAAAAGATAATAATGACCCAGTCAATTAACATAGAGATCTACTCTAGCTATATGAGTCCATATATTTATCGTCTCTCGATAAAAGACCTATCTCTGAAAATTAAAATTACCCGATTTGATTATTCTTTTAATATAACGTAATCATGTAACCTAATATAAAATATGGTAGAGCGTATACAAACAAATAATATGAATAGATTCATTATCAGAAATATTACAGGCCTTTCAAACGAACAGTCGCCATTTTTAGACCTACATACATGTAGATGTACAAATATATTTTTATCGTCTCGGGCAAGGTCAAGGTCACGATCTGTTCACGGTTGATGATTGTGTTTAAATCGGTTTATATCATATTATTTCTATTCACATTACAATATTTTTTTTATAGGTTACGGTTATTGTTGTTATTTATCAAAATTGCTTCAATTATTTATTAAATATTTTTTGTTTGTTCGTTTGACCGGAACGTACGGAATTCTGGGATTTAAAATGGCGGCATAGGTTATTATTTTTCCCAAAGAAGAAATGATGCCGTGATTTAAAGTTAAATAAAGCTATTCCACACATACACACACGATTTTGGATTCAGCAAAGTAAAGTTGAAGGTAAGTGCACTTTTTATGCGAACTTCCGTTGACAGTATACCGATAGATCTAATGTTGATAAAAAAATAATCTGGCCGTGGAAAAAGTTTGCACGCAACTTTGTATATCAGACAGTCAGTATTTGTTTTTAACACGATGCAGTTACATTGTCCGTAAACCATACTATTCATAAACAAAATCAACATTGCTTTAAGTTATCGAAAGTAATACTGGTTCCAAAATTGTTTTTAAAAAATCTGGATCCAAAAATTATCAAACACATAACGAATTTATTAATGATGTAGACTGTTAAAATTCAGGCTGTGCTAATTATAATATAAGTACATGTAGTATTTTCTAAACATTTTTATGGGTGTTTCAGGTTGGGTTTTTTGGTTGTTATTGTACTGATATTTTTGCAAATTTAATAATGCATAATGCAAGAGCTAAATCTATATAGTGTACGTAGGTTAAGTAGGTATTTCTTGAGACTGTAAATGTTAAATTTTTTTATAAGACATTTTAATGTATTAACTTGCTAAGTCTATAATCAAGTCTCAATGCCATCGGGTGCTCGAGATGTTCACAGATTCAAACACTGGCGGTTAATGTTAATGATTTAATTTAATTGAAAAATGTATAATCAAGACTTTAAGCTTATATACATAGGCCTATTTATATGATATAACATTAAATAACAAGTTTGCCCGTACATACTTGTACATAAAGGTTTCAGTACTACTCCCCTGCTTATTTTTTCTTGTGGTGGCCAAGAAAGTTCATCAGGATTTTCTGGCATGGTTCCTCTTTTAACTGGTGCAAGACAGAGGGGCTGGTAAGGGCTAATGTACAGTTGTTCGGATAGGACAAAAACCAAGCTCTTTTGTACACACGGTCCAGTCAAAATTTTCATCATAGCACACTTTCAAGCATTTGTCCAACTTCTTTAGCCCAGTTTGAGCAGCACAGTATGATGTTGAACCACAGTAGTTTGGCTGTCAGCCCAGTTGGAGCTGAACAGTAGGCCGTTTAACCCAATATCGTTTTTTGGGGAGTATAAAGTTGCTTTTTATTTATTTATTTTTTTTACAGATCCTACATGTATATTTCAGCACCCGTGGTGGCAGTAATGACAAAGAAGTTCTAAAAAGATTTATATGGGCTTTATAATGAAAGTTAGACAACACTACTACTTGCCAAACACTACTACTTGTCACATAATGTAATGATATAAATATATATGTATCTATGGTAGCACAAATATCATCAGAATGTAGGCCAAAGCTTTACAAGCATTGTAGGCCTAAAATACTTTCTGTCTGAACTTTTGACAGTCAATTCTTTGATGACTAGTTAGTTTAGAGCAGATATCCTGTCACAGTATTATATAACAGCTCTTTGGCTTAAAATTTAAACTGAGTTGTATCAGTGAGTTGAAAATCATCTGTGTTCCTGTTATTGCTCCCTGCTGCAGCCAGTAAACAATAACCTTTTGCGTTCCTTACAAATCTTCCAATTTTTACTGATAGATCAACCATAGCAAAGATCTCTATTAAGATTATATTTGTAATGTGTGTAACAAATTCTATGACATAGGTATAATATTGGTGTAGTTAAGTATATACCATATTTATGCACACATTTCAATATTGGCATATTATTAGTCTCTATCATCTAGAAAAAAATATTCTATATTCTACGAATATTAGTGTGGTTGCGTTGTCAACATTTGAGAATAATCGGTCATAGGCTAGATTATCCGGTCTTTTACATTATCATAAACAAAGTCTAAGGGAGGTAACTAGTCCTAAAACAAGATGTTGACGCCCATGAAATTTATATAAGAATGCCATTTCCGAAAATCCATTTCATTGCATTGTCAGTTCAATATCCAACACTCTTAATTTTTTTTATTGTAAAATTTCTCTCTTCATGGGCCATATCTATGTTGTTTTTTTTATTGAATCCTAATTCGTCATCACTATTCATGTTTGTTTATAAATGCAAGTGTTATTGACAACTGTCCCAGACCCTCATTATTTATATGGCCCAACTTTTCTTCGGGGTACACCGACACGGTATTAGACTAGGATAAACATTAGTCTTATATACCGCCTCTACTTAATTATGGATGTAGGTCGGAAAAATGTAAAATTTGGCAATTTGACTTATACTCAACATCGACTTATGCTATAACTATTTCAAATGACAAGTGCTAAATGAAGTATTTATGTGGTCTTTGGTGAAAGAAATGAAATGAAATGAAATGGGGTTTAACGTCCTACTGTTCTGCTCCTAACCTGGGCTAATGAAGACGAGCATATGCCATACAGTGTGCTATGAGGGAAATTTTGCCTGGGCAGCGGGGCTACGGCCTACTCTTATATCGAATTCCAACTGCCAAGGGATCTTTTACGTGCACGCTAATGTCTACACGGGACCCCGTTTTTTTGTCCCATAACGACTAGACAGCTGTCCTTGTCAGTCCCTCCGTCCTGCATCACTGACAAGGGAAACCACGCCGGAAAATCAGGATGAACTTTCTCGGCCAATACAGGGATCAAACACCCGATCTCCAGGCTAGTGAGCCAGCGTCTTACCCACTTAGCCACTTGATCCCCCCCTTTGGTGAAAGAGAGAGAGAGAGAAATGGGGTTTACTGTCCACTGGACACAAACTAGGTCATTTCGGGACTAACATGGTTTAATTTTTTATTTACATAATTCGCTTGCGCGTAGGGGTCTTTAGCAGGGGAAGGAAACCGGACGACCCGGAGAAAACCCACGAGGTTGGACAGGCGACCCTACTCCTTGCCACGTATAACCGGGGATTCGAAACCACGCCAGTCGACTCAATGACAGACTTTATGATACAGCGCGCGCACGCTAACCATTCAGCCATCAACCCCCCCCCCCCTTTGGTGAAAGAAAACAGAGCTGTGGCTAGTGAAATGAAAGTTTAACGTCCTACTGTTTTGCTCTGAACTGGGCTAATGAAGTTGGGCATACGCCATACAGTGTGCTATGTGGGAAATTTTGCCCGGACAGTGGCACTACGGCCTTCTCTTATATCGAATTCTAACTTCAAGGGCTCTTGTACGTGCACGCCAATGTGTACATGGGACCTCATTTTTTTGTCCCATTTTAATGACTAGATAGCTGTCTTGTCTAGCCCTCTGTCCTGCATCACTGACAAGGGAGAACCACGCCGGAAAATCTGGAGTAACTTTCTCGGCCAATGCAGGGATCGAACACCCGACCTCCAGACTAGATAGCCAGTGTCTTACCGACTTAACCAACGTGATCCCCGTTGTGGCTACAATTCCTGGATTTGAAGGTCAGGTATGATATGAAACGAATATTTTGAACCGGTTCACCAATGCAACCAATCTGTGACGGGTTAACTGATAGAGGGTTACATCCTTGATATAAATATACTTGTCGCAGGTTTTAAAAATAGAAAGATATATATAAAGGTAGCTCAAAATTCATCTCTACATGTACATAGGCCAAGGGGGGATCGTGTGGCTAAGTGGGTAAGACGCTGACTCGCTAGCCTTGAGGTCGGGTGTTCGATCCCTGCATTGGCCGAGAAAGTTCATCCTGATTTTCCGGTGTGGTTTCTCATTGTCAGTGATGCAGGACGGAGGGCCTGACGAGGACAGCTGTCTAGTCGTTTGGATGGGACACAAAAAACAAGGTCCAGTGTACACATTGGCATGCACATAAAAGATCCCCTGGCAGTTGGAATTCGATACAAGAGTAGGCCATAGCGCTGCTGCCCGGGCAAAATTTCCCTCATAGCACACTGTATGGCGTAACCTTTTGCGTCTCTTCAAAATATTTCAAATCTTTTGTCATGGATCAACCATTGCAAATATCCGTGTTACAATTATATTTGAAATGTGTTAAACCAATTCTGCAACACATGTAATATTGGTGTAGTATATATCTTTGTTTATACACCCACATATCAATTTTGGCCCTGTTTGTCCGTACACTGGGTGTGAAATGTGAATCATTCCGATTGTGAGAGGACAAGCATTATCAATATACAGCTTTTCAGGACTTTGCCTTCCTTGGTTAATTCTCCTTTTTTCAAATGCAATAGATGCTGTGTTTATTCTTAATTGATCTTTTTCAAATTTGTGTTACACACTGGAATCATGAGAGGACGAAACCTATCAATATTCAGTATTCCACAACATTCCATTCCAGTGTCGGCCGAGAAAGTTCTTCGTGATTTCCAGACTTGGTTTCCTCCCCTTGTCAGAGGTGCAGGACAGAGGGCCTGACAAGGAGGGACAGCTGTCTAGTCGTTTGGGTGGTACGAATGACCAAGGTCCTGTGCACACATTGGTTCGCACGTGAAAGATCCCTTGGCAGTTTGAATTCGATATAAGAGTAGGCTTTAGCGCCGCTGTCTGGATAAAATTCCATAATAGGACACTGTATAGCATATTTCCATGTCATTAGCCCTGTCGGAATAGGACATTAAACCCCATTTCATTTCACTCATTCCAAAGTTAACTCCTATTCCATCAATACCTTGAGCAAATAAGATAGAGGCTATAGGTTTTGGCCCAATTTGGTCAATATCCCAGTTTTTTCTTTCTTATATGCATATCAACACTTTCATAGCGCTAATGTAGACCTTTTTCTTGAACATTTTCCCTTGTCAGTGATGCCGGACAGAGGACCTGACATGGATGATTTACTAGTCATACGGAAGGGACAAAAAAAAACCCCAAGGTACAGTGTAAACTCAAGTGTGTGTGTGTGTGAAAGATCCCTTGGCAGTTGGAATTTTATATAAGAGTACGCCATAGCTCTGCACACTGTGTGGCATATGCCCGTCTTCATTTCTCAAACAGCTGTGGATAAAAACTGTTAATATTTAAATGTGTATTTTGTATTTTATAACATTATATTTTTGTCTTTTAAATAAAGTATATGTATACATACTTGTAGTATATTTTGTCATATAATTCTGCTAGATTTTTAACTTTTCTGTGCAATACATTTAGAATTCTGACTGGTTATGGGTAGATAGAGAGCAATGGGGTAAAACATCCAATAGACATAAACTGTCCTTTGGGACTAAGTGATTCAATTCTAGTTGAATAATTCATCCGCACCAGGAATCTTTAGTAGTAGGAGGACCCAGAGAAAACCCATGTTCAAGTTGGGTGTGGAAAGAAACCACTTGACTCAATGACAGACCTTATGATCTAAAGCGCACACGTTGGACCACTCAACTTTTAGCCTCACCCACGGGTCAGGAAAATTTGATTATTGGTTGAATGTACTTCCCATTTACTGCGGCAAATAATGAATAATTTTGAAGGTTTTAATGCTCATCAAAATTTGACATTAGAATTGCATCCGTAAATGATGTTAATTTAATGTTAGATTTACGTTATAATGGTCGGTTAGATATCCATCATTTTGCTCATCCTTTTAACGACAATTTAACGTCAGGAAATGACGTTAATCTAGCGTAAATCTAACGTAATGTTTACGTCATTTTCTGACGTAAATCTAACGAAAATGACGTAAACTTTACGCAAATTTTACTTTAGATTTACGTCAGAAAATGACGTAAAGTTTACGTTAGATTTACGTCAGAAAATGACGTAAATATAACGTAAAAATGACGTAAAGTTTACGTTAGATTAACGTCATTTCCTGACGTAAAATTATCGTTAAAAAGATGAGCAAAATGATGGTAAACTGACTGACCATTTTTACGTAAATGTAACGTAAAACTAACATCATATTGTTATGTGGGTAAATTCTCATTCTCATGTTATCATAGTTTGTTATGACATTTTTGGAGGTGTGATTGTATGTGATTTGTCACCGTTTACAAGGGCAATTAACTGATGAACATTCTATATGCCGACTATTGGCATATTATTAAAATTACACTTTATTTAATCTGGACTGTTTCATGCTACAACGGATTATCTATGAAAACATCCAAACCATTATTGATGAGACTTTATAATTATTTGATTGGCTGATTATTACTAAGTTAATTTTCGAATAAACTTAGCTCATCTACATTCGAGAAATGTTCTGTTTGACATTTTACATGGATTACTGCTGTGTTTTTATTCTGTTTCCCCGAGTTTGCCATCTGGAAATATCGTTTTACAGCAGATACATTCTAGTATTAATATTAATGCAAAATATAAGTAAATACAATTGTCTTGGGGCAAATTCCGATTTTCTCAAAGTGAATTCCGGTGTTTTAAAGTAATTTTTTATTAATGTAAAATACTAGTAAATACGAAGGTCTAAAGTGCGAATTCAGATATTTTGTAAGTGAATTCCGGTGTTTTAAAGTAATTTATTATTATTGTAAAATATTTGTGATCGAGTACGAAGGTCTGAAGTGCGAATTCCGATATTTGAAAGTGAATTCCGGTGTTTATATGTTTTCAATTTGAGTTCCGGTGATTTTCTGTGTTTAATAGTAATTTATTATTAATGTAAAATATTAGTAAATACGAAGGTCTTAAGTGCGATTTCCGATATGTTGAAAGTGAATTCCGATGTTTATATGTTTTCAAAGTGAATCCCGGTGATTTAAAGTAATTTATTATTAATGTAAAATATTAGTAAATACGAAAGTCTTCAGTGCGAATTCAGATATGTTGAAAGTGAATTCCGGTGTTTATATGTTTTCAATGTGAATTCCGGTGTTTATGTGTTTTCAATGTGAATTCCGGTGATTTTATGTGTTTTAAATTCAACATTAATATTAATGGAAAATATAAGTAAATAGGAAGATTGTACGGGCGAATTCTGATATCTCCAAAGTGAATTCCGGTGTATGGATTTGGTCAAATAATATTGTAAGTTAAAATTAGGACTGAAATGCTGATAAAAGAGGCTTTTTGATGAATTACAAATAGGTTCTACACATAATTGTTTTAAAACAGTTCAAATCTGTGTTCACCAATGTAACGGACACTCCGGCTTTACCTAAATCACCGAAACCAGTCATAACATCGATCCCCTCCCTTAACACCACTGCCAAAGGAGTCGAAAACCTATTGAAGAACATGAATGAGCGGAAGGCGACTGGACCAGACAAAATAATCAACACTATTCTGAAGACCTGTAGTAGCCAACTTGCTCCTGGCCTCCGTGAGATATTCCAACTATCAATCAACACCGGTCAACTCCCACCAGACTGGACTAATGCCAACATTGCACCAATCTTTAAGAAAGGGGACGTCCACCTACCCGAAAACTATCGACCTGTTTCCCTGACTTGCTTGACTTGCAAGCTATTAGAACACATCATTTGCCGGCACATCCTTACACATCTTGAAAGGAACAAGATACTGACCTGTCTTCAGCACGGTTTCCGCTCGGGATACTCCTGTGAGACACATCCAGAAACACGACGCCAACAACCAAATCGACATGGTTATCCTAGATTTCTCGAAGGCCTTCGACACCGTCCCTCAAGAGAAACTTCTCCACAAAATTAGAAACTATGGACCTCTAAACGACTGGTTAAGACAGTTTCTGACCACTAGACACATGCAAGTAGTCATTGAAGGAGAATTCTCAGACCCGGTAACAGTTGACTCAGGAGTCCCCCAGGGAACAGTACTCGGCCCGCTGCTCTTTCTGTGCCACATAAATGTCCTTCCGGAAACCGTGAAATCACAAGCCCGACTCTTTGCAGATGACTGTCTGCTCTACCGCACCATCAAATCTCGACAGGACCATCAAACCCTTCAAAATTACCTCTCAGCTCTTGAAGACTGGGCCAATACCTGGGGAATGAGATTCAATGCAAAGAAATGCTATATCATGAGCATCAATAGTAAGTCTACTAACTTCTAGGCTCTAAACAATGTCATACTTCAGCAAGTAAAAGAAAACCCGTACCTTGGAGTTACACTCTCTGAAGACCTAAAGTGGGACACCCACATTACCAGGATAATAAAGAAGGCGAACTCCTCGGTGGGATTCCTTAAGCGCAACCTCAAGTACTGCCCACAAACATGTAGAAGATCAGCCTACTTAGCGTTAGTTCGTTCCACTCTGGAGTACAGTTCAGTTGTCTGGGACCCCTACTTACAAAAGGATATAAACAGACTTGAGAGAGTCCAACGCCAAGCTGCAAGGTTTGTTTCCGGCGATTACAAATCTAAAGATGAATGCAAAACTGATCTTTATAAACACTCATTCTTCCCAAAGACAATTATTGATTGGAACCACCTGGATGATAGCATAGTGCGCGCTCAATCAAAAGAGAGCTTTAAATCAGCTCTATCAAGAACCTAACGCACTCACTCTCCCGTCGCGTACATGCTGTAACAAACAAGCCCTGCGACGTACAGATTCAGATGTCGAGTAATCTCCCTTTGATGGTCAAGATATCGGATTTACAAATTATATTAAATGTAAATATTGTCATTGTATAAAGTGACAAATCACATACAATCACAACATAATAAACTATTATAACATGAGAATATTCTGAACAAAGACAATTAATTGTCGGCGGAACTTATTTAAATTGATTTCATTTATTTATTTCAAAACAAGTTACGATGTCGATGACAGAAAGTGATAATCGACACAATTTGCAAGTATAAATAAATAAATATAGCTATAATATTAAATTGTTTATTGCACTATATATACCATAATATGTTTCATGCATATAATTACTGTTTTAATAAACTATTAATCAATCTCTAATTACAATACATACAACGAATTGCAACGAAAGTATACATAAGTTTCTTGTCAACAAAAATCACATACACGAGTTATCTCCCGTGAACCTCCGATTTGGACAAAAACCAGTCACGCTTCTTAAACTCATACTAAATTGTTATTTTGTGTTTCCAGTCAATATTTTTGAAGTTATTGGTTGTTATTTTGGAGTTATTGGGTAACTCGACGCAAATTGTTTTTTTAGTGTTATTTTGGAGTTCGGCCTATTGGGTAACACGACGCGCCCTACGTTATCATAACCATGATGCATATATTTGAAATGAATTCGGGTAGTCTTTCAAATAAATACACACAGGGCCCTTATTTGGCCTGTGGAGATATCAAAATAGTAATTCGTTACATTATAATGTATTATACATTTAAAATAAATTAGTTTTGTGAGAGGAATCGGGGGGTTTTCGAAGTGAATTCCGGTGATTATATGTGAATTCCGGTGATTATATGTGAATTCCGGTGAATAGTCGGGCCCCCCACAGGCAGTGCATTGAGAGTCATAGCCATTGACAGTCATAGCCATAGATAGACCATGGATCGTATATAATATGGATAGCTGACCCTGCAGCAGCTGTCATTGGACGATGAATTATGTTGTACTTATAAACTCTTCTTCTTATTCTTTGTTTTGTTGCTTTGTTGATGCGATTATGATAAATTTGTGAACTAAGAATGTAATTTGTTTTATTAACTTGTTATTTTTATTTTGTCCTAGTGTTTTCAATTTTTATGGGCATTTTTAGTTGTATTTATTACTCTAAATTTTAAAGATGCATTATACACAATTTAGGTAAGAGTTGGCTGTTCATGTTATTATAGTTCCGAAATAAATCATTCAAAATTAAATTAATATATTGAAAATTTCACTCAAATTACTTTATTCTAAGCGATGTTTGAATTTTTGACAAGATCTGGCAAGTAGTGTTTATTACTGTAGCATTGTTAATCAAGACTAAGCCTTGCTTTTCCATTTTTATATTCATTCATTAAATGGTGATCACATTATAAATTTAAATCATTAAATGGAGATTGTATTTTAATGTTTACATCTGCGTCATCTGATGGTCTAGAGAGTTGATTATATGTGAATAAATGTTTAAAGAATAATTTATACATCATTTGAAGCCAAAATAAAACCCTGTAATTAGTCAGATTTAGCTCTTACATAATAAATTGTTAATATTGTATAGTGTTTAAATATTTGATTAGCTATGTAATATACAATATATCCATATTTCTGGCATGGCTTCCCCTGATCAGTGGTACAGGGCGGAGGGCCTGATGAGGACAGCTATCTAGTCATTCGGATGGGACGAAAAACCAAATTCCAGTGTACACATTGGTGTACATGTAAAAGATCCCTTGGCAGATGGAATTTGACAAAAGAGTGGGCGGTAGCGTGGCTGTCTACACAAAATTTCTCTCATAGCACACTGCATGGCGTATGTCCATCTTCATTAGCCCAGTCGGAGCAAAACAGTAGGATTATAAACACCATTTCATTTTCATATTACTATTGTAATTTATGGAAAGATTATAATTTATTAGGACTTCATGTTTCAATTACTGTGTAATTTCTAAAGTGGTATTTTAAATACTTCATTTTTATGAATAAAGGAGTAACTGAATTTTATGTTGTTTTTCTGTAACCTCTCTATACTCAAGTCTTCAAAAGAGCTTTGATCATCTGGTATCTTGCACAAATGGTATTGCTAAACCAATCGATTCTTGGTCAGAATTTCACGCATGCATACCAAGGATATCAATGATCATCTGAAATAGCTGAAAATTTAAATGTTAATAGCCATTTAATTACCCTCATCTCGATCAAATACTTTGAGATGCTTTTAAAATTAAACATATGCAAGTCACAAGCAGTGACAAATACAGAATGTCAGCCCGTCATTAATGGGGAGAAAGAAGTTATATGTTATATTGCTGGTTCTGTTATATCAAAGCTTTTTAAAAAAATTTCTCAAGGTGCAGGGAAAAGAACAATTAGTAAATATGTTACAAAATATCAAGACACACCAATCTTCTGAGAGCGCATCATTTAATTTTGTTAAGATTCTAGATCGTGGAGGCTTAACATATGTTAACAAAGAGACAGCAGATTTTTTTTTAGGATTAGAAATGACTTTTCGGCGACTTTACCCAAAATCCCTACTTACCAGGCACATAAGTATATCTGAGTTTTTGAAAACATGTCTTTCAAATAAGTTAATAACAAAAGATTTTATCTGTGCTGTGTCATCTCCGTCAGGTACACCAAAATATGATGACAGTGATATTTACTTAAAGGAATGTATGAAATTATGCATTAATAAATATTTTATTATTAGGACACATCACAAATGTAAAAGAATGTTGGGACAGTTCACTGCAAAATCAAAAGGCAAGGTCTCAAAATTCACAAAAGGTTTAAGAAAAGACTTAAAAAATTACTAGAGTCCTTAACAGTAATGATGTTTTACAAATCATAGTTGGCCTATTTCAAGTCAGTAAGTTATGGTTCGGAGCAGTTTAGAGCTCTGTAAAATATAAATTAAATTAATATGTAAATGTATCAGAATATCTCAATTCTATCAAGTTTGTTATCACATGTACCCGGTAGCTTCTCTTAAACCCTCAGCCATTACCAGAGTAAGTAACCCAATAACCATCACACTTTTCATTCATGGGTTCAAGGCTCATCTGGAGAACTACCTCATAATTCAATTCATTAATGCAATTGTTAATTGCTTATTGTTATATAATAAAATCACTTAAATACACATAATTTATTTCAATATTGATCGTTGTATACAAGAAAATGAAATAAAAGCAATTGGCACGTCCAACCCAACAGGATTCGATCCATAACATCACGTTGTGCCATTTACATATTTTAACCACGTGGTCATACGAAGGGTTGTTTGCTTATCATTATAATAAAATCACTCAAATACGCATAATTTATATCAAACTAAAGGGCAAAGGGACACTCAATTGGCACGTCCAACCCAACAGGATTCGATCCATAATACCATGTTGTACCATTTACATATTTTAACCACGTGGTCATATGTAGGGTTGTTTGCTTATCATTAGGGTTTCACACTGCGTAGCTTGTGTGAAACACTATTGTTTTTAAGATTATTATTCTTCTTATTAGGCTTTCACCTTCGGTGAAAGGCTATTGTTATTACTAAGATTAATATTATTATTAGGCTTTCACACTTTCGTCTGAAAGACTATTGATTTTACTAAAATTATTATTATTAGGCTTTCAGACTTTGTCTGAAAGACTATTGTTTTTACTAAAATTATTAATAGGCTTATTGTTTTTACTAAAATTATTATTATTATTATTATTATTTTCCGCTGCAGCCTATTTCTCCATGATCGGAGACAGATATCGATCTGGAACCAAATTTTCTATTAGGAAACCATGTGGTGGCTACTCCTTAAAACAATTTTGAAACTTCTGCGCAGACCGGAAGTGGCCGAATTTCGTGTGGTGCATAAAATTTAAAAAACGGCCGTAGCTTCGTCAATTCTGTACTTATTTTCATACAAATGACATTTTCAGAAACCCTGAGTCTTTTTTCGGACGATAGCAGTTGAAAATTTTGAAATTTCGAAACTTAGTCGCTGACTTCTAGCGTTCGAAAAATGAAAAAAATTGTTTAAAACACAATTTTTGTTATTTTTCAAAATTTTCAAATTTGACCTACATTTTTAGATACCTGAAGACCATCCGATACCAGAAATATAAGTTTCATTCCGAGTTATCGCCCTTTATTTTTCGATTTTTTTTCGAATTTTCTGCCCATTTCCCAACCCTTATATTTTTGGGAAAGGATAAATCGATAGTTCTGAAAGTCCTGGAACATAAAGCTATATAGTCAGACCGCTGCATAAAGCAATTTCAAAAACGATCCGGAAACCGGAAGTAGTCGAAATAATGATAGATATTTCGAAAAAAATGCAAAAAATGGGTGTTTTGGGGAAAAACTTGATTTCTCCGTCCAGTATCAAAGGATTAAACGAATTAAACTTTCGTTGAGTGGCCCGAGGAATGGACTGTCGAATGATGTCCAATTTATACGGATACTGTTACCAAGCAGCAAAATATGACAAGCAGAAAATCAAGTATTTTCTGATTTGGAGCGTTTTTGGACGCCTGTATCTCGAAATCTTAACCGCAACCTTTTTTTTTAACTTTCTCTATCGAGAGTCCATTCGAAAGTCTTGTGAATTATGCCATCCAATAAGACTTTGAAATGTATGGAATACGATAAAAAAAGGGACTGAAAATCGAAAAAAGTCGAAAAATCGTGAAATTTTGCAAAATGCTCTATTACTTTATTATTTAAACAAATTTTTACAAAAAGATTACAGATTCGGATAGCTGACCTAATTACGATTCTAACGATGTATAATATGTATTGAGTTATTGAAATTTAATTTTCGATATTTTGACATTTTTGCATTTTTGGCACCTTTGAACATAGGATTTCTCAGGGTCATTTTATCTGATCAGATAATGTAATATATCATTACAGAGCCCTGCCGCTATTTAATTGCCCAAACTGGTTATTAAAACTATTCCGACAATAATCTCCATACCGGAAGTATTCAAAAAATGTAAAAAAAAAAGGTTAAAAAATTGTCGCTCTTGCGAAAAGCTGGATTTCTCGGTCAGATATTACGGTACCAAAAGAAGTAAAGTGTCTTTGGATAGCCCCATTAATGGACTATTATATGGCATCTCAATGCGACGATTTCGATGGTTAGAAAATAAATTGTGGTACGCCGAAAATCTAGTATTTTCCGATTTTGGAGCCTTTTTAGACGTCTTTTTCTGAAACTTCTTTTAACGCAGAGTCCTATCGGTAGTCTGTGGCGTGAATCCAAAAGGAAAAGGTTTGAAATAATATAAGGGGTCCAAAAATGGCCTCAATCTTTGAAAAAAGTTGAAAAATCGTTAAATTATTGAAAATGTTCTTTTATTTATCTTTTTTACAAAAAACTACCGAATAGATGTTTCTGACACTTCTGTGACAGAAAGTTAAGTATCTAAACAAATTGTTAAAACTATCTCGACAATGATCCAAAAACCGGAAGTAGTCGAAAAAATATCCGATATTTTTGAGAAAAAAACGTAAAAATAGGGTGGCCCATGTACTCTACAGAAATAAAGTCCACTGCTGATCGTTCGAGACTACCACTGAAGCGTACACATTCGCCGTGCCGAGACCAACTTTCTGACAGTATGATACTATAAATAGCAATGGCACGTGCAATTCTCTACAAATCTATCAACTATTACAGTCGTAAAAAATTTATTGTTGACGATTTTGAATAGCAGTGAAATTAAGCTTCTTGGTTATTACAGCAGATTTAGAAATTACGTTCGTTTCATTTTTTAAATCGCTTTATCATTAACTGTACCGTTAAGAGCGGCATCTTTTGGTTTAGTACAAATAATATCTCTGAATCACTCGGGTTAGACAGGAACATGATACTAGCAGTAGTTTCATTTTACTTTTACAAGGTTCTTAAAACGATTGTTGAGCTACCTAACGTGCTTATTTCTAAATTCAATTTCTTGTTCTAGCTTTCTGTTATGTTTCGTAAAAAAGTAGTCTTGATTATCCCGACCTGTCAATCAGACGTAGAATGGTCGATAGACTGGTTAAGCGAGACTGATTTCAAAACAAGGGCACGTAACCTATCTTTTACTCAAAAGTGTCTGGATGTTATGGACGACAATTGGAACCAGTTTTCAGTCTATTATTTGTAGATGATTAATGGTCATAGCTTATTAAGTACAACATGATCGTTTATTTAGTGACTATAATTGTGTGAAACTGATTTGAGGCTTGGCATATATATCAATAATGTGGCGTAATTGTCGAGATATATGGAGATATATGGAGATATTTATTTATGGTGGGTCACCCTAGTAAAAAGTAAAAGAAGTGGTGATCTTGTGAAAAAGTGATTACTATGCCAGATTTCACCGAATCAAAACAACTAAAGTATCATTGTATATCCTGATTAATGGACGATTTTATGACATCTAAATGGTAAAAATTTGCTGGTTAGGCAATACATTATGGTACGCTGAAAATCTTGTATTTTCCTTTTTGGACCCTATTCAGACGCCTTTATTTCGCAAACTACTCTTAATTCATTTCATAAACTTCTGTTACTTGGAGTCCTAGGGTGGTCTAGTCTCAATATATACTCAAGTCCAAAAGAAAGTATACGCTGTGCATTTCATAATGCATCAACCAAAGTCGTTTTTCCATTCTATGCGGTATTTGGGTACAATTTCAATTTGTTTCACCTTTTGTTGCTTAGAAATGTTGAGTTTGGATGCAAGAGACAAGCTCAGTAATGTTTTATCAATTGTTTTTAATCTAAACAAAACTTAGACATATTTTTAGTGTGTATACTTTCTTTTGGACATCAGTATAGTATAAATGTTCCAAAAAGGGCCCCAATCTTTGAAAAAAAAGTCGAAAAATCGTTATATTTGTATCTGTACTATAAGGGTATTAGGGAGGTAACTATCTCTAAGCACGGTGGAATCCGGCTACTAATTATTAGTCTCTATCATCCAGAAAAATATTCTACGAATATTAGTCTGGATCCGTTGTCAATACTTGAGAAAAATTGGTTAGATAATCCAGTCTTTTACATTATCCAGGGGAGGCAACTCCTCTTAAAACCAGATGTTTACGCCCACGAAATTAATTTAAGAATGTCATTTCAAAAAATCCATTTGATTGCATGCCAGTTCAATATCTAACACTCAATTTTTTTTGTAAAAGTTCTCTCTTCATGGGCCATATCTATGCTTTTAAAATTAATCCTAATTCGTCTTCACGATTCATGTTTGTTTATATCTTTGGAAGAATTATGGGATTTATTGTGGGAAGGGGCGCAACTCTTAGTTGACTTTGGCTAAAGAGACTGGATAATCAACCACATTAAAAACCAAACTCCCGGTTACGCATGGGTTTTCTCCCACTAGACAATCCGGTCTTTTACATTATCCTAGGGAGGTAACTCTTCTTAAAACCAGATGTTTACGCACACGAAATTAATTTAAGAATGTCATTTCAAAAAATCCATTTGATTGCATGCCAGTTCATTATCTAACACTCGATTTTTTTTGTAAAAGCTCTCTCTTCATGGGCCATATCTATGCTTTTAAAATTAATCCTAATTCGTCGTCACGATTCAGGTTTGTTTATATCAATGCAAGAATTATGGGATTTATTGTGGGAAGGGGTGCAACTCTTAGTTGACTTTGGCTAAATCGGCCGTGGTTTCGTCTATTCTTTACCTATTTTAAAACAATTCACAATTTTGGAAACCCTGAATCTTTTCCGAGACAATGGCTATCTCACATTTTTTAATTTCGAACATTCATCTATGGCTTTTGTCGTTCGAAATTTGAAAATTCAAATTTTTACAAAAAACTTTTTTATTTATGAATATTTTTTAGTCGTGTTTTACACAAAATTAACGAGTCATCTGACTTGGGCAAAAATATGATTTTTTTTGTCTCAGTAATTTTCCTTGGCCGCCATTGGCTAATTCAGTTTTTCAGTCCTAGATTAATTATTTATTGCTCGATTTGTATAAAACAAAGTTCACATACTCCATTGTCTCAATTGTCATTTTTTTTGTTACCAATAGAGTTATCTGTCCGCACCGGAAGTGGCTTAATTTTACCAAAAACTACAATTTTGACAGTTAGGTACCATTTTTCGAAAGCAAATATTATTTTTTTTTTAAAAACTGATATAACTAAAAGAGTGTGCCCTTTAAAGGCGCACAAAATGTTGGGAACAGTTTTTTTAATTTCGATTTCATTTTCGAGCAAATTCGATTAAGAGGTGAAAAAAGGTGTAAAATTGACCTATTTACAACCCATTCAGGCTTTTCAGATTTTCAGATATTTCTACGTAACTTTAATAAACTTGTAGCTATAATCTATACGAAGAAAATGTATGTTAAAATTAGTTTGTAATATAAGCAGTTACCTAGAAATGTGAAATTTTTTTGTCTCGGTAATTTTCCTTGGCCCCCATTGGCTAATTCAGTTTTTCAGTCCTAGATTAATTATTTATTGTTCGATTTGTATAAAAGAAAGTTCATATGCTCCGTTGTCTCAATTGTCATTTTTTTTGTTACCAATAGTGTTATCTGTCGGCACCGGAAGTGGCGTAAAGCAAATATTATTTTTGTGAGCTCGGGTTTCGTTTTATGGCAGAATTGACGTTTCTGAAACTTCTGGAACATGAAGTTATAGTCCAATACCAACTTATAAAGCAATTTCGACAAGAATCCTTAAACTGGAAGTAGTCGAAATAATATGCGATATTTTGAAAAAAACGTGAAAAATTGGTGTTTTGGGTAAAAACACGATTTCTCCGTCCGATATCAACGGATTAAACAAATTAAGGTATCATTTGGTCGGGCGGTGATTGGGCTACTGAATGATACCCAATTCCTGCGGATACTATGATCAGGCAGCAAAATATGGCACGCTGAAAATCAAGTATTTTCTGATTTTTAGCATTTTTGGACGCCTGTATCTCAAAAACTACGCCAGCGATTTTTATGAAACTTTCTCTATCGAGAGACCTTGTGGTAGTCTTGTGTAGGAGGCATTCCATTTCAACTTTGAAATATCTGGAATAGGTGAAATAACGGACTGAAAATCGAAAAAAGTCGAAAAATCGTGAAATTTTGGAAAATGCTCTACTATTTTTTTTATTTTAAGAGATTTTCAAAAAAAGGTTGTATATTCTTATAGCTGACCTAATTACGATTCTAACGATGTATAATATGTATGTAGTTATTGAAATTTAATTTTCGATATTTTAATTTTTTTGCATTGTTGGCACTTTTGAACATAGGATTTCTCAGGGGCATTTTATCTGATCAGATAATGTAAGTAGTAGTTATTAGCTTCCTTTCCGAGGTGTATCGGTGAATATCAGGACAGTTTTGGTCGAGGGGCCCAGCCGAGGCGGAGCCGAGGCGGCTCCCGACCAAAACTGTCCTGATATTCACCGATACACCGAGGAAAGGTGCTAATAAGTTACTTACATCACATTTCTATCGAGTATTGTGAAGCAAAATGTGAAAAATAGTATTTATTATCGAGTCGTTTCAACCGAAAAGTGACAAATACTTTCTGCTCTTTCATTATTTATCCCTTTATGAGCCTCACGTTACATTTCATGGTAGAATGATTTCGCAGTGGAGAGACGACCTGAGTAGTATTTACACGTGCGTCTTGCTATGATACTCTGAGCGTAAAACATTCACGTGTTTGTTTAGACCACATCGTCAAAACAAACTTGTCTATGGCGTAGAGGACTGCGATATTATTAAATGTAGTGTAAAGGAAATGCGAAACGTGGGTCATTCCTGGTGAAAGTATGCATCGGCGGATGGTTCTTCCGTTGAAATTTATTTGTAATAAAGTTTATGACTTTCTAGGCGTTTTTTTTTCATCCTGCTTATTTTTAATGCCTGTCCTGTGAAGTGTCAAGCAAGAGAACTGCGCCTTCTATCATCACAATTAATTAAAATAATTATTCAAAATTCTAATTTATATATTTTGCATATTAATATAAATCAAACCAAATTATGAAATAGATGCCAATTGATATGTATAATAATTGATTTTTGTAATATGTTGTTATGTTAATTTAATGTCATTGTATATGTTTTTGAACTGCCATGTAGTTCCCCCCATTTTGTTTTGTTACTATGATTTTGACTAGTCGTTTCGTGGACATTGTACAGAGCCGTCGTTATCAATTGCGATCTGGGTCGGACTAAACGTCCGCTACTTATTGCTTGATAGGTATCTAAAACGGTATAAAAGTATCCGTGTATCAGAAATGAACAGTACTCTTTCTGAACATTTCTGATACACGGATACTTCTCTGCATGTACTGCAATTAAACAGGACAGTTTTATCAAAGGTTGCCAGTGGCAACGAGTAGAAGTGGGATGTAATATATCATTACAGAGCCCTGTGGCTATTTTAGTGCCCAAACCGGCTATTAAAACTATTCCGACAATAATAACCATACCGGAAGTATTCAAAAAATGAAAAAAAAGGTTAAAAACATTGTCGCACTTGCGAAAAAATTGATTTCTCCCTTAGGTAATAGCGGACCAAAAGAACTAAAGTGTCGTTGGATAGCCCTATTAATGGACCATCATATGGTATCTAAATAATACGATTTTGATGGTAAGGAAATAAATTATTGTATCAAGAAAAATCTAGTATTTTCCGATTTTTTAACATTCTGAGACGCCATTTTCTCGAAAACGACGCCTACGATTTTTCTTAAACTTTTCTTACTCAAAGTCCTATCGGTTGTCTATATAGTGAATCCAAAATGAAAAGCATTGAAATAATATAGGTGGTCCAAAAATGGCCTCAAACTTTGAAAAAAATTGAAAAATCGTTAAATTTTTGGAAACGCTCTTTGATTTATCTTTTTTCCAAAACTACTCATTGGATGTTTCTGACACTTCTGGTACAGAAAGTTAAGTATCCAAAGAACTTCATAAAGCTATCACGACAATGGTCGTAAAACCGGAAGTAGTCGAAAAAATGTCCGATATTTTGAAAAAAAATTTTTTTTTACGAAAACCTTTTTAATTTTTTTTTTACGAAAACCTTTTTTATTTATGAATATTTTTGATGGTATTTTACACAGGGTTAAAATATCATCCTACTTGAGCAGAAATGAGAAAGTTACCTATTCAAACAACATGTTAAAAATATCCCGACAATGATCCAAAAGCCGGAAGTAGTCGAAAAAATATCCGATATTTTGAAAAAAACAACTTAAAAAGTAAAAAATGGTGATCTTGCGAAAAAAGTGATTACAACGCCATATTTCAACAAATCAAAACAACTAAAGTGTCATTGGATAGCCCGAACAATGGGCGATCTTATGACATCTCAATGGTAAAAAATCGCTGGTTACGTAATATATTATGAGATGCTGAAAATCTAGTATTTTCCTTTTTGGAGCCTATTCAGACGCTTTTATCTCGAAAATTACTCTTATTTCCTTTCTTAAACTTCTGTTACTTAGAGTCCTAACGCTGGTCTTGGGTGTGAATCCAAATTTAAAAGCCTTAATATAGTATAAATGGTCCAAAAGGGATACAATATTTTAAAAAAGTCGAAAAATCGTTATATCTGTAAATCTGCTTCTAGTGGTATAAGGGAGGTAAAACTGTCCAATGGATCTTCCTGAAACTTCTGGTACAGGAAGTTAAGTTCCCATACCACTTGTTAAATCTATCCCGATAATGATCCGTAAACAGGAAGTAGTGAAAAAAATATTCGATATTTTAAAAAAAAAGAGAGTAAAAAAATCGGTGCTCTTGGAACAATCAGGATTTCACCGTCGGGTGTGACCGGATCAAAACATCTAAAGTATCGTTTGGTAGCTCGATAAATAGGCTATTGTATGACACACTTCCTGTCTGATTCCTGAAAGCCGGTTCAGTGCTGCTTGCAGGTCTAGTTATTATTATTATTATTTACCGCGGGAGCCTATTTCTCCATGATCGAAAACAGATATCGATCTGGGGTTCAATTTTCTCTCTGGAAACTGGGTGGTGGCTACTTGATAAAGTATTTTCGAAACTTCTGCGCAGACCGGAAGTGGCCGAATTTTGTGCGGTGCATAAAAATTAAAAAAACTTCGTCAATTCTGTACCTATATTCATACAAATGACATTTTCAGAAAGCCTGGGTCTTTCTCGGATGATAGCAGTTGAAAATTTCGAAATTTCGAAACTTCGTCGCTGACTTCTAGCGTTCGAAAAATGAAAAATGTTGTTTAAGAGACAATGTTTGTTATTTTTCAAAATTTTCAAATTTGACCTACATTTTGGGGTACTTGACGGCAATCCGATTCCAGTAATATAACTTTCATTCAGAGTTATCAGCCTTTATTTTTCGATTTTTTTCGAATTTTCTGTCCATTTTGTGAGCCCGAGTTTCGTTTGACGGCCGAATCGACGATTCTGAAACTTCTGGAACATGAAGTTATTGTCCAAATCCAACTGATAAAGCTATTTCGACAAGCATCCTTAAACCGGAAGTGGTCGAAAAATTGTCCGATATTTTGAAGAAAACGCAAAAAATGGGTGCTTTTGGGAAAAACGTGATTTCTCCACCCGATATCAACGGATTAAAGAAATTAAGGTATCGGTGGGTAGCCCGGGGATTTGACTATCATATGATTCCAATTCCACACGAATCCTATGAGAGGGCAGCAAAATATGACATGCTGGAAATCAGGTGTTTTCTGATTTGGAGCGTTTTTGGACGCCTGTATCTCGAAAACTGCTCAAGGATTTTTCTTAAACTTTACTTATCGAGAGTCCCTGCGGTAGTCTTGTGCATGAATCCATACAATAAGACATTGAAATGTCTGGAATAGGTAAAATAACGTACTGAAAATCGAAAAAAGTTGAAAAATCGTGAAATTTTGAAGAATGCTATATTATTTTATTATTTAATCAGATTTTTACGAAAAGGTTACACATTCAAATAGCGGACCTAATTACGATTCTAACGATGTATAATATGTATTGAGTTATTGAAATTTAATTTTCGATATTTTGACATTTTTGAATTTTTGGCACTTTTGAACATAGGATTTCTCAGAGCCATTTTATCTGATCAGATAATGTAATATATCATTACAGAGCCCTGTGGCTATCTAATTGCCCAAATTGGTTATTAAAACTATCCCGACAATAATCTCCATACCTGACGTATTCAAAAAATGAAGAAAAGGGTTTAAAAAAAATTAGCCCTCGTGCGAAAAACTTGATTTCTCCATCAGATCTTAGGGGACCAAAAGAACTAAAGTGTCGCTGGATAGCCCCATTAATGGATTGTCATATGACATCTGAATGATACGATTTAGATGGCTAGAAAATAAATTATGGTACATCGAAAATCTAGTATTTTCCGTTTTGGAGCATTTTGAGACGCCATTTTCTCGAAAACGAAAACTATGATTTTTCTTAAACTTTTTTTACTCAGAGTCCTATCGGTGGATTATGGTGTGAGTCCAAAAATAAAAGCATTGAAATAATATAAGTGTTCCAAAAAGAACCTCAATCTTTGAAAAAAGTTTAAAAATCCTTAAATTACTGAAAATGATCTTGTAATTTTCTTTCTTTGGAAAACAGCTGAATGGATTATTCTGAAACTTCTTGTACAGAAGGTAAGGTAACCAAACAACTTGTTAAAGCTATCCCGACAATGATCTTTTGAGCAAAAAAAACGTAAAAAGTAAAAAAAATGGCGATCTTGCGAAAAAAGTGATTACTACGCCAGATTTCACCGAATCAAAACAACTAAAGTGTCATTGGATAGTTCGAACAATGGACGATCTTATGACATCTAAATGGTAAAAATTCGCGGGTTAGGCAATATATAATGGAACGCTGAAAATCTATTATTTTCTTTTTTTGAGCCTATTCAGACGCTTTTATTTCGAAAACTTCTCTTATTTCCTTTCTTAAACCTATGTTACTTAGAGTCCTAACGGTGGTCTATGGCGTGAATCCAAATTTAAAAGCCTCAATATAGAATAAATGGTCCACAATCTTTGACAAAAGTCGAAAAATCGTTATATCTGTAAATCTGCTTCTAATGGTATAATGTCCAATGGATCTTTCTGAAACTTCTGGTACAGGAAGTTAAGTTCCCATACCACTTGTTAAATCTATCCCGATAATGATCCGTAAACAGGAAGTAGTCAAATAAATATTCGATATTTAAAAAAAAAAGACAGTAAAAAAAAATCGGTGCTCTTGCAACAATCGGGCTATTGTATGACACACGTCCTGTCTGATTCCTGCGCAGACCGGAAGTGGCCGAATTTTGAACGGTAGCAATAAATCAAAAATCGGCCGTGGTTTCGCAAATTCTTTACCTACTTTAAAACAATTCACATTTTTGGAAACCCCGAATGTTTTCCGAGACAATGGCTATCTCACATATTTCAATTTCGAACATTCATCTATGGCTTTTGTCTTTCGAAATGTTAAAATTTAAATTTTTACAAAAAACTTTTTTATTAATGAATATTTTTTAGTCGTGTTTTACACAAAATTAACGAATCATCTGACTTGGGCAAAAATGTGATTTTTTTTTGTCTCAGTAATTTTCCTTGGCCGCCATTGGCTAATTCAATTTTTCAGTCCTAGATTAATTATTTATTGCTCGATTTGTATAAAACAAAAGTTCATAAACTCCATTGTCTAAATTGTCATTTTTTTTTGTTACCAATAGAGTTACCTGTCGGCACCGGAAGTGGCTTAATTTTACCAAAAACTACAATTTTGACAGTTAGGTACCATTTTTCGAAAGCAAATATTATTTTTTAAAAAAACTGATATAACTAAAAGACTGTGGCCTTTAAAGGCGCACAAAATGTTGGGAACAGTTTTTTTAATTTCGATTTCATTTTCGAGCAAATTCGATTAAGTGGTGAAAAAAGGTGTAAAATTGACCTATTTACAACCCATTCAGGCTTTTCAGATTTTAAAATATTTCTACGTAACTTTTATAAACTTGTAGCTATAATCCATACGAGGAAAATGTATGTTAAAATTAGTTTGTAATATAAGCAGTTACCTAGAAATGGGCAATTTTGCATAAGTCACTATTTTCGTTATTTTGCCTGTAAAATAGTCAATTATTATTGGATTTTCACGAAAGTGACACCATTTGATTCAAAAATCAAGTATGCGTCGTATCAAATTGATTACAATTTAAAATTGACACCGGCAGTGACGACATTTTGTCAAAAAGTGCATTTTTAACTTTTAAAATCAATATTTTTTTCAAACAAGAATTATTTAATATGTATTAATAATTTTAACTTTTTGTTTACATTAACATATTAATAAAATCCATAAGGTCATATAGATTTCACAAAATTGTTTCTAACTTGTTCAGTTGCGTAGAAATAGGCGATTTTCAACAGGTCACTTTTCAAGGTTTTTGGTCCATAAAAGTGTCAATTATTATTCGATTTTCATAAAATTTTCACTGTGTGATACCTAATGCCATTTACAATGTCATACAAGTAATTTAAGATTTTCATTATCACCGGAAGTAACGTCATTTTGGCAAAAACTGTATTTTTAGCCTTCAAAACAGATATTTTATTCAAATGAGTCTAATTTGTAATGTTTTTAAAATTATGATATTTGATTCCAATCAACAAATAGATTAAACCCATATGATCATACAGATACCAGAAAATGGTTTCTAACTTGTACGGTTGCAGAGAAGTAGACGGTTTTATACAAGTCACTTTTCAAGGTTTTTGGTCTATAAAAGTGGCAATTATTATTCGATTTACATAAAATTTTCACCATGTGATGCCTTATGCCATTTCTGATTTCATAAAACTAATTGAACATTTTCATTATCACTGGAAGTACTGTACACATACATGTAACAAATGTATAAAATGAATTGATATTGCTGGATTTGGTTGATTCGGCGTCCATTTTATTTGATGTGTGCAATGCTTATGTGGAAACCTGTTTAATGGTTTCATTGGTACCGGAAGTGACAATGAAACCATTGATCTCTTTAATAGTACTGTTTATATGTAATTTTCTACAGGCTTCTGAAATCAAATTTAAGACTAGATCTGCATAGCAGATATGAAAGCTTTCATATTAACTGCAAAGGGGGTTATTAGAATCTATTGAAACAATAAGTATAAATGTCATCAGGTATCTGAAAAATTACATTTACCTTATGAACAAAATGGGAAAAATACAAAACAAAAATTGTCGACTTGTGGCTACCATCCAAGGCATATTTAGAAAACCGTATATTATATTTATAGAGTACGCAGGACAGGAATTAGTTGTACTTCAATGTAAACCGGCCCGTTTCTTGCCTTTAGTTTTAGAGTTAGGTGTGATTTTCAAAAGATTCAATCGGAAATCGCTGAAAATCAATTGGCTTCTTCATCTCATGACCTTAAACACTGTATAAATTTAAGGTCAATCGGATATTGAATTTAGCTTCTAGAGCGTCCACAAGATTTTTTAAAGTGATCAAGGGCAATAACTCTCACGGTAATTATCCGAAATGGCAGTAAATATCAGATATCGCTGAAAATCAATACTGTAGGCATCTTCGTGTCATGACCATAAATTTAGAGTCAATCGGATATTAACTTTGGCCTCTAGAGCGTCCACAAGATATTTTGAAGTGATCAGGGGCCACAACACTGCGCATAAATTTAAAGTCAATCGGATATTAACTTTGGCCTCTAGAGCGTCCACAAGATATTTTGAAGTGATCAGGGGCCACAACTCTGGCAGTAAATATCAGATATCGCTGAAAATCAATCGCCTACTTCGTCTCATGACCTTAACCACTGTGTATAAATTTAAAGTCAATCGGACATTAACTTTGGCCTCTAGAGCATCCACAAGAATTTTTTTAAGTGATGAAGGGCCATAACTCTGACAGTAATTATCGGAAATCGCTGAAATTCAATTTCAATGTGGGCGTATAAAAATTAACCGATGGCATATAATATTTAATGTATGATAAAGACAAAATAGTCGATTTCGGTTTTTGGTGTTGCGCTCATTTTAAAAAAAAATGTCTTTTACGGATAATGTGTATAGTACTAATAGCAATCACATACGGAAGAGGCGATAAGATCCCTTTGCATTTGGAATTTCAAAATTAACCCACCCCCAACAATCAAAGGTTTTTTGCTTAAAAAATTGCCGTATTTTATCGAATTTTTATTGTTCTTGATATCTGAGGATTTTCTCAATTTAATATGTGATAAATATCATCGCGGCGCAGCCAACCGCTAGAAATTCCAGAGATTTGGACCACCGGAAGGATGCCTCAGCAGTCAAAAAAGGTCAAAATAGGCGATTTCGGTTTCTAGTGTTGATACATCGTTACGGTCATTTTAAAAAATTGTCTTTTAAGGATAATGTGTATAGTACCAATACCTATCACATAAGGAAGAGGCGATAAAATCTCTTTGCATTTGCAATTTCAAAATTAATTAAAACCAATATTAAATTCCGAAAATCGTTTTTTTTCTAAAACTCTTTTTTTTTAATCGGATCAAAATGGGAGTAAGGCACAGAGTCCGGGGTGGTAATGGGCGTATTGTGTCCAAATTTCATGGTTTTCGGACAATCGGTGCCGGTGTCACGGCGAAATTCCACTTTTTTCCCCTCATGGAAGCCGTAAATTGACTTGAAGCCAGGGTCCTTGAAGTTGTACAGCTGTACCCGGTGACCGATATTTATTTAACGGGGAATAAGTGATAATTCATATTATAGCAGTAAATAATTAAAATATTTCATAGGGATTATAATAATATGTATATCTTGTCTGGGTACAGGGTTAAAACCAATATTAAATTCCGAAAATCGTTTTTTGGTAAAACTCTTTTTTTTTTAATGGGATCGAAATGGGGGTAAGGCACAGAGTCCGGGGTGGTAATGGGCGTATTGTGTCCAAATTTCATGGTTTTCGGACAATCGGTGCCGGTGTCACGACGAAATTCCACTTTTTTCCCCTCATGGAAGCCGTAAATTGACTTGACAAGAACAAACGACTTGAACGAATGCAGGTATCACCTTGAAATTTTCAGGGTACCTAGGTACCAACGTGAAAAGTTGCTCGCCGGAATTTAGTACTCATGGTACCTTTGGTTCTAGCGTAGCGCATGCGCGAAGTCAAATCCAGCTAAACTCGAAAACAACCTTGTCGGCACGGAAAACATCAAAGGAGAAATTCGAATTTTTGAAATATTCAAATACCAAACGTTCGACCATGATCCAGGCTATCCTGGAGACATATTCTCTAGGTCACGACCAATTGTATATGTTTTCAAGCCCATAAATGTGGATTTTTCACTAATTGTCATTTTCAATTCAAAATGGCGTCCATCATTTGCCGGAAATCAAAATTGTGTTATCTACCGTTTTTCGGCTTTCCTTCAAGGATTCGGAAAATATAATTGCCTTGTCTGTAAGTAAAATATCAAAAAAGCCTTATGTAATTTTCACATTTCAAGATGGTGGCATTTCCGGTTTGAGCTACAAACTCAATTTTTTGTGTACGAATCAGTAGTGTCGTAGCTAGTAAAGAAAAAAAAATCAAGGCAATCTGACCTATATTTCGTCGATTTTTTTGAAAACTTTGATCCTTAATTTCATCAAGGGGAGATAATTTAGAAAATTTCTAATGATATTTTTGAAGTCGCATTGATAAGATCTACTTACATTCTAAATTTCATGAAAATCGTGCAACTATTAAAAAAGTTTTCAAATTGATCTCAACTTCCGGTTCAAAATCACAGCGACGAATTTTCGAATTGCAGATTTTAAGTAAATGTTTCAAGGCACCCCTCAAAAAAAGAATTAGTAAAATAGGTCAAATAGTTACAAAGTTACAGTAATGTAGGTCAAATGAATTTGTTCGTAAAATTCGGTGATTTCGGATTCGAAAAACGATTTGAAAATATATTTAATCAACATTCGCACCCCATTTTTGGGGGGGGTAGGTCAAAGTTTCAGATTGATCCTATGGTTAGATTCTGAGAAATCCGATTTGTAGAAATGACACAAAAAAAAAAAAATAATAATAATAGGAACAAGTGGTATCAGATGCCTCAGAGAGAATATTCAAATGCTCCTTGTGATACGTTTGTAACACAATTATAACCTAATGTATTACACGGGAGTGGAGTGGGTGGGTCGGGGGGGTTTTCGATTGGCAGGGGACTATTAAAATGGGTAAGCAGAGATAAGCAATTTGATGAAACTTTGTGTATAGTTTCATTACATTAGTACCTTGACCATATTACCTTGACCAAGTTCGACAATGAGCATTCTCTTAGTCAGGATAAGCAAAGCAACTTGATTGGCCGGGACTTTGAATTGGTTGATGCTTTGGGGTATGATAACTTTGGTTATAATGAAGTACTGGAACATAACAACCCAGCTTTTAATTGAGCTAGAATGTTTAAACTTGGTGTAGATGTTCATCAGGTCTTGACTGAACATTTTGAGCTACAGCTTGGCAATTTCATTGGTCGATGCTTTGGGACAAGATAACCTTGATTTCTATCTGACAGAGAGTGATGAAATTTACAGTATAGTTTGATTGCTCGATACTTTTGAAAAAAATATGAAAGTGCGATTAATTAATGTGTCATCTTTTACTTTGGGGTTTTGGCGGGAGACATCAGCCATACTGTTTGCTTGTTTAATATCCCCTATACAATATACGCTCGACCTCATTACCCGAACTGGGGTAGAAAAGTGGGATCTTTGACAATGAGGCAATGAACTTGTACATTCTTTTGCAGCTGCACAAGAGGGAACATCAACGCCGGATTAACCATGGTGGTGGGGAGGGGGGCTGATACCGACCGTGAAGCCCCGCAAGGGGGTCGGGTCAGGGGGTTCTCCCGCTAAGAAATTTTAATTGGAGGCCGAAAACGTGATTTCATGGCATTTCAGGCACTTGTGTCGGAGCCATTTAGAAGTACCTCCCCCAGAAAAATAAAATTCTGCCACAAAATTAGCCACAATCCATGCGGGTGCTGTGAAATTTCTAGAGGAGGGAGCTGGAACCCATGAGCCCGTTAAATTCGCCACTGTAAATGAGCAGAGCTACATCAAACCTAATTTTGAGTCCCTCAGTGATAAATAACTTGATTCAAAATCGTATTATAGCCCCAACGACGATTTGATGAATGGAGACCGTAACGTTACGACAAAGTCTAACACTGTAAGTACCAAATAGTCATACGAGATATGTGCATCTCATCAAATTCAGCTTATACCATACCCACAATAATGTTACGGAGTCAGTGAGTTCAAGTTAGACAATACGCTGATCTTCCACTGACCATGCTTATATACTATTCAAAAAAAGTAGGGGATATTTGATTTTTAAGTGTTATTAAAGTCACCTAATGAAACTGACGAAGAAACAAATGACAAAATGAAATGAAGTTCACATTCATCGATTTATTCCAAATGATCGTTAGACTAAGTAAGGCACAGACTGACCATTATAAGGGTAAAATGATACCCGGGGTCAAACAGCAAAGTTACCACAGCATCACAACCAAGTCAGTAACGGGTAAATCCTCCTCTGTTTGCCAAACAAGCATTGATCCGACGTGGCATACTCCTAATGAGACGTCTAAGGTCATTTTGGTCCAGATTGTCCCATTCCTGTTGCAACGCAGCGGCAAGTTCTTGGACATTGGCAGGACGTTGTTGACGTTGACGTAACCTCTGTCCAAGCATGTCCCAGACATGCTTGATGGGGGAGAGGTCGGGACTCAGTGTTGGCCAAGGTAATGTGGTGATGTTCTGTTGTTGGAGGTAACCTGTAACGATCCTGGCCCTGTGACATCTTGCGTTGTCATCCTTGAAGATGAAACGGCGGCCATGACGTCGTGCGAACGGCACAACATGGACTGCCAAGATGTTGTCCCGGTAGTACTAGCCTGTAACACGCCCTGCAACAACATGTAAAGCCGTTCTTCCAGCAACAGTGATGCCTCCCCACACCATAACAGAACCACCCCCAAATCGATCATGTCTGATGACGTTAACGTCTTGGAAGCGCTCGTTTCGACGACGCCACACCCTCCTACGTCTGTCCTAAAAATCAACAGTGAACCTTGACTCATCTGAAAACATCACATTGCTCCAGCGTCGATTATCCCAGTGTTGACGATCCCTACACCAACGACGTCTTGCCTGAATGTGATGATCTCTCAAACAAGGGATCACGCGAGGACGTCGGGCGCGAAGGTGACCCCTATGCAGTCGATTCCGAATCGTCTGGCCACTCACTCTCACACCAGTGTCTGTTTGAAGACGAGCGCTGATCTGATTTGCTGTGATGACACGATTTCTCAAGGCTAAGGTACGGATAAATCGATCCTGGGCTTGAGTTGTCGCCCTTGGTCGACCTGAGCGTGGTCTGTCCTGTACAGATTGTGTATCACGGTATCTGGACCATAGCCTGCTTATGACAGACTGAGAAACATTCATCGTCCGCGCCACAACCGCCTGTGTTGTGCCGATCTGTAGCATGCCAAGGGCACGTAACCTTTCATTTTGGGTAAGCCGACGCATATCAAAATTTGTTTTCTGGTCACTAAAACAATTAAACTGATGTTTCCACCCTGGAATTCAATGCCACAATGACTGTAACATTCAAAGTCAGAGTCGTGCAAATCTTGGGTTGGACCCCCATGATGATCCCAAGCATCACCTGCATTCCATGCGGTAGCTATTGGTGCGTTTGGGCGTCACATGTAACTGGAAATGTTTCTTCTGTTAGGTTCTATAATTATTTTTTTCGTAGTCATTTGCATATTTTAGTATTATGCCCCAAAAATCAAATATCCCCTACTTTTTTTGAATAGTATAATATAAAATCTGTCAATGACAGCTGATTCATTGTTTAGTTTTTTATATGATATATTTAATATCAATAATATATGTATATGCATGCTTTATTTTACTTTACACGACCTCTAAAAATGCCCCAAATCGTAAAAATACGACTTTTTGGATTTCGATCTCCTTTTTTCGGCTACCCCGGACATTTTCAAAAAATGATACAATGATTTCACACAACAGGCCAACTATTAGCCTCTCGATTGACAAGAGTTTCATCGCCCTCCATTCATTATAACCAATGTCATCGTGCCCTAAAGAATCAACAAATCAGCTTGCTTATCTCTGCTTACCCTAGGCAAAAAATGCTCATCTTTGAACTCAATCATGACATTGACCTAGTGAACGCCTACACCAAGTTTGAACATTCTAGCTTAATTAGAAGGAGAGTTCTTGTGTTCCAAAGTCCCGGCCCTTCAAATTGCTTCTATTTTTCATTTTCAATTCAAAATGGTGACCATCACGTGACCGAAATCAAAATTCTGATCCGATAGATTTTTAGGCATTCCTTCCAGGATTCCGAAAATATGACGCCCGAGTCTGTAAGTAAAATAGCAAAAAAGCCTTTTTGATTTTTCACGTTTAAAGATGGTGGCACTTCCGGTTCGATCGACAAACTCCATATTTTGTGTACGAATCAGTAATTACTTGTCTAGTATCGAATTTTTTTTTTAGGTCATTCTGACCTATATTTCGACGATTTTTTTGAAAACTTTGATCCTTAATTTCACCAAGGGGAGATAATTTAGAAAATTTCCAAGGACATCATTGAAGTCGCATTGGCAAGATCTACTAACATTCTAAATTTCACGAAAACTATTAAAGAAGTTGTCAAATTGGTAATAACTTCCGGTTCGAAATGACAGCGACGAATTTTCGAAATGCCAAAATCCGAAATTGCAGATTTGAAGTAAATGTTCCAAGATACTCAAAGAAAAAAGAATTAGTAAAATAGGTCAAATAGTCACAAAGTTACAGCATTGTAGGTCAAATGCATTCCTTCGTAAAATTCGGTGATTTCGGATTCGTAAAACGTTTTGAAAATATATTTAATCAACAGCCACCACCCATTTTTGGGGGGATAGGTAAAAGTTTCAGAACGATCCTATGGTTAGATTCTGAGAAATCCGATTTGTGGACAAAACACAAAAAAAAAAATAACAATAATAATCTTAACAGAAACAATAAGCTTTCATATGTAATATGAAAGCTTAATAATCTTAACAGAAACAATAAGCTTTCATATGTAATATGAAAGCTTAATTAGTTAAACATGTGTTAGCATTAGAGTGCATTTTAACCAATATTTCTAATAACAGCTTTTCTACTTCAACAAATTTAATTTTTTTCATTATTTACAGAACAGGCAATACATATTTTGTTCAACTTCTACTAAAGCTTTATGTTTCGATAGCAATTGACACAAGTTAAAACCTTAGCCTACACAAAATTTTTAAAAGTTATCAAGGGCAATAACCTGGACAGTAATTATCGGAAATCATTGAGACTCAATAGAATTCTTCATCTCATGACCTTAAACGGTGTGTATGATATATAAACTTAATCAGATTATGATTTTGTTGACAATCAATAGGCCTTCTTCTTCTAGGTGTTGTGGTAGAAATACAAAAATCATTCAACAGAGAAATTTGTTTCTAAGAAACTTCTAATTAGCAAAATGCACTACCACTATAATAAATAGGTTTATGTTTGTACAAGCTTAAAAGCTTATCATGTATGCTCTGGAATACAAAATTGTAAAAGGAACAAGCAGTTGTCATGCAAGATATGCAAGAGATGGACAGAGAACAAGCTAAAAAAGTGATTTTTCATACAATCAGGGGCCATAATCCAGGATGATATGGTCCAACATGCGACAATATCCAAAAGGAACCACGAGTTTCAGGATATAAATTGTGACATACATGTACATCTATACATGTTGGTGGTCCAATACCTTGGTGTTACATAATTTTACAGTATTGATGTACAAGACGCAGTCATTTTTTTTTTGTCTGGCAGTTTCGGTACCATTTTCACAAAATCCAAACACAAATGTCATTAGGGTGTAACAGTGATATATTTGAATGTTTTTTACAATCAAATAAAAATTGTGACCTCTAGAGGGTTAACAAATTAAAAACATGATATTTCGTACAATCAGGAGGCATAATCGAGGACGTTATGGTCAGATATGCGCTAATATTGATATTCAATAATCACGTTTTAAGTTTCATCAAAATCGGATACAAATTGTAACTTTCAGAGAGCCAATAACCTAAAACGTGATTTTTCGTACAATCAGGGACTATAATCTCAGAAGTCACAATCCGATATGCACTAATAACTAAAGGAACCAAGATCATTGATATAGAAACATATAAAGATTTATCAAAATCAGATAAAAATTGCAACATACTTTTATAATATTTCTTGTGTACAAAGACTGAGGAGCAGTCATTTTGTTGGGCAGTTTCGGGCTGATTTTCACGAAATTGTGACCTAGAGGCACCACAAGCTAAAAACATGAGGGGTCATAACCAAATGGAACCAATATTTTGGGGTTATACACATACATTTCATGTTTTATCAAAATCAGATAAAAAAAATACTTTTACACAATTTGCATACACAGGGACAGTGTCCATTTTGTCAGGTACATGTAGTATCAGTCTGATTTTCAAGAAATTTGAATGGAACTATTAAGATGTTAAGGTGAAATAATATATTTAAATGGTTTTTAAAATTGAATACAAAAGTGTTTTGGAGATATTCTGTAGATGTAATTCCATTAAATCTGCTTTTTTGAGATTCAGGTTTGAATATCGAAAAACGAGTAGCTCATTTTTCGACATTCGCCAGTATCAAAAAACAAGAAGAAAGAGTTTTTTTTTATGTGAATCCACTGCTCAGGCATCCTCTATTACGATATATTTAGTTCGTTTTACAAAACTGATTTAATCAAATGTGTTTTGCATGAGTAGCTCGTTTTTCGAGGTTCGCCAATATCAAAAAACAAGGAGAAATATCAGTTTAATGTGAATCCATTGCTCAGGCGTCCTCATTTATGATATTTTTAGTTCGTTTTAGAATATTTATATAATCAAATGTGTTTTGGAGACATTCTCTATACATACATGATTAAAATCTGTATTTTTGACATTCAAGTCTGAATATCGAAAAACGAGTAGCTCGTTTTTCGAGATTCGCCAATATCAAAAAACAAGGAGAAAGAGCAGTTTTTATGTGAATACACTGCTCAGGCATCCTCTATTACGATATATTTAGTTTGTTTTACAAAACTGATTTAATCAAATGTGTTTTGGAGACATTCTGTCGATGTACGTCCATTAAATCTACTTTTTTGAGTTTCAAGTTTGAATATCGAAAAACGAGTAGCTCGATTTTCGAGATTCGCAAATATAAAAAAAACAAGGAGAAATATCAGTTTTATGTGAATCCACTGCTCAGGCATCCTCTTTTACGATATATTTAGTTCGTTTTACAAAACTGATTTAATCAAATGTTAATCTGAAAGTTACAATTTGTATCCGATTTTGATGAAACTTAAAACGTGATTATTGAATATCAATATTAGCGCATATCTGACCATAACGTCCTCGATTATGCCTCCTGATTGTACGAAATATCATGTTTTTAATTTGTTATACCTCTAGAGGTCACAATTTTTATTTGATTGTAAAAAACATTCAAATATATCACTGTTACACCCTAATGACATTTGTGTTTGGATTTTGTGAAAATGGTACCGAAACTGCCAGACAAAAAAAAATGACTGCGTCTTGTACATCAATACTGTAAAATTATGTAACACCAAGGTATTGGACCACCAACATGTATAGATGTACATGTATGTCACAATTTATATCCTGAAACTCGTGGTTCCTTTTGGATATTGTCGCATGTTGGACCATATCATCCTGGATTATGGCCCCTGATTGTATGAAAAATCACTTTTTTAGCTTGTTCTCTGTCCATCTCTTGCATATCTTGCATGACAACTGCTTGTTCCTTTTACAATTTTGTATTCCAGAGCATACATGATAAGCTTTTAAGCTTGTACAAACATAAACCTATTTATTATAGTGGTAGTGCATTTTGCTAATTAGAAGTTTCTTAGAAACAAATTTCTCTGTTGAATGATTTTTGTATTTCTACCACAACACCTAGAAGAAGAAGGCCTATTGGTTGTCAACAAAATCATAATCTGATTAAGTTTATATATCATACACACCGTTTAAGGTCATGAGATGAAGAATTCTATTGAGTCTCAATGATTTCCGATAATTACTGTCCAGGTTATTGCCCTTGATAACTTTTAAAAATTTTGTGTAGGCTAAGGTTTTAACTTGTGTCAATTGCTATCGAAACATAAAGCTTTAGTAGAAGTTGAACAAAATATGTATTGCCTGTTCTGTAAATAATGAAAAAAATTAAATTTGTTGAAGTAGAAAAGCTGTTATTAGAAATATTGGTTAAAATGCACTCTAATGCTAACACATGTTTAACTAATCTTAAATTTGATTTCAGAAGCCTGTAGAAAATTACATATAAACAGTACTATTAAAGAGATCAATGGTTTTATTGGAGATACCCTCAAATATGCTCAGGTTATCAACTTTATCATATTTTCAATTTGAGAGAATATTGTTACCATAAAAGTCAGTCCATCAGTCTGTAAAATTCCAGTATTAGTGAAACTTTATTGGGCCAGAGAAAATCATAAGTCCAAAACTTAAGTGTGACTTTAGCCCAAAGATTTGTCTTATCTACGATGAGGAGATCTAAACAGACTTGGGAAAATCTTAGTTGAGAAGTATCTAAAGCATTTATCAGGAATCATAACACATATTCAAATGTTTTTGCGGCCATGGTTCTCAATTTTTTTTCGAACATGATTTGCAGAACTGCCAATCAAATGAGGTAAATTTAGGCAATTGATTAGCAATTTCCGGTTTTGATTAGCAATATTTTGGGAAAATTGTGATTAAATAATGTCTTTAAATTGTAAATTGTTGAATTTACAATATAATGCTAAGATTTATTTAAGTATAAATATTTCAAAAATTATTATTATAAATATAGATTTCAAACTTTGCCCACTGCTGTCTATACTTTCATGTCTTACAAATACTTTCTTCAAAGCAGTGCCAGTTGAGACACAGGTTGTAAACATATCGGAATAGTTTTGATATGATATTTCTGGGTTGATTGGTATTTTGGAAATGACATGAAATAAATTGGGGTTTAATGTCCTACTGTTCTGCTCTAAATTGGGCAAATGAAGATGGTTGTATTTTGGTCACAAAAAGCACAACCATATTATGTGCTGTCATCCACTCATTAGTTTACTGGATATTTGTATAGACATTTCATGCCAAAGCTAACTTGCCTCATTTTGTTTTATAATTACAGAAGAGTTACCTTACAAGATACAAATGATAGTGATGAGTCATAATTATATACTGCATGATTACATGCTGATTCTGTGATACTGTATGACAATATATAAACTGATTCTGTGATACTGTATGACAATATATATATACTGATTCTGTGATACTGTATAATAATATACTGATTTTGTGGTTCTGATACTGTGATATATGATTGTATACAGATTTTGTAATTCTGATTACTTTGATACTGCATGATTATATACTGGTTCTGTGATACATGTATATGATTATACATACTGATTCTGTGATACTAGTTGATTAATATATTCTGGTTCTGTGGTTCTGATTACTGTGATACTGTATGATTATATACCGATTCTGTGATTCCAATTTCTGTGATACTGTATGACTATGATAAAATATGATAATACACTTATACTGTGGTACTGTATGATAAGATAGTGATTAGAGAGATACTATGATAATATACTGATTCTGTGATACTGTCTGATAATATACTGATTGTGTGAAACTGTGATTATATACTGATACTGTGATACTGTATGATAATATGCTGATTCTGTGAGACTTTGTGATTATATACTGATATTGTATGATAATGTACTGATTCTGTGATACTTTATGATAATATACTGATTCTGTGAGACTGTGATACTATATGATTAATACTGATACTATATGATTATAATACTGATACTGCATGATTATAATACTGATTATACAGGTATACTGATTCTGTGATACTGTAGGATTATATAGTGATGCTGTGATGCACTGATACTGTATGATAATATACTGATTCCGTGTTACTATATGATTATATACTGATTCTGTGATTCTGATTACTGTAGGATTATTTACTGTTTCTGTGATATTGATGTATGATTTCTGTGATATTGATTTAGGCCTATACTTTTTAATTTATTGTTATCATTAATAATTAAATTTATTTTTAAAAAAATTCTGGTTAATATTCATATTTTTGATGATAGAATTAAGCTGACCTTTGAAGAAATGATATTACAGGTTATACTTGAGTTACACGTTATCTGTAACATTTAGGGGGAATAATTTAATGCATGCTATAGACGTTATAGAGAACGTTTCAGGGGGAGAATTTAAAACCTGCTGTATACATTATCGGTAAGGTATTAGGGTGGGGATTTAGCATATGCTATTGACGTTATAGAGAACGTTTTAGAGGGAGAATTGAACACCTGCTATGGACGTTATCGGTAATGTTTTAGGGTTGGGATTAAAGACTTGCTATTGACGTTATCGGTAATGTTGGGGGGAGGGGGTATTTAACACATGCTATAGACGTTATCGAGAACGTTTATGGAGGAGGATTTCACGCATGCTGTAGACGTTAACGGGAACGTTTACAGAGAGGAATTTCACAAATGCTGTAAACGTTATATGTAACGTATTGCGGTTAGAAATTAACACATGCTTTAGACGTTATAGGGAACGTTTACCAAGAGGATTTTAACACCTGCACTAGATGTTATCTGTAACGTTCAAGGAGGGAAATAAAACACATGCTATAGACGTTATCTGAAACCTTACAATGGAGGGATTTAACACATTCTCCAGAGGTTATCTGTAACGTTTAGGTTAGGAGAATTTAACACATGCTATTGACGTTATCCGGAACGTTAAAGAGATGAAGTGTAATACATGCTATAGACGTTACCGGTACCTTCCCCATAACATAAAGCGAACCGAAATAAAGGTTTAGATAACGTCCTGGGATCATTTTATGAAAACCTTTTTAATCCGTGCCACGAGTATATTTTATAACGTTCTTTTAGAAAGTTGGGAGAACGACAAAAAAATCTTTCCCGGTTCACGTCAGATGAACATTCAAAACTAACGTGAAATAACCATAATAATTAACGTTTTCAAAACGTTAACATTAATGTTCAGTAAAGTTATCCTGTAATGTTTGTAAAAACGTTAACGTTACGACAACAAAACTTTCCTGGGTCATGTGCCACAAACATTCAGAACGAACGTGAAATAACAGAATAACTAATGTTTTCAAAACGTTAACATTAATGTTCAGTTAACTTATCCTGTTAAGTTTGTAAAAAACGTTGTCCTTACGACAACAAAACCTTCCTGGCTTATGTCAGATGAACATTTAAAACTAACGTGAAATAACCATAATAACTAATGTTTTCAAAACGTTAACGTTAACGTTTTCAATACATTAACATTAATGTTCAGTAAAGGTATCCTGTAACGTTTGTAAAAACGTTAACGTTACGACAACAAAACTTTCCTGGGTCACGTGCCACAAACATTCACAACGAACGTGAAATAACAGAATAACTAATGTTTTCAAAACGTTAACATTAATGTTCAGTTAACTTATCCTGTTACGTTTGTAAAAAACGTTGGCCTTACGACAACAAAACTTTCCTGGCTTACGTCAGATGAACATTGAAAACTAACGTGAAATAACCATAATAACTAATGTTTTCAAAACGTTTACGTTAACAGTAAAGGTATCCTATAACATTTGTAAAAACGTTAACGTTACGACAACAAAACTTTCCTGGGTCACGTGCCACAAACATTCACAACGAATGTTAAATAACGCAAAAATAATGTTTTGAAAACGTTCGGAAAACTAAATTTTGTTAGCTGGGTATAACCTCTCTCTCTTGAAAGATTGTGGTTTGTTTACATCGCGCTACTGAACATCAGCCATATTTGACCTAGTTATCTGGAAGAGTCGAAGAGGGACGGGGAGTTGGTTTGGCAACGAGTCGTTTCGGCGGCAGTGTTAAGTAAGCTCGATTTTTGTTTCTCGTTTTTCGATATTGGTGAATAACGAAAAACAACTAGCTCGTTTTTCGATATTGGCGAATGTCGAAAAACGAGCCACTCGTTTTTGGATATTCAAACTTGAATCTCAAAAAAGCAGATATAATGGAATTACATCTACAGAATATCTCCAAAACACATTTGATTAAATCAGTTTTGTAAAGCGAATTAAAGATATCATTAATGAGGATGCATGAGCAGTGGATTCACATAAAAACTACTCTTTCTACTTGTTTTTTTGATATTGGCTAATGTCGAAAAACAAGCTACTCGTTTTTCGATATTCAAACTCGAATCTCAAAAAAGCAGATTTGATGGTTGCATATCTACAGAATGTCTCCAAAACACATTTGATTAAATCAGTTTTGTAAAACGAACTAAAGATATCATAAGTGAGGATGTCTGAGCAGTGGATTCATATAAAACTGATATTGATAACATTGATATATTATTTATCACAGAAACATGGCTAAAGGAAAAAGGGGAGATGACCCCTCCTAGATACACGTTCAAACAGATCCCACGTCAAACAGGTAAAATCGGCGGAGGTATTGCAGTCATTTACAGTAAAGATCTATATCTTCAATTATTTAACTCCAATACGACATATCAATCCTTTGAGCATCTAGAACTTCTAATCACAAAGGAATCAAAATCTGCGCGGTGTGTTTGCTGTTACAGACCACCCCCTTCCAGGAAAAATGGACTATCAGAATCACTATTCTTAGAGGAATTTGCAGCATTTTGCTTATCGATTAATCAAAAAAATGGACAACTGGTTCTTCTTGGTGATCTTAATATACACTTCGATGATGTTACAAAGCCTTTTGTGAAGAAAGTCTCTAGCCTTCTACAATCTCATGGTTTTAGGCAGCATGTATCTGAACCAACTCAAAAGTCGGGCCACACCCTAGACTGTATTATAACAAGAACCACAGAAATTGCGGCTTATGACATCTCAGTAGAAGACAGACAAGTTTCTGATCATTTCTATGTGAACTTTAAATTAGATTTTAAGAAACCATTACCATCTAAATCAAAGGTGAAATGTCGCCAATTTAGGAAAATTATATTATCTGACTTACACGATGACCTCGATTCATCAAAAATCCGCCTGAAGATGTTGAGGAGTTGGTTCAACTATTTAATGCAACGCGTCAAACTTCGTGATGCAAAGGCCCACAGGCGATCAGCAGAACGTAAGTGGAGAAAATCGGGGCATTTAGAAGTTTATCGACAAATTTATGTGAGTGAACGTAACAATGTGAATAATTTTCTTCGAAATACCAGAAAAATGTATTACAACAATGAGATATTATCAAAATCTAAGACCCAAAAGCTTTGTACACAACTTTATCTACTTTATTGGGAAACTCTTCAGATGTCGTTCTTCCACAAATAAAGGATATTGACGATGCTGGTCTAGCAAATGAATTCAGTGAATTCTTCTCGAATAAGATTTTCAAAATTAGAAATGACATCGGTACCTTCACAACTTCGAAAGGAACTGGGCAGGATAAATATTTCTCAGGTAGAAAATTGGATCATTTCAAACCATTCTCAGAGGCCGAGATGTTAAAACTCTTGATGGAACCTAAACCAACCTGGTGCTTGCTGGATCCTTTTCCTACAAAGATTTTATTGCAATGTACTGATACCCTTCTTCCTGCAATAACTAAAGTAATCAATTCTAGCCTCCAATCTGGTATAGTTCCTGACTCTTTTAAAGTTGCTGTCATAAAACCCTTGATAAAGAAGCCTTCACTTGATAAAAACATTTTCAAAAACTATCGACCGGTTTCAAATTTGCCATTGTTCGTACTTGGTTTTATTTTATTTCGAAGGTACTAGAAAAAGCAGTTAAGAAGAGACTGTTGGAACATCTGCTTGAAAACAATCTGCTACATAAATTCCAATCTGCTTACCGCCAATCACATGGAACTGAAACTGCGTTAAATCGAGTTTTAAACGATATAAATCTGATGGTGGATGATGGCAATCTTGGACTGTTGGTTCTTCTCGACCTTTCAGCCGCATTTGACACTATCGACCACCAAATTCTCCTAGACCGCCTCCAGACATCTTTTGGATTAGATGGTTGTGTTTTATTGTGGTTCGTCTTGTACCTTACAGGTCGCAGACAGTTTATTTCAGTTTGAAATTCTTTCTCAAAGGATGTTTTGTTACCATGTGGTGTTCCCCAGGGAAGCGTGCTTGGTCCAATTCTGTTCACATGGTACACATCCGAGTTAGACCTGTTAACTCAGCAGCGTGATATTTCCAATATGGAATATTGTATCCAAAACATCAAAGCATGAATGACACAAAATATCCTGAAACTAAACGGTGACAAGACCGAAGCGATAGTCACTGGACCACAGACTCGTGTGAACAAACTTAACTTTAACCACTTGGTAGTCGAAGAATCTGAAATTACTCTCTCCCCGTCTGTCAGAAATTTAGGTGTCCTCATAGATTCTAACTTAAGTATGAACAGTCAAATGAATGATCTTACCAGGAAATGTTACTTTCACCTAAAAAATATCAGTCGGATTAGAGATTATCTAACAACCGAAGCAACAAGTACACCTGTCCGCTCCTTAATCCTATCCCGTTTAGACTATTGCAATAGTCTTCTTGGTGGTATATCTAAGGAGTCCATAAAGAAGTTACAAAAGATACAAAACACTGCCGCTCGGATAGTATCTCGTACCCCACAAACATCTCATGTATCACCAATATTAAATTCTTTACACTGGCTGCGAATACAGGAAAAGATTGATTTCAAGATTCTTTCGCTGACCTATCTATGTGTTAATAACCTAGCACCATCTTAGTTAACTGAACTAATTCAAAGTTACAAGCCTTCCCGGAGTTTACGCTCATGTGACCAAATACAGTTGGTGATCTCAAGGTAGAGAATGAAAACATTTGGGGCAAGAGCTTTTAGTTTTCTTGCTCCATCAAAATGGCACGATCTTCCAGTGTTCATCAAAAGTGCTCCTTCTATTGAGTGTTTCAAATCCAGACTTAAAACATACCTATTTCAACATTATATCTATTTTAAAATTGTGTGTAGAAAGCGCATAAGGCATACTTTAAGTGTGGAATTGACATTATACAAATGTTCATATTATTATCATTATTGTTATTATTAGGCTTTCAGACTTTTGTCTGAAAGGCTATTGTGATTACTAAAATTATTATTATTTATTATTAATATTTTTTTTTTCGCCATAGCCTATTTCTCAGTGCCTGTAACAGATACCGATATGGGACCTAATTTCCTATCGGAAACCATGTGGTGGCTACTTGATAAACTATTTTTGAAACTTCTGTGCCGACCGGAAGTGGCCGAATTTCGTGTGGTGCATAAAAATTAAAAAACGGCCGTAGCTTTGTCAATTCTGTACCTATTTTCATACAAATGACATGTTCAGAAACCCTGAGTCTTTTCTCGGACGATAGCAGTTGAAAATTTTGAAATTTCGAAACTTCGTCGCTGACTTCTAGCGTTCGAAAAATGAAAAATTTTGTTTAGGAGACAATTTTTGTTATTTTTCAAAATTTTCAAATTTGACCTACATTTTTGGATACCTGAAGACCATCCGATTCCAGAAATATAAGTTTCAATCCGAGTTATCGCCCTTTATTTTTCGATTTTTTTCGAATTTTCTGCACATTTCCCAACCCTTATATTTTTTGGAAAGGATAAATCGATAGTTCTGAAAGTCCTGGAACATAAAGCTATATAGTCAGACCGCTGCATAAAGCAATTTCAAAAACGATCCGGAAACCGGAAGTAGTCGAAATAATGATAGATATTTAAAAAAAAAAAGCAAAAAATGGGTGTTTTGGGGAAAAACTCGATTTCTCCGTCCAGTATTAATGGATTAAACGAATTAAGCTTTCGTTGAGTGGCCCGAGGAATGGACTGTCATATGATGCCCAATTTATACGGATACTATGACAAAGCAGCAAAATATGACAAGCTGAAAATCAAGTATTTTCTGATTTGGAGCGTATTTGGATGCCTGTATCTCGAAATCTTAACCGCAACTTTTTTTTCAACTTTCTCTATCGAGAGTCCATTCGATAGTCTTGTGAATTATGCCATCCAATAAGACTTTGAAATGTCTGGAATACGATAAAAAAAGGGACTGAAAATCGAAAAAAGTCGAAAAATCGTGAAATTTTGCAAAATGCTCTATTACTTTATTATTTAAACAAATTTTTACAAAAAGATTACAGATTCGGATAGCTGACCTAATTACAATTCTAACGATGTATAATATGTATTGAGTTATTGAAATTTAATTTTCGATATTTTGACATTTTTGCATTTTTGGCACCTTTGAACATAGGATTTCTCAGGGTCATTTTATCTGATCAGATAATGTAATATATCATTACAGAGCCCTGCCGCTATTTAATTGCCCAAACTGGTTATTAAAACTATTCCGACAATAATCTCCATACCGGAAGTATTCAAAAAATGAAAAAAAAAGGTTAAAAAATTGTCACTCTTGCGAAAAGCTGGATTTCTCGGTCAGATATTACCGGATCAAAAGAAGTAAAGTGTCTTTGGATAGCCCCATTAATGGACTATTATATGGCATCTCAATGGTACGATTTCGATGGTTAGAAAATAAATTGTGGTACACCGAAAATCTAGTATTTTCCGTTTTTTGAGCCATTTTAGACGTCTTTTTCTCGAAAACGACAACTCCGATTTTTCTGAAACTTTTTTAACGCAGAGTCCTATGGGTGGGCTATGGCGTGAGTCCAACAATAAAAGCATTGAAATAATATAAGTGGTCCAAAAAGAGCCTCAATCTTGGGAAAAAGTTGAAAAATCCTTAGATTACTGAAAATGATCTTCTAATTTTCTTTCTTTGGAAAACAGCTGAATGGATTATTCTGAAACTTCTTGTACAGAAGGTAAGGTAACCAAACAACTTGTTAAAGCTATCCCGACAATGATCCAAAAAACGGAAGTAGTCAAAAAAATTTCGGATATTTTGAGAGAAAAAAAACCTAAAAATTAAAAAAATGGAGATCTTGCGAAAAAAGTGATTATTACGCCAGATTTCACCGAATCAAAACAACTAAAGTGCCATTGGATAGTTCGAAAAATGGACAATCTTATGAGATCTAAATGGTAAAAATTCGCGGGTTAGGCAATATATAATGAAACGCTGAAAATCTATTATTTTCCTTTTTAGAGCCAATTCAGACGCTTTTATTTCGAAAACTTCTCTTATTTCCTTTCTTAAACTTCTGTTACTTAGAGTCCTAAGGTGGTCTATGGTGTGAAAGCCTCAATATAGTATAAATGGTCCAAAAGGGCCACACTCTTTGAAAAGAAGTCGAAAAATCGTTATATCTGTAAATCTGCTTCTAATGGTATAAGGGAGGTAAAACTGTCCAATGGATCTTTCTGAAACTTCTGGTACAGGAAATTAAGTTCCCATACCACTTGTTAAATCTATCCCGATAATGATCCGTAAACAGGAAGAAGTCAAATAAATATTCGATATTTAAAAAAAAAAGACAGTAAAAAAAATCGGTGCTCTTGCAACAATCGGGATTTCACCGTCGGGTGTGACCGGATCAAAACATCTAAAGTATCGTTTGGTAGCTCGATAAATGGGCTATTGTATGACACACTTCCTGTCTGATTCTTGAAAGCCGGTTCAGTGCTGCTTGCAGGTCTAGTTATTATTATTATTATTATTATTATCATTATTATTTCTCCTTGTTTTTTGATATTTTGGCGAATCTCGAAAAACGAGCTACTCGTTTTTCGATATTCAGGCTTGAATGTCAAAAATACAGATTTTAATCATGTATATATACAGAATGTCTCCAAAACACATTTGATTATATAAGTATTCTAAAACGAACTAAAAATATCATAAATGAGGACGCCTGAGCAGTGGATTCACATAAAACTGATATGTCTCCTCGTTTTTTGATATTGGCGAATCTCGAAAAACAAGCTACTCGTGCAAAACACATTTGATTAAATCAGTTTTGTAAAACAAACTAAATATATCGTAACAGAGGATGCCTGAGCAGTGGATTCACATAAAAAAACCTCTTTCTTCTTGTTTTTTTTATACTGGATTCAAACTTGAATCTCAAAAAAGCAGATTTAATGGAATTACATCTACAGAATACCCCCAAAACACATTTGATTAAATCAGTTTTGTAAAGCAAACTAAAGATATCATTAATGAGGATGCCTGAGCAGTGGATTCACATAAAAACTACTCTTTCTACTTGTTTTTTGATTTTGGCTCATGTTGAAAAACAAGCTACTCGTTTTTCGATATTCAAACTTGAATCTCAAAAAAGCAGATTTGATGGTTGTATATCTACAGAATGTCTCCAAAACACATTTGATTAAATCAGTTTTGTAAAACAGACTAAAGATGTCATTAATGAGGATGCCTGAGCAGTGGATTCACATAAAAATTACTCTTTCTTCTTCTTTTTTGATAGTGGCGAATGTCGAAAAATGTGTAGCTCGTTTTTCGATATTCAGGCTTGAATCTCAAAACAGCACATTGATGGATGTATATCTACAGAATGTCTCCAAAACACATTTGATTAAATACGTTTTCTAAAACGAACTAAAGATATCATAAATGAGGATGCCTGAGCAGTGTAATCAGTTTTGTAAAACGAACTAAATATATCGTAATAGAGGATGCCTGAGCAGTGGATTCACATAAAAAACCTCTTTCTTCTTGTTTTTTGATATTGGCGAATCTCGAAAAACGAGCTACTCGTGCAAAATACATTTTATTAAATTAGTTTTGTAAAACGAACTAAAGATATCATTAATGAGAATGCCTGAGAATGGATTCACATAAAAAAACTATTCTTTCTACCTGTTTTTTGATATTAGCCAATATTGACAAACGAGCTACTCGTTTTTCGATATTCAGGCTTGAATCTCAAAAAAGCAGATTTGATGGATGTATATCTAAAGAATTTCTCCAAAACACATTTGGTTAAATACGTTTTCTAAAACGAACTAAAGATATCATAAATGAGGATGTCTGGGCAGTGGATTCACATAAAACTGATATTTCTCCTTGTTTTTTGATATTGGCGAATCTCGAAAAACGAGCTTCTCGTTTTTCAATATTCAAACTTGAATCTCAAAAAAGTAGATTTAATGGATGTACATAGACAGAATGTCTCCAAAACACATTTGTTTAAATCAGTTTTGTAAAATACAGATTTTAATCATGTATATCTACAGAATGTCTCCAAAACACATTTGATTATATAAATATTCTAAAATGAACTAAAAATATCATAAATGAGGATGTCTGAGCAGTGGATTCACATAAAACTGATATTTCTCCTTGTTTTTTTGATATTGGGCGAATCTCGAAAAACGAGCTACTCGTTTTTTGATATTCAAACTTGAATCTCAAAAGATAGGTTGCCAGGCAACAAAACATACGCCCACAGTAGCTAAATCGTCCGAGCGGTCGTCAAGGGTTGTCGCATATTTATTCCTTTGTAGGTAATTGGGGGCCTTTACAAGACAGTTCCATACAGATCAGATTATAAATTTTGAGGTTTGAGGGTTTACAAGGTTCTACAAACTGAAACAAGGGTCTCAACTCTGGAAGTAATCTATAGAAATTGTTGAAATTTGACAGGCTTTTTCGTTTGACTAATTTAAATAATGCATATAAATTTCATACAGATCACATGATGACTTTTGTCATTCAAACATTCACAATCGCCATAACTCTAGAAATTATTGACGGAAATTGCTGAAATTCAATAGACCTGTTTCACAAATTTAAATGATGCATATAAATTTCATACATATTGGATGATAACTATCATCAATCGAGCATTAACAGAGTTTAACAAAGTGAAACAAGAGCAATAACTCTAGAAGTAATTATTGTAAATTGCTGAAATCCAATAGGCTTTTTCGTTTCACTAATTTAAATTATACATATAAATTTCACAAAGATCGGGTGATAACTGTTTGCGTTAGAGCGTTCAAAAGGATCAATAAAGTGAAACAAGGGCCATAACTCTAGAGGTAATAAACGAAAATTGCTGAAATTCAATAGGATTCTTCGTCTCACTAATTTAAATAATGCATATAATTTTCAGAAAGATAGGATGATAACTTTTGACGTTAGAGTGTTCACAAGGTTCAATAAAGTGAAACAAGGGCCATAACTCTAGACATAATAAACAGAAATTGTTAAAATTCAATAGGCTTCTTCGATTCACTAACTTAAATATTGCATATAAATTTCACAAAGATCGTATGTTAACTTTTGGCATTAGAGCATTCACAAGGTTCAAAAAAGTAAAACAAGGGCCATAACTCTAGACTTAATAAACGGAAATTATTGAAATTAAATAGGCTTCTTCGTCTCACTAATGTAAACAACATATATCAATTTTAAAACAATTGGATGATAACTTTTGGCGTTAGAGCGTTCAAAAGAAATTGTGGACGATGGACGGACGGACCGACCGACAGACGAATGGAAGGGGGCGACGGCAATATACGTCCACATTTCAATGTGGGCGTATAAAAAGTAGATTTAATGGATGTACATCAACAGAATGCCTCCAAAACACATTTGATTAAATCAGTTTTGTAAAACGAACTAAATATATCGTAATAGAGGATGCCTGAGCAGTGTATTCACATAAAAACTGCTCTTTCTCCTTGTTTTTTTGATATTGGCGAATCTCGAAAAACAAGCTACTCGTTTTTCGATATTCAAACTTGAATCTCAAAAAAGCAGATTTAATGGAATAACATTTACAGAATATCTCCAAAACACATTTGATTAAATCAGTTTTGTAAAACGAACTAAAGATATCATTAATGAGGATGCCTGAGCAGTGGATTCACATAAAAACTACTCTTTCTACCTGTTTTTGATATTGAGGCTTGAATCTCAAAAAAGCAGATTTGATGGATGTATATCTACAGAATTTCTCCAAAACACATTTGATTAAATACATTTTCTAAAACGAACTAAAGATATCATAAATGAGGATGCCTGAGCAGTGGATTCACATAAAACTGATATTTCTCATTGTTTTTTGATATTGGCGAATCTCGAAAATCGAGCTACTCGTTTTTCGATATTCAAACTTGAATCTCAAAAAAGTAGATTTAATGGATGTACATCGACAGAATGTCTCCAAAACACATTTGATTAAATCAGTTTTGTAAAACGAACTAAATATATCGTAATAGAAGATAGATGCCTGAGCAGTGTATTCACATAAAAACTGCTCTTTCTCCATGTTTTTTGATATTGGCGAATCTCGAAAAACAAGCTACTCGTTTTTCGATATTCAGGCTTGAATGTCAAAAATACAGATTTTAATCATATATATACAGAATGTCTCCAAAACACATTTGATTATATAAGTACATGTATTGTAAAACGAACTAAAAATATCATAAATGAGGATGGATGAGCAGTGGATTCACATAAAACTGATATTTCTCCTCGTTTTTTGATATTGGCGAATCTACTTTTTAGAGATTCAAGTTTGAATATCGAAAAACGAGCTACTCATTTATGATATCTTTAGTTCGTTTTAGAAAACATATTTAATAAGATGTGTTTTCGAGACATTCTGTAGATATACATCCATCAAATCTGCTTTTTTGAGATTCAAGTTTGAATATCGAAAAACGAATAGCTCGTTTTTCGACATTCGCCAAAATCGAAAAACGAGCTAGTTGTTTTTCGTTATTTCGCCAATATCGAAGAACGAAAATCGACCTAACTTCACACTGCCCGTTTCGGCCTACTTGGATGTTAAGGAAGTTGTTTCTGCCCAGTAGAATATAACTTTTAGTTTTACAGAATCCAAGACCACAGTTGTTTGTCCAACTGACTTGAATATTTAATTGGCCCCGAGAGGTGCAGCGTTTTGATATTGGTATAAACTAAATACAAATTTTATCCTGAACTGCACGTGATGGAAATTTGGAAGGAGGCTATAGGCGTACATAATAATAACTCGGTCCATAATATGCAAAAGTAATTGCATAGTTAATGTAAGTTATTCCGTTGCTTAAGACTTTGCTTTGAGAAAATTTAAAGTTGAATTTAGGCTGGAGTAATGATCAGACTAATTGTATATGTAACCTAATTTCTCATGAAGCCTACAACAAAAGTAAAGCAATTTTTATATAATAATTATGCCTGGTGTATTATCCCCTGGTTGATGCTGGTGTGCCATTAAACATTAATTACATCATTTCATTTCATATCTTCAATCAAGGTTATGCAACGCAGAACACGGCATATGTGACTGTAGATGGTCTCGCTTATTATATAATTTTGTCCTTTTCCGTTTTTTTTTTAGATGGGCCCTCCTTTAAAACGGATATTACGAATGTAATTAATGCGTAGGAAATCTTGTTTTTTGAACTTATATTTTGTAAATAATTCTGTTTCTCGAAATAACTACATAAAAATAGTTTGGTTCATTCCTTGACATCTCGCGTAATTTTCATCTTGAAATAATATAGTGTAGATAACAATAATCAATCATTCAAGGGGTTATATTTTCGAAGATTCACTTTTTTGTCTTTTCTAGCGTAATATCTGAAACAATTCTGAACTTTTGTCCAATAACAATACTATGGATATCTATGATCCAGCAGTGAACTGTGGGGAATATTAAAATACCGGTATTTATTTTGCAAAACAAAGGAGGTTTAGAAACAGCTCAGAAATATATGGAAAACTTTAACTGTGATGCAGTCGTGACGGGTTTCACCGGTGCCCGTTATCCTTTAAGGAACGTCACATTCCCATGAGCATGATACATATTCAGACGAAATGGTCATTTATGATACCATGTTGACGTGTGGAACCCTTACAGAGTGACCAGTGCAAGATCGTATATCTACACAATATTACCAGTGGCGGCACCAAGGGGGGGGGGACAGCATCCCCCCCCCCCACGCATAAATCTGGTCTGCCCTCTGTTTGCCCCCCCCCCCCCAATAATTATTTGTGATACTTTTCGGTAATCAATACCTTCTACGGTGATTAAATCCCACATCCCGACTCAGACATTGACTTGCATGTTGTAGAGTCTGAGTGATATCTTACCAAGCCCATCCTGCTGTAAACCTACTATGAAGTGCTTATTACGATTTTCAAAGTTTTTGGGTATAGGTCAATGCTGCGAGAATATGCATTCCCTCGATACACTCACTCCGTTCGTTTGACACCACCCTCTCTTTTTGGATAAGCTGGTGATTTGGCGAACAAAAGTATCTGGTCAGCTCTATTTATCTCGAAGACCAGTGTCCGAAATGTTGCATTTCCGGCAGTCTATGTCACAAAATATCGTGGCAAAAATATTCATTAACTTTGAGTCACTCACTCCGTCGGTTTGACACTTTCCTGTCTGGTCGGATAAACTAGTGATTTGGTGACAGGCGGTACTGGTAAGCTCTATTTATCTCGACGATCAATGCCTGAAACACTGCCAGACTGCATTTCCGACAGTCAGTTTTTCCAAATTTTGGGGGGCTTCGTTGAGGTTCATTCATTTGACACTTTCCTCTCTGGGGTCGAATAGACTAGTGATCAGGCGACAGACTGCATCTGATCAGCTCTATTTATCTCTACAATCGGTGCCTGAATACTGTCAGACAGCATTTCCAACAGTCTATTTTTAAAATTTTCTTGGGGAGGTCCCCGGTCTCACTACTTTGGCACTCACAAAGGGACTTCGTTGAGGTTCGCAAGTCCGTTCGTTTGACGTTTTATTCTCTGGTCGGATAAACCAGTGATCAGGCGACGGACGGTATCTGGTCAGATCTATTTATCACAACAATCGGTGCCTGACTGAATACTGTCAGACAGGTTTCCCCGCAGTCTATTTTTCAAAATTTTCTGTGGAAGGTCTCCCATTTGGCGCTCGTTATTGGGCTTTGTCGTGGTTCGCAAGTTTGACACTTTACCTCAACGATCAGTGCATGAAATACTGCCAGGCTGCATTTCCGGCAGCCTGGTTTCAAAATTGTCTGGAAGAGACCCCCCTACCCCTAGTTGAAGCTGGTGTTTTTGCCCCCTTAACCTTGGACTTTCCTCAGCTTTGCCCCTCAATCCCCCGACGGCTGGCGCCGCCACTGAATATTACTTAAAGGAAATTAGTAAACAGTATTATTAAATGGTATCAAATAACACTCTTTAGAAAAAAAAAACATGTTTGCTTCAAGGGTTGAAAATATGTCTGTTTTTTTTTTCAAAATCACTGTAGATGTGTTGGGCAAAACAACGTAAAAAGGTACTGTTGGACAACTGCATAAAGTTATAAACTATCTTCTGATGTATTCATATGTTCGCATTGATTTGTGCTTTTCGAATTAAAAGTTTTAAAATTTAAATATAAACAAACAGGTACGTTTGAAATTAAATTTGTATAATAAGGGTTAAAGGTACAACTTTTGCAAAATGACGCCATTTCTAATGACAAGAATGTTACAGTAATCAACAGTCGCAGTAGGCATCAAGTAGTGTAAATGTCATGAAAATAGAAATGAAATGAAATGAAATGGGGTTTAACATCCTACTGTTCTGCTCCTTTACTGGGCTAATGAAGACGGGCATACGCCATACAGTGTGCTATGAGGGGAATTTTGTCCGAGCAGCGGCACTATCGCCTACTCTTATATCGAATTCAATTTGCCAAGGGATCTTTTATGTGCATTCAAATGTATACACGGGACCTCGGTTTATCGTCACATCCGAAGGACTAGACAGCTGTCCTTATCAGGCCCTCCGTTCTGCACCACTGACAAGGGGAAACCATGTCGGAATATCCAGATGAACTTTCTCGGCCAATGCAGGGATCGAACACCCGACCTCCAGGCTAGCGAGCCAGCGTCTTAACCACCTAGCCACCGTGGCTCCCTCATGAAAATAGAACAATATTTTATTCTTTTGAAAAGTGACTCGCACAAAATTGCCTATTTCTCGTAAATAGCATGTATTCAAAATGATTCATGAATATTTGGTTGATCTTATATATCACCACTGCACTATATAAATGTTTAGAAAATACAAATATTATATAACATTTGCGGGAAAACTGGGTACAAAAATCGATTCCCGAATTGCTCTGCTTATTTACGAGGACTATCCAGATATATATCAGCTAAATTCGGATAAGATGATATTTTGTACCGATGATTATTATAGCTAGTGCCAATGTGTATATTATGCCATTGATACTGTGTCAATCGGATAAGTATTATTTAGTTTATACGCTAAAAACTGTAAGGCCAAAGGGAGATAATTTGCATAAATATATTTTGAATATTTATTTACAGCTGATCAGAACCTGTATACTTTGAAAAACTAATAAAGTGTTTATAAAAATGTCATATCTCTAGACCTTGCTCTCAAAAACTGAGTGGCTTAATGAACAGATTCTGCGAAATAAGCCGGTGAAAACGGAACATAATATTAATCCGACCAATAAACATGAGTGTGAGTTATAAACATACATTTCAAGTTTAAACCAAATTGTGACCTCTACAGTGTTCACATGCTTAAAACGTGATTTTTCGTACAATCAAGGACCATAATCCATGAAGTTATAGTCCGATACATGCCAATATCGAAAGGAACCGAGATCTTAGGGTGATAAACCTATATTTCAAGTTTCATTGAAATCAAATAAAAATTGTGACCTGTAGAGTGTTCACAAACAATTGTGGACGGATGGACGGACGGACGGGGGCAACAACAATATACGTCCACATGAAAATGTGGGCGTATAAAAATCGATCAAAAGAGGTCATGTTTGTGTCATGTGACACAACGGGTGCGAGGTCAAATTCAGCCAGCAGACCAGCTATCACCAAATTTTGCTGAGGCCTTAAAATTGAATTTTTTTTGGATATACGAACCATTGGCAGACGTTTCTGGCGTATCCCCACAAACAGGGTGCAAATGACTTAATAATTAGTAAATTTGCGGGCGACAGTGTCGGGTGATTCCCCATTGCAAGATTCCGAATTCCGGCCCACACCCAGCACACCCGGCCCAGAAAGTCTATTATACCAGCCCATTCCAGACTCCAGTGATGGCGTGGCGGCCCGTTAAAGCCACCGGCCACATACAACATGATCTTCATCGCTCCATGGCTGGTCCAATACCCCCGCCCCCCATATAATGTTCAGCAGAAAAAAGGTTTTTTAGACGCATTGGACAAAATTATTTTTTTCATTTTTTGTCTGACCGGCACTTCGGGCGATCGCCCGATCCACCCCTGTACATCAAGCACTCAATCTCCGCGTGCAACCTTCGATGTCACGCGTGCAGACACTCCTAATCGTCAGGCAGTCGATTAGGGAAACCCGTACATTTTTGTCCTGTATGTGCTCCATGAGTGTTTTTCAGGGAATCCATTATTTTTCTAGTTAGATTGGATATTTCTACTTTCCATATATACCAAAATTGCCATACTTTTATTGGAAATAACCACCCGATAAATACTTTTCTGGAAACGTAGCTTTAAATTAAAAACTGAAGAAATGGCGAGTAATTTTAGAGTCGGGTTATCTCTTGGAACAGACAGTAGTATAAATATTAGTTTTTGTAAATAAGGGCCATGGACTATTAAAAGATTGATGACAACATTGCAAGAGGATATCAAGTCGCATGAGATAATGGAAATACTGAGTACATATAGACCCATGCTGAATGTCTACACATAGCAAGCAATTCTGCATGCACAGCACAATATAAACTTTATGTTTGTATTATGGTCGTTCACCATAATAATATACCTGATATCATCTAAAACACAGATAAAAAAAACTTTAAGATGTCTACTCATAATCTCAGTTTAAAATAAAATATAACATTACATGATCTTATTGGCTTAAAACAATTGACATACAAAGGTAGCCACTAAATCATAGACAACTGATGAAAATTCAGGTCCACTTTTCATACTGTTCTATAATTAATTTGGATTATAGGGTTCATGAATAAACTAACCTCTCTCACCAATTGATTATCATCGCCATATTTAAACATACTGTCTAAATGGAACTCTGTAAACTGGTGTTGGGACAAATACTGTGATAACAAAGTTTCTGAAACATTAAGTTAAAGGAGGCTAAGACAAGTGAAAATTTTAAAATTGGCACACACGGTGTGCCAGAAATATTTTGAGCGAAGCAACTCGATTAACAAGGCTAAACATATCCTACAGGAGAATACTACCGGTGTAGACTGGAGAAACCAGATGCCAAAGACTGCCACTGAATTTGGCACGTATTTCGTCGAACATAACTAATTAGAAATTAATTTATATACATTCATAACACATTATTATGTGTTGAAACCAATTTATGTCCATTTCTTGGTGGCAAAGAATAGCGATTTAGCTCCTTTAAAGTTACAATTAAATATTTTAAAGTTATATTTTTAAAATGTATTAAAATAAAGCCCTATAATAGATGGTATCTATAAACAGTCCTACCTTGTTAAAGAATAATCCTATTAATCCTATAATTCACTATTGCCAGTTGAGAAATTGGCAAAAATATCATTTTCAACTTCAAATTCAAACGTTTGAAGATAGCTATTCCATGGTGGGGAATAGGAAAACAAGGGAAGTAATTGGGAGGTAATTGTGTTATTATTTCCGGTGTGAAGATTTTTAAGTGTGAGAAAGATAACCTATGATTGTATAATACTGAGTTGACAACCTATTGAGCAAAAGACATAGAAATAATTATGTTTTGACTTTCTTAGAAAATATGAAATTGTAACTTTAAAGTACAGTAAATAAAAGGATAATGCCACTTCCACCGACAAGTTTTGACGATATAATTTCTACTTATAAATAAATACAGAAATTACAGATAAAGCATGTATAAAAGTATTGTACCCAGAATTAGTCATTACATAAGGATTTGAAAAGGTAATTTATATGTTGTGATACAATGGATTTCTTTCTCTAAGAAATGATTCATAGTTCTCTACAAAAATACACCTACCATTTTGACGAGGTATTTGCTTTTTCTTCTCTCTTTCTATTTCATCTTTCATCAATGAGAGTAAATATTTCTGTCTGGTATGCAGTGATACAGATAAATACCAGAGATTTTGAGGGATATTCTAACAGAAAAAAAAAATATGCATAAATTCATTATAGAAATCTTTATACATCCAACTCAAACAATAAAATTGATTAACACTCTTCTTAAAGGAGCTAAATCGCTAATATTTGGGATCTAGAAATTGAAACAAGTGGGTCGCAACTCATATAGTAATGTATATGTAATATGAATGTATATAAACTGTTTTATATTCAATCGTTTCCGTTTTTAATGTAATTTCAAATCAGTTAAACATACATCATGCAAGAGCTAAATCTGATTATTCCAAGTCTTTATTTAGGCTTCAGATGTCATAAAAATTATAAATTAGATCTTTATTTACACAACAAGCACAAAATCAACTCTGTAGATCCACGGATGGCTTGGATTTAAACAGGATTTCATTGATTGATTAAATTTTTAAATGGCGTCGTAAATTAAATACTCCCGGAAATTTTAGATCGAGGCTAAATGATAGAGTGTACGAAGCGAGGCCGCTGTAAAGCGAGGCCGCATGTCAGTCAATTTGATTGAAAGTTTGATATATACGGCCTTGATATTATGTTTAGTTGTGGTTAAAATGAGAGTTTGGATGTCGGTTTTATATGCTCTTTTGTCACTTGCGTTTACAGAAAAATATGGAAATTGATAAACATCGCAGCTAACATCACCCCACCCAGTTGAATGGCAACCCCATTGGATCACTGTTTCCTATTTGTCTGCTTCGGGAGTTACGCTGGCCTACCAGTTACAATACAAGAGTACAAGCAGGCTAACAAGAAGTGGGCTATAATTATGCCTCATTGATTTGGTCCATTCCTTTCAAACTTCCGCTTCTTATCTATATATTAAAAGTCTTACTTTTAATTTGTAATAAAAATAAATGTGATACGAATTGAATTGCAACCCCCGTCTCAAACCAAATAGGCTAACGGTACCACAGCCATTGAAAACGTTACTTGATAATCGAGATTATGTAGGTGGAGTTAACGCCTGTCAATCAAATGATGGGCCATTCTCGGAGACGGTGAAGAGAGAGTTGACTCCTATTTCTAGTCAAAAATTACAATGGTGATAACTTTGTTCAGAATAAAGTAATTTGACCAAAATTTTCAATATATTCTTCTTTCATCATCTATTTTTGAACTGTTATAGCAAGAATGGCCAACTCTCTATTAAAATCTCCCATAATGTATCTTTAAGTTCGGCAAAATAAGCCAGAAGTCTCAATCGAATGGCAATCTCTAGGGTCTGGTTATTCCAGTCTACACCGATAGTATTTATTGCGCATGGTCTCCAGATAAGAATATACCGTCACTGTTTGACATGACATGTGGAATATGTCTAGCCTCGTTCGGCAAAATGACATGTGGAATATGTCTAGCCTCGTTCGGCAAAATAAGCCAGAAGTCTCAATCGAATGGCAATCTCTAGGGTCTGGTTATTCCAGTCTACACCGATAGTATTTATTGCGCATGGTCTCCAGATAAGAATATACCGTCACTGTTTGACATGACATGTGGAATATGTCTAGCCTCGTTCCTCGAGTACTAAGTTACAAATGGCACTGAAACACATTATGGTACACGATTCATGTACCAATGGTAAAATGTTTATTTTGTCTTAAATATTGGATATCAGAAGCCCACCTTTTCCTATCACAACATCAATGTTGATTTAGATTGAAAAATAATTTGTGTTTTCAATGTCGAAAACTTTGGATGATATTGAATTAGAGACTTACCTACTTTACCCTGAACACAAAATGCTCATTATCAAAGTTAGCCAATGTATTGCAACTATAGACCAAATTTCATCAATCTCACTGAATTTGAATCCAAGTTATTGTTTCCCAAAGTACTGATAAACCAAACTGCTTAGCCTGAACTCAGCTAATTAAGACATTCGTCAAACAAACATCAACACCAAATTAGAACATCCTACTTCAATTAGAAACAAAGTTGTTGCGTTCTGAATTGTGTGACTTAGACAGACGGACAACCCATTTTAGTAGCGCTGGGTGATATTTAGGTTGAGCTTTTTAAAATAAAAAAAATGTGATATAAATATTAATCTATCATTATCTTTAGTATACTCTTCAAAAAAAGTAGGGGACATTCAGAAACAATACAAAACTGCGGAAATGCAATGCTGTTTTTATTAGAGGTAACTAGTGTATGTTAATAACAGGCCAATTGCACAAGAACATAAACACTTCATATGGGCGGCTTATCTAACGGCCCCATTTCACTCGCAAAGAGATACACTGTCAAAAGTGAAAATGGACGTTTTTGATTTTTGTCTTAATAATTAATAATGAGTAATTGCTCCACCAATCCTCCGACATTCAGCAATTCGTCTTGGCATACTCCTAATCAACCGTCCAATCACGATTTGGGGCAATCTGACCCACTCCTCTTGCAGTGCCACGGCCAATTCTTGCAGTGTTGTCGGTTGACGTTGACGAACACATCCCCCTAAACAGTAAATCTTATGCAAGAACCGATAGGAAAGCAAACATGGATAGAATAAACCAGCAAGCGGCAGTTTTCATCAACCCTTCCTTGAAGTGTCAAATTTGACAATGAACCCTTCCCACGTGTATGGCGCTATTGCGTGTCGCATATGCAGCTCAGTGGTTCTGTTGGGGCGATAAGTTCTTCAGCTGTGAACATACTCTCAAAGCATGTCAAGTGTCCATGACTATTTATCATATCACAACCTGCATAGGTATTTGCATTTCAATATCCCCTACTTTTTTTGAAGAGTATATTTCAACCTAGTCCTCATTCCCCCCCCCCCCCCTAAATAAAAGAAAGAAAATATCTATAGCATTCATATAATTAAACTTAATTTGGTAATAAAACCAATTAACATCCAATATAGAACAATACTGTCATCCAGACAATAATGATTAAATAGTTATACTACTTGTATAGTAGGCCTAGAAGTAGGCCTACTGTTACAACAAATTTATAATTTCACCTACACCCAAATCGTCTAAATCTTCAATGACCAATCCCGATTTCCCAACTTTCTCCATTAATTTTCCTCTCCATTCTCTCCACTGGTCGGGGTGAGACTGGAACCTTTTAAAGAGCAGCAACTCAAAACCATGAAAAATCTCACCCATTTGATTGAGATTTTTATTGTAAAAAGAAATATGTGCGATTTATTTAGTTTCAAAAGAAAGGCTAATAATAAAAATAGTAATTCATATTTAATATCATTAGTAGGCCTATTATCATTATGATAGGCTAATCGTTATGACTTCAAATCATTTTATAACATCTTTTTCCATTACACCAGTGACGGTTATATGTAAGTAAGTACTACATATTTCATTAATAGACTGGATAATGATACATTTACATCAATTAAACTGAAATCAAACGTATTTCGACCAAAATGAAAAAAATATGCAGCCACAGGCGGGTAGACTAATCACCGGAATTCACCGGAATTCATTTACAATCACCGGAATTCACTTCTAAAATCCCGGATTCCTCCCACAAAAATCACTTATTTTAAATGTATAATACATTTTGATCTCTCCGCAGGCCAGAAAAGGGCGCTGTAGGTGAATTTATTTGAAAGACTACCGGAATTCATTTCAAATATATGCATCATGATTATGATAACGTAGGGCGCGTCGTATTACCCAATAGGCCGAACTCCAAAATAACACATAATAACAATTTGCGTCGAATTACCCAATAACTCCAAAATAACAGCCAATAACCCCAAAAATGTTGACTGTGGAACCATAGATAATACCGTATGATTGCCGACTCATGAATTCTCGACGTTATGTTGCGAAACGCGTGAAACGGCGAGAAAGGTGGTTGATCACTTCCGGTCTTCTGTTCTCGCTGTTTGTTTACTATAGGCCCAGTAGCGATATTTTTATTTAGCGCTTTCTTGTAGTATTAAATGTGGCATCATCTGGTTAAATGGTAACGAGAAATAGAAGCAATGTTCGAGGTAAGAATAAAAATGAATATCTTATAATTTTGATATTATATTGTATTATAAATAAGTATTACATTTCATGAAAATCTCGACACGTGTGTTGTCCAGTTAAGGCAAAGTTTGACAGCTTTGACCTACTTTTAAAAATCGGCAAAATAGAGTTTTCAATTCATTAATTTGTAAAATAATACTTGCAGATCATTAATAAATCGTAAATATATAAAATACAGTTTGGTATGAATAATAACATTGCTGTGTTGGCTATATATAAGCTTTTAATTACACAATTTTTTAAAAATCTTTTGTATTTTCAGCAGAACGTACTGGTACCCGTCTTTTGTTTGCTACCTAGGGGCCTAGGGGAGTGCCAGCTTGTGAAGCAAATATATTTCATGTTGATTTATTGTGATACTGATAAATAATTGTATGTTTTATTTATGTTATTTACTTCTTTTCATATTGTGTGTGTGTGTGTGTGTGGGGGGGGGGGGGGTATAAATATTGAGACACTAGACATTAATATATTGATAAAGTATTTTATTTTATGTATCTATTTATTTATATTTTATTTTTTTTTTATTTCATTTTTTTTTTTTGGGGGGGGGGGGGAGGGGGGGATATTATTATTTTCATTATTTTATTTGTTTTATTTTAATACTCAACAAGGGATTTGGTTTAAATTGTTTGATTGTATTATATCATTATTGATTTTAATTTTGTATAGTTGAATTAAGCATAATTATTTAATTTTATGTATTTCAAACATCAGAAAATAAACCATTCAAGCTATGTGTAATGTGTTTGTATGGTTATGTTGATGGTTAAATAGGTTGAGAATTGAAGCCAAATGACCAATTTTCGCGAAAAAGGGATCTGCCAGTTGGTGTTACAGAATTCAGTCAATTTTGCTCCGATATTGATAAGGTTGGTTTTGTTACAATGCTGAGATGTATGGCTTTTCAGGAAATAACACGGTTCTGGAGAAAAATTAATATTCAAAAATAGCTGCCGGTCGATATTTAAGGATATGGGTTTACTGTTCCATGTAATTAAATTAATCATTAAAAATATAACCTACAATTTTTGTTTCAATTAAATAAGTTAATCTTAACAATAATATTAGGCTATTGCATTTTTTGATTTAAATAATTTAATCTTATCAGTTGAGGAAGAAGAGTTGGTATTTCAATCTAATAAGGTGCCTATAAATTATATAATTATTCATCCAATTATGTAACATTAACATTGTCTGATCGCTTTATTTAATAATACATTTATTAATTTATCATAAAAGTATTGTTAATTAAAGATGCGTTTTTAAATGTTAAACAGGCATGATGTAAGAGCTAAATCTGCTTATTGCAGGTCTTTCTTTGGGCCTTAATGTTATGTAAATTATCAATTAGACATTTATTTACATGAAAAGACCATAATCAACTCTCGATGCCATCTGATTGCTCAGATTTTAAATAGATTAGAACGGTATGGTGGTAAATTTTCAATATATTCAATTTGCATTATCTATTTTTGAAATGTTATAGTTAATAACGAGAACGACCAGCTCTTTATCTAAATCTTACATAATTCCCCTTCAAATTTATTTCTATTGTTATTGTTTTATTTTAATTTAGGACACAAAGAAATATATTTTGGTTCTCGCTTGGATGACGTGTTTTAATTATTTTTTTTTTTAAAAAAACCCTAACAAAACAGTCTTGTTAATTACCCCGGTTACACGAAGTAACTCTGTAAAAAAATTTGACTAGATCTATAGGCTAAATTGTCAAGTATGCAAACAAGTTAAATGTTAATGACATGAATGATATTGGATACCGTAATCATATATTCATATAAACAACATGATGAGATAAATGTAGTGCCTTACAATTTTTAAAAACTCATCTGTTACAAACAAGTGATAACTTAGAGCTAAAGACTTTGTGTAGGTATGTTTTGCCAAGCGCTATGAACACAATTTTTGCGGAATTTTGGCGCTATAGAAATGGACGTTCATTATATTTATTTATTTGGTTCTTCTGGAAAAATACATACATCTATTTAAACACCAAAAGTACTTGGCTGTACTGTTCAAAAGCTTATAGTTCCAAATTTTTAAACAAAACATCTTTCACATGATTTAATTAGCTATTTATTTTTATATCGAAGCCCGAAGAACAGGAAATCAAATTGGTGTGGCCAACATTGAAATATCAGATATCAAGGATGAAGTTGCCTTTATCAACTCTTGTAAATCTTTTAATGTACAGGATTCCTGGAAGAATCTATTTTAGAACAAAAATTCCTTTTCATTGATAACTAAAGCAATAATTCCGTTTTTATTTAATACGAATAGTGTTTTCTTTTTCCTTATATATAATTGTTATATCTACTGAAGCTAATTTAATTTCTCAACAAAGCCTAGATCAAAAAGACTATGAAATAATTGCTTACATTGGGGTGGATTTATATAAGTAAACTTTTTTCCAGTTGTGCAAGCTGAAAAAAAAGTATGTGTGTATTTTTTTTTTTTTTTTTTTTTTTTTTTGGGGGGGGGGGGGGCTGCATTTATAAAATTAACTAAATTAAATGACAGAGGGACTTAAAATAAATAAATGGCCATTTTCTAAAATTATTAATTAGGCCTAGATTGGAAAAGAATTTTGTAGGGATATTTACATCTTTATCAACTAAAGTATACAAACAAAGCTGAATTTATTAAAAAAAAATGCACATTTGAATATAAACAAGATTTTTAAAACTGTTCTAATATACCATGCAATTGATAATAAAATGCAACATCTAATTTTATTAATCATACTATTACTAATTACTGTCTATAGATAGGCCTATACCGTAGGCCTGTGTGTGGCACAGAGGTGCGGGTTAGTTAGCTCGCAATATAAACCCTTTTCCTTCTGCAAATTAAATTGTAGAACATTTTTTTTGAAGTATTAGAAAAATAAAAATAAAGGTGTTTGAAGTATTATCTCTATATCAGAAATATTTCCTAATTTTAGTGTAAATTGGTACGGTACATGATTCATGAATGAAGAAAGGCATTTTTTGCCCATTTGTAACCTTTTTTCAACTTAACGTCACACAGTAGCTATTTAATCTTTTGCAATATTCTAAAAATATTTTGGAAGGAGATATCTTGTTCTTTTTTTTCATATAATTTTTATATACGTGTTCATTTTATTAATTTCATAAACGTAAGTTTCAAAAATGTCAATTTCGCGTGTCACTGTGCGTACGTACTATCGAAACTTAGACCGGAAGTAAACAACCCCCCCCCCCTGCGCAAAAAAACATGCGCACGAACCAGAACGCAACATCACGTAAAGGGCTAAAGACGAGTCGGCAATCATACGGTATTATCTATGATGTCACTAACGTTAGTAATAGTAACACTGTCACCGTTCCAACTGTTAAGGCCTAACGATAAAATGCTTATTATACGAACGAAATATTTACTGAAAACTAATAGTATCGATAAAAAAATTACTTACGCACTTTCAGATATTTATTTCGGACATAGTTTGTCAGTTTTGCAGTGGTAGTTTTGATTTTCTATTATTCCAAAACTAAACACTGTCGTACAGATGGCAGCCATATTGGTTTCTTCCCTGAACGGAACTCACAGCGTCTCTACCACGCGATTCTGGCGAATAGGCGGTCTATCTATATTATGACGTCAATGGTCATAGCAAGTGAACGCTAGATCGGAGACGGTCCTGCGCATTTCTTTACCTTGATATAAGCGGCCCGTGCATTCGGAGTTCTTTGTTTGACCGAGTGTTTGGTTTGATTTTCCCCGCGAAATTCAATCAGATCAGACGACCAGTAACCATAAAAGTCGGAGCCTAAAATTCACATCAGATTATCTCAACGCTTCAGATGTATATATGTTCTCGCAGCTAACGAATTTCTAAGTTCTAACACCAGTGGGGGATTGGATGGTCGAATGGTTAGCACGAGCGCGCTGTATCATGAGGTCTGTCATTGAGTCAACTGGCGTGGTTTCAAATTTCCGGTTGTACGTGACCAGGAGTAGGGTCGCCTGTCCAACCTCGTGGGTTTTCTCCGGGTCCTCCGGTTTCCCCCCACTGCTAAATACCCCTACGCGCAAGCGAATTATTGAAATAAAATTAAACCATATGTTAGTCCTAGTTTGTGTCGAGTGGACGTTAAACACCATTTCTCTCTCTCTAACACCAGTGCAAAGCGTCTGCCATGCCAAGCCTACTCTATAGGCCTGTTATAATTTAGCCTATAGGATAGGCCTGGTGGCTAGCCTAATAATAACCGCATTTTTAAGTCATCGCTGCAAACACCAATGTAGAGCGTCTCCTATAGGTTATTGCCTCCTTATAATAACCGATTTTTAATTCATCGTCGAAAAAATGGCGAAAATTTAACCGGTCCTTGGTCAATGGTATACATTGGTATTGGTAGCCTGCCTAATGAGTTTGATGTGGTCTCCTCCCTTAATTTATTCTAATTCTATGTCTATTTTCAGACATTTTGGACTCAAATTGTACTTGGGGTATTAAATAATACGGTTTCTCTTTACAGCGAAGATTCCATTGATTAATTTAATAAAATCTAATTGATTAGAAACGATTTGCATGGGGTAATAGTAAATTTTAATTTTATTTTGAATTTTATTTTGATTTTAACTTCCATTTAATTTCAATTTTAATATGACGTTCCTTTTGAGTTTGATTTGATTTTTATTAGCCTATTGAGATTACTAAAATTATTATTATTTATTAGGCTTTCAGACTTTCGTCTGAAAGACTATTGTTTTTACTAAAATTATTATTATTAGAAAGACTATTGTTTTTACTAAAATTATTATTAGGCTTTCAGGCTTTTGTCTGAAAGCCTATTGAGATTACTAAAATTATTATTATTTATTGAGATTACTAAAATTATTATTAGGCTTTCAGACAAAATTGAGATTACTAAAATTATTAGGCTTTCACACTGCGTAGCTTGTGTGAAACGCTATTGTTTTTGTTAAGATTATTATTCTTTTTCTTCTTATTATTAGGCTTTCAGACTGTCCTCTGAAAGCCTATTGAGATTACTAAAATTATTATTATTATTAGGCTTTCAGACATTCGTCTGAAAACCTATTGAGATTACTAAAATTACTAATGCGCAGTTGCCGAGAAATGGTCAATTTTGCATGAGTCACTCTTTACGCTATTGTGCCTGTAAAAGAGTCAATTATTTCTGGATTTTGATAAAAGTGAAACCATTTGATGCATAATGTCAGTTGTGACTAGTTCAACTCAATTTAACATTTTCAATGTCACCGGAAATGACGAAATTTGGACAAAAACTGTATTTATAGCCTTCGAAACAAATAATTTATTCAAATGAGTCGTATTTGTTGTTTGTTTAAGATTTTGATATTTGATTCTAATCAACTAAAAGAATGAACCCATACGATCATATAGATATCACAAAATGGTTTCTAACTTGTTCAGTTGCGGAGAAATAGGCAATTTTCAACAGGTCACTTTTCAAGGTTTTTTGTCCATGAAAGTGTCAATTATTATTCGATTTTCATGAAATTTTCACTGTGTGATACCTAATGCCATTTACGATTTCATACAAGTAATTCAACATTTTCATTATCACCGAAAGTAACGTCATTTTGGCAAAAACTGTATTTTTAGCCTTCAAAACAGACATTTTATTCAAATGAGTCTGATTTGTAATGTTTTTAAAATTATGATATTTGATTCCAATCAGCAAATAGATTGAACCCATGCGATCATACAGATACCAGAAATATATATAAATGGTTTCTAACTTGTACGGTTGCAGAGAAATAGACGATTTTCTACAAGTCACTTTTCAAGGTTGTTGGTCTATAAAAGTGGCAATTATTATTCGATTTACATAAAATTTTCACCATGTGATGCCTTATGCCATTTCTGATTTCATTAAACTAATTGAACATTTTGATTATCACCGGAAGTACTGTACACTTACATGTAACAAATGTATAAAATGAATTGATATTGCTGGATTTGGTTGATTCGGCGTCCATTTTATTTGATGTGTGCAATGCTTATGTGGAAACCTGTTTAATGGTTTCATTGGTACCTGAAGTGACATGTTTAGGGTAATGTGGCACCGGTGAAACCCGTCATTACTGCATCGCAGTTCTAGTTATTAGGCTTTCAGACTTTCGTCTGCAAGCCTATGGAGATTACTAAAATTATTAAGCTTTCATATTTCATATGAAAGCTTATTGTTTCTGTTAAGATTATTATTATTAAGCTTTCATATTTCATATGAAAGCTTATTGTTTCTGTTAACATTATTATTATTAAGCTTTCATATGTATTACATATGAAAGCTTATTGTTTCTGTTAAGATTATTAAGCTTTCATATTTCATATGAAAGATTATTGTTTCTGTTAAGATTATTATTATTATTTTTTTTGTGTGTGTTTTATCCACAAATCGGATTTCTGAGAATCTAACAATACTATCTTTCTGAAACTTTTACCTATCCCCCCAAAAATGGGTGGTGGCTGTTGATTAAATATATTTTCAAAACGTTTTACGAATCCGAAATCACCGAATTTTACGAACGAATGCATTTGATCTACAATGCTGTAACTTTGTGACTATTTGACCTATTTTACTAAATCTTTTTTCTTTGAGTACCTTGAGACAATTACTTCAAATCTGCAGATTCAGATTTTCGAATTTCGAAAATTCGTCGCTGTGATTTCGAACCGGTATTTATGACAAATTTGACAACTTCTTTAATAGTTGTATGATTTTCATGAAATTTAGCATGTAAGTAGATCTTACCGATGCGACTTCAAAAATATGATTAGACATTTTCTAAATTATCCCCCCTTAATGAAATTAAGGATCAAAATTTTCAAAAAAATCATCGAAATATAGGTCAGAATGACCTAATTTTTTTTTCGATACAAGACAAGTAATTACTGATTCATATACAAAATATGGAGTTTGTCGATCGAACCGGAAATGCCACCATCTTGAAACGTGAAAAGTCCTAATTACTTTTGCGATATTGCACTTACAAACATGGGAGTTATAATTTCTGAATCCCTGAAGGAATGCCTAAAAAACGTTCAGAGCAGAATTTTGATTTAGGTCAACTGATGGCCGCCATCTTGAAGTGAATATGAAAAATAGCGAAAAATCGACGTTTAAGGTCTTCTAAACAAACACAATAGGGCATAGCATGTTCAATACATCTCCTATTTCTGAAATTAATACATTTCAGGATAGCCGGGATACGGGTCGAATGTTTGGTATTTGAATATTTCAAAAATTCAAATTTCGCCTTTGATGTTTTCCGTGCCGACAAAGTTGTTTTCGAGTGTAGGCCCGCGCATGCGCGTCACAACCCCACTATCGTGCACACCGTCTTGAAACTCACCGGGTATCTGGCTTATGGTCCCAAGCACAATTCCAAACAAGAAATTTTAGGGCCCGACCCATGGGGGGGGGGGGCGAGCGGTGGCCATTTTCCCGGGGGTACATAAAGTAAAACAAGAAAATAGAGATGGAACTATGTGTTCGATTTTAATTTGGAGACAATTTTTGGATGCACCGAGGTCGGAAATGGGTGGTTAGCCGAAGTTTCGAAGAGATAGGTCCATTTTGTAAAAAACTCCCTTCATAACAAACATATTTAGCTGCTTTTGACTTCGTGCATGCGCAACGCTGGAACCAAAGGTAATATGTCTACCAAATTCCGGCTAGGAACTTTCCACGTTGGTAGCTAGGTGGCCTGAAAATTTCAAGGCGATACCTGCATTCCTTCAAGTCGTTGTTCTTGGCACGGCTCCAGGTCGGCTGCCGTCCAGATACGGCTTCCGTAAGGGGAAAAAGGGGGAATTTCGCCACGGCACCGGAACGGATTGTCCGAGAACCATGAAATTTGGACACAATACGCCTATTACCACCCCGGATTCTGTACTTTACTCCCATTTTGATCCGATTAAAAAAAAAAGAGTTTTAGCAAAAAAAAAACGATTTTCGGAATTTAATACTAGTTTTAATTTTGAAATTGCAAATGCAAAGGGATATTATCGCCTCTTTCGTATGTGATAGGTATTAGTACTATACACATTATCCTTAAAAGACAATTTTTTAAAATCCGAAATCACCTATTTTGACGATCCACCGTCACTTACCAAACCACTACGAAATATACCTAAAATCCCCAAATCGACCGTAATTTCTCTTTTGAATTCGCGCATGCGCCACGCTGGAACCAAAGGTACAATGACTACCAAATTCCGGCGAGGAACTTTTCACGTTGGTGCCTAGGTGCCTTGATAAATTCAAGGCGATACCTGCATTCGTTCAGGTCGTTTGTTCTTCACACTGTTCCTGCCGTTAGGCTTTTTCCGCCATTTACGGCTTCAGTAAGGGCGAAAAAAGTGGAATTTCGCCACGACACCGGCACCGATTGTCCGAAAACCATGAAATTTAGACACAATACGCCCAATACCACCCCGGACTCTGTGCCTTACTCCCATTTTGATCCGATTAAAAAAAGAGTTTCAGCAAAAAAAAAAAAAAAAAGATTTTCGGAATTTAAATTTGGTTTTGATTAATTTTGAAATTGCAAATGCAAAGGGATCTTATCGCCTCTTCCGTATTTGATTGCTATTAGTACTATACATATTATCCTTAAAAGACATTTTTCATAAAATGACCGCAACACTAAAAACCGAAATCGCCTATTTTGACTTTATCATACATTAAATATTATATGCATGCGGTTAATTTTTATACGCCCACATTGAAATGTGGTCGTATATTGTCGTCGCCCCCGTCCGGCCGGCTAAAGTTAGTATGCGATTACTTTAAATTTATACACAGTGTATAAGGTCATGAAACGAAGAAGCCTATTGATTTTCAGCGATTTCCGATAATTACAGTCAGAGTTATGGCCCTTGATCGCTTCAAAAAATCTTGTGGACGCTCTAGGGGCTTTTTAAATTTAGTATCCGATCAACTTTAAATTTATAGACAGTGTTTAAGGTCATGAGACGAAAAGCCTATTGATTTTCAGCGATTTCCGATAATTACTGTCTTAGTTATGGCCCTTGATTACTTCAAAAAATCTTGTGGACGCTCTAGAGGTTAAATTTTACTAATTCTTTTTTCTTTGTGTACCTTGAAACATTTACTTCAAATCGCTGTGATTCCGAACCGGAAGTTGAGACAAACTTGACAACGTCTTTAATAGTTGCACGATTTTTATGAAATTTAGTATGTAAGTAGATCTTATCGATGCGACTTGAAAAATTTCATTAGAAATGTTCTAAATTATCTCCCCTTGATGAAATTAAGGATCAAATTTTTAAAATAAATCGACGAAATATAGGTCAGATTGCCTTGAATTTTTTTTCTGTACTAGCTTAGACAGTATTGATGTGTACACAAAATATGAAGTGTGCCGATTGAACCGGAAGTGCCACCATCTTAAAACGTGAAAAATCCATAAGGCTTTTGAAATATTTTAATACAGACATGGAAGTTACATTTTCTGAATCCTTGAAGGAATGCCTAAAAATCTATCGGATTTGAATTTTGATCTAGGTCAATTGATGGAAACCATTTTGAACCGAATATGAGAAAAAGTGAAAAATCGACGATAACGGATATGAAAATGAAAACAATAGGCAGTGTTTGGAGAATACTTCTCCTGTTTTGAATATGAATACATTTCTGGATAGCCGGGATCAGGGTCCAATGTATGGTATTTGAAAATGTCACAATTTTGAATTTTGCCTTTGTCGTTTTTCGTGCCGACAAAGTTGTTTACGAGTGAAAAATCGCATTACCTTCGCGAGTTTTTGACCGATTTTAATTGTTGTTTTTTTTTTTATCTTGTTGAGATTTTTTATATGACCCTTGACATGTAACAGGAAGTGATTGTGAATATGAAAGCTTAAATATCTTCTTAGCAGATCTAGTTATTATTATTTTTGTGTGTGTGTGTTTTATCCACAAATCGGATTTCTCAGAATCTAACAATAGGATCTTTCTGAAACTTTTACCTATCCCCCCAAAAATGGGTGGTGGCTGTTGATTAAATATATTTTCAAAACGTTTTACGCATCCGAAATCACCGAATTTTACGAACGAATGCATTTGACCTACAATGCTGTAACTTTGTGACTATTTGACCTATTTTACTAAATCTTTTTTCTTTGAGTACCTTGAGACAATTACTTCAAATCTGCAGATTCAGATTTTCGAATTTCGAAAATTCGTCGCTGTGATTTCGAACCCGTATTTACGACCAATTTGACAACTTCTTTAATAGTTGTACGATTTTCATGAAATTTAGCATGTAAGTAGATCTTACCGATGCGGCTTCAAAAATATGATTAGAAATTTGCTAAATTATCTCCCCTTAATGAAATTAAGAATCAAAATTTTCAAAAAAATCATCGAAATGAAGGTCAGAATGACCTAATTTTTTTTTTTCGATACTAGACAAGTAATTACTGATTCATATACAAAATATGGAGTTTGTCGATCGAACCGGAAATGCCACCACCATGAAACGTGAAAAGTCTTAATAACTTTTGCGATATTGCACTTACAGACATGGGAGTTATATTTTCTGAATCCCCGAAGGAATGCCTAAAAAACGTTCAGAGCAGAATTTTGATTTAGGTCAACTGATGGCCGCCATTTTGAAGTGAATATGAAAAATAGCGAAAAATCGACATTTACGGTCTTCTAAACAAACACAATAGGGCATAGTATGTTCAATACGTCTCCTATTTCTGAAATTAATACATTTAAGGATAGCCGGGATACGGGTCGGATGTTTGGTATTTGAATATTTCAAAAATTCGAATTTCGCCTTTGATGTTTTCCGTGCCGACAAGGTTGTTTTGGAGTGTAGACCCGCGCATGCGCGTCACAACCCTACTATCGTGCACACCAACTTGACACTTACCGGGTATCTGGCTTATGGCCCCAAGCACAATTCCAAACAAGAAATTTTAGGGCCCGACCCATGGGGGGCGAGCGGTGGCCATTTTCCCGGGGGTACATAAAGTAAAACAAGAAAATAGAGATGGAACTAGGTGTTCGATTTCAATCGGAAGACAATTTCTGGATGCGCCGAGGTCGGAAATGGGAGGTTAGCCGAAGTTTCGAAGAGATAGGTCCATATTGTAAAAAAATCCCTTCATAACAAACATATTTAGCTGCTTTTGACTTCGCGCATGCGCAACGCTGTAACCAAAGTTACCATGTCTACCAAATTCCGGCGAGGAACTTTTCACGTTGGTACCTAGGTGCCCTGAAAATTTCAAGGCGATACCCTAAGTCACTTTTTCAATGACCCCCAATTAATGGCACCATCTGGTAGCAAATTGTATAAGCTTTCTGTGGAACAATCAATTTCAGGTAAAAACGATCGGAGTCACATCGAACCAAGGCCCTTCTGAAATGGCCTTCCGGACAAATACGTCCATCATACCCTTTATTTGACCTTAATTTGGCTGAAAAGTGAAAGTCAGTTGTTGTACTAGTAATTATGATTCGTTTTAAACATCATTTTGAACCCACTCGTTGTTCTGTTCGCGACAAGCATTCTTGTCCAAAAGTCTGTTTTGCCTTCTATGTGAAAAGACAGAAATGTGACTTTGATCGTTTTTTCCCTGGACTCTTCAAATGCATAAATGGAATTGATATTGCTGAGGTGGTTGGTATTTATCAATTAATAACAACGATGCTACTTTAATATTTTTGCAAAAAAATCGAACCGGTATACAATGTTATCAGATGTAACTCTTTTATAGATAGTGAATTTTGTAATGAATGATGAAAAGATACCGTTTATTTTAATTGATAAATATAGAAGTATTTTATTAATTATTTAAAGCACTATCTATATAATACAGTTGCCTCGAGTTTGCGGCTTCCCTAGAGGTATTGTGTACTTGGAATTCGTATCAGTTATGTATTTGTTTGGTGCCATGTTTTCATTTTGTATTAGCTGAAAATTGATTTTATCAAGTTGTTTCAAATTGTCTTAATGAAACGCTGTTAGGGAGCTCTTAAATAACCTTTAACAGAGTTCACAATGCACAAAGATACATTTTGACAGTTTCAACTTATATTACGTGCCTGGAAAATCTTAACATGATAGTGTTTAGATTTCTTGAAGGCAATCCTTATCAAATTTCGTTACCATCCAAGTTTTCATTAGTTCATTTTTCAAGACATAGCTGTTGTATGAACGTATTTCCACGCTCTGTCGTTGTGTGAACATATTTCCACGTTCTGCATGGCTATGTTTGGATCATTTAAAAACTAAAAAGCAGCCTTCCAAGTACTTGTAGATTTCATGAAGACTATTTTGTTGTATTTTAAAGCACAAATAAACTCTACATATTCACGGAGGGTGCGTTTTGTTGAGATAGTCTTACAACATAACAACAATTATAATTAAATATGAAATGTGTTCATCTATCTAGTGTTTTCCAGGCACAAAAAATTACAGCAATTATTGCATGGTCTTATTTTGTTTTATAATATTTCTCAAAATAAAATGACGCATAATCCTAAGAATTTTGCCCAGGCTAAAGAGGAAGATTAGGTCAAAACATCATGTAAAAGTTTCATATTAATCCGGTTCTAAACATTGGTAACCCATCATGAATCGTGCCCAAAACATGGTCTCTACTTCTTGTTTTTTGTGGGACTCTTTAATGTGCAGTTTATGAGTCATCTATTTTAACCATGCCAGGTATTTCGAAAAATTCTCTGTTGGGACATCCAACTTCAAAATACAATTTGAAACTAGGCAATATTTACAGTTTATTTTCACATTTTTCAATTTGACTGATCATCAACATTTGCCACAGAACATTCCTATATCACAGTTGACACACATTAAGTTATAGAGAGTTATGTACACATTCAGTGAACCTTGATTCTTGTTTCAACCAAGAGGATTCATTGTAACAATGTTTTCAGGAAATTCATGTCTCAGTATAATTCCTTTGTCTTGATTGACATCTAAATCTTCAATAAATCCAAACCAATAAATTACCATACCCGGTCCAAATCTAAAATACAGAAAAAAGAAAATGACCATATATCTGTACTAATTAAATACTGAACCTTATCAAAGTTGATAGCCGTTAGGAACTAAAATATTTTATTTTAAAATTCTTTATTAATGAATTCAAAATGATTGGAATTCTTTAATATATGTCTTTATTAATCAATTCAAAATGATTGCAATGCTTTGATATGTCTTGGTTGTAAATTTTCATAGGTAAAACCAAGGCAAGTGTTGAGATGTAACCAGTTTTGTGTCAACACAAGAAGCCAGGATATGCCCACATTTTGCAAGAGATGGATAGAGAACAAGCTAAAAACAAACAGGATTTTTTGTACAATCAGGGGCCATAATCCAGAAAGTTATGGTCTGAAATGCGCAAATATCAAAAGAGACTGAGATCTTTGGGATATATGTTTTAAGTTTCATCAAAATCGGATAAATATTGTAACCTCTAGAGGGTCTACAACCTTCGTATTGTATACTTTTACAAAATTTGCGTACAAAGAGCAGCCATTTTGTCGGGCAGTTTCATTTCGATTTTCCCGAAATTCGAATTCAACCTTCATTATGGTGAAATGGTGATATATTTAAACGGTTTTTAAAATCGGAAAAAAAAATGTGACCTCTAGAGAATCCGGGAACTAAAAATGTGATTTTTTCGAACAATCAGGAGCCATATTAAAGATTCTTACGATACTAAATCGACATATCTCTAATCAATGTATATTTATTTATAAAATTCTGTTAAAACAATGCCCTAATTACTTATTTGACCTTTTACCTTATCATCGAACCCCTTACAGTCATCTTAACAATAAACTTACTACTCTCAAGCCAAATATTAATATAGTTAAAAGCAGTATACGCTTTAAAGGGCCCAAACTCTTTAAACACTTTAAATAACTTGAATCTTTTCAGGAAAAAACACCTTCTTTACCTTAAATCTACTTCAAATAAGCTTATCTCTTATGATATGTGTTCTCCAAATTATAAGCATGTACATATTGTATATTTGTTAATACATGTTATATCTATATGTATTCAAACGTTCTGATATATAACCCGCATATACATGTACTTAAATTAATCTTTTAACTGATTTGTATATTTATTTTTTTCCTCTGTTGTAAATTATTGTGATGTGTTGTTTAATTTATTAACTATATATTTTGTATTATATTTTCTACGAAGGGCAGGATGTTAGAAAGGCTATCATAGCCTAATCTTCAACCCTTCTGAAATAAAGTCTGAAAGCCTATTGAGATTACTAAAATTATTATTATTAAGCTTTCATATTTCATACGGTCTTCTAAGCAAACACAAAAGGGCATAGTATGTTCAATACGTCTCCTATTTCTGAAATAATACATTTCAGGATAGCCGGGATACGGGGGGTCGAATGTTTGGTATTTGAATATTCAAAAATTCGAATTTAGCCATTGATGTTTTCCGTGCCGACATGGTTGTTTTCGAGTGTAGGCCCGCGCATGCGCGTCACAACCCTACTATCGTGCACACCAACTTGAAACTCACCGGGTATCTGGCTTATGGTCCCAAGTACAATTCAAAACAAGAAATTTTAGGGCCCGACCCATGGGGGGCAAGAGGTGGCCATTTTCCCGGGGGTACATAAAGTAAAACAAGAAAATAGAGATGGAACTAGGTGTTCGATTTTAATTTGGAGACAATTTTTGGATGCGCCGAGGTCGGAAATGGGGGTTTAGCCGAAGTTTCGAAGAGATAGGTCCATTTTGTAAAAAAATCCCTTCATAACAAACATATTTAGCTACTTTTGACTTCGCGCATGCGCAACGCTGGAACTAAAGGTACCATGTCTACCAAATTCCGGCTAGGAACTTTTCACGTTGGTACCTAGGTGCCCTGAAAATTTCAAGTCGATACCTGCATTCCTTCAAGTCGTTTGTTCTTGGCACGGCTCCAGGTCGGCTGCCGTCCAGATACGGCTTCCGTAAGGGGAAAAAGTGGGAATTTCGCCACGACACCGGCACCGATTGTCCGAAAACCATGAAATTTGGACACAATACGTCATTTACCAGAGTTTCAGCAAAAAAAAAAGAAGAAGATTTTCGGAATTTAAATTTGGTTTTAATTAATTTTGAAATTGCAAATGCAAAGGGATCTTATCGCCTCTTCCGTATGTGATTGCTATTAGTACTATACACATTATCCTTAAAAGACATTTTTTTTTAAAATGACACTAAAAACCGAAGTCGCCTATTTTGACTTCATCATACATTAAATATTATATGCATGCGGTTAATTTTTATACGCCCACATTGAAATGTGGTCGTATATTGTCGTCGCCCCCGTCCGGCCGGCTAAAGTTAGTATGCGATTACTTTAAATTTATACACGGTGTTTAAGGTCATAAAACGAAGAAGCCTATTGATTTTCAGCGATTTCCGATAATTACAGTCAGAGTTATGGCCCTTGATCACTTCAAAAAATCTTGTGGACGCTCTAGAGGCTAAATTTAGTATCTCCATGATTGAAAACAGATATCGATCTGTGGTGGTTACTCGATAAAGTATTTTTGAAACTTCTGCCCAGAGCGGAAGTGGCCGAATTTTCAACGGTAGCAATAAATCAAAAATGGGCCGTGGTTTCGCCAATTCTTTACCTATTTTAAAACAATTCACATTTTTGGAAAGCCTGAATCTATTCTGAGACAATGGCTGTCTCACATTTTTCAATTTCCAACATTCATCTATGGTTTGGCCGAGAAAGTTCATCCCGATTTTCCGATTGTCAGTGGTGCAGAACAGAGGGCCTGACAAGGACAGCTGTCTAGTCCTTCGGATGAGACGAAAAACCGAGGTCCCGTGTATACATTGGAATGCACGTAAAAGATCCCTTGGCAGTTGGAATTCGATATAAGAGTAGGCGATAGTGCCGCTGCCCGGGCAAAATTTCCCTCATAGCACACTGTTTGGCGTATGCCCGTCTTCATTAGCCCAGTATAGGAGCAGAACAGTAGGACGTTAAACCCCATTTCATTTCATTTCATTTTCATCTATGGTTTTTGTCGTTCGAAATTTGAAAATACGTTGTTTAGGAGAGAATTTTTGTAATTTTCATTTTTGGATACCTGAAAGCAATCCGATTCCAGTAATATAACTTTCATTCAGAGTTATCACCCTTTATTTTTCGAATTTTCTGCCCATTTTGTGAACCCAACTGATAAAGCTATTTCGACAAGGATCCTTAAACCGGAAGTGGTCGAAAAAATGTCCGATATTTTGAAGAAAACGCAAAAATGGGTGCTATTGGGAGAAACATGATTTCTTCACCCGATATCAACGGATTAAAGAAATTAAGGTATCGTTTGGTGGCCCGGGGATTCGACTGTCATATGATACCCATTTCACATTAATCCTATGAGAGGGCAGCAAAATATGACATGCTGAAAATCAAGTATTTTCTGATTTGGAGAGTTTTTGGACGCCTGTATCTCGAAAACTCCTCCAAGGATTTTTCTTAAACTTTCCCTATCGAGAGTCCCTCTGGTAGTCTTGTGCATGAATCCATCCAATAACACATTGAAATGTCTGGAATAGGTAAAATAACGTACTGAAAATCGAAAAAAGTTGAAAAATCGTGAAATTTTGGAACTATCGGTTGACTATGGCGTGAGTCCAAAAATAAAAGCATCGAAATAATATAAGTGGTCCAAAAAGAGCCTCAATCTTGAAAAAAAATTGAAAAATCCTTAAATTACTGAAAATGCTCATCTATTTTTCTTTCTTTAGAAAACAGCTGAATGGATTTTTCTGAAACTTCTTGTACAGAAGGTTAGGTAACCAAACAACTTGTTAAAATTATCCCGACAATGATCCAAAAACCGGAAGTAGTCGAAAAAATATCCGATATTTTGAGAAAAAAAACTATAAAAAGTAAAAAAAAGGTGATCTTGCGAAAAAGGTGATTACTACGTAAGATTTCAAGTCAACTAAAGTGTCATTTGGATAGCCCAATATCAAAAAAACAAGGAGAAAGCAGTTTTATTTTTATATGAATACACTGCTCAGGCAACCTCTATTACGATATATTTAGTTCGTTTTACAAAACTGATTTAATCAAATGTGTTTTGGAGACATTCTGTCGATGTACATCCATTAAATCTACTTTTCTGACATTCAAGTTTGAATATCGAAAAACAAGCTTCACGTTTTTCGACATTCGCCAATATCAAAAAAACAAGTAGAAAGAGTAATTTTTATGTGAATCCACTGCTCAGGCATCCTCATTAATGATATCTTTAGATCGTTTTACAAAACTGATTTAATCAAATGTGTTTTGGAGACATTCTGTAGATATACAACCATCAAATCTGCTTTTAAAAAACGTATTTAACCAAATGTGTTTTGGAGAAATTCTGTAGATATACAACCATGAAATCTGCTCTTTTGAGATTCAAGTTTGAATATCGAAAAACGAGCTGTAGCTCGTTTTTCGAGATTCGCCAATATCAAAAAACAAGGAGAAAGAGCAGTTTTATGTGAATCCACTGCTCAGGCATGCTCATTTATGATATTTTTAGTTCGTTTTAAAAAACGTATTTAATCAAATGTGTTTTGGAGAAATTCTGTAGATATACAACCATCAAATCTGCTTTTTTGAGATTCAAGTTTGAATATCGGAAAACGAGTAGCTCGTTTTTCGAGATTCGCCAATATCAAAAAAAAACCAAGGAGAAAGAGTAATTTTTATGTGAATACACTGCTCAGGCATCCTCTATTACGATATATTTAGTTCGTTTTACAAACTGATTTAATCAAATGTGTTTTGGAGACATTCTATAGATGTACATCCATTAAATCTACTTTTTTGAGATTCAAGTTTGAATATCGAAAAACGAGTAGCTCGTTTTTCGAGATTCGCCAATATCAAAAAACAAGGAGAAATATCAGTCTTATGTGAATCCACTGCTCAGGCATCCTCATTTATGATATTTTTAGTTCGTTTTAAAAAACATATTTAATCAAATGTGTTTTGGAGACATTCTGTAGATATACATGATTAAAATTTGTATTTTTGACATTCAAGCCTAAATATCGAAAAACGAGTAGCTCGTTTTTCGAGATTCGCCAATATTAAAAAACAAGGGGAAAGAGCAGTTTTGATGTGAATCCACTGCTCAGACATCCTCTATTACGATATATTTAGTTCGTTTTACAAACTGATTTAATCAAATGTGTTTTGGAGACATTCTGTCGATGTACGTCCATTAAATCTACTTTTTGAGATTCAAGTTTGAATATCGAAAAACGAGTAGCTCGTTTTTCGAGATTCGCCAATATCAAAAAACAAGGAGAAATATCAGTTATATGTGAATCCACTGCTCAGGCATCTTCATTTATGATATCTTTAGTTCGTTTTAGAAAACGTATTTAATCAAATGTGGTTTGGAGAAATTCTGTAGATATACATCCATCAAATGTGCTTTTTTGAGATTCAAGTTTGAATATCGAAAAACGAGTAGCTCGTTTTTCGAGATTCGCCAATATCAAAAAACAAGGAGAAATATCAGTTTTATGTGAATCCACTGCTCAGGCATCCTCATTAATGATATCATTAGTTCGTTTTAGAAAACGTATTTAATCAAATGTGTTTTGGAGACATTCTGTAGATATACATCCATCAAATGTGCTTTTTTGAGATTCAAGCCTGAATATCGAAAAACAAACTACACGTTTTTCGACATTCGCCAATATCAAAAAACAAGTAGAAAGAGTAATTTTTATGTGAATCCACTGCTCAGGCGTCCTCATTAAGGATACCTTTAGTTCATTTAAAAAACTGATTTAATCAAATGTGCTTTAGAGACTTTCTATCGATGTATATCCATTAAATCTACTTTTTTGAGATTCAAGTTTGAATATCGAAAAACGAGTAGCTCGTTTTTCGAGATTCGCCAATATAAAAAAAACAAGGAGAAAGAGCAGTTTTATGTGAATCCACTGCTCAGGCATCCTAATTTATGATATTTTTAGTTCGTTTTAGAATACTTATATAATCAAATGTGCTTTGGTGACATTCTGTAGATATACATGATTAAAATTTGTATTTTTGACATTCAAGGCTGAATATCGAAAAACGAGTAGCTCGTTTTTCGAGATTCGCCAATATCAAAAAACAAGGAGAAAGAGCAGTTTTATGTGAATATACTGCTCCGGCAACCTCTATTACGATATATTTAGTTCGTTTTACAAAACTGATTTAATCAGATGTGTTTTGGAGACATTCTGTCGATGTACATCCATTAAATCTACTTTTTTGACATTCAAGTTTGAATATCGAAAAACAAGCTACACGTTTTTCGAGATTCGCCAATATCAAAAAACAAGTAGAAAGAGTAATTTTATGTGAATCCACTGCTGAGGCATCCTCATTAATGATATCTTTAGTTCGTTTTACAAAACTGATTTAATCAAATGTGTTTTGGAGACATTCTGTAGATATATAACCATCAAATCTGCTTTTTTGAGATTCAAGTTTGAATATCGAAAAACTAGTAGCTCGTTTTTCGAGATTCGCCAATATCAAAAAACAAGGAGAAATATCAGTTTTAGGTGAATCCACTGCTCAGGCATCCTCATTTATGATACTTTTAGTTCTTTTTAAAAAACGTATTTAATCAAATGTGTTTTGGAGAAATTCTGTAGATATACAACCATCAAATCTGCTTTTTTGAGATTCAAGTTTGAATATCGAAAAACGAGTAGCTCGTTTTTCGAGATTCGCCAATATCAAAAAAACAAGGAGAACGAGTAATTTTTATGTGAATACACTGCTCAGGCATCCTCTTTTACGATATATTTAGTTCGTTTTACAAAACTGATTTAATCAAATGTGTTTTGGAGATATTCTGTCGATGTACATCCATTAAATCTACTTTTTTGAGATTCAAGTTTGAATATCGAAAAACGAGCTAGTTGTTTTTCGTTATTCGCCAATATCGAAAAACGAAAATCGAGCTAACTTCACACTGCCGTCAGATGACTCGTTAATTTTGTGTAAAACACGACTAAAAAATATTCATAAATAAATAGGTTTTTTTGTAAAAATTAAAATTTTCAAATTTCGAACGACAAAAGCCATAGATTAATGTTCGAAATTGAAAAATGTGATATAGCCATTGTCTCGGAAGAGATTCAGGGTTTCCAAAAATGTGAATTGTTTTAAAATAGGTAAAGAATTGGCGAAACCACGGCCGCTTTTTGATTTATTGCTACCGTTCAAAATTCGACCACTTCCGGTCTGTGCAATAGTAATCTCAATAGTAATCTCTAATAATAATTTTAGTAATCTCAATAGGCTTTAATAATTTTAGTAATCTCAATAGGCTTTAATAATTTTAGTAATCTCAATAGGCTTTAAGACGAAAGTCTGAAAGCCTAATAATAATAATAGTAATCTCAATAGGTAGTAATAATAATAATTTTGTATCTGTTGGGTGGACAAGACGTATGTTTTGAGAGCTGTAAAAATCAGTGACCGTGACCAAACATTTTCGATGGATTTTATATACAAAGTGAAATAGATTTGGATTAACACTAACAACATTTTTTTTTATAAAATGGATGGATTATATAGCTTAGTAAATTCGGTAAGGATTGTGATATGTTTATACCTATTATTAACAATTTGTGGTAATATTGAAAAAAATCCAGGACCCGTTAATGGCGGGGGGCTATCACCTTTTTTAGTGAAAACTACAACACGAGCGAATACTCGAGGTGCAGAGAAATCACAAGACACAGACATGAATAAATCCTTACAGAATATTACCCAGGCCTTAAATGATATAAATGATCAATTAAATGGTTTCCGAGAAGAATTTGTAAATATCAAGACACAACTCCAGACTGTCAGTGATTTAAAGATCCATTTAGACGGTGTTCAGAGAGAAATTAAGGAATTGAAATCTAAGATAGATAAACTAGAAGAGAATGCTAGAAGAGACAATTTAATATTCTTTGGGTGTAAAGAAGATAATATGGATGAAAAGGAAAATACTGAAAGTGTTGTTAGAAAATATCTGGTTGAAAAGCTGAGTATAGGGATAGCTGATAGTGACGAAACATTACCAATAGAAAGAGCTCACCGACTAGGTACTAAAGTATTAGGAAAATGTCGACCAATTCAGGTAAAACTAGGAAGATTAAAGCATAAAATAGTAATCATAAATGCATATAAAGAGACTCTAAAAACACGAGATAGGAATACTATAGGGACACCGGAAAATAGGACAGCTAGTGTATATGTTAAAGAGGATTACAGCGAAAGGGTCAGAAATTGCAGGAAGAAACTGGGAGCTTTTTTAATGAAAATAAAAGACGAAAATCCTCACGAGAAGGTATCTTTAAGCTATGACAAACTGATCTACGTTAACAGAGCCTTTGTTTACAATGAAGAACTGAACAGTATTCTGGCTTGTGATGGGAAAGGTGTTCCGCATGAGCTCACCATTGAACAATAGGGGTGTGGCCAAGGCCCGAGTAGTACATCATTTATTAACACTTTTTCACTATTTTCACTAAACATTAACGGTCTTAAAAGACATGTAAATGAGAATTTTGTACATATGTTATCGCAATACGATGTAATTAATTTGTCAGAAACATGGTGTAAGCACTTAACTGAGTTCACAAGCCTATTACCAAATCGTGAAGCATTCTCACTTGTCAGAGAATACAGGGGTAAAGGTAGATTATCAGGGGGGATTATTCAATCGAATAGAACATAATTTAGATAACGGTATCTATCTTATAGCTAAAATAAAAACCCAATAGTACCAAATGTTACTCTATTCTGTTTTGTCTATATACCACCCGAATCTTCCGTGTATACTAATCCCAACGAGCGAAATGGAATTGTGAACTTAGAGAACAACTTGTTGTCGATAAAATCAAAATATTCGTTCAATGATATAATAATAGCTGGTGATCTTAATTCTAGAGTAGGTTCAGAACAAGACTTTATATTGGACGATTCTGTTGATTATTTATGCTGTAAAGATAATTATGATGTAAATACATTTGATATTATCAGAAAGTCTAAAGACACAGTCGTAAACAAATATGGCATCTCGCTTTTAAATATGTGTCGTGCGTTTGATATTCACATTCTCAATGGCAGAGCTGGTATGGATAAAGAGGGTAATTTCACATTTATATGCCATAATGGGGAAAGTGTAATTGACTTTGTGATAGTCTCAAATACAATCTATGAACTTATCACCAAATTTGAAATCATGTCCTTTTGTGAATCTGATCATTTCCCAATCCTTTGTGAATTAACATACAGCACCCACAAGATTGATTATGCCATTTCAGAAGAACAGGCTGTCGTTCACAAGAAATGCCGATGGAACAATTCCAAAAAATCTACATTCCTCCAAGCTTTGTCAAACAATGAAAATGATTCCAGACTATTACAAATTCAGTCAAAACTTGGCGATAGCCACATTGATGAGGCGGTAACCAATCTTACCGAAATCTTACAGGATGCAGCAGACTCAATGCAGACCAAACATACGAGTGTCACAAATTCTAAAACTCAACCACATTGGTGGAATCACGAGTGTGATGTTCTAAAGACAGAGAAATACAAGCTTTTAGACATTTTTAGAATTACCAACTCCACAGGTGATCTAAACAATTACAAAAAAGCTAAAAGTAAGTTTAAGTTAGCTTGTTCGACTAGAAAGAATCAACATGAAGTACACAACCCATCACCTATAATCCCGACTAACACTAATGAATTATGGGCAAGCGTTAGGAATTACGTTAAATCAAGTAACATCAAACCTAGCATAACATCTGCAGATTGGTTTTCTCATTTTGAACGATTACTGAATTCCAACAAATTTAAAACTGATGAATCTCTCGATGAGCTTGCTAAAAAGACGATTGCTGAACACATACCTGTCTTTGACGAGCTTCTGGACTCCGAAATTGGTGTCTCTGAGATACGAAAAGCAACAACTGAACTCAAATCAGGAAAAGCATCTGGACCAGATGGTATACTAAACGAGATGATCAAGTGTGCTTTAGAAAATTTGCTACCGACCCTATTATTACTGTTTAATCAAATCTTACAATCTGGTCAATTTCCAATAAGCTGGGGAGAGGCAGTTATTCAGCCTATTCATAAATCGGGAAGTATTCATGATCCTGGAAATTATCGTGGCATATCTCTTCTATCTGTGATAGGTAAACTTTTTACGAAAATATTAAATACAAGATTAACGAACTGGTGCCTAATTAACGATAAATTATTTGAGGAGCAAAGTGGATATAGAAAAGGGTATAGCACGGTTGACCAAATCTTCACTCTACAAGGTCTTATACAAAAGTACGTCACGAAACCTCGAGGTCGTCTGTATGCCATATATGTTGACTTTTCCAGAGCTTATGATGGAATACAGCACCATATATTGCAATATGTGCTACTTAAAAACGGCATTAATGGAAAATTGTTCTGTGTCATCAAATCAATGTACCAACAGCTAAAATCATGTATACGAATCGATGAAACTAGAGTCACGGAGTTCTTTAAGTGTAATATTGGTATTAAACAAGGATGCATGATTAGTCCTTTATTATTCACTTTATTTTTAAATGATTTAGTCGAAAAGTTACACGTGTTAGGATGCCAAGGTGTTTTTGTAAACCAATCTATTGACAATATAATATCACTATTATATGCAGATGATATCGCTGCTGTAGCAGATACTGTGGCAAGACTTCAGTTTCAAATTGATTGCATACATAATTTCTGTATAGAATACGGAATGAAAATTAATCCTAATAAAACTAGAATAATTGTGTTCAGACGTGGAGGGGTTATAAAGTCGTACGAACGTTGGTATCTCGAAGGTAAACAAATACAATGTGTCAATCATTATAAATACCTGGATATCTTCTTTACTCCGAAATTATGTTGGACTCTCGCGACCAACACCCTCGTACAACAGGCTAGAAAAGCAACGAATATGCTTTTATGTTACATTGTTAAATGTGACATTGGTGTAAAACAAGCCTTGTTTTTATTTGACCGAATGATACTACCGATTTTGAGTTATGGTTCAGCCATCTGGGGGTATCATAAGATCGACTCCATTAAAAAACGTCATTTAAAATTCCTAAAATCCATCCTGGGTGTAAATTCAGGTGTCTGTAATGCAGCAGTATACGGTGAAACTGGACGATTACCTCTTTATGTACAGTAGCTGTGTAGTTGTGTCAAATATTGGCTAAAGGTGCTGCATTTACCGGACTCCAGATATCCAAAGCAGTTTATGATATGCTATATAAGCTAGATCAAGCTGGAAGATCAACTTGGGCTACACAGGTTAAAAAACTTCCTCATGAATACGGATTTGAATATATATGGAATCAACAGGGTGTATTCGATGTCAGTGGTTTCTTATCATCATTTAAACAGAGATTGTCTGATTGTGCTGGTCAAGAATGGGCCAGTGAAATTCGAAGAAAATCGAAACTTGATAATTACAGATTATTCAAATATGATTTACTCTATGAAAATTATTTATCTGAATTGATAATTTATAAATATAGGAGATCTTTAACGAGATTTAGGTGCTCAAACCATGACTTAGCCATCGAAACGGGGCGCTGTGGCAATATAGCCAGGGAAAACAGAATATGTAAATATTGCCAGGTAAATCTCAATATATCTGTAATAGAAGATGAAGTCCATGTTATTGTTGAATGTCCTTATTACGATAATTTTAGATCGACTTTACTCCCAAATATTCAAAATCAGAAACTTTATAAAACGAGTAAGAGTATTTTTATAAAGATCATGACAAATAGGAATATATGTAAAAACTTAGCTATGTTTACTCACAATGTCTTCTTGTATCGTAAAAATTTATAAATCTAATGAATTATGTATAATACGGTGATTCTGCTATTTATTTTATAACCTATCTTGTTGTTTTGTTATAGGTTTATGTTTATCATTATGTTGTTCACTCTACACATTGCACGGTTAATTATTTGATATTGTATATTTTACCAAATGTATTTAGATGTACTATGGGCCGGAGGCCTAGATTACTGAAATAAAGATAATAATAATAATAATAATAATAATAATTTTAGTAATCTGAAAGCCTAATAATAATAATTTTAGTAAAAACAATAGTCTTTCAGACGAAAGTCTGAAAGCCTAATAATAATTTTAACAAAAACAATAGTGTTTCACAACAAGCTACGCAGTGTGAAAGCCTAATAATTTTAGTACTTTCGTCTGAAAGCCTAATAATAATTTTACTAATCTCAATAGGCTTTCAGACGAAAGTCTGAAAGCCTAATAATAATAATTTTAGTAAAAACAATAGTGTTTCAGACGAAAGTCTGAAAGCCTAATAATAAGTTTAACAAAAACAATAGTGTTTCACGCAAGCTAAGCAGTGTGAAACCCTAATAATTTTAGTAATCCCAATAGGCTTTCAGACAAAGTTCGGTCACTTCCGGTATGCGCAGAAGTTTCAAAATTGTTTTAAGGAGTAGCCACCGCCTGGTTTCCCTATAGAATATTTGGTTCCAGATCGATATCTGTTTTCGATCATGGAGAAATAGGCTCCCGGGATAAATAATAATAATAATAATAATTTTAGTAAAAACAATAGTCTTTCAGACGAAAGTCTGAAAGCCTTATAATAATTTTAACAAAAACAATAGTGTTTCACACAAGCTACGCAGTGTGAAACCCTAATAATTTTAGTACTTTCGTCTGAAAGCCTAATAATAATTTTAGTAATCTCAATAATCTTGGCAAAAACAATAAGCTTTCATATGTAATACATATGAAAGCTTAATAAGAATAATAATTTTAACAAAAACAATAGTGTTTCACACAAGCTACGCAGTGTGAAACCCTAATTATCTTCGTCTGTGGAATTACAGTTAGGGCACACCTTTGGTGAAATAAGTGATTATTTAAGTTACTAGCTTTATTTCTTAATTGACAATGGATAATACTCTCTTTTCTATTTCCAGTATTATAATATAAAGATGGTCTAATTAAAGGATATACATGTGAAAATCCTGATTTAAATGTATTTAACGTTTTTAATATGTTCTGGTAGAGTGTTCCAAATTTTAATTGTACAGGGAAAGAAGCTATTAGAATACGAATCGGTTTTACAAAATGGTGGATTGAGGTTCTGATTTTCATTACGAAGGTTATAATTGGATACTAATGGTTTAAATTTGTTAAGGACTTCAGACAGATAGCCGGGGCATGGGTTATTTTTTATTTTATATAGATATATTAATTTGTGTTTTATTCTGCAATTGGACAGTGATTCCCATCCCAGTTCTTTGTATAAATTGTTTTTAGATGAATTTCTTCTATGGCCATTTATTATTCTACCCGCTTCAATTTGAACACTTTCTAGTAGGTCAGAATCTTTTATTGAGCAGTTATCGCATACAATATCAGCATATTATAAAATAGGGTGAATAAAAGCAATATGTATTTTATTAAGTGATATTCTATTAATTTTATATTTTAGTATACGCAAAATATTTAGACGACCGCAAGCTTTCTGGTATATATTTGATATATGATTTGACCATAATGCATTAGACTGAAATGTTAATCCCAAATGACAATGAGTATTTACGTTTTCAACTTTTGTATTTTCGAAGACAACGTCTGAATGAATTGTATTTTTCCTAGTAAAAATAATATTTTTGGTTTTATTGGGGTCAAAAGTTACACACCACTGTTTAGCTCACGATGAGATAATAGTAAGATCTTTAGAGGATCATTATGAATAATGGTAAAAAGTGAAGTATCGTCGGCGAATAGCCTTATGTTGTTAGTAATATTATCAGAGATATCATTTAAATAAATTAAAAATTAAAACGGACCAAGTACACTTCCGGAAACTCCAGAAATCGGTATGCAAATAATTTGATTTGAAACCTTCTAAAACTACACATTGTTGTCTATTACTTAAATAGTGTTCAATCCATTTACATAGTATTTGATTAATTCCATATTGTTTTAATTTAGACAATAAACCCATATGCCAAACTTTATCAAACGCTATACATCACAAAATATAAATCGAATTTGCTTTCCTATATCAAGATTACTTATTATAACATCATAAATTTCTAAAAGTTGATTTATTGTGGAATCGTTTGGTTGAAAGCCAGACTGATACCTGGTTATTTTCTTTTATAAAATTATAAAGATTTTTGAATAAGATTTTCTCTAGTATTTACATAATGAGCATGTTCTATAGTTGTCAGGGAAATGCGGATCACCCTTTCCTTTATATGCTGCTATGATATGAGAAGTCTTCTAAATATTAGGTAATAATTGGCGTTCTAATGAAAGATTAAAAAGTTTAGTGGGGGTCTTGTGATTGACAGAGTTATCTTTTTCAGCACAGCTGGGCTAATGTTATCGGGACCAGAAGGTTTTGAACAGTTAAGAATTAGTAGCTGGTCTCTTACTTCTTGTTCACTTACAATAAATTGATGTAATTCGTTGTTACTGCGAGAAGCAAAATTTGGGAGGTCAGGTACACCATTTAATTCTGAAATCGAGGCAAAATTGGAGTTGAGGATATTTGCCTTATCAAGTGGGTGGGTGTAAACGCGTTTTTCAAATATTAATGGGGAGGTGGCTATCTTTTCATTTTCAAAATTTGTAATAGATTTAGCTATTTTCCATCATTTATTTGAAGACAGGTTGTTATTATTTATTTGTTGTTCTAATTTGTTTTTAAAATTACTTTTAGCTTCCCTAATTAATGTTATTACTTCATTTCGTATTTTTCTAAATAATAGCCAACGATTAGGATTATTAGTTTTTTTGGCGCATTTGTGTTTTCTATTTCTTTTTCGTATTTTTATACGTATAGTGTTATTCATAAATGGCTTATCATTTTGTCTTATAGTTACTACTTTTGGTGGGATATACTGTATTATTGCTTTATTTAAGACATCTAAAAAACTTTGATAAATTTTATTACTATCATTATTTTTAAAAACATTTTTTGACCAATCGATAGTTAATAATTCATTATTTGAACCTTCATAATCAGCAAGTTTATAATTTCTAATAGTTCTTTTGTATGTTTTTATATTTGAAGATAAGATTATTGGTGAATGTGTACTGAATATAGGAGCATTAACATTAGTATCTGATATAAGTGATTTTTTATTAGTAATAAAAAGATCAATACATGAGCCGGGAAGCGTTGTGAAATTTGTCCGAACTTCTATCAAGTTTCAAAGATTTAATCTTTGTAATAGTTTTTTAAAATTTAATACAATTACTTGAAGTACTTGAAGTACTTAGAATGTTAATATTAAAATCCCCTGTTACAATTAGAAAGGGGCCACTATCTAGTGCATTAGACAACGTGTCGTAAAATATATCCCAAAAGGCAACCCTTGTATTTGGAGGTCTATAAATTACCCTGAGTAAGAATTTGGTATTATCGGTAAAGATCTCTATAAAAATTAATTCAATATCAGGGTTTATGAGATCATGCCTTATCTGAAAATGTAGGTTATTTTTAATATAAACAACTACCCCACCCCCATGCCTGTTTCTATCTAATCTAACAGGACTTGTATAACCAGGCAGTAAAATCAATGAATCTTTAACAGAGTTGTCTAGATGGGATTCAGTAATACATATTATATCATAGTTGGAGAATTCAGCTTCAATTATATCTAATTTTGGCAATAAACTACATACATTATTGTGGACAATGGAACTTAATGTAATTTGTTCTATACAACCGATAATTAGCAATGTTTTAATTACAAGCAATAGATGAATATTTATACCATAACAAAAGATAGGATGTACGATCACATATAAGGCATGTTGATCGTTCAGTTTAAGAGGCCAGATATTATTAGTTTTAATCGTGACTGTCGTTAAGTAGTATTTTCCGTTCACATGTAAAAACGGAACAATCAAACATATATTTATATCTATTTGGGTATGCATCTATAATGAGATATGACTTTAAATCAAAATTTACATTAAATATGAAATTAATACATTTTACACTCCTGGAAGTTAGATGAATGGAACAGTGTAAAGGTGAGAAGCAAATATACAATATATTACATAACAATAAACAAAACATAGTATTTACAATCACTATTACGAAACATGTTGAGACTGAAACAAGCTTTTGCGAAGTATCGCTATGTACAGAACCAATCAAAATTAGAAAAGAAACATATATACAAACACATGATGAACAACAATTAGTTAAATAACTTGTAAACAGAGTAATGCGTTTTAATGTCTCCTTCGGCAGTATAAAATTCAGTCGACAGCTAGAGATGTGTATACTGTTCTGGTTGTATATATAATTAATTTAAATATACATGTATTATCATTACTACGTAAAAGTATGATTACGTCGGAAGTAGTCCTAGAGATATTATATAACTTTACATGTAGCAATTTTCCGTACAATCAGGGGCCATAATTCAGGAAGTTACGGTCCGATATGCGCAAATATCGAAAAGAACCCAGATCTTTGGGTTATAAACTTACATTTCAAGTTTCAACAAAATCGGATAAAAATTGTGACCTCTAGAGGGACCATAAGCTAAAAACGTGATTTTTCGTACAATCAGGGGCCATAATCCAAGAAGTTACGGTCCGATACATGCCAATATCGAAAGGAACCAAGATCTTTGGGAGATAAACCTATATTTCAAGTTTCGTTGAAATTAGATAAAAATTGTGACCTGTAGAGTGTCCACAAACAATTGTGGACGGACGGACGTTCAGACGTCCAGACGGACAGGGGCGACGACAATATACGTCCACATGAAAATGTGGGCGTATAAAAAAACAACCTGACTTTCTCCTAAAATTCCAAAACAAAACAATAATTTTTAATCATGCCCACAAGCAGGACAACACAATTCAATACTTTATCATGACCTAAATAAGAGGCCTTATTTAAAAGTGTAGAATATACTTGTTCCATTACATGACAATTCAACAAATAAGTAATATGTGAAAAGAAGTCTCCATATTACTATGCATGGTAGTATCTGCTTTCTTATTGTTATAACGGGCACTTAAGTCATACTAAACTATTTCACTTTCAGTGATGTTTCCTTTGATTAAGATAATTATTTGAAACTTCGCTAAACAGTAATTGTAGTCCACAGAATTGTGTTTTGTGTATAACGCTGTACTGAATTCCATTATTATATGTTTAGTGCCAATACTCCACTTTTGACTAAATAGCCAGACTTTATCAATAAGCTAATGATTCTACTGACCTGTTCCAGTAGCTCCAGAACTGATCTTTGAGGTAAGTTTTATGAGTAAAATCATCTCCAAATGATGCTTTGCTCTCTATCCAATTAACAATATAACCATCTACAGCTGTTTAAATATACAAACAAACCAACAGTGAGGCTGATGTACCCACGCCTCAATCCCAAAAATCAATAGATGACAATTATTAATCAATTGCTCATGAATCTTTTTCTAATGATCAAGCAATTGAACTTAGCTTAAGAAAATGCTCATGATTGAACTTAGTGAAGGTTTTGATCTAGTGAAACTATACACCAAGTTTCATCACTCAGAATCAAAGTTATTGTGTCTCAAAGCATTGACCAACCTTAGCAGAAAATGCTCATGATGAAACTGTTTAACCCTATCATACTCAAGAGTTAATAATTCATGAAAATTTTCCATATTTCCACGTTCGATTTCCTATGTAGACATTTATACAATCTTTACCTATAGGTATTTCTAATTTGACATCTGGTGTTTTATCATAACCTTTTAATCTCATCTGATCTTCACCTATAATATATAAACAAACAATATAAGTTTAAAACTAGGATATATTTTCAGGTAACAGTACCTTGATATACCATATTTTTACGCTATTTGAGAACGAGGGGCGGCCATTTTGTCTGTCAGTTTTCGGCCAATTTTCACGAAATACGAACTTAACCGTCCTTAGGGTGTAACGGTGATATAATAATACGTTTTTTAAAATCGGATAAACATTATGACCTCTATAGGATCCACAAGCTAAAAACGTGATTTTTCGTACAATCAAGGGCCATAATTCAGGAAATTACAATTCGATATGTGCAAATATAGAAAGGAACCGAGATCTTTGGGTTATAAACTTACATTTCAAGTTTCAACAAAATCAGATAAAAATTGTGACCTCTATAGGGTCCACAACCTTGATATACCATATGTTTTACGCTACTTGAATACGAGGGGCGGCCATTTTGTCTGTCAGTTTTGGGCCGATTTTCACGAAATTCGAACTCAGTCGTACTTGTGGTGTAACGGTGATATAATAATACGGTTTTTTAAATCGGATAAAAATTATGACCTCTATAGGGTCCACAAGCTAAAAACGCGATTTTTCGTACAATCAGGGGCCATAATTCAGGAAGTTACGTTCCGATATGTGCGAATATCGAAAGTAACCGAGGTCGTTGGGTTATAAGCATACATTTCAAGTTTAAACCAAATCGGATAAAAATTGTGACCTCTACAGTGTTCACAAGCTAAAAACGTGATTTTTCGTACAATCAGGGGCCATAATCCATGAAGTTACAGCCCGATACATGCCAATATCGAAAGGAACCGAGATCTTAGGGTGATAAACCTATATTTAAAGTTTCGTTGAAATCGGATAAAAATTGTGACCTGTAGACTGTTCACAAACAATTGCGGACGGACGGACGGGGGCGACGACAACATACGTCCACATGAAAATGTGGGCGTATAAAAAAATCGTGAGACTTGATCTAGCCCCATGATTATGAATGCACAGTTTCTCCGTTCACAACCATAGATATAATTTTTCGAAGCACAGACGTCTGTAAGCAAGTTAAAATAGGCCCTGAACCACATACAACTATAACACATGTTTTGATTTAGAGGTCTTTAGCAGTGGGAGGAAACCCCAAGAAACCTTTCAAATATGGTTCACAATCAAATCATAGCATAGTAAATAAATACAATGGTTCATTTTCAACAATATTCAATAATTCAAGTTGTAACTTAAAGATACATTATGGGACATTAGATAAAGAGATGGAAGTTCTTGATGTAAAAGTTTAAAAAAATAGACAATATAAAGAGGATATGCTGAAAATTTCAGTCAAATTACTTCACTCCGGGCCCAGAAAATTGCATTTTAAAAACACTGTAGACTCGATTGTCATCGTTACCATTGTAACGATAATGAAGAAAGTCTTGATTATCCATTTTCGCAGTTAATCATCATTAATAGTTTATGTAATATTTCTGGCCCAAAGAAAGACCTGCAATAGGCAGATTTAGCTCTTGCAAAATGTATGTTTAAAAAACGTGTGATAACAACAACTTTTTAGCATAACTTAACAGACTTTTAGTTACACATAGTATGTAATAGCAACAGGCTTTTAGTAACATATGGGTGTAATAACAACAGACTTTAACGTACACATGGATGTAATAACAACAGACTTGGGTTACACATAGGTGTAATAACAACAGGTTATAGTTACACATAGGTGTAATAGCAACAGACTTTTAGTTACACATAGTTCGTAATAACAGACTTTCAGTTACACATAGTATGTAATACCAACAGATTATAGTTACACATAGGTGTAATAGCAACAGATTTTTAGTTACACATAGGTGTAATAACAACAGACTTTTAGTTACACGTGGGTGTAATAACAACAAACTTTTAGTTACACATGGGTGTAATAACAACAAACTTTTAGTTACACATAGTATGTAATAACAACAAACTTTTAGTTACACATGTATGTAATAACACAAACTTTTAGTTATAATGAGTGTAATAACAACAAACTTTTAGTTACACATGGGTGTAATAACAACATACTTCAGTTACACATAGTATGTAATAACAACAAACTTTTAGTAACACATGGGTGTAATAACAACAAACTTTTAGTTACGACGACGTTCTTTGGTCAGTTCACATTCCCACATGACTTTGATCTCAGATAGGCCATACACGTGGCGTAATTTGTAAAGGCGACCTTGAGTGTGTTGATACAAATCACGCATGGTTCTAGACGGATCATAAGGGTGATGATGTTTCACGTCTTGTATGGGTCCTGGGTAGCAGCGAGGACATCCGTGATAGGCACACCCCATGAATTCGTAGCCGGTGTTATCGTCGTAGCCATCTAAATGATACGCGCCAATTCTCACTTCACCCTGATTACGAGCATGTCGAATCTGTGGAACGCGACTTCCCTCTCGCAAAGCTTTTAGAGTCTGGCCGTGCTGTTCCCATTCCAACCATCTCAAGGCTATGTTAGATTGCTGTCGCGGTCGAAACTGTTTCCAATCTTTTCCGGCTTCGGGTTCCTGCATCAGGGCTCGGGGAATGATGGCCATCGTGTCGGGTTCCAAATAATGCGTACGAAATACTTTATTACAGGCCGAAGTCAACGTGAGACTTTCCACAAAAGGATCGAGGCCCGTGTCCATCAAAAACATGTCTCTGAAAGCAGCACAGCCACGTTTGAGTACATACACATCGCTCTTGCAATACGTCAACAGCTCGTGTTGAAAATCAAACGGTTCGTGTTTGTGTTGTTGGTACCAGGCGTAAAAGGCTTTACGTTCAGACACACCCATGCCTTTAGGACCGTATTCTCCGGCTGGTGGATAAGGACCCACGTACGCATAATGTTCTGGCTTGTTAAAAAAAGTGTGGAAAATAACCTTTCTTCAGTTCCGTGAGTCCAAACGTCTTGGGTAAATCTCGTAAAAGAGCATCGGTAAAAAGTTTAGCGAATCGACAAATCTAACATCTCCCAAGGTCACTGTCATCACTTTTCCACCACTCATAACAACTTGAGGAGCGGCTATCGCATGGTCGTGTATCGTTTGCAACATTAGTAACTCATCGTATCCCTTGAAATTATGTGCAACGGCTATGATTTGTGTAGACTTGCGAGATTTTCTTCCTCCGGGAACTGTACCGTGTGCCGATAAATAGATGAACCATTTTCCCACGTCGTCCAACGTCCGAAACACCCATTCGCGTTGACCATTCCAGGAAGGATCACAGTAATCACAGGCGTCCGATGATGCCATGCAGAAATGACAACAGCACTGCAAGCACACACAAATTTACTACATGTTCTCCCGTATCTTGGGTGCACTCAAAATCATAAAAGACAAAACGAGTCAACTCTTTTCCTCGGAGTTTTGCTAACTGCATGTGGCCGGTCGGTTGAGTCAGGTCGATAGGCGATTTGAGTTTTTGAATAGAACATCAACGGTCTCCGCGCTGATGCCATTTCTTACAGATGGAGCACTCGTATTCCCCACACACGTGTTCGGCCAATGCCCTGTGTCTTTTCAGAATATCCCACTCTTTGCCGCACTGTAAACATTTCGTCCATCGTTGAGAGTTCGTTGGTATTCTTGGTTGCCGGGGTTTTAGGTGCCGGTCATAACACAACTGATTCGGAAAACGTCGATGACATGTGTCACATTCTCGACGGGTGGCGTCTTCCAAACATGGGGTCCCGACTGTTGGCAGCTGTGACACATGGCATGGCAATCGTGTCGATCCGGATGATCGTAACCTTTTTGACAGGCCTTATAGAAATAGATTCTTTCAAAAAAAGCAGGCATGGACGTGATGACGTCATAATGATTGGCGTGATAGTATAAATGTAATACTTTAGGCTGACCACCTACGACGTATTTGGTTCCTTTAAACATCAGTTTTCCAAAGAGTTGTCGAGAATAAACATTGATCTGGTACCCCTGCCGACCCAGCACGCGTTGGTATTGTTCCCAGGTCTCGGGGCCCCGACAGGCTTCGTAGGCACCTCCTACCTCTTCAATTAATCGGTGGGTCTTTCGTGTCTGCCAGCTGCTTGGTCCACAATGCTTGACTATTCTTCTTCTTTCGCTTCCCATTCTGGAGTATCGTTCTTGTTGGCATAGTGTTTGGCCACCACCAAAGCACGCTGAAAACAGAGCTGGTCCCGATTTTTAATCACCACGATGGCTCTCTTCTGTTTCAAGTAGTCTTCAAAGGAACTCATGTTCTTCTTTTTGATAATAGGATGTCCACTTCCGGATCCATTAGGCGGGGCTACGTGACACACATGTAGTCTCAGGCGTTCATCCATCTTAAATTCTTCCTTGGATTGTAATATTCGGGCCAGCGGATCCAATATGTGATTTGGTCTGACATCTTGCCACGGTTGAAAATCGTACAAAGTCGTTGGGTTGACAGCCAACCAAATTCCCAAGGTCATTTAACGTCTGGAACGTCAGCTGGTGAAATTTGGTCCCAATTCTGATGAAAATCAATGTTGACATACAAGCTTTCCGTATGAAAACGTCTGGAACGACGCTGGTGTCCTAAACGTAGAGTGTAGCCTGGTATATTATAGCATTGTAGAATGCTATAACCAGTAAGCGCTGGCTCCTTTATATAGACAGGATTGATGACGTCACGTAACAACATGACGTCATTTTAAGTATAGGCCTACTTTTATAGCAAAAAACCGGATCGAAATTTGTGATGAGGCTTACAGTGAAGTCCGCGCGATTTCTTTTTTTTTTGCCTTGTAAAATTACAAAATATTACAAAATGTTCTCCCTGATGCCAAAAAGTCAAGGCTCTCTCACAAGTCCGCGATAAAAGGACAAATAGGCGTGTGAAAAGAAAAACACTTCATTCATGGGAAATTCTCTCAAGCGAGAGAAACGCCTTGTTAGTGTATGGCAGGGGGAGTTTCAGCAGCTCCTCTCGGAACAGTGTGCCCAGAGGTCGGCATGGGAGGCCGAGAAAGCAGCGTGGCAGGCCGAGCGGCAACGGTTTTGGAGGAGAGAGGGTACCTCCAAAAACTGTTGCGGCAGACCTGCCGCAAGCTTCATCGGTTGGAGGCCTTGGAGCTAGATGCTCATAGAAAGGAGCTGTTGGACCTCTATCGGCTGCAGGCCGATGGGGTACTTCCCCTACCGCCACCCCCACCGCCTTACAGTCTATACCCTCGGCTGTGAGGCAAGCTATAAAAGGCCCTTTTCAGGGCCACCCAAACGGTCCTTTTCAGGGCCACCAACTCATTCAGAAAGAGTTTTCATATTCTATTTTGATTTTAAATAGTAAACCTAAAGTCATATTAAAAATCATATTAAAAAGTCATAATAAGATCCTAATTCGGCCATTCGTGTCCACATTTGTAATAGTGTAGTACAGTATACATTTCAAATTCATTTTAAATTAATTTCAAATGTGTTTTCAAATCTGTTTTCAAGAAGGGGGGCTCTTTGCTCTCTATGAGGTACGCGCTGAGGGGGGCTCGGAAATTTCAACTCCATTTTCCAATCCTATTTTTTATTCTTAGGTTTAATCAAAAGGGTGTTCTCGGGGGGCTCGGAAATTTCAACTCCATTTCCCAACTCCATTTTCCAATCCTATTTTTTTTTGTTCTTGGGTTTTATCAAAAGGGTGCTCTAAGGGGGGCCCTGAGATTTCGTTCCCGTTATTTTGTATAAAAGGCCGCTAGGTCGCGCTTTCTTGTCATTCCACCATGGGTTCTTACATCATGTTAGAAGGAGAAGACTGGTTTGAGGTGATGGAAGAGGTATTGGTCATTCCAGAAACTGTGCCAGACACTGTACCAGAGATCGCCCTTGATCCAACGGATATTATAGTCATTAGTGAAGACGAAAGCGACGACGACGAGTGGTTGGTGGCCAGTGGTGGTAGGTGGACACCAGCACAACTATTCAATAAACAGAAAAAAAATCTCAGTTATACTATAAACATCACATCATATAATCAACCATTAGTTATCTCAACTAATCTGAAGTCACCTCGACTTATCTCTAGCTTTCTCAAGCTACAATTACCGTATGTAACTACGACAGTCAATTCTTAATGCCAACATCCGAAACGTTAAATCTTTCGTGCCAAATATACTATCATAATGCAACGAGGAAATTTTTTCCACGAGGTAAATCAACCCAATCTTTAATAACAGATATAAACTTGTAACCATTCGGACAAATCAACGGCCAAAAACTCGCCGATTTCCATAACGGAATAATTACTGTACCATAAGCTTTACATTCAACCACATATTTCATGACACGTGATATCAAACACACGGGTGGTACAATAAAACAATTTCTACCCTGCCATGATAAAGAAAATGCATCTATTCCTGAGGAATTTGGACTCCAATATCTAGAATAAAATACATCACACTTATGATTATGTTCTGATGCAAATACATCAATCTCGTAAAGTCCCCAAATATTACTAATATATTTAAAAATCCCATCTCCAACGGCCCAATCATCATAATCAATAATTCTACTTAGACAATCTGCTCTAATATTCCCTGTTCTAGGTATCCATTCTATCTTTAAAATAATTCCGTTTTCTAAACAAATGCCAAATATCTCAAATGCAATACATTGCAATTCTGTCTTCATACTACCTTTCTGAACAATAGAAATCACACTCAGGTTATCTGAAAACCATTTCAACCTTTTGTTATTTAAGATATGTACTATAGATTTAAGAATACGTCGAACGGCTTCAAGTTCTCTCCAGGTAGAGCTCTTAACCGCTTCCTCAGCAGTCCAAAAACCATGAACAACATCCCGATAAGCTTGTACACAATAGCCCCCATAACCTTCATTACTAGCATCTGAGTACACTATTCGTTCACAGCCAGGCTGAAAATTTAAAACTTTAGAATTAATTTTACTTATATTTTCCTTCCAGAAAAATAACTGTTGAATACTCTGTTCCGAAATACATACTTTAGAATCCCAACTAGATCCATTTAAAATATCAATAGACAATGGTCGTGTCATAATTTGGGAAATACTTCCAACAACAATAGACATAGATATAATCTGACCAACAACACTCGCTATCTTTTTCACAGCTACTGCCTTATTCGATATACAAACACGCTGAATTTGACCAATACATTGTAAAACTTTATCTAATCGTCTTTGTGAAATTCTCAAATTCGCATTTTCAGAATTTATCACCACTCCTAACCAGAGTACCTCTTGTATAGGCTCCCAAGTTGACTTCTCATTTTTAGGAACAAACCCACTAGCTAAAAGAACTTTCTTAACATCTTGACTAACCTTATGTGCCATATTATAATCGTCATGTACACCAAAACCATCATCGATATACATAACTATATATTTACCTTCACTTCTCCATTTCTTAACCAGAACTCTGCATAATTTAGTAAATATATAAGGTGCTGTACTTAAACCAAACGGTAGCACCAAGAACTTATAATAGGTTGCAACTCCATTCATCACCCATGAGAAACCTAAAAACTGAGTGTGTGCATCACAAATCTCTACATGATGATAAGCAGCATGTATATCATACTTGAACATCCAAAACGTTTCCTTAACATATAACAATGCTGTACGAATATCCTCATATTTAACCGTCTGCTTGCCGACAAATTTATTAACCTCTCTCAAATCTAAAATTAATCTTTTCTTGCCATTGCTCTGAATAGACACTGATTGTGGATTAACAACTCTTGAGGGAACTTGACATCTACTCACCAGACCCCTCACCTCTAAATCTTTAATAGCCCCTATTAATAGCCCCTCTAAATCTGAATTATCTAAGGCAGATCTATTATTTTTTAAGAACTTAAAATCGGGAACATCATTAAAAGGAATCTTATAACCATTTTTAATAACATCTAATATATACGAATTACAATTTTTATCTTTCCAGAATTTTACATTTTTTCGTAACCGACCTTTAACTAAAATGTTAGCTTGACCCTCCGGGCCTCCTCGTATTCGAAATAATCATGAGTAAACCTTTCTACGACCGGCTGATCTAGATTACAGTCATTAATATCATGAAAATACTCATCTTTTATACAAGTTGAAATCTCATCACTGTGTTGACTTAACGGTTGTGGTGTTGTTGTAAGAGTTAGTGTGGGGACTTCTGTAATGATTAAATTCTCCACAGTTGAAACAAGACCCTCTGTTTTGTTGGGGACGAAAAGAATAGTTCCTACCGCCGCCACCGGTTGCAAGAACACAAGAAGCCAAGTTAGATGAACTTGCCGTCACCGAACTGCCATTGTTATCATACAATCTCCTTCTCTTCGGAACGGAAGATCTACCTTTTAACTCCTTTCTCTTCTTCAACGCTCTCTGTTCAGCTCTACTAATCCTTCTCTCATCTTCCGAATCACTGGCCAAGGGATTAGCTACATACTGGTTGACAGTCTCCCAGCCACCTGCAGACGAATCTACTTCGGATTTAAGTTTTGAAGACACTCATTTGTCTATTTTTCTTGAGAAAAGTAAGACTGATATTTATAGAGATGGTGCATGGGTTGTAACAACAAATTATGCCCTGTTAGGAATTTAGAGCGCTAGTTGGATTGGGCTGGGATAAATAAAGATGAAGACATGTATTTATTTCAGGCTTTATGTAGGTGTTCAACGGGTTATTGTATTAAGAGTATTAATAGAGCACTTAGTTATACTAGATTATTAGAATTGTTTAAAGAAGCGTTTCAAGGGGTAATAGATTGTTCAAAATATGGGTTACATAGTTTGCGTGCGGGAGGCGCGACAGCATGTGCAAATAGGGGTATTCCTGATCGTTTGTTCAAACGTCATGGGAGATGGAAATCGGAAAATGCTAAAGATGGTTATGTCAAGGACGATTTGAAACAACGTTTAAGCGTGTCTTTGAGTTTGGGTTTATAAGGCGAATCTGTAATTTAAATTGTGATTTATGATACTGGGTCTTTCTTTGACATTCAGGCGGTTCAACACTGCATACCACTAGAAGTGTTATGGGCTTTGATATGGAGCAGGGGAGGAAGAGAAATATATTTTCCTGCGGTTGAGGGAACCGAATTAGGAGGGAAATAATTTCTCTCCATATGCGTAGTGATATATGGGGTATGAAGTACTATTTGTCAGTAAATAGACTTACGGAGTCATTCAGGTCGAAGTCGCCAGATTCAACAGACGTTTTTTTTTTTTTACAACTGAGTAATCTGATGTACTGTACGTTGTGAGGTATAATATATAATTATTGGGATAATTCTGATATTTTATTTATCAATTTGTAATGGAATTGCAATTTTATATTGTTAAATATTCAAGTATACACGTCCGCGTATAGCTCCGGAGACAGTTATTGCTTAAAGGCGGACACAAATTTCCTATTTTTCCCAATGGGTATTTTTAGGTTTTTTCTGGTTGGCGGGGCTGTCGGTGATGGAGGAAGGTTGTAAGACATAGAGTTATGTCTGAGTAATGGTGTAAGATATAGAGTAATGATTGTAGATTATAATGATGTTTGTATATAAGGAACGGTGTAGGACATAGAGTTATGTCTGTGTAGTGGTGTAAGATAGTAATCATTGTAAGTTATTAATGTTGCTTGTATATAATGTATATAGTTGATATATAATTAAAGGCGGTTCGACACTGCATACCACTAGAAGTGTTATGGGCTTTGATATTGAGCAGAGGAGGAAGAGAACATCTATAGCTAAACGTGTTTACATTGACGTCCGCGTTTGACGTCGTTCGAAGATTTCAATCCTATTTTCCAATCCTTTTTTTTTGTTCTAATCATATTTATGAAAAGAGTGCTCTCTATGAAGTCCGCGCTGAGGAGGTTCGACTCCCTTTCCCAAGCCTGTTTTTCGTCCATTGGTGCCTAATTTGTAATAGTGTAGTACAGTATACATTTTAAATTATTTTAAATGTGTTTTAAATGTATTTTAAAATCTGTTTTTAAGATGGGGGACTCGTTTCCCAAGCCTGTTTTTCGTCCATTGGTGCCTAATTTGTAATAGTGTAGTACAGTATACATTTTAAATTATTTTAAATGTGTTTTAAATGTATTTTAAAATCTGTTTTTAAGATGGGGGACTCGTTGCTCTCTATGAGGTCCGCGCCGAGGAGGGCTCGGAAATTTCAACACCATTTTTCAATCCTATTTTTTTTTTTTTTTTTTTGGTTCTTAGGTTTTATCAAAAGGGAGCTCTCTATGAGATCCGCGCTAAGGGGGCTCTGAGATTTCGATCCCGTTATTTTGCATAAAAGGCCGCTCGGTCGCGCATTTCTGTCATTTCACCATGGGTTCTTTCGAGATCTTTGAAGACTGTCTGATGGAAGACTGGCTAGAGGTGTTGGCAGAAACGGTACAAGTCCACACGCCCAAAGAGATGGAACCGGCTACGAGGCCGATGAAGACGAGGGCGCATACGGCGACGAAGAATGGATGTTTGGCGACGAGGAATGGCTGGTATCAGACCCGTTCCTGTCCGAAATGGCTGAAGACATGTATAGCTGGATGTACGAGGAGACGTTCAGGCCGAACGTTTCCTCTACACCAGCTAAAGCTACCACTCCACCACCAACAGATATTTTCGAGCCATTTACGGACATGGAAATGTTAAAAAGCTGGTACCAGCCCGACTCAGCCACGCCACCACCAACACCACATAAGAGAAAGATGTACAACGACGACTACGACGACGACGCCCCCGTCATCAAGCATAGCCGCCTCGGCTAGACAGTCTAACCAGCAACGGCCCTTTTCTGGGCCACCAACTCATTCAGAAAGAGTTTTCATATTCTATTTTGTTTATATCTTTATAAGAACCTTTATAAGAACATTTTTAAGAACCTTTCATAAGAACGTTTATAAGAACCTTTTATAAAAAAAAACCTTTGTAAAAACCTTGTATAAGACTGTTCGCCCTATATCTCCCCTTAGCAAGGAACGCCCTTAGTATAAAACAGTAGATGTCCCTAGTATAGAATTTACCACTGTTCCTAGTTGATTCTATTATAGATTAATTATTATACTATACCACACTAGTTGGGAATTTTCGCTAAATCCAACCTTAAATAGATATACTAACGGGCAAACATGGAAAACCCATACGAAAACTCTACAGGAAAAGCCCAACAGGGATGACCAAGGGAATCCCCCGAGAAAGGGGAGGGAACTCCCGAGAAAGGGCGAGAAAACACGAGAAAATTTAACTCCCAAGAAAGGGCGAAAGAACGAAAGAAAATGACGTCATCCCAGAAATGACCGTTGCTAAGGATGACGTCATCACCGGAAGCGACGTCATCGCCGGAAAGGACGTCATTCGTGACGTCACCATCGGAAGTGCCGTCAACCGGAAGTGACACCCCACCACAGGAAGTGCCGTCATCACTGGAAGTCGTCGTTGCTAGGGGCACCGGAAGTGACCTGCGCATGCGCAACACCGTTGCTAGGGAAGCACGTGCGTTGCTAAGGGAGGGCCTGTACCAACGTCCCCACTACTTACACACGCACACTCTTAAATTGTTTAGGTCTTGGCGTACATTGCTCCATCTAAATATCGTAATATGAAACCTTTTTATTTCTTCGACATCGGAATGCTTAAAAGTTCTTGAAAGCTGGCGAATCTCTTTGGCTCAGCGACTCGAAGATTCGTACAATTCTATCATCCGTATCCACGCGAATTCCGTACCAAACTTGCGTACTAAATCGAATACTTCGCTGTTGAGGTGTAGAATTCAGATTTTAAAATATCCGTAATACATTGATTATCAAAACACGAATCACACCTGTGCATGGTACCATATTTACATGTACCGCGTGCGGAGGACAAGTAACGCCCCCTGGAATTCCTTTCTCACATATCCTGTCTATATTTACGCTACAAATTATATTTATATATAAAATATTTTTCCGATCTAATTATTTGATTTTGTAAATTTTCTTATAAATTATTCATAGCCTTTATTTATGGAAATTGTTTTAAACTTTTTAAATGATTAAATACATGTCACCGGGCAAAGAGCCGTGTGCATTTCCAGCTACAATTCTATCATCCGTATCCACGCGAATTCCGACAAGTATCATGGTACCAAACTTGCGTACTAAATCGAATACTTAGCTGTTGAGGTGTAGAATTCAGATTTTAAAATATCCGTAATACATTGATTATCAAAACACGAATCACACCTGTGCATGGTACCATATTTACATGTACCGCGTGCGGAGGACAAGTAATGCCCCCCTGGAATTCCTTTCTCACATATCCCTCTATATTTACGCTACAAATTATATTTATATATAAAATATTTTTCCGATCTAATTATTTGATTTTGTAAATTTTCTTATAAATTATTCATAGCCTTTATTTATGGAAATTGTTTTAAACTTTTTAAATGATTAAATACATGTCACCAGGCAACGAGCCGTGTGCATTTCCAGCTACCACTATATTTACTGTGGTGTCGTTACGTTAGAACTATTTTAGATGACCTGGGGGTGCGTTTTAATTTATTTAGATATAATACTTGATAATATGAAAACAAGCGTAGATGGTGTGAAATTCATTGTTATAAAATTGTCTACTTCCAAACTGTGTGAGTAACTGTTGTCTACGACAGAGCGAAATGTAAACAGTGCAAATGGCGGCGTTTCGCGGTATTACCGTGCTTAATACTTGCATTTAGAAACGAATAATTAAATGTAGGTGACGTGAGTATTGTGGTCTTAAGTCATTTTATTGAACATCAAGTTAAATTTAGTCCACCTGTCGCAAGCGACAGGTAGTTTTAATTGCTACCTGTCAGACGAAAGTAGACAGGCGAACATTTCGAGCCATGTGAGTAGACCAGTTGATACTGAACAGTTAGGCATTAAACTCCATTTGTGTTATTTTCTCTCTTCATTACAATTACCACTCCCTTAGAGTATCATTTAGGTTTTGCCATACATGTATATCTCTTTTAGTGAGAAAATTACATATTTATAGATGCTTTGTTTCAATTCAAATATTTGTTAGGAATATAGTCTCAAATCTGATCTGATCTAAAGGTTTACAGATATATTGGTACTGTTTTGAGAGAACTCTTATGCCCCCTGCCCCTCCCAGATTCGGTGAACTGTCCATTTTTCAGGCAATGTATTTCAGTTTTTCGGGCACAGACATCAGAGAATGGAGAATGAGACCATATATCATAGAAATATAATTGTGTAATTAATTAAAAATAAACGAGCACCGCAACTTTGTGGAAAACTTGTTTCAGTTAATGATTGATTCATTCGGAAAATTCGAGTGACAAAGAAAATTTTCGGGCAAATAGCTTCAGCCTCCCAAATGAGATTGCCCCCCCCCCCCCCAAAGCCCCTTACCTGTTGATAAATCCGATTCAGTTTGTTGAATCAAATAGTGTTTAAACTATTGTTTTCCCTCCCATCCGAACGACTAGGAATTGTCATTCCAGTCCCCTACCATCCTGTACCACTGACAAAGGGAAACCGCACCCGAGTTGTCTTGTACATCTACATATCTGTGTAAGAGTAGTCAATGTGAAAATGGAACACAAAGACTGTTAAAGAAACAGAATTTGATGTTTATACATGTAGTGACAGCGATGATGATGACAACTAACTTTGATGAAATCTAAAGTGAAAAGTAACTGCGTAATTTTGATTTCCAGTGATTGTTTTACTTCATTAAATAATTAGTTTTTGTTTTGCCTTATATCTATATTTGTTAGCAAATTACACAATTCTAGATATGGTTTCAGTTTAAAAATATTTGTAATTGGGCCTTAAATCCTATCTGAACTAGAGTCTTACAGCTACCTGTAGTAAAATACTGTAGGGTCTAACTGAATGAGTATGTGGGGTGTGGGTTTATATTTTAGTGGAAAAAGTCACGTGGTTTCAATGCACTTTACACAACTACTGACCATATTGCTCAACCAATGTCCAAAATATCTTCTGGCTCATCAGACACTGAGAACTGCTAAAAGGTGAATCTGTGCACAGCCACCATATAATTCTCAGTCATGGTTGAGAAATTTGCTAGCTATTATAAAAACGTACAATACACAATCAGGCTAGGCGATATGATCAACGTTTCCCGAAGAGCTACCAATTTATTAGAATTTTCAAAAAAGAATTTGACAAATCTTATAGTTTAATTAATATCAGTATCTTCTCAAATAAAGCAACCAGTTTTCCAATACGTGCAAATAAGCTCGTGCACGCCTTTACATGTATAAATAGAATTGACAGCTGTCCTTCAGATCCTCCGTCGTGCATCACTGACCCGGGGGTTGGCTGTCCAGCCTCGTGGGTTTTCTCCGGGTCCTCCGGTTTCCTCCCACTGCTAAAGACCCCTACGCGCAAGCGAATTATTGAAATAAAATTAAACCATGTGTTGGTCCGAAATGACCTGGTTTGTGTCGAGCGGACGTTAAACCCCATTTCTCTCTCTCTCTCTGCATCACTGACAAGGGGGAATCACGCAGGAATATCTGGATGAACTTTCCCGGCCAATGCAGGCATCGAACACCCGACCTCAAGGCTAGCGAGCCAGAGTCTTACCAACTTAGCCATTGTGCCACCCCCCTCCCCGCCCAAGGAACGCAGGTTTTAAATAAATAGCATTGTAATTTTATATTTGATTAAACTTCACATTTCAGTTAGGCCTTAGACAATTACGTTTCCAACTGGTACGGAGAAATAATTCAAATTTATTATTATCATCGGAGAGATGTTTTGCAAATAAAAGGGACAAGGTAATATTAATACTATAAATCGAAATTTTGTTACTATATATTATAGTGCGCCCTTCCATGTAACTTACTTAGGGACACTTTACAAAGTGACAATTTAATCTTAAAAAAAAATCAAGATTATGGACATGTAGCGTCGGTTAAAAGCCTGTTTAAATAGCTGTGTTTTAAATGGTTTTTTTTAAAAAAGAATATAGATATGTACAACATCTTAAACTAAATGGTAGATTATTCCATAAAACAGATACGCCTGTATCAAGAGATAGTTTGTTACTGGTTGCAGTAAATTTTACTATACGCGTTTGTATATGTATTCTATTTACATGCCATAAAAAGTTTTAACCATAAATTACCTCATTTTTCAGTTTGCACGATTTTTTAAGTTAGCGAAAACAGTCAATTAATAAATCTATAAACAAAATTAACAACCGTAATTCAGACAGCAACTTCTAATACACATTTTGGTTGAAATAAATAATGCGCGTCGTTAATTAGTTTATCACTTTATGGCACCAATCAAGTATCAAAACACCGCATTTGTTACGCAACACCTACAGGTCAACGTTTTCAAACATTCCGATCAATCAACCATAACAAAAAGATGGCAATACTTTCCCCCAGTTTGACTGTATATACAGGATACTAGTGCTCTAATATTGTATTTTAAAAAACGATTGGAAATGTAGACGGTTTTATTGATGAACTATTTAAAAGTTCACATCATATCCCAAGTAATTATATCGTCTAGTTCTATCGGGAGCAGATCCATCGTTCAGTAATTATAAGTTTATGGAACTTTAAAATCTTCGCTGAATCCACAGGACAGATACAATACCATGCTGATTTTTATTTTTCATTTCGGCGCCAACGGCTCGGCCTTCAATGCATACATCAATTAAAGGTCAAAATGTGAACTTGCGCGTTTAATCAAATGAAACAATGTCTAAAATGATTATAAAATAAACCTGATATAGCTTTCTGATGTGGCTGGGTTATTTCAGGTGCCAGTCGTAAGAATAAGAAGACAGTACATGTATATTTACATATGGCAAATTTGACTTATTCGCTATATACCCAGAGATATTCAAATTGGGGCCTCCCTGTTCGATATTTATAAATGACAACATTGCATTACGTGCGATAGATTATAAGGTCAATATTTTTATTTTATTAAATGCATCTTTATAAGTAGTGTGACTATATGGTACGCAGTATAAACGCCAGGTATAGTCTAAAGAATAGAAGACAAGTTGTAAGACTTTGGTCCTTAAGACAATATTGGGTCTTTGAAAAATTGTTAAATCCCACGTACTAATAAAAGCGAACGATATGTATATATTTTGGTAAAATCCTAACCATTGTCAAAATATCCATCAAATTCTATCTGTTTATGACATAAAATTGCATAGTGAAAAGCTAAAGTAATTTTAGTTTAAATATATTATAAATTACAAGTTCTGGAATGAGGATCGTTGGATTGTATGCGATGTAAAATTAGTGAAAAGCTAAAGTAATTTTAGTTTAAATATATCATTTGTGTGGAAATTACCACTGTTCGGTTGGTTGTGCTGTATTATTTATCAATATGGAGATTGTTATTGAAGGTAAGATGCACTATTTACGCAACGTGGCACGTTTTTATAAATTTAATATATGTCAAACGGTGAGTGTGTGTCTTTTTAGTAATAAAGCAGAAATATAGTTCTGTTGTTTTTGCTGGATTTACTCTCTATATTCTCGTGGATATTCAAATTGGGCGGTGACTGCTGGATATTTATAAATGACGACATTACATTCGCCTTTCCGTATACGATAGATTAAGGTCCGTATTTTTATTTCATTAAATTCAACTTTATATACTATTCAAAAAAAGTAGGGGATATTTGATTTTGGGGGCATAATACTAAAATATGCAAATGACTACGAAAAAAGTCACTATAGAACCTAACAGAAGAAACATTTCCAGTTACATGTGACGCCCAAACGCACCAATAGCTACCGCATGGAATGCAGGTGATGCTTGGGATCATCATGGGGGTCCAACCCAAGATTTGCACGACTCTGACTTTGAATGTTACAGTCATTGTGGCATTGAATTCCAGGGTGGAAACATCAGTTTAATTGTTTTAGTGACCAGAAAACAAATTTTAATATGCGTCGGCTTACCCAAAATGAAAGGTTACGTGCCCTTGGCATGCTACAGATCGGCACAACACAGGCGGTTGTGGCGCGGACGATGAATGTTTCTCAGTCTGTCATAAGCAGGCTATGGTCCAGATACCGTGATACACAATCTGTACAGGACAGACCACGCTCAGGTCGACCAAGGGCGACAACTCAAGCCCAGGATCGATTTATCCGTACCTTGGCCTTGAGAAATCGTGTCATCACAGCAAATCAGATCAGCGCTCGTCTTCAAACAGACACTGGTGTGAGAGTGAGTGGCCAGACGATTCGGAATCGACTGCATAGGGGTCACCTTCGCGCCTGACGTCCTCGCGTGATCCCTTGTTTGAGAGATCATCACATTCAGGCAAGACGTCGTTGGTGTAGGGATCGTCAACACTGGGATAATCGACGCTGGAGCAATGTGATGTTTTCAGATGAGTCAAGGTTCACTGTTGATTTTTTGGACAGACGTAGGAGGGTGTGGCGTCGTCGAAACGAGCGGTTCCAAGACGTTAACGTCATCAGACATGATCGATTTGGGGGTGGTTCTGTTATGGTGTGGGGAGGCATCACTGTTGCTGGAAGAACGGCTTTACATGTTGTTGCAGGGCGTGTTACAGGCCAGTACTACCGGGACAACATCTTGGCAGTCCATGTTGTGCCGTTCGCACGACGTCATGGCCGCCGTTTCATCTTCCAGGATGACAACGCAAGATGTCACAGGGCCAGGATCGTTACAGGTTACCTCCAACAACAGAACATCACCACATTACCTTGGCCAGCACTGAGTCCCGACCTCTCCCCCATCGAGCATGTCTGGGACATGCTTGGACAGAGGTTACGTCAACGTCAACAACGTCCTACCAATGTCCAAGAACTTGCTGCTGCGTTGCAACAGGAATGGGACAATCTGGACCAAAATGACTTTAGACGTCTCATTAGGAGTATGCCACGTCGGATCAATGCTTGTTTGGCAAACAGAGGAGGATTTACCCGTTACTGACTTGGTTGTGATGCTGTGGTAACTTTGCTGTTTGACCCCGGGTATCATTTTACCCTTATAATGGTCAGTCTGTGCCTTACTTAGTCTAACGATCATTTGGAATAAATCGATGAATGTGAACTTCATTTCATTTTGTCATTTGTTTCTTCGTCAGTTTCATTAGGTGACTTTAATAACACTTAAAAATCAAATATCCCCTACTTTTTTTGAATAGTATATATATGGTACGCAATACAAAAGACACATAAGAGAAACGTAGATCATAGCGAGCACACACGCCTGTCTAAAGACATGTCTTTAATTATACAAAGACCTGCGTAAAACACACGGTCGGATGATAAATCGCACAGTAAAACAGTTTTACTTCCCAAATTTTGATTTAACACGTACGTGTCAGATAAAGCCTGTTGGTCCTTCATTATACCCCTTTTGATGTAGTTATCGCAACTAGCGAGAAAACAGGCCAATTAAACAATACACAACATTGACATTCATTTTTTACCGGTCGGTTTATTAACACACCTCTACTGAAAACACACTGTCGCAGTTTTTCACCCCCAGTGTTAATTAATTCACCTCTCATACAGTTTTTCACCCTTGTTAATTAACACACCTTATTTACAGTTTTAACGCGGTAATAATTAATTAACACACCTTATTTACAGTTTTAACGCGGTAATTAATTTTCTTTCGATACACGTACAAATAACAACCATGACTGAGAATTATATGGTGGCTGTGCACAGATTCACCCTTTAGCAGTTCTCAGTGAGACTAGTCACCCAGCCCATAATTTCTGGGTAAACACCCACCCATCACCCTCACAGGCCCCCATTATCGATATAAATATTGGGCTTGTGTGTTCACATATGGTCTTGCGCCTCATACAGCATCAGTAGTCAACACGCATCTGAAATACTCTTATCAATTGCAGACATTTGACAGGAAGGGAGATAACTCTCTATTATGTTAATGGATTTCCAAATTCTGTACAAGATAAATATTACCCTAACCGAGGGTATTAGGGTAGAATTTGTCTTACACACTGACATCAATGTTAAATCTATCCTAATTGTTTTCTCCTATAAGACAATGGTATAGTCTATATCTGCCCTGCGACTGATATGACAAAATTAAGAAAACTAGTCGTAAGTTGCACGTGCATTACATTTTAGTAACCACATGTTCACAAACTGGCATTCATTTTGTGCAATGTTGTGAAACGATTCGGACGACGAACTGATCCCCGCAAGTCAGTTTGTAGAAAATATGGCTGAAAATAGAGTGACCCACAGTCTCAATTATCTGTACTATATAAACTGACCTGTTTTAACAGCATGTTGTCACGCGGATCAAAAGTTCGTTTATGAGAAAAGTGCTCTCACGGGCTCGCTCGTGCACTGTAAGCAGCAAACAGTCGCCCAAAATAGACATTCACGTGACAATATTCATTCACTTGTTTATCAATGAAGTCATGTAAAAAAATTATTCTTTACTCGTTGGACTTTTAAAAATAAGAAGTTAAGAACTAGTTTAAAATTTTGGCTAAAACTCGGAGATTTAATTTTTAAGTTTGTTGATTGTAACCAATGACGTATATATTGTAACGGTTCTCGCTTCAGAGTCAACTCATGTAGTTTCGCCCTTTTTCTATCTTTTAAATCCACTCTCGTGGCAACATACCGACACTGCAAGACTGTGAAAGTTACTTTTATTTAACCGTAAAACTCTGTTGTTAGTGGGCGCTTTAGTTACTTTAGAAGTTACATTGTTGCTAGCTCTAAATACGCAGAAAAAATTTGAGACTGGAAATTAATTGAACGAAATTATTTTCCCTAGTCTCGATTAACCAGACGTGTATGATTAAAATAAAATTACGGTACTGGGCCCTTATTCACGAAAACTTAATCTAAGAAACAAGCATGCAGTTCCACCTTGAAATGGGTTCAATTGATTTACGGTTTATTCTATAATTTATAACACGGTTTAGAGCACAATGTGTAGGAGTCGCATTTTTGACTTCTAAGTAGATTCTTATACGGAATCCCGGATGCAATGCTAGACATTTGGACCACTGCTGCCGAACCGATTTGAAAATGCTTAAGGCTTTTTTTCTTTGCGCATGTCGTGTGCTCCTCTGTTTTTGATGTGTATGATTTTTATATTTGTGATAATTATTTGAAACAAAATAGGATTATCATAAATGATATTTAACATCTACAATATGAGTACGGTAAGCACTCTCTACGTACTGCGTTTGTAAACCACGAAATTCACCCCTTATTAGAAAGTTTCAACTATAGTCTATTGCATGTAAACGTTAAAAAAATCAGCTCAAAATACAGACGACATCTCTCTCTCTCTCTCTCTCTCTCTCTCTAACTAAGGGCTGCGCACGCGTACAAATGTTAAATTCAATCGTTAATTGTACGTACGTAAAAAAAACGAAGAAAGCCGACTGCGGAAATTAAGAATTCGTTTTCCAGAACAAAATTTGAAACTTTGATGTGACCAAGAAACATAACTCTTTTTAATGAAAAAATCTACCGCTGTAACGCTACTTGGGCGATCAACTTTTCCATATAATTAGAAAGTCCCATTCAAATGGCCAAATCACACAAATATCCAACTTAGCAATAGTTTAATTGTTAATGAATGATGATTTTAATGGTAAGTCTTATCATATTTGTTTAAATAAGCCCCAAATATAGCTCGTTTATTTGATTTTTGTTATTTGCACGAACCACTCTACTGAAAAAGAAAACGTTGATTCTGACAAAGAATTATTTAAAGCTAGTCAAAGTGCAGAAAATATTTAACAAGGATTTAATGTACTTGGATATTTCGAATTGTGAGATACAAATGATAAACGATTTTCAATTTCGAGCTATGTATATGGGCCTGGCAAAGTTTGTCTTCCGAATCTTTGACAACATTTGTACAAAAAAGTGAATAAAATGTTAAAAGAAAGGGAGAGAGAGAGAGAGAGAAATGGGGTTTAACGTCCACTCGACACAAACTAGGATATTTCAGGACTAACATATGGTTTAATTTTATTTCAATAATTCGCTTGCGCGTAGGGGTCTTTAGCAGTGGGAGGAAACCGGAGGACCCGGAGAAAACCCACGAGGTTGGACAGGCGACCCTAATCCTTGCAACGTACAACCGGGGATTCGAAACCACGCCAGTTGACTCAATGGCAGACTTTATGGTACAGCGCGCACATGCTAACCATTCGGCCATCCAACCCCCCCTTAAAAGAAAGAATTTGTGTCCTCTTTCATTGCAGAGTGATGTAAACCTGTTGTGACGTCATCGTCCCTAGGGCCAAACACCCTCTGATGACGTCACAACAGGTTGATACGTTTTATAGCATCCCAATGTGTGTAAGTTCCCTTGTCCATTATGTTTTCTGCATTTTGGTTTGAATCGAAATTTAACCAATACCATATTCTTTGGTTGATTTCACCAATATTTAATTTTATGTCAACTTCACAATAAATTGTTAGTATAACTATAATATTTACTTGACAATTATCACAATTAGCATCTAGCACTAAATCAAATTTGTGCAAACATTTTGCTTTGAACTCTCGAGATTTGTGTTCCTGGTGTTATAAGCTTTCCAAAAATGTATAGTTTGTTTAGAAGGGAGGACTTTGTGTTTCTAAACAAGCTAGAAATTATGGATGGCTGCAGGTCTCTGGTCTATTATGGATTCTAATAGACCATTTTTCCTATTTATTGTAAGTAAAGCAAGACTCATTATTGCTTTGTGACAATATCTATAAATCATATTGATATTCAACATACAGAAAAAAACCTTGTTTACTAACCAATAAATGAATGGCCCAACTTTCCTAGCTGTCTTTTAAGTTTAACCTCATATTCATAACCTATAGCACTAGTTATTGATTAAGGTTTACAGTGGTTGTAGATATAATTTAACATTCCATAAGTCATATGTCATAAACCATTCAATTAGAAACAATCAACACTATAAACTAATACATTCAGTTATGCATTAAAATTAATTTAGAAGGGTTTGTGGTAGTTGAGTAGTTTGGGAATTGTACTCCCGAACACCAGCATGAGCATAGAAGAACCTACATGGTTTTTTCAAGCACAGTTCTCACTTGCCAGTTGTTTGGTAAAAATCAACAGAAATGCCATTGCCTGGGATTTATTATCTTTTCTCCCTTAAATAAATATATTATGTTTAAAAGGATACTGTTTAATGCTATCAGTTAGAGGTCCATAAAAATCATCACTGTATATACACTGAAAATAAATATATACATAATTGAAAGCCATACAGTATGGCACAAGCAAGACTGAACATACAAGCCATAATCTATTTTTCTATTTGACAGTTCAGCATAGCTGAACGGAAAAAAAACCTAAAAGTAAACTAAATGTACAGAGATCAAACATAATAAACAATGGAAGTTAAAAGAAATGAACATTCCTGAACGATCAGGATACCGACGCAGACCCTCAGTAGTAATACATTAAAGCTTAGTTTATTTGTACATGGTTGCCAAATAAAAAACAAACATTTTTTTGTTGGATAAAGAAATTAATGCAGATGTAAGAAAACAGGGATACAAACAAGGGTTCTGACCTTGGTGACTTCAGTCATCAATTAATTATAAATCTAATGGAAATTGGGAATAAGATAAAATATAGGTTGTCAGGCAACAAAACATATGCCCACAGCAGGTAAATCGTCCGAGCAGTTGACAAGGGTTATCGCATATTTATTCTTTGTAGGTAATGGACAGAGATGGACAGAGAACAAGCTACAAAAAATAATGTGATTTTTTGTACAATCAGGGGCCATAATCCAGGACGATATGGTCTAATATGCGCGAATATATCAAAAGGAATCGAGATCTTTGGGTTATGAGCATAAATTTCAAGTTTCATCATAATCGGATCAAAATTGTGACCTCTAGAGGATCCACAACCTTCGTATTACATACTTTTACACAATTTGCGTACAAAGAGTGGCCATTTTGTTGGGCAGTTTCATTCCAATTTTCCCGAAATTCGCATTCAACCTTCATTATGGTGGAATGGTGATATATTTAAATGATTTTTAAAATCAAAAAAAAAATTGTGACCTTTACAGATGCGATTTTTCGAACAATCAGGCGCCATAACCCAGGAAATTACGTTCGGATATGCGTGATTATCAAAAGGAACAAAGATCTTAGTGTGTAACGGTGATATATTCACACGTTTTTTTTTAAATCAGATAAAAATTGTGACCTCTAAATTTTGTACAATCGGATATGCGCAAATATCGAAAGGAATCAAGATCTGTGGGTTATAAACATGTATTTCAAGTTTCCTCAAAATCGGATCAAAATTGTGACCTCTATAGAGTCCACAAGCTTGATATACAAGATGTTTACACTATTTGCAAACGGGGGGCGGCCATTTTGTCCGACAGTTTTGGTCCGATTTTCGCGATATTCGAACTCAACCAACATTACGGTGTAAGGGTGATATATTATGGCGGGATTTAAGGGCCAAAACTAAATGTAAGTTGAAAGTGTTATTATACATCATAGAAAATACCTAATACCTAAGATGCAAAATACATATGTCGTTATACTTATAATGATGAATACATAATACCGTTAAAGTAAAAATCAAATGTCAAATTACAAATGTTTTTTGGAAAAAATCCACTAATGTTGCAAAGAACACAACATTTTTACATATACACTTCAATAAAGCAACTTTGCAAAATGACATTTGTCTTTTGTCTTCTAACGTATCTTGGGTTCTTGAGGTCAAAGGTCATAGGGTCACAAGTAAAATTGTTAAAATGAATGCTCCCATGAAGGAAAGATAAGCTTGTCGTCGTCTGCTTATTTAACAAGCTTGTCGTTGTCTGCTTAGTGACCTTCTGGACACTATGTTGTATGGATTTTGACTTTACCGCTTACTTGTTATTATCAATTAATGGAATCTTGCGTCAATTTAAATGTACGCAAACTGTATATTTGGAAAGATTAAATATATTAAATGATTATTATGTACGATAACCTTTTGAAATAAAATTTAAATTTTACTTTGATTTTGTATCTGTTCTTTGTTGTAAATAGTTATTAAGCATGTAAGGAGCTCATTTCATGAAAACAAAACGATTAGTCCATTTAATGAAACGTTCTTTAATTTAGAAAGTAATTACAATGATTGATTTTAAAATTGGTTCATTCAACAATGTTTTAAAGTTTTTACTGCCTGCCAGCAATCAAAAATTTAAAATAACAAGAGATGGAAAACGTTTCATATCCCATCCCATATACTTACCTATGCCTATTATAGTGAATAATGAGAAAAGATCTGATTCTGATTTAATATTTAATTTCATTTATTTATTTACTCAAGTGCAGTTTACGAAAGTTATCCGAAATATGAAACACCAATACCATAACTCCCCCAGGAATCTGTAATTTACTGACTTTACACAGGCCAACGACAATGGTATTTAAACAAAGATATGACAGCAAAAAAAATAAGAGAAATGAAATGGGATTTAACGTCCTAATTTTCTGCTCCTAATGAATAATAAATGCCTATACATTCTGACAGTCAGCACGCCTGACCCTGATGGAAAGATCCGTCTTTAATGTTAAAATAATTTTATATAGCCTACATTTAATTTAAACTTGTGTTAGCCCAAGTCACACATGACACAATTCGGTATTTATCAAAAAGTATATTTACATTAAATTAAATTTCTTCTAAATATGTTCAATCTAGATGAAGGATTATTTTGTGTGAAGTTTATAATTAATATGACTATATAGGCTAGGTGTATTAACATTAGCTAGTCTACAGTTAAAACCGAATTGAAATATATTGGGGTATATAATGTCCCACAAACTTCGTTTGTAAGAATGATTAACAGTAATCTTAATAATGGATGGCACCTTGTTTAGATTATACATATTTGAACTATATAGTTAGCCTATCTAATATCAACATCATGACTGACAAGTCTCCAGATACTAAAAGAGGGTCCAGCCTATATCCGTTCTTTCCTTCTTAGGAGCATTCATTTTAACAATTTTACATGTTACCCGATGTCCTTTGACCCCCAGAACTCAAGATGCGCAAAAAGACAAAAGACAAATGTCATTTTGCAAAGTTGCTTTGTTGAAGTGTATATGTGAAAATGTTGTGTTCTTTGCAACATTAGTGGATTTTTTCCAAAAAACATTTGTAATTTGACATTTGACTTTTACTTTAACGGTATTATGTATTCATCATTATAAGTATAACGACATGTGTATTTTGCATCTTAGGTATTAGGTATTTTCTATGATGTATATAACACTTTCAACTTACATTTAGTTTTGGCCCTTAAATCCCGCCATAATATATTCGAACGTTTTTGTATATAGGAACCACAAGCTAAAAGCGTGATTTTTCGTAAAATCAGGGGCCCTAATTTAGGAAGTTACAATCCGATATGCGTGAATATCGAAAGGAACCAAGATATTTGGGATATAAACATGCATTCCAAGTTTCATCAAAATCGGATGAAATTTGTGACCTCTAGAGGGTCCACAACCTTGATATTCCATATTTTACATTATTTGCGTACAAGGGGCGGCCATTTTGTTCGGCAGTTTTGGTCCGATTTTCACGAAATTCCAACCCAACCATCAATAGGGATAAACGGTGATTTATTAAAACATTTTTTTTTTTCAAATTGGATAAAAATTGTGACCTCTAGAGGGACCACAATCTAAAAACGCGATTTTTCGTACAATCAGGGGCCATAATTCAGTAAGTTACGATCCGATATGTGCGAATTTTGAAAGGAACCAAGATCTTTGGGTTATAAACATGCATTTTAAGTTTCATCAAAATCGGATCAAAATTGTGACCTCTATAGTGCCCACAACCTTGATATACCATACTTTTACACTATTTGCGTACAATGGGCGGCCATTATATCCGTCAGTTTTTTTCCGATTTTCACGAAATTTGAAGTCAACCATCATTAGTGTATAACTGTGATGTATTCACACGTTTTTTTTAAATTGGATAAAAATTGTGACCTCTAGAGGGACCACAAGCTAAAAACGCGATTTTTCGTACAATCAGGGGCCATAATTCAGGAAGTTACGATCTGATATGTGCGAATATCGAAAGGAACCAAGAACCTTGGGTTATAAACATGCTTTACAAGTGTCATCAAAATCGGATCAAAACTTTGACCGCTAGGAGGTCCACAACCTCTTGATATACCAGATGTTCCCACAATTTGCAGATAAGGGGCGGGCATTTTGTCCGACAGTTTTGGTCCGATTTTCACTAAATTCGAACTACAACATCATTAGGGTGCAACGGTGATATACTAAAACGTTTTTTTTTTTAAAATCGGATAAAAATTATGACCTGTATAGGGTCAACAAGCTAAAAATGCGATTTTTCCTACAATCAAGGGCCATAATTCAGGAAATTACAATTCGATAAGCGCAAATATCGAAAGGAACAGAGATCTTTGGGTTATAAACTTACATTTCAAGTTTCAACAAAATCAGATAATAATTACCAGCGACTGCCAGGCAGGATACGCCCACATTTTCGAGAGATGAATAGAGAACAAGCTAAAAAGAAAGCGATTTTGAGTACAATCAGGGCCCATAATTCAGGAAGTTACGGTCCGATATGCACGAATATCGAAAGGAACCGAGATCTTTGGCTTATAAACTTACATTTTAAGTTTCAACAAAATCGGATAAAAATTGTGACATCTATAGGGTCCACAACCTTGATATACCATATTTTTAGGCTATTTGAGAACGAACGGCGGCCATTTTGTCTGTCAGTTTTGGGCCGATTTTCACGAAATTCGAACTCATTCGGCCTTAGGGCGTAACGGTGATATAATAATACGGTTTTGTAAATCGGATAAAAATTATGACCTCTATAGGGTCCACAAGCTAAAAACGTGATTTTTCGTACAATCAGAAGCCATAATTCAGGACGTCACGGTCCGATATGCGCGAATATCGAAAGGAACCAAGATCTTTGGGTTTGGGTTTTAAACTTATATTTCAAGTTTCAACAAAATTGGATTAAAATTGTGACCTCTATAGGGGTCCACAACCTTGATATACCATATTTTTACACTATTTGAGAACGAAGGGCGGCCATTTTGTCTGTCAGTTTTGGGTCGATTTTCACGAAATTCGAACTCAGCCGTCCTTAGGGTGTAACGGTGATATAATAATACGTTTTTTTAAATCGGATAAAAATTATGACCTCTATAGGGTCCACAAGCTAAAAACGCGATTTTTCGTACAATCAGGGGCCATAATTCAGGAAGTTACAGTCCGATATGCGCGAATATCGACAGGAACAGAGATCTTTGGGTTATAAACTTACATTTCAAGTTTCAACAAAATCGGATAAAAATTGTGACCCCTATAGGGTCCACAACCTTGATATAACATATTTTTACGCCATTTGAGAACGAACGGCGGCCATTTTGTCTGTCAATTTTGGGCCGATTTTCACGAAATTCGAACGCAGTCGTCCTTAGGGTGTAACGGTGATATAATAATACGGTCTTTTAAATCTGATAAAAATTATGACCTCTATAGGGTCCATAAGCTAAAAACGCAATTTTCGTACAATCAGGGGCCATAATTCAGGAAGTTACGGTTCGATATGCGCGAATATCGAAAGGAAATGAGATCTTTAGGTTATAAACTTACATTTCAAGTTTCAACAAAATCGGATAAAAATTGTGACCTCTATAAGGTCCTCAGCCATAATTCAGGTAGTTACGGTTCGATATGCGCGAATATCGAAAGGAAATGAGATCTTTAGGTTATAAACTTACATTTCAAGTTTCAACAAAATCGGATAAAAATTGTGACCTCTATAAGGTCCTCAGCCTTGATATACAATATTTTTACACTATTTGAGGACGAACGGCGGCCATTTTGTCTGTCAGTTTTTGGTCGATTTTCACGAAATTCGAACTCAGCCGTCCTTAGGGTGTAACAGTGATATAATAATACGTTTTTTTAAATCGGATAAAAGTTATGACCTCTATAGGGTCCACAAGCTAAAAACGCGATTTTTCGAACAATCAGGGGCCATAATTCAGGAATTTACGGTGCGATATGCGCGAATATCGAAAGGAACCGAGATCTTTGGGCTTTACACTTATATTTAAAGTTTCAACAAAATCGGATAAAAATTGTGACCTCTATAGGGTCCACAACCTTAATATACGCTGTTTCAATGGCATTTAGTAATTGAACTAGAGTATACAGGGCACAATTCTATGGAATACAATTACTGCTTTTTACTGAGCGACGTTTCGACTAGGCTTCTCTAGTCATTATCAAGCTATGATAAAAAATGAAAATATGACAGGACAATATATACATGTACACAACAAGTTAATGCTGACAAACCAGGGATGTAACTTAATTACGTGTACCTAATGGTAATCTGATTTAATTGTACGCTAATAAGTAATAATACCAATTAACCTAAAAAAATTGACTAATTGATTAATGGATAAGTTGTTGTGGAGTATACACAATGATTAGTGGGTTTTAATAATACAAACGTTGCAAGAAAATGAAAATTGATGAAATGTTATCAACGACCCCTTTCACTGAAATAAATACAAATGATAAAAGAATAGATTGTTGTGGAGTATTTACAACGATTTGATGAGGTTTTGATAATGACAACATCCCACGAAGATGAGATTTGATTGGTGTTATGACCAAAATAATTGATATGTGGATGTTGATGCGAGTGATTACACTGATATACGAAAAACCCTTAGAACAATGACTGCACAAATGATCAATAGTCCCCTGAAGGCTGACGATTTAAAATATTGAGTGGTACTTCACTGGATGTTATAGTGATGTAGAAAAGCAGGGTTAGAAATATTGAGTGCATTAAATTACAATAACCGCAGGCCTGAAAAGCAAAAATAGTTGGGAATTATTAGTTGTCATTTTTGCATATTATGATGGTTATTACAAACTTAAAGTTATTACTGGAATATTGATAAGTATTAAATATGATAAAAAAGAAAAAAGTAGAATTATGCTTAGCCTTGATTATGTGATAAGAATATCATACGCCCTGGGGAGGAACAATGCTTGATCTCTGTTCATCGTTGGTTTGTGTCGTCGTATTTGAATGGCTTCATGTAATCGGCGCGCTCTCTTGTTGCTTATATTCTTGCATAGTGGTTTTACGTTGGACCATTGGACTCTGTGGCGAGGGTTGGAGTTGTTGGTTGCTGCTTTCGACTTGTGGTCATCTATCCTTTTATTTAATGGTCGCTTTGTCTCCCCGATGTATGCAATCCCACAATTGCATACTATTTGATAAACACATCCCTTTGGTTGTGGTGGTTGTGTAGGATTTTGTTTACCATTGGCTCTTAATATATCTTTAGTGCTGTAGCTTTTTGTGAAAGTTACATCTATTTCTGGTTGTTGCATTAGTAGCCGTTTGATTTGGTAGGAGACTTTGCCGTTGAAAGGAAGGAAGATTCTGACTGGGGCAGTCGGGGTTTTTGGTTTAGCTGCACTCGCCGACAGGGTCTTGTTGATGGCGTTTGTCACAAACTTCCCTGGATAGCCGTTGAATTTGTGAAGACATGTTTGAGATGATCAATTTCCTTGGAGAGGCTCTCAGGATCACATATCTTTTTCGCACGGTTCACCAGAGTTGAAATTGTGGCCGATTTGACGCTATTCGGGTGATTAGATTTGAAGTGAATGTATTGGTCGGTGTGGGTTGGTTTCCTATAGACACTGGTACGGATCGAGTTGTTGGTTTTAGATACACAAACATCGAGGAAGGGTAGTTGGTTATCATTTTCGGTTTCCACTGTGAATTTTATACGTGGGTGTTGCCTGTTGAGGTGTTGTAACAGTGTTTCTGGATCATCTTGTTGATTGATATTAACAAAGGTATCATCCACATGCCTAAAGAAGCATGTTGGGGTTACGGTGGATGTTTGAAGCGCCTTCTCTTCTAAATCAGTTAAAAATATTTCTGAAATTAAAGGGGAGAGGGGGCTTCCCATGGGTAATCCATTGGTCTGTTCGTAAAAATCGTCACCCCAGGAGAAATATGTTGAATTGATGCATTGTTTCAACAAGAGTATGATGTTGTCTGTTGATAGGGAAGTCTCTAGTGGGTTTTCTAAACTTTCTATGCGCTTGCGTAGAATCTTCAGGGCCTCTTCCCTTGGTACATTTGTAAACAAATCTACAACATCATATGAGACCATCCTCCCGGGGTTTTGAATATTCTGCAGTTTCTCACAGAATTCACCTGAATCTTTGATGAAGAACGATGCAGTTGTGCCAAGTGGGGAAAGGAAATGAGATCTTTGGGTTATAAACTTACATTTCAAGTTTCAACAAAATCGGATAAAAATTGTGACCTCTATAAGGTCCACAACCTTGATATACCATATTTTTACGCTATTTGAGAACGAACGGCGGCCATTTTGTCAGTCAATTTTGATCCGATTTTCACGAAATTCGAACTCAGTCATCCTTAGGGTGTAACGGTGACATAATAATACGGCTTTTAAATCGGATAAAAATTATGACCTCTATAGGTTCCACAAGCTAAAAACGTGATTTTTCGTACAATCAGGGGCCATAATTCAGGAAGTTACGGTCCGATATGCGCGGAAATCGAAAGGAACCGAGATCTTTAGGTTATAAACCTACATTTCAAGTGTCAACAAAATCGGATAAAAATTGTGACCTCAATAGGGTCAACAAACTAAAAGCGTGATTTTTTGTACAAATAGGGGCCATAATCCATGAAGTTTCGATCCGATACATGCCAATATCGAAAGCAGCCGAGATTTTTTGGAGATAAACCTATATTTCAAGTTTCGTCAAAAACGGATAAGAATTGTGACCTGTAGAGTGTCCACAAACAAATTGTGGACGGACGGACGTTTGGACGGACGTCCGGACGGACAGGGGCGACGGTATAATACGTCCACATGAAAATGTGGGCTTATAAACATGGGTGTGGCTCTGGCCCCGGGGGTCGGGCTATCACCAAAAAAACCCAATAGGGGTCATCCTTAAGGTATAAGGAATAGGTATGTAAAGTTTCAAAAGGATCTGTTAATAATTGCGGCCTGTAGGTAACACAAGACACACACAAAAATTGGATGTGGCTCTGTCCCAGGAGGTCGGGCATGCACCAATAATAATAGAGGTCATCCTTAGGGTGTAAGGAATAATTATGAAAAGTTTTTTCAAGACCACTGATTAAGAATTGCGGCCTGTAAGCAACACACAGAGACAAAAAGAAAATGGGCGTGACTCTGACCCTACGGGCTGGGCATGCACCACAAACAATAGGGATGTTCCTTAGGGTATAAAGAATAAGTATGCAAATTTTCAAGATGACACGTTAAGAAATATGGCCTGTAGACGACAAACAAACAAATACACCAAAAACAATTGGGATCACCCTCAGGGTATCAGGAATAAGTATGTAAAGTTTCAAGACAATCACTTATGAATAGCAGCTTGTATTATGAATTACAAGCCAACAGTGAGGCTGATGTCCCCAAAATAAATAGATGACACACATTAATTAATCGCACATTTATTTTTTTTTTCAAAAATATAAAGCAATCAAACTATACACTATGTTTCGTCACTCTTTATCAGATAGAATCAAGATTATCTTGTCCCAAAGCATTGACCAATGAAATTGATTAGCTCTGCTTAGCTTCAGCTCGAAATGTTAATCATTGAGCTCAGTCAAGACATTCACCTAAATGAACATAGACATCAAGCCAAAACATTCTACCTCAATTAAAAGCAGAGTTGTTATGTTCCAAAGTCTTGGCCCTCATTAGCCTAAGCAGAAAATTCTCACCTTCGAAATTAGTCAAGGTAATGATATAATTAATCTATATTCGTAGTTCCATCGCTCTCACTTCATTATAACCAAAGTTATCGTGCCTCAAAGCATCAACCAATCAGATTGCTTATTTCTGCTTACCGTAAGCAGAAAAACTTCATCATAAAACTCCACCAAGGCATTCACTTAATGAAAGCCTACACCAAGTTTAAACATTCTACCTCAATTAGAAGGAGTTATTGTGTTCCAAAGTCTCGACCAATCAAATTGCTTATCGCTCTGCTTACCCTCAGCAGAAAATATTCATAATTGAACTTAGTCAAGGTATTAATGTAATAAAGCTATACTTCAAGTGTCCTCACTCTAACTTAATTAAAGTTATTGTGACTCATGTATATCAAGCAATCAAATTGCTAATCTCTGCTTACCCTAAGCCGAAAATTCTCATCTTCGAACTCCATCAAGGCATTCATCTAATAGACACCTATGCCAAGTGTGAACATTCTAACTCAATTAGAATGAGAGTTATTGTGTTCCAAAGTCTTGACCAATCAAATTGCTTACCCTGAGCCTGAACAGAAAATGCTCATTATCAAACTTAGTCAAGGTATTGATGTAATAAAACAATACACCAAGTTTCATCATTCTCATTTAATTAGAACTAAAGTTATCGTGTCCAAAAGCATCAATCAATCAAATTGCTTATCGCTGCTTACCCTAAGCAGAAAATGCTCAAGGCATTGACCTAATAAACACCTACACCAAGTTTGAACATTGTAGCTCAATTAGAAAGAGAGTTATTGGGTCCCAAAAAGTGTGATGGACAGACAGACGGACGAACCCATTTTAATAGTCCCGTGCTTTCTTCGAAAGGCAGGGGACAATAATATCAAATCTTTATTATTGTATGGACACCCACTAAGCATAATCAAGGCTTAAAAAAAAGTTTTTTATTTTTATATAATAAGCAGCAAAACAAACGCCAGGTTGGTATGCTACTCTGAATAGACGCATTGCATAAAACTTGCCAAATGTTTTTATTGTATATTTGTGACCACATCTCCAACTTTACCTGAGCAATAAGGCTCCTTCCCAAACACAGAATTGAACCCAGACAATGTTCTCAAAAACGCAACCTGACTTCTGAGATGGTAATGTGTTCTCCATGATTTTCATGCTGCACGTGCTGTTCACCGGCACCACCCCTATAAAATGCACCCCCATACCTGGTTGAATCATTCACACTATAACAGCATGCCACGACTCACGACAGCTCAGAGAAACCTAGCGCTTGGAAGACTCGCCGCTGGCCACACTGCCCAAGCCGTTGCCAATCACTTCCAGGTCAATGTTCGGACCATCTACAGGCTTCAGCAACGCCATGGATAATCGTCCCCGAACTGGTAGACCAAGGGTTACCACAAGACGACAGAGTCCCTTCACACAGGCATCTGAGACAGTACGTCAGACAGTGGGGACACACAGAAGACCCATCAGTATTGATACAGTGCGCCGACGTCTCATCAGAGAGAACACCCGTTGTCCTAGACCTTACCGTGGACTGATCTTCACCCCTTGCCATCGACGTGAACGTCTACAGTTTGCCCAAGAACACCAGAACTGGCGACACAAGCAATGGAGAACTGTTCTGTTAACAGATGAGAGTCGGTATTGCGTATCAACTGCAGATGACAGGACCAGAATATGGTGTCGACATGACCAGCATTATTCTGACCAATGCGTCATGGAACGAGACTCGTGGGAAGGTCCAAGCATAATGGTTTGGGGTGGAATCGGCCTGCACCAGAGAGTGGGTCCTGTGGTGTTCCAAAATCTTGGTCCAGGGAGAGGAGGCAGTATCACAGCAGTACGCTACATCGATCAAGCTCTCAGACCCCACGTCATACCACATTTCGCACGTCATCGAAACAATGTTTTCCAGCATGACAACGCTCGTGCCCACACCACCAGGATTACTCGGGACTTTCTACAGCATTATGCACTGGCCACCAGGATTACTCGGGGCTTTCTACAGCAGAACGGTGTCAACATTATGCACTGGCCAGCCCTTAGTCCGGACTTAAACCCGATTGAACATCTTTGGTATAAAATTCAGAGGAGTCTTAATAACGTCGTACTGAGACCAAACACAGCCGATGGATTGCGCATCGAAACAATGTTTTCCAGCATGGCAACGCTCGTGCCCACACCACCAGGATTACTCGGGACTTTCTACAGCAGAACGGTGTCAACATTATGCACTGGCCACCAGAATTACTCGGGACTTTCTACAGCAGAAGGTATCAACATTATGCAAGGGCCAGCCCTTAGTCCGGACATAAATCCGATTGAACATCTTTGGTATGAAATTCGGAGGAGTCTTAATAATGTCGTACTGAGACCAAACAGAGCCGATGGATTGCGCAAGGCTTTTCTGAGAGTGTGGTTCCAGGTGCCAATGGCATCCATCCATCGTCTGGTCCACTCCACTGGCGGTGGACACACCAGATACTGATGTATGGACTGTGTAAAGACTCTAAAGCTTCTCATAATGTCTTGGAATTGTGAAGAATTAATCACTAATGTGTCAACATACTGTTCACAAAAAATTGCTTTGATCCATTTAGTAAGTCGTTTTCTACAATGGTTTGATTAAAGTGCCTCTCTGATTTTGAAATCGCACTGATGTTTTTGGGTTTTTTTTTGCTGTTTAGTATAGAATAGTAGAGATTGTTAATCTGTATAAATATTATGTTTCATAATTACCTTTGTTTATATACTGAGCACCATGGAAAACGCATCACTTAGTTTTTCGTATAACAAAATGACCCTGTAAACATATCTTATTTATTTTGCTTCTTATTGTGAACAATATTCAAATGGGAACACATCAATAACAACACATTTGTATACTTATGGATGTTTAATCTGTAATCAAGAGTAAAAAGTAAGAGGGGTCAAAACCAAAAGTACGACACACATGTCAGTAGCGCGTGTGTCCTCCACGGGCCTTTACGCACGCTGTGCAGCGATGTCGCATGGAATTAACCAATGTTTGAAAGAAGGCCTGGGGCAAATTGTTCCATTCTTGGACAAGAGCAGCTTCTAAAGCAGCAATGGTGTGCATCTGTGGTCTCCGATACAGACGGCGTCCAATCTCATCCCAGACATGTTCCATCGGTGCCATGTCCCGAGACATGGCTGGCCAGTCCAAGACATTGATGTTGTTAGCAGCCAGGTAGTCCATACTAAAACGGACGGTATGCGGACGTGCATTATCCTGTTGGAAGTGCTGAAGTTGTGGGTGCGCTCGAAACATCGGAACAACAATTGGTTGCAAGACATCATCACGGTAGGCTACAGCATTAACGCGACCCCTGCTAATGTGTAGGGCGGTCCGGTGATGAAATGTGAAGCCTCCCCACACTTACACTTCCCCCACCACATCGATTCGTTTCGAAGACGCAGCAGTCTGCAAGACGTTCCCCAAGACATCTCCACACACGTTGACGGCCATCAGCGTGATAAAGATGAAAGCGACTCTCATCACTGAAGAGCACACTTTGCCAGTCTACTCTTCTCCATGTCTGGTGTCCTTGAGCCCATATCAAACGCCGCTGACGGTGATGATCCCTGAGGATAGCTCCAACATAAGGTCGTCGTGCACGGAGTCCTACTTCTCTTAGACGACGTCTTACGGTGTTGGCACTTACTGGTCCTTGTGTTCCGAAGACTGCTGCACCTGTTCGAGTCGCTAGGCGGAATCTGTCACGCAGATGAGTGACCCGGATGTAGCGGTCTTGAGTCTGGGTTGTAATGCGTTGTGGACCAGGACGTTGACGGTCACGTGTTGATCCAGTAACTCGAACACGTTCCACCAACCTTACAATAGTGGACGGATGACAATTGAAGTGTCTGACAATAGCACGTGTAGACATCCCAGCCCTGGACATTCCCATGGCTTCATTCCGTTGATTTTCAGTAAGTCTCGGCATCTCTAGCTCGATTCCTTCACACGTCCAACAACAAATAACGACAGATTGACGTTTCACAGTTCATGTACTGCACATTACGTTGAAAAAATGCTTTTAATAAAGGGCTCACACACAATGCTGCACGTGAATATTGGGGTTTTCATGTGCATCTCGTGCAATCTTCTTTTTTTTTGCACACGGGCCGATATTTTTTGCGTTTGGGAGCATTGTGTGAAACAATAGTTCATATTATTGCATAATATTATACATACAAAACCACCTAGTAATAAAATATTTGGGAAAAAAAGTGATGCGTTTTACATGGCGCTCAGTATATGTGTGACGTCACTTCTGCCCGACGGATCTAGCGAGGCATGCGAGATAAGAGTGAGATTTTGTGGTTGTATAGATGTCAACCAGAAAATAAAGTACGTTAGAAATACAAGTCATGGTTAATTATCAATTTTAACGACCACATTTCCACGTGGGCGTATAAAAAAAAAATTCCTGTATTTTTGCCCGTGGGTAGAAAAAGTGGACAAAACATATGTATGCATGCATTTATTTTTCATACAAGAAACTATAAACTTGTTTTTGACCAAGCTAATGATAAGACATATTGAAATGACAAACATTACATTTACAAACAAAGTAGAATTACAAATACCTGACTAATCTCAGTAGCTAAAATTGGATCTTCGATAAGATTTGGCTCTTTCATTAACTGTGTTAAATAACTTCTAGAAACTGAAAACAAGGAATCCACAAGGTTTTTTTCAAAGTGCTCAAGGGAAAAAACTCTCTTAGTAATTATTGGAAATTGTTGAAAATCAAAATGTACCTCATCTACCAACCTTCAGAATCTACTTCACATAAAATCCTCACAAAGAGAAACCCATTCTTCAAACAAAATTTAACTAGAAGTTTCGAGATTAAACTATGTGAAATGTGGAGACAGAAGCTTTTCTGTTGCTGCTCCTAAACTGAGGAACAGGCTACCATCATATATTAAGGATGCCAAATCACTGTGTACATTCAAATTGTAGTGATGGTTCGATAATCAGTTTCAACATCGGTAATTGGCCGATGAGTGGCATATCGGGAGAAATCGGTATCGGCCCTATCGGGAGAAATCGGTATCAGCCGATACCCGGCCATTTCGCTGATATCTGTTCAAAACGACTCGGTAAATACCTTTAAAATATTATCCGAGTTGTGAACAAATCATTATTTTGCTTGACACAGTGTGCATCTAAATAATCACGCGCACTGCAGCCAAAATAAAAGTTTTATTTCTGTTGCCGGGCTTGTTGCTATTTAGACGTACCGGTAATACACGACATTCTTCGCGGTCGTAAAAAGGAAAGAACAAGAACAGTGAGGCTGATATCCCCCGCCGAAATCACAAAATAAATAGATCACACTTCGCACATTTCTTTTTCAAAAGTATCAAACTGATTATAAACTATACACTAAGTTACATCACTCTCTATCAGATAGAATCAAAGTTATTTTGTCTTTAAAGCTCGAAATATTAATTATTGAACCCAGTCAAGACATTCACCCAATGAACATCTACATCAAGTTTAAACATTCTACCTCAATTAAGTTCCAAAGTCTTGACCAATCAAATTGCTTAACTCTCCTTAGCCTAAGCAGAAAATTCTCATCATCGAAATTAGTCAAGGTAATAATATGATAAAACTATACACCAAGTGTCCTCACTCTCACTTAATTAGAACTAAAGTTATTTTGTCCGAGGGCATCAACCAATCAAATTGCTTATCTCTGCTTACCAAAAGCAAACAATTCTCATCTTCGAACTCCATCAAGGCATTCATCTAATAAACACCTACGCCAATTAGAATAAGAGTAATTGTGTTCCAAAGTCTTGACCAATCAAATTGCTTATTGCTCTGCTTACTCTCAGAAGAAAATGCTCATTATCGAACTTAGGCAAGGTATTGAGGTAATAAAACTATACACCAAATTTCATTACTCTCACTTAATTACAACTAAAGTTATTGTGTCCCAAAGCATCAACCAATCAAATTGCCCATCTGTGCTTACCCAATGAAGAAAATGCTCATCTAAACACTAAGTTTGAACATTCTAGCTCAATTAGAAGGAGAGTTATTGTGTCCCAAAAAGTGTGACGGACAAACAGAAAGACAGACAGAGAGACGGACGAACCCATTTTAATAGCCCCCTGCTTTCTTTGAAAGGCGGGGGACAATAAACAGTACCAAATCCTTACCGGTCTCCTTTATCTAAATTGCCACGCGCACGGCAAACGAAATAAAAGTTTTATATTTTTGTTGCCGTGCGCGTGGCTATTTAGGGGTACTGGTAACATAAGACTGACATAATAGGGGCCGTAAAAAAAAAAGAATAAATGGTACAAAATCCTTCATGATTTTAAATTTGGATTCACACCCTAGACCACCGTTAGGACTCTAAGTAACAGAAAGGAAATAAGAGTAGTTTTCGAGATAAAAGCGTCTGAATAGGCTCCAAAAAGGAAAATACTAGATTTTCAGGGTCACATATATTGCCTAACCAGCGAATTTTTACCATTGATATGTCATAAGATCGTCCATTGTTCGGGCTATCCAATGACATTTTATTTGTTTTGATTCGGTGAAATCTGGCGTAGTAATGACTTTTTTCGCAAGATCACCATTTTTTTTACTTTTTCCGTTTTTTTGTTCAAAATATCGGATATAATTTCGACTACTGCCGGTTTTTGGATCATTGTCGGGATAGTTTTCACAAGTTGTTTGGTTACCTTACCTTCTGTACAAGAAGTTTCAGAATAATCCATTCAGCTGTTTTCCAAAGAAAGAAAATTAGAAGAACATTTTCAGTAATCTAAGGATTTTTCAACTTTTTTCTAAGATTGAGGCTCTTTTTGGACAACTTATGTTATTTCAATGCTTTTTGTTTTGGATTCACGTCATAGACCACCGATAGGACTCTGCGTAAAATATAGGTGTCGTTTTCGAGAGAAAAGGTGTCTCAAAATGCTCCAAAACGGAAAATAATTTATTTTCGGCGTACCATAATTTATTTTCTAACCCTCGAAATCGTAGAATTCAGATGTCATATAATAGTCCATTAATCACGCTATCTAACGACACTTCCATTCTTTGGGTCCGATAACATCTGACGGAGATGTCAATTCTTTCGCCGATTTTTTAACCTTTTTAAATTTTTCCATGTGGTCGTATAAAAATGCAAAATGTCAAAATATCGAAAATAAAATTTCAATAACTCAATACATATTATACATCGTTAGAATCGTAATTAGCTCAGCTACCTGAATGTGTAACCTTTTTGTATAAATCTGTTTATATAAGAAAGTAATAGAGCATTTTACAAAATTTCACGATTTTTCGACTTTTTTTTCGATTTTCAGTCCCTTTTCTATCCTTTTCCAGACATTTCAAAGTCTTATTGGGTGGCTTCATGTACAAGACTATGGAATGGACTCTCGATAGAGAAAGTTAAAAAAAAAAACGGTTTAAATCAGAAAATACTTCATTTTCAGCTTGCGATATTTTGCTGCCTGGTTATAGTATCCGTATGAATTGGATATCATACGACAGTCCAATCGTCGTGCCACCCAACGATACATTAATTTCTTTAATCCGTTGAAACTGGACGGAGAAACCGCGTTTTCCCCAAAGCACCCATTTTTTGCGGGTTTTTTTTTCCAAAATATCGGACATTATTTCGACTACTTCCGGTTTACGGATCGTTGTTGAAATTGCTTTATCCAACGATCTGACAATATGACTTTACGATCCAGGAGTTTCAGAAACATCGATTGAGGCTTTCAAAAAAATATAAGGGTTGGAAAATGGGCAGAAAATTCGAAAAATAAAGGACGATAACTCTGAATGAAACTTATATTACTGGGATCGGATTGACTTCAGGTATTTAAATATGTAGGTCAAACTTGACAATTTGGAAAAATAACAAAAATGGTCTCTTAAGCAATTTTTTAAAAAATTTTGGACATAAAATGAAAGCGACGAAGTTTCGAAATTTTCAACTGCTATCTTGCAGGACAAGTCACAAGGTTTTCGAAAATGTCATTGGTTTTAAAATTGGTGAAGAATTGAGGAAACTATGGCCGATTTTTTATTTTGGACATTTCGGCCACTTCCTGCCTCATTCCTGAAAGCCGGTTCAGTTCTGCTTGCAGGTCTAGTTATTATTATTAGGCTTTCAGACTTAGTCTGAAAGACTATTGTTTTTTTTAAAAAAATATTATTATTAGGCTTTCAGACTTTCGTCTAAAAACCTATTGAGATTACTAAAATTATTATTATTAGGCTTTCAGACTTTCGTCTGAAAGACTATTGTTTTTACTAAAATTATTATTATTTTTAGGCTTTCAGACTTTGAAAGACTATTGTTTTTACTAATATTATTATTAGGCTTTCAGACTTTTGTTTTTACTAAAATTATTATTATTTATTAGGCTTTCAGACTTTCGTCTTTCAGACTATTTCAGACTTTCGTCTAAAAGACTATTGTTTTTACTAAAATTATTATTATTTATTAGGATTTCAGACTTTTGTCTGAAAGACTATTGTTTTTACTAAAATTATTATTATTAGGCTTTCAGACTTTCGTCTGAAAGCCTATTGAGATTACTAAAATTATTATTAAGCTTTCATATTTCATATGAAAGCTTATTGTTTCTGTTAAGATTAATATGATTATTATTCTTTTTTTGTGTGTTTTGTCCACAAATCGGATTTCTCAGAATCTAACCATAGGATCTTTCTGAAACTTTTACCTATCCCCCAAAAAATGGATGGTTGCTGTTGATTAAATATATTTTCAAAACGTTTTACGAATCCGAAATCACCGAATTTTACGAACGAATGCATTTGACCTACAATGCTGTAACTTTGTGACTATTTGACCTATTTTACTAAATCTTTTTTCTTTCTGTATCTTGAAATATTTACTTCATATCCGCTATTTCCGATTTTCGAATTCCAAAAATAACGTCATTGACATTTCGTCCCGGAAGTAAAACAGAAATGTCAACTTGGTACGATTTTCATGAAATTTGGAATGTATGTAGATCTCATTGACCCAACTTCAACAATACCATTAAAAATGCCCTAACTTATCTCCCCTTGGAGAAATGAAGGATAAAACTTTTTCCCAAAAATCGACTGAATATAGGTCAGATTGCCTTGAAAAAATTTTCCTGTACTAGCTACGACACTTCTGATTCGTTCACAAAAAATGGAGTTTCTAGCCCATTCCGGAAGTGCCACCATCTTGAAATGTGAAGTGTCGCTAAGGCTTTTTTGATATTTTACTTACAGACAAGGGAATTATATTTTCCGAATCCTTGAAGGAAAGCTCATAAATTGTAGAAAATAGAATTTTGATTTCTGGCAAATGATGGACGCCATTTTGAATTGAAAATGAAAAAAAGTGAAAAATCCACATTCTTAAAGAATGTGTCTCATATTACCGAAATTAATACATTTTAGGATAGCCTGGCTCATGGTCAAATGTTTGGTATTTGAATTTTTCAAAAATTCGAATTTCGCCTTTTATGTTTTCCGTGCCGACAAGGTTGTTTTCGAGTGTAGACCCGCGCATGCGCGTCACAAACCTACTATCGTGCACACCAACTTGAAACTCACCGATCTTTCTGAAACCCCTGCAGTATAAAGCCATATGGCCAGACCGTTGGATAAAGCAATTTCAACAACGATCCGTAAACCGGAAGTAGTCGAAATAATGTCCGATATTTTGAAAAAAAACCCGCAAAAAATGGGTGCTTTTGGGGAAAACGGGATTTCCCCGTCTAATTTCAACGGATTAAACAAATTAATGTATCGTTGGGTGGCACGATGATTGGGCTGTCTTATGATACCCAATTCATAAGGATACTATGACTAGGCTGCAAACTATGGCACGCTGAAAATCAAGTATTTTCTGCACTTTTGAACATAGGATTTCTCAGGGGCATTTTATCTAATCAGATAACGTAATATATCATTACAGAGCCCTGTGGCTATTTAATTGCCCAAACCGGTTATTAAAACTATCCCGATAATAATCTCCATACCGGAAGTATTCAAAAAATGAAAAAAAAAGTAAAAAAAAAGTTTAAAAAATGCCGCTCTTGCCAAAAACTTGATTTCGCCGTCAGATATTAGCGGACCAAAAGAACTAAAATGTCGTTGGATATCCCCATTAATGGACTATCATATGACATCTGAATGATACAATTTCGAGGGTTAGAAAATAAATTATGGTACGCCGAAAATGTAGTATTTTTCGTTTTGGAGCCTTTTGAGACGCCTTTTTCTCGGAAACGACACCTATGATTTTTCTTAAACTTTTTTTAATCGGAGTCCTATCGGTGGTCTGTAGCGTGAATCCAAAAATAAATGCATTGAAATAATATAAATGGTCCAAAAAAGCCTCAATCTTTGTAAAAAGTAGAAAAATCCTTAAATGACTTAAAATGCTCTTCTGTTTTTCTTTGTTTTTAAAACAACTCAAAGGATGTTTCTGAAACTTTTGGTACAGAAAGTCAAGTATCCAAACAACTTGTTAAAACTGTCCCGACAATGATAAAAAACCGGAAGTAGTCGAAAAAATATCCGATATTTTGAAACAAAAACCCGTAAAATGTAAAAAGAATGGTGATCTGCGAAGAAAGTGATTACTTCGCCATATTCCACCGAATCTAAACAAATAAAGTCTCATTGGATAGCCCGAATAATGGACGCTCTTATGACATCCAAATGATACAAATTCGATGCTTAAGGCAATAGATTATTGGACGCTGAAAATCTAGAATTTTCCTTTTTAGAGCCTATTCAGACAATTTCGAGGGTTAGAAAATAAATTATGGTACGCCGAAAATGTATTTTTCGTTTTGGAGCCTTTTGAGACCACTTTTTCTCGTAAACGACATGTATGATTTTTCTTAAACTTTTTTTACTCGGAGTCCTATCGGTGGTCTATAGCGTGAATCCAAAAATAAATGCATTGAAATAATATAAATGGTCCAAAAAAAGCCTCAATCTTTGTAAAAGTAGAAAAATCCTTAAATGACTGAAAATGCTCTTCTATTTTTCTTTGTTTTGAAAACAGCTCAATGGATGTTTCTGAAACTTTTGGTACAGAAAGTCAAGTATCCAAACAACTTGTTAAAACTGTCCTAACAATGATAAAAAACCGGAAGTAGTCGAAAAAATATCCGATATTTTGAAAAAAAAACCGTAAAAAGTAAAAATAATGGTGATCTTGCCAAGAAAGTGATTACTTCGCTATATTTCACCGAATCTAAACAAATAAAGTCTCATTGGATAGCCCGAATAATGGACGTTCTTATGACATCCAAATGATACAAATTCGATGCTTAAGGCAATAGATTATTGGACGCTGAAAATCTAGAATTTTCCTTTTTAGAGCCTATTCAGACGCTTTTATCACGAAAACTACTATAAATTTGTTTCTTAAACTTCGGTTACTTAGGGTCCTAACGGTGGTTTAGGGTTTGAATGCAAATCTAAAAGGTCAATATAGCATAAACGGTCAAAAAAGGGTCCCAATCTTTGAAAAAAAGTCGAAAATTCGCTATAGGATTAATAATGCTTGTAACGGTATAAGGGAGGTAACTACCCCTAAAAAATGGTCTCAGACTAGCAATTATTTGCTTAATATCGTTACATATCCGATGTTTTCAGAAAAAAAAAAGATTGGTACTCTGGCGAAAATCGAGATTTCTCCGTCGGGTGTCATTGAATCAAAACAAGTAAATTATCGTTTGGTAGCTGATGTGGCTAGATGGATGCAGAACACTATTAATTTTGCATATCTCGGTAGTGCCTGTTATTTTTAGATATATTTTTCTCCCTCCTTTTATGGCATATTGTTTGCCTACCTGTATTGACATTTTGGTGTAGAATTGATGAAGAGGTATTGCATATCTATGTTCTGCCTGATTTGGTGTCCGTCTCGTTTCTTTTTTGCCATTTTTATTGCCTATCTGTATTGACATTTGGGTGTAGAATTGATGAAGAGGTATTGAATTTCTATTTTCTACCTGGTTTGAGACTTTTATGGCGTAATAATACACCAAGTCGAGAAGCGTTGTTTTGTTTTTGCACTAACACGGTCATGATATTCTGTCCCCAGTCTGCTATGAATATCAGTGAATTGAAATTTTGGTGGTCAACCCTTATACAAATTCAGTACTCTGATGATCCCATAATGTCATACTAGCTGTGCTGTAAAGGGAAGTTCTGCGCAGACCGGAAGTGGCCATATTTTGAACGGTAGCAATAAATCAAAAATCGGCTGCGGTTTCGCCAATTCTTTACCTATTTTAAAACAATTCACATTTTTGGAAACCCTGGATCTTTTCCGAGACAATGACCATCTCACATTTTTCAATTTCGAACATTCATTTAAGGCTTTTGTCGTTCGAAATTTGAAAATACTTTGTTTAGGAGACAGTTTTTGTAATTTTTCAAAATTTCCAAATTTGACCTACATTTTTGGATACCTGAAGGCAATCCGATTCCAGTAATATAACTTTCATTCAGAGTTACTACTCTTTATTTTTCGAATTTTCTGCCCAATTTGTGAGCCCGAATTTCTTTTTACGGCCGAAGTTATAGTCTAAAACCAACTGATAAAGATCCTTAAACCGGAAGTGGTCAAAAAAATGTCCGATATTTTCAAGAAAACGCAAAAAATGGGTGCTTTTGTGAAAAACGTGATTTCTCCAACCGATATCAAATTAAGGTATCGTTGGGTGGCCCGGGGATTTGACTGTCATATGATACCAATTGCACACGAATCCTATGAAAGGGCAGCAAAATATGACATGCTGAAAATCAAGTATTTACTGATTTGGAGCGTTTTTGGACGACTGTATCTCGAAAACTACTCCAAAGATTTTTCTTAAACTTTCCCTATCGAGAGTCCCTCCGGTAGTCATGTGCATGAATCCATCCAATAAGACATTAAAATGTCTGGAATAGGTAAAATAACGTACTGAAAATCGAAAAAAGTTGACAAATCGTGAAATTTTGGAAAATGCTCTATTACTTTACTATTTAAACAAATTTTTACAAAAGGGTTACCCATTCAGATAGCTGACCTAATTATGATTCTAACCATGTATAATATGTATTGAAATATTCAAATCTAATTTTCGATAAATTGACATTTTTGCATTTTTGGCACTATTGAACAAAGGATTTCCTAGGGGCATTTTATCTGATCAGACAATGTAATATATCATTACATAGCCCTGTGGCTATTTAATAAGCCAATTCGGTTATTAAAACTATCCCGACAATAATCTCTATAAAGGAAGTTTTTTAAAAATTGAAGAAAAAGGTTAAAAAAAATCTAGTATTTTCCGTTTTGGAGCATTTTGAGCCGCTCTTTTCTCGAAAACGACACATACGATTTTTCTGAATCTTTTTTAACAGAAAGTTAACTATCCAAACAACTTGTTAAAACTATCCAGACAATGGTTCAAAAACCGGAAGTAGTCGAAAAAATATCCGATATTTTGAGAAAAAAAAACGTAAAAAGTAAAAAGATAGGTTGCCAGGCAACGAAACATACGCCCACAGCAGCTAAATCGTCCGGGCAGTCAACAAGTGTTGTCGCATATTTTTACTTCTTTCGGTAATGAAACATTTATAATACACTAAAATCTGATTAAGAGTAACAACTCATGAAGTAATTATCAGTAAACCATTAGAATTTGTTTGGTTTTTATAAAGTTCTGCCCCATGCTAACGTTTAGTATACAAAAGTTTTAATATCATGGATTTAGCTGTTCAAGTCATAAAAATTCATTGAAAATCAATATACTTGTTCGTCTCAAGCTCTTAAACTCTGTGTATCAATCTGAAGTCAACTCTGGCAGTAATTACCGGAAATCGCTGAAAATCAAAAGGCTTCTTCGTCTCATGACCTTAAACACTGTGTATAAATTTAAAGTCAATCAGATATTAACTTTGGCCTTTAAAGCGTCCACAAGATTTTTTTTAAGTGATCAAGGGCCATAACTCTGGCAGTAATTATCGAAAATCGCTGAAAATGAATAGACTTCTTTGTCTCATGACCTTAAACACTGTGTATAAATTTAAAGTCAATCGGATATTAACTGTAGCCTCTAAGAGCGTCCACAAGATTTTTCAAAGTGATCAAAGGCCATAACTCTGGCAATAATTATCTGAAATCACTGAAAATCAATAGGATTCATCGTCTCATGGCCTTAAACACTGTGTATAAATTTAAAGTCAATCGGATATTAACTTTGACCTGTAGAGCGTCCACAAGATTTTTTGAAGTGATCAAGGGCCATAACTCTGGCAGTAATTATCGGAAATCGATGAAAATCAATAGGCTTCTTCGTTTCATGACCTTAAACACTGTGTATAAATTTAAAGTCAATCGGATATTAGCTTTAGCCTCTAGAGCGTCCACAAGATTTTTTGAAGTGATCAAGGGCCATAACTCTGGCAGTACTTGTCGGAAATCGCTGAAAATCAATAGGCTTCTTCGTTTCATGGCCTTAAACACTGTATATAAATTTATTAAGTTTAGCCTCTAGAGCAATTGTGGACTGACGGACGGGGGCGACGATAATATACGACCACATTTCAATGAGGCCTTTTCGCGGCACTTTACCACGTGATGCGGTAGAGTTGACAGGTCTGCTCTCAATCCACCTGTTCAAGTTATCCTGACAAGGTTCTGTAAACAGGAAGTAGGCGAAAAAATTTCGTAGTTTTTGTAAGGATTTTGGTTTTGCTTAATACTCTAAATTCCCGCATGTATGAAAGATTTTAAAATTATGAAAATAAAGTTCAGGTATAATACTGTCCAGAATGATTAATTGTGCAGAAGTAAAATTTAAGAGTGTTTTAGTAGGTTTGTGTTTAATGAAAACTCAACATGTTTTTTGCGGATTTACATGGGCGCGTCCGAAGTAAACAAGATTATTAAAAATATTACGAATTGATTTCTGTTTCTTTGCTTTTAAAGGGGAGGTAATCTTATTTTAGTCACGATTGTCCGGTCTATTTTTTGCCGCAGTACAGAATTATAAAGGCTTCGTGGACGTTGCCTGTCCATCTATACACGGTCCATGGTATTTAGTTCTTTATCCCTGAAGAAGTTAGTATCTTTACTGACGAAACGTTAGTTAAAACGATGGGTTTTTTTATATTGTATTCTATTAATTATTGTATATCACATGAAAATGTGAGCATATAAAAATTCTGTAAAACTAAATTTTCACTGAATCGCTCTATAATTCTACTATGTAAGAGTGTTTCCACACTTTCTACAGCTTTCTTCATTGATTTTGTCAACAAAGGGCCATAATTCAGTCAGAAATTAACACAATCCTACAAAATGGCAACTTGATCTGTAACTCAGCCATATACAGCAGTACAGCAAATTTCAATCAAATATCTCATGGTGAAAAAACAGCAATTTCATTTATTCAAAAATGGGCCCTATATGCAGACCAAAGTTAACGGAATCCCATAAAACGAGAACTTGGTCTGTAGCTCTGATATTTATGTAAATTAAACAAGCGGTTGCCATGCAAGATACGCCCACATTTTGCAAGAGATGGATAGAGAACAAGCTAAACAAAAAGCGATTTTTTGTACAATCAGGGGCCATAATTCAGGAAGTTATGATCCGATATGCGCAAATATCGACAGCAACCAAGATCTTTGGTTTATAAACATGCATTTCAAGTTTCATCAAAATATGATAAAAAATTGTGATCTCTAGAGGGTTCACAATCTTGATATACAAGATGTTTACACTAGTTGCGTAGACGGGCGGCAATTTTGTCTGGCAATTTTGGTCCGATTTTCATGAAACGTGATTTTTTGTAAAATCAAGGGGCCATAATCCATTAAGTAATGGTCTCAAATGCGCAAATATCGAACGGGACTGAGATCTTTGGGTTAAAAATATATTTTAAGTTTCATCAAAATCGGACAAAAATTGTGACCTGTAGATGGGCGGTACATTTACATACTTTTACACTTCATGTATTTGTGTACAAGGAGCGGCCATTTTCTCGGGCATTTTCATTTTGATTTTGCTAAAATTCGAACTCATTCTTTATTGCGGTGAAACAGTGATATATTTAAACAGTTTTTAAAATCAGATGAAAATTGTGACCTCTAGAGGATCCACAAGGTAAAAATGTGATTTTTCGTACAATCAGGGGCCATAATCCACGAAGTTGTGGTCTGCGCGAATATATCAAAAGGAACTGAGATCTTTGGGATATAAACATATACTATTCTCAGTTTCATCAAAATCGGATAAAAATTGTGACCTCTAGCGGGTCCACAACCTTGGTATTACATACTTTTACACTATTTGAGTTGAAGGAGCGGTCATTTTGTTGGGCAGTTTCGGTCTGATCTTTGCGAAATTTATTATGGTGTAACGGTGACATATTCAAACGTTTTTTTTTAAAATTGTGACCCTCTACTACAAAACCAGTCACATGTCACAATTTAAAAAAAAACTGAGATTTAATGCTTATCTAAAAGAGCACTGAAACATCTTTCTGTTGGTATAAAAAATATGCAAATCACCCAAAAATTGCAAGTATCAAAATAAAATTTGGTTTATATAATAATGTGTGAGGTACCAACATTTGTACAAAAATTCACCAACATCCTTCGATCCCAACATATTTTTTTTTTTTCAGTTTTTCTTAAATTAACCTGAAACCCAAATTTGCCGCAATGGCTGTGTTGTGGCTATGCTTAATTTGGCCCCTTTTCATGCTTTCAATAAGATTTTTGTTTCATCAAAGCATTACATGTTTCACATAAATTCAGTTGTTAGCTTGAATTTATTTTAAAATTAGCCAAAATAAAAAGAGAAAGAAAAAGTGGGTTACCAATGGCACCCATATATATAAATTGGATTTTTTCACCAAAAGAAGGAAAATTACAACTGAACCATCTAACTCGGAGAGTGGAGTGTGGGGGAGAGAAACTTGGCCCAATATCATATGATAGTATTCAATTTAACATCACAAACATATCTTCTTTTTTTCAAATTTTTCTTCATCACACCTGGATTCACTAATTTTTGTCTTTGTGGTTATGGAAATGAAAGTTATGAAACATCCACACTCTAAAGAATATTTTTTCATTTTTTAACACATTAACATATTTTTTGGTTTAGTATTTAATGACCAAAGGCAAATACTCATAACAAAAGTGTTTTTGTAGGTTACCATGGCAACCATTTTAATAAAATAGGTTTTACTTCGCACCTCGAGCGAAATTTTGCCCGTACCACACATTCAAACTGTCAGGGGTTCTCCTACATGTATGTGAGCGAAATTTTGGCCAGTTAACAATATTCCAACTGTCAAGAGCTCTTCTGTGTATGAGAACTCCTGCATGACCCCACATGGGACCTAGGCTTTTCATAACTTACCATGCGAACGACTAGATGCTGTTTCTCAAGTCCCTGTCACACTAAATGCTAACATTTCAGACAATCAATGATATTGGTGCTAATATTAACATTTTCTCTCTGTCATATTGCATTGCGGAACTTCCACACTAGACTGAACTAAAAGACTTGGGTGGTGAGGATGGGGGTGGGGGTGGTGAGGATGGGGGGTGGGGGTGGATTCAATAGTATTTATAAGAGGAGTCGAGAAAAATAATTTTTGCAATTGTGTGCCAAATACAAAATTAGTAGCTTTTTCAGACTCTCCTTTGTGCTCCACTGACAAGGGGGAAATTCTATACAATACTCATACTGTTTAATACAGAGAACTGGTTTGACTAGGATTCTCCGGTCTTTATCAAGCAATATGATACAATTATAAACAAGCGGCTGCCAGGCAGGATACGCCGACATTTTTCAAGAGATGGATAGAGAACAAGCTAAACAAAAAGCGATTTTTTGTACAATCAAGATCTTTGGATTATAAACCTGCATTTCAAAATCGGGTGAAAATTGTGACCTCTAAAGAGTCCACAACCATGATATACCATATTTTTTACACTATTAGAGTACGAGGGGCGGCCATTTTTTACGGCAGTTTTGGTCTGATTTTCATGAAATTCGAACTCAACCATCATTAGGGTGTAACGGTCATATATTCAAACCTTTTTTTTTGAATTGGATAAAAATTGTGACTTCTACAGGAACCACAAACTAAAAACGCAAATTTTCGTACAGTCAAGGGCCATAATTCAGGACGTTACGATCCGATATGCGCAAGATCTTTGGGTTATAAACATGTATTTCAAGTTTCATCAAAATCGGATCAAAATTGTGAACTGTAGCGGGTCCACAACCTTGATATACCATATTTTTACAATGTTTGCGTTCGAGGGGCAGCCATTTTGTCCGGCAGTTTTGATCCGATTTTCACGAAATTCGAACTCAACCGTCATTAAGGTGTAACGGTGATATATTCAAACGTTTTTTTTAAAATCGGAATAAAATTGTGACCTCCATAGGGTCCACAAGCTAAAAAATGTGATTTTTCGTACAATCAGGAGTCATAATTCAGGAAGTCACGGTCCGATATGCGCGAATAACGAAAGGAGCCAAGATCTTTGGTTTATGAACTTACATTTCAAATTTCAACAAAATCAGATAAAAATTGTGACCTCTATAGAGTCCACAAGCTAAAAATGCGATTTTTCGTACAATCAGGGGCCATAATCAATGAAGTTAAGGTCCAATACATGCCAATATTGAAAGGAGATCTTAGGGAGATAAACCTATATTTCAAGTTTCGTTGAAATCGAATAACCAGCGGCTGCCAGGCAGGATACGCCCACATTTTGCAAGAGATGGATAGAGAACAAGCTAAAAACAAATGTGATTTTTTGTACAATCAGGGGCAATAATCCAGAAAGTTATGGCCTGAAATGTGCAAATATCAAAAGGGACAGAGATCTTTGGGATATAAAGATATGATTTAAGTTTCATCAGAATCAGACAAAAATTGTGACCTCTAGAGGGTCGACAACTTTCAAATTGCATACTTTTACACAATTTGCGTAGGAAGAGCGGCCATTTTGTTAGGCAGTTTCATTTCGATTTTCCCGAAATTTGAATTCAACCTTCATTATGGTGGAATGGTGAAATATTTAAATGGTTTTTAAAATCGGAAAAAAATGTGACCTCTAGTGAATGTGCAAGCTATAAATACCATTTTTCGAACAATCAGGGGCCATAACCCAGGAACTTAAGTTCGGGTATCCGTGATTATCAAAAGGATCCATGATTTTAGTGTGTAATGGTGATATATTCACACATTTTTTTTAAATCAGATAAAAATTGTGACCTCTACAAGGACCACAAGCTAAAAACGCTATTTTTCGTACAATCAAGGGCCATAATTCAGGAAGTTACTATCCGATATGCCGAATATCGAAAGGAACTAAGATTTTTGGGTTATTAACTTACATTTCAAGTATCATCAAAATCAAAAGAAAATTGTGACCTCTAGAGGGTCCACAACATTGATATATACCATATTTTAACACTATTTAAGTACGAGGGACGGCCATTTTGTCTGCCGGTTTTAATCCGATATTTACGAAATTTAAACTCAACTATCCTTAGGGTGTAATGGTGATATATTCGAATGTTTTTTTTTTAAATCGGATAAAAATTATGACCTCTATAGGGTCGAAAAGCTAAAAACATGATTTTTCGTACAATCCGGGTCATAATTCGGGCAGTTACGGTCAGATATGCGCGAATATCGAAAGGAAACGAGATCTTTGGGTTATAAACTTACATTTCAAGTTTCAACAAAATCGGATAAAAATTTTGACCTCTATAGGGTCCACAACCTTGATATACCATATTTTTATGCTATTTGAGAACGAGGGGCGGCCGTTTTGTCTGTCTGTTTTAGGCCGATTTTCACAAAATTCAAACTCAGCCAACCTTGGAGTGTAACGGTGATATACTAAAACGCTTTTTTAAATCGGATAAAAATTATGACCTCAATAGGGTCCACAAGCTACAAACAAGATTTTTCGTACGATCAGGGGCCATAATTCAGGAAGTTACGGTCCGATATGCGCGAATATATCGAAAGGAACCGAGATCTTCGGGTTATAAACTTACATTTCAAGTTTCAACAAAATCGGATAAAAATTGTGACCTCTATATGGTCCACAACCTTGATATACCATATTTTTACGCTATTTGAGAACAAGGGGCGGCCATTTTGTGTCAGTTTTGGGCCGATTTTCACAGAATTCGAACTCAGCCGTTCTTAGGGTGTAACGGTGATATACAAAAACGATTATTTAATTCGGATAAAAAGTATGACCTCTATAAGGTCCACAAGCTAAAAACGTGATTTTTCGCACTATCAGGGGCAAGAATTCAGGAAGTTACGGTCCGATATGCGCGAATATCGAAAGGAAAAGAGATCTTTAGGTTATAAACTTACATTTCAAGTTTCAACAAAATCGGATAAAAATGTTAACCTCTATTGGGTCCACAACCTTGATATACCATATTTTTACGCTATTTGAGGACAAGGGTCGGCCATTTTGTCTGTCAGTTTTGGACCGATTTTCACAGAACTCGAACTCAGCCGTCCTTAGTGTGTAACGGTGATATACTAAAACGATTATTTAATTCGGATAAAAATTATGACCTCTATAGGGTCCACAAGTTAAAAACGTGATTTTTCGCACTATCAGGGGCCAGAATTCAGGAAGTTACGGTCCGATATGCGCGAATATCGAAAGGAACCGAGATCTTTGGGTTATAAACTTACATTTCAAGTTTCAACAAAATCGGATAAATTGGGTCCACAACCTTGATATACCATATTTTTACGCTATCCCAGTTAACATTGATGGTTAGATTTACGTAAAGCTTACGTCATTATGGTTAGATTTTGGTTAGCGTCCAATAATGGTAAAATTTTATGGTTACATTTACGTTACTTTTACGTCAGAATGGTTATGGTTAGTTTTACGTCAGAAAATGACGTAAATCTAACGTAAACTTTATGACGGTTATCTAACCAAATTTTTTCGCTTTGAATACTTCTGGATTAAATAACCATACCAATGTATGCACATTCTAATAACTGATAAATAGTTAGAATTCAGTTCAGACATAATAATGACATATGTATCATTGGTTACAAATTGAACGTTAATCTAACGTAAATTTTACGTCAGGTTTCTAATCGTTAGTTTTCTAACCTAAATCTAACGTTAGTTTTCTATCGTAAATCTAACGTTAGTTTTCTAACGTTAGTGTAACGTTATATTTTTGTCAGAATTTTAACCGTTAATTAACAGTTAGTTATCTAACGCAAACCTAACGTTAGTTTTCTAACGTAAAACAAATATCAGTTTAATGTCAAGATACTAACAAGTAAATTACAGTTAGTTTTTATTCGATAGTTTTCTAACGTAAAACAAAATGATCCATTCAGAATTACAGTCTGTAGATTAAAAGCACAAAAATTGGAATTGGGCATGATTCTTCCTCTGAGGATTGGACATAGACCAATATAAATAGGTACAACCTTGGTGGATCACGTCGAAATGGAGAGAGAGAGAGAGAGAGAGAGAGAGAGAGAGGGAGAGAGAGAGAGAGAGAGAGATGGAGTTTAACGTCCACTCGACACAAACTAGGTAATTTCGGGACTAACATATGGTTTAGTTTTATTTCAATAATTCGCTTGCGCGTAGGGGTCTTTAGCAGTCGGAGGAAACCGGAGGACCCAGAGAAAACCCACGAGGTTAGACACGTCGAAATGGAACAAAATCTGTTAATAACTGAAACTTGTAAACTATCGGTACTTACAGACAAAGTGTTAACAAAAACGTGGGTGTGGCACCGTCCAAGGGGGTCCAATCATACACCAAAATCAATAGTTGCCATGCTCAAGGTATAAGGAATAAGTATAACAAGTTCCAAGACAATCAATTCAGAATTTTGGCCTGCAGACGCTTGTGGGTATGGGAACCACAGACATACACACCGACAGGGGCGACGGCAATATACGTCTACATTATAAATGTGGACGTATCAAAATGTGCATGGCTCTGACCCTCGGGATTGGGACATGCACCAAAATCAATAGTTGCCATCCTTGGGCTATAAGTATGGTGGCTGATAGTGGCCATGTTAAATCTCGCCCTTTTCATAACGCGACAACACGACATCACGACAGTATTGACGCAATCATACGACACTTTATTCTGTCGTATCATCGTGTTATTTTTATCGTAACGTCGAGATGTCGACTTATTGTCCTAGTCTCTTTCTACAAGTCACAAAAATACAGCTGTACTCATTACATCATATATAGGCCTAAGTAGTAGATTTGATAAATATAAAAGAGATAGTAGGAAAACGTTGATTAATTATTTGTTTTCTCAAAATAATGAAACATTTTGTGTCCACAATTGAATTATATTTGGTATTATATTTAAAAAATCTAGAATTACAATAGCAGGACCAAAGTGAGTTAGCTAAGTTAATTCCTTGAAGAAAAAGTGGTGTCGGGAGGTATCGAACAAGTAAGCATTCATTGCCATGTGTACGACACCCACCAATATTTATAGATGACTGGAGCGATAGTTTAAAAATGATTTCAGAAGACAGGATGGGAAGGGGATTGTAAAAAACCCAAATCGGGTCACATTCTTTAAAATCACAGCATTATCATAGTGCAGCACGTCACCCCAATAGTTGCAGGAGTTTTTTGGAATGAGGTGGAGAAAACGATTCGCAGCATGTCATTGAGTCAACTAGCGTGGTTTTGAATACCCGGTTGTACGTGACAAGGTGTAGGGTCGCCTGTCAAACCTCGTTATCAAGCACAATGATAACAATAAGAGAATACTTATCGAAACGTTGTGCTTGTGTATAATAAAACAGTGATTGTTGTCCCATATAACTGTGTCAGTTTTGTTTTTTTATTTATAGAAGGGTCTTGTAGATAAAGACTATAGCGCATGTGCAGTTTTAAACTTCCGAGACGACAAGTCGATGATACGACAGTTTAGTGTTTTGTCGTACCGTCGTATCATCGACTTGTCGTGGCGATAAGTCGATAATACGACAGCACGACAAAATAAGGTCGATGATACGACAAAATCAGACGATCTTACGACAGTTTGTTCTGTCGTAAGATCGCCCGATTTTATCGTAAGATCGTGTGATTTTGTCGTGCCGTCGTATCATCGACTTGTCGACTTGGCGTCTCGGAAGTTTAAAACTGCACATTGCACATGCGCTATAGTCTTAATCGACAAGACCCTTTCTATAACTATTCGCTAAAACACTTGGCAAATGTGAAAATAATATAATTTCAAAATTAAAATAGTTTTAGAAAATATATTTTTATAGGTCTGTTTTTTTTTTTCGTTTTATCTGTCAACACTTTACCTACAGGCCGCGAATCTAGATGGACTTTGTTCAAATTTGGCACAATCATTACTTTCAAAGAAAGGATGACACACACGGATGTAAATGCATGACCGAACCACGACTGTCATATTGAAACTTGTTTTTTAAAATCTTTTTTTCTTCGATCGGCTGCTTGTTTTCCTTGTTTTCAAGTTAAATGGTGATCCATTAGAAGGAACATTTTGAGTAAATGTATCATTGATACGGATTCGAAATGTAATATTTACTACCCTATGTTGTTTAATTAATTTTAGACACATTAATTTCCAGTCGTATCAAACATCATTGATAGGGACCTGCCATTTTATTGATTCCGAAATTATTTGTTAAACAAAATAAGAGGGGGGGGGGGGGTGCGTAGGGGACTTTCGGAGTGTGTTCATAGCTGAGGGCAATACTGGGCCTATTTTTAATCATCTAGGCCCCGATCCCATTAGTGATGCCAAACGGATGAATACGCGATAAGGTCAATAACAGCTGCAAATCGCTTTCTTCACCTCATAAAAAAACCTCCCCTGCACTTATTGGGATGGCGTGCTACACCAATGCAGTGATTTTCTGTGATCTGATTTGAGGTTTTATATAATCCCCTTCCCACTCTAATAAAATAAATTGGAAATCTTCTGAAATCGCTTCTAAACTATCGCTTCAGTAATCTATAAGTATTGGTGGGTGTCGTACACGAGGCAATGCATGCTTGTTCGATATATCAGCCACCATATATAAGGTATATATTCCAGTGTTCCAAGACGATCCATTAAGAATTGCGACCTGTAGGCACAGATACACAAAGACGAAATGGGTGTGCAGACACACAAAAAAATTGGGCGTGTTTGCCAGAATGATTTTGAGTGTCATTTGTAAAGAAGTGGCTCAATGCACAAGGCTAAACATATCCCACAGGAGAATACTACTGGTGTAGACTAGAATAATCAGACGCAAAAGACTGTCATTCAATTTGGACTTTTCGCATATTTCGCCGAGCATAACCGATTTAGAAATTACAGTAACCAGCGGCTGCCAGGCAGGATACGCCCACATTTTCGAGAGATGGATAGAGAATAAGCTAACAAGAAAGTGATTTTTCCTACTATCAAGGGCCATAATTCAGGAAATTACGATTCAATATGCGCGAATATCGAAAGGAAATGAGATCTTTGTGTTATAAACTTACATTTCAAGTTTCAACAAAATCGGATAAAAATTGTGACGTCTATAGGGTCCACAACCTTGATATACCGTATTTTTACGCTATTTGAGAATGAACGGCGGCCATTTTGTCTGTCAATTTTGGGTTGATTTTCACGAAATTTGAATTCAGTCGTCCTTAGGGTGTAACAGTGATATAATAATACAGTTTTTTTTAAATTGGATAACAATTATGATCTCTATAGGGTCCACAAGCTAAAAACGAGATTTTTCGTACAATCAAGGGGGGGTGGGGTGGATGGCTGAATGGTTAGCGTGCGCGCGCTATATCATAAAGTCTGTCATTGAGTCGACTGGCGTGGTTTCGAATCCCCGGTTGTACGTGGCAAGGAGTAGGGTCGCCTGTCCAACCTCGTGGGTTTTCTCCGGGTCCTCCGGTTTCCTCCCACTGCTAAAGACCCCTACGCGCAAGCGAATTACGTAAATAAAATTAAACCATATGTTAGTCCCGAAATGACCTAGTTTGTGTCGAGTGGACGTTAAACCCCATTTCTCTCTCTCTCTCTCTCTCTCGTACAATCAGGGGTCATAATTCGGGAAGTTACAGTCCGATATGCGCGAATATCGAAAGGAACCGAGATCTTTGGGTTATAAACTTACATTTCAAGTTTCAACAAAATCGGATAAAAATTGTGACCTCTATAGGGTCCACAACCTTGATATACCATATTCTTACGCTATTTGCATGAGAACGAACGGCCGCCATTTTGTCTGTCAATTTTGGGCTGATTTTCACGAAATTCAAACTCAGACGTTTTTTTTTTAAATCGGATAAAAATTATGACCTCTATAGGGTCCACAAGCTAAAAACGCGATTTTTCGTACAATCAGGGGCCATAATTCAGGAAGTTACGGTACGATATGCGCGAATATCGAAAGGAACCGAGGTCTTTGGGTTATAAACTTACATTTCAAGTTTCAACAAAATCGGATAAAAATTATGACCTCTATAAGGTCCACAACCTTGATATACCATATTTTTACCCTTTTTAAGAACGAACGGCGGCCATTTTGTCTGTCAATTTTGGGCCGATTTTCACGTACGGTTTTTTAAATCGGATAAAAATTATGACTTATATAGGGTCCACAAGCTAAAAACGCGACTTTTCGTACCATCAGGGGCCATAATTCAGGAAGTTACGATCCGATATGCGCGAATATCGAAAGGAACCAAGATCTTTGGGTTATAAACTTACATTTCGAGTTTCAACACAATCGGATAAAAATTGTGACCTCTATAGGGTCCACAACCTTGATATACCATATTTTTACACTATTTGAGAACGAAGGGCGGCCATTTTGTCTGTCAGTTTTGGGCCGATTTTCACGAAATTCGAACTCAGCCGTCCTTAGGGTGTAACAGTGATATAATAATACGTTTTATTTTTAATCGGATAAAAATTATGACTTCTATAGGGTCCACAAGCTAAAAACGCGATTTTTCGTACAATCAGGGGCCATAATTCAGGAAGTTATGGTCCGATATGCGCGAATATCGACAGGAACCGAGATCTTTAGGTTATAAACTTACATTTCAGGTTTCAACAAAATCGGATAAAAATTGTGACCTCTATAGGGTCCAGAAGCTAAAAACGTGATTTTTCGTACAAACAGGGGCCATAATCAATGAAGTTGTGATCCGATACATGCCAATATCGAAAGCAGCCGAGATCTTTTGGAGATAAACCTATATTTCAAGTTTCGTCAAAATCGGATACGAATTGTGACCTCTAGAGTGTCCACAAACAAATTGTGGACGGACGGACGTCCAGACGTCCGGACGGACAGGGGCGACGGCATAATACGTCCACATGAACATGTGGGCGTATAAAAACAGAAACGATGGAATGTAATTCAGTTTATATACATTCAAATTACATTTTATATGCCTTGCTACCCATTTGTATCCATTTCTAAGTGCCCAAGAATAGAGATTTAGCTCCTTTAATAGTTGCGGTCTGTAGGTGACACACAAAGAGAAAAACAAATGAATGAATGACCTACTCTCATTTCAAATTCCAAATGTCAAGGGTTATTTTACGTGCACACCCAATGTGAGCACAATATCTTGTTTTTTTGTCCAATTTGAAGGACTAGAAACTGTCTTTGCCAGGTTCTCTGTCCTACACCACTAACAAGGGGAACTTTCTCGACCAACATGGGGGTAACTTTGGCTAAATGGGTAAGACACTGGCTCGCTAGCCTGGAGGTCGGGTGTTCGATCCCTGCATTGGCCGAGAAAGTTCATCCAGATTTTCCGGCGCGGTTTCCCCTTAGGAGGGCCTAACAAGAACAGCTGTCTAGTCATTCGGATGGGACAAAAAACACGAGGTCCCGTGTACAAACTGGAGTGCACGTAAAAGATCCCTTGGCAGTTGGAATTCAATATAAGGGCAAGGCGTAGCGCCGCTGCCCGGGCAAAATTTCCCTCATAGCACACTGTATGGCGTATGCCCGAACCCCACATTTGCTAGCCAGTGTGTTACTAATTGAGTGACCGCGGCTCCTTCAGAAAAGGAGGTTAAATCCAAAACAGAAGTTTGTGAAATGTAGGTTTATCCTCATGGCCACAATGCTTCATACCAAATTTGAAAATGATCTGTCAACTGTAGCATCCACTGAACGTATAATAATAAAATTATTGAAATGAAAGAAATGAAATCGGTTTAACGCCCTACTGTTCTGCTGCGACTGCGCTAATGAAGACGGGCATGTGCCATACAATGTGCTATGAGGGAAATTTTGAACCGGCAGCGGCACTACGGCCTAATAATATCAAATCCAACTGCCAAGGGATCTTTTCGTGCATGCCAATGTATACATGGGACCTCGGTTTTCTGTCCTTTCTGAGTGACTAGTCTACTGTCCTTGTCAGGCTCCCCGTTCCTGCCCCTCTGACAAGGGGAAACCATGTCGGAAAATCCTGATGAACTTTCTCGACCAATGCAGGGATCGAACACGTGACCTCCGGACTACCGAGCCAGCATCTTACGCACTTACCGTGGCTTTATCAAAATTAGTAATGAAGATGTGCTATGACAGAAATTTTGCCTGGACAACACCTACTAATGAAGATGTGTTGCCTGGAGAGCAGCATTTCCACATATAGATTAAAAATAGTTCTAAGTGCACGCCCGCCTGTAAAAGAGGTTTTGTATTTGCTCATGGACCAAGTAACTTTAATTTAAATACACTTTTCCATCATTACCAATTACTAGTCTGCGGGTTCACTAGTCCGCGGGTGCACTTATCTGTGCGTTCACTAGTACACTGGTGCACTAGTCTGCCGCTGTAGGTATGATGACTGATATCACCCTTCGTAAGGCGATAACTCAACATCACAGCATTTTAACCCAACATCACAACATGTTAACCATTATAGCATATGCCCTTCTTCATTAGCCCACTTGGAGCAGAATAGTAGGACGTTCAACCCCATTTAAAATTCATTTTCATAATTTTCTGCACCAATCGGACTATTGAAGATAGTCATACGCGATGCAGAGTGCTATGACAGAGATTTTCTATGGACTGTGGCAGGGTGGAGGATCTGGCAAGGGATAAGGTATAGTTTTTCGGATCGTACGAAAAATCAAGTCCCCATGTACATATTGGCATGCACGTAAAAGACACTCCGACAGTTGGAATTCAATATCAGAGTAGGCCATAGTGCCGCTATCCGGGCAAAGTTTCCCTCATAGTATTAGTAAACTGTATATAGTGTATACCTGTCTTCATTAGCTCAATAAGAGCAAAACAGTAGGATGTTCAATCTCATTTCATATCATTTTATTTTCCTACTTTTCGGCACCAATGGAACTATAGAAGATAGGCTGGCCAGCGGACGAGTGCACCCGTTGACTATTGAGCATCATGGAGTCAAGTGAAGGTTAAACCCCATTTCTCTCTCTCTCTCCCTCTCTCTCTCTCTCTCTCTCTCTCAATTTTGATACCCAAAAACTTGACAAAACAAATAATGATTGTCGGAAACTGTTTCATAAAGTAGAGTTGTTCTCTACCAAAAAGTTATCACTGTCCAAGTGTTCGGAGTCGTCTCCACTTAGGCCGACAATGCATGAAGTGTTTTTATAATTAAAGTTATTAAATGTAGTACCTTGCACCAGTAAATATAAAATTAATGATCCTTGCACTAGTAAATATAAAATTCAAGATTATTTATATAAGGCCTTCATGTATGTTTGTACAAGTGTACATTCTTGTAATTGTATTACCATTAACAATATGGAGTTCAATTATACTATTCAAAAAAAGTAGGGGATATTTGATTTTTAAGTGTTATTAAAGTCACCTAATGAAACTGACGAAGAAACAAATGACAAAATGAAATGGCCTGTAACACGCCCTGCAACAACATGTAAAGCCGTTCTTCCAGCAACAGTGATTCCTCCCCACACCATAACAGAACCACCCCCAAATCGATCATGTCTGATGACGTTAACGTCTTGGAAGCGCTCGTTTCGACGACGCCACACCCTCCTACGTCTGTCCAAAAAATCAACAGTAAACCTTGACTCATCTGAAAACATCACATTGCTCCAGCGTCGATTATCCCAGTGTTGACGATCCCTACACCAACGACGTCTTGCCTGAATGTGATGATCTCTCAAACAAGGGATCACGCGAGGACGTCGGGCGCGAAGGTGACCCCTATGCAGTCGATTCCGAATCGTCTGGCCACTCACTCTCACACCAGTGTCTGTTTGAAGACGAGCGCTGATCTGATTTGCTGTGATGACACGATTTCTCAAGGCCAAGGTACGGATAAATCGATCCTGGGCTTGAGTTGTCGCCCTTGGTCGACTTGAGCGTGGTCTGTCCTGTACAGATTGTGTATCACGGTATCTGGACCATAGCCTGCTTATGACAGACTGAGAAACATTCATCGTCCGCGCCACAACCGCCTGTGTAGTGCCGATCTGTAGCATGCCAAGGGCACGTAACCTTTCATTTTGGGTAAGCCAACGCATATCAAAATTTGTTTTCTGGTCACTAAAACAATTAAACTGATGTTTCCATCCTGGAATTCAATGCCACAATGACTGTAACATTCAAAGTCAGAGTCGTGCAAATCTTGGGTTGGACCCCCATGATGATCCCAAGCATCACCTGCATTCCATGCGGTAGCTATTGGTGCGTTTGGGCGTCACATGTAACTGGAAATGTTTCTTCTGTTAGGTTCTATAGTGACTTTTTTCGTAGTCATTTGCATATTTTAGTATCATGCCCCCAAAATCAAATATCCCCTACTTTTTTTGAATAGTATATAATAACCTTTTGCCTTGTTCATAAATCCTTACCTTTTTTAAAATTTAGTTCTTAATATGAAACTATCTAAATAAAATACTGCTTAAATCAATATGTGTTGTTACTGTCAATCAAGATGGCGGCTATCTACATATACAATATATAAAATAGGTCACGAGTCGATTGTTGCGGTTTGTTTTATTTCGAATTTAAAAGTTCAACACTTAATCATTTAAGTTGTAAAACCCTATAAAAATAAAGCTTATAAAAAGGTAGGGCCAACATGTAGATGGGTGAATTGAAAAGTGTGGTATTGCTAAGACTAGTTCCGGTTTTTTTTGAGTTATGAGTCTGAACAAATAGATCATAATGACCCAGTTATGGCCCTTGATTATATGAAAACGGGCCATAACTCACGGCGTAATTAACAGAAATTGCTGAAATTCAATAGGCTTCTTCGTTTCACTAATTTAAATGATGCATATCAATTTCAAACAGATCAGATGATAACTGTTAATCCAGGAAGTTATGGTCTTGCATGCGCGAATATCGACAGGAACTGAGATCTTTAGGTTATAAAATGGATACAAATTGTGACCTCTAGAGTGTCCACAAGCTAAAAACGTGATTTGTTGTACAATCAGGGGTCATAATCCATTCAGTTATTGTCCGATATAAGCGAATAACGAAAGGAACCAAGATCTTTGGGATATAAACATACATTTTAAGTTTCTTCAAAATCGGATCAAAACTGTGACCTCTAGAGGGTCCACAACCTTTGTATTACATACTTGTACACAAATTTGTGTAGAAGGAGCGGCAATTTTGTCGGCCAGTTTCGGAGCAATTTTTACGAAATTCGATTTCCATCATTATTAAGATGTAACACTGATATATTTAACTTTTTTTAAAATCAGATAAAAATTGTGACCTCTAGAGGAACCAGAAGCTAAAAATGTGATTTTTCGTACAATCAGAGGTAGTAATTATCAGAAATTGTTGAAAATCGAAAATTTTCCTCATCTGAACAAAGCACTATGCATCAATTTCAACTCATTCAGATGATAACTTTAGCCTCTAGAGTGTCATCCTCGGTATCCGCAGTGGCATATTTCCGTTCTACTCCACTAAACCCTGGTTCCATTCATGAGGTATTTACGAATTCAAATTATCTGCCCATGATGATTTCATTGGCCATGTACGTTGATTCTGCGAACCAATCAAAAAAACAGTTTACACACCAGTCATTGTTTAGGTTCTCCACAATACAGCAGCATGTGCGCTCAATTATGACTAAGTTTACAACAACTATTTGCCAATCTTAGTTGCAATCTTCCCTTCACCCACTCGCTTTCTTTTTATGAATTTTTTTTATTGGTCGATAAATATAGCTCAATTATCAAGGGTGGATAAGTTGACTATGTGTCTCCCCTTTAAATGGACCCAGGTGTTAGTGAAGTGGAAGTTCCACTGTGGAACAGAATGATATGACTTGGGATACCGAGGATGCTAGAGTGTCTACAACACAATATAACCACATTTCAATAAGGGGCATAGTGGTATTGCTAAAAGAAGCAGTTCAAAAAGGCAAGAGCCACTCTCGGGGGGTCTTTCTTTGGAATATTTGTTGATCAATGGCTATTCTAGTCTGTGAAGGAAATGACCTGCCCAGACAACATCTGTAAAGCCTGACAACCTACAGTCCAAGCAACTTTTATTTTGACTATGAAAAGCTTACATACTATTTTCTCCATCTCTGTGTGAAACTGCCAGATGTTTTTCTAGTATAATTCTAGCTAATAAAGCCAGTGACAAGTCTACCTAAAAAAGTTAGCAAACCAAGTATAAATGCTTAAATACTAGAGGAAGATTTGGATCATATTGCAATTTTCCATAGCAAACAAACTGTAAGAAAAATTGGTGGCGATTCAACAGTGATGATAATACACCACACAGAATGAACGTATGACAATATTTACCTCATCTGCCATATCTAAAAGTATGTGTTGGCGACCTTTAGAAACACCATCTTTGTATCTGAAATATAACAATATGGTTCAAATTTCTTTAATTCAAAAATGCACAACATTTCAACTATCATACAGATAGGTTGCCAGGCAACGAAACATACGCCCACAGCAGCTAAGTTGTCCGGGGAGTCAACAAGGGTTGTCGCATATTTTTTTTCCTTTAGGCAGAAATGAAAACATTTATAACACACTAAAATCTGATTACAAGTGTTCAACCCATTTGGTTTCAAGTTCTGCCCTATTCTAATATTTAGCATACAAAACATTTAATATCAGTTGCCATAATTATTGGAAATCGTTGAAAATTGATAGGCTTCTTCGTCTCATGACCTTAAATTTAAACACTGTATTAAATACAAGAGCATTGCTAACGCTGCAATATACATCCACATTCCTGCTTTGATTGATATGGTACTTTTTAAATTTTGCCAAATTTACAGACAAAATATTAACAAAAAAGTGGGCATGACACTGCCCCATGGGGTCGGGGCATGCACCAAAATAAATAGGTACTGTCTTTAAGGAATAAATATGCAAAGTTCCAAGATGATCCATTCAGAATTATAGCCTGTAGACGATAAATACAAAAATTAGTGTGGCTCTGTCTCTGGGGTTTAGATATGGAACAATATAAATAGGTACCACCCTGTTAATGAAATGATTGATATGCTCAATTTGAACAAAATCTGTTCATTATTGGAACCTATAGATTATTTACGGATAAAAACTTACAAAGATAGGTTGCCAGGCAACAAAACATACGCCCACAGCAGCGAAGTCGTCCGCGGGGTCGACAAGGGTTGTCGCATATTTATTCTTTTATAGGTAATTAGGGGAATTTAATAGACAATTTCATACAGATGACATTATAATTTTCGTCGTTTGAGGGTATACAAAGTTCTGAAGATAGGTTGCCAGGCAACGAAACATACGCCCACAGCAGCTAAATCGTCCGGGCAGTCAACAAGTGTTGTCGCATATTTTTACTTTTTTAGGTAATGAAACATTTATAATACCGGTACACTAAAATCTGATTAAGAGTAACAACTCATGATGTAATTATCAATCTGAAGTCAATCGGATGATAACTTTAGCCTCTAGAGCATCACAAGATCAAGGGCCATAACTTTGGCAGTAATTATCGGAAACCGTTGAAAATCAATTGGATTCTTTGTCTCATGACCTTAAACACTGTGTATAAATTTAAAGTCGATCGGATATTAACTTTAGCCTCTAGAGGGTCCACAAGATTTTTCAAAGTGATCAAGAGCCATAACTCTGGCAGTAATTATTGGAAATCGCTGAAAATCAATAGGCTTCTTCGTCTCATGACCTTAAACACTGTGTATAAATTCAAATTTAATCGGATATTAACTTTGACCTCTAGAGTGTCCACAAGACTTTTGGAAGTGATCAAGACCATAACTCTGGTAGTAATTATCGGAAATCGCTGAAAATCAATAGGATTCTTTGTCTCCTCGTGACCTTAAACACTCTGTATAAATTTAAAGTCAATCGGACATAAGCAATTGTGGTCGCCGGACCGCCGGACGTACAGGGGCGACTGTTAGTGTTATTTTATTGGTCTGTGTATTGGAAAAGGTCAAGGTCTTGTGAATAAATATGGCGGTCAAGATTAGTTGTTTTTAATATCTGGGTGGAAGTTTTCATGGTAGCAGAGCGTGAGAAAAAATGATAGTGCTTGTGTTGAGGTTATTTAATAGATGATAGAAGTGAACATTTAGTGAATTGAAGGAAATATTCCAGAACATTGTCCGCGGCGTTTTTTGTCGGGAAAACGAAGAGAACAAGACATTTAGTGAGTGATTTGTAAAGAATAGGCGATTATGGCGACTACAGAACTCCACCTGCGTTTACAGGCTTAAAACCCTATAACAGGTGGGTGGATGAAGTAAAAGTTTAGCAGACTGTTACTGAGCCCTTATTGGTACCTTAGACAGACATACTCCCCTTAAGAAGCGCACTGTTACCATCAGACCCTACAGTAAATGGTTCAATGATTCCCTTTTAACATTAAAACACCAATGTCGGAGTGCCGAAACCAGCTGGCGAAGGTCAGGTCTAGTAGTGCACCGTCAAATATACAAATGTAAACGTAACCAGTACTCATCTGAGTTAAGATCAATCAAGATTAAAAATATCTTCAAGATCTTATTACCACGCCTAGTAACTCTAAAACACTGTTTCAAACTTTCAACAACCTTACAAAAGACCCTTCTGGGGATAAGTACCCATCATGTTTTGACAAAGATACTCTACCAGAGATTTTATCTGACTTTTTTTATAAGTAAGATAAACAAAATCTGTGATCAGTTTCCCGATGAGACCGAACAACATATCTCCTTACTTGACAGTGTAGATGATTCAAACCGATTAACATTTAATCCAGTTTCTGTGATAAATCTCAAGAAAATTATTCGAAATGCTCCCACAAAATCATGCGATCTAGACGCTATACCAACATGGCTCTTAAAGATATGTTTACCACACCTGCTTCAGATATTATTCACTTTAATAAATGACTGCATCTCTAGCTGCCAGTTTCCGACTGCATTCAAAACAGCCCAGACTGTCTTAAAAACTACCGACCGGTATCAAATTTATCGTTTGTTTCGAAAGTCATCGAGAAAGTTATTGCTGAACAACTCAAAGAACATCTAACTCATGAGAATCTCTCAGAACCATTTCAGTCCGCATATCGAGACAATCATAGTTCTGAAAGTGCACTAGTCAGAGTGAGTAATGACTTATTGCGTGGTATGGACAACAAGTGTGTCATATTGTTTGTTTTACTTGATCTTTCTGCAGCAATCCACACTATTGATCATCATATTTTACTTCACAGGCTCAAATATAGGTTAAAATTATCTGACTCTGCTGTAAAGCTTATTCAGTCATACTTATCTAATCGCAATCAGATTGTATGTGCAGGCAATGCTAAATCAAATCCAGCCCAAGTAAAATTTGGTGTTCCCCAAGGATCGGTCTTGGGACCAATTCTGTTTACTATCTATACCTCTCCCCTTGGTGAAATCATCCGCAAAGACGGGGTGACTACCATCTTTTTGCAGATGACACTAAACTCTATCTAATAGGACCACAATGTGATATTCCAGACAGCAATTGGAACGCTGCATTGAGAGCATCAAAATATGGATGACTGCAAACTTTCTTAAACTGAACTCTGACAAAACAGAGTGCATGACCATTTGCTCAAAATCATATGTTTCATCAATAGATAGTCACCCCATTCATGTTGGAATTGATCACATCAGCCCTGTTCAATCTGCCAGAAATGTGGGTGTAATGTTTAACACTACCATGGATATGTCAAAACAAGTTGCAGTGGTATCAAAGGCATGTAACTTCCAGCTGTTCAACATTGGTCGTGTACGAAAATACTCAAATACTGATTTAACTAAACTGTTAGTGAACTCTTTAATCACATCTAGATTGGACTATTGTCCAGCTTCTTCTCTTCGCTCACTATAAAAGATACAAAACACTGCTGCACGTCTGATCACCAGAACAAGACTACGCAACCACATTACACCTGTGCTCAAATCCCTTCACTGGCTCCCCATAAACAGACGTATTCAATATAAGATAACCATCCATGGTTTAGCTCCTAACTACCCGAACAACTCGATCAACATCAAAACACGACCTTGTTATTCCAAAAACTTTGAAAGTGTCATGTGGTGATAGGGCATTTTCAGCGGCAGCACCCATCCAATGGAATAAACTCCCAGCAACATTAAAATAATCCAGAATTTTAGAATCCTTTAAATTATCCTTCAAGACTTACTTATTTAACTGTGAATACCAAACGTGACAGTGCAGCTCAGGGCCATCGAGTAGAACAGTTCTAGATGAGAGGCGCTATACAAATTCATTATTATTATTATTATTATTATTATTATTATTATTTTTAGCCTCCAAAACAAATTTTTTGTTGTAATGAGTTATATTTATTCTACTGTTAAAATCATGATATTTGATTCCAATAGACAGACAGTATAAATCAATACAATCAAATTGATATAAAAAAATGTTTCTAACACCTTCTGTTGCCGAGAAATAACCAATTTTGTCAACATAGCTTTTTACGAATTTTCGCATTTTAATTTCAGTTTATGGGTTCTGGGTTAACTGATTATTGCCTGATTTGTATAAAAGAAAAGCTCATATGCTCTGTGGTGCAAATTCTCAACTTTTTTCTGCCGTTAAGTTTTCTGTGGGCACCGGAAGTGACGTAATTTTGTCCAAAACTTCAATTTTGACGTGTCGAAAGGTCTTGTGAAAAGAAAATATTAATGTTTACAAATCCAAAAGATCAAGAAGAATGCTCCTACTAAAGATGTGAAATGTTTCGGCTTAGTTTTTTTTATTTCGGTTTTGTATTTGTGCCATTATGATTTAAAGGTGAAGAAAAGGTGTAAATATGAGCTATTTTATAAAAAATACATTGCATTCAGGCTTTTTATATTTTAAAATATTTCTTGACAACTTTCATATAAACCTGTAGCAAAAATCCCAACGAAGACTATGTATGTCAAAATTTATTTGTAATATTAGCAGATGCCGAGAAATAGACAACTTTTCATGAGTCACTTTTCACGTAATTTTGCCTGTAAAGGAGTTAATTAAATGAACAATGAACAAATAGAATGAACCCATGCGAACATATAGATATCGCAAAATGGTTTCTAACTTGTACGGTTGCAGAGAAATAGACGATTTACTACAAGTCACTTTTCAAGGTTTTTGGTCTATAAAAGTGTCAATTATTATTCGATTTTTATAAAATTTCATACCATGTGATGCCTTATGGCATTTCTGATTTCGTAGAACTAATTTAACATTTTCATTATCACCGAAAGTAATGTCATTTTGGCAAAAACTGTATTTTTAGCCTTCAAAACGATATATTTATCATTCGTTTAAAATTATATTTGATTCCAAGTGACATATAGATTGGATCAATACGATTGTTAGTCCGATCGTCAATGTAAATTCGTCGGCTTTTCGGGTAGAAATCATGGAATAAGCTTTATTTTGTAGGTTTTGATGTTTGATTACAAAAAACTAATGTTGACATTTTTTTTGAGTAGGTCTTAACAGTATGGGAGGCCATCATTTGAGGGTAGCCATTTTGCGATAATATTCCAAATTATTTTTTATTTTCACCTTATTTATAATGTTATCTACATATCAACTGTGGTTTGGCAATGTATTAATATTGGCGGCATTCATGACTATATCTCAGATTGTTTTCCATAATTTCATGATGATATTTCCAAGATGGCGCCCATTTTAAGCGGGAACATCGGTTGATGCGCTGATTTTGATTAAGTAGCAGTGTTTGGTGTCAATATATATGTTTTCGGGGTCACAGATTCCATTCCTGACATTTACAACCTTGTAAAATGATCACATGTTCATATACTCAGCATATTACCAAGATGGCGGGCATTTTGGGCGAGAAAATGAGACAATGTGCAGATTTTGATTAAGTGGTAGTGGTTGGTGTCAAAATATATGTTTAAGGGGGCGCAGAATCAATTTCTGACATTTACAACCTTGTAAAATGATCACATGTTCACACGATTAGTATATTTCCAATATTGCTGCCACTTGTGGTGGGAAAATCGGACGATGGGTTGATTTCGATTAAGTAGTTGTCATTGGTGACAATATATAATTTTTCGGGGAGGCAGATTCGATTTCTGTCATATACAACTAGGTGAAAATAATAAAATAAGTTGGAATATTATCGCAAAATGGCTACCCTCAAATAATGGCCTCCCATACTATGAAGACCTACTCAGAAAAAATGTCAACATTGGTTTTTTGTAATCAAACATCAAAACCTACAAAATAAAGCTTATTCCATGATTTCTACCCGAAAAGCCGACGGATTGGATAAAATAAAATAAAACCAAGTACGAACAATCCAAACCATTAGACAAAATTCGAAGTCCTAAAAAAAACGGTATAGGCAAAATAGTGTAACAAACCGAATCCGACTATGTATAGATGTCCACAAATTGCTTCTAGCGTGTTCCCTTGTCGACATCTAACCAATTTTGTCAGGATCCCTGTTAAAGATTTTTTTCCATTTTAATATCACATTAGATAGTCAGCTAAGTTAGAGGTAATTTAGAACTAATTTTGTCAGGATCACTTTTTTGACATATCTAACACATGGTAACCAATGTATAAAGGGAATTGATATTGCTGGATTTGGTTGATTCTGCATCCATTTTATAACACGTGTGCAATGCTAATGTGGAAATCTGTTTAACGGTTTTATTGGTACCGGAAGTGAAATGGGTTCACAGGTAACGTGTCACCAGAACTGACATACGTTCAATGGTAACATGGCACTGGTGAAACCCGTCATTACTGTATCGCAGTTCTAGTTCTTCTTATTTTTTTTTTCCACTTGAGTATATCTCAAAAACTACTTGTCAGATCGATTCAATGCCTTCGGTTTTCCCGAGAAAGTGGGTATGACTTAGAGATTAAAGCTATTTCGAACGTTCTGTGACAATGCGAAATGTCTGAAATCGCCGAAGTTGTCGTTTTTTTTAAATATTGCCGTAATATTAACATATGATACATTTTTACATAGACGTAAACAGCGGACATAGCTATGTTACTTTTGATTTTTGATTTTCGACGAATCTTGAAAGATATTAGACGCAAAATTTTGAAATTTTAAATTTTGACAAAAAACTTTTATATTAATGAATATTTTTTTTATGGCATTTTACTCAGGGTTTAAGGGTCGTCTGATTTGAGCAAAAACGTGAAATAAATTTGTCTAGATAATTTTTCTTGGCCGCTATTGGCTAATTCAGTTTGATGTTCTAGATTAATTATTTATTGCCCGATTTTTATAAAACAAAGTTCATATGCTCCACGGTACAAATTCCCAATTTTTTTATTGCCGGTAAAGTTTTCTATCGCCACCGGATTTGACAAAATGTTGCTAAAAACTCCGTTTTGGACGAGTCGGAACATCTTTTCGCTAGCAAATGTTAATTTTTGCAAATCTGATAGATCAAGAGAAATGCCCCTAAAAAGTGAGCAAAAAAATTTGGACTCGTTTTTTTTTCAATTTCGATTTTTGCATTTGCGCCATTTCGATTTAAAGGTGAAAAAAGGTGCAAAAATGAGCTATTTACAACCCATTCAGGCTTTTAATATTTTAAAATATTTCTTCGTAACTTTCATTAATCTATACGAAGAGAATCTATATTAAAATTAGTTTGTAATATGAGCAGTTGCCGAGAAATGGTTAACTTTGCACGAGTCACTTTTTACGCTATTCTGTCTGTAAAAGAGTCAATTATTATTGGATTTTCATAATAGTGACACCATTGATGCGTAATGTCAATTGCGACTAGTTCAAACCAATTTAACATTTTCAACGTCACCGGAAATGATGTAATTTAGGCAAAAACGGTATTTTTAGCCGTCGAAACAAATAATTAATCAAATGAGTCGTATTTGCTGTTTGTATAAAATTTTAACATTTGATTGCAATCAACTAATAGAATGAACCTATACGATCATATAGATATCACAAAATGGTTTCTAACTTGTTCTGTAGCAGAAAATTGGCAATTTTCAACAGGTCACTTTTCAAGGTTTTTGGTCCATAAAAGTGTCAATTATTATTCGATTTTTATAAAATTTTCGTTGTGTGATACCTTATTCCATTTACGATTTCATACAAGTAATTTAAGATTTTCATTATCACCTGAAGTAACGTCATTTTGACAAAAACTGTATTTTTAGCCTCTTAAAGAAATACTTGTTTGAAGTAAGCGATATTCATTATTCGTATAAAATTATGATATTTGAGTCCTATGGACAAAAAGTATAAATCAATACAATCATATTGATATCACAAAATTGTTTCTAACATCTTCCCTTGCCGAGAAATAACCAATTTTGTCAGGATCACTTTTTAAGATTTTTCGCATTTTAATTTCAGTTTATAGGTTCTGGGTTAATTACTTATTGCCTGATTTGTGTACAAGAAAAGCCCATACGCTCCGTGGTGCAAATTCTCAACTTTTTTCTACCAATAAAAGTTTCTGTCGGAACCAGAAGTGACCTAGTTTTGCCAAAACATCAATTTTGATGTGTCAAAAGGTCTTTTAAAAAGCAAATATTAATGTTTACAAATCGAATAAACCAAGATGAATGCTCCTACGAAAGACTCAAATTATGTCTTGCTTAGTTATTTTTTTATTTCGGTTTTGCATTTGCGCCATTTTGGGGGTGTGGGGGATGTCCAAATGGTTAGCACGTGCGCGCTGTATCATAAGGCCTGTCATTGAGTCAACTGGCGTGGTTTTGAATCCCCGGTTGTACGTGACAAGGAGTTGGGTCGCCTGTCCAACCTCGTGGGTTTTCTCCGGGTCCTCCGGTTTCCTCCCACTGCTAAAGACCCCTACGCGCAAGCGAATTATTGAAATGAAATTAAACCATATGTTAGCCCCGAAATGACCTAGTTTGTGTCGAACAGATCGGATGATAACTGTTGTCATTAGAGAGTTCACAAGATTCAACAAAGTGAAACAAGGGCCATAACTCTAGATGTAATTAACGGAAGGTGCTGAAATCAATAGGCTTCTCTGTTTTACTAATTTAATAGATGCATATAAATTTCATACAGATCGGTTGATAACTGTTGTCGTTACAGCGTTCACAAGGTGAAACAAAGTGAAACAAGGGCCATAACTCCAGAAGAAATTAACGGAAGTTATTGAAATTAAATAGGGTTCTTCATCTCACTAATGCAAACAACATATCAATTTCAAAACAATCAGATGATAAAATGTAGTCTGTAGAGTGTTCACAAGAAATTGTGGACGATGGACGGACGGACGGATGTACGGACGGACAGGGCGACGGCAATATACGACCACATTTCCATATGGGCATATAAAAAGAGTAAACATGAGTTATTTACAATGCATTCAGGCTTTTCATATTTTAAAATATTTCTTGACAACTTTCATGAACCTGTAGCATTAATCCATACGATGACAATGTATGTCAAAATTAGTTTGTAATGTAATTAGTTTGTCGAGAAATAGGCAATTTTGCATGAGTCACTTTTCAAGTTATTTTACCTGTAAACGAATTAATTATTAACTAATTTTCTATTTTTTTTCACCGTGTGATGTCTAATGCCATTTTGGACTGTGTGGAACCAATTTTACATTTTCAGTGTCACCGGAAATGGCGTCATATGGGCAAAAACTGTATTCTTAGCCTTCAAAACAAATATTTTTATTTAACACTGTGTCAGATTATTAATTTGTTTTTAATTATGATTTTTGCTTCCAATCAATAAATAGACTGAACCCATGCAATCAGCGAGCACCTAAAAATCCCCCCCCCCCCCCCGAGCGATTTTAAGGTAATTTAACCCCTACGCACCTGTTCAACGTGTGCAACGGGCATCACGATTAACTCCCCCCGTAAAAACGGGCCCTATTGCACTTTCGCACCTCTACCAGTTCCCATTGTCGTAGAGATCAATGACTTTTTATTTTACCGATCTTTTAATTTCTAACGGGAGAGAAGTTCAGCCGTTCGTCACCATTTTGTTTGTTGACGATTTAGACTCGAATAACAAGACACTAAGACGGATTCCGACACACTGCGCTAGATGCTTAACACTGCAGTTCATAAAATTTAATAATTATTTTCATATATTTTAACTTTTGCGCTAAGCAACCAATATCCATAAAATATTATTAGGCGTTAACCAGTTGGATTGACCGTTATGTGTGAATATAGCCGTGACCTTGGCGCTGACTTCAAATTTTGCATCAAGCTCGGGACCTCCGCCCTTTGTGCTGCGCCTCTATTTCTTGCTGTATTATCGAGGTTAATGTCCGGGGTGAAAGCAGAGAATTCAAAATTTTCAAAATCAGTTTTTGGACATTCGACTTTCACTCCGCTGTCCGGACAAAATTTCCATCATTAGCACACTGTATGGCGTATGCCCATCTTCATTAACCCAGTCGGAGCAGACGCCATTTCATTTCTTTTCATTTATATACTATATACAGCGTTATCAAGAACCCCTGGTACTTTCGTACAATATGACTTATTGCAGACATATAGAGGCTGAACTGTGTAACGCTATGAAAATATTAAAAATTTTCCTCTCCTCCTTAGAATATTAAGTAACTGTTGTTTGACACCTGTTAATACGCATGTTTTGGTAAATGTAATTCATAGTGGAATGACTTTACAATAATATAAGCATTGCGTATTAAAATTTGTGTTTATAATAAATATTATAAATATCAATTATTACCCAAAACCCTCATTTCGGTGCAGACCGCGCCGTTTGTTTTTATCGTAGTCATTACGTTATACTATAACCAACGTTAATAAATATCATACCTCCCCCCCCCCACCCAACCCAATAGTAGATATTACTATATTCTATAGCGAACGTTAATAAATATTATACCACTGCCCCAATCTCGCTGTAAACTGCAGTTTCGTTCTATCGTAGTGATTGCGTTATTCTGCAACCAACGTTAATATAATTATACCCCACCCCTCCCCTTTATTGGTTATCTGACTGACTTATTGTAGGCCTACACGAATTTGAGGATAAAATTGTTTAAAATGTATAAATTCTATTAAACCATATTGGATTATATACACCCACATTAAACTATTTTAATAATCTAAACACGGACCCTCTGCGTTTCACCGTTTTCTGACCAAGCAGTGTGTGAAAGAACCTAGGAAAGGTCGGTGGTCCTAGCCACGGTGGTGGCGTATAAAATTTTGTATGAGGTGAAGGTCGTAAGTCAAGGTCAAATGTCCAAAAACTGACTTTGAAAAGTTCGAGTTCAGTTTTCTGTAACATGACCTTGACCCACGACTTTGACTCAGTTATCTTTTCTGAAGGACGTCGTCTCTGCTTTCGCCTTGAGCATTAACTTTGATAATACAGTAAGAAATAAGGCCAGGACAAGCATAAACGCAAAGGCCCCGAGATGGAGGGGAAGTTTGGACTCAAGGTCAAAGTCATGGTCACTTGGCGTTGACTAGTGGAGGTCACCACGACCTTTCACATTGACCACTCACATTGACTTCTTTTCGGACACGGGCCCTCTGCGTTTGACCGTTTTCTGACCGAGCAGTGTGCGACAGGACCAAGGTAAACGTTCATGGTTCAAGCCAAGATGATGGCCTTTGAAAATGGTTACAGGGTCAAGGTCGTAAGTAAAGGTCAAATGTCTCAAAACTGACTTTGAAAAGTTTGAGTTCAGTTTTCTATAACATGACCATGACCCACGACTTTGACCCATTTATCTTTTCTGAAGGACGTCGTCCCTGCTTTCACATCGAGCATTATTTTTTATAATACAGCAAGAAATAGGGGCGCAGCACTTATAAGCACTAAGGCCCCAAGATGGATGGGAAGTTTTGACTCAAGGTCAAAGTCAAGGTCACGGTTGGTTAGTGTTGACTAGTGGAGGTCACCACGACCTTTCATATTGACCGGGCAAATTGATCTCCTTTCGAACACGGGCCCTCTGCGTTTGACCGTTTTCTGACTGAGCAGTGTGCGACAGGACCAAGGTAAACGTCGATGGTTCAAGCCAAGATGATGGCCTTTTGAAATGGTTACGGGGTCAAGGTCGTAAGTCAAGGTCAAATGTCCCAAAACTGACATTGAAAAGTTTGAGTTCAGTTTTCTGCAACATGACCTTGACCCACGACTTTAGCCCATTTACCTTTTCTGAAGGACATCGTCTCTGCTTTCACCTTGTTAATACAGTAAAAAATAGGGCCGCGGCAAGCATAAACGCAAAGGCCCGAGATCGATGGGAGGTTTGGACTCAAGGTCAAAGTCAAGGTCACGCTTGGTTAGCGTTGACTATTGGAGGTCACCACGACCTTTCATACTGACCACGCCCATTGACTTCCTTTCGAACACGGGCCCTCTGCGTTTGACCGTTTTCTGACCGAGCAGTGTGCGACTGGGCCAAGGTAAACGTCGACGGTTCAAGCCACGATGATGGCCTATTAAAATGGTTACGGGGTGAAGGTCGTAAGTCAAGGTCAAATGTCCCAAAACTGTGTTTGAAAAGTTTGCGTTCAGTTTTCTGCAACATGACCTTGTCCTACGACTTTGACCAAATCAACTTTTCTTAAGGGCATTTTCTCTGCTTTTACTCCGGACATTAACCTCGATAATACAGCAAGAAATAGGGGCGCAGCACTTATAAGCGCAAAGGTCCCGAACTTGATGGAAAATTTGAAGTCAGGGTTAGCGTCAAGGTCACGGGGATATTCAGACATAAAGGCCAATCCATCTGGTCAACGCCAAATAATATTTTATAGAAATTGGTGGCTTAGCGCACAATTTAAAATATACGAAAATTATTATTAAATTTTATGAACTGCAGTGTTAGCCCCCTGACAATTTCAAGTCTCTACGACAACGGGAACAGGTAGAGATGCGAAAGTTCTTTCTGTAGTAAAATTTAACAGTCTCCCTTGTGTCTATAATGGACTGGGCCAGTTTTAATAGTGGACTGGACCGATGCATTACTTTTAGAAGTTATAAAAGGCCAAATTCACATGCACATGCTCTCTCACTCTTATTAGCACATTCTACTACCCTATGCTTAGTTGGATGATAACCTGTGTTTGACCAGAGTTGGACCGGAGTTGGTGTTTAATACTGACCTACTGTTGTGGTGTAAAGGATACAAAGAGATTGGTTGATAAGTACCCTTATACTTATAAGTTATCGGCCTATAATAGTTGACCAGCTCTCCTGGGCTGTACAGGGAGTCACCCCTCGACCTATCTGCCTTCCCTGGCCATCGTAGGCTGATGGTGGGTGCGTCCCAGCTATAGGTATAGCATATTTTTACAACATTTCTTTGTAACCCTCGCGCTAATCCCGTGAGTAGTAGTTAATTAACTGGACCCCCACTGATCAGGTAAAAAGAAATGTAACAAGCCAACAGTGAGGCTGATGTCCCCCGCCGAAATCCCCAAATAAATAGATGACACATATTAATCACACATCTATTTTTTGCAAAAGTATCGAGCAATCAAACTGATTATCAACTATACACTAAGTTTCACCAATCTCTATCAGATAGAATCAAAGTTATCTTGTCCCAAAGCATCAACCAAGGAAATTGCTTATCTCTGCTTAGCTTTAGCTCGATATGTTAATCATTGAAGTCGGTCAAGACGAACATCTACATCAAGTTTAAACATTCTATCTCAATTAGAAGCAGAGTTGTTGTGTTCCAAAGTCTTGACCAATCAAAATGCTTATTGCTCCTTAGCCTAAGCAGACAATTCTCATCATCGAACTTAGTCAAGGTATTGATGTAATGCAACTATACACCAAGTTTCATCACTCTTACTTAATTAGAACTAAAGTAATCGTGTCCCAAAGCATCAACCAATCAAATTGCTTATCTCTACTTACCATAAGCAGACAATGCTCATCTTTGCACTCTATCAAGGCATTGACCCAATAAACAGCTACACCAAGTTTGAACATTCTAGCTCAATTAGAAGGAGAGTTATTGTGTTCCAAAGTCTCGGCCAATCAAATTGCTTATCGCTCTGCTTACCCTGAGCAGAAAATGCTCAATATCAAAATTAGTCAAGGTATTGATGTAATGCAACTATACACCAAGTTTCATCACTCTTACTTAATTCGAACTAAAGTTATCGTGTCCCAAAGCATCAACCAATCAAATTGCTTATCTCTACTACCCTAAGCTGAAAATACTCATCTTCACACCCCTTTAAGGCATTGACCTAATAATCACCTACACCAAGTTTGAACATTTTAGCTCAATTAGAAGGAGAGTCATTGTGTTCCAAAGTCTCGGCAAATCAAATTGCTTATCGTTCTGCTTACCCTGAGCAGAAATGCTCATTATCGAACTTAGTCAAGGTATTGATGTAATGAAACTATACACCAAGTTTCATCACTCTCGCTTAATTAGAACTAAAGTTATCGTGTCCCAAAGCATCAACCAATCGAATTGCTTATCTCTGCTTACCCTAGAACCTCTAGAGCGTCCACAAGATTTTTTGAAGTGATCAAGGGCCATAACTCTGGTAGTAATTTTGGGAAATCGCTGAAAAGCAATAGGCTTCTTCGTCTCATGACCTTAAACAATGTATATAAATTTAAAGTCAATCGGATATTAACTTTAGCCTCTAGAACGTACACAAGATTTTTTGAAGTGATCAACAGCCATAACTCTGGCAGTTATTATCGGAAATTGCTGAAAATCAATAGGATTCTTCCAATTCGTCTCATGACCTTAAACACCGTGTATAAATTTACAGTCAATCGGATATTAACTTTAGTCTCTAGTAGTCTAGAGTGTCCACAAGTTTTTTTTAAGTGATCAAGGGCCATAAACACTGTGTATAAATTTAAAGTCAATCGGATATAAATTTAGGCTCTAGAGCGTCCATAAGATTTGTTGAAGAGATCAAGGGCCATAACTCTGGCAGTAATTATCGGAAATCGCTGAAAATCAATAGGCTTCTTCGTCTCATGACCTTAAACACTGTATATAAATTTAAAGTCAATCGGATATTAACTTTAGCCTCTAGAGCGTCCACAATGCCGGACGGGGGCGACGACAATATACGACCACATTCCAATGTGGGCGTATAAAAAAGGTGTAACAATAAGCTATTTACAATCCATCCAGCGTCTTCATATTTTAAAATATTTCTATGTAACTTTCATAAACTCGTAGCAGTTAACCCATACAAAGCGAATGCAAGTCAAAATTAGTTTCTACTATCAGCACTTGCAGAGAAGTAGGCAATTTTGCATGAGTCACTTTTCACATTATCGGGATTCGTTGAAAATCAATAGACGTCTTCGTCTCATGGCCTTAAACACTGTGTATAAATTTCAAAAGAGAGAGAGAGAAGGGGTTTAACGTCCACTCGACACAAACTAGGTCATTTCGGGACTAGTATAAATTTCAAGTCAATCGGATATTAACTTTAGCCTCCAGAGCATCCACAAGATATTTCAAAGTGATCAAGGGCCATAACTCTAGTAGTAATTATCGGAAATTATGAAAATGACTGGGCTTCATCGTCTCATAACCTTAAACACTGTCTATAAAGATTTTTCAAAGATATCAAGGGCCATAACACTGGCAGTAATTATCGGAAATCGTTGAAAATCAATAGGATTCTTCGTCTCATGACCTTAAACACTGTGTATAATCAATCGGATATTAACTTTAGCCTCTAGAGCGTCCACAAGCAATTGTGGACGCTGTACGGCCAGCGGACGGGGGCGGCAACAATATACGACCACATTTCAGTGTGGGTGTATAAAAATGAAACAAGTCAACTGATGTTCCCCATTGATATCCCAAAATAAATAGATGACAAATATCAATTAATTGAATTAAAGTTTTGTTTTTTTATCAAACTGCTTTTCTATACTTAATCCAAGCAGAAAATATATCACCATTCCACCATAATGAAGGTTGAATTCAAATTTCGGGAAAATCGAAACTAAACTTCCCGACAAAATGGCTGCTCTTTGTACACAAATTGTGTAAAAGTATGTACTATGAAGGTTGTGGACCCTCTAGAGGTCACAACTTTTATCTAGTTATGTTTATGTCCTAAAGATATCGGTCAGATTCGATATTTATGCACTTCAGCCCATAACTTTCTGACTTATGGCACGTGATTTTACGAAAAATCGCTTTTTGTTTTTAACTTGTTCTCTATCCATCTCTTGCAAAATGTGGGCGTATCTTGCCTGGCAACTGCTGGTTATTTTTATATGCATTTTAGTTTTAATGTTAGGCATTGTATCTAGCTCTTACTGTCTGAACCGTGGTAAATTATAAACGGATTTCTTCGATTGTGAACAAACTACTGAATAATTGTTATTAAAAACTTGCCAACGTGTTTGAAATCACTTCTGGTTAAATAAAATCTATGGCACAATTAAATATCCCAACGAAAAAAAAAAGTTCTCTCTTGAAAAGTCAAAGTTTTTGCTTGTATTTTCGACAGTCTCCATCACAACATTGCACTTGTCACGTGATGAGGTAACCCATTGTAATATTTTGAAGGGGGTATAGATTGAAAATTTTGGCAATCACGTGTGTTGCTATCAAAGCAGCACACAACCCTTTCGATCGTTTGAGTTTGGGCAACAAGATTAGCAACTGAAGACAATAATATTAATTTTATTCACAATGAATATATCACCGATTACACATACACTCGTAAATATAATATTACGTTCACATAATCATCACCCCATAGTTGTAAATACCTTGTATATTATGTATATTTTATAAATTATATTAAATCCCTGTCAATTATAGGCAACTTTGTGGCTAACATTTACAAATAAACACACTTTATTTCATAATTTTAATTGATCATATTTCATAACAGGGTCTAATCCCAATGCTCTGCGGTTATTAGTTTATTCGAATGTTCATGTCGATGATATTCCTGATTAAATTACTCTTTTTTTGTTTATTCGACAGATACTAAAATCGAAACATTCTTGATAAGAACAATTCGGGTGTCTTAATATCGTTTGTCGTCTTTATAAAAATGTATTTAAAACGAAAAGAATCACTCGTCAAAAGAGGCATCGCAAATTGCGTGTATTATTGGGTCTTGTGTGTTAACTATGCAGACCGTTGGAAAAACTTGTGAAAGTTTCGCGCTAAATTTAACCATTTTCACTGCATCTGTGTAGCACACAATAACTCATGTCAAAGTACCTTTTACGGTAATAGAATTCAAAGCGTTGATTGGCTAAGGCATGATCGCGATCTACAAAATGTCATCAGGAAATAGTAAAGATAGTTTAAGGGTGAGATTCAAAACCCGTAACACGAATGTCGTTCTATTTTTTCTGCGCCTTTGTTAAAAAAATATAATCTCACCAAACTCTCTAACCAAATAAGTAATACAAGACGAAAACAAAATAACGGACTACGGGCGTATTTATGTTTGCAAACGCCCAAATTCATTACTGGGTCTGAGAGCAATAGCTCGTAAAAGAGCCAAACACCGTTACGATAAACAAGTCTTGCTTCAACCCCCTTGTAAGAAATGATCTATCCCGATAAGTGACGTAATTAGCTTCCATGTTTGTATTTTTCGATGTCCAAGTTTGTGATGAGTTCAATTTTACAAGAGAGAACTTATTTATTCGATGGGATATTTAGCTGTACAATGGATTTTATTTAACCGGAGGGAATTTCAAACACACAGGTGAGTTTATAATAACCAAAGTTAAGTAGTTTGTTCATAATCGAAGAAATCCGTTTATAAAATAGGAAGGTTCAGACAGTAGTTAAGATAGGTTGCCAGGCAACGAAACATACGCCCACAGCGGCTAAATCGTCCGGGCAGTCGAGAAGGGTTGTCGCATATTTATCCCTTTGTAGGTAATTGGGGGCCTTTACAAGACAGTTCCATACAGATCAGATTATAATTTTTGCCGTTTGAGGGTTCACAAGGTTCTACAAATTGAAACAAGGGTCTCAACTCTGGGAGTAATCTACAGAAATTATTGAAATTTGACAGGCTTTTTCGTTTCACAAATTTAAATGAAGCATATAAATTTCATACATATCGGATGATAATTTTCATCAAGCATTAACAAGGTTGAACAAAGTGAAACAAGGGCAATAACTCTGAAAGTAATAAACGGAAATTGCTGAAATTTATACGCAGTGTTTAAGGTCATGAGACGAAGAAGTCTATTGATTTTCAGCGATTTCCGACGGACGGACGGACCGACGGACGGACGGACGGGGGCGACGACAATATACGACCACATTTCAATGTGGGCGTATAAAAACTATAATTACCATCCTTTTTGAATGACAGTGATTCAGATTTTATCGGTGGTGTAGAAATTTATAGTTTTGCGTTAGAACGTGATAGGCTAGTAGGTCTACTGATAAGTGATAGAAGCAATTAGGCTTAATCAACGAACTACTTAAATAGCTTACATTAAAAGAGATTCATGATGAATTATTTTTAGTTCACAAGAGCCAGACAAAAAAATAGAACTAACCATTTTATATACATAAATTGTGCATGAAATGTCTAAATTAATTTTTGGTATAAAATTCATATTTATGAAAATAACATTAAAGTTAGATTATTTCATCCATTTACATGTAGGGTCTATCTACAGTTGTTTTTTTTAATAATATTATGACTTTAAAATGTATGTATATTTTAACACTATTGACGATTATGACGTGGGTTTTTATGACGTTATGACATCTAACCTCTTGGTCATTTAAGAGTTCAGTATCGATATTGCACCAAGGTGTCAGCGTAGGTGTTATATCAATTTAAAATAGAGATGTGACATCAACCATTATATAAAATGATAGTACGAGCAATGTGTCAAACGTACATTATCTATACTAGTTGAAATATTGGACCTGTGTGACGTATTTTATAGAAATGCACGTGCTGGGTAGTGTCTGTATTTTAAGTTGATTAATGGTTTTGTGCAAGACAGTGCATTATAAATAGATATAGCCCTCAAGCTAGCGCACTCGTGCAATATCAATATATAACATAATGTCTCGCCTATGACTATTAACTACACATAATTTGTTAATACAGTAGTGTCAGTAGTGCATTTGATAGGTAAAACATGGTATAATAGAACATATATCAATGACGTGATACAGGCGAATAATACAGCTTATATGGCTGAGATAACGGTGTGATACAGGCGAATAATACAGCTTATATGGCTGAGATAACAGTACCACGTTTCATGTACGCTTGGCATGTTCCCCGCGTCCTTATTTCAAACAATGATGTGCCGACATCAAAAGATGGAGTTCCACTGGTATTTTAAAGGGACTATCCCGATTTGAACAGAGTCTCAAAAATAAAAGTCCGAGTACATATGAAATTTAAGCGCCAAAATAGAAAGGAATGGTGTATTTACCCTGTCTCAAAATTTCAGCTCGAAATATTGAGGCATTTGGACGTGAACGTCAAAACTGCTTATCCGGACACGTAACCCTTTTAAGATTTTGGGTCAATTCTTTCGTTGGGTGACCTGATAATCGATTCCCGTTCCTTTAGAGGTTTATACAGTGAATGACCCACGTGCTGTACATGATAACGAAAGGTAAATTTCACCTACACATTATTATTATAAAATAAAAGTTTGGTTTTATCCAGACACCGCAGAATACAGCTTGGGGCACCGGTCCCCACTTCCAGATTAAGACTGACGGGTTTAAGTTGTTTTAAAACGTAAGGTAGAGGATTTTAACACAAAAGTATCAGTTTTATTCTCCGAAATATTATCGGGATTGGCCCTTTAATAGAACATAATATGTTTGTTAAACAGTTCTGCGTTTCATAGGTAAAACGTGGTATAATGCATAATTGAATACACGATTTCTATTAAAATACAATGAAATGAAATGGGGTTTAATGTCCTACTGTTCTGCTCCGGCTGGGCCAATGATACGGGCATACGTCAAGTGCAATGAGGGAAATTGTGCCCAGACAGCGGCGCTACGGCCTACTCTTATATCAAATTCCAACTGCCAGGGGATCTTTAACGTGCATGCCAATGTGTACACGGGACCTCGGTTTCTCGTCCTATCCCAGAATCCCAACGACTAGACAGCTGTCAGGCCCCCCATCCTAGTCAGGCCCTACATCACTGACAAGAGGAAACCATGTCGGAAAATGCCAACCAAGACCTGGAGCGAACCCGCGACCTTCGGGCTAGTGAGCCAACATCTTCCACTTAGCTACCGTGGCTCCTATTAAAGTTCAACGGAAGTAGGTAAAACATGGTATAATAGATATATAGGCTCATATTACAGTATCGTGTTAGGGTGGTACAAGAGAACAATAGGCAGATATTACAATTGTATAGTAGTATAGCATTTAATGACTGAAATACATGTAACAGTACTACGTTTCATAGGTAAACTATTATAAAACAATATAAGGATTACAACAATCGGACATTAAATAAAGCTATTTAACACACACACAACAAACTCGCGGGTTGAAATGGTTAAGCTACTTCAGAGTTAGGATTGTGCCATTACGAACAACCAGTTTTCAGCCCTTTTCCAGTCGAAAATCATGTCAAAGTTTCATGTTAATAATAGGATCAAAACCGTTTTACTGATAACAAATGGTAGGCTACTGTTATCTCGAATTCTTTTATACCACGTTTTTTTTACATATCAACTCATGGTACTTTCGTATCATCCTCATATTTTATTTTTTACCTGCCACGGTATGTTTCACATATACCCAATATTCCAATATACCACGTGTGTTTTCTTTAAATAGGGTACAGTATATGGTGAACAGTCCATATGCTGATTACACTATTTTGCCTGATTACACTATTTTGCCTATATTGTTCGTAGATAAAGTGTAAATATGGCCTACAAAAACATCAAAATGTTTTAAATAATCAACATATGTAAGTTGAAAAATTAGCCAAAGTCGCGTAGCACGTTTCGTTTGTATAGAAGCAGTAACACCAGCGTGGTTCGGTTATCTCAGCCTTGAATTCTATTATACCACGTTTTATTTACTCATTTTCAAACACACAGGTGAGTTTATAATAACCAAAGTTAAGTAGTTTGTTCATAATCGAAGAAATCCGTTTATAAAATAGGAAGGTTCAGACAGTAGTTAAGATAGGTTGCCAGGCAACGAAACATACGCCCACAGCGGCTAAATCGTCCGGGCAGTCGAGAAGGGTTGTCGCATATTTATCCCTTTGTAGGTAATTGGGGGCCTTTACAAGACAGTTCCATACAGATCAGATTATAATTTTTGCCGTTTGAGGGTTCACAAGGTTCTACAAATTGAAACAAGGGTCTCAACTCTGGGAGTAATCTACAGAAATTATTGAAATTTGACAGGCTTTTTCGTTTCACAAATTTAAATGAAGCATATAAATTTCATACATATCGGATGATAATTTTCATCAAGCATTAACAAGGTTGAACAAAGTGAAACAAGGGCAATAACTCTGAAAGTAATAAACGGAAATTGCTGAAATTTATACGCAGTGTTTAAGGTCATGAGACGAAGAAGTCTATTGATTTTCAGCGATTTCCGACGGACGGACGGACCGACGGACGGACGGACGGGGGCGACGACAATATACGACCACATTTCAATGTGGGCGTATAAAAACTATAATTACCATCCTTTTTGAATGACAGTGATTCAGATTTTATCGGTGGTGTAGAAATTTATAGTTTTGCGTTAGAACGTGATAGGCTAGTAGGTCTACTGATAAGTGATAGAAGCAATTAGGCTTAATCAACGAACTACTTAAATAGCTTACATTAAAAGAGATTCATGATGAATTATTTTTAGTTCACAAGAGCCAGACAAAAAAATAGAACTAACCATTTTATATACATAAATTGTGCATGAAATGTCTAAATTAATTTTTGGTATAAAATTCATATTTATGAAAATAACATTAAAGTTAGATTATTTCATCCATTTACATGTAGGGTCTATCTACAGTTGTTTTTTTTAATAATATTATGACTTTAAAATGTATGTATATTTTAACACTATTGACGATTATGACGTGGGTTTTTATGACGTTATGACATCTAACCTCTTGGTCATTTAAGAGTTCAGTATCGATATTGCACCAAGGTGTCAGCGTAGGTGTTATATCAATTTAAAATAGAGATGTGACATCAACCATTATATAAAATGATAGTACGAGCAATGTGTCAAACGTACATTATCTATACTAGTTGAAATATTGGACCTGTGTGACGTATTTTATAGAAATGCACGTGCTGGGTAGTGTCTGTATTTTAAGTTGATTAATGGTTTTGTGCAAGACAGTGCATTATAAATAGATATAGCCCTCAAGCTAGCGCACTCGTGCAATATCAATATATAACATAATGTCTCGCCTATGACTATTAACTACACATAATTTGTTAATACAGTAGTGTCAGTAGTGCATTTGATAGGTAAAACATGGTATAATAGAACATATATCAATGACGTGATACAGGCGAATAATACAGCTTATATGGCTGAGATAACGGTGTGATACAGGCGAATAATACAGCTTATATGGCTGAGATAACAGTACCACGTTTCATGTACGCTTGGCATGTTCCCCGCGTCCTTATTTCAAACAATGATGTGCCGACATCAAAAGATGGAGTTCCACTGGTATTTTAAAGGGACTATCCCGATTTGAACAGAGTCTCAAAAATAAAAGTCCGAGTACATATGAAATTTAAGCGCCAAAATAGAAAGGAATGGTGTATTTACCCTGTCTCAAAATTTCAGCTCGAAATATTGAGGCATTTGGACGTGAACGTCAAAACTGCTTATCCGGACACGTAACCCTTTTAAGATTTTGGGTCAATTCTTTCGTTGGGTGACCTGATAATCGATTCCCGTTCCTTTAGAGGTTTATACAGTGAATGACCCACGTGCTGTACATGATAACGAAAGGTAAATTTCACCTACACATTATTATTATAAAATAAAAGTTTGGTTTTATCCAGACACCGCAGAATACAGCTTGGGGCACCGGTCCCCACTTCCAGATTAAGACTGACGGGTTTAAGTTGTTTTAAAACGTAAGGTAGAGGATTTTAACACAAAAGTATCAGTTTTATTCTCCGAAATATTATCGGGATTGGCCCTTTAATAGAACATAATATGTTTGTTAAACAGTTCTGCGTTTCATAGGTAAAACGTGGTATAATGCATAATTGAATACACGATTTCTATTAAAATACAATGAAATGAAATGGGGTTTAATGTCCTACTGTTCTGCTCCGGCTGGGCCAATGATACGGGCATACGTCAAGTGCAATGAGGGAAATTGTGCCCAGACAGCGGCGCTACGGCCTACTCTTATATCAAATTCCAACTGCCAGGGGATCTTTAACGTGCATGCCAATGTGTACACGGGACCTCGGTTTCTCGTCCTATCCCAGAATCCCAACGACTAGACAGCTGTCAGGCCCCCCATCCTAGTCAGGCCCTACATCACTGACAAGAGGAAACCATGTCGGAAAATGCCAACCAAGACCTGGAGCGAACCCGCGACCTTCGGGCTAGTGAGCCAACATCTTCCACTTAGCTACCGTGGCTCCTATTAAAGTTCAACGGAAGTAGGTAAAACATGGTATAATAGATATATAGGCTCATATTACAGTATCGTGTTAGGGTGGTACAAGAGAACAATAGGCAGATATTACAATTGTATAGTAGTATAGCATTTAATGACTGAAATACATGTAACAGTACTACGTTTCATAGGTAAACTATTATAAAACAATATAAGGATTACAACAATCGGACATTAAATAAAGCTATTTAACACACACACAACAAACTCGCGGGTTGAAATGGTTAAGCTACTTCAGAGTTAGGATTGTGCCATTACGAACAACCAGTTTTCAGCCCTTTTCCAGTCGAAAATCATGTCAAAGTTTCATGTTAATAATAGGATCAAAACCGTTTTACTGATAACAAATGGTAGGCTACTGTTATCTCGAATTCTTTTATACCACGTTTTTTTTACATATCAACTCATGGTACTTTCGTATCATCCTCATATTTTATTTTTTACCTGCCACGGTATGTTTCACATATACCCAATATTCCAATATACCACGTGTGTTTTCTTTAAATAGGGTACAGTATATGGTGAACAGTCCATATGCTGATTACACTATTTTGCCTGATTACACTATTTTGCCTATATTGTTCGTAGATAAAGTGTAAATATGGCCTACAAAAACATCAAAATGTTTTAAATAATCAACATATGTAAGTTGAAAAATTAGCCAAAGTCGCGTAGCACGTTTCGTTTGTATAGAAGCAGTAACACCAGCGTGGTTCGGTTATCTCAGCCTTGAATTCTATTATACCACGTTTTATTTACTCATTTTCAAACACACAGGTGAGTTTATAATAACCAAAGTTAAGTAGTTTGTTCATAATCGAAGAAATCCGTTTATAAAATAGGAAGGTTCAGACAGTAGTTAAGATAGGTTGCCAGGCAACGAAACATACGCCCACAGCGGCTAAATCGTCCGGGCAGTCGAGAAGGGTTGTCGCATATTTATCCCTTTGTAGGTAATTGGGGGCCTTTACAAGACAGTTCCATACAGATCAGATTATAATTTTTGCCGTTTGAGGGTTCACAAGGTTCTACAAATTGAAACAAGGGTCTCAACTCTGGGAGTAATCTACAGAAATTATTGAAATTTGACAGGCTTTTTCGTTTCACAAATTTAAATGAAGCATATAAATTTCATACATATCGGATGATAATTTTCATCAAGCATTAACAAGGTTGAACAAAGTGAAACAAGGGCAATAACTCTGAAAGTAATAAACGGAAATTGCTGAAATTTATACGCAGTGTTTAAGGTCATGAGACGAAGAAGTCTATTGATTTTCAGCGATTTCCGACGGACGGACGGACCGACGGACGGACGGACGGGGGCGACGACAATATACGACCACATTTCAATGTGGGCGTATAAAAACTATAATTACCATCCTTTTTGAATGACAGTGATTCAGATTTTATCGGTGGTGTAGAAATTTATAGTTTTGCGTTAGAACGTGATAGGCTAGTAGGTCTACTGATAAGTGATAGAAGCAATTAGGCTTAATCAACGAACTACTTAAATAGCTTACATTAAAAGAGATTCATGATGAATTATTTTTAGTTCACAAGAGCCAGACAAAAAAATAGAACTAACCATTTTATATACATAAATTGTGCATGAAATGTCTAAATTAATTTTTGGTATAAAATTCATATTTATGAAAATAACATTAAAGTTAGATTATTTCATCCATTTACATGTAGGGTCTATCTACAGTTGTTTTTTTTAATAATATTATGACTTTAAAATGTATGTATATTTTAACACTATTGACGATTATGACGTGGGTTTTTATGACGTTATGACATCTAACCTCTTGGTCATTTAAGAGTTCAGTATCGATATTGCACCAAGGTGTCAGCGTAGGTGTTATATCAATTTAAAATAGAGATGTGACATCAACCATTATATAAAATGATAGTACGAGCAATGTGTCAAACGTACATTATCTATACTAGTTGAAATATTGGACCTGTGTGACGTATTTTATAGAAATGCACGTGCTGGGTAGTGTCTGTATTTTAAGTTGATTAATGGTTTTGTGCAAGACAGTGCATTATAAATAGATATAGCCCTCAAGCTAGCGCACTCGTGCAATATCAATATATAACATAATGTCTCGCCTATGACTATTAACTACACATAATTTGTTAATACAGTAGTGTCAGTAGTGCATTTGATAGGTAAAACATGGTATAATAGAACATATATCAATGACGTGATACAGGCGAATAATACAGCTTATATGGCTGAGATAACGGTGTGATACAGGCGAATAATACAGCTTATATGGCTGAGATAACAGTACCACGTTTCATGTACGCTTGGCATGTTCCCCGCGTCCTTATTTCAAACAATGATGTGCCGACATCAAAAGATGGAGTTCCACTGGTATTTTAAAGGGACTATCCCGATTTGAACAGAGTCTCAAAAATAAAAGTCCGAGTACATATGAAATTTAAGCGCCAAAATAGAAAGGAATGGTGTATTTACCCTGTCTCAAAATTTCAGCTCGAAATATTGAGGCATTTGGACGTGAACGTCAAAACTGCTTATCCGGACACGTAACCCTTTTAAGATTTTGGGTCAATTCTTTCGTTGGGTGACCTGATAATCGATTCCCGTTCCTTTAGAGGTTTATACAGTGAATGACCCACGTGCTGTACATGATAACGAAAGGTAAATTTCACCTACACATTATTATTATAAAATAAAAGTTTGGTTTTATCCAGACACCGCAGAATACAGCTTGGGGCACCGGTCCCCACTTCCAGATTAAGACTGACGGGTTTAAGTTGTTTTAAAACGTAAGGTAGAGGATTTTAACACAAAAGTATCAGTTTTATTCTCCGAAATATTATCGGGATTGGCCCTTTAATAGAACATAATATGTTTGTTAAACAGTTCTGCGTTTCATAGGTAAAACGTGGTATAATGCATAATTGAATACACGATTTCTATTAAAATACAATGAAATGAAATGGGGTTTAATGTCCTACTGTTCTGCTCCGGCTGGGCCAATGATACGGGCATACGTCAAGTGCAATGAGGGAAATTGTGCCCAGACAGCGGCGCTACGGCCTACTCTTATATCAAATTCCAACTGCCAGGGGATCTTTAACGTGCATGCCAATGTGTACACGGGACCTCGGTTTCTCGTCCTATCCCAGAATCCCAACGACTAGACAGCTGTCAGGCCCCCCATCCTAGTCAGGCCCTACATCACTGACAAGAGGAAACCATGTCGGAAAATGCCAACCAAGACCTGGAGCGAACCCGCGACCTTCGGGCTAGTGAGCCAACATCTTCCACTTAGCTACCGTGGCTCCTATTAAAGTTCAACGGAAGTAGGTAAAACATGGTATAATAGATATATAGGCTCATATTACAGTATCGTGTTAGGGTGGTACAAGAGAACAATAGGCAGATATTACAATTGTATAGTAGTATAGCATTTAATGACTGAAATACATGTAACAGTACTACGTTTCATAGGTAAACTATTATAAAACAATATAAGGATTACAACAATCGGACATTAAATAAAGCTATTTAACACACACACAACAAACTCGCGGGTTGAAATGGTTAAGCTACTTCAGAGTTAGGATTGTGCCATTACGAACAACCAGTTTTCAGCCCTTTTCCAGTCGAAAATCATGTCAAAGTTTCATGTTAATAATAGGATCAAAACCGTTTTACTGATAACAAATGGTAGGCTACTGTTATCTCGAATTCTTTTATACCACGTTTTTTTTACATATCAACTCATGGTACTTTCGTATCATCCTCATATTTTATTTTTTACCTGCCACGGTATGTTTCACATATACCCAATATTCCAATATACCACGTGTGTTTTCTTTAAATAGGGTACAGTATATGGTGAACAGTCCATATGCTGATTACACTATTTTGCCTGATTACACTATTTTGCCTATATTGTTCGTAGATAAAGTGTAAATATGGCCTACAAAAACATCAAAATGTTTTAAATAATCAACATATGTAAGTTGAAAAATTAGCCAAAGTCGCGTACCACGTTTCGTTTGTATAGAAGCAGTAACACCAGCGTGGTTCGGTTATCTCAGCCTTGAATTCTATTATACCACGTTTTATTTACTCATTGTTTTTTCGTATCATCTTCTCCTTTTATTATAGTACGTTTTCACCTGCCACGTTTTGTTTCATATCTAAGTGCGTAAGACGATGGTTCGCTAGTCTGGGGGTCACGTGTTCGATCTCTGCACGGTTTCCCCTCGTCAGTGGGACGAAAAACTGAGGTCCCGTGTATATATTGGCAGTTAGAATTCGATATAAGAGTTGACCACAGTGCCGCTGCCCGGACAAAATTTCCATCATAGCACACTGCATGGCGTATGTCCGTCTTCATTATCCCAGTCGGATTAGAACAGTAGGACGTTAAACCCCATTTCATTTTATTTCCAATATATCACGAAGGGTCTTTTTAAATAGAGTATAGTATAATAACTTTTACACAGTAGTACATTAACCGTATGATCATTAAATCCGTTAACTGTATTGTAATTAATTTTAACAAAACGTGTAAATATGGCTTATAAAAACATCAAAATGGAATAAATAATCAATACAATTTGCTTTAAATAATGTAAAATCCCTATAATTAAAATGGACGTTAAATTTAGCGTCTAGAGTGGCCACAAGATATTTCAAAAGTGATCAAGGGCCATAACTTTGGCAGTAATTATCAGAAATCATTGAAAATCTATAGGCTTCTTCGTGTCATGACCTTAAACACTGCGTATAAATTTAAAATCAATCAGATATTAACTTATAGCGTCTAGAGAGGCCACAAGATATTTCAAAGTGATCAAGGGCCATAACTCTGGCAGTAATTATCAGAAATCATTGAAAATATATAGGCATTTTCGTCTCATGACCTTAAACACTGCATATAAATTAAAAGTCAATTGAATATTAACTTTTGCGTCTAGAGCGTTCACAAGATATCCCAAAGTGATCAAGGGCCATAACTCTGGCAGTAATTATCAGAAATCATTGAAAATCTATAGGCTTTTTCGTCTCATGACCTTAAACACTGCGTATAAATTTAAAGTCAATTGGATATTAACTTTGGCGTCTAGAGCGTCCACAAGTTATTTAAAAGTGATCAATGGCCATAACTCTGGCAGTAATTATCAGAAATCATTGTAAATCAATAGACTTCTTCGTCCTATGACCTTAAACACTGTGTAAAAAGTCAGATATTAACTTTAGCATCTAGAGCATCCACAAGATATTTCAAAGTCATCAAAGGCCATAACTTTGGCAGTAATTATCGGAAATCGTTGAAAATCAACAGGTTTCTTCGTCTCATGACCTTAAACACTGTATAAATTTAAAGTCAATCGGATAGTAAATTTAGCCTCTAGAGTGTCCACAAGCAATTGTGGACGCCAGACAGAAGGGACGGACGAACATGTGGGTGTATAAAAAGGCCACTTTCAAATGAAACAGGGTCAATATCATTTTGAACAATACTCAGTTCATAATTGTATTTATGAAAGACTTTTTTTTTCAAAGGCTACATCAGAAACGAAACTTCACATTACCTAACTTATTAATAGAAACTTACCTTTTATAATATAAATCCTGTGCATCTGGGCTGTATTTCAAGTGATGGGATTTCTTCATTTTCTTCTATAAAAAATATCTTTCGTGCAAATATTATTGAATTGTTTCGTTAAATGGAATGAGGTCCAGATACTCACCGCTAATCAACAGAACAAGAAAACCAGGAAGATCCTAGAAGCTATAAATATCACAAATATTCACCTGAACTTAATAGGGACTTCGGGCTTTATATCTCTAGTAGAGATGGTTCGATATGGCACCTATCCGTTTTACCGATATCAGATATTGACAGCGAAATATAATATTGGCCGATAGGGATACTGATAGTGGTCGATATAAAGCCATTACACATTTTACCGCGGGAATCAAACACAAACGCTGTGTTTTTGAAGTAATAATGGGGTCACGCTTCCTACGAAATCAAAAATACACACCATCTACTATGAACTTAATTATTTGCTGTCTCATTAATTAATAAAGTCGAGATTATCATACTTTAAATGTTGATTATGATATAATTCCCTAAAGTGATCGATTAGCACGGACAGCACCTGTATGTCTATATTAGTTCATGCGGTAATGAATGATACATCAAAGCGGTAGCTTCCTGACCTGTCAACAGTGGCAATCAATTGACATTCTCCCGATATTTCTATTTAGAACTATAGTTAAAAATAAAACATCTAATGGGAACTTATTTGTTGGTAATATTATTAATTAAACATACATTATGCAAGAGCAAAATCTGATTATTGCAAGTCTTAATTTAGGCTTCAGATGTTATAGAAATTATAAATTAGATCTTTATTTAAACAACAAGCCCAAAATCAACTCTGTAGACCCACGGATGGCTCGGCTACAGCTCGGATTTAAATAGGATTTCACTTATTGATTAATTCAAATATGGCGCAACCTGATGAGAATACGTCAGTTAGATCGAGGCTAAATGATAGAGTGTACTTAGCGAGGCCGCTGTAGAGCGTTTCCGCATGCCATTGAAAACTTTACTTGATAATCAAGATATGTAGGTGGAGTTAACGCCTGTCAATCAAACGATCGGCCAAGGTGAAGGCACATTTCACTACCATTTCTAGTCAAATATTACAACGATGATAACTATGTTCAGAATAAAGTAATTTGACTGAAATTTCCATTATATTCTTCTTTCATCATTCATTTTTGAACTGATATAGAAAGAATGGCCAACTCTCTATAAAAATCTCCCATAATGTATCTTTAATAAACAAGCCTGGAAATAAGGCATCTGTCACAGACAATGTCAGACACAGATTCAGGCTTTGTCAGGCACTAAACCTCTGGTGCCTGTCACTTTGTCCATTACTGATTTGTCTTTTTATTGATATTATTAATACATGTCCGACACTAAGTTGAAAATGTTAGGTACTATTTCATTAGTGCCTGACATTTTGTCAACAAATCACTAAATTATTTCTAAATTTTTATCGCCATCTAGAAGCCGGAATCACGTGACATCAAAGGAATATCCACCCTTTCATCCTTCATTCCAATCGCGTGCAAACCATGTGATATTTTTCCACCTTTTCCAAAAGTTCTACTCATATGATAGAGGCACACAATACTAGCAGTGAACTAGATAAACAAAGGAAAAAAATGTCGCGAAGTAGTAAGATTCGGAACTATTTCACGATAAGCGACGCTTCATACCAGCACGGTATGCAATGATGAAAAATTGTTGACATCTTCTTTAGTTTATTATCATTAACTATTTTGAGGACCACTGTTTATTTCATAGTTAATAAATTTGTTATTAGTTATCAGAAAGAATTTAAACTAGAACTGCGAAGCAGTTATGACGGGTTTCACTGGTGCCACGTTACCCTTGAACTTATGTCACTTTCGGTGCTTCCGGTACCGATGGAACCGATAAACAGATTTCCACATAAGCATTGCAGACGTGTTATAAAATGGACGCAGAATCAATCAAACCCAGCAATATCAATTGAATTCATACATTTGTTACCATGTGTTACCATATGTTAAAAATAGGTTGCCAGGCAACGAAACATACGCCCACAACAGCTAAATCGTCCGATCAGTCAACAAGAGTTGTCGCATATTTTTACTTTTTTCGGTAATGAAACATTTATAATACACTAAAATCTGATTAAGAGCAACAACTCATGAAGTAATTATCAGAAAACCATTAGAATTTGTTTGTTTTTATAAAGTTCTGCCCCATGCTAACGTTTTGTATACAAAACTTTTAATTTCATGGATTTAGCTGTTCAAGATCTTAAACTCTGTGTATCAGTCTGAAGTCAATCGGATGATAACTTTAGCCTTTAGAGCCTCACAAAGTGATCAAGGGCCATAACTTTGGCAGTAATTATCGGAAATCGTTGAAAATCCATAGGATTCTTTGTCTCATGACTTTAAACACTGTGTATAAATTTAAAGTCAATCGGATATTAACTTTAGCCTCTAGAGCGTCCATAAGATTTGTTGAAGAGATCAAGGGCCATAACTCTGGCAGTAATTATCGGAAATCGTTGAAAATCAATAGGCTTATTCGTCTCATGACCTGAAACACTGTGTATAAATTTTAGGCCAATCAGATATTAACTTTGGCCTCTAAGGCGTCCACAAGATTTTTCAAAGTGATCAAGGGCCATAACTCTGGCAATAATTATCGAAAATGGCTGAAAATCAGTAGGCTTCGTCTCAAGACCTTAAACACAGTGTATAAATTTAAAGTCAATCAGATATTAACTTTGGCCTCTAGAGCGTCCACAAGCAATTGTGGACGCCGGACCGCCGGACGGACGGCCGGACGGACGGACGGACGGACGGACGGACGGACGGGGGCGACGACAATATACGAACACATTTCAATGTGGGCGTATAAAAAAGTGATCCTGACAAAATTTGTTATCAACTTACCACTAAGTTAGCTGACTTTCTAATGGGAAATTAAAAAATCTTAAAAAGTTATCCTGACAAAATTGGTTATTTCTCGACAAGCTATTTTTGGACATCTATATGATCGTACTGATTCAAACTATAAGTCCATTGGAGTCAAATATCATAATGTTAAACGAATAATAAAAATAAGTCACTTCAAAAAAATGTTTTGTTTTCGAGGCTAAACATAAAGTTTTGCAAAAATGACATTACTTCCAGGGATAATGAAAATGTTAAATTAGTTCTATGAAATCAATCATAAATGGCATAAGGCATGACAGTGTGAAAATTTTATGAAAATCGAAAAATAATTGCCACTTTTATAGACCAAAACCCCTGAAAAGTGACTTGTAGAAAGTCTATTTTTCTGCAACCGCACAAGTTAGAAACCATTTTGTGGTATCTGTATGATCGTATGGGTTCATTCTATTTGTTGCTTGGAATTAAATATCATAATTTTAAACACATTACAAATAAAACTCATTTGAATAAAATATCTATTTTGAAGGCTAAAAATACAGTTTTTGCCCAAATGAGGTCATTGCCGGTGACACTGTAAATGTTAAAATGGTTTGACCTCGTCAAAATTGGCATTAGGCATCAAATGGTAAAAAAAAATGGAAATCAAATGATAAATGATTTTTTTACAGGGTAAATAACGTGAAAAATGACGTATGTAAAATTGCCCATTTTTCGGCAACTGCGCATATTACAAATTAATTTTCATATACATTTTCTTCGTATAGATTTTTGCTACGAGTTTATGAAAATTACAAAGAAATATTTTAAAGTATGAAAACGCTGGATTGGTTGTAAATAGCTTAATTTTACACTCTTTTTCACCTTTTAATCAAAATAGCCCGAAAATGAAATCAAAATTAAAACCAGCGGCTGCCAGGCAGGATACGCCCACATTTTGCAACAGATGGATAGAGAACAAGCTAGAGGGTCCACAACCTTGATTTACTAGATGTTTACACTATTTGCGTACGAGGGGCAGCCATTTTGTCTCGCAATTTTGGTCTGATTTTTACGAAATTCGAGCTCAACCATCCATAGGGTGTAACTGTGATATATTCACACGTTTTTTTAAATCGGATAAAAATTGTGACCTCTATGGGGTCCACAAGCTAAAAACGCAATTTTTCGTACAATCAGGGGGCATAATTCAGGAAGTTATGGTCCGTTATGCGCGAATATCGAAAGGGACCGAGATTTGTTAGTTATAAACATACATTCCAAGTTTAAACCAAATCGGATAAAAAATTGTGACCTCTACAGTGTTCACAAGCTAAAAACGCTATTTTTCGTACAATCAGGGGCCATAATCCATAAAGTTACGGTCCGATACATGCCAATATCGAAAGGAACCGAGATCTTGGGGAGATAAACCTATATTTCAAGTTTCGTTGAAATCGGATAAGAATTGTGACCTGTAGAGTGTTCACAAACAGTTGTGGGTGGACGTCCATGTGTATAAAAACTGAGCCCGACATTTTGTGCGCCTTTAAAGGGTGCACACTTTCAGTTATAATATTTGTTTTCAATAAGTGGTACCGAACTGTCAAAATTGTAGTTTTTGGAAAAAATGTCACTTCCGGTGCCGACAGGAAACTATAATGGTAACAAAAAAGATAGGTTGCCTGGCAACAAAACAAACGTCCACAGCAGCTAAATTGTCCGGGAGATGGACAAGGGTTGTCGCATATTTATTCTTTTGTAGGTAATTTGGGGCATTTAATAGAGAATTTCATACAGATGATATTATAATTTTCGTCGTTTGAGGGTTCACAAGGTTCTAAAGATACATTGCCAGGCAACGAAACATACGCCGACAGCAGCTAAATTGTCCGGCAGTCAACAAGCAACAAGAGTTGTCGAATATTTTAGCTTTTTTCGGTAATGAAACATTTATAATAACAACTCATTAAAGGGGAAAACCAACGATTTTCAACAAGGTTTCCATAAATCTTAAATATATATTGATAAATAGCCTCCTCTGTAACACAAGCAAAGTTTTTGTAAGCGAGAAATTAATTTTTATTAAAACCGGAAGTGACATAGTTGGTTCAACACGCTCACTGGACTCTATAGTAAGCATACAGATTTGACACAAGTTTACTGCTGTATTGTGTTCACGCGTCGTCCTTTGGCTAAAAATCTTATCAAATCGGTGGTTTATTAGGATATCATAAACACAAATTTATGTATTTTTAACGTTTAGTACACAAAGCCGTCGCATAAATTCACTCCTACTAGTACTAAACTGTACGCTGTGCCTCAATTCACGCCACATGGCTAATTGTTTACATCACGTGATTTGATTGACAGCTTGCAAGTGAGGTTTCGTCTCCTTGAATTTTTATGTGCATGCTGAATCTGCTGACAGTGTTTTTATTTATTTCAACGGACTTGTGGCACATATATATTCAAATAAATATATAAAATTCCAAAGTATGTCAACGTCAGACACCAACGTATTGGAAAATAAAATATCTCTTCTATTGGTCTACAGTAATGCCGTATAAACATTTGAGCCCAGGCATTCTCAAGAGGAAATGGAAGAAAAAAGGAAAAGCCATTCACGTCGACATTATGTGCCAAAATGCACTATATTATATGTCTCACATGCCCATAATTTTGGTCTGTTTATGTTGAAAAACGCCGTCAGCAAGCACAAAAACATCGAAGCAGACGAAACACATGTCACTTGCAAGCTGTCAATCAAACCACGTGATATAAACAATTAGCCATGTGGCGTGAATTGAAACACAGCGTACTGTTCAGTATGAGTGAATTTACGGGGCGGCTTTGTGTACTAAACTTTAAAAAAAACCCCATCAATTTGTGTTTATAATATCCTAATAAACAGCCCATTTGATCAGATTTTTGGCGAAAGGACGACGCGTGAACAGAATACAGTAGTAAACTTATGCCAAATCTGTATGCTTACTATAGAGCCCCGTGGGCGTGTTGAACCAACTATGTCACTTCCTGTTTTAATAAAAATTAATTTCTCGCTTACAAAAACATTTTTGCTTGTGCTACAGAGGGGATTATTTATCAATATATATTTAAGGTTTATGGAAACCTTGTTGAAAATCGTTGGTCTTCCCCTTTAAGTTGGTTTTTATAAGTTCTGCCCCATGCTAACGTTTAGTATACGAAACTTTTAACATCATGGTTTTAGCTGTTCAAGTCATAAAAATTCATTCAAAATCAACATACTTGTTCGTCTCAAGACCTTAAACTCTGTGTATCAATCTGAAGTCAATCGGATGATAACTTTAGCCTCTAGAGCGTCACAAGATTTTTCAAAAGTGATCAAGGGCCATAACTTTGGCAGAAATCGTTGAAAATCAATATGATTCATCGTCTCATGACCTCGAACACTGTGTATAAATTTAAAGTCAATCGGATATTTACTTTAGGGTCTAGAGCATTTACAAGATTTTTTCGAGTGATCAAGGGCCATAACTCTGGCAGTAATTATTGATAATCACTGAAAATGAATAGAATTCTTCGTCTCATGACCTTAAACACTGTGTATCAATCAGATATTAACTTTGGCCTCTATTAGAGCGTCCATAACATTTTTCAAAGTGATCAAGGGCCATAACTCTGGCAGTATTTATCGGAAATCGCTGAAAATGAATAGGCTTCTTCGTCTCATGACGTTATACACTGTGTATAAATTTAAAGTCAATCAGATATTAACTTTGAACTATAGTCAAGAGCGCCCACAAGATTTTTTTAAGTGATCAAGGGCCATAACTCTGACATTAATTATCGAAAATGGCTGAAAATCAATAGGCTTCTTCATCTCATGACCTTAAACACTGTGTATAAATTTAAGTTCAATCCGATATTAACTTTCACCTCTAGAGCGTCCACAAGATTTATTGAAGTGATCAAGGGCCATAACTCTGGCAATAATTATCGGAAATCGCTGAAAATCAATAGGATTCTTCGTCTCATGACCTTAAACACTGTGTATAAATTTAAAGTCAATCGGATATTAACTTTAGCCTCTAGACTGTCCACAAGCAGTGGGAGGAAACCGGAGAAAACCCACGAGGTTGGACAGGCGATCCTAGTCCTTGTCACGTACAGCCAGGGATTCGAAACCACGCCAGTTGACTCAATGACAGACCTTATGATACAGCACGCACGTGCTAACCATTCGGCCACCCAACCCTCCAATCTTAAAAAGTGATCCTGACAAAATTGAATATTTCCCGACAAGGGAAGATGCTAGAAGCAATTTTTGGACATCTATATGATCGTACTGATTCAAACTATCAGTCCATTGGAGTCAAATATCATAATGTTAAACGAATAATAAATATAACTCACTTAAAAAAAATGTTTGTGTTGATAGCTCAATATACAGTTTTTGCCAAAATGACAGTACTTCCGGTGATAATGAAAATGTTAAATTAGTTCTATGAAATCATAAATGGCATAAGACATCACATTGTGAAAATTTTATGAAAATCGAATAATAATTGCCCCTTTTATAGACCAAAAACCATGAAAGAGTGACTTGATGAAAATCGTTTATTTCTCTGCAAACATACAAGTTAAAAATCATTTTGTGGTATCTGTGTGATCTTAATGTTTCATTCTATTTGTTGATTGGAATCAATTATCATGATTTTAAATAAATAACAAATACGACTCATTTTAATAAAATATGTGTTTTGAAGGCTAAAAAAACAGTTTTTGCTCAAATGATGTCATTTCTGGTGACAGTGTACGTGTTAAAATGGTTTGACCTAGTCCAAATAGGCATTAGGCATCAGATGGTGAAAGAATATTGAAAATCTAATGATAATTCACTTGTTCACAGGCTTGTTCACGTGAAAAGTGACGCATGCAAAATTTCCCGGTAACTGCGCATATTACAAATTAAATTTCACATACATTCTCTTCGTATGGATTAATGCTACAGGTTCATGAACGTTGTCAAGAAATATTTTAAGATATTGAAAGCCTGAATTCATTGTAAATAGCTCATTTTTACAACCTTTTTCACCTTTCAATCAATACAAAACCAAAATAAAAAAAACTAAGCAAGATATATTTTGCGTCATTAGAAGGAGCTTTCATCTTGATCTATTAGATTTATACAATAGCCCATTCATCGAACTACCAAACGATACTTTAGATGTTTTGATCCAGTAACACCCGACGGTGAAATCACGATTTTCGCAAGAGCACCTATTTTGTTAGACACCATTTTGTATTATCTATATGATCGTATGGGTTCATTCTATTAACAGAACACAGTTTTTATGGGATACAATCACTAGTTTATTCTAAAAGCACGACGTTTCGACAAGTATCCTCTTATCGTTATCGTGCTTTTAGAATAAACTAGTGATTGTATCCCATAAAAACTGTGTTCTGTTAATTTGTTCCCTGATCGCTAAATGCCACTTAAAGAATTCATTCTATTAGTTGACTGGAATCAAATATCAAAATTTTAAATAAATAACAAATACGACTGATATGAATAAATTATTTGTTTAGAAGGTTATAAATACAGTTTTTGCCCAAACTACGTCATTTCCGGTGACATTTAAACTGTTAAATTGGTTTGACCTAGTCAAAATTGACATTACGCACCAAATGGTGTCACTTCTATGAACATCCAATAATAATCGACTCTTTTACAGGCAAAATAGCATAAAAAGAGACTCGTGCAAAATTGCCCATTTCTCGGTAACTGCTCATGTTACAAACTAATTTTAACACATTTTCTTCGTATGGTTAATAGCTACAAGTTTATAAAAGCTACGTAGAAATATTTTAAAATCTAAAAAGCCTGAATGGGTTGTAAATAGTTCAATTTTACACCTTTTTTCACCTCTTAATCGAAATTGCTCGAAAATAAAATTGAAATTAAAAAAACTAAGTTCACATTTTTTTGCGCCTTTAAAGGGCACACTCTTTTAATTATATCAGTTTAAAAAAAAATAATATTTGCTTTCAAAAAGTGGTACCAAACTGTCAATTATAGTTTTTGGTAAAATTACGCCACTTTCGGTGCCGACAGATAACTGTATCGGTAAAAAAAAAATGACAATTGAGACAACGGGGCATATGAACTTTGTTTTAAACAAATCGAACAATAAATAATTAATCTAGGATTGAAAAACTGAATTAGCCAATGGCGGCCAAGGAAAATTACTGAGTTAAAAAAAAATTGACATTTTTGCTCAAATCAAATGACTCTTTAATTCTGTGTAAAACAAGAATCCAAAAATATTCATAAATAAAAAAAAAATTTTGTAAAAATTTAAATTTTCAAAATTCCGTGCCTTAATTTGGTGCCCAATATCTGCGAAGATTTGCCGAAAATCAAAAATCAAAAGTAGAGTAGCTATGTGCCCTGTCTCCTACTATGCCAAATTGTATCGAAAGTTAAAATCCAACGATTATTGTTAAAATAACTACAATATTTTTAAAAACGATAACTTCGGTGATATCGGACATTTCACATTGCCGCAGAACATTCAAAAATAGCTTTATCCTCTAAGTCACACCCACTTTCCCAGTAAAACCGAAGAAATCGTAACGATGCAACAAGCAGTTGCTGAGATCTAATCAAAATGGAATTAGAATAATAATAATAACTAGACCTGCAAGCAGCAATGAACCGGCTTTCAGGAATCAGACAGGAAGAGTGTCATCCAATAGCCGATCCATCGAGCTAACAAAGATACTTTACTTGTTTTGATTCAGTGACACCCGACGGAGAAATCGCGATTTTCACAGAAGTACCAATTTTTTACTGTTTTTTTTCTTAAAATAACGTATGTATTTCGACTACTTCCAGTTTACAGATCATTGTCGGGATAGATTTAACAAGTGGTATGGGAACTTAACTTCCTGTACCAGAAGTTTCAGAAAGATCCATTTTACAGTTTTTAAAAGAAAGGAAATTTAGAAGACCATTATCACATATTTAATGATATTTAGCAAATAAATGCTAGTCAGAGCCCATCTTGTTAGGACTAGTTACCTCCATTACACTATTAGAAGCATCTCCAGAAATATAACGATTTTTCGACTTTTTCCAAGATTGTGGCCCTTTTTGGACCATTTATACTATATTGAGGCTTTTAAATTTGGATTCACACCCTAGATCACCATTAGGACTCTAAGTAACAGAAGTTTAAGAAATCAAATAAGAGTAGTTTTCGAGATAAAAGCATCTGAATAGGCTCCAAAAGGGAAAATACTAGATTTTCAGCGTCCTATAATATAATGCCTAACCAGCGAATTTGTACCATTTGGATGTCATAAGATCGTCCATTATTCGGGCTATTCAATGAGACTTTAGTTGTTTTGATTCAGTGAAATCTGGCGTAGTAATTATTTTTTTCGCAAGATCACCAGTTTTTTTCCTACTTTTTACGTTTATTTTTTCAAAATATCTGATTATTTTTTCGACTAGTTCCGGTTTTTGGATCATTGTTGGGATAGTTTTAACAAGTTGTTTGGATACTGAACTTTCTGTACCAGAAGCTTCAGAAACATTCATTGAGCTGTTTTCAAAACAAAGAAAATAGAAGAGCATTTTCAGTAATTTAAGGATTTTTGCTACTTTTTTCAAAGATTGAGGCTCTTTTTGGACCACTTATATTATTTTAAGGCCTTTATTTTGGGATTCACGCCATAGACCATGCCTTTATTTTGGGATTCACGTCATAGACCACTGATAGAACTCTGATTTAAAAAAAGTTTAAGAAAAATCGTAGGTGTCGTTTTCGAGAAAAAGGCGTCTTAAAAGGCTCAAAAACGGAAAATATTAGATTTTCGGCGTACCATAATTTTTTTCTAACCATCGAAATCGTATAATTCAGATGTCATATGATAGTTTATTAATGGGGCTATCTAACGACACTTTACTTCTTTTAGTCCGCTAACATCTGACAGAGAAATCAAGTTTTTCGCAAGAGCGCCAATTTTTTTAAACCTTTTTTTCCCATTTTTTGAATACTTCCAGTCTGGAGATTATTGTCGTGATAGTTTTACTAACAGGTTTATGTACAAGAAATTTCAGAAAAATCCATTCAGCTGTTTTCCAAAGGAAGAAAAATAGAAGATCATTTTCAGTAATCTAAGGATTTTTCAACTTTTTTCCAAGATTGAGGCTCTTTTTGGACCACTTATATTATTTCAATGCTTTTATTTTTGGACTCACGCCATAGTTCACCGATAATACTCTGAGTAAAAGAAGCTTAAGAAAAATCATAGTTTTCGTTTTCGAGAAAATGGCGACTCAAAATGCTCCAAAATGGAAAATACTAGATTTTCGGCGTACCATAATCTATTTTCTAGCCATCTAAATCGTATCATTCAGATGTCATATGATAGTCCATTAATGGGGCTATCCAGCGATACTTTAGTTCTTTTGGTCTGCTAACATCTGATGGAGAAATCAAGTTTTTCGCTAGAGCGCTATTTTTTAAAACCTTTTTTCTCCATTTTTTGCATACTTCCGGTATGGAGATTATTGTTGGGATAGTTTTAATAACCGGATTGGCTTATCAAATAGCCACAGGGCTATGTAATGATATATTACATTGTCTAATCAGATAAAATGCCCCTGGGACATCCTATGTTCAATAGTGCCAAAAATGCAAAAATGTCAATATATAGAAAAATAAATTTAAATATTTCAATACATATTATACATCGTTAGAATCGTAATTACGTCAGCTATCTGAATAATAATATGTTACTTTTTTGTAATTTTTTTTTTAAATAATAAATAAATAGAGCATTTTCTAAAATTTCACGATTTTTCAACTTTTTACGATTTTCAGTACGTTATTTTACCTATTCCAGAAATTTCAATGTCTTATTGGATGGATTCATGCACAACAAGACTACCGGAGGGACTCTCGATAGGGAAAGTTTAAAAAAAATCCTTAGAGCAGTTTTCGAGATACAGACGTCCAAAAACGCTCCAAATCAGAAAATACCTGATTTTCAGCATGTCATATTTTGCTGCTCTCTCATAGGATCCGTCGAATCCCCGGGCTACCCAACGATACCTTAATTTCTTTAATCCGTTGATATCGGGTGAAGAAATCATGTTTTTCCCAAAAGCACCCATTTTTTGCGTTTTCTTCAAAATATCGGACATTTTTTCGACCACTTCCGGTTTAAGGATTCTTGTCGAAATAGTTTTATCAGTTGGTTTTGGACTATAACTTTATGTTCCATAAGTTTCAGAAATGTCAATTCGGCCGTAAAACGAAATTAGGGCACACAAAATGGGCAGAAAATTCGAAAACTAAAGGGTGATAACTCTGAATGAAAGTTATATTACTGGAATCGGATTGCCTTCAGGTATTCAAAAATGTAGGTCAAATTTGAAAATTTTGAAAAATTACAAAAATTGCCTCCTAAACAACGTATTCTCAAATTTCGAACGCCAAAAGCCATAGATGAATGTTCGAAATTGAAAAATGTGAGATAGCCATTGTCTCGGAAAAGATTCTGGGTTTCCAAAAATGTGAATTGTTTTAAAATAGGTAAAGAATTGGCGAAACCACGGCCGATTTTTGATTTATTGCTACCGTTCAAAATTCGGCCACTTCCGGTCTGCGCAGAAGTTTCAAAAATACTTTTTCGAGTAACCACCACATGGTTTCCAGAGAGAAAATTGAACTCCAGATCGATATCTGTTTTCGATCATGGAGAAAAAGGCTCCCGCGGTAAATAATAATAATAATAATAATAACTAGACCTGCAAGCAGCACTGAACCGGCTTTCAGGAAATAGACAGGAAGTGTGTAATACAATAGCCGATTTATCGAGCTACCAAACGATACTTTAGATGTTTTGATCCGGTCACACCCGACGGTGAAATCCTGATTGTTCCAAGAGCACCGATTTTTTTACTGTCTTTTTTTTTTTAAATATCGAATATTTTTTTGACTACTTCCTGTTTACGGATCATTATCGGGATAGATTTAACAAGTGGTATGGGAGCTTAACTTCCTGTACCAGAAGTTTCAGAAAGATCCAATGGATAGTTTTACCTCCCTTACACCACTAGAAGCAGATTTACAGATATAACGATTTTTCGACTTTTTTCAAAGATTGTGGCCCTTTTGGACCATTTATACTATATGTAGGCTTTTAAATTTGGATTCACACCCCAGACCAGCGTTAGGTTTCTAAGTAACAGAAGTTTAAGAAAGGAAATAAGAGTAATTTTCGAGATAAAAGCGTCTGAATAGGCTCCAAAAAGGAAAATACTAGATTTTCAGCATCTCATAATATATTACCTAACCAGCGATTTTTTACCATTGAGATGTCATAAGATCACCCATTGTTCGGGCTATCCAATGACACTTTAGTTGTTTTGATTCGTTGAAATATTGCGTTGTAATCACTTTTTTTCGCAAGATCACCATTTTTTACCTTTTAAGGTTTTTTTTTTAAAATATCGGATATTTTTTCGACTACTTCCGGTTTTTGGATCATTGTCGGGGTAGTTTTAACATGTTGTTTGGATAGTTAACTTTCTGTACCAGAAGTTTCAGAAACACCCATTGAGGTGTTTTCAAAACAAAGAATAATAGAAGAGCATTTTCAATAAATTGAGAATTTTTCAACTTTTTTCCAAGATTGAGGCTCTTTTGGACAACTTATGTTATTTCAATGCTTTTATTTTTGGACTCACGCCATAGTCCACCCATAGGACTCTGAGTAAAAACGTTGTTGTTGTGTTTGAGAAAAAGGCCTCTCAAAATGCTCCAAAACGGAAAATAATAGATTTTTGGTGTACCATAATTTATTTTCTAGTCATTTAAATCGTATCATTCAGATGTCATATGATAGTCCATTAATGGGGCTATCCAGCGATACTTTAGTTCTTTTGGTCTGCTAACATCTGATGGAGAAATCAAGTTTTTCGCAAGTGCGCTATTTTTTAAACCTTTTCTCTTCATTTTTTGCATACTTCCGGTATGGCGATTATTGTCGGGATAGTTTTAATAACCGGATTGGCTTATCAAATAGTCACAGGGCTATGTAATGATATATTACATTGTCTGATCAGATAAAATGCCCCTGGGAAATCCTCTGTTAAATGCAAAAATGTCAATATATCGAAAATTAAATTTAAATATTTTAATACATATTATACATCGTTAGAATCGTAATTACGTCAGCTATCTGAATATGTAACTTTTTTGTAAAAACATTTTTAAATAATAAAGTAATAGAGCATTTTCCCAAAAATGTCAATATATCGAAAATTAAATTTAAATATTTTAATACATATTATACATCGTTAGAATCGTAATTACGTCAGCTATCTGAATATGTAACTTTTTTGTAAAAATTTTTTCAAATAATAAAGTAATAGAGTATTTTCCAAAATTTCACGATTTTTCAACTTTTTTCGATTTTCAGTACGTTATGTTACCTATTCCAGAAATTTTAATGTCTTATTGGAAGAATTCATGCACAAGACTACCAGAGAGACTCTCGATAGGGAAAGTTTAAAAAAAATACTTGGAGCAGTTTTCGAGATACAGACGTTCAAAAACGCTCCAAATCAGAAAATACCTGATTTTTAGAATGTCATATATTGCTGCCCTCCCATAGGATCCGCGTGAAATGTGTATCATATGACAGTCGAATCCCGGGCCACCAAACGATACCTTAATTTCTTTAATCCGTTGATATCGGGTGAAGAAATCATTTTTTTCCCAAAAGCACCCATTTTTTGCGTTTTCTTCAAAATATCGGACATTTTTTCGACAACGTCCGGTTTAAGGATTCTTGTCGAAATAGTTTTATCAGTTGGTTTTGGACTATAACTTCATATCCCATAAGTTTCAGAAACGTCAATTCGGCCGTAAAACGAAACTCGGGCACACAAAATGGGCAGAAATTTCGAAAAAATTCGAAAAATAAAGGGTGATAACTCTGAATGAAAGTTATATTCCTGGAATCGGATTGCTTTCAGGTATCCAAAAATGTAGGTCAAATTTGAAAATTTTGAAAAATTAAAAAAATTGTCTCTTAAACAACGTATTTTCAAATTTCGAAAGACAAAAGTCATAGATGAATGTTCGAAATTGAAAAATGTGAGATAGCCATTGTCTCGAAAAAGATTTAGGGTTTCCAAAAATGTGAATTGTTTTAAAATAGGTAAAGAATTTGCGAAACCACGGCCGATTTTTGATTTATTGCTAACGTTCAAAATTCGGCCACTTCCGGTCGGCGCAGAAGTTTCAAAAATACTTTTTCGAGTAACCACCACATGGTTTCCAGAGAGAAAATTGAACCCCACATCGATATCTGTTTTCGATCATGGAGAAAAAGGCTCCTGCGGTAAATAATAATAATAATAATAATAATAATAACTAGACTTTTTTTTTTAAATATCAAATATATTTATATGACAACGGTTTCACCGGTGCCACGTTACCCTAAACATATGTCATCCGGTACCAATGAAACCATTAAACAGGTTTCCACATAAGCATTGCACACATCAAATAAAATGGACGCCGAATCAACCAAATCCAGCAATATCAATTCATTTTATACATTTGTTACATGTAAGTGTACAGTATTTCCGGTGATAATGAAAATGTCCAATTAGTTTTATGAAATCAGAAATGGCATAAGGCATCACATGGTGAAAATTTTATGTAAATCGAATAATAATTGCCACTTTTATAGACCAAAAACCTTGAAAAGTGACTTGTATAAAACCGTCTATTTCTCTGCAACCGTACAAGTTAGAAACCATTTTCTGGTATCTGTATGATCGTATGGGTTTAATCTATTTGTTGATTGGAATCAAATAACATTACAAATTAGACTCATTTGAATAAAATATCTGTTTTGAAGGCTAAAAATACAGTTTTTGCCAAAATGACGTTAAATCTTAAATTACTTGTATCAAATGGCATTAGGTATCACACAGTGAAAATTTTATGAAAATCGAATAATAATTGACACTTTTATGGACCAAAAACCTTGAAAAGTGACCTGTTGAAAATCGCCTATTTCTCCGCAACTGAACAAGTTAGAAACAATTTTGTGAAATCTATATGACCTTATGGATTATATTAATATGTGAATGTAAACAAAAAATTAAAATTATTAATACATATTAAATAATTCTTGTTTGAAAAAAATATTGATTTTAAAAGTTAAAAATGCACTTTTTGACAAAATGTCGTCACTGCCGGTGTCAATTTTAAATTGTAATCAATTTGATACGACGCATACTTGCTTTTTGAATCAAATGGTGTCACTTTTGTGAAAATCCAATAATAATTGACTATTTTACAGGCAAAATAACGAAAACAGTGACTTATGCAAAATTGCCCATTTCTAGGTAACTGCTTATATTACAAACTAATTTTAACATACATTTTCTTCGTATAGATTATATCTACAAGTTTATAAAAGTTACGTAGAAATATCTGAAAATCTGAAAAGCCTGAATGGGTTGTAAATAGCTCAATTTTACACCTTTTTTCACCTCTTAATCGAATTTGGTCGAAAATGAAATCGAAATTAAAAAAACTGTTCCCAACATTTTGTGCGCCTTTAAGGGGCACACTCTTTTAGTTATATCAGTTTTTTTAAAAAATAATATTTGCTTTCGAATATTTTTTTGACTACTTCCTGTTTACGGATCATTATCGGGATAGATTTAACAAGTGGTATGGGAACTTAACTTCCTGTACCAGAAGTTTCAGAAAGATCCATTGGACAGTTTTACCTCCCTTATACCATTAGAAGCAGATTTACAGATATAACGATTTTTCGAATTTTTCAAAGACTGTGGCCCTTTTGGACCATTTATACTATATTGAGGCTTTTATATTTGGAATCACACCATAGACCACCGTTAGGACTCTAAGTAACAGAAGTATAAGAAAGGAAATAAGAGAAGTTTTCGAGATAAAAGCGTCTGAATAGGGTCCAAAAAGGAAAATAATAGATTTTCAGCGTTCAATTATATATTGCCTAACCCGCGAATTTTTACCATTTAGATGTCATACGATTGTCCATTGTTCGGGCTCTCCAATGACACTTTAGTTGTTTTGATTCGGTGAAATCTTACGTAGTAATAACTTTTTTCGCAAGACCACCATTTTTTTCACTTTTTATGGGGTTTTTTTCTCAAAATATCGGATATTTTTTCGATAGTTTTTGGATCATTCTCGGGATAGTTTTAACAAGTTGTTTGGTTACCTAACCTTCTGTACAAGAAGTTTCAGAAAAATCCATTCAGCTGTTCTCCAAAGAAAGAAAAATAGAAGAGCATTTACAGTAATTTAATGATTTTTCAACTTTTTTCCAAGATTGAGGCTCTTTTTGGACCACTTATATTATTTCAATGCTTTTATTTTTGGACTCCGATAGGACTCTAAGTAAAAGAAGTTTAAGAAAAATCGTAGTTTTCGTTTTCGAGAAAATGGCGTCTCAAAATGCTCCAAAACGGAAAACACTAGATTTTTGGTGTACCATAATTTATTTTCTAGCCATCTAAATCGTATCATTCAGATGTCATATGATAGTCCATTAATGAGGCTATCCAGCGATACTTTAGTTCTTTTGGTCTGGTAAAATCTGATGGAGCAATCAAGTTTTTCGCAAGTGCGCTATTTTTTTTAAACCTTTTTTCTTTGTTTTTTGCATACTTCCGGTATGGCGATTATTGTCGGGATAGTTTTAATAACCGGATTGGCTTATCAAATAGTCACAGGGCTATGTAATGATATATTACATTGTCTGATCAGATAAAATGCCCCTGGGAAATCCTATGTTAAATAGTGCCAAAAATGCAAAAATGTCAATATATCGAAAATTAAATTTAAATATTTTAATACATATTATACATCGTTAGAATCGTAATTACGTCAGCTATCTGAATATGTAACTTTTTTGTAAAATTTTTTTTCAAATAATAAAGTAATAGAGCATTTTCCAAAATTTCACGATTTTTCAACTTTTTTCGATTTTCAGTACGTTATGTTACCTATTCCAGAAATTTTAATGTCTTATTGGAAGGATTCATGCACAAGACTACCAGAGGGACTCTCGATAGGGAAAGTTTAAAAAAAATCCTTGGAGCAGTTTTGCTGCCCTCTCATAGGATCCGCGTGAAATGGGTATCATATGACAGTCGAATCCCCGGGCCACCCAACGATACCTTAATTTCTTTAATCCGTTGATAATATAACATGTAATAGTCTGCGATATCACCTCTGTGGAAGCGAGGTTAAATAATGCTATTTCACACACACTAAATGTCATTGTGCTTGATAACGATAAGAGGATACTTGTTGAAACATCGTGCTTTTAAAATAAAACTAGTGATTGTATCCAAAAAAAACCGTGTTCTCTTATTGTAATAATGTAAGTAATGGTAATACAAGAAACAAGACTTTATACAGATGATTATTAGGAAGAAATACCTGATATTCCTGTGATCTAATACTGTTGAACGTATAATGGGAGAGCCTGTAAAATTCAAATCCAACTGATTACAGATACTGACAAAATACTGTACCGGTAAATAATTTATAAAAATAATTTTCATTTAAAGGCCATAATATATAGAACATTGCAGATAAGTTCCTAACAAAAAATATTACACATTAAATGATTATTATTATTACAAAGATCTATAGTGCACACCTGCTACATAAATGTATAAGAACAAGCCAACATTGAGACTGATGTCCCCCGCCAAAATCCCAAAATAAATAGATGACACATATTAATTAATCGCACATCTATTTTTTTCAAAAGTATCGAGCAATCAAACTGATTATCAACTTTCCACTAAGTTTCATCACTCTCTATAAGATAGAATCAAAGTTATCTTGTCCCAAAGCATCGACCAAGGAAATTGCCTATCTCTGCTTAGCTTTAGCTCGTTATGTTAATCATTGAACTCAGTCAAGACGAACATCTACATCAGGTTTAAACATTCTACCTCAATTAGAAGCAGAGTTGTCTTGACCAATCAAAATGCTTATTGCTCCTAAGCCTAAGCAAAAAATTCTCATCATCGAACTTAGTCAAGGTATCGATGTAATGAAACTATACACCAAGTTTCATCACTCTCACTTAATTAGAACTAAAGTTATCGTGCCCCAAAGCATCAACCAATCAAATTGCTTATCTCTGCTTACCCTAAGCAGAAAATGCTCATCTTCGCACTCCATCAAAGCATGGACATCATAAACACCTACACCAAGTTTGAACATTCTAGCTCAATTAGAAGGAAAGTTATTGTGTTCCAAAGTCTTGGCCAATCAAATTGCTTATCGCTCTGCTTAACCTGAGCAGAAAATGCTAAATATCGAACTTAATCAAGGTATTGATGTAATGAAAGTATACACCAAGTTTCATCACTCTCACTTATTTGGAACTAAAGTTATCATGTCCCAAAGCATCAACCAATCAAATTGTTTATTTCTTCTTACCCTAAGCAGAAAATGCTCATCTTCATACTCCATCAAGGCATTGACCTAATAAACACCTACACCAAGTTTGAACATTTTAGCTCAATTAGAAGGAGAGTTATGGTGTTCCAAAGTCTCGGCCAATCAAATTGCTTATCGCTCTGCTTACCCTGAGCAGAAAATGCTCATTATCGAACTTAAGTCAAGGTATTGATGTAATGAAACTACACACCAAGTTTGATCACTCTCACTTAATTAGAACTAAAGTTATCGTGTCCCAAAGCATCAACCAATCAAATTGCTTACCCTAAGCAGAAAATGCTTAACTTCGAACTCAATCAAGGCATTGACCTAATAAACACCTACACCAAGTTTGAACATTCTAGGTCAATTAGAAGGAGAGTTATTGTGTCCCGAAAAGTGGGACGGACAGACGGACGGACACACTGACAGACGCACGAACCCATTTTAATAGTCTTCGAAAGGCAGGGGACAATAAGATAAAATTCGACTTTACATTTAAATGATAAAATTGGACATACTTGATAAAAACAACATCAATAATGTCAAAAAAATGTTAATATTGTTTTCAAATAAAATTACATGCATTTGAAATAGCTCTAGATTAAAGAATCAGTGGGTAAAAGCCTTTTTCAATAAAAGAGTAGCAATTGAAGGAACGAATGATGCATTTGCAGAAAATGTAAAAAGAGCTCATCGCCATGCTATTGTGTGGCGAGAGAGAGAGAGAGAAATGGGGTTTAACGTCCACTCGACACAAACTAGGTAATTTCGGGACTAACATATGGTTTAATTTTTGTGATTTACATAATTCGCTTGCGCGTAGGGGTCTTTAGCAGTGGGAGGAAACCGGAGGACCCGGAGAAAACCCACGAGGTTGGACAGGCAACCCTACTCCTTGTCACGTACAACCGGGGATTCGAAACCACGCCAGTCGACTCAATGACAGACTTTATGATACAGCGCGCGCACGCTAACCATTCAGCCACCCCCCCCCCATATTGTGTGGCGTTCATTGGAAGATCGTAATCCGCCTGAACTTGATCCGGAACTGTATAGCTGGGTGAAGGACACTAAATTGAAAACATTACAACCGGTCACCCTTCCAGTTGATAATCAACTTGCTCCGGAGTCTGTCATGCGGCTCATCAGATGCGGATGCAAGAGTGACAACCCATGTAGTAGGCGTGCTTGTAGCTGCACTAGGGATGGCTTAAAATGTACATTATTTTGCGCTTGTGCCGCCGCAGGTTGCAGCCGGAAACACGACTAAAGGGTTAAACTGAATATTACCTATTTTTGGGAGTCATATTCGTCTTTTGCGGGTAGAATTTGGGTTTTTTTTTTTCGAAAATGTTAAAAAAAATAGCCACTGGTAGTCATGTATGTGGTGTCATCGTATCCGTCTTATGCACCTATGTCCTGAAATATATAGCTTCTCTCTAGACATAGCTAGGTTTGGTGAAATAATCGCTCCCAATCGCCGCTAAATGGTTAAGGGGCCATATTAGCCGCCATGTTGGATTTTACTATCATCTAATCACTCCACAACATAATAAATGATTCCAGTGTATTCCTTGACCCCAAAAACATACGGTTAGACACCAACATTATCACCCTAGACTAAATACTATGGGAGTTATAGGGGATAAATTGAAATGGCGGCCATCTTGGACGCCATCTTGAATTTCTCAAAACGCTCAAGGGTGACTGAGGTTCACCCGGCATATTCTGAAAGAGAATACCCTAGGCTACTAAAATCAATCTTGAAAAAAACTTTGTATACAATTTCCAGGTTCGCTCGAACTATTGGGTTTAGCGACCGGACTACATTGTACATAATGACTGGTAATGATATGATTTTTACATTCCCATATACCAGTAGATAGCCTACTGTTTGCTCCTGCTGAAACTTCGACTAGAAAATTCCTTGCAATTTCTTAAATCTTTAATCGAAATGGCAAAAACTTAGTGACGTACCTGGAATTTTCATCCCATAGGTTTATTCGTCGAACCTTTACTCCTAGAAGTTCCATTATTCTCTTGTAAATTTCACTTATTTTGACATTGTCCCATTCTCAGAACATAAATGAAATGAGATGAAATAGGGTTTAACATCTTACAGTTCTGTTCCTATACTTGGCTAATGAAGCCTGGAATATGTCATACAGTGTGCTATGAGGGAAATTTTGCCCAGGCAGCGGCACTATGGCCTACTCTCATATCGAATTCCAACTGACAAGGGATCTTTTACGTGCACAGCAATGCATACATGGGACCTCAGTTTTTCATCCCGTTCGAACGACTAGACAGCTGTCCTTTGCTACCTCAGAACATAAACATTATGACTTTATGGGACACTTGCATATCGAATAGGCCTATACAGGTGATCGACAAATTGGTTGCATTCGGTTAGAAATGTCCAGTGAAGGAAAATTCACCCGTTTGTTTTGTGGCAGTAATACTTATTAGGGTTTCACACTGTGGATCTTGTATGAAACACTAGTGGGTTTTTTTTCAGATTAATATTATTATTTATTTTTTCTGTTTCCACTCTGCTTATTTCGCTAAAACTGCCCATTGGATCACTTTGTGTTTGAGAGCAAAGCCTGGAAATGTGACATTTAAAGAAAAAGATAGGTTGCCAGGCAACGAAACATACGCCCACAGCGGCTAAATCGTCCGAGCGGTCAACAAGGGTTGTCGCATATTTATTCCTTTGTAGGTAATTGGGGGCCTTTACAAGACAGTTCAATACAGATCAGATTATAATTTTTGCTGTTGGGGGTTTACATGGTTCTACAAATTGAAACAAGAGTCTCAACTCTGGAAGTAACTACAGAAATTGTTGAAATTTGACAGGCTTTTTTGTTTCACAAATTTAAATGATGCATATAAATTTCATACATATCGGATGATAACTTTCATCAATCGAGCATTAAAAAGGTTGAACAAAGTCAAACAAGGGCCATAACTCTACAAGTAATAAACGGAAATTGCTGAAATTCAATTGGCCTCTTCGTTTCCCTAATTTAAATATTTCATATAAATTTCACAAAGATCGGATGTTAACTTTTGGCATTACAGCGTTCACAAGGTTCAACAAAGCGAAACAAGGGCCATAACTCTAGAAATTATAAACGGAAATTATTGAAATTAAATAGGATTCTTCGTTTCACTAATTTAAATAGGGCATATAAATTTCAGAAAGATAGGATAACTTTTGGGGTTAAAGCGTTCACAGGGTTAAACAAAGTGAAACAAGGGCCATAACTCTAGAAGTAATAAACGGAAATTGCTGAAATTCAATAGGCCTCTTCGTTTCCCTAATTTAAATATTTCATATAAATTTCACAAACATCGGATATTAACTTTTGGCATTACAGCGTTCACAAGGTTCAACAAAGCGAAACAAGGGCCATAACTCTAGACATTATAAACGGAAATTATTGAAATTAAATAGGCTTCTTCGTTTCACTAATTTAAATAATGCATATAAATTTCAGAAAGATAGGATGATAACTTTTGGGGTTAGAGCGTTCACAAGGTTAAACAAAGTGAAACAAGGGCCATAACTCTAGAAGTAATAAACGGAAATTGCTGAAATTCAATAGGCTTTTTCGTTTCCCTAATTTTAATATTGCATATTAATTTCACATAGATCGGATGATAACTTTTGGCATTAGAGCGTTCACAAGGTTCAACAAAGTGAAACAGTGGCCAGAACTCTAGACGTTAAAAACAGAAATTATTGAAATTATATAGGCCCTTTCATCTCACTAATGTAAACAACATATATCAATTTTAAAACAATTGGATGATAACTTTTGGCGTTAGAGCGTTAACAAGAAATTGTGGACGAACCGACGGACTGACCGACGGGGGCGACGGCAATATACGTCCACATTTCTATGTGGCCGTATAAAAAAAACAATTTTTTTAGTTTTCAAATTTTTTTCTTGAAACTTTGTAGGTAGATAGGTACTTTACATTATTACAAGGCAAAGCAAATAATTGATTACGTAATCTAATACTTTGGTATAGATAATTTCCTATATTGATTATACATTTACGTTTGGCGTTCGTTCAAATATTTGAAATTTGTGTAAAGAAGGAAAGGACCAAAATCTTGCGACGTAAATTTATATATGCTGGGCAACAGATGAGAAAGTGTTATTCGTCTTCAACGGCGTTCGTTGTGCAGCATGTACAAATTTTATTTTCACGATCCATTCTTGTATAACACCCGGTTTCCACATTCAATTTAAGCATACCACATCGAAACTGACATATTATATTTTGATATTTATTATCAATAGATGAATTTAGGTAAATTTAATGTTCATGTACAGTCAGCTGTAAATAAATATCAAAATCAAACAAGGGCATCGCTACCGCTGCAATATACGTCCACATTCCTGCTATGAATGACATCGTGTTTTTCGAAATGATAAGAATGGAATGGTTGTAAGTAGCTAGATGTATGCATCCTGTTTGAGACATTGCATCTTAGTGGGGACCCTTAAAGGGCCAATCCCGATAATATTTTGGAGAATAAATCTGCTTAATTTTGTGTTAAAATGCCTTAAAATCCTGTACCTTAGGGCGGAGCAACTAACTCAATATATGTCATAGGTTTTCAAACAACTCAAACCCGTCAGTCTTCATCTGGAAATGCAGACGGTGTCCAAAGCTGTATTTATATGGTGTCTGGATGAAACCAGACTTTTATTTTACAAAAATAATGTGTAGGCGAAATTTACCTTTCGTTATGAAGTACAGCACATGGGTCATTCATGTTAGACCTCTAAAGGAACGAGATTCGATTATCAAGTGACCCAACGATGAAATTGACCCGAAATCTCAAAAGGGTTACGTGTCCAGATAAGCAGTTTTGCCGTTCACGTCCAAACGACTCAATATCTTGAGTTGAAATTGTGAGACAAGGTAAATAAGATTAAACTGAAAACTCATTTATTTTGCACACTGAAGGAACCATAATATTCAACTTTTTATATTTAACTTGCAACTGCATTCTATCTTATTTTGTGTGTAATTATAGTGTTCTTCCTATATTCTACTTGTATAATGTATATGTTTTGTAGTTTGGGAGTGACTTCCCACTTTAAAATGCTATTGCATTTCAAATGATTTTGAATTTATCCTAACATTACATGTATATATGTCTTTGTAGCTTAGGAGGGACCTATGGAAGATTAGGGGTTTTTTTGCAAACTAAATACGTTGCCTCATTAAATAAAGTTTTTTTTTTATTATTATTATTATTTTTATTATTATTATTATTACTTGATATTGTGGCGCTTAAATTTCATACGTACTCGGACTTCTATTTTGAGACCATGTTCAAATCGGGATAGTCCCTTAAACTTCATTTCCGTTACTTGAAGTATATGTCATATGCATTAGAACAAATCTTTCTCCCCTTTTTTACACCTCCTTTAAAAGTACACAGGATTTGCAAGAATACACTTTCTGTTAGAACTTTTAAGAATTTTGATAGTCTGAAAAAAAAACAAAAAAACGGTAGCCTCCCTACTCCCCCACCCCAACAACAATGCAGGAATCCTTAGTTAAAAGACTTATTTTCCCAAACATTAAAATTTGAAAGTTTGCTTTTTGTATGTATTTCCAAAGCAGCTATTTGCTTTAGGTTGCCAAACTCATTTTCAAAATATTGAAATATTATTATTATTATTATTATTACAGCATATTTATAGTGCACCCTTTCAGGGGCACTTTACAAAGTGACAATGTAAATCACACATAAACAACAAGATTATGGGCATGTTAACGATTGTATACAGAGTCATTTAAAATCCTGATTAAATAAATGTGTTTTAAGTTGTTTTTTAAAAGAATACAGAGATGTACAACATCTTAAACTAAATGGTAGATTATTCCATAAAACAGGTGCTTGATAACTAAAAGAGCGCTGACCATAGGAGACTAGTTGAACAGTTTTGGGCTTTAAAAGTAGTTTATCTGATGTACGTAATGTTCGGCCAGGTGTATAAAGTTCTAAAAGATCTGAGAGATAAACAAGAGCTAAATTATTTAAACATTTAAATGTAAGTAATAAAATCTTAAAATCAATTCGATATTTAACAGGTAACCAGTGTAAATTATATAAAACAGGAGTTATGTGGTCACATTTCTTAGTTAAAGTAACAAGTCTAGCCGCAGTATTCTGTGCTTTTTGTAATTTATCTATAAGCTTTAAAGGTAAACCAACTAAAAGTGAATTAAAGTTATCTAATCGAGAAGTGACCAGAGAATTAACAAGTGACTTAGTGGCCTCTACAGTTACACATTTACGTATTTTACCTATATTTCTAATATTGAAATAGCACAATTTACAAATATTATTTACTTGAGCTCCCATAAGCATAAAACTATCAAAGATAGCGCCAATATTACGAGCAGAATAAGATGAAAATATATCACAATTACCAATTACAACAGGGGGGTTATCTTGTGCAGATTTACTTAATTGATGCCTTGAGCCTAATAACAAATATTCGGTTTTATCATCATCAATTTTAGAAAGTTCTTTGACATCCATTTTCTAATTTCACTAATACAGTTCTCAAGTTGCAATTTTGATAAATTGAAAGAAGATGGACAATTAGGTGTAAATGAAATATATAATTGAGTATCATCGGCATACAAATGAAAGCTGAGACCATATTTTCTGACAATATCTCCTAATGGTGACGTATAGAGGGTAAATAAAATCGGACCAAGAACAGAACCTTGGGGAACCCCAGATGACAAAACAGATTCAGACGACGATTTGCAATTAACTAAAATACACTGTTTTCTACCCACAAGATAGCTCTCTAAAAGATTTAATGCAGAGCCACAAATACCGAATTTAAATTGAAGTCTACGTAGAAGAATGGAAGGGTCCACCGTGTCAAAAGCAGCAGATAAATCTAATAAAATTAAAAATGTACATTTTCTAATATCAATTTCCATTAAAATATCATTTGAAACCCGGGTTAAAGCTGTTTCGGTACTGTGAAATATGGGTATCCTTAAATGGAGAAACTGACAGATTGAAGTTGGATATAAATGTTTTACAGGTACAAAATGTATCTTTAAACTATTGATAAATTTGTGTAAAAGCAATTTTGTTTTCCACTGAAAGGATTTCTGTACTGCTCCCTACCTATTACTAGGGTGGTGGTTTTTCACTTTACTAAATTGCCAACATCATTTTTTTTTCTAAATTCTGGTTTTTTTTCTGTTTTCTTTTATGCTTCACTTTTTAGTGGAGTGCACAATGCACACTCTTTTGACATTTTCAATTAATTTTGTATTATTACATATGAATAAAATAATTGTTCCATGATTTTTGTTCTGCAAAAGTGAAAAATCATCACCCCAACTATTCCGTTCACTCTATCATCCATTTGCTTATATATCTCTATACTGTTCCATTCCTTCACATGGCTGGCTATGCTCTATTTTGCTCACTTTCCGATCGTTACATCCCATGTTCTCTTCTCCATAGACATTTAACTACACAATGACTATACTTCCCACATCCTTGACACTGCTCAAATCTTGATCTGCATACGCTTTCCTTGTGCCCATGTTTTCGAAAACATGCCCATCCAGAGTCTCCATTACAAAATGTCCACCTAATCTTCAAACCTCATTTTCATGATGTGATTTATCAATTCCTTCTTAGTTGCACAGATCACCAATACATCCTTTTGTATTCATCTGTATTTAACATCCAAGACTCATTATTGTGCTAAGCATTGTGTTTCTATACTCAGCTACTTCTCTGGTACTGTGCTGCTGGGTGTACCCGGCCAATATCCTTTCTGCATTCATACACATATGTACACCACAATCAAAGCCATTAGTTTGTTGTGTAACATTTTTCTTATACACACATTCCCATTCTCTAGTATTATTTACATCAATTCCTTTTAAAAACTTCTTTACAGTTCTCATATATTTCATTCCTGTTCTAGGGTGATGAACTGAATCATAATACTTTATTGTTCTCAATTGTACAAACACTGCTATCAAGCTCCAGTGGCCAGGGGTGTGTACTGGTATCAACACCTTTTCATAAGTCAGTAAATTCCAGTTTGCATAACTTTCTATAGCATCAGTGCAATTCATTTCTATTCTTACATATGCGAATGTGTCCAACACTTTAATATTATTGCCCAAAAGTTGTGATTCTTCTTCTACAGCTTTCAAATAGAAGTTTATCACTCGATCATTCAATCAACCAGCGAGGAGTGTTGAGTGTGTCCAAATCCTCTTCTGACAAACCATACCCAAAACCTCTACATATAATTCTTTGATATGGTACAACTGCAAGTTCTTCTCCTTTACAGTCTATATTCAGAGCTTTCTGTACATTTTTCATTCTTTTTTTCTTTTCCAATTGTGCCGTACGTGAGCTGTCAAATTGCTGTACTTTATTTGAATTACATTCATATAATTTATCGACCATCAAAACTTTTTTCTCTACAAATCCTTGGTTAATTAAGCACTCGTTTCTTTTTTACTTAGCTTCTTTCCTAATAATGCATAATATAGGTTTATGGTCAGAGTAATAACTCTCAAGACAATCTGCTTCCTTGTACTTCTCTTCAACATTACTGAATATAAAATCTATACATGTTCCAGAATCTGTTGTTGGTTTGATTATCCACTGCATCATTTTAAACATTTCACACAATCTGTCATAATCTTTACTGCTTCTCTGGATATTAAAATCACCCAAAACCAAAATGTTCTCTTATTTACTCAAATCAGCCAATAAGGTCTGTATAGTAGCAAACAGCACGGAAAAGGGTACATTTGGTGGTTTGTATAAACCTACCAATTTTAAGCTTTTCACTGAGTCGCCTTCCTCAATTCCATCCCTGTTCCAGTTCTCTATTTCCTTTCCATGGCGCCTTTTATCATTCTCAGTAACTGCATCATTTCTATACAAGGAAAATCCTTCTATTTGTAAATTATTTTCAGTCTTACACTTGAGATGTGTTTCAGATAATAATACCACTGCAGCTTGCTTAAAATATCTCTGACACTTGACATCTTCTAAATACTTTCTCAGTGACCTTACATTATGATAAACAAAGACAAGACTATGAAGAGAAAACTCTGGCAAAGTACAAGATTCCACCTTCAACATTCTTTCTTTTCTTAGCCTGTCTATTTCAAGTTTTACATCCTGACTAACTTTAATCTTCGTCTCGGCTAAGTTTAATATGTATAAACCTTGTAATGTTCTTACTCTACTCAGACCTACATAATGCATGTGGGGAATTCTAACGCCTTCAAAATCAACCACTGCTTCATTCAATGTATCGCCCTGGGACCTATGAATTGTTTTGGCTGCTGATGGTCTCAGAGGGATTTGTGTTCTCATCACTTCAGCATTCTTATGCCTCCCGATTTGAATCTGTCGTGAAACTGGCATCACAGGTGTCCATTCTTTTTTAATATTGCATTTGAATAAGGTGTTCAATTCTTCCCGTGTCTTTTTCCCAACATTTGCATCATCAAACTCTACCCAAATAACACTTCCAACTGCTGAATTTTGACTTGATGTTTCAATATGCTTTACTATACACAACTAGCTCCATTAGTCATACCATCATCTATTCTTACATTTATACACATTTCACATTTTAGTCCAACTGCTATGTTTAGGTTAGTGCTTAACTGCATAGTCTTTTTCAGATCATCAGGAATATTACTCATTACTCTTTCTTTCACCGTTTGAGCTGCAGTTCCAACAATGCTATCTTTAGCTTTGATAACAAATTTTTTACTATCTATCTTATTAAATACCTCAATGTTAAACACTTCTACTTTCTGATTACTCACAAACAAATGCTGTAGTTGGTACGGATAATTGATTGTATTTCTTTAGAGCATTCTGGTCTTCAAGAGATTAAGATCACTTTTCTTCTCTTTGTCACTTTTATCAGTGCACTCCCTGAGTCTATTTAATAACTCTGAAAACACTCTGCTATCTTTCTGTCTCATTATTTCAGTTAGCTCAAAAAGCTCAAAATTATCCTGCCAAATATTACTTGCAAGTGGACCATATCCATGTTTATGATTCTGAAATACATACCCATCAAATACTGGTATCAACTGAAATATATCACCAACAGCAATAACACTGACACACCAAATAATACATCTTGTAGACGTTGTTCGATAAAGTTCATCATTCCATTTCCAACCATTGATATTTCATCAATAAATATTACTTTCAAGCCTCCTAGCTCTGTCCTTAATGTATTCATGCTACTACAGTTCATTGCTCCGTACACAAATGATTGACATGCAGGTACTCTCAACGATGTATGTACGGTGTTCTCCTTTATATTGTACGCGGCCTTGTCGGTAGGAGCAACAAGCAACAACCGTGTTGTTTGGTAATCATCTCCTGCCTTACTTTTATAATACCCCAACAAGCTCTGATACAAAGCTGTTGTAACCAAGCTTTTTCCTACTCCTGCACCACCTGACAAAAATCTGAACACTTGTCTTTCAGTAGTCTTTAGTACATGTAGAGTGTCAAATACAAACAATTGTTGTTTTTCATTCAGACATCGCATTAACTTTCTATAATCTTCATCTGGCATTTCATACTATGTTACTTCATCGCTTTTTTCCATTTTAGGAATCCCTAAATCTCTGCTCATATCATATTCACACTGAATATCTCCCCCGTTTTCTTTAGCATGCTCTTTCTCCGTTTGCTCCTCGATTTCATCTTTTTTTATCTACTTGTTGTGTTATGGGTGCTTGATTATCCCAAATTTCTTCATAGTCATTAAAGCCTGCCTCCATGGCAGCATCAACTTCAGTTCTTGTACCCTCAAACTGTTTCCTTTGTTCTTCAATGTCATTCTTATTTAACTGATAGCTCTCAATATAACTTTCACATTCATGCAACAAGTCTACTTCTTCATTTCTCCAACATGTAAATAACATTAACAACTCTCTATAGTGTTTTTCTGGATCTTTATCTACATTAAAATGTTCATACCTAATAACTCTTGCTCTCTGCCTATTTTTTTCGGATTCCATGCCTTCATCATCTGAATTATGCTCTTCTGCATTTTCCTTCAGTGTGCCATCCTTTTCAGTTTTTGATCTCTTTGAATATCTTTTTTTCTGATCATATCTCGATACGAAATCTGCTAACGTCAACTTACTTAACGATTGAGGCCTGTTCTTACACCGTTCAATAATATTACTCGACTGAACATCTCCATCGTCTGATTCCATTTTCTCCAGTTCTTCCTTACTTTTTATCAGCACCACTCTTTCATCTGGAGGTGAGGTATTGATGAATACAACTTCCCTTGATGACATTCGCATAGGTAACTGCAAGAGGATATATACTGAGCGCCACGGAAAACGCAACACATTTTTTTTCCCCAAATATTTTATTACTAGGTGGTTTTGTATGTATAATATTATGCAATACTATGAACTATTGTTTCACACAATGCTCCCAAAAGCAAAAAATATTGGCCCGTGTGCAAAAGAAAATTGCACGAGATGCACATGAAAACTCCAATATTCACGTGCAGCATTGTGTGTGAGCCTTTAAAAGCATGTTTTCAACTTAATGTGCAGTACATGAACTGTAAAACGTCAATCTGTCGTAATTTGTTGTTGGACGTGTGAAGGAATCGAGCTAGAGATGCCGAGACTTACTGAAAATCAACGGAATAAAGCCATGGGAATGTCCAGGGCTGGCATGTCTACACGTGCTATTGCCAGACACTTCAATTGTCATCAGTCCACTATTGTAAGGTTGGTGGAACGTGTTCGATTTACTGGATCAACACGTGACCGTCAACGTCCTGGTCCACAACGCGTTACAACCCAGACTCAAGACCGCTACATCCGGGTCACTCATCTGCGTGACAGATTCCGCCCAGCGACTCGAACAGGTGCAGCAGTAGTCGGAAGACAAGGACCAGTAAGTGCCAACACCGTAAGACGTCGTCTAAGAGAAGTAGCCTACCGTGATAATGTCTTGCAAACAATTGTTATTCCGATGTTTCGAGCGCACCCACAACTTCAGCACTTCCAACAAGATAATGCACGTCCGCATAACGACCGTTTTAGTATGGACTACCTGGCTGCTAACAACATCAATGTCTTGGACTGGCCAGCCATGTCTCCGGACATGGCACCGATAGAACATGTCTGGGATGAGATTGGACGCCGTCTGTATCGGAGACCACTGATGCACACCATTGCTGCTTTAGAAGCTGCTCTTGTCCAAGAATGAAACAATTTGCCCCAGGCCTTCTTTCAAACATTGGTAAATTCCATGCGACGTCGCTGCACAGCGTGCGTAAGAGCCCGTGGAGGACACACGCGCTACTGACATCTGTGTCGTACTTTTAGTTTTGATCCCTCTGACTTTGTACCGTTGATTACAGATTAAACATCCATAAGTGTACAAATGTGTTGTTATTGATGTGTTCCCATTTGAATATTGTTCACAATAAGAAGCGAAATAAATAAGATATGTTTACAGGATCATTTTGTTATACGAAAAACTAAGTGATGCGTTTTCCATGGCGCTCAGTATATGTTGCTTCCTGGGCACTATCTCCACATTATTTAAAAATATGTTTCCTATTTCTTTTACTTGCTCACTAGCAGTCACATTGCCTTGTCTTACATCTTGGCATGCTTTACGTAATAAATCACTTATGCCTCTCTGGGATTTCATTATATATGATGCTATATACATTGCACATCCATATACACTCAAAACAAACTGAACGTCAATGTTAGCCTTCCAAGCTTTTAGCAAATCATTGTTGAAGGCATTTAAACGCAATGCATTTGGTTCTCTTTTCAATAATACAGTATCATCCTTTAAAGACGACCGAAGAGCCAATACGTAGTTTTCATAACTCAATGAACTTTTCTCTAAAAACTCATCAAACGTTATATCTTCACCTTGTTTCATACTTTCCATCATCTCATTTAACTTCCTATAATTCTCTTTGTGCTTTTTCTTTTCCTTCTCTTCCATTGTCTTTTCCAGGGGTTCCAGTATCTCTGTATGCTTCATTGGTGGCTTTGGGAAACCAAAACGGCACACATTCTTTACTTTCGTTCTACAGGTATGCGAGTGTGAATGGCACTGGTACATTTTTCTTACATGTCATCTTAGAATATATGAACTTTATAACATCCTCATTGCTACTCTCCCCATATACCGGCGCATTATCCACCCATAGCAATGAATTAATGAATATATGGTGAACCTCTGTGCTGAAACTCCACTCTATAAAAATAGTCTGTCACTTTTCCAATAGGTTAATTTTCTTTTAGCAACAGTTCTTTAAACAATTGATGTACCTGATGATCAAACTGTCTTGCACAAGTTACTGGATCACATGAAATCAACCGACACTTAGTTTCCCAGTCTATTTCCTCAAGTTCTTCGTCACTATAAATTCTCCCATCTTGCACTTTATCAAGCATTTTTAACAAATGTTTCCATTTTGATTCTGCAGCAGAAAAGCTACATAAAAAATTTGCTTGTCCCAATAGCCTTATCATAGCAAACAAATCACTCTGTGCTTTCTTAAAGCAATCAACATTCTTGACTTTACATAGATCCCCAGCAGTCACCATTTCACCACCAGTCTTCTTCCTTAATGCAAGCTGGACTTTCCCAAGAACACTTTTCATTTGATACTTTTTCAATTTGAAAAATATATTATCAACATCATTAGCAGCTCTTCTATCACTTCTCCTTAACTCCGACTTACATATTTCACTATAGTATACCTTTGTTTTTCTTTCTGAAGCTCTCATCCAGCCTTTACCCATAAATATATTGGGAAATGCAAGTTCTTCCGCAAATTCATCCATAAATATACTTACTGGTACATTACCTTCTCCAGGTGCAAAGGCATGAGTAGTATCTGTGGCCTTTTAGCCATATTTTTACCAAGGAGAGTTGACGCCTTTGTTCTATTCAATAGATTGAATAGGGTATTGTTATCCGAACAATGGGGATATGAATATAGATGAATAGGTATTGTTATAATGAACTCTTGTTTATCCTTTGACCTCATTTGACTTCTGTTACGAGGTTAGCTGGAGGTCACGCATTGATTATTGGGGGTGAGTGGGGTGGGGTTGCCCCTTTATAGACAGCCGCGTAGGGGTTCGTGCTGAGGTCAGGTCGTTAAGGGCTAACGTTAAGATTGACCATTGATTGGATTGCGATTGTTTATCCGGGGTTGGTTACCCCCCCCCCCCCTTCCACTCAGTTGCCCCCCCCCCTCCCACATACCCCTTCACCCCAATGCCCCCCTCCCCCCCACCATTTCATTCCTCTATATTCTTCAATTGGTTACCCCCCTCCTCCTTCACCCCAACGTCCCCTCTCCCCCCCCCCACCATTTCATTCCTCTATATTTTTCAATTAGTGACAAGGCTAAGAAGCTAACAATGTTGGGGTTTTTTTTTTCAATATTTTTTTTTATTTTTTATTTACATTTTAAAGCGACGGTAAGTTCCAATCGGCCAATTCCCTGTAAGTTTCTAAAATATCCATTGGCTTTTTAAACCCCGGATTTGTGTCTGCCACCAACCTCAAACGTGCCAATATATAGTCCGTGTATGCTAACAATCTGCAGAAAAGAACAAAACAAATAGGTATCAGGTAAATAAAGCAATATTAATATTATAAGAATAGCATTGATTACAGTCTCGGGTTCGCTAGCCTAGAGGTCGGGTGTTCGATCCCTGCATTGGCTGAGAAAGGTCACCCCGATTTCTGGAGGGGTTTCCCCATTGGCTGTGATTCAGGTCGGAGGTCCTGACAAGGACGGCCGTCTAGTCGTTCGGATGGGACGAAAAACTGAGGTGCCGTGTGTACCCATTGTCGTGCAGGTAAAAGATCCCTTGGCCGTCGGAAAAGGATATAAGAGTAGGCCGTAGTCGTGCTACCCGGACAAAATTTAACTCATAGCACACGGTCTGGCTTATGCCCGGTCCTTCCTAAGCACACGTTAGGAGTAGAACAGTAGGATTTTAACCCCCCCCCTCCCCCTATTACATTTCATTTAGGTATTGACGGCGAGGTGTGCGTGGGGGCGGAGGGTATACACGCAAGCATCTTCAAATGGCGGGAGGTGAAATGAAGTGAGACGTTTAACTGCCTCGCTGTTTGTTTCCTATACCTAAATTAATGCCATAGGCTATATGGGTGTCGTTCAAAACAACCCGATACAGACAAGCCCCTCATTGCAACGGTGGCGCCATACAAGTAGTTAAAAAACTTACGTTTCTTTTTCCTGGCTAGGCGTGGCTGGTCTAGTAGGGATGAACGGGTTGTGGGTAGACAACAAAGCGTCCGCGTCCGTCAAAATACCCCGTAACTGTATTACAACATCAGGCGTGCCTAAGGAATGGGTATATGGTGCCAATGTCGCCGTAATCAGGCTAATGGTGCACAGTATAAAATTCCGAACATCAGCAATTGCATACCTTAAAAAAAGACACAAAAAAATATAATATTAAAGATATTTTCACCGTAAAATATTTAGGCCACAGGGTGTGGTGTCAAGGGTTAACGCTTATATCGATCTTTTACGCGTACATGACTATGTGCACGTGGGGTTCTGCATTGTTTTCGGCCTATCCGGACGACTAGGCAACTGTCTTGCCAAGGGTTCGGCCCACATCACTGTTAAAATCTTGTTTATGTAACGAATTCATCAACGGTATCCATCGACAGTTGCACGTATCGCTGTTAATCCATACAAGATACATTATAGCCAAATTATGATAAATTAAATAGTTTGAAAATGTTTTTTAGACCGAATATATCGTCAAATCATACCGTACTCATACAATGTTATACCTCTTTAAAAGCTTCAAATTATGTAGGGTCTAAGGCCCCCCCACCCCTCATCTCCCCAACCCCCACACCCACCCACATGCTTTCAGTCTAGACCCGTACCCGTACCCCGTAACATAAAATAGAAATAACGATAACAGATTATTTTTTTTTTAAAGTAGGTTTTGAATCATAATTTTGAAAGAAAAAGAAAAAAAAAGTAACTTACATTTTAAATTATTTGTCTTTTTTGTATAGACTTCAGGTGTTTTCGTCAAGTCTTTCTGTTTTGGTGTCGTATTCTTTTCAGCCACAAGTCGAAGTGACAATTTTCATAAGTACGGCTGTTTTTAAAGGGTATAGCATAATTTTATGACCAACTGCAAATTGCGGGTTCGAGAACTGTTTTTAAAATTTTCTTTTTAAAAATGAAATACATTAAAACTGAACAAACGATGTAATTTGGGGCTTTAAAAAAAAAAATGGCGTTGGGTCTCAGCTATTTTAAAAAGGTTTAGAAAAACGATTGCTCGGACTGTCGCGACATAGGTTATAAACGGACGTCGTGTTTATAAAGAGTACTATGTTAAATCAGTCAACCAGCACTATTTGAGGTGATTACCTTAAGGACAGCGTGACACCACTACGCGTCCCCATAATTATACCACCTTTCAGTCGTGGGGTTTACCGTCAGTCATTGTAGTTACTCTGTCGACTGGAACTAAAGGATTAACGACCCTTTACGAGACAAAGACACTGGTCAGAAGTTGGCGCTAAACAACCACGTGACCCATACTAACCAATCATGGAAGGCGCTCATGGTTTGTTGACCAAAATTGCGACAGTCATTTTAACGTCATTGGGGTCCGTGGACTTTGAAGAGGAAACAACACCCAACTCATGAGACTTTGTCTTTGAGTATACACGCCGTCATTATAGGACACATTCGGAAAAAATTATGGTAAGCCTATTCTTTAAAGATACATTATGTAAGATTTTTTTTTCAATATCATGCCAAAAAATATTCCAAAAATATTAGTCTAGATGTTATGAAAACATTTGGGGAATAATAATCAGGTCATTGGATATATTATTCGTTCTCTTAACCGTATCATAAACAAAACCAAGATGCTAGGGTGGGAAAATTATTATAAATTTTATTAATCTCTTTTTGAGGTAATAGTATTTTTTCTGAAATATATTATTTTTTTTTGTTAACCGAGTTGTCTCCATTAGATTATAATTTATTTCAAAATAGGTATGTGTTATAAATATGGGGCATGTCTATACCGTAATACATGTATCTGTCCATTTAGAATTATTCCGGTCATAATAATTAAACGACTCTGTTACATATGGTTAGACCCTGAAACTATATTTTTTTTAGCATAATCCAATACAATGTGGTACAATCCGGGGCTTTTGCTAACTTTATTTCTCCCCGAAAAAAGACTCGCGCTTGAAATCTTTGAAAAATTTTTTTAAAAAGAGAGTTATCCCCCCTTTTATACGTTTTCAATCCGGGGCTTTTGCTAACTTTATTTATCCCCGAAAATAGACTCGCGCTTGAAATCTTTGAAAAAAGAGAGTTATCCCCCCTTTTATACGTTTTAAATCCGGGACGTTTGCTAACTTTATTTCTCCCGGAAATAGAAAAAAGAGAGAGTTATCCCCCCTTTTTATACGTTTTCAATCCGGGACTTTTGCTAACTTTATTTATCCCCGGAAATAGACTCGCGTTTGAAATCTTTGAAATTTTTTTTTAAAAAGAGAGTTATCCCCCCTTTTATACGTTTTCAATCCGGCGATTTTGCTAACTTTATTTATCCCCGGAAATAGACTCGCGCTTGAAATCTTTGAAAAAAAGAGTTATCCCCCTTTTATACGTTATCAATCCGGGACGCTTGCTAACTTTATTTCTCCCGGAAATAGAAAAAAGAGAGAGTTATCCCCCCCTTTTTATACGTTTTCAATCCGGGGCTTTTGCTAACTTTATTTATCCCCGGAAATAGACTCGCGCTTGAAATCTTTGAAAAAAGTTTTTAAAAAGAGAGTTATCCCCCCCCCCCTTTTATACGTTTTCAATCCGGGGCTTTTGCTAACTTTATTTATCCCCGGAAATAGACTCGCGCTTGAAATCTTTGAAAAAAGAGAGTTATCCCCCTTTTATACGTTTTCAATCCGGGACGTTTGCTAATTTTATTTCTCCCGGAAATAGAAAAAAGAGAGAGTTATCCCCCTTTTTATACGTTTTCAACCCGGGGCTTTTGCTAACATTATCTCCCCTTTAATACATAAGCTCCATTTTTTTTTTTTAAATTATTATTTTTTATTATTATTTTTTTTTTTTTTTTTTAATCTTTTTTATTAATTTTTTTTTAATTATTTTTTTTTAATTTTTTATTTTTTTTTATTTTTCAATTTTATGAAAAAATAAACAACACCGCAACCGTGGGGGGGGGGGGGTAATTTTAAATTGTTTTTAACATTAATATATACAATTCGGGATCATGTTAACATAATGTTCTTGCATAATGTATGTTTAATAATAATACTAACCGGCGCCGCCACGATTAGTAATTAAAAAACAAAATTATATATTTTCTTTTAAGATGGACACGTTTGAAAACAACACAGACGCTGAATGGCATGAAATAATAGGGCTTACAGATGAATTTGAATTTTGGACACCGAGTCAAGTCCTGGCAATTAGCGAAACTTTAGACAGGGCCGAGATTGAAAATCAAACAAGTAATCATAATGAAAGCGCGGGTACTAAACATCAACGGTCTGACGCCGACACAGATGACGACACGGAGGAAGAAAGGTGCGAAAGGGGTCATCGACAACTATATAGTCCGGTATTATTTTCGGATGACGATAGTGACATTGACATGGCACAGGTGAGCAAAAAAACTTTACACGATACTCAAAATAATGGGGAACCTAATTCGTCTACAGAAAGCGAACAGCACGATCCCTTAATTGCTCTATTAACGAGTGACATAGCAACCCCTTCTAAGTTCAAATCTTTAGTTGCTAAGGCGTGTGAAGAAAAAGATGGGGAGGTAGTCGATATTCTTGATTTGTTAACCCCACCGGGTGTTTTTTTTTTTAAAATAACCAACTCCCGTTTTTTGTTTTTTTGTTGTTTTTTTTAAAGATTTGTCAAGAGGGACGTGGCGGCGAAGATTTAGTAAGGCTGATTTCGGTGGAACAACGGTTTTCAAGGAAATTTAACATACATTCCGAATTGCTACGTCTGGAAATTATAAACACGGATGACCCTACTACCCCCGATTGGCTAGAGCGACTATTCACTCAGATATTAGCGACCGTTAGAGAAAATTTCAATGTACAACCAAACGAGAGGGTAAGAATACAATTAAATCACCCTGATTTGGACAATCCAATATATATTGCGTTTAGGCCTTACAGTGAACTAACTTTGGAATTAATTTTGATGAAATTGCGAAAGTTATGCAGTCAAAAAAAACCTTCGTTATAGACGATCAAACCTCTATAACCGTTACCTACGTTGCATCTAAAGAAGGGGGTTTTTCAGCAAATAAGGCACTTTTGAACGAGGCCTTTATGAGTGGAAAAAAACGGACATTTATATCCCCCGTAGCCAACGCTGGTTATCAAACTTGTTTTGGTCAATCTATAGTCCTGGGTATGAACGAAATTTCTTATCATAAGAAAATTTCCCCAACAGCCGAAGAAACTAAACATTACAAACGTGTAGCTGCCACCTACGCGAAAAGGCCACTGCAGATTGCTATGGCTATGGAAATGTATCAAGAATTCAATGTTAACCCCTTAGTAGCAGGTCGACCTGAATGGTGTATATTTCAAGAGCACTTAAAAGCTGAATATCAAATTCTCATCTATGATGGACAGGCGGCCAACTGTATCATATTCAGGGGTGCCGCGGACCCCAATGTCCCCGTTTTAAGGTTGTATTTAATGGAAAAACATTTCTACTATATAAAGAAAATCAACAGCTTATTTAATCGTTCATACTATTGTTCAGGGTGTGAAAAACCATATTCTAATAAGAATAACCATGTGTGTAAAGCGATATGTCGAAGCTGCAAGCAGTTAGTAGCCTGTCCTCTGGATAGGCCGCGAATACAGTGTGAACTTTGTCACCGTTATTTTAGAGGCAAAAAGTGTTTGGAGAGACATAACCAAAATGTTCCTTTATACACAGTGTCGACGTGTATGAAATATAGGGCGTGCTTAAAGTGTTATACAACAATAGACACCCACGAAGAGGATGCGATTAATAAGCACACCTGTGACGTGCACAAATGTCGTAATTGTATGCAACTGTGCAAGCCTAATCATAGATGCTATATGAAACGGTTATCAGAGGAGGTTGAAGGTGAGATTATCAAATATTTTGTTTTTTATGACTTTGAGACTATTTTGGATGAAGATAATATACACGTTCCTATATTATGCATTGCTCATCGCGTGTGTCCTTTATGTTTGGAGATAGATATTAACGCGCCGTGTGTCGGCTGTAACTTAAAAAACTCCCAGAGAGAGTGGATTTTTTATGGTAAATATTGCGTTGCAGAGTTTTGCCGTTGGATAATTCAGACCGAAATAAATGTCGACCTCGAAGGTAAAAAAACCACCGTTCTAGCCCACAGGCACTCCAGATTCATAGCACATAACAGTCAAGCTTTCGATGCTCTATTTGTATTGAGATATTTCGTCACACATACTAGAATTCTACCTGAAATCATTGCAAACGGGTCTAAAATCATTTGTATGACTATACCCGGTAATATACGTTTTTTAGATAGCCTAGCGTTTATGCATATGAAACTTGCAGATTTTAGCAAAACATTTGATTTACCTGTTGCGAAGGGTATATTTCCGTATGCATTCCTTAAACCCGAAAATCTGGAATATAAAGGCGTAATGCCCTCGATAAGTTTTTACGAAACGTCATCTATGTCACCTAGTGATCGCGATAAGGTCATGAAATGGTATAATGAGCGGGTGCTTCTAAACAATCATTTTGACGCTAAGTTTGAATTGGTGCGATACTGTAAAGCGGATGTTGATCTTCTACGGTTAGGCGCGGCTAACTATAGAAAGCTTTTCATGGAATTAACCAAAATATCGCCATTTCAAAAGGCTATTACGATTGCATCCTTGTGTAACCTCGTCTATCGGCGAAAATTCTTACCCCCCTTCACGATAGCTATAGAGCCCCAGGGTCAGTATGTATCCGCACACAAATATTCAAATTCATGTATACGGTACATGCAATATCTTGAATATGTTGAAAATCGTCATATACAACACGCCCGTAACGGTGGTGAAAAGGTCATTTTGAATATGTCTGTAGATGGTTGGTATATGGAAAATAACATCGAGGTGTGTATCGAATACTTAGGCTGCGTTTTCCACGGGTGTCTCTGTATCAAAAACAGAGATCAACCCTCTCCATACAATAACAAAACCAAAGACGCATTGTACGAGGAGCACCTGGCCCGTTTGGAGAGGTTGAAGGCTCCGACCAGACGTATTCGATGTATATGGGAATGCGAATACAAGCGTCTCACAAATACCCCTATGTTTTTAGCCTTTGAAGCGTGCACCCCCACCTTGACAGAACCCTTGCAAGTACGTGACGCCTTCTATGGAGGGAGGACGAACTTATTGAAATTTTATCACAAGGCCCGTGAAAACGAAAGAATTCGTTACCTGGATTTCACGTCGCTTTACCCTTTTGTAAATAAAAGAATGCTATACCCGGTCGGACATCCCATGCTTATTCTGCGTGACTTCGATATTTTGGAGAATTATGTAGGTTTCGTTAAATGTTATATATTCCAGTCCTACCGTTTAGGGCTAATGGTAAGCTACTGTTTCCACTGTGTTCTAAATGCGATTTGAACCGAAACAAAGAGCCGTGTACTCACAATGACGACGATAGGGCGCTGACGGGAACTTGGGTTATATTTGAAGTTATCGCCGCAATTAAAAAAGGTTACAGCCTGGTTAAAATTTTCGAAATGTGGAATTTCACACACACGCGCCGATATTGCAGCAACGATGCTCAGCTTGATCAGAAAGACTACGATATCCATATCCCCACAATTAAAGACAATTACGAGGATATACCTGAAAAGGATATATTTGACCAACTACCCGAAAAAGACCTGTTCAGCGAATATATCAATATGTTTCTCAAAATTAAATAAGAGAGTTCAGGGTATCCAAACGCGCTTAATCCTTCGTGTACCTCGTGTGATAATCTAGATACGTGTTGTCATATCGATTGGCGTGATCTCGAACGAAAACGTGCGGCGTATATTAAAGCTTACGAACAACACGAAAACATTACTCTCGAAGCAAATAAAATATCTAAAAACCCCGGGCTATGATATGTATCAAAGATCTGCTTTAACAGTTTATGGGGAAAATTCGCTGAACGAACAGATACAAGAGTACACGCTGCCGTCGTGCACGACCCAACCGTCTTCTATGATTATCTTTATGACGGCACAAAGATTGTCAAAAATATCGAAATTCTCAATGAAGAAATGGTCTTGGTCCAATATACAGACCGCCAAGATCTTGTCCCTGTCGCCCCTCACGTAAATGTACCTATAGGTGCTTTCACCGCCGCTTACGGACGTATGAAACTGTACGAATATTTAGATAAATTGAACCATCGGGTTCTGTATTTTGATACCGATTCCATCATTTTCACAGAGACCGCCAATGATACCCCTGTAAAAACCGGGGTTTATTTAGGTGAACTTACGGACGAAATAGACCCCGACTGCCATATACTTGAATACGTCGCTACCGCCCCCAAATCCTACGCTTTGAAAATAGAAAATACAAAAACACGTGAAATCTCTTACACCATAAAATCTAAAGGTATTACGTTTAACCATGATGTCAGTCAACGTATCAAGTTTCGAACGTTTGTTGAATTAGTACATGAGCACTGTCGTAAGGTCAAAGTCACATACCCGAAAGCTTTCCACCGCAGTAAAGTGTTTGTGGTTTCTATGAAAGAGAAGTCAAAAACCTTATCATTCAATTACGATAAACGCGTAGAAATTAAGGATTCTTACGATACAATGCCTTATGGATTTCGTCAAACAAAATGAATAATGTTTTTTTTTGTAACTGTAATCTCGTATATTGTAACACCATTTGTTGATAACCCTGTGTATATGCGATATAAAAGATATAAAAAAAAGAAAAACCATTTGTTTTGTTTTTTCTAAAAAAAAAAACATTTTATTCATCTATTCAGCATCTAGAGTTACATTTTAGCTTGAAGGGGTGGTTATATAGGTATGGACATTTACATTTTAAATCTAAGAGCAACAAAACGATGGACATATCTGTCATTCTCACGGTGGTTTCGAGAAAATGTATTTATAATTTATAACTCTTACCCCTGCAGCGGTGATAGGCGTAAAAGACACAATATTGCCCACAAACATCACTGAACAATCCTTGCAGGCGACGTTTGTTATATAACAGAGGCAACTCCGTTTTTTTAACCCTGTGCATGACATCCCCGTGATAAGGCTTGAACCCGAAAGAGTCGAAATATTCCACCCCTTGACTGCCCACATAAAGAAGTAACCAATGTTCCCCTATTTTGTTGGCGGTATGAGAATTGTAAATGTACACGCCCGGTTGTAGGGTCCTGGGTAGCTTATCCCGAGCAAATACCCCTCGAAAATAAGCGGCTGTATGGGGGTCACTTTTCAAAATAATCGTCAGCTGGTCTGTATTCATCTCAAAAGTCTGTTATAACATTTCGAGCACTGTCTATCTCGATCTTATTTTCAAACTCGCTGTATAGAATTACGTTCACAGTGGACGGCAAGGGGGTCCCGAATCGAACTTCGAGTTTAGCATTACCATTTTTGGTTAGATGTACTGTGTTGTCGTCAGAGAGTTCTGGGGTATAATCGAAACAGAATATGCAGAAACCTTTTCGGTAAGCATTCAGGGTAATTACAGGGCCCTTGTCTTGAAAAAGGCTAGACGTCCCCGAAAATAATGTATTGAATGATCTTGTATATCCAAACCCCAAAGCTTCGCTGAAATTGGGGGTCAAAGGCTTAGCGAAAACATCTTCACCGTTAACCTGGAGTGATATATGGTTAATGTCAAAATTTTGCAACCTGAAGGGGTTATGTTCCACACTACCTGAAAATGCCTGGTTACTCACAAATGCCACAAGAACTCGACGAGGCGTTTGCCCCAAGAACAGATTGTCTTTATCCAAACTACGATTCCCTGCAGATATGGTAAAACTTTTTACATCTACACGTCGAATAGGGTAAACGGCATTTCGTTTCATCAGAGCTGCGCCATGTGCCACGATAACCGAGGGGTTCAGTTTTAATCTCCGGATAAAAAGTGACGCCTTTTCTATGACTACTTTGAAGGCATCGGCGTCTGCCATGAGGCAAAAAGCATCTTTAGACCTCACCATTCTAACTCTAAGATCAATGCCATGAGTTAAGTAGTTATTCTGACTGAACAAGTCCAAGTGTAACTTTCCAACCATGTCCACCGTCTTGCTCAATGAAAAATATCTGGATCTACCCTTAAACCCGGCATTACCCCCCGCGTCTGATACATCATGACTGTTGAATTGTCCAGGGGTGTCTAAACGCCACATGCACGATAATAGGTGAGATTTTTGGGCGTCACTGCCGTAACTGGGGAGGTTCTCCAGATAACAACGGTAGGGATTGACGGCGGCCGGCTGAGAGATTCTCTTTCCATTTAGGGTTACGTCGACTTGACTAAACAGACTGTGTAAGAAATTATTCACAGGACCTACATTAGCGTCGTCTGCTATATTTGTACCGTTGGCATTGGTTATTTTGGCCCGGACGGTAAAAAAAACTTTGTGCCAAATCAAGATATTCATCCCCAGACCCCGACATGTAAAATTCAAGAGGGGCTCCACTGTCTAGATTAGATATAGGGTGATATTCGTGCCATTTTCCACTTTCGATATCTATTTTGGTATTTGGGTGTGAAAATAATTCTAACCCTGTGGATACACATTCACATGATCTAGGATCGATCATTTTTTGAACGCCTAAAGGGATCTGGATATCAGCTAAATATGTCTAGGGCTGCTTTTTTTCGTCTCTTCTTGTTCTTTCCCCTGTTATTTTTTACACGTTTGACCGAACCACGCGGTGTAGAGTGTCTTATAGGACTAAGTGCCCTTGTACCTAGATCCCGACCCGCCTGCAGCAAGTGGTGTTTAGCGGAGGTCCTTAAATTTTTACCCTGAAGAACATCGCCAATAATATTCGACCCCGTAGTTAACGCTTTTTTTCCAACAGTTCTGGCTGCAGATTTTAAGAGAGGGGTTGCAGCTCTAAACAAGCTTGATAGAACTGAACCGACACCGTATCCTTTCTGATAAGGGGTACCACTGTATACAGGAAAGCCTTCACCCGTTTGACTTAGATAATAACGACGTACTTTGGTTTCATCACACCTATAAGGTGAAGACATGCCATTATTCTTCGCGTCTAATGTGTAATTTAACTAAAACTACACCAAATTCAAATGGCACTAATTTCCCCATTTCTGTGTAAAGGCCGAGTTCAATTGTGTCTATGTAGGTCTGACTAACTGGTATATAATATGGGGTGTCAAAGGTTTTATAGACTGCCGAACCGAAGGGTTTAGTCAGGTCAACTTGTATTGCTCGTAATAATGGGGCGCTTTTATCACCGACCAACTAATTTTCAATAATATCCGTGTAAATGAAAATATTGTGAAAATTGGAATCTAAATCGACCTTTGCATCACTTTTCACACTGCTTGTAAATTCATTCTCTTTCATGAAACCAAATATTCTGGCCAAATTGGTAGATAAATGTACTTTTCGGCCGTCTTTTCCCAAAAGTAATAATATATGCCCATCGGTATCTTTCATAATAGATAGCGGCGCTCCAACTTCCAAAGCAGCTTTATTAAGGTGGTTGATTATGTAATTACCTGTGTCGTAGTACCCGTCGGGTACCGCAAAAAGGAAACGGTGTGGCCCCTCATTTCCAGTCTTAATCCTGTATGAAAGCCAACAATCTTGGATAAAGATCTTGTTCCAACTGCAAGGGTAGTGAATCTCCACGAGGGAACATGTCCATGCGCCTTCTAATTGAATTGGTTTTGCTAATTTGGTAGTATAATGACTAATCTTATTATTAGAAAAATATCTTTCACTACTATTTTAAGGTAATATTAAATAGAAACTTTCTCTTTCGGACATGGTTGTCTAATTCTGACTTGCCTGATACGATTGTCGTTTGGGAGGTGTGGGGTAGGTCTGGACGGTATACACCCCCTTTTAAGTAAAAATATTACAACCTCGATGAATTGTTAATCGTTAACTCTTTGTTTAGCATCACGGTATTCGAAATTTCAACAATTATCATAGCCAGTATGAGGAGCCCCGTGAATATATAAAGAAACAACTCACACAATGCGTCATCGCAGTTGGGTCTCTTTACCTCTTGTAAAAACGTACGGGCACGGTTGTGAACTCGAGGGTTTAACGTTGTCATTTTCGCCGGATATCCGACGCTTTTACCCAACTATCAAAGGCTTTACCGTAACCTTTCCACCGAACTAATATATATTTTGAACCGCGTACCGTCTTTCTAGAAATGACTTGTTCGATATCGTAATGTTTAGGTGGTATAACGTTGATCAGTTCTTCACGATAAAATGTACCTTTTACCGCAACACCTTGTAGGTCATTTATTTTATACAAGACTCGATCCCGGCGCAATCTCTGAACCACTTGAAATATTTCTTCGCTGTAAGACCCCAAATAATCTTTTTTAAACGGATGTTTAGACCCGGATATTCGCACATAGTCACCAACATTTAATGTGTATTTCTCTCTTTTGTTTTCGTGTGGTTTCTTTTTGTAAAGAACGTCGAGCACTCTATCTTGGTTGGCCGGTGTCACATTAGCCGGGGCCATTTGTATGCTACGGTGTTTCGCATTGTTGTAGCCCTTGACTAGCTTTTGTAAAAGCCCCTGTAACGGTACGTGTTATTTTTCGTAAAGTAGCGGAACAATCGATTTTTCAATGTTCTCAGAAAGCGTTCAATTATAGCCGCCTTGATATCGTCATTTTGACTAACATAAAACCCTATACCCCGTTTCTTGAGCATAGCTTGAAAGGATTTGTTCAAAAACTCCGTACCTTTGTCCGTTTGTATAGTAATAGGCTTTCGTTGCGAGCTTTTCAAAATGTGGGTGAAGGCGTAGACAACGCTTTTACTGCTCTTATTTCTCATCGGGTACACCCATGCATATTTACTTAAAACATCTATGACACATAATAGGAACGTATGTCCACTATTATGTTTTTTCAATGACGTAAGGTCACAAAGGTCTAATTGCCACACGTGGTCAATCCCGTGTACATAGACTCTATCACGTCTGTAATGTCTCCGTGGCATTACGTGTTTAGTGTAAGCTTCTTGGGCCATTAACCACTCCCTGATATCTTTAAGAGGGATTGGTTGTTTGGTCTGTCTAAGATATCTATGAAGCTTGTGCATACCCCCATATCCAGCGGGGTGTTCGGGGTTATAATAAATCTTTGTCAAAATTTCATTTACATGGGGTCTCATTTGGCCCGGTAAGGTAACCAGTCAGGTGTGCCCTGTCTTCGGCGTGTTTTAGGTCGTGTAGGAGTGGATTCAAGGTCGCGACCGGCTTTTGGTGTGTCATTTATATACCCCCTCATCCATCTACTTTCAGGTGTGTGATCAACCGAGCGCGAACGTGGACGTTGTTTACGGCCGGGGGTCCCCATAAGGCTCGGGCTGTTCATGTAGTGATATCTGTCGGCGTTACCTACCAAATCTTGAGGTAAATTATAGGTGGACAATGCTTTGCTTAGTGCTTGCCAGCCTATGGGGTTAAAGTGTTTTCTCTTTCGTAGCAAATCATTGACGAGATCGGTTATATTTGAACCCTGTACAACACCTCCTTGTATAGTAACAGTACCGTTATCATCCCACGTGATGTTTGGTGTTTGATATAATTTTTCTATTAAGAGTGCGGCCTTATTTTTCAAAGATTTCGGAACTGTAGTAATGATGTCTGATTTTAAGGGAGGCTCAGGGGGGATAACCCGTACCTGTTCCGTTTGTGTTGCCGCGATGATTGGTTCTTCGGCATTTGCCGAAGGCTGTTTGGGCGGTGCATCAGTACTTAACCCTTGTTGTTTGACGTATACCGTCGGGGGTTCCATGGCGCGATTTTTATGAAATATAAACTCTCTTAGCCTTTGTCCATATTTTTCGGCTTTTTCCGAATCACTCAAGTGGGGGTCCTCAAGGATGCGGCGTATTTCACCATCTAATTCCGAAACTTTTCTCACCGATGGTGGTTGTAATATCTGTGATTTAGGCGTTTGCAAATTTTCCAACAAACTCTCTGGGACTAGAGCCATCTTTTTAGTAAATTCCATTACAACCCAAGTAATTTAGGTAGCACACTACCTAGAACCCCTACCAACGGGGCTACCAAGGCCCCGAGAAAACCGCCCCTCTGTAGAATTTTTTTCTTCTGTTTCAGCGGGACTCTACGGTCCACTAAATGTCTTAGGCTACGTTTATGTTTCGACAATCGTTTCTTGTGGTATGACGAGAGTCGAACTCTACCTTTCAAGATGTTAAGGCAACACTCACACAATGCGTTAATGACGGGTTTACTCGCATTTTTAATAATATGTAATCGTTGCCGGGGTTTGGAACGCTTGAGTGCTTGTAACAGCTCTGCATGACGTTCTAGACCGTGCATTATCTATTTTAGGGCAACTATGTATAGGAAAGGGTTAGAAGCAATTGCTTTTATACCTTTGGTACGTACACTGTAGGGTTGTCCCGAGGGAAAATACTACTCCGAAGTCTCAAAAGGTCTGGAGTTGTACTCTTCAAATCGAGAAATAAATACGAATAGGGTTTCACGAACAAAATTAGTTTTCCCCGGATACATCTGTTTAGCTAGTTGTGTCACAGCCGACACATCGCGAGGATTCTTAAATATAATCATGTAATGGGCATTCAGACTAATTGTCCGGTGGTGTTTTCCTTTATGAAACAGATTTTGAACAATATAAATGACAGAAGCATTTTCGTGATGACTCCCTCTAGTAAAGAGTTTTGAAACTTTATCGGACGTCTCATCCATGAGATCGTCGATGACCAACAGTGTTCTTTCCTTGGGATTTAGGCTAACCGACACCCCTTCGACAAATTCTACGACACCCGCTAATTCTGCGTACAGGGGTTGCCAAACACCGTAACACCACACAGTGCGATCTACGGTTTGATCGACAACTTGGGGTAGTTCTAGAATCAAGCGTCTGACCAGCTGACTCTTACCCGACTGCGTCGGCCCTGATATCATACAAGTAAACGGCCACTTTAATCTAACATCCATTTCATATGCCAGGGTCAAAATAACTAACACCTTTTAAAAAAATGTTTAATCTTTTATTATATCAAAGTACAAATGGTAATACATATAGACAAGAAATAATAATCATAAAAAAAAGAGTTATTTGGACAACGTCCGAACACATTCTAAGATTTGAGGTTTCCAATACAGGGTTCCATGTAGAAACAGTTCTTCACTATGATCACGAATCTCTGGTACGAATCGGGCTATCTGCAAAAATCGTTCTTTATTCACCTCTAGAAAACAGGTTTCAAAATACAAGTCCACAAAGCTGAGTTCGTTGAACCAGTAGTCAATCCCCAAACACGTATGTTGAGACAACCGTCACACTGACTAGTTACGCATTTTGAAATTTCTGTGTTGATCAAGTCATCCAAGATTTCCAAGACTAACGACCGGACATTTTCGGGCGGACAGTAATGAGTTTCAGACGCATGTACAGGTTTGAAACACAGGGTACACGGTACGAGGGGTGTAACATTTTCGGTTTCGGCAACAAGATCCTCGTGCAAAATGAGTTGAGATTCGTCGTAAACACCTTCTACGCGTACTTGAGTCGCGTAACAGTCGGGCTGATCCCAACCTTCATTTTCCGCTGCAGAAACACATTCTTCGGGGGTCGCATACCACGTCTGACCCGATTTTAACAAACTCCAATCCTCTGCCGTACCCCCTAGTTTGGAGGGCGGGCATCCGAACACTTGATAACGACCCCTCTTGAAAGATCTTGTAACTCGCGATACGGCTGTCAGATCGGAAAAAGTTTTTTCAGGCATCACCAGCTGTCTACCGTTTTTCCGTTGCAGTACTATTTGACGCGCTGCCCCTAGTTCACAACTGAGTTCCGGGTTGATGACAAATTTTGTAGGTTTTGTACAACCTAGATATCGCTTGAAACGATCAACAACCCTACTCCATTCTTTTAACGTCATCTTGAAAACCATTTTTCGTTTCAAACCTAAATAGCCAGCCTTCAGGTATATTTCGGGGTCTGTATTATCTTTTGACTCTAAATTCATTGTCAAACCGACTGAAACATCCGATATCTTGGGGGCCGCCATGTTGTCGCGTATGATAACTTAATAGTTAGATACCTTATATTTATATATATATGTAGCTCGCTACACCATTGGTTCTCGCAGTCAAGCCAATGAAAAAATGTTTGACACAAACTATACACACGTCTCCACCACTCCTAAGCCGACCACACCCAGAGGTGGTTCCTCGTCCGTAAAATTATTTTCACACAGCTCTTTGAAACTAACTTTCAGGGCCGCCCATTGATTCAAGTTTAAATGAACACCCTTTCGGGTAGGTTTTGGCATTCGGTCCTCTTCACACCACCAAAATTTACGAATGTTGACTCCAGGGAATTTATTGTCAACCGTTATGTACACACCATTACCAATATGCACGGACTTCTTCACAATGTTTTTTTGTAAATACTCATCTATCTCTGGGGCGGTGTTTATCAACATTTGCCATTGCCGATCGAAAAACATGATACCGCAGGGTGTTGGAAATCTATCGCGCTTAAAACTGTAACCATACTGTCTGATGTGATAACACACAACATCTTGCCAGATACATTTCACAACTAAATAATCATAAAACAATTCTACATTTGATCATGTAGACAACCCCCTTTAATACGTAGATTTTCTCGAAACTTAATTTAACTACCCCCAAATATGTAGAATAAAAAACTATTGGCTTAGTACAAAATCTTCATACAATCACCTGTCAATCTTAACGTTAACCCTTAACGCTAGACCACGCACGACCTGACCTCAGCACGAACCCCGACGCGGCTGTCTATAAAGGGGCAACCCCACCCCACTCACCCCCAATAATCAATGCGTGACCTCCAGCTAACCTCGTAACAGAAGTCAAATGAGGTCAAAGGATAAACAAGAGTTCATTATAACAATACCTATTCATCTATATTCATATCCCCATTGTTCGGATAACAATACCCTATTCAATCTATCGAATAGAACAAAGGCGTCAACTCTCCTTGGTAAAAATATGGCTAAAAGGCTACAGATACTACTTGCATGAATTTGGTCTTTTTCAGTATTCTCTATAAACTCTGGAGATGTCAACAAGGTATCTTTTGTACCAACATTATAATTGGCATCGTCTTCACTCCATTCGTCATCACTATCAAGTTTATCGTATTCAGCTACTTTTTTTACAGCCCTTTCCTTCTGCATTTGTACATCAAATCTTCACTTCAGTATCTTCCTCTTTTAGTTCATTATCATGCATACACTCATTAATGCAATTTTCTTCTTCGATACTTTTATCACGACTTCCTGTCAAATGATTCAAGCTATGCCTTTCTTCCCTGGAACTACCCAGATCAACACCCTTATCATATTGTTTATCACCCTGCAAGCACTCGGCAGCATACTTTTCACTCTATTCATCATGCTGAAAGCATTTATCAATATCGTCTTCCATTCTAGGTCAAAACAAATTCCTTCCTTTTCATACAACTCCCCGTGTTTTTTCTAGCCAAGATGCTGCCTCTCTAATTTTATATGGCCGGGTATTTTCTGTCATTACAGCATGGGTATATTTCAATTGTCATACTATCATCCACTGCTCTTGGCAGCATATTCACAGTGCTAACTACATTTGCTGGGACATTTTTTTTCTGCTTTCCACGTGGTGCAGCACACACTTTCATCAACGGAATCCTTGCAGACAACAAACGCAATTCTAGAGGATATAACTCCATTATATCTGGCTTCTCCGGAAACTCTTTTCTAATGTAGCGTTCACATGTGCCGCACACCCAACCTTTAGAACCTTGGGTTAAACAATTCTGTGCTGTATCATTTAAATTTTCTAAACGAGCAGACTTTTTCACGCTATGCTTAAACCATAACTGATTGCAGCATTCACAAACATATACTGGGCATGTATTTATCGCCCTGTGAAAGTCTTCTATTAGTTGATTAATAGTTCCAGGTTGTCTTCGCCTCAGTATTTTCTGTTTAAATTCCTTTGCACGCTCAGCATTCCTGTAAGTTGATTTAGTTCCATCAATTTTTGTACTTACTATATTTCTTTGCCTTTTCATTGCTGATGCATTTTTTTCCCTCCAACTTTCTGTATTTCCCACGAAGTCTCCGTTGTTTCATTCTGGCTAAATTCTTCTGTCTTTCCCTAGCTCTGTTCTCTTCACATTGCCTACCTTGTTTCATTCTGGCTAAATTCTTCTGTCTCTCCCTAGCTCTGTTCTCTTCACATTGCCTACCTTGCTTCATTCTGGCTAAATTATTCTGTCTCTCCCTAGCTGCATTCCCATCACATTGTCTACGTTGTTTCATTCTAGCTAAATTCTTCTGTCTCTCCCTAGCTCTGTTCTCTTCACATTGCCTACCTTGTTTCATTCTGGCTGAATTCTTCTGTCGATCCCTAGCAGCATTCTCTTCACATTGTCTACGTTGTTTTATTCTGGCTAAATTCTTCTGTCTCTCCCTAGCTCTGTTCTCTTCACATTGCCTACCTTGTTTCATTCTGGCTAAATTCTTCTGTCGATCCCTAGCAGCATTCTCTTCACATTGTCTACGTTGTTTTATTCTGGCTAAATTCTTCTGTTCTCCCTAGCTGCATTCTCTTCACATTGTCTACGTTCTTTTATTCTGGCTAAATTCTTCTGTCTCTCCCTAGTTGCATTCTCTTCACTTTGTCTGCGTTGTTTCATTCTAGCTAAATTCTTCTGTCTCTCCCTAGCTGCATCCTCTTCACATTGTCTTCGTTGTTTTATTCTGGCTAAATTCTTCTCTCTCCCTAACTGCATTCTCTTCACATTGCGTTGTTTTATTCTGGCTTAATTATTTTACCTCTCCCTAGCTGCATTCTCTTTACATTGTCTGCGTTGTTTTATTCTGGCTAAATTATTCTGTCGATCCCTAGCTGCATTATCTTCACATTGTCTGCGTTGTTTTATTCTGGCTAAATTGTTGTCTTTTCCTAGCTGCATTCTCTTCACATTGTCTGCATTTCTTTATTGCCAATGCATTCAATTCCTTTTCGCTTTTTTGATCATTTAAATTCATACTTTTCCGTTTTAGTTGTCTAGCCTTCCAATCTTTTGTTTTTTCATTCAATCTATATTCATTTTCGTTTGTTATTCGTTTTCATTATTATTTCCAATCCAATTATCCTTTCCATAATGTCTTGCATGCTTGGCCTTAGTGTCATCTTGTTCAAACTGGAAATATTCCTTTAACATTTCTGTCATTTTATTAGAACTTCCCTTCATGTGTAAGTCATGATCTGACATCCATTCTGGACAAATAATATTGCCGTCGAGAATATTTTGTATCAGACATTTTGCAATCTTCAATAATTTGGTATACTGTTGGGAAACAATAGAGCAATCAGTGAAGCGTGTGTAGAGAATAAGGCCGGATGTGTACAGGTGGCGGACAAGAAACAAACTGGAAGTGAGATCGGCTAACCTTTCCAGGTCATAAGCCTCCATGTCCGCCATATTTATTTCACAAATTGGAAACAAGTATGGCGGCTTGGGGCGTTAACTTTTTTTTATTTAATTATTTCGGTATTTTTGTAACCGGAGTTCAGCTTTAAGCTTCAGTAAATGTACTCTTGGATCAGATCAACATAAACTCTGTTTTGCTGTCGTTCAATTTCAGAAGGTTTTGGGTCATCCATAATTCTATTTCTCACAGCAATGTTCCATTTGATCAAGGCAGTCTCTAGTATCCCCGACTGCACATGACAAGTACAGCTGGTTGTCATCAGCATATTGGTGCTGATTGACACCATGTTTGGCAGTAATTTCGCAAAGAGGTTTGGTGTAGAGTGGGAATAACTCAGGACCAAGGACGGATCCTTGAGACACTCCTTGGTTTAGTATAGATGGCTCCGACAGCTGACCAGAGATGGTGACTGGTTGTGTCCTGTTTTTTAAATAGGATTCGAACCACTCAAGAGCATGTTCTTGTATGCCGATATCTGATTTCAGACGGAGAAGCAGCTTTTGGTGGTTGATGGTATCAAAGGCTGCTGAAAAGTCTAGCAGGACCAATGGTGATATCTGTCCACTGTCACAGCTTATTAGTAGGTCATTTATTACTTTGGTGAGAGCTGTTTCTGTACTATGGCTCTTGCGATATGCCGACTGGTGTTTATCCCGCCGACTGTTGACCTCTAGATGTTCAAAAAGTCGTACTCCAGCAGATTTTTCTAGCACCTTAGACAAAAATGGTAGATTCGATACAGGTCGATAATTACTAGGCTGATTTTTGTCCAAGTTTGACTTCTTTAATAAAGGTCGAACAAGAGCTGCTTTGAAACTCTTTGGCACAGTGGCGGATTTAATAGACATGTTGATGATATTTGTAATTGGGGTGATGTGGCAATCTAGAACATCAATTAGAAGATGAGTTGGGATCGGGTCTAGTTCACAGCTTTTAACAGGAAGTAGAGATATAATTTGACGAACCTCTTCAGTTGTGAATGCATTAAATGAAATTACAGGTGATTTGGAAAACGGTGTGTTGTAGGTTAGTAGGGAGTCAGTATTTTGATCGATTGAAGACTGAAGTTTCTCATATATCGTTGATATTTTATTTTGAAAAATGACGCGAAATCGTTTGCAGTTTCTTCAGATGTTTTTCCCTCAGGTAGTAATTCTTCGTTTGTTTTATTGCATAATCCCGTTTGGCACTCGGTACACCCATGTCCCCACTACAATATCTCCTAAAACTGCAACAGCCATAGTACTTTGAAGATATCTTTAGTCAATAAAGGTCCTTTAACATCTGCTTCTGCTTTATTTAGCGTCTGCTTCCACCGAGGTAATATCCACTTTTAACCCCCTTCTGTTATATATAGGCCCTTCATGTAAATAAAGTAATTGAGCAAAACGTGTCAATTATGATTGAAGCCAGCTAAGGTTGTTGTTTATTACAAATACGCCGGCTATGTTGTTCTTGTTGTTTATTACAAAACGCCGGCTATGATTATCAATCCGCCTGTATACACTGCCATAAATAGTATACCTATAGATAACGTTCACCAGTTAATTGTCATTGTAAAAGGTGACCAATCACATACAATCACACATCCAACAAACATAATAAACTATGATAACATGAGAATGAGAATTTATTTATTTCAGAACAAGTTACGATGTCGATGAAATGTTTTAATAAAATATTGGTTTGGAAAGAAATTAAAATTAAACGCCAAGTATCTCGTTGCCTCGTCAGGTAGCGCCTTTGTGCGTAGAATGTTTGGCAGTTAATTAGAATTTCTTTACAGACTAATTATTTTATTATCTTTATAATATTTTCATATGAAACATTTTTAAATATGTGTATGTTTTTTTTTTATAAAACATTGGTTTGTAAAGGAATTAAAATTAAACGCCAAGTATCTCGTTACCCCGTCAGGTAGTTTTAATAAATTATTTCATATGAAACAGGTTTAAATGTTTTAATAAAATATTGGTTTGGGAAGTAATTAAAATTAACCGCCAGGTATCTCGTTACCTCGTCAGGTAGCGCCTTTGTGCGTAGAATGTTTGGCAGTTAATAAGAATTCCTTTACAGACTAATTATTTTGTTATCTTTATATTTTCACAGGAAACATTTGTAAATATGTGTATGTTTTTAATAAAATATTGTTTTGTAAAGGAATTAAAATTAACAGCCAAGTATCTCGTTACTTCGTCAGGTAGCGCCCTTGTGCGTAGAATGTTTGGCAGTTAATAAGAATTCCTTTACAGACTAATTATTTTGTTATCTTTATATTTTCACAGGAAACATTTGTAAATATGTGTATGTTTTTAATAAAATATTGTTTTGTAAAGGAATTAAAATTAACAGCCAAGTATCTCGTTACTTCGTCAGGTAGCGCCCTTGTGCGTAGAATGTTTGGCAGTTAATTAGAATTTCTTTACAGACTAATTATTTTATTATCTTTATAATATTTCCATAGGAAACATTTGTAAATATGTATATGTTTTTAATAAAAATATTGTTTTGTAAAGGAATTAAAATTAAACGCCAAGTATCTCGTTACCCCGTCAGGTAGTTTTAATAAATTATTTCATATGAAACAGGTTTAAATGTTTTAATAAAATATTGGTTTGGAAAGTAATTAAAATTAACCGCCAGGTATCTCGTTACCTCGTCAGGTAGCGCCTTTGTGCGTAGAATGTTTGGCAGTTAATAAGAATTCCTTTACAGACTAATTATTTTGTTATCTTTATATTTTCACAGGAAACATTTGTAAATATGTGTATGTTTTTAATAAAATATTGTTTTGTAAAGGAATTAAAATTAACAGCCAAGTATCTCGTTACTTCGTCAGGTAGCGCCCTTGTGCGTAGAATGTTTGGCAGTTAATTAGAATTTCTTTACAGACTAATTATTTTATTATCTTTATATTTCCATAGGAAACATTTGTAAATATGTATATGTTTTTAATAAAAATATTGTTTTGTAAAGGAATTAAAATTAAACGCCAAGTATCTCGTTACCTCGTCAGGTAGCGCCTTTGTGCGTAGAATATTTGGTAGTTAATTAGAATTTCTTTACAGACTAATTATTTTATTATCTTAATAATATTTTCATATGAAACATTTTTAAATATGTGTATGGTTTTTTTATAAAACATTGGTTTGTAAAGGAATTAAAATTAAACGCCAAATATCTCGTTACCTCGTCAGGTAGCGCCCTTGTGCGTAGAATGTTTGGCAGTTAATTAGAATTTCTTTACAGACTAATTATTTTATTATCTTTATAATATTTTCATATGAAACATTTTTGAATATGTGTATGTTTTAGTAAAATATTGGTTTGTAAAGGAATTAAAATTAAACGCCAAGTATCTCGTTACCTCGTCAGGTAGCGCCTTTGTGCGTAGAATGTTTGGCAGTTAATTAGAATTACTTTACAGACTAATTATTTTATTATCTTTATAATATTTTCATATGAAACATTTTTGAATATGTGTATGTTTTAATAAAATATTGGTTTGTAAAGGAATTAAAATTAACAGCCAAGTATCTCATTATCTCGTCAGGTAGCGCCTTTGTGCGTAGAATGTTTGGCAGTTAATTAGAATTTCTTTACAGACTAATCGTTATGTCGTCGGGTAGGGCATTTTTGCGCTAAATTATTGGAAGTTAATTTGAATTTCATGAAAAACTATAGCTGGGACATCTGTAATAACGTTTTGTTATTGCAACTGCCTGACCATTACCCATGGAGGGGTTGAAATAGTTATTCCATATTTGACGCCCATGTATAATTAAAACAAATTGCAACGAAAGCATACATTAATTTCTTGTAAAAAAAAATCACATACACGAGTTATCTCCCTTCAGGCGAGTAAGCGTAAAACTCTGATTTGGGCTCAACGTTGCGAGGCTTTTAAATTCAACTAAATTGTTATTTTGTATTCCCAAAGTCAACAATTTGGTGTTATTGGGCAGTTATTGGGTGTTATTGGGCAGTTATTGGGTGTTATTAATTTCTTGTCAACAAAAATCACATATACTAGTTATCTCCCTTCAGGCGAGTGAGCGTGAAACTCCGATTTGGACACAAAGCAGCGATGCTTCTTAAATTCAACTAAATTGTTATTTTGTGTTTCCAAAGTCAACATTTTGTAGTTATTGGTTGTTATTTTGGTGTTATTGGGTGTTATTAATTTCTTGTCAACAAAAATCACATATACTAGTTATCTCCCTTCAGGCGAGTGAGCGTGAAACTCCGATTTGGACACAAAGCAGCGATGCTTCTTAAATTCAACTAAATTGTTATTTTGTGTTTCCAAAGTCAACATTTTGTAGTTATTGGTTGTTATTTTGGTGTTATTGGGTGTTGTTTTGGAATTATTGGGTGTAATTGGGTGTAATTGGGTAATTCGACGCGCCGGAACTCGGTGCATTCTATACAGAATTATTTTTTACGGCGTGATTATTATTTGATCTTTTTTTTTTAAATGTGCTACGGGACGGGACGGCAAAACGTCCATCATCAATTACTCGGCTATATAAAATAGCCGAATGAGCATGCGCAGTCTGCCAGATGACTGCGTGTAAACAAAACATACATCGCTATGGTAGAATCGGGAATTAATATCTAAACGATCGTGCTTAAAGGAGCTAGATCGCTAATATTTTGGACCTAGAAATTGACACAAATGGGTCGTAACGCATATAATAATGTAATAGGAATATATATAAACTGATTTACATTCAATCGTTTCCATTTTTACTCTAATTTCAAATCAGTTACGTTCGGCGAAATATGTCAGAAGTCTCAATCGAATGAAAATGTCTAGCGCCTGGTTATTCTAGTCTAGTATTTATTGCGCATACTCTCCCGATATGAATATGCCGTCACCGTTTCACATGACTTGTTGAATGTCTAGCCTCGTTCTTCGATTCCCTTGTTAGAATGGGCCTGAAACTCATTATGGTACACGATTCGTGTACCAATGGTAAAATGTTTATTTTGTCTTAAATATTGGATATCAGAAGCCCATCTTTTCCCGGTAAGATCACAACATCAATGTTGATTTAAATTGACAAATAATTCGTGTTTTTAATGTCTTAAATATTGGATATCAGAAGCCCATCTTTTCCCGGTAAGATGACAACATCAATGTTGATTTAAATTGACAAATAATTCGTGTTTTCAATGTCGAAGATTTTGGATGATATTGAGTTAGAGGCTTAGCTACTTTAAATAAGTGAACTTGGAGAATGACATGGGAATCATACACTAAACAGCTACTTGTGTGTCCATCATGCCGAATTTGTGGTGTTTTCCTCCTGAAACGATGGAATTAGGTCGGTGAATTTTCTTCTCCGAGATGCTCGGAAAATGGATTTACAGCGTTCGCGAAGAAAACAATTTCTGGGGGGGGGGGGGCAGACCCCCTGGTAGTATCCTCGCGCCTACGGCGCTTATGGATCGCGTTTGGCGATCCAATAATTTCTACCCCCCTTCCAGTTATTTCTGGCGGGAACCCGGACTTGATGTATGCCACAATATCGCGATAGAACAGTTATTATTAATGTGATCAACCGAGGACGCATATTATGTTTTAATACCTACAATTGGGGACTTTGTGTATGGTGAACACCAACAACCCAGCACACACACGCTCACATCCGAGGACGTTACAAGTGTATATCAATAATATAAATTGAGTAGGTTCAACACTCTATATCCGAGAACTGACCCCCTTTGACACAAGAGCAGCCCACTGAAATATTTTGCCACTTAAAACTTTTAATTTTCTAAACCAATCTGACTGAGGTAGTACAGACGATATTGTGAACAATCGAGGACTTGTGGACTTGACCCTCATTGTGGTCTTTAACCTGTAAATAACTACGTTTTTGCCCCCCCCCCCCTTGACCACACATGGGAAGAACGACAATGTAACCGTTTATAATTGATGTGCGGTGGAATATCGCGATTGAACAGTTATCTATTAATATGACCAACCGAGGACGCACATTATGTTTTAATACTGACAAATGGGGACTTTGTGTATGGTGAACACCAACAACCGACTACACACACACTCACATCCGAGGACGTTACAAGTGTATATCAATAATATAAATTGGATGGGTTCAACATTCTATATCCAAGAACAGGCCCCCTTTGACCACAGGAGTAGGTCACTGAAAGAATATTTTTTTTATTGATTCAGCCACTTAAACTTCTACTTTTCGAAACCAATATAAGTGAGGTCTTACAGTCTGTATGTGAACAATCGAGGACTCGCACACGATCGAATACATGGGAAAAATTATTTCTGGGAATCCGGATCTCCAACAAGTGATCGCAAAATTTACATTCCGGCAGCAATATACCGGTAATTTATCATCAGCATCATCATTAACATTATCATCGTCATCATCTGTATTCATTGGAAAGGTAGAAGAATGAGAGGCCACACAAACTCTGTAATGATCGTTTTTGTAATATTACTTATAATCATGATAACCCCAATATGGATCCTCACTGAACGATTGTTTATAATTGTTTACAAGTTGTTACTAACTTTAATCTTCAAGATACTACCATGAATTTCCAAGGCACTAACTTGACTTCTAAGAAACAGTTTAAAGTGATGATTGCCCTTTGATTGAAGGTAAAGAGTTAGATAAAACTGATTTGTCTTAAAAATACAAAATTGTATCTTGAAATCTCAGATTAGTGTTTTGAAATTTGGTGTCCTGTGTAGCACCATGGGATTTTCTGTCAGACGTGGAAAGCGGAACACTACTAATACCGGTTGCCACATCCTACGTATGACCCATGGATCTTTTCTTACTCGTATCTTAGTAGCCTTGTGATCGTCTAGAATTTTCACTTTGCTTCTCCTTCACGTTGTGTATTCTCTTCTTATCTAAATAGTTAAGACGCCTGACTTCTCAGTAGTTAAGATGTTTGTTTTACTAGGAATAACAATGCAACATAAATACAAGCATAGTAGATTACAATACTAAAGTCATTCTCTCAAACCCTATCCAGCCAGCCTCGCTGGGGCGAGTCTGCTGATAGAAATTGCTACATCTTTTCCCTGCCAGAATCTGTCTGCTGTCTCTCGATTTCTCACAAATATGATAGTTTTGTAGCTTCGGGCCCTGACGCTCAGGGATCAAAATGTCAATAACAAAACCTAGATGAGTTGATTTATAATATCGATCAACGGTTTGAAAACGGTTATCTTACACAGGTCATCGGATGTTTTGTCAAAGGTGTGATAATAATAATAGTAAAATTCACCTTATGTAGGCTCAATTAACTTTAGATGTAGCAGAACTAACTTATTTCTCCGACGTGACCATATATGATGTGTATGGTAGAAATCGATTAAACGAGGACTTGATATTCTCGCTGTCCAATAAACACTAACCGCGGACTTGATACACAAAATCATATATTTCATTTTTCAGACCACACACACGAAATATACAGCGTAACTGTAGAATACCGCCTAACGCGGAACACCTCAGATAGTCCTGAAAATCAAATGGGATGTTAAAATGTTTTCTTCGTTGACGGCACACCCTGACTTCTCAGGGTGTGGCTCTGTGGACTTGAAACGAGAATTTTTAGGTATTCCACTTATATCAGGTGGGCATTTGGTTGCAAGAGCACACATATTTTAAACAAGTACGATCGTATTATGGACCAAGAACTGACCATGTTGTTGGATAAAATTCAAAAATCTAATTGAGCAAATCGATGGTGAATTGTTCAAAGAACAAGCATGCCACTTTTAATGCCGATCGGACTTGGAATTGACGGAGCCTTAAGATTTTTCGAAGATCGTCACCCCAAGAAGAAGAAGAGTAGCGGTTAGCGACCAGTTCCTGCTGGTCCCCAAAAAAGACTATTATTGGACCACTTTCAAGTTACTGTACACTCGGCCTGGAATAGAATAAACGCATTTGTAAAAAACATTGGGCTCGTGCCCCCATGTTCGGGAATACTTTGAACATTAACAGTATTACATGAATAATTATTGGTATATATGAAAAGTCGGAGGTGTCTTTTAAAAATATGTGAGTTATTTTTTTGAATTACAGAACTACAGCTTGATTCGTTGTATATTAGACGAATATTGATTAGTGTGGTTTTGATTTAAAAGCATTTTATCAGCAGTAGTGTGAATAGTTAAGATAAGTTTATCTCAATTGCAATATAAGGTACACATATTTTTCATAAATGCATAACTTTATGGATTAGTCCGGTGGCTGAAGGGGGGGAATCGCCACCTGAGCTGTGAATTTATGAGACCAAGTTTTTCTAGACCAGTTTTTTGCGTAGATTACGAATCTGGGTGGTGATCACGCGGATGAGGGGGCGTTTTCGAGATATTAGGGGTCCAATGTCTACAGACACTCCCCCACATCCACACAAGCACACCTGCAACCACCCACCCCATCTCGCCACAAATCAAAACAGCTGTCCAAGGGCATCATATACACTTATTTAGAGATGGACAGTCCTAGAAATCTATGTTTTATTTATATATAACATCATCACCATTTATGTCAACATAATGACATTTCCCCTCAATTGTAGACATTAGACCCCCTTATCCCGAAAACACCCCCCTCAAATGCCCGATCACTTTTTGCCCACACTGCCACCCACCCCCATTAAATGGGAATTTATACTCATATTTAGAGATGTGCAGCGGAATTTAAAAAAGTAATGATTTTATCAAGCTCTAAGAAAATCATCATTTAAATCGACGTGAACTCATTTCCCGCCAATTTTACCCCCCCCCCCTTACACACACGCACACCGGCAACCACCTACCAAACCTCGCCACAAATCAAAACAGTTGAACAGGGGCATCATAAACACTTAGTTAGAGATGGACAGTCCTAGTAATGTATGTTTTATTAATATATAACATGATCATTTATGTGAACATAATCACATTTTCCCCCAATTGTAGACATTGGACCCCCTATATCTAAAAAAAAAACCTTCAAACACCTGATCACCACCCAGAGTCGGAATCTACGCAAAAACTGGTCTAGAAAAACATGGTCTCATATATTCACAGCTCGGGTGGCTATCCCCCCCCCCTTCAGCCACCGAACTAGATTAATTAATTCCTATTTTATTACATGAAACGATTTAATACTTCATCAACACGTATCGAGTTCCTAATAAACACATGGTGCATTTGTCATGGCTTTTAGTGTATGAAACATACGCCTAAGTTATATCGTGTGATGTCTAGACATTACAACACACAAGGTAGGCCAGACCCCCCCCCCCCCCACACACACACACACACGTGTTGATTGATGGTCCTTTTCGAGGACATTAGTAGACAAATGAAATGAAATGAAATGGGGTTTAACGTCCTACTGTTCTGCTCCTATGCTGGGCTAATGAAGACGGGCATACACCATCCAGTGTGCTATGAGGGAAATTTTGCCCGGGCAGCGGCACTATCGCCTACTCTTATATCGAATTCCAACTGCCAAGGGATCTTTTACGTGCATTCCAATGCATACACGGGACCTCGGTTTTTCGTATCATCCGAAGGACTAGACAGCTGTCCTTGTCAGGCCCTCCGTCCTGCATCACTAACAAGGGGGAACCAGGGATCGAACACCCGACCTCCAGGCTAGCGAGCTAGCGTCTTACCCACTTAGCCACGTGATCCCCCATTAGTAGACGTTTGAAACCGTATTTCGATGAAATAATTAACAATTCCAGAATGTAAATTAAGTTCTTTATCAATATTCTCCTCCTACTGTTTTTAAGAATGATAAGAGAGGACACACACGGATGATTTTGCGCATGTCACACATCATTGACATTCAGAAACCGATGACACTGTATCAACGCCGTCTTTTGGTGTGGTAAGATGTGTATTCATCACCACATTTCTTCGTTACTGACTATAAGAAACACCATGTATCATTCACTTAAATTAACCATTCTCGATAATGGAGACCTACACTTAATGTAAATGTGTATGACCAGATAAACATGAATCTAAAATCGAGCACCCAAACACTGGACTCATGATAGATAGTAACTTGGACACGTGATAGGAGATTTCACTAAGCTAAGAAAAGGAAAAACTGTATTAAATAACTGGTAATATGAAATATGGGTCATATGCTGGATGTGGCGACCGGTTTTAGGGTATGTCCGCTTTCTACGTCTGACAGACGACCCATGGTACTAAACGGGGACCGCCAGATCCAATGGTCCTTCAACCAGGGTGTGGTTTAACATTTTTGACACTGCAATACGTCTTTCTTACACTTTTATTTTTAAACACGTCATCATCCTCGGCTTTGCTCAATTTTATTGTGCCTAAAACACACTCTCATCTTCCGTTATCGTGAGGGTGAGGACAGGGTTTGAATTGGGAGGGTCCTCACAAGTGGAATAGCCTAGGACCTCCCTTCATCTAAATCCGACACTGAGGTGGCGATACATCTATTGATATATCACAAATATATGAATATGCAAATGACATTTCATGCTTGTCCGAATCTGTCCCCGGTGTTCATTACTGAGTAATAAAATTATTGTGTTGTATTGACTTATAAGTTGAAATAATTCCAAGATTAATTTTGTATTTGGTGGCTTCAGTGTTCATTTTATAACAGCGATTGTTATTTTTCGCTGTCTGTAATACAATGATATTTGTATGAAATTGATTGGCGCTAGGCTGTGTAATGTATAATCGCATGTCGAATTTGGGGTAGTGTTAAATAGATCTATCCAGGTCAAATATTTGCAGTAATAAATCAGTGAATAAAATATGATATATGTTTTTAGAAATATAGAAATAGGTAGTCATTAAGCCTTTAATCAAGAAGTCCACGCTTGACCAACAACTGTTGGAAAAATTACCGTCCTGTATCTAATCTAACATTTCTCTCAAAGATTTTAGAGAAGGTTGTCAAGCAGCAAAAAATTGACTACTTAAACCAGTCTGGGCTCTTTGATGAGTTTCAGTCAGCTTATCGCCCCGCACATAGCACTGCAACAACCTTGGGTTGTGTCATCAACGCTTTAAAATCATCCGTCGATTCAGTAAGTATCAGTGTGCTAGCCCTTTTAGATTTGCTAGCTGCTTTCGACACAATCGTCCATAGCAACCTACTCGACCGACTGAAGACTGACTACGGAATAGCTGGATCTTCTCTACAGTGGTTCGGCTCATATCTAACCAGTCGGTATCAGTAGGTTAACATTAATAACTTTTATTTACACTGTATAGAAAAATCCCTTGGAAACCTCATCGATAGTTATAACCATTTTTATGCTGATGACACACAGCTGATCGATAGATATAACTTCAACATTGTCAGCCAGCTCTCCACATTTGGCAATTTGGAAAGTTGCCTAAGCGGTATTAAAAACTGGATGTCCGCCAGCATATTAAAGCTTAACAACAACAAATCTGAGCTTTTCCTTATTGGACCTGATCACAGACTTAATACTTGTATTGTGAAATCTGTCAAAATAGACAATTCAGATATTCCGATATCAAATGTTGTGAAAGATCTTGGCGTGTTCTTAGATTCAAACCTCAGTTTTAACTCTCACATAAACAAATGGGATCATTCCGTCATCTTATACCTGAAAGTGCAACTGCTGCACTGGCTCGATCATTCGTGCTGTCCAGAATTGACTATTGCAATGTCATACTTTCTGGAGTAACTGATGAACAAATTTCCAAGTTGCAATGGATCCAAAATCGTGCTGCACGCATTGTGACTAAAGCTAGAAGTCGACATCTTGAAAAGTCAAGTTGACATCTTTAAAAGTCAAGTTGACATCTTTAAAAGTCAAGTTGACATCTTGAAAAGTCCAGCTAATATCTTGGAATTTCAAGTTAATGTCTTAAAATAAAACCGTTTAAGATATTAACTTCAGCTTTTAAACTACTAACATTTTCAAATTTCAACTTTTAAGATATTAACTTTTAAGATATGGACGATACAGTCTCGCGAAAGTATTTATAGGGTAGTTATTTCCAATAGAAGTATGGCAAATTTAGTATGCATGTATATGGAAAGTGGAGACGCCCAATCTTACTAGAAAAATACTGGATGGAGCAGGCACTGGGCAAGGATGTCAGGATATTACTTCCCGGGGTTTAAACGTACAACAGACCCTGCAATCAAACGGCGGAAAAATAATTTTGCAGAGGATAATCAAAGAATTTATTTAGACTTCAATATGAACGGTAAATGGACAGTAAGTACATTTAACAACAAATACATTCTGAAATGCACCCTCCCTCAATCAAGTAATGTGACAAACATGGCTTCTAGAAAAAGATTTTTACGTCTTGGGGTTCTTCCTCCCGAATACAATATTTTGAGAGAGATTTGAGGCAGTGATGCAGGACTGAGGGCCTGACAAGGACAGCTGTCTAGTCGTTCGGATGGTACGAAAAACCAAGGTCCCGTGTACATATTGGCGTGCACGTAACCGATCCCTTGGCAGTTGGAATTCGATATAAGAGTAGGCCGTAGTGCCGCTGCCCGGGAAAAATTTCCCTCATAGCACACTGTATGGCGTATGCCCGTCTTCATTAGCCCAGTTTAGGAGCAGAACAGTAGGACGTTAAACCCCATTTCATTTCATTTCATTTCCTGGTGCATATAACATCCTTTAAAACAAATTGAAGCCAAAGCCAAACTATACATCCTTGTAAAATGCAACCATACCAATAATATCAACCAACTAAAACTTACCCCAAGCACCTTCTAAAACATCTCAGAGTGAAAATATAGTGTATTACCTAAACTATTGTTATCAATGTAAGCCTCCTCACAGGTGACAACCCAACAACCACACCTAACGCCCCCAAAGAACTTCAGAAAGACAGGGTAATCACAATAGTACCTGTGGACAAAGAGACGGTAGCTGTTATAATGGATACACCGGACTGCGTCAGCATTGTCAACACTCTTCAAGAAGAATCAAACTACACACAGGTAACGAAAGACCCCATTTCTGCTCATCAAACCAAAGACCCGAGACACGTCTGCCACCATCTGAATCCACCAAAAACTAGGTTACATGTGTGCTCCTGTGGACCTGTCGTCTACAAAACAGCCCAAAACCTTCGAAATATTTATTCTCACATTGCTCCAAAGACTTCTGTAATAACGTGAACGTAGGTTCGTCTCCTACAATGTTGTCGTGGTCAAAGAACATGACAACAGTCTTCCCTTTCTATGAGAAGAAACAACAAATCGCTCCAAACTAATTTATGGGAAACTAGTCCACAACAACCAGTATCTCCATTACAAACCAACGACTCGTATCAGATCAAGAAAGACACCATCCCAAAACTCACCAGCGGTCCCTCAATATTTGTGACCATTATATTATCTACTCCATAATGCAATCTCAAACAATTGTTTTCAAAATTTAACCAAAATCCTGCTACTCAGCACCACAAAGTCAACAAAAACTGAGCCATCACACATCCGCGTCAGCATACAATTCAATGACAGTTCATCCTACCAAATCAGACGAGTATGGTGGATTAGGCTGCGATTTAGCCCCGAAAATCGTTTCATCTTGTTCCAGCAAATTCTGACGCTTTGTTACATAAGTAAACCAGTAGGCCGTCACTGTCGCATACATTTCTTTTCCGATGCATTGCACAATACGTCTTGCACTCGAATTACGCCTCGAACTATATTTGTCATGTGTAGCCATAATCGGGTGAAAAAATCAAATTCTTAGCCAATCAGAAACCATAAAAGCAAAGGTCGTCATAGTTTCACGGGTCAATACCAATAAATAGACCAGGGAATAGTTTTTACGAGACGGAACGCATGGGCTTGTTTACATTTGTCAGATAGAATTTCCCTGCAAATATGCCGGGATTACTGGATAATACCGCCTGTTAAAAGTTGCATTGACACGGTGAAGACGACTAACCCATGATCTATGGCATAAATATGGCCAATAATAGGGAAATAGCACCAATGATTGAATGAATCTGTTACTTTCTGGAAACAAGTATTTTTTCAGAACTATTTCAGTGAAACAATATCCAAGAGAAATATATACTTAATACAGATGAAAACGATTTTGGCATGATTGAAATACTAGGTTCGGTCTTATAATTATATATAATGTTAAGAAAAAAACAAAAATAATAATACCATGTGATCTGAACGATACAATTAATAATAATTCACCTTCATCAATTATACTATTTTTTTAAAAAAAGAAAACAATAGACTTATCATAAGAGTAGAGAGGGAGAGAGAAATGGGGTTTAACTTCCACTCGACACAAACTAGGTAATTTCGGGAATAACACATGGTTCAATTTTATTCCAATAATTCGCTTGCGCGTAGTGGTCTTTAGCAGTGGTGGTCTTTAGCAGTGGGAGGAAACCGGAGGACCCGGAGAAAACCCACGAGGTTGGACAGGCGACCCTTCTCCTTGTCACGTACAACTGTGGAATCTAAACCACGCCAGTGGACTCAATGACAGACCTTATGATACAGGGCGCACATGCTACCCAACCCCCTATAAGAGAGTATAAGATATGTACATTTATTTAAAGAAAGAAATAAAAAAGAAATAAACAAATGCAATTATATAAATTTCCTCGTACACAACAATACCATAAAGTGTATTAATACTGGAGAACGGTTTCTAATGCGTTGTTCAGGTTCTTATATTCACAGAACACATGTATTTACACACAGATCAGGTCTTATGCCCATATACACTGTACCAAATTAAAGATATATACCAACCAGTAAATAAAAGTACAAATAAGAGAAAAACATACAGTTACCTAAGTAAAATGGTTCTAGTAACATGAATTAGAAATGAAATGGGGTTTAACGTCCTACTGTTCTGCTCCTCTACATGTACTGGGCTAATGAAGATGGGCATACGCCATACAGTGTGCTATGAGGGAAATTTTGCCCGCGCACAGCACTATGGCCTACGCTTATATCGAATTCCAACTGCAAAGGAATCTTTTTACGTGCCCTCCAATGTATACACGGGACCTCGACTAGACTACTGTCCTTGTACCTTGTCAGTCCCTCCGCCTGCACCACTGACAAGGGGAAACCGTCGGAAATGAATTAGAATAAAAAAGTAAAATAGAAACATATAGTAAGCATAAAGTGACAAAATAAAATATGAAAATTTATTGACATGTACAGTACATTTAAGTAAAACATGTTTAAAATATGTAATGTTTAAAGACCGCTTACAAAAATACATGTATACAGTAGGCCTACTCATAAAAAATCACATAATTTCATCAATATTATCATCACTATTAAAATCAATGTGACTGTCAGCATATGTTTGGCTGTCACTTTTATATTTGAACAATATACACAAATCGATACAAGAAAGTTTTCACTTGTAACAAGTACATCTATCTGTAATGCAGCTTGATTTACAGTCAGAACATGCTCGCTTTTGGACTGGTGATGCAAGGGCCACAGCGACATTTTCAGCCAGGAGACTCATGCAAGCTCAGTCTGGTACAGAAATAATTTATACGTATTGTTTTCAAAAAAAGTAAGTGTACTTGTACCAACTCATCTATTTCGGTTCTATTTTTCTCCATAACAACTTGGGTATGAGTACTGCACATTGTATTTCACTTCAATGGTGACACAATCTTTACCATAGTGGTCTTCTGTCTTGGACTGAGTGGGCTTCTTGGACTGAGTGGGCTTCTTGGTCTGAGTGGTCTTGGGCCGAGTAGTCCTTGGTCTAGTTGTCATGCATTTAGGAGAATATCTTCATCAGCTTGCATTTTTAAGAAAATGGGAAAATGTTAAGATGTGATCCCCTTAACAAATTAACCAGACCTATTATTTTTTTTCCTGCTTGTTTCTAAATATCACTTTCTTCAACTAGAATCGTGATAATGTTTCATACATAGTTTTGTTTACGTTGGTAACGTGGAATGTGAGAAGTCTGTATTTACTATTACTAGCCTATACCCCAGTGAGAGTTTTGTCTGCACATTCCTTGAGTTCTTTGTCCAACAAATCAGCATTTGTCTCTGGCACAAATAAGCAAGCCCGTATTGTTTTTTGTTTTCTGCCAAACGTCAAAGAATAGATAACAGAAAAGTTGTTTGGCAATACAAAGTAATACTAGAAGAATAAAATGGTGTACTTTTTTCACCCGAAACTTGCTGGCACGGAAAAACAGAAGCAGACTGGCTTGAAATTTCACACCACGGCCTAGATATAAATAGGTGCGCTAATAATATTTTAAACAAAAACAGCGGCTGCCAGGAAGGATACGCCCAAATTTTTGAGAGATGGATAGAGAACAAGCTAAAAAGAAAGTGATTTTTCCTACAATCAAGGGCCATAATTCATGAAGTTACAATTTGATATGCGCAAATATCGAAAAGAACCAAGATCTTTGGGTTATAAACATGCATTTCAAGTTTCATCAAAATCGGATTAAAATTGTAATCTCTACAGGGTCCACAACCTTGATATACCATATTTTTACACCTTTCGCGTACAAGCGGCGGCCACTTTGTCCGGCAGTTTTGGTTTGATTTTCAGGAAATTTAAACTCAACCTTTATTATGGTGTTACGGTGATATATTCAAATGATTTTTAAAATCAGATAATAACTGTGACCTTCAGAGGGACCACAAGCTAAAAGAGGCGATTTTTCGTATAATCAGGGGCCATAATTCATAAAGTTACGATCCGATATGCGACAATATCGAAAGGAACCAAGATCTGTAGGTTATAAACATGCATTTCAAGTTTCATCAAAATCAAATTAAAATTGTGACCCATACAGGGTCCACAACCTTGACATATACCCTATTTTTACACTATTCGTGTAGAAACGGCAGCCATTTTGTCCGGCAATTTTGGTCAGATTTTCACGAAATTCGAACTCAACCTTCCTTAGGGTGTAACGGTGATATAATAATACGGTTTTTTTTTTAAATCAGATAAAAATTATGACCTCTATAGGGTTCACAAGCTAAAAACGCGATTTTTCGTACACTCAGGGGCCATAATTCAGGAGGTTACGGTCCGATATGCACGAATATCGAAAGGAACTGAGATCATTGGGTTATAAACTTACATGTCAAGTTTCAACAAAATCGAATTAAAATTGTGACCCATACAGGGTCCACAACCTTGATTTACCATATTTTTACACTATTCGCGTACAAACGGCGGCCTTAGGATGTAACGGTGATATAATAATACGGTTTTTTTAAAATCAGATAAAAATCATGACCTCTATAGGGTCCACAAGCTAAAAACGCGATTTTTCGTACAATCAGGGGCCATAATTCAGGAGGTTACGGTCCGATATGCACGAATAATACGTCCACATGAAAATGTGGGCGTATAAAAATCACTGTATTGAGTGTCTTTATGGTTAGTTGCAATTTGTTAACACATTTAGAGGGCGTAAAGTTGGGGATAACCTAAATAAGGCGGTTTTACAAGGATCATTCATTTTGAGGTTGGATACCAAAACTAAATCGCCCATAAAAGAAATTGCCCGAGGTAGATTGCTGTAGATACATACCTCCTTACAAAAAAGCAAACATCATTTGTTTCAGATTTTTTTCAACAGATCGGAGTGTCTCCTACCAGCCTATATGTAAATATTTACAAACGCCCTATCCTAAAGTTGCTAGCCATGAAAAATAATTCATTTTTTATCACGATTATTTATTTTCCATATATAGGCCATAGCGGCATTTTACAGCGAAATTTGATTTTTGATTCATACAAATGAAACTATGCAATGGGAGATACGCTGTGACAGTATTGGGTCTTTAAGTCTGGTTCTTGATGACAACACTGGTTTAACATCTTATAATACTTTTATTCTGCTTCTTACATATGAAGTACACACATCTTAATGTTAAAGACCCCATATAATAACTAACTAGTATTGAGGGAGCCATGTCCTAGCTTGGCCAACTCCCAGACGCTCTCCCTCGTTCCGTCTCGCCTAGCCTTGTCTCAAGGTGCCCATGGCCTCTCGCTCTAGCTTCGTCTTGACCTGACTGTCCATTCGTTTGTTATCTGGGTTTATGAACCCTTCCAGACAAAGGATCTTATTAGACATCTGGCTAATGTATCATGTATCATTCAGTACAGTTTGCTTATCAGACAAAGGAAGTTAAATAAAACATGCCAACACGTTATGGTTACATAATGACATAAGGAATGCTACCAAGACCTCCAGGGGTGTCGATAACGGACAGGTTGAAATGTTGATATTAAAATCACTTTCACGTGTCAAGATGGCAGGAAGCGTCTATAACATCTGCTGTCATTATGTAACAAAGCAGCACAAAATTCAAAAATTCTTGTATGTCGCAGGTGACGTCTAGATCACTAAAGGGGATCTAAAGACATAAATATGGCTCACTAGGGGGGCGTCTGTCAGGGGGTAGGCACCCTTTAAAATGTCTGTCAATTACTGTAACTTATTCAAACTACACTAAGGTAATATAGAAATCAATTTGGTGTGATATCCCAAACATTGAATCTGGTACCAACATAAATATTCCTCACTAGAGGGCGTCTGTCAGGGGGCAAGCAATGTTTAAAATGTCTGTCGTTCATAGTAGATGATTTACTATCAAATGGCTCTTAGTCTGACAAATTTTTAGTTGGTATCTCCAATATTTGATCTAGACCCATAGAGACCCTCCTTTAGGGTATGTCTGTCAGGGAGGGTGTTACCCCCCAATATTGTCTGTCCATAATCAAAACACCTCATTCATCATGAATAAAACCTCTAAATAACGATATCGGTGAACTTTGGTATCTCCTTTGTTGGAGTTTGAAGGTCTGGGCTGCCGGTCTGTTATATAAGACAATTGTTACTAGCTTAATACGCCCTAACAAGTGTCACTACTTGAAATTGCGCGACTTATTAATATTTCAATTGTTGATTATTATATTAAACTTATTATTTCGGCAATAATCTTATGTTACACCAGGTAAAAATTTTGAAATTTCAGTCAGAAGTAGTATAATGACATAGATGGCTAAATTTTAATATCGTAGGGGTTGAAAACGATTATTAAGTTTAGATATGGCGGAAATAATAACTTATTTCTCCCACGTGATCATATATGATGTGTATGGTAGAAATCGGTTTACTGAGGGCTCGATACACTCGCTGTCCAATAAACACTTACCACGGACTTGATACACACAATCATATTTTCTCTTTCCAGATCACACACAGGAAAGATACACCCTAACTGTAGAATACCGCCCAACGCGGACCACCTCAGAGCGACCTTAAAATCAAATGAGATATTAAATCCGGGCTTCTGAACATCGTTACAGTCCTGGATTTAGTTCAGAGGCCGTCCTCGGTTGACACTGGTCCACGATTAGTAGGTGTGTATTCAGATGTGTGTCCTCGATATACACCATATACAAATGCATACACACACACAGAGACAGGGGTGACGGCAATAAAAAGAAAGATTTGTTATTTTTCATCACAATTAAAATTCCCCCAGAAAATCTTTTCTCCAGTGTTATCTACTGATGTAAGTCGCCTTTCGTCATACATGGTACAAACAATTTTTTCTAAGCCAGTAATTTACGTCATTAGAAACATGATTTTTCTGTCCCAGTTCTTTAAAAATTGTTAGAAAGTTGGAAAAAGAAAGAAAGATAGTCATTACTACTGAAAGCATGTAGGCCGAGATATTCTCGACACTTTCAATACTAATCTTAATTGGATCAAAAAATATATCGAGATTAGTATTGAAAGTGTCGAGAATACCCAGAACTGACAACAAACCACGAGGACACCAAAATAGCTTACCTACTCCTCTTCGCATTGCAAATTAATGGAAGCGCTGAAACAAATTGTATTTTGCATTCTTGCTCGGGTGAAATAGACATCCCAATCATTCTCCTCACAATGATCCAAATATACATTATGGTACATAATAACATTTGTGTGATTCAGCCAATCAGAATCTTCATAATCATTTGTTTCAGCCTAATGACGCCATTAATTAGGTCACAGGATCTACACACTTGAGACAACAGGTTCTACGGCACTTTAGCTAATCGCTTTGCATGTGTTTGTTTGGGGAAAGAATTGTGCTTGTATTAGTGTTGTCTGCAGTGCTTAATTTCAACTTCTTTGCTTTGCTTACTTCAGAGGTAACTTCATTATAACGTTTTCGGTGCAAACTTTTATTTTACGTAATTAGTTCCGTGGGGCTTCGTGTTGTTAAACTTTCTCGTTCCTTTTTACGGCACTGGCACGATTCCTTTGTTCTGTTCAAATGGTGATTGCATGATATGGCAGTATAGTTCGCAGTTTTCAAACTTGATGTGTTTACTCCAGAGGTAACGTGGATACAGTGTCGGTTCCAAAACTTTGTGTACGTAATTAATTCTGTGGTGCTTCGTGTCGTTTAAACTTTCACAACGCATACCATTTGCACGATTCCTTTGTTTCGTTTTTAAAATGGCGGCTCTATGATATGACAGTTTGTGCTTCGCATGGCACGACGTTTGCGTCGTTAGATTTGGATACGGATACATTTCCTGTTGTTCCTATCAAGGTAACTTTGTTTGGTTCGTCGCATATCAAACGTTTAATTCTGCAATTACGCGGTGTGCATTCTAATTTACATTTGCCAATCAATCTGTGTTCTATTTCGTGTTTCGGTTATGGTGGGTTGTGCGTTTTGAACGACAGATTCCAGCAATTGTATAATGACTTTGACCGTTTTTTTTTTTAAATACAGATATCGTATTTCTTTATTTGGGTTCGAACGATTTATGTGATTCGTCAGTGTCGCTGGACATCTTAGCACATGCCATTGTTGACTTTGCTTTGGACATTTTAACTACGTTCTGTCCCCAAGGTGTGATAATATCGCAACTGATAAAACGTCACGTGGTTGTTGATGAACAATATAATGATCGTGTTTTTCAAACTAATTATCGTTTGTCATTGTTGTGTCAACGTTTCCCTAACGTAACTTTTTGGAAACACAGGTCGGGCTTATGTCAGCCAGTTGCATATATTTATGATTCGCAGGGCATTCACTTGTCGGATTATGTCGGATGTATTTTATTTATGAAAAGCATCATAGACGCTTTGCTAAGACACATGAGATGGTATCAATTGCTGTCACCCACCACTTCATTATCACAAGAACTACCCAGGCCTTGAAAGACCAGCTAGCACATGGGTTGCCGTTTTCTTCCCAGTTCGTTGTAAGCTTAGTTGTGCAAAAATTTATGATTGGCTTATTGTGTTCTCGTAAGCTCATACTAGCCAATTGATTGGGCTTTCCTATGGAAATTGTGCTTTTCTGCAGAACTTTGGCTTTCCCTGCAACACTCTTCCAATTAAAATGGAACTTTTGCTTTCCCTGTGGAATGTTCGCTTTTCCTACGGAAGTTTGTGCTTTCCCTGTGGAACTTCTTGCTTTTCTCTATGCAATGTTTTGCTTTTCCTTATGGAACTGTTTGCTTTTCCTTATGGAACTTTTGCTTTCCTTATGGAACTTTGTGCTTTTTCCTATGGAACTTTTGCTTTCCTGCGCAACGTTTGCTTTCCAGCGCAACTTTTGTTGCTTTTGTTTTGCTTTCAGGTTTTCTTGTACAAGTTTGTTTTTTCAGAATCATGCCTAAACGCAGATGTCCGTCCAGCGATTCGGAACAGGAGGGTACAGATTCTTCTCCGCCGATGACATCTGCGGAAGACCGCCTAGCAGACATTCTGGTTAGGAAATTACTGAAGAAAGGCATGGTGGTGAAACAGACAGGCAAAAGGGGGAAAGTCCATTCAGCATCTGTCAGAGACAACTAAGGTGCCCCCCCCCCCTTCGTCAACAAATGTGGTACTTGAAGAGGAGTCACTAGAAGATACAGCAACGCCAGCAGTTGTTAATGCATCAACGTCAACCGCTACTACTGCATCAACGTTGGCTTGGTCACCTGAAGATACCCCAGCTGCTCCAGGCCCGTCAGTGTTTTCAATACGGGCTGATGACCTATTTAATACAGGTAACGGCGCTCCCTTGATATCGCAAGCGCCCATACCTCAACATCAATTTCCAGCCATGTGTCGGATAAAATTAAGGCCGATATTTGGTTAGATAAATTTATTGATTTTTCTTTGTTACCTGGATTGAATTCCAGTACACTTTCATTAAATATTTCTGAAGGGGATGATAGTTCAACCTTTCAGATCTCATCATTCCCCAAGGTAAAATCGATCAATTTTTAACAATGGCGTAGAGCCTTTTTAATTTTTATTGACATTTACTGTCAAAAAATTTCCACAATTGATATCTAGTTTGTTGACATATTTGCAGTCAGTTATGGATTTATATTCGTCATTTGGCGTGAGAGCGTATCAATTTTATGACCATCAATTTCGTACGCTCCACGCTACATACCACATGCCCAGGAATCAGATGCATTCGGAATTGTGGCTGAAGGCCTCCACTTTGTACCCCACAAAAACCAATGTCCTAGTGGAAGCTAAAGGTTCTACCACTGCACGGGGTCAAGATTTAGTATGTTATGATTTCAATTCAGCCAATGGGTGTAACCGTCCACTCTGTAAATACCCTCATGTGTGAAGATTATGTCTGCATAAATTTAAACATCCTATGATGTCATGTTTTAGTAAACGTTCATCGTTGTGGAATACTCGGATTAATCCTCCTATGCCATCTCCACTGCGGCCTCAATTTTCGACTGCGCCTCTATCTTACTCTATGCCTCCATCCCATGCCATGCCAGTTCCCACAAACCAACCTAGGGCTACAACGTACATTTCCAGATCTCTTGAAAAGTACCATCATAATTTAATATATTGAATGACGAAATAGGTAATGAACAAAAACGCTAACGAGAAACCACTTTTAAAGTCAATTTTGAACCAAATGATTTCTGTCCACAAAAACACATGTTACCCCCCACCCCCGCGGTCACCGACCCCAACGTCCCCCCCCCCCCACACACACACACACACACAATGGGAATATTATCAACATATTTAGAGATGTTTCATCAAGCTCTAGAAAAATCATCATTTAAATCGATGTGAACTCATTTCCCGCCAATTTTAACACCCCCCTTCCACACACTCACACGTGCAATAACCCACCCCACCTCGTCACAAATCAAAACAGTTGTCATATACACTTATTCAGAGATAGGCAGTCCTAGAAATTTATGTTTTATTAATAATTACATAACATGATCATCATTTATGTCAACGGTGAAACGCTTGAGTGCCGATATTATTCCGATTTAAGCATGTTGAAAAAAAAGTAATTTATTTCAGTTGAATACAAGGTATGTTAACCGTTGGCGAGGAAGTTAGGGTCGGATTCTTTTTCTAACGCACTGTATACATGCATAACGTGGGCCAAAATGTATGCAAACAATGAACAACTTACAATTTTTTAAACGTATCATTTAAATCTTCGTCTATAACTTAGATGTAATCCATCAATTATTGGCTGCTATCAAATCCAAACTTTAAATTATATACGATGAGCTTTTTCACATTACTTCATTACTCGCAGCTTCAGTTAATCTAAATCAACCACCCATACAGCACAGTGCCATAAATCACTCCACGGTGCGCTTAACGGTAAGTCACGTGGTCAGAAACGCGGGAAAAGATTGGGACTATATTCTTACGCTGTGTTATTTGGCGAAAAGTATTTAGCAAATCTTGACTGTCACCGGTATATGATAATAATGTATTATGACGCATTAAAACTATATGGTGGGAGGGGGTACACTGTGAAGGTCACAAAAGTGACAGCGTCACGTATTTGTTATTTTACAAATTATGTATGTATACATAAAATACTGTACATTTACGTCCATTCAACCATCAAGGAATATTCTTACGGGATTTTGCGCAGCCGTAGAAAGATCTCCGCTGTGACAATATACATCTACTTTATATCGCCAAATTCATTTCGGTGAAAGCGGATATTGAATAAAGCCATTTCACACAGACACACGCGGACATTAAATGCGCATGTCATATATTTATACAATGGCCACTAGTGTGTTAATTCTCTCCTTCACCCCGTTACAATTTATTTATTTTGAGTACACTTTCTGAATGATTCCATTTTTTTGCACGTCCAACTTCCCGATTTCCTACTGCATATACATGTACCCGATGTAACTGCAATCTATAAGCTTATATATGTTTACGTTTAAAATCTAGAAGCTCGAAAGTTACACTAGTGATGTGCGGTTTTTAAATTTTCTTTCGGTTTCGGTTTTTGTGGCAAAAAACCTTGGTTTCGGTTTTCATTTTTTTTTTATTCATTAATAATAGTCTGATTTTTGAAGATCATAAAAGTAATGATCCAACGATGCATAAAGGCGACCTCAGCAGTCAGTTTATTGACTCTGATGTAACCCTCGATTCATTACAATCCATCAATTATCCCTCTGTTTCCACTTTATTTTCAACCAAACGTAAAGGTTTTAAAATAGGTCATTTAAATATAAATAGACTTTTCGGTAAAATTGATGAAGTAAGGGATTTAATTTTGCAAGATAATGAAAATTTTAATGTCATGGGCTTTTCTGAAACGTTTTTACATTCTGAAATTGACGATAAATTTATTAATATCTTTGGTTATGATCTGATCAGAAAAGATCGACTGAGCAAAAGTGGCGGAGGCCTTATCTTATATGTAAATTCAGATCTAAAATATTCAAGAAAACTTGATTATGAACATCAAAATATCGAATCCATTTGGATTGAACTCCATCCAGAATATGAAAAATCATTTTTATTATGTCTTGTATATAGACCACCTTCTTCGTGTACAGGTTGGTTTGATGATTTTGAAACTAGTTTAAATTCCATAAATACTGGTCAATCTATTTATGTAATAGGAGATTTTAATATAGATTATTCAACTACTGTTCCAAAACGATGGGAAAACATAATCAATATGCAGGGATTACATCAATTAATTACTGCCCCTACACGCTGTTTTAAAAATTCTTCTACTGTCATTGACCATCTATATACAAACACACCGGATAATATTGTTGAAATTAAAGTTCCTCAATATGGTATTAGTGACCATTTTCCGATTATTTTTATTATTGGAAACTGCAAGAGAAAAATCACAAAACACAACCACTTGGAAATTCTATACAGAAATTACAAAAACTTTGATGATTCTAATTTTATTAATGATCTTGCTAAAATTCCATTTGAACTAGTCGAGTCAATTGATGACCCAAATTCTGCCCTTGATACTTGGTATAACCTTTTTATAGGTGTTTTAGACTGCCATGCTCCGCAGTGGTTTAATGAGGAAATAAATAAAGCCCGAAAGTTCAGGGACTTCTTTAAAGCCTCCAAGAGGTGTGACGACTATAGAATATGGAGAAATAAAAGCAAAAATCTCATTAATAAAGCCAAAAAAAACTTTATCAAGGACTCTATCGAAAATGAAGAGCAATCTAAAAACATATGGAGATATTTTAGTGACATACAGAATAAACCCAATAATTGCCCTTATCCCAATAGTATTAAATATGGAAAAACAACAGTTAATGATCTAAATGCTATTGCTAATGTGATGAATGATTACTTCACTAATTTAACTGATGACATTAAGCCCCCCTATACACCACTTTCTCAAGAGTGCAAACGAAAGATATCAGATTATGTAAATGATAAGATTCCCCCAAATAACAACTTTTCTATTAATTGTATTACTACCACAGAGGTTTTAAAACATTTATTGAGTTTAAATAGTAACAAAGCCATTGGGTGTGATGGTATTGGACCCAAAATTTTAAAATTGTCTGCGTATACAATTTGTAGCAGTTTGACATATATCATTAATCTTTGTATTTCTCAAAACATGTTCCCCAGTGCCCTTAAACTGGCTAAAATTATTCCTATACATAAGAAGGGAGCTAAAGATGATTCGAACAATTATAGGCCAATCTCAATTCTCCCCACAATTTCAAAAATATTCGAAAGGCACTTGAGCACTCAAATTCAAACTTATTTGGAAACCTTCAATGTTCTTTATGCTTACCAATCTGGATTTAGATCAAATCATTCATGTGCTACTGCAATGATCCGAATGACAGATAATTGGCTTGATGCTATCGATAATGGTGCGATGAGTGGTATAGTGTATCTTGATTTTAGCAAAGCATTTGATCTCATTGATCATAAGCATATTATTGAAAAACTACATCTTTATCGATTTGATAATAATTCACAAATTTTGATTGAATCATATCTTGACTCACGGAAGCAAAAAGTATGTTTAGGATCAATTACCTCCTCAATTACTACAGTCAAATGCGGGGTTCCACAAGGTTCGATCCTGGGTCCTCTCCTATTCCTAATTTTTATAAATGATCTCCCACTCAATATTGAATCAAGTCAGATAGATTTGTTTGCTGATGACAGTACCCTGCATTGTTCACACAAAGATATTTTATCCATCGCCAAAAATCTCCAAAAAGATCTCTATTTGGTTGCTAAATGGTGTGAAAACAATGGGATGGTAATCAATCCTTCGAAAACAAAATCAATGCTGATTTCAACAAAACACAAAAGAAATCAGAAAAACCTAACTTTATCACTCCATGGTGAGAAAATTGAGACGGTTACTACCGCAAAATTACTTGGAATTCAAATTGACCACAGAGGCAAGCAGGGCTATAATCGACGTGTCTGAGGAATTTATGGCCTTGTAGGTTCGAGCAGCATAATCTTAGTTTACAGTGGATTATTTGTAATTTTCGTATCCCAGTATAGTAATATGATGGCACGATGGTGTCTAATTTATTTAGTGAATTTCCAAAGATAGCAAGGGATCGAGAGTTTCTAATTTCAACGTTAAGTTTGTTCCATTCTCGTATACTGGAAGGGATGAAGGACTCTGAGAAAATTTCGGTTCTGCATCTGGTTTCCTTTAGTTTATCTTTGTTTCTAAGGGTATAATTGATAGGGGTAGAGGACAGTTCTAATAGGTCAGAGAGATATGATGGAACGAGGTTGTTAGTAATTTTGTACATTAATTTTAATTTATGACGTCGACGTCTTTCCGAGAGTGGAATGTATATGTTTTGTAGTTTGGGAGTGACTTATCAAACTTCCCACTTTAAAATGCTATAGCATTTCTAATGATTTTAAATTTATCCTGATATTACATGTATATATGTCTTTGTAGTTTAGGAGGGACCTATGGAAGATTAGTTCGGTGAATTGTAAGGTATAAGAGGGGTGGGGTAGCATACCTTGAGACGGTATTTATACGGGATGCTGTCATTTGCGGCAACGAAATGCTATATGAAAAATCAAATTCCAAGTATAATATCATATACCATTTAAAAGAACACTTTATTATCTTTCAACAAATATAATCAATTTCCTAGCACATTAATATCTTCAAGGTGAATTGTAAGGTATAAGAGGGGTGGGGTAGCAGACATTGAGGCTATATTAATATAGGAAGCTGTCATTTGCATCAGCGAAATTCTGCATGAAAGATCAAATTCCAAATATATTATTACATATCATTTCAAAGAATACTTTATCATCTTTCAGAAAATATAAAAATTTTCCTGGTACATTAATATCTTCTTGGCAAATAACAAGATATAACGAGGGAGGGGTAGTCGACATTGAGGCTATATTAATATATGATGCTGTCATTTGAATCAGTGAAATTCTGTATGAAAAATAAAATTCTATGTATATTATAACATACCATTTAATAGAAAAAAGTATTATCTTTCAGAAAATATAATCATTTTCCTAGCACATTAATATCTACAGGGTGAATTGTAAGGTATAAGAGGGGTGGGTAGTAGACCTTGAGATGGTATTTATGCGGGATACTGTCATTTGCGGCAACGAAAAGCTATATGAAAAATCAAATTCCAAGTATAATATCATATACCATTTCAAAAGAAAAATTTATTATCGTTCATAAAATATAAACATTTTCCTGGCACAATAATATCTACAGTGTGAATTATATAGTATAAGAGGGGTGGGGTAACAGACCCGGAGACAGTATTTATACAGGATGCTGTTATTTGTGACAGCGAAAAGCTATATAAAAAATCAAATTCCAAGTATAATGCCATATACCATTTAAAAGAGAAATTTATATTTCATAAAATATAAACATTTTTCTGGCACATTGATATCTTCTTTCCAAATCGTAAGGTATAACAGGGGTGGGGTTAGCCAACATTGAGGCTTTAGGATGCTGTCATTTGCATCAGCGAAATTCTGTATGAAATATCAAATTCCAAGTATTGTCACATACCATTTCATAGAGGAATGTATTATCTTTCAGAAACTATAATCATTTTCATGGCACATTAATATCTTCAGGGTGAAATGAAAGGTATAAGAGGGGCGGGGTAGCAGACCTTGAGAAGCTATTTATACGGGATGTTGTCATTTGCGGCAACGAAATGCTATATGAAAAATCAAATTCCAAGTATAATATCATATATCATTTAAAAGAGAGATTCATTATCGATCATAAAATATAAACATTTTCCTGGCACAATAATTTCTAAAGGGTGAATTATACGGTATAAGAGGGGTGGGGTAACAGACCCGGAGACGGTATTTATACAGAAAGTTATTATCGTTTATAAAATGTAATCATTTTTCTGGCACATTAATATCTACAGGGTGAATTGTAAAGTATAAGAGGGGTGGGGTAGCAGACTTCGAGGCCATATTGATATAGGATGCTGTCTGGTCGCAGTGGAATGCAATATGAAAGATAGGCAACGAAACATACGCCCACAGCAGCTAAATCGTCCGGGCAGTCAACAAGTGTTGTCGCATATTTTTACTTCTTTCGGTAATAAAACATTTATAATACACTCATGAAGTAATTATCAGAAAACCATTAGAATTTGTTCGGTTTTTAATATCAAGCTCTTAAACTCTGTGTATCAATCTGAAGTCAATCGGATATTAACTTTGGCCTCTAGAGCGTCCACAAGATTTTTCAAAGTGATCAAGGGCCATAACTCTGGCAGTAATTATCTGAAATCGCTGAAAATCAATAGGCTTCTTCGTCTCATGACCTTAAACACTGTGTATAAATTTAAAGTCAATCAGATATTAACTGTGACTTGTAGAGCGTCCACAAGATTTTTTGAAGTGATCAAGGGCCATAACTCTGGCAGTAATTATCGGAAATCGCTGAAAATCAATAGGCTTCTTCGTCTCATGACCTTAAACATCGTGTATCAATCGGATATTAACCTTAGCCTCTAGAGCGTCCACAAGATTTTTTTGAAGTGATCAAGGCCTATAACTCTGGCACTAATTATCGAAAATCACTGAAAATGAATAGACTTCTTTGTCTCATGACCTTAAACACTGTGTATAAATTTAAAGTCAATCCGATATTGACTTTAGCCTCTAGAGCGTCCACAAGATTTTTCAAAGTGATCAAGGGCCATAACTCTGGCAGTAATTATCTGAAATCGCTGAAAATCAATAGGCTTCTTCGTCTCATGACCTTAAACAATGTGTATAAATTTAAAGTCAATCGGATATTAACTTTGGCCTTTAGAGCGTCCACAAGATTTTTTTAAGTGATCAAGGGCCATAACTCTGGCAGTAATTATCAAAAATCGCTGAAAATGAATAGACTTCTTTGTCTCATGACTTTAAACACTGTGTATAAATTTAAAGTCAATCGGATATTAACTTTAGTCTCTAGAGCGTCCACAAGATTTTTTTAAGTGATCAAGGGCCATAACTCTGGCAGTAACTATCAAAAATCGCTGAAAATGAATAGACTTCTTTGTCTCATGACTTTAAACACTGTGTATGAATTTAAAGTCAATCGGATATTGACTTTAGCCTCTAGAGCGTCCACAAGATTTTTCAAAGTGATCAAGGGCCATAACTCTGGCAGTAATTATCTGAAATCGCTGAAAATCAATAGGCTTCTTCGTCTCATGACCTTAAACACTGTGTATAAATTTAAAGTCAATCGGATATTAACTTTGGCCTTTAGAGCGTCCACAAGATTTTTTTAAGTGATCAAGGGCCATAACTCTGGCAGTAACTATCAAAAATCGCTGAAAATGAATAGACTTCTTTGTCTCATGACTTTAAACACTGTGTATAAATTTAAAGTCAATCGGGTATTAACTTTAGTCTCTAGAGCATCCACAAGATTTTTCAAAGTGATCAAGGGCCATAACTCTGGCAGTAATTATCGAAAATCACCGAAAATGAATATACTTCTTCGTCTCATGACCTTAAACACTGTGTATAAATTTAAAGTCAATCGGATATTAACTTTGACCTCTAGAGCGTCCACAAGATTTTTCAAAGTGATCAAGGGCCATAACTCTGGCAGTAATTATCTGAAATCGCTGAAAATCAACAGGCTTCATCGTCGCATGACCTTAAACACCGTGTATAAATTTAAAGTCAATCGGATATTAACTTTGGCCTTTAGAGCGTCCACAAGATTTTTTGAAGTGGTCAAGGGCCATAACTCTGGCAGTAACTATCGGAAATCGCTGAAAATCAATAGGCTTTTTCGTCTCATGACCTTAAACACTGTGTATGAATTTAAAGTCAATCGGATATTAACTTTAGTCTCTAGAGCGTCCACAAGATTTTTCAAAGTGATCAAGGGCCATAACTCTGGCAGTAATTATCGGAAATCGCTGAAAATCAATAGGCTTCTTCGTCTCATGACCTTTAACACTGTGTATAAATTTAAAGTAAATCGGATATTAACTTTAGCCTCTAGAGCGTCCACAAGATTTTTTGAAGTGATCAAGGGCTATAACTCTGGCAGTAATTATCGGAAGTCGCTGAAAATCAATAGGCTTCTTCGTTTCATGGCCTTAAACACTGTGTATAAATTTAAAGTCAATCGGATATTAACTTTAGCCTCTAGAGCGTCCACAAGCAATTGTGGACGCCGGACCGACGGACGGACCGACGGACGGGGGCGACGACAATATACGACCACATTTCAATGTGGGCGTATAAAAATCAAATTCCAAGTATATTATCACATGCCATTTGAAAGAACAATTTATTATCTTTCATAAAATATAAACATTATCCTGGTACACTACTAACTTCAGGGTGATTTGTAAGGTTCAAATTACTATTAATATTGTATTTCGTTTCGTTATATTCTGTGTTTTCTACTATAAGTCAGTATCGACGGCGACCAGTGGACAGAATTGATAACGTGATTAGAGCAGATCAATCCATTGTGCACAGAGGTGAATATTTTGAACTATATTTATTCTTGTCTGCTAGCTTTTGGTTACTTCTAGCAGACATTATCTGTTGTCTGCCAGTTATAGTTTGGGACATTTTACTTTTAGAGGAAGCCATCGTGCGTAACTACATGGACACAGCTCACCAAATATTTCTACGCCGTCACGAACGAATGTAGGGCAAAAGTTATTTTTAGTCTTTCTCTCCCTTTCTCTTTTTCCCCCCTTTTGCATGGCGATTTTTGTTGACTTTGTGGTATAGAATCGAAGAAAAGGGTTTGAAAATACATTTTCTACCAGGTTTTGGTGAATATTCATGATTTTGAGGCGGAAGGATACAAGACTTGAGAGGTTGGTTAGGCTGAAAACTAGGGTCCAAAATTGCATGTTTTCTTGTCTCTACTTCCAGCTTGTGTATCTCAAGTTTTCCATGGTGAACCTCATACGTGCTTTTGGGCAAGAGGTTGCCACATGTTGCTCCATCTGTGGTAGAAAGCGTTCTACCGAACGAAAATTTGGGAAAAAGTTAGAGCCGGTCTAAGAGACGAGAATTAACATTAAAGTCAATAGGAGCTTTTACGCGTGACGTACTTCCGGTGTCTATTTTTAGCCTGGCCTTTTTCTATCCGCATCTTAACATGGTAAATGCTAGGGAAAGCGGGGTTTTCCCTCTTTTTCTCTTTATAGAAAACGTATTCTTTAATGCCACTCTTGTTTTAAGTTGCGTGTAGCATTCGTAATAAATTACCGATTTCAAATCATGTCTAAGTTATTATTTTTTTGTTTTAATGACGATATACTGCGTTGTAGCAGACGATATATGTCAAGCTCGCACACGGCCCAGTTGACCGCAGTACGCAAAAGCATTACAAAGATGCATTGCTGTATGAAGCCGATTTATATGTTTTGTTTTAATTTTACTGCAAACAATTAATAGATAACATCTGTTTGGTTGTAAAATGCCATGAAATAGAGCATAAGAGTAAATTATAGAATGGGTAATTAGAGATGGTGACCTGCAGTTCCACAAAAGAATTATTCAAGACGATATTAAAATTTAAGCACGACCGTAGCACATCTAATAAAAAAGAGAACAAATAATAATCACGATGTATAGAATGCACCGAGTCCAGTTACATATTTTCATTCAACAGTTGTTCTCTGAACCAAATACTGAATTAGAAATTGATAAAATGGACACAAATGTATCGTTCTTCTTCTTGGTTGCGGCAAGATAAACTGATTGGATTAAAATTTCACTGAGTGCCAAAAGCTGAGCCAAGACGATTTATGTGACTACAATTAACAGAAAAAAAAACGTTTTTAAAAAATATTCAGATTCAACTTGATCGTCGTTTTATTCTTTCTGTTATTCATATCCCATCAATCAAGAAAAAATTTATAAAAATGGCTGAAGTTTTACCCCGTGCACCAAACAACTATTTTATCATTGGTAAGAGCCGTCTTAACGCGGGGAAATTTACAATAGCTATTGGCTAACAGCACGCATGCATAAACAATCTTATTTGCATATTGCATACTATTTATAGTATTATTAGCTGGAATTATTTTCAAGTCGACAGCCTCAAACAAAGACCAACATAGTACTGTGTTTTGTGTCGAGTACGTAGGGTCGTGGCATGCAGTGCTATAGCAGACGATATATCAACCTCGCAAAGAACTGTCCAGTCGGCAGTTGAATGTAAATAGGATAGACCATTTTTAAAAATCTTTTGTGTTAATAGTCCCGTAATTAATAAATAACATCTGTTTGACCGTAAAATGCGTAATAAACTTCACTTAATTTTAGTTCGGGCCATTGAGCACGGATCAGTCATCCACTTGTTTCAATTGGAAACGGCCAATTACGGGTCTGATAAACTTGCCTTATCTTTCCTATATCGAAGTTTTTGTAAATATCGCTTTCTGCCATCGGTCGGTAAACCTTACGCGTATATAGAAATGGCATTCAGTTCCATTTTATGTAAAAGAAGCTTACTGTACGACGGTATTTTCACAAAAAAACACACACTGGCCTATGGGTTTCAGTCTAAGAATAAGGCCAATGTCTGCGCATGACCGAAAATGACGTCAAAATGGAAACCCGTAAAAGCTCCTATGGGCAAATGTTTAGTAATATGTGGCCACATGTATTGACAACCGGCTAAGGCTTGCATAAAATTTTGGATTATAAACCGAACCGAATTGAGAAAATAAATAGTTTAGACCATCCAGACCTATTAAACTATTAAACACTCTATACATAGAGGGTCTGGTGGATCGAAAATAAAAACGGAAGTGGTGGCTACATTAAAATTTTGGAATTATTAAGTAAACGAAGTACGGCTACATAAAAATTAGGAATTTCCGAAACGAAAAACGGGTAAATTAAAAATTAGGAATTTTGAAAAAATAAACCGGAACGCACGGTTATTTTTTGTTTTATTGGTTCGGTTTTCGGTTTATATGTAAAAACCGGTTAAATCGAAAAACCGCACATCACTAGGGTACACGCAAGTTTCGTCATTGAACCTGCATCGATATTGCATAATATCGGACCCATATTATCTTTGCTACTCAGACCAACCCAAAGGACCTCTCGAACCAATTAAATTATATTATAAGGCTTGACTTATTCATTTTAAAAATATAATACAGACAATATGTTATTTATAATTAAATTACAATACAAAAAGGCAAATAATTTATAGGTGAGTATATACATAACTTAACAATGTCGCTGCCAGTAAGTACATATTAGCAAATATTTATCTTTATTACATCAACAATTTAATTGTTTTTCTTTGATGTGCTTCATGATGAAAAAAATACCACAGATAAATACATAACACTTTATTATTTCAAAGAAAACAGATGCATATTAAAAGAAACACAATTATCAATTTATTAAAACAACAACCAGGCAGGATATGGCCACATTTTCGAGAGATGGATAGAGAACAAGCTAAAAAGAAAGTGATTTTTCCTACATTCAGGAAATTACAATTCGATATGCGCAAATATCGAAAGGAACCAAGAACTTTGGGTTATAAACTTACATTTCAAGTTTCAAAAAAATCGGATAAAAATTGTGACCTCTATTAGTAAGTGCAGGGGGACTGACCTAAGGACGTAACGGTTCAAAAATTCTTGAACCGGTTAACTGGTCGTTAAAAACCTAACCGTAACCGGTTAACCCATAAAAATTTTCTGTGAAAATTTTTGTTGCATCAAAATAAGACTTGATAATATATTTTTATATTATTAGTATTACAGTTTTTAAGTTAACAGTCAGTACAAATTCCATTAATTCATTCATTCTTGATGTTTCATTTCTCCATCTTGCGCGCTGACAGGTCACGTATAGACCAGTTGAATTGATTTGAAATCATGTTGATTTAAAAAAAAAAAAAAAAAAAAAAAGCTTCACTTATACTTCATAAGATTAGTTATGAACTCAATATTTGAAAGCATACCTTTGGATTTTTAAATAAAATAAGTTTGATTATTGAACAACAGCTAATTCCAAAGGATTTACTACACGTGTTTCTGTCGCAAGCCATGCTGTATCCTATGGTACCAGTGACCCGTATGTCAACTTTGAGCCCATCGCCACAGCATCGTGCGCTCGAGTGATAATATACTATTCAAAAAAAGTAGGGGATATTTGATTTTTAAGTGTTATTAAAGTCACCTAATGAAACTGACGAAGAAACAAATGACAAAATGAAATGAAGTTCACATTCATCGATTTATTCCAAATGATCGTTAGAATAAGTAAGGCACAGACTGACCATTATAAGGGTAAAATGATACCCGGGGTCAAACAGCAAAGTTACCACAGCATCACAACCAAGTCAGTAACGGTTAAATCCTCCTCTGTTTGCCAAACAAGCATTGATCCGACGTGGCATACTCCTAATGAGACGTCTAAGGTCATTTTGGTCCAGATTGTCCCATTCCTGTTGCAACGCAGCAGCAAGTTCTTGGACATTGGCAGGACGTTGTTGACGTTGACGTAACCTCTGTCCAAGCATGTCCCAGACATGCTCGATGGGGGAGAGGTCGGGACTCAGTGCTGGCCAAGGTAATGTGGTGATGTTCTGTTGTTGGAGGTAACCTGTAACGATCCTGGCCCTTTGACATCTTGCGTTGTCATCCTGGAAGATGAAACGGCGGCCATGACGTCGTGCGAACGGCACAACATGGACTGCCAAGATGTTGTCCCGGTAGTACTGGCCTGTAACACGCCCTGCAACAACATGTAAAGCTGTTCTTCCAGCAACAGTGATGCCTCCCCACACCATAACAGAACCACCCCCAAATCGATCATGTCTGATGACGTTAACGTCTTGGAAGCGCTCGTTTCGACGACGCCACACCCTCCTACGTCTGTCCAAAAAATCAACAGTGAACCTTGACTCATCTGAAAACATCACATTGCTCCAGCGTCGATTATCCCAGTGTTGACGATCCCTACACCAACGACGTCTTGCCTGAATGTGATGATCTCTCAAACAAGGGATCACGCGAGGACGTCGGGCGCGAAGGTGACCCCTATGCAGTCGATTCCGAATCGTCTGGCCACTCACTCTCACACCAGTGTCTGTTTGAAGACGAGCGCTAATCTGATTTGCTGTGATGACACGATTTCTCAAGGCCAAGGTACGGATAAATCGATCCTGGGCTTCAGTTGTCGCCCTTGGTCGACCTGAGCGTGGTCTGTCCTGTACAGATTGTGTATCACGGTATCTGGACCATAGCCTGCTTATGACAGACTGAGAAACATTCATCGTCCGCGCCACAACCGCCTGTGTTGTGCCGATCTGTAGCATGCCAAGGGCACGTAAACTTTCATTTTGGGTAAGCCGACGCATATCAAAATTTGTTTTCTGGTCACTAAAACAATTAAACTGATGTTTCCACCCTGGAATTCAATGCCACAATGACTGTAACATTCAAAGTCAGAGTCGTGCAAATCTTGGGTTGGACCCCCATGATGATCCCAAGCATCACATGCATTCCATGCGGTAGCTATTGGTGCGTTTGGGCGTCACATGTAACTGGAAATGTTTCTTCTGTTAGGTTCTATAGTGACTTTTTTCGTAGTCATTTGCATATTTTAGTATTATGCCCCCAAAATCAAATATCCCCTACTTTTTTTGAATAGTATATAAACAATTTTACTATTATATCCTATCTATTTTGATATTATTTCATCACATCATACTTGTTTTATTTTGAGACCGTGTATGGAGTGATGAGGTTAATACTGTAAAACAATTAATTTGTCAATCAGTTGAGGCAATTTAATGCTTGACAGCGAGGGCTAATAACGTATATACAAATGTCAAAACTTCGAGTGGGATTTTACAGTCGTTAACTTCCCGAGACTTATCACAAATGACATGTGCTATTTGAAATAATTATGTGGTATTAGTGAAAGAAAACAATATTGTGGCTATCATTCCTGGGTTTGAAGGTCAGGTATCCTATGAAAACGAATACAGAATAGTAATTTTTTGAACCGGTTCAACAGTGTGACCGGTTAACCGAGTGACCGTTTACATCCTTAGACTGACCACACAAAATTTACACAAAAACAAATACACGGACAGGACATCATACTCAGGGAAACACAAACATACAATTAAAAAAAAAGTGAATGGATCCGGGGGCTAGCCGTAAGCGTCCACTGCGCTGTACAGTGCCGGGTCTGTAGTGATACAGACTTCACTCAAATTTGAAAACAATTAGGAATACAAAAATGAAATGAAATGGGGTTTAAAGTCCTACTGTTTTGCTCCGAACTGGGCTAATGAAGACGGGCATACGCCATACAGTGTGCTATGAGGGAAATTTTGCCCGGACAGCGGCACTACGGCCTACTCTTATATCGAAAATTAGGAATACAACCCAAAGAACCCATTGTGTAATGCCAGCATGAGTCATGATCTGCTATATGCTACACAAAATACGAATGTAAGCATATGTAGTAAAATTCAACTATACAAGTAACCACATCGGTGAAATGTATAAAAAAGTAGTCTAAACTCTAAATTCAATAAAGAAACGCTTCAGTATTCAATACATATAGGGTACATGTTCCATCGTCACAAAAAACACACAAAAACAAAACTGAATACAAAGAAGCAAGTAGGAAATGTAGACTATCTCTAGGGACAGCCGTCTGCTGACTGAGAATGACGTCATATCTAAGAAGGTGATAAAAAAATCACAATAATAAGGGCGATAATCCAGATAAAATAACGTTAAAAGCTTAAAAACCATAAGTTCTAGTGACTAATCGGAATTATTAAGTTATGTAATTGTACAATATATAATATATTAATATAATGCCCCACACAAGAAATCCACAACCTTAATATACCATATTTTTACGCTATTTGAGAACGAAGGGTGGCCATTTTGTCTGTCAGTTTTGGGCAGATTTCACGAAATTCGAACTAAGCCGTCCTTAAGGTGTAACAGTGATATAATAATACGTTTTTTTAAATCTGATAAAAATTATGACCTCTATAGGGTCCACAAGCTAAAAACGCAATTTTTCGTACAATCAGGTGCCATAATTCAGGAAGTTACGGTCCAATATGCACGAATATTGAAAGGAACCGAGATCTTTGGTTTATAAACTTACATTTCAAGTTTCAACAAAATCGGATAAAAATTGTGACCTCTATAGGGTCCACAACATTGATATACCATATTTTAAGCTGTTTGAGAACGAACGGCAGCCATTTTGTCTGTCAGTTTTTGGTCGATTTTCACGAAATTCGAACTCAGCCGTCCTTAGGGTGTAACGGTGATATAATAATATGTTTTTTTTAAATCGAATAAAAATTATGACCTCTATAGGGTCCACAAGCTAAAAAAGCGATTTTTCGTACAATCAGGGGCCATAATTCAGGAAGTTACGGTCCGATATGCGCGAATATCGAAAGGAACCGAGATCTTTGGGTTATAAACTTATATTTCAAGTTTCAACAAAATCGGATAAAAATTGTGACCTCTATAGGGTCCACAACCTTGATATACCATATTTTTAAGCTATTTGAGAACGAAAGGCGGCCATTTTGTCTGTCAATTTTGGGCCGATTTTCACGAATTTCGAACTCAGCCATCCTTAGGGTGTAACGGTGATACAATAATACGTTTTTTTAAATCAGATAAAAATTATGACCTCTATAGGGTCCACAAGCTAAAAACACGATTTTTCGTACAATCAGGGGCCATAATTCAGGAAGCTACGATCCGATATGCGCGAATATCGAAAGGAACCGAGATCTTTGGGTTATCAACTTACATTTCAAGTTTCAACAAAATCGGATAAAAATTGTGACCTCTTTAATGTCCACAAGCTAAAAACGTGATTTTTTGTACAAACAGGGGCCATAATCCATGAAGTTTTGATCCAATACATGCCAATATCGAAAGCAGCTGAGATCGTTTGGAGATAAACCTATATTTCAAGTTCTGTCAAAATCAGATAAGAATTGTGACCTGTAGAGTGTCCACAAACAAATTGTGGACGTCCGGACGGACAGGGGAGGCGACAATATACGTCCACATGAAAATGTGGGCGTATACAAATCGTGACTCCTAAAGGGTCCACAACCTTGATATACCATATTTTTACGCTATTTGAGATCGAACGGCAGCCATTTTGTCTGTCAGTTTTGGGCCGATTTTCACGAAATTCGAACTCAGCCGTCCTTAGGGTTTAACGGTGATATAATAATACGTTTTTATAAATCGGATAAAAATTATGACCTCTATAGGGTCCACAAGCTAAAAATGCGATTTTTCGTACAATCAGGGGCCATAATTCAGGAAGTTACGTTCTGATATGCAGGAACAGCATCTAAGAAATAACTTATCAGAAACCTGCCCTTCAGTATGTCCTCCTACCTGCCTGTCGTTAACTGCCTATCATCTACAATCTTTCCTCTAATATACTAGAGATTACTTGGTAACAATAAACAATAATTAATACTTTATATAAATTTCACAAAGATCACATGATAACTTTTGGCGTTAGAGCGTTTACAAGGGTCAACAAAGTGAAACAAGGGCCATAACTCTAGACGTAATAAATGGAAATTATTGACATTAAATTGGCTTCTTCGTCTCACTAATGAAAACAACATATATGAGAACTTTTGCTGTTAGAGCGTTCACAAGAAATCGAACCGGCGGACGGACCCTTTGGGCGTATAAAAAAATGACGTGAATTAGAAAGATTTGGAACTATTTCACGATAAGCGACAGTGATCAAAGTAAGGCCAAATGTAAGACTTGCAACGCTTCATACCAGCCTGGTATGCAATGATGAGCCATTGTTGATATTGTTATTATCGTGAATCATGTTAGACAAATAACTATTGTGAGCACCATTGTTTATTTTATAGTTAATAAATTTGTTATTACTTATCAGAAACAATTTAAATACAAAATTCAATAGCCTAATTAGGTATTGTTTTAGTTTGTGATCTTGTAATATCAGCACACATTGGAAACAGATCGAAGAAGGATCGCTGTAAGGTACAGGGTAATTGTGTTTATTGATTCTTGGGGTATTTCAAACTGTGCATAAATATGTCCACCATTATACATTTTATTATGTAATCAAGGTGATGTAGATTAGAATCCCCATTGTTATGATTTATTTGTCATAGTCATATTCTTTGGTTATCCAGTAATTTGATTGACTAAAGTTATGCAGAAGGAATCACTCGTTTTGCCATACAATTTAAAGAATAAATGCCTTATAAATTTTTCCTGTTCTTACTCACACTTGAGGTAATTAAAATTAATTGTTATTATATAAATTGTACATCAATTTGAAGCTCAGGTAGTCAGGAATACAATGAAAGTGTCAGTTTATGATTGTACTTGTCTATTTATGGTTATATTTGATGTTTTCCTGATGTAAAAAATCACAGTGCACATCAACAATTGAATAGGGGTAGCGCTCATTGTCAATTGTCAGATCCCCCACGTACTTTGTTGATATTCCAATGCGAGTGTTCATTTTCCATTTCATTGTAATAATTCTTTATAAACCTATTAGGTATGATATCTGTAAGATTGTCATGAACTAGAAGGTAACTTAGGTCAGCTAGTTTTTCATTATTCTGTTGATTTAAAGGACAATATTGGTGTCAATCATTATCACATGTGATAGAACTGGTTAAACCCGTTCCAAATATAATTTTATCACAGAGATCGTTGCTACAATAGATGAATAATGAAGGGTTTCAACAAACTGAAGTGACGAACGCAAAAGGAAAACACAAGTTATCCTTCTATGTAACTGACTGAAGTGACGAGTGATACCAGGACCAGAGGCGAATTTCTTCTCACTAATAATTTCTTCGAAGACCAAAAGTTGTTGTGTCAGACTGTGAGAAAATATCTGACAATTCAAATAAGAAATTGACTGTCAATAGACAAGAGAAAATGAAAAAATTAGAAAATGTTTGTGCATTACCATGTTTTTATTAAGTATAGAAAAAATAAAAACAAAGGAATATACAGACTATTTCTATTTTTCTCATGTTCTCTTATCTAGTGACATTCAGTTACTTTTTTGAAATGTCAGATATCCTCTCACAGTCTCACATAACAACATTTGGTCTTCAAAGAAATTATTAGTGAGTAATAGAGTTGAAAATATGGTCTGTATCTGAACGTTGATGCCGTTGACGGAGTCAAATCTTGTCTTAGTCTTATGTCTAAAACTAATCACATGCGTGGCAACTGAAATAAAAGAGCTGAGTGCCAAGCAAGAGAAAATGGTTTGTTCACAATTCGAATGATATTTTAAAGTTATTTACCAGATATGCTGATTTCTACCGATAGGCTACTTATTGGCCAATTACCGATGGTGAAATCGATAAACGGGACATCACTATTGCTAACCATTCCACAGGAACAGCTAATCAATTTTCAGATCACTTTTTTTTTTTTAAAAAAAACCCATTCAATTAACTCCAGATCAGATAAATTTCCTTATCATATACGCGGACAACTGTCTTTGAAATGCTTACAGAAAACACAGCTCATAAAACAAATCAGATTGCCATCAAGGCGCTAACAGGAACAATTGCAAAGAACAACAAATTCCTAAAAAAAGTGTTACATGTATGAAAAAGTGGAAATTATCGAATATTATAAGGCATACCAGAGCCGACCTTTTTGAATATTTGCCAGCTGATTACAGTACTTTATATCAAAACATTACTGGTGATCAAGCCCACAGAATATAATAAGAATCAATCTCTTCTGATAACTATAAATATATAATTTATTGTGCTATTTCAAAGTAATGGCTAACCTGTTCATGCGCAAGAATAATGAGTGAAGACACAATACATGTATTTGTAGCATTATATTTACTACTTACCCAGGATATTCACTGATAATATCTCTGACATCTCGTACAGAGGGCTTTAATGAGTTCACTTGATTAACTAACTTAAAGTAGATACTTTTTGGCATCCTCATGACCATTGATATACTTGCAGAACAGAATTTATGTAGATCTACAAACTAAATATTAAAAGAAATTAGAGAATCCTTAGATAAAAAGATAGGTTGCACTTGCCAGGCAACGAAACGTACGCCCACAGAAGCTAAATTTTTCGGGCAGTCAACAATCGTAGTCATATATTTTTACTTTTGTCGGTAATGAAACATTTATAATACACTAATATCTGATTAAGAGTAACAACTCATAAAGTAATTATCATAAAATCATTAGAAATTGGTTGGCCCTTGCTAACGTTTAATATACAAAACATTTAATATCATGGATTTAGCTGTTCAAATTATCAAAAACCATTGAAAATCAATATACTTGTTCGTCTCAAGACCTTAAACTCTGTGTATCAATCTAAAGTCAATCAAAACAATAGGTGCCAGTCAAGTCGTTCCCAAGCAAAGTCGTCCACAGTGAAGTTGTCCACACCCATTGATGGAGTCATCCACAAGGCATTGGTGATGTCGTCCACAACTAAGAATAAGACTTGTACACAATTTAATCGTATGGAAGAAATAGCTAGTACTCGTTGACTGATTTCAGATATAATCACCGATTTTATTTTATTTCAGATCGAATCACCGATGTTATTTGATTTCAGATCGAATCACCAATGTTTTTGCAATAAAGTTAATCGTATTGTTTGATTATTGTATCATCATTGATTTGATGTTAGATCGGCATTATGATTTTAGTATGTTTTGTTATTGTTGTTCACTAATGTTTTTGCAATGAAGTATACTAGTATTGTTTGTTAATTGTTATTCATATTTTTGTAATGAAGTATACTTGTATTGTTTGTTAATTGGCGTTATGATTTTAGCATTTTTGATTGTTTGATTAGTATTAACAATGTTTTTGTAACAAAAATATTGATTGTTATTTGGCGTTATAGGATAGTATGGCGGTTCAGCCGGCTGCATGATTTAATATAATAATATACTAAGGAAAAATAATGACAAAATAAAGGAATAGGGACCTACACAACCATTATTAACAATGACAGTGCACATCAATCAATTTAATTAAACCTGTGTTTAAAAATGTATTTATTCCTATAAATGGTTCAATTTGTCTTTGTTGCTGCTGGCTCTTCTTTTTCTTTTCAGGTAACTTTTATCTGTGGAGAGCCGTACGCAAGGAAAACTCTAATGGAATGCCTACAACTTGAACTCTTAAAGATACATTATGGGAGATAAGATAACGAGATGCAGTTCTCGCTATAATAGTTAAAAACTAGATAGTGTAAAGGTAATTTGCTGAAAATTTCAGTCAAATTGATCCACTATGAGCCGAGAAAGAAGCGGGTGAAATTTTGGCATAGTCTCGGTCATCATTACTAAAATCATTAATATAAACAGCTTAGTCTCGATTATCCACTTTTGTTGATTTAATTATCAACGGCCGTTAGCGGCATATAGGAATCTAATCCAGCCAACATCGAAGGCTAGCCTTGACATCGAGAGTTTATTATGGTCTGGATAAGTTAATTAATGTCTAATTGATAATTTAGATAACATTTCAGGCCTAAAGAAAGACTTGTAATAGGCAGATTTTGCTCTTGCATAATGCATGTTTAATTAATTTATAACAATATGGAACTTATTAGACAAACACTTTTAATACGTAAATAATCTATGGGTCTAGCTATGTGTTTTTTACTGTGAGCACTTCGCTTTTCCACATAAAGCCTGCAGATTCTTTTACCCCGCAGGTTTTTTTTTCTATCCGCTCTGATGACGCCAAACATCAGTCAGTTGGACCTCCTGTTTTAACTTTATTATGACAAAGGGAGAAAATGACCCGCCCTCTCTTCTCACGACAGCGAGTTTATAAGTTTGCTTTAAGGAACATTTGGTATCCAAGGACCTATTTTGTGTTTTTTACAATTTACAAGTGTAAATAATTTAATTAAATCAACCTGTCCATAATATCATATTCATTTATTGGATGTTAAATCTGTAATAAACAACAACAACAATATTTTATTCTTTTGAAATGACGTATTTCTCGGAAGATCTTGTATATCAACCCTATGTGTATATAAATATTTCGAATACAAATATTAAATACCGAAAAAGATAAATAACATTTGCGGGAAAACAGAGCACGAAAATCGGTTCCTGCCTTGCTCTGCTTATTTACAAGGGCTATCCAGATATATCAGATAAATTGAGATAAAATAATATTTTGTATCAATAATTTTGATAGTCAATGCCATTGTGTATACTATGCTGTTGATTCTGTGTCAATCGGATGATTATTACTTAGTTTATACGCTACAAACTGTATTGCCAAATGGAGAAAATTTAGATAAATATATTTTTAATATTTATTTACAGCTGATCAGAACTTTAGAAAACTAATAAAGTGTTTATAAAAATGACACATTTGCAGACCGAGTGGCTTAATGAGCAGTTTCTGCGAAATAAGCAAATCGAAACGGAACATAATATTATTCCGACCAAAAAACAATAGTGTTTAACAAAAGTTTCACAGTGTGAAACCCTAATAAAGATTACTGAACAAAATAAACGGGCGAATTTTCTTCACTAAATATTTCTAACCAAATGTACCCGATTTGGAGATTCCTGTCTACCCTTTACACGAAATGCAAGTCTTCCAATTTACGCAGACGCATCCTTAATGTTTATATTCTGAGAATGAAACAATGTCGAAATATGTGAACTTTACAAGAGAATAGTGGATTTTACCTAACTTCTAGGCATTAAAAGAGCAACGGGATGATAATTTCAGGTATGTCACCAAGTTTTGGCCGTTTAAATTAACAAGAGCATCGACAACGCTGCAATATACGTCCACATTCCTGCTTTGATTGACATTCCTGCTTTGATTGATATGGTACTTTTTAAAATGAAGAGAATGACCCATTTAGAATTCCAGCCCGTAGACAAAAAACAAAAAATTGGGCCTGGCTCTGCCCCTGGGGGTTGGGCATGGACCAATATATAGGTACAACCCTATGCTGGATCATTCCGTATTGGATCCAAATCTGTTAATAATTGCAACCCGTATATCATTTACATACAAAACAGCACCAAAAAGTGGGTGTGGTACCACCCAAAGGGCAGGAGAAGGGGGTCGTGCACCAACATCAATAGTTGCCGTCCTTAGGGTATAAGGAATAAGTATACCAAGTTCCAAGATAATCCATTCAGAATTGTGGCCTTTGGAAGCTAAAGGCAAATATTGGGCGTGGCTCTGCCCCTGGGGGTCAGACATTCACCAAAATCAATAGTTGAGGCCCTTAGGCTACAAGGAATACGTATGCCAAGTACTAAGTTGATCCATTCAGATAAACACAAATTTTGGCGTGGCTCTGTCCTGTAGGCGACACACAAAAAGAAAATGAGCGTGGTTCTGCCCCTGGGGGTTGGGCATGCACCCAAACGATAGGGATGTTTCTTGGGGTGCAAAGAAAAAGTATGCAAAGTTTCAAGATGATACATTCAAAATGCACCCTGTAGACGACAAACAAATACAAGAAATGGGCGTGGCTCTGCCCCTGGGGGACGGGCATGCACCAAAAACAATATGGATCATGCTTAGGGATAAGGGATAAGTATGTAAAGTTTCAAGATGATCACTTAAGAATAGTGGCCTGTAGGCGACACACAGAGACAGGGGTGACAGAAATATAGGTCCACGAATGTGGATGTATAAAAACTGAAGACATGGCGAGAAATTTTAGAGTCGGAGCATCTCTTGGAACAGACAGTAGGGCTCAATATGTTTGGTAAATGGACAGTAAGTAAAGATAAATACATTCTGAAAAATGGACCCTCCTACAATAAAGTAAGGTGACAGACATGGCATCTAACAACAGTTTATTTATAGCTATAGGTACGCTCGTATCTCCCGGCAAATACAAAGTTTTGAGAGGGATTTGAAGCAAATGTTTGATAGATTAATTGGTTTGAATATGTTTTACATCCAAATATATCATCAAATCACACAGTTTGTATGCTGGAAAGTATCTTTAAGTAGTTTATGTAACCTAATAAAATAAACTAATCATTTGCAACAACAAAGATAGGTTGCCAGGCAGTCAACATGAGTTGTCGCATATTTTTACTTTTGTTGGTAATGAAACATTTATAATACACTAAAATCATTAAGTATGGGGGTGCGGGGGAGGGGGGGGGGGGGTGTAACATGGGAATGAGGGTAACATGGGCCACAGCCCTGACAAGCTTGTCATATGACATTTCTTTCAAATGTTACTTGCCAAGACCTCTAAATCCTCTAAACATGTGTTACACATCACAACAAGTTCACAGATACATTACACAAATACACAAAAAAGCTCAGTATTTTAAAAATTTTCTGCATTAAAAGTTTTTGGGGGGTTGAAGACCATCAGTCCATTTCATGAAACATTTACCTGTAAAGAAAATCTCTTCTGAGCATCAAATTAGATTTTGACTGTTAGGCTCTAGCCTGTAGTAACAGGAATAGAACTCATGGTCTATCTTTATGAAATTTTGATTTACATGTATCTAATCTTTGTCACTTGGGGTAATATGGCACATGCAAATTGGGGTGATATGAGCCATGGTTCATATTCCGCCCTAATCATTTAAAATAAATTGTCCACAGAATCTTCACAAATTAAAATGGGTTTGTCCGTCTGTCCATCACACTTTTTGGGACACAATAACTCTTCTTCTAATTGAGCTAGAATGTTCAAACTTGGTGTAGGTGTTTATGAGGTCAATGCCTTGATGGAGTTCGAAGAAGAGCATTTTCTGCTTAGGCTAAGCAGAGATAAGCAATTTGATTGGTTGATGCTTTTGGGCATAATAACTTTAGTTCTAATTTAGTGAGAGTGAGGATACTTTATCACAACAATACCTTGACTAAGTTTGATAATAAGTACTTCCTGCTCAGGGTAAGCAGAGCGATAAGCAATTTGATTGGCCGAGACTTTGGAACACAGTAACTCTACTTCTAATTGAGGTAGAATGTTCAAACTTGGTGTAGGTGTTCATTAGGTGAATGCCTTGATCTAGTTCGATGATAAACATTGTCTGCTTACGGTGAGCAGAGATAAGCAATCTGATTGGCTGATGTTTTGGGGCACGATAACTTTTGTTATAATTAAGTGAGAGTCATGAAACTCCTGAGTATAGATTCATTATATCATCACCTTGACTAAGTTCGATGATGAGAATTATCTGCTTAGGCTAAGGAGAGATAAGCAATTTGATTTGTCAAGACTTTGGAACATAACAACTCTGCTTTTAATTGAGGTAAAATGTTTAAACTTGATGTAGATGTTCATTAGGTGAATGTCTTGACTGAGTTCAATTATTAACATTTCGAGCTAAAGCTAAGCAGAACTAAGCAACGTCATTGGTCAATGTTTTAGGACAAGATAACTTTGATTCTATCTGATAGAGAGTGATGAAACTTAGTGTATAGTTGATAATCAGTATGATTGCTTGATACTTTTGAAAAAATAAATGTGCGATAAATTAAAATGTGTCATCTATTTATTTTGGGATTTCGGCGGGGACATCAGCCTCACTGTTAGCTTGTTTGTGAATAATTTGTAGAATAAATCATATAATATAAGCTAAAATCATTTTTAGCAATTTTATTTTATTTGTTTTAGAAGCATTATAATGACTATACGGGGAACGGGGGTAATGATTCGATAAACTAAACCTGTATCTTTCAATTGAAACTGCCCTCTAAATTTGTCATTTTGTTCTGTAAGCAGAGTCAGAAATCTGTAAAATGCTGTCAGCCCATATTACCCTATCGAAGTCAGGTACCTGTAATATGGGCCATCACCCATTATTTTTCAAGCCCTATAGCAAAAAATTAGCAACAATTATATATATATTATGATAATATGGTCTCTAAAGCATCCACAAGATTTTTAAAAGTGATCAAGGGCCATAACTCAGGCAGTAATTATTGGAAATTGCTGAAAATCAATAGAGTTCTTCGTCTCATGACCGACCTTAAACACTGTGTATAAATTTAAAGTCAATTGGATATTAACCTTAGCCTCTAGAGCGTCCACAAGATTTTTCAAAGTGATCAAGGGCCATAACTCAGGCAGTAATTATTGGAAATCGCTCATGACCTTAAACACTGTGTATAAATTTAAAGTCAATTAGATATTAACTTTAGCCTCTAGAGCGTCCACAAGATTTTTCAAAGTGATCAAGGGCCATAACTCAGGCATTAATTATTGGAAATCGCTCATGACCTTAAACACTGTGTATAAATTTAAAGTCAATTAGATATTAACTTTAGCCTCTACTACATGTAGAGCGTCCACAAGAATTCAAATGCTTAAAATCTTACACTCTAAAAGAGTGCCTCCTATATGGTAGGGTTGCCTACCATAAAAAAATATCTCTAAATATCTCGACAATTAGACCACAACAGAGGCTGTGGAGCGGTTTCCGAAGTGTGGGGTGTGATAATTGAGGGACGCGAGAGCGTGCTGCTTCAGGCGCCGGAAGCTTCAATCATGGGGTTTGGAGCCCGTTTTAGGGCCCCAGGAAAATTGTGAAATTTTTTGCATTTTGAGTGACTTATTAATACGGAAACGTCGCCAAGATAAACCTGGGACACTATATGTTTATATGTTTTCAAAGTGAATCCCCCCAGGGATTTAAAGTACATTTATTATTAATATTATTATTAATGTAAAATATTTGTAAATAAAAAAGATCTTAAGTGGGAATTCCGATATGTTGAAAGTGAATTCAGGTGTTTATATGTTTTCAATGTGATTTCGGTGACTTTATGTGTTTTAAAGTAATTCAATATTAATTAATATTAATTCAAAATATAAGTAAATAGGAAGATTTTACGGGCGAATTCTGATATCTTCAAAGTGAATTCCGGTGATTGTAAATGAATTCCGGTGATTAGTTATTATAGACGTCATTGCATGATAGCCTATGTATATTTGTTTCAATATTAAATATCTGCAGATATAAAATTCGTCACAGTCCAATACATTGGCTTGGCCAAATAGGCTATTATGTTGAAAATCACATAACTAAGCCGAAGAATTCACTTTAAAACCAACTGGCAACTAATAACAGTAGCACTTGACAAACCTCGGGATTCCGATACTCTACATCTACGGGGTGTTCGGTTGTCAGCCTGGAACGCAGACGGCAAACCTCAGAAGATTCCAGTACCCTGTATATCTACTCCAGGGTGCCTTGAGGTTTCGCTCACACGTAACCTCAAGGTTCTTTAAGCCGTCCTTTTTTGGAGCGATGGGCCACTGAATTGTTGGCGCATCAAATACCCACGAGCTGAAAGGCATCAGTCGATAAATTCTAAATGCATGTCCTACCTTATTGTGTTATCCACCTCTGAACAACAATAACACTTACTGACAAACAAACGTTGTTCAGTGAAACAGGTTTATCCAATATCACATACACCAGCATTTCTTTCAGTCGCCATGTTGGGATAGTTTTACCTTTTTATGACGCCATATCCTCCGCATTAAAATTTGAGGACCCCTATTTTACCCGAAACGAAGTGTATTTTTGAACAATATTTTTATGGATTGCGTATAATAATGTACTGTTTTTGTAGAGGTTTTATATCGGGATAGAAGACGATGTTTGTTGAAGAATAATTAGGTCGCTCTTCACACGTAGTTTAAAATACACAACGTCCATTGAGAACTTGATAATTATTTGTTGCATGATTAATTAGTATTAGTAGGCCTAGATCATGATCAGTGCTTGAAATGAGGATTCTTCTACAACGGCACCAAAAATTTATAAATGCCGTAGCAAAAATTAGCTGACAAGGCACGGCCGCCTTTTTTCATATTGAACAAATATACTGTAACAGTTGTCATTTTCCGTCACTGAACGTGCAATTTTTATATTTGTAGATAGATAAACGGCCCGTGCAATGATTTTCCGTGTCAATTAATCTGGTTCTAATTGCGTTTGGTGGTACTGTCATAAGTATAAAATTTACAGATTCCTCTTGGAGTAATAAAGTCATCGAAATTTGTTTTCCTTTCGATCCTTTAGTTATTCGTGTTCCCAATGGTTGCCTTCATCAACCATAACTAAAATTGATTCATCAAATTTCCCACGGCTCTGCCATAACCTTCTTTAATAAGGGCACTAGTTTAGAAAGTGAGCATTCTTATGAAAAAATGAACTATAAGGGTAGGCTTGGGACACTATTTACAACTAAATCTTGCATTTCTGAATTATTGACCTAATCCCAAGCACAGCCGCCCCTGAACGACTGTATGATATATCGAAAAGTTATTACCTATGCATTTCATACGTCTACATGTATATAAAAGGCATAACTTTTTGATACGTGTACACGTGGACAACGGCGCAATTTGGGCTATTTTTATTACCGTGGCAGTCCGTGTTTGCTTCAGCTTTTACTTTTTACGACAGTTTTGCCGTTATGCCGTGGTAAATTCTAGCATAGGCGGTATGATTGAGATTATTATTTATAAAATGTTATTAAGTTCATTACAATATAAATCCTTAAATTTGTCGGCGTTCGTAGAATGTTTCATCGCTACCGGTTGATTATGACTCACCCTACCTGCAGAGAAGTGACTCTGACACAGTGAATAGCCATGATATCCATATGACGTTATCTAAACGTCACAGGTCATGAGGTCACATCAACAAACAAATGTAAACACCATCATTTTGATCATTATCAACATTACAAGACATAATGTTACATTGTAAACAATAGCCTTCTTGCAGCCATTAGGACTGTATAATCCGTACAGAACGTCTTATCGCTTCTTCCAATGATTTTTCACAAAAATAACATCTACAACTCTAGATTTGACGTCGGCATATTGGCACTATTTTGTGCTTCGGTCGTGTCTATTTCAGATATACACAATCAATTCTGTTAATGTTTTTAGCGTGGGGATTGACTAAAAGTTAATTTATTTCAGTTCTAAACAAAAATTTAAAACTTTAACGCAATTTTAAAAAAATAGCCAAATTTTGGCTGGGATTACTGAGCAAAATGGCCATTCACTGTATACGTGCGAAAAAAAAGCCAGCTACCATTTAATTTTCGTACGTTAGTTACGTACGAGCTTCTGTCTTGTCAATGTCACGTGACATTTTCCCGCTTTTTCTATCTTAGAGTTGAAAATATCTATAATAAAGCATTGAGTCTTGTATCACACACACGGCAACTAAAATAAAATTGTTGTTCTTAGCGTTTAACGTCCGCTTCCACCGAAGGTGATATCGCAGACAAGTTCATTTTAATGATCTTAGCGCACGCGCAGGGGTCTTTGCTGTGGGAGGAAATCGGAGTACCCGGAGTAAACCCACGAGGTAGAGAAGGCGCCCCTATCTCCAAGCCACATACGCTCACACCTGGGATCGAAACCACAGCCGCAAGCCAGAGGTGACCGGCCAACTAGAGGTCGAAGCGTGACACTCTAGACCACTAGGCCATCCCAACCCCCCTCCTAAAAAAATAAAATAAAAGGGCCGAGTGCCATTTTAAGTAAGAGACTAGAGAGAATGCTTTGTTCACAATTTGAATAATATTTTATGAGAATATTTATTGGCTGCCGAGTCATTTTGAACAGATATCGGCTACGCAAATATCGATAAAATTTCTTCCGATAGGCCACTCATCGGCCAATTAGGCTACTGAATAGTGAAACCGATAATCGGACCATCACTAAAAATAAATTTAAAATGATCGCCTTCGAATTATAGTCTCATGATTTTGTTTCGTTTAAAGAATTCCGTTCGTAATGTGCACCATGCCAGATTTCAACTTTCGTCAATGTAGGTCATTTCCTGTTTCACTGTGTTTTGTTGCATGTAGGCGAAGACATTTGTGAAATCTCTTAAAATAGACAGCAAAAAATATTTTTCGGAACATACCCACATAACAATATGATGTTAATTTTACGTTACATTTACGTAAAAATGGTCAGTCAGTTTACCATCATTTTGCTCATCTTTTTAACGATAATTTTACGTCAGGAAATGACGTTAATCTAACGTAAACTTTACGTCATTTTTACGTTATATTTACGTCATTTTCTGACGTAAATCTAACGTAAACTTTACGTCATTTTCTGACGTAAATCTAACGTAAAATTTGCGTAAAGTTTACGTCATTTTCGTTAGATTTACGTCAGAAAATGACGTAAACTTTACGCTAGATTTACGTCAGAAAATGATGTAAATATAACGTAAAAATGACGTAAACTTTACGCTAGATAAACGTCATTTCCTGACGTTAAATTTTTGTTAAAAGGATGAGCAAAATGATGGATATCTAACCGATCATTATAATGTAAATCTAACATTAAATTAACATCATTTACGGATGCAATTCTAAAGTCAAATTTTGATGAGCATTAAAACCTTCAAAATTATTCATTATTTGCGGCAGTAAATGGGAAGTACATTCAACCAATAATCAAATTTTCCTGACCCGTGGGTGAGGCTAAAAGTTGAGTGGTCCAACGTGTGCGCTTTAGATCATAAGGTCTGTCATTGAGTCAAGTGGCTTGTTTCCACACCCAACTTGAACATGGGTTTTCTCTGGGTCCTCCTACTACTAAAGATTCCTGGTGCGGATGAATTATTCAACTTGAATTGAATCACTTAGTCCCAAAGGACAGTTTATGTCTATTGGATGTTTTACCCCATTGCTCTCTATCTACCCATAACCAGTCAGAATTCTAAATGTATTGCACAGAAAAGTTAAAAATCTAGCAGAATTATATGACAAAATATACTACAAGTATGTATACATATACTTTATTTAAAAGACAAAAATATAATGTTATAAAATACAAAATACACATTTAAATATTAACAGTTTTTATCCACAGCTGTTTGAGAAATGAAGACGGGTATATGACACACAGTGTGCAGAGCTATGGCGTACTCTTATATAAAATTCCAACTGCCAAGGGATCTTTCACACACACACACACTTGAGTTTACACTGTACCTTGGTTTTTTTGTCCCTTCCGTATGACTAGTCAGCCATCCATGTCAGGTCCTCTGTCCGGCATCACTGACAAGGGAAAATGTTCAAGAAAAAGGTCTACATTAGCGCTATGAAAGTGTTGATATGCATATAAGAAAGAAAAAACTGGGATATTGACCAAATTGGGCCAAAACCTATAACCTTTACTTTATTTGCTCCAGGTATTGATGGAATAGGAGTTAACTTTGGAATGAGTGAAATGAAATGGGGTTTAATGTCCTATTCCGACAGGGCTAATGACATGGAAATATGCTATACAGTGTCTATTATGGAATTTTATCCAGACAGCGGCGCTAAAGCCTACTCTTATATCGAATTCAAACTGCCAAGGGATCTTTCACGTGCACACCAATGTGTGCACAGGACCTCGGTCATTCGTACCATCCAAACGACTAGACTAGGGAGAATTAACCAAGGAAGGCAAAGTCCTGAAAAGCTGTATATTGATAATGCTTGTCCTCTCACAATCGGAATGATTCACATTTCACACCCAGTGTACGGACAAACAGGGGCAAAATTGATATGTGGGTGTATAAACAAAGATATATACTACACCAATATTACATGTGTTGCAGAATTGGTTTAACACATTTCAAATATAATTGTAACACGGATATTTGCAATGGTTGATCCATGACAAAAGATTTGAAATATTTTGAAGAGACGCAAAAGGTTACGCCATACAGTGTGCTATGAGGGAAATTTTGCCCGGGCAGCAGCGCTATGGCCTACTCTTGTATCGAATTCCAACTGCCAGAGGATCTTTTATGTGCACGCCAATGTGTACACTGGACCTTGTTTTTTTTGTCCCATCCAAACGACTAGACAGCTGTCCTCGTCAGGCCCTCCGTCCTGCATCACTGACAATGGGAAACCACACCGGAAAATCAGGATGAACTTTCTCGGCCAATGCAGGGATCGAACACCCGACCTCAAGGCTAGCGAGTCAGCGTCTTACCCACTTAACCACATGATCCCCCCTTGGCCTATGTACATGTAAAGATGAATTTTGAGCTACCTTTATATATATATTTCTATTTTTAAAACCCGCGACAAGTATATTTATATCAAGGATGTAACCCTCTATCAGTTAACCCGTCACGGATTGGTTGCATTGGTGAACCGGTTCAAAATATTCGTTTCATATCATACCTGACCTTCAAATCCAGGAATTGTAGCCACAACGGGGATCACGTTGGTTAAGTCGGTAAGACACTGGCTATCTAGTCTGGAGGTCGGGTGTTCGATCCCTGCATTGGCCGAGAAAGTTGCTCCAGATTTTCCGGCGTGGTTCTCCCTTGTCAGTGATGCAGGACAGAGGGCTAGACAAGACAGCTGTCTAGTCATTAAAATGGGACAAAAAAATGAGGTCCCATGTACACATTGGCGTGAACGTACAAGAGCCCTTGAAGTTAGAATTCGATATAAGAGAAGGCCGTAGTGCCACTGTCCGGGCAAAATTTCCCACATAGCACACTGTATGGCGTATGCCCATCTTCATTAGCCCAGTTCAGAGCAAAACAGTAGGACGTTAAACTTTCATTTCACTAGCCACAGCTCTGTTTTCTTTCACCAAAGGGGGGGGGGGGTTGATGGCTGAATGGTTAGCGTGCGCGCCCGCTGTATAATAAAGTCTCTCATTGAGACGAATGGCGTGGTTTCGAAACCCCGGTTGTACGTGGCAAGGAGTAGGATCGAGTGGACGGTAAACCCCATTTCTCTCTCTCTCTTTTTCATCAAAGGGGGGGATCAAGTGGCTAAGTGGGTAAGACGCTGGCTCACTAGCCTGGAGATCGGGTGTTCGATCCCTGTATTGGCCGAGAAAGTTCATCCTGATTTTCCGGCGTGGTTTCCCTTGTCAGTGATGCAGGACGGAGGGACAGCTATCTAGTGGTTATGGGACGAAAAACCGAGGTCCCGTGTAGACATTGGCGTGCACGTAAAAGATCCCTTGGCAGTTGGAATTCGATATAAGAGTAGGCCGTAGCCCCGCTGCCCAGGCAAAATTTCCCTCATAGCACACTGTATGGCATATGCTCGTCTTCATTAGCCCAGGTTAGGAGCAGAACAGTAGGACGTTAAACCCGATTTCATTTCATTTCATTTCTTTCACCAAAGACCACATAAATACTTCATTTAGCACTTGTCATTTGAAACAGTTATAGCCTATGTCTTGTCTGGAAGAGGGGGCATCATCACATTACCATACAGGGTATAAGTCGATGTTGAGTATAAGTCAAATTGCCAAATTTTACATTTTTCCGACCTACTTCCATAATTAAGTAGAGGCGGTATATAAGACTAATGTTTTTCAACTCCATGAGTTTCGGGACTGTTATCCTAGTCTAATACCGTGCCGGTGTACGCCGAAGAAAAGTTGGGCCATATAAATAATGAGGGTCTGGGACAGTTGTCAATAACACTTGCATTTATAAACAAACATGAATCGTGATGACGAATTAGGATTCAATAAAAAAAAACAACATAGATATGGCCCATGAAGAGAGAAATTTTACAATAAAAAAAATTAAGAGTGTTGGATATTGAACTGACAATGCAATCAAATGGATTTTCGGAAATGGCATTCTTATATAAATTTCATGGGCGTCAACATCTTGTTTTGGGACTAGTTACCTCCCTTAGACTTTGTTTATGATAATGTAAAAGACCGGATAATCTAGCCTATGACCGATTATTCTCAAATGTTGACAACGCAACCACACTAATATTCGTAGAATATAGAATATTTTTTTCTAGATGATAGAGACTAATAATATGCCAACATTGAAATGTGTGCATAAATATGGTATATACTTAACTACACCAATATTATACCTATGTCATAGAATTTGTTACACACATTACAAATATAATCTTAATAGAGATCTTTGCTATGGTTGATCTATCAGTAAAAATTGGAAGATTTGTAAGGAACGCAAAAGGTTATTGTTTACTGGCTGCAGCAGGGAGCAATAACAGGAACACAGATGATTTTCAACTCACTGATACAACTCAGTTTAAACTTTAAGCCAAAGAGCTGTTATATAATACTGTGACAGGATATCTGCTCTAAACTAACTAATCATCAAAGAATTGACTGTCAAAAGTTCAGACAGAAAGTATTTTAGGCCTACAATGCTTGTAAAGCTTTGGCCTACATTCTGATGATATTTGTGCTACCATAGATACATATATATTTATATCATTACATTATGTGACAAGTAGTAGTGTTTGGCAAGTAGTAGTGTTGTCTAACTTTCATTATAAAGCCCATATAAATCTTTTTAGAACTTCTTTGTCATTACTGCCACCAAGGGTGCTCAAATATACATGTAGGATCTGTAAAAAAAAAATAAATAAATAAAAAGCAACTTTATACTCCCAAAAAAAAAACGTAATTGGGTTAAACGGCCTACTGTTCAGCTCCAACTGGGCTGCAAGCCAACCTACTGTGGATCTGTAATGAAATGGGGTTCAACATCATACTGTGCTGCTCAAACTGGGCTAAAGAAGTTGGACAAATGCTTGAAAGTGTGCTGTGATGGAAATTTTGATTGGCCGTGTGTACAAAGGAGCTTGGTTTTTTGTCCTATCCGAACAACTGTACATTAGCCCTTACCAGCCCCTCTGTCTTGCACCAGTTAAAAGAGGAACCATGCCAGAAAATCCTGATGAACTTTCTTGGCCACCATAAGAAAAAATAAGCAGGGGAGTAGGACTGAAACCTTTATGTACAAGTATGTACGGGCAAACTTGTTATTTAATGTTATATCATTTAAATAGGCCTATGTATATAAGCTTAAAGTCTTGATTATCCATTTTTCAATTAAATTAAATCATTAACATTAACCGCCAGTGTTTGAATCTGTGAACATCTCGAGCACCCGATGGCATTGAGACTTAATTATAGACTTAGCAAGTTAATACATTAAAATGTCTTATAAAAAAATTTAACATTTACAGTCTCAAGAAATACCTACTTAACCTACGTACAATATATAGATTTAGCTCTTGCATTATGCATTATTAAATTTGCAAAAATATCAGTACAATAACAACAAAAAAAAACAACCTGAAACACCCATAAAAATGTTTAGAAAATACTACATGTACTTATATTATAATTAGCACAGCCTGAATTTTAACAGTCTACATCATTAATAAATTCGTTATGTGTTTGATAATTTTTTGATCCAGATTTTTTAAAAACAATTTTGGAACCAGTATTACTTTCGATAACTTAAAGCAATGTTGATTTTGTTTATAAATAGTATGGTTTACGGACAATGTAACTGCATCGTGTTAAAAACAAATACTGATATACAAAGTTGCGTGCAAACTTTTTCCACGGCCAGATTATTTTTTTATCAACATTAGATCTATCGGTATACTGTCAACGGAAGTTCGCATAAAAAGTGCACTTACCTTCAACTTTACTTTGCTGAATCCAAAATCGTGTGTGTATGGGTAGAATAGCTTTATTTAACTTTAAATCACGGCATCATTTCTTCTTTGGGAAAAATAATAACCTATGCCGCCATTTTAAATCCCAGAATTCCGTACGTTCCGGTCAAACGAACAAACAAAAAATATTTAATAAATAATAAAAGCAATTTAGATAAATTACAACAATAACCGTAACCTATAAAAAATATTGTAATGTGAATAGAAATAATATGATATAAACCGATTTAAACACAATCATCAACCGTGAACAGATCGTGACCTTGACCTTGCCCGAGACGATAAAAATATATTTGTACATCTATGTAGGTCTAAAAATGGCGACTGTTCGTTTGAAAGGCCTGTAATATTTCTGATAATGAATCTATTCATATAATTTGTTTGTATACGCTCTACCATATTTTATATGAGGTTACATAATTACGTCATATTAAAAGAATAATCAAATCGGGGAATTTTAATTTTCAGAGATAGGTCTTTTATCGAGAGATGATAAATATATGGACTCATATAGCTAGAGTAGATCTCTATGTTAATTGACTGGGTCATTATTATCTATTTTTCAGATTCATAACTTAAAAAAATGGAACTAGTCTTGGTCCAACCTTTATTTTTATATGGTTTTACAACTTATATAATTAAGTGTTGAACTTTTAAATTCGAAATAAAAAAACGGCAACAATCGACTCATGACCTATTTTATATATTGTATATGTAGACAGCCGCCATTTTGAATGACATTAACAACACACATTGATTTAAGCAATATTTTATTTAGATAGTTTCATATTAAGAACTAAATTTTCAAAAATTTAAGGATTCATGAACAAGGCCAAAGGTTATTATAATTGATCTCCATATTGTTAATGGTAATATAATTCCAAGAATGTACACTTGTACAAACATACATGAAGGCCTTATATAAATAATGATCATGAATTTTATATTTACTGGTGCAAGGATCATTAATTTTATATTTACTGGTGCAAGGTTGATGAAGGCCTTATATAAATAATGATCATGAATATTATATTTACTGGTCCAAGGACCATTAAGTTTATATTTACTGGTGCAAGGTACTACATTTAATAACTTTAATTATAAAAACACTTAATGCATTGTCGGCCTATGAATTTTATATTTACTGGTGAAAGGATCATTAATTATATATTTACTGGTGCAAGGTACTATATTTAATAAATTTAATTATAAAAACACTTCATGCATAGTCGGCCTAGGTGTGGACTACTCCGAACATTTGGACAGTGATAACCTTTTAGTAGAGAACAACTTTGCTTTATGAAACAGTTTCCGACAATCAATCATTATTTGTTTTGTCAAATTTTTGGGTATCAAAATTGAGAGAGAAAGAAATGGGGTTTAACGTTCACTTGACTCGATGATACAACAAAAAACACAATTACTATTTTAATTAAAGCGACATTTCGTTGAGGGTTCTCTCAACGTTTTCAAGTAAATGATGCTCAATAGTCAACGGGTGCACTCGTCCGCTTGCCAGCCTATCTTTTATAGTCCCATTGGTGCAGAAAAATAGGAAAATTAAATAAAATTAAATGAGATTAAACATCCTACTGTTTTGCTCTGAGTGAGCTAATGAAGACAGGCATACACTATATACAGTGTACTATGACGGAAACTTTGCACGGATAACGGCACTGTGGCCTACTCTGATATTGAATTACAACTGTCGGAGTGTCTTTTACGTGCATGCCAATATGTACATGAGGACTTGATTTTTTGTATGACCCGAACAACTATACCTTATCCCTTGCCAGATCCTCCGCCCTGCCACAGTCCATAGAAAATTTCCGTCATAGCACTCTGCATTGCGTATGACTATCTTCAATAGTCCGATTGGTGCAGAAAAGTATGAAAATGAATTTTAAATGGGGTTTGAACATCCTACTATTTTGTTCCAAGTGGGCTAATGAAGAAGGGCATATGCTATAATGGTTAAAATGTTGTGATTTCGGGTTAAAATGCCGTGATGTTGGGTTATCGCCTTACGAAGGGTGATATCAGTCACCATATCTACTGGGTTTCTTTAATACTCATATTTATAGTATTTTATAGAGTGGACTAGTGGACTAGTGAATGCACGGATTAGTGCACCCACGGACTAGTGAACCCACAGACTAGTAATTGGTAATGATGGAAAAGTGTGTAAAGACCTGTTTTACAGGTTGGCGTGCAGTTAGAACTATTGGTAATGACTATATGCGGAAATGCTGCTCTCCAGGCAAAATGTCTTTCCTAGCACATCTTCATTAGTAAGTGCGGTAATGCTGCTGTCCAGGCAAAATTTCTGTCATAGCACATCTTCATTACTAATTTTGATAAAGCCACGGTGGCTAAGTGCGTAAGATGCTAGCTCGGTAATCCTGAGGGCACGTGTTCGATCCCTGCATTGGTGGAGAAAGTTCATCAGGATTTTCCGACATGGTTTCCCCTTTTCAGAGGTGCAGGAACAAGGACAGTAGTCTAGTCACTCAGATGGGACAAAAAACCGAGGTACCATGTATACATTGGCTTGCACGAAAAGATCCCTTGGCAGTTGGATTCGATATTAGTAGGCCATAGTGCCGCTGCTGGGGCAAAATTTCCCTCATAGCACATTGTATGGTATGTACCTGTCTTCATTAGCCCAGTCGGAGCAGAACAGTAGGACAATAAACCGATTTCATCAGGACAAACCTACATGAGGAAAAACCTACATTTCACAAACTTAGTAATTAGTAACGGGGGGGTTGGATGGCTGAATGGTTAGCGTGCGGGCGCTGTATCATAAAGTCTGTCATTGAGTTGACTGGCGTGGTTTCGAATCCCCGGTTGTACGTGACAAGGAGTAGGGTCGCCTGTCCAACCTCCGGTTTTCTCCCACTGCTAAAGACCCCTACGCGCAAGCGAATTATGTAAATAAAAATTAAACCATATGTTAGTCCCGGATTGACCTAGTTTGTGTCGAGTAGACGTTAAACCCCATTTCTCTCTCTCTCTCTCTAGTAATTAGTAACACACTGGCTAGCAAATGAGGGGTTCAATTTCCGTGTTGGTCGAGAAAAATGAAATGAAATCGGGTTTAACGTCCTACTGTTCTGCTCCTAAACTGAGCTAATGAAGACGAGCATACGCCATACAGTATGCTATGAAGGAAATTTTGCCCAGGCAGCGGCGCTATGGCCTACTCTTATATCAAGTTCCAACTACCAAGGGATCTTTCATGTGCACTCCTGTGTGTACACGTGACCTCAGTTTTTCATCCCTGACTAGACAGCTGTTCTTGTCAGGCCCACCGTCCTGTATCACTGACAAGGGGAAAACACGCAGGAAAATCTGGATGAACTTTCTCAGCCAATGCAGGGATCGAACACCCGACCTCCAGGCTAGCGAGTCAGCGTCTTACCCACTTAGCCAACGTGATCCCCATGTTGGTCGAGAAAGTTCCCTTTGTTAGTAGTGGTGTAGGACAGAGGACCTCAAAAAAACAGTGTCTAGTTCATCACGTGGGTGTGCACGTAAAAGAACCCTTGACATTTGGAATTTGAAATGAGAGTAGATCATTCATTCATTCAGTTTCTCTTTGTGTGTCACCTACAGACCGCAACTATTAAAGGGGCTAGATCTCTATTCTTGGGCACTTAGAAATGGATACAAAATGTAATGAAATGAAATGGGGTTTAACGTCCAACTGTTCTGCTCCGAACTGGGCTAATGAAGATGGCCATACACCATACAGTGTGTTATGAGGGAAATTTTGCCCTGACAGTGGCACTACGGCCTACTCTTGTATCGAATTCCAACTATCAAGGGATCTTTTACATGCATGCCAATGTGTACACGGGACCTCGGTTTTTTTTTATCCCATCTGAACAACTAGACAGCTGTCCCTGTCAGGCTCTCCGTCCTGCATCACTGACAAGGGGAAACCACGCCGGAAATCTGGATGAACTTTCTCGTCCAATGCAGGGATCGAACACCCGACCTCCAGGCTAGCGAGCCAGGGTCTTACCCATTTTAATGACTAGAGAGCTGTCTTGTCAGGCCCTTAATTGTTAGTATCATGACATTAAACTGACATTTGTTTTACGTTTTACAACTAATATCAGGTTTATGTTAGAAAACTAACGTTAGATTTATGTTAGAAAACTAAAGTTAGATTTATGTTATAAAATTAACATTAGATTTACGTTAGAAAACTAACGTTAAATTAACGGTTAAAATTATGACATAAAACTAACACTAACGTTAGATTTACGTCAGAAAACTAACGTTAGATTTACGTCAGAAAACTAACGTTAGATTTACGTCAGAAAACTAACGTTAGATTTACGTCAGAAAACTAACCATAAACTAACGGTTAGAAACCTGATGTAAAATTTACGTTAGATTAACGTTAGAATTATAACCAATAATACATATATAATTATTATGTCTGAATTCCGACTATATATCAATTGTTAGAATGTTCACACACTTGTAATGTTATTTAATCAAGAAGTATTCAAAGGGAAAAAAATTGGTTAGTAATCCGTCATAAAGTTTACGTTACATTTACGTCATTTTCTGACGTAAAAGTAACCATAACCATTATGACGTAAAAGTAACGTAAATTTAACCAAAGAATTTTACCAATATTGGACGCTAACCAAAATCTAACCATAATGACGTAAACTTTACGTAAATCTAACCATCAATGTTAACTGGGTAGATGGATATGATATGTAAGTTTAATGTGTTAGCAGTGCAGATAACTGAAAATTGTGAATTTTGCCGTCCGATGAAAGAAGTAAACTAGTTATCAACTTTTGCGACGATTTTTTGACCGTTCGGATGTTAGATGTTACGTCCTCAGAATATCAAAGAGTAACATCTAACTTGTTGGATTACCTATATATCTAGCCTCGGATGCATCAAACATGACTGAGTTGCAAATTACAATGCGCATAAGACGAGTACGCATCAAGTTGTTGTTGTTGTTAGTTAGTTGTATTTTACGTCCGCTTCCACCGAGGTGATATCGCAGGCAATCAATGACCTACATTGACGAAAGTTGAAATCTGGCATGGTGCACATTACGAACGGAATTCTTTAAAGATAATTAGAAAATATTTTGACTACAGAAAAACTAAACCAGCGGCTGCCAGGCAGGATACGCCCACGTCAGCCGCTTGATGCGTACTCGAGTCTTATGCGCATTGTAATTTGCAACTCCGTCATGTTTGATGCATCCGACCACATCATAAGGCGTTTTTCATTGAAAATGGGTTTTGGGCTGTCACAGTCTCAAGTGTTAATGTATTAGGGTGTTATATTCTCTTTAACTATTTTAGTAGGGTGTTATATTCTCTTTAAATATTTTAGTCAGTTTCCATTGTCCTGTGTATCCAGCTAGTCTTGTATTTCCAGTGGTTTTAATTACTTTAGTTTATAGTTTTAAGATGCTATTGTAAGATAGTGAGTAGATTTAAGTAACAAATATAATACATGTATACATTTTCCGTACATTTAAATTATCGCAACATTCCATTAATTGATGGCTACAGATCACTAAAGATTTCCCCGTTGACTTTAGTGTTAATTCTCGTATCTTAGACCGGCTCTATCTAACCATTTCCCAAACTTTCGTTGGGTAGAACGCTTTCTACCACAGATGGAGCAACATGTGGCAACCTCTTGGCCAAAAGCACGTATGAGGTTCTTCATGAAAAACTTGAGATACACAAGCTGGAAGTAGAGACAAATAAACGCGCAATTTTCGGCCCTACATTTCAACCTAACCAACCTCTCAACTCTTGTATCCATCCGCCTCAAAATTATGAATATTCACCAAAACCTGGCAGAAAATGTATTTTCAAAAATTCTACAAAAATCGCCATGCAAAAGGGGGAAAAGGAAAAGGGAGAGAAAGACTAAAAAAAATAGCTTTGGCCCTAGTTTGGTGTGCTGTGTCCTGATAATAACAAGTAAAGCCGTAAAGTCAAAATCCATACAACATAACTCTATGTAAGAGACGCCCACGTTATAAATAGCTTGAGATACACAAGTTGGAAGTAGAGACAAATAAACATGCAATTTTCGGCCCTACATTTCAACCTAACCAACATCTCAACTCTTGTATCCCTCCGCCTCAAAATTATGAATATTCACCAAAACCTGGCAGAAAATGTATTTTTAAACTCTTTTCTTCGATTCTACAAAAATCGCCATGCAAAAGGGGGGAAAGGGAAAAGGAAGAGAACGACTAAAAATAGCTTTGGCCCTAGTTTGGTGTGATGTGTCCTGATAATAACAAGTAAAGCCCTAAAGTCAAAATCCACGTTCTAAATGGACACAGATCACCAAATATTCTTGGGCCGACGAAACAAGGGCTAAAGCTATTTTTAGTCTTCCTCTCCCTTTTCCTTTTCCCCCTTTTCCATAGCGAAATTTGTTGACTTTTTGGTGTAGAATCGAGGAAAAGGGTTTGAAAATACATTTTCTGCCAGGTTTTGGTGAATATTCATAATTTTGATGCGGAAGGATACAAGAGTTGAGAGGTTGGTTAGGTTGAAATGTAGGGCCTGAAATTGCATGTTTACTTGTCTCTACTTCCAGCTTGTGTATCTCAAGTTTTTCATGAAGAACCCCATACCCACATAACAATATGATGTTAATTTTACGTTACATTTACGTAAAAATGGTCAGTCAGTTTACCATCATTTTGCTCATCTTTTTAACGATAATTTTACGTCAGGGAATGACGTTAATCTAACGTAAACTTTACGTCATTTTTACGTTATATTTACGTCATTTTTACGGTATATTTACGTCATTTTCTGACGTAAATCTAACGTAAACTTTACGTCATTTTCTGACGTAAATCTAACGTAAAATTTGCGTAAAGTTTACGTCATTTTCGTTAGATTTACGTCAGAAAATGACGTAAACTTTACGTTAGATTTACGTTAGAAAATGATGTAAATATAACGTAAAAATGACGTAAACTTTACGCTAGATTAACGTCATTTCCTGACGTTAAATTGTCGTTAAAAGGATGAGCAAAATGATGGATATCTAACCGACCATTATAACGTAAATCTAACATTAAATTAACATCATTTACGGATGCAATTCTAATGTCAAATTTTGATGAGCAAAGTTACGAAAATATAACCAACCATTAAAACCTTCAAAATTATTCATTATTTGCGGCAGTAAATGGGAAGTACATTCAATCAATAATCAAATTTTCCTGACCCGTGGGTGAGGCTAAAAGTTGAGTGGTCCAACGTGTGCGCTTTAGATCATAAGGTCTGTCATTGAGTCAAGTTGTTTGTTTCCACACCCAACTTGAACATGGGTTTTCTCTGGGTCCTCCTACTACTTAAGATTTCTGGTGCGGATGAATTATTCAACTTGAATTGAATCACTTAGTCCCAAAGGACAGTTTATGTCTATTGGATGTTTTACACCATTGCTCTCTATCTACCCATAACCAGTCAGAATTCTAAATGTATTGCACAGAAAAGATAAAAATCTAGCAGAATTATATGACAAAATATACTACAAGTATGTATACATATACTTTATTTAAAAGACAAAAATATAATGTTATAAAATACAAAATACACATTTAAATATTAACAGTTTTTATCCACATCTGTTTGAGAAATGAAGACGGGCATATGCCACACAGTGTGCAGAGCTATGGCGTACTCTTATATAAAATTCCAACTGCCAAGGGATCTTTCACACACACACGCTTGAGTTTACACTGTACCTTGGTTTTTTTGTCCCTTCCGTATGACTAGTCAGCCATCCATGTCAGGTCCTCTGTCCGGCATCACTGACACGGGAAAATGTTCAAGAAAAAGGTCTACATTAGCGCTATGAAAGTGTTGATATGCATATAAGAAAGAAAAAACTGGGATATTGACCAAATTGGGCCAAAACCTATAGCCTCTATCTTATTTGCTCAAGGTATTGATGGAATAGGAGTTAACTTTGGAATGAGTGAAATGAAATGGGGTTTAATGTCCTATTCCGACAGGGCTAATGACATGGAAATATGCTATATAGTGTCCTATTATGGAATTTTATCCAGACAGCGGCGCTAAAGCCTACTCTTATATCGAATTCAAACTGCCAAGGGATCTTTCACGTGCACACCAATGTGTGCACAGGACCTCGGTCATTCGTACCATCCAAACGACTAGACAGCTGTCCCTCCTTGTCAGGCCCTCTGTCCTGCACCTCTGACAAGGGGAGGAAACCAAGTCTGGAAATCACGAAGAACTTTATTGGCCGACACTGGAATGGAATGTTGTGGAATGCTGAATATTGATAGGTTTCGTCCTCTCATGATTCCAGTGTGTAACACAAATTTGAAAAAGATCAATTAAGAACAAACACAGCATCTATGGCATTTGAAAAAGGGAGAATTAATCAAGGAAGGCAAAGTCCTGAAAAGCTGTATATTGATAATGCCTGTCCTCTCACAATCGGAATGATTCACATTTTACACCCAGTGTACGGACAAACAGGGCCAAAATTGATATGTGGGTGTATAAACAAAGATATACATGTATACTACACCAATATTACATGTGTTGCAGAATTGGTTTAACACATTTCAAATATAATTGTAACACGGATATTTGCAATGGTTGATCCATGACAAAAGATTTGAAATATTTTGAAGAGACGCAAAAGGTTACGCCATACAGTGTGCTATGAGGGAAATTTTGCCCGGGCAGCAACGCTATGGCCTACTCTTGTATCGAATTCCAACTGCCAGGGGATCTTTTATGTGCATGCCAATGTGTACACTGGACCTTGTTTTTTTTTGTCCCATCCAAACGACTAGACAGCTGTCCTCGTCAGGCCCTCCGTCGTGCATCACTGACAATGGGAAACCACACCGGAAAATCAGGATGAACTTTCTCGGCCAATGCAGGGATCGAACACCCGACCTCAAGGCTAGCGAGTCAGCGTCTTACCCACTTAGCCACATGATCCCCCCTTGGCCTATGTACATGTAGATGAATTTTGAGCTACCTTTATATATATATTTCTATTTTTAAAACCCGCGACAAGTATATTTATATCAAGGACGTAACCCTCTATCAGTTAACCCGTCACGGATTGGTTGCATTGGTGAACCGGTTCAAAATATTCGTTTCATATCATACCTGACCTTCAAATCCAGGAATTGTAGCCACAACGGGGATCACGTTGGTTAAGTCGGTAAGACACTGGCTATCTAGTCTGGAGGTCGGGTGTTCGATCCCTGCATTGGCCGAGAAAGTTATTCCAGATTTTACGGCATGGTTCTCCCTTGTCAGTGATGCAGGACAGAGGGCTAGACAAGACAGCTGTGTAGTCATTAAAATGGGACAAAAAAATGAGGTCCCATGTACACATTGGCGTGCACGTACAAGAGCCCTTGAAGTTAGAATTCGATATAAGAGAAGGCCGTAGTGCCACTGTCCGGACAAAATTTCCCACATAGCACACTGTATGGCGTATGCCCATCTTCATTAGCCCAGTTCAGAGCAAAACAGTAGGACGTTAAACTTTCATTTCACTAGCCACAGCTCTGTTTTCTTTCACCAAAGGGGGGGGGGGGTGGATGGCTGAATGGTTAGCGTGCGCGCGATGTATCATAAAGTCTGTCATTGAGTCGACTGGCGTGGTTTCGAATCCCCGGTTGTACGTGGCAAGGAGTAGGATCGCCTGTCCAACCTCATGGGTTTTCTCCGGGTCCTCCGGTTTCCTCCTACTCCTAAAGACCCCTACGCGCAAGCGAATTATGTAAATAAAAAATTAAACCATATGTTAGTCCCGAAATGACCTAGTTTGTGTCGAGTGGACGGTAAACCCCATTTCTCTCTCTCTCTCTTTTACCAAAGGGGGGATCAAGTGGCTAAGTGGGTAAGACGCTGGCTCGCTATTCTGGAGATCGGGTGTTCGATCCCTGTAAGTTCATCCTGATTTTCCGGCGTGGTTTCCCTTGTCAGTGATGCAGGACGGAGGGACTGACAAGGACAGCTGTCTAGTCGTTATGGGACGAAAAACTGAAAGATCCCTTGGCAGTTGGAATTTGATATAAGAGTAGGCCGTAGCCCCGCTGCCCAGGCAAAATTTCCCTCATAGCACACTGTATGGCATATGCTCGTCTTCATTAGCCCAGGTTAGGAGCAGAACAGTAGGACGTTAAACCCCATTTCATTTCATTTCATTTCTTTCACCAAAGACCACATAAATACTTCATTTAGCACTTGTCATTTGAAACAGTTATAGCCTATGTCTTGTCTGGAAGAGGGGGCATCATCACATTACCATACAGGGTATAAGTCGATGTTGTGCATAAGTCAAATTGCCAAATTTTACATTTTTCCGACCTACATCCATAATTAAGTAGAGGCGGTATATAAGACTAATGTTTTTCAACTCCACGAGTTTCGGGACTGTTATCCTAGTCTAATACCGTGCCGGTGTACGCCGAAAAAAAGTTGGGCCATATAAATAATGAGGGTCTGGGACAGTTGTCAATAACACTTGCATTTATAAACAAACATGAATCGTGATGACGAATTAGGATTCAATAAAAAAACCCCATAGATATGGCCCATGAAGAGAGAAATTTTACAATAAAAAAAAATTAAGAGTGTTGGATATTGAACTGACAATGCAATCAAATGGACTTTCGGAAATGGCATTCTTATATAAATTTCATGGGCGTCAACATCTTGTTTTAGGACTAGTTACCTCCCTTAGACTTTGTTTATGATAATGTAAAAGACCGGATAATCTAGCCTATGACCGATTATTCTCAAATGTTGACAACGCAACCACACCAATATTCGTAGAATATAGAATATTTTTTTCTAGATGATAGAGACTAATAATATGCCAACATTGAAATGTGTGCATAAATATGGTATATACTTAACTACACCAATATTATACCTATGTCATAGAATTTGTTACACACATTACAAATATAATCTTAATAGAGATCTTTGCTATGGTTGATCTATCAGTAAAAATTGGAAGATTTGTAAGGAACGCAAAAGGTTATTGTTTACTGGCTGCAGCAGGGAGCAATAACAGGAACACAGATGATTTTCAACTCACTGATACAACTCAGTTTAAACTTTAAGCCAAAGAGCTGTTATATAATACTGTGACAGGATATCTGCTCTAAACTAACTAATCATCAAAGAATTGACTGTCAAAAGTTCAGACAGAAAGTATTTTAGGCCTACAATGCTTGTAAAGCTTTGGCCTACATTCTGATGATATTTGTGCTACCATAGATACATATATATTTATATCATTACATTATGTGACAAGTAGTAGTGTTTGGCAAGTAGTAGTGTTGTCTAACTTTCATTATAAAGCCCATATAAATCTTTTTAGAACTTCTTTGTCATTACTGCCACCAAGGGTGCTCAAATATACATGTAGGATCTGTAAAAAAAACCAAAATAAATAAAAAGCAACTTTATACTCCCAAAAAAAAAACGTAATTGGGTTAAACGGCCTACTGTTCAGCTCCAACTGGGCTGACAGCCAACCTACTTAACTGTGGATCTGTAATGAAATGGTATTCAACATCATACTGTTCTGCTCAAACTGGGCTAAAGAAGTTGGACAAATGCTTGAAAGTGTGCTGTGATGGAAATTTTGACTGGACCGTGTGTACAAAAGAGCTTGGTTTTTTGTCCTATCCGAACAACTGTACATTAGCCCTTACCAGCCCCTCTGTCTTGCACCAGTTAAAAGAGGAACCATGCCAGAAAATCCTGATGAACTTTCTTGGCCACCACAAGAAAAAATAAGCAGGGGAGTAGGACTGAAACCTTTATGTATGTTATTTAATGTTATAGGCCTATGTATGTATATAATTAGAGTCTTGATTATCCATTTTTCAATTAAATTAAATCATTAACATTAACCGCCAGTGTTTGAATCTGTGAACATCTCGAGTACCCGATGGCATTGAGACTTGATTATAGACTTAGCAAGTTAATACATTAAAATGTCTTATAAAAAATTTTAACATTTACAGTCTCAAGAAATACCTACTTAACCTACGTACAATATATAGATTTAGCTCTTGCAATATGCATTATTAAATTTGCAAAAATATCAGTACAATAACAACAAAAAAACCCAACCTGAAACACCCATAAAAATGTTTAGAAAATACTACATGTACTTATATTATAATTAGCACAGCCTGAATTTTAACAGTCTACATCATTAATAAATTCGTTATGTGTTTGATAATTTTTGGATCCAGATTTTTTAAAAACAATTTTGGAACCAGTATTACTTTCGATAACTTAAAGCAATGTTGATTTTGTTTATGAATAGTATGGTTTACGGACAATGTAACTGCATCGTGTTAAAAACAAATACTGACTGTCTGATATACAAAGTTGCGTGCAAACTTTTTCCACGGCCAGATTATTTTTTTTATCAACATTAGATCTATCGGTATACTGTCAACGGAAGTTCGCATAAAAAGTGCACTTACCTTCAACTTTACTTTGCTGAATCCAAAATCGTGTGTGTATGTGTGGAATAGCTTTATTTAACTTTAAATCACGGCATCATTTCTTCTTTGGGAAAAATAATAACCTATGCCGCCATTTTAAATCCCAGAATTCCGTACGTTCCGGTCAAACGAACAAACAAAAAATATTTAATAAATAATTGAAGCAATTTAGATAAATAACAACAATAACCGTAACCTATAAAAAATTATTGTAATGTGAATAGAAATAATATGATATAAACCGATTTAAACACAATTATCAACCGTGAACAGATCGTGACCTTGACCTTGCCCGAGACGATAAAAATATATTTGTACATCTATGTAGGTCTAAAAATGGCGGCTGGTCGTTTGAAAGGCCTGTAATATTTCTGATAATGAATCTATTCATATAATTTGTTTGTATACGCTCTACCATATTTTATATGAGGTTACATAATTACATTATATTAAAAGAATAATCAAATCGGGGAATTTTAATTTTCAGAGATAGGTCTTTTATCGAGAGACGATAAATATATGTTAATTGACTGGGTCATTATTATCTATTTTTCAGATTCATAACTTAAAAAAATGGAACTAGTCTTGGTCCAACCTTTATTTTTATATGGTTTTACAACTTATATAATTAAGTGTTGAACTTTTAAATTCGAAATAAAAAAACGGCAACAATCGACTCATGACCTATTTTATATATTGTATATGTAGACAGCCGCCATTTTGAATGACATTAACAACACATATTGATTTAAGCAATATTTCATTTAGATAGTTTCATATAAAGAACTAAATTTTCAAAAATTTAAGGATTCATGAACAAGGCCAAAGGTTATTATAATTTATACGGGAGGTAAAACTGTCCAATGGATCGTTCTGAAACTTCTGGTACAGGAAGTTAACTTCCCATACCACTTTTTAAATCTTACCCGATAATGATCCGTAAACAGGAAGTAGCCAAAAAATATTCGATATTTTTTTTTTAAAAAAAGACTGTAAAAAAATCGGTGCTCTTCCAACAATCGGGATTTCACCGTCGGGTGTGACCGGATCAAAAAATCTAAAGTATCGTTTGGTAGCTCGATAAATGGGCTATTGTATGACACACTTCCTGTCTGATTCCTGAAAGCCGGTTCAGTGCTGCTTGCAGGTCTAGTTAGGCTTTCAGACTTTCTTCTGAAAGATTATTGTTTTTACTAAAATTATTAGGCTTTCAGACTTTAAAGACTATTGTTTTTTCTAAAATTATTAGGCTTTCAGACTTTTGTCTGAAAGACTATTGTTTTTACTAAAATTATTATTATTATTATTATTTTTTTCCGCGGGAGCCTATTTCTCCATGATCAAAAACAGATATCGATCTGGAACCAAATTTTCTATTGGGAAACCATGTGGTGGCTACTTGATAAAACAATTTTGAAACTTCTGCGCATAACGTAAGTAACCGAATTTTGTACTTTTTTCCGGAATTGAAAATCGGCCGTGGTTTCGTCAATTCTTTACCTATTTTCAAACAAATGACATTTTCGGAAACCCCAAATCTTTTATGAGATAATGGCTATCTCACATTTTTCAATTTCGAACATTCATCTATGGCTTTTGTCCTTCGAATTTTGAAAATACGTTGTTTACGAGACAATTTTTGTCATTTTTCAAAATTGTCAAATTTGACCTACATTTTTGGATACCTGAAGACCATTCGATTCCAGAAATATAAGATTCATTTCGAGTTATCGCCCTTTATTTTTCGATTTTTTTCGAATTTTCTGCCCATTTCCCAACCCTTATATTTTTTGGAAAGAATAAATCGATAGTTCTGAAAGTCCTGGAACATAAAGCTATATAGTCAGACCGCTCCATAAAGCAATTTCAAAAACGATCCGGAAACCGGAAGTAGTCGAAATAATGATAGATATTTCGAAAAAAACGCAAAAAATGGGTGTTTTGGGGAAAAACTCGATTTCTCCGTTCAGTATCAATGGATTAAACGAATTAAGCCTGAGGAATGGACTGTCGAATGATGCCCAATTTATACGGATACTATGACCAAGCAGCAAAATATGACAAGGTGAAAATCAAGTATTTTCTGATTTGGAGCGTTTTTGGACGCCTTTATCTCAAAAACTTAACCTACAATTTTTTTAAAACTTTCTCTATCGAGAGTCCTTTCGGTAGTCTTGTGCATGAAAACATCCAATAAGTCTTTGAAATGTCTGGAATAGGATAAAAAAGGGACTGAAAATCGAAAAAAGTCAAAAAATCGTAAAATTTTGGAAAATGCTATATTATTTTATTATTTAATCAGATTTTTACGAAAAGGTTACACATTCAGTGCTGACCTAATTACGATTCTAACGATGTATAATATGTATTGAGTTATTGAAATTTAATTTTCGATATTTTGACATTTTTGAATTTTTTACACTTTTGAGAAGGGGATTTCTCAGGGCCATTTTATCTGATCAGATAATGTAATATCTCATTACAGAGCCCTGTGGCTATCTAATTGCCCAAACTGGTTATTAAAACTATCCCGACAATAATCTCCATACCGGACGTATTCAAAAAATGAAGAAAAAGGTTAAAAAAAATTAGCGCTCTTGCGAAAAACTTGATTTCTCCACCAGATCTTAGCGGACCAAAAGAACTAAAGTGTCGCTGGATAGCCCCATTAATGGACTATCATATGACATCTGAATGATACGATTTAGATGGCTAGAAAATAAATTATGGTACGCTGAAAATCTAGTATTTTCCCTTTTGGAGCATTTTGAGACGCCATTTTCTCGAAAATGAAAACTAAGTTTTTTCTTAAACTTTTTTTACTCAGAGTCCTATCGGTGGACTATGGCGTGAGTCCAAAAATAAAAGTATTGAAATAACATAAGTTGTCCAAAAACAACCTCAATCTTGGAAAAAAGTTGAAAAATCCTTAAATTACTGAAAATGCTCTTCTAATTTTCTTTGTGCAATATATAATGGAACGCTGAAAATCTATTATTTTCTTTTTTTGAGCCTATTCAGACACTTTTATTTCGAAAACTTCTCTTATTTCCGTTATTAAACTTATGTTACTTAGAGTCCTAACTAACGGTGGTCTATGGCGTGAATCCAAATTTAAAAGCCTCAATATCCCGAGTTTCAAGTTTTTAATTTGGCTGAGTATAGTATAAATGGTCAAAAAAGGCCACAATCTTTGAAAAAAGTCGAAAAATCGTTATATCTGTAAATCTGCTTCTAATGGTATAATGTCCAATGGATCTTTCTGAAACTTCTGGTACAGGAAGTTAAGTTCCCATACCACTTGTTAAATCTATCCCGATAATTATCCGTAAACAGGAAGTAGTCAAAGAAATATTCGATATTTTAAAAAAAAAACAGTAAAAAAATCGGTGCTCTTGCAACAATCGGGATTTCACCGTCGGGTGTGACCGGACGATAGCAGTTGAAAATTTCGAAATTACAGAACTTCGTCGCTGACTTCTAGAGTTCGGAAAATGAAAAATTTTGTTTAAGAAAATTTTTTTGTTAATTTTCAAAATTTTCAAATTTTCGATTTCTTTCGAATTTTCTGCCCATTTCCCAACCCTTATATTTTTGGGAAATAATAAATCGATAGTTCTGAAAGTCCTGGAACATATTTCGACAAGGGTCCTTTAACCGGAAGTGGTCGAAAAAATGTCCGATATTTTGAAGAAAACGCAAAAAATGGGTGCTTTTGGGAAAAACATGATTTCTCCACCCGATATCAACGGATTAAAGAAATGAAGGTATCGTTGGGTGGCCCGATGATTGGACTATCGTATGATACCGAATTCATACGGATACTATGACCAGGCAGCAAACTATGGCGCGCTGAATATCAAGTATTTTCTGATTTGGAGCGTTTTTGGACGCCTTTATCTCGAAAAGTGCTAAAAGGATTTTTCTTAAACTTTCTGGATCGAGAGTCCTTTCGGTAGTCTTGGCATGAAACCATCCAATAAGACTCTGAAATGTCTGGAATAGGGTAAAAAAGGGACTATAAAGTCTCATTGGATAGCCCGAATAATGGACGTTCTTGGGACATTCAAATGATACAAATTCGATGCTTAAGGCAATAGATTATTGGACACTGAAAATCTAGAATTTTCCTTTTTAGAGCCTATTCAGACGCTTTTATCACGAAAACTACTATAAATTTGTTTCTTAAACTTCGGTTACTTAGGCTCCTAACGGTGGTTTAGGATGTGAATGCAAATCTAAAAGGGTCAATATAGCATAAACGGTCCAAAAAGGGCCCCAATCTTTGAAAAAAATTCGAAAAATCGCAATATGATTCATAACGCTTGTAACGGTATAAGGGAGGTAACTACTCGTAACAAAATGGACTCAGACTAGCAATTATTTGCTAAATTTCGTTACATATCCGATATTTTGAGAGAAAAAAACCCAGTAAAAAATTGGTATTCTGGCGAAAATCGAGATTTCTTCGTCGGGTGTCATTGAATCAAAGCAATTACATTATCGTTTGGTAGCTGATGTGGCTAGATGGATGCAGAACACTATTGATTTTACATATCCCGGTAGTGAAGGTTATTTTTAGATATATTTTTCTCCCTCCTTTTATGGCATATTGTTTGCCTATCTTGTGCATGAAACCATCCAATAAGACTCTGAAATGTCTGGAATAGGGTAAAAAAGGGACTATAAAGTCTCATTGGATAGCCCGAATAATGGACGTTCTTGGGACATTCAAATGATACAAATTCGATGCTTAAGGCAATAGATTATTGGACACTGAAAATCTAGAATTTTCCTTTTTAGAGCCTATTCAGACGCTTTTATCACGAAAACTACTATAAATTTGTTTCTTAAACTTCGGTTACTTAGGCTCCTAACGGTGGTTTAGGGTGTGAATGCAAATCTAAAAGGGTCAATATAGCATAAACGGTCCAAAAAGGGCCCCAATCTTTGAAAAAAAGTCGAAAAATCGCAATATGATTCATAACGCTTGTAACGGTATAAGGGAGGTAACTACTCGTAACAAAATGGGCTCAGACTAGCAATTATTTGCTAAATTTCGTTACATATCCGATATTTTGAGAGAAAAAAAAACCAGTAAAAAATTGGTATTCTGGCGAAAATCGAGATTTCTTCGTCGGGTGTCATTGAATCAAAGCAAGTACATTATCGTTTGGTAGCTGATGTGGCTAGATGGATGCAGAACACTATTGATTTTGTATATCCCGGTAGTGAAGGTTATTTTTAGATATATTTTCTCCCTCCTTTTATGGCATATTGTTTGCCTATCTGTATTGAGAGAGAGAGAGAAATGGGGTTTAACGTCCACTCGACACAAACTAGGTCATTTCGGGACTAACATATGTTTTTTAAAATTTTATTTACATGATTCGCTTGCGCGTAGGGGTCTTTAGCAGTGGGAGGAAACCGGAGAACCCGGAGAAAACCCACAAGGTTAAACAGGCGACCCTACTCCTTGCCACGTACAACCGGGGATTCGAAACCACGCCAGTCGACTCAATGACAGACTTTATGATACAGCGCGCACGCTAACCATTCAGCCATCCAACCCCCCTCTATCTGTATTGACATTTTCGTGTAGAATTGATGAAGAGGTATTGAATATCTATGTTCTGCCTGATTTGGTGTCCGACTCGTTTCTTTTTTGCCATTGTGATTGCCTATCTGTATTGACATTGGGGTGTAGAATTGATGAAGAGGTATTGAATTTTTATTTTCTGCCTGGTTTGAGACTTTTATGGCGTAATAATACACCAAGTCGAGAAGCGTTGTTTTGTTTTTGCACTAACACGGTCATGATATTCTGTCCCCAGTCTGCTATGAATATCAGTGAATTGAAATTTTGGTGGTCAACCCTTATACAAATTCAGTACTCTGATGACCCCATAATGTCATACTAGCTGTGCTGTAAAGGGAAGTTCTCGACGAAATTTAGGGAATGGGCTACTGCATGTAGAACACCAGTGATTCAACATTGGAGAAATTAATAGTGGTCTACCTCCAAATATATTGGATAATCAACCATCTAAAAAAAGAACTCCCGGTTAGGCATAGACAAGGGAACTTTTCGTGAAATATTGACAACCGTCTAAAACCCCTCCTGTGCGTTGAAGATTAGGGGGTTGTGGGTGTCGGAGACTACGCCACTTGATGCAATGACAGACCATTGTTATTTCACGTGTATAATAGCTAATCGTGAAAATCTATTTCTTATACCGACTTGGCTGATGAAGAAATGTGGTTTAACATCCATCGACACAAAATATGTCATTTTGGGCATAACTTATGGTGAAACTTCATTTCAATAATATGCCTGTGCATTGGGGTCTTTACCAGTGGGGGAAACCAGATGACCCTATGCCCTGGTCACGTACAGCAGGGTACTGGATTCCACAGCACTTTGACTTCGTGACAGAAACTTTCGCAGTGGGGGGAAACCAAGGAGATTGGACAGGCCCTAGTCTTTGTCATGTATAATCTATGACACATCCACACCAATCGATTCAATGATAGACCTCATGATGGAATACTGACGCGTTAACCATTTGGTCACCCCACCCCCACCCCTCCTTAAAATATGTGACTGGCACTCCCACGGCTGCTTAGGTAGAAAATGGCATCAAAGTGTTGCACATTACCAGAAATAGATAATCAATTTAGAAAATTGTGGTATGAAGGATTTTTGCCCGGTCAGCAGCGCTATAGGGAACTTATTTAGTATTCCAATTGTTTTGGGTTGTGTAACGTGCAAGCAAATGCGTACATAGGACCTAGGTTTCTCATCCCCTCTGACTATATGTTGTCCTTTGTCAGGCCATCCGTCATCCTTACACTTTTTACAAGGGAAGAGCCAAGCTGGAAAATCTGATAATTACTCGACTAATATGGGGATTGACTATTCGATCTAGAGGTTAGCGAGCTGTGTTTAGGGTGTGCATCCAAATGTAAAAGACTTGAAATGATATAAATGGTCCAAAAAGAGCCTCAAACTTTGAAAAAAAAATGAGAAATCGTTAAATCACTGAAAATGCTCTTCTATTTTTCGTTTTATTCAAAATTCCTCAATGGATGTTTCTGAATCTTCTGGTAGAGGAAGTTAAAGGCCAACGCCACGTTTTAAAACTATCCCGAAATTGATACGTAAACCGGAAGTAGTTGATACGATATCCGATATTTTGAAAAAATGCGTAAAAATAAAGATTTATGCCGAAAACGCGATTTCTCCGTTGGATATTACCAGATCAAAAGAGCTAAAGTATCGTTCGACAGCTTAGTGAATGGATTTTCGTATGCTTTCTTCGGGTCTGTTGCCTGAAAGCCGATTCAGCACTGCCATGCAGGTCTAGTTAGGCTTTCAGACTTTCGTCTGAACGCCTATTGAGATTACTAAAATTATTATTATTATTATTATTATTTACCGCGGGAGCCTATTTCTCCATGATCGGAAACAGATATCGATCTGGAACCAAATTTTCTATGGAGAAACCATGTGGTGGTTACTTGATAAAGTATTTTTGAAACTTCTGCGCAGACCGGAAGTGACCGAAATTTGAACGGTAGCAATAAATCAAAAAGCGGCCGTGGTTTCGCCAATTCTTTACCTATTTTAAAACAATTCACATTTTTGGAAACCCTGAATCTTTTCCGAGACAATGGCTATCTCACATTTTTCAATTTCGAACATTCATCTATGGCTTTAGTCGTTCGAACTTTGAAAATTTAAATTTTTACAAAAAACTTTTTTATTTATGAATATTTTTTAGTCGTGTTTTACACAAAATTAAAGAGTCACCTGACATGGGCAAAAATGTGAATATTTTTTGTCTCAGTAATTTTCCTTGGCCGCCATTGGCTAATTCAGTTTTTCAGTCCTAGTTTAATTATTTATTGCTCGATTTGCATAAAACAAAGTTCATATACTCCGTTGTCTCAATTGTCATTTTTTTTGTTACTGATAGAGATGTCTGTCGGCACCGGAAGTGGCTTAATTTTACCAAAAACTAAAATTTTGACAGTTAGGTACCATTTTTCGAAAGCAAAAATATTTTTTAAAAAAAACTGATATAACTAATAGAGTGTGCCCTTTAAAGGCGCACAAAATGTTGGGATCAGTTTCTTTAATTTTGATTTCATTTTCGAGCAAATACGATTAAGAGGTGAAAAAAGGTGTAAAATTGACCTATTTACAACCCATTCAGGCTTTTCAGATTTTAAAATATTTCTACGTAACTTTTATAAACTTGTAACTATAAGCCATACGAAGAAAATATATGTTAAAATTAGTTTATAATATAAGCAGTTACCTAGAAATGGGCAATTTTGCATAAGTCACTGTTTTCGTTATTTTGCCTGTAAAATAGTCAATTATTATTGGATTTTCACAAAAGTGACACCATTTGATTTAATAAGCAAGTATGCGTCGTATAAAATTGATTAAAATTTAAAATTGACACATGAAGTGACGCCATTTTGTCAAAAAATGCATTTCTAACATTTAAAATCAATATTTTGTTAAACCAAGAATTATTTAATATGTATTAATAATTTTAACTTTTGGTTTACATTCACATATTAATAAAGTTCATACGGTCATATAGATTTCACAAAATTGTTCAGTTGCGGAGAAATAGGCGATTTTCAACAGGTCACTTTTAAAGGTTTTTGGTCCATAAAAGTGTCAATTATTATTCGATTTTCATAAAATTTTCACTGAGTGATACCTAATGCCATTTACAATTTCATACAAGATTTAAGATTTTCATTTTCACTGGAAGTAACGTCGTTTTGGCAAAAACTGTATTTTTAGCCTTCAAAACAGATATTTTATTCAAATGAGTCTGATTTGTAATATTTTTAAAATTATGATATTTGATTCCAATCAACAAATAGAATGAACCCATACGATCATACAGATACCAGAAAATGTGGTCGTATATTGTCGTCGCCGCCGTCCGGCCGTCCGGCCGGCTAAAGTTAATATCCGATTACTTTAAATTTATACACAGTGTTTAAGGTCATGAGACGAAGAACCCTATTGATTTTCAGCGATTTCCGATAATTACTGTCAAAATTATGGTCCTTGATCACTTCAAAAAATCTTGTGCACGCTCTAGAGGCTAAATTCAATATCCGATTGACTTTAAATTTATACACAGTGTTTAAGGTCATGAGATGAAGAAGGCAATTGATTTTCAGCGATTTCCGATAATTACTGTCAGAGTTATGGCCCTTCATCACTTAAAAAAAATCTTGTGGGTGCTCTAGAGGCCAAAGTTAATGTCCGATTGACTTTAAATTTATACACAGTGGTTAAGGTCATGAGACGAAGTAGGCGATTGATTTTCAGCGATATCTGATATTTACTGCCAAAGTTGTGGCCCCTGATCACTTCAAAATATCTTATGGACGCTCTAGAGGCCAAAGTTAATATCCGATTGACTTTAAATATATGCGCGGTGTTTAAGGTCATGACACGAAGATGCCTACAGTATTGATTTTCAGCGATATCTGATATTTATTGCCATTTCCGATAATTACCGTCAGAGTTATTGCCCTTGATCACTTTAAAAAATCTTGTGGGCGCTCTAGAGGCTAAATTCAATATCCGATTGACTTTTAATTTATACAGTGTTTAAGGTCATGAGATGAAGAAGCCAATTGATTTTCAGCAATTTCCGATTGAATCCTTTGAAAATCACACCTAACTCTAAAACTAAAGGCAAGAAACGGGCCGGTTTACATTGAAGCACAACTAATTCCTGTCCTGCGTACTCTGTGTATAATATACGGTTTTCTAAATATGCAATTTTTGTTTTGTATTTTTCCCATTTTGTTCATAAGGTAAATGTAATTTTTCAGATACCTGATGACATTTATACTTATTGTTTCAATAGAATCTAATAACCCCCTTTGCAGTTAATATGAAAGCTTTCATATCTGCTATGCAGATCTAGTTATTATTATTAGGCTTTCAGACTTTTATCTGAAAGCCTATTGTGATTACTAAAATTATTATTAGGCTTTCAGACTTTCGTCTGAAAGACTATTGTTTTTACTAAAATTATTATGCTTTCTTTGTCTGAAAGACTATTGATTTTACTAAAATTATTAGGCTTTCAGACTATTGTTTTTACTAAAATTATTATTGTGATTACTAAAATTATTATTATTTATTATTATTTTTTTTTTTTTTCGCCATAGCCTATTTCTCAGTGCCTGTAACAGATACCGATATGGGATCTAATTTACTATCGGAAACCATTTGGTGACTACTTGATAAACTATTTTTGAAACTTCTGCGCCGACCGGAAATGGCCGAATTTCGTGCTGTGCATAAAAATTAAAAAACGGCCGTAGCTTCGTCAATTCTGTACCTATTTTCATACAAATGACAAATGAGAAATTTTGTTTAAAAGATAATTTTTGTTATTTTTCAAAATTTTCAAATTTGACCTACATTTTTGGATACCTGAAGACCATCCGATTCCAGAAATATAAATTTCATTCCGAGTTATCGCCCTTTATTTTTCGATTTTTTTCGAATTTTCTGCCCATTTCCCAACCCTTATATTTTTTGGAAAGGATAAATCGATAGTTCTGAAAGTCCTGGAACATAAAGCTATATAGTCAGACTGCTGCATAAAGCAATTTCAAAAACGATCCGTAAACCGGAAGTAGTCGAAATAATGATAGATATTTCGGAAAAAAATAAAAAAATGGGTGTTTTGGGGAAAAACTCGATTTCTCCGTCCAATATCAATGGATTAAACGAATTAAGCTTTCGTTCAGTGTCCCGAGGAATGGACTGTCGTATGATGCCCAATTTATACGGATACTATGACCAAGCAGCAAAATATGACAAGGTGAAAATCAAGTATTTTCTGATTTTGGGCGTTTTTGGACGCCTGTATCTCGAAATCTTAACCGCAACGTTTTTTTTAACTTTCTCTATCGAGAGTCCATTCGATGGTCTTGTGAATTATGCCATCCAATAAGACTTTGAAATGTCTGGAATACGATAAAAAAGGGACTGAAAATCGAAAAAAGTCGAAAAATCGTGAAATTTTGCAAAATGCTCTATTACTTTATTATTTAAACAAATTTTTACAAAAATATTACAGATTCGGATAGCTGACCTAATTACGATTCTAACGATGTATAATATGTATTGAGTTATTGAAATTTAATTTTCGATATTTTGACATTTTTGCATTTTTGGCACCTTTGAACATAGGATTTCTCAGGGTCATTTTATCTGATCAGATAATGTAATATATCATTACAGAGCCCTGCCGCTATTTAATTGCCCAAACTGGTTATTAAAACTATTCCGACAATAATCTCCATACCGGAAGTATTCAAAAAATGAAAAAAAAAAGTTTAAAAAATTGTCGCTCTTGCGAAAAGCTGGATTTCTCGGTCAGATATTACCGGACCAAAAGAAGTAAAGTGTCTTTGGATAGCCCCATTAATGGACTATGATATGGCATCTCAATGCGACGATTTCGATGGTTAGAAAATAAATTGTGGTACGGCGAAAATCTAGTATTTTCCGATTTTGGAGCCTTTTTAGACGTCTTTTTCTCGAAAACGACAAATCCGATTTTTCTGAAACTTTTTTAACGCAGAGTCCTATCGGTAGTCTGTGGCGTGAATCTAAAAGGAAAAGGTTTGAAATAATATAAGGGGTCCAAAAATGGCCTCAATCTTTGAAAAAAGTTGAAAAATCGTTAAATTATTGAAAATGTTCTTTTATTTATCTTTTTTACAAAAAAACTACCGAATAGATGTTTCTGACACTTCTGTGACAGAAAGTTAAGTATCTAAACAAATTGTTAAAACTATCTCGACAATGATACAAAAACCGGAAGTAGTCGAAAAAATATCCGATATTTTTGAGAAAAAAACGTAAAAAGTAAAAGAAGTGGTGATCTTGTGAAAAAGTGATTACTATGCCAGATTTCACCGAATCAAAACAACTAAAGTATCATTGTATATCCTGATCAATGGACGATTTTATGACATCTAAATGGTAAAAATTTGCTGGTTAGGCAATACATTATGGGACGCTGAAAATCTTGTATTTTTTCCTTTTTGGAGCCTATTCAGACGCTTTTATTTCGCAAATTCATTTTCTCGGACGATAGCAGTTGAAAATTTTGAAATTTCGAAACTTCGTTGCTGACTTCTAGCGTTCGACAAATGAAAAATTTTGTTTAAAAGATAACTTTTGTTATTTTTCAAAATTTTCAAATTTGACCTACATTTTTGGATACCTGAAGACCATCCGATTCCAGAAATATAAGTTTCATTCCGAGTTATCGCCCTTTATTTTTCGATTTTTTTCGAATTTTCTGCCCATTTCCCAACCCTTATATTTTTTGGAAAGGATAAATCGATAGTTCTGAAAGTCCTGGAACATAAAGCTATATAGTCAGACTGCTGCATAAAGCAATTTCAACAACGATCCGTAAACCGGAAGTAGTCGAAATAATGATAGATATTTCGAAAAAAAAGCAAAAAATGGGTGTTTTGGGGAAAAAATAGATTTCTCCGTCCAGTATTAATGGATTAAACGAATTAAGCTTTCGTTGAGTGGCCCGAGGAATGGACTGTCGTATGATGCCCAATTTATACGAATACTATGACCAAGCAGCAAAATATGACAAGCTGAAAATCAAGTATTTTCTGATTTGGGGCATTTTTGGACGCCTGTATCTCGAAATCTTAACCGCAACTTTTTTTTAACTTTCTCTATCGAGAGTCCATTCGATAGTCTTATGAATTATGCCATCCAATAAGACTTTGAAATGTCTGGAATACGATAAAAAAGGGACTGAAAATCGAAAAAAGTCGAAAAATCGTGAAATTTTGCAAAATGCTCTATTACTTTATTATTTAAACAAATTTTTACAAAACGATTACAGATTCGGATAGCTGACCTAATTACGATTCTAACGATGTATAATATGTATTGAGTTATTGAAATTTAATTTTCGATATTTTGACATTTTTGCATTTTTGGCACCTTTGAACATAGGATTTCTCATGGTCATTTTATCTGATCAGATAATGTAATATATCATTACAGAGCCCTGCCGCTATTTAATTGCCCAAACTGGTTATTAAAACTATTCCGACAATAATCTCCATACCGGAAGTATTCAAAAAATGAAAAAAAAAAGGTTAAAAAATTGTCGCTCTTGCGAAAAGCTGGATTTCTCGGTCAGATATTACCGGACCAAAAGAAGTAAAGTGTCGTTGGATAGCCCCATTATATGGCATCTCAATGGTACGATTTCGGTGGTTAGAAAATAAATTGTGGTACGCCGAAAATCTAGTATTTTCCGTTTTTGGAGCCTTTTTAGACGTCTTTTTCTCGAAAACGACAACTCCGATTTTTCTGAAACTTTTTTAACGCAGAGTCCTATGGGTGGGCTATGGCATGAGTCCAACAATAAAAGCATTGAAATAACATAAGTTGTCCAAAAAGAGCCTCAATCTTGGAAAAAAGTTGAAAAATCCTTAGATTACTGAAAATGATCTTCTAATTTTCTTTCTTTGGAAAACAGCTGAATGGATTATTCTGAAACGTCTTGTAGAGAAGGTAAGGTAACCAAACAACTTCTTAAAGCTATCCCGACAATGATCAAAAAAACGGAAGTAGTCGAAAAAATTTCGGATATTTTGAGAGAAAAAAACCGTAAAAATTAAAAAAATGGATATCTTGCGAAAAAAGTGATTACTACGCCAGATTCCACCGAATCAAAACAACTAAAGTGTCATTGGATAGTTCGAACAATGGACAATCTTATGAGATCTAAATGGTAAAAATTCGCGGGTTAGGCAATATATAATGGAACGCTGAAAATCTATTATTTTCCTTTTTGGAGCCTATTCAGACGCTTTTATTTCGAAAACTTCTCTTATTTCCTTTCTTAAACTTCTGTTACTTAGAGTCCTAACGGTGGTCTATGGTGTGAATCCAAATTTAAAAGCCTCAATATATACTCAGCCAAATTAAAAACTTGACACTGGGGAATTTCAACAAATCTTTTTTTTTGGGTAAGTCAAACAAATTTTAAAGTGTTTCTAACGATAGTAAGTAGTAAGATGCCTTTAATTTCATAAAATTGTAAAGTCACGTGGATCACGTAACTTTTGAGCATATAAAGATGAAAAACCTGAAAAACACGTGCAAACACAAACTCGTGAGGTCAATCGATGCAAGTTTGCTTAAACTGACCACGCACACGTAACTTGAACTGGAAAAACAAATTAAAATTGTTATTTTCATCTTTGTTAGAAAATGCCGCGACTTTCAAATGTAGAACGTCTACATGCTATAGGTAGGCTCTATGCTGGTCAGTCTGTGGTCACTGTTGGAAGGGCCTTTAATTGTTCACGCCAGACAATAATTAATCTTAGAATGAGAGTGCTTCAAACTGGAACTATTACCGACCGCCCAAGGGCGGGGGCGCCACGTGTGACGTCACTCCAGGAAGATCAAGCAATACGATTACGTCATCTTAGAAACAGAATTGTCACTGCAACCTCCACAAGTAGAGAAATGTTTGGTGGAAGGGTAACTGCACAAACTGTTCGAAATCGCTTGCAGGCTGCTGGTCTTCAAGATTGGAGGCCCTATAATGGACCAATATTGACACCTCTTCATCGCCGTAACCGACTTGTGTGGGCCACAAGACACATAAGATTTACTCAAAGACAGTGGAATTCGGTTGTCTTTAGTGACGAATCTCGATTCACTTTGAGATTTGCCGATGGCAGGGTCCGAGTGTACCGCAGACGAGGTGAACATTACGCTCAAGTATGTGTCACATAAGTTGACCGATTTGGTGACGGCAGCGTTATGGTTTGGGGTTCTTTTTGTGCACATGGACGTTCTCCTCTTGTTGTTTTTCAAGGGAACTTAAATGCTGTCCAGTACAGGGATCATATTTTGCAACCTGTTCTTCTTCCGTTTATGCAGAGACATGGGCCTGGACTAACGTTTCAACAAGACAATGCTCGACCCCATACAGCAATTGCTACCCAGGATTTTTTAAGAAATGCCGGTGTCCAAGTGCTGGATTGGCCGTCGCTTAGCCCCGACCTTAATCCTATTGAACACATCTGGGACGAACTGGGTCGACGTGTTCGTCAGCAAGTGAATCCACCACTGACGTTGTAGGACCTTCAACATGCTCTTGCTGAGCAGTGGCGACGTCTTCCTCGGGTAGTGTTTACTAATGTTCTGAGATCCATGAGAAGACGTTGTGTGGCAGTACGAGACGCTAGAGGGGGCCACAACCATTACTAAACACTTTATTCCGAGTGTTCTCCAAGTCTGTAAATTTTAATTTTGGGGGTACTGTGACATCACGAACGTTATCAATGTCAAGGACTTTCGGCGAGACGTATTCTTGCTTTCTGTTGATGTCAAGGTCGTCTGTGCACAACATAACGCTAAAATAGTTGCTTTCAACCAAATATTAAAAATCTAGTCCCAAAAATCCCGATTGTCTGCGATATCACCTCGGTGGAAGCGGACGTAAAATACAACTAACACTAACTAACTAACTAAATCCCGAGTGTCAAGTTTTTAATTTGGCTGAGTATAGTATAAATGGTCCAAAAGGGCCACAATCTTTGAAAAGAAGTCGAAAAATCGTTATATCTGTAAATCTGCTTCTAATGGTATAAGGGAGGTAAAACTGTTCAATGGATCTTTCTGAAACTTCTGGTACATGATATTAGGTCCCATACCACTTGTTAAATCTATCCCGATAATGATCCGTAAAGAGGAAGTAGACAAATAAATATTCGATATTTAAAAAAAAAGACGGTAAAAAAAATCGGTGCTCTTGCAACAATCGGGATTTCACCATCGGGTGTGACCAGATCAAAACATCTAAAGTATCATTTGGTAGCTCGATAAATGGGCTATTGTATGACACACTTCCTGTCTGATTCCTGAAAGCCGGTTCAGTGCTGCTTGCAGGTCTAGTTATTTATTATTATTATTTTTTTTTCGCCATAGCCTATTTCTCAGTGCCTGTAACAGATACCGATCTAATTTCCTATCGGAAACCGTGTGGTGGCTACTTGATAATCTATTTTTGAAACTTCTGCGCAGACCGGAAGTGGCCGAATTTCGTTCGGTGCATAAAAATTAAAAAACGGCCGTAGCTTCGTCAATTCTGTACCTATTTTCATACAAATGACATTTTCAGAAACCCTGAGTCTTTTCTCGGACGATAGCAGTTGAAAATTTTGAAATTTCGAAACTTCGTCGCTGACTTCTAGCGTTTGAAAAATGAAAAATTTTGTTTAAGAAACAATTTTTGTTATTTTTCAAAATTTTCAAATTTGACCTACATTTTGGGATACCTAAAGACCATCCGATACCAGAAATGTAAGTTTCATTCCCAGTTAAAGCCCTTTTTTTTCGATTTTTTTCGAATTTTCTGCCCATTTCCCAACCATTATATTTTTTGGAAAGGATAAATCGATAGTTCTGTAATTCCTGGAACATAAAGCTATATAGTCAGACCGCTGCATAAAGCAATTTCAAAAACCGGGTGTCACTGAATCAAAACAACTAAAGTATCGTTTGGTAGCTCAATTAATGGGCTAATGTATGACACACTTCCTGTCTGATTCCTGAAAGCTGGTTCAGTGCTGCTTGCAGGTCTAGTTATTATTATTTTTTTCCGCGGGAGCCTATTTCTCCATGATCGGAAACAGATATCGTTCTGGAACCAAATTTTCTATTGGGAAACCAGTTGGTGGCTACTCCTTAAAACAATTTTGAAACTTCTGCGCAGACCGGAAGTGGCCGAATTTCGTTCGGTGCATAAAAATTAAAAAACGGCCGTAGCTTCGTCAATTCTGTATCTATTTTCATACAAATGACATTTTCAGAAACCCTGAGTCTTTTCTCGGACGATAGCAGTTGAAAATTTTGAAATTTCGAAACTTCGTCGCTGACTTCTAGCGTTTGAAAAATGAAAAATTTTGTTTAAGAAACAATTTTTGTTATTTTTCAAAATTTTCAAATTTGACCTACATTTTTGGATACCTGAAGACCATCCGATACCAGAAATGTAAGTTTCATTCCCAGTTAAAGCCCTTTTTTTTTTCGATTTTTTTCGAATTTTCTGCCCATTTCCCAACCCTTATATTTTTTGGAAAGGATAAATCGATAGTTCTGTAATTCCTGGAACATAAAGCTATATAGTCAGACCGCTGCATAAAGCAATTTCAAAAACCGGGTGTCACTGAATCAAAACAACTAAAGTATCGTTTGGTAGCTCAATTAATGGGCTAATGTATGACACACTTCCTGTCTGATTCCTGAAAGCTGGTTCAGTGCTGCTTGCAGGTCTAGTTATTATTATTTTTTTCCGCGGGAGCCTATTTCTCCATGATCGGAAACAGATATCGTTCTGGAACCAAATTTTCTATTGGGAAACCAGGTGGTGGCTACTCCTTAAAACTATTTTGAAACTTCTGCGCAGACCGGAAGTGGCCGAATTTCGTTCGGTGCATAAAAATTAAAAAACGGCCGTAGCTTCGTCAATTCTGTATCTATTTTCATACAAATGACATTTTCAGAAACCCTGAGTCTTTTCTCGGACGATAACAGTTGAAAATTTTGAAATTTCGAAACTTCGTCGCTGACTTCTAGCGTTTGAAAAATGAAAAATTTTGTTTAAGAAACAATTTTTGTTATTTTTCAAAATTTTCAAATTTGACCTACATTTTTGGATACCTGAAGACCATCCGATACCAGAAATGTAAGTTTCATTCCCAGTTAAAGCCCTTTTTTTTCGATTTTTTTCGAATTTTCTGCCCATTTCCCAACCCTTATATTTTTTGGAAAGGATAAATCGATAGTTCTGTAATTCCTGGAACATAAGCTATATAGTCAGACCGCTGCATAAAGCAATTTCAAAAACCGGGTGTCACTGAATCAAAACAACTAAAGTATCGTTTGGTAGCTCAATTAATGGGCTAATGTATGACACACTTCCTGTCTGATTCCTGAAAGCTGGTTCAGTGCTGCTTGCAGGTCTAGTTATTATTATTTTTTTCCGCGGGAGCCTATTTCTCCATGATCGGAAACAGATATCGTTCTGGAACCAAATTTTCTATTGGGAAACCAGGTGGTGTCTACTCTTTAAAACAATTTTGAAACTTCTGCGCAGACCGGAAGTGGCCGAATTTCGTTCGGTGCATAAAAATTAAAAAACGGCCGTAGCTTCGTCAATTCTGTATCTATTTTCATACAAATGACATTTTCAGAAACCCTGAGTCTTTTCTCGGACGATAGCAGTTGAAAATTTTGAAATTTCGAAACTTCGTCGCTGACTTCTAGCGTTCGAAAAATGAAAAATTTTGTTCAAGAAACAATTTTTGTTATTTTTCAAAATTTTCAAATTTGACCTACATTTTTGGATACCTGAAGACCATCCGATTCCAGAAATGTAAGTTTCATTCCGAGTTATCGCCCTTTATTTTTCGATTTTTTTCGAATTTTCTGCCCATTTCCCAACCCTTATATTTTTTGGAAAGGATAAATCGATAGTTCTGTAATTCCTGGAACATAAAGCTATATAGTCAGACCGCTGAATAAAGCAATTTCAAAAACGAAATGCGACGATTTCGATGGTTAGAAAATAAATTATGGTACGCCGAAAATCTAGTATTTTCCGTTTTTGGAGCCTATTTAGACGTGAGTCTATTTTGGCGTGAGTCCAACAATAAAAGCATTGAAATAACATAACTTGTCCAAAAAGAGCCTCAATCTTGGAAAAAAGTTGAAAAATCCTTATATTGCTGAAAATGATCTTCTAATTTTCTTTCTTTGGAAAACAGCTGAATGGATTATTCTGAAACGTCTTGTACAGAAGGTAAGGTAACCAAACAACTTGTTAAAGCTATCCCGACAATGATCCAAAAAACGGAAGTAGTCGAAAAAAATTCGGATATTTTGAGAAAAAAAAAACGTAAAAATTAAAAAAATGGATATCTTGCTAAAAAAGTGATTACTACGCCAAATATCGCCGAATCAAAACAACTAAAGTGTCATTGGATAGTTCGAACAATGGACAATCTTATGAGATCTAAATTTTAAAAAATCGCGGGTTAGGCAATATATAATGGAACGCTGAAAATCTATTATTTTCCTTTTTCGAGACTATTCAGACGCTTTTATTTCGAAAACTTCTCTTATTTCCTTTCTTAAACTTCTGTTACTTAGAGTCCTAACGGTGGACTATGGTGTGAATCCAAATTTAAAAGCCTCAATATAGTATAAATGGTCCAAAAGGGCCACAATCTTTGAAAAGAACTCGAAAAATCGTTATATCTGTAAATCTGCTTCTAATGGTATGAGGGAGGTAAAACTGTCCAATGGATCTTTCTGAAACTTCTGGTACAGTAAATTAAGTTCCCATACCACTTGTTAAATCTATCCCGATAATGATCCGTAAACAGGAAGTAGTCAAATAAATATTCGATATTTAAAAAAAAAAGACAGTAAAAAAAAATCGGTGCTCTTGCAACAATCGGGATTTCACCGTCGGGTGTGACCGGATCAAAATATCTAAAGTATCGTTTTGTACCTCGATAAATGGGCTATTGTATGACACACTTCCTGTCTGATTCCTGAAAGCCGGATCAGTGCTGCTTGCAGGTCTAGTTATTATTATTTTTTTCCGCGGTAGCCTATTTCTCCATGATCGGAAACAGATATCGATCTGGAACCAAATTTTCTATTGGGAAACCATGTGGTGCCTACTCCTTAAAACAATTTTGAAACTTCTGCGCATACCGGAAGTTACCGAATTTTGTGCGGTGCATAAAAATTAAAAAACGGCTGTAGCTTCGTCAATTCTGTACCTATTTTCATACAAATGACATTTTCGGACAATAGCAGTTGAAAATTTCGAAATTTCGAAACTTCGTCTCTGACTTCTAGCGTTCGAAAAATTAAAAATTTTCTTTAAGAGACAATTTTTTTTATTTTTCAAAATTGTCATATTTTACCTGCATTTTTGGATACCTGAACGCCATCCGATACCAGAAATATAAGTTTCATTCCGAGTTATCGCCCTTTATTTTTCGATTTTTTTCGAATTTTCTGCCCATTTCCCAACTCTTATATTTTTTGTAAAGGATAAATCGACAGTTCTGAAAGTCCTGGAACATAAAGGTATATAGTCAGACCGCTGCATAAAGCAATTTCAAAAACGATCCGGAAACCGGAAGTAGTCGAAATAATGATAGATATTTCGAAAAAAACGCAAAAAATGGGTGTTTCGGGGGAAAACTTGATTTCTCCGTCCAGTATCAATGGATTAAACAAATTAAGCTTTCGTTGAGTAGCCCGAGGAATGGACTGTCGTATGATGCCCAATTTATACGGATACTATGACCAAGCAGCAAAATATGACAAGCTGAAAATCAAGTATTTTTTGATTTTGAGCGTTTTTGGACGCCTTTATCTCAAAAACTTAACATACATTTTTTTTTAACTTTCTCTATCGAGAGTCCTTTAGTTAGTCTTGTGCATGAAAACATCCAAGAAGTCTTTGAAATGTCTGGAATAGGATAAAAAAGGGACTGAAAATCGAAAAAAGTCGAAAAATCGTGAAGTTTTGCAAAATGCTCTATTACTTTATTATTTAATCAGATTTTTACGAAAAGGTTACACATTCAGATAGCTGACCTAATTACGATTCTAACGATGTATAATATGTATTGAATTATTGAAATTTAATTTTCGATATTTTGACATTTTTGAATTTTTGGCACTTTTGAACATAGGATTTCTCAGGGCCATTTTATCTGATCAGATAATGTAATATATCATTACAGAGCCCTGTGGCTATCTAATTGCCCAAATTGGTTATTAAAACTACCCCAACAATAATCTCCATACCGGACGTATTCAAAAAATGAAGAAAAATGTTAAAAAAAATTAGCGCTCGTGCGAAAAACTTGATTTCTCCATCAGAACTTAGCCGACCAAAAGAACTAAAATGTCGCTGGATAGCCCCATTAATGGACTATCAGATGACATCTGAATGATACGATTTAGATGGCTAGGAAATAAATTATGGTACGCCAAAAATCTAGTATTTTCCGTTTTGGAGCATTTTGAGAGGCCTTTTTCTCAAACACAACAACTACGTTTTTTCTTAAACATTTTTTACTTAGAGTCCTATAGGTGGACTATGGCGTGAGTCCAAAAATGACATTTTCGGACAATATCAGTTGAAAATTTCGAAATTTCGAAACTTCGTCTCTGACTTCTAGCGTTCGAAAAATTAAAAATTTTCTTTAAGAGACAATTTTTTTTATTTTTCAAAATTGTCATATTTTACCTGCATTTTTGGATACCTGAAGGCCATCCGATACCAGAAATATAAGTTTCATTCCGAGTTATCGCCCTTTATTTTTCGATTTTTTTCGAATTTTCTGCCCATTTCCCAACTCTTATATTTTTTGTAAAGGATAAATCGACAGTTCTGAAAGTCCTGGAACATAAAGGTATATAGTCAGACCGCTGCATAAAGCAATTTCAAAAACGATCCGGAAACCGGAAGTAGTCGAAATAATGATAGATATTTCGAAAAAAACGCAAAAAATGGGTGTTTCGGGGGAAAACTTGATTTCTCCGTCCAGTATCAATGGATTAAACAAATTAAGCTTTCGTTGAGTAGCCCGAGGAATGGACTGTCGTATGATGCCCAATTTATACGGATACTATGACCAAGCAGCAAAATATGACAAGCTGAAAATCAAGTATTTTCTGATTTTGAGCGTTTTTGGACGCCTTTATCTCAAAAACTTAACATACATTTTTTTTTTAACTTTCTCTATCGAGAGTCCTTTAGTTAGTCTTGTGCATGAAAACATCCAAGAAGTCTTTGAAATGTCTGGAATAGGATAAAAAAGGGACTGAAAATCGAAAAAAGTCGAAAAATCGTGAAATTTTGCAAAATGCTCTATTACTTTATTATTTAATCAGATTTTTACGAAAAGGTTACACATTCAGATAGCTGACCTAATTACGATTCTAACGATGTATAATATGTATTGAATTATTGAAATTTAATTTTCGATATTTTGACATTTTTGAATTTTGGGCACTTTTGAACATAGGATTTCTCAGGGCCATTTTATCTGATCAGATAATGTAATATATCATTACAGAGCCCTGTGGCTATCTAATTGCCCAAATTGGTTATTAAAACTACCCCAACAAAAATCTCCATACCGGACGTATTCAAAAAATGAAGAAAAATGTTAAAAAAAACTTAGCCGACCAAAAGAACTAAAATGTCGCTGGATAGCCCCATTAATGGACTATCATATGACATCTGAATGATACGATTTAGATGGCTAGGAAATAAATTATGGTACGCCAAAAATCTAGTATTTTCCGTTTTGGAGCATTTTGAGAGGCCTTTTTCTCAAACACAACAACTACGTTTTTTCTTAAACATTTTTTACTTAGAGTCCTATAGGTGGACTATGGCGTGAGTCCAAAAATGACATTTTCGGACAATAGCAGTTGAAAATTTCGAAATTTCGAAACTTCGTCTCTGACTTCTAGCGTTCGAAAAATTAAAAATTTTCTTTAAGAGACAATTTTTTTTATTTTTCAAAATTGTCATATTTTACCTGCATTTTTGGATACCTGAAGGCCATCCGATACCAGAAATATAAGTTTCATTCCGAGTTATCGCCCTTTATTTTTCGATTTTTTTCGAATTTTCTGCCCATTTCCCAACTCTTATATTTTTTGTAAAGGATAAATCGACAGTTCTGAAAGTCCTGGAACATAAAGCTATATAGTCAGACCGCTGCATAAAACAATTTCAAAAACGATCCGGAAACCGGAAGTAGTCGAAATAATGATAGATATTTCGAAAAAAACGCAAAAAATGGGTGTTTCGGGGGAAAACTTGATTTCTCCGTCCAGTATCAATGGATTAAACAAATTAAGCTTTCGTTGAGTAGCCCGAGGAATGGACTGTCGTATGATGCCCAATTTATACGGATACTATGACCAAGCAGCAAAATATGACAAGCTGAAAATCAAGTATTTTCTGATTTTGAGCGTTTTTGGACGCCTTTATCTCAAAAACTTAACATACATTTTTTTTTAACTTTCTCTATCGAGAGTCCTTTAGTTAGTCTTGTGCATGAAAACATCCAAGAAGTCTTTGAAATGTCTGGAATAGGATAAAAAAGGGACTGAAAATCGAAAAAAGTCGAAAAATCGTGAAATTTTGCAAAATGCTCTATTACTTTATTATTTAATCAGATTTTTACGAAAAGGTTACACATTCAGATAGCTGACCTAATTACGATTCTAACGATGTATAATATGTATTGAATTATTGAAATTTAATTTTCGATATTTTGACATTTTTGAATTTTTGGCACTTTTGAACATAGGATTTCTCAGGGCCATTTTATCTGATCAGATAATGTAATATATCATTACAGAGCCCTGTGGCTATCTAATTGCCCAAATTGGTTATTAAAACTACCCCAACAATAATCTCCATACCGGACGTATTCAAAAAATGAAGAAAAATGTTAAAAAAAATTAGCGCTCGTGCGAAAAACTTGATTTCTCCATCAGAACTTAGCCGACCAAAAGAACTAAAATGTCGCTGGATAGCCCCATTAATGGACTATCATATGACATCTGAATGATACGATTTAGATGGCTAGGAAATAAATTATGGTACGCCAAAAATCTAGTATTTTCCGTTTTGGAGCATTTTGAGAGGCCTTTTTCTCAAACACAACAACTACGTTTTTTCTTAAACATTTTTTACTTAGAGTCCTATGGGTGGACTATGGCGTGAGTCCAAAAATAAAAGCATTGAAATAACATAAGTTGTCCAAAAAGAGCTTCAATCTTGGAAAAAAGTTGAAAAATCCTCAAATTACTGAAAATGCTCTTCTATTAGTCTTTGTTTTGAAAACAGCTCAATGGGTGTTTCTAAAACTTCTGGTACAAAAACGTTAACTATCCAAACAACATATTAAAACTATCCCGACGATGATCCAAAAAACGGAAGTAGTTGATTACAACGCCATATTTCAACGAATCAAAACAACTAAAGTGTCATTGGATAGCCCGAACAATGGGCGACCTTATGACATCTCAATGGTAAAAAATCGCTGGTTACGTAATATATTATGAGATGCTGAAAATCTAGTATTTTCCTTTTTGGAGCCTATTCAAACGATTTTATCTCGAAAATTACTCGTATTTCCTTTCTTAAACTTCTGTTACTTAGAGTCCTAACGCTGGTCTGGGGTGTGAATCCAAATTTAAAAGCCTCAATATAGTATAAATGGTCCAAAAGGGCCACAATCTTTGAAAAGAACTCGAAAAATCGTTATATCTGTAAATCTGCTTCTAATGGTATGAGGGAGGTAAAACTGTCCAATGGATCTTTCTGAAACTTCTGGTACAGTAAATTAAGTTCCCATACCACTTGTTAAATCTATCCCGATAATGATCCGTTAACAGGAAGTAGTCAAAAAAATATTCGATATTTAAAAAAAAAAGACAGTAAAAAAATCGGTGCTCTTGCAACAATCGGGATTTCACCGTCGGGTGTGTCCGGATCAAAACATCTAAAGTATCGTTTGGTAGCTCGATAAATAGGCTATTGTATGACATGCTTCCTGTCTGATTCCTGAAAGCCGGTTCAGTGCTGCTTACAAGTCTAGTTATTATTTTTTTTTTGTGTGTTTTTCCTGCAAATCTTATATCTCAGAATCTAACAGTGGAATCTTTCTGAAACTTTGACCTACCCCCCCAAGAATGGGTGGTGGCTTTGGAATAGGTATGTTTTCAAACGTTTTACACATCCGAAATCACCGAATTTTACGAACGAATGCATTTGACCTACATTGCTGTAGGTGACTTTTTGACCTATTTAACTAAAAAAAAAATCTTTGAGTACCTTGAATCATTTACCTCAAATCCCCAATTTCGGATTTTCGAAAATTCGTCGCTGTGATTTCGAACCGGAAGTTAAAATCAACTTGACAACTTCTTTAATAGTTTTCATGAAATTCAGTATGTAAGTAGATCCTACTGATACAACTTGAAAAATGTCATTAGAAATTTTCTGTATTATCTCCCCTTGATGAAATTAAGGATCAAAGTTTTTAAAAAAATCGACGAAAAATAAGTCCGATTGCCTTGAAATTGTATTTCTTTACTAGTTACGACACTACTGATTCGCACACCAAAAATGGAGTTTGTAGCCCAAACCGGAAGTGCCACCATCTTGAAATTTGAAATATCGCTAAGGCTTTTTTGATATTTTACTTACAGACAAGGGGATTATATTTTCCAAATCCTTGAAGGAAAGCCCATAAAATGTAGGCAGTAGAATTTTGATTTAGGTCAACTGATGGACGCCATTTTGAATTGAAAATGAAAAATAGTGAAAAATCCACATTAATGTGCATGAAAACATACACAATTGGTCGTGACTTAGAGAATGTGTCTCCTATTACCGAAAGTATTACATTTCAGGATAGCCTGGATCATGGTCGAATGTTTGGTATTTGAATATTTCAAAAATTCGAATTTCTGCTTTGATGTTTTCCGTGCCGACAAGGTTGTTTTCGAGTTTAGCTGCTTTTGATTTCGCGCATGCGCTACACAGGAACCAACGGTACCATGAGTACTAAATTCCGGCGAGCAACTTTTCACGTTGGTACCTAGGTACCCTGAAAATTTCAAGGTGATACCTGTATTCGTTCAAGTCGTTTGTTCTTGTCTGCCTTTCGTCCTTTTTTTTCTAAGTCAATTTACGGCTTCCATGAGGGGAAAAAATTTGAATTTCGCCGTGACACCGGCACTGATTGTCCGAAAACCATGAAATTTGGACACAATACGCCCATTACCACCCCGGACTCTGTGCTTTACCCCCATTTTGATCCCATTTAAAAAAAAAGAGTTTTAGCAAAAAAACGATTTTCGGAATTTATTATTGGTTTTAACCCTGTAATACCCAGACATGATATACATCTTATTATAATCCCTCTGAAATATTTTAATTATTTACTGCTATAATATGAATTATCACTTATTCCCCGTTAAATAAATATCGGTGACCTGGTGCAGGTGTACAACTTCAAGGACCCTGACCTCAATACAATTTACGGCTTCCATGAGGGGAAAAAAGTGGAATTTCGCCGTGACACCGGCGGACGCTCTAGAGGCCAAAGTTAATATCCGATTGACTTTAAATTTATGCGCAGTGTTTAAGGTCATGACACGAAGAAGCCTACAGTATTGATTTTCAGTGATATCTGATATTTACTGCCATTTCCGATAATTACCGTCAGAGTTATTGCCCTTGATCACTTTAAAAAATCTTGTGGACGCTCTAGAGGCTAAATTCAATATCCGATTGACTTTAGAAGAAGCCAATTGATTTTCAGCGATTTCCGATTGAATCCTTTGAAAATCACACCTAACTCTAAAACTTAAGGCAAGAAACTGGCCGGTTTACATTGAAGCACAACTAATTCCTGTCCTGCGTACTCTGTATATAATATACGGTTTTCTAAATATGCCTTGGATGGTAGCCACAAGTCGACAATTTTTGTTTTGTATTTTTCCCATTTTGTTCATAAGGTAAATATAATTTTTCAGATACCTGATGACATTTATACTTATTGTTTCAATAGATTCTAATAACCCCCTTTGCAGTTAAGAGTGTATCCGTTAGAAGACCATGCAAAAATCGCAAAAAGTGCTAAGATGGGGGGGTCGGTAGTTTTTGATCAAACTTATGGTATGACACCCCCTAGGGGCAAGAGGTAACATGCTGAAGTGGTTACAGTCTGATGTCGCGCTAAAGGACTGTACAGGAATTATTCATTTTATGGGTAAAATTGCGGTTTTCACATGTGTATTTATCACCTTTTTTAAGCACAGACTGCATTCTATGGTGGAATAGCAACCTTCTAATTTTGACCCTGTCTGATAAAGCGGGTGGTCAACTTCTACCCCAGCACTAATTTGAAAAAAAAAATCAGTACATACTAATTTTGTGTGGACTTGTTTTAGGGTACCATATTCACATTGTCCTTATAGTGCAGAAAAAGATACACTGTAACTTTTACTTTCATGGTCGCAAGTAGAATTTCTTTGGATGGTTTTGAAGTGCTAAGCACATAGTATCCATAGGTGTAAAAAAAATGACCGGAATGCAACATACTTAAAATATACAGCTTATTGAAAAGTGCTAAAAAAAGGCTTTTGTGATACATTTTTTTGCGAATTTAATTAGAGAAATAAATTTTTTGACTTTTATACCTTTTCATCATATCCATAGCCATTATTTGTACCATGTTGTACTCTATATAAGTGTGTATTTGTATTTATTGTATATTTGGTATTGTCGTATTGTCCCTTTAACATATTTGTTGTATTGTCTCTTTAAGATTTCATTTTCAAACAAATTACCGAAAATGGCTACAAAATGTTTAATTTCAGAGCATGTTTCCACATTCATTTTGGGACACATCCACTGATTTCTACAATACAGAAATGTGGAAGCTTAAATATTTTAAAACGGCAACGAAGCCTAATTGCGTCGAAGTGGGTGACATTGAACAGTGTAGTATGGTAGCTACAGCTCTCGGGCACCGTCAGCTGCACCTTCAGGGCCGGATTTAGAATAAGAGAGGCCCTAGGCAAACCCCCTGAACAGGGCCCACGACATGGACCTTGGGGCCCTGAGACAAGCAACTCGGTGAGAGGGTGCGTCGGGGGAAGTCATGCGGTTGGTGGTTCGAATCTCACTTTTAGGTGAATTTTTCATTTTCGTTGGATTATTTTATTTAAAATAATGTCTATTTGAGAGTAATGGATATGTTTGTTAAGATTGAGCACGTCGAAACTCCAATGGAAGGTCGTGGACAACTGCAGAAGTCAATTCCCGTTGACGCCAGATGAGCCATGAACGATTACAGGCCTTTGAAAGTATTTTTTTTTCAAGATATTTTTATAAAACAGATACTAATGTATTTTAGGGCTGGTAGTAAACACCATATGAATGAAAAGGAAAATAAATTGTTATTTTTTTTTATCTACTACGGTTAATTATCTCCAAAATAGGGAAATTACAGGTTAATTTCATGGGTTATTGTTTCCTTTACCTAGTTTTTGTCAAGTCGAGTCCGGTCATTTTTATTTTTTGTATCAAATGTTGGGATGTTGCTTGTTCACGTGAGCATAAATTTTTTAAACCCACCCCATGAAAGAAGAAGCTATAGGGCGTCAAACTTTGGGTGACCAAAAATGGGGAATTTAGACAGGCTTTGATATCCAGTCCGTATACAGATCTCGTTCGCCAGAATCGTCTGAAGTTAATATTGTGGTAACAGCACTGAGTCATCGATAAACTGTGTGAGTATGGTCTTTCTGCTACGTATAGTAAAGGTGTAAGGACTTGCCAAAGTTGGTATTTGAGAAAAGACAGATTTTGGCAATTTCGCAATATGAAAAATGTTTTTTCAATTTTCTCATACAGGAATTGAAAGATTTATATAATATTGCACATTTATGTGTTTTGGGACTATCCCAACGTATAAACCAAATTTGGTCAAAATCTGTGATTGAAGCCTTAGCACCTTCTGCATGGTTTTCTCGCGGATACGGTCTTAATATGAAAGCTTTCATATCTGCTATGCAGATCTAGTTATTAAGCTTTCATATGTATTACATATGAAAGCTTATTGTTTCTGTTAAGATTATTATTATTAAGCTTTCATATGTATTACATATGAAAGCTTATTGTTTCTGTTAAGATTATTATTATTATTATTATTATTATTATTTTGTGTTTTTCCTGCAAATATTATATCTCAGAATCTAACAGTGGGATCTTTCTGAAACTTTGACCTACCCCCACAAGAATGGATGGTGGCTTTGGAATAGGTATGTTTTCAAAACGTTTTACACATCCGAAATCACCGAATTTTACGAACGCATGCATTTGACCTACATTGCTGTAACTTTGTGACTTTTTAACCTATTTTACTAAAAAAAAAATCCTTGAGTACCTTGAATCATTTACTTCAAATCTGCTATTTCGGATTTTCGAATTTCAAAAATTCGTCGCTGTGATTTCTAACCGGAAGTTAAAATCAACTTGACAACTTCTTTAATAGTTGCACGATTTTCATGAAATTTAGAATGTTAGTAGATCTTACCGATACAACTTGAAAAATGTCATTAGAAATTTTCTGTATTATCTCCCCTTGATGAAATTAAAGATCAAAGTTTTAAAAAAAATCGACGAAATATAGGTCCGATTGCCTTGAAATTGTATTTCTTTACTAGCAACGACACTACTGATTCGCACACAAAAAATGGAGTTTGTAGCCCAAACCGCAAGTGCCACCATCTTGAAATGTGAACTATCGCTAAGGCTTTTTTGATATTTTACTTACAGACAAGGGGATTATATTTTCCAAATCCTTGAAGGAAAGCCCATAAAATGTAGGCAGTAGAATTTTGATTTAGGTCAACTGATGGACGCCATTTTGAATTGAAAATGAAAAATAGTGAAAAATCCACATTAATGGGCTTGAAAACATACACAATTGGTCGTGACTTAGAGAAAGTGTCTCCTATTACCGAAATTATTACATTTCAGGATAGCCTGGGTCATGGTCGAATGTTTGGTATTTGAATATTTCAAAAATTCGAATTTCTCCTTTGATGTTTTCCGTGCCGACAAGGTTGTTTTCGAGTTTAGCTTGTTTTGATTTCGCGCATGCGCTACACAGGAACCAACGCTACCATGAGTACTAAATTCCGGCGAGCAACTTTTCACGTTGGTACCTAGGTACCCTGTAAATATCAAGGTGATACCTGCATTCGTTCAAGTCGTTTATTCTTGTCACCTGCCTTTCGTCGTTTCCGCCATGACACCGGCACCGATTGTCCGAATACCATGAAATTAGGACACAATACGCCCATTACCACCCCGGACTCTGTGCTTTACAGCCATTTTGATCCCATTAAAAAAAAAGAGTTTTAGCAAAAAAACGATTTTCGGAATTTAATATTGGTTTTAACCCTGTTATACCCAGACATGATATACATATTATTATAATCCCTATGAAATATTTTAATTATTTACTGCTATAATATGAATTATCACTTACTCCCCGTTAAATAAATATCGGTCACCGGGTGCAGCTGTACAACTTCAAGGACCCTGGCCTCAAGTGCATGGGACCAACTCGACATTTTCTGAAATGTCAATAAAAGCCCTGGAATGATTTCATTTAAAAGAAATAATCAGAAAGTAAATCTATTTTTATTTATATGCTATTTGTTGCCAGAAAATATATTTTGTTACTAGTCTAATTCAAATTTAAAAATAAACAATATTTTTTCTGAAAATCAATGTCGAAATTTAATGTATCATATATGATACAATGGGTCTGAGGCATATTTTATTGATATATAGAAATTAATGCAGTGTTCTCATTATGTGTTAAAAGAGTGCCAGAAATGTCTCGAAATTCAGCCATTTGTGTATTTAGTATTTAAAGTATATGCGTGTATTACAAAGCTCTGATTTGTGTGATTTGTGTACACCCCGCTCCCCCCTCCCCGTGTCACTATCATGTACATATCAATTCTGCTGCCAACCCACCCACGCGAACATGACTAAATTATGAAACACTGTCTAGTCGTTTGTATGTTACGACAAAACGAGGCCAGCGTGGCTCATTTGTGCAGAACGGAAGGCCTTGCAAGGATTAGTGTCTAATCGTTCGGATGCTACGAAAACCCGAGGTCAAAGTGGTTCCCCGTTGGCAGTGGTGAAGTATGGAAGGCCTAGCAAGGATCTGTGTCTAGTCGTTTCGATGGGACGAAGAACGCCCGTCCCCTTGTCCATGGTACAAGGATTAGTGCCTAGTCGCTTGGATGGTATGCAAAACAGAGGTCCCCGTTCTCTCCCTTTGTCCGTTGTTCTTAACCGAAGGCCCGACAACTAACTTTGCGTGCAGTTTTTTGGGTAGAACGAAAAATCACCCTTTGCATTTGGAATTTTATGCACCCACACCACCCTCGAATAACGCTTAACATAGCATTTTGTTTTCACTACCTACATTGTAAAATTTGTTTGATTTCACAGTGAAAGATTTTGATGAAACTTGACATGCATGTTTATAACCCAAAGATATGGTTCCTTTCGATATTTGCGCATATCGAATCGTAACTTCATGAATTATGGTCCCTGATTCTAAGAAAAATCACTTTATATTTCGCGTGTTCTCTATCTATCTCTCGGAAATGGAATATGGAAATACACAAGCTAGCTAGTGTAATACAGGGTGGTGGTGGTGGGGATGAGGTCTTCTATTTGCAATGATTTTTTGACTACAAAATATACGCTCTAACTCATTACTCAAACTAAAGCAAAAAAGCGGGACCGTAAACCTAATTTTATATATTCTTACAATAGCAACGCACTTCGGGATTAACTTAGAAATGGTTCCACTACTGATGTCTTCCGCCTTACTCCTGCCACAGTAGTGGCTTGTCCTACGGAGTTCCTTTCCGCAAGTTTTTTTTAGTCAAATGACTACAAAAAAGTTACTGGCCTATGTATAGCTCCCTTAATTTACACATAAACTGACCTAAAACTGCACTGCACATATAATAAACCAATTCCCATTGAAATAAAGGTGAAGCCGTACCGCATAATTATATGATTTGATGAAACCCAACTGCTACCTGAAGTTTCTCGCCTATCGAAGTTATAATATCCGCCGGTGTCATGGCGGTCGCACATTATAAGAATCATTGCTTTGAAAATGTAGAACGCATTAACACAAAGAAAAACTGATCGGTAACTAGTTTAGTGGTCCAGTCTTCACTGTAATTTGTGATAGAATCACTTATTTAAAAAAAACTGAATGATGTAAAAATAAAAATGATTGGAGTGCCCAAGTTTAGATTTGTCGTTGATTTCATAAAGATGTTAGGATATAGAACGTTAAATACTGTGTGATTCAACATAGCGGCCGAGGGGTTTAATATGATATAAGTACGAAATAGATGTACATGTAGTACCAAATGGTTTATATGTATGAGAGTCAAGGTTTGGACTAAATGTCTTGGGGAAGTAGGAGGCGACTAGTATGTACCTCTCTTTAGTGGACCGATGTGAGATTCCCCATTGTATTAACTGGACGGGTAGGCCTATTCACCTTCGGTTATGTGTCAATGTTAAATAAGCGGCTTCTTATCAACACGATCGGCTCTGGGCCGGTTTAATTCTACGTATCTCTCGTAGCTGAGAGAAGAAAGATTTTTTAGCCAAGAGAATATCTTCCGTCAAAGTGATTGTTGATTCATAGATTCTAATAACCCCTTTTACAGTTTATATGAAAGCTTTGATATCTGCTATGCAGATCTAGTTATTATTATTTTTTTTTGTGTTTTTCCTGCAAATCTTATATCTCAGAATCTAACCTTGGGATCTTTCTGAAACTTTGGCCTACCCCCCCAAGAATGGGTGGTGGCTTTGGAATAGGTATATTTTCAAAACATTTTACACATCCGAAATTACCGAATTTTACGAACGAATGCATTTGACCTACATTGCTGTAACTTTGTGACTTTTTGACCTATTTTACTAAAAACAAATTCTTTGAGTACCTTGAATCATTTACTTCAAATCTGCAATTTCGGATTTTCGAGATTCGAAAATTCGTCGCTGTGATTTCGAACCGGAAGCTAAAATCAACTTGACAACTTCTTTAATAGTTGCACGATTTTCATGAAATTAAGAATGTAAGTAGATCTTACCGACACAAATTACAAATTTTCTGTATTATCTCCCCTTGATGAAATTAAGGATCAAAGTTTTCAAAAAAATCGACGAAATATAAGTCCGATTGCCTTGAAATTGTATTTCTTTACTAGCTACGACACTACTAATTCGTAGACAAAAAATGGAGTTTGTACCCCGAACCGGAAGTGCCACCATCTTGAAATGTGAAATATCGCTAAGGCTTTTTTGATATTTTACTTACAGACAAGGGAATTATATTTTCCAAATCCTTGAAGGAAAGCCCATAAAATGTAGGCAGTAGAATTTTGATTTAGGTCAACTGATGGACGCCATTTTGAATTGAAAATGAAAAATAGTGAAAAATCCATTTTAATGGGCTTGAAAACATACACAATTGGTCGAGGCTTAGAGAATCTGTCTCCTATTACCGAAATTAATACATTTCATGATAGCCTGGATCATGATCGAATGTTTGGTATTTGCATATTTCAAAAATTCGAATTTCGCCTTTGATGTTTTCCGTGCCGACAAGGTTGTTTTCGAGTTTAGCTGGTTTTAACTTCGCGCATGCGCTACGCCGGAACCAACGTTACCATGAGTACTAAATTCCGGCGAGAAACTTTTCACGTTGATACCTAGGTACCCTCAAAATTTCAAGGTGATACCTGCATTCGTTCAAGTCGTTTGTTCTTGTCACCTACCTTTCGTCGTTTTTTTTTTTTAAGTCAATTTACAGCTTCCATCAGGGGAAAAAAGTGGAATTTCGTCGTGACACCGGCACCGATTGTCCGAAAACCATGAAATTTGGACACAATACGCCCATTACCACCCCGGACTCTGTGCCTTACTCCCATTTTGATCCGATTAAATAAAAATAGTTTTAGCAAAAAAAACGATTTTCGGAGTTTTAATATTGGTTTTAACCCTGTAATACCCAGCATATCAGATATGCACACCTACATGATATAAATATTATTATAATCCCTATGAAATATTTTAATTATTTACTGCTATAATATGAATTATCATTTATTCCCCGTTAAATAAATATCGGTCACCGGGTGCAGCTGTACAACTTCAAGGACCCTGGCCTCAAGTCAATTTACGGCTTCCATGAGGGGAAAAGGGTGGACATTTTAGCCGTGACACCGGCACCGATTGTCCGAAAACCATGAAATTTGGACACAATACGCCCATTACCACCCGGACTATGTGCTTTACCCCCTTTTGATCTCATTAAAAAAAAAGAGTTTTAGCAAAAAAACGATTTTCGGAATTTAATATTGGTTTTAATTAATTTTGAAATTGCAAATGCAAAGAGATTTTATCGCCTCTTCCGTATGTGATAGGTATTCGTACTTTACACATTATCCTTAAAAGACAATTTTTTAAAATGACCGCAAGGATGTATCGACACTAGAAACCGAAATCGCCTATTTTGACCTTTTTTGACTGCTGAGGCATCCTTCCGGTGGTCCAAATGTTTGGAAATTCTAGCGGTTTGCTGCGCCGCGATGATATTTATCACATATTAAATTGAGAAAATGCTCAGATATCAAGAACAATAAAAATTCGATAAAATACGGCAATTTTTTAAGCAAAAAACGTTTGATTGTTGGGGGTGGGTTTTGAATTTTATTTGGACGTTCTCGGAATCCAACACTCTTCTATTTTTAATATGTGATAGCTAGAATCCCAAGGTACATTCTGTGAAATTTGAAGGCAATCGGAGCACAGGAACGTTGCCTGGGCAGAGCAAATCAACCCGGTAGCGAAAATTTGCTCATTCTTCAAAGTGATTATCATATTGTGTTATGATCGCCATGTGAGATCAATCCGAGTCCCTGATCCACCGTCACCTACCAAACCACTCCGAAATACACCCAAAATCCCCAAATCGACCCTAATTTCTTTTTACTTCGCGCATGCGCCACGCTGGAACCAAAGGTACGTTGACTACCAAATTCCGGCGAGGAACTTTTCACGTTGGTACCTAGGTGCACTGAAAACTTCAAGGCGATACCTCCATTCGTTCAGGTCGTTTGTTCTTGACACGGTTCCTGCCGTTCGTTTTTTTCCGCCATTTACGGCTTCTGTAAGGGCGAAAAAAGTGAAATTTCGCCACGACACCGGCACCGATTGTCCCAAAACCATGAAATTTGGACACAATACGTCCATTACCACTCTTTGACTTACTCCCATTTTGATCAGATTAAAAAAAAGGAGTTTCAGCAAAAAATAAACAACCGATTTTCAGAATTTAAATTTGGTTTTAATTAATTTTGAAATTCCAAATGCAAAGGGATCTTATCGCCTCTTCCGTATGTGATTGCTATTAGTACTATACACATTATCCGTAAAAGACATTTTTTAAAAAAATGAACGCAACGCCAAAAACCGAAATCGACTATTTTGACTTTATCATACATTAAATATTATATGCCATCGGTTAATTTTTATACGCCCACATTGAAATGTGGTCGTATATTGTCGTCGCCGCCGTCCGGCCGGCTAAAGTTAATATCCGATTACTTTAAATTTATACACAGCGTTTAAGGTCATGAGACGAAGAAGCCTATTGATTTTCAGCGATTTACGATAATTACTGTCAGAATTATGGTCCTTGACCACTTCAATTATACACAGTGTTTAAGGTCCTGAGATGAAGAAGCCAATTGATTTTCAGCGATTTCCGATCGCTCTAGAGGCCAAAGTTAATGTCCGATTGACATTAAATTTATACACAGTGGTTAAGGTCATGAGACGAAGTAGGCGATTGATTTGCAGCGATATCTCATATTTACTGCCAGAGTTGTGGCCCCTGATCACTTCAAAATATCTTGTGGACGCTCTAGAGGCCAAAGTTAATATCCGATTGACTTTAAATTTATGCGCAGTGTTTAAGGTCATGACACGAAGATGCCTACAGTATTGATTTTCAGCGATATCTGATATTTACTGCCATTTCCGATAATTACCGTCAGAGTTATTGCCCTTGATCACTTTAAAAAATCTTGTGGGCGCTCTAGAGGCTAAATTCAATATCCGATTGACTTTAAATTTATACAGTTTTTAAGGTCATGAGATGAAGAAGCCAACTGATTTTCAGCGTTTTCCGATTGATTCCTTTGAAAATCACACCTAACTCTAAAACTAAAGGCAAGAAACGGGCCGGTTTACATTGAAGCACAACTAATTCCTGTCCTGCGTACTCTGTATATAATATACGGTTTTCTAAATATGCCTTGGATGGTAGCCACAAGTCGACAATTTTTGTTTTGTATTTTTCCCATTTTGTTCATAAGGTAAATGTAATTTTTCAGATACCTGATGACATTTATACTTATTGTTTCAATAGATGCTAACAACCCCCTTTGCAGTTAATATGAAAGCTTTCATATCTGCTATGCAGATCTAGTTATTATTAAGCTTTCATATGTATTACATATGAAAGCTTATTGTTTCTGTTAAGATTATTATTATTATTATTTTTTTTTGTGTGTTTTTCCTGCAAATCTTATATCTCAGAATCTAACCGTGGGATCTTTCTGAAACTTTGACCTACCTCCCCCCTCCAAGAATGGGTGGTGGCTTTGTAATAGGTATGTTTTCAAAACGTTTTACACATCCGAAATCACCGAATTTTACGAACGAATTCATTTGACCTACATTGCTGTAACTTTGTGACTTTTTGACCTATTTTACTAAAAAAAAAATCTTTGAGTACCTTGAATCATTTACTTCAAATCTGCTATTTCGGATTTTCGAATTTCAAAAATTCGTCGCTGTGATTTCGAATTGGAAGTTAAAATCAACTTGACAATTTCTTTAATAGTTGCACGATTCTCATGAAATTCAGTATATAAGTAGATCTTACCGATACAACTTGAAAAATGTCATTAGAAATTTTCTGTATTATCTCTCCTTGATGAAATTAAGGATCAAATTTTAAAAAAAAATAGACGAAATATAGGTCCGATTGCCTTGAAATTGTATTTCTTTACTAGTTACGACACTACTGATTCGTACATAAAAAATGGAGTTTGTAGCCCAAACCGCAAGTGCCACCATCTTGAAATGTGAAATATCGCTAAGGCTTTTTTGATATTTTACTTACAGACAAGGGGATTATATTTTCCAAATCCTTGAAGGAAAGCCCATAAAATGTAGGCAGTAGAATTTTGATTTAGGTCAACTGATGGACGCCATTTTGAATTGAAAATGAAAAATAGTGAAAAATCCACATTAATGGGCTTGAAAACATACACAATTGGTCGTGACTTAGAGAAAGTGTCTCCTATTACCGAAATTATTACATTTCAGGATAGCCTGGATCATGGTCGAATGTTTGGTATTTGAATATTTCAAAAATTCGAATTTCTCCTTTGATGTTTTCCGTGCCGACAAGGTTGTTTTCGAGTTTAGCTGCTTTTGATTTCGCGTATGCGCTACACAGGAACCAACGGTACCATGAGTACTAAATTCCGGCGAGCAACTTTTCACGTTGGTACCTAGGTACCCTAAAAAATTTCAAGGTGATACCTGCATTCGTTCAAGTCGTTTGTTCTTGTCACCTGCCTTTCGTCGTTTTTTTTTCCAAGTCAATTTACGGCTTCCATGAGGGTATAAAAGTGGAATTTCGCCGTGACACCGGCACCGATTGTCCGAAAACCATGAAATTTGGACACGATACGCCCATTACCACCCCGGACTCTGTGCTTTACCCCCATATTGATCCCATGAAAAAAAAAAGAGTTTTAGCAAAAAAACGATATTTTCGGAATTTAATATTGGTTTTAACCCTGTAATACCCAGACATGATATACATATTATTATAATCCCTATGAAATATTTTAATTATTTACTGCTATAATATGAATTCTCACTTATTCCCCGTTAAATAAATATCGGTCAACGGGTGCAGCTGTACAAATTCAAGGACCCTGGCCTCAAGTCAATTTACGGCTTCCATGAGGGTATAAAAGTGGAATTTCGCCGTGACACCGGCACCGATTGTCCGAAAACCATGAAATTTGGACACGATACGCCCATTACCACCCGGACTCTGTGCTTTACCCCCATATTGATCCCATGAAAAAAAAAAGAGTTTTAGCAAAAAAACGATTTTCGGAATTTAATATTGGTTTTAACCCTGTAATACCCAGACATGATATACATATTATTATAATCCCTATGAAATATTTTAATTATTTACTGCTATAATATGAATTCTCACTTATTCCCCGTTAAATAAATATCGGTCAACGGGTGCAGCTGTACAAATTCAAGGACCCTGGCCTCAAGTCAATTTACGGCTTCCATGAGGGGAAAAAAGTGGAATTTCGCCGTGACACCGGCACCGATTGTCCGAAAACCATGAAATTTGGACACAATACGCCCATTACCACCCCGGACTCTGTGCTTTACCCCCATTTTGATCCCATTAAAAAAAAGAGTTTTAGCAAAAGAACCGATTTTCGGAATTTAATATTGGTTTTAATTAATTTTGAAATTGCAAATGCAAAGAGATTTTATCGCCTCTTAATTATGTGATAGGTATTGGTACTATACACATTATCCTTAAAAGACAATTTTTTAAAATGACCGTAACGATGTATCGACACTAGAAACCGAAATTTTTTGACTGCTGAGGCATCCTTCCGGTGGTCCAAATCTCTGGAATTTCTAGCGGTTGGCTGCGCTGCGATGATATTTATCACATATTGAATTGAGAAAATCCTCAGACACCAAGAACAATAAAAATTCGATAAAATACGGCAATTTTTTAAGCAAAAAAACTTTGATTGTTGGGGTGGATTTTGAATTTATTTTGAACGTTCTCGGAATCCAACACTCTTCTACTTTTAATATGTTATAGCTAGAATCCCAAGGTACATTCTGTGCAAATTTGAAGGCAATCGGAGCACAGGAACGTTGCCTGGGCAGAGCAAATCAACCCGGTCGCGAAAATTTGCTCATTCTTCAAAGTGATTATAATATTGTGTTATGATCGCCATGTGAGATCAATCGGAGTCCCTGATCCATCGTCACCTACCAAACCACTCCAAAATATACCCAAAATCCCAAAATCGACCGTAATTTCTTTTAACTTCGCGCATGCGCCACGCTGGAACCAAAGGTACGTTGACTACAAAATTCCGGCGAGGAACTTTTCACGTTGGTACCTAGGTGCACTGAAAACTTCAAGGCGATACCTGCATTCGTTCAGGTCGTTTGTTCTTGACACGGTTCCTGCCGTTCTATTTTTCCGCCATTTACGGCTTCTGTAAGGGCGAAAAAAGTGGAATTTCGCCACGACACTGGCAACGATTGTCCCAAAACCATGAAATCTGGACACAATACGCCCATTACTACTCTGTGACTTACTCCCATTTTGATCAGATTAGAAAAAAGGAGTTTCAACAAAAAATAAACTACCGATTTTCGGAATTTAAATTTGGTTTTAATTAATTTTGAAATTCCAAATGCAAAGGGATCTTATCGCCTCTTCCGTATGTGATTGCTATTAATACTATACACATTATCCGTAAAAAGAATTTCTTTTAAAATGAACGCAACACCAAAAACCGAAATCGACTATTTTGACTTATCATACATTAAATATTATATACCATCGGTTAATTTGTATATCCCCACATTGAAATGTGGTCGTATATTGTCGTCGCCGCCGTCCGGCTAAAGTTAATATCCGATTACTTTAAATTTATACACAGTGTTTAAGGTCATGAGATGAAGAAGCCAATTGATTTTCAGCGATTTCCGATAATTACTGTCAGAGTTATGGCCCTTCATCACTTAAAAAAAATCTTGTGGATGTTCTAGAGGCCAAAGTTAATGTCCGATTGACTTTAAATTTATACACAGTGGTTAAGGTCATGAGACGAAGTAGGCGATTGATTTTCAGCGATATCTGATATTTACTGCCAGAGTTGTGGCCCCTGATCACTTCAAAATATCTTGTGGACGCTATAGAGGTCAAAATTAATATCCGATTGACTTTAAATTCATGCGCAGTGTTTAAGGTCATGACACGAAGAAGCCTACAGTATTGATTTTCAGTGATATCTGATATTTACTGCCATTTCCGATAATTACCGTCAGAGTTATTGCCCTTGATCACTTTAAAAAATCTTGTGGACGCTCTAGAGGCTAAATTCAATATCCGATTGACTTTAGAAGAAGCCAATTGATTTTCAGCGATTTCCGATTGAATCCTTTGAAAATCACACCTAACTCTGCCGAGGCATCCTTCCGGTGGTCAAAATCTCTGGAATTTCTAGCGGCTGGCTGCGCCGCGATGATATTTATCACATATTAAAAGGAGAAAATGGTCATGACACGAAGAAGCCTACAGTATTGATTTTCAGTGATATCTGATATTTACTGCCATTTCCGATAATTACCGTCAGAGTTATTGCCCTTGATCACTTTAAAGAATCTTGTGGACGCTCTAGAGGCTAAATTCAATATCCGATTGACTTTAGAAGAAGCCAATTGATTTTCAGCGATTTCCGATTGAATCCTTTGAAAATCACACCTAACTCTAAAACTAAAGGCAAGAAACTGGCCGGTTTACATTGAAGCACAACTAATTCCTGTCCTGCGTACTCTGTATATAATATACGGTTTTCTAAATATGCCTTGGATGGTAGCCACAAGTCGACAATTTTTGTTTTGTATTTTTCCCATTTTGTTCATAAGGTAAATGTAATTTTTCAGATACCTGATGACATTTATACTTATTGTTTCAATAGATGCTAACAACCCCCTTTGCAGTTAATATGAAAGCTTTCATATCTGCTATGCAGATCTAGTTATTATTATTTTTTTTTGGTGTTTTTCCTGCAAATCTTTTATCTCAGAATCTAACCGTGGGATCTTTCTGAAACTTTGACCTACCCCTGCAAGAATGGGTGGTGGCTTTGGAATAGGTATGTTTTTAAAACGTTTTACACATCCGAAATCACCGAATTTTACGAACGAATGCATTTGACCTACATTGCTGTAACTTTGTGACTTTTTGACCTATTTTACTAAAAAAAATTCCTTGAGTACCTTGAATCATTTACTTCAAATCTGCTATTTCGGATTTTCGAATTTCAAAAATTCGTCGCTGTGATTTCGAATTGGAAGTTAAAATCAACTTGACAATTTCTTTAATAGTTGCACGAGTCTCATGAAATTCAGTATATAAGTAGATCTTACCGATACAACTTGAAAAATGTCATTAGAAATTTTCTGTATTATCTCTCCTTGATGAAATTAAGGATCAAAGTTTTAAAAAAAATCGACGAAATATAGGTCCGATTGCCTTGAAATTGTATTTCTTTACTAGTTACGACACTACTGATTCGTACACAAAAAATGGAGTTTGTAGCCCAAACCGCAAGTGCCACCATCTTGAAATGTGAAATATCGCTAAGGCTTTTTTGATATTTTACTTACAGACAAGGGGATTATATTTTCCAAATCCTTGAAGGAAAGCCCATAAAATGTAGGCAGTAGAATTTTGATTTAGGTCAACTGATGGACGCCATTTTGAATTGAAAATGAAAAATAGTGAAAAATCCACATTAATGGGCTTGAAAACATACACAATTGGTCGTGACTTAGAGAAAGTGTCTCCTATTACCGAAATTATTACATTTCAGGATAGCCTGGATCATGGTCGAATGTTTGGTATTTGAATATTTCAAAAATTCGAATTTCTCCTTTGATGTTTTCCGTGCCGACAAGGTTGTTTTCGAGTTTAGCTGCTTTTGATTTCGCGCATGCGCTACACAGGAACCAACGGTACCATGAGTACTAAATTCCGGCGAGCAACTTTTCACGTTGGTACCTAGGTACCCTGAAAATTTCAAGGTGATACCTGCATTCGTTCAAGTCGTTTGTTCTTGTCACCTGCCTTTAGTCGTTTTACGGCTTCCATGAGGGTATAAAAGTGGAATTTCGCCGTGACACCGGCACCGATTGTCCGAAAACCATGAAATTTGGACACAATACGCCCATTACCACCCCTGACTCTGTGCTTTACCCCATTTTGATCCCATTAAAAAAAAAGAGTTTTACCAAAAAAACGATTTTCGGAATTTAATATTGGTTTTAACCCTGTAATACCCAGACATGATATACATATTATTATAATCCCTATGAAATATTTTAATTATTTACTGCTATAATATGAATTATCACTTATTCCCCGTTAAATAAATATTGGTCACCGGGTGCAGCTGTACAACTTCAAGGACCCTGGCCTCAAGTCAATTTACGGCTTCCATGAGGGGATAAAAGTGGAATTTCGCCGTGACACCGGCACCGATTGTCCGAAAACCATGAAATTTGGACACAGTACGCCCATTACCACCCTGGACTCCGTGCTTTACCCCCATTTTGTTCACATTTAAAAAAAAGAGTTTTAGCAAAAAAACGATTTTCGGAATTTAATATTGGTTTTAATTAATTTTGAAATTGCAAATGCAAAGAGATGTTATCGCCTCTTCCGTATGTGATAGGTATTAGTAATATACACATTATACTTAAAAGACAATTTTTTAAATGACCGCAACGATCTTTCGACACAAGAAACCGAAATCGCCTATTTTGACCTATTTTGACTGCTGGGACATCTTTCCGTACGTGACAAGGAGTAGGTCGCCCGTCCAACCTGTGTGTTTTTTCAGGATTACCCGGTTTCCTCCCACTGCTAGACCCCTATGCGCAAGCGAATTATTGAAATAAAATTGAACCATACGTTAGTCCCGAAATGACCTAGTTTGTGTCGAGTGGTCGATCAACCCCATTTCGCTCTCTCAATTTTAGCACTCCTAACTGTAAAACTAAATGCAAGGAACGGGCCTATTTACAGAGGTCACAATTTTAACCCTGTAATACCCAGCATATCAGATATGCACACCTATGGGATATTTTAATTATTTACTGTTATAATATGAATTATCACTTATTCCCCGTTAAATAAATATCGGTCACCGGGTGCAACTGTACAACTTCAAGGACCCTGGCCTCAAGTGCATGGGACCAACTCTACATTTTCTGAAATGTCAATAAAAGCCCTGGAATGATTTCATTTAAAAAAAATAATCAGAAAGTAAATCTATTTTTATTTATATGCTATTTGTTGCCAGAAAATATATTTTGTTACTAGTCTAATTCAAATTTAAATATAAACAATATTTTTTCTGAAAATCAATGTCGAAATTTAGTGTATCATATATGATACAATGGGTCTGAGGCATATTTTATTGATATATAGAAATTAATGCAGTGTTCTCATTATGTGTTAAAAGAGTGCCAGAAATGTCTCGAAATTCAGCCATTTGTGTATTTAGTATATAAAGTATATGCGTGTATTACAAAGCTCTGATTTGTGTGATTTGTATTTACCCCGCTCCCCCCCCCCCTCGTGTCACTATCATGTACATATCAATTCTGCTGCCAACCCACCCACGCGAACATGACTAAATTATGAAACATTGTCTAGTCGTTTGTATATTACGACAAAACGAGGCCAGCGTGGCTCATTTGTGCAGAACGGAAGGCCTTGCAAGGATTAGTGTCTAGTCGTTCTGATGGGACGAAAACCCGAGGTCAAAGTGGTTCCCCGTTGGCAGTGGTGAAGTATGGAAGGCCTAGCAAGGATCTGTGTCTAGTCGTTTCGATGGGACGAAAAACGCCCGTCCCCTCGTCCATGGTACAAGGATTAGTGCCTAGTCGCTTGGATGGTATGCAAAACAGAGGTCCCCGTTCTCTCCATTTGTCTGTGGTTCTTGACCGAAGGCCCGACAACTAACTTTGCGTGCAGTTTTTTTTAGGTAGGACGAAAAATCGAAATCCTGTGTGCATATTGGCGTGCACGAAAAATAACCCTTTGCATTTGGAATTTTATGCACCCACCCCACCCTCGAACAACGCTTAACATAACATTTTGTTTTCACTACCTACATTGTAAAATTTGTTTGATTTCAGATGACTTAGCCCCGGTTTTTCACAGTGAAAGATTTTGATGAAACTTGACATGCATGTTTATAACCCAAAGATATGGTTCCTTTCGATATTTGCGCATATCGAATCGTAACTTCATGAATTATGGTCCCTGATTGTAAGAAAAATCACTTTATATTTCGCGTGTTCTCTATCTATCTCTCGGAAATGGAATATGGAAATACACAAGCTAGCTAGTGTATTACAGGTTGGTGGTGGTGGGGATGAGGTCTTCTATTTGCAATGATTTTTTGACTACAAAATATACGCTCTAACTCATTACTCAAACTACAGCAAAAAAAAAGCGGAACGGAAACCCGATTTTATATATTCTTACAATAGCAACGCACTTCGGGATTAACTTAGAAATGGTTCCACTACTGATGTCTTCCGCCTTACTCCTGCCACAGTAGTGGCTTGTCCTACGGAGTTCCTTTCCGCAAGTTTTTTTTAGTCAAATGACTACAAAAAGGTTACTGGCCTATGTATAGCTCCCTTAATTTACACATAAACTGACCTAAAACTGCACTGCACATATAATAAACCAATTCCCATTGAAATAAAGGTGAAGCCGTACCGCATAATTGTATGATTTGATGAAACCCAACTGCTACCTGAAGTTTCTCGCCTATCGAAGTTATAATATCCGCCGGTGTCATGGCGGCTCGCACATTATAAGAATCATTGCTTTGAAAATGTAGAACGCATTAACACAAAGAAAAACTGATGGGTAACTAGTTTAGTGGTCCAGTCTTCACTATAATTTGTGATAGAATTACTTATTTAAAAAAAACTGAATGATGTAAAAATAAAAATGGTTGGAGTGCCCAAGTTTAGATTTGTCGTTGATTTCATAAAGATGTTAGGATATAGAACGTTAAATACTCTGTGATTCAACATGGCGGCCGAGGGGTTTAATATGATATAAGTACGAAATACATGTACATGTAGTACCAAATGGTTTATATGTATGAGAGTCAAGGTTTGGACTAAATGTCTTGGGGAAGTGGGGGGCGACTAGCATGTGCCTCTCTTTAGTGGACCGATGTGAGATTGCCCATTGTATTAACTGGACGGGTAGGCCTATTCACCTTCAGTTATGTGTCAAAGTCAAATAAGCGGCTTCGTATCAACACGGTCGGCTCTGGGCCGGTTTAATTCTACGTATCTCTCGTAGCTGAGAGAAAAAAGATTTTTTAGCCCAGAGAATATCTTCCGTCAGAGTGGTTGTTGATTCATAGATTCTAATAACCCCTTTTGAAGTTTATATGAAAGCTTTGATATCTGCTATGCAGATCTAGTTATTATTATTATTATTTATCCCGGGAGCCTATTTCTCCATGATCGAAAACAGATATCGATCTGGAACCAAATATTCTATTTGAAAACCAGGTGGTGGCTACTCCTTAAAACAATTTTGAAACCTCTGCGCATAACGGAAGACACCGAATTTTGGACTTTTTCGCGATATTGAAAATTGGCCGTGGTTTCGTCAATTCTTTACCTATTTTCAAACAAATGATATTTTCAGAAACCCTGATTCTTTTCCGTGACAATGGCTATCTCACATTTTTCAATTTCAAAAATTCATCCTGGACTTCTGTCGTTCGAAAATTGAAAAAACGTAGTTTACGAGACATTTTTGTTATTTTTCAAAATTTTCAAAATTGACCTACATTTTTGGATACCTGAAGACCATCCATTTCAAGAAATATAAGTTTCATTCCGAGTTATCGCCTTTTATTTTTCGATATTTTTCGAATTTTGGGCCCATTCCGCAAGTCTTATATTTTTTTGAAAGGATTAATTGATGTTTCTGAAAGTCCTGAAACATAAAGCCATATGGTCATTCTGTTTTGTAAAGCAATTTCAACAACGATCCGTAAACCGGAAGTAGTCGAAATAATGTCGGGAATTTTGAAAAAAACGTAAAAAATGAGTGCTTTTCAGAAAAACGCGATTTCTCCGTCCGATATCAACGGATATAACAAATTAAGGTATCGATGAGTGGCTCGGGGAATGCACTGTCGTATGATGCCCGATTTATACGGATACTATGAACAGGCAGCAAAATATGGCATGCTGAAAATCAAGTATTTTCTGATTTGGAACGTTTTTGGACGCCTGTATCTCGAAAATTGCTCAAAGGATTTTTCTTAAACTTTCCCTATCGAGAGTCCCTCCGGTAGTCTTGTGCATGAATCCATCCAATAAGACATTGAAATGTCTGGAATAGGTAAAATAACGTACTGAAAATCGAAAAAAGTTGAAAAATCGTCAAATTTTAGAAAATGCTCTATTATTTCTTTATTTTAACAGATTTTCAAAAAATTTTTATACATTCATACAGCTGTCCTAAATACGATTATAACCATGTATAATATGTATTGAGTTATTGAAATTTAATTTTCGATATTTTGACGTTTTGAAATTTTTGACACTTTTGAACATAGGATTTCACAGGGGCATTTTATCTGATCAGACAATGTAATATTTCATTACGTAGCCCTGTGGCTATTTGATAAGCCAATCCGGTTATTAAAACTATCCCGACAATAATCTCCATATCGTAAGTATTCAAAAAATGAAGAAAAAAAGTTGACAAAAATAGCGCTCTTGCGAAAAACTTGATTTCTCCATCAAAAGAACTAAAGTATCGATGGATACTATCATAATGGACTATCATATGACATCTGAATGATACGATTTAGATGGCTAGAAAATAAATTATGGTACGCCGAAAATCTAGTATTTTCCGTTTTGGAGCATTTTGAGACGCCATTTTCTCGAAAACGAAAACTACAATTTTTCTTAAACTTCTTTTACTCAGAGTCCTATCGGTCGACTATATCGTTAGTCCAAAAAAAAGCATTAAAATAATATAAGTGGTCCAAAAAAAGCCTCAATCTTGGAAAAAAGTTGAAAAATCCTTAAATTACTGAAAATGCTCTTCTATTTTTCTTTCTTTGGAAAACAGCTGAATAGATTTTTCTGAAACTTCTTGTACAGAAGGTTAGGTAACCAAACAAATTGTTAAAACTATCCCGAGAATGATCCAAAAACCGGAAGTAGTCGAAAAAATATCCGATATATTGAGAAAAAAAACACCATAAAAAGTAAAAAAAAAATGATGATCTTGCGAAAAAAGTTATTCACCGAATCAAAACAACTAAAGTGTCTTTGGAGAGCCCGAACAATGGACAATCGTATGACATCTAAATGGTAAAAATTCGCGGGTTAGGCAATATATAATGAAACGCTGAAAATATATTATTTTCCTTTTTGGAGCCTATTCAGACGCTTTTATCTCGAAAACTTCTCTTATTTCCTTTCTTAAACTTCTGTTACTTAGAGTCCTAACGGTGGTCTATGGAGTGAATCCAAATTTAAAAGCCTCAATATAGTATAAATGGTCCAAAAGGGCCACAATCTTTGAAAAAGTCGAAAAATCGTTACATCTGTAAATCTGCTTCTAATGGTATAAGGGAGGTAAAACTGTCCAATGGATCTTTCTGAAACTTCTGGTACAGGAAATTAAGTTCCCATACCAGTTGTAAAATCTATAATGATCTGTAAACAGGAAGTAGTCAAAAAAATATTCGATATTTTTTTTTTTTTAAAATAAGACAGTAAAAAAATCGGTGCTCAGCAACAATCGGGATTTCACCGTCGGGTGTGACCGGATCAAAACATCTAAAGTATCGTTTGGTAACTTGATAAATGGGCTATTGTATGACACACTTTCTGTCTGATTCCTGAAAGCCGGTTCAGTGCTGCTTGCAGGTCTAGTTAGGTTTTCAGACTTTCGTCTGAAAGACTATTGTTTTTACTAAAATTATTAGGCTTTCAGACTTTTGAAAGACTATTGTTTTTACTAAAATTATTATTATTATTTTTTTTTTCCACGGGAGCCTATTTCTCCATGATAGAAAACAGATATCGATCTGGAACAAAATTTTCTATCCGGAAACCATGTGGTGGCTACTTGATAAACTATTTTTGAAACGGCCGTAGCTTCGTCAATTCTGTACCTATTTTCATACAAATGACATTTTCAGAAACCCCGAGTCTTTTGTCGGACGATAGCAGTTGAAAATTTTGAAATTTCGAAACTTCGTCGCTGACTTCTAGCGTTCAAAGAATAAAAAATTTTGTTTAACAGACAATTTTTGTTATTTTTCAAAATTTTCAAATTTGACCTACATTTTTGGATACCTGAAGACCATCCGATTGTAGAAATATAAGTTTCATTCCGAGTTATCGCCCTTTATTTTTCGATTTTTTTCGAATTTTCTGCCCATTTCCCAACCCTTATATTTTTGGGAAAGGATAAATCAATATTTCTGGAACATAAAGCTATATAGTCAGACCGCTGGATAAAGCAATTTCAACAACGGTCCGGAAACCGGAAGTAGTCGAAATAATGTCCGATATTTAGGAAAAAAAATAAAAAAATGGATGTTATGGGGAAAAACTAGATTTCTCCGTCCAATATCAATGGATTAAACGAATTAAGCTTTCGTTGAGTGGCCCGAGGAATGGGCTTTCGTATGATGCCCAATTTATACGGATACTATGACCAAGCAGCAAAATATGACAAGCTGAAAATCAAGTATTTTCTGATTTGGGGCGTTTTTGGACGCCTGTATCTCGAAATCTTAACCACCAACTTTTTTTTAACTTTCTCTATCGAGAGTCCATTCGATAGTCTTGTGAATTATGCCATCCAATAAGACTTTGAAATGTCTGGAATACGATAAAAAAGGGACTGAAAATCGAAAAAAGTCGAAAAATCGTGAAATTTTGCAAAATGCTCTATTACTTTATTATTTAAACAAATTTTTACAAAAAGATTACAGATTCGGATAGCTGACCTAATTACGATTCTAACGATGTATAATATGTATTGAGTTATTGAAATTTAATTTTCGATATTTTGACATTTTTGCATTTTTGGCACCTTTGAACATAGGATTTCTCAGGGTCATTTTATCTGATCAGATAATGTAATATATCATTACAGAGCCCTGCCGCTATTTAATTGCCCAAACTGGTTATTAAAACTATTCCGACAATAATCTCCATACCGGAAGTATTCAAAAAATGAAAAAAAAAAGGTTAAAAAATTGTCGCTCTTGCGAAAAGCTGGATTTCTCGGTCAGATATTACCGGACCAAAAGAAGTAAAGTGTCTTTGGAAAGCCCCATTAATGGACTATTATATGGCATTTCAATGGTACGATTTCGATGGTTAAAAAGAAATTGTGGTACGCCGAAAATCTAGTATTTTCTGTTTTTGGAGCCTTTTTAGACGTCTTTTTCTCGAAAACGACAACTCCGATTTTTCTGAAACATTTTTAACGCAGAGTCCGATGGGTGGACTATGGCGTGAGTCCAACAATAAAAGCATTGAAATAAGATAAGTTGTCCAAAAAGAGCCTCAATCTTGGAAACAAGTTGAAAAATCCTTAGATTACTGAAAATGATCTTCTAATTTTCTTTCTTTGGAAAACAGCTGAATGGATTATTCTGAAACTTCTTGTACAGAAGGTAAGGTAACCAAACAACTTGTTAAAGCTATCCCGACAATGATCCAAAAAACGGAAGTAGTCAAAAAAAATTTCGGATATTTTGAGAAAAAAAAAACGTAAAAATTAAAAAAATGGAGATCTTGCGAAAAAAGTAATTACTACGCCAGATTTCACCGAATCAAAACAACTAAAGTGTCATTGGATAGTTCGAACAATGGACAATCTTATGAGATCTAAATGGTAAAAATTCGCGGGTTAAGGAATATATAATGGAACGCTGAAAATCTATTATTTTCCTTTTTGGAGCCTATTCAGACGCTTTTATCTCGAAAACTTCTCTTATTTCCTTTCTTAAACTTCTGTTACTTAGTGTCCTAACGCTGGTCTGGGCTGTGAATCCAAATTTAAAAGCCTCAATATAGTATAAATGGTCCAAAAGGGCCACAATCTTTGAAAAAAGTCGAAAAATCGTTATATCTGTAAGTCTGCTTCTAGTGGTATAAGGGAGGTAAAACTGTCCAATGGATCTTTCTGAAACTTCTGGTACAGGAAGTTAAGTTAAGTTCCCATACCACTTGTTCAATCTATCCTGATAATGATCCGTAAACAGGAAGTAGTCAAAAAAAAGGAATGCCTACTAAGAATATTTTAATTTTTGGAACCTCTCTTATTTCCTTTCTTAAACTTCTGTTACTTAGAGTCCTAACGGTGGTCTATGGTGTGAATCCAAATTTAAAAGTCTCAATATAGTATAAATGGTCCAAAAGGGGCACAATCTTTGAAAAAAGTCGAAAAATCGTTATATCTGTAAATCTGCTTCTAATGGTATAATGTCCAATGGATCTTTCTGAAACTTTTGGTTAGGAAGTTAAGTTGACAATTTTGACAGTTAGGTACCATTTTTCGAAAGCAAATATTATTTTTTTCAAATCTGGTATAACTGAAATTGTGCGACCTTTAAAGGCGCACAAAATGTTGGGACCAGTTTTTTTAATTACGATTCCGTTTTCGGGCTATTTCGATTAAAAGGTGAAAAAAGTGTAAAATTAAGCTATTTACAACCCATCTAGCGTTTTCATATTTTAAAATATTACTTCGTAACTTTCATAAACTCGTAGCAATAATCTATACGGAGAGAATGTATTTGAGAATTAATTTGTAATATGCGCAGTTGCCGAGAAATGGGCAATTATGCATGAGTCCCTTTTTACGCTAGTTTGCCTGTAAAAGAGTCAATTATTATTCGATTTTCAAAAAAGTGACACCATTTGATGTGTAATGTCAATTTTAACTAGGTCAAACCAATTTAACATTTTCAATATCACCGGAAATGACGTAATTTGGGCAAAAATTGTATTTATAGCCTTCGAAACCAGTAATTTATTCAAATGAGTCATATTTGTTATTTGTTTAAAATTTTGATATTTGATTCAAATCAACTAATACAATGAACCCTTACGATCATATAGATATCACAAAATGGTTTCTAACTTGTTCAGTTGCGGAGAAATAGGCAATTTTCAACAGGTCACTTTTTAAGGTTTTTTGTCAATAAAAGTGTGAATTATTATTCGATTTTCATGAAATTTTCACTGTGTGATACATAATGCCATTTACGATTTCATACAAGTAATTTAAGATTTTCATTATCACCAGAAGTAACGTCATTTTGGCAAAAACTGTATTTTTAGCCTTCAAAACAGATATTTTATTCAAATGAATCAGATTTGTTATGTTTTTAAAATTATGATATTTGATTCCAATCAACAAATAGAATGAACTCATTCGATGATACAGATACCTCAAAATGGTTTCTAACTTGTACGGTTGCAGAGAAATAGGCGATTTTCTACAAGTCATTTTTCAAGGTTTTTGGTCTATAAAGGTGGCAATTATTATAGGATTTACATAAAATTTTCACCATGTGATGATGCTATTTCTGATTTCATAAACCAATTTAACATTTTCATTATCACCGGAAGTAATGTAATTTTGACAGGATCACTGACATGTAGCAAATGAATTGATTGCTGGATTTGGTTGTTTCTGCGTCTAATTTATTATATGTGTGCAATGCTTATGTGGAAACCTGTTTAACGGTTTCATTGGTACCGGAAGTGACATAAGTTCAAGGGTAACGTGGCACCGGTGAAACCCGTCATTACTGCTTCGCAGTTCTAGTTATTATTATTATTATTTTTTTCTGCGGGAGCCTATTTCTCCATGATCGGAAACAGATATTGATCTGGAACCAAGTTTTCTATCTGGAAACCATTTGGTGGCTACTGGATAAACTATTTTTCAAACTTCTGCGCATACCGGAAGTGACCGAATTTTGGAATTTTTCCCGGAATTGAAAATCGGCCGTTGTTTCGTCAATTCTTTACGTATTTTTAAACAAATGACATTTTCGGAAACCCTGAATCTTTTCCGAGATAATGGCTATCTCACATTTTTCAATTTCGAACATTCGTCTATGACTTTTATCGTTCGAAAATTGAAAACACGTTGTTTTCGAGACAATTTTTGTTATTTTTCCAAATTTTCAAATTTGACCTAAATTTTGGGATAGCTGAAGTTCTTCCGATTCTAGTAATATAAGTTTCATTCCGAGTTATTGCCCTTTATTTTTCGATTTTTTTCGAATTTTCTTCCCATTTTCCAACCCAAATTTTTTTTTGAAAGCATCAATTCATCTTTCTGAAACTCCAGGATTGTAAAGTCATATTGTCAGACCGTTGGATAAAGCAATTTCAACAACGATCCGTAAACCGGAAGTAGTCGAAGTAATGCTCGATATTTTGAAAAAAAGCAAAAGATGGGCGCTTTGGGAAAAACAGGGTTTCTCCGTCCAATTTTAACGGATTAAACAAATTAATGTATCGTTAGGTAGCACGATGATCGGACTGTCGTATGATACCAAATTTATTAGGATACTATGACCAGGCAGCAAACTATGGCACGCTGAAAATCAAGTATTTTCTGATTTGGAGCGTTTTTGGATGCCTTTATCTCGAAAACTGCTCCATGGATTTTTCTTAAACTTTCTCTATCGAGAGTCATTTCGGTAGTCTTGTGCATGAAACCATCCAATAAGAATTTGAAACGTCTGGATTAGGATAAAAAAGGGACTGAAAATTGAAAAAAGTAGAAAAATCGTGAAATTTTGGAAAATTCTCTATTATTTGTTTATTTTAACCTATTTTCACAAAAAAGTTATAAATTGAAAAACCTGACCTAATAGCGATTCTAAACATGTATAATATGTAGTCAGTTGTTGAAATTTAATTTTCGATATTTTGACATTTTTGCATTTTTGGCACTTTTGAACATAGGATTTCTCAGGGGGGTTATATCTGATCGGTTAATTTAGTATATCATTATAAAGCCCTGTGCCCATTCAAGTTCCAAAACCGGATGTTAAAACTACCCGACAATGATTCGTATACTGGATGTAGTTTAAAAAACGAAAAAAAAGGTAGAAAAAGGTAAAAAAAAATGGCGCTCTTGTTAAAAACTCGAATTTTCCGTCAGATATTAGCGGACCAAAATAATTAAAGTGTCGTCGGATAGTCCCATGAATAGACTATCTTATGACATCTAAATGATAGGAATTCGATGGTTAGGAAATAAATTATGGTACGCGGAAAATCTAGTATTTTCCGTTTTGGTTCATTCTGAGACGCCTTTTTCTCGAAAACGACTTCAACGATTTTTCTTAAACTTTTCTTAATCAGAGTCCTATCGGTGGTCTAGGGTGTGAATGTAAAAATAAAAGCATTGAAATAACATATGTGGTCCAAAAATGGCCTCAATCTTTGAAAAATGTTGAAAAATCGTAAAATTATTGAAAATGTTTTTTTATTTTTATTTTTTATGAAAACTACTGACTGGATGTTTTTGACACTTCTGGGACAGAAAGTTAAGTATCCAAACAACTGGTTAAAACAATCCCGACAATGATTTAAAAAGGGGAAGTAGTCGAAATAATATCTGATATTTTGAAAAAAAACCCCGTAAAAGTAAAAAAATGATGATCTTGCGAAAAAAGTGATTACTACGAGAGATTTTGCGGAACCAAAAAAACTAAAGTCTCATTGGATAGCCCGAACAATGGACGATCTTATGACATCCAAATGGTAGAAATTCGCTGGTTAGGCAATATATTATGTTATGTTGAAAAATTAGTATTTTCCTTTTTTGGGGCCTATTCAGACGCTTTTATCTGGAAAACTACTCATATTTCATTTCTTAAACTTCTGTTACTTAGAGTCCTAGCGGTGTTCTATGGCGTGAATCCAAATTTAAAAGCCCCAATATAGTATAAAGGGTTTAAAAAGGGTCACAATGTTTGGAAAATGTCGAAAAATGATTATATTTGTAAATGAACTCCTATAAATATATAAGGGGGATAACTAGGTCTAAGCAGGATGGGGTCAGACTACCAATTATTGGATAAATATCGTTAAATATTTGGTAATTGATGTTTCTGAAACTTCTTGTACAGGAAGTTAAGTGCCAACGACATGTGTTAAAACTATGCCGAAGATGAGGTTTAAACCGGAAATTTTGAATATCGGACATTTTGAAAAAAATGCAAAAAAAAAAATGAAAGATTTTTGCCAAAAACGCGATTTCTCCGTTGGATATTACCAGATCAAAAGAGCTAAAGTATGGATCAATGGTAGCTAGTGTTAAACAAAATAAACTCAGACTACCAATTATTTGCTAAAAATTGTGAAATATCTGATAATGGTCTTATAATTTTCCTGTCTTTTAAAATCTGTCCAAGAAATCTTTCTAAAACTTTATTTTTAGATATATTTTTCTCCCTCCTTTTCTGCCTGAATTGAATTGTCATCTAGGTGTAGAATTGATGATGAGGTATTGAAATTGAATTTCTATTTTCTGCCTGGTTTGGTGTCCGATTGAGACTTTTATGGCGGAAGAATACGAGTAAAGAGGTTTTGTTTTTGCACTAACACGGTCATATTTTGATCCCAGTCTGCTATGAATTTCAGTTAATTGAAATTTTGGTAGTCAACCCTCATACAGATTTAGTACTCTGATGATCCAATACTAGCAGTGCTGTAAAGGGAAGTTCTCGACGAAATTTAGGGAATGGGCTACAGCATGTACAACACCAGTGATTTAACATTGGATAAATTAATGGTGGTCCACGTACAAATATATTGGATAATTAACTACATAAACACAGAAAAATCCCGGTCAGGCATGGGCAAGGGAACATTTGATGAAATATTGACAATGGGCTAAACATTGTCAATATTTCATCAAATGTTCATCAAATCGTACGTTGACGATTGTAGGGGTGTGGCTGCGGAGACTACGCGACTTTTTTATGCAATTGCGGACCCTTTTTATTTGTGAGTAATAGCTAATCGTGAAAATCTATTTCTTATTCTGAATTGTCTGGGGGCTGTGGGTGTCGGCGACTACGCGACTTTATGCAATTATAGACCTCTGTTATATCAGGTGCGTAATAGCTAATCGTGAAAATGTATTTCTTATTCTGACTTTGCTGATGAAGATATTTGGTGTAACGTCCATGGACACAAAATATGTCATTTTGGTCATAACTTATGTATAAACTTTATTTCAATAATATGCTTGTGTGTTAGGGTGGAAACCAGAGAAAACTAGAAGGTTTTTAGCAGTGGGAGGAAACTAGAGGACTTAGAGAAAAAAAATTTAAGGTCGACAGGTGAACCTACGCCCTGATCACTAAAATCTGGGATCTGTAATCCACAGATTGACCGCGTGACAAACATTTTTGACATATGTAATTATCAGTTAAATTGTTACGTTACAGACTGAAAATGGCATAGTTGTATTTACCATTTCATAGTTTTAATGCATTTGTATGTTTGCTTTATTTATTAATTATATTATATTATTAACAATAACATCAATTAAAGCCTGTCTCGTACAAACTATAAAACAACCCGCTGTATGTAAAATCATTTCTACATTTATATCTTTAAATCATACAACCAAAATAACATACAACCTATTTACATTTCATAAAAACTTATATTCTTTCATTTATATTCTAGTAGTATTAACAGTAAAAGTTTCCGGTTGCAATAAAATCCATTATGTATCCGATAGCAGATATCAGTATTGTTTTAAAAATCCATTATGTTTAACTGTTTAAAAAAATAGATTTGGATACTAATCAAATGCATAATCATTATCAATACTCATTAAACTATTTCAATAAATACCCCCCCCCCCCCCCCCTCTCTCTCTCTCTCTCTCTCTCTCTCTCTCTCAGATTTCGAATATTTTCCCCAATAAACAAATATCTCTGTGGAACTTAATATGTCAGTGTCAATGTTTGTGGGACATAAAGTGGCCATATTACATTAATAAAAATAAAAGAAATGTGTTTAAACTGAGTTAAATCATCAACAAATTTTAGCTAGGTTGTATGATTTAAACATATAGATCAATTTTGAAAAGTTTCTACACATATGCAACTGTTTTATTATATATTTTGTATTAGTTCAGATTTTTTTAAATGAAAATAGATTGATTAATTGATTAGTATGTATTTACTATTTCATAGCTTTATACATTTATATGTTTCCTTTATTCATTAATTACATTATATTATTAATCATAATATCGTGTCTCATGCAAAGTATAAAACAACCCGATGTATGTAAAAAATTTCTATATTTATCTATATCATGTGTCGGTGATTTTAATTCAATTTAAACACATATTGTTTGAGAGTGATAGAAAAATATAAAGCATATAGAATTGCATTAAAACATTATTTATGCCACATTTTTTTTATATATATCTTTCGTTCTTGGTGTTTATATATATCTCAATCTATGCTTTTTATATGCACATATATTTAAATATATTTCACTACATTGGCTTTCAACAATATTTTAATTCCGTCCATTCGTTCGTTATTGGTGTTTAACGCCTGCTTCCACATAAGTGATATCGCAGACAAGACATAGGAGAGCCGAAGCTGATTCCTGTTTTTTAAAATATGATTTTGCAATCTTTCCAATTGGCCTTAGGCCATGGATTTGGTTTAGTGGGAAGTTCTTCCCTTTATTTAATATAAAACATATCGTTTGGTAGATGATCTCGTCTGCTTCTGGATTGGTAGATGTCATCGTTTGGGGTTAGTGTTTAGGTGCCAGGCCCGTCTTATCGTGGCCTCCCCTTACTCCACTATCCCACTCTCTGGGTTTGGTATCAGTTTTATTTGCGGAATAGTGTTTAGGTGCCAAGTTCGTCTGACCGAACTCCCCCTTACTCCACTATCCTGCTAGTTTGGTAGATGTCATTTTTGTGGGGTTTGTGTTTAGGTGCCAGGCCCGTCTTATCGTGACCTCCCCTTACTCCACTATCCCACTCTGTAGGTTTGGTGTCTGTTTTTGGTGGAATAGTGTTTAGATGCCGAGTCCGTCTGATCGTGACTCCCCCTTACTCCACTATCCTGCCAGTTTGGTATAAATCCCCTATGTAGTTTAGTGTTTAGATGCCGGGCCCGTCTAACCGTGACCCCCTCTTACTTCACTATTCTACTTAGTCCAACTGTGTCCATTAGGGCGTGGATTTTTCGAAGATTTGCAGTTTCAGATCTGGTCTCGGGAAGAGTAGGTTCTTAGTGTTGAATGGTATGTTGTTTGACTCCATTGTTCTCACTAGTTCCCTTCTCTCCTCCTTGTATACCTCGCAGTCTACCAGGACATGGTTGGTGGTACATTCTTCTCCGCACTCACAGATGATGACTTGGTGTTTGTAGTCTCGCAGCCGCTCTTTCACCCTTAGCTTCGATATAAGTCTACAAATATCTCTTCTAGGGTGATTGAGTGTTGTCTTTGTGTAGATCTTGTCATCCAGCCGGAATCTGTATGTGTCAAGTTCAACGAGATTTAATTCCCAGATTGAATTGACGTGTCTTTTGACCATACTGTAGATTTCCATGGTGCTGTAGTCTATGGTGCGGAGTGGTGCTGTGTCCTTGAGACCTTCATTGGCGAGTCGATCTGCCTCCTCGTTTCCTCTAATGTTGACATGTGATGGAATCCACACGAGTTCTACTTTGCTTCCCTTCTCTAAAACCTCTGGTACAGCTGCCTGATTTCCAAAATAACTTCTGGTCTTGAGTCCGAGTTGTCATTTTGGATTGAAATCAGACTGCTCAGAGAGTCGCTTGGAATGACGAACTTACTAGTCTTTTGATGGGAAATCCATGATAGAGCGTCACGAATGGCCACAAGCTCTGCAGTGTACACCGAACAGTTATTGGGCAGTTTCCTGCTTATTCCCTGTTCCCCGTTTGGCAGGTATATTCCAAACGAGCTGGTGCCCCTTTCAGGATTGCGTGAGCCATCCGTGTACACATGGTTCCAGTCATCAGACGGCCAGTTGTCTTCCAGGTGTTCTAGAGAGAAAGCACGTGCAGCAGTGGGGAATTTTAATTCCCCCAAAAAATGTGTCTTTATTGGAGATATATGCGAAGCCATACAGTTAATCCCCAACACCTTAAAATAAATACTATATTTCATCGTTAGGTTTGTAGCATATGTTTCTATATAGTCAAATTTAATGCTTATGTCCCATGGCAGCAAAATCAACCACAACCTACATTATGTTCCGAATAATGTAACATACAAATGCATTAAAACTATGCAATGACAAATGCATACTTTCAACTTTTTCTTCAGTAACAACACTGCCTGAAAATCATTACATTGTGGAATAAAGCTCAGATTACACATTGCTTATTGCTATGCATATCACTTTTGTGTAAACATATTATAATAATAGAATTTGTGAAATTTTAAATCAATTCTTATAAACGTTGTATCAAAGGATACCGCTAAACTTCACTTCTTGAACATTATGTAATCATTGCGTACCGTGTAATATACATTTTACTATTCAACATTTGTTATATTTAAAAAAAACATGACAATTTGCTAATCTTAAAAAAATGGCTTGTTTAATGATAGTGTATTCTTAATCTTTACTTTATGACTTCATGTAAAGATAAATACAAATCATATCAAATTCATATAAATTAGCCTTAAAATCTGTAACAGAAATAAATCAATTAGGAATGGAATAACTCTTTCTCAGTGCCTCTTGCTTAAAAAAAATATGAAATTAAAGTAAAGAAGAATTACAAAACTCATCAATGAAATTTGATGCATCTTTTCAGTAAAAATAATCCAAAGACATTTCATCGACCGTTTCACATAAAAAAAACCCCCAAAAAACCCTCAAGTCAAATTTTTGTAAAAATAATTTTTTGAGCATTTTTCTAAACTATCTCACATTACTCGGAACATAACAAGGATATTGATAAACTTATAAATTCTCGTCATGGTTAACAGTATAATGAGGTTTTAAATTTTCCAATCAATACTGATGAAATCTTTTAAAACAAAACAAATTAAACCAAGAAAGTTTACTGTTTTTGCCTCAAATTATCTTATAGATATGTTACAATACATATGTAATTATCAGCTAAAATGTTACTTTACAGATTGGAGATCGCATAGTTTTCATTTACATTTTCATAATTTTAATGACGTTAAACCCCATTTCATTTCATAATTTTAATGCATCTGCTATCGGATACGTAATCGATTTTAAAGCAACCCACATTTTTTTAATGTTAATAGTATACAAATATGAATTATAGAATATAAGTTTTTATGAAATGTTAATAGGTTGATTTATTGATAGGTTGATAATATATAAACAATGAATGAATGACGCATACAAATGCATTTACACTATGGAATATAACATGCAAATTTGCGATGTTGACTGTGTCACGTATATGTTTAAAAAAAAAAAAATGACTGGTAAATTCTATTTTGATTGTATGAATGAAATATATACATAAATATAGGTTGTGGGTGATTTTTCTGCCATGGGAAATAAACATTAAATTAGACTATATAGAAACAAATGCTACAAACGTAACGATTATGGCTATAATTTGTGAAATAAAGTATTTATTTAAAGGTGTTAGGAATTGTGGGAATTAAAATATTTATGAATGTGATGTTACGGAAATGTATTTGAATATAAGTGCATCAAAAAGGCATAGTTTGAGATATATATATAAAAGTGTGGCATTAATAATATTTGAACGCAATTCTATAAGCTTTATATTTTTCTGTCATTCACAAACAATGTGTGTTTCAGCTGTAATAAAATTACCGACACGTGATACCTCGTTGTATGATTTAAAAAAAATTAGATAAATGTAAAAATGTTTTTACATAAAGCGATTTGTAATATAGTCTGTAGGAGACACGTTTTAATTGATGTTATGGTTAATGATATAATATAATTAATGAATAAAGGAAACATACAAATGCATTAAAATTATGAGAGTATTTATTGATATAGTTAAATGAGTATTGATAATGATTATGCATTTGACTAGTTTCCAAATCTATATTTCTAAACAGTTAAATAGAATTTGTCAGTGATTTTTTTCTTTAAACATTTACGTGACACAGTCAACATCGCAAATTTGCATTTTATATTCCATAGTTTAAATGCATTTGTATGTTCATTCATTCATTATTTATATGATCAACCCTAAAATTTAATAAAAACTTATATTCTATGATTTATATTCGTACATGAATGTGTAACGACCGGAATACTCATTAACTGTTTCAATAAAGATTCCCCCCCGCCCCTGTTCTTGATTGCATAATTAGCCAATGGCGATTGGATAATTAGCGAATGTCAATCTCTTCTTAAGCTTACTTACGTCACTAATCACGTGCCTAGACCCTTTAAATAAGGCATGTTCTACTCACACTACACACATTTTTAAAAAACCAACCGCCAATAATACACCAAGATGCAGATAATGAATCAGATCTAAATAGTCCCATTAATATAGATGAGTTGAAAAAAGCATTACGGACTAAATCCGACAGTGCAGAAGGGCTAGACTGTGTGAAATACACAATGCTGAAAAATCTACCCGAAAAAGCACTGGCGTTAGTCCTTGATATCTTTAATCTCTCATGGTCAAAGGGGAAAACTCCACAAGAATGGAAAACTGCCTCAGTCATTCCCCTACATAAACCCAATAAAGACAAAAACGAAACAACGTCGTATCGCCCAGTCAGTCTCACATCTACTTTATGTAAAACACTAGAAACAATAATTACAAACAGACTAAAATTTCACTGTGAAAGCAACAACATCTTCACAAAATAACAAAGTGGCTATCGTTCCGACAGGTCGACAGCAGACCATATCATTAGATTACAACATGACATATCCAAAGCTTTCACAGCTAAACAATATCTCTGCGCGATTTTTGTTGACTTGACGAAGGCCTTCGACCTTGTATGGGTGGATGGTCTTTTACACAAACTCCATAACGCGAAAATCAAAGGCAGAATGTACAAGTGGATAGAAGACTTTCTTAACGATAGGCATATCAGAGTACGTGTAGGTAATTGCTTAAGTGACAAATTCAAAATGGAAAACGGAACGCAGCAAGAATCGGTTATCAGCCCAATACTATTTAACATAATGATAAATGATCTTCCTAGCTACGAGGGGAAGGGCACAGAATCCGCACTATTTGCTGACGACAGCTCGTTCTGGAAAGCTTCAAATAACATAGGTATAATCAAACAATCGCTTCAATATACCCTAAAACAAATCTCAAAGTGGGCTGACGATTGCGGTTTCAAAATTTCAGAAGGGAAAACAGTAGCAATAATGTTTCACCCGACTGACACTAATAGGAAAATAGACTTAAATCTTAACGGCTCAAAAATTGAATTCAAAACAGAAGCCAAATTTTTAGGAATGATATTTGACTCTAAACTTTTTTGGAAAGCACACATAGATAGCGTAGTAAGTCGCACATCAAAAACTCTCAATTTAATGAAATACATCAGAGGAATGGAATGGGGCGCAAATAGAAGTACTCTTATGCTAATATACAGAGCACTCATCCGCTCGGTAATCGACTACGGATGTCTAGCTTATGCAAATGCAAGTGATACACAACTCAATAAATTAAACATAATACAAGGTAAAGCATTAAGACTAGTAACAAGAGCCGCAATAGGAACCAAAACAGTTGCCCTTTTACAAGAGATGGGAGAACTCCCGCTCGATATCAGACGAGAGGAACTGTCACTCAAGTACTGGGGTAAACTGCAAATGCTAAAAGAAAAATGTCCGACATATAAGTGCCTTCAACAATTCAAACGCATAGGCTACAGAAAAAATACGCGTCCCATGACATTCGGGCAAATGTCAAACGACGTCTTAAATAAACACGATTTAAAAGGGACAATAATAGAAACAAAAACTTATCCCGTTACTCCACCCTGGCAACTAAGCAATCCAATCATCAACACGCACCTAATTAACGTTACAAACAAACACGCTAATCCCATAGAGGCTAGAGCACTAACATTAGAACTAATAGACACCAAATGGGCAGACTATCTCAAAATCTATACAGATGGGTCGAAAAATAATACACAGGGATTAACAGGGTACGGCATTTTCGTAGCCAAAGCAAAGCTAAACATCAGGAAAAGGATACCAGAACATTGTTCTGTGTACACCGCAGAATTGATGGCCATTAAAACTGCAATAGAATGGCTAGCCACCCAAACACACCAAAAAGCCGTTATCCTGTCAGACTCCCTAAGTAGCATCAAATCCATCGAATCAGACTATTCCAAAAGCAGACAGGGCATAATCCACCAAATTAGGGATATTAATCAAACAATCAAAAATAGCGGAAGAGAGGTAGTCCTTGCATGGATCCCCTCCCACATCAATATCTTCGGTAATGAACAGGCTGACAAGCTAGCCAAGGAAGGGTTGTCATTAAATGATATAGAAAATTTAGAATACAGCAGTCAGGAATTCACAAGCATAGCTAAAGATAAAATTAAAACAAGAGAATACTCATCGCTATCAAATTGATAGCAATCTTGTAGACAAGGTTTACATCAATCATCCATCAATCAAAATATGCAAACTCATTACGAGGCTTAAAACGATAAACGTAATAAAAGACTTCACCTATACACCAATTAAATGCCCATGTGGACAAATTGCGACCACGTCACACCTGCTAATCAACTGTAATCAATTAAATAAAGAACGTCAATCCGTAATTAAGAATCTAGCAGAGAGGGGAAAAACTCTTTGTCTCAAATCTCTCCTTTCTCCACAACCTGACGATAGATACTGGACATCACAACTTGTCTGGGATTTTATTGAGAATATAGGGATGACCAAATATATAAAATAATAAAATTAATCAAACAGTAGGGCGGAACGTAAAAATGTCCTCTAGAAGGAAGCGTAAACCGCCCTACATTACTAATAAATACAGGCATGACCAAATACATAAAATAATAAAATTAATCAATTAAAAGTAGAGCGGAACGTAAAAATGTCCTCTAGAAGGAAGCGTAAACCGCTCTACACTACTAACAAAACTCCGATAAAATTAATAAACTAATTAATAAAATTAATGAATTAACAGTAGGGTGGAACGTAAAAATGTCCTCTAGAAGGAAGCGTAAACCGCCCTACACTACTAATAAAAATAAGATAAAATTAATAAATCAATTAATAAAATTAATCAATTCACAGTAGGGCGGAACGTAAAAATGTCCTCTAGAAGGAAGCGTAAACCGCCCTACACCACTAATAAACCTTCAATAAAATTCATTAATCAACTAACAGTAGGGCGGAACGTAAAAATGTCCTCTAGAAGGAAGCGCAAACCGCCCTACACTACTAATAAAACTCTTGATAAAAATTAATAAATTGAATTATACAATGTAGGATGTTAGCGCAAAAATGTCCCCATAAGAGGGAAACGCTACACACCCTGAAATATTTTTTACACTTTTATTTATCTAACTAAATAAGTATTGATTGTAGATCATATTAAGCCACCATATATGTATTATTGTATTTATCAACTCCTAATAAATTTTGATTGAATGTATATCATACTAACTTGCCATAAATGCACATTTTTCTTTTTCACCCCCCACTCCCCCCCCCCCCCCGAACCCTTACTAGACGAAATAAAAAGAAAACCATCTTTTTTCTCTAGCTTTCTCTTTTCAGGCGCTGGATTCTTCCTTCAGAGAACCAACAACAAAGGAATGAACAACAGAAATAATGACGAAATCAACCACCATACCTGACAACAAAATCAAATGGAAGGAAGAATGGCCCAGGCCTTACACTCACCAACAAGCCCCAAGGAAGAGTTGCACCGCCCTGCCATTCGACCGAACAAATCGACCAGACCGACCAAAACGACCTAAATATATATTTATATATGTACATACTATGTCTAAATGTTTGTCCCAGTCCATCTGTTCGTCCACATTCTTGTCTGTTGTGTTACAAATTCGTCTGTTTTGTAAACGTCCACTGGCACCTTTTTCTTTGCACCTGTCATCTCATGTCTCTTTCTGTTATTTATTGTCTTCTGTACATATATATATATAAATAAGGCAGATGTATGTCCAGTATGGCACTAGAAAAGCCGAGAGAGTCATAGTTTTGAGGGAAGAAGTTAGAAGAAGATCGAGGGAATGAAAGGAATTACACCCGAAACGGCCCTTTTAAGGGCCAATTACATCTGGGAAGATGACTTTTCATATTCTAATAGTATTAACTTTTGACTTCATTCCATATCCATCGGACCTGTGGTGATATCATGATCCCTCCATAGAAATAATACAAATATATGTTATAGTATGGTCTTTTGAACGGTGCTTGGAAATTAGAAAAAGTTGAAAAATTGTGAAATTATTGAAAATGCTCTTTTATTTATCTTTTTTTCGAAAACTACTCAATGAATGTTTCTAACACTTCTGGCACAGGAAGTTAAATATCTATACAACATGTTAAAGCTATCCCGACAATGATCCCAAAACCGGAAGTAGTCGAAAAATATCCGATATTTTGAAAGCCGATATTACCAGATCAAAAGAGCTAAAGTATCGTTTGATAGCCCAGTGAATGGACTTTCGTAAACAGGAAGTAGTCGAAATAATGCTCGATATTTTGAAAAAAGCGGAAAAAATGGGTGCTTTTGGGAAAAATGGGATTTCTCCGTCCAGTTTAAACGGATTAAACAAATTAATGTATCGTTGGGTGGCCCGGGAAATGGACTCTCGTATGATGACCAATTTATACAGACAGATACTATGACCAGACAGCAAACTATGACGTGCTGAAAATCAAGTATTTTCCGATTTGGAGCATTTTTGAACGCCTTTATCTCGAAAACTGCTCCAAGGATTTTTCTTAAACTTTCTCTATCGAGAGTCCTTTCGGTAGTCTTGTTCATGAAACCATCCAATAAGAATTTTAAACATCTGGAATAGGATAAAAAAAAAAGGGACTGAGAATTGAAAAAAGTCAAAAAATCGTCAAATTTTGGAAAATGCTCTATTATTTGTTTATTTTATCAGATTTTCAAAAAAATGTTATAAATTGAAAAAACTAACCTAATAGCGATTCTAACCATGTATAATATGTGTCAGTTATTGACATTTTTGCATTTTTGGCACTTCTGAACATAGGATTTCTTAGGAGGATCTTATCTGATCGATTAATTTAGTATATCATTATAAAGCCCTGTGCCCATTCAAGTTCCAAAACCGAATGTTAAAACTACCCGACAATGATTCGTACACCGGAAGTAGTTTAAAAAACGAAAAAAAAGTAAAAAAAAAAAAAAAAAAAAAAAAAAAAAATGGCACTCTTTTTAAAAACTCGAGTTCTCCATCAGATATTAGCGGACCAAAACAATTATACGAATTCAATGGTTAGGAAATAAATTATGGTACGCGGAAAATCAAGTATTTTCCGTTTTGGTGATTTCTGAGACGCCTTTTTCTCGAAAACGACTTCAACGATTTTTCTTAAACTTTTCTTAATCAGAGTCCTATCGGTGGTCTAGGGTGTGAATGTAAAAATAAAAGCATTGAAATAACATATGTGGTCCAAAAATGGCCTCAATCTTTGAAAAATGTTGAAAAATCGTAAAATTATTGAAAATGTTTTTTTATTTTTATTTTTTATGAAAACTACTGACTGGATGTTTTTGACACTTCTGGGACAGAAAGTTAAGTATCCAAACAACTGGTTAAAACAATCCCGACAATGATTTAAAAAGGGGAAGTAGTCGAAATAATATCTGATATTTTGAAAAAAAACCCCGTAAAAGTAAAAAAATGATGATCTTGCGAAAAAAGTGATTACTACGAGAGATTTTGCGGAACCAAAAAAACTAAAGTCTCATTGGATAGCCCGAACAATGGACGATCTTATGACATCCAAATGGTAGAAATTCGCTGGTTAGGCAATATATTATGTTATGTTGGACGCCAACGATTATTCCTTAACCAGAGTCCTATCGGTGGTCTACGGTGTGAATCCAAAAATAAAAGCATTGAAATAATATAAGTGGTCCAAAAATGGCCTCAATCTTTGAAAAAAGTTGAAAAATAGTGAAATTATTGAAAATGCTCTTTTATTTATCTTTTTTCGAAAACTACTCAATGGATGTTTCTGACACTTCTAGCACAGAAGTTAAGTATAAATACAACTTGTTAAAGCTATCCCGACAAAGATCCGAAAACTGGAAGTAGTCGAAAAAATTTCCGATATTTTGAAAAATAGTGCAAAAAAATGACGATTTTTGCCAAAAACGTGATTTCTCCTTTCGATATTACTAGATCAAAAGTATCGTTCGATAGCCCAGTGAATGCACTTTTGAATGCTTCCTTCGGGTCTGTTGCCTGAAAGCCGATTCAGCACTGCCATGCAGGTCTAGTTATTATTATTATTATTTACCGCGGGAGCCTATTTCTCCATGATCGAAAACAGATATCGATCTGGGATTCAATTTTCTATCAGGAAACCATGTGGTGGCTACTTGATAAAGTATTTTTGGAACTTTTGCGCAGACCGGAAGTGGCCGATTTTCGTGCGGTGCATAAAAATTAAAAAACGGCCGTAGCTTCGTGAATTCTGTACCTATTTTCATACAAATGACATTTTCAGAAACCCTGATTCTTTACTTGGACGAAAGCGTTCGAAAATTGAAAAATGTTGTTTAAGAGACAATTTTTTTTATTTTTCAAAATTTTCATATTTGACCTACATTTTTGGTTACCTCAAGGCAATCTAATTCCAGTAATATAACTTACATTCAGAGTTATCACACTTTTATTTTTCGATTTTTTTCGAATTTTCTGCCCATTTTGTGAGCCCGAGTTTCGTTTTACGGCCGAATCGACGTTTCTGAAGCTTTTGGAACATGAAGTTATAGTCCAAGTCCAACTGATAAAGCTATTTCGACAAGGATCCTTAAAATTGTCCGATATTTTGAAAAAAACGCAAAAAATGGGTGCTTTTGGGAAAAATGTGATTTCTCCACGCGATATCAACGGATTAAAGAAATTAAGGTATCGTTGAAAAATCGTGAAATTTTGGAAAATGCTCTATTACTTTATTATTTAAACAATTTTCGATATATTGACATTTTTGCATTTTTGGCACTATTGAACGTAGGATTTCCCAGGGGCATTTTATCTGATCAGACAATGTAATAGATCATTACATAGCCATGTGGCTATTTGATAAGCCAATCCGGTTATTAAAACTATCCCGACAATAATCTCCATATCGGAAGTATTCAAAAAATAAAGAAAAAAAGTTGAAAAAAATAACGCTCTTGCGAAAAACTTGATTTCTCCATCAGATGTTAGCAGGCCAAAAGAACTAAAGTATCGCTGGATAGCCCCATGAATAGACTATCATATGACATCTGAATGATACGATTTAGATGGCTAGAAAATAATTTATGGTACGCCAAAAATCTAGTATTTTCCGTTTTGGAGCATTTTGAGATGCAATTTTCTCGAAAACGAAAACTACGATTTTTCTTAAACTTCTTTTACTTAGAGTCCTATCGATGGACTATGGCGTGAGTCCAAAAATAAAAGCATTGAAATAATATAAGTGGTCCAAAAAGAGCCTCAATCTTGGAAAAAAGTTGAAAAATCCTTAAATTACTGAAAATGCTCTTCTATTTTTCTTTCTTTGGAAAACAGCTAAATGGATTTTTTTGAAACTTCTTGTACAGAAGGATAGGTAACCAAACAACTTGTTAAAGCTATCCCGACAATTTTCCAAAAACCGGAAGTAGTCGAAAAAATATCCGATATATTGAGAAAAAAAAAAACATAAAAAGGAAAAAAATGGTGATTTGCGAAAAGAGTTATTACTACGTAATATTTCACCGAATCAAAACAACTAAAGAGTCATTGGAGAGCCCGAACAATGGACGATCGTATGACATCTAAATGGTAAAAATTCGAGGGTTAGGCAATATATAATGGAACGCTGAAAATCTATTATTTTCCTTTTTGGAGCCTATTCAGACGCTTTTATTTCGAAAACTTCTCTTATTTCCTTTCTAAAACCTACGTTACTTAGAGTCCTAACGGTGGTCTAAAAGCCTCAATATTGTATAAACGGTCCAAAAGGGCCACAATCTTTGAAAAAAGCCGAAAAATCGTTATATCTGTAAATCTGCTTCTAATGGTATAAGGGAGGTAAAACTGTCCAATGGATCTTTCTGAAACTTCTAGTACAGGAAGTTAAGTTCCCATACCACTTGTAAAATCTGTCCCGATAATGATCCGTAAATAGGAAATAGTCAAAAAAATATTCGATATTTTTTTTTTTTAAAAAAGACAGTAAAAAAATCGATACTCTTGCAACAATCGGGATTTCACCGTCGGGTGTGACCAGATCAAAACATCTAAAGCATCGTTTGGTAGCTCGATAAATGGGCTATTGTATGACACACTTCCTGTCTGATTCCTGAAAGCCGGTTCAGTGCTGCTCGCAGTTCTAGTTATTATTATTATTCCAAATTATTTTTGATTAGATCTCAGCAACTCTTTGTCGGATCGTTACGATTTCTTCGGGTTTACTGGAAAAGTGGGTGTGACTTAGAGGATAAAGCTATTTTGAACGTTCTGCGACAATGCGAAATGTCCGAAATCACCGAAGCTATCGTTTTTAGAAATATCGCAGTAATTTTAACAATAATCATTGGATTTTAAGTTTCGATACATTTTGGCATAGCCGGACACAGGGCACATAGCTATGCTACTTTTGATTTTTGATTTTTGGCAAATCTTCACAGATATTAGGCGCCAAATTTCGAAAATTTAAATTTTTACAACAAACTTTTTTATTTATGAATATTTTTTAGTCGTGTTTTACACAAAATTAACGAGTCATCTGACTTGAGCAAAAATCTAAAAAAAAATTGTCTCAGTAATATTCCTTGGCCGCCATTGCGTAATTCAGTTTTTCAGTCCTAGATTAATTATTTATTGTTCGTTTTGTATAAAACAAAGTTCATATACCCCGTTGTCTCAATTCCCATTTTTTTTGTTGCCGATAGAGTTATCTGTCGGCACCGGAAGTGGCGTAATTTTACCAAAAACTAAAATTTTGTCAGTTAGGTAGCACTTTTCGAAAGCAAATATTATTTTTTTCAAATCTGGTATAACTGAAAGGGTGCACCCTTTAAAGGCACAAAAAATTTTGTGCCCTGTTTTTTTTAATTTCGATTCCGTTTTCGGGCTATTTCGATTAAAAGGTGAAAAAAGGTGTAAAATTAAGCTATTTACAACCCATCCAACGTTTTCATATTTTAAAATATTACTTCGTAACTTTCATAAACTCGTAGCAATAATCTATACTGAGAGAATGTATGTGAAAATTCATTTGTAATATGCGCAGTTGCCGAGAAATGGTCAATTTTGCATGAGTCACTCTTTACACTATTGTGCCTGTGAAAGAGTCAATTATTATTGGATTTTCATAAAAGTGACACCATTTGATGCATAATGTCAATTGTGACTAGTTCAACTCAATTTAACATTTTCAATGTCACCGGAAATGTCGAAATTTGGGCAAAAACTGTATTTATAGCCTTCGAAACAAATAATTTATTCAAATGAGTCGTATTTAGTGTTTGTTTAAGATTTTGATATTTGATTCTAATCAACTAAAAGAATGAACCCATACGATCATATAGATATCACAAAATTGTTTCTAACTTGTTCAGTTGCAGAGAAATAGACGATTTTCAACAGGTCACTTTTCAAGGTTTTTTGTCCACAAAAGTGTCAATTATTGTTCGATTTTCATGAAATTTTCACTGTGTGATACCTAATGCCATTTACGATTTCATACAAGTAATTTAAGATTTTCATTTTCACCGGAAGTAACGTCATTTTGGCAAAAAATGTATTTTTAGCCTTCAAAACAGATATTTTATTCAAATGAGTCTTATTTGTAATGTCTTTAAAATTATGATATTTGATTCCAATCAGCAAATAGATTGTACCCATACGATCAGACAGATACCAGAAAATGGTTTCTAACTTGTACGGTTGCAGAGAAATAGGCGATTTTCTACGAGTCTTTTTTCAAGGTTTTTGGTCTATAAAAGTGGCAATTATTATTCGATTTACATAAAATTTTCACCATGTGATGCCTTATGTCATTTCTGATTTTATAAAACTAATTGAACATTTTCATTATCACCGGAAGTACAGTACACTTACATGTAACAAATGTATAAAATGAATTGATATTGCTGGATTTGATTGATTCGGCGTCCATTTTATTTGATGTGTGCAATGCTTATGTGCAAACCTGTTTAATGGTTTCATTGGTACCGGAAGTAACATGTTTAGGGTAAAGTGGCACCGGTGAAACCCGTCATTACTGCATCGCAGTTCTAGTTATTATTATTATTATTATTTACCGCGGGAGCCTATTTCTCCATGATCGGAAACAGATATCGATCTGGAACCAAATTTTCTATCAGGAAACCATGTGGTGGTTACTAGATAAAGTATTTTTGAAACTTCTGCGCAGACCGGAAGTGGCCGAATTTTGAACGGTAGCAATAAATCAAAAAGCGGCCGTGGTTTCGCCAATTCTTTACCTATTTTAAAACAATTCACATTTTTGGAAATTCTGAATCTTTTCCGAGACAATGGCTATCTCACATTTTTGAATTTCGAACATTCATCTATGGCTTTTGTCGTTCGAAATTTGAAAATTGAAATTCTTACAAAAAACACTTTTATTTATGAATATTTTTTAGTCGTGTTTTACACAAAGTTAACGAGTCATCTGACTTGGGGGAAAAATGTGAATTTTTTTTGACTCAGTACTTTTCCTTGGCCGCCATTGGCTAATTCAGTTTTTCAGTCCTAGATTTATTATTTATTGCTCGATTTGTATAAAACAAAGTTCATGTACTCCGTTGTCTCAATTGTCAGTTTTTTTGTTACCGATAGAGATATCTGTCGGTACCGGAAGTGGCTTAATTTTACCCCAAACTACAATTTTGACAGTTAGGTACCATTTTTCGAAAGCAAATATTATTTTTTAAAAAAACTGATATAACTAAAAGAGTGTGCCCTTTAAAGAGGCACAAAATGTTGGGATCGGTTTTTTTAATTTCGATTTCATTTTCGAGCAAATTCGATTAAGAGGTGAAAAAAGGTGTAAAATTGAGCTATTTACAACCAATTCAGGCTTTTCAGATTTTGAAATATTTCTACGTAACATTTATAAACTTGTAGCTATAATCCATACGAAGAAAATGTATATTAAAATTAGTTTGTAATATAAGCAGTTACCTAGAAATGGGCAATTTTGCATAAGTCACTGTTTTCGTTATTTTGCCTGTAAAATAGTCAATTATTATTGGATTTTCACAAAAGTGACACCATTTGATTCAAAAAGCAAGTATGCGTCGTATCAAATTGATTACAATTTAAAATTGACACCGGAAGTGACGCCATTTTGTCAAAAAAAGCATTTTTAACTTTTAAAATCAATATTGTTTTCAACCAAGAATTATTTAATATGTATTAATAATTTTAACTTTTGGTTTATATTCACATATTAATAAAATTCATAAGGTCATATAGATTTCACAAAATTGTTTCTAACTTGTTCAGTTGTGTCAAGTATTATTCGATTTTCATAAAATTAAGATTTTCATTATCACCGGAAGTAACGTCATTTTGGCAAAAACTGTATTTTTAGCCTTCAAAACAGATATTTTATTCAAATGAATCTGATTTGTAATGTTTTTAAAATTATGATATTTGATTCCAATCAACAAATAGATTGAACCCATACGATCATACAGATTTTTGGTCTATAAAAGTGGCAATTATTATTCGATTTACATAAAATTTTCACCATGTGATGCCTTATGCCATTTCTGATTTCATAAAACTAATTGAACATTTTCATTATCATCAGAAGTACTGTACACTTACATGTAACAAATGTATAAAATGAATTGATATTGCTGGATTTGGTTGATTCGGCGTCCATTTTATTTAATGTGTGCAATGCTTATGTGGAAACCTGTTTAATGGTTTCATTGGTACCGGAAGTGACATATGTTTAGGGTAACGTGGCACCGGCGAAACCGTGGTCATAAAAATATTCGATATTTATAAAACAGTAAAAATCGGTGTTCTTGCAAAAATCGTGATTTCACGGTCGGGTGTGACCGGATCAAAACACCTAAAGTATCGTTTGGTAGCTCGATGAATGGGCTATTCTATGAAACACTTCCCATCTGATTCCTGAAAGCCGGTTCAGTGCTGCTTCCAGGTCTAGTTATTATTATTTTTTTTTTCGCGGGAGCCTATTTCTCCATGATCGAAAACAGATATCAATCTGGAACCAAATTTTCTATTGGGAAACCATGTGGTGGCTAATTTTGAAACTTCTGCGCATACCGGAAGTAACCGAATTTTGTACTTTTTTCCGGAATTGAAAAATGGCCGTAGTTTCGTCAATTCTTTACCTTTTTTCAAACAAATGACATTTTCGGAAACCCCGAATCTTTTCCGAGATAATGGCTATCTCACATTTTTCAATTTCGAACATTCATCTATGGCTTTTGTTGTTCGAATTTTGAAAATACGTTGTTTACGAGACAATTTTTGTTATTTTTCAAAATTTTCAAATTTGGCCTACAATTTTGGATACCTGAAGACCATCCGATTCCAGAAATATAAGTTTTATTCCGAGTTATCGCCCTTTATTTTTCGATTTTTTTCGAATTTTCTGCCCATTTACCAACACTTATATTTTTGGGAAAGGATAAATCGATATTTCTGAAAGTCCTGGAACATAAAGCTTTATAGTCAGACCGCTGCATAAAGCAATTTCAACAACGATCCGGAAACCGGAAGTAGTCGAAATAATGATAGATATTTCGAAAAAAAACGCAAAAAAATGGGTGTTTTGGGGAAAAACTCGATTTCTCCGTCCAATATCAATGGATTAAACGAATTAAGCTTTCGTTGAGTGGCCCGAGGAATGGACTGTCGTATGATGCCCAATTTATACGGATACTATGACCAAGCAGCAAAATATGACAAGCTGAAAATCAAGTATTTTCTGATTTGGAGCGTTTTTGGACGCCTGTATCTCGAAAACGGCTCCAAGGATTTTTCTTAAACTTTCCCTATCGAGAGTCCCTCCGATAGTCTTGTGCATGAATCCACCCAATAAGACATTGAAATGTCTGGAATAGGTAAAATAACGTACTGCAAATCGAAAAAAGTTGAAAAATCGTGAAATTTTGGAAAATGCTCTATTACTTTATTATTTAAACAATATTTTACAAAAAAAATACACATTCAGATAGCTGACCTAATTACGATTCTAACGATGTATAATATGTAATGAAATATTTAAATTTAATTTTCGATATATTGTCATTTTTGCATTTTTGGCACTATTGAACATAGGATTTCCCAGGGACGTTTTATCTGATCAGACAATGTAATATATCATTACATAGCCCTGTGGCTATTTGATAAGCCAATCCGGTTATTAAAACTATCCCGACAATAATCTCCATACCGGAAATATGCAAAAAAATGAAGAAAAAAGGTTTAAAAAAATAGCGCTCTTGCGAAAAACTTGATTTCTCCATCAGATTTTAGCGGACCAAAAGATCTAAAGTATCAATGGATAGCCCCATGAATGGACTATCATATGACATCTGAATGATACGATTTAGATTGCTAGAAAATAAATTATGGTACGCCGAAAATCTAGTATTTTCCGTTTTGGAGCATTTTGAGACGCCATTTTCTCGAAAACAAAAACTAAGTTTTTTCTTAAACTTTCTTTTTTTTTTACTCAGAGTCCTATCGGTGGACAATGGCGTGAGTCCAAAAATAAAAGCATTGAAATAATATAAGTGGTTCTTAAACTTTCTTTTTTTTTTACTCAGAGTCCTATCGGTGGACTATGGCGTGAGTCCAAAAATAAAAGCATTGAAATAATATAAGTGGTCCAAAAAGAACCTCAATCTTGGAAAAAAGTTGAAAAATCCTTAAATTACTGAAAATGATCTTCTAATTTTCTTTCTTTGGAAAACAGCTGAATGGATTATTCTGAAACTTCTTGTACAGAAGATAAGGTAACCAAACAACTTGTTAAAGCTATCCCGACAGTGATCCAAAATCCGGAAGTAGTCGAAAAAATTTCCGATATTTTGAGAAAAAAAAAACGTAAAAAGTAAAAAAATGGCTTTCTTCCGAAAAAAGTGATTACTACGCCAGATTCCACCCAATCAAAACAACTAAAGTGTCATTGGATAGTTCGAACAATGGACGATCTTATGACATCTAAATGGTAAAAATTCGCGAGTTAGGCAATAAATAATGGAACGCTGAAAATCTATTGATTATGGCTGACTTGTCTGTTGCGTTTTTAACAAATTTTATGTGATTCCTTATTGATAAATAAAAGTGGTATATAAAATATTGCATTATGTTTTTGTTACTGAAAATACATCTGAGGTTTTGCTGAAAAGCCTATACAAGCCCAAATCGATATAGATACATTATTACGTACATAATATGCAAGTGGGGGTCCAATAAGTTGCGGACCAGTGGACGTTGTTATGGAGTCTGCTGTGCTGCTCACCAAGTATGAGATTGCACTGTCCTTCAAGGTCTGAGGATGTACATGTAGTATATTGGCATCTGATACTTGAGTTTTTCTGAAAAAGAAAGTATTAAGCTACAAAACAAGCACACTGGTATTTAAAGAAATTCCATACGACACTCCTTGTATTTTACCACACTTTTTGGATCATATTTTTAACTGGACGATCACAATAATTACATCACTCCCTAAGAACATTTTCTTATGGGGTGGTTGCCCATGTCATCTGAACACTTACCTGTTGTCGTAAAAATTTGCCATTACAGGCTTTCTTTTTCTGTTTACATTCCCAGGTCTTGAAATTATAATCTGTGAAACAGGGTCTGGTTAAATTTTCGCCACCCTTGGCTTATCTCACTGTTGTGGTAAACTCTGTCCTGCTATTCTCTATTCTTCAATCATTATTATTATTGCCAACACATGAGTACACTTTCCTCCCATTCTATAGAATACAATGATTTTGCAAGGTTATAAAGGCTCATATAAATAGGCATACTACTAGTACTGGGCGAATATGAAGATAAAAAATAGGGCCTAATAGTTTATTCGCAGTCACTAATGTCAGACATATTTTAGACAGGTGATTTAAAAGTTAATCTTTTGATCTTTCAGTCTGATTGGTTTTATTCAGGTGATTTAAAATGCTATTATGAGTGTGAGATTAAAATATAATTTTTGGCTATTCCTTATTAGTTTATTACTAATAAGTAATATTACTATTATTCCTTATTAGTTTATTATTTATTAATTAATATTATTTATTAATAAGTAATATTACTATTATTATTAGTGCAAGAACAAATTGAGTATGGTACTAATACTATATCCTAGACTGGTTAGATGACACAAGATCTGGGTCTTATTATTGTATCAAAATGAATAAAAATCTGTTGCAAGACAAGATAGCCCAACCATATTAATGATTAATGGTAGAAATTGTCTACGAAAAATCGCAAATTTCAAAAGCCCACTTGTACTACTAGTTAGAATAAAACCGAGTTTCAGAAATCGATGCCCTATCACTAATCAGTTTCCCTGGAGTGAATGAATACAAATATTAGAATATCAACCACCGGTATTCAATAATTCAGTCGATTCCAGGCATTTACCTTCTTCTTTCAGTTTCACGTCAGAAACGATCGTTGAAAAGATAAAATAGATTCATAACTTGTTAATCTTACCTTTTTCCTGGTACTTGTAGGTTCACAAAGTATGTCAGGTAGACCTATCGACGGGAACTGCGTTATTACTCAAAGCCCTTCTCTTTCACACACTGAACAAACCATTGATTTAGAGTTCTCGCTACCCTTTACGTAGCATACAGTAGGCTATTTCTTCTTTTCAGGTAGTCAACTATGCGGTCATACTTCTTGCTCGTACTTGTACAAGTAAACTGACGGTCACAAAATTCATTAAAGTGAGTTATCTACTACTACTACCTGGTAGATTATCATCGCAGTAATCCATTAAATAGCCCGGACAAAGTTCACTTCGTGCGCGCAGATTACTCGGCGGATATTAGACGGAGTTTCGCGCATGCGCGGGGGTAATTTGTCCGAGGAGGGTAATTTGCGCTCAACATAATACATTTGTTACATGTAAGTGATCCTGACAAAATTACAATACTTCCGGTGATAATGAAAATGTTAAATTAGTTTTATGAAATCAGAAATGGCATATGGCATCACAATGACATGGTGAAAATTTTATGTAAATCGAATAATAATTGCCACTTTCATAGACCAAAAACCTTGAGCAGTGACTTGTGGAAAATCGTCTATTTCTCTACAACCGTACAAGTTAGAAACCATTTTTTGGTATCTGTATGATGATATGGTTTCGATCTATTTGTTGATTGGAATCAAATATCATAATTTGAAAAACATTACAAATCATACTCATTTGAATAGATATCTGTTTTGAAGGCTAAAAATACAGTTTTTGTCAAAATGACGTTACTTCCGGTGATAATGAAAATCTTAAATTACTTGTATAAAATCGTAAATGGCCTTAGGTATCACACAGTGAAAATTTTATGAAAATCGAATAATAATTGACACTTTTATTGACCACAACTGAACAAGTTAGAAACAATTTTGTGAAATCGATATGAACGTATGAATTTTATCAATATGTGAATGTAAACCAAAAGTTAAAATTATTAACACATATTAAATAATTCTTGGTTGAAAAAAATATTGATTTTAAAAGTTAAAAATGCATTTTTTGACAAAATGGCGTCATTTCTGGTGTCAATTTTAAATTGTAATCAATTTGATACGACGCATACTTGCTTTTTGAATCAAATGGAGTCACTTTTGTGAAAATCCAATCATAATTGACTATTTTACAGGCAAAATAACGAAAACAGTGACTTATGCAAAATTGCTCATTTCTAGGTAACTGCTTATATTACAAACTAATTTTAACATACATTTTCTTCGTATGGATTATAGCTACAAGTTTATAAAAGTTACGTAGAAATATTTTAAAATCTGAAAAGCCTGAATGGGTTGTAAATAGGTCAGTTTTACACCTTTTTTCACCTCTTAATCGAATTTGCTCGAAAATGAAATCGAAATTAAAAAAACCGAGCCCAATATTTTGTGCGCCTTTAAAGGGCACACTCTTTTAGTTATATTTGCTTTCGAAAAATGGTACCTATTTGTCAAAATTGTAGTTTTTGGTAAAATTAAGCCACTTCCGGTGCCGACAGATAATTCTATCGGTAACAAAAAAACTGACAATTGAGACAACGGAGTATATAATCTAGGACTGAAAAACTGAATTAGCCAATCGCGGCCAAGGAAAATTACTGAGACAAAAAAATTTCACATTTTTGCCCAAGTCAGATGACTCGTTAATTTTGTGTAAAACACGACTAAAAAATATTCCTAAATAAAAAAGTTTTTTGTAAAAATTAAATTTTTCAAATTTCGAACGACAAAAGCCATAGATCAATGTTCTAAACTGAAAAATGTGAGATAGCCATTGTCTCGGAAAAGATTCAGGGTTTCCAGAAATGTGAATTGTTTTAAAATAGGTAAAGAATTGGCGAAACCACGGCCGCTTTGATTTATTGCTACCGTTCAAAATTCGGCCCTTTCCGGTCTGCGCAGAAGTTTCAGAAATCAGAAATGGCATATGGCATCACATTGACATGGTGAAAATTTTATGTAAATCGAATAATAATTGCCACTTTCATAGACCAAAAACCTTGAGCTGTGACTTGTAGAAAATCGTCTATTTCTCTACAACCGTACAAGTTAGAAACCATTTTTGGATATCTGTATTATCGTATGGTTTCGATCTATTTGTTGATTAGAATGAAATATCATAATTTTAAACACATTACAAATCAGACTCATTTGAATAAAATATCTGTTTTAAAGGCTAAAAATACAGTTTTTGCCAAAATGACGTTACTTCCGGTGATAATGAAAATCTTAAATTACTTGAATGAAATCGTAAATGGCATTACGTATTACACGGTGAAAATTTGATAAAAATCGAATAAAAATTGACACTTTTATAGACCAAAAATCTTGAAAAGTTACCTGTTGAAAATTGTCTATTTCTCCGCAACTGAAAAAAGTAGAAACCATTTTGTGATATCTATATGATCGTATGGGTTCATTTTATTAGTTGATTTGAATTAAATATCAAAATTTAAAAAATAATAACAAATACGACTCATTTGAATAAATTATTTGTTTCGAAGGCTATACATACAGTTTTTGCCCAAATTACGTCATTTTCGGTGACATTGAAAATGTTAAATTGGTTTGACCTAGTTAAAATAGACATTACGCATCAAATAGTGTCACTTTTATGAAAATCCAATAATAATTGATTCTTTTACAGGCAAACTAGCGTAAATAGTGACTCATGGATTATTGCTACAAGTTTATGAAAGTTGTGAAAAAATATTTTAAAATATGAAAAGCCTGAATGGGTTGTAAATAGCTCATTTTTACCTTTTTTCACCTTTAAATCGAAATGGCGCAAATACAAAACCAAAAATAAAAAAGGCGAGTCCGAGATTTTTTTCGCCTTTTGTAGGGGCATTTATCTTGATCTATCAGATTTGCAAAAATTAACATTTGCTAGTGAAAAGACGTTCCGACTCGATAAAATTGGAGGTTTTTTTTTAGCAAAATTGCGTCACATCCGGTGCCGATAATAAAAAAATGAGAATTTGCACCATGGAGCATGTGAACGTTGTTTTATAAAAATCGGCCAATAAATAATTAAGCTAGAACCGATAAACTGAATTAGCCAATAGCGACCAAGAACAATTATCATGACAAAAAATGTTCATATTTTTGCTCAAATCAGACGACCCCTTAACCCTTGGTAAAATGCCATAAAAAATTATTCATTAATAAAAAAAGTTTTTTGTCAAAATTTGGTGCCTAATATCTCCGAAGCTTCGTCGAAAATCAAAAATCTAAACTACCGTAGCTATGTCCCTTGTCTCAGGCTATGTCAAAATGTATCCAATGTTAAAATTTGACGATTATTGTTAATATTACTGCAATATTTAAAAAAACGACAACTTTGGCGTTTCGGACATTTCGCATTGTCGCTGAACGTTCGAAATAGCTTTAATCTCTAAGTCACACCCACTTTCCCAGTAAAACCGAAGACATTGAATTAATCCGACAAGTAGTTTCTGAGATATGCTCAAGTGGAAAAAAAAATAATAATAAGAATAATCTTAACAAAAACTATAGTGTGAAACCCTAATAATAATAATAATTTTAGTAATCTCTATAGATCTGCTAAGCAGATATGAAAGCTTTCATATTCACAATCACTTCCTGTTACATGCCAAGGGTCATATAAAGAATCTCAACAAGATAAAAAAAACCCCAATTAAAATCGGTCAAAAACTCGCGAAGTTAATGCGAATTTTCACTCGTAAACAACTCTGTGGGCACGAAAAATTCAAAATTGTGACATTTTCAAATACCATAAATTGGACCCTGATCCCGGCTATCCAGAAATGTATTCATTTTCGAAATAGGAGAAGTATTCTCCAAACTACGGCCTATTGTTTTCATTTTCATGTCCGTTATCGTCGATTTTTCACTTTTTCTCATATTCAGTTCAAAATGGTTTCCATCAATTGACCTAGACCATAATTCAAATCCAATAGATTTTTAGGCATTCCTTCAAGGATTCAGAAAATGTAACTCCCATGTCTGTAAGTAAAATATTGCAAAAGCCTTATGGATTTTTCACGTTTTAAGATGGTGGCACTTCCGGTTCAATCGACAGACTTCATATTTCGTGTACACATCAATACTGTCAAAGCTAGTACAGAAAAAAAATTCAAGGCAATCTGACCTATATTTGGTCGATTTTTTTGAAAATTTTGATCCTTAATTTCATACTAAATTTCATGAAAATCGTGCAACTATTAAAGAAGTTGTCATGTTGGTTTCAACTTCCGGTTCTACATCACAGCGACGAACTTTCGAAATTCGAAAATCCGAAATTTCAGATTTTAAGTAAATGTTTCAATGTACTCAAAGAAAAAAAATATAGTAAAATAGGTCAAAAAGTCACAAAGTTACAGCAATGTAGGTCAAATGCATTCGAAAGATGGTGGCACTTCCGGTTCAATCGGCAGACTTCATATTTTGTGTACACATTAGCTAGTACAGAAAAAAAACCTGAAGGTAATCTGACCTATATTTTGTCGATTTATTTTAAAAATTTGATCCTTAATTTCATCAAGGGAAGATAATTTAGAACATTTTTAGTGAAATCTTTCAAGTCGCATCGATAAGATCTACTTACATAATAAATTCCATAAAAATCGTGCAACTATTAAAGAAGTTGTCAAGTTGGTCTCAACTTCCGGTTCGAAATCAAAGCGATTTGAAGTAAATGTTTCAAGGTACTCAAAGAAAAAAGAATTAGTAAAATTTAACCTCTAGAGCGTCCACAAGATTTTTCGAAGTGATTAAGGGCCATAACTCTGACAGTAATTATCGGAAATCGCTGAAAATCAATAGGCTTCTTCGTCTCATGGACTTAAACACTGTGTATAAATTGAAAGTCGATCGGATACTAAATTTAGCCTCAAGGGCGTCCACAAGATTTTTTGAAGTGATCAAAGGCCATAACTCTGACTGTTGCGGTCATTTTAAAAAAATGTCTTTTAAGGATAATGTGTATAGTACTAATAGTAATCACATACGGAAGAGGCGATAAGATACCTTTGCATTTGCAATTTCAAAATTAATTAAAACCAAATTTAAATTCCGAAAATCTTTTTTTTTTTTGTTGCTAAAACTCTTTTTTTAATCGGATCAAAATGGGAGTCAGGCACAGAGTCCGGGATGGTAATGGGCGTATTGTGTCCAAATTTCATGGTTTTCGGACAATCGGTGCCGGTGTCGTGGCGAAATTCCACTTTTTTCGCCCTTACTGAAGCCGTAAATGGCGGAAAAAGCCGAACGGCAGGAACCGTGTGAAGAACAAACGACCTGAACGAATGCCTTGAATTTTTCAGGGCACCTAGGTACCAACGTGAAAAGTTCCTCGCCGGAATTTGGTAGTCATGGTACCTTTGGTTCCAGCGTGGCGCATGCGCGAATTCAAAAGAAATTACGGTCGATTTGGGGATTTTAGGTATATTTCGGAGTGGTTTGGTAAGTGACGGTGGATCGGGGACCCGGATGGATCTAATAATACACTATTATAATAACGTTGAAGAATGAAATTTGCACAGAATATACCTTGGGATATAAATTCGAAACCCACCCCTACCCATCAAAGTTTTTTTACTTAAAAAATTGCGTATTTTATCGAATTTTTATTGTTCTTGATATCTGAGCATTTTCTCCTTTTAATATGTGATAAATTTTATCGCGGCGCAGCCAACCGCTAGAAATTCCAGAGATTTGGACCACCAGAAGGATGCCTCAGCAGTCAAAAAAGGTCAAAATTGGTCTTTTCGGTTTTTAGTATCGACACATCGTTGCGGTCATTTTAAAAAATTGTCTTTTAAGGATAATGTGTATAGTACTAATACCTATCACATACGGAAGAGGCGATAAAATCTCTTTGCATTTGCAATTTCAAAATTAATTAAAACCAATATTAAATTCCGAAAATCGTTTTTTTGCTAAAACTCTTTTTTTAATGAGATCAAAATGGGGGTAAAGCACAGAGTCCGGGGTGGTAATGGGCGTATTGTGTCCAAATTTCATGGTTTTCGGACAAAATTGACGAACGACAGGAACCGTGTCAAGAACAAACGACATGAACGAATGCATGTATCGCATTGAAATTTTCAGGGAACCTAGGTACCAACGTGAAAAGTTCCTCGCCGGAATTTGGTAGTCATGGTACCTTTGGTTCCAGCGTGGCGCATGCGCGAAGTCATAAGAAATTGCGGTGGATTTACGGCAGGTGACCTTGTGCCGTGCCAAGAACAAACGACTTGAACGAATGCAGGTATCACCTTGAAATTTTCAGGGTACCTAGGTACCAACGTGAAAAGTTCCTCGCCGGAATTTGGTACTCATGGTACCTTTGGTTCCAGCGTAGCGCATGCGCGAAGTCAAAACCAGCTAAACTCTAAAACAACCTTGTCGGCACGGAAAACATCAAAGGCGAAATTCGAATTTTTTAAATATTCAAATACCAAACATTCTACCATGAGCCAGGCTATCCTGAAATGTATTAATTTCGGTAATAGGAGACAGATTCTTTAAGCCACGACCAATTGTGTATGTTTTCAAGCCCATTAATGTGGGTATTTCACTATTTTTATATTCATTTCAAAATGGTGACCATCATTTGGCCTAAATCAAAATTGTGCTTTGAACGTTTTTTAGGCATTCCTTTAAGGATTCAGAAAATGTAACTCCCATGTCTGTAAGTAAAATATGCAAAAGCCGTAGAGATATTTCACGTTTCAAGATGGTGGCACTTCCGGAATGGGCTACAAACTCCATTTTCTGTAAACGAATCAGAAGTGTCGTAGCTAATACAGAAAAAACATTTCAAGGCAATCTGACCTATATTTCGACGATTTTTTTGAAAATTTTGATCCTTAATTTCATCAAGGGGATATAATTTAGAAGATTTCTAATGACGTCTTTCAAGTCGCATCGGTAAGATCTACTTACATACAAAATGTCATGAAAATCGTGCAATTATTAAAGAAGTTGTCAAGTTGGTTTCAACTTCTGGTTCGAAATCACAGATACGAATTTTCGAAATTCGAAAATCCGAAATAGCAAATTTGAAGTAATTGTCTCAATGAACTCAAAGAAAAAAGATTTAGTAAAATAGATCAAATAGTCACAAAGTTACATCATTGTAGGCCAAATGCATTCGTTCGTAAAATTCGGTGATTTCGGATTCGTAAAACGTTTTGAAAATATATTTAATCAACAGCCACCACCCATTTTTAGGGGGATAGGTAAAAGTTAGAGTGGTTCGTGCAAATAACAAAAATCCAATAAACGAGCTATATTTGGGGCTTATTTTTACAAATAATGATAAGACTCACCATTAAAATCATCATTCATTAACAATTAAAGTATTGCTAAGTTGGATATTTGTGTGATTTAACCATTTGAATGGAACTTTCTAAAGCCCGGCCCATACCGCTACGACTACACACAAGCCGACAGGACTCAGCGTCTTGGGTAGTTTGTAAAAGAAAATCGGGTCGCGCCTTTACTTCACTTGCCTACGACGGTACCATTCCACACAGGCCCGACTCACATGTAAACCAACCCACCCTCTCTCTCTCTTCTGTCCAAAAATCTGGCATCTTGAATTTTCCCTCAATTAAACAAGGAGCACAGTCACATGACTAAATGCTACTCTCTGATTGGCTAAACATCAGTAAGACAATTGATCGCGTCGTGTGAGTGTCCACACAAACACGATAAGTTACGACTGCAACCAATTGCATCCGACTACGATTGACGCGACGGAAATCGATTAAATCGTGGTCCACACTGCACTGATTATCTGAGACAAGACGTTGCGTTGGGTAGAGTCTGGGCAAGTCGTGGCGGTATGAGTCGGGCTTAATATGTGTAAAAGTTGATCGCCCAAGTAGCGTTACAGCGGTAGATTTTTTCATTAAAAAGAGTTATGTTTCTTGGTCAAATCAAGGTTTCAAATTTTGCTTTGAAAAACGAATTCTTACTTTCCGCAGTCGGAATTCTTTTTTTAAGTTCGTACAATTAACGATTGAATTTAACATTTGTACGCGTGCGCATCACTTAGTTAGAGAGAGAGAGAGAGAGGGGTTGTCTGTATTTTGAGCTGATTTTTTTTAACGTTTACATGCAATAGAGTATAGTTAAAACTTTCTAATAAGGGGTGAATTTCGTGGTTTACAAACGCAGTATGTAGAGAGTGCTTATCGTACTCATATTGTAGATGTTAAATATCCTTTATGATAATCCTATTTTGTTTCAAAAAATTATAACAAATATAAAAACCATGCACATCAAAAACAGAGGAACACACGACATACGCAAAGAAACAAAGCCTTAAGCATTTTTAAATCGGTTCGGCAGCAGTGGTCCAAATGTCTAGCATTGCATCCGGAATTCCGTATAAGAATCTACTTAGAAGTCAAAAATGCGACTACTACACATTGTGCTCTAAACTGTGTTATAAATTATAGAATAAACCGTAAATCAATTGAACCCATTTTAAGGTGGAACTGCATGCTTTTTGATATGATTGGGCTATTTGTGGCGCCAGATAATCTAAAAATAGAATTCGATACGTGACAATACGTCTCGAAAAATTCTTTATTCTGTTATTAAAGACAACCGGCATGACAATGACTACATAATAAGTTCAAGTTCTACAATAGGGATCTTTTAGTGAAATGTTAGAGAAATTTAAGTTTAAATATATCCTTTGTGTTTGAATTACCACTTATGGTTGGTTGTGTCGTATTATGTAACAATCTGGAAATTTTCTGCAAAAATGTAACTTCTAAAGTAACTAAAAACATGGTTTTACGGTTAAATAAAAGTAACTTTCACAGTCTTGCAGTGCCGGTATGTTGCCACGAGAGTGAATTTAAAAGATAGAAAAAGGGCGAAACTACATGAGTTGACTCTGAACCGAGAAGCGTTACAATATATACGTCATTGGTTACAATCAACTAACTTAGAAATTAATTCGCCGAGTTTTAGCCAAAATTTTAATCTAGTTCGTAACTACTTATTTTTCAAAGTCCAACGAGTAAAGAATAATTTTTTACATGGCTTCATTGATAAATAAGTGAATGAATATTTTCACGTGGATGTCTATTTTGGGCGACTGTTTCCTGCCTACAGTTCACGAGCTAGCCCGTGAGAGCACTTTTCTCATAAACGAAGTTTTGATCCGCCTGACAACATGCTGTTAAAACAGGTCAGTTTATATACTACAGATAATTGAGTCTGTGGGCCACTCTATAAAAGCTTTAGAAAGATCCTATGGTTTGATTCTGAGAAATCCGATTTGTGGACAAAACACAAAATAATAATAATAATAATAATAATAAAAATAATATTAATCTTAACATTAACATTAACATTAAAATTATTATTATTATTATTAAGCTTTCATATTTGGACACCTCCAAAAATAAACATTACACATCGTTGTTGTTAATAAATTTATTTAAACAAAATAACACTATAGTAATATGAGCATCACCCACTGTTACCATAGCAACAGCTCAACCAAACGACCATCTTGGATTTCAATTTCAAAATGTCCAAAATTAAGCCAATTCCACCAAAGTCTGTCCTAATGTACAATGAATGACGTTTTAATCAAATTAAAACCAACTAGAACTGCGAAGCAGTAATGACGGGTTTCACCGGTGCCACGTTACCCTTGAACTTATGTCACTTCCGGTACCAATGAAACCGTTAAACAGGTTTCCACATAAGCATTGCACACATGAAATAAAATGGACACAGAAACAACCAAATCCAGCAACCAATTCATTTGCTACATGTCAGTGATCCTGTCAAAATTACATTACTTCCGGTGATAATGAAAATGTTAAATTGGTTTATGAAATCAGAAATAGCATCATCACATGTTGAAAATTTTATGTAAATCCTATAATAATTGCCACCTTTATAGACCAAAAACCTTGAAAAATGACTTGTAGAAAATCGCCTATTTCTCTGCAACCGTACAAGTTAGAAACCATTTTGAGGTATCTGTATGATCGAATGAGTTCATTCTATTTGTTGATTGGAATCAAATATCATAATTTTAAAAACATTACAAATCTGATTCATTTGAATAAAATATCTGTTTTGAAGGCTAAAAATACAGTTTTTGCCAAAATGACGTTACTTCCGGTGATAATGAAAATCTTAAATTACTTGTATGAAATCGTAAATGGCATTATGTATCACACAGTGAAAATTTCATGAAAATCGAATAATAATTGACACTTTTATTGACAAAAAAACCTTAAAAAGTGACCTGTTGAAAATTGCCTATTTCTCCGCAACTGAACAAGTTAGAAACCATTTTGTGATATCTATATGATCGTAAGGGTTCATTGTATTAGTTGATTTGAATCAAATATCAAAATTTTAAACAAATAACAAATATGACTCATTTGAATAAATTTTTGCCCAAATTACGTCATTTCCGGTGATATTGAAAATGTTAAATTGGTTTGACCTAGTTAAAATTGACATTACACATCAAATGGTGTCACTTTTATGAAAATCGAATAATAATTGACTCTTTTACAGGCAAACTAGCGTAAAAAGTGACTCATGCAAAATTGCCCATTTCTCGGCAACTGCGCATATTACAAATTAATTTTCACATACATTCTCTCCGTATAGATTATTGCTACGAGTTTATGAAAGTTACGAAGTAATATTTTAAAATATGAAAACGCTGGATGGGTTGTAAATAGCTTAATTTTACACCTTTTTTCACCTTTTAATCGAAATAGCCCGAAAACGGAATCGAAATTAAAAAACATGGTCCCAACATTTTGTGCGCCTTTAAAAGGCGCACAATTTCAGTTATACCAGATTTGAAAAAAATAATATTTGCTTTCGAAAAATGGTACCTAACTGTCAAAATTGTAGTTTTTTGTCAATTTACGCCACTTCCGGTGCCGACAGATAACACTATTGGTAACAAAAAAAATGACAATTGAGACAACGGGGCATATGAACTTTGTTTTATACAAATCGAACAATAAATAATTAATCTAGGACTGAAAAACTGAATTAGCCAATGGGGGCCAAGGAAAATTACCGAGACAAAAAATTTTCACATTTTTGCCCAAGTCAGAGGACTCGTTATATTTGTGTAAAACACGATTAAAAAATATTCATAAATAAAAAAGTTTTTTGTAAAAATTTAAATTTTCTAAATTTAGCGCCTAATATCTGCGAAGATTTGCCGAAAATCAAAAATCAAAAGTAGCGTAGCTATGTGCCCCGTCTCCGGCTATGCCAAAATGCATCGAAAGTTAAAATCCAATGATTATTGTTAAAATTACTGCAATATTTCTAAAAACGATAGCTTCGGTGATTTCGGACATTTCGCATTGTCGCAGAACGTTCAAAATAGCTTTATCCTCTAAGTCACACCCACTTTTCCGATAAAACCGAAGAAATCGTAACGATCCGACAATCAGTTGCTGAGATCTACTCAAAACAAAAGAAGAATAATAATAATAATAAGAACTAGAACTGCGAAGCAGTAATGACGGGTTTCACCAGTGCCACGTTACCCTTGAACTTATGTCACTTCCGGTACCAATGAAACCGTTAAACAGGTTTCCACATAAGCATTGCACACATGAAATAAAATGGACGCAGAAACAACCAAATCCAGCAATCAATTCATTTGCTACATGTCAGTGATCCTGTCAAAATTACATTACTTCCGGTGATAATGAAAATGTTAAATTGGTTTATGAAATCAGAAATAGCATGATCACATGGTGAAAATTTTATGTAAATCCTATAATAATTGCCACCTTTATAGACCAAAAACCTTGAAAAATGACTTGTAGAAAATCGCCTATTTCTCTGCAACCGTACAAGTTAGAAACCATTTTGAGATATCTGTATGATCGAAGGAGTTCATTCTATTTGTTGATTGGAATCAAATATCATAATTTTAAAAACATTACAAATCTGATTCATTTGAATAAAATATCTGTTTTGAAGGCTAAAAATACAGTTTTTGCCAAAATGACGTTACTTCCGGTGATAATGAAAATCTGAAATTACTTGTATGAAATCGTAAATGGCATTATGTATCACACAGTGAAAATTTCATGAAAATCGAATAATAATTGAGACTTTTATTGACAAAAAACCTTAAAAAGTGACCTGTTGAAAATTGCTTATTTCTCCGCAACTGAACAAGTTAGAAACCATTTTGTGATATCTATATGATCGTAAGGGGTCATTGTATTAGTTGATTTGAATCAAATATCAAAATTTTAAACAAATAACAAATATGACTCATTTGAATAAATTACTGGTTTCGAAGGCTATAAATACAATTTTTGCCCAAATTACGTCATTTCCGGTGATATTGAAAGGGTTAATTTGGTTTGACCTAGTTAAAATTGACATTACACATCAAATGGTGTCACTTTTATGAAAATCGAATAATAATTGACTCTTTTACAGGCAAACTAGCGTAAAAAGTGACTCATGCAAAATTGCCCATTTCTCGGCAACTGCGCATATTACAAATTAATTTTCACATACATTCTCTCCGTATAGATTATTGCTACGAGTTTATGAAAGTTACGAAGTAATATTTTAAAATATGAAAACGCTGGATGGGTTGTAAATAGCTTAATTTTACACCTTTTTTCACCTTTTAATCGAAATAGCCCGAAAACGGAATCGAAATTAAAAAAACTGGTCCCAACATTTTGTGCGCCTTTAAAGGGCGCACAATTTCAGTTATACCAGATTTGAAAACAATAATATTTGCTTTCGAAAAATGGTACCTAACTGTCAAAATTGTAGTTTTTTGTCAATTTACGCCACTTCCGGTGCCGACAGATAACACTATTGGTAACAAAAAAAATGACAATTGAGACAACGGAGCATATGAACTTTGTTTTATACAAATCGAACAATAAATAATTAATCTAGGACTGAAAAACTGAATTAGCCAATGGGGGCCAAGGAAAATTACCGAGACAAAAAATTTTCACATTTTTGCCCAAGTCAGAGGGCTCGTTATATTTGTGTAAAACACGACTAAAAAATATTCATAAATAAAAAAGTTTTTTGTAAAAATTTAAATTTTCTAAATTTAGCGCCTAATATCTGCGAAGATTTGCCGAAAATCAAAAATCAAAAGTAGCGTAGCTATGTGCCCCGTCTCCGGCTATGCCAAAATGCATCGAAAGTTAAAATCCAATGATTATTGTTAAAATTACTGCAATATTTCTAAAAACGATAGCTTCGGTGATTTCGGACATTTCGCATTGTCGCAGAACGTTCAAAATAGCTTTATCCTCTAAGTCACACCCACTTTTCCGATAAAACCGAAGAAATCGTAACGATCCGACAATCAGTTGCTGAGATCTACTCAAAACAAAAGAAGAATAATAATAATAAGAAGAACTAGAACTGCGAAGCAGTAATGACGGGTTTCACCAGTGCCACGTTACCCTTGAACTTATGTCACTTCCGGTACCAATGAAACCGTTAAACAGGTTTCCACATAAGCATTGCACACATGAAATAAAATGGACGCAGAAACAACCAAATCCAGCAATCAATTCATTTGCTACATGTCAGTGATCCTGTCAAAATTACATTACTTCCGGTGATAATGAAAATGTTAAATTGGTTTATGAAATCAGAAATAGCATGATCACATGGTGAAAATTTTATGTAAATCCTATAATAATTGCCACCTTTATAGACCAAAAACCTTGAAAAATGACTTGTAGAAAATCGCCTATTTCTCTGCAACCGTACAAGTTAGAAACCATTTTGAGATATCTGTATGATCGAAGGAGTTCATTCTATTTGTTGATTGGAATCAAATATCATAATTTTAAAAACATTACAAATCTGATTCATTTGAATAAAATATCTGTTTTGAAGGCTAAAAATACAGTTTTTGCCAAAATGACGTTACTTCCGGTGATAATGAAAATCTGAAATTACTTGTATGAAATCGTAAATGGCATTATGTATCACACAGTGAAAATTTCATGAAAATCGAATAATAATTGAGACTTTTATTGACAAAAAACCTTAAAAAGTGACCTGTTGAAAATTGCTTATTTCTCCGCAACTGAACAAGTTAGAAACCATTTTGTGATATCTATATGATCGTAAGGGGTCATTGTATTAGTTGATTTGAATCAAATATCAAAATTTTAAACAAATAACAAATATGACTCATTTGAATAAATTACTGGTTTCGAAGGCTATAAATACAATTTTTGCCCAAATTACGTCATTTCCGGTGATATTGAAAGGGTTAATTTGGTTTGACCTAGTTAAAATTGACATTACACATCAAATGGTGTCACTTTTATGAAAATCGAATAATAATTGACTCTTTTACAGGCAAACTAGCGTAAAAAGTGACTCATGCAAAATTGCCCATTTCTCGGCAACTGCGCATATTACAAATTAATTTTCACATACATTCTCTCCGTATAGATTATTGCTACGAGTTTATGAAAGTTACGAAGTAATATTTTAAAATATGAAAACGCTGGATGGGTTGTAAATAGCTTAATTTTACACCTTTTTTCACCTTTTAATCGAAATAGCCCGAAAACGGAATCGAAATTAAAAAAACTGGTCCCAACATTTTGTGCGCCTTTAAAGGGCGCACAATTTCAGTTATACCAGATTTGAAAACAATAATATTTGCTTTCGAAAAATGGTACCTAACTGTCAAAATTGTAGTTTTTTGTCAATTTACGCCACTTCCGGTGCCGACAGATAACACTATTGGTAACAAAAAAAATGACAATTGAGACAACGGAGCATATGAACTTTGTTTTATACAAATCGAACAATAAATAATTAATCTAGGACTGAAAAACTGAATTAGCCAATGGGGGCCAAGGAAAATTACCGAGACAAAAAATTTTCACATTTTTGCCCAAGTCAGAGGGCTCGTTATATTTGTGTAAAACACGACTAAAAAATATTCATAAATAAAAAAGTTTTTTGTAAAAATTTAAATTTTCTAAATTTAGCGCCTAATATCTGCGAAGATTTGCCGAAAATCAAAAATCAAAAGTAGCGTAGCTATGTGCCCCGTCTCCGGCTATGCCAAAATGCATCGAAAGTTAAAATCCAATGATTATTGTTAAAATTACTGCAATATTTCTAAAAACGATAGCTTCGGTGATTTCGGACATTTCGCATTGTCGCAGAACGTTCAAAATAGCTTTATCCTCTAAGTCACACCCACTTTTCCGATAAAACCGAAGAAATCGTAACGATCCGACAATCAGTTGCTGAGATCTACTCAAAACAAAAGAAGAATAATAATAATAAGAAGAACTAGAACTGCGAAGCAGTAATGACGGGTTTCACCAGTGCCACGTTACCCTTGAACTTATGTCACTTCCGGTACCAATGAAACCGTTAAACAGGTTTCCACATAAGCATTGCACACATGAAATAAAATGGACGCAGAAACAACCAAATCCAGCAATCAATTCATTTGCTACATGTCAGTGATCCTGTCAAAATTACATTACTTCCGGTGATAATGAAAATGTTAAATTGGTTTATGAAATCAGAAATAGCATGATCACATGGTGAAAATTTTATGTAAATCCTATAATAATTGCCACCTTTATAGACCAAAAACCTTGAAAAATGACTTGTAGAAAATCGCCTATTTCTCTGCAACCGTACAAGTTAGAAACCATTTTGAGGTATCTGTATGATCGAAGGAGTTCATTCTATTTGTTGATTGGAATCAAATATCATAATTTTAAAAACATTACAAATCTGATTCATTTGAATAAAATATCTGTTTTGAAGGCTAAAAATACAGTTTTTGCCAAAATGACGTTACTTCCGGTGATAATGAAAATCTGAAATTACTTGTATGAAATCGTAAATGGCATTATGTATCACACAGTGAAAATTTCATGAAAATCGAATAATAATTGAGACTTTTATTGACAAAAAACCTTAAAAAGTGACCTGTTGAAAATTGCTTATTTCTCCGCAACTGAACAAGTTAGAAACCATTTTGTGATATCTATATGATCGTAAGGGGTCATTGTATTAGTTGATTTGAATCAAATATCAAAATTTTAAACAAATAACAAATATGACTCATTTGAATAAATTACTGGTTTCGAAGGCTATAAATACAATTTTTGCCCAAATTACGTCATTTCCGGTGATATTGAAAGGGTTAATTTGGTTTGACCTAGTTAAAATTGACATTACACATCAAATGGTGTCACTTTTATGAAAATCGAATAATAATTGACTCTTTTACAGGCAAACTAGCGTAAAAAGTGACTCATGCAAAATTGCCCATTTCTCGGCAACTGCGCATATTACAAATTAATTTTCACATACATTCTCTCCGTATAGATTATTGCTACGAGTTTATGAAAGTTACGAAGTAATATTTTAAAATATGAAAACGCTGGATGGGTTGTAAATAGCTTAATTTTACACCTTTTTTCACCTTTTAATCGAAATAGCCCGAAAACGGAATCGAAATTAAAAAAACTGGTCCCAACATTTTGTGCGCCTTTAAAGGGCGCACAATTTCAGTTATACCAGATTTGAAAACAATAATATTTGCTTTCGAAAAATGGTACCTAACTGTCAAAATTGTAGTTTTTTGTCAATTTACGCCACTTCCGGTGCCGACAGATAACACTATTGGTAACAAAAAAAATGACAATTGAGACAACGGAGCATATGAACTTTGTTTTATACAAATCGAACAATAAATAATTAATCTAGGACTGAAAAACTGAATTAGCCAATGGGGGCCAAGGAAAATTACCGAGACAAAAAATTTTCACATTTTTGCCCAAGTCAGAGGGCTCGTTATATTTGTGTAAAACACGACTAAAAAATATTCATAAATAAAAAAGTTTTTTGTAAAAATTTAAATTTTCTAAATTTAGCGCCTAATATCTGCGAAGATTTGCCGAAAATCAAAAATCAAAAGTAGCGCAGCTATGTGCCCTGTCTCCAGCTATGCCAAAATGTATCGAAAGTTAAAATCCCATGATTATTGTTAAAATTACCGCAATATTTGTAAAAACGATAACTTCGGTGATTTCGGACATTTCGCATTGTCGCAGAACGTTCAAAATAGCTTTATCCTCTAAGTCACACCCACTTTCCCAGTAAAACCGAAGAAATCGTAACGATGCGACAAGTAGTTGCTGAGATCTACTCAAAACAAAAGAATAATAATAATAATAATAAGAATAACTAGAACTGCGAAGCAGTAATGACGGGTTTCACCGGTGCCACGTTACCCTTGAACTTATGTCACTTACGGTACCAATGAAACCGTTAAACAGGTTTCCACATAAGCATTGCACACATGAAATAAACAACCAAATCCAGCAATCAATTCATTTGCTACATGTCAGTGATCCTGTCAAAATTACATTACTTCCGGTGATAATGAAAATGTTAAATTGGTTTATGAAATCAGAAATAGCATCATCACATGGTGAAAATTTTATGTAAATCCTATAATAATTGCCACCTTTATAGACCAAAAACCTTGAAAAATGACTTGTAGAAAATCGCCTATTTCTCTGCAACCGTACAAGTTAGAAACCATTTTGAGGTATCTGTATGATCGAATGAGTTCATTCTATTTGTTGATTGGAATCAAATATCATAATTTTAAAAACATTACAAATCTGATTCATTTGAATAAAATATCTGTTTTGAAGGCTAAAAATACAGTTTTTGCCAAAATGACGTTACTCCCGGTGATAATGAAAATCTTATATTACTTGTATGAAATCGTAAATGGCATTATGTATCACACAGTGAAAATTTCATGAAAATCGAATAATAATTGACACTTTTATTGACAAAAAACCTTAAAAAGTGACCTGTTGAAAATTGCCTATTTCTCCGCAACTGAACAAGTTAGAAACCATTTTGTGATATCTATATGATCGTAAGGGTTCATTGTATTAGTTGATTTGAATCAAATATCAAAATTTTAAACTAATAACAAATATGACTCATTTGAACAAATTACTGGTTTCGAAGGCTATAAATACAATTTTTGCCCAAATTACGTCATTTCCGGTGATATTGAAAATGTTAAATTGGTTTGACCTAGTTAAAATTGACATTACACATCAAATGGTGTCACTTTTATGAAAATCGAATAATAATTGACTCTTTTACAGGCAAAGTAGCGTAAAAAGTGACTCATGCATAATTGCCCATTTCTCGGCAACTGCGCATATTACAAATTAATTTTCACATACATTCTCTCCGTATAGATTATTGCTACGAGTTTATGAAAGTTACGAAGTAATATTTTAAAATATGAAAACGCTTGATGGGTTGTAAATAGCTTAATTTTACACCTTTTTTCACCTTTTAATCGAAATAGCCCGAAAACGGAATCGAAATTAAAAAAACTGGTCCCAACATTTTGTGCGCCTTTAAAGGGCGCACAATTTCAGTTATACCAGATTTGAAAAAAATAATATTTGCTTTCGAAAAATGGTACCTAACTGTCAAAATTGTAGTTTTTTGTCAATTTACGCCACTTCCGGTGCCGACAGATAACACTATTGGTAACAAAAAAAATGACAATTGAGACAACGGACATATGAACTTTGTTTTATACAAATCGAACAATAAATAATTAATCTAGGACTGAAAAACTGAATTAGCCAATGGGGGCCAAGGAAAATTACCGAGACAAAAAAATTTCACATTTTTGCCCAAGTCAGAGGACTCGTTATATTTGTGTAAAACACGACTAAAAAATATTCATAAATAAAAAAGTTTTTTGTAAAAATTTAAATTTTCTAAATTTAGCGCCTAATATCTGCGAAGATTTGCCGAAAATCAAAAATCAAAAGTAGCGTAGCTATGTGCCCCGTCTCCGGCTATGCCAAAATGCATCGAAAGTTAAAATCCAATGATTATTGTTAAAATTACTGCAATATTTCTAAAAACGATAGCTTCGGTGATTTCGGACATTTCGCATTGTCGCAGAACGTTCAAAATAGCTTTATCCTCTAAGTCACACCCACTTTTCCGATAAAACCGAAGAAATCGTAACGATCCGACAATCAGTTGCTGAGATCTACTCAAAACAAAAGAAGAATAATAATAATAAGAATAATAATTTTAACAAAAACAATAGTGTTTCACACAAGCTACGCAGTGTGAAACCCTAATAATTTTAACAAAAACAATAGTGTTTCACACAAGCTTCGCAGTGTGAAACCCTAACTAGAACTGCGATGCAGTAATGACGGGTTTCACCGGTGCCACTTTACCCTAAACATGTTACTTCCCGTACCAATGAAACCATTAAACAGGTTTCCACATAAGCATTGCACACATCAAATAAAATGGACGCCGAATCAACAAAATCCAGCAATATCAATTCATTTTATACATTTGTTACATGTAAGTGTACTGTACTTCCGGTGATAATGAAAATGTTCAATTACTTTTATGAAATCAGAAATGACATAGGGCATCACATGGTGAAAATTGTATGTAAATCGAATAACAATTGCCACTTTTATAGACCAAAAACCTTGAAAAGTGACTTGTAGAAAATCGCCTATTTCTCTGCAACCGTACAAGTTAGAAACCATTTTCTGGTATCTGTATGATCGTATGGGTTCAATCTATTTGCTGATTGGAATCAAATATCATAATTTTAAAAACAATACAAATAAGACTCATTTGAAAAAAATATCTGTTTTGAAGGCTAAAAATACAGTTTTTGCCAAAATGACGTTACTTCCGGTGATAATGAAAATGTTAAATTAGTTCTATGAAATCATAAATGACACAAGATATCATATGGTGAAAATTTTATGAAAATCGAATAATAACTGACACTTTTATAGACCAAAAACCTTGAAAAGTGACTTAAGGAAAATCGCCCATTTCTCTGCAACCGTACAAGTTAGAAACCATTTTGTGGTATCTGTATGATCGTATGGGTTCAATCTATTTGATCAATAGAATCAAATATCATAATTTGAAAAAATAACAAATACGAATCATTTGAATAAAATATTGTTTTTTGAAGGCTAAAATTTAAGTTTTGAGCAAATGACGTCATTTCCGGTGGCAGCGCAAGGGGTAAAATGGTTTGACATAGTCCACTATGGCATTAGGCATCCAATGGCGAAAGAAAATTGAAAATCGAATAATAATTGATTCTTTTACAGCCAAAATTACGTGAAAAGTGACTCATGCAAAATTGCCTATTTCTCGGCAACTGCTTATATTACAAACTAATTTTCACATACATTCTCTTCGTATGGATTATAGCTACAAGTTTATAAAAGTTACGTAAAAATATTTTAAAATCTGAAAAGCCTGAATGAGTTGTAAATAGGTCAATTTTACGCCTTTTTTCACCTCTTAATCCAATTTGCTAGAAAATGAAAAAGAAATTAAAAAAACTGCTTCCGACATTTTTTGCGCCTTTAAAGGACACACTCTTTGAGTCATATAATTTTTCAAAAAAATAATATTTGTTTTCAAAAAATGGTACCTAACTGTCAAAATTGTAGTTTTTGGTAAAATTATGCCACTTCCGGTGCCGACAGATAACACTTTTGGTAATAAAAAAAATGACAATTGAGACAACGAAGCATATGAACTTTGTTTTATACAAATCGAACAATAAAAAATTAAGCTAGGACTGAAAAACTGAATTAGCCAATGGAGGCCAAGGAAAATTACTGAGACAAAAATTTTTAACATTTTTGCGCAAGTCAGATGACTCTTTAATTCTGTGCACAACACGAGTAAAAAATATTCATCAATAAAAAAGTTTTTTGTAAAATTTTAAATTTCCGAAATTTGGCGCCTACTATCTTCGAATTTTTGCTGAAAATCAAAAATCGAAAGTAGCGCAGCTATGTGCCCTGTCTCCAGCTATGCCAAAATGTATCGAAAGTTAAAATCCCATGATTATTGTTAAAATTACCGCAATATTTGTAAAAACGATAACTTCGGTGATTTCGGACATTTCGCATTGTCGCAGAACGTTCAAAATAGCTTTATCCTCTAAGTCACACCCACTTTCCCAGTAAAACCGAAGAAATCGTAACGATGCGACAAGTAGTTGCTGAGATCTACTCAAAACAAAAGAAGAATAATAATAATAATAACTAGAACTGCGAAGCAGTAATGACGGGTTTCACCGGTGCCACGTTACCCTTGAACTTATGTCACTTCCGGTACCAAAATTACATTACTTCCGGTGATAATGAAAATGTTAAATTGGTTTATGAAATCAGAAATAGCATCATCACATGGTGAAAATTTTATGTAAATCCTATAATAGTTGCCACCTTTATAGACCAAAAACCTTGAAAAATGACTTGTAGAAAATCGCCTATTTCTCTGCAACCGTACAAGTTAGAAACCATTTTGAGGTATCTGTATGATCGAATGAGTTCATTCTATTTGTTGATTGGAATCAAATATCATAATTTTAAAAACATTACAAATCTGATTCATTTGAATAAAATATCTGTTTTGAAGGCTAAAAATACAGTTTTTGCCAAAATGACGTTACTTCCGGTGATAATGAAAATCTTAAATTACTTGTATGAAATCGTAAATGGCATTAGGTATCACACAATGAAAATTTCATGAAAATCGAATAATAATTGACACTTTTATTGACAAAAAACCTTAAAAAGTGACCTGTTGAAAATTGCCTATTTCTCCGCAACTGAACAAGTTAGAAACCATTTTGTGATATCTATATGATCGTAAGGGTTCATTGTATTAGTTCATTTGAATCAAATATCAAAATTTTAAACAAATAACAAATATGACTCATTTGAATAAATTACTGGTTTCGAAGGCTATAAATACAATTTTTGCCCAAATTACGTCATTTCCGGTGATATTGAAAATGTTAAATTGGTTTGACCTAGTTAAAATTGACATTACACATCAAATGGTGTCACTTTTATGAAAATCGAATAATAATTGACTCTTTTACAGGCAAACTAGCGTAAAAAGTGACTCATGCAAAATTGCCCATTTCTCGGCAACTGCGCATATTACAAATTAATTTTCACATACATTCTCTCCGTATAGATTATTGCTACGAGTTTATGAAAGTTACGAAGTAATATTTTAAAATATGAAAACGCTGGATGGGTTGTAAATAGCTTAATTTTACACCTTTTTTCACCTTTTAATCGAAATAGCCCGAAAACGGAATCGAAATTAAAAAAACTGGTTCCAACATTTTGTGCGCCTTTAAAGGGCGCACAATTTCAGTTATACCAGATTTGAAAAAAATAATATTTGCTTTCGAAAAATGGTACCTAACTGTCAAAATTGTAGTTTTTTGTCAATTTACGCCACTTCCGGTGCCGACAGATAACACTATTGGTAACAAAAAAAATGACAATTGAGACAACGGAGCATATGAACTTTGTTTTATACAAATCGAACAATAAATAATTAATCTAGGACTGAAAAACTGAATTAGCCAATTGGGGCCAAGGAAAATTACCGAGACAAAATTTTTTCACATTTTTGCCCAAGTCAGAGGACTCGTTATATTTGTGTAAAACACGACTAAAAAATATTCATAAATAAAAAAGTTTTTTGTAAAAATTTAAATTTTCTAAATTTAGCGCCTAATATCTGCGAAGATTTGCCGAAAATCAAAAATCAAAAGTAGCGTAGCTATGTGCCCCGTCTCCGGCTATGCCAAAATGCATCGAAAGTTAAAATCCAATGATTATTGTTAAAATTACTGCAATATTTCTAAAAACGATAGCTTCGGTGATTTCGGACATTTCGCATTGTCGCAGAACGTTCAAAATAGCTTTATCCTCTAAGTCACACCCACTTTTTCAGTAAAACTGAAGAAATCGTAACGATCCGACAATCAGTTGCTGAGATCTACTCAAAACAAAAGAAGAATAATAATAATAATAAGAACTAGAACTGCGAAGCAGTAATGACGGGTTTCACCGGTGCCACGTTACCCTTGAACTTATGTCACTTCCGGTACCAATGAAACCGTTAAACAGGTTTCCACATAAGCATTGCACACATGAAATAAAATGGACGCAGAAACAACCAAATCCAGCAATCAATTCATTTGCTACATGTCAGTGATCCTGTCAAAATTACATTACTTCCGGTGATAATGAAAATGTTAAATTGGTTTATGAAATCAGAAATAGCATGATCACATGGTGAAAATTTTATGTAAATCCTATAATAATTGCCACCTTTATAGACCAAAAACCTTGAAAAATGACTTGTAGAAAATCGCCTATTTCTCTGCAACCGTACAAGTTAGAAACCATTTTGAGGTATCTGTATGATCGAAGGAGTTCATTCTATTTGTTGATTGGAATCAAATATCATAATTTTAAAAACATTACAAATCTGATTCATTTGAATAAAATATCTGTTTTGAAGGCTAAAAATACAGTTTTTGCCAAAATGACGTTACTTCCGGTGATAATGAAAATCTGAAATTACTTGTATGAAATCGTAAATGGCATTATGTATCACACAGTGAAAATTTCATGAAAATCGAATAATAATTGAGACTTTTATTGACAAAAAACCTTAAAAAGTGACCTGTTGAAAATTGCTTATTTCTCCGCAACTGAACAAGTTAGAAACCATTTTGTGATATCTATATGATCGTAAGGGGTCATTGTATTAGTTGATTTGAATCAAATATCAAAATTTTAAACAAATAACAAATATGACTCATTTGAATAAATTACTGGTTTCGAAGGCTATAAATACAATTTTTGCCCAAATTACGTCATTTCCGGTGATATTGAAAGGGTTAATTTGGTTTGACCTAGTTAAAATTGACATTACACATCAAATGGTGTCACTTTTATGAAAATCGAATAATAATTGACTCTTTTACAGGCAAACTAGCGTAAAAAGTGACTCATGCAAAATTGCCCATTTCTCGGCAACTGCGCATATTACAAATTAATTTTCACATACATTCTCTCCGTATAGATTATTGCTACGAGTTTATGAAAGTTACGAAGTAATATTTTAAAATATGAAAACGCTGGATGGGTTGTAAATAGCTTAATTTTACACCTTTTTTCACCTTTTAATCGAAATAGCCCGAAAACGGAATCGAAATTAAAAAAACTGGTCCCAACATTTTGTGCGCCTTTAAAGGGCGCACAATTTCAGTTATACCAGATTTGAAAACAATAATATTTGCTTTCGAAAAATGGTACCTAACTGTCAAAATTGTAGTTTTTTGTCAATTTACGCCACTTCCGGTGCCGACAGATAACACTATTGGTAACAAAAAAAATGACAATTGAGACAACGGAGCATATGAACTTTGTTTTATACAAATCGAACAATAAATAATTAATCTAGGACTGAAAAACTGAATTAGCCAATGGGGGCCAAGGAAAATTACCGAGACAAAAAATTTTCACATTTTTGCCCAAGTCAGAGGGCTCGTTATATTTGTGTAAAACACGACTAAAAAATATTCATAAATAAAAAAGTTTTTTGTAAAAATTTAAATTTTCTAAATTTAGCGCCTAATATCTGCGAAGATTTGCCGAAAATCAAAAATCAAAAGTAGCGCAGCTATGTGCCCTGTCTCCAGCTATGCCAAAATGTATCGAAAGTTAAAATCCCATGATTATTGTTAAAATTACCGCAATATTTGTAAAAACGATAACTTCGGTGATTTCGGACATTTCGCATTGTCGCAGAACGTTCAAAATAGCTTTATCCCCTAAGTCACACCCACTTTCCCAGTAAAACCGAAGAAATCGTAACGATGCGACAAGTAGTTGCTGAGATCTACTCAAAACAAAAGAAGAACTAGAACTGCGAAGCAGTAATGACGGGTTTCACCGGTGCCACGTTACCCTTGAACTTATGTCACTTCCGGTACCAATGAAACCGTTAAACAGGTTTCCACATAAGCATTGCACACATGAAATAAAATGGACGCAGAAACAACCAAATCCAGCAATCAATTCATTTGCTACATGTCAGTGATCCTGTCAAAATTACATTACTTCCGGTGATAATGAAAATGTTAAATTGGTTTATGAAATCAGAAATAGCATCATCACATGGTGAAAATTTTATGTAAATCCTATAATAATTGCCACCTTTATAGACCAAAAACCTTGAAAAATGACTTGTAGAAAATCGCCTATTTCTCTGCAACCGTACAAGTTAGAAACCATTTTGAGGTATCTGTATGATCGAATTAGTTCATTCTATTTGTTGATTGGAATCAAATATCATAATTTTAAAAACATTATAAATCTGTTTCATTTGAATAAAATATCTGTTTTGAAGGCTTAAAATACAGTTTTTGCCAAAATGACGTTACTTCCGGTGATAATGAAAATCTTAAATTACTTGTATGATATCGTAAATGGCATTATGTATCACACAGTGAAAATTTCATGAAAATCGAATAATAATTGACACTTTTATTGACAAAAAAACCTTAAAAAGTGACCTGTTGAAAATTGCCTATTTCTCTGCAACTGAACAAGTTAGAAACCATTTTGTGATATCTATATGATCGTAAGGGTTCATTGTATTAGTTGATTTGAATCAAATATCAAAATTTTAAACAAAAAACAAATATGACTCATTTGAATAAATTACTGGTTTCGAAGGCTATAAATACAATTTTTGCCCAAATTACGTCATTTCCGGTGATATTGAAAATGTTAAATTGGTTTGATCTAGTTAAAATTGACATTACACATCAAATGGTGTCACTTTTATGAAAATCGAATAATAATTGACTCTTTTACAGGCAAACTAGCGTAAAAAGTGACTCATGCAAAATTGCCCATTTCTCGGCAACTGCGCATATTACAAATTAATTTTCACATACATTCTCTCCGTATAGATTATTGCTACGAGTTTATGAAAGTTACGAAGTAATATTTTAAAATATGAAAACGCTGGATGGGTTGTAAATAGCTTAATTTTACACCTTTTTTCACCTTTTAATCGAAATAGCCCGAAAACGGAATCGAAATTAAAAAAAATGGTCCCAACATTTTGTGCGCCTTTAAAGGGCGCACAATTTCAGTTATACCAGATTTGAAAAAAATAATATTTGCTTTCGAAAAATGGTACCTAACTGTCAAAATTGTAGTTTTTTGTCAATTTACGCCACTTCCGGTGCCGACAGATAACACTATTGGTAACAAAAAAAATGACAATTGAGACAACGGGGCATATGAACTTTGTTTTATACAAATCGAACAATAAATAATTAATCTAGGACTGAAAAACTGAATTAGCCAATGGGGACCAAGGAAAATTACCGAGACAAAAAATTTTCACATTTTTGCCCAAGTCAGAGGACTCGTTATATTTGTGTAAAACACGACTAAAAAATATTCATAAATAAAAAAGTTTTTTGTAAAAATTTAAATTTTCTAAATTTAGCGCCTAATATCTGCGAAGATTTGCCGAAAATCAAAAATCAAAAGTAGCGTAGCTATGTGCCCCGTCTCCGGCTATGCCAAAATGCATCGAAAGTTAAAATCCAATGATTATTGTTAAAATTACTGCAATATTTCTAAAAACGATAGCTTCGGTGATTTCGGACATTTCGCATTGTCGCAGAACGTTCAAAATAGCTTTATCCTCTAAGTCACACCCACTTTTCCGATAAAACCGAAGAAATCGTAACGATCCGACAATCAGTTGCTGAGATCTACTCAAAACAAAAGAAGAATAATAATAATAAGAACTAGAACTGCGAAGCAGTAATGACGGGTTTCACCGGTGCCACGTTACCCTTGAACTTATGTCACTTCCGGTACCAATGAAACCGTTAAACAGGTTTCCACATAAGCATTGCACACATGAAATAAAATGGACGCAGAAACAACCAAATCCAGCAATCAATTCATTTGCTACATGTCAGTGATCCTGTCAAAATTACATTACTTCCGGTGATAATGAAAATGTTAAATTGGTTTATGAAATCAGAAATAGCATGATCACATGGTGAAAATTTTATGTAAATCCTATAATAATTGCCACCTTTATAGACCAAAAACCTTGAAAAATGACTTGTAGAAAATCGCCTATTTCTCTGCAACCGTACAAGTTAGAAACCATTTTGAGGTATCTGTATGATCGAAGGAGTTCATTCTATTTGTTGATTGGAATCAAATATCATAATTTTAAAAACATTACAAATCTGATTCATTTGAATAAAATATCTGTTTTGAAGGCTAAAAATACAGTTTTTGCCAAAATGACGTTACTTCCGGTGATAATGAAAATCTGAAATTACTTGTATGAAATCGTAAATGGCATTATGTATCACACAGTGAAAATTTCATGAAAATCGAATAATAATTGAGACTTTTATTGACAAAAAACCTTAAAAAGTGACCTGTTGAAAATTGCTTATTTCTCCGCAACTGAACAAGTTAGAAACCATTTTGTGATATCTATATGATCGTAAGGGGTCATTGTATTAGTTGATTTGAATCAAATATCAAAATTTTAAACAAATAACAAATATGACTCATTTGAATAAATTACTGGTTTCGAAGGCTATAAATACAATTTTTGCCCAAATTACGTCATTTCCGGTGATATTGAAAGTGTTAATTTGGTTTGACCTAGTTAAAATTGACATTACACATCAAATGGTGTCACTTTTATGAAAATCGAATAATAATTGACTCTTTTACAGGCAAACTAGCGTAAAAATGGACTCATGCAAAATTGCCCATTTCTCGGCAACTGCGCATATTACAAATTAATTTTCACATACATTCTCTCCGTATAGATTATTGCTACGAGTTTATGAAAGTTACGAAGTAATATTTTAAAATATGAAAACGCTGGATGGGTTGTAAATAGCTTAATTTTACACCTTTTTTCACCTTTTAATCGAAATAGCCCGAAAACGGAATCGAAATTAAAAAAACTGGTCCCAACATTTTGTGCGCCTTTAAAGGGCGCACAATTTCAGTTATACCATATTTGAAAACAATAATATTTGCTTTCGAAAAATGGTACCTAACTGTCAAAATTGTAGTTTTTTGTCAATTTACGCCACTTCCGGTGCCGACAGATAACACTATTGGTAACAAAAAAAATGACAATTGAGACAACGGAGCATATGAACTTTGTTTTATACAAATCGAACAATAAATAATTAATCTAGGACTGAAAAACTGAATTAGCCAATGGGGGCCAAGGAAAATTACCGAGACAAAAAATTTTCACATTTTTGCCCAAGTCAGAGGGCTCGTTATATTTGTGTAAAACACGACTAAAAAATATTCATAAATAAAAAAGTTTTTTGTAAAAATTTAAATTTTCTAAATTTAGCGCCTAATATCTGCGAAGATTTGCCGAAAATCAAAAATCAAAAGTAGCGCAGCTATGTGCCCTGTCTCCAGCTATGCCAAAATGTATCGAAAGTTAAAATCCCATGATTATTGTTAAAATTACCGCAATATTTGTAAAAACGATAACTTCGGTGATTTCGGACATTTCGCATTGTCGCAGAACGTTCAAAATAGCTTTATCCTCTAAGTCACACCCACTTTCCCAGTAAAACCGAAGAAATCGTAACGATGCGACAAGTAGTTGCTGAGATCTACTCAAAACAAAAGAAGAACTAGAACTGCGAAGCAGTAATGACGGGTTTCACCGGTGCCACGTTACCCTTGAACTTATGTCACTTCCGGTACCAAAATTACATTACTTCCGGTGATAATGAAAATGTTAAATTGGTTTATGAAATCAGAAATAGCATCATCACATGGTGAAAATTTTATGTAAATCCTATAATAATTGCCACCTTTATAGACCAAAAACCTTGAAAAATGACTTGTAGAAAATCGCCTATTTCTCTGCAACCTTACAAGTTAGAAACCATTTTGAGGTATCTGTATGATCGAATGAGTTCATTCTATTTGTTGATTGGAATCAAATATCATAATTTTAAAAACATTACAAATCTGATTCATTTGAATAAAATATCTGTTTTGAAGGCTAAAAATACAGTTTTTGTCAAAATGACGTTACTTCCGGTGATAATGAAAATCTTAAATTACTTGTATGAAATCGTGAATGGCATTATGTATCACACAGTGAAAATTTCATGAAAATCGAATAATAATTGACACTTTTATTGACAAAAAACCTTAAAAAGTGACCTGTTGAAAATTGCCTATTTCTCCGCAACTGAACAAGTTAGAAACCATTTTGTGATATCTATATGATCGTAAGGGTTCATTGTATTAGTTGATTTGAATCAAATATCAAAATTTTAAACAAATAACAAATATGACTCATTTGAATAAATTACTGGTTTCGAAGGCTATAAATACAATTTTTGCCCAAATTACGTCATTTCCGGTGATATTGAAAATGTTAAATTGGTTTGACCTAGTTAAAATTGACATTACACATCAACTGGTGTCACTTTTATGAAAATCGAATAATAATTGACTCTTTTACAGGCAAACTAGCGTAAAAAGTGACTCATGCAAAATTGCCCATTTCTCGGCAACTGCGCATATTACAAATTAATTTTCACATACATTCTCTCCGTATAGATTATTGCTACGAGTTTATGAAAGTTACGAAGTAATATTTTAAAATATGAAAACGCTGGATGGGTTGTAAATAGCTTAATTTTACACCTTTTTTCACCTTTTAATCGAAATAGCCCGAAAACGGAATCGAAATTAAAAAAACTGGTCCCAACATTTTGTGCGCCTTTAAAGGGCGCACAATTTAAGTTATACCAGATTTGAACAAAATAATATTTGCTTTCGAAAAATGGTACCTAACTGTCAAAATTGTAGTTTTTTGTCAATTTACGCCACTTCCGGTGCCGACAGATAACACTATTGGTAACAAAAAAAATGACAATTGAGACAACGGAGCATATGAACCTTGTTTTATACAAATCGAACAATAAATAATTAATATAGGACTGAAAAACTGAATTAGCCAATGGGGGCCAAGGAAAATTACTGGGACAAAAAATTTTCACATTTTTGCCCAAGTCAGAGGACTCGTTATATTTGCTTAAAACACGACTAAAAAATATTCATAAATAAAAAAGTTTTTTGTAAAAATTTAAATTTTCTAAATTTAGCGCCTAATATCTGCGAAGATTTGCCGAAAATCAAAAATCAAAAGTAGCGTAGCTATGTGCCCCGTCTCCGGCTATGCCAAAATGCATCGAACGTTAAAATCCAATGATTATTGTTAAAATTACTGCAATATTTCTAAAAACGATAGCTTCGGTGATTTCGGACATTTCGCATTGTCGCAGAACGTTCAAAATAGCTTTATCCTCTAAGTCACACCCACTTTTCCGATAAAACCGAAGAAATCGTAACGATCCGACAATCAGTTGCTGAGATCTACTCAAAACAAAAGAAGAATAATAATAATAAGAATAATAATTTTAACAAAAACAATAGTGTTTCACACAAGCTTCGCAGTGTGAAACCCTAATAATAATTTTAACAAAAACAATAGTGTTTCACACAAGCTACGCAGTGTGAAACCCTAATAATAATTTTAACAAAAACAATAGTGTTTCACACAAGCTACGCAGTGTGAAACCCTAATAATAAGAATAACTAGAACTGCGAAGCAGTAATGACGGGTTTCACTGGTGCCACGTTACCCTTGAACTTATGTCACTTCCGGTACCAATGAAACCGTTAAACAGGTTTCCACATAAGCATTGCACACATGAAATAAAATGGACGCAGAAACAACCAAATCCAGCAATCAATTCATTTGCTACATGTCAGTGATCCTGTCAAAATTACATTACTTTCGGTGATAATGAAAATGTTAAATTGGTTTATGAAATCAGAAATAGCATCATCACATGGTGAAAATTTTATGTAAATCCTATAATAATTGCCACCTTTATAGACCAAAAACCTTGAAAAATGACTTGTAGAAAATCGCCTATTTCTCTGCAACCGTACAAGTTAGAAACCATTTTGAGGTATCTGTATGATCGAATGAGTTCATTCTATTTGTTGATTGGAATCAAATATCATAATTTTAAAAACATTACAAATCTGATTCATTTGAATAAAATATCTGTTTTGAAGGCTAAAAATACAGTTTTTGCCAAAATGACGTTACTTCCGGTGATAATGAAAATCTGAAATTACTTGTATGAAATCGTAAATGGCATTATGTATCACACAGTGAAAATTTCATGAAAATCGAATAATAATTGAGACTTTTATTGACAAAAAACCTTAAAAAGTGACCTGTTGAAAATTGCTTATTTCTCCGCAACTGAACAAGTTAGAAACCATTTTGTGATATCTATATGATCGTAAGGGGTCATTGTATTAGTTGATTTGAATCAAATATCAAAATTTTAAACAAATAACAAATATGACTCATTTGAATAAATTACTGGTTTCGAAGGCTATAAATACAATTTTTGCCCAAATTACGTCATTTCCGGTGATATTGAAAGGGTTAATTTGGTTTGACCTAGTTAAAATTGACATTACACATCAAATGGTGTCACTTTTATGAAAATCGAATAATAATTGACTCTTTTACAGGCAAACTAGCGTAAAAAGTGACTCATGCAAAATTGCCCATTTCTCGGCAACTGCGCATATTACAAATTAATTTTCACATACATTCTCTCCGTATAGATTATTGCTACGAGTTTATGAAAGTTACGAAGTAATATTTTAAAATATGAAAACGCTGGATGGGTTGTAAATAGCTTAATTTTACACCTTTTTTCACCTTTTAATCGAAATAGCCCGAAAACGGAATCGAAATTAAAAAAACTGGTCCCAACATTTTGTGCGCCTTTAAAGGGCGCACAATTTCAGTTATACCAGATTTGAAAACAATAATATTTGCTTTCGAAAAATGGTACCTAACTGTCAAAATTGTAGTTTTTTGTCAATTTACGCCACTTCCGGTGCCGACAGATAACACTATTGGTAACAAAAAAAATGACAATTGAGACAACGGAGCATATGAACTTTGTTTTATACAAATCGAACAATAAATAATTAATCTAGGACTGAAAAACTGAATTAGCCAATGGGGGCCAAGGAAAATTACCGAGACAAAAATTTTTCACATTTTTGCCCAAGTCAGAGGGCTCGTTATATTTGTGTAAAACACGACTAAAAAATATTCATAAATAAAAAAGTTTTTTGTAAAAATTTAAATTTTCTAAATTTAGCGCCTAATATCTGCGAAGATTTGCCGAAAATCAAAAATCAAAAGTAGCGCAGCTATGTGCCCTGTCTCCAGCTATGCCAAAATGTATCGAAAGTTAAAATCCCATGATTATTGTTAAAATTACCGCAATATTTGTAAAAACGATAACTTCGGTGATTTCGGACATTTCGCATTGTCGCAGAACGTTCAAAATAGCTTTATCCCCTAAGTCACACCCACTTTCCCAGTAAAACCGAAGAAATCGTAACGATGCGACAAGTAGTTGCTGAGATCTACTCAAAACAAAAGAAGAACTAGAACTGCGAAGCAGTAATGACGGGTTTCACCGGTGCCACGTTACCCTTGAACTTATGTCACTTCCGGTACCAATGAAACCGTTAAACAGGTTTCCACATAAGCATTGCACACATGAAATAAAATGGACGCAGAAACAACCAAATCCAGCAATCAATTCATTTGCTACATGTCAGTGATCCTGTCAAAATTACATTACTTCCGGTGATAATGAAAATGTTAAATTGGTTTATGAAATCAGAAATAGCATCATCACATGGTGAAAATTTTATGTAAATCCTATAATAATTGCCACCTTTATAGACCAAAAACCTTGAAAAATGACTTGTAGAAAATCGCCTATTTCTCTGCAACCGTACAAGTTAGAAACCATTTTGAGGTATCTGTATGATCGAATTAGTTCATTCTATTTGTTGATTGGAATCAAATATCATAATTTTAAAAACATTATAAATCTGTTTCATTTGAATAAAATATCTGTTTTGAAGGCTTAAAATACAGTTTTTGCCAAAATGACGTTACTTCCGGTGATAATGAAAATCTTAAATTACTTGTATGATATCGTAAATGGCATTATGTATCACACAGTGAAAATTTCATGAAAATCGAATAATAATTGACACTTTTATTGACAAAAAAACCTTAAAAAGTGACCTGTTGAAAATTGCCTATTTCTCTGCAACTGAACAAGTTAGAAACCATTTTGTGATATCTATATGATCGTAAGGGTTCATTGTATTAGTTGATTTGAATCAAATATCAAAATTTTAAACAAAAAACAAATATGACTCATTTGAATAAATTACTGGTTTCGAAGGCTATAAATACAATTTTTGCCCAAATTACGTCATTTCCGGTGATATTGAAAATGTTAAATTGGTTTGATCTAGTTAAAATTGACATTACACATCAAATGGTGTCACTTTTATGAAAATCGAATAATAATTGACTCTTTTACAGGCAAACTAGCGTAAAAAGTGACTCATGCAAAATTGCCCATTTCTCGGCAACTGCGCATATTACAAATTAATTTTCACATACATTCTCTCCGTATAGATTATTGCTACGAGTTTATGAAAGTTACGAAGTAATATTTTAAAATATGAAAACGCTGGATGGGTTGTAAATAGCTTAATTTTACACCTTTTTTCACCTTTTAATCGAAATAGCCCGAAAACGGAATCGAAATTAAAAAAAATGGTCCCAACATTTTGTGCGCCTTTAAAGGGCGCACAATTTCAGTTATACCAGATTTGAAAAAAATAATATTTGCTTTCGAAAAATGGTACCTAACTGTCAAAATTGTAGTTTTTTGTCAATTTACGCCACTTCCGGTGCCGACAGATAACACTATTGGTAACAAAAAAAATGACAATTGAGACAACGGGGCATATGAACTTTGTTTTATACAAATCGAACAATAAATAATTAATCTAGGACTGAAAAACTGAATTAGCCAATGGGGACCAAGGAAAATTACCGAGACAAAAAATTTTCACATTTTTGCCCAAGTCAGAGGACTCGTTATATTTGTGTAAAACACGACTAAAAAATATTCATAAATAAAAAAGTTTTTTGTAAAAATTTAAATTTTCTAAATTTAGCGCCTAATATCTGCGAAGATTTGCCGAAAATCAAAAATCAAAAGTAGCGTAGCTATGTGCCCCGTCTCCGGCTATGCCAAAATGCATCGAAAGTTAAAATCCAATGATTATTGTTAAAATTACTGCAATATTTCTAAAAACGATAGCTTCGGTGATTTCGGACATTTCGCATTGTCGCAGAACGTTCAAAATAGCTTTATCCTCTAAGTCACACCCACTTTTCCGATAAAACCGAAGAAATCGTAACGATCCGACAATCAGTTGCTGAGATCTACTCAAAACAAAAGAAGAATAATAATAATAAGAATAACTAGAACTGCGATGCAGTAATGACGGGTTTCACCGGTGCCACTTTACCCTAAACATGTTACTTCCCGTACCAATGAAACCATTAAACAGGTTTCCACATAAGCATTGCACACATCAAATAAAATGGACGCCGAATCAACAAAATCCAGCAATATCAATTCATTTTATACATTTGTTACATGTAAGTGTACTGTACTTCCGGTGATAATGAAAATGTTCAATTACTTTTATGAAATCAGAAATGACATAGGGCATCACATGGTGAAAATTGTATGTAAATCGAATAACAATTGCCACTTTTATAGACCAAAAACCTTGAAAAGTGACTTGTAGAAAATCGCCTATTTCTCTGCAACCGTACAAGTTAGAAACCATTTTCTGGTATCTGTATGATCGTATGGGTTCAATCTATTTGCTGATTGGAATCAAATATCATAATTTTAAAAACAATACAAATAAGACTCATTTGAAAAAAATATCTGTTTTGAAGGCTAAAAATACAGTTTTTGCCAAAATGACGTTACTTCCGGTGATAATGAAAATGTTAAATTAGTTCTATGAAATCATAAATGACACAAGATATCATATGGTGAAAATTTTATGAAAATCGAATAATAACTGACACTTTTATAGACCAAAAACCTTGAAAAGTGACTTAAGGAAAATCGCCCATTTCTCTGCAACCGTACAAGTTAGAAACCATTTTGTGGTATCTGTATGATCGTATGGGTTCAATCTATTTGATCAATAGAATCAAATATCATAATTTGAAAAAAATAACAAATACGAATCATTTGAATAAAATATTGTTTTTTGAAGGCTAAAATTTAAGTTTTGAGCAAATGACGTCATTTCCGGTGGCAGCGCAAGGGGTAAAATGGTTTGACATAGTCCACTATGGCATTAGGCATCCAATGGCGAAAGAAAATTGAAAATCGAATAATAATTGATTCTTTTACAGCCAAAATTACGTGAAAAGTGACTCATGCAAAATTGCCTATTTCTCGGCAACTGCTTATATTACAAACTAATTTTCACATACATTCTCTTCGTATGGATTATAGCTACAAGTTTATAAAAGTTACGTAAAAATATTTTAAAATCTGAAAAGCCTGAATGAGTTGTAAATAGGTCAATTTTACGCCTTTTTTCACCTCTTAATCCAATTTGCTAGAAAATGAAAAAGAAATTAAAAAAACTGCTTCCGACATTTTTTGCGCCTTTAAAGGACACACTCTTTGAGTCATATAATTTTTCAAAAAAATAATATTTGTTTTCAAAAAATGGTACCTAACTGTCAAAATTGTAGTTTTTGGTAAAATTATGCCACTTCCGGTGCCGACAGATAACACTTTTGGTAATAAAAAAAATGACAATTGAGACAACGAAGCATATGAACTTTGTTTTATACAAATCGAACAATAAAAAATTAAGCTAGGACTGAAAAACTGAATTAGCCAATGGAGGCCAAGGAAAATTACTGAGACAAAAAATTTTAACATTTTTGCGCAAGTCAGATGACTCTTTAATTCTGTGCACAACACGAGTAAAAAATATTCATCAATAAAAAAGTTTTTTGTAAAATTTTAAATTTCCGAAATTTGGCGCCTAATATCTTCGAATTTTTGCTGAAAATCAAAAATCGAAAGTAGCGCAGCTATGTGCCCTGTCTCCAGCTATGCCAAAATGTATCGAAAGTTAAAATCCCATGATTATTGTTAAAATTACCGCAATATTTGTAAAAACGATAACTTCGGTGATTTCGGACATTTCGCATTGTCGCAGAACGTTCAAAATAGCTTTATCCTCTAAGTCACACCCACTTTCCCAGTAAAACCGAAGAAATCGTAACGATGCGACAAGTAGTTGCTGAGATCTACTCAAAACAAAAGAAGAATAATAATAATAATAAGAACTAGAACTGCGAAGCAGTAATGACGGGTTTCACCGGTGCCACGTTACCCTAGAACTTATGTCACTTCCGGTACCAATGAAACCGTTAAACAGGTTTCCACATAAGCATTGCACACATAAAATAAAATGGACGCAGAAACAACCAAATCCAGCAATCAATTCATTTGCTACATGTCAGTGATCCTGTCAAAATTACATTACTTCCGGTGATAATGAAAATGTTAAATTGGTTTATGAAATCAGAAATAGCATCATCACATGGTGAAAATTTTATGTAAATCCTATAATAATTGCCACCTTTATAGACCAAAAACCTTGAAAAATGACTTGTAGAAAATCGCCTATTTCTCTGCAACCGTACAAGTTAGAAACCATTTTGAGGTATCTGTATGATCGAATGAGTTCATTCTATTTGTTGATTGGAATCAAATATCTTAATTTTAAAAACATTACAAATCTGATTCATTTGAATAAAATATCTGTTTTGAAGGCTAAAAATACAGTTTTTGCCAAAATGACGTTACTTCCGGTGATAATGAAAATCTTAAATTACTTGTATGAAATGGTAAATGGCATTATGTATCACACAGTGAAAATTTCATGAAAATCGAATAATAATTGACACTTTTATTGACAAAAAACCTTAAAAAGTGACCTGTTGAAAATTGCCTATTTCTCCGCAACTGAACAAGTTAGAAACCATTTTGTGATATCTATATGATCGTAAGGGTTCATTGTATTAGTTGATTTGAATCAAATATCAAAATTTTAAACAAATAACAAATATGACTCATTTGAATAAATTACTGGTTTCGAAGGCTATAAATACAATTTTTGCCCAAATTACGTCATTTCCGGTGATATTGAAAATGTTAAATTGGTTTGACCTAGTTAAAATTGACATTACACATCAAATGGTGTCACTTTTATGAAAATCGAATAATAATTGACTCTTTTACAGGCAAACTAGCGTAAAAAGTGACTCATGCAAAATTGCCCATTTCTCGGCAACTGCGCATATTACAAATTAATTTTCACATACATTCTCTCCGTATAGATTATTGCTACGAGTTTATGAAAGTTACGACGTAATATTTTAAAATATGAAAACGCTGGATGGGTTGTAAATAGCTTAATTTTACACCTTTTTTCACCTTTTAATCGAAATAGCCCGAAAACGGAATCGAAATTAAAAAAACTGGTCCCAACATTTTGTGCGCCTTTAAAGGGCGCACAATTTCAGTTATACCAGATTTGAAAAAAATAATATTTGCTTTCGAAAAATGGTACCTAACTGTCAAAATTGTAGTTTTTTGTCAATTTACGCCACTTCCGGTGCCGACAGATAACACTATTGGTAACAAAAAAAATGACAATTGAGACAACGGAGCATATGAACTTTGTTTTATACAAATCGAACAATAAATAATTAATCTAGGACTGAAAAACTGAATTAGCCAATGGGGGCCAAGGAAAATTACCGAGACAAAAATTTTTCACATTTTTGCCCAAGTCAGAGGACTCGTTATATTTGTGTAAAACACGACTAAAAAATATTCATAAATAAAAAAGTTTTTTGTAAAAATTTAAATTTTCTAAATTTAGCGCCTTATATCTGCGAAGATTTGCCGAAAATCAAAAATCAAAAGTAGCGTAGCTATGTGCCCCGTCTCCGGCTATGCCAAAATGCATCGAAAGTTAAAATCCAATGATTATTGTTAAAATTACTGCAATATTTCTAAAAACGATAGCTTCGGTGATTTCGGACATTTCGCATTGTCGCAGAACGTTCAAAATAGCTTTATCCTCTAAGTCACACCCACTTTCCCAGTAAAACCGAAGAAATCGTAACGATGCGACAAGTAGTTGCTGAGATCTACTCAAAACAAAAGAAGAATAATAATAATAATAAGAACTAGAACTGCGAAGCAGTAATGACGGGTTTCACCGGTGCCACGTTACCCTTGAACTTATGTCACTTCCGGTACCAATGAAACCGTTAAACAGGTTTCCACATAAGCATTGCACACATGAAATAAAATGGACGCAGAAACAACCAAATCCAGCAATCAATTCATTTGCTACATGTCAGTGATCCTGTCAAAATTACATTACTTCCGGTGATAATGAAAATGTTAAATTGGTTTATGAAATCAGAAATAGCATCATCACATGGTGAAAATTTTATGTAAATCCTATAATAATTGCCACCTTTATAGACCAAAAACCTTGAAAAATGACTTGTAGAAAATCGCCTATTTCTCTGCAACCGTACAAGTTAGAAACCATTTTGAGGTATCTGTATGATCGAATGAGTTCATTCTATTTGTTGATTGGAATCAAATATCATAATTTTAAAAACATTACAAATTTGATTCAGTTGAATAAAATATATATTTTGATGGCTAAAAATACAGTTTTTGCCAAAATGACGTTACTTCCGGTGATAATGAAAATCTTAAATTACTTGTATGAAATCGTAAATGGCATTATGTATCACACAGTGAAAATTTCATGAAAATCGAATAATAATTGACACTTTTATTGACAAAAAACCTTAAAAAGTGACCTGTTGAAAATTGCCTATTTCTCCGCAACTGAACAAGTTAGAAACTATTTTGTGATATCTATATGATCGTAAGGGTTCATTGTATTAGTTGATTTGAATCAAATATCAAAATTTTAAACAAATAACAAATATGACTCATTTGAATAAATTACTGGTTTCGAAGGCTATAAATACAATTTTTGCCCAAATTACGTCATTTCCGGTGATATTGAAAATGTTAAATTGGTTTGACCTAGTTAAAATTGACATTACACATCAAATGGTGTCACTTTTATGAAAATCGAATAATAATTGACTCTTTTACAGGCAAACTAGCGTAAAAAGTGACTCATGCATAATTGCCCATTTCTCGGCAACTGCGCATATAACAAATTAATTTTCAAATACATTCTCTCCGTATAGATTATTGCTAGGAGTTTATGAAAGTTACGAAGTAATATTTTAAAATATGAAAACGCTGGATGGGTTGTAAATAGCTTAATTTTACACCTTTTTTCACCTTTTAATCGAAATAGCCCGAAAACGGAATCGAAATTAAAAAAACTGGTCCCAACATTTTGTACGCCTTTAAAGGGCGCACAATTTCAGTTATACCAGATTTGAAAAAAATAATATTTGCTTTCGAAAAATGGTACCTAACTGTCAAAATTGTAGTTTTTTGTCAATTTACGCCACTTCCGGTGCCGACAGATAACACTATTGGTAACAAAAAAAAAGACAATTGAGACAACGGAGCATATGAACTTTGTTTTATACAAATTGAACAATAAATAATTAATCTAGGACTGAAAAACTGAATTAGCAAATGGGGGCCAAGGAAAATTACCGAGACAAATTTTTTTCACATTTTTGCCCAAGTCAGAGGACTCGTTATATTTGTGTAAAACACGACTAAAAAATATTCATAAATAAAAAAGTTTTTTGTAAAAATTTAAATTTTCTAAATTTAGCGCCTAATATCTGCGAAGATTTGCCGAAAATCAAAAATCAAAAGTAGCGTAGCTATGTGCCCCGTCTCCGGCTATGCCAAAATGCATCGAAAGTTAAAATCCAATGATTATTGTTAAAATTACTGCAATATTTCTAAAAACGATAGCTTCGGTGATTTCGGACATTTCGCATTGTCGCAGAACGTTCAAAATAGCTTTATCCTCTAAGTCACACCCACTTTTCCGATAAAACCGAAGAAATCGTAACGATCCGACAATCAGTTGCTGAGATCTACTCAAAACAAAAGAAGAATAATAATAATAAGAACTAGAACTGCGATGCAGTAATGACGGGTTTCACCGGTGCCACTTTACCCTAAACATGTTACTTCCCGTACCAATGAAACCATTAAACAGGTTTCCACATAAGCATTGCACACATCAAATAAAATGGACGCCGAATCAACAAAATCCAGCAATATCAATTCATTTTATACATTTGTTACATGTAAGTGTACTGTACTTCCGGTGATAATGAAAATGTTCAATTACTTTTATGAAATCAGAAATGACATAGGGCATCACATGGTGAAAATTGTATGTAAATCGAATAACAATTGCCACTTTTATAGACCAAAAACCTTGAAAAGTGACTTGTAGAAAATCGCCTATTTCTCTGCAACCGTACAAGTTAGAAACCATTTTCTGGTATCTGTATGATCGTATGGGTTCAATCTATTTGCTGATTGGAATCAAATATCATAATTTTAAAAACAATACAAATAAGACTCATTTGAAAAAAATATCTGTTTTGAAGGCTAAAAATACAGTTTTTGCCAAAATGACGTTACTTCCGGTGATAATGAAAATGTTAAATTAGTTCTATGAAATCATAAATGACACAAGATATCATATGGTGAAAATTTTATGAAAATCGAATAATAACTGACACTTTTATAGACCAAAAACCTTGAAAAGTGACTTAAGGAAAATCGCCCATTTCTCTGCAACCGTACAAGTTAGAAACCATTTTGTGGTATCTGTATGATCGTATGGGTTCAATCTATTTGATCAATAGAATCAAATATCATAATTTGAAAAAAATAACAAATACGAATCATTTGAATAAAATATTGTTTTTTGAAGGCTAAAATTTAAGTTTTGAGCAAATGACGTCATTTCCGGTGGCAGCGCAAGGGGTAAAATGGTTTGACATAGTCCACTATGGCATTAGGCATCCAATGGCGAAAGAAAATTGAAAATCGAATAATAATTGATTCTTTTACAGCCAAAATTACGTGAAAAGTGACTCATGCAAAATTGCCTATTTCTCGGCAACTGCTTATATTACAAACTAATTTTCACATACATTCTCTTCGTATGGATTATAGCTACAAGTTTATAAAAGTTACGTAAAAATATTTTAAAATCTGAAAAGCCTGAATGAGTTGTAAATAGGTCAATTTTACGCCTTTTTTCACCTCTTAATCCAATTTGCTAGAAAATGAAAAAGAAATTAAAAAAACTGCTTCCGACATTTTTTGCGCCTTTAAAGGACACACTCTTTGAGTCATATAATTTTTCAAAAAAATAATATTTGTTTTCAAAAAATGGTACCTAACTGTCAAAATTGTAGTTTTTGGTAAAATTATGCCACTTCCGGTGCCGACAGATAACACTTTTGGTAATAAAAAAAATGACAATTGAGACAACGAAGCATATGAACTTTGTTTTATACAAATCGAACAATAAAAAATTAAGCTAGGACTGAAAAACTGAATTAGCCAATGGAGGCCAAGGAAAATTACTGAGACAAAAAATTTTAACATTTTTGCGCAAGTCAGATGACTCTTTAATTCTGTGCACAACACGAGTAAAAAATATTCATCAATAAAAAAGTTTTTTGTAAAATTTTAAATTTCCGAAATTTGGCGCCTAATATCTTCGAATTTTTGCTGAAAATCAAAAATCGAAAGTAGCGCAGCTATGTGCCCTGTCTCCAGCTATGCCAAAATGTATCGAAAGTTAAAATCCCATGATTATTGTTAAAATTACCGCAATATTTGTAAAAACGATAACTTCGGTGATTTCGGACATTTCGCATTGTCGCAGAACGTTCAAAATAGCTTTATCCTCTAAGTCACACCCACTTTCCCAGTAAAACCGAAGAAATCGTAACGATGCGACAAGTAGTTGCTGAGATCTACTCAAAACAAAAGAATAATAATAATAATAATAACTAGAACTGCGAAGCAGTAATGACGGGTTTCACCGGTGCCACGTTACCCTAGAACTTATGTCACTTCCGGTACAAATGAAACCGTTAAACAGGTTTCCACATAAGCATTCCACACATGAAATAAAATGGACGCAGAAACAACCAAATCCAGCAATCAATTCATTTGCTACATGTCAGTAATCCTGTCAAAATTACATTACTTCCGGTGATAATGAAAATGTTAAATTGGTTTATGAAATCAGAAATAGCATCATCACATGGTGAAAATTTTATGTAAATCCTATAATAATTGCCACCTTTATAGACCAAAAACCTTGAAAAATGACTTGTAGAAAATCGCCTATTTCTCTGCAACCGTACAAGTTAGAAACCATTTTGAGGTATCTGTATGATCGAATGAGTTCATTCTATTTGTTGATTGGAATCAAATATCTTAATTTTAAAAACATTACAAATCTGATTCATTGGAATAAAATATCTGTTTTGAAGGCTAAAAATACAGTTTTTGCCAAAATGACGTTACTTCCGGTGATAATAAAAATCTTAAATTACTTGTATGAAATCGTAAATGGCATTATGTATCACACAGTGAAAATTTCATGAAAATCGAATAATAATTGACACTTTTATTGACAAAAAACCTTAAAAAGTGACCTGTTGAAAATTGCCTATTTCTCCGCAACTGAACAAGTTAGAAACCATTTTGTGATATCTATATGATCGTAAGGGTTCATTGTATTAGTTGATTTGAATCAAATATCAAAATTTTAAACAAATAACAAATATGACTCATTTGAATAAATTACTGGTTTCGAAGGCTATAAATACAATTTTTGCCCAAATTACGTCATTTCCGGTGATATTGAAAATGTTAAATTGGTTTGACCTAGTTAAAATTGACATTACACATCAAATGGTGTCACTTTTATGAAAATCGAATAATAATTGACTCTTTTACAGGCAAACTAGCGTAAAAAGTGACTCATGCAAAATTGCCCATTTCTCGGCAACTGCGCATATTACAAATTAATTTTCACATACATTCTCTCCGTATAGATTATTGCTACGAGTTTATGGAAGTTTCGACGTAATATTTTAAAATATGAAAACGCTGGATGGGTTGTAAATAGCTTAATTTTACACCTTTTTTCACCTTTTAATCGAAATAGCCAGAAAACGGAATCGAAATTAAAAAAACTGGTCCCAACATTTTGTGCGCCTTTAAAGGGCGCACAATTTCAGTTATACCAGATTTGAAAAAAATAATATTTGCTTTCGAAAAATGGTACCTAACTGTCAAAATTGTAGTTTTTTGTCAATTTACGCCACTTCCGGTGCCGACAGATAACACTATTGGTAACAAAAAAAATGACAATTGAGACAACGGAGCATATGAACTTTGTTTTATACAAATCGAACAATAAATAATTAATCTAGGACTGAAAAACTGAATTAGCCAATGGGGGCCAAGGAAAATTACCGAGACAAAAAATTTTCACATTTTTGCCCAAGTCAGAGGACTCGTTATATTTGTGTAAAACACGACTAAAAAATATTCATAAATAAAAAAGTTTTTTGTAAAAATTTAAATTTTCTAAATTTAGCGCCTAATATCTGCAAAGATTTGCCGAAAATCAAAAATCAAAAGTAGCGTAGCTATGTGCCCCGTCTCCGGCTATGCCAAAATGCATCGAAAGTTAAAATCCAATGATTATTGTTAAAATTACTGCAATATTTCTAAAAACGATAGCTTCGGTGATTTCGGACATTTCGCATTGTCGCAGAACGTTCAAAATAGCTTTATCCTCTAAGTCACACACACATTTCCGATAAAACCGAAGAAATCGTAACGATCCGACAATCAGTTGCTGAGATCTACTCAAAACAAAAGAAGAATAATAATAATAAGAACTAGAACTGCGAAGCAGTAATGACGGGTTTCACCGGTGCCACGTTACCCTTGAACTTATGTCACTTCCGGTACCAATGAAACCGTTAAACAGGTTTCCACATAAGCATTGCACACATGAAATAAAATGGACACAGAAACAACCAAATCCAGCAACCAATTCATTTGCTACATGTCAGTGATCCTGTCAAAATTACATTACTTCCGGTGATAATGAAAATGTTAAATTGGTTTATGAAATCAGAAATAGCATCATCACATGTTGAAAATTTTATGTAAATCCTATAATAATTGCCACCTTTATAGACCAAAAACCTTGAAAAATGACTTGTAGAAAATCGCCTATTTCTCTGCAACCGTACAAGTTAGAAACCATTTTGAGGTATCTGTATGATCGAATGAGTTCATTCTATTTGTTGATTGGAATCAAATATCATAATTTTAAAAACATTACAAATCTGATTCATTTGAATAAAATATCTGTTTTGAAGGCTAAAAATACAGTTTTTGCCAAAATGACGTTACTTCCGGTGATAATGAAAATCTTAAATTACTTGTATGAAATCGTAAATGGCATTATGTATCACACAGTGAAAATTTCATGAAAATCGAATAATAATTGACACTTTTATTGACAAAAAAACCTTAAAAAGTGACCTGTTGAAAATTGCCTATTTCTCCGCAACTGAACAAGTTAGAAACCATTTTGTGATATCTATATGATCGTAAGGGTTCATTGTATTAGTTGATTTGAATCAAATATCAAAATTTTAAACAAATAACAAATATGACTCATTTGAATAAATTACTGGTTTCGAAGGCTATAAATACAATTTTTGCCCAAATTACGTCATTTCCGGTGATATTGAAAATGTTAAATTGGTTTGACCTAGTTAAAATTGACATTACACATCAAATGGTGTCACTTTTATGAAAATCGAATAATAATTGACTCTTTTACAGGCAAACTAGCGTAAAAAGTGACTCATGCAAAATTGCCCATTTCTCGGCAACTGCGCATATTACAAATTAATTTTCACATACATTCTCTCCGTATAGATTATTGCTACGAGTTTATGAAAGTTACGAAGTAATATTTTAAAATATGAAAACGCTGGATGGGTTGTAAATAGCTTAATTTTACACCTTTTTTCACCTTTTAATCGAAATAGCCCGAAAACGGAATCGAAATTAAAAAACATGGTCCCAACATTTTGTGCGCCTTTAAAAGGCGCACAATTTCAGTTATACCAGATTTGAAAAAAATAATATTTGCTTTCGAAAAATGGTACCTAACTGTCAAAATTGTAGTTTTTTGTCAATTTACGCCACTTCCGGTGCCGACAGATAACACTATTGGTAACAAAAAAAATGACAATTGAGACAACGGGGCATATGAACTTTGTTTTATACAAATCGAACAATAAATAATTAATCTAGGACTGAAAAACTGAATTAGCCAATGGGGGCCAAGGAAAATTACCGAGACAAAAAATTTTCACATTTTTGCCCAAGTCAGAGGACTCGTTATATTTGTGTAAAACACGATTAAAAAATATTCATAAATAAAAAAGTTTTTTGTAAAAATTTAAATTTTCTAAATTTAGCGCCTAATATCTGCGAAGATTTGCCGAAAATCAAAAATCAAAAGTAGCGTAGCTATGTGCCCCGTCTCCGGCTATGCCAAAATGCATCGAAAGTTAAAATCCAATGATTATTGTTAAAATTACTGCAATATTTCTAAAAACGATAGCTTCGGTGATTTCGGACATTTCGCATTGTCGCAGAACGTTCAAAATAGCTTTATCCTCTAAGTCACACCCACTTTTCCGATAAAACCGAAGAAATCGTAACGATCCGACAATCAGTTGCTGAGATCTACTCAAAACAAAAGAAGAATAATAATAATAACTAGAACTGCGAAGCAGTAATGACGGGTTTCACCGGTGCCACGTTACCCTTGAACTTATGTCACTTCCGGTACCAATGAAACAGTTAAACAGGTTTCCACATAAGCATTGCATACATGAAATAAAATGGACGCAGAAACAACCAAATCCAGCAATCAATTCATTTGCTACATGTCAGTGATTCTGTCAAAATTACATTACTTCCGGTGATAATGAAAATGTTAAATTGGTTTATGAAATCAGAAATAGCATCATCACATGTTGAAAATTTTATGTAAATCCTATAATAATTGCCACCTTTATAGACCAAAAACCTTGAAAAATGACTTGTAGAAAATCGCCTATTTCTCTGCAACCGTACAAGTTAGAAACCATTTTGAGGTATCTGTATGATCGAATGAGTTCATTCTATTTGTTGATTGGAATCAAATATCATAATTTTAAAAACATTACAAATCTGATTCATTTGAATAAAATATCTGTTTTGAAGGCTAAAAATACAGTTTTTGCCAAAATGACGTTACTTCCGGTGATAATGAAAATCTTAAATTACTTGTATGATATCGTAAATGGCATTATGTATCACACAGTGAAAATTTCATGAAAATCGAATAATAATTGACACTTTTATTGACAAAAAAACCTTAAAAAGTGACCTGTTGAAAATTGCCTATTTCTCCGCAACTGAACAAGTTAGAAACCATTTTGTGATATCTATATGATCGTAAGGGTTCATTGTATTAGTTGATTTGAATCAAATATCAAAATTTTAAACAAATAACAAATATGACTCATTTGAATAAATTACTGGTTTCGAAGGCTATAAATACAATTTTTGCCCAAATTACGTCATTTCCGGTGATATTGAAAATGTTAAATTGGTTTGACCTAGTTAAAATTGACATTACACATCAAATGGTGTCACTTTTATGAAAATCGAATAATAATTGACTCTTTTACAGGCAAACTAGCGTAAAAAGTGACTCATGCAAAATTGCCCATTTCTCGGCAACTGCGCATATTACAAATTAATTTTCACATACATTCTCTCCGTATAGATTATTGCTACGAGTTTATGAAAGTTACGAAGTAATATTTTAAAATATGAAAACGCTGGATGGGTTGTAAATAGCTTAATTTTACACCTTTTTTCACCTTTTAATCGAAATAGCCCGAAAACGGAATCGAAATTAAAAAAAATGGTCCCAACATTTTGTGCGCCTTTAAAGGGCGCACAATTTCAGTTATACCAGATTTGAAAAAAATAATATTTGCTTTCGAAAAATGGTACCTAACTGTCAAAATTGTAGTTTTTTGTCAATTTACGCCACTTCCGGTGCCGACAGATAACACTATTGGTAACAAAAAAAATGACAATTGAGACAACGGGGCATATGAACTTTGTTTTATACAAATCGAACAATAAATAATTAATCTAGGACGGAAAAACTGAATTAGCCAATGGGGGCCAAGGAAAATTACCGAGACAAAAAATTTTCACATTTTTGCCCAAGTCAGAGGACTCGTTATATTTGTGTAAAACACGATTAAAAAATATTCATAAATAAAAAAGTCTTTTGTAAAAATTTAAATTTTCTAAATTTAGCGCCTAATATCTGCGAAGATTTGCCGAAAATCAAAAATCAAAAGTAGCGTAGCTATGTGCCCCGTCTCCGGCTATGCCAAAATGCATCGAAAGTTAAAATCCAATGATTATTGTTAAAATTACTGCAATATTTCTAAAAACGATAGCTTCGGTGATTTCGGACATTTCGCATTGTCGCAGAACGTTCAAAATAGCTTTATCCTCTAAGTCACACCCACTTTTCCGATAAAACCGAAGAAATCGTAACGATCCGACAATCAGTTGCTGAGATCTACTCAAAACAAAAGAAGAATAATAATAATAAGAATAATAATTTTAACAAAAACAATAGTGTTTCACACAAGCTACGCAGTGTGAAACCCTAATAATAATTTTAACAAAAACAATAGTGTTTCACACAAGCTTCGCAGTGTGAAACCCTAATAATAATTTTAACAAAAACAATAGTGTTTCACACAAGCTTCGCAGTGTGAAACCCTAATAATTTTAACAAAAACAATAGTGTTTCACACAAGCTACGCAGTGTGAAACCCTAATAATAATTTTAACAAAAACAATAGTGTTTCACACAAGCTACGCAGTGTGAAACCCTAATAATAAGAATAACTAGAACTGCGAAGCAGTAATGACGGGTTTCACTGGTGCCACGTTACCCTTGAACTTATGTCACTTCCGGTACCAATGAAACCGTTAAACAGGTTTCCACATAAGCATTGCACACATGAAATAAAATGGACGCAGAAACAACCAAATCCAGCAATCAATTCATTTGCTACATGTCAGTGATCCTGTCAAAATTACATTACTTTCGGTGATAATGAAAATGTTAAATTGGTTTATGAAATCAGAAATAGCATCATCACATGGTGAAAATTTTATGTAAATCCTATAATAATTGCCACCTTTATAGACCAAAAACCTTGAAAAATGACTTGTAGAAAATCGCCTATTTCTCTGCAACCGTACAAGTTAGAAACCATTTTGAGGTATCTGTATGATCGAATGAGTTCATTCTATTTGTTGATTGGAATCAAATATCATAATTTTAAAAAAATTACAAATCTGATTCATTTGAATAAAATATCTGTTTTGAAGGCTAAAAATACAGTTTTTGCCAAAATGACGTTACTTCAGGTGATAATGAAAATCTTAAATTACTTGTATGAAATCGTAAATGGCATTATGTATCACACAGTGAAAATTTCATGAAAATCGAATAATAATTGACACTTTTATTGACAAAAAACCTTAAAAAGTGACCTGTTGAAAATTGCCTATTTCTCCGCAACTGAACAAGTTAGAAACCATTTTGTGATATCTATATGATCGTAAGGGTTCATTGTATTAGTTGATTTGAATCAAATATCACAATTTTAAACAAATAACAAATATGACTCATTTGAATAAATTACTGGTTTCGAAGGCTATAAATACAATTTTTGCCCAAATTACGTCATTTCCGGTGATATTGAAAATGTTAAATTGGTTTGACCTAGTTAAAATTGACATTACACATCAAATGGTGTCACTTTTATGAAAATCGAATAATAATTGACTCTTTTACAGGCAAACTAGCGTAAAAAGTGACTCATGCAAAATTGCCCATTTCTCGGCAACTGCGCATATTACAAATTAATTTTCACATACATTCTCTCCGTATAGATTATTGCTACGAGTTTATGAAAGTTACGAAGTAATATTTTAAAATATGAAAACGCTGGATGGGTTGTAAATAGCTTAATTTTACACCTTTTTTCACCTTTTAATCGAAATAGCCCGAAAACGGAATCGAAATTAAAAAAACTGGTCCCAACATTTTGTGCGCCTTTAAAGAGCGCACAATTTCAGTTATACCAGATTTGAAAAAAAAAAATTTGCTTTCGAAAAATGGTACCTAACTGTCAAAATTGTAGTTTTTTGTCAATTTACGCCACTTCCGGTGCCGACAGATAACACTATTGGTAACAAAAAAAATGGCAATTGAGACAACGGAGCATATGAACTTTGTTTTATACAAATCGAACAATAAATAATTAATCTAGGACTGAAAAACTGAATTAGCCAATGGGGGCCAAGGAAAATTACCGAGACAAAATTTTTTCACATTTTTGCCCAAGTCAGAGGACTTGTTATATTTGTGTAAAACACGACCAAAAAATATTCATAAATAAAAAAGTTTTTTGTAAAAATTTAAATTTTCTAAATTTAGCGCCTAATATCTGCGAAGATTTGCCGAAAATTATAAATCAAAAGTAGCGTAGCTATGTGCCCCGTCTCCGGCTATGCCAAAATGCATCGAAAGTTAAAATCCAATGATTATTGTTAAAATTACTGCAATATTTCTAAAAACGATAGCTTCGGTGATTTCGGACATTTCGCATTGTCGCAGAACGTTTAAAATAGCTTTATCCTCTAAGTCACACCCACTTTTCCGATAAAACCGAAGAAATCGTAACGATCCGACAATCAATTGCTGAGATCTACTCAAAACAAAAGAAGAATAATAATAATAATAAGAACTAGAACTGCGATGCAGTAATGACGGGTTTCACCGGTGCCACTTTACCCTAAACATGTTACTTCCCGTACCAATGAAACCATTAAACAGGTTTCCACATAAGCATTGCACACATCAAATAAAATGGACGCCGAATCAACAAAATCCAGCAATATCAATTCATTTTATACATTTGTTACATGTAAGTGTACTGTACTTCCGGTGATAATGAAAATGTTCAATTACTTTTATGAAATCAGAAATGACATAGGGCATCACATGGTGAAAATTGTATGTAAATCGAATAACAATTGCCACTTTTATAGACCAAAAACCTTGAAAAGTGACTTGTAGAAAATCGCCTATTTCTCTGCAACCGTACAAGTTAGAAACCATTTTCTGGTATCTGTATGATCGTATGGGTTCAATCTATTTGCTGATTGGAATCAAATATCATAATTTTAAAAACAATACAAATAAGACTCATTTGAAAAAAATATCTGTTTTGAAGGCTAAAAATACAGTTTTTGCCAAAATGACGTTACTTCCGGTGATAATGAAAATGTTAAATTAGTTCTATGAAATCATAAATGACACAAGATATCATATGGTGAAAATTTTATGAAAATCGAATAATAACTGACACTTTTATAGACCAAAAACCTTGAAAAGTGACTTAAGGAAAATCGCCCATTTCTCTGCAACCGTACAAGTTAGAAACCATTTTGTGGTATCTGTATGATCGTATGGGTTCAATCTATTTGATCAATAGAATCAAATATCATAATTTGAAAAAAATAACAAATACGAATCATTTGAATAAAATATTGTTTTTTGAAGGCTAAAATTTAAGTTTTGAGCAAATGACGTCATTTCCGGTGGCAGCGCAAGGGGTAAAATGGTTTGACATAGTCCACTATGGCATTAGGCATCCAATGGCGAAAGAAAATTGAAAATCGAATAATAATTGATTCTTTTACAGCCAAAATTACGTGAAAAGTGACTCATGCAAAATTGCCTATTTCTCGGCAACTGCTTATATTACAAACTAATTTTCACATACATTCTCTTCGTATGGATTATAGCTACAAGTTTATAAAAGTTACGTAAAAATATTTTAAAATCTGAAAAGCCTGAATGAGTTGTAAATAGGTCAATTTTACGCCTTTTTTCACCTCTTAATCCAATTTGCTAGAAAATGAAAAAGAAATTAAAAAAACTGCTTCCGACATTTTTTGCGCCTTTAAAGGACACACTCTTTGAGTCATATAATTTTTCAAAAAAATAATATTTGTTTTCAAAAAATGGTACCTAACTGTCAAAATTGTAGTTTTTGGTAAAATTATGCCACTTCCGGTGCCGACAGATAACACTTTTGGTAATAAAAAAAATGACAATTGAGACAACGAAGCATATGAACTTTGTTTTATACAAATCGAACAATAAAAAATTAAGCTAGGACTGAAAAACTGAATTAGCCAATGGAGGCCAAGGAAAATTACTGAGACAAAAAATTTTAACATTTTTGCGCAAGTCAGATGACTCTTTAATTCTGTGCACAACACGAGTAAAAAATATTCATCAATAAAAAAGTTTTTTGTAAAATTTTAAATTTCCGAAATTTGGCGCCTAATATCTTCGAATTTTTGCTGAAAATCAAAAATCGAAAGTAGCGCAGCTATGTGCCCTGTCTCCAGCTATGCCAAAATGTATCGAAAGTTAAAATCCCATGATTATTGTTAAAATTACCGCAATATTTGTAAAAACGATAACTTCGGTGATTTCGGACATTTCGCATTGTCGCAGAACGTTCAAAATAGCTTTATCCTCTAAGTCACACCCACTTTCCCAGTAAAACCGAAGAAATCGTAACGATGCGACAAGTAGTTGCTGAGATCTACTCAAAACAAAAGAAGAATAATAATAATAATAAGAATAATAATTTTAACAAAAACAATAGTGTTTCACACAAGCTTCGCAGTGTGAAACCCTAATAATAATTTTAACAAAAACAATAGTGTTTCACACAAGCTACGCAGTGTGAAACCCTAATAATTTTAACAAAAACAATAGTGTTTCACACAAGCTTCGCAGTGTGAAACCCTAATAATAATTTTAACAAAAACAATAGTGTTTCACACAAGCTACGCAGTGTGAAACCCTAATTCAACACATGCAAATTTTTTTTTACCACCCCCGGATTCATTTTCTTTTTGTGTGTTTGTGTCTGTGTGTGGAGGACGGGGGGGGAGGGGGGTGTATTTTTTTTTTTATAAAAAAAATGAATTACCATATTTGGAAAGTTGACGTCAGGGGGCGGAGTTTGATAGAAGTTATTTAGCAATCGAGCCAGGAGAAATACTTCAAAACAATGACCGATTTTGGTGGGGTTTTTTACTTTTTATTGGATAAAAACATAACTTCTGAATGAATACCTTGACAAATCTCTTCTAAAATACAATTTTGGAGTGGAATTCCACTTTCTCTTTTTCGGGGATTAAAGTTTAATGTATTTTCGATCTATTTTTGGCCGAAACGCATTTCTGACAAAAATTTGATTTTGCAACGTATATTGGCCGTAGCTTAAAATAGCCACCAGCGAGAAGTGCCTGTTTTCGCCAGAGCCCCTCACAAATGTTACTCCCATGTCAGTAAGTATAATATCGCGAAATTTTTCTCCCTTTAATATATGATAAATATTATCGCGGCGCAGCCAACCGCTGGAAATTCCAGAGATTTTGACCACCGGAAGGATGCCCCAGCAGTCCAAAAAAAGTCAAAATAGGCGATTTCGGTTTTTAGTGTTGCGGTCATTTTTAAAAATTGTCTTGTAAGGATAATGTGTATAGTACTAACACCTATCACATACGGAAGAGGCGATAAGATCCCTTTACATTTGCAATGTCAAAATTAATTAAAACAATATTTTGCAAAAACTCTTTTTTTTTAATCGGATCAAAATAGGAGTAAAGCACAGAGTCCGGGGAGGTAATGGGCGTACTGTGTCCAAAATCATGGTTTTCGGACAATCGGTGCCGGTGTCGTAGCGAAATTCCAATTTTTTACCCTTACAGAATCCCTAAATTGACGAACGGCAGGAACCGTGTGAAGATCAAACGACATGAACGAATGCATGTATCGCCTTGAAATTTTCAGGGCACCTAGGTATCAACCTGAAAAGTTCCTAGCCGGAATTTGGTAGTCATGGTACATGGCGCATGGCGCATGCGCGAATTCAAACGAAGTTGTGGTGGATTTTGGGTGAATTTCGGAGTGGTTTGGTGTGGTCGGGGGGATCCGCGAGGTCGGGTGGACCTAAGATGGCGGCCATAATACATGAACAAGCGTTCATGAATTTTTGCGACCGGGACTGATTTTCAATGCACAGGCATCGTTCCTGTGGTCCGATTACCTTCAAATTTGCACATAATGTACCTTGGGATTCTAGCTATCACATATTAAAAAAAAAAAAGAGTGTGGAATTTCGAGAACGTTGAAAATAAATTCGAAGCCCACCCCCGCCCATCAATTTTTTTTTGCTTAAAAAATTGCCGTATTTTATCGAATTTTTATTGTTCTCGATATCTGACCATTTTCTCCTTTTAATATGTGATAAATATCATCGCGGTGCAGTCAACCGCTAGAAATTCCAGAGATTTTGACCACCGGAAGGTTGCCTCAGCAGTCAAAAAAGGTCAAAATAGGCGATTGCGGTCATTTTAAAAAATTGTCTTGTAAGGATAATGTGTATAGTACTAACACTTTATCACATACGGAAGAGGCGATAAGATCCCTTTACATTTGCAATGTCAAAATTAATTAAAACAAAATTTAAATTTCGAAAATCGTTTTTTTTTGCTAAAACTCTTTTTTTTTAATCGGATCAAAATGGGAGTCAAGTACAGAATCCGGGGTGGTATTAGGCGTATTGTGTCCAAATTTCATGGTTCTCGGACAATCCGTTCCGGTGTCGTGGCTAAATTCCCCCTTTACCCCTTACGGAAGCCGGATCTGGCATCTGACCTTGAGCCGTGAGTTTCAAGTTGGTGTGCACGAAAGTAGGGTTGTGACGAGCATGCGCGAGCCTACACTCGGAAACAACCTTGTCGGCACGGAAAACATCAAAGGCAAAATTGGAATTTTTGAAATATTCAAATATCAAACATTCCACCATGAGCCAGGCTATCCTGAAATGTATTAATTTCGGTAATAGGAGACGTATTGGACATACTATGCCCTATTGTGTTTTTTTAGAAGACCGTAAATGTCGATTTTTCGCTATTTTTCATATTCACTTCATAATGGCGGCCATCAGTTGACCTAAATCAAAATTCTGCTCTGAACGTTTTTTAGGCATTCCTTCAGGGATTCAGAAAATATAACTCCCATGTCTGTAAGTGCAATATCGCAAAAGCTTTAGGGACTTTTCACGTTTCAAGATGGTGGCATTTCCGGTTCGATCGACAAACTCCATATTTTGTGTATGAATCAGTAATTACTTGTCTAGTATCGAAGAAAAAATTAGGTCATTCTGACCAATATTTCGAAGATTTTTTTGAAAATTTTGATCCTTAATTTCATTAAGGGGAGATAATTTAGCAAATTGCTAATCATATTTTTGAAGTCGCATTGGTAAGATCTACTTACATGCTAAATTTAATGAAAATCATTCAACTATTAAAGAAATTGTCAAATTGGTCATAAATACCGGTTCGAAATCAAAGCGACGAATTTTCGAAATTCGAAAATCTGAAACTGGAGATTTGAAGTAATTAAAAAAAAAAAAATAATAATATTAATCTTTACAGAAACAATAAGCTTTCATATGAAATATGAAAGCTTAATAAGAATAATAATAATCTTAACAGAAACAATAAGTTTTCATATGAAATATGAAAGCCTAAATAATAATAATTTTCGAAAAAACAATAGTCTTTCAGACGAAAGTCTGAAAGCCTAATAAATTACTAGAACTGCGAAGCAGTAATGACGGGTTTCACCGGTGCCAAGTTACCCTTGAACCTATGTCACTTCCGGTACCAATGAAACCGTTAAACAGGTTTCCACATAAGCATTGCACACATGGAATAAAATGGACGCAGAATCAATCAAATGCAGCAATCAATTCATTTTATACATCTGTTACATGTCAGTGATCCTGACAAAATTACATTATTTCCGGTGATATTGAAAACGTTAGATTGGTTTATAAAATCAGAAGTAGCATCATCACATGGTGAAAATTTTATGTAAATCGAATAATAATTGCCACCTTTATAGACCAAAAATCTTGAAAAGTGACTTGTAGAAAATCGTCTATTTCTCTGCAACCGTACACGTTAGAAACCATTTTGTGGTATCTGTATGATCGTATGGATTTATTATATTTGATGATTGGAATCAAATATCATAATTTTAATAACATTACAAATCAGATTCATTTTTTTTTATAAAATATCTGTTTTGAAGGCTAAAAATACAGTTTTTGCCAAAATGACATTACTTCCGGTGATACTAAAAATGTTAAATTAGTTTTATAACATCGTCTATGACATCGGGCATCACATGGTGAAAATGTTATGAAAATCGAATAATAATTGACAATTTTATGGACCAAAAACCTTCAAAAGTGACTTGTAGAAAACCGCCTATTTCTCCGAAACCGAACATGTTAGAAACAATTTTATGATATCTATATGACCGTATGAATTTTAATCATATGTTAATTTAAACCAAAACTTAAAAATATCAATACATATTAAATAATTCTTGGTTGAAAAAAATATTGATTTTAAAAGTTTAAAATGTAGTTTTTGACAAAATGGCGTCACTTCTGGTGTCAATTTTAAATTGTAATCAATTTGATATGACGCATACTTCCTTTTTGAATTAAACGGTGTCACTTTTATGAAAAGCCAATAATTATTGACTATTTTAAAGGCAAAATAACGAAAACAGTGACTTATGCAAAATTGCCCATTTCTAGGCAACTGCTTATATTACAAACTAATTTTAACATACATTTTCTTCGTATAAATTATAGCTACAAGTTTATAAAAGTTACGTACAAATATTTTAAAATCTGAAAAGCCTGAATGGGTTGTAAATAGGTCAATTTTACACCTTTTTTCACCTCTTAATTACTGAGACAAAAAAAATATATACATTTTTGCTTAAGTCAGATGACTCTTCAATTCTGTGTAAAACATCACTAAAAAATATTCACAAATAAAAAAGTTTTTTGTAAAAATTTAAATTTATCTGCGAAGATTGGCCAAAAATCAAAAATCAAAAGTAGCGTAGCTATGTGCCCTGTCTCAGGCTATGCCAAAATGTATCGAAAGTTAAAATCCAAAGATTATTGTTAAAATTACTGCAATATGTTTAAAAACGATAAGTTCGGTGATTTCGGATATTTCTCATTGTCGCAGAACGTTCAAAATAGTTTTATCCCCTAAGTCACACCCAGTTTCCAAGTAAAACAGAAGAAATTGAAACGATGCGACAAGCAGTTGCTGAGATCTAATCAAAACTGAATTTGAATAATAATAATAATAATAACTAGACCTGCATGGCAGTACTGAATCGGCTTTCAGGTAACAGACCCGAAGAAAGCATACGAAAGTCCATTCACTGAGCTATCGAACGATACTTAAGCTCTTTTGATCTCGTAATATCCAACGGAGAAATCGCGTTTTTGGCATAAATCTTTATTTTTACGCATTTTTTCAAAATTACGGATATCGTATCAACTACTTCCGGTTTACGTATCAATTTCGGGATAGTTTTAAAACATGGCGCTGGCCTTTAATTTCCTGTACCAGAAGATTCAGAAACATGCATTGAGCAATTTTGAATAAAACGAAAAATAGAAGAGCATTTTCAGTAATTTAACGATTTTTCAATTTTTTTCAAAGTTTGAGGCTCTTTTTGGACCATTTATATCATTTCAAGTCTTTTACATTTGGATGCACACCCTAGACCACAACTCGCTAACCTCTAGATCCAATAGTCAATTAGTCGAGAAATTATCAGATTTTCCAGCTTGGTTCTTCCTTTGTGAAAAGAGTAAGGATGATGGATGGCCTGACAAAGGACAACATATAGTCAGAGGGGATGAGAAACCTAGGTCCTATGTACGCATTTGCTTGAACGTAACACAACCCAAAACAATTGGAATACTAAATAAGTTCCCTATAGCGCTGCTGTCCGGGCAAAAATCCTTCATACCACAATTTTCTAAATTGATTATCTATTTCTGGTAATGTGCACCACTTTGATGCCATTTTCTACCTAAGCAGCTGTGGGGGTGCCAGTCACATATTTTAAGGAGGGGTGGGGTGACCAAATGGTTAACGCGTATGTATTCGATCATGAGCTCTATCATTGAATCGATTGGTGTGGATGTGTCATAGATTATACATGACGACATGACAAGGACTAGTGCCTGTCCAATCACTGGTAAAGACCCCAATGCACAAGCATATTATTGAAATGAAGTTTAACCATAAGTTATGCCCAAAATTACCTATTTCGTGTCGATGGATGTTAAACCACATTTCTTCATCAGCCAAGTCGTTATAAGAAATAGATTTTCACGATTAGCTATTATACACGTATAATAACAGTGGTCTGTCATTGCATCAAGTCGCGTAGTTTCCGACACCCACAACCCCCTAATCTTCAACGTACTGGAGGGGTTTTTAGACGGTTGTCAATATTTCACGAAAAGTTCCCTTGCCCATGCCTAACCGGGAGTTGTTTTTTTTACATGGTTGATTATCCAATGTATTTGGAGGCAGACCACTATTAATTTCTCCAATGTTGAATCACTGGTGTTCTACATGCAGTAGCCCATTCTCTAAATTTCGTCGAGAACTTCCCTTTACAGCACAGCTAGTATGACATTATGGGATCATCAGAGTACTGAATTTGTATAAGAGTTGACCACCAAAATTTCAATTCACTGATATTGAATGCAGACTGGGGACAGAATATCATGACCGTGTTAGTGCAAAAACAAAACAACGCTTCTCGATTTGGTGTATTATTACGCCATAAAAGTCTCAAACCAGGCAGAAAATAGAAATTCAATACCTCTTCATCAATTCTACACCCAAATGTCAATAGAGATAGGCAATCAAAATGGCAAAAAAGAAACGAGACGGACACCAAATCAGGCAGAACATAGATATTCAATACCTCTTCATCAATTCTACACGAAAATGTCAATACAGATAGGCAAACAATATGCCATAAAAGGAGGGAGAAAAATATATCTAAAAATCTCGATTTTCGCCAAAGTACCAATCATTTATTGTTTTTTTCCTCAAAATATCGGATATGTAACGATATTTAGCAAATAATTGCTTGTCTGAGTCCAATTTGTTAGGAGTAGTTACCTCCCTTATACCGTTACAAGCGTTATCATTAATATCAATCATATAGCGACCCTTTTTCAAAGATTGGGGCCCTTTTTGGACCGTGTATGCAATATTGACCCTTTTAGATTTGCATTCACACGCTAAACCACTGTTAGGACCCTAAGTAACCGAAGTTTAAGAAACAAATTTAGAGTAGGATTCGTGATAAAAGCGTCTGAATAGGCTCTAAAAAGGAAAATTCTAGATTTTCAGCGTCCAATAATCTATTGCCTTACGCATCGAATTTGTATCATTTGGATGTCATAAGAACGTCCATTATTCGGGCTATCCAATGAGACTTTATTTGTTTAGATTCGGTGAAATCCAAAGGTGAAATCACGTTTTTGGCAAAAAATCTTCATTTTTTTGCATTTTTTTCAAAATATCGGATATTTTTTCGACTACTTCCGGTTTTTTGGATCATTGTCTGGATAGCTTTAACAAGTTGTATAGATACTTATTATTATTCGGGCTATCCAATGAGAATTAATTTGTTTAGATGCGGTGAAATCCAAAGGTGAAATCACGTTTTTGGCATGTATAATATTAAGTGACTCGGGTAATCTAATTTAGCCCTAACTAACTAATTGAAATTAAGTTTGGAATTCTGGCAAAGCTGTCGAATACATAGTAGGCAGAGTGGATTGTTCCGTCTATATAGCAATTTACTCAATAATAATATAGTCCTAGGATTCATGGATGGTAATTAGAATGGGCGTTATTTTTCCAGTACCTGTAGCGAGAAAACGGAGAGTGACCGTCGATCGCCCTCCTGGGCTTGTTGGTTGGCTCATCTTGGTTGTTTGTTTGGCAATGAGAGGATTGATTATATTTAGGATTCTCTGGAATATTTCTGGACTCATCCTCACGTAGCTTGTTTTCTATACATGCAAGAGTCGCCCAATTTGAGCTAGTTACTTATAATACTATAAACGCACTGCACTCGACGGGCGTTCTACTAAGACGGCTACGCCGCCTCCTGATCATCATGTACAAAACAATATTAATTGAAGTATTCAACGCGATGACGACTAAAATGAATTTACAGGTGTCACATGACGAAGCACGTGACAGGGTGTTTTTTCCGTGATCGCCAAAGTCGTCGTGTAGTGTGCTAAATCCACTTATATTGAGGCGATATTTGTCGCCAGACTCGTCGCTTAAGTTGTCGCATAGTGTGCGCCAGGCTTTATCATTAATATCAATCATATAGCGATTTTTCGACATGTTTTCAAAGATTGGGGCCCTTTTTGGACCGTTTATGCTATATTTACCCTTTTAGATTTGCATTCACACCCTAAACCACCGTTAGGACCCTAAGTAACCGAAGTTTAAGAAACAAATTTAGAGTAGTTTTCGTGATAAATGCTTCTGAATAGACGACTCTAAAAAGGAAAATTCTAGATTTTCAGCGTCCAATAATGTATTGCCTTACGCATCGAATTTGTATCATTTGGATGTCATAAGAACGTCCATTATTCGGGCTATCCAATGAGACTTTATTAGTTTAGATTCGGTGAAATCCAAAGGTGAAATCACGTTTTTGGCAAAAAATCTTCATTATTTTGCATTTTTTTTAAAATGTCGGATATTTTTTCGACTACTTCCGGTTTTTGGATCATTGTCGGGATAGCTTTAACAAGTTGTATAGATACTTAACTTCCTGTGCCAGAAGTGTTAGAAACATCCATATAATAGTTTTCGAAAAAAATAAAAATAAAAGAGCATTTTCAATAATATCACTATTTTTCAACTTTTTTCAAAGATTGAGGCCATTTTTGGACCACCTATATTATTTCAATGCTTTTATTTTTGGATTCACACCCTAGACCACCGATAGGACTCTGATTAAAAAAAGTTTAAGAAAAATCGTTGGCGTCGTTTTGGAGAAAAAGGCGTCTCAGAATGCACCAAAACGGAAAATACTAGATTTTCCGCGTACCATAATTTATTTCCTAACCATCGAATTCCTATCATTTAGATGTCATAAGATAGTCTATTCATGGGACTATCCGACGACACTTTAATTGTTTTGGTCCGCTAATATCTGACGGAGAATTCGAGTTTAACAAGAGCGCCATTTTTTTTTTTTTACCCTTTTTTTCGTTTTTTAAACTACTTCCGGTATACGAATCTTTGTCGGGTAGTTTTAACATCCGGTTTTGGAACTTGAATGGGCACAGGGCTTTCTAATGATATACTAAATTAACCGATCAGATAAAAGCCCCCTGAGAAATCCTATGTTCAGAAGTGCCAAAAATCCCAAAATGTCAAAATATCAAAAATTAAATTTCAATAACTGACTAAATATTAAACATGGTTAGAATCGCTATTAGGTCAGCTTTTTCAGTTTATAACTTTTTTTTTGAAAATCTGTTAAAATAAACAAATAATAGAGAATTTTCCAAAATTTCACGATTTTTCGACTTTTTTCAATTTTCAGTCCATGTTTTTATCCTATTCCAGACGTTTAAAATTCTTATTGGATGGTTTCATGCACAAGACATCCGAAAGGACTCTCGATAGAGAAAGTTTAAGAAAAATCCTTGGAGCAGTTTTCGAGATAAAGGCGTCCAAAAACGCTCCAAATCAGAAAATACTTGATTTTCAGCGTGCCATAATTTGCTGCCTGGTCATAGTATCCTTATAAATTTGGTATCATACGACAGTCCAATCATCGTGCTACCCAACGATACATTAATTTGTTTAATCCCGTTTTTCCCAAACGCACCCATTTTTTGCTTTATTTCAAAATATCGAGCATTATTTCGACTACTTCCTGTTTACGGATCGTTGTTGAAATTGCTTTATTTAACCGTCTGACAATATGGATTTACGATCCTGGAGTTTCATAAAGATCGATTGATGCTTTCAAAAAAATATAAGGGTTCGAAATTGGGCAGAAAATTCGAAAAAAATCGAAAAATAAAGGGCGATAACTCGGAATGAAACTTATATTACTGGAATCGGAAGGACATCAGGTATCCAAAAATTTAGGTCAAATTTGAAAATTTGGAAAAATAACAAAAATTGTCTCGAAAACAACGTGTTTTCAATTTTCGAACGATAAAAGTCATGGACGAATGTTCGACATTTAAAAATGTGAGATAGCCATTATCTCGGAAAAGATTTAGGGTTTCCGAAAATGTCATTTGTTTAAAAATAGGTAAAGAATTGACGAAACAACGGCCAATTTTCAATTCCGGGAAAAAGTCCAAAGTTGACTGCAACAATTATTTAAATTTGTGCGAATTTTCTATATTGATCGATCTGTACTTGACATATTACTGTCCTCAGTGAAACAATTCAAATGTCGGCCGCCGTAACCCTAAGCGCAAATGCATGTTATACGCGTAGGGTATGTGCCGATTATAAAATTACCTACTGAGCGCCATGGAAAACGCATCACTTTTTTTCCCAAATATTTTAATACTAGGTGGTTTTGTATGTATAATATTATGCAATACTATGAACTATTGTTTCACACAATGCTCCCAAACGCAAAACATATCGGCCCGTCTGCAAAAAAAAAAATTGCACGAGATGCACATGAAAAACCCAATATTCATGTGCAGCATTGTGTGTGAGCCCTTTAAAAGCATGTTTTCAACTTAATGTGCAGTACATGAACTGTGAAACGTCAATCTGTCGTAATTTGTTGTTGGACGTGTGAAGGAATCGAGCTAGAGATGCCGAGACTTACTGAAAATCAACGGAATGAAGCCATGGGAATGTCCAGGGCTGGCATGTTTACACGTGCCATTGCCAGTCACTTTAATTGTCATTAGTCCACTATTGTAAGGTTGGTGGATCGTGTTCGAGTTACTGGATCAACACGTGACCGTCAACGTCCTGGTCCACAACGCGTTGCAACCCAGGCTCAAGACCGCTACATCCGGGTCACTCATCTGCGTGGCAGATTCCGCCCAGCGACTCGAACAGGTGCAGCAGTCGTCGGAAGACAAGGACCAGTAAGTGCCAACACCGTAGGACCGTTTCTAAGAGAAGTAGGACTCCGTGCACGACGACCTTATGTTGGAGCTATCCTCAGGGATCATCACCGTCAGCGGCGTTTGATATGGGCTCAAGGACACCAGACATGGAGAAGAGTAGACTGGCAAAGTGTGCTCTTCAGTGATGAGAGTCGCTTTCATCTTTGTCACGGTGATGGCTGTCAACGTGTGTGGAGACGTCTTGGGGAACGTCTTGCAGACTGCTGCGTCTTCGAAACGAATCGCTGGGGTGGGGGAAGTGTAATGGTGTGGGGAGCCTTCACATTTCATCACCGGACCGCCCTACACATTTGCAGGGGTCGCGTTAATGCTGTAGCCTACCGTGATGATGTCTTGCAACCAATTGTTGTTCCGATGTTTCGATCGCAACCCACAACTTCAGCACTTCCAACAGGATAATGCACGTCCGCATATCGTCTCCGGACATGGCACCGATAGAACATGTCTGGGATGAGATTGGACGCCGTCTGTTTCGGAGACCACAGATGCACACCATTGCTGCTTTGGAAGCTGCTCTTGTCCAAGAATGGAACAATTTGCCCCAGGCCTTTTTTCAAACATTGGTAAATTCCATGCGACGTCGCTGCACAGCGTGCGTAAGAGGCCGTGGAGGACACACGGGCTACTGACATTTGTGTCGTACTTTTGGTTTTGACCCCCCTGACTTTGTACCGTTGATTACAGATTAAACATCCATAAGTGTACAAATGTGTTGTTATTGATGTGTTCCCATTTGAATATTGTTCACAATAAGAAGCAAAATAAATAAGATATGTTTACAGGATCATTTTGTTATACGAAAAACTAAGTGATGCGTTTTCCATGGCGCTCAGTATATTAATTGCCTGCTATAGTTATTTTAATTTGTGCAACTGTAAGCCTAATCTCCCACCACAAACTATATTACAAAATACTGACTGGCTTACCTACCCTTGGATAAATGACGCTCTGTGAAATTCTTGCCAAAATTCAACAATAGGTGACATTGGCAAGCAAGAAAATAAAATTCTATGGTTGTATATCAGAGTAGACCACAGTTCCGCTGTCCGGACAAAATTTCACTCATAGCACACTGCATGGTATATGGAAGACTTCACTGGCATTGTCGTAGCAGAACTATAGGACCTTAAACCAAATTTCATTTCATTTCTTTTATACCCTCGCCTCATTACGATAGAGTATTTTTAAAAATCATTAACAAGGTAAATTTCTGATAGAGAAGTATTACCTTAGTGCTTCATGTTTGAAAATCATAGAGAAGCCATAAAAAACTCTCCTAAAACTACAACAGCTGAAAATCACTCCCCGAAAAACGCTCTTCTCAACTCCAACTTTGAGTATAGATGAAGCCATTTATTGACCATTAACAGTTACCACACTAATCTCAACATAGCAAATTTTCGAAATTTATGAACAATTACAAGAAATATAATACCGACATCCTTTTATTAATCAACCAATTGAATCAATAAATTATAGCCGATAAAATGAAGAAATTATTCATTCCATAGTTGATAAAATGAACAATAAACTATTTACAATATAGTTAACAAAATGGCCAATATTATATTTTCACTATAGTTGATATAAAATCGCCGATAAATGAACAAATTATTCACAATATAGTCATAAACAATACACTCTATATGTTGATAAACAGACTATTTATCAATACACTGAACAGACATATGATTTACACAACTGTTGATAAAAGTTTTTAACTCTATATCAATACAGTCAATAAGCTGATAAACAAACACTCCATAACACGTAATAAACTATGTATCCAGCATAAGAGAGTGGAATAAACTCAGCTATCCCTGCAATAAACTCAAGAACTCTTTAAAATAGTCTCTGATCATCTCTTTAAATCATATATAAAAAATCCATCTTTTTACTACAACAGTCAACGGAAACTCCTGATAATCCATAGTAAACATAGACTACAATGTTCTGACCTATAGGGCCACAAATACTTCAGACATGTTGCTGACAGCCCCGCGTGCCTCTTTGGTCACATTTTTGAAGATCCTGATCACTACCTTTTGCAATGCTTTTCACATTCAAATGCACCAAAGTAAACCATAGAAAAATTACAATACGATCTTAAAAACATTAACTGTTTCTTGTTCGGGTGCTCAAACCGCTGTACTGATACAAACAATACTTTTAATGAAGTCAACAAGTTTACTCACACATCAAACAGACTTTAATCTTGCTCATTAGCAGTTTAATTTTTAATATTAGTTTTAAATTTAAGTAACGATGTAACCTTTAATATATACTATTCAAAAAAAGTAGGGGATATTTGATTTTTAAGTGTTATTAAAGTCACCTAATGAAACTGACGAAGAAACAAATGACAAAATGAAATGAAGTTCACATTCTTCGATTTATTCCAAATGATCGTTAGACTAAGTAAGGCACAGACTGGCCATTATAAGGGTAAAATGATACCCGGGGTCAAACAGCAAAGTTACCACAGCATCACAACCAAGTCAGTAACGGGTAAATCCTCCTCTGTTTGCCAAACAAGCATTGATCCGACGTGGCATACTCCTAATGGGACGTCTAAGTTCATTTTGGTCCAGATTGTCCCATTCCTGTTGCAACGCAGCAGCAAGTTCTTGGACATTGGCAGGACGTTGTTGACGTTGACGTAACCTCTGTCCAAGCATGTCCCAGACATGCTCGATGGGGGAGAGGTCGGGACTCAGTGCTGGCCAAGTTAATGTGGTGATGTTCTGTTGTTGGAGGTAACCTGTAACGATCCTGGCCCTGTGACATCTTGCGTTGTCATCCTGGAAGATAAAACGGCGGCCATGACGTCGTGCGAACGGCACAACATGGACTGCCAAGATGTTGTCCCGGTAGTACTGGCCTGTAACACGCCCTGCAACAACATGTAAAGCCGTTCTTCCAGCAACAGTGATGCCTCCCCACACCATAACAGAACCACCCCCAAATCGATCATGTCTGATGACGTTAACGTCTTGGAAGCGCTCGTTTCAACGACGCCACACCCTCCTACGTATGTCCAAAAAATCAACAGTGAACCTTGACTCATCTGAAAACATCACATTGCTCCAGCGTCGATTATCCCAGTGTTGACGATCCCTACACCAACGACGTCTTGCCTGAATGTGATGATCTCTCAAACAAGGGATCACGCGAGGACGTCGGGCGCGAAGGTGACCCCTATGCAGTCGATTCCGAATCGTCTGGCCACTCACTCTCACACCAGTGTCTGTTTGAAGACGAGCGCTGATCTGATTTGCTGTGATGACACGATTTCTCAAGGCCAAGGTACGGATAAATCGATCCTGGGCTTGAGTTGTCGCCCTTGGTCGACCTGAGCGTGGTCTGTCCTGTACAGATTGTGTATCACGGTATCTGGACCATAGCCTGCTTATGACAGACTGAGAAACATTCATCGTCCGCGCCACAACCGCCTGTGTTGTGCCGATCTGTAGCATGCCAAGGGCACGTAACCTTTCATTTTGGGTAAGCCGACGCATATCAAAATTTGTTTTCTGGTCACTAAAACAATTAAACTGATGTTTCCACCCTGGAATTCAATGCCACAATGACTGTAACATTCAAAGTCAGAGTCGTGCAAATCTTGGGTTGGACCCCCATGATGATCCCAAGCATCACCTGCATTCCATGCGGTAGCTATTGGTGCGTTTGGGCGTCACATGTAACTGGAAATGTTTCTTCTCTTAGGTTCTATAGTGACTTTTTTCTTAGTCATTTGCATATTTTAGTATTATGCCCCCAAAATCAAATATCCCCTACTTTTTTTGAATAGTATATATTGTACATTTCCATCCATCTCATTATATATGTATTTACATATATCTATGGACGTATTTGCCATTTTAACTTTAACTGTGTATATACACCCATTTTGTTCCTTTGTTTCAATATTATGTATGTATATTATCTAGGGAGAGGGGTTTAACACAGGCTTAGCCTGTTCCCCAATCCCATTCAGAGTATTACAGCTTTTAAGTTAACTGTCAGTACAAATTCCATTCATTCATTCTTGACGTTTCATTTATCCATCTTGCACAGTACTTTGACAGTTCAAATCAGGTTGATTAATTATTTAACTTCAGCTAATTCCAAAGAATTTACTACACGTTTCTATCACAAGCCATGCTGAATCGGATGGTACCAGTGGCCCCATTGGCACAGCAGTGCGCGCTCAGTGATAATATCAACAATTTTACTATTATATCCTGTTTATTTTAAAATTATTTCATAACATCAAATTTGTTTTCTTCGAGACTTTGTTTAATTTATGGAGTGATGAGGTTAATAGATACTTTGAAACAATTAATTTTCAATTAGTTGAGGCTATTTAATGCTTGGTAGCGAGCAAGTGCTAATAGTAATAACCTATACAAAACTTTGAGCGTGAATTTAAAGATGTTAACGTCCCGAAACTTATTACAAATAGCAAGTGCTATCTGAAGTATTTATATGGTCTTAGCAAAGCCCAACTTAGGCATGGTTCATTGCAAAAAGAGAAAAAAAATCAAATTCCAGATGAAAGTTTCACGGTAATCACCCTTATATGTCTTTTCCCCCGCAACGTATGTCATTCGGAACTGAATAGATTTCGTATGTGATCAGATATTATGTAATTATTCTTGTATTACAGATTGTTTAATTGTGTGTTACGCATACGTGCCATTCAAACGGATATGAAATAATTTTTTTGCTGCGTTAGGGGCCCCACGGTTCTAGTCAGGCCCGGGGCCCTGCTCCGGTTAAGTTGGGCTTTGGGTCTTATAGAAAGAAAACATGTTGTGGCTATCATTCCTGGGAATGACGGTCAGGTATGATATGTAAACGAATACCAGTTAGTATTTTTTTAAACCGGTTCAATAATGCAACCAAAAGGCGACCGGTTAATCGAATGACCGTTTTCATCCTTAATCAGTGCACTGGAAAAGTTTATAATACTTTATCAATACTGTCAATATGGTGTCCAACAAAATTTATCAATACACTCCATACACTATAGTTGATAAAATGAACAAATTATTCACACTATAGTCATAAACAATAACTCTATATGTTGATAAACAGACTATTTATCAATACACTCGGTAAATGAACTATTCGCGACACACATTATATATCTTTATCATTATGACTGTAATCTTTTACATAATAGTCAAACAATGTTTTTTTCTGTGAACTCATCCGCAATAACATTTTTTCCGAACATGTTTTAAATATCTGCATAATATTACTTTCCGCATCAAACAAACCTGTTCTGTTTGTAAACTGTGAGACAATGTTAAGGCATTAGCAGCTTCTTCAGATTTCTAGTAATCACTTAATTTGTCCATTTGAAGTAGCTTGAATTCTTCCCAGAGTGTATCATATGTAAGAATTTATTAATGGGTGTAGAGAATTAGATGTTACACTGTATTAAAATGTATCTGATTGTTGTTGAAGACTTCCCTTCTGGTATTTTTTGTTGTGTTGTTTGATAAGTTTAGTGACTTTTGGTTAATACTGATTTTCTTCAGTTGCCTTCCAAATCTGATTGCAGCAGCCTTGACTCCTGTAAAAAACAAATAGTATTTCTGAAGAAAAAGTAAGTAAAATAATAATAACCAAGGTGTGTATTAAGATAAAAGATAATGTACCAAATATATGAGAACTGAAGGGTATTATGTGACCATTTAGCATTTCAAAGCGGGACGTCAGGATTTCAACAAAACAGTAAAGATCAAAGAACTTCAAAGTACTTAAGACACATAATTTTAAAAGTAATGTATTATTTTGCTCAGTGAATTGCTCATTGCTCATTGATACTAGTACCGATTTAATCCATTCCTTACAGTTACTGGTCACTGTGGTGACCAGCTTTGTGATCTTATTTCTACTACAGCTAGACCTATTCGCTTTTGGTCATTGTGGTCTACTGTTTAATTGAATGTGGTCGTTGGCATTCTAGATTACTCATGGCTAGGAATAGGCCCAGTTACTGGATCCCACAGACAATTGTGACTTGTGACCTGTGAGACGTCCCAATGACTAGGGCCCTATGTATTGAAAAGATTAAGTTATCAATTCTCTGCAACATACAAAATTTTCAATATTGTGAGTATGGTACCTTGTATGAGACCGATGAAGCTGTGAAGCATTGCTTTTCTTCCATTGATAATTTTTTTACTTCATCTCTTGACAAATCTAAAATAAATACATTACAGAGTATTACGGTTTGAAGAATCCATCATGCACAATGATAGTGTTATGGACCTGAAATGTAGCTAAATTTTGGGTTGAGTAACCATTACTGGTGCCATCTTACAACAGAATAAAATCAATTATCATAGTAGCAAAATTCTATCTGCTGATCTTTAATGCATACATCAAATGTACTATTAGTAAAGAACTACATGATTTTAAGCAACACAAAAAATATATGTAGTTATGATGTAGGATGAAGAGATATAGTAAAGTTGTAAACACACAAAAGACAATGCAATCTGTAAATCTGTAAGCTTATTGAAGGAAAAAAAACAATTAAAGATTCCTTCAGTAAGATTTTAACAAAGGAATAATTTGAAAATTTCAGTAAAATTACTGCATTCTTTGAGACGTTATAAATTTTCATTGCTACTGTTTGTTACGATATAAACAAAGTCTCAAATATCCATTTTTAAATTATTATTAAATAGCAATCCTGTTTCAATCTGTTCATTATAATCACAGCCATTCGATGGTCTAGGGGGGGATCACGTGGCTAAGTGGGTAAGACGCTGGCTCGCTAGCCTGGAGGTCGGGTGTTCGATCCCTGCATTGGCCGAGAAAGTTCATCCAGATTTTCCGGCGTGGTTTCCCCTTGTCAGTGATGCAGGATGGAGGGCCTGACGAGGACAGCTGTCTAGTCGTTCGGATGGGACGAAAACCCGAGGTCCCGTGTACACATTGGCGTGCACGTAAAAGATCCCTTGGCAGTTGGAATTCGATATAAGAGTAGGCCGTAGCGCCGCTGCCCGGGCAAAATTTCCCTCATAGCTCACTGTATGGTGTATGCCCGTCTTCATTAGCCCAGGTTAGGAGCAGAACATTAGGACATTAAACCCCATTTCATTTCATTTCATTTCGATGGTCCAGAATGTTGATTATGGGCTTGTCATGTGAATATATGTCTAATTAATAATTTTAATAACATTTGAGTCCAACAACATTAGACAAATTTAGCTCTTACATAATGCATCTTGAAAAGAAACCTTAAACATCGTATCTACTCCACCAGCAAGCTACCACAATAAACATCTCACCTGACTACTTGATAATGAATCTTTTTAAAAATGTTGCATTGAGAATGTCCATTATTACCTGAAGAAGATGTATACATCTCATATTGTTAAAATATTTTAAGGAATGAGTTCTATAAATTAAAAGAAAGAAAGATAGGTTGCCAGGCAATGAAACGTCGCCCGTGCAGTCAACAAAGGTTGTCACATTTGTCTTTTGTCAGTAATGAACACATTTACAACACACGAGTAACAACCCATTTGGCTTCTAGTTATGCCCTAAGTGAACGTTTAGTATACAATACATTTAATATCAAAGACTATAACTCTGGCAGTAATTATTGAAAATCTTTGAAAATCAATAGGGCTCTTCGTATCATGACCGTAAACAATGTGTATAAAACTCAATCAGACATTAACTTTAGCCCGTAGAGCTTCCAAAAGATTTTTCAAAGTGATCAAGGGCTATACTCTGGCAGTAATTATTTGGAATCGGTGAAAATCAATAGACTTCCTTGTCTCATATGACCTTAAACACTGTGTATAAATTTAAAAAAGAGAGAAAACCTAGGTCATTTCAGGACTAACACATGGCTCAATTTTATTTCAATAAATGTTGCGTGTATGGGTATTTAGCAGTGGCAGGAAACTAGAGAGCCCCCGAGAAAACCCACGAAGTTAGACAGACGACCCTACTCCTTGTCACGTATAACCGGGGAAACAAAACCACACCAGTTGACTCAATGACAGACCTTATGATACAGCGCGCATGTGCTAACCATTCGGCCATCCATATCCAACCACCCATAAATTTAAAGTCAATCAGTCATTAACTTTAGCCTCTAGAGCTAATTATCGGAAATCATTGAAAATCAATTGACTTGACTTCTCTCATGACCTGAAATGAAATGAAATGGAATGGGATTTAACGTCCTACTGGTCTCCCTTCGTATAAATTTAATGTCAGAGATGAGAGTGGCTATGAAGACCTGGTTATCCCGAGTGTCAGTGACTAGTTTTGTTCGTATTGAACTCTTCAGATTGATTGGACTCACGTGGCAGGCGTTTTTATTTATACTATTCCGAAACCCTGGTTACCGGGTTGTGTATCAAGCGGATATTAACTTAACCTTATGGATGTACAGACGGACGGACGGACAATGGCGACAACAATATATGCCCACAGTAGTAAAATAGGGCACTTGGAGGGGGTATTTCCGGTAGGGTTATCTTCCCCTGTTTTGTTTACCTTAACAACGTCAGAAGAGTTATCCCCCTTTTATTATGGGCGTGGTTGTTGACCCTAGTTACGATAGAATCACGTGACAACGACGTAATATGAACACCATGTCCGTTTAAATTTGAATTGTTGGGTGTGTTTGTGTTTGTAATGTTGTCCGCCTTTTTTTTTAAAAGAGTGGGGTTAACGGTTAATTGTAGTGATGATGGAAACCCGTGGCAACTAGGTAATATGAAGTTGTGAGTTTAAATTTGAATTGTCGATATGGGGGGGGGGGGTCACCGTAATGAGCGTGCGAAGTTCACCTCGAACCCACGCACCGCCCGCCCAGTCCAGCCCACCCGCGTCCGCCCGCGCCCGCGTCCGCCCGCGCCCGCCCGCCTCCGCCCGCGGACGCTCTGATCATATTTTTATTCAATGTATTATTGGTGGTGTGAAACAAAATGTTTTATTTGTACCGCGCATGGGCCCCGCCTCGCCACGCCCCAACGTCTTTTTCGTCGTCGCTTCAACCCAAAGACCAAAACATGTCCTAAAAGACATTCCCGTCAATTGTATGGTTAATTGTATTTGTTAATTGTATTTGTTAATTGTATTTGTTAATTGTATTTGTTAATTGTATTTGTTAATTGTATTTGTTAATTGTATTTGTTAATTGTATTTGTTAATTGTATTTGTTAATTGTATTTGTTAATTGTATTTGTTAATTGTATTTGTATTTGTTAATTGTATTTGTTAATTGTATTTGTTAATTGTATTTGTTAATTGTATTTTTTCATTTAGTCTTGTTATTTCCTCATTTAGTTGATTATTTATTATCTAATTATTCATAATCTAATTATTTTTTTTTTTCATGAATTCTTTTTCATGAATTCTTTTTCATGAATTCTTTTTCATGAATTCTTTTTCATGAATTCTTTTTCATGAATTATTCATAATTCAGTTATTTTTTTCATTATTTTGTTTTATTAATTAATTTCTTTTCATTAATTTTTTTTTTCATTAATTCTTTTTTTTTCATTTATTCTTTTTTTTTTCATTAATTCTTTTTTTTTCATTAATTCATTTTTTTTTAAAATTTATTCTTATTTATTTAAATTTGGTGAAATTTTTTACTGGTCTGGCGGTAGTTCTCAATTTGATCTTTTGAATTTCACGACCAAAATTTGGTTTTAAATAAGAGAAATGAAACGAGTTTTAACGTCCATACTGACTAATAGGGACTAGATTAATATTTTGGAACTTGAATATTCTCAGATGTCACCAATCAAATAATTGTAGTCATTTGTAGTATTAAGTAATATATTAATTAGTATATTAATTGTTTATATTAATTGAGGTTAATCAAACTCGTGTACTTGTTTTAAAAAATACAAATTGTACATCGTTAAGGTATGAGAAATGTTTTAAAATGATAATTGTAGTCATTATCGCATTAATTAATATGTTAATTAGTATATTAATTGTTTTATATTAATTTAGGTTACTTTAACCCTAACGTACTCAAATGCTAAAATATTTAAGGAAAATAAAAGTGGTTAGTTCTTTAAAAACCAGGTTAATAATATTAATATTACATTATGTATTTAACAGATGTTTTTCGGGGTAGTAGGTGAACTTTTGACCGATATTCTAAAAAATGCCATGAACCTTTTTAAATAAACCAATAACCATTATTTCTTCTATGCCAGTTTTTTTGGGGTTTTTTTTGCCGAGTTGTTAAAAAAACTACAAGCTGTATGCTGTTAACGCGTAAGAAAATGGCCTTAAAAAAACAAAAATGACCGGATAATTGTAGTAATTAACGTATTAATTAATGTGCGAATTAGTATATTAATTGTTTTATATTAATCGAGGTTAATTAAACTCACGTACTTGTTAAAAGATTACAAGCTGTATGTCGTTAACAGATGAGAAAATGTTTTAAAAGTAAAAGTAGTATTAAGTAATATGTTAATTAGTATATTAATTGTTTATATTAATTGCGGTTAATTAAACTCATGTACTTGTTTAAATAAATACAAGCTGTACATCGTTAAGGTATGAGAAATGTTTTAAAATGACAATTGTAGTCATTATCGTATTAATTAATATGTTAATTAGTATATTAATTGTTTTATATTAATTTAGGTTAGTCTAACCCTAACTTACTTAAATGTTTTTATTTTAGCATTTGAAATATATTTAAGAAAAATAAAAGTGATTAGTTCTTTAAAAACCAGGTTAATAATATTAATATTACATTATGTATTTAACAGATGTTTTTCGGGGTAGTAGTTGAACTTTTGACCGATATTCTAAAAAATGCAATGGACCTTTTTAAATATGCCAATAACCTCTATATTCCTTCTAGGCCAGTTATTTTTTTTTTTTTTTTTTTTTGCCGAGTTGTTAAAGAATTACAATCTCTATGCTGTTGACGCGTAAGAAAATGGCTTTAAAAAAACAAAAATGACCAGATAATTGTAGTAATTAACGTATTAATTAATATGAGAATTAATTATATTGTTTTATATTGATTAAGGTTAGTTAAAACCGACATATTTCAGTAAGATTTTTATTTTTTTTATTTTAGCCTTTGAAATATATTTAACAAAAAATATAATAGGTGACCTCATTTAAAACAAACTGACGGCTAACACTAGATAATGTACTTAACAGATGTTCTAACCGATGGCTTTTGATTTTAAACTAGATAAAACATAATATCGTGCAGTAAAACATTCCATCCACATATATGTGTGTTACATACAGATGTGATCATGTGATCTGTTTAAAAAAAGGAGCGGCTTATTTAAAAGCTGATGACGAAGCACCATTCCTTTGTTCAATGCCAATCTTTCTAGGTCTTGCATGAAATGGAAATTCACCGAACATGGAAATAATTTGTGACATACACTCCCTCATTGGTTCTGTTAGATGAACTTTATGCCGTCTGAACCGTATATGTTTAATGACTTTGTTTCTGTGGTATATAACCACGATTCCATAAGACCTTCTTACCATTTTTCAAACTTGTGTATCAAAGGAATCCCTTCTATCCTTATAGATTTTTCATTCATTAGTTGTTTTTTTTCAATAAGTGATGTACATATGATTTATTTTAATTTGTTAAAATCATTTACCGATTATTTGTAGATATTTTTTTTTAATTTGATGGAAAGTTTGCTTCTGTAGTCAAATGTTTGAAATTTGAACAATATTTCATCTGCTGATAGTTTTATATTTAATGAAAGGTTTTAATAAAATGTGGTGGTATGATGAATCTGTTCCAATATTTGAATTATGAAAATAGTATGACCAAGTTTCCATGACCGAAATATGTTCTTTATATAAATGGGTTCTATTTTCGTTACACAGTATTTTAGATTCGATTTATATATTATAGCGGTGGTCACAGTTATCTTGTATGGAGTTATGACATGTTTTAGCACCATGTAATTTAATATCTTTGAGAACTAAAGAAAATGTCTTCTGTAAAGGCAATTTGGTGACTATGTTTAATTAACTCCAGTCTTTTAGTTGTGACATATGTTTTAATCATCAAAATAAAAGTCAAGCACCTTGGTGTCATTTGATATTCTTGAGAACCAAAGAATATGTCTTTGGCGTGGGAAAGTTTGGCATGTGTTATATAACCAGTGTCTTAGCTGTGTCAGATGGTTTAGCTATCAAATTACAAGGCAACACGACTTTGGTGTCATCTGATATTCTTGAGAATTGAAGAATGCGTCTGTTGCGTGGCAAAGTTTGACAGGCGTTTTTATTGCCAGTGCCTTAGCTGTGCCAGATGTTTAAAATGTTTTCAAAGTATTTGCTTTTTTTTGACAAAAGATTTTGGACAAAGAAAATTTGATTTTGCTTAAGTAAATCCATCTTAATAAATGATGACTCCCAACACACACACATGCATGCACAAACACACACTCGGTTCCCAACATGCACACATACACAGATTCGCCAATCACACTCATAGGCTTCCACACCCACACACAACCCTCCCAACACACACACAGTGCTCAACATGCACACATACACAGACACACCCACTACACTCATGGACTGCCACACTTACACACAACCCTCCCACCACACACGCTCTAATTGACTGGGACACCGACACACAATCACCCACAAATCATCTTAACTGTCAAATATAGAGAATGTAATTCAATGTTAAAAAACGTACTTACCTATACGTGGCACGAATTATATACCCGTCATAAAATGTACACATTTCCCAGCGCTTGGAAATATATGACACCATACTATAACAGATGTGCTTTAACTTTTTTCCTTTAACTTAAAGCCTGATTACCTCCCTTTACCCCAGAACTCTTAGAAAGAGCCCCAACATATGCTGCTTCAAGGAGCGCAACAGTTTTTTGTATAATACATACACCATCCTACCGGTACCCATTTACAGCTGGGTAGACTGGAAATACAGGGATAAAGTGTCTTATTCAAGGACACAAGAACTCGGCGTACAATTCGGGCTCGAACCTGCAACCATTCCGACACAAATCCTACTCTCTAACCATTGCGCCAAGTTTTATGTTACTCGAGGTTAGTACAACCCCAACTTACCAACTTACTTGAATAAGGATGTTTCTATTCTAGTATTTGAAATATATATATATTTAAGAAAAACAAAAGTGGTTAGCTCTTTGAAAACAAGGCTGACATTGCATTATGTACTTAACAAGATGTTTTAACTGATGTTTTTATCGTGTCGTGGGTGATCATTTGAATGATATACTTAAAATATATGTGACCTATTTGAATATGTCAATATGAACTGTATATTCATACTCGACAGCTCCCATGCACACACACCCACACACTGCCATACCAACGCACAGATGTTGGCACAGCATTTTTACAGTGAAATATAGAGGACGTAATTCTAATTGAGCAAAATGTAATAACTTTTGCTTTCTTTTCTATCGTCGTTTTACAGGTCGAATATATTTCCTCAAATACATACATATACATTTACGGGACGGAACAATGTATGCTGAACCCAACATGTAACACTCATCTAGAGTGTCTACCGGTGGTATAATCATGTTATAAGGGAGCACGAATCTTTACCAAATGACCCCACTACAACACATGGCGCGAATTATATCGTTTAAAATTACCCGTCACACAAAATTTACACATTTGTCTTTGCTTTGAAAAATCTAACCAATCATAAACATGTATCCTACACGCATTATACGAATTATATGTTATCTCTTGAAATATGTAACCAATCATACATTTTTCTTGTAAATATGAATAAATCAATCAATAAATAAAATATACAAATTAGTTCAAGTCGGCAATTAGTATAATTCAAAAAGTTAGATGCCTTTCAGGACTTACATACTTAATTGATGATAACAGGTAGATTATAGATTTGCTTAAACGTAACATAGTTCGTATCACCAAATCGACTAATGGTGACACACACCCCTTTCACACACACCAATCAACCAAAATATACAGCCTCACAAACATCGACCCACATCGCAGTGCACTTATTCACACATTATTTGTACATGTCAATCCCTTTGGCTGTATTACCTTTTTACATATTCAATATCACAACAGCGTTAGCATGCGGAATATTAACTAATATAAGTTGCGTTGAATTAACGAGTAAATTGTTAATTAATCTATTCTTTCATACAAAATAGTCTGAATTTTAATGTATTGATATCTTTAAAAAGTGGTCGGGTATCCGATCATTTACATCACCAGATACTATAGATTTACATTGGTTCAAGCGAATTATTATTCGTTAACTCTTAACTGACTCATGGTGCCATTACCGTTCAGTGCGAATTATTAGTACCATTACCGTTCAGTGCCAATGATATGTCAATGTGTAGATGTTCTGCTAATGACAGATTACCGTCCATATTGAAGGACAGTGGTGCAGATGTTATTGAGGGTATATATTGTGATGGTTTTGTGTTGGAACGTCATAGAAATAGGCCTACGCATTATGTGGTTGTAATTTTGTAGTCTAGATAATTAAAAAGTATTCACGATGAATGATTTTTAGTTAAACAATAAATGGAAACCAACATTACAGAAACCCCACTGGCTTCCAGTTCGAGCGAGGAATCAATTTAAAAGTCTTGTAAATGTGTTAATTCGATTTCTTCTGACACAGTACCCGAGTATTTAAAAGAACTTTGCTTTCTATGCTCCCCGCAGTTCCAACCTGTGTACTTCAGGTGATGGCAGCTTATTGAGGATTTCGAAATATAATACGCTTTCTGGTGAATATGTTTTTAATGTCAGTGCCGCTAAGATATGGAATTATCTTTCTCTTCCATCCAGGGCTTTAACATTCACCTAAAAGCATATTTATTTCAAAAATGTTTTTGAACGGTTTTGTTGCGAATGCTCTTAGAAACAGTCATGTGTAATGAAGCTCTATAAACATCGAACAATAATAATACTAATGATATACACCACATTTCCATGAAATATCTGAATTAGAGTATTTGGCACAGTAATCTATGAAAATACCATTAAATCGAGATCATTTTATCCATTTACATGAAGGGTCTATCAACAGCTGTCTTTTTGTTTTAAATGAGATGACTTTGAAATGCATATCTATATTTTAACACTATTGATCATTATGACGTTGTTGTTTTTAATAAAGTCAAACCTCTTAGACACTTATGAGACAACAATAATTCTGATGTAGCTTAAATCTGAAAAATGTTATTGACGAGGGTTTTGCTTTTTTCACTGTAACGGAAATGGTATAGCAAGTTTGTCCAGAGTGCTGATCGACCATAGAATTTGTATCTGACCGGGATCAATTTCCACGACTAAATCACAAAAACATACAGGAAGAGAAATCTACCACGATAATTGGTTTTATTGCTTATCTTTTGTAGTCACCGCTGCAGTTTACGTGATCTACTAACATTTTTTTCAATTTCAATTCTGTAATAAGACGAGAGAAAGTGCGACAGACACTTAGTCTGTGTCGTTTTACTAGTAACAGTGTGTAGATTCGGAGGTATAAAAAACTAACACAATATATATTTTCAAAGATATCTTTATATTATTCTATACATTACAGTCACAGAAATATAATGATAATAATGTACATTTGTAGAGCGCCTAATCCATCTAAAAGTACGCTAAAAGCGCAATGAGACAATAGTTATATACACAGTGAACAGAGAGTTCAATTCCCATCGCATTCTCGAAATAAGCGAGTCTTCAGCTGTGATTTAAAAGTAGTCAAAATATCACAGTTTGTGAGGTTTTCAGTGGTAAATCAACAAATATACAAAGAAAGAAGTCGTTAAAATGTTGAAACACAAATGATCATCGAATTAAAATTAAATTTAAAATAATATATATTTCGAAAACATCACAAAGAATACAGAATGGCAAAGTGTTTTTGTTATTTGTTGGTTTCGTCAAGTTTGATACCTATTAGTATTAGATAGGGTTTTTTTTCAAGGGGTTTCGTAACGGACTTTGTTATCTTTCAATGACTTGTTGGCGAAGAATCTGCATTTTAAGCTTGTGTTCGTTTACGATCGAGTCTATTTTTGCATTTAACAGGTTCAACCGCAGGTTCTGCTCTGTCGTTACTTCACGTACACTCACTGGTTCGGAAATGACCGAGGGCGGGTAATGTTTGATTACATTCAAATCTGCGTTACACTCTGTATTTTTAGGGTAGCCACCTTCGTTACTGTCATTGTTCTGGATAGTTTCTGAAAAGAAGGATACATACAAATAAATTAATAAGAAATGGACAAACCAGCGTGTACACAATACGAATAATCTTGTTGTTGCAATGTATTATGAAGATAAAACGTTTCTATCGCTACCGATTGAGAATGGTCACAGACCCCAAAGATAATATAAATAAGCATGTTCGAGTCTATACGATACAAAAAATCAGTTTAAGTCTATATGATGATTGTTTTTAAACAGGCAACTTAAAATCTTTTATGTACAAACAAATATACACCGATCCGCCCAACAAACATTCCATGGTTGTTGACTGTCATCTTATCATATTATAAATGGTCGTTAATTACTTACCAAAAGATGCACCATTTTCTACTCGCTCAGTCAACCTTGGTTTCTTTCTTTTAATTGGCGTTTTCGTTAACTTCATTTCGTTTCTTTTAAGATAATGCCAGTAATTTTTTAAGTGAGCCCGCGTTCTAACAGTGAAATTTGGCTGTGCACAGAAACGTTTTTCAATTTCCTCCCAAGCCTGTTCTTTAAGAGCCACTGAATGTGTGTCCCTTCTGTTAGTACCAAGTATATGAAGGAATTATTTTACTTGCGTCCAGCAGGAATTTTTTCTCTAAAACTGTCATTGACGGTGCGCGTTTTCTTTTTTCAGCCATCACGTACAAATTATGTCTGTGTACTGAGAAAACTATCACAATTCAATTTTTTATATATAAATAAAATACTTACAGCAACATGACTCATTAGAACGAAATGACCAAAAAGCGAGTTTTCAACAAATGTTGTCCAAAGTTTAGTACAAACGGTAGCTGTATATAATATACGGTCAAAATCGGCAAGATTGCATTTGTTCATAGTTTCACTATATTTACGTACAAAGCACGACATGTTTATCTGTGTGTCATTTTATATTTCAAAAGGAAATAAATGTTCTTATTAGTTATTACATGTACTCACACTACACTACATTACGATTCATTACTGGGCGTACATGGATCCCAAGTTAAGTGAAGCAAGATTTGGGTATTATGGGGATAATGATCGCGTGCAGTGTTTCAGTTGTAAATTAATATTGAAGGATTGAGAGAAATTCGACGATCCATTCCACGAGCATGCTAAATATCAACGAATTTGCCAATATATGACCATGATTAAATTGTCTTTGAGTGGTGGATACTGTTGGGAACACAATGGAATACTAGCTTGTGTTGTACAAGTCTAAAGCTGAATCTATTGACGCTGCTAAGAAAGTCAATTGATAGTATGGGTAGACCCTATTTATTCCTAACCGAGTGGAATTTCAAAGAAGATAAAGTCAAACAATGGAATATAGACAATATGCCAATCATAACACTAGATTTTGAACCCTATTTCTTAAACCAATGACGTTCTATCATCTCGGTCATTTCCGAACCAGTGAGTGTACGTGAAGTAACGACAGAGCAGAACCTGCGGTTGAACCTGTTAAATGCAAAAATAGACTCGATCGTAAACGAACACAAGCTTAAAATGCAGATTCTTCGCCAACAAGTCATTGAAAGATAACAAAGTCCGTTACGAAACCCCTTGAAAAAAAACCTATCTAATACTAATAGGTATCAAACTTGACGAAACCAACAAATAACAAAAACACTTTGCCATTCTGTATTCTTTGTGATGTTTTCGAAATATATATTATTTTAAATTTAATTTTAATTCGATGATCATTTGTGTTTCAACATTTTAACGACTTCTTTCTTTGTATATTTGTTGATTTACCACTGAAAACCCCACAAACTGTGATATTTTGACTACTTTTAAATCACAGCTGAAGACTCACTTATTTCGAGAATGCGATGAGAATTGAACTCTCTGTTTACTGTGTATATAACTATTGTCTCATTGCGCTTTTAGCGTACTTTTGGATGGATTAGGCGCTCTACAAATGTACATTATTATCATTATATTTCTGTGACTGTAATGTATAGAATAATATAAAGATATCTTTGAAAATATATATTGTGTTAGTTTTTTATACCTCCGAATCCACACACTGTTACTAGTAAAACGACACAGACTAAGTGTCTGTCGCACTTTCTCTCGTCTTATTACAGAATTGAAATTGAAAAAAATGTTAGTAGATCACGTAAACTGCAGCGGTGACTACAAAAGATAAGCAATAAAACCAATTATCGTGGTAGATTTCTCTTCCTGTATGTTTTTGTGATTTAGTCGTGGAAATTGATCCCGGTCAGATACAAATTCTATGGTCGATCAGCACTCTGGACAAACTTGCTCTACCATTTCCGTTACAGTGAAAAAAGCAAAACCCTCGTCAATCACATTTTTCAGATTTAAGCTACATCAGAATTATTGTTGTCTCATAAGTGTCTAAGAGGTTTGACTTTATTAAAAACAACAACGTCATAATGATCAATAGTGTTAAAATATAGATATGCATTTCAAAGTCATCTCATTTAAAACAAAAAGACAGCTGTTGATAGACCCTTCATGTAAATGGATAAAATGATCTCGATTTAATGGTATTTTCATAGATTACTGTGCCAAATACTCTAATTCAGATATTTCATGGAAATGTGGTGTATATCATTAGTATTATTATTGTTCGATGTTTATAGAGCTTCATTACACATGACTGTTTCTAAGAGCATTCGCAACAAAACCGTTCAAAAACATTTTTGAAATAAATATGCTTTTAGGTGAATGTTAAAGCCCTGGATGGAAGAGAAAGATAATTCCATATCTTAGCGGCACTGACATTAAAAACATATTCACCAGAAAGCGTATTATATTTCGAAATCCTCAATAAGCTGCCATCACCTGAAGTACACAGGTTGGAACTGCGGGGAGCATAGAAAGCAAAGTTCTTTTAAATACTCGGGTACTGTGTCAGAAGAAATCGAATTAACACATTTACAAGACTTTTAAATTGATTCCTCGCTCGAACTGGAAGCCAGTGGGGTTTCTGTAATGTTGGTTTCCATTTATTGTTTAACTAAAAATCATTCATCGTGAATACTTTTTAATTATCTAGACTACAAAATTACAACCACATAATGCGTAGGCCTATTTCTATGACGTTCCAACACAAAACCATCACAATATATACCCTCAATAACATCTGCACCACTGTCCTTCAATATGGATGGTAATCCGTCATTAGCAGAACATCTACACATTGACATATCATTGGCACTGAACGGTAATGGTACTAATAATTCGCACTGAACGGTAATGGCACCATGAGTCAGTTAAGAGTTAACGAATAATAATTCGCTTGAACCAATGTAAATCTATAGTATCTGGTGATGTAAATGATCGGATACCCGACCACTTTTTAAAGATATCAATACATTAAAATTCAGACTATTTTGTATGAAAGAATAGATTAATTAACAATTTACTCGTTAATTCAACGCAACTTATATTAGTTAATATTCCGCATGCTAACGCTGTTGTGATATTGAATATGTAAAAAGGTAATACAGCCAAAGGGATTGACATGTACAAATAATGTGTGAATAAGTGCACTGCGATGTGGGTCGATGTTTGTGAGGCTGTATATTTTGGTTGATTGGTGTGTGTGAAAGGGGTGTGTGTCACCATTAGTCGATTTGGTGATACGAACTATGTTACGTTTAAGCAAATCTATAATCTACCTGTTATCATCAATTAAGTATGTAAGTCCTGAAAGGCATCTAACTTTTTGAATTATACTAATTGCCGACTTGAACTAATTTGTATATTTTATTTATTGATTGATTTATTCATATTTACAAGAAAAATGTATGATTGGTTACATATTTCAAGAGATAACATATAATTCGTATAATGCGTGTAGGATACATGTTTATGATTGGTTAGATTTTTCAAAGCAAAGACAAATGTGTAAATTTTGTGTGACGGGTAATTTTAAACGATATAATTCGCGCCATGTGTTGTAGTGGGGTCATTTGGTAAAGATTCGTGCTCCCTTATAACATGATTATACCACCGGTAGACACTCTAGATGAGTGTTACATGTTGGGTTCAGCATACATTGTTCCGTCCCGTAAATGTATATGTATGTATTTGAGGAAAAATATTCGACCTGTAAAACGACGATAGAAAAGAAAGCAAAAGTTATTACATTTTGCTCAATTAGAATTACGTCCTCTATATTTCACTGTAAAAATGCTGTGCCAACATCTGTGCGTTGGTATGGCAGTGTGTGGGTGTGTGTGCATGGGAGCTGTCGAGTATGAATATACAGTTCATATTGACATATTCAAATAGGTCACATATATTTTAAGTATATCATTCAAATGATCACCCACGACACGATAAAAACATCAGTTAAAACATCTTGTTAAGTACATAATGCAATGTCAGCCTTGTTTTCAAAGAGCTAACCACTTTTGTTTTTCTTAAATATATATATATTTCAAATACTAGAATAGAAACATCCTTATTCAAGTAAGTTGGTAAGTTGGGGTTGTACTAACCTCGAGTAACATAAAACTTGGCGCAATGGTTAGAGAGTAGGATTTGTGTCGGAATGGTTGCAGGTTCGAGCCCGAATTGTACGCCGAGTTCTTGTGTCCTTGAATAAGACACTTTATCCCTGTATTTCCAGTCTACCCAGCTGTAAATGGGTACCGGTAGGATGGTGTATGTATTATACAAAAAACTGTTGCGCTCCTTGAAGCAGCATATGTTGGGGCTCTTTCTAAGAGTTCTGGGGAAAAGGGAGGTAATCAGGCTTTAAGTTAAAGGAAAAAAGTTAAAGCACATCTGTTATAGTATGGTGTCATATATTTCCAAGCGCTGGGAAATGTGTACATTTTATGACGGGTATATAATTCGTGCCACGTATAGGTAAGTACGTTTTTTTAACATTGAATTACATTCTCTATATTTGACAGTTAAGATGATTTGTGGGTGATTGTGTGTCGGTGTCCCAGTCAATTAGAGCGTGTGTGGTGGGAGGGTTGTGTGTAAGTGTGGCAGTCCATGAGTGTAGTGGGTGTGTCTGTGTATGTGTGCATGTTGAGCACTGTGTGTGTGTTGGGAGGGTTGTGTGTGGGTGTGGCAGCCTATGAGTGTGGTTGGCGAATCTGTGTATGTGTGCATGTTGGGAACCGAGTGTGTGTTTGTGCATGCGTGTGTGTGTGTTGGGAGTCATCATTTATTAAGATGGATTTACTTAAGCAAAATCAAATTTTCTTTGTCCAAAATCTTTTGTCAAAAAAAAGCAAATACTTTGAAAACATTTTAAACATCTGGCACAGCTAAGGCACGGGCAATAAAAACACTTTGCCACGCAACAGACGCATTCTTCAATTCTCAAGAATATCAGATGACACCAAAGTCGTGTTGCCTTGTAATTTGATAGCTAAACCATCTGACACAGTTAAGACACTGGTTATATAACACATGCCAAACTTTCCCACGCCAAAGACATATTCTTTGGTTCTCAAGAATATCAAAGGACACCAAGGTGCTTGACTTTTATTTTGATGATTAAAACATATGTCACAACTAAAAGACTGGAGTTAATTAAACATAGTCACCAAATTGCCTTTACAGAAGACATTTTCTTTAGTTCTCAAAGATATTAAATTACATGGTGCTAAAACATGTCATAACTCCATACAAGATAACTGTGACCACCGCTATAATATATAAATCGAATCTAAAATACCGTGTAACGAAAATAAAACCCATTTATATAAAGAACATATTTCGGTCATGGAAACTTGGTCATACTTTTTTCATAATTCAAATATTGGAACAGATTCATCATACCACCACATTTTATTAAAACCTTTCATTAAATATAAAACTATCAGCAGATGAAATATTGTTCAAATTTCAAACATTTGACTACAGAAGCAAACTTTCCATCAAATTAAAAAAAAATATCTACAAATAATCGGTAAATGATTTCAACAAATTAAAATAAATCATATGTACATCACTTATTGAAAAAAAACAACTAATGAATGAAAACTCTATAAGGATAGAAGGGATTCCTTTGATACACAAGTTTGAAAAATGGTAAGAAGGTCTTATGGAATCGTGGTTATATACCACAGAAACAAAGTCATTTACATATACGGTTCAGACGGCATAAAGTTCATCTAACAGAACCAATGAGGGAGTGTATGTCACAAATTATTTCCATGTTCGGTGAATTTCCATTTCATGCAAGACCTAGAAAACCAATGACAATTGTGTATTTCGCAAGTCATTTGCATTTTAGATGAATTCAGGTCAATGGAAAAGTTTACAAAAGTTCATAGACATATTTTAAATAGTTCCAGATTAAGTTTTAGTATATCGGTCCAAAGGTCACCCACCACGCGAAAGACTGAAAGATTGGCATTGAACAAAGGAATGGTGCTTCGTCATCAGCTTTTAAATAAGCCGCTCCTTTTTTTAAACAGATCACATGATCACATCTGTATGTAACACACATATATGTGGATGGAATGTTTTACTGCACGATATTATGTTTTATCTAGTTTAAAATCAAAAGCCATCGGTTAGAACATCTGTTAAGTACATTATCTAGTGTTAGCCGTCAGTTTGTTTTAAAAGAGGTCACCTATTATATTTTTTGTTAAATATATTTCAAAGGCTAAAATAAAAAAATAAAAATCTTACTGAAGTATGTCGGTTTTAACTAACGTTAATCAATATAAAACAATATAATTAATTCTCATATTAATTAATACGTTAATTACTACAATTATCTGGTCATTTTTGTTTTTTTAAAGCCATTTTCTTACGCGTCAACAGCATAGAGATTGTAATTTTTTAACAACTCGGCAAAAAAAAAAAAAAAAAAAATAAAAAAATAAAAATAACTGGCCTAGAAGGAATATAGAGGTTATTGGCATATTTAAAAAGGTCCATTGCATTTTTTAGAATATCGGTCAAAAGTTCACCTACTATCCCGAAAAACATCTGTTAAATACATAATGTAATATTAATATTATTAACCTGGTTTTTAAAGAACTAATCACTTTTATTTTTCTTAAATATATTTCAAATGCTAAAATAAAAACATTTAAGTAAGTTAGGGTTAGACTAATCTAAATTAATATAAAACAATTAATATACTAATTAACATATTAATTAATACGATAATGACTACAATTGTCATTTTAAAACATTTCTCATACCTTAACGATGTACAGCTTGTATTTATTTAAACAAGTACATGAGTTTAATTAACCGCAATTAATATAAACAATTAATATACTAATTAACATATTACTTAATACTACTTTTACTTTTAAAACATTTTCTCATCTGTTAACGACATACAGCTTGTAACCTTTTAACAAGTACGTGAGTTTAATTAACCGCGATTAATATAAAACAATTAATATACTAATTCGCACATTAATTAATACGTTAATTACTACAATTATCCGGTCATTTTTGTTTTTTTAAGGCCATTTTCTTACGCGTTAACAGCATACAGCTTGTAGTTTTTTTAACAACTCGGCAAAAAAAACCCCAAAAAAACTGGCATAGAAGGAATATAGGTTATTGGTTTATTTAAAAAGGTTCATGGCATTTTTTAGAATATCGGTCAAAAGTTCACCTACTACCCCGAAAAACATCTGTTAAATACATAATGTAATATTAATATTATTAACCTGGTTTTTAAAGAACTAACCACTTTTATTTTCCTTAAATATTTTAGCATTTGAGTACGTTAGGGTTAGACTAACCTAAATTAATATAAAACAATTAATATACTAATTAACATATTAATTAATGCGATAATGACTACAATTATCATTTTAAAACATTTCTCATACCTTAACGATGTACAATTTGTATTTTTTAAAACAAGTACACGAGTTTGATTAACCTCAATTAATATAAACAATTAATATACTAATTAATATATTACTTAATACTACAAATGACTACAATTATTTGATTGGTGACATCTGAGAATATTCAAGTTCCAAAATATTAATCTAGTCCCTATTAGTCAGTATGGACGTTAAAACTCGTTTCATTTCTCTTATTTAAAACCAAATTTTGGTCGTGAAATTCAAAAGATCAAATTGAACTACCGCCAGACCAGTAAATAATTTCACCAAATTTAAATAAATAAAAATAAATTTAAAAAAAAAAAAATGAATTAATGAAAAAAAAAGAATTAATGAAAAAAAAAAGAATAAATGAAAAAAAAAGAATTAATGAAAAAAAAATTAATGAAAAGAAATTAATTAATAAAACAAAATAATGAAAAAAATAACTGAATTATGAATAATTCATGAAAAAGAATTCATGAAAAAGAATTCATGAAAAAGAATTCATGAAAAAGAATTCATGAAAATGAATTCTTCATGAAAAAGAATTCTTCATGAAAAAGAATTCATGAAAAAAAAAAAAATTAGATTATGAATAATTAGATTATAAATAATCAACTAAATGAGGAAATAACAAGACTAAATGAACAAATACAATTAACAAATACAATTAACAAATACAATTAACAAATACAATTAACAAATACAATTAACAAATACAATTAACAAATACAATTAACAAATACAATTAACAAATACAATTAACCATACAATTGACGGGAATGTCTTTTAGGACATGTTTTGGTCTTTGGGTTGAAGCGACGACGAAAAAGACGTTGGGGCGTGGCGAGGCGGGGCCCATGCGCGGTACAAATAAAACATTTTGTTTCACACCACCAATAATACATTGAATAAAAATATGATCAGAGCGTCCGCGGGCGGGCGCGGGCGGACGCGGGCGCGGGCGGACGCGGGCGGGCTGGACTGGGCGAGCGGTGCGTGGGTTCGAGGTGAACTTCGCACGCTCATTACGGTGACCCCCCCCCCCCATATCCACAATTCAAATTTAAACTCACAACTTCATATTACCTAGTTGCCACGGGTTTCCATCATCACTACAATTAACCGTTAACCCCACTCTTTTAAAAAAAAAGGCGGACAACATTACAAACACAAACACACCCAACAATTCAAATTTAAACGGACATGGTGTTCATATTACGTCGTTGTCACGTGATTCTATCGTAACTAGGGTCAACAACCACGCCCATAATAAAAGGGGGATAACTCTTCTGACGTTGCTAAGGTAAACAAAACAGGGGAAGATAACCCTACCGGAAATACTCCCTCCAAGTGCCCTTTTTTACTACTGCCCACATTTCAATGTGGGCGTATAAAAAGTAGTCTATCCGTCCATTCATACCATTCATGGGTGTTATGTCAAATCAACAAATATTTAATTGACTGATTTAATACACCATCCACTGGCACGGGTTTATTTACATCATATTGGGGAGGTCAAGGATAGAGCGTAATGTTCAATTGCTACAGTGGGCCTCAACATTTGGAATGATATACATCTACTCGTTTGTCAGTTATTGTTGAGAGAAAGGGTGGTCTATTCTAAACTCTGACCTACGTCCTCTGTAAAATGAAATGGAATGATAATGTTTCTTTGACACCAGAAGCAAGCAAAGGACTGTTTAGGTATCGGCTGCAACTCTCTTATGAATATGAGTAGGCCTACACTTTTAATTTTAGGGGTCGATTCAAATTATTCTTTGACAATGCAAAACAAAAACAAGAAGTTCTATCAGATGTTCTAAAAACAATAAATACACCCTGCATAGGCTACTATATGACTTGCTAGCGCTAGGTGTTCAGTTCTCTAATTTAAATTAGCCTTAATAAAAAGGCCTAGACTAAAGTCGCATCCTTTTTATAGATCAGTTTTTTTAGAGGTTGTTAAACCATAGAAATGGGCTATGTCTCTGATTGAACATTTGCATGGAACAGTGCCTAGTTGTTCGGATGGGAAGAAAAAACGCGGTCCTGCACATCCTAGACAGTTAGAATTCCAAAAAAGAGTAAGTGTAGTAGGCTACGTTAGTGTCACAGCCCGGAAAGAGCAGATCTACTATAGTTATAGGGTACAAATGAAGTAGGCTTCAAATCTAGTATAGTGCTTGATGACAATCTGTAGGAATATTTTTCAGATTTTATTCATGTGTGGGGATTTTATTTTATTTTATTGGGGGGGGGGGCGGTAATTAAGTAAAGCTTGAACTTGAAAATGCCTAGATCATAAGGTCTGTCATCCAGTCTAACATGGCGTGGGTCGACTGTCAAAACTTACTGGTGTTTTCTTTCACTACTAAAGACTCCTATTTCTCAAGTGAATTTAACAATGTTAGTCCCGAAATGATTTAGGCTTAGTACTAAATAGTAGTAGAATAGGCTAGTTAAAGTAGTTTAGATAGTTTTCATTTTTGTCGAGTAGTTGAGACGAGTGGACTATCCCCATATCTCTCTCTCTCTGAGTCTTTCTCTGTCTCAACCCTTTAGATGGGTTCTATATTCCCTGTTTAGATCTGCCCTTTTAATATAAAATAAAGTAAGATACCTCGTATTTTGGATTTTCCAAGCCTATATATAAGATAAGTATATTAATAATGGTGCCCTTTCCCACTCTGTTGACCTTGAACCTTGTCCAAAAGATCGCAGGAAAGTAGTTCGAAAGATAGCGTAACCCTAGTAACTCACAATGTGATTCTTCAAGACGATTCCCGTTCATAGAGAAATCAAATGGGATTTACATCATACAGACCCAATGCAGTATGCTATGTTGGGGGAGGGGGGGGGGGGTCCAGACATCGGCGGTACCGGGTACGGTGTGCTCTTGTTTCGAATCAAAAATGTGACCGATTTCTTAATGTGTACGCGTGACCTCGTTTTTGTCCCATTTGAACGACTGTGTGTAGCTTTTCCTTGCTATAGGCACTCCGCCCTGCTCCACTGACAATTTTAAGGGGAAACCTTGCCTCAAAATCCTGCACCACTATCAAGGGAAAAACCACGAGGGATTTATAAATCCACACCGGGATCGAACTCCAGACCCCCTCCAGCCTAATAATGAGCAGTACTGGTAATTGCGTTCCATAGAAATGTGACCTGTAGGCCTATATTCCTGTTCATATACTAAATGCTATTGAAACCTGTTTATTAATTACTGCACTCCATAGCCTTTTACGCTGCGGTAGCATAGGGTCTACAGTGGCGAGGGTCGGCGGGCGCTAGGCTATATTTTAGGTCAGAGTTTTTTCAAAGGTTTTCTCTAACTTGAAAGAATTGTTCCGGTCGTCATAAGAAGGAACCCTATATCAATTCGATCTTTTATTCCGATTTATATCGGAAATTTACTAACTAGGCTATACAGTATACTATAAGCAAGGCAGCCCTTCCCTTGTTAGTTGCTACTAGGCCTAGTAGATACTTGTCTAGGCCAGGGCCATAGCAACCAAGCTCTAGATAACCCCCTCCCCCCGCACACAATAATTTTAAAATACTTGCTCCTTGGTTGTAAGGGCAGCCCCCAGAACAATTCATCTAATTCTACTACTTCATCTAAGCTTACCGGTTCATCAACGGCAACAACTGACGACGCCATTTTGTACAATTACCCAATCGCAGGCTTCTGCGCAAACTCCTAAACCCGTCTTTGATTGGTCTTTTTGCCAGTACGTCTACCGACCTCTTCAAGAGTAATAAATTATAATTTAAGTTATGAATTATTAACTTGGTCCCTTTGAACAGCAATAATTTAATAGAACAACCTTCTATTCAAGCAAGGCGAATCGGGTGTGAAACTTGGTGTATAGTTGATAATCAGCTTGATTGCTGGATACTTTTTAAAAAAATAATTGTGCTATTAATTAATATGTGCCATCTATTTATTTTAGGATTTTGGCGGGGGGGCATCAGCCTCGCTGTTGGCTTGTTTTTTTTAAAGAAAACATATAAAACAGACACACACTTATTATGGAAAATCGTGAGATTTTACAAAAGAATATTTTACAAAAAAGGTCTGAGAATATCTACGTGTGACAAACAACTATTTTATCATTGGTTAGAATCGTCTAAACGCGGGAAAATTTATAGTTACTATTTGGTAACAGCATGCATGCACGAAGACGACGCCTGTACAAAATCCCGATGACCTTTTCGGCCAATAACGGGACATCTAGGTTAGGGAGTCAATGTCTTACTAACCGAGCCACCACGGCTCCGCTACAGTGATGCACGATTCGCTCTGCAGCGGAGAAAGAATGATACCGCTTAGATAATAGTGAGTGCACCAAACATAAACAAACCCCCTATATATCAAATGATCTTCTTGGATTTGGTGTTGTCTTTCAGTTTTATTGTTTGAGATTTTCAAAAAGAAATTTCGGGTCACAGACTGGCGCCTCCGCTATAATCCACTACTGGCTGTTATTATACGGGAAATATAATCATAAATGTTGGAAGATTTTATGTTTGTGCAATTGGAATAGTTTCTACCCTGAATTGTGGGCGCTAATGCACTTTCGTACACCTAGTACTTGTCGTGGTCCCAGAGACTTCAAATTTGCTGAGGGCGTTCCAGGGTGTTATCTATGATCTCACACCAAATTTCAGACCAATCGGTCAAAAACTTTTGATTTTACACAACTTTTAAATATCCATCATTCAGACGACACAGCCATTCGGGAAGCCATTAATGTTTACTATTGAGACTCGAATACCAAGACACTAATATGACTTGCTGAACACCAAGCACGCTTCTTACATCACTGACCATAAATAATAATAATAATAATAATAATTTTCGTCATTTTGCTAAGCAGCTGTTCTTTACGAATATAAATAGCCGCGGTAGCTCAATGACAAAGCGCTGACACGATAATCAGACGGTTCGATCCCTATTTTTCATAAAAACGGTATAATACGACTAATCTAATGCTAATGGTCTCTTTATCAGTTTTAATGCATGAGACCATGTCACATAATCCGATGGTCTCTTTAACATTTTTTTATATATGAGACCATGTCATGTTGTATACCTCGATGGTCTCTTTAACAATTTTAATACATGAGACCATAATATAGCACCTTGGTGGTCTCTTGAACACTTTTAATATATGACACCATACATTTAATTCCTGATGCACTTTCGTACACTTTGTACTTCCCGTGATCGCAGATACTTAAAATTTGCTGAGGGTGTTCGGGGTCACTAATCGGTCAATAACTTTTGGTTATAGACAACTTTTTTTTAAACAGTTTTGCGTACCTTGGTGATCTCTATGCTATTTTTAATGCATGCGACCATGTCGTATACCTCGATTGTCTCTTTAACAATTAAAATACATGAGACCACAATATAGCCCCTTGGTGGTCTCTTTAACAGTTTTTATATAAGAGACCATCCATTCAAATTCTAATGCACTTTCGTACACCTTGTACTTCCCGTGATTGTAGAGACTTAAAATTTGCTGAAAGTGTTCAGGGTCACTAATTATGAACTCACATCAATTTCAGACGAATCGGTCAATAACTTTTGATTATACATAATACAGTACCGTGGTGGTCTCTTGAATAATTTTAACATACGAGACCATACATTTAATTGCTAATGCACTTTCGTACACCTAGTACTTTCCGACATTGTAGAGGCTTGAAATTTGCTGAGGGTGTTCAGGGTCACTAATTGTAAACTCACATCAAATTTCAGACGAATCGGTCAATAAATTTTGATTTTACATAATATAGCACCGTGATGGTCTCTTCAACAATTTTAATATATGAGACCATAAATATAATTTTTAATGCACTTTCGTATACCTTGTACTTCCCGTGATTGTAGAGATTTGAAATTTGCTGAGGGTGTTCAGGGTCACTAATTATGAACTCGCATCAAATTTCAAACGAATCGGTCAATAAATTTCGATTTTACATAAGTTTAATATATGAAACCATATATTTAATTCCTAATGCACTTTCGTACACTTTGTACTTCCCAACATTGTAGAGGCTTGAAATTTGCTGAGGGTGTTCAGGATCACTAATTATGAACTCACATCAAATATCAGACGAATCGGTCAATAACTTTTGATTTTACATAATATAGCACCGTGATGGTCCCTTGAACAATTTAATATATGAGACCATCTATTTAATTTTTAATGCACTTTCGTACACTTTGTACTTCCAGTGATTGTAGAGATTTGAAATTTGCTGAGGGTGTTCTACTGTTCAGGGTCCCTAATTGTAAACTGACATCAAATTTCAGACGAATCGGCCAATAACTTTTGATTTTACATAACATAGCACCGTGGTGGTCTCTTCAACACTTTTAATAAATGAGACCATATATTTAATTTTTAATGCACTTTCGTACACTTGTACTTTCAATGATTGTAGAGGTTTGAAATTTGCTGAGGGTGTTGAGGGTCTCTAATTATAAACTCATATCAAATTTCAGACGAATCGGTCAATAACTTTTGATTTTACATAATATAGCACCGTGATGGTCCCTTGAACAATTTAAATATATATGACCATATATTTAATTTCCAATGCACTTTCGTACACTTTGTACTTCCAGTGATAAGGTCCCATGTAATAAAACTGATAATGGGACCATCAACTTAATACAATAGTCTCCTGTATTATACGATGTGGTCTCATGCAATTAAAACCATTGTACCTTGGTGGTCCAATTAACAGTTTTAATGCATGAGATAATGTCGAACCCTATCTATCATACTGTTGGGTCGCGTGAAATTGAAACTGTTAAGTAGACCTCTAAGGTTCTACATAGTTCTGCGTATTATACGATAAGGTCCCATGTAATGAAACTGATAAAGGGACCACCAACACCAACTTAAAAAATATTCTCCTGTATTATACGATGTAGTCTCATGCAATTAAAACTTTTAAAAGGTCCACTAGGGTACAAGAATATGGTCCCATGTTTTAGGGCACGGTAGGTTCTCATGCATTATAACAGAAATAGGATATGGTCCCATGTAATCAAAACTTTGAAAAGAGACCATACAGGTACAATATGGTCCCTCGTTTTATAGCATATGTTCCCATGAAATTAAAATTGTTTAACAGACCAGCAAGGGTCTATGAAGGTACATTATTTTATCGGATATTTTTCAGGTTTTCTGTATTGAGATATATGGAGAACGCATTTGTGAACAGGAAAGTGTTTAACTGAGCTTTAAATGTATTTCAGGAGTAAATGGTTTGTAATGTTTTAAGGCAATGAATTTCCAAAGAGAAGAGGAAAGAATGTGAACCATCTATTTGTAAATGAAAAATCTGCCATTCACAGTGTCTCATGTGAAATTACACCTAACTGTTTAATTATAATGGCATATGTATATAATGATAGACTAATATCTCGAGTAGTTTATACCATTATATTTGATAATACGTGTATTTAATGAATAGATAGTCTATATTTTCAACTGTAGAATTACAAAAATAACAGTAAATTAAATGTTGGATATATCTAAAACGAAATGTTACTATTTTTTTTAATCTTTTGTTATTCTTGTATCAGTGTAAAAATAGTAATATTATAATATTTTGCATTTGGCAATAGCTATACATTATGTGTAGTTATTTTGTATAACCGTTTTATAAATATCTCTTAAGGCCAATGTCCGATATATAAGGAAAAAAATGAAATATTATCATTAATGTATTAATAATTTTGGATTTAATTGTAATTTTTAAATTATGATTATTTCAGATCAATTAATTTTTGTAGGGAAACACTTTTTCAATATATCGTGTATGTTATTACCAATTCTGAAATAAGTTTGTGTAGAAAGGCGTCGAGACAATGTCATTAAAATTAGATTAGTATAAAATGTCGATTATAATTTTGTGGAATATATTCATAAATAATAATCCATGGTTGTTTTTGTTATGAGTCTAATTTCATTATCCAAAATACAATTCGATGGGGGTGGGGTGGAAGGCCGAATGGTTAGCACGCGCACGCTGTATCCCCTACGGTCTGTCATAGAGGCAACTGGCGGGGTTTCGATTCCACGAGGAGTAGGATTCGCCTGTCCAACCTCGTGGGTTTTCTCCGGGTCCTCCGGTTTCCCCCCACTGCTAAAGACCCTTACGCGCAATCGAATTGTTGAGGAAAAAGATATTAAACCTTATGTTAGTCCCGAAATGACCTAGTATGTGTCGAGTGGACGTTAAACCCCATTTCTCTCTCTCTTTCTCTCCAAAATACAATCCCGCTCTTCAACATTTCATCGAAATGTACCACATAAAGACCATCCCCCTCATATGTCAGATTTCGTTTTTCCACCTGTTCACTATTGTTTTGATATACAAAATTTTTTTATGAAATCGATTCCTAAAATATTAATATTTTCTTTATGTAAAATTATTCCCAACTCATTACTGCTATTTAAGTCTGCCATCTCGGTTTTGATTACATTAATTGCATTAAAACTTCTAATATGTGTCGTGTTGAAATCATTCAATAAACAAGTTATGGTCATTTGAAGATTTGTTTCCAAATTCTATGCCATCAATATATTTACAATTTCTAATAATCTGACATAATGTTTGTAGAAAGAGATTAAAAATGTTTGCACCGAATGGACAGAAGTGAATCTTATGGGGGCAGAACCTGAATGCCCGAAAAAGCATCTACATTAGCCCAGTTTGTGCCGAAAAACAGGACGTTAAACCCCATTTCATTTCATGCCCGAACAAATTTCAGCTTTCATATTCACGGTCAGTTTCTGTCACATGTTATGGGTTATATAAAAAATCTCAACAAGGAAAAGGAATTATTAATCAAACTCGAAGTTATATAGGTATATATATATAAGGCACCCCACAGATCACGCCGTTTTGGGCGTCCCATCAATAAAGTTGCGGTGTTAATTGTGTGATTTGCCATTTGGGTGGGTCCTCATATATAACAACATCTCGTCGTGGGCGCCCAATCAATGTCACTCGGCTTTATGGGGCGCCCATACTGATATGGGCACGTTGATCGTTGGCTTCGAATTGCGTCTAATGGAAAGGCCCATTAGGGGCGCCGATTTTTTGCAGGGGTGGGGGGGGGCTGGAAAAATGGTGGAGACTTTGTCGTGGAAAAATTCAGAAAATAGATCTGATAGGCTAGCATCATTTTTAACCGATAGCAGAACCTTTGCTTCTCTTGGTTTTAGCAGACTGTTTGTAATTTCGTAGACTTCACGTCGAGTGTGTGTGTTTGATAACAGATAGTCCTTAATGAAGGATCGTTTAGCCAATTAAATTAAATTGTTAGTGGTAGTTCGAGCCTTATTGTTAATTTGTCTGTGAATTGCTAGATTGGTTTTTCTCCATGTTTTCTCGGCTTTCCTGCGTTTAACCTTATGATCACGTATTGTTTATTGGGCCGAATGATGATTTCTTTTGTTTTCAGTGGAACATGTTTGTCAAGTATCTCAGAAGTAATGAATTATTAATATAGCTTCTAAATTTATTGTCCTATTTATTGGTTCAGGTTGAGGAAACAAAAGATCACAGAATAAACCGTAGTGATCAGATATCTGATGATTAACAACGCCACATGATTGAATAATGGTCTTGTGTTCTCTCGTTATCACGTGATGAAGAATGCGATTATGCCTATGGGTTGGCACATCCGTATGCTGTTTTAAACTAAATGCGTCCAACAATAGTAAAAAAAAAATTAATGTTCGAATCATTAACTTTATCATTATGAATATTGAAATGTCCATGAATTAGTAAATGGCCGGGTCCAGTTTTCAGATTATTGAGTAGTTCAGCAAATTCTGTCAGGAAATCCACGTGTTGAAGGAGGGCGATATACTGACACTATTCTTACGTGATTCTTGCCAAAGAGTACGTTTAAATTGTAGTATTTCAAAAGTTGAAAATACGTTTTTTGAACTAAACTGGGAAACTCTTACAGATTTTTTGATGAAATGAAATGAAATGGGGTTTAACGTCCTACTGTGCTACTCCGAACTCGGCTACAAAAGATGGGCATACGCCATAAAGTGTGCTATGAGGGGAATTTTGACTGCGCAGCGGCACTACGGCCTACTCTTATATCGAATTCCAACTGTAAAGTGATTTTTTACGTGTTTGCCAATGTATACACGGGACCTCGGTTTTCCGTCCCATGCGAACGACTAGACAGTGCCCTTGTAAAACTGACAATGGAAACCGCGTCGGAAAACCCCGCATCTTTCCTCTATAGTTGTGTAAACACCAAATGCACTACTCTTCTTGTTTGGTTTATTACTTGTTTATTCATAAAATAGTGTAAAATAATCAAGTAAATCAAATTTCCTGGAAGACAATTTTACAAACGTTTGAAAAGGTCTGTTTTGTGTCATTCATTAACATGAAATCAGTAGAGTTTGTTTTAATGGCACAGATCATCAACGGATTTAAAAGGAGATTGTACTCTGACTCAAGGTTTCAAGAAAAGAAACGTATAAACGAGGATCTCGAAGTCCTATTACTAGATCCAGATATGAGCACAGAGGAGCCCGCCCGATCATCCACAGAAGGTGAGAAACATTTTATATGTCTGTTAACGCTGTTAGAAGATGAAACTGTATTGCACAAACTGGCAAATAGTGTTGCCTGCATAATGCTGCCACAAATGCGACAAGAAATAAGAGACTGTGTGCAACATATGAACAAAACTCTAAACAAGTAAATAGACTATCTTGAATCTGAGCTGAAAGATCGAGATATCATTATAGATGACAATCTAGATGAGCTAGACGAAAGTGAGCAATATAGCAGAAGAGAAGCGGTCAGAATTAATGGCATAACTGAAATCAACGCTGAATCAACAGATCAAATAGTTGCTGACATTAATGCCTACATGGTCATAAATATGTCAATAAATGATATTAATCGCAGTCATAGGGTGGGAAATCCCAAAGATTACGATAATTCCACTAGACCACGACCAATTATTGCAAGGTTCAAGGGGTACTCCGTTAAGCGATATTTTATGAAGAATCGCAAGAAAATGAAAGACTCCAAGTCGGACCCAAATCTCCCTCAATGTATGAAGAATCATTCAATATACATAAATGATGATCTAACTAAGAAACGTGCCCTAATTGACTCAAAATGTCGAAACTTATATAAAGATAAGAAAATTATTGGGAATTGGTCTATCGATGGAATAATATTTGTTAAAACTCAATCTGGAGATGTTAAACTTATCAGAACGGAACGTGATTCAAAACAAAGATCAAGATCAAACAGAAATAAAGTCCACTGATTAAATCTGTACTGGTTGAATAAAGTATTATAGGATCTTTTAAGTATAGGATATTAACCTACCCGAGGTAGGTACCCGTTCTCTACCATATCAATCCGAGGGAGAGTAGCTTTATATCCGACATATACAACGCCATTTCACCCTTAAATTTAATGGGCTTTTCATTAAAAGGCAACAACGATTGGATAATTGCTCGATAGTTTCCGCCAATTAGCGAAAATTACCGAAGTAATCACGTGCAATTACGTGCATGTTTTTGTTTATACGTCGCCATTTTGGACTATTGAATTGAAAGCAAAAACAAAATGGATAGTAATACGAAGTCAGACGAATAATCAATCCTTTTTAGCAACATATTGACGATGGAATAGATGTGAATGCAAATATCGACGAGGATCTATCCAAAGCCTACAGAAAATTTGGACCAAAAGACATTCTTATCCAAGAATTCTATCAGTGAACCATGATTGAAGGTTTTCGGTATGTTCAGAGAAGGATTTGGCCGACTGTTTTAAGTGGACTGTACCCAAAAATACTTTACAAAGGAACTCTTGGGCGATAAATACTTTCAAGTCTTGTAGTGTGTGGAGAAATAATCGCAATGTGGACGAAAAGAAAATTCTGAAAGATGTCTTAGACATGGATAACCGATCTAAATACATGTATGTCGATAAGTACGCCGTCTATTTCGGTCCTGAATGTTAGAAACTGTACCATAACAAATTTTAATTGTCAAAAGAATAAAAATTTATTTCTGTGGTTTTTTTTTGGTATTATTTCGATCATCTTCGTCATCAGCGGTTGATATGAGCCGAATATATTGACCTGAGATGACGTCATTAGCGGTTGATATGATATATCAACCTGTCATGACGTCATCAGCGGTTGATATGAACGAATATATCAACCTATGATGATGTTATGACAGGTTGTTATGAGATATAACTGCTATGGACATCAAAGTAAAAACTACCGCCAGTTGTATATCTAATAAGTAATACCCGATATCCTTTAACTAATAAATAAGACCCGATAACTGATAATTACTAGAATGACTTGATATGCAGTTTTCAATCTAAATAATCCATATATCCAAGAGCTAACAATTATACTGATGTGTTAGTGTCCTACCTGTTGTGTAAATTATCCATTAAATCATATTTTACTTGTCCAAAGGGTTCAAAAATATTTTTAAATCCAAGTCACATTTGAAAAGCTTTACGTCAGGCTCTTCAAATCATTTAGTTGAATTTTTTCAATTTTTTAAATTAGGTGTGTTAAGTTCCAGAAAATAAAAAATAGACTTATTCTAAGTACTAGATGTGTTAGTGTCCTACCTGTTGTGTAAATTATCCATTAAATCATATTTTACTTGTCCAGAGGGTTCAAAAATATTTTTAAATCCAAGTCACATTTGAAAAGCTTTACGTCAGGCTCTTCAAATCATTTAGTTGAATTTTTTCAATTTTTTAAATTAGGTGTGTTAAGATGAAATTTGTATCATCAATTAATTGGAATATTGTTGACCAGAATAAAGATTAGGACATATTATTCAGTTACAACAAGAGTGGTATTGAGCCTTTAATAGAAGATCTTACGCCCAACACAATTGGCTCACTAAATCCAACACCTCAAAATACGATTTTATAGTACAAGTAAATGGTGATCATTCTTTCTAGCTCTAATATAACTACAAACAGTTTAACAAAACTCCACAACGATCTTTTATTTACAAGCATGCACACGCTTAGCAATAGCTTTGTGAACTCTATAAATATAGTATTTTAAAACATGCTGAAAGCGCGGACCTCAGGGAAAGAATGACTTCACATGTCGTTGCGCACAAGTTCAGTTTTAAAAGGTCATAGCTCACAATTTTCTCCAATGTCTCTCAAGGCATCAATATTTGTTCCTAAAATTGGAATAACGTTTTACTCTATATCTTATAAAATTATATATGTGTGTAGAGAATGTGGTTATACAGATTTCATCGTCATACACGTTTCATTCTTAAGTTTGTATGCATGGTTTTAAAATCAAACTATATCTTGTATGAAAATTACTAAACCTATATGTATAGTGAAAGGATAAAAAATACGATCGGTGAGTGTTACTCCAACAAACGACCCAGTTCAATAGTTTACCGTCACAGACGCGGACCTCAAAGAGAGACTTATAAAAGTTCAGTCTAAAATTATATGCCAACTGTAAATATAGTGCCCAAAACATAATTAAAATTTTGTAATCCCTTATTATGTAATCATTATCATTCAGTTTAACACATAAATGAAAGTTTATATTATATTATGTGTACATACATATTATATTATGTATACATACACTACTACTACTACCTGGTGCTTTAACGTCTGCTTCCACAGAAGTGATATCGCAGACAAGACATAGGAGAGCCAAGGCTTCCTCCTGTTTTTAGAATATGATTTTGCAATCTTTCTATTTGCGGCCTTAGGCCATGTAGTAGGTTTAGTGGGAAGTTCTTCCCTTTATTTAATAAAAAAAACGTATAGTTTGGTTGTTGACCTGTGGAGACAGCATATGTGCAGACATATATGCGTCTCGTTTCTGGATTGGTAGATGTCATCTTTGTGGGTTTAGTGTTTAGGTGCCAGACCCGTCTTATCGTGGCCTCCCCTTACCCCTCTGTCCCACTCTGTCGGTTTTGGTGTCTTTTTAGTGGATTAGTGTTTAGATGCCGAGTCCGTGTGACCGTGACCCTCCCTTACTCCAATATCCTGCTATTTTGGTTTATCTCCCCTGTGTAGTTTAGTGTTTAGATGCCGAGCCCGTCTAATCGTGACCCTCTCTTACTTCACTATTCTGCTTAATCCAACCGTGGTCATTAGATCGTGGATTAGTTGTAGTTCACAATAGCTTGCCCCTCTCCTCCAAATTGTACTCAGTTTTGCAGTCGAGGTAGAAGGATTTTTGTATGTCGTTAATCATGATGTTGAAGAGTGTGGGACTGATGACGGACCCCTGAGGCGTGTCATTTTCTAATATTTGCTCGGCACTCAGGAATCTACCAACATTCACCTGTATCCTTCTATCGCTCAGAAAGCTTTTGATCTATCGAAACATTATGCCCGTGATGCCGATGCGTTCCAGCTTGAAGTGCAGCCCGTCTAACCAAACTAAATCGAAAGCCTTAGTTAAATCTACGAACAAGGCACATAACAGGCTCCCCGAGAGGAGTGTCTGAGACCTGACTTGCTGTAGTCGCACCAAGTGGTCCATTGTTGATCTTCCCTTCCTGAACTCGCTTTGATTTTCGTCGATCAGTCGGTATACTCTCCAGATAGAATTTTAATCGGATGTTAACCATTGTTTCCAAGATTTTGCACAGTGTGGATGTCAAGCTTACTGGTCGATAGGACTCTGTCTTTGTCCCCTCTTTCCTCGGTTTCAGTAGAGGGGTGACATTGGCTTTCCGCCATTCTTTAGGTACCTCTCCTGTCAACCAGGATGTGTTGAGGAAATTTAGTAGTATCGTTTTGGCGTTTCTAGGCAGATCTTTGAGCACTGAGTACTTTACTTTGTCCTCACCAGCCGCACTATCCTATTTGAGGGAAAGGGCTTTATTTAACTCTTCCTCAGAGAAGGGTAGGTTGATTGGCTCAGCCTCTTCATTAGATTCATATACTAATGAAGGGTGCTGCGAGTAAAAGATTTCCTTCCTCTTCAAGAATTCTGGTGATTGGTTTTCATCCCTGCTTGCATCTGCAAATGTTTTAGCAAGTAGATCTGCCTTTTCTTTGCCGTCGGTAACGTACTGATCTCCGTCTTCAAGGTTTGGTATGTTGAATGGTCTGCGTTTCCCGTACACATACATGTTATATTATGTGTACGTACACAAGAAATGACTATTTATCGACATAGATATTCACTTTCGTGAACAGATCTTTTATTTGATTGTTCTATTAATGTCCAAGACATAAAATGACATTTTATTTACAAGCAGGCTCAAGCTTAGCAATAGCATCTGAAAACTTTATACAAATATGACATTTTAAAACGCGCTTAAGCGCGGACCTCAAAGAAAGCCTGACTCAAACTGCTGTAGCACAAAAGTTTAGTTTTAAAAGGCCATGGCTCACAATGTTTCCCAACGGTTTCAAAGTATCAATGTTTATGTATGCCAAACGTAATGATAGTTCCTAAAATTAGAATAAAGTTTACACTATATCCTATAAAATTATATATGTGTGTAGAGAATATGTTTATTTAGATTTCATCGTCATACACGTTTCATCGTTATACAAATCAGTATTTAACTTATCTTGCTTATTATAAATATCCTTCACAACATCGTGAAATTAATTAAACTTAGATCTCTAATAGATGTGAACTCTATAAATATAGTATTTTAAAACATGCTTAAAGCGCGGACATCAGAGGAAGAATGACTTCAACTGTCGTTGCAAACAAGTTCAGTTTTAAGAGGCCATAGCTCACAATTTTCTCCAATGTCTTTCAAAGCATCAATATTAGTTCCTAAAATTTGAATAACGTATACTGACAGGATAAAGAATAAGATTGGTGGGTGTTTCTCCAACAAACGGCGCAGTTCAATAGTTTACTATCACAGACGCGGACCTCAAAGAGAGACTTATAAAAGTTCAGTCTAAAATTATATGCCAACTGTAAATATAGTTGCCAAAACATAATTAAAATTTTGTAATCTCTTATTATGTAATCATTATCATTCAGTTTAACACACAAATAAAAGTTTATATTATATTATGTGTACATACACAAGAAATGATTGTTTATCGACATAGATATTCACTTTTGTGAACAGATCTTTTATTTGATCGTTCTATTAATTTAATGACATTTTATTTACAAGCACAGTCAAGCTTAGCAAAAGCATCTGAAAACTTTATACAAATATGACATTTTAAAACGCGCTTAAGCGCGGACCTCAGAGAAAGACTGACTTGAACTGCTGTAGCACAAAAGTTTAGTTTTAAAAGGCCATGGCTCACAATGTTTCCCAATGGTTTCAAAGTATCAATGTTTATGTATGCCAAACTTAATGATAGTTCCTAAAATTAGAATAAATTTTACACTATACCTTATAAAATTATATATGTGCGTAGAGAATATGGTGATATAGATTTCATCGTCATACACGTTTCATCGTCATACAAATCAGTATTTAACTTATCTCGCGTATTATAAAATATAAATTCAGTCTATATGCGATAGCCCCTTTATCAATGTTTCATTAATACGCTAAGCGTAAGTATAGTAACCGAAACTTAACATAAAAGCTTATACCATATGCAACGAATCTCTTATTATCAATACTAACAATTATCATTTAGTTTAACATATAAACGGAAGTTTATTTCATACTATGTAAATGAAAGTCTTTGTACGTGTACATTAATTGTAGTATATTTAAAATGAAATAACCAGTCAGGTGTACCTTACGTGCATAGGAAATCCCTGAACCTGTTAATGTAATGGAAACCAGACTAAATTGTTATTTTAAATCCGTGCGTATTAAACAGTGTCACAAAGTTCTTTTTTGTAAACTACTACTACTACTGCTACCTGGTGTTTTAACGTCTGTTTCCACAGAAGTGATATCGCAGACAAGACATGAGGAGCCAAGGCTTCCTCCTGTTTTTAGAATATGATTTTGCAATCTTTCCATTTGCGGCAAACTTTTAAATACAAAAAACAAAAAGTAATGTTTGGTAGTCGATTTTTTTTTATGGATTGGTGGATGTCGTCTTTGTGGGATTCGTGTTTAGGTGCCAGGCCCGTCTTATCGCGGTCTCCCCTTACTCCACTAATCCAACTCTGCAGGTTTTGTAAACTAGGATGGCCCTGATGAATATATTACCTCAAATCCAATGTGATTACAAGCGCGGACCCCAGAGAGAGACTACCTTGTATTTTAATATTATATACAAGATTATTTTAATACACATGATCGATATGCCAAGCGTAAGGTCATTCCCTAATATTCAAAACCCGCACTATACCTAATAAAATTATATGTGTATATGAAAATTATAGGTTTATATTGATTTCATCGATATACAAATCAGACTCGTCACCATTCCATTCCACGGGACAGTGGACCGTTCACATTAACTCCATAATTACTAAAGTGGGTAAACTTGTGGATGTTCTTAGAAGTTTCAAATATAAACTGTCAAGGAAATCATTAGAGACTATATACAAATTCTTTATTCTCCCTATATTTGATTAAACTGATGTGATTTATGATAATTGTAATAAAACTGACAGTGAAAAACTTGACAAAATCCACTTAGATGCCCTTAGAACTATAACGGGTTTGGTTAAAGGTACATCCCACAAAATTCTATACACGGAATCAGGACTCACTTCACTGAAACAACGAAGATATAGGCATAGGTTAACCATATTTTACAAACTAGTAAACAAACTGGCCCCCAAAACTTATGTCTTCTTGTCCCACCTAAAATATCTGACAATAATCCATATTTTCTGCGCGACACCAACTCTGTACGATCTGTCCATTGTAATACAGACCCCTATAAATCTTCCTTTGTCCCACGATTGGAATGAACTACCTGCCAATGTTGAAGATTCCTCTTCACTTAAAACATTTAAACAGCATTTTTCCAAACATGATAAACAAGCCCCCTTATACTTCTACTTTGGCAATCGCTCAGTAAATGTCGTCCATACAAAACTTAGACATGGTAAAAGCGCACTAAATTATCATAAATTTCTAATGCATTTCTCCGAAAATCCTTCATGTAAGTGTGCCTACTACATGGAAAATACAGAACATTTTTTCTTTTTTTGCCCAATGAACAAGGAAGAACGAATCCGTACCATCGATAAATTCCCCTACCATTTCCACAATATTTCAGTCAACGTAAACGATTGTGAGAACCAGGCCTGTTTTAAAATTATTCATTAGTGCTACAAAACGATTCAAACTGATAAAGTAGTGATGTAATCGATTAAAAACCTAAACTAACCCCACCCCCACCGCCCCCCTGCGGTGATAACTGTGTCTTCACTACGAATCCACGACTCACTTGCAATAAATAAATCCACATCATTATCATTAACATATTCATTCACTTCATCAGTTTTATTTCAGACAGATCTGGTATTCAATATGCATAAACTAAACTTTTCAGAATTAATTTATCTCGTTTTCCACTTTCTTTGCTGGAGCATTTAGGGTCAGATCAATTAAGTTATTAAGATTAACACCTTGGCTGGTCTTGACAATAGGAATTCTTTCACTAATGACTGTCTTAATTAATCTTTGTTTAGTCTTGCCAGCTCTACAACACCTCGGTCTTAATTGACGAAGAATAGCAAAAGATTAAGAAAATAGTAACATTTCGTTTTAGATATATTCAACATATAATTTACTGTTAGTTTTGTAATTCTACAGTTGAAAATATAGACTATCTATTCATAAAATACACGTATTATCAAATATAATGGTATAAACTACACGAGATATTAGTCTGTCATTATATATATATATATACCATACGACCATTATAATTAAACAGTTAGGTGTAATTTCACATGAGAAATTGTGAATGGCAAATTTTTGAATTTCAAATAGATGGTTCACATTCTTTCCTCTTCTCTTTGGGAATTCATTGCTTTCATACATTACAAACCATTTACTCCTGAAATACATTTAAAGCTCAGTTAAACACTTTCCTGTTCACAAATGCGTTCTCCATATATCTCAATACAGAAAACCTGAAAAATATCCGATAAAATAATGTACCTTCATGGACCCTTAACAGTTTAAATGCATATCGTAGAATACACGGGATTATTTTGTACCATGCAGGTCTATTAAACAATTTTAATTTCATGGGAACATATGCTATAAAACAAGGGACCATATTGTACCTGTATGGTCTCTTTCAAAGTTTTGATTACATGGGACCATATCCTATTTCTGTTATAATGCATGAGAACCTACCGTGCCCTAAAACATGGGACCATATTGTTGTACCCTAGTGGGCCGTTTAAAAGTTTTAGTTGCATGAGACTACATCGTATAATACAGGAGACTATTTTTTTTAAAGTTGGTGGTCCCTTTATCAGTTTTATTACATGGGACCTTATCGTATAATACGCAGGACTATGTACAACCTTAGAGGTCTACTTAACAGTTTCAATTTCACGCGACCCAACAGTATGATACACAAGATAGGGTGTCATCGCGTATGTAAAATCAAAAGTTATTGACCGATTCGTCTGGAATTTGATGTGAGTTCATAATTAGCGAACCTGAACACCCTCAGCAAATTTCAAATCTCTACAATCACGGGAAGTACAAGGTGTACGAAAGTGCATTAGGAATTAAATATATGGTCTCATATATTAAAACTATACAAGGGACCATCACGGTTCTATACTATGTAAAATCAAAATTTATTGACCGATTCGTCTGAAATTTGATGTGAGTTTATAATTAGGGACCCTGAACACCCCCAGCAAATTTCAAATCTCTACAATCACGGGAAGTACAAGGTGTACGAAAGTGCATTAGGAATTCAATATATGGTCTCATATATTAAAACTGTTCAAGAGACCACCACGATTGCTGTATTATGTAAAATCAAAAGTTATTGGCCGATTGGTCTTAAATTTCATGTGAGTTCATAATTAGTGACCCCGAACACCCTCAGCAAATTTCAAATCTCTACAATTACGGGAAGTACAAAGTGTACGAAAGTGCATTAAAAATTAAATATATGGTCTCATATATTAAAACTGTTGAAGAGACCATCATGGTGCTATATTATGTAAAATCAAAAGTTATTGACCGATTCGTCTGAAATTTGATGTGAGTTTATAATTAGGGACCCTGAACACCCTCAGCAAATTTCAAATCTCTACAATCACGAGAAGTACAAAGTGTACGAAAATGCATTAATAATTAAATAGATGGTCTCATATATATATAAAAACTGTTCAAGAGACCACCACGGTGCTATAATTATGTAAAATCAAAAGTTATTGACCGATTGGTCTGAAATTTGATGTGATTTCATAATTAGTGTTCCTGAACACTCTCAGCAAATTTCAAGTCTCTACAATCATGGGAAGTACAAAGTGTACGAAAGTGCATTATAAATTAAATAGATGGTCTCATATATTAAAACTATTCAAGAGACCATCACGGTGCTATATTATGTAAAATCAAAATTCAAAATTAATTGACCGATTCGTCTGAAATTTGGCTTGAGTTCATAATTAGTGACCCTGAACACCCTCAGCAAATTTCAAATCTCTACAATCACGGGAAGTACAAAGTGTACGAAAGTGCATTAAAAATTAAATATATGGTCTCATATATTAAAACTGTTGAAGAGACCATCACGGTGCTATATTATGTCAAATCAAAAGTTATTGACCGATTCGTCTGAAATTTGATGTGAGTTTATAATTAGGGACCCTGAACACCCTAAGCAAATTTCAAGTCTCTATGATCACGGGAAGTAGAAAGTGTACGAAAGAGCATTAGCAATTAAATCGATGGTCTCATATAGTAAAACTGTTCAAGAGACCATCACGGTGCTATATTATGTAAAATCAAAAGTTATTGACCGATTTGTCTGAAATTTGATGTGAGTTCATAATTAGTGTCCCTGAACACCCTCAGCAAATTACAAGTCTCTACAATCACGGAAAGTACAAAGTGTACGAAAGTGCCTTAGAAATTAAATAGATGGTCTCATATATTAAAACTGTTCAAGAGACCACCACGGTGCTATATTATGTAAAATCAAAAGTTATTGACCGATTCGTCTGAAATTTGATGTGAGTTTATAATTAGGGACCCTGAACACCCTCAGCAAATTTCAATTTTCTACAATCACTGGAAGTACAAAGTGTACGAAAGTGCATTAGCAATTATATGGATGGTCTCATATATTAAAACTGTTCAAGAGACCACCGGGGTGCTATGTTATGTAAAATCAAAAGTTATTGACCGATTCGTCTGAAATTTGATGTGAGTTCATAATTAGGGACACTGAACACCCTCAGCAAATTTCAAATCTCTACAATCACCGGAAGTACAAAGTGTACGAAAGTGCATTAGAAATTAAATGTATGGTCTCATATATTCAAAATGTTCAAGGGACCACGACGGTTGCTATATTATGTAAAATATACGTGATTGACTGATTCGTCTGGAATTTGATGTGAGTTCATAATTAGTGACCCTGAAGACCCTCAGCAAATTTCAAGTCTCTACAATAACGGGAAGTACAAAGTGTACGAAAGTGCATTAGAATTTGAATGGATGGTCTCTTATATTAAAACTGTTAAAGAGACCACCAAGGAGCTATATTGTGGTCTCATGCATTTTAATTGTTAAAGAGACAATCGAGGTATACAACATGGTCGCATGCATTTAAAATAGTATAGAGACCACCAAGGTACGCAAAACTGTTTAAAAAGTTGTCTAAAATCAAAAGTTATTGACCGATTGGTCTGAAAGATGCTGTGAGTTCATATTTTGTGACCCCTAACACCCTCAGCACATTTTAAGTGTCTGCGATCACGGAAAGTACTAAGTGTACGAAAGTGCATCAGGAATTAAATGTATGGTCTCATATATTAAGTGTTCAAGAGACCACCAAGGTGCTATATTATGGTCTCATGTATTAAAATTGTTAAAGAGACCATCGAGGTATACGACATGGTCTCATATATAAAAAAATGTTAAAGAGACCATCGGATTATGTGACATGGTCTTATGCATTAAAACTGATAAAGAGACCATTAGCATTAGATTAGTCGTATTATACCGTTTTTATGAAAAATAGGGATCGAACCGTCTGATTATCGTGACAGCGCTTTGTCATTGAGCTACCGTGGCTATTTATATTCGTAAAGAATAGCTGCTTAACAAAATGACGAAAATTGTTATTATTATTATTTATGGTCAGTGATGTAAGAAGCGTGCTTGGTGTTCAGCAAGTCATATTAGTGTCTTGGTATTCGAGTCTCAATAGTAAACATTAATGGCTTCCCGAATGGCTGTGTCGTCTTAATGATGGATAATTAAAAGTTGTGTAAAATCAAATGTTTTTGACCGATTCGTCTGAAATTTGGTGTGAGATCCCAAACTTAATATTCCCTATTCTGAGTGTGTTAATAATATCTTGTAGTTTGAAAACAATCGGCGGCCGTTGGTTGTCCTGGCGGTCGTCGGTGGTGAAAAGACACACCGATTTTTTCACTCAAAAACATGTAACGGCCAAGAATTTACGTAAGCTTCAATATGTATGGTAAATGGACAGTAAGTGACGACAAATACATTCTGGAAAATAGACCCTCCCTTAATCAAGTTAAGTGTCAATATGGTTTCTATAAATAGATTTTTTTATATGTTGGGGTATTTCCTAGCGAATACAATGTTTTGAGAGGGATTTGAAACACAGTTTTGATAGATTATTAAATAGTTTAAATATGTTTTAGTCCAAATATATCATCAAATCACCCAGTTTGTACATGGGAAGGCATCTTTGATATTCAACAAAATTATACAGTGTGTGTTGCTTTTTTGTAAAACCTGCTATCTAGGCGATTGGGTATTGGACTAGCTTTAATTCTAAAGAACGCATAAACGGTATTTCCAGTAGATTATGAACGGAATCTATAATACTAACCATGTACCATATCTACCTGACGGGTGATCTTTAATGACAAAATCGAGTTAACAGCATAAACAATGCATGGTATATGAATCAGAGCCCTATATATCAGTATACGTCTTTGGTATGAATACATTTATGGAGTGATACCCGCCACCCTCACAGTCTATCGTCTATCAATAGTGAATTGCCAGAAATTATACGCGTGGTCCATAAGCGCAATATCTTTTTCACATGCAGAATTAGGATTATTTAGCTTGAAGTCACACAATTTTGAATGAAATAGTTAAAAGAAATATTACTCTTACATAAATGGAGAGACAGGAAACAAATAAAAAAAAGAAAGTCGTAAGATAACAGATGTTTAATATAAACAGTTATATATAGTATATACTAGTCATTTATATATTAATTTGGTATCTTCTAAAACTTTTATAGAGGCGCATTTCTACGGAAGCGTATAGGGGTCATGCAAAATTTTGTAGAAGACCTCGAGATCCTGAGATCCTGTGATACTTTTTATAAATCTCAATTTAATGTTCTCGAAATCCCCTAATAATATTCTCGAGAATCTCCCATCCTGTGTTAACGAACACGAGAATTCGAGTTACTGTTCTCGGGATCTTGCCATGCTGTGTAAATTTTATGGAGATTTAACGTATTCTCAGCGCCCCACAATCTGTCGTTTCGGAGGTTACACCCCCCCCCCCCCCACACACACACTTTCCCGAAAAACTTAATAGCACGATAGAGCCAAACAGTTTTTAACGGATTTGTTTCAAATTTAGTGTAAAGCATTGGGACCATGAAAGGACGGCCCCTGTCGCTACTATCGCCCCTTGTCGTCCTGGAGTTATGCCCCTTACCCGAAAAACTTGTTAACGGAATAGAGGCTACAGCTTTTCAAATGTGGTGTGAAACCATAAGACCTTTCGATTGTCAGTACTCCGCAAGCTTCTGTTTGAGAGTTACCCTCTTTGTCCGTATTTCTTTCAAATATGTGACGATGAGAGGACGAACCCTATCGATATTCAGCATTCTGTGACCTTCTGTTCCTTAATATAGCCCCCTCCCCGCCCGCTCCCTGAAAGCCTTGTTCACGCCATAGAGGCTTTACTTTTAAAATTTTGTGTGAAGCTTTGGATACACGAAATTTATGGATATTCAATGGTTAGCGATCTTCCGATCCGGAGTTATACCCTCCATTCTTTGAAATCCTTGTTTTTAAATAATTTTCGAAATTCAATGTTCGGCGACAAGGATGACCCCTGTTAATTTTCAGCAATATAAGGTTTTCTCTCCCAGAGATATAACAAGCACGTAAACACGATAGAGGTTAGATTTCTTGAAGAATGTTCGATCCTTATTCAATTTAATAAACAACCAAGTCTTCCTTTCGAATAATCTGTTCTTGAGGCATAGATGCTGCGTGGGCGTATCTCCACACTTTGCGTGGCAATCGTTCAAATTTCCTTTGAATCATTAGTGTCATAAGCAGAGGAACCCTATATATTTTCGGCGGAACAATGAACCTTATTGATTTGCAGCGCTCCCTGGCGTTTTGTTATGGCGTTATTCCTATTTTCCGGTAAACCTTGTGAACGTGTTAGAGTCCTGAGTTTTTCAAGATTTTTGATATAATATCTGCTTCGAAGCATTTGTGCCACAAGACAATAAACTCTGTGTCTAGCTTTATTCTAAAACAAAATATGGTCTGAAAACCATGCAAAAATTGACATTTTCTATTAAACGTCGCCCAAACATTAAATTGAAACAATTTAACAAGCATGTCTGTAATTCAAAGCTTCACATATTAAAGCTAACGTGGGAGGGTTTTGAATTTCATATTTGGTGTGAAGTATTTAGACCATAAGACGATGAACTCTATCGATTTTAATCAAATTTCAAATTTAGTGTAAATCATGGGTACCCTATCGATTGTCCGTTTATTCTTTCGTTAGTTAGCAGTTTTCCTTTGTAACAAATGTTAGTTATTTTTTTTTTATCAAATTTGGTGCGAAGTATTGGGCCAATGGTTGCATTACAACGTGGAGACACTATCATATAAGGTTTCATATTAACTCGGGATCTCGACAAAATTTACACAGGATGTCAAGATCTCGAGAACATTAACTCGAATTCTCGAGAAAATGCACACAGGGTATCAATATCCCAGGAAAATTATCAGGGGATTTCGAGAACATTAAATTGAGATCTCAAGAAAATTACCAGGTGATCACGGGATTTCGAGAAAGTATTACAGGATCGCAGGATCCCGAGACCTTCTACAAAATTTTGCATGACCCCTATACGCTTCCGTACATTTCAGGTCATTATATTGATTTACAATCCGAAAACAATCTATTTATTTCCAAACGCACATAAAACTTGTTTTCAGGTTCAGTAAGTGCGGATTACGTATTTTGACCAGAGAAAGAGCTCAATTGTTACTGTTTTTGTTTCCAGGAAAACTAAACTGCAATAGATGCAAAACATAAGCAGTTAGTTCATTGTTTCTGATAAAACATTATTTAAATTCCATATCAGTCTTTTGGAGTTAATGATCGTTTTGTTTTAGTTTTGTTGCCACCCTTTTTACTTTTAAGAAATCTGCCTGCAGGACTCGGTGACTTGGCTAAATGTCGTCTCGGTTTTTTAATCTCAACATCTTGCACGTGCACTTTAAATTCTGGAAAAAGTTCAACTATTTGTTCTAATAAAGGGGTGTATAAATAATCTTTATCGGCTACAGCTACTGGTTGTATTCCATCCAATAGTTTCATATTTTCATCCACTATAAGTTCTTTTTGAACAAGTACGTATGTTGAGTGAGATGTGAGATATTTCCCTGCGTAATCCTTCTTATGCATATCAAGTTCCTTTACCAAACCTGTAAAATATTACATCGTGATTATAACCTAACATTCTAAAATAAAAGTATTTCAGAAGTTGTATTTGACCTGGGGTTTAAGGTTATTATTCTACTGTCGATTAATGTAGGGGCATTTATATCAAAGGAATTGCTTTGGGGTTTTTGACTGCATCTTCAGCTACCATTAAAAACTCTCAGAAATAAACCTTAGAACTGTAGTTTTTTTATGTGTTTATTGTGTCAACGGTTTCAAATTCTATACAGCATCTTAAGATTGCTGTGCTAACAAATGGATCATTTAGGGAATACTGAAGGCAACTGATTAATCTTATGTTAAGCATAGTGCAGCGTTCATTATACGTAATTAAAACCCTTAATTAGGTGAAAGACTTTGTTCATATTCTTTCTTCAGTAAACATTAACACCTTCAAAGGGACATTAGTTGACAGGTCTAGCTATAATGGTAAAAAAAAATAGATAATGAAAAGACAATGGAAATTTCAGTCAAATTGCTTCCCCCTGGTGTTTGCACACGAACTTGACAGCACACCAACCATGTGGGGACCTTTTTCGTTGTCCCCACAATGTTTTTTTGCCCAGGTGCTCACAATGTCCCAACATGTGAGCAAACATCGGTATTTTTAGACACACCTTCACACAATTTACAAAGCACATTGCACGCCACCTTATATTTGACAGAGTGTGAGTGATATCCAATCAGAATGAGCCTTACACTGTCTTTAAATATTGACCAATCAACGACTTCGTACCAAGTCCCCACAGAAGTTGCAAACTTGAGCAAGATTAAGCACATGACATGGTTATTGAAAGAGATGAACCTGACAACCTGACCCTTTTGCTTAATTTTGAAGCTAGGAAGCTGGAATTGTAAGAGAATCACCCTATATATATCACAAGGTGGCTGTGAATCTTTCAGCTTGCTAGATTCACTCAAAATGGAGATATGGGCTCAATACATTTCCAAGCATACCAAGTCTCCACAAAAGTGGCAACACTTGAGCAAGATTAAGCACAAGACATGGTTATTAAATCAGACGAACAGTTCTTTTTTAATCATTATTTTTTCAGATCTTCCTCGGAATTAGTCCTGACGGCTATCCCCCACAAATCGAAGCTTGCGCGTTTCCTGATGTCCTTGAAATTTTTCTGCCACGACTGGAAGTGGAGACACAAGTGTCATTTGACCTTGACATTTGAGGGTCAAACCAAGGTCACTACGTGACTCCCAGCGGTCGATTTTGTATAAGGTCGTCGGATGCGATTCGGGAGGGGCCAGTTACCTCCCCTTTGACCAGAGCATTAAAAAGCCAGCTATTTGACTTGCTCAGACCATTTTGACCCAAAAATGTCTTCCGATCGGCACGAGATCTTGCGACCCGATAGATCGATCCAACATTTGTTCTTTATTTTTTTAAAATCGCCAACAAGGGGCCAAACTAATTAAGTCAGGACCACCGGACATTGACCTTTCGACATGACATCGGGACCCGCGTGACCCTGATAGGTCAAGCTCATCTGAAAGGTCAAGGTCACCAAAATATATTCCGACTCGGGTGCCTCTGGTTGGGTCCATGGCCACGTGGCATGTCAAAGGTCATGACCATGGGTGCACACATCAATGGCCTTTTATACGAGACCTTGACCTTTGATCTGACTTTTGACCTTGGGATCGAAAAATTCCCAAAATTTCATGTACCATCCAGACATTCGCTAGAAATGCCAAGGTAAATGTCAAGGTCACGCCCCACTAGCCAGGGTCTATCCCTTGGGTCAAGGTCATGACCTTGGCTGACATACCATGCCCCTGGCGGCAACATAGGTAAAAAGTCACATTCAAAGATCCCGCACACGGCTCCTCGTGGGCGAGGTCCCAGGTTGGGTATTCGTTAAGTATATCGACCCCGAAAAGTCGCCCGGTTACATCAAAATGCACTTCCAGCGACCGGAAGTGGGCGAAATTGACGTCCAAAACACGATTGACCTTGACCTCGACATCTGGATGTCAAACCAAAGTCATGGAGCACGCCCGGGGTCGATTTAGTTCAAGAGGCCGCGAGTTGAAGGTCGTTGTTACAATCCCGGGCCGCCTTGTGTTTCGCGCCAGTCCCGGAGGTGGGACGTGTGTCAAGGTCGTCCGAACGGTCAGGGGCATGGTGACCTGATAGACAGACCCCACATTTATTCTTCATTTCTCAAAATCGTCAAACAAAAGTCGTGACCTTGACCCGCTGGGTGCCCCGGAATGTATTTCGCCTTTGCGCCCCCATCGGGCCCCCGTATATTTTCACGCCTTCTCGCCTTGACCTTTGGTCATGTCGACTGGGCCCCAGTGCCCACGTTAGTTCAAGGTCATCCCAAAAGGTGAAGGTCAACAAAATTTCGTCCCATCCCGATGTATTGGGCCCCCGGGAACTCCCTCAGCCCCCTTTGACACAACAAAGATCACGACACTTGAAGGACAATTTATTGACCTTTCATATTTGACCATGAGCTTTGATCTGCCGATTTACCCTGGGGTCGAAAAACTCCCAATACCATGTAGACTTTTGGGAAAACGGTCAAGGTCAAGATCAAGGTCATGGGATGGAAGGTCTGTCACGGGGGTATGAGTCATGACCTCGGGTGACCATTACCAAAAGATTACTTATCATCGTTTAAAATAGTAACTTTTTAGTATCTTGTTCAATAGGTATACCACCGTGAAAAACTAACTTTCGATTAGATCGGATTTCCTCAAACACCCAGAAGGGCCTATGGGCGGCGCCCAAGGCTGGATATTCTTGAACTATATCAACCCTGGTGAGGTCCGGATAAGGTCACGCCCACCGGACCTTGACCTTTGAGCAGACCTGCATGATCTTGGTGAGTCAAGATCATCTCAAAGGCTCAAAGTCACCCCGCAGGTACAAATTTTCATGTACCGTCTGGACTGTAGCCAGAAAGGTCAAGATCAAATTCAAAGTCAGGTTACGGAAGGCCGGTCACGGGGCTGACACGTGGGCTCGAGGTCATGGCCTAGGCTGAACTCTACCGCCCACGGCAGCTCCCTACATTTGCAGAGAATCACCCCATATACATTACAAGGTGGCCCTGAAAATTTCAGCTCAATCGATTCATTCAAAATGGAGATATTAGGTCAATACATGGGTGATTTGAAAAACGCAATTTCTCCGTCAATATTCGAATATTCAAAGACAGCAAAATATGGCACGCTGAAAATCAAGTATTTTCTGATTTGGAGCGTTTTTGTACGCCTTTATCTCAAAAAACTTAACCTACAATTTTTTTTAACTTTCTCTTTCGACAGTTCATTCGATAGTCTTGTGCATGAAGCCATCCAATAAGACTTTGAAATGTCTGGAATAGGATAAAAAAAAGGGGCTGAAAATCGAAAAAAATCGAAAAATCGTGAAATTTTCGAAAATGCTCTATTACTTTATTATTTAAACATATTTTTACGAAAGGGTTACACATTCAGATAGCTGACCTAATTACGGGGCATTTTACCTGATCAGATAATGTATATATCATTACAGAGCCCTGCGGCCATTTAATTGTCCAACCCGATTATTAAAACTACCCCGACAATTCTCTCTATACCGGAAGTATTCAGGAAGGTGGTATCCAAATTTCGGCCTGATCAGTCAACAATTAAGAGTTTCAGGGCAGTATCAGTTCGTGGTATTTCGAGCGTTTTGCTGAACGTGTGTCGTGTGACGGCCTTATACAGCAGGAATATATGGTCTAAAATCTTTAATATTAATTCGATGAAAATGGATTAAGGGATTCCTCGAAAAGTTCAACATTTGGCACTAACATACAAAGTTATTGTGACATTAATATCTACATGTAGGGCTTGCAAGAGTTAATAGCAGTTGACCAAGATGTCCAGGAACGTTTTGTATCAAGCGGAATTTTGAAAAATGGATTTGTATTTCTTCATTCAACCAAAATCTGCTCACTATTAGAAAATGACGAAAATGCAAATGGCGACCACGTGACCTTTATGCAATGCATTTGTTGAATTATGCAGCTATTGCCTCAAGACTTTCTCCAAATGTTCCTGACATATTGATAAAACTTTTGTGAAAACATGAGCTTGTTAGTTTCAGAATTAAAGATTTGGGGGCTATATCTTCAACGTGACGTCATTATGACGCTATATTTGCTTATATTTTAATAATTACAATCGCTACAACGTTCTAATTTTAATGACAATATTTAGATATATCCAGGATCAATAAATGAAAATAGACTATTGGCAGTAAGTTTTCTTTATTTTAGCAATGAAATGAAATGAAATGGGGTTTAACGTCCTACTGTTTTGCTCCGAACTGGGCTAATGAAGACGGGCATACGCCATACAGTGTGCTATGAGGGTAATTTTGCCCGGACAGCGGCACTACGGCCTACTCTTATATCGAATTCCAACTGTCAAGGGATTTTTTACGTGCACGCCAATGTGTACACGGGACCTCGGTTTTTCGTCTCATCCGAATGACTAGACAGCTGTCCTTGTCAGGCCCTCCGTCCTGCATCACTGACAAGGGGGAACCACGCCGGAAAATCTGGATGAACTTTCTCGGCCAATGCAGGGATCGAACACCCGACCTCCAGGCTAGTTATTTTAGCAAAATAATGCGTCAATTTTAATGCAAAGGGCCGCGATCACGTGATACCGATGACGTGATGCCGGACTTCAAAGAATGTAGGTATCGCCTTGAAATTTGCAGGGTACCTTAGCAGTGTCGTGACAAGTTCGTAGCCGGAATCCCGTACTGATGGTAGCATTGGTTCACCGTGCGCATGTGCAAAGCTGAAATTCATTTCTCTGTCATCAATGTAAAGCTCTGTGTTGCATTCTATTAATGCTAATGGGCTGTAATTTGGAGAGTTACCTCGTCAGGTATTGAGGGAGAACATATATAAATTTCAAGGATGCCTAGAAGGGATCATGGCTGTGGGGTTCAGTTGTGCACTTTTTTGCAATTCCGTCTCTTTTCCCAGTATGCAGATGTATGAGCCCTGGTATTTTTTGGAAATATTGGAGCGATTAAGCGGAAATTTTCAGAGAATCATCCTACGTGTATTCCAAGTCGGCTGTGTAAATTTCAGCTTGTTAGGTCAAGTAGAACTGTATATTTTAGGCAGTGATAAGCATAAAACGACATTTTTCAATAGAAACTGGTCTATGTACAGAATGCGGTTTTTCGCTCAACTGAATGTGCTTGCATTTGATTTTGGCTGAAGCTATGAACCTGAAATTCGCAGGGTCACTTTGTGTAATATATTGGAAGGTTCATAGCTGCAATATTAAGGAAATGCACCCCCTCCTTAGTTGGGTGACAATATTGAAGTCATGACGTCATGTTCGACCGAAATAGGCCTGTCATTTTTAGCCTTCTCGTAGGACTATTGCATTGAGGAATATTAAGGAAATGCACCCCCTCCTTAGTTGCCTGACAATATTGAAGTCATGACGTCATGTTCGACCGAAATAGGCCTGTCATTTTTAGCCTTCTCGTAGGACTATTGCATTGAAATTTGCACAGCACCCTCGTACTATATTCAGGAATGTGGTATCCAAGTTCCCTGATAAGTCAAGAATTAAGAGTTTCAGGGCAGGCTCAGTTCGTGGTATTTCAAGCGTTTTGCTGAACGTGTGTCATGTGACGGCTCTATACAGCAGGAATATATTGTCTAAAATCTTTATTATTAATCCAACGAGCCTGCAATTTCCACAGCACCTTCGTACTATATTCAGGATGGTGGTATTCAAATTTTAGCCTGATCAGTCAACAATTAAGAGTTTCAGGGCAGGCTCAGTTCGTGGTATTTCGAGCGTTTTGCTGAACGTGTGTCGTGTGACGGCCTTATACAGCAGGAATATTAATCTTTAATATTAATCCAATGAGGAATATATGGTCTAAGATCTTTCCCAATGTATGCAGTTACATTGGTCCAACGTAGTTGTCCAACATTGGCCCAATGGCTGCCCAATGTTGGCAAAACTTACATTGGGCCAACATTGGGCCAACGTTGATCCTGTATATTTAAATCTGTTAGGCCAACGTTGGCCCAATGGTGGCCAAACTTACATTGGGACAACATTGGGCTAACATTGATCCAGTATATTTAAATCTGTTGGGCCAACGTTGGACCAATGTTGGTCCAACATTGACCAAATTACAGCCCCCCCCCCCATACTGCACACCCTCCCCACCCTCTTCCAATTTGCTTAGACCCCATTATGCATGTAATAACACCACAGCACAATTAGACTTAAGCAAAAGCCACCTAAATCTACCCAAATCCACCACTATTTCAACTTATGTCACATACAAATGCTGTTTTTTTAAAATGAAAATGACAAATTGGCATAAAGAAACGTGAATCGTAAAAAAATCAATATTTTGACATGAATCAAAATAATGGTGGATTAGGTTACCCCCCACCCCTGTCCCCCAGTTTATTATAAGAGCTATCTAAATGTCTTTTTACCAGAAACAGGACCCCAAGCACTACTCATTTTATTGTTCTTCTTGTTCTTTTGGGTGGGCTTTTAAAAAATGCGAAAGTCTCACACAGTTCAAGGACAATCGATATGAAACTTGGCATTACTCTTCAAAAATTGTGCATTCATACTTGCTGCATGTGATTCTCAAAGACAAATTTTGATCCCTTGAAAGGCTGGAAATAAATAAGAAAGCCCCAAAAGATCATTGATATCTCTGTTTATTGTAAATTTAAACATTATTATGCCTGAAATGGTATCTAAATTACTAATTAGACATTTATTATCATGAAAAGGCAATATTAAACTCTCGATGCCATCTGATATCTCCGACTTTGATTTGATTTCAATCCGATCTGCTCTTCAACGGCCATTGATGATTAAAAGCAAAAAGAGGATAATCAAGACTGTGTTACTTAACCGTTACTTAGCGGTAACAATGACAATCAAGGCTACTGTGATTTTAAAATAATTTGACAAAACATTTTCAGCATATTCCCTTTACATTATCTAGTTTTTAACTATTATAGTAAGAATTGCCATTTCATTATCTAACCTTCTTCATCAGAGGAAAAGAGATCTTCAACTTCCACAGCTACAAATAAATAATGATTTAGATTAATATAATTATTACCGTAAATCTATGTCTAATATCAACAATTTACTCTAATAATTTTGTCATTTTAATATATGAAATTAAGGTATCTATACCATTTCATTCAGAAGCTAAGTGAGTAGACGCTTGCTCCCTAGCCTTGAGGTCGTGGAATTGGCAGTTGGAATTCGATATAAAAGTAGGTCACAGCACTGATGCCCAGATAAAATTTCCCTCATAGCACACTGTATAGCGTATGTCCGTCTTTATTTGCCCAGTTGGAGGAGAACAGACATTTAATTACATTTCACCATTTCATTCATTGTAAAGAATTGAAGAGATTGATTTTACTTCTAATATTAGCAAATCCAAATTGAAGAATGTAAACATTAAAAAGACTTTCAAAATAATACCTCCCCTCAAATGCTGCTCCTTTTTCTGTCTTCTTTTCTGTCCGAAATGTAGCGCAGCCAAGCCTTCAATCATTCCTTGGCATTGGCCTCTGAATGGCCCTGTTTTCTGCAGGCAGCTATAATTTAGACACAAAAAGGATATCTCATAAAATGTAATAACCAGTGCCTGCCAGGCAGGAAACCTCCACATTTTGCAAGAGAGATCGACAGAGAACAAACTAAAAACAAACGCGATTTTTTGTACAATCAGGGGCAATAATCTCGAAAGTCATGGCCTGTAATGTGCAAATATCAAAAGGGGCTGAGATCTCTGGGATATAAAGATATGCTTTAAGTTTCATCAAAATCGGATATAAATTGTGACCTCTAGAGGGTCCACCCACTTCTACACAATTTGTGTACAAAGAGCGGCCATTTTGTCGGGCAGTTTCATTTCGATTTTCCCGAAATGGTGATGTATTTAAACGGTTTTTAAAATCGGAAAAAAAATTATGACCTCTAGACTCTTTTCAAACAATCTTGGGCCATAATCTAGGAATTTAAGTTTGGGTATCCGCGATTAACAAAAGGAACCAAGATCTTAATGTGTAATGGTGATATATTCACACGTTTTTTATAAATCGAATAAAAATTTCGACCTCTACAGAGACCACAAGCTAAAAATGTGATTTTTTGTTTAATCAAGGGCCATAATTCAGGAAGTTATGATCCGATATGCGCGAATATTGAAAGGTACCAATATCTTTGGATTACAAACATGCATTTCAAGTTTCATCAAACTCAGATTAAAATTGTGACCTCCAGAGGGTCCACAACCCTGATACACAATATTTTGACACTATTTGCGAACGAGGGGCGGCCATTTTGTCCGTAGGTTTTGGTCCGATTTTTACGAAATTGGAACTCAACCATCCTTAGGGTGTAACGGTGATATATTTAACGCTTTTGTAAATCAGATAAAAATTGTGACCTCTATAGGGTCCACAAGCTAAAAACGCGATTTTTCGTACAATCAGGGGCCATAATTCAAGAAATTATGGTCCAATATGTGCGAATATCGAAAGGAACCGAGATCTGTGGGTTATAAACATACATTTCAAGTTTAAACCAAATCGGATAAAAAATATGACCTCTACAGTGTTCACAAGCTAAAAACGTGATATTTTGTACAATCAAGGGCCATAATCCATGAAGATACAGTCTGATACATACCAATATCGAAATGAACTGGGATCTTAGGGTGATGAACCTATATTTCAAGTTTCATTGAAATCGGATAAAAATTGTGACCTGTAGAGTGTTCACAAACAATTATGGACGGACAGACAGGGGCGACGCCAATATACGCCCACATGAAAATATGGGCGTATAAAAACTATTTTAAAAAAAATTCTTATACCATAAAGATGCACTATGTAAGATTTAGATAAAGAGCTGGCTATATTTGCTATAATAGTTCCAAAATAGAAAATGAAATGAAATGAAATGGGGTTTAACGTCCTACTGTTCTGCTCCTATGCTGGGCTAATGAAGACGGGCATACGCCATACAGTGTGCTATGAGGGAAATTTTGCCCGGGCAGCGGCACTATCACCTACTCTTATATCGAAATTCAACTGCCAAGGGATCTTTTACGTGCATTCCAATGTATACACGAGACCTCGGTTCTCATACGAAGGACTAGACAGCTGTCCTTGCCAGGCCCTCCGTCCTGCATCACTGACAAGGGGGAATTCCAAAATAAATAATTAAAAAGTTATAAACCGGTATTTAAAAATTCATTCAAATTACTTTATTCTGAACAGTAGGACATTAAACCACATTTATTATCGGAGCAAGATTACTTGTTAATCAAGAGTCAGCTGCGCCTTTCCATTTTTAAATGAAATCATTAAATGAGGATTGTATTTCATCTGTTTACATCTGTGCCATCCGATGTTATAGACAGTTCATTATAGGGTTGTCGTGTAAATAAATTATATAACATTTGAAGCAAAATAAAAACCTGTAAATAGGCAGGTTTCGCTCTCACAATGCATCCTGATCCTAAGGTTATTGTATACTTTTATCATTTTAGGAATTAACGTCACTTACATGTACTTCATTTATGCAGTTGTGAACAACACTGAAAATTCCGGCAAATGACAGCGATTCATGCATCATTGATTCATTGGCCAGTAGTGTCAGTGTTTTTCATAATTGCATAAATGAGGTAAAAGGAAAGTTTATTTCTTTAATATACATTTAAATGACCTGTTTCAGATTTAAAATCAGGCTAGCCATATAACTTTAGTTTGAAATGAAATGAAATGGGGTTTAACGCCTCACTGTTCTTCTCCGAAGTGGACTAATGAAGATGGGCATACGCCATACAGTGTGCTATGAGGGAAATTTTGCCAGGCAGCGGCGCTACAGCCTACTTTTATATTGAATTCCAACTACCAAGGGATCTTTTATTTGCACGCCAATGTGTACACGAGACCTTGGTTTATCGTCCCATCAGAACGACTAGACAGCCGTTCTTATCAGGCCCTCCGTCCTGTATCACTGACAATGGGAAATCACGCTGGAAAATCGGGATGAACCTTCTCGGCCAATGCAGGGATCGAACACCCGACCTCCAGGATAGCGACCAAGCGTCTTACCCACTTAGCTACCATGATCCCCAACTTTAGTTGGAAGTGTGAATGATAAGAGGAGATAGCGCAGCATTCAACAGCTATCCGGAAAGATTTCAATGTTTTACAGTATATAGTTCATGATTGTTCATAAATAATTCCTTTCAGTGCTACAGATATGAAAACTTATGGAATGTAATTCTTGTTCTTTAACTGAACCATGCACATCATGATTAACAGCTTTGCTAAAATTCGATTATGCGATAGCTTCGTGACGTCAAACCAGGTCTATCAATGACGTAAAATAAAAAAATAACATTTTCAGATGAATATTTTACTCTCAGTACAAGCAATGTGTCTAATGCTGTTAGCTTATGTGCACGAAAACAAATATAACGATAGTTATTGCCATTGGAAAGTCCAATATTTAGATATCTACTTACAATTTACAACCTTTGATAAAATTAAACTGGAAAATGGAAATTTTGATCCTCTTCCATCATTACTATTTTATTGTAAGGTTTTTATTCTGTCTTCTAATATTTAGCCTAAAATGTCACAATCAAAATAATATTTAAAAAAACATATATGCATGTGCCATGTAATGTTCTATATATATAAGTTATACAGCAGTATGACATTGATTTGTCAAATTTATACAGACAAATCAAGTACAAAATTCTTCATGTGAAGATTTTCAAAATTAGCCCGATGAAAAACAAAGTAAACCTGTATACCGATATTTTAAAAACTACATGTTATGTATAAAATTCAATATCATGACGGTTTATCACACATAATTTAAAATAAATTTTGGTTAACCAGTTAAATAGGGATCAATGTGTACACATGTAGGCTGTCACTAGTCACACTAGTGCCGGAGTGGCAGGCATTTACTTCTAAATACTCAAGATTAACACTGATAATTATCACAATTGTAAATATTGTTTGTTGTAGTCTTAAAATTGGATTTTCTATCAATCATTTTTAAAATATTTTTTGTTCTATTTATCGTGGATCCGTGACCTTTTTTTTTTTTTTTAGAGAGAACGGTTTTACCTTATTTTTTTCAAACGAAACACAACCACTTTGTAACCAGGTCACATATAATTTGAATTACGAAAATTAATAGCCAGATTACTAGAAGTAGAATTTAAATACTCACCATGGCTGCTTTTGCCAGTAGGCCTTCTTCTTATCGGTACATCCATTTTATAATTAATTACTGCGAAAGTATCCTACAATAAATACGGTATTATCTATGCATAAACAGAACCTAATGATTCCAACTTCGCGTCAAATTAAAACGGGTGTTAAAATTACGGAAACTTTACGCGAAACGAACATAGTAGCTCAATTAGGCTGTTAATCTGTGTAAAAAAAAGCCGCACCAGTTTATCAATTTAGTCATGAAACACGCGAGGTGATTTTTTGTTTGCGTGAGAGTTCCATACAATTTACAACAATTATAGAAATGAAATGAAATGGGGTTTAACGTCCTACTGTTCCAACAATTATAGAATTAAGAATTTCTTTGTTTGTTTTACATTCCAATTGTTTTATAAATATTGCGGTTCGCCCATTGACGTCATAGTAACCTTGCACCCGACATCGTCTCGTGCCAGTCTTGGTTGGAATCTCGTTATTGTTTACGCTAATAATATACAATGACGTAAAAACTTGAATTAAGTTTGGTTTAGTTTTATTCTCTGTTTTTTTTTTAAATATTAATAAAGGGTTGATTTCAAAACATGATTTTATATCAATTCATCGTAAAATATTTACTGTAAATAAAGTGTAAATGTTTTCAATTTTTTTTCTCACCCATTTCAGAATTTGTGATACGGTAATTTAAATAATAACATGGAAATTAAAAACATTACATCTTCAGACACTATTATAATTTCAAAATGCTCTCTTTCACAACTTACAAATTATTCTTTGTAAAATCCATGTATGCATTTATTAAAATATTTTCAATGAAAAAATGTCATTTTTTATTTTGTAATTTCAATGAAATTTGCAACATAAAAATTTCAGTGAAATTCCAGTTGACAAAAATAATTCTTTATTTCAGTGAAATTTCAGTAGACCCAAAAAACTGTTAATTTCAGTAATAGACCAAAATGTATTTTTATTCAGTGAAATTTTGAGATTTCAGTGAAATTTTGTTGAGATTTCAGTGAAATTTGGTCATTGCAGTGAGATTGAGCAAAATTTTCAAATTTCACTGAATTTCACTCTTGTTTTACAATAAGTCTTAATTAAAATGTATTATATTTTATATTGTGTTATTAAATCTCGATCTACGTCGTTAACCGAGATCATACGTCAATTTATATAGCTAAGCGCATTGCAATTCTTGTTTTATGCACTGAATGTGCTTTGTGTTATTATTTCAATTGAAAAACACCGAATGTAAAAAACGTGACATTTAGGCGCGGGAGACGCATCTCGTTTACAGTCCATTATACATTTTGTATAATACTTGACGGACGCAAACGTAGGCCAGTATAGCCTGTTTATTACACTAATAACTTTAATGCATTAAAAGAAATTATGATTCCCAAAAAATAAAAAAAAAATAAATGATCGATGTCGCACACCGCCGAGTAGGGCCTGACGAAGTGTTTTCATCCGCAATCAATGCAGTACAAATTCGCCGTGTTCAATGACAAGAAAGTCACAATGTTTTATTATACTTAAGTCATCGAATTTCGGGCCCTTAATTTTACTGACAAGAAAGCAAAATATTTTCTTCCAAATTACATTTTGAAAGTTCCGCTTTCAGTTTCTTTTTTGAAAGTCTGGGGATATGACTTTTTACCTAAATTGTCGTCCCGGGCAGGCAATGTCATGACCATGACTCAGGTGACAAGCCTGTAACTAACCTTGCGGGTCACGACTTTGACCTTGACCTTTATTGGCGAAAGTCTGGGTGGTACATGAAGTTTTGAGACTTTTTCGATCCCAAGGTCAAGGGTCAGGTCAAAGGTCCCATTCGAAAGGTCAGTGAATTGTCCATCCAAGGTCATGACCTTTGATTTGCCGTCGGACCCGGGGTCCCAACATGTTCCCGGGAGCACCCGAGTCAGTAGATATTTGTGTATCCTTGACCCTTTCAGACGACCATGACCTACCGGGGTCATGTGGGCTGAGATGACATGTCGAAAGGTCAAGGTCCAGTGGCCCTGACTTTATTAGATGGGCCCCTAGGTGTCAAAAACCAAAATACTTCCGAGGCCCCTAGCGGGTCAAGGTCACGACTTTTGGTTGACGATTTTAAAAAAATGAAGAACAAACGTGGGGTCGGTCTATCGGGCCACCAAATCCCGGGGCTATTGAAAGACATTTTTGGGGCAAATTTCCCTACAAAGTCATTGAGCATTGAAGTGATGTGGTCTAAGGGCAGATAACTCGTCCTTCCCAAACATGATCTGACAACCTTGAGGTCGCGGCCTCTTAAACTAAATTGACCCCTGGGAGTCTCGTGGTGACCTTGGTTTGACAATCAGGGGTCAAGGTCAAATGACCATTATGTGCCCCTTTAACCTACTTCCGGTCTCCGTAGAAGATTTCAAGGGCACCACGTGACGCGCAAGGGTTGATTTAGTGGGCGTAGCCGCGAGGACTAGTTCCTCCGGGGAAGATAGGAAATAATTAGAAAAAATAATGAGAGAAAAAAAACATTGGGCCAACGTTGATCCTGTATATCTTCGTACTATATTCAGGAAGGTGGTACCCAAATTTCAGCCTGATCAGTCAACAATTAAGAATTTCAGGGCAGGCTCAGTTCGTGGTATTTCGATCTTTTACGGACAAAAGTAACTGCTTCCAAATCTTTAATATTGATTCAAAGAACCTGCCATTTTCCCACAACCTTCCTACATACATAACGTAGCCACTGTGAAAATTTGAGGTCATTCGATAAAATATTATGCAGTTTTGCATTCCAAGTTGCTAAACGTGTGTCGTATGACGGCGTGATACACCAGGAATTTATGGTCTACAATCTTTAATATTAATCCAATGAGCCTGATATTTGCAATGCACTTTCATGACGTATACGGGTTGGATGTCTTAAAAGTTCAGCTTTATAGATGCAAGAGAAATTGAAATATGCAGAAATGAAAATGGAATATGGGATAGATTTAGATGAATTTTGGTGTGGTTTGGTAGAGTCGGGTGGATCTAGTATGGCCGCCATGGCGTAAAGAATGAGCATATTTTCACGACCAGGGTTGATTTTCACTGCACAGGCATCGTTCCGGTGGTCCGATTGCCTTCAAATTTGCACAGAATGTATCTATTAACCATAGGGGATGAGTTATGGGCGTTTTCTAGGGGGCACCGGAATGCCAAAATCGATTTTTTCCATTTTCGCCTATTTTTCATTAGGATTATCGCTACGCCCGACACTTTCAGAGGGCCGATCGACATCAAATTTCAGGGCAGGTACCTCATCACATCGCCCATCTCTCAGCCTAATTTGGGATCCTTCGGACCCCTGGAGGCTGAGTACGGGCCCTTTTTCGGAGCAAAATTCGTCCAATTTTGGCTAAAAATCCGAATACGCGTGCCCGTTTGCTCACAACATCCGTACCTTCGGTGGTTTCATCGTAAAGTTCACTAGGTACCTACCCCAGGACATTGCACAGCGTTCCATATCACCCACTTCTGGTTCCGACATCCGTCAGTCGAGGGGTGACAATTTTCCCGAGGTTACCGAAATGAAATTTCTTTTTTCAGCCAAATTGGGACCCCCTCGTCCCCATAAGAGCCCTTTTCCAGAGCAAAATCGTCCAAAAAAATGGCGTCACATCCCTACTTGAAACTCACTAGGTACCTGGCCTATGGTCCCAAGCACAATTCCAAAAAAGAAATTTTTGGGCCCGACCCATGCGGGGCGAGCGGTGGCCATTTTCCCGGGGGTACATAAAGTAAAAAAAAAATAGAGATGGAACTAGGTGTTCGATTTTAATTTTGAGACCATATTTGGATGCCCCGAGGTCAGAATAATCATTTTTAACCCCTCTATTGCCATTTCTACCCCCGACCTGTGTAACTTTTTCTTAAACCTTGCCACTCCCCTTGCTCCCAGGGCACTGAAATTTCGCATGTAGGTAGCCCTTGGGTAGACACATGTATGCGAGTGTTATAAGATGGCGGCATCTGCATAATGCGGGTGAATGTTTTTTTTTAAATACTTAAAATAAGTGTGGCAATTTAGGATGTAGTTAAAGGGGAGACAACTGTATGTAGCAAATGACAAAAGTTTATAAGAAGTCCTGGTAATGCTTGTTGCTTATGGTGTGCAAGTGTTATGCAACATAATATACCTATCATTACGGGGACGACCCCATAATGCAGCTAATATTGTGTTTTACTCTTAAAGAGGGATAACTATGCAAGACAGACTATATTTGTGGGCAGCTATGCATCTGTTCCCATAATGTATTTGTTAATGCTTGTTGTTTATGCTGTGCAAGTGTTATAAAATGGAATTTACCCGTCAGTGTGGGGACGTCCCAATAATGAAGATATCGTAGTGATAGAACTATGGGTCTGGTTTCTATCTAGAGGACTTTGTAATTATTTTGGTCTTCAAATCGGAAAAAAATATATAAAAAGATTTTGTAAGTGTTCTTCACATAGTTTCCATATTCTTCACGGATATTTTACCTTATTTCGCTATTTGGTAACTATCCTGTTACTTTATTCAAACAATTAATATTAAATAGTTTAATTGTTAGCCGTAATCTTCAAAAGAACATACCCTTTATGCCTTTTCATTCAAAACTTTCCTCTCCCAGGTAGGGAAATTATTGGTCCTTGCTATGTATCTAAAACTAGAATAGAGTGTATGAGTTGGCTATTCCAATATACCCAGCCTTGTGAGACTGTCCCCACAATGATCAACAGGCCCCCACAACGATGTTCCCACAATGATAAATATCTTTATTTTCAATTTCATCAGTTTTTACAATGTCTAATATTGATTAGAATGTCAAACTCTCTATAAATGCCAAAAAAGGTCTTGATTGCATGGGTGGATCATGACGTCCCCATAAGTATGTTCGGAGTCGAGGGTCTGACAAATGCCGGTATGTGTGTGTGTGTGTGTGTGTGGGGGGGGTATGGTCCAGTGGTTTAACACGTGTCCATGAAATCGTAGGTTCTATCATTGAGTCAAGTGGCGTGGCTTCGAATCCCCGCTTGTACGTGACAAGGAGTACGTCGCCTGTCCAACCTCGTGGGTTTTCTCCGGGTCCTCAGTTTCCTCCCACTGCTAAAGACCCCTACGCACAAGCGAATTATTGAAATAAAATTGAACTATATGTTAGTCCCGAAATAACCTAGTTTGTGTCGAGTGGACGTTAAACCCCATTTTCATTCATTACAAAACGTATTCAAATCCATTAAATATCGCAGGCTAACGATGGCATCGAGAGTTGACTATAGTCTTGATAAGTTAATTAATGTCTAATTAATAATTTAGATAACATTTAAGGCCCAAAGAAAGACCTGCAATAGGCAGATTTAGCTCTTGCATAATGTGTGTTTAAACATGTCATCGCTAGCCTACGATATTTACTGGATTATAATTCCATCTGCAGCTCAACGATCATTGATGATTAAATTAAAAAGTTTTTTGTCCCCCGCCTTTCGAAGAAAGCAGAGGACTCTTAAAATGGGCTCGTCCGTCCGTATGTCCGTCCGTCCGTCTGTCTGTCCATCACACTTTTTGATACACAATAACTCTCTTTCTAATTGTTCAAACTTGGTGTATGTGTTTATTAGGTCAAAACCTTGATGGAGTTCGAAGATGAGCATTTTCTGTTTAGGGTAAGCCGAAATTAGCAATTTGATTGATTGATGCTTTGGGGCACGATAACTTTAGTTCTAATTAAGTGTGAGTGGCGAGACTTAGTGTATAGTTTCATTACACCAATACCTTGACTAAGTTCGATAATCTTCTGCTCGGGGTAAGCACAGCGATAAGCAATTTAATTGGTCGAGACTTTGGAACACAATAACCCTCATTCTAATTGAGTTAGAATGTTCACACTTGGCGTAGGTGTCTATTAGGTAGGTGTCTATAACCTTAGTTCCAATTAAGTGAGAGTGAGGACACTTGGTGTATAGTTTTATCACATCAATACCTTGACTAAGTTCGATAATGAACATTTTCTGCTGAGGGTAAGCAGAGGGATAAGCAATTTGATTGGCCGAGACTTTGGAACACGATAACTCTCCTTCTAATGAGATAACTGACGGAGATCCCCCATTGAGGTAGAATGTTCAAACTTTGTGTAGGATTTCATTAGGTGAATGCCTTGATGAGTTCGATGATGAACATTGTCTGCTTAAGGTAAGTAGAGATAAGCAATCTGATTGGTTGATGCTTTGGGGCACGATAACTTTGGTTATAATGAAGTGAGAGCGATGAAACTCCGAAAGTAGATTCATTATATCATTACCTTGACTAAGTTCGATGGTTCGAATTTTCTGCTTAGGCTAAGGAGCGAGAGGCAACAAGATTGGGCAAGACTTTGCGACATAACAACTCTGCTTTTAATTGGCGTAGAATGTTTTAACTTGGTGTAGATGTTCATTAGGTGAATGTCTTGACTAAGATCAATGATTAACATTTCGAGCTAAAGCTAAGCAGAGCTATCAATTTCATTGGTCGATGCTTTGGGACAAGATAATCTTGATGAAACTTCTGTATAGTTTGATTGCTCGATACTTTTGAAAAAAATAATTGTGCGATTAATTAATATGTGTCATCTATTTATTTTGCGATTTCGACGGGGAACATCAGCCTCGCTGTTGGCTTGTTTATCGTACCGACTTTAGTAATGATGATCGAGGCTAGGCCTAAATTTCAATCGCTAAATTATCGATTTAGAGTGGCTCAATTTGACTGAAAATTTCAGCAAATTCCCTTACATTATCTAGTTTGTTTTACCTATTATAATGAGAACTGCCAGCTCTTTATCTAATCTCCCATAATGTATCTTTAAACATTTAATCGTTTTATATATTAAAATTGGTTATATCGGGGAAAACCTAAGTGGTTAATATTTTATGTTTGATAACTGTTCTTTAATTCAGACTGAACGAAATTATTGTAAAATCTCTCAACACATAATAATAACGCAACTAGTCTCAACACCCCTCCCCCTCCCTTGAGACTACCATACAACAAAATAATGAGAGTAGGCTTGTATAGCTCATCGATAGCCTATTTCACACCCTCGATTCGCCTTGCTTGAAGAGCAGATTACTCTTTTAAATTATTGCTGCTCAAAGGCCCTACTGTCTGTTCCAGGTGATACTCCGACTCGAAAAATGCTTGCCATGCCTTCAAGTTTAAATTAAAATGGCTAAAACTTTGTCATCCCTTTGATTTCTTTCCTTAGAATAAATGACTAGAAGTCCGAAAAAATCCAGTATTCTCTTGTAAATGTCATATATTTCGACATTGTCACTTTCTCAGAACATAAACATTTCGACTACGCGTGCGTTAAATGGGGTGCTTGCATTTCGCATTAGGGTAGACAGGTACTTCATAAATTTGGTGCATTCGGTTAGAAATGTTTGTTTCGCGACAATAATACTTATTAGGTTTTCACACTTCGAAGCTTGTTTGAAACAATATTGTTTTTGTTCAAATTGATATGGGGTTTTTTTTCTGTTTCCACCTTGCTTATTTCGCACCAAAATTCTCATTGGATAATTTTGAGTGACTTAAAGATTAAAGCTATTTTGAAAAGTCGGCACATTTCAGAACCATGCGAAGTCTCAGAAATAAGTAAATTGGTGTAAAAGGTTAGCCCTTATTTCAATTTGAATAAATATGTCGGGTAATCGATTCCGAATTTTGTTTTCTGAGACTTTATTTCGCACCAAAATTCTCATTGGATAATTTTGAGTGACTTAAAGATTAAAGCTATTTTGAAAAGTCGGCACATTTCAGAACCATGCGAACTCTCAGAAATAAGTAAATTGGTGTAAAAGGTTAGCCCTTATTTCAATTTGAATAAATATGTCGGGTAATCGATTCCGAATTTTGTTTACTGAGACTTTATAGCTCTGATTGAGAGAACACTTTTAGGGGTTAAAATTTAGCTGCTGTTGTAAATAAGCAAAGCAAGACTGAAACCAATTTTCGAATTTCGTTTTCCTGCAATTTAGATCTTAAGGCTGAAACACAACTATTTTCAAAGGCATATATAAGTCATATATAAGAGCAAACGAAAATCCATAGATCATTTCAAATGTCCAGGAAATAAGCAATTTTGTGGGAATCACTTTTCAACTTTTTATGCCCATAAAAGAATAAATAGTTGTTTGATTTTCTGTGAATATTCCTTAGATTTTATCAATTGGTCACTGAAAATGACGTCATTCTGGCAAAAATTATATTTTTGCGAATATATAAATCAACAGCGAGTTCTTGGGCTTTTGATGCACGGAACTGTGGGTAAGCCACTAGAAACGTTAACGCTGATTGATTAATCAATGTCTGATGTCGTAAGATCAAAAGTCGCGCTGTTGACCCCCGACGTGAACTCCCACTATAACTTGTCAGATCTTCAAGTGGTGTAGGCCATCGAATGTATAAAAAACGAAACGAAATTTTTATCTGTATTTTAATCGGATTGGAATAGTAACCTTTGGGATAAAGTGTAAAATATTTGTAAGATGTCTTAAAATTTTTTGGATTTACAATAGTTTCACATACTTTTATTCCTTTAAATATACACCTTTAAATTTAGGCACAACAGATTTGTTTCCGATGTTGTAGTAGAAAAGAAAAGAAAAACAAACGAATGTTAGGAAAATATAGTCCCTTAAATAACAGAATATTGTTATGCACAATTTCAAGATAAAACGTTCTATCACGGGGGGAAATTAAATATTCAAGTTAGTGGGACAAACAACTGTGGTCTGGGATTCAGTAAATAACTCTTTGAACTCTTGTCCACTTAGGCTCCTCCAGACAACTAGGCCAAACATGGCTGTTTCCAGTAGTAAGATGTCAACAAACTTCGATTTTACAAAGGAGAAAGGCTATAAAACTTGACCTGAACTTAGTTCTCACAAGAAAGAAAGCAATGGGGTGACCATTCGAGGTATTTCACAAAGTTTTAGCCATTTTAATTAAAATTTGAAGAAATGACAAGCAATTTTCGAGTCGTAGTATTACCTGGAACAGACAGTAAGTTAATCATTTCATAACTTAAATTATAATTTAATACTCTTGAAGAGGCAAGAAGAAGGGTTAGTAAAGTAGACCAATCAAAACAACGGCTCATGAGTTTCCATTTGATCATCACGCGTTTAGCGAGACAAAATGGAGTTCCTGGAGCCGCCCTAATGCCTACTGCCCAGGGCCCTGTTTCTCGAAATCTTAACTAAAGATAAAATCCAATTTTAGTAAATACTTCAATTTTGATCGGCTAAGCACTAAAATCAATCTAATATTATCCAATCAAATTACTCAAATTTGGATTTTATCTTAGTTAAAAATTTCGTGAAACATGTTTGGTGGAAGGGTAACTGCACAAACTGTTCGAAATCGCTTGCAGGCTGCTGATCTTCGAGCTCGGAGGCCCTATAATGGACTAATATTGACACCTCTTCATCGCCGTAACCGACTTGTGTGGGCCACAAGACACATAAGATTTACTCAAAGACAGTGGAATTCGGTTGTCTTAAGTGACGAATCCCGATTCACTTTGAGATTTCCCTATGGCAGGGCCCGAGTGTACCGCAGACGAGGTGAACGTTACGCTCAAGTATGCGTCAGAAAAGTTGACCGATTTGGTGGCGGCAGCGTCATGGTTTGGGGTTCTTTTTGTGCACATGGACGTTCTCCTCTTGTTGCTGTCCAAGGGAACTTAAATGCTGTCCAGTACAGGGATCAGATTTTGCAACCTGTTCTTCTTCCGTTTATGCAGAGACATGGGCCTGGACTAACGTTTCAACAAGACAATGCTCGACCCCATACAGCAATTGCTACCTAGAATTTTTTAAAAAATGCCGGTGTCCAAGTCCTGGATTGGCCGTCGCTTAGCCCCGACCTTAATCCTATTGAACACATCTGGGACGAACTGGGTCGACGTGTTCGTCAGCAAGTGAATCCACCACTGACGTTGCAGGACCTTCAACATGCTTTTGCTGGGCAGTGGCGACGTCTTCCTCGGGTAGTGTTTACTAATGTTCTGAGATCCACGACGTTGTGTGGCAATACGATACGCTAGAGGAGGCCACAACCGTTACTAAACACTTTATTCCGATTGTTCTCCAAGTCTGTGAATTTCATTTTGGGGGGTACTGTGACATCACGAACGTTATCAATGTCAAGGACTTTCGGCGAGACGTATTCTTGCTTTCTGTTGATGTCAAGGTCGTCTGTGCACAAACCAAATATTAAAAATCTAGTCCCAAAAATCCCGAGTGTCAAGTTTTTAATTTGGCTGAGTATACTTGTCCGCGATGGTGGTGTTTCGTATTTATGGACTAAATATGTTAGAATATTTTAGTTGAACAAATTTCACTCGGTAAATGAAAAAAAACCTAGTCCGGTTCGTAACTGTGTAACAATACATATCAAAGCAAGAGGCACGTAATCGTAGGCAGTGTACGATTTATTGTATTTTCATTGTGTGTTTCCATAAATGTAGCCTAGTCACCCGATTCGCCTTGCTTGAAGAGCAGGTTACTCTGTTAAATTGTTGCTGTTCAAAGAGTCTAAGTTAATAATTTCATAACTTAAATTATAATTTATTACTCTTGAAGGGGCAAGTATAAGGGTTGGTAAAATACACCATTCAAAACAACGGCCTATAAGTTTGCGCAGAAGCCTTCAACTTGATCAGCGTACAGAATGACGGTGTCATCGTTGTCGTTGATGAACTTTGGCATCACGGGTTGGGTATTCTTGAACTAAATCTACCTCGTGACGTCATGTTCGATCGAAATAAGTCTGTTCCTTGACTTGACTAACAAACAGGCTTCCCGTGGGACTATTGGCTATATGTTTGCTTATATATTTTAATAATTCCAAACGCTACAACTTTCTAATTCTAATGACAGTTTTTAAAAATATTCAGGATCCTTTTGCGATAAAAATAGTAAGAATATTGGGTGTTATTTTCTTTATTTAAGCAAAAGAATGGGTCTGTATAATTGCAAATGGCAGAAATGGCGTCACGTGACCAATTTGAGATGGCAGTGTCAAGAACAAACGCCCTGAAGGAATGGAGGTATCGCCTTGTAATTTTCAGGGTACTTTGACAGTGCCGTGACACGTTTGTAGCCGGAGTTGTTAGTCATAGCGTCATTGGTTCCAGCATTGCGCATGTGCTAAGGTCAAATCTCATTTCTGCTCCGCGACATCTAGGCACTGACCTTTTTGCTGGAATTTTGAGAGGGTCACCCCATATATATGTATACTAGGAAGAGGCTGTGAAAATTTCAGCTTGCTAGATTCAGTCAAAATAGAGATATGGGCTCAATACATGTCTAAAAATGGCAAATTTGACCGAATGTCATTTCTGGGGCGTCAAAGTGTCATCTATGTAATGCCCTGTATTGCATTCTATTAATGCCAGTAGGCTGTAATTGGGAGAGGTACCTCTGCAGGGACTGTTGGAGAATATATAAAACTATCGAGGAGGTAGCATGACTAGAAGGTACCAAGGCAGTGGGGTTGAGTTCTGCGTTCTTGGGCGATTCCTTGCCATTTTGAGCTATCTTCATGTATCAGCACTGCTTTCTTTTAATATTGGAGCTAGGAAGCTGAAATTGTGAGAGATTCATACTTCATGTATTCCTGGGTGGCTGTGAAAATGTCAGATTCATAGCTGCAAAAATAAGGAAATGCAGCCTTCCACAATTGAGTGTCAAAAATCACTTCATGACTGAAATAAGCCTATTGTTTGACTAACAAACAGTATTCCCGTGGGACTATTGCCTTGAGGTTTTTACAGTGCCTTCGTATACCACCCCATCATCAAGAGCCTTATCTCTTAAAATCGCTCATATCTTATCGATTTATCATTGTTCTCGAGATCGCAGCTTTTTCTGCTTTTAGTATGTGATAGATATGAGTAGTGTGCACCCTAAATTACAATTCCCAGATATTAGATAAGGATGGTTCCATTTGTTTTAACAATTTAAATTTTTAGGACAATGCGTATAATACTAATACCTATCACGTACGGATGATCCGATAAAGTGCGCTTGGGGTAACAATTTTTAAAAAAAAAATTATAAGCCCGAAAATGCGGATTTTGGCTAAAAATCATTTTTTGGGAATCGGATCAAAATGGGACTAGAGTACAAAGTCTGGGACGGTATTCTACCGATTGTATCAACATTTCCAGGTTCTGTGACCACCGGTGCCGGTGTTGATGCCAAAATCATTTCTGTCCCCCTTATAGAAGCCGGGTCAGGTGAAGTGGTGCCGTGTCAAGAACAAATATCTTGAAGGAATGGAGGTATCGCCTTGACATTTTCAGGGCACCTAACTACCCACCTGAAAAGTTCATACCTGGAATTTGGTAGTCATGGTACCATTGGTTCAAGCGTAGGGCATGTGCAAAGGCCAAAAGTCGCTAAATATATACGTTACTATGAACGGGTACTTTTTTTTTTTTTTTAACCCTTGTCGGTTCACGTGGGGTCTCCGTGGAGCACATGCACATTTTTTATACTGTTTTTTAACAACTACTGGGTACAACTTTCTGAAATTTAGTGACTTTGTCTCCAATACATTTTTACACGTAGCAAAGAGATCGGTATTCATATGCTTCCCACATGCAGAATTATGTCACATGCAAATCAGGCCCAACGCTTGAAGGGAACAAGGGGTCCAACCGGACCCCTAACTTGTAACTCACAGTAGTGATTTTGCTAATGTGTTTGCTGCCTGAAATCATATTGCGTATGCCAGAGTATTCCCATGTTTAGCATCTGCATATTACAAATACCAAAAATTAAATGATGAATTCCAAATATTGAATGGTTTTTGTATCAAGCGTGAATTGCCATTTAACCTTTTTATCACAAAGTACACAAAGTAGCAATTTGGTGAGAATTATTCAATCTTTTCAATATGCTACTGAAATGTTTTTGGATAATAATTTAGTTGTTTTTCAGATGTCAAATATGAATGCAAATAAAAACCAAACCGCTGCGGAAGGTCATAGGGCGGGTACCCACGAAAGTACGGATGCTGTGAGCAAACGGGCACGCGTATTTCCATTTTTGGCCGAATTTTACCTGATTTCGGGCTGAAAAAGGGCACGTACTCAGGGGCCCGGGTATCTGCCCTAATATTTTGGTGCCGATCGTTCCTTTGGAAGGGGCCGATCGTAGCGATAATCCACCTAAAAAACGGGCGAAAAGGGAAAATGTCGATTTTGGCATTTCGATACTCTCTAGAAAATGCCCATCGCTCAGCCCCTATGGATGGGCAATGGGCCAAAGTACCTGCCCTGATATTTTGGTGCCGATCGTTCCTTTGGAAGGGGCCGAGCGTAGCGATAATCCACCTAAAAAACGGATGAAAAGGGAAAATGTCGATTTTGGCAATGCGATACTCTCAAGAAAATACCCATCACTCAGCCCCTATGGATAGAATGTCCTTGAAATTTGGAGGGTGGTCGGTGGGGGCCGTGGACACGTGCCCACCAAAAATGGGCAAGATCGCCCTGGGGGTTCAGATTTGATTAAAGTTCTTCCTTAAAAGTCGAATTTAGGGTAGGTAAGTATCTGATCAGAACCCTACTCAAGGGTCTTGAGCCAAATTTTCGGTCATTTTCCTGGGGTTAGGGCGAAAACATAAATAAATGTTGGGGTTAGGCTAACCCTCCCTAAACCTCATATTCATATTTCTATCCCCGACCCAAAGACTTTTTTCTCCAAGTCACGTTTTTCTAAACCTAGCCCCTTCCCCTGCGGCTATGGGCTGAAATTTGGTATGACGGTGGGCCTTGTGAATGGCTCCTAACCCTCTTTGGTTTCGACCCCCTAACCCTAACCCTTTTTCAGGGTACTTTTAAGGTCAAAACGTGAGCTGTGGCCATACCCTGTGTGTCTGAACACATTGAAGCTGAAATTTTCAGAGCCGCCTCGTAATATAAAGGGTATACGGGGCGATTCTCTCGAAATTCCAGCTTCCTTGCTCCAAAAATAAGGAAAAGGGCCAGGCGTTGCAGAGCAGAGAAATGACATTTGACCTATGCACATCTGGCTACGAACTTGTGACGGCCCTGCCAAGGTACCCTGAAAATTTCAAGGCAATACCCCCATTCCATCAAGGCCTTTGTTCTTCACACTGCTATCTCAAAAGTTCTGCGATCTCGAAAGTACACATTGCCGCCATGATGGAAATGGTCACGTGACGCCATTTGCAATTATAACAAACACATTCTTTTGCTTAAACAAAGATAAAAACAGCCAATATTCTTATTTTTTTATTGCAAAAGGATCCTGAATATTTCTAAAAACTAGAAATTTGAAAGTTGTAGCGTTTGGAATTATTTAAAATAAGCAAACATAACTTAATAATGCTGTCACGTTGTAGCCAATCTGAGACTAACATGCTAATTTTTACACAACGTTTTATTGATATATCAGGCCCATTTGAGGAAAATCTTGGCCCAATAGTTGCAGAATTCATCAAATGCATTGCATAAAGGTCACCGTTCACATGGCCGCCATCTTGGTTTTGGTCATTTTCTAAACAGTGAGCAGATTTTGGTTCAATAAAGAAATACAACTCAATTTTTGAAAAATCCGCTGCGTACAAAAGTTTCCTGGACCTCTTAGTCAACTAACTAACGTTGGGCACGTCGTGTCCTATTTTGGGGACGAAATCTTGGAAATCGAATCGTCAATCCGGCAGGCGATCTAGTTTTAAGATTTGCATAATCGTTTTGGCAATCGTCGGGGTAAATACGACAATTAGGTGAAACCGATTAGGCTAATTTTTGCCGTAAATGTGTTTGGAAAGGGAATGCAAATCGATTAGCCATAATCGGTTTTTCGTAAAAACGCCCAATAACTCTTGCAAACCCTAGATGTAGATATCAATGTCACACTAAAAATGGATTTCAGTGTCATATGCAGAACTATGTCAGAAATCGCCTTTCCCAATTTCAATTTTGCATATCTCCATTTCTCCTAAATCTAGTTAGCTGGAATTTTGAGACATCATCCTATATACATTATGAAAGTGCTCTGCTAATTTCAGACTCCTAGCATCAATATTAAAGATTTTATACCCTATATGCCAGCTGTGTGAAGCCTTCATACGACACACGGACAGCAATTTGGCAGATAAAACTGATCGCATTTGCTTAATATATTGAACTAAAGAACTCAAATTTTAACAGTAACTAAGTTATGTATGCAGGAAAGTTGTGTTAAAATTTCAGACCAATTACATCTATATTAAAGATTTGGAAGCAGTTACTTCGTATGAACCTTATATATTGCACAACTGTGGAGTCCTGCATTTTCTTATTATTTCAGCTGTGAACATATGTTCACAGCACCGAGATGTTCACAGCACCTTCGCATTATCTACAGCAAGGTGGTGTGAAAATTTCAGGGTCATAGCTGCTTCAATAAGGAAATGCAGCCGTCCACTATTGAGTGAAAAATATCACATGCATTTGATGAATTCTGCAACTATTGGGCCAAGACTTTCCTCAAATGGGCCTGATATATCAATAAAACGTTTGTGTAAAAATTAGCATGTTAGTCTCAGAATTAAAGATTAGCGGATCCTGGCTACAACGTGACAGCATTATTAAGTTATGTTTGCTTATTTTAAATAATTCCAAACGCTACAACTTTCAAATTTCTAGTTTTTAGAAATATGCAGGATCCTTTTGCAATAAAAAAATAAGAATATTGGCTGTTTTTATCTTTGTTTAAGCAAAAGAATGTGTTTGTTATAATTGCAAATGGCGTCACGTGACCATTTCCATCATGGCGGCAATGTGTACTTTCGAGATCGCAGAACTTTTGAGATAGCAGTGTGAAGAACAAAAGCCTTGATGGAATGGGGGTATTGCCTTGAAATTTTCAGGGTACCTTGGCAGGGCCGTCACAAGTTCGTAGCCGGATGTGCAAAGGTCAAATGTCATTTCTCTGCTCTGCAACGCCTGGCCCTTTTCCTTATTTTTGGAGCAAGGAAGCTGGAATTTCGAGAGAATCGCCCCGTATAGCCTTTATATTACGAGGCGGCTCTGAAAATTTCAGACACACAGGGTATGGCCACAGCTCACGTTTTGACCTTAAAAGTACCCTGAAGAAGGGTTCGGGTTAGGGGGTCGAAACCAAAGAGGGTTAGGGACCATTCACAAGCCCACCGTCATACCAAATTTCAGCCACTAGCCGCAGGGGAAGGGGCTAGGTTTAGAAAAACGTGACTTGGAGAAAAAAGTCTTTGGGTCGGGGATAGAAATATGAATATGAGGTTTAGGGAGGGTTAGCCTAACCCCAACTTTTTTTTATGTTTTCGCCCTAACCCCAGGAAAATGACAGAAAATTTGGCTCAAGACCCTTGAGTAGGGTTCTGATCAGATACTTACCTACCCTAAATTCGACTTTTAAGGAAGAACTTTAATCAAATCTGAACCCCCAGGGCGATCTTGCCAATTTTTGGTGGGCACGTGTCCACGGCCCCACCGACCACCCTCCAAATTTCAGGGACATTCTATCCATAGGGGCTGAGTGATGGGTATTTTCTTGAGAGTATCGCATTGCCAAAATCGACATTTTCCCTTTTCGTCCGTTTTTTAGGTGGATTATCGCTACGCTCGGCCCCTTCCAAAGGAACGATTGGCACCAAAATATCAGGGCAGGTACTTTGGCCCATTGCCCATCCATAGGGGCTGAGCGATGGGCATTTTCTAGAGAGTATCGAAATGCCAAAATCGACATTTTCCCTTTTCGTCCGTTTTTTAGGTGGATTATCGCTACGATCGGCCCCTTCCAAAGGAACGATCGGCACCAAAATATTAGGGCAGATACCCGGGCCCCTGAGTACGTGCCCATTTTCAGCCCGAAATCAGTTCAAATTCGGCCAAAAATCGAAATACGCGTGCCCGTTTGCTCACAGCATCCGTACTTTCGTGGGTATCAGCCTGAAATTCACTTGGTACCCGCCCTATGACCTTCCGCAGCATTCCATAACACCTACTTCCAGTTTCAACCTTTGCAAGTCGAAGGATGGCCATTTTCCCGAGGTTACCGAAATGAAAATTTAAAAAAAAAACAAACCCAAAAACCGTAGATTGCTCCTATTTTAATTTTGAGACCAGATTCGGATGCGCAAAAGTCGAAAATGGTGGGGTAGCCGAAATTTCGAACATTTTTAAAAAAGAAATAATCGTAGAATGCTCCCATTTTAATTTTGAAGAAATTTCGAAGACTTTACACCATTTTTAAAAGAAGTATTTAGGATATACAAGTGGAAACGCCGACTTTGGCCATTTTTGCCTTGTGGTCACCTATATTAACACTGAGTTTCAAATTGTACGAACCCTTTTTCAGAGCGCAATCGGCTTAAAATCGAAGTGCGTGCGCACATGCGCGCCACGTCCTTACTGTCCTTACTGTCGCGCCACTTGAAACCACCGATTTTAATTTTGAGACCATTTTCGGTCGCCCCGGGGACGAAAATGGCGGGGTAGCCGAAATTTAGAAGATCTAAGACCATTAAACCCTTGTGGGTTCACGTTGTGAGAATCACATAGCAGGTATCATGGGGTCCATATGGACCCAGTTATAATTCAAGTTTTTACATACAGATATATTTGAATTAAAAGGCAGCGGTTTGGTTTTTATTTGCATTCATATTTGACATCTGAAAAACAACTAAATTATTATCCAAAAACATTTTAGTAGCGTATTGAAAAGATTGAATAATTCTCACCAAATTGCTACTTTGTGTACTTTGTGTTAAAAAGGTTAAATGGCAATTCACGCTTGATACAAAAACCATTCAATATTTGGAATTCATCATTTAATTTTTGGTATTTGTAATATGCAGATGCTAAACATGGGAATACTCTGGCATACGCAATATGATTTCAGGCAGCAAACACATTAGCAAAATCACTACTGTGAGTTACAAGTTAGGGGTCCGGTTGGACCCCTTGTTCCCTTCAAGCGTTGGGCCTGATTTGCATGTGACATAACTCTGCATGTGGGAAGCATATGAATACCGATCTCTTTGCTACGTGTAAAAATGTATTGGAGACAAAGTCACTAAATTTCAGAAAATTGTACCCAGTAGTTCTTACAAAACACTATAAAACATGTACATGTGCTTCACGGAGACCCCACGTGAATCGACAAGGGTTAAAAAAAAAAAAAAAAAGAAAAGTACCCGTTCATAGTAACGTATATATTTAGCGACTTTTGGCCTTTGCACATGCCCTACGCTTGAACCAATGGTACCATGACTACCAAATTCCATGTATGAACTTTTCAGGTGGGTAGTTAGGTGCCCTGAAAATGTCAAGGCGATACCTCCATTCCTTCAAGATATTTGTTCTTGACACGGCACCACTTCACCTGACCCTGCTTCTACAAGGGGGACAGAAATGATTTTGGCATCAACACCGGCACCGGTGGTCGCAGAACCTGGAAATGTTGATACAATCGGTAGAATACCGTCCCAGACTTTGTACTCTAGTCCCATTTTGATCCGATTCCCAAAAAATGATTTTTAGCCAAAATCCGCATTTTCGGGCTTATAATTTTTTTTTTAAAAATTGTTACCCCAAGCGCACTTTATCGGATCATCCGTACGTGATAGGTATTAGTATTATACGCATTGTCCTAAAAATTTAAATTGTTAAAACAAATGGAACCATCCTTATCTAATATCTGGGAATTGTAATTTAGGGTGCACACTACTCATATCTATCACATACTAAAAGCAGAAAAAGCTGCGATCTCGAGAACAATGATAAATCGATAAGATATGAGCGATTTTAAGAGATAAGGCTCTTGATGATGGGGTGGTATACGAAGGCACTGTAAAAACCTCAAGGCAATAGTCCCACGGGAATACTGTTTGTTAGTCAAACAATAGGCTTATTTCAGTCATGAAGTGATTTTTGACACTCAATTGTGGAAGGCTGCATTTCCTTATTTTTGCAGCTATGAATCTGACATTTTCACAGCCACCCAGGAATACATGAAGTATGAATCTCTCACAATTTCAGCTTCCTAGCTCCAATATTAAAAGAAAGCAGTGCTGATACATGAAGATAGCTCAAAATGGCAAGGAATCGCCCAAGAACGCAGAACTCAACCCCACTGCCTTGGTACCTTCCAGTCATGCTACCTCCTCGATAGTTTTATATATTCTCCAACAGTCCCTGCAGAGGTACCTCTCCCAATTACAGCCTACTGGCATTAATAGAATGCAATACAGGGCATTACATAGATGACACTTTGACGCCCCAGAAATGACATTCGGTCAAATTTGCCATTTCTAGACATGTATTGAGCCCATATCTCTATTTTGACTGAATCTAGCAAGCTGAAATTTTCACAGCCTCTTCCTAGTATACATATATATGGGGTGACTCTCTCAAAATTCCAGCAAAAAGGTCAGTGCCTAGATGTCGCGGAGCAGAAATGAGATTTGACCTTAGCACATGCGCAATGCTGGAACCAATGACGCTATGACTAACAACTCCGGCTACAAACGTGTCACGGCACTGTCAAAGTACCCTGAAAATTACAAGGCGATACCTCCATTCCTTCAGGGCGTTTGTTCTTGACACTGCCATCTCAAATTGGTCACGTGACGCCATTTCTGCCATTTGCAATTATACAGACCCATTCTTTTGCTTAAATAAAGAAAATAACACCCAATATTCTTACTATTTTTATCGCAAAAGGATCCTGAATATTTTTAAAAACTGTCATTAGAATTAGAAAGTTGTAGCGTTTGGAATTATTAAAATATATAAGCAAACATATAGCCAATAGTCCCACGGGAAGCCTGTTTGTTAGTCAAGTCAAGGAACAGACTTATTTCGATCGAACATGACGTCACGAGGTAGATTTAGTTCAAGAATACCCAACCCGTGATGCCAAAGTTCATCAACGACAACGATGACACCGTCATTCTGTACGCTGATCAAGTTGAAGGCTTCTGCGCAAACTCATAGGCTATCGCCTTACCCACTTAGCCACGTGATCCCCTCATTTCAAATTAAACGTAACACACGTAACGTAACCCCTTCCTTAAAGTGTCAAATTTGACAATGAACCCCTCCCACATGTATGGCGCTATTGCGTGTCGCGCGTATAGCTCAGTGGGGCGATAAGTTCTTCATCTGTGAACATACTCTGAAAGCATGTCAAGTGTCAGTGACTATTTATGATATCACAACCTGCATAGGTTGCATTTCAATATCCCCTACTTTTTTTGAAGAGTATATATCAACCAACTCTCCAATTAAACAATAATACAAGACTAAGATTAGTTTTTGAACTATCAATGACGTTTAATATTTATAATAGCCTACTGGTTTGTTCTGAAATGAAATTAAATGAGGCTTAACGTCCTATTTTCTGCACCGACTGGGGTAATGAAGACGGGCATAGGCTATAAAATGTGCTATGACGGAAACTTTGCCCGAACAGGCGCACTACGGCCTGTTGTTTGCCAGGCCCTACGTCCTGCACCACTCACAAAGGGAAACCACGTCGGAAAAATCCCGAGAATTTCTCGGCCAACACCCGGAGCGAAGCCGAGACTTACTGGTTGGCGAGGCAGCGTATTCACTGGGCTACACATATCGGCTACCTGTTTCGTAATAGAGCCAACAATTTATCTATCTGTAAAAAATACGAATTAGATACAGTAGATTTGAAATGTGGTTACAGGATAAAAAAAAAAGTGCAGCGAAATAAACCGAACTGGAAGAAATATCACATATTACAGAAATAATCAAAATGTCCTGTTTCCTGCACGACACCCGTAAATACTGCCCATCAAAGCAATTGTTGGATATTAGAAGCCAGAGCTAATATAGAAGTAGTTTAACTCAATGCATAAAGACTGATATTTTATGTTCTAAATTACAAATTTCAAGTTAGAATTATCTGTATTAATTAGCTTAATTTACCCACTATATATACTAATCTAATCTTAAATATTTCTAATTGCAAGGATTATCGGTGTTGTGACGATGTTGACGATTGAAGACCATCAGCTGGAGATTTAGGAGTCATTTTACATGGTAAACTAGACGATATAACACCAGCACTCAGAGATATTTTATAGACAACACTGACAATAAATAAGATCAGATAAAGGACTTCTGACTATGTTTCGTTTTAAAAAAAAATGTCATCAAGGCTAATAATAAGCATGAACCAACATGTACACGTATTAAATGGTGTTTATAGCCAATAGAAAACGTGTACAATATTCATTTTATGATTTGTTTTTTTAAAGGCTGCGTTCTCTAGTACAGATCTGTAGACAATGTCATCGCCATATTCCTGAAGCAATGGTCCGAGAAATCCCTCTCTGCCCATTGCTGGTTTAGCCTCTGATACTTGAGCTTTTGAGCGAGTGTGTCTATTCTTTCCGTTCAATAAAATCTACCCCAAGTACAGCAACATGACAGCCCTTCGTTTAATCTGGGGTCTTCCCTAAAATTTTGGACAGTGATTTAAGGTATTAAAAACGGCAAAAGTCCTGTTCGTCTCCATAGTGTATTGTTTACATTGTATCAATGTTGATAGCCTCGTTTGTCACGCAAGTAGTTTTTCTGCAATTTTCAGCTATGCACTGGTTAATTGGGCATAATAAAACCCTGAGTCATGGCGTAACGTTAGTAAACATATTTGGTCCAATGTGGAGCTATGTTTAAAGCGTATTCAAATTGTTACGCAGTTAGCTATTGGTTGTTAATCGGACTATTGACCAGTCATAATTTGGAACAGAAATTTGCTCCCATTAAAGCAGTATTTCGTGGGATTAGCTCTAATCAAATGAAACACTGCGGGGAATATGTGTTGTCACCCATTACCATTGCATTTATAATGATTTCTCCCACCCCCACCCCTCTCCGGGATCCACGTTTGTAAGGATTTCTCCCACCCTACCCCTCTCCAGGATCCACGTTTGCAAGGATGATTTTATAAAGAGCATTATCTGAAGGTAAGGTAACATTTTCCATTCGTCCTGCATTCCAGAAGAAGCATTTAATCTAACCACTGCTATAAGCAACAATTACGTGCAATCTAATAGCAATACAATCATAAAGGACATTTCACTGGAAAACACAATGCGGTTATCAAACTGATCAATATGTTACTACTACTGGCTTTAGTTGTTTATAATTAAAGATACATTCTGTAAGATTTAGATAAAGAGTTGGTCGTTGACTTTATAATAGTTCAAAAATAAATAATGCAAAATGAATATATTGAAAATTTCATTTAAATTAGGCCTACTTTATTCCGAGCCAAGTTATCACTGTTTGTAGTTTTAACAAGATGTGTGCAATGATTGTTTATAATCGTAACCACGGTACTGGTATATTCGAGACTTAGACTTGCTCCTCCACTTTTAAATTTTAAGTTAAAATATTGAGCATCCGATTGCATCGAGAGTTGAATATGATCTGGTCATGTTAAAGATACATTCCCAGAAAAGTATTTATCCCGAGGGTGGTTATTTCCAATAAAAGTATGGCAATTTTGGTAGAAATATCCAGTCCTGCTAGAAAAATGGAAGGGTTTCCCTAATTGGCAGCCCGACGATTAGGAGTATCTGCTCGCGTCACGTCAAAGATTGAGCGCTTGATATATATGTTGATTAACTTGGTGAAGAGCTAAGCGTACAACACTTTCTGAGATAAAAACCACGGAAAAAGACGTGGGCAGTGGATAATCCGGTATATTAATTAGGCTCCCATCTTTATGATTTATGGATAGTGATTATAGACAATATCGTCTTGTGTATGCAATGAATTCTCCTACGGCTTTGCACCCGTTGCTAGGTAGTGCGTCGACTAAGTCACGTGACACAAACATGACTTCTTTTAATAGATTTTTTATAGTAGGGGTATTCTCTCGCAAAAACAGTGTTTTGAGAAGGATTTGAAGCAAAATTTTGATAGATTAATTAGTTTGAATATGTTTTCAGTCCAAATACATCATTAAATCACACAGTTTGTACGCGGGAACGTATCTTTAAATGTTTAATTAATAATTTATATAACATTTAAGGCCTAATGAAAGACATGCAGTAGGTAAATTTAGCTCTTTTTTTTATAAACAGTATTTTGATTCAGATTTGTATCTGAATAGGGATTGGGGAACATACATAACTTATATTAACCCCTCTCTCTAAATTTAGCTCTTGAATAATGTATCTTTAAGTGGATGTAGCCGTTCATATTTTATTTTATGTAATAATAATAAAAACAGTATGCCTACCGGGACAATCATCGGGCAATCAGTAAAAAATATATTTCCACGTGACAAAATTTGAATGCATTAGTCCTGTATTGACGAAGTTTAATATATTAGATGATGGTGAAAATTGGCGCGACGAAGTTTAATATATTAGACGATGGTGAAAATTGGTGTCCATCGGGTGCCAAGATAAGTGTATTTTTTTAAAATAAAAAACAACCAAGTGCCAAGTCTGGCTTAGAGTTTGATTGTTTTAGTTAATTAAGTGATCAATAGTTATATTGAATATGGTTATTGGCTGTGATTGGACATGCGTCATCAATGTAATCCTCGTGTTTCTTGTTGTAATTATCTTATAAGATATGGATATTAAGAAATAGTTTGACGTATGTGGTTACACCTGTCGCTATTAATCTGTTTTAATATATTTTAATATATATATTCAACATACAGCTCTTTGTTCTCAAACATTAACCCAAATCTTTTGGTTAGGGTTGCGGATTATCCCCAGAGACTTATCAAGAGAGAATGACCGACTGTAACGGACTAAAACCTGTGAACAAGTCAAACACGGGTCTTTGGGCTTTCATAATTTGACACATGCTTAATATGACAGATAATTTGAAAATGAAATGTACGATTTGATCCTGTAAAAAATATACCTAGTCATATTAGTAATGGACTACTTAAATGTGCACAACATAACCACCATCTGAAGAAATGAAACCCTCTCACGTCTGACGATTAGTCGGTATTCTGCCGAACAGCTCGATACGTGTGATTTGAATGAACATATAGGCCCTATCCCGGTTTGATTTGCAATAACTGAATTCAGATCTTGCAGGACTCTTGAGCTTTGTGTGGTATGCTATCAATCAAATTTAGCATACCAGTTTTATTTTGCACCCACGCATGATATTTGGGTTTAAAATTGAAATGTTCAAATTATATTTCTTTTGTGGTCTCAATATATTTTTGATCTAAATGGAGTTTCTGACTCAAACATTAGCAACAATCTGAAATCTATAATATATCTTATCAACAGTGGTATTACTACACCACGTTGTCTCTTACTCATTGTATTTTATATCACACTTTAAAATAATTTCATACTATAGATTAACCTATTAATAACTTCCTTATCTAGTAATGATATTACTACACCACGTTGTCTCTTACTCATTGTATCTTATATCACACTTTAAAATAATTTCATACTATAGATTAACCTATTAATAACTTCCTTATCTAGCTATAATGACGTTTATTCGTTGTGTATTTATTATTAGGGTTAAACAAGTGTTTAAAATCACATTGTTCTTGATTATAAACGTTACGATATCTCAGCCCCAAATCAAGAAAGCTTTCTCAGCTCTTTAAAGATGCATTATGTAAGATTTTGATAAAGAGCTGACCGTTCTTGCTATAATAGTTCAAAAACGGATAATAAAAAATGAATATATTGAAAATTTCATTAAATTACCTTATTCTGAGCGGAGTTATGAGCGTTTTGAGGTTTGACAAGATCCAGCGTAGATTGTTCATTTTCGTAGCAACGGTACTTGGCAACCCAGACTTAGCCTCGATTATCCATTTTATCGTTAAATTTTAAATCTCACATGTTTCAATCCATTAATTATAGGCTTGTTATGTACATAAAAGTCTAATTAATAATTTATATAGCGTCTGAAGCCAAAAGAAAGACCTGCAATACTGATTTAGCTACTTGCAAAATGCATCTTTAATCCTCGCAGTGTTTTGTGCGATTATACCTAATCCCACTTAACACTGCTGTAAAGGAAGCAAATTCCGGTCAATAGTCCGATTAACAACAATATCATTACGCTTTAAACAGAGCTCCAAATATGTTTACATAACGTTACGTCATGACTCACGATTTTATTATACCCAGTCAACCAGTGCATAGCAGAATATTGTAGAAAAACTAATTGCGTGACAAAACAAAAACAAATACAATGTAAACAATACAGTTTGGAGACAAACAATATTTTCACCGTTTTCAATACCTTAAATCACTGTCCAAAGTTTTAGGGAAGACTCTAGATTAAACGAAGGGCTGTCATGTTTCTTTACTTGGGATAGATTTGAATGAACGGGAAGAATAAACACACTCCCTCAAAAGTTCACGTATCAGGAGCCAATCCAGCAATGGCCAAAGAGGGATATCCCGGGCCATTGTTTCAGGAATATGCTTTAATCGGCCAAAGCTTATCTGTGTTTTGGTACATTCTGAAAGACTAAAGATTTAAACGTTTGATATGTAAAAATAAATATAACCAGCGGTTGCCAGGCAAGATACGCCCACATTTTGCTAAAGATGGATAGAGAACGAGCTAAAAAAAAAAAGCGATTTTTCGTACAAATCAGGGGCCATAATCCAGGAAGATATGATCTGAATATCAAATATCTGAGATATTTTGGATATAAAGATATATTTTAAGTTTCATCAAAATCGGATAAAAATTGTGACTTCTAGAGAGGTTCCACAACCTTGGTATATACATTTACACTACTGTGTACAAGGAGCGGCCATTTTGACAGGCAGTTTCGGTCCGATTTTCACTCAATTCAAACTCAGTCGTCATTAGGGTGTAACGGTGATATATTTAAACGTTTTTTTTTCAAATCAGATAAAAATTGGGACCTCTAGAGGGTACACAAGCTAAAAACATCATTTTTCGTACAAATAAGGGTCATAATCCAGGATATGCACAAATATCGAAAGGAACCCAGATCTTTGGATTATAATCATACATTTCGAGTTTCATCAAAATGAGATCAAAATTGCGACTTCTAGAGTGTCCACAACCCTGGTATTACATACATTTACACTATTTGCGTAAAAGGAGTGGCCATTTTGTCCGGCAGTTTTGGTCAGATTTTTACGAAATTCGAACTCAACTTTCATTGAATTGTAACGGTGATATATTTAAACGTTTTTAACATTGACTACAAATTGTGACTTCCAGTCGGTCCACAACCTAAAGATGCGATTTTTCGAACAATCAGGGGCCATAATCCAGGAAGTTACGTTCGGATATGCGCGATTATCGAAAGGAACCAAATCTTTGTGATATAAACATAAATTTAAAGTTTCATCAAAATCGGACCATTTGCGTACGAGGGGAGGCCAGCAGTTTTAATCCGATTTTCACGAAAATTGAACTCAACTATCATTAGGGTGCAGCGGTGATATATTGAAACGTTATTTTAAATCGGATAAAAATTATGACCTCAAGCCAAATACACGATTTTTCGTAAAATCAAGGGTCATAATTCCGGACGTCATCTTCCGATATGTGCGAATATCGACAGGCACCAAGATTTTTGGGTTATAACCATGTATGTCAAGTTTCATCAAGATGGGATCAAAATTGTGACCTCTAGAGGGTCCACAATCTCGATATACCATATTTTTTCACTATTTGCGTACGAGCGGCGTCCATTTTGTCCGGCATTTTTGGTCTGATTTTCACGAAATTCGATCTCACCTATCACTATGGTGTAACGGTGATATAATAGAACGGTTTTTAAATCGGATAAAAATTGTAGCCTCTAGAGGGTCCACAAGCTAAAAACGCGATTTTTCGTACAATCAGGGACCATAATCCAAGAAGTTACATTCCAGTGTGTGCAAATATCGAAAGGAACCGAGATCTTTGGGTAATAAACACACATTTTAAGTTTTATCAAAATCGGATCAAAATTTTGACCCCTAGAGTGTCCACAAGCTAAAACATGATTTTTCTTACAATCAGGGGCCATAATCCATGAAGTTACAGTCCGGTCCGATACATGCCAATATCGACAGGAACCGAGATCTTTGGTGAAATGAAATGAAATGGGGTTTAACGTCCTACTGTTCTGCTCCTATAATGGGCTAATGAAGACGGGCATACGCCATACAGTATGCTATGAGGGAAATTTTGCCCGGGCAGCGGCACTATCGCCTACTCTTATATCGAATTCCAACTGCCAGGGGATCTTTTACGTGCATTCCAATATATACACAGGACCTCGGTTTTTCGTCTCATCCGAAGGACTAGACATCTGTCCTTGTCAGGCCCTCCGTCCTGCATCACTGACAAGGGGGAACCACGCCGGAAAATCTGGATGAACTTTCTCGTCGAACACCCGACCTCCATGCTAGCGAGCTAGCGTCTTACCCACTTAGCGATATCTTTGGGATATAAGCCTATATTTCAAGTTTGTTCAAAATCGGACAAAAATTGTGATCCGTGTAGTGTCCACAAACAAATTGTGGACAGGGGCGACGACAATATACGTCCAGATGAAAATGTGGGCGTATAAAAAGGGTTAAGGTATCCTATTTCCCATATTGTACTGCCATCGTTAATAAAACACCGCCTCCTTTCGTTATACATATGGGCTTACTGGCCTTCAATGGATTTGGTAACATCAAAGTCAAGTAATAATACATGTATTACTCTTTCATAGGAAAGAGTCTTAGATTCGATGTGTATTATCTTACCAGTTTCGTCGGATAAATCCAATACCTTGTTGGTGTTAGCAAATCCTGCTCTTGATTTAATACTGGATAATAAATTAATGACTGCACAGCTAGGATTACACAATAACGATTCATTATTGCCATATTTGACTATTATATACATTTTGTCAATAACTATTGTTTAAATTTACTGGAAGTCTAATGCACGGGTATATTAAACCACTGAGTAACATAAACTAAGCCCTTAAGCTTTCGTCATGTACACTGACGTATCTTATAAACTATAAATAAAATCACACCCAGTATTAACTACTAACTGGTAGGTATGCACACCTTATATTGAATAAAAAATGGGACACAGAATAATAAATATACCGTTGCATAGGACGCTTTAATCCTCCACTTACAAAGGCTTTGTTAGACGACCTATGATTGGTTAGTGCGTGGAAGTAGAGGGCTACTTGACTACCAGTCCGACTGGTGTAAATGAAGAGAGATAAGCTTAAACTATTCTTATTGTAAATAGATAAACAGTAATCCGTGTCAGTTTTATAAAAGGTTTGATGAACATATAAAGATTATTATACGGATGTTTTTTTCTATCTAAAAATTACATTTATTATTTTTTATAAACATTCAATTATTCATAAGTTGAGTAGATTATGTTAGATCTGATTTTACTAATATAAAGAAATCAATCAATGGTAGTATTAATACCAATGAAATATACTCAATCTGTAAATCAATCGCTAGAATTTTTATTATACGCCCACGCTGAAATGTGGTCGTATATTGTTGTCGCCCCCGTCCGTTCGTCCGTCCGTCCGGCGTCCACGATTGCTTGTGGACGCATTAGAGGATAAGTTAATATCCGATTGACTTTAAATTTATACCCAGTGTTTAAGGTTCAGAGACACAGAAGCCTATTTTCAGCGATTTCCGATAATTACTGCCAAAGTTATGGCCCTTGATCATTTTGAAAAAATCTTGTGGATGCTCTAGAGGCTAAAGTTAATATCCGATTTATACACAGTGTTTAAGGTCATGAGACGCAGAAACCTATTGATTTTCAACGATATCCGATAATTACTGCCAGAGTTATGGCCCTTGATCACTTTGAAAAATCTTGTGGACGCTCTAGAACAGTTATTATCCGATTGACTTCAGATTTATTCACCGTATTTAAGGTCGTGAGACGAAGAAGTCCAGCGATTTCAATGATTTTCGGATAATTACTTAATGAGTTGTTACGCTTAATCAGATTTTAGTGTATTATTAATGTTTCATTACCGACAATAGAAAAAATATGCGACAACTCTTGTTGACTGTCGGACGACTTAGCTGCTGTGGGCGTATGTTTCATTGCCTGGCAACCTATCTTTAGGTAACATGGTAATACGTTATTATCAAATAATATTCTCTTTTGTTAGTCAAGTTAAATATACATAAGAGCTAAATCTGCCTGAATTGCAGGTCTTTATAATTGCTTCTAATGTTATATAAACTATTATTTAGACATTTATTGGAATGACAGGCCTATAATCAACTCTGTAGACGGATGGTGGAGATTTAAACGGATTGAAACACGATCGCCATTTAATGCTTTAATTTGAAAAATGGCACTCAAAACTGAACGCGCTGAAACGTATTCTACGATAGTGGACAACTGAAGGTCATGAATACAATTTCATAATGATTTAACAGCTCAGTGATATCCAAAGTTCTCTTAATGTGTTCCCTGTCCCCCAAAACCCGGGGATAGACATCAAGATCACCAAATTTGTTGGCGGCCATTTTTGACATAATAGGCCAACATCATTTTTAATGATCTTAATGGGTTCTTTGCCCCCCAAAACCCAGGGAAAGACACCAAGATCAACAAATTTGAGTTGGTAGTTACTTAGTTATGATCATTTTAAGACGTCACGGTGGGCATCTTTGACGCCATCTTGAAAAACACTCTTCCGGGGCTCCTATTATGGTAAACTTTTAGTATGTTATAAAGTACACTAAACCCTGCCAGAATCAGTTGAGAAACCTTTTTATAGCAATTTTATTTGATGGGGGGGGGGGGGAAACTGTATTTTGACCTGACTACAGCCAAAACTGCCAGCTCTGTATCTAAATCTCACATAATGCATCTTTAACTCATATTATGCTCTATTATTTTAGTCCAATAAACAGTCGACCACTTGTCTAAATATAGCACTGTCTGATGATAATGTATTTATACAAAAACAAACCAAATAGATGAATTTACATTATTGATGTTATTGTGTATACAAGTTCTTTGTTTTGAAAATTTTATCTGCAATTACCGACGGTGGGGTAGTTTCCGAATGGCTTAGTGGCGCAAAAACCAAGCAAGTCCCAAAAAAGTCTTTTAATCACATTTCTGGTGTAACCAAATGGGAGCTACAAAATTGTGGCCTAGGAATTGAATTACCCAAATCAATATCTTAACCTAAACGTGTAGGAAAATGAAATTTGTTCGATTATTGATAAATTTAAGACGATTGGAGACGGACACAATTTGGCACCGTGGTGCTTTAAGGTATTCCCAACCCGTCTAATAGTAAGTGCAGGAGGACCGACGGTGGGGTAGTTTCCGAATGGCTTAGTGGCGCAAAAACCAAGATAGTCCCAAAAAAATCTTTTAATCACATTTCTGGTGTAACCAAATGGGAGCTACAAAATTGTGGCCTAGGAATTGAATTACCCAAATCAATATCTTAACCTAAACGTGTAGGAAAATGAAATTTGTTCGATTATTGATAAATTTAAGACGATTGGAGACGGACACAATTTGGCATCGTGGTGCTTTAAGGTATTCCCAACCCGTCTAATAGTAAGTGCAGGAGGACCGCACTACACGTAAAACAAAAATCTACAAGATAAACATGCGGACAAGACAGAAAATAGACATTGCACCAAATTAACAAATATCAAATCAAGTGAATGGATCCGGGGGCCAGCCGTAAGCGTCCACTGCGCTGTACAGTCCCGGACCTGTAGTGACACAGACATCACTCAAATTTGAAAACAATCAGGAATACAAAAAAGACGTAACAGAAATAATGCGACCAATCTTGACAGCAGTGGTCGTCTCCTCAATGGTGATAGTCTGCCAGTTGACGTCATGAGTTAGAACGTCAAACAATTTTAACAATAAGGGCGATAATCCGGATAGATTCTCAGAAAACGCTAAAATAATAAGTGTAGTGAGCAAACAGGAGCAAAACCAAACAGCGAGAACATTCTGCAGTGCGAGGGGTTAAAACTCTACTCTAATGCAGGAGGACCGCACTACACGTAACAAAAATCTACAAGATAAATCTGCGGACACGACAGAAAATAGACATTGCACCAAATAAACAAATATTATCAAATCAAGTGAATGGATCCGGGGGCCAGCCGTAAGCGTCCACTGCGCTGTACAGTCCCGGGCCTGTAGTGACACAGATTTCACTTAAATTTGAAAACAATCAGGAATACAAAAAAGATGTAACAGAAATAATGCGACCAATCTTGACAGCACAATAATGGCGATAATCCGGATAGAATCTCGGAAAACGCTAAAATAATATTAATAAGTGCAGTGAGCAAATAGGAGCAAAACCCGACAACGAGAACATTCTGCAGTACGAGGGGTTAATAGTAAGTGAAGTAGGACCGCACTACACGTAAAACAAAAATCTAGAAGATAAATCTGCGGACAAGACAGAAAATAGACATTGCACCAAATAAACAAATATCAAATCATAGAAATGTATACTGACTGTCTAACCACGCTCTTAAAATTATGCCCTGTAATTTTTTGAATAATAAAACAATATTACATTGTCAAGCAAACTGATGTCCATCTAATGAATTACCATTGATATATTTTGATATTTTAAAGAGTTTATGGTATAGATTCTATTGATTTAACTGGTAATATGGAGATTATACTGAAGCTTAAAGGTGCATTGGGTAAAATTTAGATAAAAAGCTGACAGTTCTTGCTATAATAGTTAAAAAAAAAAATAGATAATGAAAACGGAAAATTTCAGTCAAATTGCTTCACTCTCAACCCAGATATTAACGATTCAATTTTCAGCTAGCCACGTTCATCATTACTAAGGTTGGTTTTATTTATAATTAACATAGTCTTGATTATCCATTTTTACATTAAATTATTCATCACAAAATGGATGCAGAGATTCTGTATGGGTGTAGATGAACAGGTATTCAAACATCCCATGGGGCTTTATCCAAGATAAAAAAATTAACAGGTTATTATTGTCTTTAAGTGGCATTTAGCGATCAGGGAACAAATTAACAGAACACAGTTTTTATGGGATACAATCACTAGTTTATTCTAAAAACACGACGTTTCGACAAGTATCCTCTTATCGTTATCAAGCACAAATGACAATTTAGTAAACTTGTGGACAATATATATGAGATTAATAAGAAACCATCTGCATGGATTAAGAATAACAGTAATAGAAATAATCAAGGTATAAAGGATATTTAACAATAACAACAAACATAACAAGGTAATTAGCTACTAATAAGCACTGATACTGCATGATTAGAGGGTTATTAACAGTTATGAAGCCCTTCAAAAGGGTAGCATGTATGGATAGTGGGAAGTTGATAAAGCACAGGTAGTGGGGCCATGTGCATGAAGTTAAATAAGATTGCATTATATAAGTACAACTATAACAATACACAATTTGTACTAAGAAAACAAGAACAAAAATCCTCTAAAAATATAAGGGACATGTTGGGAGAATCTATAATATCGAAAATTTATTAATGAGATGGGGTGGGGGCGGGGATTTTAGTACAACCAAAGATGGCTTCATAGTTAAATTATGTTGTGCATCTTAATTACATCATCATATGCCCTGGGGATGTAGAGCCCTAAGTCCCTATTGAGTTCAGGTGAATGTCTTCTGATATTTATAGCTTCTAGGATCTTCCTGGTTTTCTTGTTCTGTTGGTTGGCGGTTAGTATCTGGACCTCATTCCATTTAACTCTGTGTTGTGGGTGATTCTGGAGATGTTCCGCTATGGCTGAGTTATTAGTAGCGGCTTTGGACTTATGTTCCGTTATCCTTTTGTCAATGGGCATATGATGATGTAATTAAGATGCACAACATAATTTAACTATGAAGCCATCTTTGGTTGTACTAAAATCCCCGCCCCCACCCCATCTCATTAATAAATTTTCGATATTATAGATTCTCCCAACATGTCCCTTATATTTTTAGAGGATTTTTGTTCTTGTTTTCTTAGTACAAATTGTGTATTGTTATAGTTGTACTTATATAATGCAATCTTATTTAACTTCATGCACATGGCCCCACTACCTGTGCTTTATCAACTTCCCACTATCCATACATGCTACCCTTTTGAAGGGCTTCATAACTGTTAATAACCCTCTAATCATGCAGTATCAGTGCTTATTAGTAGCTAATTACCTTGTTATGTTTGTTGTTATTGTTAAATATCCTTTATACCTTGATTATTTCTATTACTGTTATTCTTAATCCATGCAGATGGTTTCTTATTAATCTCATATATATTGTCCACAAGTTTACTAAATTGTCATTTGTGCTTGATAACGATAAGAGGATACTTGTCGAAACGTCGTGTTTTTAGAATAAACTAGTGATTGTATCCCATAAAAACTGTGTTCTGTTAAGGTTATTATTGGCAACATCTACAGTCTTTACACTTTCCAAACACCTATGGTACAAAACACAACAATAATTTTTTCTTCAGTTTCTGAGATAAATTAACTACAATCTTGAAATCTTTCTCTTTCGAAACACATAAATGTTTCTGATATTGCTTGCATACTTTTGAACAGAATGTAGGCTGTGTAATTATCTTTAGGAACTCATTATAACTAAATGAAAAATAAAAATAAAATGAAAATTAAACATTGGAACTATAAAGGCTAACAAATATTTTGTGAATAAAATTCGAAAAGTATATTACCATCCAATATCTGCACAGAAGCAAATGATGGATTTGATGATGTTAGGTTACTGGCTATTTTCTGTAACCTATCTATCAGATGATATAGGCCTACCATTTATTACAGCAGTAGGCCTCTAGAAAGGAAAGTTAAAATGTTTATTTTACCTATCTTACTAGGCCTTTTGATAATAAATTAAATAATCATTAAAATCATAGTTCATAGGTATAATAACAATCATACAATGTTTATCTATCATGACAGTGTAAAGGTATATAGGGCCTACCTGGTTACTTAGTGGTTTTCCACCACCATCGTATGGTACAGACTCCACAAAATCGGAGAATTCCAGTGACGATAAATAAACAGAAATTTATTATATTGCGTAGTTGAACAAGCCCGCCGAGTTTGGCCCATTTAAAACAAAAAAAACAAAAAAATATGAATATGGTGGTACAGAGAAAAATTACGAACGGCACAATTTTTACATTATAATTGATTAAAAACATTAGTAGATGATATCTGAGACGCCCCGGTGCAATTAAGAATAGATCGGATAATTTTACGAACGGCACAATATTTACATTATAATTCATTAAAAACATAAGTAGATGATATCTGAGACCCCCCGATGTAATTTAGAATCGAATAGTTTAGTAATAGTTTGAGATCGAATATTTTGGTTTCACGAACGGCACAATATTAACATTAGAATTCATTATACCGGAAGTCACTTGTGCACACTCCTCTTCGCGCAGGTGTTGCACAACATAATACAACGTCATAACGCTAAACTCTTCGCGTGGACATTCCGTCTGTATATATTTCTATGATCAAATCAAGTGAATGGACCCGGGGGCCAGCCGTAAGCGTCCACTGCGCTGTACAGTCCCGGGCCTGTAGTGACCCAGACCTCACTCAAATTTGAAAACAGTTTCAAGATTTTTAGTCTGGTTTTCATTTTATGTCCAGGTTTAGTACCTATAAATAACACCACGTTTCAAACGTAAAATTAATCAAGGCACATAATTTTATCATCCGAGTGAAAATGCTGATTTCGATACCTTTTCTGACGCCCATGTCCATCCACAGGGTTGATTCAAAGTAAGTAAAATAATTTCTTAAGTTCCATCCAACGTACAGCAAGGATTTTACGAAGAAGAGAAAGTTAGAAAATAAATAAAAGCATATACTTTGCGCAGGGATACACTCTCTTGAACTATTGAATAACCCGAGCGGTATTCAATGGTCATTGAGTTCTATCTATTTTTCACCCAATAATACATTCTACAGTAGATATCGCTTGTGTGATGTAATCAGGTTCAGTAACAGTGAAATCTATCGCAAATAATTATATTTATTTATTTGTGCATGTAAGAAGGGATTGGGTGATTAATAAAATCTCCTACTCGTCTTTTTTGGTATTAAAAATATCAACACTCGTCGATAAAGTTAAAAAAACCCCAAAAAACTTCGGGAGAGCCTCGTTTTCTTTTCTTTATCGACTTGTGTTGATATTTTTTTATGCAGATTCTCTATATAATATTTGAAGCAATAAAATTAACATCGCTCAAATATTATGTAACATGTCAGCATGAAATTTCAAAATATACAAAAAACATTTTGAATATTTATACTCAAAAATACGTTAATCAATGTAATCACACATGTCTTTGAACTTTAGCTGCTGTGGGAATTCTCAATACAAGCAAGCGGTTGCCATGCAAGATAAGCCCACATTTTGCAAGAGATGGGCAGAGAACCAGCTAAAAAATATTGTGCTTGTTTGTACAATCAGAGACCATAATCCAGGACGTTACGGTCCGATATGCGCGAATATCGAAAGGAACCGAGGTCTTTTGGGTTATAAACATACATTTCAAGTTTTATTAAAATCGGATCAGAATTGTGACCTGTAGAGTATCTAAAAACAGGGGCCATAATCCAGGAAGCCATATCCGATATGCACGAATATCGACTAGAACCGAGATCTTTGTGATATAAACATAAATTTAACGTTTCATCAAAATCGGATCAAAATTGTGACCTCTAGAGGGTCCACAACCTTGATATACTATACTTTTACACTATTTGCGTATGAGGAGCGGCCATTTTGTCGGGCAGTTTCGGTCAGATTTTCACGAAATTCGAACTCAATCATCATTATGGTGTAACGGTGATACATTTAAACGTTTTTTTTTTTAAATCAGATAAAAAATATGACTGCTAGGGGGACCACAAGCTAAAAACGCGATTTTTCGTACAATCTGGGGTTATAGTCCAGGAACCGAGATCTTTGGGTTATAAACATACATTTCAAGTTTTATTAAAATCGGATAAAAATTGTGACTTCTAGAGGGTCCACACCCTAATTGGTATTACATAATTTTACACTATTTGCATACAAGGAGCGGCCATGTTGTCCGGCAGTATCGGTCAGATTTTCACGAAATTCGTACTCAAGCATCATTTAGGTGTAAAGGTGATGTATTTAAAGGGGTTTTTAAAATTGAATTGAGGGTTCACAAGCTTAAATCGCTTAATATATGAAAATATTAATAGTTTAGTCCAGATTAAACAGGATCTTAAACATCATACGTTTATTTTCCTCCACGACCTCAGTCTTAATTTTGTGATATTTCATTTATAAATTACTGAAGCAATGAAAATTCACAATGGTTATTTCAATAATTAGAACTAAAATCTCGACTTCTAGAGCAAAGCAGATTTGATTAAATCTATTTTAGGTTTGTGTGTGATTTCATCTAGACTAGTTTTATCTCTATCTGTTGCTTCTCTTATGGACTTCAGTAACGGTGACTTTTTAGGCGGAGGATGTTCGTTTGTTTGCCACTGATAATAGGGACCTTTCGCACCGGTACGAAAACGAATACGAAAACGTCATCGATTCGTGTGTACTTGTGACGTCAATCCGTAATGAGTGTTCGGCCAGTGAAAAACGTTACGCGTATAGAACTGGATTTACGTAGGTATGCAAACGAATGTTTCTTGTCTCATATATTGATTTTTTCACCATTTTTCGAGGCTTTGTGTATATTGTTGATTGTGTGGCGTTCGTAGAATGTGCTTACAAGGAATATTCTGCTTGATTTGTTGAACATCTGCCGAAAACTCGATTGAAAACTTTGCCTTGACCGAGAAGTTCATGGTGTGGAAATTAACGCCATCTAGTTATTATCGTACGTCGGATTGCGAAACCGCGAGTAGAGGATACGAAAACGTAAACGAACATAATATGCATATTATGTTCGTTTTGGTGTTCGTTTTCGTACCGATGCGAAAGGTCTCTATTCTTTTCCGAAGTTTTTCGTAACAGCAGTTTGGTATTTCTCATGGAGTTCGCCGCTCAATTGTTGTATAAAATTTGCTCGCGGTACCGGAATGTTTGGAACGTGTTTTGCAGGTTGACTGATATCCTGTGTGTCAGAGAGTTTTTGTGCTGTCGATTTGAGTTTTACTCCCTTTAGCATATCAGTAACCGTTTCTGGTTGTTTAGCCTCTGGTAATACCCTTTGATTAGCACGTTTTAATTTAGGACATTTAATATTTTCTACTAATAGAGTTTCGTGGTTAACTTTCTGAGGAAGAATTCTATTTTTAACTGGATTTAATGTACGATGAATTTTGATTTCATGTAGGAGATCATTGGGTTCTGTGTTGTTTTTCGGTTTGTTTTTAGGAGAAGAAACAGACTTTAGTTTCGTACCCATTTCGACAGCAGGAGCGGCTTTCTGTGGATGATTTAGTTGGGGACCGGTCTCATGGACTGTTTTACGTCTTTCAGGAGATGCTAAGGAACCCCTAGAAGTGTTATATTTATTTTTTATGACCGATTCTGGTGATTTACGTTCAGTTAGTCGAATTTGATTCGGTGGGTATTCATGGATTGTTCTAGGTCTTCCATGCGATGATAAGGAACCCTTAGAAGTTGTATCTTTATCTTTCACGGCCGAGTCTGATGATTTTCGTTCAGCCGGTCTAATTTGATTCGATTGATGGCCTTGAAATTTTTGGGGTCTTTCAGGCGATGACAAGTGACCATTAGAAGTTTTATTTTTACCTTTCACGGACGATTCTGGTGATTTTCGTTCAGCATGTCGAATTTGATTCGACAGATATTCGTTCACTTTTCTAAATCTTTCGGACAATGATAAGAGACTCTTCTTTGAAGTTTTATCTTTAACTATCAACGCTACTGAGTGACTGGGAAATTGTGGCATTACTGGCTTAGGTCCAGGTGGAGAAGTAAGATTTTTACGTGCCGGTACCTTTGTGTTTGTTATCTCTCTTTTAAGTTCGGCTATTTGATGGCGTATAGATTGGCAACTGTTAGTAGGTTCACCACCTAACCAAGATTCCATCTTTAAATGAGATGTTACAGACGTGGAGTTTTTATTTACTTGACTAATGCTCCATTCTGTTGGAAATCTATTGAATTTATTTTCTTTATTCTTCACTAATTTATTGTGAACAAAGTTTCTGTTCGCTTTTCCTTCTGCAACGTGTTTATCACTATTGACTTTGTTTGCTTTTTGTTGTGTTTTTTGTAATAATGGTTCTTCCACATTGTCACAAAAGCCCTGATTATGACGCCATATCTTTTCTTTATGTAGTAAGGAATTTGATCGCTCGTTTACATTCTGTGGACCTTTCTAAAATAAAGAATGATGAAATTAGAAAAAAAAACAACCGTTTCATTTACAATGTAACTAAATAAAGGAGTGAAATACTTTTTGTTGTTAACCTCTGGGTATCGCGGTTTTATATGGTTAGAATACAAAGGAACATCAAATATTTGCATTCCCCACGTGCTCTATACTAAGCAGCAAAAGAAACGTCAGGTTGGTATGTTACTCTGAATAGGCGCATTGCATAAAACTTGCCAAATGTTTTTATTGTATATTTGTGATCACATCTCCAATTTTACCTGAACAATAAGGCTCCTTCTCAAACACAGAATTGAACCCAGGAAATGTTCTCAAAAACGCAACCTGACTTCTGAGATGGTAATGTGTTCTCCATGATTTTCATGTAACCCATGCTGCACGAGCTATTCACCGGGACCAGCCCTATAAAATGCACCCCCATACCTGGTCGAATCATTCACACTACAACGTCAGCAGCATGCCACGACTCTTGGAAGACTCGACGCTGGCCACACTGTCGAAGCCTTTGCCAATCACCTTTTCCAGGTCAATTTTCGGGCCATCTAAAGGCTTCAGCAACGCTTTTGGGCCACCGACACCACGGATGATCGAACCGAACTGGTAGACCGAGGGTTACCACAACGCGACAAGATCGCCATGTTGTGCGAGAGCACGTGCAGAATCCCCTCACACAGGCATCTGAGACAGCACGTCTGACCATGAGAACACACTGAAGACCCATCAGTACCGATACAGTGCGCCGACGTCTCACCAGAGAGAACATCCTTACCGTGGACCAATCCTCACCCCTGGCCATCGACCTGAAAGTCTACACCAGGACTGACGACACAGGCAAAGGAGAACTGTTCTGTTCACAGATTTGAGAGTCGGTATTGCGTATCAACTGCAGATGGCAGGAACTGAATATGGCGTCGACGTGGCCAGCGTTATTCTGACCAATTTGTCATGGAACGAAACTCATGGGAAGGCCCAAGCATACTGGTTTGGGGTTGAATCGGCCTGAACCAGAAAGTGGGTCCTGTGGTGTTCCAAAATCTTGGTCCAGGGAGAGGAGGCGGCATCAAGCTCTCAGACCCTACGTCATACCACATTTCGCGCGTCATCGAAACAACGTTTTCCAGCATGACAACGCCCGTGCCCACACCGCCAGAGTTACTCGAGACTTTCTATAGCAGAACGGTGTCAACGTTATACATTGGCCAGCCCTTAGTCCGGACTTAAACCCGATTGAACATCTTTGGGATGAAATTCAGAGGAGGCTTAATAATAGTCTGGAGGGTCAGCGCGGAGGGGTGTCCATCAAATGGGCATACATCCAGACCCAACTTTTCTAGAGTAAAATATTGCGTAGAATATGACGCCAAATGGTAATCAGTCCGCCGTTGGGGCGTTTTCGAGATATTCGGGGTCAAAGGTCAAATGAGGTAATTTGCACTGAAAGTGAATGCGCAGCCATTCTTGTATCACGAAAACATGCTGAAAATGATGGAAAGTAACCAGCCTTTCAGTAAAAATGTTAACTTGCTAAATTCACCTTTGTTCTTTGTGACCCCGGAGGCCAAAAGGTCAAATTGTCCGTTTTTGCACTTGGAAGATTTAAAGCAATAGAATGTCAGCGTAAAATATAAAAACTAAAGCGAAACCTTTTCTAATGATTAAAAGAAACATTTAAAACTTATCTTTAGGTGGTCTTAGCACCGTACATTTACTTTGGAGCGTCGAAAAAGATCTTGCATAACAGAAACAAAACACTTCGAAACCTGTTTCAAAAGTACGTAAAAACTGTCAAATGAAAATCTCTCTGATGTAGTTTCACAACGATTGCTATACATAAGGAAACTAGTTGTGAGAAAACGCCCCAATGTCGGACTGATTACCACTCGGCATCGTATTCTACACAAAATATAATTCTAGAAAAATTTGGTCTGGTTTTGTGCTCATTTGTGAGAGTGTGGTTTTAAGTGCCAATGACGTTCATCAATCGTCTATTCCATGTACAGACGCTGCGCTTTTGTTATTGACACTCGCGGTGGACACACCAGATACTGATTTATAGACTGTGTACAGACTCTAAACCTTCTCGTAATGTCTTGGCATTGTGATGAATTAATCACTAATGTGTCAACATACTGTTCACAAAAAATTGCTTTGATCCATTTATTAAGTCGTTTTCTAGAATGATTTGATTTAATTTTGAAATCGTACTGACGTTTTATTTTGCTGTTTAGTATATAAAGGGTAGGAATGCCCTGTTTTTTTGCCATAACACCTGTCACCAATTTATTGATAAATGAAGCGATAGTTTGGAAATAGATTTCAGAAGCCAAGCTATAACATATAATTATTGTCAAAATGTGCCTACAAGCATAAATTTAGGAAAAGTTGTCTGGATTTTAATTTTAAGTTGAAAAACTGAAATAAGTGAAATAATAATAGACATATGTTACTTAACAAACAGCATTATCAATAGGACTGGAATAGGCTTCGCAATCGTAATAACATTTAATTTTCACAACAAAGCTCCAAATTGTCATTTGTTATACCAATATTCTGACACTAACATACACAATAGTTTCAGCTTTTAGCGCACTATGTCTTAATGACCAGTTTGAAACAATCACTGCATATTTGAAAATAATCTGCCAGGAATCCTGACCCGTAGAGTTTTTAAAATAAAAAGGTGAACGGAGGACATGGGCAATATGACAATGCATATACATGATGAATTACCTCACTAGAACTGCCAGCTTCGCGTCGTCTTTGTATCAATCTGTAATAATTTACATTATACACTTATTGATTAATACAAGTTCATTTATCTAAATTGATTAGGCCAGATCGATACAAAACAGTGAATATACATCATTTTGTTTGTTATTGACAACGATTGTTTTCTTTGTCTGAGTATACAGTAGCAGTATTGGGCCGAAACAAAAATTTCCTGTGTTTACGGTTACCCAACCGATCCTGTTTTTTAAAAGCCGAAATCGCCAACCCTAAACGTTTTTCTCTCATTTCTCAGGTCCTATACAGACATTGAAATTGCGGTAATTACAACAGTCCTAATCAGTAATTAAGTTAGAAATGTTAGGAAATAAATAACAAACACTTTAAGGTATTTAAAATGACTCCAGGCGATAGAATGTAAATATCGTCATAGGTAAGGTTTATTCATTAGTTCAATTCAATCTTACCCCATAAACGCCACGGGAAAAAATAAAAAAAAAAGATTTTCCGACCGAGTGACTATTTTTATGGGGGCCAATTAACCGTAAACACAGATCGGATTTATGTGTGTGAGTGTGTGTGTGTGTGTGTGTGTGTGTGATGGTGTGTATGTCTCTCCAAAAATATCTAGGGTGCACGCCCCATAGGAAAAGATGTGTCCTTAGACGTAATCCGGATGACTTGAGGAACCATGTTTGGGATCATGTCGCGTCCACGAAACTTTAATACATGGAAACCAGATTATCGATACGCAAGAAATCACTCAATTCTGGTGCATATGTGCCGCGATATAGGGTCCCAAACATGGCTCTTCGTTTCACGAAATCGCTGTAAGTCTTCTTTTAACACCCACATGCACCCCTGGGGTGGGGGTGGAGGGGGGCGAGGCTGGGTATTCTTGAAGTATATCGACCCCGGGGAGTCGCCCGGTGCCCTCAGAATTCACTCCCGATGACCGGAAGGGGGTGAATCGGGCTATGTTGCACCAAAAGGCCTCTGGGCCTGACCTGAAGTGGGTTCTGAGGGCATATCCTGATTCGCAGGGGTCGATTTAGGGGAGGTAGCACACACTTTCGGAGCCCTTGCACCCTTTCCTGAACTTTGACATGGAAAAAGCTTTTGCAGAGCTATTTTTGATGTCTTTTTGGGCCAAATTCCAAAACCGAAAGTGCAAGAGGTCTGAAATTTAGAGCCGTCGCCAAAAACGACTGGGCCCCATAGTTCAAAGCCCCAATCCCTGTCCATTGGGCTCCAGTGCCCTCAAACTTCCTATTTCAATCTTTTTTCTATTTTTTCACATTCTCCGGGGTAGTAGTCCTCGGGGCCCCCCGTACCCTTAACCGACCATTAGACGTCGCGTGGTGCCCTTGATATTTTTCAGCGGCAACCGGAAATGGGTCAAAATGACGAATAATGGCCATCTGACCTTGACATTTGAGGGTCAAGCGAAGGTTACCACGCTATTCGCGGGGGTCGATTTAGTTTAAGAGACCGCGACCCCAAGGTCCTCTGATCCGGTTCGGGATGACAGAGTTATCTCCCCTTTGACCATACCAGTAACCAGCGACTGCCAGGCAAGATACGCCCACATTTTGCAAGAGATGAATAGAGAACAAACTAAAGACAAACGCGATTTTTTGTACAATCAGGGGCGATAATCCAGAAAGTTATGGCCTGAAATGTGCAAATATCAAAAGGGACTGAGATCTTTGGGATGTAAAGATATGTTTTAAGTTTCGTCAAAATCGGATAAAAATTGTGACCTCCAGAGGGTCCACAACCGGACACTTTGTCGGGCAGTTTCATTTCGATTTTCCCGAAATTCGAATTCAGCCTTCATTATTGTGGAATGGTGATGTATTTAAACAGATTTAGTGTGTAATGGTGATATATTCACACGTTTTTTTTTTAAAATCGAATACAAATTGTGACCATTACAGGGACCACAAGCCATAATTCAGGAAGTAACGACCCTATATGCGCGAATATAGAAAGGAACCAATATCTTTGGGTTATAAACTTGCATTTCAAGTTTCATCAAAATCGGATCCAAATTGTGGCCTGTAGAGGGTATACAAGCTAAAAATGCGATTTTTCGTTCAATCAAGGGCCATAATTCAGGAAGTTATGGTCCGATGTGCGCGACTATCGAAAGGAACCGAGATCTGTGGATTATAAACATACAATTCAAGTTTAAATCAAATCGGTTACAAATTGTGACCTCTACAGTGTTCACAAGCTAAAAACGTGATATACGTGATATACCAGATGTTTACACTATTTGCGTACGAGGGACATCCATTTTGCCCGGCAGTTTTGGTCCGATTTTCATAAATTTCAAACTTAGACAAAATTACGGCGTAACGGTGATATATTTAAATCGGATAATAATTGTGACCTCTAGAGGGACCACAAGCTAAAAAAGCGTATTTTCGTACAATCAGGGGCCATAATTCAGGGTAAAAGATCCCTTGGCAGTTGGAATTCGATATAAGAGTAGGCCGTAGTGCCGCTGTCCGGGAAAAATTTCCCTCATAGCACACTGTATGGCGTATGCCCGTCTTCATTAGCCCAGTTCGGAGCAAAACAGTAGGACGTAAAACCCCATTTCATTTCATTTCATTTCCATAATTCAGGGCCTCCAGGTTGGGTATTCTTGAACTTTATCTTCCCCGGAAAGTCGCCCGGTACCCTCAAAATGAACTTCCGGTGACCGGAAGTGGGAGAAACGGACCCATGAAATGTCAGTTAACCTGACCTTGACCTCTGAAGGTCACACAAAGGTTACTGGGGGTCGATATACTCTAATAGTGCAGGGAGACTGCACCACACAAAATTTACACAAAAACAAATACACGGACAGGACATCATACTCAGGAAAACACAAACATACAGACAATTCAAAAAAAAAAGAAAAAAAAAGGCCCTGAATTCGGGGTCGAACTTGAACTTTGGGGCTAGGACACACCTAATTGATCAAAACCTCGTGGGTTTTCTCCGGTTGCTCCGGTTTCATCCCACTGCTAAAGACCCCTGTGCGCAAGCGAATTATTGAAATAAAATTAAACCATATGTTAGTCCCGAAATGACCTAGTTTGTGTCGAGTGGACACATGACCGATGACGTTTTTGCTTAATTTTTCTAGGGAGCTGGAATTTCGAAAGAATCATCCCACATATATAACGAGGTAGCTAGATTCAGTCAAAATGGAGATATGAACTTAATACATGTCTAAATACGGCAAATTTGACCAAATGTCATTTCTGGGGCGTCAAAGTGACATGTATGTAATGCTCTGAATTGGGTACTGGTGGTGGTGGTGGTGGGGGGAACATATAAAAATTTCCAGGAGCTAACATAACTTTAAAGGACCAAGGCGAGGGGGGGGGGGGGGGTCCAGTTCTATGTTCTTTGGCAAGTCCGTGCCTTTTCGGGCTATTCTCATGTACCCCCCCCCCCCCCTGCTTTTTATACGTTCATAATGTGGACGTATATTGCCGTCACCCTGTCTGTGTGTATGTGTGTGTGCGGGGGGTGGGGGGAGGCGTTATAGGTACTTACAATTTACAGAGCAGAAGATGTAATATACAGGATATGGTTATACATATTGATATACCAATTACAACACTAATAAATACTGTTGATTCAAATAATTCTACAATGAAATTTAGTAAAGCATATAATTAGTCAAAAACAAAACAATAATTTAATCAATTTAGCGTTCAAATGAGTTTTTCGTTTTTTAATGAAAAAGCAATAAGCATAATTAGTTTGCTTTCTACAAATAACAATATTTGAGGTTGGAGATCAGATACACAACAAACGATTTGCCTCTGTTAATGGAAACTGATCACTGATCTTGTAAGATATGGCTTATGGATAAATAGGAACTTTGCTTTCATGAATTGTTTAAGTGGCATTTAGTAACTGGATGAGAATAACACATGACACACTTATATGGAATACAAGTTACTTGAAGAGTTTATTACAGTGACGTTTCGACGAGGGTTCTCCCGTCTTGACATATGTAATTCCATATAATTGTGTCATGTGTTATTTTTATGGTGGCTGATTGGTATCATGTCGTGATTTCGTGGTGTCGCCCTTCATAAGGCGACAACCCGACATCACGACATCACGACATTATAACCCGACACCACGACATCACGACAACCCGACATCACAACATTTTTAACCCGACACTACGACATTTTCACCCGACACCACGACATTAAGAATGTCGTAATGTCGCGTAAAAATGTCGTATTGTCGCGTAACTATGTCGTGATGTCGTGGTGTCGGGTTGTCGTGATGTCGACTTTATTTATCAATGTTGAAGCGGCCATGAATAATAGAGTGCTGTCCCTTGTCGAGATCAAGTCAGCCCTCCCTCACTATCTCATCCTTCACTAAGAATACGTACCCTTCACTAACTGCGAATCAAGCTGGTCCTCACTACCAAATTCGCTGGATGACCATGACTTGAGTGTAATCACGTGCTCGGTATGGACTTATTCGAGCCTTCGATAAATAAAATGAATTGAAAGTAGTCTAGTTTTAGTAACCAATTTCTTTGCTCAATATAAAAATGCTTTTATCTCTTCTAAAGTATGTAATCGTGAATGTGCCAGAAAATAATAAGTAATTTAAAGAACCTAAATGAAATGAAATGAAATGAAATGGGGTTTAACGTCCTACTGTTCTACTCCTATACTGGGCTAATGAAGACAGGCATACGCCATACAGTGTGCTATGAGGGAAATTTTGCCCGGGCAGCGGCACTATCGCCTACTCTTATATCGAATTCCAACTGCCAGGGGATCTTATACGTGCATTCCAATATATACACGGGACCTCGGTTTTCCGTCTCATCCGAAGGACTAGACAGCTGTCCTTACCAGGCCCTCCGTCCTGCATCACTGACAAGGGGGAACCACGCCGGAAAATCTGGATGAACTTTCTCGGCCAATGCAGGGATCGAACACCCGACATCCAGACTAGAGAGCCAGCGTCTTACCCACTTAGCCACGTGATCCCCTTAAAGAACCTAAGAAACCTATTTCCGGTGATGAGAGAGAGAGAGAGAGAAATGGGGTTTAACGTCCACTCGACACAAACTAGGTCATTTCGGGACTAACGTATGCGCTTAATTTTATTTCAATAATTCGCTAGCGCGTAGGGGTCTTTCGAAGTGGGAGGAAACCGGAGGACCCGGAGTAAACAGCACGAGGTTGGACAGGCGATCCTACTCCTTGTCACGTACAACCGGGGAAAAGAAACCACGCCAGTTGACTCACGAATCACAGACTTTATATGATACAGCGCGCACACGCTAACCACTCAGCCCCCCCCCCCCCCCGATGTATGACACAATAACTGGAATTTCGTATTAAGACACGTATGTTGACATTAACACTCGCCCCACCCCACCACTCTCTTTAATTCAGCCAGTGAAGGCTACCAAACTTGTACCAATTTTAATTTTAAAAAGTACATTGGATTCCGCCGAGAATATAATAAATACATTTCAAGAGAGGATTAACTTTACTTTTCAATATAGATAGGCCTATACGGAATTTCGGATGAAGCCCCGCATTTTTATTTAAAATACCCTCCCCTCCCCCTTTTCACTTTTCAAGGCAAGTAAATATAAATGTGCCAGAAAATTATTTATATATTTGAAAAGAACAGTGAACGTGCTTTCTACTGATATGTAGCATGATATCTGGAATTTCGTATTAAGACCCGTAATTTGGTAGTGAGGGCCAGCTTGATTCGCATGTGAAGGGTAAGTATTCTTAGTGAAGGATGAGATAGTGAGGGCTGACTTGATTTCGTGGCCGCTTCAACATTGATAAATAAAGTCGACAACCCGACAACCCGACACCACGACAACCCGACATCACGACATCACGACATTTGTGCGCGACAATACGACATTTTTACGCGACATTACGACATTCTTAATGTCGTGGTGTCGGGTGAAAATGTCGTAGTGTCGACACCACGACATCACGACATGATACCAATCAGCCACCATATATTTTGCTTTCATGGTCTTCGAAGAAATTATCAGTGAGCAGAAATTCGCCCGTTATCTGTTATCGCTCGTTACTTCAATCAGAAGCATAACTCTTGTTTCCTTTTGCTTTCGTTACTCCCGTTTCTTCAAATCTTCGTTACACATCTATCTCTGTAAAGTTATATTTGGTACGTGTTTATCTAGTTCTATCACATGTGGGATAATGGCTGACACCAATATTTTCCTGTAAGTACACTGAAAAAAAACTTGTGTTGGATCTCAATACAAGTACTTGTGTGAAAATTATTCTACACAAAACTTGTGTTGTTTTGCATTGCATTAACACAAACATGTGTTCTTTTTAATGCATTAACACAAATCTTGTGTTTTTTTCATATAATTAACACACGTAATGTGTACCGTCAACAAATATTTTTTTTTTTAAATTTGAACTCCATACAAAGTCTTAGACCGGGCGTCTACAAGTATAAGAAAAGTATTTTTTTACTCAGACATGATGGCCAGACAGACTTGAATGCTAATTGGTGTTAAGATGTCTGTAGTTAAAATAAAGTTGTTGATTTTTTATGGGCGCAATAAACTGGTAGATCAAAGGCCTATTGAGCGCTCATGCCCGGTGTGATTTTAACAATTGACTCCAAATGCGTTGACAAGAAAATAAGTAAAACTATTATTTAATGTGATTGGTTGATAAAATCAACGTACTATAGGCTACATTTTGTCTGCGATATCATCTCGGTGCAACCGGACAATAAATGAATTGATTTCACACAATTCATTTACCATTTAACAGCGTGCTGAAATGATTTTTGAGCAGTGATATGTTTGACAAATGTAAGCTAATGGTCACAGAGAATAAAAGACCGCAGGTTTGTGAATATTTATATAAAAAAAATAATACCATGTATGTAATTTAGCATCGATATTGTTTCTGTGTATAATATTAGTATTTCGTTTATTAAAAAAAACCTCCAACAATTTAAACCGGAAGTTCATGTTTAAAATGGCGGGGACAGGTTAAAAAATTTCGGCATGTTATTATCAAATCTGTTCAATTTTTCGGAAATCGTGCTTAATTAGCATTAGTTGTTCGGCGCTACGATGTTGTTCAAATACTTACATTACAGAATCACATTATGATTAAACCAGAAACGGCTCGACTTGAACCAGCAGGTAAGAATCTGTTTTGAAATTATATCATGGGAGGTTGGATTGGCGTGGGAGACCCGATTGGCGGCCATTTTGATTCTTGTTTCATGATTTTTTATATTATAAACATTTTGCCAAAAGTAGACATAAACGCGGGCACAGACTAGAACAAATCTTTTTACACTTTTGTGTTAGTTGAATTGTAATCTAATTATGTTTAAAAAAAACAACCGTAAATCAAATAAGCAGATATTTTCCCCACACCCTCCGTTCATCTCTGACTCTGTGTAATATTATATTAGGCCCCTATTTTCCTGATTCAGTCACAGTTAATAAATAATAAATAATGGAACTAGAATCAGTCTGTGGAAGTTTCTCTATAGTTTCATTATTTTTTCCAGTCAGTGATGATATGACTCTTTCCACCTTACAGCAATTATTGAGAATTTACCGTTAAGGACTACATTGGCATTGAATTGAAGAAAAACTGGTAAAAATTTCATTTAATTTTTATATTTTCTAAAAAATTTTTTACCAATGTCCTACAATGATTAGTGTATGTGAACATACAATCCCAAGTAAAGTATTTATAGAGAGAGAGAGAAATGACATAAACAAGGCCTTACATGTACTTGTATTTGAAGAATCAAGTAGTCCAAGCTATGCCTATATGCATACCGGTAATCAACTACGACGACGATTAGCCTACTTCCGTTTCCACCCTTTCCCTACACACTGTTCCATTCTACTTAGCCTACAGACGCTAGGTCGTTTCGGGAAAAAGGACAGGTAAGGTTAAATTTAATATGAATAATTCGTTTGCGGGTATGGGTATTTAGCAAAAGGAGGAAACCCAAGGACCCAGAGATTAAAGAAGGTATGTTTAAATTTAATATGAATAATTCGCTTGGCGTAGGGGTATTGAGCAAACGGAGGAAACCGAATGACCCAGAGAAAAAAACTCAAGAGATTGGGCAGGCGACTCTACTCCTTGAAATCGAAACCATGCCACTTAACACAATGACAGACCCGGAGATTTCATGTGCATGCATTAAATACCAGACTATTCCCCCCCAGCCCCACCCCATATTGAATAAAAGTATGGCTTATTTCAAATATGATATTTACATATAAAGAAAGTAGAGAGACTTCAATCTTACTAGAAAAATACTAGATTACCAGCAATGAAATGGGGTTTAAAGACAACGTCCTACTGTTCAGCTCCGACTGGTCTAATGCAGTGTGCTAAGAGAAAATGTTTGTCTGGGCAGCGACACTATGGCCTACTCTCATATCGAATTCAAACTGCCAAGAGAACTTTTATGTGTACGCCAATGTGTACATTGGATCTCAGGGGAAACCACTCTGCAAAATCAAGATGAGCTTTCTCGGTCAACCCTAAGAGGTAACCTGTGGCCTCCATGCTAGTGTGCCAGCACCTAACTCACTCAGTCACCATGGTCGTCTTCTAATTACTGCGACAGTGAAACCATGTGACAAACAAGGATTATTAAAATAGATTTTTACGACTTAGGTAGTTCCTAAAACTTTTGATACATATAGATACATTAGTTTCAATTTCATATCACACAGTTTGTATATATGGTAAGGTAGCTTTAATCGTAAATTACATATCATGTATTTATTTTTTCAGTTTCAATATTGGATGTATATGCAAATCACCCAAAAAAAGATCATGTAACAAAAGAAATTATAAAAGAAAAAAATGGAAGAAGAAATGGCTGGAAAAAATGATGATAGAGCAGCTTTTTCTTGGTGGGTAACTATTCAGTTCTAATAGAAAAGATTGCTGTTATGCTATTTTGAAATCTAAAATTCAGTTTAGTATAGTAAAACTGTACACGTACATGTATGAGCACAGACAGAATCTTAGTTAGATATAACTGTCTCATCTGTGGCAAAGCAAACCAACACATGAAACAAAACAAATGTAATTAAATTAACATTTTTTGACTTAATCAAAACTGTCTAGTCATTTTAAGCCAACTAATACATTGCATATTTTTTTTCAGTTACCCACCTCGGAAGATCAAGACAGTTGGAAAGGGCTATTTATATTGTGGAAGCGTTTTCTCACAGAGGTTGCTTATCAGACAAAGGCTATATAAGTACCATGCATATTTGCTTTTTGAATCAGGAACTGGTTCTATACACTTGGTGGGGGATTGGATGGCCGAATGGTTAGCACGTTCGTGCTGTATCATACGGCCTGTCATTTAGTCAACTGGCGTGGTTTCGAATCCCCGGTTGTATGTGACAAGGAGTAGGGTCGCCTGTTCAACCCCGTGGGTTTTCTACAGGTCCTCCGGTTTCCTCCCACTGCTAACCCCCCCTACGCGCAAGAGAATTAATGAAATAAAATTAAACCATATGTAAGTCCCGAAATGACCTAGTTTGTGTCGAGTGGACGTTGAACCCCATTTCTCTCGCTCTCTCTATACACTTGGTAATCTAGTTCTTCTTTTTGGGGCATAGTCTAGCGCTATGCCATTTCAAATACGATCAACATGAAACTCAGCAGGCTTGTTTGGTTGATTTTCTTACAGTTTTGATATAAAACTATAAGATGGATGCAATGTTACACCCTTTCATAACCATTATTTTAAAGCGTTCAAATGCATGAATTTGTAAAATATAATTAACATCATATTGTAATACTGTTTGCAATACTGTATTCACATGAATTGCCTTAGTGGAGATAATTGGTAAATTAAATGATTATTTTTTCATTAGTGTCTTTTTTTCAAGACTTTTGTTCTGGCTTCTGACCCATTGAGGCATTAATCTACCTGGGTCTGTAACTTGAAAAGGCACAATAAGTATTATGCAAAGTTGAAACAAAATAGAGACTCAACGTGTGGAAAAATAAGTTGTTTATTTAAACATTCTGAACCGTAGAAAGTATATTTATTGCCAACTCAACCATATACTATCATCCGGGGTTTATGGACCTACTTATAGTCCAACCTTCGACGATGGGTTGTATGTTCAATCTAGTTGGGGGTGTACGATTGAACATACAATAATTCAATAACTCACTTCTATCAGTATAATCTTATATTCTGTAACAATATCTAAAAATGATAATAAATACATATACATATAATACTGACCCACAGGCTAGGTAGCTTAATAAGGAACAGCATCTAAGAAATAACTTGTCACTATATCAGAGACCTGCCCTTCAGTATGTCCTGCTGCCTGCCTGTGGTTAACTCGCCTTTTTCTAATATACAATTTTCAGGACTTTTATACCTTAGCTTTGTTTCTTAGTTACCCTAACTTTATAATCCTTAATACCTTACTGGATTAACTTTACAATAGATAATAATTTATGAAACAATGTCTCTCTTATATAATTACAGAGTTTATTTTAATTAGGATTCTGGCTAATGTATAATGGCTGGGGCCTCCAATTAACTATGCTCTAATTCTACCTGGTCATAATACCTTCAGTCCTTCACGTTTAAGGGGAGATTTTGCTCCTGCTCCTCTCGACGCACGTCAGCTTTCCTTCGAAGGAGTCATTAAAGACTCCTGCAAATTAGCTAAATCGCTCTCCTAAATATTGAGATTAATAAACTACTTTCAGTTTTTGTTTACTTTTAAACTGCATATATTCAAGGTATCAGGAGCTTTTTATGACTCCCGGACAGTTTTAAAAACAAGAAGGACTGTACCTTTTGAATATTAAGCCATCAAATTATTTTATAATTGTGAAAATGAAATGAAATGGGGTTTAACATCCTACTGTTTTGCTCATAAACTGGGTTAATGAAGACGGGCATACACCATACAGTGTGCTATGAGGGAAATTTTGCCCGGGCAGCAGCGCTACAGCCTACTCTTATATCGAATTCCAACTGCCAAGGGATCTTTTACATGCACGCCAATGTGTACACGGACCTCAGTTTTTCGCCCCATCCGAACGACTAGACAGCTGTCGTACCCACTTAGCCACGTGATCTCCTTATAATTTTGAAAAAGAATGTAGTGATTGTAAAAGCTAATAAGTTATCTGTTGCATTTGGCCTGTTTGTTATTTAAATATTTTATTTTTGTTTTTAATGTTAAATATCCCTCTCAAACACAATTATATTTTAATTCTCTCCAGAAATTTGTGTAAAATATAGACTGTAAATTAAAACTTTCATCTTTTAACTGTTGAGTCAATGTTTTTTTTCTCAGTTAACTACACCAGAAAGATAAAAACAGTTGGAAATAGCTATTCATATTGTGGAAACGTTTCTCACAGAGCTTGATAATCAGGCAAAATGTAAGTAACATACATATTTGTATTTTTAATCAGGAAGTAGTTTTATACACTTGCTTGGTAATCTAGTTATTCTTCTTGGGGCAATGCCTAGGACTCTGCTATTTCAACTACTTGGCATGCTTGATTTTTGCCAATCACATCCATTGATTTCCTTCAAGTTGTGATAGGGCCTATGTGTATTTTTACAGTAAATAGCAGTAAAATTATGATGGACAATATTTTACTTTTCGAATAGATTTCAATAGATTTTAAAGGGTAATATCCAATTTGTTGTCAATGGAAATAAAATAAGAATGGGTCCAAAAATAATTAGACATTGCCAAGTAAATAGAAGCTGCCATGATGTAGTAGGGAATCTGGATTTGCAGACAATACATGTATGAACTGGGTGAATAGTTGACCTATTATGAGACTTCAGTCCCAAATCTCAAGACTTTTTTCTGACTTGGCCTGACAAGGACAGCTGTCTAGTCCTTCGGATGAGACGGATATTGGAATGCACGTAAAAGATCCCCTGGCAGTTGGAATTCGATATAAGAGTAGGCGATAGTGCCGCTGCCCGGGCAAAATTTCCCTCATCGCACACTGTATGGCATATGCTCGTCTTCATTACCCAGTATAGGAGCAGAACAGTAGGATGTTAAACCCCATTTCATTTTTCTGACTTCTAACCCATTTGATTTGAGCATAATAATCTGCCTGGGTCTTTAAGTGGACAAGACACAATAAGCGTTACGCAAAGTTGAAACCAAATAGAGACTCAGTCTCGATGTGGCAAAATAAATTGTTTATTTATTCTTATTGCCTACTTTTTATTTTTTTAGGTTGAAAGAGTATTTGATGTATGATAACAACAAGAGAACCCAAGCATCAATTTATTTTATACTTCTGGGAAAGAATGCATTTGACCCAATTTTTAAATATTTAGTTTTTGTTATTAATGTTAAATTTTCTTCCAAAACACAATTAGATTTGAATTCTCTTCAAATATGTATGTATAATATAGCAAGTAAAGTGACATATAAATCACTTAGAATTTGGTCGGAAATCATAAAGTATTTAATAGGCATTACTAGAAACCAAATGTAGATCAAATACACCCAGAATTACAAAAAAACCTTGACCTACATTAAGGTGACTTTCCCTTGCTTATGAAATGAAATACGTTTTAATATCCTGCTTTTCTGTGTTCTTAGAGTGATTCTGCCCTACACCCTACTCTTATATCAAATATTTCAACTGTCAAGGGTTCTTTAAAGGGAACCCAGGGGGGCCGAATGGTTAACACGCACACATTTGATCAGAAGGTCTGTCATTGATGTTAAATTTTCTTCCAAAACACAATTAGATTTGAATTCTCTTCAAATATGTATGTATAATATAGCAAGTAAAGTGACATATAAATCACTTAGAATTTGGTCGGAAATCATAAAGTATTTAATAGGCATTACTAGAAACCAAATGTAGATCAAATACACCCAGAATTACAAAAAAACCTTGACCTACATTAAGGTGTCTTTCCCTTGCTTATGAAATGAAATACGTTTTAATATCCTGCTTTTCTGTGTTCTTAGAGTGATTCTGCCCTACACCCTACTCTTATATCAAATATTTCAACTGTCAAGGGTTCTTTAAAGGGAACCCAGGGGGGCGAATGGTTAACACGCACACATTTGATCAGAAGGTCTGTCATTGAGTCAAATAATTCAATTGTTCTTCAAAGTGAACGCAGTGGGGGTGGTTTCGATTCTGGGGGGTGGTGGATGGCCGAATGGTTAGCACGGGCTATATAAGTACCATGCATATTTGCTTTTTGAATCAGGAACTGGTTCTATACACTTGGTGGGGGATTGGATGGCCGAATGGTTAGCACGTGCGTGCTGTATCATACGGCCTGTCATTGAGTCAACTGGCATGGTTTCGAATCCCCAGTTGTAGACAAGGAGTAGGGTCGCCTGTCCAATCTTGTGGGTTTTCTCCGGGATCTCCGGTTTCCTCCAACTGCTAAAGACCCCTACGCGCAAGCAAATTATTGAAATAACATTAAACCATATGTTAGTCCCGAAATGACCAAGTGTGTGTCAAGTGGACGTTAAACCCCATTTCTCTCTCTCTCTTTCGATTCCGGGCTTGTACCCAATTATCCCTTGCCATATCCAACACCACTGAAAAGTGGGAACTATGCCGGAAAATCCAGTTGAAATTTCTCGGCCAACGCCTTATACTCACTGAACCACCGTGGCTTATGACTTGTGATTGTATATAAATTTTTTGAACATATGATATTTTTTTTTATTTCAATCCTGTAATCTTGATGCTTTGCTTCTTTTATTTACAAAATATTCATTTTTTTTTTTTTTCTGTGTATGCTAGTTATTTCTAGATGCCTCACAAATCACTTGTAGTGTGATTTTGTAGCACTTTTCAGTTTTTGAAATAATTGTTTCAATTTAGTGCATAATTAATCTTATTAGTGCTTGGTTTGGATGTTATTAAATTTAGATATATTTGAATTATATATTTTGGGCTATGGGGTAGGGATACTGTGTAAATATCTTTATATTCTCAGTTCTTGTTTTGGGGTAAAGAACAATTTAAATAGCTATTTTATATTTTTTAATGGGTAAAGTATGTGGGTTAAAGAACAATTTAAATAGCTATTTCATATTTTGTGATGGTATAGTGGGGGGGGGGGAGGAGTCATTATATATAACATTTCAAATATCTATTTAGTTTTGATGTATTAATTTACCTTTTCCTATGATTTTATGAATAAATAATATCTTACAAAATTTTTTTTTGTTTCCTTCTTTTATCAAACTTTATAGGTGTACCAGAGCAAAGAGAGGGGTCCTGCATAGAAAGGTTGCTATACTGGATATAAATTGGGGAAAAATACAACACAAGTTTTTGTTGATGGTTATACACAAGTTTGTATGAAACCACACAAGTTTCAGAAATTTCAACACAAGTTTCAGAAATTTCAACACAAGTTTCAGAAATTCCAACACAAGTTTCAACACAAGTTTCAGAAATTTCAACACAAGTTTCAACACAAGTATTGTGTAGATTTTCACACAAGTTTTGTGTTGTTTGATAAATTTTAACACAAGTTTTGTGTTGTTTCAACATTTAACACAAGTTTTGTGTTGTTTCAACACAAGTTTTGTGTTGTTTCAACACAAGTTTGTGTTGTTAAATAGAGACACCTTACTTGTGTGGAAAACAACACCAGTTTGTGTTGTTTCAACACAAGTTTTTTTTCAGTGTACGGTATGGTGGCTGATTGGTATAATGTCGTGGTGTCGCCCTTCATAAGGCGACAACCCAACAACACAACATTTTAACCCGACACCAAGACAACAAAACATTTTAACCCGACAATACGACATTTTCTCCTGACACCATGACATTAAAAATGTAATGTTGCGTAAAAATGTATTGTAGGGTTAAAATGTCGTGATGTCGGGTTGTCGCCACCACGACATCACGACATGATACCAATCAGCCATCATTTAAGATACGCTTTTAGGAAGAAATTTCTAAAATTCTCGTTCTTCAACATACTAAGATTTACATTTCTTACAAGAATATAACTGACCATATTTTGTGCAATGATATATTTATATAGCTGAATAATTACAATGTTTTTCACCTTTTTAATTTTATTCCTAATTGTTAATTGTAACCATTAAAACTCTTTCCTAAATTTTAACCCGATCATTGGCTCAATGGTGCGTGCATTGTTTACGTTACTGATTCGAGCAGAATGGCACCTTTTACTCATTTTAATACCCATTTACACTAAAATAGGAAATAATGTTTACCTACAAATACTTCAAACGTCTTTATTTAGTTTTCTAATACATCAAAAAAAAAATGTTTTAGAATTTAATTTGTCGGAGGAAAAAAGTAAATATTTGTGGCTTATTAAGTCGCATCGATGTCACCCTTATCAGTGATTGTCGCGGCCTAGCGAATTTTCACTGCGGATCAGTGTGGTACGGACCAATGACGTATATATATATATATATATATATATATATATATATATATATATATATATATATAGTAGAATAGTTAATTAAAGCTGCTCTTTGGTAATATATAATTGAAATTAAAGATGGCAAAATAAAACTACATTTTTATGCTAACGTTTTCACCGCGATAGCGGCTCTTCAGGCATTTATTAATAAATGTTTAATAAATGCCTGAAGAGCCGCTATCGCGGTGAAAACGTTAGCATAAAAATGTAGTTTTATTTTGCCATCTTTAATTTCAATTTTATATATATATATAGTTAAAACTAGAAACACGTAGATCTAGCAAAGCATGGGCGCTTTCATCTTTAATCTTCAGATGCTTTACATAGTTTACATAGTTACATATCGTCGGTGTCATTCTAAAACCTGGTAAGTCCGATCAACAAAATTTTACAGGAAGAACAAATAACTTCATAACTTATCAGATACTTGGCTGATTGGATTAACATTTTCTTTTTGTACCTTTGAAAATAACCCCTATTAGATGTTCTGTCAAATATAAGTTGACGTTTGTTCATTTTTAAGATTTCAGACTTAAGAGGTTTTCAACCCCAAATCTGTTTTTTTCTTACGTCATACGAGGTTTCTGAACGTTTTTGTACCAGAACTGTATGATTTACGAGCTTTTGTATTCGCGCTGCTTGAGATAAATGGGCATAAAAATCAAGGTAAATCATAAGTATTGTATTATGCCATTCCCTTTTCGGGTATTGACAGTGGGTAGGTAGGTGCGGCAAGTTACGTGCGAATTTCGGCAACAGTTAGATGCAAAGTAGACCCAAAACCTCAATACCTTAAATTGAGGTCTAGGTGTTCAGGAGGGTAAGTTAATTGAGGGATATTGCATGCAGCTAGTTATATACATTGTATGTTTAGTGGGGTAAGTAGCGTGAGGGATATGACCCAGAGGTAGGTCTAGATGCTCAGTGGGGTAAGCTGTCTGGGCGTATTGCCCACAAGTAGGTCTAGATGCTCAGTAGGGTAAGTTACTGGAGGAGTATTGCCCACAGGTAGGTCTAGATGCTCAGTAGGGTACGCTATTGATGGGTATTGCCCACAGGTAAATCTAGATGCTCACTTGGGTACGGTATTGATGGGTATTTCCTACAGGTAGGTCTAGGTGCTCAGTAGGGTAAGCCTAGGTGCTCATGGTGCCATTTACTGGAAGGGTATTGCCTACCGGTAGGTAAAAATTTTCAGATGCCTAAGTTACCTGAGAGATATCACCTATAGGTAGATCTATATGCCCACTGGGATAAGTTATTTGATGAGTATTGCCCACAGGTATGTCTAGATGCCTAGTCGGCAACGTTACTTGGGGGTTATTGCCCACAGGTAGGTCTAGACGCTCAGTCGGGTAAGTTACTTGGGTGGGGTTATTGCCCACAGGTAAGTCTAGATGCCTAGTGGGGTAAGTCAATTGAGAGATATTGCCCACAAGTAGCTTACTTAAGGGGCACTGCCCACAGTTGAGTAAGTTACTTAAGGGCTATTATCCACGGGTAGGTCTAGATGCTCAGTAGGGTAAGCCTAGATGCTCAGTGGGGCAATTTACTGGATAGGTATTGCCTACCGGTAGGTATAAATGTTCAGACGGGTAAGTTACCTGAGAGATATCACGTATAGGTAGGACTATATGCTCACTGAGTCTGGCCCGCAGGTATGTCTAGATGCCCAGTCGGGTATGTTACTTGGGGGTTATTGCCCACAGGTAGGTCTAGACGCTCAGTCTGGTAAGTTACTTGAGGAGGGTTATTGCCAACAGGTAAGTCTAGATTCATAGCGGGGTAAGTCACTTGAGAGATATTGCCCACAGGTAGCTTACTTAAGGGATACTACCCACAGTTGATTAAGTTACTTATGGGTTATTACCCACAGGTAGGTCACGATAATCAGCATGACAACTTACCCGATGATTATTGCCTACAGGTAGGTGTAAGTATTCAGTAGGGTAACTTATTTAAGGGATACTACCCACAGATAGGTCAAGATACTCAGTGGGGTAATAACGTACGTGAGGGTTATCGACAGCAATATGAGAATCTTAGACCGATTCCGCGAGACTTTTTTGCTTGAAAACTGAAAAAAAGATTCATGTCAGAATTATAGAATTTGATTAAGAGATTATCGTGGGTCGTTATTATTGCAATGGCTTTTGTATTTTCAATATAGAAGCGTAAAACTGACAAACATGGGCACTAAATAAGATTTATTTGACGTAACCTGGCCGTAATGACTTGGTATTGCCTTTACCTTATTTTGTTACTAAAAAGAGATAATCGCCACCTTAAAAACAATACAAGCAAAGATATTATTTACTCCCTTTAAATTATGCCTACTATGACACATCTTATTACAACAATTATCCTGCGAAATTTTGTCATATATACCGCTTTAAGGCCTTTGACATCGTCATCGATAACACGTTGTCGAGATACGAGCATTTAGAAAAGAACAAAATCAGGCCAATCGTGATACGAGGTTTGGTCACACGCTAATAAAATGAAAAGTATTTATCGCAGAACTCTGATTTTTTGATATATCATATATTTTATGTTAATAAATTAAATTATGCAAAAAAGTGATTTTCGAAAAAATGCAGACTTACGAGGTTTTGGAAAGACACCGACGATATGTGACGTCATAAATGGCATTGTTCTATAATGACGCATTGTTCTATTATGACGTCATGGTATCGGGAGATAATTATATTAGTCTATTTAGCTTTGGTTTTAATGTTTTTCTTTTTCTCTTCTTTCAATAGTGTCGCTTGAGAATAGTTTATAAAATGGAAATATCTTAAAGTTCTCCTTTCCTCAAATATCCAAATGTTCACTAAGTTTAATCTTCCTGTACTCTGGAACATTTATATGTTGTTTGTGCACACGGACCCGGGCTCTGAGGGTGTTATCCGTTTCTCCAATGTAATATTCGTTGCAGCCGGGGCATGTTATAACAGAAACCAAGTTTTTGGATTCCCATGTCATATTGGCATTAACGGTAAACTCTTTTGGTCCAAATCGCTTTGATTTTCCTTCTTGTAGGTATGTACAAGTTCCGCATCGCGGATCGTGGCATTTAAAAAAATTCATTGCCGGTTTTTTCTTCGAAATTTGATTTGCACAAAATTCTTCGTAAATTTTTAGCTTGTCTTTTACTATTAATGGATTGTTTATCTTTTAGTGCAGATTTCACACGTCATTGGTACGGACCGTTGTCAATATTTTAAGTAAAGTCCATTGCCCATGCGTAACCGGGTTTAATGTGATTATTCAGTATCTTTGTCCAAGTCTAGTAAGAGTTGAATCCCTCCCCGCAATAAATCCCATAATTCTTGCATTAATATAAACAAACGTGACGTCGAAGTAGGATTAATTAAAAGAAAACATAGATATGACCAATGACGAGAGACATTTTACAATAAAATAAAATTAAGAGTATTGGATATTAAACTGGCATGCAATCAAATGGATTATTTGAAATGGCATTCTTAAATTAAATTAATTTCATGGGTGTCATCATCTTGTTTTAGGACGAGTTACCTCCCTTAGACGTTTTTTAGGTTAATGTAAAGGACCGGATAATCTAGCCAGTGACCTATTATTCTCAAATGAACAGATCACCAAATATTTCTACCTCTTCATCCAAACGAATGTAGGGCGAAAGTTGTTTTTAGTCTTTCTCTCCCTTTCCCCTTTTCTCCCTTTTGCATGACGATTTTTGTTGACTTATAAGTGTAGAATCGAAGAAAAGGGTTTGAAAATACATTTTCTGCCAGGTTTTGGTGAATATTCATGATTTTAGAGCGGAAGGATACAAGAGTTGAGAGGTTGGTTAGGTTGAAATGTAGGGCCGAAAAATTGCATGTTTACTTGTCTCTACTTCCAGCTTGTGTATTGTCAACCAATTATCTAAATATAGACGTATGACGTCATGTTATAAAATATTATGGGATAACTGGAAGTAATAAATCTCGTGCAGTTCAACGCTGTTGTCAACTTCTTGTCTCTTCACTAAACTCACTATTTTACCCTGTCTGTCCACAACAAGAATATTACATGGTGGCTGGAGTGGGATTAAACAACAGTTTAACTTATAATGAAGAACTTACTGTCCAAACTACTCTACATGACAGGTTTACAACGTAAATGAATAGTGCTAGCGAGTATCGGTGTGCAGACGGCCTAAACTGAGTCTGTGAATGATTACGTCAGCTGCTTATTTGACATTGTTTAGTTATTGACACTACCGATAATTACATGTTATATAGCTGTAAAATAGATGCTGATTTACTGACTTTATATTATTTACTGTGTGGATTGTCTTTGTAGCCATAACGAGTTATTAATAAAGTACCGGTAGCCACAGTAAGATATATTACTACGTCACTACTACGTCACTCAAATAATGGCCGAGCTATTGTCAGCACCAACTCCTTGTATGAACTGGGAAGCAAGTAACTTGCCCGAGGCATGGAAAAAATTCAAACAACTCGCTGAGCTAACATTTACAGGACCGCTTAAACAAAAAAGTGAGGAAGAGAAAATTAGCTATCTCTTAATCTGGGTAGGAGAGAAAGGCCGAGATATATATAATACTTGGAACGATATTACTGAAGACAACAGTAAACTACTTAAAACTTTTTATGAACGGTTCCAGAGCTACGTTAATCCTAAAAGCAACACTGTATTCGCTAGGTATAAGTTTCATAACAGAATTCAAGAGTCTAATGACGCATTTGATGGATTTGTAACTGATCTGAAATTGCTTGTAAAGGACTGTAACTACGATAAGCCTGACGAAATGGTACGCGACAGAATTGTGTTTGGTATTAAATCACAAAAAGTCAGAGAAAAACTTCTAAACCAAGGATCAGATTTAACTTTGGGAAAACGGTTGAAATCGCGCATACTTGTGAATTATCCGAAACTCAACTTCGCACAATGTCTGGTCAGGAGCAACACAGTGTTCATCATGTTAATCGCACCTCAAGTCGTCATAGAGGATCAACTAAGCAGATCAACAACTGTTATTTCTGTGGACGAGGTCATAATAAGGGTCAGTGTCCAGCATGGGGTCACACATGTGATAAATGTGGTCAAATAAATCACTGGAAAAATCAATGTGACATTGTTTCCCATCACTCCAAAACTAGAATATCACGATCCCAAACACGACATAGCCGGTTTAGACCACGTGACCGCAGTCGTAAAAGTGGTAACCACGATAAACATGTACGTTCCATACAACATGACCGTATTAGAGATAACGAAGATTTCTACATCCAGGCGGTACAAAATAAAATTAAAAATGGTCGTGACCAACTACAAGCTACTATTACAGTGAAGGATAATAGAGCTAAACTAATAGTACAAGTAGACACTGGGGCCGAAGCAAACATTCTACCTGTAAGATGTTTTAGACAACTGTATCCAGAACGAAACGTTTCTGACTGTACTGACATTATTCCTAAACCATTGGTTACTCTTTCAGCCTATAATGGAAGCGCCATTAAACAATATGGTATGTTAAATCTACAGTGTTCTTTAGACCAGGGAAACTGGCAAAATGTACAATTTTACATTTGCGACACTGATGGTCCCATTATATTAGGACTGAATGACAGTTGTAAACTTCAACTTATAAATGTTAATGAGTCTCATGTTAAACATGTTACTGTGTCAGTGATTACCAGTGAAACACCGGTTTCTTATATTAAAGACACTGATAGTCTCAAAAGTATTTTTCCTGATAGATTTACTGGGCTTGGTAAATTTAAACAGAAGGCACACTTCCGGACAACCAACTGAATGGTTATCAAGTCTCGTATATTCCAGAAAGTCAAATGGAAAACTTAGGGTATGTTTAGACCCCCGGGACTTGAACGAGAATATTAAAAGAACTCATCATAGAGCACCGACGGTAGAAGAAGTAACTTATAAACTAGACAATGCTAAGGTACTGAGTAAATTGGACGCCAAAGATGGATACTGGAGTATTGAACTTGATGATGAATCTAGTAAACTCACAGCATTTAACTCCCCAGCGTCAAATCAGCGCTACAAATTTAAGCGATTGCCATTTGGTATTAGTGTCTCACAAGATTTGTTTCAAGAAGCTATGGATGAGGTGACAAGGAACCTTGATGGTGTTATATCAATAGCTGATGATATTTGTGTATACGGTACGGATGACGAAGAGCATGATAGGAATATGCACCAACTTATGAAGAGAGCTCGTCTTTATGGACTGGTTTTCAATCCCAGTAAATGTTTCATAAAAGTACCTGAGATAACATTTTTTGGTTCTGTATACAGTAAAGATGGTGTCAAACCCGATCCAGCTCGTACTAGAGAGATAGAAAATCTCCCAGCACCGTCTAGCAAGCAGAAAGTACAATCTTTTCTTGGAATGGTCCAATATTTATCTCCATTTATTCCTCATCTCAGTGAACTAACTTTACCATTACGTGACCTTATTAAAGCTGATTCTTTATTTATATGGTCGACAGCACATCAGAAGGCATTCGACGTTTTGAAGCTAACCATCTCAGAAGCTACTACTCTATGCTACTTCAATCCTACTTTTCAGACCAAGATTCAAGTTGATGCTAGCAAGAATGGGTTGGGTGCAGCCCTCATACAGATGGATCCTGCAAAACCCGATACTGAGCGTGTTATAGCTTTTGCTTCTAAGAGCTTGTCTGATGTTGAATCACGCTACGCAAACATAGAACGAGAATGTTTAGCCGTAGTTTTTGGTGTGGAGAAATTCCACAACTACATATATGGTGCCAAAGTCATCATTGAAAGTGACCACAAGCCACTGGAAGCTATTCTGAAGAAAAACTTATCTCAGGCTCCGCCTAGGCTACAGAGGATGATGTTACGATTACAGGCGTATGATATCGATATACACTACAGAAAAGGATCTGAAATTTTACTAGCCGATTTCTTGTCCAGGTATCGACCCAACAGGGGTAAACACATCGAAATGGAAGAAACTATCCATGCTGTTCGATGGAGTGCGGACAAACTAAATCATCTACGCAAAGCCACGTTGGATGACTCAATGTTATCAGTATTGCGTGAAATTGTAATTAATGGATGGCCAGAGAAATGTTCCGATTTGCCAAAGTCAATTAAGCCTTTTTGGACTCTTAAGGATTATATAAGTATTGATGATGGTGTACTTATGAAAGGTCAACAGGTCATAATACCATATGTTTTACAAGCTGATATTTTAAAGCAACTACATGAGCACTGTCACCCAGGTATTGAGAAGACACAGATGCTTGCTAGAAAATGTGTTTATTGGCCGAACATAAACTCTGCTATTGATGATATGGTTGGTAAATGTGTAACTTGTAATACTTTTAGAAACAGCCAACCAAGCCAGCCAATGTTTGAACGTGATATACCATGTGCTCCTTGGGAAATGTTAGGGACTGATCTGTTCGAATTCCAAGGGAACAAGTATCTACTACTTTGTGACTATTTTAGTAAATTCTTCGTCGTACAAAAGTTGAACAGAGAAACTAGTACTTGTGTAATACAACATTTAAAACAAATATTCTCTGAACATGGAATTCCTGTAGAACTATTCAGCGACAATGGTCCATGTTATTCTAGCTACGAATTCTCACAGTTCGTAGAGTGCTATGGATTCAAACACACTACATCGAGTCCACACTATCCTCAAAGTAATGGATTTACTGAAAGAATGGTTGGTGTTGTAAAACAGACATTGAAAAGATGTTCAGCCGCAAGGGAAGATCCACAACTAGCTTTACTATTTCTTCGATCGACACCACTGTCAAGTCATCTTCCATCACCTGCTGAATTGCTGTATGAACGACCTATACGTTCACTACTACCATCATTTATAAAACAAAATGATAAACACGAGAAAACGAAGGAACTCCTAAAGCGAAGACAGGAAATTCAAAAGTACTACTTCGACAATGGCACTCGTGAATTAAAGCCACTGAATCCTGGAGATGCAGTTATGCTACAATCACAAAATGATTTAAATTGGCTTCCTGCTACTATTGTTTCACCATCAAAAGAACCACGGTCGTATATTGTTCAAACAACTGATGGATCTAGATGTCGACGAAATCGTAAATTCCTACGTAAATTTCCAATGGAACCAACAATAACTGTTAGTGACACTGAGCCAGCACAGAAAGCTCCAAACGAAACACAGGATATTGTAAACGACAGCAACAGTAAAGATAAACAAGTTTCAATTGCTGATACACAGAACGTTTTAGAATATGATCAAACCGAACCAGTACAAGCAGCAGTTAATAAAACCAGCGGAAGGACAGTCAAGAAACCATCTCGACTTATTGAAGAAATGTGAACTATAACTTTAAAACTCTTATAAACAATTAACATTCTTACTTTAAAATGTGTTACATTTTCTTTCTTTTGAAAGTTATTCCAATTTCTTAAGAAGAGGGATGTCAACCAATTATCTAAATATAGACGTATGACGTCATGTTATAAAATATTATGGGATAACTGGAAGTAATAAATCTCGTGCAGTTCAACGCTGTTGTCAACTTCTTGTCTCTTCACTAAACTCACTATTTTACCCTGTCTGTCCACAACAAGAATATTACATGTATCTCAAGTTTTTCACGGTGAACCTCATACATGCTTTTGGGCAAGAGTTTGCCACATGTTGCTCCATCGTGGCAGAAAGCGTTCTACCCAACGAAAATATGGGAAAAAGTTAGAGCCGGTCTAAGATACGAGAATTAACATTAAAGTCAATGGGGAAATATTTAGTGATCTGTGGCCAAGTCTCTACGACCACGGGAGGTACACTGAAAAAACTTGTACTTGTGTTAAAACTAATCTACACAAGGTATGTTGCAATAACACAAACTTGTGTCGATTTATAAAATCTTGTGTGTTTTTTCATATCATTAACACAAGTAATGTGTACCGTCCACGATTTGTTTTCTTTTTTTTTTTTTTAAAAAACTCCATACAAAGTCTGAATTCAGGAGTCGACAAGTTTAAGAAAAGTAATAAAGGGCTTAATTCACATCCCGAAAATAATATGCTGTTCTTCACTGGATGGGTGTGGGTTACCAATTAATCAGACAATTGTCAGACAGTTTGTGTTCTTTTCAATGTCTTAACACAAACTTGTTTAGATTTACCAAATCTTGTGTGGTTTTTTGTTTTTCATATAATTAATTACGTCAAATTTTAAGATAACGTTTATTATGTTACTTTATTATCTGTAATAATGTTATTTTTTTAAAACAATCAATATTGTTATTGAGACAATCTGAATGGAATCTGGTAACTGGCTTAGTCTATGTAAAACACCTTTTTCTGAATTTGAATGTTCAGGAATTCATTCCAATTTTAACTTGATTTCTAGAATATTTGTATTTGGCTAAAACCTTATATTGATTATCACACACGTTAAGTAGATATCACAATGTTGGGTGTCCGCAATGTTAATTAGACCATTCTGATTATATCCTTTGTTTATTTTCAAATCTAGTCCCAGACAATACACAGACACAGTTGGGTTATTACAATGTCTGCACTTATTAGAGGTTGATTATTTTGGCCCAATAAACTTGATACATCAAAGACAATTCTCGAAATATGTGAAAACTAAAACAATAGTCTGATATTTTGGTTTTAGAAAATGTCGGAAATTGGCGTGGAAAAAGCTGAGTTAATCTTTTTATTTAATTCTATTGGTTTATTAATCGAACTTGCAAATTTATTGCTTACCTGTAAAAGAACCAATCAACATAAATTACTCTATAAAAAAAAGTTAGAAATATTTATGACAGGATTTGGCAATTTCACCGTGGAATCGAGCTGATAAGTCAACCGTGTTCTTAAGCGTTGTGGTGTATCGATTAATGTCGAGCGGCATTGTTAGAACCAACCCCAATAGAGTTATGCAGAGAAAACAAGAATATGAGGTTTGTTATATTTTTTAATCCAATGTTGCCTATTTGTAATGCAAATTTAGAATTAATATTTTTCGTTTCGGTTAAAACCCTAAACAACTATACACTAATTTTTTATTTGCCGATGGACGTGTGGTTTTGGCGGGCAAACTGGAGATCAAACAATACACTTCGAGGTATTTGAGGTAGGCTAATTCAATATTCTATCATATCCTAATGTTCATAATTGATTTTCTATGTGATTAATTATTCAAATAATCATTATTGGGATGCATTATATCGACTTTAGCCAGTCCTGAATTGCCATGATTGTTTTGCCCCTGTTGTTCTCGGGACACCATTTTGAAAAACTGACTTGTGACCTACATACAACTGATTGTTATCCATTTTTCAGATTGCAGCAGATTTTAGCAATATAATGCAGCGATAGTGCAGTCTAATTGCTTTAAAAGGAAATCTGAATTCGGACAAAGACCAACAATAAAATCAAGGTGATTAATATTATTATTCATGTATTTTCTTTATGAAGAGTACGTTAGCTATTTGTAAATGCCCAGTCGTCTATTGTCAAAGTACGAGAAATAATAATTTAAACTTCAAATCAGTTATACTCATGATATGTTGTATTTATCCAATTGAATAATAAAAACATGACTTTTATTATTTATGGATAATTGTTAATGGCCTTGTATCACTTCAATATACGAGGTAGTTATATCCAATAATAGAGTGAGAAATCGGGTTTAAAGTTCACTTGACACAAACTATGCCATACATGTATTAAATTGGTCGAATCAAGTAGGTCCATGCTAATTTTGATATATCCTACTCCTAGAATCAAGTCCGACGGTTCCATTTCCGCCCCCTTTCCGAGGATTCTACCATCTTTGTGTGTTGTGTTATATTAATTCTGCATAAACCTGGATTTGTTGTTGGTGTTTGTTGTATAGGTAATATATCTATTACTGGTGCTAGGTAATTTCGGGACTAACATTTAAGGTTCAATTTCATTTGAATGAAAACCCACGAGACTGGATAGGCGACCTTTTTCCAAGTCACATATTTGCATATAAAGAAAGTACAGACTTAAATATCACTAGAAAAAAAACTGGATTCCCTTAAACCAAAAATGGGCATGCACAGAACAAAAATTTAAATTAAGTGTATCACAAATTGGCGGTCGAACTGTGACAGGGGTGCTACAGCCTACGAATTCCAACTACCAACCAAGGGATCGATTACAATCTACATTTACGTGCAAGCCAATGTGTACACAGGATCTCGCTTTTTTGTTCCCTCGAAACAACTAGGCAGCTGTCCTTGTCAGGCCCTCCACCCTGCGCCTCTGACAAGGGGAAACCATGCCAGAAAGTTCACTCACTGGGTGTTTTTAGGGGATTTGTTTGAAACAAACTTTTGATAGATATTTTAGTTTAAATTTCCTATCACACAGTTAGTATATTATTAGCAATTAATTACATGTCATGTATTTATTTTTTTCAGTTTCAATATTAGATGACATAGCGAATCACCCAGGAAAAGATCATACATGTGTATAATAAAATAAGTAAAAAACATGATTTCTGCTCGGTGTTTTGGAGCGGTAAGTGTTCAATTCTAATAGAAAATATTGTCATTATGGTATTTTAGAATCTCATCATTGGCATAATACTTGAATCAACCCTAGTGATATAAGCGGCCCCGGTCAAAGGTCAATCGCTGAATATATCGTCGCGAAGATAAACAACATGGCGGAAAAGCGAGATTTCATGTCGTCTGCTGCTGCAAAGATTTCGATATAATTATGTTTTTATCTTATACGTTTATCAGAAATTCACCACCGCATTACGACAGATGCTGCTAAACAAATATACATTATTATTATTATTATAATTACCCGGTATGTTTTTATCATGTTGATGTAGACGTTGCATCAGGAGACATTCACCCACGACAGATGCTGCGAGGCCTATACATTATTATATTATATTAGCGCTCTTTCATAAATAGTTCCCCATAAATATGTTATTAGGTTTGACGATTTTAGTTTTACAATGGATTTAGACCAGAAAAATACAAGTTTTTCTCTAGATGAGTTCCTTATGTGGAAAGTTGACGCTTTACGTGAGTTTTTATCAAAGAGAGGTTTGTCTCGAGAAGGAACAAAACAAGAACTGAGTGCTTTATGTTTCTCGGCACAGACATTGAATCTTCCAATTGTATTATCAAATCAAGAATTGTCTAAACAAAATTTATGCGATTATTAGTCAATTTTATTGTTAGATGGTGATAACAAAATTCCAGATCAATTAAAACTACACAACAACTGGTTGGATGAGAAATCAAGTTTGCCAGTATGGCCACCTTTATATTTGTCTGATATTGTTAACTTTATTATTAATGATCATCCTTCTAAAGTAAAAAAATATTTAAATGATGAATACAAGGTTGGAAAAGCGTATGAATATTTTTCATCTTCATGGCTTGGAGAAATTTTTTATCACGAGATTTCGGCCGACAGCCCATATTGCCTCCTCCAATGCTGTTGTACTCCATCATAAAGAATCAATGATGTAAGTCACAAAGTCTGGGTATGTTTGGAGAATGAGTCGGGAGCCGTAAAAGCAGCTTATTGTACTTGCACCGCAGGGTATGTATTGTTTATCTATATACATGTATTTGCAAAAAATGTAAATTATTATTATTACAGCATATTTATAGTGCGCCCTTTCATATAACATGTTCAGGGACACTATATAAAGTGACAATGTAATTATAAATAAATAACAAGATTATTGACATGTTAAAGCCTTTGTGTTAACGGTGAAATATTCAAAAACAATTTTTCGTACAATCAAGGTCCATAATTCAAGAAGTTACAATCTGATATGCGCGAATATCAAAAGGAACCATGATCTTTGGGTTATAAACATGTATTTCAAGTTTCATCAAAATCAGATCAAAATTGTGGCCTCTAGAGGGTCCACAACCTTGATATACCATATACACTATTTGCGTACGGAGGGGTGGCCATTTGGTCCAGCAGTTTTGGTCCGATTTTCACAAAATTCGAACTCGACCATCATTAGGGTGTAACGGTGATATATTCAAACGTTTTTTTTTAAAATGGATAAAAATTGTGACCTCTAAAGTCTAAAGGGACCACAAGCTAAAAACGTGATTTTTCTTACAATCAAGGGTCATAATTCAGGAAGTTATGATCCGATATGCGCAAATATCATCTAGAGGGCATATTATAAGCCACTGATTTTGTAAATAAAAAATGCTAATGGTTGATGACCAGATACAAACACATTTCTCTTTCACAGTAAAATCAAACTACCGTACTTATATTTCAGACTTGGTCAAACGTGCAATCATGTAGCTGGATTACTATTCAAAGTTGAGCATGCCAACAAGTTTGGATATACGTCGTGTACATCACAAAAATATACTTGGAATGTTCCTAAGAAAAGCAGTGTCTTGGAACCCAAACTGATCAGTGAAATGACAATTAAGATGGCAGGATAGGTAAGTACATATACCGTATTAAATTAAATTGTACCAATATTTGAAAAGTCATAATATTAGTTATATAGTTTTAGTTACATCTATAGGGTAAATCAAAATTTGGTGAACAACCTTTGAATTATTTTACTGTTTAACTAATGTGCTATTACTTTATTATTTGCAGGAAACACAAGACCACTTGTCACTCCTTTAAAGAAATCTTTTCAGCCTGTTGAGGTGCACAATGAACTTGACACACTGAGTAAAGCTTTGTTTGATGTACTACCTACAGCATGCCTTTTCAAAGGTAGGTCTATATTTATATTTATCATGTCTTTGTCCTTAAAAGCAGCAATGGTGGCTCAATGAGTAAGATGTTGGTTCCCCCTTGTCAGTGGTGTGGGACAGAGGGTCTGGCAAGGGACAATGTATAGTCATTTGGAAGGGATGAAAAACCACAGTCCCGTCCCTTGGCAGCTGAAGTTCAGTATCAAGAGTAGGCAGTGGTGCCATTGTCTGGGCAAAATATCCCTCATAACACACTCAGTATGGCGTATGCCCATCATCATTAGCCCAGTCAGAGCAAAACAGTAGGACATTAAACCCCATTTCATTTCATTTTATCATTAAAACCAATTATCAAGTCATGAAATCAAAATTGTTTTTTAATATACAAGTTTACAAAATCGTCCGCTCGCTGTGGCTATTCCTAAGGTTGGATCCAAGGTGAGATGGTGTGACGGACCGGTGCGAGGACAGCGACACACTCATGTAATAATATTCTACCAGTTTATTTATTTTATTAACATAAAGTTATGGATTTTTTTCAGGCCTTCCAAGTTTAAAAGAACAGGCATTAACAACAGCACATCCTACAGTACAACCCACAGTGCCTATATTTGATGTCAACTGTTATACTCAACAGTATTTGACGGACAAATTTAAAGAGAATTGTAATACTGATTTTTATTCATGTTTTAGTACTTTCTTTAAACCGACGTCAGAAATTTTTTTTCAAATCAATGAAGCAACTTTGGGTCAGAGTACAAACAGCAGTTGGTATTCACTGAGAGAACGTCGTATCACAGCATCCAATTTTTACGCTGTACATACTAGAGTCCAAACTTTAAAAAAAAGCACGACAATGCAGCAGGTGATGATATTCGCCCGCTTCTGAAAAAAATCATGGGATATACTAAGCTAAATCCTAATTTAAAACCATTAAAATATGGGCGAGAGATGGAGCCTCACGCAAAGGTACAATATAAAGGCATGTATTCTGATATTCATAAACATGCTTCATACACAGAATGTGGTTTATTTTTAGATATGTGTAAACCTTATCTATCAGCATCGCCTGATTTACTTGTCGAGTGTGATTGTTGTGGGAAAGGTCTTTTAGAAGTTAAGTGTCCTTTAATTACAAAATGTTACAGTTGTTCTGCATTTTGCACGTGTATTTTGCCTGTATATCTTTATAAGGGAAGTAACTCTCTCTTGACTTTAAAAAAATATCATCTTACTATGGGCAGGTGCAGGGACAGATGTTTGTAACTGAACGTCCCTGGTGTGATTTGTTTATATATACTTGTAATGGCTTTTTCTATGAAAGAATTTTATATGACGAGAAAGAATTTTATATGACGAGGAATTTGTTTCTAACATGGTTTGTTCTCTAGATTACTTTTTTCAAAAATTTATAATCCCTGAATTATTTACTAGACGTCTGCGGAAAGAGATCCCTGAAAGCGCTAATTTAATGGAAGTAGATCAGCCCATCAGTGTCAGCACTGTAGTCCATTTCTGTCCTATTTGTCAGGATGTTGTTAAAAATGAAACAGACATTAAGTCATTTAGGGATCGTAGTATATTATGTGATGCATGTGAACATTGGTTTCATTTTAAATGTATTCAAATGACAAAGGCACAATTGATAGAGTTAAGTGATAAAAAATGGTTGTGTAAAAAGTGTACATTGGGAGTTTAATTTGATAAGTTAAATATAGGCCTACCTTGTTAATTGTACATATTTAATTTAATATTTTAATTCATGTAAAATATTTCTATCTTAAATAGTAACTAATACCATATGTATTGCCTACATGTACCTGGTATGAAACAATGTTATTTTATTTCAAATGTTGTGCGTTAAACCTTTATTGAGAGGTAAATGTGTATGCATTTCTTGTTAGAGATAGAGAAATGGGGTTTAACGTCCACTCGACACAGACTAGTTCATTTCGGGACTAACATGTGGTTTAATTTTATTTCAATAATTTGCTTGCGCGTAGGGGTCTTTAGCAGTGGGAGGAAACCAAAGGACCCGGAGAAAACTCACGAGGCTGGACAGGCGACCCTACTCTTTGTCACGTACATCAAGGAATCGAAACCCCGCCAGTTGACTCAATGACAGGCCTTATTATCAGCGCGCACGTGCTAACCATTTGGCCATCCAACCTCCCTATTTGCTTGTTAAAGATAAAATTGCATAACTTCATAGTCTCTTAAAATTTAGCTAAACCTCTAACTCAGTATTGTCCATATGAACTAAATTTTGGTCCATTTCAATTAATAATGATGTTGGTATCTTGCCCTGAAAATATGAGATCCCAATATCCAATATTTAAGACACAATGAACATTTTAAAATCAGTACATGACGTGTGTACCATTTGTAACGAACAAAGACAAACAATTGTCAATACAACAGATTAAGCAGACTTGGTTTTGGAGTGTAATCGATTATAAATAACAATAATTTTTGTAAAAATTTAATATAAATAACTTTATATACTTTCATATCACAGGTAACATGTGATTTTGGACCCATTTAAGGTTCCAAATAATAGAGCCATACTCCCTTACATTAATAAAATTTAATAAATGGTATTTATATTCATACAAAATGCCAAGGATCAAATAATAAATATTTTGATCAAAAAAATTGTTCTAGTTTTCTCTCATGTCACAAAGCATTCTCAAAAATTGAAATTTGTATGAAGTTCCATAATGATATTATACTTATTTATAAGGATCAAATGATGACGATTTTTTTTATCTCAACGCCAAGATTTTGACTACTATTAATATCAGAATTTTGCAAGAGGGGGATACAGATTGCAAATGCCAGAAGCAATCAAAACAATATCATCAAGATGATGTAAAAGTGTGAGAGGGAGTTCATACTTCAGAATTCGAAAGCACTTCAGTCTCCTAATGGCCTGTTCAACATATATGCGACGTTTAGCAATGACCTCTGTCGTTCTAACATCTGATACGCTCATCTGAGAGACTCCCGTCTCCCAGGAGGCACCAACAGTTCAGCACAGAGAAGGGCAAGTTCCTCAATTATTGGGAAACCCCTGTCAGCAAGTACAATATCGTAATCCTCAATCAAATCAAGGAACCCAGAATTTAGTGTGACATACTTATCACTTGTACGCCCCCCCCCCCAAAAGTTTTTGATACAAAATTAATCATCCCTGCAGGAGTGATACTGATAAGAATTTTTGCAGTATGATGATGTTTGTAATCACTCCAAGTGAGAGCCTGTACCTGCAAATTGTTTGGTGTTTCTATAAAAACTTCTGTGCAGTCAATAATATGCCTAGCTCTGCAAAACTTTGGATTTCGGAAAGAGGGAGGGAGATTTTCTCTTACTACTTCTTTTGCAGGATTGAAAACTAGTGACCCTAAAAATTTTGATAAAAATTTGATCCATGTTGTGATAACATTTGATACTTGTGTACAAGAAATTCCAAATCTATCAGCTAAGTCTTCATTTAGAACACTAAGGCGCAGTTTCATCATTGTCATGATAAACTCTTCCCTATGTGTAAGAGTTCTTTTAACTCTGCTATCATACCTCTTATAGCGAATAGGGTTACACACCTTGCTAGGTCCCTTCCAGTACCTGATGTGCCTGAAATATTTGTTCATGCAAGACTCAATTTTCAAGAAACTTGCCAATGTTGGAATTCCTGTATAAAATTTTACTTTTTTATCTGATCTAAGGATAGACTGAATTTGAAATGGCTTTCTTAATAAATCAGTTACCGTACTCTTAGACTTTGAAAGTTCTTTTTCTAAGTATTTTACCCTGTTCCTTAGCCTTTTCAATTCAACAGATTCTGAAGACTCAGCAGAGGTTTGAATATTTGAAACTGAGTAGCTGTGATCAACATTATATGTAAGATCTAATGGTAAGGATTCAGAACAGTCATCTTTCTCAGAAGAAATGGCATGTTCTGTCATAGAGTTTTCATTGATATTACAATTACTATTAATATTTTGCGACTTCCTGCATTTTTTGGGGACATGATCTACATTTTCACGTGCTGTAGGAGGTGGACGAGCCTTAATTTCTCTACGAGACTCATATCCAAGATGTAGTGATGGATATGGGTTAGCAGCGGTTGGATTTCCATCAGCAAAGTGAACGGAACAAACTCGAGAATCAGAAGTTGGAAGCCAAATTTTGTTCCCTTTCTTCCTGTTTACAATGGATGTCCACTTCTGTCTGCCCTCTGGATCTCGAAGTTCAGTTGGAAAAGTGAATAAGCAAAATGGGGGATCGCAAATACAAGAGCCTGTTCCTTTGTTACAGTTATGAATATTACAGTTTTGACATCTCCATTTCTCCAATTTATGTTCACCATTAGAGCACTGAATAAACGCACAACATCTCCGTGATTTTGGCATCAAGTAACAATAAAAATGCTCTAAACTGTTTAACAATGAAAGTATAACACAACAAGAAGGGTATATATATATATATATATATATATACTATACCATGTGTATGTCTTAGTAAACCTGAAACATTGAAGCAAGTCGGATTAGACACTTTTTTTTTGACATTCATTCTTAAGGTTTACAGTGCATGTGGTGGAAATTGTCAACAACTGAGATCTCCTATAGCCAAATTACAAGGGGGACTTAATGGGGCATAAGACCAAAGAAATTAATTTTGCTTATAACATAACTGGTACCTAAAATTTGACTTCATATTACATGTAAAAAAAAATAACTCAATTCAAATCTAGTTATTATAGCTAAATGATTTTATTATTAACCTGGTGTATGATCACAATTAATTAAAACCATTAATAATTAGTAATTTATATAACTGGTGATACTTATATTGTATCAAACAAAAACAATAACATTAGCCTGGGCCTAATCGCCCTAATCTAACCTCTATGATAAAGCAGTCTGATCAAAACACAGCCTGTAGTGTGATGAAACTACACGCTCGAATGCAAGGAAACGGATTATTAGGCCTTTTATCATTGAATATTAGCGTTCGATAAATATTTTCACCACAGTCCTATAGCCTAGATCTAATTTTAACATCATTGTAATAATATTGTCTAATAGACTCATTAAATTACTATTATTATAAATTAGGCCTACACGAAACACATCACGTCATACTCATACTCAATGCATTTGCATTATTCAAAATTAAATGAAACTATTTAATTTTTATAACTAGCAGACTGATACATACATTAATACACATGTCTGGCACGATAAAAAGTATGTACCCGTTTTAGTTTAACTTCCTTTTCAGTTTTACGACGACTGTACACTCGTTTCGCTTATTAAAATGTCCAGTTGTTTGAATTCAACAAAAAACTAAGGTTCCCTGTACACATTGCTGTGCACGTAAAAGACCCCCTGGCTGTTGGAATTCGATATAAGAGTAGGGCAACATTTCCCTTAAAGCACACTGTATGATATATACCCATCTTCATTAGCCAATTGGGAGCAGAGATGCAGGACGTTAAACCCCCATTTTATTTCATCTTTTCATCTCATCTTTGACGAGGCAAACCAACACATCACACATAGGCCTACAATATAATTAAATCAACACTTTCATTTTTTAACCGTCTAGTCAATTTAAGTCAACTAATACATGGTATGTTATGTTTTTTCAGTTAACGACATTGGAAAGATCCAGACAGTTGGAAATATATATTCTCGTGGAAACTTTTTCTCGCAGACCCTGATGAAACTTAACGTATAGTTTGATTGCTCGATACTTTTGAAAAAAAAATATAAATGTTCGATTAATAAATGTGTGATCTATTTATTTTGGGATTTCGGCGGGGGACATAGCCTTCCTATTGGCTTGTTTTTCTTCTTATGGCAATGCCTAGTATTCTGCTATTTCAAGTGTAGGGAATCTAGATTTGGAGACACAATACATGTTTGGTCTGAGTGAATAGCTGCCCTATTATTTGACTTTCATCCCAAATTTCAAGACATTTGTTCTGACTTCTGACCCATTTGAGCATAATAATCTACCTGGGTCTGTAACTGGACAAAACATGATATGTTTTATGTAACAAAATAGAGACCCAGTCTCGATGTGGCAAAATAAATTGTTTATTTATACATTGTGACATTTGGAATGTTGATAGAAAAAGTTAATTCCAATACTAATAAAATTGTGTTATATATTGACAACCCCTGCATAAGTTATAAAATGATGGAATTCATTCCTTATTTTTCAGAATCTTGGAAGAGTATGTATGATAACAACGAGAGACCCCCTACCACACCTTTTGAATATTACACCATCAATTTAATTCTGGAAAAGAATGCATTTGACCCATTTTTTTTCATTTTTTTTTTGTGTTTAATGTTAAATATATCCGAACACAATTATATTTTAACAACAAAACACATACTTATGGAAAACAGCTACTAGTGTATTTAAGGCGACGTTTCGTAGAGTATTCTCTCAACGTTATCAAGCTAATACAGTAAAACAGGTATGAGGCAAATATATATAGACAGAATACAACATAACCGAAACCATACTTAGCAACAACATGATCAATTCTCTCCAGAAATTTGTGTATAATATAGAAGGTAGAAATTGGTCGGAAATCATAAAGTATCTAATAGGCATTTCTGAAAACAAAATGTAGATCAAATATTACAGAATTACAAAAAAAACCTTTACATTGCTTATGAGATCAAATAGGTTTTAATATCCTAGTTTTCTGTGTTATTAATTCTGCCCTACAACCTACTCTTATATCAAATATCAAATATTTCAACTGTCAAGGGTTCTTTTAACGGAACCCAGGGGGGAGGCGAATGGTTAACACGCGCACATTGGATCAGAAGGTCTGTCATTGAGTCAAATAATTCAATTGTCACAGATTCTTTAAAGTGAACGCAGTGGGGGTGGTTTTGATCCGGGCTTGTACACAATTGACCAAGCTTGTGTCGAGTGGACACTAAACCTCATTTCTCGCGCTCTCTTTAAAATGCATGGCAATGTGTATATGAGACCTAGGTTTATTGTCCTATCCAAACGACTATATATTGTCCATATGCCATGATTTTCCGGCGTGGTTCTCCCTTGTCAGTGATGCAGGACGGAGGGGCTGACAAGGAAAGCTGTCTAGTCGTTCGGATGGGACGAAAAACCGAGGTCCCGTGTACACATTGGCGTGCACGTAAAAGATCCCTTGGCAGTTGGAATTCGATATAAGAGTAGGCCGTAGTGCCGCTGTCCGGGCAAAATTTCCCTCATAGCACACTGTATGGCGTATGCCCGTCTTCATTAGCCCAGGTTAGGAGCAGAACAGTAGGACGTTAAACTCCATTTCATTTCATTTTCCCTATGCCATGTCCTACACTACTTACATGGGGGAACTATACTGAGAAATCCAGTTGAAATTTCTCGGCCAAAGCCTTATACTCACTGTGCCCCCCCCCCTGCTTATGACTGGTAATCGTATATAAATATTTTGTACATATTATTTAATATTTGCCATTTTCTCTGATATTTTTATATTGAAATCCTGCAATCTTGATGCTTTTCTCCTTTTATGTACAAACTATTCATTTTGTTGGTCTTTTTTTTAATGAGGAAAGGGATCTACATCTTTTTATTACTACATCTTTTTATTAATGCAAAATAGTGCATTTTTCTTTTGTATGCTAGTTATTTCTAGATGCCCCACAAAATCACTTGTAACATGACTTTGTAGTACATTTCAATTTTTCAAAGTAATTCAATTTAGTGCATAATTTATCTTATTAGTGCTTGGTTTGGATGTTATTAAATTTAGATATATTTGAATTATATATTTTTTGGGTGTGGGGTAGGGATACTGTGTACATGTCTTTATATTCTCAGTACTTGTTTTAGGGTAAAGAAAAATTTAAATATTTTTTTTATATCTTGTGATGGGGGGGGGGGGGGGGTGGGGTTGTTGTCATTATATAACACAATTTTATTAATATTATTTCTGTTTTTCGTCTATTTAGTTTTGGTATTAATTTACTTTTTCTCTACCATTTTATGAATAAATAATAATTTAACAAAAATAATTATTGTTACTTCATTTATCAAACTTTACAGGTTACACAGAGCAAAAGGAGGGGTGCTAAATGGGAAAGGTTGCTATACTGGATAAAAATTGGGGGAAAATACAACAAAAGTTTTTGTTGATGGTTATACACAAGTTTGTTTGAAACCACACAAGTTTCAACACATGTTTCAGAAATTTCAACACAAGTTTCAGAAATTTCAACACAAGTTTCAGAAATTTCAACACACGACCCGCAGCACAGCCAAGCCGTTTGGGTTATATTTGTCATACATATATTGCGATTAATTTCCCAATTTCTGTAATACATTAGAAGATATTCTTAATATAATAAAATCATTCAAATATAATATTGCCATGTAAATTAACTGAAATAAATACTTCAAATTCTTATAATCATAGGGGGGTTAGATGGCAGAATAGTTAGCACGTGCGCACCGCTGTATCATAAGGTCTGTTTTGAGTCAACTGGCGTGGTTTCGATTCCCCGGTTGTACGTGACAAGGAGTACGGTCGCTTGTCCAATCTCGTGGGTTTTCTCCGGGTCTTCCGGTTTCCTCCCACGGCTAAAGATCCCTACGCGCAAGCGCATTATTGAAATAAAATTGAACCATATGTAGTCCCGAAATAATCTAGTTTGTGTCGAGTGCACGTTAAACTATCTCTCTCTCTCTCTCTCGCTGTGTTGTAAGTCATTTTCTAATGCACCCTCACTCCCCCCTCTCTCTCTCTCTCTCTTATAGTCATAAGGAAAAACTCAGTGCACAGCCGGGCCGATTGGATTCTAGGCCTCTATGTTACACAGAGTAACGAATTTCAAATTTCTGGGAATAAAGGATAATAGGCCTACTCACTCAAATACCATTTATTTTATGGAAGTTAATTGAAAAAAAAAATACCCCAAAATCTTTAAAACATTACAAACAGACTCACTGCACAGCGAGGCCAGTTGAGTTCTATATGTGATATAGTGCGAGGAATTCCGCCATTCATGTGATATATATAAGATACTTTTCTTAATTTATATAATAAAATCACCCAAATATTATTTTTCTATGAAAGTGAATTCAAAGAAATACTTTAAAGTCTTTCAAACTTAATAAAAAGACTCACTGCATAGCGAGGCAAATTGGATTAGGCTCTGTACACGGTATTAGATGACGAATGTCTGTATTTCAGGGACATATAGGATAATGTGTTTTATATACGTAAAACATTCGAAAGAAATATTATCTTATGAAAATCAATAGAAAAAATACTCCCAAAGCTTTCAAACAGCGAGGTCGATTTAATACTTTATGTGGTAGTGCTATGAATTCCGCTATTTCTGTGATATGTAAGATACTATTCTTAATTTATATAATACAATCGCTCAAATATTATTTTTGTATGAAAATTAATTCAAAGAAATACTTTATAATCTTTCAAAATTAAGGAAAAGTCTCACTGCAAAGCGAGGCCGATTGTATACTTCATGCGGTGTGCGATGAATTCCGATAGTTCTGTGATATATAAAATATTATTATTGATTTATATAACAATCACTCAAACATTATTTTCTTTTATGAAAATTAATTCAAAAAAATACTTCAAAATCTTTCAAACGTAATATAAAAAAAGAACTTACTGCATAGCGATGCCGGTTGGGTTCAAAATGTATGGCTGCATAGCGAGGCCGATTAGGCTCTAGACGCGGTATTGGATGATGAATTTCCGTGTTCCTGGGATATATAGGATAATGTTCTTAATATACGTAACACATTCGAAAGAAATATCTTTATTTTATGAAAAGCAATTTAAAAAATACCCCCCAAATCTTTCAAACATAAGAAAAAACACTGACTGCACAGCGAAGCCGATATTCTATTTGCGATATAGGGCGACGCATTTCACTATTTCTGAGATATACAGAATAATACTCATTGAAATATAATTCTTTAATGAAAATTTATTGAAAAAATACCAAAATATCTTTTAAAATAGAAGAAAAAGACTAACTGCACAGTGAGGCTGATTGCGGTCTATAAGTGGTATAATGCGATGAAGATACTATCCTTAATTTACATATTAAAATCACCCAAATATTATTTTTCTATGGAAATTAATTCATTGAAGTACTTTAAAACCTTTCAAACATAAGAAAACGACTGACTGCATAGCAAGGCCGATTCGGGTTCAAAATGTAGTGACTGCATAGCGAGGCCGATTGTATATTCTATTTGTGATATAGGGTGATGCATTTCACTAGTATTTCTAAGATATATAGGATAATACTCAATGAAATATCATTTTTTAAATGAAAATTAAATGAAAAAATACTAGAAAATCTTTCAAAAAAAAAAAAAAGACATTATGCAAAGCGAGGCCTATTGCGGTCCATATGTGATATCGTGCGAGGAATTCCGCTATTTCTGGAATATATAAGATACTATTCTTAATTTATATAATACAATCACTCAAATATTAGTTTTCTATGAAAATTAATTAAAAGAAATACTTTTAAATCTTTCGAAAATAAGAAAAACGCTGACTGCATGGCAAGGCCGATTGGGCTCTATATGTTATTTTGAGTGATGAATTTCCGTATTTCTGGGATATACAGAATAATACTCAGTTAAATATTATTAAATATTTTATGAAAATTAATTGAAAAAATACCCCCAAATTTTTCAAACATTAAAAAAATGACCCACTGCACAGCAAGTCGGATATGGGTTCTATTTCTGGGATATTTTATTTATCACCCAAAGCTTTGTTACATGCACAAATAAATAAATATAATTCTTTGTTGTAGATTTTACTTTTACTGACCCTGATTACATTACGGCGTAGTGATACATCATTTTTGACAGCAATTCAACCATTGCAAAGTCCTTTATATTGACCCAGTGTTTCCATCAAGGTCAATTAAATAACAATAGTTCATTTTTAATAAAAAAAAAGTTACTTTTAATGCTAGTTTGACATCGTTTTACATTTAGTATTGAGTCGAGGCCTAAATTTAATGGTTCCTGAAGTTTTTTCGGGCTAATTTATATGCATGTAGTAATCAGCTATGATCAGTGACACCTTTTGTGAGAATCTATTTATCCCTTCACTATGGGTATTGTCCATTGTCAATACTGCACTTGACTTATAATTAATGTGCATTATTGTGTATGATAAAACAATGTAGACCAGACATCAGTTAGTTTCAACTTCTTCAATTTCTTGATCATAATTAGGGGACAAATAAACCTAGGGGACAAATAGACCTAGGGGATGAATTGTCCAGGGACAAATTGTCCCCGGGGATGAATTATCCGGGGACGAATAGTCCTAGGGGACTAATTATCCAGGGACGAATTGTCTGGCGACGAATTATCTGGGGACGAATTGTCCGAGAACGAGTTGTCAGGGGACAAGTTGTCCGGGGAGGAATTGTCCCGTACCCTTAAAAGGCCGGGCATATTCAGTGCTGTACGTATAGGCTCCACACTGACTTAACCCTTTATTGGTCCTCTACTCGTGACATTGTGCATGGACCGCTATTGTCGGCTACCGATTAGTCGAAAAATAAAACTATAAATTATCATATTACTTGATGATCGCAACTACACACCATACTGACAATCATTCTGTACACAGAGAACTATCTACTTTGAGAATAGATCTCTGCGCTGAATAGCCGCCATATTCAAAAAGCAGTATACTATTTTGTAATGTGGTTCTAGTCGGCTTTACATAGTTCATACACACAAAGACTAAATAAGCATTTTATTAAATAGAAGCATAATAAATACACATGAAATTCTCGAAGTATACTTAGTTACGTACTTACGTTAATAACATAATACCATAGAACTTATAATGTATTATAAGGTCCATGATAATACTTGACTGTGGTACTTCTGACAGTTTGGCCACGGCCATATTTATGATACATTATGTAAGATTTAGATAAAGAGCTAGCCATTCTTGCTATAATAGTTGGAAAATAGATAATGTAAAATTAATAATTTGAAAATTTCATTCAAATTACTCTATTGCGAGCGAAGATATTGGCCTTTAAAGCTGAATTCCGATTACAAAACTGCAGAAATAATTAAATAAAAAGAACGTAACGCTTAAAACAACCGCCATACTTGTTTTCAATTTATAGAACAACAATGGCGATCGCTTTGGCGGACAAGCACACAGACAGGCCACACCCACTTCCAGTAAATGCCGTATCAAGCAAGGTGTTTACATCCGGTTAGCTAGTCAACTACCAATCAAATCTCTCCCCTCATTTATAGATCCGCCCGTAAAACAGTAGTTATGCCAACAACATGGAATTTTGCAACTTTCTGAAGTGAAAACATACCTATCTGATGGAGGGAACAACAGTTTTGTTGCTGCTTTGAATATGGAAAAAAAAAATCATAACTGATCGAATCCTCCGATAAAGGATTAGTAATGACCCTTGATCGCCATTATAAATACAATTGAAAGTGAAAACATACTAATTTGATGGAGAGGATTACAGTTTTATTGCTGCTTTGGATATATTTTGGAACGATACTACTAGACTTTATGACGCAGAAAGTATTTGGTGTTTCTACCCTGTTATGCAAAACATTTCACGAAATAAGAAACAATTCGACGATTTGTTATTGTTTGGGGTAAATCAGTTTTTCTTTTTTTAGAGCAAAAGTACATCGTGGTTGATTTATTTCGTCTAATTAGAAGAATAATATGTACCTGATCAGACATAATTGTGTAGCAATAATATTTTATGTGAGCTGATAGTATTTGGTGTTTCTACCCTGTTATGCAAAACATTTCACGAAATAAGAAACAATTGGACGATTTGTTATTGTTTGGGGTAAAGCAGTTTTTCTTTTTTTTTAGAGCAAAAGTACATCGTGGTTGATTTATTTCGTCTAATTAGTAGAATAATATGTACCTGATCAGACATAATTGTGTAGCAATAATATTTTCTGTGTGCTGATAGTGAAAAAACTTCAATCAGTCAGGAGGTAATTGGTAGTTGACTAGCTAACCGGATGTGGACACCTTGCTTGATACGCATTTACTGGAAGTGGGCGTGAACTATGTGTTTGTCTGCCCAAAGCGATCGCCATGTTTCTTTTACAATTTGAAAACAAGTATGGCGGTCGTTTAGGTCGTTACCTTTTTTTTATTTAATTATTTCTGTAGTTTTGTAATCGGACTTCAGCTTTAAAGTTTTGACAAGAAGTGTGCAATAATTTCAACTGGTTGTTCGAAGCTAAGTCTCGCTCCTCCATTTTTAAATATGACTGAACCGTTCTAATCTATTTAATATCGGAGAAACCCTTTGCCATCGAGAGTTGATTATGGCCTGGATCAGTTTATTAATATCTAATTAATAATTTAGAAAACATTTCAGGCCTAAAGAAAGACCTGCAATAGGCAGATTTAGCTCTTGCATAATGTATGTTTAAGATTAGAAAAGTAATCAACTAGTTACTGCGTCATATTTATCAAAGGTTACTACCGGCAGCTGAACGCAGGGAAGGCCAGGGTGTGCACTAGTGTAAATGAGTCGTTATCTGATAAGCTAATCCGTAAATATGCAAGTAGGTTAAAGTTACAGTGACACCGATGTCCAATAAAATCTTACTTGCGACATTTTGCCAATAATCTGTGGATTTATTCGCTGTATGTCTAAGTTTACCAGCATGCCATTCTCTCCTCTTTTCTTCTTTCTTGACCCATTTATCCTCTATAACTGTAAATATAATAAAGTTTGAATTTCAAAAAGGCTCTTTTTTTAACCAGATTCCGTAATTCGATGACTTACTTGTAGATGTGATACCGTGAAGTCAAAGCCTGATGGTGGGACTTAATCGTAATAACGATATTCGATAAAGACGGTGACGGTGAAAATACGGCCGCAAAGCAGCTATGTCGCTAAAAATGATATCCATAGCTAGGAAAACTTGGATATTGACTAAATTTTATAAGGATATTTTATGCATTCAATAAATCTGATCTTTATCATGTTCACAAGCTTTTCCTGACACGTAATATATCTCTAGAACATAAAGTCCTAGAATGCTGCAAGTTAACAGGTTCATCCTTTCAGATGCCAATGCTTCACACCAAATTCGAAAACAATCATTTAAAAGCTGCATAGCCTGTATCGATAGAGCTTATCCGCTCGTGACCCAATGCTTCACAACAAATTTGAAAAAAAGAAATCCGTTAAAAACAAAAACCTGTATCGCGATAACAATCCGTTAAAAACAAAACCTGTATCGAGATAACAAACCAAGTAGACGGACCAACCCATACAGAACTGTGAAGGTATTAATATGGAAACAACTCCAAGACCTGAAACTGCGGATATTCTAGCATATCCGGTTCATTTGTGTAATCAAAAGCTAGGATAATGTTATAAATTTGGTTGAGGTTAAATTTCCAGTAAACGGTTACGTTTTGAAGTCTGTTTGTATAATTACCCATTATACGTATACTTGGTGGAATTACCTGTTTGCTAAGTTTTGAAAGTATGTTCTTAACACCAACACTCATTTCTTTACTCAATCAGTGTATGTTGTATTAAAATTCGTTACTGCCCCGTTTTAAATAATTTCAACAAATGTTTTGCCCTTTAATTAACGGATAAGGCATTATCAAACGTTAGGCACTAGTAAGTGTTATTACCTGGTTGATTTTAACCTTAAAACATACAAGCATTTCATACAAGTCATATACTTACCATCAACATTCTTGTTTTTATCAGTTTTAGGTGGTAAATTTAATAGATAATCTACTTCTTTCCTCTTTGAATTAAGCTAAAAAAAAATCAAATAATACATACACGGAATTGTACTGTTAGTTGGTTAGCCATCATCTAGACTTGAGCAGACTGGGATTATTTGTTGCAGACAGCTCGATTTCTTATCGGTTATAAGGTGTCGTGTAAAGCGCCCAACCAGCTTGGTATGTTAGGAATTACATAGTATCCATTGTCTTTATTGTTACACCACAATGTTAATTTGAGCAATATACTATAACACATACTTATGGAAGAACAATTACTGATTTATTTAGGCGACGTTTCGAAGAGTATTCTCCCAACGTTTTCAAGCAAGTACAGTAACAAATTGGTGTTGTTTTTTATTACAGATTTAACGTCCAATACAATAAATATGATATAATGGACAGGTTGATTTAATTAAATTATTTACACTTGAAAATTGTTAAAAACACAAAACAATAAAGTCCTCGGATATCAAAAGGTCCTTAAAACACACTTATAAATTCGCTGTCGTGAGAAGTTACCTGAAAAGCAACCCACGCACCCCCCCCCCCCCCACACACACACACAGGTTCCTATTCCTTTATTTTGTCATTATTTTCCCCTAGTATATTGTTATATTAAATCATGCAGTAGACTGAACCGCCATACAGTCCTACAACAATAGTTCCAGATACGGGTTCCGTAAGGGGAAAAAGGGGGAATTTCGCCACGACACCGGAACGGATTGTCCGAGAACCATGAAATTTGGACACAATACGCATATTACCACCCCGGATTCTGTACTAGTTATATTGTTCTCTATCTTAACGTTAATTTATTCTGATATTATTAAAGCATTCAGGTGACTTGAGGGCCAACCTGGTCTACACAACCAGTTATCTTTCCTTGACTAGTGCTCTTGTAACGCAGCTAACTTAACAGTTAATTCCCGATTCTGCCATGAATTTTGAGAATTTATGACATATGACAATGACATATTCCGAGAGGGAAAGAGTCCATTTTGGAGGGTTTATTGAAGTTTGGCATCTTCAATTAAACTTCGCACAGGGAATCTTTTCTCTTCCAACTTACTGCAGGCAATGATGATATGATTAACGGTTAAATTGTGGCCACATTCGCACTTCACTGGGTTAAATTTATGGTCGGTAATTAAATCCTTAGTTCTTAATCTTGTGATTAACCCAACCAGATCGTTGTTTAAATTGAATCTAAAAGTATTTGCTCTGGCGAACTCACAATTTCCCATTCTGATTTAATTTTAGTTTTGACGACGTTATTAAATTCCTGAACGCTATATTTTAAGTATTTTGGTCTCGCAGAGCCTGGGTCCTTTGCGAACCAAATTGTTTGCGGACTCATTGCCTGCTATGCCAACATGGGATGGTATCCATGTAAATTCTACGGTTTTATTTTTGTTTCGGAGGGAATAAACACTTGCTCGAATATTCTGAGCAATTTCTGGTCTAGGTGCTTTTATATCCTGTATTATTGACTTTATGCTGCCAAGTGAGTCTGACACAATGAATGCTCTTTGAACGGTGGATGACACGAGCCACTCAAGAGCTGTGGATATTGCATTTAATTCTGCTGTATAGATAGAACATCCATCTGGTAGCCTTTTGGATATATTAATATTAAATTCGGGAATGACTACACCTAATGCAGTTTGGGTAGTGTTTGGATCGTGAGATCCGTCCGTGTATATTTTCACATGCGATGACCATTTTTCGTTCAAGAATTCCCTCGATAGCATTAGAGCGTGTTGTGGATTTTCTTTTTTCTTGACAACGTTACCTAGGCTTATGTCATAGTTTGGGGCTTGATACGAAAATACTCTCTCAGTAATCTGATAGTGATCTAATCTTAGGTCTTTTAATGGATCATTTGCTTTGTGACCGGACGGCTGAGTCTGATTTGACATTTGTTTTGAATTTTTTCCTTGATGTTTTTGTACACTTAAATGTTGGACAGCTGTCCCCAAGGTACTGTAACTTGGCCCAGTATCTCAATGCCAGTTCATTTCGCCTCAATTCGAGTGACATTTCACCTACCCCCTGCAATAGACTTTCCCTTTTTGTGCCAAATGAGGCTTTCGTTGCTATCTTTATTGCCTGATATTGTAATCTGTCTAGTTTAGCAAGAGCTGTTTTATTTGCACTTGCAAACGCGACACAACCATAGTCACATATTAATCTTATCATGGACCTATATATCATTAGCAGACTATATGGCAATTATATATAGACAAGCAATAAAAACAAATCAGTGGTCTCACTAATCCTTTATATGCACCTTACCTTTGATCATGTTGTTCTTATGCTACTTGTGTTACTTCCCTGAGTTGATCTCTGACTTTAAACCTGTGTATTTTAACACCTTTAAACCAAAAATAAAAGTTTCAAACAAGCCAAGAAAGACTAAAACAGGTAGAGGAGTAAATATGGCAAATTTGATTCAAGTAACTAAGTTATCCTCCAATCCTTGTCCTATGATTTCCAATTTCAATTTCTGTCTTTTAAACTGTCAGTCCATTAGAAACAAAGCCAATGAAATTCAAGAATTTATTTTAGATAATGACCTCGATATTTTTGTCTCAATCGAGACCTGGCTAAAAGATGATTGCAGCATTACTCTAAACCAACTTCTTCCAACTGACTACTCTGCATTGGCGACCAACCGTACTAATAAGAGGGGAAGGGGTATAGCAGTCTTTTTCAAATCTACCATTAAAGCATATAAGATTAAAATAGGTTCTTTTGTTAGTTGCGAAGTACAACACACCGCCATTAAGCACCATAACGAATTATTCATCTCATCTCATTGTATCGACCTCCTAATTCTGCCTCTGTTGAAACTTTTTTCAACGACTTATTGGACATACTTCATGAAATTACGTCATGTGCTGGAAAACTTTTGATATGTGGTGATATAAATCTTCACCTGGATGTTGATTCCAAAACCACTACACAGTTCTATGATATTCTTGAATCTTTTGACCTCGTTCAACATGTGACTATACCTACTCACAATAAAGGCCACCTACTAGATGTTGTTATTACCCGTAGATCCGATTCTTTAGTGTTCAACTTATCTGTAGACAACCATCTCATTTCTGATCATTTTTCAATCATGGCTGTCCTCTCACTTCCAAAACCTAAATCATTGCAGAAGACTGTATCATATCGCAAACTGAGAGCCATCAACTTAACCAACTTGAAATCTGATATCTTAAATGACAGTGCCCTTAATAAAATTAGCAATTTCTGTGATATTTCTGATCAACTTGAAATCTATAATACAGTGCTTCAAGGCATTATTGATAGCCATGCACCAATTGTCACAAAAACACTCACCATCAGACCAAATCGTAAATGGTACAACAATTCTGTTCGTGAAAGCAAACGGGCACGTCGCAAGGCGGAAAAGGTCTTGCGCAAGAGTAAGCTTGAAATTGACAGACAAATATATGCAAAGGCTCGTAATGATACGAACATCCTCATCAATCAGACCAAACAGAATTTTGTTTTAAATCGTATACAAGAAAATAATAAAAACCCTAAAGAACTTAACAAAATTTTGAACAATATGATGAAAACTGGTGACAGTAACCTTTTACCTGAGCATCATGATCCCAAGCTACTCGCTGAATCTTTCAGTCAGTTCTTCAACAATAAAATTGTTACCACACGTAGGGCACTTGATAATGGTTCTTCATCGGTATCTGATAACGATATTGAAGTAAACTTCACTGGTTCACCACTATCAACGTTTTCAATAGCTGCTGTTGATGAAATCCAATCAATCATTTCTACATCCTCTTCCTCTTCTTGTGAGCTAGATGTATTCCCAACCCACCTTGTTAAAAGCTGGTCTACAGAACCGTGTCCTGTTATCTGTAGCATTGTGAATACTTCCCTATCTACTGGAAAATTTCCTGATGCGTTGAAAGAAGCATTGGTCTTTCCACTTCTCAAGAAGAGTACATTAGATTACAACGATTTGAAAAGCTACAGACCTGTCTTTAACCTGTCTTTCATCTCTAGACTTATTGAAAAGGTTGTAGCAGTGCGTTTCAAAGCCCACCTGAAGTTACACAATCTTAACGAACCCTTCCAATCAGCATACAGAAGCAAACATAGTACAGAAACAGCCTTAACTCGTGTGAATAATGATATCTTAACTCGTCTTGATAATAAAAATGTGGTTTTACTGGTTCTTCTTGATTTAAGTGCCGCCTTCGACACAATCGACCAGTCTCTACTGTTAAAACGGCTACATGACGTTTTCGGACTCGAGGGTAGTGTGCTAAATTGGTTCCGGTCATATCTTACATCCCGTCACCAATCCGTTTTCATCAATAAGGTTAAGTCTTCATCTGTAGAACTTAAATTCGGCGTGCCCCAGGGATCGGTGCTCGGACCGTTGCTCTTTATTGCTTACACCACTCCTCTAGGGCGTATTTTGAAATCATTCAATCTGAATTATCACATCTATGCTGATGATACTCAACTTTACATTTCAGTTAAACCCGAAAATGAATTTCTTCGAGTGTCTAAAATTGAATCATGCATTGATGCTATTAAGTGCTGGATAAAAAAGAACTTCTTAAAACTCAATGATGAAAAAACAGAGTTCGTGCAAATCGGTTCTTATCATTTATCCAAAATATCTGTAAGTAATATCTCAATTGGTAATTTTAATGTTAACCCGGTTAATAGTGTTAAGAATATGAACATGAATGCTCACATCTCCTCAATCTGTAAACTTCCAACTTCCAACTTCACAAAATTGGACGGATTCGCAATTTCCTCGACATTGACTCTACAAAACTGTTAATTAACTCTTTGGTGACCTCACGTCTCGATTACTGCAACTCGTTACTCTACAACTTACCAGCATATCAAATTAATAGACTACAAAAGATTAAAAACAAAGCTGCAAGAATTGTTACAAGAACTAAATTATACACCAATATTACCCCCGTTTTGAAAGAACCAGAATCGATTTTAAAATTCTCATGCTGACTTTCTGTGCTTTGTCATGTGACGACTCTCCTGTATATATTAAAGAATTAATTCAACCCTACCACCCTACCAGAAATCTTCGTTCCGAAACTAAATACCTTATTAAATCAGTAACTGCAAACTCTTCTTTCGGTAGACGCTCCTTTGCTTTTGCGGCAGCAGAACTGTGGAATTCTAATGATTTTCCTATAGAACTAAAGTACTGTGCATCAATTGACCGTTTTAAAAAGAATCTTAAAACCCATCTTTTTAGAAACGTTTTCTTTTAACTGTTGATTTTCTAACTAGTGACAGTAGTGTTTTTGTTTTAATTGACCATAATGTTACCAAAGAGCAGCTTCTGTTGGATTTTAGGACATTATTATTATTATTATTATTATGCCTTTGATCTTGTTGTTGTCATGCATGGTTTTTGTTTGTTGTTATTGCTTGTCTATATATAATTGCCATACACATTAGTTACTGTCGCCTAAATAAATCAGTAATTGTTCTTCCATAAGTATGTGTTATAGTTTATTGCTCTATCCAGTTACTAAATGCCTCTAAAAGATAATTAATTTAAGCACACACGGTGGCTGAGTGAGGAAGTCGCTTGCTTACTAACCATGAAGTCAGGGGTTCGATTCCTGTGTTGGCCGAGAAAGTTACCTGGGATTTCCAACGTTTCCCCTTGTCGGTGGTACAGGATGGAGGGGCTGGCAAGAAGCAGCGTCTATAGTCTTTCGGATGGGACGACATTCGAGGTCTTGTGTATATTATTATGTTCGCGTGTACAAAAAAGAACCCTTGACATTCGGAATTCAGCTGTCTGGGTAAAATGTCTGTCGTAGCTCACTGTATGCCGTATGCCCGTCTTTATTATCCAAGTTGGCACAAAAAAAGTAGGACTTTCAACCCCAGAATGGAATTTGCATATAAACGCCCTTTTGTTTTAGTTTTTAGCCTGCCAAACCTCTTGGGTGTTTTTCCTGGATACTCCGATTTCATTCCACTACTAAGTACCTCTACGTGTAAGTGACTTATTGAAATAAGATTGTTTGTGCCGAACTGACCTAGGTTGTGTAGAGTGGACGTTACCACACCACTACCCCTGTTTATGTCTGTCTCTGCCCCCCCCCCCTTGTGGTGAGCCAGGTATCTAAATTTATAAAATATTTGATTTTGATTTTGATATTCTACTTTATAATACCCCTACCTCATCGCTACTAATGATATCTGCCGAACAGTACAACCACAATATAACTATCATTGCTAGAAAATAATATACAACAAATTAATAGGGTTTCTGGTTGCATAGGTTTCATATGCTTGTTTCTCAATAATATCAGTAAATTCTTTAAACCATTCACATTTCAAATTTTAGACATTTTTGGACAAGACAACAAAGGCGGAACTTCGCTTAACAAAGTGGATCTAGAGACACACTATAAAAATGGAAGTCTATCATCTGATATAAAAAAAAGATGTGGCGCCGGAACTATATTTTGAGTGGGTTGGCAGACTGAAGGGGTTGAAGGGGTGGGGGTGGGAATCATTTTCTATTATATCTGCTGGAATATACCACCTAGATACCTACTCCCTACGGCTGAAATATATATGACTGTAGATGTTATATGGGTTCATTGCTGGAGACTACTCATATAGCTCTATTTTGAAGAATGCAAAATAAACTATGAAGGAAACCTCAGAAAAGTGGGTTGATAAAATATACCGTTTGCCAACCACCTGTAAAAACTGGTCGGCGAACGTCAACCCAGCCGATAGGGTTCCCGCGCCACTGAAAAAGAGAAGACTGCGTAATCCACTACAAGATGAATCTGGGTTATAGAAGAAATGGTCACGCAAGGGTAGATCTAAAGTAAAAAACAAAAATCCGCTAGAATTCCGCGCAATGCTGCAGGCTTTTACGATACCCAAACATTATACGGTCACCGGATGCTAACCCCACACACCCCAAACACACATAACTGAGATATTCAGCCGTTCTTCGCATGCACAATACGATAGAAGGAGAGTGAGAAATATAGTTGAACAATTCACAACATAATCTTAGGTGGATTGAATCGGATATATATCGGATATCCAAATATGCAATGGAAAACTCAAAATTCCAAGAAATGACAATTTTAGAAAAATTGTAAATTTTGAAGAAAAATTGAGAACAACATCGATCGAATATAAATTCGACAGCTGTGTAATCACAAATGTCCCCAGCTATACAAAACTGTAACTCTTTTGAAAATCGGTTGGGAAATGACAAACTTTTTCAATTTTCGTGCACGTTAAAGATTCTAACTGTTAAAACCTTTCATGGGGGAAAATCAATATACAGAAGTCTATATGTGGCAATTTCTGAGATCTACGCGAATTGGAAAGAAAAAAAAAAGAACAGTGATCATTTACGATTGTCTATAGCATTCTAAACTGTTCCTCTTTATTACCCAACTGAGGCATTTTGGTTATAAATAGCTGCAAAGAAGCGCTTTTTATTCACTGGTATTAAGTGATGATGTCATGTAGACAAAAAAAAAATGGGACATTCATTTCAGGGGAAACTGTTATACTTACTAAAATGACGTATTTTCACCCTAGAAGATCCAATCCCATATTTTGTTTAAAGGACAATATTGGTGTCAGTCATTATAAAATATGTGATAGAGCTCGTTAAATATTTTTGAATTGTGAGATACCCCCTCACTGTCCCATATAATAACTTTTCAACTTCAATCTGTTATATAGAAGGACAACTCATGTTTGGCGTGACTTCCCGTTTCTTCACGTACATGTTACACGTCTCTCGTAGCAATGATCTCTGTGTTAAAATTATATTTGGAATGTATTTAACCAGTTCTATCACATATGTAATAATGACTGACATCAATATTGTCCTTTAACAGTAAAACACTCGTAGGTTGATTATTGTCATTGTGAAAGAAATGCTCCCTATATGTACGTAAAGCCATAAAACGCAATGCCTAATTCGTGAAATATTTCTGTTAAACGTTTTCTTGGGCTTTTGTGGAGTTCTGGGTTTATACCCAATATCAGTTCTCGGTAATAAACTTTGTTCGTGCAAACGCAACATTTGTCTTTTTTCACGATTTTAAGTAGTCCCATGTCACACGTTTTGAACGTGCATTCCAAATTCAACATTCATCACTTCGGAAAAATGCCACGCCTTACACAAGAAAACAGGAACAGGGCTATTGGCATGCTGGGTCAGGGGGCTTTACAGGTAGCCGTCGCCAGACACTTTAATGTCCACTCATCGACCATTGCTCGCCTCAGACAACGCTTCCACGCCACTGGAAGAGTTGCCGATCGACCCCGACCTGGAGCGCCACCTGTAACACTTTTTCTGATGGACGTCACCGTATCTACCGACGTCAATATGAACACTTTGTTCGTAACTGCGTGCTGGAAAGTGGTCGTTTCGGGGTAGGTGGCGTCATGGTTTGGGCTGCTATCAATGTCAACTTCCGGTCCCAGTTGGTGGTGGTCCAAGGCAATCTCAACGCTCAACATTATGTTGACGCCATCCTTCGTCCGGTGTTGCTTCCATTGCAGGCTCAACATGGCGTCCGTCGACAGATGGTTTTCCAGCACGACAACGCCCGATCCCACACTGTCAGGTTGACAAGAGACTTTCTGAACAAGCATCATGTCCGTATTATGTATTGGCCCGCTATGTCTCCCGACATGAACCCCATCGAACACTTTTGAGATGAACTTGGACGACGGGTTTGAACTCAAGATGTGACACCACGAACTGTTGCAGAGTTGGCACAGGTACTCAAATAGCATTGGCAAATAATCCCACAGCGTGTAGTAAGACATCTGAGCCAGTCCATGCCAAGGCGACTTCAGACATGTGTAAGAGCTCAGGGTGGACATATCCGATATTGACCTCAGCTGACCCCTGCATGGTTCTCTGACGTTTTGGTTTTGTGCACTTGTAGTGAATTCTTTCATGAAATTATCCACAGATGCTTGTTATCTCGATTGTGTCAATTGTTATGTACATTTGCTAAAAGTTGTTGCAGTAAATAAACTTTGAATTTAGCATTGCGTTTTTAATGGCTTTGACGTTGGCAAAGCTGATGGAGATGAATTAGCTACCATCCAGCCACAGACTACTATTACCCAATCAACGCCTGTACCTGGTACATCTACTCCGCCATCAAGAACAACAACTGTTCCTGTCGCTACTGGTAATAGGATTCCGAAGGAAAGGAAACTAGCGGGGAAATTAACCCTCGATTTCATCGTACCTGATTTACGGGAGATGTTCCGTGTTAAAGAAGTGTTGTGTTAAACAGTCACCCACTGACAGTGGCGGCGTCGGGGGGGGGGGGCATGTGTCCCCTCATAAATCTGGTCTGCCCTCTGTTTGGCCCCCAATGATTTTAGAAAATAAAATAAAAATTATTTGTGATACGTTTCGATAATCAATACCTTCTACGGTGATTAAATCCCACATCCCCACTCAGTCATAGACTTGCATGTTGTAGATTCTGGGTGATTTCTTACCAAGCTCATCCTGCTGTAAATCTACTATAAACAAAAACACGTGAACCACTTGAGAAGTGCTTTTTACGATCCTCAAAGTTTTTGCGTATAGGTTCAAAGTGGCAAGAATATGCATTCACTTGATACACTCACTCCGTTCGTTTGACATTTCCCTCTCTGTTCGGATAAGCTGGTGATTTGGCGACGAACAGTATTTTGTCAGCTCTCCCAGTCTATTTCACAAAATATCGTGGCGAAAATATTCACTCACTTTGATTCACTCACTCCGTCCGTTTGACACTTTCCTCTCTGGTCGGATAAACTAGTGATTTGTCGACATGCGGTATCTGGTAAGCGCTCTATTTATCTCGACGATCAGTGCCTGAAATGCTGCCAGACTGCATTTCGTTGAGGTTCGCAAATCCGTTCATTTGACACTTTCCTTTCTGCGGTCGGATAGACTAGTGATCAGGCGACAGACTGTATCTCATCAGCTCTATTTATCTCGATTAATTTCGGTAATAGGGGACAGATTCTTTAAGCCACGACCAATTGTGGATGTTTTAAAGCCCATTAATGTGGATTTTTCACTATTTTTCATTTTCAATTCAAAATGGCGTCCATCATTTTCCAAAAATCAAAATTCTAATTCCTACAATTTATTGGCTTTTCTTCAAGGATTCGGAGAATATAATTCCCTTGTCTGTAAGTAAAATATCAAAAAAGCCTTAGCGACATTTCACATTTCAAGATGGTGGCACTTCCGGAATGGGCAACAAACTCCATTTTTTGTGTACGAATCAGTAGTGTCGTATCTAGTAAACAAAAAAAAATTCAAAGCAATCTGACCTATATTTCGTCGATTTTTTGAAAACTTTGATCCTTAATTTCATCAAGGGGAGATAATTTAGAAAATTTCGAATGACATTTGTGAAGTCGCATTGGTAAGATCTACATACATACTAAATTTCATGAAAATCGTGCAACTATTAAAGAAGATGTCAAGTTGTTTTCAACTTCCGGTTCGAAATCACAGCGACGAATTTTCGAAATTCGAAAATCCGAAATTGGAGATTTGAAGTAAATGTTTCAATGTACTCAAAGAAAAAAGAATTACTAAAATAGGTCTCATAGTCACAGAGTTATCGGTATGTAGGTCAGTATCTTCGTTCCTAAAATTAGGTGATTTCGGATTCGTAAAACGTTTTGAAAATATATTTAATCAAAAGCTGCCACCCAATTTTGGGGGGGTAGGACAAATTTTCAGAAAGATCCCACGGTTAGATTCCGAGAAATCCGATTTGCAGAAAGTACACACACACACAAAAAAAATAATAATAACTAGATCTGCATAGCAGATATGAAAGCTTTCATATTAACTGCAAAGGGGGTTATTAGAATCTATTGAAACAATAAGTATAAATGTCATCAGGTATCTGAAAAATTACATTTACCTTATGAACAAATGGGAAAAATACAAAACAAAAATTGTCGACTTGTGGCTACCATCCAAGGCATATTTAGAAAACCGTATATTATATTCAGAGTACGCAGGACAGGAATTAGTTGTGCTTCAATGTAAACCGGCCAGTTTCTTGCCTTTAGTTTTAGAGTTAGGTGTGATTTTCAAAGGATTAAATCGGAAATCGCTGAAAATCAATTGGCTTCTTCTAAAGTCAATCGGATATTGAATTTAGCCTCTAGAGCGTCCACAAGATTTTTTAAAGTGATCAAGGGCAATAACTCTGACGGTAATTATCGGAAATGGCAGTAAATATCAGATATCGCTGAAAATCAATACTGTAGACTTCTTAAACACTGCGCATAAATTTAAAGTCAATCGGATATTAACTTTGGCCTCTGGAGCGTCCACAAGATATTTTGAAGTGATCAGGGGCCACAACTCTGGCAGTAAATATCAGATATCGCTGAAAATCAATCGCCTACTTCGTCTCATGACCTTAACCACTGTGTATAAATTTAAAGTCAATCGGACATTGACTTTGGCCTCTAGAGCATCCACAAGATTTTTTTTAAGTGATAAAGGGCCATAACTCTAACAGTAATTATCCGAAATCGCTGAAAATCAATTGGCTTCTTCATCTCATGACCTTAAACACTGTGTATAAATTTAAAGTCAATCGGATATTGAATTAAGCCTCTAGAGCGTGCACAAGATTTTTTGAAGTGGTCAAGGACCATAATTCTGACAGTAATTATCGGAAATCGCTGAAAATCTTCGTCTCATGACCTTAAACACTGTGTATAAATTTGAAGTAATCGGATATTAACTTTAGCCGGCCGGACGGCGGCGACGACAATATACGACCACATTTCAATGTGGGCGTATAAAAATTAACCGATGGCATATAATATTTAATGTATCATAAAGTCAAAATAGTCGACTAGTGATTTGTCGACATGCGGTATCTGGTAAGCGCTCTATTTATCTCGACGATCAGTGCCTGAAATGCTGCCAGACTGCATTTCGTTGAGGTTCGCAAATCCGTTCATTTGACACTTTCCTCTCTGCGGTCGGATAGACTAGTGATCAGGCGACAGACTGTATCTCATCAGCTCTATTTATCTCGATTAATTTCGGTAATAGGAGACAGATTCTTTAAGCCACGACCAATTGTGGATGTTTTAAAGCCCATTAATGTGGATTTTTCACTATTTTTCATTTTCAATTCAAAATTGCGTCCATCATTTGCCAAAAATCAAAATTCTAATTCCTACAATTTATGGGATTTTCTTCAAGGATTCGGAAAATATAATTCCCTTGTCTGTAAGTAAAATATCAAAAAAGCCTTAGCGATATTTCACATTTCAAGATGGTGGCACTTCCGGAATGGGCAACAAACTCCATTTTTTGTGTACGAATCAGTAGTGTCGTATCTAGTAAACAAACAAAATTTCAAAGCAATCTGACCTATATTTCGTCGATTTTTTGAAAACTTTGATCCTTAATTTCCTCAAGGGGAGATAATTTAGAAAATTTCGAATGACATTTTTGAAGTCGCATTGGTAAGATCTACATACATACTAAATTTCATGAAAATCGTGCAACTATTAACGAAGTTGTCAAGTTGTTTTCAACTTCCGGTTCGAAATCACAGCGACGAATTTTCGAAATTCGAAAATCCGAAATTGGAGATTTGAAGAAAATGTTTCAATGTACTCAAAGCAAAAAGAATTATTAAAATAGGTCTCATAGTCACAGAGTTATTGGTATGTAGGTCAGTATCTTCGTTCGAAAAAATTTGGTGATTTCGGATTCGTAAAACGTTTTGAAAATAATATTTAATCAAAAGCTGCCACCCAATTTTGTGGGGGTAGGCCAATTTTCAGAAAGATCCCACAGTTAGATTCCGAGAAATCCGATTTGCAGAAAGTACACACACAAAAAAAAAATAATAATAACTAGATCTGCATAGCAGATATGAAAGCTTTCATATTAACTGCAAAGGGGGTTATTAGAATCTATTGAAACAATAAGTATAAATGTCATCAGGTATCGGAAAAATTACATTTACCTTATGAACAAATGGGAAAAATACAAAACAAAAATTGTCGACTTGTGGCTACCATCCAAGGCATATTTAGAAAACCGTATATTATATACAGAGTACGCAGGAAAGGAATTAGTTGTGCTTCAATGTAAACCGGCCCGTTTCTTGCCTTTAGTTTTAGAGTTAGGTGTGATTTTCAAAGGATTCAATCGGAAATCGCTGAAAATCAATTGGCTTCTTCATCTCATGACCTTAAACACTGTATAAATTTAAAGTCAATCGGATATTGAATTTAGCTTCTAGAGCGTCCACAAGATTTTTTAAAGTGATCAAGGGCAAGAACTCTGACGGTAATTATCGGAAATGGCAGTAAATATCAGATATCGCTGAAAATCAATACTGTAGGCATCTTCGTGTCATGACCTTAAACACTGCGCATAAATTTAAAGTCAATCGGATATTAACTTTGGCCTCTAGAGCGTCCACAAGATATTTTAAAGTGATCAGGGGCCACAACTCTGGCAGTAAATATCAGATATCGCTGAAAATCAATCGCCTACTTCGTCTCATGACCTTAACCACTGTGTATAAATTTAAAGTCAATCGGACATTAACTTTGGCCTTAGAGCATCCACAAGATTTTTTTAAAGTGATGAAGGGCCATAACTCTGACAGTAATTATCGGAAATCGCTGAAAACCAATTAGCTTCTTCATCTCATGACCTTAAACACTGTATAAATTTAAAGTCAATCGGATATTGAATTTAGCCTCTAGAGCGTGCACAAGATTTTTTGAAGTGATCAAGGACCATAATTCTGACAGTAATTATCGGAAATCCCTGAAAATCAATAGGCTTCTTCGTCTCATGACCTTAAACACTGTGTATAAATTTAAAGTAATCGTATATTAACTTTAGCCGGCCGGAATGCCGGACGGCGGCGACGACAATATACGACCACATTTCAATGTGGGCGTATAAAAATTTACCGCATGCATATAATATTTAATGTATGATAAAGTCAAAATACTCGATTTCGGTTTTTGGTGTTGCGTTCATTTTAAAAAAAATGTCTTTTACGGATAATGTGTATAGTACTAATAGCAATCACATACGGAAGAGGCGATAAGATCCCTTTGCATTTGGAATTTCAAAATTAATTAAAACCAAATTTTTTTTTTAATCTTATCAAAATGTGAGTAAGTCACAGAGTCCGGGGTGGTAATGGGCGTATTGTGTCCAAATTTCATTGTTTTCGGACAATCGGTGCCGATGTCGTGGCGAAATTCCACTTTTTTTCGCCCTTACAGAAGCAGTAAATGGCGGAAAAAAACGAACGACAATGTCAAAATAGGCGATTTCGGTTTCTAGTGTCGATACATCGTTACGGTCATTTTAAAAAATTGTCTTTTAAGGATAATGTGTATAGTACCAATACCTATCACATACGGAAGAGGCGATAAAATCTCTTTGCATTTGCAATTTCAAAATTAATTAAAACCAATAATAAATTCCGAAAATTGTTTTTTTGCTAAAACACTTTTTTTTAATGGGATCAAAATGGGGGTAAAGCACAGAGTCCGGGGTTGTAATGGGCGTATTGTGTTAAAATTTCATGGTTTTCGGACAATCGGTGCCGGTGTCACGGCGAAATTCCGCTTTTTCCCCTCATGGAAGCCGTAAATTGACTTGAGGCCAGGGTCCTTTAAGTTGTACAGCTGCACCCGGTGACCGATATTTATTTAACGGGGAATAAGTGATAATTCATATTATAGCAGTAAATAATTAAAATATTTCATAGGGATTATAATCATATGTATATCATGTCTGGGTATTACAGGGTTAAAACCAATATTAAATTCCGAAAATCGTTCTTTTGCTAAAACTCTTTTTTTTTAATGGGATCAAAATGGGGGTAAAGCACAGAGTCCGGGATGGTAATGGGCGTATTGTGTCCAAATTTCATGGTTTACGGACAATCAGTGCCGGTGTCACGGCGAAATTCCACTTTTTTCCCCTCATGGAAGCCGTAAATTGACTTCGAAAAAAAAACGACGAAAGGCAGGTGACAAGAACAAACGACTTGAACGAATGCAGGTATCACCTTGAAATTTTCAGGCTACCTAGGTACCAACGTGAAAAGTTGTTCGCCGGAATTTAGTACTCATGGTACCGTTGGTTCCTGTGTAGCGCATTGGCGAAACCAAACCAGCTAAACTCAAAAACAACCTTGTCGGCACGGAAAACATCAAAGTAGAAATTCGAATTTTTGAAATATTCAAATACCAAACATTCGACCATGATCCAGGCTATCCTGAAATGTAATAATGTCGGTAATAGGAGACACATTCTCTAAATCACGACCAATTGTGTATGTTTTCAAGCCCATTAATGTGGATTTTTCACTATTTTTCATTTTCAATTTAAAATGGCGTCCATCAGTTGACATAAATCAAAATTCTACTGCATACATTTTATGGGCTTTCCTTCAAGGATTTGGAAAATATAATCCCCTTGTCTGTAAGTAAAATATCAAAAAAGCCTTAGCGATATTTCACATTTCAAGATGGTGGCACTTCCGGTTTGAGCTACAAACTCCATTTTTTGTGTACGAATCAGTAGTGTCGTAACTAGTAAAGCAATACAATTTCAAGGCAATTGGACCTATATTTCGTCGATTTTTTTTAAAAATTTGATCCTTAATTTCATCAAGGGGAGATAATACAGAAAATTTCTAATGACATTTTTCAAGTTGTATCGGTAAGGTCTACTTACATACTGAATTTCATGACAATCGTGCAACTATTAAAGAAGTTGTCAAGTTGATTTTAACTTCCGGTTCGAAATCACAGCGACGAATTTTCAAAATTCGAAAATCCGAAATAGCAGATTTGAAGTAAATGATTCAAGGTACTCAAAGAATTTTTTTTTAGTAAAATAGGTCAAAAAGTCACAAAGTTACAGCAATGTAGGTCAAATGCATTCGTTCGTAAAATTCGGTAATTTCGGATGTGTAAAACGTTTTGAAAACATACCTATTCCAAAGCCACCACCCATTCTTGGGGGTGGGGGGGGGGGTAGTTCAAAGTTTCAGAAAGATCCCACGGTTAGATTCTGAGATATAAGATTTGCAGGAAAAACACACAAAAAATAATAAAATAATAATAATAATAACTAGATCTGCATAACAGATATCAAAGCTTTCATATAAACTTCACAAGGGGTTATTAGAATCTATGAATCAACAATCACTTTGACGGAAGATATTCTCTCGGCTAAAAAATCTTTCTTCTCTCAGCTACGAGAGATACGTAGAATTAAACCGGCCCAGAGCCGATCGTGTTGATAAGAAGCCGCTTATTTGACATTGACACATAACCGAAGGTGAATAGGCCTACCCGTCCAGTTAATACAATGGGCAATCTCACATCGGTCCACTAAAGAGAGGCACATACTAGTCGCCTCCTACTTCCCCAAGACATTTAGTCCAAACCTTGACTCTCATACATATAAACCATTTGGTACTACATGTACATGTATTTCGTACTTATATCATATTAAACCCCTCTACCGCCATATTGAATCACATAGTATTTTAAAACGTTCTATATCCTAACATCTTTATGAAATCATCGACAAATCTAAACTTGGGAACTCCAATCAATTTTATTTTTACATCATTCAGTTTTTTTTAAATAAGTAATTCTATCACAAATTATAGTGAAGACTGGACCACTAAACTAGTTACCGATCAGTTTTTCTTATAATGCGTTCTACATTTTCAAAGCAATGATTCTTATAATTTGCGAGCCGCCATGACACCGGCGGATATTATAACTTCGATAGGCGAGAAACTTCAGGTAGCAGTTGAGTTTCATCAAATCATATAATTATGCGGTACGGCTTCACCTTTATTTCAATGGGAATTGGTTTATTATATGTGCAGTGCAGTTTTAGGTCAGTTTATGTGTAAATTAAGGGAGCTATACATAGGCCAGTAACCTTTTTGTAGTCATTTGACTAAAAAAAACTTGCGGAAAGGAACTCCGTAGGACAAGCCACTACTGTTGCAGGAGTAAGGCGGAAGACATCAGTAGTGGAACCATTTCTAAGTTAATCCCGAAGTGCGTCGTTATTGTAAGAATATATAAAATGGGGTTTACGGTCCCGCTTTTTTGCTGTAGTTTGAGTAATGAGTTAGAGCGTATATTTTGTAGTCAAAAAATCATTGCAAATAGAAGACCTCATCACCACCACCACCACCCTGTAATACACTAGCTAGCTTGTGTATTTCCATATTCCATTTCCGAGAGATAGATAGAGAACACGCGAAATATAAAGTGATTTTTCTTACAATCAGGGACCATGATTCATGAAGTTATGATTCGATATGCGCAAATATCGAAAGGAACCATATCTTTGGGTTATAAACATGCATGTCAAGTTTCATCAAAATCTTCCACTGTGAAAAACCGGGGCTAAGTCATCTGAAATCAAACAAATTTTACAATGTAGGTAGTGAAAACAAAATGTTATGTTAAGCGTTGTTCGAGGGTGGGGTGGGTGCATAAAATTCCAAATGCAAAGGGTTATTTTTCGTGCAGGCCAATATTCACACAGGATTTCGATTTTTCGTCCTACCCAAAAAACTGCACGGAAAGTTAGTTGTCGGGCCTTCGGTCAAGAACCACGGACAAAGGGAGAGAACGAGGACCTCTGTTTTGCATACCATCCAAGCGACTAGGCACTAATCCTTGCACCATGGACGAGGGGACGGGCGTTTTTCGTCCCATCGAAACGACTAGACACAGATCCTTGTTCGGCCTTCCATACTCCACCACTGTAACCGGGGAACCACTTTGACCTCGGGTTTTCGTGCCATCCGAACGACTAGACACTAATCCTTGCAAGGCCTTCCGTTCTGCACAAATGAGCCACTCTGGCCTCGTTTTGTCGTAACATACAGACGAATAGACAATGTTTCATAATTTAGTCATGTTCGCGTGGGTGGGTTGGCAGCAGAATTGATATGTACATGATTGTGACACGAGGAGGAGGGGGGGGGGGGAGCGGGTTGTACATAAATCACACAAATCAGAGCTTTGTAATACACGCATATACTTGATATACTAAATACACAAATGGCTGAATTTCGAGACATTTCTGGCACTCTTTTAACACATAATGAGTACATTGCATTAATTTCTATATATCAATAAAATATGCCTCAGACCCATTGTATCATATATGATACACTAAATTTCGACATTGATTTTCAGAAAAAAATATTGTTTATTTTTAAATTTGAATTAGACTAGTAATAAAATATATTTTCTGGCAACAAATAGCATATAAATAAAAATAGATTTACTTTCTGATTATTTTTTTAAATGAAATCATTCCAGGGCTTTTATTGACATTTCAGAAAATGTAGAGTTGGTCCCATGCACTTGAGGCCAGGGTCCTTGAAGTTGTTCAGCTGCACCCGGTGACCGATATTTATTTAACGGGGAATAAGTGATAATTCATATTATAACAGTAAATAATTAAAATATCCCATAGGGATTATAATAATATGTATATCATGTAGGTGTGCATATCTGATATGCTGGGTATTACAGGGTTAAAATTGTGACCTCTGTAAATAGGCCCGTTCCTTGCATTTAGTTTTACAGTTAGGAGTGCTAAAATTGAGAGAGCGAAATGGTGTTGATCGACCACTCGACACAAACTAGGTCATTTCGAGACTAACGTATGGTTAAATTTTATTTCAATAATTCGCTTGCGCGTAGGGGTCTAGCAGTGGGAGGAAACCGGGTGATCCTGAAAAAACACACAGGTTGGACGGGCGACCTACTCCTTGTCACGTACGGAAAGATGCCCCAGCAGTCAAAATAGGTCAACATAGGCGATTTCGGTTTCTAGTGTCGATACATTGTTACGGTCATTTTAAAAAATTGTCTTTTAAGGATAATGTGTATAGTACCAATACCTATCACATACGGAAGAGGCGATAAAATCTCTTTGCATTTGCAATTTCAAAATTAATTAAAACCAATATTAAATTCCGAAAATCGTTTTTTTGCTGAAACTCCTTTTTTTAATCTGATCAAAATGGGAGTAAGTCACAGAGTGGTAATGGGCGTATTGTGTCCAAATTTCATGGTTTTCGGACAATCGGTGCCGGTGTCACGGCGAAATTCCACTTTTTTCCCCTCATGGAAGCCGTAAATTGACTTGAGGCCAGGGTCCTTGAAGATGTACAGCTGCACCCGGTGACCGATATTTATTTAACGGGGAATAAGTGATAATTCATATTATAACAGTAAATAATTAAAATATTTCATAGGGATTATAATAATATGTATATCATATCTGGCTATGACAGGGTTAAAACCAATATTAAATTCCGAAAATCGTTTTTTTGCTAAAACTCTTTTTTTTAATGGGATCGAAATGGGGGTAAAGCACAGAGTCCAGGGTGGTAATGGGCGTATTGTGTCCATATTGCATGGTTTTCGAACAATCGGTGCCGGTGTCACGGCGAAATTCCACTTTTTTCCCCTCATGGAAGCCGTAAATTGACTTGAGGCCAGGGTCCTTGAAGTTGTACAGCTGCACCCGGTGACCGATATTTATTTAACGGGGAATAAGTGATAATTCATATTATAGCAGTAAATAATTAAAATATTTCATAGGCATTATAATAATATGTATATCATGTCTGGATATTACAGGGTTAAAACCAATATTAAATTCCGAAAATCGTTTTTTTGCTAAAACTCTTTTTTTTTAATGGGATCAAAATGGGGGTAAAGCACAGAGTCCGAGGTGGTAATGGGCGTATTGTGTCCAAATTTCATGGTTTTCGGACAATCGGTGCCGGTGTCACGGCGAAATTCCACTTTTTTCCCCTCATGGAAGCCGTAAATTGACGAAAGGCAGGTGACAAGAACAAACGACTTGAACGAATGCAGGTATCACCTTGACATTTTCAGGGTACCTAGGTACCAACGTGAAAAGTTGCTCGCCGGAATTTAGTATTCATGGTACCGTTGGTTCCTGTGTAGCGCATGCGCGAATTCAAAACCAGCTAAACTCGAAAACAACCTTGTCGGCACGGAAAACATCAAAGGAGAAATTCATATTTTTGAAATATTCAAATACCAAACATTCGACCATGATCCAGGCTATCCAGAAATGTAATAATTTTGGTTATAATTTTGTTAATAGGAGACACATTCTCTAAGTCACGACCAATTGTGTATGTTTTCAAGCCCATTAATGTGGATTTTTCACTATTTTTCATTTTCAATTCAAAATGGCGACCATCAGTTGACCTAAATCAAAATTCTACTGCCTACATTTTATGGGCTTTCCTTCAAGGATTCGGAAAATATAATCCCCTTGCCTGTAAGTAAAATATCAAAAAAGCCTTAGCGATATTTCACATTTCAAAATGGTGGCACTTTCGGTTGGGCTACAAACTCCATTTTTTGTGTACGAATCAGTAGTGTCGTAACTAGTAAAGAAATACAATTTCAAGGCAATCGTACTATATTTCGTCGATTTTTTTTAAAACTTTGATCCTTAATTTCATCAAGGGGAGATAATATAGAAAATTTCTAATGACATTTTTCAAGTTGTATCGGTAAGATCTACTTATATACTGAATTTCATGAAAATCGTGCAACTATTAAAGAAGTTGTCAAGTTGATTTTAACTTCCGGTTCGAAATCACAACGACGAATGTTTGAAATTCGAAAATCAGAAATTGCATATTTGAAGTAAATGATTCAAGGTACTCAAAGAATTTTTTTTAGTAAAATAGGTCAAAAAGTCACTAAGTTACAGCAATGTAGGTCAAATGCATTCGTTCGTAAAATTCGGTGATTTCGGATGTGTAAAACGTTTTGAAACGACGAATGTTTGAAATTCGAAAATCAGAAATTGCAGATTTGAAGTAAATGATTCAAGGTACTCAAAGAATTTTTTTTAGTAAAATAGGTCAAAAAGTCACTAAGTTACAGCAATGTAGGTCAAAGAAAAAAGAACAACAAAAATAATTATCAAAATCGGTGAAAAAGTCGCGAAGTTACAAGTCTAAATATAGTGAGAAACATTGCACCCGGGCAACAAAATAATCTGAAAACTAAAGGGAAATAACTGAGACTTGGATTGCTCTAATCGGAATGACTTTCCGTTCCAGGAGTTTCAGAAAAATGGATCAAGCCGTTTAAAAACCGGACGGATGAGAACATGAAACGAAAATGGCGGGAAAGAACTAAAAAGGGGCAGGAAAATATCAAAAAAATAAATGAAATAACTTTGAAAGGAACTAACATTGTTTGAATCAGATTGACCTTAGCTGTTAAGTTTGTAAATTTTGAAAATTAAAGGCATAAATTGTCCTGTTAACAACTTTGTCGGCACGTAAAAGGTCAAAGGCGAAATACGAAATTTTGAAAATTTTCAAACACCAAAAAATCGATCTTGTACTCGAGCTATGCTGAAATGCATTAATTTCAGAAATAAGAGACGCATTGAACATATTACAGCCTATTGTGGTTCATTTTCACGTCTGTTCAAGTGGATTTTTCACTGTTCTTCATATTCAATTCCAAATGGAGACCATCAGTTGACCGAAAATCTTTTTTGTTTTTTTTTGCTAAAACTCTTTTTTTTAATCGGATCAAAATGGGAGTAAGGCACAAAGTCCGGGGTGGCAATGGGCGTATTGTGTCCAAATTTCATGGTTTTCGGACAATCGGTGCTGGTGTCGTGGCGATATTCCACTTTTTTCGCACTTACTGAAGCCGTAAATGGCGGAAAAAGCCGAACGACAGGAACCGTGTGAAGAACAAACGACCTGAACGAATGCAGGTATCGCCTTGAAATTTTCAGGGTACCTAGGTACCAGCGTGAAAAGTTCCTTGCTGGAATTTGGTACTCATGGTACCTTTGGTTCCAGCGTAGCGCATGCGCAAAATCAAAACCAGCTAAACTCAAAGCAACCTTGTCGGCACGGAAAACATCAAAGGCGAAATTCGAATTTTTGAAATATTCAAATACCAAACATTCGACCCGTATCCCGGCTATCCCGAAATGTATTAATTTCAGAAATAGGAGACGCATTGAACATACTATGCCCTATTGTGTTTGTTTAGAAGACCGTAAATGTCGATTTTTCGCTATTTTTCATATTCACTTCAAAATGACGGCCATCAGTTGACCTAAATCAAAATTCTGCTCTGAACGTTTTTTAGGCATTCAGAAAATATAACTCCCATGTCTGTAAGTGCAATATCGCAAAAGTTATTAGGACTTTTCACGTTTCAAGATGGTGGCATTTTCGGTTCGATCGACAAACTCCATATTTTGTATATGAATCAGTAATTACTTGTCTAGTATCGAAAAAAAAATTAAGTCATTCTGACCTATATTTCGATGATTTTTTTGAAAGTTTTGATCCTTAATTTCATTAAGGGGAGATAATTTAGCAAATTTCTAATCATATTTTTGAAGTCTCATTGGTTAGATCTACTTACATTCTAAATTTCATGAAAATCGTACAACTATTAAAGAAGTTGTCAAATTGGTCATAAATACCGCTTCGAAATCACAGCGACGAATTTTCGAAATTCGAAAATCTGAATCTGCAGATTTTAAGTAATTGTCTCAAGGTACTCAAAGAAAAAAGATTTAGTAAAATAGGTCAAATAGTCACAAAGTTACAGCATTGTAGGTCAAATGCATTCGTTCGTAAAATTCGGTGATTTCGGATTCTAAAACGTTTTGAAAATATATTTAATCAACAGCCACCACCCATTTTAGGTGGGATAGGTAAAAGTTTCAGAAAGATCCTATGATTAGATTCTGAGAAATCCGATTTGTGGACAAAACACACACAAAAAAAATAATAATAACAATAATAATCTTAACAGAAACAATAAGCTTTCATATAAAATATGAAAGCTTAATAATAATTTAGTCTGAAAGCCTAATAATTTTAATAATCACAAGCTTAATAAGCATTGTTTAATGGTCGAGAGCGAGACATATATTGTAATTGTAACAACAAGATGGCCGTAGGGCCGAGTGTTTTTACAATATATTACGCAATGTCTTAAGCTCGTGACCATTAAACGACTTAAAATATACAGACACTGCTTTTACAGGGAAACACGTCACGCGAGTCCAATATTTCACTAGTATAGATAATGTACGATTGGCAAGTTGCCCGTACGACTATTTGAAATAATGGTACACCAACATCAAAGGGTGACGTCACATAATTATAATTTTAGTAAAAACAATAAAATTGGTAAGAAATTTGGAAACATCTTGAAAAAGAAAGACAGATAATCATTACCACTGAAATCATGTGGGCCGAGATAGTCTCAACACTTCAATACTAGTCTTGACTGTATCAAAAAATATATCACGATTAGTATTGAAAATGTCGAGAATATCTTAGAACTGAAAACAAACCACGAGAACACCAAAATAGCTTACCTATACCACTTCGCATTGCAAAATCATGGAGGCGCTGATACAAATTGTATCTTGCATTCTTGCTCGGGTGAAATAGACATCCCAATCATTCTCCTCACCAACGATGATCCAAAAATACACATTTTGATCAGTAGATGAAGAAAAAATGTTCTTTGTGAAAAACAACAAACCTTTATTACCATCTTGCCATTGTTTCTTTTGCTGCACATTAAACGCAGCAATTATTTTGCAAAAATTTGGAGACAAGCTGCAAAACCAATGATCGAACAAGATGACCCTGCAATGCATGGCTGGAATGGAGATCTGGGGCATATCAAAAGGATATATGCGAGCTGTTGATCAGTAACCAAGAAGATATATTATCCCGCTCATATGAACTTTGATTTTGAATCTTCTAATGAAGACATTAACTATAGCGATGTTCGCCATTACCGGATGTGATGTCATTCGAAATAATTGGTTGGCAGAAAGTGGTTTCAGTCAGCGCGGTTTATGGCAAACATGGCTGAAAGTACGTGCGATAATGTAATGTTTGGCAATTATATATCAGAGTATTTCCAGTCTTTGGCGTTAGATGCTAAACATAGATATAAATGTAAGCTATCTTAAGACTCGGAAACAAAGTTTTTGCCAGATCCATACAGTTTAAAAGACAAATGGAGTGGTGATCCGAACACATGGCCGGACCTGACTTTTGGTGACATTTACCTCTACCTTATCGATACGCCATCATTGTACACTAAAGAATCCACGAAAGCTTGCTTATAAATCATTAGAGGCGTATAAGTAAGTTGAAATTTAAATCAAATATAAATATATTTATATATAATTATACCATTTATCGATCTAGATAAACAGCTTCATTTCATGTACTGATGTAGGTTTTATCAAGCATTCAAGATTGTGCGTAAAAACGTAATAAATTGGTGCAAAGTATTTTAATAAGTAAGGCCTACCAAAGTACCCATAGCAAAGCTCTCTTATTTATTTAATTGGAAATTAAAAATATCTGAGTGCCACATCTTAATAACACTGAAGATAACCATAATGTATAATGTACCGACATAGATATATAAGAACATAAAACAGTTTTACCCCTACACTAGTACTTACTGGCATTGTGCTCTGTAGGCCCACACACAGGCCTATTAATAATCAAGTATTGAAGTATTGAAGTAAACAATTATTGTTATTACAGATTTGATCAAATCTATCATTCGTTACAAATTCATGGAAAAATATTCTTAATTACTTTTTACATTATTAAATATGTGGTCAGTGGACATGTACAAGCATTTATGTCACATCCAGTATCAGACACCTGTCCATATGTAGCACTCAAGTCGAAAGTTGTTCCATCACAGAAAGCCAGAAACAATTCACATGAACCATGGGTGTACCTCGAGAAGAGCAATGGTACTGTGTATTGTGCACACTGTACATGTATGGCAGGGTAAGATACAAAAACCAGTGTTCTATAATTACTATTGTCTGTCCCTGCTGAATGCCTAAAGATGGGTGTAATTAGCATGAAATCTCTTCTACTTTTACAGAATACTTTTGTAATAACCTGTTGCTTAATAGGCACTCATATTTCTTGTTTTCCATGTTACAGACTAGGTGAAGTATGTAGCCATATAGGCCATATAGCAGCACTTCTTTTTACAATGGAAATGGCAGTAAAGATGGGTTTGACACAGAGCAGCTCAAAGAGTCAAGCTTTCCAACGGAACAGTACATTTCGCAAGGAGGTAAGTGTTAAAACTGTCAATTACTTGGGTTGTCGCTGTGGCTCAAGAAGGCACGGCTCATTAACCAAATCTTGGGTTCTCTCCTGGTGTTGGATGGTTCCCCTAGTCAGTGATGAGTTGTTCGAATGGAACGTAAAAGAACCCTTGAAAGTTTGGAATTTGAAGTAACAGTAGGCTGTAACATAACTGTCCTGACATAATTTCCCTCTTGGCACACTCAATGACATATTATGCTTCTGTCTTCATTGGTCCATTCCATTTACTTTCTTTATTTCTAAATATTTTGTAAATAATTGCATTTCATAATTGACAATTTCATTTCAGGTTACATCCGCAACAGTAACAGTAAAGGGATTGCTTCTGTTCAAGCTACTTGGACTACTACTTTACCACCTTTAGAAGTCCTGGAGTGGAAGAACTGTATTCTATTCTACCAAATGCATCCTTTTTTACATCCATTTCCATTCTAAATCAGCATACCAGTACCAGTACCCCAGTCAAAATTGTAGAAAAGTACCCTAAGTTAGTGGCTAGCATTACAAATGATCTCAGTGATTCAACAGATGATGAGATATATGATAATTATAGTGTTTCCGACTATCAAGAAACAATTTAGAATCGGTAACACTAAATCAGTCGATTAGTCCTCTGTGGTATCAGCATAGGTTGGGTCGTGTAACAGCTTCAAGAGCCCCATGATATTCAAACTAGGAAAGAAACAACACTACCTGATAATCTAGTGAAACAAATAGTTGGATATACAACATATGATCTTTCAAAAAAGCAGCAGTCAAATGGGGTATTGATAACGAAGAGGAGTGAAGAAAGTTGTTTACCAAACACCAGTCAGCAAATCATATAGATTTTGTTTGTTTGTGGGATTAACACATGGTTCAATTTTATTTCAATAATTCGTTTGCTCGTAGGGATATTTAGCAGTGGGAGGAAACAGGTGGACCCGGAGAGAACCCACGAGGTTGGACAAACGATCCTGCTCCTTGTCACGTATAAGCCGTCAATTGAAACAACGCCACTTGATTCAGTGACAGACCTCGTGTTCACAAGTTTTTCGTAATGGGGACCAATTGAGGGGTGGGGACTCTATGAAACATTGGTGACATAAAGAGATGAAACGGGTTCCCGGGTTGCTCCTCGCGTTATTCTGAAAACCTTATGAACACGAATGAGGATACACATTAAATCAGTTCTTTACTTCATATATTGGTGTGAAGCATTGCGGTTAATGAGAGAACGAACACTGTCGTTTCCTTCTGATCCAGAGACCCAATCCCTCAACATTATACACATTACGAAAACATAGTGAATCCGATAGAAGCAATAGTTTTTAACATATGTTTTAGGGTATTAACCATTGGGTTCACAAGCAAATGTGGGTAACACTAAGACGCTACCTCGCTAGCTTGGAGGTCGCGGGTTCGCTCCCGTTGCTGGCCGAGAAAGTTCATCTGGTTTTTGTCAGTGATGCAGGGCGGAGGGCCAGACAAGGAGAGCTGTCAAGTTCGGATTGGGACAACAACCGAGGTCCCGTGTACACCTTAATGCTCCAAACACCCAATTTGAAAATAAAGCATGTTGAGCATCTTTATCGATATGCGGTCGGACTTGAGGCGGTAGCCCTAGAACTGCGAAACAAATTAGGTCATTTCGAGACTAACACTTGGTTCAGTTTTATTTTAATACTTCGCTTTTGGGGGTGGGGGGGTGGGGTGTATTTAACAGTGGCAGGAAACAGGTGGATGCGGTGTTGGACAGGCAACCATACTCCTTGTCACGTACAAGCGGTCAATCTAAACAACACCACTTGACTCAATTACAGACCGCATGGTTTCACGCGCACCACTAGACCACCCAACCCGCATTTCGCTGGAACGGCAAGTCACATAACACTGAAAAATCGATAGGGTTCATACTCTTATGAAATGAAATGAAATAGGGTTCAACGTTCTACTCTTTTGCTTTGACTGAGCTATTGAAGGTTGGGCTGCTTCATAGAGTCTCCACCTCTCACATGGTCCCCATTACGAAAACCTTGTCAACACGAGGTCTGTCATTGAGACAAGTGGCGTTGTTTCAATTGACGCCTTCTACGTGACAAGGAGCAGGGTAGCCGGTCCAACCTCGTGGGTTCTCTCAGGGCCAACCTGCCCCCCCCCCCCACTGCTAAATACCCTACGCACAAGCGAAGTATTTAATTAAACTTGAACCATGTCTTAATCCCAAAGTAACAATTAAGATCACGAATGGTTTTTTTAACAAATTTTTATTCTTTCAATTGGGTGTTTGGAGCATTGGGGTCATTAGGCGACGTGTTAAATCGTAAATCAATTAATTCGATTATTCGAAATAATTATTTAGTTATAACGATTTAATATTTCGTTATAACGAATTAATATTTCATTATAACCAATGAATATTTCGTTTAAACGAATTAATATTTCGTTATAACGGGGGGTGGGGTGTATTTAACAGTGGAAGAAAACAGGTGGATGCGGTGTAGACGTACGATGTTGGACAAGCAACCATACTCCTTGTCACGTACAAGCGGTCAAACGAAACAACACCACTTGACTCAATTACAGACCGCATGGTATCACGCGCACCACTAGACCACCCAACCAGCATTTCGCTGGAACGGCAAGTCACAGAACACTGAAAAATCGATAGGGTTCATACTCTTATGAAATGAAATGAAATAGGGTTTAACGTCCTACTCTTCTGCTTTGACTGAGCTATTGAAGACTGGGCTGCTTCATAGAGTCTCCACCTCTCACATGGTCCCCATTACGAAAACCTTGTGAACACGAGGTCTGTCATTGAGACAAGTGGCGTTGTTGCAATTGACGCCTTCTACGTGACAAGGAGCAGGGTGGCTGGTCCAACCTCGTGTGGTCTCTCGGGGCCAACCTGCCCCCCCCCCACTGCTAAATACCCTACGCACAAGCGAAGTATTGAATTAAACTTGAACCATGTCTTAATCCCAAAGTAACGATAGAGATCACGAATGTTTTTTTTAACAAATTTTTATTCTTCAAATTGGGTGTTTGGAGCATTGGGGTCATTAGTCGACGTGTTAAATCGTAAATCAATTAATTCGATTATTCGAAATAACTATTTCGTTATAACGATTTAATATTTCGTTATAACGAATTAATATTTCATTATAACTAATGAATATTTCATTATAACCAATGAATATTTCGTTTAAACGAATTAATATTTCGTTTATAACTAATGAATATTTCATTATAACCAATGAATATTTCGTTTAAACGAATTACTTATTTCGTTTAAACGAATTACTTATTTCGTTTAAATGAAATAGGTAATTCGTTATAACGAAATTAATATTTCGTTAAAACGAATTAATATTTCGTTTAAACGAATTAATATTTCGTTATAACGAATTAATATTTCGTTATAACGAATTAATATTTCGTTATAACGAATTAATATTTCGTTATAACGAAATAATTATATAAGAGTGGAATTATGCACGAAAAAATTATATAAGAGTGGAATCGTGCACTTAAGGGGCTCCGTAAGATACAATGTCAGATGCATATTTCCAAATTATCTTTCTGTGACTTTGTTGTGTACACTAAATGTAGGCCAGCTCCCATTATGGTTATTGTACGCGTTCCAATTGATGTAGCATTTTGCAAAACTTTAATTTCAAAGTGCGAACTGTTCATTATTATTAATGTTTATTATTAAGGAGCTTGTCACAAAGGAATTGGAAAATCAAAAAGAAGAGACATCAGCATTTAATAACCAGAATAGAGTCAATGACCCTGTGTATTTGTTCGTAGGCGGAGTATGGACGCATGATCAAGTGTGAGAATTCTGATTGTCCGTATGAGTGGTTTCATTATAAATGTGTTATTGTTAGAAGAAAACCAAGAGGACAATGGTTTTGCCCAAATTGTGAAATATAGAAAAAAATATATTTCAGAAATATACCGGTGTTTTATTCAATAAGTAAATAAATAAATAGGTTTAGTGATTATAATAAAAAATAAATTAATATGTTTAATTAATGATTACAATAAATAAATAAATCAATACGCTTAATGATGACAATAAGTAAATAAATTAATATGTTTAGTGATGACAATAAGTAAATAAATTAATATGACAATAAATAAATTAATATGACAATAAATAAATTAATATGTTCAATGATGACAATAAATAAATAAATTAATATGCTTAATGATGACAATAAATTAATATGTTTAATGATGACAATAAGTAAATAAATTAATATGTTTAGTGATGACAATAAGTAAATAAATTAATATGACAATAAATAAATTAATATGTTTAATGATGACAATAAATAACTAAATTAATATGCTTAATGATGACAATAAATTAATATGTTTAATGATGACAATAAGTAAATAAATTAATATGTTTAATTAATATGTTTAATGATGACAATAAGTAAATAAATCAATATGTTTAATGATGACAATAAATAAATAAATTAATATGCTTAATGATGACAATAAATTAATATGTTTAATGATGACAATAAGTAAATAAATTAATATGTTTAGTGATGACAATAAGTAAATAAATTAATATGACAATAAATAAATTAATATGTTTAATGATGACAATAAATAAATAAATTAATATGCTTAATGATGACAATAAATTAATATGTTTAATGATGACAATAAGTAAATAAATTAATATGTTTAATTAATATGTTTAATGACGACAATAAGTAAATAAATCAATATGTTTAATGATGACAGTAAATAAATATAAATTAATATTTTATGATGACAATAAATAAATAAATTAATATGTTTAATGATGACAGTAAATAAATAAATTTTATGATGACAATAAATAAATAAATTAATATGTTTAATGATGACAGTAAATAAATAAATTAAGATGCTTTAAAATGATTACATGTATGTTTTAAATTAATGAAACAAGAAAAGAAATGGGGTTTAATGCAGTGCGCTATATATGAGGGTAATTTGTCAAGAAAACGCTACAGCCGACCCTTTGCCAGAACCACCGTCCATGGGCAATTCACGAAACAAGCTTTGGTTGAAGATTGTAAATTGCAGAACATATTGTAACATACAGTCAGCATGTGACACCATGTGTAGACTCATATTGCTACTAAGAATATTAAAGTTCTTTAGTCTCTCAATCGCTCTCTCAACATGAATTCTGACATGTACAATCTTTCGTGTCTATTCAACCTCTTTTACACTTAATTGGGTTTTTCCTCTTGTAAAAGATGGGATGATATTAATAAGGGTTGCATTTCTATTGGCCAGATCTTCCCCTATTAAAAATCCACTGTCTGGCAAAACCTGATCTTAATATTCTAGCATGTCTAAATAACTGCTACTTTGGTCTATAACTTTATCGGATGTTCTACCCCCAAATGCTCTTGAAACAAAAGAACTAACTCCAGTAGGAGTAATTGACACTAACAATTTTATTGTAATTAGACCATGTTTGAGCTCTTGCTGTCAGTTGTCCAGGTCTTTAAATAATTAAACACCTCGAAACAGTCAATGATGCTGACAGTTCTTGGATAAGAACGTTTAAAAACCGAGGGCATGTGTTTTATAAGGGTGTCTTTGTCTGGCCACTGAATCAAAAAGCTAATATTTCCTGCCTTGATTTAATATGTCGGATATTGTTGTAAGAGAAACAACAAAAATCTGTAAGTGTAAGCTAAGTCCCGATGTTGAAGATATAGACTAAGTTTCATCAGAATACAAATCAATACAGATGTTGGAGACATCACTTTACATACAGGTAATACACAGGAACAAAATGACAATAACCAAATAAATATAGCCTTTGATGAAATACCAGTGTACTGTAAAACACAGAATTTCCTTCTAACTGTTCATCAATTGCTGCCAACAGGTCTGTACGTTTAAACTAGACTTCAGCGATGTGTTCGCGGTTTGCAGTCTGCTCAGTTCTTTATACAGCTGTTCATTTTTAATTCTAAGCGAAGCAATTGTCTTGGTACATTGGTAATGTGGATCAATAACTGACTCCTCTATTATATGGAAACAAAAGTTAAGCTCAGATCAGTACAATGTAAGGTTCAGCATTCACTAATTATTTGTGACTCAATTATATGTAATATTGATTTTTTTTTAATGATCAATGAACAGTTTCATTTGAGAGTTTTAGCGAACACGGACACCATTTAAGTCTGTCAGTATATTCAAAAGTATAGATCAAGTATATCCTTGTGGTGGTAAGTTTTCTGTCTGTGATAAATCTAATAAAGCACTTGATTCTCAAAACGCTGGTACCTAACGTAGCAATACATACCTGACATCACCTTTTATTTCATTCCTCTGGTAACCCATGTGGAGAGATGGAACATAATCTGGAATTTCTGGATTACGATCGTCATTGCTCTTTTGCCCTGTAATGATAAAAAATAATATAGGCGAAGAAATAACATTGACGTCAGACAGGATTCTATGAATATTAAAATCATTATTCATCTATATTTTTTACAGATAGCCTATTTCATTAAAAAAAGAGAAATCATTACTTAGCAACCTTGCCAAGAGTTTTGATAATTGACTAGGCCTAAATGACAAAATAAAATTAAATATGAGCCTATAATATGAATAGGTCTAGGCGTATTTATATTAATTTATATTGTATATATATATGAATAACAATTATCTTACCACTAATAAAATGCCTGAAGCAAACACTGTCCAGTGTCATGATCTAAAGGTTCCCATTGCAGACCATCTTGACTTTCACGTTTAGATCTAATAGCTACAATCCACAATTTTCTTCTGTCAATGTGATCTGTTTTTTTGGAACCCGATAAAAACTTCCCGACTGACCCGAGGCTGGATTATCTTTCTCCAATCTGCTGGGCCTAGTGGTAGTAGGCCTAGTACAACCAATATCACAACACGATACAACCATTTTCATTGGAGATACGCAAAAAAATGCCTACGTACAATTACTAGACGAGCCTAACCGAAAGTCGCTCAGTAAAAAAACAACGTTAATCAGATTAAATACAGCATAAATGTCTCTCTATAAAAGCAACGTCAGTCAGTAAGCCATTTGTAAACAACCGATATTGCCAACCAATGACGTATATTGATATGTATACGTCATTGTTGCTAACCACTTGTGTCACCTGACTAATCGTGATGTCAAGGCGAACATCGCTATAAAAATAAACCAATAGGCCTAGTAATAGTAGCCTATTATTACTAATATCTAAACAAAAAACATGCCTCTTGTTTACTGTGGGTTTTTTTATTTACATTTCCAGATCTCTTGAATGAAGAAATTGGAACTAAACGAAAAAGCTAACGAGAAGCCAATTTTAAGGTCATCTTTGATTGATCCAAATGATTCCTGTCCGCAAAATACGCCCTCCGGCACCCACCCTCACACAGTTTGAATCTTATACACATTAAGCGATGTTTCATTAAGCTCTAAGAAATCAACGTGGCTTACCATCAACCCAAATCATTTGATTCATTACATTTCATCATAATATTAATAGTACCGTACAATGTTTATGCATCGAGACTTCGCCCAGAGGAGGCTGACATATTGGATTTCACGTCAAACTTGGTAACCTAATCTTAAAATGACGTCATCATGATTTTATGACGACAGGGTTAAAATGACGTTATATTATTATGATCATGGGATACGGTGCTCTAAAATCGATGTAAACAAGCCGGGTCGCGAATTTTTTTTTCATCTTCAACGGAATTATCAGTGAAATGAAATTCGATCGTTTGTCTGTTACCGCTCATTACTTCAGTCAGTTATATAGAAGGACAACTCATGTTTGTCATGTTTGACGTCCCGTCCCGTTTCTTCATGTGCTTGTTAGACATCTCCTGTAACAATGATATCTGTGTTAAAATTATATTTGGGATGTATTTAACGAGCTCTATCACATATTTTATAATGACTGACACCAATATTGTCCTTTAAGTTAATACTAGAGACAGGTCTTAGTAGTAGCCTATAGTAGTCAGCTACCCCTCCCCCCACCACACACCCACAAACACACACACACACACGCACACACACACCCACACACATGTAGTATTTGCTGCTTAGCGGCAGTCGAGTATATCGAGGCGATTTTTGTGTTGATATTAGTCAAACTTTCCTTTGTAATTTAAAAAGTATTAAAAGTGACGTTGTAAAATTATACACCGCTGCTAGTGCTAGCGTTCGATTTAATTCATTAAGTGACTGGTCAACGCTGTCTGATAAGGGGGGTCACTTGGCGATAATTTTGATCATCGGAACAGATTATAATGTAAGTAAGTGTAAATGATTTTATTTACTTTTTAGTTGATTTTGAACTCCAGCAGTGACTAAGTTTGATAAATGTCCATACACTCGAGTGACCATGTAGATATACACGTATGCTGTGTGTAGCGTACTCCTTTGCTTGTCATTTCGAATTCGACGGTTTGATTTTTGCTTTGCAAAAAAAAAAAAAAAAATAATAACAACCTCCCTCCCCCCCCCACAAAAAACCCCAAAAAAACAAAAAAACAAACAAACTGTGTATGAAAATTAAGTCTCTGTCCTCAGTCATATCTATGGTGGCCCATGGTCGCAATAGCGTTTTTTGGGTTATGAAAATTAAATGAAAAAAAAAAAAAAAATGAAAAAGAAAAGATAAAAAATAATGCCCGACGTGGCCCATCGTCGCAATAGTGTCTTGGGTATCCAGACCAGTATACAGCCATTAGACTTGAGCGACCAGAAACATTTTGTGGCCCATTGTTGCAGTAGTATCTCGATTATCATGTGTGTGATCTATGAAGAACGTATAGACCCGAACAACAAGAAACGAGTCTGTAGTTATCTCACATCAACATGTGAGTAACGTAACTTTGGCATGTTTATGTTCCCCTGGGCCCTGTTTATCGAAATCCAAATTTAGTAGATACTTCAATTTTGATTGGCTAAGCACTAAAATCACTCTAATATTATCTATTATCCAATCAAATACTAAAATTTGGATTTTTATCTTAGTTAAACAGGCCCCAGACGAATTCCACGTAGGCTATTATACTCCATTTTGTCTTTGAAATTGATGTTGTGCGCTATCGCACTTTCGCACCTCTTACCAGTTCCCGTGGTCGTAGCGGGAGACTAGCGATGACCTCAGGGAGAGCAGCGGTTTCACAAAACTGAAGCTAAAATCACTAACATAGATTTTAACTAAAATCAAAGTGAAATTTTAAATTTATGCGTTTCACGAAGATCGATTGTAACTTAAAAGTTAATTTTAATAGATTTTAGTGAAAATTACTTGTGCCTTGATGTGAGGTAACTATAGACTCGTTTCTTGTCGCTCGAGTCTATACGTTCTTCATAGATCCCACGCAGGATAATCTGAACGACAGACCCACCCTACATGTGCTTGTGTTTCGAAAATTTATAAAACATGATTAATATTTTTAAAAGATGAAAAAACGGAGCATAGCGAAGTGTCCTTGGATGAGAGGGTATATGGGGAAACAACAACTTTCAATAATTATCTTGCTCGTCTTTAGCGGAGGACCCGGAGAAAATCCACGAGGTTTCACAGGCCACCCTACTCCTTGTCACGTACAACCGAGGATTCGGAATCACGTCAGTTGACTCAATGACAGGCTTTATGATACAGCGTGCTAACCATTCGCCCCCCTCCCCCGGCTACTTAGTAGTTGTTAACTACTTTTGAAATTCGACAGTAATTTACAGTCCATTTACAGTTCGTAAAACGTGACAATTTCCGTTGGTTGAATCGCACCTTATATCACTACGCTCTGTCTAAGCTTCTATTAAAATTATTAATTATGTTTTGTATTAAAATTCCCGAAGAACACCCACAAATTTCATGTGTGACAATTCTAAATAGTTTCGGTCATACAAAATACTGCAATTTGGCACCGCCTAGGCCGTAGGAGATGTTTATGGTGAGGATCTCGACCTCAGGGAGACCAAGTGTTTTAAAAACATTTCAGCCTTTTGAGGGGAGAATAGGCCTTGTGCACTACCAAATCATTCTTATGTTTTAATAATCATAGAAGCTCTCTGAAAGTATGGGTTAAGGGATCTATATTGAATTATATCAATATTTGCTTTAAGCACGTGAAAGTAGGTTCCGTTTAGAAATCAGAATTCCTCTTTCATTCAATTCAAGTTTCAGAATTTCCCCAAATATTAGAAACCCGATTCATTTTTCATTCATTTCTGAAAACCAAATCAGTCGTTATTCCAGGATATTAATCTCTGAGTTTTTTCAACGGACGTGCTTACATGATATGAAATCTGTCATTTCCGTTTGATATATTCGTCCATTTAGGCCAGAAAATCTGTTTGAACGTGTTCACAACATCTCCCCCAACTCGTAACTTCAAAGAACGTTAATTTCAATTTGTGTCTAAATCTAATTTGGCTATATGGTTTTGTGCCAGATCAAAAACGGCGACAAACTATAATTGCCTTCTATTACACGCCATTAGTCCAATATTTCCATGTCGTAGATTTGTTAAGTAAACCCTGTTTGTCTCCATGTGCTACTGGATGCAATAAAATCGCTTTCAATGAGATAATGGCTCTGGACATTTCTACCCTTCTTAACTTTTATGAGCCTTCTAATCGCGTGTATGTTACAAGATGGGGAAGATGGCGGCAGGTGCAGCCACACACATGCGACGCTGTGCAAAATATCAACTATTAACAGGTTATTATATATAAACATTAATAATTCTGCTGTCCGGCGACGTAGAAACTAATCCCGGTCCACCGAAAAAACAGAACCCTAAGGGAAAGGTAGACTTTGAACAAGTAGATGATGAAAACATGGTCGACATATTGCGAGAAGTCTGTCGTGAAATGAAGGAGTTGAAAGCCAGTGTTCATGGTAATGTTTCGACACTAACAGAAACAGTTAATAAACTAACAGAAGAATTACAAGAAATGAAAGAAATTAACTGTCAATTGGTAGAAGAAAATAAAGGTCTGAAGAAAGTGGTGATGAAATTGGAGGAGAAAACTGATAGTTTAGAAAATGCATCAAAACAAAACAACATTGTGATGAGTGGACTGGACATTCAAGCAACAGACAATCCAAAAGATATAAAAGAAAAGGTAAATAAATTATTTAGGGAAACTCTGAACATCGCTAAAGAAATACCAGTCGACAAAATTATTCCTTCAAAGGATCGAAAATATTTGATTGTTACGTTAAACAGATTTATTGACAAAAATACAGTCATTACTGCTGCTAAAGATTTGAAAGATAAGGCGTACTATATTACCTGTGATTATTCATATAAGGTCCGCCAAACCCGCAAGAAACTAATCCGTTATCTAGTGAAAGCCAGAGAGGAAGGTAAAAATGCAAGTTTAAAATTTGACAAATTACTAATTGAAAGAAAAATATACTCAATACAAGCACTGGAAAATGGTGACTACTAGGATATAGGTCGGACCTGCTATGCACGAGAACATATTGATGGTGAGTGTAGTGACAATGAATGGCGATGTAAACAAAACAATCTCAAATTCGTAACCTGGAATGTACATGGACTTACTCGGAAACTGAACGATCCTGACTTTATAAATTATTTAAATGGGTTTAATGTGATATGTTTAACAGAGACATGGTGTTCAAATGATATCAATCTCGAAAAATATTTTCCATCTTTTGATGTTCATTATTATGTGAGAGGTAATGGTAAAATAAGAGGGGGCGTTATTGTTTTAATTGAACAGAAACTGAGATATGGAGTGACAAGAATTAAAGAGAAGTTTGATGAATCTTTGTTTTTCTTGTTTGGTGCTAATTTCTTTGGATGGTCTGAGAGTGTTATATACTGTTTTTATTACATTGCTCCTGAACGATCAACAATTTACACAGATTCAAGTGGAATTGAGCTTTTCGAAAATAACGTTTTGGAAGTTTATGAAGATTATCCTGAGTGCCTACTTGTTATCACTGGAGATTTAAATTCTAGGACTGGAGATGGATCACAGCAGGATTTTTTAATTGATGATAGTACTAAATATTTTGATACCTTAGATGCAGCTGATTATAGTGTGGATACTTTCAGTCTCCCTAGAAAGTCCAAGGACTGTGAGGTGAACAATTTCGGATTAAGGCTTCTCACAATTTGTGCCCTTTTGAATGTCCATATAGTGAATGGAAGACATTCCAATGAAAGTCCGGGAGCATACACGTGCATAACATATAATGGGGCCAGTGTTGTTGACTATTTAATAGTTTCATCTGACTTTTATAAATTGATACAAAACTTTTGTGTTATAACCAGAACCGAATCGGACCATCTGCCCTTAGAATTTGAAATAGCATGTAATATTATTGTTGCGCCTGATACTTCATATGATACAATACAGTATGATAAATTGGTTTGGAATTCTGACAAAGCTGATGTTTATAAAGATAATGTGAAATCCAATTTACATACTTTAGTTTCTCAACTTTCAAATTCACATTATGATGAGATTGATAAACCTGTCCAAATGTTTTGTTCTTTCATCTGGCAAACTGCTCACGATATGGTGTATAAACCTATTAAGATTTATGATATATCCAAAACGAAACAACCCAAATGGTTTAATCAGGAATGTCAGAATTTGAAAACTGAGAAGTATTTAGCACTAAATATATTTAGGAAGACAAACCTAGATATGCACCTTGACAATTATAAGGTGGTCAGAAATAAGTTTAAACATGTATGTGACTTGAGAAAGGTTGCATATAACCATGAACTTTGTGAAGTGTTAGAAAAAAGCTTGAATGATCCGGCTTGTTTTTGGAAAACCATTAAGAGCTTTAGGCCTAGGGCAACTATTTCTCACACTATTCAACCAAATGAGTGGTTCCACTATTTTGAAAATCTTTTGAATGTAACCCTTGATGATGCACAAACTGACCTTGTCTTGCAAGAAGCCCAATGTAACATTGATAGTTATACTGATCATTGCCAATGCCCAGAGTTATGTCCCCTAAATGATCCCATTTCAGAATCTGAAGTGAAACAGGCCATTACTAAAATGAAGGGTGGCACATCCCCAGGACCAGACGGGATTGGAATTGACTTTATTAAAACAATATCAAATGAAGTTACCCCAATTCTTACAATCATCTTCAATAAAATCTTCGACTCTGGTAATTTTCCAGACTCCTGGAGGAAAGTCCTGGTCATACCACTTCACAAGAAGGGAAGTAAGCTTGACTGTAATAATTATAGAGGTATATCGCTATTAGACTCTGTTGGCAAATTATATACATCGATATTAAATAACAGACTTACTCTTTGGTCAGAATCCCAAGAAAATTTCCATGAAGCCCAAGCTGGCTTCAGGGGAGGTTACTCGACTACAGACCACATTTTTACTCTTCATGGCTTGGTTCAAAAATATCTAAGTAAATCCAGAGGTCGTCTATACTTGTATGTGGATTTCTCTAAGGCATTTGACTCTCTCAACCGACAGAAACTGCTCTCCTTGTTAATAAACAAGGGAATCCATGGTAAACTATACAAATCGTTGAAGAGTCTCTATTCTTTGGTGTCATCTAGTGTTAAGTTGGGTTTCTACATCACTGATTATTTTCATTGTACTACTGGCGTCCGTCAGGGATGTATTTTGAGTCCTATTTTATTTTGTTACTACATAAATCAACTAATTGATATAGTAAAAAATGGTGACGTAAATGGCATCTTCACAAGCCAAGATGTTGAAGACATTTTCCTACTACTTTATGCAGATGATTTGTGTCTTCTGTCTGATACTGTTGGGGATGTGAGGAAGAAAATAAAACTCCTGGAAAAATTCACACAAAAGTTTGATCTATCTGTAAATCTATCAAAAACTAAAATTATGGTTTTCCGGAATGGCGGAAAATTACGAAACTATGAAAACTTTCACTTTAATAATCAACCTATTGAAATTGTTACCTATTATAACTACTTAGGAGTAATATTTTCCTCCAGGCTAAACTGGAGTAAGTGTATCCAAAATCTTGCTGTGAAAGCTGATAAAGCCCTTGTACCTATCAAAAGTCTGATTAGGAAATCTGATTTTCCATCTATGAATCTATCTTTTAAAATGTTTGATACAATTATTAAACCCATTCTTTTATATGGCTCCCAAGTTTGGGGGTTTGAATACCGATTAGACATTGAGAGAGTTCATGATAGTTTTTGTAAGTTTTTATTACATATACATAAAAGCTCTAGTTCTGCTGGGGCCTTGGGAGAATGTGGACGACGGAATATGTCTATCGATTATATCTCAAATTGCATCAAATATTGGTGTAAACTTTTGTGTATGACAAAAGAACGCTATCCGAAACAGGTTTATATCCTTCTATGTAGACTTGATGAGATTGGTCGTGTGACATGGGTTTCGAAGGTTCGCATGCTCCTATGCTCTCTTGGTTTTGTTTTTATATGGAATTCTCAAACAGTTGGAAATATTAAGTATTTTATGTGTCAGTTAAAATTAAGATTAAGGGATATAAATCTTCAGGAATGGTCAGATAAAATTTCAAATTCTGAATCCCTCCAAATATATGTCATTTAAATTAGATCTGTCTCAGGAATCTTATTTATCATTACCAATAAGTGCACATATTAAACGGAATGTCACTTTGCTGAGATTGAATATATTGCCACTTGCAACTGTTCTTTTCAAACGAAAACAAATCACTTCCCCACTTTGTAAGTTATGTGAGGAGTCTGATGAGGATATAAGTCATTTCCTTTTCCAGTGTACAGTTCTGGCGGAACTTAGACAACAGATAATTCCCCAAAACTTTCTCAGAAACTACAGTCAATTCAGTCTAGGCAATCTTTGTAATACAGAGTGCCAAAATTACATAATTGCAATTTCACAGTATATCGATAAAGCTAGTCAATTGAAAAAAACGTTGATTGATATTGTTGACATTATTGATATTGTATTTTACTGTTATTGTTGTTACCACCACCATCTTCCCACATTTTTGTTAAATGATATTGTATTATTTGTATCTTTGGGTCCAAGACCTCTAAATACTGAATAAACAAATTATTATTATTATTATATGTTACAAGATTGTGAAGAAAAAATTCGTCAACAATTTGTGCCAAGAGTTGGGATGTCAACTTTTACTGCTCTAGCAATGGTGTTCCATCTTGATTTCACTCCATCAATCACGTGAAATTTCCCGCGTTTCGTACATCTTGTCTCAGACTAATACTAAGTTCGCACCAAGAAGAGCCCCGTTTCCCGCCCTGGAACTGGTAGATCGTTCGCGACATCTTAAATGATTAAGGTCAATGACTTCAAACTTCATTATGTAGGCCTTTCCGGATGGGGAGATTACTCGTTTCTTGTCGCTCGGGTTATGCTAGACTGGATAACCTGCTCTAATACGCCAGACTCGCTCCTACGTCACAGGGCAAATCAAGGAGTATTAATAGACTGGAGATGGCATGACGTCACAATCTTGAAGCCGGTCACGTTAGCTGGCCGCCATCTTGGTTGACCCAAAACAAAGGAAAGCCTATCTATAGACGTGACGACTATTAGTATTAATACTCGACTTTGAATAAAATCATGCCGTCGTGTGCAGCATATGGCTGCACTAAAGTCAAAGTAAAAGGCCAGATATAAAGATCGACAACATTCTGTTACTTGTCACAGGTAAGTTTTACTGTAAAATTATTATTAAAAGTACAAGTTTTATTTTGAAGACGAGCGGTGTCCATGTCGACCTTGCACTTATCTTTTGACATTCATTGTTGTCAACTAAGCCTACTTGTCTATTGACCATTGAGGCAGTCTGTCAACACTACCCTACCCCAATGGGCCATTTAATTGTCCACCTGCCATTTTTGGCATCACAAATGTCATCTTTGAGATTGCGACAGTGCGACATTATTTAAGGTCTTCCCTATCTAAGAAGGCCAAGGCTAAGCGGCAAGCAAAGCACCCACTTGACTCCCTTGACGTGAGTTGACTGTCTAGGGCCGTAGGCCCTAGCCTAGGTCCGCTGAACTGAAGACGTGATGTGAAGTACTGTATAGGCCTATGTATACAATTGATAATAATTACTTTATTTGACATTAAAACTAACGAGGCCTAAGTTACTAAGTAAATGTTTTGGATAATTCATTAAAAAGAAAAACAGGATACAGGCCTATCCTATCTATGATACTATAGTAACAATAATAATTAATATGCTAGTTTGAAATTATTTTATTATTAGGCCTAATAATATGCTAGTGATAAGGGAGATAATTTAAAATAATAAGAATATCACAGATAAGAGGTAACAAAGTGTAAATTAACTACAAAAAATCCTGTTTTAATTGGTTTAATAATAATCTTCCTAATTAAATATTGAATTAATTTAAAAGCTCAATACCACTCTTGTTGTAACTGAATAATATGTCTCAATCTTTATTCTGGTCAACAAATTGTACTATTTTACAATATTCCAATTAATTGATGATACAAATATCATCTTAACACACCAAATTTAAAAAATTGGAAAAATTCAACTAAATGATTTGAAAAGCCTGACTTAATGGATAATTTACACAACAGGTAAGACACTAACACATCTAGTACTTAGAATAAGACTATTTTTTTTTATTTTCTGGAGCTGTCAAGCCAGCAAGAGTGTTATTGTCCCTTTAAACTATCCAGTTTTGAAAATATTTTCTCCAAAAGCTTTTCGCAGATTAGGATGTATTTATTACTTCCCTACGTGTATAAAAACATAAAAAGCATGGAAAACGGATTAATAAATGATGCATTCAGGTTTTATAAGTGTACGTATTAGTTGCTACACTATATGCCTATAGGATATAAGCTAATGTTTTGGGTCAACCAATATGGCGGATAAGCTCCGCCCACGGCTTCATTCTCGGCTGCGCTAAGAGTATGACGTGCCGTCTCCATACTATTTATACTCCTAGGGGCAAATGCATCAAACATGACGGAGTTGCAAAGTACAATGCGCAAAGACGAGTGCGCATCGAGTAGCTGACTGTATCTATTTATATCGTCAGCTGTGCTATAAATATCGTCTGCTGCTATTTATACTTATAATGTGGGTTGTATGGATTTGGACTTTACGGTTTTACTTACTTAATAATTAATGGGATGTTGCGTTCATTGAAATGTATGGAAACCATATATTATATTTGTAAAGATTAAATCAACATTTAAAAACGTGTTTGAAATAAAATTAAAATTTTGCATGTCTTTGTTTACTGTTCTTTATTGTAATCATTTAATGAAATGTCCTTTAATGAATAAATGAAAAAATACCACAAATTTTAAAACGTTTTTATTTAACAATGTTTCAGGCACTTTAAGTTTAAGCCTGCCAGGAAATCCAAGATTAATAACACAAAAAATAGAAAACAAAGTTATATGCCAGTCTGCGAATGCCGTACCGACCAAATCATAATGAAATGGGGTTTAACGTCCTACCGTACTGCTTCTACTTGGCTAATGCAGACGGACACATCCATACAATGTGTTATGAGGGGAATTTTGCCCGGGTAGCGACACTATGTTCCACTCTTATCGAATTCCTACTGCCAAGGCATTTTTACGTGCACGTCAGTGTATACAGGGGGCCCCGGTTTTTCGCACCATCCGAACGACTAGACAGCTGTACTTGAAGATCCCCCCTCCACCCGCCCTCCACCACTGACAAGGGGAAACCACGCCGGAAAATCAGGATGAACTTTCCCGGTCAATGCCGTACCTATATTAGTCTATTTTGTGATTTGCTTTACCCTCGGGCAGTGATTTTAAACAGAAGTTTGAAAGGATATACGATTTCTCTCCGTTATGTTTAATGTCCATCACATCTCATCCCATTCTTAATTGCATCCTGTATAAGGTATAAGGGAATTATGAGAAAATATCTGATAAATCTTATAAAGTGCAGTTTACGAAAGTTATCTGAAATGTCAAAATAATTTACTCACTTTACACAGGCCAATGACAATAAAACTGTGTAAATATATATTTTTTTTATATATATACTATTCAAAAAAAGTAGGGGATATTTGATTTTTAAGTGTTATTAAAGTCACCTAATGAAACTGACGAAGAAACAAATGACAAAATGAAATGAAGTTCACATTCATCGATTTATTCCAAATGATCGTTAGACTAAGTAAGGAACAGACTGACCATTATAAGGGTAAAATGATACCCGGGGTCAAACAGCAAAGTTACCACAGCATCACAACCAAGTCAGTAACGGGTAAATCCTCCTCTGTTTGCCAAACAAGCATTGATCCGACGTGGCATACTCCTAATGAGACGTATAAGGTCATTTTGGTCCAGATTGTCCCATTCCTGTTGCAACGCAGCAGCAAGTTCTTGGACATTGGCAGGACGTTGTTGACGTTGACGTAACGGCACAACATGGACTGCCAAGATGTTGTCCCGGTAGTACTGGCCTGTAACACGCCCTGCAACAACATGTAAAGCCGTTCTTCCAGCAACAGTGATGCCTCCCCACACCATAACAGAACCACCCCCAAATCGATCATGTCTGATGACGTTAACGTCTTGGAAGCGCTCGTTTCGACGACGCCACACCCTCCTACGTCTGTCCAAAAAATCAACAGTGAACCTTGACTTATCTGAAAACATCACATTGCTCCAGCGTCGATTATCCCAGTGTTGACGATCCCTACACCAACGACGTCTTGCCTGAATGTGATGATCTCTCAAACAAGGGATCACGCGAGGACGTCGGGCGCGAAGGTGACCCCTATGCAGTCGATTCCGAATCGTCTGGCCACTCACTCTCACACCAGTGTCTGTTTGAAGACGAGCGCTGATCTGATTTGCTGTGATGACACGATTTCTCAAGGCCAAGGTACGGATAAATCGATCCTGGGCTTGAGTTGTCGCCCTTGGTCGACCTGAGCGTGGTCTGTCCTGTACAGATTGTGTATCACGGTATCTGGACCATAGCCTGCTTATGACAGACTGAGAAACATTCATCGTCCGCGCCACAACCGCCTGTGTTGTGCCGATCTGTAGCATGCCAAGGGCACGTAACCTTTCATTTTGGGTAAGCCGACGCATATCAAAATTTGTTTTCTGGTCACTAAAACAATTAAACTGATGTTTCCACCCTGGAATTCAATGCCACAATGACTGTAACATTCAAAGTCAGAGTCGTGCAAATCTTGGGTTGGACCCCCATGATGATCCCAAGCATCACCTGCATTCCATGCGGTAGCTATTGGTGCGTTTGGGCGTCACATGTAACTGGAAATGTTTCTTCTGTTAGGTTCTATAGTGACTTTTTTCGTAGTCATTTGCATATTTTAGTATTATGCCCCCAAAATCAAATATCCCCTACTTTTTTTGAATAGTATATATAAATTTGTGGCGTAAAATAAGCCTATATAGTGGTGTCGCATTAATACCGTATGCCTACTTGCAAACTCAAGTCATAATTCAGTGTTTATCAAATCAATAAATTCATTTAAGTTAATGTCCAATCTATATGTAGGTTATTTTCTTTTACATTTTATAATTAATATGACTATCTACATGTATTAACATTGGCTATTCTACAGCTAAAAGAAGTTGAAATATAATACTACTAGAGTCATATAATGTCCCAGAAACTATCGTTTGTCAGGATGATTAACGGTAATTTTAATAATGTATGGCACCTTGTTTAGAATAGGCCTATACACAGAATTGCACTGTAACGTGAGCCTATATTTATATCAATATGACTGTTATGTCTCCGGATACCAAAAAGAGTGGACCAAGCCGATGCATGTTTTGTTGTGGACTCAGCAAAATTGTTCATCAGACCAAAGTGGTTAATTTTAAGGTAAATTTATCACTTTCCCTTCTATGCCTTTGAGTGTACTTAAATTCTACATGGCCGAGTGTCACTAGCTGGTGCGGGGGAGTTCTCTCCCCGCAAGCCGTTGGAAACAATATGCTTTTGAAATTTGGTCAAATCGGAATCTCATTAAGTTTTATCTGACAATATTTCTGAGGGTAATTCGATGCATTGTTTCGCCATAGTAAACCCATGCCATCGTTAAGTCTGCCTACCAAAAAGTGGATATGGTCGCATTTCATGCTTGATTATTGTTGTTAGTACCACTGGCAAATATTGAAATAACCGGTTGCCTAAAATCTGCTGAATCAGTTTCAGTGCGCAAAATTCCACACGACCTCTGTTGTTTATGAATCATATACTACCCCCATCCCTGACCAGCTTGACATTTTTGAAACTCGTAAAATGCGGCCTACAATATTTTCTTTTCAATTTTATTTAACAAGATTATTTGTGCGAAATAAATAATTAAGATTATAAGAGTTGTGCATGCCATGATTTGGCGCAATATAGCCCGGTGGGTGCTGACGTGCCATAAAACCACATTTCATTCATGCATGCCATGAGCACGGTTACGGTACCGTGTACATGCAAACCCACTGTCACCACCGCACTATGTATAAATCTTTTGTAATAATAATAAAATAATCGGTTGTCTAAAATCTGCTGAATCATTTTCATTGCGGAAAATTCCACACGACTTCTGTTGTTTATGAATCATATACTACCCCCATCCCTGACCAGCTTGACATTTTTTAAACTCGTAAAATGCGGCCTACAATATTTTCTTTTCAATTTTATTTAACAAGATTATTTGTGCGAAATAGCACTACCAGTAGGTGCAGATGATGTAGCAGTAGGAGAGATGTCACCAGTTCCAACAGTAACCTGAAAGAACCAACCCATATAAAATAATTTACTAAACTTATTTTCTAATGTACTATTTGCAGGGGGCAACATTTGTAAAATTTTCTGAAACTGGTCTTAGTCAATCCATCATCCGGAGACTTGATACAAGAGATTTTTCAATTGCCCATATACGTTGGGGTTGATATTAAGAATAGTTTCAATTTGATTAAAACACAGATCCTATTTCGTTTCGTTTTTATAGTTCAAAATTTTGTTTTACTTGTCTTTACTACACTAGGATCTGAAAGAGTTGTTATCATTGACGCGTGTTCTGAATAGTGTGAGGTATTAGCCAATGAAACGGTCTGTTACGGCGAGCTTTAGGCATGTTTTGCACGGAACTGTGGGTAAGTCCCTAGAAACACTAATGCTGATTGGTTAATCAAATGACTGATGTCATAGGTTCACTTGCCGCCCGTATGACCTCTGACGTGGCCTATCGCAACAACTAGTCAGATCTTCATGTAGTGTAGGTCATCGAAAGTATAAAAAAACGAAACGAAATATAGATCTGTATTTTAATCAGATTGGAATATTTTGAGAGGTGGCCCCTGATAGAAATGTCCTTCATGTACAAATTCAGCTTTAAAAGGCCCAGCAAGATCCATTTTTGGTTCCGAAAATGATCATATGATGAAGTTGAATTTTTGACCCTATGTCATATTTTTTATTTGAGGAACTACCCTGAGGCCTTGTAGGAACTTGGCTCTCTTGACAGCCAATTTCCTCATTATGGACAGCATAATATTTCCGGCGTATACATAGAATAGAAGAAAAAAATTCTAAAATTATTAAGAATTTTTTAGTGCTGCCAAAGTTTAAAAAAAGCAGAGAGCTGGCCTTTAGTAAAGGTATTACAGCTATATCAGACTCAATGCAGCTGGTTTGAGGACTTCTGAAGTCCATCGCTTAACTCAGTCACCTGGAGTATCACCGCACAACTGTTTTTGGCTAATTTGATTGTGGTCGAGGACACACACAAGGTTTCCATCGATATTTTAAAGTGACCATTTCTTCCCTCTTTTTTTCAATAGTATTTTATTTCACTTAGCCGTTCCAATAGGAATAAGTTGATTCCAAGTGACACAACGCGGTCTTTGTATGACTTCTCCTTAGATGTGGCAGCATGCATCCTTTTGGAATATTCCATTTAATGCAGCTTCGTCGAGAAATCAGCTCGCATTCGGTTCTCACATCACTTATTGCTATGTGATGTGCTAAAAGGTGGACCTTAATGTCCTTAGTACATTTTTCAATCGTATGAAGTGATTCTCTTGGTCATATCTGGGATAAGTACCACATTTAATGGCCAAACATGAGGAAAAACCGCAATTTTGTGCACTTCCGGGCACGGTCATCTTGGATTGGATACCAAGCCTCATCAAAGAGACTAGTTTTGCTCGAGGGGAGTTCAAGCTGCTACCAGTGAGCGCGGGCGAATGATTTGGTGAAGAAACGGAGAGAGCATGGGCGAATGATTTGGATAAGAATCGAGGAGAGCTGGCTTACCCTGAATGAAAGTAGATGGCCATTTCATAGAGAATGAGAGATTTACAATAGGGAAAACTCACCAACTTTGACTTATGATTTCGCATTGATTGAAGAGAGGTGACAGAGATTTTATTTCTTATATTCTTATATTTCTTATAGAGCTAATCTTAGCAGGTGTATATTTTCTGTTTTATTCACCATATCTTACAATTTTGCTGATCATTGCTCCCAGAGAATAGATGCGACTTCGTGGTCTTCACACTGGGGCACAGGAAGACCCCCACTAACATCACCAATCACCACCATTTTCATCTAAACCCTAGACTCGCCACAATAGGTGGCTGAAAATTGACCAAAAATGACCTGAAAAATGGCAAAATTGGCCAAAAATTACCCAGAGGCTGTTTCTCAATAACGGTGAAATTTTGAAATCGGCCCTTCTGGCTGTGAAGTAGTCAGGGGGAGTCCATAAAATCCCCCGGAGATGAACTCGATCTGCCGACCCCCATCTTCCCAAGTCTGCACGATTTTGCATGGTTTGTCTTTGCAGTAGTTAAGACATTTGTCTTTCCAGGAATAACAATGTAACAGATCGTTTTTACATTTTACATATCAAGCTGCTTACATATGGTACAATGTATAATAGAATAATAAAGTCATTCTCTCAAACCTCATCCAACCAGACTCGTTTGGGCGAGTCCGCTGATAGAAATTGCTACATCATATGATGTAGGAACTCAGATGCCATGATTTCTTTTATAGGACTCATGGACATCACACAAAGGCTATTCATGACCCTGAACCTGTGCAATTACTGATATGATTGGTTGCTTAAGCCAAATGATGCGATTAGTAAATTTCCAATCACGTGTGATCTGGTAATATTTTGTTGACACATAGAACCAGCTATGTTTTGGTTCTATAACTCTCGTTATGTGTCAACCTGTCACTTATATTTTTTGTGGATATTTAGTACAATTAGCCAAAGACATTAATTAATAAGATATAATGCCACCATAATTATAAGCGCAAAAATTCTAGCAATACTGATACATTTACCATAATCATAGACTAATAACCAATTCTGTGGTTGTTGCGTAATACATGTAAGCCAGTGAAATAGGGTTATTATGCTTACATACCCTAACCATCAGTACCGTTACGTTTCTCCAAGCAAGACTTAAGCCAGGGCTAATGCTAGTGGCATTATTCAGATGATGGGTGGGAAGGACAGCATTGATTCATAAGAAAATCGGATTTTATTCTGACTGCATGTGCAAATCAACATAAACTCTCTTATTAAGAATATCTCAGTGTCTGGTGATCCATCTTTCTTCCAGAGCCAAGACAAAGGATCTGCATCTCCCCAAGTTTGCCACAATGATAAGGATCAAGTCCACACATAATCATTCCGTGTATACTGCAGACTCGCTGAAATACCGTGATGTTTCTGATCAAACAGTTGAAGATTTCAAGGATTTATTCTCAAGAGGTCATTCCCCTGCATCCGCTCTCAACACGTTCAAGTTGGAACGGGACTACGTTATCAAAGCGGCTGTCCAGATTTACAGTTTTGCCACAGGTAATATCAATATCCATAGACAAAGTGGCATAGTGTCTGATGATCCATCTTTCTTCCAGAGCCAAGACAAAGGATCTGCATCTCCCCAAGTTTGCCACAATGATAAGGATCATGTCCACACATAATCATTCCGTGTATACTGCAGGCTCGCTGAAATACCGTGATGTTTCTAATCAAACAGTTGAAGATTTCAAGGATTTATTCTCAAGAGGTCATTCCCCTGCACCGCTCTCAACACGTTCAAGTTGGAACCGGACTATGTTATCAAAGCAGTCTGTCCAGATTTACAGTTTTGCCACAGGTAATATCAATATCCATAGACAAAGTGGCATATATAGTTGGCATAGTCTGTTGAGAGTCAACCGGTCTAGTTATTCTAATGACACATGGCAATTTTGATATCAGGGACTTTTGTTTAGCCCCAAACAGAGAGAGAGAAATGGGGTTTATTTAATGTCCACTCTATGACAAACTAGGTCATTTCATGACTAACATACGGTTCAATCTATTTCAATAATTCACTTGCACGTAGGGGTCTTTAGCAGTGGGAGGACTCGGAGAAAACCCACGAGGTTTGACAGGGAACCCTACTACTTGTCACGTACAACCGGGGAATCAAAATCATGCCAGTTGACTCAATGACAGACCTCATGATACACCCCTAAACCTCAAACAGTTATTGTTTTACACTGGTGTAGGGGAAGAAAAGCTATTGACTTTTGACAGGGTGTCCTTTAGAAAAATGAAGCTGATTGTGACATGTTGCCATACACAAAAGTTTACAAAAGAGAAGCGTTTACTGTGTCCTTTTCTCACTGCAATTTTATATTTTTTTCAGACTGTACAGGAAGCTATATGAGAAGTCCTATGGTGCTGCCTCGGGAGAACAAATGCTGTTGGATCTTGATGGTGCTATTCAAACATACAACAAAGATCAAGGGCTACAGTGTGCCAAAATGACCCCAAATAATGGAAAAATTGCCATTGCCTTGTGTACTCCGTTGATGCGTCGTATTCACTCAAAGCATCCATGCAGTGCAGAACTCGTGTTCGTTGATGCCTCGGGAGGTATGGACCGATTCGACTGTCGAAATTTCCTCCTACTAACGCATAGTGTGGCTGGGGGCTTACCACTCGGCTGTCTTATCACAATATTAGAGTCAAGGGAGAACATCACTTGTGCGCTAGACCTTTATAAGGAATTACTGCCATCAGATGCATTTTATGGTCGTGGTATACGAGGACCTGCAGTTTTCCTCACAGATGATTGTGATGCTGAACAGCAGAGCTTAAATACAGCGTTCCCAGATGCCCGACTCCTGCTCTGCAAAGAACATTGACCACATCTCCTCGGCCTGGTAAAAGCTATGGTTTATGCTGATACTGTTGACCTCTTGGAAGAATCATATGCTGAACGTTGTGCTGATCCAAATGGGACACACTATGATCAGTTCCATGCACACGCTGAAAAAGTTTATGATCGTAGGCGTGATTGGGCGATTTGTATGCGCAAGGCCATTCCGATTCGTGGTAATAACACAAATAACTATGTTGAGGCTGCCATGCGAATTCTCACGGAACAGATATTCGATTGTGTCAGGGCTTATAGCCCAGTGCAACTGTTAGACTTTCTCCTTGACTGGGTACTATGAGAGGAGACTGGCAGACTTGGCAAATGGTAGACTGGATGTGACTATTTCTAAAAGGTATCTTCCCGGGAAAGGGCATATCATGCCAGACTCGATCACTTCTGTACTGGAAGCACCACTGTTCTTTCAAGTGAAGAGACAGTCCCAGACAAAGTATACGATGTTGATATGGAACATGGTATGTGTACGTGTGCTGTTGGGTTGAACGGTGCTCCATGTAAGCATCAATATATAGTCATGAAGTAAGCATCGAAACATAGCGTCAAACAATTTATTTCCTATTCATAATGAAAGTCAGTGGCGTCATTTGTTCCACATGGCAACATGATTGGAAAACTGCGTGCCAGATAGCTGGTTCCAACCACTCAAAGCAAAGCCAGTAGGAGGCAATACTGATGTAGTGTGATAAATCAATGTGCACAGGTGCTAGGGGATGTCACTTGAACTTAAACCACTAGAAGATGAAATTAGGTCGACAGCAGACAAATTGATAAGTATGTTGAGACAGGATCCAGGGGAACTCAAAGGGCCCATTAAAACATTCATCAGTCAGTTCAATGGTCTAAAAACAGAAACTTCTATCATCTCCGCTCTGAAAACATTTGGGAAGTACACTGGAGCAGCAGAAGCGCTTGTGACAAAAATCAAATTGACGAATTCAGGCAAGGACCGGTTAAACAGCAAACGGGGCAAGACAATAAAGGTGCAGCCAGCTGGTTTGAGTCGAAGAAGCATAACTGTGATTGGTCGGAAATTCTTGCATTCTGGGCGCCCACCAGCTTCAGTTGCTAAGGCACCTGATAACAAGAGAAAGGACAGTAGTTGTCAGATCCTTCCAAAGAAACGACCAAGGCGAGCACCTCACTGCCTGAGTCAATGTATGAACAATAATGAAAATATTGGGAAAAGCCATTCTTCAAAATGGTAAACTGTCTCAGGAGAGTAGTGATAAAACTTGTGTATAGTTTCACTACCAGGAACTTCAAAACCTTGACTGAGTTTGATCGTGAACATTTTATGCTTAGACTAAGTACTGTATAGATAACCAGTTTGATTGCACAATACTTTCATAGTAAAATATCGTTTCCTATTGTAAGAAAAATAAGAAAATCATCTTGTAATAATCAACTCAATGCCATCGGATACTTGAGATTTTAACTAGATTATAATGGTTCGGCCATTTAATGTTTGAATTTAAAAATGGAGAAGCGAACGTAGGTACAGTGATTACGATCAATATCAATGCACACATCTTGTCAAAACTATTTCGCTCGAAAGTAATTTGATTGAAATTTTCAATATAATGTCCTTGTAAAATATTAAATATTAATCAGTGTTCTCCATATAGTTATTGTAAACTATAATTTAGTTTTTATACGCCCATATTTTCATTTGGGCGTATTATGCCGTCGCCCCTGTCTGTCCAGACGTCCACAATATGTTGGTGGACACTCTACAGGTCTCAATTTTTATCTGATTCTGACGAAACTTGAAATATAGGTCTATCTCCCAAAGACCTCAGTTCCGTTCGATATTGGGACGTATCGGACCATAACTTCATGGATTATGGCCCCTGATTTTTTAGCTAGAGGTCACAATTATTATCTGATTTAAGTAACCGCTCAAATATATAACTGTTATGTCGATTGAGTTCGAATTTCGTGAACATGGAACCAAAATTACCGGACAAAGTGGCTGCCCCTCATACGCAAATAGGGTAAAAAAAATATGGTATATCAAGGTTGTGGACCCTCTAGAGGTCACAATTTGAACGTCTTTGCTAAATTCAATGATCAATATTCTATGCCAAGACTGAACAAAGCTAAGCAATTTCATTTCGGACATGATAACTTTTATTCTAATTGAGGTAGAGTTATGAAACCGATTGTATAGTTTCGCTACATTATGCAAGAGCTAAATCTGATTATTGCAAGTCTTTATTTAGGCTTAGATGTCATAGAAATTATAAATTAGATCTTTACACAATAAGCACAAAATCCACTTTGTAGACAAACGGGTGGCTTGGATTCGGCTTGGATTTAAACAGGATTTCATTTATTGATTAAATTTTTAAATGGCGTCGTATGCGAAGATTAGCCGTTACGTTGATGTCATACTCCCGGAAATTTTAGATCAAGGCTAAATGATAGAGTGTACAAAGCGAGGCCGCTGTTGAGCGAGGCCGCATGTCAGTCAATTTGATTGAAAGTTCGATATATAGGGCCTTGATATTATGTTTAGTTGTGGTTAAAATGAGAGTTTGGATGTCGGTATTATACGCTCTTTTGTCACTTGCGTTTACAGAAAAAATTATGGAAAACATCGCAGCTAATATCACCCCAGTTGAATTGCAGCCCCATTGGATCACCGTTTCCTATTTGTCTGCTTCGGGAGTTACGTAGGCCTACCAGTTACAGTACACTGAAAAAACTCTTGTGTTGGATCTCAACACAAGAACTTGTGTTAAAAATATTCAACACAAGCTTGTGTCGTTTGGCATTGCATTAACACAAGTTTGTGTTCTTTTTAATGCATTAACACAAGTTTGTGTTCTTTTTAATGCATTAACACATAACTTGTGTAGATTTATAAAATCTTGTGTTTTAAGCACATTGGTGTTTTTACAGTTGCTTCAGTCTGCGTGGGAAAAAATTAGTTGAAGTCTTATTTAATTTAATTGGTTAAAATCGAAATTTATTGGTTAACTGAAAAATAATCAATGAAATTTAATGTCATAGGTTAATTAAAAATCGAGGGGGGTTGGGATGGCCTAGTGGTCTAGAGTGCCGCTCTAGCTGGCCAGTCACCTCTGGCTTGCGGTTGTGGTTTCGATCCATGGTGTGAGCGTATGTGGCTTGGAGATAGGGGCGCCTTACACCCGGTACTCCGGTTTCCTCCCACAGGAAAGACCCCTGCGCGTGCGCTAAGATAATAAGAAAAATGAAAAATAAGACTTGTCTGCGATATCACCTTCGGTGGAACCGGACGTTAAACACTAAAAACAACAACAAATTAAAAATCATTACCAAATGTATCTTCTCTAAGTTTAATATACTTTTAGTGGCAAATTCTTTATTGGATTATAATAGCGACGTTCAGTTCAGGTACATTGCATTAAGGTGGCCATTTTCCTGAGCACCGATGTTAGCCGACTGCTACAGCCATCGACACCGGAAGTACCGCATGTATTTCTAAAAAGGCGGACAAAGCAAGGGGAAAATAGGTAGGTTAATTCAGCAATCTTTTATGTATTTTATCTATCTACATTTTCTGAAAATTTACACGATTATCACTAAAAGTCCAAATATTTATAATTACATTGTTCGACTTGGGTCAGTAGGTAAGAATTTGTCCTAAATCTGTATGCTCCACGAGAGAGAGTAATTTAATTTTTTGCTACGTCGCCATCTTTGAATTTGATTTGGGAATTTTGGCCAAAATAGAAATTAACTCGTGCATAAACTAGATTATATTTTTTGCACATTTGTGTTATTTGTTTGGTTGGAATGAAATCTACATTATGTAAAAATTTTCAGCCACAGTTAATATGATTAGATTATTTTTTTTCGGTCAATGATGTATGTTAATGGCTCTCCATTCTTCCAGTTTTAAGCAGATCATTTAAAATTTACCAAGTACTCCACAAAGAAGGACCGGTAAAAAATTTTTTTTTCTACTAATGAATGCCCTTTGCCTATAATTATCATTTTATGTAGAGATAAAGGGAAATGAATTTATATAAGCCCAGGTTTGACCCCACAATTAAATATTTTATCTTCTGGCTGTTGCTATTGATTGAATAAATGTTGTTAGAAAAAAGATACAGCCCCACAAATAGTATTTTTAAGATAAGTATTTTTTTTCAGTCAATGATGTATGTTAATGGCTCTCCATTCTTCCAGTTTTAAGCAGATCATTTAAAATTTACCAAGTACTCCACAAAGAAGGACCGGTAACAATTTTTTATATTTTATATTTCTAATAATGAATGCCCTTTGCTACGGAAGCTCAAATACGAACTACTTTTTGTTTTTCGATTTCCTATTTCTATTTTTAATTTTTTATTTTGAAAAATAATTTCTAATTTCTATTTTTAATTTTGGATTTTGTAGAATTATTTTTAATTTTGTAAATTAATTTTTAATTTTGTAAATTAATTTTTAATTTTGTAAATTAATTTTTAATTTTGTAAATTAATTTTTAATTTTGTAAATTAATTTTTAATTTTGTAAATTAATTTTTGATTTTGTAAATTAATTTTTAATTTTGTAAATTAATTTTTAATTTTGTAAATTAATTTTTAATTTTGTAAATTAATTTTAATTTTGTAAATTAATTTTTAATTGTGTAAATTAATTTTTAATTGTGTAAATTAATTTTTAATTTTGTATTTTAATTTCCATTTTGTAAAATAATTTATAATTTTGTTTTTCTCGAGGACCATTCGGCAAACCTCGACAGATTCCTTGATCATCATCGTGTCATGTTGCTCGCCTGTACGGCGTAGCTTGATATGCCTCTCCGCTATACGCCTGAGATTGTGGTACGGTCGTAGGTTTACTGATTATAAACACGTGTCGCTTAACAAAAACAGTTCTTAAAAAGGCGTGTTAGTCGCAATTTTCTTTAAAGGCAGCGCGTTTGGAAGGTGTGCAGTCGAGGTCAAATAAAAGTATAAAAATAGACGAGGTAGGCCGAATACATGTATATACAAGCTTCTGTTATCAACGAAATGGGAACACTGAATAAGATAAAATGAAATGAAATGGGGTTTGACGTCCGATTGTTCTGCTACGACTGGGCTAATGAAGACGGGCATACGCGATACAGTGTGCTACGAGGGAAATTTTGCCCGGGCAGCGGCGCTATACGGCCTACTCTTGTATCGAATTTCAACTGCTAAGGGGTCTTTTACCTGCACGCCAATGGGTGGGCCTTTAAGTTTTCGTCGCATCCGTAGTCCCGAAATGACCTAGTCTGTGTCGAGTGGACGTTAAACCCCATTTCTCTCTCTCTCTCGTCGCACCCGAACGACTAAACAGCTGTCTTTGTTAGGCCCTCCGTCCTGCACCATTTACAGGGGGAAACCACGCCTGAAAATACCGATGAACATTCTCGGCCGACAGTGTCTTACTCGCATAGCCACCGTGGGTCCCATGGCGACAGGGAAATGAAGTGTGGTTTAACGTCCTACTGTTCTGCTTCGACTAGACTAATGAAGACGGACATACGCCGTACAGTGTACTATGAAGGAAATTTTATCCCGGCAGCGACGCTACGGCCTAATCTTATATCGAATTCCAACTGCGAAGAGATCTTTGACGTGCACTCCAATGTGTACACGAGTCCTCAATTTTTTGTCCCATCGCAACTACTACCAGTAAGAGAGAGAGAGAGAGAGAAATGGTGTTTAACGTCCACTTGACACAAACTAGGTCATTTCGGGACTAACTTAAATTAGGGTTTGATTTTATTTCAATAATTCGCTTGCGCGTAGGGGTCTTTTGCAGTGGGAAGAAACCGGAGGACCTGGAGAAAACCCACGAGGTTGGACAAGATGTAAGTGAACCGGGTCGGTCTGATGGTTCTGAAAACAAATTTACAAAATTAGAAATTATTTTACAAAATTAGAAATTATTTTACAAAATTAGAAATTATTTTACAAAATTAGAAATTATTTTACAAAATTAGAAATTATTTTACAAAATTAGAAATTATTTTACAAAATTAGAAATTATTTTACAAAATTAGAAATTATTTTACAAAATTAGAAATTATTTTACAAAATTAGAAATTATTTTACAAAATTAGAAATTATTTTACAAAATTGAAAATAAAAAATAAAAAATAAAAATTAAAAATTAAAAATTGAAAATATTGTACAAAATTGAAAATTATTGTACAAAATTGAAAATTATTGTACAAAATTGAAAATTATTGTACAAAATTGAAAATTATTGTACAAAATTGAAAATTATTGTACAAAATTGAAAATTATTGTACAAAATCGAAAATTCAAAATAGAAATTCGAAATTACTTTTTTCAAAATTAAAAATTGAAAATAAAAAATAGGAAAAGAAATAAACAAAAATAGTTCGTATTTGAGCTTCCGTACTTTGCCTATAATTATCATTTTATGTAGAGATAAAGGGAAATGAATTTATATAAGCCAAGGTTTGTTTTCCGATCCCACAATTAAATATTGTATTTTCTGACTGTTGATATTGATTGAATAAATGTTGTTAGAAAAAAGATACAGTCCCACAAATAGTAATTTTAAGATAGCTATATTCAATAAAAGTATGACATATTTCAAATATGATATTCTGCATATTATTATAAAGGAAGTATATACTTCATTCCTACTAGAAAAATACTGCATTCTCCCCCCCCCCCCAAAAAAAAAAAACATTCACAGAGCATGATACACACAACAAAAATGTGAGGGTATCACAAACTGGTGGGTTGTCAGCATGATGTATTGATTAGTCCACCGTGATTTATAGCACATGATTATAGTTTTGTGCTTATATTTTACATGTTTTAACTAATCATGGATTCTTGTGATTGTCGCTACAATCAAATCAAAACTGTAAAGTTCATTCAAGTCAACTAATATCTAGCATATTTATTTCAGTAACCTACCGCCAAAGGAACAGTTGGAAATGACTATGGAATTTTTTTTCTCAGAGATTGCCAATCAGATAAAGGCTATGTAAGTACCATACATTCTAGTTGTTCTTCTGCATGCAATGTCTTGGGCTCTGTCATTTCAAGTACGATCACCGAGGAACTTTTGACAATCGCATCAATTGAATTTCTTTGACTTTTGTTAAGTGGATTTCTTGATGTTTCCAGTCTCATGTAGTACGCCCTAACTTCTTCATATATTAAGCTTTTACTTGTTCATATGTTACACCCTTTTATACAAAAACAGTAGTACCTAAAAAGCGTTAAAATGCATTAGTTTTAAGTCCCAAAGGCGCTAAAATATAAATAATATATTCAATCTAATTAAAATATAGATCTATATTTCGTTTCGTTTTTTATACTTTCGATGGCCTACACTACATGTAGATCTAACAAGTTATAGTGGGAGTTCACGTTCTATGACGTCAGGTACCAGGCAAGCGACATTTGACCCGATAACGTCAGTCATTCGATTAACCAATTAGCGACCGCCATGCTTTTTAAAATCTACTTTTGCTTTGTTTTGATTTCTATCGCTGGTAATGTCTACCCACAGTTCCGCGCAAAAAAGGTCAAACGCTCGATTCAACAGACCATTTGATTGGCTGACCCCTAATTTCAAGCAGAACACGAGTTAAATAACAAGTCTTCCAGATCCAAGTGTAGTAAAGACAAGTAAAAACGAAATTTTGAACTATAAAAAACGAAACGAAATTTGATCTGTGTTTTAATCAGATTGTAATATATTAAAATACTGTTTGCAATATTGTGTTTCCAATTGCCTTGGTGGAACTAATTAATAAAACATGTCAATTTGTCAAGGGGCCTGTGATGTACAACAAATGACCGGATTTTCAGTTGTTAGTATCCCCTTTTAAGGAATTATAACTTTTTTTTTATCCAGGAGCAGACAACAGTTTCTTTTAAAAACAAACAAGGGAACTATACAGAAGATATGTCAAAAGTCAAAAAAGAATGCAAACCCAGAATGCTTGGTATGTTAATTTTACTTCCATGCATATTAACTAAAATATCACTACTGGCTTAATTAAGTAATGACCACAACAATTTTATTCTACAGTTGGCTGATACATTGTTACTGGTACTTTAAATCTGTCTACTATAATTGTAGTGTACATAAATTAGCATTGCTTGAAATAAACAGCTTAAAATAATCACATTTGATCACTTTGATGCATTGAGAAGAATTGTTGATCTTTTAGAGGCATTTAGTAACTGGATAGAGCAATAATCTATAACACATACTTATGGAAGAACAATTACTGATTTATTTGGGCGACGTTTCGAAGAGTATTCTCTCAACGTTTTCAAGCAAGAATTGTTGTTGAAAAGTTCTTTTCTTCTTATTCCAGATAAAGAAGATAATGACATTAATGACAACGAAGAGCTACTGTTAGAAGTGAAAGCAAGCCATCTAGATTGTGAGAGAAATTCAACACATCAGCAGATTTAGTAAGTATTTGGATTACTAAAGAAGTTCAATCCAAGTCCCTAGGCATAAGAAATTAAGATGAAACGATTCATTTATGAGATAAGTAAGATTGTAGTATTGTGTAAAAGAAAACAGACATGTATGACGTTACTGTATATGTGTACTTATACTGTAGATAGCAGTATAGACATGGTAGCTTTTAAAACGTTATATCCAGATTGTTGTCAGGCAGGGTGGAAATAGAAAATGGATGTACCCCCAAAATAACTTGATATTTCCAAGTAAATGGGCGCAAAGTTCATGTAGTAGGGAATATGCCAAGAGTGAATCTAACTAGACAGGAAACAATATGTGACACTCAGTATTTGACAAATGAATTGTGGACCATAGAAAGTGTATTTATAGCCTACTTTCTATTTTTCAGACTGAGGCATCCTTGGAAGAGTGTATGCTGTATGATAACAACAAAGAGAGAACCCAACCATAGGTTTTGAATATTAAAACAACAAATTATTTTATGATTCTAGAAAAATAAGTTATCTGTTGCATTTGGCCTGTGTTTTTTTTAAAATCCTTTTCTGTTTTTAATTTAATGGGATATCCTTTCCAGAAAGTTGTATATAATATATACTGTAAAGTATTAAATAGGCTTTATCTAGAAAGCAAATATAGATTTAATATACATAGAATTACAAAACAACCCTTGAGCTGTAACTTCCCCTTGCTTATGAAATAGGGTTTAAGTTTAACACAGTACTTTTCTGCTCCAACAGAGCTAATGAAGATGTGTTATAGGGACAATTCTGCCCTGGCAGTGCTATAGCCTTCTCTTATGTCGAATTTCAACTGTTAAGTACATGCCAAGGTGTACACAGGACCTTGTTATTTTTGTTTTGTTATGTATTTTTTTTACTGAGGAAAGGGTTCTATATTAAATTTTAAGTTGGTAATATTGCATATTTCTTTGGTTTGATGTTCTATGAATGCTGGTTATTTCTAGATGCCTCACGGATAACTTGAAATATGACTTTAAAACCTGTATATATGTTATAAATGTATATTATAAATGTATATTATATTCCATTTGTTTAGTGCATAATTAATCTTATTAAAATTGGTTTGGTTATTGAATTTCCATATATTTAAATTATATCTTTTTGGGGGCTGGGGTAGAAATATTGGGTACATATCTATTATGTTCCATTTGTATATAGTGCTGTACAGTTTTTGAAAACATGTGATTTATCGGTGCCTGTTGTTTGTTTTGTTTTTGTTTTCTTTGCTATTTTAAGGGGGGAAGGGGGGGTAAATTTAAATAGCTATTTTTTTGTTGTTAGGGGAGGGGGGTATTTTTTCATTATATAACACAAATTTAAATTTATTTATATTGGAATTAACTTTGTTTATTAATGTTCAAAATATCGATTTAGTTTTAAATTAGGTATCAGTGATTTAATTTTCATTTAATGAATAAATAGTATTTTAAAAAACAAATATATTGTTATGCCATTTATCAAAGTTTGCAGAACAAAAGGAGAAGTACTGCATGGGAAAGGTTGCTATAATGATTATGAAATGAGAAAATGTGTTAGTTTTACACAACGGCTTGTGTAAACATTATACACAAGTTTACAAGTTTGTATGAAACAACACACGTTTCATGAATTTCAACACAAGTTTCATAAATTTTAACACAAGTTTCATAAATTTTAACACAAGTTTCATAAATTTTAACACAAGTGATGTGTAGATTTTTACACAAGTTTCAACACAAATTTTAACACAAGTTTTGTGTTGTGTCAACATTTAACACAAGTTTGTGTTGTTAAATAGTAACACCTAACTTGTGTTTGTGTTGTTTCAACACAAGTCTTTTCCAGTTTTTCAGTGTACAAGAATACACACAGGCTAACAAGAAGTCAGCTACAATTATGCCTCATTGATTTGGTCCATATTAAAAACACTTATATGGATATACTACTTCTGAATTCATGCTACGTTTCGATACACATACAGATATCGTTATCAAGCAAATAATGATATATAACAAAAATGTGGTACATTCCTTTCAAACTTTCGCTTCTTAATTATATATTAAGTCTTATTTTTAATTTGTCGTAAAAATAAATGTGATACGAATTGAATTGCAACCCTGTCTCAACCGAATAGGCTAACGGTACCACAGCCATTGAAAACGTTACTTGATAATCGAGATTATGCAGATGGAGTTAACGCCTGTCAATCAAACGATCGGCCATTCTCGGAGACGGTGAAGAGAGGGTTGACTCCTATTTCTAGTCAAAAATTACAATGGTGATACCTTTGTTCAGAATAAAATAATTTGACTGAAATTTTCAATATATTCTTCTTTCATCATCTATTTTTGAACTGTTATAGCAAGAATGGCCTACTCTCTATTAAAATCTCCCAGAATGTATCTTTAAGCTCTATCACAAATATTTTCTACTTAAACTAAGCATAGATAAACAGTTTGATAAAAGACAAATGTTCAATTAATTGATATGTGCCATCTGTTTATTTGGGGATTTCAGAGGGGGGACATAAGCCTCACTATTGGCTTGTTTCACACAGAGTTGTCTGTGTTTTTATTTTTTATTTTCATATCATCATTTCAGTGGCAATGTCTTATGGGAAATACATGATTTTAAGTCCTGGCGTGGATGGAATAAGCCCGTAAACTTAAAAAAGTCACTAGCGTGGATAGAATAAGCCTTTTTCAAACATGAAATAAGTCAACAGTTAGGCTTATGTTCCCCGTTGATATCCCAAAATAAATAGATGACACATATCAACTAATTGAATTGAAGTTTTGTCTTTTATCAACTGCTTTTCTATACTTAGTCCAAGGAGAAAATATATCACCTTTCCACCATAATGAAGGTTGAATTCAAATTTCGGGAAAATCGAAACTAGATGGTGTAAAAGTATGTAATATGAAGGTTGTCGACCCTCTAGAGGTCACAATTTGTATCTGATTTTGATGAAACTTAAAACATATGTTTATGTCCTAAAGATCTTAGTGAAATTAACACAATAAATTAAACGAGAATTCAACAGTCCGTGCACGAAGTGCCGTCAGTCAGTGTCAATACGGCGATGATTTAATATTTGTAAGTTGAGTGTCCGTTAACCCGTCCACGGTTAGGGTAATACCGGTACTTGACTTGTATATTATTTAATTGATTAGAATAGATCAGTTTTACTCATTGGTTGTTTATGTTGTTTTATTTACCTAATAATCAACTAGCTTGGTTCGCCATCCCGACAGTGATTAGTTCGAGTTCAAATTCTTTATTCCTTTCAGCCAAAGACTCATCAGGTATAACATATAGTACAAACAAATAAATAAATACAATATGTACAAAAACAATATAGTTCACCGATGTTTTTGTAATAAAGAACAATAGTATTGTTTGTTGATTAGCGTTATGATTTTAGACAAAATGGTAAGTTCACCAATGTTTTTGTAATAAAGCAGACCTGTATTGTTTGTTAATTGACTTTATCCCATGATTTAAAAAATTGGCGATGGTTAGTATTGGGTCAAAAATAATTCCTTAAATAGCGCCGGAGCCCCTTTTAGATAAATTGAATTCGCATAAAAACAACAAAGAGTGGCTACGTGCGATTTTATTCTTTGATCTTTGATTCACGGGACATTTCTGTTATTCAAACAAATCTGCACGAGAATGACAACATACAAGTTGACAGTTACCATTGATTTGGGGTTCATGTAGAATAGGCTCTTCTATCGAGCCTACAGTTATTCTTTTCTAAAATAAAATGAATGCCTTGGATTTTCGTGTGCATTTGATAGCGGTTATACTTTACTAATATTCTCTGACATCGGAGACTTGTGTCGCGTTCATTTCATTTTTGCGGTAAGTATGAACTTCTTATGTCTGATTTGAAAGCGCTTTCGACTCCCGTTGCAAGTTCTATTTGTCTTATTTCTATTTGGAAGACCGGTAACCTAAATACAGTTATAGTTTGCAATTTTAAAGTCTATCTTTGCCGTGATTCGAGAGTAATTCTTAACTATGCACTCTAAACATGTATAGTCTTATGCAAACGTGTCCTTCAAAATGTAGTAGACATGCAGCTTTACATGACTGGTTGGAAATGTAACCGCATATATCTTGCAGAATATGTGAACACGTGTTCTTACTATACAACTTTACCTAACGCGTCCGTATTATTAACGAAAATATTCAACATTCACAACATCGTGGCAGTATATCGTTTTGACATCGATTATTTATGACAAATATAACCGTTAATTTTGCATGTAAAATTACACCGAGGCCTATCGTGTCCCGCGACTATCGTTGCACACGGTAGCGACTGCTACACTGTACGTACTCGAGATAAGATTTTGTTTACATTTTAAACAATAGTTGTTTACATTTTAAACAATAGTGAAATTAACACAATAAATTAAACGAGAATTCAACAGTCCGTGCACGAAGTGCCGTCAGTCAGTGCCAATACGGCGATGATTTAATACAACCAGCAGTCAGTAAACCGGGTCCAGAATCTTTCCGGACAACTGGGCCGGTATTCATGATGAAAATACCGGACCGAGAGCTATTTTATCGGTAATGACCGGCGGTCCGACGGCTTTCGCATGGACTGCTCCCACAAATAAATAATTGTTATCCATAAAGTTTTTTTCTTTTGTTTCCCCATTAAGCCATCATAAAGAACATATATATGTGTTCTTTCCTTAGATCTTTTTGTTAGTGTCGAAGGACAGAGGGTCAATGTATAGTCGTTTGGATGAGACGAAAAGCCAAGGTCCCGTGTACACATTGGCGTGCATGTAAAAGACCCTTGACAGTTGGAATTAGATGTAAGGGTAGGCCATAGCGCCGCTGTCTTGGCCAAAATTCCCTCATTGCAAACTGCATGGCATATCCATTTCATTGTATACGTCCCTTAGGAAAGTCCAAGAGAAAGGCTGATAGAATAAGACATTTCAAGCCAGCACAAAATTGCCTTTTAAGGCGAAGCAACCACCAAGAGATATAACCAAGTGTTGACCGTATGTTTAATAAAAAAAACAAAACAAACAGATCCACATGTCATTATCTTTCTAAGTTGGATAATCGAGTTATATCATCACAAAGTGCCTAGCACCCGGTTTCGAGGCGAGGGTCGTAGGTTGAATAAGCCAAAGACACGCCCCCATCTGCATCAAAAAGCACCAAATTCAGCTTTGCAATGAAATAACTCATAAACCAACATAGAAAGTTAATGAAATTTGGCATGCTCATATGTTAGGCATTTGTCGGAAGGGCATATCCAGAAATTTTTGCAGGTGGTTTGTCAGCTGGTTCCTGAGACAATGTATATTTTGGGGGTGGGGGCCCTGGGTTCTCTCCTCCCAGCCTTGAAAAGTTTTGAGAAATACAGAGTCATGTCCTATATGACTATATATTAGGATCCTATAACGGTAAATCACTTGGATCTTTTGGGGTATAGTCTGTGCCCTGAGTAACTTGCGGTCTGAAAGTCAGGGGCGGCTTTGCATTGGATATATACAGGGGAATTTGGGGTTATTCTTCTGAAAGTTTTTCTTTAAAAACCTGTAACGGGTTATTCTTCCAGGGTAGGGTTGGTTTTTTTTCATAAGAAGAAAACATGATATAAGGTTTTTCTTATGGGATATTCTTACTTTGCGTAAATGTAAACATAGACGGTTTATAAGCAAAATAAAGTCCTCGACTTGGTTAAGGGGGATTGGATGGTCGAATGGTTAGCACGCGCGCGCTGTATCATAAGGCCTGTCACTGAGTCAACTGGCGTGGTTTCGAATCCCCGGTTGTACGTGACAAGGAGTAGGGTCACCTGTCCAACCTGGTGGGTTTTCTCCGGGTCCTCCGATTTCCTCCCACTGCTCAAGACCCCAACGCGCAAGGGAATTATTGAAATAAAAGTAAACCATATGTTAGTCCCAAAATGACCTAGTTTGTGTCGAGTGGACGTTAAACCCCATTTCTCTCTATCGACTTGGTTATATAATATATACTGGGGAAGAAAGACTTCAGCAAAAAAAAAACCTCGACATAAAAATGTCGGGCTGCAGGCCGTTTTTCTTTTTCTCAGGTTATTTTCTTCAGCTTTTCTTTCTCCACCATAACCCCAGACTCGTGCTTTACAGAACCAACAAACAAATGCAACAACAACGACATTTTTATCGTGAAAATAGATCGCATTGTACTCAGTATTAGTAAGCTAAATTTCAAGTCAGGCCTTAAAGAACTAGGCAAAGTTATAATATTAAGATGGAAATTTCAGTAAGAACTTTTATTGTCAACTCAATAGTCATACTAGTACAAAATTAGCCAAATTGACCTTGTCGTGTTTGTATTACATCAAAGAATCGTCATGACATGTAGATACCGTCTCATAACGTCTCATTATACACAGACAATTTCCAAGATGCATTGCGCGTCGCCGTGTTTCTATATAGGCCGCAATATAAATTTAACACAGAGATCATTGCTACGATAGATGCGTAATGAAGGTTTCAACAATCGGAAGTGACGAACGCAAAAGGAAAACACGAGTTATCCCTATCTGTATAACTGACTGAAGTGACGAATGATAACAGATACATGGGCGAATTTCTGCTCACTAATAATTCCTTCGAAGACTAAAGGGGGGGGGGGGGGGTGGCCGAATGCAATGGTTAGCACGCGCGCGCTGTATCATAAGGCCTGGCATTGAGTCAACTGGTGGGGTTTCAAATCCCCGGTTGTACGTGACAAGGAGTTGGGTCGCCTGTCCAACCTCGTGGGTTTTCTCCGGTTCCTCCGGTTTCCTCCCACTGCTAAAGGCCCCTACGCGCAAGCAAATTATTGAAATAAAATTAAAACCATATGTTAGTCCCGAAATGACCTAGTTTGTGTCGAGTAGACGTTAAACCCCATCTCTCTCTCGAAGACTAAAAGTTGTTGTATGAGACTGTGAGAGGATATCTGACAATTCATCAAAAGAATTGACTGCAACTAGATAAAAGAACAACGAAAGAAAAATAGAAAACGTCCGTGCATTACCATATTATGTTTCTATAAGGTATGGAATGAATAAAAACAAGGGAATGTATGGACTATTTCTATTTTTCTCGCATTCTCTTATCTAATGACATTCAAATACTTTATCGAATTGTCAGATATCGTCTTACAGTCTCATATATCAACTTGGTCTTCGAAGGAATTATTAGTGAACAGAAATACGCCTGTGTATCTGTTATCACCCGTCACTTTAGTCAGTTATATAGAGGGATAACTCGTGTTTTCCTTTTGCGTTCGTCACATCCGATTGTTGAAACCTTTATTACACATCTACCGTAGCAATGTGTTAAATTTATATTTGGAATGTGTTTAACCAGTTCTATCACATATGTGATAATGATTGACACCAATATTGCCCTTTAGGTGGCATTAAAGCGAAATAGCGAAAATGGCAGTGTCTGACTGGAACAATGACGTAGATATATAGATAGACCGCGCAAGGGCTGTTAGAGTCGAAGGCAAGAAACAATGACTTCCGCCCGTGGCAGAAGACATCAAAATGGCGCATTTTTAGTATTATGTTACACTTGACGTATATTATTTTATGTGAATAAAAATAGTTAGTTCATGCTGCGCAGTTGGCTGTACAAATCGCGATACCCCCGAGAATAGAAAGAAGGACATTACGTTTCATTAGTAAGTCATTTTGAACTTTTTTAGAATGTTAAATTATAATAACCTTCGACTTCATAAGATCACGAAGGTCAAATAATATAGGCCTAGACCTAATCTAACAATCTGCTACTACTGCTAGACTACCAATAATAGCCAACCCCACTACATAACCATAAATATACTCAGCCAAATTAAAAACTTGACACTCGGGATTTTTGGGACTAGATTTTTAATATTTGGTTTAAGGCAACTATTTTAGTGTTATCTTGTGCACAGACGACCTTGACATCAACAGAAAGCAAGAATACGTCTCGCCGAAAGTCTTTGACATTGATAACGTTCGTGATGTCACAGTACCCCCAAAATGAAATTCACAGACTTGGAGAACAATCGGAATAAAGTGTTTAGTAACGGTTGTGGCCCCCTCTAGCGTCTCGTACTGCCACACAACGTCTTCTCATAGATCTCAGAACATTAGTAAACACTACCCGAGGAAGACGTCGCCACTGCTCAGCAAGAGCATGTTGAAGGTCCTGCAACGTCAGTGGTGGATTCACTTGCTGACGAACACGTCGACCCAGTTCGTCCCAGATGTGTTCAATAGGATTAAGGTCGCGGCTAAGCGACGGCCAATCCAGGACTTGGACACCGGCATTTCTTAAAAAAAATTCTGGGTAGCAATTGCTGTACGGGGTCGAGCATTGTCTTGTTGAAACGTTAGTCCAGGCCCATGTCTCTGCATAAACGGAAGAAGAACAGGTTGCAAAGTCTGATCCCTGTACTGGACAGCATTTAAGTTCCCTTGGACAACAACAAGAGGAGAACGTCCGTGTGCACAAAAAGAACCCCAAACCATGACGCTGCCGCCACCAAATCGGTCAACTTCTCTGGCGCATACTTGAGCGTAACGTTCACCTCGTCTGCGGTAATCTCATTCTAAGATTAATTATTGTCTGGCGTGAACAATTAAAGGCTCTTGCAACAGTGACCGCAGACTGACCAGCATAGAGCCTACCTATAGCACGTAGACGTTCTACATTTGAAAGGCGCGGCATTTTGTAACAAAGATGAAAATAACAATTTTAATTTGTTTTCCAGTTCAAGTTACGTGTGCGTGTTCAGTTTAAGCAAACTTGCATCGATTGACCTCACGAGTTTGTGTTTGCACGTGTTTTTCAGGTTTTTCATTTTATATGCTCAAAAGTCACGTGATCCACGTGACTTTACAATTTTATGAAATTAAAGGCTTCTTACTACTTACTATCGTTAGAAACACTTTAAAATTGATTTGACTTAACAGAAAAAAAAAAATTGTTGAAATTCATCAGTGTCAAGTTTTTAATTTGGCTGAGTATATAAGCTTACTTTAATACTAATACAATTTGTAGGCCTAACAATGATTAATGAGTAACAAGGTCAAAACAAATGGGTAAATATGGCTATGGATAGATTTACTTGCTACGTACTGCATTCATCATAGTATTCATAGTCAATAGGCCTATTATTATATAGACCAACATAAATGCTGATAACACCAGTATCATTAATCATTGGCATAGGATTTATATTTTTTTTAAACTTTTGTGGATATTTTTTTTTATCTTTTCAAATTACACTCACATATTTATTCTTTTGTTTCAAAATTCCTAAAGAAAGTCATGGTTAATTGCTATTAACAAATTAGACCTGGATGGAAACATTCAAGTATCCAGACATTTTGTTCACAACACTTTCAGAAGATGATTTCATGATATCAAAACATGCTGATAACAAATTGTTGAAAAAGGGCAGTGTTCTATCCATTTTTTCTTGGAAGACATCCACAAATGTTAAGGTACTGGTATGGTATGTTTTAATAAATTCATTTTTTTTCTAGAGTAATGATAATAGTATAAAATGTCTACTTTTTAAAATGACAACTTTCAACTACAGGTGTTTTGTAATTTTGCAATGATGGTTATTATGCAATTTAGATTGAAAAGGTACATCGTCCACCCGAGTGTAGTCTCATTTACCCTTTTCTTTTATTTATAGATTGTTTCAAGACAGACCTCTTCAAGCAAAAGGGCTAGAGTAGATGTAGAACCCTCAACAGTTATGGAAGAAAGATCATCTCCATCATATTTACTATCCATTGAACACAATTACCATCATAATTTATATACAATGAAACAAAAATTAGAAGATGCCACCAAACCAATAGACTGGAAAACACAGCCCATCAACTTGCCTTAACCAAACGCAGAGAAAAACGTACCTCTTTATTCCTTATTCGTTATTCAACTTTATATTCGGGATTCCAATATGCAGCTAGCCATGACTAGAATGATGGATGCGAAGTATCCCCCATCAAAACGACCTCTAGACGAAAAACAGTTCGCATTGTTGTTCAAGCAGCGAATAACGAGCTGTGTGTTATTCGTTTTTCACCTCGTTATTCGGGATTCACATATGAAGGTGTTTATATATCTTTAATGAGGATATTTCAGGATTTAATTCTAAACGATCACTAGACAACTATATAATAATGGATTGCAAAGTATCCCCTAGCAGTAAAAAACGTATTAAATGACGTATAGTCGGTAAATAAACCAGACTGTTATTCAAGCGGTGAATAACGAATAACGAATAACGAGGTGACTTACCTCGTTATTGGCGAATAACAAGGTACAAGCTACCTCGTTATTCGTTATTCGTTATTCAACTTTATATTCGGGATTCCAATATGCAGCTAGCCCTGCATAGAATGATGGATGTCAAGTATCCCCAGTAATATAAAACACAGAAAAACGACCTCTAGACGAAAAACAGTCCACATTGTTATTCAAGCAGCGAATAACGAGCTGTTTGTTATTCGTTTTTCACCTCGTTATTCGGGATTCACATATGAAGGTGTTCATGTATCTTTAATAGGGATATTTTAGGATTTAATTCTAAACGACCACTAGACAACACTAGAATAATGACCCCTAGACGAAAAAAAATCCACATTGTTATTCAAGCAGCCAATAACGAGCTGTTTGGTATTCGTTTTTTGCCTCGTTATTGGAGATTCACATATGAAGGTGTTCGTGTATCTTTAATGAGGGAATTTCAGAATATAATTCTAAACGATCACTAGACAACAATAAAATAATGGATTGCAAAGTATCCCCTAGCAGTAGAAACGTATTAAATGACGTATAGTCGGTAAATAAACCAGATTGTTATTCAAGCGGTGAATAACGAATAACGAGGTGACTTGTACTACCTCGTTATTCGTTATTCGTTATTCAACTTTATATTCGGAATACCAATATGCAGCTAGCCATGCCTAGAATGATGGATGCCAAGTATCCCCCAGTAGTATAAAACACAGCAAAACGACCCTAGATGAAAAACAGTCCACATTGTTATTCAAGCAGCGAATAACGAGCTGTTTGTTATTCGTTTTTCACCTGTTATTCGGGATTCACATATGAAGGTGTTCATGCATCTTTAATGAGGATATTTCAGGATTTAATTCTAAACGATCACTAGACAACAATAGAATAATGGATTGCAAAGTATCCCCTAGCAGTAGAAAACGTATTAAATGACGTATAGTCGGTAAATAAACCAGATTGTTATTCAAGCGGTGAATAACGAAAAACGAGTTGACTTGCCTCGTTATTGGCGAATAACGAGAGGTACAAGCTACCTCGATATTCGTTATTCAACTTTATATTCGGGATTCCAATATGCAGCTAGCCATGACTAGAATGATGGATGCCAAGTATCCCCCAGTAGTATAAAACACATAAAAACGACCCCTAGACGAAAAACAGTCGACATTGTTATTCAAGCAGCGAATAACGAGCTGTTTGGTATTCGTTTTTCACCTCGTTATTCTTCATATGTGAATCCCGAATAACGAGGTGAAAAACGAATAACAAACAGCTCGTTATTCGCTGCTTGAATAGCAATGTGGGCTGTTTTTCGTCTAGAGGTCGATTTTCTGTGTTTTATACTACCGGGGGATACTTGGCATCCGTCATTCTAGTCATGGCTAGCTGCATATATATAAAGTTGAATAACGAATAACGAGGTAAAGATACATCAACACCGTCATATATATGTGAATCCCGAATAACGAGGTGAAAAACGAATAACAAACAGCTCGTTATTCGCTGCTTGAATAACAATGTGGACTGTTTTTCGTCTAGAGGTCGTTTTTCTGTGTTTTATGCTACTGGGGGATACTTGGCATCAGCCATTCTAGTCATGGCTAGCTGCATATTGGAATCCCGAATATAAAGTTGAATAACGAATAACGAGGTAGCTTGTACCTCGTTATTCGCCAATAACGAGGCAAGTCACCTCGTTATTCGTTATTTACCGCTTGAATAACAATCTGGTTTATTTACCGACTATACGTCATTTAATACGTTTTCTACTGCTAGGGCAAACTTTGCAATCCATTATTCTATTGTTGTCTAGTGGTCGTTTAGAATTAAATCCTAAAATATCCTTATTAAAGATACATGAACACCTTCATATGTGAATCCCGAATAACGAGGTGAAAAACGAATAACAAACAGCTCGTTATTCGCTGCTTGAATAGCAATGTGGGCTGTTTTTCGTCTAGAGGTCGATTTTCTGTGTTTTATACTACCGGGGGATACTTGGCATCCGTCATTCTAGTCATGGCTAGCTGCATATATATAAAGTTGAATAACGAATAACGAGGTAGCTTGTACCTCGTCATTCGCCAATAACGAGGCAAGTCACCTCGTTTTCATTATTCGTTATTCACCGCTTGAATAACAATCTGATTTATTTACCGACTACACGTCATTTAATACGCTTTCTACTGCTAGAGGATACTTTGCAATCCATTATTTTATTGTTGTCTAGTGATCGTTTAGAATTAAAGATACATGAACACTTTCATATGTGAATCCCGAATAACGAGGTGAAAAACGAATAACAAACAGCTCGTTATTCGCTGCTTGAATAAAAATGTGGACTGTGTTTGTTCTAGGGGTCGTTTGGCTGTATTTTATACTACTGGGGGATACTTGGCATCCATCATTCTAGTCATGGCTAGCTGCATATTGGAATCCCGAATATAAAGTTAAATAACGAATAACGAGGTAGTTTGTACCTCGTTATTCGCCAATAACGAGGCAAATCACTTCGTTATTCGTTATTCACCGCTTGAATAACAATCTGGTTTATTTACCGACTATACGTCATTTGATACGTTTTCTACAGCTAGGGGATACTTTGCAATCCATTATGCTATTGTTGTCTAGTGATCGTTTAGAATTAAATCCTCAAATATCCTCATTAAAGATACATCAACACCGTCATATATATGTGAATCCCGAATAACGAGGTGAAAAACGAATAACAAACAGCTCGTTATTCGCTGCTTGAATAACAATGTGGACTGTTTTTCGTCTAGAGGTCGTTTTTCTGTGTTTTATGCTACTGGGGGATACTTGGCATCAGCCATTCTAGTCATGGCTAGCTGCATATTGGAATCCCGAATATAAAGTTGAATAACGAATAACGAGGTAGCTTGTACCTCGTTATTCGTTATTCGTTATTTACCGCTTGAATAACAATCTGGTTTATTTACCGACTATACGTCATTTAATACGTTTTCTACTGCTAGGGCAAACTTTGCAATCCATTATTCTATTGTTGTCTAGTGGTCGTTTAGAATTAAATCCTAAAATATCCTTATTAAAGATACATGAACACCTTCATATGTGAATCCCGAATAACGAGGTGAAAAACGAATAACAAACAGCTCGTTATTCGCTGCTTGAATAGCAATGTGGACTGTTTTCGTCTAGAGGTCGTTTTTCTGTGTTTTATACTACCGGGGGATACTTGGCATCCGTCATTCTAGTCATGGCTAGCTGCATATATATAAAGTTGAATAACGAATAACGAGGTAGCTTGTACCTCGTTATTCGCCAATAACGAGGCAAGTCACCTCGTTATTCGTTATTCGTTATTCACCGCTTGAATAACAATCTGATTTATTTACCGACTACACGTCATTTAATACGCTTTCTACTGCTAGAGGATACTTTGCAATCCATTATTTTATTGTTGTCTAGTGATCGTTTAGAATTAAAGATACATGAACACTTTCATATGTGAATCCCGAATAACGAGGTGAAAAACGAATAACAAACAGCTCGTTATTCGCTGCTTGAATAAAAATGTGGACTGTTTTTGTTCTAGGGGTCGTTTGGCTGTATTTTATACTACTGGGGGATACTTGGCATCCATCATTCTAGTCATGGCTAGCTGCATATTGGAATCCCGAATATAAAGTTAAATAACGAATAACGAGGTAGCTTGTACCTCGTTATTCGCCAATAACGAGACAAGTCATCTCGTTATTCGATATTCACCGCTTGAATGACAATCTGGTTTATTTACCGACTATACGTCATTTAATACGTTTTCTACTGCTAGGGCAAGTAGTAAAATACGGTACTTAAAGGGGTATTTCTGGTAGGGGTTATTTTCCCCTGTTTTGTTTACCTTAGCAACGTCTGAAGAGTTATCCCCCTTTTATTATGGGCGTGGTTGTTGACCCTAGTTACGATAGAATCACGTGACAACGACGTAATATGAACACCTTTTCCGTTTAAATTTGAATTGTTGGGTGTGTGTGTGTTTGTAATGCTGTCCGCCTTTTTTTGAATTGTGGATAGGGGGGGGGGGGGGGGTCACCGTAATGAGCGTGCGTAGTTCACCTCGAACCCGCGCACCGCCCACCCAGTCCAGCCCGCCCGCGTCCGCCCGCGCCCGCCCAGCCCGCCCGCGGACACTCTGATCATATTTTTATTCAATGTTTTATTTGTACCGCGCATGGGCCCCGCTTCGCCACGCCCCAACGTCTTTTTCGTCGTCGCATCAACCCAAAGACCAAAACATGTCCTAAAAGACATTCCCGTCAATTGTATAGTTAATTGTATTTGTTAATTGTATTTGTTAATTGTATTTGTTAATTGTATTTGTTAATTGTATTTGTTAATTGTATTTGTTCATTTAGTCTTGTTATTTCCTCATTTAGTTGATTATTTATAATCTAATTATTCATAATCTAATTACTTTTTTTTTCATGAATTCTTTTTCATAAATTCTTTTTCATGAATTCTTTTTCATGAATTCTTTTTCATGAATTCTTTTTCATGAATTCTTTTTCATGAATTCTTTTTCATGAATTATTCATAATTCAATTATTTTTTCATTATTTTATTAATTAATTTCTTTTCATTAATTTTTGTTTTCATTAATTCTTTTTTTTTTCATTAATTCTTTTTTTTTTTTCATTATTTTTATTTTTTTTTTTAAATTTATTGTTATTTATTTAAATTTGGTGAAATTATTTACTGGTCTGGTGGTAGTTCTCAATTTGATCTTTTAAATTTCACGACCAAAATTTGGTTTTAGATAAGAGAAATGAAACGAGTTTTAACGTGGATACTGACTAATAGGAACTAGATTAATATTTTGGAACTTGAATATTCTCAGATGTCACCAATCAAATAATTGTAGTCATTTGTAGTATTAAGTAATATATTAATTAGTATATTAATTGTTTATATTAATTGAGGTTAATCAAACTCGTGTACTTGTTTTAAAAAATACAAGCTGTACATCGTTAAGGTATGAGAAATGTTTTAAAATGATAATTTTAGTCATTATCGCATTAATTAATATGTTAATTAGTATATTAATTGTTTTATATTAATTTAGGTTAGTGTAACAACCCGAACGTACTTAAATGTTTTTATTCTAGCATTTGAAATATATTTAAGAAAAATAAAAGTGGTTACTTCTTTAAAAACCAGGTTAATATTACATTATGTATTTAAAAGATGTTTTAACAGATGTTTTTCGGGGTAGTAGGTGAACTTTTGACCGATATTCTAAAAAATGCCATGAACCTTTTTAAATAAGCCAATAACCTTTATTCCTTCTATGCCAGTTTTTTTTTTGCCGAGTTGTTAAAAAAAACTACAAGCTGTATGCTGTTAACGCGTAAGAAAATGGCTTTAAAAAAACAAAAATGACCAGATAATTGTAGTAATTAACGTATTAATTAATATGCGAATTAATATATTAATTGTTTTATATTAATCGAGGTTAATTAAACTCACGTACTTGTTAAAAGATTACAAGCTGTATGTCGTTAACAGATGAGAAAATGTTTTAAAAGTAAATGTAGTATTAAGTATTATTTTATGATCAGCAGTGGAATACCGCGTTTTATCAGTGAAATAAAAGTGTTATTCCACTGGCTAGTTGTTTTTACCTAAAATGATTGTAAAATCATAAAATAAATAGAACATTTGTCGTTTTGTCGTGAATAACATATTTTATTTCATCTCTAAGCAAGAAAACGTTTATATTTTCACGAATGCTACGCATTCGTGAAAATATAAGTTTTCTTGCTTCTCGATGAAATAAAATATGTTATTCACTCTAAAACGACAAATATCCTCTATATATATAAATTAGTATATCAATTGTTTATATTAATTGCGGTTAATTAAACTCGTGTACTTGTTTAAATAAATACAAGATGTACATCGTTAAGGTATGAGAAATGTTTTAAAATGATAATTGTAGTCATTATCGTATTAATTAATATGTTAATTAGTATATTAATTGTTTTATATTAATTCGGGTTAGTCTAACCCTAACATACTTAAATGTTTTTATTTTAGCATTTGAAATATATTTAAGAAAAATAAAATTGGTTAGTTCCTTAAAAACCAGATTAATAATATTAATATTACATTATGTATTTAACAGATGTTTTTCGGGGTAGTAGGTGAACTTTTGACCGATATTCTAAAAAATGCAATGGACCTTTTTAAATATGCCAATAACCTCTATATTCCTTCTTGGCAAGTTATTTTTATTTATATTTTTGCCGAGTTGTTAAAAAATTACAATCTCTATGCTGTTGACGCCTAAGAAAATGTTTTTTAAAAAATGACCAGATCATTGTAGTAATTAACGTAATAATTGATATGCGAATTAATTATATTATTTTATATTGATTAGGGTTAGTTAAAACCGACATACTTCAGTAAGATTTTTTTTTATCTTAGCCTATGAAATATATTTAACAAAAAATATAAGAGGTGACCTGTTTTAAAACAAACTGACGGCTAACACTAGATAATGTACTTAACAAATGTTCTAACCGATGGCTTTTGATTTTAAACTAGATAAAACATAATATCTTGCAGTAAAACATTCCATCCACATATATGTGTGTTACATACAGATGTGATCATGTGATCTGTTTTAAAAAAAGGAGCGGCTTATTTAAAAGCTGATGACGAAGCACCATTCCTTTGTTCAATGCCAATCTTTCAGTTCTTCGCGTGGTGGTTGACCTTTGGACCGATATACTAAAACTTAATCTGGAACTATTTAAAATATGTCTATGAACTTTTGTAAACTTTTCCATTGACCTGATTTCATCTAAAATGCAAATGACTTGCGAAATACACAATTGTCATTGGTTTTCTAGGTCTTGCATGAAATGGAAATTTACCGAACATGCAAATAATCTGTGACATACACTCTCTCATTGGTTCTGTTAGATGAACTTTATGCCGTCTGAACCGTATATGTAAATGACTTTGTTTCTGTGGTATATAACCACGATTCCATAAGACCTTCTTACCATTTTTCAAACTTGTGTATCAAAGGAATCCCTTCTATCCTTATAGATTTTTTTTTTTAATTTGATGGAAAGTTTGGTTCTGTAATCAAATGTTTGAAATTTGAACAATATTACATCTGCTGATAGTTTTATATTTAATGAAAGGTTTTAATAAAATGTGGTGGTATGATGAATCTGTTCCAATATTTGAATTATGAAAATAGTATGAACAAGTTTCCATGACCGAAATATGTTCTTAATATAAATGGGTTTTATTTTCGTTACACAGTATTTTAGATTCGATTTATATATTATAGCGGTGGTCACTGTTATCTTGTATGGAGTTATGACATGTTTTAGCACCATGTAATTTAATATCTTTGAGAACTAAAGAAAATGTCTTCTGTAAAGGCAATTTGGTGACTATGTTTAATTAACACCAGTCTTTTAGTTGTGACATATGTTTTAATCATCAAAAAAAAAGTCATTTTATATTCTTGAGAACCAAAGAATATGTCTTTGGCGTGGGAAAGTTTGGCATGTGTTATATAACCAGTGTCTTAGCTGTGTCAGATGGTTTAGCTATCAAATTACAAGGCAACACGACTTTGGTGTCATCTGATATTCTTGAGAATTGAAGAATGCGTCTGTTGCGTGGCAAAGTTTGACAGGCGTTTTTATTGCCAGTGCCTTAGCTGTGCCAGATGTTTAAAATGTTTTCAAAGTATTTGCTTTTTTTTGACAAAAGATTTTGGACAAAGAAAATTTGATTTTGCTTAAGTAAATCCATCTTAATAAATGATGACTCCCAACACACACACGCATGCACAAACACACACTCGGTTCCCAACATGCACACATACACAGATTCGCCAACCACACTCATAGGCTGTCACACCCACACACAACCCTCCCAACACACACACAGTGCTCAACATGCACACATACACAGACACACCCACTACACTCATGGACTGCCACACTTACACACAACCCTCCCACCACACACGCTCTAATTGACTGGGACACCGACACAAAATCACCCACAAATCATCTTAACTGTCAAATATAGAGAATGTAATTCAATGTTAAAAAAACGTACTTACCTATACGTGGCACGAATTATATACCCGTCATAAAATGTACACATTTCCCAGCGCTTGGAAATATATGACACCATACTATAACAGATGTGCTTTAACTTTTTTCCTTTTTTTTTTTTCTTTTTTTTTTTTTTTGCTGTGTTCGAACTGTTAAAAAATTATGCCGTTAACGTATAAGAAGTGTTATTTAAAATAAAAAGATAATTATAGCCAATTTTGTATTAAATAATATGTTAGCGTATTAATTGTTTTATGTTACTCGAGGTTAGTACAACCCCAACTTACCAACTTACTTGAATAAGGATGTTTCTATTCTAGTATTTGAAATATATATATTTAAGAAAAAGAAAAGTGGTTAGCTCTTTGAAAACAATGCTGACATTGCATTAGGTACTTAACAAGATGTTTTAACTGATGTTTTTATCGTGTCGTGGGTGATCATTTGGATGATATACTTAAAATATATGTGACCTATTTGAATATCTCAATATGAACTGTATATTCATACTCGACAGCTCCCATGCACACACACCCACACCCACACACTGCCATACCAACGCACAGATGTTGGCACAGCATTTTTACAGTGAAATATAGAGAACGTAATTCTAATTGAGCAAAATGTAATAACTTTTGCTTTCTTTTCTATCGTCGTTTTACAGGTCGAATATATTTCCTCAAATACATACATATACATTTACGGGACGGAACAATGTATGCTGAACCCAACATGTAACACTCATCTAGAGTGTCTACCGGTGGTATAATCATGTTATAAGGGAGCACGAATCTTTACCAAATGACCCCACTACAACACATGGCGCGAATTATATCGTTTAAAATTACCCGTCACAAAATTTACACATTTGTCTTTGCTTTGAAACAAAATCTAACCAATCATAAACATGTATCCTACACGCATTATACGAATTATATGTTATCTCTTGAAATATGTAACCAATCATACATTTTTCTTGTAAATATGAATAAATCAATCAATAAATAAAATATACAAATTAGTTCAAGTCGGCAATTAGTATAATTCAAAAAGTTAGATGCCTTTCAGGACTTACATACTTAATTGATGATGACAGGTAGATTATAGATTTGCTTAAACGTAACATAGTTCGTATCACCAAATCGACTAATGATGACACACACCCCTTTCACACACACACACACCAATCAACCAAAATATACAGCCTCACAAACATCCACCCACATCGCAGTGCACTTATTCACACATTATTTGTACATGTCAATCCCTTTGGCTGTATTACATTTTAACATATTCAATATCACAACAACGTTAGCATGCGGAATATTAACTAATATAAGTTGCGTTGAATTAACGAGTAAATTGTTAAATAATCTATTCTTTCATACAAAATAGTCTGAATTTTAATGTATTGATATCTTTAAAAGGTGGTCGGGTATCCAATCATTTACATCCCCAGATACTATAGATTTACATTGGTTCAAGCTAATTATTATTCGTTAACTCTTAACTGACTCATGGTACCATTACCGTTCAGTGCGAATTATTATTCGTTAACTCTTAACTGACTCATGGTACCATTACCGTTCAGTGCCAATGATATGTCAATGTGTAGATGTTCTGCTAATGACGGATTACCGTCCATATTGAAGGACAGTGGTGCAGATGTTATTGAGGGTATATATTGTGATGATGTTGTGTTAGAACGTCATAGAAATAGGCCTACGCATTATGTGGTTGTACTTTTGTAGTCTAGATAATTAAAAATTATTCACGATGAATGATTTTTAGTTAAACAATAAATGGAAACCACCATTACAGAAACCCCACTGGCTTCCAGTTCGAGCGAGGAATCAATTTAAAAGCCTTGTAAATGTGTGGATTAGGAGGTATAAAAAACTAACACAATATATATTTTCAAAGATATCTTTATATTATTCTATACATTACAGTCACAGAAATATAATGATAATAATGTACATTTGTAGAGCGCCTAATCCATCCAAAAGTACGCTGAAAGTGCAATGAGACAATCGTTATATACACAGTGAACAGAGAGTTCAATTCTCATCGCATTCTCGAAATAAGTGAGTCTTCAGCTGTGATTTAAAAGTAGTCAAAATATCACAGTTTGGGAGGTTTTCAGTGGTAAATCACAAAATATACAATTATGAAAATAGTATGACCAAGTTTCCATGACCGAAATATGTTCTTTATATAAATGGGTTTTATTTTCGTTACACAGTATTTTAGATTCGATTTATATATTATAGCGGTGGTCACTGTTATCTTGTATGGAGTTATGACATGTTTTAGCACCATGTAATTTAATATCTTTGAGAACTAAAGAAAATGTCTTCTGTAAAGGCAATTTGGTGACTATGTTTAATTAACACCAGTCTTTTAGTTGTGACATATGTTTTAATCATCAAAAAAAAAGTCATTTGATATTCTTGAGAACCAAAGAATATGTCTTTGGCGTGGGAAAGTTTGGCATGTGTTATATAACCAGTGTCTTAGCTGTGTCAGATGGTTTAGCTATCAAATTACAAGGCAACACGACTTTGGTGTCATCTGATATTCTTGAGAATTGAAGAATGCGTCTGTTGCGTGGCAAAGTTTGACAGGCGTTTTTAATACCAGTGCCTTAGCTGTGCCAGATGTTTAAAATGTTTTCAAAGTATTTGCTTTTTTTTGACAAAAGATTTTGGACAAAGAAAATTTGATTTTGCTTAAGTAAATCCATCTTAATAAATGATGACTCCCAACACACACACGCATGCACAAACACACACTCGGTTCCCAACATGCACACATACACAGATTCGCCAACCACACTCATAGGCTGCCACACCCACACACAACCCTCCCAACACACAGTGCTCAACATGCACACATACACAGACACACCCACTACACTCATGGACTGCCACACTTACACACAACCCTCCCACCACACACGCTCTAATTGACTGGGACACCGACACAAAATCACCCACAAATCATCTTAACTGTCAAATATAGAGAATGTAATTCAATGTTAAAAAACGTACTTACCTATACGTGGCACGAATTATATACCCGTCATAAAATGTACAGATTTCCCAGCGCTTGGAAATATATGACACCATACTATAACAGATGTGCTTTAACTTTTTTCCTTTTTTTTTTTTCTTTTTTTTTTTTTGCTGTGTTCGAACTGTTAAAAAATTATGCCGTTAACGTATAAGAAGTGTTATTTAAAATAAAAAGATAATTATAGCCAATTTTGTATTAAATAATATGTTAGCGTATTAATTGTTTTATGTTACTCGAGGTTAGTACAACCCCAACTTACCAACTTACTTGAATAAGGATGTTTCTATTCTAGTATTTGAAATATATATATTTAAGAAAAAGAAAAGTGGTTAGCTCTTTGAAAACAATGCTGACATTGCATTAGGTACTTAACAAGATGTTTTAACTGATGTTTTTATCGTGTCGTGGGTGATCATTTGGATGATATACTTAAAATATATGTGACCTATTTGAATATCTCAATATGAACTGTATATTCATACTCGACAGCTCCCATGCACACACACCCACACCCAGCCATACCAACGCACAGATGTTGGCACAGCATTTTTACAGTGAAATATAGAGAACGTAATTCTAATTGAGCAAAATGTAATAACTTTTGCTTTCTTTTTCTATCGTCGTTTTACAGGTCGAATATATTTCCTCAAATACATACATATACATTTACGGGACGGAACAATGTATGCTGAACCCAACATGTAACACTCATCTAGAGTGTCTACCGGTGGTATAATCATGTTATAAGGGAGCACGAATCTTTACCAAATGACCCCACTACAACACATGGCGCGAATTATATCGTTTAAAATTACCCGTCACAAAATTTACACATTTGTCTTTGCTTTGAAACAAAATCTAACCAATCATAAACATGTATCCTACACGCATTATACGAATTATATGTTATCTCTTGAAATATGTAACCAATCATACATTGTTCTTGTAAATATGAATAAATCAATCAATAAATAAAATATACAAATTAGTTCAAGTCGGCAATTAGTATAATTCAAAAAGTTAGATGCCTTTCAGGACTTACATACTTAATTGATGATGACAGGTAGATTATAGATTTGCTTAAACGTAACATAGTTCGTATCACCAAATCGACTAATGATGACACACACCCCTTTCACACACACACACACACCAATCAACCAAAATATACAGCCTCACAAACATCCACCCACATCGCAGTGCACTTATTCACACATTATTTGTACATGTCAATCCCTTTGGCTGTATTACATTTTAACATATTCAATATCACAACAACGTTAGCATGCGGAATATTAACTAATATAAGTTGCGTTGAATTAACGAGTAAATTGTTAATTAATCTATTCTTTCATACAAAATAGTCTGAATTTTAATGTATTGATATCTTTAAAAGGTGGTCGGGTATCCAATCATTTACATCCCCAGATACTATAGATTTACATTGGTTCAAGCTAATTATTATTCGTTAACTCTTAACTGACTCATGGTACCATAACCGTTCAGTGCGAATTATTATTCGTTAACTCTTAACTGACTCATGGTACCATTACCGTTCAGTGCCAATGATATGTCAATGTGTAGATGTTCTGCTAATGACGGATTACCGTCCATATTGAAGGACAGTGGTGCAGATGTTATTGAGGGTATATATTGTGATGGTTTTGTGTTAGAACGTCATAGAAATAGGCCTACGCATTATGTGGTTGTACTTTTGTAGTCTAGATAATTAAAAATTATTCACGATGAATGATTTTTAGTTAAACAATAAATGGAAACCACAATTACAGAAACCCCACTGGCTTCCAGTTCGAGCGAGGAATCAATTTAAAAGCCTTGTAAATGTGTTAATTCGATTTCTTCTGACACCGTACCCGAGTATTTAAAAGAACTTTGCTTTCTATGCTCCCCGCAGTTCCAACCTGTGTACTTCAAGTGATGGCAGCTTATTGAGGATTTCGAAATATAATACGCTTTCTGGTGAATATGTTTTTAATGTCAGGGCCGCTAAGATATGGAATTATCTTTCAAAATCTCTTCCATCCAGGGCTTTAACATTCCATGGTTGTTGACTGTCATCTTATCATATTTTAAATGGTCGTTAATTACTTACCAAAAGATGCACCATTTTCTACTCCCTCAGTCAACATTGGTTTCTTTCTTTTAATTGGCGTTTTCGTTAACTTCATTTCGTTTCTTTTAAGATAATGCCAGTAATTCTTTAAGTGAGCCCGCGTTCTAACAGTGAAATTTGGCTGTGCACAGAAACGTTTTTCAATTTCCTCCCAAGCCTGTTCTTTAAGAGCCACTGAATGTGTGTCCCTTCTGTTAGTACCAAGTATATGAAGGAATTCTTTTACTTCGTCCAGCAGGAATATTTCTCTAAAACTGTCATTGACGGTGCGCGTTTTCTTTTTTCAGCCATCACGTACAAATTATGTCTGTGTACTGAGAAAACTATCACAATTCATTTTTTATATATAAATAAAATACTTACAGCAACATGACTCAATAGAATGAAATGACCAAAAAGCGAGTTTTCAACAAATCTTGTCCAAAGTTTAGTACAAACGGTAGCTGTATATGATATACGGTCAAAATCGGCAAGATTGCATTTGTTCATAGTTTCACTATAATTACGTACAAATCACAACATGTTTATCTGTGTGTCATTTTATATTTCAAAAGGAAATAAATGTTTTTATTAGTTATTATATGTACTCACACTACATTACGATTCATTACTGGGCGTACATGGATCCCAAGTTAAGTGAAGCAAGATTTGTGTATTATGGGGATAATGATCGCGTGCAGTGTTTCAGTTGTAAATTAATATTGAAGGATTGGGAGAAATTCGACGATCCATTCCACGAGCATGCTAAATATCAACGAATTTGCCAATATATGACCATGATTAAATTGTCTTTGAGTGGTGGATACTGTTGGGAATACAATGGAATACTAGCTTGTGTTGTACAAGTGTAAAGCTGAATCTATTGACGCTGCTAAGAAAGTCAATTGATAGTATGGGTAGACCCTATTTATTCCTAATCGAGTCGAATTTCAACGAAGATAAAGTCAAACAATGTAATATAGACAATATGCCAATCATAACACTAGATTTTGAACCCTATTTCTTAAACCAATGACGTTTTATCATCTCGGTCATTTCCGAACCAGTGAGTGTGCGTGAAGTAACGACTGAGCAGAACCTGCGGTTGAACCTGTTAAATGCAAAAATAGACTCGATCGTAAACGAACACAAGCTTAAAATGTAGATTCTTCGCCAACAAGTCATTGAAAGATAACAAAGTCCGTTACGAAACCACTTGAAAAAAAACCTACAAATAACAAAAACACTTTGCCATTCTGTATTCTTTGTGATGTTTTCGAAATATATATGATTTTAAATTTAATTTTAATTCGATGATCATTTGTGTTTCAACATTTTAACGACTTCTTTCTTTGTATATTTTGTGATTTACCACTGAAAACCTCCCAAACTGTGATATTTTGACTACTTTTAAATCACAGCTGAAGACTCACTTATTTCGAGAATGCGATGAGAATTGAACTCTCTGTTCACTGTGTATATAACGATTGTCTCATTGCACTTTCAGCGTACTTTTGGATGGATTAGGCGCTCTACAAATGTACATTATTATCATTATATTTCTGTGACTGTAATGTATAGAATAATATAAAGATATCTTTGAAAATATATATTGTGTTAGTTTTTTATACCTCCTAATCCACACATTTACAAGGCTTTTAAATTGATTCCTCGCTCGAACTGGAAGCCAGTGGGGTTTCTGTAATGGTGGTTTCCATTTATTGTTTAACTAAAAATCATTCATCGTGAATACTTTTTAATTATCTAGACTACAAAAGTACAACTACATAATGCGTAGGCCTATTTCTATGACGTTCTAACACAAAACCATCACAATATATACCCTCAATAACATCTGCACCACTGTCCTTCAATATGGACGGTAATCCGTCATTAGCAGAACATCTACACATTGACATATCATTGGCACTGAACGGTAATGGTACCATGAGTCAGTTAACGAATAATAATTCGCACTGAACGGTAATGGTACCATGAGTCAGTTAAGAGTTAACGAATAATAATTCGCTTGAACCAATGTAAATCTATAGTATCTGGGGATGTAAATGATTGGATACCCGACCACCTTTTAAAGATATCAATACATTAAAATTCAGACTATTTTGTATGAAAGAATAGATTAATTAACAATTTACTCGTTAATTCAACGCAACTTATATTAGTTAATATTCCGCATGCTAACGTTGTTGTGATATTGAATATGTTAAAATGTAATACAGCCAAAGGGATTGACATGTACAAATAATGTGTGAATAAGTGCACTGCGATGTGGGTGGATGTTTGTGAGGCTGTATATTTTGGTTGATTGGTGTGTGTGTGTGTGAAAGGGGTGTGTGTCATCATTAGTCGATTTGGTGATACGAACTATGTTACGTTTAAGCAAATCTATAATCTACCTGTCATCATCAATTAAGTATGTAAGTCCTGAAAGGCATCTAACTTTTTGAATTATACTAATTGCCGACTTGAACTAATTTGTATATTTTATTTATTGATTGATTTATTCATATTTACAAGAACAATGTATGATTGGTTACATATTTCAAGAGATAACATATAATTCGTATAATGCGTGTAGGATACATGTTTATGATTGGTTAGATTTTGTTTCAAAGCAATTCGCGCCATGTGTTGTAGTGGGGTCATTTGGTAAAGATTCGTGCTCCCTCATAACATGATTATACCACCGGTAGACACTCTAGATGAGTGTTACATGTTGGGTTCAGCATACATTGTTCCGTCCCGTAAATGTATATGTATGTATTTGAGGAAATATATTCGACCTGTAAAACGACGATAGAAAAGAAAGCAAAATTATTACATTTTGCTCAATTAGAATTACGTCCTCTATATTTCACTGTAAAAATGTTTTGCCAACATCTGTGCGTTGGTATGGCAGTGTGTGGGTGTGGGTGTGTGTGCATGGGAGCTGTCGAGTATGAATATACAGTTCATATTGACATATTCAAATAGGTCACATATATTTTAAGTATATCATCCAAATGATCACCCACGACACGATAAAAACATCAGTTAAAACATCTTGTTAAGTACCTAATGCAATGTCAGCCTTGTTTTCAAAGAGCTAACCACTTTTGTTTTTCTTAAATATATATATTTCAAATACTAGAATAGAAACATCCTTATTCAAGTAAGTTGGTAAGTTGGGGTTGTACTAACCTCGAGTAACATAAAACAATTAATACGCTAACATATTATTTAATACAAAATTGGCTATAATTATCTTTTTATTTTAAATAACACTTCTTATACGTTAACGGCATAATTTTTTAACAGTTCGAACACAGCAAAAAAAAAAAAGAAAAAGAAAAAGGAAAAAAGTTAAAGCACATCTGTTATAGTATGGTGTCATATATTTCCAATTTTATGACGGGTATATAATTCGTGCCACGTATAGGTAAGTACGTTTTTTTTAACATTGAATTACATTCTCTATATTTGACAGTTAAGATGATTTGTGGGTGATTGTGTGTCGGTGTCCCAGTCAATTAGAGCGTGTGTGGTGGGAGGGTTGTGTGTAAGTGTGGCAGTCCATGAGTGTAGTGGGTGTGTCTGTGTATGTGTGCATGTTGAGCACTGTGTGTGTTGGGAGGGTTGTGTGTGGGTGTGGCAGCCTATGAGTGTGGTTGGCGAATCTGTGTATGTGTGCATGTCGGGAACCGAGTGTGTGTTTGTGCATGCGTGTGTGTGTTGGGAGTCATCATTTATTAAGATGGATTTACTTAAGCAAAATCAAATTTTCTTTGTCCAAAATCTTTTGTCAAAAAAAAGCAAATACTTTGAAAACATTTTAAACATCTGGCACAGCTAAGGCACTGGCAATAAAAACGCCTGTCAAACTTTGCCACGCAACAGACGCATTCTTCAATTCTCAAGAATATCAGATGACACCAAAGTCGTGTTGCCTTGTAATTTGATAGCTAAACCATCTGACACAGCTAAGACACTGGTTATATAACACATGCCAAACTTTCCCACGCCAAAGACATATTCTTTGGTTCTCAAGAATATCAAATGACTTTTATTTTGATGATTAAAACATATGTCACAACTAAAAGAATGGTGTTAATTAAACATAGTCACCAAATTGCCTTTACAGAAGACATTTTCTTCAGTTCTCAAAGATATTAAATTACATGGTGCTAAAACATGTCATAACTCCATACAAGATAACAGTGACCACCGCTATAATATATAAATCGAATCTAAAATACTGTGTAACGAAAATAAAACCCATTTATATAAAGAACATATTTCGGTCATGGAAACTTGGTCATACTTTTTTCATAATTCAAATATTGGAACAGATTCATCATACCACCACATTTTATTAAAACCTTTCATTAAATATAAAACTATCAGCAGATGAAATATTGTTCAAATTTCAAACATTTGACTACAGAAGCAAACTTTCCATCAAATTAAAAAAAAAAAATGTCTACAAATAATCGGTAAATGATTTCATCAAATTAAAATAAATCATATGTACATCACTTATTGAAAAAAAACAACTAATGAATGAAAAATCTATAAGGATAGAAGGGATTCCTTTGATACACTAGTTTGAAAAATGGTAAGAAGGTCTTATGGAATCGTGGTTATATACCACAGAAACAAAGTCATTTACATATACGGTTCAGACGGCATAAAGGTCATCTAACAGAACCAATGAGGGAGTGTATGTCACAAATTATTTGCATGTTCGGTGAATTTCCATTTCATGCAAGACCTAGAAAACCAATGACAATTGTGTATTTCGCAAGTCATTTGCATTTTAGATGAATTCAGGTCAATGGAAAAGTTTACAAAAGTTCATAGACATATTTTAAATAGTTCCAGATAAAGTTTTAGTATATCGGTCCAAAGGTCACCCACCACGCGAAAGACTGAAAGATTGGCATTGAACAAAGGAACGGTGCTTCGTCATCAACTTTTATATAAGCCGCTCCTTTTTTTAAACAGATCACATGATCACATCTGTATGTAACACACATATATGTGGATGGAATGTTTTACTGCAAGATATTATGTTTTATCTAGTTTAAAATCAAAAGCCATCGGTTAGAACATCTGTTAAGTACATTATCTAGTGTTAGCCGTCAGTTTGTTTTAAAAGAGGTCACCTCTTATATTTTTTGTTAAATATATTTCAAAGGCTAAAATAAAAAAAATAAAAATCTTACTGAAGTATGTCGGTTTTAACTAACCTTAATCAATATAAAACAATATAATTAATTCGCATATTAATTATTACATTAATTACTACAATTATCTGGTCATTTTTTAAAAAACATTTTCTTACGCGTCAACAGCATAGAGATTGTAATTTTTTAACAACTCGGCAAAAAAAAAAAAAAAAAAAAAAAAAAAAAAAAAAATAAAAAACTGGCCTAGAAGGAATATAGAGGTTATTGGCATATTTAAAAAGGTCCATTGGATTTTTTAGAATATCGGTCAAAAGTTCACCTACTACCCCGAAAAACATCTGTTAAATACATAATGTAATATTAATATTATTAACCTGGTTTTTAAAGAACTAACCACTTTTATTTTTCTTAAATATATTTCAAATGCTAATATAAAAACATTTAAGTACGTTAGGGTTAGACTAACCTAAATTAATATAAAACAATTAATATACTAATTAACATATTAATTAATACGATAATGACTACAATTATCATTTTAAAACATTTCTCATACCTTAACGATGTACAGCTTGTATTTATTTAAACAAGTACACGGATTTAATTAACCGCAATTAATATAAACAATTAATATACTAATTAATATATTACTTAATACTACAATACTTAATACTGGTTTATTTACCGACTACACGGCATTTAATACGCTTTCTACTGCTAGGGGATACTTTGCAATCCATTATTCTATTGTTGTCTTGTGATCGTTCAGAATTAAATCCTGAAATATCCTCATTAAAGATACATGAACACCTTCATATGTGAATCCCGAATAATGAGATGAAAAACGAATAACAAACAGCTCGTTATTCGCTGCCTGAATAACAATGTGGGCTGTTTTTTTGTCTAGAGGTCGTTTTGCTGTGTTTTATACTACTGGGGTAACTTGGCATCCATCATTCTAGTCATGGCTAGCTGCATATTGGAATCCCGAATATAAAGTTGAATAACGAATAACGAGGTAGCTTGTACCTCGTTATTCGCCAATAACGAGGTAAGTCACCTCGTTATTCGTTATTGGTGAATAACGAATAACGAAAAACGATTCAACTTCACACTGCCACTAGTCATCTTCATTATTATTGCACACTTTTGCTGGTTTACCCTAGTTTTAGTAGAAATCATATAGAGAAACACGGCAGTCTGATGATTGATGGCATGTCCATAAGAAAACACATTGATTGGGATGCAAAGAACAGTCAAATGGTTGGTTTTGTTAATTTAGGTTCTGGACCATTTGAAAATGATGCAGTTGAGGCACGTGAAGTCATAGTGATACTAGCTGTTGGTTTACAAAGTCACTGGAAATTTCCTTGTTGATGGAATATCAGCAGAGATACAAAGTCAACTTCTTTTGACAGCAATATCATCACTTCACCAAATTTGTATTAGAGTAACATATATTGTGATGGATGGGCATCCAACCAACCAAAGAATGCCAAACATTTTAGGAGGCAATTTAAACTCTGTCAACATCAGAAGTACTTTCCAACATCCATCTAATCCAGAATTAAACATATATATATTCTGTGATGCTTGTCATCTTCTCAAAAACTTCCGTGGAGCTCTCCATTCTCTTCAACAACTGCAGGAAGAAACTATTGGTACCGCAAAGTAGTCAGACATAAAAAGACTTGAAAAATTACAACGAAATGCAGGCTTAAGAGCAGCTAATAGGCTAACAAAGAAGCACATAGAATTTAACAATTAAAAAATGAATGTTAAATTAGCAGTACAAGTTTTAAGTAGTTCGGTTGCTAAATCCTTAGAATTTGCTTCTTTAGTCTGTGAAGATTTTGGAAATTGTCAATGAACAATCAATCTTGTTGCCATGGTGGATCGAATGTTGGATATTTTCAACAGTAGAACGCCAGCTGCAAAAGGTTTTAAGCATCCGATTAATGCAAGAAATTTTGAGTCTTTTGAATCCTTTTTATTATCCACCAGTTCTGTACTATTAAACTTAAAAGACATGACTGGTCAGAAAGTCTGCCATGAAAAAAGAAAGATATGTATCATTGGTTTCTTGTGTAACTTTCAACGCCTTCTTGGTTTTGCAAGATAGATGATTTTATCAAATCCACCAGCACTGAAATACTTGTTGACTTACAAATTGTCACAAGATCACCTTGAGCTACTTTTTTCTGCCATTAGGAGATATGGAGGATGGAACAACAATCCATCTGCAGTACAATTTTCGAACGCATATAGATCTCTATATTGGTGTAAGCGGAACAATCGGTGGAAACACCTCATGTGTACCACAAGACATAACCTCTATCTTGGAAGTCAACAACACAGAAATAATTACCTTTAAAGATGCTCTTGCAGACCATGATTATCCCATCAATGGCAGAGGCATCCGTTCATTTGTAGAGGGTGTCCTTGAATATATAGCTGGCTTGGTTGTTAGGAAATTGATGTCTAAAGTTCAGGGTGTGCCCTGTGCCCATGCCTTAGTAAAACCTGAAACTGGTAACAAATATGGGCTTCTAAATATAAAAAAAACAATGGAGGACTATTCATTCCATCAAATGATGTTATCCATATTGTTCGACAATGTGAAGTTATACTCAGATCCTTTGTCAATATCAACCATATTAAACCAAATGAATGGGAAAATGTTGTTGTATCTAAAGTTATGATGAATTTACCTTCTACTTTATTCTCTCATCTGAATGATCATTTCATAGAAACATGTAAAGGAAAAGACACGCATTATTATAATTTGTTGAAATTAATTTGTAGTCAGTTCATAAAGTTAAGAAGATTGTATGCGGTGAGATTAACAAACTATTATTATTATTATTATTATTATACAAAAAGCGCACATTATTGTTATAAGAATATAGTCTAATTCATAAGAAAGCGGAATAAAAGATACACCAGATAAAAGCGCTATTCAATATATTTAACTTGCATACGCTTTTAAAAATCAGATTTTTTGTTCAGACGGGTAAAATGAAAAATGAAAATTTAAATAGTAATTTGAGAGATACTTAACTATTTTGCCTTCTTGCCGGCAAAATAAATGCCTGAAATTCAACGATTTTTTGGTCTGGAGCCATTCCGGATTGTGTGTCAGTTTTCGGTCATCGATCATTAATTGTATCATCAATTTTTCGAAAATTGACTAATGGATAAAACATTTAAAATCAGTGTAACTTAAAATCAGTGTAAAATCGGTGTAATATAAATAAAAGGTGTCTAGTGTGACATGTGTTTCTGGCATATTATGTTTCATCAGTGACATGTGATACGAGATATGGCTCTCCGAAACTTTCTGGTTTCTTTTGCAATTTGTTTGGGGTAAGACGTTATCACTCCCCGCCCATGTGTAAATAATAATATTAATCTAATATATAAACCGCACAAATTTAACAGATACAAATAATGTACATTTTATTCCACAGGTAGACAGACATTGAAGGGGCCCAGTGAAGGAGATGCAGTTGGTTTAGAGTTTTTCCGGCTCTTTTGGGTATTTGCGCCCAATTTCCAATGAAATAATCATGTTGTTCTGATGCTCAACTAGTATCAAATATATATCGTGTCTGAAATGCATAGGCTAAATGGAACAATAGAACAAGTACACCTTAATGTCGACAAATACGTAAAACTATGAAATAAGATATTTTTATGATATGATCCAACCGAAAAGTACTATATATGCAACACAGATATATAATATCTACAGTTAAACGAACTGCATCTGCATCTATTCATTTTAAGAATTGCGTCGAGCTGAATAAGGATATGATTTATTTTCATTAAAGGATCTATGGGTGGTTGGTTAACAATGTGTAACTAAAAACTATGATATTATCTTTATTGCCAACATTTCAATTTACATGTACCTAGAATTTTCTACACCAAGTCTATTGCATCTAGATGTTTAAAGCGCGATAACAATATATTCATTTAAGAGCAACTATGTCATTTCGGGATTAATATACCACACATTACAAGTCATACCTAACGGAAAGAAATGACGATTAATTAAAATTCCACCATTTTGGATTTCATTTTGCCGGCCATTGTGAATTTCTACCATCAAGATTTCTCGAAATTAAATTTTTGAGGTTATCGCTGCCCTTTTATTACCAAATTAGTGTTGTTTTTTTTTTTCATTTTTATTTTTATTTTTTTTTAAAATGGTGTTCATTTACCAAATTTGGTAGTCATATTGAAAGAAATGCCCGCCACCAAATGACAAATACATTTTTTTAATTGATGTTTGTCAAATTCGATTTTTCCACACATTTCGGTTGCATAATCACTCTTTGTTTGAGGAATTTAAAAAGAAATTATTTATCCCCCCCACCACCACTGAAAGACACTGATTACGAGATATCGCTCTCCGATAATTCCCGAAGAACGCTAAATTGAATTCTGTTAATCATGTCATTTTGGCCGATTTTGAGTATGATTTCGTCTGACATATTTATTATTGAACCAAACTGCATTGGTTTCTTTTGCAATTTGTTTAGGATAAATTGTAGCCCGTAAAACGTTATACCAAGAAAAAAACATAAAACGTTTTTTAAGTAAAGCTATATGACGCCATGACGTCATAGATTTTATGGCGTCATAGTTGGGTGCCAAAATGGCGCCTGTAAATGAGTTGTCGTAACTTTCCCCCCTATACAGGGCTTTGAATATATATATATATATTTCTATGTTGAATAATGCTCAGTTTATGACGTCAATATGAATATGACGTCAAACTTTCAGCCAATCAGAGGCCGAATAGAAGTGCAATGGCTATGTTGGTTGGGAAAATAAAATTCGCAGCCGGGTATGGCTGGCGGATGTGGACAGAAAGATGATTTAATATACAAATTAATTCGACATTTAATGTCTATATTAAATCGATTTAATATGTCTATTAAATCAACCAATTAAATCGATTTAATATGTGTATTAAGTCCACCAATCACTAGCTAGGAAATAATATCTGTATTACATCAACCAATGGGAGAACTGTTTTTATTATCCATATTAAATCGATTTAATATGTGTATTATGTCCACCAATCACTAGCTAGGAAATAATTGAATAAAAATTGAATTTCAAATAGATTTTAGTTGAGCCTTTAATTTTTTTTCCAAGATAAAAAAATACTTCTGGCTCCAACATTACATTGTCTCGCTGTGTTTTCATGATTTATGTTCCGTTAATTAAAGCAGGCAGTATTTTTTAAAAAAATAAATAATTAAAGATATGAAAATTGAATTTCAAACAAATGGGCCTGTAACATTTATCAATAAACAGATGTGGGCTTATTGGGTTATTTTTTTACAAAAATCTTAACCCTAAACCTACATAAGAGTGAATACTTTGCATGCATTATATTTAGTTCTGGGTGACATGTATTGTATTGTAGGCCTTTACTAACACCAAGTTTTTCATATTTTTATAACTCCTATTTCATTTCAAAGATCTATATATTTTATGGCTTTTTTTAATAAATAAATAATTAAAGAAATTAAAATTGAATTTTAAAATAGGTTTCATAATAAATTCTCCAGTAAACATATAGGAATTAACTTTTTGCACCTATCAGAACTGAGGCTTTCCAGAATATATTTAAATTGAATGTCAACATAAATATATATTTTAAAGGCCTAATAATGCAAATAACCAACAGGCATTATTCAAGAACTAAATCTGCCTATTGCAGGTCTTTCTTTAGGCCTTAAATGTTATATACGGTACATTATTAATTATACATTTGTTAACATGACAAGACCATAACCAACCCTCTATGCCATCAAATAGCTCCAATTTTAAATAGATTATCGGTAATTTGATGATTCGGTCATTTGATGATTAATTTAACCAGCGGCTGCCAGGCAGGATACGCCCACATTTTGCAAGAGATGGATAGAGAACAAGCTAAACAAAAAGCGATGATTCGTACAATCAGGAAGTTACGATCCGATATGCGCAATTATCGAAAGGTACCAAAATCTTTGGGTTATCAACTTACATTTCAAGTTTCATGAAAATTAGAAGAAAATTGTCACCTCGAGGGTCAACAACCTTGATATACCATATTTTTACGCTATTTGAGTACGAGGGGCGGCCATTTTGTCTGTCAGTTTTGGTCCGATTTTCACGAAATTCGAACCCAATCATCCTTAGGGTGTAAAGGTGATGTATTCAAACGTTTTTTTTAAATTGGATAATAATTGTGACCTCTATAGGGTCCACAAGCTAAAAACGCGATTTTTCGTACAATCAGGGCCCATAATTCAGGAAGTTACGGTCCAATGTGTGCGAATATCGCAAGGAACCGAGATCGTTAGGTTATAAACTTACATTTCAAGTTTCATCAAAATCAGAAGAAAATTGTGACCTCTAGAGAGTCCACAACCTTGATATATCATATTTTTACGCTTTTTGAGTACGAGGGGCGGCCATATTGTCTGTTAGTTTTGGTCCGATTTTTACGAAATTCGAACTCAACCACCCTTAGGGTGTAACGGTGATATATTCAAACCTTTTCTTAAATCGCATAAAAATTATGACCGCTATAGGGTCCACAAGCCAAAAACGTGATTTTTCGTACAATCAGGGGCCATAATTCAGGAAGTTACAGTACGATATGCGCAAATATTGACAGGAACCGAGATCTTTTGGGTTATAAACTTACATTTCAAGTTTCATCAAAATCAAAAGAAAATTGTGACCTCTAGAGGGTCCACAATCTTCATATACCATATTTTTACACTATTTGAGAATGAGGGACGGCCATTTTGTCTGTCAGTTTTGGGCTGATTTTCACAAAATTCAAACTCAACCATCCTTAGGGTGTAACGGTGATACTAAAACGTTTTTTTTTTAAATCGGATAATGACCTGTATAGGGTTCGCAAGCTAAAAACGCGATTTTTCGTACAATCATGGGCCATAATTCAGGAAGTTACGATCCGATATGCGTGAATATCGAACGGAACCGAGATCTTTGGGTTATTAACTTACATTTCAAGTTTCAACAAAATCGGATAAAAATTGTGACCTCTATAGGGTCCACAAGCTAAAAACGTGATTTTTAGTACAATCAGGGGCCATAATCCATGAAGTTTCGGTCCGATACATGTCAATATCGAAACCAACCGAGATCTTTTTGAGATAAACCCATATTTCAAGTTTCGTCAAAATCGAATAAGAATTGTGACCTGTAGAGTGTCCACAAACAATTGTGGACAGACGGACGGACAGGGGCGACGGCAATACGTCCACATGAAAATGTGGGGGTACAAAAATGGGAAAGCGATGCCAAGTCTCGAATATACCAGTATATTATAGCAATGCACATATCTCGTCAAAACTACAAACAGTGATAACTTGGCTTAGAATAAAGTAATTTAAATAAAAAATTTTCAATATCTTCATTTTGCATATCTATTTTTAAACTACATAATGTATCTTTAAAGTTTAATACTTTAGGCCAATAAAGGCAAACCAAAGTGGGATGAGGGCTTGGGTTTTGTTGTTTTTTTAACATATGGAGTATGGGGATAAATTGTAATAACTTTTAGAAATGTAATACAAATGAAATGAAATGAAATAAGTTTAACGTCCTACTGTTCTGCACCGACTGAGCTAATAAAGACGGGCATGTTCCATATAGTGTGCTATGAGGGAATTTTGTCCGGGCGGCGGCACTATGACCTACTCAAGATATATAATACAGGTGTTTTTTGTGTAGGTCTTGATTTTTTTTTATTTTTTTTTTTTTTTTGGAGGGGGGGGGGCATCTAATTTATTATTTTGCCGTGATAAAATTAAACTGGTGTTTTCTCCAAGATCTGAATAGAAAGGCAAGATTTTATCATCATATTTGCAATAGATATATTTATGCACCAGCTAAATAAGTTGAATCTTTGAATTTCTTGAATAAGAAAGGCCTGTCTTATCGCACTAATAAAAGATAAATAAATCAAATAAATAGAAAAAAAGAAGAAAAACAACAAGAAATTATTTAAAATTCAATCATTGAAAAATCTAAAACTATAAATTAACCCACAAAAATACTTGACAGCAAATATTTAAAAATCTAAAACTATGAATTAATTTACCCACAATTTTTTTTTTTACCCGACAGCAAGTGAGTCAGAAAAAGAGTGACGCATTTTTTCCATCCACCGCAACCAGGTGGTGTGCGCATGACTCAAACTTACGTGTTTTACTGGATCACGTGTTAAAAATATTGTGTATTACGTCACATTCCATGTGCCAAAGCGGGATTCACCTATTCGTCATTGTTGAAGGGGGGTATCTCCGCCGCTGGTGGCGCTAGTTGAGGGGTATTTACATTATTTACAATTATTTAAAATTTTTACAAATCTGATAATTCAAGAATAATACCCCTGTGACAGGCGCAAAAAATGTTCAACTCTTTTTTAAAAACATTTTAGTCTTGTATTTGCGCCATTTCGATTTAAAGGTGAAAAGGATGTAAAATTAAGCCTTTTCACATTGTGACAAGGAAGGCTGTCTAGTCGTTCGGATGGGACGAAAAACCGAGGTCCCGTGTACACATTGGCGTGCACGTAAAAGATCTCTTGGCAGTTGGAATTCGATATAAGAGTAGGCTGTAGTGCCGCTGTCCGGGCAAAATTTCCCTCATAGCACACTGTATGGCGTATGCCCGTCTTCATTATCCCAGTTTAGGAGCAGAACAGTAGGACGTTAAACTCCATTTCATTTCATTTCATTTCTTTTCATATTGTAAAATATTTCTATGTAATGTTTATAAACTTGTAGCATATATCTATTCTAAGACAGTCTATGCCAAAATTAGTTTGCAATCTGAGCAGTTGCGAGAAATGGGCAATTTTGCATGAGTCCCTTTCCAAGTTATTTTGCCTGTAAATGTGGACGTATATTGCAGTTCCCACTGTCTGTGTGTGTGTGTGTGTGTCTGTGTGACTGTGTGTCTGTGCCCGACCCCTAGGGGCAGAGCCACGCCCATTTTTTGTTTTTGTTTGTTTGTCGTCTACAGGCCGCATTTCTTAACATATCATCTTGAAACTTTGCATACTTATTCTTTGTACCCTAAGGGACAGTCCTATCGTTTGGGGTGCATGCCCAGTCCCCAGGGACAGAGCCACGCCCATTTTCTTCTTGTATGTCTGTGTGTCACCTACATGTCACACTTCTTAATGAATCGTGTTGATAAATTTTCATATGAATTCCTTATACCCTAAGGATGATCCCTATTGTTTTTGGCGCATGTCCGATCCCCAGGGGCAGAGCCACGCCCATTTCGTATATTTATTTATTTATTTGTCGTCTACAGGCCGCATTTCTTAACGTATCATCTTGAAACTTTGCATACTTATTCTTTGTACCCTAAGGAACATCCCAATCGTTTAGGGGGCATGCCCATCCCCCATGGACAGAGCCACGCCCATTTTCTTTTTGTGTGTCGCCTACAGGCCATAATTCTTGATCGATCGTCTTGAAAAAATTTCATATGAATTCCTTAAACCCTAAGGATGATCCCTATTGTTTTTGGTGCATGCCCGACCCCCAGTGGCAGAGCCACGCCCAATTCTTGTATTTATTTGTTTGTCATCTACAGACCGCATTTCTTAACGTATCACCTTGAAACTTTGCATACTTATTCCTTCTATACTAAGGAACATCCCTATTGTTTGTGGTGAATGCCCAACCTCCAGGGACAGAGCCACGCCCATTTTCTTTTTGTGTGTCTGTATGTCACTTACAGCCTGCAATGCTTAATCGATCGTCTTGAAAACTTGTTTATACTTATGGGACGACCAATGTTTGTGTGCCTTTTGTGTCGCCTACTGGCCGCAATTCTTAACAGATCCTTTTGAAACTTTGCATACCTATTTCTTATACCCTAATTTCAATAACAGGGTGGTACCTATTTATATTGTTTCATATCCAACCCCCACAGACAGAGCCACACCCACTGAAATAGACGATTTTCTGCAAGTCACTTTTAATGGTTTTTGGTCCATGAAATTGTCAATTATTATTTGATGCCTAATTCCAATTGTGATTTCATAAAACCAATTTACAAAATTTATTTTTACCGAAAGTGACAGCATTCCGACAAAAACTGTATGTTTAGCCTTCAAAACAAATATCTTCTTCAAATGAGTGTTATTCAATATTCATTTAAATTCATCCAACATATAGAATTATTTAATACGATGCTATAGTTACCTAAAAATTGCTTCTAACTTCTTCCGTTACTGAGAAGTAACCAATTTTGTCATGCTCACTTTTAAAGATTTTTTTTCGCATTTTAATTTCCCCATTAGAAAGTCTCATCAGCTAACTTACCGGTAATTTAGTAACCAATTTTGTCAGGATCACTATTTTGACATATGTAACACATGGTGACAAATGGATAAATCTAACTGATATTGCGGGATTTAGTTGATTCTGCTTCTGTTTTATAACACGTGTGCAATGCTTATGTGGAAATGTGTTCAACGGTTACTTAAGTTACTTAAGTTCATTGGTTACGTGACACCGGAAGTGACATAAGTTCAAGGATAACGTGGCACCGGTCAAACCCGTCATTACTGCATCGCAGTTCTAGTTTTTTTTTGTTTTTTTTTTATTTCTAGCAAAAGTCACGTACCCATTATCAGTAGACCCCTGGGGGTGAGACACAGACAGGTAAAGTTATGTTTTATGTGATCTGAAGGGGAGATTAGCAGACGATTAGATCTGGCCGATTAGATCACAGAATGTCATCTTGCTAGGTCTAATAAGGCAGGAGTACCCTAATCGTATCCTCAAATTGGATTTTCTCTTAATCATTAAAATGACAAAATGGTTGCAATCTTACATTTTCCCCCCATATTGACTAATTGGTATCTCTAATCACTGGATTCATCTGCCCCGAAAACGTGTATTTTGATACCGAACTCTTATCATATTATGTACATTGGTGAAACCGGCGGCATTTTGGATTTGCGCCAATTCGACCCATTTGAACACGAATTTTGGAACGGGACTTTTTGGTGATATTGTCTCGTCTGGAATCTTTTTTAAATTTCAATTATGCTGAGTTTTTCATTGCACTTTTTTGGGGATCGTTAGCTATGTTTTTCTTCACATTTCACATTGTCCCATAACTCAATTCTTGAATATAATATCAATGCTTTTATTGTCGGTTGTCGGGGGGGGGGGGAGGGGCATCGTGGCTAAGTGGGAAAGACCCTGGCTCGCAAGCCTGGAGGTCGGGTGTTCTATCTCTGCATTGGACGAGAAAGTTCATCACGATTGGGCCTGACAAGGACAGCTGTCTAGTCATTCGGATGGGACGAAAATCTGAGGTCCCGTGTACACATTGGCGTGTACGTGAAATGAAATGAAATGTAGTTTTATGGCACGTCAGCTCCAACAGGGCTATATTGCGCCAAACATATGGTGAAAAACGTAAAATATCCCTCGACAGTTGTAATTCGATATAAGAGTAGGCCGTAGTGCCGCTTGCCGGGCGAAATTTCCGCCATAGCACACTGTATGGCGTACGCCTATGCCCGTCTTCATTAGCCAAGTTCGGAGCAGAACAGTAGGACGTTAAACCCCATTACATTTCATTTCATTTCATTTTTATTGTCGACTTCGTTCTGCCCATTGAGTAATGGCAAACACAAAAGGCTTGAAAAGGTGATATTTTGTCTTAACCAGGCCCCGAGTTCACAAAGCATTCTCAGACTGAAGTTAAGAATTTACTCAACGTTCATTCACTGATGTATTTGATACATTAAAACAACAGAAGTTTTATAAAGGGCTATATTTTAGTTAAAATAAGGCGAATATATTGAGTAAATTCTTAACTTAAGTCTGAGAATGTTTTGTGAACTCGGCGCCAGTTTCCTGAACTGTGAATCCCGTCAAATATTTCCCATTAAAAAGTACAACTGTTGGCCAAAGAAACTTGTAATATGTCTGTCAACATTACCGATTCCTTGTCGATGGCAAGTCGAGTTTTCAATATCACCTGCCACATATAATGAATAGGTCTTGCTGGCTTTATAATCTCATTAAACTGTTAAGGCTTTATTTGTCAAGCAGGCATTTAATGAAAACGTTGGAAATTTGATCCAGTTACCCGATTTGGGGTTTCTTGATGTCCGACTGACAGACATCGGTCCTTATAAATTTGCTAGCCTTTATAAGGACAACGATAAGGAAAAATTGACGATGTCCACAATAGTAATTCTTTGTGCAAATAATTGATACGCTGAATATAATATGACAACAGGGCCGATAAAACGGGAGAGGCTGCCCTCTCCTCCCACCCCCACCCCTTAATAATTTGCAAATATGCGTTCATTTGTTAAAAATTGTCCCGGGGACAAGCCTTCGGAAACCCAGTTTGGATCGCTACTATGACAGCCCCCCACCACCGACACACACAGTCCCTTTCGTTTCGGCGAGGTTGGACAAGATTTTATTGTTAGGACGACTAGCCGCTTTGATTATAAAAACATACAAGTAGAAACCTTTTTTAAAATGTTTGTATTCGTGGACTTAAATGTTCAAGTGTTCTTGTCTAAGAGCTTTATTTGACAGATTTTATAAATTAACAATACAATCAATATGGTACGTATGGTAATTACAAAAAGTGTGAATTTAGCACGTCATCTTGTTTGGTGAAAATCTGCACAGTGCAACATTGTTTGCATTAATAATTTAGTACTTATATTTTCAGATATTATTTAGTACCGGGTGGTAGTGTAAAATTTGGGCAAATTTGACGTCTGAAATCCTTATTATGATTATTAATGGTCCAAATTAGTATTTGTGATCTATATAATAAATCGGAATTTTCTAAGATGGGCTTGATGGATTTCTTCAAAAGCGCCTACTCATTTTCATCTCTTTCTTTTCTCAACCTGAAATATAGAAAATCATATATTAGTAGTGTTTAACACGCGAAATTAATAAAGTTTATTAGAAAGCCCGGGTCGTGACGGTTCTTGCACATTAATTAAAGCAATAGTATATTTAAAGGCCAAGTGACTAAGACCAAGATCAAGATGACACTCAAATTTATCACGATTTTCATTTGTATGAAAAATTCGCGGAATAGGCTATCTTCAAACTAGAGAAATTTCCGGATGATGTTCGTGTGTGGATGTGCCTAAACAAATAAAACTAAATGGTGACAAAACCGAAATTCTTATCATAACCCCACCGTCTAAATTACAGAACCTAAAGGTGATACCAAAACTACGAATGGGTTCTAGTCTCATTCATCAAATCTGCAACTCCCAAAATAAACAATATTTTCAAGAGCAAATCAGTCTGCGTAAGAAATATTACGTCCTTAGTTATTTCCCAACTTGACTATGCAAATGTTCTTCTAGGGGGAGCACTAATATTCTCTCTGAATATTTTGCAAGTTGCACAAAATAGCGCTACTAGACTAATGTCTAAAACACCGAGACATCAGTGAGAAACTAAAGGAATTGCATTGGATGCTAGTTAGAGCGCGAATTGAATATACCATCCTTACAGCTGTATACAAAAGTCTCTCCTCTATATCCCCAGCTATATAAAACAAATGTTTACACTGTATAGTGATACGTCGCAACCTCAGATCCTCAAACGATAAACATTACTATCTGTACCGAAATATAATCAGTTTCCGGTTAATGGTGCAATTGTGCATATTATATATGCAAGCTTATTTAGGGTTTCACACTGCGTAGCTTGTGTGAAACACTATTGTTTTTGTTAAGATTATTATTCTTCTTATTATTAGGCTTTCAAACTTTGCCTATTGAGATTACTAATATTATTATTATTAGGCTTTCAGACTTTGTCTGAAAGACTATTGTTTTTATTAAAATTATTATTTTACTAAAATTATTATTATTATTATTAAGCTTTCATATTTCATATGTATTTCATATGAAAGCTTATTGTTTCTGTTAAGATTATTAAGCTATCATATTTCATATGAAAGCTTATTGTTTCTGTTAAGATTATTAAGCTTTCATATGTATTACATATGAAAGCTTATTGTTTCTGTTAAGATTATTATTATTAAGCTTTCATATGTATAACATATGAAAGCTTATTGTTTCTGTTAAGATTATTAGTAAGCTTTCATATGTATTACATATGAAAGCTTATTGTTTCTGTTAAGATTATTAAGCTTTCATATCTATTACATATGAAAGCTTATTGTTTCTGTTAAGATTATTAAGCTTTCATATGTATTACATACGAAAGCTTATTGTTTCGGTTAAGATTATTATTATTATTTTTTTTTTGTGTGTTTTTCCTGCAAATCTTATATCTCAGAATCTAACCGTGGGATCTTTCTGAAACTTTGACCTACCCCCCCAAGAATGGGTGGTGGTTTTGGAATAGGCATGTTTCAAAACGTTTTACACATCCGAAATCACCGAATTTTACGAACGAATGCATTTGACCTACATTGCTGTAACTTTGTGACTTTTTGACCTATTTTACTAAAAAAAAATTCTTTGAGTACCTTAAATCATTTACTTCAAATCTGCAATTTCGGATTTTCGAATTTCAAAAATTCGTCGCTGTGATTTCGAACCGGAAGTTAAAATCAACTTGACAACTTCTTTAATAGTTGCGCGATTTTCATGAAATTCATTATGTAAGTAGATCTTACCGATACAACTTGAAAAATGTCATTAGAAATTTTCTGTATTATCTCCCCTTGATGAAATTAAGGATCAAAGTTTTAAAAAAAATTGACGAAATATAGGTCCGATTGCCTTGAAATTGTATTTCTTTACTAGTTACGACACTACTAATTCGTACACAAAAAATGGAGTTTATAGCCCAAACCGGAAGTGCCACCATCTTGAAATGTGAAATATTGCTAAGGCTTTTTTGATAATTTACTTACAAACAAGGGGATTATATTTTCCAAATCCTTGAAGGAAAGCCCATAAAATGTAGGCAGTAGAATTTTGATTTAGGTCAACTGATGGACGCCATTTTGAATTGAAAATGAAAAATAGTGAAAAATCCACATTAATGGGCTTGAAAACATACACAATATCGGCTTCCATGAGGGGAAAAAAGTGGAATTTCGCCGTGACACCGGCACCGATTGTCCGAAAACCATGAAATTTGGACACAATACGCCCATTACCACCCCGGACTCTGTGCTTTAACCCCATTTTGATCCCATTAAAAAAAAAGAGTTTTAGCAAAAAAACGATTTTCGGAATTTAATATTGGTTTTAACCCTGTAATATGATACCCATTTCACACGGATCCTATGAGACGGCAGCAAAATATGACATGCTGAAAATCAGGTATTTTCTGATTTGGAGCGTTTTTGGACGCCTGTATCTCGAAAACTGCTCCAAGGATATTTTTTAAACTTTCCCTATCGAGAGTCTCTTCGGTAGTCTTGTGCATGAATCCATCCAATAAGACATTGAAATTTCTGGAAAAGGTAAAATAACGTACTGAAAATCGAAAAAAGTTGAAAAATCGTGAAATTTTGGAAAATGCTCTATTTCTGTATTATTTAAAAAAAAGATTACAAAAAAGTTACATATTCAGATAGCTGACGTAATTACGATTCTAACGATGTATAATATGTATTGAAATATTTAAATTTAATTTTCGATATATTGACATTTTTGCATTTTTGGCACTATTGAACATAGGATTTCCCAGGGGCATTTTATCTGATCAGACAATGTAATATATCATTACATAGCCCTGTGTTACAAAATGACATGTTATGCCCCCTGCCATCTTGACATGTGAAAGTAATTTGAATATCAAATCCACCTGCCGACCCCTATAGATCTTGGTAGCATTATGTAACTTATGTAACTTTAACTTGTTGATGGCATGTCTTATCTTACTTCTTTGTCTGATAAACTATACTGAACGTTAACTGATATGAAACATGATACATTATAGCAGATGCCTAATGAGATTCCTTTGTGTGAGGAAAGGTTTATAAACCCAGATTAAGAAACAAATAGGCAGAGAGGTCCAAGCAGGACACTGGAGCTGGGGCCATGTAATGTAAGTTAGTTTGGAGTTGGCACACGTGCCTAGCCAAGCTAAGGCCATGGCTCACTCAGCATATGTTAGTTATGGAGTCTTTAAGTTTTATACATAATATGTTAGAAGAAGCAGAGAATAAAAGTATTATAAGATGTGAAACTAGTCTTGTCATCTGAACTTGATTAAAGTACAAATACTGTCACATATAAATTGGTGCCGTAGACTAGACCAACGTTTTGAAGTCCTACCACTAGCTAGAAGATCACAGGCCACAGCAATTAGTATTCACAGGTAAGTCTTTTTCTGATCCTACCATGGCCACGGTTAATAACGACATTAGTGCTATGTATTATAATTTAACTGGGAAATCAACAGTTTATCATCACGGGTCATTAAATATCATGGTGTAACTACTAAATTTAATATATTGCCTTTCAAGCTAGCAGTGGAAAATGACTAAAACAAAATTGTATATATATTGTTTGTTTTCCAATGAGTCATGTTGTTTTAAAAGATTATAGATTATAATTGTTTGTTTTTGAACACATATTTTGGCATTCAAAATCGAGAACTAAAATGTTTCGTGCAATTTTTAACTAGAATCGAGTTAACAGTATGGTAATTTGGAATTTAACCCAATAACATTCACAAAGTATTAACGTGTTTCCTCTAAGTTTGTTGTTGTTCTGTCTATATGTGTATATTACCCAAAATATTTAATGGGATTCCCGATATTTACGGGAGAGATTTTTATTTGTGATTACCCCAAAGTTTACTGGGAGAGCCCGATATTTACGGAAGAGATTTTTATTTGTAATGCCCCACGATTTGATGGGATGCCCCGAAAGTTCGGGAGAGATTTTATGTATATTCCTCAAGAGAATTTGAGCCGCGCTGAAAGTAGAAGCGAATGTGAAGTTTTGTTTTGTGTTTTGTTTGAAACTTAGAGAAATAAACCGTTTTTAATTTTGCTAAATGTTTTTAAAAAAAGGTCTTATTCAAGATTTGAGAAATATGTTCAGATCATTCCTTATTCTTTATCTTGAGATAAAACAATATGACACCCTAATTTCAATTGTATCCATGTAAATAATAATGTAAATATCGTTAGATCGTTATCTAAAGTCAGTCTGTTCCACTTGCTAATTCGATTAACTATTAATTAAGTACACTCCATGATATGATAAACAGATGATAAAACTTGGGCGGGTGACAGTTATAATACTCCTCATAGCACATGTCATAACGCACCGTTCCGGCCAGACGGTATGGAAAACGAAAAGACTACCGATCAACAACAATGGTGGCAAATAATGCCAATAATGGGGCTACACTATGCAAGGAAAATATTGACCCCGCGCCATTACCGGAACCTCGAACGGAGGAAGAGGAATTAAAAGAAGAAGAAGGAAATCATTTGTACTCCTCCCTACAGTTAGCCACCAGAATAAAGTAGAGGATAAAGAAGAGGGTAATAATTCGTACCTCTCCCTACAGATGGCTTCAAGGATGGTATTTCGCGCTTCTCGAGTGTGTGCGAACATTAAAATAGTTTACAGTGTTTTTTTTTTGTTTTTTTTATAATTATAAGTAATTTAAATAACTTGCGTGTGTGGACGTTAAAGTAGTCTGTGATATATATGTATATATGTAATTTCATTGACTCGCTGGTGTGACCGATTGTGTGTGTGAACATTAGAATAGCTCTACAGTGTGGTTTTTTTTGTTTATAATTATTAGTGATTAAAATAACTCGCGTGTGTGCAAAACAGAATAGTGTGCGTTATATGCGATTCCAAGAACTCGTGTGTGTGAACATTAAAATTATCTGCGACATAATGTATGAACATTCTAGTATATTTTCAACCAGTGTTTTATTCTTTGCCATTTAAATTTGTATTTTTGTTTATTTAACTTTTAATCAGTATATTGTAATTTTTCGTATTTTTGTTTATATTTTAATTAGGGTAGTTATATTTAAGTTTGTAACTGTCTTAAAATAAGTTATTTCATATAATTCATAACTTTATTGAAAAAAAAGGGAAGGTATGTTACAAAATGACATGTTATGCCCCCTGCCATCTTGACATGTGAAAGTAATTTGAATATCAAATCCACCTGCCGACCCCTATAGATCTTGGTAGCATTATGTAACTTATGTAACTTTAACTTGTTGATGGCATGTCTTATCTTACTTCTTTGTCTGATAAACTATACTGAACGTTAACTGATATGAAACATGATACATTATAGCAGATGCCTAATGAGATTCCTTTGTGTGAGGAAAGGTTTATAAACCCAGATTAAGAAACAAATAGACAGAGAGGTCCGGACAGGACACGAGAGCGCAGGCCAAGAGCGCCTGAGAGTTGGCACATTTGTGCCAAGCCAGGACATGGCTCCCTCAATACAAGCTAGTTATGGAGTCTTTAAGTTTTGTAGTACGAGTATTGTAAATATGTTTATAGCAGAATAAAAAGTATTGTATGAACCTGAAACTAATCTTGTCATCCGAACCTGATTAAAGAACAAATACTGTCACACCTGTGGCTATTTGATAAGCCAATCCGGTTATTAAAACTATCCCGACAATAATCTCCATACCGGAAGTATTAAAAAAATGGAGAAAAAAGGTTTTAAAGTATCGCTGGATAGCCCCATTAATGGACTATCATATGACATCTGAATGATACGATTTAGATGGCTAGAAAATAAATTATGGTACGCCGAAAATCTACTATTTTCCGTTTTGGAGCATTTTGAGACGCCATTTTCTCGAAAACGAAAACTACAATTTTTCTTAAGCTTCTTTTACTCAGAGTCCTATCGGTGGACTATGGCGTGAGTCCAAAAATAAAAGCATTGAAATAATATAAGTGGTCCAAAAAGAGCCTCAATCTTGGAAAAAATTTGAAAAATCCTTAAATTACTGAAAATGCTCTTCTATTTTTTTTTGTTTGGAAAATAGCTGAATGGATTTTTCTGAAACTTCTTGTACATAAGGTTAGGTAACCAAACAACTTGATAAAACTATCCCGACAATGATCCAATAACCGGAAGTAGTCGAAAAAATATCCGATATTTTGAGAAAAAAATCATAAAAAGTAAAAAAAATGGGGATCTTGCGAAAAAAGTGATTACTACGTAAGATTTATCGAATCAAATCAACCAAAGTGTCATTGGAAAGTACGAACAATGGACGATCTTGTGACATCTAAATGGTAAAAATTCGCGGGTTAAGCAAAATATAATGGAACGCTGAAAATCTATTATTTTCCTTTTTGGAGCCTATTCAGACGCTTTTATTTCGAAAACTTCTCTTATTTCCTTTCCAAAACTTCTGTTACTTAGATTCCTAACGGTGGTCTATGGTGTCAATATAGTATAAATGGTCCAAAAGGGCCACAATCTTTGAAAAAAAGTCGAAAAATCGTTATATCTGTAAATCCGGTAGTCTTGTGCATGAATCCATCCAATAAGACATTGAAATTTCTGGAAAAGGTAAAATAACGTACTGAAAATCGAAAAAAGTTGAAAAATCGTGAAATTTTGGAAAATGCTCTATTTCTGTATTATTTAAAAAAAAGATTACAAAAAAGTTACATATTCAGATAGCTGACGTAATTACGATTCTAACGATGTATAATATGTATTGAAATATTTAAATTTAATTTTCGATATATTGACATTTTTGCATTTTTGGCACTATTGAACATAGGATTTCCCAGGGGCATTTTATCTGATCAGACAATGTAATATATCATTACATAGCCCTGTGGCTATTTGATAAGCCAATCCGGTTATTAAAACTATCCCGACAATAATCTCCATACCGGAAGTATTCAAAAAATGGAGAAAAAAGGTTTTAAAGTATCGCTGGATAGCCCCATTAATGGACTATCATATGACATCTGAATGATACGATTTAGATGGCTAGAAAATAAATTATGGTACGCCGAAAATCTACTATTTTCCGTTTTGGAGCATTTTGAGACGCCATTTTCTCGAAAACGAAAACTACAATTTTTCTTAAGCTTCTTTTACTCAGAGTCCTATCGGTGGACTATGGCGTGAGTCCAAAAATAAAAGCATTGAAATAATATAAGTGGTCCAAAAAGAGCCTCAATCTTGGAAAAAATTTGAAAAATCCTTAAATTACTGAAAATGCTCTTCTATTTTTTTTTGTTTGGAAAACAGCTGAATGGATTTTTCTGAAACTTCTTGTACATAAGGTTAGGTAACCAAACAACTTGATAAAACTATCCCGACAATGATCCAATAACCGGAAGTAGTCGAAAAAATATCCGATATTTTGAGAAAAAAATCATAAAAAGTAAAAAAATGGGGATCTTGCGAAAAAAGTGATTACTACGTAAGATTTATCGAATCAAATCAACTAAAGTGTCATTGGAAAGTTCGAACAATGGACGATCTTGTGACATCTAAATGGTAAAAATTCGCGGGTTAAGCAAAATATATTGGAACGCTGAAAATCTATTATTTTCCTTTTTGGAGCCTATTCAGACGCTTTTATTTCGAAAACTTCTCTTATTTCCTTTCCAAAACTTCTGTTACTTAGATTCCTAACGGTGGTCTATGGTGTCAATATAGTATAAATGGTCCAAAAGGGCCACAATCTTTGAAAAAAAGTCGAAAAATCGTTATATCTGTAAATCTGCTTCTAATGGTATAAGGGAGGTAAAACTGTTCAATGGATCTTTCTGAAACTTCTGGAACAGGAAGTTAAATTCCCATACCACTTGTTAAATCTATCCTGATAATGATCCGTAAACAGGAAGTAGTCAAAAATATATTCGATATATAAAAAAAAAGACAGTAAAAAATCGGTGCTCTAGCAACAATCGAGATTTCACCGTCGGGTGTCACCGGATCAAAACATCTAAGGTATCGTTTGGTAGCTCGATAAATGGGCTATTGTATGACTTACTTCCTGTCTGATTCCCGAAAGCCGGTTCAGTGCTGCTTGCAGGTCTAGTTATTATTATTTTTTTTGTGTGTGTGTGTTTTTCCTGCAAATCTTATATCTCAGAATCTAACCGTGGGATCTTTCTGAAACTTTGACCTACCCTCCCAAGAATGGGTGGTGGCTTTGGAATAGGTATGTTTTCAAAACGTTTTACACATCCGAAATCACCGAATTTTGCGAACGAATGCATTTGACCTACATAGCTGTAACTTTGTGACTTTTTGACCTATTTTACTAAAAAACATTTCCTTCAGTACCTTGAATGATTTACTCCAAATCTGCTATTTCGGAATTTCGAATTTCAAAAATTCGAAGCTGTGATTTCGAACCGGAAGTTAAAATCAACTTGCCAACATCTGTAATAATTGCACGATTTTCATGAAATTCAGTATATAAGTAGATCTTACCGATACAACTTGAAAAATGTCATTAGAAATTTTCTGTATTATCTCCCCTTGATGAAATTAAGGATCAAAGTTTTTAAAAAAAATCAACGAAATATAAGTCCGATTGCCTTGAAATTGTATTTCTTTACTAGTTTACTAGTTTGTAGCCCAAACCGGAAGTGCCACCATCTTGAAATGTGAAATATCGCTTAGGCTTTTTTGATATTTTACTTACAGACAAGGGGATTATATTTTCCAAATCCTTGAAGGAAAGCCCATAAAATTTACGCAGTAGAATTTTGATTTAGGTCAACTGATGGACGCCATTTTGAATTGAAAATGAAAAATAGTGAAAAATCCACATTAATGGGCTTGAAAACATACACAATTGGTCATGACTTAGAGAATGTGTCTCCTATTACCGAAATTATTACATTTCAGGATAGCCTGGATCATGGTCGAATGTTTGGTATTTGAATATTTCAAAAATTCGAATTTCTCCTTTGATGTTTTCCGTGCCGACAAGGTTGTTTTCGAGTTTAGCTGGTTTTGATTTCGCGCATGCGCTACACAGGAACCAACGGTACCATGAGTACTAAATTCCGGCGAGCAACTTTTCACGTTGGTACCTAGGTACCCTGAAAATTTCAAGGTGATACCTGCAATGGTTCAAGTCGTTTGTTCTTGCCACCTGCCAATTTACGGCTTCCATGAGGGGAAAAGAGTGGAATTTCGCCATGACACCGGCACCGATTGTCCGAAAACCATGAAATTTGGACACATACGCCCATTACCACCCCGGACTCTGTGCGTTACCCCCATTTCGATCCCATTAAAAAAAAAAGAGTTTTAGCAAAAAAACGATTTTCGGAATTTAATATTGGTTTTAACCCTGTAATATCCAGACATGATATACATATTATAATCCCTATGAAATATTTTAATTATTTACTGCTATAATATGAATTATCACTTATTCCCCGTTAAATAAATATCGGTCACCGGGTGCAGCTGTACAACTTCAAGGACCCTGGCCTCAAGTCAATTTACGGCTTCCATGAGGGGAAAAAAGTGGAATTTCGCCGCGACACCGCCACCGATTGTCCGAAAACCATGAAATTTGGACACAATACGCCCATTACCACCCCGGACTCGCTTTACCCCCATTTTGATCACATTAAAAAAAGAGTTTTAGCAAAAAAACGATTTTCGGAATTTAATATTGGTTTTAATTAATTTTTAAATTGCAAATGCAAGGAGATGTTATCGCCTTTTCCGTATGTGAAAGGTATTAGTACTATACACATTATCCTTAAAAGACAATTTTTCAAAATGACCGCAACGATGTTTCGACACTAGAAACCGAAATCGCCTATTTTGACCTATTTTGACTGTTTGGGCATCTTTCCGTACGTGACAAGGAGTAGGTCACCCGGTTTCCTCCCACTGCTAGACCCCTATGCGCGAGCGAATTATTGAAATAAAATTGAACCATACGTTAGTCCCGAAATGACCTAGTTTGTGTCGAGTGGTCGATCAACCCCATTTCGCTCTCTCAATTTTAGCACTCCTAATTCTAAAACTAAATGCAAGGAACGGGCCTATTTACAGAGGTCACAATTTTAACCCTGTAATACCCAGCATATCAGATATGCACACCTACATGATATACATATTATTATAATCCCTATGAAATATTTTAATTATTTACTGTTATAATATGAATTATCACTTATTCCCCGTTAAATAAATATCGGTCACCGGGTGCAGCTGTACAACTTCAAGGACCCTGGCCTCAAGTGCATGGGACCAACTTTACTTTTTCTGAAATGTCAATAAAAGCCCTGGAATGATTTCATTTAAAACAAATAATCAGAAAGTAAATCTATTTTTATTTATATGCTATTTGTTGCCAGAAAATATATTTTGTTACTAGTCTAATTCAAATTTAAAAATAAACAATATTTTTTCTGAAAATCAATGTCGAAATTTAGTGTATCATATATGATACAATGGGTCTGAGGCATATTTTATTGATATATAGAAATTAATGCAGTGTTCTCATTATGTGTTAAAAGAGTGCCAGAAATTCAGCCATTTGTGTATTTAGTATATCAAGTATATGCGTGTATTACAAAGCTCTGATTTGTGTGATTTGTGTACACCCCGATCCCCCCCCCTACTCCTCGTGTCGCTATCATGTACATATCAATTCTGCTGCCAACCCACCCACGCGAACATGACTAAATTATGAAACATTGTCTAGTCGTTTGTATGTTACGACAAAACGAGGCCAGCGTGGCTCATTTGTACAGAACGAAAGGCCTTGCAAGGATTAGTGTCTAGTCGTTCGGATGGTACGAAAACCCGAGGTCAAAGTGGTTCCCCGTTGGCAGTGGTGAAGTATGGAAGGCCTAGCAAGGATCTGTGTCTAGTCGTTTCGATGGGACGAAAAACGCCCGTCCCCTCGTCCATGGTACAAGGATTAGTGCCTAGTCACTTGGATGGTATGAAAAACAGAGGTCCCCGTTCTCTCCCTTTGTCCGGGGTTCTTGACCGAAGGCCCGACAACTAACTTTCCGTGCAGTTTTTTGGGTAGGACGAAAAATCGAAATCCTGTGTGCATATTGGCGTGCAAGAAAAATAACACTTTGCATTTGGAATTTTATGCACCCACTCCACCCTCGAACAACGCTTAACATAACATTTTGTTTTCACTACCTACATTGTAAAATTTGTTTGATTTCAGATGACTTAGCCCCGGTTTTTCACAGTGAAAGATTTTGATGAAACTTGACATGCATGTTTATAACCCAAAGATATGGTTCCTTTCGATATTTGCGCATATCGAATCGTAACTTCATGAATTATGGTCCCTGATTGTAAGAAAAATCACTTTATATTTCGCGTGTTCTCTATCTATCTCTCGGAAATGGAATATGGAAATACACAAGCTAGCTAGTGTATTACAGGGTGGTGGTGGTGGGGATGAGGTCTTCTATTTGCAATGATTTTTTGACTACAAAATATACGCTCTAACTCATTACTCAAACTACAGCAAAAAAGCGGGACCGTAAACCCCATTTTATATATTCTTACAATAGCAACGCAATTCAGGATTAACTTAGAAATGGTTCCACTACTGATGTCTTCCGCCTTACTCCTGCCACAGTAGTGGCTTGTCCTACGGAGTTCCTTTCCGCAAGTTTTTTTTTAGTCAAATGACTACAAAAAGGTTACTGACCTATGTATAGCTCCCTTAATTTACACATAAACTGACCTAAACCTGCACTGCACATATAATAAACCAATTCCCATTGAAATAAAGGTGAAGCCGTACCGCATAATTATATGATTTGATGAAACCCAACTGCTACCTGAAGTTTCTCGCCTATCGAAGTTATAATATCCGCCGGTGTCATGGCGGCTCGCACATTATAAGAATCATTGCTTTGAAAATGTAGGTCGCATTAACACAAAGAAAAACTGATCGGTAACTAGTTTAGTGGTCCAGTCTTCACTATAATTTGTGATAGAATTACTTATTTAAAAAAAACTGAATTGATGTAAAAATAAAAATGGTTGGTGTGCCCAAGTTTAGATTTGTCGTTGATTTCATCAAGATGTTAGGATATAGAACGTTAAATACTGTGTGATTCAACATGGCGGCCGAGGGGTTTAATATGATATAAGTACGAAATACATGTACATGTAGTATTAAATGGTTTATATGTATGAGAGCCAAGGTTTGGACTAAATGTCTTGGGGAAGTAGGAGGCGACTAGTATGTGCCTCTCTTTAGTGGACCGATGTGAGATTGCCCATTGTATTAACTGGACGGGTAGGCCTATTCACCTTCAGTTATGTGTCAATGTCAAATAAGCGGCTTCTTATCAACACGGTCGGCTCTGAGCCGGTTTAATTCTACTTATCTCTCGTAGATGAGAGAAAAAAGATTTTTTAGCCGAGAGAATATCTTCCGTCAAAGTGGTTGTTGATTCATAGATTATAATAACCCCTTTTGCAGTTTACATGAAAGCTTTGATATCTTCTAAGCCTATTGAGATTACTAAAATTATTAGGCTTTCAGACTTTTGTCTGAAAGACTATTGTTTTTACTAAAATTATTATTATTATTATTTTTTTCCGCTGCAGCCTATTTCTCCATGATCGGAAACAGATATCGATCTGGAACCAAATTTTCTATTGCGAAACCATGCGGTGGCTACTCCTTAAAACAATTTTGAAACTTCTGCGCAGACCGGAAGTGGCCGTATTTCGTGCGGTGCATAAAAATTAAAAAACGGCCGTAGCTTCGTCAATTCTGTACCTATTTTCATACAAATGACATTTTCAGAAACCCAGAGTCTTTTCTCGGACGATAGCAGTTGAAAATTTCGAAATTTCGAAACTTCGTCGCTGACTTCTAGCGTTCGAAAAATGAAAATATTTGTTTAAAACACAATTTTTGTTATTTTTCAAAATATTCAAATTTGACCTACATTTTTGGATACCTGAAGACCATCCGATACCAGAAATATAAGTTTCATTCCGAGTAATCATCCTTTATTTTTCGATTTTTTTCGAATTTTCTGCCCATTTCCCAACCCTTATATTTTTGGGAAAGGATAAATCGATAATTCTGAAATTCCTGGAACATAAAGCTATATAGTCAGACCGCTGCATAAAGTAATTTCAAAAACGATCCGGAAACCGGAAGTAGTCGAAATAATGATAGATATGTCGAAAAAAATGCAACAAATGGGTGTTTTTGGGAAAAAATTGATTTCTCCGTCCAGTATCAATGGATTAAACGAATTAAACTTTCTTTGAGTGGCCCGAGGAATGGACTGTCGAATGATGCCCAATTTATACGGATACTGTTACCAAGCAGCAAAATATGACAAGCAGAAAATCAAGTATTTTCTGATTTGGAGGTTTTTTGGACGCCTGTATCTCGAAATCTGAACCTCGAAATTTTAACTTTCTCTATCGAGAGTCCATTCGATAGTCTTGTGAATTATGCCATCCAATAAGACTTTATAATGTCTGGAATACGATAAAAAAGGGACTGAAAATTAAAAAAAGTAGAAAAATCGTGAAATTTGGAAAATGCTCTATTACTTTACAAAAAGATTACAGATTCGGATAGCTGACCTAATTATGATTCTAACGATGTATAATATGTATTGAGTTATTGAAATTTAATTTTCGATATTTTGACATTTTTGCATTTTTGGCACCTTTGAACATAGGATTTCTCAGGGTCATTTTATCTGATCAAATAATGTAATATATCATTACAGAGCCCTGCCCCTATTTAATTGCCCAAACTGGTTATTAAAACTATTCCGACAATAATCTCCATACCGGAAGTATTCAAAAAATGTAAAAAAAAAAGGTTAAAAAATTGTCGCTCTTGCGAAAAGCTTGATTTCTCGGTCAGATATTACAGGACCAAAAGAAGTAAAGTGTCTTTGGATAGCCCCATTAATGGACTATTATATGGCATCTCAATGGTACAATTTCAATGGTTAGAAAATAAATTGTGGTACGCCGAAAATCTAGTATTTTCCGTTTTTGGAGCCTTTTTAGACATCTTTTTCTCGAAAACGACAACTCCGATTTTTCTGAAACTTTTTTAACGCAGAATCCCGTGGGTGGGCTATGGCGTGAGTCCAACAATAAAAGCATTGACATAATATAAGTTGTCCAAAAAGAGCCTCAATCTTGGAAAAAAGTTGAAAAATCCTTACATTACTGAAAATGATCTTCTAATTTTCTTTCTTTGGAAAACAGCTGAATGAATTATTCTGAAACTTCTTGTACAGAAGGTAAGGTAACAAAACAACTTGTTAAAGCTATCCCGACAATGATCCATAAAACGGGAGTAGTCGAAAAAATTTCGGATATTTTGAGAAAAAAAAAACGTAAAAATAAAAAAAAAATGGAGATCTTGCGAAAAAAGTGATTAATACGCCAGATTTCACCGAATCAAAACAACTAAAGTGTCATTGGATAGTTCGAACAATGGACAATCTTATGAGATCTAAATGGTAAAAATTCGCGGGTTAGGTAATATATAATGGAACGCTGAAAATCTATTATTTTCCTTTTTGGAGCCTATTCAGACGCTTTTATTTCGAAAACTTCTCTTATTTCCTTTCTTAAACTTCTGTTACTTAGAGTCCTAACGGTGGTCTATGGTGTGAATCCAAATTTAAAAGCCTCAATATAGTATAAACGGTCCAAAAGGGCCACAATCTTTGAAAAGAAGTCGAAAAATCGTTATATCTGTAAATCTGCTTCTAATGGTATAAGGGAGGTAAAACTGTCCAATGGATCTTTCTGAAACTTCTGGTACAGGAAATTGAGTTCCCATACCACTTGTTAAATCTATCCCGATAATGATCCGTAAACAGGAAGTAGTCAAATAAATATTCGATATTTAAAAAAAAAGATAGTAAAAAAAATCGGTGCTCTTGCAACAATCGGGATTTCACCGTCGGGTGTGACCGGATCAAAACATCTAAAGTATCGTTTGGTAGCTCGATAAATGGGCTATTGTATGACACACTTCCTGTCTGATTCCTGAAAGCCGGTTCAGTGCTGCTTGCAGGTCTATTTATTATTATTATTATTATTATTTACCGCGGGAGCCTATTTATCCATGATCGAAAACAGATATCGATCTGGGGTTCAATTTTCTCTCAGGAAACCATGTGGTGGTTACTCGATAAAGTATTTTTGAAATTTTTGCGCAGACCGGAAATGGCCGAATTTTGAACGGTAGCAATAAATCAAAAATCGGCCGTGGTTTCGCAAATTCTTTACCTACTTTAAAACAATTCACATTTTTGGAAACCCTGAATCTTTTCCGAGACAATGACTATCTCACATTTTTCAATTTCGAACATTCATATATGGCTTTTGTCGTTCGAAATTTGAAAATTTAAATTTTTACAAAAAACCTTTTTATTAATGAATATTTTTTAGTCGTGTTTTACACAAAATTAAAGAGTCATATGACTTGGGCAAAAATGTCATTTTTTTTTGTCTCAGTAATTTTCCTTGGTCGCCATTGGCTAATTCAGTTTTTCAGTCCTAGATTAATTATTTATTGCTCGATTTGTATAAAATAAAGTTCATGTACTCCGTTGTCGTAATTGTCATTTTTTTGTTACCAATAGAGTTATCTTTCGGCACCGGAAGTGGCTTAATTTTACCAAAAACTACAATTTTGACAGTTAGGTACCATTTTTCGAAAGCAAATAATATTTTTTAAAAAAAACTAATATAACTAAAAGAGTGTGCCCTTTAAAGGCGCACAAAATGTTGGGAACAGTTTTTTTAATTTCGATTTCATTTTCGAGCAAATTCGATTAAGAGGTGAAAAAAAGTGTAAAATTGACCTATTTACAACCCATTCAGGCTTTTCAGATTTTAAAATATTTCTACGTAACTTTTATAAACTTGTAGCTATAATCCATACGAAGAAAATGTATGTTAAAATTAGTTTGTAATATAAGCAGTTACCTAGAAATGGGCAATTTTGCATAAGTCACTATTTTCGTTATTTTGCCTGTAAAATAGTCAATTATTATTAGATTTTCACAAAAGTGACACCATTTGATTCAAAAAGCAAGTATGCGTCGTATCAAATTGATTACAATTTAAAATTGACACCAGCAGTGACGACATTTTGTCAAAAAGTGCATTTTTAACTTTTAAAATCAATATTTTTTTCAAACAAGAATTATTTAATATGTATTAATAATTTTAACTTTTGGTTTACATTCGCATATTAATAAAATCCATAAGGTCATACAGATTTCACAAAATTGTTTCTAACTTGTTCAGTTGCGGAGAAATAGGCGATTTTCAACAGATCACTTTTCAAGGTTTTTGGTCCATAAAAGTGTCAATTATTATTCGATTTTCATAAAATTTTCACTGTGTGATACCTAATGCCATTTACAATTTCATACAAGTAATTTAAGATTTTCATTATCACCGGAAGTAACGTCATTTTGGCAAAAACTGTATTTTTAGCCTTCAAAACAGATATTTTATTCAAATGAGTCTAATTTGTAATGTTTTTAAAATTATGATATTTGATTCCAATCAACAAATAGATTGAACCGATACGATCATACAGATACCAGAAAATGGTTTCTAACTTGTACGGTTGCAGAGAAATGGACGGTTTTATACAAGTCACTTTTCAAGGTTTTTGGTCTATAAAAGTGGCAATTATTATTCGATTTACATAAAATTTTCACCATGTGATGCCTTATGCCATTTCTGATTTCATAAAACTAATTGAACATTTTCATTATCACCGGAAGTACTGTACACTTACATGTAACAAATGTATAAAATTAATTGATATTGCTGGATTTGGTTGATTCGGCGTCCATTTTATTTGACGTGTGCAATGCTTATGTGGAAACCTGTTTAATGGTTTCATTGGTACCGGAAGTGACATATGTTTAGGGTAACGTGGCACCGGTGAAACCGTAGTCATATAAATATATTGGATATTAAAAAAACCCAGTTAAAATCGGTGCTCTTGCAAAAATCGTGATTTCACGGTCGGGTGATTACCCGGATTAAAACACCTAAAGTATCGTTTAGTAGCTCGATGAATGGGCTATTGTATGACACACTTCCTGTCTGATTCCTGAAAGCCGATTCAGTGCTGCTTGCAGATCTAGTTATTTATTATTATTATTTTTTTTTTCGCGGGAGCCTATTTCTCAGTGCCTGTAACAGATACCGATATGGGACCTAAATTTTCTATTGGGAAACCATGTGGTGGCTAATTGATAAACTATTTTTGAAACTTCTGCGCAGACCGGAAGTGGCCGAATTTCGTGCGGTTCATAGAAATTAAAAAGCGGCCGTAGCTTTAGTCAATTCTTTACCAATTTTCATACAAATGACATTTTCAGAAACCCTGAGTCTTTTCTCGGACGATAGCAGTTGAAAATTTCGAAATTTCGAAACTTCGTCGCTGACTTCTAGCGTTCGGGAAATGAAAAATTTTGTTTAAGAGACAATTTTTGTTATTTTTCAAAATTTTCAAATTTGACCTACATTTTTGGATACCTGAAGACCATCCGATTCCAGAAATATCAGTTTCATTCCGAGTAATCGCCCTTTATTTTTCGATTTTTTTCGAATTTTCTGCCCATTTCCCAACACTTATATTTTTTGGAAAGGATAAATCGATAGTTCTGAAAGTCCTGGAACAGAAAGCTATATAGTCAGCCCGCTGCATAAAACAATTTCAACAACGACCCGGAAACCGGAAGTAGTTGAAATAATGATAGATATTCCGAAAAAAACGCAAAAAATGTGTGTTTTGGGGAAAAACTCGATTTCTCCGTCCAGTATCAATGGATTAAACGAATAAGGATTTCGTTGAGTGGCCCCCGAGGGATGGACTGTCGTATGATGCCCAATTTATACAAATAGTATGACCAAGCAGCAAAATATGACATGCTGAAAATCAAGTATTTTCTGATTTTGAACGCTTTTGGACGCTTGTATCTCGAAAACTGCTCCAAGGATTTTTCTTAAACTTTCCCTATCGAGAGTCCCTCCGGTAGTCTTGTGCATGAATCCATCCAATAAGACATTGAAATGTATGGAATAGATAAAATAACGTACTGAAAATCGAAAAAAGTTGAAAAATCGTGAAATTTTGGAAAATGCTCTATTACTTTATTATTTAAACGAATTTTTAGAAAAAAGTTACACATTTTTGAATTTTTGGCTCTTTTGAACATAGGATTTCTCAGGGCCATTTTATCTGATCAGATAATGTAATATATCATTACATAGCCCTGTGGCTATTTGATAAGCCAATCTGGTTATTAAAACTATCCCGACAACAATTTCCATACCGGACGTATTCAAGGTTTAAAAAGGTTTAAAAAAAATAGCACTCTTGCGAAAATCTTGATTTCTCCATCAGATATTAGCGGACCAAAAGAACTAAAGTATCGCTGGATAGCCCCATTAATGGACTATCATATGACATCTAAAAGGATACGATTCAGATGGCTAGAAAATAAATTATGGTACGCCGAAAATCTAGTATTTTCCGTTTTGGAGCATTTTAAGACGCCATTTTCTCGAAAACGAAAACTACGATTTTTCTTAAACATTTTTTACTCAGAGTCCTATCGGTGGACTATGGCGTGAGTCCAAGAATAAAAACATTGAAATAATATAAGTGGTCCAAAAAGAACGTCAATCTTGGAAAAAAGTTGAAAAATCCTTAAATTACTGAAAATGCTCTTTTATTTTTCTTTCTATGGAAAACAGCTGAATGGATTTTTCTGAAACTTCTTGTACAGAAGGTTAGGTAACCAAACAACTTGTTAAAATTATCCCGACAATAATCCAAAAACCGGAAGTAGTCGAAAAAATATCCGATATTTTGAGAAAAAAAACATAAAAAGTAAAAAAATGGTGATCTTGCGAAAAAAGTGATTACTACGTAAGATTTCGAAACAACTAAAGTGTCATTGGATAGCCCGAACAATGGACGATCGTATGACATCTAAATGGTATAAATTCGCTGGTTAGGCAATATCTAATGGGACGCTGAAAATCTAGTATTTTCATTTTTGGGGGCTATTCAGATGCTTTCATCCCGAAAACTTCTCTTTTTTCCTTTCTTAGACTTATGTTACTTGAGCCTATTCAGACGCTTTTCTTTCGAAAACTTCTCTTATTTCCTTTCTTAAACTTATGTTACTTAGAGTCCTAACGGTGATCTAGGGTGTGAATCCAAATTTAAAATCCTCAATATAGTATAAATGGTCCAAAATGGCCACAATCTTTGAAAAAAGTCGAAAAATCGTTATATCTGTAAATCTGCTTCTAATGGTATAAGGGAGGTAAAACTGTCCAATGGATCTTTCTGAAACTTCTGCTACATGAAGTTAAGTTCCCATACCACTTATTAAATCTATCCCGATAATGATCCGTAAACAGGAATTAGTCAAAAAATATTCGATAATTAAAAAATAAAAACAGTAAAAATATCGGTGCTCTTGCAACAATCGGGTTTTAATCGTCCGGTGTGACCAGATTAAAACATCTAAAGTATTGTTTGTTAGCTAGATAAATGGGCTATTGTATGACACATTTCCTGTCTGATTCCTGAAAGCCGGTTCAGTCGATCGGTCGATCGAACCGGAAGTGCCACCATCTTTAAACGTGAAAAATCAAAAAGGCTTTTTTGCTATTTTACTTACAGACTCGGGCGTCATATTTTCGGAATCCTGGAAGGAATGCCTAAAAATCTATCGGATCAGAATTTTGATTTCGGTCACGTGATGGTCACCATTTTGAATTGAAAATGAAAAATAGAAGCAATTTGAAGGGCCGGGACTTTGGAACACAAGAACTCTCCTTCTAATTAAGCTAGAATGTGCAAACTTGGTGTAGGCGTTCACTAGGTCAATGTCATGATTGAGTTCAAAGATGAGCATTTTTTGCCTAGGGTAAGCAGAGATAAGCAAGCTGATTTGTTGATTCTTTAGGGCACGATGACATTGGTTATAATGAATGGAGGGCGATGAAACTCTTGTCAATCGAGAGGCTATTAGCTGGCCTGTTGTGTGAAATCATTGTATCATTTTTTGAAAATGTCCGGGGTAGCCGAAAAAAGGAGATCGAAATCCAAAAAGTCGTATTTTTACGATTTGGGGCATTTTTAGAGGTCGTGTAAAGTAAAATAAAGCATGCATATACATATATTATTGATATTAAATATATCATATAAAAAACTAAACAATGAATCAGCTGTCATTGACAGATTTTATATTATAAGCATGGTCAGTGGAAGGTCAGCGTATTGTCTAACTTGAACTCACTGACTCCGTAACATTATTGTGGGTATGGTATAAGCTGAATTTGATGAGATGCACATATCTCGTATGACTATTTGGTACTTACAGTGTTAGACTTTGTCGTAACGTAAATCAAATTTACGCTGTATTATTCATTACCAAGGATTTAGAAAGGAACGAGAACAATTATTTACAAAATCTCGCTGGGATAAATTCTGTGAATGTGCCCATGAATGGCTAAAACTTGATGGGCGAGCGAAATGGATAGTTGAACAGGCGACTTCGGGTGATATAATCAAACAAGGAATTTATCGACGCGCCAAAAGATACTGGATTTCACCCAACATGCTACAGGCCTTTTACAGACAAATTCCGAATTGGGTCTGCCCGTAATCGTATAGATAAAGAAAAATTAAAATCCCCGGCTACAATCCAACCAGGGAATAGCGGGAGTGTAGACGATCTGGGACCTAGCTCTCCAAACAAATTACGCTCCTGAAGCAAAAAGAAAGAGTAAATCGGTGCTGCCTGTTGTGTGTATTATATGTAAAAAACGTGACAGATTTGTCACTGTTGGAGATAATAGGAAGAAGGATGTATTAACACAGACTCAGACCCAAACAGGCTCAGGTAGGCCTAATGTTAATATTATGTTACTTACTAAATTTATAATTATTACTAATAAATATTAAATATATTCATCCTACAGTTTTTAATTATTGTGTTGTTGTTTTTGTTGTAAATGGAATCAGAAGTGCTACTGCAATCACTGTAAAATTGTTATGAAGCTAGCCAGTAAAGCCCTTTACCCCATTTGTTGATTTGGCACAGTCATTGGTTAAAGTGTTGCACATTTGCTTGCACAAGGGATGAAACATAGAGAAGTTAACTTGTTTTTTATTTTCTTGGCCCACTTGTAGGTGCCTTGCTAAGACGATCTGTCTCTAGACCATTTCCGCTCACACAAAGGATCTGAACTAAACCGCATGCCAGAGTTGACCAGCCAGGTACATGTACATGTAGGCCTCAAAGTGACATTCCCTCCCCCACCCTTGAGCACAAACAACATTCAACGCTATATGGTGTATAATTTGTTTGCAAATTTGTTTGTAGGCCAACTGTTGAAAGCTGCTGAATTGAAAGAGGATGAAGATATTTTAAGGCATATCAGAGGGCAAGATTGTGTGGCCATTGAGGTCAGATATCACCAAAAATGTTATAGGCAATATACATGTACTGAATTTCTTAGACAGTTATCAGAAAGGTAAATATTTGTGATGTTTTTTTTATTTGTATTCTCCGCCTTCTTGCCACTGGTATTATTCAAATAAAACTGAACCATGGGTGAGTCCTGAAATTACTATGTTTTTGTCCAGTGGACGTTAAACCGCAATTCTCCTCTCTATCTCTCCTTGTACTGCTAATGCCTTCCTGTCTTCATTAGCTGGTTTCTGCATGAAAATAAGATGTTAACCCCTGTGTAAGTGTCTTTTTCCTCTGTTGTACGAAATTAATGAGAGTAAACCAAGCTCCAGAATTTTGTTTTAATTGTGTACATGTATATGTTTATTTATATTTTTCAGCAAAGATGACTAGCCCTCCGTCGAATATTAAACCACATACAATATATTCTGTGAAGATGTCATAAGAGAAAGAATCATAAATGGCCAGCAAAGTTGTCTTGTACAGAGAGAGAGAGAGAGAGAAATGGGGTTTAACGTCCACTCAACACAAACTAGGTCATTTTGGGACTAACATACGGTTTCAATTTTATTTCAATAATTCGCTTGCGCGTATGGGTCTTTAGCAGTGAGAGGAAACCGGAGTGCCCGGAGGAAACCCACGAGGTTGAGAAGACGCCTCTATCTCCATGCCACATACGCTCACACCTGGGATCAAAGCCACAGCCACAAGCCAGAGGTGACCGACCAGCTAGAGGTCGAAGCGCGGCACTCTAGGCCATCCCAACCCCCCTTTCTTGTACAGACCTGTGCATGTGTAGTCAATGTGAAAATGAAAAAAAAACTGTTAAAGAGACCGAATTTGATGTTAATACATTTAGTGACAGTGATGATGATAATGAAGATTAACTTTGATGACATTTGATGTGCAGAGTAACTGTTTAATTTTGATTTTCAATGATTGTTTCACTTTAATAAATAATTTCACAACTGTTCATCCTGTTTTCTAACCTTTCCCTTCATTCCAGCCCAGATACACAATTATTTTTTTTAACTTATATCTACATGTATGTTTGTAATTTGACCATTAATCATATCCGAAATAGTAGTTCACAGCTACATGTACAGTTGTAAAAATACTGTAGTGGCTAATTGAAAGGGAACATGTATGTGGGTTTAGAATGTTTATCTTAGTGGAAAAAAATCATGTGGTTCAATGCTTATAAAGTGCTACTGATCTCCATTATTTCAAAAGCATATCACTCAACTACTGTCAAACATATCCCCTGGCTAGAATATGCTACAAATCGACTCTAGCATGTTCCATACAAGCGATAATTTCTGAGCAAACATCCAACAACCAACCCTAACAGGCCCTTGAGATCCAACAAACAAAATAATTATTGGGCTTGTTTGCCCACACCTGGTCTTATGATTCATACAAGACCTGATAGTCTATTAATTACAGGCATTTGACAGAAAGGGAGATAATTCTTTTTTACCGTTAATGGATTTCCACAATTCTTTATTCACCCATGACATTTGTGTTTTGAGCATTTTTATTTACATCAAAATCTGTCCAATAAACTGTTCATTGCCAAGGATGAAGGCATGAGGTGTTTTACCAGCTATTTAATTTTATGTCAACTTCAGAATTGTTAGTACACAAATAGCATTTATTTGACAATTTTGACGAATTTCATCTGGCCCTAAATCAATAAATTGCAAACATTTTGCTTGGAACTCCCAGATTTTGTCTTCCTGGCATCATAAGCTTTCCAAAAATGTATAGTTTTTCTTTTATGGAAGACCGTGTAGCGGAGTTGTGTTTCTAAGCTAGCTAGAAATTTTGGCTGCAGGCCTACACCTCCCAAGCTAAATTTCCCTCATGTCATCCTGTATAGCAAAGGCATATGCCTGTCTTAATTAACCAAGTACTAAACACAATTTACTTGTTTAATTTTTCCAGCATTTTTCAGGATAGCTGATGGGATGCGGGTCAAGTTATGCCACTTGTCTATTTAATTATTTACCAGTGAAAAATCGAATTAACTTCACCAAATTTTTACTCATTATAATGATTTTTTTTTTCTGTTCATATTATTTCTATGACATATGACAGTGACTGTGAATATGAAAGCTTTAATATCTGCTTAGCAGATCTAGTTATTAAGCTTTCATATTACATATGAAAGCTTATTGTTTCTGTTAAGATTATTAAGCTTTCATATTACATATGAAAGCTTATTGTTTCTGTTAAGATTATTATTGTTATTTTTTTTTTGTGTTTTGTCCACAAATCGGATTTCTCAGAATCTAACCATAGGATCGTTCTGAAACTTTTACCTATCCCCCCAGAAATGGGTGGTGGCTGTTGATTAAATATATTTTCAAAACGTTTTACGAATCCGAAATCACCGAATTTTACGAAGGAATGCATTTGACCTACAATGCTGTAACTCTGTGACTATTTGACCTATTTTACTAATTCTTTTTTCTTTGAGTATCTTGAAACATTTACTTTAAATCTGCAATTTCGGATTTTGGCATTTCGAAAATTCGTCGCTGTCATTTCGAACCGGAAGTTATTACCAATTTGACAACTTCTTTAATAGTTGTGCGATTTTCGTGAAATTTAGAATGTTAGTAGATCTTGCCAATGCGACTTCAATGATGTCCTTGGAAAATTTCTAAATTATCTCCCCTTGGTGAAATTAAGGATCAAAGTTTTCAAAAAAATCGACGAAATATAGGTCAGATTGCCTTGAAAATTTTTTTCTGTACTATCTAAGACAGTACTGATGAGTACACAAAATATGGAGTTTGTCGAGCAAACCGGAAGTGCCACCATCTCAAAATGTGAAAAGTCCATACGGCTTTTGCAATATTTTACTTAAAGACATAAGAGTTACATTTTCTGAATGCTTGAAGGAAAGCCTAAAAATCTATCGGTTTAGAATTTTGATTTAGGTCAACTGATGGACGCCATTTTGAAATGAAAATGAAAATTAGTGAAAAATCCACATTTATGGGCTTGAAAACATACACAATTGGTCGTGGCTTAGAGAATCTGTCTCCTATTACCGAAATTAATACATTTGAGGATAGCCTGGATCATGGTCAAATGTTTGGTATTTGAATATTTCAAAAATTCGAATTTCTCCTTTGATGTTTTCCGTGCCGACAAGGTTGTTTTCGAGTTTAGCTGGTTTTGATTTCGCGCATGCGCTACACAGGAACCAACGGTACCATGAGTACTAAATTCCGGCGAGCAACTTTTCACGTTGGTACCTAGGCACCCTGAAAATTTCAAGGTGATACCTGCATTCGTTCAAGTCGTTTGTTCTTGTCACCTGCCTTTCGTCGTTTTTTTTTTCTAAGTCAATTTACGGCTTCCATGAGGGGAAAAAAGTGGAATTTCGCCGTGACACCGGCACCGATTGTCCGAAAACCATGAAATTTGGACACAATACGCCCATTACCACCCCGGACTCTGTGCTTTACCCCCATTTTGATCCCATTAAAAAAAAAGAGTTTTAGCAAAAAAACGATTTTCGGAATTTAATATTGGTTTTAACCCTGTAATACCCAGACATGATATATTATTATAATCCCTATGAAATATTTTAATTATTTACTGCGATAATATGAATTATCACTTATTCCCCGTTAAATAAATATCGGTCACCTGGTGCCGCTGTACAACTTAAAGGACACTGGCCTCAAGTCAATTTACGGAGAGAGAGAGAGAGAGAAATGGGGTTTAACGTCCACTCGACACAAACTAGGTCATTTCGGGACCAACATATGGTTTAATTTTATTTCAATAATTCGCTTGCGCGTAGGGGTCTTTAGCAGTGGGAGGAAACCGGAGGACCCGGAGAAAACCCACAAGGTTGGACAGGCGACCCTACTCCTTGCGTCAATTTACGGCTTCCATGAGGGGAAAAAAGTGGAATTTCGCCGTGACACCGGCACCGATTGTCCGAAAACCATGAAATTAGGACACAATACGCCCATTACCACCCCTGACTCTGTGCTTTACCCCCATTTTGATCACATTAAAAAGAAAAGAGTTTTAGCAAAAAAACGATTTTCGGAATTTAATATTGGTTTTAATTAATTTTGAAATTGGAAATGCAAAGAGATTTTATCACCTCTTCCGTATGTGATAGGTATTGGTACTATACACATTATCCTTAAAAGACAATTTTTTAAACTGACCGTAAGATGCATCGACACTAGAAACCGAAATCGCCTATTTTGACCTATTTTGGCTGCTGGGGTATCTTTCCGTACGTGACAAGGAGTAGGTCGCCCGTCCAACCTGTGTATTTTTTCAGGATCACCCGGTTTCCCCCCACTGCTAGACCCCTACGCGCAAGCGAATTATTGAAATAAAATTGAACCATACGTTAGTCCCGAAATGACCTAGTTTGTGTCGAGTGGTCGATCAACCCCATTTCGCTCTCTCAATTTTAGCACTCCTAACTCTAAAACTAAATGCAAGGAACGGGCCTATTTACAGAGGTCACAATTTTAACCTACATGCACACCTACATGATATACATATTATTATAATCCCTATGGGATATTTTAATTATTTACTGTTATAATATGAATTATCACTTATTCCCCGTTAAATAAATATCGGTCACCGGGTGCAGCTGTACAACTTCAAGGACCTTGGCCTCAAGTGCATGGGACCAACTCTACATTTTCTGAAATATCAATAAAAGCCCTGGAATGATTTCATTTAAAAAAAATAATCAGAAAGTAAATCTAGTTTTATTTATATGCTATTTGTTGCCAGAAAATATATTTTGTTACGAGTCTAATTCAAATTTAAAAATAAACAATGGGTCTGAGGCATATTTTATTGATATATAGAAATTAATGCAGTGTTCTCATTATGTGATAAAAGAGTGCCAGAAATGTCTCGAAATTCAGCCATTTGTGTATTTAGTATATCAAGTATATGCGTGTATTACAAAGCTCTGATTTGTGTGATTTGTGTACACCCCGCTCCCCTCCTCGTGTCACTATCATGTACATATCAATTCTGCTGCCAACCCACCCACGCGAACATGACTAAATTATGAAACATTGTCTAGTCGTTTGTATGTTACGACAAAACGAGGCCAGCGTGGCTCATTTGCTGCAGAACGGAAGGCCTTGCAAGGATTAGTGTCTAGTCGTTTGGATGGTACGAAAACCCGAGGTCAAAGTGGTTCCCCGTTGGCAGTGGTGAAGTATGGAAGGCCTAGCAAGGATCTGTGTCTAGTCGTTTCGATGGGACGAAAAACGCCCGTCCCCTCGTCCATGGTACAAGGATTAGTGCCTAGTCGCTTGGATGGTATGCAAAACAGAGGTCCCCGTTCTCTCCCTTTGTCTGTGGTTCTTGACCGAAGGCCCGACAACTAACTTTGCGTGCAGTTTTTTTAGGTAGGACGAAAAATCGAAATCCTGTGTGCATATTGGCGTGCACGAAAAATAACCCTTTGCATTTGGAATTTTATGCACCCACCCCACCCTCGAACAACGCTTAACATAACATTTTGTTTTCACTACCTACATTGTAAAATTTGTTTGATTTCAGATGACTTAGCCCCGGTTTTTCACAGTGAAAGATTTTGATGAAACTTGACATGCATGTTTATAACCCAAAGATATGGTTCCTTTCGATATTTGCGCATATCGAATCGTAACTTCATGAATTATGGTCCCTGATTGTAAGAAAAATCACTTTATATTTCGCGTGTTCTCTATCTATCTCTCGGAAATGGAATATGGAAATACACAAGCTAGCTAGTGTATTACAGGTTGGTGGTGGTGGGGATGAGGTCTTCTATTTGCAATGATTTTTTGACTACAAAATATACGCTCTAACTCATTACTCAAACTACAGCAAAAAAAAAGCGGAACGGAAACCCGATTTTATATATTCTTACAATAGCAACGCACTTCGGGATTAACTTAGAAATGGTTCCACTACTGATGTCTTCCGCCTTACTCCTGCCACAGTAGTGGCTTGTCCTACGGAGTTTTTTTTAGTCAAATGACTACAAAAAGGTTACTGGCCTATGTATAGCTCCCTTAATTTACACATAAACTGACCTAAAACTGCACTGCACATATAATAAACCAATTCCCATTGAAATAAAGGTGAAGCCGTACCGCATAATTATATGATTTGATGAAACCCAACTGCTACCTGAAGTTTCTCGCCTATCGAAGTTATAATATCCGCCGGTGTCATGGCGGCTCGCACATTATAAGAATCATTGCTTTGAAAATGTAGAACGCATTAACACAAAGAAAAACTGATGGGTAACTAGTTTAGTGGTCCAGTCTTCACTATAATTTGTGATAGAATTACTTATTTAAAAAAAACTGAATGATGTAAAAATAAAAATGGTTGGAGTGCCCAAGTTTAGATTTGTCGTTGATTTCATAAAGATGTTAGGATATAGAACGTTAAATACTGTGTGATTCAACATGGCGGCCGAGGGGTTTAATATGATATAAGTACGAAATACATGTACATGTAGTACCAAATGGTTTATATGTATGAGAGTCAAGGTTTGGACTAAATGTCTTGGGGAAGTGGGGGGCGACTAGCATGTGCCTCTCTTTAGTGGACCGATGTGAGATTGCCCATTGTATTAACTGGACGGGTAGGCCTATTCACCTTCAGTTATGTGTCAAAGTCAAATAAGCGGCTTCGTATCAACACGGTCGGCTCTGGGCCGGTTTAATTCTACGTATCTCTCGTAGCTGAGAGAAAAAAGATTTTTTAGCCCAGAGAATATCTTCCGTCAGAGTGGTTGTTGATTCATAGATTCTAATAACCCCTTTTGAAGTTTATATGAAAGCTTTGATATCTGCTATGCAGATCTAGTTATTGTTATTTTTTTTTTGTGTTTTGTCCACAAATCGGATTTCTCAGAATCTAACCATAGGATCGTTCTGAAACTTTTACCTATCCCCCCAAAAATGGGTGGTGGCTGTTGATTAAATATATTTTCAAAACGTTTTACGAATCCGAAATCACCGAATTTTACGAAGGAATGCATTTGACCTACAATGCTGTAACTTTGTGACTATTTGACCTATTTTACTAATTCTTTTTTCTTTGAGTATCTTGAAACATTTACTTCAAATCTGCAATTTCGGATTTTGGCATTTCGAAAATTCGTCGCTGTCATTTTGAACCGGAAGTTATTACCAATTTGACAACTTCTTTAATAGTTGTGCGATTTTCGTGAAATTTAGAATGTTAGTAGATCTTGCCAATGCGACTTCAATGATGTCCTTGTAAATTTTCTAAATTATCTCCCCTTGGTGAAATTAAGGATCAAAGTTTTCAAAAAAATCGTCGAAATATAGGTCAGAATGACCTAAAAAAAAAATTTGATACTAGACAAGTAATTACTGATTCGTACACAAAATATGGAGTTTGTCGATCGAACCGGAAGTGCCACCATCTTTAAACGTGAAAAATCAAAAAGGCTTTTTTGCTATTTTACTTACAGACTCGGGCGTCATATTTTCGGAATCCTGGAAGGAATGCCTAAAAATCTATCGGATCAGAATTTTGATTCCGGTCACGTGATGGTCACCATTTTGAATTGAAAATGAAAAATAGAAGCAATTTGAAGGGCCGGGACTTTGGAACACAAGAACTCTCCTTCTAATTAAGCTAGAATGTTCACACTTGGTGTAGGCGTTCACTAGGTCAATGTCATGATTGAGTTCAAAGATGAGCATTTTTTGCCTAGGGTAAGCAGAGATAAGCAAGCTGATTTGTTGATTCTTTAGGGCACGATGACATTGGTTATAATGAATGGAGAGCGATGAAACTTAGAGGTCGTGTAAAGTAAAATAAAGCATGCATATACATATATTATTGATATTAAATATATCATAAAAATTTGGACACAATACGCCCATTACCACCCCGGACTCTGTGCCTTACCCCCATTTTGATCCCATTAAAAAAAAAAGAGTTTTAGCAAAAAAACGATTTTCGGAATTTAATATTGGTTTTAACCCTGTACCCAGACAAGATATACATATTATTATAATCCCTATGAAATATTTTAATTATTTACTGCTATAATATGAATTATCACTTATTCCCCGTTAAATAAATATCGGTCACCTGGTGCAGCTGTACAACTTCAAGGACCCTGGCTTCAAGTCAATTTACGGCTTCCATGAGGGGAAAAAAGTGGAATTTCGCCGTGACACCGGCACCGATTGTCCGAAAACCATGAAATTTTGACACAATACGCCCATTACCACCCCGGACTCTGTGCCTTACTCCCATTTTAGCAAAAAAACGATTTTCGGAATTTAATATTGGTTTTAATTAATTTTGAAATTGCAAATGCAAAGAGATTTTATCGCCTCTTCCGTATGTGATAGGTATTGGTACTATACACATTATCCTTAAAAGACAATTTTTTAAAATGACCGTAACGATGTATCGACACTAGAAACCGAAATCGCCTATTTTGACCTTTTTTAACTGCTGAGGCATCCTTCCGGTGGTCCAAATCTCTGGAATTTCTAGCGGTTGGCTGCGCCGCGATGATATTTATCACATATTAAATTGGGAAAATCCTCAGATATCAAGAACAATAAAAATTCGATAAAATACGGCAATTTTTTAAGCAAAAAACCTTTGATTGTTGGGGGTGGGTTTTGAATTTATTTTGAACGTTCTCGGAATCCAACACTCTTCTATTTTTAATATGTGATAACTAAGATCCCAAGGTACATTCTGTGCAAATTTGAAGGCAATCGGACCACAGGAACGTTGCCTGGACAGAGCAAATCAACCCGGTCGCGAAAATTTACTCATACTTCAAAGTGATTATCATGTTGTGTTATGATCGCCATGTTAGATCAATCTGAGTCTCTGATCCACCGTCATCTACCAAACCACTCCGAAATATACCCAAAATCCCAAAATCGACCGTAATTTCTTTTTACTTCGCGCATGTGCCACGCTGGAACCAAAGGTACGTTGACTACCAAATTACGGCGAGGAACTTTTCACGTTGGTACCTAGGTGCACTGAAAACTTCAAGGCGATACCTGTATTCGTTCAGATCGTTTGTTCTTGACACGGTTCCTGCCGTTCGTTTTTTCCGCCATTTACGGCTTCTGTAATGGCGAAAAAAGTGGAATTTCGCAATTCCAAATGCAAAGGGATCTTATCGCCTCCTCCGTATGTGATTGCTATTAGTACTATACACATTATCCGTAAAAGACATTTTTTTTTTTAAATGAGCGCAACACCAGAAACCGAAATCGACTATTTTGTCTTTATCATACATTAAATATTATATGCCATCGGTTAATTTTTATACGCCCACATTGAAATGTGGTCGTATATTGTCGTCGCCGCCGTCCGGACGGCTAAAGTTAATATCCGATTACTTTAAATTTATACACAGTGTTTAAGGTCATGAGAGGAAGAAGCCTACTGATTTTAAGCGATTTCCGATAATTACTGTCAGAATTATGGTCCTTGACCACTTCAAAAAATCTTGTGCACGCTCTAGAGGTTAAATTCAATATCCGATTGACTTTAAATTTATACACAGTGTTTAAGGTCATGAGATGAAGAAGCCAATTGCTTTTCAGCGATTTCCGATAATTACTGTCAGAGTTATGGCCCTTCATCACTTAAAATAAATCTTGTGGATGCTCTAGAGGCCAAAGCTAATGTCCGATTGACTTTAAATTTATACACAGTGGTTAAGGTCATGAGACGAAGTAGGCGATTGATTTTCAGCGATATCTAATATTTACTGCCAGAGATGTGGCCCTGATCACTTCAAAATATCTTGTGGACGCTCTAGAGGCCAAAGTTAATATCCGATTGACTTTCAATTTATGCGCAGTGTTTAAGGTCATGACACGAAGATGCCTACAGTATTGATTTTCAGCGATATCTGATATTTACAGCCATTTCCGATAATTACCGTCAGAGTTATTGCCCTTGATCACTTTAAAAAATCTTGTGGACGCTCTAGAGGCTAAATTCAATATCCGATTGACTTTAAATTTATACAGTGTTTAAGTTCATGAGATGAAGAAGCCAATTGATTTTCAGCGATTTCCGATTGAATCCATTGAAAATCACACCTAACGCTAAAACTAAAGGCAAGAAACGGGCCGGTTTACATTGAAGCACAACTAATTCCTGTCCTGCGTACTCTGTATATAATATACGGTTTTCTAAATATGCCTTGGATGGTAGCCACAAGTCGACAATTTTTGTTTTGTATTTTTCCCATTTTGTTCATAAGGTAAATGTAACTTTTCAGATACCTGATGACATTTATACTTATTGTTTCAATAGATTCTAATAACCCCCATTGCAGTTAATATGAAAGCTTTCATATCTGCTATGCAGATCTAGTTATTATTATTTTTTTCCGCTGCAGCCTATTTCTCCATGATAGGAAACAGATATCGATCTGGAACCAAATTTTCTATTAGAAAACTATGTGGTGGCTACTCCTTAAAAATTTTGAAACTTCTGCGCAGACCGGAAGTGGCCGAATTTCGTGCGGTGCATAAAAATTAAAAAACGGCCGTAGTTTCGTCAATTCTGTACCTATTTTCAAACAAATGACATTTTCAGAAACCCTGAGTCTTTTCTCGGACGATAGCAGTTGAAAATTTCGAAATTTCGAAACTTCGTCGCTGACTTCTAGCGTTCGAATAATGAAAATTTTTGTTTAAAACTAAAATTTTGTTATTTTTCAAAATTTTCAAATTTTACCTACATTTTTGGATACCTGAAGACCATCCGATTCCAGAAATATAAGTTTCATTCCGAGTAATCGCCCTTTATTTTTCGATTTTTTTCGAATTTTCTGACCATTTCCCAACCCTTATATTTTTGGGAAAGGATAAATCAATAGTTCTGAAAGTCCTGGAACAGAAAGCTATATAGTCAGCCCGCTGCATAAAACAATTTCAACAACGACCCGGAAACCGGAAGTAGTTGAAATAATGATAGATATTCCGAAAAAAACGCAAAAAATGTGTGTTTTAGGGAAAAACTCGATTTCTCCATCCAGTATCAATGGATTAAACGAATAAGGATTTCGTTGAGTGGCCCGAGGGATGGACTGTCGTATGATGCCCAATTTATACAAATAGTATGACCAAGCAGCAAAATATGACATGCTGAAAATCAAGTATTTTCTGATTTTGAACGTTTTTGGACGCTTGTATCTCGAAAACTGCTCCAAGGATTTTTCTTAAACTTTCCCTATCGAGAGTCCCTCCGGTAGTCTTGTGCATGAATCCATCCAATAAGACATTGAAATGTATGGAATAGATAAAATAACGTACTGAAAATCGAAAAAAGTTGAAAAATCGTGAAATTTTGGAAAATGCTCTATTACTTTATTATTTAAACGAATTTTTAGAAAAAAGTTACACATTCAGATAGCTGACCTAATTACGATTCTAACGATGTATAATATGTATTGAAATATTTAAATTTAATTTTCGATATATTGACATTTTTGAATTTTTGGCTCTTTTGAACATAGGATTTCTCAGGGCCATTTTATCTGATCAGATAATGTAATATATCATTACATAGCCCTGTGGCTATTTGATAAGCCAATCTGGTTATTAAAACTATCCCGACAACAATTTCCATACCGGACGTATTCAAGGTTTAAAAAGGTTTAAAAAAAATGGCACTCTTGCGAAAATCTTGATTTCTCCATCAGATATTAGCGGACCAAAAGAACTAAAGTATCGCTGGATAGCCCCATTAATGGACTATCATATGACATATAAAAGGATACGATTTAGATGGCTAGAAAATAAATTATGGTACGCCGAAAATCTAGTATTTTCCGTTTTGGAGCATTTTAAGACGCCATTTTCTCGAAAACGAAAATAACGATTTTTCTTAAACATTTTTTACTCAGAGTCCTATCGGTGGACTATGGCGTGAGTCCAAAAAGAACGTCAATCTTGGAAAAAAGTTGAAAAATCCTTAAATTACTGAAAATGCTCTTTTATTTTTCTTTCTATGGAAAACAGCTGAATGGATTTTTATGAAACTTTTTGTACAGAAGGTTAGGTAACCAAACAACTTGTTAAAATTATCCCGACAATAATCCAAAAACCGGAAGTAGTGGAAAAAATATCCGATATTTTGAGAAAAAAAACATAAAAAGTAAAAAAATGGTGATCTTGCGAAAAAAAGTGATTACTACGTAAGATTTCGAAACAACTAAAGTGTCATTGGATAGCCCGAACAATGGACGATCGTATGACATCTAAATGGTATAAATTCGCTGGTTAGGCAATATCTAATGGGACGCTGAAAATCTAGTATTTTCATTTTTGGGGGCTATTCAGATGCTTTCATCCCGAAAACTTCTCTTTTATCCTTTCTTAGACTTATGTTACTTGAGCCTATTCAGACGCTTTTCTTTCGAAAACTTCTCTTATTTCCTTTCCTAAACTTATGTTACTTAGAGTCCTAACGGTGATCTAGGGTGTGAATCCAAATTTAAAATCCTCAATATAGTATAAATGGTCCAAAAGGGCCACAATCTTTGAAAAAAGTCGAAAAATCGTTATATCTGTAAATCTGCTTCTAATGGTATAAGGGAGGTAAAACTGTCCAATGGATCTTTCTGAAACTTCTGCTACATGAAGTTAAGTTCCCATACCACTTATTAAATCTATCCCGATAATGATCCGTAAACAGGAATTAGTCAAAAAATATTCGATAATTAAAAAATAAAAACAGTAAAAATATCGGTGCTCTTGCAACAATCGGGTTTTAATCGTCCGGTGTGACCAGATCAAAACATCTAAAGTATTGTTTGTTAGCTAGATAAATGGGCTATTGTATGACACATTTCCTGTCTGATTCCTGAAAGCCGGTTCAGTCCTGCTTGCAGGTCTAGTGAGGCTTTCGTCTGAAAGACTATTGTTTTTACTAAAATTATTATTATTATTATTATTTTCCGCTGCAGCCTATTTCTCCATGATAGGAAACAGATATCGATCTGGAACCAAATTTTCTATTAGAAAACCATGTGGTGGCTACTCCTTAAAAATTTTGAAACTTCTGCGCAGACCGGAAGTGGCCGAATTTCGTGCGGTGCATAAAAATTAAAAAACGGCCGTAGTTTCGTCAATTCTGTACCTATTTTCAAACAAATGACATTTTCAGAAACCCTGAGTCTTTTCTCGGATGATAGCAGTTGAAAATTTCGAAATTTCGAAACTTCGTCGCTGACTTCTAGCGTTCGAAAAATGAAATTTTTTGTTTAAAACACAATTTTTGTTATTTTTCAAAATTTTCAAATTTGACCTACATTTTTAGATACCCGAAGACCATCCGATACCAGAAATATAAGTTTCATTCCGAGTTATCGCCCTTTATTTTTCGATTTTTTTCGAATTTTATGCCCATTTCCCAACCCTTATATTTTTGGGAAAGGATAAATCAATAGTTCTGAAATTCCTGGAACATAAAGCTATATAGTCAGACCGCTGCATAAAGCAATTTCAAAAACGATCCGGAAACCGGAAGTAGTCGAAATAATGATAGATATTTCGAAAAAAATGTAAAAAATGGGTGTTTTGGGGAAAAACTTGATTTCTCCGTCCAGTATCAATGGATTAAACGAATTAAACTTTCGTTGAGTGGCCCGAGGAATGGACTGTCGAATGATGCCCAATTTATACGGATACTGTTACCAAGCAGCAAAATATGACAAGCAGAAAATCAAGTATTTTCTGATTTGGAGCTTTTTTGGACGCCTGTATCTCGAAATCTTAACCGCAACTTTTTTTTAACTTTCTCTATCGAGAGTCCATTCGATAGTCTTGTGAATTATGCCATCCAATAAGACTGAACTGTCTGGAATACGATAAAAAGGGGACTGAAAATCGAAAAAAGTCGAAAAATCGTGAAATTTTGCTAAATGCTCTATTACTTTATTATTTAAACAAATTTTTACAAAAAGATTACAGATTCGGATAGCTGACCTAATTACGATTCTAACGATGTATAATATGTATTGAGTTATTGAAATTTAATTTTCGATATTTTGACATTTTTGCATTTTTGGCACCTTTGAACAGGGGATTTCTCAGAGTCATTTTATCTGATCAGATAATGTAATATATCATTACAGAGCCCTGCCGCTATTTAATTGCCCAAACTGGTTATTAAAACTATTCCGACAATAATCTCCATACCGGAAGTATTCAAAAAATGTAAAAAAAAGGTTAAAAAATTGTAGCTCTTGCGAAAAGCTGGATTTCTCGGTCAGATATTACAGGACCAAAAGAAGTTAAAGTGTCTTTGGATAGCCCCATTAAAGGGCTATTATATGGCATCTCAATGGTACGATTTCGATGGTTAGAAAATAAATTGTGGTACGCCGAAAATCTAGTATTTTCCGTTTTTGGAGCCTTTTTAGACGTCTTTTTCTCGAAAACGACAACTCCGGTTTTTCTGAAACTTTTTTAACGCAGAATCCTATGGGTGGGCTATGGCGTGAGTCCAACAATAAAAGCATTGAAATAACATAAGTTGTCCAAAAAGAGCCTCAATCTTGGAAAAAAGTTGAAAAATCCTTACATTACTGAAAATGATCTTCTAATTTTCTTTCTTTGGAAAACAGCTGAATGAATTATTCTGAAACTTCTTGTACAGAAGGTAAGGTAACAAAACAACTTGTTAAAGCTATCCCGACAATGATCCATAAAATGGAAGTAGTCGAAAAAATATTCGATATTAAAAAAAACCCAGTAAAAATCGGTGCTCTTTTAAAAATCGTGATTTCACCGTCGGATCAAAACATCTAAAGTATCGATGAATTTCGGATATTTTGAGAAAAAAAAAACGTAAAAAAAAAAAAAAAATGGAGATCTTGCGAAAAAAGTGATTAATACGCCAGATTTCACCGAATCAAAACAACTAAAGTGTCATTGGATAGTTCGAACAATGGGCAATCTTATGAGATCTAAATGGTAAAAATTCGCGGGTTAGGCAATATATAATGGAACGCTGAAAATCTATTATTTTCCTTTTTGGAGCCTATTCATACGCTTTTATTTCGAAAACTTCTCTTATTTCCTTTCTTAAACTTCTGTTACTTAGAGTCCTAACGGTGGTCTATGGTGTGAATCGAAATTTAAAAGCCTCAATATAGTATAAACGGTCCAAAAGGGCCACAATCTTTGAAAAGAAGTCGAAAAATCGTTATATCTGTAAATCTGCTTCTAATGGTATAAGGGAGGTAAAACTGTCCAATGGATCTTTCTGAAACTTCTGGTACAGGAAGTTAAGTTCCCATACCACTTGTTAAATCTATCCCGACAATGATCCGTAAACCGGAAGTAGTCTAAAAAATATTCGATATTTTAATTTAAAAAAGCAGTAAAAATCGGTGCTCTTGCAGAAATCGTGATTTCACCGTCAGGTGTGACCGGATCAAAACATCTAAATTGTCGTTTGGTAGCCCGGTGAGTGGGTATTGTATGACACACTTCCTGTCTGATTCCCGAAACCCGTTCAGTGCTGCTTGCAGGTATAGTTATTATTATTATTTACCGCGGGAGCCTATTTCTCCATGATCAAAAACAGATATAGATCTGGGGTTCAATTTTCTATCCGGAAACCATGTGGTGGTTACTTGATAAAGTATTTTTGAAACTTCTGCGCAGACCAGAAGTGGCCAAATTTCGAACAGTAGCAATAAATCAAACGTCGGCCGTGGTTTCGCAAATTCTTTACCTATTTTAAAACAATTCACATTTTTAGAAACCCTGAATCTTTTCCTAGACAATGGCTATCTCACATTTTTCAATTTCGAACATTCATCTATGGCTTTTGTCGTTCGAAATTTGAAAATACGTTGTTTAGGAGACAATTTTTGTAATTTTTCAAAATTTTCAAATTTGACCTACATTTTTGGATACCTTAAGGAAATCCGATTCCAGTAATATAAGTTTCATTCAGAGTTATCACCCTTTATTTTTCGAATTTTTTCGAATTCTCTGCCTATTTTGTGAGCCCGAGTTTTGTTTTACGGCCAAATCAACGTTTCTGAAACTTCTGGAACATGAAGTTATAGTCCAGAACCAACTGATAAAGCTATTTCGACAAGGTTCCTTAAACCGGAAGTGGTCGAAAAAAATGTCCGATATTTTGAAGAAAACGCAAAAAATGGGAGCTTTTGGGAAAAACGTGATTTCTCAACCCGATATCAACGGATTAAAGAAATTAAGGTATCGTTGGGTGACCTGGGGATTCGACTGTCATATGATACCCATTGCACACGAATTCTATGACAGGGCAGCAAAATATGACATGCTGAAAATCAAGTATTGTCTTATTTGGAGTCTATATCTCGAAAACTACTCCAAGGATTTTTCTTAAACTTTCCCTATCGAGAGTCCCTCCGGTAGTCGTCTGCATGAATCGAAAAAAGTTGAAAAATCGTCAAATTTTAGAAAATGCTCTATTATTTCTTTATTTTAGCAGATTTTCAAAAACAAGTTATACATTCAGATAGCTGTCCTAATTACGATTCTAACTATGTATAATATGTATTGAGTTATTGAAATTTAATTTTCGATATTTTGACATTTTGATATTTTTGACACATTTGAACATAGGATTTCTCAGGGGGGATTTTATCTGTTCAGTTATTGTAGTATATAATAATAGAGCCCTGCTACCATTCTACTACTCCAAAGATTTTTCTTAAACTTTCCCTATCGAGAGTCCCTCCGGTAGTCGTGTGCATAAATCCATCCAATAAGACATTGAAATGTCTGGAATAGGTAAAATAACGGACTGAAAATCGAAAAAAGTTGAAAAATAGTCAAATTTTAGAAAATGCTCTATTATTTCTTTATTTTAACAGATTTTCAAAAACAAGTTATACATTCAGATAGCTGTCCTAATTACGATTCTAACTATGTATAATATGTATTGAGTTACTGAAATTTAATTTTCGATATTTTGACATTTTGATATTTTTGACACTTTTGAACATAGGATTTCTCGGGGGGGAATTTTATCTGTTCAGATATTGTAGTACATAATAATAGAGCCCTGTTACCATTCAAGTTCCTAAACCGGTTGTTAAAACTATCTCGACAATGATTCGTATACCGGAAGTTGTTCAAAAAACGAAAAAAAAAGGTAAAACCTAAAAACTTAAATTTTTCGTCAGATATTAGCGGATCGAAACAATTTAAATGGCTTTGGATATTCCCATGAATGGACTATCTTACGAAATCGATGGTTAGGAAATAAATTATGGTACGCCTAAAATCTACTATTTTCCGTTTGAGCATTCTTAGACGCCCTTTTTCTCGAAAACGACGCCTACGATTTTTCTTAAACTTTTTTTACTCAAATTCCTATCGGTGGTCTAGAGTGTGAATCCAAAAATAAAAACATTGAAATAATATAGGTGGTCCAAAAATGACCTCAATCTTTGAAAAAAGTTGAAAAATCGTCAAATTATTGAATATACTCTTTTATTTTTTTCCCCAAAAAATACTCAGTGGATGTTTTGACACTTCTGTTACAGGAAGTTAAGTATCCACTTAACTCATTAAAATTATCCCGACAATGATCCAAAAACTGGAAGTAGTCGTAAAAAAGTAAAAAAAATGGTGCTTTAGCGAAGAAAGGGACTACTACGCCAGATGTCATCGAATCAGAACAAATAAGGTATCGGTGGGTAGCTTTAATAATGGGCTATTATTTGACATCCAAATGATACAAATGCAATGGTTAGGTAATAGATTATGGGACGCCGAAAATGTAGTATTTTCCTTTTTAGAGCCTATTCAGACGCTTTTAACTTCTAAATTACTTTTATGATTTCTTTTCTTAAGTCTAGATTAGATAAACACTAATTTCTTGTATGCGATATCAGTTAGGCGGAAGCGTACGTCAAGTAAAACTATTTCACACGCAGAGCTCTCTTAATTAATTTATGGCTCCTGGCATCCAAAGGGTACAAATTCGCTTGTTAGGCAATATATTATGGGGCGCTGAAAATCTAGTATTTTCCTTTTTGGAGCGTATTCAGACACTTTTATCTCGAAAACTACTCTTATTTCCTTTTTGGAGCCTATTCAGACATTTTTATCTCGAAAACTACTCTTATTTCCTTTCTTAAACTTCTGTTACCTAGAGTCCTAACGGTGCTCTAGGGTGTGAATCCAAATTTTAAAGCCCCAGTATAGTATAAATGGTCCAAAAAGGGCCACAATCTTTGAAAAAAAGTCGAAAAATAGTTATATTTGTAAATCTGCTTCTAATGGTATACGGGACATTGGCATCACTTTACCAATAATTTGCTAAATATCTTTAAACATCTTCTAATTTTCCTTTCTTTTAAAAACTGTTCAATGGATCTTTCTGAAACTTCTGGTACATGAAGTTAAGTTCCCATACCATTTGTTAAATTTATCCCGACAATGATCCGTAAACCGGTAGTAGTCGAAAAAATATTCGATATTAAAAAAAACCCAGTAAAAATCGGTGCTCTTTTAAAAATCGTAATTTCACCGTCGGATCAAAACATCTAAAGTATCGATGAATGGGCTATTGTATGACACACTTCCTGTCTGATTCCTGAAAGCCGGTTCAGTGCCCGGGAGCCTATTTCTCAGTGTCTGTAACAGATAGCTATCTGGGACCTAATTTTCTACTGGGAAATCATGTGGTGGCTACTTGATCTACTACCTTTGAACCTTCTTCGCAGATCGAAAGTGGTCGAATTTGGTACGGTGCCCAAAAATCAGAAACTGACCGTACTTCTGTCAATTATTGTCATATTTTCAAACAAATGACATTACCGGAAACCCCGAGTCTTTTTCGGAACAATAGCACTTGAATATTTCGAAATTTCGAAACTTTGCCTTTGACTTATATCGTTCGAAAATGGCAAACATGTCGTTTACGAGACAATTTTTGTTAATTTTCAAAATATTCAAATTTGACCTACATATTTGGATACCTGATGTCGATCCGATTCCAGCAATATAAGTTCCATTCAGAGTTATCGCCCTTGTTTTCGATTTTTTTTCGAATTTTTGGCTCATATTGTATCCTACTTTTTTCTTTTTACGACCAAATCGATGTTTCTGACACTTCTGGAGCATGAAGTCAGATGACCATAGCAAAAAATAAAGCAATTTCAACAATGATCCGTAGACCGGAAGTAGTCGAAATAATGTCTGATATGTTGAAAAACATCACAAAAAATGGATATCACCGGATTAAACCAATTAAGGTAGCGTTGAGTGGCCCGATGAATGGACTATCGTGTGATACCCAATGCATACGGATACTATGACTAGGCAACAAAATATAGTATGACCAAGCAGCAAAATATGACATGCTGAAAATCAAGTATTTTCCGATTTGGAGCGTTTTTGGACGCCTTTATCTCAAAAATTTAATCTAAAAGTTTTGTTTTAACTTTCTCTATCGAGAGTCCATTCGATAGTCTTGTGCATTAAGCCATCCAATAAGACTTTGAAATGTCTGGAATATGATAAAAAAGAGACTGAAAATCAAAAAAAGTCGAAAAATCGTGAAATTTTGGAAAATGCTCTATTACTTTATTATTTAAACAGATTTTTACAAAAAAACTATCCCGACAATAATCTCTATACTGGAAGTATTCAAAAAATGAAAAAAAAGGTTTAAAAAATGGCGCTTTTGCGAAAAAATTGATATCTCCGTCAAATGTTATCGGACGCAAAGAACTGAAGTGTCGTTAGATAGCCTCATTGATGGACTATTACATGACATCTGAATGATACTATTTCGAGAGTTAGAAAATAGTTTATGGTACGCCGAGAATCTATTATTTTCCGTTTTTTCTGGTCTATTATTGTTTTTCTGCCTTAGAGATATAGTCTGCGCGATTCATTATACCACAACACGAACCTTTGTTGCTTTTCTTAATTATTATGTTTTTGTCTTTTTTGAGGGTGTTTAATGCTGTTTTATTTGCTCGGTTGAAATTTGGTTTTTGTGATTCTGGTTGAAGGGATGATATTTCTGTGTTCATTTCGTCGAAAGTTTTCAGAATGGTTCTGCCACTATTGCCCCTTCCTGCAGGGGTTCGTTAAGGAGGTATGTTATAAATATTTTTTAATTTCCTTGAATCTGATAAAATCTTCATAGACAAAATATAAGTAAATTAAAAATGGCAATCAAGGCATTTTAGAATTCACAGAAAGTTTACGTGTTTAAACATACATGTATATGTGCAATTTCAGATGGTTAGAAAACATAGAGGCAGAACCAGGTATATCAACCTGTATGATAAACACACTAATTACCAAAAAAGATGAAAACCCTGATCAATACACACAGTAAGTAATTTCGGATTAGATATTCTTGTAACAAGTTTCCATGTGCGAGAATAAGGTTTGATTTTATATTAGATATTGAGATACCTCACAAACACGTAGATATATACTATTCAAAAAAAGTAGGGGATATTTGATTTTTAAGTGTTATTAAAGTCACCTAATGAAACTGACGAAGAAACAAATGACAAAATGAAATGAAGTTCACATTCATCGATTTATTCCAAATGATCGTTAGACTAAGTAAGGCACAGACTGACCATTATAAGGGTAAAATGATACCCGGGGTCAAACAGCAAAGTTACCACAGCATCACAACCAAGTCAGTAACGGGTAAATCCTCCTCTGTTTGCCAAACAAGCATTGATCCGACGTGGCATACTCCTAATGAGACGTCTAAGGTCATTTTGGTCCAGATTGTCCCATTCCTGTTGCAACGCAGCAGCAAGTTCTTGGACATTGGCAGGACGTTGTTGACGTTGACGTAACCTCTGTCCATGCATGTCCCAGACATGCTCGATGGGGGAGAGGTCGGGACTCAGTGCTGGCCAAGGTAATGTGGTGATGTTCTGTTGTTGGAGGTAACCTGTAACGATCCTGGCCCTGTGACATCTTGCGTTGTCATCCTGGAAGATGAAACGGCGGCCATGACGTCGTGCGAACGGCACAACATGGACTGCCAAGATGTTGTCCCGGTAGTACTGGCCTGTAACACGCCCTGCAACAATATGTAAAGCCGTTCTTCCAGCAACAGTGATGCCTCCCAACACCATAACAGTACCACCCCCAAATCGATCATGTCTGATGACGTTAACGTCTTGGAAGCGCTCGTTTCGACGACGCCACACCCTCCTACGTCTGTCCAAAAAATCAACAGTGAACCTTGACTCATCTGAAAACATCACATTGCTCCAGCGTCGATTATCCCAGTGTTGACGATCCCTACACCAACGACGTCTTGCCTGAATGTGATGATCTCTCAAACAAGGGATCACGCGAGGACGTCGGGCGCGAAGGTGACCCCTATGCAGTCGATTCCGAATCGTCTGGCCACTCACTCTCACACCAGTGTCTGTTTGAAGACGAGCGCTGATCTGATTTGCTGTGATGACACGATTTCTCAAGGCCAAGGTACGGATAAATCGATCCTGGGCTTGAGTTGTCGCCCGTGGTCGACCTGAGCTTGGTCTGTCCTGTACAGATTGTGTATCACGTTATCTGGACCATAGCCTGCTTATGACAGACTGAGAAACATTCATCGTCCGCGCCACAACCGCCTGTGTTGTGCCGATCTGTAGCATGCCAAAGGCACGTAACCTTTCATTTTGGGTAAGCCGACGCATATCAAAATTTGTTTTCTGGTCACTAAAACAATTAAACTGATGTTTCCACCCTGGAATTCAATGCCACAATGACTGTAACATTCAAAGTCAGAGTCGTGCAAATCTTGGGTTGGACCCCCATGATGATCCCAAGCATCACCTGCATTCCATGCGGTAGCTATTGGTGAGTTTGGGCGTCACATGTAACTGGAAATGTTTCTTCTGTTAGGTTCTATAGTGACTTTTTTCGTAGTCATTTGCATACTTTAGTATTATGCCCCCAAAATCAAATATCCCCTACTTTTTTTGAATAGTATATATAAATAGATATCTGTCATTTGTGTACATGTATATCACATATTTCCTTGTGTGTATCAATTGTAATGTCATGCCATTTCAGTTATAGATATAGCTTATGTAATAAACCATTGATGAATTCTCATATACATTTATCATTCATTAGAATTGTTGCATGTATCAGTGGTAAGTATATCTCATACATACATGTACTTCATTCTTATCAAAACATCAGTCATATTAACAAATTTGGTTTTAAGTTGGGTTATAGGGTAAAACATACGAGCTGGAATTATAAGTCATATGCAACAATTATTTAATGAATATTTTTCATTTGACTTTTGTGGCTACAGGAATGAAATGTCAATTCGAAGGGATGATTCTGATTGTTATGTACTTTTACTTTTTTACTTTAAAATGAAAGTATAATTAATTCAAAGTATGTATACTTTATTTCAGTTGCAGCTTAATGCTAGATGCAATGGCTATTCGAAAAAAGGTCACCTATGACAGTCACGCTGGTAAGCTAGTTGGGTTTGTTGACTTTGGGACTGGGATTGATGAAACCGATGAAATGAAATGAAATGAAATGGAGTTTAACGTCCTACTGTTCTGCTCCTAACCTGGGCTAATGAAGACGGGCATACGCCATACAGTGTGCTATGAGGGAAATTTTGCCCGGACAGCGGCACTACGGCCTACTCTTATATCGAATTCCAACTGCCAAGGGATCTTTTACGTGCACGCCAATGTGTACACGGGACCTCGGTTTTTCGTCCCATCCGAACGACTAGACAGCTTTCCTTGTCAGCCCCTCCGTTCTGCACCACTGACAAGGGAGAACCACGCCGGAAAATCTGGATGAACTTTCTCGGCCAATGCAGGGATTGAACACCCGACCTCCAGGCTAGCGAGCTAGCGTCTTACCCACTTAGCCACGTGATCCCCAAATCCAAATGGAAGGCTCCTGTGCCATATTATTTAAGTAAAGGACTACAGGCAGAAGTGCTAGCCGGGCTTCTTGTGGAATGTATCGAGAAGCTGCAGGAGTGTGGTTTTGTCATCCACTCAGTCACAATGGATGGTCATGCATCCAACATCAGTGTGTGTCATTTGTTGGGATGTAATTTCGAATACTATCAGCACGATCCCAAACCATTTTTTCAATTGCCGGGAATTAAACACAGAATATGGGTTGTAATGGATGCCTGCCATATGGTTAAACTAATCCGAAATGCACTAGAGGCCTATGGAACACTCTGCTAAGTGTGCCATAAAATGGGACCACATTAGGCAAATCGATGAAGATAGGACTCCGCTTAGGAAACAGGCTTTAAGCTAATCATTTAGCCTTTAAACAACAAATAATGAAAATAAGTTTTTAGTCAGTAGTGAGGAAAAAATATTTTTATTGTTCAATTTGCCAAAGACCTTGAAATATAAACTAGTGAAATATTAGAACTTGCACAAATCTACAATGTTTGCAAATGTACCATAAATAAAAGCTCTAACCTTCTAGACTAAAAGAAAAATGTATACTTTAAGTAAGTAGTTTGGGACCATATACACCAAAAAGTAGCCTCAAAAAACATTTTTCAGTCCACAAATTATTAAGTAATATACTCAGCCAAATTAAAAACTTGACACTGATGAATTTCAACAAATTTCTTTTTCTGGTAAGTCAAATAAATTTTAAAGTGTTTCTAAGGATAGTAAGTATTAAGAAGTCTTTAATTTCATAAAATTGTAAAGTCACTTGGATCACGTGACTTTTGAGCATATAAAGATGAAAAACCTGAAAAACACGTGCAAACATAAACTCGTGAGGTCAATCGATGTAAGTTTGCTTAAACTGAACACGCACACGTAACTTGAACTAGAAAAACAAATTAAAATTGTTATTTTCATCTTTGTTAGAAAATGCCGCGCCTTTCAAATGTCGAACGTCTACGTGCTATAGGTAGGCTCTATGCTGGTCAGTCTGTGGTCACTGTTGCAAGAGCCTTTAATTGTTCACGCCAGACAATAATTAATCTTAGAATGAGAGTGCTTCAAACTGGAACTATTGCCGACCGCCCAAGGGCGGGAGCGCCACGTGTGACGTCACTCCTGGAAGATCAAGCAACACGATTACGTAATCTTAGAAACAGATTTGTCACTGCAACCTCCACAAGTAGAGAGATGTTTGGTGAAAGTTTAACTGCACAAACTGTTCGAAATCGCTTGCAGGCTGCTGGTCTTCGAGCTCAGAGGCCCTATAATGGACCAATATTGACACCTCTTCATCGCCGTAACCGACTTGTGTGGGCCACAAGACACATAAGATTTACTCAAAGACAGTGGAATTCGGTTGTCTTTAGTGACAAATCTCGATTCACTTTGAGATTTGCCGATGGCAGGGCCCGAGTGTACCGCGGACGAGGTGAACGTTACGCTGAAGTATGCGTCAGAGAAGTTGACCGATTTGGTGGCGGCAGCGTCATGGTTTGGGGTTCTTTTTGTGCACATGGACGTTCTCCTCTTGTTGTTGTCCAAGGGAACTTAAATGCTGTCCAGTACAGGGATCAGATTTTGCAACCTGTTCTTCTTCCGTTTATGCAGAGACATGGGCCTGGACTAACGTTTCAACAAGACAATGCTCGAACCCATGCAGCAATATTGCTACCCAAATTTTTTAAAGAAATGCCGGTGTCCAAGTCCTGGATTGGCCGTCGCTTAGCCCCGACCTTAATCCTATTGAACACATCTGGGACGAACTGGGTCGACGTGTTCGTCAGCAAGTGAATCCACCACTGACGTTGCAGGACCTTCAACATGCTCATGCTGAGCAGTGGCGACGTCTTCCTCGGGTAGTGTTTACTAATTTTATGAGATCCATGAGAAGACGTTGTGTGGCAGTACGAGACGCTAGAGGAGGCCACAACCGTTACTAAACACTTTATTCCGATTGTTCTCCAAGTTTGTGAATTTCATTTTGGGGGGTACTGTGACATCACGAACGTTATCAATGTCAAGGACTTTCGACGAGACGTATTCTTGCTTTCTGTTGATGTCAAGGTCGTCTGTGCACAACATAACACTAACATAGTTGCCTTAAACAAAATATTAAAAATCTAGTCCCAAAAATCCCGAGTGTCAAGTTTTTAATTTGGCTGAGTGTATTAACCAATCCTTAAACATTGGTTATAATTATTAGAATGTAAATTCATAATCTTTTTTCCTCAGGTACCCCTTGCAGTGCAGACATTGTCTAGTTCTGTTGCCCTAGCATTAGAAACGGCTGAGGAACTTGGGGTGCAGGGTTTTCATCTATGTGAACCAACTATAGAATTTATTGAGGTAAAATAGTAAAAAAAACAAACATTTTATTATCCTATCCTAAATATTATATGGAACTTACTTACTTAGCATAAATAGTCTGATACACAGTTAAGACGCGCACATGACACAGACTCCAAAACAAAATAACTCGTTCATTTCAGGTAATTGATCGACTATTTGACATTTTGAATAGTCGTGGAAAAGGTTATAAGAAACCTCTTACACAACGCCGGATTAAACATGGTGGGGGCCCTGGGGCCTCGAACATGTGGAGGGCCCCTGATCACCGACCGCGGAGCTGTGGCCGCGAAGTCGGCGACCGCGAGCGCCGACGGTGCGAAGCCCTGCAAGGGGGATCGGGGGGGGGGGGGGCTCTCCATTTTCAGAAATTGTAGGCCGGAAACGTGATTTCCTGGCTTTTCAGGCCCTTGTGTCGAAGCCATTTAGAAGTACCTCGCCCAGAAAAAAATAAAATTCTACCACAAAATTAGCGCATTCTGGCGTTATTTCAGTGGACCAATCCATGCAAGTTCTATGAAATGATAGCATTTCTAGTGGAGGGGGCTGGAGCCCATTGAGCCCGTTAAATCCGCCACTGTAAGTGAGCAGAGCTACATCAAACCTAATTTTGAAGTCTCTCAGTGATAAATAACGGGGTCATTTGATTCGGAATCGTATTATATCCCCCACGATGATTTGATGAATGGAGGCCGTACCGTTACGATCAAGCCGGACTCGATTTTTGACGAACGTCTATCACTGTAAGTACCAAATGGTAATACGAGTTTAATCAAGAAATCAGAATATTTCGTGTGATCATGATGTGCATCTCATCAAATTCAGCTTATACCCACATCAAATATCAACAACAACAACAACAACTACAGCTTATATAGAATCGTACGTCAATCTGAGGCAAAATTCGCGCTACTCGAAATGATGGGGACGGGTAATTTGTTCGAGTTATACGATAATTCGAGTTAGACGATGTTCGGTCCGATAGAAGATCTCACGACAATAAAAGACCATGTGTTACACCCTTAGATAAAGCCACAAAAAGCGTTTATTTTTCAAATCTTCAAGTTTCCGAGAAAGTTGCCAAGGCACACTCGCCTGCAAGATTCATTATTTACAGTTCGAGTTAGGCGATGTAAATAATGAGACTTCGATAAGGATTGTACCGGAAATTTGGTTCGAGCTATGCGACCTTCGTTAGCGTGTCGTTTTAGGTGGTCAGCTAGGAATGGATCATACTGATATTACAGGTAGTAAAATAGAAAAAAAATATATATATTAATTTTAAATGTTTTTAGTATAGCATATGTTAGTGGGCACCTTTAAACCCCCACTTCAATATTCTAAACTTTATAAGTCTACTTCTGTAAGCTGTTGTTGCTTTAACAATGGTGAGTACTTTTAACTTAGTTTCATTGTTTTTGGTCATGTGATCTGATTTTCATTTTGTTGGTAGCTACATTCAGTTGCTAGTCATCTTTGTTTCAAAGAGGTGTCATAGAAAGTATTGTGTATAAGTTTAGAATTTTGGTGGTTGGTTCTAGAAGTTTTGGTGAAGAATTATAGTGATTTACCAGGTTGTTAAGTTGATTACATTTAGCTAAACTAAGCATTTAAAACCAAACTTCGGGAAAGTTAGTTTAAAATGTTGATATAGACTAGTTTAGTTAAAGTATTGGTACCATGTTTATTATTTATTTATTTTAGTAATTTAATTAGTTGCACAGATTTATGTCTATGCTGTAGAAATGATTATAGTTGATGTGTTATAATGTTTGTATCTTGATGTTTCCTCTTTTGGTGTAAAACTTCTATTGAATTGTTTATTACCAGGGTTTTTATTACTTGCCTGGTTGATACGATAATAAAGTATTGAACCCAATCTGGAATTGTTTGTTGAAACGACCCCCAGACCCCCTCTACAACACTGAGCTAGAGGTTCCAGCATGCCAAGGCAGTTACCATTATGCACTGATCCTACAGTTTCATCACTGCCACGGAAAGGAAGTCCACGTTCAGCTAAGAAAGAAATGACACTGACACACCTTCTGAGCACTTCCTTCCAGTAATTCTCCATGTCTGATGCTAAGTAAGTAAGTTCCATATAATATTTAGGATAGGATAATAAAATGTTTTTTTTCCTATTTTACCTCAATAAATTCTATAGTTGGTTCACATAGATGAAAACCGTGCACCCAAGTTCCTCAGCCGTTTCTAATGCTAGGGCAACAGAACTGGACAATGTCTGCACTGCACGTGATGCCTGAGGAAAAAAGATTATGAATTTATATTCTAATAATTATAACCTATGTTTATAATATTACTTGGTTAATATTACTTAATAATTTGTGGACTGAAAAATGTTTTTTGAGGCTACTTTTTTGGTGTATATGGTCCCAAACTACTTACTTAAAGTATACATTTTTCTTTTAGTCTAGAAGGATAGAGCTTTAATTTATGGTACATTTGCAAACATTGTAGATTTGTGCAAGTTCTAATATTTCACTAGTTTATATTTCAAGGTCTTTGGCAAATTGAACAATAAAAATATTTTTTCCTCACTACTGACTAAAAACTTACTTTCATTATTTGTTGTTTAAAGGCTAAATGATTAGCTTAAAGCCTGTTTCCTAAGCGGAGTCCTATCTTCATTGAGTTGCCTAATGTGGTCCCATTTTATGGCACCCTTAGCAGAGTGTTCCATAGGCCTCTAGTGCATTTCGGATTAGTTTAACCATATGGCAGGCATCCATTACAACCCATATTCTGTGTTTAATTCCCGGCAATTGAAAAAATGGTTTGGGATCGTGCTGATGGTATTCGAAATTACATCCCAACAAATGAAACACACTGATGTTGGATGCATGACCATCCATTGTGACTGAGTGGATGACAAAACCACACTCCGACAGCTTCTCGATACATCCCACAAGAAGCCCAGCTTGCACTTCTGCCCGTAGTCCTTTACTTAAATAATATGTCACAGGAGCTTTCCATTTGGATTTGATTCCAACTAACATAAAAACTAGAGCCTCTTTGGCTTCATCGGTTTCATCAATCCCAGTCCTCAAGTCAACAAACCCAACTAGCTTACCAGCGTGAATGTCATAGGTGACCTTTTTTCGAATAGTCATTGCATCTAGCATTAAGCTGCAACTGAAATAAAGTATACATACTTTGAATTAATTGTACTTTCATGTTAAAGTAAAAAAGAGAAAAGGACATAAAATTAAACTTATATTTTTAAAAAGTTGACATTCAAAACGCACACATTAATGTGAAATTATCTATAAAAATATTGATGGCTGAATATGAAATGAATGAAAAATGGATGATAATGAATATGAAAATGAGTTCCTGGCTGGTTTCGAACATGCATCTTCCTATAACAATGTTCAAGGATGTATTGCTATTATACTACAGAAACTGTGCAAATAACAATCAGAATCATCCCTTCGAATTGACATTTCATTCCTGTAGCCACAAAAGTCAAATGAAAAATATTCATTAAATAATTGTTGCATATGACTTATAATTCCAGCTCGTATGTTTTACCCTATAACCCAACTTAAAACCAAATTTGTTAATATGACTGATGTTTTGATAAGAATAAAGTACATGTATGTATGAGATATACTTACCACTGATACATGCAACAATTCTAATGAATGATAAATGTATATGAGAATTCATCAATGATTTATTACATAAGCTATATCTATAACTGAAATGGCATGACATTACAATTGATACACACAAGGAAATATGTGATATACAAAAATGACAGATTTTTATGACAATAATGTTTTTAGTGCAAACAAATATTTATGTTAATAGATATCTATTTATATATATATCTATGTGTTTGTGAGGTATCTCAATATCTGATTTAAAATCAAACCTTAATCTCACACATGGAAACTTGTTACAAGAATATCTAATCCGAAATTACTTACTGTGTGTATTGATCAGGGTTTTCATCTTTTTTGGTAATTAGTGTGTTTATCATACAGGTTGACATACCTGGTTCTGCCTCTGTTTTCTAACCATCTGAAATTGCACATATACATGTATGTTTAAACATGTAAACTTTCTGTGAATTCTAAAATGCCTTGATTGCCATTTTTAATTTCTTTATATTTTGTCTATGAAGATTTTATCAGATTCAAGAAAATTAAAAAAATATTTTAACATACCGCCTTAACGAACGCCCTGCAGGAATGGGCAATACTGTTCTTGTTCTTAGGAATTCATATGCTTTAAGGGAGTATAGATGAAGAGTTAGACTAAAATATTTATCTGTTCTTCTGTATACTTTCCATGTGGTTTATTGAATAAATCTTATGGTATATCTGTAATAGATTTTTAATGAAATTCATCTATGATATTACTTCTCATTGAAATTCTCACAAATAGATTTAGGTAGTAGTACTCTGTTTCATTGACACCTCTTAGTTACATGTACAGGACTGGGTTTTATTATTTTGAATGTTTTCAATTTAGTTTTAGTCCACTTACTAATGGAATTTGTAATTTGCCTTTTGTTTGATGGACCCTTTTTGTCCTTGATTACTCATTCAAATTTGTTTTGTACAGTTTTTGTGTGCCGCTATTAAATGTTAGTTTTTGAAATTTTTAATTGTAGTAGTTTAAACCGGCAATGCTATATACCGGAAAACTACCGGAAAACACCATGTTATACTGAATACCGGAAAACACCGGAAGACCACTAAATACCGGAAAACACTCAAATAGGCAACACAGAGCCTGGTCCTCTCTTTGCGGGACTTAGGTTTAAGGATTTGGGGGAGAGGTTAAGTCTCAACATAAGCACTGACCTAGGATGATGAAAAGTTAGTTCGCGATATTTCCTAGTTTTATTAAAAATACATACAATATATTAGATTAATTTACAAAAGTGATTTCACTGTTTTTGGTATTGGTGGCGCTGATGGTCTTCCTTGGATGGTACTTCTGGTATTCTGGTATTTTTGTTTCTGAAGAGGAAAAAAGAATAAATTTGAGGCTTTCGGGGGAGAGCCACATTAGTGTGTTTCCTACTACGAATTGGATTTTCTAAACAATCGTGTTTGTTCCACATCACCGGGTTAGAACTAGGAATTTTTATATCTAGTTGATTTTACTTACTAACGGTTAGAGATAGGATTTGATATATGGTTTGTTTTGGGTTAGGGTGGAGACTGGTCTTATTTAATCTAATTTACTGTGCACTAGGATATCGTTCAGATTTTTATTTTTAGAATATGCAATTTTAAGTTTCTGTGTGAATATTTTCGGGTGATTTACTTGGAGATCAGTATAGTGTTTTCGGATGATTTTGGATGCACTTGCTGCTGTTGCGCTAAATGGAACTACAAAAGGGGCTATTGCGCTAGCCGTATGAATATTCAAACCTAGGGGAGCTGTTGTTTTCAATTTGTCAATCCAAAATTGTTCTCTTGTTAGCCTAAACGTTTTAATTTCTTCTGTAGTTTCAAAGTTGCTCTTGGTCTTTTCTATTGGCGTGACAATGAGATCAGAAATGTCATGATTTGGTTGGTTGAAATGAATTGAGACCGGTTTCTCTTTTTTGGTGACTATGTCTAATCGGTGACCATTAATTCTTTCCCTAAGTGCATCTTGGGTCTCGCCTACGTATTGCTTGTCTCATATTTGCATGAAATTAGATAAATTATATTTGAACTACTGCATGAAAGTTGGTCTAATATTGGGAATTGTGTGCCAGATTTTTTTGATGGAAATGGTCGGATATGTTTAAGATTTTGCATGTTTGACATCTTGGATGGCCACAAGTTATCACTGCTTCTTAAATGAGAAGGGTAAATTTGAATGGATAAATATACAAGGTAGTCTATATATAATAATAGCCCAAGCTGCATGCTGGAATGTTGGGGTGGGGGAAGGAGCAGTGCTTGTTGTAAACGTAGCTCATGCGAAAATCTACATCATCAATGAAAAAGAACTGAGCAAAGGTTGACCTACTCTTCCTAGTCCCATAATAATATTAATTACAGGCGTCTGTATAAAAAAAGGAACTGGAGAAATATTTTAATACACAAAAGGAAATAACTTACCGTACCGTGTCAGTATGGATTGAAAACGTTCTTTCGTATCTACTTAACTCAGCTGTGCCTGTGGAGCCTAGGCCTGTACGCTGGAGGGACTAGCATATTATTTGTGTGCTTGTCGATCACCATATTGTGTGCTTGTCGATCGTCGATATTCCATAATTTCAAAAATAAAATACCACAATCAAGGCCATTCATCCAGTGTCTTTAATTTGTAGATGAAAATAAGTTCATTTTGACATGGTAGGTATGTTAATAATGTTTCGGTGGTACCGGTAATATATAACAACGCCTATTTTTAAATAAACAGCTTCGCTTCGAGGGTCATTCCATTAAACTGGAGAATGACGATATTATATTATGTTTTACAAACTGGTAGAACAAAACCTGTGAGTATGTATGACAATGGGTTGTTTTACGACCCTTCTTTCTTTCAAGCCTAACGTGAAACGAAGCTGGATTCATTGAGTTCACCCCACGCGACGTCAACAGAATCAATGCATAAAGACGACGGGTCACGTGACGGCCATTCTAGTCTATTTATATTATATTATGGTCCTCGCACTAATGACGTTGCGTTATTTATGCAAATGACGTCAAATAGTTTATGCAAATGACGTTACATAGTTATTCCGATAACGATGCATAATAGTGATCGAATAACATGGTACTTCGGAGTGGTGGCTGTTTATTTATTCTAATTGATTGAATGTCAAGGTTTGAGAATTATTCTGTTACTGTGAGTTTAAATTACAAAGAAGACCCAGATTGAGGACGAAGATTTTTTATCTCACACTGGTAGATGTTGCGCTAATTTATGATTAGGATGAATTTTTAAATTAGTTATTCAAATTTAAAAGCTTTACTTTTTGCTAATCATCATTTTATAGAAGGAACTTAAAATAGATGGTTTTATCAAAATATGTTTCTACAAATTCTGTTTCCTTTGGACCGAAGATTTTTGTTGGAGAATTGTGTGCTAACAAGAGATCTTTTTTAAAAGCATTTTTGTCAGCAGATGAAGTGGCAGATGAGCAATTGTGTAAAAATCAGTTATTGATTTAATCAGAGACGAATATAATTTCTTGTTAACTGATGTGATAATCCAGAATGGGACATAGATCTATTTAATAGTGTAGCTGGAAGTGAAAGAAACGGGTTTAAGTCGATTAGGCCTATTGTAAAACCAACATTTAGCCTTATAACTGCTTATTATGTCAAGGAAGAGTTTTTTTGTGTACAGAAAAAATGGACTGTTTGTGGGTGCCAATTAGGCCTATACTTCTGTATGTCGTAACTGTGAAGCAAAGCCTAGATATAATGTTTCGTTTTATACAACTGCAAACGACGACACTGTCGACAGAAAATGTAGATTCTACTAAAAATAAACCAAAATATTTTTTAAGCTCTTCACAAACTAGATTTTCGTGTAGATACCTGGAACGTGTTATGGGTACACCATTTGAGTCAATGGCGGAAGTGTATAATGTTTTCCACGAACCACAAAATATAAACAGTAATTATCTGTCTAGTTTTAACAGAGGAAGTGGTTCTAATATATATGAAATGAATCCAGCAAGGTTAGAAGAGACATGGTCTATGTACCGCATGCAAGAAATATGCGGTAATGATAGGTTGGAAAAAGAGAGAAAGGCATCTGGATTAGTTAATATAGAAAAAAATTGCGAAACAATGGTTGAGGTACGGTAATACATTACTGTAACTATTTAATAATAAATGATATGTCCATTTATATAGCGCCAAATCCACAAATCGTGCTCATAATTATCGAAGCCTATCACTACCATTTATAATTTCTACTTTTCGCCTCTTCAAAACACGAAAGTCGAAAAGTCGAAAAGAAGAAGTTATGACAAAATGTGAGGCGCCAACATGTTATACAAGCCAAAATCAACTCGAAAATAGGAAATTAAGAAATAACAAACACACAGCGATAATGGCGCCCCTCATTTTTTCCTAATTTCTTATTTTCGACTTACATTTTGGCTTGTAGGCCTATATCGTCTTGTCGACTTTCGACTTAGTCATATTTTTGTATTTATTGATGTCAGTAAGAAGGCACCAACAAGCATATCAAGCCAAAATGCAACTCGAAAAGTAGAAATTAGGAAATTAGCACACCGCGCTATTAGCGACGTAGCATTTTGCTTGCTGTCGTACTGGCGACATTTCGAGTTTCGCCTAATTTCCCTCCGTCCGGAAGTTGTAATATTTTGATATCGATATAAGCTACTAGCAAATTTTAATCTGCTACCGCGTGCTGACATGTGATGGAAAGTTTTACCTTGAAATTGTCCATAACAATATTCTATTATTTAAGGGACTATATTTTCCTAACATTCGTTTGTTTTTGTTTTCTTTTCTACTACAACATCGGAAACAAATCTGTTGTGCCTAAATCTAAAGGTCTATATTTAAATGAATAAAAGTATGTGAAACTATTGTAAATCCAAAACATTTTAAGATATCTTACAAATATTTTACACTTTATCCCAAAGGTTACTATTCCAATCCGATTAAAATACAGATCTATATTTCGTTTCGTCTTTTATACTTTCGATGGCCTACACTACTTGAAGATCTGACAAGTTATAGTGGAAGTTCACGTCGGGGGTCAACAGCGCGACTTTTGATTTTACGACATCAGACATTAATTAATCAATCAGCGTTAACGTTTCTAGTGGTTTACCCACAGTTCCGTGCATCAAAAGCCCAAGAACTCGCTGTTGATTTATATATTCGCAAAAATGTAATTTTTGCCAGAAGGACGTCATTTTCAGTGCCAATTGGTAAAATCTAAGTCCAGGAATATTCACAGAATGCTGCAAATTTTTTATGAAAATCAAACAACTATTTATTCTTTTATGAGCATAAAAAGTTGAAAAGTGATTCCCACAAAATTGCTTATTTCCCGGACATGTTAAAAATTTGAAATGATCTATGGATTTTCGTTTGCTCTTATATATGACTTATATATGCCTTTGAAAATAGGTGTGTTTCAGCCTTAAGATCTAAATTGCAGGAAAACGAAATTCGAAAATTGGTTTCAGTCTTGCTCTGCTTATTTACAACAGCAGCTAAATTTTAACCCCTTAAAGTGTTCCGAAAAGGTAAAAACAAAAAACAAAAAAATCTTTTCTCTAAATCAGAGCTATAAAGTCTCAGAAAACAAAATTCGGAATCATTTTACCCGACATATTTATTCAAATTGAAAAAGGGCTAACCTTTTACACCAATTTACTTATTTCTGAGAGTTCGCATGGTTCTGACATGTGCCGACTTTTCAAAATAGCTTTACTCTTTAAGTCACTCAAAATTATCCAGTGAGAATTTTGGTGCGAAATAAGCAAGGTGGAAACAGAAGAAAAAAAAACCATGTCCATTTGAACAAAAACAATCTTGTTTCAAACAAGCTTCAAAGTGTGAAAACCTAATAAGTATTATTGTCGCGAAACAAACGGGTGAGTTCTCCTTCACTAGACATTTCTAACCGAATGCACCAAATTTGTGAAGTACTTGTCTACCCTAATGCGAAATGCAAGCGCCCCATTTAACGCACGCGTAGTCGAAATGTTTATGTTCTGAGAAAGTGATAATGTCGAAATATATGAAATTTACAAGAGAATACTGGATTTTATCGGACTTTTAGTCATTTATTCTAAGGAAAGAAATCAAAGGGATGACAATTCCAGGTATGTCACAAAGTTTTAGCCATTTTAATTAAAAAATGAAGGCATGGCAAGCATTTTTCGAGTCGGAGTATCACCTGGAATAGACAGTAAGTCGAAAGTCGACAAGACGGTATACACGCCAAAATGCAGGTCGAAAATAAGAAATTAGGAAAAAACGAGGGGCGCTATTTTCGCTGTGTGTTATTTCTTAATTTCCTATTTTCCAGTTGATTTTGGCTTGCATAGCGTGTTGTCGCCTCACATTTTGTCGTAACTTCTACTTTTCGAATTTCGCGTTCTGAAGAGGCGAAAAGTAGAAATTATGAATGGTAGTTATAGGCTTCCATACATATAGACTGGATAACCTGCTCTAATACGTCAGACTCTCTCCTGCGTCACTCCTTTTCTGACTTGCATGATATAGAGACAGGTAGTCGGCAGCCATGTTTTGACGTAGTGTTACTAAAAATAGACGGGTATCCCTAATGATGGCGTTCAGTGTTAAAATGAGTAAGCTAGAAGATTTGTTAATCTTATCTTTAATGTCTAAGATTGCTGCTCTAGCCAAATTAAACGTTTATCCTGCGACATCTTATTGTTATCTTAAACCCAAACAAAGCGACAGTTTAAAATCGGCTCTTCTAATCAGATACAATCGTAGGCCTACCGGCTACGGCAAATCGCTCATATTTCATTTGTTTTACTGCCGTATTTCTCAAATTCCAAAATATTAATTATTGTTCCGTTAAATTCCATTATTGAGAAAAAATTGCATAGTTTCGGCTCTAATCCACAAGCTAAACATAAACTACCACTGCATTTAATTGGTGTTGACATCTTTATTGCATACTTCAGCCGTCTTCAATTAGCCCAGGTTAGGTGCAGAAGCGTAGGACGTTAAACCCCATTTCATTTCATTTGCATGCTTCAGCGTCCGATCATGTTTTTGTTTACATTGGTAATGTGCGCAGAAAGAGATGCGCACTGCCGGGAGGAATTCCTCCTGACAAGATGGCTGCCCGCTACCTGTCTCTATCAATGACGTTTATATATTAAGTAGACCGCGCGCATGTCCAATTTTGACTGCATACAAGTCATAACATCCGGTTCAGTCAGAAGGCGCGAAATATGATAAGCGTAACAGTAATTAGCCTGCAGATTCTCAAAGTTTTTAGCCTGCCATTCATTTGACACGAATTTGTTTACTTATTTATCATGATTACATCGTGCTGTGCTGTTGTGTGTAGCAATAGAGATGAAAAAAAAGTCAGATAGTTCTTGCTAACGGTAAAATTTTCGTTTCATGATATGACAGTCGCCTTTTCAACAACCAGTAGTATGGATAGGCCTGGCTGTAATAGGAGAGGACTTTCATACTATAGTTTATTTATACAAGTTTTATAATTATCCATACTTAAATTCGAACATCACTAGGCTTAGTCCGTATGTGTCTTCATTAGGATAGCTATCGATTTTTTCAATAATATTAATATTTCATTGATAAAAAATAAGATGAATCATCTATGGTGTACGGTAATAAATACTAAGGCAATCGGCATCTCGTCTGTGGAAACGTTATGACTTAAGATTAAAATAGATAAAAATGATGTCACTTCTGAATAGTTAAAATCAACTTGCAAATGTATATGTATTGGTTTTCTATTTTATTTCACATTGATTACTAAGCCAATGTCCGCGAGTAATGTTCTAGCTACGGAACTTAAAAGCCGTTGGGAAATAGGCCTATTTTGATCAAAATAAAATACTTAATTTCAACGTAATAAGGCCTATTGAAATATGGCGAAAAATACATTTAAATTTAAAATAAAATTATCTGCACATTTTTTATCTTGACAAATTTCATCATAAGCTAGATTGATCTAAGATAATGAAAAAATAATTAATGTCACTTCTGACCTAGTTAAAATGAATCGACTTGCATATATACCGTTATAATATATTTTTTTTAATTTCACAGTGCTAAGCCCAAATCCGTGAGTATTGATGTAGCTACGGAACTGAAAAGCACTTGGGAAATAGGCCTACTTTGACAAAACATTTATTCCAACGTATAAGGCCTATACTACATTTCTGGCTTCGCAACTGGTCGAAAAATACATTTAAAGTAATGACATCTTAACATTTTAGGTCTAAATAAATTTCATCATATAATCTAGATTTATCCAAGATAATGAAAATTACAATCAACTTTAAGTTTTGTTATACTAAACGTATTAATATTTGGTAATTAATAAAATATTTTTTAAAAATGTAATTTATTATGTTAAGATTCACAGGATTATTTTTATTCAAAAAGAAAATGGCAAATTGATGTATAATTTACATATTGTATTTTTCAGATCACTTCCACGATTGTAAATGGCATACATAGATTATAAAATGACAGGAGAAAATAAGAAAAATGGGACTTATTAAATTAATAAAAAGTGAATATTAGGAAAAGACACATCAGTGACCAAAGTTATAGAAAACAAAATATCATAATGATTAAATGATATCATTTTACAGATAAACGCCGGGGAAATTTTAAAATTTTAATAAATTTAAATGTGCCGATAACATTTGTCAAAATATCGGCTCTTTGGCTAGAAAAAAACCCACTTCCGATAGAAAACTATTATGCCTACAATACCGTACTATCCACTCAATTATTAGTACCAACCGTTTTCTTTAAAACACATTTTGTTAAATCCTTGGTAACGATGCGTGTGGGTTTTGTAATGAAGAGTCTGAGACAATATGTTAAAACTTTAAACATTCATAACTTCGCTAAGAATAAAGTAGTTTAAAAGTATGGCACCGCTCCTAATTATCTGTGTGGACGTGTTCAGTCTTACATTCTATCGAAAAATGTGATTGGAATCGAAAAGTGCGATCGCAGACAACTGATCATACCAAATTACAGAATGGCAACTTTTGTTTGAAGTATCTACTGTTAAACGGTGGAACTCATGACCTGTTAACCTTCGCCAATGCACCTCATTAACTTCATCAAGAAACATTTAAAAACTCATCTGTTGCAAACAAATTATAACTGAGAGCTATAGACCTTATGTAGACATGTTTTGTCAAACGCTACGAACACAATTTTAAACTATATATTATAGCAAGAACTGTCATCTTTGTGTCTAATATTACCAACTCTTACATAATGGATCTTAATTTCTTAATATCGTGCACCATTATATTACTGCACGATTGAATATAATTGCAAGATAGCTTGATAACAAAAAGTTTATTATCACCCAATAACACATTCTACAGTAGATATCGCTTGTGTGATAAATTTCATAATCTACTGCAATATGCATTTTTATAAAAATTTTGAATAGCCATTTTAATGTTTGTTTTCTTACTGAAAAGATAATTATTCACAGCTATTTTATGACAATGTACACATTACATTGTAATTCGTTTGGGCATATTATTTGCAAATAGTTGTCCAATATCGTGGTTGCCGCTAAAGTTATTCTCGAAAACATTGGTTTTCATTATTTCCAATGACACTCGATCATTAGACAAAATGAAAAATATAATAATACAAGTGCCTAAGGTCGCTTGGCTCAAAAACAATTTAGGGTTCTTTCTTTCCATAGCCTGGGGAGGACAAACATAATTTCCCTGGTGACGGGAGTGGGGGCGCCATCAAAAAATCGTCCCACTCAACATTAGAAAATCAAATCGGCCCACCATTACCTTATTTTGGCACCTAATAAAAATAGCATCGCCCGTCCCGGAGACGGAGAACATTTTTAAAAAATCATCAATTATTACCCCCAGTTATAGGTCGAAAAGTAGTAAGTATAGCACTATGTAATAATGAAATGACTCAGTTGACTATTGATTTGTAGGCCTCATTTTGGTTTTATTGGATGTTTAAGAGACTCCAACAAAATGGACCATTTTCCCGAAAAAAAACGGGCAATCGGCAAAAAATATCAGCCCATCCCCAATACCTCCTGCTGTGCAGCCCTGTCCATAGCCCTTGTTGTGTCATATTAAATACCATAAAGTGTATATTATTTATTTCCAAGCATTTCTAGTTTAATTACTGAGCAACCTAAGGTTCTAGAAAATAATGGTGATTCGTAGCCTACTGGTGTAAATACTGAAAATTGAGTGGTGGCATTTGGGAGCAGAAATCCACACCAATCTCGATTTATAGGTCCAGGGGTCTGTTTCACGAAATTTTAACTAAGATAAAATCCAAATTTTAGTAATTTGATTGGATAATATTAGATTGATTTTGGTGCTTAGCCAATCAAAATTGAAGTATCTACTAAAATTTGGATTTTATCTTTAGCTGAAATTTCGTGAAACCGGACCCTGGGTTGTGAGGTGAAAGATACTTGCAATCTTTAACCCTTGTTAAACACGGTGACATGACGATTTGGAATGTGTTGGAAATTGTAGAAAACCGCCTGAAGACAGATTTAAAGGTCCTGGTAAATGAGAACAAAAATGTTTAGTAGAGTCGGCGATTTTGTTTGCAAACAAGCACGCCTTTACAGATTTATAGGATATGGGAAATGAGGAAACATTATTTAGGGTCGGCGATTATGGCTAACAAGAATAGATTCGGTTGGGGAATCGTAAACACAAACTTTTTATATTATTTTTTTGGGTGGTGTTATACGCCTATGAAGCCTAATATGAAAACAGATAGTCCAGCCCGACCTCGATCAGCGCATTACCCACTCATGGTCATACACTGGAAATTATAAGTTATTAAGATATGATCACTTCTAAAAAATATAAAACTATATTTGTGTACTGTACGGTAACTAAAAAAAAAATTCTAAAATCCAATCAATCTTTTTTATTTACAAGCGATATAACGATCAAAATAAGGTGCCCAACGTGTATTGTTTACATTAGAAACGTCACGCTTTCGACTCTTCTTGACTGAACTGGAAGTCCGCACTGATTTGTCATCACGTCATTAGTAAACAGATTGGCGTCATCGGTCTAGTTAATATATATACGTCATTGGTCTCTATATTAAAGTCAGAATAGCGCAGTGACGTAGGAACCAGCCTGACGTCATTTAGAGCAGGTTGTCCAGTCTACCATACATAATGACTATTTTAACTATTTGGTAATTAATGTAAACGTTTATGGAAATTATCCAGTAATGTATGAAAAGAAAAGTAAACGAATCGATAGTAGTCTTATGTCAATATACCATTTTATTTTATTTTTTACCGTTAATTGTATTTTAGAAATTAGAAAATTTACAGAACAGATGGGTTCGCATACATGTACCGGTATGTGAAAGAAAAGGATGTGAGGAGAGTTATTGTTAGCTGCACAGAGATGTACACCCATGTGTCACTCACTCAAGCATTTATATTTCTAAGAAAAGTAGGCCTTTTCTGCAGAAATATCGAAATTTAAGTAGATTGTCTTATTTAGGATACGGTAGGTAATGTGAGTTAAAACCATTTATTAAAGAATTAAACGACTTAGAGGTTGATGGAGCAAATGCACTAATGCAATCAGTTGACTATTTAGTCGATTTCTTTGATGTAAATAAACACACACAAAAAAAAAATGTTGTATGCCCTTCACAAATAACGATGAATGTGAATTTTATCCAAAATTAGAGAGGTTTTCTGATATTCATGGAGCTAACTCCCTACCTATACATATGTCACCATTGTTTACTGTAAACATAAGATTAAACTATTTTATATGTTTGGAGAGAACTTATATAGGCCTTTGAATGTTTTTCAATCCATTTCAGTTTTTTGAATAAATATTGTTTAAACTAATTCAATTGATCCGAATATAAATTTAAATTTTGTAGTCTGTCTTTTGGTGCTTGTAACTATATACAGTGTAGATTATGTACTGATTACAATGAAGCCCACACATTTGGTAGCTCGGTTATTGGTAGATGCTACCATATTTCTACAGATCAAAACCTTAATTGTAATACGCAAAATATAGTATATTTATTGACCTGCAATTACTGCAGATTACAGTTTGTTGGGGAAACAAGTAAATCTTGTAAAACATTGTTTAATAATCATAGATCAGCAAGAAATTCTGAAAATGCACAAAAACTACTATTAGGTACCAGCAGCTAAATTTTCAAACTTTAGAAATGTTGATTTTTTTGGCATAAATTTACTTATTTATGACCCAAATAGAAGCTCTGAAAATTTGAGTCAATTATCTTTAACGTTTTTTAAGATATAGGGCGGGGTTCTCCTGCCCTCATCCAGGGGTGTCAAAAAAATCACGAAGTAGCGTTTTCAAAGTATAATAAATAGAAAAATAAATACAAAAACACAGTTGTTTTGTAATTTCCTGGTAGACTTTACCACTGGTTTTGATTAAGAGACTTTCAAAAATGCCTATTTTGCTCATTTTGAGGGGCCACAAATAGCCGCCGGGCATTTTCGGATGATGTTTATTTTTCAAATAGTCCTTTCAATACAGATCAAATCACATTTTCCCACACAGATCTGCAAAGAAAATTAGTCAATTAATTTGGGGATCCTTTATGAAAAATAAAGAGGATAGATAAGGGTCAAAACATGGTGTCGGACCCATTATTGACCGAGTGGGCAAAATGCCGAAAAATGAGTAAAAATGGCAAAATACCAACATCTTTAGTCTGCTACCAAAATGTTATTTCTTGACCGATTTGAATAAAAAATTGGCATCAAGGTTAATATGAGGCTTATGTCTGCAATGGAACAATCAGAATTGAGCTATCTATTATGGTTTGGGGGAGAGTTCAGGAGCAAGGAGGTATTAATGACAAAAATCGCAAAATTTGCTGAAAAAGACATATTTTCAGATAGCCACCAAAATGTATTTTATTGGCAGATTGCATTAAAAATTGGCATGTAGACCAATATTTGGTTCCTGTATCCACTGTAATAACCAGAATTGAGCTATCTGTTATGGTTCTGGGTAAAGGGCATGGGGAAGAAGGTAATGATTTCCGAAGTTTGAACATGACAAAGTGTGGAGGAAAAGGTAATTTCAGATGGCCACCAAATTATAACTTTTTCGCAGAGTTGTTGATCCCCCAAATCCAACAAAATCTCCAAAACTTAGCTACATGAGATTGCTTTAGAGTAAGATAATGCATTTTTTGTTGTAATTAAATTAAAAACTTTTTTTTAAAAAATCCATCCAACGATCAATATTGAAGAAGTTTCGGTGGCAGTGCTGTCATTAAAAGTACCATATTTATCAATATCACTGGCTGTATATAAATGCAAATAATGTAAACTTTATCAAACCTGAGCATTATATTATAAAGAAACTGCATATTAATGGTATTATGTTTAGGTTTTATGCATAATATAATTAATATGCAGTTTAATATAGAAACTCTGTAAAACATCATAATATAATAAAGAAAGAAACTGTATAAAATCAGAGCAAATGTAGTTTGTTTATGTTTTGGTTGGTCTCATCCAATCACAGGGCAGAATTCGGTCACGTGATCCAGCAATATCGTTAAGCTAACTTTTTTCACCGGACCGTACCACATAATTCAAAGGGACAAACATTAGTGAAGCTATTAATTTGGATCGAGAAATATGTCTACTAACACGACATACCATTCATTCGGCACCATTCTGTCGAAAACAAACTGAAATCGACAGTTAATTGACGGCGATTTGACAGCCGATTTTTAACGTACGCGAGGATTATGGCATTTTTGTCGTGGTGTAACCCTCCGCTAAATCAAGATTTCAACGTTAATAATATTATTATTTTATTGCCATGTTAATAAAAAAACATCCTAGGGGATTAATGTCACACGAAACGACTTTTACAGGGCATTATTTACCCATAATAAGGATCTTTTTGGCTGAAAAGCGAAGTGACCTAATTCCGATCTTGGATGTCGTCAAGTTTATAATTTCTAATAGTTCTTTTGTATGTTAATTTTTTGTATGTTTTTATATTTAAAGATAAGATTATTGAGAAATGTGTACTGTATATAGGAGCCTTAACATTAGTATCTGATATAAGTGATTTTTTATTAGTAATAAAAAGATCGATACAAGAGCCGGTGGGAACTTTTCGAGATTTAATCTTTGTAATAGTTTTTTAAATTTAGTACAATTACTTGAAGTACTTAGAATGTTAATATTTTTTTTTTTATAAACCTATTTTATTCACTAAAAATGAATGGGAAATGTTAATATTAAAATCCCCTGTTAGAATTAGAAAGGGGCCACTATCAAGTGCATTAGATAAGGTGTCGTAAAATATATCCCAAAATGCAACTCTTGTATTTGGAGGTCTATAAATAACCCCGAGTAAGAATTTGGTATTATCTGTAAAATCTCTATAAAAATTAATTCAATATCAGGGTTTATGAGATCATGCCTTATCTGAAAATGTAGGTTATTTTTAATATAAACAACAACCCCACCCCCGTGCCTGTTTCTATCTAATCTAACAGGACTTGCATAACCAGGCAGTACAATCAACGAATCTTTAATAGAGTTGTCTAGATGGGATTCAGTAATACATATTATATCATAGTTGGTGAATTCAGCTTCAATTATATCTAATTTTGGTAGTAAAATACATACATTATTGTGGACAACGGAAATATTACCTGTACTTAATGTATTAAACGGGCCAGGGTTGTGTTCTATGCAACCGATAATTCATTTGAATTATTAGGTTGGTTACCCGTATGGGTAAGATTTGATGTCACATTAGTCGAAATCATCCCCCCCCCCCTCCCGCAGTCAATTCATCAGAACTGCCTGCTAGATTCTTATTGGTGAGATTAACATGCGGAGTCACGTAAGGTGTTCCGTGTAGAGGGACAAAATTTCTCATAGGGTTGCTACCCCTATGGCAGGCTACACCAGGTGGGGCTGCCCACTAGTGCTTACATTTTTTCTAGTAAGAACCATATTTGAAAAATAGGATACATATAAATAAATAAATAAAGAATGATGACGAAAAATGTGTAGTGAGTAAACAGGAGCGAAACCCGACAACGAGAACATTCTACAGTACGAAGGGTTAAAAAATCTACTCTAATAGTAAGTGCAGGGGGACTGCACTACACAAAATTTACACAAAAGCAAATACACTGACAGGACATCAATAGCAACCTTCGAATTTTGACCCTGTCTAATAAAGTGGGTGGTCAACTTCCACCCCAGCACTAATTCGATAAAAAAAAAAATCAGTCCATACTAAATTTTTTTGTGGACTTGTTTTAGGGAACCATATTCACATTGTCACTGTAGTAAGAAAACGATGCACTGTAACTTTTTTTTTCATGGTCGCAAGTAAAATTTCTTCGGATGGTTTTGAAGTGCTAATTTGCAAATTTAATTAGAGAAATACAATTTTTGCCTTTTCATCATATCCATGGCCATCATTTGTACCATGTGGTACTGTATATAAGTGTATATTTGCATTTATTGTAGATTTTGTATTGTCGTATTGTCCCTTTAACGAATTTGTTGTATTGTCACTTTAAGGTTTCATTTTCCAACAGGTCACCGAAAATGGCTACAATGAAATGAAATGAAATGAAATGGAGTTTAACGTCCTACTGTTCTGCTCCTAACTTTTAGGTGAATTTTTCATTTTTGTTTGGATTATTTTATTTAAAATAATGTCTATTTGAGAGTAATGGATATGCTTTGTTAAGATCATTTCATTGAGCACGTCGATACTCCAATGGAAGCTCGCGTACAACTGCGGAAGCCAATTCCCGTCGGCGCCAGATGGACCATAAACGATTACAGGGCTTTTAAAGTATTTTTTCAAGACATTTTTATAAAAAGGATACTAATGTATTTTAAGACTGGTAGCAAACACCATTTGAATGAAAAGAAAAAAAACGTTGTTAGGTTTTTTTTTATCTATTACGGTTAATTATCTCAAAAATGGGGAAATTACAGGTTAATTTCATGGGTTATTGTTTCCTTTACCTAGTTTTTGTCAAGTCGATTCCGGTCATTTTTATTTTTTCTATCAAATGTTGGGAGGTTGCTTATTCACGAGAGCATAAATTTTTAAAACCCACCCCATGAAAGAAGTAGCTATATAGGGCATCAAACTTTGGGTGACGAAAAATGAGGAATTTAGATAGGCTTTAATATCCAGTCCGTATATACTGTATACTATACAGCTCTCGTTCGCCAGAATCGTCTGAAATTTATTTTATGGTAACAACACTAGTTCATCTACAAACTGTGAGTTTAGTCTTTTTGCTACGCATAATAAAGGTGTGAGGACTTGCCAAAGTTGGTATTTGAGAAAAGACGGATTTTGGCAATTTCACCAATGTCTTTTCAATTTCCTCAGTCAGCAATTGAAAGATTTATCTGATATTGCATATTTATGTGTTCTGGGACTATCCCAACTTATAAACCAAATCTGGTCAAAATCTGTGTTTGAAGCCTTAGCCTGCATGGTGTTCTCGCGGACACGCTCCCATATGTCAAAACATAAGTCTATATCATTATCTCGCGCTTTGAACGCACACGGCTGTTACACTTCTCTCATAAAAAGTGTTGTTTCACAAATTTTTTTTTTACATTTATTAGATTTAGGAATAGGTTTAGTGGTGGGTTATATATTGCTTATTATTAGAATTTTGAGTAATAGGCCTACAATGATCAGCACTTAAGAGTTTTTCTTTGTAACATTTCAAAGAAATAATCGGTTCATGTGTAAGTTTTATGTGGTTTTGGAATTTTAAAACATTTGCGCGTTTAAAGATAGGTGTTACATTATTTTAGAAAAATATTCCACACATTATGGTATTTTCCAATAGCTTTTTCTTTAATACTCTTGGTCCACTGCTTGAAGTTGGTCCTCTAGCTATTGAAACCAATACATGAGGTGTTGCAGGAGTAAAATCCAAATTTCCATTTTCATTGCTACAATCTTGTAAACCTGATACTCTTTTAGAATCAATAACAACATATATTTTCAATAATGAATATTCTTCCTCAACAATTAACTTGATTAAAATCTTTTCGTCTGGCTCTAGCTTTATTATCCCGTGTCAAATGAAGTTAGGGAGAGATATTGAAATTGGACGTCCATCCCACGCTTCTGTATATAGTACGAAGCTATTCATGTAACTGTGAAAATTTCATTGACCTAGTCCGTCGAGAAGTCTATTTTTGATTGAACAAATATTCTCACTCAATTGAAAAAAGGGTCGCATTTCATTATTTTTGCAGCTGGCAGCCTGCAATTTGGATACCACTTTTCTAACCACTTTTTTTTATAGATATTCGAGGTTCACAGCTTCAGGCAAATGGAATTGCGAGCTATTTCTATGAGCGAAAAACATACTTTTTTATTTTCGGTAATAAAACTGAAATTGCTCTCCTTTTCTTAAACATGCATTATACAAGAACTAAATCTGTCTATTTCAGTTTTTTCTTTGGGCCTGAAATTTAATCTAAATTATTAATTAGACATTAATTAACTTATCCAGACCATAACCAACTCTCGATATCATCACTAACCTGCGATATTTACTGGATTTGAATCTGATCTGCTGCTCAACGCTCATTGATGATTAAATCAAAAAATAGATAATCTAGACTATGTTTTTGATCGTCCCAACTTTAGTAATGATGATCGAGGCTAATATCTCGGTTCAGAGTGGATCAATTTGACTGAAATGTATCGGACCATAACTTCAAGGATTATGGCATCTGATTGCAGCAAAAATCACGTTTTTAGCTTGTGGAGATTATAGAGGTCACAATTTTCATCTGATTATGATGTAGCTTGAAATGCATGTTTATAACTCACAGATCTTAGTTCCTGTCAATATTCGCACATATCGGACAGTAACTTCCTGAATTATGACCCCTTTTTGTACGAAAAATCGCGTTTTTAGCTTGTGGTCCCTCGAGGGGTCACAATTATTAAATGACGTCAGGCTGGTTCCTACGTCACTGCGCTATTCTGACTTCAATATAGAGACAGGTAGCGGGCAGCCATCTTGCCAGGAGAAATTCCTTCCGGCAGTGCGCATCTCTTTCTGCGCACATTACCAATGTAACCAAAAACATGATCGGACGCTGAAGTAAGCAATAAAGATGTCAACACCAATTAAATGCAATGGTAGTTTATGTTTAGCTTGTGGATTAGAGCCGAAACTATGCAATTTTTTCTCAATAATGGAATTTAACGGAACAATAATTAATATTTTGGAATTTGAGAAATACGGCAATAAAACAAATGAAAGATGAGTATGAGCGATTTGCCGTAGCCGGTAGGCCTACGATTGTATCTGATTATACGAGCTGATTTTAAACTCTCGCATTGTTTGGGTTTAAGATAACAATAAGATGTCGCACGATCAACGTTTAATTTGGCTAGAGCAATCTTATACATTAAAGATAAGATTAAAAATCTAGCTTACTCATTTTAACGCTGAACGCCATCATTAGGGATACCCGTCTATTTTTAGTAACACTACGTCAAAAGATGGCTGCCCACTACCTGTCTCTATATGCAAGTCAGAAAAGGAGTGACGTAGAGCGAGTCTGACGTATTAGAGCAGGTTATCCAGTCTATCATGGCCGTGTCCAGTAGACTGGACAACCTGCTATAAATGACGTCAGACTGGTTCCTACGTCACTGCGCTATTTTGACTTCAATATAATATTTATAATATGCAAGTCAGAAAAGGAGTGACGTAGGAGCGAGTCTGACGTATTAGAGCAGGTTATTCAGTCTACGTGTCCAGCTGCAGTTTCACACTGGATCAATCGCGTCTATCTATATATGACGTCAGAAGGAATTCCCTCTAAGACGCGATTATCCAGGTCTACCATCTATCGCGACTGAATTTTGCTGATTTTCATATTTTGATGGTCGAAGACTACCATTTTTGAATGTATAAAATGAGTTTTAGAGCAGCGGAGTAGTGCACTGAAGTAATTATTTACTTTTTACGTCCGAATTGTTGTAATTGACCTTTCCGTCGACTCCGCCCACAATAAGGCTTTGACCAATCAGCTCTGATTACAGTTTCCCGCGATATGACGTCGCTTTACCACGCTTCGTCACCTTAGACAAACTTCGTGAATTAGGACATTGTGTCGTGTGTTCTAACGTCGTCAACTGTGGCTAAACATAGCTCACACAGACATCGTAACAGCAATAGCTTCTATCCACACAGGTTAAAGGGTGGTGTAGTGTGCATTCCCTTCCCGAAACACTTAAAAAAAATATGGGATGTGTCTTCTAGGCCTAATGGATAAGACTGTTGTCGAAGTCACCACTCCCTGATAAATGTAAACAAACGTCAATTCTAACCGGTCAAGTGTGTTCCAAGGTAAGTAAATTAGTTTTAAATAACATTTAATTTCATGTAAACTATTCTAAGGGTAATAAATTTGTTTTCATTTAGCCAAATAACAATAAAATATTATGTAATCTACGCCTTTATCGTATATGACACGTCGTCTGCTCACTCGGCAAATCTCGACAGATTCCGTTACCCTACACCTAATCTCGGCTGTATGACAGTAAGTGATATGTACCTACGCCCATACATTTGCGATGCGGCTGCCGGTTTACTTTAAACAGGAAAACGTGTCGCTTTTACAAAAAAGTCCCAAATTGCGTCTTTTGTAGAGTGTATATACCTAAATGAGCAGAGATATTGTCTCAAGGCTGCTGGTTTGATAAAATTCACTGGTAATTCCCCAAACCCAATGCTAAACGTGACGTTTGTTGATATAATACACTCTCCACAGAAATCTCCATGGGGGCAGCCATTTTTCATTCAGAACCTTTAAAATAGTTCAAATATGGCGGAAATGGTCAAACAGCCGAGATTAGATGCGTAGAATCTGTCGAGGTTTGCCGAATGGTCGTCTGCTAACATCCGCCATTTGTCAAAACGCCGGGAGCAATTTGTGTACTGTAGTGTATATTACTGATACTGGCCCATCTTCGTTTATGGTATTTTTACAAGTTGTCGCACATTATTCCATAACATTCCTTCAGTTCAAACGCTTCTCAGTTCCCATTTCGTATTGCAGAATTCGCCAACAAGGTAGGAATTTCTATGCCCACCCCTTCCAGCTTCAAACTTCAAGGACCACGGTAGGCTAGGTAGGCCTCTAACTGGACGGTTTGTACGCTCTTATATCCTATACATTACCACAATCAAATGAAGGCTACACTAGGGGCCTAGGCTTATTTCTAAGATGGTGTGTCAAGATAGGCTAGACGATATATATATATATATATATATGTATATGTATATATATATTAGGCTAGACGAGATATATATATATATATCTCGTCTAGCCTAAATTGCCTAACCTTTATTTTTTTCTATATATATATATATATATATATATATATATATATATATATGCCTTCTACAAGCATTATTATTTGGTTTGTTGAACTAGTAGTAGTACTAGTACTAGTAGTCTTAAATGTAATGCTTGAGTACTTTGTATTTCAAATGACCTGTTAAATCAAATGATTTTCAGCACTTTCTGAAACTGCCTGGACCAATAGAAAATAATCCAGAACCATATTTTTAGCTTAGCAATAAAAAGACTACCATTTTTGAATGTATAAAATGAGTTTTAGAGCAGCGGAGTAGTGCACTGAAGTAATTATTTACTTTTTACGTCCGAATTGTTGTAATTGACCTTTCCGTCGACTCCGCCCACAATAAGGCTTTGACCAATCAGCTCTGATTACAGTTTCCCGCGATATGACGTCGCTTTACCACGCTTCGTCACCTTAGACAAACTTCGTGAATTAGGACATTGTGTCGTGTGTTCTAACGTCGTCAACTGTGGCTAAACATAGCTCACACAGACATCGTAACAGCAATAGCTTCTATCCACACAGGTTAAAGGGTGGTGTAGTGTGCATTCCCTTCCCGAAACACTTAAAAAAAATATGGGATGTGTCTTCTAGGCCTAATGGATAAGACTGTTGTCGAAGTCACCACTCCCTGATAAATGTAAACAAACGTCAATTCTAACCGGTCAAGTGTGTTCCAAGGTAAGTAAATTAGTTTTAAATAACATTTAATTTCATGTAAACTATTCTAAGGGTAATAAATTTGTTTTCATTTAGCCAAATAACAATAAAATATTATGTAATCTACGCCTTTATCGTATATGACACGTCGTCTGCTCACTCGGCAAATCTCGACAGATTCCGTTACCCTACACCTAATCTCGGCTGTATGACAGTAAGTGATATGTACCTACGCCCATACATTTGCGATGCGGCTGCCGGTTTACTTTAAACAGGAAAACGTGTCGCTTTTACAAAAAAGTCCCAAATTGCGTCTTTTGTAGAGTGTATATACCTAAATGAGCAGAGATATTGTCTCAAGGCTGCTGGTTTGATAAAATTCACTGGTAATTCCCCAAACCCAATGCCAAACGTGACGTTTGTTGATATAATACACTCTCCACAGAAATCTCCATGGGGGCAGCCATTTTTCATTCAGAACCTTTAAAATAGTTCAAATATGGCGGAAATGGTCAAACAGCCGAGATTAGATGCGTAGAATCTGTCGAGGTTTGCCGAATGGTCGTCTGCTAACATCCGCCGTTTGTCAAAACGCCGGGAGCAATTTGTGTACTGTAGTGTATATTACTGATACTGGCCCATCTTCGTTTATGGTATTTTTACAAGTTGTCGCACATTATTCCATAACATTCCTTCAGTTCAAACGCTTCTCAGTTCCCATTTCGTATTGCAGAATTCGCCAACAAGGTAGGAATTTCTATGCCCACCCCTTCCAGCTTCAAACTTCAAGGACCACGGTAGGCTAGGTAGGCCTCTAACTGGACGGTTTGTACGCTCTTATATCCTATACATTACCACAATCAAATGAAGGCTACACTAGGGGCCTAGGCTTATTTCTAAGATGGTGTGTCAAGATAGGCTAGACGATATATATATATATATATGTATATGTATATATATATTAGGCTAGACGAGATATATATATATATATCTCGTCTAGCCTAAATTGCCTAACCTTTATTTTTTTCTATATATATATATATATATATATATATATATATATGCCTTCTACAAGCATTATTATTTGGTTTGTTGAACTAGTAGTAGTACTAGTACTAGTAGTCTTAAATGTAATGCTTGAGTACTTTGTATTTCAAATGACCTGTTAAATCAAATGATTTTCAGCACTTTCTGAAACTGCCTGGACCAATAGAAAATAATCCAGAACCATATTTTTAGCTTAGCAATAAAAAGACAGACAAATTGTTGACAGGTAAAAATGCCAGCTTGTTAACTAATAATAATTTTATTATCAAATTACAGGTTCACAAGGGACATTAATACAGATCATACAAAGATAGAAAAGTGTTACTCCCATTTTTCACGTTACTTGGCCTATTCTTTCCAAATAAATTTTTCCACTGAAAATTTGTTGTTTTGTCTTGCTAGTCATATCAAGGCGAAATTTCGGGGTAGGCCTTAATCTTCAGCATTTAATTTCATGACACAAATTTGGCGAGGTTCATTGAAAAACTCTGATATGAAATAGCATGTTTTGATTTTTGATGCTGGTGTCATTTAAGTGGAATCATACTGCAATTTCAATGGATAAGCTTACATCTTGTAAAAATATTACTTCAAAAATATGTAAAATTCACTTTAGGCCTATATAGACACACCACATTATTAATTATTTGTACATTTTATCATCAGTCTTTAAGCTTATTACTTCTTTATTCTTTTACAGCTACCTTCCTGAAGAAGAATAAAAAATACCAAGAATTAACAAAAAATGTACAAAGAAATTTAACATGTGATTTCACTCTCTGCAAGGTCTGTCGCTTTTTGTTTTAGAACATACATTGTAAAACTGTTTGTATAATTATATCTAGTCATTTAGATGTAGCTTAAACACTGTCAAGTATTTTTAAATAAACAATATTACTTACCGGTATCTACTATCTTGAAGTGTATTCTTTCATGAAATATCAAAATGATTGTGCTGTTAATGTGGATGCGGATAAATGCAACAGGATCATTCTTGTCACCTCTTAGTCTTAGTCTTGGCGTTTCTTCATTGTTGTGTTAGTGATGTACATGGGGAAAAACTGAACCCCGTCATTTGCCAGTGTAGGGAGTTCAATCACATGCCCGACAGCAAGGGAGCATTAGCCTCACATCCTACAAATTAAATCATCATGATAAAACGAAAATCTCGGCATGTTTTCTCTATCTTACTAGTTGAAAGGAACATAATATGGGGTGGCCTGGCCTATTATAGACATGCAACTGAACCAGTTATAAAACGTGTATATATTCGCTGCCTAAAGTTTTGGTATTTCACTATAGTAATAGTAATTAGTATTACTATTACAAGTCACAACAGTAACGTAACTTTGTGTTTAGGATGGCCTACTAGGCTTTATAGACCTTGCAATCTACAGGAGTACCTATAGTCAACCTTGGTTTTCTCTAAATTTATATCAAATCCAGACCAGACTATGCTAAACAACTATGCTGATCCTTATTAATTTAAATATTAAAAGTATGACCGCAGAATGGCACACAGTATATCCCCCCCCCCTTCCTCATAACGCTTCACTCACTTTTATTAACTCAACCATGCTTACATTTACCGACATAAGTGATAATAAACAAGTAGAATTTGCTTACCCTGTCTGGCAGCAACAATGTTAGTCTGTTACTACTCCTTGCCAGTTCAGACTTCAGTGACACATGGATGCTTGATCTGTCAATCGCCTAAAACAGGTTCGCGTCAGGAAAATATCCTTCATTATAGTACCCGGGGCACTGCTTCTTTACTTCAAACTAACAATACACTTTTCTTTCAAAAATATTCCAAAAAATTAGCGGGAAAGTCCAAAAGATTGGCACAAGATTGAACGTCGTTCAACCATCGCCATGCTTGTTTATGTCAAGGGGGATCACGTGGCTAAGTGGGTAAGACGCTAGCTCGCTAGCCTGGAGGTCGGGAAAGTTCATCCAGATTTTCCGGCGTGGTTCTCCCTTGTCAGTGATGCAGGACGGAGGAGCTGGCAAGGAAAGCTGTCTAGTCGTTTGGATGAGACGAAAAACCGAGGTCCCGTGTACACATTGGCGTGCACGTAAAAGATCCCTTGGCAGTTGGAATTCGATATAAGAGTAGGCCGTAGTGCCGCTGTCCGGGCAAAATTTCCCTCATAGCACACTGTATGGCGTATGCCCACCTTCATTAGCCCAGGTTAGGAGCAGAACAGTAGGACGTTAAACTCCATTTCATTTCATTTCATTTGTTTATGTCTAAGGCGCGTCAATGTTGTCTAAGGTGACGTCATTATAAAAAGTGGGAGGAGCTACAGGTCTCTGACGGAAAGGTCAATTTAGAACTTTTTGTGGACTTATTTAAAAAATTATTGAAAATCACAAAATCTCGATTAAAGGTAAATAATGAACAAAGACTTTAAAATACTTTGAGATGATATTTTACAACGTTTTGGGTGTCGAACTGTAGCTTATAACCTCTACTTTCCATCTACTGGGGGATTATTGATAAATCTTTTTAGCATGTACTAATAGAATTTCCAAGAAAACTCATCGTCTTGTTTGCATTTACATGGATACCAGACAAACCACAGCCTATAGCCAAACATTGTCCAGTGAACTTTTTGGACTTGTAATTAGCATTGTTCATGCCAAATTTGATGAAAATTCATGCAAGCATAACTGAGAAAATATCATGCTTTTGGGCCAAGTTTGGAACATAGATGCGGTAACTAAAATTGGTATTTTGTTGGTGATTAATATGTAGTTTATCATTCCTAATAACAAAAAATGCCATATCTTATTAACACAAATTACCGTGCTAGCTTTAAAATGTACATTTTAGACAGCTAAACGCCCCTAAAAAAAAACGTTCGAATATATCACCGTTACATCGTAATGTTGGTTGTGTTCAAATTTAGTGAAAGTCGGACCAAAACTGACAGACAAAATGGCTGCCGCTCGTAAGCAAATTGTGGAAACATGTATGTTGTGGACTCTCTAGATGTCAAAACCTTGATCCGATTTTGATGAATCTTGAAATACATGTTTATAACCCAAAGATCCTGGTTCCTGTTGATAGTCGTGCATATCAGAGCTTAGCTTCCTGAATTATGGCTCTTGATGGTACGAAAAATCGCGTTTTTAGCTTGTGGCCCCTCTAGGGGTCACAATTTTATCTGATTTAATAAACCGTATGAATATATCACCGTTACACCTTGATGATGCTTGAGTTCGAATTTCGTGAAAATCGGACCATAACTGCCGGACACAATGGCAGCCCCTCGTACGCAAATAATGTAAAAGTATGGTATATTAAAGTTGTGGAGCCTCTAGAGGCCACAATTTTTATCAGATTTTTGATAAAACTATAAATGTATGTTTATGTCACAAAGATCTTGGTTCCTTTCGATAATCACGCATATCTGAAAGTAACTTCCTGGATTATGGCCTCTAATTGTTCGAAAAATCGCGTTTGGAGCTTGTGGACCCGATAGAAGTCACAATTTGTATTCAATTTTAAAAACTGTTTAAATATATCACCCTTACACATCAATGAAGGTTGGGTTCCAATTTCGTAAAAAATCTGACAGAAACTGCTGGACAAAAGGCTGTACCTCCTTGTACGCAAATAGTGTAAAAGTATGTAGACACTCTAGAAGTCACAAATTTTATCCAATTTTGATGAAACTTGAAATGTATGTTTATAATCCAAAGATCGTAGTTACCTTTGATATTTGCTTATATATACTGTTACTTCCTAGATTATGGCCCCTGAATGTACAAACAAAAAACGTTTAAATTTTTCACTGTTACACCATAATGACGGTTGAGTTCCAATTTCGTGAAAATCGGACCAAATCTACCTGACAAAATGACGGCTCCTTGTACGCAAATAGTCTAAAAGTATGTCATACTAAGGTTGTGGACCCTCTAGAAGTCACAATTGTTATCCGATTTTGATGAAACTTAACATATATGTTTATCTCTCACAGATCTTGGTAACTTTCGCTATTTGCGCATATTGGGGGGTTGGATGGCCGAATGGTTAGCACGTGTACGCTGTATCATAAGGTCTGTAATTGAGTCAACTGGCGTGGTTTCGATTCCCCAGTTGTACGTGACAAGGATTAGGCTCGCCTGTCCAACCTCGTTGGTTTCCTCCGGGTCCTCCGGTTTCCTCCCACCGATAAAGACACCTGCGCGCAAGCGAATTATTGAAATAAAATTGAACCATATGATAGTTCCGAATTGACCTAGTTTGTGTCGAGTGGACGTTAAACCCCATCTCTCTCTCTCTCTCTCTCTCTCTCTCTCTCTATTTGCGCATATCAGACTGTAACATCATGGATTACGGGCTCTGATGAAAAATCGTGCTTTTATACGCCCACATGAAATGTGATTGTATATTGTCGTCACCCCCGTCCGTCCGTGATTTCGTCGCTGTAATTTCGAACTTCTTGACAACTTCTTTAATAGTTGCACAATTTTCATGAAATTTAGTATCTAAGTAGATCTTACCGATGCGACTTGAAAAATGTCATTAGAACTTTTTTTTAAATTATCTCCCCTTGATAAAATTAAGGATCAAATTTAAAACAAAAATCGACGAAATATAGGCCAGATTGCCTTGAAGTTTTCTTTCTCTACTAGCTAAGAAAGTACTGATGTGAACACAAAATATAAAGTCTGTCGATTGAATCGGAAGTGCCACCATCTTGAAACGTGAAAAATCCATAAGGCTTTTGCAATATTTTACTTATTTACAGACATGGGAGTTACATTTTCTGAATCCTTGAAGGAATGCCTAAAAATCTATCGGATCAGACTTGTGATATCGGTCAACTGATAGTCACCATTTTGAACTGAATATGAGAAAACGTGAAAAATCGAAGATAACGGACCTGAACAATAGATCGTATTTTGGAGATTACGTCTCTTATTTCTGGATAGCCGGAATCAGGGTCGAATTTATGGTATTTCAAAATGTCAAAATTTCGAATTTTGCCTCTGACGTTTTTCGTGCCGACAAAGATGTTTATGAGTGAAAAATGTCCATTAACGGCTTGGAAATAATCGAAATCGACCGCCGTTTCGTGAATTCGTCTCCTATTTCCGAAATTAATACATTTCTGGTTAGCCTCCTTCCTAGAATTTGCGGTGGCTTTGGAATCAATATATTTTCAAAACGTTTTGCGAATCCGAAATCACCGAAATTTACTGTTGAAAAAATCGACCGACATAGCTGTAACTTTGTGACTCTTTGATCTTTTTTACTAATTCTTTTTTCTTTGAGTACATGAAAACATTTACTTTAACTCTGCTATTTTCGAAATTCGAATATTACGTGATTGACATATCAGTACGATTTTCGTGAAATTGGTAATTTTAGTAGATCTGGTTGATCCAATTTCAAGGATATCATTAGAAATTTTCTAAGTTATCTCCCCTTGGAAAAATTAATAATCAAATTTTTCAAAAAAAATCGACAAAAAATAGGTCAGATTGCCTTGGAAATTTTTGTGTGTACTAGCTATGAAATTACTGCTGCGTACACAAAATATGACCGGAAGTGTCACCATCTTGAAATGTGAAATCTCCCTAAGGCTTTTGCGATATTTTACTTACAGACATGGGATTTAAATTTTCCGAATCCTTTAAGGAATGCCTAAAAAACGTTCAATGCAAAATTTTGATTTCGGTCAAACGAATGTCACCATTTTGAATTGAATATGAAAAACAGTGAAAAATCCACTTTAACGGACGTGAAAATAAACACTATAGGCCGTAATGTGTTCAATGCGTTTAATATTTCTAAAATTAATACATTTCAGGATAGCCCGGGATCAGGGTCGAATTTTTGGTGCTTAAAAATTTCAAAATTTCAAATTTCACCTTTGACCTTTTACGTGCCGACAAAGTTGTTTACAGGACAATTTTTGTCATTAATTTTCAGGTCAATCTGATTCAAAAATGTAACTTCCGTTCAATTTTTCGAAATTTTCCTGCCCTTTTTAGTTCTTTCCCGCCATTTTCATTTCATTGTCTCTTCCGTCCCGTTTTTAAACGGCTTGACCCATTTTCCGATTACAGACTATACAAGTTTCAGTTATTTGCCTATAGTTTTCAGATTATTTTTTTGCCCGGGTGCAGTGTTTCTAAGTATATTTAGACCTATAACTTCGCGAATTTTTGACCAAGTGTTATTTTTTCTTTTAATATACTTGATATAATCGATGACACGTGACGATGAATATGAAAGCTTTCATATCTGCATGAGAAAGTAGCAGATCTGGTTATTATTATTTTTTTGTGTGTGTGTGCATTTTCTGCAAATTGGATTTCTCAGAGTCTAACCATAGGATCTTTCTGAAACTTTGACCTACCCACCCCCCCCCCCCCGAAACAAAAATGGATTGCAGCTTTTGATTAAATATACTTTCAAAACGTTTTACGAATCCGACATCACCGAATTTTATGAACGAAGAATTTGACCTACATACCATAACTCTGTGACTATATGAACTATTTTACTAAAAAAAAATTCTTTGTGTACCTTGAAATATTTACTTCAAATCTGCTATTTCCGATTTTCGAATTTTAAAAATTACGTCCTTGACATTTCGTCCCAGAAGTAAAACCATACTGACAACTTCTTTAATATTGGTACGATTTTTATAAAATTTGGAATGTATGGAGATCTCATTCACCCAATTTCAACGATATGTAGATATGTCCTAACTTATCTCCTCTTGGAGAAATTAAAGCTCAAACGTTTAAAAAAATCGACACATTATAGGTCAGACTGCCTTGGAATTTTTTTCTCTACTAGCTGAGGATTTCCTGATGCGATATTATACTTACAGACCTAGGAGTTACATTTTCTGAATCCTTGAAAAACGTTCAGAGCAGACATTTGATTTAGGTCAACTGATGGTCACTATTTTGAATTGAATATGAAAAATAGTGAAATATCTACATTAACTGGCTTGTAAATAAACACAATAGGCCGTAGTATGATCAATGCGTCTCCTATTTCTGAAATTAATACATTTCAAGATAGCCTCGGTCATGGTCGAATTTTTGGTACTACTGGTCATGGCTAGCTGCATATTTGAATCCCGAATAACCAGTTGAATAACGAATAACGAGGCAGGCCGCCTTGTTATTCGTTATTCACCGCTTGAATAACAATCTGTTCAATTTACCAACTATACGTCATTTAATAAGTTTTCTACTGATGGGGGATACTTTGCAATCCATTATTCTATTGTTGTCTAGTGATCGTTTTGAATTAAATCCTCAATTATCCTCATTAAAGATTCATGAACACTTCCATATGTGAATCCCGAATAACGAGGTGAAAAACGAATAACAAACAGCTCGTTATTCGCAGCTTGAATAAGAAAGTGGACTTTTTTTCGTCTAGAGGTCGTTTTGCAGTGTTTTATAGTACTGGGGGATACTTGGCATCCATCATTCCAGTCATGGCTAGCTGCATATTTGAATCCAGAATATAAAGTTGAATAATGAATAACGAGGTAGCTTAAATTGCCCCTCGTTATTTGCAAATAACGAGGCAGGCCACCTCTTCAATCGTTATTCACCGCTTGAATAACATTTTCTTATCGACTATACGTCATTTAATAGGCTTTCTACTGCTAGGAGATAATTTTCAATCCATTATTCTATTGTTGTCTCGCGATCGTTTTGAATTAAATCCTGAAATATCCTCACTAAAGATACATGAACACCTTCATATGTGAATCCCGAATAACGAGGTAAAAAACGAAAAACAAACAGATCGTTATTGGCTGCTTGAATAACAATGTGGACTGGTTTTAGTATAGAGGTAGTTTTGCTCTTTTTTATGTTACTGGGGGATACTTGGTGGCATCCATCATTCTAGTCATGGCTAGCTACATATTTGAATCCAGAATAACGAATAACGAGGTAGCTTGTACCTCGTTATTCGCCAATAACGAGGCAGGTCACCTCGTTATTCGCCAATAACGAGGCAGGTCACCTCGTTATTCGTTATTTGTTATTCACTGCTTGAATAACAATCTGGTTATTTAACGACTATACGTCATTTAATAAGTTTTCTACTGCTAGGGGATACTTTGCAATCCATTATTATATCGTTGTCTCGTGATCGTTTTGAATTAAATCCTGAAATATTCTCATTAAAGATACATGAACACTTTCATATGTGAATCCCGAATAACGAGGTGAAAAACGAGTAACAAACAGCTCGTTTTTCGCTGCTTTAATGTGGACTGTTTTCGTCTAGAAGTCGTTTTGCTGTGTTTTATACTACTGGGGGATACTTGGCATTCATCATTCTAGTCATGGCTAGCTGCATATTTGAATCCCGAATAACTAGTTTAATAACGAATAACGAGGTAGCTTGTTGGTGAATAACGAAAAACGATTCAACTTCACACTGCCAATGCAAACAAATCATCTGTGCAACTTTTAAAAAATATTAATGAGATAGATTATGAAACAGCAACTTATATATTGGTTATGTTTACCTTAAATGTTTACCAAAATATGTGTTTTTGGCTTCTACATTGAAAATCGGTCATTTGAGTATGTAATTCTTTGCCATCGAATTTATATGACTTGATCAGTTAGTCTACCTCGCTATCCAGTAATTTCGCTACCGGTATTGACCGAGAGAGTCCCCCATGCGTTCCTCTTGTCACTAGTGAGAGAGAGAGAGAGACAGAGAGGGAGAGAGATATGGGGTATCGTCCATTTGGGGAAATTAATCTATAACTGTATGATTGGATTGTATCAAAACCTTTTTCGAGAACAGGTCTAGTAATATTTACACTAATAACTTCGAGAGTTTCTGACCGATTTTGATAATGACACATGACGATGAATATGAAAGCTTTTATATATGCATGGGGCAGTAGCAGATCTAGTTATTAAGCTTTCATTATTATTAGATTATTAGTTTTATACCATTACGTAGTTTAAAATCTATTGTTTCTCAATTTTTATGTTGGGGCATTTTAAAAGTGAAAATTCTGAGCTTAACGTTTTTATTTTTGAAGATTTCGACTTGAAACTTTCAGAATACATCACAAATTGGTGTATTAAGCCAAAACTGACTACAACATTTTTCCGATTATCCCTACTTTAAAGATGAAGTCAGCTTTTCAACTTCTTTAATTTTGCCTTATTTAAAAATATTAGTCAAGAAATCCCACCAAGTTAAAATTCACCGGAAGTGCTACTATTTTGAAAATGTAAGTCAATCTTTAAAATCCTACACGTGCTACAATTTTTATCCAATTTTCAATATCGTCATATTTTTGGAAAGCACTCACAATTCGAAATCGATCAGCGCGTTTAGAAGTTTGATATTTGACGTAGATTTGTTCAAAGTGACGTCATAATATTGCCGTTTTCTTTAACATAGTGTAAGACTTTGAAATCAGCTATAGTGTCAATGGCAAACGATAAATTGAGTCATTTGGTGCATATTTTGAATGTTTTATCAAACACACAAATGTAAACAAATGTTCTGTGCAACTTTTAAAAAATATTAATATGACAGATTATGGCACAGCACCTTTAATATTGGTTATGTTTACCAAAATATGTGCTTTTGGCTTCTACAGTGAAAGTAAGCCATCTAAGTATATGTAATTTAGTGCCATCGAATTTATATAACAGGTATAACTGGATCAGTTAGTCTACGTAGCTCAGTAAGCATGCATTTCGCTTTCTAGCAAGGACGCCACGGGTTCGATTCCGGTGTGGCCATTTAATTTTTATTTCTCAATTTTATGAAGTCATGAAGTCAGTTGAGTAAGTTATTGTTTGCCATGAAATTTATATGACACATCTGTTGTCTACATGACGTCTTCTTTGGATACCAGTAAAGCTACAGCTGACATGTCCTGCTGTTTTAAAGTATAAGTAAAACGATTGGCTCATACTTTGAAGATGTATAGGTGTCGTTTAGAGCACTAGAGCCTTTTCTTGGCTTCGTCGGCCAAAATGGGTTTCGTCGCGGTAAGGCACTGCCTCGCTAACCAGGAAGTTCGCTACCGGTATTGACCGAGAGAGTTCCTCGCTCGTGCGTTCCTCCTTGTCACTATTGTGTGTGTGTGAGAGAGAGAGAGAGAGAGAGCGAGAGAGCGAGAGAGAGAATTTAACGCCAACTTGGTTCAATTTTATTTCAATAATTCGCTTGCGCGTAGGGGTCTGTAGCAGTGGGTGGAAACCAGAGGAACCCGAGAAAACCCACAAGGTTGGAGAGATGATCTTACTCCTTGTCCCGTTGAACCGATGAATCGAAACCACCCAAGTTGACTCAATGACAGACCTTATGGTACTATTCGGCCATCTACTAGATGTTGAAGTTAATGTATAAGTGTGTGATTGGGTTGTATAAAATCTATCAATCAAACCTTTTCGAGAACAGTTATTATTTGTGTGTGTGGGTGTGTGTGTGTGTGTGGGTGTATGTGGGTGTGCGTGTGTGTGTGTGTTTCTTTCAAATTGGATTTCTCAGAATCTAACCGTAGGATCTTTCTGAAACTTTGACCTATCTCCACAAAAATAGATTTTGATTACGAATCCGAAATCACATAATTTTTTGAACGAAGAAATTGACTTACATATCTATAACTTTGCGACTATTTGACCTATGTTAATAAAACAAAAATGTCGTTTGGTACCTTGAAACATTTACTTTAAATCTGCTATTTACGCTTTTTGAATTTTGAACATTACGTCATTGACATATCGCCCCGGAAGTAAAACCAAATTGTCGACTTCTTTAATATTAGTACGATTTTCATGAAATTTGGAATGTCAGTAGATCTCATTGATCTAACTTCAACGATATCATCAGAAATGTCCTAACGTATCTCCCCCCTTGGAGAAATTATGGGGGAAAATTGGAAAAAATCGAGAAAAAAAGTAGGTCAGAATGCCTTGAAATTTTTTATCTGTACTACTGATTTGTACTACTGATCGAACCGGAAGTGCCATCATCTTGAAACGTGAAAAATCCGTAAGACTTTTTCGATATTATACTTACAGAACATGGGTGTTATATTTTTTGAATCTTTGAAGGAATGCCTAAAAATCTATCAAATATTACGTCATTGACATCTCGTACCGGAAGTAAAACAAACATGTAAAGCCTGTAATTTCAACCTGTATAAGATCGGTAGAATTCGATTATATCTGAACGTTGAAACTTGTAAAATGCTAGTAAACTCTCTTATAACCTCCCGTTTAGATTATTGTAACTCTCTATTCGTTGGTCCCCCTGCTACAACACTATACCCCATAAAACTTATACAAAATAAAGCAGCCAGAATTGTGTCATTAACCCCATCACGCCACCCTATTACCCCAGTTTTAAAGCAGCTTCACTGGCTCCCTATTTCCTTTAGAATTGATTTTAAAGTTCTCTGTCTCACTTATTTATCTTCATATTGTCCAGAATCACCAGTCTATCTCCATGATATTTTATCAAAGCACAACCCTCACGCCAACTACGTTCAGTAAACCAACATCTCCTCAACATTCCAAAATCCAAATCTCGTTTTAGTGAACGTTCTTTCTCAGTGACAGCTCCTAAACGTTGTCCATCACCACAAAAAGTAGCCCAACTTTCAGTATTTTAAAAAAGAATCTTAAAACAGAGTTATTTATTAAAGCTTTTAATTGATTATAAGTTTACTTAGCTCTTAACATGTTTTATCCTTTTTAAAAATATATATTTTGATGTACTTTTACATGTCTTTTATATGTTTTATAAGTTTACTGAAATACCTTTACTTGTCTTTTATGGTATCTTATAAGTTTACTAATATACTTTTACATGTCTATTATATGTTATGGTTTTCTTTGCTATACCTTATTTTTTTATTTCTAAAGAATCTATTCGCTTTTTCGAATTGTATCATTGTAAAAGCGCCAAAGAGCAGTTTTTCCCAGCTGGGTTTTGGTGCTATATAAGTTTAATAAATTATTATTATTATTATGACAACTTCTTGAATATTAGTATTATTTTCATTAAATTAGGAATTTAAGTAGATCTGGTTAATCCAACTTCAACGATGTCATTAGAAATTTTCTAAGTTATCTTCCCCCGGAGAAATTAAGGATCAAAGTTTTCAAAAAAATCGACAAAATATACGTCGGATTACCTTCAAAATTTACTTTTATACTAGCTAAGAAATTACAGTATAAATTACCTTAAATAACCCGAAGACTGGCACCCTAAATAGGTAACCCTAACACTATCCCACAGGTTGTCCTCTGGAAAACACCGGAAAAACCTAACCGTAACTCCCCGCAAACAGAGGACCAGGCTCTGGGTTACCTATTTAGGGTGTTTTCCGGTATTTAGTGTGTTTTCCGGTATTTAGTGTGTTGTCCGGTATTTATTGTTTTTCCGGTATTCAGTATAACATGGTGTTTTCCGGTGTTTTTCGGTTGTTTTCGGTGTTTCCGGTATATAGTATTGTCGGCCGGGATCTGGGTTGAATTTTTGATGTTTGAAAATTTCAAAATTTCGGATTTCGTCTTTGACGTTTTTCGTGCCAAAAAGTTTGTTTACAAGATAGTTTATTTCCCTTTTTTTTAAAAACTTACAAATTTGACCTAAATATTCGAACAGCTAGATCACGTCACGCAGCAACCAAGATGACAGCTTTTAAATTTAGTCTTTAAAATTATGATTGTTTTACCTGCATTATACTAGCCAATTTGCCGTTTGCCAGTTATAATCGGAAATCTACATCATTTTGCCAGTCACCGCTTACATGTACTGTAAAACAATCGTATGAACTTAACATGCAAAAAACCCTCAAAAAACTGTTTAAAGCCACTTTTCGTGACATCAACACAAGGAACAAGTATGCAAAGTCTTAATAAGATAAGTGTTGAAAAGTTAGTGTATGCGCGGGTTAGCTGGTACCTTCAAACGGTACTGTGAGTGCTTTTTCAATACTTATATATTTATTAATTATGGATGTGATATATTTTTGATGTAATGTTTGTACTTGATCACCAGGACCATTTTGATGTGAAATAGATGTATTGCCTTTGCATTTTGTCTTATCTATCACGGAGAATGTTTACATTGTGTCGATCAGCTGTCAACTGTCAGACATTCAAAATGGCTGACCCCGATGGGCTTGCCGTTACCTATTTAGGGTGGTTTCCGGTATTTAGTGTGTTTTCCGGTATTTAGTGTCTTTCCGGTGGTTTCCGGTATTCAGTATAACATGGTGTTTTCCGGTAGTTTTCTGGTGTTTTCCGGTAGTTTTCTGGTGTTTTCCGGTTGTTTTACGGTGTTTTCCGGTGTTTTTCGGTGTTTTCCGGTGTTTTCCGGAATATAATGTGGCCCCTAATTTTCGGAAGCCTAGGTTGAAGACATTATGTACGCGACTAGGAGGCAGCTATGTATTTGTTCTGCGTGTGTTTTGTTTGTATATTTATTCTGTGCCAAACACTGCTTCTTGTTTAAAATACCGTAGTAACCCGGAATGCAGAATTTGATCAAAATGTTTAATAATATACTCTTCAAAAAAGTAGGGGATATTCAGAAACAATATAAAAATGCGGAAATGCACTGCTGTAACCAGTGTATGTTAATAACAGGCCAATTGCCTACACATGAACATAAACAGTTCAAATGGGCGGCTTATTTGACGGCCCCATTTCACTCGCAAAGAGATACACTGTCAAAAGTGAAAATGTACTTTTTTGATTTTTGTCTTAATAATGAGTAATTGCTCCACCAATCCTCAGACATTCAGCAATTCGTCGTGGCATGCTCCAATTCAACCGTCTAATCACGATTTTGGGCAACCTGACCCACTCCTCGTGCAGTGCCACGGCCAATTCTTGCAGTGTTGTTCGTTGACGTTGACGTCGACGAACACATCTCCCGATCATGCCCCAGACATGCTCTATAGGAGAAAGGTCAGGACTCATGGCTGGCCACGGCATATGGACAATATGGCGACGCTGGAGGTAGTCATTCATGACACGAGCCAGGATGTGGTCACGGTAGTACATACCAGTGACCCTTCCTTGAACAATATGCAAGTCCGTTCTGCCAGTCATGGTGATTCCTCCCCACACCATAACAGACCCATGCCCGAATCTGTCATGCTGTCTTACATTAACGTTAGCATGACGCCCAAATTTATGCCTCCAAACGCGGGTGTAAATCGAATTCCTGTAACTTGGTACAAGTTTACAGAAAGCTGATTGGCCTTTTGTCCTCGATTTCGCAGGACCTGTGTACGAATGTATCGATCCTGGGCTTGTGTAGTGGCTCTAGGACGACCTGAACATGTGTTTGTTGGTACCGGTTCCGTGACACATTAAGCATGTTGGCTACTGCTCGCTGTGTAGAACCCATTTGAAGCATGCCAATAGCACGTAGACGTTCATCATGTTGAAGACGTCTCATTGCAAATTAAACGTAACACACTAAAGCAAAGATACGCTAAACAGTAAATCTTATGCAAGAACCGATAGGAAACCAAATATGGATAGGATAAACCAGCACTTCCTTGAAGTGTCAAATTTGACAATGAACCCCTCCCACGTGTATTTCGCTATTGCGTGTCGCACGTGCAGCTTAGTGGTTCTGTTGGGGCGATAAGTTCTTCATCTGTGTACATACTCTCAAAGCATGTCAAGTGTACATGACTATTTATTATATCAGAACCTGCATAGGTATTTGCATACCTACTATCAAACACAACTGAACGCTTACAACAATAATCTTCCAGCCCAATCTCATTGTTTTAATAATAACATTAATAATAATAATAATAATAGCACTTATATTTAAGTCAACTATTAAGTGTAAGAAAATCCGCCATGAACGTTTTGATTCTTTTGAAATTTTGGATTGTTCTCTACAGTTTTCTTTCAAGGAAACTAGGATTATTACAATTTACCGCCCGCCCAATAGCAATTTGTGTCAAAAGTTTATGGAAGAATTTTGATTATTTCTGGACCAGTTCATTATGACTATGTGTTGCAGTATTATTTGGGGGAATTTTAATTTTCATGTTGATGATTCCAACGACTGTACCGCGGTTGATTTTTGTGAGAATGTTGAATAATAGATCTCTCACACATGTTTCTTCTTCGGCTCATAACGGTGGACATATTCAAGATCTGGTGATAACTAATCCATGTGATATTAAACTGGATAACATCTATGTCTCGGACAAATTAATATCTGATCATTTCCCGGCAAGTTTTAATCTTAAGATCCAGAAACCACACCCAACAAGAAAGCCTATAACATATAGAAGGTTTAAATCACTTGACAATAAAAAATTTAAAGCGGAAATAGTCAACTCAGATTTCAATGACATTCAACGGATTCAAGATATACAAGAGAATGCAACCCGATATCACTCTAAGCTTGCTAAAATTTTGAACTCACTTGTGGCTCTTAAAACGAAAACATTTACTATTCGTTCCAATATGCAGTGGTTTAATGATTCTATTTTATAAATAAGGCTGAACATCTGTGGTGGAAAACAAATCTACATGTCCATAAACAGATTTATAAATCTTTAAAAAAAACAACGTGAATAAATTAACTGAAGACGCTAAAATTAAATTTTACTCTGATAGAATAGAAAATGGTGAAAACATACAAAAAGACCTGTATAAAGTTGTGAATTCCCTGAGCGGACTATTATCCCTGACAATGATAATGACACTGAATTCGCGAATTTATTCTGTGATTTCTTTCAAATAAAAATACAGAAAATACAAACTAAACTTGATGATTTAAATAAAACTATTAACTTTAATTTAGAAAATTCTGTTTATTTAGAAAATTTTAACTTGGTTAGTGAATCTTTTGTTTCAAAGCTAATTAAATCGTCTGCTCCTAAATCTTGTTCATTAGACCCTCTTCCGACTCTTTTTCTTAAGGACTGTCTATACGAAGTTATTCCAGTTTTTATCAATATTATTAATTCCTGTATATAGAGAATCTCCTACGAGTCTTGTTTGATATAAAAAAATATCAAGACACGTCGAGAAAGTAACAAAAACGATATCAAAAAAGACGAGTAGGAGCTTTTATTTATCACCCAATCTTTTCTTACATGCACAAATAAATAAATATAATTATTTACTGAACCTGATTACATTACGGCGTAGTGATACATCATATTTTGACAGCAATTCAACCATTGCAAAGTCCTTTATATTGACCCAGTGTTTCAATCAAGGTCAATTAAATAACAAAAGTTCATTTTTAAAAAAAAGTTACTTTTAATAAGAAATGAATTGTTCTTTGAAAATAAAAAAGTGGTTCCCTTTCAACTGACCAATCAAATTCATGTAAAAGGGGGGGGGGGTGGATGGTCGAATGGTTAGCACGTGCGCGCTGTATCATAAAGCCTGTCATTGAGTCAACTGGCGTGACAAGCAGTAGGGTCGCCTGTCGAACCTCGTGGGTCCCGAAATGACCTAGTTTGTGTCGAGTGGACGTTAAACCCCATTTCTCTCTCTCATGTAAAACGATATCTCCCATGTAAAACGAAATATATCACACAAGCAATATCTACTGTAGAATGTATTATATATTTTTAGAAAGCTACCTTGTGGGTAGAAAACAGTATTTTAGTTAATTGTAAATCCGTCGTCTGAATCTGTTTTGTCATCTGGGGTTCCTTAGGGCCCCGTTCTTGGTCCGAATTTATTTACCCATTATACAGCACCATTAGGTGATATTGTCAGAAAATATGGTCTCAGCTTGTCGATGATACTCAATTATATATTTCATTTACACCTAATTGTCCATCTTCTTTCAATTTATCAGAATTGCAACCTGAGAAGTGTATTAGTGAAATTAGAAAATGGACGTCAAAGAACTTACTAAAATTGAATGATGATAACACCGAATATGTATTTTTAGGCTCAAGGCATCAATTAAGTAAATTTGCACATGATAACCCCCTGTTGTAATTGTTAATTGTGATGTATTTCCATCTTATGCTGCTCGTAATATTGGCACAATCTTTGACAGTTGTATGCTTATGGGAGCTCAAGTAAATAATATGTTTAAATTGTGCTATTTTAATATCAGAAATATAGGTAAAATACGTAAATTTGTAATTGTAGAGTCCACTAAGTCACTTGTTAATTCTCTGGTCACTTCTCGATTAGATAACTTTAATTCACTTTTAGTTGGCTTAAATTTGAAGCTTATAGATAAATTACAACACGTACAGAATACTGCAGCTAGACTTGTTACTTTAACTAAGAAATGCGACCACATAACTCCTGTCTATAATTTACACTCCTTACCTGTTAAATATCTAATTGATTTTTAGATTTTATTACTTATTTTTAAATGTTTAAATAATTTAGCTCCTGTTTACCTCTCAGATCTGTTAGAACTTTATACACCTGGCCGAACATTACGTACATCAGATAAACTACTTTTAAAGCCCAAAAATGGTCAGCGCTCTTTTAGTTATCAAGCACCTGTTTTATGGAATAATCTACTATTTAGTTTACGATGTTGTACATCTCTGTATTCTTTAAAAAAAACAACTTAAAACACATTTATTTAATCAGGCTTTTAACTGCCTCTGTATACAATCGTTAACATGTCCATAATCTTGTTGTTTATTTATGATTATATTGTCACTTTGAAAAGTGCCCCTGAACATGTTATATGAAAGGGCCCACTATAAATATGTTGTAATAATAATAATAATAATAATAACTAGACCTGCAAGCAGCACTGAACCGGCTTTCAGGAATCAGACAGGAAGTTTGTCATACAATAGCCCATTCATCGAGCTACCAAACGATACTTTAAATGTTTTGATGCGGTCACGCCCGACGGCGAAATCACGATTTTTTCAAGAGCACCGATTTTTACTGGGTTTTTTTAATATCAAATTTTTGTTTACGGATTACGGATCATTGTCGGGATAGATTTAACACGGTGCATGGGAACTAAACTTCCTGTACCAGAAGTTTCAGAAAGATTCATTGGACAGTTTTTAAAAGAAAGGAAAATTAGAAGACATTTAACAATATTTAGCAAATAATTGGTAGTCTGATACTAATGTGTTATCTCCCTTATACCATTAGACCATTAGAAGAAGATATAACAATTTTTCAACTTTTTTCAAAGATTGTTTTTCTTTTTGGATCATGTATACTATACTGAGCGAAATGGAAAACGCATCACTTTTTTTCCCAAATATTTTATTACTAGGTGGTTTTGTATGTATAATATTATGCAATACTATGAACTATTGTTTCACACAATGCTCCCAAACGCAAAAAATATCGGCCCGTGTGCACAAAAAAGAAAATTGCACGAGATGCACATCAAAAACCGAATATTCACGTGCAGCATTGTGTCTGAGCCCTTTAAAAGCATGTTTTCAACTTAACGTGCAGTACATGAAATCTGTCGTAATTTGTTGTTGGACGTGTGAAGGAATCGAGCTAGAGATGCCGAGACTTACTGAAAATCAACGGAATGAAGCCATGGGAATGTCCAGGGCTGGCATGTCTACACGTGTTATTGCCAGACACTTCAATTGTCATCAGTCCACTATTGTAGGGTTGGTGGAACGTGTTCGAGTTACTGGATCAACACGCGACCACCAACGTCCTGGCCCTCAACGCATAACAACCCAGGCTCAAGACCGCTACATCCGGGTCACTCATCTGCGTGACAGATTCCGCCCAGCGACTCGAACAGGTGCAGCAGTCGTCGGAAGACAACGACCAGTAAGTGCCAACACCATAAGACGTCGTCTAATAGAAGTAGGACTCCGTGCACGACGACCTTATGTTGGAGCTATCCTCAGGGATCATCACCGTCAGCGGCGTTTGATATGTGCTCAAGGACACCAGACATGGAGAAGAGTAGACTGGCAAAGTGTGCTCTTCAGTGACGAGAGTCGCTTTCATCTTTATCACGCTGATGGCCATCAACGTGTGTGGAGACGTCTTGGGGAACGTCTTGCAGACTGCTGCGTCTTCGAAACGAATCGATGGGGTGGGGGAGTGTAATGGTGTGGGGAGGCTTCACATTTCATCACCGGACCGCCCTACACATTTGCAGGGGTCGCGTTAATGCTGTAGCCTACCGTGATGATGTCTTGCAACCAATTGCTGATGTCTTCAGCACTTCCAACAGGATAATGCACGTCCACATACCGCCCGTTTTAGTATGGACTACCTGGCTGCTAACAACATCAATGTCTTGGACTGGCCAGCCATGTCTCCGGACATGACACCGATAGAACATGTCTGGGATGAGATTGGACGCCATCTGTATCGGAGACCACAGATGCACACCATTGCTGCTTTAGAAGCTGCTCTAGTCCAAGAATGGAACAATTTGCCCCGACCTTCTTTCAAACATTGGTAAATTCCATACGACGTCGCTGCACAGCGTGCGTAAGAGCCCTTGGAGGACACACGCGCTACTGACATCTGTGTCGTACTTTTAGTTTTGACCCCTCTGACTTTGTACCGTTGATTACAGATTAAACATCCATAAGTGTACAAATGTGTTGTTATTGATGTGTTCCCATTTGGATATTGTTCACAATAAGAAGCAAAATAAATAAGATATGTTTATAGGATCATTTTGTTATACGTAAAACTAAGTTTTCCATGGCGCTCAGTATATATTGAGGCTTTTAAATTTAGATCCACACCCTAGACCACCGTTAGGACTCTAAGTAACAGAAGTTTAAGAAAGGAAAAAAAGAGAAGTTTTCGGGATGAAAGCATCTGAATAGCCGCCCAAAATGAAAATACTATATTTTCAGCGTCCCATTATATATTGCCTAACCAGCGCATTTTTACCATTTAGATGTCATATGATCGTCCATTGTTCGGGCTATCCAATGACACTTTAGTTGTTTTGAAATCTTACGTAGTAATCACTTTTTTCGCAAGATCACCAAAATGCTCCAAAACGGAAAATACTAGATTTTCGGCGTACCATAATTTATTTTCTAGCCATCTAAATCGTATCATTCAGATGTCATATGATAGTCCATTAATGGGGCTATCCAGCAATACTTTAGTTCTTTTGGTCCGATAACATCTGATGGAGTAATCAAGTTTTTCGCAAGAGCGCTATTTTTTTAAACATTTTTTCTTCATTTTTTGAATACTTCCGGTATGGAGATTATTGTCGGGATAGTTTTAATAACCGGATTGGCTTATCAAATAGCCACAGAGCTATGTAATGATACATTACATTATCTGATCAGATAAAATGCCCATGGGAAATCCTATGTTCAATAGTGCCAAAAATGCAAAAATGTCAATATATCGAAAATTAAATTTAATTATTTCAATACATACTATACATCATTAGAACCGTAATTAGGTCAGCTATCTGAATGTGTAACTTTTTTGTAAAGATTTGTTTAAATAATAAAGTAATAGAGCATTTTCGAAAAGTTCACGATTTTTCAACTTTTTTCGATTTTCAGTACGTTATTTTACCTATTCCAGACATTTCATGGATGGATTCATGCACAAGACTACCGGAGGGACTCTCGATAGGGAAAGGTTAAGAAAAATCCTTGGAGCAGTTTTCGAGATACAGGCGTCCTAAAACGCTCCAAATCAGAAAATACTTGATTTTCAGCATGTCATATGTTGGTGCTTGGTAATACTATCTGTATAAATTGGGCATGACACGACAGTCCATTCCTCGGGCCGCTCAACGAAATCTTAATTCGTTTAATCCATTGATACTGGACGGAGAAATCGAGTTTTTCCCCAAAACACCCATTTTTGCGTTTTTTTCGAAATATCTATCATTATTTCGACTACTTCCGGTTACCGGATCGTTGTTGAAATTGCTTTATCCAGCGGTCTGACTATATAGCTTTATGTTCCAGGACTTTCAGAACTATCGATTTATCCTTTCCAAAAAATAGAAGGGTTGGGAAATGGGCAGAAAATTCGAAAAAAATCGAAAAATAAAGGGCGATTACTCGGAATGAAACTTATATTTCTGGAATCGGATGGTCTTCAGGTATCCAAAAATGTAGATCAAATTTGAATTTTTTTAAAAATAACAAAAATTGTCTCGTAAACAACGTATTTCCAAAATTCGGAGAACAAAAGCCATAGATGAATGTTCGAAATTGAAAAATGTGAGATAGCTATTATCTCGGAAAAGATGCGGGGTTTCCAAAAATGTCATTTGTTTGAAAATAGGTAAAGAATTGACGAAACCACGGCCGATTTTCAATTCCGAAAAGAGGTACAAAATTCGGTTACTTCCGGTATGCGCAGAAGTTTCAAAATTGTTTTATCAAGTAGCCACCATATGGTTTCCAAATAGAAAATTTGGTTTCAGATCGATATCTCTTTTCGATCATGGAGAAATAGGCTCCCGCGGAAAAAAAAAATAATAACTAGACCTGCATGGCAGTGCTGAATCGTCTTTCAGGCAACAGACCCGAAGAAAGCATACGAAAGTCCATTCACTGAGCTGTCGAACGATACTTTAGCTCTTTTGATCTGGTAATATCCTACGGAGAAATCGCGTTTTTGGCATAAATCTTTATTTTTACGCATTTTTTCAAAATTACGGATATCGTATCAACTACTTCCGGTTTATGTATCAATTTCGGGATAGTTTTAAAACGTGGCGTTGGACTTTAACTTCCTCTACCAGAAGATTCAGAAAAATCCATTGAGAAATGTTGAATAAAACGAAAAATAGAACAGCATTTTCAGTGATTTAACGATTTCTCATTTTTTTTCAAAGTTTGAGGCTCTTTTTTGACCATTTATATCATTTCAAGTCTTTTACATTTGGATGCACACCCTAAAACACAACTCGCTAACTTCTAGATCCAATAGTCAATCCCCATATTAGTCGAGAAATTATCAGATTTTCCAGCTTGGTTCTTCCCTTGTAAAAAGTGTAAGGATGACGGATGGCCTGACAAAGGAAAACATATAGTCAGAGGGGATGAGAAACCTAGGTCCTATGTACGCATTTGCTTGCACGTTACACAACCCAAAACAATTGGAATACTAAATAAGTTCCCTATAGCGCTGCTGACCGGGCAAAAATCCTTCATACCACAATTTTCTAAATTGATTATCTATTTCTGGTAATGTGCAACACTTTGATGCCATTTTCTACCTAAGCAGCCGTGGGAGTGCCAGTCACATATTTTAAGGAGGGGTGGGGGTGGGGTGACCAAATGGTTAACGCGTCAGTATTCCATCATGTGGTCTATCATTGAATCGATTGGTGTGGATGTGTCATAGATTATGCATGACAAGGACTAGGGCCTGTCCAATCTCCTGGGTTTCCCCCCACTGCGAAAGTTTCTGTCACGAAGTCAAAGTGCTGTGGAATCCAGTACCCTGCTGTACGTGACCAATGCACAGGCTTATTTTTGAAATGAAGTTTAAGCATAAGTTATGCTCAAAATGACATACTTTGTGTCGATGGATGTTAAACCACATTTCTTCATCAGCCAAGTCGGTATAAGAAATAGATTTTCACGATTAGCTATTATACACGTGAAATAACAATGGTCTGTCATTGCATCAAGTGGCGTAGTCTCCGACACCCACAACCCCCTAATCTTCAACGCACAGGAGGGGTTTTAGACGGTTGTCAATATTTCACGAAAAGTTCCCTTGCCAATGCCTAACCGGGAGTTGTTTTTTTTAGATGGTTGATTATCCAATATATTTGGAGGTAGACCACTATTAATTTCTCCAATGTTGAATCACTGGTGTTCTACATGCAGTAGCCCATTTCCCTAAATTTCGTCGAGAACTTCCCTTTACAGCACAGCTAGTATGACATTATGGGATCATCAGAGTACTGAATTTGTATAAGGGTTGACCACCAAAATTTCAATTCACTGATATTCATAGCAGACTGGGGACAGAATATCATGACCGTGTTAGTGCAAAAACAAAACAACGCTTCTCGACTTGGTGTATTATTACGCCATAAAAGTCTCAAACCAGGCAGAAAATAGAAATTCAATACCTCTTCATCAATTCTACACCCCAATGTCAATACAGATAGGCAATCACAATGGCAAAAAAGAAACGAGTCGGACACCAAATCAGGCAGAACATAGATATCCAATACCTCTTCATCAATTCTACACGAAAATGTCAATACAGATAGAGGGGGGTTGGATGGCTGAATGGTTAGCGTGCGCGCTGTATCATAAAGTCTGTCATTGAGTCGACTGGCGTGGTTTCGAATCCCCGGTTGTATGTGGCAAGGAGTAGGGTCTCCTGTTCAACCTTGTGGGTTTTCTCCAGGTCCTCCGGTTTCCCCCCACTGCTAAAGACCCCTACGCGCAAGCGAATCATGTAAATAAAATTAAAAACAACATATGTTAGTCCCGAAATGACCTAGTTTGTGTCGAGTGGACGTTTAACCCCATTTCTCTCTCTCTCTCTCAATACAGATAGGCAAACAATATGCCATAAAAGGAGGGAGAAAAATATATCTAAAAATAACCTTCACTACCGGGATATGCAAAATTAATAGTGTTCTGCGTCCATCTAGCCACATCAGCTACAAAACGATAATGTACTTGTTTTGATTCAATGACACCCGACGGAGAAATCTCGATTTTCGCCAGAGTACCAATTTTTTACTGTTTTTTTTTCTCTCAAAATATCGGATATGTAACGATATTTAGCAAACAATTGCTAGTCTGATCCATTTTGTTAGGAGTAGTTACCTCCCTTATACCGTTACAAGCGTTATGAATCATATTGCGATTTTTCGACTTTTTTTCAAAGATTGGGGCCCTTTTTGGACCGTTTATGCTATATTGACCCTTTTAGATTTGCATTCACACCCTAAACCACCGTTAGGAGCCTAAGTAACCAAAGTTTAAGAAACAAATTTATAGTAGTTTTCGTGATAAAAGCGTCTGAATAGGCTCTAAAAAGGAAAATTCTAGATTTTCAGTGTCCAATAATCTATTGCCTTAAGCATCGAATTTGTATCATTTGAATGTCATAAGAACGTCCATTACTCGGGCTATCCAATGAGACTTTATTTGTTTAGATTCGGTGAAATGTGGCGAAGTAATCACTTTCTTCGCCAGATCACCATTTTTTTTACTTTTTACGTTTTTTTTTTCAAAATATCGGATATTTTTTCGACTACTTCCGGTTTTTTGATCATTGTCGGGATAGTTTTAACAAGTTGTTTGGTTACCTAACCTTCTGTATAAGAAGTTTCAGAAAAATCAACTCAGCTGTTTTCCAAAGAAAGAAAAATGGAAGAGCATTTTCAGTAATTTAAGGATTTTTCAACTTTTTTCCAAGATTGAGGCTCTTTTTGGACCACTTATATTATTTCAATGCTTTTGTATTTGGACCCACGTCATAGTCCACCGATAGGACTCTGAGTAAAAAAAAGTGTAAGAAAAATCGTAGTTGTCGTGTTCGAGAAAATGGCGTCTCAAAATGCTCTAAAATGGAAAATACTAGATTTTCGGCGTACCATAATTTATTTTATAGCCATCTAAATCGTATCATTCAGATGTCATATGATAGTCCATTAATGGGGCTATCCATCGACACTTTAGTTCTTTTGGTCCGTTTCATCAAATCATATAATTATGCGGTAGGGCTTCACCTTTATTTCAATGGGAATTGGTTTATTATATGTGCAGTGCAGTTTTAGGTCAGTTTATGTGTAAATTAAGAGAGCTATACATAGGCCAGTAACCTTTTTGTAGTCATTTGACTAAAAAAAAACTTGCGGAAAGGAAATCCGTAGGACAAGCCACTACTGTGGTAGGAGTAAGGCGGAAGACATCAGTAGTGGAACCATTTCTAAGTTAATCCCGAAGTGCGTTGCTATTGTAAGAATATATAAAATGGGGTTTACGGTACCGCTTTTTTGCTGTAGTTTGAGTAATGAGTTAGAGCGTATATTTTGTAGTCTAAAAATCATTGCTAATAGAAGACCTCATCCCCACCACCACGACCCTGTAATACACTAGCTAGCTTGTGTATTTCCATATTCCATTTCCGAGAGATAGATAGAGAACACGCGAAATATAAAGTGATTTTTCTTACAATCAGGGACCATAATTCATGAAGTTACGATTCGATATGCGCAAATATCGAAAGGAACCATATCTTTGGGTTATAAACATGCATGTCAAGTTTCATCAAAATCTTTCACTGTGAAAAACCGGGGCTAAGTCATCTGAAATCAAACAAATTTTACAATGTAGGTAGTGAAAACAAAATGTTATGTTAAGCGTTGTTCGAGGGTGGGGTGGGTGCATAAAATTCCAAATGCAAAGGGTTATTTTTCGTGCAGGCCAATATGCACACAGGATTTCGATTTTTCGTCCTACCCAAAAAACTGCACGGAAAGTTAGTTGTCGGGCCTTCGGTCAAGAACCACGGACAAAGGGAGAGAACGGGGACCTCTGTTTTTCATACCATCCAAGCGACTAGGCACTAATCCTTGTACCATGGACGAGGGGACGGGCGTTTTTCGTCCCATCGAAACGACTAGACACAGATCCTTGCTAGGCCTTCCATACTTCACCACTGCCAACGGGGAACCACTTTGACCTCGGGTTTTCGTACCATTCGAACGACTAGACACTTATCCTTGCAAGGCCTTCCGTTCTGCACAAATGAGCCACGCTGGCCTCGTTTTGTCGTAACATACAAACGACTAGACAATGTTTCATAATTTAGTCATGTTCGCGTGGGTGGGTTGGCAGCAGAATTGATATGTACATGATAGTGACACGAGGAGGAGGGGGGGGGGAACGGGGTGTACACAAATCACAGAAATCAGAGCTTTGTAATACACGCATATACTTGATATACTAAATACACAAATGGCTGAATTTCGAGACATTTCTGGCACTCTTTTAACACATAATGAGAACACTGCATTAATTTCTATATATCAATAAAATATGCCTAAGACCCATTGTATCATATATGATACACTAAATTTCGACATTGATTTTCAGAAAAAATATTGTTTATTTTTAAATTTGAATTAGACTAGTAACAAAATATATTTTCTGGCAACAAATAGCATATAAATAAAAATAGATTTACATCTGATTATTTTTTTTAAATGAAATCATTCCAGGGCTTTTATTGACATTTCAGAAAATGTAGAGTTAGTCCCATGCACTTGAGGCCAGGGTCCTTGAAGTTGTACAGCTGCACCCGGTGACCGATATTTATTTAACGGGGAATAAGTGATAATTCATATTATAGCAGTGAATAATTAAAATATTTCATAGGGATTATAATAATATGTATATCATGTCTGGGTATGACAGGGTTAAAACCAATATTAAATTCCGAAAATCGTTTTTTTGCTAAAACTATTTGTTTTAATGGGATCAAAATGGGGTAAAGGCAGGTGACAAGAACAAACGCCCTAAATTGACTAAGAAAAAAAAACGACGTAAGACAGATGAAAAGAACAAACGACTTGAACGAATGCAGGTATCACCTTGAAATTTTCAGGGTACCTGGGTACCAACGTGAAAAGTTGCTCGCCGGAATATAGTACTCATGGTACCGTTGGTTCTTGTGTAGCGCATGCGCGAAATCAAAACCAGCTAAACTCGAAAACAACCTTGTCGGCACGGAAAACATCAAAGGAGAAATTCGAATTTTTGAAATATTCAAATACCAAACATTCGACCATGATCCAGGCTATCCTGAAATGTAATAATTTCGGTAATAGGAGACACATTCTCCAAGTCACGACCAATTATGTATGTTTTCAAGCCCATTAATGTGGATTTTTCACTATTTTTCATTTTCAATTCAAAATGGCGTCCATCAGTTCACCTAAATCAAAATTCTACTGACTACATTTTATGGGCTTTCCTTCAAGGATTTGGAAAATATAATCCCCTTGTCTGTAAGTAAAATATCAAAAAAGCCTTAGCGATATTTCACATTTCAAGATGGTGGCACTTCCAGTTTGGGCTACAAACTCCATTTTTAGTGTACGAATCAGTAGTGTCGTAACTAGTAACGAAATAAAATTTCAAGGCAATCGGACCTATATTTCGTCGATTTTTATTAAAACTTTGATCCTTAATTTCATCAATGGGAGATAATACAGAAATTTCTAATGACATTTTTCAAGTTGTATCGGTAAGATCAACTTACATATTGAATTTTTAGTAAAATAGGTCAAAAAGTCACAAAGTTATAGCAATGTAGGTCAAATGCATTCGTTCGTAAAATTCGGTAATTTCGGATGTGTAAAACGTTTTGAAAACATACCTATTCCAAAGCCACCACCCATTCTTGGGGGACTAGTTCAAAGTTTCAGAAAGATCCCACGGTTAGATTCTGAGATATAAGATTTGCAGGAAAAAAACACAAAAAAAAATAATAATAACTAGATCTGCATAGCAGATATGAAAGCTTTCATATTAACTGCAAAGGGGGTTATTAGAATCTATTGAAACAATAAGTATAAATGTCATCAGGTATCTGAAAAATTACATTTACCTTATGAACAAAATGGGAAAAATACAAAACAAATATTGTCGACTTGTGGATACCATCCAAGGCATATTTAGAAAACCGTATATTATATACAGAGTACGCAGGACAGGAATTAGTTGTGCTTCAATGTAAACCGGCCCGTTTCTTGCCTTTAGTTTTAGAGTTAGCTGTGATTTTCAAAGGATTCAATCGGAAATCGCTGAAAATCAATTGGCTTCTTCATCTCATGACCTTAAACACTGTCAATCGGATATTGAATTTAGCCTCTAGAGCGTCCACACGATTTTTTAAAGTGATCAAGGGCAATAACTCTGACGGTAATTATTGGAAATGGTAGTAAATGTCAGATATCGCTGAAAATCAATACTGTAGGCATCTTCGTGTCATGACCTTAAACACTGCGCATAAATTTAAAGTCAATCGGATATTAACTTTGGCCTGTAGAGCGTCCACAAGATATTTTAAAGTGATCAGGGGCCACAACTCTGGCAGTAAATATCAGATATCGCTGAAAATCAATCGCCTACTTCGTCTCATGATCTTAACCACTGTGTATAAATTTAAAGTCAATCGGACATTAACTTTGGCCTCTAGAGCATCCACAAGATGTTTTTTAAGTGATGAAGGGCCATAACTCTGATAGTTATTATCGGAAATCGCTGAAAATCAATTGGCTTCTTCATCTCATGACCTTAAACACTGTGTATAAATTTAAAGTCAATCGGATATTGAATTTAGCCTCTAGAGCGTGCACAATTAAAGTGGTCAAGGACCATAATTTTGACAGTAATTATCGGAAATCGCTGAAAATCAATAGGCTTCTTCGTCTCATGTCCTTAAACACTGTGTATAAATTTGGGGTAATCGGATATTAACTTTAGCCGGCCGGACGGCCGGACGACGACAATATACGACCACATTTCAATGTGGGCGTATACAAATTAACCGATGGCATATAATATTTAATGTATGATAAAGTCAAAACAGTCGATTTCGGTTTTTGGTGTTGCGTTCATTTTTTAAAAAAATGTCTTTTACGGATAATGTGTATAGTACTAATAGCAATCACATACGGAAGAGGCGATAAGATCCCTTTGCATTTGGAATTTCAAAATTAATTAAAACCAAATTTAAATTCCGAAAATTGGTTGTTTATTTTTTCCTGAAACTCCTTTTTTCTAATCTGATCAAAATGGGAGTAAGTCACAAAGTGGTAATGGGCGTATTGTGTCCAAATTTCATGGTTTTGGGACAATCGGTGCTTGTGTCGTGGCGAAATTTCACTTTTTTCGCCCTTACAGAAGCCGTAAATGGCGGAAAACGCCGAACGGCAGGAACCGTGTCAAGAACAAACGACCTGAACAAATGCAGGTATCGCCTTGAAGTTTTCAGTGCACCTAGGTACCAACGTGAAAAGTTCCTCGCCGGAATTTGGTAGTCAACGTACCTTTGGTTCCAGCGTGGCGCATGCGCGAAGTTAAAAAAAATTACGGTCGATTTTGGGATTTTGGGATTTTGGGTATATTTCGGAGTGGTTTGGATCAGGGACTCAGATTGATCTAACATGGCGATCATAACACAATATGATAATCACTTTGAAGAATGAGTAAATTTTCGCGACCGGGTTGATTTGCTCTGCCCAGGCAACGTTCCTGTTCCCCGATTGCCTTCAAATTTGCACAGAATGTACCTTGGGATTCTAGCTATCACATATTAAAAATAGAAGAGTGTTGGATTCCGAGAACGTTCAAAAGCAATTCAAACCCACCCCCAACAATCAAAGTTTTTTTGCCTAAAAAATTGCCGTATTTTATTGAATTTTTATTGTTCTTGATATCTGAGGATTTTCTCAATTTAATATGTGATAAATATCATCGCGGCGCAGCCAACCGCTAGAAATTCCAGAGATTTGGACCACCGGAAGGATGCCTCAGCAGTCAAAAAAGGTCAAAATAGGCGATTTCGGTTTCTATTGTCGATACATCGTTACGGTCATTTCAAAAAATTGTCTTTTAAGGATAATTTGTATAGTACCAATACCTATCACATATGCAAGATGCGATAAAATCTCTTTGCATTTGCAATTTCAAAACTAATTAAAACCAAATTTAAATTCCGAAAATCGTTTTTTTTGCTAAAACTCTTTTTTTTTTAATCGGATCAAAATGGGAGTAATGCACAGAGTCCGGGGTAGTAATGGGCGTATTGTATCCAAATTTCATGGTTTTCGGACAATCGGCACCGGTGTCGTGGCGAAATTCCTCTTTTTTCGCCCTTACTGAAGCCGTAAATGGCGGAAAAAGCCGAACGGCAGGAACCATGTGAAGAACAAACGACCTGAACGAATTCAGGTATGGCCTTGAATTTTTCAGGGCACCTAGGTACCAACGTCAAAAGTTCCTCGTCGGAATTTGGTAGTCATAGTACCTTTGGTTCCAGCGCGGCGCATGCGCGAAGTCAAAAGAAATTATGGTTGATTTTGGGATTTTGGTTATATTTCGGAGTGGTTTGGTAAGTGACGGTGTATCTAAGATGGCGGGTATAACACAATATTATAATAACTTTGAAGAATGAGCAAATTTTCGCGACCGGGTTGATTTGCTCTGCCCAGGCAACGTTCCTGTGGTCCGATTGCCTTCAGATTTGCCTAGAATGTACCTTGGGATTCTAGCTAAAAATAGAAGAGTGTGGGATTCCGAGAACGTTCAAAATAAATTCAAAACCCACCCCCACCCATCAAAGTTTTTTTGCTTAAAAAATTGCCGTATTATATCGAATTTTTACTGTTCTTGATATCTGAGCATTTGCTCCTATTAATATGTGATAAATATCATCGCGGCGCAGCCAACCGCTAGAAATTCCAGAGATTTGGACCACCGGAAGGATGCCTCAGCAGTCAAAAAAGGTCAAAATAGGTGATTTCGGTTTCTAGTGTCGATACATCGTTATGGTCATTTTAAAAAATTGTCTTTTAAGGATAAAGTGTATAGTACCAATACCTATCACATACGGAAGAGGCGATAAAATCTCTTTGCATTTGCAATTTCTAAATTAATTAAAACCAATATTAAATTGCGAAAATCATTTTTTTGCTAAAACTCTTTTTTTTAATCGGATCACAATGGGAGTAAGGCACAGAGTCCGGGGTGGTAATGGGCGTATTGTGTCCAAATTTCATGGTTTTCGGACAATCGGTGCCGGTGTCACGGCGAAATTCCACTTTTTTCCCCTCATGGAAGCCGTAAATCGACGAAAGGTAGGTGACAAGAACAAACGACTTGAACGAATGCAGGTATCACCGGAATTTAGTACTCATGGTACCGTTGGTTCCAGCGTAGCGCATGCGCGAAGTCAAAACCAGCTAAACTCGAAAACAACCTTGTCGACACATCAAACACGAAATTCGAATTCTTGAAATATTCAAATACCAAACATTCGATCATGATCCAGGCTATCCTGAAATGTATTAATTTCGGTAATAGGAGACAGATTATCTAAGCCTCGACCAATTGTGTATGTTTTCAAGCCCATTAAAATGGATTTTTCACTATTTTTCATTTTCAATTCAAAATGGCGTCCATCAGTTGACCTAAATCAAAATTCTACATTTTCTGGGCTTTCCTTCAAGGATTTGGAAAATATAATTCCCTTGTCTGTAAGTAAAATATCAAAAAAGCCTTAGCGATATTTCACATTTCAAGATGGTGGCACTTCCGGTTCGGGCTACAAACTCCATTTTTTGTGTACGAATCAGTAGTGTCGTAGCTAGTAAAGAAATACAATTTCAAGGCAATCGGACCTATATTTCGTCGATTTTTTTTAAAACTTTGATCCTTTATTTCATCAAGGGGAGATAATACAGAAAATTTCTAATGGCATTTTCAACTTGTATTGGTAAGATCTACTATTCTTAATTTCATGAAAATCGTACAACTATTAAAGAAGTTGTCAAGTTGATTTTAACTTCCGGTTCGAAATCACAGCGACGAATTTTCGAAATGCGAAAATCCGAAATTGCAGATTTGAAGTAAATGATTCAAGGTACTCAAAGAATTTGTTTTTAGTAAATGTAGGTCAAATGTAATCGTTCGTAAAATTCGGTTATTTCGGATGTGTAAAACGCTTTGAAAATATACCTATTCCAAAGCCACCACCCATTCTTGGGGGTGGGGGGATGGGTAGGTCAAATTTTCACAAAGATCCCACGGTTAGATTCTGAGATATAAGATTTGCAGAAAAAACACACAAAAAAAAATAATAATAACTAGATCTGCATAGCAGATATCAAAGCTTTCATATACACTGCAAAAGGGGTTATTAGAATCTATGAATCAACAATCACTTTGACGGAAGATATTCTCTCGGCTAAAAAATCTTTCTTCTCTCAGCTACGAGAGATACGTAGAATTAAACCGGCCCAGAGCCGATCGTGTTGATAAGAAGCCGCTTATTCGACATTGACACATAACCGAAGGTGAATAGGCCTACCCGTCCAGTTAATACAATGGGCAATCTCACATCGGTCCACTAAAGCGAGGCACATACTAGTCGCCTCCTACTTCCCCAAGACATTTAGTCCAAACCTTGACTCTCATACATATAAACCATTTGGTACTACATGTACATGTATTTCGTACTTATATCATATTAAACCCCTCGGCCGCCATGTTGAATCACACAGTATTTAACGTTCTATATCCTAACATCTTTATGAAATCAACGACAAATCTAAACTTGGGCACTCCAACCATTTTTATTTTTACATCATTCAGTTTTTTTTAAATAAGTAATTCTATCACAAATTATAGTGAAGACTGGGCCACTAAACTAGTTACCGATCAGTTTTTCTTTGTGTTAATGCGTTCTACATTTTCAAAGCAATGATTCTTATAATGTGCGAGCCGCCATGACACCGGCGGATATTATAACTTCGATAGGCGAGAAACTTCAGGTAGCAGTTGGGTTTCATCAAATCATATAATTATGCGGTACGGCTTCACCTTTATTTCAATGGGAATTGGTTTATTATATGTGCAGTGCAGTTTTAGGTCAGTTTATGTGTAAATTAAGGGAGCTATACATAGGTCAGTAACCTTTTTGTAGTCATTTGACTAAAAAAAACTTGCGGAAAGGAACTCCGTAGGACAAGCCACTACTGTGGCAGGAGTAAGGCGGAAGGCATCAGTAGTGGAACCATTTCTAAGTTAATCCCGAAGTGCGTTGCTATTGTAAGAATATATAAAATGGGGTTTACGGTACCGCCTTTTTGCTGTAGTTTGAGTAATGAGTTAGAGCGTATATTTTGTAGTCAAAAAATCATTGCTAATAGAAGACGTCATCTCCACCACCACCACCCTGTAATATACTAGCTAGCTTGTGTATTTCCATATTCCATTTCCGAGAGATAGATAGAGAACACGCGAAATATAAAGTGATTTTTCTTACAATCAGGGACCATAATTCATGAAGTTACGATTCGATATGCGCAAATATCGAAAGGAACCATATCTTTGGGTTATAAACATGCATGTCAAGTTTCATCAAAATCTTTCACTGTGAAAAACCGGGGCTAAGTCATCTGAAATCAAACAAATTTTACAATGTAGGTAGTGAAAACAAATGTTATGTTAAGTGTTGTTCGAGGGTGGGGTGGGTGCATAAAACTCCAAATGGAAAGGGTTATTTTTCGTGCAGGCCAATATGCACACAGGATTTCGATTTTTTGTCCTACCCAAAAAACTGCACTGAAAGTTAGTTGTCGGGCCTTCGGTCAAGAACCACGGACAAAGGGAGAGAACGGGGACCTCTGTTTTGCATACCATCCAAGCGAGTAGGCACTAATCCTTGTACCATGGACGAGGGGACGGGCGTTTTGCGTCCCATCGAAACGACTAGACACAGATCCTTGCTAGGCCTTCCATACTTCACCACTGCCAACGGGGAACCACTTTGACCTCGGGTTTTCGTTCTATCCGAACGACTAGACACTAATCCTTGCAAGGCCTTCCGTTCTGCACAAATGAGCCACGCTGGCCTCGTTTTGTCGTAACATACAAACGACTAGACAATGTTTCATAAATAAGTCATGTTCGCGTGGGTGGGTTGGCAGCAGAATTGATATGCACATGATAGTGACACGAGGAGGAGGGGGGGGGGGGGAGCGGGGTGTACACAAATCACACAAATCAGAGCTTTGTAATACACGCATATACTTGATGTACTAAATACACAAATGGCTGAATTTCGAGACATTTCTGGCACTCTTTTAACACATAATGAGAACACTGCATTAATTTCTATATATCAATAAAATATGCCTCAGACCCATTGTATCATATATGATACACTAAATTTCGACATTGATTTTCAGAAAAAATATTGTTTATTTTTAAATTTGAATTAGACTAGTAACAAAATATATTTTCTGGCAACAGATAGCATATAAATAAAAATAGATTTACTTTCTGATTATTTTTTTTTAATGAAATCATTCCAGGGCTTTTATTGACATTTCAGAAAATGTAGAGTTGGTCCCATGCACTTGAGGCCAGGGTCCTTGAAGTTGTACAGCTGCATCCGGTGACCGATATTTATTTAACGGGGAATAAGTAATAATACATATTATAGCAGTAAATAATTAAAATATTTCATAGGGATTATAATAATATGTATATCTTTTCTGGGTATAGGGTTAAAACCAATATTTAATTCCGAAAATTGTTTTTTTGCCAAAACTCTTTTTTTTAATGGGATCAAAATGGGGGTAAGGCACAGAGTCCGGGGTGGTAATGGGCGTATTGTGTTCAAATTTCATGGTTTTCGGACAATCGGTGCCGGTGTCACGGCGAAATTCCACTTTTTTCCCCTCATGGAAGCCGTAAATTGACTTAAAAAAAAAAACGACGAAAGGCAGGTGACAAGAACAAACGACTTGAACGAATGCAGGTATCACCTTGAAATTTTCAGGGTACCTAGGTACCAACGTGAAAAGTTGCTCGCCGGAATTTAGTACGCATGGTACCGTTGGTTCCTGTGTAGCGTATGCGCGAAATCAAAACCATCTAAACTAGAAAACAACCTTGTCGGCACGGAAAACATCAAAGGAGAAATTCGAATTTTTGAAATATTCAAATACCAAACATTCGACCATGATCCAGGCTATCCTGAAATGTAATAATTTCGGTAATAGGAGACACATTCTCTAAATCACGACCAATTGTGTATGTTATCAAGCCCATTAATGTGGATTTTTCACTATTTTTCATTTTCAAATCAAAATGGCGTCCATCAGTTGACCTAAATCAAAATTCTACTGCCTACATTTTATGGGCTTTCCTTCAAGGATTTGGAAAATATAATCCCCTTGTCTGTAAGTAAAATATCAAAAAAGCCTTAGCGATATTTCACATTTCAAGATGGTGGCACTTCCGGTTTGGGATACAAACTCCATTTTTAGTGTACGAATCAGTAGTGTCGTAACTAGTAAAGAAATACAATTTCAAGGCAATCGGACCTATATTTCGTTGATTTTTCTTAAAACTTTGATCCTTAATTTCATCAAGGGGAGATAATACAGAAAATTTATAATGACATTTTTCAAGTTGTATCGGTAAGATCTACGTATATACTGAATTTCATGAAAATCGTGCAACTATTAAAGAAGTTGTCAAGTCGATTTTAACTTCCGGTTCGAAATCACAGTGACGAATTTTTGAAATTCGAAAATCCGAAATAGCAGATTTGAAGTGAATGGTTCAAGGTATTCAAGGAATTTTTTTTTTAGTAAAATAGGTCAAAAAGTTACAGCAATGTAGGTCAAATGCATTCGTTCGTAAAATTCGGTGATTTCGGATGTGTAAAACGTTTTGAAAACATACCTAATCCAAAGCCACCACCCATTCTTGGGGGGGGGGGGGTAGGTCAAAGTTTCAGATATGAAAGCTTTCATATTAACTGCAAAGGGGTTTATTAGAATCTATTGAAACAATAAGTATAAATGTCATCAGGTATTTGAAAAATTACATTTACCTTATGAACAAAATGAGAAAAATACAAAACAAAAATTGTCGACTTGTGGCTACCATCCAAGGCATATTTAGAAAACCGTATATACGCAGGACAGGAATTAGTTGTGCTTCAATGTAAACCGGCCCGTTTCTTGCCTTTAGTTTTAGAGTTAGGTGTGATTTTCAAAGGATTCAATCGGAAATCGCTGAAAATCAATTGACTTCTTACCTTAAACACTGTATAAATTTAAAGTCAATCGGATATTGAATTTAGCCTCTAGAGCGTCCACAAGATTTTTTAAAGTGATCAAGGGCAATAACTCTGACGGTAATTATCGGAAATGGCAGTAAATATCAGATATCGCTGAAAATCAATACTGTAGGCATCTTCGTGTCATGACCTTAAATACTGCGCATAAATTTAGAGTCAATCGGATATTAACTTTGGCCTCTAGAGCGTCCACAAGATATTTTGAAGTGATCAGGGGCCACATCTCTGGCAGTAAATATCAGATATCGCTGAAAATCAATCGCCTACTTCGTCTCATGACCTTAACTACTGTGTATAAATTTAAAGTCAATCGGACATTAACTTTGGCCTCTAGAGCATCCACAAGATTTTTTTTAAGTTATGAAGGGCCATAACTCTGACAGTAATTATCGGAAATCGCTGAAAATCAATTGGCTTCTTCATCTCATGACCTTAAACACTGTGTATAAATTTAAAGTCAATCGGATATTGAATTTAACCTCTAGAGCGTGCACAAGATTTTTTGAAGCGGTCAAGGACCATAATTCTGAAAGTAATTATTGGAAATGCTGAAAATCAATAGGCTTCTTCGTCTCATGACCTTAAACACTGTGTATCAATTTAAAGTAATCGGATATTGAATTTAACCTCTAGAGCGTGCACAAGATTTTTTGAGCGGTCAAGGACCATAATTATGACAGTAATTATTGGAAATGCTGAAAATCAATAGGCTTCTTCGTCTCATGACCTTAAACACTGTGTATCAATTTAAAGTAATCGGATATTAACTTTAGCCGTCCGGACGGCGGCGACGACAATATACGACCACATTTCAATGTGGGCGTATAAAAATTAACCGGTGGCATATAATATTTAATGTATGATAAAGTCAAAATAGTCGATTTCGGTTTTTGGTGTTACGGATAATGTGTATAGTACTAATAGCGAAATTCCACTTTTTTCGCCCTTACAGAAGCCGTAAATGGCGGAAAAAACGAACGGCAGGAACCGTGTCAAGAACAAACGACCTGAACGAATGCAGGTATCGCCTTGAAGTTTTCAGTGCACCTAGGTACCAACGTGAAAAGTTCCTCGCCGGAATTTGGTAGTCAACGTACCTTTGGTTCCAGCGTGGCGCATGCGCGAAGTAAAAAGAAATAACGGTCGATTTTGGGATTTTGGGTATATTTCGGAGTGGTTTGGTAGATGACGGTGGATCAGGGACTCAGATTGATCTAACATGGCGATCATAACACAACATGATAATCAATTTGAAGTATGAGTAAATTTTCGCGACCGGGTTGATTTGCTCCACCCAGGCAACGTTCCTGTGCTCCGATTGCCTTCAAATTTGCACAGAATGTACCTTGGGATTCTAGCTATCACATATTAAAAATAGAAGAGTGTTGGATTCCGAGAACGTTCAAAATAAATTCAAAACCCACCCCCAACAATCAAAGGTTTTTTGCTTAAAAAATTGCCGTATTTTATCGATTTTTTATTGTTCTTGATATCTGAGGATTTTCTCAATTTAATATGTGATAAATATCATTGCGGCGCAGCCAACCGCTAGAAATTCCAGAGATAGTACCAATACCTATCACATACGGAAGAGGCGATAAAATCTCTTTGCATTTGCAATTTCAAAATTAATTAAAACCAATATTAAATTCCGAAAATCGGTTTTTTGCTAAAACTCTTTTTTTTTTAATCGGATCAAAATGGGAGTAAGGCACAGAGTCCGGGGTGGTAATGGGCGTATTCTTTCCAAATTTCATGGTTTTCGGACAAACGGCGCCGGTGTCGTGGCGAAATCCCTCTTTTTTCGCCCTTACTGAAGCCGTAAATCGCGGAAAAAACCGAACGGCAGGAACCATGTGAAGAACAAACGACCTGAACGAATGCAGGTATCGCCTTGAATTTTTCAGGCCACCTAGGTACCAACGTGAAAAGTTCCTCGCCGGAATTTGGTGGTCATGGTACCTTTGGTTCCAGCGCGGCGCATGCGCGAAGTCAAAAGAAATTATGGTCGATTTTGGAATTTTGGGTATATTTCGGAGTGGTTTGGTAAATGACGGTGTATCTAAGATGGCGGTCATAACACAATATTATAATAACTTTAAAGAATGAACAAATTTCCGCGACCGGGTTGATTTGCTCTGCCCAGGCAACGTTCCTGTGATCCGATTGCCTTCAAATTTTCACAGAATGTACCTTGGGATTCTAGCTATCACATATTAAAAATAGAAGAGTGTTGGATTCCGAGAACGTTCAAAATAAATTCAAAACCCACCCCCAACAATCAAAGGTTTTTTGCTTAAAAAATTGCCGTATTTTATCGAATTTTTATTGTTCTTGATATCTGAGGATTTTCTCAATTTAATATGTGATAAATATCATTGCGGCGCAGCCAACCGCTAGAAATTCCAGAGATTTGGACCACCGGAAGGATGCCTCAGCAGTCAAAAAAGGTCAAAATAGGCGATTTCGGTTTTAGTGTCGATACATCGTTACGGTCATTTTAAAAAATTGTCTTTTAAGGATAATGTGTATAGTACCAATACCTATCACATACGGAAGAGGCGATAAAATATCTCTGCATTTCCAATTTCAAAATTAATTAAAACCAATATTAAATTCCGAAAATCGGTTTTTTGCTAAAACTGTTTTTTTTTAATCGGATCACAATGGGAGTAAGGCACAGAGTCCGGGGTGGTAATGGGCGTATTGTGTCCAAATTTCATGGTTTTCGGACAATCGGTGCCGGTGTCACGGCGAAATTCCACTTTTTTCCCCTCATGGAAGCCGTAAATTGACTTGAAGCCAGGGTCCTTGAAGTTGTACAGCTGCACCCGGTGACCGATATTTATTTAACGGGGAATAAGTGATAATTCATATTATAGCAGTAAATAATTAAAATATTTCATAGGGATTATAATAATATGTATATCTTGTCTGGGTACAGGGTTAAAACCAATATTAAATTCCGAAAATCGGTTTTTTGCTCAAACTCTTTTTTTTTTAATGGGATCAAAATGGGGGTAAGGCACAGAGTCCGGGGTGGTAATGGGCGTATTGTGTCCAAATTTCATGGTTTTCGGACAATCGGTGCCGGTGTCACGGCGAAATTCCACTTTTTTCCCCTCATGGAAGCCGTAAATTGACTTGAAGCCAGGGTCCTTGAAGTTGTACAGCTGCACCCGGTCGCGAAAATATAATTGCCTTGTCTGTAAGTAAAATATTAAAAAAGCGTTATGTAATTTTCACATTTCAAGATGGTGGCATTTCCGGTTTGGGCTACAAACTCCATTTTTTGTGTACGAATCAGAAGTGTAGTATCTAGTAAAGAAATACAATTTCAAGGCAATCGGACCTACATTTCGTCGATTTTTTTAAAAACTTTGATCCTTAATTTCATCAAGGGGAGGTAATACAGAAAATTTATAATGACATTTTTCAAGTTGTATCGGTAAGATCTACTTACATACTGAATTTCATGAAAATCGTGCAATTATTAAAGAAGTTGTCAAGTTGATTTTAACTTCCGGTTCGAAATCACAGCGACGAATTTTTGAAATTCGAAAATCCGAAATAGCAGATTTGAAGTAAATGATTAAAGGTACTCAAAGAATTTTTTTTTAGTAAAATAGGTCATAAAGTCACAAAGTTACAGCAATGTAGGTCAAATGCATTCGTTCGTAAAATTCGGTGATTTCGGATGTGTAAAACGTTTTGAAAACATACCTATTCCAAAGCCACCACCCATTCTTGGGGGGGGGGGGGTAGGTCAAAGTTTCAGAAAGATCCCACGGTTAGATTCTGAGATATAAGATTTGCAGGAAAAACACACAAAAAAAATAATAATAATAATAATCTTAACAGAAACAATAAGCTTTCATATGTAATACATATGAAAGCTTAATAATCTTAACAGAAACAATAAGCTTTCATATGCAATACATATGAAAGCTTAATAATAAATAATAATAAATTTAGTAAAAACAATAGTCTTTCAGACAAAGTCTGAAAGCCTAACTAGACCTGCAAGCAGCACTGAATCGGCTTTCAAGAAGTTTGTCATACAATAGCCCTTTTATCGAGCTACCAAACGATACTTTAGATGTTTTGATCCGGTCACACCCGACGGTGAAATCCCGATTGTTCCAAGAGCATCGATTTTTTTACTGTCTTTTTTTTAAAATATCGAATATTTTTTTAACTACTTCCCGTTTACGGATCATTATCGGGATAGATTTAACAAGTGGTATGGGAACTTAACTTCCCGTACCAGAAGTTCCAGAAAGATCCATTTGCCAGTTTTACCTCCCTTATACCATTAGAAGCAGATTCACAGATATAACGATTTTTCGACTTTTTTCAAAGATTGTGGCCCTTTTGGACCATTTGGAATCACACCCCAGACCAGCGTTAGGACTCTAAGTAACATAAGTTTAAGAAAGGAAATAAGAGAAGTTTTCGAAATAAAAGCGTTTGAATAGGCTCCAAAAAGGAAAATACTAGATTTTCAGCATCTCATAATATATTACCTAACCAGCGATTTTTTACCATTGAGATGTCATAAGATCGTCCATTGTTCGGGCTATCCAATGACACTTTATTTGTTTTGATTCGTTGAAATATGGCGTTGTAGTCACTTTTTTTCGCAAGATCCCCATTTTTTACTTTTTAAGGTTTTTTTTCAAAATATCGGATATTTTTTCGACCACTTCCGCTTTTTGGATCATTCTCGGGATAGTTTTAACATGTTGTTTGGATAGTTAACTTTCTGTACCAGAAGTTTCAGAAACACCCATTGAGCTGTTTTCAAAACAAAGAATAATAGAAGAGCATTTTCAGTAATTTGAGGATTTTTCAACTTTTTTCCAAGATTGAGGCTCTTTTTGGACAACTTATGTTATTTAAATGCTTTTATTTTTGGACTCACGCCATAGTCCACTTATAGGACTTCGAGTAAAAAAAGTTTAAGAAAAAACGTATTTGTTGTGTTTGAGAAAAAGACCTCTCAAAATGCTCCAAAACGGAAAATACTAGATTTTCGGCGTAACGTTATTTATTTTCTAGCCATCTAAATCGTATCATTCAGATGTCATATGATAGTCAATTAATGGGGCTATCCAGCGACACTTTAGTTCTTTTGGTCCGCTGATATCTGGTGGAGAAATCAAATTTTTCGCACGAGCGCTAATTTTTTTTATCCTTTTTCTTCATTTTTTGAATACGTCCGGTATGGAGATTATTGTCTGGATAGTTTTAATAACCAATTTGGGCAATTAGATAGCCACAGGACTCTGTATTGATATATTACATTATCTGATCAGATAAAATGGCCCTGAGAAATCATATGTTGTTAAAAAGTGCCCAAAATTCAAAAATGTCAAAACATCGAAAATTAAATTTCACTAACTCAATACATATTATACATCGTTAGAATCGTAATTAGGTCAGCTATCTGAATGTGTAACCTTTTCGTAAAAATCTGATTAAATAATAAAATAATATAGCATTTTCCAAAATTTCATGATTTTTCGACTTTTTTCGATTTTCAGTCCCTTTTTTATTATTATTCCAGACATTTCAAAGACTTATTGGATGTTCTCATGCACAAGACTACCGAAAGGACTCTCGATAGAAAAAGTTAAAAAAAAATTGTAGCTTAAGTTTTTGAGATAAAGGCGTCCAAAAACGCTCCAAATCAGAAAATACTTGATTTTCAGCTTGTCATATTTTGCTGTTTGGTCATAGTATCCGTATAAATTGGGCATCATTTGACAGTCCATTCCTCGGGCCACTCAACGAAAGCGTAATTCGTTTAATCCATTGATAATGGACGGAGAAATCGAGTTTTTCCCCAAAATACCCATTTTTTGCTTTTTTTTTCGAAATATCTATCATTATTTCGACTACTTCCTGTTTCCGGATCGTTTTTGAAATTGCTTTATGTAGCGGTCTGACTATATAGCTTTACGTTCCAGGACTTTCAGAATTATCGATTTATTCTTTTCAAAAAATATAAGGGTTAGGAAATGGGCAGAAAATTCGAAAAAAAATCGAAAAATAAAGGGCGATAACTCGGAATGAAACTTATATTTCTGGAATCGGATGGTCCTCAGGTATCCGGTCTGCACAGAAATTTCAAAATTGTTTTATCAAGAAGCCACCACATGGTTTCCCGATAGAAAATTTGGTTCCAGATCGATATCTGTTTTCGATCATGGAGAAATAGGCTCCCGCGGAAAAAAAAAATAATAATAATAATTTTAGTAAAAACAATAGTCTAAAGTCTGAAAGTCTGAAAGCCTAATAATTTTAGTAAAAACAATAGTCTTTCAGACAAAGTCTGAAAGCCTAATAATGTATTTTCCTTATCTGTATCAATTAATGTTGATGTTGATGGGATATAGAAATGATAAGTAAGATTCAAGACCTTTGGGATGGTGTAATTTATTTTTCCAATGATCCAGTAATTAACAGAAAAGGTGTAGCTATCTTAGTTCGTAATTATCGCACACAAAGCGAGTTGTTAAAGTTGTAATGAAGTTTGAAAATAAGAATGTATCTATATTTTCAATTTACGGGCCCAACTATTGTAGTACTAGAATTGAATTTTTGGAAGGGTTGTCTAATTATACAACAACACAGTTACGGGAGACTTTAATGAAATGTTTTCACCTGAGATGGATCGCTTTAAGGGTATTGAGTCTTGTAAAGCAAGCAGCATTGCTTTTAATAATTTTGCTTGTTATAATAATTCAAAAGATGTGTATAGACATATGTACTCTGATAAGAGAGAATATACCAGAAGATCTGCAGTTAACAATGAAACTAAAATGAGTAGGATTGATTATATTTTAGCTACTTCTAGTCTAATAGGTAATTGTAGAAACATATGTATATCGCATACAACATTTGGTGATCATAGTATGGTTGATTTAATTATTGATTTTACTGATTGTGAGAGGGGTAAAGGGGCATGGATTTTCAATAATACCTTACTGAAAGATGCTGAATTTTGTGCCAAGGTTAATGAGTGTATTAATAATGAAACAAAGTCTGAATTATATACTCAGCCAAATTAAAAACTTGACACTCGGGATTTTTGGGACTAGATTTTTAATATTTGGTTTAAGGCAACTATTTTAGTGTTATGTTGTGCACAAACGACCTTGACATCAACAGAAAGCAAGAATACATCTCTCCGAAAGTCCTTGACATTGATAACGTTCGTGATGTCACAGTACCCCCCCCCCCCCCAAATTGAAATTCACAGACTTGGAGAACAATCGGAATAAAGGCTGTGGCCTCCTCTAGCGTCTCGTACTGCCACACAACGTCTTCTCATGGATCTCAGAACATTAGTAAACACTACCCTCGGAAGACGTCGCCACTGCTCAGCAAGAGCATGTTGAAAGTCCTGCAACGTCAGTGGTTGATTCACTTGCTGACGAACACGTCGACCCAGTTCGTCCCAGATGTGTTCAATAGGATTAAGGTCGGGGCTAAGCGACGGCCAATCCAGGACTTGAACACCAGCATTTCTTAAAAAATCTGGGTAGCAATTGCTGTATCTGGTCGAGCATTTTCTTGTTGAAACGTTAGTCCAGGCCCATGTCTCTGCATAAACGGAAGAAGAACAGGTTGCAAAATCTTATCCCTGTACTGGACAAAAAGAATCCCAAACCATGACGCTGCCGCCACCAAATCGGTCAACTTCTCTGACGCATACTTGAGCGTAACGTTCACCTCGTCTGCGGTACACTCGGACCCTGCCATCGGCAAATCTCAAAGTGAATCGAGATTCGTCACTAAAGACAACCGAATTCCACTGTCTTTGAGTAAATCTTATGTGTCTTGTGGCCCACACAAGTCGGTTACGGCGATGAAGAGGTGTCAATATTGGTCCATTATAGGGCATCCGAGCTCGAAGACCAGCAGCCTACAAGCGATTTCGAACAGTTTGTGCAGTTACCCTTCCACCAAACATATCTCTACTTGTGGAGGTTGCAGTGACAAATCTGTTTCTAAGATGACGTAATCGTATTGCTTGATTTTCCTGGAGTGACGTCACACGTGGGGCTCCCGCCCTTTGGCAGTCGGCAATAGTTCCAGTTTGAAGCACTCTCATTCTAAGATTAATTATTGTCTGGCGTGAACAATTAAAGGCTCTTGCAACAGTGACCACAGGCTGACCAGCATAGAGCCTACCTATAGCACGTAGACGTTCTACATTTGAAAGGCGCGGCATTTTCTAACAAAGATGAAAATAACAATTTTAATTTGGTTTCCAGTTCATGTTACGTGTGCGTGTTCAGTTTAAGCAAACTTGCATCGATTGACCTCACCAGTTTGTGTTTGCACGTGTTTTTCAGGTTTTTTCATCTTTATATGTTCACGTGATCCACGTGACTTTACAATTTTATGAAATTAAAGGCTTCTTACAACTTACTATCGTTAGAAACACTTTAAAATTTATTTGACTTACCAGAATTTTTTTTTTTGTTGAAATTCATCAGTGTCAAGTTTTTAATTTGGCTGAGTATATGTTATGAACCTATAGTATGGTGGGACAATTTTAAATATAAATTAAGGTCCTATTGTCTGTTGGGTATAGTCATCGCAAATCTAAACAGGAGAAGGCTGAGTATTGGTTATTGCAAAATGCTCTTCAAAATGAATAGGCAAGATGATGGCAAGTGTGGACGGAAAGAAAGTTGTCTCCACTCAATGAATGTGTAATTCTAAAACTGGATGGAGATTTCTTTAATTTCAATTGTGATCTTATATATCGAACAGTGTATGTTGCACCGGAATATTCCCCAGTGCATGATAAACAGTGTGGAATTGACCCGTTAGAAGGTAAACTTTTTGAACTTGTGACAGACTATACAACTTGTGAACTTGCTTTAGTTGGTGATTTCAATGCCAGAACCGGTGATAGCTCTTTGCATGATCATCTTTTCAGTGATTCAGTCAAACATTTACCATGCTTAGATGATGCTATCTATGATATTGACGATTTCGATCTTCAAAGAAAGTCACAGAATAAGCACACAAATTCTTTCGGACTTCAATCTACAATATCCACATTGTAAATGGTCGGACACCAAATGACTCAGCTGTCCTACACAGATATAATGGCACCAACGTCGTTGATTATCTTATTGTTTGATATTATCACAGGTTTTCTGGTTTCTTCCAAGACAGAGTCAGATCATCTACCCTTAACCTTAAATATACACGTTTCTCCGAAACAGGAACCGACACTTTCTGAGACAGTTAATAGGCAGAAATATTCTAGACTAGTATGGAAGCCCAGAAAGGCAGAATACTATATAAGAAATATTCTTGAAAATTTCAGTAATTTCGATGACATTATCAAATGCGACGTAGAGAAATCTGTTGATCTTATAACCAACTTTGTGTGGACAAATGCTCAATCCGGATACCCCCAAAAAACTGCAAGGTCACAAAACAACAGCCCCCATGGTTTGATGATGACTGTCATCGTCTTAAGAATAAGAAATATGAGGTTTTAAACCAAGTTAGAATTAATAATACACAAGCTAATCTAGAAAATTATAATTATGTACAAAACAAATTTAGAAATGTTTGTAAAGTGAAAAAGTATATAACGATCTCTTGAAATCCCTAAATGATCCATCCCTATTTTGGGGTGTTATTAAACAGTCAAGACGTATACAAAACAAACCAGGCTACTCCATTATTAGCCCGGATTCATGGGTGAGCCACTTTAACACTCTTTTGGACAATGATGTACACATCTCACAGTACCAGACTGGTGATTACCCTTCACGTTCAAATGATGTTACCAATAGTATTGATTGTCAATTATTGAATGGACCCATTACCCAGGCAGAAGTGAGACAATGCTTGCTTAACTCCAAATCTGGTACATCACCTGGGCCAGACGGCATTGGCATCGATTTTCTCAAATCTTGTTCAGACAAATTTGTCCACATTTTCACAATTTTATTTAATGAACTTTTTAGTTCTAGTATCTTTCCAGAATCATGGTCAAAAGCAATTATCGCCCACTTCATAAAAATGGAGCCAAATCAGACGCAAACAATTATAGGGGTATATCCTTGTTGGACTACATGAGTAAGTGGTATACATCTGTGCTAAAAAGCAGACTGACGGTTTGGTCGGAATACCAAAACAAATATGAAGAGGCACAGGCATGGTACCGTAGTGGGTATTCGACAACAGACCACATATTCACTTTGCAGGGCTTAACACAGAAGTATTTATCCAAACAACGTGGTAGAATGTATAATCTGAACGTTGATTTTTCAAAGGCATTCGATCTTTTGAATAGGGTTAAACTCTTGGATCTCTTGTTTGCTAACGGTGTCTGTGGTAAAATGCATCATGTATTGAAAAATATGGACAAATCAGTCTCGTCTTGTGTAAAACTGGGACGATAAATAACTTCATATTTCCCATTTTTATCTGGTTCAAAGGTTGTATACTTAGTCCTATCCTGTTCTGCTTATACCTAAATCAGTTGGTCGATTGTTTAAGATCGGAACACAATAGTGTCATTTTCACAATTCAGGAGGCTCAGGACATCTTGTTATTGCTCTATGCTGACGATCTTGCGATTCCAGCGGATACTGTTGGAACTCTGCAATCTAAAATCAATACACTCAAAAAATTCTGTGATAGTTTTAGTCTCAAAGTAAATCTGTTGAAGGCAAAAATTGTTGTTTTCAGAAATGGAGGAATTAATCGAAAATCAGAAAAATGGTATTTTAAGGGTGATAAGTTAGAATGTGTACCTTATTATTGTTATCTGGGCCTCGTTTTCTGATCTCGACTAAATTGGTGCAAATGCATTTCTAATCTTGTGCTAAAGGCTGAAAAGGCGTATCTTCCAGTTAAAGGTCTGATCAGAAATGTTGGTCATACATATTTGAAAACATCCTTTAAGATATTTGATTATATAATAAGACCGATATTATTGTATGGATCTGAAATATGGGGATTCGAATACAGACATTGAACGTGTCCCACCCAATTTCTGTAAATTTCTTTTGGGGGTATACAAAAGTATTTCAAATGCTGGTGTCCTTTGAGGATGTGGACGTCAAAATCTATCTGTCATGTATATGACAAACAATATAAAATATTGGTGCAAGGTCGTCAGAATGTCGATAACTAGGTATCCAAAGCAAGTTTATTTAATGCTTAGAAGCATAGACAGTGCTGGTAGGATATCCTGGGTATCAAAAGTAAGAATACTATTAACGCCACTAGGATTCGCCTTTGCAGGGGAATCACAAATTATAGGTGATATCAATTTATTCATTTGTGATATTAAACAAAGACTGTCCGATATTAATATTCAGGAATGCTCTTCTAAGCTAGATTATAGTGAATCATTAAATGAATATAAGTTGTTTAAGATAAACATTTGTCAAAAACAATATCTGGATTATAGTCTTGATATACACTTTAAACGAAACATCACTCACTCATATTAAATTGGTTACCATTAAACACAATTCTATGCAGAAGGAATATTAATATTGACCCGGCTTGTCCTCTGTGTAAATCAGATATTGAAACCCTTTATCACTTTCTGTTCATATGTCCAAACTTGAGTAATATACGATATCTGTATATTCCAGATACTTTATGTAAACATTCTGTGTTCAGCGGCACTAATAAAAATCTGCACGTCAATTGACATCGGATGGAAATCTGTATCCCAGTATATTGATGTCGCATTATCACATCGAAAATTGGAAATGTAAAGAAATTGTACTTCAGGTCTATGACCTTATTACTGAATAAATATTATTATTATTATCAAAAGAAATCTGTAAATCCAAAATTAAATAATGAGGCTGTTATATTAGAGTTTGTCTGTATTTGAAATTTAGCGCTGCCAGGGTTACACAATGGTTTGTCTGTATTTGAAGTTAAGCGCTGCCAGGGCGCAATTGTAAGGTCCAAATTTACATGGGCGTCTGAACATGATAGAAAAATGAGTTACTTTTTGAAACTTGAAAAGCAGAAGCAGAGTTCAAATGTTATTAAAGAAATTGAGTCCACAAATGGTACTTTGACGGACCATGGTGATATCTTATATCAATGTTATGATAGTGATGTGCAAGATGAAATTTTTAATTATGTGAATAATGTCTTATCTGAGGATGAAGTTAAAATTATGTTATACTTATGTTATGTTATGTGAGCTTAAGGAAGCCGTATATTTTATGGCACGTAATAAATCACCCGGTTTAGACCGTCTGGCAAGAGAATTTTATACCCATTTTTGGCAATTAATAGGTCCTGTATATTTGAATATTTTAAATCATGTTTATGCATACAGTGAGATGACACGTACTATGAAGCGCGGCATGGTAACTTTGATATATAAGAACAGGGGCAACAAGTCTGATCTAAAGAACTGGAGTCCCTGAGCTTGCTCAATAATGATTATAAAAGTTTGGCAAGAGTTCTGTCTAATAGGCTTCGCAAGGTCATTGGATCTTTAGTTTCTCTGGAGCAGACTTGTTGTATTCCTGGAAGGGATATATCTAATAATATTTGTTGTATAAGGGATATTATTGATTATTGTGATGCTGAAAATGTTGACTCTTATATTTCAAAATTAGATGCTCAAAGACCTTTGACAGGACCTCAAATCTTTATTTATTTAGACTTTTGGATGAGTATGGTTTTAGTGTATACTTTTTGAACTGGATTATGGAGGAATAAACCGTCTGCAATAAAATATAACACAATTATTGGTGGCAAAATATCTGGTGGGTTAGGTATTCCCAATTTAAAGCTTAAAGGTCATGCTCTTGCCCTTAAGTGGCTTAAAGAAGTTTTTCTGTCCAGAGTATTGTTGTAACTGGAAAGCGATTATGTGTTATTTCTTAAGACGATATGGTAATTTAGAGTTAGATTATGCATTATTTAATGTCCATTTTGTAAATTCGTTATTAGAAAAACTGACAGTATTTTATAGCTTTTGTATTAACCTCATGGGGTCTTATTAAAAAGCATCAGCGTAGTTGACCTGAAACATTTTTAGAAGTTTGCAATGAACCCTTATTCAATAATAAGGCTATAATAGTAAATTATGGATAAGTGTTATATTCTGATATTTACCATAAAGCTGGATTTAGTAAAATATTTGATATTGTGTATTATGTAAAGCCTGGAATATTGCCTCTATACAGCATCTATGATATTATTAGCACTCATTTTGAAGATACTGAAATTAGAGCAGCTACAGTAGAAATATTTTATACAACCATTATAAATTGTATTCCATTGTCGTGGAAGAATATTATTGATCATGATTATTTTGATGGGTCAGTAGTTAGGGGGCCTGTTGAGGGATGCACTGACCTTGACCCTTGACCCCGTGACCTTGTCCATGACCTTACACTGAATGACCTTTGACCCAGTTTCCCAGTGACCTAGTTCGCCGTTACCTGACCTTGCACTGAGTGACCTGACCTAGTTCGTCGTGAAAGGAGGGCGAGAAAGAAGGGAGAAGGGGAGGAAAGGGAAACGGAAACAACTCTTTTTGCATTGAATAAGTTGGCCCTGAAAAGGGCCGTTGTCCTCATTAGAATGTGAGGGTGCGACGGACTTTATGCCGGTTGCGTCTGATTGTCTCCACTAATTCGGGCGACGGTCTTTTCCTGGGAGGTGTTTTTAATACTCCGTGAGCGACGTGTACGACACCGAAGGTATTCGCCTGGATCCCGCGTCCTTAAAACCAAACAAAGGTACGCGGGCGTTTAGTAACACAGCATGGGGGGGAATTCGGACAGAATACAACTTTCCCAAGACCGAGACCCAGTGACTATTTTGAGAAAATGTTGGACGTCACCCAGACCGTCCGAGATGTGCAGTTAGTCAACGACAATATGGTATTGATGTAAACGCTGAAGAAAGAAGATAACGTCGCACCCTGCCCCATCACCAACATAGTTATCGCGGCCTTCGTCACCGCCCAGGCCCGGAAAGTTCCAGTTTGGGCCAATGGAAGATCGAGCTGCCCGCGTGAAACTCTATCCCGTCTTGGAAAAGTTGGGAGACCGTGTATGCTATTTTGACACGGACAGTGTCATCTACCAATACCACTCCACCTCATGGAATCCCCCGGAAGGTTCCAGTTTGGGCCAATGGAAGATCGAGCTGCCCGAGAATGTCACCATTCGGGAATTTGTCAGCGGAGGGCCGAAGATTTATGCGTACAGGCAAAGTGATGGAAAAACGGTGTGCAAAGTCCGGGGATTCAACCTGTATTATTGTGCCTCCCAACAACTGAATTACACAATCATGAAAGACAACGTACGACACGTCAATCAAAACGAACCTCTCGTCATCTCCAATTCGTTCAAGATTTCCAGATCACGTGACCGACGTCTCTGGACAAGCCCCGAGAACAAGAGATATAACATCGTGTACGACAAGCGTTTTGTTCAATTCGCTGACGATGGCCAACCGATCAACACTTACCCCTATGGATACTGACTTTCGTGTTTCAGGACGATGGCGACCGAACAGAGAAGATGACGAACCAGCAGAAAATACGGATTTGATCGAGAAACTAAGACGGCGATGGCTCAACTATCGGGTCTGCAAGTGTTACCTACCCATCATAGACGAAAAGCAACGCGAGGAGAGTATCGGCTGCAAGTACGAGCACCCCAGTCAGAGATACCATTCGTGTGTGGGATTGGGCGCGTGTTCCATAACGGGCGTACCCTCACATCCCGACGACGATTACAATCACTACCTCTCGGTGGACGAGCCGAAACCAGAAGACATCGATAGCGTGCTAGGCAGTATGATGGACGATCCACGGGATCGAGTCAAAAAGTTGGAGGAAAACAACGATGGCGGGAAGACGTCGACGAACCCTTGAAAAAGTTCTGGCGTGTGGTTCCGGGATTTAAGACGGTGTTGATCAAACGCAAAGACGAGTTCGTCGAACACAAAGAAGAAGAGAATCCCATACGACGGTGGATAGACGAGTTACCGAAGAAAAGGAAACGATGGTCCCTAGATCAAATGGATATCAACGTCATGTCCGGCATGCTGGGAGAAGGTTGGGAATGTATTGGCAGACATCTGGGGATCAGAGAAGCGCGGATCAGTCAAGCCAAGATGAGTCATCCTAACAACGCGCGCATGCAAATTTTCACCGTGTTCAACCAGTGGCGACAAAAACACGGTAATCGAGCCGACCTGGTGACGTTGTTGGAGGCCTGTCACGTGAGTGAAGCCGTCATCGATTGGGAAGAAGTGCAAAAGTACGTGGAAAGCCTGGAAATCATTCACTAGACACGAACGAATAGAGAGAGGGTATAGCCTGTTCCCCAATCCAAATTCAGATTTAATGAACAAAAATATTGTTTAAAAAACCCCAATAGAAACGAAGGAAAAGAAAGAATCAATCAAATGAGAGTGATGTCACGGCCAAGACTATAAGGAGCGAAGTGTCAGAATAAAATTTCATTCTGCTCTCGATGGCTAGTCAAGCTTGTTTCTCTTGTAACAATGTCGGACACTGGTATAGAGACTGTTCTGCTCGTTCCCAACAACAGCAACGAAAACCAAGACAAGACAGACCAGCTTATGGCTCCTATGGAAGTTGTTACCTCTGTGGAGAGAACCAGGACACTGGGCACCCCAGTGTGGAAAACGAGTCGAAGTCCAAAAAGCGTAGAGTGACGAAGAAAGAAAAGACACTATCAAAAGAAAGTGGTACGGAGTCAAGAGACCCACCGACAACAATCACAAGTGCCTCAACTGTGGACAGCTCGGACGCGACCTGCTCGAGTGGCAAGAAGAAATCCAAACAGAAAATAACTTTGAAGCAGTTGCCAGTCGCATGTTTGACAACAACATCGATGTGCCCAGAGACAACACCCGCAGTCAGCGATACTGGTACTGGTGCGGAGAAGCGTTCGAACTCTACAGACAGGCGCTACAAAGAGAAAAAGAAAACAGCCGGCGAAGCTTTCCAGTCCACCAGTTATTTTCCCGACTACCAGTGAAACCAGAGAAACCACGACGCCGACTGTTCTCTTGTTGGCGGAGAAGGAAGCAGAAAGTTTTTCCCGAGCACTCATCCAATATGCGGGTCCGAGAGATATGTCCGAAGTCTTGTCGTATCCCCCCTGTTTCTATATGAGCGAATGGATACCCGTCGTCGTCACGTTTGCCGAGGTGGAAGACTGGCACCCACACGATACGATGCAGAAACTTTTGGGAAAAGTGTATTGGATTCCTCGCGTCCCGAGAAATGTACCCTGGATGAGACAAGAGATCCCGAAGAGAGAGCGTGATAACTAACATTTTTTATTTTCCTTAGTACTATTTTTTTGTATTGAATGTTTTATTGAATGCCATGCTATGTTTGTATTTTTTGTAAAATAAATTCTGTTCTTGATTCACTCCATGTCTGTTGTTCTGTGGTGGGCGCGAAAGTATAAAAGGCATGGGAAAAAGGCAGGGGGGGGGGAACCGTGTAAGATGGGTGTGGCGTTCAAACACCCCTTTACCAAGTTAGTCAAAAGTCCAACGGGTGTTGGAAAGACGGTCTTTGTGCAGAAATTTCTCCAAACATCCCTGTTCGATATCCCTCCCCAGCGCATCGTGTGGGCCTACGGGGAATGGCAAGAGAGTTACGATCGCTTTCCTTACACTTACGTCAAAGGTTTGACACACATTGCCGACGTGATGGATCACGGCAAGGGTCCACAAGTCTTGGTCGTGGACGATTTGATGTACGAAAATATTGCAACGACACGAGTGTCATTTACATTGTGCAAAACTTGTTCGACAAGCAACAGCGTACAATCAGCCTGAATGCCCATTACTTGGTCTTGTTCAAAAATCCCTGAGACGCCTCACAAATTGGCGTGTTGGACCGTCAGATGTACCGCTCCCACTCCAAGTATATGCAGGAAGTTTACGCCGATTCGACGAGTACCTCTCGCAGTTACTTACTCATTGATTTGAAACCCGACACGCCCGAAGCTTTGCGTTTGAGATCCAACATTTTACCCCAAGAGGAACCGCCCATCGCCAACGTCCAAAAAGTATAAAAGGGGATCTACACCCTCGAATTGATTATGTTAGTCACGATGACGCGAAAGAAGAATAGGCAGCGGAAACACCCGCCTCCGACCCTTCCCAGAGCGACGTTCCCGACCCTGTCGCCGGACCTTCGTGGTCCCAAGGTACGAAGGCAGACTCGTACGAGAATGAGGGCACCAACATCACAATGGCTGCCCTCGTTGACATCACCCGTCAGCCCCATGTCTCCCTTACCGGTCACACCACCACGTCTCACCTTACCGGTCACACCTCCACGCCACACAAGATTCCCTTCTCGGTCTCCCTCTCCGATCATTTGAAGACCCCGAAGAGAAAAGAAAGTTCTATAAAAGGACTGAAGTCCTTCATTCGCAAGTTACAACATCTGACTCCCGACCCGATATGGCGTATTAAACCTGGAGGACGTGGGTTCTTCGGGGGGTGGGGTGATTCGTATCTTGCTGCGATGGAAGGAAAAACTGACAGAGGAAAGAAACAAAAAACGAAATAAATTAGTTCGACGGATCGCTCAGCACGGAAGGGGTCTGAGTCCCAAGGAGTTGAACCAATATCAAGCATTGCTTCGCAAATTGACTAATCCACGCCAAACAGCGACTTCTCGATCAACAGGGTGGTGCCATTGGTGCATTGCTCGCTATGGCCCTCCCAGCTTTAGCCCCTTTGGTATCTAAACTATTGGGAGGACAACAGGGTGGTAAACATCAGTGGCTTAGAAGGCTATCTACATTATTTGGGGGATAACCTATGGGGGAAAAGGTATAAAAAGGGAACCGGAGAACGGCCCCGAGCTCAGTCATGGACACACTGCGGTACCTATTGAACACTGCACCCAAAGACCGCCCTCTTCAGCTCTAGGCTCAACCCATCGTCGACGGTGTGTGTGAGTGTATTGGAAACCTGATTCGCGGCAACGTTCCTGTGACCGAGAACGTGGTGAAGCGCATCCGTACCCGGCACCAATGCCATCGACATCGTGAACGATTTGGTTCGTCGACGAAAGAATACTTAGGCTCCACTGGGATGGTTTGGCGTGATGCAAAGTTTGAAAGTTACGAACATACCGCACGAAGCCACCGGCAATCAAGAATGGTGGAATGTGTTGTCCACGCCACCCGCACGGACTCCCGTTCCGCCGCGACGCGCGAGAAAGAAGAAAATCTCAAGTACGGATATCCCTACTACGTGTACACCTACCAGACGAGCCAGATAGCTCCCCTTGCAATAACTATAAATAGCCTGATCACATGGAAACCGGCTGAAACATAGAACGAAATCTGAAGAAAGTCTATTACGACCCGAAACAGCCGGCCGCTTTTTGTGGAGCCCTTGGTCTCCACAAAGCTACCGGTGTGCCCTTCGACAAAGTCAAAACATGGTTGAAACAACAAAGGCCGTACACCTTGCACAAACCACTGAAAAAGAAATTCCCTCGGACTCCCACGGTGGAGGCCGGCATGGATCATCAGTGGCAATCCGACTTGAGCGATATGTCGACCTTGGCCCAGCAGAATGAGGGATACAGGTACTTGCTGTGCGTCATCGACGTGTTTTCCAAGTACGCTTGGGTGTTGCCCCTCAAAACAAGACAGGGGATAGTTTGGTGGACGCCTTACGTCGCATCTTTCAAAGTCGACAACCCCAGCGACTTCAGACGGACAAAGGCACCGAATTCCTCAATCGAAAAATGCAAGCTTACCTGAAAAAGAAAACAATTCATTTTTTCGTGACACACAACGTCGAAACCAAGGCCAGTGTGGTGGAACGATTTCAACGGACACTGAAAGAGCGCATGTGGCGATACTTTACTCATCGACAAACACAACGGTACATTGACGTGCTTGGTTCGAGCTTACAACGCCAGACGACATCGGACCATCGGTATGGCATCCACAGACGTTCGTCCGGAACACGAATGGATGTTGACAACACCCCCACGCCCCCTCAAAAGGAAAAAGAGAACAATGGACGTCGGTACGACCGTACGTTTGGCTTTGCCGAAACACGGTGCCTTCGACACAGGTTACTGGCCGAACTGGACTCTGGGAACGTTTAACGTCGCACCCAACGTCGGCCCCGGTTACAAACTATTGGACAAAAGAGGCGAACCCATACAAGGCACCTTCTATCCCGAAGAATTGCAAGCGGGTCAAGTCAACGACGACGAGATCTTTCCCATCGAAAGAGTACTCGAAAGAAAAAAAGACAAATAGTTGGTGAAATGGTTGGGTTATCCGGCGAATTTTAATTCGTGGATCGACAGGACCAGCCTCCAAAGCGTATAAATAGGAGCAGTATCCAAAACGTATAAATAGAGGCGAGAGACGCCGGTGTCAGTCAAAATGCAAGACGAAACCACGTCCCCATCCGCGACTTCCCACAATTGGTCACTCTTGGGAAAACGTGTGCCACAAGCGGAAATCGTCTTTTTCTGTCAAGTGATTTTAGTGTACGTCGTGGCGGGTGTTTCATTGTCCCAATTGGCTTTCAAACCCGACGGATCACAGACCACGTTGTGGAAGTTCCATGCCGTGGTATCCCGACAACACCGTGTCCACGTATCAAAACACCTGGATCCACCACTTCTCGTCGATCACCGGGAATGGGAAGTGGGGCTGTCAATGATCACGTTACCTGACCAATGGAATAACATCGATCACCGAGACAATACGATCGGCTTACGCGTTCATTCTTGGTCGCCCTCGACCTAAGAACCCAAAGTATAGGTATGCTGGGAACACCACAGCATCGATCCCTCGTATTGTTTCAAGGGTGTCAAAGGCGAAGAGGCCAAGGGATCGATCGAAATGGAAACACACATCAAGAGTGACAACACCAACGATAGAGTGTATCTGAAAATCAATCACGTGCAGGCGCTTTTCTACTTTGACATGTTGCCGAGAATCGATGTTCGTCTGCGTGGACCCATCGTGTCCATGTTGGGATGGACGGGAAACGAAATGATGATTTCCCTGCAGTCCATAGAAATGACCGGCGACGATGGCCAAAGTCTCCTGCCTTACTACGCCCGACACACCCCAAATCTTCAAATCCAGTACGATCTGTTTTACGTGTACACGGACATTATCGAACCTCAGATTGTATCATCGTTACGCCAGGATTCAATACTTACCACTGAAGTACAGTCGACTAAACTCCATTGGTCTCTATATAAGGAACGGAATGGGAAACGCCGTGCCATTTCTCGACGGTAAGATGGTGGTCTAATTTCATTTCCGTCGCCGACGATGATTCAAGTGTACAAAAGCGGGGTGCTCAGACAGCGAGGGGCCGGTAGTGGTCTGGTAGTGTACAGGGGGGAATTCTGCGACAACGGTTGCCGGGCGATGGTCGGGATTGTTGAATGCCGTCAAATCAGTGGGAAAGGCTCTGTGGTCGGCCGGCAAAGCGGCCGTGAAAAAGAATGTGGCCCAAGTGTTACCCAAAGTGGGACAGAGCGTGCTCGACGCCGTCAGCGGTCGGGAAAATAGAACTAGAAGAAAGTCGGTGTCCAACACGGTGTCCGACACACTCAAAAACGTAGTCGCCCACCTGGAACCTATAAAAGCCCCCTCACGATCCCCATCCACTTCACATCGTCCGAAGAGGAAGAAGAAGACACAGGTCACCTCTCACAAACGACGCAAACTAGATGTCTTCGATCATGGCTACGCAGGTAATGCGTAATGATTCCTGTCATTTTTTTAGCGTACCCGACACGCAGACGGCCATACACAATGTGACCAATATCAGAAAGTATCCGCTGACACCCGACTTGAACCACGAATTTCATATTTCCAATAGCACCGACGATTACATCGATTTGGCCAACATGACACTGCATTTGGACCTGAAGGTGACCAAGAACGACGGGAGTGACCTGGATGCGGGCAGTCAAGTAGCACCCATTAACAACCTGTTTCATTCGTTGTTCAAAGACATCAAATTACGCCTGGGAAAAAAATGTCAACAGCTTGGTCACCACCTCTCTGCAGAACTATCCCCACCGGGCTTACTTGGAGACTTTGTTGAGTTTCGGTAAGGGGGCCAAGAACGATCACCTGTCGAAACAAGTCCTGTGGGAAAAAGACACCGCCAATCAGTTCGATTCCACGAGATCCGTCGCCACCACTGTGGACGGTGTACGACATGCGCCGAATAACAAAGGATTGGAACAACGTCAGAAAGTCATCGCTGCCAGTCGCACCTTTGAACTGCAGTCACGTCTACACTTGGACATGTGTCTACAAGATCGGTATTTGATTAGCGATTGAAGATAGAAATTGGAAAAACAGTCCCCGAAATTTTTTCTGATGTACAGCGAAGGCAACTATGCAGAAGACTACAAAGTCGAGTTCACCAAAGCCTACCTGGATATCCCGTTCGTCACACTGGCTCCCAGTACCCGGACACACATCGAACAGCAAATTCAATCACCTGAATCGCTTGGTGGTCCGAGACATGGTCATCCTAGGTAATCTGTTCGACAAGGAAATCCTGCCGAAGAGACTGATTGTGGGGATAATGCGCAACACGGCCTACGACGGAAGAAAAAACAGAAATCCGTTCCATTTCGAACACAATCAATTGGAAAACATCAAACTGACCAAGCACGGGGAAATCGTGAGCGAATACGACGTGAACTTTCCCCAGCGACAAGCCATCGCACCCTACATGGATTTGATGAAAAGGGTGGCCGTCTTAAACACCAGAGAAGACCTAGACCTCCCTTTTCACGACTATATCAATGGGTACACCCTGTATTGTTTCGATTTGACCAACGACCACGGAGCCGACGGTAACTACTTTCATCCGAAAGAGACACGTAACCTGTCTTTGGAACTCAAGTTCGGTGCGGCCCCGACAAATCACCCCAGTCTTGTTCTGTTTGCCGAATACGACAATGTCTTGGAAATCGACACGAGTTTTAAAAAAACATCTCCCCTCTATCGTTTTCGGGGGCGTGTGGGCTCGTAATCACCTGGATATACTGCACCCGACCTCGTATCCCAAAGCCCACGTCATCAACGCGGACGACGAAGACCAACCGGGCAAACATTGGACCGTGTTTGTGTGCGAAGGGCCAGATCACGTCACCCTGATATCTATGGAGAAGCCTTTCGACGTTTCGTTCAAGATCAACAACTCGACTACTAACCCAGATGGATTCAAGGACTCGACAGTGTCGTGTGCGGACATTATTGCTTGTATTTTCTGTGTCATCGATTTCACGTTCCTTTCCCATACCCCCTTTCCGTTTTCGATCGCGTGTATCATGTAAACGATATACTGGTCGAACAATGGGCTAGGGATCATTTTCCCAGCTTGAAAATTCGTTTTGTTTAAAATTTCTCTTTTGCCATGATAACTTTGTAAGTTTTCGTTTGATTTCTTTTGTAACCATAAAATGTTCAATAAAATGCCTTGTCGACAACATATCACGTGTCTGTTTTTCTTGTGACGTCATGTTTTTCTTGTGACGTCATGCTATTCTGATTGGTGAAAAATGGTATCGTCCCAACACATTAGACTCGCCCTGTCCCGAGCCATAAATAGGAGTGTCGAAGCCAGAGATGTAACAAGCAAAATAGATCGAAAAGATAAACGATTTTGCACAACTTGTGGGGGTTAATACCTTTTCAGGGCCAACATAATCAATGCAAAAGAGTTGTTTCCCCTTCCTCCCTTTTTCTCCCTCCTTCTTATTTCTGTCTTTTCTTCTTCTTTCCTCCTTCTTTTTCTTCTTCTTCTTCTTCTCTCTCTCTCTCTATCTCGCTCTCTCTCTCTCTCTTCCCGTGTGCGCGCCCCTCTCTTTCTCGCCCTCCTGTCCCGACGAACTAGGTCGGGTCACTCACTGCAAGGTCAGGTCACGACGAACTAGGTCACTGGTAAACTAGGTCAAATGTCATTCAGTGCAAGGTCACGGGGCCAAGGCCAAGGTAACGGGGTCAAAGCTAAGTTCACGGGGCCAAGGTCACGGGGGTCAAAGGTCAGTGCGTCCCGCAACAGGCCCCCTAACTACTGGGTCGATAGTTATGATTTTAAAACCAAAATTTTATATTATATTTTATTATTCCCCCAACTAGTATGGTTTTCTGGACAAATCTGGGTTTTAATGTTAACTGGAAATTAGCTTGGGATTACTTATATCGTGTGTTTAAAAATCCAGATTTAATTCAGTTGGATTTTAAGATTTTGCACAACATTTTATGGACCAAAGAGAAATTGTTTTTCATTAATAAAGTAAATCTTTGTCCAGTATGTAATAATTCTGTTGAAACGTTGCTCAATTTATTTGTTGATTGTCTAGAACTCAGGGTTTTATTTGATTTTATCGAAGGTAAGATAATATATATTTTTAGGGACGGTTATACTGTTGAGCAGTTTAAGTATCGGTTTTTATTTGGGACCCTCTAGAAGTCATAATTTTATCTGGTTTTGATGAAGCTTAAAATATGTTTATATCCCGAACATCTAGATTCCTGTAGATTCACGCATATCGGACCGTAACTTCCTTGATTATGTCCCCTGATTGTACGAAAAATCGTTTCATTTTTTTTTTGCCTTGTTCTCTGTCCATCTCTTGAAAAATGTGGGCGTATCTTGCATGGTAACCACATGTTTAAAGAAAATGTCAAACTTTAACATCGGGTAAAATGTTGATGGTAAACCATTAACTAAGCCATTTGATGCTTACAACAATCGGTCTGTAAACATGAACATGAAAATGAACACAATAGGCCGTAGTTTTAAGAATAAGTCTCTTATTACCGAAATGACCCGCGACCAGGGTCAAATTATTAGTATTTGAAAATGTCGCAATTTCGAATTTTACCTTTGACGTTTTTCTTGCCTACGAAGTTGTTTACGAGTGAAAAATTGCATGAACTTCGCGAGTTTTTTACCGATTTTAATGATTACTTTTTCTTGTTGAGATTGTTTATATAACCCATGACATGTGACAGGAAGTGACCGTGAATATTAAAAAGCTTTCATATCTGCCTGGCAGATCTAGTTATTATTATTATTATTTTGTTTTTTGCCGATTTTAGTCAGAAGTTGCAGCCAAAACTGTGCACGGTGCAAACATTCTACCAACGTAGGCAAAGTGTGCCACCGTGCAACTTAATATTAAACATAAATTGGGTCATTTTTGACAAACAGGAAGCGTTTAACGGATGGGACAAAAAGCAATCCCAGATTGCCCATATTATATCGGTTATTTCTCAACGGGTCTTCTTTGGGTTTTCAGTTTTGGCGTCTTTGGACGAATCCCTTATGGAATCTGATTGACGGTTTTTCGAAATCGAAATTTCGCTCGATTAATATTAGCTTCAAAGATTTGCGAAAGTTTTCTTCGTCATTTTTTCGACATTCAAGATGGCGTATCTCCGTCACTATTTGATGTATCAAGTTGATACTTGGTTGGAATAAGGAAAACATTAATGCCTTCACAATGGCATATTGAGAAAGTTTGTGACGGCTTTCGGAAACTTTTGGAAATTACCGAGGCCTTCCGATTTTTCGCGAACATGAATAGTTCTCTCCATTTTCAAAATAGACAAAAATGGCATATAGTGGTTTTAGCCCCAGATATTATCTTTCGTTTTCAAAGACCTTGTTCAATAACATTTTCAACCGCTTGGCCGCCATATTGAATTTTACAAAAAACATTCAAATTGATATTCCGCCGCCATTTTAATTCCGATTTTCGAAAACGTGTTTTTTTTGTATTGAACCTATTTCAAATTCTTAAGGAGCCGATTTTTGAATTTCGATTTTGTTTACTTCCGGTTTCACCTTGAATTATAACTTTCGATTTTATCAACAGTTCATAATAACAGGTTTTTCTGCTTTAATAGGTATCGGATGTTACTATGCTAAATAATTTATGGTGCAACTTGTTTGTTGATGTGACAATGCGTGACCTGGCGTACCGAAACCGGTCAGTACTCTTATTATTATTATTATTATTTTATTATCAGTCATTGATACCAAAACCACACACTAGTTTCAATTCTAACTTGCAATATATTCGTCTGGTCTGTTATTGAACAGATTTTCTAATATTTACAAATTCATATTGTCGTTATGATTATTCCGAGCAGAACGAAGTTAAGAGGCGTGGGGGCGGGGATTTTGAAATTGACTACGCCCGTCTGTCCTTCTGCCCCGGTATTTCTCCCATGGCAATTCCGGGGAGCCATTGGAGATATATTTACGAAACTGTGTACACACATCCAATCTAAAATAGTAGTTATACCTTTTCTAATTACACATTTCTCAGTTAAACCGGTGAATATATGTTTATGAAACTGTGTACACACAACTTTTTATGTTTTTTGCTAATTACAGTTTCTCAGATTTGTTTACAAAAATTGTTGACTTCGGTATACATGTACAATTTGTATTGCGGAGAATATATGATATCTTTACGAAACTGTGTTCACATATATCAGCCGTTCGTTTTCGCATTCAAAAATTCTCAGTTGAATAAATATTCTACTGTAACACATTTTGGTATGAAATTATTATTCTGGAGCACACCCCCAGAAGACATTCAAGATGGCTTGATGGATCTTTATAAACGTTTGTGTTCAAACTTACATCCTTCATACAATTAGTACTGTGCATATAAACTATTCGGTCATTTGATACTTTGATACCGTAATTTTTGAAAAAAATGGGACTGGTAGTTTTTAACAGAACTCAATGTATGTCCACGATAACCATGTAGCATAATTTGGGAAGCCTTATATTATTTGCTATACATTATATAACTAGTAAAGAACTAGTATTTTGTTGTTGCTTACCAGTAGCACGGAGATTGGGTACCTCTTTACCTTCCAAAACATGTCTCAATTACGAGAGATATTTGTGAATTTTAATATTGTGGTTAACGTCTGTAATAAACTTACCATGAGCATCTTGGGACGTTATCTAATCCGGATTCCGAACATAATCTGTGTAAAAGCTTCGATAAATGTTCTCTAGCATCTGTGCCCAATCCTTCTATGGATATTTCGCCCGTTATTTCTGGTAGAAATATTTTTTCTTGGGGTAAGTAATCTTTCTCTGGTAGATTGTATGTTTTTTCTAGCCCTTTAAAATACATAATGGAAATGGATAATATAAGTGCTTTACAGATTTTATCGTGCAATACTGACAATGTTTATTGGTATACATGTTGTTGGTTCGTTTTGGTGATTTTGATTGGTTTACATCATGACGTTTTAACTAAAAAAAACTGAAGTAAACAATGGATGAAACCTAGTGTTAGAAAATCTTCATATTGGAAATAATGGCGTAAGCAAACAATCCATGAATAATTATTATATTGTTTGATGATTAGAATCGAATTTCTTTGACCCGATCAATGTTAAATTAAACTTGATATTAACTCAAAACCTGATGCTAACAAGGTTCAAAATATTTTTAATCCTACATTTAAAACAGTGAAGTAAATGTAGAAAACAAACACAAGATGACGACTTCACGCTTGCGATAGTTTGTATGGAGCGGAAATTAATCTATACAGATGCATATGTTTACACTAAAATGTCTTCTATAATGAAATTGTTCAAGTGAAATAAACGTATAGATAAGATCAATGTTAGGTGATGCGCTCCATTACCATATTTACACACTTCTAATGTATTTAATACATAAATCATGTATCTATTGTTATATAGTAAATAATCATATGTCAAGTACTGATTGCTCTAGTCGTTTTATATAGTTAGTTTCTTAAACAACCCTATTTCAATTCATTATTAATTGTACACGCTAAAATAAAAATACGCCATCTCACAATTGTGTGATTCCAGGAACTATGCCGATATAAAGCACTATAAAATGAAAAGCCTAATCAAAACCGGTGATGAAATGACAGTCCGGCGTCATCATTTTTCATGAATAATTAAGGTTTATGTCTAAAGGATAGGTTACAACCGATGAAACATAAGCAGACCAGTAGCAGGCTAGAACATTTTATACACATTGTCACGATTTTAATGTTCAAAAGTTTTGAAATTTTGTTCAGAACTGTAGCAATTTTAATGGCAAAATATTTCAATGTCGTTTTGTCCCGTGACTTTATATATTTAGATATCAGTAAATTTCAAAAGTTTTAACTTGGCTTCCACAAAATATATTCCTACGTTATGCACCTGCACTTGCGAGAGAGTTGCGCATTGGCTAAAGTAGGGAAACTTTCATCCCCGTGTTCCAATTTACCCAGCTGCAGGTAAATTAAATGGCCATCGAAACTTCTGAGTGATGCTAAGAAATATCCGCTAAAGAAAGGTAAGACCATCACAGCAAGTTCTGTGTACCGGGACGATGCAAATGAAATGAAATGTTACTGTAGTTTAAGTCATTATGTGACTCCCATAGCCTGTAGAAACAAGAAAGACGTAAACAGTATATTACTTTGTACATTACTATTTCAGATTATTTCAGACACTTGCTTACTCAATAAAAATTGTTGAAATGACCTACATGTAGTTTGTGTCTAGTTGATGTTAAACCATATATATATATATATATATATATATATATAGAGAGAGAGAGAGAGAGAGAGAGAGAGAGAGAGAGAGATATTGTTAGATTTTGGAGCGATTTCTTTTGCTTTTGTTCATATCAAATTTAATGAATGTTTTGATATAATTATATGCCATCACGATATTAGGCATTGAAGTAAGAATTAGAAGAAAGTTTAGATGTTATTTTGTCAAGTTTTTCCGATTCAATGAGAATGTTTGTGTGGAATCATATTTTAATTCCCCAAGTAGTACATAATTGCATCTAATGCCTTTGCTGTTGTTAGCAGGGGGAGGGGGGTAGCAATGTTGTTTTTCTTTTCGAACCAGGAGCTGGGCCCCAGACGCTAATCACCTTATTGTTCTTCCAGGAGGCGACGCTAACGAAAAAAAGCCTAACGCTCCACCAATCCAGTACCTACAACATGAAACATGACATGCTTATTTTGTCTACTTCGATTCCGAGATGACTGCAATGGCGCCAATATAAAGGAACAGATATTACTCAAATCTGACAATTAGAAGATGAATATTCAGGTTTATTGACGCCTAGAAAGCCAGTCGTCAGATAACTTAGCCTACTCCTATATGTAAAATCTATGACATGTTAACACCTACAATTCTTACCTCTGTGTAGGAAAAGGGATAATGTTGGATCTATTCTCTTTCCAAATCTTCCCTGTGGACGCCATTGTGGAGCACCATTCCCAACAGTGAGCGTCACCAATAGTACCGCCATTACGCACAATATCATTTCTGACAGTTTCATGATCTGAAAAAGACGATAATGATCCAGAACAGTTCAATTAGGCGTTTGTATAAATCCAAAATTTGTTCCACGTTATTAAACTGTAGTGTGAAGTTTCGGAATCTCTTTACAACGATAATAGCAAGTAAAACAGCAACTCGTTCAAGGTGAAATATTTCAACTTATTTGATTTTCTTTTGAATCCGCCATTACACTGTATTTTCAATAGTTTCACTAAAGATTAATCTTTCAATAATATTAATGCATTATGTATGCATGTACATTTGTAAAACACTATTTGCCTTAGCTAGATTTTTTTTATTTACCCCCCCCCCCCAGAAATTATCTAGCTAACGTAGTATTGATATTAAAATATGATTCCTTTTCAGATGTTAGTACTGTACTTTGTACTTACAGATCGCGTTCATATTTTCCGAAAGTTTTAGATAGTAACCCACCCAGTTGGTACAAAAATGTCATTATTAGCTTTTTGGCCAACTAGAAAGTTGAAAATTATATTATCGCCAGGGCGACTGTATTTCTGTTCTTCAAAGAAACTTTATAAATATAAACCTTTAATTATCAAATGTTAATCCTACATATTAAATCCACATAAAGAATACGGTGATTTATCTTAATTAAAATGTTTTGTTCTCTTTTAATAGTCCCATGTGACTGTTTATTGGTGACGTGGGTATGCAACTACTAAACATGATTAATGAGACACATATGACAGAAAGTTCATGTCAGCTGAGCTTCCACACTATAATCATTACTCATTAATTACTCATATTAATGCTATATAGCTACGTGATATGAGTTATCAATAATTCGTGTTTTCAAACTTCTACACTGTAATTTCATGCTCTTTGTCTCATTAACAAATTATTATGTTGATTTAGGGAAAGTTTTAGATCCCCATCTTTGGTATTTACGGAAATCAATCGTCTTTTGCCATATAAACCAGTCCTCTTCGAGTTTCCTTCTCCATTGCCAAAACTAAGATCCATCGTTAACGGTTAGATTAAAGGGCACATCTCAGATATTTCCGAGATATCTTTCAGATATGTGTATACACATAGCGTAGCTTTTGCCTATAAGACAATTCTGGAATTAAATTTTTACCCCTCTCCGCAGGAAGGTCGGAAGAGATATTGAAATGGCCCCAGCCGTCCGTCTAGGTGTTGTTATTGTTCGTTAACAACCCCAACAAATTTCATCAAATTGAAGCTGAGGCGTATTGTAATAGTTAGCAATTCATTATATATTTCAAATCTTATAACACCTCTCTTGTTGTTTTAGAGATTACTCTATATGCTGCCTTAATTAGATGAATTCTGGTATAGGCTGTATTGGAGTATTAGCAAGAAATGTGATGGCAGCATCTTAAGTTACAAACAATACACTTTAATTAGTGTTTTAACTAAAGTGGTTGCTATGAACTAGTTCCTAACTAGTTGCTAGGAATGCATAATGCTGCTATAAAAAGGAAGACATTTAGTATGCTCCTCTGTTTTAAATTTTTTTTATTCCTATAAATGGTTCAATTTGTGTTGCTGCTGGCTCTTCTTTTCTTTTCGGGTAACTTTTTAACTGTGGAGAGCCATACGCAAGGAAAACTCCAATGGAATGCCTACAACTTTTAAACTTGGAGTCTTGAACTCTTAGTTAATGGTTAACAACATGGAACATATCGGACGAACACTTTTAATATGTAAATAATCTACGGGTCCAGCTATTTGGTTTTTACTGCGAGCACTTCGCTTTTCCACATAAAGCCAGCGGATTCTTTTTTCCCAACGGTTTTTTTTTTATCCACTCTGATGACGCCTAACATCAGTCAGTTGGACCTCCTGTGTTAACCTTATTATGACAATGGAAGTAGACAACAGCGAATTTATAAGTATGCTTTAAGAAACTTTTGGTATCCGAGGACCTTTTTATTTTGTGTTTTTAACAATTTTCAAGTGTAAATATTTTAATTAAATCAACCTGTCCATAATATCATATTCATTGTATTGGACGTTAAATCTTTAATAAACAACAAACAACACGTATGCTCCTCGCCGCCGATATCACCCAAGGTGGAAGCTGACGTAAAATACAGTGTTGGTTTCATTTAAGACTTATAATCAGAGAACGTTAGCTTTTACAGTGTTGTCTATCAATGTATTTATCTCATTAAAGACGAAACGAAATAAAGATATACTTTTAATTATACAGATTGAATCTAGGTAGATTTATATGTTTAATTCCCTAATTCAATAATATTAAGGCCTAGAAGGGGATATTTATAACGAAATAAATCGACATATATAAGGGGTAAACGCCAACCGGTTTTTACCGTTCGCTAAATATATGATCTCCATCATATGGACATAAAGGCCCACTTTCAAGAATATGTGTATGTACCATATGGGTCACCCGATTGAATATTCATTCTTGCGGTCTAGAAGGGGATATTAATATTCACAGCGACAAATATGTTATTGGCGAACACGTCTGTAACACCCGATTGAATATTATTACAGCCTTGAATGGAATGCGTATGTTTTAGGCTGGGTTATCCACATATCCCTGTAGCAATGGCCACTGAAATCCCTTTCTAGCCTTTGTTGTACCGAGTGCTAAAACTTGGGTATTTGACGGAGTGTGTCTATTTTTATTTTCCAATCAAATCTCTCCTGAGTGCCATTGTTGAAAGTCGTATTTTTATCCACTTATCCAGTCTGTCTCTTTGATCTGGGAGCTTACCTAAAATTTAGGCCAATTGAATAAATGTATTATAAGATGGTGAAAAAAGTCTTCGTCGGCTGTGTGGTCTAACAGATAATAAAAACGATTCTACATGTGGAGATAACCCAATGTTTAAAGTAGCTAAATCTCTAACTCAATATCATCCAGAGTCTTCGACATTGAAAACACGAAAGGGGCATTATGGGAGATTAGATAAAGAGTTCACAGTTCTCGCTATAATAGTTAAAAAAAAAATAGAAAACTTAAAAAGAATATTCTGAAAATTGCTCCACTCTGAACCGAGATATTATCGATTGAATATTAGGCCTAGCCTCGATTATCATTACTAAAGTCGGTACGATAAAAAAAACAAAGTCTCGATTATTCATTTTAACGTTTAATCATTTTTCAAAAAATGTATTCCAATCCGCTAAATATCACAGGCTGGCGCTAGCATCGAGAGTTGATCATGGTCTGGATAAATCAATTAATGTCTAATTAATAATTTAGATAACATTTCAGGCCTAAAGAAAGACCTGCACTCGGCAGATTTAGCTCTCGCATAATGTATGTTTAAATCAGCATTGATGTTGTCATCCTACCGGGAAAAGATATGCTTCTGATATCCAATATTTAAGACAAAATAAACATTTTACCACGAATCTTGTGAGAAAGTTCGCCTCAAGTCTATTTCGCTTGGAAATAAACTCAAATTAAATGAGGCCATAAAACTAGCCCGTATACAGGAATGCACAAGCCAACAGATGAAGCAAATGGGTTCGGATTCGAATGGTGCTTCATCTGCTTGTAATTCCGACAATTCTGTCCATAAAATTAAGAGGAATAATAATTATTATGCTCAACCTCACAATTCTAAATATAGAAATACCCAGCGACAACCAAAGAAACACATCAAGAGACATTCACACAATACAAATCTCCATCAGAGACAAGAGCAACAAAGGCCAAATAATGCCTACAGTGGTTCAAATAATCAATGTCCATTTTGTGGGGAAAATCCTCATCCAAGAAGAAGATGCCCAGTCAGCCATCAAAAATGTACAAAATGTCGTAAATTTGGACACTTTGCTAATGTTTGCATGTCAGAGCGAAATCATGTACACACAATTGAGCAAAATGGTGACGATAAACATTTTGACATGGGTTTGAACAATTTATTCATTTCAAGCATCGATAATGGGGGATTGGATGGCCGAATGGTTAGCACGTGCGCGCTGTACCGTAAGGCCTGTCATTGAGTCAACTGGCGTGGTTTCGAATCCCCGGTTGTACGAGTAGGGTACCCTGTCCAACCTCGTGGGTTTTCTCCGGGTCCTCCGGTTTCCCCCCATTATCGAAATATTAAAATAAAATTAAACAATATGTTAGTCCCGAAATTACCTAGTTTCTGTCGAGTGGACGGTAAACCCCATTTCTCTCTCTCTCTCTCTCTCTCTCTCAAGCATCGATAAAACAGAATCGCACAAATCTACACAGGATTTGCATAAAGCTGGATCAAGATCTTATATACGGTTGCCAGTCAAAACCCATATACAGCATAAGCGATATACTCGTTTGAAAATGCAAATGCACACAGGTGCTGAGGCAGAAGTTCTACCTGTAAAGATATACAGACAATTGTTTGGAAGCAATCATAAACTCAAACCGCCAATAGTGTCCCTGAAAGCATATGGTGGAGCAGCGATAAACAATTTAGGAACATGCACTTTATATGTTCGTCACATATCCTATCCAGTTCAACGTCACAACAGATGGCGGTCCTATCATATTAGGTTTTGCCACCTGCCAGAAAATGGACCTGATCAAGGTGAATTTTTCAATCCAAACAGAAAATCCAAAATCAATCACCAGAGAATCTTTGTTACAAGATTATGGAGATGTTTTTCAAGGGATATTTCTTTTCCCTGGAGAGCCATATAAAGTCCGTATGAGGTCAGACGCCATACCTGTCATAAATCCTCCACGTTCCGTAAGTGTTCATCTCCAAGAAAAGATCCAGAATGAACTTCAACTTATGCAAGATATAAAAGTTATACCCAAAGTCGACAAACCGACTGAGTGGGTCAATTCCTTCGTCATTGTTGAATAAGGCAACGGGAAAGATTTAAGAATATGCTTAGATCCCAGAGACCTAAATCAAAACATCAAACGTGAACATTATTATACTCGCACGATTGATAACATCATACCAAAACTATCAAATGCCAAATATTTTTCAGTTCTTGATGCTAGATCCGGTTACTGGATGGTAAAATTGGATCAAGAAAGCTCGTACCTCACAACATTTTCTACTCCATTTGGTAGATTCAAGTTCGAGCGCCTTCCGTTTGGATTCGTTGTTATTCAAGACATATTTTAACGCAAAATGGATGAAGTTTTCGGTGACCTAAAGGGTGTATCCGGCATTGCCGACGGTATTTTTGTATTTGGAGCAACCGAATTTGAGCATGATTCAAACCTAGTTAAACAACTGCACCGAGCTAGGGAACAGAACATCAGATTCAATCCTGATAAGCTTCAACTAAATGTTCAGGAAACCAAATTCTTCGGACACATAATGGACACCTGGTGGTCTCAAACCAGATCCTGGAAAAGTTTCTGATATTACCAACATGAAAGCCCCCAAATCTAAGGAAGACTTACATTCTTTCCTTGGAATGATCAACTTCCTTCATCGCTTTAGTTCATCAGTAGCTACAATTTCGGCGCTATTACGAGAATTACTCAAAAACAACTCAATAAGCTTTCACAGCTATAAAAACTGAAAATGGAAATATGTCCACTCTCACATATTATGATCCGTAGAAGCCAAATATAATCCAGTGCGATGCCAGCACAAAGGGGCTAGGATGTACACTTTTGCAAGACTCGAAACCAATTTGTTACAAATCCAGTTTCTTAACATCAACGAAACAACGCTACAACAATATTGAGAGAGAATTACTCGCGCTTGTATGGAGTTTAGAGAAATTTCATCACTACATTTATGGTAAATGTGTTACTTTTCAAACGGACCACAAGCCATATTTAAGAAGCCAATTTCTAATTGTAGTCCAAGACTACACAGACTACATCAGAAAATCTGATGTCAACTTTAATTTCAATGAACCAAATATTGATGATATTCCTGATGTAAATGGTCAACAAGTCATAGATAATCAAGTCCAGAATAACCCTAATCCAGAAGCTATAATCCATCAACCAGGGGATATCTGCCAGCAAGATCAAAATCAACCATATAAAACTCACTCTTGAAGAAATATTATTGTTCCAAAACGTTTAGACTTATAAAGAGTCTTGATATTCCATTAAGTGTTTTAGTAAAGTTTTAAAGAGACAATTAGCCAAAGAAATGGTTTACAGTAATTTGTTTATTAATCAAAACAAGGCATATTATTGTACAATAAAATAGTTATGGTAAAACAATACTAATTTGAACTACATGTACACAAGTCTTTAAACTTCTTTCTAAAAGGGGGAGATGTAACAATATGCCTTTAACATGTTTAATGATAAGACATTCTATTCCAATAAGGGGTTTTCCATGTTACTAAATATAGATATAGGACTATTGAATTATGGGATATAGCCTCCATCTTGTAGCAAGCATGTGTTTTACATCTAGAGAATCAAATATACCTAACCCAACATATAGACGTTATATATGTATACAAAGAACGTCAACAGTACCTATTTTGGATAGCCTCGTTTGTCATACAATTAATGTTTCTGCAATATTCTGCTATGTGTTAGTTAATTGAGCATATTAAATTTGGAGCGTTATGACGTAATGTAGCCATGATTGTGTCAGTATACTTTTAAGTTAATATATTTAGAGCTCTGCTTAATCCTGATTGATTTTGTTACGCTGTAATGTATTGTTTGTTGTCTCGACTGTTGACCAGTCATAATTTGAGACAGAAATTAGCCGCGAGTCCGGTAGTGTTTGAGTGGAATTAGGTATAATCAAACAAAACACTGCGAGGGTTATGGGTTATCCATAATATCTCGAAATATTTGTTTTCTTTTTGTGGAGTTACATCGATTATCCTAAGATTTAAAGCTTCTGTGTCCTTATAGGCAGATTTATTTTGTTCTAAATATCCCTTTCTAGGCCTTTATAATATTCTATCGGGTTGTTTAATATCAACCACTATGGAGACTTACATGTAGATTTATATGAAACGCTATTAGTTTTCCCAATTTCATATTAGGGTAGTGGAGTAAAATTCAGTACTAAAATTACTGACACACTAACCCTCTTCTGAGATTGACCCTTTAAATAGTTGACCCATAATCTATAATCGCTCTATCCATCGATACACGCGACGTATAATATGACCTTTTTAGATTTTTCACTCACGTAAAATAATTCTGGATCCGTGCTTGAAATGTCATTGTTTACTTTAAAGTAGGTGGTGAATAAAAGAAAGGGCAAGCTGGTGATGACGATGTCTAGATAGTTAGATGATAATTAGTTCTATAACACATTAGGTCAATATTAACCAGTCAATAATTGGTCTGTTTCTACACATTAGCCATTGTAAATTGTCTATTAATATTTTGTTAGTTTATGTTCTTTAAAACTCACATCCGAATTTTTTGTCTAAAAGAAAGGTATGTACGAAATGCTTAATCTTTCTGGAAGAAGATAATTATACTGTATACATGTATTAAAATTAGTTCAAAACACACATCCACCGTAGCATTAATTTATGCGTTGACATCACGTTATGTCTGACGAATATATAGCTCTTCTTTCTTTCACGTATTAGTGAATTGGGAAACCTTTATTCTTTCTAGCTATATCAATACCAGAATAATATAAAAGTTATAAAAACGATGTAATTAGTAAAATTCTCCAGTTTTTTAGGACTTAAAAACTTGTAATTTAATCTGCAAAAATCGGCACGTAAGCTGGTTCTCAGAATGGACTTGTACAGTAATATGCGATGCAATAAGTTGATGAGGCAGAAAGTAGTGATAAGACAGACTGGATTGTGTTAAAAACTAACGTTTTCCTGTAGGATGTTTTGAGTCAGAAGTGGGGTGTTATTTGAACACAAATGAATAAACAGTTGTAAAGAAATAAACATTATAAAGAGATATATTACACTACATTAAAAAGACACCCATTAAATGGAATAATAAACAGACTCAAAAAGCCACCAATCAGTTCGCATGCATATAATATGTTTCAACGACGTTTTGGCAAATAATATACAAGCTTAAGTTTCCACTACTCGATTAAATAAGTCCAACGACATAGACTTAGATTATCAGTCAACTTAAAAGATGTCTATAAACAATTACGATTCATTACAATTTAATTGATTTCATACATTGTTCTAACCATGACACTTGATAACATTCATTTAAATTGATAGTTTTCTTATAGCTTACAATGTCTAAGTCACGTCTATTGTGTCAGTTTCTAGTTATTTGATGTTATGTGTGGTGCGGGTTTTCTACCCTTACTAATAGAATAATGTTTTTTACGATGTTATGAGGTTCTTAACGAAGCCTATAACTATCATTCATAATTTCTACTTTTCGCCTCTTCAAAACACTAAAGTCGAAAAGTAGAAGTTGCGACAAAATGTGAGGTGACAACACGCTATACAAGCCAAAATCAACTCGAAAATAGGAAATTAAGAAATAACACACAGCGATAATAGCGCCCCTCGTTTTTTCGTAATTTCTTATTTTCGACTTGCATTTTGGCTTGTTTTGTCGACTTTCGACTTAGTCAACAGGCTATACAAGCCAAAATGCAACCCAAAAATAGGAAATTAAGAAATAACACAAGACGGTATACAAGCCAAAATGCAAGTCGAAAATAAGAAATTAGGAAAAAACGAGGGGCGCTATTATCGCCGTATGTTATTTCTTAATTTCCTATTTTCGAGTTGATTTTGGCTTGTATAGAGTGACGTCGCCTCACATTTTGTCGTAACTTCTACTTTTCGACTTTCGCGTTGTGAAGAGGCGAAAAGTAGAAATTATGAATGGTAGTTATATGCTTCCATAGGTTCTGGTGAATGCATTGTATTGTGTTGCTTAATGAGCCGCATTAATTAACAAAGAAGTTATCACATGTGTCGTTTATTTACGTAAATAATGAGGGCATGAAAGAGAATTAATAATGACTTCTTTTTAACACTTGCAATATGACAATCCCGGGTCGATAGTAAAACGTAAGAGGAAAATAGCAGGACTCGAGATGGTTGGTTGCTGCTTCAAGCAATACGAATTGACTCTTTTTATATATTTTAAACAGACGTAATACAACGTTCCTGAATACTATAACTAACAAAGCAAACTAAAATTCAGGAAAACGAAATCATACAGAGCAAAAATAAACGAAAGGAAATTAAATAAAGCCTACAGCAAAAGGAAAATAATGAAGAAATGTAAGAAATAATCTTTTACAGTATAATCAAGATATCTGTAGAATCGCTGATATTGTTGTATGCAAATTGGGGCCACGGTGGCTAAGTGAGTAAGACGTTCTCGCTAACCTGTAGGTCTCGTGTTCGATCCATATGTTAACTAAGAAAGTTCATCGGGATCAGGGCATGAACCCCTCCCCGCTTTTCAGTATTGCTGGACAGAAGGCCTGGCAAGGGACGCCGTATAATCGTTCGGATGGGACGAAAAACCGAGCTCCCGTGCATGTAAAAGAACCATTAACAGTTGGAATTCGATATGAGAGTAGGCCGTAGTGCTACTGTTCGGGCAAAATTTCCGCCATAGCCCACTATATGGCATATGCAGAACAGTAGGGCGTTAAACCCCATTTTATTTCATTTCTCAGTATGCAAGTATTATCAGCAACTGATTGCATACGCGTGCAATATTATTTACATTTTGACTAATCTAAATACACCGTCGGAATATCATGAAATATTGTTTTTTTTAAAAAACTAGTATTTCTTTTTATACGCCAACGCTTGTATCTTATCCGCAATCCCTTTCAATTTCTGAAAAAAATATAGTTTAAAGACCAAAAAAAAAAAAAAAAAAAAAATGTTAGCACTCCAGAGACTAGTGTTTGGCACGAATATTCGCTCGTCGAATATAATATTTGAATAGCAATCACCATATTCGAATATTTTCGAATATCTACATTATTTATTCTGTTTGTTCTCAAATATTATTAAAGACGACTTTCCTTGTCACATTTACATTCGAAGCTTAATAGATTGCTTAACTGCAGCTTGTAAGAGGTCTACCCCTATATAGGCCTACCGTCTTCAGAGGCGGATCGTTTTCAGAGTATCGCGCTCGGGCCCCTAATTTGCTGGATCCCGCCTGATCCCCGTATCACTTTAGTTACCTTGGTAACTAACTATATGTTCGCGCATGTCTGTAAAACATAGCTATTGTCTTAGCACCAATCCTTTTGACCCCGGCCGTTGCCGATTACAAAACTGCTGTTTAGTCAATCGAAGTTTCAACCTGCTTCTTAAATCGTCTTTTCTTCACGTCTATTTCACCCCAATCAGGGGCGGATCTCAGAATTTTGAAAAGGGGGGGGGCCCGCAAAATGAGGGCACTGACCGCGGAGACGGGGCACGCCGCTGAGAGTGGATTTTTTTTTTTTTTTAGGAGGGGGGGGAGCAAGAAAATTATCCGTCATTTCCTTGCATCTGTAGCCATTCCAAGAGCTATTTGACTGATATTTTCGTCTCAGTAAACGTTCGGAAATCGTTGAAAAAGAGCCTTAAAATCGAGCAAAAAAGCCAGTTGAACATGCGACTCGAAAATTGTCAAAGCGAGCGAGGCATTATGATGGGAAAAAAGACGAATCTATTCCCTAGCCACTTCACTATTTAAGCCTTGTAACTTGTACTTTGTACTGTCCACACATGAAACAATGATACATCAAGTTGCACTCATGCGCGTCGGTGATGGGCATGAGTGTATACGCCGCCGATTCCACAAGATGTCTGTCTATAGTCACTCTATAGGATTAGGGCACCGTCAGCTAAACAACAAGAATTCGTTTGCAAGTGGAAGCATTAATTAGACCAGACTGGTGTGTTTGAATCGATGGTTTGAGTCATTTGGGATCCCTGCAATGGGGTTGGGAACGGACATATTTGGGTCTGAGAAAGGGCACTTTCAGCAGTAAAAAAAAAGGCACTGTCGAAAATTAGGGGGGCGCGCACCCCTCGCCCCCCCCCCTTAAATCCGCCTCTGCCAATGTCTTCAAGAGGTCCGGGGTTAAGAAATCTGCTATTTGGGAATATTTTGTCATAAACCCCAAGACCAAGAACGCTACATCTAAAGCAGGCTCTAAACATGTCCTGTTGTATTATGGAACGACGATTAATCTTTGGAAGCACATAAAAATGAAACGTGGTTACGTAGCTCTCATACTTCCCCGGCACGGAATGTGGCGTCATGCAAGAGTCAGCCAATTAGAAGTGGACCCAGGCGAAAAATGAGAAGCTGCAGGTCCTATTTGGATGCTCATCGTTCGATTGCTATAGGGCCTACGAAAGGACCCACTGCGCCCACGGTGACAAAGAAAACACCAAAGCCTAGGAATTACCAAGACCGTGTTCGAGAACTACACGAGAACTGATAATCCACTCAAGAGGTGGAAAGAACACGAGAAGAAAAATTCAGAACCACCATCCTGCAGTTTAACAAGAGAAATCGGCTCAAACCCAGTAACGTGCGCATGCTACATTATTTGGCAAATAATCTGTAGAATGACTTTTATCGCGGTTTAACAAGTGCTTCTAGTTCAAGATCACATGTGTTGTTCTTCTTTTTTTGCTTTGTATGGAAGACCAAACAGTCCTTTATTCAGTGTTCTTAGTTCTTAAATCATAGTCCTTATAATTCTTATTTCTTCATTTGTTGTCATATTTCGATATTTGTACACTAAAATTAACATTTGTATCTTAAAATCAATATTTGTTTTACAAATCAGACATTTGTCATATCTGATTTGTAAAATGTATTTTAATATAAAGATAATTTTCTTTTTAGAAAATCAAAAAATCAGCCTACATTTACATTTCACCAGAGAAATACAACGAAAAACAAATCTCGAACAACAACTTTTTAAATACAAATCTCCAAATACAAGTCTTGCAAAACATTTCTCTAAAAACATTTCTCTTAAAACATTTCTCGAAATTCATCGAACCGGAAAATTATGACGACATGAGTGGAAATCAACCTGGCATACAATAAGTCATCATACAATAATGGTGAATCGAGTATAAGTATATGTACAATAAGAAATATCGCCCAATGACCGCGACTCTAGTGAAACCACGCGCGTAGTATGACTAATCCTACCGGGCCTTCGATAAAGAAAATAAATTGAAAGTAGTCTATTTTCAGAAATTAGGTTTCGTCTGATAGCGACATATTTCTTTGCTCAATGAGAGAAATGGGGTTTGACGTTCACTCGACACAACTAGTTCATTTCGGGACTAAAACATGGTTCAATTTTATTTCAATAATTCGCTTGCGCGTAGGGGTCTTTAGCAGTGGGCGGAAACCGGAGGACACGGAGAAAACCCACGAAGTTGTACAGGCGACCCTACGCCATTTGATTCAATGACAGGCCTTATGATACGTGCTAACCATCCCCCCCCCCCGCTGAGTTTAAAGAAGACTCGTGCAAAATGCTTGCGTCTAAGTAGGTGAGCTCTTTGCTCAAAAGAAAGAGTGTTTTTATCTCTTCTAAATCATGTTTTCATCAGTGTACCAGGGAATAAGTAATATATTGATAGAGGGATAAAACAAAAATACTTTCCGGTCATACATTGCACGATAACCCGTATTTTAACTTTTAAATCACCCGCCTCCCTCCCCCTCCCACTAACTTAATATTTGGCCTCACCCAGCTGTAATATCCTTTTCAAGCTATGTAAATTTAAATGTGCCAGAATATAATTTACATTTCTGAAAAGGTTAATGCAATTTCTTTTCAGTGGTTTTCTGTGCGATATCTGGAATGTCGTAATATGACCCGTATTTTGATATTTAAGAACCCACCACCCCCTCCCTTAACAGAGTTTAATACCGTACTCCTTTTCAAGTTATTTTCTGGCACATTTATATTTACATACCCTGAAAAAAGATCAAAGTTTCACGGTTCTAAACGTGATTAAGTGAGTAGGGGGGGGGGGGTATTTAAAGTAAAAAACAACGACCTTAATAAAAAATTCTCGATACCTGTTCATATACTGCTGGAAAGTATGTTTTTTTGCTTGCTACAAAATGTAAATTTATATTTACATACCTTGAAAAAAAGGGACTGGCACTAACCGGTATGAAATGGGGGGGGGGGGGTATTTAACGTCAAACTACGGGCCATAACACGAAATACAAGATGTCGGATTGCATACCGTTAAAAAGGTCCAAACCCATTTTCAAAATTGTAAAATATTTTCTGACATATTCAGGTTTACCTACCTTGTTAAAGCAGATACAGTTTGGATCGTCTGAACTCTATTTAGTGAGGGGTGGGGGTGTATTTAAAAGTTAAAATACGTGTCTTAATACGCATCTCCAGCTATCGTGTAATGCTTCACCGAAAAGTATTTGTCTATCGCTCTTTGAATATACGAGTATTAGCTATTTTACTGGGACATTCATGATTACATGATTTAGAAGAGATAAAGGCCTCTTTCGTTTGTCCAAAGAAATATGTCGCTATCAAAAAATAACCTAATTACTAAAAATAGACAACTTTCAATTTATTTTATTTATTGCCAGGTCATATTAACCAATATATTTATATATAGAAACATAACACGCACGTGATTTCACTAAAGTTACGTTCATCGGGCGATTTGTCTTATTGTATATATGCTCCTTTATTGTACGGTGACTTATTGTATGCCAGGTTGATTTCGGCTCAGGTCATCATAATGTTCCGATTCGATGAATTTTTGAAGAAATGTTTTTGGAGAAATGTTTTGCAAGATTTGTATTTGGAGATTTGTATGTGGAAATTTGTTGTTCGAGATTTGTCTATCGTTGTATGTCTGTGATGAAATGTAAATGTAGATTATTTTTTTGATTTACTAAAATAAATTTTATCTTTATATTAAAATAAAATTGAATTAAACAAAAATACATTTTACAAATATGTTAGGACACATCTCTTATTTATGAAACAAATATTGATTTTAAGATACAAATGTTAAGTGTACAAATGTCAAAATACAACAAATGAAGAAATAAGAATTAAGCATTATGAATTATGAATTAAGAAGTAAGAATTAAGGACACTGAATAAAGAGCTGTCTGGTCTTCCATAGCTTTGTTCATGCCCCTAGTTTATGTGTGTGAATATGCCCTAGTCGACTTCCTTCGAAATATCAGGTATCAATTGTCCATTCCTTTCAGTAGTTAGAAGTTACAATACAATTCGAATACGAATTTCAAGACCAGTCGAATATTCGAATAGTCTTTTGTTTGAATATCCGAAAACTACCAGAGACCATAGTGAATTTTGATGTTTCAATACGCTCTTACGATTAAAGGTTGAGATTTATGGAGAACAACGTATTCGAATATTCGAATAGTGTTTTGTTCGAATATCCGAACACTACCAGAGTCTATAGTGAATTTTGATGTTTTAATAAGTTTTCAAGCTTAAAGGTTGAGATTTATGGAGAATAACGTATTGGTATTGCTGATTTCTGACGATACCTATCAGAGTTATGCCACTTGATTTCAAAACAGTGTTACTGTTAATGCTGCAGAGGCATCGCTTATCATTGGATCGTGATCTTATTTTGAAAGGCGGAACGCCATTGGTTTTAGTCCCATCTGAACGACTAGACAGCTGTCCTTGACAGGACCCCCGTCTTGCACCACTGACAATGGTAAACCACGTCGGAAAATCCCGATGAACTTTCTCGGCCAACGCGGCGTCTTACTCACTTAGCCACCGTGGCTCCATATAGTAATATAAATTATATCATAGTGGCTTGGAATAAAATGTGAGAAAAGAATGAACAACATCCCTGACAGGCAATTCGTTCGATATAATTTACATGTTAATAAGTGTAGTATAATTGAACAAAATAACTTGCATGAAGGCCAACAAAAAAAAAAAAAAAAAAAATAGCTAACGTTGTGCTCCCCTTGTGCTTTTCAAACGAAATTACAAATATAATACAGAAAAAGGAATATCATAACATGAGATTGGGTGTAATAGGGAAGAAAACGAAAAGGTTATCCACCAATATAGCATTTTGTAAAAGTTGAAATTTCATTTAAACTGTACAGTAATAATAGGGTAATCTGATAAACCACCCATCTTCATTACCCGGTTGGTGCAGATAAGTAGGACGGTAAACCCGTTTCGTTTCATTTCATTTCATTCCATTCATGACGATAAATCTGGAATCACGTTTTAATATGTTAGATATGGGGTAAACAATTACAAATAATTAATAATTAGATCTTTCTATCCTTATTGAGGCATCATCACATTCAAAAAGAAAATCAATGTAGTAATGTCATATTAAAAATATCCTTTGATTAACTAATTATCGAAATTCAGACAGCTGACCTACTTAGACGCAAGCATTTTACACGAGTCTTTTTTAAACTCGGCGGGGGGGGGGGCGAATGGTTAGCACGTGCGCGCTGTATCATAAGGCCTGTCATTGAATCAACTGGCGTGACAAGGAATTCATCTTTAAAATTTTAATTTATCCTTAATAATTTTGAAGTTAAATTTGATATTTGTTGGTTCGCTCAGATTTGTGCCAATCGGTCAATACGCGTCCAAGGTTAAGATAATGCAAAACTCTAGATCCCGATTGTATTGTATTTGAAATCCATGTGACTAAAGATCTGTGGTATTAAGATTGTGTTAAATATTGTCCTATTTGACAACACTAGATCAAAAACACCATGTCTAATGTGGGGAGCGTACACTGGGGCAGACGAAGGTCAGAAAAGTTGGCAATTATGATAGTTTCTTATATATAATATATGTAAACACACTCCTCATATTGCGCAGTTAATCGACTCCTCATACGTCACACACTGACCAAACCAGTATGTGTCGGTTTTTTTTTACTTAAAAATAAGCAACGCCCACTGATCATTTCGGCATTAAAAGCTAATTTTACATTGTTGATCACACATTTTTAGTACGTACATGGTTATTTGTAGTTATAATACATTTTCCGTTATCTACAAATTTCGAGTGAATATTGTTTATAACGATATGTACATTTTCTTACCCTCGTCGTGCGGAAGAACTTCTCGAAATCGGGGGTAAGACACGGTGAACAGACCCGCTGCGTTTTCAAAATGTTTATACCTGATCTCTTGAGTTTGGATCTAGCATTTTACACCTATCGTATATCATGTTCCTTAAAGGAGCATATTTTGGATTCAGGTGGTGGAAATCAACGATATGTGTACTAGTTTGAAGAATATAGACAAAATATTAAATTTTGTTACACTCTCTTTAATGTTATTTAATGTTGTTTCTGATATTTATTGCAATTACAATATAATCTAGTCTATGATAGACGTTAGAGACTTTATTCTTAAGTCTTTGAATGCTGACTAAACAAAAATTCTATCTACAAGTCATACTGATATATAGCATAGAACAAATTTGTTCATGAAGCAAAATCAGGCAGAACATCGAAAATCGACAGACTTTTGATTGATAAACTTGTTAGATTAAACTCCCAAATAGAGGAGAACTGCGTGATTCCGATATCTATTTGTGATTGTCTTGTAGTTCTACCCGTTCTCAGCTTTCTTGTAATCTCTTCATTTCATACACTCAATAGTTTAAAAACGTGAAGTTCTCTTTAGATATTTAGAAGGTTGTACTAATTCACAATTCAATCCAATAAAATTACATATTTCGCACTGATGCCAGATAACATTATTAACAAGATTAAAACCGTGTTTAAAACAAACGAAATAATTCCAGATGGATTTACATCGTAATATTCTGAAGTTTTGTTTTAGTATGTAATAGTCTTTCTGGTAAGAATATTTCCAATAAGTAATTTAAACAAGGAATATATTATTTAAACAATGCGTTCAATTGATCTGCTATCAAAAACAATCATTACATTTTAAAGTTGTTCAAATTTGGATAGTAATGTGATATTTACCGATACATGAATAATAAAGCGCATCATTATATTTACAATATTAGGCAAAACGTTTCATAATATTTCAATAACCACTGAATATTTGTTCAAAATAAATAAAAGAAATGAATACTTACAAATTTTCTTGTTACTTAATTTCGTTGATACTTGAGATGAGAATAAAGTGCAGACGTGAAGAAATGGCTGTCCAATTAAAACCAGTCTGAAACGTTCTAGTGTCTTGCCATTCAAAAAAAAACCCTTACGACAAGTTTGACGAACTGAGCCGAATGCTTTATAAAAGATCTAGAAGCGCGATCTCCAGTGAAAGGCGGGAATAGATGATCAGTGTCTATTCAAGGAAAGTTGCTTATTCCTCGATCACATCATCAGTTACTTCAGAACTTCCCGTCTGACTTCGCCATTGCACGCTCCTTTTTATGTGCTCACGTGACATCTTTGAAAAATTTAGGGCGTGACGCGCCATCGACCCATTCCTTTAATATGAGCTTCCTGTTAAATGCGCTTGATTTCCGAATCAATCAACTAAGAATGGACTCTCAATGAAACTGTAAGGTTAAAAAAGACGACCTTTTCGAGTTATCCAGTGTGTAATAATTGTTTTTCTCAATTAAAAAAGCCACTATAGGACCATTAGCTTGAAAATGACACAAAGCGTGTTTAGAAACAGCTGTAAAAGTGCAATGAGCTCTGTTCAGTGTAAAAACATATCGCAAGGAAATCAACAATTAAATCGTAAGGTTTAAATGAAATAGCCGTGATAATTATGCTAACGTAGGCAAACACGAAAAAGTGACTTAAAGTAGATTATTTACGGTAAAGCGATATCCTTTTAACATTTTTAAACTTCCATTTTACGGCTGTTTTATGTTATCAGAAGAAATTATTCTAGTCAATAAAGCTGGTGTATGTTTGGTGCTCTAACTTGCACGAAAACAAGGTCAATCAATTCAGAAAAGTGAATAATGCTTCATATTGATAGTTTAAATAGACATCATAATTATTGCCAGGTGCTGTGTTTAAGACGGTATGTGCTTTTTTTGTAGAAGACATGATACGGAGACAACATAGTTAACATTATCTAAAGCAATTTTTTATTTTAAAGTTATAATAATTATATAAAAAAAGCTGATTTTTTATTTTAAAGTTATAATAATTATATTATATCCCGTATCTCGTTTAGACATTGTATTGCTGCCCTGAAATAGACGGATATAATATAATATTCTGAGATTTTAATGGTAAAAAACCCCCGCGTGTATTACTAAATTAATTTAATCGATGACTAATATATTTATATTTATCTACAGATCACTTTTGAACTAACCAACAGACACACAAGCAGGTATTGACACAATCTTTTCCAGTAGCAGTACCCTGAAAGACTTACTGCGAGCCAACGGAAAAATAAACCCAACCATCCTACAACAACCTAAACGGGGTGTTTACCAAGTTTCGTGTTCTTTGCGGCCAGACACATATAGGTGAAACCAAACGCCCGTTAAATGCCCGTATTTAAGAGCACCAATCCCTAGCAGCCAACAATACCAGTGCAATAGCCCGACATCTCAGCAACAATGTTCGTCACAAAATAAATTGGGATGATACCAAAACACTGACAGTCAACCAACACAACAAAAAGACAAAGAAACTCTTAGAAACTATCAATATCAAAAGGCACCATCCGGAACTCAATCGTGATCCTGGCATATTTATCCCAAGAGCATACGACAGTCTCATCAAGTTATATACTCAAGCCCGGAACTCAACAAATATTTGATTGGTAGAGTAAAAACGACTATATTTTAGAACAAATCAGTGTTTATAAGGATAACCCAAAAGTACATCAACACAAAGTCAATAGTATTCTGAAACCGCATAATCAACAAATACTACGAGATCATACACAGGATGTTGATCTTGCTGAATAGATTTCTAAATATTTTACTGACAAGATTGATAATATTAAGACTGAATTTGAAACAGACAAAAACTCTGAGACAACATGCCTATCTGTTATATCAAGCAGCTTGTAGCCAAATCATCATCTTGGACATGCGAGTGAGATCCGCTTCCATCACCGCTTCTGAAACTATGCATCGACGAACTGTGTCCTGTTCTTACCCATGTTGTGAATACATCATTGTCAACTGGTACCTTCCCTGATGTTCTGAAAAAAGCTCTTAGTTTTTGCCTAAAGTACTTTAGACAGTAACACCTTCACAAATTATCGGCCAGTATCTAATCTATCATTTTTATCTAAACTTGTTGAAAAAGCAGTGTCTGTTAGATTTAAAGATCACATAAAATTTCAGCATTTAGACGAACCATTTCAATCAGCGTGCAAAAAAATCCATGGTACAGAAACAGCTTTACTCCGAGTGCACAACGATATCTTTTAAGTAATCTGGATAGTAAAAATGTGGTATTTCTTGTTCTTCTAGACCTAAGTGCTGCGTTTGACCTCATCGACTAAACACTTCTACTTAAACGTTTAATCCTTGTGCGTGCACGTTGTGAGAATCACATAGCGGGTATCAGGGGTCCATATGGACCCCAGTTATAATTTAAGCTTTTTACGTACAGATATATTTCAATTAAAAGGCAGCCGTTTGGTTTTATTTGCATTCATATTTGACATCTGAAAAACAACTAAATTATTATCCAAAAACATTTAATGACATATGGAAAAGATTTAATAATTCTCACTAAATTGCTACTTTGTGTACTATGTGATAAAGAGATTAAATGGCAATTCACGCTTGATACAAAAACCATTGAATATTTGGAATTTATCATTTAATTTTTGGTATTTGTAACATGCAGATGCTAAAAGAGCGAATACTCTGGCATACGCAATATGGTATCAGACAGCAAACACATGAGCAAAATCCCTACTGTGAGTTATAAGTTAGGGGTCCGGTTGGACCCCTTGTTCCCTTCAAGCGTTTGGCCTGATTTGCATGTAACATAACTCTGCATGTGGGAAGCAGATGAATACCGATCTCTTTGCTACGTGTAAAAATGTATAGGAGACAAAGTCACTAAATTTCAGAAAGTTGTACCCAGTAGTTATTACAAAACACAATAAAACCACCACGGAGACCCCACGTGTACCGACAAGGGTTAAAAAATTATTTTGGAATTACTGGCTATGCCCTGAAATGGTTTGAATCGTATCCCACTTCACGAAAACAGTCAGTTGTCATAAATAAGGTGTCACCAAAACCAGTATACATAAAATATGGAGTCCCGCAAGGATCAGTACTCGGTTCGTTATTATTTGCGGCTTATACTTGCCCACTTCCATTTATGGCAAATGCACATTTATATAAATATGAATTCTACTTTCAAGACAGATTACAGAGTAGCAAAAGTATAAACTATACCTTCCGATACATTGATGACATAACACCTATCAATGATAACAGAAATTTCAACAAATATAAAAGTGAAATATATCCTCCTGAACTAATATTAAATAAAGAAAATTCCGGCACTATAAATGCATCTGTTCTTTATCTGGATATCAATATAATTAACAATAAATTTAATGTCGGTATTTTCGACAAAACGGACAAATTTGGTTTTGAAGTAGTAAAATACCCGTCAATCTATAGTAATATACCGGATACCACACTATATAGTGTTTTCTATTTACAGGCATTACGATTTTTGACAATATGTAACAATAAAGAACTATTTCTCTCCCGAATAATATCTCTTTACTTTAAATGCACTGCCAAAGCGGTACACAATTACGCATTTTAAAAGAAATTTCAAAACTTCCATTTCTTCAACATACCAAGTTTGTCATTTCTTTTAAGTATATAACCGACTACATATTGGGTAATGATCCAATTTAAATTATTTTTAAATTTTCTGTAGTTATCTAACCCTGTATGAATTACCCCACTTATTTCTTATGCCTTTATAAATACACTTACATAGTACGATTTCTTCAGCATACCTGTTTTGCATTTCTTGTGTGCGGTATTATATTAATATATTATAAATTGTACAATTACATAACTTAATAATTCCGATTAGTCGCTATAACTTATAGTTTATTAAGCTTTTAACGTTATTTTATCTAGATTATCGGTCTTTTTATTGTGATTTTTTATCACCTTCTAAGTTATGACGTCATTCCCAAAATAACGTCACGCCACTCAGTCAGCAGACGGCTGTCTTTCGAGACAGTCTACATTTCCTATTTGCTTCTTTGTATTCAGTTTTGTTTTTGTTTTTGTGACGGATGGAACATGTTTAATACCTCGATTCCATTGAATACTGAAACGTTTCTTGATTGATTTTAGAGCATTTAGGTTTAGACTACATTGTTTTATACATTTCACCGATGTAGTTATTTGTATAGTTGAATTTTACTATATATAGGGGGAGACCGGGGTTGATCGGGACACTTTTCACACTTTCTAATATTCGAAGACAGAACTTAGCCTAGTAAGGTAAATTTTATTGTCGACATTATAAGCTAATATTGCTCTAATAGTTGGTACCTAATCCACAATCCAATAAAATAGTTTTTACTTTCTTTCGTCAATTTAGTACATTTCTTGAAACCGTCCTAAACTAACCCATGTCGGGGAATGTTGGGACAAGGTGTCCTAACTTACCCCAATTTGAAAGTGTCTTAATTTAAGCAGGATAATCTTCAATAACACCAGGCTGATACAATCTAAATGTTGGGGGAGGGGCAGATGTTTCATAACTACAGGAGAGAGGAATTAACATATTTTTATTTAATCTGAAAGAAATAAATTATGAAACATACATCTGAAACATATTTGAAATAATATTTGTTACATTTTTCTTGTCATTGTCTTTCAGTATTGTCTTGTCAATTTCAAGACGCATTATTTATATATCATCATCCGAATCACAGTTTTGACAGGTGAAAGCGAGTGTGTCTTGAGAAGTGCACAGAACATGGACCCACATCTTACAGACAACACAACTGACCCATTTTTCTCTAGGGCGACTATCTGAGTAGGATTCGCCACAAACAACACAGTCTACATCAGCATCGTCTTCGTCGGAATCAGAAATTTCAGAGCGATTGTTCTTTCTTTTCTGTACTTTCTTTCTGTTATTTTTGTGCACACCCGTTTTATCGAGACTGAATTTGATGGTGGACTGTTGAATGGTAGTGTGTCCACTGACATTGTCTTGTGAGGTGTCATTCTGAACATCTGAGACACGCTACCTGCGGAGAAGTATCTCAGACTCAGTCAATAGCCATGATATTCATATCACGTGATCTACACATCACAAGTCATGACATTGACGTCAATGGGTCATGAGGTCAACAACACGTTAAATTGTAAACAATAGGTTTATCTTCAGCATTAATTCCTTTGCACCCATAAAGACTATATAATTCGCCCAGTCCCAACATGTTCTCTCTTCTTCTAATGATTTTTCACAAAAATAACACTACAACTCATATAATTGACGTCGCCTTCAATGACAGTGTCTGCAAATGGTAGCTGCCATCTTGGCACTATTTTGTGCGTCGGTCGTGTCTATTTCAGATATACACAATCAATTCTGTTGATGTTTTTAGCGTTGGGATTGACTAATAGTTAATTTATTTCAGTTCTAAAACAAATATTTTAAACTTTAACGCAAATTTAGAAAATAGCCAAATTCTGGCTGGGATTACTGAGCAAAATGGCCATTCACTGTATACGTGCGAAAAAAAAGCTAGCCACCAATTAATTTTCGTACGTTAGTTACGTACGGTGAGCTGTATGTCCTTTTTCACCATCTGTAGTTGGAGAGAGGTTTGGCTCGAACGTTATATCTAATAGTTGAACGGCGTCGATCGCTTTCTTTTGGACACTGACGTAGTTAGCTCCAACACCATGTCCAAATAAAGCTAATTCAATACTCAGATTTGCTTGCTCTATATTCCTTGGTGGATGCTGTCGTCGGCAGGTATTTCTATTTGCATCAAGTTGATGCAAATCTATATGAAATCCAAGGACATTGCATATACCATCAAGTAACATATCAGCAGTATTTGTGTTGTTATCCTTGCAGAAAAGGTACTGTTTTAGCTGCTTAAATACATCGTCGTCGTCAATGCTGAACTGTTGGTAAAAGCCAATGTTAGTTTCAACCTCCTCCATCAGCTTTTCACTTATTTGCTACGTAGTCATACATATATTTTGCTCTAGTAAACTTTGATTAAAAGCCTGTAACAAACAGTGACCATCACCTCGAACACCAACAAGGACCTTCCCTCGTGCTAACAAATGTGATTCAATTATCTGTCTCTCTTGGGTAGGATTACTTGAATTTTAAACTTGTGATGGAGATGCGTTATTGTAAGGTTTATCTGTCACAGTTGATGGCGCAAAGTCTTTGTCTGAGAATATCCCAGGTTTAACAGGCCAAATACCAGCTACACGAAATCCACTCACACAATATTGATAAGAAAATGACTTATGCCACATCTCTTTCAATAAGCCAGGAATTTCATATATTGTAAGAGTTTTACCTGGGTGTACACGTAGTCAGGTGTCCATTACTCCAGCTATGTGATGCTTAAATGGGCCGAATACTGAGCAGTCTAAGGGTCGTAGTTTTTGACCGCAATGAGGAGGGAAGCTGAGAATCACAACTCCGTTGGTCTTGGCATATTCAATCATCTGAACACTGAAATGCGAATCGTGGTTGTCTACAAGCAATAGAACTGGTCTATCGGGTGTAGGTTTTACAATATTCACAAAATGCTCCATTGTTTGCAGAAAAATATCTCTATTCATCCATCCTGACGCTTTTCCAGCACCAACACAGCCAACTGGACCATCAGTTATAAAATGATTGTGATATCGGACTCTTGGAAATATAATCATCCGTGGTAGAACAGAACCAATAGCGTTGATCCCTGCACAAACGGTTACTAGTTCACCACGTTCGCGAGACACCAATCCACCAACTTGTTTTGAACCTTGAGGTGCGACTTTTCGCTTTGATTTCTGAACGGTTGTAACATCTGTCTCGTCTATGTTCCATATATCAGCAGCTCCAAGATTATATTTCTCAATCACGGAGATGAGTTTATCGAAGAACTTTTGTACATTCACAGGGTTGAACCTAGTCGCCCTTGCAAAAGTTTGTTGCTTCAGGTATCCTAAGGCTCAATGGATGGCGCTTGATGAAACCTGTGAACCAATCAGTTCCTGCAATGTGATTTTCTTTCCATGATTCAGGGATCCTGACATCATTTTCTAATGGTACCTCATACGCCAATTTGCGAACTTCTCTAGGTGTTAGACCGAAATATATTGATGATGCTTGGAGCAAATACTGTACAATTTCCTTCTCCTGCAAATCTGTAAAGATCTGTCGATTCTTTTTGTAGCCTATACTAATGTTCTCCGTGGATCCACTTAAGCCCACCCTTCTCTTCTTTTCTTGGTTAACGTAGGTGTGTAAAGAACTTTTAGGGATACCATACTTAATGGCGACTTTGCGAATAGATCCATTATCATTTACCACTTCACTTACTGCTCGAAGAACTACATCAGGAGATGTACTTGCTCGATGGGAAAGTCTTTCATATTTTCGTGGCATGTCTTCTTCGTCTCTCCATGGCTTTCCTGTAAATATGTAATTTTACTTAATAATAATAATATACATCGAAAATCCGTACATATCCCTAAATGATTGGTGAAAGAGGTGGAGGGGTAGGTCTGGACATAGTGTAGGGCAGGTTGGGACAATGTCCTAACCTACCCCAATGCGAGTGTCAAACCTCTCCCACAGCAACTCGCGACATGTGACTGAAAATATCAGATTCAGGACTACTTTAAATCCACGTGTTATCCCCTTAACTTGTGGCCCTATAATAGTCATAAAATGTTTCCGGTATAATAATGCTTGAAGTTTCTTTCTCTTCAAGCTAATCACAAAAACTGCATGCATTGAAGTTTTTACTTTTTTACTTTAAAAACTGTTTTTCGAAAAAAAAACCTATTCTTACCTTAGTCTACGTCTTGGAAGTATATCGAAGATGGCGAACGACGTGTGACGTGTGCTGGTGCATTGCGAGTTATCTCCCTTGAAACTAGTATAAGGCAGAGCCGGTGTCCCAACCTGGACGTGTCCCAACCAACCCCGGTCTCCCCCATTCGTATTTCTTGTAGCATATAGCAGCTGACCATGACTCATGCTGGCATTCACAATGGTTTCTTTGGGTTGTATTCCTGATTGTTTTCAAATTTGAGTGAAGTCTGTGTCACTACAAACCCGGGACTGTACAGCGCAATGGACGCTTAAGGCTAACCCCCGGATCCATTCACTTTTTTGAATTGTTTTTGTTTTTCTGAGTATGATGTCTTGCCCGTGTATTTGTTTTTGTGTAAATTTTGTGTGGTGCAGTCCCCAACAACTTACTATTAGAGATCCCAATTTAGACTATCATATATACACAGACGACACTCAAATATACGTGGCTGTAACACTCAATAACGAAAGTAAACAAATTATTAAGTTAGAGAAGTGTATTGATAATGTAAAAAACTGGATGAAAAGCAACTTTTAAAAACTAAACGCTGATAAAACTGAACTATTAAAAATAGGAACTGTTCATAGCCTCTCGATAATTATTACAAATTGTGTTAAAGTGGGTGGTGCTATCATACGTCCAAGTAACAATGTACGGAACCTCGGTGTTAAATTAGGTAAAAAAAATTGACAAGAAAGACCATATGTCGAATATGTGCAAATCCCCCAATTTTCAACTATAAGAAACTTTATTGATACTGATACTTCTAAAATGCTTGTCAACTCACTTGTAACCTCTCGACTTGATTATTGTAATTATTTATTGTTTAATATGCCTTCTCTTCAGCTAAATAGACTACAAAAAATTCAAAACAAAGCCGCCCGAATCATATTTAGAACTCAACTTTGTGAACATATCACCAATATTTTACATCAAATACATTGCTTACCAGTTACTAGCAGAGTTGAATTTAAAATACTCTCTCTAACACACTCATTAATATTGAAGCTAGTCACTTCATACATTCCTACACGCACACTTGGGTCACAAATCAAAAACTTGCCAATGCCCTATCATGCAAAATCCTCATTTGGTGAAAGATCTTTTAGTTTTGCTGCTTTTTAATTATGGAATAAGTTACCTTCTGAGGTTAAAGATTCCCCTGCCTTGCCTGTTTTTAAGAAACAATTAATGACCCACCTTAAACGTTTTCAGGGTTTACTTTTTATTATTGCATACCATATTTTATTCTAATTGTGCAATGTTGATAGGTATTTCTTGTGTTTCTTTTTTTAAATCTTATTCTTGAGATGTTCTATATACCATAATAGTTGTTATGGTTTCTATATATATATATTTTTTATTTTATACTTTTAGCATAATGTAATAGCGCCATGGAGCAACAAAATATCGGATTATAGGCGCTCTATAAATAAATAATAATTATTATTATTATTAAGTAATACACTATTCCGTTCATTCCGTCTTGATATCTTTTTGGATATTTACGGATGCAGTACCTTTGTTTAATCTTGCTTACAGTGTATGAATGCTCTTTATACAATGTTCTTAAAATTTTCTATAAATATTCTACAATGTTTTCAATATAAGTTTTACGTGTCTTTCATATAATTCTGTTAAATAATTTAATTTTTCTTTTACTTTCAGTTTCAAATAACATCACGCCGGGTCGTCGGGTTTGAGTCCCGAGGTAAAATAGTACCACTGGGCCTACAGGCCTTTTCCGACTAACCATGACAAGTATCTACATCAATTATCAACCACTATCGGTAATTGTATCTGTATCGGCCGATATATTTCGCTGCCAATAGCCTTTCTCAATCTGATATCGGCAAACCCGATACTTAGTGTAAATTATTACGTACGTCGATATTATCGGATCATCACTACTGCCATCATTTGGCCGAACACTGCAATGCCACTGTAAGTTTTAGATTGCTAGCTCCTTATTAAACACCTATAGTATTCAGAACCAAAACTGCCCCGGTTTACTTACATCTTCCACAGTAATAGCCCTACTGGAAATCCCTGTAGCCATTTTGTTGATAGGCTCAAAAGACGCATGCACATTCAGCCTACCTCGGCTATTTTGTACTTCCAATCTGACCTCGGACTGCACAAATGCACAAAACCGAAACGTCAGAGAACCATGAAAGAGAGCAGGGGTCAGCTGAAGTCAATATCGGGTATGTCCACCCTGAACTCTTACACATGCCTGAAGTCGCCTTGGCATGAACTGGCACAGATGTGGCATTGTTTGCCAATGATTTTGGAGTGTCTGTGCCAACTCTGCAACAGTTCGTCGTGGCACGGCTTGAGTTCGAACCCGTTGTCCAAGTTCATCCCAAAGGTGTTCGATCGGGTTCATGTCGGGAGACATAGCGGGTCAATCCACAAGGACATGATGATTGTTCAGAAAGTCTCTTTTCAAACTGGCAGTGCGGTGTCGGGCGTTGTCATGCTGGAAAACCATCTGTCGACGGACGCCATGTTGAGCCAGCAATGGAAGCAACATCGGACGAAGGATGGCGTTAACATAATGTTGAGCGTTGAGATTGCCTTGGACCACCACAAACTGGGACCTGAAGTTTACGTTGATAGCGGCCCAAACCATGACACAACCTCCCGCGAAAGGACCCCTTTCCAGCACCCTGTTACGAGCTAAGCGTTCATGTCGGCGTCGGTAGATACGATGACGTACAGCAGAAAAACTGAGGTTGAATCGGGATTCATTCGAGAAGATGACATTTAGACATGTTGTGTTATGCAGATACCCCTGATTTGCGGCCCATTGCTCTCTGGCAAGTCGATGACGATGCAAAAGTATTTGACCTTTGTAAGGTCGACGACAGCGTAACCCAAGAGCAGCCAGGCGCCTTCGGACTGTTTGAGGGCTGATCTGACGTTGCCGTGTTCCAACAGTTCCCCTGCTGTAGTCGCATATGGCGATCTTGAGCAGCGGTTGTTATAGGTGGCGCTCCAGGTCGGTGGTCGATCGGCAACTCTTCCAGTGCCGTAGAAGCGTTGTTCGAGGCGAGCAATGGTCAGTGGGTGGACATTAAAGTATCTGGCGACGGCTGCATGTGAAGCCCCCTGATCCAGCATGCCAATAACTCATGTTCCTGTTTTCTTGTGTAAGACAAGTGTTCATTACCGAAAACTGATATTGGGTTCAAACCCAGAACTCCACAAAAAGAGACCCATCACAAGTTTCACCTATGTGCGGTTATAATGGCTTTGAGTGAATGGGGGGATGGGTGGCCGAATAGTTAGCACGTTCATAAGGCCTGTCATTGAGTCAACTGGCCTGGTTTCGAATCCCCGGTTGTACGTGACAAGGAGTAGGGTCGCCTGTCCAACCTCGTGGGTTTTCTCCGGGTCCTCCGGTTTCCTCCCACTGCTAAAGACCCCTACGCGCAAGCGAATTATTGAAATAAAATTAAAACCATATGTTAGTCCCGAAATGACCTAGTTTGTGTCGAGTGGACGTTAAACTCCATTTCTCTCTCTCTCTCTTTGAGTGAATCCAATGTAGTGTGGGGTTATAAGAGAATCCAATGTAGTTTGGGGTTATAAGAGAATCCAATGTAGTTTGGGGTTATAACATAATCAAAATCAAATGTAGTTTGGGGTTACAATAGGATCGAATGTAGTTTGGGGTTATAACAGGATCAATGCTGTTTTGCGTTATAACAGAAACAAATGTAGTTTTGGTTTATAACAGAATAAAATGTAGTTTGTGGTTATAACAGAATCAAATGTAGTTTTTGGTTATAACAGGATCGAATGTAGTTTGGGGTTATAGCAGGATCAATGTCGTTTGGGGTTATGACAGAAACAGATGTAGTTTGGGGTTATAACAGAATCAGAATCAAATGTAGTTTGGGGTTACAACAGGCTCGAATGTAGTTTGGAGTTACAAGAAGATCAAATTTATTTTGGGTTATAACAGAATCAATGTCATTTGGGGTTATAACAGAATCAATGGCGTTTGGGGAGCTAAGTCCCAATGTTGACCAGGTCGGGGAAACAGATTTTCCAAAAAAAAAGTATATTTAATGTGTAATGCGCTGGGTAGTAGTAGTTACTGGTTTAATGTCAGCTTGCAAGTGGTAATATTGTAGACAAGTAATGATCACCACACATCATTTATTTTAGCCTAATCATAAAACATTATTACTAAGAACTAAACACATACACTAATACTAATTTAATTATAACACTTTTAGTCGGTGATAAAGCTAATTAGATACTCTAATGAAGGCAAGGTGCACATGTGGTTTTCTTATGAACCTGTCGTAGATTCGAACCATTGATACATCTTTATAACTACTAAGACAATAGATAGTTTAACAATGGCCACATTACAGGCTATCTCACACATTATAGGCTATGTCACACATTATACTGCCTAGTGTTTTTACCTTAACCAATTTCACATAGCTTGGTTTTTTTAACATACGGATTGTTTTTATGGTAGCCGTTCATTTTTTCACTAATTGTATGTCTTTAATGATGAAATATATATATTTGTACTAACAAGCCGTCGAGTGTATTCAACCATATAGAGTCAAGTTACAGTATAAAAAGCGGCTGGACAAATTCTGCGTGCATCACATTATCGAGGTTGACAGTAGGCGAGATCCAGATTACGTGATTTAACGACCGGGCACTGTCTCACTTACCCCATCTCCCACAGGTGGAACACAGACAGTAAGACTATGTTGGTTAAACGGTGCAGCGGAGAGTTTACCATTATCGTAGAGATGTAATGCTGTGGGTGTATTTGTTTCTTTCTTTGTTCGGGTCATATTTCCGACAATGATGCATCAATATTGATTAAACTTGTGTCGTATGTCAGTCAGACCTATAAATATAAGTTGGTGACTGACATATTGGATGCTATGGCAACCGCTGTTGCCAAATGACAACCCAGCATTTTTATCCCGCGCTGAACGAAGTGTGGACATTATGCCGTCACCCTGTCCGTCAGTCTTTCAATATCTAATCTAAACTGTCGAGGCGGGTGGACGTGTAGTGTTGTCGTCCAGTGTTCAGTCATCCGTGCAACAAAAAAGTTAGAGTCGCGCCATATTTAAATAGCTTATAGTGCATATCTCCATTAAATATCAAAGAAAACTATTACAGATTATTGACAAAAGAATAGTAACATAAATATGGATAATTTCGTTCAATCAATGGATATCCCCGATTCAATGGATTTATCGACTTCTGAATCGTATGTTAAGGATGTGATGACAAACACTGTGACCCCAACTACACTTGCTGATGAAACTAGTCATACTCATTCTACAAGACAAAGACACACGAAGATAGCGTTTTTAATGAAGAGAAAGAAGATAATAACGCTAAGAAATCAAAATGTATAAAAAGTAAAGCTGAAACGTCACAATTTGATCAACTCGTTAGCATGGTTGCTTACCTAGGCACTCAAATAAACTCTAAGATAAGTCTTAGTCATCGCCAGTTGACTGAAAGTATGGAAAATATGGAGCAAAATCTAGAAAATAAACTCTCAAAAATTATTGATGCTAAATTGAAAAGTGGGCTGAGCCATCTAAAGAAGAAGATTGGCGAGGATCTGAAGGAAACTGTTTCAAAACAAATAGAATTAGAGAATCAGAGATAGTGAAAGTAAGGACAGATTTTGACAAGAAATTAAAAGTTTTGGAAAGTGAGACAAAAGAGGGATCAAGATCATTAAACTTCGTAGTTAAAAACTTAGAAACATGCGAAGGAGAAACTGAAGAGTTATTGTTGGATAAAGTGAATAAATTAATCATTGACGGTCTTCAACTCTCGAACATTAACATAGGTCATGTTGAGCGAAAGAAACTAAAGAGTAGAGTTCACCACCAACCCACCCCAACTTCACCAAACACCAAACCAGGATTAGTCATAGTGAGTTTAATTAACCCTAATGAAAAACTCAAGGTTATGAAAAGAAAAAGATGTTTAAAAGACGCGCCAACCTATAATAGTGTTAATATTGAAAATGACAAGTCAGTAGAAGAAATAAGGCAGGAATCAAACTTGAGAACTGTTTTAAAAGAAATTGGTAAAGATAAGAAGTATATAGTCAGAGATGGGCGGATACTTAACAAGTCAGCATGATGTCATCTCCGGTTTGGTGTCTGGAATAGCCGCGGTTTTTCTCACAAACAAAATGGAAACAATGACTTCAAACATAGAACTGTACGATTTACGAACTGTGACATCCTAGGTATTTGTGAAACGTTTTTAATAGCAGAACATAAAATTAATTTACCCGGTTTTAAATGGTATTGACATAACCGACAAATTCTTCATAGAAATTCCAAGAGGGGAAGTGGCGGTGTCGGGTTTTTAATCAAAGAGGATCTTATTGGAACTTGTTTTAATGTGTCTGTTTTGGACTCAAGTGTTGAGGATATTTTGTGGATTCATATAATTGGAATTAACTCAACTTTATCAATATGTGCTGCTGTTTGTTATCTTCCACCACAAGGCTCTACCAGACCTACCGAGCCAGAAAGTTTTTTTGAAACTCTACTCAACCAGGTTTACTGTTTCCAAAATACTGGTGATGTTTATATATGTGGCGATTTTAATGCACGTTGTGGTGATTCATCAGATATCATTGACGGTGTTGACGATATTCAACCAAGGGTAGTAACTGATACAAAGGAAAATTATTATGGTGATCTATTTCTAGACTTCTTAACCGTGTCAAATCTTCTAATGGTGAACGGTAGGGTGAGAACTCAGGATTTTACATGTATCAGTCCAAGTGGAAAATCCGTTGTTGATTATGTATGTACACCACATGGAAATCTGGAACGTGTAAAAACATTTTCCGTTCTGAAAATGTCTGATGTTATAGACAAACTGAATTTACACCCAGACTCTACGCCGGATCATTCGCTACTTATATGGGAGGTAGACATTGACCCAACCGAACCCACAAACGTATCATACTTAGATAATCGTGTAATAAGGAAATATGATCTATCAATTATCCCGAAATACTTTTTATTGAATTCAGAAATTTTAACTATTGTATTGAGTAAAATAAATCAACTTGAAAATCAATCTGTATCTCAACAATCTATACAATCAGCTTACAATGAATTTCATAAGTATTTAATTAGTGAAATGGAATCCAATATACCTTATAAAGATATTTACATGAAACCGGAGCAAGGACAAAATAAAAGGTCCAAATTCAAGCCATATTGGAATGAGGAATTAACTATTTTGTGGAATAGGGTAAAACAATCGGAGAAATTGTGGTTAAAGGGAAATAGACATATCCAAAGAAAGGTTTTAAAACAAAACTATTGTGTTGATAGAAAATCTACACCGGAAGTATAAACGAAAGTATCAGAAGCTAAAACAATTGGAATTAAGTGAACTTTGCGATTCAAATTCTCCAGATTTCTGGAAAGTCATTGGCAAGATTGGTATAGCTAATGAACGCACACGACGAATACCACATACTATTAAAACTGAAGATGGAAGTCTAACACGTGACCCAAAATGTGTATTGGATATTTGGAAATCGGGATTTAATAAATTATACAATAGCGAACACGCAGATCCATTGGAAATTCCCGAATTGGTTAACGTTGATCAATCTAACTGTGATGTGCTTAATCTTGAGATATCCAAGGAAGGGATTCGGAAGGCAGTGAATGAACTGAAACCTGGAAAAGCTTCCGGCTATGATCAAATACCAGCGGAAATTTTGAAAAATGAGACTGCTGTAACAATTCTCCATGAACTGTGTTCTCGTTGTTTTTCTTCTGGTGTAGTACCCGACCAGTGGACTGCAAGTGTTATTCACCCAATCTTGAAACCAAATTCTGATGATAAACAGGTATCAAATTATAGAGGTATATCATTGGTATCTGTACCGAGTAAAGTTTACTGTCACATTTTAAATACTAGATTAAATAAATGGTTAGAATTTAACAATTTGATATCTGATTGTCAGAATGGTTTCAGGAAACATCGGGGATGTTCAGACCACATTTATTCATTATATAACATAATTAATGATAGAAAATCGACCAAAAAATCAACATTTATATGTTATGTCGATTTCAAATCAGCATTTGACGGTCTGACTCGCCCTTATTTGTGGTATAAACTGCACGGTATTGGTATAAGTGGAAAGATGCTTGAAGCCCTTAAGTCACTGTATGAACATACAAAATGTGCTGTCCGGATTAACAACCAACTCACGCCATGGTTCGGTATCGAGTCAGGTGTAAAACAAGGCTGTTTGATATCACCAACTTTATTTTCTATATACATTAATGATTTGGCAAGGGATATTACAAACTTAAACTGTGGTATACAAATAGGAGACACTAATGTTTCAATATTGTTATATGCTGATGATATAGCCTTGATAGCCCCAGACGAACAATCAATGGAAAAGCTCTTACAGGAGCTTTCAAACTGGTGTGACAAATGGAAAATGAACCTTAATACGACTAAAACCAAAATTTTTCATTATCGAGGGACCTTTAAAACAAGATCCTGTCATGTTTTTAAATGCGGTAAACACGAGATTGTATATAGCGACACCTATCGTTATTTAGGGTTATGGTTAAATGAACATTTAGACATGTCAAAAACAGAAAAAGAACTCGCAAAATCAGCTAGTAGAGCTTTAGGGGTTCTATGCACTAAATTTAAATAATCTGGTGGAATGTCCTATAAAGTATTTAGTAGAGCCAATATTGTATTATTGTGCTGGCATTTGGGGGACACGATCTTTTTCATGTATCAATTCAGTACAAAATAAAGCAATGAAATTTTTTGGGGGGCCTGGGTAGGTCCACTGCCAACTTATCAGTTAGAGGTGATATGGGCTGGACAAGTTGCTTCACTAAACAAAAATTAGAATGTATCAGACAGCTCTGTAAACTGTATCGCCTTGATAACAATCGCTTACTATTTAAGATTTTTTTCATATTTGTGTCGTTCTTAAAAGAAAAAGGGGTGGATAAATAGTGTTTATAAGTTTGTAAAATCTATTAATATCAATAGTATTGTCTTGAATGGTAATATTAGTGTAAAATATGTATCAAATGTTGCAAATTGTAAAACTAAGAGAATTGGATAACAGTGAGTGGGTATCTGAGGTTTTCAATGACCGTAACAATGTTAACGGTAACAAGCTGCGAACCTACAGGAAGTTTAAATCATGCTTATCACGCGAGGCTTATGTCACTGACCTAAACATACCCAGATACCAAAGGAGATTGATATGTCAGCTGAGAAGTGGTTCTTTCCCAATCGCAATAGAGACTGACCGATATACAAAACCCCCAACTCCCCTAGAACAAAGACTATGCAAACTTTGTGATAGAAACATGATTGAAGATGAATTCCATTTTATATCCCAATGCCCGTGTTACAATGACCTACGATCAGAACTTTTATTGAAGTTAAAAAATCAAGATTTTAATCTTTTAGCCACGTATGACGAGTTTTTATATATTTTAATAAATCCCATTGAATGCCAACTTGGAATGTTCCTAGACAAACTGAAAAATAGACGAAACATCCTGAAAAACACTGTATAGTTTTAAATTCTGTGACTGACTTTTAGAATTTTTTATGATTTTTTTTGGGATGAAATTTTATTATTAGAATAGGTATTTTATATACATACTTTGTTTTATCTCTATTTTTGCCTTATAGTTTTGCATATAGTGTGGAATTTTATGATTTTCAATAGATATTTTCAATAAATGTGATTACGTAATTAATTGTTTTACCGGTATTTATTGCTTAATATCATATTATTTAAATGTATTATCTGTAGTGTATCATAGGCCTATGTTGGCCAGGAATCATTTGTATCATGTTGTATAATCTCTGTAAATATTCAACTGATTTGTGACACTTTAATAAAATAAATTATAATTATTATTATTATTATAATAATTACCTTGTGAACTATATAGTGGCTACCGTTTTTAACGGATGTTTATACACCCACATTCCAGTGTGGGCGTATTATGCCATCTGACTGTCCGTCGAGCGTCCCGTCAACAATTGGCTTGTGAACTCGATAGAAGCTACAGTTTGTTTGACGGATTATTGTTTCATATTATATGTGAAGGATCGTGGTCCCGAGAGGATGACCATTTCGATATTCAGGGTTCCGCAACCTTCCGTACCAGATTTATGCTTCCTAGTCCGAAAACTTTGTGATAAAGGCTATAGTTTTTATTTAGGGCTCCAACACTTTCCGTTCCGCAGTTATCCCTGATGTGGACTAAGAGGGGTTATGAATTTCCAAAGGATTTTATGAACGACGACGAATTCTTCAATGTTTTGTATTCCTTCTTGGAATAACTTAGATAATTATTTCCTATTTCCCAGCTCCTGTGAAGTACGACCCATTATCTAATATTTAACTAATTATTTGTTAACATTTTCTATAGAGTCATATTTATAAATATATAAAACAGTGATATTAAGGTAATATCCTTACCATTGTCAAAATATCCATCAAATTCTATCTCTTTATGGCATGTGTCTGGTAGACCAAATAAGATAATGTCTCCCCCCCCACCCCTGGTCTTGGGAAAATGGGGTTGTTTATTTCATATTTGGGAAGGAAATTAACGCCAAGGTCAGTCTATAACGTGCAGAAATAAGGGGGTTATAAAAGAGGGTGTTGAGCGAAATTGATCAAAGCTCACCCAGATATTCCGAGCAACTATCATCTATGCTTTATTGAGAGGGGGGGACCTTCGAAGCCAACCAGTTTAACAATAAAGTTGTGAGTGTGAGTCAAAACCTTAAAAAAAAACGCCCTAGTCAGGTCAATATATGGAAAATACCCCCTCAACAGTTGCTACAAAAGGTTTCTCAACTGATTCTGGTAGGGTTTAGTGTACTTTATAACATACTAAAAGTTTACCAAAGTAGGACACCCGGAAAAGTGGGTTTTTTTTTCAAGATGGCGGCAAAGATGGCCACCGAAACGTGTTAAAATGATCATAACTATGTAAATATCAACTCAAATTTGATGATCATGGTATCTTTCGCTAGGTTTTGGGAGGGCAAAGAACACATTAAGATCATTAAAAATGATGTTGGCCTATTATGTCAAAACTGGCCGCCAACACCCCCAAATGACCGCAAGTCCATAACTATTAACTCAAATTTGATGATCTTGATGTCTATCCCTAGGTTTTGTGGGGATATCACTAAGCTGTTGATTCTTTATGAAATTGTATTCATGGCCATCAGCTGTCCACTATCATAGAATAAGTTTCAGAGCGTTCAGTTTTGAGTGTCATCCTCCTCACGAGTATCGACCTTTTGAGTGTTGTTTGAATTGTCACAGATTTGCTGATCATGCTACTTCATACTCCAGAACAGACAATGAGATCATCTACATCCATTTAAACAAGCAGTCTCTACATGTTTCGCGTGAACTTGTCAAGACATACAATAACAATAACAATCACCTGACATCTTGGAAGAATACACATACAATAATATAATAATAATGAAGTATATAAAATATATATATATATATATATAGCATAATATTGTAATTATTTTGAAATGTTTAATTTGGGTTTAAATTTGTCAATAAAATATTGTTCCTTCAATGTCATTTTCATGGGATCTGAATACGGCATCTTAAAGAAAGGGTATATTTTGAAATCCCCTTTACCGCAGATATCAAGGTGCTCACTTAAAGGGATCTTCCTTAAATTTGGTTCACTGATATGTTGTCTATAAACCGTTACTGTTTTGTAACTTGTTCGTACAGTTTATAGTTTATAGTTTGCTAGCCCGCAAATATCCCTCCACATTAATTAATGACGGAATTCAAAGGGCTAGTAAAATACCGTTAACGGAATTAAGGCAGGTAAAGATAAAAGATACAAGTCACAATATAATTGTATTTGTCACCTCCTTTAATCCTCACAATCCTAATTTTTCCATCGTACTTGACAGTGGAAAAAAATGTTTTGTCAATGAAAGTATGAACTGTAAAGTAACTCATGTATTATATGTCATAAAATGTAGTGGCTGTGCCGAACTGTACATCGTTTGCACGAACAAGTTACACAACAGAGTAACGGTTTATAGACAACATATCAGGGAATCAAATTTTTTAATTTAAGGAAGATTTTTTTAAGTGAGCACCTTGATATCTGCGGTAAAGGCGAGTTCAAAATATACCCTTTTTTAAGATGCCGTATTCCGATCCCATGAAGATGAGATTGAAGGAACAATATTTTATTGAAAAATTTAAACCCAAATTAAACATTTCAAAATAATTACAATATTATGCTATATAATATAATTATATATTATCTAATTTATTATTACTATATATTATTGTATGTTTATTCTTCCATGACGTCACGTCATTGTTATTGTTATTGTATGTATGTCTTGACAAGCTCAGGCGAAACATGTAGACAATTAAACAATAGTACTTTAACCTTTATTCTTTTTATATTAACACTACTACGGTTTTGACTTCATACATCTATTGAATATATATATAGACATTGACTGAAAAGTCTCTGGCATAGTAGACTTTGATCAACGAGAATTGGCCATTGATTTTAAATTGTTAATGAATCTGTAGACATACGACGTTATACTAAGTAATTTAGAATAGCTGAAATATCTGACTGGATCAGTTATAGGTTGTATTGACGAATACAAGACTATTGGGAATAAAGGTTTCACCCTTTTTGATTCGTTGTCATCTACTATTGTTATTTACATATATTCTTCAAAAACAGTAGGGGATATTCAGAAACAATACAAAACTACGGAAATGCACTGTCTTTTGTATTAGAGGTAACCAGTGTATGTTAATAACAGGCCAATTGCCTACACGTGAAATTAACCATTTCATATGGGCGGCTTATCTGACGGCCCCTTTTCACTCGCAAAGAGATACACTGTCAAAAGTGAAAATGAACGTTTTTGATTTTTGTCTTAATAATGAGTAATTGCTCCACCAATCCTCAGACTTTCAGCAATTCGTCGTGGCATGCTCCTAACCAACCGTCCAATCACAATTTGGGACAATCTGGCCCACTCCTGTTGCAGTGTCACGGCCAATTCTTGCAGTGTCGTCGGTTGACGTTGACGTCGGCGAGTCATGGTGATTCCTCCCCACACCATAACAGACCCACGCCGGTATCTGTCATGCTGCCTGACGTTAACGTTAGCATGACGCTCATTTACACGCCTCCAAACGCGAGCACGCCTATCGGTGAAATCCAGAGTAAATCTTGACTCCTCTGAGATCATTACACGCGCCCATCGACGATTACCCCAATTTCGTCGCTCCCTATACCATTGACGCCTGTTTGCCATGTGCTGGCGAGTTAATGGAGGCACAACACGTGGTCGCCGCGCATGCAAATGGGCTGCGTGTAGCCGATTTCTAATCGTTTGGGGTGTAACTCGAATTTCTGTAACTTGGTACAAGTTTACAGAAAGCCGGTTGGTCGGTTGTCTTCGATTTCGCAGGAGCTGTGTACGAATTATCGATCCTGGGCTTGTGTAGTGGCTCTAGGACGACCTGAATGAGGTCTATCATCAACATTGTGTGTTTGTTGTTACCGGTTCCACAGTCTGCTGATCACAGACTGTGACACATTAAGCATGTTGGCCACTGCTCGCTGTGTAGAACCCATTTGGAGCATGCCAATAGCACGTAGACGTCCATCATGCTGAAGACGTCTCATTGCAAATTAAACGTAACACACTAAAGCAAAGATACGCTAAACAGTAAATCTTATGCAAGAACCGGTAGGAATGCAAACATGGATAGGATAAACCAGCACGCGACAGTTTTAATCAACCTGTAATATATGTTGTGCATCACGTATGGTCCCGATTTACAGTGTGTTGCATCACGCGCATGTCTAGATAATTGTCATTAGTTACACGTCTGCTTTGAACATGCAGTTGCAATAAAGCCGCCATCATTGAAACACCATGTGCTTGTCTGAGTCTTTAGTATGTGGTATTTAGGGCCAGATATACCACATTTGGCGACGAAGTGGGATAAAACAAATGAATCGAAGACATTACAAGTAAGGTACCTATGAATATTCCAGGAATATTTTTTTGGATTGTCATAGCCATGGCAGAGATTGGTAAAATTTCGGAGTTCGACGAAGTGAAGGAGTCATTCGTTTGTTATGAAGAACGTATGAGCCAGTATTTTATTGATAACGACGTCGAAGACGGATGGAAGGTGCCGATATTTTTGACAGTGGTTGGTCCACAGACATATGGTTTGTTGAAAAAATTATTAGCCCCGGTTCGGCCCAGTACACATACTTACGATGTTTTGATTGATACGTTGAAGAGACACTTCACACCAACACCGTTAGTTATTGCAGAACGATATAAATTTCATCGTCGAGACCAAAATGATGGCGAATCAGTAGCTGACTATATGGTAGCTTTGAGAAAATTGTCAACACATTGTGATTTTGGAGATTTTTTCTATATGGAATATGGGAGTTCTAATATCTAAAAACGGTTTGGGGCCATTCGATGATATACGCCAAAATCACCAAGGAACGTTTTAATATGGTTGGCTGTATAATTTTACAAAATGAAATGTTCTCTACTTTAATTTTGAAATCCAAATAATTTGAAAGCGAAATAACAACCCGATTTTTTTACTCCACCCCGAGTAAAGGCCTTCCAGATGGCTGTAACCAATGGAGCACACCCCGATTACGTTTGATGAGAACAATGTAGCGGTTTTAAATGTTTAAGATGAATACGTTTTAGATACAGTTATTCACATTTTTTTCTATTCCAGGACGCTTTTATCCACCAAACCAGTTAGTAAAGGGAGTCCACAAACGAAATGATTTTAAAATAATCAAATGAATATTTCGTTCCGAATCTGATAAATTTGACCAGTTTTCTACTAATGTTCTACAAATATTGCCTCTGTATTGTGAAAATAATGCATTATAATGCTTTCGGTGCTGACTCTGTTATCTGACATGGTATTTGTAGTTTCGAAAATAGCCGATTTACTAAAGGGTCCAGCAATTTCGTCAAGATTTGGGTTAAGAATGAGTTCGCGAGAGAATCATGCAAAATTTAAAAACACCGGCACAAGCGATGTCTGGCGATTCTGACCAAACTTTGCAGATTTGGTCAATGGGTACCCCATATACCCCACATGAAATATTAGGGTCACCAACCATGTAGTTACAGAGAACTAGCTATGGCCATTTTAGAGTTAAAAATTCATGATGCTATATCTCACCCCTGCGGGACTGGGGACAATTCTATTAATAATGGAAGTTGAGGATTACTAATACTAATATTTGGTTTTGACAAAATGACTGGCACGGATTTCTTTCATATTAAATTAGTTCGTCGAACTTGAAGAAAATGATTTCATTTTTTACATCATTTTTCCAATAAAATCATTCATTGCCTGAATTATTAGGCCGGATATTGCCCCATGCCCATGCAACCGCTTTTCAGCAACCCTGTGTAGGGCCGGTACAGATGATTCGGGAGTCACAAGGATCAGCCCTGAGACCTGTCCTGTCTGTAATGTATACTAAGAAATTAGGACAACTAATCGATAATCATAGTTTCTAGGACGACATACTTATGCAGATGATGCACAGCGAATCGCAAATTACTCCCTTTCAAAAACTGTTCCATCCCCTAATTATTCTGACATCAAATTATGTACACATGACATTGAAGATAGGATGACAAGAAATGTGTTGAAATTAAATTTAATTGTATTAAGTAAATCACAATGTATTTTATGAGGTCCAAATACACATCTGAAAAACACAAGTTCAAATGATGTGGTTGTACGAGATGCAATATTTGTACCACGAGACACTGTGCAGAAGTTAGGTGTCCTCTTAGGGTCCAATTTAAGCATGGACAGTCATATTAGTGAAATTAGTCTAAACTGTTATCTTCGGTCCAGGAACATTGGCCATATAAGACACTTTATTAGCTAGGAAGCAGCTGCTACACTTGTATATTCTTTGACATTCTCAAGGATTGACTACTGTAACAGCTTGTTAGTAGAAACATCTAGTGCCAATATTAAAAAAAAAATCAACTTGTACAAAATACCGCAGCTCGAATTCTTACCAGATCATCAAAATACTATCATATTACTACTGTTCTGAAATCACTCCATTGGCTGCCAATAAATGGAAGAATTATCTTCAAAGGTCTGTCTTTGCCGTATCAGTGTGTGAATGGCTTAGCTCAAATATACTTATCTAACCTTATGCAAATACAAGTTATCAAGACCATCCAGACACATTCTTATGACTAATAAATACTCATTATATTACTATATTCAATGCATATTTTATGTTTGAGAACCATGTCCTAAAATTGGGACGCTGCCCTTTAATGGGTTGTCCGGGAAACGGACCAATCTCCAGAATGTCATTGGTCTCCAACATCCGTTCCTAGGTGACAAGGAGTTGGGTCGCCTGTACAACCCCGTGGATTTAGACCGAAGTTAGATTTGCACTCCAGCATCCAAGATGGCGGCCGAAATCAGCTGTTCATTTTACCGTCTTTTGCACTAATAAAATGCGGTTTAATAGCCAGTTATACGAAAGAAACTACAATAGCATATTCCTGAAACAATACCGCTCAATCAAATCGCTCCTAAGTACAGTTTAATCTGGGGTCTTCCCTAAAACTTTGGACAGTGATTAAAGGTACTAAAAACGGTGAAAAAATTGTTCGTCTCCAAACAGTATTGTTTACATGGTAGCCTCGTTTGTCACGCAATTAGTTTTTCTGCAATATTCTGCTATGCACTGGTTAATTGGACGTAATAAATTTCGTGAATCATAACGTAACGTTATGTAAACATATTTGGAACCCTGTTTAAACCCGAATGATATTGTTACGCAGTTAGTTATCGGGTGGTAATCGGGGTATTGACCAGTCATAATTTGGAACGGAAATTTGGTTTCATTACGGCATTTTTGAGTGGGATTAGGTCTAATCAAACGAAACACTGCGGGGAGTATGGTACAATAGTGACCTTACTCTCATCTACTATTTGTTTTTGTCTTTTTGAAATATCGCTTGATTCGTTTGTCAAGTTAAGACAGATGTATATGACTACTAAACTATTTAGTTTTTACGATTTGCTGTTCAAAAATTCATAATCCTTCTAATAGATCATGAGATTATATTGCCGAATTAATAAAATGTTGAAAAATAGTCTAGAGTGATTAATGGTATTTACCAAGAACAGCTCTTTTGGCATTTACTGTAAATTAAGTTTTTATAGTTTGACAATTTTAACGGTGTAATTGTGAACTGAGTTTTCGTGATTAGATACTTATTAGACAGATAGATAATAGATAGATAGATAGATTATATTGCCGAATTAATAAAATGTTGAAAAATAGTCTAGAGTGATTAATTGTATTTACCAAAAACAGCTCTTTTGGCATTTACTGTAAATTAAGTTTTTCATCGTTTGTAAATTTTAACGGTGTAATTGTGAACTCAGTTTTCGTGATTAGATACTTATTAGACAGATAGATAATAGATAGATAGATAGATTATATTGCCGTATTAATAAAATGTTGAAAAATAGTCTAGAGAGATTAATTGTATTTACCAAAAACAGATCTTTTGGCATTTACTGTAAATTAAGTTTTTCATCGTTTGAAAATTTTAACGGTGTAATTGTGAACTCAGTTTTCGTGATTAGATACTTATTAGACAGATAAATAATAGATAGACAGATAGATAGATAGATAGATAGATAGATGGTTACTTGAATATGTGATGAAAGTTAACTTGATAGGAAGTGACTACTTTGTCATGCTGATTATATACCTATAGCCTATGCAAATATTCGAGCATTATTAGTCTACATTGACTATCACGATGGACGTGACCCATGTGGTGACACCGTTATATCTTGATGCGAGGATAATATTTCCTTAGTTATGTCAATTTCTTATGTATATTCTTACTTACTTATATATATATATATGTATTTTTTGTCTGTATATATGTTTTATTTGTTTACTGTATATTTACATCATGTTCTCATGTCTCTATATCCACCAAAACTAACCACTAAATATTTAAGATCTAACTGTTTGATGATTTCTCAGTCCCCTCTTGCAATACTGGCGCAAGAGCAACACTCACTATATTTTCATCGCTATTGTAATAGTTGACATTTACTACACAGTAAAGCACGAGACATCTGAGAAATCGCAATGTCGAATAATATCTGTAATAGTTTTATGTGAACTTGATAATTTATGTCTGTTAAGTACTGTTTTAGCCTTATTAGTTCTAAGATCAGGAGACGTTCATAAAAATCCTTGACCTTCAAATCACGATTCAAATGAAAACCTATCAGTCTATCACTTAAATGCACGTAGTATAAGACACAAACTTGAAACAATATACAACGATGTCAATGATTACCATATTTGTAGTTTCACTGAGACTCATCTGGATCTCTACAATGGGACGGTTACCATTCTCCATACCGGAAGGATCGGACGTCGCATGGTGGCGGATTATTATTATATGTTAAAAAACCATTTATTTTAAACGGCGAGATGACCTTGAGGTTACAGGTATAGAGAGTATTTGGGTGGAATGCAAATTTCCAAACACCATATTACTTGTTGCTTTATTTTACCGCCCGCGAAACAGCACAATTGAATTCTGGCCATTGTTCGAAAGATCCATTGAACTAGCCTATCAAACCACGCTTAAGGTTGTAATTTTAGGTGATCTAAATGATGACTTGCTAGCTCCACGCTGCAAGCTACGGGATGTTTTATCTTTAAATAATCTCAGAAATGTTATTGATGAACCTACACGCGTTACTCTGACGTCATCAACCTTATTAGATGTAATTTTAGTAAATGATGTAATTCAGATTAGTTCCAGTGAAACGATTAATGTCACTCCTGACATATCCGATCATAAGTGTGATTATGCATTATTAGATTTTCCAGTGTCAACTCCCAGGAATTTTAAACGGGAGATATTTGTATGTAAGGATGGCAATTATAATAGGTTAAATACTCTTATCAAAGAACACGATTGGGAGAGTACCTTTGCAAATTCTGATATTAACTTAATATGTTCAATATTTTATGAGATTCTAAATAGCTATATTACATTGTGCATACCAAAGAAATCAATAACTATAAGACTAACTGATGAACCATGGTTCAATGCAGAAATACGTAGAGCGATAAGAATCAGAAACCGGTTATACAAAAAAGCTTTGAAAACACACCATGAGTGCGATTTAAGAAAATACAAAGTTCAAAGAAATAAAGTAAATAATTTTAAAAAAGCGTTAAAAACAAAATACAAAGAAGAAATCACAAATTCTTTGAATTCTAACGATACAAATAGCCAGAATTACTGGAATAATCTAAGGAAAGTATTAGGACAAAATGTATCAAATGATATTCCTCCACTTTTGGACCCCAATGGAAGAATTGCACATTCAAATTTTGATAAAGCTGAATTACTAAACAACTATTTCGGATCAATTTCAAGGAGAATTACCACAATTCAATAAGCGAACAAATTGTCTACTTGATATTCCTTTAGTCGTGGAAAAGGAAATCGCAGATCTTATAAGTATACTGAAATGGAAAAAAGACAATGGATTTGATAATATTAGTAACAAGTTACTAAAATATACCAAAACCTTAATATGTGTACCATTAAAATATATCTTTAATAAATCACTAGAATCAGGCGTTTTTCCAACAATTTGGAAAAAAGCAAATGTCCTACCTTTCTATAAAAAAGAAGACAGCTCTCTAGTTTCAAACTACCGACCTATAAGCCTATTAAGTACTTTGAGTAAATTATTAGAAAAGGTAGTTTTCAAACACCTGTTTAACTACTTTCATGAAAACAATCTCTTGTACAAATACCAATCAGGGTTTCGACCGCACTACTCTACTGTTCATCAACTTTTAGAAGTTTATCATGATATCTCATCTGCAATAGATAAGCAACTATATTCCTGCTATGTTTTTTGCGATATATCTAAAGCGTTTGACCGCGTATTTTTACCTGGTTTGATACACAAATTAAGTCAATATGGGGTTTCAGGCATGCTAATTACGTGGTTGTCTAGTTATGTCCAAGACCGGACTCAACGGGTATTCGTAAATGGCTCTGTGTCATCAGAAATTACTCTTCAATCAGGAGTTCCCCAGGGATCAGTTTTGGGTCCCTTTTTGTTTTTGACTTACATCAATGATGTACAAGATGTACTTCATAAAGTGGCTAGATTATTTGCTGACGATACGGCACTTGGATGTAACAAACAGTCAGTTGCAGAGATAGAACAGTCCCTAAACTACGATCTGACAAATCTCAACATTTGGGCGAATAATTGGCTTATAAACTTTAATCCAAACAAAACAAAAGCTATTTTATTTAGTTCTAAAAAAACAGAAAATTATCCGAATCTGATATTCGATAATCAATCACTTGAAGTGGTTAAATGTCACAAACACTTGGGCATTACCCTTTCAAATGACGCCAAATGGACCATCCATATAGAAACTATTATCTCGTCCACCTCAAAATTATTAAATATTTTGCGTAAACTAAAATTCACCTTTAATAGACAAACTCTAAATAACGTATATTTGATATTCATAAGGCCAAAATTGGAATACGCATGTGAGGTGTGGGATGGGTGTAACGCTTCCAATACCGAAAAACTTGAAAAGGTACAGCTAGAAGCTGCCAGGATTGTCACTGGACTGACTAAAACTTGTTCTCGTTGAAGCGACTAACTACATTTTTTCAAATTAAAAATCAGAGAAACCCAGCATATTTATATGACATTCTAGAATATTATCAACAAACACCACAACAATACAATTTAAGAAACATTAGCGAATATAGAAATCCTTATTGTAGAACAACATTACACCAAACTTCGTACTTCCCCACAGCAATTCGAGATTGGGAATTATTAGAGGACCCCATAAAGCAATCAACCAACATTAAATCCTTCAAATATCTATACAAACAAAAATTATGTTCCTTAATACATACAGCGCCAATCTACTACTGTAAAGGTAATAGACATGAAAATATTATTCACACTAGAATACGGCATGGGTGTAGTTCGTTGCAAAATGATTTGTATGAAATAAACGTTGTAAATGATCCCACATGTTCTTGTGGCAAATTTATAGAAAATGCTGAACACTATTTTCTGCAATGTCACTTATATGATGTAATTCGCGCTGAGCTATTAAATACATTGTCAAATTATTCTGTGATAAATATAGATATCCTATTATGCAGCAATTCAGAATTGTCAATTGAGATGAATACAAACCCTTTCCTTGAAGTTCATAAATATATCAAACTTTCAAAACGATTTAAATAAAAGTTAATGATATTAGTTACATCTTAGTATATATTATTACCAATAGCTTTTTGGTGGATAACATCTTTTTTGTATTAAATTTTGTCTTTTATTTGTATGTATGGAAAGAGCTTTTCTAAGTTTTTGAAACTTGTTCTCAATCCTTTTGATATTTGTCAATAAAATAGGTTTAAACTAAACTGATAGATAGATATTTAGATAGATAGTAGATAGTAAACTATGTATAGCGATATTTTTGAATTTGAAATACTTATTGGTAATAAGTATTTGTAGTTTTGATAATAGAACATGTTTTAAACGTAAATTATTTGATGAAAGTATATAATGCGTTCTATTGTGGCTTGCTCTTAATGGAACTGAAACCCACGGTAATTTGGTTTCCAGTGCCATGTCACACCTTTCAGTGTGTAAATAAAGCGGTTTATTTTTCGTCATTTTTGTTGAAAATCGTTATTTTTTGACAAAAATGGAAATTATTTACTACTAAACGGGTCGAGTGCCACCCATTTTTTTCTTGATCTTAATACTATAGATCATTGCCTTTTCAGTCAGCATTCCAAATACTTAAACCCGCAGTGGGTGAGATATAGATCGAATAAAATGACATACCTAAATTGAGTTAATTTTGTACCTTGCAGTCCATCAAACTTTCAGAATGTATACTGCTACCCTATAAAGTTTCATTAATCGACTCGCCGTAGTTTAGTTGTACGCCATAATTGAAAAGTGGCCTGAAAATGATAATTTTTGGCTTTTTTCGGTCTTAAAATTTCAAATTTTTTTCTACACTCTAAAAATGGTTCGATTGATCTAAAACTGTGGCAGTGGGGTTTGGAGGGGGTTACCCATCATACATCATAAATCGGTCACCCACCATGTGCCGGTCCCTGCACGGTTTTCTCACAAACGCATTCTTAATGTCTAAAGGGCACATAAAATTGTCAAACACGTCAATTTGTTTCCGATCGAAGCGAGGCGAAATATATAAACAGTTTTTTGACATTTTTACTTCCATTTTATATGTTCGCACAATATTGTCCGTAGCACAGTTTTGATTTCTCACATTTTTGTTCGAGTGGAGAAAATTTTTGGAAATAGTTCGGACGAATGATTTTCATGAGCCAATGAGAGTGCAAGGTCAAAAGGCATGTATGCTCAAATTGTCGCTACACCAGTTTCATTTGCGAATTTCCGCGTGGAAAGTCACAGTGGTCAGTGGTCGCGGTTGTAGTCGCAAAAAGCTGATTTGTAACCCATGGTGTGTAGACTATAATATTATTGCCATAAATTCAACCAGAATTCATCGTTTTGAATAACAATTGTGATAAGATTTATGTCGATGGTGAATGTTCTGTTACTCTTGAATTTTATTGACATTTTTAATTTTAAAGGTACATTTTACACTTTACTTTATCTTAACCAGACTAGAATCTGTGTGTCGAGATAACCGTTTTGACAAGGAAAGTGTTGCCTAGTCGTTCGGATAGAACGAAAGCCAAAGCCCATCCGTCAACACGTAAACATGTGCGTAAGAAAACAGCTGGGAGTAGGAATTCGAATGATCTAGCGCACATTAAGGTACAGGATCCGACAATCGATTGATTCAACAACACATGTCGATTCAATCAACTCAATAGATTTTAAAAACACATGTCGATTCAATCAACTCAATAGATTTTAAAAACGGACGACTTGATAGTAACGTCATCTGTCGAATCAATCAACTCAGTGGATTCTCAATTGAAACGCACGATCGATACGATCGACAACGATCGAACGTCATCTGTCGAATCAATCAACTCAGTGGATTTTCAGTTGAAACGCACGATCGATACGATCGACCCGATCGACAACGATCGAACGTCATCTGTCGAATCAATCAACTCAGTGGATTTTCAATTGAAACGCACGATCGATACGATCGATACGACACTTATGCACTGGGAGTACTTGCGCTGCAGGGGTAGTGGGTACGTTTGTGTTTGTTCCACATCACCGGGTTACGGCTAGGGATTCTTATATCTAATTGATTTTAATTACTAACGGTTAGGCATAGGATTTGATATATGGTTTGTTTTGGGTCAGGGTGGAGACTGGTCTTATTTAATCTAATTTACTGTGCACTAGGATGTCGTTCAGATTTTTATTTTTAGAATATGCAATTATAAGTTTCTGTGTGAATATTTTCGGGTGATTTTCTTGGAGATAAGTATAGTGTTTTCTGATGATTTTGGACGCACTTGCTGCTGTTGCGCTAAATGGAACTACAAAAGGAGCTATTGCGCTAGCCGTATGAATATTCAAACCTAGGGGGGCTGTTGTTTTCAATTTGTGAATCCAGAATTTTTCTCTTGTTAGCCTAAACGTTTTAATTTCTTCTGAAGTTTCAAAGTCGCTCTTGGTCTTTTCTATTGGCGTGACAATGAATTGAGACAGGTTTGTCTTTTTTGGTGACTATGTCAGACCGGTGACCGTTAATTCTTTCCCTAAGTGCATTTTGAGTCTCCCCTACGTATTGCTTGTCACATTTTCTGCATGAGATTAGATAAATTATGTTTGAACTACTGCATGAAAGTTGGTCTAATATTGGGAATTTTGTGCCAGATGTTTTGTTATGGAAATGGTCGGATATGTTTAAGATTTTGCATGTTTGACATCTTGGATGGCCACAAATTTTGGTTTTATGTGCTGATTGTATATTATTTGTTTCTTTGGCGGCAATCTCAGCTAGAGTGTTGTTTTTTATACGTCGTAGATAGCGTTTGGAGTATCCCCTTTCCCTTAGTTTGCTAAATACCAATGTACATGCTGACTCAAAGTCGGTCTTCTGAGTACATATCCTATGAAAACGGAGAATCTGAGATTTTATGATGCCAGAGAATGTATGTTTTGTGTGAAAGGAGCTTTTGAACAATAATTGATGTGTGTCGGTTTCTTTGAAAAATACTTTAGTTTCCAATTGGCCTGTGATTTTGGTGTTGTTACTTTTAAAAACGGTAGTATCAAGGAAATCTATGCTGTTATGGCTTACATTTGTGGTTAATTTGACAGATGGATGATGATTGTTCAGAATGTTGAAAAACGTCCAAAATTCGTCTAGTGTGTAAGTCCAGACTATGAAAACGTCATCTAAAAACCGCCCATAGAAATCTGGTTTTAATGGGCAGAGTGGCAGAACTTCCCTTTCCCACTCCGCCATGAAGAGATTTGCATAACTCGGGGCAAATCGTTTCCCCATCGCAGTTCCGGAAGACTGAAGGTATACTTGGTCGTTAAAAGCGAAGTCATTCCTCCTCAGACAAATGTCGAGTAGTTTGAGGATTTCTTCGTCCGGCCTGGATGCTTGCGGATTCCTAAGAAATGCTTTCCTAACTGCTTTAATACCTGTGTTATTATCAATGTTCGTGTACATACTTTGTACGTCGATGGATATTAAAACGGTGTGTTCGGGGACTCTTAACTGTTTGATTTTCTGAATGAAATCTTTAGTGTCTTTAAGGTAGGATGGGTGTTGACATGCTAGGGGTAATAAGAAATGGTCTATATATTGTGATACGTTGTATGATTCGCTGCCACAGTCTGATATTATTGGGCGTCCCTTGGGTATTTTATTAGGTATAAACCATTCTGTTTCTGGATTTTTATGTATTTTTGGTAGTGTATAGAGATGTCTTTATCGACAGTCAGATTTAGCAGATAAATAATCATATTGTTTTGCTGTTATGTATTCCTTATCCTGCAATTCATATAAGATGTTGTTTATTAAATTTGCGGTGTCCTTAAAGATGGGTTGGTCTAATTTAGTGTAATGTATAGGATTACTTAATTGTTTTTCTGCCTCTGCGATATAGTCTGCGCGATTCATTATGACACAACACGGGCCTTTGTCGCTTTTCTTAATTATTATGTTTTTGTCCTTTTTAAGGGTGTTTAATGCCGTTTTAGTTGCTCGGTTGAGATTTGGTTTTTGTGACTGTGGTTGAATGGATGATATTTCTATATTCATTTCGTCGAAAGTTTTTAGGATGGCTGGTGATAATGACATTTAAGGTGGTTTCGTTGTGGATTTTGCTGTGAATAATTTTTTACCTCTGCCGGGTTTGTTCCTAAAAAAATAAGTCAACGAAAGTGTTCTTTGGAAGCGATCGGCTGCCTGGGTGATGGGGTCTATGGATGTTATTGTGGGGGTTGGGATGAATTTAAGGCCTTTATCAAGGATGTTCATTTCTAGGGGGTTGAGAAGTCTATAATATATGTATGGAAAAATTGTTTAATGTCACGTGACTTTGCCTCTAAGGGGCAGGAAAAAATGAATTACTGAATGCATGTTGTTTTATGACAAGTCGACACCGTAAGTCAGGTCAATTTAGACTAATAAAATTCACATGTTATCGCAGAAAGACGCAGATGATCTGCTTATGCACTGGGAGTACTTGCGCTGCAGGGGTAGTGGGTACGTACCCCTGCGTGATCGGATAGGCTACTACAAAAAATTTGTCACGGACATCGCAGAAAACAGGACTCGAACCCTCGACCTCATTATTGACGACCGATAGATGACCTATCGGCCACTCAACCACTCCCCACAATAGTCGTATCGATACGATCGTACTCCCAGTCTAGGAGAGAAGTACAGTTGACTGAGTTGAACCCATCGGTCGATCCCGAGTACGATCGTATCGATTGAACACGATCGATACGATCGTGCTCCGAGTCTAGGAGAGAAGTACAGTTGACTGAGTTGAACCCATCGGTCGATCCTGAGTACAATCGTATCGATTGAACACGATCAATACGATCGTACTTCCAGTCTAGGAGAAAAGTACAGTTGACTGAGTTGAACCCATCGGTCGATCCTGAGTACGATCGTATCGATTGAACACGATCGATACGATCGTACTCCCAGTCTAGGAGAGCAGTAGAGTTGACCGAGTTGAACCTATGTGTCGATCCTGATTACGATCGTATCGATTGAACATGATCGATACGATCGTACTTCCAGTCTAGGAAAGAAGTAGAGTTGACTGAGTTGAACCTATGTGTCGATCCTGATTACGATCGTATCGATTGAACACGATCGATACGATCGTACTCCCAGTCTAGGAGAGAAGTAGCCTACAGTTAACTGAGTTGAACCTATGTGTCGATCCTGATTACGATCGTATCGATTGAACACGGTCGATACGATCGTACTCCCAGTCTAGGAGTGCAGTAGAGTTGACTGAGTTGAACCCATCTGTCGATTATGATCTCTATATAACATATATAAAAATGTTACAACAATCGATTGAATTGACAAGACACACGATCGTAAACAGTAAATAGTGAATTGACATAGTAATTGAAAAAGTGTCGATTGAATCGATTGTCGGATACTGTAATCAATCAACTCAGTGGATTCTCAATTGAAACGCACGATCGATACGATCGACACAATCGACAACGATCGAACGTCATCTGTCGAATCAATCAACTCAGTGGATTCTCAATTGAAACGCACGATCGATACGACAACGATCGAACGTCATCTGTCGAATCAATCAACTCAGTGGATTTTCAATTGAAACGCACGATCGATACGATCGACACGATCGACAACGATCGAACGTCATCTGTCGAATCAATCAACTCAGTGGATTTTCAATTGAAACGCACGATCGATACGATCGACACGATCGACAACGATCGAACGTCATCTGTCGAATCAATCAACTCATTGGATTTTCAATTGAAACGCAGGATCGACACGATCGAGAACGATCATACGTCATCTATCGAATCAATCAACTCAGTGGATTCTCAATTGAAACGCACGATCGATACGATCGACAACAATCGAACGTCATCTGTCGAATCAATCAACTCAGTGGATTTTTAATTGAAACGCACGATCGATACGATCGACACGACACTTATGCACTGGGAGTACTTGCGCTGCAGGGGTAGTAGGTACGTAACCCTGCGTTATCGTCTAGGCTATACTCCAAAAACCTTGTCACGGACATCGCAGAGAACAGGACTCGAACCCTCGACCTCATTATTGACAACCGATAGATAACCTATCGGCCACTCAACCACTCTCCACAATAGTCGTATCGATACGATCGTACTCCCAGTCTAGGAGAGAAGTACAGTTGACTGAGTTGATCCCATCGGTCGATCCTGAGTACGATCGTATCGATTGAACACGATCAATACGTTCGTATTCCCAGTCTAGGAGAGCAGTAGAGTTGACTGAGTTGAACCTATGTGCCGATCCTGATTACGATCGCATCGATTGAACACGATCGATACGATCGTACTCCCAGTTTAGGAAAGAAGTAGAGTTGACTGAGTTGAACCTATGTGTCGATCCTGATTACGATCGTATCGATTGAACACGATCGTATCGATTGAACACGATCGATACGATCGTACTCCCAGTTTAGGAAAGAAGTAGAGTTGACTGAGTTGAACCTATGTGTCGATCCTGATTACGATCGTATCGATTGAACACGATCGATACGATCGTACTCCCAGTCTAGGAGTGCAGTAGAGTTGACTGAGTTGAACCCATCTGTCGATTATGAACTCTATATAACATATATAAAAATGTTACAACAATCGATTGAATTGACAAGACACACGATCGTAAACAGTAGATACTGAATTGACATAGTAATTGAATAAGTGTCGATTGAATCGATTGTCGCATACTGTACCTGTGTCCTGGCGCACAACGCCCCTCCTCCTAGCGTTGTACAGTTAATCGTTTATTAGTGCCAAAATGACCAAAGTATTGAGTTGACGAGACATTACACCGCGTTCGTGTTTCTATAGTGGCAACCCGTGAAGTTGAACTAGGTATGAGACCAGTCTACCTAAATTTAACAATATGAAACAAATGCCACAACTTCGAGTGGTTAGTACAAATTATTTAAAGATACATTATGGGAGATTCGATAACAGGTTGGCAGTTCTCACTATAATAGGTAAAAACAAGATAATCTAAAGGCAATTTGCTGAAAATTTCATTCAAATTGATCTACTATGAACCGAGAGCTAAGCAGTTAAAATTTCCGACTAACCTTGATCATCATTACTAAAGTCAGTACGATAAACAGCATAGTCACGATTATCCATTTAATCGTTAAATCGTGAACGAAAGTTATGCAGTAAATCGGCTCATAATCCACTAAAGATCGCAGGTTGATTATGATCGTGATACGTTAATTAATGGCTTTCGTCTAACTTCTATTCATGTAATTTCTAATTTCTATTCATGTAACTTTTAAATTAAAACAATGTATAATCCAACTTCTTTATTTGTTCAGTGTAAATTTTAATTCTATTTCATCTTATTTCTATTATTTAGACGAAAAACGTCTTCTTCATTGATGCTTTAAACGTTTAGCATCAACATCAACGAATTTAGAATTTTTACATTCTACCCAGCAACCGTCATTATGAAGCCGTTTGGTGTCGCCACTGAATGCTCATTTGGTAATTGCGCACCTGGTCGGGACCATTATGTTGATATAAACGACTCCTCCTTCGTCGGGTTGAAGGTTGGACAGAGTGCTAAAATTTGCTGAGAGAGAGAGAGAGAGAGAGGGGGGGGGGCTTGATAAAGATGAGTGTATCCTCGTCGAAACGCCGCTTAGTATTCAACTCAGTAATTGTGTATCCATAAAATTGTACCCAGTGTTAATATAGACCGTACAGTATATAAATATTAATTGGCTCAATTGTAAAAAAAAAAAAAAATCAAATAAAAATTCTCCAATTCCTGCACTTGCCTTAAATACAAATTAGCAAATGCTGTTTAGCTTATATTTGAAATAGTATTTGCAAACCATATCACGTTCGATGTTGTTTGGGGGGTTGGATGGTCGAATAGTTAGCACGTGCGTGCTGTATCATAAGGTCTCTTATCGAGTCAACTGGTGTGGTTTCGATTTCCCGTTTGTACGTGCCAAGGAGTATGTTCGCCTGTCCAACCTCATGGGTTTTCTCCGAGTCCTCCAGGTTCCTCCAACTGCTGAAGACCCTACGCGCAAGCGAATTATTGAAATAAAATTGAGCCATATGTTAGTCCCGAAATGACTTACATGTAGTTTGTGTCGCGTGGACGTTAAACCCCATCTCTCTCTCTCTCTCTATCTCGATGTATATTCAATTTTTACATATTCAACCTGACGAAGAGCGAGTCGTTTGTATCAACAGAATGGTCCCGATCAGGTGCTCAATCGCCAAATTGAGCACACGGTTGCGACACCAAACGACGTCATAATGACGGTTGCTAGGTAGAAGTATCAAAATTCTAAATTTGTTTGACGTTCATTTAACATGTAAAGCGACAATGAAGTAAACATTTTTCGTCTTAATAATAGAAATAAGATGAAACAGAATTAAAATATACATTGAACAAATAAAGAAGTTGGATTATACATTGTCTTAATTTAGAAATTACATGAATGGAAGTTAGAAATTACATGAATGGAAGTAAGAAATTAGACGATAGCATGTTAGAATTTTGAATCTAATATACCGCCATAATAGACAGATTTAGCTCTTGTATAATGTATGTTTAATGGTCGATCAACATTCTTTTATCTATTTCCAATTATGAATTTCTAAGAACTTTTTTTTTGTAAAATCTTATAACAATACTTCAAGGAATATGTAGAAAACGTTGAGTATTTAAACTCGAACTTTTATAATACAATACGAATGTCCAAACATTTCCTTGGGGGACCAGTGCCTGTTAGTTGTTGCAAGACTGTATTTTCTTAGATTAGTTTAATAAAAATTTACAAAATTTGGCATGTTATATTAACAGATTGATATATTACCTACACTGTCTATTGATTAATATTGTCTTTAATTGTCCATGGATTAAAATTTCAAAAAAAATAATTTTAAACTCCACATGTTTGTCAAAAGAGAGAAAACAAAGAATAAGACTTTAAAACATAAAGATATTGAACCAACCTTCTGCCAATCTTGTTCCACTCTCTGATTGTTCATGATGACTTTTCAGTAGCAGAGGTTTGTAAAAGATGAGTATATCTTGGCTTCTAGATGTTTTCTGAGGAAACAGGGAAGAATTGGCCAACTTAAAATCGCTGTCAAAATTAGCGGTATTCATAGCAATTAGAGATCATTGGGAGTTCATTGGCTGACTAAGTTAGATGACAAAGAAATGCATTAAGCTATCAAAATAATTATAGAAATTAAAAAGGTACATGTCAAGTGTTTTCGCACAGTTGGTCTGTCAAGCGTGGGCGTTCATTCATTCATCTTTCATGAACAGGCCAGCTCTTGATATGCTGTACGCATGTTTTTGCATACAACCTGTACAAGTGGTGTTTTTACATCAGTGGGGAGGTCGCGCTTCGACAAACATACAATATCAACATATCCTGATGATGACGCAGATTTGTCAGTGTAGCGTTCATCAAATGCCAAAGCCTTCGTCAACCAATCAAAATAACGGATATGAAAAATAGAACAATATTTGAAAAGTTTGTATTGTGTATTTCTGTAACATGAATTGACTATTAGAGGTCTTACCCCCTATAAATATTTTCCAATGTCAACATCCAGGATGATTCCAATATTAATGAAGAACATTGAATGTTTTTTTAAGATGACGTGTTGGAGTATTTGAAACCGGAAGACGTAGACTAGATAAACATAATCGCTTTGTCTACCGATTTCCAATTTTTCAACTGTTGTTTCTATGAATAGCTACAAAGATCAATAACCCTTTGACCTTTAATAAACGCTGATCATTGAAAAATAATTATGAATGAAAACTAGAACTGCGATGTAGTGATGACGGGTTTCACTGGCACCACGTTACTCTTGAAATGACGTCACTTCCCGTAACAGTGAAATCGAATAACAATTCACACTTTGATGGACCAAAAACCTTGAAAACTGACTTCTAGAAAATCATCTATTTCTCCGCAACTGAATAAGTTAGAAACGATTTTGTGATAAATATATGATCGTATGGGTATCACACGATAGTCCATTCATAGGGCCACTTAACGCTACCTTAATTGGTTTGATATCGGACGGAGAAATTGCATTTTCCCCCAAAACATCCATTTTTGTGCGTTGTTTTCAACATATCGGACATTATTCCGACTATTTCCGGTCTACGGATCAGTGTTGAAATTACTTTATCCCTTGGTATGGAACATCGATTTGGCCGTTAAAAGGAAAAAGGGCCATTCCATGTCAAGTGAACCAAATTTCGGAAAGTTGGGAACAAGACCCCCTCCAAAAAGATGATATAAAATGTATGTTATAGTACATGACCTTAAGCTAACAAATCCAAAATTATACCTCTCTAGGTCGAAAACTCGCTGAGATATGGCCATTTGAAATTAGGTCACTAAAACGGACAATAAATTCAGAAATGGTTTTCAGGTTTCGGGTGCTTTTAAATTGAAATGGAGTTTAACGTCCTACTGTTCTGCTCCTAACCTGGGCTAATGAAGACGGGCATACGCCATACAGTGTGCTATGAGGGAAATTTTGCCCGGTCAGCGGCACTACGGCCTACTCTTATATCGAATTCCAACTGCCAAGGGATCTTTTACGTGCACGCCAATGTGTACACGGGACCTCGGTTTTTCGTCACATCCGAACGACTAGACAGCTTTCCTTGTCAGCCCCTCCGTCCTGCATCACTGACAAGGGAGAACCACGCCGGAAAATCTGGATGAACTTTCTCGGCCAATGCAGGGATCGAACACCCGACCTCCAGGCTAGCGGGCTAGCGTCTTACCCACTTAGCCACGTGATCCCCTTTCGGGTGCTTTAAAAGCACATTTCTAATAGGAGCAAAACTCTCTAACTTTGTAATTTAAGACAACTTTTGGTGTTGATTACGAATTTATAATCATACACATGTGCGATGCAGACAATTTGTGCTACCATGGGGCAAAAAGTGGAACAAATGAACCATTCACTTTTTTCTTCAGGATTTCCACAGCCTCTGGCAAAGTCACTATTGTATACACAACTTCAAAAATTGGCATAGTTGATGTCAGTTTGTCTGTTATCAAGATTTTAAGTCAATAGGATATATACTTTTCCAAATATTCAGTCTCGAAATTCAATGCACATTGAAACCGTACAAAATATACCCATTTCACCTTCAATTTTGGCCAGGTGGGACAGAGGTTAAAATTCTGAAAAAGTTTGATAATGAAATTTGAATTACCCTAATATAACATACATTAAAGTCCATCTTGTGTATTTGATGGCGTATATTTTTAATTGGCACTTGAAATCTGTGCCGTGGTGAAGTTTTAATGACTATTATGAAAATTGTTGACTTTTCACGTTGATTTTAAAATTACGACTAAATGACCTATACCCCTCAAACGTCAGAACCACACCCAATTTTTCTTTGTGTGTCTGTGTATTGTCTACAGGCTGCTAGTATAACGATTAATTAGTATGCAAAGTTTCATCGGAGTTTGTGCATACAATAGTGACTTTGCCAGAGACGGTGGAAATCCTGAAAATAAAAGTGAATAGTTCATTTGTTCCACATTTTGCCACCTGGTGGCGCAAAATGTATGCTTTGTACAATGAGTGTGATTCTAAATTAAAGATTACAAAGTTAGAGAGTTCTACTCCTATTAGAAATGTGCGTTTAAAGGAGAATACTATCGCAAAAAAACGTAGAATATTTTTAGCCCTGCGAAATTTTAAAAGTCATTCTGAATATTTTTACAAAGGAAAAAATATATGAAAAAATAATAAAACAAAAAAAAAAACAATAAAAACAATTGACATTTATGCATATCTGCAGGATCGTTTATATTTTTCCGTGAGTGACGTCAACACGACAGACGTTGTGAATTTCCCTGTAGAAGGCTATTGCAACTGAGTACTGCATCCTGTTATTTTGTCTAACTGGAAGCATAAACATGATTAATATTGCGTTGTTTGGGGATGTACTAATAGCACAAACAATAAATCATGAAGCACGTGTCATTTTTTTAAAAATTTTCTAAGCGAGGCAACACGCAGAATGGTCTGGACACAGCGATGTCAACGAGTCGATGTCAGAACACGCTTCTCTTTGTTCGGAGCATTTCGAGTTATCTGCTTCCGAACGTGACCAGTGCAATTATGAAGATATAGCAGTTATGTTATCTTTCAATGTTAAAACTGTGCAGAGTTCCTTGGTGAAACCGACACACTTTCACAATTTAGCAATATAAATGATTGATACAACCATAGCAACGAAATGTAAACAACACAGCTAGGTAGGCCAGCTAAATACTAAATGTAAATTAATATCCCCACTTCTAAGCGTCTTCCGCGTCTGAAGGTGTAGGCGATTTTTAAGTGCCTATTTGTCACTCTTCGTGGCTAGAAATGGTAGAATGGTCCGAAACATTATCGTTACCGTTGTTGCTCGCCTTTCTAATTGGCTCGTACTGATTGGGAAGATATTCGGGGTGAAATCAATTTCTGATAAGCTGTCACTTTCTGCCGATGCCATATTAAAATATGCATCGACTGCTATGACACGAAAGTGTTTTTTAATGTTACTTGTTACTAAAACTTTTTTTTTTTTAAATTTTTAATAATTCTGAAATCCTTTACACAATGAACTAAGTAAATGATAAAAATTAAACTTTTACCATAGCATTTTCCTTTAAAGCACCAGAAAACCTGAAAAAAAATAATGAATTTATGAACCGTTTCAAAGCCCAATTTCAAATGGCGAAATCTCAGCGGGTTTTCGACCTAGAGATGGAAAAATTTCGGATTTGTTAGTTTAAGGCCATATAATATAACATATATTTTTTTCATAATTGTCTGGAAGGGTCATGTTCCCACCATTGGTCTTTTTGATATGGAATGACCCAAAAGAGGGATACAAAATGAGCAAGAAAAAGTGCGATAACTCTAAATGAAACCTATATTACTGGAATTGGATTGACCTCAGGTATCCACAAATGTACGTCAAATTTGAATATTTTTTGATAATTTACAACAATTGTCCCGTAAACGACATGTTTGCAATTTTTGAACGATGTAAGTCAACGCCAAAATTTCGAAATATTCAACGGCTATCGTACCGGAAAAGACTCAGTGTATCCGGTAATGTCATGTGTTTGAAAATAAGGAAATAATTGACGAAACTACGTTCGGTGTCTGATTTTTTGGCACTGTACCAAATTCAAGCACTTCCGGTCTACGCAGAAGTAATTGATCAAGCCACCACATGGTTTCCAAATAGAAAATTAAGTGCCAGATAGATATCTGTTACAGGCACTGAGAAGTAGGCTCCCGGGGAAAATAATAATAAGAAGAATTTTAGTAATCACAAGCCTAATAAAAATAATAATTTTAGTAAAAACTATAGTCTTTCTGAAAGCCTAATAATAATAATAATTTTAACAATAACAATAGCCTTTCAGACGAAAGTCTAACTGGACCTGTATGGCAGTGCTGAACCGGCTTTCAGGAAACAGACAAGAAGGAATAATACAAGGATCCATTTACCGGACTATCCAGCGACAATTTAGTTGTTTTGATCCGGAAATATCCGACGGAGAAATTGCGTTATTCGAAAACAAGATTTTTTTTCCATTTTTCAAAAATATCGGAAATTTGTCCGACTACTTCGGATCATTATCAGGATAGTTTTAATATTTTGATGCACAGCCTAGACCATCAATAGGACTTTGAGTAACGGGAGTTTAAGAAAACAAATAGGCGTATTTTTCGAGATAAAAGCGCCTCAAAGGGCTTCAAATTGGAAAATACTAGATTTATTTGCTAACTATCGAATTCGTATCAATAGGATGTCACATGATCATCCATCCATAGGACTATCGAATGACACTTTAGTTGTTTTAGTCCGGTGACATCTAACGTAGAAATCACGCTTTTCGCAAGAGCACCAATGTTTTTAACATTTTGATTTTCATTTATTGGACTACTTCCGGTATACGATTCATTGTCGGGATAGTTTTCATAGCCGGTTCGGGCACTTGAATGGTAGCAGGGCTCTGTAATGATATATTACATTATCAGAATTAGATGAAATCCCCCCTGACAAATGCTATGTTCAAAAGTGCAAAAAATGGATAAATGTCAAAATATTGAAAATCAAATTTCAATAGCTCAATACATATTAAACATTATTAGAATTGTAACTAGTTCACCTATCTAAATATATAAAACTTTTTTTGAAAATCTGTAAAAAATAAAAATGAATTGTGCATTTTTCAAAATTTAACGATTTTTGGACTTTTTTCGATTTTCAGTCCCATTTTTGTCCTATTCCAGTGATATCGCCATCGTATTGGGTAGCTTCATACATAAGACTACTGAAGGGGCTCTCAATAGTGAAAGTTTAAGGAAAACCGCAGCAGTAGTTTTCGAGATAAAGCCGGCCCAATAGGCTCCAAATTGGAAAATACTTGATTTTCGGTGTACCATTTTTTCTCTCTTATCATCAAATAATTGGTCATCATACGGTAGTCCATTCATCGGGCCACCAAATGATGCTTTGGTTGGTTTGATCCCGTGATATCCGACGGAGAAATCGTGCTATTCCCAAAAGCATCAATCTTTTGTGGGTTTTTTTTCAAAATGTCGGACATATTTAGACTACTTCTGTTAGGACTGCTTTAACAAATAGTTCGAAAATTCGAAAAATTTCGAAAATAAAGGGCGAAAACTCAGAATGAAAGTTATATTACTGAAATCGGATGGACTTCAGGTATCCAAAAATGTAGGTAAAATTTGAAAATTTTGAAAAATAACAAAATTGTCTCGTACACAACGTGTTTTCAATTTTCAAACGTTAGAAGTCAACGACGAAGTTTCGAAATTTCGAAATGTTCAACTGCTATCTGTTAGACCCTGTGACAAGCTATCCAAAATGTAATTATTTTGGAATAGCTGAAGAACTGTAGAAAACACAGTCGACTTATGGTTTTCGAACATTCGGGAACTTCCGATCTATGTAGAACTTTGAAAATGGATTTTTCGGGTAACAGTCCCATGTTTTTTTTTTGATTATTAAAAATTGAAACCCCTTATCGATATCCCTTACAGTCTTCGAGATATAGGCCTTGAGGTTAAAGAATGATAATAATAGCACTGAGCCGGCTTTCAGGAATCCGACGGACAGACTGTCGTGCGATAGTCCATTCAAAGAGCTATTCAATGATGCTTTAATTGTTTTCGCACAAGTACCCATTTTCTACGTTTTGTTTTTTTAAATATTGGTTTACAGGTCATTGTCAGGGTAGATTTAACAAGTGGTCTGGGCCTGTTCACAAAAGCTTAAAGAACCTAAGTCCGTAACTCAAAATCTTCGACATCGAAAACACGAATTATTGGTCAATTTAAATCAACATTGATGATGTAAACTTACCGGGAAAAGATGTGCTTCTGATATCCGATATTTAAGATAAAATAATTTTTTTAACATTGGTACACGAATCGTGTACCATAATGCGCTTCAGCCCCAGTTGTATTGAGAGACTCGAGGGACGAGGCTAGACACATTGCACCAAATCAAATGGAGTTATGTAGACTAGAATAACTAGACGCTAGAAATTTGCACTCGATTGCGATTGCTGACTTATTTCGCCAAACATAACTGATTTGAGTAAAAACGGAAACCATTAAATGTAAATCAGTTTATATACATTCATATTACAGTATTATATGCGTTGCGACCCACTTTTGTGAATTTCTAGGTCCCAAATGTTAGCGATTTAGCTCCTTTAAGAATGGGTTCTCGAGGGAATCATGCAAAATTTAGAAAAACCGGCACAAGCAGTGTCGGGCGATTTTGTCCAAACTTTGCAGATTTGGTCATTGGGTACCCGTATACCCCACATGAAATATGAGGGTCACCAAACTTGTCGTTACGGAGAACCAGCTATGGCCATTTTAAAGTAGAAAAAACGTCATTTTAAAAAAAAAATTCCCCAAATTCAAATATTTCCCATAAATTGCCTCTTGATTTTTTTTTGATTTTTTTAAATTATTTTTTATGAATGATCTTGTCTACTACTTCAATATATATGACTATTAAAACCATTTGAGGCTATGACGAATTTATTTTTAGACGTAGCTTTTGCTATATGCTAAAACATATAAATTTCATGATGCTATATCTCACTCACTGCGGGGCTGAGGACAATTCTAGTAATAATGGAAGTTGAGGACTACTTATACTAATATTTGGTTTTGACAAAATGACTGGCACGTATTTCTTTCATATTAAATTTGATGGTCGAACTTGATGAACTTTTCCAATAAAATCATTCACTGCCTGGATTATTAGGCCAGATAATCCCCCAAGCAACCCACTTCCAGCAACCCTGTAATTCGGGAGTTCCACAAGGATCAGTCCTTGGACCTGTCTTTTCTGTAATGTATACTAAGAATTTAGGACAACTATGCGGATGATACACAGATGATCGCAAATTATTCCCTTTCAAAAACTGTTCCATCCCCTAAGTGTACACATGAAATTAAAGCATAGAACTAGAATACTAGTTCTAAGATTAAAGATAGGATGACAAGAAATATGTTGAAATTAAATTTAATTGGATTAATTAAATCAAAATACACATCTGCAAAAATACAAGTTCAAATGATATGGTTGTACCATGAGACACTGTGAAGAAGTTAAGTGTCCTCTTAGGGTCCAATTTGTCGAAACTGTTATCTTCGATCCAGGAAGCAGCTGCTAAACTTTTATGTTCTTTGGCATTCTCAAGGATTGACTATTATAACAGCCTGTTAGTAGAAACATCTAGTGCCAATATTTAAAAAAAATACCGCAGCTCGATATCTTACCAGATCATCAAAATACTCTCATATTACTCCTGTTCTGAAATCACTCAATTGGCTGCCAATTCATGAAAGAATCATCTTCAAAAGTCTGTCTTTGACGTATCAGTGTGTGAATGGCTTAGCTCAAATATACTTATCTAACCTTATGCAAATACAAGTTTCCTCGCTTAACCTCCGGCCGAACACACCTTCATCAGTCGTGCTGCTCAAGGTGCAAATTAAAATCATTTGGATACGCATCGTGCTCGGTGAATGCGCCTAAACTGTGGAACAATCTTCCAGAGATCATTAAATCATCATTAAACCCTTTCTTGTTTTATACCAGGACTTAAAACTCATCGTGTTATCGGGATTAATCAAATTAATTTAACTGTATGCGCAGTGGACATGCCTCTGCACATGGAGTACGTGCGCTATATAAATCAGCTGTTCATTTCCCCGTCTTTTGCACAAATAAAATGCGGTTTGTAGCCGGTTATCCGAAAGAAACTACAATAGCATATTCCTGAAGCAATACCCAGCAAACACAAAACGTTTTGGTAACATTCGTAATTGGTCCTTATATGGTTGCATTCAGAATGTTTGTTTACGCACGTTCTACAAACGTTTAAAAATTGCTCAGAGATAGAATGTACTTTTTATAAAGGTTCCAGAAACATCGCCAGAATGTTGTCTTTTGACGTTTTAGTTTTACATTTATTCAACAATGACCGAACGTTACTTTGAATGTTTTTATAATGTTTCATCGGCAAACGTTGCATTAAAACATTAGATGAATGTTTATACACCGTTTTATATAACGTTATATCGTTGATAGTGTGAGACGTTACTAAACATTAATTAATATCGTTCTACTGACGTTTTTACGCTATATCGTTGATACTATATATGAGACGTTACTAAACATTAATTAATATCGTTCTAGTGACGTTTACCTTAGAAACGTTCAGATGATTTTTTCCAAGAACGGCAACTCAACCACCTGATTCAACGTTATTTCCAAAGCCTGATCAGACAACCTGTAAACGTCATTAAATTATGTTCTTCTAACGTAACTTTTCTATCGTTTTAACTTATGATTCTTTGAACGTTGATAATATATTTGTTTGTAACGTTACATTGGATTTCAGTTTTTAAAACGTTATGTTTTCCTAAACTAAAAACGTTGATATTAAACGAAAAAACCCAAAAAAAAACAAAAGAACATCCAATATAGTTCGTAAAACGTATTTCCATTTTACATTTTTTTACATGTTACATCATTAGAAAACGTTGCATTAAAACATTAGATTAATGTTTCAACCCAGTTATTTGCGTTATATCGTTTATACTGTGAGACAATAAAGTTCGCAAAACGTATTTCCACTTTTTCCTCATTTTTTTACATCTTACATCATTAGCAAACGTTGCATTAAAACATTACATAAATGTATTAACTCCGTTTATTTTGACGTTATATCGTTTATACTGTGAGACGTTACTAAACATTAATTGCTATCGTTCTAGTGACGTTTACTTTAGAAACGTTCAGATTAGTTGTTCCAAGAACTTCAACTGAACCACCTGATTCAACGTTATTTCCCAAGCCTGGTCAGACAACCTAATGTTCTTCTAAGGTAACTTTTGTATCGTTTTAACTTATGAGTCTTTGAACGTTGATAATATATTTGTTTTGACGTTATATTGGATTTCAGTTTTTAAAATTTTGATACTATATATGAGACGTTACTAAACATTAATTAATATCGTTCTAGTTACGTTTACCTTAGAAACGTTCAGATGAGTTTTTCCAAGAACGTCAACTCAACCACCTGATTCAACGTTATTTCCAAAGCCTGATCAGACAACCTGTAAACGTCATTAAATTATGTTCTTCTAACGTAACATTTCTATCGTTTTAACTTATGATTCTTTGAACGTTGATAATATATTTGTTTGTAACGTTACATTGGATTTCAGTTTTTAAAACGTTATGTTTTCCTAAACTAAAAACGTTGATATTAAACGAAAAAACCCCAAAAAAACAAAAGAACATCCAATATAGTTCGTAAAACGTATTTCCATTTTACATTTTTTTACATGTTACATCATTAGAAAACGTTGCATTAAAACATTAGATTAATGTTTCAACCCATTTATTTGCGTTATATCGTTTATACTGTGAGACAATAAAGTTCGCAAAACGTATTTCCACTTTTTCTTCTTTTTTTACATCTTACATCATTAGCAAACGTTGCATTAAAACATTACATGAATGTATTAACTCCGTTTATTTTGACGTTATATCGTTTGTACTGTGAGACGTTACTAAACATTAATTGCTATCGTTCTAGTGACGTTTACTTTAGAAACGTTCAGATTAGTTGTTCCAAGAACTTAAACTGAACCACCTGATTCAACGTTATTTCCCAAGCCTGGTCAGACAACCTTATGTTCTTCTAAGGTAACTTTTGTATCGTTTGTGACATTATATTGGATTTCAGTTTTTAAAACGTTATGATTTCATTATCTAAAAACGTTGAAATTAAACGAAAAAAAACCTTCCTATAAAGTTCGTAAAACGTTGTATTTCCATTTCACATCTTTTTACATGTTACATCATTAGCAAACGTTGCATTAAAACATTAGATTAATGTTTCAACTTCGTTTATTTACGTTATATCGTTAATACTGTGGGACGTTACTAAGCATTAATTATTATCGTTCTAGTGACTTTTACTTTATAAATGTTCGGATTAGTTGTTCCAAGAACGTCAAATGAACCATCTGATTCAACGTTTTTTCCTAAGCCTAGTCAGAGAACCTGTAAACGTCAGTAAGCTATGTTCTTTTAGCGTAATGTTTGTAACGTTCTTTTTTACATTTTACATCATTAGCAAACGTTGTATTAAATCATTAGATTAATGTTTCAAATCCGGTTGTTTTTTTGACGTTTTAACTTTTGTATCGTTTTAACTTATGAGTCTTTGAACGTTGATAATATATTTGTTTTGACGTTATATTGGAATACAGTTTTTAAAATTTTGATACTATATATGAGACGTTACTAAACATTAATTAATATCGTTCTAGTGACGTTTACCTTAGAAACGTTCAGATGAGTTTTTCCTAGAACGGCAACTCAACCACCTGATTCAACGTTATTTCCAAAGCCTGGTCAGACAACCTGTAAACGTTATTCGCCGCTTGAATAACAATCTGGTCTATTTACCGACTATACGTCATTTAATATGTTTTCTACTGCTAGGGGATACTTTGCAATCCATTATTCTATTGTTGTCTAGTGACCGTTTAGAATTAAATACTGAAATATCCTCATTAAAGATACATGAACACCTTCATATGTGAATCCCGAATAACGAGGTGAATAACGAATAACAAATAGCTCGTTATTCGTTATTCACCGCTTGAATAACAATCTGGTCTATTTACCGACTATACGTCATATCTACTGCTAGGGGATACTTTGCAATCCATTATTCTATTGTTGTCTAGTGACCGTTTAGAATTAAACCCTGAAATATCTTCATTAAAGATACATGAACACTTCCATATGTGAATCCCGAATAACGAGGTGAATAACGAATAACAAACAGCTCGTTATTCGTCATTCGTTATTCAACGCTTGAATAACAATCTGGTCTATTTACCGACTATACGTCATTTAATTTGTTTTCTACTGCTAGGGGATACTTTGGAATCCATTATTCCATTGTTGTCAAGTGACCGTTTGGAAATAAATCCTGAAATATCGTCATTAAAGATACATGAACACCTTCATATGTCAATCCCGAATAACGAGGTGAATAACGAATAAAAAACAGCTCGTTATTCGTTGTTCACCGCTTGAATAACAATCTGGTTTATTTACCGACTATACGTCATTTAATATAATTTCTACTGAGAGGGGAAACTGTGCAATCCATTGTTCTATTGTTGTCTAATGATGGTTTAGAATTAAATCCTGAAATATCTTCATTAAAGATACATGAACACCTTCATATGTGAATCCCGAATAACGAGGTGAATAACGAATAACAAACGGCTCGTTATTCGTTATTCGTTATTCACCGCTTGAATAACAATCTGGTTTATTTACCGACTATACGTCATTAAATATTTTTTCTACTGCTAGGGGATACTTTGCAATCCATTATTCTATTGTTGTCTAATGATCGTTTAGAAATAAATCCTGAAATATCTTCATTAAAGATACATGAACACCTTATATGTGAATCCCGAATAACGAGGTGAAAAACGAATAACAAACAGCTCGTTATTCGTTATTCGTTATTCGCCGCTTGAATAACAATCTGGTTTATTTACCGACTATACGTCATTTAATATGTTTTCTACTGCTAGGGGATACTTTGCAATCCATTATTCTATTGTTGTCTAATGATCGTTTATAATTAAATCCTGAAATATCTTCATTAAAGATACATGAACACCTTCATATGTCAATCCCGAATAACGGGGCAAAAAACGAATAACAAACATCTCGTTATTCGTTATTCACCGCTTTAATAACAATCTGTTCTATTTACCGACTATACTTCATTTAATATGTTTTCTACTGCTAGGGGATACTTTGCAATCCATTGTTCTATTGTTGTCTAATGATGGTTTAGAATTAAATCCTGAAATATCTTCATTAAAGATACATGAACACCTTCATATGTGAATCCCGAATAACGAGGTGAATAACGAATAACAAACAGTTCGTTATTCGTTATTCACCGCTTGAATAACAATCTGTTTTATTTACCGACTATACGTCATTAAATATGTTTTCTCCTGCTAGGGGATACTTTGCAATCCATTATTCTATTGTTATCTACTGATCGTTTAGAATTAAATCCTGAAATATTTTCATTAAAGATACATGAAAACCTTATATGTGAATCCCGAATAACGAGGTGAAAAACGAATAACAAACGGCTCGTTATTCGTTATTCGTTATTCACCGCTTGAATAACAATCTGGTTTATTTACCGACTATACGTCATTTAATATGTTTTCTACTGCTATGGGATACTTTGCAATCCATTATTCTATTGTTGTCTAATGATCGTTTAGAATTAAACCCTGAAATATCTTCATTAAAGATACATGAACACCTTCATATGTGAATCCCGAATAACGAGGTGAAAAACGAATAACAAACAGCTCGTTATTCGTTATTCACCGCTTGAATAACAATCTGGTTTATTTACCGACTATACGTCATTTAATATGTTTTCTACTGCTAGGGGATACTTTGCAATCCATTATTCTATTGTTGTCTAATGATCGTTTAGAATTAAATTCTGAAATATCTTCATATCTGCTTAAATAACAATGTGGACTGTTTTGGCTGTGTTTTATTATATTGGGGGATACTTGGCATCCATCACTCTAGTCATGGCTAGCTGCATATTGGAATCCCGAATATAAAATTGAATAACGAATAACGAGGTAGCTTGTACCTCGTTATTCGCCAATAACGAGGTAAGTCACCTCGTTATTCGTTATTCGTTATTGGTGAATAACGAATAACGAAAAACGATTCAACTTCACACTGCCACGTTACATTGGATTTCAGTTTTTAAAACGTTATGTTTTTCTAAACAAAAAACGTTGATATTAAACGAAAAAAAAAACAAAACAAAAGAACATCCAACGTAAACGTAAAACGTTTTTCCATTTTACATTTTTTTACATGTTACATCATTAGAAAACGTTGCATTAAAACATTAGATTAATGCTTCAACCCAGTTATTTGCGTTATATCGTTTATACTGTGAGACAATAAAGTTCGCAAAACGTATTTCCACTTTTTCTTCTTTTTTTTACATCTTACATCATTAGCAAACGTTGCATTAAAACATTACATGAATGTATTTACTCCGTTTATTTTGACGTTATATCGTTTATACTCTGAGACGTTACTAAACGTTAATTGCTATCGTTCTAGTGACGTTTACTTTAGAAACGTTCAGATTAGTTGTTCCAAGAACTTCAACTGAACCACCTGATTCAACGTTATTTCCCAAGCCTGGTCAGACAACCTTATGTTCTTCTAAGGTTACTTTTGTATCGTTTTAACTTATGATTCTTTGAACGTTGATAATATATTTGTTTGTGACGTTATATTGGATTTCAGTTTTTAGATTTTTTATGTTTTTCTAATCTAAAAACTTTGAAATTAAACGAAAAAAAAAAACATCCAATAAAGTTCGTAAAACGTATTTCGATTTTACATCTTTTTATATGTTACATCATTAGCAAACGTTGCATTAAAACATTAGATTAATGTTTCAACCCCGCTATTTACGTTATGTCATTTATGCTGTGAGACGTTACCAAACATTAATTTAATATCGTTCTAGTGACGTTTACTTTAGAAACGTTCGGATTAGTTTTTCCAAGAACGTCGAATGAACCACCTGATTCAACGTTATTTCGTAAGCCTGGTCAGACAACCTGTAAACGTCAGTAAGCTATGCTCTTTTAACGTAACTTTTGTAGCATTTAAGCTTATGATTCTTTGAACTTTATTAATATATTTGTTTGTGACGTTATATTGATTATATTGGGATTTAGTTTTTAAAACGTTATGTTTTCCTAATCTAAAGACGTTGAATCCCCCCCCCCCCAAAAAAAACCCCAAACAAACAGACAAAAAAAAAAACAACCTTCCAATAAAGTTCGCAAAACTATTTCCGTTTTACTTCTTCTTTTACATTTTACATCATTAGAAAATGTTGCATTCAAACATTAGATTAATGTTTCAACTCCGTTTATTTTGACGTTATATCGTTTATACTGTGAGGCGTTACCAAACATTAATTAATGTCGTTATAGTGACGTTTACTTTAGAAACGTTCAGATTAGTTTTTCAAAGAACGGCAACTGAACCACCTAATTCAACGTTATTTTCGAAGCTTGGTCTGACAACCTGTAGACGTCAGTAAATTATGTTCTTCTAACGTAAATGTTGTGTCGTTTTAACTATATGATTCTTTGAACGTTGATAATATATTTGTTTGTGACGTTATATTGGATTTCAGTTTTTAAAACGTTATGATTTCATTATCTAAAAACGTTGAAATTAAACGAAAAAAAACCTTCCTATACATTTCGTAAAACGTTGTATTTCCATTTCATATCTTTTTACATGTTACATCATTAGCAAACGTTGCATTAAAACATTAGATTAATGTTTCAACTTCGTTTATTTACGTTATATCGTTAATACTGTGGGACGTTACTAAGCATTAATTATTATCGTTCTAGTGACTTTTACTTTATAAATGTTCGGATTAGTTGTTCCAAGAACGTCAAATGAACCATCTGATTCAACGTTTTTTCCTAAGCCTAGTCAGAGAACCTGTAAACGTCAGTAAGCTATGTTCTTTTAGCGTAATGTTTGTAACGTTCTTTTTTACATTTTACATCATTAGCAAACGTTGTATTAAATCATTAGATTAATGTTTCAAATCCGGTTGTTTTTTTGACGTTATATCGTTGATACTATGAGACGTTACTGAACATTAATAATATCGTTCTAATGACGTTTACTTTAGAAAGGAGTTCGGATTAGTTGTTCCAAGAACGTCAAATGAACCATCTGATTCAACGTTATTTCCTAAACTTGATCAGACAACCTATAAACGTCAGTAAACTATGCTCTTCTAACGTAACTTTTGTAGCGTTTTAACTTATGATTCTTTGAACGTTATTAATATAATTTTGTGACGTTAGATTGATTATATTGGATTTTAGTTTTTGAAACGTTCTTTTTAAAGACGTTGAAATCACCCCGCACCCCCCCCCCCCCCCAAAAAAAAAAATTCTAATAAAATTTGCAAAACGTATATTCATTTTACTTCTTTTCTTAAAGTTTCCAAAACGTATATTCATTTTACTTCTTTTTTTTACATCTTACATCATTAGCAAACGTTGCATTAAAACATTAAATTAATGGTTCAACTCCGTTTATTTTGACGTTATATCGTTGATACTGTGAGACGTTACTAAACAGTAATTAATATCGTTCTAGTGACGTTTACTTCAGAAACGTTCAGATTAGTTGTTACAAGAACGTCAACTGAACCACCTAATTCAACGTTATTTCCTAAGTCTGGTCCGACAACCTGTAAATGTCAGTAAATTATGTTCTTTTAACGTAACGTTTGTAGCTTTTTGGCTTATCGTTCTTTGAACGTTATTAATATATATATTTGTTTGTAACTCCTGTTTTATATAATTTACACTGGTTACTTGTTAAATATCGAATTGATTTTAAGATTTTATTACTTAATTTTAAATGTTTAAATAATTTAGCTCCTGTTTACCTCTCAGTTCTCTTAGAGCTTTATACACCTGGCCGAACATTACGTACATCTGATAAACTACTTTTAAAGCCAAAACTGTTCAACTAGTCTTTTATGGTCAGCGCTCTTTTAGTTATCAAGCACCTGTTTTATGGAATAATCTACCATTTAGTTTAAGATGTTGTACATCTCTATATTCTTTTAAAAAACAACATAAAACACATTTATTTAATCAGGCTTTTAACTGACTCTGTACACAATCGTTAACATGTCCACAATCTTGTTGTTTATTTATGATTATATTGTCACTTTGTAAAGTACCCCTGACCATGTTATATAAAAGGGCGCACTATAAATGTGTTGTAATAATAATAATAAGCTTAGACTACTCAACGCCCTTAAATTGGATAATAATTGTGACATCTCGAGGGTCCACAAGCTAAAAACAAGAATTTTCATATGATAATTCAAGAAGTTACTGTCCGATCTGCCCGAATATCGAAAGGAACCAAGATCTTTGATTTATAAACATGCATTTCAAGTTTCATCACAGTCAGATCAAAATTGTGACCTCTAGGGTGTCCACAAGCTAAAAACGTGATTTTTCGTACAATCAGGGGCCATCCCAGCAAACACAAAACATTTAAAAAACGTTTTTTTTAGGTTTCTAAAAGGTTAGTTTTAAAAAAATGTTTTTTAAACGTTTTAAGTGTAAGTTATTTTAAGTTTTTGATAAACGTTGATAAAAACGTTTTTTAAACGTTTTAAGCGTGAGTTGTTTTAAGTTTTTGATAAACGTTACTAAAAACGTTTAATTTATGTTTAAATAACGTTCATAATTGACGTTTTCTTACAAAACATTTTCTTAACGTTTAAATTGAAACGTAGTAAATATGTTTGATTTTTAACTTTTATGAAAAGTTTATAAAAAAAAACCCCAATAAATATGTATAAATTACCCTACACGCCATTTGAAAAACATATTTTAAAAACATTTATTAAACGTTTAAAACACGTTTATAACTTACGTTGCCTGACAAAACGTTACTTTAATGTTTACGTGAAACGTTATAAATATGTATTTTTTTTATGTTTTAGAAACGTTTATTATAAATAATAATATAAACTTCTTTTTTTTAAATATTTCTTAAAAGTTTATATATATTTACCAAACAAGAATAAATCCAAGGGTAAAGATAATAAAAAGATAATAAATATCGATACCCAGCTAGCAGTCTTATGTTGGGCAAATATCGGCAAACATTATTTTTTCTAATTTTTTACAACTAGTCCTCGCGGCTACCCCCCCCCCCCTAAACCTACCCTTGTGCGTCACGTGACGCCCTTGTAATCTATCTGCGGAGACCTCAAATAGGTCAAAATGGCGAATAATGGGCATTTGACCGTGACCTTTGGTTGTCAAACCAAGGTCACCACGAGACTCACAGGGGTCAATTTAGTTTAAGAGGCCGCGACCTCAAGGTCGTCGCATCCGGTTTGGGATGAGTGAGTTACCTGCCCTTAGACCAAATCGTTTCAGTGCTCAGCTATTTGACTTTGTAGGGAAATTTGCCCAAAAAATGTCTTCCAATCGCCCCGGAATTTGGTGAGTCGATAGACCGACCCCACATTTGTTCTCCATTTTTCAAAATCGTCAACCAAAACTCGTGACCTTGATCCGCTAGGGGCCCCGGAAGTATTTTGGTTTTTGACGCATAGGGGCCCATCTAATAAAGTCAGGACCACTGGACCTTGACCTTTCGACATGTCATCTCGGCCCACGTGACCCCGGTAGGTCAAGGTCATCTGAAAGGGTCAAGGTCACCAAAATATCTACTGACTCGGGTGCTCCCGGGCACATGGTGGGGCCCCGGGTCCACGCGACAAATCAAAGGTCATGACCCTGGATAAGCAATTCATTGACCTTTCGAATGGGATCTTGACCTTTGACCTGACCATTGACTTTGGGATCGAAAAAGTCCCAAAACTTCATGTACCACCCAGACTTTCGGCAATGAATGTCAAGGTCAAATTCGTGACCCGCACCCGCAAGGTCAGTTTTGGGGTTGTAACCTAAGTCAAGGTCATGCCATTGCCTGACATTCCCTGTCCCCGGCAGCAATTTAGGTAAAAACTCACATTCAAAATCCCGAGAGAAAATGAAAGCGGAACTTTCACAATATTATTTGGAAGAAAATATTTTGCTTTCTTGTCAGTAAAATAAAGGGCCCGAAATTCGATGACTTTTAAGTATAATAAAACATTTTCACTTTCTTGCCATTGAACACGGCGAATTTGTACTGCATTGATTGCGGATTAAAACATTTCGTCGGGTCCCACTCGGCGGTTTTCGACATCGATCATTTATTTGTTTTATAGTTTTTCGGAAATCATAATTTCCTTTAATGCATTAAAGTTATTGGTGTAAATAGGCAACACTGACCTACTTTCATGTTGCCGAACACACGGATTGCGTCCGTCAATTAGTATACAAAATGTATATAATGGACTGTAAACAATGCCCCTCCCGCACCTAAATCTCACGGTTTTTACATCCTGTGTTTTTGAATTGAAATAATTGAACACAAAGAACAAAAAATAGTGATTAAAGTATATTGTGTAGTGTGCAGCGTTTGCTACACACATAATACGGGCCTAAAACAGGAATTGCAATGCGCTTATCAAAAGAAATTGACGTATGATCTCGGGTACAGTTGTATTGGTTAACGACGTAGATCGAGATTTAATAACACAATACAAACTATAATACATTTTAATTAGGGCTTATTGTAAAACAACTAGAAGCTGACAAATATCCCGGTTTATTCTTCAGTAAATTATCTGGTAACACTAGCATTTTATTTTGCCGCGGAAACTGATCATGTGACTATAATGTTGCCGCGAAAGATGCTTCTGGGACGCCATATTGGTTTTTTGGTTCGTGCCGAAGGTAAGTTCCGTTATTTTAACTATCAACTGTGTATGTGGAAAGGATATAAAAATCGTCAATTACTTTTTCTAAGGCTAATATAAGATCAGATAAAATCTTATTGTAAGATCTGTACAATTAATTAGGCTGAGAGCTTATGTAGGCTTGGACTCCGTTGACGACCGCGGTGTAAGTGGCGACGTTCATTTAAAAAAATCGTCAATTACTTTTTCTAAGGCTAATATAAGATCAGATAAAATCTTATTGTAAGGTCTGTACAATTAATTAGGCTGAGAGCTTATGTAGGCTTGGACTCCGTTGACGACAGATCAAAATTGTGACCTCTAGGGTGTCCACAAGCTAAAAACGTGATTTTTCGTACAATCAGGGGCCATCCCAGCAAACACAAAACATTTAAAAAACGTTTTTTTTAGGTTTCTAAAAGGTTAGTTTTAAAAAAATGTTTTTTAAACGTTTTAAGTGTAAGTTGTTTTAAGTTTTTGATAAACGTTGATAAAAACGTTTTTTAAACGTTTTAAGCGTGAGTTGTTTTAAGTTTTTGATAAACGTTACTAAAAACGTTTAATTTATGTTTAAATAACGTTCATAATTGACGTTTTCTTACAAAACATTTTCTTAACGTTTAAATTGAAACGTAGTAAATATGTTTGATTTTTAACTTTTATGAAAAGTTTATAAAAAAAAACCCCAATAAATATGTATAAATTACCCTACACGCCATTTGAAAAACATATTTTAAAAACATTTATTAAACGTTTAAAACACGTTTATAACTTACGTTGCCTGACAAAACGTTACTTTAATGTTTACGTGAAACGTTATAAATATGTATTTTTTTTATGTTTTAGAAACGTTTATTATAAATAATAATATAAACTTCTTTTTTTTAAATATTTCTTAAAAGTTTATATATATTTACCAAACAAGAATAAATCCAAGGGTAAAGATAATAAAAAGATAATAAATATCGATACCCAGCTAGCAGTCTTATGTTGGGCAAATATCGGCAAACATTATTTTTTCTAATTTTTTACAACTAGTCCTCGCGGCTACCCCCCCCCCCCCTAAACCTACCCTTGTGCGTCACGTGACGCCCTTGTAATCTATCTGCGGAGACCTCAAATAGGTCAAAATGGCGAATAATGGGCATTTGACCGTGACCTTTGGTTGTCAAACCAAGGTCACCACGAGACTCACAGGGGTCAATTTAGTTTAAGAGGCCGCGACCTCAAGGTCGTCGCATCCGGTTTGGGATGAGTGAGTTACCTGCCCTTAGACCAAATCGTTTCAGTGCTCAGCTATTTGACTTTGTAGGGAAATTTGCCCAAAAAATGTCTTCCAATCGCCCCGGAATTTGGTGAGTCGATAGACCGACCCCACATTTGTTCTCCATTTTTCAAAATCGTCAACCAAAACTCGTGACCTTGATCCGCTAGGGGCCCCGGAAGTATTTTGGTTTTTGACGCATAGGGGCCCATCTAATAAAGTCAGGACCACTGGACCTTGACCTTTCGACATGTCATCTCGGCCCACGTGACCGCGGTGTAAGTGGCGACGTTCATTTCAAAACGCAGACTCAGACTGCAGCTGTGCCGAGTGAAATTCATATTTTTAAGTTATATTTTTAAAATGTATTAAAATAAAGCCTTAAAATAGATGGTATCTATAAACAGTCCAACCTTGTTACGGAATAATCCTATTATTCCTATAATTCACTATTGCCAGTTGAGAAATTGGCAAAAATAACATTTCCAACTTCAAATTCAAGATAGCTATTCCATGGGGGGGGGGGGAGAGTAGATAAACAAAGGTGGTAATTGTAATATTATTTCCGGTGTGAATGATTTTATAATTGTCAGAATGACACCTATGATCGTATAATAGTGAGTTGGCAACCTATTGAGCAAAAGACATAGAAATAATTATGTTTTGACTTTCTTCGAAAATATGAAATTCTTCCTGTAACTATTAAAACTAGCTGCACCAGCTGCATGTTTGTGTCAGTCCGCTCAGAATACAAGAGTCTAGGCCAAGCGACGTAGAATTTAGAACCGACGTGATCTGCACTCTAGGCTAGACATTTGCGTTGAGGTGTTGCGCAAGTAGATCTAATCTAAATGAAATCTCCCATCGTTAGTTTTTTTAATATTACTTATATACATAGCCGTAAACGAATAATTTTCAACACATAGCAAGCCATTTGATCTATACTACACGTCACTGGGCTATTTGATTTGACAGATTTGTTACCCAAGGAAAAATCTCGACTGACGCTTGGTAGATGGTAGACAAATTATTAATAAAAACAGCCGTAGATCGACATCTAATAGTGCTAATGTAAATTTAATAATAGACGATTGTTTTCATCTGGCCAAATTGAAGAAAATAAAAGGCTTTCTCTTAGCTATCGATTTTAAAAAAGCTTTTGACAGTATCAGCGTAATGCTCCCTGGTTGGGCTCACCTTTGGATATCTCCCAATCATCTATTTTGGCTAATCTTAAATGCTCAGCATGGACTTTAGTGGTTTTTCCCATCAGTTGATTATTGATAACGAATGTAACGGGGGAGGTTTTCTCAATAATTCGATAATAGGGCGTCCACCTTTCCTGTAATTTATTTTTCCGAAGATGATTTTTATAGTAAACTGGGTCTCCTATTTTGAAAGGTGTATCTGTCGCGTTGCGATTCGCATATTTAGCTTGCTTTCTTTGTGCTTTCTTAAGACGCTTATGGACTAACAATAAGGACTGTTGTTGGTTTTGTAACGCTATTTCATGTAAATCGGTTCCTACATACTTCCGTCTAGGTCTGAGAATATTGTCAAGGCGTAAACTATCGTCTCTATTGTACAATAAATAAAATGGTGAAAATTTCGTTGATTCACTAATACTAAATCGTATTGGAGCAAGTGTTTGATTGAGATACAAATCCCAAGTGTTGTAACTATCTTTAATCTGTTTCGATAATACGCTATTCAGCGTTCTATGAAATCGTTCAACGTTGCTGTTACTTTGGGGATGATAGAACGAAGTAAGAACATGATTTATGTTTAATTGTTTTAATGTAGCTTTCATGATAGCGTTGCAGAATTCACCTCCATTATCGCTGGTTAATTCTAAAGGACAAACATATCTAGGAAATATCTCATCAATAAGTAAATGTGCTATATTCTCCGCACACTTGGTTTTAACAGCAAAACATTCTGGATAACCCGAGTAGCGAAATACAAGGGAAACAATATATACATTTCCCGACAAGGTGTTCGGGTATGGTCACGACAAATCTACATGTACTTTCGCGAAAGGATATGGAGGTATATCTGTTTCTTGTATTGAAGGTTGCCGCTTAGTTAAAGATCTACATTGACACAGTACGCAAGCATTTACATAATTATTAAGCTCAACATACATTTTGGGCCAATAATATTTTTGTCTAATAGTATTGTAAGTTTTATCTAAACCTGAATGGCCATTATCGTCATTGTATTGTTTTATAACTTGATCTTTTAAGTGTAAAAGAATATATAAACGTAACATATATGGGATCATCATCGGGATCAGAAATAAAATAGAGTATATCTTTAATTACCATAAACCTTGTTTCTTGGGTGTGACTCCCTGTACCCGTTGTGAGTTGTCCTATAATTTTGATTATCTCATCATCCTTACTTTGCTCATGTTTAAGGTCAAAGTTATCAATATTTAAATCGACCTCATCAGGTAGATCTTTATCTTTTACTTCACATTTTGCATACATTTTGGGATCAAACCGGTTCGAATTAAAAACATTTATTTCCAACATATTATCATTGGTTCGCGGTTCTATATTATCCATAATCTCATCAGTTTCTCGGTTATCATTTTTCATTGGCGCCCTTCAAAGGAGATCGGCTACGGAATTCATCTTTCCGGAAATATATTCTATTGTACAATTGTATCCCGCAATGCTTAAAGCCCAAAGTTGGATTTTTTATTTTGCATTGGCGATTCTAGCAAATATTGCAGAGGCTTATGGTCCGTCCTAATAATAAATTTTGCGTTATGTAAAGCATAGTGGATTGCAAAAGCCTCCATTTCGATGGTTGACCACTTACATTTGGAATCCGTTAATTTGGGCGATAGAAAATAAACGGGTCGCTCAACCTCCTCTCCGTTATTCTCTTTAACAACTTGCGCCAAGGCGGCACCGAATGAAGTCATACTCGCATCTGTATATAATATAAAGGGTAACGCTTGGTTTGCATACGCGAGCAGAGCAAGGGCACGACCATTAAACTATCTTTTAAAAATTCAAATGCCTGTTGACACTCTGGTGTCCAACGATATCTTGCAAATTTCCGCGTTAATGCAACGATTGATTCTGCAATTTTAGAAAAAATTGGTATGAGACGACGATAATAACTACACATGCCTATGAAACTTCGTGTTTCCTTAACGGTTCTTGGAGGATCCGTGGATTGTATTGCACGAACTTGCAGGGTCAGGTTTAACTCCTTCTGACAGTGCTCGAGACCTTGTAAACAAATGGTCATTAAATTTGAAAAGATACTTGGACACTTATGAATACCGAATGGCATAACATTGAACTCAAACAAACCTTTGTGACACACAAACGCTGTTTTTTCTTTATCTTTCTCGTCGACCAAGATTTGTCAATATCCAGATTTCATATCTAGCGTCGTAAAATATGCTGATTTATTCAATTCGCTCATATGGTCGTCGAATAGGGGGAGGGGGGGAGGCGTTGACCTTTGTTACCTTATTACGTTGTCGGAAATCTACGCAGAAACGTTTTGTTCCGTCTTTCTTATCAACTATTACAATGGGGGAACTCCATGGGGACGCTGAACGACGGATAATGCCAGCGGTGAGCATATCATCAAGAGCTTTTTCAACGACCGGTCGTTTATTCATAGGAGTACGGTAAGGTCGCTGTTTTATGGGTGGATGTTCATCGGTATCAATGGTCATCTTAACCGTATCTGTATGACCTAGCTCCGTATCGTTTGCCGCGAACAGATCATGATTTTTCTTTAAAACTGATAGCAAGTTACTCCGTTCGCCGTCTGGCACTTGACCAGTAGCGAATATATCATCTAGTACTCTCTCAGTTGGCACAGGTGTATGTCTCAATGTATCAGAAACAGAATTAACGTTGGCCATATACAAAGGTAGCACGCACCCAATTAAAAAACCTCGTTTTAGACGGAAAGTCTTATTTGTGTTATTAACAATAAGTATAGGTATTCTTTTGGGGGTTGTGTCTAGCTCTACTTAAACTAAACAAAGAATTAGCGATCATCAATCCAGGTTCGCTACTCACGTAACCTGTTGATAAACTTTCAATCTCAAACAAATCTCCCTTAGCTGCTATATAGCCACGAGACTTTAATTTTGCATTACATATATTTTTTGTTTGAGGTTTTAATACTACTTCATCTGCCATTCGCAGTATTGAAGAAATATGGATGTCTTCTTCAAGGGAAACATATGTTTTTCCTACTCGCAGACAACCCATCCTAACACCATTCTCACATAACCAATCTCTTCCTAATATTAGATTCCTATTCATATTGGTAACAACGTGAAAAGTGTGATTTAACTTTAGCCCCTTCATTTCGAAGTCTAACTTAACGCTTCCTAATATATCTAATTGTTCGCCGTTTACAGATTGTAGTAATATTTTATTTTTATTTTATTTTGGCTTATTTTTTAACGAATTATAAATTCGAGCATGGACTAAGGAGACTTGGGCCCCACTATCAACTAGGACTCGATGTTTGTGGCTGCCTATTTTTATTAAACAAGAACTAGAGCTACCTGCCAAATTTATGTGAAACGATGGTGCATAAGATGAACTATTTTCGTCGGCTCCACGAAAAGAGTTTAATGGTTTCCCTGGTTCCCCAACGGACGTGTTTGAAAAGGTCTCTTTCTATCATCTAATGGTGGGTTCCTTTTAATATATTGGAGGTACCTTCTACAATCTCTCTTTTAGTGTCCCGCGATCCCACAGAACCAACAGCCAAAATCACGCGGTCCACTCCGCCAAGTCTGTACCTCATTGACAGATCGCCTGGCCCTGCAGTCTCTTGACTCATGGCCTCGTCGATGACATATATTACACTGTGTTCGGCGCAGATGGCTAACATCCATCGGCTCCGGTTGTTCGATTCCCGTCGCGGTCGCGTCCGTGGATCTTTTCCTAATCTTAGCGAAAACCGTTTTCGTATGTTTTGTTCTGTCGCCGCAGCGACAAATGTTAGAAGATCGTGCCTAAGAATTTTGATTTTTATGCTATCGTTGACCATACCGTCAACGAAGAAGCTAATTAGTTGCCTATCTATTTCGGGCTCCGCATTGTAATTGGTGAAAGCCTCATTCGCCAGCGCCAACAATCGTTCTGCATAGACCTGTACATTTTCCTCGGGCCTTTGCTTAATTTTCCTTAGCAACGGAAGGGCTTGTTGTGGATCGGTTATTTCGGCAAATGTATTTGTCAACTCTGTTTTTAACTGATCCCATTTCGCGTCTGGGGTTGCAGTCAGGTATCTCTGAATGAAATTACTTACCACCCCCCTACTCGTCTGAAAAGCGACAAGCTTAACCCTATTTTGTGCTCTTGTTGCCAATAGGCTATACTTTTCTATATTAATATATCCAATCTCGAAAACGCCTTGGATCGCTATTATAAGGTTCAATAATATTTGCAACAGAATTTGTTCAGATCGAAGATAACAAACCTACCAATTGAGCAGTTAAATTTTGATAAAATTATTCAGCCATTGTTTGTTCGAGACAAGTAGACAGAGAAAGTTACTTACTTGACTGTAAAATCAGGAACGAGATAGTCTAAGTTATATAAAAAGGTGAGGGGTGTCCACTATCAGGGTGGATCCTTGACCATATTTGGGCAAGCGCTGCATTAGAGAACGCCGTTACGTCAACCCTAATTTTAGGAAATTGGGCTAATGTGTACTGTACGACGAATGGCGCGGAGACCTCTGACCTGATGTCTGATCGTTAACGTAATAAGATATCATTTTTAACTAACCGTGACACAACAGTAGCCCTCTTCCAGAAATAACTGGTAGAAGGAAGCGTGAGTCAAGACTAAGAAAGATGAAGGAATCCTGCAAGGGTAGCCTGCATAGTGTCACAATTCGCCCTCATTAATTTTCGTTTGTGAGTTCAACACAAACGTATATCTATGGCCTTCCACTTCCGACATTGGATTTCCCTAACCGGTCTAGGTGATTTACTGATATTAGTTGCAAATAAGATAGCAGTATGATCTGGCAAAACTGAATGATCATATTTAAAATGACATAGGTTAATTTCATCTGATCTTGATAACAAGATCAAGAATAGGACCGCTCTTATGAGTAGGACCGCTCTTATGAGTATGATAATGAACATGTTGCATTAAACCTCTGTTTTCAAGAAGAGAGAGAAATCTAGATGAATTCCTATCTGTTTTCACATCAATGTGAACATTAAAATCGCCACAAATAAGAAGTTTTCCAGTGCTATTGTTTAGAGAATCTGTTAAATCACTAAATAATTCAGAATATAACATTTCAAGGTTTAAATTTGGTGCTCTGTATACCACATTCAGTTGAATGAGCTGACCATTCACCACAAGTTTTACGGAGAGTACTTCAAAAGCGGTTGGATTTAAATGACTATTGACTGAACAATCAATAGTCTGTTTAAAAACAACTGCACATCCTCCGTCATTTCTTCCTAGCCTTGGGCTGTAAACAAGTTTATATCCAGATGGAGTGGTCCTATTGATGGCAATCTGATCTCTGTCGACAGCACGAAACCAAGTTTCGGTGATAGCAAGCACATCTAAGTCTTGATCACAGATGAGGTCATGGATTGATTGTGGTTTATCACCTACATGGGTATGCGCTTTAGCTGATTTCGCATTTATAAGTCCAATTTTTAGAAGAGGGTTTCTGGCTATATTAGATTTTTTATTTTGACCTTTTATGAACCCCACATATACCATTGAATTTCAGTTCATTGTAGACATAAGATGACAATCTCTTGGGTGCTTGATCTTTAATCAGTTTCAGTTGAGTTGAGGTATATTGAATAAATCCCATTGAGAAACAAGGACACACAACAAAAGTAAATACTGTTTTAACATAATTAATCCAAGTGATGAGTGACAATTCACAGTTCAGGTCTTGTTGAGTTTATCAACAACTAAGCACTTATATTGAAATATGTAGAAATTATGGAGATAAAATGTTAATAACACAAAGATTCCAAACTTTTTAGGTCAAATTGTTCCACCAAACTGTGCTTCAGTTCCTTATAGATATTCACAACAATAATTAAATCCATTGAACTTGAAAATCACAGCTAAAATTGGCAAAACACTCAGAGCAAATATTACAGATGCAACCACTAGGTGCGAACTTGACAATATGGAAAAGGATAGATGCTAAAGAAGCCAGTCTGATTTTTAAGATCAGATTTATTAGGCTACATTGTTATTTCTAATAATTGGAATTTTGATGAATTCATTCCAACTTTAAGTTGATTTCTCTAAAACTTTATATTATTATGAACATTAAGTAGAGATCGTCACGTTGTTGTTGTTGTTCATAGTGTTTAACGTCTGATAACGCAGATAAGTCTTATTTTTTATTTTTATTATCTTAGCGAACGCGCAGGGGTCTTTCCTATGGGAGGAAACCAGAGTGCCCGGAGTAAACCCACGAGGTTGAGAAGGCGCACCTCACCAGGGATCGAAACCACAACCGCAAGCCAGAGGTGACCGGCCAGCTAGAGGTCGAAGCGCGGCACTCTAGACCCCCATCGTCACGTTCTTTTGATGGTGGGATGTCTTTTCTGAAACAAAGCGTTTTATAACATTAGAATGAAATGAACATGATACATGTTAACTTGTGTTTTAAAAAGTTGTCTAAATGGGCATGAAAAATGTTAGTTAATTTCGATGTTTAATTTAATTGGTTCACTGGATACTTATTGCTTACCTGTAAATAACTAGTCACCTTCGGTGAAAGCGAACGCTAACCTCCGTTTTACTACAGCTTTATTCTTTTAAGAATTAGGGATGCACCAATAACGAACTTTTTCGCCAATTCTTTTAAAACCCAGTTGTTTCATAGGCAAAATAGTGTTATTTTCGAATATCAGTCAAAATTCAAAATGGCGAACCAAAACACGATTTTCAAGCAAAATTTACTTTTCTAGCGAGCTTATAAAAAAAAGACGATGACTCCACGCACATTTGATCCGGGCAACTTCCTGCGGTACAGATGCTGGTACAGGCCTACGCTCCGTTGGGTAATATTTCTATTTCTAAACAAAAACAGTTGATTAAAATGGTTCGTCAATCGTGTGCTATTGGTGTTTTAGTATGCAAGATCAAACAGCTCTTTATTCAGTGTTCTTAGTTCTTAATTCATAATCCTAATCTTATTTCTTCATTTGTTGTCGCATTTCGACATATGTACACTAAAATTAACATTTGTATCTTAAAATCAATATTTGTTTCACAAATCAGATATTTGTCATATCAGATCTGTAAAATGTATTTTTCTGTAATTCAATTGTATTTTAATATAAGGATAAAATTTATTTTAGTAAATCAAAAAAATAATCTACATTTACATTTCATCGTAGACATACAACGAAAAACAAATCTCGAACAACAAATCTCGAACAACAGATTTCCAAATACAAATCTCCAAATACAAATCTTGCAAATAATTTCTTCAAAAACATTTCTCGAAATTCATCTAACCGGAACATTATGACGACATGAGCCGAAATCAACCTGGCATACAATAAGTCATCATACAATAATGGAAAATCGAGCAAACATATGTACTAGAAAAATCGCTCGATGACCGTGACTTTAGTGAAATCACGTAGTCTTTTTTTTAGTAATTATGTTATTTTTTGATATCGACATATTTCTTTTGACAAACGAAAGAGGATTTTATCTCTTCTAAATCATGTAATCACGAATGGCCCAGTAAAATAGCTAATACTCGTATATTCAAAGAGCGATGGACAAATACTTTCCGGTGAATCATAACACGATAACTGGAATTTCCTATTAGACGCGTATTTTGACTTTTAAATACCCCCCTCCCCCGCCTTACTAAATAATGTTTTTATTGTATCTGCTTTAACAAGATACGTAAATATGAATATGTCAGAAAATATTTTATAATGTTGAAAATGTATTTGGACCTTTTTAATGGTGTGCATCACTATATCTTGTATTTCGTGTTATGGCTCATATTTTGACGTTAAATACCGCCCCCCCCCCCACACACACACATTTAATACCGGTTAGTGCCAGTCAATGTTTTTTTGTTTTTTTTTCAAGGTATGTAAATATAAATTTACATTTTGTAGAAAGCAAAAAACAGACTTTCCAGCAGTATATGAACATATATCGAGAATTTCTTATTAAGATTGTTTTTTTTGTACTTTAAAATACCCTTCCCTCTCTCACTTAATAAAGTTTAGTACCGTGACACATTGATCTTTTTTTCAAGGCATGTAAATATAAATGTGTCAAAAAATAACTTGAAAAGGTGTACGGTATTAAACTCTGTTAAGTGATGGGGAGGGTGTGGGTGCGGTCTTAAATGTCAAAATACGGGCCATACTACGACATTCCAGATATCACACAGAATACCACTGAAAATAAATGTCATTTACCTTTTCAGCAATGTAAATTATATTCTGGCACATTTAAATTTACATAGCTCCAAAAGGGTATTACAGTTGGGTGACGCTAAATATTAAGTAAGTGGGAGGCAGGGGGGTTTAAAAGTTAAAATATGGGTTATCGTGTAATGTATGACCGGAAAGTAATAAATTACTTATTCCCTGGCACATTCATGAAAACATGATTTAGAAGAGACAATTAAACACACTTTGGTTTGAGCAAAGAAGAGGTGGTTAGGTGTCCAAATGGTTAGCACATGCGCGCTGTATCATAAGGTCTGTCATAGAGTCAATTGGCGTGGTTTCGATTGCCCGGTTGTACGTGACAAGGAGTATACAACCTTGTGAGTTTTCTCCGGGTCCTCTGGTTTCCCCCCACTACTAATTATAGAAATAAAATTGAACCATGTGTTAGTTCCGAAATGACATAGTTGTGTCGAGTGGACGTTAAACCCCATTTCTCTCTCTCTTTGAGAAAAGAAATATGTCGCTACCAAACAAAACCCAATTTCTGAAAATAGACTACTTTCAATTTATTTTCTTCCTCGAAGGCCCGGTCCGATTAGCCATACTACGCACGTGGTTTTACTAGAGTCGCGGTCATAGAGCTTATACTCGATTCCCAACTATTGTATGGTGACTTATTGTATGCCAGGTTGATTTCCGCTCATGTCATAATGTTCCGGTTCGATGAATTTCGAGAAATGGTTTTGGAGAAATCTTTTTAGAGAAATGTTTTGCAAGATTTGTATTTGGAAATTTGTTGTTCGAGATTTGGTTTTCATTGTATTTCTCTGATGAAATGTAAATGTTGGCTAATTTTTTCATTTTCTAAAAAAAAAATTATCTATATATTAAAATGCAATTAAGTTAAAGAAAAATACATTTTACAAATCTGATATGACAAATGTCTGATTTGTGAAACAAATATTGATTTTAAGATACAAATGGAAATTTTACTGTACAATTGTCGAAATACGACAACAAATGAAGAAATAAGAATTAAGAACCAAGAACACTGAATAAAGAGCTGTTTGGTCTTCCATATCTTCGGAAGTTAAAAGATGATATTAAAAAAGGCATGGAAACGAAAAAGCTTGGAAACAAGGAAAGACCAAAGTGTGCACGGTGATCATGTTGTAGACAATTTGGCAACAGTAATTCCACAAATAGTGAACGTAGACGTTATTTGGCTAAATCAAACCCCAAGTCGGCGAATTATATGCAAAAAACAATTAGATTTCGGACAATTAAAGTGCCAGAAAGACCCTAACAAATCGAACATAAACGTATTGAAAAGTCAAAGTAGAACTTCTTGATCAAGTCTTAATGTAATATCAATGAAATATTTTAGAACTAATAAATACGCCGATGTAGTACGTTTATATCGTGACTTTCTCGGAAAATGGCGGTTACCTCATATGAAAGCTTATTGTTTTTGTTAAAATTAATTAGCTTTCATATTACATGTGAAAGCTTATTGCTTCTGTTAAGATTATTAAGCTTTCATATTTTATATGAAAGCTTGTTGTTTTTGTTAATATTATTAGTTTTTATACTACGAAGTACGAAGTATAAAAACTATTGTTTTTGTTCGAATTATTATTATTATTTTTTTCCTTGCGAAAATAGACATCACAATCTTTTCCCCTGAATCTAGCTTTATCCCGTGCCGAATGTTTTTAGGGAGAGATATTGAAATGGGGTACGTCCATACCACGCTCCTGTATATAGTACGAAGCTGTACGTGTAACTGTGAAAAATTCATTGCCCTAGTCCCTCAGGAAGTCTATTTTGGAGTAAAAAAAATTTTTTATTCAATTGAAAATGGCCGCAATTCATTACTTTCGCAGCTAGCAGCCTGACATTTGGACACCACTTTCCTATAGATATAACGTAGTGACCCTGGATATTTGAGGTTCATAGCTTCAGCCAAATTAAACTGCGACCATTATCTATCGAGCGAAAAACATGGGGTTTTTTTATTTTCGGTAGTAAAACTGAAATTGCTCTCATTTTCTTAAACCTACATTATGCAAGAGCTAAATCTGCCTATTGCAGGTTATTCTTTGGGCCTGAAATGTTATCTAAATTATTAATTAGACATTATTTAATTTATCCAGACCATAATTAACCCTCGATGCCATCGCTAGCCTGCGATATTTACTGGATTTGAATTTGATCTGCTATCCAACACTGTTTGATGATCAAATCAAAAAATGGATAATCGAGACTATGTTTTTTATCCTACCCTATTTAGTAATGATAATCGAAGCGAAGGCCTAAAATGCAAAATTTAATATCTTGAGTCATAGTGGAGCAATTTGACTGAAATATATCGGACCATAGCTTCAGGGATTATCCCAGCAAACAATTAAACATTTTTTAAACGTTTTAAAAACGTTTCACTTACGTTTCCAAAACGTTTATTTTCAACGTTTAAAAAACCTCAAATTGTAGACTCGTTTTAACGTTTCTACAACGTTTTGTCTAAACGTTTTTTTTAACGTAATAAAAACATTAAAACTACGTTTTAAAAAAACATTTGACAAAACATTAAATAAACGTTTTAAAAACGTTGTTGGACACGTTAATGTGAACGTTTTATCAACGTTTTTAGATTTAATATGAAAAACGTTTTAAAATAGTTTCTTTCTCAGTCATACATTTTTGTTTGTGCTTTACACTTTCTTAATTCAGAAAAGTTAACGGTTTGTTTGACTGTAAATGTTGATGTCATTATGTAAAAGAAACACGTCTGCATTCTAGTAGCATTCATTTTATTTTTCATCAGGGGCCACAATCCAAGAAGTTACGATCTGGTATGCACGAATATCGAAATGTACCGAGATCTTTGGGTTATAAACATTTTCAAGTTTCATTAAAAAAGGATACAAATTGTGACCTCTACAGTGTCCACGAGCTAAAACCACGACTTTTTTTGTACAATCAAGGGCCATAATCCATGAAGTTACGGTCCAATACAAGCCAATCAGAAACACAATCTTAGAGAGATAAACCTATAGGCCCTATTTCAAGTTTCGTCCAAATCGGATAAAAATTGTGACCTGTAGAGTGTCCACAAATGTGGGCGGACGAACGGACGGACGCAGGGGCGACGACAATATACGTCCACATTTTCATGTTTCGTCCAAATCGGATAAAAATTGTGACCTGTAGAGTGTCCACAAATGTTGACGTATAAAAAAGCACAAACACTCAACATATCTCAATTGTCATTTTAATTTCATTTGATGCAATTTATATGTATACTTAAACCATTTTAACAAATACTATACCAAATGACAAACTAAAAAAATATTAAGCTTGCCACCAAGAAGAAAAATGTAGTCTTCAAATCTTTTTTTTTTTTCATTTAGTGTAAATATACTATTCAAAAAAAGTAGGGGATATTTGATTTTTAAGTGTTATTAAAGTCACCTAATGAAACTGACGAAGAAACAAATGACAAAATGAAATGAAGTTCACATTCATCGATTTATTCCAAATGATCGTTAGACTAAGTAAGGCACAGACTGACCATTATAAGGGTAAAATGATACCCGGGGTCAAACAGCAAAGTTACCACAGCATCACAACCAAGTCAGTAACGGGTAAATCCTCCTCTGTTTGCCAAACAAGCATTGATCCGACGTGACATACTCCTAATGAGACGTCTAAGTTCATTTTGGTCCAGATTGTCCCATTCCTGTTGCAACGCAGCAGCAAGTTCTTGGACATTGGCAGGACGTTGTTGACGTTGACGTAACCTCTGTCCAAGCATGTCCCAGACATGCTCGATGGGGGAGAGGTCGGGACTCAGTGCTGGCCAAGGTAATGTGGTGATGTTCTGTTGTTGGAGGTAACCTGTAACGATCCTGGCCCTGTGACATCTTGCGTTGTCATCCTGGAAGATGAAACGGCGGCCATGACGTCGTGCGAACGGCACAACATGAACTGCCAAGATGTTGTCCCGGTAGTACTGGCCTGTAACACGCCCTGCAACAACATGTAAAGCCGTTCTTCTAGCAACAGTGATGCCTCCCCACACCATAACAGAACCACCCCCAAATCGATCATGTCTGATGACGTTAACGTCTTGGAAGCGCTCGTTTCGACGACGCCACACCCTCCTACGTCTGTCCAAAAAATCAACAGTGAACCTTCACTCATCTGAAAACATCACATTGCTCCAGCGTCGATTATCCCAGTGTTGACGATCCCTACACCAACGACGTCTTGCCTGAATGTGATGATCTCTCAAACAAGGGATCACGAACTACCAGTGCCTTACTTAGTCTAACGATCATTTGGAATAAATCGATGAATGTGAACTTCATTTCATTTTGTCATTTGTTTCTTCGTCAGTTTCATTAGGTGACTTTAATAACACTTAAAAATCAAATATCCCCTACTTTTTTTGAATAGTATATTTACACTAAATGAAAAAAAAAAAAGATTTGAAGACTACATTTTTCTTCTTGGTGGCAAGCTTAATATTTTTTTAGTTTGTCATTTGGTATAGTATTTGTTAAAATGGTTTAAGTATACATATAAATTGCATCAAATGAAATTAAAATGACAATTGAGATATGTTGAGTGTTTGTGCTTTTTTATACGTCAACATTTGTGGACACTCTACAGGTCACAATTTTTATCCGATTTGGACGAAACATGAAAATGTGGACGTATATTGTCGTCGCCCCTGCGTCCGTCCGTTCGTCCGCCCACATTTGTGGACACTCTACAGGTCACAATTTTTATCCGATTTGGACGAAACTTGAAATAGGGCCTATAGGTTTATCTCTCTAAGATTGTGTTTCTGATTGGCTTGTATTGGACCGTAACTTCATGGATTATGGCCCTTGATTGTACAAAAAAAGTCGTGGTTTTAGCTCGTGGACACTGTAGAGGTCACAATTTGTATCCTTTTTTAATGAAACTTGAAAATGTTTATAACCCAAAGATCTCGGTACATTTCGATATTCGTGCATACCAGATCGTAACTTCTTGGATTGTGGCCCCTGATGAAAAATAAAATGAATGCTACTAGAATGCAGACGTGTTTCTTTTACATAATGACATCAACATTTACAGTCAAACAAACCGTTAACTTTTCTGAATTAAGAAAGTGTAAAGCACAAACAAAAATGTATGACTGAGAAAGAAACTATTTTAAAACGTTTTTCATATTAAATCTAAAAACGTTGATAAAACGTTCACATTAACGTGTCCAACAACGTTTTTAAAACGTTTATTTAATGTTTTGTCAAATGTTTTTTTAAAACGTAGTTTTAATGTTTTTATTACGTTAAAAAAAACGTTTAGACAAAACGTTGTAGAAACGTTAAAACGAGTCTACAATTTGAGGTTTTTTAAACGTTGAAAATAAACGTTTTGGAAACGTAAGTGAAACGTTTTTAAAACGTTTAAAAAATGTTTAATTGTTTGCTGGGATAATCCCTGAAGCTATGGTCCGATATATTTCAGTCAAATTGCTCCACTATGACTCAAGATATTAAATTTTGCATTTTAGGCCTTCGCTTCGATTATCATTACTAAATAGGGTAGGATAAAAAACATAGTCTCGATTATCCATTTTTTGATTTGATCATCAAACAGTGTTGGATAGCAGATCAAATTCAAATCCAGTAAATATCGCAGGCTAGCGATGGCATCGAGGGTTAATTATGGTCTGGATAAATTAAATAATGTCTAATTAATAATTTAGATAACATTTCAGGCCCAAAGAATAACCTACAATAGGCAGATTTAGCTCTTGCATAATGTAGGTTTAAGAAAATGAGAGCAATTTCAGTTTTACTACCGAAAATAAAAAAACCCCATGTTTTTCGCTCGATAGATAATGGTCGCAGTTTAATTTGGCTGAAGCTATGAACCTCAAATATCCAGGGTCACTACGTTATATCTATAGGAAAGTGGTGTCCAAATGTCAGGCTGCTAGCTGCGAAAGTAATGAATTGCGGCCATTTTCAATTGAATAAAAAATTTTTTTTACTCCAAAATAGACTTCCTGAGGGACTAGGGCAATGAAATTTTCACAGTTACACGTACAGCTTCGTACTATATACAGGAGCGTGGTATGGACGTACCCCATTTCAATATCTCTCCCTAAAAACATTCGGCACGGGATAAAGCTAGATTCAGGGGAAAAGATTGTGATGTCTATTTTCGCAAGGAAAAAAATAATAATAATAATTCGAACAAAAACAATAGTTTTTATACTTCGTACTTCGTAGTATAAAAACTAATAATATTGACAAAAACAACAAGCTTTCATATAAAATATGAAAGCTTAATAATCTTAACAGAAGCAATAAGCTTTCACATGTAATATGAAAGCTAATTAATTTTAACAAAAACAATAAGCTTTCATATGAGGTAACCGCCATTTTCCGAGAAAGTCACGATATAAACGTACTACATCGGCGTATTTATTAGTTCTAAAATATTTCATTGATATTACATTAAGACTTGATCAAGAAGTTCTACTTTGACTTTTCAATACGTTTATGTTCGATTTGTTAGGGTGTTTCTGGCACTTTAATTGTCCGAAATCTAATTGTTTTTTGCTTATAATTCGCCGACTTGGGGTTTGATTTAGCCAAATAACGTCTACGTTCACTATTTGTGGAATTACTGTTGCCAAATTGTCTACAACATGATCACCGTGCACACTTTGGTCTTTCCTTGTTTCCAAGCTTTTTCGTTTCCATGCCTTTTTTAATATCATCTTTTAACTTCCGAAGATATGGAAGACCAAACAGCTCTTTATTCAGTGTTCTTGGTTCTTAATTCTTATTTCTTCATTTGTTGTCGTATTTCGACAATTGTACAGTAAAATTTCCATTTGTATCTTAAAATCAATATTTGTTTCACAAATCAGACATTTGTCATATCAGATTTGTAAAATGTATTTTTCTTTAACTTAATTGCATTTTAATATATAGATAATTTTTTTTTTAGAAAATGAAAAAATTAGCCAACATTTACATTTCATCAGAGAAATACAATGAAAACCAAATCTCGAACAACAAATTTCCAAATACAAATCTTGCAAAACATTTCTCTAAAAAGATTTCTCCAAAACCATTTCTCGAAATTCATCGAACCGGAACATTATGACATGAGCGGAAATCAACCTGGCATACAATAAGTCACCATACAATAGTTGGGAATCGAGTATAAGCTCTATGACCGCGACTCTAGTAAAACCACGTGCGTAGTATGGCTAATCGGACCGGGCCTTCGAGGAAGAAAATAAATTGAAAGTAGTCTATTTTCAGAAATTGGGTTTTGTTTGGTAGCGACATATTTCTTTTCTCAAAGAGAGAGAGAAATGGGGTTTAACGTCCACTCGACACAACTATGTCATTTCGGAACTAACACATGGTTCAATTTTATTTCTATAATTAGTAGTGGGGGGAAACCAGAGGACCCGGAGAAAACTCACAAGGTTGTATACTCCTTGTCACGTACAACCGGGCAATCGAAACCACGCCAATTGACTCTATGACAGACCTTATGATACAGCGCGCATGTGCTAACCATTTGGACACCTAACCACCTCTTCTTTGCTCAAACCAAAGTGTGTTTAATTGTCTCTTCTAAATCATGTTTTCATGAATGTGCCAGGGAATAAGTAATTTATTACTTTCCGGTCATACATTACACGATAACCCATATTTTAACTTTTAAACCCCCCTGCCTCCCACTTACTTAATATTTAGCGTCACCCAACTGTAATACCCTTTTGGAGCTATGTAAATTTAAATGTGCCAGAATATAATTTACATTGCTGAAAAGGTAAATGACATTTATTTTCAGTGGTATTCTGTGTGATATCTGGAATGTCGTAGTATGGCCCGTATTTTGACATTTAAGACCGCACCCACACCCTCCCCATCACTTAACAGAGTTTAATACCGTACACCTTTTCAACTTATTTTTTGACACATTTATATTTACATGCCTTGAAAAAAAGATCAATGTGTCACGGTACTAAACTTTATTAAGTGAGAGAGGGAAGGGTATTTTAAAGTACAAAAAAAACAATCTTAATAAGAAATTCTCGATATATGTTCATATACTGCTGGAAAGTCTGTTTTTTGCTTTCTACAAAATGTAAATTTATATTTACATACCTTGAAAAAAAAACAAAAAAACATTGACTGGCACTAACCGGTATTAAATGTGTGTGTGTGGGGGGGGGGGGCGGTATTTAACGTCAAAATATGAGCCATAACACGAAATACAAGATATAGTGATGCACACCATTAAAAAGGTCCAAATACATTTTCAACATTGTAAAATATTTTCTGACATATTCATATTTACGTATCTTGTTAAAGCAGATACAATAAAAACATTATTTAGTAAGGCGGGGGAGGGGGGTATTTAAAAGTCAAAATACGCGTCTAATAGGAAATTCCAGTTATCGTGTTATGATTCACCGGAAAGTATTTGTCCATCGCTCTTTGAATATACGAGTATTAGCTATTTTACTGGGCCATTCGTGATTACATGATTTAGAAGAGATAAAATCCTCTTTCGTTTGTCAAAAGAAATATGTCGATATCAAAAAATAACATAATTACTAAAAAAAGACTACGTGATTTCACTAAAGTCACGGTCATCGAGCGATTTTTCTAGTACATATGTTTGCTCGATTTTCCATTATTGTATGATGACTTATTGTATGCCAGGTTGATTTCGGCTCATGTCGTCATAATGTTCCGGTTAGATGAATTTCGAGAAATGTTTTTGAAGAAATTATTTGCAAGATTTGTATTTGGAGATTTGTATTTGGAAATCTGTTGTTCGAGATTTGTTGTTCGAGATTTGTTTTTCGTTGTATGTCTACGATGAAATGTAAATGTAGATTATTTTTTTGATTTACTAAAATAAATTTTATCCTTATATTAAAATACAATTGAATTACAGAAAAATACATTTTACAGATCTGATATGACAAATATCTGATTTGTGAAACAAATATTGATTTTAAGATACAAATGTTAATTTTAGTGTACATATGTCGAAATGCGACAACAAATGAAGAAATAAGATTAGGATTATGAATTAAGAACTAAGAACACTGAATAAAGAGCTGTTTGATCTTGCATACTAAAACACCAATAGCACACGATTGACGAACCATTTTAATCAACTGTTTTTGTTTAGAAATAGAAATATTACCCAACGGAGCGTAGGCCTGTACCAGCATCTGTACCGCAGGAAGTTGCCCGGATCAAATGTGCGTGGAGTCATCGTCTTTTTTTTATAAGCTCGCTAGAAAAGTAAATTTTGCTTGAAAATCGTGTTTTGGTTCGCCATTTTGAATTTTGACTGATATTCGAAAATAACACTATTTTGCCTATGAAACAACTGGGTTTTAAAAGAATTGGCGAAAAAGTTCGTTATTGGTGCATCCCTAATTCTTAAAAGAATAAAGCTGTAGTAAAACGGAGGTTAGCGTTCGCTTTCACCGAAGGTGACTAGTTATTTACAGGTAAGCAATAAGTATCCAGTGAACCAATTAAATTAAACATCGAAATTAACTAACATTTTTCATGCCCATTTAGACAACTTTTTAAAACACAAGTTAACATGTATCATGTTCATTTCATTCTAATGTTATAAAACGCTTTGTTTCAGAAAAGACATCCCACCATCAAAAGAACGTGACGATGGGGGTCTAGAGTGCCGCGCTTCGACCTCTAGCTGGCCGGTCACCTCTGGCTTGCGGTTGTGGTTTCGATCCCTGGTGAGGTGCGCCTTCTCAACCTCGTGGGTTTACTCCGGGCACTCTGGTTTCCTCCCATAGGAAAGACCCCTGCGCGTTCGCTAAGATAATAAAAATAAAAAATAAGACTTATCTGCGTTATCAGACGTTAAACACTATGAACAACAACAACAACGTGACGATCTCTACTTAATGTTCATAATAATATAAAGTTTTAGAGAAATCAACTTAAAGTTGGAATGAATTCATCAAAATTCCAATTATTAGAAATAACAATGTAGCCTAATAAATCTGATCTTAAAAATCAGACTGGCTTCTTTAGCATCTATCCTTTTCCATATTGTCAAGTTCGCACCTAGTGGTTGCATCTGTAATATTTGCTCTGAGTGTTTTGCCAATTTTAGCTGTGATTTTCAAGTTCAATGGATTTAATTATTGTTGTGAATATCTATAAGGAACTGAAGCACAGTTTGGTGGAACAATTTGACCTAAAAAGTTTGGAATCTTTGTGTTATTAACATTTTATCTCCATAATTTCTACATATTTCAATATAAGTGCTTAGTTGTTGATAAACTCAACAAGACCTGAACTGTGAATTGTCACTCATCACTTGGATTAATTATGTTAAAACAGTATTTACTTTTGTTGTGTGTCCTTGTTTCTCAATGGGATTTATTCAATATACCTCAACTCAACTGAAACTGATTAAAGATCAAGCACCCAAGAGATTGTCATCTTATGTCTACAATGAACTGAAATTCAATGGTATATGTGGGGTTCATAAAAGGTCAAAATAAAAAATCTAATATAGCCAGAAACCCTCTTCTAAAAATTGGACTTATAAATGCGAAATCAGCTAAAGCGCATACCCATGTAGGTGATAAACCACAATCAATCCATGACCTCATCTGTGATCAAGACTTAGATGTGCTTGCTATCACCGAAACTTGGTTTCGTGCTGTCGACAGAGATCAGATTGCCATCAATAGGACCACTCCATCTGGATATAAACTTGTTTACAGCCCAAGGCTAGGAAGAAATGACGGAGGATGTGCAGTTGTTTTTAAACAGACTATTGATTGTTCAGTCAATAGTCATTTAAATCCAACCGCTTTTGAAGTACTCTCCGTAAAACTTGTGGTGAATGGTCAGCTCATTCAACTGAATGTGGTATACAGAGCACCAAATTTAAACCTTGAAATGTTATATTCTGAATTATTTAGTGATTTAACAGATTCTCTAAACAATAGCACTGGAAAACTTCTTATTTGTGGCGATTTTAATGTTCACATTGATGTGAAAACAGATAGGAATTCATCTAGATTTCTCTCTCTTCTTGAAAACAGAGGTTTAATGCAACATGTTCATTATCATACTCATAAGAGCGGTCCTACTCATAAGAGCGGTCCTATTCTTGATCTTGTTATCAAGATCAGATGAAATTAACCTATGTCATTTTAAATATGATCATTCAGTTTTGCCAGATCATACTGCTATCTTATTTGCAACTAATATCAGTAAATCACCTAGACCGGTTAGGGAAATCCAATGTCGGAAGTGGAAGGCCATAGATATACGTTTGTGTTGAACTCACAAACGAAAATTAATGAGGGCGAATTGTGACACTATGCAGGCTACCCTTGCAGGATTCCTTCATCTTTCTTAGTCTTGACTCACGCTTCCTTCTACCAGTTATTTCTGGAAGAGGGCTACTGTTGTGTCACGGTTAGTTAAAAATGATATCTTATTACGTTAACGATCAGACATCAGGTCAGAGGTCTCCGCGCCATTCGTCGTACAGTACACATTAGCCCAATTTCCTAAAATTAGGGTTGACGTAACGGCGTTCTCTAATGCAGCGCTTGCCCAAATATGGTCAAGGATCCACCCTGATAGTGGACACCCCTCACCTTTTTATATAACTTAGACTATCTCGTTTCACCGGACGACCAAGGATCTCGACCCTGATTTTACAGTCAAGTAAGTAACTTTCTCTGTCTACTTGTCTCGAACAAACAATGGCTGAATAATTTTATCAAAATTTAACTGCTCAATTGGTAGGTTTGTTATCTTCGATCTGAACAAATTCTGTTGCAAATATTATTGAACCTTATAATAGCGATCCAAGGCGTTTTCGAGATTGGATATATTAATATAGAAAAGTATAGCCTATTGGCAACAAGAGCACAAAATAGGGTTAAGCTTGTCGCTTTTCAGACGAGTAGGGGGGTGGTAAGTAATTTCATTCAGAGATACCTGACTGCAACCCCAGACGCGAAATGGGATCAGTTAAAAACAGAGTTGACAAATACATTTGCCGAAATAACCGATCCACAACAAGCCCTTCCGTTGCTAAGGAAAATTAAGCAAAGGCCCGAGGAAAATGTACAGGTCTATGCAGAACGATTGTTGGCGCTGGCGAATGAGGCTTTCACCAATTACAATGCGGAGCCCGAAATAGATAGGCAACTAATTAGCTTCTTCGTTGACGGTATGGTCAACGATAGCATAAAAATCAAAATTCTTAGGCACGATCTTCTAACATTTGTCGCTGCGGCGACAGAACAAAACATACGAAAACGGTTTTCGCTAAGATTAGGAAAAGATCCACGGACGCGACCGCGACGGGAATCGAACAACCGGAGCCGATGGATGTTAGCCATCTGCGCCGAACACAGTGTAATATATGTCATCGACGAGGCCATGAGTCAAGAGACTGCAGGGCCAGGCGATCTGTCAATGAGGTACAGACTTGGCGGAGTGGACCGCGTGATTTTGGCTGTTGGTTCTGTGGGATCGCGGGACACTAAAAGAGAGATTGTAGAAGGTACCTCCAATATATTAAAAGGAACCCACCATTAGATGATAGAAAGAGACCTTTTCAAACACGTCCGTTGGGGAACCAGGGAAACCATTAAACTCTTTTCGTGGAGCCGACGAAAATAGTTCATCTTATGCACCATCGTTTCACATAAATTTGGCAGGTAGCTCTAGTTCTTGTTTAATAAAAATAGGCAGCCACAAACATCGAGTCCTAGTTGATAGTGGGGCCCAAGTCTCCTTAGTCCATGCTCGAATTTATAATTCGTTAAAAAATAAGCCAAAATAAAATAAAAATAAAATATTACTACAATCTGTAAACGGCGAACAATTAGATATATTAGGAAGCGTTAAGTTAGACTTCGAAATGAAGGGGCTAAAGTTAAATCACACTTTTCACGTTGTTACCAATATGAATAGGAATCTAATATTAGGAAGAGATTGGTTATGTGAGAATGGTGTTAGGATGGGTTGTCTGCGAGTAGGAAAAACATATGTTTCCCTTGAAGAAGACATCCATATTTCTTCAATACTGCGAATGGCAGATGAAGTAGTATTAAAACCTCAAACAAAAAATATATGTAATGCAAAATTAAAGTCTCGTGGCTATATAGCAGCTAAGGGAGATTTGTTTGAGATTGAAAGTTTATCAACAGGTTACGTGAGTAGCGAACCTGGATTGATGATCGCTAATTCTTTGTTTAGTTTAAGTAGAGCTAGACACAACCCCCAAAAGAATACCTATACTTATTGTTAATAACACAAATAAGACTTTCCGTCTAAAACGAGGTTTTTTAATTGGGTGCGTGCTACCTTTGTATATGGCCAACGTTAATTCTGTTTCTGATACATTGAGACATACACCTGTGCCAACTGAGAGAGTACTAGATGATATATTCGCTACTGGTCAAGTGCCAGACGGCGAACGGAGTAACTTGCTATCAGTTTTAAAGAAAAATCATGATCTGTTCGCGGCAAACGATACGGAGCTAGGTCATACAGATACGGTTAAGATGACCATTGATACCGATGAACATCCACCCATAAAACAGCGACCTTACCGTACTCCTATGAATAAACGACCGGTCGTTGAAAAAGCTCTTGATGATATGCTCACCGCTGGCATTATCCGTCGTTCAGCGTCCCCATGGAGTTCCCCCATTGTAATAGTTGATAAGAAAGACGGAACAAAACGTTTCTGCGTAGATTTCCGACAACGTAATAAGGTAACAAAGGTCAACGCCTCCCCCCCTCCCCCTATTCGACGACCATATGAGCGAATTGAATAAATCAGCATATTTTACGACGCTAGATATGAAATCTGGATATTGACAAATCTTGGTCGACGAGAAAGATAAAGAAAAAACAGCGTTTGTGTGTCACAAAGGTTTGTTTGAGTTCAATGTTATGCCATTCGGTATTCATAAGTGTCCAAGTATCTTTTCAAATTTAATGACCATTTGTTTACAAGGTCTCGAGCACTGTCAGAAGGAGTTAAACCTGACCCTGCAAGTTCGTGCAATACAATCCACGGATCCTCCAAGAACCGTTAAGGAAACACGAAGTTTCATAGGCATGTGTAGTTATTATCGTCGTCTCATACCAATTTTTTCTAAAATTGCAGAATCAATCGTTGCATTAACGCGGAAATTTGCAAGATATCGTTGGACACCAGAGTGTCAACAGGCATTTGAATTTTTAAAAGATAGTTTAATGGTCGTGCCCTTGCTCTGCTCGCGTATGCAAACCAAGCGTTACCCTTTATATTATATACAGATGCGAGTATGACTTCATTCGGTGCCGCCTTGGCGCAAGTTGTTAAAGAGAATAACGGAGAGGAGGTTGAGCGACCCGTTTATTTTCTATCGCCCAAATTAACGGATTCCAAATGTAAGTGGTCAACCATCGAAATGGAGGCTTTTGCAATCCACTATGCTTTACATAACGCAAAATTTATTATTAGGACGGACCATAAGCCTCTGCAATATTTGCTAGAATCGCCAATGCAAAATAAAAAATCCAACTTTGGGCTTTAAGCATTGCGGGATACAATTGTACAATAGAATATATTTCCGGAAAGATGAATTCCGTAGCCGATCTCCTTTGAAGGGCGCCAATGAAAAATGATAACCGAGAAACTGATGAGATTATGGATAATATAGAACCGCGAACCAATGATAATATGTTGGAAATAAATGTTTTTAATTCGAACCGGTTTGATCCCAAAATGTATGCAAAATGTGAAGTAAAAGATAAAGATCTACCTGATGAGGTCGATTTAAATATTGATAACTTTGACCTTAAACATGAGCAAAGTAAGGATGATGAGATAATCAAAATTATAGGACAACTCACAACGGGTACAGGGAGTCACACCCAAGAAACAAGGTTTATGGTAATTAAAGATATACTCTATTTTATTTCTGATCCCGATGATGATCCCATATATGTTACGTTTATATATTCTTTTACACTTAAAAGATCAAGTTATAAAACAATACAATGACGATAATGGCCATTCAGGTTTAGATAAAACTTACAATACTATTAGACAAAAATATTATTGGCCCAAAATGTATGTTGAGCTTAATAATTATGTAAATGCTTGCGTACTGTGTCAATGTAGATCTTTAACTAAGCGGCAACCTTCAATACAAGAAACAGATATACCTCCATATCCTTTCGCGAAAGTACATGTAGATTTGTCGTGACCATACCCGAACACCTTGTCGGGAAATGTATATATTGTTTCCCTTGTATTTCGCTACTCGGGTTATCCAGAATGTTTTGCTGTTAAAACCAAGTGTGCGGAGAATATAGCACATTTACTTATTGATGAGATATTTCCTAGATATGTTTGTCCTTTAGAATTAACCAGCGATAATGGAGGTGAATTCTGCAACGCTATCATGAAAGCTACATTAAAACAATTAAACATAAATCATGTTCTTACTTCGTTCTATCATCCCCAAAGTAACAGCAACGTTGAACGATTTCATAGAACGCTGAATAGCGTATTATCGAAACAGATTAAAGATAGTTACAACACTTGGGATTTGTATCTCAATCAAACACTTGCTCCAATACGATTTAGTATTAGTGAATCAACGAAATTTTCACCATTTTATTTATTGTACAATAGAGACGATAGTTTACGCCTTGACAATATTCTCAGACCTAGACGGAAGTATGTAGGAACCGATTTACATGAAATAGCGTTACAAAACCAACAACAGTCCTTATTGTTAGTCCATAAGCGTCTTGAGAAAGCACAAAGAAAGCAAGCTAAATATGCGAATCGCAACGCGACAGATACACCTTTCAAAATAGGAGACCCAGTTTACTATAAAAATCATCTTCGGAAAAATAAATTACAGGAAAGGTGGACGCCCTATTATCGAATTATTGAGAAAACCTCCCCCGTTACATTCGTTATCAATAATCAACTGACGGGAAAAACCACTAAAGTCCATGCTGAGCATTTAAGATTAGCCAAAATAGATGATTGGGAGATATCCAAAGGTGAGCCCAACCAGGGAGCATTACGCAAGACACAATGTGTTGTCGATCCGTCCGATTCTAGTTCATCGTCAGAGGACGAGGTAAATGACCCAGATGATGAATTACCTTTAGCAAAACTTGCTAAGCGTTTTAGGCGCGAACGTGAAAGTTCATCCAGCGAAGATGATATTCCGTTAATGGAACTCGCCAACCGTATACATGCCCGAGATAGGGATGAATCGGCCATGTCCGATGAAGGCGACTCGTTGGGTACGGATAGTGAATCAAGTGATTCCACAATAACAGATGCGAATAGCAACGACAACGACCGCGAAAATGTCACGAGTATCAGTGACACGGTCATGGATATAAGTGAAGCGTGCGTCACTAAAGTGAAAAATGATAATGACCAGCTTAACAAAAATAATAATGGTAACCAGAAAAAATTGAGAAAGTTGTTTACAGCTTTGTCTGGTTTACTGTAACTGTTATAGTTACCTTTATATTTAACGCACTTTGTGAGTAACTACTCATGATTTAATACCTTTCGATAGGTTCATATAAATCCTCGCACTTGATCTAGAACGAAGTCTCGCCGAAGTAGACGAAATTCTAGCAACATATAACACTACAGAGACGATGGATTTCAAAGAAACATTTCTTAAGTTGAGAATTGAAATTTTAACAATAGAACAAGCTCATAGTGAATTGTTAGAAACAGTATTAGATTTTGGTCCTCTGAGTGGTAGTATCAAATTAAAACGATCTTTAATCCCTATTGTAGGCAAGGCTTTGAGTTTTTTTTATTTGGAACAGTTTCTGAAAGTGATTTGGACACAATTAGGCACAATATTAAAAGTCTGTCAGACAATCAACAGACCATAACCCATGTGGTGATGAAAAGCCTGTCGCTTCTCAATGTATCTCGAATGGAGATAAGTTCGAATCGCTTAGCTATTTCCAGACTGCTAGCTGTGTTGGGTATGCTTGATAAAAAGGTCGTTGAGATTGTGAGGGATTTTCAAACACACCTCTTTCAACTGGAAACATTTATTCATTTGTACTTGCGCTTAAATTTGGTTGTGGCGATTTAAAATTAATATTAAGGGCTGAATTATATGTAGAAGACTTGCGACAAGAATTAAATATGCTTAGTCTTGGGCATTTGTCATCTGCAAGCATTTCTCCATCGTCGTTAAAGACATTGTTGCTCGGAATTCGAGAACATATTCCAAACAGCGTAAAATTACTATATAATCCGATGGAAAACCTCTTTAATTATTATAAAACAGTAACGTGTACTAGTATTTTAGACTCTAGTCGCATTTTGATCATAATGTCTTATCCACTATTAGATTCTGGCGGTGCGTATGACTTGTATCACGCGCACAATTTACCAATACCTATGAATTCACAACTTATGGCCAGTAAATCCAATGCTATTCATAAAATGGTTGCTCACTATAGCTTAGAGACACCATATTTAGCTATTAGTGTGGATCGTACGAAATACTTTCGGTTGGGTAAAGAGGAAATTGATCAATGTAATGATCCACAACTTAAATTTTGTCGACTTCAAAGTCCAATTTATCCAACAAATTTAAATCGTCTATGCATAGTCGCTTTGTTCATGCAGGACGAAGCACGGATGTTTGTGATGGTTGCAAATTTAGTGTTTTTCCAATGTACAAGCTAAATAACAATAACAATGATGTGTTAGAAGCCAAAGAGGCATATTTTATTGACAAATATCGGCCAGCTTTAAATGTAAAATTATAGTAGTTTCATTGCATATAGGCCTAGTTATTGTTATCTGATTTGATATTCTATTAAATGTCCCTTTTTTGTACTACTGTGTTACTATGACGCTATGACGTCATGGTCATTGTTGTATTAACTAAATGTTGTTTACCTGAAAAGCTTAATAAAATAAGCGAAAGTGCTAGTAATCAACAAATATTGTAGTTCTTTTTTCAAAAACTTTTATATTTTTGTGTATATATACTATTCAAAAAAAGTAGGGGATATTTGATTTTTAAGTGTTATTAAAGTCACCTAATGAAACTGACGAAGAAACAAATGACAAAATGAAATAAAGTTCACATTCATCGATTTATTCCAAATGATCGTTAGACTAAGTAAGGCACAGACTGACCATTATAAGGGTAAAATGATACCCGGGGTCAAACAGCAAAGTTACCACAGCATCACAACCAAGTCAGTAACGGGTAAATCCTCCTCTGTTTGCCAAACAAGCATTGATCCGACGTGGCATACTCCTAATGAGACGTCTAAGGTCATTTTGGTCCAGATTGTCCCATTCCTGTTGCAACGCAGCAGCAAGTTCTTGGACATTGGCAGGACGTTGTTGACGTTGACGTAACCTCTGTCCAAGCATGTCCCAGATATGCTCGATGGGGGAGAGGTCGGGACTCAGTGCTAGCCAAGGTAATGTGGTGATGTTCTGTTGTTGGAGGTAACCTGTAACGATCCTGGCCCTGTGACATCTTGCGTTGTCATCCTGGAAGATGAAACGGCGGCCATGACGTCGTGCGAACGGCACAACATGGACTGCCAAGATGTTGTCCCGGTAGTACTGGCCTGTAACACGCCCTGCAACAACATGTAAAGCCGTTCTTCCAGCAACAGTGATGCCTCCCCACACCATAACAGAACCACCCCCAAATCGATCATGTCTGATGACGTTAACGTCTTGGAAGCGCTCGTTTCGACGACGCCACACCCTCCTACGTCTGTCCAAAAAATCAAAAGTGAACCTTGACTCATCTGAAAACATCACATTGCTCCAGCGTCGATTATCCCAGTGTTGACGATCCCTACACCAACGACGTCTTGCCTGAATGTGATGATCTCTCAAACAAGGGATCACGCGAGGACGTCGGGCGCGAAGGTGACCCCTATGCAGTCGATTCCGAATCGTCTGGTCACTCACTCTCACACCAGTGTCTGTTTGAAGACGAGCGCTGATCTGATTTGCTGTGATGACACGATTTCTCAAGGCCAAGGTACGGATAAATCGATCCTGGGCTTGAGTTGTCGCCCTTGGTCGACCTGAGCGTGGTCTGTCCTGTACAGATTGTGTATCACGGTATCTGGACCATAGCCTGCTTATGACAGACTGAGAAACATTCATCGTCCGCGCCACAACCGCCTGTGTTGTGCCGATCTGTAGCATGCCAAGGGCACGTAACCTTTCATTTTGGGTGGCATCCCGACACGAACAGACTTAACCAGTCTATGATCTATCTTATTAAAAACAACAATATACATATAATACAAAAATAACGAACCAATCCACAACCAAATCATAATCCAGAAACAAATACAAGTCGTCATCACCTAAAACTGTAAGCAACTACATACATTTCTAATTTAACCAGAAATGTACAATTATGAAAGTAGATATAGTTACTGAAAATTAAACCCAAACAGTATTCCCTAAAACCCAAGCATCCGATTTCATCCATCCCGGTGATTTTCGTTGACGTTTTTTAGAACAGGACTTTCTGACGAATGAAAATCTGACACAAATGGAATAGAAATATCCGGTGGTAAAATATCTGGAGCTTTTTGCAAAGAAATATTAATATCAGTAGAACGGTAACCATCAGAAACCAAATTACTATCGTTAATATTAACCACAGACCCATCTGCATCAGAAGACCATGAAAAAACACTACTTACATCAGAAAGAGGAATCACATCACCAATTACATCCCACTTCTACTCGTTGCCACAGGTAACCTTTGATAAAACTGTCCTGTTTAATCGCAATACATGCTTAAAAGTATCCGTGTATCAGTAATGTACAGAAAGAGTACTGTTCATTTCTGATACACGGATACTTTTAAACCGTTTTAGATACCTATCAAGCAATCAGTAGCGGACGTTTAGTCCGATCCAGATCGCAAATGAAGACGATGGCTCTAACCAATGTACATGAAACAACTAGTCAAAATCATAGTAACAAAACAAAATGGGGGGAACTACATGGCAGTTCAAAAACATATACAATGACATTAAATTAACATAACAACATATTACAAAAATCAATTATTATACATATCAATTGGCATCTATTTTATAATTTGGTTTGATTTATATTAATATGCAAAATATATATATTAGAATATTGAATAATTATTTTAATTAATTGTGATGATAGAAGGCGCAGTTCTCTTGCTGGACACTTCACAGGCATTGATAATTTCAACGGAAGAACCATCCGCCGATGCATACATTCACCAGGAATGACCCACGTTTCGCATTTCCTTTACACTACATTTAATAATATCGCAGTCCTCTACGCCATAGATAAGATGTTTTGACGGTGTGGTCTAAACAAACACGTGATTGTTTTACGCTCAGAGTATCATAGCAAGACGCACGTGTAAATACTACTCAGGTCGTCTCTCCACAGCGAAATCATTCTACCATGAAATGTAACGTGAGGCTCAGAAAGGGATAAATAATGAAAGTATTTGTCACTTTTCGGTTGAAACGACTCGATGATAAATACTATTTTTCACATGTTGGTTCACAATACTCGATAGAAATGTGATGTAAGTAACTTATTAGCACCTTTCCTCGGTGTATCGGTGAATATCAGGAAAGTTTTGGTCGGGGGCCGCCTCGGCTTCGCCTCGGCTGGGCCCCTCGACCAAAACTGTCCTGATATTCACCGATACACTTCGGAAAGGGTGCTAATAACTACTACTTACATCATCAGTACTGACCCGAGTTATAGGTTCTTCAGAAATACTGCAATCAATTGACAAAGAAGTATCAAGTGACACTTTAGATCGGGGAGCCGGAATAGGGCGCATTGACGTAAAAATAGGTAAGAGAAGATTTCTGTGAAGGGTACGTCTTTCGGAAGTGCCATCTTTTTGAACAGTATAAACTGGAATGCTGAAATCAGGCTTTGAAACAACAGTATAACAGATATTTTCCCACTTATCAGCCAATTTATTTTTACCTCTAATTTGAACATTTCTTACCAAAACAATATCTCCAACATGAAGGTTAGCGCCTATAACTTTTGTATCATAGTGAAACTTTTGTCTATGTTGAGCCTTTTCTATGTTTTGTTTAGCAATTTCATTAACCAAATTGAATTTATCTTGCAGCTGAGAAGCAAATTGTGTGTATGAAGAATTGATATCAGAAGAATAATTGTCACCAAGAATTATATCCACCGGAAGTTTTGGATTTCTACCAAACATGAGATAAAAAGGAGAATAAGAAGTGGACTGGTGTTTTGTTGAATTATATACATATACTAAAAATAAGACATAGTCTTCCCAGTGAACCTTCTGATCTTCTGTGAGTGTACCAAGCATATTTAATAAAGTTCTGTTAAAACGCTCACATAACCCATTACCCATGAGATGATACGGTGTTGTTCTAGATTTATTTATACCTAAGTTACTGCATACTTCTTTAATAATATTCGATTCAAAATTTCGACCCTGATCAGAATGAAGTTGTGAAGGAATGCCATATGGTAAGAAGAAATTTTGTATTAAGATTTTAGCGGTGGTTTTAGCGGTCTGGTTTTTAGTTGGTACTGCTACAGCAAACTTTGTGAAATGATTAGTTATAATTGAAATATTCTCAATACCATCTTTAGATGGTTCCAAAGAAAGACAAATCAGTGCAGACTAGTTGTAAAGGTTCTGATGTTGAAATACCGACTAAAGGAGGACGAATATTCTGTTGGGGAGACTTTCGACGGATACATCTGTCACATATACGAACATAATTCTCTACATCTCTAGACATATGTGGTCAATAAACTCGAGATTTAACTAAATCCAAGGTTCGATCTCTACCCATATGACCCAAATTGTCATGAAGTGCAGACAATACCAGATGACGAAGAGAAACAGGTAACACAATTTGTAAAATAGGGTCGGATGAAGATGAAGATAAAAACTTTCTATATAAAATATCATCTTTTATAATTAAGTTATCCCAGGAACGAAGTATAGCAGCTGTATCCTTATCAACACTAGGTTTACATCCATTTCTAACTGCTTGAATTATAAACTGAATCCCTACACAATCTTATTGTGCCTTGTAAACTTTTGACTTATCCATTAAATTTGAATATTCCACAGGAACACCAATAATAGAAGAAACAAAACAATCTAGAACATTCTGACTAAAAGAAAAAGTTTCAATTTTACCAAGATCAACGTCAGTGAGATTAATTATAGCAGATACAACTGTATTATCTAGACTTGAAGCTGGAAGTCTTGATAAAGAATCAGCTGCAACATTATGTATACCAGGTAAATACTCTAATGAAAAATCATAAGCTGAAAGATCAGCTAACCATCCGTGGCCAGTAGCATCCAATTTAGCTGATGAAAGAACATATGTTAATGGGTTGTTGTCTGTCTTTACTGTGAATTTGTTGCCATATAAATTAATCATGAAATTTCTTGGTCACTGCCCATTTTAATGCCAGGAATTCAAGTTTATGAGCAGGATAATGTCTATCATCTATCTGTTTCCATCTTGAACTTGATATAATATTGCACCTAAACCATGAGAACTGGCATCCGTGAAAAGTTCGAAGGGTAACGAAAAATCTGCATAAGCTAAAACTGGTGCTGAAGTTAAACATGAAATCAAGGTATCAAACGCTTTCTGATGTTCTGGTAACCAATGAAAATAATTTATTGCTGACTTTGAATATTTATATTTCTTGGAAGTGGGCTCACCAACAAGTAAATCAGTTAAAGGTTTAGCTATCCTTGAGTAATCTTTAATATATCTTCTAAAATAACCACAAAAACCTAAAAAGCTACGTATTTCAGAAACATTTGAAGGAATCGGCCAGTTCTTAAGTGTAGAAATTTTGTCAGGGTCAGCTTTTACACCATCATCTGAAATAATATGTCCCAAATATTTTAATGAAGATTGTAAAAATTCACACTTAGATGGTTTTAATTTCAGATTATGCTTCCTGAGACGAGAAAATACGGACTCTAAACGAAAAAGATGTTCATCGAATGTTTTGGAAAAAACAATAATGTCATCTATATATATAAGACAATGAAACAGATGAATATCCGCCATACACCGCTCTAAACAACGCTGGAAAGAATTAGGCGCGTTGGTTAATCCGAAGGGCATAGCATTAAACTCCTAAAAGCCTAAATTGCCAGTTGTAAATGCTGTCTTGGGTTTATCTTCTTCAGCCATTTCTATCTGCCAGAACCATGAAGCGAATCAAGAGTCTCTTCTATTCTGGGAAGTGCATAAGAATCATGGACTGTTCTGGAATTTAGTTTTCTGTAGTCCACACAGAAACGTAGTGAACCGTCTTTTTTTCGAACAAGTACTACTGGAGAAGAAAGGGACTATTTGATGGACGAATGACATCTGCTTTAATCATAGAATTAATGTGGTCTTTAACTTCTTGAAACATTGAAGGTGGTATTCTGCGATGTCGTTGTTTAAAAGGGGGTATCATCAGTTAGTTGAATTCTGTGTTTAATAATATCAGTTCTCCCAAAATCTGTGTCGGATACACTGAAAACGTCTTTATAACTATGTAAAAGATATTTAAGTTAATTAGCTTCTTCTTCTGTACATGTTGAATGAATAGACTGAAAATTAAACAAATCATCAAACGGCTTTACTGAAGAATTATTGATGATAAAAATGGAGAATTATTGACGACTTCAACTTACTGAAGTTGACAAAAAACTGCTTTACCAAGAATAGTAATGGGTCTGTCTGAAGAATTTGTGATGTTAATTCTCACTTTATTTGATGGCTGTGTAAAATTACATTTAACTATACCAGGAACAACATGAAGAGAACCGGGAAGTGATATATCATCTAGCGCCATATAACATTTACCAGGTAATGGTTTAGTTAATTTTGCAGTACCAGCCACAAGCATTGACGAATTTGCAGGAATCTTCACCGGATTTGAACTTTACTTTAAAAAACAAGGAACTTTACTAGATTGAACTTGTGTATTTAAAAGTGAAAATGTGGAATTCCAAGCATCTGAATCTATTGATGTGCTACATAACCTTGAAAGAATATTTGTACCCACTAACATTGGAGTCTTAGAATTAAAAGAAGCAACGTTGGATGAACCAACTAAATCGGAAATAAAAGATGAGGCATTCTGTTGACAAGAAACATTAGGACTTACCGAACGCCCCGTGGAATTAAGAACACTCTCGATCCCCTCTTCTGTGACCAGGTTGTTGACAAGCGTAACAAATAGGAGTTACCCTGGGACGATAATCGCTTGTATTTAAAAACTGATTCGGTGGGCGAAATGCGGGATTGAACAAAGGAGGAGGAGGAAAAGGAGGAACATGAACTTGACGAGTTGGATCTCTCATATTCGAAGAATTGAACTGTGTAGGTGGCTGTCTGTAGTACCTCTGTCGTGGTTGCTGCATCTGGTGCTCCATATCAGATATACGAGAATTAACTGTTTTCAATTGCTCTGACAAACCGAAAATCTGCTGAAGAATTTTATTTTGAAAAGTGCCTGAAGAACTTGAAGTTGTAGATGTTAAATGAAATGATGACCCAGAACTAGCGAAATTAGAAGTGACTGGAAATATATGCATCTCTTCTTCAGCTTTCCTAACTGCAGTCATTAAAACTGAAAATGAAACATCAGCATCAAGAATGTGCCTAGTATTAGATTTGACTTGTGAATTGATCAGGCCATGCCAAAATCTGTCCTTCAATATCTTATTTGAAGCAGGTTCAACTAGAATACCAGCATTAATTAATTTTGAAACAATATGTTTGATTTTACATGAAGAAATGGATTCATTTTCCTGCTGCTTTGCAGTGTTTAGTTTATTCATCATAACCTCTACAGATAAAATATCACCAAACAATGGATCAAAGTGCATAAATAAATCAGTTATTGTTTGAGGATTAATACCATTTAAAAATTCAGTGGCTGTACCTCGTGCGGCTCTACGAATGGCATTAATAATAGATGGGATAGAATATTGGCCTTCTCTTTCTAATCCGACAATCTCCAGACGCCATTGATTATAAGAAACGTCTCCTTTGTTGCCGTCTCCGGAAAATGAAGATAATCGTGGTGAAGATGAAAAAGGCAAGTATGAACAAGTGGGCATTTCAAATCTGGAAACTGAAGAAGATCTTTGAAATGTAGAAATTGGATTCATTTGAACAGATGAAGAATTTTGCTGTAGTATATGGGGTATGGAAACAGGAGAAGATGTCTGGACTGGAGGGTTTAATTGAACTGCTGATGCCGGATAACTCTGCACTGGTATTGTATTCTGAAAATTTGATGGTTGACCTCTCGTAATCAATGATGGTGTGGAATTAACATACAACGTCTCATTGCCTGATCTTGGGGTTCTTCGCGAAGTAGAATTTCTAACAGTTGAAGTTGTGGAAGCACCTTGAGAGCTGACAATTGTTCGAGGACAATACACAGGATTACTTGGAGTTGAAACCGGGCATGACAAATTTAACAAAGATGAAGATTGATGAGGAAGATTATCACTCACAGGGCCATATCCTAGTACATCCTTACAAACTTCATGTTGCATTTCCAAATTTAATTGAGACATTACCACTTTTAATTCATTAATAATTGAACGAGTTGCGTCTTCATTTGCATTTGCTTCTGCCATTATGTAAACTAAGCACCGGTGTAACAATAAAATATTAATAAATAAATACCAAATAAAAAATGACATAAAAAAAAATTTGAAATTCAAATTACACACCATGTAGATGAAAATATCTACGTGAAAATCAAAATCAAATAAAATGTAGATGAAAATATCTAAGTGAAAATCAAAATCAAACAAAATTCTTGGACTGGAATGTGAAATTCGCTACCGAAAACAATCTACAAAGTTGAAGTCACAACAACAAAACCAGAATATATATCAAAATTAACAACGAAAATCCAAGTCCAAAAAAAATACCCAACTGAAACTTTTCAAAACTCTTCAGACATGAAAATACGAAAATGTAAGAAAAAAAAAACAGTCATCAAATACTGGAACGATAAGGTTAAATGAAAACCAAACAAGTCATGAGCAACCAGTTTACCTTTATTAATTAAAGAGAAATTATAAGCTACCCTAATTATAAAATAAATATGTCTGTTTTACACAGAATTTATTATTATAATGTTATGTAATTAATAGCACCCTAATAATTATGATTCCAATGATTTAAATATTTATGTAATGTTGATATTTGTAATGTTAGAATGTATTTTACCAAATAACCATTTAATGATTTTACTAATATGACAAATGAATTTTATTACTACATAAATGTATAATGTAAGATGTACTGTGAACAATTATTAATAAAATATGTACCTATATACAAGTAGAATAAGTAAATATGTAAAGAATTTAATGCTTTAGTCACCTAGATTATTTATAATAATCTTGCTGTCTAAATTACGATATGTGTATTGTACAAACTTTGTAATTTATATACTATGTACGTTAATAATAAGAACAAATATTATACACTGTAAGTATAAGACTAAGAAAGACAATCTAGGCGTCCCCAGATATACATACACATTCACACTCACAACAATAAACTATTCAATATTACAATTAATACAATTCAATTAAAATAATATATTCATTGAAATAATGAGTTTATGCCCGAAGTCCCACTTCGGAATATGTCCGCTACTACAATGATACCTTTTAACTCTTTATAACTTCTATAAATTCTGGCGTCCTACCATGTGCACCACCGGCTTATATACAATCTGGCGTAGGAATGCCCAACGAAGTAGTCCCGTCTACTGTCGGGCACAGACCACTAACCACAACACTCCTCCCCGTTCTCTTTCGGGAGGTTAGCCTCTCTCGGGCTACATAAGAAACAATTTGAAATTATCCATTCACACACCATACACTCAGGCGACGGCATCTTATTTACACCGTAACATTCACCCAAACACGCCCTTTCAAACCAAACAAATATATATACAATTATACACATAATAACCCCTCCCAACCTAGGACAGAGTAATAAGTTGTACTCCCCTACCCCCTTCCTTTTGACCAATTGCTTTATAAATGTTCGGTGATCAATAGCAAAACCCAGAAACGATTCGGCTTCTCTAGTAGGCCTACATGTTGGCACTGTACATTTTTCGACGGTTTCTATAGTGTGCTCAAGAAAGGTAAAATTTCCTAAATCAAATTGATCTTTAGGAAATACGTCCTGGTATTCAACGAGTAACTTAGACAATTTTAATTGGTCAACTGGAGCTAATCTATTTAATAAATCTATTAAATGCTCTGGAATCTTAAGTAAACCAGCGTTACTAGCTTTCACATCACCCGTCTCTAACGGTATTAAAACGTCATTTTCATTAAATTCTACTGCCTTGCCAACAGCTTGATTGGTCTCTAATACAATCGTTTCTTGTGACGGATTGATTAAACATATCCGAGGAAATTCCGTTTCGACGTGAGAATGAGCAGATCGAGCTATCAACAAATTAGGATGATTTATGGGTTCTATAACATATCGCGATAGACTTTTACTTAGACTACATCGCACACGCGCTACAGTTAACGGTGGTATAAGAGTTCGTTTCACAACAGCAATATCAGTATGTTCGTCACATTCATAATTTTCACTATAAATTAAGTCAAAAACATCATCTCCTATTTGCAACTTGTCCGTTAACATATCAAATCGGACTTTATTGGCACGCATAAAATCTAAACCTAGCAACATGTCGTCTTCGATTGGAGCGACATACAAATGATCTAATTCCATTTGGAAAGATCCAAGATCTACTACAGCAGGACCAACAATAAAGCCTGGAAAATCCATTTTGCGGCTAGCAGTATACAACTTAACATCCGTATTTTTGGGCGGTTTTTTCTTAAGTATTTCATAGCGTCTATCGCTAAGAATAGTGCATTGACTACCAGTATCTATGACGGATAAGATATCTTCTCCCTGCACTTTTACTTTTAATTTATACATAGTATCAGTATTGACACCGACCTCCGGGGCAACGGTGTTTTCAATTGCTTCACCGACTGCTACGGTGGTATCACAAACCGGAACAAGAAGCTCACTCCTGCATTTATGTGTACCGCTTAGACCGGCGTCACTTAACGTCTCGTCAAAAAGTAATAAAGGCGAATCATAATTAGGTGGGAGCGGACGCTCGCCCGTTCCTTTCTAGTTTAAATCCGCAACGAAAGCGACGTGTTTGTCGGCATCTGTTTTACCGGACAAAGATGTACTATGCCTAGGAGAAAATAAATTCGGACACTCCGACTTATAATGACCTTGTTTTCCACAATGAAAGCATGAAACTTGTTCCCTGGAAGGAGAACGAGATCTGGAAGGAGATCTTGAACAAGATTTCAAACGATCAATAGATTCTAATAACCTTTTCACAGTCAAAGACAATTCATCAAGATGTATTTTTATATCGTCAACACGTTTCTCTAACGTTTCCACTCTATCATTTTTTGCGTCATTAGAAGTTAGCGCTTTAGTATTTTAGCAGAAGTAGCTATAGTCTGAACACGTGCTTTGTATTCACGACTAGGACCACGTGAATTATTACCATAGATAGCAATGTTATTATGCCTAAACCATTTAATTGACTGAATAGCCGATTCTATATTCGGAGGACGCATATTGCAAGCATACTGTCCCGCTTCCTTATCAAAGCAACCTTGACAGAACTTCAAGACAACCTGGTTACCTATGTGGGCTTCCGTACAATCGGAAAACGCTTAATTTGCAACCGTCAAGACGCGGTCGGACCAATCATTCAAAGACTCATCACGATGTTGTCTCAGGTTTGCAAACAAAAGCATTGAAGTTTCAGGCAAGTCCTGATTTCCAAAACGTTTTTCCAGTTTTCCCAATAATTCGAATAATGTCAAATATCTATCAGATATCAAGCAATAATACTCACTTGCCTTCTAAACAAAAGCACAAACTATCACAACTTTCTTGATCGGAAAGGGAATTCATAGTAGCATAACGCATGAATTTATTTGCAAATGCGTGCCAATTAGATTGACCATCATAGCTCAAATATTTGGGAATAACTGCTGTATTCCTCCGTGTATGATTTTCGGGTCTTGCAGGCCTACCCGCATTCGGCCGGGTGGAATTTGACGGACTATCCCCCTCTTCCTTACAGGATAACTTGACAAAAATACTTGCCGACAAATCCATCACTTCAGGAATGCCTAAAAGCCCATCTTGAGTTACATGCCCACATGCATGACGAAGATCTAAAATTCTTTCGGCCGCTATCGGACTCCCGCCCAAGTCCAACAATTCCGACAATGACGCGGTATTAATATTTACCGACATAATTCCTACCTCAAACTACTATCAATGGTTTAAACCCCTTTATTTATTTATTCATTTATGTATAAACACAATCAATTAGTTAATAGACACTTGAGGTTATCCAAACGTAAACACGTGCTAATCTGCACGTGCAATGCACACGCCCCCGTGGGTTACGAGTAATAACCCACGTGTATAATTCACAACAGTGTCAATCAACGATTAAACAATATACACTATAACTTCGGTTACGATTAATAAACCACGTATATAATTCCCAACAATGTTAATCAACGATTAAACAATATGAATAATAATATACGCTCTAACTTCTCCTCCCCGTCAACAGAAAAAAACTTTTTTTCAATTAACGTAAACTTAAATTATCGTAAACTTAAATTATTTTCATCCGGTACTACCAAATAATGTGTTTATGCCCGAAGTCCCACTTCGGAATATGTCCGCTACTACAATGATAACTTTTAACTCTTTGTTAGGGTGACCCACCATAAATAAATATCTCCAAATATCTCGACAATTACGCCACAATATTTATATATATGCCAAGCCCCAAATCAGTTTCACACAATTATAGTCACTAAATAAACGATCATTTTGTACTTAATAAGCTATGATCATTAATCATCTATAAATAATAGACTGAAAACTGGTTCCAAGTTGCGTCCATAACATCCAGACACTTTTGAGTAAAAGATAGGTTACGTGCCCTTGTTTTGAAATTAGTCTCGCTTAACCAGTCTATCGACCATTCTACGTCTGATTGACAGGTCGGGATAATCAAGACTACTTTTTTCGAAACATAACAGAAAGCTAGAACAAGAAATTGAATTTAGAAATAAGCACTTTAGACAACTCAACAATTGTTTTAAGAAACTTGTAAAAGTAAAATGAAACTACTGCTAGTATCATGTTCCTGCTAAAGAAAGTGATTCAGAGATAGTATTTGTACTAAACCAAAAGATGCCGCTCTTAACGGTACAGTTAATGATAAAGCAATTTAAAAAATAAAACAAACGTAATTACTAAAGCTGCTGTTATAACCAAGAAGCTAAATTTTACTGCTGTTCAAAATCGTCAACAATAGATTTTTTACGGCTGTAATAGTTGATATATTTGTAGAGAATTGCACGTGCCATGGCTATTTATCGACTCAAAGCGAGTGCGGGGTTGTCAGAAATCAGTTCGAGACACGCAACTGAAGCGTAAAGCGCACGGGTCACCCTATCTTTGTAACTTCTATAAATTCTGGCGTCCTTCCATGTGCACCACCGGCTTATATACAATCTGGCGTAGGAATGCCCAACGAAGTAGTCCCGTCTACTGTCGGGCTCAGGCCACTAACCACAACAGAAACAAAATGATTACTTGGCCAAGTATAAGAAAAAACAACTTACAGAGCTCTTTCGCAGAAATCCAGAAAATCCAAGAATTCCAACACAAAAACACAAATCAAGTAAGAGTTCGCAAAACACAGATCACAAAACACACCAGGAATCAACCGTCTCTATACCACGTTGGGCGCCATTTTGTAGCAGGAGGATCGCATGATCGACTCCAGGTCGGGGTTGCACGTAACAGTTGAGACCAGTTAACAACAACAGTTTATTACAGGACAATATAATATATACTTTACAGAACAACAAAAAAAAAACACTGAAAAGATACAAAATGATTATTTACACAAGTGAATTATTAAATGATGTATATATTCTATTAATTACTAATAAATCAGGAGGCAAGTTATAATATAAGTACTATATTACATGTATTAAAATATCAAGAACAATCTATTTACATTTAATCCGTTATGACAAAGATATAAACATAGATATCAAACTAACATACCCTAAGACAGGTGTTTTCCAGGAAAATAAATGTGACCATAGAGTTGTAAACTTTATAGACAACACAATTAGGAACACTATACAACAATTAACAAGAAATTACACAGGGGATACTATATTTAATCAATGTTTACTTATGAAATATAAAGTTACCTAGTTTCTATATATATATATATATATATATGAATTTGCTAATAATTAATTTACTAGTTTAGAATTACTTATATAGTTTAAAATGTCTAGTCCAGTCAAACAAATATTAAACCTACCTTGAAATAAATGATTAATTGTGCTGTAGTTAAATAGAGATGTTGATAGTTGACCAGAAAATAAAAGAGTGAAGTTAGTAACTAGGATAAACAAAGCAGGTTTCTAAGACACTTAAATCTACTCACTATCTTACAATAACATCTTTAAACTATAAACTAAAGTAATTTTAACTACTGGAAATACAAGGCTAGCTGGATAAACAGGACAATGGAAACTGACTAAAATCTTTAAAGAGAATATAACACCCTACTAAAATAGTTAAAGAGAATATATCACCCTACTACACTATCGCCCACGTTAGGTGCCATTTTGTAGCAGGAGGATCGCATGATCGACTCCAGGTCGGGGTTGCACCTAACAGTTGAGACCAGTTAACAACAACAGTTTATTACAGGACAATATAATATATACTTTACAGAACAACAAAAAAAAAACACTGAAAAGATACAAAATGATTATTTACACATGTGAATTATTAAATGATGTATATATTCTATTAATTACTAATAAATCAGGAGGCAAGTTATAATATAAATACTATATTATATGTATTAAAATATCAAGAACAATGTATTTACATTTAATCCGTTATGACAAAGATATAAATATAGATATCAAACTAACATACCCTAAGACAGGTGTTTTCCAGGAAAATAAATGTGACCATAGAGTTGTAAACTTTATAGACAACACAATTAGGAACACTATAAAACAATTAACAAGACATTAAACACAGGGGATACTATATTTAATCAATGTTTACTTATGAAATATAAAGTTACCTAGTTTCTATATATATATATATTTTAATTTGCTAATAATTAATTTACTAGTTTAGAATTACTTATATAGTTTAAAATGTCTAGTCCAGTCAAACAAATATTAAACCTACCTTGAGATAAATGATTAATTGTGCTGTAGTTAAATAGAGATGTTGATAGTTGACCAGAAAATAAAAGAGTGAAGTTAGTAACTAGGATAAACAAAGCGGGTTTCTAAGACACTTAAATCTACTCACTATCTTACAATAGCATCTTTAAACTATAAACTAAAGTAATTATAACTACTGGAAATACAAGGCTAGCTGGATAAACAGGACAATGGAAACTGACTCAAATCTTTAAACATAATATAACACCCTACTAAAATAGTTAAAGAGAATATATAACCCTACTACACAGGCTACCCTTGCAGGTTTCCTTCATCTTTCTTAGACTTGACTTACGGCTCCTGCTACCAGTTATTTCTGGAAGAGGGCTACTGTTGTGTCACGGTTAGTTAAAAATGATATCCTATTACGTTAACGGTCAGACATCAGGGCAGAGGTCTCCGTACCATTCGTACAGTACAAATTAGCCCAATTTCCTAAAATTAGGGTTGACGTAACGGCGTACTCTAATGCAGCGCTTGCCAAAATTTTAATATGGTCAAGGATCCACCCTGATAGTTGACGCCCCTCACCTTTTTATATGAATTAGACTAGCGCGTTTTCCCGGGAGACGGTTGGGCGAAATAGCCAGGATACACACCATAGGTTTTAATCGTGGTCAACGTTTAAATACCTAAAGAACAATAGCTGTGTCGATGTTGTAGAATATATTATTGTAACCTATAAAGATATCTCCAGAGAACAGAAAAGAGTTTGAATTCTTATTTATCACAACGTCAAGTCCTACTTAGACACACGACAGCCATGTTCCTGAAGCAACGACCGCGAGTTTTACAACATCTAGCCGTTGATTCTGGACTCAACCATTCCCGAAATTTTGCGCTCGTTGTGTTTACACGTAACTAATTAGCATTGTCCAATCAGAGGTCGTGGCACATAACACACTGTAAACAAATATGGCGGCCCCCATCGAAAAAGAAATAGACAGCCGTTGAAAGCTTTTTGTTTTCAATTGAGAAACTCACGGAAAACCCCCCAAAAAAAATTGAAGCAGTTATAGGATCTAAAGACGTATTTATTAGCACGAAGACCGAAGTCTCTTTGCTATGAATGTGTTCCGATAATTCTTTCTAAACCAGCATGTGTCCTCGGGATTGCCCTACTTACTAGCATAATGGAAGAACAAAAAAGTAAATTAGAACGGCTAGGACTAAAATGTGAAGTGGTTAATAGCGGAAAAGCTGAGGTGGAAGTGGTAAAGTTCCAGTTTCTTTTTACCAGTCCAGAAATAGCTGTTGGTGATACCGCCCTCAGGAAACAATTTTCATCGAAAGAGTATCAGGACCGTGTCAAATTAATTGTTGTTGATGAAGCTCACACGGTTTTGCAATGGTAAGAATTTATGATCATTTATAAAATTTCTTTCTTTCATTTTTATTTTGGATAGATCTCAGTATTACCAGTCAGGCAAACCCTTCAATCTCTCACGGCACATATGATATAGGCCTACATATAAAATAAGAAAACTGGTGCTTAATTTTTTAGCGATTTGAACAATGATTAGATATTATTACACTATTTCAGTTTTTAGAATCAAAAACTAATTTTGCAAACACTTGTTCAAATATGTTGGGTGTTAATCTTGGTCAAACTATTATGGATAAGAATGGTGTAATGTGGTAAATTCACACGTACATATATACAGTAGCCTACATAATTTATGTTTTTCTCTTTTTAGGGGTGAAACTAAGGATGGTAAGGACCCATTCAGAAAATATTTTAACCAGATTGGAGAGTTGCTATCACTATTTTTAGATGTTCCTGTAATGGCACTGACAGCAATTGCGTCACCCTTAAAAAGAAAACACATTATGAAAAGTCTTTGTTTACATTCGAATTGTGACATGATCATTGATTTCCCTGATCGCAGAAATATTAAAATATCAGTTGTTAAAAGTTCCAGTGTAGCTAAAGCTCAACAATATTTTAATAAAATAATAGAAGATCTTAGCCGGCAGAAATAATCCTATCCAAGAACTGTAATATTCTGGCCTTACTGAACGATTGCTCCAAAGTGTACTTCTGTTTTGCAGAAAATTTTGGTCGCCAGTGTCAAATTTTTACAATGTTCTATAGTGAAACTAAAGTTGATAAGAAGGATTACATCCGAAAAAGACATGCATTTAGAGCAAGGTTTTATTCGCGTGTTGATATGCACAAACGTAGCTGAAATGTTCGAAATAAATTGCATATCATGTTTGATAAATGTCCATACACTTGTGTGACCGTGTAGATATATGCTTTGTAGCGTACGCGCGTGGTTGCTGTGCTTGTTTACGTTGTCATTTCGACACTGTGATTTTTTTTTCTTCGCAAAAAACCCTGGCCTGTGTTGTGTATGAAAATTAGTCTCTGTCCTATTCATATCAGTGTCAGCCCGACTTGTATATTTTTTAAAACATATCCCAATCAGTTATTTACGGTCCATACGGAGTTCAATAAATTGTAGTATTTTTATTGACTTGTTGAAAATCTTCGATTTTGAACAGTCTAATTATGATAGAATGACCATAGCAACCATTATGGTCAGACCAGCCTTGAAATGAAATTTACCCATTATGATTCTAATACACTCACTATCTTTGTTTTTTGTATTTCAGGTATGTGTTTCAATAAGCCAATGGTTGAATTGCATTGTTGATGACATACAAGAAAAAATTCATGAAGATTTCCTAGAATAAAGTTTTGAGGTGTAGAATTTTTGGCCACTGCAAACAGAGTCTAGCACACAGAAAATATCAATTCGCAGTGAGTCGCCCAGGAAATTTAGAGGACTGTTATACTCATTCGCCGCCACTTTTCGACCAATCAAAATCCAAGAAATTTCTATTTTGGGCTACAATGATTGTTTAATGAATCAGATTAAAAGCCATCCCATTATTGGAGCAGAAACCTTACATACTTGTGCAGTCTCAATCATTTTCATATGAGGTTGAGCACTAGCGAATTCAAATAGTGACACCCTCCTGGGGACGCGAAGGTCTCAATGAGATGCAGCTGGACATGAATCCTAATGGCAGGGAAGTACATGTATGTACAGCGACATTTGAGTGTGGGACGACATGAAAAAATGAGGAATTCCGTTTCCGTAAAGCAACAAACCGGGTGCTTGGGGGTGGGGGTTAGTCTACGTACGATTATAATTTTTTTTCAAAAATTGTATGTCGAGCTTCATAGGTGTATGGGTTCCTTGATTATTGGGGGCAAGACACTCAGTGCCCCAAAAATTTCCTTGAAGAAGAGATACACAAATGCTTATAACCCACATTGCTAAACAAAAAATCCAGACCAAAACATGTGCCTGTATGTTGTATCACATACACAGGCCAGTCACTTCTGTTATGGTTTGGTCAACAATTGGAGAGCTGCCAAAACAAGTGTCCTTTTCCACCTGCCCACCTTGCCTTTAGCCCCCGTGGTTCTACCTTTAGAGAACAAATTTGAAAACAAATTTCCCGGGGCAAGCTCATAGATTGCATTAGTAGTTACTATCAACCAATTTAAATAAGATACAATGGACAGCTGCCTACTGAAATTCACATCCAAATTATAACAGTAATGACTTTCATGCTGCCCTGTCGCTGATTAGACAAATCTCTAATTGCAGTGATCAGTAATCGTTAAGAATTAAAGGTGGATAATCCAATCAGCTTCACATTTACATAATTAAATGAAATGGGGTTTAACATCCTACTTTTTCACACCTACTGGAATAATAAAGACCGGCATATGCCATGATGTGTGCTACATGTGTATGACCGGACAAAAGTTGAATTTCAACTGTCAGGGTTCTTTTAGGCACGTGCAAACGTGTACACACAGGATCTCATGCTTTTGTCCAAACAAAACGACTAGACCATCTTCTTGTATATAAATGAATAACATTTTGCGAAACCAGTTAGAAACAATCTAAAGGGGATTTGTGGCCTATAGAGAACCCAATGAATTAAATATTTAAAAATCAGAAATATGTTTTTTTGAATTTCAAATCAGACAGTTGGTTAAAGAGCTCAAAAGTAATTGATTTTTTATTGACTTAAAACATATGACACTACGCATATTTAGCAGGTTTCAATCTGTATCTTTTTTTATTTGTTCATTTATCCATTTGTACAGTTTTTGAGTGTCGGCCCTAGCAAAAAAGTTTTTAAAGTTTTTAAAACTTTCCAAATGTCGACCAAGATCATCCCTGAAAAGGTCTGCCTTTAAACACTCATTTGTTATTGCAATAATGTCGTTGTTTTTTACCACTTCTGATTTTCCCTTAGCAGACTTTTTACATGCTGATTCCTTTATCATGTTATCACGAATTAATTTTTGTGTTTTGATAGATAAAGCTGCCTTTCGTGGACTCTCAAATGTTGCATTCGCTCCCTGCGACTGTACTTTTTTCTTTATGAAGTGAACATTCAACTCCACTAAATTATCATTTGGAATTTTCTTCCCTTTACCAACTGTAGTACTTGTTGTACAGTTCCAGATATATTCTTTAAAATTCCCTTTCTGTCAATGTTCCAATTACATATGCCTGGAATCGGAACAACCATTGTTTATATTTCCAATGATTCCCTATATCTGCTAACAAAAATTCAAACTTAGCGTTTCGTACTACTCGGTCACCATCGCCATAGTTATATGTATTATCCGTATCTCGCAATAATAGAGCACACATCATTAAAGAGTCCCGCAGTTCCGAAACACTATCAGTTTGGATCGTATACAGTTCAGATTCGACTTAACCATGTTTGTCCGGCAATACTATATACCGGAAAACACCATTTTATACTGAATACCGGTAAACACCGGAAAAACACCCTAAATACCGGAAAACACCCTAAATAGGTAACCCGGAACCTGGTCCTCTGTGTGAGGTTTTGGACCAAGTGAGCGCCGATGAAGGAAGGTCAAGGTCATTACGATCTTCGTTTTACAAATAGCCCCCCCCCCACCCTAAAAAAAAAATTTCCGATTTTTTTTTCTCCAAAAAATTAATTCGAATTTTTCCGAAAAATTGGTTTGACAAAAAAAACATTCCGTAGAAAATAATTTTACAGAGAAAAATACTGGAAGAAAAATTTGATTTTTTTTTTTGAAAGAAATTTGGGAGAAGAAATTGTTAAAAAAAAAATCTGAAAAGAAATTTTTCTTTGACCGTAGGCGATCGCTCGCTTGTATGTTAATGAACTTATTTCATCAGCGCTCCCCTGGTCCAAAACCACACACGAGGACCAAACTCCGGGTTACTAAATAGCTACCGGAAAACTTAGAAGAGTAAACTGTGCCCGAGATTTTTTTAGAGCCGCGCCGCTCCGGGAGGGATCATCGTCAGGGTGGGACGGGGGTGGAATTGTCCAGTCACGTGATGAACATAGATCGTCCGTTCCTCAACCCATATTATTTCCAGTCATTGTCATTAATCACAAATTACGGGATGATATACAAAAATGCAGGTTTACTTTGAAATAGTGCAAATGATACTTTCCATCTACAATCCATCTACAGATCAAAGGATGCAAGTTCTTACACAGTGCAGCATAATTTGTGCAACAGACGACATCTCGAATATCGATTGTCTGAAAAAACATTTTCTCGGGGACATTTTTTTCCGAATACGCATTCGGTGTAAGTCTTCAGCCACCAGAAAGTGGTTAACATAGTAATGTTTTATTACGATAGTAGTACATAAAACAAATTGGTTGCCTGAGGTTCTCGGGGGGGAGGGGAAGTAGCCTCATCGGCTAGATTCCTCTATTTCACAAACAAAAACTACAATTGCTTCCTTGAAAATTTATCGATCAACCCTTTTCACAGACGTCCAGCTTACCACTTCCCGTCAATGCAGTAAGATAGAATATGTAGTTTTCTCATGGACAATTGGGCGAAAGTTGGAGTTTTCTCAAGAAAAACTGGTCAACAAGTTGTGGAAAAAAGCTCGAAAAGTAATCCAGAAAAAAATCCTGTGTGAGGCCCTCGGAATATGATGGAATATGTTGAATATTATTATGGTTCAAGTGATTATATTTGACCCTGGAATGAAAGTAAGCTCAGAAACAAGTAGATTTTTAGCCCTTCCAACGAGATGGATAGCTCTTGGAAAGGATAGACACTTTTCAGATTACAGCCTGTCCGAGAATTGCGTGGCATCCATTTCGTTTGGTGATTAGGACATATATAGCGGTTAAACCTGGAACTTCAACTCGAACTATTCAGAGATTTATTAACTCGCTTTTGATGATACTTGCTGTTTTATGATGCGATTTTTTGTTATCCAGGGAGGAGTTGGCCTAGTCGTGCCTTCCACTAATTCGTACCACCCTGATGCCAGCGTTACTGGCAAGAATCAGGAGACCGGCGCAACCGGCATATAATGGGGCCCTCCGAGGGCAGTGTTTCATCTACTGAAATACTGAAACACTGAAATCTACTGAAAACTAAAATTAAAATGCAAAATAAAATATGGTCAATGATGGAGCTAGACTGATTTAGTCTTTTAAAACAGTCAAAACATAATAGGCATCAACAAAATTTTGGTGAAAAAAAATCGGATTTTTTTTTTTTTTGCGGGGGGGGGGGGGCTATTTCTAAAATGAACATCGTAATGACCTTGACCTTCCTTCATCGGCGCTCACATGGTCCAAAACCGCACACAGAGGACCAGGCTCCGGGTTACCTATTTAGGGTGTTTTCCGGTATTTAGGATGTTTTCCGGTATTTAGGGTTTTTCCGGTGTTTTCCGGTATTCAGTAGAAAATGGTGTTTTCCGATTGTTTTCCGGTGTTTTCCGGTATATAGTATGGCCCATGTTTGTCTCTCATATGACGTTTGTAAAAGTGGTTAGTTTTATATTTTTGTCCACATTCTGAGCACTGTAGTAATGCTTTTCGCTTTTTCCGTTACTTTATCCGATGTTAAACCTTGCACTTCTGAAATAAAAAAGAAAACATTTAGGAAATGAGAATGATAATGGACGTAGATATACATGTATACCTGTTTTAGGTTTGAAAATCTCACAATAAAATAAAAGGCATGAATCGAATTTAAAGCAGTTAATGTATTTGACATCTTGTTCCAAGTATCAACACTGATCAATATTGTCTTAAATTAACTCATTCCCTAAGTCTACAGCTCATGTTCAGTTACTTACTTTCTGTAGTTTTTATGAAATTATCACTGATTTTCTTAGCAAGATGTTGAATGTAATCATATCTAGTTTTGTCATTAATATCAACTAATGGTGGCAGCTTAATTTTTGTTTCAGAATTGTATTCTTTAATACCAAAATTCATCATAACTGCAGCTGCAATATATCCGTCCAATACATCTTGTATGAATGAAAAGTGTGCCCTGAAAAAAAAAAACATGTATAAAAACTACTAATTAATGACCCTAACTCTCCATTTGAATTTAGTGGCATCCATCTTCGACAAACATTCAACTGTAATTCTCTACTTAAAGGCGGGTTGGATGGCCAAATGGTTAGCATGTGCACGGTGTTTCATAAGGTCTGTCATTGAGTCAACTGGCGTGGATTTCCCAAGCTGGCAAGGAGTAGAATCGCCTGTCCAACCTCGTGAGTTTTCTCCGGGTCCTCCGGTTTCCTCCCACTACTAAAGACCCCTACGCGCAATCGAATTATTGAAATAAAATTGAACCATATGTTAGTCCTGAAATGACCTAGTTTGTGTCGAGTGGACATTAATCTCTCTTAACTGCGAAAATGTCTGAGAAGATTAGGCCAACAAGATCACAATAATTACCTGTATTTCAGAACAACTTCCTCTGGACCATGTACATCAATGCGACCAATAACATTTCTCAATTGATATAGGGTGGCAGCATCTTGTGCTGATGCCTTTTTTTTTATAAAATTGCTGATAAATAAACTGAAATGATAAAGACAGATTAGGCTTTTACAAACTTTCAAACACAATAACTCACTGTATAAGTGTGGCAAACATCTAATGAATAAGAGAAACAACCCATATGTAATTATCAGATATTAGAATTTAACTGGCTTCTTGTTCTTTCCACATGTTAACCATTAACCTTTATTATAAAAAGTATATAATACGATGAATTTCATTCAGTTGTGAACAAGCAATTTTATTGCAGACGACAATATACAAACACATTTCAATGTGGCCGTATAAAACATGAGTAAAAACCTCATTTAAAACAATTCAATTCGTCTTCTAAAATACAACATGCAATGGTTACAAACTAAAACAATTAACAAAAAAAGGAAAAATATATCTGAAGAAACTAAATCAAATTCTTGGTCTGATGATCCTTTCAGACACATGTTATAAAACCAATTGAAATATGCCAAGTTTAAGTAAACAGCAGAAACTAAAATCATAATTTGAACTAGTCAATTTATTTGTGTTTTTTTTCCAGGGGTGAGAGGTGTGAAATTAACAGGATGATCAATGATTCTTCATTTTCAATATTGATCTAATATTTTCCAAAGAATAAATTCAGAAAATATATTAAACTGTATTCAAGAAGTTTCAAACAAAATATGACATGCCATAGTTGATAACCTGTTGATATATATATATAAATATCAATCTGTGAATTTGTACTAGTAAAATGGAGAATCTTTGACACAACAACAGGAAAAAATGCAAACCTTTAAACTTGAAATAATAACAATTTCACAATGAACTTTGTGCATGCACAGAAATTTATACCCAACACAGGTTCATCATTCTGTGAAAACCTTCTGGTCTATGTATTACACCAGCCAATCTATGTTCATCTGTAGAGTGGCGCAGCATAGCCATTTGGGCAGCATAAGCCCTTTCATTGGTCAAACAATCACCACCAAACACTACTTTTGTGTCTATCATCGGTGGATTTCCACTTTTTCAAATGTAATTGTCATGAATGTGTTTAAGGATATTTATCATTTCTGCTGCTTTATTTTCAGATTTATCCAGAAGATCCAGAATCTCAAAATCAGATTTTTTGAAGTTTCTAATTCATAAGGATGTGAAATATTTTTAGGCAAACAATCCTTAAAAGCTTTCAGTTCAGGTACATACGTCACAAGAACATGCATTATATGGAATATAAAGTTGTTTTCTAAACTCTTACAGTCTGACAAGTTAGGAAGGAAATTTTCACTACCTATAGATAAAATGTCAGCTTGCAGATTCTCATCAGGAATATTAGGAAATAAAACTCTTTTTCTTCACTCCCAACAGTACAAACTGCAATTCCAGCTTTTTCTGCGAAGATTCTTGCTCATTTGAGATGGATGCCTAGTAATGTCTAAATTGTCACCAATCACTTCCATGCTATGAGAACTATCGATACTTGTATTATTTTCTAAATCTTCTTCATGAAACATGTCTTTAACATGATTTTCATGAAATTCTTTTATGATCTGCTTCTGAGTATTAACAGAAGATGGTGACACACACATTCCAAGTTTATTCATAATTTCTATCACCTGAAATATATGAATACAATCAAATAATATTAATCTACAACTTGTATCAATTTGTTGAAGCAAGCATCATCATAAAATAAACAGGCAATAAAATGCCAGTTCCCTTCTCATCTCCAGGTACGCCTTCGTTTCGAAACCACATTGTCAGCTAACTGCACTCTTGATGCCGTAAATAAGTTTCAAAAGTCAGCTACATGTTTAAAAGCGTTTTTATAATGTCTTAAAGTACATTTGAATTCAACATGCATGTGCGATTGCAAATCATTCACTTACTTCATCAGTTGTTCCACTATTATCCAGAACCTGGCCAATAATATGTTGGAATAGAGACATCTTGGTGTGCCTAGAAAATAACACCAACGCACCAACAGCAACTTTCCTTCCCAGATTATTATTTGTTAAACAGGTTAATGTACTATGCAATATTGAAGAATCTCACTGTAGTTCTAAAGAAACTTTGTTGAAATCAAAATTTGTCATCTCAGCAGGTGTTGTATTTCTTAATACAGATTTTTTTTATCTGAACACATTTTCTTGCATTCCAAATTCAACTCCTTTAAAAACTGTTCAATTAAAGTATCTCTCAGATTTGACGCAAATAGTTCTTTGGCTACAGATTTTGTATTATCCCCTTTAGCTATTGACTTTATGATTTTCTTCTTGTCTTTGTCTCTAACAGCCCTACTTGTCGTTTTCGTCACATCTTCTCCCGTTTCTATTACCTGTAATATCCATAACAATCCTTCATAATGTTCTAGCAATTCATATACACATACCCTCATTTGCCCTGGACTGAATAGCCTTTTACAAAGTATATTTCTAGAAGGAACTCGGGTATTTTCTGAACTTTCCAATATGTTTAGTTGTAAGGTTTCCGAAGGTACAGCCATATGTTGTGATGCCTATAGTATAAAACAAACCAAAAGAATAACTAATCTGACAAATACATAGATAGATGCATTAAACAAATTTGACTCAATAGTCGGTTTAAATGTTGGATATTTCAGGCTTCCCACAAGTGACAACTGCTAGTGAAATATTTCATAACTTTTATTTGGTCAATTCTAACAATGCTAATAAGCAATCCTTTCTCAGTTTGCAATAATTCAACACTTGAATGTTCTATTATACCCATCTTGCTTTCTTTGAATAAAGATATAGTAACTTTTGTTTTTTTAACTTTTCTTGGGGTAGGCGATGACTTTACAAATCCACGTTTGCTCTGGTATGCTGGACTCTTGACTGAAATTTGAACAGATCAATATATGTGCTGTAAGTAGATGGATATTTCAGGCTTCCCACAAGTGACAACTGCTAGTGAAATATTTCATAACTTTTATTTGGTCAATTCTAACAATGCTAATAAGCAATCCTTTCTCAGTTTGCAATAATTCAACACTTGAATGTTCTATTATACCCATCTTGCTTTCTTTGAATAAAGATATAGTAACTTTTGTTTTTTTAACTTTTCTTGGGGTAGGCGATGACTTTACAAATCCACGTTTGCTCTGGTATGCTGGACTCTTGACTGAAATTTGAACAGATCAATATATGTGCTGTAAGTAGATGAATAATACGCTGAGGCATTTGGTCAATTGGGTGATGCTTACGAAACCACATATACCTACATTTTCTGGGTGTGCAAGAAATGGGCTATACTATATACCGAAAAAAACCGGAAAACAACAGGAAAACACCGGACAACACCATGTTATACTGAATACCGGAAAACACCGTAAAAACACTAAATACCGGAAAACACACTAAATACCGGAAAACACACTAAATAGGTAACCCGGAGAAGGGCTATACTATAAACCGGAAACTAACCCTAACCCTAACCCAGAGGACCAGGCTCCCGGTTACCTACTTAGGGTGCCAGTCTCCGGGTTACCTATTTAGGGTATTTTCCGGTATTTAGTGTTTTCCGGTGTTTTCCGGTATTCAGTTTAAAATGGATAAAAATAAATAATAATAATTAATGATTATAAATGCTAAACAGATCAACTATATCGGTATGACGAACACATTTTGGTGGGAAAGTAGAAACAGGTCATGGAGATGCTGGAAAAACTATTACAATAAATCTATTGCTTACATAATAAAGGAAGTTCTGAGCCAGCCTCTGTTGCTACAGCTGATTGGGTTGGATGGGTTTCCATCTGTAGCGGAAGTGGTACTACCGCCATAGGAATTTTTAACTGAAGTTTAAGTTCATGAACTAAATTTCTTCTCTCCTGAAAAAGTTGAAGACTCGATCAAAGCAAACTTTCAGTTGGCTAGCATACACATGTAGAATCAGACACCAGTCCTTGTTAATGGCACTAATTCTATATTTAAAAACAAAATATAAAACAAAATAAATAAATAGGGCCGAAATATATAGGCTATTACACAATCAAATCAAAAAGGGTCCGGGTATCACTCTCTGAAACGATGATTGGTCATAGAATTATTAGGCGTGAGTGAGATTTAATGGGCGAAAAGCTTGACGCTCCGATAAAATAAATAAAAAGAAATATACCTGTTTCAGAGAAATATACCTGTTTGGATTTTTGTCAATCTTGCGAAGCAAATCCGGCAAATGTAACCTGACAACCCGTCACCAACGGCAGGATGGTAGCCAAGAACTTCCTTTAATTCACGGACTACTAAAAACGCCGGTGAAAATATTAAGTGTCGATATTTAACGCTGATAATTCCGCTACATATCCTGCAGAAGGAAACCCTTTGTTGATCAGCCATGATTTCCAGCAACCTTGACATTGATCGAACCTTGAACTTTGCAACTCGATTGTCACATGTAGACATTTTAGCTAGAAGCGCCAGACTTGATAATCGTAACGATATTTTTAACGAAGGAATCTGATAGGATCACAAGCTGGGCTTATACCCAATCGAAATTAGTGCCAAAATATGCGGGGTATCACGTGAAGCGCTTGATAAGATGTGCGTAGTTAAGGCGAGATCAAGCCTTCTATTGAAGATGCACGACAGTGTGACACAGAAGATTTGGCCGTCCGGACGCAGAGTACGTGTCCCCAGAGTGTCACAGATATTGTTTCATTTACGAAAGATGTGAAAACCTCAATAGACAATATTGATTGTAGTCGGCCAGTATCTGAAACTTTTGATCTGTATAACAATGCTCTTCGGTTGGCTGTAGACAAGTATGCTCCAGTGAAGACTCGGAGAGTTAGTGTCCATGATCATACTGCTTGGTACAATGATGAAATAAGGTCAGCAAATCAGCATCGCCGCAAGCTTGAAAGGCAGATGAGAAGGACTAACCTTACTGTACATCGACAGATGCATGCAGAACAGAAAAATGTTTTGAATCAACTAACTGAAACAGCAAAAACAGACTATTTTCGATCTAAATTAAGTTCAGCATCTAATCAGAAGGAGTTTTTTCATATTGGAAACAAACTCCTTTTTCGTAAGAAACAGGCATCTCTTCCAGTACACTCTTCAGGTAATGAGCTAGCTAATTCATTTATAAAATTCTTCTCTGACAAGATTCTAATAATACGAGATGGCCTCAAGTCAAGCTCGATCGACCTTTCTGTACCCCGCCTTTGTCAGCCATCCATACACTATGTTCCGAAGTTGGAATCCTTCAAATCTACAAATGAAGAAGAAGTTAAAACTGTGCTCCTGAAGAGTCCGAAAAAGTCCTGTAGTCTTGACCCTTGTCCTACATGGCTTTTACTGGAGTGCGTAAGTAGTGTTGTGCCACTTATCACAATGTTTGTGAACAATTCACTGTCCCAATGTAATATGCCAGTGCGTTTAAAGGAGGCACTGATCACACCCCTATTGAAAAAGGCATCGCCCAGTATCAAATCTACCCTATGTTTCCAAGGTCATTGAATGAGTTATTGCACCAAGACTTCGAGATCATATGCGACAGAATGGACTTGGAGAGGTGATACAATCTGCCTACAAACAACAAGGACATAGTACTGAGCATTACTATGTGTCCAAAATGAATTCTCCAGAATCTTGATTCTGACGGGGCAGCCATATTGGTTTTATTAGACTTTTAGACTTATCAGCTGCCTTCGATACGATCGACCATAACTTCCTGTTGCATACTCTAGAAATGCGAATAGAAATAACCGATGATGCCCTCTTATAGATGAATTCGTATCTCTCTGGCCGCTTCCTATCTTTGGTGATTAATGGAGTTAGGTCATCAAAGTTTGAATTGAGTTTTGAGTTCCAAAAGGATCCGTCCTAGGTCCCATATTGTTTAATGTATACACTCTACCCGTAAGAGATATAGCTAGATCACATAACGCTTCAAGATGTATTGAAGATATTAAGTGCTGGATGACCAGTCAAAATTAGAACAGTTTCAACTAACTGTATGTGACTCAACAATCAATCCCAACACAAGCTCGCGAAATTAACCTTGGTGTTGTATTTGACTCACAATTTAATTTAGAAACACATGTGAGTAATGTTTGCAGAACTGCTTACTTTCAAATACGAAATATCCGCCAGATTAGGAAATACATCGACAAGGACTCAACGAAACGTCTGATTTGGGCATTTGTCATCTCTAGATTGGACTACTGTAATAGTCTCCTTTACGGTGTAAATCTCGAACAGTTTGATTGCCTACAGCGTGTACAGAACACTGCCACCGGACCTATCACTCACACAAATATCCGTGAACATATTACGCCCATTCTTAAGAGCTTACATTGGCTTCCAATTCATACTCGTATAAATTTCAAGTTATTAACTTTTGTTTTCAAAGCAATCCACAATCTCGGCCCAGTTTACTTTCAAGATCTGTTCTCCTTTTATCAACCATCGCGTGCTTTAAGGTCAGCCGAGCAACTGCAGTTGGCAGTGACATCAAAATCAAGAACCAAATATGGAGGTCGTGCTTTTCTGCGATGTGGTGTAGTTTTGTGGAACAGACTTCCTATAGACATCAAAAGATCCGAAACATTGAACACTTTTAAATCACAGCTAAAGACATCAATCTTCAAGCAAATATATGACTAGCGCTCTTGAGCAGTTTACTGGAAAGAACTGCGCTCTACAAATTCATAATTTATTTATAATTTATTATATGCAAATAAATAACATATTTGTACCAGCGTTATTCCCCCCGTCTTCATTAGCCCGTTTGGTGCCGAAAAGTAGTACGTTAAACCTGTTGCATTTTGGACCAGTGTTAACCAAAATCATGGTTAGGATTATGTTTATCGATATGGAAAAGCTATTATGTTGAAAGCTCATGACACTACTTTTGGATAAGCTGCTGTCTATGTTTATCTTTTATTCGAGACCTAGTCCAGATTGGCGTGATCCCAAGCGAGTTAATCGTGAAAAACTTGACATCGCTTTCTCGCTTAATGTTAGTGGCGTGTAATTTAACATGAGTAATATATTCATCTTCGTTTAGAATTGTTATTTTATACCCTCTCGAAAATGTAGTTTAATTATATGGTAATGTCGTGAAATTATGAACGATATTAAGCTTTCGTTTATTGTGAACAGATGGCTTGGAAACATCAATTATAATATTACTACAGAAAATACTACCGCTTTATACTGACTCGAGTAAAATAGATATTTAAATAAACGGCCTATTCGCTGAACCATATTACAAAATCATTGATTTATTCTTAGTGTATTATAATAAATTTTGTATGGGGGTTCTCTAAGGAGAGAAATTACACGCAACCCACTTGAAACTTAGATAATTGTTGATAGCATTTGCTTATTATATTAATAAGTTTTGTTGGCAAAGCACCGAACCTATCACTATAAATGCATTAAAATTTATTTTACTATTTGATATATCTTGGGTCTGTCTTGGGCCAGTTGATGTATCGACAGTATTATAAACATTTTGACACCTAATTAGAACCCCGGCCAACTTGAGCGAGAGATACAGTTTTGTTAAAAATTATTTGACGGGGATTTGATCTGGGGATGTAGTAAATAGAGTTCAGTTGTTGTGTGATACTTGTAAGTGTTTTGATGTTTGAGCTGTTGGTCTAATTCTCCAAACATAATTGATATTAGAACTCGTCAAATGAATTTTGGTATTGGCGTTGGATCCGTTCATAGTTTATGAAGATTTACCAAGTTAAAATGTGTTAATCAACTGTTTATCTCCTAAGATGGTTCAACTTTATTTCAGTCAGATATAAATAGTCTTAATTATAGTGGAGTGCATAGAGAATGAAAAATATTGGAAATACTAGTTAGATCTGAACCAAATGCCCACAATATGTCATTTATGTTACTTTTATAATTTCATATAAGTAAATTAATTTAGTAAAGTGTTATTGTAATGACAGATGTGTTAATTACAGATTCATGTAACAGATTAATGTAAACTGGTACAAGATTGCAGAACTGGAATTGAATATATAAAGAGTGCAATGTGATATAATCATGTTTATGACTAATGTTGGAGAATGTTGTAAGTAGATGAATATAAGACTACAGAAATTGAAAGACGACTGAAATATTGTATTTGTAAGAGTGTTGGGACTAGACGATACAAGTCAATCACATAATTCTCATTTGGGCATAAAGGTGACTATTGTATATTATTATATTTTATTATTTTGAACTATTTTGTATCACAAATTGTTCACATTGCTAACAAACATTCTTGAAAGTTGAAAAATATTGAAACGCAGTTGCTGTTCAAAAACTGACTGTAAAGAATGGAATGAGGTGTGTTTTAAAACTTCAACTCGGCGCAGAAGTTTCGATGTAAAAATTAGTCAAATCCAATGATGTCTTGATAGCCACATAATCAGACAGGCTTCCATTCTATGAATGCGAGCTGTCAAGGTAATAAATCTGATTTACACACTGGACCCTTTGTTTTGACTCGGGTGTTCAAGTTACTGATCAACCTGTAATGTGTTGTTTTAGCACGTGCACAGGTGATCATTTGAGGAAAAGTAGGTGTTCATATAAATGAACACCCCAAAATACTAACCCCGTGATTGTCAAAACAGACCATGCATTTTCGTGCGTGCACTGTATTATAAATAACAAGAAACACCGTGTTAGTTACAAAATATAAATACATGCAGTTAAAACAATAAATAAATATTTTTTCAATGTAGATTGTGAAATAGTATCATTAGCTAGAAAACGCATCCAATAGTATAAGGAACAAATACCAAAAACCTAGCGAACTGGGATAAATTTCTGTTTGGCCATGTTTTAGATAATTTGTAATCTTGTAAAATACCTTTCCTACATCATCGCACATGCTATTTTTTTCGCACATGGTTATTTTGTTCTGTGGCTGACAAATCGTGAATGTAAAACGTATTCCAGTCAATGCAGCATACCCCATTCACACCAAATAATTATTATATTATTCATTGGCCTGTTGTGGATTTTAAAGATAGGTTGCCAGACAACGAAACATACGCCCACAGCAGCTAAGTCGTCCGGGCAGTCAATAAGGGTGTCGCATATTTTGTCTTTTGTGGGGAAAGAGAGAGAAATGGGGTTTAACGTCCACTCGACACAAAAGAGGTAATTTCGGGACTAACATGGTTCAATTTTATTTCAATAATTCGTTTGGACGTATGGGGTCTTTAGCAGTGGGAGGAAACCGGAGGACCCCGAGAAAACCCACGAGGTTGGACAGGCTACCCTACACCTTGTTACGTACTACCGGGGAATGGAAACCACGCCAGTTGACTCAATGACAGACGTTATGATACAACGCGCACGCGCTAACCATTTGGCCATCGACCCGCCCCCCCTTGTCGGCAAGAAAACATTTACAACACATTAAAATATAAGTACGAATAACAACCCATTAAGTAATCGTCATACTTGTTTGGCTTCTAATTCTGCCTTATACTGACGTCGAGTACGCAAAACATTAAATATCAAGGGCCACAAATCTGGAAGTCATTATCGGAAATCATTGAAAATCAATAGGATTCTTCGTCTCATGACCATAATTGTTCAGCCTCAAGTGCGTGGACACCGGACGGGAGCGACATAAATATACGACATGTTGACGTATAAAAAGTGCCGAAAACCTGAAATCAGCAAATAGGCTTAAAATACATTTATCCATATACCAATCCAAATTCCTTAAAGTTGTATTTAAAAAAACTGACATTGGAATGATCTGATTTGTATGCATCGTAAATGAATAGGTATACACTGGCTATATTCAGGTTATGCCCCCCCCCCCCTCAATCTGCTGAATAAACGACAATACGTGACAGTCAAAATAATATATTGATACCTGTTATAGACGAATTGGTAAAATTATTTTGTGTGATAAAGGGCCTCTGATTTTCGTCTCTCTCGTATCCGTCCATTTTCATTCACTTATTCATCTTTTTACAAAAACAAAGAATCCAGTGTGTAAGTGAGTTATCGACCTTCGACCCTCGGGGTCAAGTTAGATGAACATCCACGCTCGCGCAATTGAACACTTCGAACGCTAACGCGTTCTCAGTGTACAACCTTGCACGAGCTCGGGTGTCCATCTAACTTGAACCCCTCTGTCTCAGTCGATAACCCTTACATATTATGTAGAGCTTATATTTTATACCACATGTCGTGGACATCAGTAACGGACTACGTTATACAGAGGTCACAGCTCTATACTAGTTATTTTTGAGCAACGTTTTGACTAGGCTGCTCTTGATAAAATGTTTTTGTCGATTACAAATTTAACCTCCAATATATATATATATATATATATATATAAAAAGTTAAAGATAACTACTCTTAGGTATTAGATACACAAAAATATAAAAGTTTTTGATAAAAGAACTACATTATTTGTCGATTACTAGCACTTTCGCTTATTTTATTAAGCTCTTCAGATAATCAACATTTTGGTAATGTTTACCAAATGGGGTTTAACATCCACTCGACACAAGCTATGTCATTTCGGTACTAACATAGGGTTCAATTTTATTTCAATAATTCGCTTGCGCGTGGAAACCGAAGGAACCGGAAAAAAACACGATGTTGGACAGGAGACCCTACTCCTTGTCACGTACAACAGGGAAATCGAAACCACGCCAGTTGACTCAATGCCAGACCTTATGATACAGCGCGGAGCCACGGTGGCTAGGTGGTTAAGACGCTGGCTCACTAGCCTGGAGGTCGGGTGTTCGATCCCTGCATTGGCCGAGAAAGTTCATCTGGATTTTCCGACGTGGTTTCCCCTTGTCAGTGGTGCAGAACGGAGGGCCTGCCAAGGACAGCTGTCTAATCCTTTGGATGAGACGAAAAACCGAGGTCCCGTGTATACATTGGAATGCAAGTAAAAGATCCCTTGGTAGTTGGAATTCGATATAAGAGTAGGCGATAGTGCAACAGAAGACATCTTGAATATCGATTGTCGGAAAAAACATTTTCTCGGGGACATTTTTTTTCCGAATACGCATTCGGTGTAAGTCTTCAGCCACCAGGAAGTGGTTAACATAGTAATGTTTTATTACGATAGTAGTACATAAAACAAATTGGTTGCCTGAGGTTCTCGGGGGGAAAGTAGCCTCATCGGCTAGAGTCCTCTATTTCACAAACAAAGACAACAATTGCTTCCTTGAAAATTTATCGATCAACCCTTTTCACAGACGTGGGGAGCTATTTGTAAAACGAACATCGTAATGGCCTTGACCTTCCTTCATCGGCGCTCACTTGGTCCAAAACCGCACACAGAGGACCAGGCTCCGGGTTACCTATTTAAGGTGTTTTCCGGTATTTAGGGTGTTTTCCGGTATTTAGTGTTTTTCCGGTGTTTTCCGGTATTCAGTAGAAAATGGTGTTTTCCGGTGGTTTTCCGGTGGTTTTCCTGTGTTTTCCGGTACATAGTATTGCCGGGCATTTCTTTAAAAATTATGGGTAGCAATTGCTGTATGGGGTCGAGCATTGTCTTGTTGAAACGTTATTCCAGGCCCATTTCTCTGCATAAATGGAAGAAGAACAGGTTGCAAAATCTGATCCCTGTACTGGACAGCATTTAACTTCCCTTGGACAACAACAAGAGGAGAACGTCCATGTGCACAAAAAGAACCCAAAACCATGACGATGCCGCCACCAAATCAGTCAACTTCTCTGACGCATACTTGAGCATAACGTTCACCTCGTCTGCGGTGTCATCGGCAAATCTCAAAGTGAATCGAGATTCGTCACTAAAGACAACCGAATTCCACTGTCTTTGAGTAAATCTTATGTGTCTTGTGGCCCACACAAGTCGGTTACGGCGATGAAGAGGTGTCAATATTGGTCCATTATAGGGCCTCCGAGCTCGAAGACCAGCAGCCTGCAAGCGATTTCGAACAGTTTGTGCAGTTACCCTTCCACCAAACATCTCTCTACTTGTGGAGGTTGCAGTGACAAATCTGTTTCTAAGATGACGTAATCGTATCGCTTGATCTTCCTGTAGTGACGTGACACGTGTCGCTCCTGCCCTTGGGCGGTCGGCAATAGTTCCAGTTTGAAGCACTCTCATTCTAAGATCAATTATTGTCTGGCGTGAACAATTAAAGGCTCTTGCAACAGTGACCACTGACTGACCAGCATAAGGTCTACCTATAGCACGTAGACGTTCTACATTTGAGTATATTATAATGTTATGGATAGGTTCATTTGAATCAAGATCATTTACATATGAAGCTGGCATTAAAAAAAAGGTAAAAACATAAAAAGAGATGGCATTCTGTTTAATCCCATCTTAATATAAGATGTGATAGGATATGATATATATGTCATGTGAATACTTATTAAATGATAGACACATCAATAATTACCTTGAAGGAAGCCTAAATTAATTAACGTAAATTGTTTTTATAAACAATGTTATTCGTAAATGAATGGTATTAGAGAACATCACCCTGCATGAACAATTGGCTAAAAGGGGGTTGATAAACTGTTGAGATATGGGCTGGTGAAACGACGTATAATACACCGTTCGAAGTGGGTGCACTATTAAAACAAGAACAGGAATCTGTGGAAACCATTATAAAGAAGTTTAAATAATACGCGTCTGGAACCTTTGAAAATCAGTGTTAATATTTGCATTTGAAATTGATACTGCTTCACGGTATTAGTGTGCTTTGCAGAGATGTATGGCTAATGAGACTCTTCCTAATGTAGGAGCACACGTTGTTTTGATGTTATCATCTTCTAATGAATATAAACTGCGAGATAAGCAGCATAAGTTTTTAGAATTTTGTGCTGAAAGAAGTAATACTATTAAGTCCATTTATGAAAAACAATCACGCATGCAGTATTTGTTTGCTTTAGAGATGAGTTATTTTTTTTATAAACAATATTTTATTCTCAGAAAAGGATTGAGGAACAGGCTAGGCTTATATTACCTCTCTTCTAGACGTAGCTTATGTGGCTACAAATTGTACAGATCCTCCTTCAACTTAATTTCACGTTTTTGCTATACAATACGAATGTCATAATTGGGCGCAATTTGACGATGCTTCCAGGACATGACTTCATGTGGTTCCCGTCGATGTCGATGATATTGTTATTATGGACCCATTTAATGCTGGTGGAATACACAATCATGCTGGTGAATGGAAAAGTGTTTGGAACGCTTTACCACAGTCTATTGAAGTTGGGTTTTCTCTCGGTTGGTTAGTAAATGGGGTCCGAGTAGAGAATTACATTTTTTCTGTTAAAGGACGATTTCGGGATCGCTAAAATTCGATTTGTATGACCATTTTTCTGAATTTATTGTTAAAGAGGGGGTTGCTAATCTTAAAAGCCTGCAACATCCATTTGGATCTCTGTAGATGACGATATGACTAAACATGGTGATAAATCGAAATAAGATAATGTTTTGTTTCATAGAACAGTGAACAGTAGGACGATCAACCCCATTTCATTTCATAATAATAATAATAACTAGATCTGCACCTTTTCCATGCAGATATGAAATCTTTCATATTCATCGTCACGTGTCATGAGTTATATAAAGACTCTTAAAAGAAAAAAAGAACAAGAAAAAAAATTATTAAAATCGGGCAAAAAGTCGATAGTTATAAGCTTAAATATAGCGAGAAACATTTTACCCGGGGCGAAAAAATAATCTGAAAAATAAAAGGAAGTAACTGAGACATTTACATTCGCTTAGTTATCTATATTGGCCTGTTTATAATTTACTATGGTCGATGATGTTTGTTAAGTATTCCTATTTTTTGCAAGATTCGTTATTTAAGTTAAGTTCTAAATTTGCTCTTGATAAAAGAAACGATAAATAACTTTCTTTACATGGAAGTTTTTCTGATAATTTTAATTTTAATATATAGCATTTAGTTAATATGATTGCATGATTTAAGAATAGTATTTGGTTGGGATAATTAAATTTAGGTAGGTGGTCATGCAATTCGTATAAGCCAAGATGTATTACAGAGGGACACAGATTACTATAAATGTTATTTATACTCAGGATATTGTGAAGTATTTTCCATAACATTTGTGAGTAAGAGCAGTAAATAAATAGATGATAAACGGTTTCGATGCTTGATTGACAAAAGTCGCATAATGTTGTAGACACTTTACCAAATTTGTATAATTTAGAATTTGTGTATATTATCCTGTGAATGTATTTGTATTGAAACATTCTAGTTTTTGTGTCTATACATGACAAATTTATCAGTTTGAATATTGATTTGGTTGTGATGTCGTCAATTGTACATCCAAGTTCGTCTTCCCATTTGTATATCGAGTTTGGTTTAATGAAGTTGGAGTTTATTCGTTTGTAATATATATCTCTTGGTTTTAAATCTTCGTGGTTCATCTTGTAAAATTGTTTCAAATTTTTCATAATGTCGTTTTGTATTATTGTTTTGTGGTCTTTTTTGTTACAGTTAAGGATTCCATTATCGTCTAAAAGGGTGCTTTTATATATTTTTAAGCATTTTGTTTTATATGCGTTCGAAATACATTTCCTATAACCATACACTGTCAGGAGATCATTTGCTGTATATGTTTCTAACGGAGAATTTATTATGTCAGCTACGAATAGTGTATTATACTTTTGTATTAGGGTTTTATTATAGTTATCTTTTGTTTCTAAAATTTTATTCATGTACATTACTTGGTTTTGTAGTTGTATATGTTGATCTATATTACTGTTATATATTTTAAACCAATTGGAGAGTAGTTGTGTATAAAACGGTGAGAATATCGTAATCTGTTTTTGATCATAGTTACCGGATAATAATAATAGAGGGTCATAAGGAGATATAGCAAAAGAGAAAATATCATACCAAAGCTGCTGTTTTTGGCTAAATATTTTTTTTATCCAGAAAAGGGATTTACATGTTATATGTTCCTTTAAATTCACCATTTTTAAGCCACCGGAATAATAATCCTTACATTTGACCTCACGCTTGATTTTGTCCTTACCATTCCATAAGAATTGATAAAATATCGTATTCAATTCATCGATAGTTTTGTCAGGTATATATAAGGATTGTAATTGATGTGATAGTGTGGACAGGCAGAAATTTTTTATAATAATAATTTTACCACTTAATGAGAGGTTTCTGAAAGATCATTTGTTGTTTAACATGTTTTTGATGTGTTCTAGTTTATTGTCAAATTTAAGTCTGTTTCGGAGGTTTGTGTTAAATGAGAAAAAAATTCCTAATATTTTTATGGCTGTAGAATTTACTGTCAAATTGAAATGTATTGCAAGCTGATTTAATTTTTTGCTGCTTGAGTTTAGATTGTAGGCTTCAGTTTTAGAGTAGTTGACAGAAAGGCCAGAAATCAGCTTGAATTGATTTAAAACCTCTAGAAGGTGACGTCCCGACTTAAAATCCTTTAGCGAACAGGTAAGATCATCGGCGAAAGCAACAATTTTAGCACTGTTTTGTCCAAAACTTATCCCCATGATATTCCCGTCGTTTCTTATACATTCGCATAACGTCTCGATAATTAAATTAAATAGATTTGCAGACATTGGACCTCCTTGTCTTACACCGCTTGTAATCGGAAAATATTTGGTAGTGTAACCATTGTTTATTACAGCACATTCTATGTTTGTGTACAGAGTCTTAATCCAACGTATAAATTTTCTTTTGAAGCCAAAATGGTGTAATACTTTAAACATATAAGAATGGGAAATTGAATCGAAAGCTTTATTGAAATCCACTGCCAACAGAAAGCCTGTTGAGCTAAGGAAAAGCAGTCGTCTAAAATTCTAATATTTTCATAAATATGTCTTCCAGGCACAAATGCCGTTTGATTGGGATGAATTAGTTTTTCTAAAAAAAGGTCTCAATCTAATGCATAGCGCTTTACTGGCTATTTTTATATCAACATTTGTTAAGGTAATGGGCCTCCAGTTATTTAACTCGTATTTGCATTTATTGGGTTTAGGCAGAAGTTTGATGATAGACTGCCGTTGGATAACTGAAAAGGAGCCGTTTTCAAATCCTTCGTTCAGGGAGTCCAGAACAAGATGTTTGATTACTGGCCAAAAACAGGAGTAGAACTCTGAAGTCAACCCGTCGTTTCCAGGCGAAGTTCCATTTTTAAACGCGTTAATCGCCTTTTGACACTCTTGGTCATCTAGCTTGTGCTCGAGACAGTCTGCTTCGTAATCCTCAAGTTGTGGCAGAGAGAGATTAGTTTTATCAATAAATTTTTCGATGCCGCATAGTTTTGTTACCTTTTCTATATATTTATTATTGTAATATATTTCTATTTCGCCCATTATTTGATTAATATTTTGAATAAATTTATCGTTAATTTTCAATCTGTTTATTGTCGTGGAGATCTGTGTCTGTTTTTCTAAAATTAAAAAGAACTGCGTGTTTTTGTCACCTTCAGTATAGTACTGTAATTTTGACATAAGTATTGCCCCTTCTGCTTCATGGTTGTAAATTGAATTTAATTTGTGTTTGACATCATTGTACTCTGTCATATACTCTTCGTTTTCTTCGTTTTCTATTAATTTTGTATCGAGGTTTTCAAATTGTTGTATAATATCTGCCTTTAAAGTTCGTCGAACCTTTTGTTTTTGTTTTGTATACTTAATCGTGCATAGTTTGATTTTATACTTCACATAGTCCCATAGTCCACGCTTATCGGAGGGATTAAAATATTCTTTTTTCCATACTTTTAGTTCAGAAGAAATTAATGCCTGATAGATTTTATCTGTTATAAGGGTAGAATTGAACCTCCAAAGGTTTGGGCCCCTTTTATGTTTGCAAAAATTTAGACATATCTGTATTGCAGAATGATCACTAAAGGTACATGGAATGATTGTTGAAGACATTATATTATTTATCGTAGGGAGACCAGCCAAAGGTTTATTCGGCTGTGAATTGCGGGTCGTTTTTGTTTCCACGTAAACTGTTTGACGAGAGGGTTACGGTTTCTGAATATATCAATAGGATCAAAGTTATTCATGATTTTGAAAATTTGGTTCTGCCCTTTCTTTTTAATTCGATAATGAGACTTGCATTGCTGTAATCCGATGACTTTCCCATCCAGTAGTTTCAGAAAAATGGACCAAGCCGTTTAAAAACGCGACGGGTCAGAAAATGGAAAGAACTCAAAAATGGCGGGAAAATATCGAAAAAATTGAATTAGATAACTTTAAATAGAATTTATATTTTTGGAATTAGCTTGGCCTCAGCTACTCGAATATGTTGGTCAAATTTGGAAATTTGGAAAATTAAAGAAACAAATTGTCTTGTAAACAACTTTGTCAGCACGAAAAAGGTCAAAGGCGAAATTCGGAATTTGGAAATTTTCAAACATCAAAAATTCGACCCTGATCCCAGCTATCCGGAAATATATTCATTTCGGAAATAGAAGAGGCGTTCTTCAAACTAAGGCCTATTGTGTTCATTTTCGTGTGCGTTAACGTGGATTTTTCCCTTTTTTTCATATTAAATTCAAAATGGTGACCATCAGTTGACAGAAATAAAAATTCTGCTCTTATAAATTTATAGGCATTTCTTCAAGAATTCAGAAAATATAACTCTCATGTCTGTAAGTAAAATATCGTAAAAGCCTTAGGGATTTTTCATGTTTCAAGATGGTGGCACTTCTGGTTCGATCGACAAACTCCATATTTTGTATAGGCATCAGTAATTTCTTAGCTAGTACAGAAAAAAATATTCAACGGTAGTAACGGTAGGAAATTTGTTCTGATATCGTTGAAGTTGGGTCAATGAGATCCACTTACATTCCAAATTTCATGAAAATCGTACTAATATTAAAGAAGTCGTCAATCTGGTTTTACATCCGGGACGATATGACAAGGACGTAATTTTCGAAAACCCCCGAAATAACAGATTTGAAGTAAATGTGTCAAGGTAACCAATGAAAAAATAGGTCAAAAAGTTGCAAAGGTATGTAGGTCAATTTCTTCTTTTGTAAAATTCGGTGATTTCGGATTTGTAAAACGTTCTGAAAATACATTTTGGTGGGGTGGGGGTTAGGTCAAAGTTTCAGAAAAATCCTATGGTTAGGATATAGGATATAAGATATAAGAGTTAAAAGATTTGCAGGAAAAGAACAAAAAGAAAAATAATAACTAGATCTGCCAGATAGATATGAAAGGTTTCATATTCAGGGTCACTTTTTGTCACATGTCATGGGTTATAATATCTCAACAAGAAAAAAATATCATTAAAATCGGTCAAAAACTCGTGAAGTTATAAGCCTAAATATACCGATAAACATTGTACCCTGGCGAAAATATAACCTGTAAAATAACTGTGGTTTGTATTGCTGTAATCGGATTAACTTCCCGATCCGGAAGTCTCAGAAAAATGGATCAAGCCGTTTAAAAACGGGACGTGTCAGAAAATGAAATGAAAATGGCGGGAAAGAACTCAAAAATAGCGGGAAAATGTGGAAAAAATTGAATTAGATAACTTTAAATGGAATTTAGAATTTTGAAATTAGCTTGACCTCAGCTATTCGAATATGTAGATCAAATTTGAAAATTGGGAAAATTAAGGAAATAAATTGTCCTGTAAAGAACTGTGTCGGCACCATAAAGGTCAAAGGTGGAATTCTACATATTGAAATTTGCAAATACCACAAATTCGACCCTGATCTCGGCTATCCAGAAATGTATTCATTTCTAAAATAGGAGACAAATTCTCTAAAGTACGATCTAATGTGTTTATTTTCACTCCCGTTAACGTTGATTTTTCACTATTTTTGATATTGAATTCAAAATGGTGACTATAGTCAAAATTCTGATCCAATAGATATTTAGGCATTCCTTCAAGGATTCAGATAAATTTTAAAGGCAATCTGACCTACTTTTTTTCCCATTTTTTAAAAAAAAAAATTTATCCTTAATTTCTTCAAGGGGGGATAAGTTGGAAAATTTATAATAACATCTTTGAAGTTGGATCAATCATTCTGAATTACATGAGATGTCATTGACGTAATATCTGCTGATATTCGCAAATCGAAAATAGCAGATTGATAGTAAATGTTTTAAGGTACTCAAAGAAAAATTAATAAGTAAAATAGATCAAAAAGTCACATAGGTCAACTTATTCATCAGTAAATTTCGGTGATTTTGGATTCGTAAAACGTTTTGAAAATATATTGATTCGAAAGCCACCACCCATGCTTGGGAGGAGGCCAACCAGAAATGTATTAATTTCGGAAATAGGAGACGAATTAGCAAAACGGCGGCCGATTTCGATTATTCTCAAGCTGTTAATGGGGATTTTTCATTCGTAAACAACTTTGTCGACATGATAAACATCAATGGCGAAAATCGAAATTTTGAAATATTCAAATACCAAGTTTGAACATTTCTAATGACATCGTCGAGGTTGAATCCATGAGATCTACGTACATTCTAAATTTCATAAAAATCGTACTAATATTAAAGAAGTTGCAAATTTGGTTTTGCTTCCGCCACCAATTGTCAATGACGTAATTATCGAAATTCAAAAATCGGAAATAGCAGATTTGAAGCAAATGTTTCAAGGTACTCAAAGAAAAACGAATTAGTAAAATAGGTCAAATAGTCACAAAGTTACAGCAATGTAGGTCAAATGCTTTCGTTCGTAAAATTCGGTGATTTCGGTTTCGTAAAACGTTTTGAAAATATATTCATTCCAAAGCCACCACCCATTCTTGAGGGGGAGAGGGGCCATACTATATACCGGAAAACACAGGAAAACACCGGAAAACAACCGGAAAACAACTGGAAAACATCGGAAAAACAACCGGAAAACACCATTTTATACTGAATACCGGAAAACATCCTAAATACCGGAAAACACCCTACAAATAGCCCCCCCCCCCCCCTCCCAAAAGAAAAATAAAAAAATTCCGATTTTTATATCTCCAAAATCTTGTTGATGCCTATTATGTTTTGAATGTTTTAAAAGACGCAATCAGTCTACCTCCATCATTGACAATATTAAAATTTGTATTTTAATTTTTGTTTTCAGTAAATTTCAGTGTTTCAGTATTTCAGTAGATTAAACACTGCCCTCGAAGGGCCCCATTATATGCCGGTTGCGCCGGTCTCCTGATTCTTACCAGTAACGCTGGAATCAGGGTGGTACGAATTAGTGGAAGGCGCGACTAGGCCAACTCCTCCCTAGGTAACAAAAAAATCGCATCATAAAACAGCAAGTATCATCAAAAGCGAGTTAATAAATCTCTGAATAGTTCGAGTTGAAGTTCCAGGTTTAACCGCTATGTGTCCTAATCACCAAACGAAATGGATGCCATGCAATTCTTGGACAGGCTGTAATCTGAAAAGTGTCTATCCTTTCCAAGAGCTATCCATCTCGTTGGAAGGGCTAATAATTACTTGTTTCTGAGCTTACTTTCATTCCAGGATCAAATATAATCACTTCAATCATAATAATATTCAACATATTCCATCATATTCCTAGGGCCGCACACATGATTTTTTTCTGGATTACTTTTCGAGCTTTTTTCCCCAACTTGCTGACCAGTTTTCCTTGAGAAAACCCCAACTTTCATCCAATTGTCTATGAGAAAAGTACATATTCTATCTTACTACATTGACGGGAAGTGGTAAGCTGGACGTCTGTAAAAAGGGTTGATCGATAAATTTTCAAGGAAGCAATTGTTGTTTTTGTTTGTGAAATAGAGGAATCTAGCCGATGGGGCTACTTTCTCCCAGAGAACCTCCGGCAACCAATTTATGTACTACTATCGTAATAAAACATTACTATGTTAACCACTCCCTGGTGGCTGAAGGCTTACATCCAATGCGTATTCGGAAAAAAATGTCCCCGAGAAAATGTTTTTTCCGACAATCGATATTCGAGATGGGTTCTGTTGCACAAATTATACTGCACTGTGTAAGAACTTCCATCCTTTGATCTGAAGATTGTAGATGGAAAAGTATCATTTGCACTATTTCAAAGTAAACCTGCATTTTCGTATATCATCCCGTAATTTGTGATTAATGACAATGACTGTAGAAATAATATGGCTTGAGGAACGTGACTGGACAATTCCACCCCCGTCCCACTCTGACGATGATCCCTCCAGGAGCGGCGCGGCGCGGCGCGCTCTCTAAAAAAATCTCGGGCACAGTTTACTCTTCTAAGTTTTCCGGTCGCTATTTAGTAACCCGGACTTTGGTCCTCGTGTGTGGTTTTGGACCAGGTGAGCGCTGATGAAATAAGTTCATTAACATACAAGCGAGCGATCGTCAATTTTCTTCTCTAAAATTTCTCTTCCAAAAAAATTCTAATTTTTTTTCCAGTATTCTTCTCTGTAAAATTATTTCTACGGAATGTTTTTTTGTAAACCAATTTTTCGGAAAAATTCGATTATACTGCACTGTGTAAGAACTTCCATCCTTTGATCTGAAGATTGTAGATGGAAAAGTATCATTTGCACTATTTCAAAGTAAACCTGCATTTTCGTATATCATCCCGTAATTTGTGATTAATGACAATGACTGTAGAAATAATATGGCTTGAGGAACGTGACTGGACAATTCCACCCCCGTCCTCGTGTGTGGTTTTGGACCAGGTGAGCGCTGATGAAATAAGTTCATTAACATACAAGCGAGCGATCGTCAATTTTCTTCTCTAAAATTTCTCTTCCAAAAAAATTCTAAATTTTTTTCCAGTATTCTTCTCTGTAAAATTATTTCTACGGAATGTTTTTTTGTAAACCAATTTTTCGGAAAAATTCGATTATACTGCACTGTGTAAGAACTTCCATCCTTTGATCTGAAGATTGTAGATGGAAAAGTATCATTTGCACTATTTCAAAGTAAACCTGCATTTTCGTATATCATCCCGTAATTTGTGATTAATGACAATGACTGTAGAAATAATATGGCTTGAGGAACGTGACTGGACAATTCCACCCCCGTCCCACTCTGACGATGATCCCTCCAGGAGCGGCGCGGCGCGGCGCGCTCTCTAAAAAAATCTCGGGCACAGTTTACTCTTCTAAGTTTTCCGGTCGCTATTTAGTAACCCGGACTTTGGTCCTCGTGTGTGGTTTTGGACCAGGTGAGCGCTGATGAAATAAGTTCATTAACATACAAGCGAGCGATCGTCAATTTTCTTCTCTAAAATTTCTCTTCCAAAAAAATTCTAAATTTTTTTCCAGTATTCTTCTCTGTAAAATTATTTCTACGGAATGTTTTTTTGTAAACCAATTTTTCGGAAAAATTCGATTTTTTTTTTGTGACAGAAAATTGAGAAAAAAAATCGGATTTTTTTTTTTCGGGGGGGGGGGGGGGCTATTTGTAAAACGAACATCGTAATGGCCTTGACCTTCCTTCATCGTCGCTCACTTGGTCCAAAACCGCACACAGAGGACCAGGCTCGGGGTTACCTATTTAGGGTGTTTTCCGGTATTTAGGATGTTTTCCGGTATTTAGTGTTTTTCCGGTGTTTTCCGGTATTCAGTATAAAATGGTGTTTTCCGGTTGTTTTCCGGTTGTTTTCCGGTGTTTTCCTGTGTTTTCCGGTATATAGTATTGCCGGGGGAGAGGTGTAGATAAAACTTTCAGAAATAAATAATATGAAATATGAAAGCTTAATAACTAGATCTGCTAGGCAGATATGAAAGCATTCATATTCACAGTCACTTCCTGTCATATGAAATATGAAAGCTTAATAACTAGATCTGCTAGGCAGATATGAAAGCATTCATATTCACAGTCACTTCCTGTCACATGTCATTGGTTATATTGAATCTCAAAACACAATTATTAACATCGATAAAAAAAACCCTGCAAAGTTATAAGACTAAATATACTGAAATGAAGGAAAATCAACGAGACTTGTAATGCTGTAATCGGATTGACTTCCCGTTCATAAGTTTCAGAAAAGCCGTTGAAAAACTCGACGGATCAGAAAATAAAATGGCGGGAAAGAACACAAAAATGGCGGGAAAAGGGGAAAATTAAATTAGATAACTTTAGGCTGAAGAAGATGATGTCATTATCTGTATTATCTTGTCTAATTACAACAGTTCACACGCAAATGCTGTTGTATAGTCTCTTTTCTCAAGGATGTTAGTTTCATTACACCAACGTAATGTGTGACAAAACATCTTTGACGTTTCCGCGCTTTCAAGCAATGCAAGGATTCTGGGAATGCAAGAAATACAGAACCCACGCATGATACTGATAGTTCCATTGGTGTATAGACGTCATTGGTTCTAGTGTTTCAAGTTACAAGAAAATTTCGGCAGGTAAAAAGAGGAAAGAAACTAAACGAAAAAAACAGTACTTTTTAATTAGACACCATGTATGTATCTTAACGTATGGCAAACACGATATCTAATGATGGAATATGACTATCATAAGAGAAATCTTTAATTAGTGAATGATAGATATACAATTGGTGCAAGACAAAGTTAGATAAATGAAATTGATAAAGACAAAGATAAAGAAATGATACTTAGTAAAGATGCATTATATAAGAGCTAAACCTGTCCGGCCCAGTCTTATGGCCTCATATGTTACATGAATAATTAATTAGACATTTATTTAATGACAAGGCCATAATCAACTCTCTTGAATATCGGATGATTGTGATTTTGAATAAATTGAAACATATTTACCAGGTGCTAAAGGATTAAGATACTATCTACACAACATATAAATATTTACCAAGCGCTAAAGGAATAAGATACTGTCTACATTTAGCATCTTGTCGTTCGGGTGGAACGAAAAACTCGAAGTCCCGTGTACACATTGGTATGCACGTAAAAGATCCCTTGGCAGTTGAATTTGATATAAAAGTAGGGCGTAGTGCCGCTGTCCGGGCAAAATGTTCCTCATAGCACACTGTATGGTGTATGCCGTCTTCATTAGCCGTGTTCGGAGCAGAACTGTAGGACGTTAAACACCATTTCATTTAATTTTCATTCGTGTAAATATTTACACGTTACATATTGTGAAATAGTCTTTCATATTGATATATCTAAATGATTTTTTTATTGAAAGTTGGTGCGGTGGGGAAGGGGGCGATGTTTGAGTGGATCAAATTATATTTATCAAATGTACAGATATCCACACCTCTTAAATTACTATGTTTGCTTTTCACATTGTTGGTGCTTTTTGACAAAATCAGGGCATTCATCAAGGACCTGCAATTAGATATATCCCGACATGGCCCCAATTTTAGGGGATGGTGCGCCTTCCTTTTCCACATAAAAGAAATGGCAGAAAAAACCTTGACGATAACCTGCATACTAGAAGGCCATCTACACCAACCAATCAAGAAAACCCAGGTGCATGACGATTGAGAACTCGAAATGTTGCCAGTGTTGTAGATATTTCTCATGAGAAGGTTTAGCACTTTATGTCCAACAAATTACGAATGAAAAACATTTCTACAAAATCTGTACCGAAGCCCTTGACTGCGGATCAGAAACGTGTCAGATTCCTGACATCCAGTGACAATCTTCGCCATATTCTGATAATTTATTAGCCTGATATATAATCATGGAGGATACTTGGATTCGTCAATTTCAACCACAATCCAAAATTCAGTCAAAACAAAGAAGCATCCAGCAAGCCCCCTGAAAAGCCAAATCGCTTTCTTCTGCTGGAAAGGTGATGGCTTCATTTATTTTTGATTTCAAGGGTATTCTGCTGATTGACTTTCTTGAAAAAGGCTAGAGTATCAATGGGAAATATCATGCTGACCTACTGAGACAGTTTGATGCAGCTATCAAACCTAAAGGCATCTTGTTGGATTTTCCGACTTGGTTTCCCCTTGTCAGTGGTGCAGGGCGGCTGTCTAGTCACTTCGATGGTATATTGAAAAAACGTGGTCCCGTGTATACATTGGCGTGCACGTAAAAGATACTCCGGTAGTTGTAATTTGATGTAATAGTAGGCTGTAGAGCCACTGCCCGAGCTAAATTTCCCTCATAGCACACATGATGTTAAACCCCATTTCATTTCATGTTTCAAGCTAAGATACTCTATAATCTATTGTCACATAAATGCATGAATACCAAAGGGTTAGTTATTGAAACAAATAATGTTAGTACATTATAATTTGATATTGTATGTCATGGTACTATCTGATAAATAAGACTACATTTTATGATATATTTGAACCAATGAAATAGTCGTTCTAAATAGCAAATACCTAGAATATAATATTGTAGATATAGTCAGGTTCTTGAACAACTCCGTACAAGAAGAAAGGAAAATATTGTTAATCCAATTGTTGTACTGTTAGTAGTGGTAGTCTGCCTACAGGCCCTTTGGCGCGCATGCGCATACGCCTTAGTAACGGTGTTGCGCATGCGCAGGTCATTTCCTGTGATGGCGTCACGAATGGCATCACTTCCGGTGAACGACGTCATTTCCGGTGATGGCGTCACTTCCGGTCCCCCATAGCAACGGTCATTTTCGGTGGTGACGTCATACGTGACGTCATAGGGGATTTCCTAGGGGAATTTCCTTTTTCTCTCGCCCTTTCTCGTCTTTTCTCGGGAGTTCCTTCCCCTTTTCTCGTTCTTTCTCGTCTTTTCTCGGAAGTTCCCTCCCCTTTCTCGCACTTTCTCTCGCCCTTTCTTGGGATTCTTTGCTCGGGAGATTCCCTTGGTCATCCCTGTTGGGGCTTTCCCTGTTGAATTTTCGTGTGGGTCTTCCATGTTTGCCCTTGGTATATCTATCCCCAACTATTGTGGTATAGGAGAATAAATGGGGAACAGTGGTGAATCTATTATTCTATACTAAGGGTGTTCCTTGAAAAGGGGGATATAGGGGAACAAGCTACATTGATGTAGGGGACAAGTTCTTATACAAGTTCTTATAAAAGGTTCTTATAAAAGGTTCTTATAAATGTTCTTATAAAGGTTCTTATAAAGATATAAACAAAATAGAATATGAAAACTCTTTCTGAATGAGTTGGTGGCCCTGAAAAGGGCCGTTGGTTAGCCGTTACAGCTTAGCCGAGGCGTTGGCGGACATGTCTCATGACGGTGGCGTCGTCGTCTTCGTACATCTTTCGCTTACGAGGAGTCGGTGGTGGTGACGTGGCCGAGTTGGGCTGGTACCAGCTCTTCAACGTTTTAATGTCCGTAAATGGCTCGAATATGGATGGTGGTTTAGGAGTGATTTGTCTAGCTGGGGTAGAGGAAGCGTTCGGCCTGAACGTCTCCTCATACAACCAACTATATATCTCCTCATCCATATCGGTCATGAACGGATCGGACACCAGCCATCCCTCGTCGCTGAACATCCATCCCTCGTCGCTATAGGTTCCCTCATCATCATCATCATCAGCCTCGTAGCCGGTTTCCGTCGTCTCGACTTCTACCGTCTCTGCTACTCCCAACATGTCTTCTTCTAGCACCACCTCTTCCATCAGCCAATCGTCGAGCATGTTGAAAGAATCCATGATGAAATGACAAAAAGGCGCCACCGAGCGGCCTTTTATGCGAAATAACGGGATCGAAATCTCCGAGCCCCCCCCCCTTTCTCAAAAACAGACCTAAGATGTAAAATGTATTTGAAATGTATTTGAAATATAATTAATATATGGTGGCTGAAAGCGTTCATTTAGATCGGCGTGTTTCTAGATACAACGCGAGAGTCGCCGTTAAGCCAGCACGACGAAAAAGGCGCCGATCGGCGACTTTTTCGTCGTACTACCTTATCGGCGACCCGCGACTTTCACAACACGAGAGTCGCCGTTAAGCCATGCGCCGAAAAAGTCGCCGAAAAAATCGGCGCCTTTTTGGCGACTTGCTTAACGGCGACTCTCGCCTCGGAAGTTTATAGTTAGTTACATGCGGGTCGCCGATAAGGTAGTACGACGAAAAAGGCGCCGATGGCTTAACGGCGACTCTAGAAACCCGCCGATCTAAATGGACGCTTTCAGCCACCATATTAATATGTTTATATTTCTTAATATCTTAAAATATGGACATGAAATAGGAAATAGGATATTAGTTTTTGGTTTTTATTTTTGGTTTGTTTACTATTTCAAATCAAAATAGAATATGAAAACTCTTTCTGAATGAGTTGGTGGCCCTGAAAAGGTTGGATGGCCCTGAAAAGGGCCTTTTATAGGTTGCCTCACAGCCGAGGGTATAGACTGTAAGGCGGTGGGGTGGCGGTAAGGTAAGTACTCCATCAGCTTGTAGCCGATAGAAGTCGCAACAGTTCCGAGAGGTGGGTCTGCCGCAACAGTTCCGAGATGAGTTGCTGAAATTCCCCCTGCCTTACGCTTCTCTCGCTTGAGAGAATTTCCCATGATTGAAGTGGTTTTTTTTCCACACGCCTATTTGTCCTTCTATGGCGGACCTGTGAGAGAGCCTTGATTTTTAAGGCATCAGGGAGAACATTTTGTAAGGCAAAAAATCGCGCGGACTTCACTGTAAGCCTAATTATAAGCTATAAAAGCTATGAACGACGCAAAAACTGTGTGGTTAGTTCAAGCCGTGTAAACTTTTAACAGCATGGACAACAAGAAAGCGTACAAGACATGTGAGACGTGCAAGGAAGCTCTACCCTAATACATCTTCAAACCTCCGAGTGATGCTTGGTTTTGGTGCTGCTGGTACGGGGCCATGATAAGAAACACCTCCTGGAAGCGGACCCATCATGGATTTAGTTTTCCTAAAAAACCCAAGGGCACAATCTATAGGTGTTTATTGACCAAATAAATAAAAAAGGCCAACAACATTCTCCCGAAAAATCTTTCATATTCTATTTTGGGTTTGTGCTACGTGACGTCATCAATCCTGTCTATATAAAGGAGCCAGCGCCTGCTTGTTATAGCATTCTACAATGGCGAACACACTAGGCTACACTCTACGTTTAGGACACCATAGAGCAGGAGCCCAGGGGGTCAACCTAGCTGAAAATTGTACCAATTTTCGCATATATGGTCTTAAAGCATGCAAATCTGGTATCATCAAAATGTAAGTCTGCCGGATATCTGGTGGTGGGTGTGGCTGTGAGGGCTTCGATACTGGGTATGGATTCATTCTTGAGCTAGATTAGCTCAAAAGTGTACCACATGAAAATGGTACGGCAGTGTACCGTACATCTTCAAGTATTACAAAAACACTCTGACAGACATTTCTAGTGGTGGGGTACCCCCGACAGAGTTATGTAATTGCCAGACCACAGCTAAGCCAGATTAGCTGAAATCTGTACCAATTAAAACTGCCTGGAAGTTGTTCAGCACCACCACAGGAATCAAGAATGATCACTGCCAGACAATTTGTGCGGTGGGTTACCCCGACAGACACGCCGAAAATACCAAGCCCCCCACCCGAAACTAGACTAGATTAGCTGAAGTCCGTACCACCTAAAAGTGCTTGGAAGTTGTTCAGCACCACCACAGGGATCATGAATTATCACTGCCAGACAGATATTGCGGTGGGGTACCCCTGAAAGAAACGCCCAAAATTCCCCGCCCCGCAACTAGGCTAGATTAGCTGAAATATGTACCACTTATAACTGCTTTGGTGCTGTTCACTGCCAAACAGATTGTACGGTGGGTTACCCCCAACAGACACGCCCAAAATGAAACGTCTCGCCTTTAGGCTAGAGTGACTGAAGTGTGTACCACTTAAAACTGCTTGGAAATTGTTCAGCACCCCAGGGATCACACTGCCCATTGCTAGAGAGTTTGTGTGGTGGGGTTCTCCCAAGAGACACGACAGCCAAGCGCCCCCTCCCAAAAATTTGGCTTTATCAGCTGGGTTAGACTTATTGAGAATTCTGGGTATTACATATTTTCATAAGTAAGTAATATCTATTAAAGATTAAGTAATCGTATGAAGAATAATAAGTAGTGGTTCAACTCAGTGACCACTGACATACGAACCATAAAGTCCAGTTGCCAAACCCCATTTTAAGCCTTGACATGGAAATATAGCCCACTTAATGTTTATTGGTGGATTATATATCTTCTATATGTGTAGATTCAGAATTGGGGAAATTTATATATTCAAGATGGCCGACATGAGGCGGTTTCTGGTTGTTTAGTGGGGTAAAATATGTGGCAGCTGCTCTCGGACCTCGGTTTGAATATGTTTCTAGAAGAATTCGACCCGCTGAATCCAATGAGCTAGGGTATTCCTCCTGAAAGTGATGGCTAATTCCGCTAGAGGGCCAAATTCAAAATGGAGGCTCATTTTAGAGGGAAACTAATAAAGTTCACTAAAAAGATGTGCAATATATTGAATTGTAGGGAATTTGAGTGGATTATATGTCTAGATTCAGGATCTGGGTAATGCCACCCTGGCACCCTTCGGAAAATTTAAATATTCAAGATGGCCGACATGAGATATTTTCTGGTTATTTACTTTAATTTAGTTGGGTAAAAGTCGGGACAGATTCTATCGGACCTCGGTATGAAGCTGGTTTCCATCGTAATATGACCCGCTGAATCCAATGAATTTTGCTATTCCTCCTAAAAGTGATGGCTAATTCCGCTAGGAGGCCAAATTCAAAATGGAGGCTTATTTTGGAGGGAAACCCATATAGTCCCGTAACAAAGGTGTGCAGTATATTAAAATATAGGTTTTCAGTGTCAGTTACTTCAGATATAAACATAAAAACATATTCCGACCAAAAGGTATTCTAGGTTGAGGTCATAATCAAAATGACGGCCAATTTTGGCGAGACATAACGAAACTTATAGTTTAACTATAAGTTTTCTGATTCGCCGAATTCATAGAGCGAATTGTCAAGCATACATTATGATTCACTATGACACCCTCTCTACCAAAAAAACAGAGGGGAAGAAGGGATGGATAATGTTTGCCAACCTCAGCTTTACCGGCGCGTATGAGTGACCTAATAACTGTCAAGACAAGGTTCACCCCCGTTGCATAATAATGATGAAAGCGGAAGAGTCAGACTGTTATACTGATTCAAGTATTCCAGTGATTCAAGCGAGCGTAAGTTAGAGTTTTACATGAGGTTCGACAAGCCAAAGTTAGCTTTCATACACGTTTGCTTTCGACTCACGATGGCCCGATGGTTGATTCTGTTTGACCGTGTATAATTTGTGTCCTTATAAGAATACAAGGGACAGAATATCATCGGATTGGAATACCTTTTGGTCGAAATATGTTTTTTTATGTTTATATTTGAAGTAATTGACAACGAAAACCTATATTTCAATATATCACACGCCGTTTTAGGGAACATTATGAGTTTCCTTCAAAAATGAGCCCCCATTGTGAATTTGGCTTCCTACTGGAATTAGCAGTAACTTTTAGGAGGAACACCCAAGCTCGTCGGATTCAATGGGTCAAATTCTTATAGAAACTATTTTCATACCAAGGTTCGAGAGAATCTCTCCCGAATTTTACCCCACTAAATTAAAGTAAATAACCAGAAAATGTCTCATGACGGCCAGCTTGAATATTAAAATTTCCCCAGTGTGGCATCATCCTTCAGCTTATGTAGCCTTGTTGCGGGGCGTGACATTTTGGGCTTTTTGTCATTGGTACCCCACGAACAAACTGTCTTGTAGTGGTCATTCTTGATTCCTGTGGTGGCGCTGAACAATCTCCAGTTTTAGGTGGTACCGACTTCAGCTAATCGATCCTAGTTGCTGGGCGTGGCAATTTGGATAGTCGTCAAGGGTACCCTACCGCACAATCTGTCTGGCAGTGGTAATCCATGATTCCTGAGGTTTTGCTGAACAACGTCCAATTGATTGTAGATCGTACGGACTTTAACTAATCTAGCCTAGTTGGGGGAGAGGGGTCGTGGTATTTTGGGTTTGATTGTCAGGGGTAACCCATCACACAAACTGTCTGGCTGTGGTCATTCTTGCTTGATGTGGTGGTGCTGAACAACTTCCAGGCAGTTTTAGGTAGTACGGGCTTCAGCTAGACTAGCCTAGTTGGGGACGTGGCATTTTTGGCGTGTCTGTTAGTGTTAGGGGTAACCCACCGCACAAACTGCCTGGCAGTGATCATTCAGGATTCCTGTGGTGCTGAACAACTTCCAAGCAGTTTTAGGTGGTACGGGCTTCAGCTAATCTAGCCTAGGTGGGGAGGGGCGGGGCTGGCATTTTGGGCATGTGCGTTAGGGGTAGCCCACCGCAAAAACTGTCTGGCAGTGATCACTCATGATTGCTGTGGTGCTGAATGACTTCCAAGCAGTTTTAGGCGGTACGGATTTAAACTAATCTAGCCTAGCTGGGAGGCGTGGCATATTGGGTGTGTCTGTTCTGTTAGGGGCAACCCACCGCATAAACTGTCTGGCAGTGATCATTCATGATTCTTGTAGTGGTGATGAACAACTGCAAAGCAGTTTTAAGTGGTACAGATTTCAGCTAATCTAGCCTAGCTGTGGTCTGGCAATTAGATACCTCTGTCGGGGGTACCCCACCACTAGAAATGTCAGTCAAAATGTTTTTGTAATACTTGAAGATGTAAGGTACACTGCTGTACCATTTTCATGTGGTACACTTTTGAGCTAATCTAGCCCAAGAATTCATGCCCAGTATCGCAGCCTTCACAGCCACACCCACCACCAGATACCCGGCAGACTTACATTTTGATGATACCAGCTATGCATGCTTTGATACCATATATGTGAAAATTGGTACACTTTTCAGCTAGGCTAACCTCCTGGGCTCCCGGTCTACCAGCGTCGTTCCAGAGGTATTCACACGGAAGGTTTGTATGTCAACATTGATTTTCATCAGAATTGGGACTTGATTTTACCAGCTGACGTTCCAGAAGTTTAATATGATACCTTTGACAACATATTAAATGATCTTGGCAAGATGTCAGACCAAATCATATATTGGATCCGTTGGCCCGAATATTACAATCCAACGAAGAATTTAAGATGGACGAACGCCTGAGACTACATGTGTGTCACGTAGCCCCACCGAATGGATCCAGAAATGGACACCCCATCAAAAAGAAGAACACGAGTTCATTTGAAGACTATTTGAAACGGAAGACAGGCATCGTGGTCATTAAAATTCGGGACCAGCTCTGTTTTCAGCGTGCTTTGGTGGTGGCCAAACACTATGCCAACAAGAACGACACTCCGACAGCTGGTAGACATGAGAGAACCTCCGATTAACTGAAGAGGTAGGAGGTGCCTACGAAGTCTGTCGTGGCCCCGAGACCTGGGAACAATACCAACGTGTGCTGGGTCCGCAGGGGTACCAGATCAATGTTTATTCTCGACAACTCTTTGGAAAACTGATGTTTAAAGGAACAAAATACGTCGTGGGTGGTCAGCCTAAAGTATTACATTTATACTTTCACGGCAATCATTATGACGTCATCACGTCCATGCCTGCTTTTTTGGAAAGAAACTTTTTTTGCGAGGCCTGCCAAAAAAGTTACGATCATACGGATCAACACGATTGTCATGTCATGTGTCACAGCTTCCAACAGTCGGGACCCCCGTGTTTGGAAGACGCTACCCGTCGAGACTGTGACACATGTCATCGACGTTTTCCGAATCAGATATGTTACGAACGACACCTACAACCCCGGCAACTAGGAACACTAACGATCTGTCAACGGTGGGCGAAATGTCTACAGTGCGGCAAAGAGTGGGATATTCTGAAAAGACGCAGGACATTGGCTGAACACGTGTGTGGAGAATACGAGTGCTCTATTTGTAAGAAATGGCATCAAGGCGGAGACCGTTGGTGTTCTATTCAAAAACTCAAATCGCCTATCGACCTGACACAGCCGGACCGGCAACAGCAGTTAGCAAGACTCCAAGAAAAAGAGTTGACTCGTTTTGTGTTTTATGATTTTGAGTGCACCCAAGATACGGGAGAAAATGTAGTAAACTTGTGTGTGCTGCAGTGCTGTTGTCATTTCTGCATGGCATCATCGGACCCCTGTGATTACTTTGATCCTTTCTGGAATGCTCAACGCAAATGGGTGTGGGAAAATGGTTAATCTATTTATCGGCACACGGTACAGTTCTCGGAGGAAGAAAATCTCGCAAGTCGACACAAATCATAGCCGTTGCACATAATTTCAAGGGACACCATGGTTTACTAATGTTGCAAACGATACACGACCATGCGATAGCCGCTCCTCAAGTTGGTAGAAAAGTGATGACAATGACCTTGGGAGCCGTTACATTTTTACCGATGCCCTTATACAAGACGTTTGGCTTCACGGAACTGAAGAAAGGTTATTTTCCACACTTTTTCAACGAGCCAGACCATTATGGGTCCTTGTCCACCTGCCGAAGAATACGATCCTGAAGGCATGGGTGTGTCGGAACGTAAAGCCTTTTACGCCTGGTACCAACAACACAAACACGAACCGTTTGATTTCCAACACGAGCTGTTGACGTATTGCAAGAGCGATGTGGATGTACTCAAACGTGGCTGTGCTGCTTTCAGAAACATGTTTTTGATGGACACGGGCCTTGATGCTTTTGTGGAAAGTCTCACGCTGGCGTCGGCCTGTAATAAAGTATTTCGCACGCATTATTTGGAACCCGACACGATGGCCATCATTCCCTGAACCCTGATGCAGGAACCCGAAGCCGGGAAAGATTGGAAACAATTTCGACCGCGACAGAAATCTAACATAGCCTTGAGGTGGTTGGAATGGGAACAGCACTGGCAGACTCTAAAAGCTTTGCGAGAGGGAAGTCGCGTTCCACAGATTCGACATGCTCGTAAACAGGGTAAAGTGAGAATTGGCGCGTATCATTTAGATTGCTACGACGATAACACGGGCTACGAATTCATGGGGTGTGCCTATCACGGATGTCCTCGCTGCTACCCCGGACCCATAAAAGATGTGAAACATCATCACCTCTATGTTCCGTCTAGAACCATGCGTGATTTGTATCAACACACTCAAGGTCGTCTTTACAAATTACGTCATGTGGGAATGTGAACTGAACGAAGAACGGCGTCGTAATCCTGAGATGGAAGAATTCTTTGCCAGTTTAGAAGCTCAAGGATGGATCCTCTGTCCGGATCCTCTGTCGCCCTGGGCTGGCTTTTTTGGAGGAAGAGCCAATGCCCGTCAATTGATGGCCAAAACGGAACATCCCGACGAAGAGATCCGATACTTAGACGTTGTATCCCTTTGAATACGGTAAATTTCCTCTCCAAAAAACAAACATCATCACACGACCGAGTCAAGCTTGGGAACAGTACGAAGGTCTCATTCAGTGTTCCGTGCTTCCACCCCGTGCTCCCGTTTCGATACAACGGCAAACTCAATTTTCCGCTGTGTCGGAGCTGCGTGGAACAACACATGCAGAAAAGTGAGATCACGCACTGCGTCGCCTGTACACACAAGCAGACGGAACGAGCCTGAGTAGGAACTTATGTGTCGTTGGAATTAGAGAAGGCCGTGGCGATGGGTTATCAAGTCCTCGTCGTTTTCGACGTGTGGCATTGGAGCGAATGGAGCCAGTACGACAGTCAATCCAAACCTGGAGGATTATTTGATGGATACATTGATCATTACTTGAAAAAGAAGATGGAGGCTAATGGATATCCGGACGATTGCTCCACGGACGACGATAAACGACGTTTCACCCAAGACGTGTACGACAAGGAAGGCATTCAACTTGATCACGAAGCCATGATACCCAACAAAGACCTGAAAATTTTTAGCAAGCTCCAATTGAACACTTTATGGGGAAAATTCGGACAACGCGAAATTTTACCCAAACAGTGTACATGACAGACCCTGCCGACTACTTTCCACTCTTGATGGATGTCACCGAAACCATCAAACATGTTCGAGTCGTGAACGAAAACATGAGTATGGTGGAAAAGTTAAAAAAAAGTAGAACACGTCAGACAATGTCCCATTACCAACGTCGTGGTGGCGGCTTTTGTGAAGTCCAAGCCCGGTTGAAATTGTATTCGGTATTGGACCCGCTGGGAGAACGTGTGTGGTACTTTGATACGGACAGTGTCATTTTTAAATACGATCGCAATCAGTGGACCCCCCCCCCCCCCGGAAGGAAGCTCGTTAAGCGAATGGAAGAATGAATTACCCGACACACTGTCGATACGTCAGATTGTATCCGGTGGACCGAAGAATTATTCTTATCAACTGAGTAAAGGCGAAACGGTGTGTAAAATCAGAGGATTTACGCTCAACTACCGTAATAGTCAACTCTTAAATTTCGACACAGTGAAACAGATGGTTTAGCCCAAGACAAAATCACAGTCACCAATCCGCACAAGTTTGAGCGGTCATGTGATCGACGTCTTAGCCCCGTGTGGAAGACAAAGTTTATAAGATAGTATACAACAAACCTTTTCTGTTATTGCCCAGCAACATTTTACCTTATGGATACCATCATTAAGAAAATGAGGCAGAGATGGCTGACGTTATTTACCCATTATAGACCATCACCAATATACTTTCTGCATTGGATGTGCCTACAATCACCCGAGTCAACGGTATCATTCCTGTCTGGGTTTGGGAGTCTGTCCCATCACTGGTCAGACGTCACACGTGTAGGGGATCACGTGGCTAAGTGGGTAAGGCGCTGGCTCGCTAGACTGGAGGTCGTGTGTTCGATCCCTGACAAGGACAGCTGTCTAGTCGTTCGGATGGTACGAAAAACCGAGGTCCCGTGTACATAAAAGATCCCTTGGCAGTTGGAATTCGATATAAGAGTAGGCCGTAGTGCCGCTGCCCAGGAAAAATTTCCCTCATGGCACACTGTATGGCGTATGCCCGTTTTCATTAATCCAGTTTAGGAGCAGAACAGTAGAACGTTAAACCCCATTTCGTAGACATGTATCTAGATCAAGTATTAGCTGACCACAACCACGAGGACGTCGAGAAAGTATTGGGTAGTTTTATGGAAGAGGCGCGACAACAGGTACAAGAATGGGAAGCAGATCCTCAATGGGCAGTCGACGTAGAACACGCTCTGGGACAACACTGGGAAGTGGTACCGGGTTTCAAAAGGGCTTTGATCAGAAGAAAACACGAATAGAGATGATACGTTGTTATTAAGTGATATGTTGGACACGGTGTACCCTCTTACACACCTCTGGGAGGCCTATTATAAAAAGAGCCAAGACTATCAAGTCATCACCTGGTACGAAGAAGATCGGATTAATTTTGCTTATTACAAAAAGACTCAAGGTTGTCAAGCCGTCACCTGGTACGATGAAGATCGGGTTATTTTTGATGTACTGGATCGTTTAGTCAAGACGTATGGAGTAAGAATGACACAAGAAACAATGAATCACTGGTTCGCCTCCCATTTACTACCGGACTATCACGTGACCATGACGTATTGTTTACGGTGCGTTGGTCATGCGCAACCGGCTCAACAATCTGGATGTTGTCTATTGTGACCAATGAGCGAATGCCACGTCATCCATCACGTGATTTGGGGAGATATAACACCAATCATAACATCGACACTTCATTCTGGAGATAGCTACAGTATGGGAACTTCTTATGGTACCAATGGACAACAGTACGATCTTCAGCGTACTCCTCAACGAACCACTGTACAATCATCAGAAAAAACAGTTCAACAACTGTTTTGGGTGTGGAAGCAATGGACATTGGTACAGAGACTGTCCTCAATGGACCACTCAACGAGCCACTCAACGAGCATCAGAAACCAAAAAACAGTCCAACAACTGTTTTGGGTGTGGAAACAATGGACACAACAGTGCCCACAACGAGCAGCCTCAACCTCGCAAACAGGACCCCAGAGAGAAGCTCAGAGAAACGTCTACACACAAGAAGAAACGCAAGGAGAAGCTAGAGAAATGAGAGAAGTCAACACGCAGAGAGAAAGTCAGAGAGAAGCTCAGAGAGAAGCCAAAGAAGGCAACACGAGTAAACGCTACGACACGTCCTGTTATCGATGCAGACAAGTCGGACACTGGACTCCTGTCTGTCCCCAACGCTACCAACCTTACCGGTCGACCCGTTACCAGTTTAAAAAATAACAAAATATTGAAAAAGAAGCCAAACACCGATGTCTCAACTGTAACGAATTTGGCCATGGATATTGTTTGCCTGTAGACAGTCGCAAGAAAGCATCGACGACTTTAACACCCTTGCCAACAAACTGTTCAACGCCGAACAACGTTACTGGTGCTGGTGTGTGAAGAGGCCTGTGACCTCTATCGACGGTTCAAGCAAATCGAAAAAGAGAAAGAAGACGTTACACCGTCCTAGGTCCGAGCCTTGTTCTACGACAGCAACTAGATTGGAGCAAGATTTGGTTCGTTGTCCAATTCAACTCGATGTGCCGCCGTTTACTATTTCCTTGACGGCCGAAGATGCTCAACGATTAGCCCATACACCCATCATTCCAGGTGGCTATCGCGGTATGACAGAGCATCCTCCTCCATCACCACTGCCTTGGATGGACAGCGAATGGGCACCCCTGGTGTTAACTCTACTAGAGGCCTACGACTGGGTCGACGACGACGATTTACAAAAGATGATCGGTTCCGTGTATTGGGTACCCCGTGTGTTGACGCAAACTCCGTGGCTGTACGCGCATTAGGTGCGCATGGAATACCCTTTGCCGTTGTGAACACCATTGTGAACCACTGTTGTGAACCACCGCTGTGAACACTGTTGTGAACTACCGTTGTAAACATTTGTGATTTTGGACTTGGCTATTTGCGTTTTCGTGTTTGCTGTTCTTTGCTATGTGTTTACAAATAATAAATAATTGTAAATAGATTGTAAATTAATGTTACATATTTTTTTTTATTATACACATCTTGTCTGTCTGTTTTTTGGCAGGGGTAGTATAAAAGGGGGCGGTCTTAAAAGGGAAAAATTATTTCACCATGGACGTGTCAGTCAAGCACCCCTTTACCATGTTAGTGAACGGGCCAACCGGAGTGGGGAAAACGGGTTTCTTCAAACGTCGCTCTTTGATACTCCCCCTGAGCGCATTGTCTGGGCTAATGGTGAATGGCACGACAGTTACAAACAGTTTCCTTGTACCTATACGCGTGGGTTGGGCAATTTGGACGAAGTGATGGATCAAGTCCAAGGGCCCCAATGTTTAGTCGTGGATGATTTGATGGGAATCCATTACGTTAAAACGTTGGTTTACCAAGAAAAGTCATCATAGAAATGTGAGCGTAATTTACATTAGGCAAAATCTGTTTGATAAACAACAGAGGACCATCAGTTTAAATGCTCACTATGGGTGTCTTGGCCCGACAAATATATCCGGGACAAGGTCAGTTTATGCAAGAAGCCTTTGCCGATGCCACGAGTACCTCTCACAGCTATTTACTGATCTATCTGAAACGCGATACGCCCGATGAACTACGTCTTCGTACACGTATCTTACCGCCGGAAGAACCGTCCCATGTCTATGTGAAAAAAGTATAAAAAGGCTCCTGGGATGTTCACTTTCATTATATGTCAGCATGGCTCGTGTGAAGAACACCGTTCGTCGTCATCCACCTCCCGGACTACCCCGTGCTAGATTTCCACCACCCGCCTGGAATGGACAAAATTCATTTGGCGCCACACCAACAGAAACTGCAGGATCCAACCGACGGCGCAACGTGGGTGCCAATTTAGCTCCAGATTTACGTTTATCCCCCGTAGTCGAACGTGTGCCACGCCATCATCAGATTCCAGTCACGGACAGTGACACTCGGCAGACGTCGTCCAGCGCCCCGCCAACCACCACGCCAGGAATTGAAAGGAATGAGGAGCTTTATTAACCGTTTGAAACATCTGTCACCCGAAATGTCTTATGTATAGTTGGCCAAGAGTACCGGGTCTACCTATCTAAATTGTTATCCAGATTGTTATCCAGATTGTTATCCAGAGATTGGTATCCAGATTGGTAACCAAACCCCTAAGACTACTATAAAAGGCCCTCCAGTATAAAAACCAAGACGTCACCATGCAGTTTTGAAAGTGTTATTGAACGTATCTCCAGCTTGGCGAAAACGTCCGATTCAACAAGCGCCCCGGGACGTGGTGAATTGTTAGGTAATTTACTACAAGGCACCTTACCTCTGACATCCCGCGAAAAACAACGTTTGCAAAGTCTAAATCTTGTGTTGCGTTCTTTGTCAACCTCAAAAACCTCGTGGCATCAACGAAGACGTTTTTTGGGTTATTTGGCCCTTTGGAAAAACGCATTTCCTTGTATTCAACGGCAGCTGAAACGACGACGATGAAATTTGCACGGAAAATGAAATTGGTTCCGGTGGACGAACCCAGTGTCACGGTAATGAAGCCGTACGAACCCGTGTGGGAACGGGACCCTATTCGTCGTATCATGGAAGAAGTGTCGACCGATATGGATACCGTCTTGAAATCCCGTATGCCCGATGCCGATAAAATGCAAAAGTACCGCCACCGAAACCACCGCCGCAACCTTCACCACCACCGCCTCAACCTTCACCACAACCACCACAAGAACCCGATGTCTCGCAATCGATCCCTGAATCGGTTCCTACCAAGTATCGCTCTAAAGCCAAACAATTGTTAAAACACATCAAAGAAAAGAATTGGTACGTGATGGTCAAATGATCAAAGGAACGAATGCCTACGATATCGTCAACGATTTAATGCGAAGTCGTAAAACCGTGTCGCCAGCTCCGGGGTGGAACGATTTCGTGTCCACGTTAAAGAAGACACATGCTTCGCGAGAATGGGTGGGGCATGCAGACCGATGGAAGACAGCAGCTCGTAGACCACAGGAGAAAGGACAAAAGACACCGCCTCGTAGGACAACCCCTCGAGAACAAAAAAGGAAACGTCTTCAAACCAGTCGAAGACCAGCACCACGTTGGATCCCCTTCAGAGACTTGTAAAAACTGTTTTAATAAAAATAAAAAACTGTTAAGTTTTAATAAAGACCTGTAAATCTTGCAAAATAAAGACTTGTAAACAGTGTGTACCCAGTGTGTAAACAGTATAAATAGTCCCGTGGGAGTTGACCTTTTAAAATGGACAAGAAGTTGGCTCGTGTGTATTACGACCCCAAACATCCTGTGGGTTTAGGGGGAGCCACCCGTTTACAGAAAGCTACCGGAGTTCCATTGAAACGTGTCTGGTTACGGGGACAACGCACGTATAAACCCACACGAAAACGTTTCCCTCGTTTATCTACCGTCGTAGCCGGTGTAGATCACCAGTGGCAGGCCGATTTATCTGATCTCTCGTCCTTGGCGTCCTTTAACGATGGGTACAAATTCTTACTGTGTATCACTGACCTATTTTCGAAATATGCCTGAGTGGTGCCACTCAAGAATAAAACAGGATCCAACGTTGTTGAAGGCTTTACAGAGCGTTTTAATACAAAAGCGTATTCCGCTACGACTGCAAACAGACAAAGGAACCGAATTTCTCAATCGACATGTTCAAGCTTTCCTGAAGAAGAAAAAGATTCAGTTTTTCGTCACGCACAATGTCGAAACTAAATCCAGTGTGGTGGAACGATTTCAGCGCACGCTCAAACAACGCATGTGACATTATTTTACGTATCGGAAAACACAACGTTATATCGATGTACTGGCCGATTTGGTGAGGGCATACAACGGGGCCCGACATCGTACTATCGGCATTTCACCCAAAGAGATGACCCCGGACAAAGAATGGCAAATCACTTCCAAGAAAACCAAGGTAGTTCCAGCCCGATTGTCTCGACGTACGCCCGTCCGTTTGGCCTTACCGAAACATTGGGCGTTCGACAAAGGCTATTGGCCCAACTGGACCCCTGGAAACGTTTCGAGTGGCTCGACGTACAAATTATTGGATGAACGTGGCGAGCCTATCGCCGGAACATTTTATCCCCAAGAATAACAGAGTGTGAGAACGGATCCCGACGAAGAGTTTCCCATTGAACGTGTGTTGGATCGTCGCCGTGGCGAAATGTTGATCAAATGGTTGGGATACCCTGCTAGCTTCAATTCCTGGATACCCAAGAGCGCCGTTGTCTATAAATAGTCCCGATGTATTCCAGAGAATGTCACAATATCACAAGACGAAGCCACGTCAACGATTTCTACGTCCCTCTCCGAAAATCGACGTCACTTGTCTTGTTTTGGCAGTCGCATCCCGTAAGCAGAAATTGTCTTTTTCTGTCAAGTGATTTTAGTGTACGTGGTGGCAGGTGTCGCTTTAGCTCAGTTAGCCACACGCCCCGACGGTCCCCAAACCACCCTGTGGACGGCCCTCCTGTCCAGTAGTATTGGCTATCTGCTTCCGGCGCCAGCCCTCAATACCACCCCCAAAAATGACAAATCCCCGCCAGTTTTATCTCACATTGCCTAGTGATAGTTCCATGAAAGTGTATCCCGACAACACATTGTCCTGTTACCATACGCTGCTGAATTCTCCCATCGATTTGGACCACCGAGATTGGGAAGTGGGATTGGCTTCCGTGTCGTTTCCCACGACGTGGAACAATCTCTGGGAAGGAAGTAGCGAAATTAGTCTTATAATCCAGGGCCCTGTTTCACAAAAACTTAAACTAAAATCACTAAAATAGATTTTAACTAAAATCAAACTGAAATTTTAAATTTTATGCGTTTCACGAAGATTAATTGTAACTTAAAATGCAATTTTAATTTATTTTAGTTAAAATTGCTTGCGCTTGCGCAGTGCACAATTCAGTTGAGGGCACTTAGAGTGTGAGCATACACGCTTCGGAACTGAAAACTGTTGCCAGGTTGAACTAACCGTTACAATACCAATGAGGAGGGTTTCATACGTTGTAACAATGTCTGCACGTGGTCGGAAAGTCGTAGAGAGATGAAATAAATAAGTTTATTGCTTGTTATTAGTTTCGAAATGTATCAGTTGGTTGGCCTTGAACTTGCATGTCGTTTTCGTGACCTTGGCATTTGATTTACTCGCAGGCTTCGATGGAAATAATGCGTATCGATAAACTAAATCGCTTGAATTTCGTAGTTTTATGGTATTTTGGATAACAAAAACTATTGAGAAATTGTCACAGATATGTGATATTTCTAAGTCAAACGATTAATAAAGTATTGTCGATTTTTAAAAGTATTTAATAACTTTTTAACTAATACACGAAATAACCAATGTTCCGATGCCTAGATTTGAAATGTCAGTCCCATGGACCCTTTCAATAATAATTTGAAAATGCTAAAGTACCACACTACTTATTGGATTTTTCCCAATATAAAATACCCTTTGCTCCTATATAAATCATCATAACTCCCATGTTCCTAAAGCAACGACCGCAAGTTTTACAACATCATGTACGTAGTTAAGTCGAGATCAAGCCTTCTATTGAAGATGCATAACCCCAAAACCATAAATACTTTGCATATGGCGTATCTAGTATCATAGGGCTGATGGGGTTTCGATTCCCCGGTTGTACGTGACAGGGATAAGGGTCGCCCGCCCAACCTCGTGGGTTTTCTCCGGGTCCTCCGGTTTCCTCCCACTACTAAAGACCCCTACGCGCAAGCGAATTATTCAAATAAAATTGAACCATGTGTTAGTCCCGAAATGACTCTCTCTCTCTCTCTCTCACTCTCTTTGGTCTATTAATTATTTGAAAATAGTATAATTTATAGTTGAATCATGGTAATATAAATAATAGTAACAAAGAGTTTTGTTTACTGGGATTTTGAGGTTTTTTTTGTTTTTTTTTTGTTCTTGGGGTTTTAATTTGGGGCGTCATCTAATTGCTTATATTGCCTTACAATACAATAAACGGGTGGGTCGCAGCTATATTTCAAAAGCAATGAAAAGTAATTGAATGAAAATTATTTTTGTGAATGATAGTATGTTTAAATTATATAACCCTGGCCATTGGCAATATTATCACTATACCAAATATATCTATATGTCGCAACGTAGCTCTAATCAATGTGTGTTAATTTTAAGTTAGGAGATGGTGACGGCTGTCCTAAATTAAAATTGATATTAGTTGAAATTGTCTCTAAAATAGTTTTGTGAAACGCCACTATTTTAAGTTAAGATATAAATTTAACTTACAATATTATTTTAGTGGATTTTATCTAAAATGCTTAAAATCGTTTTATGAAACAAATCTATCTTAAGTTAGTATGAAATTTTAGTTTAAGGTCATTTCACGAGCCAAACGTCCTCGGCCAGACATCTTCGATCATGGCTTCAGCAATGCGTAACGATTCATGTCCTTGTGCTCGCGATGAACTGGAACAATTGTTCCAAATGCCCGACACGCACACGGCCATTACCCGAGTAACAAAAATACGCAAATACGCCATCACACCCGATCTGAATCACGATGGACCGATTGAATTTCTGGTGAACAATGCCAGTACGGATTTCATCGATTTGGCCAATACAACCCTGTACCTGCAACTCAAGGTGGTGAAAGAGGATGGTACCAATCTACCGGCAGACTAACCCGTGGGTCCCGTGAATAATTGGATGAACTCTTTGTTTTTAGATGGGAAAAGCTTATGTTCCGTTGGTCAAGTCTCCTCTACCTAATTACGCCTATCGAGCTTACCTAGAGAATTTACTGAGTTATGGAAAACAAGCCAAGACGAACCATTTAGACCGACAAGTCCTGTGGCACAAGGATACAGCCGGCGAATTTGAACACGCCTCGCCCGTCAAAGTCAATGCAAAGGCCCCCGAACCTGCCAATGACAGGTTGGTGGAGCGCTACAAACGCATCTTTTAAAGCCAGGTGGTAGAATTACAATCACGGTTGCATTTAGATATGTTTTTACAAGAGAGGTACTTAGTGGACCAAGTCGATCTACGTCTGAGTTTGGAAAAACAATCCTCTAAATTTTTCCTGATGCATGCCAACAATAAAGGACCCTACAAGATTGATTTCATCAAAGCTTATTTGGAAATTCCGTTCGTCACCCTTTCTCCCACCACGTACACGCGGATTAAAAACCAACTCCAAACCACAAATGCCAAGTATCCCTTGAAACGCATGGTCGTGGTCGTGCCGAGTAACCGTACCAGCCACGTCCTGGACAATCTGTTCATCAACGAAACCTTACCCACGCGTATATTTATGGGGTTGGTCAGTAACCGAGCTTACGATGGACATAATACCAGGAACCCGTTCCGATTTCATCATCATAACCTCAAGCACATTCGATTGACCATACATGGAATAGTCGTGGATGATTATGCCTATCTCAACTTTGGCGATACATTGGCCCTCACACCGTACACGGATTTAATGAATTGCGTGTGTGTTCTCAACACCCGAGAAGATTTGGATCTCAGTTTCCACGATTATATCAAGGGTTACACGCTGTTTTGATTTGATTTGACCAACGACCGAGGAGCAGACGTGGCCTATTCACACCCCAGAACCAGGGGTAACCTGTCTCTAGAACTACGCTACCCGGTAGCCCCCACTAGCGCTCTCAATCTTATGCTGTTTGCCAAATACGACAATGTCTTGGAAATCGATCGTAACCACCGAGTCATCATGGATTGGTAGTCCTTTATCCACGTTACAATGGGCCAGTTCCGCAATAGGGGTTATTTCGTGTTATTCTCCCTTGAATCGCCAGTAGGTGGCACTCCATAATTACTTCCGGGGAGTTCAATACATAAACAATAGATTTTTTTAACACAGCCTCAAACTTTACGATCGTCTTTGTTCTTTATATTATTTATCGATGGCTGGTTTCGGAAGAAGTTATCTAAGATGGAAAGGTAATATTTTTTTCATATAAACATTTAATATAGTTCGCAAGTGTCGACGAGAAATACCGACGTGTTGGTAAACATTACTTGAATAGTAATAATAATGTATTGTCACGTCAAACAAAATAGAACTGGGTCTACGATGGAAGCCTTTTCCCGCTAGAATGAAATAATGAATTTTCCCATTATTTTAAATTTCAGTAAATTAACCAATCCTGTTTCTGACAAAGTCTCTGAAATAGAACCTGAATGTTCGTTATCTATTCACGAACTGAAATCATGGAAAGTTGCAGAATTAAAGGCATGGCTTGATAAAAATAAACTCAAAAAGTCTGGTAATAAAGAAATACTTATAAAGAGAGTTTTTAACTATATGACAAAGTATGATAACTTATATTCGTCAAGTGATGCTTCTAGTGACGAATTTGATGACTTGAAAGTTACCCCAATTTTTCAAGTCTCAAACCCATGGAAACCATTAGACAGCTCAGACATACCTGCAGTTTCCAGCAAAGGTGTAGATAGCTACTTTATTTACCACAAGAATCCAGTCACTGGTGAACGGTTATACTTTGAGAGACAACTAGAGAAAGCAAAGCGGTTATGCAATGAAGGCTTTGTTCGAGATATCGAATTTAATAAGGTACATGATGAGGCTGGATATTGTTATATCCAGGCCAAGTGTTTGCCATCTATGAGGCAAACTGTTCAAATTGGAAATTGTGGAAATACAGCAAAATTTTATTCATAGCATGTGTGTATTATTCCAAAGACAAGTCATATTCTGAGTGCAAAGTGCAACTGTAAGGCAGGAAGTGCAGGACTATGTGCTCATGTAGGTGCTCTACTCTACACACTAGTCAAGACCAAAAATGCATGCACATCAAATGAGTGTACATGGGACACACCAAGACCGTTACAAAGAAAACCAAGTCCAAAAAGGATTTACGATATAAACTTTGTGAAGACTGAGAAAGATAAGATTGTTGAAAAGGTGAAGCCATACCCAGGTATCAACAATGCAGGACCACATAAAGATTGCTCATTTTTAGATGACATTTTAAATGGTCTTAAGGATGTGCAACCCCAAGCAGTCATATACCAGATATTGAGGGGTGATGATTTCAAAATAGACTCATGTTTGTCTGCATATCAGCCACCTTTCATGTATGTGGACAGTGTTAATTTGAAATCAGATATGTGTACCGATGTCTTTCAGTCATTCTTGGACAACATTAGTTTGACTTCGGAACTATGCCAAGCATTAGAACGATCGACACGGGGCCAGGGTTCTAATCAAAACTGGCTGAAGGCTAGGACTTGCCTAATAACAGCGTCTGTGATGGGGGAAGTGTGTCGCAGGACTACAGTTGCACCAGACAATTTATTGAAAAAAATTTGTAGTTATACTAATGTCCCAAAATATGTCAAGAGTATTGGATATGGGAATGCAAATGAATCCGTTGCATTGGCCAAGTACATGCAGAGTCATCTGCAGACATGTGATGATGTCATCGTTGAAACTTGTGGCCTTTTAGTAAGTGCAAAATATCCATTTCTAGGTGCTAGTATTGACGGGCTTGTTACTTGCTCTAAGTGTGGCACAGGCCTAGTTGAAATTAAGTGTCCTTATGGGAGTGACAAATCTGATATTCACTGGAGAAATATGCCCCCGATGGACTGTGCTAGGGACAAGAATTTTTTTTGTCAAATATTAAATGGCAAGTTAACATTAAAGGAATCGCACAATTATATGTTTCAAATACAAGGACAAATGGCTGTTTATGAACTGTCTTGGGTAGACTTTGTTGTATATACAAAGAAAGACATTAACGTTGAGCGAATTAGATTTTCCCCAACAACTTGGGAAATGATGTACACTAAACTTAAAAACTTTTATCTTGATAGCATTATTCCAGAATTTTTTTCAAGAAGAGTGCAAAGGGGAAAATCATTATATATGTCTTGAATGATATTAAAAAGAAGAAATACGAACACATTTGTAGTTTTTAATTATTTTCTGGTATTTTATTTTAAGAGTGGGGGGGAGTAAATTTGTGAGTGCAGCACATATAAGAACAATTTGCTCAGATAAGTGAACGTCAGATATGGGAAAGTATGAGTTGAGAATTCTATAGTTTTTTATTTGTTCCATTTTCATCTCAACAACGATTCGAGTCGAGGCAATTCTGTTTGTTTTAAAAAATTAATTTGATGACATTTGACACTTAGTTGACACCCGGGGAGGAACATTTAAACCAACATCTGTGGGTAGCAAATCTTCAATTGTGAAGCCTTTGTCAGCCATTACGACATCTCCTGTTACGAGCCTTGGCAAAAATCCACCATGCTGTGCTATATGACGGTCAGACACGGTTCCACCCCAGAGTCTTGAAATGAATGTCACCATTCCACTTGGTGACACCCCAATTAAAACTTTTAATGTGTTGGAGTGCTTATATTCTGACCATGTCATCCACTGGGCCTTAAGAGATGAAGGTTTCTCCATATAAAATTCTGTGCAGTCCAAGACAATTCGCGTATCAGGGTGCAACGAAAACAGTCTTGGTAAATTAGCCATAATTTGCTCTCTGGTTGGCCATGTTATAAGGGAACGGCAGTGGTCATACAGAAAGTTCAGCCATGTATTCATAATCCTTGATACCGTTGTCTCAGATACACGAAAAATATCTGATAAATGTTCTTGCAATAGTCCTAATCTCAAACGCATACACACCATCAAAAACTCGTCCGCCGGTCGAAGAGAACGTTTCCTACCAGGTTTTCTAACGCCTGGTTCATGGTATGTCTTATCACCCATTGACCTCGCTTCCCCTTCCCAGTAGTTCAATTTATCGGCACCATGTTTTAATAATGTCAAATAAAACATCCAGAATACTTTGAAAGATACAAATCCTGTATAGAATCTGGTTTTGCTATCATTTCCTTCAATGTCCTCAAATGTCATTTTTGGTAGGTCAATCTGGGAGCCAACACTTGTAGAAGAAAAAGAACTACCACACTGTATACCAACCGACACAGTCTTAACATCATTAGTATTTACACAAGCATGTGACGTTACTACCACTGGGGTCTGTGTGCAGATTTTCTTATATAGTGTTTCACACCCCTCGATTGCGTCCGGGTGATTTTCAATCTCGGACAAAACTGTTTCATTAAATACTTTTCTATTAAGTGGGCGACGCGGAGTTTCGACTTTCTTCGGCTTACTGGGAAATATTGATGGTATTGATTCGTCCGTGAAGGATCCGTCAAAATGTTCACTGCAAACGCGTGTGTGGTCATTCACTATCAGGTTAGCTCTCACATTTCTCAAGCGTTGAATCCACAGTCGTTTAATATGACATTTCTTTTCTGACATCGGAAAGCGATGTAAGACAACTTTAGCTCCATTTTCATTGTATGAAGAAGATGTATTACTGCAGCCTGGAATGCAGCAGTACTTTTTCCCCCATTGTATTGCATACAAAACCTGAAATTAAAATTAAAATAAATATTGACTATATGTTGGGGTTTTTTTTGGTTTTTTTTTTTTTAAACAACTCAGGCCATGTATTAAAAAAAAAAATAGCCATGAATGAATTTTCTTATATAGTATACATGATAAACGCATGAAAAATAGATGAAATAGTACTAATTTAAAGAAAAAAACAACGGACACTAACAATAATAAAGAAAAGCGAAATCGAAACTAAGGAATCTGAATCGCCCGATCTCGTAAAATACTTTATTTTCCTTCATTTCACCGTGTTTTTAAGACGAGGAAAATAACGATACGTACTTGTAACTACGGGTTTTATTTGTCTGTTGATCTTTTATCTTCAGTCACGCCTTTCTTTTGTCCTCTCTCGTGTCTTTGTTTACGTTGAATGGCCAGCGGGCGACGAACTCCCCGGAAGTAGAATTCGTATAAACTAAGAGTAGACAACTCACGGCAAACTAGATTGCGGAACCCGCCCATTGGAAGAGGCCCTGCGTCATCATTCGGACGTCTTTGGTGGTGTCTGGTCTCGGAATAACCTGTACCGGCTGCAACCCCATACCTATCCCCTAGCCCACATTGTCAATACCGACGACGAACAAGACCCCGGCAGCCATTGGACAAGCCTTTGCCGATTTCAGTCAACGTCACGGACCCACTACCCATCAACCCCAATGGTTACAGAGTTTAACGAGTTTTGTGGGTGGACATTACTGTTTATTTTTTATCTGCCATTCGAAACGATGCCTGCAATTGTTTTGCATGCGCAGGTCACTTCCGGCCCCCTTAGCAACTGTCACTTCCGGTGATGACGCCACGAATAGCGTCATTTCCTGTGATGACGTCATCACCGGAAATGACGCAAATAACAGGAAATGACGTCTTCCTAACATTCATTTTCGGTGATAGGGGATTTCCTCTGGCGATTCCCTTTTTCTCTCGCCCTTTATCGGGAGTTAAATTTTCTCGCCCCTTCTCGTCTTTTCTCGGGAGTTCCCGCACCCCTTTTCTCGTTCTTTCTCGGGGATTCCCTCCCCTTTCTCGTTTTCTCTCGCTCTTTTACGGGGATTTCCCCCTTTCTCGTTTTTCCTCACCCTTTCTTCGGACTTTTTAATAACATTTTTAATAACATTTTTAATAACATTTTTAATTATAGAACTAAATGAAATGAAATGAAATGCAATGGGCTTTAACGTCCTACTGTTCTGCTACTAATCTAGCTAATGAAGACGGGCATACGCCATACAGTGTGCTTTGAGGGAAATTTGGCCCGGGCAGCGGCGCTACGGCCTACTCTTATATCGAATTCCAACTGCCAAGGGATCGTTTACGTGCACGCCAATATGTACACGGGACCTCGGTTTTTTGTCCCATCCGAACGACTAGACAGCTGTCCTTGTCAGACCCTACGTCCTGCATCACTGACAAGGGAAAACCACGCCGGAAAATCTGGATGAACTTTCTCGGCCAATGCAGAGATCGAACACCCGACCTCCAGGCTAGCGAGCCAGCGTCTTACCCACTTAGCCACGTGATCCCCTAATTATAGAACAATAGAACAAATCAACAATTGAACAAGAACGTATTTACATTTTTGAAAAAGAACAACACGTTTGTCCACCCAAATGATTTAAGGATGGAAAATGATTTTGAGCCCATTGGTTCACCAGCACATCATTTTGCCGGGTATTTTGGGATAGCTTGGTCCAACACCAACCCAAAACAAACAAAAAAATCAATTTTAGCATACAAATCCTACGGGATGACATGTTAGACCACACTAATAGTGAAAAATCTAAATTAACGAGCTTGTAAATAAACACAATAGGCCGTAGTTTGTAAATGGTCTCCTGTTTCTGAAATTAATACATTTCCGGATAGCCGGGCTCATGGTCGAAATAGGCTGCCGTTTTGTGAATTCGTCTCCAATTTCCGAAATTGATACATTTCTGGTTAGCCTCCTTCCAGGAATGGTTGGTGGCTTTGGAATCAAAATACTTTCAAAGCGTTTTACGAATCCGAAATCACCGAAATTTGCTAATGAAAAACTTGACCTACATAACTGTAACTTTTTAAATCTATTTTACAAATTCTTTTTTCTTTAGGTACCTTAAAACATTTACTTTAAATCTGCTATTTCCAATTTTCGAAATTCGAATATTACGACATTGACATCTCACCCCGGAAGTAAAACCAACATGACAACTTCTTGAATATTAGTACGATTTTCATGAAATTAGGAATGTAAGTGAAATGAAATGAAATGAAATGGGGTTTAACGTCCTACTTTTCTGCTGAGGAATGTAAGTAGATCTCGTTGATCCAACTTCAACGATGTTCATAGAAATTATTTAAGTTATCTTCCCTTAGAGAAAATAAGGATAAACATAGGTCAGATTACTGATGCGTACACAAAATATGAAGGCTATTAATAGAACTGGAAGTGCCATCATCTTGAAATGTGAAAAATCACTTAGGCTTTTGTGATATTTTACTTACAGACATGGGAGTTACATTGTCTGAATCCTTGAAGGAATGCCTAAAAAACGTCAATGCACAATTTTAATTTCGGTCAACTGAATGTCACCATTTTGAATTGAATATGAAAAACAGTGAAAAATCCACTGTAATGGACGCAAAAAATAAACATAATAGGCCCTAGTTTAGCGAATTCGTCTCCTATTTCCGAAATGAATACATTTTTGGATATTGTTGACAAAATTAATAACATCTAATATCAAGTAATGCCTGGTTGTTATTACAAATTTCTGACCGATTTAATTCGTAACAAATAACCGCATTTCTTGCCCGGTTGAAATGCTTCTCGTTATCCTTTTTGATATTCTTTATATAACCCATGGCATGTTTCAGCAAATGACCGTGAATATGAACGCTTCCATATCTGCCTGGCAGATCTAGAAAGCTTATTGTTTCTGTTAAGATTATTATTATTATTATTAGAGTTTCACACTGCGTAGCTTGTGTGAAACACTGTTGTTTTTGTTAAGGTTATTCTTCTTATTATTAAGCTTCCATATGTATTACATATGAAAGCTTATTGTTCTGTTAAGATTATTATTTTTTTTGTGTATTTTCTGCAAATCCTATTTCTCAGAATCTATCCATAGGATCTTTCTGAAACTTACGAACGAAGAAATTTACCTACATACCTATAACTCTGTGACTATTAGACCTATTCTACTAATTCTTTTTTCTTTGAGTACCATGAAAAAAATCATTTTTATCTGCAATTTCAGATTTTCGAATTTCGAAAATTCGTCGCTGTGATTTCGAACCGGAAGTTGACACCAACTTGACAACTTCTTAAATAGTTGCACGATTTTAATGAAATTGAAAAATGCGACTTGAAAAATGTCATTAGAAATTTTTTACATTATCTCCCCTTGATGAAATTAGGGATCAAATTTTTCCAAAAAATCGACGAAATATAAGTCAGATTGCCTTGAAAATTTGTTTCTGTACTAGCTACGACACTACTGATTCGTACATAAAAAATAGAGTTTGTAGCCCAAACCGGAAGTCCCACCATCTTGAAATGTGAAATATCGCTAAGGCTTTTTTGATATTTTACTAACAGACAAGGGAATTATATTTTCAGAATCCTTGAAGGGAAGCCCATAAAATGTAGGAATTAAAATTTCGATTTTTGGCAAATAATACACGCCATTTTGAATTGAAAATGAAAAATAGCGAAAAATCCACATTAATAAGCTTGAAAACATACACAATTGGTCGTGGCTTAGAGAATCTGTCCCCTATTACCGAAATTAATAAATTTCAGGATAGCCTCGATCATGAGTACCATGAGTACCAAATTTCAGGATAGCGTGGATCATGGTCGAATGTTTGGTATTTGAATATTTCAAAAATTCGAATTTCACCTTTGATGTTTTCCGTGCTGACAAGGTTTGTTTTCGAGTTTAGCTGGTTTTGACTTCGCGCGTGCGCTACGCTGGAGCCAAAGGTACCATGAGTACCAAATTTCAGGATAGCCTGGATCATGGTCGAATGTTTGGTATTTAAATATTTCAAAAATTCGAATTTCGCCTTTGATGTTTTCCGTGCCGACAAGGTTGTTTTCGAGTTTAGCTGGTTTTGACTTCGCGCATGCGCTACGCTGGAACCAAAGGTACCATGAGTACCAAATTCCGGCGAGGAACTTTTCAGGTTGGTACCTAGGTACCCTTAAAATTTCTAGGTGATACCTGCATTCGTTCAAGTCGTTTGTTCTTGGCACGGCTCCAGGTCAACTGCCGTTCGTCTTTTTTTTCTAAGTCAATTTACGGCTTCTATAAGGGGAAAAAAATGGAATTTGGACACAATACGCCCATTACCACACCGGACTCTTTTCTTTACCCCCATTTTCATCCCATTAAAAAAAAAGAGTTTTAGCAAAAAAAAAACGATTTTCGGAATTTAATATTGGTTTTAATTAATTTTGAAATTGCAAATGCAAAGAGATTTTATTGCCTCTTCCGTATGTGATAGGTATTAGTACTATACACATTATCCTTAAAAGACAATTTTTTAAAATGACCGCAACGATGTTTCGACACTAGAAACCGAAATCGCCTATTTTGACCTATTTTGACTGCTGAGGCATCTTTCCGGTGGTCCAAATCTCTGGAATTTCTAGCAGTTGGCTGCGCCGCGATGATATTTATCACATATTAAAAGGAGAAAATGCTGGGATATCAAGAACAATAAACATTCGATAAAATACGGCAATTTTTTAAGCAAAAAAACTTTAATGGGTGGGGGTGGGTTTCGAATTTATTTTCAACGTTCTCGGAATCCCACACTCTTCTATTTTTAATATGTGATAGCTAGAATCCCAAGGTACATTCAGTGCAAATTTGAAGGCAATCGGATTACCCGAACGTTGCCTGGGCAGTGCAGATCAACCCCGGTCGCGAAAATTTGCTCTTTCTTCAACGCGTATTGTAATAGATCAATACGGGTCCACGATCCACCATCATAAACCAAACCACTCCGAAATGTACCCAAAATCGACCATAATTTTTTTTTGATTTCGCGCATGCGCCAAGCTGGAACCAAAGGTACGATGACTACCAAATTCCGGCGAGGAACTTTTCACGTTGGTACCTAGGTGCATTGAAAAATTCAAGGCCATACCTGCATTCGTTCAGGTCGTTTGTTCTTGACACGGTTCCAGCCGTTCGTTTTTTTCCGATATTTACGGCTTCTGTAAGGGCGAAAAAGTGGAATTTTGCTACGACACCGGCACCGATTGTCCGAAAACCATGCAATTTGGACACAATACGCCCATTACCACCCCGGACTCCTATTTTGATCAGATTTTAAAAAAAAAGGAATATTAGCAAAAAGTTTTAGCAGATTAAAAAAAAGGAGTTTTAGCCAAAAAAAAAAACGATTTTCGGAATTTAAATTTGGTTTTAATTAATTTTGAAATTGCAAATGCAAAGGGATCTTATCGCCTCTTCCGTATGTGATTGCTATTAGTACTATACACATTATCCGTAAAAGACATTTTTTTGACTTTATCATACATTAAATATTATATGCATGCGGTTAATTTTTATACGCCCACATTGAAATGTATATTGTCGTCGCCGCCGTATGGCCGGCTAAAGTTAATATCCGATTACTTTAAATTTATACACAGTGTTAAAGGTCATGACACGAAGAAGCCTATTGATTTTCAGCGATTTCCGATAATTACTGTCAGAATTATGGCCCTTGATCACTTCAAAAAATCTTGTGCACGCTCTAGAGGCTAAATTTAGTATCCGATTGACTTTAAATTTATACACAGTGTTTAAGGGACGAAGAAGCCTATTGATTTTCAGCGCTTTCCGATAAGTAGTCAGAGTTATGGCCCTTGATAACTTCAAAAAAATCTTATGGACGCTCTATAGGCTAAATTCAATATCCGATTGACTTTAAATTTATACACAGTGTTTAAGGTTATGAGATGAAGAAGCCAATTGATTTTCGGCGATTCCGGTTGAATCCTTTGAAAATCACACCTAACTCTAAAACTGAATGCAAGGAACGGGCGTACTCTGTATATAATATATGGTTTTCTAAATATGCCTTGATGGTAGCCACAAGTCGACAATTTTTGTTTTGTATTTTTCTCATCTTGTTCATAAGGTAAATGTAATTTTTCAGATACCCTATAACATTTATACTTATCGTTTCAATAGATTCTAATAACCCCTTTTGCAGTTAATATGAAAGCTTTGATATCTGCTATGCAGATCTAGTTATTATTTTTTTTTTTCCAAATCTTGTCGGATCGAAACGATTTCTTCGGTTTTATTGGGAAAGTGGGTGTGATTTAGATAATAAAGCTATTTTGGGCATTCTGTGACAATGCTAAATGTCTGGTTTTTATTTTAAAAATGCCGTAGTATTAACAATAATCATCGAATTTTAACATATACTATTCAAAAAAAGTAGGGGATATTTGATTTTGGGGGCATAATACTAAAATATGCAAATGACTACGAAAAAAGTCACTATAGAACCTAACAGAAGAAACAATTCCAGTTACATGTGACGCCCAAACGCACCAATAGCTACCGCATGGAATGCAGGTGATGCTTGGGATCATCATGGGGGTCCAACCCAAGATTTGCACGACTCTGACTTTGAATGTTACAGTCATTGTGGCATTGAATTCCAGGGTGGAAACATCAGTTTAATTGTTTTAGTGACCAGAAAACAAATTTTGATATGCGTCGGCTTACTCAAAATGAAAGGTTACGTGCCCTTGGCATGCTACAGATCGGCACAACACAGGCGGTTGTGGCGCGGACGATGAATGTTTCTCAATCTGTCATAAGCAGGCTATGGTCCAGATACCGTGATACACAATCTGTACAGGACAGACCACGCTCAAGTCGACCAAGGGCGACAACTCAAGCCCAGGATCGATTTATCCGTACCTTGGCCTTGAGAAATCGTGTCATCACAGCAAATCAGATCAGCGCTCGTCTTCAAACAGACACTGGTGTGAGAGTGAGTGGCCAGACGATTCGGAATCGACTGCATAGGGGTCACCTTCGCGCCCGACGTCCTCGCGTGATCCCTTGTTTGAGAGATCATCACATTCAGGCAAGACGTCGTTGGTGTAGGGATCGTCAACACTGGGATAATCGACGCTGGAGCAATGTGATGTTTTCAGATGAGTCAAGGTTCACTGTTGATTTTTTGGACAGACGTAGGAGGGTGTGGCGTCGTCGAAACGAGCGCTTCCAAGACGTTAACGTCATCAGACATGATCGATTTGGGGGTGGTTCTGTTATGGTGTGTGGAGGCATCACTGTTGCTGGAAGAACGGCTTTACATGTTGTTGCAGGGCGTGTTACAGGCCAGTACTACCGGGACAACATCTTGGCAGTCCATGTTGTGCCGTTCGCACGACGTCATGGCCGCCGTTTCATCTTCCAGGATGACAACGCAAGATGTCACAGGGCCAGAATCGTTACAGGTTACCTCCAACAACAGAACATCACCACATTACCTTGGCCAGCACTGAGTCCAGACCTCTCCCCCATCGAGCATGTCTGGGACATGCTTGGACAGAGGTTACGTCAACGTCAACAACGTCCTGCCAATGTCCAAGAACTTGCTGCTGCGTTGCAACAGGAATGGGACAATCTGGACCAAAATGACCTTAGACGTCTCATTAGGAGTATGCCACGTCGGATCAATGCTTGTTTGGCAAACAGAGGAGGATTTACCCGTTACTGACTTGGTTGTGATGCTGTGGTAACTTTGCTGTTTGACCCCGGGTATCATTTTACCCTTATAATGGTCAGTCTGTGCCTTACTTAGTCTAACGATCATTTGGAATAAATCGATGAATGTGAACTTCATTTCATTTTGTCATTTGTTTCTTCGTCAGTTTCATTAGGTGACTTTAATAACACTTAAAAATCAAATATCCCCTACTTTTTTTGAATAGTATATTATGCATTTTGACATAGCCGGAGACAAGGCACATAGCTGTGCTACTTTTGATTTTTGATTGTCGACGAATCTTCGTAGATATTAAGCGACAAATTTCGAAAATTTAAAATTTTACAAAAAACTTTTTTATTTATGAATATTTTTATATGGCATTTTAACCAGTTTTGAAGAGTTATTCGATTTGACTAAAATTGTCAACATTTTTTGTGTCTGTAATTTTCCTTGGCCGCCATTGGCTAATTCAGTTTTTCAGTCCTAGATTAATTATTTATTATTCGATTTGCATAAAAGAAAGTTCATATGCTGCATGGTCCAAAATGTCATTTTTTTTGTTACCGGTAAAGATTACTTTCGGCAAAGGAAGTGACGTAAAATCAGCAAAAACTACAATTTTGACAGATTTTGACAGTTCGGTACAACTATTTGAAAGCAAATATCATTTTTTTCAAATCTGATTTAACTGAAAGGGTGCGCCCTGTAAAGGCGCACAAAACATCGGGCTCAGTTTTTTTAATTTCGATTTCGTTTTCGGGTCATTTAGATTAAAAGGCGAAAAAAGGTGTATAAATAAGCTATTTATAACCCATCCACCGTCTTCATATTTCAAAATATTTCATCGTAACTTTCATAACCTCGTAGCAATAACCCATACAAAGAGAATGTATCTCAAAATTAGTGTGTAATATCATCAGTTGTCGAGAAATAGGCAATTTTGCATGAGTCACATTTCGTGCTATTTCGCCTGTACAAGAATCAATTATTATTCAATTTTCAATTTTCTTTCACCATTTGATGACGAATGCCACGTTTAACTATATTAAACCATTTTAACACCTTTACTGTCACCGGAAGTGACGTCATTTGGGCAAAAAACTGAATTTTAGCCTTCAAAAGCGATATTTTTTTCAAATGAGTCGTATATGTTATTTGTTTAAAAGTATGATATTTGATTTCAATCAACAAATAGAATGAACCTATACGACCATACAGATACCACAAAATGGGTTCTAACTTGTAAGGTTTCAGAGAAATAGATGATTTTCTACTAATCACTTTTCAAGGTTTTTGGTCTATAACAGTGTCAATTATTATTCGATTTTCATAAACTTTTCACCATGTGATGTCTTATGCCATTTCTGATTTCCTAAAACTAATTTTACATTTTCATTCTCACCGGAAGTAATGTCATTTTAGCAAAAACTGTATTTTTAGCCTTCAAAACAAATATTTTTTGAAGTGAGTTATATTTAGTATTCGTTTAACATTATGATATTTCATTCCAATGGAAATATAGATTGGATACATACGATCATAAATATGTCAAAAAATAGCTTTAGCATCTTCTCTTGCAAAGAAATAACCAATTTCGTCAGGATCACTTTTTAAGACTTTTCGCATTTTTATTACAGTTTATGGGTTCTAAATTAATTATTTATTGCCTAATTTGTTTAAAACAACAGCTCATATACTTCTTGGTGCAAATTCTCAATTTGTTTCTACCTATAAAGTTTTCTGTCGGCACCGGAAGTGACGTAATTTTGCCTAAAATTTAAATTTTGACGGGTCGGGAGGTCTTTTCTTAAGGAAAAATCTTAATTTCTACAAATCTTATCAATGAAGATGAATGCTCCTACTACAGACGCAAAATATGTCGGGCTTAGTTTTTTGGGGTTTTTTTATATCGGTTTTGTATTTGCGCCATTTTGATTTAAGGTTGAAAAAAGGGAGTAAAAATCAGCTATTGACAACCTATTCATCGTCTTCATATTTTAAATTATTTCTATGCAACTTTCATAATTTTGTAGCATTAATACATACGAGGACAGTCCCAGCTAACAAAATTTAGTTTTCCGAACGTTTTCAAAACATTATTTTTTCGTTATTTAACGTTCGTTGTGTATGTTTGGGGCACGTGACCCAGGAAAGTTTTGTTGTCGTAACGTAAACGTTTTTACAAACGTTACAGGATACCTTTACTGAACATTAATGTTAACGTATTGAAAACGTTAACGTTAACGTTTTGAAATATTAATTATTATCGTTATTTCACGTTAGTTTTGAATGTTCATCTGACGTAAGCCAGGAAAGTTTTGTTGTCAAAAGGCCAACGTTTTTTACAAACGTAACAGGATAAGTTAACTGAACATTAATGTTAACGTTTTGAAAACATTAGTTATTCTGTTATTTCACGTTCATTATGAATGTTTGGGCAAGTGACCCAGGAAAGTTTTGTTGTCGTAACGTAAACGTTTTTACAAACGTTACAGGATACTTTTAATGACCATTAATGTTAACGTATTTAAAACGTTAACGTTAACGTTTTGAAAACATTAGTTATTATGGTTATTTCAGGTTAGTTTTGAATTTTCATCTCACGTAAGCCAGGAAAGTTTTGTTGTCAAAAGGCCAACGTTTTTTACAAAAGTTACTGGAAAAGTTAACTGAAATATTAATGTTAACGTTTTGAAAACATTAGTTATTCTGTTATTTCACGTTCGTTGTGAATGTTTGTGGCACGTGACCCAGGAAAGTTTTGTTGTCGTAACATTAATGTTTTTAAAAACGTTACAGGATACCTTTACTGAACATTAATGTTAACGTATTGAAAACGTTAACGTTAACGTTTTGAAAACATTAGTTATTATGGTTATTTCACGTTAGTTTTGAATGTTCATCAGACGTAAGCCAGGAAAGTTTTGTTGTCGTAAAGCCAACGTTTTTACAAACGTAACAGGATAAGTTAACTGAACATTAATGTTAACGTTTTGAAAACATTAGTTATTATGGTTATTTCACGTTAGTTTTGAATGTTCATCTGACGTAAGCCAGGAAGTCTTGTTGTCGTCAGTTCCACCTTATTTACAAATGTTACAGGATACGTTAAGCAGACGTCACTTTTAACGTTTGTAGCACGAATTCAAATAGTCTGTCTATTCAAAATCGTTACTAGAAAATGTTCCTGAAACGTTCCCGGAACACAAAGGTTCGCTTGACGTGAACCAGGAAAGTTTTTTTGTCGTTCTCCCAACTTTCTAAAAGAACGTTATAAAATATACTCGTGGCACGGATTAAAAATGTTTTCATAAAATGATCCCAGGACATTATCTAAACCTTTATTTCGGTTCGCTTTATGTTATGGGGAAGGTACCAGTAACGTCTACAGCATGTATTACACTTCACCTATTTAACGTTCCGGATAACGTCAAGCATGTGTTAAATTATCCTAACCTAAACGTTACAGATAACCTCTGGAGACTGTGTTAAATCCCTCCGTTGTAAGGTTTCAGATAACGTCTATAGCATGTGTTTTATTTCCCTCCTTGAACGTAAACGTTCCCTATAACGTCTAAAGCATGTGTTAATTTCTAACCTCAATACGTTACATATAACGTCTACAGCATTTGTGAAATTCCTCTCGGTAAACGTTCCCGATAACGTCTACAGCATGCGTGAAATCCCCCTCCATAAACGTTCTCGATAACGTCTATAGCATGCATTAAATCCCCCCCCCCCAACATTACCGATAACGTCACTATAGTAGCACGTCTTTCAATTCTACCCCTGAAACGTTCTCTATAACGTCTATAGCATACATTAAATTATTCCCCCTAAACGTTACAGATAACGTGTAACTCGAGTATAACCTGTAATATCATTTCTTCAAAGGTCAACTTAATTCTATCATCAAAAATATGAATATTAACCAGAAATTTTTTTAAAATAAATTTAATAAGTAATGATAACAATAAATTAAAAAGTATAGGCCTAAATCAATATCAAAGAAATCATACATCAATATCACAGAAACATTTAATAATCCTACAGTAATCAGAATCACAGAATCAGTATATAATCATATAGTAACACAGAATCAGTATATTATCATACAGTATCAGTGCATCACAGCATCTTGTATAATCCTACAGTATCACAGATTCAGTATACATGTATAATCATGCAGAATCAGTATTATAATTATGCAGTATCAGTATTATAATCATATAGTATCAGTATTATAATCACATAGTATCACAATCTCACAGAATCAGTATATTATCATAAAGTATAACAGAATCAGTACATTATCATACAGTATCAGTATACAATCATAAAGTATCACAGAATCAATATATTATCATACAGTATCACAGTATCGGTATATAATCACAAAGTTTCGCAGAATCCATATATTATCATACGGTATCACAGTATCGGTATATAATCACAAAGTTTCACAGAATCGGTATATTATCATAGTATCTCTCTAATCACTATCTTATCATACAGTACCACAGTATAAGTGTATTATCATATTTTATCACAAAATTTTATTATACTCATACAGTATCACAGACATTGGAATCACAAAATCATTATATAATCATACAGTATCACAGTAATCAGAACCGAAATGAAATGAAATGGGGTTTAACGTCCTACTGTTCTGCTGCTAACCTGGGCTAATGAAGGCGGGCATACGCCATACAGTGTGCTATGAGGGAAATTTTGCCCGGACAGCGGCACTACGGCCTACTCTTATATCGAATTCCAACTGCCAAGGGATCTTTTACGTGCACGCCAATGTGTACACGGGACCTCGGTTTTTCGTCCCATCCGAACGACTAGACAGCTTTCCTTGTCAGCCCCTCCGTCCTGCATCACTGACAAGGGAGAACCACGCCGGAAAATCTGGATGAATTTTCTCGGCCAATGCAGGGATCGAACACCCGACCTCCAGGCTAGCGAGCTAGCGTCTTACCCACTTAGCCACGTGATCCCCCGTAATCAGAACCACAGAATCAGTATATAATCAACTAGTATCACAGAATCAGTACATGTAATCAGCATATAGTATCAAAGAAGCAGTATATAATCATCATATAGTACCACAGAACCAGTATATAATCATGCAGTATCAAAGTAATCAGAATCACAAAATCTGTATACAATCTTATATTACAGTATCAGAACTATTCAGAAGCACAAAATCAGTATATATTATTATCATACAGTATCACAGAATCAGTTTACATATTGTCATACAGTATCACAGAATCAGCATATAATCATGCAGTATCAAAGAATCAGTATATAATTATGACTCATCACTATTATTTGTATCTTGTAAGGTAAATCTTCTGTAATTATAAAACAAGTCAAAATGAGGCAAGTTAGCTTTGGCATGAAATGTCTATACAAATATCCAGTAAACTAATGAGTGAATGACAGTACATAATATGGTTGTGCTTATTGTGTCCAAAATATAACCTTCTTCATTTTCCCAATTCGGAGCAGAACAGTAGGACATTAAACCCCATAACATTTCATGTCATTTCCAAAATACCAATCATCCCCCGAAATATCATATCAAAACTATTCCAATATGTTTACAACCAGTGTCTCAACTGGCACTGCTTTGAAGAAAGTATTTGTAACAAATGCAAGTATAGACAGCAGTGGGCAAATTTTGAAATCTATATTTATAATAATAATTTTTGAAATATTTATACATAAATAAAACTTTGCATTATATTGTAAATTCAACAGGTAGACATCATTTAATCACAATTTTCCCAAAATATTACTAATCAAATTCAACAGGGAGACATCATTTAATCGCAATTTTCCCAAAATATTGCTAATAAAACCGGAAATTCCTAATCAATTGCCTAAATTTACCTCATTTGATCGGCATTTCTGCAAATCGTGTTCGAAAAAATAATGAGAACCATGGCCGCAATAACATTTGAATATGTGTTATAAATTTTTATAATTCCTAATAAATGCTTTGGATACTTCTCAGCTAAGATTTTCGCAAGTCTGTTTAGATCTCCTCATCGTAGATAAGACAAATCTTTGGACTAGAGTCACACTTAAGTTTTGGACTTATGATTTTCTCTGGCCCAATGAAGTTTCACAAATATTGGAATTTTACAGACTGATGGACTGACTTTTATGGCAACAATATTCTCTCAAATTGAAAATATGAAAAAGTTGATTACCTGAGCATATTTGAGGGTATCTCCAATGTAATCATTGAATTCTTTAATAGTACTGTTTATATGTAATTTTCTACAGGCTTCTGAAATCAAATTTAAGATTAGTTAAACATGTGTTAAGTGTTTTAGGGTGCATGATAAATATAAACTTAATCAGATAATGATTTTGTTGACAATCAATAGGCCAATAACCTAAAACGCGATTTTTCGCACAATCAGGGGCTATAATCCCAGAAGTCACAATCCGATATGCACTAATAACTAAAGGAACCAAGATTATTGGTATAGAAACATATAAAGATTTATCAAAATCAGATAAAAATTGTAACATACTTTTATACTATTTGTGTACAAGGAGCAGCCATTTTGTCGGGCAGTTTCGGTCTGATTTTCACGAAATTGCGACCTACATGTAGAGGCACCACAAGCTAAAAACATGTTTTTTTTTGTACAATCAGGGGACGGGTCATAACCAAATGGAACCAATATTTTGGGGTTATATACACATACATTTCATGTTTGATCAAAATCGGATAAAAAAATACTTTTACACAATTTGCATACACCGAGACAGTGTCCATTTCGGCAGGTAGTATATCAGTCCGATTTTCAAGAAATTTGAATGGAACTACCATTAGGATGTAAAGGTGATATAATATATTTAAATGTTTTTTTTTTAAAATTGAATACAAAAGTGATTTTTCGAACAATCAGGAAGATGCAATACGATATGCGCAAGCAAGGAACCAAGATCTTTGAGTTATGCAGGACAACCTTTGGGTTATGACGAATATTACACAGTGAAAGTAAATCAGTTTATATATATATATACGTCCATATTACATTTACACGTGCTTTTTTAATCAATTTCAACCATTTTAAGGTTTCAAAGCACAGATTTACCTCCTTTAAAACTTGTTTATTGTTGTGTTTTTTTTCCATTTTAATTAAGTTAATTTTTGCACGAGGGAAATTCTGACCGAACAGCGACGCTATAGTATTCTCTTATATCTAATCCTAACAGAAGTTCTTTTACGTGCACGCCAATGTGCACACGGGACATCTTTGGTTTGATTTTCACAAAATTCAAACTCAACTGTAATTGGGTGTAAGGGTGATATGTTTAAACAATTTATGCAGTAGGACAAAAATTGTGATCTCTAGAGGTACCACAAGCTAAAAATGGTAATATGTTTGAACGATATTTGAAGTCCTATAAAATTGTGACCTTTAGAGAGACCACAAGCTAAAAACAAGATTTTCCATTCACCCAGTGGTAAATATCCAGGTAATCCACACTGCCTTGCTTAATTATCGCAAGGAACCAAGATCTTTTCGTTTTAAACATAAATAATTTTCAGTTTCCTTTGTTACATGAGGTGATAAACTACATATTAATCACCAAAACAATACTAATTTTTTTTTACCATCTATGTTCCAAACTTGGTCCAGAAGTATGATAACAAGCCATTGATGAGGCTGATGTCCTCCACCGAAATCCCAAAATAAATAGAGGACACATATTGATTAATCGCACATTTTTCAAAAGTATCAAGCAATCAAACTGATTATCAACTATACACTAAGTTTCATCACTCTATATCAGACACAATCAAAGTTATCTTGTCCCAAAGCATCGACCAATGAAATTGCTTAGCTTTGCTTAGCTTTAGCTTGAAATGTTAATCATTGAACTCAATCAAGTCATTCACCTAATGAACATCTACGTCAAGTTAAAACATTGTACGTCAATTAAAATCAGGGTTGTTATGTTCCAAAGTCTTGACCAATCAAATTGCTTATCGCTACTTAGCATCAGTAGAAAATTCTCATCATCGAACTTAGTCAAGGTAATGATATGATGAATCTATACTCAGAGTTTCATCACTCTCACTTAATTATAAACAACGTTATCGTGCCCCAAAGCATCAATTCAACCAATCAGATTGCTTATTTCTGCTTACCGTAAGCAGAAAATGTTTATCACTGAACTCCATCAAGGCATTCACTTAATGAACGCCTTTGAACATTCTACCTCAATTAGAAGGAGAGTTATTGTGTTCCAAAGTCTCGACCAATCAAATTGCTTAATGCTCTGCTTACCCTGAGCAGAAAATGTTCATTCGAACTTAGTCAAGGTATTGATGTGATAAAACTATACACCAAGTTTCCTCACTCTCTCTTCATTAGAACTAAAGTTATCATGTCCCAAAGTATCAACCAATCAAATTGCTTTCTCTGCTTAACCTAAGCAGAACATTCTCATCTTCAAACTCCATCCCCCAATAAAGATCTATGCCAAGTTTGACAGAAAATGCTCATCTTCTAACTACATCAAGGCATTGACCTAATAAACACCTTCACCAAGTTTGAACATTCTAGTTCATTTAGAAGGAGAGGTATTGTTTTCCAAAAAGTGTGACGGACATACAGACGAACCCATTTTAATAGTCCTGTGCTTTCTTTGGAAGGCGGGGGACAATAAAAAGGGTTGATGAGAACAAAAGTCAAATGTTCTCAGTTATACCTGCATGGATTTTCATTAAATTTGGTATGAACAATGAACAATGCTAATTGCAAGTCCCAAAAAAATACTGGACAATTTTGGGCCATAGACTGCGATTTGTCAGGTATTCATGGAAATGCCAAAAAACGATGAGTTTTCTAAAATTTCTTGGAAAGTCTGTTAGTACCATACATGCCAAATAGATTTAATGATAATCCCCCCATTAGATCGAAAGTAGAGGTTATAAGCGACATTTCGACACCAAAAACCGTAAAATATCAACGCAAAGTCTTTTAAAATCTTTGTTCATTATTTACCTTCAAACAATATTTTGTGATTTTCGGTCGATTCGTTGAATACGTCCACAACAAGTTCTAAAATACAACAATTCGGACGTAAAAGTAAATATTTACTTCAGTGCACTACTCTGCTGCTCTAAAAATCATTTTATACATTCAAAAATGGTAATCTTCGATCATCAATATATGAAATTCAGCCATGTTCCAGTCGCGATAGATGGTAGACCTGGATAATTGCGTCTTACAGCGAATTCCTTCTGATTTATTCAAGAACTGATCTAGGTCGGGGAAAACTTCTTGTTTGCTATAAATAATATGTATCTTTCCGCTTGTAGCCTACCTCAATTATTACACAACAAACGGTCGGGCTGTTATTGTGTCCTCTGGGTTATTTTACACAAGGAACAAGTGTGCAAAGTCTTAATAAGTTTGGTGTTGAAAAGTTAGTGCGTATCGGAGACTACCCAACTCAACGCCCTTAATAATGACAATTTAGCATAACAAGCGGTTTCCAGGCAACCATTTTGTCGAGAAATTTCAGTACGATTTTCACAAAATTTAACTCCGCCATCGTTTGTGCGTAACCGTGATATATTTAAACTTTTTTTTTCAATTGGATAAAAATTATAACCTCTACAGGTACCACAAGCTGAAAACGTTACTTTTTGTTCAATCAGGGGCCCCACCGTTATCCAGAAAATTACGATCTGATATGAGCGAATGTCAAAAGGAACTAAGATCTTTGGGTTTTACACATACAGTTCAAGATTTATCAAAATTGGTTAAAAATTGTGACTTCTAGAGGGTCCACAACCTTGGTATTACATACTTTTACACAATTGGTGTAGACAGAGCAGCCTTTTTGTCGAACAGTTTTGGTCCGATTTTCATGAAATTCGAACTCATCAGGATTAAAAGGGTTTTTTTTAAAACTGAATACAAATTGTGACGTCGAGAGGGTCCACAATCTAAAAACATGATTTTCTTTAACAATCAGGGCCCGTAATCCAGGAAGTTGCAACTGATTTGCACAAACATTGAAAGGAACAAAGATCTTGCGGTTATAAAAATAAATTTCAAGCCTCAAGTTTCATCACAGCCAAATAAAAATTGTGACAGTCAACCAGCCAAAGTAAAAACGTGATTTTCAGTGCAATCAGTGGCCATAAACAATAAAGTGGTCCGACACATGCCAATTTCGAAAGGAACCGAGATGTTTGGAAAATTTCGGATAATATTGTGACCTGTCGAGCGCCGACAATCAAATTGTGGACTGGCTGGGCTAATGAAGACGGGCATACGCCATACAATGTGCTATGAGGGAAATTTTGCAAGGGCAGCGGCGATACGGCCTACTCTTATATCAAATTCCAACTGTCAAGGGATTTTTTACGTGCACACCAATGTGTACACAGGACCTCAGTCTTCCGTCTCATCCGAATGACTAGACAGCTGTCCTTGCCAGGCCCTCCGTCCTGCATCACTAACAAGGGGAAACCACGCCGGAAAATCTGGATGAACTGTCTTGGCCAATGCAGGGATCGAACACCCGACCTCCAGGCTATTGAGCCAGCGTCTTTACCATGTGATCCCCCTGGACTGACGTCCAGGCAGGGGCGAATCAGGTCGACGACATGATATACCGGTACGGTCACATGAAAATGTGAGAAACTTCCAAAATATGGGCATATAAAAAAACAGTAAGCTTATATTATCCAACATAGATATGCATGTAAATTATTGTGATACGAGTTGAAATAATAGTGGATTTGGTTACAAGTGAAACTTCACAAATTACTTGGAGTAAATTTGGAGGGGCCATTAGACACAATGAAATGAAATTAAACGTCCTACTGTTCTACTCCAAACTGGGCTAATGAAGACGGGCATATGCCATACAGTGTGCTATGAGGGAAATTTTGCCCAAGTAGCGGCCTACTCTTATATCGAATTCTAACTGTCAAGGGATCTTTTACGTGCACGCCAATGTGTACACATAGGCCCCCGGTTCTTCGTACCATCTGAACGACTAGACAGCTGTCCATGCCAGGCCCTCCATCCTGCATCACTGACAAGGGGGAACCACATGAAAAATCTGGATGCACTTTCTCAGCCAATGCAGGGCTCTAATACCTGACCTCCAGGCCAGTGAGCCAGTGTCTTTCCCACTTAGTGCCATTAGACACAAAAACTGTTAAATGTGGACCTATTATTTTAAATTAAAAATGATAATTTGGTATAAAGAACAGAGAGAGAGAAATGGTGTTTAACGTCCACTCGACACAAACTAGGTAATTTCGGGACTAACATATGGTTTTAATTTTATTTCAATAATTCGCTTGCGCATAGGGGTCTTTAGCAGTGGGAGGAAACCGGAGCACCCGGAGAAAACCCACGAGGTTGGACAGGCGATCCTACTCCTTGTCACGTACAACCGGATAATCGAAACCACGCCAGTCGACTCAATGACAGACTTTATGATACAGCGCACGCATGCTAACCATTGAGCCATCCACCCCACCCCACCCCACCCACCCCGGTATAAAGAACAGCAAATATTCATATAAATTACAGTTGGTAAATAAAATTGGTATTTTTTTGGTGAATGTGATTAATAATTAATGTCAATCTATCACCCCAGAGAGAAAGAGAGAGAGAGAGAGAGAGAGAGAAAGAGAGAGAGAGAGAGAGGGGGTTTAATATTCACTGACACAAACTAGGTCATTTCGGGACTGACATATGGTTCAATTTTATTTCAATAATTCGCTTACGCGTAGGGGCCTTTAGCAGTGGGAGGAAACCGGATCACCCCAAATAACAAAAAATGTCATATCTTCTTATCAACAAAAATTACTGTGCTAGCTTTAAAATGTGCATTTTAGACTTCTCAACACCCTTAATACTGGTGAAACGAGTAGTAAAACTAGTCCGCACCTCAGGCTATTTTTATGACGAGACTTTCTGAGCCCTCTATCGGCGAAGTTAAAAGCTGTAGATCTATACAGTCGTAAAAATAGTCCTGTGGCTATTGTTACGACCATCGATTTCTATTACTCCTGGGGATCACGTGGCTAAGTGGGTAAGACGCTAGCTCGCTAGCCTGGAGGTCGGGTGTTCGATCCCTGCATTGGCCGAGAAAGTTCATCCGGTTTTTCCGGCGTGGTTCTCCCTTGTCAGTGATGCAGGACGGAGGGGCTGACAAGGAAAGCTGTCTAGTCGTTCGGATGGGACGAAAAAACGAGGGTCCCGTGTACACATTGGCGTGCACGTAAAAGATTCCTTGACAGTTGGAATTCGATATAAGAGTAGGCCGTAGTGCCGCTGTCCGGGCAAAATTTCCCTCATAGCACACTGTATGGCGTATGCCCGTCTTCATTAGCCCAGGTTAGGAGCAGAACAGTAGGACGTTAAACCCCATTTCATTTTTATTTCTATTACTCCTCTGAATCAATGGATTTCAACTTCACTACACAGGCACTCTGATGATTACACTTTGCTCCAATGTATGCCGGGGATCGCGTGGCTAAGTGGGTAAGACGCTGGCTCGCTAGCTTGGCGATCGGGTGTTCGATCCATGCATTGGCCGAGAAAGTTCAACCAGATTTTCCAGCGTGGTTTCCCCTTGTCATTGATGGGTTGAAAAACCGAGGTCCCGTGTACACACTGGCGTGTACGGAAAAGATCACTTGGCAGTTGGAATTCGATATAAGAGTAGGCCATAGTGCCGCTGCCCGGGCAAAATTTCCCTTCCTCATAGCACACTCTATGGCGTATGTCCGTCTTCATATGTCCGTAGGGCGTTAAACCTCATTTCATTTCATTTCCAATGTATGCCCCCCACCCCCTCTCGAAAAAACCTGGATACGCACGGGCCTTACAGACTAGGGTTAGGGTTAAACATAATTTGCAGATTGGGGGCTCTGAAAACATCGTCGTAACAATAGCCACAGGTTTATAATACATGTATATAGATTTCAAACTATTACTAGACTAATAGGCCTGATACTCTATAATACTTAATCATCATCTAGGCCTAGTCTAGGCTAGTTAATAATTATCTGTTTTCGGCTAGAATTACTGACTTCTGTTAGTCACGAAGTGTTACACAAAAGCCCACGTAAAAATAACAACATTGGCAATGACTTATGGTTTAACAATAAATAAATTGTACTCACCGTCTAATAAATCTTCTTTTCGGCCAGTCTTCGCCGTAGATATTGGTCAATTTTTTCTCACTTCGACAGTAAGTAACGCACTGTGACAAAAACAGCGCCATTTTTGAACTAGTCTCTATCATCCAGACAAATCCCGTACGTGAAGACTAGGGTGTTCTGGGTGACCGAGACTATTTTTGAACGGGAAACGACATTCGGTAGACTTCGTTTTTTTCCAATACCGTCACATTACTTGGCCTATAACATTAATTTTTACATTCCGGTGATCTTAATCTCTATACGAACAAAGAGTCCATTTGTGGATATAATTTTACGATGGACTCGATGACCTTGAACAATTTTTTTCTTTAACAATGTTTGGTAAAACAATTAAAAAACGTAAAATAATTTAGAATAATTGAATAATATTTGCTTTTTTAAGAGAAAAATATAGATCATTTATTTGAGACCTTAAAGATTAGATGTTTGGCCAAGTTGAAGGTCGTGGTTCAAAAGAACATTAAATTCCTTTCAAACCATCTGAACTGTCCCAAGGTCCTGGGCCAAGGTCAAATAGGTGAAACTGGCTTTGAAATAAAACTTCTAAGGTCAATTTTCCATTCTCTGCCTTGACCTATAAATAACCTTCCATAAATGATCTTGAACTTGGCTTTACGTCCCATATTTATTTAGCTATATCTCAAAACACAAGGCCCTTGTAGATGCATGTCCCAGATGTCAAGGAAAGGCCATGGCGTTGGTTTAGTAGATAATTGTCAGTGTTTCAACACACCAAAAAATAATAGCCACAGATGCAACACCGAGGTACAAAAGCCCAAGATACCCATTACAAATGGCCTTTAAAAATTATGCGTCAATCAAAGAGCAATCATGTTGAAAACAAAGGTTGTAGCCCTAATTAAGGCCCAAACTAGTTTACGGCGCATCTATCCGGGCTACTTCGGTAAATTATGTCCGGAGAAGCCTACCATAAACATCTCCTGGGGTGTGAAATCCCCCCCCCCCCCGCGCGGGTAAAGGAAGCTGACAAATATTGGTACACCAAATTTACTATCGGAGTAAGGTCGACTAGGGTTCTAAACTAAGTTTTAAAACAAATTTCATTTTTTGTCTTCCCCGCTGCCTATTTGAAGGATTGGGTTGGAATTGTTAGGGCCCTCTGACCATGGACCCCATTCGGACACACAATGAATTTCAGATTAATACTCATTAGGGTTCCAAAGATATGGCGTCTGCACGAAGTTGAATCAAAGTTACTTACAACTTTAAGACTCCGGCTATCCCAACTAAATCGTCCACGGTGAACCAGAATATCGCCTTGTATTTTACCTCAGAGGTCAAAGTCATATCAAACTTGAAAATTGTTAAAACATGGAAAATAAAAATGGTAAAGTCAGGTAAATTGACCTTTAATGTGTTGAAGTCCATGTTATTGCCTACCGAGAAGTGATCTTGAACTTGAAAAAAGCTCTGAAAGTCATATCACGACAAGCCAATATCCAGATTAAGATGGGACTTTTGGCCAAGTTCATGTTCATGGGTCAACAAGAACATTAAAGGACCATCAAATCTATTGAGTAGACTCCGAGTATGACTCCGAAATAAGATTTCTTTTTCAAGGCAAATGCTTTGGCTTTGACCTATTGTATATATAATGACCTTTCATAAATGACCCTGAAGTTGACCTTACCTCTCACATTTACTTACCTATATCTCACAACGGAAAGGCACTGGTAGAAACATGCCCCAGAGATCAAGGTCATAATGTCGGTTACGTAGAGAATTGTCAGTGTTTCAGCGTACTAAAAACTGATGGCCACCCAAGGAACAGTGAGGTACAAAATACCAAGATTCCTATTAAAAATGACCTTTAATGAATTTGGTCCAGCTAAAGAGCAGCCAATTTGAAAAAAAAAGATGGCAGTCCGAATTAAGGTCATAATCAGTTGATGTCTGAATATTTGGAATATTTACTGGTTAGATTTGGTTCTGTTATGTCGAAAATATGTTGTGCTCGTCTATGGCAGCCATTTTAGGTCGTAAACTTTTCGCAGTGACCCACACTTTGTCAACTTTCATCGACTGATTATTACGGTGTTGGTAGTGCAAAAGGTAGGGGTCTACGTCAAAATATAACTTTCACAAAATGTTTGGACTTTTCGTATGACTTCTGATGACCTTTATTATTTTTTTTTATCAATGTTGAGGATTTCAAAAATGTACATGTAATAGATTTTTATCGTACTGTGCCAAAATTTTATATAGGGAATAGTGTCGAGGTAGAATTTTCGAATTACCTCCGATGACCTTGAAAATTTTTATTCTTAAAAAAAATTCGTGTACTGTTTGTAGTACTTCGAATTGAAGTCGCATTTCAGAATTGGTCAAAGAAGTATCAGATGGTTCATCCGGAGTTCAAATCTGAACGTTTTAAAAGTTTACAAATGTCACTAGAACGATATTAATTAATGTTTAGTAAGGTTTCATAGTAGCAACGATGTAACTTCAAATAAAACATTAAACATTAGAAATTTTCGACTGTTTCGTTTAATTTAACGTTTTTAGGTTATGAAAACGCAACGTTTAAAAAACTAAGATCCAACAGAATCAATATAAAAGCATGAATACATATATTAATAACGTTCAAAGAATTATAAGTTAAAACATTACATACTTTATTTTATAAGAAATACTTTACTAATGTGTACAGAAGGTCTGGTTAGGCTTAGGAAATAACTTTGTATCAGATGGTTCATTTGATGTTCTTGAAATAGCTTATTTGAACGTCAGTAAAGTAAACGTCAATAGATCAATACCAATTAATGTTTTGTAACTTCTCACAGTTTCGACGACGAAACGTCAAATAAAACGCGCTTGAAACATTAATCGTAAGTCTAAATGCAGTTCTTGTCAGTAAAATATTTAAACAAAAAAAAACATCTAAATATAAAACGTTTTACGAACATTTTGGGATGGTTATTTTTGTTCGTTTAATTTAAACGTTTATTCTATTAGGAACATGGGACGTCTTTAAAAACTAAAATCCAATATAATCAATATAACGTCGCGAACAAATATATTTATAATGTTCAAAGAGCCATAAGTTAAAACGGTACAAATATACACTAGAAAAACATAGTGTACTAACGTTTGCAGGTTGTCTGACCAGGCTTGAGATATAACGTTGAATCAGACAGCTCATTTGACGTTGTTGGAACAAGTAATATGAACGTTTCTAAAGTAAACGTCACTAGAAGGATATTAATTAATGTTTAGTAACGTCTCGCATTAATCTAAAGTCTTTATGCAACGATTGTCTAACGAACCATAAAAAAACACTGGGGAGTTATTTTTGTTCATTTAATTCAAACTTTTTAGAAGAGGAACACGGAACGTTTAAAAGTAAGTATAAAATCTAATATCAATAGTACGTCTAGGAAATTACGTTTTATCAGATGACTCATCCGAAGTTCTTTAGAACATCAAATCTTAACGTTTTAAAAGTAAACGTCACTAGATACGCATTAATTAATGTTTAGTAACGTTTTACAGTATCAACGATGTAACGTCAAAGAGAACGCGATTCAAAGTAAAGGCACATAGCTAGTAAAACATTCAGAAAAATATTTTTTCCATTAAGATGTAACACGAAAATACAACGTTTTCAGTCCGACTTTCATTGTTCGTTTAATTAAAATATTTTAGATAAATAGAACGGAATATTTAAAAAATACTTAAATCCAATTAAAATCAATATAACGTCTTTGATAAATAGTTTACTAACGTTTAAAAGCCTAGGAAATAACGTTCTATCAGATTATTCGACGTTGGAACAACTAATCTGAATGTTGCAAAAGTAAACGTTACTAGAACGATATTAATTACCGTTTAGTAACGTCTCACAGTCTCAACGATGTAACATCTAATAAAACGCGTTTGAAACATTATTCCAAACTTTAAATGCAAATTGTGGGCGGGGGGGGGGGGTATTTTTATTTGTTTAGTTAAACACTTTTAGATTAGTAAAACGGAACGTTTTAAAAACTAAGATCCAATATAATTATTATAATTCGGAAATAATTCGGGATTATAAGTTAAATTTTATTTACATTAGAAGAAACTAGTTTACTAACGTTTACAGACTGTCCGAACAGAATTAGGAAATAGGGCCGTATCTGATGGTTCCTTTGACGTACTTGGCATAACTAATCTGAACATTTCCAATGTAAACGTTCATAGAACAAATTTAATTAATGTAAAGTAACGCCCCACAGTATAACCGATGTAACGCCAAATAAAACGAGTCTGAAAGATCAATTTAATGTTTCAATGGAACGTTTGTCAATGAAATATTGCAAAATCATCTAAAATAACGTTAGGTTATTGTTAAATTACAGGAGACAGGTGTTGAATAAAAATAGAACGTTGTACGAACTTTATTGGAGATTATTTTTTGTTGTTTTAATTTAAACATTTTTAGATTAGGAAAACAGAACACTTTGAAAACTTGAATCCAATACAATCAATATAACGTTACAAACAAATATATTAATAACGTTCAAAGAATTATAAGTTAAAACGCTACAAAAGTTTATTGACGTTAACAGGTTGTTTGACCAGTCTTGTGAAATAACCTTGAATCAGATGGTTCATCTGACGTTCTTGGAACAATTAACCTGGATGTTTCTAAAGTAAACGTCAATAGAACGATACTAATTAATGTTAAGTAACGTCTCACAGTATCAACGATGTGACGCCCCCCCCCCCACCAGAAAACCGGGATTTAAACATTAATCTAATGTTTTAATAAAACGTCTGTCAATGGACATTAACAAACATCCAAAATAACACCAGGTCATTGGTAAATTACAGGAAAACTATGTAACATGGAAATATAACGTTTTTACAAACTTTATTGAGAGGTTATTTTTATCGTTTAATTTCAACGTATTTCTATTTGGAAACAGAACGTTTTAAAAACCAAAACCCAATATAACCAAGATTGTGACCTCTATAGGGTCCACGTTACAAACAAATATATAAATAAAGTTCAAACAATCATAGTTAAAACGATACAAAAGTTACGTTAGAATAACGTGGTTTACTGACGTTTACATTTTGTTTGGTCAGGCCTGGGAAATAACGTTGAATCAGGTGGTTCATTTGATGTTCTTGGAACAACTAATCTGAACGTTTCTAATGTAAACGCCAATAGAACGATATTAATTAATGTTTAGTAAAGTTTCACAGTATCAAGGATATAAAGTCATAATAAAACGGGGCTGAAACATTAATCTAATGTTTTAATGCAACGTTTGCTAATGATGTAAGATGTAAAAAAGAAGTAAAATGGAAATATGTTTTGCGAATTTTATTGTAAGGTTGTTTTTATTTTCGTTTCGTTTAAAAACTAAAATCCAATAATCAATATAACGTCACAAACAAATATATTAATAACGTTCAAACAACCATAAGCTAAAACGCTACGAAAGTTACGTTAAACGAACATAGTTTACTGACGTTTACAGGTTGTCTGAAATAACTTAGGAAGTACCGTTGAATCAGGTGGTTCATTTGACGTTCTCGGAACAACTAATCCCAACGTTTCTGAAGTAAAAGTCGCTAGAACGATAATAATTAATGCTAAGCAACGCCTCACAGTATCAAGGATATAACATAAAAAAACGGGTTTGAAACAGTACAATATAGTTACGTTAGAAGAACATAATTTTATGACGTTTACAGGTTGTCTGGCCAGGCTTTGGAAATAACGTTGATTCAGGTGGTTCCGTTGACGTTCTTGGAACAACTAATCTGAACGTTTCTAATGTTTTAATGCAACGTTTGCTAATCATGTAAGATGTAAACCAGCGGCTGCCAGGCAGGATACGCCCACATTTTCGAGAGATGAATAGAGAACAAGCTAAAAAGAAAGTGATTTTTCCTACAATCAAGGGCCATGATTCGGGAAATTACAATTCGATATGCGCAAATTTCGAAAGGAACCGAGATCTTTGGGTTATAAACTTACATTTCAAGTTTCAACAAAATCGGATAAAAATTGTGACCTCTATAGGGTTCACAACCTTGATATACCATATTTTTACGCTATTTGAGAACGAGGGGCCGCAATTTTGTCTGTCAGTTTTGGGCTGATTTTCACAAAATTCGAACTCAGCCGGCCTTAGGGTATAACGGTAATACACTAAAACGTTTTTTTTAAAATAGGATAAAAACTATGACCTCTATAGGGTCCACAAGCTAAAAACGATATTTTTCCTGCAATCAAGGGCCATAATTCAAGAAATTACAATTCGATATGCGCAAATATCGAAAGGAACCGAGATCTTTGTGTTATAAACTTATATTTTTTAAATCGGATAAAAATTATGACCTCTATAGGGTCCACAAGCTAAAAACGCTATTTTTCGTACAATCAGGGGCCATAATTCTGGAAGTTACAGTCCAATATGCGCGAATATCGAAGGGAACCAAGATCTTTGGGTTATAAACTTACATTTTAAGTTTCAACAAAATCGGATAAAAATTGTGACCTCTATAGGGTCCACAAACTTGATATACCATATTTTTACGCTATTCGAGAACGAAGGGCGGCCATTTTGTCTGTCAGCCGTCCTTGGGGTGTAACGGTGATATAATAATAGGTTTTTTTTTAAATCGGATAAAAATTTATGACCTCTATAGGGTCCACAAGCTAAAGACGCGATTTTTCGTACAATCAGGTGCCTTAATTCAAGAAGTTACTTTCCGATATGTGCGAATATCGAAACGAACCGAGATCGTTGGGTTATAAGCATACATTTCAATTTGAAACCAAATCGCAAGCTAAAAGCGTAATTTTTCGTACAATCAGGGCCATAATCCATGAAGTTACAGTCCGATACATGCCAATATCGAAAGGATCCGAGATCTTAGGGTGATAAACCTATATTTCAAGTTTCATTGAAATCGGATAAAAATTGTGACCTGTAGACTGTTCACAACATTTGTGGACGGAGGGACGGACGTCCGGATGAACGGACGGACGGACGGAAAGGGGCGACGACAATATACGTCCACATGAAAATGTGGGCGTATAAAAACGATGTAAATTGGAAATACAACATTTTACGAAATTTATTGTAAGGTTTTTATTTTCGTTTAATTTCAACGCTTTTAGATTAGGAAAACAGAACGTTTTAAAGACTGAAATCCAATATAATCAATATAACGTTACAAACAAATATATTACTAACGTTCAAAGAATCATAAGTTAAAACGTTACAATAGTTACGTTAGAAGAACATAATTTTCTGACGTTTACAGGTTGTCTGGCCAGGCTTGGGAAATAACGTTGATTCAGGTGGCTCAGTTGACGTTTCTAAAGTAAACGTCACTAGAACGATATTAATTAATGTTTAGTAACGTTTCACAGTAGCAACGATTTAACGTCATAAAACACGGTGTCGAAACATTAATCTAAGTTTTTAATGCAACCTTTTCTAATGATGTAAGATGTAAAGAATATGTAAAATAGAAATACAATGTTTTACGAACTTTATTCGAAGGGTTTATTTTTCGTTTAATTTTAACGTTTTTAGATTACGAAAACAGAACGTTTTACAAACTGAATCAATATAGCGTCACGAACAAATATATTACTAACGTTCAAAGAATCATAAGTTAAAACGCTACAATAGTTACGTTAGAAGAACATAATTTACTGACATGCTAAATTAAGAGTGCGATTTGTTCAGTTCTTTTTTTAGCAATATCGTTGATTCAAAGATTGATATTGAGGAAGTCAAATAAATCCTTGTCGACCATTAGCTTTAAAATGTGACTACTTTTAGCTATAAAACTTTAATGCACTTACTCAGCATCATCGCTTTTACAAAAAACCATCACATGTGAAGAAGAGGGACTTCCATTGGTTCACGTCCGACTGGCCACATATATGAAGATCCCCTACTTCCCGGCAAGGGTGCCCACAAAACATTTGCTTTCTGCTTTTTAACATCCATAATTGCTGAAGCAGAAAAAAAATATTCTATGATCTATGAGACCAAGACAATTATGGGTGAGCAAAATTATTGAAATATAATATTCAATTAAATTTCCATTGTTGATTAACTTATAAACAGTTCAATAAGTTGATAATCCAAGATTCAAAATAGCCTATTCTGTGTCAGCTGAATTCTGTAACCTAGTCTTTGTTGTCCAGAGAGAAATAACGAGGAAACACTAAACTTCTGCCATAAATGAAAATGTCGAAAGCATTCATTGGTAATTTTGCACGATACATGTATGTGTAAGTTCTATTTCAGTTTAAAGGAGCTAAATCGCTAATATTTGGGGCCTAGACATTGACCTTAATGGATTGCAATGCATATAATAATGTACATGTAATATGATTTTATATAAGATCTTTTGAGTGCGACGTATTTCCGGTGTCTATTTTTAGCCTGGCCTTTTTCTTGACGTATAATCTTAACATAGTAAATGCTAAGGAAAACAGGGTTTTTCCTCTTTATCTTTTAATATTAAACGTATTCTTGATGTAAAATGCGTGTAGCATTCGTAATAATTTTAAATTATGTCTAAATTATTTTTTTTCCGTTTTATTGACGAAATACTGCGTTGTAGCAGACGATATAATCTCGCACATGGTACAGTTGACCGCTGTACGCAAAAGCATAAACAAAAGCATAATTTTACTGCAAACAATAATAGATAATATCTGTTTGGTTGTAAAATGCCACGAAATAGAGCATAAGAGTAAATAATAGAATGGGTTATAGAGTGGTGACCTGTGGTTCCGCGAAAGAATCATTCAAGGTGATATTAAAATTCAAGCGACCGTAGAACATCTAAAAAAAAGGAACAAATAATAATCACGCTGTAAAAAATAATCTGTATAGAATGCGCCGAGTCCAGTTATATATTTGTATTCAACAGTTGTTCTTGGAGCCGAATACTGAATTAGAAACTGATAAAATGGACACAAATCTATCGTTTTTCATTCTTGGTTGCGACAGTGGAGATAAACTGTCTGAATTAAAATTTCACAGAGTGCCAAAAGCTGAGCCAAGACGATTTATGTGGCTGGAAAAAAGGGTTTTAAAAAATATTCAGATTCAAATTGATCATCGTTTTGTTCTTTCTGTTATTCATATTCCATCAAGAGGAAATTTTATGAAAATGGCTGAATTTTTACTCCGGGCATCAAACAACTATTTTATCATTGGTTAGAGCCATTTAAACGCCGGGAAATTTACAATAGCTATTGGCTAACAAAACGCATAAACAATCTTATTTGCATATTGCATACTATTTATAGTATTATTAATTAGCTGGACCAAATTCCTAGTTCTGGTCAGGAGCACGGATCAGTCATCCACTTGTTTTCCTCAGTTGCATATGGCCATTCAAGTCTGGTAAACTTGCCGTATCTTTTCTATATCGGGGTTTAGGTAAATATCGGTTTCTGGCATCGGTCGGTAAACCTTACACGATAGAAATGGCGATCGGTTCAATTTTATGTAAAACAAGCTTGCTGTATGACGGTATTTTCACACAAAAAACACACAATGGCCTATGGGTTTCAGTCTACGAATAAGGCCAGGGGGTGAGCATGACCGTAAATGACATCAAAAGGGAAACCCGTAAAAGCTCATATAAATTGATTTACGTTCAATTGTTTCCGTTTGGACTCTAATTTCAAATCAGTTATGTCCAGCGAGGAGGAGGAGTCAACAAAATTACAATTTCTAGTGTCAGGTTATTCCAGTCTATTGCGAATGCTCTCCAGATAAGATATGGCGTCACCAATTGACAGGAGTTGTGGAATATGTCTAGCCTCGTTCTTTCTGGTCACGTGTTACAAATGACGCTGAAACGTAGGCTACTATCAGACTATCAGTATCACTATGATACCTGATTCGTGTAGCCTACCAACGGTAAAATGTTTATTTTGTCTTAAATATTGGATATCAGAAGACTACATTTTCCCAGTAAGGTCATAACATCAATGTTGATTTGAATTGACAAATAATACGTGTTTTCAATGTGGAAGACTTTTGATCTGAATTTGATAATATTGTGAGTTAGTATAGTAGAGACTTATCTACTTTAAAAGCATCTTTTCAAATAAAAAATAAATTAACATACCTTTTTTTGTTACGGCCTTTTATGTCGATTGTGCAATGTTTAGATGACTGCACTACCACAATGTTGTGGTCTGTAATATACGACTTATATGTATTATACAGTTTCGTTCGCCATTTTGAATTAACACAAGACATCAAAATCGGGAAAGTAAAGACAAAGTGAAAGTCATGTAAAAAAGCATTTATTTTTTTAAAATAATATTGGCCCACTAAAATAACAAATTGACAGATTAGGCCTACTTTTCACAGTAATTCTAGATGAAATTCCCCTATTTCGAACATCCTAATATGCTTCAAATTGGCGGACGAAACTGTAGTGTAAAAAACGTGAAGTCCTGTCGGTGTATGGTCTAACCGGCTAGTAGCTAGGCCCAATGACTATTGCAGCGTATTGGCATAATGAATAAAATGAATCCATGATTAGTAGCCCTACCAATAAAGTTACAGGCACTATGGCATCAATTTTTCCTATGTGGTATCTGTTTGACACACCAGCCAAATTTCACTTTTCAGTCTGAATTTGCAATGCGTTGCACCATGTGCGTTTTAGTTACGTACTGAAGAAAAACTGGTCATGCGCACAGTGTCACCGGATACATAGTCTCGATTGTCATTATGTAGATGTCTTAGAACCGACTACCGGACAATCGGAATATCGTTTATAAAGGGACGCGACTCTGTTTAGGGAACTTTTTTTTACGGTGGTTGCCCGATATTGTCCGATATAGGAATTTTGTCCGAAATTGTCCGTTCAGTCCGATTTTTTATGTGGTGTATTTTAACATTCATTTTTATGGGTTGACTTTGCCCGTATCTACCGCTAGTTAACATGAAAAAATGTGGTGCACCACAGGAGTGGGGAAAAACCACACAAGTATTAAATAGACTCATGAAAACCCACAGAAGTATATTTCAGTGAGGTCGGATGAACGGACGGACGGACAGGGGCGACGACAATATACGTCCACATGAAAATTGGAAATACAACATTTTACGAAATTTATTGTAAGGTTTTTATTTTCGTTTAATCTCAACGCTTTTAGATTAGGAAAACAGAACGTTTTAAAAACTGAAATCCAAAATAATCAATATAACGTTAGGAACAAATATATTACTAACGTTCAAAGAATCATAAGTTTTCAAAAAACGTTACAATAGTTACGTTAGAAGAACATAATTTACTGACGTTTACAGGTTGTCTGGCCAGGCTTGGGAAATAACGTTGATTCAGGTGGTTCAGTTGACGTTTTTGGAACAACTAATCTGAACGTTTCTAAAGTAAACGTCATTAGTACGATATTAATTAATGTTTAGTAACGTTTCACAGTATCACGGGGTCGAAACATTAATCTAAGTTTTTAATGCAACGTTTGCTAATGATGTAAGATGTAAAGAATATGTAAAATAGAAATACCACGTTTTACGAACTTTATTGGAAGGGTTTATTTTTCGTTTAATTTTAACGTTTTTAGATTAGGAAAACAGTTTTAAAACGTTTTAAAAACTGAATCAATATAACGTCACAAACAAATATATTACTAACGTTCAAAGAATCATAAGTTAAAACGCTACAATAGTTACGTTAGAAGAACATAATTTACTGACGTTTACAGGTTGTCTGACCAGGCTTTGGAAATAACGTTGATTCAGGTGGTTCAGTTGACGTTCTTGGAACAACTAATCTGAACGTTTCTAATGTAATCGTCACTAGAACGATATTAATTAATGTCTAGTAACGTTTCACAGTACCAACGCTATAACGTCACAAACAACGGGTTTGAAACAATAATCTAATATTTTAATGCAACGTTTGCTAATGATGTAAGATGTAAAAAAAGACGTAAATTGGAAATACAACATTTTACGAAATTTATTGTAAGGTTTTTTATTTTCGTTTAATTTCAACGCCTTTAGATTAGGAAAACAGAATGTTTTAAAAATTAAAATCCAATAATCAATATAACGTCACAAACAAATATATTAATAACGTTCAAAGAATCATAACCTAAAACGCTACGAAAGTTAGGTTAAACGAACATAGTTTACTGACCGTTTAGTAACGTTTCACAGTATCAACTATTTAACGTCATAAAACACGGGGTCGAAACATTACTCTAAGTTTTTAATGCAACGTTTGCTAATGATGTAAGATGTAAAGAATATTTAAAATAGAAATACAACGTTTTACGAACTTTATTGGAAGGGTTTATTTTTCGTTTAATTTTAACGTTTTTAGATTAGGAAAACAGAACGTTTTAAAAAACTGAATCAATATAACGTCACAAACAAATATATTACTAACGTTCAAAGAATCATAAGTTAAAACACTACAATAGTTACGTTAGAAGAACATAATATACTGACGTTTACAGGTTGTCTGACCAGGCTTTGGAAATAACGTTGATTCAGGTGGTTCAGTTAACGTTCTTGGAACAACTAATCTGAACGTTTCTAATGTAATCGTCACTAGAACGATATTAATTAATGTTTAGTAACGTTTCACAGTATCAACGATATAACGTCATAAAAAAACGGGTTTGAAACATTAATCTAATGTTTTAATGCAACGTTTGCTAATGATGTAAGATGCAAAAAAAGATGTAAATTGGAAATACAACGTTTCACAGTATCAACGATAAAACGTCATAAAAAACGGGGTTGAAACATTAATATAATGTTTTAATGCAATGTTTGCCGATTAAACATTATAAAAACATTCAAAATAAAGTTCGGTCATTGTTGAATGAAAGTAAAATTAAAATGTCAAAAGATAACATTCTGGCGATCTTTCTGGAACGTTTATAAAAAGTACAGTCTATCTCTGAACCTTTTTCGAACGTTTGGAGAACTTGCTTAAACAAACATTCTGAACGCAACCATATTAGAAACAATTACGAATGTTACCAAAATGTTTTGTGTTTGCTGGAGTGTATGTCAAAATTAGATTGTAATATGCGCAGTTGCCGAGAAATAGGCAATTTTGCATGCATCACTTTTCACGTTATTTTGCATGTAAAAGAGTCAATTATCGTTCGATTTTCAATTTTTGTTACCACATGATGCCTCATGCCACCTTTGACTAGGTCAATACAATTTAACAGTTTCACTGTCACTGAAAATGACGACATTTGGGCAAAAACCCATACGACCATACAGATATCACAAAATGGTTTCTAACTTGTTCGGTTGCAGAGATATAGACGATATTCTACAAGTCACTTTTCAAGGTTTTGGTCTATAAAAGTGTCAATTATTATTTATAATATGCCATTTATAATTTCAAAGAATTAATGTAACATTTTTATGATCATCGGAAGTAATGTAATTTTGGCAAAAACTGTATTTTTAGCCTTCAAATTGTTTTGAAGTGAGTTATATTTATCATTCGTTTAACATTATGATATTTGATTTTAATGGACGTACAGATGGGATCAATACGATCATATAGATGTCCAAAAATAGCTTCTATCATCTTCACTTGTCGAGAAATTTCCCATTAAAAAGTCAGCTAACTTAGCGGTAAGTTAGTAACAAATTTTGTAAGGATAACTTTTTTGACATATGTAACACATGGTAACAAATGTATAAATGAAATTGATATTGCTGGGTAACTGGCACCGGAAGTGGCATAAGTTCAAGGGTAACGTGGCACCGGTGAAACCCGTCATTACTGCATCGCAGTTCTAGTTCTTATTATTATTATTTTTTTTCCACTTGAGCATATCTCAGAAACTACTAATTGTCGGATCAATTCGATGTCTTCGGTTTTACTGGGAAAGTGGGTGTGACTTAGAGATTAAAGCTATTTGTCCGAAACGAAATGTCCGAAACGTCAAAGTTGTCGTTTTTTGAAATATTGCAGTAATATTAACAATAATCGTCGGATTTTAACATTGGATACATTTTGACATAGCCTGAGACAGGGCACATAGCTACGGTAGTTTAGATTTTTTATTTTCGACGAATCTTTGGAGATATTAGGCGCAAAATTTTGAAAATTTAAATTTTGACAAAAAACTTTTTTATAAATGAATAATTTTTTTTATGCCATTTTACCCAGGGTTAAGGGCTCGTCTAATTTGAACAAAAATGTGAACATTTTTTGTCTCGATAATTTTTCTTGGCCGCTATTGGCTAATTCAGTTTATCGGCTCTAGGTTAATTATTTATTGCCCGATTTTTAGAAAACAAAGTTCATATGCTCCATGATTCAAATTCTCAATTTTTTTATTAGAGGTAAAGTTTTCTATTGGCACCGGATGTGACGCAATTTTGTTAAAAACTCCAATTTTGTCGAATCGGAACGTCTTTTAACTAGCAAATGTTAATTTTTGCAAATCTGATGCCCCTACCAAAGGCGCAAAAAATCTCGGACTCGCTTTTTTAAATTTTGGTTTTGTATTTGCGCCATTTCGATTTAATGGTGAAAAAAGGTGTTAAAATGAGCTATTTACAACCCATTCAGGCTTTTCATATTTTAAAATATTTCTTCACAACTTTCATAAACTTGTAGCATTAATCCATACGAAGAGAATCATATCTCAAAATTAGTTTGTAATATGAGCAGTTGCCGAGAAATGGTCAATTTTGCATGAGTCACTCTTTACGCTATTATGTGCCTGTAAAAGAGTCAATTATTATTGGATTTTCATAAAAGTGACACCATTTGATGCATAATGTCAATTGTGGCTAGTTCAACTCAATTTAACATTTTCAATGTTGACGAAAATGACGAAATTAGGGCAAAAACTGTACTTATAGCCTTCGAAACAAAAAAATTATTCAAATGAGTCGTATTTGTTGTTTGTTTAAAATTTTGAAATTTGATTCTAATCAACAAATAGAATGAACCCATACGATCATATAGATATCACAAAATGGTTCAGTTGCAGAGAAATAGGCAATTTTCAACAGGTCACTTTTTTGTCCATAAAAGTGTCAATTATTATTCGATTTTCATGAAATTTCTACTGTGTGATACCTAATGTCATTTACGATTTCATACAGGTAAATCAACATTTTCATTATCACCGGAAGTAACGACATTTTGGAAAAAACTATATTTTTAGCCTTTAAAACATATATTTTATTCAAATGAGTCTGATTTGTAATGTTTTTAAAATTATGATATTTGATTCCAATCAACAAATCGATTGAACCCATACGATCATACAGATACGAAAAAATGGTTTCTAACTTGTACGGTTGCAGAGAAATAGACGATTTTCTACAAGTCACTGTTCAAGGTTTTTGGTCTATGAAAGTGGCAATTATTATTCCATTTACATAAAATTTTCACCATGTGATGCCTTATGCCATTTCTGATTTCATAAAACTAATTTAACATTTTCATTATCACCGGAAGTAATGTAGTTTTGTCAGGATCACTTACATGTAACAAATGTATACAATGAATTGATATTGCTGGATTTGGTTGATTCTGCGTACATTTTATTTGATGTGTGCAATGCTTATATGGAAACATGTTTAATGGTTTCATCGGTACCGGAAGTGACATATGTTCAAGGGTAACGGGGCACCGGTGAAACCCGTCATTACTGCGTCGCTGTTCTAGTTATCATTATTATTATTATTATTGTGTCTAACCATGGGATCTTTCTAAAACTTTGACCTACCCCACTCTCCCCCCAACATGGGTGGTAGCTTTTGATCCGAAATCACTAAACTTTACGAACGAAGAAATAGACCTATCAGTTTTTTGACTGATTTTGCTATTGTTTTCTTCTTTGTGTGTCCTGTAAAAAGTGCAATTACGAAAAACGTGAATTTAATCAAAACAAAATCGGCTAAATTCTGACCGGGTTAAAAAGGAAAATATTTCAAAATGTTACTAACTGAGGAAAAGGATGAAAGTATTGTTGATTAATGTATAACGGTATGAAACATTTTTACCGGGTAAAATTTCCAGTTTGTACATATTCACGGTCACTTCCTGTCACATGTCATGGGTTGTATAAAGAATCTAAAAAAAGTAAAAAGAATTATTAAAATCGGCAAAAAATTTTGAAAATTCGTCGCTGTGATTTCGACCCGGAAGTTGAGACCAACTTAACAACTTCTTTAATTCTTGCACGATTTTCATGAAATTTAGTATGTTAGTAGATCTTACCAAGGCGTCTTTAAAGATGTCATTATAAATTTTCTAACTTATCTCCCCTTGATGAAATTAAGGATCAAATTTTTTTAAAAAATCGACAAAATATAGGTACAAAATTATTTTTTGTACTAGTTAAGAAAGAACTGATGTGTACACAAAATATGAAGTCTGTCGATTGAAGTGCCACCGGAACCCTTCGAGAAATTAAGGATCAAAATATTCAAAAATATCGAAAAGACGGGTCAGATTGCCTTGGAAATTTATTTCTGTACTGGGTAAGACACTGCTGATGCGTGCGCATAATATGGAGTTTGTTGATGGAACCAGAAGTGCCATTATCTTGAAACGTGAGAAATCCCTAACACTTTTGCGATATTATACTTACGGACATGGGAGTTGCATTTTCTAAATCCTTGAAGGAATACCTAAAAATCTATCGGAGCAGAATTTTGATCACGTCAACTGAAGGTCACCTTTTTGAATTCAATATAAAAAATAGTGAAAAATCAGCGTTAACGGGAGTGAAAATAAACATATTATGCAGTGGTTTGAAGAACTCGTCTCTTATTTCCGAAATGAATACATTTCTGGATCGCCGAGATCAGGGTCAAATTTTTGATATTTGCAAATTTCAAAATTTCGAATTTTGCCTTTGACCTTTATCGTGCCGACAAAGTTCTTTACAGGACAATTTATTTCCTTGATTTTAAAAATTCCCAAATTTGTCTTATATATTCAAATAGCTGAGGTCAATCTTATTCCAAAAATATAATTTCCAATTAATGTTATCTAATTTAATTTTTTCAATATTTTTCCGCCCTATTTGTGTGCTTTTCCGGCATTTTCATTTTATTTTCTGTCCGTTTCGGGCTTGATTCATTTTTCTGACACTTCTTACAAATTATTCTTTCGCCCGGGTGAAATGTTTCTCGGTATATTTAGGCTTATAACTTCGCAAGTTTTTGACTGATTTTCACGATTATTTTTTCTTGTTCGGATTATTTATATAACCCCATGTAACAGAAGTGACCTTAAATATGAAGGATTTTATATCTGCTATGCAGATCTAGTTATTATTATTATTATTATTATTATTATTGTGTGTGTTCCCTGCAAATCGGATTCCTCAGAATCTAACCATGGGATATTTCTGAAACTTTGACCTACCCTCCCCCTTCCAAAAAAACCAAAAAAACAAAAAAAATAATGGGTGGTAACTTTTGATTAAATATATTTTCAAAACGTTTTACAAATCCGAAATCGCCGAATTTTACGAACGAAAAAACTAACAATGCATAGTCGTAACTTTGTGCTTTTTACCTATTTTAATAACTCCTTTTTCTTTGATCACTCTTACGGATTTCATTTTTAACTGCAATTTCAGATTTTTGAATTTCGAAAATTCGTTGCTATAATTCCGTCCCGGAAGTTGACACCAACTTGACAACTGCTTTAATATTTGCAAGATTTTAATGAATTTTGGAATGTGAGTAGATCTTACTGATGCGACTTGAAAAATATTATTAGAAATTTTCTAACTTATCTCCCCTTGAAGAAATTAAGGATCAATTTTTTTTTTAAAAATTGACAAAATATAGGCCAGAATGATTTGAATTTTTTTTTTCTGTACTAGCTGAGAAATTACTGATTCGTACACAAAATATGGAGTTTCTAGATCGAACTGGAAGTGCCACCATCTTGAAAATTGACAAAATATAGGCCAGAATGATTTGAATTTTTTTTTCCGTACTAGCTGAGAAATTACTGATTCGTACACAAAATATGGAGTTTCTAGATCGAACTGGAAGTGCCACCATCTTGAAACGTGAAAAATCCCTAAGGCTTTTGCGATATTTTACTTACAGACATGTGAGTTATATTTTCTGAATCATTGAAGGAATTCCTAAAAATCCACCGGGGCAGAATTTTGATTTCGGTAAACTGATGGTCACTATTATGACTTGAATAAGATAAATATTGAAAAATCAATATTAACGGACTTGTAAATAAACACAATAGGCCGTAGTTTGGTGAATACGTTTCCTATTTCTGTAATCAATACATTTCTGGATAGCATCGCTCATGGTCGAATTTTGGGTATTTAAACAATCAAAATTTCAAATTTCGCCTTAGACCTTTTTCATTGCCGACAAAGTTGTTTACGAGTGAAAAATCCGCTTTAAGGACTTAGCGACGCAAGGTAGATAACTCTTGTAAATGACGTGAAATGTATTACTTGTCTCACATGTAAAGGGCTCCAAGAATGTGATTGTCCTATCTTCCTTTCAGTTTACTTGCAGTTCAGTGTTTAAGAGTTGACGTTTTGTGTGTTTTTTAAATACAATAGGTTGGGCAAAAGAATAGAGATATTGCAAGTTTATAGAGAATGTGCAAATAAATTTGTGAGAACAATGTCGTAAACAGTGTTAAATTCCGAAAGGTGTTTATATTGATTGCCCTATCTTCCTTTCAGTTTACTTGCAGTTCAGTGTTTAAAAGTTGATGTTTTGTTTTTTTGTTTTATCAAATACAATATAGGTTGGGCAGAAGAATGGAGATATTGCAAGTTTATAGAGAATGTGCAAATAAATTTGTGAGAACAATGTCGTAAACAGTGTTAAATTCCGAAATGTGTTTATATTGTAAGATTAAATAAAATGCCGACAAAATTGTTTACGAGTGAAATATCTCTAACGGTTTGGAAATACTCGGGACAGGCCAATATGTCTCTATAATATCGATTATATGCATCCTATATGTTCTATGTGTATGTATGTACGTGTGTATGTATGTATATAGACTGTATATTTTTATACTGTGTAAATGTAGCTGAATCAAAGAGAGGTGTTACTCTCATAGGCATAGTCTGTTCCGCAATACAAATTCAGATTATAACCCAGTCCGTTGTTGGCCAATTTGTTTTTTAAAGTGATGTATTGAAATTTAGTTTTTTTTTTAAATAAATAAAAAAAAAGCGCAGAGCTATCAAATCCGGTCAAATTTTGATCACAAAAGATTAATTCGGCCAGTGGGAGCTTATTTTTAAAGTTTTGTCAAAATCAGTTGCTAACCAAAGGCTAGTTAATAATTCTGTTCTCTTTAAGATTGTTGACAACATCAATAACAGCTGATGGGAAGTGATGCCTGGTTGCTATGACTTAGACAGTTTCTGAGCGATTTAATTCGTAACAAATAACGGCAAATTTTGCCCGGTTGACATGTTTCTTTTTATAACTCAGCAAGTTTTTTTTTTACTGACTCTAAGACATTTGCGATATTTTACTTACAGACATGGGAGTTACATTTTCTGAATCCTTGAAGGAATGCCTAAAAAACGTTCAGGGCAGAATTTTGATTTCGGTCACTTGATGGTCAGCATTTTCAATTGAATATGAAAAACAATGAAAAATCCACTTTAAAGGATGTGAAAATAAAGACAATAGGTCTTAGTTTGGATAATTCATTTCTGGATAACCGGGATCAGGGTCGAATTTTGGGTATTTGAAACTTTCAAAATTTCTAATTTCGCTTTTGACCTTTTACGTGCCGACAAGGTTGCTTACAATTTTTCGATATTTTCCCGTCATTTTTTTAGCTCTTTTCGCCTTTATTTATTTCATTTTCTGATCCGCCCCGTTTTTAAACGGCTTGATCCATTTTTCGGAAACTTCTGGAACGGGAAGTCAGTCCGATTACACTAACACAAGTCTCAGTTATTTCCCTTTATTTTTCAGATAATTTTTTTCGCCCGGCTAAAATGTTTCTCGCTATATTTAGGATGATATCTTCACAAGTTTTTGACCGATTTTAATAATTATTTTTCCTTGTTGAGATTCTTTATTTATCCTATGACATATGACAGGAAGTGGCCGTAAATATGTAAAAAACGGGAAATTTTACCCGGTTGAAATGTTTAGTACCGTTATACTCTAGTCAATAATACTTTCATCGTTTTAACAAAGTCAATAACACCTGAGGTGAAGTGATGTCTGGTTGAAACATTTTCCTTTTAACCCAGTCAGAATTTTGTTTTCATTAAAGTCACGTCACGTTAATCAATTTAATTTTCTTAAAAATTGCAGAAATTTGAAATCAGGTTAACTGTTGACATTAATTGCTTATTATTCAAGTTTTGTAAAAATCGGTTGGTAATCAAAGGTACTGTGCAAATTAAACTGTTAAAACAGAAAATTTTGCCAGGTTAAAATGTTTACCCTGATAACCTAGTTAAGATTGTTTACAAAAATTATAAAATCTGATATGAAGTCACGTCTTCTTGTTATTACGATTTAATTCGTAACAAATAACGGCAATGTTTGCCGGGTTGAAATGTAAGTAAAATATCGCAAATGTCTTAGAATCAGTAAAAAAAAACTTGCTGAGTTATAAAGAGAAACATTTCAACCGGGCAAAATTTGCCGTTATTTGTTACGAATTAAATCGCAACCAGGCATCACTTCCCATCAGCTGTTATTGATGTTGTCAACAATCTTAAAGAGAACAGAATTATTAACTAGCCTTTGGTTAGCAACTGATTATGACAAAACTTTAAAAATAAGCTCCCACTGGCCGAATTAATTTTTTGTGATCAAAATTTGACCAGATTTGATAGCTCTGCGCTTTTTTGATTTATTTTAAAAAAAAACTAAATTTCAATACATCACTTTAAAAAACAAATTGGCCAACAACGGACTGGGTTATAATCTTGTAATGTTTGTGTAATGTGTGGGTACGAGTCTTCTAGGGGAGAAACAACAAGACGGTGTGTAGGCAGTCTGACGTTTATAATCTGAAAACTTGCGTGCTACAACTAAAGGGAGATAACTATGACAATATTATTATCTATAATCAAACCACGGATCAAACCAGAGATCGCGACACGACAATCCTCCTAACCTTCGATAGAAACATGTTTCCTAAAATTAATTATCAAAATGTAAAAAGGTTAAAACTTTAAACTCGAATCAATAAATTCTGAAAGGACTTGTTTGACCCGCTGTTTGTAATTCACTCAATAAAATAAACTGAACTGTTCTTTAGAAATTAAAGTATTGTCATTACACAATTAAAATGTGTTTGTTGTTCTTATTTAAACAGTCTGTAATTTCACATTATAAAGTCTTTATATTTTGTAGGTAACTTCTTTCTACGTGTTGACTTTCTAACATCTTTTAGTATAGGTAGAGCTATTTCGTGTTGATTTTAATTATTTTGTTGATGGTTATTATGATGATATTCATCCTCTATATTTTGATTATTTTGAAAATAGTTATCATCTTCTTCTTCCTCTTCTTCTTAAAATGTGACTTCTGGGTTCACATTAACTCTTTTAAAGTGTGAAGAATTTCTAGTGACTTTGTGACCACCAGATTGAGCAGTGATCATACTTCCTTTCTTCTCTATAACTCTGTATGGGTTAGAGTTAAACGTTGTTGATAATTTTGTGATTTTTCTCTGTTTGACTAATACTGTGTCACCAATTTTGACAGGAGACGGTTTTGTATGACGTTTTTCATCAGCATATTGTTTGGTGTTATCCTTACTCTGTTTATCTTGTTGCACCAATTCCTCATATTTGTTATACGGTTTCTCAGTATTACTTGAAGGTAAAAGAATGTTCATTTTTCTACCATACAAAGCTTCAAACGGTGAAAGTTTGGTACTGAGTGAGGCGTTGCCCTATATTGACGTAAAAATTCAACCAATTCTTTCTTCCATTTCAAACCAGCTGCTATTGATGTTCTGACTGATTTGTTAAAAGTGGACATAAAACGTTCAGACTCTCCATTTGCTTCTTGCCACATCGGAGTTACTTTCTGATGATGGAATCCAAAATGATTGGCGAAACGTCTAAATTCATATCCGTTAAAGGGCGGACCGTTATCTGTCTTGAGTTTCCTGGGAATTCCTTGTCTGGCGAATATTGTGTTGAGACGTGAAGTTGTTGATATGACTTCTACTTCAGGAAAACGACTATATTCGTCTATAACTACCATTATATAATCTCCATTTGGAAATGGACCAGCAAAATCCATTGATAAATTTTCCCAAGGACTAGAGGGCATTTGAGACATTACAAGTGGTTCTCTTTTCTTTGGAGTGTTGGTTGCTGCTTGGCAAGGAATGCAAGATCTGACTTTGTTTTCCACCATTCTGTCTATGCCGGGAAACCAGATTTTCTCTCTTAAAAGACATTTCGTTTTCACCATTCCCTGGTGTCCCGAATGTGCTAATTCGACCGCTTTATGATGTAGAGACGTTGGTAATACAAGACGATTTGACGTATTACTTAACGTAAGGATCATACCAATTACCAGTTTGCAGAGCTTGTAGGATTTTCTGTAAAATTATGTCTTCTGATGTTTTGACTTGTACATCTTTAAGAGTCATCGCTTTAGGAACCGCATTCTCTGATATGTAATTAATGTATTCATCAGAAATCGACTCCTTCTCAGGACATACATTGTTTGGATGTCTACTCAAGTAATCAACGGGATTATTTTCGTCTTTTCCAGGTTTGTAAATTAGCTGGTATTCATATGGCATTAATCTAGGTCGCCACCTTTCCATTCTAGCAGATGCAGGTTTTAGACTTTTAAAAATTCCTTGTAGTGGTTTGTGGTCTGTGATGATATTGAATTTCGAACCATACAAGTATAAGTGATAATGTTCTACAGCCCAGACGACAGCAAGCATCTCCCGTTCAGTCTGTGAGTAGCGCTGCTCTGTGTCTGTTAATGCTCTATTACCATAGCTAACTATTTTGCCTTCTTGGGATAATAGGGCAGATAATCCAACTGGACTAGCATCCACAATTACGTCTGATTCTATCCCTGGAATAGGTCATGACGGAGGAACTTGTTAAAGCTGCTTTCAATTGATTTATAGCTTCTATTTGAGGTTGGCGCCATGACCAGGCAGTATCGACTTTTGTTAATCGTCGTAGAGGCTCAGTAAGCGAGGCGTAATTAGGTATGAATCTAGAAACATACTGTGCCATCCCTAGTAGTGATTTCAATTCGCTGACATTCTTTGGCTGTTTAGCGTTAATGATGGAATCTATCTTCTTCGGATCAGCTGAGATTCCGTTTCCATCGAAGATATGGCCATAAAATGATATTCTGTCTGTCCCGAATACGCATTTGGCCTTGTTGAGTTTTACTCCTGCTGATTCCAATTTCTGCAAAGCAGTTCTGAGGTTGCAATTGTGTTCATTCTCATCCTTTCCAAATATGATGATGTCATCGGATAGATTATGAGTACCAGGTGCATCGGCCAATATTTCACTGACAGCATTTTGGAAGACTTCTGAAGCTGCATTCACACCAAAAAGTAGTCGTTTGTATCGACGAAGACCAGCACGAGTAGTAAACGTTGTGATTTGTTTACTCTTTTCATCTAATTCGAGCTGGTGGTATGCGATCGCACTTAGAAAATTTTTTACTTCCATTAAGGTCCGAAATTAGGTCATCGATGGTTGGCATCGGATGTTTTTCTCGTTTAATCGCTTTAATTGGCTTCTCTCATATCAATGCATATTCGAACACCAGTTTTCTTTGAAACATCACCGGTGCCTTTCAGGCCAACACCAATTTTCTTTTGGACTACAACAACCGGATTTATCCACGGTGTGGGACCATTTACCTTTTCGATTATGTCGAGTGATTCTAATCGTTTTAATTCAGCTTCGACGTCTTTGCGTACATGAAACGGGAAACGTCTGCGGCAATACTATATACCGGAAAACAACCGGAAAACACCATTTTCTACTAAATACCGGAAAAACACTAAATACCGGAAAACACCCTAAATACCGGAAAACACCCTAAATAGGTAACCCGGAGACTGGTCCTCTGTGTGCGGTTTTGGACCAAGTGAGCGCCGATGAAGGAAGGTCAAGGTCATTACGATGTTCGTTTTTCAAATAGCCCCCCCACCCCCCAAAAAAATTTCCGATTTATTTTTCTCCCAAAAATTTTTGACGAAAGAAATTTTGTCACAAAAAAAAAAAATTCGAATTTTTTCTAAAAATTGTTTTTAAAAAAAAAACATTCCGTAGAAAATAATTTTACAGAGAAAAATACTGGAAAAAAAATTTGAATTTGTTTTTGAGAGAAATTTGGGAGAAGAAATTGTTAAAAAAAATCTGAAAAAAATTTTTCCTTTGACCGTAGGCGATCGCTCGCTTGTATGTTAATGAACTTATTTCATCAGCGCTCACCTGGTCCAAAACCACACATGAGAACCAAACTCCGGGTTACTAAATAGCTACCGGAAAACTTAGAAGAGTAAACTGTGCCCGAGATTTTTTTAGAGAGCGCGCCGCGCCGCGCCGCGCCGCGCCGCTCCGGGAGGGATCATCGTCAGGGTGGGACGGGGGTGGAATTGTCCAGTCACGTAGTGAACATAGATCTTCCGTTCCTCAAACCAAATTATTTCCACAGTCATTGTCATTAATCACAAATTACGGGATGATATACGAAAATGCAGGTTTACTTTGAAATAGTGCAAATGATACTTTTCCATCTACAATCTTCAGATCAAAGAATGCAAGTTCTTACACAGTGCAGCATAATTTGTGCAACAGAAGACATCTAGAATATCGATTATCGGAAAAAACATTTTCTCGGGGACATTTTTTTCCGAATACGCATTCGTTGTAAGTCTTCAGCCACCAGGAAGTGGTTAACATAGTAATGTTTTACTACGATAGTAGTACATAAAACAAATTGGTTGCCTGTGGTTCTCGGGGGGAAAGTAGCCTCATCGGGTAGAGTCCTCTATTTCACAATCAAAAACAACAATTGCTTCCTTGAAAATTTATCGATCAACCCTTTTCACAGACGTCCAGCTTACCACTTCTCGTCAATGCAGTAAGATAGAATATGTAGTTTTCTCATGGACAATTGGGCGAAAGTTGGGGTTTTCTGAAGGAAAACTGGTCAACAAGTTGGGGAAAAAAGCTCGAAAAGTAATCCAGAAAAAAATCCTGTGTGCGGCCCTCGGAATATGATGGAATATGTTGAATATTATTATGGTTCAAGTGATTATATTTGACCCTGGAATGAAAGTAAGCTCAGAAACAAGTAGATTTTTTGCCCTTCCAACGAGATGGATAGCTCTTGGAAAGAATAGACACTTTTCAGATTACAGCCTGTCCGAAAATTGCGTGGCATCCATTTCGTTTGGTGATTAGGACACATAGCGGTTAAACCTGGAACTTCAACTCGAACTATTCAGAGATTTATTAACTCGCTTTTGATGATACTTGCTGTTTTATGATGCGATTTTTTTGTTACCTAGGTAGGAGTTGGCCTAGTCGTGCCTTCAACTAATTCGTACCACCCTGATGCCAGCGTTACTGGTAAGAATCAGGAGACCGGCGCAACCGGCATATAATGGGGCCTTTCGAGGGCAGTGTTTAATCTACTGAAATACTGAAATTTACTGAAAACAAAAATTAGAATACAAAATATAATATGGTCAATGATAGAGGTAGACTGATTGCGTCTTTTAAAACATTCAAAACATAATAGGCATCAACAAAATTTTGGAGAACAAAAAATTGGATTTTTTTTAATTTTTTTTTTTTTGGGGGGGGGGGGGCTATTTGTAAAACGAACATCGTAATGACCTTGACCTTCCTTCATCGGCGCTCACTTGGTCCAAAACCGCACACAGAGGACCAGGCTCCGGTTTACCTATTTAGGGTGTTTTTCCGGTATTTAGGATGTTTTCCGGTGTTTAGTGTTTTTCCGGTGTTTTCCGGTATTCAGTATAAAATGGTGTTTTCCGGTTGTTTTCCGGGGTTTCCGGTATATAGTATGGCCCGTTGTTTTGGTACCACATCTTTGTCAATGTGAAGGTGAACTTTCTTGACTTTAATACTTCCAAACCTTTTGAAGATGTTTTCGTATTCAAGCAGAATTGTTTTCAGTTCTGGTGATTCATTCACTGTGTTGACTGATTCAGCTGTCTTATAACTTAATAGGTTACCTCGAGCTTGTTTGACAACATAGAATGAAGCCTCCGTAAGTTTGTCTCTGAATTTGACAGTTAGAGTGATTACTCCTTCTATGGGTATAGGAACATTTGACCCATACACAAACAGTTTCTTGACTGTTTTCTTGAGTTTCAATTTTACTGTGGAATGGCGCTTAATTTGTTGGTAAGATGGCTTATCGATGGTGTTGACAAGTGAACCGGAATCAATAACCATTGATACTTTTGTGTTGCTAATATTAACATCACGATACGGCTGTGTTGTATGTGTCAATTTACCATCGATTGCAAACAAATACTCTTCATCATCATCATTACCATTAGCATCGAGGCTATGAATATGACCTGATTGCTGTTTATAAGCATTTCTGCTATTACAAACGATATGGTTTCTCTTTTCACAGTAACGACATTGTTTTCCTTTTGCAGCACAGGTTTTATGGCTGCTGGGTGTTCCACATTTATTACATATAGGCTTATGTTCGTTAATTTTATCATGTTTATGATAATTTTCAGATCTATCACTTCTCAATTTATTACGAGACGGGTGGTCGTATCTTCTGTTATGTCCGAACGATCTGCGAGCACAACCTCTAAATCGCATGTAGTTGACATGAGGGGTAGCTGTCATGGATTTATTTTCAAATGTTGTGTGGTCGTCAGCCTTTTCTAATTTTGTTGCTTGTGTTTCACTGATTTCCAGTGCTCTGCCCGGTTCCAATATAGCTTGAAGACCAAGATTTTCACGAATTGCTCTTCTTCTGAGGCGTTGTGATGTGCAGTGCAGTATAATTTGACTGGCTATTTCTCTGTCAATATCAGCAAATTCACAGGTTTTAGCAAGATTTCGGAGACGTGTGTGATACGAATCTAAGTTCTCTTCCTCGTTCTGTTTAGCCTGACGAAAATTGTAAACTTCATATGCAAGGCATGTCTTTGGAATTGAAGTATTGATTCAATTTTGTGACTGCTGTTTCGTAGTCAGTGTCTCGACCTGTATTTTCAAGTGTGTGAAAAATTTCGTCAACATCAGGACCAGCGTAATGAAGCAAAAGGGCTCGTTTTCTTTTGTTGTCATCGTCAATATCCATCGCGATTAACATACGGGAAAACCTTTCAAGCCATTTCTTCCATCTGGGTCCAACTCCATCCTGGTGAATGTCGAAAGAAGGGAAATTTGGCAAAGTTAAATTTGACATGTCTTGAACGTAAACGAGACTTCCGGTAATGTGAAAGGTCAAGGACGATGGCACGCTCTGATCACGCGCACACTGCTCAAATGGCGTGTCCGTTGGCGCTAAAATTCCCAACTCGGTTGCAAAGTTCACACTAAAATTCCGCTCATATATCACTACGACGTCCTATTTTCAGCTTCCCTAAGACTGCAAATACTTCTCTTGCATCCTCGTCGCCATTGTAATGTTTGTGTAATGTGTGGGTACGAGTCTTCTAGGGGAGAAACAACAAGACGGTGTGTAGGCAGTCTGACGTTTATAATCTGAAAACTTGCGTGCTGCAACTAAAGGGCGATAACTATGACAATATTATTATCTATAATCAAACCATGGATCAAACCAGAGATCGCGACACGACAAATCTGAATTTGTATTGCGGAACAGACTATGCCTATGAGAGTAACACCTCTCTTTGATTTAGCTACATTTAGCTCTTTTCGTCTTTTTTTTAATTTCATTTTCTGATACGCCCCGTTTTTAAACGGCTTGATCCATTTTTCGGAAACTTCTGGAACGGGAAGTCAGTACGATTACATTAACACAAGTCTCAGTTATTTCCCTTTATTTTTCAGATAGACAGAATCTCTTTAAGATTGTTGACAACATCAATAACAGCTGATGGGAAGTGATGCCTGGTTGCGATTTAATTCGTAACAAATAACGGCAAATTTTGCCCGGTTGAAATGTTTCTCTTTATAACTCAGCAAGTTTTTTTTTACTGATTCTAAGACATTTGCGATATTTTACTTACATTTCAACCCGGCAAACATTGCCGTTATTTGTTACGAATTAAATCGTAATAACAACAAGACGTGACTTCATATCAGATTTTATTATTTTTGTAAACAATCTTAACTAGGTTATCAGGGTAAACATTTTAACCTGGCAAAATTTTCTGTTTTAACAGTTTAATTTGCACAGTACCTTTGATTACCAACCGATTTTTTTACAAAACTTGAATAATAAGCAATTAATGTCAACAGTTAACCTGATTTCAAATTTCTGCAATTTTTAAGAAAATTAAATTGATTAACGTGACGTGACTTTAATGAAAACAAAATTCTGACTGGGTTAAAAGGAAAATGTTTCAACCAGACAACACTTCACCTCAGGTGTTATTGACTTTGTTAAAAAGATGAAAGTATTATTGACTATAGTATAACGGTACTAAACATTTCAACCGGGTAAAATTTCCCGTTTTTACATATTTACGGCCACTTCCTGTCATATGTCATAGGATAAATAAAGAATCTCAACAAGGAAAAATAATTATTAAAATCGGTCAAAAACTTGTGAAGATATCATCCTAAATATAGCGAGAAACATTTTAGCCGGGCGAAAAAAATTATCTGAAAAATAAAGGGAAATAACTGAGACTTGTGTTAGTGTAATCGGACTGACTTCCCGTTCCAGAAGTTTCCGAAAAATGGATCAAGCCGTTTAAAAACGGGGCGGATCAGAAAATGAATAAATAAAGGCGAAAAGAGCTAAAAAAATGACGGGAAAATATCGAAAAATTGTAAGCAACCTTGTCGGCACGTAAAAGGTCAAAAGCGAAATTAGAAATTTTGAAAGTTTCAAATACCCAAAATTCGACCCTGATCCCGGTTATCCAGAAATGAATTATCCAAACTAAGACCTATTGTCTTTATTTTCACATCCTTTAAAGTGGATTTTTCATTGTTTTTCATATTCAATTGAAAATGCTGACCATCAATTGACCGAAATCAAAATTCTGCCCTGAACGTTTTTTAGGCATTCCTTCAAGGATTCAGAAAATGTAACTCCCATGTCTGTAAGTAAAATATCGCAAATGTCTTAGAGTCAGTAAAAAAAAAACTTGCTGAGTTATAAAAAGAAACATGTCAACCGGGCAAAATTTGCCGTTATTTGTTACGAATTAAATCGCTCAGAAACTGTCTAAGTCATAGCAACCAGGCATCACTTCCCATCAGCTGTTATTGATGTTGTCAACAATCTTAAAGAGAACAGAATTATTAACTAGCCTTTGGTTAGCAACTGATTTTGACAAAACTTTAAAAATAAGCTCCCACTGGCCGAATTAATCTTTTGTGACAAAATTTGACCGGATTTGATAGCTCTGCGCTTTTTTTATTTATTTTTAAAATAACCCTAAATTTCATGACATCACTTTAAAAAACAAATTGGTCAACAACGGACTGGGTTATAATCTGAATTTGTATTGCGGAACAGACTATGCCTATGAGAGTAACACCTCTCTTTGATTTAGCTACATTTACACAGTATAAAAATATACAGTCTATATACATACATACACACGTACATACATACACATAGAACATATAGGATGCATATAATGGATATTATAGAGACATGTTGGCCTGTCCCGAGTATTTCCAAACCGTTAGAGATATTTCACTCGTAAACAATTTTGTCGGCATTTTATTTAATCTTAAATACAATATAAACACCTTTCGGAATTTAACACTGTTTACAACATTGTTCTCACAAATTTATTTGTACATTCTCTATAAACTTGCAATATCTCTATTCTTCTGCCCAACCTATTGTATTTAAAAAAACACAAAACGTCAAATCTTAAACACTGAACTGCAAGTAAACTGAAAGGAAGCTAGGACAATCATATTCTTGAAGCCCTTTACATGTGAGACAAGTAATACATTTCACGTCATTTACAAGAGTGATCTACCTTGCGTCGCTAAGTCCTTAAAGCGGTTTTTTCACTCGTAAACAACTTTGTCGGCACGAAAAAGGTCAGAGGCGAAATTTGAAATTTTGATTGTTTAAATACCCAAATTCCACCATGAGCGAGGCTACCCAGAAATGTATTGATTACAGAAATAAGAGACGTATTCACCAAACTTGTGTTTATTTACAAGCCCGTTAATGTAGATTTTTCACTATTTTTGTTATTCAATTCAAAATGATGACCATCAGTTTACCGAAATCAAAATGATGACCATCAGTTTACCGAAATCAAAATTCTACCCTGGGAGATTTTTAGGCATTCCTTCAAGGATTCAGAAAATATAACTCACATGTCTGTAAGTAAAATATCGCAAAAGCCTTAGGGATTTTTCACGTTTCAAGATGGTGGCACTTCCAGTTCGATCTAGAAAATCCATATTTTGTGTACGAATCAGTAATTTCTTAGCTAGTACAGAAAAAAATTCAGATCATTCTGACCTATATTTTGTCAATTTTTTTGAAAAATTTGATCCTTAATTTCTTCAAGGAGAGATAAGTTAGAAGATTTCTAATAACATTTTTCAAGTCGCATCAGTAAGATCTACTAACATTCCAAATTCATGAAAACCTTGCAAATATTAAAGAAGTTGTCAACTTGGTGTCAACTTCCGGGACGAAATTATAGCAACGAATTTTCGAAATTCAAAAATCTGAAATTGCAGTTAAAACTGAAATCCGTAAGAGTGCTCAAAGAAAAAGGAGTTATTAAAATAGGTAAAAAACACAAAGTTACGAATATGCATTGTTAGTTTTTTCGTTCATAAAATTCGGCGATTTCGAATTTGTAAAACGTTTTGAAAATATATTTAATCAAAAGCTACCACCCATTACTTTTTCAGTTTATTGTTTTTTTGGAAGGGGGGGGGGGTAGGTCAACGTTTCAGAAATATCCCATGGTTAGATTCTGAGAAATCCGGTTTGCAAGGAACACACACATTTCCTACAATGAAGGGCCATAATTCAGAAAATTACAATTCGATATGCGCAAATATACAAAGAAACCGAGATCTTTGGGTTATAAACTTACATTTCAAGTTTCAACAAAATCGGATAAAAATTATGACCTCTATAGGGTCCACAACCTTGATATACCATATTTTTACGCTATTTGAGAACGAAGGGCGGCCATTTTGTCTGTCAGTTTTGGGTCGATTTTCACGAAATTCGAAATCAGTCGTCGTTAGGGTGTAACTGTGATATAACAATACGTTTTTGTAAATCGGATAAAAATTATGACCTCTATAGAGTCCACAAGCTAAAAACGCGATTTTTCGTACAATAATTCAGGAAGTTATATTCCGATATGCGCGGATATCGAAATGAACCGAGATCTTTGGGTTGTAAACTTACATTTCAAGTTTCAACAATTTTCAAGAAATTCGAACTCAACCATCCTTAGGGTGAAACGGTGATGTAATAATACGGTTTTTTAAATCGGATAAAAATTATGACCTCTATAAGGTCCACAAGCTAAAAACGCGATTTTTCGTACAATCAGGGGCCATAATTCAGAAAGTTAGGGTCCGATATACGCAAATATCGAAAGGAACCGAGATCTTAGGGTGATAAATCTATATTTCAACAGGGGCGACGACACTGTTTTTCATATTCAGTTCAAAATAGTGACATTCAGTTGACCGAAATCAAAATTCTGCATTGAACGTTTTTTAGGCATTCCTTCAAGGATTCAGAAAATGTAACTCCCATGTCAGTAAGTAAAATATTGCAAAAGCTTAAGTGATTTTTCACATATCAAGATGATGGCACTTCCAGTTAAATTAATAGTCTTCATGTTTTGTATAACATAGTTTGAGTTAATAGAAATAAAACATGATCTGGATGCAACATTTTATTCTAGCATACTAGATATACTATAAAGTCGTACCTGGTCAGCCGCCAAAGCTGTTCTGATTTACATGAAAAACCAAAGCCAATTTATACTAAATTCACTTTGATAACACGGGTAATTAATAATATGGAACAAAAGGACTTATGTAAAGACTACATAATTAAATCATTTGTCATTGATAGATTATCTCACTATAAGCATATGGCAGGCTTCAGAACAATTGATGTGTGACAGCTAACGCTAGTAAACGTCATTAGTGATCAGCGGATTATCTAACTTGACCATTATACATATGGCAGCATCTGGTTCTTTATTAAATGAACAATAGTGTGGTCAATTAGAGAACAGTGGAGAGTTTATTACACATGCGGTCATAGGATAATTATAATCTTTTACCTATCACTGTCTCTCACACTATGTAACATTTGTGTACGCATCAGTAATTTCTTAGCTAGCACAGAAAAAAATGTCCAACTCAATCTGACCTATGTTTATCCTTATTTTCTCTAAGGAGAGATAACTTAGATAATTTCTATGAACATCGTTGAAGTTGGATCAACGAGATCTACTTACATTCCTAATTTCATGAAAATCGTACTAATATTCAAGAAGTTGTCATGTTGGTTTTACTTCTGGGATGAGATGTCAATGTCGTAATGTTCGAATTTCGAAAATTGGAAATAGCAGATATAAAATAAATGTTTTAAGGTACCTAAAGAAAAAAGAATTAGTAAAATAGATTTAAAAAGTTACAGTTATGTAGGCCAAGTTTTTCGGTGATTTCGGATTCGTAAAACGCTTTGAAAGTATTTTGGTTCCAAAGCCACCAACCATTCCTGGAAGGAGGCTTACCAGAAATGTATTAATTTCGGAAATTGGAGTATTTCGATTATTTTCAAGCTCTTATTGGCAATATTTCACTTGTAAACAACTTTGTCGGTACGTAACGGCAATACTATATATATATACAGGAAAACACCGGAAAATACCGGAAAACACCCCAAATACAAGAAAACACCCTAAATACCGGAAAACACCCTAAATAGGTAACCCGGTGTGCGGTTTTGGACCAAGTGAGCGCCGATGAAGGAAGGTCAAGGTCATTACCATGTTCGTTTTACAAATAGCCCCCCCACTTCTCCCCAAAAATTTTGACGAAAAAAAATTTCTGTCACAAAAAAAAAAATTCGAATTTTTCCGAAAAATTGATTTTACAAAAAAACATTCCGTAGAAAATAATTTTACAGAGATAAATACTGGAAAAAAAATTTGAATTTTTTTTGAGAGAAATTTGGGAGAAGAAATTTTTCTTTGACCGTAGGCGATCGCTCGCTTGTATGTTAATGAACTTATTTCATCAGCGCTCACCTGGTCCAAAACCACACACGAGGACCAAACACCGGGTTACTAAATAGCTACCGGAAAACTTAGAAGAGTAAACTGTTCTCGAGATTTTTTTAGAGAGCGCCCCGCCCCGCCCCGCGCCGCTCCGGGAGGGATCATCGTAAGGGTGGGACGGGGGTGGAATTGTCTTTTATTCCCCATTTGGTTTTGATTTCGTCGCGGATAAGTTTGTGTTTATAGCTATATATTTTGTGTGATCGTTAGCCTTAACTATGACCATTTCGCTATATTATATTTTATTATAACTACTACTCCTATTTATCGCTTTAAAAGAGCTGGGAAGTGGTGTGTTTAACAGACATTCGACATAGTTTGTAGCCGCCATATTGGTTACTATGTAAACAAAGAATGTCTTAAGATAATTTGTAATTTTAAGTGAAAGTTGGATGCCGATTGACTACAACAATAAACCTGCCCACTTTATTATATACTCTTCATAAAAAGTAAGGGATATTAATAATAGTGTATGTTAATAACAGGCCAATTGCCTACACATGAACATAAACAGTTCATATGGGCGGCTTATCTGACGGCCCCATTTCACTCGCAAGGAGATACACTGGCAAAAGTAAAAATGGACGTTTTTGATTTGTGTCTTAATAATGAGTAATTGCTCCACCAATCCTTAGACATTCAGCAATTCGTCGTGGCAATGCCCCAAATCAACCGTCCAATCACGATTTGGGGCAATCTGACCCACTTCAATTACAGTGCCACAGCCTAATTCTTTTGTGTTGTCGGTTGACGTTGACGTCGACGAACACGTCTCCAGATCATGTCCAAGACAGGCTCTATAGGGGAAAGGTCAGGACTCATGGCTGGCCAAGGCATATGGACAATATGGTGACGCTGGAGGTAGTCATTCACGACACGAGCGCGGTGGGCACGGGCATTATCATCTTGAAAGATGACACGCCGACCTGCACGTTGAGCAAAGGGCGGCAGAACTATCGGTGCCAGGATGTGGTCACGGTAGTACACACCAGTGACCTTTCCTTGAACAATATGCAAGTCTGTTCTGACAGTCATGGTGATTCCTCCCCACACCATAACAGACCCACGCCCGAAACTGTCATACTGTCTGACGTTAACGTTAGCGTGACGCACATTTACACGCCTCCAAACGCGAGCACGCCTATCGGTGAAATCCAGAGTAAATCTGGACTCACCTGAGAACATTACACGCGCCCATCGACGATTACCCCAATTTCCACGCGTCCTACACCATTGACCCCTGTTTGCCATGTGCTGGCGAGTTAATGGAGGCACATGTAGCCGATTTCTAATCGTTTGTGGTGTAACTCGAATTCCTGTAACTTGGTACAAGTTTACAGAAAGGTGATTGGCCGTTTGTCCTTGATTTCGCAGGACCTGTGTACGAATGTATCGATCCTGTCGCTTGTGTAGTGGCTCTAGGACGACCTGAACGTGGTCTATCATCAGCATTGTGTGTTTGTTGGTACCCGGTCCACAGTCTGCTGATGCCAATAGCACGTAGACATTCATTATGTTGAAGACGTCTCATTGCAAATTAAACGTAACACACTAAAGCAAAGATACGCTAAACAGTAAACCTTCAGTTTATAAACAAATATATCGTTAGAAACTTTATTCAGTGTTTCATTTATTGATCAGAGACAATTCCAGAACAAAATGGTAGCAGAGGGTGGTTTCTTACAGTCAGAATAGGATCACCCCTTTTTACATTTATCTACTTTCGATATACCTGGTACTAAAAATGGCAGACGGTGAACAACAGTTGCTAAAAGATAATAATCACACCGAAACCGACCGAGAGCAAGGCAACAGCAACCCCGTTGAAGCACAGCATAGAATAGATTCACTAAAACAGACAAAAGTGAAAGTAAAAACTGCTTTTACGAAAGTTAGGAATAATTTGTTATGGCTGATAGAAGTCGCCCAAGATTCAGACGAAAATGAAATATACCGAGTGAACGAGACATTCCACAGGAGAAGTTTAGACTTAATTCTCCATTAGACGAAGCTGTGGAAATCATGGGTTTGTTGGCTGATGAGTATGCGAAGAAAAATAATACAGAGAATATGAAGAAAATTAGTAGAGAAATGGAAGAATTAGAAGAGAAATTTAGCGCAGCACATGAAGAAATTAAAGATTATTTGATATCATGTAAAGATAGTGTGTCTAGTGGAGGAAAGTCACGAATTAATGTGGATTAATGTGGATTTCGACATACAAATATATTATTAATGCGCAGGCGTGGTAAAGCAAAGCCGTTACTTTCAAATAATTGTATAACAGTTTTTGATAAGTTATAATTTGTTGATAAATTTGCGACAGATTTCAGTTCTATTGTCGTGCACGTGGAACATTTTTATGCGAAGTAGTGTTTGCTATTTCAATGTAACTATTGCGAAGAAACATTTATTTATCGCCTTTTCATTACAATTTAGGCCTAATTTTAGGGAGCCTAGATTGAAAACATTACGTTAGCGCCTAGGTGGCAGCTGTGTATTTGTCCTGTGTGTGTTTTTGTTTAAAATAGTAACTCTGAATGCAGTATTTTATCAAAATGTTTCATAATTGTGGCTAGTGAGCTATCTGAATCAACTCACCTACTATCAATCACAACTGAACTCTTACAACAATAACATTCAAGCCAAATCTCATTGTTTTAGTAATAATAATAATAATATTAATAATAATAGAGGCGTGAGGAGTGGAAAGCAGTGGGTTAAAAAGATTGATGTTTTAAATCCAACTACTACTATTAGATATGATACAGTAAAAAGACACAGAACAGTAAACAGGGGCAATCTTGTTACTATTCCAATAATTTCTGAACAAATCGATCAACGCCCAGACAACACACAATTGTGTCTTAATGCATGGCCCGTCGCAAATAAAGCAGTCGCTTCGAATGATTATATATACGACAACAATGAAGTAATTGGGAGAAATCAAAGACATTTAAAAGTTATCACCACCAACAGACCATATGAACCTCTAAACACTAATCCACTGAATATTAACATTAATCATAGCAATCTCATCCAGCTCACCTCAAACTCTATCAAAAATCACAAACAGATCAAAAACTTTAGAACAAAACAGAAGATAAACAACAATCTTATACAAATTAGAAAGGCGGTCGAAAATGAAGGGGCAGTTTTAACAACTTCGTTTGGATTAATTAATGCCAGATCCGTAAGAAATAAAACAACAATTTTATCTGATTATATTTTTGAAAATTCTATTGATATTTGTGGAATAACTGAAACGTGGCTGAATAATGACTGTTCGGACTCATCGACAATCGCAGCCTTAGTACCTGATGGATATTCTATACAACATTGCCCTCGCGGTTCACGTGGAGGAGGTGTAGCACTTATATTTAAGTCATCTATTAAGTGTAAGAAAATCCGTCATGACCGTTTTGATTCTTTTGAAATTTTGGATTGTTCTCTACAGTTTTCTTTCAAGGAAACTAGGATTATTACAATTTACCGCCCGCCCAATAGCAAATTGTGTCAAAAGTTTATGGAAGAATTTGGATTATTTCTGGACCAGTTGATAATGACTAAGTGTTGCACTACTATTTGGGGAGATTTCAATTTTCATGTTGATGATTCCAACGACTCTACCGCGGTTGAATTTTATGATATGCTGAATAATAGATCTCTCACACAACATGTTTCTTCCTCTACTCATAACGGTGGACATATTCTCGATCTGGTGATAACTAATCCACGTGATATTAAACTGGATAATCTCTCTGTCTCGGACAAATTAATATCTGATCATTTCCCGGCAACTTTTAATCTTATGATCCAGAAACCACAAGTTAGAAAATTTTAACTTGGTTAGTGAATCTTTTGTTTTAAAGCTAATTAAATCGTCTGCTTCTAAATCTTGTTCATTAGATCCCGTTCCGACTTCTGTTCTTAAGGACTGTCTAGACGAAGTTATTCCAGTTTTTACCAATATTATTAATTCTTGTATATCATCCGCTACTATTCCCAACGTTTTCAAACGAGCTTATGTTACCCCTTTAATTAAAAAGTCTACACTGGATCCTAATGTTTTTAAAAATTAGAGGCCAGTCTCTAACTTAAGTTTTATTTCTAAAATATTGGAGAAATGTATTGCTTCTCAGATAAAGGCCCATCTAGATGATAACTGTTTGTATGAACCATTTCAAAGTGCTTATAAACAATTTCACAGTACCGAAACAGCTTTAACCTGGGTTTCAAATGATATTTTAAGGGAAATTGATAATAGAAAATGTACATTTTTAATTTTATTAGAATTATCTGCTGCTTTCGACACGGTGGACCCTTACATTCTTCTACGTAGACTTCAATTTAAATTCGGTATTTGTGGCTCTGCATCAAATCTTTTAGAGAGCTATCTTGTGGGTAGAAAACAGTGTATTTTAGTTAATTGCAAATTGTCGTCTGAATCTGTTTTGTCATCTGGGGTTCCCCAAGCTTCTGTTCTTGGTCCGATTTTATTTATCCTCTATACGTCACCATTAGGAGATATTGTCCGAAAATATGGTCTCAGCTTTCATTTGTATGCCGATGATACTCAATTATATATTTCATTTACACCTAATTGTCCATCTTCTTTCAATTTACCAAAATTGCAACTTGAGAACTGTATTAGTGAAATAAGAAAATGGATGTCAAAGAACTTTCTAAAATTGAATGATGATAAAACCGAATATTTGTTATTAGGATCAAGGCATCAATTAAGTAAATCTGCACAAGATAACCCCCCTGTTGTAATTGGTAATTGTGATATATTTTCATCTTATTCTGCTCGTAATATTGGCGCTATCTTTGATAGTTTTATGCTTATGGGAGCTCAAGTAAATAATATTTGTAAATTGTGCTATTTTAATATTAGAAATATAGGTAAAATACGTAAATGTGTAACTGTAGAGGCCACTAAGTCACTTGTTAATTCTCTGGTCACTTCTCGATTATATAACTTTAATTCACTTTTAGTTGGTTTACCTTTAAAACTTATAGATAAATTACAAAAAGTACAGAATACTGCCGGTAGACTTGTTACTTTAACTAAGAAATGTGACCACATAACTCCTGTTTTATATAATTTACACTGGTTACCTGTTAAATATCGAATTGATTTTAAGATTTTATTACTTACTTTTAAATGTTTAAATAATTTAGCTCCTGTTTACCTCTCAGATCTTTTAGAACTTTATACACCTGGCCGAACATTACGTACATCAGATAAACTACTTTTAAAGCCCAAAACTGTTCAACTAGTCTCTTATGGTCAGCGCTCTTTTAGTTATCAAGCACCTGTTTTATGGAATAATCTACCATTTAGTTTAAGATGTTGTACATCTCTATATTCTTTTAAAAAACAACTTAAAACACATTTATTTAATCAGGCTTTTAACTGACTCTGTATACAATCGTTAACATGCCCATAATCTTGTTGTTTATGTGTGATTTACATTGTCACTTTGTAAAGTGCCCCTGAACATGTTATATGAAAGGGTGCTCTATAAATATGATGTAATAATTATAAAAATAAAGTAAGGATGAAGTTGAACGCTTTGTACAGTCTAGTATAGACCAGCCACCAGACCCGATAAACGAGGACAATCACAATGCACACAACCAACACAAAATAATGGTGCAGCAACCTTTGGCATTGTCGTCTCCAAACCAGTCTACAGAAAACAGTCACCTACTGCTATTCACCCAGAAAATAATTGCGCAATACCCTTGCAGCGACTTTTAGCATTGTCGTCTCCAAACCAGTCTACAGAAAATCAGTCATCTATTGCGTTTTCTCCAATAGTGCCCACTGGTAATGCGGGACCTCCTGTTTCAATGTCTTTGGGTCATGACATGTGGAAACAACTGAAACGAGTATCCATCCCAATGTTTTCTGGTGATAAGAAGACATATTCAATTTGAAAAGCTGCGTTCCATGCCTGTATGTGTGTCGATTCTACTCCTGCAATGTCTGGATATAAACTTTTACAATTAAGACAATATGTATCAAGAGAGGACTTAAAGTGTGTTGATAATTTGGGACATTCTGTCACATCATATGAAGCGGCAAAACAGCGTCCAGGCAGAAAATTTGGTGGACAACGACGACAGATAATCATCTTTTTAGAAGAAATAGATTGATTCAAACCAATTATAGACAGGAAGTTGCTAAAGACTTAGATCTTTTTGCTGATATTACACGACATAGCAGTAGTTAAGATTAAAGACAGGGGCAGAGCTGAAGAATTGGGAAATGGTTCGCTTTACACTAAGCTTCAGAGAAAGATGCCTGGATCACTTTTAGCACAGTATCAGAGATGGGTTTTCGAAAATCATCTGAAACCATTCGTGGTGTCATTGGCGCATCAGAAAATAAATACAAGGGGAACAATTCTAGCCATATGACTCACATCACTTATTCTGACCAGTCACTAAATAGACGAGAATATCCTGATATAAGTATCAGTAATCAGAGACAGGTGATGTACAGACGGGTGTGGTCAGTTTAAAAGCATGAATAATGACCAGCGTTGGATGGCAGCAAAAGAACATAGACTTTGCTTCCGGTGCTTAGGTAGAAATCATCGAGGTTCAACATGCGGTAAATTACAGTTTTGTGGTTTGTATAGTTGTCACTTGACTCATAATAGACTAATACATTTTGATTGTCAAAAGTGATTAAACAGACAGCCTTCAGAAACATTCAGTCAGAACAGTCAGACACCGCCCCCACATTTGTCTACGGGAGGGGAGCAACACAGATCGCATACTTCATCTATGGATTGAAATTCGGTATTAGAATTTATTGCATGAAGAACTATTACCGTTAGGCTCATACACAATGGACAAAGCAGAATAGCGAACGCTTTGAAGGACGATGGAAGTATGAGAACATATCTTAATTCAGATATAGCGGCTGAGTTGGGATTACAGGGACAGAACAGAAAGATAAACGTTAATGTTCTAAATGGTAGAATATAAACTTTTGAAAGTATGCCTGTATAATTTGAGCTTCATAGTATGAATCCAGGTACAATCTTATCTTGGAAGATAACAGCTTTCACCACAGAACGAGTAACTGGAAATATGCCAGTCGTAAACTGGAACATTCGGGCAAGTAAATTTGAACAACTTAAAGGCATTCGCTTTCTTGCACCTGCTAATAGTTCTTGTGTAGACATTATAATTGATCTTGATTATGCCGAACTCCATTATTAACTTCGAGATATTCGTGGTAAGCCTGGAGAACCAATAGCACGATTGGCACCGTTAGGTTGGACGTGTACAGGAATCACAAGTCGCCCACAGGATAGCAGTCTTTCAAACTTTATCGCTACGTACTTCATGAGAGATAGCTTACTACTACCTTTTCGACAGGATCTGGACACAACATTGCGTAAATTCTGGGAAGTCGAAGAAGTAACAGCGACAACGCCCTATATCAAAACAGAAGACAGGATTGCTTTGAAGACAGTTGCAGTTACGGAGACTTTAAATATTCCTATAACACTCTACTCTGTATATCTTCCACCAAGTTTACATTTTAATCCAAGAGATTTTTATGACGTTGTTGCACAACTTCCTGTCCCGTTTATTATTACGGGAGATTTCAATGGTCATATTCACTCTGGGGTAGTCCGGATGGTGAAAACAGGTAAACAAACAGCGGACTTCATTAACATTAATAATTTGTGTTTATTTAATGATCGAATCTCCTACTTTTCTACATCCTGCCACAGCTTCTTTTTCTTCCCTTCCCTCGATCTCATCATTTGCTCTCCGGTTCTGTTTCAGGATTTTACATGGCGGGTAAATGAAGATCTGTGTGGTAGTGACCACTTTCCTATCTTGAATGATAATAATGTTCCCTTTGCGTTCGAAAGACCTCAGAGGTGGAAGTTGCATAAGGCTGATTGGGCTCTTTTCGAATCTCTGTGTCTCTTCTCTTGTGATACAAAGGAATTAGAAGATGCAGATGATCCTATGGCCTTATCCACTTCAATTCCAAGATGTAGATGAGCAGGCGATTCCAAAACCATGGTATTACGAAAATCCGCGCTCTTAAAGGGTGTGATCGTATCCTCAGACGACTAAACAACCACCCTTCCATAGAGAATATTGCGGCATACTAAATGGTCCGAGCGAAGGCTCGTAGAACCATACGTCAAGCAAAGCAATCTTCATGGCAAGATTGTGTCTCAAGGATCAATTTCCGTACCACATCTAAGTCGGTATGGGATAGGATTCGTAGAATCAAAGGTAAAAGTAGTGCTTTATCAGTTAACCATCTAAATGTTGATAATACCACCTTAACAACATTTCCTGATATTCTCTGGTCAGTACATTTTTATTTAATTCATCATCCAGTTTCTCCTTCGATGCATTTGTGTATAAGTGTGAGAATAAATTATTAACAATTTACGATTTGTTAATTCAACACAAATTATATTAGTTAATATTCAGCATGCTTACGCTTTGTACATTTTTACAGTTTCGTAGAGTGTATGCATTGCTGTAGTATTGATTATCTATTACATCCCACTTCTACCTTGTTGCCAGTGGCAACCTTTGATAAAACTGTCCTGTTTATTTCCAATACAGGCATAAAAGTTTCCGAGTTATCCCACCTTTGTCAAAAACCATGTAAATGTGATTGGGGCTACCGTTTTTGACATACTTTTTTTTCAAATTTGGTGTGAAGCATCGTGGTCATGAGAGGACCAGTCCTATCGATATGCATGCTATGAAGTTATTCCCCTTTACCAAAAAACCTTGTAAACACGATACAGTAGAGGTTGTAGTGTTTAACAGAAGTTGTTTTTTCAAATTTGGTTGGAAACATTTGGGTCATGTTACGGAATTATCCCCGTTTTCCGAAACTTTGTTAACGTGATACAGCTGCTATAGCGTTCAACAGATGTCTTTTAAATTTAGTGGGAAGCATAAGGGTCATGAGAAGATGAATCCTATCGATATTCAGCTTTCTGTAAAATTCCGTTATGACCCATTTTCCGAAAAAAACTCGTGATTGTGAACGTGAACGTTGTGCAGCGTCCTTTACATTACGTTTAATATAATTGCAGTCCTCTACGCCAGGGACAAGTTGTTTTGGCGATCTGGTTGGCTCTATGTTCACGGACTTAGTCAAAACAACTTCGTCTTTCAATACGGAGTGCAGTCTAAAGAAAAACACGCGACTAGCTTACGCTCAGGGTAACGCAGCAAGATGCACGTGTAATACTACTCAGGTCGTTTCTCCACTGCGAAATCATTCTACCACGAAATGTAACGTGAGGCACAAAAAGGGATAAATGAAAGAGCAGAAAGTATTTGTCACATTTCGCTTGACACGACTCGATAATAAATACTATTTTTCACATTTCGCTTCACAATACTCGATAGATATGTGATGTAAGTGACTTATTGGCACCTTTCCTCGGTGTATCGGTGAAGATCAGGACAGTTTTGGTCGGGGGCCGCCTCGGCTGGGCCTCTCGACCAAAACTGTCCTGATCTTCACCGATACACCTCGGAAAGTGTGTTAATAACTACTACATACATTTAGTAATAAACGGATTCTTTTCAAATTTCGTGTCGTAATGGGAGGTCAAACCCTTTTGATATGATTGTCCCATGAAAACCTTGTGAACGCTACATTTTTAAACCAGACAATGAAGTTCATTCAATGAACCGTATCGATTTTCAGGTCTCCAGAACTTTCCGTTCGGAACTAATCCCGTGGGGTTGAACATCTTGTAAACTCAATACAAGCTACAGTCTTTAACAGATTTTTTTTCAAATTTGCTTTGAAGCATTGGGGTCATGGTAGGACGAACCCTATCGATATTCCGTTTCCGAGTTATCCCACCTTTGTTAAGGTGATACAGCTGCTATAGCGTTCAACAGGGTCATGAGAAGATGAATCCTATCGATATTCAGCTTTCTGTGACATTCGGTTATGACCCATTTTCCGAAAAAATCTCGTGATTGTGAACGTGATAAACCCTTTCATTTTTAATAAAGCTTTTCATTTTAACAGTATTCGTTGAGTCAGAAACGGTTACCTCTTTCGTCTGTTACATTTGGTTATTTTATATCCACGGTTTTGTCATCATTTAGGCTTAGTTTATCATGTGAGGCTTCTGATTTATTGGGCTGTGAACATGCTGGTATGCGATTACAGGATTCTTTAATACGAGTGTGGTGGCAAACGTTAGTTTGCGTATTAATAATGGATGATACAATGTTGAACAGTATCATGTACAAATAGTGTGTTTGGGTATGTGGACTGCGGCGTGGGTGTGGGTGAGATTGTATGTGGTGTCTGTCATCATTCCTCAATACATGTGGAACTGTATTACTGTTAAGCTGAATAATAATTCATCTAAGCATGTCATCTTCATTTATATATGTGAGCCTGAAAAGCATAAACTTTTGAAATATATTTATTGTCGATGTGGGCTTATTTATATTTGTGAGAAAAATGTAAGATTGGTTATACTTTTTATATTTCAAAACGACAGGAACGGTGTACATTTTGTAAGTTAACTGACAACATTAAATAATATAATTCGTATAATGCATGTATTAGACATGTTTATGATTAGTTAATATTTCAAAACGAGACAAAACAAAAAAACCCCACACAACCCATTTTATATGTAAAACAATCACTGGTTTATTCTCATATAACACGACGTTTCAAAAAGTATTCTCTTGTCGTTTTCATTTGAGCTTGAAAACGATATTTCAAAACCAGCGGAAGGATATACATCTTGTAAGTTAACGGATAACATGAATATAGCTGCAAAGCTATGGGGTCTCTCTTTTAGAACATTCTGTTTAAAACTCATTATTTCGTTTTATTATGCGTTTATTATTTTCGTTATTCGTTACCAGTACAAGTCATTACACGCATTCTACAGAAATTACACATTTACACGTTGATACGTTGGTAAGTTGAAACAAAATCTAATGCAGAATAAATTGAATGATGAATGTCGAATGATGAATAAATGGTGAATGTCGAATGAATGGTGAATGAAATTATGCATACATTTAGGCTACAGAATCATTCTTAAAACAGATTACAAGTACAAATATATATTGGTTTTATATCGCTATTATATGTACTTAACGACTTGCAAGATAACTGAGGGGTTTACAACATGTTTATCAACCGTTAATAAGTAAACACGGTAGTACGTTGAAAAATGAATAAAAGCACATGGCTTCACAAAATACAATCAGGCTAACAGGAAATGCATATCTAAAACATTGACTTGGATATAAGTATAACACTAACAAAATAATGGACCCGGATATATACGAACGAAATTTGGCCTTAAAGGACAATATTGGTGCCAGTCATTATCACATATGTGATAGAACTGGTTAAACACATTCCAAATATCATTTTATCACAGAGATCATTGCTACGATAGAGGCGTAATCAATGCTTCAACGATCGCAAATGACGAACGCCAAAGGAAAACACGAGTTATCCCTCTATATAACTGATTGAAGTGACGGGTGATAACAGGTACATGGGCGAATTGCTGCACTCTAATAATTCCTTCGAAGACCAAAAGTTGTTATATGAGACTGTAAGAGTATATCTGACAATTCAAAAAAGTAATTGAATGTCATTAGATAAGAGAACACGAATAAAATAGAAACAGTCCGTACATTCACGCGTGTTTATTCATTCTATCCTTATAAAAACATGGTAATGCACGGACTTTTTCTATTTTTCTTTCATGTTCTCTTTTCTAGTAACAGTCAATATTTTTTATGAATTGTCAGATATCCTTTCACAGTCTCACACAACAACTTTTGGTCTTCGAAGGAATTATTAGTGGGCAGAAATTCGCCCATGTACCTGTTATCACCCGTCACTTCAATCAGTTATATAGAGGGATAACTCTTGTTTTCCTTTTCCGTTCGTCACTTCCGATTGCTGAAACATTGATTCCAAAGCTATCATAGCAATGATCTATGTAATAAAATAATATTTGGAATGTGTGTAACCAGTTCTATCACATATATGATAATGACTGGCACCAATATTGTCCTTTAACAATGAACGAAATAATTTGTATAATGCGTGTAGTAGACATGTTTATGATTGTAAAGATATTTCCAAACGAGAGGAAATGTGTAAATTTTGTAATTTAACGGGGAACATTAAACGATGTAATTCGTGGAATGTGTTGTAGTGGTCGTCAGTTAGTAACGAAAATATGTGTGTGTGTGTGGGGGGGGGGGGTAAATGCATGTGAGAGACAGAGAGACTGCGTCATACAGATTTAATCCAGCAACATTTTATGGCTAATATCTGAAACTTCCACTCGGGGATTACAAGAGTTAAAGTTTCAAATGAAACTGATAGTAATCTAGTAACCTAAGTACTGAGGTAGTGACGGTGGCTAGGTGGCTAAGACGCTAACTCGCTAGCGTGGATGTCACGTGTTTGATCCCTGCATTTGCCGAGAAAGTTTATGACAGTGGGTGAGGACGGAGGGCCTGACAAGGACAGCTATCTAGTCGTTCGGATGGAACGAAATACCGAGTTCCTGGGTATACATTGGCGTGAGCGAATAAGATCCCTTGGGAGTTGGAATTCGATATAAAAGTAGACCATAGTGCCACAGTCTGGTCAAAATTTCCCCCATAACACACTGTATGGAGTATGCCCATCTTCATTAGGACAGTCGGAGCAGAGCAGTAGGAAGTTAAGCCCCATTTCAGTTCATTTCATTTACAAAGTAAGGATGTTAATTAAAAATAAAGTCATCGCTATAGGCACAAAGTCCACCAGAAAAACAACCTGAAGTGGGCCTTCAATATGTATTACATTGAATGCAGTCCTGATCCCTTGTACACCTTTTTCTGTATATAGGGCATGACTGAAACTTATTTGATGAACTTTTAGGCTGCTCCGAGTCCGACTTTCCTCTCCTTTTCTTGTTACTTTCAAACGTGGCATATCGACGGTCCGTTGAATGCTGAACACCTAAGACTAAAAGATTCAAAGCCGCCGAAGAATGCCGAAGATGTTTTGTAACTATAGTTCATAAATAAAGTGCCGTGCTGAATGGAGTAAACGGGAGAAATTGCCGTCCGAAAAAAATCTTACCCATGACCCACCTACAGTGCTCCACAAGTCTTATGCAGGACATATTGTGATCCATGACCAACCTAGAGTGTCCCACGATATTAATGCGTGGCCTAGCGTGAGCCATTACCCACCTACAGCGTCCACTATTTTTATGTGTGACCTAGACCACAATTTTGATGCGTGGCATAGCCTGATCAATGACCCACCTAATAATGTGTGGCCTAGGATTTCTTTTCGGTAATTAGTGTTGCTTTTTCGGTATTTAGTGTTTTTTCTGTCTTTAGGCTTTTCTGATTTTTTCGGTAATTAGTATCAAAATAGTTTTTTCGGTATTTTTGTTTTTCAGTACTTTTCTGATTTTTTTTTCTGAATTTTTCCAATTTTTTCGGTATTTCAAGGGTACTAAATGATTTTTTCCATTCATCATTTTATTGTGACCCGTTTTCTTTGCGGTTACAGTTGCTACGGGTAATCAGAAGTCACAGGGAATATAATCATGTTTGGCAAGGCAAGATGTGACAGAAAAAAGTGTCTATTAATTAATTACTTATCTTCGTTTTACAGCCACTCATCGCCTCACAATAACGGGTGTCAATGATAGACGGCGATTAATGTAATCTACGTGTGTTGTAAAGGGGGTCTTTTGAAAATGATCCAGTGTCTTATAAAGGCATCTTGTTAAGGGGACAATAAAGGCAATCTCCCACATTAAAATAAGGTCCATATCGTCAAATAGGTCTGCTGTAGGTAAAATGTCTTTTGAACATTCTACACTTCAAAGTTGTCTTAGTCGGATATATTTATATGTCCATATTTAATATGGAGGTATATTGTCCCCGGACTCGATCGTTTGTTTGTCTACTCAAGGCTACAGGTCACAATCATCGACGAAAAATCTTATCATTCATCAGAGGAAAGACCAAATTCAATAACGGGCACCCCGATAGGCCTGGTGACAATTTTTGTTGATAATCTATCTATGACTACTGATATACTATGGTAAAATACAATATGAAGGAAATAATGATTCATAATGAGAACTCCTTTTAAAACCAGCGGTTCATATTTTCTGTTGATATTATAACTTAAAACTACAAAACTCTCTTATATAATTCAGAAAACTACAACAACTTCTACTACGACAGAAATGGCAGATTTAATCATCGTCCCAGATGGAGCCGTACGTTATTATTGGATGGTATGTACACCAGAATTGTTACTGTATGAAATTGTTAAATGGGCTATTATTATATATGGCGCCGATGTGGTTGCATTGATGATTGTAACCATTAAAAGAAAATGTCATGAAGCAATTCAAACCAATATTAAATGCACTGCGGCAATTAAACTAATATCAAATGTAAATTCTATGAATTATTAATTACGGCTTGCGTTGCACCAGTTATTGTCTTTCTGATAACATAATTTTGGAAATCTAGTCATATATTACTACCCAAATCTGTATATAGCGGAATATTGTGTTACCATAAAAATCATCAGCAAACAATTCTCTGGTCAAATTGCCAATCTGGGGATACATGTATGTCGCTCATACAATCTCCCTTCTATAACATTTGCATACATTGTTACCTATTGAAGTCTTCAAGTCAAGTAACAACTGGCAGTCGTCATGTAACATCTGTGCGTGTCAATGGTGGACAACTCACCGAACAGTATACTTTTCTATCTGGGGGTGGGGGGGCTGGGGGGGGGGGTCTCCCACCAAAAAAACGAATTAGCCCCCACCCCCCAAATATTTCGCCAACAATAATGATTTCTTAGGAGCCGGCCACATCCTCAGCCCCTCCAAAAAATTCCGTAGCCTCACCAAATTTTAAGAGCTGGCTACGGGCCCGCCACCCTTGCCCTGCAGATCTATGTATTGGGAGTCATAGTGCGTTCACGTGAACGGACAATCTACATTACATTAGTAATAAGAAAAAGCATTATACAAATAAACTCTTTATTCCCCCATTACATACTTAAACCCCCTTACATATTTAAATACAGTAAAGTAACAAAGGGAGTCGGTTTATTATTCATTAACTTGACAGAAGACCCAAATTATCACACAGAATTCTAATACCCGCTCTTGCTAAATGCATCCCGTCCCTAAGATGATTTTTCAATATATTGTGTTCTATGAACCGCCAATTGTTCTTCCTGCATAAATCACGGTATGCCCCATTTACAATCACAATCGCTATCTTTCTTCCGACTAATGTTGACAAGAGAAAAGCAGAAGGGAAAATGGTAACATTCTTCAACTGTTTTAATATGTGTCATAAATATGCAATACTTTGATCTACATTTACTTTAAACCCGCCATTAAATGAGTTATTGATATCATTTATCACAACATGAACAAATAGCAGAAATACGACTCGCAATCGTTTTAATTGTGGCACAGCCAACAGCCAAAACACGACATGTGCGATCTACTTCGTCGACCACCTGCTTGATTATGGAATCTCCAACGACAACTTTTGAAACGTACGATTCATAAAGATGTCTTGGTAAAAACGTTGTGTGTGTACCGACAGACTTGGCATTACAAATATGGTGGCCGTTTTTTATCTCCGAAATATCCCCGCTTTTTAGGGGGATATAAACTTATGTCTTTGTCGGTTTTATTTTCAATTAAAAAGGACAGAGAACAACCAAATCGATTTAGGCTGAAAATCCGGAAAAACTAATGTGCAAGAGATATTTTGTTGTTCAATAAACCTTAATACTGAGGCTAATTTATCAAACGGTGGAAATACTTAACAAATTTCTGATTGCTGTATATCCTGTGCAAACATATTAACACCCCCAGAACAAGGTGTATTATAGGGTGTAAAGTGTGCTAGAGCATTACCCTCCCGATCACACATGGTACTAGAATCTAAGGCCATTAAATCAAGAGTATGCCCCGATCACCCGATAACCTGTTGTATTCTCTCCCACATCATATACGACAGCATGGCGCCCTCTTTTGGAAGTATTCTAGAAATATCATCAGCCAAATTACCCTTTGATGGAACGTAGCTAAAGCGTATAACTACCGTTACCATTTCAAAAATATTCTTTAGTATAACATTTAACATTGTCCCTCCCATGCTGCAATAAACGATTTGCAATCGCAATCGATATCAATACGAGTATCGGTTATGTTCTCCTTAATAGCACACTTGCGATTAAAAACAGCATCCGTCCAATAATCACCAAACTTAATGACCTTTTGTGTAATTCCAATACTCCCACCCAACGCTATTCCAGGGCAAAAACCCAGATCTAGTTAATTGGGATATTGTGATAGGTACAGAGGATGTATATAATTTTGCTCCCGGTACAACCAAAACAAATGATATGCATTTTCCAAGAAATTTTTGCAGAGATGCCAATGAAACAACAGATTTAGCCAAAATTGATTCTCTCAAAATAGCAAAAGACTGGGTTCTTTTTATCAGGCAAGAAAAAGCCTGCTTCACAGAATTGATACCCAAACCTAAAAATAACAACGAATTTGTTGGTTCAAGTGCGGATTTCTGTATTCCTACGCAGTACCCCAATCGACTTTCAATCTGACAAGCTGCATATATCGCTATTCTTGCTCCCAACTCATGATCTGAACACAAAGTGGAGTACAATTGGCCAATAAGACGATCATTAATATATATTAAATTTGATATGACCAAGTCCCGAAGATAAGACGCTATTACTACATTAAATGAATGGTAAATATACGCGGAATTTTCCTAGCCAAATGGAATATTTTTATTTACATAAAACACTCCTTTCTATCAAAAACCCACCAATAATTTTAATTTTTCATTGATCAAAATATGATCGTATCCTGATTTATCATCCAATTTCGACAATAAAGTGTTTTTATCAATTATTCTTGGTACGTCAACCAGTGTATCAAGTTTGAACGGGGTATCCCTCATCAAACAATTAACATATCGTAAATCTAAACAGAGACGCGGTTTTGTGGGCTCAACTGTCAAAGGTGATACAGCGTGTGGTCTATCTAAGCGTTCATTTTGAAAAACCGAAACAGCCCCGGTCTGTAATCGATGTTTTGTCTCCTTTGTAATAAAATCATCAAATCGTTCACAAATTTCGGAATTCTTAAAATGCATCGACGTTGGGAAACAACAATCATAAAATTCCCGTTTAAAAGTATACCATGGAATTGAACGATGTAATCATATATGTTTACACCATTCTCAACAATATAAAGCGGCAATAATATATACCGGAAAACAACAGGAAAACAACCGGAAAACACCGGAAAACTACCGGAAAACCATTAAATACCGGAAACACACTAAATACCGGAAAACACCCTAAATAGGTAACAAAGAGCCTGGTCCTCTACGGAGAGTTGAGGTTATTGTTAGGGCTAGGATTAGGTTTTTCAGGTGTTTTCCAGAGGACCAGCGGTGGGTTAGGTTTAAGAATTTGGGGGAGAGGTTAAGTCTCCAAATAAGCACTGACATAGAGTGATGAAAAATTAGTTCGTGATATTTCCTAGTTTTATTAAAATACATACAATACATTAGGTTTAGATACACAGGTAATTTAACTGTTTTTTGGTGTTGGTGGCAATGATGGTCTTCTTTGGATGGTGCTTTTGGTATTCTGGTATTTTTGTTTCTGAAGAAAAAAAGAATAAAATTGGGGATCTCGGGTGAGAGCCACATTAGTGTGTTTCCTACTAAGAATTTGATTTAAAAGAAAGGGCTAGGGATTCTTATATCTAGTTGATTTTATTTACTAACGGTTAGGGATAGGATTTGATATATGGTTTGTTTTGGGTGAAGATGGAGACTGGTCTTATTTAATCTAATTTACTGTGCACTAGGATGTCGTTCAGATTTTTATTTTTAGAATATGCAATTATAAGTTTCTGTGTGAAAATTTTCGGGTGATTTTCTTGGAGATCAGTATAGTGTGCTTTCTCCAGGGGATAATTTTCTCTTGTTGGGTGTGTTTCGTTTTGGTGTGTCCCGGAGAAGGTTGTGTGTAATGTGCATTGGTGATGAGGGAGGATGTGTAACAGTTTTAGAGACCGTGGACAGGAGGCGATGGAACTGCGTCTTCACACTATCCTGAAGTCGCTTGCCGTAGGACTCTTGGCCCACGCTAGGGCGTGGCTAGAGTACTCACTCCTGTACAACATCTTTGGTAAAGTGACGTGACTTCAAGTACTCTGGTTTCTCCGCTAGCATGGCTCGGTAGTGTGTCGACAAGGATGAGGTGACGTCCTTGGCCTACTTCAAGTTCAATGTCTCAATGGTAGTGGCTATGGTAGGCGTCTTCATGGTCGGCTTCACGAACTTGTTCAGGTCTTGGATCTTCCAAGTGAAACTTCTGGTGGGTGTTCCATTCTCCTGGCTCTCCATAATGGTCAAATGGTGGAGACATTGCAGGACCTGGAAGAAGGTTTTCACGATACCTGCATTCTCTGGAGGTGGTTGGCGCTGGTTTGGTTGTCGATTTGGTTGGCGCTGGTTTTGTTGTTGAGTTGGTTGGCGCTGGTTTGGTTGTCGACTTGGTTGGCGCTGGTTTGGTTGTTGAGTTGGTTGGCGCTGGTTTGGTTGTCGACTTGGTTGGCGCTGATAGCGGAATTCAGGTGGTGGTTGGTGAAAGCCTGATGGTGGTTGGCGAAAGCCTGGTGGTGGTTGGCGAAATCCTGGTAGTGGTTGGCGAAATCCTGGTGGTGGTTGGAATCTGTTCCGGAGCTGTGGCCATTCCATTGGTAGATGAGTGGGCGTCGGAAGGAGAGGGCGTCTGGTGCGGGACCTATCCATGATCCAAGAGTGGTGGTGGTAAGGGGAAAAACTGTTTGTGTGGACGGTGTGCAAATAGGACAAGATAAGAAAGCTGTTAAGACGAGATACAGTAGAGATCAATAAGGGGGGGGGGGGTAAAATGTATATTTATATAGTATTTAGCCAATGTGTTTGTTCACCTTGGTATGTGTTGTATGAAACACAGAATGTGAGACAAAACGTGTATGAGCAAAGTTAGATCTTCAAGATATGTGAGGAAATGAAATGAATTGAATAACTATTAAACAACTTCCGAATTAAGCTTCTGCTCGAGCGTGTACTGATTTCACAATGTTACTGATAACGTGAAGTAATGCAACTAAACACATAAAACAAGTATGAAACTGTGGTATGTATTGTTTGAAACAGAGAATGTGAGACAAAATGTATCTGAGCAAAGAGACGAAGTTAGATGTTCGGGATATGTGAGTAAATGAATGGAATAAATATTAAATACTCTCGACTCAAGCTGGTGCTCAAGCGTGTACTGATTTCACAATATGACTGATAACGTGACGAAATGTAACTAGAAATATAAAACAAGTATGAAACAAAGGGAAATCGTTTGAACTTTGGGGTTTATTGGTTATACAGTATAGTACATTGTTTTAATTCCAATCGTTCAATTAAAAATATTCTAACAAATATAAAACTAAAATTACATAAGAATATACAAAAAGAAAAAAGAACTTATATAGAAATATAGAAGGGTCGTTCCTCGATTATATCGCGATGTACATTTCGGAGTGGTATCCTTTGTCAAGCGATGATAGTCTAACTGAATTGAAACTTTCAGGCCTATTTGTATCCATCAAGAAGAGATAAGCTAATCAAAATTAATTTGGGCAAGTCCTGATTCTAATTAAACACATGAGTGATATCTTTGTGAGTTCCTGAGCGGCTTTAATTGAGGTGGTGAGTAGATTTAACTGATTAAGGTAATAGAGTATCTAGATTGACAGCTTATTGTTTTGTTTGGACTTGATCAAGAGATAAATTGTGTAAACAAATAATTTAGTTTTAGTTTTGAATTTCCGCCGTGTTTGCATTGGTAATTGGTCGATTAGGTGAGTAATTACCTTGAATGGATTTTGAATAAGCGGGTTTTTGAACTATTGATGGAACAAATAGGCCTATCTGCTAGGGAGAATCAATTAAGACGAGGAAATATAAAGTATGGACATAGAGATTGGATTAAATTTTATGATGCAATTCTAGTTGATGGGCTCTTACTAAAGTTGTTAATATTTATATACATTGCTTCAGGAGACTATTTAAATGGGGCATATAACATAAAAGATAATATAATATCAAGAAGAACATGCATCATAGGCTAACAAATATTAATTATATATATATATATATATATATATATTTGTATATATAATTAATATTTGTATATAAATATATATATATATAAAATAAATAAAAGATTCTACTCTCAGGTAAAAGTATATAGAAAAATGAGGTTTTTAGAAAGGAAAAACTAATTTCATCTTAGCTAGCGCTTTCACCCACTACGGGGATCATCAGGCATCTTATCTCATTATATAAAAGAATATGCAAAGAAAATAGAATTATGTATACCTGTGCGATTTGATTACCTCTACAAAGGAAATATTTCGAATCAGTTTTACATCCGCCTGGCACGGGCGAGGGTTAGGTTTAAGAATTTGGGGGAGAGGATAAGTCTCCATATAAGCACTGACCTAGGGTGATGAAAATTTGGTTCGTGATACTTCCTAGTTTTATTAAAAACACATGCAATACATTAGGTTTATGTACAAATTTGATTTCGCTGGGTTTTTTTTTTTTGGTGTTGGTGGCGCTGATGGTCTTCCTTGTGGTATTCTGATGTTTTGGTTTCTGAAGAAAAAAGAATAAATTTGAGGCCCTCGGGTGAGAGCCACATTAGTATGTTTCCTATTAAGGGTTATTTAGTTTCATTTACTGTGCACTAGGATGTCATTCAGATTCTTATTTTTAGAATATGCAATTATAAGTTTCTGCGTAAAGATTTTCGGGTGATTTTCTTGGAGATCAGTATAGTGTTTACGAATGATTTTGGATGCACTTGCTGCTGTTGCGCTAAATGGGACTACAGCAGGGGCTATTGCGCTAGCCGTATGAATATTCAAACCTAGGGGGGTTGTTGTTTTCAATTTATCAATCCAAAATTTTTTCTCTTGTTAGTCTAAACGTTTTAATTTCTTCTGTAGTTTCAAAATCGCTCTTAACCTTTTCTATTGGCGTGACAATGAGATCAAAAATGTTATGAGTTGGTTGGTTGAAGTGAATTGAGACCGGTTTGTCTTTTTGGGTGACTATATCTGACCGTTGACCGTTGATTCTTTCTCGGAGTGCATTTTGTGTCTCCCCCACGTATTGCTTGTCACATATTCTGCATGAAATTAGACAAATTATGTTTGAACTACTGCATGAAAGTTGATCTAATATTGGGAATTGTGCGTCAGATGTTTTGTTATGGAAATGGTCGGATATGTTTATGATTTTGCATGTTTAACACCTTGGGTGGCCACAAGTTTTGGTTTTAACTGCTGATTGCTTATTTTTTGTTTCTTTGGCGGCAAGTTCAGCTAGAGTATTATTTTTTATACGTCTGAGATATCGTTTGGAGTATCCCCTTTCCCTTAGTTTGCTAAATACCAATGTACATGCTGACTCAAAGTCGGTATTCTGAGTACATATCCAATGAAAACGGAGAATCTGAGATTTTATGATGCCAGAGAACGTATGTTTTGGGTGAAAGGAGCTTTTGAACAATAATTGATGTGTGTCGGTTTCTTTGAAAAATACTTTAGTTTCCAATTAGCCTGTGATTTTGGTGTTGCTACTTTTAAAAACGGTAGTATCCAGGAAATCTATGCTGTTATGACTTACATTTGCGGTTAACTTGACAGATAGATGATGATTGTTCAGGATGTTGAAAAAAGCCCAACATTCGTCTAGTGTGTACGTCCAGACTATGAACACGTCATCTAAAAACCGCCCATAGAAATCTGGTTTTAATGGACAGAGTGGCAGAACTTCCCTTTCCCACTCCGCCATGAAGAGATTTGCATAACTCGGGGCAAATCGTTTTCTCATCGCAGTTCCGGAAGACTGGAGGTATACTTGGTCGTTAAAAGCGAAGTCATTCCTCCTCAGACAAATATCGAGTAATTTGAGGATTTCTTCGTCCGGCCTGGATGCTTGCGGGTTCCTAAGAAATGCTTTCCTAACTGCTTCAACTCCTGTGGTATTATCGATGTTCGTGTACATGCTCTGTACATCAATGGATATTAATATGGTGTGCTCGGATACTCTTAACTGTTTAATTTTGTGAATGAAATCGTTTGTGTCTTTAAGGTATGATGGGTGTTAGCATGCTAGGGGTAATAAGAAATGATCTACATATTGTGATACATTGTATGATTCGCTGCCACAGTCTGATATCATAGGGCGTCCCTTGGATAATTTATTGGGTATAAACCATTCCGTTTCTGGATTTTTATGTATTTTTGGTAGCGTATAGAGATGTCGTTGTCGACAGTCAGATTTGGCGGAAAGATAATCATATTTTTTTGCTGTTATGTATTCCTTGTCCTGCAATTCATGTAAGATGTTGTTTATTAAAGTTGCGGTGTCCTTAAAGATGGGTTGGTCTAATTTAGTGCAATGTATAGGATTACTTAATTGTTTTTTCTGCCTCTGAGATATAGTCTGCGCGATTCATTATGACACAACACGAGCCTTTGTCGCTTTTCTTAATTATTATGTTTTTGTCTTTTTTGAGTGTGTTTAATGGTGTTTTAGTTGCTCGGTTGAGTATTGGTTTTTGTGATTGTGGTAGAAGGGATGATATTTCTGTGTTCAGTTCATCGAAAGTTTTTAGGATGGCTGGTGATAATGACTTTTTAGGTGGTTTCCATGTAGATTTTTCTGTGAATAATTTCTTAACTCTGCCGGGTTTGTTCTTAAAAAAAATAGGTCAACGAAAGTGTTCTTTGGAAGCGATCGGTTGCCTGGGTGATGGGTTCTATGGATGTTATTGTAGGGGTTGGGATGACTTTAAGGCCTTTATCAAGAATGATCATTTCTAGGGGGCTGAGAAGTCTGTCGCTCAAATTGACAACTGTCTGTCCTAAAGACGGCTTCTCATTCCATTTCCCTAATCCTAGTTTAAATTCCTCATCCAGCAGTTGATGATCTCTCTGGCCGTGTCCGGGCTCCAGTGGATGGCGTCGTTACCTTTCAATTCAATTTTGCCCTTGAAGTTTGGTAGTGTGGTGGCGTTTGGTGAAGGTGCAGTGGAGATCAATTGGTTGTAGCTGGTGAGGTTTTGGTAGGCGATCGGATTTTCTTGTCGGAGTCGGGAAGAAGTGGGGATCTGTGTGGCGAAGAGCTTGGTTGTTGGGAAAGCTGCTCTGGTCACCTTGAGTAGATCTAGCATCTGCTCGTGTATCTTTGATCCACTTTCCTCCCTGTTGTTGAGCCCGACATGTATCACTAATTCTTCTGGTGTAGGTCCCATATAGTTGTGGAGGATCTGTCTGATGTGGCTGATCTTGGCTCCAGAATAGCTATGGATCTCCCAGTGTCCGAGGAAGGATACAATCCTAGCAAGGTTAGAGGATCCAATAACCAGGGTCTTTGCCTTGACTGCTGGTAGGTACCACAAATCCTTCTCGTCTTTACCTTTGTAGCTGTGGGGTCTCTTTAGTGATAGGTTGAGTGAACGTCTACATCTGGTGGAAGATCTGGTGATGATTCTAGGGTTAGGAATGATAGGCGATCTAGGGAACAGACAGTTGACAAGCGCGTTGAGTGGCGATATAGATCCCGATAAAGTAGGTGAGCCAGACACAACCCGGGGCAAACTGGTTGATCTAGCTGCACGCTTCGAGGGAATGTTAATGCATGTGCCTTCTCCAGGGGATAATTTTCTCTTGTTGGGTGTGTTTCGTTTTGGTGTGTCCCGGAGAAGGTTGTGTGTAATGTGCATTGGTGATGAGGGAGGATGTGTAACAGTTTTAGAGACCGTGGACAGGAGGCAATGGAACTCCGTCTTCACACTATCCTGAAGTCGCTTGCCGAAGGACGTCTTGGCCCATGCTAGGGCGTGGCTAGAGTACTCCTGTACAACATCTTTGGTAAAGTGACGTGACTTCAAGTACTCTGGTTTCTCCGCTAGCATGGCTCGGTAGTGTGTCGACAAGGATGAGGTGACGTCCTTGGCCCACTTCAATGGTAGTGTCTCAATGGTAGTGGCTATGGTAGGCGTCTTCATGGCCGGCTTCACGAACTTGTTCAGGTCTTGGATCTTCCAAGTGAAACTTCTGGTGGGTGTTCCATTCTCCTGGCTCCCCATAATGGTCAAATGGTGGAGACATTGCAGGACCTGGAAGAAGGTTTTCACGATACCTGCATTCTCTGGAGGTGGTTGGCGCTGGTTTGGTTGTCGATTTGGTTGGCGCTGGTTTCGTTGTTGAGTTGGTTGGCGCTGGTTTGGTTGTCAACTTGGTTGGCGCTGGTTAGGTTGTTGGGTTGGTTGGCGCTGGTTTGGTTGTCGACTTGGTTGGCGCTGATAGCGGAATCCAGGTGGTGGTTGGTGAAATCCAGGTGGTGGTGGCTGGCGAAAGCCTGGTGGTGGTTGGTGAAAGCCTGGTTGTGGTTGGCGAAAGCCTGGTGGTGGTTGGAATCTGTTCCGGAGCTGTGGCCATTCCATTGGTAAATGAGTGGGCGTTGGAAGGAGAGGGGGTCTGGTGCGGGACCTATCCATGATCCAAGAGTGGTGGTGGTAAGGGGAAAACTGTTTGTGTGGACGGTGTGCAAATAGGACAAGATAAGAAAGCTGTTAAGACGAGATACAGTAGAGATAAAAAAAGGGGGGGGGGTAAATGTATATTTATATAGTATTTAGCCAATGTGTTTGTTCACCTTGGTATGTGTTGTATGAAACAGAGAATGTGAGACAAAAAGTGTTTGAACAAAGTTAGATCTTCGAGATATGTGAGGAATGAAATGAATTGAATAACTATTAAACAACTTTCGAATTAAGCTTGTGCTCGAGCGTGTACTGATTTCATAATGTTACTGATAACGTGAAGTAATGCAACTAAACATATAAAACAAGTATGAAACAGTGGTATACGTTGTATGAAACAGAGCATGTGAGACAAAATGTATCTGAGCAAAGAGACGAAGTTAGATGTTCGGGATATGTGAGTAAATGAATGGAATAAATATTAAATACTTTCGAATCAAGCTTGTGCTCAAGCGTGTACTGATTTCACAATATGACTGATATGACTGCCGCCAAAGAAACAAATAATATGCAATCAGCAGTTACAACCAAAACTTGTGGCCATCCAAGATGTCAAACATGCAAAATCTTAAACATATCCGACCATTTCCATAACAAAACATCTGGCACACAATTCCCAATATTAGACCAACTTTCATGCAGTAGTTCAAATATAGTTTATCTAATTTCATACAGACAATGTGACAAGCAATACGTAGGGGAGACTCAAAATGCATTTATTAGAGAAAGAATTAACGGTCACCGATCAGACATAATCACCAAAAAAGAGAAACCGGTCGCAATTCATTTCAACCAACTACATCATGACATTTCTGATCTCATTGTCACGCCAATAGAAAAGACCAAGAGCGACTTTGAAACTACAGAAGAAATTAAAACGTTTAGGCTAACAAAATAAAAATTCTGGATTGACAAATTGAAAACAACAGCTCCCCTAGTTTTGAATATTCATACGGCTAGCGCAATAGCCCCTTTTTTAGTTCTATTTAGCGCAACAGCAGCAAGTGCATCCAAAATCATCAGAAGACACTATACTGATCTCCAAGAAAATTACCCGAAAATGTTCACACAGAAACTTATAATTGCATATTCTAAAAATAAAAATCTGAACGACATCCTAGTGCACAGTAAATTAGACCAGTCCCCAATCTGGATTGACAAATTGAAAACAACAGCTCCCCTAGTTTTGAATATTCATACGGCTAGCGCAATAGCCCCTTTTGTAGTTCTATTTAGCGCAACAGCAGCAAGTGCATCCAAAATCATCAGAAGACACTATACTGATCTCCAAGAAAATTACCCGAAAATGTTCACACAGAAACTTATAATTGCATATTCTAAAAATAAAAATCTGAACGACATCCTAGTGCACAGTAAATAAGACCAGTCCCCAATCTAACCCAAAACAAACCATATATCAAATCCCACCCCTAACCGTTAGTAAATAAAATCAACGAGATATAACAATCCCTAGCCCTAACCCGGTGATGTGGAACAAACAAATTTTTTTTAGAAAATCCAATTCGTAGTAGGAAACACACGAATGTGGCTCTCCCCCGAGAGCCTCAAACTTATTCTTTTTTCTTCTTCAGAAACAAAAATACTAGAATACCAGAAGTACCATCCAAGGAAGACCATCAGCGCCACCAACACCAAAATCAGTGAAATCCCTTTTGTAAATTAATCTAATATATTGTATGTATTTTTAATAAAACTAGGAAATATCGCGAACTAACTTTTCATCATCCTAGGTCAATGCTTATGTGGAGACTTGACCTCTCCCCCAAATTCTTAAACCTAACCCTAAACCAGGCACACAAAGGACCAGGTTCCCGGTTACCTATTTAGGGTGTCAGTCTACGGGTTACCTATTTAGGGTATTTTCCGGTATTTATTGTGTTTTCCGGTATTTAGTGTTTTTCCGGTGTTTTCCGGTATTCAGTATAAAATGGTGTTTTCCGGTTGTTTTCCCATGTTTTCTGGTTGTTTTCCGGTGCTTTCCTGTATTTTCCGGTATATAGTATTGCCGCATATTTATGAATTTGGCCAGCTTTGGATTTCGAAATGGTATGAAACACAAATACGGATTGGTGATTAGACCAGAATTTGGTTCACCTTTGTATGAAATTCATTCTGATAACTGTATCTCTGATTTCAAACTGTCAAACTGTGTCTGAAACAGAATTACAACATATAAACACCATCACCTAAATTGGGCTAAAAAATGTACTTTCAATGAGATTTACTCTTTAAGCTTGAGTTAATCACTGTATTTTTTGTACAGTTTCGAGTAATGTGACCATATTCCTTACAATTGTAACACCTGATCTTCATGTTTTGTGATAAACGGTTGCGATAATTAAACGGTTGGCTTGTTCCAGGAAACATTGTTCTGCCGCCTATCATATTTAAAGGGGAACAGGATTTAATAAAATTTATTGTCAACCAACTTCATCATTTTAGAATATCTATCTAACATGTTATTTGAATTCCAACCGACATGCGAAAGAATTTGACTTTCCGGCACACCCAGTATCCGTAATGACGTCGCCCCCCCCCCCCGACCCATTGTGTGTCTCGTCCTCCCAAGCACCGAAACTTAAAAAAATGCCTTATCTCGTCTAAAAAGATACGTTTCATGCTTAGACAATTTTTTGTTCGAAAGTTTGTAAGCTAAATAACGCGACAAAAGCACAAAATTTTTTTCAAAACAAAAAGGTTTAGCTTGGCGTGGAATGACCATAGCCATGGATTGCTTAAGTTTAGTTACCTCAAGATGGCGCTTAATGACCGCAGACGCCATCGGATTTCCTAAACCTAGCTTTTCATTCCAATATGATCCCCTGTCTCTGTCTCTGAAAATCGCTCGAATCCGTCCGATTAAATTATCCAACGAAGCCCGTCTAACTGGACATTTACATGTACAAGACAGAATACCCTGACATCCTCTGAACTCACAACCCAACACATGCACTTTTACCGCCGCAATTCTTTAATACTAAAAACTCCCTACGGTTATACGGAGATACGTCATCCAACAAAATTGTCAAATAACTACACAATTCTTCTAACTCCCTTTCCAACATTTCCTTTCGGGACTAACATATGGTTCGATTTTATTTCAATTATTTGCTTGAGCGTAGGGGTCTTTAGCAGGGGTGGGGGTGGGGTGGGCGGAGGACCCGCGGAGAAAACCACGAGGTTGGATAAGCGACCCCACTCCCTGCCACGCACAACCGGGGAATCGAAACCACACCCTGTGATATAACGCGCACGCGCCAACCATTCGGTTATCCAAACGCCCCTATGTCATAACGTAACCTCATTGTCTTATATTGAATTACATTAAATATGGTCTGAAGGGGTTCAAAAGAACTTTAACGTTAACCGAATAACATGTGTTTACTTCTTTTTCCGACATGATCTTCCTCTCATTCAATAGTTCCACACAGGCAGCCATTATGAAAACTTTCATATCCCACGTATGCAACAATTAGACCATAACCCAATTCATATCTCCACACAGGCAGATATTACAAAGAAAAACTCGAAGTGTTAAATTCCACAAAGGCATGAAACTGGGTCAGTTACTTTTTAGCATATTATAATGTCCGGAATGAATATTTGACAGAAACATTAAAGATGTGATAATTTTAATAGATTCGTGAAATGCAGGACTAGGATAATATTTGAATCACATGCGCAGTCTATAACAAATCTATTTTCTCTTTGGGTGCAGAAGTACAACAAACAAAACTTTCGTAGCTAAAGATCTTCCTTCCTTCGTCAGTGTATAATCTTTTAGATTAGTAAGTCCGGGAAAAGTCGTTCCATAAAAGGAAATAAAACGTATACTTGCTAAAATATAATTAAATCCATATATTTATGCCAAAAGCTAACTCAGTAGCTTCCTTATTATACCTATGTCCATTGGAATCTGCAAAGGCGTGACCCGCAGGGTAGGAAAAAAATTCGAACTGTACTCCGCCTACTTTTAGAGACTTTTTTAACTTGTCTTGATCGGCCGGGGCAGAAAATCCTTCCAAAACATCTTGTTCACCAAAATGGCACTGGACGGAAATTTTAATGTTGGATGGATCCGCAAGGTCTTTACTTGGAATGCCATAAAATGGCACAGAAGCGCTGACCTCCGTTACTAGGGCCGCTGATGCGAGAGACAGAGCTGCGCCCATACAAAAGCCTATGACACCCACTTTAGCACAACCCTGTTCTTTTAGATGCTTGGCACACCCTCGGATGTCTTGAACAGCTCCTTGCCAATCTAGATTAGACATCAAATGTCCGGCATATTCATAGTCGGTAGTAACAACCTTACGGTATAGGTCTGGAACAATCGTAGTAAAGTTGCCTCGCTTTGCCAGGTCCTGCGCTTTATTCTGTATTTCTTGGGTTAGTCCCCACCATTCCTGTAATACGATCACACCTATTGGTTGGCTTTTAGGATTGTTGAACTGTACAGCTGGGATTCCCCCCTTGCTGTTTTCAGAAGGAACGGAAATTTTTTGACCAGACATTATGCTCAATCTAGAAGAGATAACACTTGGATGAGTAAAAAACAAAACATCCCCCACCCTCCAACCCCAAAACACAACATAATTAAAGATAGATAGCCAGGCAACGAAACATACGCCCACGGCAGCTAAATCGTCCGGGAGTCAACAAGGGTTATCGCATATTTTTTTTCTTTTGTCAGAAATGAAAACATTTACAACACACTACGAGTAACAATCCTTTTGGCGTCTAATTCTGCCCTATTCTAACATTTAACATACAAATCATTTAATATCAATTACCATAATCATTGGAAATCTTTGATAATTGATAGGATTCTTCGTCTCATGACCTTAAACACTGTATTAAATATAAAGTCAACTGGATATTAATTTTAGAGACTAAAGCGTCCACGAGATTTTTTAGAGTGATTAAGGGCCATAATTATCGGAAATCGTTGAAAATCGTGACCTTAAATACTGTATAAATTTCAAGTCAATCGGATATTACCTTTAGCATCTAGAGCGTCCACAAGATACTTCAAAGTGATCAAGGGACATAACCATGTCAGTAATTATCGGAAATCGTTAAAATCAATAGGATTCTTCGTCGTATGACCTTACACACTGTGTATAAACACAAAGTCAATTGGATATTAACTTTCGCATCTAGAGCGCCCATAATCAATCTGATTAAAATACAGATCTATATTTCGTTTCGTTTTTTTACACTTTCGGTGGCATACATTACATAAAGATCTGACCGGTTGTATAATGGGGTTGGCGTCAGAGGTCATACGATCGGTTTTTGACACTATGACGTCAGACATTGATTAATCAACCAGCGTTGACAAGAACTCGCCGTAACAGTCCGTTTCATTAACATTAACATTAACCAGGACGCGGCTTATATAACAACTCTTCCAGATCCTAGTGTTATGAAGACGAAATTTTGAACTATAAAAAACGGAACAAAATAGGATCTGTGTTTTAATCAGATTGCATTATAATTTAATATTTTGAATGACGAAATTTGTACTGAACGAAAAAAAAAGCTAACGAAAAGTCACTTTTCAGGTCAATTTTGAACCATGTGGTTTCTGTCCCAAAAAAATACATCCCCCCCCCATGCAATGGGAATCTGATACACATTTCCCGCAAATTTGATCCCCCTGCCCTTCCACATACGCCCACCGGCAACCCCCACCCCCACAAATCAAAACAGTTGTCCAGGGGCATTATATACACTTATTTAGAAATGGACAGTCCTAGAAATTTATGTTTTATTAATATATAACATGATCATGACATTTCCCCTCAATTGTAGACATTGTACCCCCTTATCTCCAAAACGCCCCCCCCCCCCCCCCATCAAACGCCTGTTCACATTTTGCCCACACCGACACCCCCATTAAATGGGAATTTATACTCATATTTAGAGATGTGCAGCGGAATTAAAAAAAAGTAATGATTTTATCAAGCTCTAAGAAAATCTTCATTTAAATCAACGTGAACTCATTTCCCTCCAATTTTACACCCCTCCCCACACGCACACCTGCAATCACCTACCCCACCTCGCCACAAATCAAAACAGTTGAAGAGGGGCATCATAAACACTTATTTAAATGACCAAATATAAGTACTGAACGAAAAGCTAACGTGAAACCACTTTTAAGGTCAATATTGAACCAAATGATTTCTTTCCACAAACCACTACTAGATTATTATCTAATTCTTATTTTTTAACTAGTTGTGGAAACTAAACTGTGCTATCCCCATAAACCTTAGAAATCACTTAAATTTTACTAATTTTGCCAGGGATCTTTAACAAACATGAACATGTATACACAGGGCCATCCGAACGATGTTACAGTATTGCTTTCTATCAGGTTCAGATGACAAGACTAGTTTCAGATTCATACAATACTTTTTATTCTACTATAAACATATTTACAATACTCGTTCTACAATACCTAATCTACAGGTTTCTCATCTGGTATCAGTCTTTTTCCCAGCTTGACTCTCTGGGCTGGATTGTTGATAAAACTTTTGTTGTTAGTTAGTTGTATTTTACGTCCGCTTCCACCGAGGTGATATCGCAGACAACTTGATAAAACATTTAGTCTGAATGTTTTAGTATATAAATTCAGACTAAAACATTTAGTCTGAATTTATATATAATATTCAAAAAAAGTAGGGGATATTTGATTTTGGGGGCATAATACTAAAATATGCAAATGACTACGAAAAAAGTCACTATAGAACCTAACAGAAGAAACATTTCCAGTTACATGTGACGCCCAAACGCACCAATAGCTACCGCATGGAATGCAGGTGATGCTTGGGATCATCATGGGGGTCCAACCCAAGATTTGCACGACTCTGGCATTGAATTCCAGGGTGGAAACATCAGTTTAATTGTTTTAGTGACCAGAAAACAAATTTTGATATGCGTCGGCTTACCCAAAATGAAAGGTTACGTGCCCTTGGCATGCTACAGATCGGCACAACACAGGCGGTTGTGGCGCGGACGATGAATGTTTCTCAGTCTGTCATAAGCAGGCTATGGTCCAGATACCGTGATACACAATCTGTACAGGACAGACCACGCTCAGGTCGACCAAGGGCGACAACTCAAGCCCAGGATCGATTTATCCGTACCTTGGCCTTGAGAAATCGTGTCATCATAGCAAATCAGATCAGCGCTCGTCTTCAAACAGACACTGGTGTGAGAGTGAGTGGCCAGACGATTCGGAATCGACTGCATAGGGGTCACCTTCGCGCCCGACGTCCTCGCGTGATCCCTTGTTTGAGAGATCATCACATTCAGGCAAGACGTCGTTGGTGTAGGGATCGTCAACACTGGGATAATCGACGCTGGAGCAATGTGATGTTTTCAGATGAGTCAAGGTTCACTGTTGATTTTTTGGACAGACGTAGGAGGGTGTGGCGTCGTCGAAACGAGCGCTTCCAAGACGTTAACGTCATCAGACATGATCGATTTGGGGGTGGTTCTGTTATGGTGTGGGGAGGCATCACTGTTGCTGGAAGAACGGCTTTACATGTTGTTGCAGGGCGTGTTAGAGGCCAGTACTACCGGGACAACATCTTGGCAGTCCATGTTGTGCCGTTCGCACGACGTCATGGCCGCCGTTTCATCTTCCAGGATGACAACGCAAGATGTCACAGGGCCAGGATCGTTACAGGTTACCTCCAACAACAGAACATCACCACATTACCTTGGCCAGCACTAAGTCCCGACCTCTCCCCCATCGAGCATGTCTGGGACATGCTTGGACAGAGGTTACGTCAACGTCAACAACGTCCTGCCAATGTCCAAGAACTTGCTGCTGCGTTGCAACAGGAATGGGACAATCTGGACCAAAATGACCTTAGACGTCTCATTAGGAGTTTGCCACGTCGGATCAATGCTTGTTTGGCAAACAGAGGAGGATTTACCCGTTACTGACTTGGTTGTGATGCTGTGGTAACTTTGCTGTTTGACCCCGGGTATCATTTTACCCTTATAATGGCCAGTCTGTGCCTTACTTAGTCTAACGATCATTTGGAATAAATCGATGAATGTGAACTTCATTTCATTTTGTCATTTGTTTCTTCGTCAGTTTCATTAGGTGACTTTAATAACACTTAAAAATCAAATATCCCCTACTTTTTTTGATTAGTATATTACTGGGCGGATCGATGTCCATCCTTGAATTTGGATACCACACTCATGCACCGTGACCTGATTGGCCTGTATTAGTCTGGGGTGGGTTGACAGATAGTCGTTGACCAATCTGCTATGACGAGGTATTAAATTTCAGATTCAATTATGAGCGGAGATTACATCTGGTCATTATATAATAAACAGATTAACCAAATTTTTTTTGCCGAAAAAAAATTTCTGTCACAAAAAAAAATTCGAATTTTTCCGAAAAATTGGTTTTACAAAAAACATTCCGTAGAAAATAATTTTACAGAGAAAAAAACTGGAAAAAAAATTTGAATTTTTTGGGGAGAGAAATTTGGGAGAAGGAATTGTTAAAAAAAATCTGAAAAGAAATTTTTCTTTGACCGTGGGCGATCGCTCGCTTGTATGTTAATGAACTTATTTCATCAGCGCTCACCTGGTCCAAAACCACACACAAGGACCAAACTCCGGGTTACTAAATAGCTACCGGAAAACTTAGAAGATAAACTGTGCCCGCGATTTTTTTAGAGAGCGCGCCGCGCCGCTTCGGGAGGGATCATCGTCAGGGTGGGACGGGGGGGGGGGTGGAATTGTCCAGTCACGTGACGAACATAGATCTTCCGTTCCTCAACCCATTGTCATTAATCCCAAATTACGGGATGATATACGAAAATGCAGATTAAAGGATGCAAGTTCTTACACAGTGCAGCATAAGTTGTGCAACAGAAGACATCTCGAATATCGATTGTCTGAAAAAACATTTTCTCGGGGACATTTTTTTCCGTATACGCATTCGTGTAAGTCTTCAGCCACCAGGAAGTGGTTAACATAGTAATGTTTTATTACGATAGTAGTACATAAAAAAAAATTGGTTGCCTGAGGTTCTCGGGGGGAAAGTAGCCTCATCGGCTAGAGTCCTCTAGTTCACAAACAAAAACAACAATTGCTTCCTTGAAAATATATCGATCAACACTTTTCACAGACGTCCAGCTTACCACTTCCCGGCAATGCAGTAAGATAGAATATGTAGTTTTCTCATGGACAATTGGGCGAAAGTTTGGGTTTTCTCAAGGAAAACTGGTCAACAAGTTGGGGAAAAAAGTTCGAAAAGTAATCCAGAAAAAATCCTGTGTGCGGTCCTCGGAATATGATGGAATATGTTGAATATTATTATGGTTCAAGTGATTATATTTGACCCTGGAATGAAAGCTCAGAAAGAAGTAGATTTTTAGCCCTTCCAACGAGATGGATAGCTCTTGGAAAGGATAGACACTTTTAAGATTACAGCCTGTCCGAGAATAGCGTGGCATCCATTTCGTTTGGTGATTAGGACACATAGCGGTTAAACCTGGAACTTCAACATGAACTATTGAGAGATTTATTAACACGCTTTTTGATGATACTTGCTGTTTTATGATGCGATTGTTTGTTTCCTAGGGAGGAGTTGGCCTAGTCGTGCCTCCCTGATGCCAGCGTTACTGGTAAGAATCAGGAGACCGGCGCAACCGGCATATAATGGGGCCCTTCGAGGGCAGTGTCTAATCTACTGAAACACTGAAATTTACTGAAAACAAAAATTAAAGTACAAAATATAATATGGTCAATGATGGAGGTAGACTGATTGCGTCTTTTAAAACATTCAAAACATAATAGGCATCAGCAAAATTTTGGAGAAAAAAAAATCGGATTTTTTTTTTTTTGTTTGGGGGGGGGGGGGGCTATTTGTAAAACGAACATCGTAATGACCTTGACCTTCCTTCATCGACGCTCACTTGGTCCAAAACCGCACACAGAGGACCAGGCTCGGGGTTACCTATTTAGGGTGTTTTCCGGTATTTAGGATGTTTCCGGTGTTTAGTGTTTTTCCGGTGTTTTCCGGTATTCAGTATAAAATGGTGTTTTCCGGTTGTTTTCCGGTGTTTTCCGGTTGTTTTCTGCTGTTTTCCGGTATATAGTATGCCCCCCCCCAAAAAAAAAAACAAAAAAAACGGGAATACTATATACCGGAAAACACCGGAAAACAACCGGAAAACACCGGAATACAACCGGAAAACACAATTTTATACTGAATACCGTAAAACACCGGAAAAACACTAAATACCGGAAACATCCTAAATACCGGAAAACACCCTACAAATAGGAAGGTCAAGGTCATTGCGATGTTCGTTTTACAAATAGCCCCCCCCCCCCCAAAAAAAAAAAAATCCGATTTTTTTTTCTCCAAATTTTGTTGATGCCTATTATGTTTTGAATGTTTTAAAAGACGCAAACAGTCTACCTCCATCATTGACCATATTATATTTTGTATTTTAATTTTTGTTTTCAGTAAATTTCTGTAAATTTAAGTGTTTCAGTAGATTAAACACTGCCCTCGAAGGGCCCCATTATATGCCGGTTGGGCCGGTCTCCTGATTCTTACCAGTAACGCTGGCATCAGGGAGGCACGACTAGGCTAACTCCTCCCTAGGTAACAAAAAATCGCATCATAAAACAGCAAGTATCATCAAAAGCGAGTTAATAAATCTCTCAATAGTTCGTGTTGAAGTTACAGGTTTAACCGCTATGTGTCCTAATCACCAAACGAAATGGATGCCACGCAATTCTCGGACAGGCTGTAATCTGAAAAGTGTCTATCCTTTCCAAGAGCTGTCCATCTCGTTGGAAGGGCAAAAAATCTACTTGTTTTTGAGCTTTCATTCCAGGGTCAAATATAATCACTTGAACCATAATAATATTCAACATATTCCATCATATTCCGAGGGCCGCACACAGGATTTTTTTCTGGATTACTTTTCGAACTTTTTTCCCCAACTTGTTGACCAGTTTTCCTTGAGAAAACCCCAACTTTCGCCCAATTGTCCATGAGAAAACTACATATGGAATCTTACTGCATTGACGGGAAGTGGTAAGCTGGACGTCTGTGAAAAGTGTTGATCGATACATTTTCAAGGAAGCAATTGTTGTTTTTGTTTGTGAAATAGAGGACTCTAGCCGATGAGACTACTTTCCCCCCGAGAACCTCAGGCAACCAATTTTTTTTATGTACTACTATCGTAATAAAACATTACTATGTTAACCAGTTCCTGATGGCTGAAGACTTACACCGAATGCGTATTCGGAAAACAAATGTCCACAAGAAAATGTTTTTTCCGACAATCGATATTCGAGATGTCTTCTGTTGCACAAATTATGCTGCACTGTGCAAGAACTTGCATCCTTTGATCTGAAGATTGCAGATGGAAAAGTATCATTTTCACTATTTCAAAGTAAACCTGCATTTTCGTATATCATCCCGTAATTTGTGATTAATGACAATGACTGTGGAAATAATATGGGTTGAGGAACGAAAAAAAATTACTGTCACAAAATAAAAAATTCGAATTTTTCCGAAAAATTGCTTTTACAAAAAAACATTCCGTAGAAAAAAATTTTACAGAGAAAAATACTGGAAGAAAATTTAGAACTTTTTTTTGAGACAAATTTTGGAGAAGAAATTGTTAAAAAAAATCTGAAAATAAATTTTTCTTTGACCGTAGGCGATCGCTCGCTTGTATGTTAATCAACTTATTTCATCAGCGGTCACCTCGTCCAAAACCACACACGAGGACCAAACTCCGGGTTACTAAATAGCGACCGGAAAACTTAGAAGAGTAAACTGTCCCCGAGATATTTTTAGAGAGCGCGCCGCGCCGCGCCGCTCCGGGAGGGATCATCGTCAGAGTGGGACGGGGGTGGAATTCTCCAGTCACGTGACGAACATAGATCTCTCGTTCCTCAAGCCATATTATTTCTAATAGGCATCAACAAAATTGTGGAGAAAAAAAATCGGAATTTTTTTATTTTTATTATTTTTTTTTTTGGGGGGGGGGGGGCTATTTGTAAAACGAACATCGTAATAACCTTGACCTTCCTTCATCGGCGCTCACTTGGTCCAAAACCGCACACAGAGGACCAGGCTCCGGGTTACCTATTTAGGGTGTTTTCCGGTATTTAGGGTGTTTTGCGGTATTTAGATGTTTTTCCGGTGGTTTACGGTATTCAGTATAAAATGGTGTTTTCCGGTTGTTTTCGGGTGTTTTCCAGTGTTTTCCGGTGTTTTCCGGTATATAGTATTGCCGTATATGAACACAATATGAACAGAATTGGTCACACACGCGAGTCAATGAAATTACATATATAATATCTGTCACAGACTATTTTAACTTCCACACACGCGAGTTATTTGAATCACTAATAATTATAACAAAACACTGTAAAACTACTCTAATGTTCGCTCACACTCGAGAAGCGCGAACTATTCTAATGTTCGCGAAATTACATATATGCATATATGTCACAGACTATTTTAACGTTCACACACGCGAGTTATTTGCATCACTTATAATTATAAAAAAAACCACTGTAAAACTATTCTAATGTTCGCACACACTCGAGAAGCGCGAATTACAATCCTTGAAACTATTCTAATGTTGACACACACTCGAGAAGCCCGAAATACAACCCTTGAAGCCAACTGTAGGAAGAGGTACTAATTGTTGCCCTCTTCTTTATCCTCTACTTCATTCTTGTGGCTTACTGTAGGGATGTACGCAGAGTATTCCCTCTTTTTAGCCGCAACGGCATTGTCGTGGCCAACTGTAGGGAGGGGTACAGATGATTCCCTTCTTCTTCTTTTGTTTCCACTTCCTCCGTTCGAGGTTCCGGTAATGGCGAGGGGTCAGTATTTTCCCTGCGTAGTGTAGCTCCACTATTGGCATTATTCGCCACCATTGCTGTTGATCGGTAGTCTTTTCGTTTTCCATACCGTCTGGCCGAACGGCGTTTTATGACATGTCGTGCTATGAAAAATATAATAACCCCTTTCCCGATTGTGATCCCTATCCCCGTTGATAATATAGGCCAATGTCCCCAGGTTTTGTCATCCACTTCTACATTATGGAGTGAACTCAATTGGTTTATCAAACTAACAAGTGGAACAGACTTAAAGCTGAACTCCGGTTACAAAAATACCGAAATAATTAAATAAAAAAAGGTTAACGCCCCCAAGTCGCCATACTTGTTTCCAATTTGTGAAATAAATATGGTGGAGATGGAGGCTTATGACCTCGAAAGGTTAGCCGATCTCACTTCCAGTTTGTTTCTTGTCGGCCAGCTGTACACATCCGGTTTTATTCTCTACACACGCTTCATTCATTGCAAATTATTCAAGATTGCAAAATGTCTGATCAGGTAAGCCTGTAAATAATTATATGAACTGTGTCTACTACAATATAGCCTAAGCAAAATGGTTATATCACTTGATTGTAATGTCATCTAATTAGTAAAATAATATGTATAACAAAAAAACGTAACATCAATAAATTTAGCACTGGCAAACACTCCCAAATGAGAGCCGCCCCAAAAAATGTAGTTATGTCCCTTGATCGTTTTCGTCAACAACATCCAACATTGCGACTTGTGAAAATCTAATCTAAACTATCTGTTTATTGCATAGTATTAGTTATAATTACACTGGACATTATGCTGCGATAACGTTTTTGGTGATTTACATACACGTGTAAGATATTCACAAGACGGCGAGGCAATAATAATAATAATAATATGAAGAAGACAATAGTTTGTGTAGGTGATTTGTTTTGGTTGAAAATTTCAGGTTGGGGTAAGCCATCTTTTTGCATTATTTGTTTTAGAGAAAAGCTTAATTGGATAGAGGGATCTCCTAATGGAACACAAGTGGATCACCTTATTCGAACTCCGATCGACTTCACTTTGTGAAAGAAGGGCAAATTGGGTTCGCTCGGCATTAATTGCTAAATATTGGCTTTCTAACTTGTAGTTTGTCACCATTTGATTGAGATTATGATCATCCGTAACTGACTGATTAGAGATGAATGGAACGGGCAAATTATGAGCCTCGAAAATTTGAAGTTTTCTATTGGAATCAACAAGTGGGATATATAATATAAATTAAAGCGGAACAAGTTAATAACCTCATTCGTGACATTTTGGAGCATTTGTTTAACCTGTCTCGAACGATTGGAAGCTGTAGATCAAAGTATTAATTGTCGCCCAGTTTTAGCAATCGCGATACGGGAAGTATTTAAAATGGACAAACTTTTAGGAACAATATGGATGACATTATTCTCGTTTGAGGCAAGTTTATTTATATTAGATTTGATTGCATTGAAATCTGATTGGGATAGACGGTATCAAAAAGGAAACTTAAGGCCTTGCCAATTATCGGAAGTAATGCGCGTTTTGGGCGTGTACTTTTAAATAAGGGAAACTGAGAAGATTCCGAGATCAATTTATAGTATTGCTGTTCCACAATGCGCACCTTTTGTAAATCATTTGATAACAGTTTAGTGAAAAATATATCGTCGGAAGCGCGGGAATAATTATTTATAGTATCATGTAAAGTAGTAAACACCTTTTTTGCATCCTTTTTAAGAGAAGTAATGCAAATTTGGGACGGTTTTAAATCTACCATAAACGTAACTAACCAACGAGACCGGGAAGTTGAAAAATCACTAACATTTTCATTCACGTGATATCCAACCGTAAGGCCAAACAGTAATACACGGAGAAAATGAAGACTACGCATCTATTATGAAAATAAACAAAAGAAATCATTAAACAACATTAAACATCTATTATTAACCTATTTACAAACTATTATAAGAAGGGGGGACTTAATTTCCAAGCATTCCTAGTATGCCCGATAAAAGATTCTTTAAATCCGAGTTCTTGTCAGTTTGTGTTTTAAGGAGTGGGTCAACGGGATTAAAGATGGACATGGAATCAATTTGTTGACAACGAGCAATTGTGTCGGGTTCGGGCTCTGTTTGTGCATACTCGTCTGTCGTGTTGACAGGTTCTCGCGTTACATGGGGCATGCATTGTCGGGGAGCTGGTTTTGTTTGGCGCGTAATTTATTAGCCAATTCCATTAACGGAATATCCTCTTCTGAAGATTAACCGACACGTGCTTGGCGAGTATTTTCGACAATATCAAAATTGGATTCCACGTCACTCTCGTCCTCGGACGAGTCGTCGGAGTCTGGTGGTATGACATAGTTAGCAGATATAAGCGGGGGTTGCTCATCAGGTCTGGGTATTTTCCAGGAATCGATTTTGGCTAGACGCATGTGCTCAGCATGTGATTTCAACGTAGAGCCATCGAGTTGATTTTTCAAAACAAAAGTTAGGGGAGAGGTTTGTTCGATAATTCTGAAATAAGGCTTCCATTTTCCCTGAAGTTTACTAGAGCGCATATGATTTTTAACATAGATCGGATTACCTACTTGAAAATTAACTACTTTCGAATTTCTGTCAGCATAATGCGCTTGACGAAGTTTGGCTTGTTTCATGTGTTTGTGCACTAGCATGAATGACTTATGTTCGTTTTCCAGAGCAATTTTATGGAAATCATCACCAAGGTACTTTCGACGTGGTTTGAGCAAGTTATCAATGGGCAAAACAACATCGCGATTATATAATAGGTAAAATGGAGAAAAGCGGGAACTTTCGCTGATATTAAAGCGAATTGCTGCCAAAGTTTGATTGATATATAAATCCCAAGTTTCAAGATTGTACGCCATTTTCTTTGAAAGTACATCAAGTAACGTTCTGTGGAATCTTTCAACGCGGGCATTGGATTGTGGGTAATAGAACGAAGTAGGCACATGGTTGATGTTTAATTCAGCAAGTGTCTCGTGCATCATTTTGTTTTCATATTCGGAATCGTTATCACTGACCAATTGAAGCGGTGTGCCACATTTGCAGCCGACTTATCCTTAAACGGAAAACTTTCAGGCCAACCACTGTACCAGTCAACAAACGAGATGATGTATTTGTTTCCGGAAAGGCTGATTTGATATGGGCCGGAAAGATCAAGTGAGATTTTTGCAAATGGGTAAGGAGGTATGTCGGTCTCCTGGAGTGGAGGTTTGACTTTCTGTAAACAACGTGTTTGACAGGGTACACACTCAGCAACATATCTGTAAATTTGTTTGTATAGGTTAGGCCAATAATATTTCTGCGCTATCATGCTATATGTCTTATCAATATCAAGGGTAAAATAATCATGATATTGCTTAAGGACTTCATTTTTTAGGTGAATTAGTACGTACAAACGAGGATTAGGTTCATCATAGATGTTAGAGATATAATGCAATATATTATTAATTAACATACCAGGGATGTCTTTATCACTTTTCAATTGCGAAATAATTTTTGAAATTTCTTTGTCTTTACATTGTTCTTGGTGCATGTCATAACCGTCTACCGAGATGTCGTCCTGAGGACGTACTTCCGGAACAACCTCGAACTACGCAAATTCAGGAGGAGAAAATGTGTTGGAGTTAATGACATTAATTTCAAAAGTATGACCATTAATGTCGGGCTCGATGGGAACTTCAGGTGAATTATTTGGTTTGTATGTCATTCGGCTGAGAAAATCGGCTATTACATTTTGTTTTCCGGGGAGATATTCAATAGAGCAGTTGTAGCCAGTGGTGTTTAATGCCCAAAGTTGGATTTGTTTTTTTTGCATGGGCGAGTCCAAAATGTATTTGAGTGGTTTGTGATCATTGCGAATAACAAAACTGGCGTCATGAAGATAATAATCAAACTTTTGAAGTGCGTAGTGAATAGCAAAACATTATTGTTCGATGGTTGACCAGCGGGTTTGGGTATCCGACAGTTTGTGCGAAAGCAAATAAATTGGGGCTGCAAATTCGACGCCACCGGCGGTCGTCTGCTTCTGGACTAAACATGCAGCTATGCTTTAATTACTAGCATCCGTATATAGAAGATACGGTTTGTTGGGATCAGGGTAGACAAGAAGGGGTATCAAGCTAAATGCTCTTTTATGGGTCCAATCAAACTTAGCATGTTTCTTAGTGAGTGCGATTAAAGGGTCAGCAATGAAAGAAAAATTTGGGATAAAACGCCTATAATATCCACACATACCTATAAAACTGCGAATATCGGTGACTGTTTTAGGTTCCGTCATGTTATTAATAGCTGACACCTTTTCGGGGTCAGGCTTAATCCCATCCGGTGTAATTACGAAACCTAGATAACTAGTCTCCCTCTGAAGGAAATTACATTTCAATAATGTTAATTTTAAATTATGATCACGGAGACGCTGAAAGACAGTCTCGATATGTGCATAATGGTCGTCCAAACTAGAGGAAAAAATTAGAATATCTTCTATGTACACGATAGCAAACGCATTAAGGTCTTTAAGAACAACTTGCAAAAGATATTGAAAATTCCGGGAGCATTGGCGACCCCGAATGGCATGGCATTAAATTCAAATAGGCCACGATGACATGTAAATGCGTTTTTTTCGCGATCTGCCTCGTCCATCTTTACTTGCCAATACCCTGACTTTAGATCAAGGGTAGAGAAGTGAGTCTTATTATGCAGTTGCGAAATAATATCGTCGATTATCGGCAGGGGGTAGGAGTTAGGTTTAGTGACTTGGTTTAGTTTTCGAAAATCGACACAAAAACGCCTTGAGCCATCCTTTTTAGACACAATGACAATAGGAAAACTCCAGGGTGACTGAGATGGACGAATGACCTTGGCGTCAAGCATTTCATCAATGGCTTTGTCGACAGTATCGCGTTAGTTTAGCGGAATACGGTAAGGGCGGAGCTTAATGGGAGGGTGGGAACCGGTATCGATTTTCATTTTGACGGTGTCAGTTTGAGTTAAATCTTAATCTGTTTTGGCAAATAAATCTAAATTTTTAGCAAGAAACAGATCACGATTTAACTCAAACTGACACCGTCAAAATGAAAATCGATACCGTGTATGAAAATGTAATTTTTAGACCCGTTAGTGATTTTTCAAATTCCCGGTCTCGTTGGTTAGTGACGTTTATGGTAGATTTTCAGCTTCATACAATACTTTTTATTCTACAATAAACATATTTACAATACTCATTCTACAATAATTAATCTACAGGTTTCTCATCTGGTAGCAGCCTTGTTCCCAGCTCGGCTCTCTGGGCTGGATTGTTGATAAAACAGTCTGAATTTATATATTACTGGGCCGGATCGATGTCCAGCCTTGAATTTGGATACCACACCCATGCAACGTGACCTGATTGGTCAGTATTAATCTCGGGTGGGTTGATGCCCCGAACGGACAGATACTCGATGACCAATCCACTATGGCCAGGTATTATATTTCAGATTCAATTATGGCCGGAGATTACAGCTGGTCATTATATAATAAACAGACTAAGCTTCCTGTACAGGTTACTTTATCATTCAAAGACATTGCGTATCTCGGGTCAGCTGTGATGATTAATGACTTCAGTAAACGACTTTCGCGCAGCTGTTCGCCGTGTCAAGTCAGTGCCAGCTGTTACTCGTCTTTTGTTAATCTGATAAGATTGCTAATGTATGGAAGGTGTAAATTGATATTTCCTCAATTGTGTTACAACGACTGTTACTCTTTGATCCCAATGAAACTTTCTATGCCAACAAAGGGATCGAAACACGGGACCTCCGCGGTTAGTATACCAACGTATTATTCAAAACTGAGCAACCGCGGCTTTGTTTTAAAACACGTAATACTATCAAATGTTACTGGACCAATGGATTATTTTTTTGACCATCCTTACCCTAACGTAAATGCAGCTGCACAAAATATTATAAAGGCAGTTATTTAAAGAGCTAGATCAAATCATTACTTTTAAGGGACACAATTAAAATAAAAGACAAACAAGTAATTAAAATTTAATATTTAAAGCACAGATTTTTAGAAATAAACTGAAAATGGTAAACCAAAACCCAGGAAAATAACTGTTGATGGTGTTTGTCATAAACTTCTCTGAATAGCCGTTGAAATTAGTGAAGACATGTTTGAGATGATCAGTTTCCATAGAGAGGCTCTCAGGATCACATGTCTTTTTCGCACGGTTCACAAGAGTTGGAATTGTGGCCGATTTGGCGCTAATTGGGTGATTGGATTTGAAGTGAAGGTATTGGTCGGTGTGGGTTGGTTTCCTGTAGACACTGGTATGGATTGACAGCAGTTGGAGAGCAAATTAAGTGGCTTACCTGCGTGGAATCAAATTAAGCGGCTTACCTGCGTGGAAGCAAATTAAGAGGCTTGCCTGTATGGAAGCATAGTTTATTTGGCCTACCTGTGTGGAAGCATAGTTTATCTGGCCTACCTGTGTGGAAGCAAATTAAGGGGGCTTACCTGGGGGAAGAAAATTAAGAGGCTTACTGTATGGAAGCAAAGTTTAGATGGCTTACCTGTGTGGAAGCGAATAGGGGATTACCGGTGTGAAATCAAAGGAAGGGGCAAAGCAATTTGGGTTTTGGGTAGTCATCTATTTTAACCATATGACCTTACTTTTTATCTGCGGCATTAAAATTTAGCTAGAATCATTGGGGTTAATTTATCGAGACTGAAACCACGAAGGTACTCCAAAATGGATTTTTGTCCCGATTCCAATGAGATATGTGAAGGATCAAAATATCGTGAATGAGTTCGATTTTGGTAGCCATCAAAACTCACTCAAATTCGTTGTGAAGCATTAGTTAATGAGAGGATGAGCCCTATTGCTTTTCCCTGTTCCCTGCCAATCCCTTGCAAAATTTAGGTGTATCTTGCATGGCAACTTCTTGTTAAGATCGAAATCAAAGGAACTGTGGTATAAATATTTCAATTTGTGGCATTTTATTTCTTATTTTAATGGTTTCGGAAGTAGAGCATCAATAGAAAAGTTAATTAAGAAATGATCAGATATATTTGCCCTGTCAAGAACTTTTAAATTATTTATCAATTTAGTGTTACTTCTTCAAACCGATTGATACAATTTTGAAATTGGCTTCAAATGTTGAAGTTTAAGAGAAAGTTTATGCATATCTTTTCAATTGGCATTTGTATATTTATAGAGTTTGGTAACGTTAGCTGTGATATACAATTTAAATGTAGTTATACTGAGGTATGCTTTCGGTGAAATCAGAGATCAGGTAAGCTCATATTTGTATTTATAATCTTGTGAACATGATTGGAAAGCCTCAATAGAGAACATTAAAATTGCCGCCGAAATTTGGTTTTCATTTGACAAAGAGCGCCAAACATGTATTAGGGAAACTCATGAATGAATCTTCGGCTAATACCCTTTCGTTTCCTGTTGGACTACAGCGTTAAAGTCTTATGGAAAACTGCATTAATATTGCCTTTTGAATCTGGACTGCAATTAGCAAGTTTTGAAACTACTATTTTATTACTCGATTTTGGTATTCTGATTTTATTCCATCTAGTTAGACAATATTCTTCAAAATTGGGGATTTGGAAGAATTTTTTATGTTGATTCCTAACCCTTCATCAGATTTTCCAAACACGTACTGACGACTATGTATTGGGTGCATTACTTGTGAGAAAATAAATCAATATTTCTAAACAATGTAGGAATTAGAGGTTGTTATATGTGTGGTGCATCTATAGCTGTTTTTAGAATAGACATATTGAAAGTCACATATCTGTCGGTTTCATGGAAACTAGCTTTGAAAATCAGCCCACATCGAAATAATTTCTGAAATTTAGAGGTCATGTTGCATGTACGCGTGTCCAATGGTGGTCTTTTACTCCTTCATTTCATTCATGTTCAGAGAGTTTTAACATGACTGGTTGGGGCTGGGGTCCATATTTCTACAACATCCATCAGAGTATTCTGTATTCCGTATCTGTTTGGACGGGGTCCTTGTCACCCTTCCTATTACAGAAGGAAGTTACTTTTGTTTTCAATTATTGTGGGTGGATTTCCACCATTTGAGTGAAGTGCGGGGAACACAATCTCAGCTCACCAGGCTTATGAGCAGTCTGAGTACCGAGAGAAACTATTATTGGTTTGGGAGAAATCAGAGGTTTCTCTTTCGACGAGGATTATGTAGGCGTTTCGCAAGCAATAGAAGCAGTCTTCAGTTTGACTGCATTTACAAAAGACATTGCAAATGCTGAGATTGCAGCCTCAACCAACTTCTACAGATATTTTCCCTAAATGACAAAGCAATTGTTGCAAAATCTAGCTTGTAATGCTTCTGGATAATACAAAATAGTTTCAATGTGCTAGAAAAACAGTTAGAGTCCCTCCCCTGTTACCGACAGTGGCGGTAGCGGTCACTGGGCAGAAACTTGACGGTCACTGGGCAACGCCTGGTCGTAGCCGACATACCGAGACGACGCACTCCGTGTCACTGGTCGACGTATCTTTTCCTGGCCGGCCCTCGCTATCTCTCGACTGCGGATGGACCATGGACAATTTGACGTGCCCGTCACTGACCGACGGCAGATGTCGCTTGTGTCACAGGCCATCTCTCGATCGCGGGTCTTCCACCGACACTTTCCTCGGACTTTCTTGCCCGTCACTGGCCGACGTCCGATTTCTCTGCCGTCACATACTATCTATCTGGACCGCGGGTCGGCAACCGACACTTCTCCAGCCTGTCATTGTCTGTTTACGACAGCGGATGGCCGGTGTCTGTTGAAGACGACACTGCAGCCTCTCTCGCCCCCGCGACGAAAGCGCAGTCCTAGAACCGATACCCGTTGACAGAATATCTGTTGACGACACTGTATGCTCTCGATCGCAACGAGGAGTGCACCCCCTGACTATTTTGTCTGCGCTCGGCCCTAGCGGGCTTCCCCCTTTCTCTCCCGCCCCGTGCACCCGTCTTTTGCGGGCAAATCTCTTGCGGCGTGGCAAGGGGCGGGCGAAACCAAGAATTCAGTCTGTCTACCGCGGACAAATCTCCTAGTCGAGGGACAAGTCTCAACGCCTCGCAGCCACAACAGACCGTTCGAACGAGTACGACACCCCGACTCGCACAAACACAAGTCGTCTGCAAGCAGACAGGTCGGACACACACCACCACGTTCGCCCCGGGAGGGCGAAGCGGGGCCTAATCATTCCGTTGCCGGTCTACGAGAGACAGACGCGGACGCCGTGGGATAGGATTCCGGCTTTAGTCGTTAAGCCGTAAGCCCAGTGACAAAGGCAAAGCGCCAATGACAGTCGCCACCAAGCACCAACGCTTTCAATCCCGAGCCAACGTTCCTCTTGTACTAGTCAGCCCAACCCGCTTGAATGATTCCATACCAGTAGGGTAAAACTAACCTGTATCACGACGGTCTAAATCCAGCTCACATCTCCTGTTGGTGGGTTAACAATCTAAAGCTTGGCGAATTCTGCTTCGCAATGATAGGAAGAACCGACATCGAAGGAGTAAAATGCAACGTCGCAAAGAACTCTTGGCTGCCACAAGCATCCTCAATCCAGCATTTGCCCTTTCGCCCCAGTTAAGCCCAAAACTGAATCTGTCCTCAAACACCCTCGCGAGGTAAAGGAATTCCTGGCTTAGTGCGGCCGCTCCTGTTGTTATCACCGAGTGAGTCGAACGAGCAGTAGTGGTATTCCACTTGCGCCATAAGGCAGTCCCATCTAGGCTACACTTGCGCTCTCGCCCGACAAAGCCAATCGTGAGCGAAACTCAACGGGGTCTTCTTTCCCCGTTGACAGTCCCAGACCCGTTCCTCTGGCTGTGGCTCCGGTAGATAGTAGGTAGGGTCAGTGGGAATCTCGTTAATCCTTTCATGCCTGCCACAAGCATCCTCAATCCAGCATTTGCCCTTTCGCTCGACCAAGGTTTTCGGTCCATTGTGAGGCTGGCCTTAGGGCGCCCACGCTATCGTTTCGCGGGCACACCGCCCCAGTTAAGCTCAAACACCCTCGCGAGGTAAAGGAATTCCTGGCTTAGGCCTTTGAGCTCGCCGACGCTGCCCGAAGTGCGGCCGCTCCTGTTGTTATCACCGAGTGAGTCGAACGAGCAGTAGCGGTATTCCACTTGCGCCATAAGGCAGTCCCATCTAGGCTACACTTGCGCTCTCGCCCGACAAACCCAATCGTGACCCAAACTGAACGGGGTCTTCTTTCCCCGTTGACAGTCCCAGACCCGTTCCTCCAGCTGTGGCTTCGCTAAATAGTAGGTAGGGACAGTGGGAATCTCGTTAATCCATTCATGCGCGTCACTAATTACATGACGAGGCATTTGGCTACCTTAAGAGAGTCATAGTTACTCCCGCCGTTTACCCGCGCTTCCGTAAATTTCTTCACCGTGACATTCAGATAACTGGGTAGAAATCACGTCTCATCAACACCGATCTCCTTGGCGCCAGTGCCGCGAGTGGCTAAAGGGATAGTGTTACCCCCACACCACTCATGTCCGCCTGCCCATCCGGAGGTAGAACGGTCGTCGTGCAGGTACGCCCAACATAATATGCCACCTGGACGAATCCCGCCCTAGGATTCCCCCTTCCCAGCTAGCAGCGGGCCGCCCGGCCCTCAAAGCCAACCATTTTCCCGAAGTTAAGGATCCATTTTGCCGACTTCCCTTACCTACATTGTTCTATTGGCCAGAGGCTGCGAACCTTGGAGACCTGTGGCGGATTAAGGTAGGGCCCAAAGCGGGAGCGGAAACGAGGTTATCTTTGAGATTACACGGTAACATGCATAGTGTGTAGAACTGAGCTCTGAGTATTGAGTAACTGACCTCTGCGTTACAATATCCTTCAAAAGAGTAGATATGATTAATTGTGGTTACTATTCATGGAAACTTGTGAGAAATATACGTGTTATCTGTAGTCGCTTAAATCCGTCAGTACATGTGCCTTACGTCAGTATTCCTATAAATGGTCAGTAATAATCACAAGGTGAGTATTTAGGTCAATTGATTAGTATTCCTGAGTGAAACCGCCAGTTATCTTTGATGTGCGTCAGTAAGTGGAACCGTCGCCAGTAGAGCGTGAAATCGTTAACTATTTAAATTTCTGGTGAGTATTGGTACTATAAGTGATTATATAGTATCCTGAATAAATTAATTATTATTTAGTAATATTCTCGAATTGGAGCAAATTTTCTAAACAATAATGGATGGCAGTGAACAAAGGGACTATTGTCGACGATTTCGATTACCGCCGTAGTTTGCGAAAGACACCGAAGATGGTTAGATAGATCGATTTAATATAAATACCTTCATATTTAAATATGAATTTAACAGCTCAGTGGCAAGGTTTGATTCGCCGCACTATTTGTACCGTTCCCGTTCTTACAACGGGTTCCCCATGCAGAATACGGCGCGATGTGTATTCTTATTTAATTTACAATTGATATTTATCCTCGTTACATGCGGATTGGCACATGTTTTGGGGCATTCGGCACTTTGATATCTGTATGGATTAAATTTGGAATGACAACTAATGGTTAAAAAAAGATCATCAACACCAATGTGTTTTCCTAATTCTTTTGAAACAGATAATATGATCGCAGATAATATTGAATTTCATACACATACATAATGAATTTTATACACATACATACATACATACATACATACATACAAGCATAAATTCTGAGCACCGAAGAATCGTGTGAATATCTATTTACATTGAGAAATAATAACTATTAAACATTATATATAACGATGAAAATAGTAATAACATATAAGGCACGATATACAATGTTAAAATACAATATGATCGTACGTTACAGAAAAAAAAGAATTTCATACATACAAATAAACCGAAATTATAAGCACGGAATAGTCTATTGAGTGTGTCATTGAGTAATACTAATGAACTGTCACGGGTCAATGATAAAACCGTCTACAACTCATTATTTACTCCGAATAATTTATCCAAGTGGTGATTATTTGATATCTCATATCATCTTTAAAAAAATAATTTATAGGCCTTAAATGGAAATAAACAAAATGGCCAAAAAATTTCTTTTCGAAGAGAATTTTATTGATAGCTGAAGTCCGTTTACTTTCGCTTCTTCATACGGCATGCAAAGTATGGAATGCATCTTGGATATTATTGTTTAAAATTCTCTTATCACCATGGGTCGAAAAAATGCGAACGACCAACGAACCGAGAGAGAGAGAGAGAGAGAGAGAGAGAGGGAGAGAGAGGTGGGTTTAACGTCCACTCGACACAAACAAGGTCATTTCGGGACTAACAAATGGTTTAATTTTATTTCAATAATTCGCTTGCGCGTAGGGGTCTTTAGCAGTGGGAGGAAACCGGAGGACCAGGAGAAAACCCACGCGGTTGGACAGGCGACCCTACTCCTTGTCACGTAAAACCGGGGATTCGAAACCACGCCAGTTGACTCAATGACAGGCCTTATGATACAGCACGCACGTGCTAACCATTCGGCCATCCAACCCCCCACCAACGAACCGAAATGTGACGATACTCGAGTCTGCCATTGAGTATCCTCTGAATAATGTTGATATTTACATCAAAGCCAAAATGCACGAAAGTGAACGTAAGCATTTCTTGACTATGAAATTGAATTGATATTTCTATAGGGACTCATATTTTGATAACGTCACGGTCCTGAAAATAATAATAGACCTATCGTACACGCAAAATCTTATTTTAATTCACGTGTTAAATGAACACGCGTACAGCTGTGGCGGCTTTTTTGATGATTATCCAATCAACAATCTTAATCTCCTGACCACTAGCTGGCACTAAGGTGCTAATTAATTGATGAGATTAACTTATAATATACATATGCACAACAGACTACTAATGTATAGATTATTCTTCAATATAACACTATCATGTGAATATTATGCCGTATGTGTTGTGGATGTTTCGTTACAAAAGAACAAAATAGCAAATAAATTGCGGAAACCGTCGGATCAAATTTTTACTACGATTTTCGTCTTCAGCACCCCTGAAAACCCATGGAAAGATATATTCAACGACAAAACAGCAAATAAATGGCCTGGTTGCTATAGGATTTTGTTTTGGAACATACCAAATCTTTGACTTGCTTTTTCTCAAAACTTACTTTTTTGAGTTGGGTAGTTTCTAATGGACACCGCTCAGTCGATTTTTGCCCAAATCAAACAAACTATACATCAAATTGAAGGTAATGAGTTGGAGAATGTGAAAATAACAATAACTCAATTTTCAAAATTTCCTCATTGTTCATACTGGACAACTTTTGGTGTCAAGGTGATTGCAGTTATCTCTTTATTCAAAAAGATAACTGATATTAAACTGTAAAATTGACGAAGCTTTATCCGCTTGATGTATCGTTATGTTCTAACACTAAATCACAAGGCAACCACGCCATATATTTGTTAATTTTTGTTTAATATTTCTCTCGGTGTTATAATTTAGAACCAAAGAGAATAGTCCATACATTAGTAATGTAGGTCTTGTATATTAAAACTTATATGGGAATAAATTCTGTTAATCTCACCACTTAATTAGCACCTTTCTGTTATAGTGCTCAAGAGATTAAGAATGTTGATTGGGGCAGTACAGCGTAAAATAATTAACTATATCAATTTATGATAAGTTTATTGATAAACTGTATCATTAAAAGGAAATTTGTTATCGGCGTGACTATTGTAGAAGAACTCAAACGAAAATTCCGGATATGTAACTGGCAAATTTGAAGACATGAAAATGCTCTATTTGTTTAAAATATTTTAACAAAAGTTTCGCTATAGTGTTCGTAATTTCTTGTGTTTTGAATTGTCTCAGTTTTGAATATGTAATATAGTGTAGTTATATGGGGCCATACTGTATACCGGAAAACACCGGAAAACAACCAGAAAACACCGGAAAACACTACTTTATACTGAATACCGGAAAACACCGGAAAAACACTAAATACCGGAAAACATCCTAAATACCGGAAAACACCCTAAATAGGTAACCCGGAGCCTGGACCAAGTGAGCGCCGATGAAGGATGGTCAAGGTCATTACGATGTTTGTTTTACAAATAGCTCCCCCCCCCCCCCAAAAAAAAAAAAAAAAAAATTCCGATTGTTTTTTCTCCAAAATTTTGTTGATGCCTATTATGTTTTGAATGTTTTAAAAGACACAATCAGTCTACCTCCATCATTCACCATACTTTTTTTTTTGTATTTTAATTTATTTTTCAGTCAATTTCAGTAAATTTCAGTAGATTTCAGTGTTTCAGTATTTCAGTAGATTAAACACTGCCCTCGGAGGGCCCCATTATATGCCGTTTGCGCCGGTCTCCTGATTCTTACCAGTAACGCTGGCATCAGGGTGGTACGAATTAGTGGAAGGTACGACTAGGCCAACTCCTCCCTAGGTAATAAAAAATCGCATCATAAAACAGCAAGTATCATCAAAAGCGAGTTAATAAATCGCTGAATAGTTCGAGTTGAAGTTCCAGGTTTAACCGCTACGTGTCCTAATCACCAAACGAAATGGATGCCACGCAATTCTCGGACAGGCTGTAATCTGAAAGGTGTCCATCCTTTCCAAGAGCTATCCATATCGTTGAAAGGGCTAAAATCTACTTGTTTCGGAGCTTACTTTCATTCCAGGGTCAAATATAATCACTTGAACCATAATAATATTCAACATATTCCATCATATTTCGAGGGCCGCACACAGGATTTTTTTTTTGGATTACTTTTCGAGCTTTTTTCCCCAACTTGTTGACCAGTTTTCCTTGAGAAAACCCCAACTTTCGCCCAATTGTCCATGAGAAAACTACATATTCTATCTTACTGCATTGACGGGAAGTGGTAAGCTGGACGTCTGTGAAAAGGGTTGATCGATAAATTTTCAAGGAAGCAATTGTTGTTTTTGCTTGTGAAATAGAAGACTCTAGCCGATGAGGCTACTTTACCCCCGAGAACCTCAGGCAACCAATTTGTTTTGTGTACTACTATCGTTATAAAATATTACTATGTTAACCACTTCCTGGTGGCTGAAGACTTACACCGAATGCGTATTCGGAAAAAAATGTCCCCGAGAAAATGGTTTTTTCCGACAATCAATATTCGAGATGTCTTCCGGCAATACTATATACCGTAAAACACAGGAAAACAGCGGAAAACAACCGGAAAACACCATTTTATACTGAATACCGGAAAACACCGGAAAAACACTAAATACCGGAAAACATCCTAAATACCGGAAAACACTCTAAATAGGTAACCCGGAGCCTGGTCCTCTGTGTGCGGTTTTGGACCAAGTGAGCGCCGATGAAGGAAGGTCAAGGTCATGTTCGTTTTACAAATAGCCCCCCCCCCCCCCCCACCCAAAGATAAAATCGAATTTTTCCGAAAAATTGGTTTTACAAAAAAAAACATTCCGTAGGAAATAATTTTATAGAGAAATATACTGGAAAAAAAATTTGAATTTTTTTTTGAGAGAAATTTGGGAGAAGAAATTCTTAAAAAAAATCTGAAAAGAAATTTTTCTTTGACCGTAGGTGATCGCTCGCTTGTATGTTAATGAACTTATTTCATCAGCGCTCACCTGGTCCAAAACCACACACGAGGACCAAACTCCGCATTACTAAATAGCTACCGGAAAACTTAGAAGAGTAAACTGTGCCCGAGATTTTTTTTAGAGATCGCGCCGCGCCGCGCCGCTCCGGGAGGGATCATCGTCAGGGTGGGACGGGGGGTGGAATTGTCCAGTCACGTGACGAACATAGATCTTCCATTCCTCAACCCATATTATTTCCACAGTCATTGTCATTAATCACAAATTACTGGATGATATACGAAAATGCAGGTTGTTTTCTGGTGTTTTCCGGTTGTTTTCCGGTGTTTTCCGGTATATAGTATTGCCGCAAGAGAGATATCCCAAGATATTGTCTTGTGGCACAAATGCTTCGGAGCAGATTTGAAATCAAAAATCTTGAAAAACTCTTGGCTCTAACCCGTTCACAAGGTTTACCGGAAAATAGGAATAACGCCATAACAAAAAGCCAGGGAGCGATGCAAATCAATATGGTTCATTGTTCGGCCGAAAATAAATAGGGTTCCTCTGCTTATGACACTAATGATTCAAAAGAAATTTGAACGATAGCCACGCAAAGTGTGGAGATACGCCCACGCAGCATCTATGCCTCAACAGCAGATTATTCGAAAGGAAAACTTGGTTGTTTAATAAATTGAATAAGGATCTAGCATTCATCAAGAAATCTAATCTCTATCGTGTTCACGTGCTTGTTATATCTCTGGGACAGAAAACCTTATATTGCTGAACGGAAGATGGCTAACCATTGAATATCAATAAAGTTCACGACCCCAAAGCTTTCAGGGAGCGGGCGGGGAAGGGGGTATATTAAAGAACAGAAGGTCACAGAATGCTGAATATCGATAGGGTTCGTCCTCTCATCGTCACATATTTGAAAGAAATACGGACAAAGAGGGTAACTCTCTAACAGAAGTTTGCGTAGTACTGAAAATCGAAAGGTCCTAGTGCTTCCCACCACATTTGAAAAACAAAATCAGTTCAAAACTGTAGCCTCTATTGCGTTAACAAGTTTTTCGGATAAGGGGGATAACTTCAGAACGATAAGGTGCGCCAGAAGCGACAGGAATGCACTAAATTTGAAACAAATCCGTAAAAAAACTGTAGGCTCTACCGTGTTATTAAGATTTTCGGGGATGTGTGTGTGTAGTGGGGGGGGGGGCTAAACGCCGAAACGACAGGCTCTGGGGCGCTTAAAAAATACGTTAAAACTACGCGCACACATAAAAATACCCGAGATCTCGCGAACATTTACACAGGATGGCGTGATCCCGTGAACATTAACTCGAATTCTCGAGATCGTTAACCAAGGATGGGAGATTCTCGAGAATATTATTAGGGGATTTCGAGAACATTAAATTGAGATCTCGAGAAAGTATAACAGGATCGCAGGATCTCGAGGTCTTCTACAAACTTTTGCATGACCCCTATACGCTACCGTAAAAAACATTCCGTAGAAAATAATTTTACAGAGAAAAATACTGGAAAAAAAATTTGAATTTTTTTTTGAGAGAAATTTTGGAGAAGAAATTGTTAAAATAAATCTGAAAAGAAATTTTTCTTTGACCGTAGGCGATCGCTCGCTTGTATGTTAATGAACTTATTTCATCAGCGCTCACCTGGTCCAAAACCACACACGAGGACCAAATTCCGGGTTACTAAATAGCTACCGGAAAACTTAGAATAGTAAACTGTGCCCGAGATTTTATTAGAGAGCGCGCCGCGCCGCGCCGCTCCGGGAGGGATCATCGTCAGGGTGGGACGGGGGTGGAATTGTCCAGTCACGTGACGAACATAGATCTTCCGTTCCTCAACCCATATTATTTCCACAGTCATTGTCATTAATCACAAATTACGGGATGATATACGAAAATGCAGGTTTACTTTGAAATAGTGCAAATGATACTTTTCCATCTACAATCTTCAGATCAAAGGATGCAAGTTCATACACAGTGCAGCATAATTTGTGCAATAGAAGACATCTCGAATATCGATTGTCGGAAAAAACATTTTCTCGGGGACCTATTTTTTTTCCGAATACGCATTCGGTGTAAGTCTTCAGTGGTGAACGTAGTAATGTTTTATTACGATAGTAGTACATAAAACAAATTGGTTGCCTGAGGTTCTCGGGGGTAAAGTAGCCTCATCGGCTAGAGTCCTCTAATTCACAAGCAAAAACAACAATAGCTTCCTTGAAAATTTATCGATCAACCCTTTTCACAGACGTCCAGCTTACCACTTCCCGTCAATGCAGTAAGATAGAATATGTAGTTTTCTCGTGGACAATTGGGCGAAAGTTGGGGTTTTCTCAAGGACAACTGGTCAACAAGTTGGGAAAAAAGCTCGAAAAATATTCCAGAAAAAAATCCTGTGTGCGGCCCTCGGAATATGATGGAATATGTTGAATATTATTATGGTTCAAGTGATTATATTTGACCCTGGAATGAAAGTATGCTCAGAAACAAGTAGATTTTTAGCCCTTCCAACGAGATGGATAGCTCTTGGAAAGGATAGACATTTTTCAGATTACAGCCTGTCCGAGAATTGCGTGGCATCCATTTCGTTAGGTGATTAGGACACATAGCGGTTAAACCTGGAACTTCAACTCGAACTATTCAGAGATTTATTAACTCGCTTTTGATGATACTTGCTGTTTTATGATGCGATTTTTTGTTACCTAGGGAGGAGTTGGCCTAATCGTGCCTTCCACTAATTCGTACCACCCTGATGCCAGCGTTACTGGTAAGAATCAGGAGACCGGCGCAACCGGCATATAACGGGGCCCGCAGAGGGCTGTGTTTAATCTTCTGAAATACTGAAACACTGAAATCTACTGAAATTTACTGAAAACTAAAATTAAAATACAAAATAAAATATGGTGAATGATGGAGGTAGACTGATTGCGTCTTTTAAAACATTCAAAACATAATAGGCATCAACAAAATTTTGGAAAAAAAAAATGGGATTTTTTTTTTTTGGGGGGGGGGGGCTATTTGTAAAACGAACATCGTAATGACCTTGACCTTCCTTCATCGGCGCTCACTTGGTCCAAAACCGCACACAGAGGACCAGGCTCCGGATTACCTATTTAGGGTGTTTTCCGGTATTTAGGGTGTTTTCCGGTATTTAGTGTTTTTCCGGTGTTTTCCGGTATTTACTATAAAATGGTGTTTTCCGGTTGTTTTCCGGTGTTTTCCGGTGTTTTACGGTATATAGTATGGCCCAGATCGAGCGTTGTACATGGTTTTACTATTTCACCGTTGCATGCAATGTATCAGTTATATTTATCGTGTGCTACATAAAACAATTTCTAAAATAGTAATAGACTCTTCCGTGCTCATAATTTCGGTTTACTTGTATGTATGAAATTCATTTTTTTCTGTAACGTACGATCATATTGTATTTTAACATTGTACTGCATATCGTGCCTTATATGTTATTACTATTTGCATCGTTATATATATATATTGTTTGATAGTTACTATTTCTCAAATGTAAATAGATATTCACACGATTCTTCAGTGCTCAGAATTTCAGCTTGTATATATGTATGTGTATGAAATTTAATATTATCTGCTATCATATTTTCTGTTTCAATAAAATTAGCGACAACAGATTGGTGTTGATGATCTTTTTTTAACCATTAGTTGTCATTCCAAATCCAAATTTAATAATTCATACAGATATCAAAGTGCCGCCTGCCCCAAAACATCTGCCAATCCGCATGTAACGAGGATAAATATCAATTGTAAATTAAATAACAATACACATTGCGCCGTATTCTGCATGGGGAACCCGTTGTAAGAACGGGAGCGGTACAAATAGTGCGACGAATCAAACCTTGCCACTGAGCATTTAAATTCAAATGTATGAAATTCATTTTTTTCGTACGATCATATTGTATTTTAGAAATGTATATCCTACCTTATCATATGTTATTGCTATTTTCATAGTTATATATATTGTTTTAATAGTTATTATTTCTCAAATGTAAATAGATATATTCACACGATTCTTCAGTGCTCTGAATTTCAGCTTGTATATATGTACATGTTTATAAAATTCATTATTTCTGTTAGCTGTTATCATATTATCTGTTTCAATAAAATTAGTGAAAACAGATTTGTGTTAATAATTTTTTTTTAAGCAATTGGTTTTGATTCCAAATTGAATCCATACAGTTATCAAAGTGCCGTACGTCCCAAAAACATGTGCCAATCCGCGATCGAAATCGCCGACAAATAATCCAGTTGCTCACTGCCATCCATTATTGTTTAAAAACATTTCCCGATTCCAGAATGTTAGTAAATAATTAATTAATAATTTATTCAGAAATAATGTTGCGATGATTTAACGGGAAAGTTACAATTTAACTTTATATTTATATAGTTATCGATTTCACGTTCTACTGGCGCCTGGTCCAGTTACTGACGCTCATCATCAATAGTGACGTTTTCTTAATTAGTCACGCTATTCTCAATAATTAATTAATAATTTATTCAGAAATAATGTTGCGATGATTTAACGGGAAAGTTACAATTTAACTTTATATTTATATAGTTATCGATTTCACGTTCTACTGGCGCCTGGTCCAGTTACTGACGCTCATCATCAATAGTGACGTTTTTTAATTAGTCACGCTATTCTCAATTTCTCCCGCACTAGCCTGACTAGTGATATGGTCAAATAAACTCACGTTTGTTTAATTAGTCACGTTATTTTTACATACTGGCACAAGTAAGGAATACTAAGCAATTAACTTAAATAGTCACATTATGATTATTACTGACCATTTATAGGAATACTGACGTACGGTTCAAATACCGACAGGTTTAAGCGACTACTGACAACACGTATATTGCTCACGAGTTTCCATGAATAGTAACCACAATTAAGCTTTTCTACATCCTTGGTGGATATACTAACACATAGGCCAGTTAGTCAATACTTAGAGATAGGTTCTACACACTATGCATCCACCGGTGTTAGCTATCCGAGTTTCAAGGACCGTCGCTCCCTATCTCCGGCAGATCCTCAAAAAGAAAAATTAACTCTTTTCGACTCTCCCGACGGCGTATCAGACCTTCCTTGCATCGCCGCTTGTGCTTCGGCTTCGGGTACGGGAATACTAACCCGTTTACCTTTAGGCCCGGTGCCAGACCGTAGGATTTCTCCCAGGTCTTAGCACCGACAAACCCGCGGTCCATCGAATTAGCAACGCGGAACCCTTCTCCACTTCGGCCTTCGCTGTTCTCGCTCGAATATTTGCTACTACCACCAAGATCGGTACCCGCGGCCTGAACGCCCAGACTCGCGTCTAAGACTTCGGCGCTGCGACCCTCCTACTCGTCCCGGCTTCGGTCCGTTCCCCCTGCGGGTCGGAAAGAATTTGCCGAGACGGCCGGGTGTAGACTGCACGCTACAGCGCCATCATATTCAGGGCCCACCAATTCGGCAGTTGAGTTATTACACACTCATTGGCGGGTACCAACTTCCATGGTCACCGTCCTGCTGTCTTTACCGATGTACGCCTTTGGTTGTTTCTGCTGAGCGGGACGATCGGACGTCTTAGCCCGGCATTTGGTTCATCCCAGACTTACCAAAAGTGGTCTACTTGGCACTCGTACATTTCTGTGGGACCAGCCTCCCAGATCGAGCTGAAGAAACCCCTCGTCGCCCGTTAAAAGTTTGATAATAGCTCCACACCCGTTCGGCACGGACTGCTCTAGTCATTCGCTTTATCGGACAAAACTGTCGCGATGAGCGCCAGCTATCCTGGGGGAAACTTCGGAGGGAACCAGCTACTAGATGGTTCGATTAGTCTTTCGCTCCTAAACCCAAATATCGTGATCGATTTGCGCGTCAGAACCACTTAGGACCTCCACCGACATTTCTGTCGTCGCAAGAACCATCGACTGGCCGGTCCTGCGCCTCGCTCGCCCGAGAGAGGATCGGACCACGTCGCTTTCACTTCGCCAAAGGGAGTGTTTTCCCTATGACTCGCGCTCACGTTAGACTCCTTGGTCCGTGTTTCAAGATGGGCGGAGAAGAGTGCCGCCACGGCGAGCCGCGAACCATCTGGACCGCCCTCCAATGCCCACCGCCCCGCCAACGTCGATCGAGAGACCGCACTTGCACTATTAAGCCTACGAGAGACAGTTCTCTTTTTTGTCTTGGGTATATTTCTAAAGTACTGCGCATGGTATTTCACCTCAATGGTGACACAGTTTTTACCACAGAGGTCTTCTGCCTTGGCCTGAGTGGTCTTCTATTGGTCTGAGTGGTCTTGGTACCAGTAGTCCTTGGTCTGAGTTGTCATGGATTTAATAGTTAAAAACTAGATAATGTAAAGGGAATTTGCTAAAAAATTTCAGTCAAATTGACCCACTCTGAACCGGGATTTTAGCGATTGAATATTCGACCTAGCCTCGATCATCATTACTAAAGTCGGTACGATAAAAAACATATTCTCGATTATCCATTTCATGATTAAATCGGATCCTAATCCCATAAATATCGCAGGCTAGCGTTGGCATCGAACTCTCGATTAGTTTATCCAAACCATAATCAACTCTCGATATGCTTAATTAATAATTCACAGCTTGCATTTTCAAGAAAATGGAAAAGTGTTAAGATATGATCCCCTTAAAGATACGTTATGGGAGATTAGTTAAAGAGCTTACAATTCCCACAATAATAGTTAAAAACTAGGTAATGTAAATTTCTTTCAAATTGATCCACTCTGAACCGAGATTGTAGCGATTGAATTTTCGGCCTAGCCTCAATCATCATTACTAAAGTCGATCCGATAAAAAACATAGTCTCGACTACCCATTTCATGATTAAATCATGAATGAAAGTTGAGCAGCAAATCGGATCCTAATCCAATAAATATCGCAGGCTAGTGCTGATATCGAGAGTTGATTGTGGTCTGGATAAGCTAATTAATGTTTAATCAATATTCTAGATAACATAAAACCTGCAATAGGCAACTGATCAGCCATTACGAGATTCGAACATGCACTGACCGCGTTTATATTTAATCGGTTAATTCTACTTGAAAATATTGTTGAATTATTTGTAACCGCCAATCTTTATAGTTACAGGGCAGTTAGGTAGGGGGAATTCAAACGAGTCCTTCTTTCACTTGCAGTAAATTGTATAAGTACTAAAGAACTAATTGTACGTAGTAAGAAATAACTGTATTAAGAACTGATATATTAAGAACTAAGAACTGTTTCTGCAAAAAACAACAATGTTTGTATAAGTAGATGTACACAATGGAATAAATGTATTTAAACTTATAGCCTTTTTATGAATTATTGCATGATAATATACTATTCAAAAAAAGTAGGGGATATTTGATTTTGGGGGCATAATACTAAAATATGCAAATGACTACGAAAAAAGTCACTATAGAACCTAACAGAAGAAACATTTCCAGTTACATGTGACGCCCAAACGCACCAATAGCTACCGCATGGAATGCAGGTGATGCTTGGGATCATCATGGGGGTCCAACCCAAGATTTGTACGACTCTGACTTTGAATGTTACAGTCATTGTGGCATTGATTTCCAGGGTGGAAACATCAGTTTAATTGTGCTAGTGACCAGAAAACTAATTTTGATATGCGTCGGCTTACCCAAAATGAAAGGTTACGTGCCCTTGGCATGCTACAGATCGGCACAACACAGGCGGTTGTGGCGCGGACAATGAATGTTTCTCAGTCTGTCATAAGCAGGCTATGGTCCAGGTACCGTGATACACAATCTGTACAGGACAGACCACGCTCAGGTCGACCAAGGGCGACAACTCAAGCCCAGGATCGATTTATCCGTACCTTGGCCTTGAGAAATCGTGTCATCACAGCAAATCAGATCAGCGCTCGTCTTCAAACAGACACTGGTGTGAGAGTGAGTGGCCAGACGATTCGGAATCGACTGCATAGGGGTCACCTTCGCGCCCGACGTCCTCGCGTGATCCCTTGTTTGAGAGATCATCACATTCAGGCAAGACGTCGTTGGTGTAGGGATCGTCAACACTGGGATAATCGACGCTGGAGCAATGTGATGTTTTCAGATGAGTCAAGGTTCACTGTTGATTTTTTGGACAGACGTAGGAGGGTGTGGCGTCGTCGAAACGAGCGCTTCCAAGACGTTAACGTCATCAGACATGATCGATTTGGGGGTGGTTCTGGTATGGTGTGGGGAGGCATCACTGTTGCTGGAAGAACGGCTTTACATGTTGTTGCAGGGCGTGTTACAGGCCAGTACTACCGGGACAACATCTTGGCAGTCCATGTTGTGCCGTTCGCACGACGTCATGGCCGCCGTTTCATCTTCCAGGGTGACAACGCAAGATGTCACGGGGCCAGGATCGTTACAGGTTACCTCCAACAACAGAACATCACCACATTACCTTGGCCAGCACTGAGTCCCGACCTCTCCCCCATCGAGCATGTCTGGGACATGCTTGGACAGAGGTTACATCAACGTCAACAACGTCCTGCCAATGTCCAAGAACTTGCTGCTGCGTTGCAACAGGAATGGGACAATCTGGACCAAAATGACCTTAGACGTCTCATTAGGAGTATGCCACGTCGGATCAATGCTTGTTTGGCAAACAGAGGAGGATTTACCCGTTACTGACTTGGTTGTGATGCTGTGGTAACTTTGCTGTTTGACCCCGGGTATCATTTTACCCTTATAATGGTCAGTCTGTGCCTTACTTAGTCTAACGATCATTTGGAATAAATCGATGAATGTGAACTTCATTTCATTTTGTCATTTGTTTCTTCGTCAGTTTCATTAGGTGACTTTAATAACACTTAAAAATCAAATATCCCCTACTTTTTTTGAATAGTATATGACGAGAAGAGTAAAGCTTATTACAAACAAAATATAAAAAAGGAGAGTCACATCACACATGCACTGTTATGAAGTGAAATCTTACTTAATACTACAGATACATAACCTGGCCATATTTAGACATATAATGTCTGACAGTATCACATCGAACTTACGAATATGTTGAACGTTCCCAATCTTGGATTGAAATATGATATAGATAAAACATGGTGATGAATGAAGGCATCTTAGGCAAGAGACTAGGGGTCATATGGCTGCTCAAAACCCATGTGCTCAGTCCAGGTTTTCCAGTTACAAGCTCATGATAATCTTCCTACCAAAAGACAACAAAGAGTTATCTCCCCTGAATCATACAGTTTAACATTAAGGCTGTGCCTACATACCCGACTCCTTTAAATGTGGAACATTAATGTGAAACATTTAAACTAATACATACAATATTTATAATGTATGAATAAAATGATATATAGAATCTCAAATCAAAATGTCAATAAACCATAAACTATTCTCAATTTCTCCCGCACTAGCCTGACTAGTGATATGGTCAAATAAACTCACGTTTGTTTAATTAGTCACGTTATTTTTACATACTGGCACAAGTAAGGAATACTAAGCAATTAACTTAAATAGTCACATTATGATTATTACTGACCATTTATAGGAATACTGACGTACGGTTCAAATACCGACAGGTTTAAGCGACTACTGACAACACGTATATTGCTCACGAGTTTCCATGAAAAGTAACCACAATTAAGCTTTTCTACATCCTTGGTGGATATACTAACACATAGGCCAGTTAGTCAATACTTAGAGATAGGTTCTACACACTATGCATCCACCGGTGTTAGCTATCCGAGTTTCAGACCTTCCTTGCATCGCCGCTTGTGCTTCGGCTTCGGGTACGGGAATACTAATCCGTTTACCTTTAGGCCCGGTGCCAGACCGTAGGATTTCTCCCAGGTCTTAGCACCGACTAACCCGCGGTCCATCGAATTAGCAACGCGGAACCCTTCTCCACTTCGGCCTTCGCTGTTCTCGCTCGAATATTTGCTACTACCACCAAGATCGGTACCCGCGGCCGGAACGCCCAGACTCGCGTCTAAGACTTCGGCGCTGCGACCCTCCTACTCGTCCCGGCTTCGGTCCGTTCCCCCTGCGGGTCGGAAAGAATTTGCCGAGACGGCCGGGTGTAGACTGCACGCTACAGCGCCATCATATTCAGGGCCCACCAATTCGGCAGTTGAGTTATTACACACTCATTGGCGGGTACCAACTTCCATGGTCACCGTCCTGCTGTCTTTACCGATGTACGCCTTTGGTTGTTTCTGCTGAGCGGGACGATCGGACGTCTTAGCCCGGCATTTGGTTCATCCCAGACTTACCAAAAGTGGTCTACTTGGCACACGTACATTTCTGTGGGACCAGCCTCCCAGATCGAGCTGAAGAAACCCCTCGTCGCCCGTTAAAAGTTTGATAATAGCTCCACACCCGTTCGGCACGGACTGCTCTAGTCATTCGCTTTACCGGACAAAAAACTGTCGCGATGAGCGCCAGCTATCCTGGGGGAAACTTCGGAGGGAACCAGCTACTAGATTGTTCGATTAGTCTTTCGCCCCTAAACCCAAATATCGTGATCGATTTGCGCGTCAGAACCACTTAGGACCTCCACCGACATTTCTGTCGTCGCAAGAACCATCGACTGGCCGGTCCTGCGCCTCGCTCGCCCGAGAGAGGATCGGACCACGTCGCTTTCACTTCGCCAAAGGGAGTGTTTTCCCGATGACTCGCGCTCACGTTAGACTCCTTGGTCCGTGTTTCAAGATGGGCGGAGAAGAGTGCCGCCACGGCGAGCCGCGAACCCTCTGGACCGCCCTCCAATGCCCACCGCCCCGCCAACGTCGATCGAGAGACCGCACTTGCACTATTAAGCCTACGAGAGACAGTTCTCTTTTTTGTCTTGGGTATATTTCTAAAGTACTGCGCATGGTATTTCACCTCAATGGTGACACAGTTTTTACCACAGAGGTCTTCTGCCTTGGCCTGAGTGGTCTTCTATTGGTCTGAGTGGTCTTGGTACCAGTAGTCCTTGGTCTGAGTTGTCATGGATTTAATAGTTAAAAACTAGATAATGTAAAGGGAATTTGCTAAAAAATTTCAGTCAAATTGACCCACTCTGAACCGGGATTTTAGCGATTGAATATTCGACCTAGCCTCGATCATCATTACTAAAGTCGGTACGATAAAAACATATTCTCGATTATCCATTTCATGATTAAATCGGATCCTAATCCCATAAATATCGCAGGCTAGCGTTGGCATCGAACTCTCGATTAGTTTATCCAAACCATAATCAACTCTCGATATGCTTAATTAATAATTCACAGCTTGCATTTTCAAGAAAATGGAAAAGTGTTAAGATATGATCCCCTTAAAGATACGTTATGGGAGATTAGTTAAAGAGCTTACAATTCCCACAATAATAGTTAAAAACTAGGTAATGTAAATTTCTTTCAAATTGATCCACTCTGAACCGAGATTGTAGCGATTGAATTTTCGGCCTAGCCTCAATCATCATTACTAAAGTCGATCCGATAAAAAACATAGTCTCGACTACCCATTTCATGATTAAATCATGAATGAAAGTTGAGCAGCAAATCGGATCCTAATCCAATAAATATCGCAGGCTAGTGCTGATATCGAGAGTTGATTATGGTCTGGATAAGCTAATTAATGTTTAATCAATATTCTAGATAACATAAAACCTGCAATAGGCAACTGATCAGCCATTACGAGATTCGAACATGCACTGACCGCGTTTATATTTAATCGGTTAATTCTACTTGAAAATAGTGTTGAATTATTTGTAACCGCCAATCTTTATAGTTACAGGGCAGTTAGGGAGGGGGAATTCAAACGAGTCCTTCTTTCACTTGCAGTAAATTGTATAAGTACTAAAGAACTAATTGTACGTAGTAAGAAATAACTGTATTAAGAACTGATATATTAAGAACTAAGAACTGTTTCTGCAAAAAACAACAATGTTTGTATAAGTAGATGTACACAATGGAATAAATGTATTTAAACTTATAGCCTTTTTATGAATTATTGCATGATAATATACTATTCAAAAAAAGTAGGGGATATTTGATTTTGGGGGCATAATACTAAAATATGCAAATGACTACGAAAAAAGTCACTATAGAACCTAACAGAAGAAACATTTCCAGTTACATGTGACGCCCAAACGCACCAATAGCTACCGCATGGAATGCAGGTGATGCTTGGGATCATCATGGGGGTCCAACCCAAGATTTGTACGACTCTGACTTTGAATGTTACAGTCATTGTGGCATTGATTTCCAGGGTGGAAACATCAGTTTAATTGTGCTAGTGACCAGAAAACTAATTTTGATATGCGTCGGCTTACCCAAAATGAAAGGTTACGTGCCCTTGGCATGCTACAGATCGGCACAACACAGGCGGTTGTGGCGCGGACAATGAATGTTTCTCAGTCTGTCATAAGCAGGCTATGGTCCAGGTACCGTGATACACAATCTGTACAGGACAGACCACGCTCAGGTCGACCAAGGGCGACAACTCAAGCCCAGGATCGATTTATCCGTACCTTGGCCTTGAGAAATCGTGTCATCACAGCAAATCAGATCAGCGCTCGTCTTCAAACAGACACTGGTGTGAGAGTGAGTGGCCAGACGATTCGGAATCGACTGCATAGGGGTCACCTTCGCGCCCGACGTCCTCGCGTGATCCCTTGTTTGAGAGATCATCACATTCAGGCAAGACGTCGTTGGTGTAGGGATCGTCAACACTGGGATAATCGACGCTGGAGCAATGTGATGTTTTCAGATGAGTCAAGGTTCACTGTTGATTTTTTGGACAGACGTAGGAGGGTGTGGCGTCGTCGAAACGAGCGCTTCCAAGACGTTAACGTCATCAGACATGATCGATTTGGGGGTTGTTCTGGTATGGTGTGGGGAGGCATCACTGTTGCTGGAAGAACGGCTTTACATGTTGTTGCAGGGCGTGTTACAGGCCAGTACTACCGGGACAACATCTTGGCAGTCCATGTTGTGCCGTTCGCACGACGTCATGGCCGCCGTTTCATCTTCCAGGATGACAACGCAAGATGTCACGGGGCCAGGATCGTTACAGGTTACCTCCAACAACAGAACATCAACACATTACCTTGGCCAGCACTGAGTCCCGACCTCTCCCCCATCGAGCATGTCTGGGACATGCTTGGACAGAGGTTACATCAACGTCAACAACGTCCTGCCAATGTCCAAGAACTTGCTGCTGCGTTGCAACAGGAATGGGACAATCTGGACCAAAATGACCTTAGACGTCTCATTAGGAGTATGCCACGTCGGATCAATGCTTGTTTGGCAAACAGAGGAGGATTTACCCGTTACTGACTTGGTTGTGATGCTGTGGTAACTTTGCTGTTTGACCCCGGGTATCATTTTACCCTTATAATGGTCAGTCTGTGCCTTACTTAGTCTAACGATCATTTGGAATAAATCGATGAATGTGAACTTCATTTCATTTTGTCATTTGTTTCTTCGTCAGTTTCATTAGGTGACTTTAATAACACTTAAAAATCAAATATCCCCTACTTTTTTTGAATAGTATATGACGAGAAGAGTAAAGCTTATTACAAACAAAATATAAAAAAGGAGAGTCATTTCGGGACAGAACCAGCCGATACAAAGCCAGGGAACCTAGGTCATCACATCACACATGCACTGTTATGAAGTGAAATCTTACTTAATACTACAGATACATAACCTGGCCATATTTAGACATATAATGTCTGACAGTATCACATCGAACTTACGAATATGTTGAACGTTCCCAATCTTGGATTGAAATATGATATAGATAAAACATGGTGATGAATGAAGGCATCTTAGGCAAGAGACTAGGGGTCATATGGCTGCTCAAAACCCATGTGCTCAGTCCAGGTTTTCCAGTTACAAGCTCATGATAATCTTCCTACCAAAAGACAACAAAGAGTTATCTCCCCTGAATCATACAGTTTAACATTAAGGCTGTGCCTACATACCCGACCCCTTTAAATGTGGAACATTAATGTGAAACATTTAAACTAATACATACAATATTTATAATGTATGAATAAAATGATATATAGAATCTCAAATCAAAATGTCAATAAACCACTTTTAAATTGTCACTTTAAATTGAACTGTTACTTTAAGTTTTATAGTTTTAGTCTGTCGAAGATTCAAGCAAAACACATTTGGTAACGGGGCTTTCTAAAACAGTTGTTTTAGTCTTGACCATAACGGAACGTATCAGTCCATCTTTTTCCGGCATAACAGCGATAACACGCGCTAAGGGCCAAACTACACGGGGTAAACTATCATCCACCAATAAAACCATGTCATTGATTGATTTTCAAATGTTCGTTTGGATTAATAAATCTCTGTCTGATTTGTAATAGCGGCAAGTACTCTCTTCTCCAGCGTTTCCAAAACAAATCGGCCATAAATTGCACCTGTCTCCAACGTTTACGTGAGTAAAGGTCCTGTTTAATAAAAACACCCAGAGAAAGTGTTGGCTCTGATCTTAATAAAAGAAGGTGATTTGGTGTAAGAGCTTCCATATCTTGGACATCGTCTGATACAGGAGTAATAGGTCTACCGTTAAAAATAGATATAGGCCTTCGTCGTCTAATATCTGTTTTGTCATTAGTGCGTTGAGAACCGTTCTTACAGTACCTCTTCCATACACCACCGTGATGTGAAGCAGCTGGGGTATTGAAAATCCACTTGACGGATTTCTGTAGTAATAAATCATTAATACTTTTCTGATTCCAATTATCAATTGCAGATTTAAGTTCGCGATTTCCACCAACAAAATTGGTTCCATTGTCTGTTCGGATTTCAGAAGGTACTCCTCTTCTGGCAATAAATCTGCGTAATGCATTAATAAACGAATCGGTGTCTACGGAATGAGTAACTTCAATGTGTACAGCACGTACAGCAAGACACGTGAATATACATCCATACCTCTTCAACTGGCTTCTTCCTCCTTTTATTAGAAAAGGTCCAAAGAAACCAATACCAACAAAGGTGAATGGTGGTTTTTCTGAAGTTACTCTGTCTTCGGGAAGGTCTGTGAATTTCTGTTGAATTGGTTTAGCCTGTCTCTTGCGGCAACTTATACATTTGGATAAAATACTTCTAACAGTCGAGTTGACTTTAATAAATATAAAATGTCTTCCTGATCATTGCAATTTCATATTCTCTACCAGAATGTCCTGACAAATGATGAAAGTTACGAATAATCAAAGTTCTAATATATTGATTATTTTTTAAAATAATAGGGTGTTTGTATTCAAACGACATTGTAGCCTGCCTCAGTCTTCCACCAACTCTGATAAGCCCGTCGGAGAATAATGGATCCAATTTACGAATATTACTGGATTTCTTTACATTTCCGTGCTGATTTTGACTTAAGGCTATAAATTCTTCATAAAAACTTTCTTTCTGGATATACTTCAAAATCTCCAGTTCAGCAGAAATGATTTCCTCTACTGTCAAGGGTTGGAAATTGGTATTCTTCGAAGTCGCTGGATTGTCTCCCGCTATCTTACTTCTACACTTTGTCATTAAATTCTTCTTGTATCTTAAAATGTAAGCTATACATCTCTTAAGGCGAAACCATGAGGATAATCTATTGAATATCGTGTTTACAATGTCTATATCATTTCCAACAACTAAATTACATTTCGTCCCTATTTTTACCTCTGGGTCGTCTGAGGAAATATTATCCTGTACATCAGGCTGTCGCGACCATTCCTTTTCTGGTAAATACAGGAAACCCGGCCCCAGTATCCAACTCTGATTCTTGATTAATTCATTAGCTGTGAGGCCTATTGAACTTTGGTCACTTGGATTCAGTTTTGTGTCGACGTAGAACCAATCGGAGGGATCTGAACCATCTCTTATAGATGCTTTTCTGTTTGCGACAAAGGTGTGAAATCGTTTAGTTTCATTATTAATACGGCAATACTATATACCGGTAAACACCGGAAAACAACCGGAAAACACCATTTTATACTGAATACCGGAAAACACCCTAAATTGGTAACCCGGAGCCTGGTCCTCTGTGTGCGGTTTTGGACCAAGTGAGCGCCGATGAAGGAAGGTCAAGGTCATTACGATGTTCGTTTTACAAATAGCCGCCCCCCCCCCCCAAAAAAAAAAATCCGATTTTTTTTTCTACAAAATTTTTTTGACGAAAAAATTTTTTGTCACAAAACAGAAAATCGAATTTTTCGGGCCATACTATATACCGGAAAACACAGGAAAACACCGGAAAACAACCGGAAAACAACCGGAAAATACCATTTTATACTGAATATCGGAAAACACCGGAAAAACAATAAATACCGGAAAACATCCTAAATACCGGAAAACACCCTAAATAGGTAACCTGGAGCCTGGTCCTCTGTGTGCGGTTTTGGACCAAGTGAGCGCCGATGAAGGAAGGTCAAGGTCATTACGATGTTCATTTTACAAATAGCCCCGCCCCCCCCCCCCCCCAAAAATATAAAAATTTCCGATTTTTTTTCTCTAAAACTTTGTTGATGCCTATTATGTTTTGAATGTTTTAAAAGACACAATCAGTCTACCTCCATCATTGACTATATTTTATTTTGTATTTTACTTTTAGTTTTCAGTAAATTTCAGTAGATTTCAGTGTTTCAGTATTTCATTAGATTAAACACTGCCCTTGGAGGGCCCCATTATATGCCGGTTGCGCCGGTCTCCTGGTTCGAATTAGTGGAAGGCACGACTAGGCCAACTCCTCCCTAGGTAACAAAAAATCGCATCATAAAACAGCAAGTATCATCAAAAGCGAGTTAATAAATCTCTGAATAGTTCGAGTTGAAGTTCCAGGTTTAACCGCTATGTGTCCTATAATCACCAAACGCAATGGATGCCACGCAATTCTCGGACAGGCTGTAATCTGAAAAGTGTCTATCCTTTCCAAGAGCTATCCATCTCGTTGGAAGGGCTAAAAATCTACTTGTTTCTGAGCTTACTTTCATTCCAGGGTCAAATATAATCACTTGAATCATAATAATATTCAACATATTCCATCATATTCCGAGGGCCGCACACAGGATTTTTTTCTGGATTACTTTTCGAGCTTTTTTCCCCAACTTGTTGACCAGTTTTCCTTGAGAAAACCCCAACTTTCGCCCAATTGTCCATGAGAAAACTACATATTCTATCTTACTGCATTGACGGGAAGTGGTAAGCTGGACGTCTGTGAAAAGGGTTGATCGATAAATTTTCAAGGAAGCAATTGTTGTTTTTGTTTGTGAAATAGAGGACTCTAGCCGATAAGGCTACTTTCCCCCCGAGAATCTCAGGCAACCAATTTGTTTCATGTACTACTATCGTAATAAAACATTACTATGTTAACCACTTCCTGGTGGCTGAAGACTTACACCGAATGCGTATTCGGAAAAAAATGTCTCCGAGAAGGGATCATCGTCAGGGTGGGACGGGGGTGTTAAATTGTCCAGTCACGTGACGAACATAGATCTTCTGTTCCTCAACCCATATTATTTCCACAGTCATTGTCATTAATCACAAATTACGGGATGATATACGAAAATGCAGGTTTACTTTGAAATAGTGCAAATGATACTTTTCCATCTACAATCTTCAGATCAAAGGATGCAAGTTCTTACACAGTGCAGCATAATTTGTGCAAAAGAAGACATCTCGAATATCGATTGTCGGAAAAAACATTTTCTCGGGGACATTTTTTTCCGAATACGCATTCGGTGTAAGTCTTCAGCCACCAGGAAGTGGTTAACATAGTAATGTTTTATTACGATAGTAGTACATAAAACAAATTGGTTGCCTGAGGTTCTATTTCACAAACAAAAACAACAATTGCTTCCTTGAAAATTTATCGATCAACCCTTTTCACAGACGTCAAGCTTACCACTTCCCGTCAATGCAGTAAGATAGAATATGTAGTTTTCTCATGTACAATTGGGCGAAAGTTGGGGTTTTCTCAAGGAAAACTGGTCAACGAGTTGGGGAAAAAGCTCGAAAAGTAATCCAGAAAAAAATCCTGTGTGCGGCCCTTGGAATATGATGGAATATGTTGAATATTATTATGGTTCAAGTGATTATATTTGACCCTGGAATGAAAGTAAGCTCAGAAACAAGTAGATTTTTAGCCCTTCCAACGAGATGGATAGCTCTTGGAAAGGATAGACACTTTTCAGATTACAGCCTGTCCGAGAATTGCGTGGCATCCATTTCGTTTGGTGATTAGGACACATAGCGGTTAAACCTGGAACATCAACTCGAACTATTCAGAGATTTATTAACTCGCTTTTGATGATACTTGCTGTTTTATGATGCGATTTTTTGTTACCTAGGGAGGAGTTGGCCTAATCGTGCCTTCCACTAATTCGTACCACCCTGATGCCAGCGTTACTAGTAAGAATCAGGAGACCGGCGCAACTGGCATATAATGGGGCCCTCCGAGGGCAGTGTTTAATCTACTGAAACACTGAAATTTACTGAAAACTAAAATTAACATACAAAATAAAATATGGTCAATGATGGAGGTAGACAGATTGCGTCTTTTAAAACATTCAAAACATAATAGGCATCAACAAAATTTTGTAGAAAAAAAATCGGATTTGTTTTGGTTTTTTTTTTTTGGGGGGGGGGGGGGGGGGCTATTTGTAAAACGAACATCGTAATGACCTTGACCTTCCTTCATCGGCGTTCACTTGGTCCAAACCGCACACAGAGGACCAGGCTCCGGGAAACCTATTTATGGTGTTTTCCGGTATTTAGGTTGTTTTCCGGCATTTAGTGTTTTTCCGGTGTTTTCCGATATTTAGTATAAAATGGTGTTTTCCGGTTGTTTTCCGGTCTTTTCCGGTATATAGTATGCCCCCCCCCCCCCCAGATGAAGAATATATATGGACATCTTTACAAATTTGAAATATTCCAATTAATCATTAGCAAGGATGATTCAAACTTGAGGGGGAGAAAATAAAGTGGGTTAAACGTCCAGTGGACACAAACTAGTTCATTTTGGGACGAAGGTGATGCATATGTTTGGTCATCTTGACCAATTTAAGTTTATATATTTCATTAAGTCGTCATCAAGGATGATTTTGACTTGAGAGAGAAATAAGGTTTAATGTCCACTCGAGACAAACTAAGTAATTTTGGGACTAACATATGATGCAGTTTTATTTCAATAATTCGCATGCGCGAAAATAGAAAATCTGTGAGAATGGACAGATAACACTAGATACCTATAATATAGGCTTGTAATGGAAACCTAGCCACTTAACTCTATGACATACCTTATGATCTAAAGCGCCTGTTTTAGACCACGTTCGACTTAACCAAAGGACAAGTTTCACGAATGTTCAATGAAATTTACACAGAATAAATCTTATATGAATATGATATAGTAATGAAATGAAACATATTTCAGTTCTCGGGTAAAAGATCACTACGTTGTCAATAGCTGCGGTGTGGTGGTGGGGGGGGGGGTAGGGGGGGCGCAGCAGCATCTCCAGTACGTTGTCGTGACAGGAAATATTCCGTGGAGAACAGGACAACCGATTACGAACAGTTACGTCGCCCGTGGTTTGAAGAAATTGAAGTGTTTCTGAGGGATGTACATGTTAGCGCGTGTAAACGTTTTAAGGACGGGGGGATTGTAGATGATCCAGTGGCATTGAGCCATACACACATGATCAGCATGACTACACATGCTAAAATTGATTACTGCTATATCTTTCAAATTAACAATGGATGGAAGGTTAGAATTGCATATCTACATATATATATATAGATGTTAAGTATGGCATTGTTCGACGGGTGCGTCTCTTCACTGTCGACTATCTTAAAGTGCCCGCTGATTATCACCTTTTATTCCATGGTTGGTTACTTGAACACGCCAAAAAGGTTATTTTGGTCAAACAAATTTTAGGAATTAGATCGCGCTTATTCCCATCTGTATTTAGAAGACGATCAGTGGAGAGTTATTGAAAATCAGGAGACAACATACATTACATATTGAAATCTACTGAAGGAGAAGATGACATATATAGGCCAAAAACATCATTACAAAAATGGTGTCCCAAAACTAAGAACATAGGAAGGTAGGTTAAAATCTAAGTAAATGAACATTTCTACTCGAACATAAGTACATGCCGGAGGTTGGCATGTGCAGTCAGAATTATCCTGGATTGTCTGGAGTGCCATGAAACCTGTTGTGATCTATGCCATCTTTCCCTTCGGGGAATTCAATATGGAAAGCATGATGGTCTCCTAAACAAGGACACTGCCAGATATTACATGCCTCTCCATGAACACTTAAAAATATTTTTTCTTGTGGTTCTTACATGAGAATATGGATAACAGATATATCAAGTTTATGATAGTCATGGCAGCCCATAAATCTATACGATGATCTGCTCCTAAATACAGAACCTAATAATCATGGTCTGATCACTGCAAAATTATGCATGACTTATGACCTTCCCTTCGGCTATCCATCTAGTGTTAAAGTCTGATTTTGTCACGAAAACGATATGATTTTTGACCAAAATACCCTCGTTACTTCAGTCAGTTTTATAGAAGCATAACTCGTGTTTTCCTTTTTTCACTTCCATTTCTTGAAATCTTCGTTCCGCATCTATCGTAGCAATGATCTCTGTGTTAGAATTACTTTGGGACCATACCCTATGAGATGAAAAAGGAACCAAAGTTGTCGGTCATATTTGAAATAAACAGGTCTAGTGGACGTTCTGAAATACAGAAACCAGATGATGTTCTCTTCAGGAGGGCACTTTATATTTATAGGTCAATTTTGGCACCATTCTCACGAAAGAAGAATTTTGTCCGTCATACTTGAAACAAATCAGTCTTCTACTAATTCTACCGGGATTTTGTAATTTGTTCAGCTTGGAACCCGTTCTGGAGTAGGAACTTTGGGACCATACCCTATCAGCAGAAAAAGGAATAAAAGTTGTCCGTCATATTTTGAAATAAACCTACGTACTCCTGTCACTAGGGGGCGTTTTGAAGCTAGAAGCCAGGGGATTTTTTGTTCTGACGGGCACTTTTCAAGTTTGCATTAGCAACGTGAACAAATGTAGAAAAGATTAACTTTGTCCGCAAAAATGTGAATTAAATCGACTTTTTCCGCGATTTCGGGGGCGTACAGCCCCTAAACCCAGGGGACGTGCAACTTAAGAATTCCCATACTGATCATCGGCCATGATGGTGCCTCCGTTAGGCATAGTGCCAATTTTGTCCGCGAGTTTAGGAATAACGGCCAGCTGGCTCCCCTACTAATAAAAAAACCCTTCACTGTTGAATTTCGATGAAAAATGCCACGGTCCATTGACAATTTCCGTCATAGCACTCTGCATAGCGTACGACTATCTTCAATAGCCCGATTGGTGCAGAAAAGGAGGAAAATTGAATGAAATGAAATTGTGTTAACGTCCTACTGTTCCGCTCTGACTGGGCTAATTAAGACGGGCATACGCTATACAGTGAGGGAAATTTGCCCGGATAGTGGCGCTACGGCTTACTATTATACTGAATTCCTACTGTATAGGGCCGTTTACGTGCTCGCTAATATGTACACAGAACTTCGATTTTTCGTCCCATCCAAAAGACTATGCGTTATCCCCTGCCAGGCCCTCGGCCCTGTACCACTGTAAAGAAGAATCACACCGGAAAGTTTCCGATGAGCTTTCTCGGCCAACGCAGTGATTGAACACGAGACTTCAACTTTAGCGAGCCAAACAATAAAATGTCCAGACTGTGTCGTATCAGTAAGCTCTGTAACAGCAGTTGTAATATTATTAGGTCGCCTTGCGATTGCTTGTATAGTCATTACTGTAAAACCGGAACATAAAAGTTTTCTTCTGATAAAAACGATATATTAATAGACGCTTCGATATATCCTATAAACGGAAGTTCATTTCCACCAACGGTATATACATTTAATTCGAAACCGAAATATTTCTTAGTAATGGCTGAGGATTTAAAGATCTATAAAATTTCTCAGATATGCACGTTATCATCGAACCACTATCAATCAATGCATCTATTTCAATTCCACAAATGGTAATAACACCAACATTGGATTTCCCGATTAATCTGTTTCTAAACAAATTTGTAAGGCTAGGCAATATACCTCGCTCCGTCTGCCCTTCCACAGAGGAGGTTAAGCTTTTGGGTGAGTATTAAACCGTTGATATCCAGGTCTACTATAGGAAGAGGAACCTCGATAACCACGGTAAGTGCCGCGCCCGACACCACCGCGATACTCTTGATTACTGTTACCATGGTAACTCCCAGGCCTAGAAGTACCACGATAATTCCTTATAATACCTCCACGAAAATTTGGATTAATCGCAGCAGAATTATCGTTACGCGCATCATCAGACTTTTGAAAAGAATCTACTTTATTCTCAAGTTGTCGGAATTTCTTCATTAAAACTTCCATCTGTTCGGAAAGCTTATCAATTTTGTCATTTTGGGGTACTTGTACAGGATTATGATGAACCTTAGGTTGAATCTTAACATATTTATTTCTATCATTAGTATTTAATTCCTAGTCCACAGACCGTATTTCGCGCAACAGATCGTCATAACATCGAGCAGTGTCATATTTATGTCGGGTTTGACTTTTCAATGCCTCATTACGTAAACCTGTCCATAATTTAGACCAGAGCATATCATCTTTAGCAGCAATACCTACATGTCCTTTAGCAATTTGTAAAAGACTCTCTAATCTACACCCAAATGAAGTCACCGATTCGCCTTCTTTCTACGTATTGTGTATTTGGGGGTGTAACACAAAGGTGGTAGAACAAACAAGTTAATACACAAAATCGTCTCCATTAATTGTATTCTGAGAGAGAGAGAGAGAGGGAGAGAGAGAGAGAAATGGGGTTTAACGTCCACTCGACACAAACTAGGTCATTTCGGGACTAACATATGGTTTTAATTTTACTTCAATAATTTGCTTGCGCATAGGGGTCTTTAGCAGTGGGAGGAAACCGGAGGACCCGGAGAAAACCCACGAGGTTGGACAGGCGACCCTACTCCTTGTCACGTACAACCGGGGATTCGAAACCACGCCAGTCGACTCAATGACAGACTTTATGATACAGCGCGCGCACGCTAACCATTCAGCCATCCAACCCCCCTGTATTCTGAGAACCACACAAAGACATAAGTTATTTACAGCAAAATGACAATCACATCTTATTCGCGCGATTCAACGACAACAGCGAGAAAAACAAACTCCTGACTCGAGAGTTATCTTTCCTCAACCTCGATTTCGTATTAATAACGCCATACCACTTTAATAGGCCAACACATAATAAAATGTATGTGAATACATAACATCCCCGCCGGCAAAAAAACAAAATAATTTTGTTTAAAATCCGATGATGAAAGATTTGTGTTGAGACTATTAGTATCTTGAAACATAATCAAGAGTACTATACATGACAAAAGAAAGACCGATAAATGTAAACAGTTCAAACAAAATACAAAGAGGATAATAAAAGTGGACAATATTGGCAACAATGCCCTTAAAAATATCCTTCATAGCAAGGACATTAAAATATATACATGTATATTCTTGAACACCTGCATGAGTTACATATTGTGTGGGAAAACAACAAGAAAATGGACATATGAAGTTAGGTATAATGAGATAAATGGATGAATAAGATAACATGCCATGTAAGACAATAAACATTACTACATGTATTGCAATAATAACATTTACAAAAATTAAATAAAATAGACTGAAAGCATATCCAACCGGGATATAAGTAATAGTGTCTTACATGCACAGTATATATAGGCCTACATGTATAGGCAACTATAGAAAATAATCATAGACATATAAGAATATAACATAACACTGCATAAAAAAAGTCGTGCATATGATCTACATACAGAAGTAAAACAATATGAGTAAATATACACATGTTTATCACTAAATGAATGGTGGGGGTTTCATGTGAATTGATAATTTGGCACGATGGTCTAACTTAGAGTCTGAGACCCAAAAAGCCTGATCTGCTGGTTCACCACGAATTTGAACAAGATATTCTGGTTTATCCCCTTTAAGGCGTTGACCTAACACACGTTGGATTTTATGGAAACCGCCATCAGAGTCACTATTATGTGAAATACTACTACAGTCCACTGCTGCATCACGAAATCTAATAGGTTTACGTCTGGAACGCACACTTCTACGAACACCACTTTGGGAGGGTTGAATGTCTTTTATTGGAACAGGGATTCGTGAATTACACATAGTGGGACTTGAAGAGTCACGTTGAATATTATGAGAGTCTTTACAAGGTGTAGGTAACCCATCTGTAGTAATGGGCTGACTAAAAGTTTGGTTAGGCTGTAAAATACTCTCACTGGGTAAATCAGAGTCTGACTGCTCTGGTACAGTCTGATTAATGTTTGTGATAACACTCCCAGGAAAATAAGGAGAAGGGTTACGTGACCTGATATAAGCCAATTTAAGACGATCACAATGGACATTATGAATAAGTTTAGAAGAACTTGGATCTTTAATATCTACTATATGGTCACTACAAATAGTATAAATAACATAAGGGCCTGAATATTTATTTTGCAATTTCTGACCAGGACCTTTAGGAGAGACATTTAAATAAATATAATCACCAACAACAATGTTTAAAGGGTTAATATCACTTGGTATAGTTTCTCTAGAACTATCTGAAAAATTAGCTAAAGGAAATTTTGGACGCATGGAATAAATGATTTCAAAAGGTGAAAACCCCAAAGATGAATTAACACAATTATTCATGGAAAAAACAACTGCAGGTAACATATCAATCCAGGAACAAGGACTTTTTGACACATAAGGAGTTAACCTCTCAGCCAAAGTTCTGTGTAAGCGTTCACAAGCTCCTAAACAGTGATGCATAAAGCTAGGAGTAAATTGTTGAGGTATTGACAAAAGTTTACAAACTTCAGATGTACATTTAGAAATAAATTCTCTACCTTTATCACTTATTAACGTATGGCAAACACCATAGTTAGAAAATAAATTAAAGAGTGCTGAACTAACAGTTATGGAATCAGTATTAGCAATTGGATAACAAACTAAAAACTTACTGAACATATCAACAGCGGTGAATACATAACAATCTCCTTTAGGGGTTTTAGGTAAAGGCCCATAAAGATCTACTTCCCAAACTTCAAATGGAGCATGTGGTGTAGGATATGCAACAATGGCTGTTTTGGTGTGCGCTTTAGTTAACTTTCTACTTTGACAAGCATGACAAGACTTAACATAGTCAGAGACAAGGGTGCTCATTTTGGGAAAATAATAAGACTCTTTAATACGGTCAACAGTATCCTGTATCCCCCCATGACCACCTAAAGGAGAATCATGGTATAAAAGTAAAAGTTCTTGAACTAAGACATAAGGCACAACAAGTTGATAACAATTTAAAGTTTTGGAACGTTTAGATAGTGCAGTTCTAGAATGAAATAAAACATTTTTAAAAACCATATAATCTTTGGCTTCAACAATTAATCGTCTAGATTGAGACTGAGAATCAGGCAAAACATTTTTAACAAGATAATTTATAATATGCTTTAAAAATGGATCACTGTATTGTAATTCAGCCATAGCTGAAAGACTAAAATTAAAATATTTCATTAATAATATACTCTCAACTGATATAGAATCAATAGGTGCGGTATCAGGTGAGCTGACAGGCATATAATCACTAAAGTTAGTATCACAACAGTCGGTAGTGGACGGCATGAAATGAGTTAGATTATCACTAGTTTCACAAGTGTCTGAAGGAATACATGGATTATGTACTGCAGCACATTGTGCACAATTGGAAGGCACATTATTAACTAAAAATTCATCAATATCACAATCTTCTGTGTCAGCATCATATAATGGGTCTTGATCAGTATAATACACAAAAACACGATTACATTCAGCATTTGAATCCGCACAAAACAAATTTGGAAAATCTACACCACCGGGCAAAGTTATTTTAGGAACAGCTTCTGGAATATATGGAAAATAAGGGTCATCCTCAGATGGACTGACATGATCGGAATGTTTAACAGTTTTATCGAAACAACGGGACAAAGCATCAGGAACAGTCATCTGTGCTGCTGGTTTATATTTAATATTAAAGTTAAGTTGCTGAAGAATGGTTAACCACCGATCATAGATGGCACCACGAAGAGATTTTTGAAATAATGGCCGTAATGCTTGATGATCACATTCTACTGTGAAATGACGACCTCGTAAATAGGGAGCACAATCCAAAATGCTTGAGGTCATGCCCAAAAGTTCCAGTTTAGTAGGACCATATGATTGCTGCCATTTCGAAAGGCTTTTCGAGCCAAATTTAATAACTCGTGTTCGTTGTTTGTCATCTAACTTGTCCTGAAACTCTGACTCTGGATGGATTTGATATAGCATATAACCGATACCAAGACTGGAAGTGTCGACACTTAAATAAAATGGTAGGTCATAGCGAGGAAAAGCTAATACTTTGGAATTTAACAATGTCTCTTTTAATTTATCAACCGCTGATTGATGCGATTCGTCCCAATTATAAGACACGTTGTTCTTTAATAAACTGTGTAAAGGAGTAGCAAGAGCACTATAATTGGGAATGAATTTCCTAAACCAATTTAACATTCCGAGAAATCTGCGCAACTCTTTGGGAGTTTTAGGAGTAGGATAATCTTGAATAATCTTCACATGATCGTTGGGTGGGCTTATGCCGGCAGCAGATATGTCATGTCCCAAATATTTACACTTTTGTTGAGCAAAAGCACATTTTTTCGGATTAAGTCTTAAGCCAGCTGTACGTAATCGATCAAAAACAGCTTGTATATCCTTGATATTTTGATCGAATGTTGAGCTATAAATAAGGATATCATCAAGGTAGCATAACACAGAATTAAATGTCAAACCGTGTAAAATTTTGTCCATCATAAGCTGAAAAGAATTTGGTGAGGTTTTGAGGCCCATAGGAAGAGGTAAAAATTTATACGTTCCAAAGCAAGTTGAAAATGCTGTATAATTAGTGGACTCTGCAGACAATGGCATTTGAAAAAATCCACTACTTAAGTCAATAGATGTTATATAATTAGATGTTGTAGTAGTAAATGATTCTGTTAGTTTTTGCAAATCTGGGATAGTATAGTTGAAATCTTGTGTCTGAGAGTTGAGGTAACGAAAGTCAACACAAAAACGATATTGTAATAAACTAGCTTCTTTTGAACCAATAGGGTATTGAGATTTATCAACATTTCGCTTCGAAACCAATACTATAGGACTTGTTATAGGTAGATGATCCGTATTACTAACTTGACATATAATACCCTGCTTGACAAGCTCAGCTAATTGATGGCGTAATACTTCCTTCTTATCAGGTGGTAAGCGATAAGGTCGCTGATGTTTTGGTTTTGCATCAGGGTTCAAATGGATCTGATGTTCAACAATTGAGGTAAGTCCTAAATCAGAATTTTCGGAAGTAATGAAAATATCTTTATATGAGTACAAACAATCCATTAAGACAGGTAATTCATCAGGGCTGACTGTGGTATTGGACAAGTTGAGACTGTCAAAAAAATTGGGATGTGAATCATTAATATTATTAACAAAAGGTGGTGTGTTATTTGTTGATTCATGAACATGAGGTGAAGCAGGATCAGTAGAAAGAATAGGTGTGATTTTGAAGGAGTCATCGAATATGTTAAAGTCAGCTAATGCACATCCTTTAAAAAGGGTTATGGGGTGACTGGTTAAGTTGAGTACTTTGAGAGAAACTGTTCGATTTGACGACACTAGGCACACACTTCGAGATCCTAAAACATTCTTTCGGGACAATTGTTGATGAGGAGTACACATGCCTTGAATACCATACGACAAATGTTGTGGCACTTTGCCCCAAATAACAGTTTCTGTATTGCTTGGTAAAACAAGAGTTTTGGCACATTTCAGTTTATGTGAGTTAGATTGACTGGAAAGAGCACCAAAATCTAATTTAATTCTAGCCGAAACCATAAATGTAGTAACTAATATGATTGGTTGTGACAAAGTTTCTTACACATAAAATAAAGGGGATCACGTGGCTAAGTGGGTAAGACGCTAGCTCGCTAGCCAGGAGGTCGGGTGTTCGATCCCTACATTGGCCGAGAAAGTTCATCCAGATTTTCCAGCGTGGTTCTCCCTTGTCAGTGATGCAGGACGGAGGGACTGACAAGGAAAGCTGTCTAGTCGTTCGGATGGGACGAAAAACCGAGGTCCCGTGTACACATTGGCGTGCACGTAAAAGATCCCTTGGCAGTTGGAATTCGATATAAGAGTAGGCCGTAGTGCCGCTGTCCGGGCAAAATTTCCCTCATAGCACACTGTATGGCGTATGCCCGTCTTCATTAGCCCAGGTTAGGAGCAGAACAGTAGGTCGTTAAACTCCATTTCATTTCATTTCATTTCATAAAATAAAATGTTTCTGTGAAAACCACACTTTGATCAAAATGTTAAATAAGTACTACTGAGTACTTTTACCTTGTGATCATTGGCTAATGTAAGTTGATGGGTTTCGGTTGTAGTAAGTGTAGATTTACTGGTAACTGGTAACTTGGTGAATAGATGAGAAGAAATAATATTGACAGAACAGCCCGAGTCCAACAATCCAGCTATGGTCACTGGTAGGCCTACACTTTTAAATTTCAGTGGTAGATATTTAAAATGGTTTACTTGGGAAGCACTGGAACTTGAAGCTGTAGATTGGCAGAGCTCAAGAGGTTGTGCTCTAGAGCCCTTGAGCGGAACAAGTTTCCCGGCTGCTTTTGAAGTTTACAACAATTAGCGGAATGACCGAATTGTTGACACGTAGAACAGCGGAGATCCGGGCGGATTGATCCATTATGTTACAGTTGTGGGCGAAATGGCCAACACCGTGACAAGTATAACAAACTCTAGATGATGGTGGGTAAGTATTGGTTGGTTGCTGTACATTGGTATAATGCGTTGGGTGTTGGAATTGGTGAGGGCCTTGAAATGGCTGAGAACGTTGTATGAGATTTGTCAAATCATTAATTTGTTGCTGTAAACACTGATAACTGTTATCGCTGTTACCGGTACTGGTGGGAGGTGGCTGAGAAAAATCAGGAATTGGTATGTGAGGCGGTATGACGTTTGGTTGAATATGGCCTGGTGGCAGCTGAGAATTGGCAAAACTGTCCCGGTAGCCATAGGCTTCACCCATCTTAGCAGCATTGTAGGCATGTTCAAGTGTTGTAGGTGTTCCGGCTCTTACAAAAAAAGCTAATTTAGGAGGTAAGCCCGATATAAACTTTGACATAAGTTCTTGATCATTCTTGTGCAAATTGGCTGACTTCTCAATCAAAAAACTTTGGTATTGATCTATTGACTGGTTGGGTAGTAAATAAAAAGGCTGGTGGAAAACTATGGAATCGGCAAAATTGACCTGGGCTGTATATGTGGAAGTAAACACCTTCTCAAAGGACTGCCAAGAAAGTTTAAGAGCAGGAGGTAAATGTAAATACCAAATACGGGCTGGACCTCTCAGCTGTAAATGGAAAGCAGCAAGTTTCTGTCGATATGTGAGTCCCTCAAGTAAACAAAACGAGTCAAACTCTTCTAAAGAATATGTTGGGTTTTCTTCACCGGAAAAGGTGGAAACCATACGGGTGCCATGAAGTTTTGTTGGTAAGCTAGAGGGAATTGGTACTTGGTTATCAATGTGTTGAGTGTGTTGAGTTGAGCGAACAGGAGTCAGTAATGGTGGCCCCGTTGTAAGCGGAGGTGTCTGTTCAAAATCTTTAAAATTCGAATAGTGGTACATCGGTGTGGTTGACATATTTACACAGGTAGGGAAACAAGCAAACGATTGGCAGGTACTCTAACAATATTATAAACAGGATGACTTGGTGGTTGGCCTTCAAAGTTAGGAAATGACAACACCAAAAAACACGTGGTTTCATTGAGAAATTTAGCATTCAAAACAGCAGTCAGCATCAAGTTTTAGCATCTCCACCATATTGTGTATTTGGGGGTGTAACACAAAGGTGGTAGAACAAACAAGTTAATACACAAAATCGTCTCCATTAATTGTATTCTGAGAACCACACAAAGACATAAGTTATTTACAGCAAAATCACAATCACATCTTATTCAAGCGATTCAACGACAACAGCGAGAAAAACAAACTCCAGACTCGAGAGTTATCTTTCCTCAACCTCGATTTCGTATTAATAAGGCCATACCACTTTTATAGGCCAACACATAATAAAATGTATGTGAATACATAACATACGTCTCCGTGTAGGACTTTTGCATGATGGATTCATTAGAGCTAACATTTCCAAACAATGTATCGATTAGCAGTAGCCGCTTCACCTAACGGTATAAGAATTTGTCGCGCAGTGCCGCGTAATGACCGACGGATTGCTAACAAACTGCTGTGCTCTGAAATAGATTCGTCGGATATAATACATGCTACTTCGAACCGCCAAACATCAAACGTTGTGTCACCCTTTTGAGGAGGTTCATCACCTGAAAACATGGGTAATTTAGGGGCTTCGTTATAAGGAATACCGGTTACATTTCTATTTGGATTGATAGTTCTTTCTGGCGACGAAGATTTTGCGGTACCGGGGAAAGGCTGAGATCGTGAAAGTAGTTCTTGAAAACGGTGTAACCGAGACGGATTAACATTCGTCTTGGGAGTACTTTCTAAAAATTGCGGAGGTCGCCTATGCTTCTTAAATTAGTTAATACTACATATTGACTTTCACGAAGTGTTTCAATCATATGCTGAATTTCTTGTTCTTCAATGTCATCTAGTTTACCACCGGATGCCATTTTATGATTGTTTAAACTAATTTGGATATTACGAAAGCTACAGATAAGTAAGGTTAATATTAGTATGCCAATATTAAATATACTAGTAAACATGAATAATACTGTATTTAAAGAATTGTCAAAGAATCAAATAAATTGTCATCGCTACAACCTGAAAAAAACAATGAGCCAACGCAGTGCCAAATGTAAATGTAAAAATACAGCAAACACAACTAACCTCTCTTTCAGCCTTTTGTTACCCTGTGATGCAAGTGTAAAGTGCAGACCGTGCAGACTTAAATCTGAAATCTTAATCTTAATTATCAAAAACTTGAACTGATTCAGATGTAACTGCAAAAATAAATTAATGATGTCAAAAACTAGACAAAATAATATATGTTATAACACTATGAATGTTTAGAGTAACTTAAATAGCAAACAAGTACTTACATATTTTTTTACAAATGCAAGGTATTGATAGGCATAATTACTATAATGATTCACAAAAGAAAAATTAATTAGCACAAATTTTAAATAGTTAATGTCTTTTTCACCGATTACAAAGAATCCGCTGACGCTGCATTGTTGTTAATCCTGGAACCGCACTGTGCACAAATTTATAGAGAGCTCTTAGTTTAAACGATCTGTAAACGCGAAAATACAACTTACATCAAAATAAACATGAAATGTAATGAAATGGAGTTTAACGTCCTACTATTCTGCTCCTAACCTGGGCTAATGAAGACGGGCATACGCCATACAGTGTGCTATGAGGGAAATTTTGCCCGGACAGCGGCACTACGGCCTACTCTTATATCGAATTCCAACTGCCAAGGGATCTTTTACGTGCACGCCAATGTGTACACGGGACCTCGGTTTTTCGTCCCATCCGAACGACTAGACAGCTTTCCTTGTCAGCCTCTCCGTCCTGCATCACTGACAAGGGAGAACCACGCCGGAAAATCTGGATGAACTTTCTCGGCCAATGCAGGGATCGAACACCCGACCTCCAGGCTAGCGAGCTAGCGTCTTACCCACTTAGCCACGTGATCCCCTATCAAAAGAAACACTTTCTGAGAAGAACGTTGGTTTAATTCAGGAACTGTTGATCAGGAACCACCACTTTAACACACGAAATGTGAATATCGCTAGCTTGTTGAGATGATCATTTACCATAATTTATACCATTTCACCATTAAAACGTTGGGCGCCAATGTCACGGGGTCGTTAGTTAAAAACACGCCAAACATGTAGGATTCTTTATTTAGGTTAATCACATAAATATATGATCGTAAATGACCTGCAAAACAATTTACACCCAATACAGATAAACAATATTATGGAAAATATTATACATAGCACATATGCACCACTTTAAATTATAGCCGTTTACGAATATAGATCGAACACGCCATACTTAAACTCATCAGCAACTATAAAGCTATTGATGATAAATATAAGATATTGAATAAAATCTTACCATTCAATGTGTGGTTTAATACTATAAATACATATGGAATATGTTATTTAAATACACACACATGTAAATGTGTCCATTCCATATGACTAGCCTGTGCGATGTTCTATAGTGGGGTGCAGTTGAATATCCGTGCATTTCGCGGCTGGAATTAAAAACCAATCAAATCATTCAAACAATCACACACACCCAAGCTTACCGACAAAGAACAAACTGTTATGGACAACCTCAACACACAAAAATAAAATACGCTAGCGCACATTAATATACATATTAACCCTGCGACACATTTCTATTAATGTTTACTGTTTTCCCATCAATAATGTTGTCACAAGTTTTACATTTATTGTCCCCACACTTTGAGACACTCTATTCTGTGACTTCAGAATCAAATTTTGAAGAAGTAAGAATTCGTCGTAAATTCGGGGGTTGTTTATAAGGATTTATAATCTTTGTGGCATCCCATATACCAGACATTTTTTAACTATTTCTTAATAAATATGTATGTTTATTTATTACATCCCTTGCTTTTTCTTGAGTTGGTATGTTATATGTTGAAACTAATTTTAAGACCTTTTCTTCCATGTTTTTAATCCTATGTCTATCCTTAGGGATTCTTAACTCTTTTGTATCCATTTCTAAGGCTTTGCGATTAGTTTCTTGTATGAGTTTTAATGGGTAATTTTGTTTAATTAAAAAATGTTTCAGTTCATTTAATCGAACTAATTTTGTTTCTGGATTAGATACAATAGTGCAGACCCTTCTAGCTAGATTAAAGGGTATATTTCTTTTTGTATGTGGAGGGTGACATGAATTAAAATTTAGGTATCTGTTGGTTTGTAATATAGGTCAGTTTTTTTAATTCACCATTATTTGACACCATAATTTTAACATCTAAAAAGTTTAAAGATATGTTACTCCTTTCAATAGTGAAGCAAATATTTTCATCTAGCTCGTTAAGCGATTTATGCAATTTATCAATTACTTTCTGAGCTGCTTTTAAGATTAAAAAACAGTCGTCTAGGAATCTTTCCCATGCTTGTTTTATGTATATATACATGTCCAAAATCGTTTAATATTTGGTTATACCAATTGTTTTCTAAAAAAAACCAAAGCTAATGTAGCGTACGTGGGCTTGTCTTGCTACCCATTGGATAGCCTTTCTTTTGAAGATAAAAATTCCCATAAAAGTAAAACACATTTTTGGACATTATGATATCAATAGATTTTACAATAAAATATTTAATGATTCTCTCGGGTATTTCGTCAGGATATTTAACCAACCAGTATTCTATCGCTTTTATTCCAAGTTTGAGGTCTATGTTATTGTAGAGATTGACTACATCAAAGCTTATGAGTTTACTTCCAGGAGCTACTTTTGTTGGTAAATGATTAAGATAATCTATATCGTCCCTAATAAAACTATTGACGTGCTTACACAGTGGTTTTAATAGAATATCAAGGAAATTAATTACTGAGACGTTGTGTAACGCTGTGAGAGCCTCCCACAATTGGTCTACATTTTAAATCTGTAGGATTTTCTATATAAATTAGACCTGATCTATTATTCTTTATTTCATTCTGTATTTGCTTGCTCTTATGTACTTTAGGTAAACCATATAAATATGCCGTTTTTGATTCATAGTTAGTCAAATAATCTTGTTCTTTTTCGCTGAGACATGCACTTTGACTTTCGATAAATTTAGATATCAACTTCTTTATATTAAATTCATAGGGACAAATGGTTCATAGTATTCTTTTCCTCAAGCTTGTTTAATATTTTGCTTTTTTAAAATGCCGTATTCATTAGGACTATGGCGCCGCCTTTGTCCGGTTCTTTTTTTTTCCGTAGATTATTTAGTGCTTGATTTTCAATTTTCAAAAGATTATATTTATAGTCATTATTTTGTATTTGGTGAGATGTAATATTGTTTATAAATTTATCAAGATATTCATCTCTTCCTGAGCCTGTTCGTATCATTAGGATCTATATCATAAAAGTATTCAATTAATCTTATTTTTCTACAAAACTTGAAAAGTTCTGAATTAAGTAATGATTTGTTAATCATTGGAGTGGGGGTGAATTTTAAACCCCTTTTTAATAATTTTGTTTCATTCTCTGACAATTTATATGCACTTAAATTTATTATCTTAATATCCTTTTCTTTTACTTCATCCTGCTCCTGTTTCCTCTGCCCCCTTCTAATAAATAATCATCCATGTTGTTTTCTGCCATAAATCTCGGTCTTGGAGATATAATATTTTCTCGAGAGTTCCATCCATAATTTTGTGCCGATCTTCTACTGTTAGATCATCCCCTTTGATATCCATGTGACGGGATAAGCAAGCAAAGGACGGTGTTCTTTCTGATGAACACTCGTATGATAGAAAAGATAATATGTCTTAAAACTGATGAGGACTGGATTAACTGAAGGCTTGGAGAATAGCCTGGAGCTCAGCTGTAAAAATAGAAGCAGCAGGTCGTAGGCGAACAGATATGGTCTCAGTTGGTGCCACAGTAGCCTAAGCTACCCGATCACCATCTTTCGAACCATCTGTATAAATAAGAGTATAATCACCATATTTAGACCTTAGCTCTCTAACGGCGGGACGATTTACCCAATACCACCAAACAGACTCCAATACCACTCCAATATCACCACATACTACCTAATACTTCAACATAATGGTGCCAAATGTGCATATTACTTGATCTTTTTCAAAAATAGTGAGATATATCGTGGGAAATGTACTTCAAATGTGTTACCGATGTCTGGCTGTTCCATTTGCCTCCCTATATCACCCTAATCAAGCAAATAATAACCCAATACTACCAAATACTTATCAAATACTACCCAATATTATAAAATACAAACCTAATATCGTCAATTAGCAGCACATCAGTATAATAATTTCAACGAATATTCGATAATTTACAGAAAATTGAAATATTTGCCCAGTTATCTCCCTTTACAACTGACAAATAGATTTTAGATTGCTACTCAAATTAATCATCTTGTTGGGCTTCTCAGGTTGTTTCCAAGACGACGAAGTTAAAATAAGGAAAACAGGTTCTTATAGATGCCTCTGCTATAGTGTTATAAAATAAACAGCCAAACATCCAAATAAAAGAGTATTTTAGAGGTTGATTTAAAAATGTTCATTTAACGGTCTCGTGATCTATTCAAAAATCTTCTTGTACTATAATTATTTCTTCATCCTGATGATTTAAGTATGATAACACGCTGTCTACAAGTGCACTCGGTCCTGTAAAAATCATTTGGGTACAATATGTCAGGAAAGAACACAAATTTATCTTTATATCTGTCTTTTAAGGACTTATTAACGCGTCTTCTTTGTCTTTTAAATGATTCCGGTTCCATACCAGGCGCCTTTGAAAAAAACCCTCTTGTCAAAATTTCACCGATTCTTCGAATACTGTCACTATTGAACAAATTCTAAGTATTCTACGGTATATACCCACAATGAATAGACACGGTCTCCAGTTTCCTCCCACAATGTGTAATGAACAAAATCAAAAGAAAGTCACACCTGTCACCAAAGAAATTGTCAATAGATGGGATCCCCTAAAAAAATTTGAATATTGTCATATGATAAATGAAAACCTACCCAAAATAGATGAAATAATTAATATACTAAGGAATGTGAAACTTGAAACTGTAAATATTGATATCGTTGATAACTTGATGCATGATGTTTGTAATATTCTTGTAGATGCTGGCAAGTCCACTTTTGGTACCAGACATGTATGTATGAATAAAAAGGTCCCTAAAAGGGTATTTAAGTATAAACAACCTTGGTTTAATAAAGAATGCCAGTTAGCGCGTCAGAATTATAGAAAATTCAAACGATTATATAAAAAACATGGCGGGGTCATATTTAAAAACGAACTTATACGAAAAGGGGCATCTTATAAAAAAACCTTACATAAATTCATAAAATTACATAGAATCGATATACAAAGAAAATTACAAAATATCAAATGTTCAGATCCCAATGAATATTGGAAATACCCCTACAATCGCTTTATGATTATTTTAGTAATCTGAATAGAAATGTGGACAATTATGTATTACCAATGCACGAATTGAATGAAATATATGATATAGATAGCAATGTTTGTATAAACGCAAGCATAACTGCTGACGAAATTCTCAAAGCTGTCAAAAAACTAAAAGTAAATAAATCTCCTGGCGAAGACTCTGTTATTAACGAGTATATAAAAAATAGCATTCATGCATTGGTATCTACTTATGTTCTTATGTTTAATATTGTATTTGACACAGGAATAATTCCGTCCGACTGGTCAATCGGACATATTATCCCCATTTATAAAAATAAAGGTGATGCCTTAAACCCAAGTAATTATCGACCGATCACTCTACTGAGCTGCCTTGGCAAACTGTTCACCTCCATTATTAACGAACGACTAAACCGACTCTCCGAAACTAATCAGGTTATTTTAGAAAATCAAGCAGGCTTTCGGAAACATTACTAAACAGTTGATCATATTTTTAACTTGTATACTGTAATCCAACTTTATAAAGGGTTTCGTAAGAAACTTTATTGTGTATTTATCGACTTTGAAAAAGCGTTTGATACTGTTTGGAGGATCGGTTTGTGGAATAAATTATTACATAACTATATAAATGGAAAATGTTTTAATGTTATAATTAATATTTATAAGGACATTAAAGCCAAGGTCAAACTAAACGGCGAAGAATCGCCTAGTTTCGAATGTACCAACGGAATACGACAGGGCGAAAATCTCTCCCCGTTTCTATTTTCCATTTTCTTGAATGATTTAGAAGAATTTCTGAATAAAAATAATGTAAACGGACTTAGCTCTATATCTAGCAAAGCCCGAAATGAACTGCATATCTATCTAAAGCTATTTATATTATTGTACGCTGATGACACTATATTGCTAGCAGAGTCAAGCGAGGATCTACAAAAACAACTAAATATTTTCAATGAATACTGCTTATTATGGAAATTAAAAGTGAATACACATAAAATTAAGATAATGATTTTTAATGGAAAAGAACCAGATGACTGTACATTTTATTTTAATAACTAAGGTATCGATATTGTTGATAATTTTAAATACTTGGGTGTTTATTTCACGAAAAATGGATATTTTAACTATCACTGCAAGAGTAATAATGACAAATCTATGAAAGCTATGTACGGAGTTTTATCAAAATGTACTAAACATAATTTAAGTATAGAATGTAAATTGGATATGTTTGATATATTATTATATGCTTGTGAAGTTTTGGGCTACTCTAATATTACCAATATCGAAAGAATCCATATGAAATATTGTAAATATATATTATCACTAAATAATTCCACATGTTCTTCGATGGTCTTGGGTGAACTGGGCAGGTACCCCTTAATTATCGATATTAAAGTACGAATGGTACGTTACTGGGCTAAAGTAGTAACTGATGAAAACAAATTGACAACTAAAATATACAAACTGTCAAAATCTTGCAATACACCCTGGATGAAATGTATTAGAAACATCCTTGAAGAATGTGGCTTATCATACATATATGTAACACAAACCTTTTTAAATATAAAATGGCTGAAAACCCGTATTGCCCAGTCTCTAAAAGACCAGTTTTTACAATCATGGCATAGTAGCATAGCATTATCTCCAAAGGGTTTAAATTACAGATTATTTAAACATAGTCTTGATTTCGAAAAATATCTTTCAGTCTTACACATGTACAAATCTAAACTAATATGTAGATTTAGAACTTGTAATACCAAATTACCCATAGAAACTGGCCGATGGAAGAAAACCCCGAGACAAAATAGAACCTGTAAATTATGCAATCTAAATGAAATTGGCGACGAATTCCACTATTTATTTATTTGTACAGATTCGGTTATTTTAAAGAAAAGGAAATTGTCTATATTGCCTAAGTTCTACTTACGACCAAATATACACAAGTTTGGCTAATTGTTTAACTGTACTCACCCTTATGTATTAAATAGTTTACACGGATTAATTAAGGTTATAACACAAAGGTTACACACCCCTGGTTAAATCCTATCCATACATGTATATATATGTTACATTTTGTTGATGTAAATATGTTATTGTTTCTACACTGTATCTATGTACGGTTTGTGAAATAAAGAATATCTATCTATCTAATCTGCTCGTATATACATTCAACCTGACTTAACAATCAATCAACGAGGTTTAGATTGTTGATTGGGTAATCAAGTTCTATTTTATTTATATTATCAAAGAAACCGACAGAGCTGTAACAGGCCGCAGATGAGAGTTTTGATGAACTGAGATGTGTCGCGTCGAGAATTACACACTGGCAAGGAACATGTGCAATTTCGTTAATTTTAAAATTAAACATCGTGCAGTCAGTAAAGACGCAATAACTTAATAGTTGACATGAAAAAAGGAATATAAACATTATGCAATTGTTTTGTTAAAGCATTAATTTTAAAATAGATACAAACAATCGATACTAACTAGGTAATTTCGGGACTAACATATAGTTCAATATTATTTCATTAACTCGCTTGCGCGAAGGGATAACAAGGGGATGAAACCGGGGGACCCGAGAAAACCCACCATGTTTGACAGACGACCCTATCAAGTGGTAAGAGACAGATGGGTCATTTTGGGAATGAAATATCATACATCATCACCGTCGACCTAGTATCTCTCTTTTTGTGTTAAGTAACAACAAAATCGATCTTTGGGGAGATACCAGCCTCGGACAAAAGGAGGTGTATGCGAATAACAAATGATGGAATGACATTAGTTTTGAGCAGATATAAATGCTCATGATATGGTCTAAATATGGTGTTAAATGAAATGTGATTTGGTAAAGATGCTATTTTCATAGCATACTGCAGTGCCAGTTTATCACGTTTGTTCCGCATAAACTGTCCACTGGAGATGTACGAAATGCTTTTAAACTGATTCTAAGTCCTTGGTTGTGTATGGTGTCGAACTCTTTGAGATAAGACTCGCGGGCAGACCCATATATACACAGTAGACCCATAATCGAAATTTGATCTTATGAGTGCTCGATATAATCCGAGCGAGGCCTTGCGGTCTGCTCCCCAGTCAGTACTTGATAAGACTCTCAATATGCTGAGGGCTTTCAGACATTTCTTTTTGAGGCCTTTAATGTGGGGAATAAATGATAATTTCTTATCAAATATCCACAATTGGAAGGCGATTGCCATCCAAGAACAGTTCTTGATGTGGATGCAAATCTCGTTTCTGACAAAAATGCATGCAGACAGTCTTGGATTTCGAAAAACGAAATCCATTTTCGGTTGCCCATTCTTGAAGTGAATTCAAAGAAAGCTGCAACTTACGTTCGATTATCCGCATGTCTGTAGGACCATAGCACATCTGATAATCATCAACATAAAGAGCGCCATTTGTACCTGGTTGAAAGCACGCTGGGATTATATTAATATGTCTTAAAACTGATGAGGACTGGATTAACTGAAGGCTTGGAGAATAGCCTGGAGCTCAGCTGTAAAAATAGAAGCAGCAGGTCGTAGGCGAACAGATATGGTCTCAGTTGGTGCCACGGTAGCCGAAGCTACCCGATCACCATCTTTCGAACCATCTGTATAAATAAGAGTATAATCACCATATTTAGACCTTAGCTCTCTAACGGCGGGACGATTTACCCAATACTACCCAATACCACCCAATACCACTCCAACATCACCACATACTACCCAATACTACAACATAGTGGTGCCAAATGAGCATATTACTTGATCTTTTTCAAAAATAGTGAGATATATCGTGGGAAATGTACTTCAAATGTGATTTAAAAAAAAATGGCTACTGTCAGTACTGTGTGTGCTAGAACACCAGTTAAAACTTAAAAGGGACCATAATGGAAATGTGCTCTGTCCGTACTTAGGTACCATACCATTATTATTCCAGGGCCTATCTCAGACACCATTCAAGATTAAACATAATGAAACTTTGTACACACATTATATTTATAGTATTAGTAGTTAGCCATTTGATAATTAGAGAAGTCTTGGGTTACTAGTTGTTGCATTCCCATGGAAATAAATTTAACTTACATTGTAGATTTTTGCATACAGTTATTTTTTGAAAACAGACGTATGGATGTACAATGGTAACAGCATGATACGAGTTGATTATTGGCTTGTCATGTGAATGAATGTCTGATTAATACTTTATATAACATATGTTCGTTAAAAAAGTATTAACATTAGTGTTACTTTGCTCTTATTTTTTGAAAATTTTTCACAAGTTGTTTTCCTCTATTTTGTTAATGTAGAATGGTAATGAACTGCTCTTTTCATTTTCTTTGTTTTATTTGTTTCGTTTGAATTTGATTTATCTGTTTAGTTTTTGATTGTTTAATTTTTGTTAATGAAGTTGATTATTGGCTTGTCATGTGAATGAATGTCTGATTAATACTTTATATAACATATGTTCGTTAAAAAAGTATTAACATTAGTGTTACTTTGCTCTTATTTTTTGAAAATTTTTCACAAGTTGTTTTCCTCTATTTTGTTAATGTAGAATGGTAATGAACTGCTCTTTTCATTTTCTTTGTTTTATTTGTTTCGTTTGAATTTGATTTATCTGTTTAGTTTTTGATTGTTTAATTTTTGTTAATGAAGTTGATTCTTTTAAACTTCGTTTTTTATTTTTGAACTCTACTTGGTGTAGGTGTTCATCAGGTAATACCTCGACTGAGTTCAATATAGAGATTAGCCGGTTGATTTATTGGATATAAACCTTTGAATAATAGCGCCTAACAGGCAGCTGTGTTTAATTGTGTTTAATTATGTTCTCCTGATTTTGATTGTTTCTGTGTGTTTGAAGTAAATGTTTGTGATATGTGCTTAGAAACACTTCATGTGTAATGAAGCGCTATATAAATCGAACAATAATTACCGATGTCTGGCTGTTCCATTTGCCTCCCTAAATCACCCAAATCAAGCAAATAATAACCCAATACTACCAAATACTTATCAAATACTACCCAATATTATAAAATACAAACCTAATATCGTCAATTAGCAGCACATCAGTATAATAATTTCAATGAATATTCGATAATTTACAGAAAATTGAAATATTTGCCCAGTTATCTCCCTTTACAACTGACAAATAGATTTTAGATTGCTACTCAAATTAATCATCTTGTTGGGCTTCTCAGGTTGTTTCCAAGACAACGAAGTTAAAATAAGGAAAACAGGTTCTTATAGATGCCTCTGCTATAGTGTTATAAAATAAACAGCCAAACATCCAAATAAAAGAGTATTTTAGAGGTTGATTTAAAAATGTTCATTTAACGGTCTCGTGATCTATTCAAAAATCTTCTTGTACTATAATTATTTCTTCATCCTGGTGATTTAAGTATGATAACACGCTGTCTACAAGTGCACTCGGTCCTGTAAAAATCATTTGGGTACAATATGTCAGGAAAGAACACAAATTTATCTTTATATCTGTCTTTTAAGGACTTATTAACGCGTCTTCTTTGTCTTTTAAATGATTCCGGTTCCATACCAGGCGCCTTTGAAAAAAACCCTCTTGTCAAAATTTCACCGATTCTTCGAATACTGTCACTATTGAACAAATTCTAAGTATTCTACGGTATATACCCACAATGAATAGACACGGTCTCCAGTTTCCTCCCACAATGTGTAATGAACAAAATCAAAAGAAAGTCACACCTGTCACCAAAGAAATTGTCAATAGATGGGATCCCCTAAAAAAATTTGAATATTGTCATATGATAAATGAAAACCTACCCAAAATAGATGAAATAAATAATATACTAAGGAATGTGAAACTTGAAACTGTAAATATTGATATCGTTGATAACTTGATGCATGATGTTTGTAATATTCTTGTAGATGCTGGCAAGTCCACTTTTGGTACCAGACATGTATGTATGAATAAAAAGGTCCCTAAAAGGGTATTTAAGTATAAACAACCTTGGTTTAATAAAGAATGCCAGTTAGCGCGTCAGAATTATAGAAAATTCAAACGATTATATAAAAAACATGGCGGGGTCATATTTAAAAACGAACTTATACGAAAAGGGGCATCTTATAAAAAAACCTTACATAAATTCATAAAATTACATAGAATCGATATACAAAGAAAATTACAAAATATCAAATGTTCAGATCCCAATGAATATTGGAAATACCCCTACAATCGCTTTATGATTATTTTAGTAATCTGAATAGAAATGTGGACAATTATGTATTACCAATGCACGAATTGAATGAAATATATGATATAGATAGCAATGTTTGTATAAACGCAAGCATAACTGCTGACGAAATTCTCAAAGCTGTCAAAAAACTAAAAGTAAATAAATCTCCTGGCGAAGACTCTGTTATTAACGAGTATATAAAAAATAGCATTCATGCATTGGTATCTACTTATGTTCTTATGTTTAATATTGTATTTGACACAGGAATAATTCCGTCCGACTGGTCAATCGGACATATTATCCCCATTTATAAAAATAAAGGTGATGCCTTAAACCCAAGTAATTATCGACCGATCACTCTACTGAGCTGCCTTGGCAAACTGTTCACCTCCATTATTAACGAACGACTAAACCGACTCTCCGAAACTAATCAGGTTATTTTAGAAAATCAAGCAGGCTTTCGGAAACATTACTAAACAGTTGATCATATTTTTAACTTGTATACTGTAATCCAACTTTATAAAGGGTTTCGTAAGAAACTTTATTGTGTATTTATCGACTTTGAAAAAGCGTTTGATACTGTTTGGAGGATCGGTTTGTGGAATAAATTATTACATAACTATATAAATGGAAAATGTTTTAATGTTATAATTAATATTTATAAGGACATTAAAGCCAAGGTCAAACTAAACGGCGAAGAATCGCCTAGTTTCGAATGTACCAACGGAATACGACAGGGCGAAAATCTCTCCCCGTTTCTATTTTCCATTTTCTTGAATGATTTAGAAGAATTTCTGAATAAAAATAATGTAAACGGACTTAGCTCTATATCTAGCAAAGCCCGAAATGAACTGCATATCTATCTAAAACTATTTATATTATTGTACGCTGATGACACTATATTGCTAGCAGAGTCAAGCGAGGATCTACAAAAACAACTAAATATTTTCAATGAATACTGCTTATTATGGAAATTAAAAGTGAATACACATAAAATTAAGATAATGATTTTTAATGGAAAAGAACCAGATGACTGTACATTTTATTTTAATAACATTTTATTTAATATCGATATTGTTGATAATTTTAAATACTTGGGTGTTTATTTCACGAAAAATGGATATTTTAACTATCACTGCAAGAGTAATAATGACAAATCTATGAAAGCTATGTACGGAGTTTTATCAAAATGTACTAAACATAATTTAAGTATAGAATGTAAATTGGATATGTTTGATATATTATTATATGCTTGTGAAGTTTTGGGCTACTCTAATATTACCAATATCGAAAGAATCCATATGAAATATTGTAAATATATATTATCACTAAATAATTCCACATGTTCTTCGATGGTCTTGGGTGAACTGGGCAGGTACCTCTTAATTATCGATATTAAAGTACGAATGGTACGTTACTGGGCTAAAGTAGTAACTGATGAAAACAAATTGACAACTAAAATATACAAACTGTCAAAATCTTGCAATACACCCTGGATGAAATGTATTAGAAACATCCTTGAAGAATGTGGCTTATCATACATATATGTAACACAAACCTTTTTAAATATAAAATGGCTGAAAACCCGTATTGCCCAGTCTCTAAAAGACCAGTTTTTACAATCATGGCATAGTAGCATAGCATTATCTCCAAAGGGTTTAAATTACAGATTATTTAAACATAGTCTTGATTTCGAAAAATATCTTTCAGTCTTACACATGTACAAATCTAAACTAATATGTAGATTTAGAACTTGTAATACCAAATTACCCATAGAAACTGGCCGATGGAAGAAAACCCCGAGACAAAATAGAACCTGTAAATTATGCAATCTAAATGAAATTGGCGACGAATTCCACTATTTATTTATTTGTACAGATTCGGTTATTTTAAAGAAAAGGAAATTGTCTATATTGCCTAAGTTCTACTTACGACCAAATATACACAAGTTTGGCTAATTGTTTAACTGTACTCACCCTTATGTATTAAATAGTTTACACGGATTAATTAAGGTTATAACACAAAGGTTACACACCCCTGGTTAAATCCTATCCATACATGTATATATATGTTACATTTTGTTGATGTAAATATGTTATTGTTTCTACACTGTATCTATGTACGGTTTGTGAAATAAAGAATATCTATCTATCTAATCTGCTCGTATATACATTCAACCTGACTTAACAATCAATCAACGAGGTTTAGATTGTTGATTGGGTAATCAAGTTCTATTTTATTTATATTATCAAAGAAACCGACAGAGCTGTAACAGGCCGCAGATGAGAGTTTTGATGAACTGAGATGTGTCGCGTCGAGAATTACACACTGGCAAGGAACATGTGCAATTTCGTTAATTTTAAAATTAAACATCGTGCAGTCAGTAAAGACGCAATAACTTAATAGTTGACATGAAAAAAGGAATATAAACATTATGCAATTGTTTTGTTAAAGCATTAATTTTAAAATAGATACAAACAATCGATACTAACTAGGTAATTTCGGGACTAACATATAGTTCAATATTATTTCATTAACTCGCTTGCGCGAAGGGATAACAAGGGGATGAAACCGGGGGACTCGAGAAAACCCACCATGTTTGACAGACGACCCTATCAAGTGGTAAGAGACAGATGGGTCATTTTGGGAATGAAATATCATACATCATCACCGTCGACCTAGTATCTCTCTTTTTGTGTTAAGTAACAACAAAATCGATCTTTGGGGAGATACCAGCCTCGGACAAAAGGAGGTGTATGCGAATAACAAATGATGGAATGACATTAGTTTTGAGCAGATATAAATGCTCATGATATGGTCTAAATATGGTGTTAAATGAAATGTGATTTGGTAAAGATGCTATTTTCATAGCATACTGCAGTGCCAGTTTATCACGTTTGTTCCGCATAAACTGTCCACTGGAGATGTACGAAATGCTTTTAAACTGATTCTAAGTCCTTGGTTGTGTATGGTGTCGAACTCTTTGAGATAAGACTCGCGGGCAGACCCATATATACACAGTAGACCCATAATCGAAATTTGATCTTATGAGTGCTCGATATAATCCGAGCGAGGCCTTGCGGTCTGCTCCCCAGTCAGTACTTGATAAGACTCTCAATATGCTGAGGGCTTTCAGACATTTCTTTTTGAGGCCTTTAATGTGGGGAATAAATGATAATTTCTTATCAAATATCCACAATTGGAAGGCGATTGCCATCCAAGAACAGTTCTTGATGTGGATGCAAAATTTCGTTTCTGACAAAAATGCATGCAGACAGTCTTGGATTTCGAAAAACGAAATCCATTTTCGGTTGCCCATTCTTGAAGTGAATTCAAAGAAAGCTGCAACTTACGTTCGATTATCCGCATGTCTGTAGGACCATAGCACATCTGATAATCATCAACATAAAGAGCGCCATTTGTACCTGGTTGAAAGCACGCTGGGATTATATTAATATGTCTTAAAACTGATGAGGACTGGATTAACTGAAGGCTTGGAGAATAGCCTGGAGCTCAGCTGTAAAAATAGAAGCAGCAGGTCGTAGGCGAACAGATATGGTCTCAGTTGGTGCCACGGTAGCCGAAGCTACCCGATCACCATCTTTCGAACCATCTGTATAAATAAGAGTATAATCACCATATTTAGACCTTAGCTCTCTAACGGCGGGACGATTTACCCAATACTACCCAATACCACCCAATACCACTCCAACATCACCACATACTACCCAATACTACAACATAGTGGTGCCAAATGAGCATATTACTTGATCTTTTTCAAAAATAGTGAGATATATCGTGGGAAATGTACTTCAAATGTGATTTAAAAAAAAATGGCTACTGTCAGTACTGTGTGTGCTAGAACACCAGTTAAAACTTAAAAGGGACCATAATGGAAATGTGCTCTGTCCGTACTTAGGTACCATACCATTATTATTCCAGGGCCTATCTCAGACACCATTCAAGATTAAACATAATGAAACTTTGTACACACATTATATTTATAGTATTAGTAGTTAGCCATTTGATAATTAGAGAAGTCTTGGGTTACTAGTTGTTGCATTCCCATGGAAATAAATTTAACTTACATTGTAGATTTTTGCATACAGTTATTTTTTGAAAACAGACGTATGGATGTACAATGGTAACAGCATGATACGAGTTGATTATTGGCTTGTCATGTGAATGAATGTCTGATTAATACTTTATATAACATATGTTCGTTAAAAAAGTATTAACATTAGTGTTACTTTGCTCTTATTTTTTGAAAATTTTTCACAAGTTGTTTTCCTCTATTTTGTTAATGTAGAATGGTAATGAACTGCTCTTTTCATTTTCTTTGTTTTATTTGTTTCGTTTGAATTTGATTTATCTGTTTAGTTTTTGATTGTTTAATTTTTGTTAATGAAGTTGATTATTGGCTTGTCATGTGAATGAATGTCTGATTAATACTTTATATAACATATGTTCGTTAAAAAAGTATTAACATTAGTGTTACTTTGCTCTTATTTTTTGAAAATTTTTCACAAGTTGTTTTCCTCTATTTTGTTAATGTAGAATGGTAATGAACTGCTCTTTTCATTTTCTTTGTTTTATTTGTTTCGTTTGAATTTGATTTATCTGTTTAGTTTTTGATTGTTTAATTTTTGTTAATGAAGTTGATTCTTTTAAACTTCGTTTTTTATTTTTGAACTCTACTTGGTGTAGGTGTTCATCAGGTAATACCTCGACTGAGTTCAATATAGAGATTAGCCGGTTGATTTATTGGATATAAACCTTTGAATAATAGCGCCTAACAGGCAGCTGTGTTTAATTGTGTTTAATTATGTTCTCCTGATTTTGATTGTTTCTGTGTGTTTGAAGTAAATGTTTGTGATATGTGCTTAGAAACACTTCATGTGTAATGAAGCGCTATATAAATCGAACAATAATTACCGATGTCTGGCTGTTCCATTTGCCTCCCTAAATCACCCAAATCAAGCAAATAATAACCCAATACTACCAAATACTTATCAAATACTACCCAATATTATAAAATACAAACCTAATATCGTCAATTAGCAGCACATCAGTATAATAATTTCAACGAATATTCGATAATTTACAGAAAATTGAAATATTTACCCAGTTATCTCCCTTTACAACTGACAAATAGATTTTAGATTGCTACTCAAATTAATCATCTTGTTGGGCTTTGCAGGTTGTTTCCAAGACGACGAAGTTAAAATAAGGAAACAGGTTATTATAGATGCCTCTGCTATAGTGTTATAAAATAAACAGCCAAACATCCAAATAAAAGAGTATTTTAGAGGTTGATTTAAAAATGTTCATTTAACGGTCTCGTGATCTATTCAAAAATCTTCTTGTACTATAATTATTTCTTCATCCTGGTGATTTTAGTATGATAACACGCTGTCTACAAGTGCACTCGGTCCTGTAAAAAATCATTTGGGTATAATATGTCAGGAAAGCACACGAATTTATCTTTATATCTGTCTTTTAAGGACTTATTAACGCGTCTTCTTTGTCTTTTAAATGATTCCGGTTCCATACCAGGCGCCTTTGAAAAAAACCCTCTTGTCAAAATTTCACCGATTCTTCGAATACTGTCACTATTGAACAAATTCTAAGTATTCTACGGTATATACCCACAATGAATAGACACGGCCTCCAGTGTCCTCCCACAATGTGTAATGCTCTACTCGTATATACATTCAACCTGACTTAACAATTAATCAACGAGGTTAAGATTGTTGATTGGGTAATCAAGTTCTGTTTTTGTTTATATTATCAAAGAAACCGACAGAGCTGTAACAGGCCGCAAATGAGAGTTTTGATGAACTGAGATGTGTCGCGTCGAGAATTACACACTAGAAAGGAACATGTGCAATTTCGTTAATTTTAAAATTAAACATCGTGCAGTCAGTAACTTAATAGTTGACATGAAAAAAAGGAATATAAACATTATGCAATTGTTTTGTTAAAGCATTAATTTTAAAATAGATACAAACAATCGATACTAATTTCGGGACTAACATAGTTCAATATTATTTCATTAACTCGCTTGCGCGAAGTGATAACAGTGAGATGAAACCGGGGGACCCGAGAAACCCACCATGTTTGACAGACGACCCTATCAAGTGGTAAGAGACAGATGGGTCATTTTGGGAATGAAATATGATATATCATCACCGTCGACCTAGTATCTCTCTTTTTGTTTTAAGTAACAACAAAATCGATCTTTAGGGGAGATACCCGCCTCGGACAAAAGGAGTTGTATGCGAATAACAAATGATGGAATGACGTTAGTTTTTTGAGCAGATATAAATGCTCGTGATATGGTCTAAATATGGTGTTAAATGAAATGTGATTTGGTAAATATGCTATTTTCATAGCATACTGCAGTGCCAGTTTATCACGTTTGTTCCGCATAAACTGTCCACTGGAGATGTACGAAATGCTTCTAAACTGATTCTAAGTCCTTGGTTGTGTATGGTGTCGAGCTCTTTGAGATAAGACTCGCGGGCAGACCCATAATCGAAATTTGATCTTATGAGTGCTCGATATAATCCGAGCAAGGCCTTGCGGTCTGCTCCCCAGTCAGTATTTGATAAGACTCTCAATATGTTGAGGGCTTTCAGACATTTCTTTTTGAGGCCTTTAATGTGGGGAATAAATGATAATTTCTTATCAAATATCCACAATTGGAAGGCGATTGCCAACCAAGAACAGATCTGGATGTGGATGCAAATCTCGTTTCTGACAGAAATGCATGCAGACAGTCTTGGATTTCGAAAAACGAAATCCATTTTCAGTTGCCCATTGTTGAAGTGAATTCAAACAAAGCTGCAACTTACGTTCGATTATCCGCATGTCTGTAGAACCATTGCACATCTGATAATCATCAACATAAAGAGCGCCATTTGTACCTGGTTTAAAGCACGCTGGGATTGTATTAATTTTAATCGCAAAAAGAGTTGGTGATAAAATGCTTCCCCGGGGAACTCCCATTTCTTGAGGAATTCAGTCAAGAGATTATTGATCCCAGTCGTACCTTAAATGACCTATCTTCCAGGGAACTTTTAATAAAGATAGGTAGGCGACCTCGTGGGCCGAGGTTATGGAGTTCGCGCATGATACCATGTTTCCACGTGGTATCATAGGCTTTCTCCAGATCAAAAAAATATTGAAACTAAATGTTGCTTCTGGATGAAAGCGTCCCTGACGAACGTTTCAAATCGAACGAGATGATCAAGAGTGCTCCTTTGGGAGGTCAGTAATGAGTTGTTGGACTCAAGGTACCAAACAAGCCTTCGATTGATCATTCTCTCCATGGTTTTGCAAATACAACTAGTTAATGTGATTGGACGATAATTGTTTAGGCATGGGAATAATTGTGGCCTCATGCCACGAAGGCGGGAATTTCCCATCAACCCAAATCCAGTTAAAGAGATCCAATAATAATAAGAGTGTTGGAAAAGGTAAATGTTTTAAAATCTGGTAGTGAATTTCATCTGGACCAGTTACAGTGTCCGAGTGCGATATATCAAATCACGAAGCTCTGCAATGTAAAAATGATCATTGTAACATTCATCACTGCGAGACTTGAAATTAAGCCACCTTTTCTTCTGCTGCGCTTTAATGCCCAGAAAGGCATCAGGGGATAAATTGGATGATGAATTGAATGAAAATGTACTGGTCAGAAAATTAGCAATATCAGGAAATTTTGCTCAGTTGGAATAATCAACATTTAGGTCCTTTGATTGACAATGCACTACTTTTACCTTTAACCCTATCCCACACCGACTTGGATGTGGTACGGGAATTGATCCTTGAGACATAACCTTGCCATGAAGACTTCTTTGCCTGACGTATGGTTCTACGGGCCTTCGCCTGGACCATTTGGTATGCAGCAATATTCTCCATGGAAGGATGTGTTTTAAGTCGTCTCAGAATTCGATCGCGCTCTTTAAGAGCCGATTTGCAATCGTCATTATGGTTTATTGAAACGTGTTGGTTTAATCGTAGTCTTAGGAATCGCCTCCTCATCTACATCTTGGAAAATTGTAGTGAATAAGGCCATGCGCTCATCTGCATCCTCTAACTCATTTGCATCAAAGGAGGATCAACATAAAAATTCGAAAAGAGCCAAATCAGCCTTGTGTAACTTCCATCTCTGAGGTCCTTCAACTTGAGAAGGACCAACATTTTCGACTATGATGGGGAAATGATCACTACCTCACAGATCATCATTCCCCATCCACGTAAAATCCTGAAACAGGACCGGAAAGCAAATGGACAGATCAAGAGCGGTTAAAGAGGCTGTGGCAGGATGTAGATAGGTTGGCGATTCGTCATTTAATAAGCACACAAATTATTAGTTTTAATGAAGTCTACTATTTGTCTACCTCTGAATTTATCATCAGGACTACTTCAGAGAGGATGATGAGCATTGAAGTCTCCAATAAGAATATATGGGAGAGGAAGCTGGGAAATAAGATCATCAAGATCTCTGGGGTTTAAATTAAGGCTTGGTGGTAAATAGATTGAACAGAGCTTAAAAGGAATGTGTAATGTCACCCGAGCGGCTACTGCCTGCACGGGAGTATTCAAGCTAACTTGTCTCCATTGACAATAATGGAAACACAACCACGTGCTCTACCATCAGTGTTTGAAAAATGATGGTAGGAAACAAAGTGCCTGAATGGCAAACTATCATAATTTTTCAAATAAGTTTCTTGTAGACAAATACCTAATGGATTTATATTTTGAATTAAAAGTTGAACTTCATTAAAATTTGGCTAAATACCACGACAATTCCATTTTAGAATGGAATTGACCATACTCAGGGAGATTTTACAACACTTCTATGAGGTTTGTTATGGGGAGGGGCGTTGTGTATATCAACAACAGTAATGTCCTCCTCCATCGACTCAACTCCAAATCGGTTATACAAGTCTATAGGACCGAATCCTTTCCGATTCTTTTTTTTTATATTTATCTGGAGAAGAGTCTGATGTTTAATTGGCTTATCGAGTATAGAAGGCTTTTGATTATTACCTACTCCCTTGGTGCCAGTATGTTTATTACTTTTATTATTATTTTTATCCGAGCTGACAGTGGTTTGTGAAGAGCTCGAAGCACTCGTGGAAACATTTTTGTTTTTATTATCCTGTAAAAATGGTATTGTTTCTCCTTTTAGACAGGACTCTGATGTATGTACGCTAATAGATCTTGTTTGGACTTTCGCTTTACTGGCGAACAATCCTGTAGGTGGAATAAATGTTGTTATTTCCACCTGATTTTTGGCGTCATAATAAGGGATCTTCCTTTCAGACATCACCTGTTGAATTCCCTTTATGCCATATAGGGCATTCTCTAGAATATGCAGAATGCTTTCGCTTGCAGTTAACACAGCAAAAAACAGCAGCGCAAGCCATCAAGGCCACACCGCGCACACGTCTCTTTACCTCTAAATACAGTTTTGCTGTGACCGTACTTTTGACATTTACAACATCTCAAAGGATTAGAAATGTCAGGCAACAAAAAAAATAATTCAAAGACCATAGTGAGTTACTGACTGGGTGAAGTCTTGAAGAGCTACGGATACAGCAGAATGCGGACCTTGATATTTGTCGAATAATGACAACTTTTGAAGCTGGAGAAGATCTTCCAACCTTGGAAGAGATATCGAGCGCCACCAGACATCTGAAAACCTTATGGGCCCAGTGGGAAAGTTTGGTGTTGAAGGGAGGGTGTAATTAGTGGTTCCCACAACGAAACAACAATTGGTTCTTCGATATTCGCACGACATACCGTCATCAGGTCATCTTGGGACTCAGAAGACGCTTGAGAGGATAACGATGGGATTTTACTGGCCGGGTATGAATGAGTCTGTGAAGAATTATTGTAGGTCCTACGACAAATTTGTCTCGAGGAAAGTTAAACCTACTGGAAAACGCTCTCCTCTTCGAAGTTACTTGGTTGGAGAACCATTTGAACGAGGTGAGATCGATATATTCAGACCACTGCCGAAAACATAAAGCGGAAACCGATATGTTTTGACGATGTGTGATTGCTTTACCAAATGGACCGAGGACGTACCTCTACCGAACCAGGAAGCCATAACAGTAACGAAGGCATTCTTCGACAACTTTGTGTGTTTGTTTGGTACACCACTGCATCTCCATTCAGACCGTGGCAGTAATTTTGAATCAAAAATTTTCCAACAGATGTGTTCGCTTTTGCAAATTGACAAAATCAGAACAACAGCACTGGGGCCACGATCCAATGGAAATATCAAAAGATTTCATAGGACACTTTCTGCGATGCTGACCATGTATAGTGAGAGTGACCAACGCAGATGGGACGAGTTTCTTCCACAAGTGATGATGGCCATAAGTACACGCCACTACATTTCAAACTCCAAACATGATGACCCTGGGAAGAGAAATCACGATGCCACCCCAAGCTGTTGTCAATGTACCTGAAGAGAACGACCCTGTGTTGAGAAATAATGAAGATTATATCGAAGCTCTCAAAAAGAAACTTTCTGTGAGTCACGACGTAACGAGAAGAAGCATTATGACATTCGTGCACAGACACGACACCTAGCTATAGGTCAACTGGTGTGGATTTACGAACCGATTCGAAAAGTGGATGTTTGTTCAAAGCTTACATCACCTTGGACACACCTAGCTATAGGTCAGCCGGTGTGGATTTACGTACCGATTCGAAAAGTGGAAGTTTGTTCGAAGCTTACATCTCCTTGGAAAGTCCGTTCGTGTTCACAAAACGAATAAACGACGTCATTTAAAAGAAAATAGTCTCAGAAAGAATATCACATAGACAAACTGGCTCTGTATCATGGAAGGAATATACCAAACTGGATACAGCGATTTTCGAGATGCGATAAAGAGGAATGAAATGTAGTATACAGTGAACTTATGGTATCAACCCTCTGAACCTTTCCTTGGGTAACGAATTTATATTTTTTTATTTAGTGTGGAAGGCCCATAGGAGGCGTGAATGGGGTAGAAAGGGATTTGGGGAGAAACTGGCCTGATCACCCAGAAGAAACCAACCGTAGCTGTTGAAGAACAATGGAATTTTAATTTAGCTGACGGTAGCAACTTTAATTTAGCTGATGGTTACGAGATCTTGGGCTGAACATCTATTTAGTTCCTGGTGTTGTCAAAATCACTGTTTACAAGTTATGTCATCTTAGTGTTTGGCCTGATTTACATATAACATAGCTCTGCATGTGGGAAGTAGATGAATATTGGGATATGACCAATGCTAATACAACTCTAGCACATGAATCTTTAGTAAGATACCTCTGGATTCTGGGTATTGGTTTTAATCTCAAGTACACTTTACACATAGTATTGTTAACCTGTGGGGTGAGAGACATTGTCTTGTCCATGATGAAACCAAGATTTCGTGCTTTACATGGTGGTGCAATTTCGGTATCGCCGATGTTTAGCTTTGGTGAAAAGTTGAAACTGTTCAGTTTTGATCTTGGTAATATCATCAGGAATTCTGTCTTCTCATCGTTCAGCTTTAATTTGTTTTGATTCATCCATGTCCGAATATCACTGATACAGGATTCAAGCTTCTTTAGGGCACTGTGTATTGACATTTGGTCAGAAGGAATTAAAACAATTAAAAGTCTCTAGTTCATTTATGGGAAATCGTCATTATTTATATACGTCATGTATCTGTGTTTGAGTGTGTCTGGATTGCTGTTTTTGTTGTTGTCTTGGGTTATGTACGGTTGGGTGTCTGGTGTTGTGCAGGTGTCTGGCGTTGTGCAGGTGTGTGACTTTAGTTCCTTTTTGTGCCATGGGGTTGATTTGCCCCCTCGTAATTCCGTTTGTTGACATTTCTAAACTTTATTTGTATCTGGCAATCTATCCATTTTGAGTTAATCGAGTATTCATATTTATACTATATTTTATGATTTTAAATATATACATATTGGAGAGACTATTACGAAGAGTGTGAATTTGTTGCTTTCGCAGCACAATATATACGCTTCGTCCTAAATCATTCAAGACAACATAATGACATGTCATAATGACATATCAGTGCAGTAAGCCCATCCTTACCCCGCCCCCACCCCCAATGACTACATTTTTGGGTAATGTAGTCAAAGATATAAAGTCAACGTTCCAGAATACCATTTTATGGTATTCTCGAAAAATCATTAGCTCCAGACTAATCAGCATTTATAAAAATCTTGGTAGATTTTTCAGACTATGTCTGGTCAGGAAATCGGAGATTAAACCTGTGATTAGCACTAATCAACTCTCGAAAATATGGGCATTATAGATTTGAACAATTTGAGCCTCAATATCTCTACTGAAATTTTAAAGGTCTAGTTACATTCCAAAGTTCATATAAATACTTTCAAAAGTAAAAAAAGTTGTGAAGTTGGTCATAACTTCCAGGATGAAATGTCAGTGATGTAATATTCGAACTTTAAACTAACTTTGTCAAGGTACTCAAAGTAAAAAGGATCAGTCAAATAGGTCAAATAATCACAAAGTTAAAGCTTTACGTGTTATTGGTTTTGTTCGCTGATTTCGGATTGATAAAATGTTAAAATAATGGCTTGAAACAACAGCCTCCACCCATAGCTCAATGTTTCAGAAAGATCTTATTATATGGAATCTTAATAATAATAAACACAAATTTAACTAGATCTGCCAGGAAGATATGAAAGGTTTCATATTCATTGTCACTTTCTGTCACAGGTCATGGGTTATGTCAAGAACATTAAAAAGAAAAAAAAAGATTTATTAAAATCGGTCAAAAACAGAAACATTTCACCCTGGCAAAAACAGAAAATAAAAGGAGATAATGTTGGAATCGGATTGACCATAGCTGTCTGAATATGTAGGTCACATTTGATAATTTGGAAAAGTAACAGAAAGAAATAATTATTAAAATGTAATGCTGAAATCGGATTAACATTGGCTGTCTGAATATGTAGGTCTCATTCGATAATTTTTAAAATTCGGCATAAAGTACAACAAAGGGGAAAACTGAATTTCGGAGTTATCAAATGCTATATATTAGACCATGGGTTAAGCTTTCCAAAATTGTACTTAGTTTTTAGAATACAAGACGAATTAATGGATATACGTCATTTTTTAATTCTTCGCCCACGTTAAATTTTTTCCACTAAATGGGGAAATTCCGATTGAAATTTTGAATTGCTATAAATAAGACCCTTAACAGTTGGATCAGTCAGGTCTACTTCCAATCCAAATTTCATGAAAAACATGCTTATAGAAGTTCTTTAAATCATTCTTTAAATTCTTTAAATAAAGAAGTTGCCAATTTCGTTTTTACTTCCGGGGTGAGATATCAGTGACGTAATTTTCGACATTCGAAAATCAGAAATTACAGACTTAAAGTTTTTCAAGGTACTCAAACAAAAAATAATTAGTAAAATAGGTCACCAAATCACAAAGTAGGTCAAATTTTTCGTCTGCAAAATCTGGTGATTTCGGATAGGTAAAACGTTTTAAAATTAGCTCTATTCCAAAGTCACCTCTTTTTCTTTTTCTTGGGGAAGTAAGTTTCAGAAAGAACCTATGGTTACATTCTGAGATATAAGATTTGCAGGAAAAAAAAAATAATATATGAAATATCAAAACTTAACTATAACAATAGGGTTCCCCGATACAACAGCGTGTCGCCCTAATAATAATATATATTTTATATCTGTGTTTCAGCGAATGTTTTACCTACTAGATAGCGTTAGTGATGCTGTTTATATTATAGATATTGCTGTACAATCTAGGGTGTCTTTTCTTGAGGATGGTTGTGTGGTATGTATTTTTCAAACTTTTTTTTATTTTTATTGGAATATTTAGGTGACCTTTGTCATATTTTCATTTTAAAGCGAGAGCTTCAGTCAGGGTATGATCACTGTCAAGTCACTTTGACAATTTTAATAAAGCATATTTTAATTGGGCCTAAGCATTTCAAAAATGTAAGATCAAAGTTTTACCGCTGGACAAGTTCTGAACTTTATGAAAGAGACACATTTTTTATTATACATTTTAATTGTAATATAGCAACCACGGAATCAACAGTGGAAATATCAAAGGAAAGGATCTCTACAGAGGAACAACCAACGGAATCTATCGGAAACGAGAAAATAAATCCTAAAATTATTAATATTTCTTCCCATAGTTTTACGGAAATTACAATTCTACTTTTACAAAGGGGATTTAAATTCACACATACACCTAAAACCAATATGTGTGAACTCAAATGTGATATTATAATCTTTTGTCGAAAACTACGATTGCGGGAAGAATTCGAAGATTTAAATTATCATAAATCAAAATACTGAGAAAAGAAACAGTATTATGCGGCTAGCGCTTTCGGTTTCATCGGAACATATTCAGGCCTGAATACATATTCTCCATTAATAAGTATATAACAATTGCGTTGGAAAAACAAACTATATCACCACTTAAACGACGCCGCGACCCGTTATTAATGACATCTCTGCCATCTCCACTGGCAGTGATGTCAAAGTAGCCAGCCACGTCGTTGTGTAAGTGGTGACATACTTTATGTTTCCAACGGAATATCATTCCACATGCTCGTTCTACATTCATCTTGGAAGTCAGTTGATAACATAATCTATGCTATGAGGGCTTCTTAGCAAGTAGTTTTATTTACAGCCACGTCCCCACCACTATCATCCAGGCTGGAGCGAAGCTCCTGGCCATATGCTTGCTACGATGTTACGACCTTTATGTATATGTAGGGAAGATACTGATCCTCGTCTAGCACCCAAAGAGGAAACCTCAAGAAAACTATGAAATGTTCTTGATTGCTTGACTTTTAGTGGTTCTCTGCTTTAAAAGTGAATGAGAACGGCTGAGCATGGCGCAGTCTCTATAGGCGTGGCGAGAGAACGCCTTACGTCTGGTAGGCACGTCACTGGAACGTGGTGAGAAAGTAACCCGGTCTGACTGGTAACAGCGAGATCATGGTTGGAACACTTTTCGCGCAGCCAGAGCTTGGCCATGAGCGTAGTAATATCTTGTAGTAAGCGCTTGGTGTGGTCGTGGCAGGCGCATGATGGACACGTGGCGTAAGCACCACGCTGTCTCTATGCCCTGTTTGCCTTCATGCCAGGAATAGGCTTAGCTTTCCCAGGAAAATCGATGATAAATAAATGATAATAATGTGTTTAGAAAACGTTCCACCATCTTGGAAATATGCTAAATTGGTGAACATACGACCATTTTACGCAGTTGTATATGACAGAAATCGAATCTGCCTCCCTGAAAACATAAATATTGTCACCAAAGACACCTACTTAATCGAAATCAACCCATCGTCCGATTTTCCCGCCACAAATGGCGCAATATTGGAAATATACTAAATATGTGAACATGTGATCATTTTACAAGGTTGTAAATGTCAGAAATTGATTCTGCGCCCCCGTAAACATATATATTGACACTAAAGACTACCACTTAATCAAAATCTGCACATCGTCTCATTTTCCCTCCAAAAATGCCCGTCATCTTCGTAATATGCTAAGCCGACGGATTTACATTAACGATCGGACTACATGGTGATCCCTCCCCACACCATAACAGACCCACGCCCGAATCTGTCATACTGTCTGACGTTCACGTTAGCATATGACGCACATTTACACGCCTCCATCGACGATTACCCCAATCGTGCTGGCGAGTGAATGGGGCCAAAACACGCGGTCATCGCGCATGCAATGGGCTGCATGTCGCCGATTTGTAATCATTTGGGGTGTAACTCGAATTCCTGTAACTTGTTACAAGTTTACAGAAAGCTGAGTGGCCGTTTGTCCTCGATTTCGCAGGACCTGTGTACGAATGTATCGATCCTGGGCTTGTGTAGTGGCTCTAGGACGACCTGGACGAGGTCTATCATCAGCATTGTGTGTTTGTTGGTACGGGTTCCACAGTCTGTTAAGCATGTTGGCTACTGTTCGCTGTGTAGAACCCATTTGAAGCATGCCAATAGCACATAGAAGTTCAACATGTGAAGACGTCTCATTGCAAATTAAACTTAACACACTAAAGCAAAGATACGCTAAACAGTAAATATTATGCAAGAACCGATAGGACAGCAAACATGGATAGGATAAACTAGCAAGCGGCAGTTTTCATCAACCCTTCCTTGAAGTGTCAAATTTGACAATGAACCCCTCCCACGTGTATGGCGCTATTGCGTGTCGCACGTGCAGTTCAGCGGTTCTGTCAAATGTCCATGACTATCTATCATATCACAACCTGCATAGTATTTACATTTCGACATCCCCTACTTTTTTTGAAGAGTATACATGTACATGAATATATATACACTAGAATTGTACTGAACATTTGGGTTTATAAATATGCCCTATCCGAGATGAAAAAAACCCAAAACAAACTTAACAGTCAGTATAGAAGAAACTTACTTCCCATTTCATATGACACACACAAACACGGCATATATACAGTTATCAAAGAGTAACACCCTCTTTGACCACATATTGGCGTATATCTGATGTTTTACTTAAGTGTTTAGCTTAGTTGGGTTAATTAGCTAGTTGGATTAATTAGCCCAACTAGTTTTGTTTTACTAAAGTGGGTAATTTACGTTTAGCTTAGTTAGGTTAATTAGCTCAACTAGTTTTGTTAGGGTTGGGTTGGGTTAGGATTCGGGACTATTGCCAAATTTCATCAAAAGGCACCAAAGCAGCCACACGAGGGTTCCGAGGTTGGTTATTCTTGAAGTAAATCGAACCCAGGTAGTCGTTCGGTGCTCTCCCCGATGACAGGAAGTGGTTGAAATCGCGCTGTGTTGCAATAAAAGGCCACTGGGAATGACCGGGAGTGGATTCTAAAGGAATATCCTATATCCTATACAAGTAACCATATCGGTGAAATGTATAAAAAAGTAGTCTAAAGCTAAATGCTCTAAAATCAATCAAGAAACGTTTCAGTATTCAATACATATAGGGCACATGTTCCATCCGTCATAAAAACTGAATGCAAAGAAGCAAATAGGAAATGTAGACTTTTTCGAGAGACAGCCGTCTGCTAGCTGAGTGGCGACGTTATTTTGGGAATGACATCATATCTTAGAAGGTGATAAAAAATCACAATAATAAGAGCGATAATCCAGATAAAATAACGTTAAAAGCTTAAAAACCATAGAAATATAGACTTCTATGTTAAAAACTATAAGTTTTAGCGACTAATCGGAATTATTAAGTTATGAAATTGTACAATTTATAATATATTATTAATATAATACTCCACACAAGAAATGCAAGACAGGTAAGCTGAAGAAATCGTACTATGTAAGTGTATTTATAAAGGCATAAAACATAAGGGAGGTAATTCAGACAGGGGTAGGTAACTACAGAAAATCTAAAATAAAATTTAAATTGGATCATTATCCAGTATGTAGTCGGTTATATACTTATAAGAAATGCCAAACTTGGTATGTTGAAGAAATGGAAGTTTTGAAATTTCTTTTAAAATGCGTAATTGTGTACTGCCTTGGGCAGTGCATTTAAAGTAAAGAGATTTTATTCGGGAGAGAAATAGTTCTTTATTGTTACATATTGTCAAAAATCGTAATGCCTGTGAATAGTAAACACATAGCGTGGTATTTGGTATGTTACTATAGATTGACGGGTATTGTACTACTTCAAAACCAAATTTGTCCGTTTTGTCGAATATACAGACATTAAATCTATAGTTAATTATATTGATGTCCAGGTCAAGAACAGATGCATTTTAGTGCCGGAATTTTCTTTATTTAATATTAGTTCAAGAGGATATATTTCACTTTTATATTTGTTGAAATTTCCGTTATCATTAATAGGTGTTATATCATCAATGTATCGGAAGGTATAGTTTAGACTTTTAGCTACTTTGTAATCATGAATGTGCCAGTAAAATAGCTAATACTTGTATATTCATAGAGCAGTAGACATATACTTTCTGGTGAAGCATTTTACGATAACTGGAATTTCGCATTAAGACACGTATTATGACTTTTAAATAACCCTCCCATCACTAAATAGAGTTCAGACGATCCAAATAAAAACTGCTTTAACAAGGTACGTAAATATGAATATGTCATAAAATATGCATCCCGATAACTTGTATTTTGTGTTCTGCCCACCCCCTCATATAATACATGATAGTGTCGTTTCAATTTTGTTCTTTTTCAAGGTATGTAAATACAAATGTGCAAGACAATAATTTACATTTTGTAGCAAACAATAAACATACTTTTAGCTGTATATGAACAGATATCGAGAATTTCTTATTAAGATTGGTTTTTTAATTTTACTTTAAATACCCCACACCTGCCATCACTTAATAAAATTTAGCACCGTGGAACTTTGATCTTTTTTCAATGTTAGCACAAATTATGTAGTTTCATTTCGCCAACATAAATTTTACATATATATATATAAACGTGCTAGAAAATAACTTGAAGAGTTGTACGCTATTAAACTCTATTAATTGATTGGGAGGGGGTGGGTGGGGTCTTAAATGTCAAAATGCGGGTCATACTACGACATATATATTTCTCCCTGGCACGTTCACGAGAAAAGAAATATGTCGCTATAGGACAAAACCTAATTTCTGAAAATCGACTACTTTCCACTTATTTTCTTTCTCGAAGGCTCGGTACGATTAACCATACTGTATATATTGTATTGTATATATGTTTACCCGATTCTCCTTTATTGTATGGTGATTTATTGTATGCCAGGTTGATTTCCGCTCATGTCGTCATACTATTCCGGTTCGATGGATTTCGAGAAATGTTTTTGAAGATTTGGAGATTTGTATTTGTAAAAGAAATATTAATTTTAAGATACAAATGTTAGCTTTAGTGTACAAATGTCGAAATACGACAACAAATGAAGAAATAAGAATTAAGGACTATGGACTATGAACACTGCATAAAGAGCTGTTTGGTCTTCAATGGATTTCTAGTATCTCAACGCATTCATGTACACAAATAAAAACAAATATCACAGTCTATTAGACAATTTAAAATAAAAATCACAACTTCATGTACACGCATATTTAAACATTGAAAAGAAGATGATATATATACTCATAAAAAAGTAGAAGATATTGAAATATGCAGGTTGTGATATGATAAATAGTCATGGACTCTTGACATGCTTTGAGAGTATGTTCACAGATGAAGGGCCTATGGCCCCAACAGAACCACTGAGCTGCACCTGCGACACTCAATAGCGCCATACACGTGGGAGGGGTTAATTGTCAAAGTGTTGATGAAAACTGCCGCGTGCTGGTTTATCCTATCCATGTTTGCTTTCCTATCGGTTCTTGCATAAGATTTACTGTTTAACGTATCTTTGCTTTAGTGTGTTACGTTTAATTTGCAATGAGAAGTCTTCAACATGATGAACGTCTACGTGCTATTGGCATGCTTCAAATGGGTTCTACAAAGCGAGCAGTAGCCAACATGCCTAATGTGTCACAGTCTGTGATCAGCAGACTGTGGAGCCGGCACCAACAAACATACAATGCTTATGATAGACCTCGTTCAGGTCGTCCTAGAGCCACTACGCAAGCCCAGGGTCGATGCATTCGTACACAGGTCCTGCGAAAACGGGGACAAACGGCCAATCAGCTTTCTGTTAACTTGTACCAAGTTACAGGAATTCGAGTTACACCCCAAACGATTAGAAATAAGCTACTCGCAAGCCCATTTGCCAGCACATGGCAAACATGCTTCAATGGTGTAGGCAGCGTAGAAATTGCGGTAATCGTCGATGGGCGCGTGTAATGTTCTCAGATGAGTCCGGAGACAGCATGACAGAGTCGGGCGTGGGTCTGTTATGGTGTGAGTAGAACATCACCATGACTGACAGAACGGAATTGCATATTGCTCAAGGAAGGGCCACTGGTGTGTACTACCGTGACCACATCCTGCGCCGTTAGTTCTGCCCTTTGCTCGACGTGCATGTCGACGTTTCATCTTTCAGGATGATAATGCCCGTGCCCACCGCGCTCGTGTCGTGAATGACTACCTCCAGCGTCACTATGTTGTCTATATGCCTTGGCCAGCCATGAGTCCTGACCTTTCCCCTATACAGCATGTCTGGGACATGATCAGGAGACGTGTTCGTCGACGTCAACGTCAACCGACAACACTGCAAGAATTGGCCGTGGCACTGCAAGAGTAGTGGGTCAGATTGCCCCAATTCGTGTAGACCGGAGGTTCAGCACGCAGGGGGTTAGTGTCCATCAAATGGACACAAAAAAGGTTAAAAAGATCCAATAAAATTAAGAGAGTTGGAAAAGGTAAATGTTTTAGAATTTGGTAGTGAATTTCATCTGGACCAGTTGCAGTGTCCCAAGCTCGCTTTAACGAATCAGGGATCTCTGCAACAGAGGAATTTCCATTTTAGAATTCATCATTGTTTAGGCATGGGAATAATTGTGGCCTCATGCCACGAAGGCGGGACTTTCCCATCAACCCAAATCCAGTTAAAGAGATCCAATAATAATAAGAGTGTTAGAAAAGGTTAATGTTTTAAAATCTGGTAGTGAATTTCATCTGGACCAGTTACAGTGTCCGAGTGCGATATAGCAAATCACGAAGCTCTGCAATCTAAAAATGATCATTGTAACATTCATCACTGCGAGACTTGAAATTAAATTACCTGTTCTATTGTTGTGCTTTAATGCCTCGAAAGGCCTCAGTGGAGAAATTGGATGATGAATTAAATGAAAATGTACTGACCAGAGAATTAGCAACATCAGGAAATGCTGTTAAGGTGTTCTTTAATCGTCTCAGGATACGATCACGCTCTTTAAGAGTGGATTTGCAATCGTCATTATATTGAAACGTTTTGGTTCAGTCGTGGATTTTGGAATGGCCTGCTTAGCTACATCTTGAAGAATTGAAGTGAATAAGGCCATGGTTTCATCTGCCTCATCTAACTCTTTTGCATCAAAAGGGAAGAGACAAAACGATTCAAACAGGGCCCAACCAACCTTATACAACTTCCACCTCATAGATCTTCATTTATTCACACCCCTCCCCCAAATAAAATCCTGAAACAGGACCGGAGAGCAAATGGTGAGATCGAGGGAAGAAAAAGAAGCTGTGGCAGGATGTAGATAAGTAGGCAAATCATCATTTAATAAACACAAATTATTAAGGTTAATGAAGTCCTCTATTTGTTTACCTCTGCTGTTATCATCTGGACTACCCCAGAGAGAAAGAGAGAATGATGACCATTGAAACCTTCCGTAATTATAAACGGGGGAGGAAGTTGGGGGTGACTCCCGATCATGTCCCAGACATGCTGTATAGGGGAAAGGTCAGGACTCATGGCTGGCCAAGGCATATAGACAATATAGTGACGCTGGAGGTAGTCATTCACGACACGAGCGCGGTGGGCACGGGCATTATCATCCTGAAAGATGAAACGTCGATCTGCACGTCGAGCAAAGGGCAGAACTATCGGTGCCAGGATGTGGTCACGGTAGTACACACCAGTCGCCCTTCCTTGAGCAATATGCAATTCCGTTCTGCCAGTCATGGTGATGTCCTACTCACACCATAACAGACCCACGCCCGACTCTGTCATGCTGTCGCCAGACTCATCTGAGAACATTACACGCGCCCATCGACGATTACCGCAATTTCTACGCTGCCTACACCATTGAAGCATGTTTGCCATGTGCTGGCACAATACTTGGTAGTCGCACATGCAAATGGGCTTGCGTGTAGCTTATTTCTAATCGTTTGGGGTGTAACTCGAATTCCTGTAACTTGGTACACGTTTACAGAAGGCTGATTGGCCGATTGTTCTCGATTTCGCTTGACCTGTGTACGAATGTATCGACCCTGTGTTTGTGTAGTGGCTCTAGGACGACCTGAACGAGGTCTATCATAAGCATTGTGTGTTTGTTGGTGCCGGCTCCACAGTCTGCTGATCACAGACTGTGACACATTAGGCATGTTGGCTACTGCGCGCTGTGTAGAACCCATTTGAAGCATCCCAATAGCACGTCGACGTTCATCATGTTGAAGACGTCTCATTGCAAATTAAACGTAACACACTAAAGCAAAGATACGTTAAACAGTAAATCTTATGCAAGAACCGATAGGAAAGCAAACATGGATAGGATAAACCAGCACGCGGCAGTTTTCATCAACCCTTTGACAATGAACCCCTCCCACGTGTATGGCGCTATTGTGTGTCGCAGGTGCAGCTCAGTGGTTCTGTTGGGGCCATAGGTTCTTCATCTGTGAACATACTCTCAAAGCATGTCAAGAGTCCATGACTATTTATCATATCACAACCTGCATATGTATTTATCATCTTATTTTCAATTTTTATATATTTGTGTACATGAAGTTGTGATTTTTATTTTTAATTGTCTAATAGACTGTGATATTTGTTTTTATTTGTGTACATGAATGCTTTGTGATACTAGTTATCCATTGAAGACCAAACAGCTCTTTATTCAGTGTTCATAGTCCTTATTTCTTATTCCATAGTCCTTAATGCTTATTTCTTCATTTGTTGTCGTATTTCGACATTTGTACACTAAAGCTAACATTTGTATCTTAAAATTAATATTTGTTTTACAAATACAAATCTCCAAATCTTCAAAAACATTTCTCGAAATCCATCGAACCGGAATATTATGACGACATGAGCGGAAATCAACCTGGCATACAATAAGTCACCATACAATAAAGGAGAATCGGTTAAGCATATATACAATAAGAAAAATCGCTCGATGACCGCGACTCTAGTGAAACCACGTGCGTAGTATGGTTAATCGTACCGAGCCTTCAAGAAAGAAAGAAAATAAATGGAAAGTAGTGGATTTTCAGAAATTAGGTTTTGTCTGATAGCGACATATTTCTTTTCTCGTGAACGTGCCAGGGAGAAATATATATGTCGTAGTATGACCCGCATTTTGACATTTAAGACCCCACCCAACCCCTCCCAATCAATTAATAGAGTTTAATAGCGTACAACTTTTCAAGTTATTTTCTGGCACGTTTATATATATATATATATATATATATATATATATATATATATATATATATGTAAAATTTATGTTGGCGAAATGAAACTACATAATTTGTGCTAACATTGAAAAAAGATCAAAGTTCCACGGTGCTAAACTTCATTAAGTGATGGCAGGTGTGGGGTATTTAAAGTAAAATAAAAAAAAAACCGATCTTAATAAGAGATTCTCGATATCTGTTCATATACAGCTGAAAGTATGTTTATTGTTTGCTACAAAATGTAAATCATTGTCTTTCACATTTGTATTTACATACCTTGAAAAAGAACAAAATTGAAACGACACCAACATGTATTATATGAGGGGGGTGGGCAGAACACAAAATATAAGTTATCGGGATGCATATTTTCTGACATATTCATATTTAAGTACCTTGTTAAAGCAGATTTTATTTGGATCATCTGAAGTCTTTTTAGTGAGGGAAGGGGTATTTAAAAGTCATAATACGCGTCTTAATAGGAAATTCCAGTTGGATCTTCTGAACTCTATTTAGTGAGGGAAGGGTTATTTAAAAGTCATAATACGCGTCTTAATACGAAATTCTAGTGCTTCACTAGAAAGTATATGTCTATCGCTCTATGAATATACAAGTATTAGCTATTTTACTGGCACATTCATGATTACAAAGTAGCTAAAAGTCTAAACTATACCTTCCGATACATTGATGACATAACACCTATCAATAATAACGGAAATTTCAACAAATATAAAAGTGAAATATATCCTCTTGAACTAATATTAAATAAAGAAAATTCCGGCACTATAAATGCATCTGTTCTTGACCTGGACATCAATATAATTAACTATAATTTTAATGTCCGTATATTCGACAAAACGGACAAATTTGGTTTTGAAGTAGTACAATACCCGTCAATCTATATTAACATACCAAATACCAGGCTATGTGTTTACTATTCACAGGCATTACGATTTTTGACAATATGTAACAATAAAGAACTATTTCTCTCCCGAATCAAATCTCTTTACTTTAAATGCACTGCCAAAGGCAGCACACAATTACGCATTTTAAAAGAAATTTCAAAACTTCCATTTCTTCAACATATCAAGTTTGACATTTCTTATAAGTATATAACCGACTACATACTGGATAATGATCCAATTTAAATTTTATTTTAGATTTTCTGTAGTTACCTAACCCTGTCAGAATTACCTCCCTTATGTTTTAAATTGCCTTTATAAATACACTTACATAGTACGATTTCTTCAGCTTACCTGTTTTGCATTTCATGTGTGGGGTATTATATTAATAATATATTATAAATTGTACAATTACATAACTTAATAATTCCGATTAGTCGCTAAAACTTGTAGTTTTTAACATAGAAGTCTATATTTCTATGGTTTTTAAGCTTTTAACGTTATTTTATCTGGATTATCGCCCTTATTATTGTGATTTTTTATCACCGTCTAAGATATGACGTCATGCCCAAAATAACGTCGCCACTCATTTAGCAGACGGTTGTCTCTCGAGAAAGTCTACATTTCCTATTTGCTTCTTTGTATTCAGTTTTTGTGACGGATGGAACATGTGCCCTATATGTATTGAATACTGAAACGTTTCTTGATTGATTTTAGAGCATTTAGGTTTAGACTACTGTTTTATACATTTCACCGAACCGGTTACTTGTATAGTTGAATTTTACTACATATGCTTACATTCGTATTTCGTGTAGCATATAGCAGATCATGATTCATGCTGGCATTGTACAATGGCTTCTTTGGGTTGTATTCCTGATTGTTTTCAAATTTGAGTGAAGTCTTCGTCACTACAGACCCGGGACTGTACAGCGCAGTGGACGCTAACGGCTAGCCCCCGGATCCATTCACTTTTTTTGAATTGTCTGTCTGTTTGTGTTATCCTGAGTATGATGTCTTGTCCGTGTATTTGTTTTTGTGTAAATTTTGTGTGGTGCAGTCCCCCTGCACTTACTGTTAGAAGAGATAAAGACCTCTTTCGTTTGTCCAAAGAAATATGTCGCTTTCAAATAATAACCTAATTACAAAAAATAGACTACCTTCAATTTATTTTATTTAATGCTAGATCAGATTACAATATATATTTCAGATTTCACTAAAGTCATGGTCATCGACCGATATTTCTTATTGTATGTTTGCTCGATTCTCCGTTGTTGTATGGTGAATTATTGTATGCCACGTTGATTTCCGCTTATGTCGTAATAATGTTCCGGTTCGATGAATTTTGAGAAATGTTTTTGGAGAAATGTTATTGAAGAAATGTTTTTGGAAAAATGTTTTGCAAGATTTGTGTTTGGAGATTTGTATTTAGAAATTTGTTGTTCGAGATGTGTTTTTCGTTGTATTTCTATAATGAAATTTAAATGTAGATTATTATTTTTATATTATTTTTTTCATTTATTAAAATAAATCTTGTCTTTATATTAAAATAAAATTAAATTAATCTGATATGACAAATGTCTAGCTTGTAAAACAAATAATGATTTTAAGATACAAATGTTAATTTTAGTGTACAAATGTCGCAATACGACAACAAATGAAGAAATAAGATTTAAGGACTATGTATTGAGAACTAAGAATTAAGAACACTGAACAAATAGCTGCTTGGTCTTCCATAGTTATCAAGCACCTGTTTTATGGAATAATCTACCATTTAGTTTAAGATGTTCTACATCTCTATATTCTTTTTTTTAAAAAAGAAAACAACTTAATTTAAACACATTTATTTAATCAGGCTTTTAACTGACTCTGTATACAATCATTAACATGGCCATTATCTTGTTGTTTATTTATTATTATATTGTCACTTTTAAAGTGCCCCTGAGCATGTTATATGAAAGGGCGCACTATAAATATGTTGTAATTATAATAATAATATAGTTTGTCTCATACTATTCACCATATGTTTGGCGCAATATAGCCCAGTTTGGGCTGACGTGCCATACAACCATATTTCATGAATTCCTCGTAAGTGGGGACTACCCCCCAAAAAACCGGCCCCTGCGAATCAGGATATGCCTTTAGAATCCATTCCCGGTCATTCCCAGTGGCCTTTTATTGCAACACACCGCGATTTCAACCACTTCCCGTCATCGGGGAGAGCACCGGACGACTACCTGGGTTCGATATAATTCAAGAATAACCAACCTCGGAACCCGCGTGTGGATGCTTTTGTGCCTTTTGATGAAATTTGGAGATAGTCCCGAATCCTAACCCAACCCAACCCTAACAAAACTAGTTGAGCTAATTAACCCAACTAAGCTAAACTTACATTACCCACTTTAGTAAAACAAAACTAGTTGAGCTAATTAATGCAACTAGCTAATTAACCCAACTGAGCTAAACTTACATTAATAACTAAAGTAAAACATCAGATATACGCCAATATGTGGTCAAAGAGGGTATTACTCTTTGATAACTGTATATATGCCGGTTTTTTTGTGTGTCATATGAAATGGGAAGTATGTTTCTTCTATACTGACAGTTAAGTTTGTTTTCGTTTTTTTTTCATCTCGGATAGGGCATATTTATAAACCCAAATGTTCAGTACAGTTCTAATGTATATATATATTCATGTACATGTATACTCTTAAAAAAAAGTAGGGGATGTCGAAATGTAAATACTATGCAGGTTGTGATATGATAGATAGTCATGGACACTTGACATGCTTTGAGAGTATGTTCACAGATGAAGAACTTATCGCCCCAACAGAACCGCTGAACTGCACGTGCGACACGCAATAGCGCCATACACGTGGGAGGGGTTCATTGTCAAATTTGACACTTCAGGGAAGGGTTGATGAGAACTGCCGCGTGCTAGTTTATCCTATCCATGTTTGCTGTCCTATCGGTTCTTGCATAAGATTTACTGTTTAGCGTATCCTTGCTTTAGTGTGTTACCTTTAATTTGCAATGAGACGTCTTCAACATGTTGAACGTCTATGTGCTATTGGTATGCTTCAAATGGGTTCTACACAGCGAGCAGTAGCCAACATGCTTAACAGACTGTGGAACCCGTACCAATAAACTCACAATGCTGATGATAGACCTCGTTCAGGTCGTCCTAGAGCCACTACACAAGCCCAGGATCGATACATTCGTACACAGGTCCTGCGAAATCGAGGACAAACGGCCACCCAGCTTTCTGTAAACTTGTAACAAGTTACAGGAATTCGAGTTACACCCCAAATGATTACAAATCGGCGACATGCAGCCCATTTGCATGCGCGACGACCGCGTGTTGTGCCCCCATTAACTCGCCAGCACGATTGGGGTAATCGTCGATGGAGGCGTGTAAATGAGCGTCATATGCTAACGTGAACGTCAGACTGCATGACAGATTCGGGCGTGGGTCTTTTATAGTGTGGGGTGGGATCACCATGTAGTCCGATCGTTAATGTAAATCTGTCGGCTTTTCGGGTAGAAATCGTGGAATAAGCTTTATTTTGTAGGTTTTGATGTTTGATTACAAAAAACCAATGTTAACATTTTTTTGAGTAGCTCTTCATAGTATGGGAGGCCATTATTTGAGGGTAGCCATTTTGCGATAATATTCCAAATTTTTTTTATTTTCACCTTATTTTTAATGTCATCGACATATCAACTGTGATTTGGCAATGTCTTAATATTGGCGGCATTCATGACTATATTTCAGATTGTTTTCCATCATTTCATGATGATATTTCCAAGATGGCGCCCATTTGTAGCAGGGAAATCGGTCGATGCGCTGATTTCGATTAAGTAGTAGTGTTTGGTGTCAATATATATGTTTTCGGGGCCACAAAATCAATTTCTGACATTTACAACCTTGTTAAATATGCATCTCTATATTCTTTTTCTAAAAAAACAACAACTTAATTCAAACACATTTATTTAATCAGGCTTTTAACTGACTCTGTATACAATCATTAACATGTCCATAATCTTGTTGTTTATTTATGATTATATTGTCACTTTGTAAAGTGCCCCTGGACATGTTATATGAAAGGGCGCACTATAAATATGTTGTAATAATAATAATATAGTTTGTCTCATACTATTCACCATATGTTTGGCGCAATATAGCCCAGTTTGGGCTGACGTGCCATACAACCATATTTCATTAATTCCTCGTAAGTGGGGACTACCCCCCAAAAAAACGTCCCCTTCGAATCAGGATATGCCTTTAGAATCCACTCCTGGTCATTCCCAGTGGCCTTTTATTGCAACACAGCGCGATTTCAACCACTTCCTGTCATCGGGGAGAGCACCGGACGACTAACTGGGTTCGATATACTTCAAGAATAACCATCCTCGGAACCCGCGTGTGGCTGCTTTGGTGCCTTTTGATGAAATTTGGAGATAGTCCCGAATCCTAACCCAACCCAACCCTAACAAAACTAGTTGAGCTAATTAACCCAACTAAGCTAAACTTACATTACCCACTTTAGTAAAACAAAACTAGTTGAGCTATTTAATCCAACTAGCTAATTATCCCAACTGAGCTAAACCTACATTAATCACTAAAGTAAAACATCAGATATACGCCAATATGTGGTCAAAGAGGGTATTACTCTTTGATAACTGTATATATGCCGTTTTTTTTTGTGTGTCATATGAAATGGGAAGTATGTTTCTTCTATACTGACAGTTACGTTTGTTTTGGGGTTTTTTTTTCATCTCGGATAGGGCATATTTATAAACCCAAATGTGCAGTACAATTCTAATGTATATATATATTCATGTAGATGTATACTCTTCAAAAAAAGTAGGGGGTATCGAAATGTAAATACTATGCAGGTTGTGATATAATAGATAGTCATGGACACTTGACATGCTTTGAGAGTATGTTCACAGATGAAGAACTTATCGCCCCAACAGAACCGCTGAACTGCACGTGCGACACGCAATAGCGCCATACACGTGGGAGGGGTTCATTGTCAAATTTGACACTTCAAGGAAGGGTTGATGAAAACTGCCGCGTGCTAGTTTATCCTATCCATGTTTGCTGTCCTATCGGTTCTTGCATGAGATTTACTGTTAAGCGTATCTTTGCTTTAGTGTGTTACGTTTAATTTGCAATGAGACGTCTTCAAAATGTTGAACGTCTATGTGCTATTGGTATGCTTCAAATGAGTTCTACACAGCGAGCAGTAGCCAACATGCTTAACAGACTGTGGAACCCGTACCAACAAACACACAATGCTGATGATAGACCTCGTTCATGTCGTCCTAGAGCCACTACACAAGCCCAGGATCGATACATTCGTACACAGGTCCTGCGAAATCGAGGACAAACGGCCACTACAGGAATTCGAGTTACACCCCAAATGATTACAAATCGGCGACATGCAGCCCATTTGCATGCGCGACGACCGCGTGTTGTGCCCCCATTAACTCGCCAGCACGATTGGGGTAATCGTCGATGGAGGCGTGTAAATGAGCGTCATATGCTAACGTGAACGTCAGACTGCGTGACAGATTCGGGCGTGGGTCTGTTATGGTGTGGGGAGGGATCACCATGTAGTCCGATCGTTAATGTAAATCAGTCGGCTTTTCGGATAGAAATCGTTGAATAAGCTTTATTTTGTAGGTTTTGATGTTTGATTACAAACAACCAATGTTGACATTTTTTTTTGAGTAGGTCTTCATAGTATGGGAGGCCATTATTTGAGGGTAGCCATTTTGCGATAATATTTGAAATTATTTTGTTTTTCACCTTATTTTTAATGTCATCGACATATCAACTGTGATTTGGCAATGTCTTAATATTGGCGACATTCATGACTAAATTTCAGATTGTTTTCCATCATTTCATGATGATATTTCCAAGATGACGACAAATTTTTAGCATGTTTGGTGTCAATATATATGTTTTCGGGCCCACAGAATCAATTTCTGACATTTACAACCTTGTTAAATATGCATCTCTATATTCTTTTTTTAAAAAAAACAACAACTTAATTAAAACACATTTATTTAATCAGCCTTTTAACTGACTCTGTATACAATCATTAACATGGCCATAATCTTGTTGTTTATTTATGATTATATTGTCACTTTGTAAAGTGCCCCTGAACATGTTATATGAAAGGGCGCACTATAAATATGTTGTAATAATAATAATATAGTTTGTCTCATACTATTCACCATATGTTTGGCGCAATATAGCCCAGTTTGTGCTGACGTGCCACGCAACCATATTTCATTAATTCCTCGTAAGTGGGGACTACCCCCAAACAACCGGCCCTTGCGAATCAGGATATGCCTTTAGAATCCACTCCCGGTCATTCCCAGTGGCCTTTTATTGCAACACAGGGCGATGTCAACCTCCCGTCATCGGGGAGAGCACCGGACGACTACCTGGGTTCGATAGACTTCAAGAATAATCAACCCCGGAACCCGCGTGTGGCTGCTTTGGTGCCTTTTGATGAAATTTGGCCATAGTCCCGAATCCTAACCCAACCCAACCCTAACAAAACTAGTTGAGCTAATTAACCCAACTAAGCTAAACTTACATTACCCACTTTAGTAAAACAAAACTAGTTGAACTAATTAATCCAACTGGCTAATTAACCCAACTGAGCTAAACTTACATTAATCACTAAAGTAAAACATCACATATACACCAATATGTGGACAAAGAGGGTATTACTCTTTGATAACTGTATATATGCCGTTTTTTTGTGTGTCATATGAAATGGGAAGTATGTTTCTTCTATACTGACAGTTATACATAGCAGAATTGGATTCAGAAACCTTTTCAGTAATGTGTTTAGAAAACGTCCTGTCACAAACAAAAATATGCTGAATGTGTGAACCAAGCGCCATTTCACGCAGTTGTAAACGGCAGAAATCGAATCTGCGCCCCCGAAAAACGCGACTACGTAATCAAAATCAGCATATCGTCCCATGTTCCCGCCCGACATGAAAGCCATATTGGAAATATGCTAAATATGTGAACATGTGAAAAAATGGCAAAAATGGAATCTGCTCCCCCAAAAATATATCATGGTACCATAGACGACTACTTAATCAATGTCCGCACATCGCGGCACTACGGCCTACTCTTATATTGAATTTCAACTGTCAAGTGCACGTAAAAGATCCCTTGACAGTTGGAATTCGATATAAGAGTAGGCCGTAGTGCTACTGTCCGGGCAAAATTTCCCTCATAGCACACGGTATGGCGTGTGCCCGTCTTCATTAGCCAAGTTCGGAGCAAAACAGTAGGACGTTAAACCCCATTTCATTTTTCGTTCCATTTTTTCCGCCAAAAATGGCCGTAATATTGTAAATATGTAAAATAATCATTTTACACGGCTGTTACTGACCGAAGTGGATTCTGTGCCCTTGAAAACATATATGTTGACACAAACGACGACTACTTAATCAATATTAGCACATCGGTTTTTTTTCGCCAAAAATGTCCGCCATCTTGGAAATATGCTAAGTATATGAACATGTGATCATTTCACAAGGTTGTAATCGTCAGAAATGCAATCTGTGACCCCGAAAACATTTTACGAAGTTGTATATGACAGAAATCGAATCTGACTCCCCGAAAACATATATATTGTCACCAAAAACAACTACTTAATCGAAATCAACCCATCATCCGATTTTCCCGCCACAAATAGCAGCAATATTGGAAATATACTAAATATGTGAATATGTGATCATTTTACAAGGTTGTAAATGTCAGAAATTGATTCTGCGCCCCCGTAAACATCGTCAACCGACAACGCTGCAAGAATTGGCCGCAGCACTACAAGAGGACTGGGTCAGATTGCCTCAAATCGTGATTGGACGGTTGATTAGGAGCATGACACGACGGATTGCTGAATGTCTGAGGATTGGTGGAGCAAGTACTCATTATTAAGACAAAAATCAAAAACGTCCATTTTCACTTTTGACAGTGTATCTCTTTGCGAGTGAAATGGGGCCGTCAGATAAGCTGCCCACATGAACAGTTTATGCTCATGTGTAGGCAGTTGGCCTGTTATTAACATACACTGGTTACCTCTAATAAAAACAGCAGTGCATTTCCGCAGTTTTGTATATCTGAATATCCCCTACTTGTTTTGAAGAGTATATATATGTATTCCACATACAATCTGGACAGTGTTGGTTTCCCAAATGCGGATAACTGGAAGCGAACGTGCCTAAATTCTACAAATATACAGATGACCTGATTTAAAATAGCATACAGTATCATATGCTTTTTGATTGATTATTTAAAATTTTCATTGTATTTGGCAAATTCAGAGGATCATTATTATATAGATCGGACTAGAAATAAAGGTTTTCAAATCATCGTACCCTTGACTATTTCCGGTATCTTAATAGCATTTACGTGTGAATCTTTGAATTTTAGGTTTTAGATCCCTATTCCATGATTAGACATTATCGCCAGAAGTTTGAATTTTGGTTTGATTTACTTGCAATATTCCCAGTAACAACTGTCTTTTGGCTTTGCTCACGTAAGTATAATACAGAAATATATTGATTTGGCAAATCAGTTCCTGTAAATATGCATTTTGTTATTGCTGTAGACACTTAAGACCATTTAAATCTCAATCACATAAACTAAGTCTTTTTTTATTTGATACCCTCAATACGGACTTAAATATGCTAAAGCAGTGGCGCAATTTTGGTAGCATGCTACTTTAGCACGCATATCATGAACATGTCTAAATATGGTTCAAATGGAAAGATAGGTGTTTGTACGTGACCAACGTATCAACCCATTCCGGTCTTTTAATTGCGTATATGCGTAAACAAACAAAGAAAAATTTAAATACAATTCGAGGAAGCCGTACATTGTAGTTGCGATAAATTTCATGATTCTGTGGTAATCTGTCAGTCACAATATTGCATTCATCTTATACTCTAAACCAAGTCTTAAATTTTAACACAATTATTTCGTAAAAGTCCATAGAACATGTTTTAAGTTTAATTCATTTAACATAACGCTCATTGGTGCAAATCATTTATTCAATGGCGCTTTACAATAAATACAATATCTCATCGATTAGGGGGTATATATTTATGAGTATTTTACAAAACTATCTTCGGTCACAATGCAATAAGCCTTAAATTATATGAGAAAGAGAGAGAGAGAGAGAGAGAGAGAGAGAGAGAGAGAGAGAGAAATTGGGTTAAACGTCCACTCGACACAAACTAGGTCATTAGGGGAATAACATATGGTTCAATTTTATTTCCATAATTCGCTTACGCTTAGGGGTCTTTAGCAGTGGGAGGAAACCGGAGGATCCGGAAAACCCCCCACGAGGTTGGACAGGCGACCCTACTTCTTGTCACGTACAACCGGGGAATCGAAACCACGCCAGTTGACTCAATGACAGACTTTATGATACAGCACGCACGTGCTAACCATTCAACCCTCCAAGTTTATATGCACAATGCAGCAAAAAAAATTAGTTAATTTACACTTTATTAGACACCTTGTGACTGATATTCTTTATATACGACCACATTTTAACGTGGACGTATAATATGGTTGGCGGATGTGGACAGAAAGATAATTTAATATACATATTAATTCGACATTTAATGTCTATATTAAATCGATTTAATATCGTTTTTAATATATATATTAATTCTATTTAATATGTGTATTAAGTCCACATTTAATGTCTATATTAAATCGATTTAATATGTGTTTTAAGTCAACCAATGGGAGCATCGTTTTTATTATCTATATTAAATCGATTTAATATGTGTATTATGACCACCAATCATTAACTAGGAAATATGTATTAAATCAACCAATGGGAGAACTGTTTTTAATATCTATATTAAATCGATTTAATATGTGTATTAAGTCCACAAAGCACTAGCTAGGAATTAATATCTATTAAATCAACCAATGAAAACCATCCTTTCAAGGACTGGCCATTGTGTCAATAATTGATGGAAAACGAAGCCAGCGACACCAAATGCTAACGAAATGGCACGTTTAGCTGATTTACAACAATTCATTGATGATTTTCGGAACGAAGTAAATGACTGTTGCAGAGCATTTACTGTTGAAAAAGACATTGCAACAATTACCGAACGTTTGCTTCATCGTCTCGAGCAGTTACGCCGCGATCTTTACCGGACAAGAGATGGTTCGAATCCTCTTCTGGACGAAAAGCAGTTCCCCAGTCTCAGTTCACCACTGAGTGCCCTCATAGAGGCAGCTACGCGTGCATGCGAATCAAGTAGAGCAGGTAAGATGTATACACCATGTGACCATTGCGGGGTTTCGATTCCCCAGTAGTACGTGACAAGGAGTAGGGTCGCGAATTTTTGAAATAAAATTAAACCATATGTTAGTCACGAAATCACCTGGTTGTGTCTGATCTAATTCTTTATTGGTTACATTGGTTGCATTTTTCCTTTTTATTTCATGTCATTTCTAATATTGAAAAGAGGGAGAGAGAGAGAGAAATGGGGTTTAACGTCCACTCGACACAAACTAAGTCATTTCGGGCCTAACATATGATTTAATTTTATTTCAATAATTCGCTTGCGCGTAGGGGTCTTTAGCAGTGGGAGGCAACTGGAGGACCCGGAGAAAACCCACGAGGTTGGACAGGCGACCCTACTCCTTGTCACGTACAACCGGGGAATCGAAACCACGCCATTTGACTCAATGACAGACTTTATGATACAGCGCACACGTGCTAACCATTCAACCATCCAACCTCCAAAATTATTTGAACAATGCAGCAAAACAAATTAGTTAATTTGCACTTTATTGGTCACCTTGTGACTGATATTCTTTCTATACGACCACATTTTCACGTGGACGTGTAATATGGCTGGCGGATGTGGACAGAAAGATAATTTAATATACATATCAATTCGACATTTAATGTCTATATTAAATCGATTTAATATGTGTATTAAGTCAACCAATGGGAGCATCGTTTTTAATATCTATATTAATTCCATTTAATATGTGTATTAAGTCCACATTGTAGCACCATGGGTCTTTCGTCAGACGTGGAGAGCGGGAGATCATAATCGGTCGCCACATCCTACGTACGACCCATGCATCTTTTCTTACTACATATCTTAGTAGCCTTCTGATCGTCCAGAATTAGTCTCTAGCTGTCTTCTGCTTCACGTTGTGTATTTACTTCTTACTGTTTACTTCAGACGTTTGTCTTACCAGGAATAACAATGCAACAGTTCGTTTTTACATTTTATATATCAGCTGGATACATTGGATACAAGCATAATAGAATAAAGCCATTCTCTCAAACCCTAGCCAGCCAGACTCGATATGGCCGAGTCTACTGAATAGAAACTTCTACATCTTTTCCTTTCTAAAACCAAGCTGCTATCTAGGAACTCAGATGGTAAACTCTCCGGAATCTAATGAAAGTCTGTCTAACAGAGTCCCACGGTTTCTTTTATAGGCATATGAATATCATGCACAATCAAGTGTGATCATGGCCCTGAACCTGTGCAATTAACGATATGATTGGTTGAATTTAGCCAAATGATGCAATCGTAAATTTCCTTGCACGTGTAATCTCGTGGTATTTTATTGACACTCAGAAACAGTTATGTTTTGGCTATATAACTCTTTCTATGTGTCAACCTGTCACTTATACCCTAAGTTGATTTAGTACACACTGCATATATGAATATGTTTGAAATTACTAACTTGCCAAATCATTAATTAATATAATGCCATCTTATTTCTCCATTCCTTGCCTATAAATTGAAAACAATGTCGCCACGACTATATTGCTACATTTCTTCCCCCTTTAAGAATATATATAAAATATAGATATTCTAACTAATTATTCACGCAACAGCCAATATAAATGATTACTATACTATAAAACAAAGCTGTGAAAGAAAAACACAAATAATGGGCCATACTATATACCGGAAAACACCGGAAAACAACCGGAAAACACCATTTTATACTGAATACCGGAAAAACACTAAACACCGGAAAAACACTAAATACCGGAAAACATCCTAAATACCGGAAAACACCATAAATAGGTAACCCGGTGCCTGGTCCTCTGTGTGCGGTTTTGGACAAAGTGGGCGCCGATGAAGGAAGGTCAAGGTCATTACGATGTTCATTTTACAAATAGCCCCCCCCCCCCCCAAAAAAAAAATAAAAATAAAAAAATTCCAATTTTTTTTCTCCAAAATTTTGGATGCCTATTATGTTTTGAGTGTTTTAAAAGACGCAATCAGTCTACCTCCATCATTGACCATCTTTTATTTTGTATTTTAATTTTAGTTTTCAGTAAATTTCAGTAGATTTCAGTGTTTCAGTAGATTAAACACTGCCCTCGGAGGGCCCCATTATTATATGCCGGTTGCGCCGGTCTCCTGATTCTTACCAGTAACGCTGGCATCAGGGTGGTACGAATTAGTGGAAGGCACGACTAGTCCAACTCCTCCCTGGATAACAAAAAATCGCATCATAAAACAGCAAGTATCATCAAAAGCGAGTTAATAAATCTCTGAATAGTTCGAGTTGAAGTTCCAGGTTTAACCGCCATGTGTCCTAATCACCAAACGAAATGGATGCCACGCAATTCTCGGACAGGCTGTAATCTGAAAAGTGTCTATCCTTTCCAAGAGCTATCCATCTCGTTCGAAGGGCTCAAAATCTACTTGTTTCTGAGCTTACTTTCATTCCAGGGTCAAATATAATCACTTCAACCATAATAATATTCAACATATTCCATCAAATTCCGAGGGCCTCACACAGGATTTTTTTCTGGATTACTTTTCCGAAGGCCGCACACAGGATTTTTTTCTGGATTACTTTTCGAGCTTTTTTCCCCAACTTGTTGACCAGTTTTCCTTGAGAAAACCCAAACTTTCGTCCAATTGTCCATGAAAAAACTACATATTCTATCTTACTGCATTGACGGGAAGTGTTAAGCTGGACGTCTTTGAAAAGGGTTGATCGATAAATTTTCAAGGAAGTAATTTTTTGTTTGTTTGTGAAATAGAGGACTCTAGCAGATGAGGCTACCCCCCCCCCCCCCCCGAGCACCTCAGGCAACCAATTTGTTTTATGTACTACTATCGTAATAAAACATTACTATGTTAACCACATCCTGGTGGCTGAAGACTTACACCGAATGCGTATTCGGAAAAAAATGTCCCCGAGAAAAAAAAATTTCCGACAATCGATATTCGAGATGTCTTCTGTTGCACAAATTATGCTGCACTGTATAAGAACTTGCATCCTTTGATCTGAAGATTGTAGATGGAAAAGTATCATTTGCACTATTTCAAAGTAAACATGCATTTTCGTATATCATCCCGTAATTTGTGATTAATGACAATGACTGTGAAAATAATATGGGTTGAGGAACGGAAGATCTATGTTCATCACGTGACTGGACAATTCCACCCCCGTCCCACCCTGACGATGATCCCTCCCGGAGCGGCGCGGCGCGGCGCGCCCTCTAAAAAAATCTCGGGCACAGTTTACTCTTCTAAGTTTTCCGGTAGCTATTTAGTAACCCAGAGTTTGGTCCCCGTGTGTGGTTTTGGACCAGGTGAGCGCTGATGAAATAAGTTCATTAACATACAAGCGAGCGATCGCCTACGGTCAAAGAAAAATTTCTTTTCAGATTTTTTTAAACAATTTCTTCTCCCAAATTTCTCTCAAAAAAAAAATTCAAATTTTTTTTCTAGTATTTTTCTCTGTAAAATTATTTCCTACGGAATGTTTTTTTGTAAAACCAATTTCTCGGAAAAATTCCATTTTTTTTTCGTGACAGAAACAGTTTTTGTTCCAAAAAATTTGGGAGAAAAAATAAATCGGAAATTTTAATTTGGGGTGGGGGACTATTTGTAAAACGAACATCGTAATGACCATGACCTTCCTTCATCGGCGCTCACTTGGTCGAAAACCGCACACAGAGGACCAGGCTCCGGGTTACCTATTTAGGGTGTTTTCCGGTATTTAGGGTTTTTCCGGTATTTAGTGTTTTTTCCGGTGTTTTCCGGTACTCAGTATAAAATGGTGTTATCCGGTTGTAAAACGAACATCGTAATGACCTTGACCTTCCTTCATCGGCGCTCACTTGGTCCAAAGCCGCACACAGAGGACCAGGCTCCGGGTTACCTATTTAGGGTGTTATCCGGTATTTAGGATGTTTTCCGGTATTTAGTGCTTTTCCGGTGTTTTCCGGTATTCAGTATAAAATGGTGTTTTCCGGTGTTTTCCGGTATATAGTATTGCCGCATGCAAAAGCTCTCCAAAAGCTCATCACTGTATTTCAAAGTCCTATGAAAATTCACCAAGCCTAAACACAGAAAACACAATTTGTCTTTTTTAAATCTTCAAGTGTCCTAATTTCAAAACACTATAACACATCTCTTTGAATTTATAAAATTCAGGTTTCAGTTTAAATTCTGTCTCAGTATATCTCAATTTGGTAAATGGTAAACCATTTCCTCTTCTTGGATTTCTGTTGATCTGTTTCAGCTACCATATTAGTCCGGCAGAACTATGGCTGAACCTGGAAATTGTATACAAAGTTTTTTTTTATGACTGATTTAGTAGTCTAGGGTGTCCTCTTTCAGAATCTGCCGGCTGAACCTCGGTCACCCTTGAGCGTTTTGAGAAATTCAAGATGGCGTCCAAGATGGCTGCCATTTCAAATAATCCCCTATAACTCCCATAGTATTTAATTTAGGATGATAATTTTGGTGTTAAACCGTATGTTTTCGGGCTCAAGTAATAATCTGAAAGCATTCATTGTGTTGTGGAGTGATTAGATAATGGTAAAATCCAAAATGGCAGCTAATATGGCCCCTTAACCCGTTAGCGGCGATTGGGAGCGTTTATTTCACCAAACCAAACTATATCTAGAGAGAAGCTATATATTTCAGGACATAGGTGTATAAGACGGATACACCACATACATGGCTACCACTGGGTCCAGGAAAGAATGGGCCTCCCCTGAAAAAGGGGTAAAAGCTGGCTTTGTTTTAACATTCTCGAAAAAAAACAACCCCGAATTCTACCCTCAAAAGGCGAAAATAGGTAATATTCAGTTTAATCCTTTAGTCGTGTTTCCGACTGCAACCTGCGACGGCACAAGCGCAATATACATTTTAAGCCATCCCTAGTGCAGATACAAGCACGCGTACTACATGGGTTGTTACTCTTGCACCCGCATCTGATGAGCCGCATAACAGACTCCGGAGCAAGTTGATTATCAACTGGAAGGGTGACCGGTTGTAATGTTTTCAATTGAGTGTCCTTCGCCCAGCCAAACAGTTCCGGATCAAGTTCAGGCGGATTACGATCTTCCAGTGAACGCCACACAATAGCTTGGTGATGAGCTCTTTTTACATTCTCTGCAAATTCATCATTCGTTGTAGCAAGACTACACAGTTTAGATGGGCATGATGACGATACATTTCCAGTTCGACATGCCCATACCCTCCAGCGTGTTTCAGACTTCGATTTGCTAGAGCTCTGCCCATAACACGCTGACATAATGTGGTTTGTGTAATCACCGATTCTATTGGAGAGTCTACTACACCCCGAGGAGTGAGAGAGAATACAATCCAGCTCTCATCACTTTCAATGCTGTTCCTTTCCCCACACCGCAGCAGCATGCAACCATGTCACATCCAGTAAGAGCATGAGCTGGCAGGATTTCAGTGATAATGGATGCGTGTTTCTCCATAGTTTTACCAATGTCAATAGTTGTTCTTTCCTTGATTGGTGATTCCATTGTAACGCGATTCTTCATGTTAACTATGTGGTAGTAATGCACAAGAGGAAGACATCGGTATCATCTGATATTACGGTTATGTCAGCTTGTTGATCACTTTGGGCACACACCATCACCTGCTGAACAATGATATTGTCTGCTTCTTCATGCGTTGTTCGAAGATCTGTCCTGGTTATAACTATACCTCCACTGCTAATCTCAACCAGGAGAGGGTACCCACCTATTACTACCAATTTATGGTTCCTGGTGTATTCATGATGTAACGACTCATCTTCAGTTACACCCTATCCCCCCCTCCACAATCACAGTAATAGAGTTTAGCGCCACTCAAATTTGATCGTTTTGTAAGGTAAGTAAATATGAATGTGCCAGAAAATTATTTACATATTTAAAGAGAGCAATTAACAAGCTCCTCAGTGATATGTAACATCATGACTGGAATTTCGTACTAAGACCCGTATTTTGACATTGAATACCTCTACCCCCGTTCATAATCATAGTAATAGAGTTTAGTACCACCCAAATTTGATCCCTTTTTAAGGTAAGTAAATATGAATTTGCCAGAAAATTATTTACATATTTGAAGACAGCAATAGACCAGCTTTTCAGTGATATGTAACACCATGGCTTGAATTTCGTATTAAGACCCGTATTTTTACATTGAATACCCCCACCCCCCATTATCATAGAGTTTAGTACCAACCAACTTTCATCGTTTTTTAAGGTGAGTAAATATAAATCTGCCAGAAAATTATTTACATATTTAAAACAACCAATAAACAAGCTTTCGGGTGATATGAACATCATGACTGGAATTTCGTACTAAGACCCGTATTTTGACATTGAATACCCCTACCCCCCTTCATAATCATAGTAATAGAGTTTAGTACCACCCAAATTTGATCCCTTTTTAAGGTAAGTAAATACGAATGTGCCAGAAAATTATTTACACATTTGAAGACAACAATAAACAAGCTTTTCAGTGATATGTAACATCATGGCTTGAATTTCGTATTAAGACCCATATTTTTACATTGAATTCCTCCCCCCCCCCCATTATCATAGAGTTTAGTACGGACCAACTTTCATCGTTTTTAAGGTAAGTAAATATGAATGTACCAGAAAATTATTTACATATTTAAAAAGACCAATACAAACGCTTTTCAGTGATATGTAACATCATGGCTGTAACATCTAGCTTCTCTCTAGATATAGTTTAAATTGGTGAAATAATCGCTCCCAATCGCCGCTGAAGGGTTAAGGGGCCATATTAGCCGACATTTTGGATTTTACTATCATCTAATCACTCCACAACATAATAAAGGATTTCAGTGTATTCCTTGACCCCAAAAACAAAATTATCACCCTAGACTAAATACTATGGGAGTTATAGGGGATTATTTGAAATGGCGACCATCTTGGACGCCATCTTGAATTTCTCAAAACGCTCAAGGGTGACCGAGGTTCACCCGGCAGATTCTGACTAAAATCAGTCTTAAAAAAAAACTTTGTATACAATTTCCAGGTTCGCTCGAATTACTGGGTTTGGCGACCGGACTATATATGTTACCCCCCACCTGGCCGCGGGGTGCATTTTATGTTGAGATTGGGTCGAGCTTGCTTGCTCTGTATAGGCCAGGGTTCTGGTTCTATCCCCTTAATGATGACATATACCACCTCGCCACCAGATCTGAAGAGAGAGAGAGAGACAAGATTTTTTCAAACATCCATTTTTTTATTAACCGGAAACGAAGAGCGACTACAATAATGTCAACAATACATTACATCCATAATACAAAAGTGGAGTTATCTCCCTTAACGTAGACCAAGGCCTTAATTATATATGTTCTTGACATATGTTCAAAGTGTCCATGGGTATAAACATCAAGGCAAATTACAAATTATAGGGTGACCCGAGCTGAAAAAAATCTCGAAAACTATTTACAGTTATGGCACTATATTTATATAAACAACAACCCTAGATGATCCTTTATTATAAACTGCCAAGAAACTGTACCTGCGTGCTATATTTCACAAGATATATCCATTCGACTGCATTGTAAAATACACTGCTTTTGTGCACCATCCGCGGACATATTTGTTTTGGGTTTTCAATGTTGACGGAGTTATGTTTTCTTGGTTATTTCAAATTATTGATTTATTTTCCGATAAGAATGAACCATCACTACCATTCGGGACTATTCGTTTAATTCGGAATTTGCTATCTGATGAAATTGGCTCCATGCTTCGATTGAATTTAAGATTTCCGAGCATGCGCAACGAAGCTCAGTTTTGGATCGGCCATTCCTGTGTGCTTAATTTTGATGTGTGCAGTCCAATTTAAATTTATTTAAGTTTTTGTAGATATATTAGACCAATCTATTTATATTTTCTGTATACCCATAGACACATAGGTCTATTTATATTGGTATTTATATGTGAATGTGCCTTTGTAAATTAATATTTGATGTCCCATTTAAGAAATAATGTTCGGAAAGTATGTATATTGACGAAAAGTTTCATGGAGTAATTAGAGTATTAAATAAATAATGACAGACTATTTTAATCAATCTAAATGAAAAATATGCAATAGCTGATCAAGTTATGTACAGATTTGAGATGTACATTGACATTTTGTAGTTGGGTTTGAATAAGTGAATACAAACTAGAAGATACATAATTAAGAACAAATTCAAATTCGGGAGGACGTTCCTTCTTGTAAGATAGCATTTACACAAGTATAAATATGCTGATTATATTAATATGTATTTCCTATAACTTTATAGGGACTGAAAGCGATCGATAACATTAACAAAAACACATCTCATCGTGACCAACGCCCTCTAAATCAACATGCCTGTATGTTAGATCTTCTTTCATAACGGTATGTCGTCTATTACAAAACTCTTACATACATTTATATGTACAGTATAACATCTGTCTTGGCAGATATTTTTTTATAAAACAGTCAATATTATTTTGTCAGCTATTATACGAAAGAAATACAGGTTTTCCCAAAGATAAATAGGTTAAAAATTAAGGTAATCAGCGCAGGTGTACTCACTTTATCAAACAAAGCGTAACTCAAATCTTACCACAAAACACGATCTGTTACGACAATTCACAAATCGATTGATAATAAATAATACATAGTCATTATTTACCAAACACAGATATGTAATTTAGAACTAATCTGTAATAAACATATATTCCAAATTGTTCCCCTTGGGACAAAATAAAAAGTTAAGTTTTACTTAGAGTATATCAAAGGCAACTTTTCAAGCAAGATATCAAAGCAGATCTACAGTTGTAGGCGTATTTTATAAAATAAATTGCTATCCTAAAATTAACCGATTGGTTTAAAGAAAACAGTTATTAAATAATGAATTGTTAAAATACTGTGAGAAGTGTCGGAATGTCGGTCTGCTGGGACGTCTGGATTGACAAATAAAATGGTTTTAGAAACGAAGAATGAAGAAATTGTATTTTTTTATAACCGCTAAAAAGGGGCATTGAAAGTTTCTTCCGGTTAGGTAGGATCAGCCAGGTCAATTAATTTTTGTAAATTTTCTTTTAAAACTGAAATCGAGTGTTCCTTACCGGCGAGAGAAAAATAAAATATAGACTTATTGGAAACTTGCTGATTTAAAACATACCTACGAAACCGGAGCTGTGCCTTCAGTGCCTCTTTTATTTCCCTATCTGTAAGTTGTAAAAGCCCATTTTCCATACCCTCTTTACTTTTCCAAAGACCCACCCCGATAATTTCTGTTGTTAGGCGCTCTTTTTTCCTAATCTCACGTTTCCCCTTTTGTATTAATTCATTCTTTTTTGCCAAAAGAACCGCTAGCTTTTTTTTTTCGATTTCTTCCCGTCTTTGCCTAAATTTAGAAAGTTGATTTTTAGTTATCGTTTGAGCATCCATTAAGACCAAATTACGTTTATCAGGTGAAAGATTTTTTAGCCATTCATCAGATTTATTCATTTTATATAAAATGGACGCTTCGTTGCCAAAAATATTAGACGAGGGCGCGATCCTCATTAATCTATCGAGATGACTGAACACGGTTTCCGGTAATTTGTTTTGAGGCATGTTTGAACTCGAACACGAAGGATTAAAGTCATTTCGATACTCAAGTAAAATTTTTGCAATGTACTTTCTAAACTCGGCAAAGAGGACTTCCAAAATATGGATCAGGGTTGAATTAAAAGATAAATCAGAATCAAATTTCGTCAGGTTAGCAAGGACCGAATCATTTTCAATTTTGATTAGAGATTCAAATGGGTGTGATTTACCTTCAACAAAGTTTTCAATATTCGGGTTTTCCAAAAAATCATGTAATTTCTGATAAATAGTTTTCATGTCAAGTGCATTAATGCCGCTTTCTAGTATGCGCCACAGTGGAGCTGTAATTAATTTATCTATCAAGCCTGGCACTCAATATGAAATAACGGAATTTTAATATCTAAAAATATGCTTTGGGTCAATCTATTTTCTGTTCCAAAATCACCAAGAAAATTTGTTATATGCTTGGCCATATAATTTACAATTGCGGCATTGTGGAAAATAATATTAAACCGGTTACCATGAAATGGCGTTAGCGGTAATTTTGAAATCCCAAGGGATTTGAGATACAACTTAAAAGGCAAATAACAACCCGACTTTTCGTCCCCACCCTTTGTAAAGGCTTTACAGATGGTCCGAACCAATCGAACACACCCAGGTTCGTTTGGCAAAAATAAAGAAGCGGTTTTAAACGTTTGGGCCGAATACGTTTTAAAATACATTTCCTCAAATTTCTTCAATTCAGACGCACTTTTATCGGCCAAACCAGTTAATAGATGAAGACCGCAAAAGAAATGATTTATATTTAGGTGAATATTTCGCTCTGAATCTGATAAATCTGACCAGTTTTCTACTAATTTAGAACAAATATTGCCTCTGTACTGTGTAAATAAATTGTTAAAAAGCTTTTCGGTGCTGGCTCTGTCTGACATTGTATTTCTAATTTCGAAAATTACGGATTTACTAATGGGCCCAGCTATATCATCAAGATCTGCCAAAATTTCATTTAAAGTTGCAAGAGTAGTTTGCGCAGATTTATCAGCCATATTCCGAAGACCAATAATAATTGGCGTATGAGTCGAGTCAGCGGTTAGTGCATATGTACCGAATTTGGAGCCAAATTTTGTAGTTTCGTCCGTATATAAAGTGGTGTATTTTGCTGACTTTAAGGTTTCCGAAACATGCTTTAAAGATACACCGACGCGCTCACATGATATTCTTTGAACTGTAGTTCTTTTTGGGGTATAATTAGATTTCAGTCCCGCGACAGCCAAACATGCGGTTATAACCGCGTTGACGTTCCTATCGGAAACGTTGAGGTTTTTTAGTTGCATGACCAAATTATGGCATTCTGGAGTGTATCTTTGATTTTTGACATCATACAAAATTACTTCTTCGCCAGTTTTTTTATTTGCCAAAACTTTATTATTATTAGCCTTCGCGCGAATCAATTCTTTTGAGGTCTTCCTTAGTCGATTTTTTAAACGGAAAATTTTTTTTAACCCTAAAAGCCAACCGAGACTATTGTGCGTTTCGATTAATTCCCGGTAGCAAATTTAAGATACGAAACGATTTGTTTATTTTCTAATTTGACACCAGTCGTTTTAGCAATTCCACGAAGATTTTAGGAACCTTTTAAAAAAAAAAGATAACTACGGCTTTTTTTCTTATCTCGACTAAATCAAGTTCTACGGGGATGTGAAATCGCCGAAACTAAATGACAACACTCTGTAGATAAATAGCGAATTGAAAAATAAAAACGACAATAATTTTTAGAATTTTGAACGTAGTTTGCGATCAAATAATTTCAAAAGACAAAAGCGTGGTGAAATAAATTTTAACTTGTGTTTATATACCATCTGATTTTGTGACAATACCACGTGCATGACCATATATAGTGGATATTTGCTGCGATGAATTACTCGCACGTGCTCCAAGTGGACCCGGCGCTGTTTCGTCATCATTCAGAAATTCGTCGTTGGACAGTCAGCAACTCTCCAGGTAAGACCGAATTTCTTAGCGGATAAATTATTGTTGCATGGGTCACCCTACAAATTACTCTATGCCACTAACTCTGCTTCAAAGATCTCAACTACTATGTTTGCCTTTAAGATTTATCAACATGTACAATTTGAATAAAGGAAAAAAAATAATCAAAATCCCTAGTGTTGTTTACTTTTTTTACAAATGAAATATTGCAAGACCACGCAGAACCACGTGAGAGACCTCATAAATATTCATAATACGCATAAAAGACTTGCGGTGCTGTGCAGAAACAGTATGTTTTCCCTCCAATTGACACACCTATTTGAGGGATTATGCATCAAGAAACTGACACTTTTACAATAAGTCTTATTGTTAACAAATTCTAACACATCTAGATAATGATATTATGCCCAGAAAATGTGTCTCCTTCTTCCAAACAGACACTCATATATTTCTTGTCATGCATATTCTTTCCCTTAACCGCCGATTTTCTGGCATTCTCCCGTGCAATTTCGTAGGCTTCTCGAAGACACTTGGTCCACTTCTTGACATACTCTCGAGTCGTCAAATTATTAGCCTCTGTTGGCTTTAATCCAAACAAGAAATCAACAGGGATTTTAGGTTATCCTCCGAACATCAAGAAGTAGGGTGAGAATCCAGTTGACTCATTCCTAGTGTTGTTATAGCCGTGAATCATTTTATTCAGGTGTTCCTTCCAGTTACTCTTAAAGTCCCTAGGTAATGTCTTGAGCATATTGAGAAGCGTCCTATTAAACTTCATGGAAAAGCTGGTTCTCAAATTCGGTTCCCTGGTCATGATGCAATCGGTGCGGGAATCCAAATTTTAAAATGTAGTCATCAAAAATATTCTGGCTGATTTGTTGGTTGTTGGATAGGCCTGAGCAAAGCGTGTGAAGTGATCCATTACCACAAGTATGTATTCATAGCCTCCTTTTGACTCTGCAAGGTGCAGGAAATCGATTGAGACAAGTTCAAAGCGTATAGATGTCTTAATGTTCACTAGAGGTGTGCGTTGTATCCGTGCTGGCTTCTTACTTTTAATACACTGACATCTTTTCTGCAACCTCTAGTTGTCTGATGAGACTGATAACCGAAATTTCTCCTATAACTCCCTTAATCTTAAAATCTTTTCTCCACATCTGTGACTGTGACTGTTCAATGTGGTGCTCCAACGGGAATGAAGTTTCTTCCTGAACTACCTGGATATCTGATCCCCGATTGTCGGCAGCCTTTACTTCATGTTCAACACCAATGGTTCTTCAAATTCCAATAAAGTGGCAAGAATTGTTAAGTTCTCCAACCCCTTGTCTTCATCCTCGCGCTGAAAATCTGTTATTTTCCGTTCTACCCACTTTATTAAACTTAAACGGTCCATCTTCACAACATCAGCATTATCATCAACTTTTCTGATGACATCTTTGAGCTGTTTAACATCAGATTGATAAAGTCCCTCTCGTGCACTCAACACTAGTTCGAGCAAAGTGTCCTCCATTTCAACAAGTTTTTCTTGCAGGTATTACAAGCTGGACATTCCGGCAAAGTTAGTGGTTAGTCTTCATCACTTTTCAAGACCTTGATGGGCTAGCATAGACATCATCCCGGACAAGCCCCCAAAAATGTTACCCCACCTGGCCGCGGGGTGCATTTTAAGTTGAGATTGGGCGAGTCTTGCTTGCTCTGTATAGGCCAGGGTTTAGGTTATATCCCCTTAATGATGACATATACCACCTCGCCACCAGATCTGAAGAGAGAGAGAGAGAGAGAGACAAGATATTTTCAAACATCAATTTTTTTATTAACCTGAAACGAAGAGCGACTACAATAATGTCAAAAATACATTACATCCATAATACAAAAGTGGAGTTATCTCCCTTAACGTAGACCAAGGCCTTAATTATATATGTTCTTGGCATATGTTCAAAGTGTCCATGGGTATAAACATCAAGGCAAATTACAAATTACCCTATGCCACTAACTCTGCTTCAAAGATCTCAACTACTATGTTTGCCTTTAAGATTTATCAACATGTACAATTTGAATAAAGGAATAAAAATAATCAAAATCCCTAGTGTTGTTTACTTTTTTTACAAATGAAATATTGCAAGACCACGCAGAACCACGTGAGAGACCTCATAAATACTCATAATACGCATAAAAGACTTGCGGTGCTGCGCGGAAACAGTATGTTTTCCCGCCAATTGACATACACCTATTTGAGGGATTATGCATCAAGAAACTGACACTTTTACAATAAGTCTTATTGTTAACAAATTCTAACACATCTAGATAATGATATTATGCCCAGAAAATGTGTTGTTACAATCCTACATTTCAGTGGTCTACAAAACTAAACATCCACAAGTGACCGTTTCCCACGTAATCAATGGCATGGTGTACAGCGCTTTGTGAATAAATGTTCTATCACCTATCACCGAAAGGCCTTTACTTGTAAAGGTTTAAATGTTAGACAGAATTAATCCCTAATCTCGTATCACACTATCACGTACAGGATAACCAATGACAAAGTATATAAAATTATCAAAATACCTGAAGAGAGAGAGAGAGAGAGAGAGGCAAGATATTTTCAAACATCCATTTTTTTATTAACCGGAAACGAAGAGCGACGCACTCCTTAGTCTCGATTTACAAGACTCTAATTACGAACTAACCGCAACGCTTGGCAGGAGCAGGAATGCGCAACCTTCCCGGTCAAAATATTTCTGTTGTTAGATTCGGAATATAAATATTAAACACATGTAAATAGTCATATATCACCAATCGTAACACTTAGTCTCAAGTTGAAAACTTAGTTTTTTTCTTCTAAGTATGATTGGTTTGTACAATTTTATCCGTCAATCAAACATGTCATTGCCATCAGACCAACAACTAAATTTCCTTTTTTTAAAAAAAAAAACCCACTTTATTTTGCTATTTATTAGTCTAACATTAGTATTTCGAAAACTTATTAGTAAATCATACTCTTAATTAAAACTGAACTTTATTTAATCATTAATAAACTTTGATGTGTCCCTTTAATTATAATTCTTCAAACTAACTTTGACCTCTTGACTTGAACTGAGTAATGGACAATTTTAGAATTACGTTTCTGTTTTATAATTTCCGTTTCTGTTTTATAATTTCCGTTTCTGTTTTATAATTTCCGTTTCTGTTTTAGAATTCCTACATTGTTATTATAATTTCTCTGTCAGTAATGTGACCTTTTGACCTAATCACTATACAATTCTAATTTCTGTTTTGACTACCATTTCGTTTTTTACATTTCAACCAAACAGATATACTGTTATCGTACACCACTGATTGTCTAAAACAAGCCGGATTCTTAGCCTATTCCGACATTAGTATGACATAACACAATTAAATAGAACTATATCCCAAGCAAACGACTGCAGTTTCATTCACCGGAACATTAGTCTATAGTTACATAAACATGACAATCAGAATATATCTAGCTTTTAACTACACATATAGTTTACTATATCTTATATATTAACGCATCACGTGACTTTTACACACGTCAAATTTAACACAGCATGCATACCTATTGTTTATAATAAACCGACCTAATGTCAAATTACACATCCCTAATCATCTCGCGTGAACAATTTAAAGCAAAATTTAATAAATGACACAAAATAGCATTTAACAATTATATTATTTAACGTTTATATTACGTTTCTAAAGCATAATATATTTACATAAAATTATATACGGACAAAATCTACCGTATACCTCCACTGTTCTAAAAAAAAGTGTCATAAATTCTTTACCTTAACCTCCTATTAAACTCGTATTAATGACTTTGCGATAATCTCACATTTAACGAGCCCTTAATTTTAGTTTTTCCCATGAAAAACTATACCTACATCCCTAGATTAATTACATGTGATCTTAACATAACCTAACTTTTTAATCAAAAGTTAAATGACGACAACTCTGAAGCCTGGACTAAGGGTCTCAAAATTACATAGTTTTACTTATTTAACCACGTAGACGACACAAAAACACGAATAATAGCAATCAAACCTTTTAGTCAAAAGTTAAATCCATAATCTTGAGACTTTGGACTAGAGTCCCAAAATTACATTATATACGAAACAACGAAAAACACAAATTAACGAATCTCAGTAGAAACAACGGCCAACCTGGAAACTAGAGTTAAACACTCACAAACTTCATCCTTAGCTCTGCCGTCTTCCTACTGCGATCCGGAGACAACATTAGTTCCTTACTTTTTTCCCTATTCCGTTTCCTTATCATTATTATTCCTTAGTTATATCCAGTTTTTTCAAACCTACTCCCTAGACTCCCTCTTTAACTTTAAATTTACTACAGGTCATGTTAACCCGATAATATATATGATATATAATATACATATCTATAGCTAGTCATATTTTATTGTTTACTAAACCCGTCTATCAAAACTTATGATTGACTGTAATTTATTCTCTATACAGTTAAATTTCAAATATATAGTTTCTAAACAGATTTTAATTTTAAATTAATATTATTTGATCTGATAAACAAATTTAACACATTCAATGTACCAAACAAAATGATTTACCAATATCTGCGAATATCTTCACCAGATTTCGTATTTACACCAAAATTTGTTCTGTTGCTGGATTGTACAGGTGTTCTTCTTCTTAACGTCTTCCAGGGTACCCGATCTTTTAGTCACGGAGCCAAATCAAATATGTATTCTTCTTCTAAAGTGACTTCTTACCCCAAAGGTTGAAACTCCGTTACGGCACCAAAACTAATATGTAGCAGCATGGGTCTTTCGTCAGACGTGGAGAGCGGGAGATCATAATCGGTCGCCACATCCTACGTACGACCCATGCATCTTTTCTTACTACATATCTTAGTAGCCTTGAGATCGTCTAGAATTAGTCTCTAGCTGTCTTCTGCTTCACGTTGTGTATTTGTCTTACCAGGAATAACAATGCAACAGTTCGTTTTTACATTTTATATATCAGCTGGATACATTGGATACAAGCATAACAGAATAAAGTCATTCTCTCAAACCCTAGCCAGCCAGACTCGATATGGCCAAGTCTACTGAATAGAAACTTCTACATCTTTTTCCTTCTAGAACCAAGCTGCTATCTAGGAACTCAGATGGTAAACTCTCCAGAATCTAATGAAAGTCTGTCTAAAAGAGTCCCACGGTTTCTTTTATAGGCATATGAATATCATGCACAATCAAGTGTGATCATGACCCTGAACCTGTGCAATTAACGATATGATTGGTTAAATTAAGCCAAATGATGCAATCCTAAATTTCCTTGCACGTGTAATCTCGTGGTATTTTATTGAAACACAGAAACAGTTATGTTTTGGCCATATAACTCTTTCTATGTGTCAACCTGTCACTTATACCCTAAGTTGATTTAGTACACACTGCATATGTGAATATGTTTGAAATTACTAAGTTGCCAAATCATTAAGATGATTTAATATACATATTAATTCGACATTTAATGTCCATATTAAATCGATTTAATATGAGTATTAAGCCAACCAATGAGAGCATCGTTTTTAATATCTATATTAATTCCATTTAATATAGATATTAAGTCTACCAATCACTAGCAAGGAAATAATATCTGTATTAAATCAACTAATGGGAGCATCGTTTTTATTATCCATATTAAATCGATTTAATATGTGTATTATGTCCACCAAACACTAACTAGGAAATTATATGTATTAAATCAACCAATGGGAGAACTGTTTTTAATATCTATATTAAATCGATTTAATATGTGTATTAAGTCCACAAAGAACTAGCTAGGAATTAATATCTATTAAATCAACCAATAGAAGCCATCCTTTCAATGACTGGCCATTGTTTCAATAATTGATGGAAAACGACGACAGCCACACCAAATCCTAACGAAATGGCACGTTTAACTGATTTACAACAATTCATTGATGATTTTCGGAACGAAGTAAATGACTGTTGCAGAGCATTTACCGTTGAAGAAGACATTGGAGCAATTACCGAACGTTTGCTTCATCGTCTCGAGCAGTTACGCCGCGGTCTTTACCGGACAAGAGAAGGTTCCAATCCTCTTCTAGACGAAGAGCAGTTCCCCAGTCTCAGTTCACCACTGAGTGCCCTCATAGAGGCAGCTATTCGTGCATGCGAATCAAGTTGAGCAGGTAAGATCCATACACCATGTGACCATTGCGGGGTTTCGATTCCCCAGTAGTACGTGACAAGGAGTGGGGTCGCCAGTCCAGCCTCTTGGGTTTTCTCCGGGTCCTCCCACTGCTAAAACCCCTACGCGAATTATTGAAATAAAATTAAACCATATGTTAGTCACGAAATGACCTGGTTGTGTCTGATCTAATTCTTTATTGATAACATTGGTTGCATTTTTCTTTTCTATTTTATATCATTTCTAATATTGAAAAGAAAATTGTTCTCTTCTATGGCGCTTTACTTGTTTAGAATCAAGATGGAACAATTGCGTCTACCTTAGGAACCATCATTATGACGTCGTTTGGTATCTCCACCCACTGCATGCGCAATAATTCCGCGCAATCTGCTTAGGCATTGGCTTTACGGTTTACCTTAGTGGCCCGCGCAAATTTGGAATTTTTAATCTAATACTACAAGCATACCAGGCAGGCCAAGACTGCCACCACAATTAATCTCTATACTTCTATATGGCAACGAAATCAACACGGCCAACTAACCCTTAGCAGCTTTGACAATTAATATTTATATAAATAAATAGAAACACATAGCCACAAGAATACCTGTACTGGCAAGAAAAACTTATTATTACAAATCGTTGACGTTGCTCACAGCGTCGAAATGCGCGACAGTCATTGAAAGGATGACTTTCATTGGTTGATTTAATACATATATTATTTCCTAGCTAGTGATTAGTGGACTTAATACACATATTAAATCGATTTAATATAGATAATAAAAACAGTTCTCCCATTAGTTGATTTAATACAGATATTATTTCCTTGCTAGTGATTGGTAGACGTAATATCTATATTAAATGGAATTAATATAGATATTAAAAACGATGCTCTCATTGGTTGGCTTAATACGCATATTAAATCGATTTAATATGGACATTAAATGTCGAATTAATATGTATATTAAATCATCTTTCTGTCCACATCCGCCAGCCATAGACGTATTCTGCCATTGCCGCTGTCCGTCCGATAAAAAAATTTGTGCACCCTCTACAGGTAACATTTTATCCGGTATATGATTATATCCCAAAGATCTCTGATGGGTTCGATTTTGAAAGAAATTAGTGCTAAATACAAAAGATTAAATGAAACGTGGATTATTGTGTACTATAATAGTTGTTTATTTATATCTAGTTAATTCAACTAAATCATTATTGAAAATATTCATTTTGTACAAGGGGTATACGTTGCATTTTCCACCTCCATACGTTTCGGTGTGTGCGCTTCAAGGTACTGTTCGCTCACTTGGATTCTTAATTTGCGATCTATGAAGGTTCATTCGAAGGTTTAGTTGGCCTTATGTGTTACCAATGTGCTTCCCTTTACAACCATAATATTATATAATAAGTTAAACTACATGCTTTGTTTTGTTTTACATGTTTGAACATATCTTTAATCCCCCACATTTGGCAACAATAGGTTTATTATTTTCTGAATCAAATTGTGAGAAAGTGAGAATTCGTCTCAAGTTTTGGGGTTGTTTTAGACTGTTGATCACATTTGTTTTGTTCATAATATACATGTATTTAAGTTTTTCACTTTTAAATAACTGTGGTAAATGTATCTACTGCATGTTCTTAGTGACACTACGAGTAGAAAATTGTCTGTCATTTGATCAAAATGTATTTGAAACGGCCAAACATTAGTGGCATACCAAGAATTGCCATCCCATTACTTTCTTACACGAGGGAACCAATTTCAGATCAAGCTATATAACATCTCTCTCTTGAAAAATCGTATTTTGTTTACATCGCGCTACTGAACATCAACCATGTTTGGACCTAGTCGAAGAGGGCTGTCGGCGTTCGTTTGGCTTCGAGTCGTTTTGGCCTACTTGGATGTTAAGGAAGTTCTTTCGGTCCAATAGAATATAACTTTTATTTTTACGGGATTCAAGACCACAGTTGTTTGTCCAACTAACTTGAATATTTAATTGGCCCCGAGAGATGTAGTGTTTTCATATTGTTATAAACTCCATACAAATTTTATCCTGAACTGACACGTGATGAAAATTTGGAAGGAGGATAGGCGTACACAATAACAACTCGGTCCAGAATATGCAAAAGTCATCGGGCGTTGCATAGATATCCCTTTGTTTAAGAATATGCCTCGAGAACTCTGGAAAAGTTTTAAGTGGAATTTAGGCTGGAGTGATGATCAGACTAATTGCATATGTAACCTAATTTCTCATGAAGCCTTCAACAAAAGTAAAACGATTTTTATATAATATTATTACATAGGCACACCTAAAATCAAGGACCTTAATAATTATGTCTGGCTCATTATCACCCGGTTGGTACTGGCGTGCCATTAAACATCAATTACATCATTTCATTTCATTTCTTCAATCAAAGTTATGTAATGCAGAACATGACATAGGTGCCTGTGGATGTTCTCTCTGATTATATAATTTTGTCCTTTTCGGGTTTTGTAGATGGGCCCTCCTTTAGCGCTGATTTTACGGATGTAATTGAGCTTCTATATCGTAAATAATTCTGTTTCTCGAAATAAGTACATAATAATTTTCATCTTGAAATAATAAATTGTAGATATCAATAATTTAAGGGGTTATATTTTCAGTGCTAATGCACTTTCGTACATCAGTACTTGCCGTGGTCCTAGGTGTCTAATTATGATCTCACACCAAATTTGATTTTACACAATTTTTACTTCTCCCTGTTTCTGATACACAGAGCTAGTGGTGCGGCCATGATGTTTACTATTGAGGCACGAATACCAAGACACTAATATGACTTGCTGAGCACCAAGCAATCTTCTTACATCACTGACCATAGATAATAATAATAATAATAATAATAACAAGTTTCGTCATTTCTTTAAGTGGCCGTTCTTTACGAATACAACTAGCGCGGTAGCTCAATGATTAAGCGCTGGCTCGATAATCAGATGGTTCGATCCCGATTTTTCATAAAAACAGTCAACGGTATAATACGACCAATGGTCTCTTTATCAGTTGTAAAGCACGAGTCCATGTCACATACCTCGATAGTATCTTTAACAATTTTAATATAATTATGAGACCATAATATTGCACCTTGATCGTCTCTTTAACAGTTGTAATAGACGAGGCGATATATTGCTAATGTACTCCTGGTACTTCTCGTGATCGCAGTGATTTAAGATTTTCTTAACTCACATCCAATTTCAGATGAATAGGTCAATAACTTTTGATTTTACCCAACTTCTCTTTAACAGTTTGAATGCGTACTTTGGTGGTCTCAATACTATTTTAATGCATGAGACCATGTCGTATACCTCGATGGTCTCTTTAACAATTTTGATACACGAGACCATAGTTAGCACCTTGGTGGTCTCTTTAACAGTTGTAATAGATGAGACCATATTAGTTTAAACAATATTTTATTCAATAAACTGAACTGGATTGAACAACAGGCAAAGGCCTATAAGTTCTCTCCAAACATATCAAATAGTTATAGACCGGGAGCCCAGTGGGTCAACCTAGCTGAAAAGTGTACCAATTTTCTCCTATATGGTATCAATGTATGTATATCTGGTATCATCAGAATGTAAGTCTGTCGGGTTTCTGGTGGTGGGTGTGGTATTCCACGCCCTAAATGCCATTTAGGTCATTTCGAGACTAAAATATAGTTTTAATTTTATTTCAATAATTCGCTTGCGCGTAGGATCTTTAGCAGTGGGAGGAAACCGGAGGACCTGGAGAAAACCCACGAGGTTGGACAGGCGACCCTACTCCTTGTCACGTACAACCGGGGATTCGAAACCACGCCAGTTGACACAATGACAGGCCTAATGATACAGCGCGCACGTGCTTAACCATTCGGACATCACCCCCCCCCCCCCAAGGGTGTAGAGAGGAAATGGTCGGATGCAACGTAGGTCGTTCTGTTTCAGTGGCGAATCCCGAATCCCGAATAACGTGCTGGCTCGTTATTCGTTATTCGTCATTGGCGAATCCTGAATAACGTGCTGGCTGGTTATTCGGGATTCGGCAACACAACAGGTGATTGCTGGAGAGGACTGCCCCGTGCACTATAACAAACCAGTTAGCACCCTATTCGCTCGACAAACAGTCGTCTCCTTGTTAGTCGGTCACCCAACGTACCCTTACCCCTACGGTCAGGGGTAGCGAGGAAATGGTCGGATGCAAGGTAGGTCGGTCTATTTTAGTGGCGAATCCCTAATAACGTGCTGGCTCGTTATTCGTTATTCGTTATTGGCGAATCCCGAATAACGAGCCAGCACGGTATTCGGGATTCGCGAATCCCGAATCCCGAATAACGTGCCAACTTCACGTTGCCTTGATATCTTATCCTGAAAACTTATAATACGTAAGTAGACCTGGCGGTCATCTTAAATGTACATGCTAATAAAATGCTGTTGTTCATTGTTTATGATTGAATCATCTTTCTTCGCCAATATATTCCATAAATACTTGGAAAAAAATCAGAAATGGGCAAAGGGAACTCGGAAAATGTATTGTAGGTAATTTGGTGGACATTTTGGATTTGTAACCGCCATATTGGGCTAATAAAATGCTGTTGTTCATTGTTTATGATTGAATCATCTTTCTTCACCAATATATTCCATAAATACTTGAAGAAGAAAAAAATCAGAAATGGGCAAAGGGAACTCGGAAAATGCATTTTAGGTAATTTGGTGGACATTTTGGATTTGTGACCGCCATATTGGATTTGAGACGAATTTCAGTCGGGCCTAGAAGCTTATTTCAAATATTACGGTCTAAGATAGATGGATGATATCACGACTGATCAATCAAGACTACCTTCGATTACCTTTACACGATCAGTCACTTCCAGTCGTGCGAGAGTACTCCCGGTAATGCTATCAGTATAGGATGTTAACTAAAGAAGACCTGATCGAGGGGGTATTTGATCGGAGAAGGGGGCGGGGGTAAAAAGTCGCGGAAGGTGTTTGACAAGGGGGGGGGGGGGGTATTACCGGCGGGTATTTGATCGGTGACAGGTCATATACTCCCCGGTCAAATACCCCCCGCGACTTTTTACCCCCGCCCCCTTCTCCGATCAAATACCCCCTCGATCAGGTCTTCTTTAGTTAACATCCTATACTGATAGCATTACCGGGAGTACTCTCGCACGACTGGAAGTGACTAAGATGTACAACTCATCAGCCACCATAGACAGGCGAATTCGGTAGAGCGACCAACCAAGATCACCCAGAATTTAGTGCAAGATTCCTTGCTATTTCCAACTGAAGCTTGTGAGAAAGCTGTATCTCTCAGTGTGACTGTGAACCTCCCCATTTACGACAGACTGACTACCCAAGGCCAACACGGAGTTTGGAATTATTACCATACCATTCCTTGTGATTTCTTTATTACCTACCCCATTATTGTATTCAATTTTGGTAAGTAACGCGAGTTATCCATTTGCTGTGCAAAGGGAGTTCGCCTACCGATGCCAAAATTACTATTCGAATACAAAATGAGAGTAACATACGACAATTTTCTCTTTTTTATAATTGTATAGAAAAGAAAATTATGCACATACAGCTACAATGCCTCTAACTTTAAATACAATTACAATATACAACTTATTATTTCCCTATGGCATAATAAAACAAATACAACTTAAAATACATGCTAGTTATTATTGTGTAGAAAAAACAATACAAAAATACAAATTATCCTGACCGATAACATGACTCTAACTTTAAATAAAATTATAGCATACACCTTATTATTTCTCTATGGCATAAACAAATACAACTTAAAATACATGCTAGTTATTATTGTGTAGAAAAGACAATACAAAAATACAAATTATCCTGACCGATAACATGACTCTAACTTTAAATAAAATTATAACATACACATTATTATTTCTCTATGGCATAAACAAATACAACTTAAAATACATGCTAGTTTAGTTATTATTGTGTAGGAAAGACAATACAAAAATACAAATTATCCTGACCGATAACATGACTCTAACTTTAAATAAAATTATAGCATACACCTTATTATTTCTCTATGGCATAAACAAATACAACTTAAAATACATGCTAGTTCAGTTATTATTGTGTAGGAAAGACAACACAAAAATACAAATTATCCTGACCGATAACATGAATTTAACTTGAAATAAAATTATAGCATACACCTTATTATATCTCTATGACATAAACAAATATAACTTAAAATACATGCCAGTTATTATTGTGTAGAAAAAACAATACAAAAATACAAATTATCCTGACCGATAACATGACTCTAACTTTAAATAAAGTTATCATTTACTTAATAACATGATCCCGGCTGTTATAGATGTATGAATTTAAGCAATTGTCATTTTAATGCTCTCTTTGTTTTCTAAAATGTTCTCCCATTCGCTTCGAAAATCGGGGAAACTTAAATATGTTGACGGGAGCTCGAGTGAGGGTCCACATGTATGGATAGTTGGTATACGTTGACAGCCATGCCGAACGACAAAGCTCACTAGTATTTGATCTACGCAAATAACATCGAACCCAGTTAACAACCTTAATAGTCTCTTTAGTTGCCTCGAATCTCTTCCTCTAGTAAACCTTTTAAGATACTCAAAAGATGTACTTTCTTCTTTACACAAAGGGGTAGCGTTGAAGAGTTTGATGACCTTTTGAACAGTTGTCTTCAAGCTATCATAAATGTTTAAAATCGAGTCAATGTCGGGAAGAAGGACACGAAGTCCACTACTACAAACGGCCTTCATGGAATCTAATGCATATTTTGGTTCCTGTATAATCACTCTATGTGCCACTTGCAAGATAAAAGCATTTAATTCATCCTCGTGTGGTATAGCATGAGACTGAAATCGGTCCAAGAGGCCCAGAAGTTCATCTCTATCATAATCGCCCCCCTTTATAGCTTCACACAGGACGTCTTTTTCTGTGTTAGATAAGAAAAGGAAAAATGAATCTTTCAGAACTGAAGGTGTTAAATGTTCCTCTCCGAGTATTAAAGCTATGGAAAATGCTGGAGCCAAATTAACTGGAAAATACTTATGGTCTATAAAACCCTTGAGTAATATCCTGCCAATGGCACCCCATTCCTCTTGGGAATATTCATTGACTAAAATGGGGACTCGGTAAGTCTCTCCGTCGGTATTCTTTTGATAGAAAGAATCCCAGAAACCGGCATAAGCATCTCTAGACACCCCATCTGCGTCTTGCCCTAACTCATTGACAAAAGAAATATTTAAAATTAAATAAAGAATATCTTGATTTTTAAAAATTCCGATCAATTCATTTTGCAATATTGTTCGATGCAAAGTTATGTTCATACAGTTTGCATCTGCTAAACCTGCCTGTTGAAGTTGGTAGTTGTGGTGATTGATTCTAGTTTGATCCTGGCTAATTCTTCTAGGCTGTTCTCGATCGGTAGATGAACTGGATACGTTACGATGACTTGTATCCTGTATATGTTCTTGAAAAGGATTGGTACTGTTTTCGGGTTGTAGTTGAGTGTCGATATTTCCAGATTGTTGGTAACTGGTGCTGTGACTCTGAGTGTCAAGTATACTGATTGGCTGCTGTGGTATATCAGAACCCATCATGGCCTGTTGCAAAATGTCAAAAGATGGCGTTTGAATATCATTATAGACATACCTGTCCAAAAATTCTGTTGGTTCAAGATCGTTGCCCGTATCGTCTTCATGCGATGTTTTTGTTGCTTCACTGTCTGGTTTCAATGTTCGGACTTTCTTCACCTGAGAAGTTAAATCTGGTAATGTATTTTCATCATCAATGGCTTTCGTAACCATGTAAAACCTCAGAGCTTTTAGCTTTGTTGTTTGACTAATATGATGTAGTGTTATGGTCAAATCTAATTTCGTATGTGTTTGGTCAGTAATGTAGAAACTGAAGTCTTTAACATGACCCTTTTTTGATATTTCGTTCGGAAAAAACAATTGCTTGGCCTGAACAAGTAACTCGGTAAGCGAACTATCTAACTGCATATCAAATGTTCTGGTTCCACCACCATTTGGAGATCTAACTTGTTTCAATCCATTTGCACCATAGTCATGTAACCAACCCAATTCTATTTTCCTTCGTCCTTTTATCGCATTCTTGTTTCCCTCTTGTGGTGTTGATCGTCTTCCATGTTCGCTCCGGCTTCCTTGTAACCTGGAGACTAATCTCTCTCTTAAACTCCGCTTTCTGTCATTGATCTGTCCGGGTGTATATTGTTTGGCAAATAATGTTACAGCTAAACAGTCTCCATATTTTGGTAAATATTTCTGCAGTTGATCGATTTCAATTTTAGCCAGAACTTGTTCATCTATCTAGAATACGAAAAGATTAGCCTAAGTATATTAGTTGTTTCACAAATATCGTGAATGGTAAAATACAATCCAAGCAGATAAAAATGCAGTTGTGACATTAGACCCCCCCCCCACCCGGTGTCGGCTATCGCTCTTACCCATGACACCTACATCCTGAAGCGTCTCCCAGGACACAATCTTTGGAGGTCCCCTACCTACCCGCTAAGTTATTCTGTTCAGGGACAGATATGCAAGCTCGCATCAATCTGACATAAACATACATACATGCGTAAACATAGAATTATTGGATTCGTTGCAACATTTTTGTATCGAAGTAATGAGAAAATAACTGTATAGTCGAGTGATAGACAAATTGGCTGTTAACCTATGAAATCTGTCCATCCCGACAGATAGTCTCGACAATGCCGACAGATAGTCCCGACAATGTCGACAGATTGTCCCGACAAACACCCGACAAAAACCAGCTTGGAGAAGGGGGCACCCCCCCCCCCTGGGCCGTATGCCTATGGCCATTGGCCGACGGCCTGCTCCACTGAAATAGGGAAGCCGGATTGGAAAATCCCGATGATTTTTCTGCAATTTATTTTTTTTGCAAAACTTTTGGCACACATCGACCCATTTCGCCTCTCGGTGTTCTGTCACTGCATCTGTTCATTACACATAACTGGCCACGACGCACCCCGTCTCCTTGTCGGGGCCATGCCCCTACCTCGTAACCCACTATGCCTAGAATGTCCAAACTATGACATTATGTTACAGATAATATATGTTAATCCGTACATCCTGATCTATATTGACTTTTAAGTAAAAATACGGCAAGAATGCAGGCAGACATAATGGAACACATCGAGATTTTCGAATAATTATTTAATCACAGGTCTATTTTGCCTGGTAAATATCCAAAAAGGTAAAAAAAAGTCTTACGCTTACCCTCTCATCTTTCATTTTCTCTATTAATTCAGAATCAACATTTCTACTTTTCAAAAAGTTTTCCATGTCTACCTTCAAAAATAGAAAAAAAAACATACACATTTATATTTCATTTAAAATGACAAGAATCGTTAATGAACACTCCAATATTAATTTGAAGGTTCAAAATGATATGGTGGATGTAATAAGGTTATGGTGGAACAATACAAATTCCGTATACCATAGCATCTTCGACATTGTTATCTTTAATAAATTATGATCCAAATAATTCTCATTATGACGTTTGAACTGTTGACCAAATTGAACAAAAAACAATAATGATAGGTCTATTATAAATCAATCTCGAAAAATAAGTATTTGATTAATATTTATCGTGGTTTTCAATGAAGTTTGTATTTGTATGATATTGTATGTTTTGTCGTAATATGTTGCTCTCATAGTATCAGGGGTGTTTTGGTAAATTTGGAAGTAGGGGGGCCCGAAGTGGGCGTGGCAATCGACTATCACAGCCCAGTAGGCAAGGGTTCAGGGACGCCTAGGCCCCGGAAGCAATGAAAGTGAGAAAGCTCGTATATGCGATCTGGGCTATTTTGAGCAAGACAATTTAGATTCACTATCATTCTAAGAATGATCTTAATTTGTGCAATTTTTACTGAAAAGTAAGAAAAAGTTGTTCTCATAAAACAGTTATTTTCCCGCCATTTATTGTAAATTTAATCGGTAATATACATGAACATTTCAGCTGAAAATGTTAATAAAGATAGCCTTGCGAAGCAAGGTGACATATGCCCACCAGCAGCTTTGATAATGTCACATTAGTGTGTACAAGGTATGCGTCCTTTGGTCCATTCACATTGTGATTACTCTACAGGCAACAATTCTCCAAGAAAGAAAATTATACGACGGCAATCTACGATCACATTACACTGCCCAAGGAAGCAATTTTTGATAGGGGATTAAAACATAAAGAAGGTGTGTTACTTGCACGAACAGTCTCCGATGGCGCCGCAGGCGCAAAGCAACTGGAGGAATACCTTGGGACCTCCCATAGAAAATTTTGACATTTCAGGTCCTACATATGGCATTTCGTGCATTTTCAGGTCATTTCAACAACAGTCAAAAGTCTGTCCAAGTTGAAAAAGTAAATAACTAGGGGGGCCGAGCCCCCTGCCCCCACCCCCCAGGAAAACACCCCTGCATAGTATTATTACCGAGGTAGATGGATTAGAGTTAGAGGGGTGGATTCGTAACCTTGTAACCAAAAGGTTGCGGGTTCGAGCCCCGAAACTGGCAAAGTCCATTCCTGTGTCCTTGAATAAGACACATAGGCCTTATCCCTATTATCTTCCAACTAGCAAAATCCAGTGATTTGCTGTACCCAAAAATTCCATATGGAACAGTTATTTGTTTATCGTGCAGAATAGAGCTATCGATTAAATATGGCGTCCGCTGTTGGTACACGCTTCGAAGTTTGAAACTTCTAAAACTTTTCAGATGTATATTTACTGTTGTTAAATTTATTTGCTTTTCTTTAAGAATGCTGATGATGGAAAGATAAAATTGTTACAGGGTCTGTGATTTACTGACACCACAAATCCCGTATTGGGTCACTAACATGCACTGTAACTTATATTATTCCAGTCTATCCAGCTGTAATTGGGTACCCATAAAATGTCTGGAACAAATATATTGGGTAATGCTTGTAGGTATATTCTCCCATGGGATGAGATTGAGTGCAGCTATACTGCTTCGCAGAATAAACGTTATTATAAGGAGGGTCCCAGATAATTTATGGAGGATAAAACTGCTTAACGTTGTGTAAAGCGTTACTAAAAGTCCTCAAAAACGTCTAAATTAGCAATGTTAATTAATTTTAAGCTAACTTGTGCGTTTTAAAAAAAAAAAATAGTCAGCTAGGTCTAAATGCTCGACCAAGGTATTTTCAACGACAAGAAGAATGTGCGCCTAGAAGAACACGAGTAAACATAACCACGGCTTTCAGCTAGACTCGATTAAAACTCTTCTATATGAAGTTTACAAATAGTGTATTATAGTCACGTTTAATTTGTCACTAATGTCTACAGTAATCAGCTCTGGATGCTTATCTGGGCACGTGTTCGGTTAAGCGACTTTCGTGCTCATGTTAAAACCACACAAAGTTGATAGTTGACAATTTCCGACAAGGTATTTACAATATTTTTCTATAGTTTGGCGTTTAATTTGCATACTTTAACGGACTTTTTTTTGAGACTCAGATATATCTGGGACTGGTACTTTAATTCAATAATCGACCAAACAATATGAGTGTCAGAAAGAAGAATATTGTTTAGCTATACGTGTACGTTATAATGTGCTGTTGGTTAACTGGTTACTATTCACTCTTCAACAAAGGCACTGGCACCGGTTTAGAGAATGATGTCAACGATAGGTAAAATACCAAATATTGATTCAAAATGCTTATAATATTAATAATAATAATAATAATAATCTCGTCATTTTACAAGGGTAGCAAATTTGGCCTGAGGCCTGTTTTGAATTAGGCCCTTGGCGCATATCGTGGGAATGTTTCGATCATTATTGCAGGAGGAAACCGAAGAACTCGGGTGAAACCTGTCTGATTGGATGGGAGACCGAAGTTCCCTTTCACTAATACAAATATAAAGTTCTTGCTCAGGACAGGAATTGAACCCCAATCGCCTGCATTGGCAAAAAGCCGCCTCTCTATCGACCAGCCTACACGTCAACATGCCCCGATGTGGTTTGTTGTTTTTTTTAAAGTTGTGGAGCAATTTTATAAAGTAAGACAAAAAGTGAGCAAAATACACTGAATTTAGAATTTTCAAATTAAATCTAGGTTTAGAAGAAAACAAAATCCCTTACCAATAATATACGTCTGCTTCTTTGAAAGTTCAATATGGGAATGACAATAATAATACAACATTACAGGAGGCGGTGTGATCGGAATTTCAAAGAAACCGTGTTATTTACTAGTAACGTGACAACATCAAAGGAATGAACTTTATCGTGAAAATCTGACTAACACTTACGATATTACTCTTTGAAAGTACCGACAGAGGAATTTTCAGATGGTTACAATGTTTTTCACATTTTGTCAATCACATATTCGATAAGTTTATATCATATTATCCATACCGGTAACTTTATTTCAAAAAATATTCTTATCTGGTGGGAGGGGATATACTACGCGAGTATTTTTGGCTCTAAAATAAATAGACTATGTCAGGAAATAAATAGACTGTCAGAGTACAACTGTCACGTGACATAGTCTAGTTATTACACACTACATAAAGTGAATACAGTCTTTAAACCTTGTGTGAATTGCCAAAAGTTTAGGTTTTTCAAAGCTTTGGTAAAATCAACAATAATATTTTTTGTTGTCTGAATTAAAGAGTGGATCACTGATTAGCGCAGGGGACCCGGATTATGCCCCCCCCCCCACTGTACCGTGTACAAGTTGATTCAGCTGATGGAACTTAATTTCAGCTCTTCGCATCATACAACCAATTAAAACTCGATGCCTAGAATCCCAACATAACATAATTATGTATATATATAGAGCTCATTTTCCTCTTTAAGATCCATTTTCCGCGCCCTAAGACGAATCTCTACCTATATTATACACACTGTAGCGACATGGCTAAACCCATACGACATAGATCATAATTATGTCCTCCGGTGTCTTTTCCACCGGAGGTCATACCCAGGTACTTAGATCTCTTGGCGAGTCTATCAAAAAAATTTAATACCCTCCTACAAACAAAATTAAGTAGCTAGGTGGCTTGCTACACTGTTACTGTACTATTTTAAAACACTCAATGGCCAATATATCATCTAATTTAGCTGTAATCTATGAAAATAACCGTTTATTCGAAGAATTACCAAAACATTCATTCCATTTTGAATTTTGTGTCGTATTGTGCGCATGTCCTAATACTGCTTTCAATGACTTTAATTGTGAAGAGTTAATAAGGGAGATAATAAAAACATGCGGCGACGACGAATCATCTCCACTAAAAAAATATTCAACTCGATTACTGCCAGTTAAAGTTACTCACGGTATTATTTATGCCCCCAAAATGACCGCTAAGGAGTACTCTACAGATAAAGGTGAAGAAAAACATTACAGGCTAGTTCTTTAGTACCGTATTTGTTCCCATAGAAATCACTGCGGAACTCGATTTATTTTTTCGCATGTATCAAGAACACTTGTTACTGACCTAGGCTAGGCTAGGTCAGTTATTACGGACTACATACGACACAACTCGTGACAACTGTGCTTGACTACTCCATGACCAAACACGATAGCAGATGGCGTACATTTTGTTTACTGTCGGTACTATTTATTTGAAGACAGACTCGGTTTTCCAATTTATAATATCTACGTCATTGGGGATTTCCGATTTATAGTATACTCACTGGTTGCTATTGCCCGCCATGGGGTTGACTAGAAACGCGCGTGCTTGCGTAAGTTTAAAAAATTTTGCTATATGTTTATCATGGACTATTTTGGTAATTTGTCTGATATATTTCCATATATTTAGATTGTTTTTTTTTAGAAATTTTTAGCAAATGTTAATGTTAGGAGTTTTTGAATTCTAGCTGAAGTAAATTATTTTTTTTACAATTTATAGCGAATTAAGTTATCGTCTCTGAGAGGCAGGCGTAGTATTTTAAATGGCAGCCATTTGCCATCATGTGTATTCTCAAAGTAGGTACACATGATGTAATCGTATGGGCTAAACCTATATATATAGTAAAGGCTATGGATACTTGGGTACAGTTCAAGGTAATTTGGTTATTTGATCCACGGTAAATAGGCCCAGGGCCGTAATTCCCGGGGGGGGGGGGGCCCCCCCCCAAAAAAAAAATTAGGTAAAATAAATTTTAGTTTTACAGAGTCGATAAATAGTAAATTAGACACTTTTTGTCATTTAAATAATTTAATTTGGCCTGGAATTGTACCTGACCAGTAGGCTAAAACTTACTTAAATAAGTAAATTGGTACTTTCGCACTATAGGTGTCAGTTTCAGTAGCAAATTCCCTGTTCCGGCCTTCTAGTTAGCCTTATATATAGTGGGTCTATGCTGCCATAGTTTATGAGACACTGTATTCTTTTCGATTAAAGACTATGAACCCACTAATTCCATGTACTCATTATTAAACTAGTGCTTCTGTAACCGGAGTCTATATTGATAGACTCATAGGGGTGGGGGGGGGGAATTGTAAAGTGGGAATACGAAGGGGGAATTTCGTATTCCTTCTATTAAGTCCTACTGTGCCCGTGTCTCGTCCATGAAATAATAATAATAAAAAAAAATGGTAAAAATCAATGCCAGAATGCATCAAAAAGCTTTAGTTTTTTTTATCAGGAAGCCAGCTATTGCAAATTACATGCAGTGCAATATTTATTATATATTATTTGCTTGCAATAAAAACGGCAAAAAGAGAAATAGGACTTTAGAAAAAAATGAATAATAACTGAATAGCTCAGTTTGTGTCAATTCAAATTAGGCATCAAAATTAGCAGGTTTTGCGTTCGCAAGTTAAACTCAACAACATTTAGCGTCCATTATGGTACAAAGAGATTAGACAGCAATTTTTGACCCGGTGGCGAAGCACTGATTAAAACCAATGAACATTTTAGCCTAACTCAGTTATTTTTCCATAACAGTTGTATACCCTTCAAAAACATACGAGAGGGACTAGGCTTATCTATTATTGTTAACATACAAGAGACACGCCCCCCCCCCCCACCCCATAAAGAAATTTTCACCCCCCCCCCCCACAATAAATTATGAAATTACGGCCCTGAATAGGCCACAGGGTGATTTGGTCATTGGTCATTGGTTATTTGGTCAGATGTAGATTGGTCTCAGTGGAAAGTCGTAGGACTATCAACTGCTAGGTGATTTGGTGCCGTGGGTTCGAGGACCGCTCTGGGCAGAAGAAAATAATTCGATGCCAAGGCCCGTGCTTTATGTGGAGTGACCTCTGTGGTCCTCCATCTCCCTTCAAAAACCTATAACTGTATTCAAAGTCCCGTAACTCCGTTTAAAGTTTAACGATTTTTCTGAATTTCAATATGCCATTGGGTGAACAAATTCCGTGAAAAACTCAACGTACTGCCCGTACTGGGATATTTGTCCCGCAATTAATGCTGTTCACAAAGCCACATTTAAAGGGACAATTTCACTCTTGCTGGCGAAAAAAAAAATTGCCTTTTTTGAAGTTCTAAATGTGTTAGTAGCCTACCTTTAGTTGAAATCATCCCATTAAATTCTATTTTTCGAGTCTAAAAAATTTGAAAATATTTTATATTTCAATTTTAATTTCAATCGGCCACGTGGATTATATCTTGTCATTTCTAGTAAAATAATCAAACTAATTGTGGTTTTGTCCAATAATTACTGCACCGAACTGACGTTAGCGGACAGCGGACAAAGGGAGCGTTTTTTTTGGGTTTTTTTAGGAGTGTTGTGTCGACTGGACTATTACGTTAGCCTACAGACATATAGCCTATTGTTTTCTTTGTCGGTTGAAAGGGTATATATATTTTAAAAAATAGAACATTTTGGTTTTTTATTAGTAGTAGTGGTAGTATGTATTTTATACGTGTAATTCTTACGGCATAAGGAGTTCCCTGTAGAATGTTTTTCCAGCCTCTTCAGCTATGAAATTCATAGTAATCTTTAGCTACCGAAATTTTTCTTATTTTTTTAAATAAGTTGTTTCAGACGAAAAATATAGCACCAGTAAAGTGAAATGACTTATAATACTACAATTTATTGACCTAAATAAAGATCCGGATACTTTTTTTTTGCTAGCAAGAGTGGGATTGTCCCTTTAATGGTTTTTTTTCGCTATTGTGGAGGATTTTACATTGGTCTTGGTTTTGTTTTAAAAAATATGAAAATCAGTGAAGTTTGTGGGATTGTTGTTCTTGTCTGATCAAAACTTTACAAATATTGAATATTCTTCAGCTTCACCTCATCCGAATATTAACTTGAATATCGTATTTTTAATATGCACATGTCAATTACTGTCTTATGATTAGAGATAACGAGCTCAAATTTGAATTGGGAGCAGTTAACATCGCTCATTGAAATATCTCATTAACTGCCATTTTCAAGATTTGTTAGAACATTATGTGCGTCAGAGCTGGACTGGCCTATGTGTCATTGTGTCAGTGTGCACATGCGCCCTCCTGAAGCGCCGTTAAGAGCGAGAGACTTCAAAAGTAAACTTTATAAATACGTTATAATGGCGCCCCTAAACCATCGCTGATGGCACATCCCCTGAAACACTCCCGTGTGGTTACGTTTTACAGTTTTTGATGGGGGGGGGGGTCACAGAGAATTATTCGACAGAAAGCTAAGCACGGGTCTATGTGTCATTGTGTCAGTGTGCACATGCGCCCTCCTGAAGCGCCGTTAAGAGCGAGACAGTTCAAAAGTAAACTTTATAAATACGTTATAATGGCGCCCCTAAACCGTCGCTGATGGCACATCCCCTGAAACACTCCCGTGTGGTTACGTTTTACAGTTTTTGAGGGGGGGGGGGCACAGAGAATTATTCGACAGAAAGCTAAGCACGGGTCTTGACATCGGAAATTTGTCTTTTCCCAGGAGCAGGCCTCAAAGCTACGGCACAAAACGCATAGAAGTTGATCGTGGGATTTTGTTGTGCGGACGTACGATCGTGTTATGAAAAGGGCTAAGTTTTACATAGTCGTTTTCAGCCACCATAATAACAAATATTTGTGGTCTTAACCTAGGCCTACTACCGGCAAAAGAGTTATAATATTGTTCAACTTGTGTGTTTACTTATAGGCTAAAGGGGGTATGCGAAAAGTGACGTAGTAAGGTTTTCTGGGGTCTCCCTATAAACTGAATGACGAATGACAACCGAATGACGAATGACATAAATTTCTAAAGTGCCCCCTTTAGGTGAACATTTCTTAATTTATGTTCATTCAGTTTAGACCCAATGGCAGTAATGTTGACCTAAAGAGAGCAGTTGTTGTTTAGAAACTTCTTGTCATTCGTGATTCGGTTTAGGGAGATTCGGAGGGAGCCGTGGTGGCTCAGTGAGTACGGTGCTTGCTCGCTAACCAGTAGGTCGTGGGTTCGATCCCCGGTCGAGGAAAGATCATCGGGATTTTCAAATCCGGCTTCCCCTTGTCAGTGGCGCAGACCCGAGGGGCTAGCAAGGAATAGCACCTAGTTGTTCGGATGGGTCGAAAAACCGAGGTCTCTTGTGCTTTTTTTTTCATAAACAATATTTTATTCAATAAATGAATTGGATTGGGGAAAGGCAAACATGCCTATCTAGCCCCTATCCATGTCTCTGTCTCTTGTGCCCCCTGTCTCTTGTGCTGCATCAGGGCGCACGTTAAAGAATCCAGACAGTTGGAAATCGACGAAGAGTAGGCGAGTTATCGCCGGCTCCTGGCAAAATTTCCCTCATTGTACCCTGCATGTCGTTGCCTGTCTTCATTAGCCAATTAAATAAGTGCATAAAAGTAGGACGTTCAACCCCATTTCATTTCATTTCAATTAGGGAGATTCGGGTCTCTGTCAAATTTGCATTCACATCCAACAATCTATGTAAGCTATGTAGTTTGTAGTTCAAAAAGATAACGCGATATGATTGTACTCATTACGAAAACTTACCGCTTCTTCGTACACCTCGCAATCAGTTTAGAAACAAAACTAACTCTCTGATGACCATGAATCGAATGCAGTCTACGTTAAGCCATTGTGACCATACAACTAGTTGAATTTGGTATATTTAGTCTATTTATATTAATCATTTCGTTTAAACGAAATAACTAATTCGTTTAAACGAAATAATTAATTCGTTTAAACGAATTACGAAATAATTAATTCGTTTAAACGAATTACGAAATAATTAATTCGTTTAAACGAAATAATTAATATAAATAGACTTGTATACACAAATTCCAACTAGTTGTATAGTCACAATGGCTGGACGTAGACTACATTACATGTAATAAAAGCCAACCTTTTGACACCCACCCACCCCATGTAAGGCATGCATGTATGTCGCCACTGGAATGACCCCCAAACCCCCTCCCCCTCCCGTTACATAACAGTAGAGTATCCCCCTCTGTCACCAAGTACCTGCCGTCTGCTGATAGTGACTGGCGGCCAATTTGGTTGATATTCTTTCGAGTTTTGGGAGGTCCATGTAAACTGCTAAACGATGACAAAACGTTGCCATTTTTGACACCCACCGCCTGTGCCGTTATGAATTGCATTGAAACGTTGTGGTATGTTGTGGTTAGGACGCTTGTTTCTCATGATGGGGGCTCGGTGTTGTAGAGTGAAATGAGGGTCCGGTGTGGCAAAGTAGAGTAAGTCCCTATGTGGCCGAGTGGGGGGGGGGGGTGTCCGAGTGGTGGTAGAAACCCGATATGACTGAGTCCCCTTTGTCACCAAGTACCATTCCGTCTGCTGATAGTGACTGGCGGCCATTTGGCTGATATCCTTTCGAGTTTTTGGAGGTCCATGTAAACTTCTAAACGATGACAAAACGTTGCAATTTTTGACACCTACCACCCACCGCCTGTGTCGTTATGAATTGCATTGAAACGTTGTGGTATGTTCTGCTTATGACGCTCGGTGTGGACGATGGAATGAGAGTCCGGTGTGGCCGAGTAGAGTAAGTCCTTGTGTGGCCGAGTGGGGGGGGGGGGGGTCCGAGTGGGGGTAGGAACCCGATATTACCGAGTGGTTAGGACGCTTGCTGCTCATGGTGTGACAGAGTTTTTAGGATTCTTGTCGCTCATGGTGAAGATCCCTAGTATGGCCGAATGGTCGAGATGTTTAACAGGGGTGGGTGGGTGGCAAAAATGGCAAAAAAAGCGTTACGTAATTGTTGAATGGTCTACGGTCAGCTATTGTAACTATACAACTAGTTGGAATTGGTACATACACACGTCTATTTATATGAATTATTTCGTTTAATCGAATTAATTATTTCGTTTAAACATGAAATAATTAATTCGTTTAAACGAAATAATTAATTCGTTTAAACGTAAACGAATTAATTATTTCGTTTAAACGAATTAATTATTTCGTTTAAACGAATTAGTTAAATAGACGTGTGTATGTACCAATTCCAACTAGTTGTATAGTCACAATAGCTGACCGTAGACCCATTCAACAATTACGTAACGCTATTTTTGCCATTTTTGACACCCACCCACCCCTGTAAAACATCTCGACCACTTGGCCATACTAGGGATCTTTACCATGAGCGACAAGCATCCTGAACACTCTGTCACACCAAGACCTCCACCATGAGCACCAAGCGTCCTAACCACTCAGTCATATGTGGTTTCTACCACCACTCGGACACCCCCCCCCCCATTCATTTAAACGAAATAATTAAAAAAAAGGTATCGAAAATTGCGCTTAAGGGGCTCCGTACATCTGAAAGGTAGGGGTTGCCATATAAGATTTGGTTAATTGTAACATTATGGTGTAAATTATTTTGGAGAATTGTTCTTTGGGCGAAGTAGACTTGACATATGAAAAAGAATAATGGTAATTATCTTCTTCTATGGAATTACATCTAGGGCACATCTTTCTTTCGCTAATAAAACGGTAGAATAAGTGGTTATTTAATTTACTAATTTGATTTCTTAATTGGCAGTGGATAATATTTTCTTTCCCATTTCCAGTATCATAATATAATCGTGGTCTAAGTAATGGGTATACACGTGAAAGGCCCGATTTAAATGTACTTAACGCGTGTGAGGTTTTAATGTTTTCCGGTAAGTTGTTCCAAAGTTTAATTGTGCAGGGAAATAAACTATTAGAATACGATTTGGTTTTACAAAATGGTGGATTGAGGTTCTGATTTTCATTACGAAGATTATAAGTTGTTACTAACGATTCAAATTTTTGAAAATTTCAGTCAGATAAGTTGGGCTTAGGTTGTTATTTATTTTATATAAGTAAATTAATTTGTGTTTCATTCTACGATTAGACAGTGATTCCCATCCCAGTTCTTTGTATAAATTGTGTTTAGATGAATTTCTTCGAAGGTCAGTTATTTTTCTACCTGCTTCAGTTTGGACACTTTCTAAAAGATCTGAAGCCTTCTTTGAACAGTTAACCCATACAACATCAGCATATCCTAAAATCGGGCGAATAAAAGCAAGATAAATTTTATTAAGTGAAATTCTATTAATTTTATATTTCAGTATATTTAGTCGACCACAAGCTTTCTGGTATATATTTGAAATGTGTTTTGACCATAATGCATAAGACGGAAATGTTAATCCCAAGTGGCAATGAGTTTTTAGGTTTTCAATTTTTGTATTTCCGAAAACAACGTCTGGATAGATTGTATTTTTCCTAGTAAAAGTAATATTTTTAGTTTTATTGGGGTTAAAAGTTACACACCACTGTTTAGTCCACGATGAGACAATATCCAGGTCTTTAGTTTCGCGCTACTTAGAGGATCATCATTATGAATAATGGTAAAAAGTGACGTATCATCGACAAATAGTCGTATATTTTTAGTAATGTCATTTAATTATATTTAAAAAAGGACCAAATACACTTCCTTGGGGAACTCCAGAATTAGTATGAAAATAATTTGATTTGAAACCTTCTAAAACTACACATTGTTGTCTATTATTTAAATAGTGTTCAATCCATTCACATAATATTTTATTAATTCCATATTGTTTTAATTTAGATATTAAACCTGCATGCCAAACTTTATCAAACGCTTTTGATACATCACAAAATATAAATCGAATTTGCTTTCCTTTATCAAGATTACTTATTATCACATAATAAATTTCTAAAAGTTACTGCGAGAAGCAAAGTTTGGAAGGTCGGGTACATTATTTAATTTTGAAATCTAGGCAAAAAAAGTGTTAAGGATATTTTCCTTATCAAGTCAGTGTGTGTATCCGCAGTTTTCATATAATAATGGGGAGATGGCTACCTTTTCATTATCAAAATTTGTAATAGATCTTGCTATTTTCCACCATTTATTTGGAGGCAGCCTTTTATTATTTATTTGTTTTTCTTTAAAATTTGTCTTTAAAATTATTGTTACTATTCATTTCGTATTTTTCTAAATAATAACCAATGTTTAGGATTATTAGGGTTTTTTTGGTGCGTTTGTGTGCTCTATTTCGTTTTCGAATTTGTATACGTATGGCGTTATTCATAAATGGCTTATCATTTGGTCTTATAGTTACTACTTTTGGTGGGATATACTGTATTATTGCTTTATTTAAGACATTTAAAAAAAACTTGCATAGACTTTATTGATATCATCATTATTAAAAACATAATATGTCCAATCGACGTTAATAATTCGTTATTTAAACCTTCATAATCTGCAAGTTTATAATTTCTAATAGTCCTTTGGATGTTAATTGTTTGTATGTTTTTATTTTTAAAGATAATATTATTAGTGAATGTGTACTGCATATAGGAGCATTAACATTAGTATTTGATATAAGTGATTTTTTATTAGTAATAAAAAGAACAATACATGACCCGAGTAGCATTGTGAAATTAGTCGGTACTTTTATTAAGTTTTCAGAGGTTGTTTTTATTTTATTATTTTTTTTTTTGGGGGGGGGGGTAATCTAGCACAATTACTTGAATTACTTAAAAAGTTGATATTAAAATCCCCTGTTCGGATTTAAAATGTTGATATTAAATTCCCCTGTTCGGATAAGAAAGGAACCACTGTCTAATGCATTAGATAACGTATCGTGAAACATATCCGAAAAGGCAACCCTTGTATTTTATGGAAGTATAACGTTGCCAATATTCTTTCAATGTTCACTGTACAAACTGCATAGTCCGGATTTTTCTCCGTATGCAAATGAGATTCGTCGTAGATCCCATATAAGGTATACGTTCTAATATGCTAAGTTCTGTTATGCATTTGTATATTATGCAAAATGCAGAATGGAGAAGTGTAATGTGCAAAATAACTATGATACTATATTTTCTATTATTGAAAAATGTATTCTGTATTTTAACACTGTGGCAATGGTATTGTCGATCAATGGAGATTGGAAATTGTAAAACTAAAATACGTATTTTGAACTGCTGACATATGCATTTTGCACCGTGAACATTGATATAATATTGGCAACGTTATACATCCATAGCATTTGGAGGTCTAAATTATCCCGAGTAAGAATTTGGTATGATCGGTAAATATGTCTATAAATATTAATTCAATATCAGTATAATGACAAAAGTAATTATAGGAGTCGTTTAATAATAATTACATCCCACATCTACTCGTTGCCACTGGCAATCTTTTAGTGTGGTATGTTATGTCATCAAAACAGCTCCCGTAGGATTTGTATGCTAAAACTGATTTTTTTTGTTGTTTTGGGTTGATTAGGGACCAAGCTATCCAAAAGTGTTGGGGTTCAATTTTATGACCCCTTGACCCCTCTGGGAGGGGCATTTTTGAAATCGGGACCCCTCTGAACGAGAACATGGCCAATAATGGTTGGAATTTCATGATCTGAAGTCCATTATCGTGTTTTTTCATCATGCCGATCCCATCTATGGTACACCTAAAGCGATTGGAAGTAGTTTTCATTGACTTCCGGCGGGGAATACCAATTTCCGGTGTCAAACGCGGATTGATTTCAGCCAATAGTCTTTGGATTTTCATGATCTGAAGTTTATTCTGGTTTTTATTTTATCAGGCCGACACCATCTATGATACACTTGAAGCGAATGGAAGTAGTTTCCATTGACGTCCTGTGGTAAATACCAACTTCCGGTGTCAAACTCTGATTTATTTCAGCCAATAATCTTTGGATTTTCAGGATCTGAAGTTCATTCTGGGTGGTTTTTTTCATCATGCCGCCCGCTTGTATGATACACGTCAAGCGAATGGAAGTATTTTTTATTGATTTCCGGTTGGAAATATCAATTTCCGGTGTCAAACTCGGATTGATATCAGTTTAGAGAAATCTATCTGTGGCTTTTGAGTCGATTCGCATGGTGAATGCCACTTGTAGGCCAGGGAGTTTCTACATGTTTGATGTTTTCTTCATATACGTACAGCCATAGCATAAATGATAACAACTTTAGGTGGTGTAGCCTGTGCTGTATCAACCAGGCTAGCATATGGCACTGGTTGAGCCTTTGCTCCTTCAACAGCATATTCTAACTTGTTTGATACAGCAAAGGCTACACCACACAGGGTTTTCATCATTGAGATCTTGCATCTGTAGCTGACAGTTACTGGCGGGAAGCACATGTTTGGTCACTTGATGCCGATGCCCTCACAATTCTCATGGACCTTGTCTCCCGGCGTCGTCTAGGAATTCGCAGTCATCTCAAGTTTGTATCCGAGAAGGCCGCAAAACACAAGGGATCTAGAGATAGATGTGATCGAGGCAATGGGTGTAATTGGAAGTCATAAGTCTCAAGGTCTGATTGCACTTCGCAGCTTCTCTGGTGCTTACTAGAGAGGTAAACTTGTGGGCATCACAAAGAAAACAAAGGCTGGTGCATACATGAAGCTTGATGGTGATGACCCCGTTATCATCTGTTTCAAGAAGTTTGGAGAAGGGTGACATGCCTTCGCAGGTCAAGGAATTGGAGAGATCTGTCTGTCAAGTCTACTCTTCATCTGTTCCATTAAACCTACCGTCACTTAGATGGCAAGATGCTTTCACAGGAACAAGTCGTACCTAACCCGATCCCTGAAACTTCCTGCCATTTAACGACAGTGGCTGACAGTTGTACAGGAGGACGAGGATGATGAATGATTGATATATTTATTTCCAAGATAGGATCTTTTTGTTTCGTTTCTGGCGACTTCTGGCTTGTTAAGATTCTTTTTGTTTTTGATATTAAACCTGTTTACTTGTTACAGATGTCATAATGTCTTGAATCTCATTACAGAACATTCCATTCACCCAAAACTGACCATATTAATCATTTTACCATGCTTCAAAATCCACAAAACGTGGTAGGCTGCGACACCGGAAATTGGTATTCCCCACCGGAATTTAATAAAAACTCCGCCCCTTTGCTTTAAGTGTATCATAGATGCGATCGGCATGATGGCAAAACCCCAGAATGAACTTGAAATTGCCATGGACTCGGTCAGAGGGGCCCGGATTTTAAAAAGGCCCCTCCCAGAGGGGTCAATGGTCGAAACCCTAGAATGGGGTCAGCATGTTTAACAAACAACCAAAATGAAGTTCAGATCATGAAAATCCGAAGATTATAGGCTGAAATCAATCCGAATTTGACACCGGAAATTGGTATTCCCCACCGGAAGTCAATGAAAACTACTTCCAATTGCTTTAAGTGTATGATAGATGGGGTCGGGATGATGAAAAAACACGAGAATGAACTTCAGATCATGAAAATCCAACCATTATTGGCGGAGATAGCCATGTCCTCGTTCATAGGGGTCCCGATTTCAAAAATGCCTCTCCCAGGGGGGTCAAGGGGTCGGAAAATTTGAACCCCAACATTTTTGGATAGCTTGGTCCAAGACCAACCCAAAACAACAAATAAATCAATTTTAGCATACAAATCCTACGGGATGACATGTTATACCACACTATTTGATAAAACTGTCCTGTTTATTTTCAGTACATGCTTAAAAGTATCCGTGTATCAGAAGTATGCAGAAAGAGTACTGTTCATTTCTGATACACGGATACTTTTATACTGTTTTAGATAAGCAATAAGTAGCGGACGTTTAGTCCGACCCAGATCGCAATTGATAACGATGGCTCTATACAATACGCAAGGATAATGTACATGAAACAACTAGTCGAAATCATAGTAACAAAACAAACCGGGAGGAACTACATGGCAGTTCAAAAACATATAAAATGACATTAAATTAACATAACAACATATTACAAAAATCAATTATTATACATATCAATTGGCATCTATTTCATAATTTGGTTTGATTTATATTAATATGCAAAATATATAAATTAGAATATTGAATAATTATTTTAATTAATTGTGATGATAGAAGGCACAGTTCTCTTGCTGGACACTTCACAGGCATTGAAAATAAGCAGGATGAAAAAAACGCCTAGAAAGTCATACACTTTATTACAAATAAATTTCAACGGAAGAACCATCTGCCGATGCATACTTTCACCAGGAATGACCCACGTTTCACATTTCCTTTACACTACATTTAATAATATCGCAGTCCTCTACGCCATAGACAAGTTGTTTTGATGATGTGGTCTAAACAAACACGTGATTGTTTTACGCTCAGAGTATCATAGCAAGACGCACGTGTAAATACTACTCAGGTCGTCTCTCCACTGCGAAATCATTCTACCATGAAATGTAACGTGAGGCTCAGAAAGGGAAAAATGAAAGTATTTGTCACTTTTCGGTTGAAACGACTCGATAATAAATACTATTTTTCACATTTTGCTTCACAATACTCGATAGAAATGTGATGTAAGTAACTTATTAGCACCTTTCCTCGGTTTATCGGTGAATATCAGGACAGTTTTGGTCGGGAGCCGCCTCGGCTTCCCCTCGACCAAAACTGTCCTGATATTCACCGATACACCTCGGAAAGTGTGCTTATAACTACTACATACACATACTTCTTTAATACACTTTCGCTACCGATACTTTATTCTTATTACTTTTACAGTATCATTTGCACGTTTACGATAATTCTTTTTATACGATTCATCACGTTAACTTTATGACGTTATACAATAGATCTACATGTGGAACTTTACTTTTGGTAACAACAACAGTAACAGTAGTAACAGTAGCAACAGACGGGTGTTGAGCTTGTGGGGACTGTAAAAAACAATACAGCCTCGTAATTAGCAAAACGATAAAAGAATCAACGTTCAAAATCTTAACAGAAAAAACATGGCTGATATAAAAAAAAAACCCAAAAAACATGTGGTTACACATGTATCAAAAATATTAATTAGGACCAATCAATAACTAAATTTTGGATTAGGATCCGTTCGAAAGAATGGATGACATAAATGACCAAAAGTGGATTATTGCCGTAACAATCAGAGTTTATGAGATTATGCCTAATCTGAAAGTGTAGATTATCTTTAATTTTACAACAACCCCACCCCATGTCTGTTTCTATCGAATCTAACTGGACGTCTATAACCGGGCAGTAAAATCGATGAATCTTTAATAGTTTGTCTAGATGGGATTCAGTAATACATATTATATCATGGTTAGAGAATTCAGCTTCGAGTATCTAATTTTGGCAATAGGCTACAAACATTATTGTGGACAATGGAAAAGTTACCTGAACTTAATGTATTTTAACGGACCAGGGTTTTGTTCTATGCAACCGACAATTAACAACGTTTTAATTATAAGCAAGAGATGAATATTTGTAACATAACACGAGATAGGATGTAAGATCACATATAACGTATGTTGATTGTTCCATTTGAGAAACCAAATATCATTAATTTTAGTCGTGACTGTCGTTATGTAATATTTTGCGTTCAAATGTAAAATCGGAACAAACAAATATTTATATCTATATAGGTATGTATCCATACATAGCGATGACTTTAAACTAAAAGTTACTTTAAATATGAAATTGTTACATTTTACACTCCAAGAAGTTATATTTACAATCACAGTAACGAACCAATTCATAAATATATATAGAGGTATGAGTCAACATCCTCAACAGTTAGATTACTTTCTTATAATTGAAATGAGATTTCATGTTTTGATATCGAGTAATTTTGAACCAGTATTAGTGGGCGTGGGGATTTATGATTGTATATGCAAGTAGATAAAGCTCGTAGATAGTAATGTATATAGAAGCCTATAACTACCATTCATAATTTCTACTTTTCGCATCTTCAAAACACGAAGGTCGAAAAGTAGAAAAGTAGAAGTGAGGCGACAGCACACTATACAAGCCAAAATGAACTCGAAAGTTGTTGTAGTCTCAATTTACCAGGTCACATTTGAATATGTGCAATCAGGGCTCACACTGGCTTTCATTTCTTTCCGCCAATATGGATAATAATTTTTATTTAAAAAAAATATTCATACATTTTCTTCGCCAACTGAAATATTTTATCTGCCAAAAATGTCTGATAAAAAAACTTACAACAATTTAGTTTATTATGTAGGCCTATTATAAAACAATTATCCCGTGCCGGTATATATACAATATACAACTTATAAAATGCGTTTTACATGGGGGTTGGGTGATCTAGTGGTTTAACGCGTGCGCGTGATATCACAAGATCTGTCATTGATCCAAATGGCGTGGTTTCGCTACCCCGCATAAATAAGGGAGTAGGGTCGCCTGTCCAACCTTTTTGGTTTTTGCCTGGTACCCCAGGTTCTTCCCACTGCTAAAGACCCCTACGTGGCTCTTGTAAAGATGTTCATTGGCCAATCACGCTATTTTACCGACATTTCGCCTAATAGTTTGGATGCAGCTATGGCGGGTGTGGCGCCAGGCAGGGTAAGCTTACTCTTCCGGACACCTGTTACCACTGTTTGTCGTGTAATTTGTACACGAGGAGCAGTCCATTTGCTGATTACACTATTTTGCTTGAATACACTATTTTGCCTATAACGTTTTTTAGGACTTCGAATTCTGTCTTATGGTTTGGATTGTTTGTACTTGGTTTTATTTTATTTAAAAAAAAAAACACATTCGGATGGGCTTTAACAACTAGCTTCTTGATCATTGAATGCCATCCTTCCAGAGTGAACACTACTTGGATGATTTGATGATATTCATCATTAGTTGCCAATTGGTGAATAAAATTCAGAGTGAACATAAATTCATAAAATCTTTAACGCCGTTAATTGGGCCCTAATAAGAACATGTCTCTCTTCAAACGAAAGCCAACAAGTCGATATCTGCGCCTTCGTGGGAAGGATTAATTTTGGTCACGCACTATAACGGCACATTCGTGGGAATACACCATAGGGACACATATATGAAAGTGTGCTTTCAGGTAATCCTTTTGACTCCGATTGAACATAAGTCTACAGTAATAGGGACACGTGAATGAAAGTGTGCTATTCAAGTAATACTTAAATTTTATTACAAATATTTTCAATATCAGAGTTCTTTTCATATTTGAGAACGATATTTCAGTGTAATTTATTTGATTCTAGTATTGAATAAGATATTCAATATACATATAATAGATTGAATTAATAAACTACAATATCATCTTTGTATTAGTACAATAGAATAATGTTGTTTAACTTTAATAATTTAAGCTAGTGAACTTTCATCAGGATATAGCATTATTTGATATATCATCTTTCATTCGATACTATTTTGATTTCATTCATAGATTTTTAAATTTCCATGCCATTTTGGAAAATTGAACAACATTTTTTATTGGTAATAATCAATGTAGAACTACAAATGTTTGTGGGTAAAATGTAAACAACCAGCATTTCTGTTATTTAATATATATTTTGGAATAACATAGCGCACATAACGTGTTGGTGTTAAGTACTATTAAAAAAAAAGTAGGGTATATTTGATTTTTAAGTGTTATTAAAGTCACCTAATGAAACTGACGAAGGTCGAAAAGTAGAAAAGTAGAAGTGAGGCGACAGCACACTATACAAGCCAAAATGAACTCGAAAGTTGTTGTAGTCTCAATTTACCAGGTCACATTTGAATATGTGCAATCAGGGCTCACACTGGCTTTCATTTCTTTCCTCCAATATGGATAATAATTTTTATTTAAAAAAAATATTCATACATTTTCTTCGCCAACTGAAATATTTTATCTGCCAAAAATGTCTGATAAAAAAACTTACAACAATTTAGTTTATTATGTAGGCCTATTATAAAACAATTATCCCGTGCCGGTATATATACAATATACAACTTATAAAATGCGTTTTACATGGGGGTTGGGTGATCTAGTGGTTTAACGCGTGCGCGTGATATCACAAGATCTGTCATTGATCCAAATGGCGTGGTTTCGCTACCCCGCATAAATAAGGGAGTAGGGTCGCCTGTCCAACCTTTTTGGTTTTTGCCTGGTACCCCAGGTTCTTCCCACTGCTAAAGACCCCTACGTGGCTCTTGTAAAGATGTTCATTGGCCAATCACGCTATTTTACCGACATTTCGCCTAATAGTTTGGATGCAGCTATGGCGGGTGTGGCGCCAGGCAGGGTAAGCTTACTCTTCCGGACACCTGTTACCACTGTTTGTCGTGTAATTTGTACACGAGGAGCAGTCCATTTGCTGATTACACTATTTTGCTTGAATACACTATTTTGCCTATAATGTTTTTTAGGACTTCGAATTCTGTCTTATGGTTTGGATTGTTTGTACTTGGTTTTATTTTATTTAAAAAAAAAAACACATTCGGATGGGCTTTAACAACTAGCTTCTTGATCATTGAATGCCATCCTTCCAGAGTGAACACTACTTGGATGATTTGATGATATTCATCATTAGTTGCCAATTGGTGAATAAAATTCAGAGTGAACATAAATTCATAAAATCTTTAACGCCGTTAATTGGGCCCTAATAAGAACATGTCTCTCTTCAAACGAAAGCCAACAAGTCGATATCTGCGCCTTCGTGGGAAGGATTAATTTTGGTCACGCACTATAACGGCACATTCGTGGGAATACACCATAGGGACACATATATGAAAGTGTGCTTTCAGGTAATCCTTTTGACTCCGATTGAACATAAGTCTACAGTAATAGGGACACGTGAATGAAAGTGTGCTATTCAAGTAATACTTAAATTTTATTACAAATATTTTCAATATCAGAGGTCTTTTCATATTTGAGAACGATATTTCAGTGTAATTTATTTGATTCTAGTATTGAATAAGATATTCAATATACATATAATAGATTGAATTAATAAACTACAATATCATCTTTGTATTAGTACAATAGAATAATGTTGTTTAACTTTAATAATTTAAGCTAGTGAACTTTCATCAGGATATAGCATTATTTGATATATCATCTTTCATTCGATACTATTTTGATTTCATTCATAGATTTTTAAATTTCCATGCCATTTTGGAAAATTGAACAACATTTTTTATTGGTAATAATCAATGTAGAACTACAAATGTTTGTGGGTAAAATGTAAACAACCAGCATTTCTGTTATTTAATATATATTTTGGAATAACATAGCGCACATAACGTGTTGGTGTTAAGTACTATTCAAAAAAAGTAGGGTATATTTGATTTTTAAGTGTTATTAAAGTCACCTAATGAAACTGACGAAGAAACAAATGACAAAATGAAATGAAGTTCACATTCATAGATTTATTCCAAATGATCGTTAGACTAAGTAAGGCACAGACTGACCATTATAAGGGTAAAATGATACCCGGGGTCAAACAGCAAAGTTACCACAGCATCACAACCAAGTCAGTAACGGGTACATCCTCCTCTGTTTGCCAAACAAGCATTGATCCGACGTGGCATACTCCTAATGAGACGTTTAAGGTCATTTTGGTCCAGATTGTCCCATTCCTGTTGCAACGGAGCAGCAAGTTCTTGGACATTGGCAGGACGTTGTTGACGTTGACGTAACCTCTGTCCAAGCATGTCCCAGACATGCTCGATGGGGGAGAGGTCGGGACTCAGTGCTGGCCAAGGTAATGTGGTGATGTTCTGTTGTTGGAGGTAACCTGTAACGATCCTGGCCCTGTGACATCTTGCGTTGTCATCCTGGAAGATGAAACGGCGGCCATGACGTCGTGCGAACGGCACAACATGGACTGCCAAGATGTTGTCCCGGTAGTACTGGCCTGTAACACGCCCTGCAACAACATGTAAAGCCGTTCTTCCAGCAACAGTGATGCCTCCCCACACCATAACAGAACCACCCCCAAATCGATCATGTCTGATGACGTTAACGTCTTGGAAGCGCTCGTTTCGACGACGCCAAACCCTCCTACGTCTGTCCAAAAAATCAACAGTGAACCTTGACTCATCTGAAAACATCACATTGCTCCAGCGTCTATTATCCCAGTGTTGACGATCCCTACACCAACGACGTCTTGCCTGAATGTGATGATCTCTCAAACAAGGGATCACGCGAGGACGTCGGGCGCGAAGGTGAGCCCTATGCAGTCGATTCCGAATCGTCTGGACACTCACTCTCACACCAGTGTCTGTTTGAAGACGAGCGCTGATCTGATTTGCTGTGATGACACGATTTCTCAAGGCCAAGGTACGGATAAATCGATCCTGGGCTTGAGTTGTCGCCCTTGGTCGACCTGAGCGTGGTCTGTCCTGTACAGATTGTGTATCACGGTATCTGGACCATAGCCTGCTTATGACAGACTGAGAAACATTCATCGTCCGCGCCACAACCGCCTGTGTTGTGCCGATCTGTAGCATGCCAAGGGCACGTAACCTTTCATTTTGGGTAAGCCGACGCATATCAAAATTTGTTTTCTGGTCACTAAAACAATTAAACTGATGTTTCCACCCTGGAATTCAATGCCACAATGACTGTAACATTCAAAGTCAGAGTCGTGCAAATCTTGGGTTGGACCCCCATGATGATCCCAAGCATCACCTGCATTCCATGCGGTAGCTATTGGTGCGTTTGGGCGTCACATGTAACTGGAAATGTTTCTTCTGTTAGGTTCTATAGTGACCCTTTTCGTAGTCATTTGCATATTTTAGTATTATGCCCCCAAAATCAAATATCCCCTACTTTCATTCGGTTTTGGGATTGGGTGTAGAACTAGAAGTAAATAAGCCTGGTCTAACAAGGACGGTTGTCGTAACAAGGGGCTTGATTGAATTGAATCAGGTAAAATAACCAGTTGATTGAATTAGCTGGTTTCGCTTGCTAGTTGGTTTAACCATGTCAGATGATCGGGCTGATCAGTGTTCATTTGCTGTTCAACAACTGGCGTGTCATCATGGAAGACAAACAGCTCTTTATTCAGTGTACGTAATTCTTAGTTCTTAATTCATAGTCCTTATTTCTTATTTTTCATTTGTTGTCGTATTTCGACATTTGTACACTAAAATTAACATTTGTATCTTAAAATCAACAGTTGTATCTTAAAATCAACAGTTGTATCTTAAAATCAACAGTTGTATCTTAAAATCAACAGTTGTATCTTAAAATCAATATTTGTTTTGCAAATCAGACATTTGTCAGATCAGATTTAATTTTATTTTAATATAAAAATAAATTTTATTTTAATATAAAGATAAATTTTATTTTAATATAAAGATAAATTTTATTTTAATATAAAGATCAATTTTATTTTAATATAAAGATAAATTTTATTTTAATATAAAGATAAATTTTATTTTAATATAAAGATATATAAAGATAAATTTTATTTTAATATTAAGATATATAAAGATAAATTTTATTTTAATATAAAGATAGATTTTATTTTAATATAAAGACAAATTTTATTTTAATATAAAGATATATAAAGATAAATTTTATTTTAATATAAAGATACATTTTATTTTAATATAAAGATAAATTTTATATTTAATATAAAGATAAATTGTATTTTAATATAAAGATAAATTTTATGTTTAATATAAAGATATATTTTATTTTAATATAAAGATAAATTTTATTTTAATATAAAGATAAATTTTATTTTAATATAAAACAATTTTTTATTTTAATATAAAGATAAATTTTATTTTAATATAAAGATACATTTTATTTTAATATAAAGATACATTTTTTTTTTATTTTAATATAAAGATACATTTTATTTTAATATAAAGATACATTTTATTTTAATATAAAGATACATTTTATTTTAATATAAAGATACATTTTATTATCTACATTTACATTTTATTATCTACATTTACATTTCATCATAGACATACAACTAAAATCAAATCTCGAACAACAAATCTCGAACAACAAATTTCTAAATGCAAATCTCCTAATACAAATCTTGCAAAACATTTCTCCAAAAACATTTCTTCAATAACATTTCTCGAAATTCATCGAAACGGAACATTATGACGACATGAGCGGAAATCAACCTGGCATACAATAGGTCACCATACAACAAAAGAGAATCGAACAAACATACATGCAATAAGAAAAATCGCTCGATGACCGCGACTTTAGTGAAATCGCGCGCATGTTATGTCTCTCTCTCTCTCTCTCTCTCTCTCTCTCTCTCTCTCTCTATCCAATCTAGCATTACATAAAATAAATTGAAATTAGTCTATTTTCAGAAATTAGGTTTTGTCTAATAGCGACATATTTCTTTGGACAAACGAAAGAGGGCTTTATCTCTTCTAAATCACGTAATCATGAATGTGCCAGTAAAATAGCTAATACTCGTATATTCAAAGAGCGATATTTTCAGAAATTAGGTTTTGTCTAATAGCGACATATTTCTTTGGACAAACGAAAGAGGGCTTTAGCTCTTCTAAATCATGTAATCATGAATGTGCCAGTAAAATAGCTAATACTCGTATATTCAAAGAGCGATAGAGAAATATTACACGATAACTGAAATTTCGTATTAAGACGCGTATTTGGACTTTCAAATACCCCCCTCCCCTCACTAAATAGAGTTCAGACGGTCAAAATTATATCTGCTTTAACACGGTACGTAAATATGAATATGTCAGAAAATATTTTACAATTTTGAAAATGTATTCGGACCTTTTTAATGGTATGCATCCCGATATCTTGTATTTTGTGTTATGGCCCGTATTTTGACGTTAATACCCCCTCCCTCATTTAATATATGTTAGTGCCATTTCTAATTTGTTCTTTTTTGAAGGTATGTATATACAAATGTGCAAGAAAATAATTTACATAATGTAGCAAACATTAAACATACTTTCCAGCTGTATGACCAGATATCGAGAATTTCTTATTAAGATCGTTTTTCTTTTTACTTTAAATATCCCCCCCCCCCCCCCGTGGAACTTTGATCTTTATTTAAGGTATGTAAATATAAATGTGCCAGAAAATAACTTGAAAAGTTGTACGCTATTAAACTCTATTAATTGATTGGGAGGGGGGGGGGGTCTTAAATGTCAAAATACGGGTAATACTACGATTTCTGAAAATATACTACTTTCAATTTATTTTCTTTCTCGAAGGCCCGCCCCGATTAGCCATACTACGCACGTGGTTTCACTAGAGTCGCGGTCATCGAGCGATTTGTCTTACTGTATACATGCTTGCTCGATTCTCTTTTATTGTATGGTGACTTATTGTATGCAAGGTTGATTTCCGCTCAGGTCGTCATAATTTTCCGGTTCGATAGATTTAGAGAAATGTTTTTGGAGAAATGTTATTGAAGAAATGTTTTGGAGAAATGTTTTGCAAGATTTGTTTTTGGAAATTTGTATTTAGAAATTTGTTGTTCCTAATTTTTGATTTTCTAAAATAAATTTTATCTTTTTATTGAAATACAATTAAAATACATTTTACAAATCTGATATGACAAATGTATGATTTGTAAAACCAATATTTATTTTATGATACGAATTTTAATTTTAGTGTACATATGTTGAAATACGGCAACAAATGAAAACATAAGAATTAAGGACTATGAATTAAGAAATAGAGACTAAAAACACTGAATAAAGAGCTGTTTTGGTTTTTCCATATGTCATAAAACTGATTTATGTCATCTTCACAATTAATTAACATCTTTTTTTCATCATCTAGATTTCTTACATATATTCGACCGTCATATGTCCAGCAGTTTTTTTTTGTTATTAAAAATTTTATTCAGTTTGAAGAGTTCGCGTTTCTTTTTTATATAGCTGTGATTTTCTATGCGTCAAGGCTTAATTAATAAAGATTTTTGCTTTATTTGTTATGTTAAATTGTTTCAGCCTCTTTTTATTGTCATATACTGCAGCACGATCCCTGTAGATGACAAATCTAACAATTATATCTCTGTGGTAATCTTTATTACGAGATCCAACTCTATGTGTACGACCTATTTGGTTAATTGTTAAATGGTCATCTCGATCATTTAAAACATGGTTATTTATAATATCAAGTATGATATTACCAGCATGCTCACTAGTACCACTGAATTTAAGACATGTTCGTCTAGAATATTGTTCAAGGTCGTCAATTTTATTTTCTAGAAGGTCGATGCGACTAACTAAATCTTGAGTTAGGTTTGGTTGGATTAAGTGAACAATATGGCTCATTATCACATCACTTTTAAATAATTCACCAATAAATGACCGTAACGACCCAGCATTTAGAACATTATCAAGAAAATCTTTTATACTGTTGGAATCATTTAGATTTGAATTTGAAGCGTGTCTTGATTTCAGCATTAGTAATTTATATGCAACTTATACACCAGTCTAGCCTTGTGAGAATAAGCTGAGTGAGCCCAGGTGAACGGACGATGTTATAAGTCAACGAAATTGTCTCCCTGTTTGTATATTTTTGTCAGAGTTAACACATTAAAAGTTAATTTAGTACATACTCTATTCACTCAATAAATTTTGATAGATCATCTGGAATATAGCACTTAGTACGTCCCGTGATCGTAGAGATTTGAAATTTGCTAAACGTGTTAAGTGTCACTAATTATGAACTCAAACCAGATTGCAGACGAATCGGTCAATAACTTTTGATTTTACACAAGTTTGAATACGCTCCTTGGTGATCTCTATACCATTTTTAATGCATGAGACCATAATATAGGACTTTGATGGTCTCTTTAACAGTTATAATATATGAGAACATGCACTTTTGTACACCTAGTACGTCCCGTGATCATAGAGACTTAAGATATACAGGGGGGTGTTCTGGGTCACTAATTATGAACTCAAACCAGATTGCAGACGAATCGGTCAATAACTTTTGATTTTACACAATTTTTCTTTAACAGTTTGAATACGCTCCTTGGTGATCTCTATACCATTTTTAATGCATGAGACCATAATATAGGACTTTGATGGTCTCTTTAACAGTTATAATATATGAGAACATGCACTTTTGTACACCTAGTACGTCCCGTGATCATAGAGACTTAAGATATACAGGGGGGTGTTCTGGGTCACTAATTATGAACTCACACCAAATTTCAGACGAATCAGTCAATAACTTTTGATTTTACATAATTTTTCTTTAACAGTTTGAATGTATGAGACCATGTCGTATACCTCGATAGTCTCTTTAATAATTTTAATGTATGAGACCATAATATAGCACCTTGGTGGTCTCCTTAACAGTTGTAATATATGAGACCATATATTGTTAATGTACTTTTGTACACCTAGTACTTCCCGTGATGATAGAGACTTAAGATATACCGTGGGTGTTCAGGGTCCCTAATTATGAACTCCCATCAGTCAATAACTTTTGATTTTACACAATTTGTCTTTAACAGTTTGAGTTCATAATTAGTGACCCTATACACCCTCGGTAAATTTCAATTCTCTGCGATCACGGGAAGTACTAGGTGTACGAAAGTGCATTATCAAGATACTGTCTTATATATTAAAACTGTTGAAGAGACCATCACGGTTCTATATTATGGTCTCATTGATCAAAATTGTTAAAGAGACCATCAAGGTATACGACCTGATCTCATACATTACAAATAGTATACAGACCACCAAGGTAAGCATTCAGACTGTTAAAGAAAGGTTGTGTAAAATCAAATGTTATTGACCGATTCGTCTGAAATTTGGTATAAGCTCATAGATAGTAACAATGAACAGGGTCTTAAGTCCCTGTGATCACGGGAAGTACTAGGTGGACGAACGTGCATTAGCAATATATGTTCTCATCTATTAAAACTGTTAAAGAGACAAATGAAATGAATTGAAATGGGGTTTAACGTCCTACTGTTCTGCTCCGAACTGGGTTAATGAAGACTGCCCTACGCCATACAGTGTGTTATGAGGGGAAATTTTTCCCGGACAGCAGCACTACGGCTTACTTTTATATCGAATTCCAACTGTCAAGGGATCTTTTACGGGCACACCAATGTGTACACGGGACCTCGGTTTTTCGTCTCATTCGAATGACTAGACAGCTGTCCTTGTCACTGCATCACTGACAAGGGGAACCACGCCGGAAAATCAAGGTGCAATATTATGGTCTCATGTATTAAAATTGTGAAAAAAAAATATCGAGGTATAGGACTTGGTCTCATGCATTAAAAATGGTATAGAGACCACCAAGGTGCGCAAAACTGTTTTAAAAAGTTGTATAAAATCAAAAGTTATTATCGATTCGTGTGAAATGTGCTAATTAGTGACCCTGAACACCCTCAGCAAACCTTTTCTATTACAACTGTCAAAGAGACCACCAAGGTGCAATATTATGGTTTCGTGCATTAAAATTGTTAAAGAGACCGTCGAGGTATACGACATGGTCTCATATATTAAAATTGTTAAAGAAACCATGGAGGTATGTGACATGGTCTCATGCATTACAACTGATAAGAGACAATTGGTCGTATTTTACCGTTGACCGCTTTTATAAAAAATCGGGATCGAACAGTCTGATTATCGAGCAAGCGTTTTGGCATTGAGCTACCGCGGCCAGTTCTATTCGTAAAGAACAGCTACCTAAAAAATGACGAAATTTTTATTATTATTATTATTATTATTATTATTTATGGTCAGTGATGTAAGAAGATTGCTTGGTGCTCGGCAAGTCATATTAGTGTCTTGGTATTCGAATCTCAGTAGTAAACATCATGGCCACACGACTAGCTCGGCGCTATTGCACTTTCGCACCTCTACCAGTTCCCGTTGTCATGGATGACTAGCAATGACCGCACACCAAATTTCAGCCGAATCGATCAATAACTTATTTTACCGACCTTTTAATTTCTAACGAGAGAGAAGTTCAAGCGCTAATGCACTTTCGTACACCTAGTTCTTGCCGTGGTCCTAGAGACTTCAAATTGGTATTCGAGTCTCAGTAGTAAACATCATGGCCACACGACTAGCTCGGCGCTATTGCACTTTCGCACCTCTACCAGTCCCCGTTGTCATGGATGACTAGCAATGACCGCACACCAAATTTCAGCCGAATCGATCAATAACTTATTTTACCGACCTTTTAATTTCTAACGAGAGAGAAGTTCAGGCGCTAATGCACTTTCGTACACCTAGTTTTTGCCGTGGTCCTAGAGACTTCAAATTTGCTGAGGGTGTTCCAGGGTGTTATCTATGATCTTACACTAAATATGAACTCACACCAATCGGTCAATAACTTTTGATTTTAGACAATTTTTTTTAAACAATTTTGCGTACCTTGGTGGTGTCTATACTATTTTAATGCATGCGACCATGTGGTATACCTCGATGGTCTCTTTAACAATTAAAATACATGAGACCATAATACAGCTCCTTGGTGGTCTCTTTAACAGTTTTAATATAAGAGACCATCCATTCAAATTCTAATGCACTTTCGTACACATTGTACTTCCCTTGATTGTAGAGACTTGAAATTTGCTGAAGGTGTTCAGGATCACTAATTATGAACTCACATCAATTTCAGACGAATCAGTCAATAACTTTTGATTATACATAATACAATACCGTGGTGGTCTCTTGAACAATTTCCACATATGAGACCATACATTTAATTGCTAATGCACTTTCGTACACTTTGTACTTCCCTTGATTGTAGAGATTTGAAATTTGCTGGAGGTGTTCAAGATCACTAATTATGAACTCGCATCAAATTTCAGACCAATCGGTCAATAACTTTTGATTTTACATAATATAGCACCGCGGTGGTCTCTTGAACAGTTATACTATATGAGACCATCCATTTAATTGCTAATGCACTTTCGTACACTTTGTACTTCCAGTGATTGTATGGATTTCAAATTTGCTGAGGGTGTTCAGGGTCCCTAATTATAAACTCACATCAAATTTCAGACGAACCGGTCAATAACTTTTAATTTTACATTATATAGCACCGTGATGGTCTCTTCAGCACTTTTAATAAATGAGACCGTAAGCCAGGAAAGTTTTGTTGTCTTCAGCTCCACGTTATTTACAAACGTTACAGGATACATAGCACGAATTCAAGTAGTTTTCTGTCAATTCAAAATCGTTACTAGAAAATGTTTCTGAAACGTTCCTGGAACACTAAGGTTCGCTTGACGTGAACCGGGAAAGTTTTTTTGTCGTTCTCCCAACTTTCTAAAAGAACGTTATAAAATACACTTGTGGCACGGATTAAAAATGTTATGGGGAAGGTACCGGTAACGTCTACAGCATGTATTACACTTCACCTCTCTAACGTTCCGAATAATGTCAATAGCATGTGTTAAATTCTCCTAACCTAAACGTTACAGATAACCTCTGGAGAACGTGTTAAATCCCTCCCTTGTAAGGTTTCAGATAACGTCTATAGCATGTGTTTTATTTCCCTCCTTCAACGTTACAGATAACATCTAGTGCAGGTGTTAAAATCCTCTCGGTAAACGTTACCTATAACGTCTAAAGCATGTGTTAATTTCTAACCGCAATACGTTACATATAACGTCTACAGCATTTGTGAAATTCCTCTCCGTAAACGTTCCCGTTAACGTCTACAGCATGCGTGAAATCCCCCTCCATAAACGTTCTCGATAACGTCTATAGCATGCGTTAAATACCCCCCGCCCCCGAACATTACCGATAACGTCAATAACACGTCTTTATTCCCAACCCTAAAACGTTACCGATAACGTCTATAGCAGGTTTTCAATGCTCCCCCTGAAACGTTCTCTATAACGTCTATACCATGCATTAAATGCTTCCCCCTAAGTAGCGATAACAATAAATTAAAATCACAGAAATCATACATCAATATCACAGAAACAGTAAATAATCCTACAGTAATCAGAATCACAGAATCAGTATATATAATCATATAGTATCACAGAATCAGTATATTGTTATACAGTATCAGTGCATCACAACATCATTTTATAATCCTACAGTATCACAGAATCAGTATACATGTATAATCATGCAGGATCAGTATTATAATCATATAGTATCAGTATTATAATCATATAGTATCACAGTCTCACAGAATCAGTATATTATCATAAAGTATCAGTGAATCGGTACATCATCATACCGTATCGGTATATAATCACAAAGTATCACAGTATTGTATATAATTACAAAGTATCACATAATCAGTACATTATCAGATATTTTCACAGAATCGGTATATTATCATAGTATCTCTCTAATCACTATCTTATCATATTTAATCACAGAATTTTATTATACTCATACAGTATCACTGAAATTGGAATCACAGAATCAGTATATAATCATACAGTATCACAGAAATCAGAACCACAGAATCAGTATATAATCAACTAGTATCAGATATCAGTACATATCATATAGTATCACAGAACCAGTATATATAATCATCATATAGTACACCACAGAACCAATATATAATCATGCAGTATCAAAGTAATCAGAATCACAAAATCTGTATATATCACAGTATCAGAACTATACAGAACCACAAAATCAGTATATATATTGTCATACAGTATCACAGAATCAGTTTATATATTGCCATACAGTATCACAGAATCAGCATATAATCATGCAGTATCAAAGAATCGGTATATAATTATGACTCATCACTATCATTTGTATCTTGTAAGGTAAATCTTCTGTAATTATAAAACATGTCAAAATGAGGCAAGTTAGCTTTGGCATGAAATGTCTATACAAAAATCCAGTAAACTAATGAGTGGATGACAGTACATAATATGGTTGTGCTTATTGTGTCCAAAACATAACCGTCTTCATTTGCCCAATTCGGAGCAGAACAGTAGGACATTAAACCCCATAACATTTCATGTCATTTCTAAAATACCAACCAACCCCCGAAATATCATATCAAAACTATTCCAATATGTTTACAACCAGTGTCTCAACTGGCACTGCTTTGAAGAAAGTATTTGTAAGAAATGCAAGTATAGACAGCAGTGGGCAAATTTTGAAATCTATATTTATAATAATAATTTTTAAAATATTTATACTTAAATAAAACTTTGCAATAAATTGTAAATTCAACAGGTAGACATTATTTAATCACAATTTTCCCGAAATATAGCTAATCAAATTCAACAGGGAGACATCATTTAATCACAATTTTCCCAAAATATTGCTAATCAATACCGGAAATTGCTAATCAATTGCCTAAATTTACCTCATTTGATCGGCAGTTCTGAAAATCATGTTCGAAAAAATATTGAGAACCATGGCCGCAATAACATTTGAATATGTGTTATGATTCCTAATAAATGTATTGGATACTTCTCAGCTAAGATTTTCGCAAGTCTGTTTAGATCTCCTCATCGTAGATAAGACAAATCTTTGGACTAGAGTCACACTTACGTTTTGGACTTATGATTTTCTCTGGCCCAATGAAGTTTCACAAATATTGGAATTTTACAGACTGATGGATTGACTTTTATGGCAACAATATTCTCTCAAATTGAAAATATGAAAAAGTTGATTACCTGAGCATATTTGAGGGTATCTCCAATGAAATCATTGATCTCTTTAATAGTACTGTTTATATGTAATTTTCTACAGGCTTCTGAAATCAAATTTAAGATTAGTTAAACATGTGTTAGTGTTTTAGGGTGCATGATAAATATAAACTTAATCAGATTATGATTTTGTTGACAAGCACTAGGCCAATAACCTAAAACGCGATTTTTCGCACAATCAGGGGCTATAATCCCAGAAGTCACAATCTGATATGCACTAATAACTAAAGGAACCAAGATCATTGGTATAGAAACATATAAAGATTTATCATAATCAGATAAAAATTGTAACATACTTTTACACTATTTGTGTACAAGTAGCAGCCATTTTGTCGGGCAGTTTCGGTCTGATTTTCACGAAATTGTGACCTACATGTAGAGGCACCACAAGCTAAAAACATGATTTTTTTTGTACAATCAGGGGACGGGTCATAACCAAATGAAACCAATATTTTGGGGTTATACACATACATTTCATGTTTTATCAAAATCGGATAAAAAAAATACATTGTCCATTTCGTCAGGTGTCCATTTCGTCAAGAAATTTGAATAGAACTACCATTAGGATGTAAAGGCGATATAATATATTTAAATGTTTTTTTTTTTAAAAAATTGAATACAAAAGTGATTTTTCGAACAATCAGGAAGATGCAATACGATATGCGCAAGCAAGGAACCAAAATAGTGTGGTATGTTATGTCATCAAAACAGCTCCCGTAGGATTTGTATGCTAAAACTGATTTTTTTGTTGTTTTGCGTTGATTAGGGACCAAGCTATCCAAAAAATGTTGGGGTTCAATTTTCTGACCCCTTGAGCCCTCGGGGGGGGGGGGGGCATTTTTTGAAATCTGAACGAGAACATGGCCAATAATGGTTGGAATTTCATGATCTGAAGTCCATTATCGTGTTTTTTCATCATGCCGATCCCATCTATGGTACACCTAAAGCGATTGGAAGTAGTTTTCATTGACTTCCGGTGGGGAATACCAATTTCCGGTGTCAAACGCGGATTGATTTCAGCCAATAATCTTTGGATTTTCATGATCTGAAGTTTATTCTGGTTTTTATTTTATCACACACTTGAAGCGAATGGAAGTAGTTTCCATTGACTTCCTGTGGTTAATACCAATTTCCGGTGTCAAACTCGGATTTATTTCAGCCAATAATCTTTGGATTTTCAGGATCTGAAGTTCATTCTTGTATGATGCACTTCAAGCGAATGGAAGTATTTTTTATTTATTTCCGGTTGGAAATATCAATTTCCGGTGTCAAACTCGGATTGATATCAGTTTAGAGAAATCTATCACGCAGTACCACTTTCTGTGGCTTTTGAGTCGATTCGCATGGTGAATGCCACTTGTAGGCCAGGGAGTTTCTACATGTTTGATGTTTTCTTCATATACGTACAGCCATAGCATAAATGATAACAACTTTGGGTGGTGTAGCCTAGGGACCATAAACACCCGGAGCAAATTTCAAATCTCTACACTCACTGGAAGTACAAAGTGTACGAAAGTGCATTCAAAATTAAATAGATTGTCTCATATATTAAAATTGTTCAAGAGACCACCACGGTGCTATAATTATCTAAAATCAAAAGTTATTGGCCGATTCGTCTGAAATTTGATGTGAGTTCATAATTAGGGACCCTAAACACCCTGAGCAAATTTCAAATGGTCTCATATATTAAAAGTTTTCAAGAGACCATCACGGTGCTATATTATGTAAAAATCAAAGGTTATTGACCGATTTGTTTGAAATTTGATGTGAGTTTACAATTAGCGACCCTGAACACCCTCAGCAAATATCAAGTCTCTATGATCACGGGAAGAACAAAGTGTACGAAAGTGCATTAGCAATTAAATGGATGGTCTTATATATTAAAACTGTTCAAGAGACCATCAGGATGCTATATTATGTAAAATCAAAAATTATTGACCGATTCGTCTGAAATTTGATGTGAGTTTATAATTAGGGACCCTGAACACCTCAGCAAATTTCAAATCTCTACAATAACGGGAAGTACAGGGTGTACGAAAGTGCATTAAAAATTAAATATATGGTCTCATATATTAAAAGTGTTCAAGAGACATCACGGTGCTATATTATGTAAATTCAAAAGTTATTGACCGATTTGTCTGAAAGTTGATGTGAGTTCATAATTAGGGACCCTGTACACCATCAGCAAATTTCAAATCTCTACAATCACTGGGAGTACAAAGTGTACGAAAGTGCATTAGCAATTAAATAGATGGTCTCATATATTAAAACTATTCAAGAGACCACCGCGGTGCTATATTATGGTCTCGTGTATTAAAATTGTTAAAGAGACCATCGAGGTTTTCCTCATGGTCTCATATATAAAACATTGTTAAAGAGACCATCGGCTTATGTGACATGGTCTCGTGCATTAAAACTGATAAAGAGACCATTAGCATTAGATTAGTCGTATTATACCGTTTTTATAAAGAATAGGGATCGAACCGTCTGATTATTGTGACAGCGCTTTGTCATTGAGCTACCGCGGCTATTTATATTCGTAAAGAACAGTTGCTTAACAAAATGACGAAAATTGTTATTATTATTATTATTTATGGTCAGTGATAGCGCAAAAGTTAAAATATACCAAAATAATTATTAAATTTATGAAGTGCAGTGTTAAGTAGCTAGCGCAGTGTGTCGGAATCCGTCTTAGTGTCTTGTTATTCGAGTCTAAATCGTCAACAAAGAAAATGGCGACGAACGAAATTTGGTGTGAGATCATAGATAACACCCTGGAATATGGCAAGCCAAAGCGGAATTAATTGCAAGACCGTTTTTCTTTAGGGAAAGAGAAAAAATCAAATATATAACAATTTTTTTATCACCTTCCAAGCATTTTTTTCTGTACAAAACGACGTATAAAGATTAAATAAATCCCCCGGATCCATTCACTTTATTTGAATTGTGGGTTTGTTTGTGAGTTTTGCGTAATATGTCCTGTCTGTATATTTGTTTTTGTGTAAATTATGTGTGGTGCAGTCCCCTGCACTTACTATTTAAAGTTGATTTTCATGATGCGGATACAGGACCGCAACTAGCTCAGAGCATCGAGGGGACTTGAAGTGTTCTCAGGGGTGCTGTAAAATTTCCGGACAATGTATATCTATTTTTTTATGGTCAACAATTTTTTCACCGTGGGGGGGGGGGGGGGGTTGCAGCACCCGCCCCCTCCCCCCTAGTTACGAGCCTGTGCGGATTGTGTGTCGCAAAACTTTCAATGGCATGGTTTATTCGAACCATCCTCTTTTTCATTTGAGATTTCCTTCAGCTGGAATTTGTTTAAAAGGATTGGTCTTTTCAACGGGCAGTCTGAAGTTGAATAGTTTTTCGTTATTCGTTATTCGTTAGTCATTCAACTTTATATTCGGGATTCCAATATGCAACTAGCCATGACTAGAATGATGGATGCCAAGTCTCCCCCAGTAGTATAAAACACCACAAAACAACCTCTAGACAAAAAACAGTCCTCATTGTTATTCAAGCAGCGAATAACAAGCTGTTTGTTATTCGTTTTTCACTTCGTTATTCGGGATTCACATATGAAGGTGTTCATCTATCTTTAATGAGGATATTTCAGGATTTAATTCTAATAACGATCATTAGACAACAATAGAATAATGGATTGCAAAGTATCCCCTAGCAGTAGAAAACTAATTAAATGACGTATAGTCAGTAAATAAACCATTGTTATTCAAGCAGCGAATGACGAGCTGTTTGTTATTCGTTTTTCACCTCGCTATTCTGGATTCACATATGAAGGTGTTCGTGTATCTTTAATGAGGATATTTCAAGATTTAATTCTAAACGATCACTAGACAACAATAGAATAATGGATTGCAAAGTATCCACTAGCAGTAGAAAACATATTAAATGACGTATAGTCGGTAAATAAACCAGATTGTTATTCAAGCGGTGAATAACGAATAACGAGTGTGACTTGCCTCGTTATTGGCGAATAAAGAGATACCAGCTACCTCGTTATTCGTTATTCAACTTTATATTCGGGATTCCAAAATGCAGCTAGCCATGTCTAGTATGATGGATGTCAAGTATAACACGCACTCATTTTAATTCAGTTTTTAAAATACTTTTAATTCTCTAAATTAATTCTCCAAGGCAGCATGTTTAATGTTTAATGATTGACTGAAAAATACAATAATACAACAATAAATATCTGTTATAAATAAAACTAATATGACACGTAGGGTGTACCTGTAAAGCCTTCTATTTGAATATTCAAAACGTAGCCTAGATAGGCCTAGCTCCGCACTGAGTGAGAAACATTAATTTGGCACTTGCAGTAGGACATAAATAGCTGTATGGCCGTCAGTTTGCCATTCAGGCCGTAGCCTACATAGGCCTAGATCTGCACAGTGTGAGAAATGTTACTATGGCACTTGCAGTAAGACACAAGTAATCAATAAGCCTTAAAATACTACAATAATGTATAATACTATAAACGGTAACAACATACATCGTGCGTGAAACAAAACATTTAAACGGAATTACGACTTTGGGCATTACTGCGCCAAAATCCATAAAACGCTGGGCCGAGCAACACAGACTTGACTTACATAAAACTGGTTGTTTTGGGGTGACATAATTTTTGTAGCTGACCTTAAAGCAATATAGGGTGTAAGGGTAAGGTGTGGCCCTAGTTTGCATTGTTTCTCACCATTTTGTATGCTGATCTGGGCTGATCTGCCTACCCAAGCATTTAAAACCATAATGAAAATACTAACTATTGGGTTTTGGGGTCATTTACATCCGTGGAATTTAAAATTCCGATTCTAACAGCAAGCTTAACGTATTTACAGGACGGTTTACTGTATTTGTCCTAGTCTTAAAAGTGACAACTCTAACAAGGCCATTTTTGTCGGGGTGAACCTTAACCACACGCCCTAGGGTGTAGGAACTTTTTATATTTCCCTCCACAATTAATACAATGTCATTTAGGGAGACATTGCTTTTCGGTGTCAGCCACTTTTGCCTCTCGTGTAGCAATTGCAGGTACTCTGTGGACCATCATTTCCAAAAGATATCTGCAAAATATTGGATTTGACGCCAACGCCTTCTAGCAAAATTGTCCTTTTTGTCAAAGACACCAATAGGAAGTGATTCCCCAGCTCCCAACAACAGAAGGTGATTCGGGATCAATACGTCCAAGTCATTTAAATCGTTGGATAGTTTTGTGATTGGGCGCGAATTCATAATTGCTTCCACTTCACACAAAAAAGTCTGAAGATTTTCGTCATCCAGTGGTATTAGACGTTCACAGAGCAATCCGTATACGATTTTTCGGACAGAGCGAATTAATCTCTCCCATACACCACCTAAATTAGAACTGCTGTAACAGTTCTTGACCAATTTTGGACAAATTCCACTTTTCAATCTCTTCGCGCATATCACGTTGAGATCCTACTAGATTTGAACCATTATCACTGACGTGGTACTGGATAGGCCCTCTGCGTGCTATAAATCGTCTTATAGAGTTAATACAAGAGACAGTATCTAAATTAAAAGACATCGCTAAATGAACAGCACGTGATGCGAGACATGTAAATATAACTCCATATCTTTTTACAGTTGAACGACCTCGCTTTCCTTCTAGAGGACCAAAGAAATCCGTTCCAACACGCGAAAAGACAGGTTCGTCAGGTTTAAGTCTTTCCTGTGGTAAATTAATCATCTTTTGCTCCATAATTTTGGCACCCTATTTCCGACACAGAACACACTTTGACAGCAAATCGTTAACCAAGGCAGGACCATGAATAATCCACAGTTTTTGACGAATCCTTGACAAAACAGTGACCCTACCTAAGTGACCTACAGCTAGATGGGTGGACTGAACTATCAAATTTGACACAGGTGAATTTTTAGGAAGGATAATAGGATGTTTAGCATCGTAAGAAAGTTCATACAGAGTCAACCTTCTTCCAACTCTCAATAATCCATCACACAAAATAGGGTCAAGTCTCTTTAATGTACTACTCTTCTTGACACTTTCTCCTTTTTTTAATAACTCAATCTCCTCTCTAAGACTCTTACTCTGGATAAAGCGAAAAAGATTCTTCTCTGCTCTTTGGATATCTTCTAAAACCAAGGGACGATTAGCCTTCGTAACATTCTTTTCATTAATGTCTGCTGTGACCTTCACCTGTAGGTGGGCTTGGTCTAAAACACCATATTTTAAAGTAGTGGCAACTTCCTTTCGTTTACTCGCTCTTTCTCTAAGAAAATCAAAACAAATCAATGGTCGAGCGACAATCCGTTTTTATTTCGACCAGCTTGAAAATCGTGTAAGCAAACGATTGGTTGTTGAATTAGGGACATCAAACGTAGCTGCTGTAATAGCCTTCTTCAATTCGGGATCGGTTTCTGAAAGAGATTCGGTCGACAGTTGTTGAATAGGCCATTCATTTTTGGGTTTATGTAAGAACAAAGGTCCATGTAACCAGCGATTCACATTATTAGTGTTTCGTACAGATATGCCTCGGAAAGCCAAATCTGCAGGATTCTCCTTGGTACCAACGTAATGCCACTGTGACACTTTACTTCCATCTCGGATAGCAGCTACTTGATTCGCGACGAATGTTAGGAACCTTGTACTTTCATTTTGAATGTATCTCAATACAGACATGGAATCGGTCCAGTAGAACAACTGATCAATATTAATCTCTAATTCCTTTAGGACCATATTGGTAAGTTTAACAGCTATAGTTGCAGCCGTAAACTCCATTCTTGGGACAGTTATAGTGGTGCTACACGAGACTTACCAAACAATAGAGAGCAGTGAATTTTACCGGAATCATTTACCAAGCGAAGATAAGAGACCATTCCATAACCAGTATCGCTACTTGCATCTGCAAATGTATGGAGTTGACAGGAAACAACATTTCCAAAATTTTCTGGTTTATAACACCGTCGTATGACAAACTCCTGGAGGGTCGGGAGATCTTCCAAGAAATTCTTCGATCTTTGCAGTTCTGTAGGAGGTATTTCGCCATCCCATCCCAAATTTAGACGACATAGATTTTGGAGTATAGATTTTGCTGGAAGTATAAAAGGTGATATTAAAACAGGGGGGTCGTATACAGACCCTGCAGTCGACAAAATACCACGTCTAGTTGGCGGCTGTACCTTTAGGTTAATTTTAAAACGGAAGACATCTTTTTCAACCATCCATGTTATACCCAGAGCTCGCTCCACGGGAGTTCTTCACAATCCAAACTTAGTTCTCGGACCTCTTTGGCTCTATGATCCGTAGGCACTGACGATAAAACATCGAGACAGTTAGAAATCCACTTTACTAAATTAAATCCACCCTTAGCACAAAGTGAACGCAAATTTTTGACATGTTCAATCATCTCAAACTCATCATCTAAGGACTTCAGACAGTCATCCACATAAAAGTTTCTCAAAACAGTATCAATCACTGATGAATTATAATTATTCATATTGTCAAACGCGGTTTGTCTGAGAGCTAGATTTGCACATGGCGGTGATGACACCGCTCCAAATAGGTGAACAGCCATTCTATAGTCAACAGGTCTTGAGTCCAAATTGCCATCAGGCCACCATATGAAACTCCGGCACACGTACTCGATAAAACATAGACTCGATATCACCCATGACCGCAATAGTACCTTGACGGAAGCGTAACAGGACCCTATTAAACTGTTCGTCATATCTGGTCCTTGTAACAGTACCTGGTTTATTTTCGTTAAAGACACCATGATGAGCAGTAACCCATATCTTTCCTTCTTTTCCATCAAATTGATTTTCCGGTACCCTTTCCGCGTAACCTTTTGATAAAAGTTTATTCATGAAGTCATTATGGCAACCAGAATACACGGGGTCTCTCTGTAGTCTATTGCGAAGGCTAAAAAGACGACGTTCAGCATGAATTCGATTATTGGGTAACAGAATTCGGGAATCTTTAAAGGGTAATGCAATTGAATAGTGTCGATTTTCAAACTGAATAGAATTTGTAGTCTTTTCAATAAACAACTTATCATCTTGCAAATTTTCCTTAATTTTCCGGGAAATCATGATTAAAAGTTTGTTCTAATACTATTTTTAAGTGCTGTACATCGGGAATGGCAAGAATGTCTATAGAATTCACAGGTAGTCACATGTCCCTCATCAAATTCCAAATGATCCAACCTAAGGCAGTACGTGTGGCATTGGGGCCCCCCGACGGTCCGGATTTAAGCTCTAAAACTGAATAGGCATCTGGTACATTGTTTCCTATCAACAAACCTATCTCGGCCTTAACAACTGGTAAAGTAATACCACTTAAGTGGGGCCACTTACATATATCATCATTAGTAGGTATGTGATCATTCGTAACAGGCAAACAATCTTTTGTATACAATTCTGGCAAATCAGTTTCACTATTTAAAGATAAATCACAAACTTGCATATTCTTAATAGCATAACAATTGAGAGCAAAAACAGAACCCATTGTCTTGATTGACAAATTTGTTAACTTTCCGAAACAACCTAGTTGGCGCATCAGTTTTAGGGTACAAAATGATATACTAGAGCCAGGATCATAGAAGGCATGAGTTATTACAGAATTAATACCATTTCTCATCTTTACTCGTACTGGTAAAATTGCCATTGTGCAAAAATTAGCCCCGGCCTCCATATGATGACCAGCTGAAGAGACATGATTTTGACCCTCTTTAATTTGATTAGAATTATTAACAATATTTGGATGTAAAATTACCTTGTGAAATTCATTACATTGAGGACATTTTGATTTTTTACTACAACGTTCTAAAACGTGACCTGGACGTAAACAACTAAAACATAACCTGGCCTGTCTTACTTTTTTTCATTTTCAGTAAAATTTTTCATTGAATGCAAGAGCACTTAAAACTTTACAGACACACAAGGGATGCGATGGGTATTTACAATACAAACAAGGCCTTTTATATGTTATATCATAAGGTATGAACTTATACTGATTTACAGGGAGACTTTCATGAGAGCGTGGGCTAGAGCTAGTTGCAAATGATCCACTTGGTTGAATATAACTTGGTCTAGAATGACGTCTTGCAGTCGATCCATTACTACTACTACTACTACTCTTGGATCGGTCGCCAGAAAGAGCTAATTTTCAATAAGTAGGATCATTTGCCTTAGATGCCTCTGGTTTCACCAAGTCTACAAGTAGTCCGAAATGCACGCATCTTCCCTGTTCCTTGGTATTTTGATAAATGTTCCGCCATTTATCATGAATGTAATAAGGAAGCTTTTGAATTATCTTTTTTCAGGTTTTCCGAGTATTCTAACACACGAATAGAATTATTCGACCCTAAAGCGCGAAAACATTCCACTAAGAAAACTGACAAATCCTCCAGTCCATTCGGGTCATCCGATTTTACTGTGGGCCACCTGAGGGCTTTCTCTACATATCTATTCGCCATCACGTCATCATCCCCGTACTTCTCTTCGAGGACCCTCCAAGCCGTACGAAAGGCTCTATCAGCTAGTAGGTGACTGTAGCTTTTAACGTCGTTATTGGCCTTATACCTTGTAAACTGGTCAAGATAATTTAGCCGTTCGTCATCGGTTTCACAGTTCGGCAGAACCACACTTTTAAATTGTCTTATAAACCTGTGGTAGTCCAATACATCACCTTCAAAGGGGGTTACCCTTACTGTTGTTTTTTTTATTTGTCGAATCACAGACGTTAAGGTTTCCTCAGTACTCTGCTGAGTATAAGGTCTCTGATCATACAAAGGTCTTTGCAATGTAGCGTAAAAATCTTGCGAGGAATAATCACCACCACCATTGTTCTCACTAATAAGTTCGTGCTCCATCAACAACTTTAATTCCTGTTCCTTGAAGGATAATTCAAGCTTCACAGTATCTATTTCCCTCTGTTTATGGAAGATATCTATTTTCGCAGCAAGTTTTTCATCAAAACTACCATTACAAGTGGGTCTGTGTAGATCAGGACGCAACGGAGAAATTGCACCATTACAAGCACCATCACTGGAACTGAACAGGGATTCAGATTTTGAAGTATCACTCTCCATCCTGAGAACAACAAAACAGGCTATCACAACATGATTCTATGTAGACCAAAGACGCAACAGAGAAATTGCACCACTACAGTAATAAGCACGACAGGAATTCTGATTTTGAAGTACCACTCTCCATCCTGAGCCCAACACAACAGGCTATCACAACATGTGAGTCTATGTAGATCAAAGTCGCATCAGAGAAATTGCACCGCTACATTGTAAGCACAACAGGGATTCTCATTTTGAAGTACCACTCTCCATTCTGAGCCCAACACAACAGGCTATCACAACATGTGAGTCTATGTAGATCAGAGTCGCATCAGAGAAATTGCACCGCTACATCATAAGCACAACAGGGATTCTCATTTTGAAGTACCACTCTCCATTTCCCAACTTTATCTTTAATAAGAATATTTCAGGATTTAATTCTAAACGATCACAAGACAACAATAGAATAATGGATTTGCAAAGTATCCCCTAGCAGTAGAAAACGTATTAAATAACGTATAGTCGGTAAATAAACCAGATTGTTATTCAAGCGGTGAATAACGATTAACGAGGTGACTTGCCTCGTTATTGGCGAATGACGAGGTACAAGCTACCTCGTTATTCGTTATTCAACTTTATATTCGGGATTCCAATATGCAGCTAGCCATGACTAGAATGATGGATGTCAAGTATCCCCCAGTAGTATAAGACACAGAAAAACGACCTCTAGACGAAAAACAGTCCACATTGTTATTCAAGCAGCGAATAACGAGCTGTTTCTTATTCGTTTATCATCTCGTTATTCGGGATTCACATATGAAGGTGTCCATGTATCTTTAATGAGAATATTTCAGGATTTAATTCTAAACGATCACAAGACAACAATAGAATAATGGACTTGCAAAGTATCCCCTAGCAGTAGAAAACTTATTAAATGACGTATAGTCGGTAAATAAACCAGATTGTTATTCAAACGGTGAATAATGAATAACGAGGTGACTTGCCTCGTTATTGGCGAATGACGAGGTACAAACTACCTCGTTATTCGTTATTCAACTTTATATTTGGGATTCCAATGCAGCTAACCATGACTAGAATGATGGATGCCAAGTATCCCCCAGTAGTATAAGACACAGAAAACGACCTCTAGACGAAAAACAGTCCACATTGTTATTCAAGCATCGAATAACGAGCTGTTCGTTATTCGTTTTTCACCTAGTTATTCGGGATTCACATATTAAGGTGTTCATGTATCTTTAATGAGGATATTTCAGGATTTAATTCTAAACGATCACAAGACAACAATAGAATAGTGGATTCGTGTTATTCGTTTTTCACCTCGTTATTCGGGATTACCATATGAAGGTGTTCATGTATCTTTAATGGGGATATTTCAGGATTTAATTCTAAACGATCATTAGAAAATAAATAAATAAACAATATTGTTATTCAAGCGGTGAATAACGAATAACGAGGTGACTTGCCTCGTTATTGGCGAATAACGAGGTACACGCTACCCCGTTATTCGTTATTCAACAAGTTATTCTGGATTCAAATATGCAGCTAGCCATGACTAGAATAATTGATGCCAAGTATCCCCCAGTAGTATTCGCTGCTTGAATAACAACAATGTGCACTGTTTTTCGTCTAGGGGTCGCTCTGCTATGTTTTATACTACTGCGGGATACTTGGCATCCATCATTCAAGTCATGGCTGGCTGCATATTGGAATCCCGAATATAAAGTTGAATAACGAATAACGAGTTAGAAGTTGCTTTCAAAAGGAACTGAATTTGATTTTCGATAAATTATAGATTATCGATATTGGATATGATTAATTTTTACTCAATTATGTGTGCGTGATCGCCAGGAACATATTTATGGGAAATAGATTCATACTATTTGGCTATTCGTCGTAATTATAACCAAAAAAATTTGATCAGCTGTTAACTGTCAAAATATTTAAAATGGCCGCCTCGGATCCTTATCTGCCGATGTCTACATTTCTTACCACTTTTTCATTAACTATTTAGAAATGTGCTTATATTTACGACTTATTATAACGTAACGAACGTTTTGATGTGAGTTATATAGAAGTTTTACTTTTCTGCGTAATTATGACTATGATGTTTATATTTGACCGGTCGGCCGTAGGCCTACTACTGTCAAACTTTTTCAACATGGCCACCATCGGGTTATTTGTACCAGAGATCTTATTCATTTCTCTTATGAGCTAGTGCCTAGTTAGGTCAATATGACCGTATGAACTATTATTAGAATAGATCTTAAATTATTTAACTATTTATAATAATGCCGATATTATCGGTCAACAATTGAATTGTCAATAATTTAATAATAGACATAGGCCTATAGCCCTATACGCCAATAGTAGTATTAGTACTTAGATCTAATATGCCTAGATTGGATTTCAACATGTATAGATCTTCTTTCTGTATTAAAACTGTCGACCATAATTCTCTGAAAGACTCTGAAATATCCTTCAACGCCTCTATTTTTAAGTTTATAAAACCAGATGAATTGCGTAGTGATTGTGATTCCGATGCTCTGTCGAGTAGGCCTGAAGTAGACCCGTCGTTATAAACAACTCTTGTCAACTCTATCTATACTATATATGACTATACTGAATATTCCACATCCATTGTTATTCAGTTTCACTGTGTGAACTCATATTAAAATTTACTCTCATCGTGTCCCAGTTCTCACGTACTGTTTAAAAATAATGAAGATATCGGTAGTGGAAAGGGCATTATTTACAAGTTATCATCATGTTCTATTTCAAGAAAGCAACAGTTACCTTCTACAACCAGTACAATAAGCTCCACATGCAAGGAAGGGGCAGTTCAACCTGGGTTGAATCTAACATTTTTCAAATTCAACCGTACTGTAAACTTAATAACACCAATAATATTTGTACTCTTAGTGATAGCCTACCTACCGTGTTGTCTCTTTCAAATGTGCAACAACTTGTTACAAGTACGCCGTTAAATGGAAACAACTCTAAATTGCACAACGTTCCTCAAGCGCCAATTACGAATCCAGTCGCAACAAATGAAAAATTGTCATCAAATATTCATGTACTTGAACAAAAGAATTCCAACACCCTTTCCGCAATTATTATTCAGATTACAGAACTATCGGGTAAAGTTAGTTTTCTTATTTCAGCCCAAAATAAACTTGTTATAAATTCATCTTCAACAAAATTAATTTGTGATAAATCAATTAGTACCTGTAATTCAGCTATAGATAAGTCTACTAGCACATCAATCAACAAGTGTGTATCAACCAGTGATAATTATTATAATACCAATGTGAGTATTTCTACCAGTGTGAAATCTACACAGACTACGTCCACTTCAACGACCAGTTCAACGCGATTCCTAGACAAACCCATACCCTTTAATTTAAGTAAAGCTATAACTTTGTTAATAGGAAGTTCAATAGTAGCTGGCATCAAAACACCCCAAATTTCAAAATTATTAGATCACGAGTGCGTGATTGACACAAATCGTGGGGCCTACTATGCTAATATTAGTGATAGACGTGTTCAGCTTTTAGACTTCAACCACTCTCTTCAAAATATTATTATATGTGCGGGGGGGGGGGGTGATATCTCTTTAAATGACCATGCGCCAAGTACTAAAGACTTTAATGATCTCATTTTAAATGCAAAAAACTCCTTTAAAGGCAACATTTTTATTTGTTCGGCGCTTCCAAGAAATGTACGTCATCCTTACATTAGAGAATGTAAGAAGCTTAATAATTATATCCAGGATAATTGTGAAAAAAATGATTTCATGTTTATTGATGTATTTCCCCATTTCTATAAAAGGCGTCCAAAGGATGTAATGAAGCGAGATGGAATTCATCCTAATTATAATGGCAATGAACTATTAATGGATATTTTAGGTAGTACTCTGATTTCACAAACTGCCCCAAAGTATCCTACTTATAACAGACCCAAGCCCACTAGCTCTACAGTATCTCACCAATATGATTACATGTATAATATATATAATAGATCATTGCATAACCCTTACTATTTCCCGCAATATAATGCTTCCCCATATCATAATTGTTCTTAAGGTTGTTTGGATATAATTGCCTATGCATATACATATTTTTGTTACCTACCCCCTGCAAAAATCTTTCCGTAAGTCCAATTTACCCACCCCCTTCTAATAAAATAAAACCAAGTACGAACAATCCAAACCATAAGACAGAATTCGAAGTCCTAAAAAACGTTATAGGCAAAATAGTGTATTCAAGCAAAATAGTGTAATCAGCAAATGGACTGCTCCTCGTGTACAAATTACACGACAAACAGTGGTAACAGGTGTCCGGAAGAGTAAGCTTACCCTGCCTGGCACCACACCCGCCATGTGTTTTTTCACACCTTACGCACTAACTTATAAATATATTATATTTGACCGGTTTGCTGATAATTAATTGTAATTAGTTGGTGTTGTTTGTTTTCAATACCGGTATGTATAATTATTTGACCAACAGTGGAACTCAAATTACTACTTGAAGACTTGATATTTTTGGTTTCACTGAAACACATTTATCCGACTCTGTAAATGATGATTCTATTATTTTTCCTGGTTTTCATTCACCATTTAGAAGAGATAATAGTACATTTAGTTCTTCTGTCACTCTGTTATATGTAAGAGAATCTATAAGTTGTAAAAAGAAGAACTGATTTGGAAGGCGGTACTCTTGAAGTCATTTGGATTGAAATTACTATAAAAAAGACATCTCCTATTTTAGTATGTTGCTTATACAGAAATCCGGCATCTACTGCTAAATGTCATGATGAATTTAAATTAATGATTGATACTGCGTGGAATCAAGGAAGTGAACTTATAATCTTTGGTGACATAAATATCGATCTGTTAGACAGTAAAAATTCTTATTGGACAAATTCACTCATTTCTTCTCAAACTCGTGTTACTAATTCAACTTCTACGTTAATTGACCATGTCATTGTATCTGCCCCCAACCATATTATTGAAACTAGAGTGCCATGTTATTCTATATCAGACCACTTCCCAACTTGTTTTACATGGTCCAAAAGAAGAGTTAAGATCCCCAAAACAAAACATATATATGTTTCATACAGATCCCTTCGAAATTTTGTTGAAGATAATTACATACATGACCTAAGCTTAATTAACTTTGAAAATATGTATCTGATAAATAACCCTACAGATGCTCTTCAAATTTGGTATGGTTTAGTAACTCCAATAATTAATCACCATGCTCCTATCAGAACTAGACGTGTTAAGTCTGCTATCAAACCTCAATGGCTCACTAATGAAATTTTAAATTTAATGCGACAGCGTGATTTTCATAAAAGTAAGAGAAACGACACCGAATATAAAAAGTGTCGAAATCGTTTAAAAACAATGATTCGTCAGTCTCAATCAAAATAGCTCCAGGATCTGATCGGAGATAACAAAAATTCTAAACAGATATGGAATGCATTAAATTCAACAGCTAGCAACAGTAAGAGTAGTCCCCACATACCACTAGATAGCAATATAATTAATGATTTCTTCTCTAACATAGCCGATAAAATTCTCAATGGCAATACAGATATTACTCCTAGTAACATAAGGCTTGATGATGTTAATTTAAAAACATATGTAAACTCTTAAAGTACCCGATAGCGTATTTTTCCAAATTCCGTTTATTAAAACAACTGATGTAGTTAATTAGATGTTTCCAAGGCAGTCGGTCTTGATTCAATAAATCTACTATTTCTCCGCTTAGGTGCTGTTCAACTTTCTGCTAGTCTCACACACATTTTTAACCTGTCAATAAATCAAAACACTTACCTTTATTTGAACAAGCTAAAGTTATCCCCCTTCATAAAGAGGGCACCAAAGATGACCCCAATAATTATAGGCCGATATTCATTTTTCCAAATATATCAAAAATTCTCGAAAGACATATTCAAAAACATCTCAACAATTATTTAAATAAATATCAACTGTTATATAGTAATCAGTCAGGTTTCCGTCATCTAGCTCTTCTCTAACAGCCTTAACACATATTACTGCAAACATGTATGATTATATTAACAACCATCTCCTCTGTGGAGCAATATTCTTAGATTTTAAAAAAGCGTTCGACCTAGTAAATCATGATATTCTTATTGACAAATGTATACATTTTAAATTTTCCAGAAAATCAATTCTTTTTCTAGAATCATACTTAAAGAACAGAAGTTAGTGCACGTCTGTTAACGGCATATTATCTGATAATAAATCTATCTATCACGGTGTGCCCCAAGGATCAATATTGGGACCCATATTATTTAATAGTTTTATAAATGATCTACATTCATACCTATCCTCTAAAACTGACCTCTTTGCAGATGACACAACAGTCTGGACACTTCTGCGTCTACTGTCAAAGAATTAGAACAAAAACCTCAACTCGATGCCAATATAGTATTAGCCTGGTGTGATAAAAACCATATGAGATTAAATATATCGAAAACCAAAGCTATGCTAATCACGACGCAACAAAAAAAGTAATATCCTCCCTGCTACTTTGAATATTAAATTACGTAATGAACCATTACAAGTCGTCTCCTCGGTAAAAATATTGGGTGTTTTTCTCAATCATAATCTAAGATGGAAAGATCATATCGATTATATTTCTAAAAAATTAAGCCAGAAACTATTTCAACTCCGTCAAATTAAAAAAAAAATATCTTCCAGCTGCTTTCCGAATCCTTTTCTACAATGCCCACTTTCAAACACATATAGATTATTGTTCCCCAATATGGGACCGTTATGATGCTAAATCACTTGACCGTCTTTCTCGACAGCAAATAATGGCCTTAAAATTAATTTTAGATGTTAACCATACCGCCGACGTTTACCCTCGACTAGACACATCAAATATTCTTACGATAGTAAATCGACATATCTCTAATCAATGTATATTTATTTATAAAATTATGTTAAAACAATGCCCTAATTACTAATTTGACCTTTTACCCTATTATCGAACCCCTTACCGTCATCTTAACAATAAACTTAATACTCTCAAGCCAAATATTAATATAGCTAAAAGCAGTATACGCTTTAAAGGGTCTAAACTCGTTGCCAGCCTCTTTAAAAACTTTAAATAACTTGAATCTTTTCAGGAAAAACTTCTTCTTTACCTTAAATCTACTTTAAATACCTTTATCTTAAAAACCTATAAGCTTATCTCTTATGATATGTGTTCTCCATATTATAAGCATGTACATATTGTATATTTGTTAATACGTGTTATATCTATATGTATTCAAACGTTCTGATATATAACCCGCATACATGTACTTAAATTAACATTTTTACTGATTTGTATATTTTTATTTTTTTTCTCTGTTGCAAATTATTGTGATTTGTTGTTTAATTTATTAGCTATATCTTTTGTATTATATTTTCTACGAAGCGCAGGATGTTAGAAAGGCTATCATAGCCTAATCTTCAACCCTTCTGAAATAAAGTCATTATTATTATTATTATTATTATTATTAGTTATTCACCGCTTCAATAACAATCTGGTTTATTTACCGACTATACGTCATTTAATAAGTTTTCTACTGCTAGGGGATACTTTGGAATCCATTATTCTATTGTTTTCTTGTGATCGTTTAGAATTAAATCCTGACATATCCTCATTAAAGATCCATGAACACCTTCATATGTGAATCCCGAATAACGAGGTGAAAAACGAATAACAAACAGCTCGTTATTCGCTAGCTGCATATTGGAATCCCGAATATAAGTTGAATAACGAATAACGAAGAAGCTTGTACCTCGTTATTCGCCAATAACGAGGCAAATCACCTCGTTATTCGTTATTCACAGCTTGAAAAACAATCTGGTTTATTTACCGACTAAGCGTCATTTAATAAGTTTTCTACTGCTACGGGATACTCTGCAATCCACTATTCTATTGTTGTCTTGTGATCGTTTAGAATTAAATCCTGAAATATCCTCATTAAAGATACATGAACACCTTGATATGTGAATCCCGAATAACTAGGTGAAAAACGAATAACAGACAGCTGCTTGATTAACAATGTGGACTGTTTTTCGTCTAGAGGTCGTTTTGCTGTGTTTTCTACTACTGGGGGATACTTGGCATCCATCATTCTAGTCATGGCTAGCTGCATATTGGAATCCCGAATATAAAGTTGAATAACGAATAACGAATAACGAGGTAGCTTGTACCTCGTTATTCGCTAATAACGAGGCAAGTCACCTCGTTATTCGTTATTTACAGCTTGAATAACAATCTGGTTTATTTACCGACTAAACGTCATTTAATAAGATTTATACTGCTAGGGGATACTCTGAAATCCATTATTCTATTGTTTTCTTATGATCGTTTAGAATTAAATCCTGAAATATCCTCTTTAAAGATACATGGACATCTTCATATGTGAATCCCGAATAACGAGGTGAAAAACGAATAACAAACAGATCGTTATTCGCTGCTTGAATAACAATATGGACTGTTTTTCGTCTAGAGGTGTTTTCTCCTGTGTCTTATACTACTGAGGGATACTTGACATCCATCATTCTAGTCATGGCTACCTGCATATTGAATTCCCGAATATAAAGTTGAATAACGAATAACCAATAACGAGGTAGCTTGTACCTCGTTATTTGCCAATAACGAGGCAAGTCACCTCGTTATTCGTCATTCGTTATTGGTGAATAATGAATAACGAATAACGAAAAACGATTCAACTGCACACTGCCTTTTCAACGTGAGCCATTGATCGTTGTGTTCGATATGTTTTGATACGCTTTTGCTTTTCCACATCGCATTTCGATTGTTATTCACGTTTTGCTTCCAAGTTCCAAGTCCCCCCCCCCCTTAGTTACGAGTCTGTGCGGATATATGTCGCAAAACTTTCAATGGCACGGTTTATTCGAACCATCTTTTTTTCATTTGAGATTTCCTTAAGCTGGAATTTGTTTAAGAGGATTGGTCTTTCCAACGTGAGCCATTCGATATGTTTTGATACGCTTTTGCTTTTCCACATCGCATTTCGATAGTTATTCACGTTTTGCTTCCAAGTTTTGGACAGTTTACGCTGCTGTTTAAGAGCTGCTTCTTCCGCATGTTATTTTAGGGAGTTGTACGTCCAGCCGTTAGAATATGTTGTTGCAAAAGAGTTACATTCTTTAACAGTTCTTGTATGTTTTCTTCATTTGTATTTGTTTTATCCATGTTATTTTAGGGAGTTGTACGTCCAGCCGTTAGAATATGTTGTTGCAAAAGAGTTACATTCTTTAACAGTTCTTGTATGTTTTCTTCATTTGTATTTTGTTTTATCCATGTCTTTCGAATATTCTATGCTCCTCTTTTTAACATCTACCAGTTCTCGTAGAAAGTAATTAGTCTGATTTACATTCGTGAAGAGGATGTTGATTTTCCCCTTGACACACATCTCTGACATCACTTTTAATAGCATCTGTTTTCAGCTTTCGTGAACATGATGTTAATTCTTCCCTTGACATCGCTGACATCACTTAGCTATCCTTTTCACACTACGGGGATCATTAGGCTTTTAATAAATTAGCCAGTGACGAATAAAATCACCATGTGTTTGGCGCAGTATATACCGGTTGGTGCTGGCGTGCCATTAACTCGCGCTGTGCGTGCGCGGAGTGAAGAGAGAGTACTTGTCGACTTGTGTAAATAATATACTCAAAATAATGGATGGAAAAGCTTGTGTTATCTATTGGGGAAAGAAACCTAGAATCTTGAACACAATGGAGAAATCAAATTGGGAATTTATTTACTTACAACTTTGTAACGTGTGTTTTGCTAGGCTGAAGTCAGCGGACGTCACTTTGAGCGGACGTTTTGTGACCTTGACCCTCATCGTCGAGGGCTGCCTCAAGCGTCACGTGACTAGGCTAAGGTAAACAAACCTACAAAGATGGCTGCCTCCATAAAATGTACCGAACTGGCGGTTGTAATTGACAACAAACCCACACAAAATGACACCTTAATAAAAAATTATTCCCTTAATATCTTGGAATGTTTGAGAAAGCAGATCGCCGCTACTTACAGAAACAATATAAATATAAACGTAACAAAAGGTGGCATTGTAATCAAGTTTAACTGTGGTTATTATCAAGTTTTTAAAAGATGTGCCAATGTATTTTACAAAAATCTAAGCCATCAGGAAAATGTAAATACAAATGTAACATTAACACTTGATAAATCGAAAAAAGAGACCGGTTCTATAACAAGAGTTAAAATATCAACAAAATCAAAGTCAAAGTCATACACTCTCAATCCGTATCATACAACGTGCACAGCACTAATAAATGGAGAACTGCAAACTTTATTTTTAAGCGAACATTTTAACTCCATGTTAGATCTAATAAACTGCGAGGAGGCTAGAGAACTCCACATTTATGTCCGTGAATCATTCAATAACGCTGTAAGAAGTAACTCCAAAGAAGACTATTCAGTTCCACTAAGTAAAAATGATTCTACATTGCAACCTCTCTCACCTAATCAAAGTGTTAAAACCACTCTGACTCCAAGAAATTGCAGCACCCCCTACCACTCTCATAATAGCAGTACTATGATGTTAACTCTTGTTGATAATGTGACTGAAACCCATCTACCTTTAGTTTATCTTACACCTGTGAATATCCAGTTGGACACCATTCAGTCCGGATCATATTTAGATACATCTTTTGGTACTGGTCTTAATATCAAAAACACAAATAATGATTCCTCTGATAATGAGCAAACCATAGCCAAAGAACTATTTTTGCTGAGGATCCTGATGACACCTGTTACACGAAGGATGAATATAAAGCCTCTATTGAAAAACTAAATTGTCATGTGTTACTTTTGACAGACAAAATAAAGAAGCTTGACTCTGAATTTCAATCTATTAAAACATTGCTGAAAAATGTAAACAGTCAGGAATCATTTAAACCACTTGTTACGGAGGACCATAACTTAGGCCCAATGCATAACAAATTCTCTAATGTGAAAAAACTGGAATATAAACGTAACATTGTTATAGGATCATCCATACTTAAAGGTATCAAACCAAATGGATTGGATAAAACCAAATCCACAGAAGTGAGAACTCTGTCAGGGGCGACTATACAAGATGTCATCACTTATGTTGATAATTGTACCTCATCAAATAATGTCCGCAATATAATATTTCTAATTGGATCTAATGACTCAAAATATGGCCCATATGCAGACTATACTCGTAATTTTTATAGAACTTTAATAGAATTGTGTTTCTCTAAATTCCCTTATGCATCTGTTAAATTCATTAGATTATTGCCACGGTTTTCTCGCTCTTCAAATATCATTATAAATCGTATTAATGACATACTATATGATGTCTGTGAGGATTGTGGAATTGACATACCTATTGATCATGGAAACTTATTTTATAATTATCACCTAAGTAAAATCAGACAGAATTTATATCATGATTCTGTACATCTTATTCTTATGGTTCTACCTGTTTAAGCAAACTTATTAGGAAGCACATTATCTCCCCAAGCATGCCAAATTAGGATATCATTATTTTCCAGAAACTTACATTTCCTGTCATGCTGTGGTCTGCCAACATGCCCCCCCCCTCATCACAAGAGAGCTCACTTGCACTTGCTTTTCCATCCACACCATTATAATATATTGGTGTAACTGTTTAACATTAACATTGTTATTATTTGTTATCATTAATTCTTACTTTGTGTTATTTAGAAAGATAGCTAGTTTATTCCTTTCATCATTTATAACAATTATATAATAGATGAACCCAGTTTTAACTAAAAAAGGTTTACATGTAGGTCATCTAAATGTTCAATATTTCTTTAATAAAATTCCAGAACTTAGTCTATTCATTCAAAACTTTGATATATTTGCTATTTTCGAATCACACTTAACTACTTCTATAGATGATGATCAATTACATATTGCTGGATTTCATAATCCGTTAAGAAAAGATAAGTCTAATTTAAGTTCTTCTGGAACATTGCTCTACATAAAAGATAACTTCATTTATAAACACCGCTCAGATCTGTAACATCCAAATATTGAATCGATCTGGATAGTACTAAATTTAAAGAAGTCAAAGCCAATTCTCATATGCTGTATATACCGAAATCCAGCCTCAACTAAACTATGGATTGATTCTTTTTCGGAAATGATGGAATCTGCATGGAATAATCAAAATGAAATTCTTATAATTGGAGATTTAAACATAGATCTTTACAAAAATCAAAATAAACATTGGACCGATTTGTTACAAACTTTTGGCCTCAGTCAACTTATTAAAGCACCTACACGAGTTACTGATAAAACGAAAACATTAATAGACCATCTCATTGTTTCAGACCCTGATCATGTCAAAGAAATCAAAATTCCTTGTTATGCTGCCTCTGATCATTACCCAGTATGTTTTACCTGGCAGAAAAAGGGTGCTTCTTTTCCTAAAAATAAACATGTAACAATTACATATAGGTCATTTAAACACTTTAATAAAGATCAATTTTTGTATGATTTGCATGCAGTTCCGTTTGACTATATTTATAATTGTTCTGATCCAAATTTAGCTTTATCTGTCTGGTATTCAATTATTACTCCAATAATAAATAAACATGCCCCCTTAAAAACTAAGAGAGTAAGAAACGTTGATAAACCAGTTTGGTTAACTCATGAAATATGTCAACTTATTCATGAACGAGATTATTTAAAGAAAAAAGGTGATGTTACTAATTATAAAAAAATAAGAAATGAAGTTAAAACAGCTATCAGAGCAAGTAAATGAAAATATTTAGAATCCTTGATATCTGACCGGAAAAACAGTAAACAGTTTTGGGATGCCATAAAACTAGCAAATAATACTTTTCATAAAACTTCATCACAACCTACTCAAATGGATCCTGACACTCTGAATGATTATTTTATCAATGTTGCAAACAACTTACTGAACAATGTCCCAATTTCGTTAAGCAAAAATGATTCCAATTGTATTTCTAATTTTGTAAACAATCAAACTTCATCTTGTACTCCTAAATGTAAAATACCTTTTATGTCTACTTGTGATGTATACAAATATCTTTCAAATTTAGATGCATCAAAATCTGTAGGAATTGATGGTGTTAGCTCGTTTTTTCTCAAAACCGGATGCTCCATTTTAAATACCTCTCTAACATATATATTTAACCTCTGCATTGAAAAGAACATATTTCCCGACATTTTAAAACAGACAAAGGTACTGCCATTCTTAAAATCAGGTGATAAAAGCCTAACCGGTAATTATAGACCAATATCTATTTTGCAAACTCTCTCTAAACCCCTTGAAAAACATATAAATTTGAATATTACTAATTATTTAAATAAAAATAATCTTTTATATTTAAATCGATCTGGTTTCCGTTCAAATAGCTCCTGTCATACAGCCCTTGTTAATATCACTGAAAATGTTTATGACGCTCTAAATAATATTATGCTAACAGGATTATTATTTTTTGATTTCAGAAAAGCTTTTGACATGGTAAATCCTAATCTTCTTCTACAAAAACTTCAGCTATGTAATTTTTCTGAAAACTTACTCTCATTATTGAAATCATACCTTAATAATCGAAAACAGTGTATATCAATTGGACAAAATAAATCTTCATTTCAAAATATAATTTCCGGTGTACCCCAAGGATCAATCCTTGGACCTTTACTTTTTAATCTCTTTATCAATGATTTACCGTTTTCTCTTTCTGTAAATTCCGATCTGTTTGCAGATGACACCACCGTTTATACCTCTTCTCCGGATATAACATCTCTTAATAATAAACTCCAATTGGAAACCAATAAAATAATACAATGGTGCCAAAATAATGCTATGGTTATCAATGAATCAAAAACTAAATCAATGTTAATAGCTACAAACTATCAACTTAAAAATCCATTAAATAAACTTGACATTCAAATCAATAATAATCAAATTGAAAATGTTTCTGAATTTAAACTTTTAGGTGTAATCATTGATAGAAATTTTTCTTGGAATAAACATACTGAATACATTTGTAAAACACTAAATAAAAAATTGTATCAACTGAAAAAGATAAAATCACTTCTTCCGTCAAACTTGTTAAAATTATTCTATTTTGGCCTTTTTCAGTCACATCTAGATTATTGCTCCACCATCTGGGATACCTGTAGTAAAACATCCTTAAATTACTTACAGCGTGTGCAAAAATTGGCTTTTAAATCAATTAATGATAAACCACTACCGAAAAATTCAACCTTATCTACTTATGAAACCCTAGCTAAATAACTAAATATTTTAACCATTCAAAATCGGTTCACCTTCAATAAATACATCTTACTTTTCAAATTAGTTCATAAAAAATGCCCAAACTACTTAACTAATATTCTACTTATGAAACCCTAGCTAAATCACTAAATATTTTAACCATTCAAAATCGGTTCACCTTCAATAAATACATCTTACTTTTCAAATTAGTTCATAAAAAATGCCCAAACTACTTAACTAATATTCTCGTATTTAAAAATACACCTTATACCAATATTAATCATCGATTTAATATTCCTCAACCTAATAAATCAATACATAAAAATAGTTTAAAATACATTGGACCTTGTCTCTGGAATAATCTACCTACCTCAATTAAAAACACAACTGTACTATCAGACTTTAAGGCGAATATTCTTTTAAAGATACATTGACATCCCTAACCACCTTAGTAAACCTTATGGACATAATTTTAATTCATAATAGAGAAGGTAGTTAACCATACTGCATTTATATATATATATATATTTATTTGATCGCATTGTTGTTCTTGTTCTTATATTGTTTTGTTATGGTTCAAGGGCAGAATTGTAAAAAGGCCTGGCCTAATTTCTTACCCTAATAAAGATATTATTATTATTATTATTATTATTATTAAACCACGTTTCATTGATTCCACCCCATTCGCTCTTTCAACCGTAGCAAAGATCTCTCTGTTTAATTTATATTTTGAATGCGTTTTGTCAGTCCTATCATGTAAATTTGATGGACACCAACATGTCATTGATGGCATTCATCTGGTTTTAATCTACCTTTAATATCTCTAAACATTCATCTGGTTTTAAACTACCTTTAATATCTTTAAAAACCCGATACAATTCAGCTCACTCTGAAATAAACAATCAAGTCGCCATGCTCTTTATTTTTACTAGCTAACAATATCACGTGACATTCTAAACATCATGTGATCTAACCTGACCGACAAATGTTCACCATCCAATCTTGGATATAACATTCCTCCATTCCTTTTAAAGACATTTACTTTAAATGAAATTGAAATAAATGTAATCTATTATAAATTTACTGTCCTTCTGACTAATTGTCTCTAAAATAAAATAGTTTGCACTTTAAATTTCTGAACACTTTCTTTATATATAAAAGTTCATTATTCAGCAGACAAAGTCATTTAAATAATTTGGTCGCCTTCTGTTTCTTTGTGGTCGCTGATTATCTGCCTGGTCTGGTTGTTGTGGTGGAAAATTATTCTCCTGTTGCTCCTCGTGATAATTTGCCTGTTGTCTCACTTCAGGGTCGGGTCTTAATCTACTCAATAAATTTTCTCTCCATTTATCAGGATCAAATATCTCTTTATCAACATTTTGGATAACACTGTTCACTAAATTAAAATGACTTGAATCTCGATACACTTCTCGTCCATCAGTAACTCTCCTTGCAGCTATTGAAGATCCATCAATTCTATAGATGACATAAAATGCTGGTTCATATGCGGTTGACCATTTGTTGATTTTATTCTGCCTGAATAATACAAAATCTCCTATTACATAATTATGTTGTTTAATATTTCTGTTTTCAGCATTTTTCCTAATTTTCTCTTTATACTCCTTATCATTTCTGGTAATTATTTCTTCTCTATCTTCTTGTTGATTTTCTGCATGTAATCCATCTTGATGATCTAATTTTGTTCTGACTTTCCTTTTCATTAATGCTTCGTATGGACTAACCTACTGTCTAATCCTTGTAGATGACTTATCTGTTCTGTCTTGTTTAACACCTTCATAAAAGATTCAACTTCTCCATTGGCTCTCGGATGTAGCGGTGTTATTCTATGATGTGTAAATCCGTCTTCTCTAGCAAAATTATCAAATTCTTTAGAGTTGAATGGTGGTCCATTATCACTTTGTAATATTCTTGGTGTACCATATGTTGCAAACATTTCCTTGGGTTTTGGTTTTATCGCTTTAAATGATGTAGATGTTGTTCTCTCTACTTCCGGATATCTTGTTCTCTTATCGATAGCAACAAAATTGTAGTGTCCATCTGGATATGGTCCTCTAAAATCTATGGCGATACAATCCCATGGTTTCTCAGGAATCGTAGACATTTTCACTGGTTCTTGTTTATGACTTCTAGTTGTAACTTGACATTCGTAACATTGACCAATTATATCTTCTACCATCTTATTTAAAGCTAGAAACCAATATTTCTCTCTGAGCGTCTTCTTCGTTTTAGTGGTGCCAAGATGTCCTAGATTGTGTGCAGCTTTAATGGCTTTTCTTTGTAGTGATTCTGGTATTACTATTCTGTTTAATCTAAATATCATCTCATCGTTTTAGTGGTGCCAAGATGTCCTAGATTGTGTGCAGCTTTAATGGCTTTTCTTTGTAGTGATTCTGGTATTACTATTCTGTTTAATCTAAATATCATCTCATCATAAACATATAATTCATCCTTGACTGAGTAGTAAGTATTGATAGTACGATCTTTTCTGTGTCTTTCCCAATCACTCTTCTCTAGAATTTCATCTTTCTTCGTTTCTTGTTTTATTCTATCTAATAATGTATCATATTCATCTATGATTACTTGTTTGATTATTTTCTCTGTAGAATCTGTACCAGTGATTGGTAGTGGATGACGTGACAGAAAGTCAAGCGGATCTTGTTCATCTTTACCAGGTTAATAAAATAACTCAAAATCTACATCTTGTAATTCCATAACCCATTTCTCTATTCTAGGTGGTAGTTTCGCAGTTGGTTTGTTGAACATGGGTATTAGAGGTTTGTGGGATGTAATGATCCTGAATTTCGGCGCTCCTAATAAATACATTTTAAATCGTTGTTTCATCCATCTAATAGCCAATGCATCTTTCTCTGTCTGACTATAACGTTTCTCTGTTGCTGTCATAGTTCTCGATATAAAATGTACTGGTTGCAATCCTCTTTCTGTTTCTTGGAATAATCATGAAAACTTGCTTCTGTTCTAACTATGATAGGTCTAGTAGGGTTGAAATAACTCATGACATCATCATTGGTAATGCTCTCTTTCCATTTCTCAAAAGCTTCTCTTTCTTCTCTTCCCCATTTAAATTTTATATCTTTTTGTGTTAGTTTTCTTAAAGGTGCTGTCAATGATGAATATCTGGGTATAAATTTGGAAAGATATCCTATCATTCCTAAAAAACTTCTTACAGCTTCTTTAGTTTTAGGTGGTTGACTCTCTTGAACAGCTTGTACTTTATCCGGTGTTGGCTTTAAACCTTCTTTAGTAAATTTGTAACCATAAAATTCCAATTCTTCTACTCCAAATTGACATTTTTCTCTATTAAAGGTGATACCAAATTTTTCAGCTCTATTTAACACTGTTTCTAAAGTTTTGTTGTGCTCTTCTAAATTTCTTCCTCCTAGTAATATATCATCCATCTGATTTAAACATTTAGGTATATCTCCAAATATTCTGAAGATAGTCTCATCAAACAAATCCTGTGAAGACTTAGCTCTATTTTGACTGAGTTCCATCAACAGTAGGATTTGTGGCATTTCTTCTATCTTCATTGTAGCATTTGTTTCCATAAGCTGGACAATTTTCTCCTGGTCTATGTGTTCCAGCCTGTCCACAATATTTACATCTACTTCGGTTCTGTATTCTATTTTGCTGATATTTAACTCTATTTATCTTCTCGTCTTCATCTTGTTTAATATTTACAGCTTTAAGTAGCCTGTTGATATCTTCAACTTGACTGGCTTCTCTCATAAAAGTTGACAAATCCCATTTCTTATTGAATGCTTTCTGTATTAAATTCTGATTGTCTATTGTCTGTATGGTGTGCTCTAATATTCTCTCATCTCTATTTGCAAATTGACATTCTTGTGATTTCTCTCGTAATCTAGCAGCATAAACAATGATTGTTTCCCCTGGAATAGGTCGAAGTTTCCCAAATTTCAATTTGGCGATGTGTTCATTCTTCTGGGGCAGAAAATATTCATTGAGTTTCTTTCTCAATATCTGGTATTCATCTAATATTTGTCCTTCTTCAGCTATTGGATCTGCCAATGTTCTCTCTAACCTGGAGATCTCCTTTCCTCCATGAATAATAATGGCATCTTTCTTGTCAATGGGAGTTGTGATTCTAAAATACCGAAATTCTCTCTTTATAGATTCGAGCCACTCTTCCCAGCACTGTCCTGTTTTGATCTGGTCGTCGTAAACAAATAATTCAGGAGCCCTTTGATGACGTGTCTGTGTGACAATGTGAAATGCTTGCGGGTTGATATTTAGGCCTTCGTGTTCTTGGGGGACGTCTGCGTTGTTATTTCGCGCCATGTTTTTTTTCTCGCGATTTGCTGCTCAATTTTCTTTGATTTTTCTTTTTTCTTCTCAAAAGTTTACCACCTACTTACTCGTATTATCTTCTCTAATCTTTGCTTTCTCTATTTCGGCCAGTTTTCATCCTCGTCGCCAATTTAATATCTCTAAAAACCCGATACAATTCAGCTCACTCTGAAATAAACAATCAAGTCGCCATGCTCTTTATTTTTACTGGCTAACAATATCACGTGACATTCTAAACATCATGTGATCTAACCTGACCGACAAATGTACACCATCCCATTTTGGATATAACACTACCGAATAATAATATAAACAAATAAATGCATGTGCGGATTGTAGGACTAAATTATTTTTATAAACTCATTATTGGCATGTACAGAGTCCCAAAGCACCATTGTCTTTAGTTGCGTTGATTGCAAATGAGTAACAAAGTGTACAGTGTTCCATTGCGTCGTTTAGGTATCTTAATATTACTTTTAAATGCATTTCTGTATTTCAGTGGCGCCCATGCCAATTCTACGGTTCATGCGGCTTTTAAAGTATCACCAACTGTTAAAATATTTTGAAATCGCAGAAAGGTAATCATACTTCATATGTTACAATAGAGAGAGAGAGAGAGGAAGGGGGGGGGGGGGTAACTTTTACCCGGGAATAATATATGGTTTAATTTTATTTCAATAATTCGCTTCCGCGCATGGCCAGGGGGTCTTCAGCAATGGGAGGAAACCGAAGGACCTGGAGAAAGCCCGCGAGGTTGGACAGGCGACCCTACTACTTGTCACCTTCTAGCAGTTAATCGAAACCACGCCACTTTACTCAATGACAGACCTTGTGATTTCACGCGCACGCGTTCAATCACTATACCACCCAACCCCCCTCCTTTATTATTTAGACGGACGTGAGTCACGGAAAAACCGGTCTATTGAAGACGAGTGAAGTCTAGGTTTTTCGTCCCATCCGAATCACAACATAGGCGTGGGCTGGTGCACTGAGAATATTAGCAATGTCAGCCATTAGAGCGATCAAATTTTACTAAATATTTGGAAGGAAAATAATGGTCCCTTTCCTTAAATATAGTGTGGATTTGTTTATTCATCTTTGAATGTACAGTTTAGAAGCACTATTTGTAAATTACTACATTATATTTCCTAAATTACGATTTAGATTAGTTTTAACGCGGACCGCGATATAACTCAATGTCAATTTGTTGTGTAAATACGATGTACATGAACTTGAAGGGACAATTGGAACACGGTATATCAACCGCCATAATGGTAGTCTGCTATCATCTAACAATACTCAATACTTCTAACGTTTCCCGTCGTTTTTATTGCCAGCGAGACTTTATTTATCACTATACAGATTCAAATTGGCCATTTTATAGCGTTATTAATAACAAATCAATTTTGAAGCGCTAATAATTTCGATTATATTTGACCGGAAGAGACCCGATATGCGGTCAAAAGATTTCCCTTTTGTTAACGTTAGTAACTGCCAGTATAGTGTGGTATGTTATGTCATCAAAACAGCTCCCGTAGGATTTGTATGCTAAAACTGATTTTTTGGTTGTTTTGGGTTGATTAGGGACCAAGCTATCCAAAAATGTTGGGGTTCAATTTTCTGACCACTTGAGCCCTCTGGGAGGGGCATTTTTGAAAACGGGACCCCTCTGAACGATAACATGGCCAATAATGGTTGGAATTTCATGATCTGAAGTCCATTATCGTGTTTTTTCATCATGCCGATCCCATCTATGGTACACCTAAAGCGATTGGAAGTAGTTTTCATTGACTTCCGGTGGGGAATACCAATTTCCGGTGTCAAACGCGGATTGATTTCAGCCAATAATCTTTGGATTTTCATGATCTGAAGATTATTCTGGTTTTTATTTTATCAGGCCGACACCATCTATGATACACTTGAAGCGAATGGAAGTAGTTTCCATTGACTTCCTGTGGTAAATACCAATTTCCGGTTTCAAACTCGGATTTATTTCAGCCAATAATCTTTGGATTTTCAGGATCTGAAGTTCATTCTGGGTGGTTTTTTTTCATCATGCCGCCCGCTTGTATGATACACTTCAAGCGAATGGAAGTATTTTTTATTTATTTCCGGTTGGAAATATCAATTTCCCGTGTCAAACTCGGATTGATATCAGTTTAGAGAAATCTATCACGCAGTACCACTTTCTGTGGCTTTTGAGTCGATTCGCATGGTGAATGCCACTTGTAGGCCAGGGAGTTTCTACATGTTTGATGTTTTCTTCATATACGTACAGCCATAGCATAAATGATAACAACTTTGGGTGGTGTAGCCTGTGCTGTATCAACCAGGCTAGCATATGGCACTGGTTGAGCCTTTGCTCCTTCAACAGCATATCCTAGCCTGTTTGATACAGCAAAGGCTACACCACACAGGGTTTTCATCATTTAGATCTTGCATCTGTAGCTGACAGTTACTGGCGGGAAGCACGTGATGCCAATGCCCTCACAATCCTCATGGACCTTGTCTCCCGGCTGGCAGTTGGACAGGAGGACGAGGATGATGAATGATTGATATATTTATTTCCAAGATAGGATCTTTTTGTTTCGTTTCTGGCGACTTCTGGCTTGTTAAGATTCTTTTTGTTTTTGATATTAAACCTGTTTACTTGTTACAAATGTCACAATGTCTCGAATCTCATTACAGAACATTCCATTCACCCAAAACTGACCATATTAATCATTTTACCATGCTTCAAAATCCACAAAACGTGGTAGGCTGCGACACCGGAAATTGGTATTCCCGACCGGAATTCAATGAAAACTCCGCCCATTTGCTTTAAATGTATCGTAGATGGGATCGGCATGATGGCAAAACCCCAGAATGAACTTGAAATTGCCATGGACTTGGTCAGAGGGTCCCGGATTTTAAAAAGGCCCCTCCCAGAGTTGTCAATGGTCGAAACCCTAGAATGGGGTCAGCATGTTTAACAAACCCCAGAATGAAGTTCAGATCATGAAAATCCGAAGATTATGGGCTGAAATCAATCCGAATTTGACAATTCAAAAAAGTAATTGAATGTCACTAGGTATGAGAACACGAGAAAAATAGAAACAGTCCGTACATTCACGTGTGCTTAATCATTCTTTACTTATAAAAACATGGTAATGCACGGACTTTTTCTATTTTTCTTTCATGTTCTCTTATCTCTTATTTTTATGAATTGTCAGATATCCTTTCACAGTCTCACACAACAACTTTTGGTCTTCGAAGGAATTATTGGTGAGCAGACATTCGCCTATGTATCTGTTGTCACCCGTCACTTCAGTCAGTTATATAGAGGGATAACTCGTGTTTTCCTTTTGCGTTCGTCACTTCCGATTCTTGAAACATTTATTACGCATCTATCGTAGCAATGATCTCTGTGATAAAATAATATTTGGAACGTGTTAAACCAGTTCTATCACGTATGTGATAATGGCTGGCACCAATAATGTCCTTTAAATGCCCTACGACAATGTCGTTTCCATTGATTATATGTAAAATGTACAATGTACAAAGTCCTAATACCAATAATGATAAAGTCAAAATACTTCTAAGGCAAGTGTTAAATGTAAAACGTCAAATGTTAAGTGTTAAATGACAATCAATTTTTTGTGGGAAAATGCTTTTTTTTTTTGACGTGTCTACATTTTACATTTCTCTCATTACATTTACATTTGCGGTCTGCGACATCCCATTTGTCCTTCGCGCTTTTTGCATAGCATCTTTCGCACATCATCAACTTTCATATACAAATGTCGAATATCACGTGACTTATTAACATATATGGAAACCAGCCCACTATAAAGGATATTCACCGCACGATAACAGTAAATCAAGCTGGCCCACTATAAGAAACTATCTAGGGGACCGTGCGCAATGGTGAATGTGCCAGGAAATAACTGACAGATTCAAAGAGCCAAAGAAACATACTTTCCAGTAATTTATAACACAATAACTGAAATTTCGTATTAGTACCCGTATTTTGATATTTTAAACACCCCCTCCCCACTCTTTCCAGTCTCTCTATAAACAATAATATATAAGCATTGTGCCAAATAAATAATATATTTAAAGAGAGGAATGACTATATATTTTTATACGCCCACATTTTCATGTGAACGTATATTGTCGTCGCCCCTGTCCGTCCGTCCAACCACAATTTGTTTGTGGACACTCTATCTGACCTTGTTGCCCTCCGATGCCAGAGGTCAAGGTCATCTAGAATCGAAGCCCGGCATCATGCCCTTCATATATGAAAAAATTGGAGATTTAATTTTTTTTGTTTTTCCACAAATGTTGAATAAGCATACATACCATTTGCTATTTTGAAGTGTTTTACATTAGATAAATCAAATGATGACATTGAAGATGAAAATTTCAAATTTTGATTTTTTTTTCAGTCAAGAGAGAGAGAAAAATGGGGTTTAACGTCCACTCGACAGAAACTAGGTCATTTCGGGACTAACCTATGGTTTAATTTTTTTTATTTCAATAATTCGCTTCCGCATAGGGATCTTTAGCAGTGGGAGGAAACCGGAGGACCCAGAGAAAACCCACGAGGTTGGACAGGCGACCCTACTCCTTGTCACGTACAACCGGGGATTCGAAACCACGCCAGTTGACTCAATGACAGGCTTTATGATACAGTACGCACGGCCACCCCCCCCCCCCTTTTTCAGTCATGATTGGATAATGTTTAACTTTAGAGACAAGAACGCTTTAGCTGTCACTTAAACATGCATTATGCAAGAGCTAAATCTGCCTATTGCAGGTCTTTCTTTGGGCCTGAAATGTTATCTAAATTATTGATTAGACATTAATTAACTCAAACAGTCCATAATCAACTCTTGATGCCATCGTTAGCCTTCATCTTACCAACCTTAGTAATGAGGACCTAGGCTAGCCGTAAATTGAATCATTTATATCTCAGTTCAGAGATTGAAGTAATTTGACTGATATTTTCAGCATATTCTGTTTTCGTTATCTATTTATTAACTATAAAAGCGAGAACTGTCAGCCTTTATCTAATCTTACATAATGTATCTTTAAATATTTTCAAACAAATGATTTTCAATTGTATATGTCATAATCTGTTGCAACAGATATCTGGTTCTGCTATTTAAACATACATTATGCAAGAGCTAAATCTGCCTATTGCAGGTCTTTCGTTAGGCCTGAAATGTATTCTAAATTATTAATTAGACATTAATTAACTTATCCAGGCCGTAATCAACTCTTGATGGCATCGGATTTCTCCGATATTAAATAGATTAGAACAGTTCAGCCATATTTTGATCTAAACTAAAAATGGAGGAGCGAGACCTAATTTCGAACAACCAGTACGGTGGTTGAAATTATTGCACACGTCTTGTCAAACCTTCAAAGGCTAATATCTTCGCTCGCAATAGAGTAATTTGAATGAAATTTTCAATATTCATTTTACATTATCTATTTTCGAACTATTATACAATGTAGCAAGAATGGCTAGCTCCTTATCCAAATCTTACATAATGTATCTTTAAGCATCTTTCGCTAGATGCTTAGATTAGATGTAAAAAGGTGGAGTTTGAGAAGTTCTTTATATTGACATATAAATTATTGTCTCCAGTTGTCACAAACTTCTACAGTTTTGTTTGCATCATTTGTATCAATTATGTATCCTCTGGAAGAAGAAGAATTCAGCAGATGATATTTTCAGGAGGTACATCCAACAACAGTCTTCTTTTTGTGGCAAGCGAAACTGTTTTGCAGGTCTATGTGGATGCATAAATTGTATAATAGTCCTTAAATTCGTCTGAAATGTCATTCACAATGCCTATTTAAGGTTCATCAGCATACAGACAGCAAAAAAAAAATGTCTGTTTCTGTGACAAGTGGAGACAATAATTGTTTTGTCAATATAAAGAATTTCTCAAACTTCACCTTTATTTTAAAATTCTACATCCAATCTAAGCAACCAGAATCAGATATGTTGCAACAAACTATAACGTAATACATTTGAAAATTATTTCTGTTTGAGAATATTTAAAGAAACATTATGTAAGATTTCGATAAAGAGCTGACCATTATAATAGCTCATAAATAAATAATGTAAAATGAAACCATTGAAAATTTCAAATTACTTCATTCTGAGCCACGTTATCACTGTTTCGACAAGATGTGTGCATAGTGGTACCAGAGCACTGGTATATTCAAGACTTGGCCTTGCTTTCTCATTTTTAAATTATATTTTTAAATGGTGAACCGTTCTAATCTAGTTAAAATGTTGAGTATCCGATGCCATTGAGAGTTGATTATGGTCTTGTTTTGTTAATAAATGTCTAATTAAGATGTGTGCATAGTGGTACCAGAGCACTGGTATATTCAAGACTTGGCCTTGCTTTCTCACTTTTAAATTATATTTTTAAATGGTGAACCGTTCTAATCTAGTTAAAATGTTGAGTATCCGATGCCATTGAGAGTTGATTATGGTCTTGTTTTGTTAATAAATGTCTAATTAATTGCCTAAAGATAGACTTGTAATAGGCAGATTTAGCTCTTGCATAATGCATGTTTAAGTGACAGCTAAAGCTTTCTTGTCTCCAAAATTAAACCTTATCCAATCATAACTGACTGGAAAACAAATCCAGATTTGAAAGTTTTGTCTTCAATATCATCATTTGTATCTAAAATCTAATGCAAAATACTTCAAAAAAGCAAATGGTATGTATGCTTATCTAACATTTGTGGAAAAACGAAAATTTTTACATCTCCAATTTTTTCATATATGAAGGGCATGATGCCAGGCTTCGATTCTAGATGACCTTGAACTCTGGCATCGGAGGGCAACAAGGTCAGATGAAAGGTTAAAGGTCAGGTCAAAAGGTCATGATACTTAAATATACTCCTATATACAAAATGAAACCATTTGTGGAATCCCTGGACAATTCCCTGTTTATTGATACCAATTTCATTGTGATCCGTCCATTAGTAGCTGATATATTGGCCTTTAAAGATTAGAAGGCTCGTTCGTTTTTACCCATTTTCGCAAATTTCGGTTGCCCATAGCAACCAAACCGTTCACCCGATTTCGTTAAAATTTGGGAAATTTGGCATTTTGGGGCGTGTCTGTTAGGGGTAACCCACCGCACAAACTGTCTGACAGTGTTCATTCATGACTCCTGTGGTGGTACTGAACAACTCCAAAGCTGTTTTAGGTGGTACAGATTTCAGCTAATCTAGCCTAGCTTTGGTCTAAATTTTAGATAACTCTTGTCAGGGATACTCCACCACTACAAATGTCTGGCAATTAAATAGCTCTGTCAGGGGTACTCCACCACTGGAAATGTCTGTCAGAGTGTTTTTGTAATACCTGAAGATGTACGGTACACTGCAGTAAGATTTTCGTGTGGTACACTTTTGAGCTAATCTAGCCTAGTTGGGGATCATGGCATTTAGGGCGTGGAATACCACACCCACCACCAGAAACCCGGCAGACTTACATTCTGATGATACCAGATATACATACATTGATACCATATAGGAGAAAGTTGGTACACTTTTCAGCTAGGTTGACCACCTGGGCACCCGGTCTATCTCTAAGAAAGGGGAAGTCGTTGAGGACATCAAGGCGAGACTTGGGAAGGCCAGACATGCCTTTGTAACTCTCAAATACATGTATTGGTCAGAGACGTGGAAACAAACCAAGAAAACAGAACATGATCTACAGGTCTTCATTAACAAATGCCCACGAAAGATCCTACAGATAAGATGGCCAGAAAAAATCACAAATACTGAACTATGGGAAAGACAACGTTATCAAGCACCATTAAGAAGCGGAAATGGCGATGGTTAGGCCACATCCGAAGACGTCCTCAAAACAACATCATCAGACAGGCTCTAGACTGGAACCCCCAAGGCAAGAGAAAGTGGGCGCCCAACCACCACATGGCGTCGAACTATAGGTGCTGAACTGAAGGCTTGTCATATATCATGGGGGCAGCAAAAAAAACAAATCGAGACAAATGGAGAACTGTTATGGAGGCCCTATGCCCTTTCATGAGATAACAGGAATTGATGGTGATGATAGTAAAAGATCGTATGGGTAATATTGTTAAATAGGAGACTGATGGACAACCTGTTCCGGCAATACTATATACCGGAAACAACCGGAAATCAGCGGGAAACTACCGTAAACACCGCAAAACACCATGTTATACTGAATACCGGAAAACACCCTAAATACCGGAAAACACAAAGGATACCACTCCGAAATGCGCATCGCGATTTAATCGAGGAACTTCACTACCATATTTCATGTAAGATGTTTTTCCTTTTGTATATTTATTGTATATTTTATGTAACCGCCACACTTTTGTTATACTTGTTAATTGTTTCTTTTTTTGAAATGAATTATTGGGATTAAACCACACTACACACGGTGTGACCAATTATCACTTAAATTCAAACAATTTATTGTATTTTCATAGTTACTGTTCTTCCAATTTCATTCCGTCACATTACAATCAATCCGCCATTTAATTCCACATTCTTTGTCTTAGCATCGCCGAATATCTGGTAACGAACATAACTACATATATATTAGTTTAACTTGCATTTAGGTCTTAAATTCACATATATTACACCACACGTATTACAGAGAACAGGACCGAACACAACCTATATACGTCAATTTTTTCCCCTCTATTGTCTCGTCTCCCCCATTTGCTTCCCCAACCCTTTGGAACATGGATAGGTCCCGCACAAGACGTCCTTTTCTTCCCAAGCCCACGCCCAATGGACTGGCCTCAGTTAAGAAACAGATTCCAACCACCACCAGGCTTCTACCAACCACCGCCAGGCTTCTACCAACCACCACCAGGATTCCACCAACCACCACCTGGGTTCCACCAACCACCACCTGGATTCCACCAACCACCACCTGGATTCCATCAACCACCACCAGGATTCCAGCGCCAACCAAACCAGGGCCTACCAAAGGAACGCCAACCAAACCAGGGCCTACCAAATGAGCGTCAACCAAACCAACGCCTACCAAAGGAGCGCCAACCAAACCAACGCCTACCAAAGGAGCGCCAACCAAACCACCGCCAACCAAAGGAGCGCCAACACCCCCCCCCCTCGAGAATTCAGGTGTCATCAAGGCCTTCTTCCAGGTCCTCCAGTGCCTTCACCATTTGACCATTATGGAGAGCCAAGAGACTGGAACACCCACCAGAAGTTTTGCCTGGACGATCCAAGATCTGAACAAGTTCGTCTAGCCGGCAATGAAAACACCTACCATTGCCACTACAATTGAGGCATTGAACCTGAAATGGTCCAAGGACGTAGCCACATCCCTGTCGACACACTAGCGAGCCATGCTGGCGGATAAACTGGAGTACTTGAATTCACGTCACTTTACCAAAGATGCTGTACAAGAGTACTCTAGCCACGCCCTAGCATGGGCCAAGAAGTCCTACGGCAAGCGACTTCAGGAGAGTGTGAAGACAGTGTTCCATCGCCTACTGTCCCGGTCTCTAAAACTGCCATGCACCCTCCCCCATCACCAATGCAGATTACACAGAACCTTCTCCGGGACACGCCAAAACGAAACACACCAAACAAGAGAAAATTATCCCCCGGAGAAGGCACTTGCATTAACACTCCCTAGAAGCGTGCAGCTAGATCAACCAGTTCGCCCCCGGGTTGTATCTGGTTCACCTACTTCCTCGGGATCTATATCGCCACTGAACGCGCTTGTCGACTGTCTGTCCCCTAGATCGCTCATCATTCCTAACCCTAGAATCGCCACCAGATCTTCCGACATATGTAGGCGATCACTCAACCTATCACTAAAGAGACCTCGCAGCTACAAAGGTAAAGACGAGAAGGATTTGTGGTACCTACCAACGGTCATGGCGAAGACGTCCTTTTCTTCCCAAGCCCACGCCCAATGGACTGGCCTCGTGCAGTAGTTCAAACATAATCTATCTAATTTCATGCAGACAGTGTGACAAGCAATACGTAGGTGGGACCCAAAATGCACTTCGGGAAAGAATTAACGGTCACCGGTCAGACATAGTCACTCAAAAAGACAAACCGGTCCTAATTCACTTTAAACAACCAAATCATGACATTTCTGATCTCATTGTCACACCAATAGAAAAGCTAAGAGCGATTTTGAAACTACAGAAGAAATTAAAACGTTTAGGCTAACAAGAGCAAAAATTCTGGATTGACAAATTGAAAACAACAGCTCCCCTAGGTTTGAATATTCATACGGCTAGCGCAATAGCCCCTTTTGCAGTTCCATTTAGCGCAACAGCAGCAAGTGCATCCAAAATCATCAGAAAACACTATACTCAAGACAAACCGGTCGTAATTCACTTTAAACAACCAAATCATGACATTTCTGGTCTCATTGTCACACCAATAGAAAAGCTAAGAGCGATTTTGAAACTACAGAAGAAATTAAAACGTTTAGGCTAACAAGAGAAAAATTCTGGATTGACAAAATGAAAACAACAGCTCCCCTAGGTTTGAATATTCATACGGCTAACGCAATAGCCCCTTTTGTAGTTCCATTTAGCGCAACAGCAGCAAGTGCATCCAAAACATCGGAACACCACAAGCGACATCGAAGGAAGACCATCAGCGCCACCTAGGGTAATGAAAATTTGGTTCGTGATACTTCCTAGTTTTATTTAAAAATACATGCAATACATTAGGTTTATGTACAAATTTGATTTCGCTGGGGTTTTTTTTTGGTGTTGGTGGCGCTGATGGTCTTCCTTCGATATCGCTTGTGGTATTCTGATGTTTTGGTTTCTGAAGAAAAAAGAATAAATTTGAGGCTCTCGGGTGAGAGCCACATTAGTATGTTTCCTATTAAAGGTTATTTAGTTTAGTTTAATTAGTGTTCTTCCGGTGTTTTCCCGTATTCAGTATAACATGGTGTTTTCCGGTTGTTTTCCGGTGTTTTTCGGTGTTTTTCGATATATAGTATAGCCCTTTATTAAATTAACAAAGTCTTCTTTCGCAATCTATGATGTAGTGGAATGTAAAGTTGTTCAATATCCAATATCATTATCATTTTCAATGACACGCATAAATCCCAAGGCCTGACATTACAACGCCTGATATTCAAATGCAAGAGCCCTACAGCTAGGGCATGTACATGTAGGTGTTGTAATCGGACGGCCTGTTAACCTTGAGGAATTATTGGTCCAGAATTATATGCCTTCATGCTGTAAATGTTACTTAAAGGAAGTAAAGGAATTGCATGAACATGAAGAGGTTCCATGTATTATTATTATTATTATTATTATTACAGCATATTTATAGTGCGCCCTTTCATATAACATGTTCAGGGGCACTTTACAAAGTGACAATGTAATCATAAATAAGCAACAAGATTATGGACATGGTAACAATTGTATACAGAGTCAGTTAAAAGCCTGATTAAATAAATGTGTTTTAAGTTGTTTTTTAAAAGAATATAGAGATGTACAACATCTTAAACTAAATGGTAGATTATTCCATAAAACAGGTGCTTGATAACTAATAGAGCGCTGACCATAAGAGACTAATTGAACAGTTTTGGGCTTTAAAAGTAATTTATCTGATGTACGTAATGTTCGGCCAGGTGTATAAAGTTCTAAAAGATCCGAGAGGTAAACAGGAGCTAAATTATTTAAACATTTAAAAGTAAGTAATAAAATCTTAAAATAAATTCGATATTTAACAGGTAACCTATGTAAATTATATAAAACAGGAGTTATGTGGTCACATTTCTTAGTTCAAGTAACAAGTCTAGCTGCAGTATTCTGTACTTTTTGTAATTTATCTATCAGCTTAAAAGGTAAACCAACTAAAAGTGAATTAAAGTTATCTAATCGAGAAGTGACCAGAGAATTAACAAGTGACTTAGTGGCCTCTAAAGTTACAAATTTACGTATTTTACCTATATTTCTGATATTAAAATAGCACAATTTACAAATATTATTTACTTGAGCTCCCGTAAGCATAAAACTATCAAAGATTGCCCCAATATTACGAGCAGAATAAGATGAAAATATATCACAATTACCAATTATTATTGTTATAGAAAAGCCAAGTAAACATATACTATTCAAAAAAAGTAGGGGATATTTGATTTTGGGGGCATAATACTAAAATATGCAAATGACTACGAAAAAAGTCACTATAGAACCTAACAGAAGAAACATTTCCAGTTACATGTGACGCCCAAACGCACCAATAGCTACCGCATGGAATGCAGGTGATGCTTGGGATCATCGTGGGGGTCCAACCCAAGATTTGCACGACTCTGACTTTGAATGTTACAGTCATTGTGGCATTGAATTCCAGGGTGGAAACATCAGTTTAATTGTTTTAGTGACCAGAAAACAAATTTTGATATGCGTCGGCTTACCCAAAATGAAAGGTTACGTGCCCTTGGCATGCTACAGATCGGCACAACACAGGCGGTTGTGGCGCGGACGATGAATGTTTCTCAGTCTGTCATAAGCAGGCTATGGTCCAGATACCGTGATACACAATCTGTACAGGACAGACCACGCTCAGGTCGACCAAGGGCGACAACTCAAGCCCAGGATCGATTTATCCGTACCTTGGCCTTGAGAAATCGTGTCATCACAGCAAATCAGATCAGCGCTCGTCTTCAAACAGACACTGGTGTGAGAGTGAGTGGCCAGACGATTCGGAATCGACTGCATAGGGGTCACCTTCGCGCCCGACGTCCTCGCGTGATCCCTTGTTTGAGAGATCATCACATTCAGGCAAGACGTCGTTGGTGTAGGGATCGTCAACACTGGGATAATCGACGCTGGAGCAATGTGATGTTTTCAGATGAGTCAAGGTTCACTGTTGATTTTTTGGACAGACGTAGGAGGGTGTGGCGTCGTCGAAACGAGCGCTTCCAAGACGTTAACGTCATCAGACATGATCGATTTGGGGGTGGTTCTGTTATGGTGTGGGGAGGCATCACTGTTGCTGGAAGAACGGCTTTACATGTTGTTGCAGGGCGTGTTACAGGCCAGTACTACCGGGACAATATCTTGGCAGTCCATGTTGTGCCGTTCGCACGACGTCATGGCCGCCGTTTCATCTTCCAGGATGACAACGCAAGATGTCACAGGGCCAGGATCGTTACAGGTTACCTCCAACAACAGAACATCACCACATTACCTTGGCCAGCACTGAGTCCCGACCTCTCCCCCATCGAGCATGTGTGGGACATGCTTGGACAGAGGTTACGTCAACGTCAACAACGTCCTGCCAATGTCCAAGAACTTGCTGCTGCGTTGCAACAGGAATGGGACAATCTGGACCAAAATGACCTTAGATGTCTCATTAGGAGTATGCCACGTTGGATCAATGCTTGTTTGGCAAACAGAGGAGGATTTACCCGTTACTGACTTGGTTGTGATGCTGTGGTAACTTTGCTGTTTGACCCCGGGTATCATTTTACCCTTATAATGGTCAGTCGGTGCCTTACTTAGTCTAACGATCATTTGGAATAAATCGATGAATGTGAACTTCATTTCATTTTGTCATTTGTTTCTTCGTCAGTTTCATTAGGTGACTTTAATAACACTTAAAAATCAAATATCCCCTACTTTTTTTGAATAGTATATATTAATTATCCATTCACAGGTAACTTACATGTGAAATACATGTATTTCAGTTCATTTTATAATTTGCCAGGTATTCAATGGAGAAGATATTTGTAACAGTATATATCTTGGTGAGGAGTTCGGTGCGTCGGATTTTGATGAAAATGGTCTGCAGTTGATAGATGAGCATATAGAAAGAGTAAGTCGTTTATTGTTCCATCCGATTCCATCAGGCACTGAAATCAACCCTTTTTTAAACCGATTTTGTAGCCGGAGAACCCCGCTGGGGTGGAGGGGTGATAATTCTTAAGAATATACCCTTCGGTTGACCAGCGTATCGTAAAAGGCCACTAAATGGATCCCTGTAACGGGTCAACGTATTTGCAGCAACACGCGTCGGTGGAGACTGGAAGCCTGGGCCCGATTCCTAGAAAATTCTTAAGCACCTTCTTGTGCTTAGATTTAAGTAGACTTTGCATTTAAGAAAACTTACCATAGTTTGTGTTCCCAGAAAATTCTTAAGAACGTTCTTATGCTTAGATTTTAAGTAGACTTCATTGTAAGCACAAGAACGTTATTATGCGTTCCAAGAAAAAAACTTAAGCACAACTTCGTTCTTAAACATAGTCAATCTAAGCACAAGTCCCAAGCAAGGTCTACGGCTTGCTTACCAACCTTACCAACCTTTGAAGTTTCTGCTTCAAAAAAGATGGCTGACCGCAGAGTTATTCGACGGCATTTCCGACACTTTTTAATGCCAAAGAGACAATTACAAGACAGAGAAAATCCTTCTCCAGAAGAAATTTCAAATTAAGAATGCTATAGAAAATTTCGCTTCTAGGCCCACCCTGAAACCATTTTATTTATTTGCCAATTAGTAAACAATATGTTACAAACACACAGGCTACTTTAAGATCAGCAGGCGCTCTCACAATTATTCAGTTAGTTTGTGTCTGCGGTTTTTTTATCTTGTGGCACATTTTATGTGAATAGGGGACATGTCAAATGCATCGAAATGAACCATATATATATATATATATATGACGTCAATGAAGCAGACGACAAATTTAAGACGTAATTCGCATACCAAAGTTTTTTTTATGACGTTAAAGAGCATCGTAGTCTCAGTTTATGGAAAAATTTACCAGTCACAATGTGCTTAGACTTATACTTGACTTGTGCTTACGTAAGAACGGGCCCTGGTGATTGAGTGTGGATTTGGCTTGCGAGCCCTTTCTCCGCACCACATTACTTTCGCCCATGTTTTTTCCAGCTTTGGTCGTGTTGGCCCTGCAGAATGTATAGTTTCCCAATTTAATGTTTTGTTGTTTTAGACTCAGCAAATTAACCTTTGTGACCTATGTGCATTGTACAGAGCCGTGGCTTGCTTGCTTAAGTATACCCGTACTAGCCCCCAGTTAGTAGGAAGAGCAGTAACCTGTGGGACGACGTGGGGTGAGTAAAACATATTTATTTTTATGGATTCTCCAGTTTCCCCACCTCACCCCAATAATTAAGGAACATCCCAAAAAACAGAAACGTAGTAATTCAGAGGACGTTTCTATTATACTTTAAAATGAAAATGGAATGTCAAGGTCTTGGTCGAGGTTTCTCTTCGCTTGTAGTTACGAATCCAGCATAAGTGGACATGTTTTCCTCTACCTATTTCATCAACATATCGCCGAGTTCGTTAACTGACACACTCCTTGTCGTCTCTGACATCAAACCTCTTTGCACAGCATGGGGCAAGCAGTGTCTATCACTTGGGACGTGAACAAGATGCAATGCCTTTGGTTTGAGCTATTCATCAAGCTCTACCCATACATTCTTATTGGAGATCTGTCCAAGTGGTGTCTCATCGCTGCTAGACATATCAGAGGAAAGTCCAAGATGCAAAGGAATATAACATTCTGTGTTTGAATTTGGGCGATCGGTTACAGACGAAGGACCAGGAATCCCTTGATGATATTCTGTGGTGCAGCAGCACGGGGCCAACAGTCTCTCAGAATTGATGGTAGATCATAAATTGTCATCGTCTTGCCAGGGTTATTCTGCATCCATGAGTCTTGGGCTTCAGGCAACATCTTCTTATGGGGTCCAAAGACTGCCCGGTCGAGATGCTGTAGCTTGTGTGAACAATGAGGAGGAAATGAAAGTAACACAATGCCATTATTCTTGGCATAATCCAGGACCTTGATGGCGAGATGGGACACGTGGTTGTCCAGTAGAAGAAGGACGGGGTATTCTTTGGATGGTCTAACAGTCTTCACAAAATGTTTCAAGAAGTCGAAAAAATGATCACACTTCATCCATCCAGAACTGTTGGCAGTTCTAATGCATCCTGGTGGGCCGTCTTTGATGAAATGGTCTTTGAAGTGAAATCGTGGAAATATCAGCATGGGGGGTAATGAATTCCCAACTGCATTTACAGCAGCACATAATGTTATTAGTGTACCTCTTTCTCCAGATGTAATTGCACCAACTTGTTTGATGCCCTTGGATGCAAGGTTTGTGTACTGTTACAATTCCTGATTCATCGACATTCCAAATATCATTAGGCTGAAATTTGTGACGATTCATTACCAGCGCAAACTTCCCAAAGAACTCAGTGAAAACTTGAAGCCCTGGCGAGACTCGTTGCCTCTGGAACACGGATGGAACGACTTGGATGTCGTTTAATGAATCCTGTGAACCAGTCTGACCCTGCACATTTCTTGTCGATCCAGGATTCTGGCATTGACACGCCAGACGTACTTGCACATTGGTAGGCGAGTATACGAACTTCCCTAGGTGAGAAACCAAAATAAATCTCGGCAGCCCTTTTTATATACTTTCCTAGTTCACCCTCTTGAGCGTCGCTGAAAATTTGCCTGTTCTTCGGATATCCAACCACTATGTCCCCATCGTTTTGTCTCCTTTTTTAACATAACGTGTCAATGTGACATGGCAAATGTTGAAATCTGATGCAACTGATCTTATCTTTTGTTAATGACCAGGTCAGCGGCTCTTAGCATTACATCTGCGGGTGTTTTCCCTTTGTCAGTTCTTCTAATATATATCCTTGGCATTCTGAAACAAATCAAGGTAAAAAGGGTCAAATGCTAATTGTGAAAGCTGAGTCTAAACATATAACTTCATGTGTCTAATTACAAGCGCAAATAAAATGTTAATTTACAATAATCTTAAGCTTAATTTTGTAGACTTTGCATCATAATGTTATACGATGCATAAAATGTTGCCCCTTTTCAATATTCAATAACACGTGACTTTTTCTAATGTTTTTAAATAAGAAATGCATGTAATACTCTTCAGAGTAATTAGAGAATAAATATCAGTCACGCATGACCACGAGAATGTTTAATAATGGGAGTGAAACATATCAATCATGTTGGGGTAGGTTGTAACACTGTTACAACTTACCCCAGTTAGAGTGTTACGACCTACCCCAAACCACTTGACCATATGCTAACGCCCGCCATTAGATCAGTGAAGGTCAGGGGACAAGAACGCTGAATGTAAACGTGAGGGAGATGGGTGTTGTTATGTACAGATATCTCACCGTGACTAACATCATGAATACGCCGAGTTTATTCGACGTTATTCAACATTACTAAATTTTACTCACCTGGTCTTAAAATATGTGTGTCCTTGTTGGAAACGGACCTTCAGGCGTGACTTCTTTGACGTTATCAAGGAGAAAGATACCCCTAGTGGCTATGAGCAGGTAACTCAGCGACTACGATGAAAATGTTAAGAGTTATTCGAATTGTTACAACCTATCCGTGTTACAACCAACCCCGGTCTCCCCTATAGTTGATAATCAGTTTGATTGTTTGATACTTTCGATAAAAGGTAAATGTGCGATGAATTAATATGTGTCATCTATTTATTTGGGGATTTCGTCGGGGACACCAGCCTCACTGTTGGCTTGTTAATTCCTTACATGGATTTTAAATCTTGCACAAATCACTTCATTTAAAGCCGCTGGCAACGGTCCTGCGATGAAGTGGTGAACTTGTTTTGTGTCGCTCTCGCATACGTCATACATATTTAACATATTTTCATCTTGAAGCGAGAGCTTCATCCAGAATGTAAACACTGTCATATTTCTTTGACCGTTAAGCGGCGCTTACACAATACAACCAATCCATACAACCGTCAGATGCAGCGGTCGCATCCGACCAAGTCATCAGACAAATGGTCGAATGAACAGCTTGTTCAGTATGGATATGGATTCTTATCTAACCAATTGATGCAATAGCCAATCAAATTGCGGTCTATTAGACAACGTCATTTGATGTAGGACGTCATAATATCTGACTTGGCAACCAGAATTTCTGATAAAAATGTCTTCTTCTGTCGCGTCGAGTACTTTGACGTCCTTTAAAATGGATTTTAAACCTATCCGCGACCAAATTGGAATATCTAATAACTCTGTATACGAAACATGGACTTTTTGGAACCCACGGTACCAAAACTACACTAAGAGCGGGATGAGATGTGTCGACTTACTGCCATATTATTCAGTTACTAAGAAGGAACAAATCGAACTATTTATTGTATGTTGCATCCGATGGTTGTTTGATGTCACATATAGATAGACTGCTCACGCCTTATGATTAGTCAGGGCCGCTATGACACGCAGCTTGAGATTTCCCTTTAGGGCAGAAGCCGCGAAAACCAGTGTAAACAATTGACAAACTGATGGTGAACGTATCAATTTTCCGAGGAATTTAGGGTCCTGTCAACAAGCCCAACAGATTAATTTATTTGATTGATACCGTAGCTTTATTTTTGTATATTATTATTGGAATTATAAAGCGTTAAACATTTTTTTCAAAAGGAAATACAAACCGATAGAGTGATGATAGCGCTTGTAAAGAGCATTTTTAGAATACAATAAACCAATAATTTAATATTGAAAAATGAAATGCATTGCTTTAAAAATTGCGCTCTAAAAGTCTGTGTACTACGATTTACAGAAATGTTTAGTTTGAAATTTTAGAGTTGGTACGGTAGTTTAAATCGAATTTTGAAACTGCCACGCCCATAATTTTGTGTCGAAAACTTGGTACAGAATGTTATTTTGAATTCATGGGGACTGGGACATTTATCAGAAGATAATATAAACAAGCCAAAAACGAGTCTGATGTCCCTAATAGAAAGAGTAACTAGTAGATGGCACACATTTTTTAATTACTTATATTTGCCTTTATATAAGGATCGATCATTTTCGCCAAGTATCAAAGTTCTCACTAGATTAGAATCAAAGTTGCAGAGCTCCAAAAATCACATTGATCATCATCGAATTTAGTAAAGGTATTCAAACTTAGTCAAGGTATTGTTGTAATGAAAACGCCAAGTTTCACGATTCTCACTCAATTCTCACGAGGTTGGACAGTCGACCCTACTCCTTGTCGTGTACAACCGGTGAATCGAAACCACACCAGTTCACTCAATGACAGACCTTATGATACAAGGCACACGCGTGTTTATTTTGCCTCGTTGACTTTTATATCCTTTCACAATGAGAATATGCTTAAAATTGTAATCACATGGTTTCTGAATGTACAGATAAGCCTCTGTGGACAATTCTAACTTATGATTATTTTCTCTCATTTGTTTTAGTCAGTGATGCAGGACGGAGGGCCTGACAAAGACAGCTGTCAAGTCATTCGGATGGGACAAACACCGAAGTCCCGTGTGCACCTTGGCGTGCACGTAAAAGATCCCTTGGCAATTGGAATTTGATATAAGAGTAGACCGTAGTGCCGCACACGCTAACCAATGGGCCATCCAGTCCCACCCCACCCCCGCCCCAATTAAACATCGTGTTTTATCTCTCTGCCCCAAAGCAAAGACCAATCAAATTGCACATCTCTGCTTAGCTGAAGCAGAAATTGCTCATAATCGAGCACAGTCAAGGCACATTTGAACAATTACCCCAAATTGGGTCCTGGAACTCACCAGCTTAAAAATTTTCCAGGCAATCTGGCTGCCAGGTGGCTATTTTCAGGTATTGATGGTGCCAAGAAAAATATATGAATGAATATAGACCTAGTTAAAGTTATTCATATCTTGCAATGTATTCATACCCCTGCATTTTCTACAACCGGCCCTGGCTGATCGTAAATGTTTTATTCTCCATCTTGAGACCAAACCTTCCTTGTTAGGAGGTCAGAACAAAAATATCAACAAAAAAAGAATCAGATTTATAAAAATAATGTCTTTATTCATTCTTGACCACATTTTATCTATTATGTTTTTTATGAAGGACAGGGGCCAGTTTCACGAAATTTTAACTAAGATCAAATCCAAATTTTAGTAATTTGATTGGATAATATTGGAGTGATTTTATTGCTTAGCCAATCAAACTGAAGTATCTACTAAAATTTGGATTTTATCTTTAGTTAAGATTTCGAGAAACAGGACCCAGGATGTTAGAAATATGGAAGACCAAACAGCTCTTTATTTAGTGGTCTACGTTCTTAATTCTTAATTCATAGTCCTTAATTTTTATTTCTTCTCTATGTTGTCGTATTTCGACATTTGTATACTAAAGTTAACATTTGTATCTTCAAATCAATATTTGTTTTACAAATCAGACATTTGTCATATCAGATTTGTAAAATGTATTTTAATTGAATTTCAATAAAAAGATAACATTTATTTTAGAAAATCAAAAATTAGCCTACATTTACATTTCCTCAGAGTAATACAACGAAAAACAAATCTGGAAATCTGGAACAAATTTCTAAATTCAAATCTCCAAATGCTAATCTTGCAAAACATTTCTCCAAATCCATCCAACCGGAATATTATGACGACATGAGCGGAAATCAACCTTGCATTCATCGTTATCAAACGAATCGTCAGGCCATTTTAACGCATATATATATCGGAAAAACTCAATATTACAATAAAAATACTGGATTCCCTGAAAAACACCACGGGCTACTCACAAAACTAACCTACAGCCTATCTGCCCGAATGACGTAAGGATCGCTTTTTATGCGTTGATATAATGGCTAACGAGAGAGAGAGAGAAATGGGGTTTAACACTCGACACAAACTATGTCATTTCGGGACTAACACAAGTATATATATATATATATAATAAGAAATATCGCTCGTTGACCGTGACATTAGTGAAACCACGTGCGTAGTATGGCTAATTGGACCGGGCCTTCGAGAGAGAAAATAAAGTGAAAGTAGTCTATTTTCAGACATTAGGTATTGTCTGATAGCGACATATTTCTTTGCACAAACAAAAGGGTGTTTTATCTCTTCTAAATCATGTAATCATGAATGTGCCAGTGAATAAGTAATATATTGAAAGAGGAATAATAAATAAATTCTTTGCGCTCATGCAATACGTCCTACTGTTCTGCTCCTATGCTGGGCGAATGAAGACGGGCATACGCCATACAGTGTGCTATGAGGGAAATTTTGCCCGGGCAGCGGCACTATCGCCTACTCTTATATCGAATTCCAACTGCATCACTGACAAGGGGGAACCACGCCGGAAAATCTGGATGAACTTTCTCGGCCAATGCAGGGATCGAACACCCGACCTCCAGGCTAGCGAGCCAGCGTCTTACCCACTTAGCCACGTGATCCCCATTTTAACTTTTAAATACCCCTAGTTATAATATACGATCTATGATGGCGTGTATGTCTATCTTCATTAGCCCAGTTCTAGGCCTAGGCCTATAGGAGCAGAAAGCCTAAAACACATTTCATTTCATTTCTCGCGCACGGCCGATGATGTCGTCTTATTATTAGCTTGTAGGCTCATTGCAAAGTGACTTGAAGAAGCCAAAATAGCTCAAACATTAGAAAAACAAGGTTTATTGGCATGTACATCCCAGCCGAATGGGGATGTACTGATGTATTGTAGGCTTGGTCTAGCAGCCAGGTTGTTCTCGCGCGCCAACAACGGGTAGGCCTACATCGGAATGTCTTGACAGTCAGTGCCCAGCAAACAATAAAACATTTTTAAAACGTATTAAAATTATCATTTATAATAAACGTTTCTAAAACATAAAAAATACATACTTATTACGTTTCACGTAAACGTTAGAGTAATGTAAATGTTTTACCTAACCCTTTAGGCCTACTTTAGAAACAAAAAAAACAACCCAAAAACGTTTTTTGAATGTTTTGTGTTTGCTGGGTGAAAGTACACATGGTCATGCGGGCCTAGACTTGAGTAGACCGTAATTTAATTCAAATAAATTGACAGTACCTTTCTCCAAAGTTCGCAACGAAGGTTGGGCGATTAACGGCCTGTAATACAATATCACTTGAGACCTAAAATTTAATATTGTATTTGAATCTATGTCAGTATTTTATATTTTTTTCATTCTTTCCTTATTTTTGACATTCTAATAGACAGATTAATTACAAGTTTAATCTTATGTAACAGCTGATAGGTGGTACTCACTTGTATGCTCGGAGTACCTATATGAGATAAGATTTAAGCACAACAGATATTGACACCTATTGTTTAAAGTTAGAATGGGTGACCATTAATAATTAGTTTCATTGTTAATTACCTGCGTTGTATAAACTTCTAAATTCCGCACGCCTTTTATCTGTATCAGTCGTAGACTTAAGACATAATATTATGTAAGACGTGATAGCTTGTACAAACGTGTATCAGTCAGAATCCATGACCGGTGTTAACATTGTTGCTTTAGAGCTTAGAGGTGCGAATTCTAGTATTAGTTTATGTTGGATTATCTTACTGTCAATCAAACTCAATGTGACTACGAGTAAGCCAATCAGTTTAATTCTTTATGTAACCTGTAAACCAATCAGGATTCAGGCGGCAGAGATGACACTACGTTATTTAAGATTGGTTTTGAGAGTCAAAGGGCAGTTGGGTTTTCTGTGACCTAGGGAGAACATCTTTAGTTAGATATCTCCTGATCCAACCACCATATGTATATATATTATGCAGTAATAAAACATCTGTTTAATAAAAAGAGTATGTGTTATGTTACAGGCCTCGTTGATGTTGTTCTGGGCCACTAGAATACCCGGCAAGAACGACATATTTTAAATCGTTGACGTCTGCTCACAGCGTCGAAATGCGCGGCAGAAATGTTGAAAAACGTCCAAAATTCGTCTAGTGTGTACGTCCACACCATGAAAACGTCATCTAGAAAGCGCCCATAGAAATCCGGTTTTAATGGGCAGAGTGGCAGAACTTCCCTTTCCCACTCCGCCATGAAGAGGTTTGCATAACTCGGGGCAAATCGTTTTCCCATCGCAGTTCCGGAAGACTGGAGGTAAACTTGGTCGTTGAAAGCGAAGTCATTCCTCCTCAGTTTGAGGATTTCTTCGTCCGGCCTGGATGCTTGCGGGTTCCTAAGAAATGCTTTCCTAACAGCTTCAATACCCGTGTTATTATCGATGTTCGTGTACATACTCTGTACGTCGATGGATATTAAAATAGTGTGTTCGGGGACTCTTAACTGTTTGATTTTGTGAATGAAATCGTTAGTGTCTTTAAGGTAGGATGGGTGTTGGCATGCTAGGGGTAATAAGTAATGGTCTATATATTGTGATACGTTGTATGATTCGCTGCCACAGTCTGATATTATTGTGTCTGGATTTTTATGTATTTTTTGTAGTGTATAGAGATGTCTTTGTCGGCAATCAGATTTAGCAGATAGATAATCATATTGTTTTGCTGTTATGTATTCCCTGTCTTGCAATTCATGTAAGATGTTGTTTATTAAAGTTGCGGTGTCCTTAAAGATGGGTTGGTCTAATTTAGTGTAATGTATAGGATTACTTAATTGTTTTTCTGCCTCTGAGATATAGTCTGCGCGATTCATTATGACACGACACGAGCCTTTGTCGCTTTTCTTAATTATTATATTTTTGTCTTTTTTTGAGGGCGTTTAATGCTGTTTTAGTTGCTCGGTTGAGATTTGGTTTTTGTGATTGTGGTTGAAGGAATGATATTTCTGTGTTTTATTTCGTCGAAAGTTTATAGGATGGCTGGTGATAATGAGTTTTTAGGTGGTTTCCATGTGGTTTATTCTGTGAATAATTTTTTACCTCTGCCGGGTTTGTTCCTGAAAAAATACGTCAACGAAAGTGTTCTTTGGAAGCGATCGGTTGCCTGGGTGATGGGTTCTATTGATGTTATTGTGGGGGTTGGGATGAATTTAAGCCCTTTATCAAGAATGTTCATTTCTAGGGGGCTGAGAAGTCTGTCGCTCAAATTGACAACTGTCTGTCCTAAAGACGGCTTCTCATTTAAACTAATCCTAGTTTAAACTCCTCATCCAGCAGTTGATGATCTCTCTGGCCGTGTCTGGGATCCAATGGATTGCGTCGTTTCCTTTCAGTTCTATTTTGCCCTTGAAGGTTGGTAATGTTGTGGCGTTTGGTGAAGGTGTCGTGGAGATCAGTTGGTTGTAGCTGGTGATGTTTTGGTAGGCGATCGAATTTTCTTGTCGGAGTTGGGAAGAAGTGGGGATCTGTGTGGCGAAGAGCTTGGTTGTTGGGAAAGCTGCTCTGGTCACCTTGAGTAGATCTAGCATCTGCTCGTGTATCCATGGTCCACTTTCCTCCCTGTTGTTGTTCCCAACGTGTATCAATAATTCCTCTGGCGCAGGACCCATGTAGTTCTAGAGGAACTGTTGGATTTGGCTGATCTTGGCCCCAGAATAGCTATGGATCTCCTGGTCCCCGAGGAAGGATACAATCCTAGCCAGGTTAGAGGATCCAATAACCAGGGTCTTCGCCATGTAAACACATGTCTTTAGCAAAATGTCAACTTCTGCCAATCCGGTAAAATATATAATATGCGCTAGTGGGTAATATTGCAATACATTCTTTGCCATTGTAAACTGTCTTTAGAGTTTCAATCTGTTTATCTTTCAAAACAAGGTTAGATACTCCTAAATATGTCTTCGCAAACAAACCCGCCTCTGTGAAATTACCTTTTATGGGCGCCGCCATACTGAATAATTAGAGGACTATTTTGTGATTCGGCTTTGATTAGTTTTACATCTTTCATACACACAGCGGCTAAATAAACATATTTAATTTCATTCAATATAACAATAGAAGAGAAATAAATACTTCTAAAAATTACTAAAAGCATACTCAGTTTTTTCGACTAAAATCGTCGATGTTTGAATTAAAATGTCGGGTAATTAGTTTAGGGCCTGTTCTCAGGCGGAGCTAGCTGTAGACAGGCAGCCTAAGTTTGGGATGAGTCAACTCATGTAGTTTCGCCCTTTTTCTATCTTTTAAACCCACTCTCGCTTCAACATACCGACACTTCTAGTACTATCAGATGTTCAATCTTCAATCTTCACGCTGTGTTTTCTTCCGTGACGAAGTTACAACTACAGTTCAGGTTATTTTTCTTGAATGCTTTATTTCTACAAACTGGAAGTGTTACAATTCTTCCTAGTCTCAAATAACTAAATGGCTGGTATGACCGGTGAAGCGAGCTCGGCCGAATGCTATTTCCCCACCCTATTTTATAGGTGCCTATTTCTTTGTTTGAGGTGTTAATCTAAAGACTGATAACAACTAAGTTCTAAATATGGAAAGGACATGCAACTGAACATCGCGAGGGATTGTTACCTTATTTGGTCAAAAAATATGATATATGTTTTATAACAAAGACAAATGTGAATGACCAACATGCTCATTAATCTATAGCTCAGTTAACGTATCAAAATAACCGGCAAATACCTTCTATATTTGTGGTTATGAAGTTAGAATCAATAATATGAAAGATAACGCTATTATTCTAGCCATTATATTTCTACATTCTTGTCTTTAGACCCCATGTCTTGTTATTTCCACAATATTCATAACCAATTTTAATTTGCGTTTCAGAATTAACGCATACCATAGCTAATATTTTGACAATGGAGAATAATTAATCAAAACCCTAATATTATTTTACATAGATGTTTCAAAGCACAAATTCTTTCCCTCCATATTACTACATTACCTCCCCTGCTTTAGGATTTGTGCTACTTATTAGTTATTAGACTCCTTGAAAACTTTCATTTTATTTTTTCTAATTCAACATCCATATAATTATATAAGTATTCATGCAACATGCAACTATTTAGGATTACTATACGATTACCATTCAATAAAATCATAAAACAAAATCATCAAAGAACGACACATAATCAAAAATCAATAATCGCATGCATTTGCTCTCCAAAAGTTCTTCCATGCACATCAATGTCTTATGGTAATTCTCTTTAACTTGAATATATAACATAACTTTTAAGCGTTCATGATTGACTTTTCTTCCAGTTCTACACACATTTATTCACTGTTGATAACCAGTTTGCTACTGCACATATTATAGACCACGTGACCTAATGAGTTTTATCTCTATGGTTTATTTCTTGTCATAAAAACTCAACTCCCGCGTGAAAAGGTCCACCTATGTTAATTGTCAATGATAATAGATGACAGTGTACAATTAACACTAAATAATCACTTTCACATTTAGATATCACGAAGCTTCCTCGACGTGCTGGACTGCTGCAGTGTTCTACTGGACTGAATATGGATAACACTATCAATAAATATTTATATATATATATAGATATATATATCTCGCTATATATGACACAAGCACAATATCTAGATAAGCTGTTGAACTTCACGGCCACAAATAACTGCTATTTATCATCATACACACGAAGTCACTACTTCATGAGTAATTCTTTCACATAACATAACATTTAAAATAAGCCACATACGCTGGTCGATAATAACAACCCATCAGTGTACAGGAGCATTGTTATTTAAAACACACCGTTGGTGATTTTTTTTATTCATGTCAGTTCTTACGAGGATGCCTTAAACATCTCTTGTAATCCGGTCTGTGTCTGTTCTTCCTGAATTCTGTTACAAAGAGTGATGGGAACAGTTGTTGTCCTTGGTGACTGATTGATGGTGCCAATTTCAGGTGTTAAAAGAGAGTTGGTAATATGTGACGAGAGGGATTCTAATTCTACCCCATCCATTTTTAACTCGCCTTTTTCTCTACACTGGTCTCTGTTCGATTTCCACAGTTTTTCATTCCAAAACAATGACATAATTTTTTAAATTTTGAGTTGCGTTTATCTCCTTCTAATTACCCCAAATTATGCAATTCAAAAATCAAACTTTCCATAGAAATTTATCTAACACTTTCTAATTTCGGGGACAACTTAGTAAAGTATAATTGATGAGAACTTTATGCAAAGGCCTTTTTTATATTCTTAATTATTTTAAAATCACCTTAATTAATTAATTATTTAAGCAAGAAAATATAATATTATAAGAAACTGGCAATAATTTTTAACAAATGTTTCGTCTTTTTGTTCGACGATTTTTTTTTGTTTGGATATATCATTATTCTTTTCATTTTCATTATTTTGATCATTATGAGCCTTCGGACGCTTGGATAATTCCATTAAAGGAACATCTTCCTCGTCTGATGTGCTATCATATCTTTCCCGCCTCAAACGTGTACCAAATTGGCTAAAGATACATTCTCATCGGACTCGCTAGCTTCTATATTTGAGCTAGAATCGGATCTCAATGGGTCTTCTACATATTGAGCTTTTCGCAGTAACTTTTCCTTATCGGGTTGTTTTTCTGGATCTTTACTTTGTTCTTTTTCTATGTCAAAATTATCCACATTTAGGTCTATTTTATCCGGTAAATCTTTATCTGGAACAGTACATTTCGCGTACCTTTGCGGATCAAATTTATTTGAATTGAATGCACTAATCTCAAACATATTAACATTTGCGCGGGGTTCGATTGTTCCATTGGAACTATCATTATGATTTGATACTTGCTTTGACGGAACTCTAGAAAGAAGATTAGCTATAGAATTTTGCTTTCCCGGGACATATTTTATTTTACAATCAAATCCCGAAATTCCCAATGCCCATAACTGAATTTTCCTATTTGTATTGGTGATTCCAACAAATATTGCAGCGGCTTACGATCAGTTCGTATCGTAAATTTGGCATTATGTAGATAATAATCCAACTTTTGTAATGCGTAATGAATTACATATGCCTCACGTTCTACTACACTCCACTTCATTTGTGAATTTGATAGTTTGTGTGATAAAAAGAAAATTGGCCGTTCTACCTTTTCTTTGTTTTCATCCTCATGTACCTGTTCTAAAACTGCTCCTATCGCCGAATCACTCGCATCCGTATAAAGTATATACGGTAAATTTGGATCTGCATAAGCTAATAATGGAATCGTCGTTAAACTTTCTTTTAAAAAATTCAAAAGCGGTTTGACATTCAGATGTCCATTTAAACTTTGCATATTTTTTTGTTAATTTGATTATAGGTTAAGCAATTTTCGAAAAATTTGTTATAAATCGTCTATAATAACTATACATTCTCATAAAACTCCTAACTTCTTTTACAGTACGAGGCTGGTCCATATTGTGTATCGCACGAACTTTATCTTCATCAGTTTTAATTCATTTAGGAGTGTTCACAAATCCTAAATATTTTGTTTCTTGTTGGAAAAAATTACATTTAGATGGTTTTAATTTCAGTCCATGTTGTCTTAACCTATCAAAAACAATCTTAATATGTTTATAATGTTCTTGCCTCGAACGAGAGTATATCAGTATATCATCAATATAGGCTATTGCAAAATTTTCGTGACCCTTAAGAACGCGTGCCATCAAATGTGAGAAAATACTCGGACAATTGTTAAGTAACTTGAATCGCTCAGTATTTGGTATATTAATCTTCGCAAATTTTTCATTTAAATTGGCATTAGCCACGTGCGAAGTCTCCCGTAAGACTTGGTCTACTGACGCTATTGTACTGTCAATCTCGGCGATAGCGCGACCAATAACACACCCCTTGTTTAATCGAAACGTTTTGTTTGTACTATTTACAATACAAATTGGAATCATTTTACCCAATTGTTTAACCCGTTTCATGCTGTACACCGAATGACTCACCATAAGTCCTGACTCGTCACTCACAAACCCTTTAGTGGCTTGTTAAACCATGAAAACGTCCTGCCTACTGTCATAATTATGTCTCTTCAATTTTGCGTTAATGATATACTTCCTCTAAGGTTCTAAAATTACTTCGTTTGCTACTCGCAAAACAGAAGATATTATTGCATCATTATCTAAGGAAACATATGTTTTACCAATTTTCATACACCCCAAATCGAAAAACAGTCTACAACCATGGTAAACAAGAAAATCTCGACCTAAAATTACGTTTCTATTCATATTGGAAACACCATGAAAAGCATGTCTTAACTTTTTACCCTTAATTTGAAATTCCAAATTTGCCCAGCCTAATAATTTCAGTTCAAGTCCATTTACTGACTGTAAATGTAATTTTACTCTTATTTAATTTTGGTTTATATTTTAAAGAATTATACACGTGATCACTAATAAAAGATACTTGTGTCCCTGTGTCAACTAATGATCGAAAATTTATCTTTTCTATTTTAATTAAACAAGAACTTGAACAACTAGATATATTTATATAACATAATGGCTTCTGATATGTAGCCTACTCTTTCCGTCAGCCTCACGGAAAGAGTTTCTTAGTTTTCCTGTTTGAACGAAGTTTTCAACCTAACCGATGGGGCTCTTTGATAAAACTTCGGATTTAATTTAAGATTGTCCTGAAATTTTCGACAGTTGCGTTGGAAGTGCCCTTCTATTCCACAGAACCAACACGCCATACCTCGTCGATTACTCGCTTTAACCTCATTTACTGCCCGCTTTACCGCTCCTAATCTCAACGCGAACCTTTTCTAATATTTTGTTCCTGCCTAGCCATCTCAACTGTTGCGATAAATGTTTGCGAATCTTCACGCAATATTTTTGTTTTTATGTACTCTTGCTGAAGTCCGTCAACGAAAAAACTAATCAATTGCCTATCAAATTCCGGCTGCCCACTATAATCTGGAAAGGCTTCACCGGAGATACTCACAGAATGATTAATAATACTATCTTTTTTTTTATAAACAATATTTTTATTCAGGATGTCTGAATGGGATTGGGGAACAGGCTTAGCCTATGTAAAACCCTTCTCCCTAGATAATATACATAGATAGTATTAAAAAGGAACAAAATGGGTGTATATACACAGTTAAAATGACAAACACATATAATCCTTGAGTGGCATTTAGCGATTGAACACATTAAAAAACTATAAATATCACCTTTTAGTTTAACTAAATATCATTTGTGCTTGATAACGATAAGAGAATACTTGTCGAAACAACTAGTAAGCAAGATTAAAATCTGTTTGACATATCGATAAAATTGTGGACCTGGTTAAAAATATTGTTGTTTACATCGATACAATGGGTTGAGGACCCGAACAGGAGACAGTTAATGTTTTTGAGATCGTATTGTAGTTTGTCTATGGTTTCCTTTCGTGCATTTGAATATAAAGAGCATTGCAAGAGGTAGTGATCAGAGTCTTCAAAAATGTGACCACAGAGGCACGCGGGGCTGTCAGCAACATGTCTGAGGTATTTGTGGCCCTGTAGGTCAGAACATTTGAGTCTACGTTTACTATGAATTATCTGGAGTTTCCGCTGACCGTTATAATAAAAAGATGGAATTTTTATATCTGATTTGGAGAGATGATCGGAGAATATTTTAAGAGTTCTTGAGTTTCTTACAGGGGGGCTGAGTTTATTCCACTCTCTTATGCTGGATGGGATAAATGATTTGGAAAACATTTCTGTACATCGAATTTCTTTTATTTTATATGCGTTTCGAAATGAATATGTATTTGTTGGTTCTACATTTATGAGATTCTTAAGGTAAGGAGGTGTAAGGTTATTTATAATTTTGTATAGTAATTTTACTTTGTGTCGACTTCGTCGTTCTTTGAGTGGAATAAACCCAGTTTCCGCGTAGAGGGAAGCATGGCTAGTACCCTTAACTGCCCCACAAATAGTGCGTAGTGCATCAAGCTGAAGGGATTCGAGATTATTAGATAAGTAGGCTGTGCCTCCGTCCCAAATAACATCGGCATAGCCAAAGTGCGGCAGAATGAATGAAGAATATGAGGTATTTAGCGATTTTCTGTTTAAACGATATTTCAAGAAGCGTAGGCAGTTTACTATTTTTGATACTTTACTAATGATACTATCAATGTGGCTGTTCCATTTACAATTGGCTTGAAAAGTAAGTCCAAGATGTTTATGTTCAGTTACTTCCTTTATTTTAATTGATTTCATTAATAGAGGTGGTTTCATAATGTTGCGTTTAGTCGTGAGTGTTAAAGTTTCTGTCTTGAGGGGGTTAAATGTTTCGAGATCTTTGTTTATGGTAGCTGCGCATGCCTCTGGGTCATCTATTTTTAAGTATAGAGAGGTGTCATCTGCAAATAGTCTGATGTTTGACTGTATATCATTTACAATGTCGTTGATATATAATACAAATAATAGTGGTCCCAATACACTGCCCTGTGGGACACCAGCGGGAATGCCCCTGGAGTCTGAGGAGGTTCCATGTATTACGACGCATTGGTTTCGATTGTCTAAATAGTTCTTGAACCACAATACTATTATCTGTCCTGGTATACGGCTCCAAATCTAACTGTAGTACTTTCAGATCTTCAATCTGCACGCTGTGTTTTCTTCCGTGACGAAGTTACAACTACAGTTCAGGTTCTTTTTCTTAAATGCTTTATTTCTACAAACTGGAAGTGTTACAATTCTTCCTAGTCTCAAATAACTAAATGGCTCTTATGACCGGCGGAGTGAGCTCTGCCGAATGCTATTTCCCCACCCTATTTTATAGGTGCTATTTCTTTGTTTGAGGTGTTAATCTAATGACTGATAACAACTAAGTTCTAAATTTGGAAAGGACATGCACCCCAAACTGAACATCGCCAGGGATTGTTACCTTATTTGGTCAACAAATATGATATATTTTTTATAACAAAGGAAAATGTGAATGACCAACATGCTCATTAATCTATAGCTCAGTTAACGTATCAAAATAACCGGCATATACCTTCTATATTTGTGGTTATGAAGTTAGAATAATAATATGAAAGATAACGCTAATGTTCCAGCCATCATATTTCTACATTCTTGTCTTTATAGACCTCATGTCTCGTTATTGTCATAATATTCATAACCAATTTTAATTTGAGTTTCAGAATTAACTCATACCATAGCTAATATTTTGACAATGGAGAATAATTAATCAAAACCCTAATATTATTTTACATAGATGTTTCATAGCACAAATTCTTTCCCTCCATATTACTACACACTGCAAGACTGTGAAAGTTACTTTTATTTAACCGTAAAACTCTGTTGTTAGTTGTAGCTTTAGTTAGTTTAAAAGTTACATTGTTGATAGCTCTAAATACGCAGAAAATAATTGAGACTAGAAATTAATTGAACGAAATGTATTTTCCCTAGTTTCGATTAACGATACGTGTATGATTAAAATAATATTACGGTACTGGTCACAAGACTCGAATTCTAATCATTTTAGGGCGCTGCGAATTTGGCCTCCGGTTTTTATGGAAGACCAAATGGGACAATATTTATGATTCTTGTTTCTACATTCCAGTTTGAACATTTTAGACATGAACGCAAGATTCTAAACTAATGATTCTTGTTTCTACATTCTTATGTCAACATTTCATGCACAAAATCAACATTTTAAACAAAAAATTGACTTTATGTTTCATTTTCGGCGTTTTATCGGTAACTTTATATGATTTCTAATCTATAGTCTGTACACATACGCTAACGCCCTCTGGTGTAATAATGTTGATAATTCATTATATTTTTCTGGACATTTTCATTTCAAGATTTTAACTTCAAGACTTTTTGAAACGTAGAAAATATTTTCATAAGAGTTCAAATTCCAGATTTTTTTAGATACTTTTAGAAACCAATGAATTGATTTCTTTGTCGTGTAAAATTAAAAAATTGTTTTTTTAATTTTAATATTTAATGATATATAAAAGTTACCGATAAAACGCCGAAAATGAAACATAAAGTCAATTTTTTGTTTAAAATGTTGATTTTGTGCATGAAATGTTGACATAAGAATGTAGAAACAAGAATCATTAGTTTAGAATGTTGCGTTCGTGTCTAAAATGTTCAAACTGGAATGTAGAAACTAGAATCATGGATATTGTCCCATTTGGTCTTCCATAGGTTTTGTGTCAAATTTAATAGGAGGATGTGCCATTATGACTATGCCATTATTCGTGTTTAGTATATTTATGCTTTCGCGCGTAAAAACTGCATTTGCAATTTCTAACATGGTGATTACAAAAGATTTCAGTTATTATAAATTCAGCAACATTTTTCTAGAACTGAAATATGAAAACGCGAAACGATGCGTAAATTTTCAAGAACAATAGCTATATTTTTTGGAAAGGATAAATCGATATTTCTGAAAGTCCTGGAACTTAAAGCTATATAGTCAGACCGCTGCATAAAGCAATTTCAACAACGATCCGGAAGTAGTCGAAATAATGATAGATATTTCGAAAAAACCGCAAAAAATGGGTGTTTTGGGGAAAAACTCGATTTCTCCGTCTAATATCAATGGATTAAACGAATTAAGCTTTCGTTGAATGGCCCGAGGAATGGACTGTCGTATAGTGCCCAATTTATACGGATACTATGACCAAGCAGCAAAATATGACAAGCTGAAAATCAAGTATTTTCTGATTTGGAGCGTTTTAGGACGCCTGTATCTCGAAAACGGCTCCAAGGATTTTTCTTAAACTTTCCCTATCGAGAGTCCCTCCGGTATTCTTGTGGATGAATCCATCCAATAAGACATTGAAATGTCTGGAATAGGTGAAATAACGTACTGAAAATCGAAAAAAGTTGAAAAATCGTGAAATTTTGGAAAATGCTCTATTACTTTATTATTTAAACAATTTTTTACAAAAAAGTTACACATTCAGATAGCTGACCTAATTACAAAGCTCTGATTTGTGTGACTTGTGTACACCCCGCTCCCCCCCCCCCCTCCTCCTCGTGTCACTATCATGTACATATCAATTCTGCTGCCAACCCACCCACGCGAACATGACTAAATTATGAAACATTGTCTAGTCGTTTGTATGTTACGACAAAACGAGGCCAGCGTGTCCCATTTGTGCAGAACGGAAGGCCTTGCAAGGATTAGTGTCTAGTCGTTCGGATGATACGAAAACCCGAGGTCAAAGTGGTTCCCCGTTGGCAGTGGTGATGTATGGAAGGCCTAGCAAGGATCTGTGTCTAGTCGTTTCGATGGGACGAAAAACGCCCGTCCCCTCGTCCATGGTACAAGGATTAGTGCCTAGTCGCTTGGATGGTATGCAAAACAGAGGTCCCCGTTCTCTCCCTTTGTCCGTGGTTCTTGACCGAAGGCCCGACAACTAACTTTGCGTGCAGTTTTTTGGGTAGTACCAAATGGTTTATATGTATGCGAGTCAAGGTTTGGACTAAATGTCTTGGGGAAGTAGGAAGCGACTAGTATGTGCCTCTCTTTAGTGGACCGATGTGAGATTGCCCATTATATTAACTGGACGGGTAGGCCTATTCATCTTCGGTTATGTGTCAATGTCAAATAAGCGGCTTCTTATCAACACGATCGGCTCTGGTCCGGTTTAATTCTACGTATCTCTCGTAGCTGAGACAAGAAAGATTTTTTTAGCCGAGAGAATATCTTCCGTCAAAGTGATTGTTGATTCATAGATTCTAATAACCCCTTTTGCAGATTATATGAAAGCTTTGATATCTGCTATGCAGATCTAGTTAGGCTTTCAGGCTTTCGTCTGAAAGACGATTGAGATTACTAAAATTATTATTATTATTATTATTAATTTTTAGGCTTTCAGACTTTCGTCTGAAAGCCTATTGAGATTATTAAAATTATTATTATTATTATTTACCGCGGGAGCCTTTTTCTCCATGATCGAAAACAGATATCGATCTGGGGTTCAATTTTCTCTGGGAACCATGTGGTGGTTACTCGAAAAAGTATTTTTGAAACTTCTGCGCAAACCGGAAGTGGCCGAATTTTGAACGGTAGCAATAAATCAAAAATCGGCCGTGGTTTCGCCAATTCTTTACCTATTTTAAAACAATTCACATTTTTGGAAACCCAGAATCTTTTCCGACATAAAGACAATCTCACATTTTTCAATTTCGAACATTCATCTATGGCTTTTGTCGTTCGAAATTTGAAAATACGTTGTTTAGGAGACAGTTTTTGTAATTTTTCAAAATTTTCAAATTTGACCTACATTTTTGGATACCTGAAGGCAATCCGATTCCAGTAATATAACTTTCATTCAGATTTATCACCCTTTAGTTTTCGAATTTTTTCGAATTTTCTGCCCATTTTGTGTGCCCGAATTTCGTTTTAAGGCCGAATTGACGTGATGAAGTTATAGTCCAAAACCAACTGATAAAACTATTTCGACAAGAATCCTTAAACCGGAAGTGGTCGAAAAAATGTCCGACATTTTGAAGAAAACGCAAAAAATGGGTGCTTTTGGGAAAAACATGATTTCTTCACCCGATATCAACGGATTAAAGAAATTAAGGTATCGTTGGGTAGCCCGGGGATTCGACTGTCATATGATACCCATTTCACACGGATCCTATGAGAGGGCAGCAAAATATGACATGCTGAAAATCAGGTATTTTCTGATTTGGAGCGTTTTTGGACGCCTGTATCTCGAAAACTGCCCCAAGGATATTTTTTAAACTTTCCCTATCGAGAGTCTCTCTGGTAGTCTTGTGCATGAATCCATCCAATAAGACATTGAAATTTCTGGAAAAGGTAAAATAACGTACTGAAAATCGAAAAAAGTTGAAAAATCGTGAAATTTTGGAAAATGCTCTATTTCTGTATTATTTAAAAAAAAGATTACAAAAAAGTTACATATTCAGAAAGCTGACGTAATTACGATTCTAACGATGTATAATATGTATTGAAATATTTAAATTTAATTTTCGATATATTGACATTTTTGCATTTTTGGCACTATTGAACATAGGATTTCCCAGGGACATTTTATCTGATCAGACAATGTAATATATCATAACATAGCCCTGTGGCTATTCGATAAGCCAATCCGGTTATTAAAACTATCCCGACAATAATCTCCATACCGGAAGTATTCAACAAATGAAGAAAAAGGGTTTAAAAAAATAGCGCTCTTGCGAAAAACTTGATTTCTCCATCAGATGTTAGCGGATCAAAAGAACTAAAGTATCGCTGGATAGCCTTATTAATGGACTATCATATGACATCTGAATGATACGATTTAGATGGCTAGAAAATAAATTATGGTACGCCGAAAATCTAGTATTTTCCGTTTTGGCGCATTTTGAGACGCCATTTTCTCGAAAACGAAAACTACGATTTTTCTTAAACTTTTTTACTCAGAGTCCTATCGGTGGACTATGGCGTGAGTCCAAAAATACAAGCATTGAAATAATGTAAGTGGTCCAAAAAAAAACTCAATCTTGGAAAAAAGTTGAGTTATCCTTAAATTACTGAAAATGCTCTTCTATTTTTCTTTCTTTGGAAAACAGCTGAAAGGATTTTTCTAAAACTTCTTGTACAGAAGGTTAGGTAACCAAACAATTTGTTTAAATTATCCCGACAATGATCCGAAAACAGGAAGTAGTCGAAAAATATCCGATATTTTGAGAAAAAACCCATAAAAAGTAAAAAAAATAGTGATCTTGCGAAAAAAGTGATTATTACGTAAGATTTCAAAACAACTAAAGTGTCATTGGATAGCCCGAACAAAGGACGATCGTATGACATCTAAATGGTAAAAATTCGCTGGTTAGGCAATATATAATGGGTCGCTGAAAATCTAGTATTTTCATTTTGGGGGGCTATTTAGATGCTTTCATTCTTAAACTTCTGTTACTTAGAGTCCTAACGGTGGTCTAGGGTGTGAATCCACATTTAAAAGCCTCAATATATACTGAGCGCCATGGAAAACGCATTCTGTAAACATATCTTATTTTTTTTGCTTCTTATTGTGAACAATATTCAAATGGGAACACATTAATAACAACACATTTATACACTTATGGATGTTTAATCTGTAATCAACGGTACAAAGTCAGGGGGGTCAAAACCAAAAGTACGACACCGTTGTCAGTAGCGCGTGTGTCCTGCAAGCGCTCTTACGCATGCTGTGCAGCGACGTCGCATGGAATTTACCAATGTTTGAAAGAAGGCCTGGGGCAAATTGTTCCATCCTTGGACAAGAGCAGCTTCTAAAGCAGCAATGGTGTGCATCTGTGGTCTCCGATACAGACGGCGTCCAATCTCATCCCAGACATGTGCTATCGGTGCCATGTCCGGAGACATGGCTGGCCAGTCCAAGACATTGATGTCCATACCAAAACGGGCGGTATGCGGACGTGCATTATCCTGTTAGAAGTGCTGAAGTTGTGGGTGCGCTCGAAACATCGGAACAACAATTGGTTGCAAGACATCACCACGGTAGGCTACAGCATTAACGCGACCCCTGCAAATGTGTAGGGCGGTCCGGTGATTAAATGTGAAGCCTCCCCACACCATTACACTTCCCCCACCCCATCGATTCGTTTCGAAGACGCAGCAGTCTGCAAGACGTTCCCAAAGACGTCTCCACACACGTTGACGGCCATCAGCGTGATAAAGATGAAAGCGACTCTCATCACTGAAGAGCACACTTTGCCAGTTTACTCTTCTCCATGTCTGGTGTCCTTGCACCAATATCAAACGCCGCTGACGGTGACGATCCCTGAGGATAGCTCCAACATAAGGTCGTCGTACATGGAGTCTTACTTCTCTTAGACGACGTCTTACGGTGTTGGCACTTACTGGTCCTTGTCTTCCGACGACGACTGCTGCACCTGTTCGAGTCGCTGGGCGGAATCTGTCACGCATATGAGTGACCCGGATGTAGCTGTCTTGAGCCTGGGTTGTAACGCGTTGTGGACCCGGACGTTGACGATCACGTGTTGATCACACGTTCCACCAACCTTACAATAGTGGACTGATGACAATTGAAGTGTCTGGCAATAGCACGTGTAGACATGACAGCCCTGGACATTCCCATGGCTTCATTCCGTTGATTTTCAGTAAGTCTCGGCATCTCTAGCTCGATTCCTTCACACGTCCAACAACAAATTACGACAGATTGACGTTTCACAGTTCATGTACTGCACATTAAGTTGAAAACATGCTTTTAAAGGGCTCACACACAATGCTGCAAGTGAATATTGGGTTTTTCATGTGCATCTCGTACAATTTTTTTGTGTGCACACGGGCCGATATTTTTTGCGTTTGGGAGCATTGTGTGAAACAATATTTCATAATATTGCATAATATTATACATACAAAACCACCTAGTAATTAAATATTTGGAAAAAAATTGATGCGTTTTCCATGTCGCCCAGTATAGTGTAAATGGTCCAAAAAGAACCAAAATCTTTGAAAAAAGTTGAAAAATTGTTATATCTTCTTCTAATGGTCTAATGGTATAAGGGAGATAACACATTAGTATCAGACTACCAATTATTTGCTAAATATTGTTAAATATCTTCTAATTTTCCTTTCTATTAAAAATTGTCCAATGGATCTTTCTGAAACTTCTGGTACAGGAAGTTAAGTTCCCATGCAACGTGTTAAATCTATCCCGACAATGATCCGTAAACCGGAAGTAGTCGAAAAAATATTCGATATTTAAAAAAAAAAACCAGTAAAAATCGGTGCTCTAGAAAAAATCGTGATTTCGCCGTCGGGTATGACTGCATCAAAACACCTAAAGTATCGTTTGGTAGCTCGTAGAATGGGCAATTGTATGACAAACTTCCTGACTTATTCCTGAAAGCCGGTTCAGTGCTGCTTGCAGGTCTAGTTAGGCTTTCAGACTTTGTCTGAAAAACTATTGTTTTTACTAAAATTATTATTATTATTATTATTAGCCTTTCAGACTTTCGTCTGAAGCCTATTGAGATTACTAAAATTATTATTATTATTATTATTATTTACCGCGAGAGCCTTTTTCTGCATGATCGAAAACAGATATCGATCTGGGGTTCTCGGGAAACCATGTGGTGTTTACTTGATAAAGTATTTTTGAAACTTCTGCGCAGACCGGAAGTGGCCGAATTTTGAACGGTAGCAATAAATCAAAAATCGGCCGTGGTTTCGCCAATTCTTTAACTATGTTAAAACAATTCACATTTTTGGAAACCCTGAGTCTTTTCCGAGACAATGGCTCTCTCACATTTTTCAATTTCGAACATTCATCTATGTTTTTTGTCGTTCGAAATTTGAAAATTTAAATTTTCACAAAAAACTTTTTTATTTATGAATATTTTTTAGTCATCTGACTTGGGCAAAAATGTGAATTTTTTTTGTCTCAGTAATTTTCCTTGGCCGCCATTGGCTAATTCAGTTTTTCAGTCCTAGATTAATTATTTATTGCTCGATTTGTATAAAACAAAGTTCATATACTCCGTTGTCTCAATTGTCATTTTTTTTGTTACCGATAGAGATATCTGTCGGGACCGGAAGTGGCTTAATTTTACCAAAATCTACAATTTTGACAGTTAGGTACCATTTTTCGAAAGCAAATATTATTTTTTAAAAAAACTGATATATAACTAAAAGAATGTGCCCTTTAAAGGCGCACAAAATGTTGGGATCGTTTTTTTTTAATTTCGATTTCATTTTCGAGCAAATTCGATTAAGAGGTGAAAAAAGGTGTAAAATTGACCTATTTAAAACCCATTCAGGCTTTTCAGATTTTAAAATATTTCTACGTAACTTTTATAAACTTGTAGCTATAATCCATACGAAGAAAATGTATGTTAAAATTAGTTTGTAATGTAAGCAGTTACCTAGAAATGGGCAATTTTGCATAAGTCACTATTTTCGTTATTTTGCCTGTAAAATAGTCAATTATTATTGGATTTTCACAAAAGTGACAACATTTGATTCAAAAAGCAAATATGCGTTGTATCAAATTGATTACAATTTAAAATTGACACCGGAAATAACGCCATTTTGTCAAAATATGCATTTCAATATTTTTTTCAACCAAGAATTATTTAGTATATATTAATAATTTTAACTTTTGGTTTACATTCACATATTAATAAAATTCATAAGGTCATATAGATTTCACAAAATTGTTTCTAACTTGTTCAGTTGCGGAGAAATAGGCGATTTTCAACAGGTCACTTTTCAGGGTTTTTGGTCCATAAAGGTGTCAATTATTATTCGATTTTCATAAAATTTTCACTGTGTGATACCTAATGCCATTTACAATTTCATACAAGTAATTTAAGATTTTCATTATCACCGGAAGTAACGTCATTTTGGCAAAAACTGTATTTTTAGCCTTCAAAACAGATATTTTATTACAATGAGTCTAATTTGTAATGTTTTTAAAAATTATGATATTTGATTCCAATCAACAAATAGACTGAACCCATACGATCATACAGATACCAGAAAATGGTTTCTAACTTGTACGGTTGCAGAGAACTAGACTGTTTTATACAAGTCACTTTTCAAGGTTTTTGGTCTATAAAAGTGGCAATTATTATTCGATTTACATAAAATTTTCACCATGTGATGCCTTATGCCATTTCTGATTTCATAAAACTAATAGAACATATTCATTATCACCGGAAGTACTGTACACTTACATGTAACAAATGTATAAAATGAATTGATATTGCTGGATTTGGTTGATTCGGCGTCCATTTTATTTGAGGTGTGCAATGCTTATGTGGAAACCTGTTTAATGGTTTCATTGGTACTGGAAGTGACATATGTTTAGGGTAACGTGGCACCGGTGTAACCGTAGTCATAAAAATATTCGATATTTAAAAAAACCCAGTAAAAATCGGTGCTCTTGCAAAAATCGCGATTTCACGGTCGGGTGTGGCCGGATTAAAACACCTAAAGTATCGTTCAGTAGCTCGATGAATGGGCTATTGTTAGACACACTTCCTGTCTGATTCCTGAAAGCTGGATCAGTGCTGCTTGTAGGTCTAGTTATTATTAAGCTTTCATATTTCATATGAAAGCTTATTGTTTCTGTTAAGATTATTATTATTTCATATGAAAGCTTATTGTTTCTGTTAAGATTATTAAGCTTTCGTATGTATTACATATGAAAGCTTATTGTTTCTGTTAAGATTATTAAGCTTTCATATGTATTACATATGAAAGCTTATTGTTTCTGTTAAGATTATTAAGCTTCCATATGTATTACATATGAAAGCTTATTGTTTCTGTTAAGATTATTATTATTATTAAGCTTTCATATGTATTACATATATGTATTACATATGAAAGCTTATTGCTTCTGTTAAGATTATTATTATTATTTTTTTTTTTTTTTTGAGTGTTTTTCCCGCAAATCTTATATCTCAGAATCTAACCGTGGGATCTTTCTGAAACTTTGACCTACCCCCCCCCCAAGAATGGGTGGTGGCTTTGGAATAGGTATGTTTTCAAAACGTTTTACACATCCGAAATCACCGAATTTTACGAACGAATGCATTTGACCTACATTGCTGTAACTTTGTGACTTTTTGACCTATTTTACTAAAAAAAAAATCTTTGAGTACCTTGAATCATTTACTTCAAATCTGCTATTTCGGATTTTCAAATTTCAAAAATTCGTCGCTGTGATTTCGAACCGGAAGTTAAAATCAACTTGACAACTTCTTTAATAGTTGCACGATTTTCATGAAATTCAGTAAGGTAAGTAGATCTTACCGATACAACTTGACAACTTCTTTAATAGTTGCACGATTTTCATGAAATTCAGTATGTAAGTAGATCGTACCGATACAACTTGAAAAATGTCATTAGAAATCTTCTGTATTATCTCCCCTTGATGAAATTAAGGATCAAATTTTTAAAAAAAACGACGAAATATAGGTCCGATTGCCTTGAAATTGTATTTCTTTACTAGTTATGACACTACTGATTCGTACAAAAAAAATGGAGTTTGTTTGAAAAATCCACATTAATGGGCTTGAAAACATACACAATTGGTCGTGACTTAGAGAATGTGTCTCCTATTACCGAAATTATTACATTTCAGGATAGCCTGGATCATGGTCGAATGATCTCCTTTGATGTTTTCCGTGCCGCCAAGGTTGTTTTCGAGTTTAGCTGGTTTTGATTTCGCGCATGCGCTACACAGGAACCAACGGTACCATGAGTACTAAATTCCGGCGAGCAACTTTTCACGTTGGTACCTAGGTACCCTGAAAAAAGTAGAATTTCGCCGTGACACGGGCACCGATTGTCCGAAAACCATGAAATTTGGACACAATACGCCCATTACCACCCCGGACTCTGTGTTTTACCCCCATTTTGATCACATTAAAAAAAAAGAGTTTTAGCAAAAAAAAGATTTTCAGAATTTAATATTGGTTTTAATTAATTTTGAAATTACAAATGCAAAGAGATGTTATCGCCTCTTCCGTATGTGATAGGTATTAGTACTAAACACATTATCCTTAAAAGACAATTTTTTAAAATGACCGCAACGATGTTTCGACACTAGAAACCGAAATCGCCTATTTTGACCTATTTTGACTGGTGGGGCATCTTTCCGTAAGTGACAAGGAGTAGGTCGCCCGTTCAACCTGTGTGTTTTTTCAGGATCACCCGGTTTCCTCCCACTGCTAGACCCCTATTGAAATAAAATTGAACCATACGTTAGTCCAGAAATGACCTAGTTTGTGTCGAGTGGTCGATCAACCCCATTTCGCTCTCTCAATTTTAGCACTCCTAACTCTAAAACTAAATGCAAGGAACGGGCCTATTTACAGAGGTCACAATTTTAACCCTGTAATACCCAGCATATCAGATATGCACACCTACATGATATACATATTATTATAATCCCTATGGGATATTTTAATTATTTACTGTTATAATATGAATTATCACTTATTTCCCGTTAAATAAATATCGGCCACCGGGTGCAGCTGTACAACTTCAAGGACCCTGGCCTCAAGTGCATGGGACCAACTCTACATTTTCTAAAATGTCAATAAAAGCCCTGGAATGATTTCATTTAAAAAAAAAAGTAAATCCATTTTTATTTATATGCTATTTGTTGCCAGAAAATATATTTTGTTACTAGTATAATTCAAATTTAAAAATAAACAATATTTTTTCTGAAAATCAATGTCGAAATTTAGTGTATCATATACGATACAATGGGTCTGAGGCACATTGTATTGATATATAGAAATTAGTGCAGTGTTCTCATTATGTGTTAAAAGAGTGCCTGAAATGTCTCGAAATTCAGCCATTTGTGTATTTAGGATATCAAGTATATCCTTGTATTACAAAGCTCTGATTTGTGTACACCCCGCCCCCCCCCCTCCTCCTCGTGTCACTATCATGTACATATCAAATCTGCTGCCAACCCACCCACGCGAACATGACTAAATTATGAAACATTGTCTAGTCGTTTGTATGTTACGACAAAACGAGGCCAGCGTGGCTCATTTGTGCAGAACGGAAGACCCCGGTTTTTCACAGTGAAAGATTTTGATGAAACTTGACATGCATGTTTATAACCCAAAGATATGGTTCCTTTCGATATTTGCGCATATCGAATCGTAACTTCATGAATTATGGTCCCTGATTGTAAGTTAAATCACTTTATATTTCGCGTGTTCTCTATCTATCTCTCGGAAATGGAATATGGAAATACACAAGCTAGCTAGTGTATTACAGGGTGGTGGTGGTGGGGATGAGGTCTTCTATTTGCAATGATTTTTTGACTACAAAATATACGCTCTAACTCATTACTCAAACTACAGCAAAAAAGCGGGACCGTAAACCCCATTTTATATATTCTTACAATAGCAACGCAATTCGGGATTAACTTAGAAATGGTTCCACTACTGATGTCTTCCGGCTTACTCCTGCCACAGTAGTGGCTTGTCCTACGGAGTTCCTTTCCGCAAGTTTTTTTTAGTCAAATGAATACAAAAAGGTTACTGGCCTTTGTATAGCTCCCTTAATTTACACATAAACTGACCTAAAACTGCACTGCACATATAATAAACCAATTCCCATTGAAATAAAGGTGAAGCCGTACCGCATAATTATATGATTTGATGAAACCCAACTGCTACCTGAAGTTTCTCGCCTATCGAAGTTATAATATCCGCCGGTGTCATGGCGGCTCGCACATTATAAGAATCATTGCTTTGAAAATGTAGAACGCATTAACACAAAGAAAAACTGATCGGTAACTAGTTTAGTGGTCCAGTCTTCACTATAATTTGTGATAGAATTACTTATTTAAAAAAAACTGAATGATGTAAAAATAAAAATGGTTCGAGTGCCCAAGTTTAGATTTGTCGTTGATTTCATAAAGATGTTAGGATATAGAACGTTAAATACTGTGTGATTCAACATGGCGGCCGAGGGGTTTAATATAATATAAGTACGAAATACATGTACATGTAGTACCAAATGGTTTATATGTATGAGAGTCAAGGTTTGGACTAAATGTCTTGGGGAAGTAGGAGGCGACTAGTATGTGCCTCTCTTTAGTGGACCGATGTGAGATTGCCCATTGTATTAACTGGACGGGTAGGCCTATTCACCTTCAGTTATGTGTCAATGTCAAATAAGCGGCTTCTTATCAACACGGTCGGCCCTGGGCCGATTTAATTCTACGTATCTCTCGTAGCTGAGAGAAAAAAGATTTTTTAACCGAGAGAATATCTTCCGTCAAAGTGGTTGTTGATTCATAGATTATTATTATTATTCCTATTATTATTATTATTTTTTTTTTGTGTGTCATTTCTACAAATCGGATTTCTCAGAATCTAACCATAGGATCAATCTGAAACTTTGACCTACCCCCCCCCCCCCAAAAAAAAAAATGGGGTGCGAATGTTGATTAAATATATTTTCAAATCGTTTTTCGAATCCGAAATCACCGAATTTTACGAACAAATTCATTTGACCTACATTATTGTAACTTTGTAACTATTTGACCTATTTTACTAATTCTTTTTTTGAGGGGTGCCTTGAAACATTTACTTAAAATCTGCAATTTCGAATTTTCGAATTTCGAAAATTCGTCGCTGTGATTTTGAACCGGAAGTTGAGATCAATTTGACAACTTCTTTAATAGTTGCACGATTTTCATGAAATTTAGAATGTAAGTAGATCTTATCAATGCGACTTCCAAAATATTATTCGAAATTTTCTAAATTATCTCTCCTTGATGAAATTAAGGATCAAAGTTTTCAAAAAAATCGACGAAATATAGGTCAGATTGCCTTGATTTTTTTTTCTTTACTAGCTACGACACTGCTGATTCGTACACAAAAAATTGAGTTTGTAGCTCAAACCGGAAGTGCCACCATCTTGAAATGTGAAAATTACATAAGGCTTTTTTGATATTTTACTTACAGACAAGGCAATTATATTTTCGAATCCTTGAAGGAAACCCGAAAAACGTATAGAACACAATTTTGATTTCCGGTAAATGATGGACGCCATTTTGAATTGAAAATGACAATTAGTGAAAAATCCACATTTATGGGCTTAAAAACATATACAATTGGTCGTGACCTAGAGAATATGTCTCCTATTACCGAAATTAATACATTTCAGGATAGCCTGGATCATGGTCGAACGTTTGGTATTTGAATATTTCAAAAATTCGAATTTCTCCTTTGATGTTTTCCGTGCCGACAAGGTTGTTTTCGAGTTTAGCTGGATTTGACTTCGCGCATGCGCTACGCTGGAACCAAAGGTACCATGAGTACTAAATTCCAGCGAGCAACTTTTCACGTTGGTACCTAGGTACCCTGAAAAATTCAAGGTGATACCTGCATTCGTTCAAGTCGTTTGTTCTTGTCACCTGCCTTTCGTCGTTTTTTTTCCAAGTCAATTTACGGCTTCCATGAGGGGGAAAAAAGTGGAATTTCGCCGTGACACCGGCACCGATTGTCCGAAAACCATGAAATTTGGACACAATACGCCCATTACCATCCCGGACTCTGTGCCTTACCCCCATTTTGATCCCATTTAAAAAAAAGAGTTTTAGCAAAAAAACGATTTTCGGAATTTAATATTGGTTTTAACCCTGTACCCAGACAAGATATACATATTATTATACTCCCTATGAAATATTTTAATTATCTACTGCTATAATATGAATTATCACTTATTCCCCGTTAAATAAATATCGGTCACCGGGTGCAGCTGTACAACTTCAAGGACCCTGGCTTCAAGTCAATTTACGGCTTCCATGAGGGGAAAAAAGTGGAATTTCGCCGTGACACAGGCACCGATTGTCCGAAAACCATGAAATTTGGACACAATACGCCCATTACCACTCTGTGACTTACTCCCATTTTGATCAGATTAAAAAAAGGAGTTTCAGCAAAAAATAAACAACCGATTTTCGGAATTTAAATTTGGTTTTAATTAATTTTGAAATTCCAAATGCAAAGGGAACTTATCGCCTCTTCCGTATGTGATTGCTATTAGTACTATACACATTATCCGTAAAAGACATTTTTTTAAAACACCAAAAACCGAAATCGACTATTTTGACTTTATCATACATTAAATATTATATGCCATCGGTTAATTTTTATACGCCCACATTGAAATGTGGTCGTATATTGTCGTCGCCGCCGTCCGGCCGTCCGGCCGGCTAAAGTTAATATCCGATTACTTTAAATTTATACACAGTGTTTAAGGTCATGAGACGAAGAAGCCTATTGATTTTCAGCCATTTCCGATAATTACTGTCGGAATTATGGTCCTTGACCACTTCAAAAAATCTTGTGCACGCTCTAGAGGCCAAAGTTAATATCCGATTACTTTAAATTTATACACAGTGTTTAAGGTCATGAGACGAAGAAGCCTATTGATTTTCAGCCATTTCCGATAATTACTGTCGGAATTATGGTCCTTGACCACTTCAAAAAATCTTGTGCACGCTCTAGATGCTAAATTCAATATCCGATTGACTTTAAATTTATACACAGTGTTTAAGGTCATGAGATGAAGAAGCCAATTGATTTTCAGCGATTTCCGATAATTACTGTCAGAGTTATGGCCCTTCATCACTTAAAAAAAATCTTGTGGATGTTCTAGAGGCCAAAGTTAATGTCCGATGGACTTTAAATTTATACACAGTGGTTAAGGTCATGAGACGAAGTAGGCGATTGATTTTCAGTTGTGGCTCTGATCACTTCAAAATATCTTGTGGACGCTCTAGAGGCCAAAGTTAATATCCGATTGACTTTAAATTTATGCGCAGTGTTTAAGGTCATGACACGAAGATGCCTACAGTATTGATTTTCAGCGATATCTGATATTTACTGCCATTTCCGATAATTACCGTCAGAGTTATTGCCCTTGATCACTTTAAAAAATCTTGTGGACGCTCTAGAGGCTAAATTCAATATCCGATTGACTTTAAATTTATACAGTGTTTAATGTCATGAGATGAAGAAGCCAATTGATTTTCAGCGATTTCCGATTGAATCCTTTGAAAATCACACCTAACTCTAAAACTAAAGGCAAGAAATGGGCCGGTTCACATTGAAGCACAACTAATTCCTCTCCTGCGTACACTGTATATAATATACGGTTTTCTAAATATGCCTTGGATGGTAGCCACAAGTCGACAATTTTTGTTTTGTATTTTTCCCATTTTGTTCATAAGGTAAATGTAATTTTTCAGATACCTGATGACATACTTATTGTTTCAATAGATTCTAATAACCTCCTTTGCAGTTCATATGAAAGCTTTCATATCTGCTATGCAGATCTAGTTATTATTAAGCTTTCATATGTATTACATATGAAAGCTTATTGTTTCTGTTAAGATTATTATTAAGCTTTCATATGTATTACATATGAAAGTTTATTGTTTCTGTTAAGATTATTATTATCATTAAGCTTTCATATGTATTCATATGTATTACATATGAAAGTTTATTGTTTCTGTTAAGATTATTATTATCATTAAGCTTTCATATGTATTACATATGAAAGCTTATTGTTTCTGTTAAGATTATTATTATTATTATTATTATTATTTTTTTTTTGTGTGTTTTTCCTGCAAATCTTATATCTCAGAATCTAACCGTGGGATCTTTCTGAAACTTTGACCTACCCCCCCAAGAATGGGTGGTGGCTTTGGAATAGGTATGTTTTCAAAACGTTTTACACATCCGAAATCACCGAAATTTACGATCGAATGCATTTGACCTACATTGCTGTAACTTTGTGACTTTTTGACCTATTTTACTAAAAGAAAATTCTTTGAGAACCTTGAATCACTTACTTCAAATCTGCTATTTCGGATTTTCGAATTTCAAAAATTCGTCGCTGTGATTTCGAACCGGAATTTAAAATCAACTTGACAACTTCTTTAATAGTTGCACGATTTTCATGAAATTCAGTATGTAAGTAGATTTTACCGATACAACTTGAAAAATTTCATTAGAAATTTTCTGTATTATCTCCCCTTGATGAAATTAAGGATCAAATTTAAAAAAAAAAATCGACGAAATATAGGTCCGATTGCCTTGAAATTGTATTTCTTTACTAGTTACGACACTACTGATTCGTACACAAAAAATGGAGTTTGTAGCCCAAACCGGAAGTGCAACCATCTTGAAATGTGAAATATCGCTAAGGCTTTTTTGATATTTTACTTACAGACAAGGCTTTTTGATATTTTACTTACAGACAAGGGGATTATATTTTCCAAATCCTTGAAGGAAAACCCATAAAATGTAGGCAGCAGAATTTTGATTTATGTCAACTGATGGACGCCATTTTGAATTGAAAATGAAAAATAGTGAAAAATCCACATTAATGGGCTTGAAAACATACACAATTGGTCGTGACTTAAAGAATGTGTCTCCTATTACCGAAATTATTAAATTTCAGTATAGCCTTGATCATGGTCGAATGTTTGGTATTTGAATATTTCAAAAATTCGAATTTCCCTTTTGATGTTTTCCGTTCCGACAAGGTTGTTTTCGAGTTTAGCTGGTTTTGATTTCGCGCATGCGCTACACAGGAACCAACGGTACCATGAGTACTAAATTCCGGCGAGCAACTTTTCACGTTGGTACCTAGGTACCCTGAAAATTTCAAGGTGATACCTGCATTCGTTCAAGTCGTTTGTTCTTGTCACCTGCCTTTCGTCGTTTTTTTTCCAAGTCAATTTACGGCTTCCATGAGGGGGAAAAAAGTAGAATTTCGCCGTGACACCGGCACCGGTTGTCCGAAAACCATGAAATTTGGACACAATACGCCCACTACCACCCCGGACTCTGTGCCTTACCCCCATTTTGATCCCATTAAACGATTTTCGGAATTGAATATTGGTTTTAACGCTGTAATACCCAGACATGATATACATATTATTATAATCCCTATGAAATATTTTAATTATTTACTGCTATAATATGAATTATTACTTATTCCCCGTTAAATAAATATCGGTCACCGGGTGCAGCTGTAGAACTTCAAGGACCCTGCCCTCAAGTCAATTTACGCTTTCTATGAGAGGAAAAAAAGTGGAATTTCGCCGTGACACCGGTGCCGATTGTCCGAAAACCATGAAATTGGGACACAATACGCCCATTACCACCCCGGACTCTGTGGTTTACTTACATTTTAATCCCATTAAAAAAAAGAGTTTTAACAAAAAAACGATTTTCGGAATTTAATATTGGTTTTAATTAATTTTGAAATTGCAAATGCAAAGAGATTTTATCGCCTCTCCCGTATGTGATAGGTATTAGTACTTTACACATTATCCTTAAAAGACAATTTTTTAAAATGACCGCAACGATGTATCGACACTAGAAACCGAAATCGCCTATTTTGACCTTTTTTGACTGCTGAGGCATCCTTCCGGTGGTCCAAATCTCTGGAATTTCTAGCGGTTGGCAATTTTTTAAGTAAAAAAACTTTTGATCGGTGGGGTGGGTTTTGAATTTATTTTGAATCCAACACTCTTCTATTTTTAATATGTGATAGCTAGAATCCCAAGGTACATTCTGTGCAAATTTGAAGGGAATCGGAGCACAGGAACGTTGCCTGGGTAGAGCAAATCAACCCGGTCGCGAAAATTGGATCATCCTTCAAAGTTATCATAATATTGTGTTATGACCGCCATCTTAGATACACCGTTACATACCAAACCACTCCGAAATATACCCAAAATCCCAAAATCGATCATAATTTCTTTTGACTTCGCGCATGCGCGGGGCTGGAACCAAAGGTACCATGACTACCAAATTCCGGCGAGGAACTTTTGACGTTGGTACCTAGGTGCCCTGAAAAATTCAAGGCGATACCTGCATTCGTTCAGGTCGTTTGTTCTTCACATGGTTCCTGCCGTTCGGCTTTTTCCGCCATTTACGGCTTCAGAAAGGGCGAAAAAAGAGGAATTTCGCCACGACACCGGTGCCGATTGTCCGAAAACCATGAAATTTGGATACAATACGCCCATTACCACCCCGGACTCTGTGCCTTACCCCCATTTTGATCCGATTAAAAAAAAAGAGTTTTAGCAAAAAAAAACGATTTTCGGAATTTAATATTGGTTTTAATTAATTTTGAAATTGCAAATGCAAAGAGATTTTATCGCCTCTTCCGTATGTGATAGGTATTGGTACTATACACATTATCCTTAAAAGACAGTTTTTTAAAATGACCGTAACGATGTATTGACACTAGAAACCGAAATCGCCTATTTTGACCTTTTTTGACTGCTGAGGCATCCTTCCGGTGGTCCAAATCTCTGGAATTTCTAGCGGTTGGCTGTGCCGCGATGATATTTATCACATATTAAAAAAAGAAAATGCTCAGATATCAAGAACAATAAAAAATCGATAAAATACGGCAATTTTTGAATATATTTTGAACGTTCTTGGAATCCAACACTCTTCTATTTTTACTTCGCGCATGCGCCACGCTGGAACCAAAGGCACGTTGACTACCAAATTCCGGCGAGGAACTTTTCACGTTGGTACCTAGGTACACTGAAAACTTCAAGGCGATACCTGCATTCGTTCAGGTCCTTTGTTCTTGACACGGTCCCTGCCGTTCGTTTTTTCCGCCATTTACGGCTTCTGTAAGGGCGTAAAAAGTGTAATTTCGACACGACACCGGCACCGATTGTCCCAAAACCATGAAATTTGGACACAATACGCCCATTACCACTCTGTGACTTACTCCCATTTTGATCAGATTAAAAAAAAAGGAGTTTCAGCAAAAAATAAACAACCGATTTTCGGAATTTAAATTTGGTTTTAATTAATTTTGAAATTCCAAATGCAAAGGGATCTTATCGCCTCTTCCGTATGTGATTGCTATTAGTACTATACACATTATCCGTAAAAGACATTTTTTTAAAAATCGACTATTTTGACTTTATCATACATTAAATATTATATGCCATCGGTTAATTTTTATACGCCCACATTGAAATGTGGTCGTATATTGTCGTCGCCGCCGTCTGGACGGCTAAAGTTAATATCCGATTACTTTAAATTTATACACAGTGTTTAAGGTCATGAGACGAAGAAGCCTATTGATTTTAAGCGATTTCCGATAATTACTGTCAGAATTATGGTCCTTGACCACTTCAAAAAATCTTGTGCACGCTCTAGAGGTTCCATTCAATATCCGATTGACTTTAAATTTATACACAGTGTTTAAGGTCATGAGATGAAGAAGCCAATTGATTTTCAGCGATTTCCGATAATTACTGTCAGAGTTATGGCCCTTCATCACTTAAAAAAAATCTTGTGGGTGCTCTAGAGGCCAAAGTTAATGTCCGATTGACTTTAAATTTATACACAGTTGTTAAGGTCATGAGACGAAGTAGGCGATAGATTTTCAGCGATATCTGATATTTACTGCCAGAGTTGTGGCCCCTGATCACTTCAAAATATCTTGTGGACGTTCTAGAGGCCAAAGTTAATATCCGATTGACTTTAAATTTATGCGCAGTGTTTAAGGTCATGACACGAAGAAGCCTACAGTATTGATTTTCAGCGATATCTGATATTTACTGCTATTTCCGATAATTACCGTCAGAGTTATTGCCCTTGATCACTTTAAAAAATCTTGTGACGCTCTAGAGGCTAAATTCAATATCCGATTGACTTTAAATTTATACAGTGTTTTTAAGGTCATGAGATGAAGAAGCCAATTGATTTTCCACGATTTCCGATTGAATCCTTTGAAAATCACACCTAACTCTTAAACTAAAAGCAAGAAACGGGCAGGTTTACATTGAAACACAACTAATTCCTGTCCTGCGTACTCTGTATATAATATACGGTTTTCTAAATATGCCTTGGATGGTAGCCACAAGTCGACAATTTTTGTTTTGTATTTTTCCCATTTTGTTCATAAGGTAAATGTAATTTTTCAGATACCTGATGACATTTATACTTATTGTTTCAATAGATTCTAATAACCCCCTTTGCAGTTAATATGAAAGCTTTCATATCTGCTATGCAGATCTAGTTATTATTATTATTATTTTTTTTTTTTATGTGTTTTTCCTGCAAATCTTATATCTCAGAATCTAACCGTGGGATCTTTCTGAAACTTTGACCTACCCCCACCCCCTCCCAATAATGGGTGGTGGCTTTGGAATAGGTATGTTTTCAAAACGTTTTACACATCCGAAATCACCGATGTTTACGAACGAATGTATTTGACCTACATTGCTGTAACTTTGTGACTTTTTGACCTATTTTACTAAAAAAAAATTCTTTGAGTACCTTGAATCATTTACGTCAAATCTGCTATTTCGGGTTTTCGAATTTCAAAAATTCGTCGATGTGATTTCGAACCGGAAATTAAAATCAACTTGACAACTTCTTTAATAGTTGCACGATTTTCATGAAATTCAGTATATATGTAGATCTTACCGATACAACTTGAAAAATGTCATTAGAAATTTTCTGTATTATCTCCCCTTGATGAAATTAAGGATCAAATTTTTAAAAAAAATCAACGAAATATAGGTCCGATTGCCTTGAAATTGTATTTCTTTACTAGTTACGACATTACTGATTCGAACACTAAAAATGGAGTTTATATCCCAAACCGGAAGTGCCACCATCTTGAAATGTGAAATATCGCTAAGGCTTTTTTGATATTTTACTTACAGACAAGGGGATTATATTTTCCAAATCCTTGAAGGAAAGTCCATAAAATGTAGGCAGTAGAATTTTGATTTAGGTCAACTGATGGACGCCATTTTGAATTGAAAATGAAAAATAGTGAAAAATCCACATTAATAGGCTTGAAAACATACACAATTGGTCGTGACTTAGAGAATGTGTCTCCTATTACCTAAATTATTACATTTCATTATAGCCTGGATCATGGTCGAGTGTTTGGTATTTGAATATTTCAAAAATTCGAATTTCTCCTTTGATGTTTTCCGTGCCGACAATGTTGTTTTCGAGTTTAGCTGGTTTTGAATTCGCGCATGCGCTACACAGGAACCAACGGTACCATGAGTACTAAATTCCGGCGAGCAACTTTTCACGTTGGTACCTAGGTACCCTGAAAATTTCAAGGTGATACCTGCATTCGTTCAAGTCGTTTGTTCTTGTCACCTGCCTTTCGTCGTTTACGGCTTCCACGAGGAGAAAAAAGTGGAATTTCGCCGTGACACCGGCACCGATTGTCCGAAAACCATGAAATTTGGACACAATACCACCATTACCACCCCGGACTCTGTGCCTTACCCCCATTTTGATACCATTAAAAAAAAAGAGTTTTAGCAAAAAAACGATTTTCGGAATTTAATATTGGTTTTAACCCTGTAATACCCAGACATGATATAAGCTTACATATTATTATAATCCCTATGAAATATTTTAATTATTTACTGCTATAATATGAATTATCACTTATTCCCCGTTAAATAAATATCGGTCACCGGGTGCAGCTGTACAACTTCAAGGACCCTGGCCTCAAGTGCATGGGACCAACTCTACATTTTCTGAAATGTCAATAAAAGCCCTGGAATGATTTCATTTAAAAAAAAATAATCAGAAAGTAAATCTATTTTTATTTATATGCTATCTGTTGCCAGAAAATATATTTTGTTACTAGTCTAATTCAAATTTAAAAATAAACAATATTTTTTTCTGAAAATCAATGTAGAAATTTAGTGTATCATATATGATATAATGGGTCTGAGGCATATTTTATTGATATATATAAATTAATGCAGTGTTCTCATTATGTGTTAAAAGAGTGCCAGAAATGTCTCGAAATTCAGCCATTTGTGTATTTAGTATATCAGGTATATGCGTGTATTACAAAGCTCTGATTTGTGTGATTTGTGTACACCCAGCCCCCCCCCCCCTCGTCCTCGTGCAAGGATTATTGTCTAGTCGTTCGGATAGTACGAAAACCCGAGGTCAAAGTGGTTCCCCGTTGGCAGTGGTGAAGTATGGAAGGCCTAGCAAGGATCTGTGTCTAGTCGTTTCGATGGGACGAAAAACGCCCGTCCCCTCGCCCAGGGTCAAGGATTAGTGCCTAGTCGCTTGGATGGAATGCAAAACAGAGGTCCCCGTTCTCTCCCTTTGTCCGTGGTTCTTGGCCGAAACCCCGACAACTAACTTTGCCTGCAGTTTTTGGGGTAGGACGAAAAATCGAAATCCTGTGTGTATATTGGCGTGCATGAAAAATAAGCCTTTGGATTTGGAATTTTATGCACCCACCCCACCCTCGAACAACGCTTAACATAACATTTTGTTTTCACTACCTACATTGTAAAATTTGTTTGATTTCAGATGACTTAGCCCCGGTTTTTCACAGTGAAAGATTTTGATGAAACTTGACATGCATGTTTATAACCCAAAGATGTGGTTCCTTTCGATATTTGCGCATATCGAATCGTAACTTCATAAATTATGGTCCCTGATTGTAAGAAAAATCACTTTATATTTCTATCTCTCGGAAATGGAATATGGAAATTCACAAGCTAGCTAGTGTATTACAGGGTGGTGGTGGTGGGGATGAAGTCTTCTATTTGCAATGATTTTTTGACTACAAAATATACGCTCTAACTCATTACTCAAACTACAGAAAAAAGCGGGACCGTAAACCCCATTTTATATATTCTTACAATAGCAACGCACTTCGGGATTAACTTAGAAATGGTTCCACTACTGATGTCTTCCGCCTTACTCCTGCCACAGTAGTGGCTTGTCCTACGGAGTTCCTTTCCGCAAGTTTTTTTAGTCAAATGACTACAAAAAGGTTACTGGCCTATGTATAGCTCCCTTAATTTACACATAAACTGACCTAAAACTGCACTGCACATATAATAAACCAATTCCCATTGAAATAAAGGTGAAGCCGTACCGCATAATTATAATTGATGAAACCCAACTGCTACCTGAAGTTTCTCGCCTATCGAAGTTATAATATCCGCCGGTGTCATGGCGGCTCGCACATTATAAGAATCATTGCTTTGAAAATGTAGAACGCATTAACACAAAGAAAAACTGATCGGTAACTATACTCAGCCAAATTAAAAACTTGACACTGATGAATTTCAACAAATCTTTTTTTCTGGTAAGTCAAATAAATTTTAAAGTATTTCTAATGATAGTAAGTAGTAAGAAGCCTTTAATTTCATAAAATTGTAAAGTCACATGGATCACGTGACTTTTGAGCATATAAAGATGAAAAACCTGAAAAACACGTGCAAACACAAACTCGTGAGGTCAATCGATGCAAGTTTGCTTAAACTGAACACGCACACGTAACTTGAACTGGAAAAACAAATTAAAATTGTTATTTTCATCTTTGTTAGAAAATGCCGCGCCTTTCAAATGTAGAACGTCTACGTTATATAGGTAGGCTCTATGCTGGTCAGTCTGTGGTCACTGTTGCAAGAGCCTTTAATTGTTCACGCCAGACAATAATTAATCTTGGAATGAGAGTGCTTCAAACTGGAACTATTGCCGACCGCCCAAGGGCGGGAGCGCCACGTGTGACGTCACTCCAGGAAGATCAAGCAATACGATTACGTCATCTTAGAAACAGATTTGTCACTGCAACCTTCACAAGTAGAGAGATGTTTGGTGGAAGGGTAACTTGACAAACTGTTCGAAATCGATTGCAGGCTGCTGGTCTTCGAGCTCGGAGGCCCTATAATGGATCAATATTGACACCTCTTCATCGCCGTAACCGACTTGTGAGGGCCACACGACACATAAGATTTACTCAAAGACAGTGGAATTCGGTTGTCTTTAGTGACGAATCTCGATTCACTTTGAGATTTGCCGATGGCAGGGCCCGAGTGTACCCCAGACGAGGTGAACGTTACGCTCAAGTATGCGTCAGAGAAGTTGACCGATTTGATGGCGACAGCGTCCTGGTTTGGGGTTCTTTTTTGTTCACATGGACGTTCTCCTCGTGTTGCTGTCCAAGGGAACTTAAATGCTGTCCAGTACAGGAATCAGATTTTGCAATCTGTTCTTCTTCCGTTTACGCAGAGACATGGGCCTGGACTAACGTTTCAACAAGACAATGCTCGACCCCATACAGCAATTGCTACCCAGAATTTTTTAAGAAATGCCGGTGTTCAAGTCCTGGATTGGCCGTCGCTTAGCCCCGACCTTAATCCTATTGAACACATCTGGGACGAACTGGGTCGACGTGTTCGTCAGCAAGTGAATCCACCACTGACGTTGCAGGACATTCAACGTGCTCTTGCTGAGCAGTGGCGACGTCTTCCTCGGGTAGTGTTTACTAATGTTCTGAGATCCATGAGAAGACGTTGTGTGGCAGTACGAGACGCTAGAGGAGGCCACAACCGTTACTAAACACTTTATTCCAATTGTTCTCCAAGACTGTGAATTTCATTTTGGGGGGTACTGTGACATCACGAACGTTATTAATGTCAAAAACTTTCGGCGAGACGTATTCTTGCTTTCTGTTGATGTCAAGGTCGTCTGTGCACAACATAACACTAAAATAGTTGCCTTAAACCAAATATTAAAAATCTAGTCCCAAAAATCCCGAGTGTCAAGTTTTTAATTTGGCTGAGTATAGTTTAGTGGTCCAGTCTTCACTATAATTTGTGATAGAATTACTTATTTAAAAAAAACTGAATGATGTAAAAATAAAAATGGTTGGAGTGCCCAAGTTTAGATTTGTCGTTGATTTCATAAAGATGTTAGGATATAGAACGTTAAATACTGTGTGATTCAACATGGCGGCCGAGGGGTTTAATATGATATAAGTACGAAATACATGTACATGTAGTACCAAATGGTTTATATGTATGAGAGTCAAGGTTTGGACTAAATGTCTTGGGGAAATAGGTGGCGACTAGTATGTGCCTCTCTTTAGTGGACCGATGTGAGATTGTCCATTGTATTAACTGGACGGGTAGGTCTATTCACCTTCAATTATGTGTCAATGTCAAATAAGCGTCTTCTTATCAACACGGTCGGCTCTGGGCCGGTTTAATTCTACGTATCTCTCGTAGCTGAGAGAAAAAAGATTTTTTAGCCGAGAGAATATCTTCCGTCAGAGTGGTTGTTGATTCATAGATTCTAATAACCCCTTTTGAAGTTTATATGAAAGCTTTGATATCTGCTATGCAGATCTAGTTATTATTATTTTTTTGTGTGTGTGTTTTTCCTGCAAATCTTATATCTCAGAATCTATCTGTGGGATCTTTCTGAAACTTTGACCTACCCCACAAGAAAGGGTGGTGGCTTTGGAATAGGCATGTTTTCAAAACGTTTTACACATTCGAAATCACCGAATTTTACGAACGAATGCATTTGATCTACATTGCTGTAACTTTGTGACTTTTTGACCTATTTTACTAAAAAAAAATTCTTTGAGTACCTTGAATCATTTACTTCAAATCTGCAATTTCGGATTTTCGAATTTCAAAAATTCGTCTCCGTGATTTCAAACCGGAAGTTAAAATCAACTTGACAACTTCATTAATAGTTGCACGATTTTCATGAAATTCAGTATGTAAGTAGATCTTACTGATACAACTTCAAAAATGTCATTAGAAATTTTCTGTATTATCTCCCCTTGATGAAATTAAGGATCAAAGTTTTAAAAAACAAGAGCATCGCTAACGCAGCAATATACGTCCACATTCCTGTTTTGTTTGATATGGTCCAGTTTGCATTGAGGGTCTGTGAAATAAAACTGGGTTGTAGGACTGCTATCAGTTTAACACTTCGTTCACATTAACAGAACACAATTTTTATTTTAAAACAATCGATGTCTTTATTCTAAAAGCATGACGTTTCGAATAGGTATGCAAAGTTTCAAAAGGATCTGTTAAGAATTGCGGTCTGTAGGCAAAACACAGGACACACAAACGTTAGGCGTGGCTCTGTCCCAAGGGGTCGAGCATGCACCAAAAATAATAATAGAGGTCGGCCTTAGGATTAAGGAATAAGTATAAAAAGTAGCCTTAGGCTATAAGGAATAAGTATAAAAAAGTTTTCAAGATGATCGATTAAGAAATGCGGTCTGCAAGTGACACACAGACATAAAAAAAGAAAATGGGCGTAGCTCTGCCCCTGGGTGTTGGGTATTCACCACTAATAATAGGGATGTTCCTTAGGATAGAAGGAATATGTATGCTAGGTTTCAAGGTGATACGATAAGAAATGCGATCTGTAGATGACAAACAAATAAATAAATATAAGGGATGGGCGTGGCTCTGCCCCTGGCGGTCGGGCATGCACCAAAAACAATAGGGATCATCGTTAGGGTATAAGCAATTCATATGAAATTTTTTCAAGACGATTGATTAAGAATTGTGGCCTGTAGGTGACACACAGACATAAAAAGAAAAGAAAATGGGCGTGGCTCTGCCCCTGGGGGTAAAAAAACAATAGGGATGATCGTTAGGGTATAAGCAATTCATATGAAAAAATTTCAAGACGATTGATTAAGAATTGTGGCCTGTAGGCGACACACAGACATAAAAAAGAAAATGGGCGTGGCTTTGCCCCTGGGGGTTGGGCATGCACCCAAAACGATAGGGATGTTCCTTAGGGTACAAAGAATAAGTATGCAAAGTTTCAAGATGATACGTTAAGAAATGTGGCCTGTAGACGACAAACAAACAAATACAAAAAATGGGCGTGGCTCTGCCCCGGGGAGGCTTGCATGCACCAAAAACAATAGGGATCATCCTTAGGGTATAAGGAATAAGTATGTAAAGTTGATACGTTAAGAAATGCGGTCTGTAGATGACAAACAAATAAATAAATATAAGGAATGGGCGTGGTTCTGCCTCTGGGGGTCGGGCATGCACCAAAAACAATAGGGATCATACTTAGGGTATAAGCAATTCATATGAAAATTTTTCAAGACGATTGATTAAGAATTGTGGCCTATAGGCGACACACAGACATAAAAAGAAAAGAAAATGGACGTGGGTCTGCCCCTGGGGTCGGGCATGCACCCCAAACGATAGGGATGTTCCTTGGGGTACAAAGAATAAGTATACATAGTTTCAAGATGATACGTTAAGAAATGCGGTCTGTAGATGACAAACAAATAAATAAATATAAGGAATTGGCGTGGCTCTGCCCCTGGGGGTCGGGCATGCACCAAAAACAATAGGGATCATACTTAGGGTATAAGCAATTCATATGAAAAATTTTCAAGACGATTGATTAAGAATTGTGGCCTATAGGCGACACACAGACATACAAAGAAAAGAAAGTGGGCGTGGCTCTGCCCCTTGGGGTCGGGCATGCACCCCAAACGATAGGGATGTTCCTTAGGGTACAAAGAATGTGTATGCAAAGTTTCAAGATTATTAGTTAAGAAATGTGGCCTGTAGACGACAAACAAACAAATACTAGAAATGGGCGTGGCTCTGCCCCGGGGGGTCGGGCATGCACCAAAAACAATAGGGATCTTCCTTGGGGTATAAGGAATAAGTATACCAAGTTTGAAGAAAATCCATGAAGAATTGCGCCCTGTAGGCGACACAAAGACACACGAAAAGAAAATGGGCGTGGCTCTGCCCCTGGGGGTTGGGCATGCACCCCAAACGATAGGGATGTTCCTTAGGGTACAAAGAATGTGTATGCAAAGTTTCAAGATTATTAGTTAAGAAATGTGGCCTGTAGACGACAAACAAACAAATACTAGAAATGGGCGTGGCTCTGCCCCGGGGGGTCGGGCATGCACCAAAAACAATAGGGATCTTCCTTGGGGTATAAGGAATAAGTATACCAAGTTTGAAGAAAATCCATGAAGAATTGCGCCCTGTAGGCGAACCACAGACACACACACACACACACACACACACATACATACATACACACACACACACACACAGACAGGGGCGACGGCATAATACGTTCACATTATGAATGTGGACGTATAAAAATCGACGAAATATAGGTCCGATTGCCTTGAAATTGTATTTCTTTACTACTTACGACACTTCTGATTCGTACACCAAAAATGAAGTTTGTAGCCCAAACCGGAAGTGCCACCATCTTGAAATGTGAAATATCGCTAAGGCTTTTTTGATATTTTACTTACAGACAAGGGGGTTATATTTTCCAAATCCTTGAAGGAAAGTCCATAACATGTAGGCAGTAGAATTTTGATTTAGGTCAACTGATGGACGCCATTTTGAATTGAAAATGAAAAATAGTGAAAAATCCACATTAATGGGCTTGAAAACCCACACAATTGGTCGTGACTTAGGGAATCTGTCTCCTATAACCGAAATTAATACATTTCAGGATAGCCTGGCTCATGGTCGAATGTTTTGTATTTCAATATTTCTAAAGATCGAATTTCGCCTTTGATGTTTTCCGTGCCGACAAGGTTGCTTTGAGTTTAGCTAGTTTTGACTTCGCGCATGCGCTACGCTGGAACCAAAGGTACCATGAGTACCAAATTCAGGCTAGGAACTTTTCACGCTTGTACCTAGGTACCCTGAAAATTTCAAGGTGATACCTGCATTCGTTCAAGTCGTTTGTTCTTGGCACGGCTCCGGGTCGTTTTACGGCTTCTATAAGGGGAAAAAGGTGGATTTTCGTCGCGAAACCGGCACCGATTTTCGAAAACCATGACATTTGGACACAATACGCCCATTACCACTCCGGACTCTGTGCTTTACTCCCATTTTGATCCCATTAAAAAAAAGAGTTTTAGCAAAAAAACGATTTTCGGAATTTAATATTGGTTTTAATTAATTTTGAAATTGAAAATGCAAAGAGATTTTATCGCCTCTCCCGTATGTGATAGGTATTAGTACTATACACATTATCCTTAAAAGACTATTTTTTAAAATGAGCGCAACGATGTATCGACACTAGAAACCGAAATCGCCTATTTTGACATTTTTTAACTGCTGAGGCATCCTTCCGGTTGTCCAAATCTCTGGAATTTCTAGCGGTTGGCTGCGCCGCGATGATATTAATCACATATTAAAAGGAGAAAATGCTCAGATATCAAGAACAATAAAATTTCGATAAAATACGGCAATTTTTTAAACTTTGATCGGTGGAGGTGAGTTTCGAATTTATTTTCAACGTTCTCGGAATTCCAGACTCTTCTATTTTTAATATGTGATAGCTTGAATCCCAAGGTACATCCCGTGAAAATTTGAGGGCAATCGGTCCAACGGAACGTTGCCTGGGCAGAGCAAATCAACCCCGGTAGCGAAAATTTGCTCATTCTTCAACGCTTATTATAATAGATCAATCCGGGTCCCCGATCCACCGTCACATACCAAACCACTCCGAAATATACCCAAGATCCCCAAATCGACCGTAATTTCTTTTGACGTCGCGCATGCGCCACGCTGGAACCAAAGGTACGATGACTACCAAATTTCGGTGAGGAAGTTTTCTTGCTAGGACCTAGGTGCCCTGAGAAATTCAAGGCGATACCTGCATTCGTTTGGGTCGTTTGTTCTTCACACGGTTCCTGTCGTTTGGATTTTTCCGCCATTTACGGCTTCAGTAAGTGCGAAAAAAGTGGAATATCGCCACGACACCGGCACCGATTGTCCGAAAACCATGAAATTTGGACACAATACGCCCATTGCCACCCCGAACCTTGTGCCTTACTCCCATTTTGATCCGATTAAAAAAAAGAGTTTTAGCAACAACAAAAAAAAAAAGATTTTCGGTCAACTGATGGTCTCCATTTGGAATTGAATATGAAGAACAGTGAAAAATCCACTTGAACAGACGTGAAAATAAACCACAATAGGCTGTAATATGTTCAATGCGTCTCTTATTTCTGAAATTAATGCATTTCAGGATAGCTCGAGATCAAGATCGATTTTTTGGTGTTTGAAAATTTTTAAAATTTCATATTTCGCCTTTGACCTTTTACGTGCCGACAAAGTTGTTAACAGGACAATTTATGCCTTTAATTTTCAAAATTTACAAATTTAACCTAAATATTCGAACAGCTAAGGTCAATCTGATTCAAACAATGTTAGTTCCGTTCAAAGTTATTTCATTTATTTTTTTTTGATATTTTCCTGCCCCTTTTTAGTTTTTTCCCATTTTCGTTTCATGTTCTCATCCGTCCCGTTTTTAAACGGCTTGATCCATTTTTTTTGAAACTTCTGGAATGGAAAGTCATTCCGATTACAGCAATCCAAGTCTCAGTTATTTCCCTTTAGTTTTCAGATTATTTTGTTGCCCGGGTGCAATGTTTCTCACTATATTTAGACTTGTAACTTCGCGACTTTTTCACCGATTTTGATAATTCTTTTTTGTTGTTCTTTTTTCTTATAAGATACTTGATATAATCCATGTCACGTGACGATGAATATGAAAGCTTTCATATCTCTATGGGACAGTAGCAGATCTAGTTTTTATTATTATTTTTTTTGTGTGTAGTTTCTGCAAATCGGATTTCTCAGAATCTAACCATAGGATCTTTCTGAAACTTTGACCTACCCCTACAAAATTGGATGGCAGCTTTTGATTAAATATATTTTTAAAACGGTTTACGAATCCGAAATCACCGAATTTTACGAACGAAGATACTGACCTACATACCAATAACTCTGTGACTATGAGACCTATTTTACTAATTCTTTTTTCTTTGAGTACATTGAAACATTTACTTCAAATCTGCGATTTCGGATTTTCGAATTTCGAAAATTCGTTGCTGTCATTTCGAACCGGAAGTTGAAACCAACTTGACAACTTCTTTAATAGTTGCATGAATTTCATGCAATTTAGTATGTATGTAGATCTTACCAATGCGACTTGAAAAATGTCATTAGAAATTTTCTAAATTATCTCCCCTTGATGAAATTAAGGATCAAAGTTTTCAAAAAAATCAACGAAATGTAGGTCAGATTGCCTTGAAATTTTTTTTCTTTACTAGCTACGACACTACTGATTCGCACACAAAAAATGGACTTTGTAGCCCAAACCGGAAGTGCCACCATCTTGAAATGTGAAATATCGCTAAGGCTTTTTTGATATTTTACTTACAGACAAGGGGATTATATTTTTCAAATCCTTGAAGGAAAGTCCATAACATGTAGGCAGTAGAATTTTGATTTAGGTCAACTGATGGACGCCATTTTGAATTGAAAATGAAAAATAGTGAAAAATCCACATTAATGGGCTTGAAAACCCACACAATTGGTCGTGACTTAGGGAATCTGTCTCCTATAACCGAAATTAATACATTTCAGGATAGCCTGGCTCATGGTCGAATGTTTGGTATTTGAATATTTCAAAAGATCGAATTTCGCCTTTGATGTTTTCCGTGCCGACAAGGTTGCTTTGAGTTTAGCTGGTTTTGACTTCGCGCATGCGCTACGCTGGAACCAAAGGTACCATGAGTACCAAATTCCGGCTAGGAACTTTTCACGCTAGTACCTAGGTACCCTGAAAATTTCAAGGTGATACCTGCATTCGTTCAAGTCGTTTGTTCTTGGCACGGCTCCGGGTCGTTTTACGGCTTCTATAAGGGGAAAAAGGTGGATTTTCGTCGCGAAACCGGCACCGATTTTCTAAAACCATGAAATTTGGACACAATACGCCCATTACCACCCCGGACTCTGTGCTTTACTCCCATTTTGATCCCATTAAAAAAAAGAGTTTTAGCAAAAAAACGATTTTCGGAATTTAATATTGGTTTTAATTAATTTTGAAATTGCAAATGCAAAGAGATTTTATCGCCTCTCCCGTATGTGATAGGTATTAGTACTATACACATTATCCTTAAAAGACAATTTTTTAAAATGAGCGCAACGATGTATCGACACTAGAAACCGAAATCGCCTATTTTGACATTTTTTGACTGCTGAGGCATCCTTCCGGTTGTCCAAATCTCTGGAATTTCTAGCGGTTGGCTGCGCCGCGATGATATTTATCACATCTTAAAAGGAGAAAATGCTCAGATATCAAGAACAATAAAATTTCGATAAAATACGGCAATTTTTTAAGCAAAAAAACTTTGATCGGTGGGGGTGGGTTTCGAATTTATTTTCAACGTTCTCGGAATTCCAGACTCTTCTATTTTTAATATGTGATAGCTTGAATCCCAAGGTACATCCCGTGGTAATTTGAAGGCAATCGGCCCAACGGAACGTTGCCTGGGCAGAGCAAATCAACCTCGGTAGCGAAAATTTGCTCATTCTTCAACGCTTATTATAATAGATCAATCCGGGTCCCCGATCCACCGTCACATACCAAACCACTCCGAAATATACCCAAGATCCCCAAATCGACCGTAATTTCTTTTGACGTCGCGCATGCGCCACGCTGGAACCAAAGGTACGATGACTACCAAATTTCGGTGAGGAAGTTTTCACGCTAGGACCTAGGTGCCCTGAGAAATTCAAGGCGATACCTGCATTCGTTCAGGTCGTTTGTTCTTCACACGGTTCCTGTCCTTTGGATTTTTCCGCCATTTACGGCTTCAGTAAGTGCGAAAAAAGTGTGGAATATCGCCACGACACCGGCACCGATTGTCCGAAAACCATGAAATTTGGACACAATACGCCCATTGCCACCCCGGACTCTGTGGTTTACTTCCATTTTAATCCCATTAAAAAAAAGAGTTTTAACAAAAAAACGATTTTCGGAATTTAATATTGGTTTTAGCAAAAAAAAAAAGATTTTCTGTCAACTGATGGTCTCCATTTGGAATTGAATATGAAGAACAGTGAAAAATCCACTGTAATATGTTCAATGCGTCTCTAATTTCTGAAATTAATGCATTTCAGGATAGGTCGAGATCAAGATCGATTTTTTGGTGTTTGAAAATTTTCAAAATTTCATATTTCGCCTTTGACCTTTTACGTGCCGACAAAGTTGTTTACAGGACAATTTATGCCCTTATTTTTCAAAATTTACAAATTTAACCTAAATATTCGAACAACTAAGGTCTGATTCAAACAATGTTAGTTCAGTTCAAAGTTATTTCATTTATTTTTTTGATATATTCCTGCCCCTTTTTAGTTCTTTCCTGCCATTTTTGTTTCATGTTCTCATCCGTCCCGTTTTTAAACGGCTTGATCCATTTTTCTGAAACTTCTGGAACGGAAAGTCATTCCGATTACAGCAATCCAAGTCTCAGTTATTTCCCTTTAGTTTTCAGATTATTTTGTTGCCCGGGTGCAATGTTTCTCACTATATTTAGACTTGTAACTTCGAGACTTTTTCACCGATTTTGATAATTCTTTTTTGTTCTTCTTTTTTCTTTTAAGTTACTTGATATAATCCATGTCACGTGACGATGAATATGAAGCTTTCATATCTGCATGGGACAGTAGCAGATCTAGTTATTATTTCTTTTGTGTGTGTTTTATCCACAAATCGGATTTCTCAGAATCTAACCATAGGATCTTTCTGAAACTTTTACCTATCCCCCCAAAAAATGGGTGGTGGCTGTTGATTAAATATATTTTCAAAACGTTTTACGAATCCGAAATCACCGAAGTTTACGAACGAATGCATTTGACCTACAATGCTGTAACTTTGTGACTATTTGACCTATTTTACTCTTTGAGTCCCTTGAGACAATTACTTCAGATCTTCGAATTTCGAAAATTCGTCGCTGTGATTTTGAACCGGAAGTTGAAACCAATTTGACAATTTCTTTAATAGTTGTACGATTTTCATGAAATTTAGCCCGTAAGTAGATCTTACCAATGCGACTTCAAAAATATGAATAGAAATTTGCTAAATTATCTCCCTTTAATGAAATTAAGGATCAAATTTTTCAAAAAAATCATCGAAATATAGCTCAGAATGACCTAAAAAAAATTTTGATACTAGACAAGTAATTACTGATTCGTACACAAAAAATGGAGTTTGTAGCCCAAACAGGAAGTGCCACCATCTTGAAATGTGAAATATCGCTAAGGCTTTTTTGATATTTTACTTACAGACAAGGGAATTAGTGAAAAATCCACATTAATGGGCTTGAAAACCCACACAATTGGTCGTGACTTAGAGAATCTGTCTCCTATTACCGAAATTAATACATTTCAGAATAGCCTGGCTCATGGTCGAATGTTTGGTATTTGAATATTTCAAAAATTCGGAATTTCGCCTTTGATGTTTTCCGTGCCGACAAGATTGCTTTGAGTTTAGCTGGTTTGTTCTTCACACGGTTCCTGTCGTTCGGCTTTTTACGCCATTTACGGCTTCAGTAAGTGCTAAAAAAGTGGATTGTCCGAAATTTGGACACAATACGCCCATTGCCACCCCGGACCTTGTGCCTTACTCCCATTTTGATCCGATTAAAAAAAAGAGTTTTAGAAAAAAAAAAAAAAGATTTTCGGTCAACTGATAGTCTCCATTTGGAATTGAATATGAAGAACAGTGAAAAATCCACTTGAACAGACGTGAAAATAAACCACAATAGGCTGTAATATGTTCAATGCGTCTCTTATTTCTGAAATTAATGCATTTCAGGATAGCTCGAGATCAAGATCGATTTTTTGGTGTTTAAAAATTTTCAAAATTTACAAATTTAACCTAAATATTCGAACAGCTAAGGTCAATCTGATTCAAACAATGTTAGTTCCGTTCAAAGTTATTTCATTGATTTCTTTGATATTTTCCTGCCCCTTTTTAGTTCTTTCCCGCCATTTTCGTAGCAAATTTTCGCTACCGGGGTTGATTTGCTCTGTCCATGCAACGTTCCGTTGGGCCGATTGCCTTCAAATTTTCACGGGATGTACCTTGGGATTCAAGCTATCACATATTAAAAATAGAAGAGTCTGGAATTCCGAGAACGTTGAAAATAAATTCGAAACCCAACCCAATTAAAAAATTGCCGTATTTTATCGAAATTTTATTGTTCTTGATATCTGAGCATTTTCTCCTTTTAATATGTGATAAATATCATCGCGGCGCAGCCAACCGCTAGAAATTCCAGAGATTTGGAACACCGGAAAAATGCCTCAGCAGTCAAAAAATGTCAAAATAGGCGATTTCGGTTTCTAGTGTCGATACATCGTTGCGGTCATTTTAAAAAATTGTCTTTTAAGGATAATGTGTATAGTAGTAATACCTATCACATACGGGAGAGACGATAAAATCTCTTTGCATTTGCAATTTCAAAATTAATTCAAACCAATACTAGTATTAAATTCCGAAAGAATAAAAAACGACCTGGAGCCGTGCCAAGAACAAACGACTTGAACAAATCCACGTATCACCTTGAAATTTTCAGGGTACTTAGGTACCAGCGTGAAAAGTTCCTCGCCGGAATTTGGTACTCATGGTACCTTTGGTTCCAGCGTAGCGCATGCGCGAAGTCAAAACCAGCTAAACTCAAAGCAATCTTGTCGGCAAGGAAAACATCAAAGGCGAAATTCGAATTTTTGAAATATTAAAATACCAAACATTCGACCATGAGCCAGGCTATCCTGAAATGTATTAATTTCGGTAATAGGAGACAGATTGAACATATTACAGCCTATTGTGGTTTATTTTCACGTCTCTTCTAGTGGATTTTTCACGACCTATTGTGTGGGTTTTCAAGCCCATTAATGTAGATTTTTCACTATTTTTCATTTTCAATTCAAAATGGCGTCCATCAGTTGACCTAAATCAAAATTCTACTGTCTACATTTTATGGGCTTTCCTTCAAGGATTTGGAAAATATAATTCCCTTCTCTGTAAGTAAAATATCAAAAAAGCCTTAGCGATATTTCACATTTCAAGATGGTGGCACTTCCGGTTTGGACTACAAACTCCATTTTCTGTGTACGAATCAGTAATTACTTGTCTAGTATCCCCCCAAAAAATTAGGTCATTCTGACCTATATTTCGATGATTTTTTTGAAAAATATTATCTTTAATTTCATTAAGGGGAGATAATTTAGCAAATTTCTAATCATATTTTTGAAGTCGCATTGGTAAGATCTACTTATATGTTAAATTTCATGAAAATCGTACAACTATTAAATAAATTGTCAAGTTGGTTATCACAGCGACGAATTTTCGAAATTCGAAAATCTGAATCTGCAGATTTGAAGTAATTGTCTCAAGGTACTCAAAGAAAAAAGATTTAGTAAAATAGGTCAAATAGTCACAAAGTTACAGCATTGTAGGTCAAATGCATTCGTTCGTAAAATTCGGTGATTTCGGATTCGTAAAACGTTTTGAAAATATATTTAATAAACAGCCACCACCCATTTTTGGGAGGATAGGTAAAAGTTTCAGAAAGATCTTATGGTTAGATTCTGAGAAATCCGATTTGTGGATAAAACACACACAAAAAAAAAAATAATAATAACTAGATCTGCATAGCAGATATGAAAGCTTTCATATTAACTGCAAAGGGGGTTATTAGAATCTATTGAAACAATAAGTATAAATGTCATCAGGTATCTGAAAAATTACATTTACCTTATGAACAAAATGGGAAAAATACAAAACAAAAATTGTCGACTCGTGGCTACCATCCAAGGCATATTTAGAAAACCGTATATTATATACAGGGAACGCAGGACAGAAATTAGTTGTGATTCAATGTAAACCGGCCCGTTTCTTGCCTTTAGTTTTAGAGTTAGGTGTGATTTTCAAAGGATTCAATCGGAAATCGCTGAAAATCAATTGGCTTCTTTATCTCATGACCTTAAACACTGTATAAATTTAAAGTCAATCGGATATTGAATTTAGCCTCTAGAGCGTCCACAAGATTTTTTTAAAGAGATCAAGGACAATAACTCTGACGGTAATTATCGGAAATGGCAGTAAATATCAGATATCGCTGAAAATCAATACTGTAGGCATCTTCGTGTCATGACCTTAAACACCGCGCATATATTTAAAGTCAATCGGATATTAACTTTGGCCTCTAGAGCGTCCACAAGATATTTTGAAGTGATCAGGGGCCACAACTCTGGCAGTAAATATCAGATATCGCTGATAATCAATCGCCTACTTCGTCTCATGACCTTAACCACTGTGTATAAATTTAAAGTCAATCGGACATTAACTTTGGCCTCTAGGGCATCCACAAGATTTTATTTAAGTGATGAAGGGCCATAACTCTGACAGTAATTATCGGAAATCGCTGAAAATCAATTGGCTTCTTCATCTCATGACCTTAAACACTGTGTATAAATTTAAAGTCAATCGGATATTGAATTTAGCCTCTAGAGCGTGCACAAGATTTTTTGAAGTGGTCAAGGACCATAATTCTGACAGTAATTATCGGAAATCGCTGAAAATCAATAGGCTTCTTCGTCTCATGACCTTAAACACTGTGTATAAATTTAAAGTAATCGGATAATAACTTTAGTCGGCCGGACGGCTAATTGTGGTCGTATCAAAATTAACCGATGACATATAATATTTAATGTATGATAAAGTCCAAATAGTCGATTTCGGTTTTTAGTGTTGCGTTCATTTAAAAAAAAAAAATGTCTTTTACGGATAATGTGTATAGTACTAATAGCAATCACATACGGAAGAGGCGATAAGATCCCTTTGCATTTGGAATTTCAAAATTAATAGCAATCACATACGGAAGAGGCGATACGATCCCTTTGCATTTGGAATTTCAAAATTAATTAAAACCAAATTTAAATTCCGAAAATAGGTTGTTTATTTTTTGCTGAAACTCCTTTTTTTTAATCTGATAAAAATGGGAGTAAGTCACAGAGTTGTAATGGGCGTATTGTGTCCAAATTTCATGGTTTTGGGACAATCGGTGCCGGTGTCGTGGCGAAATTCCACTTTTTTCACCCTTACAGAAGCCGTAAATGGCGGAAAAAAACGAACGGCAGGAACCGTGTCAAGAACAAACGACCTGAACGAATGAAGGTATCGCCTTGAAGTTTTCAGTGCACCTAGGTACCAACGTCAAAAGTTCCTCGCCGGAATTTGGTAGTCAACGTACCTTTGGCTGTATTTGTTTTTATTTGGTATTTACCGTCATATCTGTTTTTAATTGATGTATATATATATAATATGTATATATTGTTATTATTTGTTTCTTGTTTGTCTAATTTAAAATCACCATATGTTTCGCATTCATTATTAAGTAATTTAGTCATATTTTTTTATGTTTTTTATTGATTGAAATGATTTTATTTTTTATATTTTTTACGACTTTCAAATTTTTGTTTACTTCAGGATTTTCTCTACGTGAATTTTCACAGACATCAAAAATGGGAAGAGGATATTATGGACATGTAGGAATAGAAAAAATGTTCCGAAAGAAAACTAAAGAAGAAAAGAACATTTTATTCAAAACGTTTTACTGCTTATACCATTAAAGCTACTTTGAACAAAAACCAAGGACATCGGAAATGTCCGCGAAACGTCAGTCTGTGTACATTTGTATTAGCTGTGTTGTGTTGTGTTTATTTATTTATTTATTTATTTTTTTTTTGTTATCAAAATATAAAAATCTTTTATACATATAAATATGTAAGATACAAAAATGAAATGATAACTTCTTATCAAATATCAACCCCAAAAATTTGGTTTTATCCCCAACTAGAAGGCAATTGCCATCCAGGAAAAGTTCTGGATCTGGATGAAAACTCGTTTCTGCCAGCAATGGGCGCAGGCAGTCTTGGATTTTGAAAAACGAAATCCATTTTCGGTTGCCCTTTGTTGAAGTGAATTCAAACAAGCTGCAACTTACTTTGGATTATCTGCATGTCTGTAGAACCATACACTGCTGGTTGCATAGTGTGTAGAACCTATCTCTAAGTATTGACTAACTGGCCTATGTGTTAGAATATCTATATATGAAATAAAAAGGGTTCATTGTGGTTACTATTCATGGAAATTCGTCAGAAATATGCGTGTTGTCAGAATTCGCTTAAACCCGTCTGTAAGTGTACCGTACGTCAGTATTCCTCTAAATGGTCAGTAATAATCATAAGGTGAGTATTTAAGTCAATTGGTTAGTATTCCTTACTTGCGTCAGTATGTAAAAATAACGTGAGTAATTAAACAAACGTGAGTTAAGCCGATCATATGACTAGTCAGGCGCGTGCGGGAGAAATTGACGAAAGCGTGACTAATTAAGAATCCGTCACTATTTGAGGTCTACGTCACTATCAGAGTGAACCGCCAGTTATCTTTGAAGGCGTCAGTAACTGGATCCGACGCCAGTAGAGCGTGAAATCGTTAACTATATAAATTTCTGGCGAGTATTGTTAGTGAGTATCGTCGCTACATTCTGAATAAATTATTAATTAATTATTTACTAATATTCTCGAATCGGGAAATGTTTTTAAACAATAATGGATGGCAGCCAACACAAGGAGTATTTGTCGGCGATTTCGATTACCGCCGTAGTCTGCAGAATACGGAGCAATGTGAAGTGTTATTTAATTTACAATTTATATTTATTCTCGTTATATAACATGCGGATTGGCACATGTTCTGGGACTTGCGGCACTTTGATATCTGTATGGATTAAATTTGGAATCTCTGTATGGATTAAATTTGGAATCACAACTAATGGTTAAAAAAAAGATCAACACAAATCTGTTTTCACTAATTTTATTGAAACAGATAATATAATAGCAGATAACAGAAATAATGAATTTCATATACATACATAAAAGCTGAAATTCTGAGCACCGAAGAATCGTGTGAATATCTATTTACATTTGAGAAATAATTTGATAGTAAATAACAGAAATAATGAATTTCATACGCAAACCAATGCATACATACAAGCTGAAATTCTGATTACCGAACAATCGTGTGAATATCTATATACATGTACATTATTATTGGTATCTTCAAATTTGCAACATATTACAAACCGATTCCTGATTTAAAAAAACACTAAAAAACATATAATTCAAACGTCAACCCGACCATTTCAAGAATTGCCTGTGTGAAGGCGACTGCAGCTCGGTGGCTTCATTTAAAAAGATAACTTTTATTAAACTATACAATTGACTGAGCTATTCAGGGTTCATATTGGAAATATTTTGGTGTCAAGGCAACTGGAGTTCGGTTGCTTTATTTAAAAAGATAACTAATATTAAACTATAAAATTGGCTGAGCTATATCCGTTTGAGGTTGTTTGAGGAAAAGCAAGTTAAAGATATCGTTATGTTCTAAAAGAAAATCACATAACAACCACGCCATATATTTGTTAATTTTTGTTTGATATTTCTCTCGGTGTTATAATTTAGAACGAAAGAGAATAGTCCATACATTAGTAATGTAGGTCTTGTATATTGAACTTTTATGGGAATAAATTCTGTTAATCTCACCACTTAATTAGCACCTTGGTGTTATATCAGGAGATTAAGAATGTTGATTGGGTAATCGAGGAGTTTAGCCTCTTGATTATTATGTTTTGATATCTGTATGGATTCAATTTGGGATGACACCTAATAGTTAAGAAAGAACAAAGTAAATATATTTTCACTGCTTTTACTGAAACAAATATGTAAGCTGAAATTATGAGAACAGAATAGTGATGTGAATATCTTTTTACCTTTGAGAAATAAGCTTTTATAACAATTTTTAAAAAATATTTATAACGATGAAAAGAGTAATAACATATTATATGGTATAATATACAATGCAAAACGTTCTACGCATGAATGCGCTACCCGACGGGGTAAGAAATCGTTCGTTTGGCACTTTATTTTATTTACTTTAAAAGAATAATTATTAAAGATTGAAATACAAAAAATCATAAATTGAACTGCCAAACGTTCTACGAACAAACATCTGCTACCTGACGGGATGGCAGTAAATTTTATTACCCTTTGAAAACATCATTCATTCAATAAAAACAATTCATAAAATCAAATGAAGACCGCCACAGCATACCCATCCACGTTATGGCTATCCAGACAGGGAGAGAGAGTTTCCACAATTTATCATCTTGGTACGCGTGCAAGAGAGGCGTGGATAAAAAACGAAAGTTGATATAGTTCTTTGAATTCATATTTTCTTTTCTTACATAATAGTAAAACGATTCCACATAACAAAATTTTAGTTTCCTGTGAGCTGTAATCAATTTTGCAACTCTTCCACAAAATAAATCACCGTTTTACTTCTACGTACACTTGTTCGTAAATTCGCTCCTGTATGTTTCAGAGAGCCATGGTGGCTAAGTGGGTAAGATAAAAATAAAGACGCTGGCTCGCTAGACAGGGAGGAGGTCGCGTGTTCGATCCATGCATAGGTCGTGAAAGTTCATCTGGATTTTCGGGCGTGATTCCCCCTTGTCTGTGGTGAAGGACGGCTGTCTTGTCGTTCGGGGCGACAAAAAACCAAGATCCCGTGCATACATTGGCGTGCACGTAAAAGGTCAATTGGCAGTTGGAATTCAATATAAGAGTAGGCCATAGTACTGCCACACTGTATGGCATATGACAGTCTTCATAAGCGCAGGACATTAAGCCTCATTTCCTTTCTTGCGTTTTCATTGTTGTGACAATCTTTTCCTCGTAAAGATTACCATCGTCGGAGCAATGGTCGCGCTCTATCTCATCTCTATTCCTGTTAACTAAACCACAAAATTTTAAGATAGCCGTCAACCAGTGGGTTTGGATTATTGAAACGTAAGCATGTTCAATACTAAGATTAAGATTAAGAGCTGGCCATTCTTACTATATTTCAAAAATAGATAATGCAGAGGGCCGACCGTTCAGTCTCTTTAAATAATACTTGGCATCGTTGTGAAGCCGTGAATCTCTAGTTTATGAATTACCGATAATCCCAATTTTAACGAATACAAACGAGTTTTAAAACCCATACAGTACATGTACTTTAAAATGTTCGGTCCAGACACCCGGCGCGGCCCATTGTGGTATCATGGCTACGTTCATTACCCTATCTGGAGTTCGGATTCTGATACCATTCCGGTACCTGAAAATAAAAGTAGACCTATCGTACACGCAAAACCTTATTTTAATTGAGTCATGTTACGAAGGTCACAGAAGATACGTTTAGCTCGATTACCCAATCAACATTCTTAATCTCCTGAGATTAAAAAAGAAATTATTCCCATAAAATTTTAATATACAAGACCTACATTACTAATGTATGGACTGCTCTCTTTCGTTCTAAATTTTAACACCGAGAGAAATATTAAACAAAAATTAACAAATATATGGCGTGGTTGTTATGTGAGTTTTTTTTTAGAACATGCTTTTCCTCAAACAACCTCAAACGGATATAGCTCAGTCAATTTTATAGTTTAATATTAGTTATCTTTTTAAATAAAGCAACCGAACTCCAGTTGCCTTGACACCAAAATATTTGCAATATGAACCCTATCAGTTATCTTTGTAAATAAAGCAATCGAACTGCAGTCGCCTTGACACGGACAATTATTTTTGAAATGGTCGGGTTGACGTTTGAATTATATTGGTTGTTTTTTTAAAAACAGGAATCGGTTTGTAATATGTTGCAAATCTGAAGATACCAATAATAATGTACATGTATATAGATATTCACACGATTGTTCAGTGATCAGAATTTCAGCTTGTATGTACGTATATGAAATTCATTATTTCTGTTATCTGCTATCATATTATCTGTTTCAATAAAATTAGAGAAAACAGATTGGTGTTGATCTTTTTTTAACCATGATTCCAAATTTAATCCATACAATGATTCCAAAGTTAATCCATACATTGATTCCAAATTTAATCCATACAGAAATCAAAGTGCCGCAAGTCCCGAAACATGTGCCAATCCGCATGTTATATAACGAGAATAAATATAAATTGTAAATTAAAGAACACTACCCATTGCGCCGTATTCTGCAGACTACGGTGGTAATCGAAATAGCCGACAAATATTCCTATTGTTGAATGCCATCTATTATTGTTTAAAAACATTTCCCGATTTGAAAATATTAGTAAATAATTAATTAATAATTTATAAGCGACGATGCTCACTAACAATACTCGCCAGATATTTATATAGTTAACGATTTCACGCTCTACTGGAGTCGGGTCCAGTTACTGACGCACATCAAAGATAACTGGCGGTTTCACCTCAATAGTGACGGTTTCTTAATTAGTCACGCTTTTGTCAATTTCTCCCGCATGCGCCTGACTAGTGATATGATCGGCTTAACTCACGTTTGTTTAATTACTCACGTTATTTTTACATACTGGCACAAGTAAGGAATATTAACCAATTGACTTAAATACTCACCTTATGATTATTACTGACCATTTATAGGAATACTGACGTACGGTACAAATACTGACGGGTTTTAGCGACTACTGACAACACGTATATTTCTCACGAATTCCCATGAATAGTAACCACAATGAACCCTTTCTACTTCATATATAGATATTCTAACACATAGGCCAGTTAATCAATACTTAGAGATAGGTTCTACACACTATGCATGTTACCGTGATAGCACATCTTAAAGTCGTCAACGTAAACAGAGCCAGTTGTGCCTGGTTTAAGGCACGTTGGGGTGGTATTAATTTTTATCGCAAAAAGAGTAGGGGACAATAGGCTTCCCTGAAGAAATGGGTCAGAAAACATTGACCCTGGTCGTACCTTAAATGACCTATCTTCCAGGTATTTTTTAAAATAAAGACAGGTAAGCGACAGGTATCATTTGCTTCCTCTAGATCAAGGAATGTTGCTTCTGGATAAACGCGTTTCGAATTGATCGAGATGATCGAAATCCACATGGGGGGTCTGTAATGATGTTGTTGGTCTCAAGGTACCAAACAGAGATTTGTAGGGTCTTTACCGGTTTAGGGATGGGAAATTCCCATCAACCCAAATCCGGTTAAAGAGATGCAGTAAAATTAAAACTGCAATGAAATTTGCTTAAAACTGCAGTTTAACCCTTTTTTTATGTTTAAATGATACATTGTCTTGTAATATCATTTTGTGGTAAGTAGTTATAGATCAGGAATATTATGAGCCAAACAAAAATGGTAAATCTTACTACAAGTTGCGTTATTTTCGCGTAAAGGTAATTTTGTTTTGGTATTATTTTAAATACTCTTTACAAAAAGTAGGGGGTATTGAAATGCAAATACCTATACAGGTTGTGATATGATAAATAGTCATGGACACTTGACATGCTTTGAGAATATGTTCACAGATGAACAAGCTCATTTCTTCTATTTAAGGAGGAAAGTTCCGGTTTGCAAATAATGAAGTATTTCTCCCATATGCATAAGTTGCATCTATTTGTTGAGGGACTGTACGGTTTGGAATTCTTTAAAATTTTCCATGTGATGCTGTAATTTATATTATCGTCTTTAAGTTTCCATATGTATTTACTCAATTCCGTGCAGTTTTTCAGCTTAGTGTTTCTAAAAGAATAAGTGTGGTTATTAAATCTAGTTTTAAAAGGGCCCTCCGTGAGGCCTACATAGGTTTCTTCTGGTTTGTTGTTAGCGGAGACTGTCGCTTGGTAAAAACCAGAAGAAACCTATGTAGGCCTCACGGAGGGCCCTTTTAAAACTAGATTTAATAACCTTAATGTAGATTGTGTCAATAGGTCATATCCTTTAAACTACAAGTACTAAATTTACTAGTCGACAATATTTAAAGCTTGGCTCATCTAAGACACAGATGTTTTAGTAGTTATAATTCAGTAATATCTTTCCTAAATAATTTGTTATGTTTTTTTGTATACTGTTGACGTCACGCCCGTCAACCGTTGTTAGCATGCGTCGTGTAATCAAATTTCATTTGTATTTTTCTTCTGATGAGTGTGGAGTATCACAGGAAACTTTAAGTAAAGAACTTACAGATTTCATATTTTTAATTATTTATATATAAATATAATAATATGTATTTTAGCCGTACTAGGAAACCAAGTCTTCTACGTGCTTTCAAGTTATCGTTACATCTATGGGTTGTTATACATTGGATAGCATGTATATACTATATGATATCAGAGGTAAGCTTCTTTTTTTTCAATTTAATATATTTAAATTCCCTTTTTGCGTGATTCTGTAGCGTTTCTAAAGAAATGGTAACAATCAAACATTAAAGCACAAAATCTGTCACACGTACGAAGTAATCTAATGAAAATGAAGCCAAGGGCGATAACTTCGAGAATAGTTGACATAGTAGGTGTACATAAAAAATCTACAACAAAAACACAAAGTTTTCCATATATAGGATGTATATATTTTAGTTTGAAGGGTTAGGATGTAATGAATGGGTTTATACAGAGGAAGGGGATGGTGGATTTAGAAGGTACGTATATCTTATATTTTTCACGATGGATTTGAAGACCGAATTCCCAATAAAACCACCGAATCGATATCAACAGTTCTTTTCATTAAAGTATTGTTCACGTCTCTAAGCTGGACTTAATATAGTAGACAGAGTAGCACTAACTTTATACCAACACCTCCTAAAATACAGACAATACAAAATGTCAAAGTCGGTGACAAAGTTCTTCTCAACAAAATACAGAGGGCACAATTGACCGTGTACCAGAATAAACCAGCCCCGTGCAACACATACGCCAGGGCATGTAGCTGCACGGTTACAAGTAGCCATCTTTTATAGAGACAACAATGCCCTTAGCAAATTTAGAATGCGTAGTAACATATTCCAAATACTATAACAAATACTATTCGAGAGAAATGGGGTATAACGTCCACTCAATAGAAACTAGGTCATTGTGGGAATTACTATGGTACAATGTTTCATCAATAATTCGCTTGTGCAAAGTTGCCTTTAGCACTGGGGGTTGGGGTGAGGACGGAATGCCTTGAGAATCCCACGAGGTTGGTTAGGCGAACCTATTCCTTGCCACGTACAAGCTGGGGAGCGAAATCACACAACATGAATCCAATGCGCTTCTCTTCAAGTGTACATGTTTAAAATGACACCAAAATATGCATTCTATTCCTATTCTATGCGTATTTATGACGCGATATAGTCTACGCCATGGTCTCGTAAATTGTGTAATATTCGGGTCCCTGCGCTTTAAACCTCGGCCCCCTGTGAAAGTTAAGAACTTCCGGGCGTCGTTTCCGGTTTGGAGCGGGATTTTATGTGGTAACAATCTTACAGTATTAAAGATGGGTTCCCGCGTACAAACTGGGTGATTTAATGGTATATATGGACTAAAAACATATTCAAACTAATTAATTTGTCATAACTTCAAATCTTTCTCAAACATTGTAATTGCGAAGGAATGTCCTGCTATAAAAATTCGATCAAACCCGGTCATATTTACGTTACGTGACTTACCTCTCTTGGAAGTCAGAGGAGAATTCATTGCATACATAAGACTATGTTGTCTTTAATCGCTTACTATTTATTACAAATATCGAATCCTAATTAAAGTCTCGGATTATCCACTACCCGCGTCTTTTTCCCTCATTTTTATCTCAGAAAGTGTTTTACGTCTAACTCTTCATAAAGTTTATCAACTTGTACATCAAGCACTCGATGTTCGCGTGTGACCCTTGACATCACGCGTGCAGAAATTCCTAATCGTCGGGCTGTTGATTAGGGGAACCCTTACATTTTTGTCCTGTATACGCTCCATGAGTGTTTTTCGGGGAATCCAGTATTTTTAGAGTAAGATTGGATATCTCTACTTTCCATATATACCAAAATTACCATACTTTTATTGGAAATAACCACCCGATAAATACTTTTCTGGGAACCCATCTTTAAAAGGTGTTAGAGGTTTGTCACTATGTGTGTATTCGCTCCCCTACCAAACTGTGACTACAGTTTTTAACGGGTATTTTCAAATTTAGTGTAAAGCATTGTGGTCATGATCGGACGAACCCTATCCATATTCAGATTTCCGCGACCTTTGGTTCCCTAGTTATTGTGAATTAAACAGAGTACGAACCCAACATATATTTAGCGTCCCGCAACCTTCTATACACGTTTTTCTGAAAACGTCCACGCGATAGAGGCTACATTTTGTAACGGATTTGTTTCACAGTTGGAGGGGAGCATTAGGACCACAAGAGGAGGATCCCAATCGATATCCAGCTTTAAGGAGCCTTCTGCCGTTGCACCCCCCCCCTCAATTTATCGAAATGTCATAGTTGTTTAAGCTTGTACCGGATTTGTTGGGAAGTATTTGGGTCATGAGATATCCAGCTTCTCCGCAACTCTCTGTTACCCCACCCCCCCACTCCCGGTTTTGTCAAAACTTTGTGAGCGTGTTAGTGTGTGTGTGTGTGTGTGTGTGTGTGTTAGTTGTATTTTACGTCCGCTTCCACCGAGGTGATATCGCAGACAATAACATGTTATGTATACAAGGTGCAATAATTTACATTGTGATTAGTGAAAAAAGAGGATAATTAGGTTTTTATATATATGTACAGAAGACAATAGATAACAGGACGAGACATGAGATAACAGTGCAAAGAATAAAGACGTGCCAGTAGACATTTACAAACAGACGAATTGGTGACAAAACAGACATGAATGTGGACGAACATTTAGACAAGGACAAACATTTGCAGACATGCACGCAATACGGACATTTGACAAAACAGACATAAATTTGGACGCACATTTAGACATAGTTTGTACATAAATATATATATATATATATATATACTATTCAAAAAAAGTAGGGGATATTTGATTTTGGGGGCATAATACTAAAATATGCAAATGACTACGAAAAAAGTCACTATAGAACCTAACAGAAGAAACATTTCCAGTTACATGTGACGCCCAAACGCACCAATAGCTACCGCATGGAATGCAGGTGATGCTTGGGATCATCATGGGGGTCCAACCCAAGATTTGCACGACTCTGACTTTGAATGTTACAGTCATTGTGGCATTGAATTCCAGGGTGGAAACATCAGTTTAATGGTTTTAGTGACCAGAAAACAAATTTTGATATGCGTCGGCTTACCCAAAATGAAAGGTTACGTGCCCTTGGCATGCTACAGATCGGCACAACACAGGCGGTTGTGGCGCGGACGATGAATGTTTCTCAGTCTGTCATAAGCAGGCTATGGTCCAGATACCGTGATACACAATCTGTACAGGACAGACCACGCTCAGGTCGACCAAGGGCGACAACTCAAGCCCAGGATCGATTTATCCGTACCTTGGCCTTGAGAAATCGTGTCATCACAGCAAATCAGATCAGCGCTCGTTTTCAAACAGACACTGGTGTGAGAGTGAGTGGCCAGACGATTCGGAATCGACTGCATAGGGGTCACCTTCGCGCCCGACGTCCTCGCGTGATCCCTTGTTTGAGAGATCATCACATTCAGGCAAGACATCGTTGGTGTAGGGATCGTCAACACTGGGATAATCGACGCTGGAGCAATGTGATGTTTTCAGATGAGTCAAGGTTCACTGTTGATTTTTTGGACAGACGTAGGAGGGTGTGGCGTCGTCGAAACGAGCGCTTCCAAGACGTTAACGTCATCAGACATGATCGATTTGGGGGTGGTTCTGTTATGGTGTGGGGAGGCATCACTGTTGCTGGAAGAACGGCTTTACATGTTGTTGCAGGGCGTGTTACAGGCCAGTACTACCGGGACAACATCTTGGCAGTCCATGTTGTGCCGTTCGCACGACGTCATGGCCGCCGTTTCATCTTCCAGGATGACAACGCAAGATGTCACAGGGCCAGGATCGTTACAGGTTACCTCCAACAACAGAACATCACCACATTACCTTGGCCAGCACTGAGTCCCGACCTCTCCCCCATCGAGCATGTCTGGGACATGCTTGGACAGAGGTTACGTCAACGTCAACAACGTCCTGCCAATGTCCAAGAACTTGCTGCTGCGTTGCAACAGGAATGGGACAATCTGGACCAAAATGACCTTAGACGTCTCATTAGGAGTATGCCACGTCGGATCAATGCTTGTTTGGCAAACAGAGGAGGATTTACCCGTTACTGACTTGGTTGTGATGCTGTGGTAACTTTGCTGTTTGACCCCGGGTATCATTTTACCCTTATAATGGTCAGTCTGTGCCTTACTTAGTCTAACGATCATTTGGAATAAATCGATGAATGTGAACTTCATTTCATTTTGTCATTTGTTTCTTCGTCAGTTTCATTAGGTGACTTTAATAACACTTAAAAATCAAATATCCCCTACTTTCTTTGAATAGTATATATATATACATGTAATATAGTGACTCTTGGTCCATATATTTAGATCTCGGTTAATGAACAAGTAATTTTAGACCTGTATATCTTTAAACCTGAGTGTCGTATGGTCAAGCGCATGACATCAGTATCTTGACCATTAAGATATATGAATGGTATAGTAATTAACTGAGTTATATAAAGTAACCTTAGACCTGAGTATCTCTAAAGGGGTGTCTTATGGCCAAGCGCTTGATATAAGAATATTGGTCATCAAAGAGATATGGGTGGTCTCTAGTGATGAAATCATTAACCGAGTCAGATATGATCTTATCAACTTAATTAAAGTAGTTAAGATTAAGGGAAGACTGATTGCATTGGAATGTCTCTGTTCCCTATATAAGAACGGAGATTTTACCATTGAATGAGTACCGGACTGCCACCAAGGTATTCACACCCACAGACAACTTATGATCTAAGAGGAACAAGACGAACGACCGATTAATTACACACAACGTGAAGCTTTGTAGAATTTGAAGTGATTGTATTTGCTGATTACCTGTATGCAATAAATATATCTCTAAGCATCAAAAGAACCTGTTATCATTCGACGCTCTAAGTTACATTTACCATTTCTAACAATGACTAGTGCACAAATTTTGAATGAATTGACCCGAACGGTAGGCATCCTTACAAACGTGGTAGGGACCCTTTCCAGTTCGGTGGGATCTCTTTCAACAACAATGTCGATAAATGAGAACTATGGGGACATTGCCACCCTGGTAGAATCATACGAGGGAAACCCGAGAAAATTTAGATCTTGGGTAAAATCGCTTGATAAAAGGAATGAAACCCGATCTAATACGCGATTGCGCTTACTACACCGCTAGAGAGGGTGTAAGAGATTTTATTGAAAGATTTCTCTGCGACAATGCCACTATTACTTGGGCAGAAATGAAGGCAGAATTAAGTTCACGATTTGACGAAACTTCTGATGCCATGGACATAATCTCGTCCATGCGGGACATGAAACAGAAAAAAGACGAGAATGTTCAGCAATTCTCTGATCGCATTTTAGCTACAGCACACTTGGCATACAAAAATGTGAATAATCCGGATGTACAGGCCCATATGGTGTTAACATTTACGGATGGAATTGCTGAGAAACAGCTATATTATGAGCTGTGGAAAAAGTGCCCGCCTACCCTCCAGGCCGCGGCATTAATAGCTACTCAGGAGCAAGATTTCACGAAGCGTTATGTCACGCGCGTGGAGACAGTGCCGCCACCATTAGCAGTGGCGGAACGAATGGAGGTTGACAATTTCCGGCCGAGAAAATGTCGGAAATGTAATCGTCCGGGCCATAGGACGAGTGATTGTCGAACGCGACAAATAAGCAGCGTGAAAACCCGCGTTGATGTGATACGCTGGAACTGTGGTGAAATAGGACATTTTAGGAGGGATTGCCCTCATCCTTTTAGAAAGACAAACCAAAATAGTAGGCAACTAAATAATAGACAAAATGGGCCGTGGGATAGGAACACAATACAAAATAGAGGAAGACAAAACGAGACTGGACGACAGGGAAACTTTTAAGCTCTCTCCAATTTGAAGCCGTTGGAGAGAATAAAGACGAAAATTCAATTAAATATATAAACTTAATAGGGAATCCTAGTTCATGTCTGATTAAGATAGAACGACAGCAGTGCCGTTGTTTATTGGACTCAGGTGCTGACTGTTCCCTTTTACACAGAAAAGTTTATTCTGTGTTAAAATACAAACCAAAATTAAATCCGGGAAAAATAACTCTTCAGTCCGTCAATGACCATGAAATTAATGTTGACGGGCATGCCGTATTTGAATTTGAAATGAATTAGAAAAAATTAACACACAAATTCTATGTGGTATCAAACATGAACAGGAACGTAATTTTAGGTAGAGATTTTTTAGTGGAAAATAATGTAAGACTTTATTTCGATTTAAGTTGTTTGCGGGTGAACGGGACTTATGTTCCCCTCCTTGTGGACGCACATATTGCATCGGTCTTGCGTATAACGAGCGACGTAACTGTGTGTCCACAGAGTAGTGTGTTATGCGTGTCTAGACTGAAACAGACACCGCAAGCACAAACCCTACAATTATCTTGTGTTAATGTCGGATTCATAGAGTCAGAACCGGGACTAATGGTATGCAATGGGTTAGTCCAGGTTAGTGACATTGAGGTACATCAAGGTGTACCAATTATGATAGTTAATAATACGAACAAAACGTTTAAGTTAAAAAGAGGGTGTATAGTGGGCCAGGCTGAACCCTCAAATGCTGATAATTTAGATACTAGTAATACGACACGGGAGGTTGCCACGATAAGTGATAAAACGATAAGTAATAAAACCATTCAAGTACAGAGCGACAATGAGCTATTGGGTCAGCTTACGGTTGACCCAAAATATAGGGAGATAATTACTCAATTAATTCTTAAACATACAGAGCTTTTCGCGAAGAATGATAACGATTTAGGTCAAACTCGAACCGTCGCTATGAAAATTAACACTGGCGATCATCCCGCGATGAAACTGAGACCATATAGGACTCCGTTAGGAAAGAGAGAGGTTGTAAACAAAGCCATCAATGATATGTTGTCCTCGGGCATAATTCGACGATCGTCTTCCCCTTGGAGTTTTCCAGTGGTAATCGTTGATAAAAAGGATGGTCGGAAACGTTTTTGTGTTCTAATCCAATACCAATCATTGATGACATATTGAATATGTTAGATAAAGCTAAATATTTTACCACATGTGATTTGAGAAGTGGTTTCTGGCAAATAGCATTAAGTGAGGAGGATAAGGAAAAGACGGCGTTTGCCAGTCACAAAGGGCTATTTGAATTTAATGTTATGCCATTCGTATTATGTAATGCTCCTCCTATTTTTCAAACTCTTATGTCAGTCGCCCTCCAAGACTTAGAAGACTTTGCCATGGCATATCTTGACGATATTTTGATATATTCACGCACGCGCGAGGAACACCTCGAGCACATTGGAATCGTTTTCAATAGATTAAGACAACACGGATTAAAGCTTAAAATTAGTAAATGTACTTTTATGCAAGAAGAAACCAACTATTTAGGCTTCGTGATTACATCAAATGGGGTAAAACCCGTCCCGAATAAAGTCAAGGCTATTAGATTTATGGCCCCGACCACAACTGTCAATGAAACGCGTACTTTTATCGGTATGTGTAGCTATTACAGGCGTTTCATACCGAATTTCTCAAAAATAGCTGAACCTATAATTGAGCTAACAAAGAAATATGCTAGGTTCGGTTGGGATGCGACATGTCAGGCAGCCTTTGACTATCTTAAGGACAGTCTAACAACCGTAGTACCGCTTTTGAAGTACCCAGATCCTAACCAAATGTACATTCTTTACACTGACGCGTCTGATACATGTGTAGGTAGTTGTTTGGTACAACCAAGTGAGACAGATCCTAACGAAGAGCTTCCCGTCTATTATTTGTCTCATAAACTGACTGATTGTCAAACGCGCTGGAGTACGACGGAGAAGGAAGCATTTGCAATCCATTACTCCTTGCAAAAATTAGATTTTTATTTGCATAATGCGAGATTTATCATTAAAACAGACCATCAACCGTTAAAATATCATCTGGAGTCACCCATGCAGAATAAAAAGATCCAACTATGGGCTTTAGGAATTGCGGGTTATTATTGTAAGATAGAATATATCCCGGGAAAAAGCAACCTCTGTGCTGACCTCCTGTCACGTGTACCCAAAGCTTGTTTTAATGATATTGACAGGCAAGAAGATGGCGAAGTTGAACCAGAAATAAGTGATAAGACTTTCGAAATTAATGCCTTCAATTCAAATCGCTTTAACCCCAGAGAATTTGCGAAATGTGAAATAAATGAAGTCGAAGAACCTGTTATTCCAAATATTGAAATAAAAAATTGTGACGTTAAAGTAGAACAATCTAAAGACGAGTTAATAGCAAAATTAATAACAGAACAAATGAGTGGGGATATTAAATCAAGTCAGAACCAGTATTTGTTAGTTGAAGATATCCTGTATTATATTTCAAGTCCTAATGACGAACCTGTCCTTAGGCTATATATTCCTGAACATTTGATTGCGGACGTGTTAAAACAATATCACGACGAACAAGGTCACTTTGGTATTGATGGCACCTTCGACTCTATAAAACAAACATATTATTTTCCTGGCATGTATAAACGAATATGTGTCGGAATGCATCCCATGTCAATCGCGCTCGCTAATTAAGCAGAAACCGCCATTACGTAATACGGACATTCCACCGTATCCATTCGCGAAATTAAGTGTAGATCTTTCTGGACCTTACCCTTTTACGCTATCAGGAAATAGATATGTAATCTCTTTTGTCTGTTGGTATTCTGGTTGGTGCGAAAGTTTTGCCGTAAAAGACAAAACGGCGCAAAATGTAGCTCACTTAATTATAGACGAAATATTTCCGCGTTATGGTTGTCCGTTAGAAATAGTTAGTGACAATGGGGGTGAGAATTGCAATCGGATAATGAATGATACGTTAAAGGAATTAAATATTGGCCATATTTTAACGTCATTCTATCGGCCTCAATCTAAAGCCAAGATCGAGCGATTCCACAGAGTATTACACGATGTTTTATCGAAAAAGATTAAGGATGATCTCCATACGTGGGATTTGTACCTTAATCAGACCTTGGCTGCAATTAGATTTCACATAAGTGAATCCACAAGATTCTCCCCATTCTACTTGCTGTATAATAGGGACGTTGTGTTACCCCTAGATAAATCCTCGGGTTACGGAGACGTTATGCAGGAGTGGACCATCACGAGATAGCTTTACAAAACCAGCATAAGGCGTTTGTTTTGGTACATCGGAATTTAAAGAAATCAAAAGCAAGACAAAATAAATACGCTGATAGGAATAGTAAAGACGATAATTTCGAAATTGGTGGCCCGTATACTATAAGAATCATTTGAGAAAGAGTAAACTACAAGAAAAGTGGCGACCTTATTATAGAATCATAGAAAAAACCTCCCCTGTGTCGTATAAAATTAGAAATCAGCTCGATGGCACTGTCACTAAGGCTCACGCTGAACATCTCAGGTTAGCGAAAATGGAATGGGAAATGCCCCAACTTGAGGCTAGTAAGCGCCTGGGGAAAGCAGCGTACGTAGAGCCTCCCTCTGAATCGGAGTCCGAAAATGAGAAATTAGAATCAGATACTGTAGATAATAAGAAAATAGATCCTTTGGCGGAAATAGCCGAGAGGTATCGGCAAGAGAGAGATAGTTCGTCTAGCGAAGACGACATTCCATTAATGGAACTCGCCAACCGCCTCAGAACCGCTAAAACGACGCTGGACGCTGATGAATTATCACTCAGTGAAAGTGATGGAATGATAACTCCACGAGAACCCGATGAAATGGTCCTCGGAGACGATATCGAGACGATGGCTATTGATAGTGCACATATCAGTAAGCCTAAGTCGGCAAAAAGGGTAGTAAGGAGGAAAAGAATATCTCCGAAATCCCTTGATGATCCCAAAGTCAGGAACTTATTAGAAGCCCTGACGTAAATATTTTGAATAACCGGGATGGATGCGCATACCGCCATACGGTTGACTCAGAATGAGAATGACCATTATGTGACATATTGCCGCGAATAACAGCAGTTACTTCTAGTCATTCTGGAATTTGACAGGTAGATCCTGTGGGACTATTATGTAACATATGCCGCGATTAACAGCAGTTACTTCTAGTTGCCCATTACTTAGTTATTAAACATAACAATTAAGTTCGAATAATGTTTTATTTTTATAGACAATGAAATTATGGCTTTTGTGGTTAACCCTGGGAATGACCAATGGGTTTCTGATACACGACAACTTACTCTTCAGACCAGTAAATAGGATAACGACAAGTAGGTCGGCATGGCTTTTAACGACAGTTAGTGATATGGATCCATTCGATAAGTTCATAGAGGTGTTATCTATAGATGTAGGACGCGCTTTGTTGGAAGTAGATAACGTCACTTCACAATTTGAGACAAATGAAACACGAGACTTTAGGGTGACTCTGAACAAACTCAGAACAGAAATTATGACATTGTGTGACAATCATGTTGATTTAATGATAGCGGTATCAGATTTCAAAACACTGCAATCTCCCAGACCTAAAAGATCGCTGATACCCATCGTGGGAAAGCCCTTAATTTCCTATTTGGTACAGTTTCGGAAAGTGACTTAGAATCAATTCGCAGTAGTGTACGAGATTTAGCTAAGAATCAACTAGCTATCGCGCATGTTGCCAGTGAGAGTTTGTCTTTACTGAACGTCTCTCGAGTCCAAATTTTAACAAATAGGCAAGTTATAAACAAATTAAACGAAAAACTAGGTCGACTAGATAGGAAAGTAATGAGAATAGTTAAGGAATTTAAGAGACATGTGTTGCAATTAGAAAAGTTCATACATCTGTACCTTCGCTTAAATTTAGTTGTTGATGATATAAAATTAATGATGATGAGAGCTGAGAAGAAATGAGGTTACAATTAAACATGCTCTCGCTTGGTCATCTATCACCTAGTACTATCACTCCAGTAAATCTGAGACGGATACTAGTTGAAATACAAGATATGCTGCCGCCTAGTTTATACTTACCTAAAGATCCAAAGAAGGATCTATGGTCGTTTTATAAAATGTTAACGTGCACCACAGTTCTAGACGAGAATCGTATTTTGATTATTATATCGGTTCCACTTTTAGACTCTGACGGAGGATTAGAAATTTATCGTGCGCATAACCTACCAGTACCCATGTCCTCAAAGAAAATCCTTTCCGATTCGAAAGCCACTTTTAAAATGGTGGCTCAATATGAACTCGAAACGGAAATCTTAGCCGTAAACACAGAGCGAACGAAATATGTATTATTAACTCGCGAGGAGGCTGAAAAATGTAGTAATCCATTAATAGGATTTTGCCGTATCCGAAGTCCTATTTACCCAATCAATTTAAGTCAGTTATGCGTTGTTGCTATATTTATGCAGAACAAAAAACAAATCGATAAATGTTGTAAAGTCATTATTAGGCCTAATACCGTGCTACCCATGGCTGAATATGTCACAAACGGATTTTGGCTGATAACCACTAAAAGTGAAATCCGATTCAGCGTGGTATGTCAAAATTCAAGGTTTATGCACTCGGCCGTTACTGTGTCACCTCCACTAGGCGTGGTACGATTGAACGCGTCATGCTCCGCGTCAAACGATTACTTGAATCTGCCTCCATTTTATCAAAATGAGTCCAACTATTTCGATAAACCCTCGTTTGACCGAATCATTGGCACATTCAATGAGTCTATGTATAAATTATGGGAACCTTTAGAAGCCAAACTTCAAAATTATAACCATACGCAATTACCCCAGAAATTACGTGGGATCAAAGCTATTCCCATGGCTCATCTGCTGTATGAGTTAGACACATTGAAACAAATCAAACCAGAAAGAGATCGGTTTAATTGGCAAAATTTCACTATAGGGGCGGTTGTGTTTACCGTCGTTCTCATTGTCATGGCAATTTGTTGTAAATATTCCCAAGAGGTCATGAAATTTAAAAAAGCTGTTTCAGTTATGTTAGGAAGACCTGGTAATTTAGCTGAAGAAAGTCCTAGTCACACGCCTACAAACAACATTGTGCTGGTGGATAAATATCCGATGTCACCAACAGCTCCGTTGGTAGAACAACAAGAGAAGATTTATCCAGCAGTCCTCAATGATGGTCAGACTGAACAACGTGGCACCGGACTTACTATTAGACTATCTGATTATCATACTCGAGTTCCCGAAAAGCAGGAGACTAAAATGTGAGAAAATGTGAATACATAAATATAACTCTGTTGCGGACATTATGTCCCAAAGTGAAATTGTGTGTGTGCTCAATGGATCTTGGACATTTATATGAATTAAAAATCTAGACAATTAATTGGAACGGTGGATCTGGGACAATCAAGTGAATTAAAAGTTATGTACATTAAACATGAAACTAGCAACAACTATAAATAGAACTCATTCTAAATTATATAAAAAAAATTGTCTACCTGTCGTGTTGTAAATACATGTTGTATGTGTCATTGTATATTTCAGGAATTACCAATCTATTAGTTATATTTTATAAACAAAATTATGTAATATGTATATCCCTATATCTATATATGTATCGTTCATTAATGTATCTTATGGGGGGGGGGGGAAATATCTCTAATTGAACAAAGTTATGAGGTAAAAGAATTTTTCAATGAAAAATGCTTTTCTGATTAGAGGGCGCATGTAATATAGTGACTCTTGGTCCATATATTTAGATCTTTGGTTAATGAACAAGTAATTTTAGACCTGTATATCTTTAAAACTGAGTGTCGTATGGTCAAGCGCATGACATCAGTATCTTGACCATTAAGAGTTATGGATCGTGTAGTAATTAACTGAGTTATATAAAGTAACCTTAGACCTGAGTATCTCTAAAGGGGTGTCTTATGGCCAAGCGCATGATATAAGAATATTGGTCATCAAAGAGATATGGGTGGTCTCTAGTGATTAAATCATTAACCGAGTCAGATATGATCTTATCAACTTAATTAAAGTAGTTAAGATTAAGAGAAGACTGATTGCATTGGAATGTCTCTGTTCCCTATATAAGAACGGAGATTTTACCATTGAATGAGTACCAGACTGCCACCAAGGTATTCACACCCACAGACAACTTGTGATCTAAGAGGACCAAGACGAACGACCGATTATTTACACACAACGTGAAGCTTTGTAGAATTTGAAGTGATTCTATCTGCTGATTACCTGTATGCAATAAATATATCTCTAAGCATCAAAAGAACCTGTTATCATTCGAGGCTCTGTGTTACATATATATACATTGATCCATCTGTGAAAATCTTGAGATGGTTACTCCATTTTGATTCTAGTAGTTCCATTGCTAGTGTTCTAGCCTCTATTGGGTTTGCGTGTTTGTTTGTGACTTGACTTAAGTAAGTGTTGGTGGTTGGATTACGTAATTGCCAAGGTGGGGTATCGGTGAATGTTTGAGCCTCGGTAATTGTGCCTTTCAAGTTGTGTTTAGTTAGAATATCATTTAGAGACTACAGCAGTATTTAAGGGATTAGTGAACGTTTGGTGTGAAGCATTGGGATAATCTGAGGATGAACCCTGCCGATACGGGTTTTTTTTCAAGAGTTGAGGGGTAGGGGTAGCCAAATGGTTAACGCTTGTGCGTTGGATCATAAGGTATTATTATTCTAAAATATTTATAGTGCGCCCTTTTATATAACATGTTCACAGAGGCTTTACAAAGTGACAATATAATCATAAATAAACAACAAGAGTATGGACATATGGTCGCCTGTCCAACCTCATGCGTTTTGCCACTTCTAAAGACCCAAACGCGCAGGAGAATAATGGTCGTGACCCCCTCCCCTCTCTCCCCCTCCAAATCATGTGTGAAACATTTGGCCTTTTAACGCGACCTTCTGTTACTCCACCCCACCCCACCCCCCGTTTTGTCGAAAACTTTGTGAACGTGTTAGCGGCTACAGCAGTTTTATTAAAGGATTAGTTCACATTTGGTGTGAAGCATTTGGATAATCTGAGGATAAACCCTATCGATATTGAGCGATCTGCAAGTTATTGTTCCGGTTATTTTTTTCAAATTAGGTGCGAAACATTTGGCCTTATGATGTGACGAAACGTATCGATATTCAGTGTTCAGCAACCTCTGGAATATGCTGCGGTCTATGGCTGTCTTTGTTTCATGACAAATCTGTTGTGTGGGCGTATATTAAACAAGTCGGAAGTGTTTGGTGGATAGGACAATATTAATGATCTCAATTTTTTTCAGTATTTTGTCGACATTTAAGATTGTGTTTCTGAACCACTATTTAATGTATGACGTGGGAACTTGGTCTTGGTAGGAATAAGGAACACATCGATGCCTTTAAAGTGGCATATTGGTACATTTTGTGACGGTTTCAGAAATTTCTGAGGCCTTCCAATTTGTTATGAACGCGAATATTTATCCCATTTTGATAACAGGCTAAAATTACATATGGCAGTGTTAGTCCCAGATATTATTTCTAGATGGTATCTTTCATTTTTATATACCTTCTTCGAAATCATGTTTAACCGTTTGGATTTTAGAAAAACTATTCAAATTGGTATTCAGCTGCCATCTTGAATCAGATTTTCTCAGACGTTTTTATATTTACAAGCCAGTCATAATGTCCAAAATTCTAGGAAGACTATTTTTAATTTGGATTTTGTTTACTGCTAGTTCCCCTTCTAAAGCCATGAATAAACTACTATTATTACTTGACTTTATCATTCGGTGACCTTTACTATGATTTGATATCAACACTTTTTATAACTAAATGTAACTTTCGGTTATATGGCGACACGGAAATGTCATTTCTAATCAGAGTTCGTAAAGACCCCAAAATATATTTTTCCCGTGTAGGCCATGTACTGATCATGAGATGGATTTACTTGTACCCTCGAGCGACTAGGAAATATGTACTTGTAACACAATAAATACTGCGTTATCTTAAATAAAATTGCTTCCACATTTAACTTTTTTTCAGTATAAAGAAAATTAATATTTTATAATGAAACTATTTTCTTCCAAGCGTAATTGTTGACGATGCAAATGCTGGGCACATAAAAGTTCTATTAGCTGTAAAAGCAATGAACAAAACGTTAGATGCGATAGGCAGTCTGGGAGAGAGAAAAAAACAACCAACAACAACGACTTCGATGGGGAATCTGATTCTTATTCAAGTAATTACAATTGATGGGATTATCCAAAACATGCACACAAAAACCAATCTAAACACAGCGTATTCCAGCTATCACCAGTTCGTACCACAAACACAAAATGTCTAACCAGTTCGTCCCCAAACACGTTTCGTCCATAATCCCCCTCCTGGATGTGACGATATCTAAAACATCCACTATTACCGATAACCGATGCGATTACAGTGAACACATTTATACGACTGATCCATCACAGACCCGTACGAAGTCGAAATTTCAAAGCTATTTTTTTCAACACTGGAACACTCGATATTCGATAGAAACGCTATTTCGATAAGAATTCCAAATTACTGGACACTAAACAATGCGATTGACGATCCAAATGCCAAATATCCACACGCAATGGGAACACAATACAACACTATTAATAAATGTTCCAAAATTCGATGCATAGACGATAGTCGAAAGAATTCAAAAACTCGTATCTTAATACACTAAGATTCATAGACGATAGAACGATTATCGATAGACGACGATAATCAATAGGCGATACGATAGTCGATAGACGATGTGATAGTCGATACAACAGAACACTATAAAAGTTCTTTAATATTATGCCTCCAAAGAACACAGACGGTGAATTGGTCTCTTGATATTTCTTATATCTACAACACGTACTTTATTATCAACACCGGGATACGATTTCACTACACGACGCAAAGGCCACTTGCCCCTAGGATTCGACTGGTCGATAACGAGAACCATATCCCCTTCACATAAATTTTATGTGGAGTTTGCCACTTAGACCTATTATTAAGCATGGGAAGAAATTCGCGTATCCAACGTTTCCAAAACTGGTTCACTAGATCCTGAATCCGACGCCATCTATTACGAGGATTAAAGCGGACGTCATCTATGACGTGAGGTGGTATTAAATAATCACCCACTTCACCAAACAAGAAATGATTCGGAGTTAACACCGGTTCGTCACTATGACCATCTCCTTGGTAACAAAGTGGTCTTGAATTCAACAATCCTTCGACATTGACAAACGCTATGAGTAAGTCCTTATCTTTAATGTCCGCATTGCCAAAAATCGCTTTAATTGCGTGCTTAGCGGATTTTACGAGTGATTCGAATACACCACCAAAGTGCGGGGCTAAGGGTAGGTTAAATCTCCATTCAATTCCCTTAGATGCCAGATTATCACCGACTTTTTGAGTATCTGATTTGTATAATTCACAGAGCTCCCGATTTGCACCTACAAAATTAGTCCCATTGTCACTTAACACTAAAATTGTTTTTCCCGTCTATATACGAAGCGATCAAATACCATTAAGAACGATTGCGGGTTCAATCCCCAAGCCATTTCTAAATGTACAGCTCTCGATGCTAAACATGTAAATAGGCTCAAATAACGCTTAGTCTGGATCTTGCCTCGCCCTTGCATTGTGACAAGAGGACCAGCAAAGTCAACCCAAACCTTCGCGAATCCTCGAAGTGGTTGTTTACATTCGGCACAATGAAATTCAACAGTCTTAATTCCTGTCTTGCGCGAATTATCCATTGCTTTTAACGAAGGTCACTCAACGTATGCGAAAGTCCTAAATCGTGGTTTCCTTCTGTATGAAAGAAAGTTACTATCAAACGTGTAACATCGTGGTTCCTAGGTAAGATATTAGGAAATCGAGAATCGTATGAAAGATGACTGACTTGACGTAAACGTCTGTCAATGCGGATAACACCATCGTTATCGACAATAGGGTTTAACGAAGCTAAATTCGAACGACAGATTATGCTAGTTCTTGAACAGAAAGCCCATTACTCAAGTTCCGACATTGTACAAGAGGACGACAGTGTCTTAAAAAAAACCCAATATATCCAAGCTGTTACGCGTGTTAATTTAAACAAACTGGAATGACACCACGGGGCTAATCTTCCAAAATCTTGTTTTACACGCTGCGTTACAAATGATGTTACCTGTTTAAGTCTAATTTCTTCAAGTCCTTCCTGTGACGGTCTGATATAACCTTTTTGTTCATGATCGCGTATTATATTTTTATACTCGGAAGCTGTCGAGTCGCTAAAGATCGTTCTAAGTTTCTGAGCCGTAATTGTACAGAATTAAAATTATTCGAAAGTTGTGGCTTACCATCTTTCCAAGGAATTCAACTATATATCGATCCCCATTAAATTCTAAGTTCGATTTTGATTTATCTGTTTTTCATAAGGTGTAATCGCATTTGGGTTAACACCTGAAGTTCCCACATGCCACGTAACAAATCATTTGTCTCATCTTGTGATATGAAAAAGTTTTGTGCTAAATGGTTATACGAATTAAGAGCGTCTACCTCACATAAGGGTCCAATACATGTCCATCCCAAAGGTGTTAATCGTGCTATAGGTTCACCCGGGCGACCACTAATTTCAGTCATAGCGCGATGCACTTCCGGTAAATTCAAACCCACTAGCAGATCTACGCGAGTGTTTTCCTCTACTCTTGGCAAGTTGATTCCCTGTAAATGGGGCCAATTATGGACAAACTTTGACCAATCAAACGTTTGCAAATCTCCCGTAACATTTTTCACCGTGGATGTCTTTATGTTAAAGCCAGTTTTACCATCAAATTTTTTATATATCAATTCACTAATCGACATCGCGATTGGTCAACTCGCTTTCCTCCTAAAACGGACACATTCAAACGTGATTCATGTTCCTGACGTCCTAATTCTGAAGTGATCGATTCACTTACGTAAGAGTACTCGTCTAAGAGGGCATTTACTCGAAGTCTGCGTTCCCTAGTGCTTAGCCATAACCAGTACTCCTTAGCTACCTCCCATCGATCAGAAACGTTCAATGACCTAAATGTAAAACAATCGACAAGTTTATGATTACCATTACACAAAACACATGGAACGCCAGGAATGTCCTTTGAACTAAAAGTACGTATCAACATTTGACGGTCATATGGCCAAGATGGCCGACTAGTGTAGACACGGTGTAAGGCCGGGACAAAATTTTCGATTTTTAACCAGTTTACTGTAATGTAAACTGTAATGATTACCATTACACAAAACACATGGAACGCCAGGAATGTCCTTTGAACTAAAAGTACGTATCAACATTTGACGGTCATATGGCCAAGATGGCCGACTAGTGTAGACACGGTGTAAGGCCGGGACAAAATTTTCGATTTTTAACCAGTTTACTGTAATGTAATGTCATATAATTCACAGGACATATTCGGATATGCAATAGACAAACACAGGATAGAATATATTGTGTGTTGTGTGGTTGTAAACATTATAAATTAGGAAAACTACAGCTCTTCTTTGTGTTTGATGAACTCATGTCAGGTAAAAACTAGACGGACAACACTTCACCTGAGTAAACTGTTCAACATATGATTGTGGGTATAATCCACTATACCAGGTTACGTTTACTAGAAAAATGAAAGGCGGTAGAAAACAGAATAATAAATGAACAATGGGTGATCTTTCAATTAGTACTTCTGATAGCATTAACGACTTCCTCGACTCTGTACTTCAGGATGAAGATTCCGTAAAATCTCTTGTAGCCGAACTACTGAAACGTGAAACCATAATGAAACGGATCATAGCTGTGATAGAACCAGAAATTACCAAGCATATCGACAGCCGTATTGACGAAATAGATCAAAGGTTAGATGACCTGGAACAGTATTCTCGACGTACTTGTCTGAAATTCTCCGGAATCCCCGAAACTCCCAATGAAAGCACCGATGACATTGTTCTAACACTAATAAACAAGGTCATTCTTACTAAAGAAAACTGTCGTAAACTTACAGAACAAAACATTGGTAGAACCCATAGAGTTGGCTCCAAAGTGGATGGACGAAATCGGGATATTATAGTGCGCTTCATCAGTTATAGGGATAGGGCCAGTGTGTACGCCAACAAAAGAAATCTGAAAGCCTACAACAGTGAAAGACCTCACAAAACCTACATCAATGAGGCTCTGGCAAGAAAGAGATCACAACTATACTCAAAAGCAAGAGAACTGTTCAAATCAAATAAGATCAGAAACTTTTGGACTTACGATGGTATAATTTTTGTCAGACCCCTCTCGGACGAGAAGAACGTCTTAATCAATAAAGAAAGTGATCTTGGTGCATTTATTACTCGAACGATACCACAAGAGTTATCGGTAAATCAAGCGACAGCTACTGGTCAGCGTCAACAATCAGTATTTAGTACTTCAACGATACAAGATGGAAATCAATCGGAGTTGCTAGAGTTAACAGCAAATCAAGTGACAGCTACGGGTCAGCGTCAACAATCACTCTTCGACGTGGATGTAGTAATTGGGTCATCTTCTACTCCTGCACCAAGAACTCAAAACTTAGAATAATTTCGCACTGAATAATTGATGTGTGTGATGCTCTCATTCTATATATATCATCAAAAGTTTCCATGTCTCCCGTTTAAACGCCAGTAAGTCCTAAGTAATAACTTCAATTTAAGTTTAGCCCTCATATATTACAACTAATAAATTAAAGGGATGCCATGGCGCAGCTTATAAGAAATCGGCCTGTAAAGTACCCCAACGACGTTTGCTTTTCCTACTATTTGTATATAATATTAAACATACATTGTGCAAGAGCTAAATCTGCCTATTGGGGCTCTCTCTTTAGGCCTGAAATGTAGTCCAGATTATTAGTCAGACTTTATTTAGTTTATCCTGACCATAATCAACTCTCGATGGATCATTTTGACTGAAATTTTCAGCGGATTCCCTTTGCACTGTCTGGATTTTAACTGTTATAGTTTAAACTGTCAGTTATTTACCTAATCTCCAATCATGTAATGTTTTATTCAGTAATATCTTATGAATGATAACATATACTAAACAGCTATGTCGTACTGATCACATTCACGTTTTGCACGTCTTCCGAAGAGCTAGTTTATGTATTTGAGGGACAAACTTGCAAAATTGAGAAAGGATAGTATCAATTTCCCTCCTATATTCATAGCTCCATACTTCGGCCCCACACAACAAAGCGGATTTAAATACCGAACAGAATATCTTGAAACTGATAGAAATTGAATTCCATCTGGATTTGCGAAGGAAGTCTTGTATTGGAAGAAATGATTTCAAAGCTTTAACTGTTAACGTGTAAATAGCTATTTGTATATAGCTATTATCGAGGGTACAATACGTTAGTGTGTTCATCTAGCTGTTCTTTCGATTGACAACGATAATAACTACATGTAAAAGCACCGACTCTTGAATTACGTTAACTTATACCTAATGTAAATTAATTTTAAACCTGTTTTTTATTAGGAAGGGGGGGGGGGGTTCTCGAGCTTTTGCTGAGTCGTAATCCTATTTGAGCATAACATAACTTTCAGGTAAATTTATGCTTGTCTAGATAAACAAGTATTCTTTAATTGAAACGATGCAATTTTATAGTGTTACCAGTTTGGTTTTTATCTGTACCATGCCAAAGAAATGTTAATTTTTCCAATAAGATACGAGACCTATCATTTAAAAATACCCCATTCGCTAGTTAACTCATTTGTAAAAACTACGGGTTCATCGAACCATGACATACCTCCTATAAAAACAAATACTGGCACAGCATTCACACCTATAGAAAAGGCAAATGCACTCAATACTTATTTTGCTGAGCAATCCAAACTTAATGATCTTAATCACCCACTGGCATTAATTAACCGAAATACCAACAGTATAACTAATATTACTCTACAGTTAAAGACATACTTGACTCTATCGATACTTCTAAATCCACTGGCCCTGATCATATTAGCGGAAAATTATTAAAATCTATATCTAAGGAAATTTCTAACCCATTATGTACTCTGTTTAATCATTCCCTTAGGTATGCTATCTTCCCTTTGATCTGGAAACATGCTAACGTCGTAGCGATATATAAAAAAGGAAATAAGGATATATGTTCCAACTATCGTCCGATATCATTACTCTCGATAATAAGTAAGATCCTTGAACGTTGTATTTATAAGCATGTCTTTAACTTCCTTCTAGATAACAATACACTTACACAATTTCAAAGTGGTTTTATGAAAGGAGACTCGACTATCTACCAACTTCTAGACTTAAATGATTTTTATTGTAATGCAATCGATAAGGGTTATTATACGAGAACGGTGTTCTGTGACATCAGCAAAGCATTCGATAGAGTTTGGCATGTTGGACTCTGTCTTAAGCTTGATGCTGTCGGGGTCCTAGGCACATTGTACAGTTGGTTTAAAAGTTATATAACGGGTAGATCACAGTGTGTTGTTCTGGACAATGTCGCCTCGGAGTCATCATTCGTCACTTCCGGTGTTCCACAGGGCTCCGTTCTCGGTCCGCTTCTATTTTTAATTTATATTAATTACATCATTGAAAATATTCAATCAAATATCAAATTGTTTGCTGATGATACGTCTCTCTACTTACTGATAAAATATCCGTCGGAAAGTGCGAAAATAATGAATTCGGATATCGAGAAAATCAACGTTTGGTCCAAAAAATGGCTGGTTTCCTTCAACCCCACAAAAACAGAATCACTGTCAATATCTATCAAACCACAAAATAACATACCACCACTTTTTATGGATACTGTTAAAATAAATGATGTGCAAAACCACAAGCACTTGGGTCTTTTCTTCCAACACAAACTTAAATGGGATATCCATATAAATAATATTTGTAATAAAGTATCAAAATTAATCAATTGTTTAAGATCCCTAAAGTACAGGCTAAATAGAAAATCTCTTTGCATAATTTACAATTCTTATATTCTACCGCATTTCGACTACGCGGACATTATTTGGGACAATTGCACTGATCACCTAGCGAACCAACTAGAACCCCTATTTGTGGGGCTGTAAAGGGAACTAGCCACCGTTTACTCTATCTGGAAACTGGTATTATTCCTTTGAATGAAAGAAGAAAAAGACATAAATTACAGACAATATATAAAATTATTAATGGAACGGTTCCAAATTATTTATCCAACCACATTAAATTAAAAACATCTCCATATAATCTTAGAAGTAAACCAGAATTAGATGAAATATTCTGAAAAACATCTCTCTATTACAATTCATTCTTCCCATCAGCTATCCGACTCTGGAACAGCCTAGATCCGTCCATAAAAAATGTCTTATCACTCTCAAAATTTAAACAAGAACTCTCTAAACGCGATCCGAAAATACCTCTCTTTTATTATATTGGCAAACGTAAAAATCAAATTATACATACTAAACTAAGACTAGGCTGCAGTAATCTAATTTTTTATAAATTTACAAGACATATTTCAAATACCCCCGAATGTTTATGTGGTAATATAATAGACGATCCTTATCACTATCTCCTTATATGTTTATTGTATTCAGATGCTCGCCACAGAACAATCGACACTTTACCTCATACACAACAAAACATTAAAGTGCTACTATATGGATCGGAAACACTATCATACAACGAACACGTGTCAGTATTTAACGAGGTTCATAATTTTATTGAACAAACCGAAAGATTTAGATTTTAAAAAATAGCTGATTTTAATTTTTTCAAACTTATGTTTACATGTAAATATTTTTATTGGGTTAGTGTACATATATATATAATTTCCTTTTATCTATTCTTTTTTCTTCTTTATTTTCAAAATATTGTAATATTATGTAATTTATTGTAACCGGGAGAGGGGTTTATATAGGCTTTGCCTGTTCCCCAATCCCCTCAGTTTTCTGAATAAATATTGTTTATAAAAAAAAATTTGACGGTTTTTGGTACGAAAGCGATTGACTGTAAACATTAAAACCGTCAACTTCTTCCTGTGCTTCTACACGAAAGCGAACTTTTTGAGATACCCAAGAATGCAAATGAACGAGATTTTCAGTTTCCAAAGCAGACCAACGCTTGACATTTGCAGCATTTAAGGGTGATAATTTTGATTTGGCAACGGAATAATACAGTGAGTTGGCTTCAAATTCTTCCACCCTACCGGCATCTTTAAGAGATATTATAGAAAGTTCTAGTTTATTAGTAAATTCCTCTAACTGTTTTAAATCATTAAAATTAATGGGTTTCATTTGACGAACACTATCAAGGTGCAGTAACACAGTACGACGATGACCGCCGAACTTCTCTTCGAGTCTATTTTTTGCAGCGGAATACCCATGTTCAGTGGTTGAAAAGCCTTCAATAGAACGAAGGGCTTCACCCTCCAAGTATTTTCGGAGTTGGAACATCTTGTAACCGTCACTACAATTTACTTTATCTATACCTTGTTCGAATGCATCTTTAAATAGGGGGTAATTTCGTTTGTTGCCTCTAAATTTTGGTATGGATACACGTTGTAGCTGTTGGTACATATCTCTATCAATTTGTTGGTTGGTCGACGATGTATGTCTATTGAATTGTTTATCACGTTCGATCGCACTTTTAGCGAGTCGAGGCTCTCAACAAAATTTCTGATACCTTACTCCCATCCTACACTGAGTCCAATTCTGCTTCAAAGCGCTCAGCGTCCACATCACACAACGACAATAGTATATTGATAACTTCGGTCTGTAATCTTAACACATTATCAATACTATTTTTCAATCGCTCTGTACTTTCTCGAGCAGAACAAATAATACTAGTAATAGAGTGGTTCGTGCAAATAACAAAAATCCAATAAACGAGCTATATTTGGGGCTTATTTTAACAAATATGATAAGACTTACCATTAAAATCATCATTCATTAACAATTACACTATTGCTAAGTTCTATATTTGTGTGATTTGGCCATTTGAATGGGACTTTCTAATTATATGGAAAAGTTGATCGCCCAAGTAGCGTTACAGCGGTAGATTTTTTCATTAAAAAGAGTTATGTTTCTTGGTCACATCAAAGTTTCAAATTTTGCTCTGGAAAACGAATTCTTAATTTCCGCAGTCGGCTTTCTTCGTTTTTTTACGTACGTACAATTAACGATTGAATTTAACATTTGTACGCGTGCGCATCCCTTAGTTAGAGAGAGAGAGAGAGAGAGAGAGAGAGATGTCTGTATTTTGAGCTGATTTTTTTAACGTTTACATGCAATAGAATATTGTTAAAACTTTCTAATAAGGGGTGAATCATGTGGTTTACAAACGCAGTATGTAGAGAGTGCTTACCGTACTCATATTGTAGATGTTAAATATCCTTTATGATAATCCTTTATGATAATCCTATTTTGCTTCAAATAATTATCACAAATATAAAAATCATACACATCAAAAACAGAGGAGCACACGACATGCGCAAAGAAAAAAAGCCTTAAGCATTTTCAAATCGGTTCGGCAGCAGTGGTCCAAATGTCTAGCATTGCATCCGGAATTCCGTATAAGAATCTACTTAGAAGTCAAAAATGCGACTCCTACATATTGTCCTCTAAACTGTGTTACAAATTATAAAATAAACCGTAAATCAATTGAACCCATTTCAAGGTGGAACTGCATGCTTTTTGATATGATTGGGCTATTTGTGGCGCCAGATAATCCAAAAAAAGAAGTCGATACGTGAAAATGCGTCGACGAAAAAATCTTTGATCTGTTATATGACTGGAAAATTCTGTTATTAAAAACAACCGGCATGACAGTGACTACATAATAAGTTGGGAGTTCTACAATAGGGATCTTTTAGTGAAATTTAAGTTTAAATATATCCTTTGTGTTTGAATTACCACTTATGGTTGGTTGTGTCGTATTATGTAACAATCTGGAAATTTCTGATTTATAGCTATTGTTCTCGAAAGTAAGACGCACAAATTTACGCATCGTGTCGCGTTTTCATATTTTTAATAATTATGAAACAGTCAATGCGTGTCTTTTTGGTTATATTTCAGTTCTAGAAAAATGAGTTGTTGCTGGATTTATAATAACTGAAACGTTTTGTAACCACCATGTTAAAAATGGCAAATGCATAAGTATACTAAACACGAATGACATAGCCATAATGGTACATCCTCCTATTAAATTTGACACAAAACCGGAGGCCAAATTCGCAGCGCCCTAAAATGATTAGAATCCGAGTCTTGTGACCAGGGTACTGTTTCACGAAATTTTAACTAAAGATAAAATCCAAATTTTAGTAGATACTTCAATTTTGATTGGCTAAGCACTACAATCAGTCTAATATTATCCAATCAAATTACTAAAATTTGGATTTTATCTTAGTTAAAATTTCGTGAAACAGGCCCCAGTACCGTAATTTTATTTTAATCATACACGCCTGGTTAATCGAGACTAGGGAAAATAATTTCGTTAAATTAATTTCCAGTCTCAAATTTTTTCTGCGTATTTAGAGCTAGCAACAATGTAACTTCTAAAGTAACTAAAGCGCCCACTAACAACAGAGTTTTGCGGTTAAATAAAAGTAACTTTCACAGTCTTGCAGTGTCGGTATGTTGCCACGAGAGTGGATTTATAAGATAGAAAAAGGGCGAAACAACACGTGTTGACTCTGAACCGAGAACCGTTACAATATATACGTCATTGGTTACAATCAACTAACTTAGAAATTAAATCGCTGAGTTTTAACCAAAATTTTAATCTAGTTCTTAACTACTTATTTCTAAAAGTCCAACGAGTAAAGAATAATTTTTTACATGGCTTCATTGATAAATAAGTGAATGAATATTGTCACGTGAATGTCTATTTTGGCCGACTGTTTGCTGCTTACAGTGCACTTTTCTCATAAACGAAGTTTTGATCCGCGTGACAACATGCTGTTAAAACAGGTCAGTTTATATAGTAGAGATAATTGAGTCTGTGGGCCACTCTACTAGTAAGATGAGATTTGGCTTTAGTAATCTGAAACTTTGCTAAGCGTTTCTGTTTAAGTAATTCAGATAGCCGATCAGACTCAAGATCCTCTGACAGCGGGATTGTTGCCACATCGACTGCTGCCTGAAACATTATAACTTGAAAATGTTTTACAACTACTAGATTAAAAGTTAATTGAAAGCATATTATACCAAAATGATCATGGCTTTTGACGATGACTGTCGGTTGTTGTTGACGTGGAAGATGGAATGCACGTGCAGCTTTCTCTCTCATAACAACAATAAATCACAAACCATAATTACAAATAACCGCAGCAACCACGCTCTGCTACCAGAAATATTGACGATGCGAATGCTGGGCCCATAAAAGTTATATTAGCTCACCATAATATCATGGTCTGTAAAGCGATAAACAAAACATTCGATGCGATAGGCAGTCTGGACAGAGAAAACAACCAACAACAACGACTTCGATGGACAATCTGATTTCATTCAAGTAATTGCAATTGATGGGATTATCAAAAACATGCACACAACAACCAATCAGAACACAGCGTATTCCAACTATCACGAGTTCGTGCCACAAACACAAAATGTCTAACCCGTTCGTCCCCAAACACGTTTCGTCCAGTAATACATTTTTTATATATTAGAATTTTGACCAATAAGATTGCCGGGAAATATTCTGATACTGTTTAATTATGCAAGAAAAAACGTTACTTTATTATTTCACTATATACATGTACTACCACTTAATATGTTTGAACTGGACACAAACCGATGTCCCGTGTAAATATTGGCATGCACGTAAACGATCCCATGACAGTTGGAATTTGAAATAAGAGTAGGCCGTGGTGCCGCTACCCAGGCAAAATGTCCCTGATTACCCAGTCGGTACTACGTTAACTCCCATTTCATTTCATATCCATCAGATTGCCATTATTAACACAAGAATAAAATCTGTTCATATAAATTGAACATTCCCAGAGTATGCAATATTTTCAGTAAAGTGGTTTTGTTTCAACGAATATAAACGTTTTCTTTTTTTTGCGTCTGTGGTAATGGCGACAATCTTATCCTTCTCTAGTTGGTACAATTGTATTCCTTGGCCCTTAATATATATGTTTAGATACCCAAGATTGTGATCCTAACTGGTTCAGAAGCGGAGGTTTAAGATACCAATTTTGTTTTATTCTTTGTGTTATGTGAATCCCGAATAACGAGGTGAAAAACGAATAACAAACAGCTCGTTATTCGCTGCTTGAAGATAAATGTGGACTGTTTTCGTCTGGGGGTCGTTTTGCTGTGTTTTATACTACTGGGGAATACTTGGCATCCATCATTCTAGTCGAGGTAGCTTGTACCTCCGTATTCGCCAGTCTAGTGATTGTTTAGAATTAAATCCTAAAATTTCCTCACTAAAGATATATGAACACCTTCATATGTGAATCCCGAATAACGAGGTGAAAAACGAATAACCAACAGCTCGTTATTCGCTGCTTGAATAGATAGCAATGTGGACTGTTTTTCGTCTAAAGGTCGTTTTGCTGTGTTTTATACTACTGGGGGATACTTGGCATCCACCATTCTAGTCATGGTTAGCTGAATATTAGAATCCCGAATATAAAGTTGAATAACGAATTACGAGGTATTATACCTTGTACCTCGTTATTCGCCAAAAACGAGGCAAGTCACCTCGTTATTCGTTATCCACCGCTTGAATAACAATCTGGTTTATTTACCGACTATACGTCATTTAATACGTTTTCTACTGCTAGGGGATACTTTGCAATCTATTATTCTATTGTTGTCGTGTGGTCGTTCAGAATTAAATCCTAAAATTTCCTCACTAAAGATATATGAACACCTTCATATGTGAATCCCGAATAACGAGGTGAAAAACGAATAACCAACAGCTCGTTATTCGCTGCTTGAATAGCAATGTGGACTGCTTTTCGTCTAAAGGTCGTTTTGCTGTGTTTTATACTACTGGGGGATACTTGGCATCCACCATTCTAGTCATGGCTAGCTGAATATTGGAATCCCGAATATAAAGTTGAATAACGAATTACGAGGTATTATAGCTTGTACCTCGTTATTCGCCAAAAACGAGGCAAGTCACCTCGTTATTCGTTATCCACCGCTTGAATAACAATCTGGTTTATTTACCGACTATACGTCATTTAATACGTTTTCTACTGCTAGGGGATACTTTGCAATCTATTATTCTATTGTTGTCTTGTGATCGTTCAGAATTAAATCCTGAAATTTCCTCATTAAAGTTACATGAACACATTCATATGTGAATCCCGAATAACGAGGTGAACAACGAATAACAAACAGCTTGAATAAAAATGTGGACTGTTTTTCGTCTAGGGGTCGTTTTGCCGTGTTTTATACTACTGGGGGATACTTGGCATCCATCATTCTCGTCATGGCTAGTTGCATATTAGAATCCCGAATATAAAGTTGAATAACGAATAACGAGGTAGCTTGTACCTCGTTATTCGTTTTTCACCGCTTGAATAACAATCTGGTTTATTTACCGACTATACGTCATTTAATACGGTTTCTACTGCTAGGAGGCACTTCGCAATCAATTATTCTATTGTTGTCTTGTGATCGTTTAGAATTAAATCCTGCAATATCCTCATTAATGATACATATGTGAATCCTGAATAACGAGGTGAAAAACGAATAACAAACAGCTCGTTATTTGCTGCTTATTCGCTGTCGTTTTGCTGTGTTTTATACTACTGAGGGATACTTGGCATCCATCATTCTAGTCATGGCTAGCTGCATATTGGAATCCCGAATATAAAGTTGAATAACGAATAACGAATAACGAGGTAGCTTGTACCTCGTTATTCGCCAATAACGAGGTAAGTCACCTCGTTATTCGTTATTTGTTATTGGTGACTAACAAATAACGAGGTGTTCAAAACATAAATTTTAAAGGTCCAGAAACACAATTATGCCATCTGGAAAAGGATCAGAACCGTTCAAGTAAGTTGGGAAACATATCTGTTCATCTATGTTGGGAAACAAATCTATTCAAGTAAATTGAAAGAAAACACAAATCAGTAAGGTACTGTAGTCAATGAAAATATTGCATCAATATTGTAAGGTTACCGAGACCCTGTCCGTATAGGCGCCTACGATAAATTAAATGTGGGGATGGGAGGGGAAGATCGCCGAAAGCGGATCTGGTCAGGATCTCCGAGATGGTGCCTGATATTGTGGTTTCCTCCTTTTTCCGATTCCATTCATGCACTCCCATCCATCGTACATCGATTTCTATAACACCCAGCTCAAACTTTCAAGATACAGGATTCTTTGAAGCTAGTCCCAACGATTAAAGGGGGGTAAGTCTTTATTTCCCCTACCCCGTAAGTTACGACTAAGGCTAATAAGACGTTCAATATGCCTGGTCCTTTATTTCGTGGTAAAGATTTAAAAATAACAATGAAATACATTTAGCTAAATATTCTATAACATGTTAAAATATGGGTGTCCGGCGTGGTGGGAGATAATGTTCGCGATTCTCTATTACATATTGTTAACCCGGTGATAATGGCGGCATATTCATACTCTACATACTAATAAACGTAATACTATGGTATTCCCGTTCGAAACATTACATGTATATCTAAGTTCCCTCGCAGGCACGATTCTCACCTTTCTAATTAAGTAATTTAACACGAAGTTGTGTTTACAGGGTTCCGATTTAAGCTCTCGGTATTATGAAGAAAGATAGTTAGCCGTGGATACGACGAACCGTTATCTGCCCTTCCGACGTTCAAGCACCCTTTACGTTTAAACATATTTTATTACTTTAAAGTAAACGGATCGGACAAAAGTTACTAAAACTTACAAAAGAGTCCTCTCCAATACAATATAATTGTTTTAGGTGGTCAGTGAAACAAAGTCAATGAATGTACATATCGGATACTAATAAACAATACATTAACAAAACAAACATATTTACACAAGTTCAGTGTATTTAAAATATGGACCAGGGAGAATACCTCGGTAAAACATACCTTACAACAGCGAAATATACGAAAGCGTGTAAGGTTTATTTGGCGAGGTTCAAATATTAAATTAATTTCTATTTAAAGGAAAAACTGTTTGGCGGGCGGTAGCATGTTTATCCATTCTAGAACTACATCATGATTTGAAACGCTCTGTGTTTTCTATGTATTTCTGTACTTGCTTAACTAAATACATATTTTGATTTGTCGTTAATTCCGGGTCACCAGAAAGCAGTGTCGTCAGATTTAGGTTATAATAGTTTTTTAATTGATCAAATAATATACTCCTTTGCTCATCATACAAAGGACAATGTTGGAAGTAGTGTTGCGTATCTTCCGTTTCATGGCCACAGTGACATTTTTGATCATTTACAAGGTTAGATTTATAAAGATGTGATTTTAATGGGCTACAGCCGTGACGAAGTCTTGTATGCAATATATTAAGTTTCCTGTTACATGTTAATAGATAATTAGGTGGAGGTTTTGGTTGATCAAAGTTTGTTATTTTTGATCTGAATGCTGCTCTACTAGGGGCAGCTTTTGTTGACGAATCTAGCGAATTCCAGGCGCGAATTGTGCTTAGGAAAAACGATTTTTCAAAACGTGACGTTCGACAACGTGGCGTCAATAGATCGTTGGTATTTCGTAATGAATATGGTGTGTTATTGTTTCTATATTGTTGTAAGATATTTGTAAGAAACACAGGACAATTATTGTTGTATATATCGTAAAAAAGTATCAGTTTCTGTCTGAAACGTCTGGTTGACAGTTTGTCCCATCCCGTTTCTTGATAAAGGGCTTCTTTACTCGCAAACTTGGGTAAACCCGTAACTATACGAGCAGCTTCTAACTGAATTTTTTCTATACGAATACTATCATTTTTGGTACAGTTATCCCAGACCGGACTAGCACATTCCAAGATCGATCTGATGTATGCTTTATATATTTTTGTCTAACGTGTTCTGTTCCAGTTTGTACTTCAGTTTTCTTAAAATGTTCAATTGCTTTCCTGCAGTATTGCAAATTCTATCAATATGGTTGGCCCATTTTAAATCTTGCGACAAAGTAATGCCTAGGTGTTTGTGGTACGGGACAATATCGAGTTCAGTTCCCCCTAATTTGAGGGAGGGCAGTTTCCTTAGCTTCTTCGGTGAAAATAGCAAGACTTTTGTCTTATTCGGATTGAGATTTATCAGCCATTTTTGTGACCAAATGTGTAATCGGTAAAGATCATTATTGAGCGAATTTTCTAAGTCTTCGATACTAGATTTAGTACAACCAATGGCCGTATCATCAGCAAATAACCTGCCCTTCCGACGTTCAAGCACCCTTTATATAAGAAAATTAGAGTATCACGTGACGTCATTAACCAATCAATAATTGTCCTTTTCTCCGTGTCGGCACTTCTTTGAAAATTGAAGTGTTCGACGTTAAAATAATCTACTGAAATAATATATCGAACTTGTCCGGTTCTTGTCCGTTTTACTTAAATTTGATCAGGAATAATTTGAGATGTACAACGAAAAGATTGGTTATAAACAGACAAAACAGACAATAACTATGAACAGCGTAATTTTATCAAATGTGACCATACCACGCGTAATTATTCAAGACGTAATAGGTAACAATATAATCCAATTGAACTACGTCCCCTTTGGCCATAGAACATATTAAAACCCGTAATAATTATTATAGCAACCAAGATGAATTACTTGGCAATGATGTACAATAAGGATAATCATTAAGCAAATAGAAATATTATATAAAAATCTGACAAGTCAGTGCTAAGATTGAAGTGACACAAGATGGACGTCTACGTTGTGAACTATGAATGTGCTCGTAACTAAGGACTATTCTAATGCAAAATTGAACGTTTCGGAAAAGAACTATGCAATGATGTAATTAATAATAAGTGCACAAATACGGGGAAGATTATTCGAGAGGCTAACAAGTAAGTAAACCTTGTTAGTTTTATACAAAATATTAGTCGAAATGGTTTGTTTACACGAGGCCTTGATTTGACATCTTACAAATCGAATGGCGGTAATACCGCAATCCTCGCCCCCTACTTATAATTTAACAAACGATCTAAAACTTAGGTAACAATATAACAATCAAAGAATGCAAAAATATATAGTAATATGTACAGGACTGAATTCTATATATTACACTCCCCCCATCTTAATTTCTTAATTCTCCTGAATTATGTAAAAATACAAAAAACTAATGAATTGTTGAAACAATTAACAGCCGTTGTCGACAGCGACTCGTAGAGGTATCCCCATTTCCTCTACCTTTACATCGTCGATTGGTCTCCCACTCACCATCTCCTCCAGCATCTTGATTAAATCTTCATCCTCTGCTGATCGATCCTTTACCTCCGCAATTCTCCTCAGAGCTGTATACGTAAAATCTATACTGGCCTTTTACATATGTGGCGTTATCTGTCTTGATGGTATCGGCTGTTCCGGGAAGGACTAGATAGCTGTATCGTATCAGCAGATCAGCCTTAGGCTTCGGTGTGGTTATTCCAGCACAATATTCCAAAACAGTGGCAGCATGTTCGAAATGGTGGAGCTTTTCCTGGGCACTCATGCTTCTCCAGCCCTGTGGTGGCCACATATATTTTTTAGTGTTGTTACCAGTTCAACAATCTCTTCCCCGGTCCACTCTCTTCGCCCAGCTGGAAATAAGGGCACAACCCCTCGGCGCAGCAGATGTCGTGCCCTCTCACGAAGTGTTGGTGCCATACTTTCTTCCTTCGTTGTTTCCGCCACCGGTCCTTCCTCCTCCGATCTCTCCTTTTGCGACCCTTCCTTCTATAATCTCTCTTCGTCTTTCTGCCTCCTTTCCTCCTCTAATCTCCCCTTTACTATCTGCTCCACCCTCTCCTTCTCTAACTTCTCCTCAGCTTTCCGTTTCCTCTCCTTCTCCAATCTCTCCTTCTCCTTCCTACCCTTTTGTAACCTCTCCTCGACTCTCTGTTTCCTCTCCTCCTGTAACCTCTCCTCCCCTTTCTGTCTCCTCTCCTTCTCTAACCTCTCCTTCTCGACCCTCTCCTTTACTATCTTCTCCTCCCTCTCCTTCTGTAACTTCTCCCCCTCATTCCGTCTTCTCTCCTTCTATAACTTCTCCTCCTCATTCCGTCTCCTCTCCTTCTCTAACTTTTCCTTTACTATCTTCTCCTCCCTCTCCTTCTCTAACTTCTCCTTTACTATCTTCTTCTCCCTCTCCTTCTCTAACTTCTCCTTTACTATCTTCTCCTCCCTCTCCTGCTCTAACTTCTCCTTTACCATCTACTCCTCCCTCTCCTCCTCTAACCTTTCTCTCTCTATCCTCTCTTTCTCTAACCTTTCTCTCTCGGTCCTCTCTTTCTCTAACCTTTCTCTCTCGGTCCTCTCCTTTACTATCTTCTCCTCCCTCTCCTTCGCTAACCTCTCCTTTACCATCTTCGCCTTTACTATTTGCTTCTCCTTCTCCTGTACTATCTCTGACTTCTCCTTTACTATCTGCTTCTCCTTCTCTGATCTCTCCTCGTCCCTCCGTTTCTTGTCCTCCTCTAATCCCTCCTCCGCCTTACCATGCCCTGTTTTCACCCGTTTCTTCTGCTATTTCGGATTTTCGAATTTCAAAAATTCGTCGCTGTGATTTCGAACCGGAAGTTAAAATCAACTTTACAAAATTCTTTAATAGTTGCACGATTTTCATGAAATTCGGTATGTAAGTAGATCTTACCGTAACAACTTGAAAAATGTCATTAGAAATTTTCTGTATTATCTCCCCTTGATGAAATTAAGGATCAAAGTTTTAAAAAAAATCGACGAAATATAGGTCCGATTGCCTTGAAATTGTATTTCTTTACTAGTTATGACACTATTGATTGGTACACAAAAAATGGAGTTTGTAGCCCAAACCGGAAGTGCCACCATGTTGAAATGTGAAATATCGCTAAGGCTTTTTTAATATTTTACTTACAGACCAGGGGATTATATTTTCCAAATCCTTGAAGGAAAGCCCATAAAATGTAGGCAGTAGAATTTTGATTTAGGTCAACTGATGGACGCCATTTTGAATTGAAAATGAAAAATAGTGAAAAATCCACATTAATGGGCTTGAAAACATACACAATTGGTCGTGACTTAGAGAATGTGTCTCCTATTACCGAAATTATTACATTTCAGGATAGCCTGGATCATGGTCGAATGTTTGGTATTTGAATATTTCAAAAATTCGAATTTCTCCTTTGATGTTTTCCGTGCCGACAAGGTTGTTTTCGAGTTTAGCTGGTTTTGATTTCGCGCATGCGCTACACAGGAACCAACGGTACCTAGGTACCCTGAAAATTTCAAGGTGATATCTGCATTAGTTCAAGTCGTTTGTTCTTGTCACCTGCCTTTCGTCGGTTTTTTTCTAAGTCAATTTATGGCTTCCATGAGGGGAAAAAAGTGGAATTTCGCCGTGACACCGGCACCGATTGTCCGAAAACCATGAAATTTAGACACAATACGCCCATTACCACCCCAGACTCTGTGCTTTACCCCCATTTTGATCCCATTAAAAAAAAGAGTTTTAGCAAAAAAAAGATTTTCAGAATTTAATATTGGTTTTAACCCTGTAATACCCAGACATGATATACATATTATTATAATCCCTATGAAATATTTTAATTATTTACTGCTATAATATGAATTATCACTTATTCCCCGTTAAATAAATATCGGTCACCGGGTGCAGCTGTACAACTTCAAGGACACTGGCCTCAAGTCAATTTACGACTTCCATGAGGGGGAAAAAAGTGGAATTTCGCCGTGACACCGGCACCGATTGTCCGAAAACCATGAAATTTGGACACAATACGCCCATTACCACCCCGGACTCTGTGCTTTACCCCCATTTTGATCACATTAAAAAAAAGAGTTTTAGCAAAAAAACGATTTTCAGAATTTAATATTGGTTTTAATTAATTTTGAAATTGCAAATGCAAAGAGATGTTATCGCCTCTTCCGTATGTTATAGGCATTAGTACTAAACACATTATCCTTAAAAGACAATTTTTTAAAATGACCGCAACGATGTTTCGACACTAGAAACCGAAATCGCCTATTTGACCTATTTTGACTGCTGGGGCATCTTTCCGTACGTGACAAGGAGTAGGTCGCCCGTCCAACCTGTGTGTTTTTTCAGGATCACCCGGTTTCCTCCCACTGCTAACCCCTACGCGCAAGCGAATTATTGAAATAAAATTGAACCATACGTTAGTCCCGAAATGACCTAGTTTGTGTCGATTGGTCGATCAACTCCATTTCGCTCTCTCAATTTTAGCACTCCTAACTCTAAAGCTAAATGCAAGGAACGTGTCTATTTACAGAGGTCACAATTTTAACCCTGTAATACCCAGCATATCAGATATGCACACCTACATGATATACATATTATTATAATCCCTATGGGATATTTTAATTATTTACTCTTATAATATGAATTATCACTTATTCCCCGTTAAATAAATATCGGTCACCGGGTGCAGCTGTACAACTTCAAGGACCCTGGCCTCAAGTGCATGGGACCAACTCTACATTTTCTGAAATGTCAATAAAAGCCCTGGAATGATTTCATTTAAAAAAAATAATCAGAAAGTAAATCTATTTTTATTTATATGCTATTTGTTGCCAGAAAATATATTTTGTTACTAGTCTAATTCAAATTTAAAAATAAACAATATTTTTTCTGAAAATCAATGTCGAAATTTAGTGTATCATAGATGATACAATGGGTCTGAGGCATATTTTATTGATATATAGAAATTAGTGCAGTGTTCTCATTATGTGTTAAAAGAGTGCCAGAAATGTCTCGAAATTCAGCCATTTGTGTATTTAGTATATCAAGTATATGCGTGTATTACAAAGCTCTGATTTGTGTGAATTGTGTACACCCCGCTTCCCCCCCCCCCTCGTGTCACTATCATGTACATATCAAATCTGCTGCCAACCCACCCACGCGAACATGACTAAATTATGAAACATTGTCTAGTCGTTTGTATGTTACGACAAAACGAGGCCAGCGTGGCTCATTTGTGCAGAACGGAAGGCCCCGGTTTTTCACAGTGAAACATTTTGATGAAACTTGACATGTATGTTTATAACCCAAAGATATGTTTCCTTTCGATATTTGCGCATATCGAATCGTAACTTCATGAATTATGGTCCCTGATTGTAAGAAAATCACTTTATATTTCGCGTGTTTTCTATCTATCTCTCGGAAATGGAATATGGAAATACACAAGCTAGCTAGTGTATTACAGGGTGGTGGTGGTGGGGATGAGGTCTTCTATTTGCAATGATTTTTTGACTACAAAATATACGCTCTAACTCATTAATCAAACTACAGCAAAAAAGCGGGACCGTAAACCCCATTTTATATATTCTTACAATAGCAACGCACTTCGGGATTAATCTAGAAATGGTTCCACTACTGATGTCTTCCGCCTTACTCCTGCCACAGTAGTGGCTTGTCCTACGGAGTTCCTTTCCGCAAGTTTTTTTTAGTCAAATGACTACAAAAAAGTTACTGGCCTATGTATAGCTCCCTTAATTTACACATAAACTGACCTAAAACTGCACTGCACATATAATAAACCAATTCCCATCGAAATAAAGGTGAAGCCGTACCGCATAATTATAAGATTTGATGAAACCCAACTGCTACCTGAAGTTTCTCGCCTATCGAAGTTATAATATCCGCCAGTGTCATGGCGGCTCGCACATTATAAGAATCATTGCTTTGAAAATGTAGAACGCATTAACACAAAGAAAAACTGATCGGTAACTAGTTTAGTGGTCCAGTCTTCACTATAATTTGTGATAGAATTACTTATTTAAAAAAAACTGAATGATGTAAAAATAAAAATGGTTGGAGTGCCCAAGTTTAGATTTGTCGTTGATTTCATAAAGTTGTTAGGATATAGAACGTTAAATACTATGTGATTCAACATGGCGGCCGAGGGGTTTAATATGATATAAGTACGAAATACATGTATATGTAGTACCAGATGGTTTATATGTATGAGAGTCAAGGTTTGGACTAAATGTCTTGGGGAAGTAGGAGGCGACTAGTATGTGCCTCTCTTTAGTGGACCGATGTGAGATTGCCCATTGTATTAACTGGACGGGTAGGCCTATTCACCTTCAGTTATGTGGCAATGTCAAATAAGCGGATTCTTATCAACACGGTCGGCCCTGGGCCGGTGTAATTCTACGTATCTCTCGTAGCTGAGAGAAAAAAGATTTTTTGGCCGAGAGAATATCTTCCGTCAAAGTGGTTGTTGATTCATAGATTCTAATAACCCCTTTTGCAGTTTATATGAAAGCTTTGATATCTGCTATGCAGATCTAGTTATTATTATTTTTTTTTCGCCGGGGCCTATTTCTCAGTGCCTGTAACAGATACCGATATGGGACCTAATTTTCTATTTGGAAACCATGTGGTGGCTACTTGATAAACTATTTTTGAAACGTATGTGCAGACCGGAAGGGGCCGAATTTCGTGCGGTGCATAAAAATTAAAAAACGGCCGTAGCTTCGTCAGTTCTGTACCTATTTTCATACAAATGACATTTTCAGAAACCCTGAGTCTTTCCTCGGACGATAGCAGTTGAAAATTTCGAAACTTCGTCGCTGTCTTCTAGCGTTCGAAAAATTAACCTACATTTTTGGATATCAGGGGGCAGTTTCACAAAGCAACTTACGATGAAAAATTTGCGTAAGTTTATCGTAACGTAAACTTACGTAAAAATCGCGTTTCACTAAAATTCTTAACTTACGAAATTCGTAACTTTTATCGTAAAGTCTACGGCAACTCTTACCTTGTCGTAAGTTGGAAATTTTTTCGTATCTTTGACAAAATGGCCGCCTTGTTACTTTATGCGGATCGGCAACTTCGGCGAGAGAGAATATTCAAGGATAGATATTAAACCCTCTCGACACTCATACAGATGAGGAGTTAGTTTCGCGGTACACTATATTACATGTTATTTACTGTATTAATGATGATATCGAAACCGCAACTTACCGATCGAAATCCCTGTCATCACCTGTACAAGACCTGATTGCATTACGATACTATGCCACAGGTAGCTTCCAAAAACTCATTGCTGATGCACATGGGGTGAGTGTACCATCAGTGTCTAGAGTAATTTATCGTGTTTCACGAGCAATAACAACCTGTGTTGACGATAAATTATCAATAAATTTCCCCTATTCCATGGAAGATATCAATTCTACAAAGGAAGGTTTTCACCAAATAGCAGGCTTCCCAAATGTAGTGGGAACGATTGATGGTACACAAGTTGCCATCATAGCACCATCGGGAGAAAATGAGCCGCTGTTCGTCTGCAGGAAAGGGTTTCATTCCATTAATGTTCAAGCAACAGCTGATTCTAAACTCAGGTAAACGTACGAATTAGCGTCTTGTTTTAACGCTGTTCACTCTGCAAGTAAAATTTACACAATTTGAGACTAGTGTTCAGACTTCACGATTGATATAAAAATTCCCTTTAATGGCCAGGGTCGGATTAGTACCGGTATGCCTATAGGCTATATTCCTAGGTTTTGCAGGCTCAGGCTGAAGTGCAGCGTAGTAAGTATAGGGCCTCGTGGGCCTTCGGTTGTAAGCCAGCATATACTACAACATTTACATAGTATTTAATTTATTACAAACAGGAGCTCAGGAAAAATAATCTCAGTACGCTAGTTTTCATTAAACAAGACTATGGCTGATGGTATTACTATTAGTATTAATGCAGTAGGCTATTACTAGGCCCTGTACTACATGTATGTAAGCCTATCGCGGCAAAGACCGACACTTACTGTACAAATATTCTCCCATACTCCGTCTTTTGATGACCTAGTCAAACTGCTGCTTAATTTCCTTTCAGAATCCCATAATTCTGTTCAACCCCCTCAATTAAAACACCGAGAGCTGCCGGGTTCCAATTTTGTTTTCGCCTTTTTGGTTCCATTTCGGCTTTTGGCAGACTTACAGACGACGTATGCCGATGATACTCAATTATATATTTCATTTACACCTGATTGTCCATCTTCTTTCAATTTATCAAAATTGCAACTTGAGAATTGTATTAGTGAAATTAGAAAATGGATGTCAAAGAACTTTCTAAAATTGAATGATGATAAAACCGAATATTTGTTATTAGGCTCAAGGTATCAATTAAGATCTGCACATGATAACCCCCCTGTTGTAATTGGTAATTGTGATATATTTTCATCTTATTCTGCTCGTAATATTGGCGCAATCTTTGATAGTTTTATGCTTATGGGAGCTCAAGTAAATAATATTTGTAAATTGTGCTATTTTAATATCAGAAATATAGGTAAAATACGTAAATGTGTAACTGTAGAGGCCACTAAGTCACTTGTTAATTCTCTGGTCACTTCTCGATTAGATAACTTTAATTCACTTTTATTTGGTTTACCTTTAAAGCTTATAGATAAATTACAAAAAGTACAGAATACTGCGGCTAGACTTGTTACTTTAACTAAGAAATGTGACCACATAACTCCTGTTTTATATAATTTACACTGGTTACCTGTTAAATATCGAATTGATTTTAAGATTGTATTACTTACTTTTAAATGTTTAAATAATTTAGCTCCTGTTTACCTCTCAGAACTTTTAAAGCCCAAAACTGTTCAACTAGTCTCTTATGGGTCAGCGCTCTTTTAGTTATCAAGCACCTGTTTTATGGAATAATCTACCATTTAGTTTAAGATGTTGTTAATCTCTATATTCTTTTAAAAAACAACTTAAAACACATTTATTTAATCAGGCTTTTAACTGACTCTGTATACAATCGTTAACATGTCCATAATCTTGTTGTTTATGTATGATTTACATTGTCACTTTGTAAAGTGCTCCTGAACATGATATATGAAAGGGTGCACTATAAATATGCTGTAATAATAATAATAATAATAATAAAGTATGGTACTATATTATGTCACGCGCTATGACGTAGCAAACAAAAACAAGTAAACAACAGGCATGAAAATAGCATTTTATTCATAAATACACCGCTAAATCTTAGCGTATATAAGGAATATATCATTTCGTCGTTTATGTTTCAAAAGGTAAAGATCAAATCAAACATAACGGCTATAATGCCTACATTGTCAACATTCAGTCCGTGGGAATGTTTACAGAAGTGTGAATGAAGTGACGCAACATGACGTCACGACCATTCGTGACGTATTTACGAAAAAAGATACGAGAAAAAGTTAAGAAAAAACTTACGCCGGCCTTTGTGAAATCGGCGTAAATAATTCGTATCTTTTTCGTAAGTTTTTCTTAACGTAGTTTTTTTTCTTAAAGTTACGAACTTTTGTGAAACTGCCCCCAGAAGACCATCCGATTCCAGAAATATAAGTTTCATTCCGAGTTATCGCCCTTTATTTTTCGATTTTGTTTCGATTTTTCTGCCCATTTCCCAGCCCTTATATTTTTTGGAAAGGATATATCGATATTTCTGAAAGCCCTGGAACATAAAGCTATATAGTCAGACCACTTGATAAAGCAATTTCAACAACGGTCCGGAAACCGGAGGGAGTCGAAATAATGTCCGATATTTCGACAAAAACGCAAAAAACGGGTGTTTTGGGGAAAAAACTCGATTTCTGTGTCCAATATCAATGGATTAAACAAATTAAGCTTTCGTTGAGTGGCCCGGGGAACTGTCTGTCGTATGATGCCCAATTTATACGAATAGTATGACCAAGCAGCAAAATATGACATGCTGAAAATCAAGTATGTTCTGATTTGGAGCGTTTTTGGACGCCTGTATCTCGAAAACTGCTCCAAGGATTTTTCTTAAACTTTCCCTATCGAGAGTCCCTTCGGTAGTCTTCTGCATGAATCCACCCAAAAACACATTGAAATGTCTGGAATAGGTGAAATAACGTACTGAAAATCGAAAAAAGTTGAAAAATCGTGAAATTTTGGAAAATGCTCTATTACTTTATTATTTAAACACATTTTTACAAAAAAGTTACAATTTCCGATAGCTGACCTAATTACGATTCTAACGATGTATAATATGTATTGAAATATTTAAATTTAATTTTCGATATATTGACATTTTTGCATTTTTGGCACTTTTGAACATAGGATTTCCCAGGGAAATTTTATCTGATGAGACAATGTAATATATCATTACATAGCCCTGTGGCAATTTGATAAGCCAATCCGGTTATTAAAACTATCCCGACAACAATTTCCATACCGGAAGTATTCAAAAAGTGACGAAAAAAAGGTTTAAAAAATAACGCTCTTGCGAAAAACTTGATTTCTCCATCAGATGTTAGCGGACCAAAAGAACTAAAGTATCGCTGGATAGCCCCATTAATGGACTATCATATGACATCTGAATGATACGATTTAGATGGCTAGAAAATAAATTATGATACGCCGTAAATCTAGTATTTTCCGTTTTGGAGCATTTTGAGACGCCATTTTCTCGAAAACGAAAACTAATTTTTTTCTTAAACTTTTTTTACTCAGAGTTCTATCGGTGGATTATGGCGTGAGTCCAAAAATAAAAGCATTGAAATAATATAAATGGTCCAAAAAGAACCTCAATCTTGGAAAAAAGTTGAAAAATCCTTAAAATACCGAAAATGATCTTCTAATTTTCTTTCTTTGGAAAACAGCTGAATGGATTATTCTGAAACTTCTTGTACAGAAGGTAAGTTAACCAGACAACTTGTTAAAGCCATCCCGACAATGATCCAAAAACCAGAAGTAGTCGAAAATATGAGAAAAAAAAGTACAAAGTAAAAAAAAATGGCGATCTTGCGAAAAAAGTGATTACTACGCCAGATTCCACCGAATCAAAACAACTAAAGTGTCATTGGATAGTTCGAACAATGGACGATCTTATGACATCTAAATGGTAAAAATTCGCGGGTTAGGCAATATATACTGAGCGCCATGGAAAACGCATTACTTAGTTTTTCGTATAACAAAATGATCCTATAAACATATCTTATTGATTTTGCTTCTTATTGTGAACAATATTCAAATGAGAACACATCAATAACAACACATTTGTACACTTATGGATGTTTAATCTGTAATCAACGGTACAAAGTCAGAGGGGTCAAAACCAAAAGTACGACACATATGTCAGTAGCGCGTGTGTCCTCCAGGTTCTCTTACGCACGCTGTGCAGCGACGTCGCATGGAATTTACCAATGTTTGAAAGAAGGCCTGTGGCAAATTGTTCCATTCTTGGACAAGAGCAGATTCTAAAGCAGCAATGGTGTGCATCTGTGGTCTCCGATACAGACGGCGTCCAATCTCATCCCAGACATGTTCTATCGGTTCCATGCCCGGAGACATGTCTGGCCAGTCCAAGACATTGATGTTGTTAGCAGCCAGGTAGTCCATACTAAAACGGGCGGTATGCGGACGTTCATTATCCTGTTGGAAGTGCTGAAGTTGTGGGTGCGCTCGAAACATCGGAACAACAATTGGTTGCAAGACATCATCACGGTAGGCTACAGCATTAACGCAACCCCTGCAAATGTGTAGGGCGGTCCGGTGATGAAATGTGAAGCCTCCCCACACCATTACACTTCCCCCACCTCATCGATTCGTGGATAACACGAGCCACTCAATGGCTGTGGATATTACCTTTAGTTCTGCTGTATAGATAGAGCATAACCTGGTAGCCTTTTCGATTTATTAATATTAAATGCGGGAATGACCACACCTAATGCATTTTTGTTAGTGTTTGGATCGTGAGACTCGTCCGTGTATATTTTCACATGCGATGACCATTTTTTGTTCAAGAATTCCTTCGATAGCAATAAAGCGTGTTGTGGATTTTCTTTTTTCTTGACAACGTTACCTAGGCTTATGTCATAGTTTGGATTTAAAAAAATCCATGGGGCTTGATACGAAAAAACTATGTCAGCAATCTGATAGTTATCTAATCTTAGGTCTTTTAATAGATCATAATTTGCTCTGTAACCTAACGCTGAGTCTCTGATTTGACATTTCTTTTGAATTTTCTTCTTGATGATTTTGTACACTTAAATGTAGCATAAACCGCTACGTCAATAAGTTTCTTAATGTAGTTATTAGACTGAAGGTCATTTATCATGATATTAAAGAGTGTGGGGCTTATAACAGAACCCTGATGTGTGCCATTTTCGAGTTCGTATTTGTTGCTTATTGAGAGACCTATCGCTTAGAAAATCCTCGATCCAGTGGAACATTCGTCCTGTTACCCCTAGTCCATGTATTTTTTTGAGTAGGCCAACCTCCTTGGTCCGGTTTCATTTTTATCTTTAAATGGTTTAATCAACGGGGTAATCGTAGCTGTTTTCCAGCTTGTAGCAATTATTCCATCTGACATCAAACATGTTACAGAAGGTAATATACAAGTGGATAACAATAAACTAATTAAGAGTATAAATCATTAACGTTAAGCCTCATACCTATGAAAACTATTATTAATTAATAAGAAACACTAATATACAATATACAAGTGGATAACAATAAACTATCTAAGAGTCATTCCACGAGAAAACCATGCAATATCAGGCAGATGTTCGAAGGTGGGGGTCGGCCGATTGAGTTCAAATTCACAGGGTTTGGTCGACCCATCGAGCCTACTCACCAGTCAAAATCGCCGATTTCAGAAATCAGCCGTTTCCGAGATACAGGCCGATTACGTTTTGCGGCTGATTTTTGTCATTTTTATGCCAAATTTGAGCAATTTTTTTCGCACTACTACCGTTGTTACATGACCCTGGCGAACCAGGTTTTGGTTGTTCGCGATAGTCGGGGTCTTACCCTATCACATTATCATGGTCACCCGGTTCAAGTTCATTTTCCATAGGTGTCAAAAGATTAAACACGATACGTGTCTGGAGATACCTGATCTCCACTGGAGCAGGGTTTGCGATAAAAATTAAAATCAATTTATTTGCAGCTTGACCAGTTCTAACAACTTAAGAATTAAAATTGTTGTCAGCTAACTTGCAAATGTATGAAAATTCGTGTCGATATTATAGTTGCCATAACACTTCAGTTTTGATTGGGATTACATCGGCGGATTATTCGGGTACTCAATCGCCTATATTGTTATTCAAATAGTCAATATATCAACTCCAGCTCCCCTTCAACCCGATTTGCCAAAATATTCCGTCTAAGTGTGGTTTGGTATCCAGTTTACAAATCCAAGATGGCGTTCCCCAGTGAATATGGATTTTCGCAAATTCTCGATCTAAAATGTCGATCGTGATTATTTCAACATTTTTTTAAATGAGAAATGAGAACTTCAATTCAAATGATGAAAGTCGACAATTATGTAAAACAGACCCAATTTGCATGAAAATCGTAACCTTCAATTGCGAGGTCATCAGGATACACGTTGCTCTATCAACAGACCATATCTCATTCGAAAATATCGAAAAACAAATGAGTTAGAGTTGGGATTTCAAATCAAAAAATTTTTTGTCGGACATTTTATCGAAAATAAAGGGGCATAACTCTTATCGTTATTTAGGCAGACGGATTCATACAACAATTAGAAATCACGTGTCGACAAAATATTCAAATCCCGTACGTAATATAAATAAGTGCACCTCGATATTTTTTATATTTAATTCTCCCGTCTTCATTATCCCAGTCGGGGCAGAATAGTAGGGCGTTAAACCCCATTTCATTCCATTCATTCTGTTTAATTCCCGAATGTTATTCAAATATTATGTTATTAATATTCGTGCAAAATTACGTGTTTTCGTAATACATTGATTGAATGAAAGCGTGCCGACCCTGCTTCGGCTTCAAATTCACAGCAGTAATATTCCTCCCGTCTTCATTAGCCCAGGTTAGGAGCAGAACAGTAGGACGTTAAACCCCATTTCATTTCATTTCATTTAATTTCATTTCAAAATTACGTGTCTTCGTTTATACGACAGAAAATGAATGCAGAACTTCCGAATTAGAAATAGTTTGTGATGTCAAAACATCGTTTTCTTCTTTATAAAATGCCAACAAAATATTCAAATCCGCACGTAATGAAAATAGGAAAACCTCGCTATTTTTGTACGACCACATTTTCGTGTGGGCGTATATTGTCGTCACCCCTGTCCGTCCATCCGTCCACATTTCCGTGTGGACGTCTATTCTCGTCGCTCCCGTTCCTCCACAATTTGTTTATGGACACTATACAGGTCACAATTTTTAACCACTTTCAACAAAACTTGAAATATAGGTTTATGTCCCTAAGATCTCGGTTCCTTTCGATGTTGGCATGTATCGGAACGTAACTTCATGGACTATGGCCCCTGATTTTACGAAAAGTCATGTTTTTAGCTTGTGGACACTGGAGGTCACAATTTTTATCCGATTTTGATGAAACTTAAAAGGTGTGTTTATAACCCAAAGACCTCAGTTCCTTTCGATATTCCCGCATATCGGATCTTAACTTCCTGGATTATGGCCCATGATTGTGCAAAAAGTCGCGTTTTTATCTTGTATATAGCCCCTCTAGAAATCACAATTTCATTTTTATTCGATTTTAAAAAACGTTTTAATATATCACCGTTACACGCTAATGATGGCGGAGTTCGAATTTCGTGAAAATCGGACAAAACCGCAGGACAAAATGGCCGCTCCGCGTACGCAAATAATGTAAAAGTATGTAATTCCAGGGTTGTGGACACCCTCGAGAGCACAATTTTTTTATCCGATTGTGATAAAACTTAAAATGTATGTTTATATTGCAAAGATCTCGGTTCCGTTCGATATTCGCCCATATCACATCGTAACTTCCTGAATTATGACTCCTGAATATACGAAATATCAAGGGTTTTTTAGCTTGTAGTCCCTCTTGATGTCACAATTGTTTTCGACTTGATGAAACTTGTATATATACTTTTATATCCCAAAGATCTTGGTTCCTTTTGATATTGTCGCATGTAGGACTTACATACAGGATGATGTCCCCTGATTGTACGACAAATCGCTTTTTATTTAGCTTGTTCTGTGTCCATCTCTTGCAAAATGTGGGCGTATCTTGCATGGCAACCGCTTATTCATATTTAAATTCCGGTATGGTATTCAAATTTAAGTCAGTAATATTCCTACAAAATTACGTGCTTTCGTAATACGATAGAATGAAATTTACCGACCCGTGCCTGCTTCAATCAAATTCACGCCAGTAATATTCCTTCAAAATTACGAGTCCGAAATGGGAATTACTTGTGGTGATGTCAAATCATTTTCGTAAAATGGTATTTTAAAATTACATTGATAGTTAAATCGCTTCTAAAAGGCATACATAACTTCAGCGTATGGCGTACGTCACCGTTAGCATATAACACATACAATAGTTTCTTGTGTGTGTGAAATAGCTGTATATAACGTCCGCTTCCACCGAGGTGATATCGCAGACAAACACTGCCTTATATGGTAATCAATTTTCTTGCGATAATCGAGATCGCGGGAAATTGCCACTGTAGATGGGAATTGTTGTTGTTGTTTATTACAGATTTAACGTCCAATACAATGAATATGATATTATGGACAGGTTGATTTAATTAAATTAATCACACTTGAAAATTGTCGTGAGAAGAGAGGGCGGGTCATCTTCTCCCTTTGTCATAATAAAGTTAACACAGGAGGTCCAACTGACTGATGTTTGGCTTCAACAGAGCGGATAGAAAAAATCAAAAAATCAGCTGGCTTTATGTGGAAAAGCGAAGTGCTCGCAGTTAAAACCACATAGCTGGACCCGTAAATTATTTACATATTAAAAGTGTTCGTCCAATAAGTTCCATTTTGTTAAAAATTAACTAAAATTTCAAGACTTCACGTTTAAAAGTTGTAGACATTCCATTAGAGTTTTCGTTGCGTATGAAAAGAAAACAAGAGCCAGCAGCAACATAGATGAAATCATTTTATAGGAATAAATAAATTTTTGAAAACACAGGTTAAATTAAACTGATTGATGTGCACTGTCATTGTTAATAATGGTTGTGTAGGTCCGTATTCCTTTAATTTGTCATTATGTTTCCCTTATGTGTTATTATAATAGATCATGCAGCAGGCTAAACCACCTTACTGTCCTACAACAATAGTTCCTTTCTTTGTAACTAGATATGTAGTTCTCTATCTTGACATTAATTTGTACTCATATTATTAAAGCATCCGGGTGGCTTAGGGGCCAACCTGGTCTACACAACCAGTTATCTTTCTTTGACTAGTGCTCATTTAACGCAACTAACTTAACAGTTAATTCCCGATTCTGCTATGAATTTTATATGATATATTCCTTGACCTTGCCCGTGCGTGACCTTGTTATAGATGACCCCCTGCACATGCGTGACCCCGTGACCTTGAGGGCGAGAAAGAGAGAGCGCGCGCTCGCGGGAAGAGAGAGCGAGAGAGGGGGGGGGGAGTAGGAAGAGGAAACAACTCTTTTTGCATTGATTATGTTGGCCCTAAAAAAGGGCCGTTGTCCTCAATAGAATGTGAGGGTGCGACGCACTTTATGTCGGTTGCGTCTGATTGTCTTAACTAATTCGGGAGGGGGTCTTTTCCTGGGAGGTGTTTTTAATACCTCGTCAGGTAAGACGAAGATAACGTCAGGGGTAATCCCGGCAAGAGTATTACCCCTGAGATACACGAGCGTGTCTACGCTGGGGTTTTCTTCGAGGCGTATGATCGGAGCACCGCCAGCCATTCTGATAATGAGAGATGGTAGGTAGGTAGGTTTCTGGGGTTTTACGTCCACTTCCACCTAAGGTGATATCGTAGACAAAGATGTTTCCTAAGAAACTTACTGGAGGAAGCCGTATGGATTAGGCTTGGTCCAGTTTAATTTGAGACATAGTGTCTTAGCAGGGAATTCACAAGTTAAAAATCTCATCGAAAGGAGAGGAGAAAGTTTTTGGGTAGAAATAATGAGAGATGAATGGTGTGTCGTTTTATAACCGTAAAGACGAATCCATTTTTAAGGAGTATAACGTCACAGACGAGTCCATTCATGGAGTGACGTCACAGCGCTTAGGATAACGTTATGCATCGTAGTTTGAACGTTAGGGGCTAAAAATAGACGTGATGCAACGTTATACGATGTAGGGTGTACGATGTCGACCGTTTGATGACGTCACGACATGAGGGGGATAAAAGGGACGCGATGCGACAGATTTGGACACTTTCATGCTATCATCGAGCCGAGCAAGATGAGTTTTTCATTACGACCCGTCAACAGAAGATACAGTAGATTGTTTAGAACCGAATCGCTATGTGTAGAAATAGACTTTCTGGACGATTGGACCCACGTTCCGGCCATAGATGTGCCACAACGATTACACCGCACCTTTGAGGCCATCATAGAGGAAATTCGCCGAACCTTGGACCCCAGTGACTACGTTAGAATCGCCATTAGTCACCCATCTGGTTACCGTTCCGTGAGCATCGTTTGTTAAAGACCGAAGACGTTTTACAGAAAGTGGCTGCCGTATTACAGAGTAATGAAGAATTTCGACTGGACCAGCGCATGTCCATGAGTATCTGTCACGTGTCTCTTCCCAATGACAGAGGTAGCGGTGGAACAAACGTGAAGAAGAGACACAGTGCTAATTTCGACGAGTATTTGGAGAAAAAGAGATGCCTCGTCACCATCAAGAATGCCGACGAATTATGTTTTCATCGAGCCATTGTCGTCGCACGTCACTATGCGAACAAACAGGACACACCTGAATGGTAAAGAGAGAAGAACAGACTACAGGACCCCAATCGTGGCAGACGAGAAAAACGGAAGCCCTCATCGAGGCCGTCGATGGAACAAGGCAAGCCTGCACGGGGATGGAAACGTGGGAACTGTATGCCAAGTATTTGGGAGAACAAGGATACCAACTCAACGTGTTCTCTCAAGCCATCTTTGGTAAGGCGATCTATAGCGGAACAAAATACGTCACCTGTAAGGTGGAATACAATGGTGCCGAAAAACATTCGTGTCACGTCATGTGCCAAGGATGCAAGAAAGTAGGTCCACCCTGTCCACCCGATCTCAATACAAAGACTTGTTACCGATGCCATCGCGTGTTTATGATCCGTCAGTATTTCGACAACCATCTCGCCACCCGTTCCAGTATATGTGAAAAATATGAAAAATGCCAGAAGGAGTGGGACGTCATTAAGGCCAAGCGAAATTTGGAAGAACACTTATGCGGAGAATACGAGTGCTTCATCTGACGAGAGTGGCACACGGCCGAAAAGCAGTTTTGTTACATTCAACCGCTAAAATCACCCATCGACATGAACGGAAACAGGCAGACACAAATCGACAAACAGCAGAAGACAACGTTGACCCGCTTCGTCTTCTTTGACTTTGAATGCCAGCAAGATTCCGCTGAGTACTTTCCCAACCTATGTGTTCTGCAAGCGTGTTGTCAGTTTTGCGTCGACAACCAAGAACCCTGGAATCACCAGAAAGAAATTGTTTTTAAAGGTCAAGACACGCTGGACGATGTGGGAAAATGGTTTTTACAACTCGCTGCTCACGGTATGGTGGTAGATGGTCGGAAAAATAACAATCACGAATCGAGTCCCGTGATCGCCGTGGCTCACAACTTCAAAGGTTACGACGGACTGCTGATTTTACAGACGCTGCACAAACATTCCGTGTCGCAACCCGAAGTGATTAAGAGTGGTGGTAAAGCGGTGACGATCGCTGTCGGCACGGTAAAATTTATCGATTCCCTCAACTTTTTACCGATGCCTTTACGGGACATGCCCAAAACCTTCGGCCTGCAAGAACTCAAGAAAGGTTATTTCCCTCACCACTTCAACAGACCGGAGAATGAAGATTACGTGGGCGCCTATCCTCCCAACACCGATTACGATCCAGATAGCATGAGTGTATCGGAACGAGAGAAATTTCACGAGTGGTACGAACTGCAGTCACGATGTCTTTGATTTTCACCAGGAAATTTTGGCCTACTGTCGCAGCGACGTGGATGTCTTGCGCCGATGTTGTGGCGTGTTTCGCGAGATATTCCTCATGGACACGGGAATCGATCCCTTTGAGAAGAGCCTGACGCGGGCCTCTGTCTGCAGTTGCGTGCTACGCACGCACTACCTGAAGAAAGACACCCTCGTCGTCATTCCTCGAGCCCTGATGCAAGAGCCGAAAACGGGTAAAGACTGGCACCGCTTCCAGCCTCGACAACAGTCCAACAAAGTGCTTTGTTGGTTGGAATGGGGACAACACCGACAGACCATGGCAGCTTTTCGAAACCAGACCCCTCTACCAAACATTCGACACGCCCGTAATTGCAGTGAATGTCGAGTCGGCCCTTACAGTTTGGATGGTATGGACACGACCACGGGCATGGTGTACGAATTTCACGGGTGTGCCTTTCACAGTTTTTCCAGGTCCCGTCCAAGACGTTCAACATAAACATCCCTACGATCCATCTCGCAGTATGACAGACTTGTACCAGAAGACCCAGGAACGTCACCGTCGACTCCCAAGAGCAGTACGGTATGCAGATCACCCGCGTCATGTGGGAGTGTGAGATGGAGGAAGAACGACGCCATGATCCCGAGATGGACGAATTTTTGAGTGGATTGGAAAATCAGCAATGACCCGCCCCCGAACCTATGATGCCCTGCAACGCTTTCTTCGGCGGAAGAACCAATGCCATTCAACTGTTGGTCAACGAGTCGGTCGAAGACATGCGGTACATCGACGTGGTGTCTCTCTACCCCTACATCTGCAAGTACGGTACGTTTCCCCATCAAGGAACCCACGATCGTCACACAGTCCGATCAAGGTCAGTGGCAGCAGTACGAAGGATTGATCCAGTGTTCGGTTTTACCGCCTCGTGGCCTGTACCACCCGGTGCTTCCTTTTCGACGCAAACAGAAATTGGTGTTTGCCCTGTGTCGAAGCTGCGTTGACGAACACATGCAACAAGGGGAGATTGCGGAATGCCAGCCTTGTGATCATACCGACGAACAGCGGGCCTGGGTCGGTACGTTTGTCACCCTGGAATTGAAGAAAGCAGTGACCCTGGAATACCGCGTATTGAAGGTGTACGAAGTCTGGCACCCACATCACATCACAATGGTTGCCCTCGTTGACATCACCCGTGACCCCCATGTCTCCCTTATCGGTCACACCACCACGTCTCACCTTACCGGTCACAACTCCACGCCACACAAGATCCCCTTCTCGGTCTCCCTCTCCGATAATTCGAAGACCCCGAAGAGAAAAGACGAGTTCTATGAAAGGACTGAAGTCCTTCATTCGCAAGATACAACATCTGACTCCCGATATGGCTTATGGACAGTTGGTCAAGAATACGGGTAGGGCACGTCTTGGATTGTTGCAGTGGTTCAAGTTGGCGGCCAACCATTTGCTGAATGGTAACATTCAACCACTGCACGCCCAGCACAAGAAATGGGTGGAACGAAATCGACAAGTGCTGACCCAACTGACGGAGAGAAACATCCCGACGGCCGAAAAACTCTCTCTGATCACGAAACCTGGAGGACGTGGGTTCGTCGGGGGGGGGGGGTGTTGATTGGTATCTTGCTGCGATGGAAGGAAAGACTGCAAGAGGAAAGAAACAAGAACGGAACGCTCGGGAGGAAGGAGTCCCGAGGAGTTGAACCAATATCATGCATGCTTCGCAAATTGACTAATCCACGAACATCACCCGTCGTCAAACAGCGGTTTCTCGATCAACAGGGTGGTGCCCTCGGTGCATTGCTTGCTATGGCCCTCCTTTGGTATCTAAACTATTGGGAGGACAACAGGATGGTAAACATCCGTATGTGTGAGTGTATTGGAAACCTGATTCGCGGCAACGTTCATATCACCGAGAACGTGGTCAAAAGATGAAATTCGCCAAGAAAATGTAACTGGGGCCCTTCGACGGTCCCACCGACGTCAAATCCATCGAAGTCAGACAAGTGGAACCCGCGTACGATCGATGTTCACCAAGACATGCAACACGTGTTAAGCGACCCCACACTGACCGACGAATATAAAATGCAGCGATACGTACAGTTGTTACAACGTTATCAAACGATGCAAAGGAAAAGAAAGCAGGTTATTCCCTTGTCGAACGAGAAAATACCCGAACAAAGAGAAGAAGAAGCAACCGTGGTCTCGGGTCTTTCAACATCGAGCTCACCTTTTGTTGAAACATCTGAAGGAGAAAACACCTTGGTCGTGGAACGAGAACTTGGAATTGGTTCGGAATGGCGTACCCGTACCCGGCACCAATGCCATCGACATCGTGAACGATTTGGTTCGTTGGCGAAAGAATACTCAGACTCCACTGGGATGGTCTGGCGTGATGCAAAGTTTGAAGACCACGAACGTACCGCGCGAAGCCATCGGCAATCAAGAACGATGGAACGTGTTGTCCACGCCACCTGCACGGACGAGTATACCTACCAGACGAGCCAGATGGCTCCCCTTGCAAAAACTATAAACAGCCTGATCACATGGAAACCGGCTGAAACATGGAACGAAAGCTGAAGAAAGTCTATTACGACCCGAAACACCCGGCCGCTTTTGGTGGAGCCCTGGGTCTCCACAAAGCTACCGATGTGCCCTTGGACAAAGTCAAAACATGGTTGAAACAACAAAGGCCGTACAAGTACGCTTGGGTGTTGCCCCTCAAAAACAAGATGGGAGATAGTTTGGTGGATGCCTTTCGTCGAATCTTTCAAAGTCGACAACCCCAGCGACTTCAGACGGACAAAGGCACCGAATTCCTTAATCGAAAAATACAAGCTTACCTGAAAAAGAAAAAAAAATCATTTTTTCGTGACACACAACGCCGATACAAAGGCCAGTGTGGTGGAACGATTTCAACGGACACTGAAAGAGCGCATGTGGCGATACTTTACTCATCGGCAAACACACCGGTATATTGGCGTGCTAGACGAATTGGTTCGAGCTTACAACGCCAGACGACATCGGACCATCGGTATGGCACCCAAAGACGTTCGTCCCGAACACGAATGGATGTTGACAACACCCCACGTCCCCTTAAAAAGAATAGGAGAACAATGGACGTTGGTACGACCGCACGTGTGGCTCTGCCGAAACACGGTGCCTTCGACAAATGGTTGGGTTATCCGGCGAGTTTTAATTCGTGGATCGACAGGACCAGTCTCCAAAACGTATAAGTAATAGTTATATACCTTGTTTTCAAGGTGTATGGGTTGATACACCGTTTCTTTTTTGAGTGGGGTTCAGAGGCGAAGCCGAGGAGATCTTCACTCAAAAAAGAGCAGGTGTATCAACGGACACTGAGAGAGCGCATGTGGCGATACTTTACTCATTGGCAAACACACCGGTATATTGGCGTGCTAGACGAATTGGTTCGAGCTTACAACGCCAGACGACATCGGACCATCGGTATGGCACCGAAAGACGTTCGTCCCGAACACGAATGGATGTTGACAACACCCCACGTCCCCTTAAAAAGAATAGGAGAACAATGGACGTTGGTACGACCGCACGTGTGGCTCTGCCGAAACACGGTGCCTTCGACAAAGGTTACTGGCCGAACTGGACTCTGGAAACGTTTAACGTCGCACCCAACGTTGGTCCCGGTTACAAACTGTTGGACGAAAGAGGCGAACCCATACAAGGCACCTTCTATTCCGAAGTGATTCAAGTCAACGACGAAGAGATCTTTCCCACCGAAAGAGTACCCGAAAGAAAAAAAGACAAAGTGTTGGTGAAATGGTTGGGTTATCCGGCGAGTTTTAATTCTTGGATCGACAGGACCAGTCTCCAAAACGTATAAGTAATAGTTATATACCTTGTTTTCAAGGTGTATGGGTTGATACACCGTCTCTTTTTTGAGTGGGGTTCAGAGGCGAAGCCGAGGAGATCTTCACTCAAAAAAGAGCAGGTGTATCAAGCCATACACCGAGAAAACAAGGTATATAACTGACTTATACTAAATACTTTTTCGAGAAATAGAGATTTTTTCTATTTTCCCAATTTCAAAAGCATTTTTCATTTCACAAATTTATCAAAGTTTCCCATTTAGACCCCCCCCCCCCCAATTATCTCATCGCAAACGCTTATTTCTACTCAGTTAAATGATGTCAGTACACCGCACGTGCATTTCACGGTTTAAATCAGTTCAGGGAAAATGTTCATAACAGGGATATTGATTGGTTGAGAAAAGCAAACGTCATCCAATCATTTTGTACAATAGCCATTTCTTGTTGTTTTGCCAACAACCTGGCTGCGTCGATTGTAGTGGATGGCAGAAATGAATGCGGGAATTCGTCGAAGAATCCTACTTTATAATGTCACAGATATATATTTCTAAGACCGAGAATATCAGTTCTGCAAGAGATTTCAATGATTGCGAAGATTTAGAAGCCCGATCCTTCACAATCACAGAACAAGAAATTAAAGCCATGTAGATGAGTCGAATTCTGCCAAACACGAGGAAAAATACCAATTGCATAGGAATATGGTGACACTTCGAGATCAGTACAAAAGATTGGGTTTTAACTTTTTTGATAAGCAAGGTACAATTCATTAACTTCGCGAGGTATTGACATCCACTGACAGACAAAAACCAGAACAGCCATTAAATGAAGACGAGTTGGAATTGTAGAGTTCTCAAGTTTTTAGTGTAGAAAATGCCAATTATGGATTAATTTTTGTACTAGTAATATATTTGGATTACGTGCTGGTGATGAACATGAACCGCGACAAAATGTGAAAGTTTTTAGTGTTGAAAATGCCAAGAGATTAATTTATAATAGTAAAATATTTGAATTATGTGCTGCGGATGAGCATAAGCCGCGATAAAATGTGAAAGTGCGACAAAATGTGAAAGTGCGACTAGATATCAAAATGTAAAGAAATGTGAGACAAAATGCAAGAATATGACTGAGAGTGACGCACATTCGAAAAGTGCTGAAACAGTTGAAAATGATGACTCTTTTACCATAACATGTTCAAAACAGGTTGTAGATGTTCAAATAAATATGTAAATCATGATTTTGTTACTTTTGTCCCTTTTCAACTGATACACGGCCACTTTTCAACTGATACACGGCCACTTTTCAAAAGAGGCCGTGAAAAGTGGCCGTGTATCGGTGTATACCCTCCCATTTTCATCAAAGAGTCGAGAAAAAGTATGGGTATAAATAGGAGTGAGAGACGCCCACATCAGTCAACATCAAAGACGAAACCACGTCCACATCCGCGACATCCCACAGTTGGTCACTCTTGGGAAAACGTGTGCCACAAGCGGAAATCGTCTTTTTCTGTGTACGTCGTGGCGGGCATTTCCTTGTCCCAGTTGGCTTTCAAACCCGACGGATCACAGACCACGTTGTGGACGGCCTTGCTCTCCAGTACCCTGGGTTACCTATTCTTTCTCCGACCTTGAAAACCAAACACAATGAACAACGACCGACCCTTTTACACCACGCTCCCTAGTGACAGTTCCATGATCACGTTACCTGACCAATGAAACAACATCGATCAGCGAGACAATACGATCGGCTTACGCGTTCATTCTTGGTCGCCCTCGAGCGAAGAACCCGAAGTAAAGGTATGCCGGGAACACCACAGCATCGACCCCTCGTATTGTTTCAAGGGTTCAAGGGCGAAGAGGCCAAGGGATCGATCGAAATGGAAACACACATCAAGAGTGACGACTACGAGTCGCTCGGACAAATCCTGAATGTCCTGAACACTAAACTGGATGATTTGTGGAATCGGCTTCCATCTACAACCATTTGGCCAATCAACCCGTCCGCTTGGATCCCAACAACAAGGAAATGACCGACCACGATAAGAAACAGCAAAAGAGCGATTACGAAGGTCGAGAGGTAATCCGTCATGGGGTCGTGCAAAGAGGTTCCTTCGTTTCTTTCAAGAAAGACAACACCAACGATAGAGTGTATCTGAAAATCAATCACGTGCAGGCGCTTTTCTACTTTGACATGTTGCCGAGAATCGATGTTCGTCTGCGTGGTCCCATCGTGTCCATGTTGGGATGGACGGAAAACGAAATGATGATTTCCCTGCAGTCCATAGAAATGACCGGCGACGATGGCCACAGTTTCCTACCTTACTACGCCCACCACACCCCAAATCTTCAAATCCAGTACGATCTGTTTTACGTGTACACGGACATTATCGAACATCAGATTGTGGGCGACATGCAGGCTCCCCTGTTGGACGTGATTCCCAGTCGACGATTGTATCATCGTCCCGCCAGAATTCAATATTTACCATTGAAGTACAGTCGACTAAACTCCATTGGTCTCTATATAAGGAACGGAATGGGAAACGCCGTGACATTTCTCGACGGTAAGGTGGTGGTCCAAGTTCATTTCCGTCGCCGACGATGATTCACGTGTACAAAAGCGGAGTGCTCAGACAGCGAGGGGCCGGTCGTGGTCTGGTAGTGTACAGAGGGGGAATTCTGCGACAACGGGGTGCCGGGCGATGGTCGGGATTGTTGAATGCCGTCAAATCGGTGGGAAAGATCCTGTGGTCGGCCGGCAAAGCGGCCGTGAAAAAGAATGTGGCACAAGTGTTACCTAAAGTAGGACAGAGCGTACTCGACGCGTCAGCGGTCGGGAAAAATGGAACTGGAAGAAAGTCGCTCAGGACAGAGGGGGAATTCTGCGACAACGGGGTGCCGGGCGATGGTCGGGATTGTTGAATGCCGTCAAATCGGTGGGAAAGATCCTGTGGTCGGCCGGCAAAGCGGCCGTGAAAAAGAATGTGGCACAAGTGTTACCTAAAGTAGGACAGAGCGTACTCGACGCGTCAGCGGTCGGGAAAAATGGAACTGGAAGAAAGTCGCTCAGGACACGCTTCGGTCCGCGGTGTCCAACACGATGTCCGACACACTCAGGAACGTGGTCATCCACCTGGAACCTATAAAAGACCCCTCACGATGCCCGTCCACTTCACATCGTCCGAAGAGGAAGACGAAGACACAGGTCAACTCTCACAAACGACGCAAACTAGATATCTTCGATCATGACTACGCAGGTAATGCGCAATGATTCCCGTCCCTGTGCGCGAGACGAATTGCAGAATTTGTTCAGCGTACCCGACACGCAGACGGCCATACACAAAGTGACTAATATCAGAAAGTATCCGCTGACACCCGACTTAAACCACGACGGACCAATCGAATTTCATATTTCCAATAGCACCGAAGATTACATCGATTTGGCCAACATGACGCTGCATTTGGCCCTGAAGGTGACCAAGAACGACGGGAGTGACCTGTTTCATTCGTTGTTCAAAGACGTCAAATTATGCCTGGGAAGAAATGTCAACAGCTGGTGGTCACCACCTCTCTGCCGAACTATCCCTACCGATCGCCTGTCTAAACCAGTCCTGTGGGAAAAAGACACCGACAATCAGTTCGATTCCACGAGATCCGTCGCCACCACTGTGGACGGTGTACGACAGGCGTCGAATAACAAAGGACAAGAACAACGTCAGAAAGGCATCGCTGCCAGTCGCACCTTTGAACTGCAGCCACGTCTAAACTTAGACATGTGTCTACAAGATCGGTATCTGCTTAGCGGTGTGGACGTGCGATTGAAATTGGAAAAACAGTCCCATAAATTTTTTCTGATGTACGGCGAAAGCAACGATGCAAAAGACTACAAAGTCGAGTTCACCAAAGTCTACCGGGATATCCCGTTCGTCACACTGGCTCCCAGTACCCGGACACGCATCGAACAGCAACTTCAATCGTCCAATGTCAAGTATCCCCTGAATCTCGTGGTGGTCCGAGACATGGTCATTCCCGACAACCGCACCAATCATATCCTAGGCAATCTGTTCGACAAGGAAATCCTGCTGAAGAGACTGATCGTGGGGAAGGTGCGCAACACGACCTACGACGGAAGAAAAAACCAGAAATCCGTTCCATTTCGAACACAATCAATTGGAAAACATCAAACTGACCAAGCACGGGGAAATCGGGAGCGAATACGACGTGAACTTTCCCCAGCGACAAGCCATCACACCCTACCTGGATTTGATGAAAAGGGCGGCCGTCTTAAACACCAGAGAAGACCTGGACCTCCGTTTCCACAACTATATCAATGGGTACACCCTGTATTGTTTTGATTTGACCAACGACCACGGAGCCGACGGTAACTTCTTTCATCCGAATGAGACAGGTAACCTGACTTTGGAACTCAAGTTCGGTGCGGCCCCGACAAATCACCGCAGTCTTGTTCTGTTTGCCGAATAAGACAATGTCTTGGATATCGACCGCTACCCACAAGTCATCACCGATTGGTGAGGCTCTCTCCAACCGACAACTGACACAAGCTTTAAAAATACCCATCTCCCCTCTAGCATTTTCGGGGGCGTGTGGGCTCGTAATCACCTGGATATACTACACCCGACCTCGTACCCCAAAGCCTACGTCATCAACACGGACGACGAAGACCAACCGGGCAAACATTGGACCGTGTTTGTGTGCGAAGGGCCAAATCACGTCACCTTCTTTGATTCCTATAGTTGTCCCCCTGATATCTATGGAGAAGCCTTTCGACATTTCGTTCAAGATCAAACAACTCGACTACCAACCCAGATGGATTCAAGGACTCGACAGTGTCGTGTGCGGACATTATTGCTTGTATTTTCTGTATCATCGATTTCACGTTCCTTCCCCATACCCCCTTTCCGTTTTCGGTCGCGTGTATCGTGTAAGCGATATACTCGTCGAACAATGGGCTAGGGATCATTTTCCCAACTTGGAAGAGAAACAGAAGAAGGGACAACGATTTCGATGCTTTTTTTGCTCTGTAAATTCGTTTTGTTTAAAATTTCTCTTTTGTCATGATAACTTTGTAAGTTTTCGTTTGAACCATAAAATGTTCAATAAAATGCTTTGTCAACAACATAGCACGTGTCTGTTTTTCTTGTGATGTCATGCTATTCTGATTGGTGAAAAATGGTATCGTCCAAACACATTAGACTCGTCCCGTCCGGAGCCATAAATAGGAGTGTCTGAGATGTCACAAGCCCTTCAGAGAACATGAGCAACAGAAATAAAGACGAAATCAACCACCATACCGGACAACAAAACCAAATGGAAGGAAGAATGGTCCAGGCCTTACAATCACTAACAAGCCCCAAGGAAGAATTGCACCGCCCTGCCATTCAAGCGGACAAATCGATTTGTCGATTTATATATAAATATATATATATATATATATATATAAGAAAAACATATATAAAACGATCTAACTCTCAGTTAATCATATAAGTAAAATTCAAGTATTTGAGAAAAAACGCTAAAAATTAAAATTTTGGCTCGAACACCACCAACAGTTCCTTTCTAAAACTGAAATTTGCTAATAAAGGCATTGATGCTATCGGGTTAAGCCAAATATTACACCATAAGCAAGTCACAGCACACATCCCTCCTTACTTCAAAACTGTTACTGTTCCTAGGATTTCTTATACGTATACTAAACCCATTGCATCCAAAATATTTAATTACAGAAACGCATTATCTAACATCAATGCAAAAGAATTATATGATGACCCTCTACCCTGTTCTTGCTCTACGTCGTCCTTCATTTACCAACCAGCTGGACATGTAGTCACTGGTGATTTAAACATAGTCCAGAATAATAAGTTACGTGAGATTTTGTCCAAAGGACCCAAATACCGGGAACCGCAACCATTTTCATGGGATCAAAATTTCAAACTTATTATGAATGCCGTAGAGGACTACGCCAGATCATGGGCCAAGAGGGAAGATGTTATCTCTGATAACTCTCTCAGATTGGACTAAGTTTATCAGTCGTTTACTTAAACGCAGAATTTATATGCAACGTTTGTTAGTTGATACTAGGCCTAAATCTATTTTCAATGATGTTAGCATTGTTGAAAATCTCAACGCCTTACATGACAATTATGTCATTGTACCGGCTGACAAAGCGTCCAATATTATTATGACTGCCTGTTCAAAGAACTTAATTTCGGGAAATCAATCGACAGTGCTACGTATAAACGCACTACGCTTAGTAAGGATGAAATTATATCCAATCACAGATCTGTACTCACTTCATTTGGTACTCCATGTGGAGATACCCATACAGATCTGCCCTTGTTATATTGGATACCTAAACTACATAAAAATCCCTACAAGCAACGTTTTATAGCAGGTTCATCCCGTTGTTCCACAAAACCACTTTCAAAAGTATTGACATCCAGAGAGTATTCAAAAATACTGCGACAAAATATACTCTCGTAGTGGTTTTAATCAAATGTGGATATTAAAAAATTCCAAAGAATTACTTGATGGTTTACAATCTAGATCACTTGCTTCAATCTCATCTATACAAACGTTTGACTTTTCTACTTTGTACACTAAAATTCCCCATAGTAAATTAAAAGCTCGGTTAAAAGACATTATTCACAGCGTCTTTTCATCTAAATCAGGAAATGTTAGATATCAATATTTAGTTGTTAATTACAATTCCACATATTTTGTGAAGAACCATAGTGATTCCAAAAATAAATTCACCGCCAACAAGATAATTCAGATGTTGGATTTTTTAATTGATAATATCTTTGTTGAATTTGGAGGGGAAATTTATCAGCAAGTTGTAGGTATCCCCATGGGCACAAACTGTGCACCTTTGCTTGCTGATTTGTTTCTCTATTCCTACGAAGCCGATTGCATACAGGCACTTGTAAAATCAAATAAACGATTAGTCAGACATTTTAATTTCACTTATCGATATATCGATGATGATCTATCACTGAATAATCCAAAATTTAGTGATTATGTAGAATTCATATATCCTGATGAGCTCGAAATTAAAAACACTACTGACGGTGACAATTACGCTTTCTACTTGGATTTGCATCTCGATTTTGACAATTGCCATAAACTTAGTATTAAATTGTACGATAAACGTGATGGCTTTGACTTTCCGATTGTTAACTTTCCATTTATTAGTAGTAACATTCCAATATCACCAGCTTATGGAGTGTTTGTGTCTCAACCAAATCGTTACGCGAGAGCTTGTTCATTTTATTCTGATTTTTTAAGTAGATCGAGGCATTTGTCATCTAAGCTTCAACTACAGGGATACTTGCGAACTAAACTTATTAAAACCTTTAAAAAGTTTTATGGCCGTCATATTGACTTGATTGGTAAATATAACATGTCTCTCTCGGCTATGATTCTAGATATATTTAACTGACGCGTATACTATCTCCCTGATAATGTCTGTCTACTACATCGTTAACACTGTTCATCACGTGCATTTTGAATACCGATAGTTTATTGGCCAATCACGCCTAATAGTTTGGATGCAGCTATGGCGGGTGTGGCGCCAGGCAGGGTAAGCTTACTCTTCCGGACACCTGTTACCACTGTTTGTCGTGTATGTTGTACACGGTGAACAGTCCATATGCTGATTACACTATTTTGCCTTATTACACTATTTTGCCTATACTGGGGTTTTTTTTTGGTTTTTTTTAGGACTTTGAATTTTGTCTAATGGTTTGGATTGTTCGTACTTGGTTTTATTTTATTTCATCGTTATCAAACGAATCGTCAGGCCATTTTAATGCGTTACTATGCTGTTACAATAACGTTACGTCATAACAGAGGACAATGACTATGTGAAATATAAAAATTAAAACGAAATAACATTAATTAAATATCAAACATAATTAAAATAATCACCCCTTAGCATTCAAAATTGGGTTATATTTAGCGATAAAGTTGCTTTCTTTTGTTTCCAAGAGATCATTATCACTAATATTGAGTTTGTACAAAGGAAATATCTTGAATTGACCTTTACCACAAATATCCAAATGTTCGCTCACCGGCAAAACTCTATTTCTTGCGAGTTTTATATTAGAACGATGTTGGTTAATTCGTAAATTCAACTGATCAGTAGTTTTTCCAATGTACTTGCCATTACAACCATTACATATTAATAAGTAAATCACATACTTCGATTTGCAATTCATATTTTGTTTAACATAGAATTTAACATCTTTAGTAATTTGGACAAATGTTCCTTCTAATATATCGGAACATGTCATACATCGTAGGTCCCCACAATTGGATACACGGGGTACCGAAATATCAGAATCAAACTTTGATAATGTTAATATTCTTCTAAGATTTTGAGGTTGTTTTAGACTATTTATAATTTTTGAATTATTTAGGATGTATTTTAATTTACGACTATTGTTCTTTAAAATATCCAACCGTCCCTTTACAATGGACTACCCTCTTTCTTGAGAAGGATTAAATGTTGTCACAGGTGTTATATTATTAGAATCGTTGTCTTTTATTTTGGGTTTTCTGAGATCAGCAATGTTATACCAATATTTATCATGTTTAAAGGATAATGTTGTTTTGTGAGGAATTCCCTTAGCTCTTTCAGACGTTTTGATTTATCCTCTTCCGAAGATACAATTGTACATATCCGTCTTGCAAGATTATAAGGAATATTCCTTTTGGTATGCGCTGGATGACATGAACGAAAGTCTAAGTATTCATGTGTATCAGTGGTTTTATAAAATAAGTCGGTTCTTATTTCTCCAGTGGATAAGAGCCTTACTGACACATCTAGAAAATTGAAACTTGTTGTACTTGTTTCGATCGTGAAATTTAAACTTTTGTTCATCGAATTAAGCAGGGAATGGAGTTGAATAAGGAGTTCTGGATTATTTGGCAATATTATGAAGCAATCATCCAGAAATCTCCTCCATGCTGCTTCAATGAATAATTGTGTTTCACGACCAAAATTCTGTCCAATTTCAGAATACCACAATTCTTCCAAATACCCAAGAGTAAGCGTTGCATATGTTGGGCCAACTTTAGTGCCCATAGCTACCCCTTTAATTTGATCATAAAATTGCCCAGCAAAATAAAATATATTATTTGAGAGAACAATTTGAAGTGCTTCTACAACAAATGATTTTGGAAATCTTATTGGGCAGTCTGTATTCAGCTTATCTATCCAGTAATCCACAGCCTTTAATCCAAGATCTTGTTCGATGTTCTGTATAAATTTTCAACATCAAAACTGACTAAAATGCTGTTAGCGTCTACAGATTCTGGTAGTTTGCACAAAAAGTCTATGTCATCTCGTAAAAAGCTTTTCACCTATGTACAAAAAGGTTTTAGGATAATATCTACAAAGTTGCTCAATCTTTGTGTACTACTATTAGGCCCCCCTACTACGGGTCTAAACTTTAAATCAGCTGGATCTAAAATGGTTATGATAGCTTTGTTTTGCGTAGATACAGCTTTCTAGATAAGGGTACTTTAATGCACTTTAGGCAGACCATAGAAATTTGCATGATGGGATCATGATTTGTGAGGTAACTTATTTCTTTTGACGTTAATAGCGCTTTGTTTGCTATCGTGAAATTAATTACCTTTCTCTTAACTTTTTGTTCTATAATGTCAGTAGTAAGTTTGTAATATTCTTCATTATTAAGAAGTTCACAAATCTTATTATGATAAAATGACTTATTGATGAAAACGATAGCCCCTCCCTTATCTGCTTGTTTTGTTATAATATTAGGATTTTTGCTTAAATTATTAATACTTTTCCTTTCCTTGAAAGTAATGTTTGACTTAACCTCTTTTGACCGAATATTGTGATTCTGAGTATTTCCTATGTATTCATCCAAGTGTGGGTCCCTACCTGTATTTGGTGTGAACGTTGATTTGTTCCACACTAGACTTTTAGACTCGGTGCGATGAAGCTGTGTAGGGTCATTATCATCGCTTACTTCTACTTCCGTAAAGTATTCTGCTAATCGTAACTTACGACAAAACTTTGAAATTTCCGATTGCAGGAGTTCTTTGTTCTCTTTCGGAGAAGGAGTAAACTTTAACCCTTTTGACAACAATTTTATATCATCTTCGGTGAGGTTATAGTCTGAAATGTTTATAACTGTGGGATCTAATTTTGCTGTTGTTTTCGACCCCTCTTCCATCGGTCTCGCTTTGTTTGATGGCGCACTTCTAAAGAATTATAATCACCATTCTTGTCAGTTGAATTTGTCACTTTCCGGGGGCTGTTGTTGTAACTTCGTTCGTACCCCTCTTTCCTGCTCGCATATTGATTTACAGGCCGGTTATTGTAGGGTCTGAAGCTAGTTTACCTGGTTGGGCTTGAAGCATTGATATGTAGTCTTTGGGGTGAGAAGTACATCTTCTTATTTGTTTGAACCCGCCTCAAATTTCCCGGAACGTTTGACAATTGGTTGGTTTTTGTTGGTTTCTTTTCCAGAGGGTTAATGTTGCCTGTAGCTTCTGCGTAGCTTTTCTTGGTGTTGTTTACCTTTTTGAAAAAGCTACTACCATGAATCTCTTCATACGACATTAACCACTCCTTTTTTGTATCCCACGTTTTCAGGTTATTGGCATCGTCTTGTGTATTTTCACTTAACCATATCTGTCGTAGATACTCTCGAACTTCCGCAACTGGCACTTCCGAAATTCTTTCCAGGATGCTGTTATCGACGTCAGATATTTCCTTTTGTCGAGTTTCTGCATTTAAATTCATCAGTTTTACCTGGACAGAAAAGTTATATATTGCCTTCTCTTTGCGGATTTTTTTATGGATGCCTCCTTTTCGCCTTGTATCGGTTTCATTCTGTATTTTATAGGAATGAATGGACTTCGTCTCGTTAACCATTCCTCATAAATTGCCGCTTGTTGACGTTTGTTGTAGGCAATCCATGACAGCCTGTGTATTCCACAGCTTACACATGTCTAGCTTACAACGGTTATCATTTTCGGCGATTTTTTCTACCGTTAAAACGTGTGTCGATGGACCTACTGTAGCTTGCCTCTGTTGTAAGAGAGATTTGTTAATGTGTTGCATAATTGGGAAAGCTCATTATTAGTGTCATCCGCTTTCTCAAAGCCCTTGGAACACATATCCAATAATTGTTTGGTTGCCTCCATCGAAGTTTCAAGCTGTATCCGTAACATGTTAACTTCTCCTTGTAAATTAGCAACCATCCCAGCTAAATCTTCTATTGCCGTTTGAGACGCATTTTAGATTTCTTCGGTTTTGGTTCTTTCTCCGCCATGAGAGTGTTAGAAATAAGAAAAAAATATATAAAACGATCTAACTCTCAGTTATTCATATAAGTAAAATTCAAGTATTAGAGAAAAAATACTAAAAATTAAAATTTTGGCTAGTACTTTCATCGTTATCAAACGAATCGTCAGGCCATTTTAATGCGTTACTATGCTGTTACAATAACGTTACGTCATAACAGAGGACAATGACTATGTGAAATATAAAAATTAAAACGAAATAACATTAATTAAATATCAAACATAATTAAAATAATCACCCCTTAGCATTCAAAATTGGGTTATATTTAGCGATAAAGTTGCTTTCTTTTGTTTCCAAGAGATCATTATCACTAATATTGAGTTTGTACAAAGGAAATATCTTGAATTGACCTTTACCACAAATATCCAAATGTTCGCTCACCGGCAAAACTCTATTTCTTGCGAGTTTTATATTAGAACGATGTTGGTTAATTCGTAAATTCAACTGATCAGTAGTTTTTCCAATGTACTTGCCATTACAACCATTACATATTAATAAGTAAATTACATACTTCGATTTGCAATTCATATTTTGTTTAACATAGAATTTAACATCTTTAGTAATTTGGACAAATGTTCCTTCTAATGTATCGGAACATGTCATACATCGTAGGTCCCCACAATTGGATCAAGGGGTACCGAAATATCAGAATCAAACTTTGGTGATGTTAATATTCTTCTAAGATTTTGAGGTTGTTTTAGACTATTTATAATTTTTGAATTATTTAGGATGTATTTTAATTTACGACTATTGTTCTTTAAAATATCCAACCGCCCCTTTACAATGGACAACCCTCTTACTTGAGAAGGTTTAAATGTTGTCACAAGTGTTATATTATTAGAATCGTTGTCTTTTATTTTGGGTTTTCTGAGATCACCAATGTTAAGTTTAGAGGCATTTTCTATACCAATATTTATCAAGTTTAAAGGATAATGTTGTTTTGTGAGGAATTCCCTTAGCTCTTTCAGACGTTTTGATTTATCCTCTTCCGAAGATGCAATTGTACATATCCGTCTTGCAAGATTATAAGGAATATTCCTTTTGGTATGCGCTGGATGACATGAACGAAAGTCTAAGTATTCATGTGTATCAGTGGTTTTATAAAATAAGTCGGTTCTTATTTCTCCAGTGGATAAGAGCCTTACTGACACATCTAGAAAGTTGAGACAGGTTGTATTTTTTTCGATCGTGAAATTTAAACTTTTGTTCATCGAATGAATTAAGCAGGGAATGGAGTTGAATAAGGAGTTCTGGATTATTTGGCAATATTATGAAGCAATCATCCAGAAATCTCCTCCATGCTGCTTCAATGAATAATTGTGTTTCACGACCAAAATTCTGTCCAATTTCAGAATACCACAATTCTTCCAAATACCCAAGAGTAAGCGTTGCATATGTTGGGCCAACTTTAGTGCCCATAGCTACCCCTTTAATTTGATCATAAAATTGCCCAGCAAAATAAAATATATTATTTGAGAGAACAATTTGAAGTGCTTCTACAACAAATGATTTTGGAAATCTTAGTGGGCATTCTGTATTCAGCTTATCTATCCAGTAATCCACAGCCTTTAATCCGAGATCTTGATCGATGTTACTGTATAAATTTTCAACATCAAAACTGACTAAAGTGCTGTTAGCGTCTACAGATTCTGGTAGTTTGCACAAAAAGTCTATGTCATCTCATAAAAAGCTTTTCACGTATGTACAAAAAAGTTTTAGGATAATATCTACAAAGTTGCTCAATCTTTGTGTACTACTATTAGGCCCTCCTACTACGGGTCTAAACTTTAAATCAGCTGGATCTAAAATGGTTATGATAGCTTTGTTTTGTGTAGATACAGCTTTCTGGATAAGGGTACTTTTATGCACTTTAGGCAGACCATAGAAATTTGCATGATGGGGATCATAATTTGTGAGGTAACTTATTTCTTTTGACGTTAATAGCGCTTTGTTTGCTATCGTGAAATTAATTACCTTTCTCTTAACTTTTCGTTCTATAATGTCAGTAGTAAGTTTGTAACATTCTTCATTATTAAGAAGTTCACAAATCTTATTATGATAAAATGACTTATTGATGAGAACGATAGCCTCTCCCTTATCTGCTTGTTTTATTATAATATTAGGATTTTTGCTTAAATTATTAATACTTTTCCTTTCCTTGAAAGTAATGTTTGACTTAACCTCTTTTGACCGAATATTGTGAAGGTCATTAATCATGATGTTGAAGAGTGTGTGGTTTATAACAGAACCCTGGGGTGTGCCATTTTCGAGTTCGTATTTGTTGCTTATTGAGAGACCTACATTAACTTGTATTTGGCTATATCTTAGAAAATCCTCGATCCAGTGGAACATTCGTCCTGTTACCCCTAGTCCATGTACTTTTTTGAGTAGGCCATCCACCCAAACTAAGTCAAATGCCTTGGTCAGGTCGACGAATACTGCACATAGATTATTGTTCTTTTTAGATAGTGAAGTCATGATGTCATGCTGTAACCTTACAATATGATCAATGGTGGAGCGCTGCTGTCTATATCCACTTTGATTTGGACTGATGAATCCATTAGTTTCACAGTAATATTTTAGCCTGTTATTTACCATAGTCTCAAGTGTTTTGTTTTCCAGACATTTGAGATTTTAGTTTTATCATTAGTACTATCACAGAATGCCATCCAGTGTTTTTCTTTTGCCTCTGAAATGACCTATCTGGCCTTTGCATCGCACTTTGTATACAAAGATTTATTCTCTGAGGACCAGACGCGGAATAGTTTTTTTTAGGTGATTTTTTCCTTTCGTTTACGGCTGTTTGACATTCTGGGGACCACCAAGGTTTTGGGGCGCCTTGAGTTTTCCCACCTGTTGTTCTGGGGATGGAACCTTCTGCTACACTAAAGATCGCACGCGAAATATTCTCGGTAAATATATTTGTATCATCGTGTCTAACTGCGCTAGGGTCGATTTCTTCACAGTAGTGTTGAAAAAGAACCCAGTTTGCGTGTTGAAGTTTCCATCTTTGTTTGCACGTGACTGGTTCTTTGTTCACGTTTGAGTTTATTTCAGTTAAGACTATTAGACGATTACTTACTAGCGTATTATTTATGACTTGCCACTTACAGTTTAAAGCTATACTGGGAGATGTTAGGGTAAGATCAAGGTGGGTTGCACCCAGTTTGTTGCCAGAACCGATACATGTTGGGTCACTGTTATTTAGTAGAACTAAATTGGAATTATTCAGTTTATCCTCAGCATTATTATTAAGAGGGGAGCCCCAGGTGGAGTGGTGACTGTTAAAATCTCCACATATACAGAGCGCCATGGAAAACGCATCACTTTTTTTCCCCAAATATTTTATTACTAGGTGGTTTTGTATGTATAATAGTATGCAATACTATGAACTATTGTTTCACACAATGCTCCCAAACGCAAAAAAAATATTGGCCCGTGTGCATAAAAAAAATTGCACGAGATGCACATGAAAACCCCAATATTCACGTGCAGCATTGTGTGGTAGCCCTTTAAAAGCATGCTTTCAACTTAATGTGCAGTACATGAACTGTGAAACGTCAATCTGTCATAATTTGTTGTTGGACGTATGAAGGAATCGAGCTAGAGATGCCGAGGCTTACTGAAAATCAACGGAATGCAGCCATGGGAATGTCCAGGGCTGGCATGTCTACACGTGCTTTTGCCAGACACTTCAATTGTCATCAGTCCACGGGAGCCACGGTGGCTAGGTGGTTAAGACGCTAGCTCGCTAGCCTGGAGGTCGGGTGTTCGATCCTTGCATTAGCCGAGAAAGTTCATCCAGATTTTCCGGGGTGGTTCCCCCTTGTCAGTGATGCAGGACGGAGGGCCTGACCAGGACAGCTGTCTAGTCCTTCGGATGATACGAAAAACCGAGGTCTCGTGTATACATTGGAATGCGCGTAAAAGATCCCTTGGCAGTTGGAATTCGATATAAGAGTAGGCGATAGTGCCGCTGCCTGCGCAAAATTTCCCTCATAGCACACTGTATGGCGTATGCCCGTCTTCATTAGCCCAGTATAGGAGCAGAACAGTAGGACGTTAAACCCCATTTCATTTCATTTCGTCAGTCCACTATTGTAAAGTTGGTGGAACGTGTTCGAGTTACTGGATCAACACGTGACCGTCAACGTCCTGGTCCACAACGCGTTACAACCCAGGCTCAAGACCGCTACATCCGGGCCACTCATCTGTGTGACAGATTCCGCCCAGCGACTCGAACAGGTGCAGCAGTCGTCGGAAGACAAGGACCAGTAAGTGCCACCACCGTAAGACGTCGTCTAAGAGAAGTAGGACTCCGTGCACGACGACCTTATGTTGGATCATCACCGTGCGTTTAATATGGGCTCAAAGGACACCAGACATGGAGAAGAGTAGACTGGCAAAGTGTGCTCTTCAGTGATGAGAGTCGCTTTCATCTTTTTCACGCTGATGGCCGTCAACATGTGTGGAGACGTCTTGGGGAACGTCTTGCAGACTGCTGCGTCTTCGAAACGAATCGATAGGGTGGGGGAAATGTAATGGTGTGGGGAGGCTTCACATTTCATCACCGGACCGCCCTACACATTTGCAGGGGTCGCGTTAATGCTGTAGCCTACCGTGATGATGTCTTGCAACAAATTGTTGTTCCGATGTTTCGAGCGCACCCACAACTTCAGCACTTCCAACAGGATAATGCACGTCCGCATACCGTCCGTTTTAGTATGGACTACCTGACTGCTAACAACATCAATGGGTTGGACTGGCCAGCCATGTCTCCGGACATGGCACCGATAGAACATGTCTGGGATGAGATTGGGCGCCGTCTGTATCGGAGACCACAGATGCACACCATTGCTGCTTTAGAAGCTGCTCTTGTCCAAGAATGGAACAATTTGCCACAGGCCTTCTTTCAAACATTGGTAAATTCCATGCGACGTCGTTGCACAGCGTGCGTAAGTGCCCGTGGAGGACACACGCGCTACTGACATCTGTGTCGTACTTTTGGTTTTGACCCCTCTGACTTTGTACCGTTGATTACAGATTAAACATCCATAAGTGTACAAATGTGTTGTTATTGATGTGTTCCCATTTGAATATTGTTCACAATAAGAAGCAAAATAAATAAGATATGTTTACAGGTTCATTTTATTATACGAACAACTAAGTGATGTGTTTTCCGTGGCGCTCAGTTTATAATAATGTCTTTAGTTTTTATTTGATCATATTTTATTTTATAAATGTTAACTACGGTTATATTGTGTTTGTCGGTTGTTGCTAATTCTAACCCGATTACCTTTACTTCACCAGAGTCTATTCTAATAAACTTATATGAGAGTTGTTCACTCACGAATATTGCAACGCCCCCAGAACCCCATTTTGTGAGGTTAATACGATCTTTCCGCAAAAGTGTGTACCCCTTTAGTTTTGGGTCCTTCTGCTTTGGACCTAATTTTGTTTCCTGTATGCATATTATGTCAATTTTGGATTTTTCTTCTGTATTTTTTCATTAGCCTTAGGATTCTTGTTTTTTATGCACATGTCCTTTATTCGATGTCGCCTCGGCATGAACAGACACGACCGTTGTTCGTTTGGGTAATTTCCTTTTCAAGGGGGATTTGCTTTCCCTTCGTTCGATTGGCTTATGGTTGAGCGATGTAATCATCACCTGGGTTGTCAGATAACATCTCGTTACAAACCCCAATATCCGATTCAGCTTTCTGAGTATTGTTAACCCCTTGATTAGGGATTGTGCTATTTATTTCTAGATGATTGTCAATAATAAACCTTTTTGCACTCGGTTTAATAACGTTAATAACGGAGTCCTTGTCCGTTGAGTTATTTATACAAGTAATTACACCAGGTGTTGTTTCTGTCTTTAAAAGTTAGGGTCCAGTAATTATGCGATTCTTTTGGTTTATCCTTATCTAGATTTAATTTATCAGTAAATATATTTTGCCTCTCAACGTCCCCTTCTCGTGTATTCCTGGATGACGTTCAAAATAATTTTGCTTCCTTAAATGAAATGTTCTTAGAATATTGAATTTTAAGAATTTCTGTTACTTCAATAAATTTGGTGCAAGTTTTGTCAGTTGACCTGTGGCTTTCGCCACAGTTAGCACATTTTAATATTTCAGATGACAGTTTCTACATATTTTGACACGGGGATACTGTTCTAATCTGATAACCTAATTTTACTTTTTCCGGGACCTGACCCCTTTTAAACGTGACTTGTACGGTTCCTGATTTTTTGCCATCTGGGATTGTATACCTATATACACTTATTACTTCATACCCATTGGATTGAAGGTCGTCTAAGATTTCTTCGTTTATGTATTCACATGGGATAGCATGAACAATACCCTGCTCCTGGGTTAGAGATAGGGGTGGGACAATTACCACTTATACTCCGTTTAGTTGTTCGATCTTGCACGCCATTTCTGCATCACTGGCATTTATTTTCCAACGCGAGTCGCACGTTCCCATTTTTCAATATTTTAATTTCAGGAGTGTCGTTTATTCCCCATTTGCTTTTGATTTCGACGCCGATCGTTTTGGTCTTTATAGCTATAGATTTTGTATAATCCTTAGTCTTAACGATGACAACTTCGGTGTATTTATTAGTAATTAATTTATCAGTATGTTTACAAGTGCCTGCCGTTTTAAAACAGTTAGGAAGTGGTGTATTTAAAAGACATTCAACATAGCTTGAACATTTTGTATTCATGGCCGCCATATTGATTCTAAGTAAACAAATAAAGTTTTGCGAATAACTCGAGATTTTAATTGAGAATTCTAAGTCAAATTACAGAGACAATAAGCCGCCCGCTTATAATATTAGTAATTCGTTATAGGTTGTAGTATATTTGTACTTAGCTTCTCGTAATGTTGGATTATCTTTGCTTGCTACGCCTGGGTGAGCAGAGAGCTGTGTGAATACGTCCGTTCCGTTCGGTTGTTTGGTTTGTGATCATGGGAATTTATATATGGTGTCTTAAAAGAAGTAGTTTCATTACGGAAAATAAGTTAAAGGTTTAAAAGCTAACAATAGACAGAGGTTTTGAAATTTATAATGACTGTCCATTGATTTAGGGTGTTATATACTATTAGGATAATATGTGACATCAAGGACTAGTTTCTACGGTTCTGTCGGTTAATATCAATGAGATTAATTGTCCGGCAATGGAGAAACCACCGAGGTAATCATGTAGATTAGGTTCATACTCACTCTTATTGGATTGATAAATAGTCCGACAAAAGAGAAGCAATGACTTCTGTTCAAGATTAGATTGATGAATTTTCCGACAAAGTAATAAACCAGTCAAGCAAGGAAGATTAAGCTGGTAAACAAGTAGGTGTATAGACGGTATAATACGATAAATACGCTGATCACTTAATTACCTAATCAATCCAGCGTATTATCAACGATAATCGGGATGAGTGGTAGTTATACACTCAGTACACTATATTAATCTTGAAATTCTGAATATCATTCATCATATCTTGATGTCCGATTGGGGATATTGCTGACCGGACATTTAGAAAATAGCGTAGGACATGTCCGGAATGTACGGACGAAATCCCAACAATTAAGAAACCGAAATTTGACACGAAAAGTGACGAATTTCGCAACTTTCGACACAAATTTTCATACTGTTGTGGGTTAGTTGACAACGATTTTATTTTTTATGTTGTTAGAACAGGTCAAGCTGCAAATAAAACGATTTCCATTTTTATCGCCAACCCAGCTCCAGTGGGTGACCATTATTATATGGCAGGATGAGACCTGGACTATAGACAAGGAGTAGGGTCGCCTGTCCAACGTCGTGGGTTTTCTCCAGGTCCTCCGGTTTCCTCCCACTGCTAAAGACCCCTACGCGCAAGCGAATTATCGAAATAAAATTGAACCATATGTTAGTCCCGAAATGACATAGTTTGTGTCGAGTTGACGTTAAACCCCATTTCTCTCTCTCTCTCTGATCCGGACTATAATCACCAACCAAAACTTAGTTCGTCATTTGTCGATTAACGGCTATAGCAATGCTACAAAAATGGTCGAAATTTGACCGGAAAATGACGACAATACGCCGAAAAACGTAATCGGCTGTATCTCAGAAACGGTTGATTTCTAAAATCGGCGATTTTGGCTGGGGAGTAGACTCGATAGGTTGACCAAAACCTGTAAATATGAACTAAATCGGCCGACCCCCACCTTCGAACCTTCTGCGCGGTTTTCTCGTGGAATGGCTCTTAGGAGTAAAAATCAGAAGCCATTCAAAGTTAAACCTAATACCTATGAAAACTATTATTAATCAATAAGAAACCCTTAAAGGGGGGGGGGGATATACAATTATACTAAAACAACAGTTGATACTAATAAACCCTTAATCTTCATTACGGAATAAGAACAAAAAGTAATTAAGAAAATGTAAATAAGAAATCATAATTATTGATATATCATTAATCTCATTAATATCCAACTCCTATATGAGGATTAAAACAGTTAGCATATAACAACCCATATTATAATAATTATTATTAAAGGATTTTAAACATATATACTAGTAACGAAATAATAAAAGACACAAACTACAACTGTACTGATTAAGATTAAGTGTAAACATTAATAATAAGGTCCTCCAAAATGAACGACAATGCTTCTTGAGTATCATAAACAATAGAACACGTACTAAAAGCAAAACAATGTAGTAGAACCCAATATCCTATTAATTAAAGTGACGCTCTATCGAGAGTTATTCCTATTAAACCACCAGGATAATTTTGATTTCGAAGGTTCTTGTAATCTTATGATACGATTGTACAAATTCTCCTAGCAGGATGTTTCTATTTGTATGAGAAGGCTGACATGAATTGAAATCTAAGTACTGGTGCGTGTCAATAGTTTTATAATATAGTTTTATAAAATGTCACCATTTTCAGATAATGTTATTGTAACATCTAAAAAGTTAATTTTAGTGTCAACGACAATTTGAATTGTGACAAAACAAATCTCATGTATACATCTTCACTTGCAATGGTTGTCAAAATGTTTCGGGCACACATCTACGGGATAGAGTACGCAACCATCGACGGAATTGTAATAGCCATATCTTTAGATGTGCACAACACCTACAAATAAATTTTTAATTGTTCCCTTTTTTATAAAATGAAAGCCGCTGAAATTTTCCCTTTTTATAAAATGAAAACCGATGACATCTCGAAAAGAAAATTAATGGAAAAAACATTTTATTAAAAAAATACGTTCCTCGAAGTCAATAAGTAACAAATATATATTGTATTGACACAACGTAAAGCTGTACTACTTTGTTGCACTGTAAACGATAAAAAGATAAAAGGTATTTTCAGGCTATGTAAATTTTAATGTGCCACAATAATTTAAATTTCTGAAAAGGTAAATGAAACTTCTTTTCGGTGATATTCTGTGTAATATCTGAAATGTCGTAATATGATCCGTATTTTGACATTTAAGACTCCACCCACCCCTGCCAATCAATTAATATAGTTAAATAGCGTACAACTATTAATATTTAAAGTCAAAAAAACGATCTTAAAAAGAAATTCTCGATATCTGGCCCTATACACCCGGAAAGAATGTTTATTGATTGCTACAACATGTACATTTTCAAAATTGTAAAATATTTTCTGACATTCATATTTACGTACCTTGTTAAAGCAGATATAGTATTAGCTATTAGCTATGTTACTGGCACATTCATGATTACATGATTTAGAAGAGATAAAGCTCTCTTTCGTTTGTCCAAAGAAATATGTCAATATGTCGCTATCAGACAAAATCTAATTTCTGAGAATAGACTACTTTCTATTTATTTTATTTAATGCTAGATCATATTAACCCAATATATATATGGAGAGAGACATAACACGCACGCGATTTTTCTTATTGTATATATGTTTGCTCGATTCGCCTTTGTTGTATGGTGACTTATTGTATGCCAGGTTGATTTCCGCACATGTCGTCATAATGTTCCGGTTCGATGAATTTCGAGAAATGTTGTTTTTTTGGAGAAATGTTATTGAAGAAATGTTTTTGGAGAAATGTTTTGCAAGATTTGTATTTGGAGATTTGTATTTAGAAATTAGTTGTTCGAGATTATTTTTTTCGTTGTATTTCTATGATGAAATGTAAATGCAAATTATTTTTTTGATTTACTAAAATAAATTTTATCTTTATATTAAAATAAAATTAAATTAAACAAAAATACATTGTTCAAATCTGATATGACAAATGTCTGATTTGTAAAACAAATGTCTGATTTGTAAAACAAACGTCTGATTTTAAGATACAAATGTTTATTTTATTGACAAATGTCGAAATACGAAAACAAATGAAGAAATAAGGATTAAGGACTATGAATTAAGAACTAAGAATTAGCAACACTTCTGCAGACAATAAAAACTGTGTAAAACAAAGGAAAACAAAGACAGCCAAAAATCAAAATTTAAAGAGCTGTTTGGTCTTCCATAGATTATTAGCGGCCGTTTTGTTTTTTTGTGGGGGGGGGGGGTCGTTCGTTTTGACTTGGCACAGTTTTTAATTTTCTGCTGAAATGGAAAAAATCGCTAAACTCGGTGACTTCTGCAGACAATAAAAACTGTGTAAAACAAAAACAGCCAAAATTCAAAATTTAAAGAAGTTTTCCGAACAATATAAATAGCGTTCTGTGGCTTCACGGAGGGCATTAAAATTGATGAATAATGATATCAATATGAAGTTGGTGGGAGTATGAAGTTAATTAGTGTATGAACTTTATTATTTTAATGGAGGCATGGAAATAAGAAATGGTATTTATGGGAGCATGACATGAATTTGGCGATTCTGTAACATAAAATAAAATACGGAGTTGTCCTAAGTGTTTGCTGTGTATGGCGACCTTAAAATAAGTTACTCATTGGCTTCTCCGTATCTTGTAATAACAAGATAGGTTATCTTAGACTATCTTGTAATTACAAGACAGCTATCTTTTAATTACAAAATAGCCTGTCTTGTAATTACAAGATAATCAGATTTTTATTTTATTTAATTGACCGTAATGGCTTCCGTAGATACCGAGCTGGAAAATTGGAATAATATTTTTTTGAATAAGCAAAATATAGCAATTTTGGCACCAAATTTGGATGATCTGTTATTCGGACAATAATCTTTTTGGACAGACAAAATTTTACCACTGTATGGCAAATGCACATTTATATAAATATGAATTCTGCTTTCAGATTCATAAAAACTGATTACAAAGTAGCTAAAAGTGTAAACTATACTTTCCGATACATTGATGCACCTATAAATGATAACGGAACTTTCAACAAATATAAAAGTGAAATATATCCCCCAGAACTTATATTAAATAAAGAAAATTCTGGCACTATAAATGCACCTGTTCTTGACTTGGATATTAATATAATTAACAGAAATTAATGTCGGTATTTTCGACAAACGGGCAATTTTGTTTTTTAAGTGATCAAATACCCGTTAATTTATAGCAACATACCAGATGTCACGCTATATAATGTTTTCTATTCATAGGCATTACGATTTTTAACAATATGTAACGATAAAGAACTATTTCTTTCTAGAATAAAATCTCTTTATTGCACTGCCAAAGGCGGAACACAGTTACGCATTTTAAAAGAAATTTCGAAACTTCCATTTCTTCAACATACCAAGTTTGACATGTCCTGTAAGGGTAAGGATATAACCGACTACATATTGGACAATGATCTAATTTAATAATTATTTTAAATTTTATGCAGTTTCCTAATTTTATCTGGATTATCGCCCTTACTTTATGCCTTTATATAAATACACTTTCATAGTACGATTTCTTTAATATGCCTGGTTTGCATTTCTTATAGGTGTACGTTTTGTATTTTGTGCAATCACATAGCTGAATAATTTCAATTGGTTCCTAAATTGATAGTTTATAAACCTTTTGGCGTTATCTTATCTGGGTTATCGCCCTTTATATTGTGGTTTTTATTACATTTTATCTCTTGGCGTCATTTGGCAACCTACCGCCTTTTACGTCACGTCATTTAGTTAGCAGACGGCTCTCTTAGAGCACTTTCTCGTTTGCTTCTCGGTATTGTTCGTTTTTCGCTCTGTTTTTGTGGTAAATGGAACATATGCCCTTACTTTATAGTCAATATACCTAAATTCTTTTGAACACTTAAATTATTTCTCACTGTAACTTACCGATATGGTTACGTGTATAGGTACGTTTTTTACTTCAATATGCCTACATTAATATTTCATGTGGCACTCGTACTAGTATTACACAATGTTTTTCTCTGGGTTATATCCTGATTGATTGTCTTTCCGTTTTGAGTGCAGTCAGTATCACTACAGGTCCGGGACTGTACAACCCAGTGGACGCTTACCGCTAGGCCCAGCATTCAGAGAGAGAGAGAGAGAGAGAGAGAGAGAGAGAGAGGGAGGCGAGAGCATTGAGTTTTTAGGTCCAATTGACACAATTTGGGCTGATATGGTACAATTTCAATAATTCATTTGCGCGAAAAGAGAAAATCCACGATGTTGGGCAGACAACACTACACCATTTCACGTACAAGCGTGGGGTTGAAACCACGCCACTTAATACACAGTATAAATCTTATATGAATAAGATATAGCTATGGAAGGTGAAATACGATACACGATTCAGAATAAGCATATTTCTGTTCTCGGGTAACAAATCACACTATTAATAGATGTGGGAGGTTCGCAACAGCATCTCCAATACATATTCGTTGCTGGACATGGTCCATGGAGAATAGGACAATCGAACCGCTAATAGTAGAGAAGCATATCGTGGCTTGATGACTTGAAATGTTTCTTTTGTAGATGATCCAGTGATATTGAGTCGTGGTCACACTACAACGCAACAAGCATAGGATAAATGGGTTCGCGTGCCCAGCCGCATGATGTCATCTGCCAAAATTGATTGACCATATATTATTTTTCAAATTAACAATGGATCGAATATTTGAATTGCATATGTACATATAGAGATTTAAGTGTGGCATTATTCGACAGGTATGTCTGTTTACTGCCGACTATATTCAAATGACCGCTGATTATCACCTTTTCTACCACGGTTGGTTACTTGAACGTTCCTCGTGACAATTAAATAGGTTATTTTTGTCGAAACTAATTTAGAAATCACACCGCGCTTATTCCCATCTATGTTTAGGAGCCAATCATTTGAATGGAAATATTTGGAAGTTTTCAGGCGACTACCATACATTCCATACTGAATCCCATAGGCCAAAACAGCTCTACGAAAATTACCTTTACCCCGGGGCCGCAAAAAAAAAGACCATAGGAAGGCAGGTCGGAGAGTATTTACGCTCAAACATAGGAATCTAAGTAAATGAACTTCTGCTCAAACATAGGTATGTGTAGGAGGTTGGCATGTGCAGTCAGCATTATCTTGGATTCTCTGGAGTGCCATAAACCCTGTTGTGATCTATGCCATTTTCCCCTTCAGAGGTTTTAATATGTAAAGTATGATGGTCTCCTGAACGCGGACACCAACAGACATGATTTTTAACCAAAATGACCTATTTGACATGAGCCACGTTCAAATAACGAAACATGTTGTAGTAATGGCGATGATCAGTTGTCAATTAGAGATAATCGTTGGTCACTGGTGAAAAGGCACTGCTTTGGTTATGATCACCTGGAACGTCAGATTTTGTCACAGATACTTTATGATTTTTAACCAAAATAACATGTTCAAATAACAAAATATAGTACTAATGTTGATAATTGGCTGTCATTTGAACAATTGAAAATAATCGTCGTTCATCAGTGAAAAGACGACTCGCGTAGAAAAGATCGCTCTTTATACATTTTCAGTGCAGTGCAGTTGATGAGTTCCAGTCAGGTTTTTTTGTCTTGTGACATTTACTTGGAGGAGGGCCCTCCACAACCACACCAAGCAATTTCATGTCAGACCTACAAAAACAACAGCTACATAAGTTTTAGGATGGCATAGCTTAAATTAACGATATAAAAATAACCAATTTACGAACATTCGACACGATTCAAAGGCCTATCATACCTGACCAATATCGAAAATTTAGGTTGACAACATTTCGAGTAGGAGCATATTGAATTAAGGGTAAAATATTGGTCGAAATATGACGAATTTTGCCCAAAATCAACAATTTTCAGTTGTACCAGAACGTTTCACTACATCGTGTGACTTCTGTCGCCTAAGGGTCCCCATAGACCATGTATGATTGAAAATTGTGTTAAATGTTGAAACAACACAAAACTTGTGTTAAAATTTATCAAACAACACAAAACTTGTGTTGAAACTTGTGTGAAAATCTACACAATACTTGTGTTGAAAATTGTGTTGAAATTTCTGAAACTTGTGTTGAAATTTCTGAAACTTGTGTGATTTCATACAAACTTGTGTTTTACCATCAACAAAAACTTGTGTTGTATTTTTCCCCAATTTATATCCAGTATAGCAACGTTTCTATGCAGGACCCCTCTCTTTGCTCAGTTAGACCTGTAAAGATTGATAAAAGAAGGAAACAAAAAAAAATTTGTAAGATTATTATTTATTCATAAAATCGTAGGAAAAAATAAATTAATACATCAAAACTAAATAGATATTTGAAATGTTAACAGAAAAACAGAGAATTCTAATACTAATTATATTGTGTTATATATAATGACCCCCCCCCCCCCCACTTTAACCATCACAAAATATAAAATAGCTAATTAAATTGTTCTTTACCCCACACACTTTACCCATCACAAAATATAAAATAGCTATTTAAATTGTTCTTTACCCCAAAACAAGAACTGAGAATATAAAGATATGTACACAGTATCCCTACCCCATACCCCAAAATATATAATTCAAATATATCTAAATTTAATAACATCCAAACCAAGCACTAATAAGATTAATTATGCACTAAATTGAAACAATTTCAAAAACTGAAAAGTGCCACAAAATCACACTACAAGTGATTTGTGAGGCATCTAGAAATAACTAGCATACACAGAAAACTAACATAAGAAAAATGCACTATTTTGCAGGAGTAATAAAATGATGTAGAGCCTTTTCCTCATTAAAAAAACAAACAAACAAAATGAATATATTGTAAATAAAAGAAGCAAAGCATCAAGATTACAGGATTTATATACAATCACAAGTCATAAGCCACAGTGGTTCAGTGAGTATAAGGCGTTGGCCGAGAAATTTCAACTGGATTTTCCGTCATAGTTCCCACTTTACAGTAGTGTTGGATATGGCAAGGGATAATTGGGTACAAGCCCGGAATCGAAAGAGAGAGAGAGAGAAATGGGGTTTAACGTCCACTCGACACACACTAGGTCATTTCGGGACTAACATATGGTTTAATTTTATTTCAATAATTCGCTTGCGCATAGGGGTCTTTAGCAGTGGGAGGAAACCGGAGGTCCCGGAGAAAACCCGCATGATTGGACAGGCCACATACAACCGGGGATTCGAAACCACGCCAGTTGACTCAATGACAGACTTTAGAATAAAGCGCGCGCACGCTAACCATTCAGCCATCCACCCACCCACCCATATTTGAAATAAGCCATACTTTTATTCAATATGGGGTGGGGCTGGGGGGAATGGTCTAGTAGTTAATGCATGCACATGAAATCACAGGGTCTGTCATTGTGTTATTGTTAAGTGGCATGGTTTCGATTTCAAGGAGTAGAGTCGCCTGTCCAATCTCTTGAGTTTTTTCTCTGGGTCATTCGGTTTCCTCCGTTTGCTAAATACCCCTACGCCAAGCGAATTATTCATATTAAATTTAACCATACCTTCTTTAATCTCTGGGTCCTTTGGTTTCCTCCTTTTGCTAAATACCCATACCCCCAAACGAATTATTCATATTAAATTTAACCTTACCTGTCCTTTTTCCTGAAACGACCTAGCGTCTGTAGGCTAAGTAGAATGGAACAGTGTGCAGGGAAAGGGTGGAAACGGAAGTAGGCTAATCGTCGTCGTAGTTGATTATCGGTATGCATATAGGCATAGCTTGGACTACTTGATTCTTCAAATACAAGTACATGCAAGGCCTTGTTTATGTCATTTCTCTCTCTCTCTGTTGCATGTAAGTGTCATATAAATACTTTACTTGGGATTGTATGTTCACATACACTAATCATTGTAGGACATTGGTAAAAAGAAAAAGATTAAAAAATATAAAAATTAAATGAAATTTTTACCAGTTTTTCTTCAATTCAATGCCAATGGAGTCCTTGGACGGTAAATTCTCAATAATTGCTGTAATGTGGAAAGAGTCATATCATCACTGACTGGAAAAAATAATGAAACTATAGAGAAACTTCCACAGACTGATTCTAGTTCCATTATTTATTATTTATTAACTGTGACTGAATCAGGGTGTGGGGAACGGAGGGTGTGGGGAAAATATCTGCTTATTTGATTTAAGGTTGTTTTTTAAAACATAAATTTGATTACAATTCAACTAACACAAAAGTGTAAAAAGATTTTTTCTAGTCTGTGCCCGCGTTTATGTCTACTCTTGGCAAAATCTTTATAATATAAAAAATCATGAAACAAGAATCAAAATGGCCGCCAATCGGGTCTCCCACGCCAATCCAACCTCCCAAGATATAATTTCAAAACAGATTCTTACCCGCTGGTTCAAGTCGAGCCGTTTCTGGTTTAATCATAATGTGATTCTGTATATAAGTATTTGAACAACATCGTAGCCCCGAACAACTAATGTTAATTTAGCACGATTTCAGAAAAATTGAACAGATTTGATAATAACATGCCGAAATTTTTTCCCTGTCCCCGCCATTTTAAACATGAACTTCCGGTTTAAATTGTTGGAGTTTTTTTTAAGGAAACGAAATACTAATATTATACACAGAAACAATATCGATGCTAAATTACATACATGGTATTATTTTTTGTATATAACTATTCACAAACCTGCGGTCTTTTATTGTCTGTGACCATTAGCTTACATTTGTCAAACATATCACTGCTCAAAAATCATTTCAGCACGCTGTTAAATGGTAAATGAATTGTGTGAAATCAATTCATTTAATGTCCGGTTGCACCGAGATGATATCGCAGACAAAATGTAGCCTATAGTACGTTGATTTTATCAACCAATCACATTAAATAATAGTTTTACTTATTTTCTTTTCAACGCATTTGGAGTCAATTGTTAAAATCACACCGGGCATGAGCGATCAATAGGCCTTTGATCTACCAGTTTATTGGGCCCATAAAAAATCAACATTTTTATTTTAACTACAGACATCTTAACACCAATTAGTATTCAAGTCTGTCTGGCCATCATGTCTGAGTAAAAAATACTTTTCTTATACGTGTGGACGCCCGGATTAAGACTTTGTATGGAGTTCAAATTTAAAAAAATATATATTTGTTGACGGTACACATTACTTGTGTTAATTAAATGAAAAAAACACAAGATTTGTGTTAATGTATTAAAAAGAACACAAGTTTGTGTTAATGCAATGCAAAACAACACAAGTTTTGTGTAGAATAATTTTAACACAAGTACTTGTGTTGAGATCCAACACAAGTTTTTTTTCAGTGTAGTTGGTAAATATCTGCCAAGCCATGGGCAGTGTATGTTATTTGACTAAAGAAGACAGTGAATACAATACGACAAGTATGTATATATGTGCAGATGAATTAGGTGGAAAGGTTATTGCATACATAATTTGTGCACATATTAACGTTTTCAGACCATCGCAAATGACCCATACCTGCATATATAGAGCAGGAGCCCAGGGGGTTAACCTAGCTGAAAAGTGTACCAATTTTCTCCTATATGGTATCAATGTATGTAGATCTGGTATCATCAGAATGTAAGTCTGTCGGGTTTCTGGTGGTGGGTGTGGTATTCCACGCCCAAAATGCCATGCCCCCCAACTAGTCTAGATTAGCTCAAAAGTGTACCACATGAAAATCGCACAGCAATGTACCGTACATCTTCAGGTATACGTGCTAGGTATTAGTATCCTACGCATCCTGGCTAAAAATCTAATTTTTTAGAACACGGGAACAGTGCCTGCGTAGCTAGCCTAGTTGGGGGCGTGGCATTTTGGGGCGTGTCTGTTAGGGGTAACCCACCGCACAAACTGTCTGGCAGTGGTCATTCATGACTCCTGTGGTGGTACTGAACAACTCTAAAGCTGTTTTAGGTGGTACAGATTTCAGCTTATCTAACCTAGCTTTGGTCTAAATATACTATTCAAAAAAAGTAGGGGATATTTGATTTTTAAGTGTTATTAAAGTCACCTAATGAAACTGACGAAGAAACAAATGACAAAATGAAATGAAGTTCACATTCATCGATTTATTCCAAATGATCGTTAGACTAAGTAAGGCACAGACTGGCCATTATAAGGGTAAAATGATACCCGGGGTCAAACAGCAAAGTTACCACAGCATCACAAACAAGTCAGTAACGGGTAAATCCTCCTCTGTTTGCCAAACAAGCATTGAACCGACGTGGCATACTCCTAATGAGACGTCTAAGGTCATTTTGGTCCAGATTGTCCCATTCCTGTTACAACGCAGCAGCAAGTTCTTGGACATTGGCAGGACGTTGTTGACGTTGACGTAACCTCTGTCCAAGCATGTCCCAGACATGCTCGATGGGGGAGAGGTCGGGACTCAGTGCTGGCCAAGGTAATGTGGTGATGTTCTGTTGTTGGAGGTAACCTGTAACGATCCTGGCCCTGTGACATCTTGCGTTGTCATCCTGGAAGATGAAACGGCGGCCATGACGTCGTGCGAACGGCACAACATGGACTGCCAAGATGTTGTCCCGGTAGTACTGGCCTGTAACACGCCCTGCAACAACATGTAAAGCCGTTCTTCCAGCAACAGTGATGCCTCCCCACACCATAACAGAACCACCCCCAAATCGATCATGTCTGATGACGTTAACGTCTTGGAAGCGCTCGTTTCGACGACGCCACACCCTCCTACGTCTGTCCAAAAAATCAACAGTGAACCTTGACTCATCTGAAAACATCACATTGCTCCAGCGTCGATTATCCCAGTGTTGACGATCCCTACACCAACGACGTCTTGTCTGAATGTGATGATCTCTCAAACAAGGGATCACGCGAGGACGTCGGGCGCGAAGGTGACCCCTATGCAGTCGATTCCGAATCGTCTGGCCACTCACTCGCACACCAGTGTCTGTTTGAAGACGAGCGCTGATCTGATTTGCTGTGATGACACGATTTCTCAAGGCCAAGGTACGGATAAATCGATCCTGGGCTTGAGTTGTCGCCCTTGGTCGACCTGAGCGTGGTCTGTCCTGTACAGATTGTGTATCACGGTATCTGGACCATAGCCTGCTTATGACAGACTGAGAAACATTCATCGTCCGCGCCACAACCGCCTGTGTTGTGCCGATCTGTAGCATGCCAAGGGCACGTAACCTTTCATTTTGGGTAAGCCGACGCATTTCAAAATTTGTTTTCTGGTCACTAAAACAATTAAACTGATGTTTCCACCCTGGAATTCAATGCCACAATGACTGTAACATTCAAAGTCAGAGTCGTGCAAATCTTGGGTTGGACCCCCATGATGATCCCAAGCATCACCTGCATTCCATGCGGTAGCTATTGGTGCGTTTGGGCGTCACATGTAACTGGAAATGTTTCTTCTGTTAGGTTCTATGGTGACTTTTTTCGTAGTCATTTGCATATTTTAGTATTATGCCCCCAAAATCAAATATCCCCTACTTTTTTTGAATAGTAGATAACGCTTGTCAGGGATACTCCACTACTACAAATGTCTGGCAGTTACATAGCTCTGTCAGGAGTACCCCACCACTAGAAATGTCTGTCAGAGTGTTTTTTGTAATACCTGAAGATGTACGGTACACTGCAGTAAGATTTTCGTGTGGTACACTTTTGAGCTAATCTAGCCTAGTTAGGGATCATGGCATTTAGGGCGTGGAATACCACACCCACCACCAGAAACCCGGCAGACTTACATTCTGATGATACCAGATATACATACATTGATACCATATAGGAGAAAATTGGTACACTTTTCAGCTAGGTTGACCCCCTGGGCTCCCGGTCTAATGCGCCACCTCACAGATATACAAATAATTAGTAACGGCGGGGCAATCAAGCCTTCGTATGGGATCATTTGTTTGTATAAAATAAAATAAAAAAGTTAGATATAAAATAATTGTATTACCCATTAGTTGTAAACTAGAAGTTGTTTTTCGAAAGATGATCTCTTTAGTTTAATTAGTAAAATTTACAATATATCAGACTGAAAATATATCAGAGTATTAAGCCAAATACATATTCTATGTAAGGGTAATTATTTTGTATATCATTTGTAATAGTCTTGGTTACGCTGAACATTTGCCATCGATTTGATTATTAGTCCATGGTATGACTCTTTAACCTAATCAGAGTCTCCGGGGCGCGATGACATTACCTTGTCTTTAACCCTATTGCCTTCGCGTTATGAACACACTTCTCACTTCTAACTTTACCCAATACTACCCAATACCACCCCAATGCTACCTCAAAATCACCACATACTACCCAATATTACAACATAATGATGCAAAATAGACACATCATTTTTTTTTTCTTTTCAAAAATAGAGAGGTATATCACGGGAAATGTACTTCAAATGCGATACCCATGTCTGGCTGTTCGATCTGCCTCCTTATACCACCCCAAACAAGCATATAATAACCTAATACTAAGAAATACTCATCAAATACTACCCAATATGAACAAATAACAACCTGATATTGTCAAATAACAGCACATTAGTAAAATTACTGCAACGAATATTCGATATTTTGCAGAAAATTAAAATGTTTACCCAGTTATCTCCCTTTACAACCGGTAAATTGATTTTAGATTGTTACTCGGTTTAATCATCTTCTTTGGCTTTGCGGTAGGTTTCCAAGACGATAAACTTAAAATAAGAAAAACAAGTATGACGATATACCATATTTTATTCCCAAAATGACCCATCTGTCTCTTACCACTTAATAAGGTCGTCTGCCAAACAAGGTGGATTTTCTCGGGTCCCCCGGTTTCATCTCACTGTTACACACCCCTTCGCACAAGGGAGTTAATAGAATAATATTGAACTATTATGTTAGTCCCGAATTTAACTAGTTAGTGTCGATTGTTTGTATTTCATTTCAAATTAATGCTTTAACAAAACAATTGCAGAATGTTTATATTCATTTTTTCATCTCAACTATTAAGTTATTGCGTATTTACTTACTGCACGATGTTTTATTTTAAAATTAACGAAATTGCACTTGTTTCTTTCCAGTGTGTAATTCTCGACACGACACTTCTCAGTTCATCAAAACTATCATTTGCGGCCTGTTACATATCTGTCGGTTTCTTTGATAATATAAATAAAACAGAACTTGATTACCCAATCAACAATCTTAACCCCGTTGATTAATTGTTAAGTCAGGTGGAATGTATATATGAGTAGAGTATTACACATTTGTAATAAACATGTGCATTGTAATAAACATATGCAATTTCGTTAATTTTAAAATAAAACATCGTCCATTAAGTATATATGCAATAACTTAATCGTTGACATGAAAAAATAAATATAAACATATGTATATGTGCGAGGAAACTGGTGACCGTGTCTATTCCTTTAGGTGGATTTCGACATCGCCGCGACATCGTTACCTGTGGATATAAACCGTAGAATACTTAGAATTTGTTCAATAGTGACGATATTCGAAGACGTTAAATGAACATTTTTAAATCAACCTATAAAATATTATTTTATTTGGATGTTTGGCTGTTTATTTTAATGCATTTTTAAATCTTTGTTAACTTCTTTTAAAACTCTTTTTTGTCTTGGAAACAAACTGCAAAGCCAACAAGATGATTAATCTGAGTAGCAATCTAATATCTATTTGTCGATTTTTAAGGGAGATAACTGCGTAAATATTTTAATTTTCGGTAAATTATCGAATATTCGTTGCATTTTTATACTGATGTGCTGCTAATTGACGATATTAGGTTTGTGTTTTATAATATTGGGTAGTATTTAGTAGTATTTGATAAGTATTTGGTAGTATTGGGTTATTATTTGCTTGAGTTGGGTGATATAGGGAGGAAAATGGAACAGCCAGACATCGGTAATCACATTCGAAGTACATTTTCCACGATATATCTCACTATTTTTGAAAGCAAATCAAGTAATATGCTCATTAGGCACCATTATGTTGTAGTATTGGGTAGTATGTGGTGATATTGGAGTGGTATTCGGGTGGTATTGGGTAGTATTGGGTAAATCGTCCCGCCGCTTCTAACTGCTGATTGTGCCATACGCTTCATGTATTGTAAAAACACGTTGGAACATACACATCTGTATACACAGTCGAGTAGACGCATATCTAGCTATTCAAAATAACTGAAAGTTCAAAACAATGCTATGTATATCACCTTAATAAACCACCTGCCTTACTTTATCAAGCATGTAGTTTAGCTCGTAATTGATTTTCATTTGAATAACATTATTATAGTAATCTTGTGCGAATATTTTTCCTTTGGAGAACCATGCCAATTTAACGCGTCTGTGGTTTTGAACGTCTTTTAATAATTTTACTTTTATCGCCGTCATATCTTCAGCAATGGCTATCCCCGACCCCGTCAGGAGCTTTCTCGTCGATATGACTTTATATCTGTCATCTCGTCTTAAGAAACGAGCAATGATGCCTCTTGGTGGTATTTTCCCGTCCTTTGACGCTCGACCACTATTCGGCCTTCCTACTCTATAGGCAGTGTCTATTATTATTTCGTTTTGATAATATCTTTAACAATATAGATGCAGTTTTCCCTCTCCGTCTTCTGGACACCAAAAACGCGAATATGCGACTTTCGCGAATATTGGGCTGCGTCATTCATGGCGCTTTCTAAGTCGGTATTTTTTTTCAATAACGTTGGCACAGCTCCATCTAACTTAAGTAAGCTCTCTTCATGTTGTTTTATTGTCACAGCTAGTCTTGTTTGTGTTGTTTCAAACTGACCTATTTTGTTGTCAAAAGATGTAAACTTGCTATCTATATATTGTTTCATGTCTTTTTCGATTTGTATCGTTGCAGCCTCCACTGCCGCTCTAACTGCGTTATGAATCATACTTTGTAAATGTTCTACATCCTTAACAGTTTCATCTATCTTACCCTCATCTTCTGTATCTTTTAATAATTCATCCATTTTTAACAATTTCAGTGGTGTTTCGTCTATACTTTTTTCACAGTCAAACACTTACTTCAATTACAAAAATTCTTACGAAACACAAGTCTTCATTAATATTTTTTTATCAATCGTGATCTGCGAACGCAGTATCCGTTTACTTATTCATGTAATTTTGTAATCAGTTCTTGCCCATGGCTTATTTGGAGAATTTCAACTGAAATATCGGGAGCTCCTTTCAGCGTGACTTAACCCAGCCGCCATCTTGGTTACAGTTCCTTTTGAACTTAACCAATGAAAAAGATCCGTCAAAAACAGCAGCTTCTATCGCGTTCACAGGCCAGTTGTGGATGGACAGATGGGCAGGGTAACGACTATATACACAAACATACCGTTGTATTTTTGTTTCGTCCCGGAACTTGAGACAAACTTGACAGATTCTTTATTATTAAAAATATTTAGATATTGAGAAAGTGAAACTCAGTATTGGTCGTATCTGTTCGTTACAAGTTCATCTGGTTTTTGTCAGTGATGCAGGGCGGAGGGCCAGACAAGGAGAGCTGTCAAGTTCGGATTAGGCCAACAACCGAGGTCCCGTGTACACCTTAATGCTCCAAACACCCAATTCGAAAATAAAGTATGTTGAGAATCTTTATCGATATGAGGTCGGGCTTGAGGCGGTAACCCTAGAACTGCGAAACAAACCAGGTCATTTCGAGACTAACACTTGGTTCAGTTTTATTTTAATACTTCGCTTTTGGTTGGGGGGATGGGGGGGGGGGTATTTAACAGTGGTAGGAAACAGGTGGATGCGGTGTAGACCTACGATGTTAGATAGGCAACCATACTCCTTGTCACGTACACGCGGTCAATCGAAACAACACCACTTGACTCAATTACAGACCGCATGGTTTCACGCGCACCACTAGACCACCCAACCCGCATTTCGCTGGAACGGCAAGTCACAGAACACTGAAAAATCGATAGAGTTCATACTCTTATGAAATGAAATGAAATAGGGTTTAACGTCCTACTCTTCTGCTTTGACTGAGCTATTGAAGACTGGGCTGCTTCATAGAGTCTCCACCTCTCACATGGTCCCCATTACGAAAACCTTGTGAACATGAGGTCTGTCATTGAGTCAAGTGGCGCTGTTTCAATTGACGCCTTCTACGTGACAAGGAGCAGGGTAGCTGGTCCAACCTCGTGGGTTCTCATGGGGCCCACCTGACCCTGAATTAATATTTCGTTATAACCAATTAATATTTCGTTAAAACGAATTAATATTTCGTTAAAACGAATTAATATTTCGTTAAAACGAATTAATATTTCGTTAAAACAAATTAATATTTCGTAAAAACGAATTAATATTTCGTTAAAACGAATTAATATTTCGTTTAAACGAATTAATTATTTCGTTCTAACAAATTACCTATTTCGTTTAAACGAAAAAAGTAATTCGTTATAACGAAATAACTAATTCGTTATAACGAAATAACTAATTCGTTTAAACGAAATAACTAATTCGTTTAAACGAAATAATTAATTCGTTATAACGAAATAATATTTCGTATTAACGAAATAATATTTCGTATTAACGAATTAATATTTCGTTAAAACGAATTAATATTTCATATTAACCCTTCGGCCATCCCCCCCCCCCAGCTCGATATGCGCCTCCGCTATACGCCTGAGATTGTGGTACGGTCGTAGGTTTACTGATTAGGAAAACGTGTCGCTTAACAAAAACAGTTCTTTAAGGAGATTTTGCCCTGCATAGTCGCAAGTTTCTTTAAGGACACGCTAATGTGTGGGTCCACATGGGATCTCTGTTTTTCATCCCTTAGAACGACTAGACAGCTGTCATTGTCAGGCCCTCCGCTCTGCACTGCTGACAAGGGAAAACCACGCCGGAAAATACCCATGAACTTTCTGGGTCAACACCGGTAGCGAACCCACGACCTCCAAGTTAGCGAGCCAGTGTCTTACTCATTTAACCACCGTAGCTCCCATGGCGACAGGGCTTTCCAGGAGACCCTTGTAGGGAAATGAAATGGGGTTTAACGTCCTACTGTTCTGCTTCGACTGGGCTAATGAAGACGGACATACGCCATACAATGTACTAGGAGGGAAATTTTGCCCGGACTGCTTTGCTACGGCCTACTCTTACATCGAATTTCAACTGCCAAGGGATCTTTTACGTGCACTCCAATGTGTACAAGGAGCCTCCGTTTTTGTTCCGATCCGAACTAGTATCATTAGTAGCAATACTAGGCCTATTACTGTGAAAGATATGTGACCGGGGCGGTCTGTTGGTTCTGAATACAAATTCACAAAATTAAAATTATTTTATTTTACAAAAATAGTTTGTATTTGAATTTCGGTAATGAATGTTTTTGTTGGATTTTTTTGTAGAAAATATATCCGTTCTGTATACTGGTCCATGATGACTTTAACAACGATAGGAGAACGACCATCTCCCATTACTGATCTGGTACGTAGGTGTTTTCTATATATACATTTAGCCGGTACCTTCAAACGGTACTGTGAGGGTTTTGGGTTGGTTTTTTTTGCGATAATTATATATTTATGAATAACGGATGTGATAGATTTTTGATCTAATGTTTGTACGTGATCACCAGGATCATTTTGATTTATCTACCACGGATAATGTTTACATTGTGTCGACCAAACTGGCCGACCCCGATGGGCCTGCCGTTAGCAACCTTTATTGACAAATGTTTTATCTCTGCAACTACATATTACTGTAAGCGCCTTAATGGCTGACTGTGCTTTGTTGTGCTCTGGGTTTTTTTGCGCCCGTGTTTTATTGTGGATTAATGTGGATTTCGACATACAAATATATAATACACAGGCGTGGTATAGCCGTTACTTTCAAATAATTGTAGAACAAACTTTCGATAAGTTATGTATTTGTCGATTAATTATGCGATAGAGTTCTGTTCTATTGATGTGCATGTAGAACGTTTTGACGCGATTAAAAACGCAAACAATCCTACAGCGTGTAGTGGGACATATGTGCCAGTCCATGCCAAGTCGATTTCAGGCATGTGTAAGAGCTCAGGGCGGACATACCTGATATTGACTTCAGCTAACCCTTGCTTTGTTTCATGGTTCTCTGACGTTTCGGTTTTGTGCATTTGTAGTGAATTCTTTCATGAAATTATCCACATATGCTCGTTATCTCGATTTTGTCAATTGTTATGTCCATTTGTTAAAAGTTATTGCAGTAAATAAACTTTGAATTTGGCATTGCGTTTTTAATGGCTTTGAGTGTATTAGAAATGGTGCAGTAAAAAGACACAAAACAGTAAACAGGAACAATCGTGTTACTATTTCAATAATTTCTGAACAAATTGATCAACACCCACAAAAGACACAAAACAGTAAACAGGAACAATCGTGTTATTATTTCACTAATTTCTGAACAAATTGATCAACACCCACACAACACAAAATTGTGTCTTAATGCAAGGTCCGTCGAAAATAAAACAACCGCTTTGAATGATTATATATACGACAACAAAATTGATATTAATGCAGTAATAGGGAGAAAAAAACAAAGACCTTTAAAAGTTCTCACCACCAACAGACCATATATGAACCTCTAAACACTAATCCACTGAATATTAACATTAATCATAGCAATCTCATCCAGCTCACCGCAAACTCTGTCAAAAAATACAAGCAGATCAAACATTTTAGAACAAAATAGAAAATAAACAACAATATTATACAAATTAGAAAGTTTTTGCTTTTGGATTAAATAATGCACGAGCCGTAAGGAATAAAAACAATTTTATATGATTATATTGTTAAAAATTCAATTGATATTTGTGGAATAACGGAAACGTGGCTGAATAATGATTGTTTGGATTCATCGACAATCGCAGCTTTAGAACCCGATTGATATTCTATACAACATTGCGCTAGAGGTTCACTTGGGGGAGGTGTAGCACTTATATTTAAGTCCTCTATTAAGTGTAAGAAAATCCGTCATGAACGTTTTGATTCTCTTGAAATTTTGGATTGTTCTCTACAGTTTTCTTTCAAGGAAACTAGGATTATTATAATTTACCGCCCGCCCAATAGCAAATTGTGCCAAAAGTTTATAGAACTGCTGCACTATTATTTGGGGGGATTTTAATTTTCATGTTGATTTTTGTGAAATGTTGAATAATAGATCTCTCACACATGTTTCTTCTTCGACTCATAACGGTTGACATATTCTCGATCTGGTAATAACTAATCCTTGTGATATTAACCTGGATAACCTCTATACACCAAGTTTCATCACTCTCCCTTAATTGGAACTAAAGTTATCGTGTCCCAAATGTATCAACCAATCAAATTGCGTATCTCTACTTACCCTTGGCATCAAGGCATTGACCTCATAAACACCGACACCAAGTTTCTACATTCTAGCTCAATTAAAAGAAGAGTTATTGTGTTCCAAAGTCTCGGCCAATCAAAATGCTCATCATCGCACTTAGTCAAGGTATTGGTGTAATGAAACTATACACCAAGTTTCATCACTCTCACTTAATTAGAACTAAAGTTATCGTGCCCCAAAGCATCAACCAATCAAATTGCTTATCTCTGCTTACCCTAAGTAGAAAATGCTCATCTTCGAACTCCATCAAGGCATTGACTTAGTAAACACCTACACCAAGTTTGAACATTCTAGGTCAATTAGAAGAAGAGTTATTGTGTCCGGACGGATGGACGGACAATAGTCCCCTGCTTTCTTCGAAAGGCGGGGGACAAATATATAAAACATGAGTTATGTGGTCGCATTTCTTAGTTACAGTAACAAGTCATGCTGCAGTATTCTGCACTTTTTGTAATTTATCTATAAGCTTTAAAGGTAAACCAACTAAAAGTGAATTTATCTATAAGCTTTAAAGGTAAACCAACTAAAAGTGAATTAAAAAAAAGTTATCTAATCGAGAAGTGACCAGAGAATTAAAAAGTGACTTAGTGGCCTCTACAGTAACAAATTTACATATTTTACCTATATTTCTGATATTTTAATATTTTAAAAAATAGCACAATTTACAAATATTATTTACTTGAGCTCTCCCATAAGTATAAAACTATCAAAGATTGCGCCAATATTACGAGCAGCATAAGATAAAAATATATCACAATTACCAATTACAACAGGGGGGTTATCATGTGCAAATTTACTTAATTGATGCCTTGAGTCTAATAACAAATATTCGGTTTTCTCATCATTTTATTTTACTAAGTTTTTTGACATCCATTTTCTAATTTCACTAATACAGTTCTCAAGTTGCAATTTTGATAAATTGAATAAAGATGGACCATTAGGTGTAAATGAAATATAAAATTGTGTATCATCGGCATACAAATGAAAGCTGAGGCCATATTTTCTGACAATATAACCTAATGGTGACGTATAAAGGGTAAATAAAATCGAACCAAGAACGGAAGCTTGGGGAACCTCAGATGACAAAACAGATTCAGACGACGATTTACAATTAACTAAAATACACTGTTTTCTACCCACAAGATAGCTTTCTAAAAGATTTAATGCAGAGCCACAAATACCGAATTTAAAATGAAGTCTACGTAAAAGAAAAGAAAATTAAAAATGTACATTTTCTATTATCAATTTCCATTAAAATATCATTTGAAACTCTGGTTAAAGTTGTTTCGGTAACTGTAAAATTTTTTATAAATACTTTGAAATGGTTCATAAAACAGTTATCATCTAGATGGGCCTTTATCTAAGAAGCAATAGATTTCTCCAATATTTTAGAAATAAAACTTAAGTTAGAGACAGGTCTGTAATTTTTAAAAACATTAGGATCCTGTGTATACTTTTTAATTTAAGGGGTAACATAAGCTTCTTTGAAAACGTTGGGAAGAGTAGAGGATGATATACAAGAATTAATAAAATCGGTAAAAACTAGAATAACTTCGTCTAGACAGTCCTTAAGAACAGGAGTCGGAACAGGGTCTAATGAACAAGATTTGGGAGCAGACGATTTAATTAGCTTTAAAACAAAAGATTCACTAACCAAGTTAAAATTTTCTAAATAAACAGAATTTTCTAACTTATCAAAATCATGAGTGTTAAAGTCGATAGTTCTATTTAAATCCTCAAGTTCAGTTCGTAGTTTCTGTATTTTTATTTGAAAGAAATCAGAGAATAAATTCGCGAGTTCAGTGTCATTATCATTGTCAGGGAGGATAGTCCGTTCAGCATTATGATCCGAAAGGGAATTCACAACTTTATACAGGTCCTTTTTTCTGTTTTCACCATTTTCTATTCTATCAGAGTAAAATTTAATTTAAAGGAGCTAAATCGCTAATATTCTGGACCTAGAAATTAACACAAATTGGTCGCAACGCATATAATAATGTAATATGAATATATTAACTGATTTACATTCAGTCGTTTCCGTTTTTACTCTAATTTCAAAACAATTATGTTCCGCGAAAAACGCCAGAAGTCTCAATCGAATGGAAATCTCTGGCGTCTGGTTAATCGAGTCTACACTTATAGTATTCATTGCGCATGCTCTCCATATAAGAATATGAAGTCACCGTTTGACATGACTCGTGGAATATGTCTAGCCTCATTCTTCAAGTCCCTTGTTACAAATGACGCTGAAAAGCATTATGGTCCACGATTCGTGTACCAATGGTAAAATGTTTATTTTTTCTTGAATATTGGATATCGGAAGCCTACCCTTTCCCGGTAAGATCACAACATCAATGTTGATTTAAATTAACAAATAAATCGTGGACGATTTTGGATGATATTGAGTTAGAGACTTAGCTACTTTAAGCGTCTTCAATTAATTTATTCACATTTTTTTTAAAGATTTATAAATATGTTTATGGACATGTAGATTTGTTTTCCGCCACAGATGTTCAGCCTTATTACGGTCCCTTTTGGCTTCTAAAATAGAATCATTAAACCACTGCATATTGGGACAAATAGTAAATGTTTTCGTTTTAAGAGCCACAAGTAAGTTCAAAATTTTAGCAAGCTTAGAGTGGTATTGGGTTGCCTTCTCGTGTATATCTTAAATACGTTGAATGTCGTTGAAATCTGAGTTGACTATTTCCGCTTTAAATTTATAAGTGTCAAGTGATTTAAACAGTCTTTCTTGTAGGTTGTGGTTACCGGACCTTAAGATTAAAACTTGCCGGGAAATGATCAGATATTAATTCTAAAATATAATCATTAAATAACCAGGTCAATATATGGAAAATACCCCCTCAACCCCCGAAAAATTGCTACAAAAGGTTTCTCAACTGATTCTGGGGTCTTAATGATCATAACTATGTAACTATCAATTTAAATTTGATGGCCTTGGGTTCTTTTTTTTCGGGGGGGGGGGTGAAGAGAACACATTAAGATCATTAAAAATGATGTTGGCCTATTATGTCAAAAATGGCCACCAACACCTCCAAATGACCGCAAGTCCATAACTATTGACTCAAGTTTGATGGTCTTGATGTCTATCCCCAGGTTTTTGGGGACAAGGAACACATTAAGAGAACTTTGAATATCACCGAGATCACTGACATAAAATAATAACAATGATAACAATTTTCGTCATTGTGTTAAGCAGCTGTTCTTTACGAATATAACTAGCCGCGGTAGTTCAATGACAAAGCGCTGGCACGGTAATCAGACGATCCGATCCCGATTTTTCATAAAAACGGTCAACGGTATAATACGACCAATGGTAATGGTCTCTTTATCAGTTTTAATGCATGAGACCATGCCATATAATTCGATGGTCTCCTTAACAATTTTAATATACGAGACCATGTCGTATACCTCGATGGTCTCTTTAACAATTTTAATACATGATACCATAATATAGCACCGTGATGGTCTCTTTAACAGTTTTAGACCATACATTTAATTGCTAATGCAGTTTCGTACACTTTGTACTTCCGGTGATTGTAGAGATTTGAAATTTGCTGAAGGTGTTCCGGGTCACTAATTATGAACTCACGCCAAATTTCAGACAAATCGGTCAATAACTTTTGATTTTACATAATATAGCAACGTGGTGGTCTCTTGAACAGTTTTAATATATGAGACCATATATTTAATTCCTAATGCACATTCTTACACCTAGTACTTTCCGCGATCGTAGAGACTTGAAATTTGCTGCGGGTGTTCAGGGTCACTAATTATGAACTCATATCAAATGTCAGACGAATCGGTTAATAACTTTTGATTTTACACGCCTTTTTTATCAGTTTAAAAGCGTACCTTGGTGGTCTCTATTAGTAGGTGCAGGACGGCCGCACTACACGCAAAACAAAAATCTACAAGATAAACCTGCGGACAAGACAGAACGTAGACATTGCACCAAATAAACAGATATCAAATCAAGTGAATGGATCCGGGGGCCTGCCGTAAGCTTCCATTGCGCTGTACAATCCCGGGCCTGTGGTGACACAGACTTCTCTGAAAACAATCAGGATTACAAAAAAGACGCAACAGAAACAATGCGACCAATCTTGACAGTACTATTTTTGATGCATGAGACCATGTCCTATACCTCGATGGTCTCTTTAACACGGACCATAATGGTCTCTTCAACAGTTTTAATATATGAGACCTGATATTTAATTCCTAATGCACTCATATCAAATTTCAGACGAATCGGTTAATAACTTTTGATTTTACACACTTTATTTTAACAGTTTAAAAGTGTACCTTGGTGGTCTCTATACTATTTTTGATGCATGAGACTATGTCGTATACCTCAATGGTCTCTTTAACACGGACCATAATATAGTACCGTGATGGTCTCTTCAACAGTTTTAATATATGAGACCATATATTTAATTCTTAATGCACTTTCGTACACGTTGTACTTCCCGTGATTCTAGAGACTTGAAATTTGCCGAGGGAGTTCAGGGTCACTAATTATGAACTCACATCAAATTTCAGACGAATCGGTCAATAACGTTTGATTTTACCTAATATAGCACCGTGGTAGTCTCTTGAACAGTTTTAATATATGAGACCATCTATTTAATTGCTAATGCACTTTCGTACACCTAGTACTTTCCGTGATCGTAGAGACTTGAAATTTGCTGAGGGTTTTCAGGGTCACTAATTATGAACTCACACCAAATTTCAGACGAATCATCTGTCAATAACTTTTGATTTTACACATCTTTTCTTTAACAGTTTGAATGCGTACATTGGTGGTCTCTATACTATTTGTAATGCACGAGGTCATGTCGTATACCTCGATGGTCTGGAATTATGAACTCACGCCAAATTTTAGACGAATCGGTCAATTACTTTTGATTTTACACACCGTGTTTTAATAGTATGAATGCTTACCTTGATGGTCTCTATACTATTTTTAATACATGAGATCATGTCGTATACCCCGATGGTCTCTTTAACAATTTTGATGCATGAGACCATAATATAGCACCGTGATGCACTTTCGTACACATATGACTTCCCGTGATCGCAGAGACTTGAAATTTGCCGAGGGGTGTCAGAGTCACATAATTCGATGGCCTCTTTAACAATTTTAATATATGAGATCATGTCGTATACCTCGATGGTCACTTTAACAAATTTAATACATGAGACCATAATATAGCACCGTGATGGTCATCTCAACAGTTTTAATATATGAGACCATATATATTTCTAATGCACTTTCGTACACGTAGTACTTCCCGCGATCGTAGAGACATAATATTTGCTGAGGGTGTTCAGGGTCACTAATTTTTAATGCATGAGACACTGTCTTGGTGGCCTCTTTATCAATTCTAATTTACGACAGCACATCGTACCTATGTGGTCCTTTCAACATTTTTAATGCATGGGACAATGTCGTACCCTATCTTGATGGTCTCTTTAACTATTGCGATGGTCCCTTTATCAATTTTAATGTACGAGACCACATCGTACCTTGGTGGTCGCTTTAACATTTTTAAAGCATGAGATAATGTCGTACCCTATCTTGTGTATCATACTGTTGGGTCTCGTGAAATTGAAACTTTTAAGTAGACCTCCAAGGTTCTACATAGTCCTGCGTATTATACGATGAGGTCCCATGTAATAAAACTGATATAGGGACCACCAACTTGCAAAATTATTATACGATATGGTCCCTTGTTTTATGGCACATGGTTCCATGAAATTAAAGTTGTTTAATAGGCCAGCAAGGTACAAAATAATCCTGTGTATTCTACGATATGCATTAAAACTGTTAAGGGCCCATGAAGGTACATTATCGCCTTTTTATTTTACTCGATATTTTTTTAAGTTTTCTGTGAACAGGAAACTGTTTAGCTGAGGTTTAAATGCATTTCAGGAGTAAATGGTTTGTAATGTTTTAAGGCAATGAATTCCCAAAGAGAAAAGGAAAGTATGTGAACGATCTATTTGTAATTTCAAGATTCACTTATCTTTGATGCAAAAATTGCCATTCACAAGTTGGCATGTGAAATTACACCTAAGTGTTTAATTATAATGGTGGTATGGTATATGTTTATGGTTTATGCCATAATATTTGATAATACGTGTATTTAATAAAGAGATAGTCTGTATTTTCAACTGTAGAATTACAAAAATAACAGTAAATTATATGTTGAATATATCTAAAACGAAATGTTACTATTTTTTAATTTTTTGCTATTCTAGACAGTTGGAATTCGATATAAGTGTAGACCATATTGTCGCTTCCCGGTCAATATTTCCCCCATAGCTCACTGTATGACGTACATGTATGCTCGTCGCCATTACCCCAGTCGGGACAGAACAGCAGGACGTTAAACCCCATTTCATCAAAAAATATGTAAAGGTTTCCCAATTAAGTACAAAAAAACTTATTTTCAACTTTTGAAATACTACAATTAAACGTACTCCTTGGCAAGAATCGTGTAAGAATGGTGTCAGTATATCGCCCTCCTTCAGCACGTGTTGTGGATTTCCTGACAGAATTTGCTGAACTACTCAAAAATCTGAATACTGGACCTGGTCATTTACTAATTTTATTCTTGGACATTTCAATATTCATAATGATACAGTCAATGATTCGAAAATTATATTTTTTTACTAGTGTTAGACGCATTTAGTTTAAAACAGCATGTGGATGTGTCAACCCATAGCCATAATCACATTCTTGATCACGTGATAACGAGAGAACACAATACCATTATTCAATCATGTGGCGTTGTTGATCATCAGATATCGGATCACTACAGTTTATTCTGCGATCTGTTGTTTCCTAAACCTGAACCAATAAAGAGGACAATAGATTTCAGAAAAACAAAAAAACATTCCTATTGATAAATTTAGAAGCGATATTAATAATTCATTACTTCTGAGTACCATTGCCACCAACCCGGATACCCACCAACAAAAGGATGTTTACAATGACATTCGTTCTGAGATACTGGAAAACATGCTCCACTGAAAACAAAAGAAATCATTATTCGGCTCAATAAAGAATGGTACACTGACGAAATAAGTGATCATAAGTTTAAACGCAGGAAAGCCGACAAAACATGGAGAAAAAACAATCTGGAAATTCATAGACAAATTAACAATAAGGCTCGAACTACCACTAACAATTTAATTGAATTGACTAAACGATCTTTCACTAAGTACTGTCTGTTATCAAACACACATAATCTACGTGAAGTCTACAAAATTACAGTATGCTAAAACCAAGAAAAGCAAAGGTTCTGCCATCGGTTCAAAATGATGCTAGCCTATCAGATCAATTTTTTAAAATTTTCCCAGATGCCCCCCCCCCCCCGAAAAATCGGCGCCCCCAATGGGCCTTTCCATTAGACGCAATACGAAGCCAACGACAAACGTGACCATATCAGTATGGGCGCCCCGTAAAGCCGAGAGACATTGATTGGGCGCCCACGATGAGATTGGTGGGCGCCCAACCAATGCCACATGTCGTTATATATTAGATCCCACCCAAATGGCGAGGCGCATCATAATGAATCACGTGATCTGTGGGGTGCCTTACCCTGGAGGGGCGCCTATAATGACATGATTGGTGGTCGACTTATAATTATTATTATTATTATTCGTCTTCTATAGCACTCCATTATATCCGGTCATATTTCTAAGCGCTTAACAAATGTCACATCACCGTTTATTGTAATAATATTTAAACAAGTTTGTTTTAACTCCGATTTAAATTTAACATAAGTTGAACTTTCTCTAATTGTTCTTGGTAGCCTATTCTACATACGGGCACCACTTACAGTGAAAGATAAATTTCCTCTGAGTTTCTTGTAAGCAGGCACAGATAATAAGGTAGTATCTGTAGACGAACGAACATTTGGTCTGTTTGTTGAATGTGAATAATTGTTTCATGTAGGAGGGAGCAGTATCCGAAAACAAAGCTTTATACACATTTGATAGCACTTTAAAGTCGATCCGGGCTTTCACAGGCAGCCAATGAAGACTTTTAAGAGTTGCTGTTACATGATCTCTAGAAGATCACTTGGCAATTAGTCGAGCACAGATATTTTGTACAACTTGAAGACCGTTGACAGAGAAATCTGGAATGCCAGCCCTGGCACCCCACCAATCATGCCATTTGGGCGCCCCATTGATCAAGTCGTGGGCGCCCAACCAATCTCACTCTGCATTATGCATTTATGTGCGGCCCGACAATCATATATTGTCGGGGTGATAGCGAAACAAATCACTAATTATCTACAAGCTAACGATCTTCATGAACCATCGCAATCTGCTTATAAAGAAGGTCACAGCACAGAGACAGCACTTTTGAAAGAAAAGCTGATGTTGATGCAACATTGGACAGGAATCTTGGCATCAAAATTATATTTCTAGATCTAAGTGCGGCATTTGATATTATCGACCATAGCATTCTGTTTAATCGACTGCAGTTATTCCCACAATCAAAGGATCTGCGTTTCTTACTGTATGTACTTCCACTTGATAACATTATTAATAAATACGGTATCAGCTATATCATGGTTTTGCCGGTGATACGCAATTGCATAACACATTCATTCCTTCAGACCAGATGTCAACACATAGTGCCCTAAAGAAGCTAGAATCCTGTATCAGTGATATTCGGACATGGGTGAATCAAATCAAATTAATATATATATCGAAAGGAACCGAGTGGTTGATTTGTAAAGCAAGACAATTTTATTCACGAATTTGAATTAAATAGCGACAGGCGTACCTCACGGAGAAAAGAAATGTGTCTTACCTTTCTGTTTTATTAGATACATCAGAAGGAATAATTTTTTTTTTTTGATACGAATATGTTATATGATTTTAGCACCAAATAGGAAGAAAAATAAAGCAGATTAAACAAGCCAACAGTGAGGCTGGTGTCCCCCGCCGAAATCCCCAAATAAATAGATGACACATATTAATCAATCGCACATCTATTTTTTTCAAAAGTATCGAGCAATCAAACTGATTATCAACTATACACCAAGTTTAATCACTCTCTATCAGATAGAATCAAATTTATCTTGTCCCAAAGCATCGACCAAGGAAATTGCATATCGCTGCTTAGCTTTAGCTCGATATGTTAATCATTGAACTCAGTAAAGACGAACATCTACATCAAGTTTAAACATTCTGCCTCAATTAGAAGCAGAGTTGTTAGCCTAAGCGGACAATTCTTATCATCGAACTTAGTCAAAGGTATTGATGTAATGAAACTATACACCAAGTTTCATCACTCTCACTTAATTAGAACTAAAGTTATTGTGTCCCAAAGCATCAACCAATCAAATTGCTTATCTCTACTTACCATAAGCAGAAAATGCTCATCTTCGCACTCTATCAAGACATTGACCTCATAAACACCTACACCAAGTTTGAGCATTCTAGCTCAATTAGAAGGAGAGTTATTGTGTTCCAAAGTCTCGGCCAATCAAATTACTTATCGCTCTGCTTACCCTGAGCAGAAAATGCTCTTTATCGAACTTAGTCAAGGTATTGATGTAATGAAACTATACACCCAGTTTCATCACTCTCCCTTAATTGGAACTAACTTTATCGTGTCCCAAAGCATCAACCAATCAAATTGCTTATCTCTGCTTACCCTAAGCAGAAAGTGATCATCTTCGAACTCCATCAAGGCATTAACCTAATAAACACCTACACCAAGTTTGAACATTGTAGCTCAATTAGACAGACAGACAGACGGACGGACGAACCCATTTTAATAGTCCCCGGCTTTCTTCGAAAGGCGGGGGACAAAAATTTGAAAAATATTAAGAAAAAAAACCAGAAAATATTTTGAAAAAATCACATAGGTGCCCCATATAAGGGCGTGCCTGTCCCCATGTACCTGTGGTGAGATCGGTCTGTCAAGACCTAAAACCATTAAATGCAAAAAGGTACTAAATTATACTGAATATAGGCCTAAGTAAAATAGGAAGAAAAATAAAGCAGATTAAAAATATTGAAAAATATTAAGAAAAAAAAACATAAGGGCGTGCCTGTCCCCATGTACCTGTGGTTCTCACAGCATTTTCTGAAGATTTGTCCAAATAAAATAATACTAGGCCTCATGAACACTTTGCATTTTGTGAAGATTTGTAAAGTTTAAATATTAGGCCGCATGATCTAGGCCTACTTTTAAAAACGGATCAGCTCTTTCAAAAAAGTCCCGATAAGAAGGCAGAATATCTCCCTGCATTTTGTGAGGAGTTGTTAAATATCATAGGCCTACTAGGCCTCATAATATAGGCCTACCTATTTCTAAAAACCGTAATTTGCTGTCAAAAAAAAGGTATAGGCCTATATATTTCTAAAAAAAAAAGGTGATCAGCTCTCCAAAAAAAAAGTCATAATATGCAGGCAGGATATCTCACAGCAGTTTGTGAAGATTTGTCAAATTAAGATAATACTAGTCCTCATGATAAAGGCCAACCTATTTCTAAAAAAACAGTGATCAACTATCAAAAAAAATAAATAAGGACACACGATATGCAAGATCTTCAATTATATGGCAGCACATTTGTCTGATTTTTATTACATTTTTTTTCCGCAGGTGAATGAAAGCAAAAACGTTTGTGACAGGTTATACCAGAATTAAATAGAACTTGGTGTTCTATTAATGGTAGGCATATACGGTTCTAATTGTGACAGAATTCTAACACAAGTTAGGCATCATGTAATTATCTAACATGATTCGGGAACCACTGTGGCTAAGTGAATAAGACGCTGGCTTGCTAGCCGGGAGGTCACAGGTTCCATCCCGGTGTTGGCTGAGAAAGTTCGACATTTTCCACTATGGTTTCCCCTTGTCAGTACGTGGTGCAGTAAGGAGGGCCTGACTAGGACAGCTGTCTAGTCGTTTAGATGGGACGAAAAACCGAGGTCCAGTCTACTCATTGGGGTGTACGTAAAAGATTCCTTTGGCAGTTAGAATTCGATATAAGAGTAGGCCGTATTGCGGCTGTCCGTGCAAAATTTCCCTGTCTAGTCATTCTGATGGGATAAAAAAAAAATCAAGGGTCTCTTGGCATGCACGTAACAGAACCAATGACATTTGGCAATCGAAATAAGCGTAGGCTGTGGAGCTGCTGTTCAGTCAAATATTCTTAATTTTATTTCATTTCAATTTTCTACATTTCGGGAACCGTAGCATTGTAAATATTATGGAAGCTACAAGCAAACTGATGTTTGAAAGAAGCCTATTTTGAAATAGAGAGTGAATTAGATATCAACCCTAAGTTTGGATTGGCACCAAGTTCATTTTTGATAGACTACCAAGAACATTTGTCGATCTGCGAATCAGAACGAAATAATTAATTTTGTTTTTTAATGGAAATAATAAATTTGAAATGTGAATAGTTGTGGATTTGAAAGCTTATATGTTTATTTACATTAGCAATATAATAGACCCACAAAATCCAAAGACATTACTATGCTGATCTATCCTTATACTTTAAACTGTGTAAAGCTAAACTTGTGACCTCGAAAATTTGCTCAAGAAAATATACCATAGTTGCATTCACATTGCACTTTAAATTTGTATAGATTTACATGCCAAGAAATGTTTAACACATTTGGTAATTTACATGATCAAAGAGAAACTTTACCAGATACATGGCGAAAATAAAGTATGACATATTTTTATTCACTGTGTACATGTTTAGTTTTCATTGCCAATGGTTGGATAAATCTAACTTAACAATGCATTTATGTAGCCCAATTCTTGTAACAGTATGGTAGTAATGTCATACATTTGTTAGTGTATGTTTAAAATTAAAAGGGACATAAAGCTACATACACATAAATTCAATAGAGTTGCATTATAAAATGTTCGATTTACATGCACGTAAATGCAAGTCTTACCTACATTTAAAGGCAAAAAGAAATGTTCTTTAAATTAAAGGAAAATTCTGTTATTTCACAGGATACCTGTTGATAGACAAATTAAAGAAATAACCCACATAACTTGTCGGAAAGTTTCAGCTCAATGTATTTTGCCATTTGAAAGGGGTTATGTACATGTAACATATTTTTGGAATTCCACTTTAATATTTCATGAACTAATTAATAAATGTGGCGAAATGTGAAAATATCTGATATGAATAAATCTCTAAGTGTCCCAAATAATATTTTGAAAATTGTGATCTGTGTATAAAAGTTACAATAAATATTTTTATGCCATCATAAAGGTGGGTGCGAGTCAAATTCAATTCAAAATTCATAAATTTTGCAGTTTACCGAATACATGTACATATGAGAGCTATGTATAATAGAAATTGGCTTTTACACAAATATCAGGTTCATTTCATTGAGTGAGGTACATTCTCCCAATATTCAGTTCGATAGAAATATTTCACAATGATTTCATTTAATAGATTAATTGAAATTATTTCAAAACAAAGAAATGTGTAAATAAAAGTGGCTAATGTACAGTTAAGAGTTCAATGTAATTCCAATTCTTTACAAGATTTCTTTACAAGAGAAATATGCATTTCAAAGTCATTCAGGCACTCGCATGAATCAATCGCTCAGTGCCGGTGGTTATTTAAGCATTATATTTACGTCCTTGTCCATGTTAGAAATTTATCGGTTTAAAAATCCCTGTGGTCATCAAATGAAAATTGTTCATAAAAGTAAATACAGAGACTTCTATATTGGTGGGCTGAAAAAAAAATACATATTAATTATTAGTATGTTTGAACATAATATAATTTTTCTTCAGGCGATTTCAGTGTCCACAAATAATTTTTACCCCTGAATTAATAAAAATGAAGTTTTTGTTTTAAGTTATGCTTATATTAATAGACAGTTTTCAGATTGTTTAGGCTACGACTTTACAGATGGGTTTAATAATCAAATCAATCTCAATGCCAAGAAAGTACCACTGCGTTCAGGTAGTTGGAATTTGCACAAGACTTTGAAAAGGGTTTTTAAAGAGTTCCTTTAGGCTTCAACCGGCATCTTTTAATTTCCCCCAAAAGGCCCTAATTTATGTACAAATCCACCCCTTTTGATATTCATTTCTTCATGATTATAATGTGATTCGTCTCACAATGAAAAAATATTCCACTGATATTCTGCTTAGCTGCACATTATTCTCCAATTGGATAAAAGTATTTAAATTTAAATTTAAAAACAAAATATTCAGCTAGATCTACATCTCATTATTTTGCCTTTTTATTTTTTTATTTATTTAAAAAAATTTGTAAAATAAGAAGCATAAGGCTGCTCACTTAAATATATTACTTGGAAAACACTTTTCGAAGTTCAGTGCTTTGGGAAGTGGATGAATGTGTGTATGACTATTCTAAGTCAAACGACAATCTGTAATTTGGTATTTCCGTGAGCGTAAGCCCAGAAATGTTTTTCAGGCAATTGTCCCCGGTATTAACCAGTCACTACATTATTATTTTTCAATCGCTTGATTTATATTTTCTCAAATAAATGGAACGATGACTAGATTGTACAAATTATAGGCCAAACTAATGATAATGCCTGCTTTTACAACAGAGTCTTATCGTACAGGGCCCTGTTTCACAAATAATTAAATCTCCTTTAAATTGTTTTAAACTAAAATTCTACCCTAATTTAAGATAGATGCGTTTCACAAAACGATTTTAAGCATTTTAGATAAAATCCACTAAAATAATATTGTAAGTTAAAATTGAATCTTAACTTAAAATAGTGGCGTTTCACAAAACTTAGGGACAGTTTTAACTAAAATCAATTTTAACTTAGGACAGCCCTCACCCTCTTCTAACTTAAAATCATGACATTAACAAAGATTGATTAGACCTACGTTGTGAGATCTATTGCGACATAATATAGATTATTTGTAATAGTGATAATATTGCCAATGGCCCGGGTTATATAATTTAAACATATAGACCGGAGGCTCAGCGCGGATAGGTATCCATCAAATGGGCACAAAATCAGACCCAACTTTTCTATATTAAAATTTTACGTAGAATAAGATGCCGGGTGGTAATTTGCACTGAAAGCGAATGGGCATTGTATCATGAAAATATGCTAAAAATGATCGAAAGTAATCACTCTTTTCAATAAAAATGTAATCTTGCTAATTTCACCTTTAGTCATAGTGAACCTGGAGGTCTAATGGTGAAATTTTCCGTTTTTGCACTAGGAAGATTTAAAGCAATTAAATGTAAGCGTAAAATATAAAAACTAAAGCAAAACCTGTTCTAATTGATAGTAGGAACATTTAAAACTTATTTAAAACGAGAGAGAGAGAGACAGAGAGAGTTGGGTTTTAGCATCCACTAGACAAAATCTAGGTCACAAACACATGGTTCAATTTTATTTGAATAATTCGCTTGCGCAAAGGCAGATTTAGTAGTAGGAGGAAACCGGAGGACCCGGAGAAAACCCACGAACACGTACAACCAGGGAATCGAAACCCCGCCATAATAGACACGCCATATGCAAAGTATTTATGGTTTTGGAGTTATGATGATTTATATAGAAGCCAAGGATATTTTATATTGGGAAAAAATCATTTTAATTTAGTAAGATAGATAGCCGTTATCCAATAAGGAGTGTGGCACTTTGACATTTTCAAGGTATTATTGAAAGGGTCCCTGGGACTGACATTTCAAATGTAGACATCGGAACATTGGCTATTTCGTGTATTAGTTTAAAAGTTGTTAAATACTTTTAAAATTCGACAATACTTTATTAATATACTGAGCGCCATGGAAAACGCATCACTTTTTTTTCCCAAATATTTTATTACTAGGTGGTTTTGTATGTATAATATTATGCAATAGTATGAACTATTGTTTCACACAATGCTACCAAATGCAAAAAATATCGACCCGTGTGCAAAAAAAAAAATTGCACGAGATGCACATGAAAAACCCAATATTCACGTGCAGCATTGTGTGTGAGCCCTTTAAAATCATGTTTTCAACTTAATGTGCAGTACATGAACTGTGAAACGTCAATCTGTCATAATGTGTTGTTGGACGTGTGAAGGAATCGAGCTAGAGATGCCGAGACTTACTGAAAATCAACGGAATGAAGCCATGGGAATGACCAGGGCTGGCATGTCTACACGTGCTATTGCCAGACACTTCAATTGTCACCAGTCCACTATTGTAAGGTTGGTGGAACGTGGTCGAGTTACTGGATCAACACGTGACCGTCAACGTCCTGGTCCACAACGCCTTACAACCCAGGATCAAGACCGCTACATCCGGGTCACTCATCTGCGTGACAAATTCCGCCCACGACTCGAACAAGTGCAGCAGTCGTCGGAAGACAAGGACCAGTAAGTGCCAACACCGTAAGACGTCGTCTAAGAGAAGTAGGACTCCGTGCACGACGACCTTATAGTTAGAGCTATCCTCAGGGATCATCACCGTCAGCGGCGTTTGATATGTGCTCAAGGACACCAGACATGGAGAAGAGTAGACTGACAAAGTGTGGGGCCATACTATATACCGGAAAACACTGAAAAACACCGGAAAACACCATTTTATACTGAATACCGGAAAACACCGGAAAAACACTAAATACCGGAAAACACCGGAAAAACACTAAATACCGGAAAACATCCTAAATACCGGAAAACATCCTCAATACCGGAAAACACCCTAAATAGGTAACCCGGAGCCTGGTCCTCTGTGTGCGGTTTTGGACCAAGTGAGCGCCGATGAAGGAAGGTCAAGGTCATTACGATGTTCGTTTTACAAATAGCCCCCCCCCCCGTCCCCCCCAAAAAAATCCGATTTTTTTTCTCCAAAATTTTGTTGATGCCTATTATGTTTTGGATGTTTTAAAAGACGCAATCAGTCTACCTCCATCATTGACCATATTTTATTTTGTATTTTAGTTTTAGTTTTCAGTAAATTTCAGTAGATTTCAATGTTTCAGTATTTCAGTAGATTAAACACTGCCATCGGAGGGCCCCATTATATGCCGGTTGCGCCGGTCTCCTGATTCTTACCAGTAACGCTGGCATCAGGGTGGTACGAATTAGTGGAAGTTACGACTAGGCCAACTCCTCCCTAGGTAACAAAAAATCGCATCATAAAACAGCAAGTATCATCAAAAGCGAATTAATAAATCTCTGAATAGTTCGAGTTGAAGTTCCAGGTTTAACCGCTATGTGTCCTAATCACCAAACGAAATGGATGCCACGCAATTCTCTCACAGGCTGTAATCTGAAAAGTGTCTATCCTTTCCAAGAGCTATCCATCACGTTGGAAGGGCTACAAATCTACATGTTTCTGAGCTTACTTTCATTCCAGGGTCAAATATAATCACTTGAACCATAATAATATTCAACATATTCCATCATATTCCGGGGGCCGCACACAGGATTTTTTTCTGGATTACTCTTCGAGCTTTTTTCCCCAACTTGTTGACCAGTTTTCCTTGAGAAAACTCCAACTTTCGCCCAATTGTCCATGAGAAAACTACATATTCTATCTTACTGCATTGACCAGGCTCCGGGTTACCTATTTAGGGATTTTCCGGTATTTAGGGTATTTTCCGGTATTTAGTGTTTTTCCGGTGTTTCCGGTATTCAGTATAACATGGTGTTTTCCGGTTGTTTTCCGGTGTTTTCCGGCGGTTTTCCGGTGTTTTCCGGTATATAGTATTGCCGCAAAGTGTGCTCTTCAGTGATGAGAGTCGCTTTCATCTTTATCACGCTGATGGCCGTCAACGTGTGTGGAGACGTCTTGGTGAACGTCTTGCAGACTGCTGCGTCTTTGAAACGAGACGATGGGGTGGGGGAAATGTAATGGTGTGGGAAGGCTTCACATTTCATCACCGGGCCGCCCTACACATTTGCAGGGGTCGCGTTAATGCTGTAGCCTACTGTGATGATGTCTTGCAACCAATTGTTGTTCCGATGTTTCGAGCGCACCCACAACTTCAGCACTTCCAAAAATTTGCCCCAGGCCTTCTTTCAAACATTGGTAAATTCCATGCGACGTCGCTGCACAGCGTGCGTAAGAGCCCTTGGACACACGCGCTACTGACATCTGTGTCGTACTTTTGGCTTTGACCCCTCTGACATTGTACCGTTGATTACAGATTAAACATCCATAAGTGTACAAATGTGTTGTTATTGATGTGTTCCCATTTGAATATTGTTCACAATAAGAAGCAAAATAAATAAGATATGTTTACAGGATCATTTTGTTATACGAAAAACTAAGTGATGCGTTTTCCATGGCGCTCAGTATATGTGTCATCTATTTATTTTGGGATTTCGGCGGGGGACATCACTGTTGACTTGTCCCTTAAACTGTTTACGTTCCATGTTGTTACTAGTAGGACCATTATGAAAAGTAAAATAGATAAAAGGTAAACAGTAGCTAAATTAATGTTTCTTGTCCACTTCGTTCACTTTCATTATCCATTAGCTTCAGCTTATACAATCGGTCCTTTTTGAGTTGTATTCACTGCCGATATAATCGAGTAGTCATTCTCATCAATATCAGAAATTTCCGTTCCGTTGTGTTCATATCCAGTGGATTAGGTTGGGGTTATAAAACCACACACATGCATTGTCTCGTTATTATTCATAGCTTTCTCTTGTTTGTCATACTTTGTTCGTTTCCACACCAGTTTGGGGGAGACTCATCTTCACTCGCGTTGTGAGTTTGCTAAATGGTCGTCATCACGCACATTTGTTACATCGTATTTTCCCGCGTTTATTGCTTGCTCTGTTTCTATACAGTGAGTAGGGTTGACAATTAAGTCGGTATCTTTAGGCTCTGTGATTTCACTCCACATATGTTGATCATGATCACATTCGCCTTCTTCCAAATAGCACTGACACTTATTTGAAACACTATTACACGTATCACAAAAGGATTCGGGACACCCATACGCCATGTGACCAAAATGTCTAAACTTATTACATCTAATTTTGGGGCACCTAGAAATTAAATGGTGTGGGAAAAAACATTTAAAGCAGACCTTGCTCTGTTTATTATGCAGAACCCTTAAACTTCTTATTCCCTCGTCTGTGTTGAAATTCATCGCCCACGGTAAGGATGTAACGTGTGGTGGAAACTTGCATTTCACATGCCTGGTACCGTTGGCACAAGTTTTAAACTTATCATAGAAGTGACGGATAATTGGACCAGCTATTTCTACCCCATGTAATTCTAGTTTCTGCAGTATAATCTCATCTTCAACGTGAATCAGAATATTCACAAACGAAACAACGGTATATGGAGAATATAACAGTTCACATTTATAATTTTTTCCACTAACAATAATTCCTTCACACATACCAATCGCACTATCGACTGCATTAAAAGTTATTTCAATTATATTTGGTTGTCTAGAGACACAACCAATGCAACTCCCATCTCCATATTCATTTTCAACTGCTTGAATAATATCATCAATACATACATTTTTCAGATTGATAACATTTACCTTCAGAGTCCGTTCTTTTATATTCTTCCAGGTATCCATGTTGTGAGGGTCCAGACCCTTAAATATCCAGATCACATTCCAAAAAAGCGATGGAAAAAAACAAACACAAAGTCTTATAAACGAGGTCAGTTCCGTTTGACCGCTTCGGGAGCACATTTGAAACACGTCCTTACGCCAGCGCGTATCAATTAACTCCCTAGATGACATTTATCTGATTAATTGCACATTCATCTTTTTCAAAAGTATTGAGCAATCAAACGATCAAACTCAGTCAAGGTTTCGAATTACCTGGTAATGAAACTATACACTAAGTTTAAACACTCTCTATCTTGTCCCAAAGCATCGAACAATGAAATTGCTTAGCACTGCTTAGCTTTAGCGCGAAATGCTGATCATTGAACTCAGTCAAAACATTTACCTAATGAACATCTACATCAAGTTTAAACATTCTACCTCAATTAAAAGCAGAGTTGTTATGTTCCAAAGTCTTTACCAATTAAATTGCTTATCGCTACTTAGCCAAAGCAGAAAATGCTGATTATCGAACTTAGTCAAGGTATTGATGTAATGAAACTATACAGTAAGTTCCATCAGCCTCACTTAATTAGAAATAAAGTTATTATGTCCCAAAGCATCAACCAATCAAATTGATAATCTCTGCTTACCCTAAGTAGAACTGTTCATCTTCGCACTTCATCAAGACATTCACCTAATGAACGCCTACGCTAAGTGTGAACATTCTATTCTCAAACATCATGGTCAGTAAAGACAGAATTCGAAAAGCTCTTTTTAACATAAGCTGAGTAACGTTTTCACTTCCTGTGCAACATAGCCCGTTTTAGCTTTGATTGCTCTTGGTTGTGACTTTTTGGGACCAGGAACTAGTTGCTAACATCTACTCATCCTGTTCTTCTTGTTATTAGACCGGCAGCCCAAACCTTCGAACTCCAACGAAGGGGATACCAAAGTTCACCTATAGCGTTATTTAAGGGGCCTTTCCCTGTACAATAAAAGTGGACGTCTGTCAGCTTATATCAGGGGTCTGACCTCAGTAGCCCCCTAAACTGACCCCTAAAACATGTCTGGATCCAACATTAGAGGTACTGAGTGAAAAAAATTTATACATGATAAATGAGGTGTTTTAATTATGGAAACAGTAATGACAGACAATATTGGGGGTAACACCCCCCTGACAGACATACCCTAAAGGGGGTCTCTATGGGTCTAAATCCAATATTGGAGATACCAACTAAAAATTTGTCAGATTAAGGGCCATTTGATAGTAAATCATCTACTATGAACGACAGACATTTTAAACAGTGCTTGCCCCCTAACAGACGCCCTCTAGTGAGGAATATTTATGTTGGTGCCAGACTCCATGTTTGAGATACTACACCAAATTGATTTCTATAGTACCTTAGTGTACTTTGAATAAGTTACAGTAGTTGACGGACATTTTAAATGGTGCTTACCCCCTGACAGACGCCCCCATAGTGAGCCATATTTATGTCTTTAGATCCCCTTTAGTGATCTAGACGACATCTGCGACAGACAAGAATTTTTGAATTTTGTGCTGTGTTTCTCTCATTGCATAGTTTCATTTGTATAAATCAAAAATCCAATTTTCGCGGTAAAATGCCGCTATGACCTATATATGGGAAATAAATAATCATGTGAGGTTTTTCTGTCGAGGTTTTTTTTTTAAGTCTTTCTTCCCCAGCATAACCGACGTCGAGGACTTTACCTTGCTTATAAACCGTCTATGTTTACATGTACGCAAAATGAGAATATCCCAGAATTCCCATATTAAAAACCTTAGATCATGTTTTCTTATGGAAAAAAATCTACCCTGGAAGAATAACCTGTTACAGGTTTAAAGAAAAACTTTCAGGGGCCGGTTGCTCAAAGCTCCGTTAACTTTTAACGACCTGTTAACATGGAGTTAACGGATCGTTAATTTTAACGAAGAGAAAGTCTGTTGCTCGAAGCGCCGTTATCTTTAACGTGTCGTTAACTTGCCGTTATATTTAACGAGGGTGTTGGGCTCCGTTATCTGTTCAACGATGGCATTAGTCGGCTGTCAGTAGAAGTATACACTAGGGTCGTGATGGCTTTTATGATACAACCGAATGCTGCATTTATTAATCATATTAATTTGGATATACGACATAGAGAGTACAGAGAAAGGCAGTCAGATTTTGATGAAAATAGTTTACATCAGCGTTATAGGTTCAGGCAAGACTCGATTGATTTCATTGTAAACTTGCTAAGGGCAAATTTAGAAAGACCAACAAAGAGAGGCCATGCACTTTCCGTTGAAAAGCAAGTGCTCATCACCTTGCGTTTCTTAGCAAGTGGCAGCTTTTTACAAGTAGTAGGTGTTGATAAGAGCACAGTCTCTAGATGTGTCCTTAACGTCTGCAAGCCTCTAGTAGAAAAGAGAAGGCAATTTATTAAATGGCCGATTGGTGACGGAGAAGTAGAGGGAGTAAAGCGGGTTTTTTTTTTTATATAAATTAGGCGGTTTTTCAAATGGAATCCGCTGTATCGATGGGACTCATGTGCGGATTCAAGCGCCGACAGTTGATGAAGCATCCTATGTAAACAGGAAAGGCTGGCACAGTATAAATGTTCAGGCAGTGTGCGATCACGAAGGTATTGTAACTTATTCCTAAACTACTAACCTTTGGCTTTGCTTTTGTAAGTTCGATGTTATATAATTCATAACTCTTTAGTGACTTGAGCCTTTAGATTATAATCAACACTACTACTAGTACTAGCATCTGAATTCACAGACTTTCTGTTTGTAGACCAGTCTAAACAGTAGGCCTATGTTACAGTGCATTTCATTGATATGGTTTCACTGAAATATGCTGATCACATATTCTTCCAATATAGGTTGACTGAATGGATTCAAGCCAAAGCAGGTTCTATTATAAAGAATGTATTAGGATATCTGTAGGCTATCTTATAACACTGGCCTGTTTCACATAATTAAACTGACGAGATCAAAGGAGCCAGTCGGTTATTTCCACATGCATGTCCTAATTTATACAATGAGCTATCGTTGGACAACAATTAAAGTTTGTTCAGTAAAATGATTTATATACACCTCATTAGATTTATAATCGACAACCTCACGTGGGGATCTAGATTGACCAATATATGACATCTCAGAAAGTTAACTCGAAACGAAATATAATTTATGTTGCACTGTTGTTTAGACAGTATGTCCGGCGGGACTAAGGGCAGAATATAAATGTTTTATGACAATTTAGATCATTACAATAACACTGTCAATGAATTAATATTGAAAAAAAAATCGATAAATTTCGTCTCGTAGTCATGTGGAATTCTGTTCGGAATTTGAATTTGGCGAAATAAAACTAGGTCATTTCGTCATTTCCTCCTCATAGGTAAATATTATGTGTTAACCGTTATAGGCATTTAACGGTAAATATTTTGTGTGAAGTAAATGGACGGAATCAAGGTTAATCTGGTCGCAGTGTATAGCCTACAACTGAAACATTTAAATTTAGCTGAAAGTGAAAGGAGTAAAGTTCAAATCTTCCAATACTGAAACCCTTAAAAACAAAGTTAAATCACCCCTCAACCAATTCTGGGACAATGATGAAATAGCCAAAACTCTTAATAAATATTAGTACAGTAAGTTCTTCATAATTTTAGACCTAACACTTTTACTTTTGAGAAATTTATTTTAAATGGATCTAGACAAGTTTAAGTTCAGATATGTGCAAACCATTCACTACCAGATATGATTAAGGTGTTCAACAAGCCATCAAGGCTTAATGGTAGACCGAAGAAAAGGTAAAAAAAGTTACATATTTGCCCCTGTTTCAAAACATAATCTATTTTGTTTTTCACACATGTAAACTGACAAATGTGTCAGCTAAATGGTCAGGGTCAGCTCATGACAGCCAAATCTTTAGGACATCTAATCTCTGTGAGCATTTATTGGCAAACAATACACGCATAAGTGATGGATTTGTTCTTGGTGACAGTGGTTACCCCTGCAGGTAAGACTTTAAAACTCAAATTGTCTCGGAAATGTTTGTGACCTTCGTTACAATTAATGATTCTTTAATAATTTTAAAAAATTAAAACAAGATAAAATAAATTATACTATTCATTTAATGGCAAAATAATAAAATACTTATTCCATATTTTGACAGGCCCTTCCTAATGAACCCTTACCTTCACCCAGTGAGCCAGGCCCAGGAGGTTTAATGACCGTCTTTGTAGTACCCGTGTCACCATAGAGAGGACATTTGGACGCTTAAAGCGAAGATTCCATGTACTTCACTCTGAGGTAATTAATTTACGATTACAGTTTACTGTAGAAGAACTAAAGAGCCTGTAACAATATCACATTGGACCTAATTTTAGAGATTTTTAATGGTGAATTCTATGTACCCAGCTAGGTTTATTTCAATAGATCTATGATAGAGTACTAATATGATTATCATCGACTATTATATATATTTCTAGGTTTGTTAAAGGAGCTAAATAATCGCTAATACTTGGGACCTAGAAATTGACCCAAATGGGTCGCAACGCATATAATAATGTAATCTGATTGTATATAAACTGATTTACATTCAATTGTTTCCGTTTTGACTCAAATTTCAATCAAACAGTTATGTCCAGCGAAATATGGCATGAGTCTCAACCGAATAGCAATTTCTAGCGTCTAGTTATTACAATCTATTGCGCATTCTCTCCAGATAAGTTATGGTGTCACCGTTTCGCATGAGTTGTGGAATATGTCTAGACTCGTTCTTTCTGGTCGTTCTGTTAAAACGCACTATGGTACACGATTCAATGGTAAAATGTTTATTTTATCTTAAATATTGGATATCAGAAGCCTACCTTTTCCCGGTAAGATCACAACATCAATGTTGATTTGAATTGACAAATAATTCGTGTTTTCAACATGTAAGACTTTGTATGATATTGAGTTAGAGACTTAGCTACTTTAAGTAGACATACGTGGCACAGAAGCATTCCTTTTTTCATTTAAATATCGTAGATTTTTTTGGTTTCCAGGTTCTTTTGCTTTCATTCATTAATTTCATTTATAGATAAGGATGTCCCCAGAAAAGGTGTGTAGCATTATTGTTGTTTGTGTGGTGCTACACAGTATTGCTAAGAGGTGAGGTGCTTCATAATAGTAATGCTGAAGATGATGAGACAGAGGCCCAACCACCCGTAGATGTATACAATGGCAGGAATGACGGGAAAGGGATCCGGGACCATATTGCCAATACATATTTTAACTGAGGAAGGTAAAACATTCCTTCTGTGTACCGTATAAGGTTAATGAAACAACTGAAGTGTGTGTAAATTGCATCATTTATTAGAATATGAAAATTAAATTGAATTTATATTTTAACACAATATATTCAACATTGCCTAATTCGTGACATACATGTAACTGTAACCAAAACATCTCAAGGAACCAAGGTTCAAATAGACCTTTTGAACTTTAACTGAATCATATATATTTCTACGGAATGAATCGAAATGCAAACTAAGCTTAGGACTAATACATGCATTGGGTAATGTTAACCTAATGGACCAACCTACTAAAAAAATGTTATATGTTAATGTAATATAAATTGTTATAAATGGCCCCTAGACCTAGTAATTAAGTAGCCTTCACTGTATGGACACATTCATTGAAGTACACTAATCCAAGACAGTTAACTACTAAGAAGTCATTAGTTCACCACCTACATGCCACCGGATTTTCATAATCTTTTCTTCCACTCACATATCAATCAACTTGATCTCGGAGACCAAATCACCATGATAGTGCCCTAAAATTAACCATTATATAAATAAAAACAAAGTCCTTTAGAAATATAATTACAACTACAAACATATAACAATCACAAACTTACAATCACCAGCGTATTACCCCCCCCCCCCCATAATACCTCTAGTTTATAATAAAAATACTTTGTGCTAAATCAAATAAAATCACCTGCTCAACAGTACGGCCTAAATTCCCTAACAAAATTGCCAATTAAAACCGAAGTCGGAATAGCCATGCCAACTGCGTGGGTGGGTTACTTACAGGCCTCCTGATTCTTTCCAAATTATTTGGAAATTTTTTAATACATGCTTTATGTGACCGGTTGATATATTAACTTGTATTGGCCTTGTGTCTTGTGTTGGCCTTAGTGCCGACTGCAGATCTATTTTTAGCACACTCGGGAGTAGACTGACAGACTGCGATATCACTTATGTGGAAGCAGACGTTAAACACCAAGAACTACTACTACTAGACTGACAGAGAGGGACAGACGAGGATTGGCTATCGGACAGCACTGCTGTTATGTCAAATTTCTTGATTGTATCTGTTGTTAATTTAATAAAGTTTTCTTGAATGACTTTGTCAAACTGACTTTGTCACAATTGGCGTCGAGCCGATACGATAGAACCAAATTTGCGGTGTTTCAAGTTCAAGTTTAGAAGAACAGTCAATCCGGTGAGAGCTTTCCAATACTTATCATATTCAAAACTTTTTCTGATTATACGTGACGACTGTCATTATTTGCCAAATGTTTTATTGTCTGTGCTATGAGTGAAGCCAAATTAAGGAAATTTATATCGAAACCATTACCAGATATAGTGGGTAAACAGAAAATTTTGGCGGTTTTAGTAACAGATAGTAAGGGTAATTATTTGAGGAGACATTTTGCTCACAGTCACTCAATTGACATCAAAATCGAGGCATTTAAAGGCAGAAACACGGAAAGTGGTATTAACATTATTCAACAAAATATGTCTTCTTGGCATGCTGATTATAAGACTGTTGTAATTTATGTTTGGTTGGGAACATGTGATGTCACTGACAAACGAGGGGATTTTATTTATGCTAGACATCAGGATCCAGTGAGTGCCGATATACGTCAGTATAGGCGAGCAATACAAATTGTTGGCGAATATCCCGATTCGAGAATTAAATTCATTGAAGTGCCCCCCTCCCCCCATATCTGCTTTTGCGTTTAATTCATCACGAGGCCACAGGGACCCGGTACAATTTCTCATTGACGATAGTAGAGTGAAAGATTATTTGTCGCGAATAAACCTGTTACCTGTTTACTAGCACCCATGGCTGAGAGTCCTAGTGATAAGCGAAATTATGAAGGAGAAATCCGTGATTTACAAAGACAGTTAGCTGCTTCAAGACTGAGGTCACTTGTGTCAACACCTCAAACACCTCGGTTTTCTCTTAGAACCCCATTGCCCGAGTCACCAAATCTGTTGTTTACATGGAAAGGGGACGTGAAGCTCGAAAGTTTCGTGGTAGGCCACAAAAGGTGGGTGAGCCATCGGTGCATGAATGGATTGAGGAGATTAAAGCTATCATGTCGGGGCTTGGTTTGTCTGCAGAGGAGGAATCTCGTTACATTGTGTCACATCTTGAAGGAGATGCCAAGGCGGAGGTGAAGCTCAGACGTGTCAGCGAAGTTAAAGGTATATTTACAGCATTAGTGGAGGCTTTTGGTGAGGTTTTAACGACGTCCCAATTGCTACGGCAATTCTATGAAAGGCGGCAGAAACCAAATGAGTCTTTACGTGATTTTTCTTATGTACTACGAGAATTAACTGAGCGAATCAGCAACAGTGATGGCGGAACAGTCAAAATCGTCAGTGACCAGTGGGAGCTTTCGTCGTTGTTATGGCTGTGGTGAGACGGGCCATATTAAGCGGAATTGTCCTTCAAAGAAACCTGCGGAAAACTAACTACGCCCTCAACTGTGAGCCAAGGCGAGGGCAATCATAATTATGTTGGCTCTAATGAACAAATTTCTTATCAGGGTGCTGTTGGAGACTGTCCCACAATTGTTCTGGGTGGTTTTGGTGTTCCATGCCGATTTGTCGTCGATACTGGCTCGCAAATATCTTGTCTTATGGAGTCTTTCTATAAAGAAACACTCTTTTTGTTGGGTGCGGATATTATTAAAACTGACTTCCTTAGTGTTCGAGCTGCTAATGGCTTTGACCTCCCATATTTAGGTGTTCTGCATGCAGATTTGTGTGTAATGGAGAAACGTCATGAAATCCATCTCAAGGATGACGTGCCAGTCAAACTACCTTTTCGTAGAATACCACCTGGACAATTAGAAGAAGTTAGACAACACCTGAACAAACTGATAGATTCTCAGATTATAGTACCAAGCTATAGTCCTTACGCATCTCCCATTGTGCTTGTTCCGAATTGCGATTGTGCGTGGACTACAGGCATTTAAATGCCAAGATTATTAAAGATTCCTATCCGTTACCACGCATCGAGGAAAGCCTCGACGCAATGTTTGGTGCATCTTGGTTCAGTTCCCTCGATCTAACAAGTGGGTACAATCAGATAGCTATGGATGAGAAGGATGAGGCCAAGACTGCATTTACGACACCTTTTGGATTATTTCATTTTCGTCGTATGCCTTTCGGTATGTGTAATGGACCTACAACGTTTCAGAGACTTATGCAGGGGTGTTTTAGGGAGGATGTTTTTAAAATACTTATAATATATTTGGACGACCTAATAATTTTCGCAAAGTTTTTTGATGAACATTTGCAAAGGCTGGATCGAGTTTTTCGCGTGCTGAGAACGAATGGGTTAAAATTAAAGCCTTCCAAGTGTTACATGTGTCGATCAGAAGTCACATATCTGGGTCATGTCGTTTCTTCGTTAGGTGTGTCAACGGATCCAGAGAAGGCTTCCGCTGTGTCGTCGTGGCCTAAACCGGTAACTGTTAAGGATTGGGGACTTTCCTTGGATTTTGTGGTTTCTATCGGCGGTATGTAAAGGATTATTCAAAGGTTACAGCGCCCTTGCAGAATCTGTTAAAAGAGGCTATTAGTCATCATGTTCAGACGTTAAAATCTTTGTGGACAACTGAGTGTAACAAAGCTTTCGATGACATTCGTGAGAGGCTCATCAACGCTCCAATATTAGCGTTTGCCGACTTTTCAAAACCTTTTGTTGTTGAGGTTGATTCTAGTATGGAGGGTCTTGGTGCCATATTATCCCAAATTCAGGATGGACAGTCACGCGTCATTGCGTATGCCAGTAGGGCACTTCGAGGTCTTGAAAAGAATATGCAAAACTATAGTTCTCGTAAGCTTGAACTTCTAGGACTAAAATGGGCTTTATGTGAAAAATTCAGGGACTACCTCTTAGGTCGTAAGTTCACCGTATATTCATACATAAGAGCGGTGTGCCATTTACAGTCTGCAAAGCTTAGTGCTGTAGAACAACGTTGGGTGGCCGATTTGGCCATATTTGACTTTGGGTTGAAGTATAAAGCTAGAAGAACACTTGGCAACGCCGATGCGTTATCGCGTAGGCCGCGTGAATCCAGTGACTCTGAAAAGATTGTTTGTGATGTACAATCTAAGGTGGAAGAAGTCACAAAGACAACCTTTTTGCCTCGTGAAATGCATTCAGTACATTTTAATACTAATCCCGAACCTGTCTATCTCGCATAAACTATAATAACATTTCGATCATTTTGGGACCATGATAGGATACCTTCAAAACTGGAACGGTTAACCCTCCCACGGGTGGTTTTAATGCTTTTCTGACAGCGTAAACGTCTATTTTTGAAGGATAATGTGTTGTACAGACGAATAAATGATCCCGGCGTCGGTATTATAGAACAGCTTGTGTTACCCAACGCATTGAAGGATACGGTTCTTGAAAATCTTCATGACCGAGCGGGTCATCAAGGAATCGAGCGCACATTCAACCTCTTGAAGTTTCGCTGTTACTGGCCTGATATGTGGCGTGATGTTGAAAGGAAGTGTAAGAATTGTACCTGGTGCGTTGTGGCTAAGCCAAATGTTGCCACTCATACAACCATGAAGAATTTGCGAATTCGACAGAAGGTCTCCAAAACACATTTGATTAAATCAGTTTTGTAAAACGAACTAAAGATATCATTAATGAGAATGCCTGTAGATATTCTGTAGATGTAATTCCATTAAATTTGCTTTTTTGAGATTCAAGTTTGAATATCGAAAAACGAAAAACAAGAAGAAAGAGGTTTTTTATGTGAATCCACTGCTCAGGCATCCTCTATTACGATATATTTAGTTCGTTTTACAAAACTGATTTAATCAAATGTGTTTTGCACGAGTAGCTCGTTTTTCGAGATTCGCCAATATCAGAAAATAAGGAGAAAGAGCAGTTTTTATGTGAATACACTGCTCAGGAATCCTCTATTACGATATATTTAGTTCGTTTTACAAAACTGATTTAATCAAATGTGTTTTGGAGACATTCTGTCGATGTACATCCATTAAATCTACTTTTTTGAGATTCAAGTTTGAATATCGAAAAACGAGTAGCTCGATTTTCGAGATTCGCCGATATCAAAAAAGGAGAAATATTAGTTTTATGTGAATCCACTGCTCAGGCATCCTCATTTATGATATCTTTAGTTCGTTTTAGAAAAGGTATTTAATCAAATGTGTTTTGGAGAAATTCTGTAGATATACATCCATCAAATCTGCTTTTTTGAGATTCAAGCCTCAATATCAAAAACATGTAGAAAGAGTAGTTTTTGTGTGAATCCACTGCTCAGGTATCCTCATTAATGATATCTTTAGTTCGTTTTACAAAACTGATTTAATCAAATGTGTTTTGGAGATATTCTGTAGATGTCATTCCATTAAATCTGCTTTTTTGAGATTCAAGTTTGAATATCGAAAAACGAGTTGCTCGTTTTTCGAGATTCGCCAATATAAAAAAAACGAGGAGAAAGAGCAGTTTTTATGTGAATTCACTGCTCAGGCATCCTCTATTACGATATATTTAGTTCGTTTTAGAAAACTGATTTAATCAAATGTGTTTTGGAGACATTCTGTCGATGTACATCCATTAAATCTACTTTTTTGAGATTCAAGTTTGAATATCGAAAAACGAGTAGCTCGTTTTTCGAGATTCACCATGCAATATAAAAAAAACAAGGAGAAATATCAGTTTTATGTGAATCCACTGCTTATGCATCCTCATTTATGATATCTTTAGTTCGTTTTAGAAAACTTTTTTAATCAAATGTGTTTTGGAGACATTCTGTCGATGTACATCCATCAAATCTGCTTTTTTGAGATTCAAGTTTGAATATCGAAAAACAAGTAGCTCATTTTTCGACATTCGCCAATATCGAAAAACGAGCTAGTTGTTTTTCGTTATTCGCCAATAGGACTCTACACAATCTCCTGCGTACTTTACCTGTGGATGTGAAAAGACGTTGGCCTGATCATCTTTTGGAAGTAACGTTTGCGTACGATACCTCAATGCATTCTTCGACTGGTTTTACACTCTACCTCCTCATGTTCGGGTGGAATCCTACTTTGCCCATTGATGTGTTGCTTGGTGTTGAGAATGAAAACGTAGATTCTTGGATATTGGAGCACCAAAAACGCCTGCAACATTCCTACTCACAGGCTTATGAGTTCTTACTCACATCAGCGGAACGTAGAAACGAGCAGGATGGGAAATCCCATGATGCTCCGTTGGATCCAGACCAACTAGTTTACTATAAGGCGAGAGGTATTCTCGGAAGAAATAAGATACAAGACCACTGGCCCCCCATTGTGTATAAAGTCAAAGATCGCATCAGTGGTGACAACCATATTTATTCGATTTGTCAATGCGATGATGAAAGTATAACAAACAGTTGCATCGAATGGATTTAAAACCTTGTCCGGACAATGTCATTGGTCATGTTGATCAGAGAGATTTCGAGTCGGGACCGAGTGATGAGGATATCAATATAGCTGATTATTGTTATGACACAAATCAAGTGCATTCCCTGGCGGAGGAAGTGCGACGTTCAAAGAGATCAACTCGCGGTAAACATACCAACCCCCACAAACTCCCAGCACCAGTTAACGCTACGAGTGAGGAAGTCGTAATCAAATCCGACTATTCTGAATCTATCATTCGTTTGGGTAACTCTTTGATGGCGACGACATTACGGGAAATGGGAACACTACTTAGGTCTAATAACAATCATCAGTAAAAAATTTGATTCACGATTATCACGAACATAGACAGTTTGTATAGTGTTTAGTTTTAATTTTCACTTGATGTCCATTGTTTGATTTCTGATTTTATTTTTTTTTTTTTTTTTTATTCAATGATGTAAATGCAGGGACGCATTTATTACAAAGTTGGGGGGAGTGTGACCGGTTCATATATTAACTTGTATTGGCCTTGTGTCTTGTGTTGGCCTTAGTGCTGACTGCAGATCTATTTTTAGCACACTCGGGAGTAGACTGACAGAGAGGGACAGGCGAGGATTGGCTATCGGACAGCACTGCTGTTATGTCAAATTTCTTGATTGTATCTGTTGTTAATTTAATTAAGTTTTCTTGAATGACTTTGTCAAACTGACTTTGTCACATTTATATCTAAAATAATGAACAATTTATACTAAATCTATAAATTAAATTTAATAGAAACATAGATAGGCTAACAATACTCACCTGCAACGGTAAAAATGAATATCTCCCACCCGTTAACTACTCACAAACAACGTTCACCAGTAAAAACAACACCAGATCCATTCAACGTGTTTATAACACCACGTGACTATTAACGCTCACGATTATCCAGGCGCTAAAACACCCAAGTTATCGCTTAGCTCTCTCCTCGCGGACCATACCAAGCGAACAATCTCCGGCCAACGGATTGTCTCACAGTCTTGTAAATATTTGTGTACATATGTTGAATTAGTTTTAATGTTTCCACCCTTGTGTATATATGATCAAATTGATAAACACTACTTTTAATATAGGCATAAGACTTCACAAAGTACAACATCCCTCACGATTTTTTACGATTTTAATTATCCATTATTCATTTCGGCAAAGATAATTGCAATATACAAAGACTTCCCAAAAATATATAATCCCGTCAAATTTTAAGGTCAACAATCGGAGACTATCGCTCTCTTGCTTACGCAGTTGCATTATCCTTACTATCGCCGCAGTTTGTCTGTCACCACTACTCATTCGTTGTCTCTTTCTACTCTCAGGCAATATCGAACCCAACCCAGGCCCAAATACACAAAACAATAACCGACTCTCAGTATTGCATTTGAATGTAAGGAGCCTTAAAAATAAACTTGATTTGATAACTGCAGAATTAACTAGCTTTGATATAATAACATTAAGCGAAACATAGCTTGACAAAAACATCACATCTGAGTCTATAGCTTTACCTAACTACTATCTGCCTGTCAAAATAGCAAAAAATAATATACCTAACAAATTAGTAATAATTAGGCAAAACGATAAACTTTGGATGAATAACAGCATTAGAAGAATGAAAAAGAAAAAAAAATAGACTACATAAGAGAGCAGTAAAAAGAAATTTGGTAACTGATTGGCAAAATTTTCGTAAAATAAGAAATGAAATGAAATGAAATGAAATGAAATGGGGTTTAACGTCCTACTGTTCTGCTCCTAACCTGGGCTAATGAAGACGGGCATACGCCATACAGTGTGCTATGAGGGAAATTTTGCCCGGACAGCGGCACTACGGCCTACTCTTATATCGAATTCCAACTGCCAAGGGATCTTTTACGTGCACGCCAATGTGTACACGGGACCTCGGTTTTTCGTCCCATCCGAACGACTAGACAGCTTTCCTTGCCAGCCCCTCCGTCCTGCATCACTGACAAGGGAGAACCACGCCGGAAAATCTGGATGAACTTTCTCGGCCAATGCAGGGATCGAACACCCGACCTCCAGGCTAGCGAGCTAGCGTCTTACCCACTTAGCCACGTGATCCCCAAAAAAAAAAATAAGAAATGACTTCCTAAATCTGATAAGGAAATGCAAAAAAGAATACTTTGAGAAAATCGACACAAAAATTAATGATAAAGAAAATTTTGGTACTAAAAAATGGTGGAATCTAATAAACGCATACACCAAGACACAGGCTGTATCCTCAAATGAGCCCCCACCACTAACAGTTGGAAATGATACAATGTTTACGCCCACCGATAAGGCCAATGCCCTTAATAATTATTTCATTCAACAAACTGAACTGTTAAGTACTAACAAAACTCTTCCACTCCTCCAAATGAATACTAATAGCTTAGACTCGATTGTACTAACCCCTGGATAAGTTAAGGACATAATAAATAGCCTAGATACATCAAAAGCTTCAGGTCCAGATGAAATAAGTTCAAAAATCTTAAAATTTATCGTTAATGAAATTAGTAATCCCTTATGCCAACTTTTTCGTTTTTCACTGTCCCAAACTTATGGAAATTTGCAAATGTTATGGCTATTTTCAAAAAAGTATATCCAACCGACTGCTGCAATTTCACTCTTGAGCATTATTATAAAAAAATTGAGAAAATAATATATAAACACGTCTTTAACTTCTTCAAGGACAATTCAATACTAACAGCACTTCAAAGTGGCCTTCTTCCTGGTGATTCAACTATCTTCCAATTAATAGATCTAAATCACTTCTTTTGTCAAGCCATTCATCATAACAAATATACCAGGATCGTGTTTTTTGACATCAGCAAGGCTTTTGACAGAGTCTGGCACGGGTGCACTGACTACTTATGTAATAATCTTGAATACCTTCAGATTGCCGCATACGCACTATTTGTGGAGCAGTTAAGGGTACTAGCCATGCTTCCCTCTACGCAGAAACTGGGTTTATTCCACTCAAAGAAAGACGAAATCGACATAAATTAAAACTACTTTACAAAATCATCAATAACCTAACCCCTCCTTATCTTAAGAATCTCATAAATCTAGAACCTGCAAACAAATATTCCCTTCGTAACGAAGACAAATTAAAAGAAACTCGCTGTCGTACTGAAATTTTTGCTAAATCATTTATCCCATCCAGTATAAGGGAGTGGAATAAACTCAGTACCCCTGCGAGGAATTCTAGATCTCTGAAAATTTTCTCCGATCATCTATCGAAATCTGATATCAAAGTTTCTTCGTTTTATTTTAACGGTCTGCGGAAACCTCAAATAATCCATTGTAAATTACGACTTCGATGCTCTGACCTGCAGGGTCACAAATTCCTATGACATATTATTGCCGACAGTCCCGCCTACCTCTGCGGTCATATATTTGAAGATCCCGATCATTACCTCCTGCGATGTTCCTTACATTCAATTGCACGAACAGAAACCATAGACAAATTACAACATGATTTTAAAAATATAAACTGTCTTTTATTCGGCTCCACAGCCTACAGTCTTGATGTTAATTCTAATATTTTTAATCGGGTCCACAAATTTATAGATATATCAAACAGATTCTAATCTCATCTCGATCGAATAATATTTTATCTTCTCTTTTATGTATGTATAGTCTCTTTAATTAGGCTTTCACCTTCGGTGAAAGACTATTGTTATTACTAAGATTAATATTATTATTATTAGGCTTTCACCTTCGGTGAAAGACTATTGTTATTACTAAGATTAATATTATTAGACTTTCACCTTCGGTGAAAGGCTATTGTTATTACTAAGATTAATATTATTAAGCTTTCATATTACATATGAAAGCTTATTGTTTCTGTTAAGATTATTATTGTTATTTTTTTTTTTGTGTTTTGTCCACAAATCGGATTTCTCAGAATCTAACCATAGGATCGTTCTGAAACTTTTACCTATCCCCCCAAAAATGGGTGGTGGCTGTTGATTAAATATATTTTCAAAACGTTTTACGAATCCGAAATCACCGAATTTTACGAAGGAATGCATTTGACCTACAATGCTGTAACTTTGTGACTATTTGACCTATTTTACTAATTCTTTTTTCTTTGAGTATCTTGAAACATTTACTTCAAATCTGCAATTTCGGATTTTGGCATTTCGAAAATTCGTCGCTGTCATTTCGAACCGGAAGTTATTACCAATTTGACAACTTCTTTAATAGTTGTGCGATTTTCGTGAAATTTAGAATGTTAGTAGATCTTGCCAATGCGACGTCAATGATGTCCTTGGAAATTTTCTAAATTATCTCCCCTTGGTGAAATTAAGGATCAAAGTTTTCAAAAAAATCGTCGAAATATAGGTCAGAATGACCTAAAAAAAAAATTCGATACTAGACAAGTAATTACTGATTCGTACACAAAATATGGAGTTTGTCGATCGAACCGGAAGTGCCACCATCTTTAAACGTGAAAAATCAAAAAGGCTTTTTTGCTATTTTACTTACAGACTCGGGCGTCATATTTTCGGAATCCTGGAAGGAATGCCTAAAAATCTATCGGATCAGAATTTTGATTTCGGTCACGTGATGGTCACCATTTTGAATTGAAAATGAAAAATAGAAGCAATTTGAAGGGCCGGGACTTTGGAACACAAGAACTCTCCTTCTAATTAAGCTAGAATGTTCAAACTTGGTGTAGGCGTTCACTAGGTCAATGTCATGATTGAGTTCAAAGATGAGCATTTTTTGCCTAGGGTAAGCAGAGATAAGCAAGCTGATTTGTTGATTCTTTAGGGCACGATGACATTCGTTATAATGAATGGAGGGCGATGAAACTCTTGTCAATCGAGAGGCTAATAGCTGGCCTGTTGTGTGAAATCATTGTATCATTTTTTGAAAATGTCCGGGGTAGCCGAAAAAAGGAGATCGAAATCCAAAAAGTCGTATTTTTACGATTTGGGGCATTTTTAGAGGTCGTGTAAAGTAAAATAAAGCATGCATATACATATATTATTGATATTAAATATATCATATAAAAAACTAAACAATGAATCAGCTGTCATTGACAGATTTTATATTATAAGCATGGTCAGTGGAAGGTCAGCGTATTGTCTAACTTGAACTCACTGACTCCGTAACATTATTGTGGGTATGGTATAAGCTGAATTTGATGAGATGCACATATCTCGTATGACTATTTGGTACTTACAGTGTTAGACTTTGTCCTACGCTAACAAATAATGAAATATGATAGTATCAGTAAATATAAAAAAACAAAGTAGTCTCGAACATCCTGGCTCTTGACTGCTTCAGTTGTTTGATCCTGGACTCTGTCTGTAATTAATAGTAAACTTTTACATGTTAGTGACGTCAAATCTTTAACGTGCACGAAACCAGAAAATTGGCGATATGTAATTTCTGAACCAGTTACATATTTCAGTAGCTGACATGAACGCGATTCCGAAGTCCCGCATACACATTGGTGTGACTGTAAAAGATCCCTATGCAGTTGGAATTGTATATAAGAGTAGGCTAGCGCCGCTGTACGTTTGAAACATTCCTCATGGTCCATTCCGAGCAGAATGGCGTTTAACCCCATGTCATTTACTTTGATATTAATATCTATTGCGACATTGCTTTTCGTCCATTTCGCGAAACTGTTCTTTTTCCATTTCGCGTAGATCAACTTTATTTTTCGATTCCCTACTATCGTAATGCGCATGCAAAGAACATGTCAATATCTGAGTTATGCAAATGTGTGTTTTTATTTGTGGGGTGGGGGAGTGTGTGTTTGTTTAGGGGGTGAGAGGTGGGGATAGTCTTTTGTCATGCATCTGGCGATCGTGTGACGCCTTGGCACGGTGAAAGCCTTCAGTCTTGCAGGCAAGTCTAGTGCTGATTATTATTAAAAGATTCTTACTGTGCTTGCATATGTATAATTATTAACTAGTATATATACCGTACATTTTCACCCATTTTATTATATCTATATAATGTGTTTAACTATGTATATACACCCTTTTTGCATTAATAATATATATGTATATACAAATTATTTAGGGATAGGGGTTTTACATAGGCTAAGCCTGTTCCCCAATCCCATTCAGTCAACCTGAAGAAAAATATGGTTTTAAAAAAACTGTAGCCTAATGAAAGCGTTTGGTTTAAATAGATATTTATATTTGTAAAATTAACACAGATAATTCCCAGCCCCACCCCCTGTAAGTTATATTTGGTTTAAATGGATACATATGTTTACAAAATCAAGAACACAATTAAAATCTAACTCATCAATGATAATAACAGCTGATTTGGGTCCATGTCAAAGTGGTCGGTCAGCTGAAAGAATTTTTTCAAGCAACTTTATCTGCAATTTAATTTTGTCTGAGTGTAATTGCGTTTTGGTTCTTTCTAACTGCTGTAGTTAAAGCTGTCCTTCGAGCACTTCATGTTGCTTTTGCAGAACATCATCGTCCTGGGTTATTTTGGCACTTGGGTTTCTTTTTCTTCTTTTAGGCATAGGACTTTTTATAACAGCTGTTCTGGTGGCCTCTGGCTGGTCTGGAAGGGTAGAGGGGCCTGACTGTGGGGACGCTGGTCGTGGAGAGAGGGAACTTGGGGATGGACTGGGCTCCACTGGTTGGGGAGCAGTTTGACTCAGGGATGAAGGAAATGGCTAGTGACGAGTTTCTTGATTTGGGTGGTTGCATTGGTTGGAGGCATAAGTAACTAACCGTTTGATCATTATTGGATTCAGTAGATGTTGGGAATGGTTCAGGAGATGCAGGATATAGTGGGGACATTGAAAAATTGACTGAAGATTGTTGACAAGTGTCTTCACCAAAGATTGTTGACTGAGAAAAACTGCCTGAATGAAAAAAAATTCCCAAAACCATTAGATCAGCTTTTTGACATTTTTATTATGCGCAGTGTTTAATGTACTCAGATTGTAAATGTTGTCATTACTGACAACCCTTGTTGATTGCTCCAACGACTTAGCTGCTGTGGACGTATGTTTCAATCCATAATGCCATAATGAAATAGTGATATTGTTTTATTTTCAGATTATTTTGCACAAAAAGAAGTCTACAGTCAAAACACTTAAACATGCATAATGCAAGAGCTAAATCTGCCTACCGGTATTCCAAGTCTTTCTTTAGACCGTAAATATTATCTAAATTATTAATTAGACATAATTAACTTCGTAACAAGACCATAACCAACTCTTGGTACCATCGTTAATCTGCGGTATTTAATGGATTTGAGTGTGGTGGATAATTTGATGTAAAAATGGATAATCGAGATTTTGTTTATTATTGTGTCAATGGTAGTAATGCCGATCAAGGCTAGCCTATAATTGAATCACTAATATCTATAGGCCCATAGATTTATTTCCTAAGGAAACCCACGAAAATATTATGCTGGCAATCTTGTAGCATACTATATGAATATATTAATAAGAGACTATTCAATTGATGCAGCAATATTCTAGTGTTAGATGATATGGGATCATGAATGTTAAACCAATTATTAAAAAGCATTATTATACACTGTGTATATATAGCCTATATCATTTATTATTTGTCATATAATTTTTTTTTGTAAAATATTGTGACTATAGTGAAATATTGTTGTTTTTTTTTGTAATTTACATGTTTTTAATAATTTAATAATTGTGTTATATTATGCTAACACAAATCGATTGTTAAGGCCATTATCTAGTTCTACGGCATAGTTTTGATTTGATAAAACGTACTCGAAAATATCTTAAATATAAACTTTTTGGATCCGAAGTTGGATTTTTGATTTAGCCTACTTATTTCATTTTTGTAACAAAATATTTGGTTTATATTTATTGACAGAAATACCGGCGCCGGTCTATAAATAGGTCGTTAATCGATCGGGTTCGCTCTATTGATCATAAAGTACCGTATGATGTGAATGAACGTATGACCCAAATTAAAGTATGCAGCGCTAGTCTTGACATTATTAAGTATAGTAGGGATAACTCTATCATAATTAACTAAATTCGATCATTGGATGGTAGCATAGACATTTATGTCTATGGATGGTAGGGACTTAGTTTGTTATTATTATGAATACTATTATTATTATTACAGCATATTTATAGTGCACCCTTTCATATAACATGTTCAGGGGCACTTTACAAAGTGACAATTTAAATCACACATAAACAACAAGATTATGGGCATGTTAACGATTGTATACAGAGTCAGTTAAAAGCCTGATTAAATAAATGTGTTTTAAGTTGTTTTTTAAAACAATATAAAGATGTACAACATCTTAAACTAAATGGTAGATTATTCCATAAAACAGGTGCTTGATAACTAAAAGGGGGCTGACCATAAGAGACTAGTTGAACAGTTTTGGGCTTTAAAAGTAGTCTATCTGATGTACGTAATGTTCGGCAAGGTGTATAAAGCTCTAAAAGATCTGAGAGGTAAACAGGAGCTAAATTATTTAAACATTTAAATGTAAGTAATAAAATCTTAAAATCAATTCCATATTTAACAGGTAACCAGTGTAAATTATATAAAACAGGAGTTATGTGGTCACATTTCTTAGTTAAAGTAACAAGTCTACCGGCAGTATTCTGTACTTTTTGTAATTTATCTATAAGCTTTAAAGGTAAACCAACTAAAAGTGAATTAAAGTTATCTAATCGAGAAATGACCAGAGAATTAACAAGTGACTTAGTGGCCTCTACAGTTACACATTTACGTATTTTACCTATATTTCTAATATTAAAATAGCACAATTTACAAATATTATTTACTTGAGCTCCCATAAGCATAAAACTATCAAAGATAGCGCCAATATTACGAGCGGAATAAGATGAAAATATATCACAATTACCAATTACAACAGGGAGATTATCCTGTGCAGATTTACTTAATTGATGCCTTGAGCCTAATAACAAATATTCGGTTTTATCATCATTCAATTTTAGAAAGTTCTTTGACATCCATTTTCTAATTTGACTAATACAGTTCTCAAGTTGCAATTTTGATAAATTGAAAGAAGATGGACAATTAGGTGTAAATGAAATATATAATTGAGTATCATCGGCATACAAATGAAAGCTGAGACCATATTTTCTGACAATATCTCATAATGGTGACGTATAGGGGGTAAATAAAATCGGACCAAAAACAGAACCTTGGGGAACCCCAGATGACAAAACAGATTCAGACGACGATTTGCAATTAACTAAAATACACTGTTTTCTACCCATAAGATAGCTCTCTAAAAGATTTAATGCAGAGCCACAAATACCGAATTTAAATTGAAGTCTACATAGAAGAATGGAAGGGTCCACCGTGTCGAAAGCAACAGATAAATCTAATAAAATTAAAAATGTACATTTTATATTATCAATTTCCATTAAAATATCATTTGAAACCCGGGTTAAAGCTGTTTCGGTACCGTGAAATTGTTTATAAGCACTTTGAAATGGTTCATACAAACAGTTATCATCTATATTGAACGTCACTTCCGATAGGTCGTCTGCAGATTAGCTATCATTATGTTTCCGTAAGTTTATATCTATATTTTCTTTGAATGACATTTATCGATTGAACATAATATAACACAAAACAATTCTATGGATAATAATCACTATTTTATATATACTCGACGTTTTGGCAAGATTTCACTGGTCGTTATCAAGCCCGAAAAGTAACTGTCTGAATATTCATAGTGAATAATGAAATTTGGAGTACCGGTACTCTCGCTAATTTTTTGGTTGGCTCAATCTTCGTATCGTGGAGTCGGAATTATAAACAAACTTTTACTGGGGAGATGAAGATAATTTCATCGATTTAATATATTTTACAAGTAACTTACTAGGCCTTGTTGGAATGACAGTACAGTCGATTCCTCCAGGGACACCACTTAAACTCTCAGTGTCCTTCATGACGTCGATTATGTTGGTTGTTGCCTGGCTTATATCTTTTGGTAGGGGTCCCCCTCCTGTCTTTTGTTGACTGGTCCTGCTCGCTGTAAAAACCTTTTTAGCTTTTTGCGCCATGTTGCCCCATTTATCTCTTACCTCTTTTATGCTTCTTGAGGCAACACCTTGAAAATTTACTCTTTGCGTAATATTTTCCCATATTTATTTTTTTTTTTGCGATAAGTAACTTCATTTGACAATTTTGAATTTATAATGACACTATGTTGTTCAACCAAGGATTGGATTAAATTTTCTTCCTCAATTGTAAAATTTTTACTTTTCTTTTTTTGTCTGTAGTTAACAGTATTATTGTCAGCCATTTTGCAAAAAATGTTTAATGTAGGCCTTCCAATAACCAGGATGTAGAAATGAATTGTGGGTAAAGTTATCCGCCTGCCCTTGGATTAACTTTAATGAATCTTTTAGCTAACGGATAATGAAATTGACTTTCCAGCAACAGAAATTTAACAGACCGTTAAAAAACGACACGTTAGCTAGATAACGATCCGTTAGAATTGAACGGATCGTTAAAATAACTTAGTTTTGAGCAACCGGGCCCAGAAGAATAACCCTAAATTCCCCTGTATATATCCACAGCCGCCCCTGACTTTCAGACCTCAAGTTATTCCGGTCATAGAATATACCCCAAAGATCAAAGAGATTTACCTTTACAGGTTTATAAGGAGTAGATAATATTATGGTCACAAATATTGAGGGACCGCTGTTGTGATTGGTGGCTTTCTTGGTCTGATACGAGTCGTTGGTTTGTAATGGAGATACTGGTCGTAGTGGGCTAGTTTCCTATAAATTAGTTTGTTGTTTCTTCTCATAATGATATATAGAAAGGGAAGACTATTGTCTTGTTCTGTGACGACGGAGAACATAATTTCACATTATGCTGTGTGTTGCGGTGGTCTAATAAGGAGAGTGGGGCGTGACCATGTCGAGAACATCGTAAGAGACGAACCTACTACGTTCACGTTATTACAAAAGTCTTTGGAGTCACGTGAAAATAAATATTTCGAAAAGTTTTAGGCTCTTTGGTAGACGACAGAGTCATAGAAGCACACGTGTAACCTGGTTTTGGATTTTGATGGTGGCAGGCGTGTCTCGGGTCTTTGGTTTGATGAGCAGAAATGGGGCCTTTCGTTACCCGTGTGTAGTTTGATTCTTCTTGAAGAGTGTTGAAAATGCTGATGCAATCAGGTGTATCCATTATTACAGCTACCGTCTCTTTGTCCGGAGGTACTATTGTGATTACTCTGTCTTTCTGAAGTTCTTTGAGGGCTTTAGGTGTGGTTGTTGGGTTGTCACCTGTGAGGAGGCTAACATTGATAACAGTTTTGGTAATATATTCACTCTGAGGTGTTTTAGAAGGTGCTTGGGTTGAGTTTTAGTTGGTTGATAGTATTGGTATGGTTGCATTTCACAAGGATGTATAGTTTGGCATTTGCTTCCATCTGTTTTGAAGGATGTTATATGTACCAGGAGTTATGTGCGAGCGAGCTGGTTACGCTGAACTTCATATAATTAAAGTGTTTTTCATACCATAATAGCGACGAGAGAATCTGCATCAACACTTCGCCAAAAATAAACATCTGAGTAACCTGTGATTTTTACAATTGTGTCATGTCCGAAATGTTGTGTAAAAGGGGATTCAGTAGTCAGTGAGCCGCTAAAATGACTAGTATACGCGCTCGTCTGGATCAGAATTGGATTCGTGTGTCAAGGGTTCATGACTAGAATAGTTAAAGTCATCAAGACATGCGTTTGTTCTCGCGATAAAGAGTTACAGTGAACGTGGTGAGTGAATTATTGTTGGGAACGGTTCGATTTACTGTTTGTACGTTCCACGTGGCAGGGATACTTCATCACTGAAAATGCCTGGGAGTGGCCATTTATGATTTGTTGGATTATGTTGATGGTTTTTAGATACATTCTATATGTTAGTCATGTGGAAATGTAGAATAGCTTTTAGGGTGGGGCAATTAGACTTCTGGTTGGGATATCCCACTATTGAAACAATCTGGCTTTTGTCATTCTTATGCTGAGCATTTTGCAACAAGTTTCGTGCGATAAATAAATATGCTTATCTGGGTTATAGCCTTTTGTGGGGGGGGGGGGGGATAGGAACGTCTGGGTGGGACGGCAGAAGTTTGCCCAATACTGCGGCAAATTGCCCAGCCCGGCGACGATACCCCACCACTGAAAATGTCTGGAGGCGGTCTTTGTTAATACATGTGAATCTGCTGAACATTTTTCAACATGTTTCGCGTGGTTAGTAAATGAGCAATTATGGACGCCTGACCCCACCACTGACAATATCTGACAGTTGGCAACAGTACTCACTCTGGCTTCCATTTTTCTCCGCCAATTTTTCATTTGAATTTCTGTATTTGCTTTTTTTTATATAATATTTTGTCAACTAAACCCCTTTTCACAGTCTGCAGTTGCCAAGATCTACCTTTTCCAAATGCACTTAAGATTTTATGTTTTTCGAATTTTTCTCTGCCGCGGATTTTTGAGGTACATGTAGACCTATTGTGGAAGTTGATATCGCTTCAACATTGAAGGATGTAATATTATCAGATGGGCGAGAGCTGATCATGTCAGTATCATCTGTAGACTTGGCATTTTTAATGCACGTGACGATGGTAAATGCGCTGAACTAGCTCAGCTTTTGGGATGAGGCAGGAGCAGTTATGGGCGCCTTTACAATTAGTATTTCACAACATTGGAATCAATTCACTGATTTTATCGATTGTCTAATAACAGAAAAGCATTTGTGATGCACAAAAATATTATCAGCATGCCGAAAATTGTGGATTTTATAAGTCGGATGGGCACCAAAACCAGAACGTCTGTAACTTTTTTTGCCCAAGGCCGATCTTGGTGGATTTTTTCCTGAAGTTGTACTCATATAGACCTTTCATAAAAAGCAAGAATCATTTGTTTCGGTTTTTCCCCATCTCACCTAAATCCGAAGTTCTCCCACCAGCCTAAAAATCCGTAACATATTGGCAAGCCAAACAATGAAGTTCGAGATGGAGTCTATTGAGTCATTATACAAGTTCTAGGAAATATATCAACAGATTGCTTTTAGGTACCCACTAGAAAAAAAGTGTACGCTGACAAATGTCCCTTGCTTGCCTGGGGTTGTTTGTGTTTCTATGAATGCCTGTTACTACAACGTCATGACGTCACAACGTCGTGAAACAACGTATTTCAATAATGGGCTTTTTAATCGGCCTAGATGGCTTAATAATGCTTAGCACTAGGGGGCGTCTGTCAGGGGGTAAGCACCATTTAAAATGCCTGTAAACTACTGTAACTTATTCAAAGTACACTAAGGTACGTAATATAGAAATCAATTTGGTGTCGTATCTCAAACATTGAGTTTGGCACCAACATAAATATTCCTCACTAGAGGGCGTCTGTCAGGGGGGAAGCACTGTTTAAAATGTCTGTCGTTCATAGTAGATGATTTACCATTAAATGGCCCTCAATCTGACAAATTTTTAGTTGGTATCTCCAATATTGGATCTAGACCCATAGAGACCCCCCTTTAGGATATGTCTGTCAGGTGGATGTTAACCCAAATATTGTCTGTCATTACTGTTTCCCTAATTAAGACACCTCATTCATCTTGCATATATTGGTTTCATTCAGTACCTCTAATGTTGGATCCAGACATGTTTTAAGGGGCCAGTTTAAGGGGGCTACTGCGGTCAGGCCAATGATATATGCTGACAGACGTCCACTTTTATTATTCAAGGAAATACCCGCAACTTGCTATAAAGGTGAACATTGGTATGTCCTTCGTTGGAGTTCGAGGACCTGGGCCGCCACACTATATTGTTCTTTTTGGTGTGACGCTCTTCGAAAAATCAATTCAAATCCGATCGATATGATAATTGGCCAGCTTTTTCTTTTAAGAATTCTGCATCGATTTGGTGAATTAGATTTTTCAATTTCATCCTCCGAATGGCGTCATAACTGTGTCAGCCTTCCTTAAAGAAATTAGATAATTTAGTTATATTTGAAATTATGAGGCATTTGGGATTAGCTACCAATACAAACAGTATAACCCATCGGAAATTAATAATCACTATTTGTGTTCTGTAGAATCAATATACTGATGAAGCCTTTAATTTTTTTCTTCTGTACTCTGTATTCCAGGAATATATATTTACTGGTTCTACATTTCTTATTGGAGTTTGAGTATTTGCGGCTGTGGTTGGTAATGTCGGCGACATTGATGAAGCCTTTAATTTTGTTCGTTCTCTATTGTGTATTCCAGGAATATATATTTACTGGTTCTACATTTCTTATTGGTGTTTTCGTATTTGCGGCTGTCGTTGGTAATGTCGGCGACGTCATCAGTAACATGAACGCAGCAAGACACGACTTTCAAGCCAGGTCTGTTTTATTTGTTTTACTGCATCAGCTTGACTACATGAAGAAATGATACATTATACGAATGCAAAACCATCGTAGTTTCCGGTTTTAAATTAAAGAATTTGATCTTCTTTGCTCTGAGGAGAAGGGTCAACTAGTCCGCGGGTGCACTAATCCGCGGGTTCACTAGTCCGCCGCTATAAAAAATACTATAAATATGGGTATCAAAAAACCCAGCAGATATGGTGGCTGATTGGTATCATGTCGTGACATTTTAACCCGACAATACGTTAAAAATGACGTAATGTCGCGTTTAATGTCGTATTGTCGGGTTACTATATCGTGATGTCGGGTTGTCGGTCATATTCCTCTCAATATACAGTATGCTTCGGTAGTGCATGATGAAGGGCTTGGCAAGTAACAGTTTCTAGTTGTGTATATTGGGACAAAAACACAAGCCCCTGTATGCACATTAACGTGCATATAAAACAATCCTTCACAGTTGGAATTCGGTGGAGAAATGTCGCTGTCCCTAGAAAATTTCTGTCATAGCAGGCTGCATAGTGTATATGTATATGAGAACTCTTGTTTTCCATCCCATCCGAACGACTATACGTTATCCGTTGCCAAGGCCCCCGCCCTACAACACTGTCAAAGAGGACACACGCTGGAAAATTATTTTATTGAATTCCAACTGTCAGGGGATTTTTTACGTACACTGTATGGAGTGGTGGGAAAACTAAGTAATGAGTAATATTATCTCTAAATGAAATAGAAGATCGAAATTGCTTATTGTTACTGCAGGATCAATAATCTTGGTAGGTCTATTTATAGCTTGCAGCATCACTCAATGACGTAGTTGCCTAATTGGCCAATAGTGTTATTGTCCAATCGACAGTGTCTAATTAACCAATCAAAACGCAAGACATGGTGGACATGTTGAAATATGAGATCTGGTTTCTTGGCGGACGGGTTGAATTATGAGATCTGTTACGTGATGTCGTTTAGGTAGAACAGTGAATGAGTATTTATGGTGGGACATGATGAATTATGAGAGAGAGAGAGAGAGAGAGAGAGATTAAAGTCCCCTCGACACAAACTAGGTCATGTCGGGACTAACATATGGTTTGATTTTATTTCAATAATTAGCTTGCGCGTAGGGGTCTTTAGCAGTGGGGGGAAACTGGAGGACCCGGAGAAAACCCACGGGGTTGGATAGGCGACCTACTCCTTGTCACGTACAACCGGCGATTCGAAACCACGCCAGTTGACTCAATGACAGGCTTATGATACAGCACGCACATGCTAACCATTCGGCCATCCAACCCCTGTTGAATTATGAGATCTGTTACGTGATGTTGTTTAGGTAGAACAACTAGGTGTTTCTCAGCGAATGACAATTCAGCTCGTCGAATGCGTCCTCCGACTCGGAATGAATCTACACCCAAAGCCATTAAAAACGCAATGCCAAAGTTTATTTACTGCAACAACTTTTAATAATTGTACATAACAATTGACAAAATCGAGATAACAAGCATCTGTGGATAACTTCATGAAAGAATTCACTACAATGCACAAAACCAAAACGTCAAAGAACCATGAAACAAAGCAGGGGTCAGCTGAAGTCAATATCGTGTATGTCCACCCTGAGCTCTTACACATGCCTGAAGTCGCCTTGGCATGGACTGGCTCAGATGTCTCACTACACGCTGTGGGATTGCATGCCAATGATTTTGCAGTGCCTGTTCCAACTCTGCAACAGTTCGTGGTGGCAGGCCTTCAGTTCGTCCCAAAGGTGTTCGGTCGGGATCATGTCGGGAGACATAGCGGGCCAAGCCATAACACAGACATGATGATTGTTCAGAAAACTGAGATTGAATCGGGATTCATCCGAAAAGATGATATTTCGCCATGGTGTGTTGTGCAGATACCCCTGATTTGTGGCCCTTTGCTGTATGGCAAGTCGATGCCGGTGCAAAAGGATTTGACCTTGGAAAGGTCGACGGCAGCGTAACCCAAGAGCAGCCGGGCGCCTTCGGACTGTTTGATGGCTGATCTGGCGTTGCCGTGTTCCAACAGTTCCCCTGGCAGTAGCAGTAGCTTACTGGAGCCTGTTGCGCAGATGCTGTAGTCGGATGTGGCGATATTAAGCAGCGACTGTTACAGGTGGCGCTCCAGGTCGGGGTCGATCGGCAACTCTTCCAGTGGCGTGGAAGCGTTGTCTGAGGCGAACAATGGTCGATGGGTGGACATTAAAGTGTCTGGCGACGGCTACCTGTGAAGGCCCCTGATCCAGCATGCCAGTAGCTCTGTTCCTGTTTTCTTGTGTAAGGCGTGGCATTTTTCCGAAGTGAAGAATGTTGAAATTTTGATATGTATTTAAGGGCCAGAGTGCAGGAAATGCACTGCTGGGGTCAGAGGAGGGTCATTATTATGGTTCAAGAATTATTTAGATAATCGACACCAATGCGTCGTAATACATGGAACCTCCTCGGACTCCAGGGGCACCCCCGCTTGTATCCCACAGGGCATCGTATTGGGGCCACTATTATTTTTATTATATACTATTCAAAAAAAGTAGGGGATATTTGATTTTTAAGTGTTATTAAAGTCACCTAATGAAACTGACGAAGAAACAAATGACAAAATGAAATGAAGTTCACATTCATCGATTTATTCCAAATGATCGTTAGACTAAGTAAGACACAGACTGACCATTATAAGGGTAAAATGATACCCGGGGTCAAACAGCAAAGTTACCACAGCATCACAACCAAGTCAGTAACGGGTAAATCCTCCTCTGTTTGCCAAACAAGCATTGATCCGATGATGATGATGAGTTAGTTGTATTTTACGTCCGCTTCCACCGAGGTGATATCGCAGACAACATTGATCCGACGTGGCATACTCCTAATGAGACGTCTAAGGTCATTTTGGTCCAGATTGTCCCATTCCTGTTGCAACGCAGCAGCAAGTTCTTGGACATTGGCAGGACGTTGTTGACGTTGACGTAACCTCTGCCCAAGCATGTCCCAGACATGCTCGATGGGGGAGAGGTCGGGACTCAGTGCTGGCCGAGGTAATGTGGTGATGTTCTGTTGTTGGAGGTAACCTGTAACGATCCTGGCCCTGTGACATCTTGCGTTGTCATCCTGGAAGATGAAACGGCGGCCATGACGTCGTGCGAACGGCACAACATGGACTGCCAAGATATTGTCCCGGTAGTACTGGCCTGTAACACGCCCTGCAAAAACATGTAAAGCCGTTCTTCCAGCAACAGTGATGCCTCCCCACACCATAACAGAACCACCCCCAAATCGATCATGTCTGATGACGTTAACGTCTTGGAAGCGCTCGTTTCGACGACGCCACACCCTCCTACGTCTGTCCAAAAAATCAACAGTGAACCTTGACTCATCTGAAAACATCACATTGCTCCAGCGTCGATTATCCCAGTGTTGACGATCCCTACACCAACGACGTCTTGCCTGAATGTGATGATCTCTCAAACAAGGGATCACGCGAGGACGTCGGGCGCGAAGGTGACCCCTATGCAGTCGATTACGAATCGTCTGGCCACTTACTCTCACACCAGTGTTTGTTTGAAGACGAGCGCTGATCTGATTTGCTGTGATGACACGATTTCTCAAGGCCAAGGTATGGATAAATCGATCCTGGGCTTGAGTTGTCGCCCTTGGTCGACCTGAGCGTGGTCTGTCCTGTACAGATTGTGTATCACGGTATCTGGACCATAGCCTGCTTATGACAGACTGAGAAACATTCATCGTCCGCGCCACAACCGCCTGTGTTGTGCCGATCTGTAGCATGCCAAGGGCACGTAACCTTTCATTTTGGGTAAGCCGACGCATATCAAAATTTGTTTTCTGGTCACTAAAACAATTAAACTGATGTTTCCACCCTGGAATTCAATGCCACAATGACTGTAACATTCAAAGTCAGAGTCGTGCAAATCTTGGGTTGGACCCCCATGATGATCCCAAGCATCACCTGCATTCCATGCGGTAGCTATTGGTGCGTTTGGGCGTCACATGTAACTGGAAATGTTTCTTCTGTTAGGTTCTATAGTGACTTTTTTCGTAGTCATTTGCATATTTTAGTATTATGCCCCCAAAATCAAATATCCCCTACTTTTTTTTAATAGTATATATCAACGACATTGTGAATGATATACAATCAAAGATTAGACTATTTGCAGATGACACCTCTCTGTACTTAAAAATAAACGATCCAGAGGCATGCGCAGTTACCCTAAACAAAGATCTACAAACAATCAATACATGGGCGAAAACGTGGCTAGTGACATTAAACCCCCAAATAGACAGAAACCTTAAATTTCACGACTAAACGCAACATTGTGAAACCACCCCTAATAATGAAATCAATAAGAACTAGAATTGCGCGCAATGCTGAAGGCTTTCACCGTCGCTAAGGCGTCACACGATCGCCAGATATATGACAAAAGACTAATCCCACCACTCCCCCCACCTCCCCAAAAAACCCACACTCTAGCATAACTCAGATATTGACCCCTAAACATGCTCCCCGTGACAATTAGAAACATTGTACAAGGGTTTCACACAATACACTACACAGTAGAATCTCGATTGAGCAAGTTTGAAAAAAAAATCATTGGCGGCTTTTCCGAGATACATGGGTTTAAACTTGACCGAAATCGTAAATAACCTTACTTTTCAAAGTCGCATAAATTTTTTAGTTCGCAATAAAATCTTGTTGCTATAGCACCATCTCGTAGATAATCCACGTGGCTATCATACGAAATAATACTTTAAGTACTCGGTAAACAACCAATTGATACATCGCATTTGGCGCGCAGGCACACATTTTTCAGAATTTTGTCAAATTTTGAATACCTTTCTTGACCACTTCCGGTGATTAGGGGATTTTCATTTATAGTTCATGGACTGGTCTGGTCCTTCGACTTCATATTCCTGAAGTTTCAGAAAAATCGTTGGAGCCGTTTTAAAAAAATAAGAACTCTACGATTTGACCAAAATGCGAAAAAAGTGAAAAATCAAAGTCAACATTTCAGAACAAAACTAATATTGTTGGAATCGGATTGATGTCAGCTATCCAAAAATATAACTGAAATTTCAAAATTCCCAAAAATAAAAATTTTTGAAAATTTTGAAAATTTTCCATTTTTCACGAAAAAAATTAGATCGACAAAGTTTCTAATTTCCACAGTTTTGAACTGCTATCTGCTCAGAAATGTCTCCAGCTATCCAAAAATGTAAATATCTGAAGAATCCATTGAGAATTAAGAGAATAGTGGCCGATTTTCAATTTTCGTGCACGTTAAAGATTTGACGCATTTGCGCTATGCGCACAAATTTGGAAATAGCTTTAAGCAGTAGCTGCACACCACTTTTCTGATAGAAAATCAAACTTCAAACCTCTATCTCTTATAGTTACTGAGATCTAGCTTCCCCCAATAAAAAAAAAGAATAACTAGACTTGCTTGCAAGACTGAAGGCTTTCACCGTGCCAAGGCGTCACACGATCGCCAGATGCATGACAAAAGACTTTCCTCACCCTCCCCCACACCCCACCCCCCAAAAAAACAACCCAATACACTAACATAACTCTGATATTGACACTTTCTTTGTATTCGCATTGCGATAGAGAAGGTAATTGAAAAATAGAGTTGAACAATTCACATCATGATAATCCTAGATCGGTAGAATCGAACAGACGCCGCCAATCCAAATATGTAAGCGAAAACTCAAAATTCCAAGAAATAACAATTTTAGTAAATTTTCAAATTTTGAAGAAAAAATGAGAACGACATGGTATTTCAATTCGGCCGTTATCGCATCCGCAATATCCCAAGCTGTACAAAAATATAACTGCAATATGATACATCTTAAAATGATTTATATAATTAGTAAATAATTATTATTATCGAATGATTGTTGTTTTGTGACATATATAGTATAACCAATATATACATTATACTTTTATAATCAATATGATACTGTGCATTAGTCGTGTTTATGTTCTTATGATTTGAATTTCTTCATGCAATATTTGTAAATCGCCAGTAGGAATAAATGTCTCTTATATAGATACGTTATGCCGGCTGGAATTTGCACGGTAGGCTATAGCCTTTGGGACTGCGCTGTTTCATACGGTCTGTCATTCAGTCAACTGGCTGGGTTTCGATTCCCCGGTTGAACGTGACAAGGAGTATGTCGCCTGTCTAAACTCGTGTGTTTTCTCCGGGTCCTCCGGTTTCCTCCAACTGCTAAAGACCCCTACGCGCAAGCATATGTTAGTCCCGAAATGATCTCTAAACAGTCTTCTTTTATATAGAATTCCAACCGCCAAGGGATCTTTTACGGTCACAGCAATGTGTACAAGGGACTTCGGAATCGCGTTCATGTCAGCTACTCAAATATGTAACTGGTTCAAAAATTGATTGAATATTCAATGAAATATCGCTAATTTTCTGGTTTCGTGCACGTTAAAGATTTGACGTCACTAATAAGAATCTAATATTAATTACAAATAGAGTCCATGCTCAAACAACGTAATGCCTTTTATCACAGGTGCAATATTCGATACCACTGTACGACACTACTGCAACCAATTAATAAATTGGACTTTCTTATAAACAGCGCGAGCCGTCGATTTCTGTCCAGATGATTACCGGTATAAGATAATTTTGACACAGAAGCAACAATATTAATTCATAGGCTTATTATTACACACAGCAATCAACTATTTCTGTTACAGGGTCACTAAACCCATATTTTGGAAAGAAGAAAACACTCATAGTTGAAATAATTTCAGTTCAAATATCATCACTGATAAAAGCACTCTTGAATAGACTCTATACGTTGACAAAACGTACAGATTGTATCCCCCACTTATGTTTCGCTTAACAATGAAAGGTGCCGTGTTCAATTTTCGATCCCTTTGTTCTGCTACTCCTGAAATTTGGGACTATTGTACAATCGTTTTATGTATAGCACTACCGATAGGCCTCTCTGTGGAAGAAGTTCCAAAAAAGAATTATGTTGACTTTTCGAGAAATAGACCTCTAAAAATGCTCCAAATCGTAAAAATACGACGTTTTCGATTTTCGATCTCTTTTTTCGGCTACCACTGACATTTCAAAAAATGATACAGTGGTTTCACAAAACAGAGTACCCATTAGCCTCTCGATTGAGAAAGTTTTTAAAAAATCGTTGGGAGACTTTCCGAGAAACATGCGTACAAAGTTGCTCGAAATCGTAAAAAACGTTACTTTTCAAAGTCACATAACTTTTTAACTAATCGACAAGAACACAATTGATACATCGCATTTTCCGCACAGACACCCATTTTTCACAATTTTGTCAAAGTTTGGATACCTTTCTTGACCACTTCCGGTGATTAGAGGATTTTCATTTATAGTTCATGGACTGGTTTGGTCCTTCGACTTCATATATCTGAAGTTTCAGAAAAATCGTTGGAGCCGTTTTAAAAAAAATAAGAACTCTACGATTTGACCAAAATGCGAAAAAAAGTGAAAAATCAAATTTAACATTTCAGAACGAAACTTATATTGTTGGAATCGGATTGATGTCAGCTATCCAAAAATATAACTGAAATTTCAAAATTCCAGAAAATAAAAATTTTAGAAAATTTTGAAAATTTTCCATTTTTCACCAAAAAAATGAGAGCGACAAAGTTTCAAAATTCCACAGTTTTGAACTCCTATTTGCTCAGAAATGTCTCCAGCTATCCAAAAATGTAAATATCTAAAGAATCCATTGACAATTAAGAGAATAATGGCCGATTTTCAATTTTCGTGCACGTTAAAGATTTGACACATTTCCGCTATGCGCACAAATTTCGAAATAGCTTTAAGCAGTAGCTGCACACCACTTTTCCAATAGAAAATCAAACTTCAAACCTCTATCTCTTATAGTTGCTGAGATATAGCTTCCCCCAATAAAAAAAAATAATAATCTTAGTAATAACAATAGTCTTTCACCGAAGGTGAAAGCCTAATTAATCTTAGTAATAACAATAGTCTTTCACCGAAGGTGAAAGTCTAATAATAATAATATTAATCTTAGTAATAACAATAGTCTTTCACCGAAGGTGAAAGCCTAATAAAGGAAATAACTGAACACAAACATCTTGGACTTACTTTCCAAAGCAATTGTAAATGGAACAGCCACATTGATAATATAATTAGTAAAGTATCAAAATTAGTAAACTGCCTACGCTCCTTGAAATATCGCTTAAACAGAAAATCGCTACATACCCTATATTCTTCCTTCATTCTGTCGCACTTTGACTATGCCGATGTTATCTGGGACGGGTGCACCGACTACTTATCTAATAATCTCGAATCCCTCCAGCTTGATGCACTACGCACTATTTGTGGGGCAGTTAAAGGTGCTAGCCACGCTTCCCTCAACGCGGAAACAGGGTTTATTCCACTCAAATAGTAAGTGCAGTACACGTAAAACAAAATAAACCTGCGGACAAGACAGAAAATAGGCATTGCACCAAATAAACAAATATCAAATCAAGTGAATGGATCGGGGGGGGGGGGGGGTGGTAGCCGTTAGCGTCCACTTCGCTGTACAGTCCCGGGCCTGTAGTGACACAGACTTCACTCAAATTTGAAAACAATCAGGAATACAAGAAGAAACGTAACAGAAATAATGCGACCAATCTTGACAGTGGTCGTCATGAGATAGAACGTCAAACAATTTTAACAATAAGGGCGATAATCCGGATAGAATCTCGGAAAACACTTAAATAATAAGTGTAGTGAGCAAACAGGCGCAAAACCCGACAACGAGGGTTAAAACTCTACTCTAATAGTAAGTGCAGGAGGACCGCACTACACGTAAAACAAAAATCTACAAGATAAACCTGCGGACAAGACAGAAAATAGACATTGCACCAAACAAACAAATATCAAATCAAGAGAATGGATCCGTTGGCCAGTCGTAAGCGGCCACTGCGCTGTACAGTAGAACAACGAAATCGACACAAAGTAAAATTACTATACAAAATTATAAATAACCTGACCCCTCCCTTTATCTTAATAGTAAGTGCAGGAGGATCGCACTACACGCAAAACAAAAATCTACAAGATAAACCAGCGGACAAGACAGAAAATAGACATTGCATCAAATAAACATATATCAAATCAAGTGAATCTCATATATCTGGAACAAACAAATACATATTCATTTCGAAACGAAGATAAAATTAAAGAAATTCGATGTCGTACTGAAATATTTTCTAAATCATTTATCCCATCCAGTACAAAAACATTAACTGTCCTCCCGCTAGTACTTCCCCTCTTGGTTCACCTTATTTATTTTTTGGGAGTTGATTTTATCGCAGCCGTTTCGCTGTGGCTGCCAGCTCGGGAGTAGAGAACGGCGGGGTAGCGCCTCTGCGGCCAACATTTTATAGTATTTTTTTTTAGTTTGTTTCTGGGTTACTTTTTCTATAGGGTTGGGACCCGGCGCGCCGGGTCTGTTCTCAGGTACGGTGGACGGGATGCTGCCGGTGCTGGAGAGCGACGGGGCCGCAGAGCATTGCTGATCTCGGCAGACCGCCGCACTTGAAAAGTACCGCTTCTGAGTTCCCTCTGAATGTGACATCTGTGTCGCCAGATCGGCAGCGAGTGTCGGTTGTCTCTCGAGCATACGATAGATTTGCGTACGACCCGACTGTTAAACTTTTCCCCTAGGAAATTGCCGTAGCGGCTATTCAGCAGTGCACCCGTCTCGGAAGGCGTGTAGGGCAAGGCGGACCTGAACTTGACGGATAGCATGTCCTCACGGCTGTGCCTGGCCTGGGCCAGACAGCGCATGAATTGAAAATACCGCATGATCTCATCGTAGAATTTCTCCTCGAGTGGGAATTTAGCCGGCCCAGCATAGCCGGTCTTGTGCTTGTAGATTGAAACCACCCTGATTAATTCGGCGTCGGCGCCCGTCGACTGCACTGCATCCAAAAATTCGCTTATGGCCATGTTACCCGTGCGGTGACCCGTGTTGAGCAAGATCTGACCGAAGAGGTAGGCTAGTACGGTGATCTGAAGCGTGGCAGGTCTCGGGCGGTCGTTGTCACGTCGCAACTGTCAATGTGAATGACGTCGGTGGCAGTAAGCAGGTTATCGCGCTGTTCCACGGAGTGCCTGCGCTCACTAAACCCTCTTACGCATAGATCGACACCAGCGAGAGATTTTGGTCAGCCACAAGTCGTAACTGGCATCGACGACGTTCGACCGTTCGCGTAGAAATTCGATGAACAGTCTGAACGAGAACATATACGATTTTACGGTACCAACGGCCGCCTCCGAGGCGAGCATGTGTATCAGCCAGAGGTCTCGCGCCGCTTTGTGCGAGCCGAAGTCGGCAACGGGGTCCCAGTCCTTGGTGATCGCTTGCCATATACGCCAGGCCAGCTTGACATGCTGAATTACGGCATAGCCACGTCGAGTGATGCCTTCGGAGAAAGCGACCTCCTTCTGGAAATTGGCTAAGAGGTGCCTTGCGGTCGCACTCAGGGGCGGCGATGTGGAAACGGGCTGGGGTGGCATAGCATGATGGAGAGCCTCGGTCAAAGTCGACTTTTCCTTCTTGTGTAGCCGCAAGGCGCTTTGATAGCACGGGCATTTTCGTCCCGGATATTTGTGAAAATTTAACAAGTGAAGGTCCACTCGAGCCACACGTATCTACGGGGCACTCGTATCTGACCGAGTTGCACTTGTACGTACATATGTTCTTCGCAACGGCATCCTGTCTACACAAGCCGTGCACTGTCCGATAATGTCTCGCCAGTCGTACCACTGAAGCCTCACAGCGAGAGCACTGCCAACGCGGCCTCGTCATAACGAGAAACTGAAGACTGACCGAAACTTCGGCCGGGCCCAGCCCGATACCCGTGCTGTAAGACACGCCAGCAACCCGTCAAATGTTCGAACACTTGCTCTTTAAGAATCTGGCCAAGGGAGAGAATAATTAGGGCAAATTAGCCACTAAAATCGCAACCCAGAGACGCTACACGAAGGTCGAAGGGCGCTTCGGACGGGGAAATATACTTCCCATCTGCCCCGCGCGAAGAGACGGCTGACACCGGCCGCGAACGGCTGGAAATTGCATGTAATATGTTAATGAGCCGAAACTTTTTAGCCACTCGGTTCCCCGAGTACGATAATTAAATTTCTACAGAACATTGATCATTCGCCCGGCGATTACGCCCGGTGAAGACAGGCTAGCCAGAGGTTCCCTGTCTGAGAGAAACGAAGGAACGGCAGAGAATACAGCAGATCTGTTTGTACAAGACAGGCAGAGCTGTTCACGTAGTTTTCTCGTCTTTCACCGGGACGGATCTCACCGGGGCTGCCGACTCTCTTGCTTTGCCGTGAAGGCAGTGTGTCGATGTAGCCCGCTGGCAGCCTTTCCCCTAACGAGCAATTTTTTTTTTTTTTGGCCGTTGAGCGCACGCCACACACACGCCTTTTGAACAGGATAAATCGAGGGCTAACCGGGGCGAGATTTCCTCGGGCCAGCGGTCGCCTGGAATGGCTGGCTAGCGCGTTGTCCCCGCTCTTATCTGCCTGCCGAGCGCTGGTGACTGGGCGCTAACGTCTGGCGGAGGGCGGCCAAAGTTGTCTGAGCGCGGGTCCCTGGTCACGAGAGAGCCGCCGGCAAATTCCTCGAGTCAGCGCTCGCGTAGAAGCACTGGCTAGCGCGCTGACGAGTTTTTGCCTGCCGAACATTGATCATTCGCCCGGCGATTACGCCCGGTGAAGACAGGTCACGAGAGAGCCGCCGGCTAATTCCTCGAGTCAGCGCTCGCGTAGAAGCGCTGGCTAGCGCGCTGACGAGTTTTTCCCTGCTCATCGGCAGGGCGCCGCTGACTGGGCTACCCGATAGCGGAGGGCGGCCAAAGTTGTCTAAGCGAGGGTCCCTGATCACGAGAGATGCACAGGCATGAATTCGGCCGAGTCCCGACAGCCACTGTTCACATGGCAGAGAAATACCATCCTGTCCCCCGAAGTGGCATTTCCTCGTGTCAGCGCTCGCTAGAGAGCTACGAGCAGCCTATCTTCCCCGCTTTTAACTGCTGGTGGCCAGAGAGGCGCCGGCTAATTCCTTGAGTCAGCGACAGCCACTGTTCGCATGGCAGCCGAGACCGGCAAATCCTCGAGTCAGCGCTCGTCCGATTGTTAAATCAGCGAGTCTCGACTACCATCCCTGCGGCAAACTCCTCGGGGAGATCCCGATTCGACGCGCCCACTGGAGCTCGTCTCTTGCGTGGCCCGTCTCGGCTCATCTCGGTTCTTCCGTACGCCTAGTAGCGAGGGAACTCTCAGCCGGCTGTCCCGCTGGCCACGGAGACTTCCTTCGGGCTATACTATATACAGGAAAACAACCGGAAAACACCATGTTATACTGAATACCGGAAAACACCTGAAAAACACTAAATACCGGAAACATGGAGAAGGGCTATACTATCAACCGGAAACTAACCCTAACCCTAACCCAGGCACACAGAGGCTCCCGGTTACATATTTAGGGTGCTAGTCTCCGGGTTACCTATTTAGGGTATTTTCCGGTATTTAGTGTGTTTTCCGGTATTTAGTGTTTTTCCGGTGTTTTCCGATATTCAGTATAAAATGTTGTTTCCGGTTGTTTTCCAGTGTTTTCGGTTGTTTTTCGGTGTTTTCCGGTGTTTTCCGGTATATAGTATTGCCGCTTCCTTCCTCGTCCGGGAGTATGCAGCAAACGAGGCAGGCGCTGGGTTCAGAATTAGGTTCCCCTCCGCCCTGCCGACCCTCGCTCTCTCGCTTAACGGCGTCTGGGAGAGGCGTTTACTGGTGATTCTCTTCGAGCTCGTGAAAAGGCTATCTGGTTGATCCTGCCAGTGATCATATGCATGTCTCAAAGCTTAAGCCATGCAAGTCTAAGTTCAGACTCGTTCCTTTCGGAGAGCGAGTCGAAACTACGAACGGCTCATTAGTCAGATAAGGTTTCTTGGCGAAATGGATAACTGTTGTAATTCTAGAGCTAATACATGCGACACACCGTGCCCCCCCCCCCCCTCCTCTGGACAAGGGGGGAAACGGCATTTATTCTCTGGACCAGATCCCCCTAGCCTGCGAAGCTACCGTCAAAAGTAGCGGCGGGGTGAAGCGACAGGAGTTGAAATCCGAATAACTGTGCCGATCGCGGGGTCTTACCGGGTCCACGACGACTTTGCCATGAAGTGTCTGACCCATCAATTGGCGATGGTTGGCGACCTGCCTACCACGGTGATGACGGGTAACGGGGAATCAGGGTTCGGTTCCGGAGAGGAAGCCTGCGAAACGGCTACCACCTCCAAGGAGGGCAGCTGGCGCGCAACTTACCCAATCCCGGCACGGGGAGGTAGTGACGAAAAATAACGTGGCGGGGCCCTTTCATGGTCGCCGCGGGCGGAATGAGCGCAACTTAAAAAAAAGTGTGCTAGGAGCTATTGGAGGGCAAGCCTGGTACCAGCAGCCGCGGTACTTCCAGCTCCAATAGTCTATATCGAAGTTGCTGCGGTTAAAAAGCTCGTCGTTGGATCTCGGAGACGGCACGGTCGGGTGCGATACGCTGCGGGCCCGATAGGAGATTTCTTGGCCGCATCTAACTGGTGCGCGGAGCGAGGCGGACTTGACCGTCCTTGCCTCGCTTCTCTCCTTCGCGGGAGAGATCCCGCCACAATTGATGTCTACCTTGAACAAATTAAAGTGCTAAAGGCAGGCTAAAACCCCGAGCCTGCATATTTCGTGCATGGAATAAGCGGGGAAGCTCTATTCCGGAGGGCGGTCCGGCCGACTTGTTTAACGTTGCCTCTTTGTCGGTCTCGCCGGAGAGCTAGGATTCGAGTTGAACGGGGGGGGGGGGACGAGCGTACCGGGCGGGGAGAGCTTTAGACGACTCGAAGCGAAAGCGCTGGCCCCGGACGTCTTCCTTAATCCAGAACGAAGGTGGGTGGAGCAAAGACGATCACATTCCGTCGTAGTACCGACGGTAAACGCCGCCCACCGGGCCGCGGACGAGCATCGAGAACAGCGGTTATGGACCCGTTCGTGGCGGCTTCGGGCAACCTGGGAGTTTACGGGTTCATGGGAGAACATCGGCCGAGTCGAAGCAACTTCTTAGGGGGATCCCGAGCAAGCTTAAGCTAGGTGAGAGAGATCAATAACAGGTCAGTGATGCCCTTAGATTTCCGGGGCCGCACGCGCTACACTGAAGATGAAAGCGCCAGTTGGATAACTCGGCTCGTGCGTCGATGAAGAGCGCGGCCTGACGCATTAAGTGGTGTGAATTGCAGTGACGATCATCGACGTATCGTCCGGGGCCCGAAAGGTGAAACTTCCTCAAAGACAGACAGACGGAGGGGAGTGCCGTGACAGCACTGAAGGTAGCACGGTGCCAAGCTCTCGCCTGGGACGAACCTTGGGCAGAACGAGCGGCAGCAGTGCCACTAGGTGAGCGTCCTTCCGGGTACGTTCTCTCCGCCGGGTACGTTCTTAACAGTGCAAGTGCGGTCTGTCGATCGACGTTCGCGGGGCGGCGGGCATTGGAGGACAGTCTAGAGGATCCGCGGCTGGCCGTGGCTGAACTCTTCCCGACCCGTCAGGTAAAAACACTCCCTTGGGCCCAGTGAAAGCGACGTGGTCCGATCCTCTCTCGGGCGAGCGAGGCGCAGGACCGGCCTGTCGGGGGTTGTTACGGTCTCGGTGGAGCGAGAGCGCTCGCGTTGGGACCCGAAAGATGGTGAACTAGGCCCGAGCGGGATGAAGCCGACAGAAATGTCGGTGGAGGTCCTAGTAGCTGGTTCCCTCCGAATTTTCCCCCCGGATAGCTGGCGCTCGCCGCGACAGTTTAGTCCGGTAAAGTGAATGACTAGAGCAATCCGTGCCGAATTGGCATGGAACTATTATCAAACTTTGAACGGTCGACAATGGGTGTCTTCCGCTCGATCTAGGCGGCTGGACCCCCGCAGAAATTTACGAGTGCCAAGTGGGCCACTTTTGGTAAGCTGAATTGGCGCTGTGGGATGAACCAAACGCCGGGTTAAGGCGCCAGATTGTCACGCTCAGCAGAACCCACAAAAGGCGTCCATCTGTAAAGACAGAAATCGGTACCCGCCAAGTAGTGTGTAACAACACACGTGCCAAATTTGTGGGCCCTCAAAATGGATGGCGCCATAGCGTGCAACCTACACCCGGCCGTCTCGACAAATTCTCTCCGGCCCGCCGGGGGGACAGACCGAAGCCGAGACGAGTAGGAGGGTCGCCACGGTCAGCGCTGAAGCCTTAGACGCGAGTCTGGTTGTAGCGGCCGCGGGTGCCGATCTTGGTGGTAGTAGCAAATATTCGATCGAGAACCTCGAAGGCCGAAGTGGAGAAGGGTTTCGAGTTGCTCCTTCGATCGGCCGCGGGTTAATCGGTCCTAAGGCCTTTGAGAAATCCTACGGGAAGCCAGACATTTTTGGATCAAGCGGCCTTGCACGGGGCCGAAAGGGAAACGGGTTAGTATTCCCTTACCCGAAGGCGGAGCACAAGCGGCGACTCAAGGAAGGTCGGATACGCCGTCGGGAGAGTCGAGGAGAGTTAACTTTTCCTTTTGAGGTGCGCTCGCTGGCCCTGGAAGCGGTTCTGCCGGAGATAGGGAGCGAGAGCAATCAATTTATCCGCAAAGCCGACTCCAGCGGGGGCCTATTCGGCTACGACTCGACGGTCCATGAAACTCCGACGGCTAATCTCAGAGACAACATCTTTTACGCTCCCGCCTCGGGCTGTACCTTAATCCGCCGCAGGTCTCCAAGTTACGCAGCCTCTGGTCGATAGAACAATGTAGGTAATGGAAGTCGGCAAATGGATCCGTAACTTCGGGAGAAGGATTGGCTCTGAGGGCCGGGCGGCCCGTTGCTATCTCGGAAGGGGGAATCCTAGGGCGGGAGTCGGCCAGGTGGCATATTATGTTGGGCGCACCTGCACGACGACCGTTCTACCCCCGGATGGGCAGGCGGGCGTGAGCGGTGCGAGGTTAACAGTGTCCCTTTGGCCGCTCGCTGCATGGGCGCCGAGGACAGCTCGATCAGAACTGGCACGGTCCAGGGGAATCCGACTGTTTAGTAAAAACATAGCGTCTCGAAGGCCGCAGATCGGTGTTGACGGGACGTGATTTCTGCCCAGTGCTCTGAATGTCACGGTGAAGAAATTTACGGAAGCGCGGGTAAACGGCGGGAGTAACTATGACTCTCTTAAGGTAGCCAAATGCCTCGTCATGTAAGTAGTGACGCGCATGAATGGATTAACGAGATTCCCACTGTCCCTATCTACTATCTAGCAAAGCCACAGCCGGAGGAACGGGTCCGGGGCTGTCAGCGGGGAAAGAAGATCCTTTTGTGTCGCCCCTCGGGCGACGATGGGAGAGCCCAATATCACTGCTACCACAGGGATAACTGGCTTGTGGCTACCAAGCGTTCTTAGCGACGTTGCTTTTTGATCCTTCAATGTCGGAATCTCATCCCACGACGTCCGCGTCTGCCTCTCGCTGACCGGCAACGGAACGATTAGGCCCCGCTTCGCTCTCCCTGTGTGTCCAACCTGTGTGTTTCGGCAGGTGTCTTTCGAAGGCAGGTAAATATGGATGCAGACGACTTGGGTTTGTGCGAGTCGGGGTGTCGTACTCGGTCAAGCGGCCTGTTGTGGCTGCGACGCGTTGAGACTTGTCCCTCGACTAGGAGATTTGTCCGCGGTAGACGGACTGAGCTCTGGGTTTCGCCCGCCCCTTGCAACGCCGCAAGACATTTACCCGCACAAGACGGGTAGAGCTCTGCGTGGCGCGCGGGGCGAGAGAAGTTGAGAGAGAGAGAGAGAAGAGGAAGCCCGCGAGGCCCGAGCGCAGACAAAATAAGTCCGGGATCGAGGCGCTCGCTGCGGGCGAGAGCATACAGTGCCGTCAACGGGTATCGGTTCTGGGATTGCGCTTTCGTCGCAGGGACGAAAGGGGCTGCAGTGTCGTAGTCAACAGGCATCGCCTTGTGATAAAGTAAGGCCAGGAGAATCTGCCATCGGTGGCCGACCCCGCCAATATGCCATCCGCCGTCGTCAACAGCCAGGGGAAATCTGCCATCGGCCAAAGACAGGCTGGGAAAAGTGCCGGTGGCCGACCCGCGGTCGAGAGATGGCCTGCGACGGCAGAGGAATGTGACGCCGACCAGTGACAGAGAAGAAAGTGTCGGAGGCCGACTCGCGATTGAGTGATGGCCTGTGACACAAGCGGCATCTGCCGTCGGCCAGTGACGGGCACGACAGATTGTCGATGGTCGACCCGCGGGGCGGCCAGTGACCCGGAGTGCATCTTCTCGTTAGGTCGGCTACGACCAGGCGTCGCCCAGATGTGGTCGGCGAGACACAAGTTGCTGCCCAGTGCCCGCTACCGCCACTGTTGTTAACAGGTCACGGGACTATAACTCTTGTTCGGGTACACAACCCACGGTACCGAGATAAACAACAATATCTTTAATCAAGTACACAAGTTTATTGACATGTCAAAGAAATTTTAATCTTGCTCATTAGCAGTTTTAATTTACAATATTAGTTTTAAATTTACGTGATGATGTAACCTATAATATATATTGTACATTGCCAACCGTTTCATCATATGTATTAACATATATTTCTGCATGTGTTTGCCATTTAAGTGTGTATTTACACCCATTTTGTTCCTTTATGTATATTATCTAGGGAGAGGGGTTTTACATAGGCTAAGCTTGTTCCCAAATCCCATGCAGACATCATGAATAAAATTTTGTTTATAAAAAAAACGCGTATCATGGGACTGCTTAAAATCGTGAAAAAAGACAAGTGTTGCGTTTGCACGAACAAAGTTCATTACCTAGAACTGATATTGGGTTTAAACCCAGAACTCCGAGATGACATTTCGCCATGGTGTGTTGTGCATATACCCTTGATTTGGGGCCCATCGATGTCTGGCAAGTCGATGACGATGCAAAAGCATTTGACCTTGGTAAGGTCGACGGCAGCGTAACCCAAGAGCCTTCGGACTGTTTGAGGGCTGATCTGACGTTGCCGTGTTCCAACAGTTCCCCTGACAGTATCAGTAGCTGACTGGAACCTGTTGCGCAGATACTGTAGTCGGACGTGGCGGTCTTGAGCAGCGGTTGTTACAGGGCGTTCCAGGTCGGGGAGGATCGACAACTCTGTGAAGCCCCCTGATCCAGCATGCCAATAGCTCTGTTCCTGTTCTCTTGTGTAAGGCGTGGCATTTTTCCGAAGTGATGAATGTTGAAATTTTGATCTGTATTTAAAGGGCCAGAGTGCACGTGCAAAACGTATGACATGGGACTGCTCAACATCGTGAAAAAAGACAAGTGTTGCGTTTGCACGAACAAAGTTCATTACCGAGAACTGATATTTGGTTCAAACCCAGAACTCCACAAAAAGAGACCCATAACAAGTTTCACCTATGTGTCATAAGATAGGAAAGCCCAAGAAAACATTTACCGGAAATATTTCACAGGAGGCTCGTGTTCATCTCCGCCTTAGTTGAAACGTCACAGATAAACATGGCATCTGAAAATCCGTGAATTTCAATTCCCTTGACTATTCCGAAGTGTTATGGTTTGAAACATCTGGGAATTGAATTAAGGTTACCAAGCCATTGATTCCACTCTTCCTGTAAATTATGCGACAATAAGCCATTCCATACAAGCTGATTTTCCTGGGCTAAATCGGCCTGTGGGAATGATGTCATTACTTCTGGTACATTGGTAACAGCGTTGGCAAACTTCGGTTATAGGTTTTCCATAAACAAACTTCGAATCTGTTGCATCATACATATCTCCCATCTCGTATGCTGCCTTCCTTAGATCACACGTCCATTACTAAATATGTGAACATTCATTTGGTATTAAACCACGGGAAGTGTAAATAGGTTCTGTCCCTGGGTTTAACATATAAACTGTAGAACATTTGCTCTATATCGCACATGATAGCAGCATAGTCTTGTCGAAAGTGGGTGAGTCGTCCGAACAATCTGTTCATTACAGTAGTGTACCGACATATTCAAACGAAGCAGCAAAGACTACTCGCAGATAAGTAGGTTTTCGTGGGTGATATCGAAATTGGGTACACTGAAAAAAACTCTCGTGTTGAACTTGTGTTAAAAATATTCTACACAAGCTTGAGTTGTTTTACATTGCAAGAACACAATTTTGTGTTCTTTTTAATGTCTTTACACAAACTTGTGTGTGGGTTTTTTTTTCATATAATTAATTACGTCGAGATCTAAGATAACATTTATTATCTTACTTTATCACATTATGATTTTTATTTATTGAGAAAATCTGAATGGGATTGGGGAACTGGATTAGGGATCTGGCTTAGCCTATATGTAAAACCACTCTTTCTGAATTTGAATGTCGAGGAATTCACTTGATTTTTTTTTTATATTCTAATTATCTAAAACCTTATATTAATTATTACAAACATTAAGTAGAAATCGCCATATATGTATCGTGCGATAATTTAATATCCCTTTTAAAACAACGTATTTTATAACAGTTATACTGATATAAAGAGATCGAAGTTTTAGTCAATTATTATCTAATTATAAACTATTTATTTAATTAGACATAATAAAAGATTATTCTGATTCTACGCTGGCCACACTGCCCAACCCGATGCTAATCACTCCTAGGTCAATGTTCGGACCATCTACAGGCTGCAGCAACGCTTTTGAGCCACCAACACCACAGATGATCGACCTCGAACTGGTAGACCAAGGGTTACCACAAGGGGTCAAGACCGCTATGTTGTGCGACAGCACGTGCAGAATTCCTTCACACAGGCATCTGAGATAGCACGTCAGGTCAGGCAGTGGGAACACACGGAATACCCATCAGTACCAATAAAGTGCACCGACGTCTCACCAGAGAGAACATCCATTGCCGTAGACCTTACTGTGGACCGATCCTCACCCCTCGCCATCGACGTGGACGTCTACAGTTTGCCAAACAACACCAAAACTGGCGATACAGACAATAGAGAGCAGTTTTGTTCACGGATGAGAGTCAACTGCAGATGGCAGCACCAGAATATGACGTCGACCTAGCCAGCGTTATTCTGACTAATATGTCGTACCGAGACCAAACACAGCCGATGGATTGTGCCAGGCTTTTCTGAGAGTGAGGTTCCAATGGCGTTCATCAATCGTCTGGTCCACTTCATGTACAGACGCTGCGCTGCTATTATTTCCACTCGCGGTGGACACACCAGATACTGATGTTTAGACTGTGTACAGACTCTAAACCTTCTCGTAATGTCTTGAAATTGTGATAAATAATCACGAATGTGTCAACATACTTTTCACAAAAAATTGCTTTGATCCATTTAGTAAGTCGTTTTCTGGAATGATTTGATTAAAGTGCCTCTCTGATTTTGAAATCGTACTGACGTTTTTTGGGGTATTTTGGCTGTTTAGTATACTGTATATTGAATTGTAAGAATTTATAGTATTTCAATGAATTTGGTGCAAGTTTTTGTCAGTTGACTTGTGACTTTCGCCACATTCTAATATTTCAGATGAGCAGGTATTACTGCTGTGCGAGTCTGAACATTTCTCGCACACTGATTTAAATTTACAGTGAGTTTCGTTATGCCCAAACTTTTGACAGTTGTTACGTATCATCACACGGAGAATATACGGGTGTACTGTTCTTATCTGGTAGTCTAATTTTAACTTTTCATGGACTTCTCCCTTTTTCAACCTGACTTGTATGGTTCCTGATTTTTGTCAGATTTATAGCCGGATATCCATTACTGGCGAGATCGTCTAAGAATTCTTCGTTTGAGTACTTGCGTGGGACATCATGAATAATACCCTGCTGTTCGGTTATAGATAGGGACTGTGCTATTTATCGGATCCGAACACAGTCACCAACCAGATAATGTAAAGATACAAGTTGATACTTTCTTGTCATCCATGAAGGATTTGGTAACAGTGGGTCGATAACAATGGCCGTAATGTTTGGTACCATTTTATCACAACAGGATCCCGTACTACCACCCACGTAGAAGGTTGGCATTCTAAGTTAAACATAAACCTGAGACTATAATATTTTTTTCTTTAAATCAATAGGAATATGACTAAAACTCCTAAATAAAGAAAATTGACGAAAATCGGTCATTCCGTTATCGATATATTTAGATGAGAAAACCCTCTTTGCGCCGGCCTGTTGAAATTTGTAATATAATTAATCGTCGTTTGAGGATTCCGATGAAGATATCATTGAAGCTGACGCAGACTCGGAGGAGTCTGACAAAGACGAGCGTATCAATGGCGCGAACAACCATGATCGACCGGATTACAAGGCAATAAGTGGTTGTTTTATTATTATCTACATTACGATTTATATTTTAATTTTCGTGAATTATCTATCAGTGTGTTTGTATCAAATTGGAATTCAAGCGTTATTTTGACTTTGATATAGATTCTTTTAAACCATCATTAACCAAAGACGAGTATACGTTTAGGCCTATTCAGACCGCAATAATATAGACTATAATAGATACGCCTATCGATCTGTAAGCTAGGATGGTATAGGGTATCTAAGACAAAGGATTTCTTTTCAAACTCATAAAAGACAATTAAAAATGTTAAATAGTATACATGTAACATACAATTATATTTATCCAGATCAGTTATTAGGCCTAATCCTCTATTCTTATTGTCAAAATGAAAAAAAATATATTCATTTTAGGAGTTAGCATTGTTGATGCTTTTTCAAATAAGCGAATTATTTAAATAAGATTGTACCATATTATGTTATTCAAAAATGTACCTAATTTGTGTTGTTGACCCTAGACAAATATATACTAAGCAGCAAAGGAAACGTCAGGTTGGTATGTTACACTGAACAGACGCATTGCATAAATCTTGCCTAATGTTTTATTGTATATTTTTGGCCTGACTTCTGAGATGCTGCACGTGCTGTTCACCGGGACCAGCCCTAAAATGCACCCCAATACCCGGTAGAATCATCCACACTACAACGTCAGCAGAATGTCACGATCTCGACAGCTCAAAGAGTGGGTCTTGTGGTGTTCCAAAATGTTGTTCCAGAGAGAGGAGGTGGCATCTCAACAGTGCACTACATCGATCAAGCTCTCGGACCCCACGTCATACCACATTTCGCACGTCATGGAAACAACGTTTTCCAGCATGACAACGCCCATGCCCACACCGCCAGAGTTACTTGGGACTTTCTTACAGCAGACTGGTGTCAACGTTATGCACTGGCCAGCCCTTATAATGTGTAAGGGTATTAGATGTAGATGGTAACAGGGTTGGGAAAAAATCTGATTTCTATTATTTTGGGTAAAATCAGATGTAAAGTGTCCAGAGGGATATATTGTGATTATAGTACTAAGGAATGAGAAATGAAATCAAATGGAGTATAACATCGTACTGTATTGCTCCGACAGGGCTAATGAAGACAGACTTATGCCATACAGTGTGCTATGAGGGAAATTTCAACCGGACAGCTGCGCTGCAGCCTACTATTAAATCGAGTGACAAGGTAGGTTTTACGTGCATGTCAATGTGTACACGAGACTCCAGTTTTTTCGTCCCATCCAGCACCAGACAAAAGAAAATATCCCAGAAAATCCAGATAAACTTTCTCGGCAAACATCAAGATCGAACCAGCGACCACCGGGCTAGCAAGCCAGCGTCACGTAGGCACTGTCTCCCACTGTTAGCCACGAAAATCTTGGAAATACACATTCGATCCCACACTTGCAAATTACTACGTACAGTTACTTGTCTAACCTGCCTTACCTCCCGCAGCTAAAGACCCCTAGACACTACGTGCCATACATGTATGTTATTACAGAAATGACCTAATTTCTACAGCGGACATTAAATATATTAAGTGCAAACAACATATCGGTACCAATCATATTTTCAGGAGACATTAATACCGAACATAGCTTAACGGCAGTTTGTCAGGTGGTGTTGAGGCTATTTGGGAAGACAAAATGCCATGCAGGATTTAAGTTGGAATAAAAACAATATATAATCTTCAAGAAAAGTAGGGGATATTGAAATGCAAATACCTATGCAGGTTGTGATATGATAAATAGTCATGGAAACTTGACATGCTTTGAGAGTATGTTCACAGATGAAGAACTTATCACCCCAACAGAACTACTGAGCTTCACGTGCGACAAGCAATAGCGCTATACACGTGGGGGGAGGGGGGGGGGTCATTGTCCAATTAGACACTTTAATGAAAATTGCCCAGTGCTGGTTTATCCTATCCATGTTTGCTTTCCTATCGGTTCTTGCATAAGATTTACTGTTAGCGTATATTTGCTTTAGTAGCCAACATGCTTAATGTGTCACAGTCTGTGATCAGCAGACTGTGGAACCAGTACAAACAAACACACAATGATGATGATAGACCTCGTTCAGGTCGTCCTAGAGCCCCTACACAAGCCAAGGATCGATACATTCGGACACAGGTCCTGCGAAATCGAGGACAAGCGGCCAACCACCTTTCTGTAAACTTGTACCAAGTTACAGGAATTCGAGTTTCACCCCAAACGATTAGTAATCGGCTACATGCAGCCCATTTGCATGCGCGACGACCGCGTGTTGTGCCTTCATTAACTCGCAAGGACATGGCAAACTAGGGTATTTGTCGATGGGCGCGTGTAATGTTCTCAGATGAGCCGAGATATACTCTGGATTTCACCAATAGGCGTGATCGCATTTGGAGGCGTGTAAATGAGCGCCATGCTAACGTTAACGTCAGACAGCATGACAGATTCGGGCGTGGGTCTGGTATCGTGTGGGGAGGAAAAACCATGACTGGCAGAACGGACTCGTATATTGTTCAAGGAAGGGTCACTGGTATGTACTACCATGGCCACATCCTGGCACCGATAGTTCTGCATTTTGCTTAACGTGTAGGTCGACGTTTCGTCTTTGAATATGATAATGCCCGTGCCCCCCGCGCTCTTGTCGTGAATGACTACCTCCAAAGTCACCATATTGTCCATATGCCTTGGCCGTTATTCGTGAATATGGAACAACAAACTGGCTCGTTGTTTGTTATTTGCCAATATGAAGAAGTCTGTTGTTCGGGTAGAAAGACAGGTTGTTATAATCTATTTCCCAAGAGTTTTATAAACCAAGTAGGCTAAAGAAAAAAAGAACACTCCGGCGAAATTCCATATAGAAGTATCTTTATTATATTACTAATTCCATATCTGGTGAATAACGAACAACAAACTAGCTCGTGTTCGTTATTCGCCAGTACCGAATAACAAATTGGATTGTTGTTCTTTATTCGCCAATATGAAACAGCTCGTTGTTCAGGTAGAAAAACAGGTTGTTAGAATCTATTTCCCAAGAAGTTTTATAAACCAATTAGGCCAATAAAAATCCACTCTATTAATTATATCCCCTTTATTATATTACTAATTTCATATCTGGTGAATAGCTGACAACAAACTAGTTCGTTGTTTGTTATTCGCGAATAACGAATGGCCCGTTCGTTATTTGCGAAACCAAACAACAAACTGGCTCCTTCGACAGGAATAAAATAAATGTATGACTGGCAATGAAATGGGGTTTAACGCCCTACTTCCCTGCTCCATCCAGGCCAATGAAGACAGACAAATGTCATGCAAAATGCTATGAGGATACTTCTGCCCAGACACCCGCGCTACGACCTACACTTATTCTTATTTTGAACTCTCAAGGGTTCTTTAACGTACACGTCAATTTGTACACGGTACCAGGACGTTGTATCTTGCCAGGCCTTTTGTCACGGAACATTGACATGTCGAAACCACACGAGAAAATCCTGGTTATAACTATTGTAGAGACTATCTCCTTATATGTACCCCCCTTATGGTACCTCTTTGACAGGTCATCCCTGTCGCACGATCACCTGATATATGTTTGGTCATGTGACCTGTTACTATGGTAAGCGGGATTCCCCCGTGCTCTTTTGGGTGAGGTTTGTAGCCAGGATTTGGTTTGGAATAAAATGTTGTATGTCCGATTGCTGTCTGCTTTATAATACGATGAGATCCCGAACCCCCGGGCTGTGTTTACACCAACACACGCCACACATGGTGGAGATGTCTCGGTTCGTATTCCTAAGATGTGTTTTGAGAAATGATTTGTAATGAAAAAAAAATTAGAATGGCTATGAGTGACTGGAATATTCCGCCATTTTCTGGGCTCCCTACCGAAGACAGTAGGACTTGGCTGCAGAAATTTCAAGCTTGGGCTCAAGTGCACAGAATGCGGGATGATCAGATTGGTCCAGCAATGTTCTTGTGTTTAAAGGGATCAGCTTTAACGTGGTTTCAGAATCTTCCTCACCAGATAACGGCTAGTCCTCAGAGACTTTTCTACAGTTTTGAGAACTATTTTCCCCAACGTCAGCCCACTTGGTTATTGGAAACTAGATTATGGGAGCGAAAAATGTTTCCCACTGAATCATTAGAAAACTACATTAGTGATATAGAGAGCATGTGCTGTCGTCTAAATAAAACTGATAACGAAAATATATGTGTATATTTACGTGGCTTGTTACCAAAGATTCGTCAACCAGTATTGCAGCAGGTACCAGAAACCTTCGACCAAGCTGTTCATATTTCAAGGGTGGTTCGTCAGTCATTTGAACCGGGCGACCATGATTATGGTTTATCCATGGACTCGGATCCTGAGCGTCAAATTCAGGAACAGTTATCACTTATGTCTATTCATTCCCAGAACCCAATGATGGCACCCGCTCAACCTACAATAGGCCTATCGCAAATTCAATGCCAAATATGTAATAAACTAGGACATTCTGCTCAGAAGTGTTATCGCAGGTATCCTCGGTCTCTGGATCATCGTCAAAATCCTGCATGTCATCGCAATCAGAATTATCACAATCAGAATAATTATCACCCGAATCGTGATGGGAATCTTCCAGACACACGTCAACTCAATCAACCCAACCCATCTATTGTAACTAAAAGACCTATCACGTGTAGAAAATGTGGAGGTATAAATCACATTGCGAAATATTGTATGGCTTCTGCATGGAATCCTATTGTTGGAAACAGTTTAAATGGAGACACTTTAAGGTTAAATCATGGTGATAGTCGACTTTTAGGAAATTTTGTATGGGTGAAAATAAACAAATATTTAACTCAAGCCGATAGTAGAGCAGATTTTTGTGCAATCAATGCAGTAACTGTATCATTGTTCGATGTTAACATTCAACGGTTACAGTATGACTTATATAGCACTACAGCCTGCAACGAAAGGGTTAAAGTTGAAGGATACATAGAACTTATGGTGGAAATTTGCAATCAGCATATTCCAGTTAAATTTTATGTTGTGCCTAATTTAATGCCAAAAATTATCTTAGGTTTCGATTTCTTAACTGCTAATAATGTGACAGTTAAATTTGGACAGAAATCGGTGTCTGTTAATCCGCACAGAAAATTGACCTGTACAAAAGATATTGTTGTGCCACCACAATCTCAAGTAATAACATTAGCACGACTTAAAGGAGAAAGTTTACCAAATGGTGTATTGGGTTTGGTGTCCGGTTCACCTAATTTACATTTCACAGGACTTTTGCCTGCCAAATCATTGTGTGAAGTGAAAAATAAAGCTGTTTACCAAGGTATTACTAACTTTAATGACAGGCCTATTACTATTTTGAAAGGAACAGTTATTGGTAAATTTGTGGGACTTTCTAAGAAAGATTGTGTTGTGCAATTTGGTAATCAGAAAAATGATTGTGAATCACCTCGCGAAAGTAACAATAACACTATTTCTACAAATATTTCAAATGATTTGTCTAAACATCAGTCAAGTGCCATTAATGAAATGATTGATGAATATTCCGATATTTTTGTTGGTTCTGACAATAAACTTGGACACTGTGATATTCTAGAGCATAAAATACATGTATCACCTGGCGTACAACCTCAGCGACAGAGGGCATATAAACTTGGCCCAAAGCAAAAAAAAGTTATGGAACAGGCCATTGATGATTTATTAAGTCAAGAAGTTATTGAACCCTCTACCAGTCCTTGGGCGGCTCCATGTTTGCTGATCGGTAAGAAGACAGATGATTCTACTGGGAATCAGAAACTTAGTCCTACCAGTTATTCTTATCGTTTTGTCGTTGACTATCGGCGTCTTAGCGATTGTACTGTATTAGATGCTCATCCTATGCCAACTACCGAAGACGCACTTGAAAGCCTTGGAGCGGATCAGCCAGCATATTTCACAACATTAGATTTAAAGTCAGGCTTCCATCAGTTGTCCATTCATCCAGATTCAAAAGTATATACTGCATTTCGATGTCACTTAGGTTTATACCAGTATCGTCGCCTACCAATGGGCCTGAAAAATTCGCCCGCTACATTTCAGCGGATGATGGAAGCGGTTTTACGTGGCCTATCATGGAAAACATGCTTAGTCTACCTCGATGACTGCATTGTTTTTAGTAAAACCCTTTCGGCACATATACAACATGTCCGTGAAGATTTTGATAGACTCAGATCTGCTAATTTAAAACTTCATCCTAGTAAATGTTATTTTGCTCATTCTCAAATACATTATCTGGGTCATATTGTCAGTTCAAACGGTACATCACCTGATCCTGCGAAGATTTCTGCGGTATCAACTTACCCTACACCAACTTGTTTGAAGAGTTTACGTGCCTATTTGGGATTAACTGGATACTACAGGAAATTTATTAACAACTATGCTGGTATTGCTGCTCCTCTTTATGAACTTACTAAAAAACGTGTAGAATTTATCTGGACTAAAAACTGTGATTGTGCCTTTAATGCACTTAAATCATTATTAGGGTCAGCACCTATCTTAGGATATCCAATATCAAATCAGCCTTATACTTTATATACCGATGCAAGCTCATTTTCTATCGGTGCAGTACTTTGCCAAATTCAAGAAGATGGGGTTGAACGCGTTATTTCTTACATTGGTCGTTCACTTTCTGCTGCTGAAAGAAATTATGGCATCACAGAGAAAGAATGTCTAGTCTTAGTTTTTGCTGTGAAAAGACTTGATAGTTATTTGAGATACAATACTTTTACGGCTGTCGTAGACCATTCTGCTCTTAAATGGTTATTGAAACTTAAAGAACCTGTCGGCAAATTTGCCAGATGGATCGCTATACTTACCTCATATACATTTGACATTGTTTATAGACAGGGAAAATCTCATTCTAATGCTGATGGTGTCAGTCGCCGATAATATGAATCATCAGAGAGCAATGAAGAGTCTGCATTGGATATTTTGCCATATTACGATATACCTGACATCACATCTACAGAATCCACAGAAACCAATGAAAAAGTACCAGTTAAGTCTGTGAAGTTAATGAAGATTGTCAGTTTACAGTCAGATTCTAATCAGGTATCCCTTGAAATGACAACATTGTGGAATAAAGAAACTTTAATACATTTGTAAAAGCAAGATGAGTGCTATAAAGATGTTCGTAAATATTTACTTGATAGTGTATTACCCGAGGATGATCAGTAGCGAAAAATGGTCTTATTGTTACACTCTGATTATTTTATTTCCAATGACATTTTATATCATGTGTTTGCTACTAAAGGTAAAGGTCACCGTGAAGACCGTTTGACTGTACAAATTACAATTCCAAAACAATTAGTTGAAACTGTGCTCAGACATTGTCATGATGAACCCTTATCTGGGGGTCATTTTGGTATTCACAGGACACTGGCCAAAGCGAAACTTAAGTTTTATTGGCCTAAGATGTACACAGATATAAATAACTGGGTCAAGTCATGCGTTGTATGTTGTCAGCGAAAGGCCCCAGCAAAATCAACCAAGACATCAATTATACCAATGCCACTCGCCAGTGAACCATTTGAACGACTTAGCACTGATATTTTAGGTCCTTTGCCTAAATGTGACAATGGAAATATGTATGTTATTGTCTTCATTGACTACCTGACTAAGTATGTTGAACTAGTACCAGTGTCAGACATTAAGGCCACTACTGTAGCCAATGCCTTTTTAGAACGTATTATATGTCGTCACGGAATTCCGCAATATTTACATTCTGATCGTGGTTCGAACTACTTAAGTGTCATTGTTAAAGAAACGTGTAAACTTCTCAACATTCACAAAACCTTTACGACTAGTTATCATGCATGTTGTAATGGACAAAGCGAACGAATGATGTCGGTGATAGCAGCATCTTTGTCTAAGTTTTTGAATGATTTGCATGATAATTGGGATAAATTTATACCTTATATTCAGTTTTCTTATTATACATCACCCTGTTTGGACAGTACTGAATATACACCATTCTTTTTAGTTCACGGTCGACATCCAAAAACATTGTTAGAAGTAGGATTACCTTCTCTTGACATTCCTAAAAAGGCCACATCTTATGTGGTTGAACTACTTGAAGCGGTTGAAGTGTCACGTCGAGTTGCAAAACAGAATTTGCTTGATCGAAAATATGCTATGGTGGAAAAATCACAAGTTAAAGCACATGAACCCATTTTTCATGTCGGTGACATTATTTTTCTTTATCGCCCTGTTTTAGTTGAGGGTCAGTGTAAGAAACTTCTTCGTCCCTGGACCGGCCCTTATTATATAGTAGAAAAACTGTCAAACATCCATGTTAAAATTCGACGAAAATCAGATGGCAAGTTAGTTACCAACCGAGTTAATGTGAACAGACTTAAACATGGCTACCTCAGATGACCCCACCCCACCTACAGATGAAGACAATATTGAACCTGCAATATTACAGAGTGATGAGATTGCAGATGACTTGCCAAATGTAAATTTGGATAACCCAATTGCCAATAAAATCAAATTATCTACTGATAAAGTGAAGTGTAACCCTGGTAAAAAGGTTCTTAAACCTAGTGTTACTAACAATTATAATGTGAATAGTCAAAATAGTAGACAAACCTCAAGTGTTCATAAAGATAAATCAAAACAGTGTGATTTAGTTTCTCAAAGGGACATAGACTATATTGTGGAACGAATTTTGAAAAAGAAATATTGCGATGGATGTTGGAATTATCGTGTCAAATGGCTCGGTTATCCTCATACTGACAATTCATAGGTGCGATTTAATGATTTCAATAAGGCGTGGCAAACATTAGTAAAAGACACCCATTTGTCAATCCCTACAGACCATAGGAGTCAAAAGAAACAATAAAATTTTTGTAAAATTATTTGCCATAGACAGTTACTGAGTTCATGTTTGTACAGTTTTACATTTGAAATGTTTTGTAAATTGTCACTATAAGCTAATCTAATGTATAAGTATGTGGAGAAGTATTGTTTATAATTTAGGTGTTTGCATAATATTTCATTCTATCATACAGGTGCATGTTTAAATTGTTTGCAGTTCCCACTAATTTATATTGTCATGAGGTGCATGTCCTTTAACCTTAGTTTAGTAAATATTCTCCTACTATTGTCTTACTTGAAAAGTTTGTGTTCTTTCATTATTGTAATTTTCCATGTTCTAATGATAAGCATACAAATTAATGTTTTACTATTATTATACTGCCTTTGTCAGAATGCTAGTAGTAGTAATATTAGAGAAGTTTTGTCATTATATTGCATATATAAAAAAATGTCTTCAGTGTCCCTTTAGCATGGATATGGTTACCCATAGAGTATCACTAGCTTTAACATGGGTCTAAAACTATTTTATAGCAATATATTATATGAGTAAAAGGATGTAATACTGTGGCATGATCATATTTGAATAATTAGATTATTGTTTATCAGTTTAAAGTGATGAAAATGTAAAATAGTTGTAACAATTCATAATTGTTACATGCTGTCAATTTTATGATATAGGTTGCACTATGATTGAGTTAAGAGTAATGTGTTAAATGTAGGTCATGTTCTACAAGCACAGGAATTTTGCAATCAGACCTTATCCAGTGCTAGAAAGATATCAAAAATTACAATTTTGTAATATACTAAGCAGCAAAAGAAACGTCACGTTGGTATGTTACTCTGAATAGACGCATTGCATAAAACTTTATTGTATATTTTTGACCACATCTCCAACTTTACCTGAGCACTAAGGCTCCTTCCCAAACACAGAATTGAACCCAGGAAATGTTCTCAAAAACGCTACCTGACTTCTGAGATAGTAATGTGTTCTCCATGATGTTCATGTAACTCATGCTGCGCGTGCTGTTCACCGGGACCAGCCCTATACATATGCACCCCCATACCTGTTTGAATCATTCACACTAACACGTCAGCCGCTTGGAAGACTCGACGCTGGCCACACTGGCCAAGCCATTGCCAATCACTTCCAGGTCAATGTTCGGACCATCTACGGGCTTCAGCAACGTTTTCGGGCTAACAACACCACGGATCGCCCCCGATCGCCCCCGAACGGGACTGGTAGACCAAGGGTTACCACAAGGCGACAAGACCGCCATATTGTGCGACAGCACGTGCAGAATCCCTTCACACAGGCATCTGAGACAGCACGTCAGGCAGTGGGACACACGGAAGACACATCAGTAGCGATACAGTGCGCCGACGTCTCATCAGAGAGAACACCCATTGCCGTAGACCTTACCGTGGACCGATCCGCACCCCTCGCCATCATCGTGAACATCTACAGTTTGCCCAACAACACTAGAACTGGCGACACAGGCAATGGAGGACTGTTCTGTTCACAGATGTTATTGTACTATTGTAATTGGAAGAAATTCTGAACCTAATGACATACTCAGCCAAATTAAAAACTTGACACTGATGAATTTCAACAAATTTTTTTTTCTGGTAAGTCAAATAAATTTTAAAGTGTTTCTAACGATAGTAAGTAGTAAGAAGCCTTTAATTTCATAAATTTGTAAAGTCACGTGGATCACGTGACTTTTGAGCATATAAAGATGAAAAACCTGAAAAACACGTGTAAACAAAAACTCGTGAGGTCAATCGATGCAAGTTTGCTTAAACTGAACACGCACACGTAACTTGAACTGGAAAAACAAATTAAAATTGTTATGTTCATCTTTGTTAGAAAACGCCGCGCCTTTCAAATGTAGAACGTCTACGTGCTATAGGTAGGCTCTATGCTGGTCAGTCTGTGGTCACTGTTGCAAGAGCCTTTAATTGTTCACGCCAGACAATAATTAATCTTAGAATGAGAGTGCTTCAAACTGGAAGATCAAGCAATACGATTACGTCATCTTAGAAACAGATTTGTCACTGCAACCTCCACAAGTAGAGAGATGTTTGGTGGAATGGTAACTGCACAAACTGTTCGAAATCGCTTGCAGGCTGCTGGTCTTCAAGCTCGGAGGCCCTATAATGGACCAATATTGACACCTCTTCATCGCCGTAACCGACTTGTGTGGGCCACAAGACTCATAAGATTTACTCAAAGACAGTGGAATTCGGTTGTCTTTAGTGACGAATCTCGATTCACTTTGAGATTTGTCGATGGCAGGGTCCGAGTGTACCGCAGACGAGGTGAACGTTACGCTCAAGTATGCGTCAGAGAAGTTGACCGATTTGGTGGCGGCAACGTCATAGTTTGGGGTTCTTTTTGTGCACATGGACGTTCTCCTCTTCTTGTTGTCTAAGGGAACTTAAATGCTGTCCAGTACAGGGATCAGATTTTGCAACCTGTTCTACTTCCGTTTATGCAGAGACATGGGCCTGGACTAACGTTTCAACAAGACAATGTTCGACCCAATACAGCAATTGCTACCCAGAATTATTTAAGAAATGCCGGTGTCCAAGTCCTGGATTGGCCGTCGCTTAGCCCCGACCTTAATCCTATTGAACACATCTGGGACGAACTGGGTCGACGTGTTCGTCAGCAAGTGAATCCACCACTGACGTTGCAGGACCTTCAACATGCTCTTGCTGAGCAGTGGCGACGTCTTTCTCGGGTAGTGTTTACTAATGTTCTGAGATCCACGAGTAGACGTTGTGTGGCAGTACGAGACGCTTGAGGAGGCAACAACCGTTACTAAACACTTTATTCCGATTGTTCTCAAAGTCTGTGAATTTCATTTTGGGGGGTACTGTGACATCACGAACGTTATCAATGTCAAGGACTTTCGGCGAGACGTATTCTTGCTTTCTGTTGATGTCAACACTAAAAAAGTTGCCTTAAACCAAATATTAAAAATCTAGTCCCAAAAATCCCGAGTGTCAAGTTTTTAATTTGGCTGAGTATATTCACGTCATTGGTTATTATTTTTTGATGAATAAATTTTCGAAGATTTGTTATTTACTTGAGAATGACACTTTGACATTTCAGGTCCAAATATAGGCCTAGCCTAAGTAGTAGGCTAGAAGATGTTGTTTTTTTCTATTTCAATTTCGTGTGTATGGCATAAAGTGTTGCGGTTTTAGTTAATTTGTATAGATATGTTTATTTTCGAAAATTTGTGTGTACTTGGGAATATGAGTTTTACACACACAGTCGGTCTAAAGTAACGAATATTCTATAGGGGTGAATTTTCAACAATTTGTTACGAGCTTGAGATACACAGTGTAGGCCTAGCAAAGTAGGCCTAGATGTTTTTCATTATGTTACATGGTTCCCGCCTCTTACTGACTATACCTTATGCAGAACTTTCAGAACTCATTATTAGTATTTTACACTGCGTATTATTATTCGGATTAAGCCGTTAAGTCAGAAAAAAACTGTTTTTATTAGGGTTTCACACTGCGTAGCTTGTGTGAAACACTATTGTTTTTGTTTGGATTATTATTAGGGTTTCACACTGCGTAGCCAGTATGAAACACTATTGTTTTTGTTAAGATTATTATTAGCGTTCCACACTGCGAGGCTACATGTCGGATCGATACGATTTCTTCGGTTTTATTGGGAAAGTGGGTGTGACTTAGAGATTAAAGCTATTGTCCGAAATCACCGAAGTTTTCGTTTTTTTAAAAAATGCCGTAGTATTAACAATAATCATCGAATTTTAACATATGATGCATTTTGACATAGCCGGAGACCAAGCACATAGCTGTGCTACTTTTGATTTTTTATTGTCGACGAATCTTCGTAGATATTAATCGCCAAATTTCGAAAATTTAAAATTTTACATAAAACGTTTTTATTGATGAATATTTTTATATGGCATTTTAACCAGGGTTGAAGAATTATCCGATTTGACTAAAAATGTCAACATTTTTTGTGTCCGTAATTTTCCTTGGCTGCCATTGGCTAATTCACTTTTTCAGTCCTAGATTAATTATTTATTATTCGATTTGTACAAAAGAAAGTTCATACGCTGCGTGGTCCAAAATGTCATTTATTTTGTTACCGGTAAAGATTCGTGTCGGGACCGGAAGTGAAGTAAAATCAGCAAAAACTACAATTTTGACAGATTTTGACAGTTCGGTACAACTTTTTGAAAGCAGATATTATTTTTTCAAAATTTGATATTACCAAAAGTATACGCCATGCAAAGGCGCACAAATCATTGTACTCAGGTTTTTTAATTTCGATTTCGTTTTCGGGCTATTTCGATTAAAAGGTGAAAAAAGGTGTAAAATTAAGCTATTTACAACCCATCTTCATATTTAAAAATATTTCATCATAACTTTCATAACCTCGTAGCAATAACCCATACAAAGAGAATGTATGTCAAAATTAGTTTGTAATATCAGCAGTTGTCGAGAAATAGGCAATTTTGCATGAGTCACATTTCGTGCTATTTTGCCTGTACAAAAATCAATTATTATTCAATTTTCAATTTTCTTTCACCATTTGATGCCGAATGCCACGTTTGGCTAGATTAAACCAGTGACGTCATTTGGGCAAAAACTGAATTTTAGCCTTCAAAACCGGTATTTTTTTTCAAATGAGTCGTATATGTTATTTGTTTAAAAGTATGATATTTAATTTCAATCAACAAAGAGAATGAACCCATACGACCATATAGATACCACAAAATGGGTTCTAACTTGTAAGGTTTCAGAGCAATAGACGATTTTCTACTAGTCACTTTTCAAGGTTTTTGGTCTATAACAGTGTAAAATATTATTCGATTTTCATAAACTTTTTCACCATGTCATGCCTTATACCAATTCTGATTTCATAAAACTAATTTAACATTTTCATTCTCACCGGAAGTAATGTCATTTTAGCAAAAACTGTATTTTTAGCCTTCAAAACAAATATTTGTTTGAAGTGAGTTATATTTAGTATTCGTTTACCATTATGATATTTCATTCAAATGGAAATATAGATTGGATCAATACGATCATAAATATGTCAAAAAATAGCTTCTAGCATCTTCTCTTGCAAATAAATAACCAATTTCGTCAGGATCACTTTTTAAGACTTTTCGCATTTTTATTACAGTTTATGGGTTCTAAATTAATTATTTATTGCCTGATTTGTATAAAACAAAAGCTCATATACTCCTTGGTGCAAATTCTCAACTTGTTTCTACCTATAAGGTTTTGTCGGCACCGGAAGTGACATAATCTTGCCTAAAATTTAAATTTTGACGGGTCGGGAGGTCTTTTCCTAAGGAAAAATGTTAATTTTTACAAATCTTATCAATGAAGATGACTGCTCCTACTACAGGCGAAAAAATATGTCGGGCTTAGTTTTTTTGTGGTTTTTAATATCAGTTTTGTATTTGCGCCATTTGGATTTAAGGTTGAAAAACGAGTAAAAATCAGCTATTTTAAACCCATTCGTCGTCTTCATATTTTAAATCATTTCTACGCAACTTTCATAATTTTGTAGCATCAATCCATACGAGGACAATGTATGTCAAAATTAGATTGTAATATGCGCAATTGCAAAGAAATAGGTAGTTTTGCATGCGTCACTTTTCACGTTATTTTGCATGTAAAAGAGTCAATTATCGTTCGATTTTCAATTTTTGTTACCATGTGATGCCTCATGTCACCTTTGACTAGGTCAATCCAATTTAACATTTTCACTGTCACTGAAAATGACGACATTTGGGCAAAACCCCATACAACCATACAGATATCACAAAATGGTTTCTAATTTGTTCGGTTGCAGAGATATAGGTTTTGGTCTATAAAAGTGTCAATTATTATTCGATTATCATAAAATTTTCACCATGTGAGGCCTTATCCCATTTATATTTTCATAGAATTAATGTAAAATTTTTATTATCACCGAAGGTAATGTAATTTTGGCAAAAACTGTATTATTAGCCTTCAAATTGTTTTGAAGTGAGTTTTATTTATCATTCGTTTAACATTATGATATTTGATTCCAATGGACATATAGATTGGATCAATACGATCATATAGATGTCCAAAAATTGTTTCTAGCATCTTCCCTTGTCGAGATATTTTTTCATTAAAAAGTCAGCTAACTTAGCGGTAAGTTAGTAACAAATTTTGTAAGGATAACTTTTTTGACATATGTAACACATGGTAACAAATGTATAAATGAAATTAATATTGCTGGTTAACTGGCACCGGAAGTGACATAAGTTCAAGGGTAATGTGGCACCGGTGAAACCCGTCATTACTGCATCGCAGTTCTAGTTCTTCTTATTATTATTATTTTTTTTTCCACTTGAGCATATCTCAGAAACTATTTGTCGGATCAACTCGATGTCTTCGGTTTTACTTGGAAAGTGGGTGTGACTTAGAGATTAAAGCTATTTCGAACTTTCTGTGACAATGCGAAATGTCCGAAATCACCGAAGTTGTCGTTTTTTGAAATATTGCCGTAATATCAACAATAATTGTCGGATTTTAACATTTGATACATTTTGACATAGCCCGAGACACGGCAAATAGCTACGATTGTTTAGATTTTTGATTTTCGATTAATCTTTGAAGATATTAGGCGCCAAATTTTGAAAATTTAAATTTTGACAAAAAACTTTTTTATTTATTGATATTTTTTTATGGCGCTCTACCTATAATTAAAGGCTCATGTAATTTGAGCAAAAATATGAAAATTTTTTGTATCGATAATTCACATTGGCCGCTATTGGCTAATTCAGTTTATGGGTTCTAGGTTAATTATTTATTGCTCGATTTGTATAAAACAAAGTTCATATGCTCAATGGTGCAAAGTCTTAACTTTTTTATTACCGATAAAGCTTTCTGTCAGCAGCGGAAATGACGTAATTTTGACCAAAACTACAATTTTGGCGCTTAGGTACGTCTTTTCGAAAGCAAATATTATTTTTTTAAAATAAGTAAAAAGTAAGAAGTTGCGCCATGTAAAGGCGCAAAAAAAGTCGGAAGCCGTTTTTTTAATTTCGATTTCATTTTTGCGCCATTTCGGTTTAAAGGTGAAAAACGGTGTAAAATTGAGCTATTTACAAACCATTCAGGCGTTTCATATTTTAAAATATTTCTTTTTGACTTTTATAAACTTGTAGCATTAATTCATACGAAGAGAATCTATCTCAAAATTAGTTTGTAATATTAGCAGTTGCCGAGAAATGGTCAATTTTGCAAGTGTCACTTTTTACGCTATTTTGCCTGTAAAAGAGTCAATTATTATTGGATTATCATAAAAGTGATACCATTTGATGCGTAGTCAATTGTGACTAGGTCAAACCAATTTAACATTTTCAATATCATCGGAAATGACGTAATTTGGGCAAAAACTATATTATAGCTTTCGAAACAAATAATTTATTCAGGTGAGTCGTATTTGTTATTTATTTAAAATTTTGATATTTGATTCCAATCAACTAATCGAATAAACCCATGGGATCATATAGATATCATAAAATGGTTTCTAACTTGTTCAGTTGCGGAGAAATAGGCGATTTTCAACAGGTCACTTTTCAAGGTTTTTGGTCCATAAAAGTGTCAATTATTATTCGATTTTCATAAAATTTTCACTGTGTGATACCTAATGCCATTTACGATTTCATACAAGTAATTTAAGATTTTCATTATCACCGGAAGTAACGTCATCTTGGCGAAAACTGTATTTTTAGCCTCCAAAGCAGATATTTTATTCAATGCGTCTGATTTGTAAAGTATTTAAAATTATGATATTTGATTCCAGTCAACGCATAGATTGATCCCAAACGATCATACAGATACCAAAATATGGTTTCTAACTTGTACGGTTGCAGAGAAATAGACGCTTTTCTACAAGTCACTTTTTAAGGTTTTGGTTTATAAAAGTGGCAATTATTATTCGATTTACATAAAATTTTCACCATGTGATGCCTTATGCCATTTCTGATTTCATAAAACTGATTTAGAATTTTCATTATCACCGGAAGTAATGTAATTTTGTCAGGATCACTTACATGTAACAAATGTATACAATGAATTGACATTGCTGGATTTGGTTGATTCTGCTTCCATTTTATTTGATGCGTGCAAAGTTTGTGCATATCTATTTATCGGTTCCATTGGTACTGGAAGCGATGAGTTCAAGGGTAACATGGCACCAAAAGTGACATAAGTTCAATGGTAACGTGGCACCAGTGAAACCCGTCATTACTGCTTCGCAGTTCTAGTTCTTATTATTATTTTTTTTTCCACTTGAGCATATCTCAGAAACTACTTGTCGGATCAATTCGATGTCTTCGGTTTTACTGGGAAAGTGGGTGTGACTTAGAGATTAAAGCTATTTTGAACGTTCTGCGACTATGCGAAATGTCCGAAACGCCAAAGTTGTCGTTTTTTGAAATATTGCAGTAATATTAACAATAATCGTCGGATTTTAACATTGGATATATTTTGACATAGTCCGAGACAGGGCACGTAGCTACGGTAGTATAAATTTTTGATTTTCGACGAATCTTCGGAGATATTAGGCGCCAAATTTTGAAAATTTAAATTTTGACAAATTAAATTTTATGGCATTTTACCCAGGGTTAAGGGGTCGTCTGATTTGATCAAAAATGTGAACATTGTTTGTCTCGATAATTTTTCTTGGCCGCTATTGGCTAATTCAGTTTATCGGTTCTAGGTTAATTATTTATTGCCCGATTTTTATAAAACAAAGTTTATATGCTCCATGGTGCAAATTCTCAATTTTTTTATTACCGGTTAAGTTTTCTATCGGCACCGGATGTGACGCAATTTTGCTAAAAACTCCAACGTCTTTTCACTAGCAAATGTTAATTTTTGCAAATCTGATAGATCAAGATAAATACCCCTACAAAAGGCGCACAAAATGTCGGACTCGCTTTTTTTTAAATTTTGGTTTTGTATTTGCGCCATTTCGATTTAAATGTGAAAAAAAGTGTAAAAATGAGCTATTTACAACCCATTCAGGCTTTTCATATTTCAAAATATTTCTTCGCAACTATCATAAACTTGTAGCATTAATCCATACGAAGAGAATCTATGTCAAAATTAGTTTGTAATATGAGTATTTGCCGAGAAATGGTCAATTTTGCATGAGTCACTTTTTATGCTATTTTTCCTGTAAAAGAGCCAATTATTATTGGATTTTCATAAAAATGACACCATTTGATGCGTAATGTCAATTTAGACTAGTTCAAACCAATTTAACATTTTCAATGTCACCGGAAATGACGCCATTTGGGCAAAAAATGTATTTATAGCCTTCAAAACAGATATTTTATTCAAACTAGTCTGGTTTGTAATGTTTTCAAAATTATGATATTTGATTCCAATCAACTAATAGAATGAACCCATACGATCATATAGATATCACAACATGTTTTCTAACTTGTTCAGTTGCGAAGAAATAGGCGATTTTCAGCAGGTCACTTTTCAAAGTTTTTGGTCCATAAAAGCGGCAATTATTATTCGATTTTCATAAAAAAAAATTCACTTTGTGATACCTAACGCCATTTACGATTTCATACAAGTAATTTAGTATTTTCATTATCACCGGAAGTACCGTCAGTTTGTCAAAAACTGTATTTTTACCCTCTAAAACAAGTAATTGTTTGAAGTAAGCGATATTCATTATTGGTGTAAAATTATGATATTTGATTCCTATGGACAAATAGTATCAATCAATACGATCATATTGATATCACAAAATTGTTTCTAACACCTTCCCTTGCCGAGAAATAACCAATTTTGTCAGGATCACTTTTTAAGATTTTTCGCATTTTAATTTCAGTGTATGGGTTCTGGGTTAATTATTTATTGCCTGATTTGTGTAAAAGAAAAGCCCACCTGGTGCAAATTCTCAACTTACTTCTACATATAAAAGTTTCTGACGCCACCGGAAGTGACGTAATTTTGCCCAAAACTTCAATTTTGACGTGTCGAAGGGTCTTTTAAAAAGCAAATATTAATGTTTACAAATCTAATAGATCAAGATGAATGCGCATACTATAGACGCAAAATATGTCTTTCTTTGTTTTGTTTTTTTTTATTTCGGTTTTGCATTTACATCATTTTGATTTAAATCTGAAAAAAGGTGTAAAAATGAGCTATTTACAATGCATTCAGATTTTTCATATTTTAAAATATTTCTTGACAACTTTCACGAACCTGTAGCATTAATCCATAGGATGACAATTTATGTCAAAATTAGTTTGTAATATTAGCAGTTGCCGAGAAATAGGCAATTTTGCATGAGTCACTTTTCACGTTATTTTGCCAGTAAAAGAGTTAATTTAATCCGATTTTCTTTTTTTTTCACCATATGATGCCTAATGCCATTTTTGACTGGACCGATCCAATTTTACATTTTCAGTGTCACCGGAAATGGTGTCATATGGGCAAAAACTGTATTTATAGCCTTCAAAACAGATATTTTTTTCAGAGGAGTCTGATTTGTAATGTTTTTAAATTTATGACATTGCATTGCAATCAACAAATAGAATGAATCAATACGGTCATACAGATACCACAAAATGGTTCCTAACTTTTACGGTTGCAGAGAAATAGACAATTTTCTACAAGTCACTTTTCAAGGTTTTTGGTCTATAAAAGTGTCAATTATTATTTGATTTTCATAAAATTTTCACCATGTGATGCCTGATGCCATTTATGATTTCATGGAACTAATTTAACATTTTCATTATCACCGGAAGTAATGTCGTTTGGCAAAAAATGTATTTTTACACTTCAAAACAAATATTTTTTGTAGTGAGTTATATTTATTATTCGTTTAACATTATGATATTTGATTCCAATGGAGATATAGATTGGATCAATACGATCATATAGATGTCCAAAAATTGCTTCTACCATCTTTCTTCGTCGAGAAATAACCAATTTTGTCAGGATCACTTTTTAAAACTTTTTTCACATTTTAAGTTCCCATTAGATAGTCAGCTAACTTAGTGGTAAGTTAGTAATACATTTTGTCAGGATCAAATTTTTGACATATCTAACACATGGTAACAAATGTATAAATGGAATTGATATTGCTGGATTTGGTTGATTCTGCGTCCATTTCATAACACGTGTGCAATGCTTACGTTGAAATCTGTTTAACGGTTTCATTGGTACCGAATGTGACATAAGTTCAAGGGTAACGAAGCACCGGATGTGACAGAAGTTCAAGGGTAACGTGGCACCAGTGAAACCCGTCATTACTGCGTCGCAGTTCTAGTTATTATTATTATTATTATTTTTCCATTTGAGCATATCTCAGAAACTACTTGTCGGATCGATTCGATGTCTTCGGTTTTACTGGGAAAGTGGGTTTGACTTAAATTTTAAAGCTATTTCCAACGTTCTGCGACTATGCAAAATGTCCGAAATCACCGAAGATGTTGTTTTTCGATATTTTGCCGTAATGTTATCAATAATTGTCGGATTGTAATATTTGATACATTTTGACATAGCCAGAGACAAGGCACGTAGCTAAGGTTCTTTGGATTTTTTATTTTCGACGAATCTTCGGAGATATAGGCGCCAAATTTTGAAAATTTAAATTTTTACGAAAAACTTTTTTATTAATGAATATTTTTATGTGGTATTTTACCAAGGGTTAAAGGGTCATCTGATTTGACAAAAAATGTCAATATTTTTTGTCACGGTATTTTTCCTTGGCCCCCATTGGCTGATTCAGTTTTTCAGTCCTGAATTAATTATTTATTGTTCGATTTGTATAAAATAAAGTTCATATGTTCCGCGGTCCAAAATGTCATTTTTTTTGTTACCGGTACATTTTCCTTTCGGCAACGGAAGTGACGTAAATTTAGCAAAAAGTGCAATTTTGACAGTTCGGTACCACTTTTTGAAAGCAAATATTATTTTTTTCAAATCTGGTATGACTGAAAGGGTGTGCCCTGTTAAGGCGCAGAAATCATCGCGCTCAGTTTTTTTAATTTTTATTTCGTTTTCGGATCATTTCGATTTAAAGGCGAAAAAAGGTGAAAAAATGAGCTATTCACAACCCATTCAGGCTTTTAATATTTTAATATATTTTTTCGAAACTTTCATAAACTAGTAGCAATAATCCATACGAAGAGAATGTATGTGAAAATTAGTTTGTAATATGAGCAGTTGCCGAGAAATGGGCAATTTTGCATGAGTCACCCTTTACGCTAGTTTGCCTGTAAAGGAGTCAATTGTTATTCGATTTTCATAAAACGGACACCATTTGATGCGTAATGCCAATTTTAACAAGGTCAAACCATAGAACTAGAATACTAACGGGAACGCCCACCGTGTGACGTCACTACCTTATGTGACGGCGGGCTTCTGACGCTGATATCGGGCACAGCGTACTTCCGGTTTCTGCTCGCACTAACAAAATGCCTGGCGCGAATTGTGTTTTGTTCGGATGTTCCGCCTGCAATAAAAGAAATCGGGATTGATCATTCTATCGCTTACCCAAAAACAACAGAGTGGAGAGAGAATCATTACGTATCATACAGTCTACCAGATCAGACCCGATAAATGACAAGACCTTGACAATATGTTCAAGACACGTTGAGCCGGATTATTTCGTTGAAAAAGTAAGTGAAAACTCAAAAGAAATTCATTATGTAGATTCTAGTTGGCAGTCCACCCTGACAACCTACAATGAAACAATGAAGTTAAGTTAAACCCATACTAGCTGAATGTCTGTATTTTCATGTTTGCCCGTTAGATTTTACCCCTTCTCTCATCAAAGTTGTATGCATATAGGTTTGTTTACATTAGTGCCGTAGCTAGGCCTAGTCTACTTTCAATTTGTTATGAAATTGACGATTACTACACCCGATGAGTGTGTGACAGCATGACGATTCTCTCTCAACAATCTTCTTTTACTTTAATTTTATGAATTACTAATTATTATTTTTTTTTAAAGGTCAAAGTTTTAACTGAGCAGCTCCATAAAAATTAAAATTGTATATTTATTTATGACTGACCTTGACCTGTCAAATCCTTTTATTTTTAAATTCCGAAATAATCTTGTTCCCGGTATGAATAATCAACAAGCATGGAAAAAAAATAATTATATCTGAACCTTTTGTTTTGTATGTAGGAACCTTTTTATATTGATTTTATGAATATTTCAGATGTTTACAAAACTTTTGGGTCCACATATCGAAGATTAAAAGAAGGGTTAGGGAGACTATCAACCTTAATTCTTCTACAGAAAAGCGTAACAACAAAGAAATTGAATCCAAGGAAGTCACCGGTAACTTAAATTTCTCTTAACTTGATTATAATTATGAACATTCGATGTTTCCTTATAAAAGATCAGTATATGAACATTTAATTCATCAATATTAAACAGACATTATGCAAGAGCTAAATCTGTCAATTGCAGGTCTTTCTTTAGGCCTGGAATGTTATCTAAATTATTAATTAGACATTAATTAACTTATCCAGACCATAATCAACGCTCGATGGCATCGCTAGCCTGTGATATATACTGGATTAGAGCCCAGTCTGCTACTTCTGATTAAATCAAAAAATGGATAATCGAGACCATGTTTTTTTTTATCGTACCGACCTTAGTAATGATGATCGAGGCTAGGCCCAAAATTCAACCACTAAATACTCGGTTCAGGGTGGATCAATTTGACTGAAATTTTCAGCAAATTCCCTTTACATTATCTAGTTTTTAACTATTATGATGAGAACTGCTAGCTCTTTCTGTAATCTCCCATAATTTTATTTATAAATACTTGTATGAATATCCGATTCTTCTTTATATTTACTTTTGTAATTTTTTCGATTTTATTCAGAAACCGAGAAAATTATGAATACATGTATGAGAATCCAATTCTTCTTGTTTTAATTGAGTTTTATGAATTTGTCTATTTTATTCAGAGTCCAAGGAAAACCGAGGAAACTCAATGTTTACATATGAACGAAGTAACCTTTCAGATGCCTGCTTTGTGGCTATGTCAGTCTTCAAGTGATTATATCTATCTGTTTAAAAGTGAAGATAAAAGTGTAACATACCATTTAACCATTGACAAGGACTTGAATTGTGAAGTACAATATAATCATTTTTGTTTCCTGTTCAAATTAAAGTTACATCTATAGATTTACTTATAAGAACTGTTGAGAATATGAAGATATGTAGAATATAATCATGTGGTACGAATTTGATTAAAATGTAGATTTCACTCCATTTTGATTTATTTCTTCCAACTGACTCCACTCCACATAGATTTGAGGTCAAATGAGAAGTTATAGAGTTAAACTGTGATCATTGATGTCAGGTATTTTATTTACAGCACTTTGCTGCAAGCATTTCACACAATGAAAGTAACAAAAACACAGATTATACAGATAATTTCATACAACAAAATAGAAATTGTATAATTAAACTAAACATCACCTGGCTCTATTGGAATTAATATCGATATTGGAAGTATAAAAATATAAATGTGATTGAATCTAGGATTAAATCTAGAACTTAATCAGCAGTGTTCTACAGATTTTTTATTTCTTGTTATTACTGTATTGTAGATAATAAGTAATGAAAAGAAAACAAGGCCCCAAGTTCACAAAGCATTCTCAGTCTTAAGTTAAGGTTTTACTCAAAATTGTTTGTCTTATTTTAACTTAAATATAGCACTTTACTACCTATTGTTGTTTTAATGTAAATATATCAATAAGAAACTATGTTCAAAGTTTTGTGTTTCTGGATCAAAGATATTTCTCAAAAACAGTGATTGAAAGTTGAGCAAATTATTAAGTCTGGGAATGCTTTGTGAACTTGGGGCCAGGTTGATAATTGTAAACAAAATATATCGAGACGCAATGAAATAGCACCTCTGAGATGACGTGGCATAACTTTGCACCTTCCACAGTTGCACAAAACCTAGCTTTTTAAAAGCTGCATTATATACCACACGTGTGTACCAGAAAAATCAACATACTGATTCTGTTGGGTTTACGCAATCTTCAAAACATTCTCACATGTTATCATCGTAATATGATGTTGTTACATCCTTAATTGCAAGATTAAAGCAAATCTTTAAAACAAAATTGAGCTGAAAAGTACTAAGTAGGGCGTTAAACCTGGATTCATTTCAAACAAGATTTACATTCATCCATTTATAAAAGTGATGTATTATTTAAATTGCATCTCATGTATAAAATATTAACAATGATAACAAAATTTATACAAATTTTATACAGGTGCACAACTTGTAATGTGTGAGCTTTATAAATGTATTAAATTATTCTTAAATATACATTATGTAAGATTTTGATAAAGAGCTAGCCATTCTTGCTATAATAGTTCGAAGATAAATATAATGTAAAATGAATAATTTGAAAATTTCATTCAAATTACTCTATTGCGAGCGAAGATATTAGCCTTTGAAGGCCTTTGAAGGTTTGACAAGACGTGTGCAATAATTTCAACCATCGTACTGGTTGTTCGAAGTAGTCTCACTCCTCCATTTTTAGCTTAAATCAAAATATGGCTGAACTGTTCTAATCTATTTAATATTGGAGAAATCCAATGCCATCGAGAGTTGGTTAGGGCCTGGATAAGTTAATTAATGTCTAATTAATAATTTAGAAAACATTTCAGGCCTAAAGAAAACCTGCAATAGGCAGATTTAGCTCTTGCATAATGTATGTTTAATCATTATTATCATAAGCTTATGGATTTTTTTGTGCATTTCTATTTGCCTTTAGTGTTTATCAATGGTCATTATCTGTTAAATTCACAAGTTTTATTTAACAAGCATCACTGTCATGTGAATAAAATATCTTTGAACAGAGCCTTGGATCATTCCAACCACATATTGTTGTTCTTGTTTTTTAAATTAGTCATCTTGAATAGTAATTTAACCATTTGCTCCAAATGATGATAAACTTATACTAGAAAATGCACAGGCAGATGACAAGTTTTGATGTATAATATTCCTTGTTGGGGTTAAACTCGATTGAGGTTCGGCAAACCCTTGAGATCATGTGAACATCAGATCATTTTTCATATAACCACTACTTGAACTTTCCCATTAAATTTAACTGGATTAGTTTGAATCTTAAAAAGAAAATAAGTAACAATGAAAACAACGTAAATAAAAACCAAACAAAATCAATAGCTATGAATTAAAATTACCAGTGTAAATCTGTACACAACCAAAGACAGGGTTGGAGGTTATAATTTCCCTCACAATTTTATCTAATTACGAGCTTGATACCAAATTAATACAGTTCTTTAAAGGCTCAATACCACTCTTGTTGTAACTGAATAATATGTCCCAATCTTTATTCTGGTCAACAAATTTAACTATTTTAGAATATTTCAATTAATTGATGATACAAATTTCATCTTAACACACCTTATTTAAAAAATTCAACATAATGGTTTGAAACGTCTAACGTAAACCTTTTCAAATGAAACTTCGATTTAAAAATATTTTCGAACCCTCTGGACAAGTAAAATAGGATGTAATGGATAATTTACACAACAGGTGGGACACTTAAACATCTAGTACTTAGATAGAGATATTATTTATTTTCTGGAGCTTTCAAGCCAGCAAGAGTGTTATTGTCCCTTTAAAGTAAATATTATACAAAATAAAAGAAACTGTTCCAAAGCAATTTGGGATCACGTGGCTAAGTGGGTAAGACGCTGGCTCGCTAGCCTGGAGGTCGGGTGTTCGATCCCTGCATTTGCCGAGAAAGTTCATCCAGATTTTCCGGCGTGGTTCCCCCTTGTCAGTGATGCAGTACGGAGGGCCTGACAAGGACAGCTGTCTAATCCTTCGGATGATACGAAAACCCGAGGTCACCTGTATACATTGGAATGCACGTAAAAGATCCCTTGGCAGATGGAATTCGATATAAGAATAGGTGATAGTGCCGCTGCCCGGGCAAAATTTCCCTTAAATCACACCTTATGGCGTATGCCCGTCTTCATTAGCCCAGCATAGGAGCAGAGCAGTAGGACGTTAAACCCCATTTCATTTCATTTCCAAAGCAATTTGATCGTTTGAGAAGAAAAAAAATATATAGACATGGTCGAGACTATAATGAGTTTCAAAACTTGCCCATTTGCTACGAACACTATGTGACTATATGTATGTATGTTGTATATGTAGAAAACTTACGGATGCTACTGGAACGACAGGTTGAGATGTCTCAAACAAATCTTTAGCAAAGAAAAGCTGTAGTAAAGAATACACATTTTTTTTTTATAAACAATATTTTTATTCAGGATGTCTGAATGGGATTGGGGAACAGGCTTAGCCTATGTAAAACCCCTTGTTATAAACAAGAAAAGGGCACTGGGAAACCAGCCAAAACTGGCACGGACATGCCAAAGGCTAACAACAATATGCACAAAGCAATAAATAAAAATAATAACAAGTCCTAAATACAATGTGAATGTCATCATAATTTATTAATAATAATTAAATAATATGTAGTAGAAAATGATACACAAACGTGTGTTCGGATAATTTAATGTCCGAAAATAAATGGTTTATACTCCCGATGGTATGTTATATAACTAATTTTAAAAAAACTCATTAAAATTATGAATAACTTACATCTATTACACCGTCAAGTTCTTGAAATTCCAGGACGTCGTACGCTTCTGCTATGTTGACATACGGCCGGAAGTTACTTGTGCCTAATTGATTTCGCGCATGCGATGTACAACATAATTATGTCATCACCGTTATACGTCACCGAGTGGGCGTTCCCGTTAGTATTCTAGTTCTATGGTCAAACCAATGAAATGACGTAATTTGGGCAAAAATTGTATTTATAGCCTTCAAATGAATGAACCCATGGGATCATATAGATATCATAAAATGGTTTCTAACTTGTTCAGTTGCGGAGAAATAGGCGATTTTCCACAGGTCACTTTTCAAGGTTTTTGGTCCATAAAAGTGTCAATTATTATTCGATTTTCATAAAATTTTCACTGTGTGATACCTAATGCCATTTACGATTTCATACAAGTAATTTAAGATTTTCATTATCACCGGAAGTAACGTCATTTTGGCGAAAACTGTATTTTTAGCCTCCAAAGCAGATATTTTATTCAAATGCGTCTGATTTGTAAAGTATTTAAAATTATGATATTTGATTCCAGTCAACGCATAGATTGAACCCAAACGATCATACAGATACCAAAATATGGTTTCTAACTTGTACGGTTGCAGAGAAATAGACGATTTTCTACAAGTCACTTTTTAAGGTTTTTGGTCTATAAAAGTGGCAATTATTATTCGATTTACATAATATTTTCACCATGTCATGCCTTATGCCATTTCTGATTTCATAAAACTAATTGAACTTTTTCATTATCACCGGAAGTAATGTAATTTTGTCACGATCACTTACAAGTAACACATGTATAAAATGAATTGACATTGCTGGATTTGGTTGATTCTGCTTCCATTTTATTTGATGAGTGCAAGGGTTGTGCATAGCTATTTATCGGTTCCATTGGTACTGAAAGCGATGAGTTCAAGGGTAACTTGGCACCAAAAGCTCTCATCACTTTCCATGCTGTTCCTTTCCCCACACCGCAGCAGCACGCAACCATGTCACATCCAGTAAGAGCATGAGCTGGCGGGATTTCAGTGATAATGGATGCGTGTTTCTCCATAGTTTTACCAATGTCAATAGTTGTTCTTTCCTTGATTGGTGATTCCATTGTAACGCGATTCTTCATGTTAACTATGTGGTAGTAATGCACAAGAAGGAGGAAGACATCGGTATCATCTGATATTACGGTTATGTCAGCTTGTTGATCACTTTGGGCACACACCATCACCTGCTGAACAATGATATTGTCTGTTTCTTCATGCGTTGTTCGAAGATCTGTCCTGGTTATAACTATACCTCCATTGCTAATCTCAACCAGGAGAGGGTACCCACCTATTACTACCAATTTATGGTTCCTGGTGTATTCATGATGTAACGACTCATCTTCAGTTACACCCTATCCCCCTCCACAATCACAGTAATAGAGTTTAGCGCCACTCAAATTGGATCGTTTTGTAAGGTAAGTAAATATGAATGTGCCAGAAAATTATTTACATATTTAAAGAGAGCAATCAACAGGCTCTTCAGTGATATGTAACATCATGGCTGGAATTTCGTACTAAGACCCGTATTTTGACATTGAATACCTCTACCCCCGTTCATAATCATAGTAATAGAGTTTAGTACCACCCAAATTTGATCCCTTTTTAAGGTAAGTAAATATAAATTTGCCAGAAAATTATTTACATATTTGAGGACAGCAATAAACCAGCTTTTCAGTGATATGTAACACCATGGCTTGAATTTCGTATTAAGACCAGTATTTTTACATTGAATACCCCCACCCCCCATTATCATAGAGTTTAGTACCAACCAACTTTCATCGTTTTTTAAGGTGAGTAAATATAAATCTGCCAGAAATTTTTTTACATATTTAAAAAGACCAATAAACAAGCTTTTCAGTGATATGAACATCATGACTGGAATTTCGTAATAAGACCCGTATTTTGACATTGAATACCCCTACCCCCTTCATAATCATAGTAATAGAGTTTAGTACCACCCACCTTAGTACCTTTTTAAGGTAAGTAAATACGAATGTGCCAGAAAATTATTTACATATTTGAAGACAAAAATAAACAAGCTTTTCAGTGATATGTAACATCATGGCTTGAATTTCGTATTAAGACCCATATTTTTACATTGAATCCCCCCCCCCCATTATCATAGAGTTTAGTACCGACCAACTTTCATCGTTTTTAAGGTAAGTAAATATGAATGTACCAGAAAATTATTTACATATTTAAAAAGACCAATACAAAAGCTTTTCAGTGATATGTAACATAATGGCTGTAACATCTAGCTTCTCTCTAGATATAGTTTAGTTCGGTGAAATAATCGCTCCCAATCGCCGCTGAAGGGTTAAGGGGCCATATTAGCCGCCATTTTATATTTTACTATCATCTAATCACTCCACAACATAATAAAGGATTTCAGTGTATTCCTTGACCCCAAAAACATATGGTTAGACACCAAAATTATCACCCTAGACTAAATGCTATGGGAGTTATAGGGGATTATTTGAAATGGCGACCATCTTTCACGCCATCTTGAATTTCTCAAAACGCTCAAGGGTGACCGAGGTTCACCCGGCAGATTCTGAAAGAGGACACCTTGGGCTACTAAAATCAGTCTTCAAAAAACTTTGTATACAATTTCCAGGTTCGCTCGAATTACTGGGTTTGGCGACCGGACTATAGCATAATGGTTTGTTGTGGAGTCGGCCTGAACCAGAGAGTGGGTCCTGAGGTGTTCCAAAATTTTGGTCCAGGGAGAGGAGGCGGTATCACAGCAGTGCGTTAAATCGATCAAGCTCTCAGACCCCACGTTATACCACATTTGGCGCGTCATCGAAACAACGTTTTCCAGCATGACAACGCCCGTGCCCACACCACCAGAGTTAAGCCCTGTTTATACAGGGCGACTTTTGAATAGTTTCACCGTTCAAATAGGGTGCGAACCCGAACGCGCGAACCAATATTTGTTCGGGCTCGGGTTCGCGCTCTGTATGAACGGGGCCTCTAAAAATGACTAGAGCATTCCAGGACGAAAAACCCGCGTTCGCGTTCGCGCTCTGTATAAACCGCCCTTTACTCGGGACTTTCTACAGCAGAACGGTTTCAACGTTATGTACTGGCCAGCCCTTAGTTCGGACTTAAACCCAATTGAACGTCTTTGGGATGAACTTCAGAGGAGACATAATAACACGTCGTACCGAGCCCAAACACAGCCGATGGATTGCGCCAGGCTTTTCTGAGAGTTTGGTTCCAGGTGCCAATGGCGTTCATCAATCGTCTGGTCCACTCCATATACAGACGCTTTGCTGCTGTTATCGGCACTCGCGGTGGACACACCAGATACTGGTGTATAGACTGTGTACAGACTCTAAACCTTCTCGTAATGTCTTGGAATTGTGATGAATTAATCACTAATATGTTTCAACATGCTGTTCACAAAAATTGCTTTGATCCATTTAGTAAGTCATTACCGTCAAACACTTGTGCACCAAGTGGTTTAATATGGACGGTCCAACGCCGTACAGTGTGCTATGTGTCAAATTTTAACAGGATAGTGCTATTTCCGTCTACTCGCCACCGAACTGTGTTGTAAACGGGATCTTGGTTTTTCGTTCCATGCGAAAGAATAATATACGCCATCCCTTTGCCAGGCCCTCTGACATGCACCACTGACTCGCAGAATAAATAGTTGTATATCATTAATTGTGGAATTGAAATCAGTAACGAAACTTATTGGCATATTTTACCAGACATTATTATTAGTTTATTAAAATAATAAGTGAAATAAAGTAAAAAGCTTTTGCATATATAATTCAAGGCTTTTTTTATAACTTTAGGATGGATCAAATTAAATTTTATATGAATCATAGAAGTGTACCGGAACATCTACAAGACAGGGTAAAGAAATGGGCAGACTATTCCTGGAACAGGTATGTTAATTCTACTTAAACAGGCATTATGTAAGGGTGAAATCTGTCTATTACCGGTATTTCTTTGGGCCTTAAATGTTATATAAATTATTAATCAATCATTTATTAACATGACCAGACTATAATCAATTCTCAATGCCATTTTATGGCTTCGATTCGAATGAACTATACGGTGGTTACAATAAATGCACACATCTAGTCAAAACTTCAACTTTCGATAACTTCGCTCACAATAAATTAATTTTAGTGAAATTTTCAATATATTCATTTTTCATTATCTATTTTTAAAACATTATAGCGAGCCCGGACAACGCTTTATTTAAATCTTACATAATGCTCCTGTTATATACTATACATTTTGTAAATGAATTCTTTTGTATTTTTAATTATATACTCTTCAAAAAAAGAAGGGGATATAGAAATGCAAATACCTATCCAGGTTGTGATATGATAAATAGTAATGGACACTTGACATGCTTTGAAAGTATTCACAGATGAAGAACTTATCGCCTCAACAGAACCACTGAGCTGCAAGTGTGACACGCAATAGCGCCATACACGTGGGAGGGGTTCATTGTCAAATTTGACACTTCAAAGGAAGGGTCGATGAAAACTGTCGCGTCTTGGTTTGTCCTATCCGTGTTTGCTTTCCTATCGGTTCTTGCATAAGATTACTGTTTTAGCGTATCTTTGTTAAGTTTAATTTGCAATGACACGTCTTCAGCGTGATGAACGTCTACGTGCTATTGGTATGCTTCAAATGGGTTATACACAGCGAGCAGTAGCCAAAATGCTTAATGTGTCACAGTCTATGATCAGCAGACTGTGGAACCGGTACCAACAAACACACAATGTTGATGATAGACCTCGTTCAGGTCGTCCTAGAGCCACTATACAAGCCCAGGATCCCGATACATTCGTACACAGGTCCTGCGAAATCGAGGACAAACGGCCAATCACCTTTGTGTAAACTTGTACCAAGTTACAGTAATTCGAGTTACACTCCAAACGATTAGAAATCGGCTACAATGCAGTCCATTTGCATGCGTGACGACCGCGTGTTGTGCCTCCATTAACTCACCAGCACATGGTAAACAGGCGTCAATGGTGTAGGCAGCGTAGAAATTGGGGTAATCGTCGATGGGCGCGTGTAATGTTCTCATATTCGGGCGTGGGTCTGTTATGGTGTGGGGAGGAATCACCATGACTGGCAGAACGGACTTGCAAATTGTTCAAGGAATGGTCACTGGTGTGTACTACCGTGACCACATCCTGGCACCGATAGTTCTTCCCTTTGCTCAACTTGCAGGTCCAGGTTTCTTCTTTCAAGTGATAATGCCCGTGCCCACCGCGCTCGTGTCGTGAATAACTACCTCCAGCGTCCCAATATTGCCCATATGCCTTGGAAAGCCATGAGCCCTGACCTTTCCCCTATATAGCATGTGTGGGACGTGTTCTTCGACGTCAAAGTCAACCGACAACAAAAAAGAATTGGCCGTGGCTATGCAAGAGTGGATCAGATTGCCCCAAATCGTGATTGGACGGTTGATTAGGAGCATGCCCCAACGAATTGCTGAATGTCTAAGGATTGGTGGAACAATTACTACAGTGTATCTCTTTGCGAGTGAAATGAGGCCGTCAGATAAGCCGCCCATATGAACTGTTTATGTTCATGAGTAGGCAATTGGCCTGTTATTAACATACGCTGGTTACCTCTAATAAAAACAGCAGTGCATTTCCGCAGTTTTGTATTGTTTCTGAATATCCCCTACTTTTTTGAAGAGTAATATTTTGATTATATGACACCCCTGCTAATGTTTTCATTATCTATATAAATTATTATTAAAACTAATGTGACTGTAAACTTCTGTTTTATACAGAACTCAAGCTATGGATGAACCAAGTGTCTTAGCTATGTTACCGGACAGATTACGCACAGAAATAGCTATACACGTGCATTTAGAAACATTAAAACAGGTAAAAACTTTTATCATAATTTATTAATTTTAGTATAACTACCACGACTACGCCCCATCCACGATCATTTTCTGTGAAATACACTATTATGCCCTGCTCATGGATTAGAGAACATTTAGTAACAGAGAAAGCATTAATATATTGATAGCTAAACCCAGCCCACCAAGCTCTCCTTTAACATGACAATAAGACGACGTATTCATTACGGTATACCAACAATTTATTGCCGCATAGAGCAATATTCAGATCAAAAATAAGTAAATTTGATCCACCGAAACCTCCAACTAATTACCTATTAAAACGAAACAGAAAACTTAATATCTTACATATAAGACTTCTCCATGGCTATAACCCTGTTCATGTTTACTCTCTTTAAGGCCTTGTAGCTTATTGATCATCACTGTGGTCTTGTTCCACAAGTTATCAACAGTTTATCTCCCTTTTTGCATTACAACTTCCGGTGCGATTTCTAACACAAACTAAACTAAACAGTAAAGGTGAATTTTCACCGAGAAAAACAAATTAAATAAGGACAATTGTGATCTGAAGGACACGCAATATGTATCTATGCCAGTGACAATACCTGCATTATTATGTTCAGTGAATTTCATATCCATAATTACTTTTTTAATGTATTTCTCTAAACGTGTAAACTGTGTTGTGTACTAGTGTAGAACTAATTTGAACAAAATTAAACTATACGTCTTGAAATCTCGCTTTTCTCTTACGAATAGAAAGTTTTTTCTCGACTTACAGACACAGTAGGGATACTCGCTTTTACTGTTTACGTTTACTATTACCGTTTTTTACACATACGAACGTAAAATGTCAGATCATAACTCAAACCGTCACTTGATATCGCCGTCAGTATTATCAACTCAAGGCAGTAATAAGACACCAAGTAGGCATAGTACCCCTTCATACCATACACGCAATGAAAGCCACAGTAGCCACTCTCTGAAAGTTAAAGCCGAAATGGCACGATTAAATGCAAAACATACTCTTAAGAATGCTGAATTAGCCAGAAACTCAGCAGACCTTGAGGCTGACCGTGCAAAGGAAAAGACTTGGCAGGCTAATCTAGAGACTGACATCTATAAAGATATTCTCAACAAAGAACAATGTTTACGTGATTACCACAAACCACCGTCAGTATCTGAAAGCCGTCATACCTCAGATGTACATGTAGGCCAGTGGGTTATAAATCAGGATTTCAACTCCAACCAGACAACAACATTGGAAACACATAATGTTAAATCTGAAAATGGTCAGTATCACATGGAAACACAACACAGTCTCAATCCGTTTATAACTAGTACTCCACTAAGACAGCTGCCAAGAAATACAGAGTTTTCGACAAATCCATGTTTGCAAAACAATAACAATGTGCAAGAGCCACCACGATTTGAAATGAATCCTTTTGCAGCACACTATCGATACATACCATGATAATAGTGATTATACCACACCACAGGCGTATATACAGAACCACGAATCTAATAGTGGGCCTATAGATGCGTGGATAGACCAACTTGTACCCGGTCAAGAAACTGTCATACCACATAACACGTTGACGAATACTACTTGGTTACAGTGGTAGGAAGTATGCATTAGCCTTACAAGAATTAAAGTCTGCTTTTTGGACATCGTGTTAAAGTAGCCAGAGCCGTCTTAGACAAAATTATAAGCTGACCGCAGATTGCACGGAACGACCCAGCCATGTTTCTGTAAGAGACAGCATAACTACACACCGTCAGATGAATTACATGTCGGACATGATGTGTAGTGAACTATTATTAAAGTGTATCAAAAGACTTCCAACTGATAAATTTAATAGCTGGAACGAATTCTCAAAACGAATAGTGAAATTACGTGATCCCACACTAACTGACATGCAGGATTGGCTATATGCGCGCGTTAATGCGGATATGAATCCATACGCAGCCACGTACACAGAACAAGAATCTAATCAAAATAGATCATATTCACATGATCAATCAGCTAAATACAAAACGTTGAACAACTAGTACTACGAGTAAGCAAAAGTCAGCACCAAACGCTACAAGTACCAATGTTACTCCAAGAAATAAATGTGTATTATGTGCAGAGTTACATTACCTATACAGATGTCCAGATTACATCAATCAGTCTGTACTAGAGAGACGCAAACTTGTTGAAGATAATAAGTTATGTGAAAACTGCTTAAAGGGAACTCACAAACCGGATACATGTTTTTCCAAAATCTTATGTCGTGAGCCCAATTGTCAACAAAAGCGTCACATTTAGACAAATCTAGTCATCACACTACGCCAAAATCACAGATTATGAATAAGATGCAGTCAAAGTCATCACGAGTCTGTTTCCCACTAGTCAGAGTGCTAACATACGCCCTACAAGACACAGCTAGCGAAATAACGACCATACGGGAAGAACTGGGTCAGGAATTGGGACTTAAAGGTAAACGCAAGTTGCTCACGATTCAGACTATTAATGGTGAAACCTCACAACAGTCATCTACGATATCATTCTCGCGCAAATCAGCTGATGATGCGCTTGGTAGTCTAATAAGTAAATGAGGCCCGGATGGTTTCAACTGATATATTTAAATGCTCACCACAGATAATTAATCCGGAGTGGAAACATCTCACCGGACTTGGACTTTTGAATGACATGAAGAAGTGAAACTACTAATATGAGTCAATATCCGGGGACACTGATCAACCCATAGCCATTCGCACTACCTTGGGATGGTCTCTCATGGGGATGGCCGGAGATAATCCTACAGATCCGACAGTGAACGTTAACCTCATAACTCGCAGTTGCAGTCTGGACGAGCAGATGACTCACTTCTGGAAAACAGAGTCCTTTGGTATTTCCCACAATGATAAAATTGCTTTATCGTCTGAAGATCGGAAGGCATGTCTTTTGATGGATCAGAATACACGTATAGTCAACGGTCATTATGAAGTTCCCTTAAACAGTTATGTAGAAAATGGATACGCACAGAAGCTTACCAATGAAGATGTATCTGCTACTTACAACGGGGCATCACTTAATGATAACCTCATGTCCGGACCGGATCTCCTTAACAACCTCTTTGAAGTTCTACAAAGGTTCAGGTTATATAGTGTCGCCGTCGTTGGTGACGTTGAGGCGATGTTCTATCAAGCATTAGTTCCTGACAAAGATGCCCAATCTCTTCGGTTCCTGTGGGAGACTGATATATCAAAACCTGGTTCACCTGATGCTTACAAAATGAATGTGCATATATTCGGAGCAGCTGATCCACCAGCCTGTGCGAATTATGCTATGAGACGAACTACTACTGATAATAAACATACATTTAGTCAGCAAGCTATCGTCAATACTCTTCGAGACTTCTACGTAGATGGCCTACTAAAGTCAGTAGAAACGATCGAAGAAGTTATTCGCATCTAACTGAACTTGGCGGATTCCACCTCCACAAGTGGATGTCTAGTTCGACCGATGTACTCGACTCCATTCCTGAATCGGAAAGAGCAATCACTACCCTTAGTCTTGATTTAGATGACATGCCCTTACAACGAGCCCTTGGCCTAAAATGGGATGTGTCACAAGACATCTTCATCTTTAATCCACAACCAAAGGTTACGCCCACTACCAAAAGAGGTATTGTTAGCATCGTTAGCTCAATCTTTGACCCAAATGGATATCTCCCCCCCCCCTTCACACTAAGAGCTAAAATCATCATACAAGATATTTGAAGGTCTAATAATGACTGGAATGATCCATTTCCTCCAGATATTGATGACAAATGGAGTTCGTGGGTACGTGCACTGCAAGATCTTTCATCATTCAAGTTAAACCGTCACCATCTTAACTTCTCTTCAGACGTCCACTTGGTCGATGTAGTAATCTATGCAAATGCTTCGGAAAAGGCCTTCGCAAGTCTGGCATATTTACAATACTTAAATATGTCCGGAGACACAATCTGCTCATTCATGGCATCTAAAACTAGAGTAGCACCAATGAAACCTGCATTATCAATTCCCAGAATGTATGGTTTTTACCACTTACAAAGGTCGTACTCTGGACTGATTCCTCAAAAGTACTTCAATACCTCAACAACCATACGAGGCGTTTCAAACCATTTGTCTCAAATATGATAGCAGAGATTCAGGAGTCAACTGAATATTACCAATGACGTTTTGTACTCTCAAAGGATAATCCTGCAGACTTCTGTTCTCGTGGGTTACCTGCATCGAAACTACTGTTGGACGATCCTTGGTTCAACGGACCAGATTATCTTCATCGTCGTGAAGAGTTTTGGCCATGTCAACAAACACAACATGATGAAATCTCAGTTAATGATCCTGAGATCAAAGGATCTACAACCACCAAAGACAATAATCTTCCAAAGGATACTCTTCCAATAGTTCTAATTGGAAATATATTAGAAGCTAAAAATTTCTCAACGTGGATAAAACTCCCTCGAAGAACAGCATCGCTACTTCGAGCTATCCGGAATTTTCTTGTTCCTATCAAACGATTGAATCTTATTCCCATAAGAAACGACAATCTACCACCAAAGGAATATGAAGATGCTCACGATGCTGGATTCGACAAGCTCAAGAAGACGAATGTCCTAAAGAGATCGCCTGTCTTGACGATCATCAAGAACTTCCACACACTAGTTCGTTACTACCATTAACACCTCTCTATGATGGAGCTCATCTACGAGTTGGTGGTAGACTATCCAGGTCGAAAGAACCACTCGAAACAAAGCATCAGCTTATTTTACCTCATGGACACAATGTCACCAATCTACTGCTCCATGGTGGAGTAGAATACGTAATAGCTCATACGAGACAGCAATATTGGCCTATATCTGCTCGACGTGCTACCAAAACTGTAATCAACAACTGTTTCTACTGCAAGCGTCGTCGCAGCTCACCGATGACACCAAGATTGGCTGATCTTCCCAGCTGCAGAATCGTTTGTATGACTAGTCCATTACATCATACTGGTATCGATTATTTTGGTCCGATGTTCATTAAAGTTCGTCGCTGTAATGTCAAACGCTGGGGATGCATCTTTAGATGTATGACCTATCGAGCAGATTCCCTTGAAACAGATGATTTCATCTTAGTTCTACGTAATTTCATTGGTCGCCGTGGACACCCTTAACATATTTACAGTGACAATGGCACAAACTTTGTCGGGGCGAACAATAAACTGAAGTTAGCCTTAAACGAATTAAACAAATAACAAGTCACCAATTTTCTAGCACCAATAGGGATTGCGTGGCCGGCATTTCAACCCTCCATTAAGTCCACATTTTGTAGGTGCCTGGGAAAGACTTGTACGCTCAACCAAAACAGCTCTTCAAGCAGTTATATGTAACCTCAATGTTTCTGAGTCTGTACTTAGAACATCACTTATCGAAGTAGAAGCTGTGCTGAATAGCCGTCCTTTGACGCATAACAGTTCCGATCCAAATGACTTTACAGCTCTCACGCCAAATCATTTCTTGATCGGAAGAGCAGAAACAACCTTCTCACCAGCTGTTGTACACGACAAAGAAATCAACAACAGAAAACGCTGGAAACAAGTACAGGTGCTTGCTAACCATGTATCAAAGCGTTTCCTTAAGGAATACCTGCCAAATCTTACCTTACACCATCGATGGACAAAGGAAAAACCAAACCTACATGTTAATGATTTGGTTCTTATGGTCGAAGACAACCAACCTCGTGGTAGTTGCCTACTTGGTTGTATAACCGCTGTTTACCCAGGAGAGGATGGTCGTGAACTGTGAAAGTCAGAACAGCCCATGGAATCTACACCCGTCCCGCTGCAAAGATCTGTTTGTTTGAAGAAATCATCCAAAGACTCGAATTCGCTGATATTTGAAAGAACATTTGAATATCAAATATTTCCTTAACCTTAATTAATCTTTATCGGCAATACTATATACCGGAAAACACCGAAAACACCAGAAAACAACCGGAAAACACCGGAAAATAACCGGAAAACACCATTTTATACTGAATACCCGGAAAGCACCGGAAAACACACTAAATACCGGAAAACACACTAAATACCGGAAAATACCATAAATAGGTAACCCGGAGACTAGCACCCTAAATAGGTAACCGGGAGCCTGGTCCTCTGTGTGCCTGGGTTAGGTTTAAGAATTTGGGGGAGAGGTTAAGTCTCCACCTAGGAAGATGAAAAGTTAGTTCGCGATATTTCCTAGTTTTATTAAAAATACATGCAATACATTAAATTAATTTATAAAAGTAATTTCACGGTTTTTTGGTGTTGGTGCCGCTGATGGTCTTCCTTGGATGGTACTTCTCTGGTATTCTGGTATTTTTGTTTCTGAAGAGCCACATTAGTGTGTTTCCTACTACGAATTGGATTTTCTAAAAAAAATCATGTTTGTTCCACATCACCGGGTTAAGGCTAGGGATTCTTATATCTAGTTCATTTTATTTACTAACCGGTTAGGGATATGATTTGATATATGGTTTTTTTGGGGGGTTAGGGTGGAGACTAGTCTTAGTTAATCAAATTTGCTGTGCACTAGGATATCGTGCAGATTTTTATTTTTAGAATATGCAATTATTAGTTTCTATGTGAATATTTTCGGGTGATTTTCTTGGAGATCAGTATAGTGTTTTCTGATGATTTTGCGCTAAATGGAACTACAAAAGGGGCTATTGCGCTAGCCGTATGAATATTCAAACCTAGGGGAGCTGTTGTTTTCAATTTGTCAATCCAGAATTTTTCTCTTCTTAGCCTAAACGTTTTAATTTCTTCTGCAGTCTCAAAGTCGCTCTTGGTCTTTTTATGAGATCAGAAATGTCGTGATTTGGTTGGTTGAAATGAATTGAGACCGGTTTGTCTTTTTTGGTGACTATGTCTGATCGGTGACCGTTAATTCTTTCCCTAAGTGCATTTTGAGTCTCACCTACGTATTGCTTGTCACACTGTCTGCATGAAATTAGATAAATTATATTTGAACTACTGCATGAAAGTTGGTCTAATATTGGGAATTGTGTGCCAGATGTTTTGTTGTGGAAATGGTCGGATATGTTTAAGATTTTGCATGTTTGACATCTTGGATGGCCACAAGTTTTGGTTGTAACTGCTGATTGCATATTATTTGTTTCTTTGGCGGCAAGTTCAGCTAGAGTGTTGTTTTTAATACGACGTAGATAGCGTTTGGAGTATCCCCTTTCTCTTAGTTTGCCAAATACCAGCGTACATGCTGACTCAAAGTCGGTCTTCTGAAACCGGAGAATCTGTGATTTTATGATGCCAGAGAAGGTATGTTTGGGGTGAAAGGAGCTCTTGAACAATAGTTGATGTGTATCGGTTTCTTTGAAAAATACTTTAGTTTCTAGTTGGCCAGTGATTTTGGTGTTGTCAAGAAAATCTATGCTGTTATGACTTACATTTGCGGTTAATTTGACAGATGAATGGTGATTGTTCAAAATGTTGAAAAATTCGTCTAGACTGTACGCCCAGGCTATGAAAACGTCATCTAAAAAGCGTCCATAGAAATCTAGTTTTAATGGACAGAGTGGCAGAACTTTCCTTTCCCAATCCGCCATGAAGAGGTTTGCATAACTTGGGGCAAATCGTTTTCCCATAGCAGTTACGGAAGACTGGAGGTATACTTGGTCGTTGAAAGCGAAGTCATTCCTCCTCAGACAAATGTCGAGTAGTTTGAGGATTTCTTCGTCCGGCCTAGATGCTTGCGGGTTCCTAAGAAATGCTTCCTAACTGCTTCAATACCTGTGTTGTTATCAATGTTTGTGTACATACTCTGTACGTCGATGGATATTAAAATGGTGTGTTCGGGGACTCTTAACTGTTTGATTTTGTGAATGAAATCGTTAGTGTCTTTAAGGTAGGATGGGTGTTGGCATGCTAGGGGTAATAAGAAATGATCTATATATTGTGATACGTTGTATGATTCGCTGCCACAGTCTGATGGTAATTTATTAGGTATAAACCATTCTGTTTCTGGATTTTTATGTATTTTTGGTAGTGTATAGAGATGTCTTTGTCGGCCATCAGATTTAGCAGATAGATAATCATATTGTTTTGCTGTTATGTATTCCTTATCCTGCAATTCATGTAAGATGTTGTTTATTAAAGTTACGGTGTCCTTAAAGATGGGTTGGTCTAATTTAGTGTAATGTATAGGATTACTTAATTGTTTTTCTGCCTCTGAGATATAGTCTGCGCGATTCATTATGACACAACACGAGCCTTTGTCGCTTTTCTTAATTATTATGTTTTTGTCTTTTTTAAGGGTGTTTAATGCTGTTTTAGTTGCTCGGTTGATATTTGGTTTTTGTGATTGTGGTTGAAGGGATGATATTTCTGTATTCATTTCGTCAAAAGTTTTTAGGATGGCTGGTGATAATGACTTTTTAGGTGGTTTCCATGTGGATTTTGCTGTGAATAATTGTTTACCTCTGCCGGGTTTGTTCCTAAAAAAATAAGCCAACGAAATTGTTCTTTGGAAGCGATCGGTTGCCTGGGTGATGGGGTCTATGGATGTTATTGTGGGGGTTGGAGTGAATTTAAGGCCTTTATCAAGAATATTCATTTCTAGGGGATTGAGAAGTCTGTCGCCCAAATTGACAACTGTCTGTCCTAAAGACGGCTTCTCATTCCTTTTCCCTAATCCTAGTTTAAATTACTCATCCAGCAGTTGATGATCTCTCTGGCCGTGTCCGGGCTCCAGTGGATGGCGTCGTTACCTTTCAGTTCTATTTTGACCTTGAATTTTGGTAATGTTGTGGCGTTTGGTGAAGGTGCAGTGGAGATCGGTTGTAGCTGGTGATGTTTTGGTAGGCGATCGGATTTTCTTGGTCGGTTGTTGGGAAAGCTGCTCTGGTCACCTTGAGTAGATCTAGCATCTGCTCGTGTATCCTTAGTCCACTTTCCTCCGTGTTGAGCCCGACGTATATCACTAATTCCTCTGGTGCACCCATGTAGTTCTGGAGGATCGGTTTGATGTGGCTGATCTTGGCTCCAGAATAGCTATGGATCTCCCAGTCCCCGAGGAAGGATGCAATCCTAGCCAGGTTAGAGGATCCAATAACCAGGGTCTTTGCCATGACGGGTGGTAGGTATCATAAATCCTTCTCGTCTTTACCTTTGTAGCTGTGAGGTCTCTGGTGGCGATTCTAGGGTTAGGAATGAATGGGCGATCTAGGGGACAGACAGTCGACAAGCGCGTTTAGTGGCGATATAGATCCCGAGGAAGTAGGTGAGCTAGACACAACCCGGGGCGAACTGGTTGACCTAGCTGCACGCTTCGAGGGAGAGTTAATGCAAGTGCCTTCTCCAGGGGATAATTTTCTCTTGTTGGGTGTGTATCGTTTTGGTGTGTCCCGGAGAAGGTTGTGTGTAATGTGCATGGGTGATGGGGGAGGGGGCGTGACAGTTTTAGAGATCGTGGACAGTAGGCGATGGGACTCTGTCTTCACACTATCCTGAAGTCGCTTGTCGTACGACTTCTTGGCCCATGTTAGGGCGTGGCTAGAGTACTCTTGTACAGCATCTTTGGCAAAGTGACGTGACTTCAAGTACTCCAGTTTCTCCCCAAGTATGGCTCGGTAGTCTGTCGACAGGGATGAGGCGACGTCCTTGGCCCATTTCAAGTTCAATGTCTCAATGGTAGTGGCTATGGTAGGCGTCTTCATGGCCGGCTTCACGAACTTATTCAGGTCTTGGATCTTCCAAGTGAAACGTCTGGTTGGTGTTCCAGTCTCCTGACTCTCCATAATGGTCAAGTGGTGGAGGCATTCGAGGACCTGAAAGAAGGCTTTCACGACACCTGCATTTTCTGGTGGTGGCTGGCGCTGGTTTGGTTGTCGTTTTGGTTGGCGCTGGTTTGGTTGTCGACTTGGTTGGCGCTGGTTTGGTTGTCGACTTGGTTGGTGCTGGTAGCGGAATCCAGGTGGTGGTTGGTGGAATCCTGGTGGTGGTGGGTGGAAGCCTGGTGGTGGTGGGTGGAAGCCTGGTGGTGGTGGGTGGAAGCCTGGTGGTGGTTGGTGGAAGCCGGTTGTTTTCCGGTGTTTCCAATTTATTTTTTCGGTGTTTTCCGGTATATAGTATAGCCCGAGAATAGCACTCTAAATAGGTAACCGGGAGCCTGGTCCCGGCAATACTATATACCGGAAAACAACCGGAAACACCGGAAAACAACCGAAAAACAACCGGAAAACACCATTTTGTACTGAATACCGGAAAACACCGGAAAAACACTAAATATCGGAAAATACCCTAAATACGTAGGTAACCCGGAGACTAGCACCCTAAATAGGTAACCGAGAGCCTGTTCCTTTGTGTGCCTGGAGAGGTTAAGTCTCCACATAAGCACTGACCTAGGATGATGACAAATTAGTTCGTGATATTTCCTAGTTTTATTAAAAATACATACAATACATTAGATTTATATACAAAGGCGATTTCACTGTTTATTGGTGTTGGTGGCGCTGACGGTCTTCCTTGGATGGTGCTTCTGGTATTCTGGTATTATTGTTTCTGAAGAAAAAATAAAATAAATTTGAGGCTCTCGGGAGAGAGCCACATTAGTGTGTTTCCTTCTACGGATTGGGTTTTCTAAAAAATCGTGTTTGTTCCACATCACCGGGTTAGGGCTAGGCTTCTTATATCTAGTTGATTTTATTAAATAACGGTTAGGGATAGGATTTGATATATGGTTTGATTTGGAATAGGGTAGAGACTGGTCTTATTTAACTCATTCGTTCCAACTTATGCCAGGCGTCGACCTAATTAGCTACTGAATTTCACCGATTTACGCCACCTGTCGACTACCTAATGTCTAGTCACTTTTCCGAACGACGACTGTTGTCGGCCTCTCTGATGTAAAGTTTTATTGATCAAGAAAGTTATCAAAAAAGGCCAATTGACTTCCAAAAAGTAGTTATCCAATAAATATATAGTTCGAACTAATTACTGCAATCGTAAAATTTGTAGGTCACATCAAAGGTTTAGGGGTTATAAAGGTCGTAAACTCGCAAGACAATTTGCCCATCAACGGCTGCTGCCGGCCTTTTTGATGTATTGTTTTATTGATCAATAAAGTTATCAAAAAAGACGATTGGCTTTCCAAAAGTAGTTATCCAATAAGCGTATAGTTTGAACTAATGATCGAAATCATAAAACATATACGTCACATCAATGGTTTCGGGGTTATAAGGTCGTGAACTCTCGAGAAAATTCGTGTCAAAGGGCGCCATTTTGTACGCAAGATTCATAGTTTCACGCTCGTTCATCTAATAATTTCTTTGCTATGGAAAGTGATCCCGATTCAGAATTTGAAGGAATTGTATCAAAGGATATTTATTTACATGTGAATATTAATCTCAGTAATGACAAATGTTCCGGGGAAAGTGATTTTTCCGAGATATGAAACAGAGAAGAAGATATACGTGATATACGGCGTACCAAAAATGGCTGCCACTCTTCGACGAATTGTAATATCCCAGCGCTCACTCTTTTAATAATTTCTTCGCTATAAAGTGATTCCGAATCAGAATTTGTAGGATTTTTATCAAAGGGTATTTTAGATGTGAATATTAATCTCAATAGTGTTCGGGAAATTGTTTTTTCCGGGATTATAAACGGAGAAGAAGATGACCCAGATACGACTTGCTACGAAAAAAAAATCAAAATGTCGGCCCGTGGTCGGCGAATACAATGCCGACTTTGTTCAGCAAACTAAGTTAAATTCAGTGATTTTTTCAACATTTTTAGGACATTTAAATGAGGATAAAAATAGTTTGATTTTTTAATTTGCTCATTGTGGTAAATCTTGCACATTTTGATCGTCAATTAGACGAATGCCTACGGAAGCATGCTATGGCTTGTTGTACAATGTGCGTGTGCTAAACATTGTTGAATTTAAATAAAAAATAACTTTGTTGTTACTTTTTATTAGTGCTTAAAAGTTAGACCATTTTGATGCCCAATTATATACTATTCAAAAAAAGTAGGGGATATTTGATTTTGGGGGCATAATACTAAAATATGCAAATGACTACGAAAAAAGTCACTATAGAACCTAACAGAAGAAACATTTCCAGTTACATGTGACGCCCAAACGCACCAATAGCTACCGCATGGAATGCAGGTGATGCTTGGGATCATCATGGGGGTCCAACCCAAGATTTGCACGACTCTGACTTTGAATGTTACAGTCATTGTGGCATTGAATTCCAGGGTGGAAACATCAGTTTAATTGTTTTAGTGACCAGAAAACAAATTTTGATATGCGTCGGCTTACCCAAAATGAAAGGTTACGTGCCCTTGGCATGCTACAGATCGGCACAACACAGGCGGTTGTGGCGCGGACGATGAATGTTTCTCAGTCTGTCATAAGCAGGCTATGGTCCAGATACCGTGATACACAATCTGTTCAGGACAGACCACGCTCAGGTCGACCAAGGGCGACAACTCAAGCCCAGGATCGATTTATCCGTACCTTGGCCTTGAGAAATCGTGTCATCACAGCAAATCAGATCAGCGCTCGTCTTCAAACAGACACTGGTGTGAGAGTGAGTGGCCAGACGATTCGGAATCGACTGCATAGGGGTCACCTTCGCGCCCGACGTCCTCGCGTGATCCCTTGTTTGAGAGATCATCACATTCAGGCAAGACGTCGTTGGTGTAGGGATCGTCAACACTGGGATAATCGACGCTGGAGCAATGTGATGTTTTCAGATGAGTCAAGGTTCACTGTTGATTTTTTGGACAGACGTAGGAGGGTGTGGCGTCGTCGAAACGAGCGCTTCCAAGACGTTAACGTCATCAGACATGATCGATTTGGGGGTGGTTCTGTTATGGTGTGGGGAGGCATCACTGATGCTGGAAGAACGGCTTTACATGTTGTTGCAGGGCGTGTTACAGGCCAGTACTACCGGGACAACATCTTGGCAGTCCATGTTGTGCCGTTCGCACGACGTCATGGCCGCCGTTTCATCTTCCAGGATGACAACGCAAGATGTCACAGGGCCAGGATCGTTACAGGTTACCTCCAACAACAGAACATCACCACATTACCTTGGCCAGCACTGAGTCCCGACCTCTCCCCCATCGAGCATGTCTGGGACATGCTTGGACAGAGGTTACGTCAACGTCAACAACGTCCTGCCAATGTCCAAGAACTTGCTGCTGCGTTGCAACAGGAATGGGACAATCTGGACCAAAATGACCTTAGACGTCTCATTAGGAGTATGCCACGTCGGATCAATGCTTGTTTGGCAAACAGAGGAGGATTTACCCGTTACTGACTTGGTTGTGATGCTGTGGTAACTTTGCTGTTTGACCCCGGGTATCATTTTACCCTTATAATGGTCAGTCTGTGCCTTACTTAGTCTAACGATCATTTGGAATAAATCGATGAATGTGAACTTCATTTCATTTTGTCATTTGTTTCTTCGTCAGTTTCATTAGGTGACTTTAATAACACTTAAAAATCAAATATCCCCTACTTTTTTTGAATAGTTATATCTTCATTTGAATATATGAACATTTTTTGACTGGAATAATAGTTTGTGTGTTATTTTGTGTTCTTTGCAATATATTGGATTAAGGGATAATCCTTAAATTAGCTCCAGGGAGATAAGCTATTGTCTAGTTAATTGGCTTAGGGAGAGACAGTAGTAGATAATGAATTAAGTCTAGGGGTCAATGAGTTAATCTAATTTACTGTGCACTAGGATGTCGTTCAGATTTTTATTTTTAGAATATGCAATTATAAGTTTCTTTGTGAATATTTTTTGGGTGATTTTCTTGGAGATCAGTATAGTGTTTTCTGATGATTTTGGATGCACTTGCTGCTGTTGCGCTAAATGGAACTACAAAAGGAGCTATTGCGCTAGCCGTATGAATATTCAAACCTAGGGGGGCTGTTGTTTTCAATTTGTCAATCCAGAATTTTTCTCTTGTTAGCCTAAACGTTTTAAATTCTTCTGTAGTTTCAAAGTCGCTCTTGGTCTTTTCTATTGGCGTGACAATGAGATCAGAAATGTCATGATTTGGTTGGTTGAAATGAATTGAGACAGGTTTGTCTTTTTTTTGTGACTGTCTGATCGGTGACCGTTAATTCTTTCCCTAAGTGCATTTTGAGTTTCCCCTACGTATTGCTTGTCACATTTTCTGAATGAAATTAGATAAATTATGTTTGAACTACTGCATGAAAGTTGGTCTAATATTGGGAATTGTGTGCCAGATGTTTTGTTATGGAAATGGTCGGATATGTTTAAGATTTTGCATGTTTGACATCTTGGATGGCCACAAATTTTGGTTTTAACTGATGATTGTATATTATTTGTTTCTTTGGCGGCAAGCTCAGCTAGAGTGTTGTTTTTTATACGTCGTAGATAGCGTTTGGAGTATCCCCTTTCCCTTAGTTTGCTAAATACCAGCGTACATGCTGACTCAAAGTCGGTCTTCTGAGTACATATCCTATGAAAGCGGAGAATCTGAGATTTTATGATGCCAGAGAAGGTATGTTTGGGATGAAAGGAGCTCTTGAACAATAGTTGATGTGTATCGGTTTATTTGAAAAACACTTTAGTTTCTAGTTGGCCAGTGTTTTTGGTGTTGCTACTTTTAAAGACGGTGGTGTCAAGAAAATCTATGCTGTTATGACTTACATTTGCGGTTAATTTGACAGATGAATGGTGATTGTTCAAAATGTTGAAAAACGTCCAAAATTCGTCTAGTGTGTACGTCCAGACTATGAAAACGTCATCTAGAAAGCGTCCATAGAAATCTGGTTTTAATGGACAAAGTGGCAGAACTTCCCTTTCCCACTCCGCCATGAAGAGGTTTGCATAACTTGGGGCAAATCGTTTCCCATCGCAGTTCCGGAAGACTGGAGGTATACTTGGTCGTTGAAAGCGAAGTCATTCCTCCTCAGACAAATGTCGAGTAGTTTGAGGATTTCTTTGTCCGGCCAGGATGCTTGCGGGTTCCTAAGAAATGCTTTCCTAACTGCTTCAATACCTATGTTATCAATGTTCGTGTACATGCTTTGTACGTCGATGGATATTAAAATGGTGTGTTCGGGGACTCTTAACTGTTTGATTTACTGAATGAAATCGTTAGTGTCTTTAAGGTAGGATGGGTGTTGGCATGCTAGGGGTAATACGAAGTGGTCTATATATTGTGTTACGTTCTACGATTCGCTGCCACAGTCTGATATTATTGGGCGTCCCTTGGGTGATTTATTAGGTATAAACCATTCTGTTTCTGGATTTTCATGTATTTTTGGTAGTGTATAGAGATGTCTTTGCCGGCAGTCAGATTTAGCAGATAGATAATCATATTGTTTTGCTGTTATGTATTCCTTATCCTGCAATTCATATAAGATGTTGTTTATTAAAGTTGCGGTGTCCTTAAAGATGGGTTGGTCTAATTTAGTGTAATGTTAGGATTACTTAATTGTTTTTCTGCCTCCGAGATTATAGTCTGCGCGATTCATTATGACACAACACGAGCCTTTGTCGCTTTTCTTAATTATTATGTTTTTGTCTTTTTTAAGGGTGTTTAATGCTGTTTTTGTTGCTCGGTTGAGATTTGTTTTTTGTGATTGTGGTTGAAGGGATTATATTTATATATTCATTTCGTCGAAAGTTTTTAGGATGGCTGGTGATAATGACTTTTTAGGTGGTTTCCATGTAGATTTTGCTGTGAATAATTTTTTACCTCTGCCGGGTTTGTTGCTAAAAAAAATAAGTTAACGAAAGTGTTCTTTGGAAGCGATCGGTTGCCTGGGTGATGGGGTCTATGGATGTTATTGTGGGGGTTGGGATGAATTTAAGGCCTTTATCAAGAATGTTCATTTCTAGGGGGTTGAGAAGTCTGTCGCTCAAATTGACAACTGTCTGTCCTAAAGACGGCTTCTCATTCCGATTCCCTAATCCTAGTTTAAATTCCTCATCCAGCAGTTGATGATCTCTCTGGCCGTGTCTGGGCTCCAGTGGATTGCGGCGTTACCTTTCAGTTCTATTTTGCCCTTGAAGTTTGGTAGTGTGGTGGCGTTTGGTGAAGGTGCAGTGGAGATCAGTTGGTTGTAGCTGGTGATGTTTTAGTAGGCGATCGGATTTTCTTGGTTGGTTGTTGGGAAAGCTGCTCTGGTCACCTTGAGTAGATCTAGCATCTGCTCGTGTATCCTTGGTCCACTTTCCTCCGTGTTTTTGAGCCCGACGTGTATCACTAATTCCTCTGGTGCTGGACCCATGTAGTTATGGAGTATCTGTTTGATGTGGCTGATCTTGGCTCCAGAATAGCTATGGATCTCCCAGTCCCCGAGGAAGGATGCAATCCTAGCCAGGTTAGAGGATCCAATAACCAGGGTCTTTGCCGTGACGGGTGGTAGGAACCATAACTCCTTCTCGTCTTTACCTTTGTAGCTGTGAGGTCTCTTTAGGGATAGGTTAAGTGATCGCCAACATCTGGTGGCGATTCTAGGGTTAGGAATGATGGGCGATCTAGGGGACAGATAGTTGACAAACGCCTTTAATTGTTCACGCCAGACAATAATTAATCTTAGAATGAGAGTACTTCAAACTGGAACTATTGCTGACCGCCCAAGGGTGGGAGCGCCACGTGTGACGTCACTCCAGGAAGATCAAGCAATACGATTACGTCATCTTAGAAACAGATTTGTCACTGCAACCTCCACAAGAAGAGAGATGTTTGTTGGAAGGGTAACTGCACAAACTGTTCAAAATCGCTTCCAGGCTGCTGGTCTTCGAGCTCGGAGGCCCTATAATGGATCAATATTGACATCTCTTCATCGCCGTAACCGACTTGTGTGGGTCACAAGACACATAAGATTTACTCAAAGACAGTGGAATTGGGTTGTCTTTAGTGACGAATCTCGATTCACTTTGAGATTTGCCGATGGCAGGGTCCGGGTGTACCGCAGACGAGGTGAACGTTACGCTCAAGTATGCGTCAGAGAAGATGACCGATTTGGTGGCGGCAGCGTCATGGTTTGGGGTTCGTTTTGTGCACATGGACGTTCTCCTCTTGTTGTTGTCCAAGGGAACTTAAATGCTGTCCAGTACAGGGATCAGATTTTGCAACCTGTTCTTCTTCCGTTTATGCAGAGACATGGGCCTAGACTAACGTTTCAACAAGACAATGCTCGACCTCATACAGCAATTGCTACCCAGAATTTTTTAAGAAATACCGGTGTCCAAGTCCTGGATTGGCCGTCGCTTAGCCCCTACCTTAATCCTATTGAACACATCTGGGACGAACTGGGTCGACGTGTTCGTCAGCAAGTGAATCCACCACTGACGTTGCAGGACCTTCAACATGCTCTTGCTGAGCAGTGGCGACGTCTTCCTCGGTAGTGTTTACTAATGTTCTGAGATCCATGAGAAGACGTTGTGTGGCAGTACGAGACGCTAGAGGAGGCCACAACCGTTACTAAACACTTTATTCCGATTGTTCTCCAAGTCTGTGAATTTCATTTTTTTTTGGGGGGGGGGGGGTACTGTAACATCACGAACGTTATCAATGTCAAGGACTTTCGGCGAGACGTATTCTTGCTTTCTGTTGATGTCAAGGTCGTCTGTGCACAACATAACATTAAAATAGTTGCCTTAAACCAAATATTAAAAATCTAGTCCCAGAAATCCCGAGTGTCAAGTTTTTAATATGGCTGAGTATAGTATAGCCCTTCTCCGGGTTACCTATTTAGGGTTGTTGAGATTTGGTTTTTGTGATTGTGGTTGAAGGGATTATAATTCTATATTCATTTCGTCGAAAGTTTTTAGGATGGCTGGTGATAATAATGACTTTTTAGGTGGTTTCCATGTGGATTTTGCTGTGAATAATTGTTTACCTCTGATCTTGGCTGCAGAATAGCTATGGATCTCCCAGTCCCCGAGGAAGGATGCAATCCTAGCCAGGTTAGAGGTTCCAATAACCAGGGTCTTTGCCATGACGGGTGGTAGGAACCATAAATCCTTCTCGTCTTTACCTTTGTAGCTGTGAGGTCTCTTTAGGGATAGGTTAAGTGATCGCCTACATCTGGTGGAAGATCTGGTGGCGATTCTAGGGTTAGGAATGATGGGCGATCTAGGGGACAGACAGTTGACAAGCGCGTTTATTGGCGATATAGATCCCGAGGAAGTAGGTGAGCCAGACACAACCCGGGGCGAACTGAATGATCTAGCTGCACGCTTCGAGGGACTGTTAATGCAAGTGCCTTCTCCAGGGGATAATTTTCTCTTGTTGGGTGTGTATCGTTTTGGTGTGTCCCGGAGAATGTTGTGTGTAATGTGCATGGGCGATGGGATAGGGGGCGTGACAGTTTTAGAGACCGTGGACAGTAGGCGGTGGAACTCTGTCTTCACACTATCCTGAAGTCGCTTGTCTTAGGACTTCTTGGCCCACGGTAGGGCGTGGCTAGAGTACTCTTGTACAGCATCTTTGGTAAAGTGACGTGACTTCAAGTACTCCAGTTTCTCCGCTAGCATGGCTCGGTAGTGTGTCGACAGGGATGAGGCGACGTCCTTGGCCCATTTCAAGTTCAATGTCTCAATGGTAGTGGCTATGGTAGGCGTCTTCATGGCCGACTTCACGAACTTATTCAGGTCTTGGATCTTCCAAGTGTTTATAGTATAGCCCTTCTCCGGGTTACCTATTTAGGGTGGTTTCCGGTATTTAGTGTGGTTTCCGGTATTTAGTGTTTTTCCGATGTTTCCCGGTATTCAGTATAACATGGTGTTTTCCGGTAGTTTTCCGGTTTTTTTCTGGTGTTTCCCGGTGTTTTTCGGTGTTTTCCGGTATATAGTATAGCCCCCCGAACAGGTAGACCAAGGGTTACCACAAGGCGACAAGACCGCCATGCTGTGCGAGAGCACGTGCAGAATCCATTACAGGCATCTGGGACAGCACGTCAGACAGTCGGAACACACGGAAAACTCATCAGTACCGATACAGAGCGCCGACGTCTCACCAAAGAGAACATCCGTTACCGTAGATCTTACTGTTGACCGATCCTCACCCCTCGCCATTGACGTGAACGTCTACAGTTTGCCCAACACACCAGAACTGGCGACACAGGCAATGGGGACTGTTCTGTTCACACATGCGAGTCGGTATTGCGTATCAATGTGTCATGGAACGAGACTCATGGGGAGGTCCTAGCTTAACGGTTCGGGGTGGAATCGACCTGAACCAGAGAGTGGGCCCTGTGGTGTTACAAAACCAAACACAGCCGATGAATTGCGCCAGGCTTTTCTGAGAGTGGTTCCAGGTGCCAATGGCGTTCATCAATCGTCTGGTCCTGCGCTGCTGTTATTGACACTCGCGGTGGACACACCAGATACTGATGTATAGACCGTGTAATGTCTTGGAATTCTGATGAATTAATCACTAATGTGTCAACATACTGTTCACAAAACATTGCTTTGATCCATTTAGTAAGTCGTTTTCTAGAATGATTTGATTAAAGTGCCTCTCTGATTTTGAATTGAAATCGCACTGCCTTTTTTTTGCTGGTTAATATACAATCATTGTCAGAGATAATTTCCATTGCGATACTTTATGACTTCTGAGGGTTAAGTTGTTTTATCTTGTTACAAAATTCATTTGGGTTATTTGTGTACAGCATTTCATATCGTTCACCTGTCAGATTATTTTAGTATATCACCTCCAAAATGCCCCAAGTCTACAGATGATACTGACATCATCAGCTCTCGTCCATTTAATATTATTACATCCTTGAATGTTGAAGCGATATCAACTTCTACAATAGGTCTGCATTAGGCTACCTCAAAAGGGGCATTATGGGAGATTAGATAAAGAACTGGCAGTTCTCACTATAATAGTTAAAAATAGATAACGTGAATAGAATATGCTGGAAATGTCAGTCAAATTGCCCCACTCTAAACCGCGATATTAGCTTTTGAATTTTAGGCCTAGCCTCGATCATCATTACTAAAGTCGGTAGGCTAAAAAAACATAGTTTAAGCGCATACTGAAAAGGTAGATCTTTTAAGGATGAATGGAAATTTTTAGATATACAGATATTCATTAAAAACAAATACACTGTGTAATTTAATGTTACTAAGTAATCGAAAAGTGGTAAACCAAGATGTTGAAAAACCGTAGGCTCCCAAAACTAAACCACAAAGTCAACAGAAAGTTATCCATCACGCATCACTGAACTGGCACAGCTCTCTGTTCATCCAGGCGTAGCCATCAAAGGTAATTCAACATTACAAACTAAGTAGAAATTTACTATATCTTAAGATTTACTTTAATACAGTAAATCGACAATAAACTTTTAAAGATACATTATGGGAGATTAGATAAAGAGCTAACAGTTCTCGCTATAATAGTTAAAAACTAGATAATGTAGAGGTAATTTGTTGAAAATTTCAGTCAAATTGGTCCACTATGAACCGAGATATCAGCTTTGTAAATGTCCGCCTAGCCTCGTTCATCATTACTAAAGTTAGTACGTTAAAAAGCATAGTCTCGATTATCCATTGTTTTGATTTAATTATCAATGAGCGTTTGCAGCATATTGCCTTGACATCGAGAGTTGATTATGGTCTGGATAAGTTAATTAATGTCCCATTAATAATTTAGATAAGATTTCAGGCCTAAAGAAAGACCTGCGATAGGCAGATTTAGCTCTTGCATAATGCATGTTTAATTAAAATCACAAGTTATTATATCAAGAAATTCTTTGTTTACATAGAAACAATATAGCGACAAGAAATACAAAATGTTCAAGCTATGTTGAATGTCTTTTAAATGCACCACCTCCTACCATTTTTTAACGCTAAACAGGAGTAGTAGTAATGATAAAATAGAAAATAACGAAGTGGTCATAGCTAAGGATCACACAAAATATATGGTCATAAAACTAAAACGATCGATGACGAAATCAAAACCTAACGAGAATGAAACACTCCCAAAATTAAAATTTTGAAAAAAGGGAAAGTTCGACTGGAGTTTGAAAATACTTCCGATGCTGAAAAGGCATACAAGATTGGTCAATCAAACGGAACTAAAGTAGTAATTGCCCCACCCCTATCTTTAACTAAGGAGTAGTGTATATTATTCATGCGGTCAGATAAGAACCGTGCACTCATATATTTCACGCGTGAAGATACGTAACAAAAGTCAAAAGTCTGGGCATATCGAAACTCACTGTAATGGTAAATCCAAATATTCCATAAGTTGAACATAATGCAATAAAAACTAATGATGTTAGACAACATATGACAGAATTGAACCCACCTTAAGTCCAGGGCCAAAGGACACATTTTTGCGGAAAGATCGTCCTAATCTGACACAGGGTATGGGGATGGGTGTTCCGGAGGTGTTGCACTATTCGTGAGTGAACAACTCTCATATAAGTTTATTAGCACAGACTCTAGTGAGCATCATTGAGGAAGAAATATACAAAAAAATATATGATCAAATAAAAACTAAAGATATTATTATATGCGGAGATTTTAAAGGGCCAATCCCGATAATATTTTGGAGAATCAAACAGCTTTATTTTTTTTTTGGGGGGGGGGGACGATTTACCCAATACTACCCAATACCACCCAATACCACCCCAATACCACCTCAATATCACCACATACTAACCGATACTACAACATAATGATGCAAAATAGACATATCGTTTGATTTTTTTCAAAAATAGAGTTATATCGCGGGAAATGTACTTCAAATGCGATACCGATATCTGGCTGTTACATTTGCCTCCCTCTACCACTCCAAAAAAGCCAATAATAACCCAATACTACCACATACTCATCAAATACTACCAAATACTACCCAATATGATCAAATACTCCAATATTGTCAAATACCAGCACATTAGTATAATTACTGCAACGAATATTCGATATTTTGCAGATAATTGAAATTTTTACACAGTTATCTCCCTTTACAACCGGTAAATAGATTTTAGATTGCTGCACTGGTTAATCATTTTCTTTGCCTTTGCAATTGGTTTCGAAGACGACAAATTTAAAATAAAAAAGTATGACGATATACCATATTTTATTCCCAAAATGACCCATATGTTAGTCCCGAAATTACCTAGTTAGTATCGATTGTTTGTATCTATTTTAAAATTAATGCTTTAACAAAACAATTGCATAATGTTTATATTCATTTTTTTCATGTCAATTATTAAGTTATTGCGTATTTACTGACTGCACGATGTTGTATTTTAAAATTAACGAAATTGCACATGTTTCGGGTTGAATTTATATACGAGTAGAGCATTACACATTGTGGGAGGAAACTGGAGACCGTGTCTATTCATTTAGGTGATAATGACATCGCCGCGACATCGTCACCTGTGGGTATATACCATAGAATACTTAGAATTTGTTCATAGTGACAATATTCGAAGAATCGGTGAAATTTTGACAAGAGGTTTTTTTTTCAAAGGCGCCTGGTATGGAACCGGAATCATTTCAAAGACAAAGATGACGAGACGGATATAAAGATAAATTCGTGTGCTTTCCTGACATATTATACCCAAATGATTTTTTACAGGACCGAGTGCACTTGTAGACAGCGTGTTATCATACTAAAATCACCAGGATGAAGAAATAATTATAGTACAAGAAGACTTTTGAATAGATCACGAGACCGTTAAATGAACAGTTTTAAGTCAACATCTAAAATACTCTTTTATTTGGATGTTTAGCTGTTTATTTTATAACACTATAGCGAAGGCATCTATAATAACCTGTTTTCCTTATTTTAAGGAAACAAACTGCAAAGCCCAACAAGATGATTAAATTGAGTAGCAATCTAAATTCGATTTGTCAGTTGTAAAGGGAGATAACTGCGTAAATCTTTCAATTTTCTGTAAATTATCGAATATTCGTTGCAGTAATTATACTAATGTGCTGTTATTTGATCATATTGGGTAGTATTTGGTAGTATTTGATGACTATTTGGTAGTATTGGGTTATTATTGGGTTTTTTTGGGGTGGTAGAGGGAGGCAAATGGAACAGCCAGATATCGGTATCGCATTTGAAGTACATTTCCCGCGATATAACTCTCTATTTTTGAAAAAAATCAAACGATATTTCTATTTTGCATCATTATGTTGTAGTATTGGTGTAGGCACAGCCTTAAAGTTAAACTGTATGATTCAGGGGAGATAACTCCTTTTTGTCTTTTTGTTGGAAGATTATCATGAGCTTGTAACTGGAAAACCTAGGCTGAGCACATGGGTTTTGAGCAGCCATATTACCCCTAGTCTCTTGCCTAAGACGCCTGATTCATCACCATTTTTTATCCATATCTTATGTCAATCCAAGATTGGGAACGTTCAACATATTCGTAAGTTCGATGTGATATTGTCAGTACTCATTTTAATTACATTATATGTCTAAATGTGGTCAGGTTATGTATCAGTAGTAATAAGTAAGATTTCACTTCATAACAGTGCATGTGTGATGTGATAACCTAGGTTCCCTGGCTTTGTATCGGTTGGTTCTGTCCCGAACTGGCTCTCCCCTCTGATATTCTGTATGTAATAAGCTTTACTCTTTTGGTCATATTATCATGCAATAATTCATTAAAGGCTATAAGGTTAAATACATTCATTCCATTGTGTACATCTAATTATAAAAACGTTGTTTTTTGCAGAAACAGTTCTTAGTTCTTCGCATAAACAGTTCTCATTACAGTTAGATCTTTACTGCTTAGGCCTACATTTTACTGCAAGTTTTATCCTATTAAATTGATACATGTACAAAGAAGGACTCGTTTGAATTTCCCCTCCCTAAATGCCCTGTAACTACAAAGATTGTCGGTTACATTAGTTTGAATATGGTCGTCTAAACAGTTAAACACATGATTGAAATAAGACAAGTACAAGAATAATTTTAAAATGGATCAAAATGGTGATGAAATCATGGGTGATACACGTAACCAAGACACTGCCAGCATGACTGATCCTAAAGTAACACGATCCGGCAGTAGATATGACGACAAGCAGACAACAGAGATTGTGGCTCAAATTGAAAAACAACCTGAAGATAACAATTGTGAAGATTCTGAAGATTTTGAAGAAGATAACACAGAAAATACAGAAACACAAGAGTTGTTACCCCTGTCCCTCATAAGACTGTGAATGATGCAGATACTCCCAGGTCCAAGAAGATAGAGGCACTAGAGGCCAGACTCAGAGTATTAAAGGCTGAACAAGAGTTGGTAGAATTTAAAGCAGCTGCAGATGGTGAAAAAGAAATTAAAGTTAATCCAAGATGCGATGTGTCGCAACCAGTTGTAGAATTAGAAGATGATGTACCGATTGTACACCAAAACATGGAGGACTTGTCGTCAACTTTAAGAAATGACCCAAGAAGAAAGTCTTCTACTGATTCAAGCTCATCTGATTTGCCACATATAACAATGCCAGAGTTAATACAGCCTGATGTTTTTCAGCATATCCTGATGTCCCAAACTCAGTTCATGGAAAAGATGTTGAAACAACAACAAAAACAGAATGCATTAGCCCTTAAATTACCCAATTCAGAAGTTCCCACTTTCAATGGTGATCCCTTGGAATACAATGGATTCGTCAGAGCCTTTGAAAATGCCATAGAAACGAAGACAGAAGATAATAATGCACGACTATATTATCTAGTTCAGTATACTAGTGGAGAAGTAAAGGAAGTAATGCGCAGCTGTCTATCTATGAAACCCACAGAAGGATATAATGAAGCCAGACGTCTGTTGAAGAAGAGATTCGGACAGAATTACAGAATTGCTTCAGCATACGTTGATAGATTAACACAAGGGCCTCTTATAAAATCAGAAGATGGAGAAGCTCTACAAAAACTGTCTACATCCCTTACAACATGCAAAAATGCACTCAAAGAAATAGGCTACATTTCCAAGATTGAAAGTGCAGATAGTTTAAAGAAGGTAGTAAACAGACTCCCATATGAAATTAGAAGAAGGTGGCGTACCGTAGCAGATTCAATAGCAGAAAAATACGACCGTGAAATAACTCTAGATGATATAGTAGAATTTGTTGATAAAGAAGCCAGGATCACAACACACCCTGTATTCGGCAACCTACACATCCACAATGCCAACGATTCCAGGGACCGATCATACGACAAGAAGAGAACCCCTGCACTACAAACCTAGTGGCTCAAGTTTCTTCTCACAAGTTGATAACAGACAGTCATCTTATAGTAATTATTCAAGCCCAATGACAGGAAAATCCTCAGGTGGATGCCCTCAATGTAACTCAGATCATCAATTATCGCCTTGCAACATATTTCAACGATTGTCCCTTGAAGAGAGAGCAAAGACAGTTATGATTAAAGGTCTCTGTTTTAACTGTCTTTACCATGGTCATAAATCAAAAAATTGTAAGAGTAAGTTTAGATGTAAGGAATGCCACGGAAGACACCACACACTGTTACACCAACCTACCCATATCAATGATGTACCTTGTAACAGCAGGAAACCACCAGATACTATGCAAGATCCTACTGCAATAGCTAATGTTAAGAATGGGTTTTCACAAACTAACTCCACTTCTACTGATGGAAGATCACCCTTTATTGGTTTACCAGTTACTACTATAAAGGTTAAAACTACTGGACAAATACCTTCCATCACTATGCGTTCGCTGTTAGATAATGGTTCTAATACGTCTTTCTGCACTGATAGGCTACTAAGAAAACTTGGTATAGAAGGGCAGAAGACATCTATATCACTCACCACTATTGACAAAGAAGATAGTCTGATAGAGAGTCGAATTGTCAGCCTACAAATCTATGATTCAGATGAAATAAACCTCATTGATTTACCCTTTGTTCTATCAAGACCAAGCCTACCAGTTTCCAAGTCTGATGTACCGACACAAGAAGATATTAAAAAATGGCCACACTTAAAGGATATCAACGTACAAGACCACAAGTTTAAAGAGGCTCAAGCCCAAAGAACCTTAGGAATTCGATGGAATGTAGCCACTGATTCATTTGGATTTGAGATTTCAATACAGCCAAGACCAGCGACTAGACGCGGAATACTTTCAATAGTAAGCTCTATCTTTGACCCCTTGGGATTTGTAGCACCATTCACTTTACCAGCAAAGATGATTTTACAAGACCTATGTCGATTACAGTATGGATGGGATGTTCTTATACCTGAAGACTTCTTGAAAAGATGGATCTACCCAAGTTGGCTAAATTCAACATACAACGATGTATAATACCCCAAGATTTTGACGAAGTCGTTCAATACCAATTACACCACTTCTCAGACGCATCAGAGGTCGGTTTCGGATCCGTCACCTACGTGAGATTAGTAAGCTCAACCGCCAAGATTCGTTGCGCCTTTATGATTGGAAAGTCACATCTTATGGTTTGGATTGTTCGTACTTGGTTTTATTTGATGTCTTACTCCTTTAAAGAAAATTACCATACCAAGGCTAGAGTTATCAGCTGCTACGATTTCCATAAAATTAGATAAAATCTTAAGACAAGATCATTCTTTTGGACTGATAGCACTTCTGTTATCAAGTATATTAATAAGGAAACTAAACGATTTCACACCTTTGTCGCAAACATAATAGCGTGTATAAGAGATGGTTCAGATCCCTCCAACTGGTTCTACGTCGACACAAAACTGAATCCAAGTGACCAAAGTTCAAGAGGTGTCACAGCGAATGAATTAATCAAGAATCGGAGTTGGATACTGGGGCCGGGTTTCCTGTCTTTACCAGAAAATGAATGGCCGCGACAGCCTGATGTACAGGATAATATTTCCTCAGACAACCCAGAAGTAAAGATCGAGAAGAAATGTAATTTAGTTGTTGGAAATGATATAGACATTGTCAACAGGATATTCAATAGATTCTCCTCATGGTTTTGCCTTAAAAGATGTATAGCTTACATCTTAAGATACAAGAAAATTTTAATGACAGCATGTAGAAATAAGGTAAAGGGAGACAATCCAGTGACTTCGAAGAATACCAATTTTCAACCTTTGACAGTAGAGGAAATCATTTCTGCTGAACTGGTAATTTTGAGCTATATCCAGAAAGAAAGCTTTTATGAAGAATTTATAGCCTTAAGTCAAAATCAGCACGGAAATGTGAAGAAATGCAGTAATATTCGTAAATTGGATCCATTATTCTCCGGCGGACTTATCAGAGTTGGTGGAAGACTGAGGCATGCTACAATGTCGTTTGAATCTAAACACCCTATAATTTTACCCAAGGATCACCATATTAGTACTTTGATTATTCGTCACTTTCATTATTTGCCAGGACATTCTGGTAGAGAATATGTTATTTCAATGATCAGAAAGAAATTTTGGATTATTAAAGTCAACTCGGCTGTTAGAAATATTTTATCCAGATGTATAAGTTGTCGCAAGAGACAAGCTAAACCAATTCAACAGAAATTCACAGACAGAGTAACTGCAGAAAAACCACCATTCACCTTTGTTGGTATTGATTTCTTTGGACCTTTTCTGATAAAACGAGGAAGAAGCCAATTGAAGAGGTATGGATGTATATTCACGTGTCTTGCTGTACGTGCTGTACACATTGAAGTTACTCATTCCTTAGACACTGATTCGTTTATTAACGCATTACGCAGATTTATTGCCAGAAGAGGAGTACCTTCTGAAATCCGAACAGACAATGGAACCAATTTTGTTGGTGGAAATCGCGAACTTAAATCTGCAATTGATTATTGGAATCAGAAAAGGATTAATGAATTTCTACTACAGAAATACGTCAACTGGATTTTCAATACCCCAGCAGCTTCACATCACGGCGGTGTATGGGAGAGGTCATACGTACTGTAAGAAAGGTTCTCAACGCACTAATGACAGAACAGATATTAGACGACGAAGGTCTATCTACTCTTATGTGTGAAGTTGAAAGCATCATTAATGGTAGACCTATTACTCCTGTATCAGACGATGTCCAAGATATGGAAGCTCTTACACCAAATCACCTTCTTGTATTAAGATCAGAGCCAACACTTTCTTCAGGTGTTTTTATTAAACAGGACCTTTACTCACGTAAACGTTGGAGACAGGTGCAATATATGGCCTATTTGTTTTGGAAACGCTGGAGAAGAGAGTACTTGCCGCTACTACAAACCAGAAAGAGATTTATTAATCCAAACAAACATTTGAAAATCAATGACATGGTTTTATTGGTGATACGTTCTGTCAAGGTCAAGACTAAAACAACTGTTTTAGAACGCCCCGTTACCAAGTGCTTTTGCTTGAATCTTCGAAAGACTAAAACTATAAACTGCTTGTGCGATTGTATAAGGCTTAAAACTTAAGTAACAGTTCCATATTATAATTTAAAGTGACATTTTATAAGTGGTTTATTGACATTTTGATTTGAGATTCTATATTTCATTTTATTCATACATTATAAATATTGTATGTATTAGTTTAAATGTTTCACATTAATGTTCCACATTTAAAGGGGCCGGGTATGTAGGCACAGCCTTAAAGTTAAACTGTATGATTCAGGGGAGATAACTCATTTTTGTCTTTTTGTTGGAAGATTATCATGAGCTTGTAACTGGAAAACCTAGACTGAGCACATGGGTTTTGAGCAGCCATATTACCCCTAGTCTCTTGCCTAAGACGCCTTGATTCATCACCATTTTTTATCTATATCTTATGTCAATCCAAGATTGGGAACGTTCAACATATTCGTAAGTTCGATGTGATATTGTCAGTACTCATTTTAATTACATTATATGTCTAAATATGGTCAGGTTATGTATCAGTAGTAATAAGTAAGATTTCACTTCATAACAGTGCACGTGTGATGTGATAACCTAGGTTCCCTGGCTTTGTATCGGCTGGTTCTGTCCCGAACTGGCTCTCCCCTCTGATATTCTGTATGTAATAAGCTTTACTCTTTTCGTCATATTATCATGCAATAATTCATTAAAGGCTATAAGGTTAAATACATTTATTCCATTGTGTACATCTAATTATACAAACGTTGTTTTTTGCAGAAACAGTTCTTAGTTCTTAGTTCTTCGCATAAACAGTTCTCATTACAGTTAGATCTTTACTGCTTAGGCCTACATTTTACTGCAAGTTTTATCCTATTAAATTGATACATGTACAAAGAAGGACTCGTTTGAATTTCCCCTCCCTAAATGCCCTGTAACTACAAAGATTGGCGGTTACATTAGGGTAGTATGTGGTGATATTGAGGTGGTATGGGGGGGGGCGATTTACCCTGCACTACCCAATACCACCCAATACCACCCCAATACCACCTCAATATCACCACATACTACCCAATACTACAACATAATGATGCAAAATAGACATATCGTTTGATTTTTTTCAAAAATAGAGAGTTATATCGCGAGAAATGTACTTCAAATGCGATACTGATATCTGGCTGTTGCCTCCCTCTACCACTCCAAAAAAGCCAATAATAACCCAATGCCACCAAATACTTATCAAATACTACCAAATACTACCCAATATGATCAAATAACAACCTAATATTGTCAAATAACAGCACATTAGTATAATTACTGCAACGAATATTCGATATTTTGCAGAAAATTGAAATTTTTACACAGTTATCTCCCTTTACAACCGGTAAATAGATTTTAGATTGCTGCACTGATTAATCATTTTCTTTGCCGTTGCAATTGGTTTCGAAGACGACAAACTTAAAATAAGAAAAACAAGTATGACGATATACCATATTTTATTCCCAAAATGACCCATCTGTCTCTTACCACTTGATACAAGGTAGGTTTTCTCGGGTCCCCCGGTTTTATCTCACTGTTAAACATCCCTTCCCGCAAGCGAGTTAATGAAATAATATTGAAATATATGTTAGTCCCGAAATTACCTAGTTAGTATCGATTGTTTGTATCTATTTTAAAAATAATGCTTTAACAAAACAATTGCATAATGTTTATATTCATTTTTTCATGTCAACTATTAAGTTATTGCGTATTTACTGACTGCACGATGTTGTATTTTTAAAATTAACGAAATTGCACATGTTTCTTTCTAGTGTGTAATTCTCGACGCGACACATCTCAGTTCACCAAACTATCATTTGCGGCCTGTTACAGCTCTGTCGGTTTCTTTGTAATATAAATAAAACAGAACTTGATTACCCAATCAACAATCTTAACCCCGTTGATTAATTGCTAAGTCAGGTTGAATGTATATACGAGTAGAGCATTACACATTGTGGGGGGAAACTGGAGACCGTGTCTATTCGTTTAGGTGATAATGACATCGCCGCGACATCGTCACCTGTGGGTATACCGTAGAATACTTAGAATTTGTTCAATAGTGACAATATTCGAAGAATCGGTGAAATTTTGACAAGAGTTTTTTTTTCAAAGGCGCCTGGTATGGAACCGGAATCATTTAAAAGACAAAGAAGATATCACCTCGGTGGAAGCGGACGTAAAATACAACTAACTAACAACAGACAGACATATTATACCGAAATGATTTTTTACAGGACCGAGTGCACTTGTAGACAGTGTGTTATCATACTAAAATCTCCAGGATGAAGAAATAATTATAGTACAAGAAGACTTTTGAATAGATCACGAGACCGTTAAATGAACAGTTTCTAAATCAACCTCTAAAATACTCTTTGGATGATAAGCTGTTTATTTTATAACACTATAGCGGAGGCATCTATAATAACCTGTTTTCCTTATTTTAACTTCGTCGTTTAGGAAACAAACTGGAAAGCCCAACAAGATGATTAATTTGAGTAGCAATCTAAATTCTATTTGTCAGTTGTAAAGGGAAATGACTGCGTAAATATTTCAATTTTCTGTAAATTATCGAATATTCGTTGCAGTAATTATCCTAATGTGCTGTTATTTGACAATATTAGGTTGTTATTTGATCATATTGGGTAGTATTTGGTAGTATTTGATGACTATTTGGTAGTATTGGGTTATTATTGGTTTTTTTTGGGGTGGTAGAAGGAGGCAAATGGAACAGCCAGATATCGGTATCGCATTTGAAGTACATTTCCCCCGAAATAACTCTCTATTTTTGAAAAAATCAAACGATATTTCTATTTTGCATCATTATGTTGTAGTATTGGGTAGTATGTGGTGATATTGAGGTGGTATTGGGGTGGTATTGGGTAGTATAGGGTAGTATTGGGTAAATCGTATCGCCGTTATTGGGGTGGAATTGGGTAAATCGTCCCGCCGTTATTTTGCATTAAAATCCCTTAAACTCCTCTACCTTAGTGCCGAGCAACTAACTCAATATATGTGATACGTTTTCAAATAACTTAAACCCGTCAGTAGTCATCCGGAAATGGAGACCGGTCTCCCAAGATGTATTATGCGGTGTCCGGATAAAACCAGACTTTTATTTTATAAAAATAATCTGTAGGTGAAATTTACCTTTCGTTATAAAGTACAGCACATGTATGGCGGGGTATCAGGTTCAAAATGCGATCTGAGGTAGATAGTAGAAAATAAAAAGCAAAAGAGAAAATTCGTATCCAAAATGGACATTTTCATATGGGAAACATATACCGCTCGTGCTTTTCAACCTAGTACGTCCACCTTTTCAACTTTAAGTCGTAAATATTCTACTTTCAACAACAGAATTTCTACTTTCAATAATCAACTTTTGACATTCGACTTTCAACTTCAGATTTTCTCTATGCATATTACGGAAATAAATTTGATCACGTGACTATATCTGCCTGTCATTAAAATACGGCATTTTTCCAGAAAAATAAACGATCCCAGGGAAAGATAACTCTAGTTGTAAGACTGAGATAAGATGGCCTCAGACTAGCAATTATTTGCCCATTGTAATCAGCTTGGGTTCCAGCCCCGAGGATATCTGTAAACTTTGCTGTTTGGTGATGACTTCATTTCCGAACTTGAAAAGGACGCCCCTGTGTTTATCATGGCCTCTCATATTTGAAGATAACACAAATGGCTTGTGTGTTGACGGTTGTGCATATCTCTTGGTCAGGAAAGTTGTAGGCTATGGTGGCGACAACCCGACATCACGACACCACGATAACCCGACACCACCACAATCCGACAACCCGACATCACGACATCACGAAATTAAAAATGTCGTAATGTCGCGTAAAATGTCGTATTGTCGGGTTAAAATGTCGTGATGTCGGGTTGTCGTGGTGTCGTGGTGTCGGGTTGTCGTGATGTGTTATCGGCCATATTCCTCTCAATACTATTATTATGTACACTGAAAATTTCCCCGGGATTTTGCAGCGTGGTTTCTCCATGTCGGTAGTGCAGGACAAAGGGCCTGGCAAAGAACAGTGTCTAGTATTGTAGATGGGACAAACAAACAAGCTCCTGTATACACATTGGTGTGCATGTAGCAGGATCGATGGACAACGGACTATCCCCTTTCCAGGTCGCGGGTTGAACGAAAAGAGACAAAGACAGGAACACAGCTATACAGTTTATTTACAATACACAGGAACAAAACAGCCAATTATTTACAGAAAGAAGAACAAGTAGAAGACAAGAAGAAGAGCACTGAAATGACAAAATAACTAAATTAGCAAATAAGAATAAATATATATTAAAAAGGATGTAGCTTAGAAATAGCTTCTAATAACTAATCATATAATATAGAGAGATACATTGCCTATTACAGGTAATAATAATGGAGCATTTAGAACTATTATACATAAATAACATAACAAAATGAGAAACTAACTATAAACATACCCTGATAAAGGTGCTCTTAAGAAATGAAGAATTAGAACTAATAATGTATAAGGAAACCATATACAGGTACAAAAGAGAGAAACACTAAAAGATAAAACAAACACCAAATTAGACATACATTTTAAAATATAAGTGTTTACTTCTTTAGATTGATTATACATGTATTATTTTATTTATAACTTATATGAGAATAAAACAGTATTTAAATTAGAAAGGAATTGTCTTGTATTATATTGTCAAGTCAAGTTAAACAAATATAAACCTACCCGAATTAGTAAATGCAGTGCTGTGGAAAGAAATTGTTGCCTTCAAGATGGAGATCTAAGAAAAAGTGACTAAAGGTGAAACATGATGTTAGGACAGTATCTAAGTAACAGAATACTACTCACCATGTTAAAATAACATGTTTAAACTATAAACTAAACTAATTATACCAACTGGAAAAACAAAACTTACTGGATATACAGGACAATAGAACTGGATAAAATACTTAAAGAGAATATCACACCAAATACTTAAAGAGAATATACCACCCTACTACACTATCCCCCCAGCACAAGAAGTGGCGTCCCGACACGAACAACCCTAAACAGTCTACAGCACACCATAATAAAAACAACAATATACATATATAATACAAAAATAATGAACCAATCCACATACCCAAACCATAATCCATAAACAAAACCAAGTCGTCATCAAGTAAAACTGTAAGCAACTGATAATGGAATTTATAATCTAACTAATAATGCAAAAATGAAAAAAAACAAATAAAAACAAATCGTTATTAAAATACCAGTAGATACAACTAATATAAATCAAAGCCAAACAGTATTCTCTAAAACCCAAGCATCAGATTTCATCCAAGTAGGTGGTTTACGTTGTCGTTTAGGAGCTAGAACTGGTTGTGAAATATCATCAGAGGAAATATCAGGATCAGGTGGAGAAATTGAATCATCAGAATTATCAGTAACAGTAATATTAGGAACGGTCATATCAGGAATATCTGGAACAGTAATATGAGGAATAATAATATCCGGAACAGAAATATCAGGTAACACGTTGGTAACACGAACAGAAGAATAGGATGAAATATTAACATTTGAATTATTATCATTATCATTCGTGTGAAGTTGAGAAATGGGAAAATCAGGAATACTAACATCAGGTGAAGAACGAACACGTGGAAGTGGAACATTTAATCGTGGGGCAGGAATAGGTCGACCAGAAGAACTTATCGGAAGTAGAAGATTTCTGTGTAGAGTACGTCTTAATGAAGTGTCAGCCTTCTGAACTACAAAAACTGGAATTTTAACATCTGGTTGTGAAATAACTGTATAACAATCATTCTCCCATTTATCTGCAAGTTTATTTTTACCTCTGATCTGTACATTACGAACTAACACAACATCACCAACATGTAGATTAGCACCTCGAGTTTTCACATCGTAATAAAGTTTCTGCTTCTGCTGCGCTTTCTGAATATTTTCTGTAGCAATATTGTTCACGGCTTTAAATTTATCTCGAAGTTCAGAAGCAAACTGTGTATAAGAACTACGTACATCCGTAGCAGAAGTATCTCCAAAAATTATATCAACAGGTAACTTAGGATTTCTACCAAACATCAAATAAAAAGGTGAAAAAGAAGTTGATTCATGTCTAGTAGAATTATAAATAAAAACTAAATAAGGAACGTGATCTTTCCATCTACCTTTCTGTTCTTCAGTAAGAGTACCTAGCATATCTAAAAGTGTTCTGTTGAAGCGTTCACATAAACCGTTTCCCATTGGATGATATGGAGTAGTACGTGATTTGTGTATACCTAAAATAGTGCAGACTTCTTTGATTATATTGGACTCAAAATTTCGACCTTGATCAGAATGAAGTTTTGCAGGAATTCCATATGGTAGAAAGAAATTATGAATTAATGCTCTGGCGGTGGTTTTAGCAGTCTGGTTTTTAGTTGGAACAGCAACAGCAAATTTTGTGAAGTGGTCAGTAATAATTAAAATGTTTTCAATACCACCCTTAGAAGGTTCTAAACTCAAAAAATCTGTACAAACAAGCTGTAATGGTTCTGAAGTTTGAATACTGACTAAAGGCGCTCTAATATTCTGCTGAGGAGACTTTCGGCGAATACATCTGTCGCAGGATCTGACATACTGCTCTACATACTTCGACATTGAAGGCCAGAAGAAGCGTGATTTGACCAAGTCCAATGTGCGATCACGACCCATGTGACCCATCTTGTCATGAAGTAATGATAAAACAAGTTGCCGAAGAGAAACAGGTAAAACAATTTGAAACACAGTATCAGATGAAGGTGAAGGTAAGTATTTCCTATATAAAATATCATCTTTTACAATTAAATTATCCCAATGACGTAATATAACTTGTGAGTCTTTATCAATATAAAACAGAAATGTATCAGACGGCTTACAACCAGTTTTCACAAAATGAATGATATTCCGTATTCCCAAACAGTCTTGTTGAGCTTTTAAAATCTTAGAATTGTCAATTAATTTAGTATATTCTGTAGGAATTCCAATAATAGGAGACATAAAACAATCAATTACATCTTGGTTAAAAGAAAAAGTTTCAACTTTACTATGCTCAACGTCGGTGAAATTAGTTATAGCGGATACCACAGAATTATCTACACATGAAACGGGAAGTCTTGATAAAGCGTCTGCAGCAACATTACGAGATCCAGGCAAGTATTCTAAAGAAAAATCAAATGCAGAAAGATCAGCTAACCATCTATGACCTGTAGCATCAAGTTTTGCGGAAGAAAGAACATATGTAAGTGGATTATTGTCTGTTTTAACAGTGAATTTGTTGCCATAAAGATAATCTTGAAATTTTTGTGTGACTGCCCATTTCAAAGCTAGGAATTCAAGTTTATGTGCTGGATAATTCTTTTCACTTTTTGTAATACTCCGGCTGGCATATGCAATTACTCTTTGTTTTCCTTCCTGAATTTGATATAAAATAGCACCTAAACCACGAGAACTAGCATCTGTTTCTAATATGAAAGGTTGAGTAAAATCAGCGAAAGCTAAGATAGGAGAAGAAGTTAAATGAGAAATGAGATTATCAAAAGCCTGTTGTTGTTCTGCACTCCAATGAAATGAATTACAATTAGATCTTTTTTGTTTTTTAGGTGAATCGCCAACAAGAAGATCAGTTAAAGGTCGAGCAATCTTAGCATAATCCTTGATGAAGCGTCTGAAATACCCACAAAATCCAAGAAAACTGCGTACTTTTGAAACAGATGTAGGAATAGGCCAGCTTGTAAGAGTAGAAATTTTATCAGGGTCAGCTTTAATACCATCTTCAGAAATTATATGCCCTAAATATTTCAATGATGACTGCAGAAATTCACATTTTGAAGGTTTTAACTTAAGATTGTGTTTTCTTAGCCTGGAGAATACTGAACGAAGACGAAAAATGTGTTCATCAAATGTTTTAGAAAATACAATGATATCGTCAATATAAATTAAACAATGAAATAAATGAATATCTGACATACATCGCTCTAAACAACGCTGAAAAGAACTAGGTGCGTTGGTTAATCCGAATGGCATAGAATTGAACTCCCAAAAGCCAAGGCTACCTGTAGTGAAAGCTGTTTTACATTTATCTTCTTCTGCCATCTCAATCTGCCAATATCCACTTTTTAAGTCTAAAGATGAAAAATATTTTGAGCCATTTAATGAATCTAAAATCTCGTCTATGCGAGGAAGAGCATAAGAATCACGAACAGTTTTTGAATTGAGCTTTCTATAATCTACGCAGAATCGTAACGAACCATCTTTTTTCCGTACAAGTACAACAGGAGAAGCAAATGGACTGTTAGAAGGGCGAATGACATCAGCCTTAATCATATCATTAATATGGTCTTTAACTTCTTGAAACATGGAAGGAGGTATTCTACGATGCCGTTGCCTAAATGGGGTATCATCAGTTAGTTTAATTTTATGTTTCATAATATCAGTTCTGCCAAAATCAGTGTCAGACATGCTGAAAATATCTTTGAATTCATTGAGAAGGTCTTTAAGTTGCTGTGTTTCACCCGGAGCACATTTAGAATTAACTGAATTAAAATTGAATAAATCTTCGAAAGGTTTAGAAGGGGAATCATGTGAACTAGAAAAAGGAGAATCATTGACAATATTTACTTGTTGAAGTTGACAAAGAACACTATTACGAGAAATAGTAATCGGCTTACTTGAAGAATTAGTGATATTTATATGGATATTAGAAGAAGGTTTTACAATCCCAGGAACTACATGAAGGAAACCAGGAATTGAATTGTAGTCTAACGCCAAATAATGTTTACCAGGTAGAAGTTTAGATAAATTACAGCTACCAACAACAACCATAGAAGAATTTGCTGGAACAGTTACAGGCTTAGAAGTATTTTTTAAAAATTGAGGAACATTACTAGCATTAATCGTATCACATAAAACTGAAAACGTAGAATTCCACACAGTAGATTTAGTCTGAACATTACACAACCTAGATAAAATATTTGTACCAATTAAAAATGGAACCTTTGAATTGAAAGAACATGAAGGAACAATTAAAACTAAGGCTTGCAAATCTTCTGAAGTATCTGGAATACGAACTGGAACTGAAATATATCCAAGATATGAAACCGGAACACCACCTGCAGCACGAACATCTAACAAATCATTCAAAGGATAAATATGAAATTCTGATAAATATTTATGATGAAAATCTTCTGACAAAGTAGAAATCATAGAACCAGAATCCAATAATGAAGGACATAAAATATTATTAACTAAAATATCAGCAACATTTGAACTTCCAACTAAATTAGAAATAAAATTTGAGGCATTATCTTTCTGGGAGAAAACATCAGGACTCATCGACCGCCTCGTGGAACAAGTCCCTGATAGTTTAAAGGGCAGATTCTATCACCTTGTCTGTGTCCGGGCTGTTGGCATTTAAAACAAATGGGACTAATACGAGGTGGATTTGAAGTTGTAAAACGTGGCGGAGGACGAAAAGCTGGGTTTAACGAAGGTGTGGGCGGAGGAACTGAAAAATCTTGCGCTTGAGGATTTCTAGGTGGATAAGATCTTGCACGAGGCATCGACATTCGTTATATATCATTTATTCTAAAGCTGATATTTTTAATTTGATCTGAAAGACATGAAATCTGCTGTACAACTGCTCTCTGGAAATTATCAGAAGAATTTACAGGACTTGGAGGTATAACTGAAGGATGACTTGAACTCTCTGGAAAACATGAAACTAAATTTAATTCTTCTTCAGATTTTCTTACCGCTGTCATTAATTCCGAAAATGAAACACCAGAATCGAGAATATGCCGTGTGTTGCTCCTGACTAATGAATTATGAAGTCCATGCCAAAATTTATCTTTAAGAATTTTATCAGAGGAAGACTCAGTTAAAATACCTGATGAAATTAACTTTATTACAATATGTTGAACTCTACATGCCCAAGATGAAATCGATTCAGAATCAGTCTGTTTAGAAGTGTGTAGCTTATTAAGTAGGACTTCCGAAGATAGAATATCGCCAAATAACGGATCAAGGTGACTGAACAATTCCTCCAAAGATTGTGGATTTAAACCAACAAGAAAATCCGCTGCAGTACCCCTGGATGCCCTACGAACAGTATTAATAATTACAGGTGTAGAATGTGTACCTTCTTGCTGCAAACCAAGAATCTCTAATCGCCACTGATTATATGACACATCACCCCTATTACCATCCCCAGAAAAAGTAGATAATCTAGGTGTCGAAAAAGCAGATGTCAAATATGTTGGAGAATATGATGAATAACGCCATGGTGGATTTGAATAAACAGACTGCCTATAAGGGTTTGACTGATGAATAGTGGAAGTTGTTTGAAATGACGGAGGAATACCATGTGAAACAACATTAGTGACAGTAGAAGGGGTAAAATTAGGTTGAAGGATCGGCCGTGGAGTGAAAGTATAATTACCAGGAATGTAAGTGTGTGATGGAGCTGAAGTAGTAACTGGCGAAGAATGATTGGGCCTTACAGATGGATCATGACCAAGAACATCATGACAAATTTCATGTTGATATTCCAGATTCAAAGTTGACATAATACCTTTAATTTCATCAATAACTGCTCTAGTTAAATTTGCATCCTGGGATTGAGCCATGTTTACAAGATGGAAAATTGAAATAAGTTGAATACAAAAAAATTCCCCAAATTATACAACTAGAAATCGAAACTTTCAAATAACAAAACATCTAATTGAAATTTTAAATATTAAACAAACCATAAAGAGCTATCACTATCAACAAACTATACAAGTCCAGGATCAATCAGACATCAACTAAGCTATTACAAATAAGTCTAAGTTCCTAAACTGAAATACTAATATCCTAATCAATACTAATTCAGTTGAAGCTATGTCAAAAAATAATAATAATCAAGTCCAGAAGACAAGTCAAACAACACAAGAAATCTATAATATAAAACACACTCTGACGAAAATCACAAGTCCAAAAAAAAAAAAAAAAAAAAAAAAAAATTAAACCTGATCTGATTAAGATAAATCAAATCTAAATACCAACTACAGATACCACAATTTATAATTCAATTCAAAGTACGAATATTGTAAACCAAATGCATATATATAAACATATGTACCTACCAAATGTAAAGTAATTTATGAAAATAGAAGTATAGAAATGGAGAGACGTTACATGCAAGTGTATGTGTAGAAATTGTTAATTTATAGAACAAAGGGAAATGTAAACAAATAAAATGGCGGTCCTGTCATAAGGTCACTGTGTCAATGTCAGTAGGTCAATGTCACAATACCCTAACACTAAAGAGAAAACTTATTTACAACGGCCAAACAAAATAAATTATTTGTACTACTATGTAAATAACTTATCCAAGTAAATATGTAAATTACTTATATTATGATTGCGTTCAATGTAAATATGTCACCTGTAATAGACATACACTTAATTATATATATGATAACTAACAATAAATAAGTATGTTATAATATTATAATATTATAAGAAAACTTTTGGATAATATTGTGTATTCAAGCGTCCTCAAATACACACACACACACACAAACACACACAGTTAATGCCAATAAATAGAACTTATAATATTATAACAACCATTTCTAAAGTCTCATCAAAAATAAAAAAAAATATTAACCCCCACAAATATTAATGACTTGGCCAAGTATAAAATGAAATAACTTACAGATTACAGCGCTGATTCCCGCGAAATAAAATCCAATAAATACACAAACACAAAACACAGATCACAAAGCACAAAACTGGAACAATGTCTCTTTAAATCACGTTGGGCGCCATTTTGTAGCAGGATCGATGGACAACGGACTATCCCCTTTCCAGGTCGCGGGTTGAACGAAAAGAGACAAAGACAGGAACACAGCTATACAGTTTATTTACAATACACAGGAACAAAACAGCCAATTATTTACAGAAAGAAGAACAAGTAGAAGACAAGAAGAAGAGCACTGAAATGACAAAATAACTAAATTAGCAAATAAGAATAAATATATATTAAAAAGGATGTAGCTTAGAAATAGCTTCTAATAACTAATCATATAATATAGAGAGATACATTGCCTATTACAGGTAATAATAATGGAGCATTTAGAACTATTATACATAAATAACATAACAAAATGAGAAACTAACTATAAACATACCCTGATAAAGGTGCTCTTAAGAAATGAAGAATTAGAACTAATAATGTATAAGGAAACCATATACAGGTACAAAAGAGAGAAACACTAAAAGATAAAACAAACACCAAATTAGACATACATTTTAAAATATAAGTGTTTACTTCTTTAGATTGATTATACATGTATTATTTTATTTATAACTTATATGAGAATAAAACAGTATTTAAATTAGAAAGGAATTGTCTTGTATTATATTGTCAAGTCAAGTTAAACAAATATAAACCTACCCGAATTAGTAAATGCAGTGCTGTGGAAAGAAATTGTTGCCTTCAAGATGGAGATCTAAGAAAAAGTGACTAAAGGTGAAACATGATGTTAGGACAGTATCTAAGTAACAGAATACTACTCACCATGTTAAAATAACATGTTTAAACTATAAACTAAACTAATTATACCAACTGGAAAAACAAAACTTACTGGATATACAGGACAATAGAACTGGATAAAATACTTAAAGAGAATATCACACCAAATACTTAAAGAGAATATACCACCCTACTACATGCACATAAAAGAGAATCCTTCACAGTTGAAATTCTATGAAGAAATGCCACGGTCCATTGAAAATTTCCGTCATATCACTCTGCATAGCGTATACCTATCTCCCAATAGTCTGATTGGTTCGGAAAAGTAGGAAAATGAAATGAAATGGGGTTTAACGTCCAACTGTTCTGCTCCGGGATCCACAGTGGCTAAGTGAGTAAGACGTTGGCTGGCTAGCCGTCATATTACTCTGCACAGCGTATGCATATCTTCAATAGTCAAATTGGTTCGGAAAAGTAGGAAAATGAAATGAAATGAAATGGGGTTTAACGTCCAACTGTTCTGCTCCGGGCGATAACGTATAGTCTTTCAGACGGGACAAATAATCGAGGTTTCGTGTACATATAAGCGCCACTATCCGGGCAAAGCTTCCCTCACAGTACATTGTATAGCGTATTCCCGTCTTCATTAGCCCTGTCAGAGCAGAACAGTAGGACGTTAAACACAATTTCATTTCATTTCATTTTCCTACTTTTCTTCACCAATCGGGCTATTGAAGATAGGCATACGCTACGCGGAGTGCTATGGCGGAAATTTTCAATGGACCGTGGCATTTCTTCATCGAAATTCAACTGTGAAGGATTATTTTATGTGCACGCCAATATGTACACAGGAGCGTGTTTTTTGTCCCATCTACACAACTAGACACTGTACTTTGCTAGACCCTTTGTCCTGCACTACAGATAGGGGGAAACCACGCTGCAAAATCCCGGGGAACTTTCTTGACCAACCCGACAACCCGACATCACGACATTTTAACCCGACAATACGACATTTTTTCCCGACATCACGACATTTTTACGCGACAATACGACATTTTTAATGTCGTGGTGTCGGGTGAAAATGTCGTAGTGTCGCGTTAAAAATGTCGGGTTGTCGTGGTGTCGGGTTATAATGTCGTGATGTCGTGATGTCGGGTTATCGCCTTATGAAGGGCGACACCACGACATCACGACATGATACCAATCAGCCACCATAATAGTAGGCACCATCGCCATTGTAAATCATTTGACATTCCAGAGTGAACAGGGAGACCTATGATTGGTCAGAAATGTATCAGATTCCATACTCGGGGGTGGGGATGAAAAAACTGTTGTAGTGTTACATAATCAGATTATTTCAACTTACTTATCCTGTGGAAATACAGCTATATAGGATATATTTTGAAATTCATGGGCACTGCATTTTTCAACATTTTAGATTTTACCACAATTTGGCACTTGAAACTACGTTAACAGAGAAAAACTGTGTGGTTTTCGATGAAAGTGTTAAAAAGTCTAATATTGCATCATGATTACTGTTTTAAAGTATTTTCGTGTTTGATTTATATTGAATTCATCTCATCTTTTTGAAGAATGCATTTATGTTTAAAAATAAAAATGTTCTGTGGAATTCAAAATTCATGTGCTTTTAAATTATCAGATTCCAAACTGGGGGGTGGGGATGAAAAAGATGTTGTAGTGTTACATAATCAGATTATTTCAACTTATCCTATGGAAATACAGCTATATAGGAAATATTTTAAAATTGATAGGCACTGCATGTTTCAACATCTTAGATTTGACCACAATTTGGCACTTGAAACTACGTTAACAGAGAAAAACTGTGTGGTTTTCGATGAAAGTGTTAAAAAGTCTAATATTGCATCATGATTACTGTTTTAAAGTATTTTCGTGTTTGATTTATATTGAATTTATCTCATCTTTTCACAGAATGCATTTATGTTCAAAAATAAAAATGTTCTGTTTTATTCAAAATGCATGTGCTTTTAAATTTCTGTCTGAAATTCCGCAGTTTTCTGATGTTTGTAGAATGCCACACAGCTCATCTGAAAATGCATAGATTTTTACAATCTTTGGCCAGGGCATTGCATATATGGTTGTTTATTAGATAACAACGGATTTGTTTAAACTGCGAGTTATAAATAGACAATTTTTCCCTTATTTTTTTTATCCTCTCTTCCTGCATTTTTGGGTTGACTTTTTGGTCTAGAATTGGAGAAAATGGTTCAAATTTGCAATTTCATAGCAGTTTTGAGTAATGCTGATGATATTACAGCGGAGGGATAGGGGATGTAAAGTGTCTTTCTGCAGAGCAATCATTATGTCGGAAGTGAGATTTTCACCCCAGTCAACTTCAAATCCCCGTAGCAAAAAATCTTAACGGTCAACCCCCTACAAATTTATGATGAGAATATTGCCAAATGTGGTCCCCATTGTTCCTATAAAGATTGGAACCAACGGAATGTTGAGCAAATAGCTACAGCCTGTGATGTTACAGCCATTTAACATTGAAGTCAATGGGCAAATAATTGCTAGTCTGAGGCCATCTTATCTTAGTCTTAAAACTAGAGTTATCTTTCCCTGGGATCGTTTATTTTTAAATACCGTATTTTAATGACATGCAGATATAGTCACATGATCAAATTTATTTCCGTAATATGCATAGAGAAAATCTCGAGCAGAAAATTCCGAGTAGAAAATCTGAAGTTGAAAGTCGAATGTCAAAAGTTGATTATTGAAAGTCGAAATTCTGTTGTTGAAAGTAGAATATTTACGACTTAAAGTTGAAAAGGTGGACGGATTAGGTTGAAAAGCACGAGCGGTATATATGTTTCCCACACGAAAATGTCCATTTTGGATAAGAATTTTCTCTTTTGCTTTTTATTTTCTACTTTCTACTGCAGATCGCATTTTGAACCTGATACCCCGCCATACACATGGGTCATTCACTGTATAGACCACTAAAGGACGGAATCGATTATCAGGTCACCCAACGAAAAAATTGGCCCGAAATCTTAAAAGGGTTACGTGTCCGGATAAGCAGTTTTGACGTTCACGTCCAAACGACTCAATATTTTGAGCTGGAATTTTGAGACAGGGTAAATACACCATTCCCTATATTTTGGCGTTTAAATTTCATACGTACTCGGACTTTTATTTTTCAGACTCTGTTCAAATCGGGATAATCCCTTTAACATGCAATCACCACTCCACTTGGGGTTCCCCCTCTAATAATAATGCTTGAGATAAACTGAATAATTCTATAACTGAATAACCCTATATGTTAAAATACACTAAACTATCGCTGCCGTGCACGACACATCGCACGTCGTGCACTCAGCGAAACTAGACGCATGGCAGTAGGTCAGGCATGGCTGTACCTTGACTAAAGGCTTGAATTAACACAGGAGATTTTACTGACTGATAAAGTTTATGTTGACAACATCTTGATATTCTGTTGATTCACAGACACTTTTAGGCTCTTTTCATACTAATTTCAGACAACTATAAGACTTAATTCAGACTTAATTCAGATATAATTCAGACATAATTCAGACGTAAAAACTCTATGAGTTTACAGGGGAAATAAACTACAACATGTCAGCTACCATGCTCCCAACTCACCAAAACCATGTGCTGAGTAATCCTCAATACTTTGACTATTATTTAAAGGCTGATGGATGCATGTTAAGAACACGGATAGAACCTAGACTAATTTTCATAATTCATATACACATAAATTCTGGGTATGTGGCTGGCTATGCAAGAAAAACTACGTATAAACTATATAATATAAAGTAAACAATAAGTACTCCCCATGATACAACAAATTTGAGCCTAGGTCATATCAGGCACCCCTGTTAACTCTTACAAACAAAGGGGAATGAGACCACTAACTATTTAAGGACAGTAACATAACTTCCCAAAATTAGTTTAACTGATTTTCAAATAATAATCTATTAACTAACATACTCAACGTACTATGACAATTCAATGTAACCAGAAACTCTTTAATTTATAATACATGACTAACACTAAAAGTAGCAAAATTTCGCAGTAAGTCTAACAACCTTAATATTTCATAAATATTTAGAACACTAACATACTAATTCTACTTAAATTCAAAATTACCAATCAAGTTACTTAATTACTGAGCTCTACTTCTGCTCATACGAGCTAAAGATCATTAAAAGTGGCTCCCCGACGGGGAACCCCCTGTCTCTAAAACCAAAACAAGTTTATGTATAGGTCGCTCCAAGATTGTTTGCTTTTGAACATGTTTACCATTAGAATCCAACTTGGAGTCACCTAACACAACCTTTACTTTACGAACATGGCTATCTATGGTGGCTGATTGGTATCATGTCGTTATGTCGTGGTGTCGCCCTTCATAAGGCGACAACCCGACAACCCGACATCACGATACCACGACATTATAACCCGAGATCACGACAACCCGGCAACCCGACATCACGACGTAATATAGTTCAATATTATCCAACTTTGATAGTTTGTCAAGGTAAGTAAATATAAATATGCCAGAAAATTATTTATATCTTTGAAAAGAGAAATGAAAGTACTTTTCAGTGATATATAACATAATGGAATTGCATATTAAGACCCGTATTTTTACTTTGAATACCCCTACCCCCACTATTTAATAGATTTTTGTACCATTCGTCTTTGATCACCTCCCAAGGCAAGTAAATATAAATGTGCCAGAAAAGTATTTATATATTTGAAAAGAACGGTGAACGTGCTTTCTACTGAAATGTAGCATAATATCTGGAATTTCGTATTAAGACCCGTAATTTAGTAGTGAGGGCCAGCTTGATTCGCAGTTAGTAAAGAGTAAGTATTCTTAGTGAAGGATGAGATAGTGAGGACTGACTTGATCTCGTGGCCGCTTCAACATTAATAAATAAAGTCGACAACCCGACATCACGACACCACGACAACCCGACATCACGACATTTTTACGCGACAATACGACATTTTTACGCGACATTACGACATTCTTAATGTCGTGGTGTCGGGTGAAAATGTCGTAGTGTCGGGTTAAAAATGTCGTGTTGTCGGGTTGTCGTGGTGTCAGGTTATAATGTCGTGATGTCGGGTTGTAGGGTTGTCCCCTTATGAAGGGCGACACCACGACATCACGACATAATACCAATCAGCCACCATAGTTATCACCATCTCTAATAATTTCAATAATGCGAGCTAATGGCCTATTGTTACGGGATAAATTATCATCCACGATTAGCACAATGTCACCATCACACATATCACGACATGGTTTAATCCATTTATTGCGTTGTTGAAGGGAATTTTGTACTGCGTACATAACTTTTCATAAAAAAAAGCAAAAATCATTTGTTTCGAATTTTTCTCCCACCTGCCGACATTACCGGATGTGGTGTCAGCTTGTAGTTTACGATTCAGTCAATTTTGTTATTGTACTTCAAATGCTCGTAAATTTATATAGTGGCGATACATAGGAGAAGCTATTTTGTAGGAAAATTGTAGTATAATTATCGCTACTCCTCTCACAGATCAAAACTTTCATTATCGTTGATGACATCGGCATTAAACCGATAACGACAGGTTTTATATTATGGACAACTTCTTACAACCAGTGTATCACAGGGAATTGTAGTATACCGTATGTCCTTAAAGAAGAAATAGATGGTAGTGATTGGGCATTCAAATTATCTCGCTAATTGGTGCCACCGCGACAACTCAAAAATAATAATTACTACGGTATTTCTGAAAACTTTAATAAGAAATGTTAATTTTGGGAATATAGGTTTCGTGGAGCCTCGTAAAGATCAGAGTATATTTTTGTGGTAGTTTTTGGAGCTGACAGACCAAAAGATGTAATGACTGATCCGTTATTTTTTTTAAAGTTTCAAAGTAGTGAGCTTATATAAAGTACCCCATCTCCACTCCCGCAAATACCAGGTTCCTTGACGTGATAGCCCTGAAAGGTTAAACATATAGTGTTTCTCGGTACAGTCACAGAATAGTGTTGACATTTTCTTATTAGTGGTATTGTATTCATGAATTTTGACCGGTGCATAGGAATACTGGTATGTCGCCCATAGAATTTAGATGGTACCGAATGCGACTTGAACCTGTTGTTTTGGCGTCAGTCAGATCACGGACATTTTACTATAATTTCAGGTTAAAATTTTTGAAGAATGTGAAGAAGGATTGTTAAGAGAATTGGTTTTAAAACTTCGGCCACAGATATATTCCCCTGGAGATTATATATGCCGAACGGGAGAAATAGGTGGGTTTTTTTTTGTTATAAGAACTTTATTTTCGTTATTTGTAAATCGACGATTGTATATTCAAACAAATAATTCCATGCTTTATTTTGCAAGAAACTGACAAAGAATAACCTTTAAAAAATGATTGTATGGACAATCAAGGGCCATAATCCAGAAAGTTACGGCCCGATATGCAGGAATATCGAAAGGAATCGAGATGTTTGAAATATAAACATATATGTTAATTTTTATCAAAAACAGATGAAAATTGTGACCTCTAGCTGGCCCACAACAATTGTATTACATACTTTTACACTATTTGCGTACGGGGAGTGGCCATTTTCGGTCCAATATTCACGAAAGTTAAACTCAACTGTCATTATGGTGGAACGGTGATATATTTGAACGGGTTTAAAATCAGATAGAAATTGTGGCCTCTAGAGGGTTCAAAAGCTAAAAATGCGATTTTTTCGTACAATCAGAAGACATAATCAAAAACGTATCTACCAATATTTTCTCACTGCGCTTTGAACATTTTCAGATGGATTTAGCACTCTACAAATGTACATTATTATTATTATTATTATTATTATTATCTTTGGGTTATAAACATGCATTTTAATTTTCATCAGCATTTGATAAAAAATTGTGACTTTTAGAATGTCCACAAGCTAAAAACATGATTTTTTGTACAACCAGGGGCCATAATCCATGCATGAAGTTACGGTTCAATACATGGTAATATCTAAAGGGACCGAGATCTTTAGGATATAAACCTATATTTCTAGTTTCGTCAAAATCGGATAAAAATTGTGACGTGTATAGTGTCCAGAAACAAAATTTGAACTGACGGACTGACGTCCAGACGTCCGGACGGACATATGTAAGGACGATATAGCATGTGGGCGTAAATAAAATCGTAGATTTAACATACGTCAATAAATCATGTATCACAGTCAGTATAATTAAAATTAAATAAAATAAAATTTAATGTATATTATTAATGTGTAAAATATGGGCTATACTATATACCGGAAAACTAGCGGAAAACACCATGTTATACTGAATACTGGAAAACACCGGAAAAACACTAAATACCGGAAACACACACTCTAAATAGGTAACCCAGAACCTGGTCCTCTGTTTGCGGGGAGTTATGGTTAGGGTTAGATTTTTCCGGTGTTTTCCAGAGGATCAGCGGTGGGTCAGGTTTAAGAATTTGGGGGAGAGATTAAGTCTCCACATAAGCACTGACCTAGGATGATGAAAAATTAGTTCGTGATATTTCCTAGTTTTATTAAAAATACATACAATACATTAGATTTATATACAAAGGCGATTTCACTGTTTATTGGTGTTGGTGGCGCTGATGGTCTTCCTTGGGTGGTGCTTCTGGTATTCTAGTATTATTGTTTCTGAAGAAAAAAGAAAATAAATTTGAGGCTCTCGGGAGAGAGCCACATTAGTGTGTTTCCTACTACGGATTGGATTTTCTAAAATAATCGTGTTTGTTCCACATCACCGGGTTAGGGCTAGGGATTCTTATATCTAACTGATTTTATTTAATAACGGTTAGGGATAGGATTTGATATATGGTTTGTTTTGGGTCAGGGTGGAGACTGGTCTTATTTAATCTAATTTACTGTGCACTAGGATGTCGTTCAGATTTTTATTTTTAGAATATGCAATTATAAGTTTCTGTGTGAATATTTTCGGGTGATTTTCTTGGAGATCAGTATAGTGTTTTCTGATGATTTTGGATGCACTTGCTGCAGTTGCGCTAAATGGAACTACAAAGGGAGCTATTGCGCTAGCCGTATGAATATTCAAACCTAGGGGGGGGGGGGGCTGTTGTTTCCAATTTGTCAATCCAGAATTTTTCTCTTGTTAGCCTAAACGTTTTAATTTCTTCTGAAGTTTCAAAGTCGCTCTTGGTCTTTTCTATTGGCATGACAATGCGATCAGAAATGTCATGATTTGGTTGGTTGAAATGAATTGAGACAGGTTTGTCTTTTTTGGTGACTATGTCTAACCGGTGACCGTTAATTCTTTCCCTAAGTGCATTTTGAGTCTCCCCTACGTATTGCTTGTCACATTTTCTGCATGAGATTAGATAAATTATGTTTGAACTACTGCATGAAAGTTGGTCTAATATTGGGAATTTTGTGCCAGATGTTTTGTTATGGAAATGGTCGGATATGTTTAAGATTTTGCATGTTTGACATCTTGGATGGCCACAAATTTTGGTTTTAACTGTTGATTGTATATTATTTGTTTCTTTGGCGGCAAGCTCAGCTAGAGTGTTGTTTTTTATACGTCGTAGATAGCGTTTGGAGTATCCCCTTTCCCTTAGTTTGCTAAATACCAATGTACATGATGACTCGAAGTCGGTCTTCTGAGTACATATCCTATGAAAACGGAGAATCTGAGATTTTATGATGCCAGAGAATGTATGTTTTGGGTGAAAGGAGCTTTTGAACAATAATTGATGTGTGTCGGTTTCTTTGAAAAATACTTTAGTTTCCAATTGGCCTGTGATTTTGGTCTTGCTACTTTTAAAAACGGTAGTATCAAGGAAATCTATGCTGTTATGACTTACATTTGCGGTTAATTTGACAGATGGATGATGATTGTTCAGAATGTTGAAAAATGTCCAAAATTCGTCTAGTGTGTACGTCCAGACTATGAAAACGTCATCTAAAAACCGCCCATAGAAATCTGGTTTTAATGGACAGAGTGGCAGAACTTCCCTTTCCCACTCCGCCATGAAGAGATTTGCATAACTCGGGGCAAATCGTTTTCCCATCGCAGTTCCGGAAGACTGAAGGTATACTTGGTCGTTAAAAGCGAAGTCATTCCTCCTCAGACAAATGTAGAGTAATTTGAGGATTTCTTCGTCCGGCCTGGATGCTTGCGGGTTCCTAAGAAATGCTTTCCTAACTGCTTCAACTCCTGTGGTATTATCGATGTTCGTGTACATGCTCTGTACGTCAATGGATATTAGTATGGTGTGCTCGGGTACTCTTAACTGTTTAATTTTGTGAATGAAATCGTTAGTGTCTTTAAGGTATGATGGGTGTTGGCATGCTAGGGGTAATAAGAAATGATCTATATATTGTGATACATTGTATGATTCGCTGCCACAGTCTGATATTATTGGGCGTCCCTTGGGTAATTCCGTTTCTGGATTTTTATGTATTTTTGGTAGCGTATAGAGATGTCGTTGTCGACAGTCAGATTTGGCGGAAAGATAATCATATTGTTTTGCTGTTATATATTCCTTGTCTTGCAATTCATGTAAGATGTTGTTTATTAAAGTTGCGGTGTCCTTAAAGATGGGTTGGTCTAATTTAGTGTAATGTATAGGATTACTTAATTGTTTTTCTGCCTCTGAGATATAGTCTGCGCGATTCATTATGACACAACACGAGCCTTTGTCGCTTTTCTTAATTATTATGTTTTTGTCTTTTTTGAGGGTGTTTAATGCTGTTTTAGTTGCTCGGTTGAGATTTGTTTTTTGTGATTGTGGTAGAAGGGATGATATTTTTGTGTTCATTTCATCGAAAGTTTTTAGGATGGCTGGTGATAATGACTTTTTAGGTGGTTTCCATGTGGATTTTTCTGTGAATAATTTCTTACCTCTGCCGGGTTTGTTCCTAAAAAAATAAGTCAACGAAAGTGTTCTTTGGAAGCGATCGGTTGCCTGGGTGATGGGATCTAAGGATGTTATTGTAGGGGTTGGGATGAATTGAAGGCCTTTATCAAGAATGTTCATTTCTAGGGGGCTGAGAAGTCTGTCGCTCAGATTGACAACTGTCTGTCCTAAAGACGGCTTCTCATTCCTTTTCCCTAATCCTACTTTAAATTTCTCATCCAGCAGTTGATGATGTCTCTGGCCGTGTCCGGGCTCCAGTGGATGGCGTCGTTACCTTTCAATTCAATTTTGCCCTTAAAGTTTGGTAGTGTGGTGGCGTTTGGTGAAGGTGCAGTGCAGATCAATTGGTTGTAGCTGGTGAGGTTTTGGTAGGCGATCGGATTTTCTTGTCGGAGTCGAGAAGAAGTAGGGATTTGTGTGGTGAAGAGCTTGGTTGTTGGGTAAGCCGCTCTGGTCACCTTGAGTAGATATAGCATCTGCTCATGTATCCTTGGTCCACTTTCCTCCCTGTTGTTGAGCCCGACATGTATCACTAATTCTTCTGGTGCAGGTCCCATGTAGTTCTGGAAGATCTGTTTGATGTGGCTGATCTTGGCTCCAGAATAGCTATGGATCTCCCAGTCCCCAAGGAAGGATACAATCCTAGCCAAGTTAGAGGATCCAATAACCAGGGTCTTTGCCTTGACTGCTGGTAGGTACCACAAATCCTTCTCGTCTTTACCTTTGTAGCTGTGGGGTCTCTTTAGTGATAGGTTGAGTGAACGTCTACATCTGGTGGAAGATTTGGTGGCGATTCTAGGGTTAGGAATGATGGGCGATCTAGGGGACAGACAGTTGACAAGCGCGTTCAGTGGCGATATACATCCCGAGGAAGTAGGTGAGCCAGACATAACCCGGGGCGAACTGGTTGAACTAGCTGCACGCTTCGAGGGAGTGTTAATGCATGTGCCTTCTCCGGGGGATAATTTTCTCTTGTTGGGTGTGTTTCGTTTTGGTGTTTCCCGGAGAAGGTTGTGTGTAATGTGCATTGGTGATGTGGGAGGGTGTGTAACAGTTTTAGAGACCGTGGACAGGAGGCGATGGAACTCCGTCTTCACACTATCCTGAAGTCGCTTGTCGTAGGACTTCTTGGCCCATGCTAGGGCGTGGCTAGAGTACTCCTGTACAACATCTTTGGTAAAGTGACGTGACTTCAAGTACTCTAGTTTCTCCGCTAGCATGGCTCGGCAGTGTGTCGACAAGGAAGAGGCGACATCCTTGGCCCATTTCAAGTTCAATGTCTCAATGGTAGTGGCTATGGTAGGCGTATTCATGGCCGGCTTCACAAACTTGTTCAGGTCTTGGATCTTCCAAGTGAAACTTCTGGTTGGTGTTCTATTCTCCTGATTCTCCATAATGGTCAAGTGGTGGAGGCATTGGAGGACCTGAAAGAAGGCTTTCACGACACCTGTATTTTCTGGGGGTGGTTAGCGCTGGTTTGGTTGTCGTTTTGGTTGGCGCTGGTTTGGTTGTCGACTTGGTTGGCGCTGGTTTGGTTATCGACTTGGTTGGTGCTGGTTTGGTTGTCGACTTGGTTGGTGCTGGTAGCGGAATCCAGGTGGTGGTTGGTGGAATCCTGGTGGTGGTCGGTTGAAGCCTGGTGGTGGTCGGTTGAAGCCTGGTGGTGGTCAGTTGAAGCCGGTGTTTTCCGGTATTCAGTATAACCTGGTGTTTTCCGGTAGTTTCCGGTGTTTTCCGGTTGTTTTCCGGTGTTTCCGGTTGTTTTCCGGTGTTTAGTATTGCCGTAAAATATAGAACATGAAAAAACAAAAACAAGTATGTACAAAATCAAATTTTTGATAACAATTTGTCGCTTTTTAAAAGTCTAACGTTTTACAATATAGCTCCGGTTGAGCAAATAATTGACGTAGAGACTGGCAACGGTAATAATTTGATATGCTTTCACTCAATCAGAATGTGCATAACTATCAAAGGAACATGACAGTGTTCACATTGGATGAGATTATCGCTTTAAGAAGAGTTAAAAAAGAATGACCAGTGGGTGCAATCTCGGTTCCCTGAGAGAGGGAGGTTTATTGTTCATTTCTCTCTCTGAGGAATCACGCCGACCATTAATCAGTCTAAATTCGGTTCCTAAGCGCCTCCCGCAGTGGCTTCTGACAGGATGGATTTGTTTGAAGGAAATGCTGCCGATTATTACGAGTTACATATTAATAATCACATCATGCCATCAAAAGTTCATTTGAACTACTTTTAGCGCGCGATGTGGCTAATTCGGCGATATGAGGGTAAAATTCGTGAAATTTCTGAAGAAATGTGGGATTGAGCCGTCATCTAGGACCTATGTCAAGCGACTGACGGAGGGTACATCACGTGACATTCAAAATACCCTCTCTCTGGGAGCCGAGAATGAAATGTGTGATGAGGTTATGATAATTGATCGAAATCTATCGTTTACGTCCATTTTAGACGATCAAACTTTCTAGAATCGTCATTTGGAAACTTCTAGATTCCACGGAGGCTTCTGGAGATAGTGTTTAGAAATAATTGGAAGGTTCTGGAGGGTTCTAAAAAAATTTGAATGTTCTGGAAAGTTGTTGAAAATTTCAAAGTGTTCAGAACAGATTGTGTGTTTTAAAACTATGGAGGACTGAATGAACTCAAAAGTCTGAAGAATGGCCTAGATCTCAGCTGTAAAGATGGCAGCAGCAGGTGGAAGGCGAACAGAAATGGTATCTGATGGCGTCACGGTAGCCAAAGCTACTCTATCATTATCTTTCGAACCATCTGTATAAATTAGAGCGAAAACACCATATTTAGACCTTAAATCTCTAATGATCGAAATCGACCTTAGGTGGGGATATAGCCCACGGCGATGTGCTAAAGAAAGGAGTATTCGCTATTCTATCAAGGCTGATACCATATTCAGACAAATGAGTTTGAATGCGAATACTGAATGATGGAATAACCTTAATTTTGAGCAGATATAAATACTCATGATTTGGAAAAGATGATTTTATCTCAGCATACTACAGAACCAGCTATTGCGTATGCTGTGCCATGTATAAACTGCCACTGGAGATGTACTGATGTGCTTCTTGGTTGAGTATGGCGTCATAATCGAGTCTCGATCTTATTAAACCCCGATGTAATCTGAGCAAGAACTGCTAACCAGTCAGTATTTGATAAGACTCTCAATATATTGAGGGCTTTCATACATTTCTTTTTGAGGCTTTTTAAATGTACGGGATAATTAATAACTTCTTATCAAATATTAACCCCGGAAATTTAGTTTCATCCACAACTGGAAGGCGATTGCCATCCAAGAAAAGATCTGGATGCAAACCTCGTTTCTGACAGAAGTGCATGCAGACAGTCTTGGTTTCCCATTGTTGAAGTGAATTCAAACAAAAATGCAACTTATATTCGGTTATCCGCATGTTTCTAGAACCATAACACATCTCAAAGTCATCACAATAATGAGCGCCAATTGTACCTGGCTTAAGGCAATGGAAAAAATAACATAACATTTATCATTGCAGGATTTTTCTCCTATTGATGTTTAATGTACACTAGGGGCCAATTCGATTATGCAGTCCGGACAGTCCGGACTCTCCATTTCCATTCGTTTATTGGTCACGTGACCATTTTTGGAGAGTTCGGGTCGTCCAACCTCTCCAATTTTTCGACCGGTGCGATTGCGGAGAGTGACGTAACAAGATGGCGGCAAGGTAAGAAATTTCCTTCCAAATTTTACAAATATTTTACAAATATGAATCAGTTTCGTTGTTTTCTGACGATAATCTCACCCTACAGTCGCCTTGTAATCTTATTTGTCGATAGAATTTTGCCTCGCCTCACGTCAAATCGCTGCATTTCAGAAGCAAACATGTAATCGACTGTATGACATGTGAATCAACTTCAATTCGATTAGAGTTTCAATAGGCCTAATAAAAACAACGTCCAATAAATCGGATCATCGCCTCTAGAGGCCTGAATGAGAGATTTTATAATAACATCGTCGGCCACTTTCCTCAATTAATTAGCTACATCAGATTTAATATTGTTAATAACTGTTGTTTTTTTTATTGATTGAACACTTAAAAATGCACAAATAGTGTCATCTGTGATTTTTGTTTTATTTTGTTTTATTTGTTTTATTTTGTTTTAAATTTTTTGTTAATACTCATTTTACTTGTTCATATTTTATTTTTTATAGAGTAATTGCGAACTCACTCTTTGTATTCAAAAGCGTAACAAAGACGCCAATTAAGATAACAATTCCATTGTAATGATTTATTTTCAGTCAAGAAATAAAGTTTACATTTATAAAAATATTCCTTTGAAAGTGTTCACAATCTTTCAATATAAAGGCCGTGCTTTCTGCTATAATTGACACAACTTTAGGCAAGTTATATTTTATTACTCTCCAACAATCTGTCGTCTCAAGATGTCTCTTTTGTTAGCACCCTGAGCATCATTTTCCAAGACACCTGCTGGATTATGTCCCAGGTTATCATTTAAACCATTCTCTTCGATATTTAGACCCTCAAGGTCATCATTTGACATGATGCATACATTGTGTAGGACAAAACAGGACATAATAACTTTGATTGTTTTCTTAACTGACCTACAATTCAACAACATTAGTCTTCGAAATCGACCTTTAACTCTCCCAAATGATCTCTCAATGATTGATCTATTACTTGATAAAAGATAATTGAATCTTCTCTGTGCTTGAGTAAGATTACCATCATTTCTATAGGGTATGATCAACCAACTCTTACAAGGATATCCTCCATCCCCAATTAAATGCCTCTCGCCAAAAAGATGATTATTATCCCAGAGATCGCTGTTTCGTACAACACGACTATCATTCACATTGCCCGGCCAGCCCACACACACATGGGTATACACTGTTAGAAGTCATTCTGTATTTTTACATATAAATTGACTGGCAGCAAAGTTGCCAGTCAATTCAACTGTATTTTTACAAACACCTGTATTTTTACCAGTATTCTGTGAAAATACTTGACACTGTAAATTTACTACTGCATGTAAAAAAACTTAATATCAAGTTTTTTTAATACATTATACAGTAAAATTACATATGATTTTAACATGCAGCTACAGTAAAAATACAGTTGAATTAACTGGCAACTTTGCTGCCAGTCATTTTATATGTAAAAATACTTTGTAACATGTTGAACTGAAAACACATTTTTCAAAAAATTTCACTTCACTGGTAGATTATTTTAAAATTTTAACTGATTTATCATTAACAACACAAAATCACTTCAAACATTTTAATCATGATTAAAAAAGAACACTCCAAAGAAATTATCATTAAGGTTTATTTTTCTTCCTACATTTATTCTTTCTCAATTTAATCAAATATTCACAACAAAGTAAAAAAAGCAGTTGCCAGGCATTGCCACTAAAATAATAGTATGAAAATAAAAAGTCTGTGTAGAACTTTCTCATATGAAAATACAGTTAGGCTTATGTCCGCCAGCTGAAATCCCCAAATAAATAGATGACATACCAATTAAATATATATTTAAGTGTATTTTTAAATCAGATAATAATTGTGACCTCTAGAAGGACCACAAGCTAAAAAGCATGATTTTCTGTACAATCAAGGCGAATAACTCATTAAGTTACATGCCAATATCGAAAGGAAATGAGATCTTTGGGATATAGACCTATATTTCAAGTTTCGTCAAAATAGGAAACAAATTATGACCTTTAGAGTGTCTACAAACAAATCGTTGTTCAGAGGGACAGAGGGAAATGTAAGAGTATAAACAAAAAACAAAACTACTCATCCCAGAGTAGACATAATATAACAAAATCCTACTAACACAATTTAAAATGAATGTGCTATTTACATTGAAAATTCAATATTTAAGAATATCTGACATGTACTGGCTTTAACCACAAATCATAGGATCAAATGGATAGTGCTTTAATGCTACAACATGATCATATTTTATCTTGTACAGTGAAAGAGGAAAAGGATTTAATACATCTTTAAATTTTAATATACACAAATTTCTCCTATGTGTAAAATCAATGTTATATAGACCCAAATCAGATCTTTGACAGATATATTGTTTGCAAATTATGTAAGGGTCTCCTTTGAAAATAACACAAAGATCTACTTGTCCAAATGTTATGATACCATTAAGTATCTTTAGGACAAAAATTAAACCATTTTTGACGATAATGCCATTTGATGTGAAACTACTAGCAATTTGAATGTGAGATGATTCCCTCAATGTATCATTAATAATACACTGTACTTCAATATCAAACATAGATATTTCAACATCCGTTACATTTTCAAAACTTGCTGATAAATTAAATAAATTTCCTGCATTACAATATGCTTGTAACAATTGATGTTTCATAGCTAATGTTTTCGTAACATTGATAAAATTCTTAAAGTTCCGGACACAACGTTTGAAAAAAGTATGCTTGCTTTCAAATCTCATAGTCCAGACATGCATTAATGGACCATACTGTGTTATCAACCATGGATAATGTTGTAAGTAATGATGCTTAGGCCTTAACTGAATATCGGGAAACAAATTTGTTCGCATATCAATGTAATCATTAATTAACGATTGAAGAACACCTATTTGGTTTATAGATATCTTATAAGAGCAAATATACTCAGTTAATTCCCTCAACAAAAGAATTATTCTCCAAAGTGGATTTTCAGGGTCAATAACTTTCTCACCTATAAATACTGGAAGAAGTCTCAAAAATGTCCAATTTTGGACAGCATGTCCTTTAAGACATGTCAGATCAGTTTTTAATAGTGCTGGTCTGTTACTAGATTCACTGCCATGGAGTGACATGTGCTTTATTTGTTGATTTATGGTTTCAACATTGAACCATTTCATTTTTTTAATTATTTCCTTAAGAAATAATGTCAGATCATATTTGACCACACCTTCAAACAGATCATGTCCTATGCAGGGTGGGAGACCAGGATTACAAACATGAAATCCAAGCAAATTATGAAATAAACATTCTGACTTTATGCCCATGTCGTGTAGAAGATCATTATTTTCTATATTATGGATTGACTGGGTATATGATTGCCTGTTCCTTAGGGGTGCATATACATAATGATTGTTAACCCACAAATCTCTATTTACACAACAAAACCTACAAAAATATTTAGCATTTCCAAAATTTGTTACAAATCCTCCAATCCAATGACTACCAAGGTTGTCCCCGACTAAACAAAGTAAATTAGCTTTTACAAATATATTATTGCTTAAATAAACACCAGTAGAAAGGTCCTTAATATCTCGAATTAGTGGATCTAACACTTTGTTTCCAAAATATTCTAAGTCAGATTCTTTACATATAAGGGCTAATTGCATGTTTTCTATTTTGCTTCGAAACTGAGGATAAAAGTCAGCCAATGTAAAATAAAATCCCACCAATTTGAAAGTTTTTTTGGCAGATCCCAGCGGATTGACTATTTCGAAGGCATCCTGATACATCACTAGCTTTAATGCCGATGGGTTTTCTGAAAAATAAGGATTTCTTTTAAAGGATTCACCGTCAATTATATCAGTAAAAATATTGTCGAAACATAAATTTTGTGGGTGTTCAAGCTGATGTTTCACACTGTTATTGCTTAATAAGGAATCAAGGGTTTGTTTCAGAGGTACGTAATGATACTGACATTTCTTATTGCTGCCATTTAAGCCAAGCTCAATTGAAATTGGCTCAACTAACCCAAAAGTCTCCTTATAGAATGCTTGTCTTTTAAAATTTGATGTAAATCTGTGTTCTTCTGAATTAGAAAAAAATTTTGTTAAGAAGTCCTTATTGAATTCAGACTGGAGTATATTTCCAATGTCTGTGTTAGATCCATCAAGCCCATTCATTTTATCTTTTAAATGCAATTTCAAATTAGAAAGGGAAAGAGAATGAAGATAAGAAATATTTGAAATTATGTCATTTATTGTACTTATAGGAATTAAATGCACTGTTTCAAATTTTAACAAAGCTAAACCTAATACATGCTTAAAATCCTCAGTTGTAGTTAGTGCATTAACATCAAATTCCTCATTATCCTCATCAAACCCATTGTTGTCCAGAACTGAATTATTGTCATCATCTACTGAGATTTCATTAATTGGGTTGGGTTTAAAACTAATTTCAATATCATTATTTTGTAAACAACGATGTTTCCGTGACATATGTGAAGTAAAAGAGGATTTAACTTTAAAAGTACCAGTACATCCATGAACTGGACAGTTGATTGATTGATAATCACTAATGTGACTTTTCATATGACTAATAAGTTCTTTCCTACCTTTTAAATTCTTTTGACATTCAGGTATATTACAAACATATTCACTAACAATGACTTTATCTTTATAATCTTTATTAGTATGATTACGAGAAATGTGACTCTTAAGAGAAGTGAACCGAACAAATTTACCATTGCAATTTGGATAGCAACAGGGATATATTAAATTCTTAATATTTCTATGTAGCCGATAATGACTCAAATAATGGCTTATACTATCAACTTCCTTCATGCAAAATTGACAAATGAGATTCATTTCTTATTGGATGTTCCAAAATTCTTGGATGTTACTGACTTAAATAATGGCTAATACTATCTACCAACTTCATAAAAACAAATGAGATTAATTTCATATTTGATGTCAGAAAATGCAGAAAATTATTAAATGTTCTCAAATTCAACAATAGTTTAAGTATCTAATTCAAACCGTCGCAGCTTGGATATTAGCTGTTATACTTGAGCATTGACAGTTTCTTGTGTTCTTTCTTTTCCACCTTTTGATCCTGTTGTCAAGTTTATACCAAAACATACCCTAATGTTCTCAAATTCAACAGTAGTTTTAAGAGTCCAGTTGATCTAATTCAAAACCCCGCAGCTCTGATATTAACTGTAACACTTGAGCATTAACAGAGTTACGCGTGTTCTTTCTTTTTCCACCTTTAGATCCTCTTGTCGGGTTTATCCCAAAACATACCCTAAAAAATATCAACAAAATAATTCTTATTTTCGTTTAAATTGAAACAGAATATATACTGGGGGCAGGCCCGTAGCCGGGAAGTTGTTTTGGGGGGGGGGGGGGGCAAAGATGTTTTCGGGAGGGCAAACTAGCATGGGCATCTGCATAAATTTTTTCGCAGCTACTGGTATTTGCGGTTAAGGCTAATTGGAGCGTAGAATATTGGGGGGGGGGGGCAAGACTCAGTATTGGGAGGGCAGTTGCCCCCCCCCCCCCTCCTGGCTACGGGCCTGACTGGAGGTGCAAAATGGGAGCTTAAAAACGAAATAATGTCTTTTCATATTGTTTTCATTACAGTTTTTTTGCTCTTGCGCATGAACTATACACATCATTTTGAGTGAATTTTCCACAACATTATGATTGAATTAACCACAACATTTTGCGTAGTAAGCTACGTAAGTCACTTTCCTGTGCTCAAAGGAAACTGTTTCAATAAATTAATAGAAAAAACATTTTTTAAAACCAAATAACTTTCAAAAGAAAATAAAATTGGTATCAGATAGTCACACATGTGGGTACATCTAACGTTTCACCTTCGGAGGAAAGGTGATCACATACAAAATAAACTTCAAGAAAACAAATATATTGCATCTACCGTCGGCAACCATTCTCAATTATATAATTTGAAGTGATTGTGTGTATAGACACAAATATATTCTATCAACATCTATTTTTAGTTGTTCTACCTAATTCTTGCTAACATTTTAGGACACTACCTGATTAATATTATTTAAGAAATGTTAAAATCACTTACCGTTGCAAAAATTCTAATGAGGAAGACGCAGCCTTTAAATACTTCAGATCTAATATGTAATAAACAGCGAACATCAACAAAAGAGCATCATCCAGCTTTTCTAAGACTTGAATAGACTTACTTTCAACTATTACATGGAATAATGTGCTTGTGTATAGGTTGCCTGAAAACATGAAATATAATAATTACATCAATATTATTAAATCAATCTAGCTAGAGATTTTTTGTAATCGAGTTGCAGGACTGGAATTAACGGCTGGGTGCAGTAACCTGGTTACAGATGGTAACCTGCAGGAATTGAGAAGTAAAAGATCAGTATTTAATAAAATTTGGGAATGAAAACTGTTTTTCTTTTTGTTTTGTTAAAATTTCATTAATATTGTACATGAACAGATTTTGTAACACAAACAATATATGAATCAGTTCTTAACCCTGTCTATGTACACACACTTACAAGTCAAAACTTTGCCATGACATTTTTTGTGTGGTATTTCAGTGTAGTACATATTACACAATTTTCGTCTTAAAAGGGGGTACAGAATATAAATGTATACTTACCAACCACAGCTATAACTGGTGCCCCTTCTGTTCTTGCTTTATCTTCAATATTTTTCTGATCACACATTTGCTGAAATAGAAAGAGCAATATTGAAATAAGTTGGTGTACAGGGTGCTACTTTCATAACAGCAAAATAGTTAACTACGGTAATTTGTTTGAAAATGCATTAAAAGAATACAACCAAGTACTGATATAGAGAGAGACCATCAGTGTAGGCTTACATAAAGACACCATAAACTTTGTGTAGTAATTTTTATTAATGGTATTATTAAAATAACTTACAGGATAATACTCGAGAAATCCATCTTCTTTGAAATAAGAAAATATAAGTTTAACAAAACATTGTGTGTCTGGATAATTGGTCTCTGTAATTTTTTTAAATTCTTCTACTTCTTCAAATATTTTTTTTATTTCTTTCCTTGACCCTTCTAGCTTTTCCATATACTTCAACAATGTTTTAATTTTTGATGAGGAATGAACAAAAAATTCACGCGGTAGATTCACACCTGTGAGTTTTTCGAAGTGTTTTAGTGCACAGGTTTTCGTAAAAAGAAATGGCCAGTTTTTTTCTATTTCAGCAATTGACATATCACCCCTTGAAATCTCCTCCCTTTGGAGGGGATAAGTTTTGTTCATTACTTCAGTAATAAGTGAAAAATCTACATCTGTGAATCGAGCTTGTCTTTTGAGAAACTCTTTTGAATCCAAATATTCTTCTCTTGGGATTTCTTCAAAAATGGCCTCGGTTAACCATCCATAGCCCCTTTTTGTGGCGGGAGACTTACTACATCCAGAGCCTGAAGACAACCTTTTTCTGTTCAAATTGTTTAACCTGTCTTGAATTCTATTGATAAAACTTGAATAGCCACTTCCGATTCTTGTGTCACCAAATCTGTCCATTAGTGAAGTTTTATAAGTGTCAACAAGTTTCGATGATACTATGTAAATATCTCTTGAAGTTGGTCTGCTGCATACACCTGTTATGTCATCAACAAGAATACGAACTACCTCTCTTCTGTCTGACTGTGACGGTGACCGATTATTTTTACAAGATGTTAAAAATGACTTCGGAAATTTTTCCCAGGGTATTAAATAAGATGTAGCCCATGCAGTTTGACATGTAGGCCTACTTCGGCACTCTGAAGGACCTGGACTTTCATCTGTACTTGAATCAGATACGCCCATGGATGCTATTGAACTAGCGGCTATTGAACTAGCAGTAAAGCTGATGCTACTGTTTGGACTGTTAGGAGGTTGTAAAAGTGTAAAAGAGCCACCCTCGCATACAGGAACCTCTACAAATAATAAATATAAGATAGTTTAGATTAAGTTTACACTATCAAATTGTAGTTTAAATAGACAATACTGGTGTTAGTCATTATCAGGCTGACCATAAAAATATATGTTTTTTAAGATTTATTTTTTAAAGTCAGAGGTGTTTTGCTCCGAGTTCGATTGATTGATATTGGGTCTTGAACCTTTTCCGGCGGTGGGGGGACATTCGTCTTCTTTATTGGCAAACAAATCAATACCAATGACATCATGATTTTAAATGATGCATGACTCGCACATGATTTGCCACGAACTTGAAGTGTGAATTTTCTTCAACACATTTTTAACAATCGTGCGAGTTGTGCCTTCATTTTTCTCGAAAACGGATATTGAATATATCCTCGACATGTTAAAAACGACACTCAACAGTCATACAGGCAGAATCATTTCATGGAATGGACATGCTTTCGTCTGCAACCATAATGGGTCACAAAAGGTTAATAAAATACTGTAATCAATTAAAGTGTACATCAGTGGTGGCTATCTCATGCTTGGCAGCGAGTAATAATCGAGTCAGAATTTAAAAAGATGTTAACGGAGTAGCTGTTTATTGCATCCTTAATAGTTAGATCAAGATTAAAATTTGGGCTAGTGCATTTAATTACAATTTGATGGCTCAACTGTCTTGAGGCTAATGCACACTTACTGTAACAAATATTTTGCACATACATTTTTAGCACATTGCTTCTCTGAATAGGGCAATATATAAGATGCTTACAACAGATTGAGTAGGCCTTTATTATCTTTTAATGTGTGAAAATATCATCATGTCTCTGTCACATATGGGAGGGAACTCAAGACATTCCTCTTTTTGGCAGTTTAGTTTTCATCTATCAATGCAATTTGACAAGAGATTATTTCTTACAAAACTAAATACAGTTGCTTTAACATACCTGCTTCTGTTGACTGTTTAATTATTTTCAGGACCTTGCGGGCTTGAATAAGTGACATAATATTGATATCAATTAGATCATTAATTTCAAGGTATTTTAAATCATGTTCCTGTTCTACTCCTATGGCATTTAGTTTCTCAACCAAAAGCTGTACGTAGTTGGTTATCACTAAGAAAAACACATTGCTCCCTTAGATGATTCAGTATAGAATTGGGTGTTTTAGCTGAAATGAAAGAAATGCACTCTACAATCCAGCAACAAATTTTATCACAGGTTCACTTCTAAATCCAGATAGTACTCCTATTACAAACAAAACTACAGCAAAATCCCATGTCATAGTTCTGAAAGGTGTTAAAAAAGTCTCAACAAATGTCGGAATAAGTTTTTGAGATATGATAGAAAAAGCTGTTCGTCCAATCTTTAAAATATATAACGCAATAAAAATAATGATCAACATTTTTAAAAGCATTTTATTTTTGTGGAAGTTACAACCTTACTACAGTTCTGAATTTTTGCACAGAGAAGCCTCTCAATGTGATTATGCAAAAAAAGGTATTTGAGTCATAGACACAACTTGTCACAAGCAGGTCACAGTGGGTCAATTTCGAGTTGCGTAATAATAAGCAGACATTCCAAAATTTTGTGTTTTTACCCTCTACATCTGCGTGACTTACAGTATCTCAAAATACCACGTTTTGTGAACAACCCTATTTTAAGCGTCATTATTTCATTGATAGGCCTACCGGTACTATATTTAGTCTTATTACTGACGACTGGATGTTAACGGCATGTCTGGTTGATAACACGGTCATTTCAATCTTTCACTTCGACAGGAAGTAAACAGAATACTATCGCTATGAAAGCCAGCATTTGATTGGCTGAATGTAAACAGTATATCGTGTTAGCCAATCTCAAGTCTTGTATGAAATGCGTTATTGCTTCCAGTAGGATAGCTATGTATAGAAGGCTTACTGTATGCACTTACGAATGAAATAAGAAAAAATATAAAAACCCACGAAGACTACGTGCAGTAGAGGTGTGTAAATGCTGTGTGAAGCACATAAATTGTACAAACTATGACATAGAATAATATAATTTTCTCACATCAACGGCAAATTCTGTGTGTAAATTACGCAGCGTCCATCAATATTTGCATTAATTTTTTTTAAAAATGCGACCTCTGGACACAAGTGGCACTTACAATACAACCTTTCAGAACTATGCCAATATGGCATCGCTATGTCACATGTATGTGGCCTGGTTAAAATCGCCACTTGACTTAGTATATTTCTATTATACTTTGAGGGATCATATTCATTATCTATACATCTGTCTCCATTGTTGTCATATTTCGATTTTTCCGACTAAATCAAATTATTTACTTTTTTTTATGTAGGCAACTCAGGTGTGTATATGGTCAGTGACAGTAGCCTAGTATAATAGTATTGAATAGTTTTTCATGCGCGTGTCATGTTTGTGAAGAAAATAAAATGGTCATACTCATGGCATTGACAAAAACACAATATAACCAGACATATATTTTAATAAATCAATGATTTTTGTTTCAATCTAAGCCATTTCAATTCTTAAACACGAGTGACGAGCATAGGATAGGGAGGACAGGAAGAAAATGAAATAGCTTTCATGACCTCACGTGTCCTGCCTAGATCATAATGGCGGAGATTGACGTCATAGACATTTTTACTGCATGGAGAAAGCCGTTACATCTTTTCTAAAGAAATTTTGAATAATACTATATAAGTAGTTGACATTGTGTTGACAAATTACTAAACAAATCAATTTTTAATGAATTGATTGATATAACTGAAGAAACAGTTACCACAAAAATCAAAAGAATCACCAACCTGTTGAATTGTTCATCGCCATGCTGAGAGTGAAGATTTTCCCGCCACGAATCCGACGTCATTCAGTAATTCGCGACATACATCTCATAAATACACTGTCATAGTTTTAGTGCACAAAAGTTTCTGGTTTTAAAACATAATTAAATACTATAGACTGACATAAATAAAACATGAATTTGAATCAGAAACAGGGTATAAAATAATTTATATTTGTTCTTGTCTATTTTACGACAACTGTATCGAACACATAGCTGAGTTTACGTTGCGATAACTTGTAAACCATCGAGATAACTGTCATTCCGTGTTAAAATACATGGGAAGAGTTATATTACAAGTTTACTGTATACTGTTTACAGTTAAATTGATAGTAAATTTACGATGATTTCTAACAGTGACTCATGTCTTCACGACAAACAGCCTGTATATTCATAGAATAATACCCCTTCCTGTTTATGAAAACCTGTTTATCATTTCTTGGGGGGGCTTTTATTTCAACGTGAGTGCCATCGATAAAGCCAATAATTCCAGGAAACCCATTCTTGTTGAAATAATAATTACTTATTACTGCCTTTTCTTGATCATTTGGCCATTTTATATAATGTCTGCGCAAATGAACTCCCAATGCATCAATGACATTGCCTATACATTTAATAACAGTCGACTCGGTTATGTTAAAACGATCTGATATCTGCTTTGATGTGTCCTGGGAACCGAGGTACCAGAGAGTTACAAGAACTTTTTTCTCAACTGGGACAGGTGGTTTTCCATGCGGAACTTCTGGCTCTTTTAAAGATGGGCACGTAACTACTTGTCTGCATAATATCTCGTAAGTGGATGGTGCCATTCTAAAAAGTTTCTAATTGTCCACTATATCTGTGACATAGTTGCCAATCTTAATTCTGTCTGATCGCATTCTGAAATTATAAAATGGAAAACTAGAAAATCCGGCCTGGCAGGCCCCCTTTTGCTCGGGTTTACAATTTTATAATCTCGCAAGAATATCCAATATGACTGGCGAAGGCTTATTAAATTGACCAGTTGTAGTCTGGAATACGTAACGATCGAGGGATAGAACCTAGTTTTCTAAAAACAGTTGTCTGTCTCAAAATCAGGCATAAACTAAATTTTATTTTGAATTTATTTTTTTGCCTATCTTCAAAATACAGCCCATAACCGGAGATCCAGATATTTATTATACCCCCAAATGATTAATTTAACCGACTTACAATGTTGACAATAAAGCAATATTTCGTCTTCTTTTGACGTGCTCTCGCTGTCAATTTGATGGATCCAGGAGATTCTCTAGAATCAAAACTAGAGTTACAGTCGCCATTTTGGTTCTCCACCTGTACTCGATTACACCGTAAACGCGGACAATCCGGATTGGAGAACGTGGAGAGTCCGGACTGCATAATCGAATTGGCCCAAAGGCATCCGAGAAGAAATTGGATGATGAATTGGATGCAAAAGTACTTGTCAGAGAAATAGCAATATCAGGAAATGTTGTTAATTCTACGAATCCCATCCCATACGTACTTTGATGTGGTACGGAAATTGGGGCGTAACCTTGCCATGAACATGTTTTTGTTGGCCGTATGGTTCTACGCGCCATCACCCGGACCATTTGCTATGTCCATGGTAGGACTATTCTTAAGGCGCCTCAGAATCAGCGGATTTTCAATCCTAAATATACCATGGTTTATTGAAACGTTTTGGTTCAGTCGTGGTATTTGGAATCGCCTGGTGTGAATAAGGCCATGGGTTTGGTTTTCCACCTGCAGCTTCTATTTTACGCCCCCACCCTGGGGTGTAAGGGGTTATAACAATATACCCATTGTATGTCCTGCGTGTCGTAAAAGGCAACTTAAAGGATCACTGTAATGGGGCAACGTGTTTGCCGTACGTTGCCACCTGTGTCGGTGAAAACATTGGTAATTAAGCGAGGATTTGGCTTGCGATTCGTTTCTCTGCAACACATTATAGGTTCACCTATACGAAAGGTCAGAGTGGCTCACTCTGATCAATCGACTTTGGTCCTTTTTCTAGCTCTTTAGAATTTACCTTTTCCGATTGTACAGCTTTGTTGTTTTTACACTCTGCAACTTAACCTTTGTGTCCTATCTACATTATTTACATTCCACATCAGGTTGGTAAGTTATTTTTACTTCTTGGCTTGGGTATACCCCTCGTCGAGCCCTGATGCCACGCGCTGCTTATCCGCGCTAGACCCCCCCCCCCCCTAGTAGGGCAGGCAGTAGCCCGGGGATGAAGAGGGGTGAATACAAACAAAATACGTTCATGGAGTTCTCAATTCCACCCCAATTATTGAACGATAGAAACAGAAACGTCATGATTCAGAGGACGTTTCTAACATATTCAAAAATAAAATGACAAATTCATGGCCAAGTTTTCTCTTGATTCAGCGCTCCTCTACTATCTAAAGTTTCACCTTTTTTATAACCAATTAGGGCATTGCACTGATCAATAAATTCCAGTTGTGATTCGCTGTCGGTATCTTGAAGGCAGACGTGAGGATGAAATGGTGCAATACCTTTCATCACAAGGTGTACAACATGTAAAACCAATAAGAGCGCGCCATGGAGATAGGTGATTCCTACAAGCACCTATATTTTCACGTTCAATTGTCCTGACACACCGAAGTCTCACAAGGCAGGTTATTTATACATACCTGTGGATTCTTATAAATCAAATTCTCTTCGTTGCTACAAATGCCAAAAGATCGGACACAGCAAAACTGTCTGCTGGGGTAAAGATAGGTACGCTCGCTGTATTCATAATGGCCGCGATAGTGCACCTGCCAGGCTGAGGTTTGTTGTGTAAGATGTAAGATAAAGCACTTTGCTTATTCCCGTGAATGTCCTATTTCCCAAAAAGAGAACAGAATCAACAGGGTATGCCCGAGCGTAAAATACCGTATTTTGATTCGCGAAAGCGGTGTAGCACTTTTGCCTATTGCACCACAATGGAAATCGTTCTCAAATGGAGTAAAAGTTTCTGCCAAAAACATATCTGTCCAGACAGACGTAACCTGGCCTGATCAAGAGGAAAAGCCCACTGAAATAACATATGATCATATTAAAGGGGTCTCGAACTTGTCTAAGACGCGTGACACCTCGGAACAAGGTACTGCGAGTCTACCTGTGAGTCTACCTTGCCTCCAACTGAAGTTGTCGGGATTAATCATTCTACTTCAAATTTAAATGGCAAGGAGGCACCTCTCCTATATCCCTCTAAATTATTACTTTTGATCCCAGGTCCACTGGGTAAGGATCACAGATTAAGTTACTCCACCCTCACAAGAGCAGGTAATACTACCAAAAAAAGACAATAAATAACAAAGTAGTGAGATGGGGATGAAAAAGGCTCTACAATAAATATAGGGGGTGATCTGATGCACGGTATTACCGTCAAAAATTAGCTATTCCTGACAATGGTAAAGTCCAACTATTAATTCAAAAATACAATCCTTTAGCTATTAGTTTACGAAAAACTTTTTTTAAAAGAAATCTGATACTTTGTCTTTTAGCCATGTTGTTAGCTATCATCAATACTCAAGTAATTCTCCCAAAGAAAAGTTGTCTATAGCGACTATAGCATACATTAAATTCTCCCCCCTTAACGTGACAGATAATGTCTAACGTCTAAGCATAAAAATCCTGTAATCTCATCTCTTCAAAGGTCAGCTGTAATATCCAAAGAATGCATAAAATCCTCTAAAAAAACTGATATCAATCAATTCTATCATCAGCAATATATATGAATATTAACCAACCACGGTTTTTTTTTTAAATTGAATTTAATAAGTAATGATAACAATAAATCAAAAAGTATAAATCAATATCACAGAAATCATATATCAATATCACAGAAATCAGAATCAGAGAACCTGTATAATCATACAGTATCACAGTAATCAGAATCACTTAATTGGTATATAATCATACAGTATCACAGTAATCAGAATCCAAGAATTAGTATTTGTAGATTGGAATCAAATATCATAATTTTAAAAACAATACAAATCAGACTCATTTTAATAAAATATCTGTTTTGAAGGCTAAAAATACAGTTTTTGCCAAAATGACGTTACTTCCGGTGACAGTAAAATGTGAAATTACTTGTATGAAATCGTAAATAGCATAAGGTATCATACACTGGAAACTTTATGAAAATCAAATAATAATTGACACTTTTATGGACCAAAAACCTTGAAAAGTTACCTGTTGAAAATCGTCTATTTCTCCGCAACTGAACAAGTTAGAAACTATTTTGTGATATCTATATGATCGTACGAGTTCATTCTATTATTTGATTGGAATCAAATATTAAAATTTGAAACAAATAACAAATACGACTCATTTGAATAAATTACTGGTTTTGAAGGCTATAAAAACAATTTTTGTCCACATTACATCATTTTCGGTGACATTGAAAATGTTGAATTGGTTTGACCTAGTTAAAATTGACATTACGCATCAAATGGTGTCACTTTTATGAAAATCGAATAATAATTGACTCTTTTACAGGCAAACTAGCGTAAAAAGTGACTCATGCAAAATTGCCCATTACTCGACAATTGCTCATATTACAAACTAATTTTCACATACATTCTCTTCGTATGGATTATTGCTACTAGTTGATGAAAGTTTCGAAAAAATATATTAAAATATGAAAAGCCTGAATGGGTTGTGAATAGCTCATTTTTTCACCTTTTTTCGCCTTTAAATCGAAATGATCCGAAAACGAAATAAAAATTAAAAATAAACTGAGCGCGATGATTTCTGTGCCTTAACAGGGCACACCCTTTCAGTCATACCAGATTTGAAAAAAATAATATTTGCTTTCAAAAAGTGGTACCGAACTGTCAAAATTGCAGTTTTTGCTAAATTTACGTCACTTCCTTTATCGAAAGGAAAATGTACCGGTAACAAAAAAATGACATTTTGGACCACGGAGCATATGAACTTTGTTTTATACAAATAGAACAATAAATAATTAATCCAGGACTGATAAACTGAATTAGCCAATGGGGGGCCAAGGAAAAATACGGTGACAAAAAATGTTGACATTTTTGTTCAAATCAGATGACTCTTTAACCCTAGGTAAAATACCACATAAAAATATTCATTAATAAAAAAGTTTTTCGTAAAAATTTAAATTTTCAAAATTTGGCGTCTAATATCTCCGAAGATTCGTCGAAAATAAAAAAATGTAAAGAACTGTAGCTATGTGCCTTGTCTCCGGCTATGTCAAAATGTATCAAATATTACAATCCGACAATTATTGATAATATTACGGCAAAATTTCGAAAAACGACAACTTCGGCGATTTCGGACATTTCGCACTGTCGCAGAACGTTAGAAATAGCTTTAAAATTTAAATCAAACCCACTTTCCCAGTAAAACCGAAGACATCGAATCGATCCGACAAGTAGTTTCTGAGATATGCTCAAGTGGAAAAATAATAATAATAATAACTAGAACTGCGAAGCAGTAATGACGGGTTTCACCGGTGTCCCGTTACCCTTGAACATATGTCACTTCCGGTACCGATGAAACCATTAAACAGGTTTCCAAATAAGCATTGCACACATCAAATAAAATTGACGCCGAATCAACCAAATCCAGCAATATCAATTCATTTTATACATTTTTTATTTGTAAGTGTACAGTACTTCCGGTGATAATGAAAATGTTCAATTGGACACAGATCACTAAAGATTTTCCTATTGACTCCAATGTTAATTCTCGTATCTTAGACCGGCTCAAACTTTTTCCCAAATTTTCGTTGGGTAGAACGCTTTCTACAACAGATGGAGCAACATGTGGCAACCACTTGCCCAAAAGCACGTATGAGGTTCTTCATGAAAAACTTGAGATACACAAGCTGGAAGTAGAGACAAGTAAACATGCAATTTCAGGCCCTACATTTCAACCTAACCAACCTCTCAACTCTTGTATCCTTCCGCATCAAAATTATGAATATTCACCAAAACCTGGCAGAAAATGTATTTTCAAACCCTTTTCCTCGATTCTACACCAAAAAGTCAACAAAAATCGCCATGCAAAAGGGGGAAAAAGGAAAAGGGAGAGGAAGACTAAAAATAGCTTTGGCCCTTGTTTCGTGGGTGACGGCGTAGGAATATTTGGTGATCTGTGTCCTATATAGGGGTGAAACTTCAGGTATCACCAAAAGGCCCTTTTTATTTCCTTCCCATGTGTTCTGGCAACATGCCGGTGAAAGAAAATCAAAATCAAAGAATAACTGTAAAAATGATGGCCCTTTAAGTACACATGCTGCTTTATGTACACTGGTGCATCTCAGGTCCATAGGCCTTTTGTGCTAAAATTTAAAAATCTTTCTTATTAAAGGCAGTATCTGAGTTCTGTGAAAAAATTAGACAAGTTACAAAGAAACTATATAGAAAACACTCATAATTTGGAATTTTTTTCAAAAATATAATTTTTTACTGCCATGTGATGAAAAATGTACAAAATTTACATGTAGCATCTCTCAAAATACCAATAATTTTCCACTTTTTTAAATATCCCGACGGACAAGAAATATGTTTTTAGAATCTGTGGACAATATGCAAACAGAAATAATGCAAACCAGTTGCAATGATTGTAATATTAGAGATCTATACTGAAACATGTATGCCTACCCCCTGAACATGCCACTGATTGAATTAATCTAATCTATGGTTGCAGAACTTACATTACCAAAGGAATCTGTCTAACAGCTATGTTTTACCATCCCTGGCTAACATATGCACATATAAACTAAAATAGGTGCAATAAATATGAATTATGGTTAAAAATAGGCCTTGATGAATGAAAAAAATGCCATATTTGGTCTATGATCACCCCTCTCTAACAGAAGGGTCACAGAATACACAATTTTCACAAATTTGGGAATATTTCAATGTTTCCAACATCTCAAACCTCAGAGGCATGTTACAAATTTGTATTGCAATCCTTGTGCTGAAGCAAGATGTCTGGAACTTTACATTAATTTCCTGAAAAAAGAAGTCAAAAAAGTAGTCATGACAGAGTTGACAACATAAAAAGAGGCCTGAAAAGGAGAAAAATTAACATTTTATTGTTTTATAGGCAACATAAATGCAGAAAACACCACAAATGCTGGATTTTGATAAGAAAATATTGAACATTAAACTGACATTTACACATCTACACCAGTTTTATATCTGGGTCTGGTCTCATTGGCCTGAAATGCCTCAGGGTTCTACGTTTGACTCTGAACAAATAAGGGTTAGAAATCCTTGAAATGCACAAAAAAAATATTTTTGGGTAAAAAATAACATTCTTAGCTGTAATTCAACCACAAATTCCAATTAAGATCATTTACATGTCAACACAGGTGCATTTAAATCCCTCAAAACACATTAATAGAAAAGGGTGGGGTGGGGCATTTATTGCCTCTCTAAACAGAATGATGGAGTAAAAAATGTCTAGAAAGGCTGGGATATTGCTTCCTACATGAAGGAAAAGCAAGAATTTAATGTTTCAAAGAAGAAAAAATGCTTATTCTGGGTAAAATAGTGGCAAAATTGAGCCAACCCCTGTTTTGAACATTTTGTACAAACCCATCTGCTGTACATTATTAACTCAGTGTTACCAATTTTCAATTTTCTGTAGGAAAGCTGGAGCTATTTCTAAACCTGACAAACATGTAGATCCCATCTAAGTTATATTAGCAAAGAAAATATGGGCATTTTTAGACATTTTGACTCATTTTAGTAGTCATGAAAATATTAATTTCTACATCGAAATGGGGGGAATCTCAAGATTTTTTGTGAATATTCCTGATCTTTAGACAAAATTTGGTGAAATTTCAATACTGTTCACTTTATCTGTGCTTTCTGAGACTGAATAAGCCAACATTTGGACATTAGAATATTTTACTTACTGTTAAAAATTCAATAAAAATTGAAAATTGAGAAATTTGCAGTAAAATCACAATTTTTCTTCAAAACTTTGATTTTTTTTTTTAATTAACTTTTTTTAGTTTTTCTGTAGCCAAACTATTTTATTCATATTTTCTGAGAATTTAATCTTCATATTTTCAAAACTAAGGCATATCAGTGACAGCCTTATCACACACAGACAGGACACAGATCACTAAAGATTTCCCCATTGACTCCAATGTTAATTCTCGTATCTTAGACCGGCTCTAACTTTTTCCCAAATTTTCGTTGGGTAGAACGCTTTCTACCACAGATGGAGCAACATGTGGCAACCACTTGCCCAAAAGCACGTATGAGGTTCTTCATGAAAAACTTGAGATACACAAGCTGGAAGTAGAGACAAGTAAACATGCAATTTCAGGCCCTATACATTTCAACCTAACCAACCTCTCAACTCTTGTATCCTTCCGCATCAAAATTATGAATATTCACCAAAACCTGACAGAAAATGTATTTTCAAACCCTTTTCCTCGATTCTACACCAAAAAACAAAAATCGCCATGCAAAAGGGGGGAAAAGGAAAAGGGAGAGGAAGACTAAAAATAGCTTTGGCCCTTGTTTCGTGGGTGACGGCGTAGGAATATTTGGTGATCTGTGTCCAATTAGTTTTATGAAATCAGAAATGGCATAAGGCATCACATGGTGAAAATTTTATGTAAATCAAATAATAATTGCCACTTTTATAGACCAAAAACCTTGAAAAGTGACTTGTAGAAAATCGTCTATTTCTCTGAAAAGGTACAAGTTAGAAACCATTTTCTGGTATCTGTATGATCGTATGGGTTCAATCTATTTGTTGATTGGAATCAAATATCATAATTTTAAAAACATTACAAATCAGACTCATTTGAATAAAATATCTGTTTTGAAGGCTAAAAATACAGTTTTTGCCAAAATGACATTACTTCCGGTGATAATGAAAATATTAAATTAGTTGTATGAAATCGTAAACGGCATTAGGTATCACACAGTGAAAAATTTATGAAAATCGAATAATAATTGACACTTTTATGGACCAAAAACCTTAAAAAGAGACCTGTTGAAAATCGCCTATTTCTCCGCAACTGAACAAGTTAGAAACCATTTTATGATATCTAAATGATCCCATGGGTTCATTCTATTAGTTGATTGGAATCAATTTTAAAGAAATAACAAATACGACTCATCTGAATAAATTATTTGTTTCGAAAGCTATAAATATAGTTTTTGCCCAAATTACGTCATTTCCGATGATATTGAAAATGCTAAATTGGTTTGACCTAGTCACAATTGACATTACGCATCAAATGGTATCACTTTTATGATAATCCAATAATAATTGACTCTTTTACAGGCAAAATAGCGTAAAAAGTGACACTTACTAAATTGACCATTTCTCGGCAAGTGGTCATATTACAAACAAATTTTGAGATAGATTCTCTTCTTATGAATTAATGCTACAAGTTTATGAAAGTCACAAAGAAATATTTTAAAATACGAAACGCCTGAATAGCTCAATTTTACACCGTTTTTCACCTTTAAATCGAAATGGCGCAAAAATGAAATCGAAATTAAAAAAACTTCTTCCGACTTTTTTTGCGCCTTTACATGGCGCAACTGCTTATTTTTCACTTATTTTAAAAAAATAATATTTGCTTTCGGAAAGAAGTTCCTAACCGCCAAAATTGTAGTTTTGGTCAAAATTACGTCATTTCCGCTGCTGACAGAAAGCTTTATCGGTAATAAAAAAGTTGAGACTTTGCACCATTGAGCATATGAACTTTGTTTTATACAAATCGAGCAATAAATAATTAACCTAGAACCCATAAACTGAATTAGCCAATAGCGACCAAGGTGAATTATCGATACAAATTTTTTTCATATTTTTGCTCAAATCACATGACCCTTTAATTATAGGTAAATCGTCATAAAAAAATATTCATAAATAAAAAATTTAAATTTTCAAAATTTGGCGCCTAATATCTTCGAAGATTAATCGAAAATCAAAAATCTAAACAATCGTAGCTATTTGCTCTGTCTCAGGCTATGTCAAAATGTATCAAATGTTAAAATCCGACAATTATTGTTAATATTAAGGCAATATTTCAAAAAACGACATCTTCGGTGATTTCGGACATTTCGCATTGTCACAGAAAGTTCGAAATAGCTTTAATCTCTAAGTCACACCCACTTTTTCAGTAAAACCGAAGACATCGAGTTGATCCGACAAATAGTTTCTGAGATATGCTCAAGTGGAAAAAAAAATAATAAGAAGAAGAAGAACTAGAACTGCGAAGCAGTAATGACGGGTTTCACCGGTGCCACGTTACCCTTGAACTTATGTCACTTCTGGTGCCACGTTATCGGTGAACTTATGTCACTTGCAGTATCAATGAAACCGTTAAACAGATTTCCACATAAGCACTGCACAAATAGACGCAGAATCAACCAAATTTATCAATATCAATTGCATCTATACATTTGTTACCATGTGTTACATATGTCAAAAAAGTGATCCTGACAAAATTTATTACTAACCTACTGATAAGTTAGCTAACTTTCCAATGGCAAATTAAAATGGGAAAAAAATCTATAAAAGTCATCCTGACAAAATTGGTTATTTTTCGACAAGGGATAATACTAGAAGCCATTTTTGGACATCTATATGATCGTATTGATCCAATCGATATGTCCATTGGAATCAAATATCAAAATTGTTAAACGAATAATAAATGTTTGTTTTGAAAGCTAAAAATACAGTTTTTGCCCAAATGACATTACTTCCGGTGATAATGAAATTGTTAAATTAGTTCTATGAAATCATAAATGCCATAAGGCATCACACGGTTAAAATTTTATGAAAATCGAATATTAATTTGCACTTTTATAGACCAAAAACCTTGAAAAGTGACTTGAAGAAAATCGTCTATTTCTCTGCAACCGTACAAGTTAGAAACGTTTTTGTGGTATCTGTATGATCGTATGGGTTAATTCTATTTGTTGATTTGAATCAAATATCATAATATTAAAAACATTACAGATCAGGCTCATTTGAATAAAATATCTGTTTTGAAGGCTAAAAATACAGTTTTTGACCAAATGACGTCATTTCCGGGCATAGTATAAATATTAATTTGGCTTGTCCTAGTCCAAATTGGCATTAGGCATCAAATGGTAAAAACAAATTGAAAATCGAATGATAATTGACTCTTTCACAGGCAAAATAATGTGAAAAATGACGCATGCAAACTTGCCTATTTCTCGGTAACTGCGCATATTACAAATTAATTTTCAAATACATTCTCTTCGTATGGATTATTGCTACGAGATTAAGAAAGTTACGAAGAAATATTCTAAAAAATGAAGACGCTGAATGGGTTGTAAATAGCTTAATTTTACACCTTTTTTCACCTTTTAATCGAAATAGCCCGAAAACGAAATCGAAATTAAAAACACTGAGTCCGGTGATTTTTCGCCTTTGCATGGAGTATACTTTTGGTAATATCAAATTTTGAAAAAATAATATTTGCTTTCAAAAAAGTGGTACCAAACTGTCAAAATAGTAGTTTTTGGTAAAATTATGTCACTCCCGTTGCCGACAGGAAACTTTACCGGTAACAAAAAAAAAATGACATTTCGGAAAACGAACCTTATGAAGTTTCTATTATACATATCGAACAAAAAATAATTAATCTAGGATCGAAGAACTGAATTAGCCAATGGCGACTTACCCGAATTACTGAGACAGGAATTGTTCACATTTTTGCTCAAGCCAGATGACCATTTAATCCTGTGTAAAATACAATCAAAAAATCTTCATTAATAAAAAGTTTTTCGTAAAAATTTAAATTTTCAAAATTTCGCGCCTAATATAAGCGAAGATTCGTCGAAAATCAAAAATCTGAAGTACCGTAGCTTTTTGCCCTGTCTCCGGCTATGTCAAAATGTACCAAATGTTAAAATCCGTCGATTATTGTATATAATTAAAATAGATTAAAAAAACGACAAATTCGGTGATTTCGGACATTTCTCATTGTCACAGAATGTTCGAAATAGGTTTAATCTCTAAGTCATGCTGACTTTCCTGTAAAACCAAAGATCCGCCAAGTAGTTTCTGGGATATGCTCAAGTGGAAAATAAAACTGTCAACGTGTTGGATGATTGTTTTTTTGGTAAAAACAATCATCACTAGAATTGCGCGCAATACTGAAGGCTTTCACCGTCGCCAAGGCGTCACACGATCGCCAGATATATGACAAAAGACTAACCCCACCACTCCCCCCACCTCCCCCCAAAAAAACACACTCTAGCATAACTCAGATATTGACCCCTAAACATGCCCCAACTCGTTAAAATACGCTATTTTCAATTTTCGATCTCTTTTTTAGGCTACCCATGACAATTAGAAAAATTGTACAAGGGTTTCACACAATACACTACCCAGTAGAATCTCGATTGAGGAAGTTTGAAAAAAAATCATTGGCGGCTTTTCCGAGATACATGGGTTTAAACTTGACCGAAATCGTAAATAAACTTACTTTTCAAAGTCCCATAAATTTTTTAGTTGGCAATAAAATCTTGTTGCTATAGCACCATCTCGTAGATAATCGACGTGGCTATCATACGAAATAATACTTTAAGTACTCGGTAAACAACCAATTGATACATCGCATTTGGCGCACAGGCACCCATTTTTCAGAATTTTGTCAAATTTTGAATACCTTTCTTGACCACTTCCTGTGATTAGAGGATTTTCATTTATAGTTCATGGACTGGTTTGGTCCGTCGACTTCATATACCCGACGTTTCAGAAATATCGTAGGTGTTCGTATCTCTCTAACCATGGTAATTATATAATGTTAAATTAAACAATGGATAACTCCTACCTCTTAAAATGATTTAGATAATTAGTAAATGATTATTATTATCTAATGATTGTTGTTTTGTGACATATATAGTATAACCAATATATACATTATACTTTTATAATCAATATGATACTGTACATTAGTCGTGTTTATGTTCTTATGATTTGAATTTCTTCATGCAATATTTGTAAATCGCCAGTAGGAATAAATGTCTCTTATATAGATACGTTATGCTGGCTGGAATTTGCACGGTAGGCTATAGCCTTTGGGACTGCGCTGTATCATACGGTCTGTCATTGAGACAACTGGCTGGGTTTCGATTCCCCGGTTGAACGTGACAAGGAGTATGTCGCCTGTCTAAACTCGTGTGTTTTCTCCGGGTCCTCCGGGTTCCTCCAACTGCTAAAGACCTCTACGCGCAAGCAAATTGTTGAAATAAAAAAAAAAAATAAATCATATGTTAGTCCCGAAATGATCTCTAAACATGCTCGTACAGCGGCGCTAGTCTTCTTTTATATAGAATTCCAACCGCCAAGGGATCTTTTACGGTCACACCCATTTTGTACACGGGACTTCGGAATCGCGTTCATGTCAGCTACTCAAATATGTAACTGGTTCAAAAATTGATTGAATATTCAATGAAATATCGTGCACGTTAAAGATTTGACGTCAATAATGAAAATCTAATATTAAATACAGATTGAAGTCCATGCTCAAACAACGTCATGCCTTTTATCACAGGTGCAATATTCGATACCACTGTACGATACTACTGCATCCCAATAATAAATTGGACTTTCTTATAAATAGCGCGAGCCGTCGATTTCTGTCCAGATGATTACCGGTATAAGATAATTTTGACACAGAAGCAACAATATTAATTCAAAGGCTAATTATTAAACACAGCAATCAACTATTTCTGTTACAGGGTTACTAAACCCATATTTTGGAAAGAAGAAAACACTCATAGTTGAAATAATTTCAGTTCAAATATCATCACTGATAAAAGCACTCTTGAATAGACTCTATACGTTGATAAAACGTACAGATTGTATCCCCCACTTATGTTTCGCTTAACAATGAAAGGTGCCGTGTTCAATTTTCGATCCCTTTGTTCTGCTACTCCTGAAATTTGGGACTATTGTAAAATCGTTTTATGTATAACCCTACCGATAGGCCTCTCTGTAGAAGAAGTTCCAAAAAAGAATTATGTTGACTTTTGGAGAAATAGGCCTCTAAAAATGCTCCAAATCGTAAAATTTGCATCAAAAAATGATACAGTGGTTTCACAAAACAGAGTACCCATTAGCCTCTCGATTGAGAAAGTTTTTAAAAAATCGTTGGGAGACTTTCCGAGAAACATGCGTCCAAAGTTGCTCGAAATCGTAAAAAACGTTACTTTTCAAAATCACATTTTTGATAGAAACATGCCGCTTTAGTACCATCCGATAGACAATTCAATTGGCTATTAAACGATATAAAACTTTAACTAATCCACAAGAACACAATTGATACATCGCATTTTTCGCACAGGCACCCATTTTTCTGAATTTTGTCAAAGTTCGGATACCTTTCTTGACCACTTCCGGTGATTAGAGGATTTTTATTTATAGTTCATGGACTGGTTTGGTCCTTCGACTTCATATTCCTAAAGTTTCAGAAAAATCGTTGGAGCCGTTTTAAAAAAATAAGAACTCTACGATTTGACCAAAATGAGAAAACATGTGAAAAATCAAAGTTAACATTTCAGAACAAAACTGATATTGTCGGAATCGGATTGATATCAGCTATCCAAAAATATAAGTCAAATTTCAAAATTTCCAAAAATAACAATTTTAGACAAAGTTTCTAAACTCGACGTTTTTGAACTGCTATCTGATCAGAAATGTCTCCAGCTTTCCAAAAATGTAAATATCAGAAAAATTGGTTGAGAATTAACAGAATTATGACCGATTTTCGTTTTTCGTATTAACCGTCACTTCCGGTGTGCGCACAAATTTCAAAATAGCTTTAAGCAGTAGCTGCACACCACTTTTCTGGCAGAAAATCAAATTTCAAACCTCTATCTCTTATAGTTGCTGAGATCTAGCTTCCCCCAATAAAAAAAAATAATAATCTTAGTAATAACAATAGTCTTTCACCGAAGTTGAAAGCCTAACTAGAACTGCGATGCAGTAATGACGGGTTTCACCGGTGCCACATTACCCTTGAACTTATGTCACTTCCGGTGCCAGTTACCTAGCAATATTAATTTCATTTATACATTTGTTACCATGTGTTACATATGTCAAAAAAGTGATCCTTACAAAATTTGTTACTAACTTACCGCTAAGTTAGCTGACTTTTTAATGGGAAGTTTCTCGACAAGGGAAGATGCTAGAGGCAATTTTTGGACATCTATATGATCGTGTTGAAGGCTAAAAATTACATTACTTCCGGTGATAATAATTCTATGAAAATATAAATGGCATAACGCCTCACATGGTGAAAATTTTTATGATAATCGAATAATAATTGACACTTTTATAGACCAAAACCTATATCTCTGCAACCGAACAAATTAGAAACCATTTTGTGATATCTGTATGGTCGTATGGGTTTTTGCCCAAATGTCGTCATTTTCAGTGACAGTGAAATTGTTAAATTGGATTGACCTAGTCAAAGGTGGCATGAGGCATCACATGGTAACAAAAATTGAAAATCGAACGATAATTGACTTTTACATGCAAAATAACGAGAAAAGTGACGCATGCAAAATTGCCTATTTCTTTGCAACTGCGCATATTACAATCTAATTTTGACATACATTGTCCTCGTATGGATTTATGCTACAAAATTATAAAAGTTGCGTAGAAATAATTTAAAATATGAAGACGATGAATGGGTTGTAAAAGTACTGGCCTGTAACACGCCCTGCAACAACATGTAAAGCCGTTCTTCCAGCAACAGTGATGCCTCCCCACACCATAACAGAACCACCCCCAAATCGATCATGTCTGATGACGTTAACGTCTTGGAAGCGCTCGTTTCGACGACGCCACACCCTCCTACGTCTGTCCAAAAAATCAACAGTGAACCTTGACTCATCTGAAAACATCACATTGCTCCAGCGTCGATTATCCCAGTGTTGACGATCCCTACACCAACGACGTCTTGCCTGAATGTGATGATCTCTCAAACAAGGGATCACGCGAGGACGTCGGGCGCGAAGGTAACCCCTATGCAGTCGATTCCGAATCGTCTGGCCACTCACTCTCACACCAGTGTCTGTTTGAAGACGAGCGCTGATCTGATTTGCTGTGATGACACGATTTCTCAAGGCCAAGGTACGGATAAATCGATCCTGGGCTTGAGTTGTCGCCCTTGGTCGACCTGAGCGTGGTCTGTCCTGTACAGATTGTGTATCACGGTATCTGGACCATAGCCTGCTTATGACAGACTGAGAAACATTCATCGTCCGCGCCACAACCGCCTGTGTTGTGCCGATCTGTAGCATGCCAAGGGCACGTAACCTTTCATTTTGGGTAAGCCGACGCATATCAAAATTTGTTTTCTGGTCACTAAAACAATTAAACTGATGTTTCCACCCTGGAATTCAATGCCACAATGACTGTAACATTCAAAGTCAGAGTCGTGCAAATCTTGGGTTGGACCCCCATGATGATCCCAAGCATCACCTGCATTCCATGCGGTAGCTATTGGTGCGTTTGGGCGTCACATGTAACTGGAAATGTTTCTTCTGTTAGGTTCTATAGTGACTTTTTTCGTAGTCATTTGCATATTTTAGTATTATGCCCCCAAAATCAAATATCCCCTACTTTTTTTGAATAGTATAGAATTCCAACCGCCAAGGGATCTTTTACGGTCACACCAATGTGTACACGGGACTTCGGAATCGCGTTCATGTCATCTACTCAAATATGTAACTGGTTCAAAAATTGATTGAATATTCAATGAAATATCGCCGATTTTCTGGTTTCGTGCACGTTAAAGCTTTGATGTCACTAATACAAATTTAATATTAATTACAGATAGAGTCCATGAAATATTCGATACTACTGTACGATACTTCTGCAACCGCTTAAGAAATTGGACTTTCTGATAAACAGGGCGAGCCGTCGATTTCTGTCCAGATGATTACCGGTATGAAATAATTTTGACAAAGAAGCAACAATATTAATTCAAAGACTAATTATTACACACAGCAATCAACTATTTCTGTTACAGGGTCACTAAACCCATATTTTGGATAGAAGAAAACACTCATAGTTGAAATAATTTCAGTTCAAATATCATCACTGATAAAAGCACTCTTGAATAGGCTCTATACGTTGACAAAACGTACAGATTGTATCCCCCCTTATGTTTCGCTTAACAATGAAAGGCGCCGTGTTCAATTTTCGATCCCTTTGTTCTGCTACTCCTGAAATTTGGAACAGCTGTACAATGGTATTATATATAACACTACTGATAGCCCTCTCTGTAGAAGAAGTTCCAAAAAAATATTATGTTGACTTTTCGAGAAATAGACCTCTAAAAATGCTCCAAATCGTAAAAATACGACGTTTTCGATTTTCGATCTCTTTTTTCGGCTACCCCTGACATTTCAAAAAATGATACAGTGGTTTCACACAACAGAGTACCCATTAGTCTTTCGATTGAGAAAGTTTTTGAAAAATTGTTGTCGGCGTTTCCGAGAAACATGCGTCTAAAGTTGCTCGAAATCGCAAAATACCTTACTTTTCAAAGTCGCATAACTTTTTTATTTTTTGATAGAATCTTGTCGCTGAGGTACCATCTGATAGACAATTCAATTGGCTATTACACGATACAAAACTTTAACTAAACGACAAGAACACAATTGATACATCGCATTTTCCGCACAGGCACCCATTTTTCTGAATTTCATCCAAGTTTGGAGACTTTTTTTACCACTTCCGGTTAATAGGAAATTTTCATTTTTACTTTAATGACTAGTTTCATCCTGAAGTTTCAGAAAAATCCTTTATTTCTTTTTTATAAAAATCCAATAATAATTGACTATTTACAGGCAAAATAACGAAAACGGGGACTTATACAAAATTGCCCATTTCTAGGCAACTGCTTATATTACAAACTAATTTTAACATACATTTTCTTCGTATGTATTATAGCTATAAGGTTATAAAAGTTACGTAGATATATTTTAAAATTTGAAAAGCCTGAATGGGTTGTAAAGAGGTTAATTTTAGACTTTTTTTCACCTCTAAATCGAATTTGCTCGAAAATGAAATCGAAATTAAAAAAACTAAGCTCAGCGTTTTTTGCGCCTTTAAAGGGCACACTCTTTTAGTTATATCAGTTTTAAAAAAAATAATATTTGCTTTTGAAAAATGGTACCTAACTGTCAAAATTCTAGTTTTTGGTAAAATTATTCCACTTCCGGTGCCGACAAATAACACTATCGGTAACAAAAAAAATGACAATTGAGACAACATAGCATATGAACTTTGTTTTATACAAATCGAACAATAAGTAATTTCCGCACAGGCACCCATTTTTCACAATTTTGTCAAACTTTGGATACCTTTCTTGACTACTTCCGGTGACTAGAGGATTTTCATTTATAGTTCATGCACTGGTTTGGTCCTTCGACTTCATATATCTGAAGTTTCAGAAAAATCGTTTTAGCCGTTTTAAAAAAATAAGAACTCTACGATTTGACCAAAATGCGAAAAAAAGTGAAAAATAAAAGTCAACATTTCAGAACAAAACTTATATTGTTGGAATCAGATCGATGTCAGCTATCCAAAAATATAACTGAAATTTCAAAATTCCCAAAAATTTTTAAAATTTCCATTTTTCACCAAAAAAATGAGAGCTACAAAGTTTCTAATTTCCACAGTTTTGAACTGCTATCTGCTCAGAAATGTCTCCAGCTATCCAAAAATGTAAATATCTGAAGAATCAATTGAGAATTAAGAGAATAATGGCCGATTTTCAATTTTCGTGCACGTTAAAGATTTGACGCATTTCCGCTGAGCGCACAAATTTCGAAATAGCTTTAAGCAGTAGCTGCACACCACTTTTCCGACAAAAAATCAAATTTCAAACCTGTATCTCTTATAGTTGCTGAGATCTAGCTTCCCCCAATAATAAAAAATAATAACTAGATCTGCATAGCAGATATGAAAGCTTTCATATTAACTGCAAAGTGGGTTATTAGAATCTATTGAAACAATAAGTATAAGTGTCATCAGGTATATGAAAAATTACATTTACCTTATGAACACAATGGGAAAAATACAAAACAAAAATTGTCGACTTGTGGCTACCATCCAAGGCATATTTAGAAAACCGTATATTATATACCTAGTACGCAGGACAGGGATTAGTTGTGCTTCAATGTAAACCGGCCAGTTTCTTGCCTTTAGTTTTAGAGTTAGGTGTGATTTTCAAAGGATTCAATCGGAAATCGCTGAAAATCAATTGGCTTCTTCATCTCATGACCTTAAACACTGTATAAATTTAAAGTCAATCGGATATTGAATTTAGCCTCTAGAGCGTCCACAAGATTTTTTAAAGTGATCAAGGGCAATAACTCTGACGGTAATTATCGGAAATGGCAGTAAATATCAGATATCGCTGAACATCAATACTGTAGGCATCTTCGTGTCACGACCTTAAACACTGCGCATAAATTTAAAGTCAATCGGATATTAACTTTGGCCTCTAGAGCGTCCACAAGATATTTTGAAGTGATCCGGGGCCACAACTCTGGCAGTAAAAATCAATCGCCTACTTCGTCTCATAACCTTAACCACTGTGTATAAATTTAAAGTCAATCGGACACTAACTTTGGCCTCTAGAGTATCCACAAGATTTTTTTTAAGTGATGAAGGGCCATAACTCTGACAGTAATTATCGGAAATCGCTGAAAATCAATTGGCTTCTTCATCTCATGACCTTAAACACTGTGTATAAATTTAAAGTCAATCGGATATTCAATTTAGCCTCTAGACACTGTGTATAAATTTAAAGTAATCGGATATTAACTTTAGCTGGCCGGACGGCGGCGACGACAATATACGACCACATTTCAATGTGGGCGTATAAAAATTAACCGATGGCATATAATATTTAATGTATGATAAAGTCAAAATAGTCGATTTCGGTTTTTGGTGTTGCGTTCATTTTAAAAAAAAATGTCTTTTACGGATAATGTGTATAGTACTAATAGCAATCACATACGGAAGAGGCGATAAGATCCCTTTGCATTTGGAATTTCAAAATTAATTAAAACCAAATTTAAATTCCGAAAATAGGTTGTTTATTTTTTGCTGAAAATCCTTTTTTTTAATCTGATCAAAATGGGAGTAAGTCACAGAGTGGTAATGGGCGTATTGTGTCCAAATTTCATGGTTTTGGGACAATCGGTGCCGGTGTCGTGGCGAAATTCCACTTTTTTCGCCCTTACAGAAGCCGTAAATGGCGGAAAAAAACGAACGGCAGGAACCGTGTCAAGAACAAACGACCTGAACGAATGCAGGTATCGCCTTGAAGTTTTCAGTGCACCTAGGTACCAACGTGAAAAGTTCCTCGCCGGAATTTGGTAGTCAACGTACCTTTGGTTCCAGCGTGGCGCATGCGCGAAGTAAAAAGATATTACGGTCGACTTTGGGATTTCGGAGTGGTTAGGTAGGTGACGGTGGATCAGGGACTCAGATTGATCTAACATGGCGATCATAACACAATATGATAATCACTTTCAAGAATGAGCAAATTTTCGCGACCGGTTGATTTGCTCTGCCCAGGCAACGTTCCTGTGCTCCGATTGCCTTCAAATTTGCACAGAATGTACCTTGGGATTCTAGCTATCACATATTAAAAATAGAGTGTTCGATTCCGAGAACGTTCAAAATAAATTCAAAACCCACCCCCAACAATCAAAGGTTTTTTGCTTAAAAAATTGCCGTATTTTATCGAATTTTTATTGTTCTTGATATCTGAGGATTTTCTCAATTAAATATGTGATAAATATCATCGCGGCGCAGCCAACCGCTAGAAATTCCAGAGATTTGGACCATCGGAAGGATGCCTCATCAGTCAAAAAAGGTCAAAATAAGCGATTTCGGTTTCTAGTGTCGATACATCGTTACGGTCATTTTAAAAAATTGTCTTTGAAGGATAATGTGTATAGTACCAATACCTATCACATACGGAAGAGGCGATAAAATCTCTTTGCATTTGCAATTTCAAAATTAATTAAAACCAATATTAAATTCCGAAAATCGGTTTTTTGCTAAAACTCTTTTTTTTTAAATCGGATCAAAATGAGAGTAAGGCACAGAGTCCGGGGTCGTAATGGGCGTATTGTGTCCAAATTTCATGGTTTTCGGACAATCGGTGCCGGTGTCACGGCGTTATTCCACTTTTCCCCCCATGGAAGCCGTAAATTGACTTGAGGCCAGGGTCCTTGAAGTTGTACAGCTGCACCGGGTGACCGATATTTATTTAACGGGGAATAAGTGATAATTCATATTATAGCAGTAAATAATTAAAATATTTCATAGGGATTATAATAATATGTATATCATGTAGGTGTGCATATCTGATATGCTGGGTATTACAGGCTTAAAACCAATATTAAATTCCGAAAATCGTTTTTTAGCAAAAACTCTTTTTTTTTAATCGGATCAAAATAGGAGTAAGGCACGGAGTCCGGGGTGGTAATGGGCGTATTGTGTCAAAATTTCATGGTTTTCGGATAATCGGTTCCGGTGTCACGGCGAAATTCCACTTTTTTCCCCTCATGGAAGCCGTAAATTGACGAAAGGCAGGTGACAAGAACAAACGACTTGAACGAATGCAGGTATCACCTTGAAATTTTCAGGGTACCTAGGTACCAACGTGAAAAGTTGCTCGCCGGAATTTAGTACTCATGGTACCGTTGGTTCCTGTGTAGCGCATGCGCGAAATCAAAACCAGCTAAACTCGAAAACAACCTTGTCGGCACTGAAAACATCAAAGGAGAAATTCGAATTTTTGAAATATTCAAATACCAAACGTTCGACCATGATCCAGGCTATCCTGAAATGTATTAATTTCGGTAATAGGAGACATATTCTCTAGGTCACGACCTATTGTATATGTTTTCAAGCCCATAAATGTGGATTTTTCACTAATTGTTATTTTCAATTCAAAATGGCGTCCATCATTTGCCGGAAATCAAAATTGTGTTCTCTACCGTTTTTCGGCTTTCCTTCAAGGATTCGGAAAATATAATTGCCTTGTCTGTAAGTAAAATATCAAAAAAGCCTTATGTAATTTTCACATTTCAAGATGGTGGCATTTCCGGTTTGAGCTACAAACTCAATTTTTTGTGTACGAATCAGTAGTGTCGTAGCTAGGAAAGAAAAAAAATCAAGGCAATCTGACCTATATTTCGTCGATTTTTTTGAAAACTTTGATCCTTAATTTCATCAAGGGGAGATAATTTAGAAAATTTCTAATATTTTTGAAGTCGCATTGATAAGATCTACTTACATTCTAAATTTCATGAAAATCGTGCAACTATTAAAGAAGTTGTCAAATTGATCTCAACTTCCGGTTCAAAATCACAGCGACGAATTTTCGAAATTCGAAAATTCGAAATTGCAGATTTTAAGTAAATGTTTCAAGGCACCCCTCAAAAAAAGAATTAGTAAAATAGCTCAAATAGTTACAAAGTTACAGTAATGTAGGTCATATTAATTTGTTCCTAAAATTCGGTGATTTCGAATTCGAATAACGATTTGAAAAAATATTTATTCAACATTCGCACCCCATATTTGGGGGGGGGGTAGGTCAAAGTTTCAGATTGATCCTATTGTTAGATTCTGAGAAATCCGATTTGTAGAAATGACACAAAAAAAAAAAAAACTAGATCTGCATAGCAGATATGAAAGCTTTCATATTAACTGCAATGGGGGTTATTAGAATCTATTGAAACAATAAGTATAAATGTCATCAGGTATCTGAAAAGTTACATTTACCTTATGAACAAAATGGGAAAAATACAAAACAAAAATTGTCGACTTGTGGCTACCATCCAAGGCATATTTAGAAAACCGTATATTATATACAGAGTACGCAGGACAGGAATTAGTTGTGCTTCAATGTAAACCGGCCAGTTTCTTGCCTTTAGTTTTAGCGTTAGGTGTGATTTTCAATGGATTCAATCGGAAATTGCTGAAAATCAATTGGCTTCTTCATCTCATGACCTTAAACACTGTATAAATTTAAAGGCAATCGGATATTGAATTTAGCCTCTAGAGCGTCCACAAGATTTTTTAAAGTGATCAAGGGCAATAACTCTGACGGTAATTATCGGAAATGGCTGTAAATATCAGATATCGCTGAAAATCAATACTGTAGGCATCTTCGTGTCATGACCTTAAACACTGCGCATAAATTGAAAGTCAATCGGATATTAACTTTGGCCTCTAGAGCGTCCACAAGATATTTTGAAGTGATCAGGGCCACATCTCTGGCAGTAAATATTAGATATCGCTGAAAATCAATCGCCTACTTCGTCTCATGACCTTAACCACTGTGTATAAATTTAAAGTCAATCGGACATTAGCTTTGGCCTCTAGAGCATCCACAAGATTTATTTTAAGTGATGAAGGGCCATAACTCTGACAGTAATTATCGGAAATCGCTGAACATAAATTGGCTTCTTCATCTCATGACCTTAAACACTGTGTATAAATTTAAAGTCAATCGGATATTGAATTTAACCTCTAGAGCGTGCACAAGATTTTTTGAAGTGGTCAAGGACCATAATTCTGACAGTAATTATCGGAAATCGCTTAAAATCAGTAGGCTTCTTCCTCTCATGACCTTAAACACTGTGTATAAATTTAAAGTAATCGGATATTAACTTTAGCCGTCCGGACGGCGGCGACGACAATATACGACCACATTTCAATGTGGGCGTATAAAAATTAACCGATGGCATATAATATTTAATGTATGATAAAGACAAAATAGTCGATTTCGGTTTCTGGTGTTGCGCTCATTTTAAAAAAAAATGTCTTTTACGGATAATGTGTATAGTACTAATAGCAATCACATACGGAGGAGGCGATAAGATCCCTTTGCATTTGGAATTGCGAAATTCCACTTTTTTCGCCATTACAGAAGCCGTAAATGGCGGAAAAAACGAACGGCAGGAACCGTGTCAAGAACAAACGATCTGAACGAATACAGGTATCGCCTTGAAGTTTTCAGTGCACCTAGGTACCAACGTGAAAAGTTCCTCGCCGTAATTTGGTAGTCAACGTACCTTTGGTTCCAGCGTGGCACATGCGCGAAGTAAAAAGAAATTACGGTCGATTTTGGGATTTTGGGTATATTTCGGAGTGGTTTGGTAGATGACGGTGGATCAGAGACTCAGATTGATCTAACATGGCGATCATAACACAACATGATAATCACTTTGAAGTATGAGTAAATTTTCGCGACCGGGTTGATTTGCTCTGTCCAGGCAACGTTCCTGTCGTCCGATTGCCTTCAAATTTGCACAGAATGTACCTTGGGATCTTAGTTATCCCATATTAAAAATAGAAGAGTGTTGGATTCCGAGAACGTTCAAAATAAATTCAAAACCCACCCCCAACAATCAAAGGTTTTTTGCTTAAAAAATTGCCGTATTTTATCGAATTTTTATTGTTCTTGATATCTGAGGATTTTCCCAATTTAATATGTGATAAATATCATCGCGGCGCAGCCAACCGCTAGAAATTCCAGAGATTTGGACCACCGGAAGGATGCCTCAGCAGTTAAAAAAGGTCAAAATAGGCGATTTCGGTTTCTAGTGTCGATACATCGTTACGGTCATTTTAAAAAATTGTCTTTTAAGGATAATGTGTATAGTACCAATACCTATCACATACGGAAGAGGCGATAAAATCTCTTTGCATTTGCAATTTCAAAATTAATTAAAACCAATATTAAATTCCGAAAATCGTTTTTTTGCTAAAATGGGAGTAAGGCACAGAGTCCGGGGTGGTAATGGGTTTATGGTTTTCGGACAATCGGTGCCGGTGTCACGGCGAAATTCCACTTTTTTCCCCTCATGGAAGCCGTAAATTGACTTGAAGCCAGGGTCCTTGAAGTTGTACAGCTGCACCAGGTGACCGATATTTATTTAACGGGGAATAAGTGATAATTCATATTATAGCAGTAAATAATTAAAATATTTCATAGGGATTATAATAATATGTATATCTTGTCTGGGTACAGGGTTAAAACCAATATTAAATTCCGAAAATCGTTTTTTTTGCTAAAACTCTTTTTTTTTTAATGGGATCAAAATGGGGGTAAGGCACAGAGTCCGGGGTGGTAATGGGCGTATTGTGTCCAAATTTTTATGATATATTTAATATCAATAATATATGTATATGCATGCTTTATTTTACTTTACACGACCTCTAAAAATGCCCCAAATCGTAAAAATACGACTTTTTGGATTTCGATCTCCTTTTTTCGGCTACCCCGGACATTTTCAAAAAATGATACAATGATTTCACACAACAGGCCAGCTATTAGCCTCTCGATTGACAAGAGTTTCATCGCCCTCCATTCATTATAACCAATGTCATCGTGCCCTAAAGAATCAACAAATCAGCTTGCTTATCTCTGCTTACCCTAGGCAAAAAATGCTCATCTTTGAACTCAATCATGACATTGACCTAGTGAACGCCTACACCAAGTTTGAACATTCTAGCTTAATTAGAAGGAGAGTTCTTGTGTTCCAAAGTCCCGGCCCTTCAAATTGCTTCTATTTTTCATTTTCAATTCAAAATGGTGACCATCACGTGACCGAAATCAAAATTCTGATCCGATAGATTTTTAGGCATTCCTTCCAGGATTCCGAAAATATGACGCCCGAGTCTGTAAGTAAAATAGCAAAAAAGCCTTTTTGATTTTTCACTTTTAAAGATGGTGGCACTTCCGGTTCGATCGACAAACTCCATATTTTGTGTACGAATCAGTAATTACTTGTCTAGTATCAAATTTTTTTTTTAGGTCATTCTGACCTATATTTCGACGATTTTTTTGAAAACTTTGATCCTTAATTTCACCAAGGGGAGATAATTTAGAAAATTTACAAGGACATCATTGAAGTCGCATTGGCAAGATCTACTAACATTCTAAATTTCACGAAAATCGCAAAACTATTAAAGAAGTTGTCAAATTGGTAATAACTTCCGGTTCGAAATGACAGCGACGAATTTTCGAAATGCCAAAATCCGAAATTGCAGATTTGAAGTAAATGTTTCAAGATACTCAAAGAAAAAAGAATTAGTAAAATAGGTCAAATAGTCACAAAGTTACAGCATTGTACGTCAAATGCATTCCTTCGTAAAATTCGGTGATTTCGGATTCGTAAAACGTTTTGAAAATATATTTAATCAACAGCCACCACCCATTTTTGGGGGGATAGGTAAAAGTTTCAGAACGATCCTATGGTTAGATTCTGAGAAATCCGATTTGTGGACAAAACACAAAAAAAAAATAACAATAATAATCTTAACAGAAACAATAAGCTTTCATATGTAATATGAAAGCTTAATAATAAATAACTTGATTCAAAATCGTATTATAGCCCCAACGACGATTTGATGAATGGAGACCGTAACGTTACGACAAAGTCTAACACTGTAAGTACCAAATAGTCATACGAGATATGTGCATCTCATCAAATTCAGCTTATACCATACCCACAATAATGTTACGGAGTCAGTGAGTTCAAGTTAGACAATACGCTGACCTTCCACTGACCATGCTTATAATATAAAATCTGTCAATGACAGCTGATTCATTGTTTAGTTTTTTATATGATATATTTAATATCAATAATATATGTATATGCATGCTTTATTTTACTTTACACGACCTCTAAAAATGCCCCAAATCGTAAAAATACGACTTTTTGGATTTCGATCTCCTTTTTTCGGCTACCCCGGACATTTTCAAAAAATGATACAATGATTTCACACAACAGGCCAGCTATTAGCCTCTCGATTGACAAGAGTTTCATCGCCCTCAATTCATTATAACCAATATCATCGTGCCCTAAAGAATCAACAAATCAGCTTGCTTATCTCTGCTTACCCTAGGCAAAAAATGCTCATCTTTGAACTCAATCATGACATTGACCTAGTGAACGCCTACACCAAGTTTGAACATTCTAGCTTAATTAGAAGGAGAGTTCTTGTGTTCCAAAGTCCCGGCCCTTCAAATTGCTTCTATTTTTCATTTTCATGGTGACCATCACGTGACCGAAATCAAAATTCTGATCCGATAGATTTTTAGGCATTCCTTCCAGGATTCCGAAAATATGACGCCCGAGTCTGTAAGTAAAATAGCAAAAAAGCCTTTTTGATTTTTCACGTTTAAAGATGGTGGCACTTCCGGTTCGATCGACAAACTCCATATTTTGTGTACGAATCAGTAATTACTTGTCTAGTATCAAATTTTTTTTTTAGGTCATTCTGACCTATATTTCGACGATTTTTTTGAAAATTTTGATCCTTAATTTCACCAAGGGGAAATAATTTAGAAAATTTCCAAGGACATCATTGAAGTCGCATTGGCAAGATCTACTAACATTCTAAATTTCACGAAAATCCCACAACTATTAAAGAAGTTGTCAAATTGGTAATAACTTCCGGTTCGAAATGACAGCGACGAATTTTCGAAATGCCAAAATCCGAAATTGCAGATTTGAAGTAAATGTTTCAATATACTCAAAGAAAAAAGAATTAGTAATATAGGTCAAATAGTCACAAAGTTACAGCATTGTAGGTCAAATGCATTCCTTCGTAAAATTCGGTGATTTCGGATTCGTAAAACGTTTTGAAAATATATTTAATCAACAGCCACCACCCATTTTTGGGGGGATAGGTAAAAGTTTCAGAACGATCCTATGGTTAGATTCTGAGAAATCCGATTTGTGGACAAAACACACAAAAAAAATAACAATAATAATCTTAACAGAAACAATAAGCTTTCATATGTAATATTATTAATTATTAATATATAATAATATTAATCTTAGTAATAACAATAGCCTTTCACCGAAGTGAAAGCCTAATAATAATAAGAATAATTTTAACAAAAACAATAGTGTTTCACACAAGCTACGCAGTATGGAACCCTAATAAGAACTAGAATTGCACGCAATGCCGAAGGCTCTCACGGTCGCAAAGGCGTCACACGATCGCCAGATATATGACAAAAGACTATCCCCACCTCCCCCCCCCCCAAAAAAAACCCCCCACACTCTAGCATTGACCCCTAAACATGCTCCAACTCGTAAAAATACGCTGTTTTCAATTTTCGATCTCTTTTTTGGGCTACCCATGACAATTAGAAAAATTGTACAAGGGTTTCACACAATACACTACCCAGTAGAATCTCGATTGACCAAGTTTGAAAGAAATCATTGGCGGCTTTTCCGAGAAAAGTAATTAAACCATATGTTAGTCCCGAAATGACCTAGTTTGTGTCGAGTGGACGTTAAACACCATTTCTCCCTCTCTCTCTCTCTAATCAGGGTAATTATATAACTGTTAAATTAAACAACGGATAACTCCTACCTCTTAAAATGATTTATATAATTAGTAAATAATTATTATTATCTAATGATTGTTGTTTTGTGACATATATAGTGTAACCAATATATACATTGTACTTTTATAATCAATATGATACTGTCCATTAGTCGTGTTTCTGTTCTTATGAATTGAATTTCTTCATGCAATATTTGTAAATCGCCAGTAGGAATAAATGTTTCTTATATGGATACATTATGCTGGCTGGAAATTACACGGTAGGCTAGCCTTGGGGACTGTTTGTAAATCGCCAGTAGGAATAAATGTTTCTTATATAGATTCGTTATGCTGGCTGGAATTTGCACGGTAAGCTAGCCTTTGGGACTGCGCTGTATCATACGTTCTGTCATTGAGTCAACTGGCGGAGTTTCGATTCCCCGGTTGTACGTGACAAGGAGTAGGGTCACCTGTCCAACCTCGTGGTTTTCCTCCGGTTTCCTCCCACTGCTAATGACCCCTACGCGCAAGCGAATTATTGAAATAATGAACCCTATGTTACTCCCGAAATGACCTCTAAACATGCTCGTACAGCGGCGCTAGTCTTCTTTTATATAGAATTCCAACCGCCAAGGGATCTTTTACGGTCACACCAATGTGTACACGGGACTTCGGAATCGCGTTCATGTCAGCTACACAAATATGTAACTGGTTCAAAAATTGATTGAATATTCAAAAAAATATCGCCAATTTTCTGGTTTCGTGCACGTTAAACATTTGACGTCACTAATAAAAATTTAATATTAATTACAGATAGAGTCCATGCTCTAACAACGTCATGCCTTTAAACACAGGTGCAATATTCGATACCTATGTACGATACTACTGCAAACTTTTATTAAATTGGACTTTCTTATAAACAGCGCGAGCCGTCGATTTCTGCCCAGATGATTACCGGTATAAGATAATTTTGACACAGAAGCAACAATATTAATTCAAAGACTAATTATTATACACAGGAATCAACCATTTCTGTTACAGGGTCACTAAACCCATATTTTGGATAGAAGAAAACACTCATAGTTGAAATATTTTAGTTCAAATATCATCACTGATAAAAGCACTCTTGAATTGGCTCTATACGTTGACAAAACGTACAGATTGTATTCCCTCTTATGTTTCGCTTAACAATGAAAGGTGCCGTGTTCAATTTTCGATCCCTTTGTTCTGCTACTCCTGAAATTTGGAACTGTTGTACAATCGTTTTATGTATAACACTACCGATAGTCCTCTCTGTAGAAGAAGTTCCAAAATGGAATTATTTTGACTTTTCGAGAAATAGGCCTCTAAAAATGCTCAGAATCGTAAAAATACGACGTTGTCGATTTTTGATCACTGTTTTCGGCTACCCATGACAATTAGAGAAATTCTACAATGTGTTCACAAGATACACTACTCATTAGACTCTCGACTGAGAAAGTTTTAAAAAAATCGTTGCGGGCGTTTCCGAGAAACATGCGTCTAGAAATGCTCGCAATCGCAAAATACCTTACTTTTCAAAGTCACATAACTTTATTATTTTTTGATAGAAACTTGTCGCTGAAGTACCACCTGATAGAGAATTCAATTGAATTGGCTATTAAACGATATAAAACTTTAACTAAACGACAAGAACACAATTGATACATCGCAATTTCCGCACAGGCACCCATTTTTCTGAATTTTGTCAAAGTTCAGATACCTTTCTTGACTACTTCCGGTGATTAGAGGATTTTCATTTATAGTTCATGAACTGGTTTGGTCCTTTGACTTCATATTCCTGAAGTTTCAGAAAAATCGTTGGAGCAGTTTTTGAGTTATTAAAATTTGACTAAAACTCGTTAAAATCGCAAAAATCGACCAAATTCAATATCCGAATTTCAAAACAAAACGTATATCGCTGGCATCGGAATGATGTCAGCTATACAAAAATGTAATCAAAATTACAAAATTCCAAAAAATAAAAATTTTGAAAATTTTCCAATTTTCACCGAAAAAATGAAAGCGACAAAGTTTCAAAATTCGACGTTTTTGAACTGCTATCAACTCAGAAATGTCTCCGGCTATGCAAAAATGTAAATATCAGAAAAATCGGTTGAGAATAAGCAGAATTGTGGCCGATTTTCAATTTGCGTGCACGTTAAAGATTTGACGCATTTCCGTTATGCGCACAAATTTAGTTTTACATTTAAGCACTAACCACCTCCCAGTTTCAATGGAGAAAACCAAACTTCAGACCTCTATCTCTTATAGTTGCTGAGAAATACTCCCCCAAATAAAAAAAAAAAATAATAATAAGAAGAAGAATTTTAGTAATAACAATAGTTGAAGGTGAAAGCCTAATAATAATCCGAACAAAAACAATAGTCTTTCACACTGGCAGTGTGAAACCCTAATAATAATCTTAACAGAAACCATAAGCTTTCATATGAAATATGAAAGCTTAACTAGATCTGCATAGCAGATATGAAAGCTTTCATATTAACTGCAAAGGGAGTTATTAGAATCTATTGAAACAATAAGTATAAATGTCATCAGGTATCTGAAAAATTACATTTACCTTATAAACAAAATGGGAAAAATACAAAACAAAAATTGTCGACTTGTGGCTACCATCCAAGGCATATTTAGAAAACCGTATATTATATACAGAGTACGCAGGACAGGAATTAGTTGTGCTTCAATGTAAACCGGCCCGTTTCTTGCCTTTAGTTTAAGAGTTAGGTGTGATTTTCAAAGGATTCAATCGGAAATCGCTGAAAATCAATTGGCTTCTTCATCTCATGACCTTAAACACTGTATAAATTTAAAGTCAATTGGATATTGAATTTAGCCTCTAGAGCGTCCACAAGATTTTTTAAAGTGATCAAGGGCAATAACTCTGACGGTAATTATCGGAAATGGCAGTAAATATCAGATATCGCTGAAAATCAATACTGTAGGCTTGTTCGTGTCATGACCTTAAACACTGCGCATAAATTTAAAGTCAATCGAATATTAACTTTGGCCTCTAGAGCGTCCACAAGATATTTTGAAGTGATCAGGGGCCACAACTCTGGCAGTAAATATCAGATATCGCTGAAAATCAATCGCCTACTTCGTCTCATGACCTTAACCACTGTGTATAAATTTAAAGTCAATCGGACATTAACTTTGGCCTCTAGAGCATCCACAAGATTTTTTTTAAGTGATGAAGGGCCATAACTCTGACAGTAATTATCGGAAATCGCTGAACATAAATTGGCTTCTTCATCTCATGACCTTAAACACTGTGTATAAATTTAAAGTCAATCGGATATTGAATTTAGCCTCTAGAGCGTGCACAAGATTTTTTGAAGTGGTCAAGGACCATAATTCTGACAGGAATTATCGGAAATCGCTGAAAATCAATAGGCTTCTTCGTCTCATGTCCTTAAACACTGTGTATAAATTTAAAGTAATCGGATATTAACTTTAGCCGGCCGGACGGCCGGACGGCGGCGACGACAATATACGACCACATTTCAATGTGGGCGTATAAAAATTAACCGATGGCATATAATATTTAATGTATGATAAAGTCAAAATAGTCGATTTCGGTTTTTGGTGTTGCGTTCATTTTTTAAAAAAATGTCTTTTACGGATAATGTGTATAGTACTAATAGCAATCACATACGGAAGAGGCGATAAGATCCCTTTGCATTTGGAATTTCAAAATTAATTAAAACCAAATTTAAATTCCGAAAATCGGTTGTTTATTTTTTGCTCAAAATCCCTTTTTTTAATCTGATCAAAATGGGAGTAAGTCACAGAGTGGTAATGGGCGTATTGTGTCCAAATTTCATGTTTTTGGGACAATCGGTGCCGGTGTCGTGGCGAAATTCCACTTTTTTCGCACTTACAGAAGCCGTAAATGGCGGAAAAAAACGAACGACAGGAACCGTGTCAAGAACAAAAGACCTGAACGAATGCAGGTATCGCCTTGAAGTTTTCAGTGCACCTAGATACCAACGTGAAAAGTTCCTCGCCGGAATTTGGTAGTCAACGTACCTTTGGTTCCGGCGTGGCGCATGCGCGAAGTAAAAAGAAATTACGGTCGATTTTAGGATTTTGGGTATATTTCGGAGTGGTTTGGTAGGTGACGGTGGATCAGGGACTCAGATTGATCTAACATGGCGATCATAACACAACATGATAATCACTTTGAAGTATGAGTAAATTTTCGCGACCGGGTTGATTTGCTCTGTCCAGGCAACGTTCCTGTGGTCCGATTGCCTTCAAATTTGCACAGAATGTACCTTGGGATCTTAGTTATCCCATATTAAAAATAGAAGAGTGTTGGATTCCGAGAACGTTCAAAATAAATTCAAAACCCACCCCCAACAATCAAAGGTTTTTTGCTTAAAAAATTGCCGTATTTTATCGAATTTTTATTGTTCTTGATATCTGAGGATTTTCCCAATTTAATATGTGATAAATATCATCGCGGCGCAGCCAACCGCTAGAAATTCCAGAGATTTGGACCAATGGAAGGATGCCTCAGCAGTCAAAAAAGGTCAAAATAGGCGATTTCGGTTTCTAGTGTCGATACATCGTTACGGTCATTTTGAAAAATTGTCTTTTAAGGATAATGTGTATAGTACCAATACCTATCACAAAATTAAGAGGCGATAAAATCTCTTTGCATTTGCAATTTCAAAATTAATTAAAACCAATATTAAATTCCGAAAATCGTTTTTTTTGCTAAAACTCTTTTTTTTAATGGGATCAAAATGGGGGTAAAGCACAGAGTCCGGGGTGGTAAAGGGCGTATTGTGTCCAAATTTCATGGTTTTCGGACAATCGGTGTCGGTGTCACGGCGAAATTCCACTTTTTTCCCCTCATGGAAGCCATAAATTGACTTGAGGCCAGGGTCCTTGAAGTTGTACAGCTGCACCCGGTGACCGATATTTATTTAACGGGGAATAATTGATAATTCATATTATAGCAGTAAATAATTAAAATAGTTCATAGGGATTATAATAATATGTATATCATGTCTGGGTATTACAGGGTTAAAACCAATATTAAATTCCGAAAATCGGTTTTTTGCTAAAACTTTTTTTTTTATGGGATCAAAAGGGGAGTAAAGCACAGAGTCCGGGGTGGTAATGGGCGTATTGTGTCCAAACTTCATGGTTTTCGGACAATCGGTGCCGGTTTCGCTGCGAAATTCCACTTTTTTCCCCTTATGGAAGCCGTAAATAACGACCTGGAGCCGTACCAGGAACAAACGACTTGAACGAATGCAGGTATCACCTTGAAATTTTCAGGATACCTAGTTACCAGCGTGAAAAGTTCCTCGCCGGAATTTGGTACTCATGGTACATTTGGTTCCAGCGTGTGGGTTTTCAAGCCCATTAATGTGGATGTTTCACTATTTTTCATTTTCAATTCAAAATGGCGTCCATAAGTTGACCTAGATAAAAATTCTACTGCCTACATTTTATGGGCTTTCCTTCAAGGATTTGGAAAATATAATTTCACATTTCAAGATGGTGGCACTTCCGGTGTGGGCTACAAACTCCATTTTTTATGTACGAATCAGTAATTACTTGTCTAGTATCGAAAAAAAGAATTAGGTCATTCTGACCTATATTTCGATTTTTTTTTTTTTTAAATTTTGATCATTAATTTCATTAAGGGGATATAATTTAGATAATTTCTAATCATATTTTTGAAGTCGCATTGGTAAGATCTACTTACATGCTAAATTTCATGTAAAATCGTACAACTATTAAAGAAATTGTCAAGTTGGTTTCAACATCCAGTTCGAAATCACAGCGACGAATTTTCGAAATTCGAAAATCTGAATCTGCAGATTTGAAGTAATTGTCTCAAGGTACTCAAAGAAAAAAGATTTAGTAAAATAGGTCAAATATTCACAAAGTTACACCATTGTTGGTCAAATGCATTCGTTCGTAAAATTCGGTGATTTTGGATTCGTAAAACGTTTTGAAAATATATTTAATCAACAGCCACCTCCCATTTTTAGGGGGATAGGTAAAAGTTTCAGAAAGATCCTATGGTTAGATTCTGAGAAATCCGATTTGTGGATAAAACACACAAAAAAAATGATAATAACAACTAGACCTGCAAGCAGCACTGAACCGGCTTTCAGGAATCAGACAGGAAGTGTGTCATACAATAGCCCATTTATCGTGCTACCAAACGATACTTTAAATGTTTTGATCCGGTCACACCCGACGGTGAAATCCCGATTGTTGCAAGAAAGCCGATTTTTTTACTGTCTTTTTTTTTAAATATCGAATATTTGTTTTGACTACTTCCTATTTACGGATCATTATCGGGATAGATATAACAAGTGGTATGGGAACTTAACTTCCTGTACCAGAAGTTTCAGAAAGATCCATTGGACAGTTTTACCTCCCTTATAACATTAGAAGCAGATTTACAGATATAACGATTTTTCGACTTTTTTCAAAGATTGTGGCCCTTTTGAACTATTTATACTATATTGAGGCTTTTGAATTTGGATTCACACCATAGACCACCGTTAGGACTCTAAGTAACATAAGTTTAAGAAAGGAAATAAGAGCAGTTTTCGAAATAAAAGCGTCGGAATAGGCTTAAAAAGGAAAATAATAGATTTTCAGCGTTCCATTATATATTGCCTAACCCGAGAATTTTTACCATTTAGATGTCATAAGATCGTCCATTGTTCGAACTATCCAATGACACTTTAGTTGTTTTGATTCGGTGGAATCTGGCGTAGCAATCATCGCCATTTTTTTACTTTTTACGTTTTTTTTCCTCAAAATATCTGAAATTTTTCGACTACTTCCGGTTTTTGGATCATTGTCGGGATAGCTTTAACAAGTTGTTTGGTTACCTTACCTTCTGTACAAGAAGTTTCAGGATAATCCATGCAGCTGTTTTAAAAAAAAAAAAAAAAATTAGAAGATCATTTTCAGTAATTTAAGGATTTTTCAACTTTTTTCCAAGATTGAGGTTCTTTTTGGACCACTTATATTATTTCAATGCTTTTATTTTTGGACTCACGCCATAGTCCACCGATAGGACCCTGAGTAAAAAAAGTTTAAGAAAAAACTTATTACAACGCCATATTTCAACGTATCAAAACAACTAAAGTGTCATTGGATAGCCCGAACAATGGACGATCTTATGATGACATCTCAATGGTAAAAAATCGCTGGTTAGGTAATATATCATGAGATGCTGAAAATCTAGTATTTTTCTCTTTGGAGCCTATTCAGACGTTTTACTCTTATTTCCTTTCTTAAACTTCTGTTACGTAGAGTCCTAACGCTGATCTGGGGTGTGAATCCAAATTTAAAAGCCTCAATATAGTATAAATGGTCCAAAAGGGCCACAATCTTTGAAAAAAGTCGAAAAATCGTTATATCTGTAAATCTGCCTCTAGCGGTATAAGGGAGGAAAAACTTTCCAATGGATCTTTATGAAACTTCTGGTACAGAAAATTAAGTTCCCATACCACTTGTTAAATCTATCCCGATAATGATCCGTAAACAGGAAGTAGTCAAAAAAATATTCGATATTTAAAAAAAAGACAGTAAAAAAATCGGTGCTCTTGGAACAATCGGGATTTCGCCGTCGGGTGTGACCGGATCAAAACATCTAAAGTATCGTTTGGTAGCTCGATAAATGGGCTATTGTATGACACACTTCCTGTCTGATTCCTGAAAGCCGGTTCAGTGCTGCTTGCAGGTCTATTTATTATTATTTTTTTCCGCGGGAGCCTATTTCTCCATGATCGAAAACAGATATCGATCTGGAACTAATTTTTTTATCTGAAAAACATGTGGTGGCTAGTTGATAAAACAATTTTGAAACTTATGCGCATACCGGAAGTAACCGAATTTTGTACTTTTTTCCGGAATTGAAAATCGGCCGTGGTTTCGTCAATTCTTTATCTATTTTCAAACAAATGACATTTTCGGAAACCCCAAATCTTTTCCGAGATAATGGCTATCTCTCATTTGTCAATTTCGAGCAATCATCTATGGCTTTTGTCGTTCGAATTTTGAAAATACGTTGTTTACGAGACAATTTTTTGTAATTTTTCAAAATTTTCAAATTTGACCTACATTTTTGGATACCTGAAGACAATCTGATTCCAGAAATATAAGTTTCATTCCGAGTTATCGCCCTTTATTTTTGATTTTTTTTTTTCGAATTTTCTGCCCATTTCCCAACCCTTATATTTTTTGGAAAGGATAAGTCGATAGTTCTGAAAGTCCTGGAACATAAAGCTATATAGTCAGACCGCTGCATAAAGCAATTTCAAAAACGATCCGGAAACCGGAGGTAGTCGAAATAATGATAGATATTTCGAAAAAAAAGCAAAAAATGGGTGTTTTGGGGAAAAACTCGATTTCGCCGTCCAGTATCAATAGATTAAACGAATTAAGCTTTCGTTGAGTGGCCCGAGGAATGGACTATCGAATGATGCCCAATTTATACGGATACTATGACCAAGCAGCAAAATATGACAAGCTGAAAATCAAGTATTTTCTGATTTGGAGCGTTTTTGGAGTCCTTTTGAGAGTCCTTTCGGTAGTCTTGTGCATGAAAACATCCAATAAGTCTTTGAAATGTCTGGAATAGGATAAAAAAAGGGACTGAAAATCGAAAAAAGTCGAAAAATCGTAAAATTTTGGAAAATGCTATATTATTTTATCATTTAATCAGATTTTTACGAAAAGGTTACACATTCAGATAGCTGACCTAATTACGATTCTAACGATGTATAATATGTGTTGAGTTATTGAAATTTAATTTTCGATATTTTGACATTTTTGAATTTTTGGCACTTTTGAACATAGGATTTCTCAGGGCCATTTTATCTGATCAGATAATGTAATATATCATTACAGAGCCCTGTGGCTATCTAACTGCCCAAATTGGTTATTAAAACTATCCCGAAAATAATCTCCATACCGGACGTATTCAAAAAATGAAGAAAAAGGTTAAAAAAAATTAGCGCTCGTGCGAAAAACTTGATTTCTCCATCAGATCTTAGCGGAGCATAACTCTGACAGTAATTATCGGAAATCGCTGAAAATCAATAGGCTTCTTCGTCTCATGACCTTAAATTTAGCCCCTAGAGCGTCCACAAGAGTTTTTGAAGTGATCAAGGGTCATAACTCTGACTGTAATTATCGGAAATCGCTGAAATTCAATAGGCTTCTTCGTCTCATGACCTTAAACACTGTGTATAAATTTAAAGTAATCGGATATTAACTTTAGCCGGCCGGACGGGGGCGACGACAAAATTCGACCACATTTCAATGTGGGCGTATAAAAATTAACCGCATGCATATAATATTTAATGTATGATAAAGTCAAAATAGGCGATTTCGGTTTTTAGTGTTGCGGTCATCTAAAAAAAATGTCTTTTAAGGATAATGTGTATAGTACTAATAGCAATCACATACGGAAGAGGCGATAAGATCCCTTTGCATTTTCAATTTCAAAACTAATTAAAACCAAATTTAAATTCCGAAAACCTTCTTTTTTTTTTTAATCGGATCAAAATGGGAGTAAGAAACAGAGTCCGGGGTCTGGCGCGGGCGAGGGTTAGGTTTAAGAATTTGGGGGATAGGTTAAGTCTCCACGTGAGCACTGACCTAGGATGATGAAAAAATATTTCGTGATATTTCCCAGTTTTATTAAAAATACATACAATACATTAGATTTATATACAAAGGCGACTTCACTGTTTTTTGGTGTTGGTGGAGCTGATGGTCTTCCTTTGATGGTACTTCTGGTATTCTGCTTCTGGTATTATTGTTTCTGAAGAAAAAAGAAAATAAATTTGAGGCTCTCGGAAGAGAGCCACATTAGTGTGTTTCTTACTACGGATTGGATTTTCTAAAAAATCGTGTTTGTTCCACATCACCGGTTTGTCTTTTTTGGTGACTATGTCTTATCGGTGACCGTTAATTATTTCCCTAAGTGCATTTTGAGTCTCCCCTACGTATTGCTTGTCACATTGTCTGCATGAAATTAGATAAATTATGTTTGAACTACTGCATGAAAGTTGGTCTAATATTGGGAATTGTGTGCCAGATGTTTTGTTATGGAAATGGTCGGATATGTTTAAGATTTTGCATGTTTGACATCTTGAATGGCCACAAGTTTTGGTTTTAACTGCTGATTGCATATTATTTGTTTCTTTGGCGGCAAGCTCAGCTAGAGTGTTGTTTTTTATACGTCGTAGATAGCGTTTGGAGTACTAGTATCCCCTTTCTCTTAGTTTGCTAAATACCAGCGTACATGCTGACTCAAAGTCGGTCTTCTGAGTACATATCCTATGAAAACGGAGAATCTGAGATTTTATGATGCCAGAGAAGGTATGTTTGGGGTGAAAGGAGCTGTTGAACAATAGTTGATGTGTATCGGTTTCTTTGAAAAATACTTTAGTTTTTAGTTGGCCAGTGTTTTTGGTGTTGTCAAGAAAATCTATGCTGTTATGACTTACATTTGCGGTTAATTTGACAGATGAATGGTTATTGTTCAAAATGTTGAAAAACGTCCAAAATTCGTCTAGTGTGTACGTCCAGGCTATGAAAACGTCATCTAGAAAGCGTCCATATAAATCTAGTTTTAATGGACAGAGTGGCAGAACTTCCCTTTCCCAATCCGCCATGAAGAGGTTTGCATAACTTGGGGCAAATCGTTTTCCGATAGCAGTTCCGGAAGACTGGAGGTATACTTGGTCGTTGAAAGCGAAGTCATTCCTCCTAAGACAAATGTCGAGTAGTTTGAGGATTTCTTCGTCCGGTCTCGATGCTTGCGGGTTCCTAAGAAATGCTTTCCTAACTGCTTCAATACCTGTGTTATTATCAATGTTCGTGTACATGCTCTGTACGTCGATGGATATTAAAATGGTGTGTTTGATTTTCTAAATGAAATCGTTAGTGTCTTTAAGGTAGGATTGAAAAATACTTTAGTTTCTAGTTGACCAGTGTTTTTGGTGTTGCTACTTTTAAAGACGGTGGTGTCAAGAAAATCTATGCTGTTATGACTTACATTTGCGGTTAATTTGACAGATGAATGGTGATTGTTCAAAATGTTGAAAAACGTCCAAAATTCGTCTAGTGTGTACGTCCAGACTATGAAAACATCATCTAGAAAGCGTCCATAGAAATCTGGTTTTAATGGACAGAGTGGCAGAACTTCCCTTTCCCACTCCGCCATGAAGAGGTTTGCATAACTTGGGGCAAATCGTCTTCCCATAGCAGTTCCGGAAGACTGGAGGTATGCTTGGTCCTTGAAAGCGAAGTCATTCCTCCTCAGACAAATGTCGAGTAGTTTGAGGATTTCTTCGTCCGGCCTGGATGCTTGCCGGTTCCTAAGAAATGCTTTCCTAACTGCTTCAATACCTGTGTTATTATCAATGTTCGTGTACATACTTTGTACGTCGATGGATATTAAAATGGTGTGTTTGATTTTCTGAATGAAATCGTTAGTGTCTTTAAGGTAGGATGGGTGTTGGCATGCTAGGGGTAATAAGAAATGGTCTATAGATTGTGATAGGTTGTATGATTCGCTGCCACAGAATGATATTATTGGGCGTCCCTTGGGTAATTTATTAGGTATAAACCATTCTGTTTCTGGATTTTTATGTATTTTTGGTAGTGTATAGAGATGTCTTTGTCGGCAATCAGATTTAGCAGATAGATGATCATATTGTTTTGCTGTTATGTATTCCTGATCCTGCAATTCATGTAAGATGTTGTTTATTAAAGTTGCAGTGTCCTTAAAGATGGGTTGGTCTAATTTAGTGTAACGTATAGGATTACTTAATTGTTTTTCTGCCTCTGATATATAGTCTGCGCGATTCATTATGACACAACACGAGCCTTTGTCGCTTTTCTTAATTATTATGTTTTTGTCTTTTTTAAGGGTGTTTAATGCTGTTTTACTTGCTCGGTTGAGATTTGGTTTTTGTGATTGTAGTTGAAGGGATGATATTTCTATATTCATTTTGTCGAAAGTTTTTAGGATGGCTGGTGATGACGTTTTAGGTGGTTTCCATGTGGATTTTGCTGTGAATAATTTTTTACCTCTTCCTAAAAAAATAAGTCAACGAAAGTGTTCTTTGGAAGCGATCGGTTGCCTGGGTGATGGGGTCTATGGATGTTATTGTGGGGGTTGGGATGAATTTAAGGCCTTTATCAAGAATGTTCATTTCTAGGGGGTTGAGAAGTCTGTCGCTCAAATTGACAACTGTCTGTCCCAAAGACGACTTCTCATTCCTTTTCCCTAATCCTAGTTTAAATTCCTTTTCCCTAATCCTAGTTTAATTCCTCATCCAGCAGTTGATGATCTCTCTGGCCGTGTCTGGGCTCCAGTGGGTTGCGGCGTTACCTTTCAGTTCTATTTTGCCCTTGAAGGTTGGTAATGTGGTGGCGTTTGGTGAAGGTGCAGTGGAGATCAGTTGGTTGTAGCTTGTGATGTTTCGGATTTTCTTGTCGGAGTCGGGAAGAAGTGGGGATCTGTGTGGCAAAGAGCTTGGTTGTTGGGAAAGCTACTCTGGTCAACGTGAGTAGATCTAGCACCTGCTCGTGTATCCTTGGTCTACTTTCCTCCCTGTTGTTGAGCCCGACGTGTATCACTAATTCCTCTGGTGCAGGACCCATGTAGTTGTGGAGTATCTGTTTGATGTGGCTGATCTTGGCTCCATAATAGCTATGGATCTCCCAGTCCCCGAGGAAGGATGCAATCCTAGCCAGGTTAGAGGATCCAATAACCAGGGTCTTTGCCATGACGGGTGGTAGGTACCATAAATCCTTCTCGTCTTTACCTTTGTAGCTGTGAGGTCTCTTTAGGGATAGGTTGAGTGAACGCCTACATCTAGTGGAAGATCTGGTGGCGATTCTAGGGTTAGGAATGATGGGCGATCTAGGGGACAGACAGTCGACAAGCGCGTTTAGTGGCGTTATAGATCCCGAGGAAGTAGGTGAGCCTGACACAACCCGGGGCGAACTGGTTGATCTAGCTGCACGCTTCGAGGGAGTATTAATGCAAGTGCCTTCTCCAGGGGATAGTTTCAATGCCTCAATGGTAGTGGCTATGGTAGGCGTCTTCATGGCCGGCTTCACGAACTTATTCAGGTCTTGGATCTTCCAAGTGAAACTTCTGGTTGGTGTTCCATTCTCCTGACGCTCCATAATGGTCAAGTGGTGGAGGCATTGGAGGACCTGAAAGAAGGCTTTCACGACACCTGCATTGGTTGGTGCTGGTTTGGTTGTCGACTTGGTTGGTGCTGGTAGCGGAATCCAGGTGGTGGTTGGTGGAATCCTGGTGGTGGTCGGTTGAAGCCTGGTGGTTGTTGGTGGAACCCTGATGGTGGTTGGTGGAAGCCTGGTGGTGGTTGGTGGAAGCCTGGTGGTGGTTGGTGGTAGCCTGGTGGTGGTTGGAATCTGCTTCGTAGCTGTGGCCATTCCATTGGTAGTTGAGTGGGCGTGGGAAGGAGTGGGCGTCTGGTGCGGGGCCTATCCATGTTCCAGAAGTGGGGGGGTGGGGAAAAAACTGCTTGTGTGGACGTTGTGCAAATGGGACAAGATAAGAAAGCTGTAAAGACGAGATACAGTAGAGATTGAAGTTGAAGAGAAGGGGGGGGGGGTAAATGTATATGTAGACTATTGTTAATTGAATTATTGTTTAATAAATGCCCGAAGAGCCGCTATCGCGGTGAAAACGTTAGCATAAAAATGTAGTTTTATTTTGCCATCTTTAATTTCAATTATATATTACCAAAGAGCAGCTTTAATAAACTATTCTACTATATATATATATATATATATATATATATATATATATATATATTTAGACTGTTGTGCAGTATTTGTTCACTGTGGTATTTGTTGTATGAAATGGAAAATGCGAGACAAAAAGTAAATTAGCAGAGAGACAAGTTTACATATTCGACGTATGTGAGTAGATTGATGGAAGAGCTCGTGCTCAAGCGTGAACTGATTTCACAATATGACTGGTAACGTGACGGAATTCAACTAGAAATATAACACGTATGAAACAAAGGGAAATCGTTTGAACTTTGAGGTTTATTAATTACACAGTATAGCAGTATAGTATATTGTGTAATGTCAATTGTTCAATTTAAAACTATTAACAGATATAAAAAATAAAAATACATGAAAATATAAAGAGAGAAAAAAAATCTTACATATAATATAGATGGGTCGTTCCTCGATTTCATCGCGATGCACATTTCGGAGTGGTATCCTTTATCAAGCGATGATAGTCTAACTTAATTGAAACTTTCCGGCCTATTTGTACCCACCAAGAAGAGATAAGCCAACCAAAATTAATTTGGGCAAGCCCTGATTCTAATTAAACACATAAGTGATATCTTTGTGAGTTATTGAGCGGATGATTAAATAGCGTTTTTAATTGAAGTGATGAGTAGATTGAGCAGATTAAGATGAGTATTCAGTATGGCAGCTCAGTGAGATGTTGATGGAATTTCAATACCACATCAAGTCTGCCATATTGGGTGCAAATTTATAAAATCAATATTTAATTGTTAATTTATTATGAGCCCAGGAGAAGAACAATTTTCTCGATGTTTCCAGAGACATCGAATAATTAAGCATAATAGGCCTAAGAAAATAGAAACCAGTGGGCAGTTCAATGATCCTCGGCGCAACGCTTTATAGTTTATTTTGGTTTTATTTAATTTTTTTTTCCTTTTATTTTTAGGTCGGGAAATGTATATTATAAATCATGGTAAGATTGAGGTAAGTTTTAAAACATTCTAACACTTCGTAAAGAATCCCATTTACAAGGCTCTACGTTTTTGTCATTCTTGCCCGGTTCACATGACAAAGTTTGGCCTCAACATACTTCATTAAGAAACCGATTTGAATATTAAATTCGTTGTGTCCATCCATCCGTTTCAAACGGACTGTTTTCAGGGAGTGCTACCGAAATTTATTGTATTTCACGAGGTATATACATTGCATAATTCCACACATCAGGTCCACCCTAATTATGCCCCAACGATTGATTAATGTTTATGGCCTCACATTTCCTGTATTGTTTCTATAATGGTTTTTATTACGTGTTTCGGAGCGCTCCGATGCTCCACATAAGGACGTCGTCCCTCATGTCTCGGAGATTTCTTGCTTTTGACTCCCAGTCAAATTTCATTAGGTTATTCATATCAAATTGTAGATCGTTCCATTTCGTCTGGAGTATGCGAAATAACGTCATGCAAGGATCAGTTATTGTACCAACCACAATCTCTTTTACATGTTTAAGATGCAGTTCATAAACGTGGTGCCGACACGCCAACCATAATATCTTATATCCCAGTGATGCGTACAAGCGCCTCTCCATCTACCGGAATTGGAGGCAGAGGTATCATAGACTAGTCCTATGACTTTAGCACCGAGTCCCCAATCTAACCGTAAGTCTGTCACTGCCTTTACTTGTTTACTACCAGTAGCATTAGTGATTTCTGGTACTTATTCGTTTTTAACTTTTAACTTAGTCGTCATTTACCTCCAACAGTTCTTCGTCGATGCTCTTCTGTTTTGCGAATCTGAACTTTACATGGGCCAACTACGTATGTTTTCCCGTTTGAAAACCAAGCACATTTTACGTTAGTGTTAGCAGTTGCTGATTCCAATAGTTTTATGATGTTATGGGTCATATCTTCAGAGATTACGATCCCGCTACCTTTTAGCTTTTTTCGTCTCGAGATTGTCTTGTATGCCGTTGGTTGCGACCCGTATCGGTGTATAGTGGAATCCTGGAAATTGAGTGGGGATTTGGCTTTCGAGCCCTTTCTCTATAAACACATTACTTTGGCCCATGGTTTACCTAGACGGGGGGTCAGTGGGGCCCAGACTGATCAGTCGGCTTTGGTCGTTTAACTCTGTAGAGTGTACGTTTTTCATTCCAATACGTTGTTGTTTGTATACGGCTTAGGTCAATCAGGTTGGTAAGGTATTCTAAGGCCATGCGCTGGTTATACTGACTAGACTTCCCCCTATTAGGCATGGTAACAACCCGGGGGACGACGAGGGGCGAATTAACAAAATATACTTCATGGATTCCCCCCCCCCTCAAAAAAAAGAAAAAATCAATTTCAAAGGCATCTATCGTAAATATCACCATTCTTAATAACAGTGAGCTTGACCGGTGAGCCCAAGGCTTAAAAACGAAACTCTTTTGATAGAGTGTGCTAAGGAACAGCATGTTACCATGCTGCTTAAATCAACATCCTTAGCAGTCATTCCTACCAAGGTGTCTCCACATAGGTCATGGGGTCGCAGGCACTTTTTGTGGGGTCGTAGCATTTGAAACATTTGAATAAATGCTATGTTTTCATGAAAAGTATAATATACGAGGGCTGACTGAAAAGTTCTTAATCTAAAACAAATAGATTGATTGGGTTGAGACAAACTTTTACCACCAACAAGTACAATCATTGAAGACATAACAACTGCAACTGTAGTGATATTATTGTCTTCATACCTTGTGAACTTGTGAACCCACCCATTGAAATCACCAGAAATGGTCTCCATTTCAAGGAATGATGCCCGTTCCTTTTCCACAGTAAAGAAGTGGGCTGTGGAATTAAAGCGTGGCAGAGCGATCTTTGACGATGGCCCGCGCCCTGGAAGGCCATCAACAGCAGGCAGTATGAAGTTAGATCAATTTTCGTTTTTCGTTTTTTGATATTGGTCCAGTTTTTATGATTGATTGATTGATCATCTTTAGTGTCTCAATAATGAAAATACATAGGAATACAATATAAAGTAAAGTGAGAAAGATTATTAAATATAAAACATTTTAAGATGGCCAGCCTAATTATGATATTTTCGGTACATATTGTCGTAGATCACACGTCATGATGAATGTTACCAATTCTCGCAAGAACCCCACCCCCCACATCCCCACACACCCCCACCCCAAGGTTATTTTTGTCCATCACGTACTTTCTGCATCCCTAAACGTCTTGTTGATCAATTTCTTCCATGTAGGTTTGTTTACCACTTCCATTTTGTCCAAGTAGTTGCTATAATAGTGACATGTACAAGTTGGTGTTTCTCAGCAATAAATCCTTTTTTGTTTGTTGCTACCGACCATAAATTGACAAATACGGAAGTCAAAAAATTAATTCCATATAAACTTTTCTGTTTCATACAAAGATTTATTTAGTAGTTCTAATTTTGAATTTTCTATTCGCGTTGACATTCGTAACAGTCCAAGTAATGTTCTTGCTTCTTTGGATCTGCGTCCATCAAATCCTTGGATTCTGCGAGCTGCACATCTCTGATTTATCTCTAATTCATACAATGATTGTTTCGTTATTTCAGACCACAATTCGCTGCCGTATAGTGTTATAGGTGTGTCAACTTTCTCCCATGTCTAATGCTGTATTCGTTACCGCTTGGAAATATAGTGTTTCGCACTAGGAAATAGTAAATACCACACTTGTATTCGGGTGCACAAGTGGGAAAATCAACATGGCTGTCATTATCCCTTCAAGGATTATTAAAACCCCTAATCACCATTACTGGCATTAGTGAAATTTAAATCGTTAAAAGGAATATCAGTCCAAAGACGTTTCAGTTCGATTCAGTATTTACAAAGATATGATGAATTGAAAATTTATCATTGTTCGGCAAACGATATAAACAGGCTAGTGTAACCCTTAATTATTGATCAATCTTTTTATGGTCCTCTTTTAAATCCAACTGAATTCAAGCTAGGAAATATCTACATATACCGTTGACGGTCTATATTAGTTTAGTTTTCTTAATTAAATGTTAAATAATCAACCTAAGAATAATTTATCGTACATTAAGCCGTGAAAAATTAAAGTCTATTGTCGATGAGAGACACGGTCAATTAGCTTAGCATATGCCCTATTAATTTTTACGGTATGTAGACATTTTAAATTCAAAGAAACGTAGGACGTTAGTCCCGAAAAGATATAGTTTGTGCCGAGTGGGCGTTAAACCACAGTTACTGGAACATTTTTGTTGATTGATAATAGACCTTACCGTCCTAAAACCTGAACTGCCGTACAGTATAATAATTTTTAACAAGTTGGTACAAAACGGAAAACCGGGTATTTTTCTTGTTTTCAGTTTAATGTGTTTCTTGTCATTGTTCAGAAAATGTATCCCAGTATGTAAAATTCTATAAATCGCGTATTCAGATCGATATGTGTTGGGGTTTGCTATGGAATGGGGGGTATTAATTTTTAAGATTAAGCCATTAGTATTTACAGAGTATTATTAGTGCTATTGAACCAATAGTGGTCTGATACTTAAAGGGAGATAACTCATTTACTAAAATCTTCAATGAGTGTGGCTGTAAAGATCACTTTTACAAGTCGCCATTTCCCTAAATAGATATTAACTCCATTTCGTACTAAGCTTTTCTTCATTACTTTCACAGGTATTTAGTTCTCTTATTGTTTATTGTCATAATTGAATAGATTGGTTTTCCAAGCAGATATTTAGCATATTTTCCATTCGTGACATTGGTGTAATTTGCCATGTTTTATCTTTGAAGTAAGGCGATGTCAGGGCTACACACCCATGTGACATGTGTTTCAGTTTGAGGCCTTGACGTTTGTGCTTGTTATTTAAAATGTTGCAAGTTTACTCAGCTATCCCATGTTCGATCACGCTGTGATTGATTACTTTGTATGTACTTTATGACTTAATAGATCAAGAATTAAATTTAGAAATATACAAAATTAGCTAACCACATTGTTAGACTACTACACATTTATGTATATTTTAATGCAAGCCAAATTTTAGTATTTCCCAAGGCAGTTCTAATATACAATCTTGTTAAAGGTTTCAAGTTTGCATTCATGTTTAATTAATATCATTATCATGTAATCTGTAGACTTTTACAAGTCGCCATTTCCCTAAATAAATATTAACTCCATTTCGTACTAAGCTTTTCTTCATTTCTTCCACAGGGATCAGATCAAGGATCCAAATACATTTAAAGCTTACATTTGAAAAGCTTACATTTGTTGGCTTGTCCTGAAGTATGGTGTTTTGAGAAGACTGTATCAGTCGCCAGTAGATGTCCTGATAAAATATCTGACACAATTGAAACTAGTAAAAAAGGAACCAACTGATATCAATCCTATAGAGGCTCAGAAAATCATTACAGAATTCCTTGAAACAGAATGTGGCAACGAGGATGGGGGCGAGGGAGTTCTCATGCTGTTGAATGAGATTTTGCCGAACTTTCAACTTTTGAGGCGGGGGTCAATGATTAAGTCTGAATCAACCGGGGTTGAGTCTCATACTGTTCCAGAATCCGTTAAATCACGAAAGGAGGAAACTCCAACGGAGCCCAAACATGTTAGTATTTTCAAGAAGGACTTCAAATTAACAGGAACAATCGGTGAAAACAGTAAAACAAAAGTTCCGTTCATCTCATTAATGAGACAAATCGACAATGCTGAGAAGAAGGGTTTCTCTGAGGTCGAGATCGTCGAGGGAGTTGTACGAGCAATATCACCTTCTTCACAATTGCGAGTGTACCTGGAGGGTAGGGCAAATATCTCCATCAGTGTGATGAAACAGATGTTAAGATCGCTTTATCAAGAAAAATCAGCGACAGAATTATATCAGGAATTGGGATCAACTCTACAGAAAAGGGGAGAATCAAGTACAGACTTTTTACTTAGATTGTTGTCTTTGAAGCTAAAGACACTCTTTGTAACTGATGTAGATCTAAAATATGATCCAGAATTGGTCAGCCAGCACTTTTGTAAAACGCTATATTCGGGTCTACTCGATGAAACCATCCGTAGGGAAATTCAGCCATCGTTAGACATGAAAATATCTGATGAGACACTTATCCAAAAGATGAGCGTAATAGAGTCTAAAGAATCAGATAGACAAATTAAAATGAGAGGGCACTGTAAAGTGAGTGAAGTGTCGCAAGCTGACCCAACTCTTAAAGAAAAACCGAAGAAAAACAAGATAAAGAAGGAGGAAAGAGTTACAAGAGTTGAAGGCTGAGATAGCGCAATTAGCAGAAATGATTAGAGAAGACAGAAAGAAGAAAGTGTTTGATAACAGCTGTAATAAGTGTCGTGAAAAGAAACTTTCAAATTGTAGACATTGTTGAGATTGCGGTAGCGCAGGTTATTTCAGGTCTTTTCATTATAATAAGTCGGAAAACAGGATGAGATCACCTCAAAAGGGGGACAGGTGATCTGTGAAACCACACCCAAAGCAATGTCTGCAGTCAAAGGTCAGGTGTTTTGTCTGTCACCTCGAACGCGTTCAAAATTAGTTAAGTTGGTTGGTGAAAAATGTCATGTTAATTGTAAACTAAATGATGTTTTATGGGACTCTGGAGCTCAGGTATCATTAATTAATAAGTTGTTATCCAAACCTGAATGTAACAGTTCTGGGATAGATTGTCAAGAAATGTTAGTTAAGGTAAACAAATCCAATAGGGTGAATTTAATTGTTAGTAATCCTACGAAATATGATATTGTTCTCAAAAAGGAAACACATTTAGGGGAGCTTCAGTCAATTAGGTCATTGTTTTACATTGTACAGTCAAATAATAATACCCAAGTAGATGATGTAAATGTTGCATCATTATCAACCACTCAGAATTCTGATGTATATGAACCGCAAATTGATTTAAAAGACTGTGATATTACGTCTGCTCAGGAAGACATTATTCATACATTATTAAAATCTAATAATGACCTTTTCTCTAAAACGGATGACGACATTGGATTCATACCGGACTTGAAACTTGATATTCATTTGAAAGACAATATTCCGGTGAAACAGTCATACGTTTCAATTCCAAACCCACTGTATGAAGAGGTTAAGGATTATCTGAGAGATTTAATAGCCAAAGGATTTATTCGGAAATCAAAATCGAGTTATTCTAGTCCTTTAATCTGTGTGCGAAAAAAAGATGGCGGTTTAAGACTATGTTGTGACTATAGGAAAATAATCCAAAAATCAATAATAGACAGTGGGCCGTTACCCCGCATTCAGGATGCATTGGATAGCTTAGGGGGTAGTCAGTGGTATAGTCTGTTAGATCAGGGACGCGCTTACCATCAAGGAGTTGTAGGGGAGGAGAGCAAACACGTAACTGCTTTTATCACCCCCTGGGGTCTATACGAGTGGGAAAGGATACCATTCGGGCTGTCTGGAGCCCCACTGATTTTCAGAACTATATGAACGATTGTCTAGATGGACATAGAGACATTTGTTGCCTTCCATACAAGACGTTTGACGAACACGTGGAGCATCTCCAGCTTGTGTTTAATCGACTTCGTGAAAAGGGGGTTAAACTAAAGCCTTCAAAGTGCCCAGTATTTCGAAAGGAAGTAAGATATTTAGGGCACCTTGTGACTGCGTCAGGTCATACAGTGGACCCTGAAGATAAACGTGCGGTTCAGGAGCTTAAAAACAAAATCCCTTCGAATGTTGGAGAGCTTCGTAAAATATTGGGTCTTTTATCGTACTATCGCAAATTCATTCCCGATTTTGCACGAAGAGCTAAGCCCTTGTACAATCTTTTGCGGAAATCACCAGACTTATCAAAGGATAGAATTAAAAGATTAAAGGGAGGTCAGTTGTCGTCCCAGGAAAGAATAGGTTGGACCAAAGAACATTCGGATGATTTAGAGGATCTCATTAACTTTCTTGTGTCGCCACCAGTAATGGCCTACCCTGTGTTCGATCGACCGTTCTCTTTATATATATGTTGATGCGTCTGGAGAGGGTTTAGGAGCCATGCTTTATCAACACGGTAATGATGGACGTCAACATGTTGTGGCTTACGCATCGAGGACAGTATCTCCTGCCGAGCAAAATTATAATCTACATTCGGAAAAATTGGAATTTTTGGCGTTAAAGTGGGCTGTCGTAGATCGTTTTAGGGACTATTTGTACGATCTATAGTGACAACAATCCATTGAGTTATATCATGACAACTCCACGTATAGACGCAGCGAGACTACGATGGGTAGCAGAACTAGCGGACTTTGATTTCAACATCAAATATAAACCAGGACCTTTAAATACGGATGCTGATTGTTTAAGTAGGATGCCACTGAAGTTCGAACAAGAGATGAACTGCATTGCAAAATAGGTCATCTCGGGACGGAAAAAGTGATATCCCTCATTCGAGATAGATTTTATTGGCCAAAGATTGTGTCTGAAATCGAACATTTTATAACAAAAATGTGCACTTTGTGAAATCAAGGAAAGCAAATCGTCTTAATGAAGCACCTTTAAAACCGATCGAAACCACACACCCATTCGTTGACTTCTTACTTTTAGAGAAATTAAAGGGGGATATGAGTACATACTGGTTGTTGTTGACCATTATACCAGATTTGCTGCTGCTTATCCAACTACGAACAAATCTGGAAAGACAGCTGCAGACAAAATATTTAATGATTATGTTTTGAAATATGGTTTCCCTGAGAAATTACGCCACGACCAAGGCCGAGAGTTCGAAAACGAGCTGTTCCATAGACTACAAAAATACTGTGGCGTAGGACGATCACGTACCACTCCCTACCACCCTAGTGGTAATGGACAATATGAAAGGCTGAACCGAACTTTGTTATCAATGTTGAAGACACTGCCCGAGGATCATAAATAAAATAAAACCAAGTACGAACAATCCAAACCATAAGACAGAATTCAAAGTCGGTAAAATAGCGTGATTGGCCAATGAACTATCGGTATGCAAAATGCACGCGATGAACTGTGTTAACGATGTAGTAGACATTATCAGGGAGATAGTAATAGTATACGTGTCAATTAAATATATCTAGAATAATAGCCGAGAGAGACACGTTATATTTACCAATCAAATCAATATGACGGCCATAAATTTTTTTAAAGGTTTTAATAAGTTTAGTGCGCAAGTATCCTTGTAGTTGAAGCTTAGATGACAAATGCCTCGATCTACTTTAAAAAATCAGAAAAAAAAGGAACAAGCTCTCGCGTAACTAATTAGCTGAGATAAATATGATTGGAAAAACCATATTAATAAAATGACCCATGCATATAACTGCACGAAAAATGATACCACGGGGTTTTCGCTATTCTTTTTGTTATTTGGAAGACATCCTAAACTTCCAATTGACATTATATTTGGATTTAAAAATAGTGGAAACGTTTTGTATCGTGATTATGTTCAAAAGTGGACTAAATGCATGAATGATGCTTATAAAATTGCATCACGCAATACCCAGAAATCTAGTATGACTGCAAAGGAGTACCATAGTAATACACCTACTAGTGTGACTCTTGTCCCAGGAGATCGCGTTTTAGTGCGGAATTTAGGTGAACGCGGTGGTCCAGGAAAATTACGCAACTATTTGGAGGACAGCATTCATACCGTTCTAAGGAGAATGTCCGATGATTCGCCAGTGTTTGAAGTCAAATCTTCACAAAAGAATGGAAAAATACGGAGACTTCATAGGAATTTATTACTTTTGTGCAACGATTTACCACTCGACAAAGATTTTGTGATTGACACTACAGAAACTCATGTTACACGGAAACGTTCGAGATCTAAAATAGTGAATTTACCAAAAAATGACTCGAATAGTGACTCTGAAAGTGATGAGCCTTGCCAGTGTCAGATAAACGCATTGAATTAAATCCAGAAGCAGAAGAGTTTGTTCCTGCTACTCCGGAAAATGTGAATGTACCAGAACCAGCAGTTCAGATACAAGACACCGAGACAGAAGAGCGAAATCAAGATTCATCTGAAGGAAATGAATCAGGATCTACACTTCATGTTTCTAATGAATCCAGTGTTCAAGCAAATGACAATGATGCTGTTGAAAGTGATTCGGATGCTTATAAAACTTCTTTGGAATCTGTGGAATCAGCAGATGAACATGTTCTACCAAATCGTCGTGCTGTACAACCGCCTCTTCGGTTAACACATGACCAGTTGGGTCAACCTTCAAATTGTGCTTGGTCGAATAGAATTTGTGAACGCCCCTTAAATGTGGTTTTCTAAAGGTAATAATGAATCTTGAATGATTATGTACTAAAATATTATCATACATCACGATTATAGCACTATTAGAATCTGTTTTGAGTGTTGGAAGTTGTTTTATTACATTTTTTTTGGATGTGGTAAACTCTTGTTGATAAACCAAGAAGGTTTTACTATCTGTATTTAGCATGTTGTGGTAGTGAACAAACTAGTCAGACATTTAATCATACTTGCAGTATTACAAACCATTATTATGAATGATTGTAAATTATATGTGTTGTCCAGACTGATCACCTGTAAAATTCCATACTATCATGCGATATTTTAGAATATCTGAGTAATATTTGAAGTATGTGTCAATATAATTAGTTATTACTGGAAAGACTAATTTATTTTAGTGATTGGAGTTTCAAAGCCTGAAACCTATTATGTTAGATATTATGTTGTTTAAAGCTATCTGGATTGTGTAAATGTCGAGACGCCATTTATTTTAGTGGATGGGTATGTTGGGGTTTGCTATGGAATGGGGGGGGATATTAAGTTTTAAGATTAAGCCATTAGTATTTAGTTCTCTTATTGTTGATTGTCATAATTAATTAGATTGGTTTTCCAAGCAAATATTAAGCATATTTTTCATTCGTGACATTGGTGTAATTTGCCATGTTTTATCTTTGAAGTAAGGCGATGTCAGGGCTACACACCCATGTGACATGTGTTTCAGTTTGAGGCCTTGACGTTTGTGCTTGTTATTTAAAATGTTGCAAGTTTACTCAGCTATCCCATGTTCGATCACGCTGTGATTGATTACTTTGTATGCACTTTATGACTTAATAGATCAAGAATTAAATGTAGAAATATACAAAATTAGCTAACCACATTGTTAGACTACTACACGTTTATGTATATTTTAATGCAAGACAAATTTTAGTATTTCCCTAGACAGTTCTAATATACAAGATTTCAAGTTTGCATTCATGTTTAATTAATATCATTATCATGTAAACTGTAGACTTTTACAAGTCGCCATTTCCCTAAATAAATATTAACTCCATTTCGTACTAAGCTTTTCTTCATTTCTTCCACATGGATCAGATCCAGGATCCGAATACATTTAAAGCTTACATTTGCACATCCACAACAAACATATTATAACTACAAAAATAGTATAATTACCGTTCAAAACGTTCAACTTGGTAACTTTGGCTGCCATCTTATTACGTCATATGTCGTGAACTCGAAATAGTTTTAGCTACCCTAGTTCTCCAGTAGAAATCACGACTTCCGAGCCAGTTTTTGTAGTTACGAACGCTATTTACCAATTCGTTTGTCGTATTTTCCATAAAACCGAGGAGTAACGAATACAGCATTATTCACGTGAGATGGTCTCATACCGCTGCTAGTAAATCCAACAAGGGCGAGAGATTTTACAACACCTTGACGAGACGGCATTCCCAATACAAAGATTACAGTCAATATCTATCCCAGCATAGAACACTCTTTCTACTACTGTTCCATTAAGAGATACATTAAAGCTTTTATTTCCATCTCGCTGCTTCTTAACGCCAAATATCATAAAACAGCCTTTATCCGCGTTGTATTTCGATGCGTATTCATTATTATTACAGCATATTTACAGTGCGCCCTTTCATATAACATGTTCAAGGGCACTTAACAAAGTGACAATGTAATCATAAATAAACAACAAGATTATGGACATGTTAACGATTGTATACAGAGTCAGTTAAAAGCCTGATTGAATAATGTGTTTTAAGTTGTTTTTTAAAAGAATATAGAGATGTACAACATCTTAAACTAAATGGTAGATTATTCCATAAAACAGGTGCTTGATAACTAAAAGAGCGCTGACCATAAGAGACTAGTTGAACAGTTTTGGGCTTTAAAAGTAGTTTATCTGATGTACGTAATGTTCGGCCAGGTGTATAAAGTTCTAAAAGATCTAAGAGGTAAACAGGAGCTAAATTATTTAAACATTTAAAAGTAAGTAATAAAATCTTAAAATCAATTCGATATTTAACAGGTAACCAGTGTAAATTATATAAAACAGGAGTTATGTGGTCACATTTCTTAGTTAAAGTAACAAGTCTAGCTGTAGTATGCTGTACTTTTTGTAATTTATCTATAAGCTTTAAAGGTAAACCAACTAAAAGTAAATTAAAGTTATCTAATCGAGAAGTGACCAGATACTTAACAAGTGACTTAGTGACCTCTACAGTTACACATTTACGTATTTTACCTATATTTCTGATATTAAAATAGCACAATTTACAAATATTAGTTACTTGAGCTTCCATAAGCATAAAACTATCAACGATTGCGCCAATATTACGAGCAGAATAAGATGAAAATATATCACACTTACCAATTACAACCGGGGGGGGGGGGGTGATCATGTGCAAATTTACTTCATTGATGACTTGAGTCTAATAACAAATATTCGGTTTTATCGTCATTCAATTTTAGAAAGTTCTTTGACATCCATTTCCTAATTTCACTAATACTGTTCTCAAGTTGCAATTTTGATAAATTGAAAGAAGATGGACAATTTAGGTGTAAATGAAATATATAATTGAGTATCATCGGCATACAAATGAAAGCTGAGACCATATTTTCTGAAAATATCACCTAATGCTGAGGTATAGACGGTAAATAAAATCGGACCAAGAACAGAACCTTGGGGAACCTTGACAATTAACTAAAATACATTGTTTTCTGCCCACAAGATAGCTTTCTAAAAAATTTAATGCAGAGCCACAAATACCGAATTTAAATTGAAGTCTACCGTGTCGAAAGCAGCAGATAAATCTAATAAAATTAAAAATGTACATTTTCTATTATCAATTTCCATTAAAAAATCATTTGAAGGCTGTTTCGGTACTGTGAAATTGTTTATAAGCACTTTGAAATGGTTCATACAAACATTTATCATCAGTTCGTATTTTCTGTATTTTTACGACCATATCGATGTTTCTGACACTTCTGAAGCATGAAGTCATATGACCAAAGGGCACGTAACCTTTCATTTTGGGTAAGCCGACGCATATCAAAATTTGTTTTCTGGTCACTAAAACAATTAAACTGATGTTTCCACCCTGGAATTCAATGCCACAATGACTGTAACATTCAAAGTCAGAGTCGTGCAAATCTTGGGTTGGACCCCCATGATGATCCCAAGCATCACCTGCATTCCATGCGGTAGCTATTGGTGCGTTTGGGCGTCACATGTAACTGGAAATGTTTCTTCTGTTAGGTTCTATAGTGACTTTTTTCGTAGTCATTTGCATATTTTAGTATTATGCCCCCAAAATCAAATATCCCCTACTTTTTTTGAATAGTATATGTTGATGCGTCTGGAGAGGGTTTAGGAGCCATGCTCTATCAACACGGTAATGATGGACGTCAACATGTTGTGGTTTACGCATCGAGGACAGTATCTCCTGCCGAGCAAAATTATAATCTACATTCGGAAAAATTGGAATTTTTGGCGTTAAAGTGGGCTGTCGTAGATCGTTTTAGGGACTATTTGTACTACACGCCACATTTTACGATCTATAGTGACAACAATCTATTGAGTTATATCATGACAACTCCACGTATAGACGCAGCGAGACTACGATGGGTAGCAGAACTAGCGGACTTTGATTTCAACATCAAATATAAACCAGGACCTTTAAATACGGATGCTGATTGTTTAAGTAGGATGCCACTGAAGTTCGAACAAGAGATGAACTGCATTGCAAAATAGGTCATCTCGGGACGGAAAAAGTGATATCTCTCATTCGAGATAGATTTTATTGGCCAAAGATGGTGTCTGAAATCGAACATTTTATAACAAAAATGTGCACTTTGTGAAATCAAGGAAACCAAATCGTCTTAATGAAGCACCTTTAAAACCGATCGAAACCACACACCCATTCGTTGACTTCTTACTTTTAGAGAAATTAAAGGGGGATATGAGTACATACTGGTTGTTGTTGACCATTATACCAGATTTGCTGCTGCTTATCCAACTACGAACAAATCTGGAAAGACAGCTGCAGACAAAATATTTAATGATTATGTTTTGAAATATGGTTTCCCTGAGAAATTACGCCACGACCAAGGCCGAGAGTTCGAAAACGAGCTGTTCCATAGACTACAAAAATACTGTGGCGTAGGACGATCACGTACCACTCCCTACCACCCTAGTGGTAATGGACAATATGAAAGGCTGAACCGAAATTTGTTATCAATGTTGAAGACACTGCCCGAGGATCATAAATAAAATAAAACCAAGTACGAACAATCCAAACCATAAGACAGAATTCAAAGTCGGTAAAATAGCGCAATACCCAGAAATCTAGTATGACTGCAAAGGAGTACCATAGTAATACACCTACTAGTGTGACTCTTGTCCCAGGAGATCGCGTTTTAGTGCGGAATTTAGGTGAACGCGGTGGTCCAGGAAAATTACGCAACTATTTGGAGGACAGCATTCATACCGTTCTAAGGAGAATGTCCGATGATTCGCCAGTGTTTGAAGTCAAATCTTCACAAAAGAATGGAAAAATACGGAGACTTCATAGGAATTTATTACTTTTGTGCAACGATTTACCACTCGACAAAGATTTTGTGATTGACACTACAGAAACTCATGTTACACGGAAACGTTCGAGATCTAAAATAGTGAATTTACCAAAAAATGACTCGAATAGTGACTCTGAAAGTGATGAGCCTTGCCAGTGTCAGATAAACGCATTAAATTAAATCCAGAAGCAGAAGAGTTTGTTCCTGCTACTCCGGAAAATGTGAATGTACCAGAACCAGCAGTTCAGATACAAGACACCGAGACAGAAGAGCGAAATCAAGATTCATCTGAAGGAAATGAATCAGGATCTACACTTCATGTTTCTAATGAATCCAGTGTTCAAGCAAATGACAATGATGCTGTTGAAAGTGATTCGGATGCTTATAAAACTTCTTTGGAATCTGTGGAATCAGCAGATGAACATGTTCTACCAAATCGTCGTGCTGTACAACCGCCTCTTCGGTTAACACATGACCAGTTGGGTCAACCTTCAAATTGTGCTTGGTCGAATAGAATTTGTGAACGCCCCTTAAATGTGGTTTTCTAAAGGTAATAATGAATCTTGAATGATTATGTACTAAAATATTATCATACATCACGATTATAGCACTATTAGAATCTGTTTTGAGTGTTGGAAGTTGTTTTATTACATTTTTTTTGGATGTGGTAAACTCTTGTTGATAAACCAAGAAGGTTTTACTATCTGTATTTAGCATGTTGTGGTAGTGAACAAACTAGTCAGACATTTAATCATACTTGCAGTATTACAAACCATTATTATGAATGATTGTAAATTATATGTGTTGTCCAGACTGATCACCTGTAAAATTCCATACTATCATGCGATATTTTAGAATATCTGAGTAATATTTGAAGTATGTGTCAATATAATTAGTTATTACTGGAAAGACTAATTTATTTTAGTGATTGGAGTTTCAAAGCCTGAAACCTATTATGTTAGATATTATGTTGTTTAAAGCTATCTGGATTGTGTAAATGTCGAGACGCCATTTATTTTAGTGGAGGGGTATGTTGGGGTTTGCTATGGAATGGGGGGGGATATTAAGTTTTAAGATTAAGCCATTAGTATTTACAGAGTATTATTAATGCTATTGAACCAATAGTGGTCTGATACTTAAAGGGAGATAACTCATTTACTAAAATCTTCAATGAGTGATGCTGTAAAGGTCACTTTTACAAGTCGCCATTTCCCTAAATAAATATTAACTCCATTTCGTACTAAGCTGTTCTTCATTTCTTCCACAGGTATTTAGTTCTCTTATTGTTTATTGTCATAATTAATTAGATTGGTTTTCCAAGCAAATATTAAGCATATTTTTCATTCGTGACATTGGTGTAATTTGCCATGTTTTATCTTTGAAGTAAGGCGATGTCAGGGCTACACACCCATGTGACATGTGTTTCAGTTTGAGGCCTTGACGTTTGTGCTTGTTATTTAAAATGTTGCAAGTTTACTCAGCTATCCCATGTTCGACCACGCTGTGATTGATTACTTTGTATGCACTTTATGACTTAATAGATCAAGAATTAAATGTAGAAATATACAAAATTAGCTAACCACATTGTTAGACTACTACACATTTATGTATATTTTAATGCAAGACAAATTTTAGTATTTCCCTAGACAGTTCTAATATACAAGATTTCAAGTTTGCATTCATGTTTAATTAATATCATTATCATGTAAACTGTAGACTTTTACAAGTCGCCATTTCCCTAAATAAATATTAACTCCATTTCGTACTAAGCTTTTCTTCATTTCTTCCACATGGATCAGATCCAGGATCCGAATACATTTAAAGCTTACATTTGCACATCCACAACAAACATATTATAACTACAAAAATAGTATAATTACCGTTCAAAACGTTCAACTTGGTAACTTTGGCTGCCATCTTATTACGTCATATGTCGTGAACTCGATATAGTTTTAGCTACCCTAGTTCTCCAGTAGAAATCACGACTTCCGAGCCAGTTTTTGTAGTTACGAACGCTATTTACCAATTCGTTTGTCGTATTTTCCATAAAACCGAGGAGTAACGAATACAGCATTATTCACGTGAGATGGTCTCATACCGCTGCTAGTAAATCCAACAAGGGCGAGAGATTTTACAACACCTTGACGAGACGGCATTCCTAATACAAAGATTACAGTCAATATCTATCCCAGCATAGAACACTCTTTCTACTACTGTTCCATTAAGAGATACATTAAAGCTTTTATTTCCATCTCGCTGCTTCTTAACGCCAAATATCATAAAACAGCCTTTATCCGCGTTGTATTTCGATGCGTATTCATTATTATTACAGCATATTTACAGTGCGCCCTTTCATATAACATGTTCAAGGGCACTTAACAAAGTGACAATGTAATCATAAATAAACAACAAGATTATGGACATGTTAACGATTGTATACAGAGTCAGTTAAAAGCCTGATTGAATAATGTGTTTTAAGTTGTTTTTTAAAAGAATATAGAGATGTACAACATCTTAAAGTAAATGGTAGATTATTCCATAAAACAGGTGCTTGATAACTAAAAGAGCGCTGACCATAAGAGACTAGTTGAACAGTTTTGGGCTTTAAAAGTAGTTTATCTGATGTACGTAATGTTCGGCCAGGTGTATAAAGTTCTAAAAGATCTAAGAGGTAAACAGGAGCTAAATTATTTAAACATTTAAAAGTAAGTAATAAAATCTTAAAATCAATTCGATATTTAACAGGTAACCAGTGTAAATTATATAAAACAGGAGTTATGTGGTCACATTTCTTAGTTAAAGTAACAAGTCTAGCTGTAGTATGCTGTACTTTTTGTAATTTATCTATAAGCTTTAAAGGTAAACCAACTAAAAGTAAATTAAAGTTATCTAATCGAGAAGTGACCAGATACTTAACAAGTGACTTAGTGACCTCTACAGTTACACATTTACGTATTTTACCTATATTTCTGATATTAAAATAGCACAATTTACAAATATTAGTTACTTGAGCTTCCATAAGCATAAAACTATCAACGATTGCGCCAATATTACGAGCAGAATAAGATGAAAATATATCACACTTACCAATTACAACCGGGGGGGGGGGGGATCATGTGCAAATTTACTTCATTGATGACTTGAGTCTAATAACAAATATTCGGTTTTATCGTCATTCAATTTTAGAAAGTTCTTTGACATCCATTTCCTAATTTCACTAATAATGTTGCAATTTTGATAAATTGAAAGAAGATGGACAATTTAGGTGTAAATGAAATATATAATTGAGTATCATCGGCATACAAATGAAAGCTGAGACCATATTTTCTGAAAATATCACCTAATGCTGAGGTATAGACGGTAAATAAAATCGGACCAAGAACAGAACCTTGGGGAACCTTGACAATTAACTAAAATACATTGTTTTCTGCCCACAAGATAGCTTTCTAAAAAATTTAATGCAGAGCCACAAATACCGAATTTAAATTGAAGTCTACCGTGTCGAAAGCAGCAGATAAATCTAATAAAATTAAAAATGTACATTTTCTATTATCAATTTCCATTAAAAAATCATTTGAAGGCTGTTTCGGTACTGTGAAATTGTTTATAAGCACTTTGAAATGGTTCATACAAACATTTATCATCAGTTCGTATTTTCTGTATTTTTACGACCATATCGATGTTTCTGACACTTCTGAAGCATGAAGTCATATGACCAAAGGGCACGTAACCTTTCATTTTGGGTAAGCCGACGCATATCAAAATTTGTTTTCTGGTCACTAAAACAATTAAACTGATGTTTCCACCCTGGAATTCAATGCCACAATGACTGTAACATTCAAAGTCAGAGTCGTGCAAATCTTGGGTTGGACCCCCATGATGATCCCAAGCATCACCTGCATTCCATGCGGTAGCTATTGGTGCGTTTGGGCGTCACATGTAACTGGAAATGTTTCTTCTGTTAGGTTCTATAGTGACTTTTTTCGTAGTCATTTGCATATTTTAGTATTATGCCCCCAAAATCAAATATCCCCTACTTTTTTTGAATAGTATATGTTGATGCGTCTGGAGAGGGTTTAGGAGCCATGCTCTATCAACACGGTAATGATGGACGTCAACATGTTGTGGTTTACGCATCGAGGACAGTATCTCCTGCCGAGCAAAATTATAATCTACATTCGGAAAAATTGGAATTTTTGGCGTTAAAGTGGGCTGTCGTAGATCGTTTTAGGGACTATTTGTACTACACGCCACATTTTACGATCTATAGTGACAACAATCTATTGAGTTATATCATGACAACTCCACGTATAGACGCAGCGAGACTACGATGGGTAGCAGAACTAGCGGACTTTGATTTCAACATCAAATATAAACCAGGACCTTTAAATACGGATGCTGATTGTTTAAGTAGGATGCCACTGAAGTTCGAACAAGAGATGAACTGCATTGCAAAATAGGTCATCTCGGGACGGAAAAAGTGATATCTCTCATTCGAGATAGATTTTATTGGCCAAAGATGGTGTCTGAAATCGAACATTTTATAACAAAAATGTGCACTTTGTGAAATCAAGGAAACCAAATCGTCTTAATGAAGCACCTTTAAAACCGATCGAAACCACACACCCATTCGTTGACTTCTTACTTTTAGAGAAATTAAAGGGGGATATGAGTACATACTGGTTGTTGTTGACCATTATACCAGATTTGCTGCTGCTTATCCAACTACGAACAAATCTGGAAAGACAGCTGCAGACAAAATATTTAATGATTATGTTTTGAAATATGGTTTCCCTGAGAAATTACGCCACGACCAAGGCCGAGAGTTCGAAAACGAGCTGTTCCATAGACTACAAAAATACTGTGGCGTAGGACGATCACGTACCACTCCCTACCACCCTAGTGGTAATGGACAATATGAAAGGCTGAACCGAACTTTGTTATCGATGTTGAAGACACTGCCCGAGGATCATAAATAAAATAAAACCAAGTACGAACAATCCAAACCATAAGACAGAATTCAAAGTCGGTAAAATAGCGCAATACCCAGAAATCTAGTATGACTGCAAAGGAGTACCATAGTAATACACCTACTAGTGTGACTCTTGTCCCAGGAGATCGCGTTTTAGTGCGGAATTTAGGTGAACGCGGTGGTCCAGGAAAATTACGCAACTATTTGGAGGACAGCATTCATACCGTTCTAAGGAGAATGTCCGATGATTCGCCAGTGTTTGAAGTCAAATCTTCACAAAAGAATGGAAAAATACGGAGACTTCATAGGAATTTATTACTTTTGTGCAACGATTTACCACTCGACAAAGATTTTGTGATTGACACTACAGAAACTCATGTTACACGGAAACGTTCGAGATCTAAAATAGTGAATTTACCAAAAAATGACTCGAATAGTGACTCTGAAAGTGATGAGCCTTGCCAGTGTCAGATAAACGCATTGAATTAAATCCAGAAGCAGAAGAGTTTGTTCCTGCTACTCCGGAAAATGTGAATGTACCAGAACCAGCAGTTCATATACAAGACACCGAGACAGAAGAGCGAAATCAAGATTCATCTGAAGGAAATGAATCAAGATCTACACTTCATGTTTCTAATGAATCCAGTGTTCAAGCAAATGACAATGATGCTGTTGAAAGTGATTCGGATGCTTATAAAACTTCTTTGGAATCTGTGGAATCAGCAGATGAACATGTTCTACCAAATCGTCGTGCTGTACAACCGCCTCTTCGGTTAACACATGACCAGTTGGGTCAACCTTCAAATTGTGCTTGGTCGAATAGAATTTGTGAACGCCCCTTAAATGTGGTTTTCTAAAGGTAATAATGAATCTTGAATGATTATGTACTAAAATATTATCATACATCACGATTATAGCACTATTAGAATCTGTTTTGAGTGTTGGAAGTTGTTTTATTACATTTTTTTTGGATGTGGTAAACTCTTGTTGATAAACCAAGAAGGTTTTACTATCTGTATTTAGCATGTTGTGGTAGTGAACAAACTAGTCAGACATTTAATCATACTTGCAGTATTACAAACCATTATTATGAATGATTGTAAATTATATGTGTTGTCCAGACTGATCACCTGTAAAATTCCATACTATCATGCGATATTTTAGAATATCTGAGTAATATTTGAAGTATGTGTCAATATAATTAGTTATTACTGGAAAGACTAATTTATTTTAGTGATTGGAGTTTCAAAGCCTGAAACCTATTATGTTAGATATTATGTTGTTTAAAGCTATCTGGATTGTGTAAATGTCGAGACGCCATTTATTTTAGTGGAGGGGTATGTTGGGGTTTGCTATGGAATGGGGGGGGGGGGGATATTAAGTTTTAAGATTAAGCCATTAGTATTTACAGAGTATTATTAATGCTATTGAACCAATAGTGGTCTGATACTTAAAGGGAGATAACTCATTTACTAAAATCTTCAATGAGTGATGCTGTAAAGGTCACTTTTACAAGTCGCCATTTCCCTAAATAAATATTAACTCCATTTCGTACTAAGCTGTTCTTCATTTCTTCCACAGGTATTTAGTTCTCTTATTGTTTATTGTCATAATTAATTAGATTGGTTTTCCAAGCAAATATTTAGCATATTTTTCATTCGTGACATTGGTGTAATTTGCCATGTTTTATCTTTGAAGTAAGGCGATGTCAGGGCTACACACCCATGTGACATGTGTTTCAGTTTGAGGCCTTGACGTTTGTGCTTGTTATTTAAAATGTTGCAAGTTTACTCAGCTATCCCATGTTCGATCACGCTGTGATTGATTACTTTGTATGCACTTTATGACTTAATAGATCAAGAATTAAATGTAGAAATATACAAAATTAGCTAACCACATTGTTAGACTACTACACATTTATGTATATTTTAATGCAAGACAAATTTTAGTATTTCCCTAGACAGTTCTAATATACAAGATTTCAAGTTTGCATTCATGTTTAATTAATATCATTATCATGTAAACTGTAGACTTTTACAAGTCGCCATTTCCCTAAATAAATATTAACTCCATTTCGTACTAAGCTTTTCTTCATTTCTTCCACATGGATCAGATCCAGGATCCGAATACATTTAAAGCTTACATTTGCACATCCACAACAAACATATTATAACTACAAAAATAGTATAATTACCGTTCAAAACGTTCAACTTGGTAACTTTGGCTGCCATCTTATTACGTCATATGTCGTGAACTCGAAATAGTTTTAGCTACCCTAGTTCTCCAGTAGAAATCACGACTTCCGAGCCAGTTTTTGTAGTTACGAACGCTATTTACCAATTCGTTTGTCGTATTTTCCATAAAACCGAGGAGTAACGAATACAGCATTATTCACGTGAGATGGTCTCATACCGCTGCTAGTAAATCCAACAAGGGCGAGAGATTTTACAACACCTTGACGAGACGGCATTCCTAATACAAAGATTACAGTCAATATCTATCCCAGCATAGAACACTCTTTCTACTACTGTTCCATTAAGAGATACATTAAAGCTTTTATTTCCATCTCGCTGCTTCTTAACGCCAAATATCATAAAACAGCCTTTATCCGCGTTGTATTTCGATGCGTATTCATTATTATTACAGCATATTTACAGTGCGCCCTTTCATATAACATGTTCAAGGGCACTTAACAAAGTGACAATGTAATCATAAATAAACAACAAGATTATGGACATGTTAACGATTGTATACAGAGTCAGTTAAAAGCCTGATTGAATAATGTGTTTTAAGTTGTTTTTTAAAAGAATATAGAGATGTACAACATCTTAAACTAAATGGTAGATTATTCCATAAAACAGGTGCTTGATAACTAAAAGAGCGCTGACCATAAGAGACTAGTTGAACAGTTTTGGGCTTTAAAAGTAGTTTATCTGATGTACGTAATGTTCGGCCAGGTGTATAAAGTTCTAAAAGATCTAAGAGGTAAACAGGAGCTAAATTATTTAAACATTTAAAAGTAAGTAATAAAATCTTAAAATCAATTCGATATTTAACAGGTAACCAGTGTAAATTATATAAAACAGGAGTTATGTGGTCACATTTCTTAGTTAAAGTAACAAGTCTAGCTGTAGTATGCTGTACTTTTTGTAATTTATCTATAAGCTTTAAAGGTAAACCAACTAAAAGTAAATTAAAGTTATCTAATCGAGAAGTGACCAGATACTTAACAAGTGACTTAGTGACCTCTACAGTTACACATTTACGTATTTTACCTATATTTCTGATATTAAAATAGCACAATTTACAAATATTAGTTACTTGAGCTTCCATAAGCATAAAACTATCAACGATTGCGCCAATATTACGAGCAGAATAAGATGAAAATATATCACACTTACCAATTACAACCGGGGGGGGGGGGGGTGATCATGTGCAAATTTACTTCATTGATGACTTGAGTCTAATAACAAATATTCGGTTTTATCGTCATTCAATTTTAGAAAGTTCTTTGACATCCATTTCCTAATTTCACTAATACTGTTCTCAAGTTGCAATTTTGATAAATTGAAAGAAGATGGACAATTTAGGTGTAAATGAAATATATAATTGAGTATCATCGGCATACAAATGAAAGCTGAGACCATATTTTCTGAAAATATCACCTAATGCTGAGGTATAGACGGTAAATAAAATCGGACCAAGAACAGAACCTTGGGGAACCTTGACAATTAACTAAAATACATTGTTTTCTGCCCACAAGATAGCTTTCTAAAAGATTTAATGCAGAGCCACAAATACCGAATTTAAATTGAAGTCTACCGTGTCGAAAGCAGCAGATAAATCTAATAAAATTAAAAATGTACATTTTCTATTATCAATTTCCATTAAAAAATCATTTGAAGGCTGTTTCGGTACTGTGAAATTGTTTATAAGCACTTTGAAATGGTTCATACAAACATTTATCATCAGTTCGTATTTTCTGTATTTTTACGACCATATCGATGTTTCTGACACTTCTGAAGCATGAAGTCATATGACCATAGCAAGGAATAAAGCAATTTCAACAATGATCCGTAGACCGAAAGTAGTCGAAATAATATCCGATATGTTGAAAACAACACAAAAAATGGATACTTTTGGAAAAAGCGCGATTTCTCCATCTGATATCACCGGATTAAACCAATTAAGATAGCGCTGAGTGGCCCGATGAATGGGTTATCGTGTGATACCCAATGCATACGGATACTATGAACAGGCAGCAATTTTCCTTTAATTTTCTGGCACATTCATATTTACTTAGCTTACATATGAATGTGCCAGAAAATTATTTACTTATTTGAAAAGGGTAATGAACGTGCTTTTCTGGCACATTCATATTTACTTAGCTTACATACGATCAAAGACGGGTTTTACAAAACCCTATTACCGTGATTACGGGGATGGGTGGAGGGGGGTATTCAAGGCAAAAATACGTGTCTTAATACCAAATTCCAGATATGATGTTACATATCAGTGAAAAGCACGTCCATTGCTCTTTTCAAATATGTCAATAATTTTCTGGCACATTCATATTTTCATAACTTGAAGTGAAGGAATAGTTAGGATGGGGGGGGATGCGGTTGTTAATTCAAAATTCCGTATATCTATACTGAAAAGTATAGTCATGGCTATCTTTGATTATATCCATTATTTGTTGCGCACAATGCATATATACTTTTTGTTTCAAAATGGATCAAAGTTAATCAGTCTCTAGGCCTGCTAAACTCTAGTTACACTTACAGAGAGAGAGAAGGGGGGGGGGCGAGTTTTTAAAATGTTAAAATACAGATCTTAATACGAAATTCCAGTTACCGTGTCATACACCACTGGAAAGTATGTTTCTATCGCTCTTTGGATCTATCAGTTATTTCCTGGCACATTTATGATTACGTACTTTAGAAGAGAAAAATGCTCGTTGTTTTGTCGAAAGAAATAGGTCGCTGTCCAACAGTAACCTAATTACTAAAAATAGACTATACTTTCAATTTATCTTATTTGTCGAAGGCACGGATAAGCCATACCAATCACGTGATTTCATTGCAGTCACGGTCATCCAGCGAATTTCTTATAGTTGGCTAGCTTGAATTCTGCTTATTGTTGGCTAGAATCCTTATAGACGGCTAGGTTTTATAGACGGCCAGCTTGATTTCGGCCGTGTTTGAAGCCTTATTAATAAACACACATTTTTTAGTGATTTGTTATATTAGAAATGTCATATTCCTCAGATCTTAATTTCTTAATACGAAATTCCAGTTACCGTGTCATACACCACTGGAAAGTATGTTTCTATCGCTCTTTGGATCTATCGGTTATTTCCTGGCACATTCATGATTACGTACTTTAGAAGAGAAAAATGCTCGTTGTTTTGTCGAAAGAAATCGGTCGCTGTCCAACAGTAACCTAATTACTAAAAATAGACTATACTTTCAATTTATCTTATTTGTCGAAGGCACGGATTAGCCATACGAATCACGTGATTTCATTGCAGTCACGGTCATCCAGCGAATTTCTTATAGTTGGCTAGCTTGAATTCTGCTTATCGTTGGCTAGAATCCTTATAGACGGCTAGGTCTTATAGACGGCCAGCTTGATTTCGGCTCAAACACGCCATATATTAAACTGAGACCTTCCGGACATTGGTATCTGATGATTGATTCAAAGATTGAATTACGAAATGAAATGATTATGTTACACCTCTCAAATAACCATTTTCGTCTTCCGAACTTCCAACTTTAGACTTACATATTTCATCAACACCTTTGGTTTAAATCACACAACATCTTACAGATATATATCTTTATAGTCGTCATATATGTAATGATCGTAATTATGGAAACAGTTTTATATAAGCAGTTTTGCATGTTACTGCATCCTATTCACTAATATTCTCCTATATGATAAAATGTAAAAACTAATGTTCTCCCGAATAAAATACTGTTTAAACCAATACAACCGAATCAAAACAACTAATATCTCATTGGATAGCCCGAACAATGGACGATCTTATGACCTTTGAATAGTAAAAATTCGCTGGTTAGGCAATATATTATGAGACGCTGAAAACTAGTATTTTCCTTTATGGAGCCTATTTAGACGCGTTTATATCGAAAACTACTCTTGTTTCCTTTCTTAAACTTCTTTTACTTAGAGTTATAACGGTGGTCTAGGGTGTGAATCTAAAAGCCTCAATATAGTATAAATGGTCAAAAAAGGGCCACAATCTTAGAAAACAGTCGAAAAATCGTTATATTTCTAAATCAGCTTCTAATGGCATAAGGGAGGTAACACATTGGTATCAGACTACCAATTATTTGCTAAATATCGTTAAATATCTTCTAATTTTCCTTTCTTTTAAAAACTGTCCAATGGTAGGGTGACCCATGCACCTACAGAAATACAGTCCTCCGCTGATAGTTCGAGACTACCACTGAAGCGTGCACATTCGCCCTGTCGAGGCCAACTTTCTGACAGTATGATACTATAAATAGCCATGGCACGTGCAATTCTCTACAAATCTATCAACTATTACAACCGTAAAAAATTTATTGTTGACGATTTTGAATAGCAGTAAAATTAAGCTTCTTGGTTATTACAGTAGATTTAGAAATTACTTTCGTTTCATTTTTTAAATCGCTTTATCATTAACTGTACCGTTAAGAGCGGCATCCTTTGGTTTAGCACAAATACTATCTCTGAAACAGTCGGGTTAGACAGGAACATGATACTAGCAGTAGTTTCATTTTACTTTTACAAGCTTCTTAAAACAATTGTTGAGCTAGCTAACGTGCTCATTTCTAAACTCAATTTCTTGTTCTAGCTTTCTGTTATGTTTCGTAAAAAAGTAGTCGTGATTATCCCGACCTGTCAATCAGCCTTAGAATGGCCGAATGACTGGTTAAGCGAGACTAATTTCAAAACAAGGGCACGTAACCTATCTTTTACTCAAAAGTGTCTGGATGTTATGGACGACACATGGAACCAGTTTTCAGTCTATTATTTATAGATGATTAATGGTCATAGCTTATTAAGTACAACATGATCGTTTATTTAGTGACTATAATTGTGTGAAACTGATTTGAGGCTTGGCATCTATATAAATATTGTGGCGAAATTGTCGAGATATATGGAGATATTTATTTTTGGTGGCTCACCCTACCAATGGATCTTTCTGAAACTTCTGGAACAGAAAGTTAAGTTCCCATACTACTTGTTAAATCTATTCCGACAATGATCCGTAAACCGGAAGTAGTCTCAAAAATATTTGATATATAAAAAAAACAAAAAACAAAAAAACAGTAAAAAATAGGTGCTTTTGCGAAAATCTTGATTTCACCGTCGGGTGTGACCGCATCAAAACATCTAAAGTATCGTTTGGTAGCTCGATAAATGGGCTATTATATGACACACTTCCTGTCTGATTCCCGAAAGCCTGTTCAGTGCTGCTTGCAGGTCTAGTCACTTTTGGCTTCTAAAATAGAATCATTAAACCACTGCGTATTGGGACGAATAGTAAATGTTTTCGTTTGAAGAGGCACAAGTGAGTCCAGTTTTAATGCATGAGACCATATCACATAATTCGATGGTCTCTTTAACAATTTTAATATATGAGACCATAATACGAGAGGCCATAATAGAGCACCGTGATGGTCTCTTCCACAGTTTAAATATATGAGACTTTCGTACACGTTGCACTTCCCGTGATTGTAGAGACTTGAAATTTGCTGAGGGTGTTCACGGTCACTAATTATGAACTCAACACCTTTTGATTTTACATAATATAGCACCGTGGCGGTCTCTTGAACAGTTTTAATATATAAGACAATCTATTTAATTGCTAATGCACTTTCGTACACCTAGTACTTCCCGTGATCGTAGAGACTTGAAAAATCAGGGTCACTAATTATGAATTCATATCAAATTTCAGACGAATCGGTTAATAACTTTTGATTTTACACACCTTTTATTTTTAACTGTTTAAATGCGTACCTTGGTGGTCTCTATACTATTTTTAATGCATGAGACCATGCCCTATACCCCGATGATCTCTTTAACCATTTTGATACATGAGACCATAATATAGCACCGTGATGGTCTCTTCAACAGTTTTAATACATGAGACCATATATTTAACTTGTTTTCAACAGTTTTGCTTACCTTGATGGTCTCTATTCTATTGTTAATGCATGCGACCATGTCGTATACCTCGATGGCAACAATTTTGATATATGAGACCATAATATAGCACGCTGATGGGCTCTTCAACAGTTTTAATATATGAGACCAAATATTTTACTTCAAATGCAATTTCGTACACCTAGTATCACGTTGATGGTCTCACTTCCCCAAACTTTAAAGTTTGTGTGTGTGGGGGGGGGGGGTCTAAATATCGTACGTTTCAATGAAATGTTAAAGAGTCGAATTGTCTTTTGGATAAAGAAAGTACACTCATAACAATAACAACCAAGGAAAATGATTCAAAATCGGAATGGACATTTAATACCAATCTAATTTAATGTTAGGAACATTGTCTTGACGCCTTTCTACACGAATTTATGTATATTGAAAAACTGATTCCCTTCAAAAATCAATTGATCTGAAATAATCATAATTAAAAAATTACAATTAAATCCTAAATTATGAATACATTTATTACTGATGATATTGATAGTGATTGTGTTAAAATTTTGAAAATGATGCGTTGATTAACAGGTAGCCAATGTAACCGTTTTAGAACAGGTGTAACATGGTCAGATGGTTTGGTCATAGATACAATTCGAGCTGCTTTATTCTGGATTTTATGTAGCTGACTTATAAGAGTTTTAGGAAGAGAATACAATAATGAATTACAATAGTCCAAAGATGGCATTCCAGATTTCTGCCTCAACGGTCTTCAAGTTGTACAAAATATCTGTGCTCGACTAATTGCCAAGTCATCTTCTAGAGGAGATCATGTAACAACAACTCTTAAAAGTCTTCATTGACTGCCTGTGAAAGCTTTGTTTTTGGATACTGCTCCCTCCTACATGAAACAATTATTCTCATTCTACAAACAGGAAAGACCAAATCTTCGTTCGTCTACAGATACTACCTTATTATATGTGCGGCAATACTATATACCGGAAAACACCGGAAAACAACCGGAAAACTACCGGAATACACCGGTAAACTACCGGAAACACCATTTCATACTGAATACCGGAAAACACCGGAAAAACACTAAATACCGGAAAACATACTAGATAGCGGAAAACACCCTAAATAGGTAACACAGAGCCTGGTCCTCTGTTTGCGGGAAGTAAGGGTAAGGGTAAGGTTTTTCCTGTGTTTTCCAGAGGACCAGCGGTGGGTTAGGGTTAGGTTTAAGAATTTGGGGGAGAGGTTAAGTCTCCACATAAGCACTGACCTAAGATGATGAAAAGGGTTACCTATTTAGGGTGTTTTCCGGTTTTTAGTGTGTTTTCCGGTATTTAGTGTTTTTCCGGTGTTTTCCGGTAATCAGTATAACATGGTGTTTTCCGGTAGTTTTCTGGTGTTTTCCGGTATATAGTATATCCCTTATTATATGTGCCTGCTTACAAGCGGCAATACTATATACCGGAAAACACCGGAAAACTACCGGAAAACACCGGAAAACACAATCTTATACTGTATACCGGAAAACACCGGAAAAACACTAAATACCGGAAAACACACTAAATACCGGAAAATACCTTAAATAGGTAACCCGGAGACTGGCACCCTACATATCTAACCGGTTGTTTTCTGGTGTTTTCCGGTTGTTTTCCGGTGTTTTCCGGTATATAGTATAGACCCTTGCAAGAAATTCGGAGGAAAATTATCTTTCCTTATAAATGGTGCCCGTATGTGGAATAGGCTACCAAGAACAATTAGAGAAAGTTCAACCTTTGTTAAATTTAAATCGGAGTTAAAACAAACTTGTTTAAGCGCTTAGAAATATTACCGGATATAATGAAGCACTATAGAAGACGAATAATAATAATAATTATAAGGCGCCCTACCAATCATGTCATTATGGGGGCCCCTCCGGGAAAAGGCACCGACAGATGTTAATCGTGTGATTCATTATGAGGCGCCTCGCCATTTGGGTGGGACCTCATATATAACGACATGTTTGGCAAGGCGCCCATGTGACATTGGTTGGGCGCGCCGCCAATCTCGTGTTGGGCGCCCAATTAATGTCACTCAGCTTTATGGGGCGCCCATATTGATATGGTGATATGGGCAGCTGGGAAAATGGTGGAGACTTTGTCGTGGAAAAATTCAGAAAATTGATCTGATAGGCTAGCATCATTTTAAACCGATGGCAAAACCTTTGCGCCTCTTGGTTTTAGCAGACTGATTGTAATTTTGTAGACTTCACGTGGATTATGTGTGTTTGATAACAGACATTACTTAGTGAAGGATCGTTTAGTCAATTCAATTAAATTCTTAGCGGTAGTTCGAGACTTATTATTAATTTGTCTGAATTTCCAGATTGGTTTTTCTCCATGTTTTCCCGGCTTATGATCACTTATTTCTTCAGTGTACCATTGTTTATTGAGCCGAATAATGATTTCTTTTGTTATCAGTGGAGCATGTTTTTCCAGTATCTAAGAAAGAATGTCATTGTAAACATCCACATGTTGGTGGGTATCCGGGTGGATGGCAATGGTACTTAGAAGTAATGAATTATTAATGTCGCTCCTAAATTTATCAATAGGAATTCCAGTCTTCAAAAAGGTTGACACATGGTTCCATCAAACTACAGACCCACGTCTCTTACAAACACTGTTAGTAAATTTCTCGAACGTTAAACATCTATAGAACTTCTTTCAGTCCAAAAACATTCTATACTGCTTGCAACCTGGATTCAGACAACAACACTCAACAGTTTCTCAAGGTCTTGAAATATATTATGATTTCGTCACTGCGGTTTTGTGCCATAGATTGTCCTGCTAGGTTTCTGTGATATCTCTAAGGCATTTGATAGTGTATATCACAGAGGCCTGATTCATAAACTAAAACCATCAGAGCTGTTAAATCACATGAAACGACTCTAATGTCAGGAAATCCCCAGGGTTCCGTTTTGGGACTATTTCCCTTCTTAAAAATGAAATGAAATGAAATGGGGTTTAATGTCCCCAGTGGTCTGCTCCGACTGGGCTAATGAAGACGGGCATATGTCATACAGTGTGCTATGACGGAAATTGTGCCCGGGCAGCGACGCTATAACCTACTCTTATATCGAACTCCAACTGCCAAGGGATCTTTTACGTGCACGCCAACAGCAAAGACCCCAGACGGTGTACTGAATTGAATATAATTAAAGTTTCCATACATTTGTCATTAAATGACCCGCATGGTGTTGATTTGAAATATTTTTGGCCATACGTCTGCTGCCAGTCTTCATATGCCGGTTTGGTGCAGAAGTAGACAATCAGGAAGGAAATGAATTATACTTTTCGAGTAAGGTCTTACCTGTACCCCTTCGTAATCTAGTTCAGTGTATTATTTTATTAATATCGTTTCAGATTCTGGTATCAAAGGGCCAGTCGACGACACGAGTAGCTTTGTTAAAACCAGGAAATTATTTCGGTGAAATAAGTTTGCTGAAATTGGATGAAGGTCAAAATAGGTATTATTACTCATTCTTGTGATTTCAGTCAAAGATTCTACACCATTATTGGCCGGTTGCCAGTCTAATAAATAAAAGCTTTGATAAGACCGTCGTTATAGTGATCGGAGAAAACGGGGAACATTTGAAATGGGTTACTGGGTCTGTCTGTTTATCTTTCTGTCAATCACAATGACACTCCTGATTGCGATAGAATGTTTGAACGTGAGATAGGTGTTACTACATGACAAAAAAACAACAAAAAAACCCCAAAAAACAACAAAAATAAAGCTAAACATATGTGCTACAGCAAGTTTATTTTGATTGGTTTGTATATACAATCCTCAATAGAGCTTTTAGAAAACCTATATTTGTTAAAGAGCACTTCAAGCGGGAAAACAATATTATAATATATATACATTATATAATATACTCTTAAAAAGTAGGGGATATTCGGATGCAAATACCTATGCAGGTTGTGATATGATGAATAGTCATGGACACTTGACATGCTTTGAGAGTATGTCCACAGATGAAGAACTTATCGTCCCAACAGAACCACTGAGCTGCACCTGCGACACGCAATAGCGCCCTCAAGGAAGGGTTGATGAAAACTGCCGCGTGCTGGTCTATCCTATCCATGTTTGCTTTCCTATCGGTTCTTGCTTAAGATTTACTGTTTAGCGTATCTTTGCTTTAGTGTGTTACGTTTAATTTGCAATGAGACTTCTTCAACATGATGAACGTCTACGTGCTATTGGCATGCTTCAAATAAGTTCTACACAGCGAGCGGTAGTCAACATGCTTAATGTGTCACAGTCTGTGATCAGCAGCGTGGGGAGGGATCACCATGACTGGCAGAACGGACTTGCATATTGTTCAAAATGAAATGAAATGATATGGTGTTTAACGTCCTAATGTTCTGCTCCTATGCTGGGCTAATGAAGACGGGCACGCCATACAGTGTGCTATGAGGGAAATTTTGCACTATCGCCTACTGTTATATCGAATTCCAACTGCCAAGGGTTCTTTTACGTGCATTCCAATGTATTCACGGGACCTCGGTTTTTCGTTTCATTCGAAGGACTAGACAGCTGTTCTTGTCAGGCCCTCCCCGTCCTGCATCCCTGACAAGGGGGAACCACACCGGAAAACACCGGAAAACACCGGAAAACAACCGGAAAACACCATTTTATACTGAATAAAGGAAAACACCGGAAAAACACTAAATACCGGAAAACACACTAAATACCGGTAAATACCCTAAATAGGTAACCCGGAGACTGGCACCCTAAATAGGTAACCGGGAGCCTGGTCCTCTGTGTGCCTGGGTTAGGGTTAGTTTCCGGTTTATAGTATAGCCCTTCTCCGGGTTACCTATTTAGGGTGTTTTCCGGTATTTAGTGTGTTTTCCGGTATTTAGTGTTTTTCCGGTGTTTTCCTGTATTCAGTATAACATGGTGTTTTCCGTTGGTTTTCCGGTTGTTTTCCGGTGTTTTCCGGTATATAGTATAGCCCCTGGCACGGATAGTTCTGCCCTTTGCTCAGCGTGCAGGTCGACCTTTCATCTTTCAAGATGATAATGCTCGTGCCCACCGCGCTCGTTCGTGAACGACTACCTCCAGCGTCATCATATTGTCCATATGCCTTGGCCAGCCATGAGCCCTGACCTGTCCCCTATAAAGCATGGCTGGTACATGATCGGGAGACGTGTTCGTCGACGTCAATCGACAACACTGCAAGGAATTGGCCGTTCCACTGGAAGAGGAGTGGGTCAGATTGCCCCAAATCGTAATTGGACGGTTGATTAGGAGCATGCCACGACGAATTGCTGAATGTCTGAGGATTGGTGGAGCAATTACTCATTATAAAGACAAAAATCTAAAACGTCCATTTTCACTTTTGACAGTGTATCTCTTTGCGAATGAAATGGGGCCGTCAGATAAGCCGCCCATATGAACTATTTATGTTCTTGTGTAGGCAATTGGCCTGTTATTAACACAAACTCGTTACCTCTAATAAAAACAGCAGTGCATTTCCGTAGTTTTGTATTGTTTCTGAATATCCCCTACTTTTTTTCAGTTTATATATACTAAGCAGCAAAAGAAACGTCAAGTTGTTATGTTACTCTGGAAAGACCCTTTGCATAAAACTTGCCAAATGTTTTTATTGTATATTTGTGACCACATCTCCAACTTTGTCTGAAAAATAAAGCACCTTCCCAAACACAGAATTGAACCCAGGAAATGTTTCCAAAAACGCAGCCTGACTTCTGAGATGGTAAAATGTTTTCTCCTTGATTTCCATGTAACTTAATGATGCACGTGCTGTTCACCATACCTGGTTGAATCATTTACACTACAACGTCAGCAGCATGCCACGACTCACGACAGCTCAGAGGAACCAGGCGCTTGGAAAACTCGACGCTGGCCACACTGCCCAGTCGTTGCCAATCACTTCCAGGTCGATGTTCGGACTATCTACAGGCTTCAGCAACGCTTTCGGGCCCCGACCTGGTAGACCAACGGTTACCACAAGACGACAAGACCGCCATGTGCAGAACACACGGAAGACCCATCAGTACCGATACAGTGCGTTGACGTCTCACCAGAGAGAACATCCATTGCCGTATCCCTTACCGTGGACCGATCCTCACCCCTCGCTATCGACGTGAACGTCTAAAGTTTTCCCAACAACACCAGAACTGGCGACACAGGCAATGGAGAACTGTTCTGTTCACAGATGAGAGTCGATATTGCGTATCAACTGCAGATGACAGGACCAGAATATGGCGTCGACGTGGTCAGCGTTATACTGACCAACGGGGAGGTCCAAGCATAATGGTTTGGGGTGGAATTGGACTGAACCAAAGAGTGGGTCCTGTGGTGTTCCAAAATCTTGGTCAAGGGAGAGGAGGCGGCATCACAGCAGTGAGCTACCTCGATCAAGCCCTCGGGCCCCACGTCATACCACATTTCGCACGTCATCAAAAACAACGTTTTCCAGCATGACAACGTCCGTGCCCACACCGCCGGGGTTACTCGGGACTTTCTACAGCAGAATGGTGACAACGTTATGCCCTGGCCAGCCCTTAGTCCGGACTTAAACCCGACTGAACATCTTTGGGATGAAATTCAGAGAAGACTTAATAACGTCATACCGAGACTAAACACAGCTGATGGATTGCGCCAGGCTTTTCTGAGAGTGTGGTTCCAGGTGCCAATGCCGTTCATCAATCGTCTGGTCCAATCCATGTACAGACGCTGCGCTGCTGTTATTGACACTCGCGGTGGATACACCAGATACTGATGTATAGACTGTACAGACTCTAAACCTTCTCGTAATGTCTTGGAATTGTGATGAATTAATCACTAATGTGTCCAATACTGTTCACAAAAATTTGCTTTGATCCATTTAGTAAGTCGTTTTCTAGAATGATTATGAAATCGTACTGACGTTTGTTTTTGTTTTTTTTTCTAGAATGATTATGAAATCGTACTGACGTTTTGGGGTTGTTTTTTTTTTGCTGTTTAGTAGTATATTATGTATGTATAGCAAGTGGTTACTATGTTCACATTACGGCAAGTTCACACGAATCTGATTAAAATTATTTGATATATTAATGTTTATGTATCGGACATACGAAAACACTATTTAATTTTACAATTACAACCTTAATCTGGTTTGCTGGTGACGTCACAGGGACCACACATAGAATATTATGCACTATCATGATCGTATCAATGTCTATACACACCGCCAGTTGACTGGTGTTTATTTAAGGTTCAATTAACATACTGATTGACCTAATCATTCTTATTATAACTATCTACATTTAAAAGCAGCTATAAATTACTATACGTCAAGGGGCTTGGGATGGCCTAGCGGTCAAGAGTTTCGCGCTCCGACCTTTAGATGGCCTTTTAGCTGGTTTGTGGTTGTGGTTTTGATCCATGGTGTGCTCGTATATGGCTTGGAGATACGGGCGTATTCTCAACCTCCAGGGTTTACTCGGGGTACTCCGGTTTCCTCCCATAGGAAAGACCTTTTCGCGTGCGCTTAACATAATAGAAATGTAAATAAGACTTGTCTGCGATGTCACCTTCGGTGGAAGCAGACGTTAAACACTAAGAACAACAACAACTGTATTCTTTAAAAAAGTAGGGGATATTCAGATGCAAATACCTGTGCAGGTTGTGATACGATAAATAGTCATGGACACTTGGCAAGATTAGAGAGTATATTCACAGATGAAGAACTTATCGCCCCAACAGAACCACTGAGCTGCACGTGCGACAGGCAATAGCGCCATACACGTGGGAGGGGTTCATTGTCAAATTTGACACTTCAAGGAACGGACGGTCTTTTATGCAAAATAATCGGATGAAGCCCGTCACAGAGAGCCCCCTTGTTAAACCTAAAAATATTTAAAGTGTTAGAAGAGAGTAATTAATTAACATAAAAAAATATTTAAAGATACATTATGGGAGATTTTTAAAATGAGTTAGTCATTCTTGCTATAACAGTTCAAAAATAGATGATGAAATAAGAATATATTGAAAATTTCAGTCAAATTACTTTATTCTGTACATAGTTATCACCGGTGTAAAATGAGTTAGTCATTCTTGCTATAACAGTTCAAAAATAGATGATGAAATAAGAATATATTGAAAATTTCAGTCAAATTACTTTATTCTGTACATAGTTATCACCGGTGTAATTTTTGACTAGAAATGGGATTGAAGTCCATCTTCACCGATTCTTAGTATGGCCGATCGTTTGATTGACAGGCGTTAACTCCACCTACATAATCTCTGCTGTCTTTTGTCTGCTGTCATCATATCCGAATTTGTGTTTTACCTTTTTGGATTTTTATAACAATTGGACAAAATGAGTGAGAGGGTAAATTTTCATTCTTACTTGTATTTTGAGCATGCATTAAATCAATTGAAAATAGGACATACTATTATAATACAATTATGATAAATCTATAGGTATACACCAGTGGCGTCGTGCCTATTGGGGAAATAAAAATATTTTTATTGATATTATTAAGACAGAAGACCTGTCCGTCTGTATTAGTCATCACACGGTCTCCAGGAATTGTATAATTTGTCCCTATCTGTGTTAAGTTTATTGCACTTTAAATAGTTTAGATGTCATTTTTTTGTTAAGGCATCACTCAACCGCGGCCTCGCTTTGTACACTCTATCATTTAGCCTCGATCCGGGAGTATGACGTCAACGTAACGGTTAATCTCCACTCACGACGCCATTTAAAATTAAATCAGTCAACGAAATCCCGTTTAAATCCAAGCTGAATCCATGCCATCCGTGGGTCTACAGAGTTGATTTTGTGCTTGTTGTGTAAATAAAGATCTAATTTTTAATTTCTATGCCATCTGGAGCCTAAATAAAGACTCGCAATAATCAGATTTAGCTCTTACATAATGTGTAATAAGTACATTAAGCTATGAGGGAGACATCATTGACAAAATTGGAAAATAGGATCTGGAAATACGATCGAAAAATAGGATTGAAAAAAAATGATCGAAAAATCCGAAAGCCTTCAAACGTGGACGTCAAGAAAACCTTTTCTGAAGAAGTTTGTGGTCCCGAAAAGTGCCGTTGATTGGTTAGGCCTACACCCTAACCAAGGCAGATACGTCTGATAAACTCTGAGAAAGTTCATCCAGATTTTCCGGCGTGGTTCTCCCTTGTCATTGATGCAGGACGGAGGGGCTGACAAGGAAAGCTGTCTAGTCGTTCGGATGGGACGAAAAACCGAGGTCCCGTGTACACATTGGCGTGCACGTAAAAGATCCCTTGACAGTTGGAATTCGATATAAGAGTAGGCCGTAGTGCCGCAGTCCGGGCAAAATTTCCCTCATAGCACACTGTATGGCGTATGTCCGTCTTCATTAGCCCAGTTCGGAGCAAAACAGTAGGACGTTAAACCTCATTTCATTTCATTTGTGATATCTACTCATGTTCACCTTCCTTGTAGTATTCCACTGGATATTTCGCACTGATGAAACGTTGTAGTGAAATAAACCTTAGTAATTGTTGTTATTCCATAAAAGTGTGTTATTTGAGAGGATTTTATACCTATTGCTTTTCAAATTTTGATTTTCAGCAATCTAGGACTTTCTGTTCCAGAGATATACGTGTCCGGAAAAGCTTGTGAACACGATAGAGATTAGATTTCCTGAAGGCGATCTTTATCAAATTTGGTCTGCATCCAATTTGGTATTCGAGACATAGCTGCTGTGTGGATATCTTTATGGGTTTTAATACTGGCAATATTAAAAAATAACAACCTTTTTGATGTGTTCATAGGAGGACAGCTGATGTACGAGCTATAGGATATTCCGAGTTGCTATGTTTGTCCCGCAAAGATCTGATTTCGGTAAGAAGCAATCCATTAAATTATTTTTAAACCCGTAATAAGTACCCAATTGAAAGTTCAAAGATTTGCAGAACAATTGCGGATGAGATATTGTTTATGTTTTTGTGCATGAATATTAAATTGCTTAAAACAGAATAAAATCTGCAATTAGTCAACATTCGATAATAGCATGCAAACCAATATTTACACCCCACCCCCTCGGCTAGTTTAATTTACTTGCAAATTTTTAGGCGCTGGGTGAATATCCTGGAGCGAAAGAAATCCTAGAAGTACAGGCATTGGAAAGGTAAAGACATTATTATATACTCTTCAAAAAAGGTTGAGGATAGTATGAAACAATACAAAACTGCGGAACGGCACTGCTGCCTTTATTAGAGATATACTCTTCAAAAAAAGTAGGGGATATTCAGAAACAATATAAAAACTGCGGAAATGCACTGCTCTCTTTATTAGAGGTAACCAGTGTATGTTAATAACAGACCAATTGCCTACACATGAACATAAACAGTTCATATGGGCGGCTTATCTGACGGCCCCAACAGTAAATCTTATGCAAGAACCGATAGGAAAGCAAACATGGATAGATAAACCAACACGCGGCAGTGTTCATCAACCCTTCCTTAAAGTATTTATAACACTTGACACAATTATATGGAATACAAGTTACAACTAGACCTGCAAGCAGCACTGAACCGGCTTTCAGGAATCATACAGGAAGTGTGTCATACAATAGCCCACTCAACTTGCTAACAAACGATACTTTAGTTGTTTTGATTCAGTGACACCAAAATATCGAATATTTTTTCGACTACTTCCGGTTTACGGATCATTGTCGGAATAAATTTAACAAGTGGTATGGGAATTTAACTTCCTGTACCATAAGTTTCAGAAAGATCCGTTGGACAGTTTTTAAAAGAAAGGAAAATTAGAAGATATTTAACGATAAGTAGCAAATAATTGGTAGTCTGATTCCAATGTGTTACCTCCCTTATACCATTAGACGTACATTAGATTTATACAAATATAACGATTTTTCGACTTTTTTCATAGATTTTGACCCTTTTTGGACCATTTATACTATACTATTCAAAAAAAGTAGGGGATATTTGATTTTTAAGTGTTATTAAAGTCACCTAATGAAACCGACGAAGAAACAAATGACAAAATGAAATGAAGTTCACATTCATCGATTTATTCCAAATGATCGTTAGACTAAGTAAGGCACAGACTGACCATTATAAGGGTAAAATGATACCCGGGGTCAAACAGCAAAGTTACCACAGCATCACAACCAAGTCAGTAACGGGTAAATCCTCCTCTGTTTGCCAAACAAGCATTGATTCGACGTGGCATACTCCTAATGAGACGTCTAAGGTCATTTTGGTCCAGATTGTCCCATTCCTGTTGCAACGCAGCAGCAAGTTCTTGGACATTGGCAGGACGTTGTTGACGTTGACGTAACCTCTGTCCAAGCATGTCCCAGACATGCTCGATGGGGGAGAGGTCGGGACTCAGTGCTGGCCAAGGTAATGTGGTGATGTTCTGTTGTTGGAGGTAACCTGTAACGATCCTGGCCCTGTGACATCTTGCGTTGTCATCCTGGAAGATGAAACGGCGGCCATGACGTCGTGCGAACGGCACAACATGAACTGCCAAGATGTTGTCCCGGTAGTACTGGCCTGTAACACGCCCTGCAACAACATGTAAAGCCGTTCTTCCAGCAACAGTGATGCCTCCCCACACCATAACAGAACCACCCCCAAATCGATCATGTCTGATGACGTTAACGTCTTGGAAGCGCTCGTTTCGACGACGCCACACCCTCCTACGTCTGTCCAAAAAATCAACAGTGAACCTTGACTCATCTGAAAACATCACATTGCTCCAGCGTCGATTATCCCAGTGTTGACGATCCCTACACCAACGACGTCTTGCCTGAATGTGATGATCTCTCAAACAAGGGATCACGCGAGGACGTCGGGCGCGAAGGTGACCCCTATGCAGTCGATTCCGAATCGTCTGGCCACTCACTCTCACACCAGTGTCTGTTTGAAGACGAGCGCTGATCTGATTTGCTGTGATGACACGATTTCTCAAGGCCAAGGTACGGATAAATCGATCCTGGGCTTGAGTTGTCGCCCTTGGTCGACCTGAGCGTGGTCTGTCCTGTACAGATTGTGTATCACGGTATCTGGACCATAGCCTGCTTATGACAGACCGAGAAACATTCATCGTCCGCGCCACAACCGCCTGTGTTGTGCCGATCTGTAGCATGCCAAGGGCACGTAACCTTTCATTTTGGGTAAGCCGACGCATATCAAAATTTGTTTTTTGGTCACTAAAACAATTAAACTGATGTTTCCACCCTGGAATTCAATGCCACAATGACTGTAACATTCAAAGTCAGAGTCGTGCAAATCTTGGGTTGGACCCCCATGATGATCCCAAGCATCACCTGCATTCCCTGCGGTAGCTATTGGTGCGTTTGGGCGTCACATGTAACTGGAAATGTTTCTTCTGTTAGATTCTATAGTGACTTTTTTCGTAGTCATTTGCATATTTTAGTATTATGCCCCCAAAATCAAATATCCCCTACTTTTTTTGAATAGTATATATTGAGGCTTTTATATTTGGATTCACACCCTAGACCACCGTTAGGATTCTAAGCGAATTTTTACCACTGAGATGTCAAAAGAGTTTCCATTGTTCGGAATATCCAATAACACTTTAGTTGTTTTGATTCGGTAAAATATGGCGTAGTAATCACTTTTTTCGCAAGATCACCATTTTTTACTTTTTAAGTTTTTTTTTCAAAATATCGGATATTTTTGGGACTACTTCCGGTTTTTGCATCATTGTTGGGATAGTTTTAACAAGTTGTTTGGATAGTTAACTTTCTGTGCCTAAAGTTTCAGAAACATCCATTGACCTGTTTTCAAAACAAAGAAAAATAGAAGAGCATTTTCAGTAATTTAAGGATTTTTCAACTTTTTTCCAAGATTGAGGCTCTTTTTGGACGACTTATATTATTTCAATGCTTTTATTTTTGGACTCACGCCATAGTCCACCGATAGGACTCTGAGTAAAAGAAGTTTAAGAAAAATCGTAGTCCACCGATAGGACTCTGAGTAAAAGAAGTTTAAGAAAAATCGTAGTTTTCGTTTTCGAGAAAATGGCATCTCAAAATGCTCCAAAACGGAAAATACTACGACCAGGAGCTGTAATCCAAAATGAGATAAGTGCCAAAATCGAACCCATATTTATCTATACTACCCTATGGTAGCCTATTAGGATTACTAAAATTATTAGGCTTTCACAAAGCTAATGTTATTACTAAGATTAATATTATTTTATTTTTTTTTCCATTTTGCCTATTTCTCAGCAACTATAAGAGATAGAGGTCTGAAGTTTGATTTTTTCAAATTTAAGAAACATCGTAGTTTTCGTTTTCGAGAAAATGGCGTCTCAAAATGCTCCGAAACGGAAAATACTAGATTTTCGGCGTACCATAATTTATTTTCTAGCCACCTAAATCGTATCATTCAGATGTCATATGATAGTCCATTAATGGGGATATCCTGCGATACTTTAGTTCTTTTGGTCCGCTAACATCTGATGGAGAAATCAAGTTTTTCGCAAGAGTGCTTTTTTTAAACCTTTTTTCTTCATTTTTTGAATACTTCCGTCGATTTCTGTCGCGATGATTACGGTTATGAGATAATGTTTACAAAGAAGCAACAATATTAAATCGAAGACTAATTATTACGCACAGCAATCAACTAGTTCTGTTACAGGGTTACTAAACTCATATTTTGGATAGAAGTAAACACTCTAGGTTAAAATAATTTTAGTTCAAAATATCGTCACTGTGAAAGAAAAAGCACTCTCGAATATGCTCTATACGTTGGTTATACGTTGGTTATAGCTACAGATATGAGTCCCTTAACAATGAAAGATGCCGTTTTCAATTTTTTACCCTTTTGTTCTCCTACTCCTGATATTTGGAACTGTTGTACAGTGGTTGTATAAATAACACTGCCGATAAGACTCTCTGTAGCAGAAGTTCCCAAAAAATATTTTCTGAACTTTTCGAGAAAAATCGTAAAAATACGACGTTTTTGATTTTCAATCTCGTTTTTCGACTACTCATGACACAATAAACCACCCATTAGACTCTCGACTGAGAAAGTTTTAATAAAATCGTTGGCGGCGTTTCCGAGAAACTTGTCGCTGTAGTATCATCTGATAGACAATTTAATTGGCTATTAAATGATATAAAACATTATTTAATTGGCAAAACAACAATGAATATATCGCATTTTCCGCACAGACACCCATTTTTCTGAATTTTGTCCAAGTTTGGGCACTTTTTTTTTTACCACTTCCGGTGAATAGAAAATTTTCATTTTTACTTTAATGACTAGTTTCATCCTTCGACTTCATATTCCTGAAGTTTCAGAAAAATCCTTTATGTCTTTTTTATAAAAATCCAATAATAATTGACTATTTACAGGCAAAATAACGAAAACGGGGACTTATACAAAATTGCCCATTTCTAGGCAACTGCTTATATTACAAACTAATTTTAACATATATTTTCTTCGTATGGATTATAGCTACAAGGTTATAAAAGTTACGTAGATATATTTTAAAATTTGAAAAGCCTGAATGGGTTGTAAATAGAATTTGGTCGAAAATGAAATCGAAATTAAAAAAACTAAGCTCAGCGTTTTTTGCGCATTTAAAGGGCACACTCTTTTAGTTATATCAGTTTTAAAAAAAATAATATTTGCTTTTGAAAAATGGTACCTAACTGTCAAAATTGTAGTTTTTGGTAACATTATGCCACTTCCGGTGCCGACAGATAACACTACCGGTAACCAAAAAAAAATGACAATTGAGACAACAGAGCATATGAACTTTGTTTTATACAAATCGAACAATAAATAATTTCTGCACAGACACCCATTTTTCTGAATTTTGTCAAACTCTTGATACCTTTTTTGACTACTTCCGGTAATTAGAGGATTTTCATTTATAGTTCATGGACTGGTTTGGTCCTTCGACTTTATATTCCTGATTTTCAGAAAGTTCGTTGGAGCCGTTTTAAAAAATAAGAACTCTACAATTTGACCAAAATGCGAAAAAAAGTGAAAATCAAATCAACATTTCAGAACAAAACTTATATTGTTGGAATCAGATTGATGACAGCTATCCAAAAATGTAAGTCGAATTTCAAAATTCCCAAAAATAACAATTTTCGAAAATTTTGAAAATTTTCCAATTTTCACCGAAAAATGAGAGCGACAAAGTTTCTAAACTCGACGTTTTTGAACTGCTATCTGCTCGGAAATGTCTCGAGCTATCCCAAAATATAAATGTCTGAAAAATCGGTTAAGAATTAACATAATTATGGCCGATTTTCAATTTGCGTGCACTTTAAAGATTTCACGCATTTCCGCTATGCGCACAAATTTTGTTTTACATTTAAGCACTAACTACCACCCAGTTTTCCGAGAAAAAATCAAACTTCAGACCTCTATCTCTTATAGTTGCTGAGAAATAGGCAAAATGGAAAAAAAAAAAAAATATTAATCTTAGTAATAACATTAGCTTTGTGAAAGCCTAATAATTTTAGTAATCCTAATAGGCTACCATAGGGTAGTATAGATAAATATGGGTTCGATTTTGGCACTTATCTCACGATAACATTTTGGATTACAGCTCCTGGTCGTAGTATTTTCCGTTTTGGAGCATTTTGAGATGCCATTTTCTCGAAAACGAAAACTACGATTTTTCTTAAACTTCTTTTACTCAGAGTCCTATCGGTGGACTACGATTTTTCTTAAACTTCTTTTACGCAGAGTCCTATCGGTGGACTATGGCGTGAGTTCAAAAATAAAAGCATTGAAATAATATAAGTGGTCCAAAAAGACCCCCAATCTTGGAAAAAAGTTGAAAAATCCTTAAATTACTGAAAATGCTCTTCTATTTTTCTTTGTTTTGAAAACAGGTCAATGGATGTTTCTGAAACTTTAGGTACAGAAAGTTAACTATTCAAACAACTTGTTAAAACTTTCCCGACAATGATGTAAAACCGGGTGTAGTCAAAAAAATATCCGATATTTTGAGAAAAACAACCTTAAAAAGTAAAAAATGGTGATCTTGCGAAAAAAGTGATTACTACGCCATATTTCACCGAATCAAAACAGCTAAAGTGTCATTGGATAGCCCGAACAATGGACGATCTTATGACATCTCAGTGGTAAAAATTCGCTGGTTAGGCAATATATTATGAGATGCGGAAAATCTAGTATTTTTCTTTTTGGAGCCTATTCAGGCGCTTTTATCCCGAAAACTATTCTTATTTCCTTTCTTGAACTTCTGTTACTTAGAGTGCTTACGGTGGTCTATGGTGTGAATCCAAATATAAAAGCCTCAATATAGTATAAATGGTCCAAAAAGGGTCAAAATCTATGAAAAAAGTCGAAAAATCTTTATATTTGTACGTCTAATGGTATAAGGGAGGTAACACATTGGAATCAGACTACCAATTAATTGCTAATTATCGTTAAATATCTTCTTTTTTTCCTTTCGTTTAAAAACTGTCCAACGGATCTTTCTGAAACTTATTGTACAGGAAGCTAAGTTCCCATCAAATGTAGGCAGTAGAATTTTGATTTATGTCAACTGATGGACGCCATTTTGAATTGAAAATGAAAAATAGTGAAAAATCCACATTAATGGGCTTGAAAACATACACAATTGGTCGTGACTTAGAGAATGTGTCTCCTATTACCGAAATTATTACATTTCAGGATAGCCTTGATCATGGTCGAGTGTTTGGAATTTGAATATTTCAAAGATTCGAATTTCTCCTTTGATGTTTTCCGTGCCGACAAGGTTGTTTTCGAGTTTAGCTGGTTTTGAATTCGCGCATGCGCTACACAGAAATCAACGGTACCATGAGTACTAAATTCCGGCGAGCAACTTCTCACGTTGGTACCTAGGAACCCTGAAAATTTCAAGGTGATACCTGCATTCGTTCAAGTCGTTTGTTCTAGTCACCTGCCTTTACGGCTTCCATTGATGTTTTCCGTGCCGACAAGGTTGTTTTCGAGTTTAGCTGGATTTGACTTCGCGCATGCGCTACGCTGGAACCAAAGGTACCATGAGTACTAAATTCCAGCGAGCAACTTTTCACGTTGGTACCTAGGTACCCTGAAAATTTCAAGGTGATACCTGCATTCGTTCAAGTCCGAAAACCATGAAATTTGGACACAATACGCCCATTACCACCCCGGACTCTGTGCCTTACCCCCATTTTGATCCCATTAAAAAAAAGAGTTTTAGCAAAAAAACGATTTTCGGAATATAATATTGGTTTTAACCCTGTACCCAGACAAGATATACATATTATTATAATCCCTATGAAATATTTTAATTATTTACTGCTATAATATGAATTATCACTTATTCCCCGTTAAATAAATATCGGTCACCGGGTGCAGCTGTACAACTTCAAGGACCCTGGCCTCAAGTCAATTTCGCTGTGACACCGGCACCGATTGTCCGAAAACCATGAAATTTGGACACAGTACGCCCATTACCACCCCGGACTCTGTGCCTTACTCCCATTTTGATGCGATTAAAAAAAAAAGGGTTTTAGCAAAAAAAACGATTTTCGGAATTTAATATTGGTTTTAATTAATTTTGAAATTGCAAATGCAAAGAGATTTTATCGCCTCTTCCGTATGTGATAGGTATTGGTACTATACACATTATCCTTAAAAGACAATTTTTTAAAATGACCGTAACTATGTATCGACACTAGAAACCGAAATCTCCTATTTTGACCTTTTTTGACTGCTGAGGCATCCTTCCGGTGGTCAAAATCTCTGGAATTTCTAGCGGTTGGCTGCGCCTCGATGATACTTATCACATATTAAAATGAGAAAATTTTCAGATATCAAGAACAATAAAAATTCGATAAAATACGGCAATTTTTTAAGCAAAAAAACTTTGATGGTTGGGGGTGGGTTTTGAACTTATTTTGAACGTTCTCGGAATCCCACACTCTTCTATTTTTAATATGTGATAGCTAGAATCCCAAGGTACATTCTGTGCAAATTTGAAGGCAATCGGATCACAGGAACGTTGCCTGGGCAGAGCAAATCAACCCGGTCGCGGAAATTTGTTCATTCTTTAAAGTTATTATAATATTGTGTTATGACCGCCGTCTTAGATACACCGTCACTTACCAAACCACTCCGAAATATACCCAAAATCCCAAAATCGACCGTAATTTCTTTTTACTTCGCGCATGCGCCACGCTGGAACCAAAGGTACGTTGACTACCAAATTCCGGCGAGGAACTTTTCACGTTGGTACCTAGGTGCACTGAAAACTTCAAGGCGATACCTGCATTCGTTCAGGTCGTTTGTTCTTGACACGGTTCCTGCCGTTCGTTTTTTTCCGCCATTTACGGCTTCTGTAAGGGCGAAAAAAGTGGAATTTCGCCACGACACCGGCACCGATTGTCCCAAAACCATGAAATTTGGACACAATACGCCCATTACCACTCTGTGACTTACTCCCATTTTGATTAGATTAAAAAAAGGAGTTTCAGCAAAAAATAAACAACCGATTTTCGGAATTTAAATTTGGCTTTAATTAATTTTGAAATTCCAAATGCAAAGGGATCTTATCGCCTCTTCCGTATGTGATTGCTATTAGTACTATACACATTATCCGTAAAAGACATTTTTTTTTAAAATGAGCGCAACACCAAAAACCGAAATCGACTATTTTGACTTTATCATACATTAAATATTATATGCCATCGGTTAATTTTTATACGCCCACATTGAAATGTGGTCGTATATTATCGTCCCCGCAGTCCGGACGGCTAAAGTTAATATCCGATTACTTTAAATTTATACACAGTGTTTAAGGTCATGAGGCGAAGAAGCCTATTGATTTTCAGCGATTTCCGATAATTACTGTCAGAATTATGGTCCTTGACCACTTCAAAAAATCTTGTGCACGTTCTAGAGGTTAAATTCAATATCCGATTGACTTTAAATTTATACACAGTATTTAAGGTCATGAGATGAAGAAGCCAATTGATTTTCAGCGATTCCCGATAATTACTGTCAGAGTTATGGCCCTTCATCACTTAAAAAAAATCTTGTGGATGCTCTAGAGGCCAAAGTTAATGTCCGATTGACTTTAAATTTATACACAGTGGTTAAGGTCATGAGACGAAGTAGGCGATTGATTTTCAGCGATATCTGATATTTACTGCCAGAGATGTGGCCCCTGATCACTTCAAAATATCTTGTGGACGCTCTAGAGGCCAAAGTTAATATCCGATTGACTTTAAATTTATGCGCAGTGTTTAAGGTCATGACACGAAGATGCCTACGGTATTGATTTTCAGCGATATCTGATATTTACTGCCATTTCCGATAATTACCGTAAGAGTTATTGCCCTTGATCACTTTAAAAAATCTTGTAGACGCTCTAGAGGCTAAATTCAATATCCGATTGACTTTAAATTTATACAGTGTTTAAGGTAAGAAGCCAATTGATTTTCAGCGATTTCCGATTGAATCCTTTGAAAATTACACCTAACTCTAAAACTAAAGGCAAGAAACGGGCCGGTTTACATTGAAGCACAACTAATTCCTGTCCTGCGTACTCTGTATATAATATATGGTTTTCTAAATAAGCCTTGGATGGTAGCCACAAGTCGACAATTTTTGTTTTGTATTTTTCCCATTTTGTTCATAAGTTAAATGTAATTTTTCAGATACCTGATTACATTTATACTTATTGTTTCAATAGATTCTAATAAACCCCTTTGCAGTTAATATGAAAGCTTTCATATCTGCTATGCAAATCTAGTTATTATTATTATTATTTTTTTTTTTTGTGTTTTTCCTGCAAATCTTATATCTCAGAATCTAACCGTGGGATCTTTCTGAAACTTTGACCAACCCCGACAAGAATGGGTGGTGGCTTTGGAATAGGTATGTTTTCAAAACGTTTTACACATCCGAAATCGCCGAATTTTATGAACGAATGCATTTGACCTACATTGCTGTAACTTTTTGACCTATTTTACTAAAAAAAAATTCTTTGAGTACCTTGAATCATTTACTTCAAATCTGCAATTTCGGATTTACGAATTTTGATTTAGGTCAACTGATGGACGCCATTTTGAATTGAAAATGAAAAAATTGTGAAAAATCCACATGAGTACTAAATTCCGGCGAGCAACTTATCACGTTGGTACCTAGGTACCCTGAAAATTTCAAGGTGATACCTGCATTCGTTCAAGTCGTTTATTCTTGTCACCTGCCTTTCGTCGTTTTTTTTCTAAGTCAATTTACCGCTTCCATGAGGTGTAAAAAGTGGAATGTCGCCGTGACATCGGCACCGATTGTCCGAAAACCATGAAATTTGGACACAATACGCCCATTACCACCCCGGACTCTGTGCTTTACCCCCATTTTGATCCCATTAAAAAAAAAGAGTTTTAGCAAAAAAACGATTTTCGGAATTTAATATTGGTTTTAACCCTGTAATACCCAGACATGATATACATATTATCATAATCCCTATGAAATATTTTAATTATTTACTGCTATAATATGAATTATCACTTATTCTCCGTTAAATAAATATCGGTCACCGGGTGCAGCTGTACAACTTCAAGGACCCTGGCCTCAAGTGCATGGGACCAACTCTACATTTTCTGAAATGTCAATAAAAGCCCTGGAATGATTTCATTTAAAAAAGATAATCAGAAAGTAAATCTATTTTTATTTATATGCTATTTGTTGCCAGAAAATATATTTTGTTACTAGTCTAATTCAAATTTAAAAATAAACAATATTTTTCTGAAAATCAATGTCGAAATTTAGTGTATCATATATGATACAATGAGTCTGAGGCATATTTTATTGATATATAGAAATTAATGCAGTGTTCTCATTATGTGTTAAAAGAGTGCCAGAAATGTCTCGAAATTCAGCCATTTGTGTATTTAGTATATCAAGTATATGCGTGTATTACAAAGCTCTGATTTGTGTGATTTGTTTACACCCCGCTACCCCCCCCCCCCCCAGCTCCTCCTCGTGTCACTATCATGTACATATTAATTCTGCTGCCAACCCACCCACGCGAACATGACTAAATTATGAAACATTGTCTAGTCGTTTGTATGTTACGACAAAACGAGGCCAGCGTGGCTCATTTGTGCAGAACGGAAGGCCTTGCAAGGATTAGTGTCTAGTCGTTCGGATGGTACGAAAACCCGAAGTCAAAGTGGTTCCCCGTTGGCAGTGGTGAAGTATGGAAGGCCTAGCAAGGATCTGTGTCTAGTCGTTTCGATGGGACGAAAAACGACCGTCCCCTCGTCCATGGTACAAGGATTAGTGCCTAGTCGCTTGGATGGTATGCAAAACAGAGGTCCCCGTTCTCTCCCTTTGTCCGTGGTTCTTGACCGAAGGCCCGACAACTAACTTTGCGTGCAGTTTTTTGGGTAGGACGAAAAATCGAAATCCTGTGTGCATATTGGCGTGCACGAAAAATAACACTTTGCATTTGGAATTTTATGCACCCACCCCACCCTCGAACAACGCTTAACATAACATTTTGTTTTCACTACCTACATTGTAAAATTTGTTTGATTTCAGATGACTTAGCCCCGGTTTTTCGCAGTGAAAGATTTTGATGAAACTTGACATGCATGTTTATAACCCAAAGATATGGTTCCTTTCGATATTTGCGTATATCGAATCGTAACTTCATGAATTATGGTCCCTGATTGTAAGAAAAATCAGTTTATATTTCGCGTGTTCTCTATCTATCTCTCGGAAATGGAATATGGAAATACACAAGCTAGCTAGTGTATTACAGGGTGGTGGTGGTGGGGATGAGGTCTTCTATTTGCAATGATTTTTTGACTACAAAATATACGCTCTAACTCATTACTTAAACTACAGCAAAAAAGCGGTACCGTAAACCCCATTTTATATATTCTTACAATAGCAACGCACTTCGGGATTAACTTAGAAATAATTCCTCTACAGATGTCTTCCGCCTTACTCCTGCTACATTAGTGGCTTGTCCTACGGAGTTCCTTTCCGCAAGTTTTTTTTTAGTCAAATGACTACAAAAAGGTTACTGGCCTATGTATAGCTCACTTAATTTACACATAAACTGACCTAAAACTGCACTGCACATATAATAAACCAATTCCCATTGAAATAAAGGTGAAGCCGTACCGCATAATTATATGATTTGATGAAACCCAACAGCTACCTGAAGTTTCTCGCCTATCGAAGTTATAATATCCGCCGGTGTCATGGCGGCTCGCACATTATAAGAATCATTGCTTTGAAAATGTAGAACGCATTAACACAAAGAAAAACTGATCGGTAACTAGTTTAGTGGTCCAGTCTTCACTATAATTTGTGATAGAATTACTTATTTAAAAAAAAAACTGAATGATGTAAAAATAAAAATGGTTGGAGTGCCCAAGTTTAGATTTGTCGTTGATTTCATAAAGATGTTAGGATATAGAATGTTAAATACTGTGTGATTCAACATGGCGGCCGAGGGGTTTAATATGATATAAGTACGAAATACATGTACATGTAGTACCAAATGGTTTATATGTATGAGAGTCAAGATTTGGACTAAATGTCTTGGGGAAGTAGGAGGCGACTAGTATGTGCCTCTCTTTAGTGGACCGATGTGAGATTGCCCATTGTATTAACTGGACGGGTAGGCCTATTCACCTTCAGTTTTGTGTCAATGTCGAATAAGCGGCTTCTTATCAACACGGTCAGCTCTGGGCCGGTTTAATTCTACGTATCTCTCGTAGCTGAGAGAAAAAAAGATTTTTTAGCCGAGAGAATATCTTCCGTCAGAGTGGTTGTTGATTCATAGATTCTAATAACCCCTTTTGAAGTTTATATGAAAGCTTTGATATCTGCTATGCAGATCTAGTTATTATTATTGTTATTATTATTATTATTTTGTGTTTTTCCTGCAAATCTTATATCTCAGAATCTAACCGTGGGATCTTTTGAATTTATTTTGGACGTTCTCGGAATCCAACACTCTTCTATTTTTAATATGTGATAGCGAGAATCCCAAGGTACATTCTGTGCAAATTTGAAGGCAATCGGAGCACATGAACGTTGCCTGGGCAGAGCAAATCAACCCGGTCGCGAAAATTTGCTCATTCTTCAAAGTGATTATCATATTGTGTTATGATCGCCATGTTAGATCAATCTGAGTCCCTGATCCACCGTCACCTACCAAACCATTCCGAAATATACCCCAAATCCCAAAATAGAGCGTAATTTCTTTTTACTTAGCGCATGCGCCACGCTGGAACCAAAGGTACGTTGACTACCAAATTCCGGCGAAGAACTTTTCACGTTGGTACCTAGTGGCACATATGAAAGCTTATTGTTTCTGTTAAGATTATTATTATTATTATTATATTTTTTTTGTGTGTTTTTCCTGCAAATCTTATATCTCAGAATCTAACCGTGGGATCTTTCTGAAACTTTGACCTACCCCCCAGTATATAAGTAGATCTTACGGATACAACTTGAAAAATGTCATTAGAAATTTTCTGTATTATCTCCCCTTGATGAAATTAAGGATCAAAGTTTTAAAAAAAATCAACGAAATATAGGTCCGATTGCCTTGAAATTGTATTTCTTTACTAGTTACGACACTACTGATTTGTACACTAAAAATGGAGTTTGTAGCCCAAGCCGGAAGTGCCACCATCTTGAAATGTGAAATATCGCTAAGGATATTTTGATATTTTACTTACAGACAAGGGGATTATATTTTCCAAATCCTTGAAGGAAAGCCCATAAAATGTAGACAGTAGAATTTTGATTTAGGTCAACTGATGGACGCCATTTTGAATTGAAAATGAAAAATAGTGAAAAATCCACAATTGGTCGTGACTTAGAGAATGTGTCTCCTATTACCGAAATTATTAGATTTCAGGATAGCCTGGATCATGGTCGAGTGTTTGGTATTTGAATATTTCAAAAATTCGAATTTCTCCTTTGATGTTTTCCGTGCCGACAAGGTTGTTTTCGAGTTTAGCTGGTTTTGAATTCGCGCATGCGCTACACAGGAACCAACGGTACCATGAGTACTAAATTCCGGCGAGCAACTTTTCACGTTGGTACCTAGGTACCCTGAAAATTTCAAGGTGATACCTGCATTCGTTCATGTCGTTTGTTCTTGTCACCTGCCTTTCGTCGTTTTTTTTTTAAAGTCAATTTACGGCTTCCATGAGGAGAAAAAAGTGGAATTTCGCCGTGACACCGGCACCGATTGTCCGTAAACCATGAAATTTGGACACAATACGCCCACTACCACTCCGGACTCTGTGCTTTACCCCCATTTTGATACCATTAAAAAAAAGAGTTTTAGCAAAAAAACGACTTTCGGAATTTAATATTGGTTTTAACCCTGTAATACCCAGACATGATATAAGCTTACATATTATTATAATCCCTATGAAATATTTTAATTATTTACTGCTATAATATGAATTATCACTTATTCCCCGTTCAATAAATATCGGTCACCGGGTGCAGCTGTACAACTTCAAGGACCCTGGCCTCAAGTGCATGGCACCAACTCTACATTTTCTGAAATGTCAATAAAAGCTCTGGAATGATTTCATTTAAAAAAGATAATCAGAAAGTAAATCTATTTTTATTTATATGCTATTTGTTGCCAGAAAATATATTTTGTTACTAGTCTAATTCAAATTTAAAAAGAAACAATATTTTTCTGAAAATCAATGTCGAAATTTAGTGTATCATATATACTATTCAATAAAAGTAGGGGATATTTGATTTTGGGGGCATAATACTAAAATATGCAAATGACTACGAAAAAAGTCACTATAGAACCTAACAGAAGAAACATTTCCAGTTACATGTGACGCCCAAACGCACTTATATCTACCGCATGGAATGCAGGTGATGCTTGGGATCATCATGGGGGTCCAACCCAAGATTTGCACGACTCTGGCTTTGAATGTTACAGTCATTGTGGCATTGAATTCAAGGGTGGAACCATCAGTTTAATTGTTTTAGTGACCAGAAAACAAATTTTGATATGCGTCGGCTTACCCAAAATGAAAGGTTACGTGCCCTTGGCATGCTACAGATCGGCACAACACAGGCGGTTGTGGCGCGGACGATGAATGTTTCTCAGTCTGTCATAAGCAGGCTATGGTCCAGATACCGTGATACACAATCTGTACAGGACAGACCACGCTCAGGTCGACCAAGGGCCTTGAGAAATCGTGTCATCACAGCAAATCAGATCAGCGCTCGTCTTCAAACAGACACTGGTGTGAGAGTGAGTGGCCAGACGATTCGGAATCGACTGCATAGGGGTCACCTTCGCGCCCGACGTCCTCGCCTGATCCCTTGTTTGAGAGATCATCACATTCACGCAAGACGTCGTTGGTGTAGGGATCGTCAACACTGGGATAATCGACGCTGGAGCAATGTGATGTTTTCAGATGAGTCAAGGTTCACTGTTGATTTTTTGGACAGACGTAGGAGGGTGTGGCGTCGTCGAAACGAGCGCTTCCAAGACGTTAACGTCATCAGACATGATCGATTTGGGGGTGGTTCTGTTATGGTGTGGGGAGGCATCACTGTTGCTGGAAGAACGGCTTTACATGTTGTTGCAGGGCGTGTTACAGGCCAGTACTACCGGGACAACATCTTGGCAGTCCATGTTGTGCCGTTCGCACGACGTCATGGCCGCCATTTCATCTTCCAGGATGACAACGCAAGATGTCACAGGGCCAGGATCAGAACATCACCACATTACCTTGGCCAGCACTGAGTCCCGACCTCTCCCCCATCGAGCATGTCTGGGACATGCTTGGACAGAGGTTACGTCAACGTCAACAACGTCCTGCCAATGTCCAAGAACTTGCTGCTGCGTTGCAACAGGAATGGGACAATCTGGACCAAAATGACCTTAGACGTCTCATTAGGAGTATGCCACGTCGGATCAATGCTTGTTTGGCAAACAGAGGAGGATTTACCCGTTACTGACTTGGTTGTGATGCTGTGGTAACTTTGCTGTTTGACCCCGGGTATCATTTTACCCTTATAATGGTCAGTCTGTGCCTTACTTAGTCTAACGATCATTTGGAATAAATCGATGAATGTGAACTTCATTTCATTTTGTCATTTGTTTCTTCGTCAGTTTCATTAGGTGACTTTAATAACACTTAAAAATCAAATATCCCCTACTTTTTTTGAATAGTATATGATACAATGAGTCTGAGGAATATTTTATTGATATATAGAAATTAATGCAGTGTTCTCATTATGTGTTAAAAGAGTGCCAGAAATGTCTCGAAATTCAGCCATTTGTGTATTTAGTATATCAAGTATATGCGTGTATTACAAAGCTCTGATTTGTGTGATTTGTTTACACCACGCTACCCCCCCCCCCAGCTCCTCCGCGTGTCACTATCATGTAGATATCAATTCTGCTGCCAACCCACCCACGCGAACATGACTAAATTATGAAACATTGTCTAGTCGTTTGTATGTTACGACAAAACGAGGCCAGCGTGGCTCATTTGTGCAGAACGGAAGGCCTTGCAAGGATTAGTGTCTAGTCGTTCGGATGGTACGAAAACCCGAAGTCAAAGTGGTTCCCCGTTGGCAGTGGTGAAGTATGGAAGGCCTAGCAAGGATCTGTGTCTAGTCGTTTCGATGGGACGAAAAACGCCCGTCCCCTCGTCCATGGTACAAGGATTAGTGCCTAGTCGCTTGGATGGTATGAAAAACAGAGGTCCCCGTTCTCTCCCTTTGTCCGTGGTTCTTGACCGAAGGCCCGACAACTGACTTTGCGTGCAGTTGTTTGGGTAGGACGAAAAATCGAAATCCGGTGTGCATATTGGCGTGCACGAAAAATAACCCTTGGAATTTTATGCACCCACCCCACCCTCGAACAACGCTTAACATAACATTTTGTTTTCACTACCTACATTGTAAAATTTGTTTGATTTCAGTAGTCAAATGACTACAAAAAGGTTACTGGCCTATGTATAGCTCCCTTAATTTACACATAAACTGACCTAAAACTGCACTGCACATATAATAAACCAATTCCCATTGAAATAAAGGTGAAGCCGTACCGCATAATTATATGATTTGATGAAACCCAACTGCTACCTGAAGTTTCTCGCCTATCGAAGTTATAATATCCGCCGGTGTCATGGCGGCTCGCACATTATAAGAATCATTGCTTTGAAAATGTAGAACGCATTAACACAAAGAAAAACTGATCGGTATCTTCACTATAATTTGTGATAGAATTACTTATTTAAAAAAAACTGAATGATGTAAAAATAAAAATGGTTGTAGTGCCCAAGTTTAGATTTGTCGTTGATTTCATAAAGATGTTAGGATATAGAACGTTAAATACTGTGTGATTCAACATTGCGGCCGAGGGGTTTAATATGATATAAGTACGAAATACATGTACATGTAGTACCAAATGGTCTATATGTATGAGAGTCAAGGTTTGGACTAAATGTCTTGGGGAAGTAGGAGGCGACTAGTATGTGCCTCTCTTTAGTGGACCGATGTGAGATTGCCCATTGTATTAACTGGACGGGTAGGCCTATTCACCTTCAGTTATGTGTCAATGTCAAATGAGCGGCTTCTTATCAACACGGTCGGCTCTGGGCCGGTTTAATTCTACGTATCTCTCGTAGCTGAGAGAAAAAAGATTTTTTAGCCGAGAGAATATCTTCCGTCAAAGTGGTTGTTGATTCATAGATTCTAATAATCGCTTTTGCAGTTTATATGAAAGCTTTGATATCTGCTATGCAGATCTAGTTATTATTATTTTTTTTTTCGCGGGAGCCTATTTCTCAGTGCCTGTAACAGATACCGATATGGGACCTAATTTTCTATTCTGAAACCATGTGGTGGCTAATTGATCAACTATTTTTGAAACTTCTGCGCAGACCGGAAGTGGCCGAATTTCGTGCGGTGCATAGAAATTAAAAAACGGCCGTAGCTTTGTCAATTCTGTACCAATTTTCATACAAATGACATTTCCAGAAACCCTGAGTCTTTTCTCGGACGATAGCAGTTGAAAATTTTGAAATTTCTAAACTTCGTAGCTGACTTCTAGCGTTCGGAAAATGAAAAAATTTGTTTAAGAGACAATTTTTGTTATTTTTCAAAATTTTCAAATTTGACCTACATTTTTGGATACCTGAAGACAATCCGATTCTAGAAATATAAGTTTCATTCCGATTTATCACTCTTTTTTTCGATTTTTTTCGAATTTTCTGCCCATTTCCCAACCCTTATATTTTTGGGAAAGAATAAATCGATAGTTCTGAAAGTCCTGGAACATAAAGCTATATAGTCAGACCGCTTGATTAAGCTATTTCGACAAGGATCCTTTAACCGGAAGTGGTCGAAAAAATGTCCGATATTTTGAAGAAAACGCAAAAAATGGGTGCTTTTGGGAAAAACATGATTTCTCCACCCGATATCAACGGATTAAAGAAATGAAGGTATCGTTGGGTGGCACAATGATTGGACTGTCGTATGATACCCAATTCATACGGATACTATGACCAGGCAGCAAACTATGGCGCGCTGAAAATCAAGTATTTTCTGATTTGGAGCGTTTTTGGACGCCTTTATCTCGAAAAGTGCTCCAAGGATTTTTCTTAAACTTTCTGGATCGAGAGTCCTTTCGGTAGTCTTGTGCATGAAACTATCCAATAAGACTCTGAAATGACTGGAATAGGGTAAAAAAGGGACTGAAAATCGAAATATGTATTATCGATGTATAATATGTATTAAGTTATTGAAATTTAATTTTCGATATTTTGACATTTTTGCATTTTTGGCACATTTAAACATAGGATTTCTCAGGGGCATTGTATCTAATCAGATAACGTAATATATCATTACACAGCCCTGTGGCTATTTAATTGCCCAAATCGGTTATTAAAACTATCCCGACAATAAACTCCATACCGGATGTATTCAAAAAATGAAAAAAACAGTTTTAAAAAATGGCGCGCTTGCCAAAAACTTGATTGCGCCGTCAGATATTAGCGGACCAAAAGAACTAAAGTGTCGATGGATAGCCCCATTAATGGACTATCATATGACATCTGAATGATACGATTTAGATGGCTATAAAATAAATTATGGTATGCCGAAAATCTAGTATTTTCCATTTTGGAGCATTTTGAGACGCCATTTTCTCGAACACGACAACTACGATTTTTCTTACACTTTTTTTTACTCAGAGTCCTATCGGTGGACTATGACGTGGGTCCAAAAACAAAAGCATTGAAATAATATAAGTGGTCCAAAAAGAGCCTCAATCTTGGAAAAAAGTTGAAAAATCCCTAAATTACTGAAAATGCTCTTCCATTTTTCTTTCTTTGGAAAACAGCTGAGTGGATTTTTCTGAAACTTCTTATACAGTTGGTTAGGTAACCAAACAACTTGTTAAAACTATCCCGACAATGATCAAAAAACCGGAAGTAGTCGAAAAAATATCCGATCTTTTGAAAAAAAACGTAAAAAGTAAAAAAAATGGTGATCTTGCGAAGAAAGTGATTACTTCGCCACATTTCACCGAATCTAAACAAATAAAGTCTCATTGGATAGCCCGAATAATGAACGTTCTTATGACATTCAAATGATACAAATTCGATGCTGAAAATCTAGAATTTTCCTTTTTAGAGCCTATTCAGACGTTTTTATCACGAAAACTACTATAAATTTGTTCCTTAAACTTCAGTTACTTAGGCTCCTAACGGTGGTTTAGGGTGTGAATGCAAATCTAAAAGGGTCAATATAGCATAAACGGTCCAAAAAGGGCCCCAATCTTTGAAAAAAAGTCGAAAAATCGCAATATGATTCATAACGCTTGTAACGGTATAAGGGAGGTAACTACTCCTAACAAAATGGACTTAGACTAGCAATTATTTGCTAAATATCGTTACATATCCGATATTTTGAGAGAAAAAAACAGTAAAAAATTGGTACTCTGGCGAAAATCGAGATTTCTCCGTCGGGTGTCATTGAATCAAAATAAGTACATTATCGTTTGGTAGCTGATGTGGCTAGATGGATGCAGAACACTATTAATTTTGCATATCTCGGTAGTGAAGGTTATTTTTAGATATATTTTTCTCCCTCCTTTTATGGCATATTGTTTGCCTATCTGTATTGAGAGAGAGAGAGAAATGGGGTTTAACGTCCACTCGACACAAACTTGGTCATTTCGGGACTAACATATGTTTTTTTAAATTTTATTTACATGATTCGCTTGCGCGTAGGGGTCTTTAGCAGTGGGAGGAAACCGAAGGACCCGGAGAAAACTCACAAGGTTGAACAGGCGACCCTACTCCTTGCCACGTACAACCGGGAATTCGAAACTACGCCAGTCGACTCAATGACAGACTTTATGATACAGCGCGCACGCTAACCATTCAGCCACCCCCCCCCCCTCTATCTGTATTGACATTTTCGTGTAGAATTGATGAAGAGGTATTGAATATCTATGTTCTGCCTGATTTGGTGTCCGACTCGTTTCTTTTTTGCCATTGTGATTGCCTATCTGTATTGACATTGGGTTGTAGAATTGATGAAGAGGTATTGAATTTCTATTTTCTGCCTGGTTTGAGACTTTTATGGCGTAATAATACACCAAGTCGAGAAGCGTTGTTTTGTTTTTGCACTAACACGATCATAATATTCTGTCCCCAGTCTGCTATGAATATCAGTGAATTAAAATTTTGGTGGTCAACCCTTATACAAATTCAGTACTCTGATGATCCCATAATGTCATACTAGCTGTGCTGTAAAGGGAAGTTCTCGACGAAATTTAGGGAATGGGCTACTGCATGTAGAACACCCGTGATTCAACATTGGAAAAATTAATAGTGGTCTACCTCCAAATATATTGGATAATCAAGCATCTAAAAAAAGAACTCCCGGTTAGGCATGGACAAGGGAACTTTTCGTGAAATATTGACAACCGTCTAAAACCCCTCCTGTGCGTTGAAGATTAGGGGGTTGTGGGTGTCGGAGACTACGCCACTTGATGCAATGACAGACCATTGTTATTTCACGTGTATAATAGCTAATCGTGAAAATCTATTTCTTATACCGACTTGGCTGATGAAGAAATGTGGTTTAACATCCATCGACACAAAATATGTCATTTTGGGCATAACTTATGGTTAAACTTCATTTCAATAATATGCCTGTGCATTGCGGTCTTTACCAGTGGGGGAAACCAGATGACCCTATGCCCTGGTCACGTACAGCAGGGTACTGGATTCCACAGCACTTTGACTTCGTGACAGAAACTTTCGCAGTGGGGGGAAACCCAGGAGATTGGACAGGCCCTAGTCCTTGTCATGTATAATCTATGACACATCCACACCAATCGATTCAATGATAGACCTCATGATGGAATACTGACGCGTTAACCATTTGGTCACCCCACCCCCACCCCTCCTTAAAATATGTGACTGGCACTCCCACGGCTGCTTAGGTAGAAAATGGCATCAAAGTGTTGCACATTACCAGAAATAGATAATCAATTTAGAAAATTGTGGTATGAAGGATTTTTGCCCGGTCAGCAGCGCTATAGGGAACTTATTTAGTATTCCAATTGTTTTGAGTTGTGTAACGTGCAAGCAAATGCGTACATAGGACCAAGGTTTCTCATCCCCTCTGACTATATGTTGTCCTTTGTCAGGCCATCCGTCATCCTTACACTTTTTACAAGGGAAGAACCAAGCTGGAAAATCTGATAATTTCTCGACTAATATGGGGATTGACTATTGGATCTAGAGGTTAGCGAGTTGTGTTTTAGGGTGTGCATCCAAATGTAGAAGACTTGAAATGATATAAATGGTCCAAAAAGAGCCTCAAACTTTGAAAAAAAAATGAGAAATCGTTAAATCACTGAAAATGCTCTTCTATTTTTCGTTTTATTCAAAATTTCTCAATGGATGTTTCTGAATCTTCTGGTACAGGAAGTTAAAGGCCAACGCCATTTTTTAAAACTATCCCGAAATTGATACGTAAACCGGAAGTAGTTTATTTGATATCCGATATTTTGAAAAAATGCGTAAAAATAAAGATTTATGCCAAAAACGCGATTTCTCCGTTGGATATTACCAGATTAAAAGAGCTAAAGCATCGTTCGACAGCTCAGTGAATGGACTTTCGTATGCTTTCTTCGGGTCTGTTGCCTGAAAGCCGATTCAGCACTGCCATGCAGGTCTAGTTCTTATTATTATTATTTACCGCGGGAGCCTATTTCTCCATGATCAAAAACAGATATCGATCTGGGGTTCAATTTTCTATCGGGAAACCATGTGGTGGCTACTTGATAAAGTATTTTTGTAACTTCTGCGCAGACCGGAAGTGGCCGAATTTCGTGCGGTGCATAAAAATTAAAAAACGGCCGTAGCTTCGTTAATTCTGTCTCTATTTTCATACAAAAGACATTTTCAGAAACCCTGAGTCTTTTCTCGGACGATAGCAGTTGAAAATTTCGAAATTTCGAAAATTCGTCGCTGACTTGTAGCGTTCGAAAAAATGAAAATTGTTGTTTAAGAGACAATCTTTGTTATTTTTCAAAATTTTCAAATTTGACCTACATTTTTGGATACCTGAAGATAATCCGATTCCAGTAATATAACTTTCATTCAGAGTAATCACGCTTTATTTTTCGATTTTTTTCGAATTTTCTGCCCATTTTGTGAGCCCGAGTTTCGTTTTACGGCCGAATCGACGTTTCTGAAACTTCTGGAACATGAAGGTATTTCGACAAGGATCCTTAAACCGGAAGTGGTCGAAAAATTGTCCAATATTTTGAAGAAAACGCAAAAAATGGGTGCTTTCGAATTTTCTGCCCATTTTGTGTGCCCGAGTTTCGTTTTACGGCCGAATTGACGTTTCTGAAACTTATGGAACATGAAGTTATAGTCCAAAACCAACTGATAAAACTATTTCGACAAGAATCCTTAAACCGGAAGTGGTCGAAAAAATGTCCGATATTTTGAGGAAAACGCAAAAAATGGGTGCTTTTGGGAAAAACGTAATTTCTCCACCCGATATCAACGGAGATTCGACTATCATATGATACCAATTTCACACGAATCCTATGAGAGGGCAGCAAAAAATGACATGCTAAAAATCAAGTATTTTCTGATTTGGAGCGTTTTTGGACGCCTATATCTCGAAAACTAGTCCAAGGATTTTTTTAAAACTTTCCCTATCGAGAGTCCCTCCGGTAGTCTTGTGCATGAATCCATCCAATAAGACATTAAAATTTCTGGAAAAGGTAAAATAACGTACTGAAAATCGAAAAAAGGTAAAAAAAATCCTCAAATTTTAGAAAATGCTCTATTATTTCTTTATTTTAACAGATTTTCAAAAAAAAGTTATACATTCAGATAGCTGTCCTAATTACGATTATAACCATGTATAATATGTATTGAGTTATTGAAATTTAATTTTCGATATTTTGACATTTTGAAATTTTTGATCAGACAATGTAATATATCATTACATAGCCCTGTGGCTATTTGATAAGCCAATCAGGTTATCAAAACTATCCCGACAATAATCTCCATACCGGACGTATTCAAAAAATGAAGAAAAAGGTTAAAAAAAATTAGCGCCCCTGCGAAAAACTTGATTTCTCAATCAGATCTTAGCGGATCAAAAGAACTAAATTATCGCTGGATAGCCCCATTAATGGACTATCATATGACATCTGAATGATGCGATTTAGATGGCTAGAAAATAAATTATGGTACGCCGAAAATCTAGTATTTTCCGTTTTGGAGCATTTTGAGACGCCATTTTCTCGAAAACGAAAACTACGATTTTTCTTAAATTTCTTTTACCCAGAGTCCTATTGGTGGATTATGGCGAGAGTCCAAAAATAAAAGCATTGAAATAATATAAATGGTCGAAAAAGAGCCTCAATCTTGGAAAAAAGTTGAAAAATCCTTAAACTGAAAATGCTCTTCTATTTTTCTTCCTTTGGAAAACAGCTAAATGGATTTTTCTGAAACTTCTTGTACAGAAGGTTAGGTAACCAAACAACTTGTTAAAACTATCCCGACAATGATCCCAAAACCGGAAGTAGTCGAAAAAATATCCGATATATTGAGAAAAAAAACCCCATAAAAAGTAAAAAAAATGGTGATATTGCGAAAAAAGTTATTACTACGTAAGATTTCACCGAATCAAAACAACTAAAGTGTCATTGGAGAGCCCGAACAATGGACATTCGTATGACATCTAAATGGTAAAAATTCCCGGGTTAGGCAATATATAATGAAACGCTGAAAATCTATTATTTTCCTTTTTGGAGCCCATTCAGACGCTTTTATCTCGAAAACTTCTCTTATTTCCTTTCTTATACTTCTTTTACTTATAGTCCTAACGGTGGTCTATGGCGTGAATCCAAATTTAAAAGCCTCAATATAGTATAAATGGTCCAAAAGAGCCACAGTGCTCTTGCAACAATCGGGATTTCACCGTCGGGTGTGAGAGAATCAAAACATCTAAAATAGCGTTTGGTAACTCGATAAATGGGCTATTGTATGACACACTTCCTGTCTGATTCCTGAAAGCCGTTTCAGTGCTGCTTGCAGGTCTAGTTATTATTATTATTATTATTTACCGCGGGAGCCTTTTTCTCCATGATCAAAAACAGATATCGATCTGGGGTTCAATTTTCTCCCTGAAAACCATGTGGTGGTTACTAGATAAAGTATTTTTGAAACTTCTGCGCAGACAGGAAGTAGCCGAATTTTGAACGGTAGCAATAAATAAAAAATCGGCCGTGGTTTCGCCAATTACTTACCTATTTTAAAACAATTCACATTTTTGGAAACCCAGAATCTTTTCCGAAACAATGGCTATCTCACATTTTTCAATTTCGAACATTCATGTATGGCTTTTGTCGTTCGAAATTTGAAAATACGTTGTTTAGGAGACAATTTTTGTAATTTTTCAAAATTTTCAAATTTGACCTACATTTGTGGATACCTGAAGGCAATCCGATTCCAGTAATATAACTTTCATTTAGAGTTATCACCCTTTAGTTTTCGAATTTTTTCGAATTTTCTGCCCATTTTGTGTGCCCGAATTTCGTTTTACGGCCGAATTGACGTTTCTGAAACTTACGGAACATGAAGTTATAGTCCAAAACCAACTGATAAAACTATTTCGACAAGAATCCTTAAACCGGAAGTGGTCGAAAAAATGTCCGTAATTTTGAAGAAAATTATTTCTTCACCCGATATCAACGGATTAAAGAAATTAAGGTATCGTTGGGTAGCCCGGGGATTCGACTGTCATATGATATCCATTTCACACGGATCCTATGAGAGGGCAGCAAATCATTTGGAGCGTTTTTGGACGCCTGTATCTCGAAAACTGCTCTAAGGATTTTTTTAAAACTTTCCCTATCGAGAGTCCCTCCGGTAGTCTTGTGCATGAATCCATCCAATAAGACATTGAAATTTCTGGAATAGGTACAATAACGTACTGAAAATCGAAAAAAGTTGAAAAATCGTGAAATTTTGGAAAATGCTCTATTTCTTTATTATTTAAAAAAAAAAATACAAAAAAGTTACATATTCAGATAACTGACGTAATTACGATTCTAAGGATGTATAAAATGTATTGAAATATTTAAATTTAATTTTCGATATATTGACATTTTTGCATTTTTGGCACTATTGAACATAGGATTTCCCAGGGGCATTTTATCTGATCAGACAATGTAATATATCATTACATAGCCCTGTGGCTATCTGATAAGCCAATCCGTTTATTAAAACTATCCCGACAATAATCTCCATACCGGAAGTATGCAAACAATAGAGAAAAAAAGATTTTAAAAAATAGCGCTCTAGCGAAAAACTTGATTTCTCCATCAGATGTTAGCAGACCAAAAGAACTAAAGTATCGATGGAAAGCCCCTTTAATGGACTATCATTAATGGACTAATGATACGATTTAGATGGCTAGAAAATAAATTATGGTACGTCGAAAATCTAGTATTTTCCGTTTTGAAGCATTTTGAGACGCCATTTTCTCGAAAACGAAAACTACGATTTTTCTTAAGCTTCTTTTACTCAGAGTCCTATCGGTGGACTATGCCGTGAGTCCAAAAACAAAAGCATAGAAATAATATAAGTGGTCCAAAAAGAGCCTCAATCTTGGAAAAAAGTTGAAAAATCCTTAAATTACTGAAAATGCTCTTCTATTTTTCTTCCTTTGGAAAACAGCTGAATGGATTTTTCTGAACCTTCTTGTACAATCATCCAAAAACCGGAAGTAGTCGAAAAAATATCCGATATGACATCTAAATGGTAAAAATTCGCGGGTTAGGCAATATATAAAGAAACGCTGAAAATTTATTTTTTTCTTTTTTGGAGCCCATTCAGACGCTTTTTTCTGGAAAACTTCTCTTATTTCCTTTCTTATACTTCTTTTACTTAGAGTCCTAACGGTGGTCTATGGTGTGAATCCAAATTTAAAAGCCTCAATATAGTATAAATGGTCCAAAAGGGCCACAGTAAAAAAATTGGTGCTCTTGCAACAATCGGGATTTCACCGTCGGGTGTGACCGGATCAAAACATCTAAAGTATCGTTTGGTAACCCGATAAATGGGCTATTGTATGACACACTTCCTGTCTTATTCCTAAAAGCCGTTTCAGTGCTGCTTGCAGGTCTAGTTATTATTATTATTATTATTATTATTTACCGCGGGAGCCGTTTTCTCCATGATCGAAAACAGATATCGAGCTGGGGTTCAATTTTCTCTCTGGAAACTAGGTGGTGGTTACTCGAGAAAGTATTCATGAAACTTCTGCGCAGACCGGAAGTGGCCGAATTTTGAACGGTAGCAAAAAATCAAAAATCGGCCGTTGTTTCGCCAATTCTTTACCTATTTTAAAACAATTCACATTTTTGGAAACCCTGAATCTTTTCCGAGACAATGGCTATCTCACATTTTTCAATTTCGAACCTTCATCTATTTAAATTTTTACAAAAAACTTTTTTATTTATGAATATTTTTTAGTCGTGTTTTACACAAAATTAACGAGTCATCTGACTTGGGCAAAAATGTGATTTTTTTTTTGTCTCAGTAATTTTCCTCGGCCGCCATTGGCTAATTCAGTTTTTCAGTCCTAGATTAATCCTTTATTGCTCGATTTGTAAAAAACAAAGTTCATATACTCCGTTGACTCAATTGTCATTTTTTTTTGTTACCGATAGAGATATCTGTCGGCACCGGAATTGGCTTAATTTTACCAAAAACTACAATTTTGACAGTTAGGTACCATTTTTCGAAAGCAAATATTATTTTTTTACAAAATTGATATAACTAAAAGAGTGTGCCCTTTAAAGGCGCAGAAAATGTTGGGATCGGTTTTTTTAATTTCAATTTCTTTTTCCAGCAAATTCGATTAGGAGGTGAAAAAAGGTGTAAAATTGATCTATTTACAACCCATTCAGGCTTTTCAGATTTTAAAATATTTCTACGTAACTTTTATAAACTTGTAGCTAGAAACCATACGAAGAACATGTGTGTTAAAATTAGTTTGTAATATAAGCAGTTACCTAGAAATGGGCAATTTTGCATAAGTCACTGTTTTCGTTATTTTGCATGTAAAATAGTCAATTATTATTGGATTTTCACAAAAGTGACACCATTTGATTCAAAAAGCAAGTATGCGTCGTATCAAATTGATTACAATTAAAAATTGACACCGGAAGTGACGCCATTTTGTCAAAAAATGCATTTTTAACTTTTAAAATCAATATTTTTTTCAACCAAGAATTATTTAATATGTATTAATAATTTTAACTTTTGGTTTATATTCACATATTAATAAAATTCATAAGGTCATATAGATTTCACAAAATTGTTTCTAACTTGTTCAGTTGCGGAGAAATAGGCGATTTTCAACAGGTCACTTTTCAATGTTTTTGGTCCATAAAAGTGTCAATTATTATTCGATGTTCATAAAATTTTCACTGTGTGATACCTAATGCCATTTACAATTTCATACGAGTAATTTAAGATTTTCATTATCACCGGAAGTAACGTCATTTTGGCAAAAACTGTATTTTTGGCCTTCAAAACAGATATTTTATTCAAATGAGTCTGATTTGTAATGTTTTTAAAATTATGATATTTGATCCAATCAACAAATAGATTGAACCCATACGATCATACAGATACCAGAAAATGTTTTCTAACTTGTACGGTTCCAGAGAAATAGACGGTTTTCTACAAGTCACTTTTCAAGCTTTTTGGTACATAAAAGTGGCAATTATTATTCGATTTACATAAATATTTTCACCATGTGATGCCTTATGCCATTTCTGATTTCATAAAACTAATTGAACATTTTCATTATCACCGGAAGTACTGTACACTTACATGTAACAAATGTATAAAATGAATTGATATTGCTGGATTTGGTTGATTCGGCGTCCATTTTATTTGATGTGTGCAATGCTTATGTGGAAACCTGTTTAATGGTTTCATTGGTACCGGAAGTGACATATGTTTAGGGTAACGTGGCACCGGTGAAACCGTAATCATAACAATATTCGATATTAAAAAAAAAGTAAAAAAACAGTAAAAACCGGTGCTCTTGCAAAAATCTTGATTTCACCGTCGGTTGTGACCGGATCAAAACACCTAAAGTATCGTTTGGTAGCTCGATGAATGGGCTATTGTATGACACACTTCCTGTCTGATTCCTGAAAGCCGGTTCAATGCTGCTTGCAGGTCTAGTTATTATTATTTTTATTTACCGCGGGAGCCTATTTCTCCATGATCGGAAACAGATATCGATCTTGAACCAAATTTTCTATCGGGACACCATGTGGTGGTTACTTGATAAAGTATTTTTGAAACTTCTGCGCAGACCGGAAGTGGCCTAAATTTGAACGGTAGCAATAAATCAAAAAGTGGCCATGGTTTCGGCAATTCTTTACCTATTTTAAAACAATTCACATTTTTGGAAACCCTGAATCTATTCCGAGACAATGGCTATCTCACATTTTTCAATTTCAAACATTCATCTATGGCTTTTGTCGTTCGAAACTTGAAAATTAAAATTTTTACAAAAAACTTTTTTATTTGTGAATATTTTTTTAGTCGTGTTTGACACAAAATTAACGAGTCATCTGACTTGGGCAAAAATGTGAATATTTTTTGTCTCAGTAATTTTCCTTGGCCGCCATTGGCTAATTCAGTTTTTTAGTCCTAGATTAATTATTTATTGCTCGATTTGTATAAACAAAGTTCATATACTCCGTTGTCTCAATTGTCATTTTTTTTTTGTTACCGATAGAGATATCTGTCGGCACCGGAAGTGGCTTAATTTTACCAAAAACTACAATTTTGACAGTTAGGTACCATTTTTCGAAAGCAAATATTATTTTTTAAAAAAACTGATATAACTGAAAGAGTGTGCCCTTTAAAGGCGCACAAAATGTTAGGATCAGTTTTTTTAATTTCGATTTCATTTTCGAGCAAATTCGATTAAGTGGTGAAAAAAGGTGTAAAATTGATCTATTTACAACCCATTCAGGCTTTTCAGATTTTAAAATATTTCTACGTAACTTTTATAAACTTGTAGCTATAATCCATACGAAGAAAATGTATGTTAAAATTAGTTTGTAATATAAGCAGTTACCTAGAAATGGGCAATTTTGCGTAAGTCACTGTTTCGTTATTTTGCCTGTAAAATAGTCAATTATTATTGGATTTTCAAAAAAGTGACACCATTTGATTCAAAAAGCAAGTATGCGTCGTATCAAATTGATTACAATTTAAAATTGACACCGAAAGTGACGCCATTTTGTCAAAAAATGCATTTTTAACTTTTAAAATCAATATTTGTTTCAACCAAGATTTATTTAATATGTATTAATAATTTAAACGTTTGGTTTACATTCACATATTAATAAAATTCATACGGTCATATAGATTTCAGAAAATTGTTTCTAACTTGTTCAGTTGCGGAGAAATAGGCGATTTTCAACAGGTCACTTTTAAAGGTTTTTGTTCCATAAAAGTGTCAATTATTATTCGATTTTCATAAAATTTTCACTGAGTGATACCTAAAGCCATTTACAATTTCATACACGTAATTTAAGATTTTTATTGTCACCGGAAGTAACGTCATTTTGGCAAAAACTGTATTTTTAGCCTTCAAAACAGATATTTTATTCAAATGAGTCTGATTTGTAATGTTTTTAAAATTATGATATTTGATTCCAATCAACAAATAGATTGAACCCATACAGATACCAGAAAATGGTTTTTAACTTGTACGGTTGCAGAGAAATAGACGGTTTTCTACAAGTCACTTTTCAAGGTTTTTGGTCTATAAAAGTGGCAATTATTATTCGATTTACATAAAATTTTCACCATGTGATGCCTTATTCCATTTCTGATTTAATAAAACTAATTGAACATTTTCATTATCACCGGAAGTACTGTACACTTACATGTAACAAATGTATAAAATGAATTGATATTGCTGGATTTAGTTGATTCGGCGTCCATTTTATTTGATGTGTGCAATGCTTATGTGGAAACATGTTTAATGGTTTCATTGGTACCGGAAGTGACATATGTTTAGGGTAATGTGGCACCGATGAAACCGTAATCATAAAAATATTTGATATTAAAAAAAACCCAGTAAAAATCGGTGCTCTTGCAAAAATCATGATTTCACCGTCGGGTGTGGCCGGATCAAAACACCTAAAGTATCGTTTGGTAGCTCGATGAATGGGCTATTGTATGACACACTTCCTGTCTGATTCCTGAAAGCCGGTTCAGTGCTGCTTGCAGGTCTAGTTATTATTATTATTATAATTATTTACCGCGGGAGCCTTTTTCTCCATGATCGAAAACAGATATCGATCTGGGGTTCAATTTTCTCTCTGGAAACCATGTAGTGGTTACTCGATAAAGTATTTTTCGAATTTTGAACGTTAGCAATAAATCAAAAAGCGGCCGTGGTTTCGCCAATTCTTTACCTATTTTAAAACAATTCACATTTTTGGAAACCCTGAATCTTTCCCGAGACAATGGCTATCTTAAAATTATCAATTTCGAACATTCATATATGGCTTTTGTCGTTCGAAATTTGAAAATTTAAATTTTTACAAAAAACTTTTTTATTTATGAATAATTTTTTAGTCGTGTTTTACACAAAATTAACGAGTCATCTGACTTTGGCAAAAATGTGAAACTTTTTTGTCTCAGTAATTTTCCTTGGCCGCCATTGGCTAATTCAGTTTTTCAGTCCTAGATTAATTATTTATTGCTCGATTTGTATAAAACAAAGTTCATTTACTCCGTTGTCTCAATTGTCATTTTTTTGTTACCGATAGAGTTATCTGTCGGCACCGGGAGTGGCTTAATTTTACCAAAAACTACAATTTTGACAGTTAGGTACCATTTTTCGAAAGCACATATTATTTTTTTTAAAAAAAAACTGATATAACTAAAAGAGTGTGCCCTTTAAAGGGCTCGGTTTTTTTAATTTCGATTTCATTTTCGAGCAAATTCGATTAAGTGGTGAAAAAAGGTGTAAAATTGATCTATTTACAACCCATTCAGGCTTTTCAGATTTTAAAATATTTCTACGTAACTTTTATAAACTTGTAGCTATAATCCATACGAAGAAAATGTATGTTAAAATTAGTTTGTAATATAAGCAGTTACCTAGAAATGAGCAATTTTGCGTAAGTCACTGTCTTCGTTATTTTGCCTATAAAATAGTCAATTATTATTGGATTTTCAAAAAAGTGACACCCCTTGATTCAAAAAGCAAGTATGCGTCGTATCAAATTGATTACAATTTAAAATTGACACCGGAAGTGGCGCCATTTTGTCAAAAAATGCATTTTTAACTTTTAAAATCAATATTTTTTTCAACCAAGAATTATTTAATATGTATTAATAATTTTAACTTTTGGTTTACATTCACATATTAATAAAATTCATACGGTCATATAGATTTCACAAAATTGTTTCTAACGTGTTCAGTTGCGGAGAAATAGGTGATTTTCAACAGGTCACTTTTCAAGGATTTTGGTACATAAAAGTGTCAATTATTATTCGATTTTCATAAAATGTTCACTGTGTGATACCTAATGCCATTTACAATTTCATTATCACCGGAAGTAACGTCATTTTGGCAAAAACTGTATTTTTAGCCTTCAAAACAGATATTTTATTCAAATGAGTCTGATTTGTAATGTTTTTAAAATTATGATATTTGATTCCAATACACAAATAGATTGAAGCCATTTAATCATACAGATACCAGAAAATGGTTTCTAACTTGTATGGTTGCAGAGAAATAGACGGTTTTCTACAAGTCACTTTTCAAGCTTTTTGGTCTATAAAAGTGGCAATTATTATTCGATTTACATAAAATGTTCACCATGTGATGCCTTATGCCATTTCTGATTTCATTGAACATTTTTATTATCACCGGAAGTACTGTACACTTACATGTAACAAATGTATAAAAGGTTGAACTTATATAGGCCCTTGTCAGTAGTTAAATCCTGTTAATGTTATCAATAATTATTGATATTTTCCATAAAGGGAGATAACTCCTTTTACCATCAATGGTTATACACGTGGGAGGGGTTCATTGTCAAATTTGACACTTCAAGGAAGGGTTGATGAAAACTGCCGCGTACTGGTTTATCTATCCATGTTTGCTTTCCTATCGGTTCTTGCATAATATGTACTGTTTATCGTATCTTTGCTTTAGTGTGTTACGTTTAATTTGATCGGGAGATGTGTTCGTCAACGTCAACCGACAACACTGCAAAACTTTGCCGTGGCACTGCAAGAGGAGTGGGTCAGATATTTTCCATAAAGGGACATAACTCCTTTTACCATAAATGGATTTCCGAAATTCTGTATGTTTCCTTGTCTATTATGTTTTCTACATTTTGCTTTAAATCAAAATCTAACCAACGACATATTCTTTGCATAGGATGAAGGCAGTTAGTGCAGACTTTTTGCTTGGCACTCTCTGGATTTGTGTTCCTGGTGTTATAAGCTTTCCAAAAATGTATAGTTTGCTTATTAGGGAGGACCATGTAGCGAAACTTCACGCTAGAAATTTTTCGCCGCAGGCCTACACGATCTATCTATCACTCGGCTAACACTGCTTTTGTCTCGACCAAGAGTATCTCCAATGACCTGTAGAAAAGAGCCACTTGTATAAAAGCGGATGGCAATGGCTACTTGCTGCTTCACTGCGAGGCTGATTTGTTTGGTAGTTGCATCTTTTAAGTCGCGTTCAAGAATATTATATATAGTAGAATAGTTAATTAAAGCTGTTCTTAATTATTGGTAATAGAATTATAAATAAATAAATGCCTGAAGAGGCGCTATCGCGGTGAAAACCTTATCATAAAAATGTAGTTTTATTTTGCCATCTTTAATTTCAATAATAAATATACTCTTCAAAAAAAAATAGGGGATATTGAAATGCAAATACCTATGTAGGTTGTGATATGATAAATAGTCATGGACACTTGACATGCTTTGACAGTATGTTCACAGATGAATAACTTATCACCCCAACAGAACCACTGCGAACTGCACATGCGACACCCAATAGTGCCATACACGTGGGAGGGGTTCGTTGTCAAATTTGACACTTCAAGGAAGGGTTGATGAAAACTGCCGCGTACTGGTTTATCTATCCATGTTTGCTTTCCTATCGGTTCTTGCATAAGATTTACTGTTTAGAGTATCTTTGCTTTAGTGTGTTACGTTTAATTTGATCGGGAGATGTGTTTGTCGACGTCAACGTCAACCGACAACACTGCAAAACTTGGCCGTGGCACTGCAAGAGTGGGTCAGATTGCCCCAAATCGTGATTTGACGGCTGATTATGAGCATGCCACGACGAATTGCAGAATGTCTGGGGATTGGTGGAGCAAAAGACAAATATCAAAAACGTTCATTTTCACTTTTGACGGTGTATCTCTTTGCGAGTGAAATGGGGCCGTCAGATAAGCCGCCCACATGAACTGTTTATGTTCATGTGTAGGCAATTGGCCTGTTATTAACATACACTGGTTACACACTGCTTCGGCCCACAATTCACCTAGACGGGAGGTCAGAGTGGCCCACCCTGATCAATCGGCTTTGGTCGTGTTCAGCTGACGAGTAGGCGCATCTTTCCCATAATTCTGTACTATATTTGTTGCAGTTCTACCTTTGTGTCCTACGTGCCTACTCTAAAGCAGCGGCTTGGGTTAACTAGGTAGAGTAAAATTTTAAATCTTTACATTGTCTAGGTATATCCCTGTCTGTCCTCGTAGGGCGCATGCGCTGGATATCCGCGCAGTAGCCTCCATGGATACTGCAACCCTTTGGGGGTTGGAGGGCAGACAGGGATGGATCTTTAAAAATACACTCACCACTTCCCAAACAAAGAAGACACGTGCTACAAAACGTATGTCGACCGAGTATTTGGAACCAAAATATACCAATCAAAACTTCCCGAACCTGGCCTAGATTTCTGGTCATACAGAGTATCAATGTAATAAATCTTAGCAAAACGTCTCCTTTTTTGATTGCTAAAGGTCTTGCTAGCTTAGCTGGTGAGCCCAAAAGCGTAAAAAAAAGAGAAATGGTAATCTGTTAATGGAATGTGCTAAAGAATAATACGCTACTTCATTATTGAAATCAACAACTTTAACCAACATTCCGATCAAAGTTGCACCTCATAACTTAATTCTTCAAGAGGTGTTATTCGGTCTCAGCATTTAGAAAGCAGCTGTGAGGAGGAGATGCTTGAAAATCTCGCCTCACAAGGTGTTAAATACGTCAAACGTATTTCCATCAGACGTAATAGTAATATTATCCAAACCAGCACCTATATCCTGACCTGTGATATACTAGATCTTCCTAGGATGATCAAAGCTGGTACTCTTACCATTCCAGTTACCCCTTACATCCCAATTCCACTGCGTTGCTTTCATTGCTTTGGACACAGTAAAAACGTGTGTAAGTGGAAGCGATGTGTGCTGGATGTGGACGAAAGTAGATTTTGTCAACTGGACCACCATTGCATTAACTGCAAAGGGCCGCATTTTGCTTATTCTAGAGAGTGCCCAATATGGAAGAAAGAAAAACAAGTGCAGTCAAGCCGAAGACCACTTCCATTGCTTGACAAACACCTGCCCAATTTCCAGCTGAAACAGACATACTTCATTAACATTAATAATTTGTGTTTATTGAATGATGACTCGTCTACTTATCTACATCCTGTCACAGCTTCTTTTTCTTCCCTTGATCTAACCATTTGCTCTCCGGTCCTGTTTCAGGATTTTACATGGAGAGTAAATGAAGATCTGTGTGGCAGTGACCACTTTCCGATCTTGATAGATAATAATGGACCCTTTCCCGTTGAAAGGCCACAGAGGTGGAAGTTGAATAAGGCTGGTTGGGCTCGTTTTGAATCTTTCTGTCTTTTCACCTTTGATGCAAAAGAGGTAGAAGATGCAGATGAGCCCGTGGCCTTATTCACTTCAATTCTTCAAGATGTAGCTGAGCAGGCGGTTCCAAAGACCACGACTGAGCCCAAACGTTTCAATAACCATGGTATAATAACGATTGCAATTCCGCTCTTAAAGAGCGTGATCTTATTTAAGACGCCTTGAGAATCCCCCTTCCATGGAGAATATTGTAGCATACCAAATGGTCCGGGCGAAGGCCCGTAGATTCATACGCCAAGCAAAGACGTCCTCATGGCAAGGTTATGTCTCAAGGATAAATTCCCGTATCACTTCCAAATCGGTATGGGATCGGATTCGTAGAATTAAAGGTAAAAGTAATGCATTATCTTTTAAAAGTAATGCATTATCTTTTAACCATCTCAATGTTGATAATTCCAACCTAACAACATTTCCTGATATTGCTAATTCTCTGATCAGTCCCTTCTCATTCAATTCATCATCCAATTTCTCCTCTGATGCCTCTCGGGGCATTTAAACACCAACAGGAGAAAGGGCGACTTACTTTCAAGTCGCGTAATTATGAAAGTTATAATGACCAGTTTTCCATTGCTAATCTCCGTGATTCTCTTAAACGAGCTCGAGATACTGCAACTGGTCCAGATGAAATTCACTATCAGTTTTTAAAACATTTACCTTTTGCTACACTCTTAATCTTACTGGATCTTTTTAACCGGATTTGGGTTGATGGGATTTTCCCTCCTTCGTGTCATGAAGCCACCATAATTCCCATCCCTAAACCAGGTAACGATCCTACGAATACCGAATCGCTTTAACGAGTTGCATTTGCAAAACCATGAACAGATTGACCAATCGAAGGCTAGTTTGGTACCTTGAGACCAACAACCTTATTGCAGACATCTAATGTGGATTTCGCTCCCAAAGGAGCACTCTTGATCATCTCGTTAGATTTGAAACGTTTGTCAGGGATGCTTTCATCCAGAAACAACATTTAGTTGCTATATTTTTCGATCTGGAGATAGCTTATGATACCACATGGAAATATGGTAACATGCGCGACCTGCATAACCTCGGTCTGCGGGGTCGCTTACCTATCTTCATTAAAAACTTCTTAGAAGATAGGTCGTTTAAGGTATGTTTTGGATCTATTTTCTCTGACCCATTGTCTTCCACACTGTTTCTATCAAAATTAATACGATACCGTAGGGTCTTAAACGTAGGGTTGACGGCTCTCTTTATGTTGATGACTTTCAGATGTGTTTCGGGTCGACAAGCATCCAGACAATCCAACGTCAGTTGCAGCTTTGCTTAAATTCTATTCAACGATGGGCAACTGACAATCGAAAATCGAAATCCAAGACTGTGTATGCACAGTTGTCAAAGAAGAGGTTTACATCTTGATCCGGAACCTACACTGGATAGTAATCCCATTCCAGTTGTAGATGAAGCAAAATTCTTGGGTTTGATATTTGAAATTATCATTTAGCCCCCATATAAAAACACTCAAGAAAAAAATGGCTGAAAGCCCTCAACATATTGAGAGTCTTATCAAATACTGACTGGGGAGCAGAACAGAAGGTCTTGCTCAGATTTCACCGAGCTTTAATAAGATCTAAGCTCGATTATGGGTGTATGGGTCTGCCCACGAGTCTTATCTCAAAGAGCTGGACACCATACCCAATCACTTTAGGAGCATTCCGTAATCTCCAGTGCAGAGTTTATACGCCGAGGCGCACGAGCCCTCATTGTACGACAGACGTGATAAACTGGCAGTGCAGTATGCTACAAAAATTACATATAACAACATATTTAGACAATATCATGAACATCATACACAACCAGGGGCTTAGAATCAGTTTAGGAGCATTCCGTACATCTCCAGTGCAGAGTTTATACGTCGAGGCGCATATAACACCATATCTAGACCATATCATGAACATTTGTATTTGCTGAAAACTAACGTTAATTCCATCATTCGGTATTCGCGTTCAACCCCTTTTGTCATGACTGTATTGCGAATACCCCTTTGTTTAGTACTCAACCCTGGACTATATCGCCTCCAAAGATCGGTTTAGATCTAACGAAAAACAAACAGAAAGATATTAGTTCCACGGTGTTTTAGACTCTCCTTCGAGAGCTGAAGTCTACATATTATGGTGATTATGCCCCCATTTACACAGATGGTTCCAAAGGGGGCGATCGGGTAGCTTCGGCTACCGTCACGCCATCTAGAATCATGTCTGTCAGACTTCCACCTGATGCTTCCATATTTACTGCTGAGCTCCACGCCATCTTTCAGGCATTGGAGTGCATTCAATCATCTTTTAATTTAAAACACGCCATATTTACTGAGTCCCTGTCCTCTTTGCAAGCAATACACAATAAACAGCTTGTACACCCAATAGTAGCAGACATTTATCGTCTGCTACTATCACATGAGTTTATCGCAAGGACAAAGTCCTTTGCGGGCTCCCCAGTCATGTTGATGTTAAAGGGAAGGATCAAGCAGACTTAGCTGCCAAGTCTGCTTTAGATCTTCCCATATCACAACTTATTTTACCCTTCACAGATTTTAAAGTTTGTATCAACCATTTTATATATACTAAACGTCAGTACGATTTCAAAATCAGAGAGGCACTTTAATCAAATCATTCTAGAAAACGACTTACTAAATGGATCAAAGCTATTTTTTGTGAACAGTATGTTGACACATTAGTGATTAATTCAACACAATTCCAAGACATTACGAGTCTGTACACAGTATATACATCAGTATCTGGTATTTCCACCGCGAGTGTCATTAACAGCAGCGCAGTGTCTGTACATGAACGCCATTGGCAGATGGAAACATACTCTCAGAAACGCCTGCTGCAGAAAGTCCCGTGTAAGTCTGGCGGTGTGGGCACGGGCGTTGTCATGCTGGAAAACGTTGTTTCGATGACGTGGGATTGAAAGCTTGATCGATGTAGCGCACTGCTGTGATGCCGCTTCCTCTCCCTGGACCAAGATTTTGGAGCACCACAGGACCAACATTGGTCAAAATAACGCTGGCCACGTTGACCCCTGCCATCTGCAGTTGATACGCAATACCGACTCTCATCCGTGAACAGAATAGTTCCCCATTGCCTGTGTCGCCAGTTCTGGTGTTGTTGGGTAAAATGTAGACGTTCACGTCGATGGCGAGCGGTGAGAATCGATCCACGGTAAGGCCTACGGCGCATTGGATCGGTACTGATGGATCTTCCGTGTGCTCCCACTGTTTGACGTGCTGTCTCAGATGCCTGTGTGAAGGGATTCTGCACATGTTGTCGCACACCATGGTGGTCTTGTCGCCTTGCAGTAACCCTTGGTCTACCAGTTCGGGGGCGATCATCCGTGGTGTTGGTGGCCCGAAAGCGTTGCTGAAGCCTGTAGATGGTCCGAATATTGTCTTGGAAGTGATTGCAAACGGCTTTGGCAGTGTGGCCAGCGTCGAGTCTTCCAAGTCCCTGGGTGCTTTTTTTAGGGCTGGTCCCGGTGAACAGCACGTGCAGCATGAGTTACCTGAAAATCATGGAGAACACATTACCATCTCAGAAATCAGGTTGCGTTTTTTAGAACATTTCCCAGGTTCAATTCTGTGTTTGGGAAGGAACCTTATTGTTCAGATAAAGTTGGAGATGTGGTCACAAATATACAATAAAAACATTTGGCAAGTTTTATGCAATGCCAGAGTTATTCAGAGTAACATACCAACTTGACGTTTCTTTTGCTGCTTAGTATATGACAGCTGGCAACGGTCTCCGGATCTTACAGACACAAATCAATTTCATCACATCAAGCCTCTCCTTGGAGACTGGCCTAGCCCCTACAGGTCTAATAGGAGAGATGGGGTTGTTTTGTGTCGCTCTGGTATTGGTCATACTTTTTTAAAACTCACATGTTCATATTAAAGCGAGGGCCCAACCAGTTTGTGAACACTATCGTGTTCCTTAACAGTGAAGCACATTTTGATTGACTGCAAGCATCTCAAGGATGTTAGATATCATTTTTACCGTTGTCAGTCATTACATAACGTTTGCCCAACCGGGTTTATATCATTAAGTATTAGAGACAGATATTTTATTTTAAGTTTTAATTGTATTTATCATTTTCATGTATCTATTTTAATATTTGTATGCTTAAAAGTTTATGATATTTATTTTTAAACTTAAGAACTGTGATATTTGTTTTTCTATTGAGTATATAAATAGTATTGTAATATCTTCTATTTTACCATATGTTTGGCGCAATATAGCTCGGTTGGAACTGACGTGCCATAAAACAACATTTCATTCATTCATTCACGCCCTGCTAGGTGGGTTAAATATGGACCATTTTAACGATGCCATAACCATGCGTTAAATTTAACGACACGATGAACATAACAGACTTCTTCTGTCGTTAAATATAACGATGTCGTTAAATGATTTAACCACATCGATAAATTTAACGACAAGTTGAACAACCGGGCCCAGGTGGACACCAGGAGGACAGCCGGGTCGACGACAACGGCGTATAAAAAAGTGGAGATAGAGAGAGATGGGGTTTAACGTCCACTCGGCACAAACTAGGTCATTTCGGGACTAACATATGGTTTAATTTTATTTCAATAATTCGCTTGCGCATAGGGGTCTATAGCAGTGGGAGGAAACCGGAGGACCTGGAGAAAACCCACGAGGTTGGACAGGCGAAAAAAGTGTCGAAAACATGAAAACGGCAAATAGGCTTATACATTTATCCGTATACCAATCCAAATTTCTTAAAATTGTATTTCAAAAACCTGACATTGGAATGATCTGATTTGTATGCATCGTAAATAAACTGGCTATATTCAGGTTATTGACCCCTTCCCCAATCTGCTAAGTGAAAAACAATATATGACGTGCAAAATAATGTATTGATACCTGTTGTATGAGAATTGGTAAAACGATTTGGGGTGATAAAGAAACCTGTGATAAACTTGCGTCTCTCGTATCCGTCCATTTTCATTCACTTGTTCAACTTCTTACACATAGAATCCGGTTTGTAAGTCAGCTATCGACCCTGACCTCGGGGTTAAGTTAAATAAACACCCGCGCTCGTGTATTGAACACCTCGAGTGCGCAACTTTGTACGAGCTCGGGTTTTCATCTAATTTGAACCCCTCTGTCTCGGTTGATAACCCTAACGGACCAATTAACACATGGGCTATTATTGACATGCTGAATAATCTTAACAGAATGCAGCAAACAAAGGATATGAGAAGGAGAGACAAAATATACGGGAAAGAACGTAATGCAGTTACTAAACAACCAGATGGAGTTAAAGCAAGTGGGGTATTCGCTGATGTTATGAAGAAAGAGGGATTCAGGAAATTATTATCGTCTAGAGGTATTTATTTCTCTTTTAAAGATCATTATTCCTCGGAAGGTATTTCTTTCGTATATCCCAAACCAAAGCCGCGTAGGCGCTAATGCACTTTCGTACACCTAGTACTTGCCGTGGTTCAAGAGACTTCAAAGTTGCCGGGGGTGTTCCAGGGTGTTAATTATGATCTCACACCAAATTTCAGAATAATCGGTCAAAAACTTTTGATTTAACACAACTTTTACTTATCCATGATTCGGACGACACAGCTCAACTGGCGGCCATGATGTTTACTGTTAAGACTCTAATATGACTTGCTGAACACCAAGCAAGCTTCTTACATCACTGACCATAAATAATAATAATAATAATAACAATTTTCGTGATTTTGTTAAGCAGCCGTTCTTTACGGCAATACTATATACCGGAAAATACCGGAAAAGAACCGGAAAACAACGGAAAACTATCGGAAAACATCATGTTATACTGAATACCGGAAAACCACTAAATACCGGGGAAAACACACTAAATACCGGAAAACACCCTAAATAGGTAACAAAGAACCTGGTCCTCTGTTTGCGGAGAGTTAGGGTTATTGTTAGGGCTATGTTTAAGAATTTGGGGGAGAGGTTAATTCTCCACATAAGCACTGACCTAGGATGGCGAAAAGTTAGTTCGCGATATTTCCTAGTTTTATTAAAAATACATACAATATATAAGATTAATTTTCAAAAGTGATTTAACTGTTTTTGGTGTTGTTTCGCTGATGGTCTTCCTTGGATGGTGCTTCTGGTATTCTGGTATTTTTATTTCTGAAGAAAAAAGAAAATAAATTTGAGGCTCTCGGGGGAGAGCCACATTAGTGTGTTTCCTACTACGAATTGGATTTTCTAAAAAAAATCGTGTTTGTTTCACATCACCGGGTTAGGGCTAGGGATTCCTATATCTAGTTGATTTTATTTACTAACGGTTAGGGATAGGATTTGATATATGGTTTGTTTTGGGTTAGGGTGGAGACTGGTCTTATTTAATCTAATTTACTGTGCACTAGGATGTCGTTCAGATTTTTATTGTTAGAATATGCAATTACAAGTTTCTGTGTGAATATTTTCGGGTGATTTTCTTGGAAAACAGTACAGTATTTTCTGATGATTTTGGATGCACTTGCAAAAGGGCTATTGCGCTAGCGGTATGAATATTCAAACCTAGGGGGGCTGTTGTTTTCAATTTGTCAATCCAGAATTGTTCTCTTATTAGCCTAAACGTTTTAATTTCTTCTGTAGTTTCAAAGTCGATCTTGGTCTTTTCTATTGGCGTGACAGAAATGTCATGATTTGGTTGGTTGAAATGAATTAAGACCGGTTTCTCTTTTTTGGTGACTATGTCTGATCGCTAACCGTTAATTCTTTCCCTAAATGCATTTTGAGTCTCCCCTACGTATTGCTTGTCACATTGTCTGCATGAAATTAGATAAATTATGTCTGAACTATTGCATGAAAGTTGGTCTAATATTGGGGATTGTGTGCCAGATGTTTTGTTATGGAAATGGTCGGATATGTTTAAGATTTTGCATTTTTGACATCTTGGATGACCACAAGTTTTGGTTTTAACTGCTGCATATTATTTGTTTCTTTGGCGGCAAGCTCAGCTAGAGTGTTGTTTTTTTTATACGTCGTTGATAGCGTTTGGAGTATCCCCTTTCTCTTAGTTTGCTAAATACCAGCGTACATGCTGACTCAAAGTCGGTCTTCTGAGTACATATCCTATGAAAACGGAGAATCTGAGATTTTATGATGCCAGAGAAGGTATGTTTGGGGTGAAAGGAGCTCCTGAACAGTAGTTGATGTGTATCGGTTTCGTTGAAAAATACTTTGTTGGCCAGTGTATTTGGTGTTACTACTTTTAAAGATGGTGGTGTCAAGAAAATCTATGCTGTTATGACTTACATTTGCGGTTAATTTGACAGATGAATAATGATTGTTCAAAATGTTGAAAAACGTCCAAAATTCGTCTAGTGTGTACGTCCAGACTATGAAAACCTCCTCTAGAAAGCGTCCATAGAAATCTGGTTTTAATGGCCACTCCGCCATGAAGAGGTTTGCATAACTCGGGGCAAATTGTTTTCCCATCGCAGCTCTCCTAGACTTGAGGTATACTTGGTCGTTGAAAGCGAAGTCATTCCTCCTCAGACAAATGTTGTGTACTTTGAGGATGTCTTCGTCCGGCCTGAATGCTTGCGGGTTCCTAAGAAATGCTTTCCTAACTGCTCCAATACCTGTGTTATTATCAATGTTCGTGTATATGCTCTGTACGTCGATGGATATTATAATGGTGTGTTCGGAGACTCTTATCTGTTTGATTTTGCGAATGAAATCGTTGGTAGGATGGGTGTTGGCATGCTACGGGTAATAATAAATGGTCTATATATTGTGATACGTTGAATGATTCGCTGCCACAGTCTGATATTATTGTGCGCCCCTTGAGTAATTTATTAGGTATAAACCATTCTGTTTCTGGATTTTTATGTATTTATGGTAGTGTATAGAGATGTCTTTGTCGGCAATCAGATTTAGCAGATAGATAATCATATTGTTTTGCTGTTATGTATTCCTTATCCTGCAATTCATGTAAGATGTTGTTTATTAAAGTTGCGGTGTCCTTAACGATGGGTTGGTCTAATTTAGTGTAATGTATATGATTGCTTAATTGTTTTTCTGCCTCTGAGATATAGTCTGCGCGATTCATTATGACACAACACGAGCCTTTGTCGCTTTTCTTAATTATTATGTTTTTGTCTTTTTTAAGGGTGTTTAATGCTGTTTTAATTGCTCGGTTGAGATTTAGTTTTTGTGATTGTGGATGAAGGGATGATATTTCTATATTCATTTCGTTGAAAGTTTTTAGGATGGCTGGTGATAATGACTTTTTAGGTGTTTTCCATGTGGATTTTGCTGTGAATAATTTTTTACATCTGCCGGGTTTGTTCCTAAAAAAATAAGTCAACGAAAGTGTTCTTTGGAAGCGATCGGTTGCCTTGCTGATGGGGTCTATGGATGTTATTGTGGGGGTTGGGGTGAATTTAAGGCCTGTATCAAGAATGTTCATTTCTAGGGGGCTGAGAAGTCTGTCGCTCAAATTGATAACTTTCTGTCCTAAAGACGGCTTCTCATTCCTTTTCTACGGTGGCTGATAAGGGACATGAAAAATGGTCCGAATATTGTCTTGGAAGTGATTGCAAATGGCTTGGGCAGTGTGGCCAGCGTCGAGTCTTCCAAGTCCCTGGTTCCTCTGAGCTGTCGTGGGTCGTTGCATGCTGCCGACGTTGTAGTGTGAATGATTCAACAAGGTATGTGGGTGCATTTTATAGGGCTGGTCCCGGTGAACAGCACGTGCAGCATGAGTTACCTGAAAATCATGGAGAACACATTACCATCTCAGAAATCAGGTTGCGTTTTTGAGAACATTTCCCGGGTTCAATTCTGTGTTTGGGAAGGAGCCTTATTGTTCAGATAAAGTTGGAGATGTGGTCACAAATATACAATAAAAACATTTGGCAAGTTTTATGCAATGCCAGAGTTATTCAGAGTAACATACCAACTTGACGTTTCTTTTGCTGCTTAGTATATGACAGCTGGCAACGGTCTTGGGATCTTACAGACACAAATCAATTTCATCACATCAAGCCTCTCCTTGGAGACTGGCCTAGCTCCTACAGGTCTAATAGGAGAGATGGGGTTGTTTTGTGTCGCTCTGGTATTGGTCATACTTTTTTTAAACTCACATGTTCATATTAAAGCGAGGGCCCAATCAGTTTGTGAACACTGTCATGTTCCTTAACAGTGAAGCACATTTTGATTGACTGCAAGCATCTCAAGGATGTTAGATCGCATTTTTACCGTTGTCAGTCATTACATAACGTTTGCCCAACCGGGTTTATATCATTAAGTATTAGAGACAGATATTTTATTTTAAGTTTTAATTGTATTTATCATTTTCATGTATCTATTTTAATATTTGTATGCTTAAAAGTTTATGATATTTATTTTTAAACTTAAGAACTGTGATATTTGTTTTTCTATTGAGTATATAAATAGTATTGTAATATCTTCTATTTTACCATATGTTTGGCGCAATATAGCTCGGTTGGAACTGACGTGCCATAAAACAACATTTCATTCATTCATTCACGCCCTGCTAGGTGGGTTAAATATGGACCATTTTAACGATGCCATAACCATGCGTTAAATTTAACGACACGATGAACATAACAGACTTCTTCTGTCGTTAAATATAACGATGTCGTTAAATGATTTAACCACATCGATAAATTTAACGACAAGTTGAACAACCGGGCCCAGGTGGACACCGGGAGGACAGCCGGGTCGACGACAACGGCGTATAAAAAAGTGGAGAGAGAGAGAGAGAGAGATGGGGTTTAACGTCCACTCGGCACAAACTAGGTCATTTCGGGACTAACATATGGTTTAATTTTATTTCAATAATTCGCTTGCGCATAGGGGTCTATAGCAGTGGGAGGAAACCGGAGGACCTGGAGAAAACCCACGAGGTTAGACAGGCGAAAAAAGTGTCGAAAACATGAAAACGGCAAATAGGCTTATACATTTATCCGTATACCAATCCAAATTTCTTAAAATTGTATTTCAAAAACCTGACATTGGAATGATCTGATTTGTATGCATCGTAAATAAACTGGCTATATTCAGGTTATTGACCCCTTCCCCAATCTGCTAAGTGAAAAACAATATATGACGTGCAAAATAATGTATTGATACCTGTTGTATGCGAATTGGTAAAACGATTTCGGGTAATAAAGAAACCTGTGATAAACTTGCGTCTCTCGTATCCGTCCATTTTCATTCACTTGTTTAACTTCTTACACATAGAATCCGGTTCGTAAGTCAGCTATCGACCCTGACCTCGGGGTTAAGTTAAATAAACACCCGCGCTCGTGTATTGAACACCTCGAGTGCGCAACTTTGTACGAGCTCGGGTTTTCATCTAATTTGAACCCCTCTGTCTCGGTTGATAACCCTAACGGACCAATTAACACATGGGCTATTATTGACATGCTGAATAATCTTAACATAATGCAGCAAACAAAGGATATGAGAAGGAGAGACAAAATATACGGGAAAGAACGTAATACAGTTACTAAACAACCAGATGGAGTTAAAGCAAGTGGGGTATTCGCTGATGTTATGAAGAAAGAGGGATTCAGGAAATTATTATCGTCTAGAGGTATTTATTTCTCTTTTAAAGATCATTATTCCTCGGAAGGTATTTCTTTCGTATATCCCAAACCAAAGCCGCGTAGGCGCTAATGCACTTTCGTACACCTAGTACTTGCCGTGGTTCTAGAGATTTCAAAGTTACCGGGGGTGTTCCAGAGTGTTAATTAAGATCTCACACCAAATTTCAGAATAATCGGTCAAAAACTTTTGATTTTACACAACTTTTACTTATCCATGATTCGGACGACACAGCTCAAATGGCGGCCATGATGTTTACTGTTAAGACTCTAATATGACTTGCTGAACACCAAGCAAGCTTCTTACATCACTGACCATAAATAATAATAATAATAACAATTTTCGTGATTTTGTTAAGCAGCCGTTCTTTACGGCAATACTATATACCAGAAAACACCTGAAAACACCGGAAAAGAACCGGAAAACTACCGGAAAACAACGGAAAACTATCGGAAAACACCATGTTATACTGAATACCGGAAAACCACTAAATACCGGAAAACACACTAAATACCGGAAAACACCCTAAATAGGTAACAAAGAACCTGGTCCTCTGTTTGCGGAGAGTTAGGGTTATTGTTAGGGCTAGGTTTAAGAATTTGGGGGAGAGGTTAAGTCTCCACATAAGCACTGACCTAGGATGATGAAAAGGTAGTTCGCGATATTTCCTAGTTTTATTAAAAATACATACAATATATTAGATTAATTTTCAAAAGTGATTTCACTGTTTTTGGTGTTGTTTCGCTGATGGTCTTCCTTGGATGGTTATTCTGGTATTTTTATTTCTGAAGAAAAAGGAAAATAAATTTGAGGCTCTCGGGGGAGAGCCACATTAGTGTGTTTCCTACTACGAATTGGATTTTCTAAAAAAAATCGTGTTTGTTTCACATCACCGGGTTAGGGCTAGGGATTCTTATATCTAGTTGATTTTATTTACTAACGGTTAGGGATAGGATTTGATATATGGTTTGTTTTGGGTTAGGGTGGAGACTGGTCTTATTTAATCTAATTTACTGTGCACTAGAATGTCGTTCAGATTTTTATTGTTAGAATATGCAATTACAAGTTTCTGTGTGAATATTTTCGGGTGATCCAAAATCATCAGAAAATACTATACTGTTTTCCAAGAAAATCACCCGAAAATATTCACACAGAAACTTGTAATTGCATATTCTAACAATAAAAATCTGAACGACATCCTAGTGCACAGTAAATTAGATTAAATAAGACCAGTCTCCGGTTCTTTTCCGGTGTTTTCAGGTGTTTTCTGGTATATAGTATTGCCGTAAAGAACGGCTGCTTAACAAAATCACGAAAATTGTTATTATTATTATTATTTATGGTCAGTGATGTAAGAAGCTTGCTTGGTGTTCAGCAAGTCATATTAGAGTCTTAACAGTAAACATCATGGCCGCCATTTGAGCTGTGTCGTCCGAATCATGGATAAGTAAAAGTTGTGTAAAATCAAAAGTTTTTGACCGATTATTCTGAAATTTGGTGTGAGATCCTAATTAACACTCTGGAACAACCCCGGCAACTTTGAAATCTCTAGAACCACGGCAAGTACTAGGTGTACGAAAGTGCATTAGCGCCTACGCGGCTTTGGTTTGGGATATACGAAAGAAATACCTTCCGAGGAATAATGATCTTTAAAAGAGAAATAAATACCTCTAGACGATAATAATTTCCTGAATCCCTCTTTCTTCATAACATCAGCGAATACCCCACTTGCTTTAACTCCATCTGGTTGTTTAGTAACTGTATTACGTTCTTTCCCGTATATTTTGTCTCTCCTTCTCATATCCTTTGTTTGCTGCATTATGTTAAGATTATTCAGCATGTCAATAATAGCCCATGTGTTAATTGGTCCGTTAGGGTTATCAACCGAGACAGAGGGGTTCAAATTAGATGAAAACCCGAGCTCGTACAAAGTTGCGCACTCGAGGTGTTCAATACACGAGCGCGGGTGTTTATTTAACTTAACCCCGAGGTCAGGGTCGATAGCTGACTTACGAACCGGATTCTATGTGTAAGAAGTTAAACAAGTGAATGAAAATGGACGGATACGAGAGACGCAAGTTTATCACAGGTTTCTTTATTACCCGAAATCGTTTTACCAATTCGCATACAACAGGTATCAATACATTATTTTGCACGTCATATATTGTTTTTCACTTAGCAGATTGGGGAAGGGGTCAATAACCTGAATATAGCCAGTTTATTTACGATGCATACAAATCAGATCATTCCAATGTCAGGTTTTTGAAATACAATTTTAAGAAATTTTGATTGGTATACGGATAAATGTATAAGCCTATTTGCCGTTTTCATGTTTTCGACACTTTTTTCGCCTGTCTAACCTCGTGGGTTTTCTCCAGGTCCTCCGGTTTCCTCCCACTGCTATAGACCCCTATGCGCAAGCGAATTATTGAAATAAAATTAAACCATATGTTAGTCCCGAAATGACCTAGTTTGTGCCGAGTGGACGTTAAACCCCATCTCTCTCTCTCTCTCTCTCTCCACTTTTTTATACGCCGTTGTCGTCGACCCGGCTGTCCTCCCGGTGTCCACCTGGGCCCGGTTGTTCAACTTGTCGTTAAATTTATCGATGTGGTTAAATCATTTAACGACATCGTTATATTTAACGACAGAAGAAGTCTGTTATGTTCATCGTGTCGTTAAATTTAACGCATGGTTATGGCATCGTTAAAATGGTCCATATTTAACCCACCTAGCAGGGCGTGAATGAATGAATGAAATGTTGTTTTATGGCACGTCAGTTCCAACCGAGCTATATTGCGCCAAACATATGGTAAAATAGAAGATATTACAATACTATTTATATACTCAATAGAAAAACAAATATCACAGTTCTTAAGTTTAAAAATAAATATCATAAACTTTTAAGCATAAAAATATTAAAATAGATACATGAAAATGATAAATACAATTAAAACTTAAAATAAAATATCTGTCTCTAATACTTAATGATATAAACCCGGTTGGGCAAACGTTATGTAATGACTGACAACGGTAAAAATGCGATCTAACATCCTTGAGATGCTTGCAGTCAATCAAAATGTGCTTCACTGTTAAGGAACATGACAGTGTTCACAAACTGATTGGGCCCTCGCTTTAATATGAACATGTGAGTTTAAAAAAAGTATGACCAATACCAGAGCGACACAAAACAACCCCATCTCTCCTATTAGACCTGTAGGAGCTAGGCCAGTCTCCAAGGAGAGGCTTGATGTGATGAAATTGATTTGTGTCTGTAAGATCCCAAGACCGTTGCCAGCTGTCATATACTAGGCAGCAAAAGAAACGTCAAGTTGGTATGTTACTCTGAATAACTCTGGCATTGCATAAAACTTGCCAAATGTTTTTATTGTATATTTGTGACCACATCTCCAACTTTATCTGAACAATAAGGCTCCTTCCCAAACACAGAATTGAACCCGGGAAATGTTCTCAAAAACGCAACCTGATTTCTGAGATGGTAATGTGTTCTCCATGATTTTCAGGTAACTCATGCTGCACGTGCTGTTCACCGGGACCAGCCCTATAAAATGCACCCACATACCTTGTTGAATCATTCACACTACAACGTCGGCAGCATGCAACGACCCACGACAGCTCAGAGGAACCAGGGACTTGGAAGACTCGACGCTGGCCACACTGCCCAAGCCGTTTGCAATCACTTCCAAGACAATATTCGGACCATTTTTCATGTCCCTTATCAGCCACCGTAGAAAAGGAATGAGAAGCCGTCTTTAGGACAGAAAGTTGTCAATTTGAGCGACAGACTTCTCAGCCCCCTAGAAATGAACATTCTTGATACAGGCCTTAAATTCACCCCAACCCCCACAATAACATCCATAGACCCCATCAGCAAGACAACCGATCGCTTCCAAAGAACATTTTCGTTGACTTATTTTTTTAGGAACAAACCCGGCAGAGGTAAAAAATTATTCACAGCAAAATCCACATGGAAAACACCTAAAAAGTCATTATCACCAGCCATCCTAAAAACTTTCAACGAAATGAATATAGAAATATCATCCCTTCAACCACAATCACAAAAACTAAATCTCAACCGAGCAACTAAAACAGCATTAAACACCCTTAAAAAAGACAAAAACATAATAATTAAGAAAAGCGACAAAGGCTCGTGTTGTGTCATAATGAATCGCGCAGACTATATCTCAGAGGCAGAAAAACAATTAAGCAATCCTATACATTACACTAAATTAGACCAACCCATCGTTAAGGACACCGCAACTTTAATAAACAACATCTTACATGAATTGCAGGATAAGGAATACATAACAGCAAAACAATATGATTATCTATCTGCTAAATCTGATTGCCGACAAAGACATCTCTATACACTACCATAAATACATAAAAATCCAGAAACAGAATGGTTTATACCTAATAAATTACCCAAGGGGCGCACAATAATATCAGACTGTGGCAGCGAATCATTCAACGTATCACAATATATAGACCATTTATTATTACCCGTAGCATGCCAACACCCATCCTACCAACGCTTTCATTCGCAAAATCAAACAGTTAAGAGTCTCCGAACACACCATTTTAATATCCATCGACGTACAGAGCTTGTACACGAACATTGATAATAACACAGGTATTGAAGCAGTTAGGAAAGCATTTCTTAGGAACCCGCAAGCATTCAGGCCGGACGAAGAAATCCTCAAACTACACGACATTTGTCTGAGGAGGAATGACTTCGCTTTCAACGACCAAGTATACCTCAATTCTAGGAGAGCTGCGATGGGAAAACAATTTGCCCCGAGTTATGCAAACCTCTTCATGTCGGAGTGGCCATTAAAACTAGATTTCTATGGACGCTTTCTAGAGCCACGAAAGATGCCCCAGCCCTTTAATTTTCGGATAGTACGGCGATCTATAATTGCCAGAAAAAAGACAAGTTTGCGGATTCAAGAACAAGTACCATGACTGTTAATCGCCAGAAAAAGAACAGGTGACAGAAATAAGCGTATTGAAACAGAAATACTGATATATGCTTTTTGAGAGTTTTTGCATTATGGTACAGTATTCGAGAATCGATTGATTCGACAAATATATCAACTGTGTCAACCCTATCAACTCGTTTCGTTCATATTACGATCGTGCAAATCATATCAACCCAATGTATGTTTTAGTATTGATCCAATTAACTACACGATCGTAATTTTGGTGTCGAATCAATCAATCCAACAGAGCGTATTATCACCACCACCATCGTACACGATCGTATACGATCGTACACGATCGTATACGATCGTACACATGCTATCCATCCAATCAACTCTACGGCCCTGAACGATGGTACACGATTGATACGATCGTACATGATCGATACGATCGTACACATTCTATCGAGTCAATCAACTCTACGGTCATGTACGATGGTACACGATCGATACCATCGTACACATTCTATCGATCCAATCAACTCTACGGTCGTGTACAATGGTACACGATCGATACGATCGTACACAATCGATACGATCGTACCCATGTTATCGATCCAATCAACTCTATGTCCACCCATACTTGCTTTGTAATTTCGGTCCCAGCATTTTTTTTTAAATTAAGGGCCTCGACTGTCCATCGTCACCGACCGCTTTTTACGGTGGCGGGATTTGGGGTTTCCCCCAGAAGATTTTTGAAATTCTGGGCAGTTGCTGTGGCGGGGTATTTAGGGGATCTCCCCCAGAAGTATTTTGAAATTATGTGCATTTGCTGTGGCGGGGGGTTTGGTTGATCTCCCTCAGAATATTTTGAACAGACTCCAGAGCTTGGTGTTTTCTCCACGAAAAATTAATATTTTTCACAGATGACTCTCGTCGCTGGTGGTGCTTTGTGGATTCGTACACGATCGTGCATATGATATGGATTCAATGAACTCTAAGACCGACGATACTTGCGAAACTATCGAAACCTTTGCGTCAATCCAATCGACCCTGTATAATCCATATATACTATAACGGCTGTACCTGGCGGGTGTATGAGGGGCCTCCCCCAAGACAATCGATTGATTCGAGAAATATATACTGAGCGCCATGGAAAACGCATCACTTTTTTTCCCAAATATTTTATTATTAGATGGTTTAGTATGTATAATATTATGCAATACTATGAACTATTGTTTCACACAATGCTCCCAAACGCAAAAAATATCGGCCCGTGTGCACAAAAAAAAATTGCACGAGATACACATGAAAAACCCAATATTCACGTGCAGCATTGTGTGTGAGCCCTTTAAAAGCATGTTTTCAACTTAATGTGCAGTGCATGAACTGTGAAACGTCAATCTGTCGTAATTTGTTGTTGAATGTGTGAAGGAATCGAGCTAGAGATGCCGAGACTTACTGAAAATCAACGGAATGAAGCCATGGGAATGTCCAGGGCTGGCATGTCTACACGTGCTATTGCCAGACACTTCAATTGTCATCAGTCCACTATTGTAAGGTTGGTGGAACGTGTTCGAGTTACTGGATCAACACGTGACCGTCAACGTCCTGGTCCACAACGCGTTACAACCCAGGCTCAAAACCGCTACATCCGGGTCACCCATCTGCTTGACAGATTCCGCCCAGCGACTCGAACAGGTGCAGCAGTCGTCGGAAGACAAGGACCAGTAAGTGCCAACACCGTAAGACGTCGTCTAAGAGAAGTAGGACTCCGTGCACGACGACCTTATGGTGGAGCTATCCTCAGGGATCATCATCGTCAGCGTCGTTTGATATGCGCTCAAGGACACCAGACATGGAGAAGAGTAGACTGGCAAAGTGTGCTCTTCAGTGATGAGAGTCGCTTTCATCTCTATCACGCTGATGGCCGTCAACGTGTGTGGAGACGTCTTGGGGAACGTCTTGCAGACTGCTTCGTCTTCAAAACGAATCGATGGGGTGGGGGAAGTGTAATGGTGTGGGGAGGCTTCACATTTCATCACCGGACCGCCGTAGGGGGTCCGGTCGCGTTAATGCTGTAGCCTACCGTGATGATGTCTTGCAACCAATTGTTGTTCCGATGTATCGAGCGCACCCACAGCTTCAGCACTTCCAACAGGATAATGCACGTCCACATACCGCCCGTTTTAGTATGGACTACCTGGCTGCTAACAACATCAATGTCTTGGACTGGCCAGCCATGTCTCCGGACATGACACCGATAAAACATGTCTGGGATGAGATTGGACGCCATCTGTATCGGAGACCACAAATGCACACCATTGCTGCTTTAGAAGCTGCTCTTGTCCAAGAATGGAACAATTTGCCCCAGGCCTTCTTTCAAACATTGGTAAATTATATGCGACGTCACTGCACAGCGTGCGTAAGAGCCCGTGGAGGACATACGCGCTACTGAGATCTGTGTCGTACTTTTGGTTTTGACCCCTCTGCCTTTGTACCGTTGATTACAGATTCACGTGGTTTTTGTAATTTTTCAATATTTTCAAATTTGACCTACATTTTTGGATACCTGAAGGCAATCCGATTCCAGTAATATAACTTTCATTCAGAGTTATCACCCTTTATTTTGGGAATTTTTTCGAATTTTCTGCCCATGAAGTTATAGTCCAAAACCAACTGATAACAATATTTCGACAAGGATCCTTAAACCGGAAGTGGTCGAAAAAATGTCCGATATTTTGAAGAAAACTCAAAAAATGGGTGCTTTTGGGAAAAACGTGATTTCTCCACCCGATATCAACGGATTAAAGAAACTAAGGTATCGTTGGGTGGCACGGGAATTCGACTGTCATATGATACCCGTTTCACACGAGTCATTTGACAGGACAACAAAATATGACATGCTGAAAATCAAGTATTTCCTAATTTGGAGCGTTTTTAGACGCCTATATCTCGAAAACTACGCCAAGGATTTTTCTTAAACTTTCCCAATCGAAAGTGCCTTCGGTAGTCGTGTGCATGAATCCACCCAATAAGACTTTGAAATGTCTGGAATAGGTAAAATAACGGACTGAAAATCGAAAAAAGTTGAAAAATCGTCAAATTTTAGAAAATGCTCTATTGTTTCTTTATTTTAACAGATTTTCAAAAAAAAAGTTATACATTTAGATAGCTGTCCTAATTACTATTCTAACCATGTATAATATGTATTGAGTTATTGAAATTTAATTTTCGATATTTTGACATTTTGATATTTTTGACACTTTTGAACATAGGATTTCTCAGGGGGGATTTTATCTGATCAGATATTGTAGTATATAATAATAGAGCCCTGCTAACAATCAAGTGCCTAAACCGGTTGTTAAAACTATCTTGACAATGATTCGTATACCGGAAGTTGTTCAAAAAACGAAAAAAAAAGGTAAACAATTTGGCGCTCTTGCCAAAAACTTGAATTCTTCGCCAGATATTAGGGGATCGAAACAATTAAAGTGGTTTTGGATGGTCCCATAAATGGACTATCTTATGACATCTAAATTATAAGAAATCGATGGTTAGGAAATAAATTATGGTACGCCGAAAATCTAGTATTTTCAGTTTTGGAGCGGGGGCTTGGATGGCTGAATGGTTAGCACGTGCGCGCTGTATCATAAAGCCTGTCATTGAGTCAACTGGCGTGGTTTCGAATCCACGGTTGTACGTGACAAGGAGTAGGGTCGCTTGTCCAGCCTCGTGGGTTGGCCTGTCCAACCTCGTGGTTTTTCTCCGGGTCCTCCGGTTTCCTCCCACTGCTAAAGACCCCTACACGCAAGCGAATTATTGAAATAAAATTAGTCCCGAAATGACCTAGTTTGTGTCGAGTGGACGTTAAACCCCATCTCCCTCTCTCTCTACGATTTTTTTTAAAATTTTTTTACTCAAATTCATATCGGTGGTCTAGAGTGTGAATCCAAAAATAAAAACATTGAAATAATATAGCTGGTCCCAAAATGGCCTCAATCTTTGAAAAAAGTTGAAAAAGCGTCAAATTGTTGAAAATACTCTTTTATTTTTATTTTTTTTTTTCAAAAAATACTAAATGGATGTTTCTGACACTTCTGTTACTGGAAGTTAAGTATCCACTTAACTCATTAAAGTTATCCCGACAATGATCCAAAAACCCTAAGTAGTCGAAAAAATATCCGATATTTTGAAAAAAATATCGTAAAAAGTAAAAAAAATGGTGCTCTAGCGAAAAAAGGGATTACTACGCCAGATGTCATCGAATCAAAACAAAAAAGGTATCGGTGGGTAGCCTTTATAATGGGCTATTATTTGACATCCAAATGATACAAATTGTAGTACTATCAGATGTTCAGTCTTCAATGTTCAATCTTCACGCTGTGTTTTCTTCCGTGACTAAGTTACAACTACGGTTCAGGTTCTTTTCTTAAAATACTTTATTTCTACAAACTGGGAGTGTTACAATTCTTCCTAGTCTCAAATAACTAAATGGCTGGTATAACCGGCAGAATGAGCTCTGCCGAATGCTATTTCCCCACCCTTTTTTATAGGTGCCTTTTACTTTGTTTGAGGTGTTAATCTAAAGACTGATAACTATGGAAGCCTATAATTACCATTCATAATTTCTACTTTTCGCCTCTTCAGAACACGAAAGTCGAAAAGTCGAAAAGTAGAAGTTACGACAAAATGTGAGGCGACAAGAAGGTATACAAGCCAAAATCAACTCGAAAATAGGAAATCAAGAAATAACACACCGCGATAATAGCGCCCCCCGTTTTTTCCTTATTTCTACTTTTCGACTTGCATTTTGGCTTGTATACCGTCTTGTCGACTTTCGACTTAGTCATATTTTTGTATTTATTGATGTCAGTAAGAAGGCGCCAACACGCTATACAAGACAAAATGCAACTCGAAAAGTAGAAATTAGGAAATTAACACACTGCGCTATTAGCGACCTATGATCTGTCGTACTGTCGACTTTTCGACTTTTCTACTTTTTGCCTAGGAAGTTATTGTAGTCTCTGTCTTCCAGATCACATTTGAATACGCGCAATTCCCTTTAAGAAAAATGTCTGTGTGATAGAGTCTAGTTGGTAAATGAAAAAGCGTGCTGAGCGAGACCGCTGCTGAGCGAGGCCGTATGTCAGTCAATTTGATTGACAGTTCGATATACGGCCTTGATATTACTTTTAGTTGTGGTTAAAATGAGAGTTTGGATCTCCCTGCACCCGTTTCTTATGTTTATATCTTGTAAAAATTTTCTCCATTAATTTCCATACTTGAATGTTAATATAAATGATGAATATTATCTTATATCTAGTAGGCAAACCCATCGCCCTATATCACAAAGAATCTAAACAGGCTCGCTGTATCGTAGTTGCAAAAATGAGATGTTCGATCTTCCACTAAATCGTTAAATTCCCCCACCCACCCACTCTCTCTCTCTCTCTCTCTCTCTCTCTCACTTTTATTTTATATATCTCAGAAATAGTAAATTCCATCGCACTGTACTACATATAGAACCCCCAATCGGCCTCGCAATGCAGTCAGTCTTTTTCTTTTGTTTAAAAGATTTGGGGGATATTTTTTCAATTGATTTTGATAAAATAATCATATTTCTTTCGAACGTTAAATACGTATATTAAGGACATTATACTATATTATATCCCAGAAACACGGAAATTTATCATCCAATATCGCGTATAGAGCCTAATCGGCCTCGCTATGCATGAAGTATACAATCGGCCTCGCTTAGCAGTTGGAAGATTATAAAGTATTTCTATGAATTAAATTTCATAGCACAATTATATTTAAGTGATTGTATTATATAAATTAAGAATAATATCACAGAAATAGCGGAATTCATCGCACTATACCATATGAAGTACACAATTGGCCTCGCTTAGCAGTGGGACTTTTTCTTATGTTTTAAAGATTTGGGGGATATTTTTTCAATTGATTTTGATAAAACAATCATATTTATTTCGAGCGTTTTACATATATTAAGGACATCTATCTATATATATATTTGTGACTGTCGTTTGTCTGTCTGTCTGTCTGTTCGGGGTTGGCGGCTACACTAGGTCTGCCCCGAGTCTGAAATTTGGGGTAAAGGGGTAGCTCGGACCGCGGAGTAACATAGGCCAGGTGGCGTTAGTCTACCACTTCCGGTTTCGGAGTTATGACCCCCGAGCGAAGCCGATCTGTTCGGGGTTGGCGGCTACACTAGGTCTGCCCCGAGTCTGCAATTTGGGGTATAGGGGTAGCTCGGACCGGGGAATAACATAGGCCAGGTGGCGTTAGTCTACCACTTCCGGTTTCGGAGTTATGACCCCCGAGCAGAAGTCTGTCTGTTCGGGGTTGGCGGCTACATCTGCCCCGAGTCTGAAATTTGGGGTATAGGAGTAGCTCGGACCGGGGAGTAACATAGACCAGGTGGCGTTAGTCTACCACTTCTGGTTTCGGAGTTATGACCCCCGAGCGAAGCCGGTCTGTTCGGGGTTGGCGGCTACACTAGGTCTGCCCCGAGTCTGAAATTTGGGGTATAGGGGTAGCTCGGACCGGGGAGTAACATAGGCCAGGTGGCGTTAGTCTACCACTTCCGGTTTCGGAGTTATGACCCCCGAGCGAAGCCGGGTAACCTGCTAGTTATACTATATATCCCAGAAACACGGAAATTTATCACCAAATATCGCGTATAGAGCCTAATCGGCCTCGCTATGCATGAAGTATAAAATCGGCCTCACTTAGCAGTGGGACTTTTTCTTAATTTTGAAAGATTATAAAGTATTTCTATGAATTAATTTTCATAGAAAGAAAACAATATTTAAGTGATTGCATTTTATAAATTAAGAATTGTATCTTATATATATATCACAGAAATAGCGGAATTCGTTGCACTATACCATATGAAGTATACAATCGGCCTCGCTTAGCAGTGGGACCTTTTCTTAATTTTGAAAGATTATGAAGTATTTCTATGAATTAATTTTCATAGAAAAATTATATTCAAGTGATTGTATTATATAAATTAAGAATAATATCATGTTTATCACAGAAATAGCGGAATTCATCGCATTATACAACATGAAGTATACAATCGGCCTCGCTTATCAGTGGGAATTTTTCTTGAGTTTTGAAAGATTATAAAGTATTTCAATGAATTAAATTTCATAGAAAAATTATATTTACGTGATTGTATTATATAAATTAAGAATAATATCACAGAAATAGCGGAATTCATCGCACTATACCACATGAAGTAGACAACCGAACTCGCTTAGCAGTCAGCCCTTTTCTTATACGATTAAAAGATTTGCGGATATTTTTTCAATTCATTTCCATAAAATAATGATATGTCTTTCTAATGTGTTACGTATATTAAGCACACTATCTTATATATCTCAGGAACACGGAAATGCATCATCCAATACCGCGTATAGAGCCTAATCGGCCTCGCTGGGACTTTTTCTTAATTTTGAAAGGTTATAAAATATTTCTATGTATTATATAAATTAAACATGCATTATGCAAGAGCTAAATTTGCATATTCTATGTCTTTAGGCCTGAAATGTTATATAAACTATTAATTAGACATTGATTAACGTATCCAGACTATAATCAACGCTAGCCTGCGATATTTGTTGGATTATTATCCGATTTGCTGCATAACTTTCCTTCTCGATTTAACGAGTAAGTGGATAATCGAGACTATGATTTTTGTCGAACAGACTTTAGTAATAATCCTTATAAGACATATAGAAGTAGATTTCACAAATTAAAAACACTTATATGGATATACTACTTCTGAATTTATTAACATGCTACGTTTCGATACACATACAGATATCGTTATCAAGCAAATAATGATTTATAACAAAAATGTGGTGCAATATATAGTTAACAATTGGAAACCATGTAACAGATTAATCAATAATTAAGAATAAACAAGATGAGAGAAGTAATAATATGGATAAACAATTACAAAGGATTAAAAAATTGAAAGCTTGTAATGTATTGATAACAATTATTATTAACAATAAATAGTCCTTTCTAAACTCGACCTTCAAATAAAATGGGAGCGACTTAAACAAGAAAGAGGCGGGGCTTACATCTGCCTCGCACGTCAGAATCGTAAAAATCAGTCTCGCTCAGCACGCTTTTTCATTTACCAACTAGACTCTATCTCACAGACATTTTTGTTAAAGGGAATTGCGCGTATTCAAATGTGACCTGGAAGACAGAGACTACAATTACTTCCTAGGCGAAAAGTAGAAAAGTCGAAAAGTCGACAGTACGACAGATCATAGGTCGCTAATAGCGCAGTGTGTTAATTTCCTAATTTCTACTTTTCGAGTTGCATTTTGGCTTGTATAGCATGTTGGCGCCTTCTTACTGACATCAATAAATACAAAAATATGACTAAGTCGAAAGTCGACAAGACGGTATACAAGCCAAAATGCAAGTCGAAAAGTAGAAATTAAGAAAAAACGGGGGGCGCTATTATCGCGGTGTGTTATTTCTTAATTTCCTATTTTCGAGTTGATTTTGGCTTATGTACCGTCTTGTCGCCTCACATTTTGTCGTAACTTCTACTTTTCGACTTTTCGACTTTCGTGTTCTGAAGAGGCGAAAAGTAGAAATTATGAATGGTAGTTATAGGCTTCCATAGATAACAACTAAGTTCTAAATATGGAAAGGACATGCACCCCAAACTGAACATCGCCAGGGATTGTTACCTTATTTGGTCAACAAATATGATATATGTTTTATAACAAAGAAAATGTGAATGACCAACATGCTCATTAATCTATAGCTCACTTAACGTATCAAAATAACCGGCATATACCTTCCATATTTGTGTTTATGAAGTTAGAATCAATAATATGAAAGATAACGCTATTGTTCTAGCCATCATATTTCTGCATTCTTGTCTTTAGACACCATGTCTGGCTATTGTCACAATATTCATAGCCAATTTAATTTGCGTTTCAGAATTTAAAAGTAGGGGATATTTGATTTTTAAGTGTTATTAAAGTCACCTAATGAAACTGACGAAGAAACAAATGACAAAATGAAATGAAGTTCACATTCATCGATTTATTCCAAATGATCGTTAGACTAAGTAAGGCACAGACTGACCATTATAAGGGTAAAATGATACCCGGGGTCAAACAGCAAAGTTACCACAGCATCACAACCAAGTCAGTAACGGGTAAATCCTCCTCTGTTTGCCAAACAAGCATTGATCCGACGTGGCATACTCCTAATGAGACGTCTAAGGTCATTTTGGTCCAGATTGTCTCATTCCTGTTGCAACGCAGCCGCAAGTTCTTGGACATTGGCAGGACGTTGTTGACGTTGACGTAACCTCTGTCCAAGCATGTCCCAGACATGCTCGATGGGGGAGAGGTCGGGACTCAGTGCTGGCCAAGGTAATGTGGTGATGTTCTGTTGTTGGAGGTAACCTGTAACGATCCTGGCCCTGTGACATCTTGCGTTGTCATCCTGGAAGATGAAACGGCGGCCATGACGTCGTGCGAACGGCACAACATGGACTGCCAAGATGTTGTCCCGGTAGTACTGGCCTGTAACACGCCCTGCAACAACATGTAAAGCCGTTCTTCCAGCAACAGTTATGCCTCCCCACACCATAACAGAACCACCCCCAAATCGATCATGTCTGATGACGTTAACGTCTTGGAAGCGCTCGTTTCGACGACGCCACACCCTCCTACGTCTGTCCAAAAAATCAACAGTGAACCTTGACTCATCTGAAAACATCACATTGCTCCAGCGTCGATTATCCCAGTGTTGACGTTCCCTACACCAACGACGTCTTGCCTGAATGTGATGATCTCTCAAACAAGGGATCACGCGAGGACGTCGGGCGCGAAGGTGACCCCTATGCAGTCGATTCCGAATCGTCTGGCCACTCACTCTCACACCAGTGTCTGTTTGAAGACGAGCGCTGATCTGATTTGCTGTGATGACACGATTTCTCAAGGCCAAGGTACGGATAAATCGATCCTGGGCTTGAGTTGTCGCCCTTGGTCGACCTGAGCGTGGTCTGTCCTGTACAGATTGTGTATCACGGTATCTGGACCATAGCCTGCTTATGACAGACTGAGAAACATTCATCGTCCGCGCCACAACCGCCTGTGTTGTGCCGATCTGTAGCATGCCAAGGGCACGTAACCTTTCATTTTGGGTAAGCCGACGCATATCAAAATTTGTTTTCTGGTCACTAAAACAATTAAACTGATGTTTCCGCCCTGGAATTCAATGCCACAATGACTGTAACATTCAAAGTCAGAGTCGTGCAAATCTTGGGTTGGACCCCCATGATGATCCCAAGCATCACCTGCATTCCATGCGGTAGCTATTGGTGCGTTTGGGCGTCACATGTAACTGGAAATGTTTCTTCTGTTAGGTTCTATAGTGACTTTTTTCGTAGTCATTTGCATATTTTAGTATTATGCCCCCAAAATCAAATATCCCCTACTTTTTTTGAATAGTATATATTGACAATGGAGAATAATTAATCAAAACCCTAATATTATTTTACATAGAGGTTTCAAAGCACAAATTCTTTCCCTCCATATTACTACAAAATGCAATGGTTAGGTAATAGATTATGGGACGCCGAAAATGTAATATTTTCCTTTTTAGACCTTATTCAGACCCTTTTTACTTTTACGATTTCTTTTCTTAAACTTTTGTTACTCAAGAGTCCTATAAGTCCAGATTAGATAAACATTAATTTCTTGTCTGCGATATCAGTTAGGTGGAAGCGTACGTCAAGTAAAATTATTTCACACACAGAGCGTTCTTAATTAATTTATGGCTCCTGGCATCCAAATGGTACCAATTCGCTTATGGGACACTGAAAATCTAGTATTTTCCTTTTTGGAGCCTATTCAGACACTTGTATCTCGAAAACTACTCTTATTGCCTTTCTTAAACTTCTGTTACTTAGAGTCCTAACGGTGGTCTAAGGTGTGAATCCAAATTTAAAAGCCTCAATATAGTATAAATTGTCCAAAAAGGGCCACAATCTACGAAAAAAAAGTCGTAAAATAGTTATATTTGTAAACCTGCTTCTAATGGTATAAATTGCTAAATATCGTTAAATATCTTCTAATTTTCCTTTCTTTTAAAAACTGTCAAATGGATCTTTCTGAAATTTCTGGTACAGGAAGTTAAGTTCCCATACCACTTGTTAAATCTATCCCGACAACGATCCGTAAACCGGAAGTGATCGAAAAAATATTCGATATTTAAAAAAAAAACAGTAAAAATCGGTGATCATTAAAAAATCGTGATTTCACCGTCGGGTGTGACCGGGTCAAAACATCTAAAGTATCGTTTGGTAGATCGATGAATCGGCTATTGTATGACACACTTCCTGTCTGATTCCTCAAAGCCGGTTCAGTGCTGCTTGCACTTCTAGTTATTATTATTATTTTTTCGCCCGGGAGCCTATTGATCGACTACTTTTGAAATTTCTGCGCAGACCGGAAGTGGTCGAATTTGGTACGGTGCCCAAAAATCAGAAACTGGATGTAGTTTTGTCAATTATTCCCTATTTTCAAACAAATGACATTAACGGAAACCCTGAGTCTTTTCCGGAACAATAGCAGTTGAATATTTCGAAATTTTGAAACTTTGTCTTTGACTTATATCGTTCGACAATTGCAAACATTTCGTTTACGAGACAATTTTTGTTAATTTTAAAAATATTCAAATTTGACCTAGATTTTGGATACCTAATGTCGATCCGATTCCAGTAATATAAGTTCCATTCAGAGTTATCGCCCTTATCCATAAGGCGTTGGCAGTATTTTACTTACAGACATGGGAGTTACATTTTCTGAATCCTTGACGGAATGCCTAAAAATCTATCTGTTCAGAATTTTGATATTGGTCAACTGATGGTCACCATTTTGAACTGAATATTAGAAAAAGTGAAAACTCGACGATAACGGACATGAAAATGAAAACAATAGACTGTAGTTTGGAGAATACGTCTCCTATTTCCAAAATGAATACATTTCTGGTTAGCCGGAATCAGGGTCGAATTTATGGTATTTGAAAATGTCACAATTTCGAATTTTGCGTCTGACGTTTTTCGTGCCGACAAAGTTGTTTACGAGTGAAAAATCACATTAACTTTGTGAGTTTTGACCGATTTTAATGCTTTTTTTTTTATCTTGTTTAGATTTTTTATATGACCCATGACATGTGACAGGAAGTTATTGTGAATATGAAAGATTTAATATCTGCTTAGCAGATCTAGTTGTTATTAGGCTTTCAGACTTTTGTCTGAAAGACTATTGTTTTTACTAAAATTATTATTATTATTAGGCTTTCAGAAGACTATTGTTTTTACTAAAATTATTAGGCTTTCAGACTTGTTTCTGTTATGATTATTATTGTTATTATTATTTTTTTTTGTGTTTTATCCACAAATCGGATTTCTCAGAATCTAACCATAGGATCTTTCTGAAACTTTTACCTATTCCCCCAAAAATGGGTGGTGGCTGTTGATTAAATATATTTGACTATTTGACCTATTTTACTAAATCTTTTTTCTTTGAGTACATTGAGACACTTACTTGAAATCTGCTCTTTCGAAAATCCGTAGCTGTGATTTCGAACCGGAAGTTGAAACCAACTTGACAACTTCTTTAATAGTTGCACGATTTTCATGAAATTTAGTATGTAAGTAGATCTTACCGGTGCGACTTGAAAGATGTCATTAGAAATTTTCTATATTATCTCCCTTTGGTGAAATTAAGGATCAAAATTTTCAAAAAAATCGACGAAATATAGGTCAGATTGCCTTGAAATGTTTTTTCTGTACTAGCTACGACACTTCTGATTTGTTCACAGAAAATGGAGTTTGTAGCCCATTCCGAAAGTGCCACCATCTTGTAACGTGAAAAATTACTTTGCGTTTGCGATATTTTACTTACAGACATGGGAGTTACATTTTCTGAATCCTTAAATGAATGCTTAAAAAACGTTCAGAACAGAATTTTGATTTAATCCAAATGATGGTCACCATTTTGAATTGAATATGAAAAATAGTGAAATATCCACATTAATGGACTTGAAAACATACACAATTGGTCGTGGCTTAAAGAATCTGTCTCCTATTACCGAAATTAATACATTTCTGGATAGCCCGGCTCATGGTCGAATGTTTGGTATTTGAATATTTCAAATGTTTTCCGTGCCGACAAGGTTGTTTTCGAGTTTAGCAGGTTTTGACTTCGCGCATGCGCTACGCTGGAACCAAAGGTACCAAGAGTACCAAATTCCGGCGAGGGACTTTTCACGTTGGTACCTAGGTACCCTAAAAATTTCAAGGTGATACCTGCAATTGTTCAAGTCGTTTGTTCTTGGCACGGCACAAGGTCACCTGCCGATCGTTTTTTTTTTCCAAGTCAATTTACGGCTTCCATTAGGGGAAAAAAGTGGAATTTCGCCACGACACCGGCACCGATTGTCCGAAAACCATGAAATTTGGACACAATACGCCCATTACCACCCGGACTCCGTCCTTTACCCCCATTTTGATCTCATTAAAAAAAAAAGACTTTTAGCAAAAAACCGATTTTCGGAATTTAATATTGGTTTTTATTTATTTTGAAATTGCAAATGCAAAGGGATCTTATGGCCTCTTCCGTATGTGATTGCTATTAGTACTATACACATTATCCTTAAAAGACATCTTTTTAAAAATGACCGCCACACTAAAAACCGAAATCGCCTATGTTGACTTTATCATACATTAAATATTATATGCATGCGGTTAATTTTTATACGCCCACATTGAAATGTGGTCGTATATTGTCGTCGCCCCCGTCTGGCAGTCTAAAGTTAATATCCGATTACTTTAAAGATACATTATGGGAGATTTGTATAGAGAGTTGACCATTCTTGCTATAACAGTTCAAATGTAGACGATGAAAGCAGAATATATTGAAAATTTCAGTCAAATTACTTTATTCTGAACATAGTTATCATCGTTGTAATATTTGACTAGAAATGGTAGCGAAATGCGTCTTCACCTTGGCCGATCGTTTGATTGACAGGCGTTAACTCCACCTACATTATTATCTCGATTATCAAGTAAAGTTTTCAATGGCATACGGAAACGCTCTACAGCGGCCTCGCTAAGTACACTCTATCATTTAGCCTCGATCCAACTGACGTGTTTTCATCAGGTTGCCCCATATTTGATTTAATCAATTAGTGAAATCCTATTTAAATCCGAGCTGTAGCCGAGCCATCCGTGGGTCTACAGAGTTGATTTTGGGCTTGTTGTTTAAATAAAGATCTAATGTATAATTTCTATAACATCTGAAGCCTAAATTAAGACTTGCAATAATCCGATTTAGCTCTTGCATAATGTATGTTTAAATTTATACACAGTGTTTAAGGTCATAGGACGAAGAAGCCTATTGATTTTCAGCGATTTCCGATAATTACAGTCAGAGTTATGACCCTTGATCACTTCAAAAATTCTTGTGGACGCTCTAGAGGCTAAAGTTAGTATCCGATCGACTTTAAATTTATACACAGTGTTTAAGGTCATGAGACGAAGAAGCCTATTGATTTTCAGCGATTTCCGATAATTACTGTCAGAGTTATGGCCCTTGATCACTTCAAAAAATCTTGTGGACGCTCTAGAGGTTAAATTTTACTAATTCTTTTTTCTTTGAGCACCTTGAAACATTTACTTCAAATCGCTGTTATTTCGAACCGGAAGTTGAGACCAACTTGACAACTTCTTTAATAGTTGCACGATTTTTGTGAAATTTAGTATGTAAGTAGATCTTATGGATGCGACTTGAAAGATTTCATTAGAAATGTTCTAAATTATCTCCCCTTGATGAAATTAAGGATCAAATTTTTAAAATAAATCGACGGAATATAGGTCAGATTGCCATGAATTTTTTTTTCTGTTTTCTGTACTAGCTAAGAAAGTACTGATGTGTACACAAAATATGAAGTACATTGAAACATTTACTTCAAATCTGCAATTTCGGATTTTCGAATTTCGAAAATTCGTAGCTGTGATTTCGAACCGGAAGTTGAAACCAACTTGACAACTTCTTTAACAGTTGCACGATTTTCATGAAATTTAGTATATAAGTAGAACTTACCGATGCGACTTCACAGATGTCATTAGAAATTTTCTAAATTATCTCCTCTTGATGAAATTAAGGATCAAAGTTTTCAACAAAAAAAACGAAATATAGGTCAGATTGCCTTGAATTTTTTTTTCTGTACTAACTTAGACAGTATTGATGTGTACACCAAATATGAAGTCTGCCGATTGAACCGAAAGTGCCACAATCTTAAAACGTGAAAAATCCATAAGGCTTTTGCAATATTTTACTTACAGACATGGGAGTTGCATTTTCTGAATCCTTGAAGGAATGCGAATGCTAAAAATCTATCGGATTTGAATTTTGATCTAGGTCAATTGATGGAAACCATTTTGAACTGAATATGAGAAAAAGTGAAAAATCGACGATAACGGACATGAAAATGAAAACAATAGGCCGTAGTTTGGAGAATACGTCTCCTATTTCGAAAATTAATACATCTCTGGATAGCCGGGATCAGGTTCCAATTTATGGTATTTGAAAATGTCACAATTTTGAATTTTGCCTTTGTTGTTTTTCGTGCCGACAGAGTTGTTTACGAGTAAAAAATCGCATTAACTTCGCGAGTTTTTGACCGATTTTAATTGGGTTTTTTTTATCTTGTTGAGATTCTTTATATGACCCTTGACATATAACAGGAAGTGATTCTGAATATGAAAGCTTTAATATCTGCTTTGCATAGCGCAAATGCGTCAAATCTTTAACGTGTACGAAAATTGAAAATCGGCCATTATGCTCTTAATTCTCAATGGATTCTTCAGATATTTACATTTTTGGATAGCTGGAGACATTCCTGGGCAGATAGCAGTTCAAAACTGTGGAAATTAGACACTTTGTCGCTCTCATTTTTGTGATGAAAAATGGAAAATTTTCAAAATTTTCTAAAAATTTTATTTTGGGGAATTTTGAAATTTCAGTTATATTTTTGGATAGCTGACATCAATCCGATTCCAACAATATAAGTTTTGTTTTGAAATGTTAACCTTGATTTTTCACTTTTTTTCGCATTTTGGTCAAATCGTAAAGTTCTTATTTTTTTAAAACGGCTCCAACGATTTTTCTGAAACTTCAGGAATAAGAAGTCGAAGGACCAAACCAGTCCATCAACTATAAATGAAAATCCTCTAATCTCCGGAAGTGGTCAAGAAAGGTATCCAAAGTTTGACAAAATTCTGAAAAATGGGTGCCTGTGCGGAAAATGCGATGTATCAATTGTGTTTTTGCCGATTAGTTAAAGTTTTATATCGTTTACTAGCCAATTGAATTGTCTATCAGATGGTCTTAAAGCGACAAGTTTCTATCAAATAATAAAAAAGTTATGTGACTTTTAAAAGTAAGGTATTTTGCGATTTCGAGCAAATTTAGACGCATGTTCCTCGGAAACGCCCCAAACGATTTTTTTAAAACTTTCTCAATCGAGAGACTAATTGGTTGGCTGTTTTGTGAAACTACTGTATTATTTTTTGAAATGTCAGGGGTAGCCGAAAAAAGAGATCGAAAATCGAAAACGTCGTATTTAATTCTTTTTTGGAACTTCTTCTACAGAGAGGCCTATCGGTAGAGTACAACGATTGTACAACAGTCCCAAATATCAGGAGTAGGAGAACAGAGGCTTCGAATATTGAAAACGTCAGCTTTCATTGTTAAGTGAAACATAGGGTGGATACAATCTGTACGTTTTGTCAACGTATAGAGCCTGTTGAAGAGTGCTTTTATCAGTGATGATATTTGAACTGAAATTATTTCAACTATGAGTGTTTTCGTCTATCCAAAATATGGGTTTAGTGACCCTGTAGCAGAAATAGTTGATTGCAGTGTGTAATAATTAGTCTTTGAATTAATATTTTTGCTTCTTTGTCAAGATGATCTTATAACCGTAATCATCTAGACAGAAATGGACGACTCGCGCTGTTTATAAGCAAATCCAATTTGTTAAATGCATGCAGTAGTATCGTACAGAAGTATCGAATATTACACCTCTGATAAAGGCATGACGTTGTTTGAGCATGGACTCTTCCTGAAATTATTATTAAATATGTTTAGAGGTCTTTTTGTCAAAAATGCAATCTAATATTTTTGGGGGGAACTCCTTCTATAGAGAGTCTAATTGATATATATATGTGAATGAAAAGAGAGAGAGAGGGAGAAATGGGGTTTAACGTCCACTCGACACAAACTAGGTCATTTCGGGACTAACATAGGGTTTATATTTTTTTATTTCAATAATTCGCTTGTGCGTAGGGGTCTTTAGCAGTGGCGGAAACCGGAGAAAACCCACGAGGTTGGACAGGCGACCCTATTCCTTGTCACGTACAACCGGGGAATCGAAACCCCGCCAGTTGACTCAATGACAGACCGTATGATACAGCGCCCACTGAAACAGAAAGAAGCTTTAAAGGAGCTTCTGTGCCATCGGAGTTCATCGCTGACCTTCGACCGCAGTCCCAAAGGCTAGCCTACCGTGCAACTTCCAGCCAGCATAATGTAATTATATAAGAGACATTTATTCCTACTGGCGATTTACAAATATTGCATGAAGAAATTCAAATCATAAGAACATAAACACGACTAATACACAGTATCATATTGATTATAAAATTACAATGTATATATTGGTTATACTATATATGTCACAAAGCGACAATCATTTAATAATAATAATTATTTACTAAGTATATAAATCATTTTAAGAGGTAGGAGTTATCCGTTGTTTAATTTATCAGTCATATAATTACCCTGGTTAGAAAAGTACGAGAGAGAGGGAGAGACAAATAGGGTTTAACGTCCACTCGACATAAACTAGGTCATTTCGGAACTAACATATGGTTATTTTTTTTATTTCAATAATTCGCTTGCGCGTAGGGATCTTTAGTAGTGGGGGAAACCGGAAGACCCGGAGAAAACCCACGAGGTTGGACAGGCGACCCTACTCCTTGTCACGTATAACCAGGTAATCGAAACCCCGCCAGTTGACTCAATGACAGACCGTATGATACAGCGCAGTCACAAAGGCTAGCCTACCGTGCAAATTCCAGTCAGCATAAAGTATCTATATAAGAGACATTTATTCCTACTGGCGATTTACAAATATTGCATGAAGAAATTCAAATCATAAGAACATAAACAGGACTAATATTGATTATAAAAGTACAATGTATATATTGGTTACACTATATATGTCACAAAACAACAATCATTAGATAATAATAATTATTTACTAACTATATAAATCATTTTAAGAGGTAGGAGTTATCCGTTGTTTAATTTAACAGTTATATAATTACCCGGGTTGGAAAGGTACGAACACCTACGACACCAACGATATTTCTGAAACGTCGGGACTATGAAGTCGACAGACCAAACCAGTCCATGAAATATAAATGAAAATCCCCTAATCACCGGAAGTGGTCAAGAAAGGTATTCAAAATTTGACAAAATTCTGAAAAATGGGTGCCTGTGCGCCAAATGCGATGTATCAATTGGTTGTTTACCGAGTACTTAAAGTATTATGTCGTATGATAGCCACGTGAATTATCTACGAGATGGTGCTATAGCAACAAGATTTTATTGCCAAGTAAAAAATTTATGGGACTTTGAAAAGTAAGGTTATTTACGATTTCGATCAAGTTTAAACCCATGTTTCTCGGAATAGCCGCCAATGATTTTTTTCAAACTTGCTCAATCGAGATTCTACTGGGTAGTGTATTGTGTGAAACCCTTGTACAATTTTTATAATTGTCATGGGTATTTTTACGAGTTGGAGATTGTTTAGGGGTCAATATCTGAGTTATGCTAGAGTGTGTGGTTTTTTTTTTTTTGGGGGGGGGGGAAGTGGTGGGGATAGTCTTTTGTCATATATATGGCGATCGTGTGACGCCTTGGCGACAGTGAAAGCCTTCAGCATTGCGAGCAATTCTAGTTAGGCTTTCAGACTTAAGACTATTGTTTTTACTAAAATTATTATTAACCTTTGAAAGCCTATTCAGATTACTAAAATTATTATTATTATTATTATTATTTACCGCGGGAGCCTATTTCTCCATGATCGAAAACAGATATCGATCTGAGGTTCAATTTTCTATCGGGAAACCATGTGGTGGCTACTTGATAAAGTATTTTTGAAACTTCTGCGGAGACCGGAAGTGGCCGAATTTCGTGCGGTGCATAAAAATTAAAAAACGGCCGTAGCTTCGTCAATTCTGTACCTATTTTCATACAAATGACATTTTCAGAAACCCTTTTATCGGATGATAGCAGTTGAAAATTTCGAAATTTCGAAACTTTGTCGCTGACTTCTAGCGTTCGAAAAATGAAAAATGTTGTTTAAGAGACAATTTTTGTTATTTTTCAAAATTTTCAAATTTGACCTACATTTTTGGGTACTTGAAGGCAATCCGATTCCAGTAATATCACCCTTTATTTTTCGATTTTTTTCGAATTTTCTGCCCATTTTGTGAGCCCGAGTTTCGTTTTATGGCCAAATTGACGTTTCTGAAACTTCTGGAACATGAAGGTATTGTCCAAATCCAACTGATTAAGCTATTTCTACAAGGATCCTTAAACCGGAAGTGGTCGAAAAATTGTCCAATATTTTGAAGAGACTAATGGGTTGGCTGTTTTGTGAAACTACTGTATTATTTTTTAAAATGTCAGGGGTAGCCGAAAAAAGAGATCGAAAATCGAAAACGTCGTATTTAATTCTTTTTTGGAACTTCTTCTACAGAGAGGGCTATCGGTAGAGTTATTTATAAAACGATTGTACAACAGTCCCAAATATCAGGAGTAGGAGAACAGAGGCATCGAATATTGAAAACGGCAGCTTTCATTGTTAAGTGAAACATGGGGCGATACAATCTGTACGTTTTGTCAACGTATAGAGTCTGTTCAAGAGTGCTTTTATCAGTGATGATATTTGAACTGAAATTATTTCAACTATGAGTGTTTTCGTTTATCCAAAATATGGGTTTAGTGACCCTGTAGCAGAAATAGTTGATTGCAGTGTGTAATAAAGAGTCTTTGAATTAATATTTTTGCTTCTTTGTCAAGATTATCTTATAACCGTAATCATCTAGACAGAAATGGACGACTCGCGCTGTTTATAAGCAAATCCAATTTGTTAAATGTATGCAGTAGTATCGTACAGAAGTATCGAATATTACACCTCTGATAAAGGCATGACGTTGTTTCAGCATGGACTCTTCCTGAAATTATTATTAAATATGATTAGAGGTCTTTTTGTCAAAAATGAAATCTAATATTTTTTGGGGGAACTCCTTCTATAGAGAGTCTAATTGATATATATATGTGAATGAAAAGAGAGAGAGAGGGAGAAATGGGGTTTAACGTCCACTCGACACAAACTAGGTCATTTCGGAACTAACATAGGGTTTATATTTTTTTATTTCAATAATTCGCTTGTGCGTAGGGGTCTTTAGCAGTGGCGGAAACCGGAGAAAACCCACGAGGTTGGACAGGCGACCCTACTCCTTGTCACGTACAACCGGGGAATCGAAACCCCGCCAGTTGACTCAATGACAGACCGTATGATACAGCGCCCACTGAAACAGAAAGAAGCTTTAAAGGAGCTTCTGTGCCATCGGAACGTAGCATGTCGAGATCAGCGAGTTCATCGCTGACCTTCGACCGCAGTCCCAAAGGCTAGCCTACCATGCAACTTCCAGCCAGCATAATGTAATTATATAAGAGACATTTATTCCTACTGGCGATTTACAAATATTGCATGAAGAATTCAAATCATAAGAACATAAACACGACTAATGTACAGTATCATATTGATTATAAAATTACAATGTATATATTGGTTATACTATATATGTCACAAAGCGACAATCATTAAATAATAATAATTGTTTACTAATTATATTAATCATTTTAAGAGGTAGGAGTTATCCGTTGTTTAATTTATCAGTCATATAATTACCCTGGTTAGAAAAGTACGAGAGAGAGAGACAAATAGGGTTTAACGTCCACTCGACATAAACTAGGTCATTTCGGAACTAACATATGGTTATTTTTTTTTATTTCAATAATTCGCTTGCGCGTAGGGATCTTTAGTAGTGGGGGAAACCGGAAGACCCGGAGAAAACCCACGAGGTTGGACAGGCGACCCTACTCCTTGTCACGTATAACCAGGTAATCGAAACCCCGCCAGTTGAATCAATGACAGGCCGTATGATACAGCGCAGTCACAAAGGCTAGCCTACCGTGCAAATTCCAGTCAGCATAAAGTATCTATATAAGAGACATTTATTCCTACTGGCGATTTACAAATATTGCATGAAGAAATTCAAATCATAAGAACATAAACACGACTAATACACAGTATCATATTGATTATAAAAGTACAATGTATATATTGGTTACACTATATATGTCACAAAACAACAATCATTAGATAATAATAATTATTTACTAATTATATAAATCATTTTAAGAGGTAGGAGTTATCCGTTGTTTAATTTAACAGTTATATAATTACCCGGGTTGGAAAGGTACGAACACCTACGACACCAACGATATTTCTGAAACGTCGGGACTATGAAGTCGACAGACCAAACCAGTCCATGAAATATAAATGAAAATCCCCTAATAACCGGAAGTGGTCAAGAAAGGTATTCAAAATTTGACAAAATTCTGAAAAATGGGTGCCTGTGCGCCAAATGAGATGTATCAATTGGTTGTTTACCGAGTACTTAAAGTATTATGTCGTATGATAGCCACGTGAATTATCTACGAGATGGTACTATAGCAACAAGATTTTATTGCCAAGTAAAAAATTTATCGGACTTTGAAAAGTAAGGTTATTTACGATTTCGATCAAGTTTAAACCCATGTTTCTCGGAATAGCCGCCAATGATTTTTTTCAAACTTGCTCAATCGAGATTCTACTGGGTAGTGTATTGTGTGAAACCCTTGTACAATTTTTCTAATTGTCATGGGTAGCCGAAAAAGGAGATCGAAAATTGAAAACAGCGTATTTTTACGAGTTGGAGATTGTTTAGGAGTCAATATCTGAGTTATGCTTATGGGAGGGGGGGAAGGGGTGGGGATAGTCTTTTGTCATATATATGGCGATCGTGTGACGCCTTGGCGACAGTGAAAGCCTTCAGCATTGCGAGCAATTCTAGTTAGGCTAGACTATTGTTTTTACTAAACTTATTATTAAGCTTTGAAAGCCTATTCAGATTACTAAAATTATTATTATTATTATTTACCGCGGGAGCCTATTTCTCCATGATCGAAAACAGATATCGATCTGGGGTTCAATTTTCTATCGGGAAACCATGTGGTGGCTACTTGATAAAGTATTTTTGAAACTTCTGCGCAGACCGGAAGTGGCCGAATTTCGTGCGGTGCATAAAAATTAAAAAATGGCCGTAGCTTCGTCAATTCTGTACCTATTTTCATACAAATGACATTTTCAGAAACCCTTTTATCGGATGATAGCAGTTGAAAATTTCGAAATTTCGAAACTTTGTCGCTGACTTCTAGCGTTCGAAAAATGAAAAATGTTGTTTAAGAGACCTACATTTTTGGGTACTTGAAAGCAATCCGATTCCAGTAATATAACTTTCATTATCACCCTTTATTTTTCGATTTTTTTCGAATTTTCTGCCCATTTTGTGAGCCCGAGTTTCGTTTTATGGCCAAATCGACGTTTCTGAAACTTCTGGAACATGAAGGTATTGTCCAAATCCAACTGATTAAGCTATTTCTACAAGGATCCTTAAACCGGAAGTGGTCGAAAAATTGTCCAATATTTTGAAGAAAACGCAAAAAATGGGTGCTTTTGGGAAAAACGTGATTTCTCCACCCGATATCAACGGATTAAAGAAATTAAGGTATCGTTGGGTAGCCCGGGGCTTTGACTATCATATGATATCAATATCACATGGAGCCTATGAGAGGGCAGCAAAATATGACATACTGAAAATCAAGTATTTTCTGATTTGGAGCGTTTTTGGACGCCTGTATCTCGAAAACTGCTCCAAGGATTTTTCTTAAACTTTACCTATCCTATCGAGAGTCCCTCCGGTAGTCTTGTGCATTAATCCATCCAATAAGACATTGAAATGTCTAGAATAGGTAGAATAACGTTCTGAAAATCGAAAAAAGTTGAAAAATCCTGAAATTTATTACTTTATTATTTAAACAAATTTTTACAAAAAAGTTACAGATAAAGATAGCTGACCTAATTAAAATCCTAACGATGTATAATACGTATTGAAATATTTAAATTTAAATTTCGATATATTGACATTTTTGCATTTTTTGCACTATTGAACATAGGATTGCCCAGGGACATTTTATCTGATCAGACAATGTAATATATCATTACATAGCCCTGTAGCTATTTGATAAGCCAATCCGGTTATTAAAACTATCCCGACAATAATCTCCATACCGGAAGTATTCAAAAAATGAAGAAAAAAGGTTTAAAAAATAGCGCTCTTGCGAAAAACTTGATTTCTCCATCAGATGTTAGCGGAACAAAAGAACTAAAGTATCGCGGGATAGCCCCATTAATGGACTATCATGTGACATCTGAACGATTTAGATTTTATTATTATTATTATTATTTTATTTATTAAAACTATCCCGACAGTAATTTCCATACCGGACGTATTCAAAAAATGAAGAAAAAGGTTAAAAATAATTAGCGCTCGTGCGAAAAACTTGATTTCTCCACCAGATCTTAGCGGACCAAAAGAACTAAAGTGTCGCTGGATAGCCCCATTAATGGACTATCATATGACATCTGAATGATACGATTTAGATGTCTTGAAAATAAATTATGTTCCGCCGAAAATCTAGTATTTTCCGTTTTGAAGCATTTTGAGAGTTCTTTTTCTCAAACACAACAACTACGTTTTTTGTTAAACTTTTTTTTACTCAGAGTCCTATGGGTGGACTATGGGGTGAGTCCAAAAATAAAAGCATTGAAATAACATAAGTTATGGTCGATTTTGGGATTTTGGGTATATTTCGGAGTGGTTTGGTAAGTGACGGTGTATCTAAGATGGCGGTCATAACACAATATTATAATAACTTTGAAGAATGAGCAAATTTTCGCGACCGGGTTGATTTGCTCTGCCCAGGCAATGTTCCTGTGCTCCGATTGCCTTCAAATTTGCACAGTATGTACCTTGGGATTCTAGCTAACACATATTAAAAATAGAAGAGTGTTGGATTCCGAGAACGTTCAACATAAATTCAAAACCCACCCCCAACAATCAAAGGTTTTTTGCTTAAAAAATTGCCGTATTTTATCGAATTTTTATTGTTTTTGATATCTGAGGATTTTCTCAATTTAATATGTGATAAATATCATCGCGGCGCAGCCAACCGCTAGAAATTCCAGAGATTTGGACCACCGGAAGGATGCCTCAGCAGTCACAAATGGTCAAAATAGGCGATTTCAGTTTCTAGTGTCGATACATCATTACGGTCATTTTAAAAAATTGTCTTTTAAGGATAATGTGTATAGTACCAATACCTATCACATAATTAAGAGGCGATAAAATCTCTTTGCATTTGCAATTTCAAAATTAATTAAAACCAATATTAGCCATAAATTTACTTGAGGCCAGGGTCCTTGAAGTTGTACAGCTGCACCCGGTGACCGATTTTTATTTAACGGGGAATAAGTGATAATTCATATTATAGCAGTAAATAATTAAAATATGTCATAGGGATTTTAATAATATGTATATCATGTCTGGGTATTACAGGGTTAAAACCAATATTAAATTCCGAAAATAGTTTTTTTGCTAAAACTCTTTTTTTTTAATGGGATCAAAATGGGGGTAAAGCACAGAGTCTGGGGTGGTAATGGTCGTATTGTGTCCAAATTTCATGGTTTTCGGACAATCGGTACTGGTGTCACGGCGAAATTCCACTTTTTTCCCCTCATGGAAGCAGTAAATTGACTTAAAAAAAAACGACGAAAGGCAGGTGACAAGAACAAACGACTTGAACGAATGCAGGTATCACCTTGAAATTTTCAGGGTACCTGTGTAGCGCATGCGCGAAATCAAAACCAGCTAAACTCGAAAACAACCTTGTCGGCACGGAAAACATCAAAGGAGAAATTTGAATTTTTGAAATATTCAAATACCAAACATTCGACCATGAGCCAGGCTATAAGGAAATGTAATAATTTCGGTAATAGGAGACAGATTCTTTAAGTCACGACCAATTGTGGATGTTTTCAAGCCCATTAATGTTGATTTTTCACTATTTTTCATTTTCAATTCAAAATGGCGTCCATCAGTTGACCTAAATCAAAATTCTACTGCCTACATTTCATGGGCTTTCCTTCAAGGATTTGGAAAATATAATCCCCTTGTCTGTAAGTAAAATATCAAAAAAGCCTTAGCGATATTTCACATTTCAAGATGGTGGCACTTCCGGTTTGGGCTACAAACTTTATTTTTTGTGTACAAATCAGCAGTGTCATAACTAGTAAAGAAATACAATTTCAAGGCAATCGGACCTATATTTCGTCGATTTTTTTTAAAAATTTGATCTTTAAATTCATCAAGGGGAGATAATACAGAAAATTTCTAAGGACATTTTTCAAGTTGTATCGGTAAGATCGACTTACATACTGAATTTCATGAAAATCGTGCAACTATTAAAGAAGTTGTCAAGTTGATTTTAACTTCCGGTTCGAAATCTCAGCGACGAATTTTTGAAATTCGAAAATCCGAAATTGCAGATTTGAAGTAAATGATTCAAGGTTTTTTAGTAAAATGGGTCAAAAAGTCACACAGTTACAGCATTGTAGGTCAAATGCATTCGTTCGTAAAATTCGGTGATTTCGGATGTGTAAAACGTTTTGAAAACATACCTATTCCAAAGCCACCACCCATTCTTGGTGGGGTAGGTCAAAGTTTCAGAAAGATCCCACGGTTAGATTCTGAGATATAAGATTTGCAGGAAAAACACACAAAAAAAAATAACTAGACTTGCTTGCAAGACTGAAGGCTTTCACCGTGCCAAGGCGTCACACGGTCTCCAGATGCATGACAAAAGACTATACCCACCTCTCACCCCCTAAACAAACACACACTTCACCACCCCCCAAATAAAAACACACATTTGCATAACTCAGATATTGACATGTTCTTTGCATGCGCATTACGATAGAAGGGAATCGAAAAATAAAGTTGATCTACGCGAAATGGAAAAAGAACAGTTGCGCGAAATGAACGAAAAGCAATGTCGCAATAGATATTAACATCAAAGTAAAATGAAATGGGTTTAACACCATTCTGCTCGGAATGGAGAGAGAGAGAGAAATGGGTTTTAACGTCCACTCGACACAAACTAGGTCATTTCGGGACTAACATATGGTTTAATTTTATTTCAATAATTCGCTTGCGCGTAGGGGTCTTTAGCAGTGGGAGGAAACCGGAGGACCCGGAGAAAACCCACGAGGTTGGATGCTCGGAATGGACCATGAGGAATGTTTCGAACGTACAGCGGCGCTAGCCTACTCTTATATACAATTCCAAATGCCAAGGGATCTTTTACAGTCACACCAATGTATATGCGGGACTTCGGAATCGAGTTCATGTCAGCTACTGAAATATGTAAATGGTTCAAAAATTAAATATCGCCAATTTTCTGCTTTCGTGTACGTTAAAGATTTGACGTCACTAAACATGTAAAAGTTTACTATTAATTACAGACAGAGTCCATGATCAAACAACTGAGGCAGTCAAGAGCCAGGATGTTCGCGACTACTTTGTTTTTTTATATTTACTGATACTATCATATTTCATTATTTGTTAGCGTAGGACATTGTCATTTATATATATATTAAACATGTAATATATGTCTTATTATAGAAGTCTATAGCGTTATGTTCTTTCGTAATCATTTGTTTAGGGGGGTTGGATGGCTGAATGGTTATCACGTGCAAGCTGTATCATAAAGTCTGTCATTGAGTCTACTGGTGTGGTTTCGAATCCCCAGTTGTACGTGACAAGGAGTAGGGTCGCCTGTCCAACCTCGTGGGTTTTCTCCGGGTCCTCCGGTTCCCTCCCACTGCTAAAGACCCCTACGCTCAAGTGAATTATTGAAATAAAATTGAACCATGTGTTAGTCCCGAAATGACCTAGTTTGTGTCGAGTGGACGTTAAACCCCATTTCTCTCTCTCTCTCTCTCTCTCTCTCTTTAAGTACCTTAATTGTTCGTACCTTTCTAACCAGGGTAATTATATAACTGTAACTGTTAAATCAAACAATGGATAACTCCTACCTCTTAAAAGATTTATATAATTAGTAAATAATCATTATTATCTAATGATTGTTGTTTTGTGACATATATAGCATAACAAATATATACATTGTACTTTTATAATCAATACTAGCAGGATACCCGGCTTCGCTCGGGGGTCATAACTCTGAAACCGGAAGTGGTAGACTAACGCCACCTGGCCTATGTTACTCCAAGGTCCGAGCTACCCCTATACCCAAAATTTCAGACTCGGGGCAGACCTAGTGTAGCTGCCAACCCCGAATAGACCGGCTTCGCTCGAGGGTCATAACTCCGAAACCGGAAGGGTAGACTAACGCCACTTGGCCTATGTTACTCCCAGGTCCGAGCTACCCCTATACCCCAAATTTCAGACTCGGGGCAGACCTAGTGTAGCAGCCTACCCCGAACAGACCGGCTTCGCTCGGGGGTCATAACTCCGAAACCGAAGTGGTAGACTAACGCCACCTGGTCTATGTTACTCCCCGATCCGAGCTACTCCTATACCCCAAATTTCAGACTCGGGGCAGTCATAACTCCGAAACCGGAAGTGGTAGACTAACGCCACCTGGCCTATGTTACTCCCCGGTCCGATCTACCCCTTTACCCCAAATTTCAGACTCGGGGCAGACCTAGTGTAGCCGCCAATCCCGAACAGACAGACAGACAGACAGACAAACGACAGTCACAAATATATAGATGATACTGTGCATTAGTCGTGTTTATGTTCTTATGATTTGAATTTCTTCATGCAATATTTGTAAATCGCCAGTAGGAATAAATGTCTCTTATATAGATACGTTATGCTGGCTGTAAATTACACGGTAGGTTAGCCTTTGGGACTGATTGTAAATTCCCAGTAGGAATAAATATTTCTTATATAGATACATTATGCTGGCTGGAATTTGCACGGTAGGCTATAGCCATTGGGACTGCGCTGTATTATACGGTCTGTCATTGAGTCATCTGGCTGTGTTTTGATTCCCCGGTTGAACGTGACAATGAGTATGTCGCCTGTCCAACCTCATGGGTTTTCTCCGGGTCCTCCGGTTTCCTCCCACTACTAAAGACCCCTATGCGCAAGCGAATTATTGAAATAAAAGAAATAAACCATATGTTAGTCCCGAAATGACCTCTAAACATACTCGTACAGCGGCGCTAGTCTTCTTTTATATAGAATTCCAACCGCCAAGGGATCTTTTACGGTCACACCAATGTGTACACGGGACTTCGGAATTGCGTTCATGTCAGCTACTGAAATATGTAACTGGTTCAAAAATTGATTGAATATTCAATGAAATATCGCCAAATTTCTGGTTTCGTGCACGTTAAACATTTGACGTCACTAATAAAAATTTAATATTAATTACAGATAGAGTCCATGCTCAAACAACGGCATGCCTTTTATCACAGGCGCAATATTCGATACCACTGTACGATACTACTGCCAACGGTTAATAAATTTGACTTTCTTATAAACAGCGTGAGACGTCGATTTCTGTCCAGATGATTACCGGTATAAGGTAATTTTGACACAGAAGCAACAATATTAATTCAAAGGCTAATTATTACACACAGCAATCAACTATTTCTGTTACAGGGTCACTAAACCCATATTTTGGAAAGACGAAAACACTCATAGCTGAAATAATTTCAGTTCAAATATCATAACTGATAAAAGCACTCTTGAAATGTATCCCCTACTTATGTTTCGCTTAAAAATGAAAGGTGCCGTGTTCAATTTTCGATCCCTTTGTTCTGCTACTCCTGAAATTTGGGACTGTTGTACAATCGTTTTATGTAAAACACTACCGATAGGCCTCTCTGTAGAAGAATTTCCAAAAAAGAATTATGTTGACTTTTCGAGAAATAGGCCTATAAAAATGCTCCAAATCGTAAAAATACGACGTTTTCGATTTTCGATCTCTTTTTTCGGCTACCCCTGACCTTTCAAAAAATGACACAGTGGTTTCACAAAACAGAGTACCCATTAGCCTCTCGATTGAGAAAGTTTTTAAAAAATCATTGTCAGACTTTCCGAGAAACATGCGTCCAAAGTTGCTTAAAATCGTAAAAAACGTTACTTTTCAAAGTCAAATAACTTTTTAAATTTTTGATAGAAACATGCCGCTTTAGTACCATCCGATATACAATTGAATTGGCTATTAAACGATATAAAACTTTAACTAATCGACAAGAACACAATTGATACATCGCATTTTCCGCACAGGCACCCATTTTTCACAATTTTGTCAAAGTTTGGATACCTTTCTTGACTACTTCCGGTGGTTAGGGCATTTTCATTTATAGTTCATGGACTGGTTTGGTCCCTCGACTTCATATTCCTGAAGTTTCAGAAAAATCGTTGGAGCCGTTTTAAAAAAATAAGAACTCTACGATTTGACCAAAATGCGAAAAAAAGTGAAAAATTAAAGTCAACATTTCAGAACAAAACTTATATTGTTGGAATTGGATTGATGCCAGCTATCCAAAAATGTAACTAAAATTCCAAAATTCCCAAAAATTAAAATTTTAGAAAATTTTCAAAATTTTCCATTTTTCACCAAAAAAATAATATCGACAAAGTTTCTAATTTCCACAGTTTAGAACTGCTATCTGCTCAGAAATGTCTCCAGCTATCCAAAAATGTAAATATCTGAAGAATCGATTGAGAATTAAGAGAATGATGGCCGATTTTCGTGCACGTTAAATATTTGACGCATTTCCGCTATGCGCACAAATTTCGAAATAGCTTTAAGCAGTAGCTGCACACCCATTGAAATCAAATTTCAAACCTCTATCTCTTATAGTTGCTGAGATCTAGCTTCCCCCAATAAAAAAAAAATAATAACTAGATCTGCTAAGCAGATATTAAAGCTTTCATATTCACAGTCACTGTCACATGTCATAGAAATAATATGAACAGAAAAAAAAAAATCATTATAATGAGTAAAAATTTGGTGAAGTTAATTCGATTTTTCACTGGTAAATAATTAAATAGACAAGTGGCATAACTTGACCCGCATCCCATCAGCTATCCTGAAAAATGCTGGAAAAATTAAACAAGTAAATTGTGTTTAGTACTGGGTTAATTAAGACAGGCATATGCCTTTGCTATACAGGATGACATGAGGGAAATTTAGCTTGGGAGGTGTAGGCCTGCAGCCAAAATTTCTAGCTAGCTTAGAAACACAACTCCGCTACACGGTCTTCCATAAAAGAAAAACTATACATTTTTGGAAAGCTTATGATGCCAGGAAGACAAAATCTGGGAGTTCCAAGCAAAATGTTTGCAATTTATTGATTTAGGGCCAGATGAAATTCGTCAAAATTGTCAAATAAATGCTATTTGTGTACTAACAATTCTGAAGTTGACATAAAATTAAATAGTTGGTAAAACACCTCATGCCTTCATCCTTGGCAATGAACAGTTTATTGGACAGATTTTGATGTAAATAAAAATGCTCAAAACACAAATGTCATGGGTGAATAAAGAATTGTGGAAATCCATTAACGGTAAAAAAGAATTATCTCCCTTTCTGTCAAATGCCTGTAATTGATAGACTATCAGGTCTTGTATGAATCATAAGACCAGGTGTGGGCAAACAAGCCCAATAATTATTTTGTTTGTTGGATCTCAAGGGCCTGTTAGGGTTGGTTGTTGGATGTTTGCTCAGAAATTATCGCTTGTATGGAACATGCTAGAGTCGATTTGTAGCATATTCTAGCCAGGGGATATGTTTGACAGTAGTTGAGTGATATGCTTTTGAAATAATGGAGATCAGTAGCACTTTATAAGCATTGAACCACATGATTTTTTTCCACTAAGATAAACATTCTAAACCCACATACATGTTCCCTTTCAATTAGCCACTACAGTATTTTTACAACTGTACATGTAGCTGTGAACTACTATTTCGGATATGATTAATGGTCAAATTACAAACATACATGTAGATATAAATTAAAAAAAATAATTGTGTATCTGGGCTGAAATGAAGGGAAAGGTTAGAAAACAGGATGAACAGTTGTGAAATTATTTATTAAAGTGAAACAATCATTGAAAATCAAAATTAAACAGTTACTCTGCACATCAAATGTCATCAAAGTTAATCTTCATTATCATCATCACTGTCACTAAATGTATTAACATCAAATTCGGTCTCTTTAACAGTTTTTTTTTCATTTTCACATTGACTACACATGCACAGGTCTGTACAAGAAAGGGGGGTTGGGATGGCCTAGAGTGCCGCGCTTCGACCTCTAGCTGGTCGGTCACCTCTGGCTTGTGGCTGTGGCTTTGATCCCAGGTGTGAGCGTATGTGGCATGGAGATAGAGGCGTCTTCTCAACCTCGTGGGTTTCCTCCGGGCACTCCGGTTTCCTCTCACTGCTAAAGACCCATACGCGCAAGCGAATTATTGAAATAAAATTGAAACTGTATGTTAGTCCCAAAATGACCTAGTTTGTGTTGAGTGGACGTTAAACCCCATTTCTCTCTCTCTCTCTCTGTACAAGACAACTTTGCTGGCCATTTATGATTCTTTCTCTTATGACATCTTCACAGAATATATTGTATGTGGTTTAATATTCGACGGAGGGCTAGTCATCTTTGCTGAAAAATATAAATAAACATATACATGTACACAATTAAAACAAAATTCTGGAGCTTGGTTTACTCTCATTAATTTCGTACAACAGAGGAAAAAGACACTTACACAGGGGTTAACATCTTATTTTCATGCAGAAACCAGCTAATGAAGACAGGAAGGCATTAGCAGTACAAGGAGAGATAGAGAGGAAAATTGCGGTTTAACGTCCACTGGACAAAAACATAGTAATTTCAGGACTCACCCATGGTTCAGTTTTATTTGAATAATACCAGTGGCAAGAAGGCGGAGAATACAAATAAAAAAACCATCACAAATATTTACCTTTCTGATAACTGTCTAAGAAATTCAGTACATTAGCCACAATCCATGCGGGTGCTGTGAAATTTCTAGAGGAGGGAGCTGGAACCCATGAGCCCGTTAAATTCGCCACTGTAAATGAGCAGAGCTACATCAAACCTAATTTTGAGTCCCTCAGTGATAAATAACTTGATTCAAAATCGTATTATAGCCCCAACGACGATTTGATGAATGGAGACCGTAACGTTACGACAAAGTCTAACACTGTAAGTACCAAATAGTCATACGAGATATGTGCATCTCATCAAATTCAGCTTATACCATACCCACAATAATGTTACGGAGTCAGTGAGTTCAAGTTAGACAATACGCTGACCTTCCACTGACCATGCTTATAATATAAAATCTGTCAATGACAGCTGATTCATTGTTTAGTTTTTTATATGATATATTTAATATCAATAATATATGTATATGCATGCTTTATTTTACTTTACACGACCTCTAAAAATGCCCCAAATCGTAAAAATACGACTTTTTGGATTTCGATCTCCTTTTTTCGGCTACCCCGGACATTTTCAAAAAATGATACAATGATTTCACACAACAGGCCAGCTACTAGCCTCTCGATTGACAAGAGTTTCATCGCCCTCCATTCATTATAACCAATGTCATCGTGCCCTAAAGAATCAACAAATCAGCTTGCTTATCTCTGCTTACCCTAGGCAAAAAATGCTCATCTTTGAACTCAATCATGACATTTACCTAGTGAACGCCTACACCAAGTTTGAACATTCTAGCTTAATTAGAAGGAGAGTTCTTGTGTTCCAAAGTCCCGGCCTTCAAATTGCTTCTATTTTTCATTTTCAATTCAAAATGGTGACCATCACGTGACCGAAATCAAAATTCTGATCCGATAGATTTTTAGGCATTCCTTCCAGGATTCCGAAAATATGACGCCCGAGTTTGTAAATAAAATAGCAAAAAAGCCTTTTTGATTTTTCACGTTTAAAGATGGTGGCACTTCCGGTTCGATCGACAAACTCCATATTTTGTGTACGAATCAGTAATTACTTGTCTAGTATCGAATTTTTTTTTAGGTCATTCTGACCTATATTTCGACGATTTTTTTGAAAACTTTGATCCTTAATTTCACCAAGGGGAGATAATTTAGAAAATTTCCAAGGACATCATTGAAGTCGCATTGGCAAGATCTACTAACATTCTAAATTTCACGAAAATCGCACAACTATTAAAGAAGTTGTCAAATTGGTAATAACTTCCGGTTCGAAATGACAGCGACGAATTTTCGAAATGCCAAAATCCGAAATTGCAGATTTGAAGTAAATGTTTTAAGATACTCAAAGAAAAAAGAATTAGTAAAATAGGTCAAATAGTCACAAAGTTACAGCATTGTAGGTCAAATGCATTCCTTCGTAAAATTCGGTGATTTCGGATTCGTAAAACGTTTTGAAAATATATTTAATCAACAGCCACCACCCATTTTTGGGGGGATAGGTAAAAGTTTCAGAACGATCCTATGGTTAGATTCTGAGAAATCCGATTTGTGGACAAAACACAAAAAAAAAATAACAATAATAATCTTAACAGAAACAATAAGCTTTCATATGTAATATGAAAGCTTAACTAGATCTGCATAGCAGATATCAAAGCTTTCATATAAACTTCAAAAGGGGTTATTAGAATCTATGAATCAACAACCACTCTGACGGAAGATATTCTCTGGGCTAAAAAATCTTTTTTCTCTCAGCTAAGAGAGATACGTAGAATTAAACCGGCCCAGAGCCGACCGTGTTGATACGAAGCCGCTTATTTGACATTGACACATAACTGAAGGTGAATAGGCCTACCCGTCCAGTTAATACAATGGGCAATCTCACATCGGTCCACTAAAGAGAGGCACATGCTAGTCGCCCCCTACTTCCCCAAGACATTTAGTCCAAACCTTGACTCTCATACATATAAACCATTTGGTACTACATGTACATGTATTTCGTACTTATATCATATTAAACCCCTCGGCAGCCATGTTGAATCACACAGTATTTAACGTTCTATATCCTAACATCTTTATGAAATCAACGACAAATCTAAACTTGGGCACTCCAACCATTTTTATTTTTACATCATTCAGTTTTTTTTAAATAAGTAATTCTATCACAAATTATAGTGAAGACTGGACCACTAAACTAGTTACCCATCAGTTTTTCTTTGTGTTAATGCGTTCTACATTTTCAAAGCAATGATTCTTATAATGTGCGAGCCGCCATGACACCGGCGGATATTATAACTTCGATAGGCGAGAAACTTCAGGTAGCAGTTGGGTTTCATCAAATCATATAATTATGCGGTACGGCTTCACCTTTATTTCAATGGGAATTGGTTTATTATATGTGCAGTGCAGTTTTAGGTCAGTTTATGTGTAAATTAAGGGAGCTATACATAGGCCAGTAACCTTTTTGTAGTCATTTGACTAAAAAAAACTTGCGGAAAGGAACTCCGTAGGACAAGCCACTACTGTGGCAGGAGTAAGGCGGAAGATATCAGTAGTGGAACCATTTCTAAGTTAATCCCGAAGTGCGTTGCTATTGTAAGAATATATAAAATCGGGTTTCCGTTCCGCTTTTTTTTTGCTGTAGTTTGAGTAATGAGTTAGAGCGTATATTTTGTAGTCAAAAAATCATTGCAAATAGAAGACCTCATCCCCACCACCACCAACCTGTAATACACTACCTAGCTTGTGTATTTCCATATTCCATTTCCGAGAGATAGATAGAGAACACGCGAAATATAAAGTGATTTTTCTTACAATCAGGGACCATAATTCATGAAGTTACGATTCGATATGCGCAAATATCGAAAGGAACCATATCTTTGGGTTATAAACATGCATGTCAAGTTTCATCAAAATCTTTCACTGTGAAAAACCGGGGCTAAGTCATCTGAAATCAAACAAATTTTACAATGTAGGTAGTGAAAACAAAATGTTATGTTAAGCGTTGTTCGAGGGTGGGGTGGGTGCATAAAATTCCAAATGCAAAGGGTTATTTTTCGTGGACGCCAATATGCACACAGGATTTCGATTTTTCGTCCTACCTAAAAAACTGCACGCAAAGTTAGTTGTCGGGCCTTCGGTCAAGAACCACAGACAAAGGGAGAGAACGGGGACCTCTGTTTTGCATACCATCCAAGCGACTAGGCACTAATCCTTGTACCATGGACGAGGGGACGGGCGTTTTTCGTCCCATCGAAACGACTAGACCCAGATCCTTGCTAGGCCTTCCATACTTCACCACTGCCAACGGGGAACCACTTTGACCTCGGGTTTTCGTACCATCCAAACGACTAGACACTAATCCTTGCAAGGCCTTCCGTTCTGCAGCAAATGAGCCACGCTGGCCTCGTTTTGTCGTAACATACAAACGACTAGACAATGTTTCATAATTTAGTCATGTTCGCGTGGGTGGGTTGGCAGCAGAATTGATATGTACATGATAGTGACACGAGGAGGGGGGGGGGGGCGGGGTGTACACAAATCACACAAATCAGAGCTTTGTAATACACGCATATACTTGATATACTAAATACACAAATGGCTGAATTTCGAGACATTTCTGGCACTCTTTTATCACATAATGAGAACACTGCATTAATTTCTATATATCAATAAAATATGCCTCAGACCCATTGTTTATTTTTAAATTTGAATTAGACTCGTAACAAAATATATTTTCTGGCAACAAATAGCATATAAATAAAACTAGATTTACTTTCTGATTATTTTTTTTAAATGAAATCATTCCAGGGCTTTTATTGACATTTCAGAAAATGTAGAGTTGGTCCCATGCACTTGAGGCCAAGGTCCTTGAAGTTGTATAGCTGCACCCGGTGACCGATATTTATTCAACGGGGAATAAGTGATAATTCATATTATAACAGTAAATAATTAAAATATCCCATAGGGATTATAATAATATGTATATCATGTAGGTGTGCATGTAGGTTAAAATTGTGACCTCTGTAAATAGGCCCGTTCCTTGCATTTAGTTTTAGAGTTAGGAGTGCTAAAATTGAGAGAGCGAAATGGGGTTGATCGACCACTCGACACAAACTAGGTCATTTCGGGACTAACGTATGGTTCAATTTTATTTCAATAATTCGCTTGCGCGTAGGGGTCTAGCAGTGGGGGGAAACCGGGTGATCCTGAAAAAATACACAGGTTGTACGGGTGACCTACTCCTTGTCACGTACGGAAAGATACCCCAGCAGTCAAAATAGGTCAAAATAGGCGATTTCGGTTTCTAGTGTCGATGCATATTTACGGTCAGTTTAAAAAATTGTCTTTTAAGGATAATGTGTATAGTACCAATACCTATCACATACGGAAGAGGCGATAAAATCTCTTTGCATTTCCAATTTCAAAATTAATTAAAACCAATATTAAATTCCGAAAATCGTTTTTTTGCTAAAACTCTTTTCTTTTTAATGTGATCAAAATGGGGGTAAAGCACAGAGTCAGGGGTGGTAATGGGCGTATTGTGTCCTAATTTCATGGTTTTCGGACAATCGGTGCCGGTGTCACGGCGAAATTCCACTTTTTTCCCCTCACGGAAGCCGTAAATTGACGCAAGGAGTAGGGTCGCCTGTCCAACCTTGTGGGTTTTCTCCGGGTCCTCCGGTTTCCTTCCACTGCTAAAGACCCCTACGCGCAAGCGAATTATTGAAATAAAATTAAACCATATGTTGGTCCCGAAATGACCTAGTTTGTGTCGAGTGGACGTTAAACCCCATTTCTCTCTCTCTCTCTCTCCGTAAATTGACTTGAGGCCAGTGTCCTTTAAGTTGTACAGCGGCACCAGGTGACCGATATTTATTTAACGGGGAATAAGTGATAATTCATATTATAGCAGTAAATAATTAAAATATTTCATAGGGATTATAATAATATATCATGTCTGGGTATTTCAGGGTTAAAACCAATATTAAATTCCGAAAATCGTTTTTTTGCTAAAACTCTTTTTTTTTAATGGGATCAAAATGGGGGTAAAGCACAGAGTCCGGGGTGGTAATGGGCGTATTGTGTCCAAATTTCATGGTTTTCGGACAATCGGTGCCGGTGTCACGGCGAAATTCCACTTTTTTCCCCTCATGGAAGCCGTAAATTGACTTAGAAAAAAAAAACGACGAAAGGCAGGTGACAAGAACAAACGACTTGAACGAATGCAGGTATCACCTTGAAATTTTCAGGGTGCCTAGGTACCAACGTGAAAAGTTGCTCGCCGGAATTTAGTACTCATGGTACCGTTGGTTCCTGTGTAGCGCATGCGCGAAATCAAAACCAGCTAAACTCGAAAACAACCTTGTCGGCACGGAAAACATCAAAGGAGAAATTCGAATTTTTGAAATATTCAAATACCAAACATTCGACCATGATCCAGGCTATCCTCAAATGTATTAATTTCGGTAATAGGAGACAGATTCTCTGAGCGACGACCAATTGTGTATGTTTTCAAGCCCATAAATGTGGATTTTTCACTAATTTTCATTTTCATTTCAAAATGGCGTCCATCAGTTGACCTAAATCAAAATTCTAAACCGATAGATTTTTAGGCTTTCCTTCAAGCATTCAGAAAATGTAACTCTTATGTCTTTAAGTAAAATATTGCAAAAGCCGTATGGACTTTTCACATTTTGAGATGGTGGCACTTCCGGTTTGCTCGACAAACTCCATATTTTGTGTACTCATCAGTACTGTCTTAGCTAGTACAGAAAAAAAATTTCAAGGCAATCTGACCTATATTTCGTCGATTTTTTTGAAAACTTTGATCCTTAATTTCACCAAGGGAAGATAATTTAGAAAATTTCCAAGGACATCATTGAAGTCGCATTGGCAAGATCTACAAACATTCTAAATTTCACGAAAATCGCACAACTATTAAAGAAGTTGTCAAATTGGTAATAACTTCCGGTTCGAAATGACAGCGACGAATTTTCGAAATGCCAAAATCCGAAATTGCAGATTTGAAGTAAATGTTTCAAGATACTCAAAGAAAAAAGAATTAGTAAAATAGGTCAAATAGTCACAGAGTTACAGCATTGTAGGTCAAATGCATTCCTTCGTAAAATTCGGTGATTTCGGATTCGTAAAACGTTTTGAAAATATATTTAATCAACAGCCACCACCCATTTTTGGGGGGATAGGTAAAAGTTTCAGAACGATCCTATGGTTAGATTCTGAGAAATCCGATTTGTGGACAAAACACACAAAAAAAATAACAACTAGATCTGCATAGCAGATATCAAAGCTTTCATATAAACTTCAAAAGGGGTTATTAGAATCTATGAATCATCAACCACTCTGACGGATGTAGAAAGGAATATATTGTTACTAAATCTGTTGTACTGTTTCTTGTTATGGTAAAGAAAACATGAATACAACTATGAGATTTGTATAGAATTGGCATTAATCAATATATTTATTGTTTAATACTACATGTATATTATAGATACAAAGTGAATTAAATGAACCCAATTACATGTACTTTATATAAGCAATGTTTTTTTATTCATCGTTACTTTGAAATCACATTATTTTCATTGATGATAAAAAGGTTGTATTTGTACCGAATCCAAAAAGTATGTTGTATGACATTGCATTATCTGTACCAATTATTTATTTGCAAACCAATATACAATGTTTATTTCTACTCCAATATATTTGTTTCAACCCATGATAGTTTATTCACTCTTCTCACTTAAATACAAGAATAACACACGATTAAATTACTGAAACAAGTAATGCTGGTAGATTATAATTTGATATTGTATACCATTTACTCTCTGTTAGATAAGGCGACGTGGTAATCTGTTAGATAAACATACATGGAAGTATATGTTAGATAACTACAATTTATGATATATTTTAAACCAAGGAAGTGGCCTTTCTAAAAATAAAAAAATATAAAGGAAAATATATTTCATACAATTGTTATACTGTTACTGTTATCGTGAAGAAACATGATTGTTTATTTAATGCTGTTTATGACAAACATGTAATCATGTACATTTTTTAAATAAGAACAATTATGCTACATGTATGAATAACTCTCAAAAATTATGTTTTCATCAATCCAAGTATTTTTTTATTTGTATTACTTGATTTATACTGAATAAAGATTACACAAACATACAAAATGGTGTTGGCTGTGTGACTGAATTCCTCGTTGAGAAGTGGTATCGGGTGTCCCATAGAGAAGAAGCAAACCCTCCTTGTGATACACTTGTGAACATTTTAAAAGACCCATTTCGCTGTGTTCCAGAAAAATCCCCATTATAGCTAGTGCATTACATGGTTGTTGTTGGGGGAAAGGTGGGTCTTTTCTATTGGCAATGATTTACTTTTTATAGGCCCACATTGAAATGTGGTCGTATATTGTCGTCGCCCCCCTTTTGCTGTTAATATCCGATTGACTTTAAATTTATACGCAGTGTTTAAGGTCATAAGACGAAGAAGCCTTTGATTTGCTCTGCCCAGGCAACGTTCCTGTGCTCCGATTGCCTTCAAATATGCACAGAATGTACCTTGGGATTCTAGCTATCACATATTAAAAATAGAAGAGTGTTGGATTCCGAGAACGTTCAAAATAAATTCAAAACCCGCCCCTAACAATCAAAGGTTTTTTGCTTAAAAAATTGCCGTATTTTATCGAATTTTTATTGTTCTTGATATCTGAGGATTTTTCTCAATTTAGTATGTGAAAAATATCATCGCGGCGCAGCCAACCGCTAGAAATTCCAGAGATTTGGATGCCTCAGCAGTCAAAAAAGGTCAAAATAGGCGATTTCGGTTTCTAGTGTCGATACATCGTTACGGTCATTTTAAAAAATTGTCTTTTAAGGATAATGTGTATAGTACCAGTACCTATCACATACGGAAGAGGCGATAAAATCTCTTTGCATTTGCAATTTCAAAATTAATTAAAACCAATATTAAATTCCGAAAATGGTTTTTTTGCTAAAACTTTTTTTTTTTTAATCGGATCAAAATGGGAGTAAGGCACAGAGTCCGGGGTGGTAATGGGCGTATTGTGTCCAAATTTCATGGTTTTCGGACAATCGGTGCCGGTGTCACGGCGAAATTCCACTTTTTTCCCCTCATGGAAGCCGTAAATTGACTTGAAGCCAGGGTCCTTGAAGTTGTACAGCTGCACCCGGTGACCGATATTTATTTAACGGGGAATAAGTGATAATTCATATTATAGCAGTAAATAATTAAAATATTTCATAGGGATTATAATAATATCTATATCTTGTCTGGGTACAGGGTTAAAACCAATATTAAATTCCGAAAATCGTTTTTTTGCTAAAACTCTTTTTTTTAATGGGATCAAAATGGGGGTAAGGCACAGAGTCCGGGGTGGTAATGGACGTATTGTGTCCAAATTTCATGGTTTTCGGACAATCGGTGCCGGTGTCACGGCGAAATTCCACTTTTTTCCCCTCATGGAAGCCGTAAATTGACTTAGAAAAAAAACGACGAAAGGCAGGTGACAAGAACAAACGACTTGAACGAATGCAGGTATCACCTTGAAATTTTCAGGGTACCTAGGTACCAACGTGAAAAGTTGCTCGCCGGAATTTAGTACTCATGGTACCTTTGGTTCCAGCGTAGCGCATGCGCGAAGTCAAATCCAGCTAAACTCGAAAACAACCTTGTCGGCACGGAAAACATCAAAGGAGAAATTCGAATAAAAAATGATACAATGATTTCACACAACAGGCCAGCTATTAGCCTCTCGATTGACAAGAGTTTCATCGCCCTCCATTCATTATAACCAATGTCATCGTGCCCTAAAGAATCAACAAATCAGCTTGCTTATCTCTGCTTACCCTAGGCAAAAAATGCTCATCTTTGAACTCAATCATGACATTGACCTAGTGAACGCCTACACCAAGTTTGAACATTCTAGCTTAATTAGAAGGAGAGTTCTTGTGTTCCAAAGTCCCGGCCCTTCAAATTGCTTCTATTTTTCATTTTCAATTCAAAATGGTGACCATCACGTGACCGAAATCAAAATTCTGATCCGATAGATTTTTAGGTATTCCTTCCAGGATTCCGAAAATATGACGCCCGAGTCTGTAATTAAAATAGCAAAAAAGCCTTTTTGATTTTTCACGTTTAAAGATGGTGGCACTTCCGGTTCGATCGACAAACTCCATATTTTGTGTACGAATCAGTAATTACTTGTCTAGTATCGAATTTTTTTTTAGGTCATTCTGACCTATATTTCGACGATTTTTTTGAAAACTTTGATCCTTAATTTCACCAAGGGGAGATAATTTAGAAAATTTCCAAGGACATCATTGAAGTCGCATTGACAAGATCTACTAACATTCTAAATTTCACGAAAATCGCACAACTATTAAAGAAGTTGTCAAATTGGTAATAACTTCCGGTTCGAAATGACAGCGACGAATTTTCGAAATGCCAAAATCCGAAATTGCAGATTTGAAGTAAATGTTTCAAGATACTCAAAGAAAAAAGAATTAGTAAAATAGGTCAAATAGTCACAGAGTTACAGCATTGTAGGTCAAATGCATTCCTTCGTAAAATTCGGTGATTTCGGATTCGTAAAACGTTTTGAAAATATATTTAATCAACAGCCACCACCCATTTTTGGGGGGATAGGTAAAAGTTTCAGAACGATCCTATGGTTAGATTCTGAGAAATCCGATTTGTGGACAAAACACAAAAAAAAAATAACAATAATAATCTTAACAGAAACAATAAGCTTTCATATGTAATATGAAAGCTTAACTAGATCTGCTAAGCAGATATTAAAGCTTTCATATTCACAGTCACTGTCACATGTCATAGAAATAATATGAACAGAAAAAAAAAAATCATTATAATGAGTAAAAATTTGGTGAAGTTAATTCGATTTTTCACTGGTAAATAATTAAATAGACAAGTGGCATAACTTGACCCGCATCCCATCAGCTATCCTGAAAAATGCTGGAAAAATTAAACAAGTAAATTGTGTTTAGTACTGGGTTAATTAAGACAGGCATATGCCTTTGCTATACAGGATGACATGAGGGAAATTTAGCTTGGGAGGTGTAGGCCTGCAGCCAAAATTTCTAGCTAGCTTAGAAACACAACTCCGCTACACGGTCTTCCATAAAAGAAAAACTATACATTTTTGGAAAGCTTATGATGCCAGGAAGACAAAATCTGGGAGTTCCAAGTAAAATGTTTGCAATTTATTGATTTAGGGCCAGATGAAATTCGTCAAAATTGTCAAATAAATGCTATTTGTGTACTAACAATTCTGAAGTTGACATAAAATTAAATAGTTGGTAAAACACCTCATGCCTTCATCCTTGGCAATGAACAGTTTATTGGACAGATTTTGATGTAAATAAAAATGCTCAAAACACAAATGTCATGGGTGAATAAAGAATTGTGGAAATCCATTAACGGTAAAAAAGAATTATCTCCCTTTCTGTCAAATGCCTGTAATTGATAGACTATCAGGTCTTGTATGAATCATAAGACCAGGTGTGGGCAAACAAGCCCAATAATTATTTTGTTTGTTGGATCTCAAGGGCCTGTTAGGGTTGGTTGTTGGATGTTTGCTCAGAAATTATCGCTTGTATGGAACATGCTAGAGTCGATTTGTAGCATATTCTAGCCAGGGGATATGTTTGACAGTAGTTGAGTGATATGCTTTTGAAATAATGGAGATCAGTAGCACTTTATAAGCATTGAACCACATGATTTTTTTCCACTAAGATAAACATTCTAAACCCACATACATGTTCCCTTTCAATTAGCCACTACAGTATTTTTACAACTGTACATGTAGCTGTGAACTATTAAACCATATGTTAGTCCCGAAATGACCTTGTTTGTGTTGAGTGGACGTTAAACCCATTTCTCTCTAATTATGTTTTGCATACAATGTATAAATACAAATGTAAAGGATGTAACTTTAAAATAGAAGAAAATCAAATATTTTTAATATTAAACAATTGCTTTGTTCTTATACTTCTACAATCATTCTCATGTTGTTCATTTTGCCATATTTTTGTTTATTCATTCATATGTCTTCTATATAATGATGCATAGTATAGTACACTATGTTAAAAAAATACTAGAAATGTATGTTTCTTTATCACCAAATGATTTATGTAAGTTGTGAAGTAAAACAGTTGAACATTAAATCCCATTTCAATTTATTTGCATGAGGTGAAGAGAAATAATGGTATTGAACAATTGACTATTCATGAAAGATACTAAAGAGAACTTTATTAATTTATACATACTTTTGCTAATTTTATTGTTATATCTTGGTAGTAACATACCAATATAAATAGTAATATTGTTTCTAGATGAAGACTATTATAATTGAAATGAAATGGGATTTCACATCATAATGCTATGCACGGACTGGGCTAATAATGACAAAAAACTACAATGAATACAATAGTATAAAATGTTGCTATGAAATTAAATAAATGTTGTATACAATAATTAACCGGTTTAATACTATATTATACATAAAAGTGAATGAAATTCAATGTTTACTATTTTGCTTTATACATGAATATCACAGGTCAAATTATTGAAATAAATAATGCAAATAGATTATGATTTGAAACATCTTGTATGTCATTGTTCTATTTGTTATATAAGACTACATGATATAAACTTTTTGATAAGCCTCTTTTATCATATTTTGAACCAATGGAATAAAGAGCAAAGACCTAGAATATATTGTAAATATAATCAGGTTTTTGATCAACTGATCAAAGGAAAATATTGCGAATAAATTTTTTGTACTGCTATTGTAAAGAAATCATCATTGTTTTATTTGATATTTAGAATACACATAATCGTGTATATATTTGAAGTTAAGAGCAATTATGATTAGTGATACCTGTATGACCAACTCTCAAAAGATAATCTCATTAAACCAAGTACTTTTTTTCATTTGTATTAGTTGATTTATACTGAATAAAGATAACACAAACAAACAAAAATGAGTTGGCTGTGTGAACACCTCAATGACAACTGGTATCAGATGCCTCAGAGAGAATATTCAAATGCTCCTTGTGATACGTTTGTAACACAATTATAACCTAATGTATTACACGGGAGTGGAGTGGGTGGGTCGGGGGGCTTTTCGATTGGCAGGGGACTATTAAAATGGGTAAGCAGAGATAAGCAATTTGATGAAACTTTGTGTATAGTTTCATTACATTAGTACCTTGACCATATTACCTTGACCAAGTTCGACAATGAGCATTCTCTTAGTCAGGATAAGCAAAGCAACTTGATTGGCCGGGACTTTGAATTGGTTGATGCTTTGGGTTATGATAACTTTGGTTATAATGAAGTACTGGAACATAACAACCCAGCTTTTAATTGAGCTAGAATGTTTAAACTTGGTGTAGATGTTCATCAGGTCTTGACTGAACATTTTGAGCTACAGCTTGGCAATTTCATTGGTCGATGCTTTGGGACAAGATAACCTTGATTTCTATCTGACAGAGAGTGATGAAATTTACAGTATAGTTTGATTGCTCGATACTTTTGAAAAAAATATGAAAGTGCGATTAATTAATGTGTCATCTTTTACTTTGGGGTTTTGGCGGGAGACATCAGCCATACTGTTTGCTTGTTTAATATCCCCTATACAATATACGCTCGACCTCATTACCCGAACTGGGGTAGAAAAGTGGGATCTTTGACAATGAGGCAATGAACTTGTACATTCTTTTGCAGCTGCACAAGAGGGAACATCAACGCCGGATTAACCATGGTGGTGGGGAGGGGGGCTGATACCGACCGTGAAGCCCCGCAAGGGGGTCGGGTCAGGGGGTTCTCCCGCTAAGAAATTTTAATTGGAGGCCGAAAACGTGATTTCATGGCATTTCAGGCACTTGTGTCGGAGCCATTTAGAAATACCTCCCCCAGAAAAATAAAATTCTGCCACAAAATTAGCCACAATCCATGCGGGTGCTGTGAAATTTCTAGAGGAGGGAGCTGGAACCCATGAGCCCGTTAAATTCGCCACTGTAAATGAGCAGAGCTACATCAAACCTAATTTTGAGTCCCTCAGTGATAAATAACTTGATTCAAAATCGTATTATAGCCCCAACGACGATTTGATGAATGGAGACCGTAACGTTACGACAAAGTCTAACACTGTAAGTACCAAATAGTCATACGAGATATGTGCATCTCATCAAATTCAGCTTATACCATACCCACAATAATGTTACGGAGTCAGTGAGTTCAAGTTAGACAATACGCTGACCTTCCACTGACCATGCTTATAATATAAAATCTGTCAATGACAGCTGATTCATTGTTTAGTTTTTTATATGATATATTTAATATCAATAATATATGTATATGCATGCTTTATTTTACTTTACACGACCTCTAAAAATGCCCCAAATCGTAAAAATACGACTTTTTGGATTTCGATCTCCTTTTTTCGGCTACCCCGGACATTTTCAAAAAATGATACAATGATTTCACACAACAGGCCAGCTATTAGCCTCTCGATTGACAAGAGTTTCATCGCCCTCCATTCATTATAACCAATGTCATCGTGCCCTAAAGAATCAACAAATCAGCTTGCTTATCTCTGCTTACCCTAGGCAAAAAATGCTCATCTTTGAACTCAATCATGACATTGACCTAGTGAACGCCTACACCAAGTTTGAACATTCTAGCTTAATTAGAAGTAGAGTTCTTGTGTTCCAAAGTCCCGGCCCTTCAAATTGCTTCTATTTTTCATTTTCAATTCAAAATGGTGACCATCACGTGACCGAAATCAAAATTCTGATCCGATAGATTTTTAGGCATTCCTTCCAGGATTCCGAAAATATGACGCCCGAGTCTGTAAGTAAAATAGCAAAAAAGCCTTTTTGATTTTTCACGTTTAAAGATGGTGGCACTTCCGGTTCGATCGACAAACTCCATATTTTGTGTACGAATCAGTAATTACTTGTCTAGTATCGAATTTTTTTTTTAGGTCATTCTGACCTATATTTCGACGATTTTTTTGAAAACTTTGATCCTTAATTTCACCAAGGGGAGATAATTTAGAAAATTTCCAAGGACATTATTGAAGTCGCATTGGCAAGATCTACTAACATTCTAAATTTCACGAAAATCGCACAACTATTAAAGAAGTTGTCAAATTGGTAATAACTTCCGGTTCGAAATGACAGCGACGAATTTTCGAAATGCCAAAATCCGAAATTGCAGATTTGAAGTAAATGTTTCAAGATACTCAAAGAAAAAAGAATTAGTAAACTAGGTCAAATAGTCACAAAGTTACAGCATTGTAGGTCAAATGCATTCCTTCGTAAAATTCGGTGATTTCGGATTCGTAAAACGTTTTGAAAATATATTTAATCAACAGCCACCACCCATTTTTGGGGGGATAGGTAAAAGTTTCAGAACGATCCTATGGTTAGATTCTGAGAAATCCGATTTGTGGACAAAACACAAAAAAAAAATAACAATAACTAGATCTGCTAAGCAGATATTAAAGCTTTCATATTCACAGTCACTGTCACATGTCATAGAAATAATATGAACAGAAAAAAAAAATCATTATAATGAGTAAAAATTTGGTGAAGTTAATTCGATTTTTCACTGGTAAATAATTAAATAGACAAGTGGCATAACTTGACCCGCATCCCATCAGCTATCCTGAAAAATGCTGGAAAAATTAAACAAGTAAATTGTGTTTAGTACTGGGTTAATTAAGACAGGCATATGCCTTTGCTATACAGGATGACATGAGGGAAATTTAGCTTGGGAGGTGTAGGCCTGCAGCCAAAATTTCTAGCTAGCTTAGAAACACAACTCCGCTACATGGTCTTCCATAAAAGAAAAACTATACATTTTTGGAAAGCTTATGATGCCAGGAAGACAAAATCTGGGAGTTCCAAGCAAAATGTTTGCAATTTATTGATTTAGGGCCAGATGAAATTCGTCAAAATTGTCAAATAAATGCTATTTGTGTACTAACAATTCTGAAGTTGACATAAAATTAAATAGTTGGTAAAACACCTCATGCCTTCATCCTTGGCAATGAACAGTTTATTGGACAGATTTTGATGTAAATAAAAATGCTCAAAACACAAATGTCATGGGTGAATAAAGAATTGTGGAAATCCATTAACGGTAAAAAAGAATTATCTCCCTTTCTGTCAAATGCCTGTAATTGATAGACTATCAGGTCTTGTATGAATCATAAGACCAGGTGTGGGCAAACAAGCCCAATAATTATTTTGTTTGTTGGATCTCAAGGGCCTGTTAGGGTTGGTTGTTGGATGTTTGCTCAGAAATTATCGCTTGTATGGAACATGCTAGAGTCGATTTGTAGCATATTCTAGCCAGGGGATATGTTTGACAGTAGTTGAGTGATATGCTTTTGAAATAATGGAGATCAGTAGCACTTTATAAGCATTGAACCACATGATTTTTTTCCACTAAGATAAACATTCTAAACCCACATACATGTTCCCTTTCAATTAGCCACTACAGTATTTTTACAACTGTACATGTAGCTGTGAATTTTATTTAGGATATGATTAATGGTCAAATTACAAACATACATGTAGATATAAGTTAAAAAAAATAATTGTGTATCTGGGCTGGAATGAAGGGAAAGGTTAGAAAACAGGATGAACAGTTGTGAAATTATTTATTAAAGTGAAACAATCATTGAAAATCAAAATTAAACAGTTACTCTGCACATCAAATGTCATCAAAGTTAATCTTCATTATCATCATCACTGTCACTAAATGTATTAACATCAAATTCGGTCTCTTTAACAGTTTTTTTTTCATTTTCACATTGACTACACATGCACAGGTCTGTACAAGAAAGGGGGGTTGGGATGGCCTAGAGTGCCGCGCTTCGACCTCTAGCTGGTCGGTCACCTCTGGCTTGTGGCTGTGGCTTTGATCCCAGGTGTGAGCGTATGTGGCATGGAGATAGAGGCGTCTTCTCAACCTCGTGGGTTTCCTCCGGGCACTCCGGTTTCCTCTCACTGCTAAAGACCCATACGCGCTCCCGCTAAGAAATTTTAATTGGAGGCCGAAAACGTGATTTCATGGCATTTCAGGCACTTGTGTCGGAGCCATTTAGAAGTACCTCCCCCAGAAAAATAAAATTCTGCCACAAAATTAGCCAAAATCCAGGCGGGTGCTGTGAAATTTCTAGAGGAGGGAGCTGGAACCCATGAGCCCGTTAAATTCGCCACTGTAAATGAGCAGAGCTACATCAAACCTAATTTTGAGTCCCTCAGTGATAAATAACTTGATTCAAAATCGTATTATAGCCCCAACGACGATTTGATGAATGGAGACCGTAACGTTACGACAAAGTCTAACACTGTAAGTAACAAATAGTCATACGAGATATGTGCATCTCATCAAATTCAGCTTATACCATACCCACAATAATGTTACGGAGTCAGTGAGTTCAAGTTAGACAATACGCTGACCTTCCACTGACCATGCTTATAATATAAAATCTGTCAATGACAGCTGATTCATTGTTTAGTTTTTTATATGATATATTTAATATCAATAATATATGTATATGCATGCTTTATTTTACTTTACACGACCTCTAAAAATGCCCCAAATCGTAAAAATACGACTTTTTGGATTTCGATCTCCTTTTTTCGGCTACCCCGGACATTTTCAAAAAATGATACAATGATTTCACACAACAGGCCAGCTATTAGCCTCTCGATTGACAAGAGTTTCATCGCCCTCCATTCATTATAACCAATGTCATCGTGCACTAAAGAATCAACAAATCAGCTTGCTTATCTCTGCTTACCCTACGCAAAAAATGCTCATCTTTGAACTCAATCATGACATTGACCTAGTGAACGCCTACACCAAGTTTGAACATTCTAGCTTAATTAGAAGGAGAGTTCTTGTGTTCCAAAGTCCCGGCCCTTCAAATTGCTTCTATTTTTCATTTTCAATTCAAAATGGTGACCATCACGTGACCGAAATCAAAATTCTGATCCGATAGATTTTTAGGTATTCCTTCCAGGATTCCGAAAATATGACGCCCGAGTCTGTAAGTAAAATAGCAAAAAAGCCTTTTTGATTTTTCACGTTTAAAGATGGTGGCACTTCCGGTTCGATCGACAAACTCCATATTTTGTGTACGAATCAGTAATTACTTGTCTAGTATCGAATTTTTTTTTTAGGTCATTCTGACCTATATTTCGACGATTTTTTTGAAAACTTTGATCCTTAATTTCACCAAGGGGAGATAATTTAGAAAATTTCCAAGGACATCATTGAAGTCGCATTGGCAAGATCTACTAACATTCTAAATTTCACGAAAATCGCACAACTATTAAAGAAGTTGTCAAATTGGTAATAACTTCCGGTTCGAAATGACAGCGACGAATTTTCGAAATGCCAAAATCCGAAATTGCAGATTTGAAGTAAATGTTTCAAGATACTCAAAGAAAAAAGAATTAGTAAAATAGGTCAAATAGTCACAAAGTTACAGCATTGTAGGTCAAATGCATTTCTTCGTAAAATTCGGTGATTTCGGATTCGTAAAACGTTTTGAAAATATATTTAATCAACAGCCACCACCCATTTTTGAGGGGATAGGTAAAAGTTTCAGAACGATCCTATGGTTAGATTCTGAGAAATCCGATTTGTGGACAAAACACAAAAAAAAAATAACAATAATAATCTTAACAGAAACAATAAGCTTTCATATGTAATATGAAAGCTTAATAATCTTAACAGAAACAATAAGCTTTCATATGTAATATGAAAGCTTAATAATAATCTTAACAGAAACAATAAGCTTTCATATGTAATATGAAAGCTTAATAATATTAATCTTAGTAAAAACAATAGCCTTTCACCGAAAAGCCTAATAACTAGATCTGCATAGCAGATATCAAAGCTTTCATATAAACTGCAAAAGGGGTTATTAGAATCTATGAATCAACAATCACTTTGACGGAAGATATTCTCTCGGCTAAAAAATCTTTCTTCTCTCAGCTAAGAGAGATACGTAGAATTAAACCGGCCCAGAGCCGATCGTGTTGATAAGAAGCCGCTTATTTGACATTGACACATAACCGAAGGTGAATAGGCCTACCCGTCCAGTTAATACAATGGGCAATCTCACATCGGTCCACTAAAGAGAGGTACATACTAGTCGCCTCCTACTTTCCCAAGACATTTAGTCCAAACCTTGACTCTCATACATATAAACCATTTGGTACTACATGTACATGTATTTCGTACTTATATCATATTAAACCCCTCGGCCGCCATGTTGAATCACACAGTATTAAACGTTCTATATCCTAACATCTTTATGAAATCAACGACAAATCTAAACTTGGGCACTCCAACCATTTTTATTTTTACATCATTCAGGTTTTTTTTAAATAAGTAATTCTATCACAAATTATAGTGAAGACTGGACCACTAAACTAGTTACCGATCAGTTTTTCTTTTTTCTTTGTGTTAATGCGTTCTACATTTTCAAAGCAATGATTCTTATAATGTGCGAGCCGCCATGACACCGGCGGATATTATAACTTCGATAGGCGAGAAACTTCAGGTAGCAGTTGGGTTTCATCAAATCATATAATTATTTCATTTCAATTATTTCAATGGGAATTGGTTTATTATATGTGCAGTGCAGTTTTAGGTCAGTTTATGTGTAAATTAAGGGAGCTATACATAGGCCAGTAACCTTTTTGTAGTCATTTGACTAAAAAAAACTTGCGGAAAGGAACTCCGTAGGACAAGCCACTACTGTGGCAGGAGTAAGGCGGAAGACATCGGTAGTGGAACCATTTCTAAGTTAATCCCGAAGTGCGTTGCTATTGTAAGAATATATAAAATGGGGTTTACGATCCAGCTTTTTTGCTGTAGTTTGAGTAATGAGTTAGAGCGTATATTTTGTAGTCAAAAAATCATTGCAAATAGAAGACCTCATCCCCACCACCACCACCCTGTATTACATTAGCTAGCTTGTGTATTTCCATATTCCATTTCCGAGAGATAGATAGAGAACACGCGAAATATAAAGTGATTTTTCTTACAATCAGGGACCATAATTCATGAAGTTACGATTCGATATGCGCAAATATCGAAAGGAACCATATCTTTGGGTTATAAACATGCATGTCAAGTTTTATCAAAATCTTTCACTGTGAAAAACCGGGGCTGAGTCATCTGAAATCAAACAAATTTTACAATGTAGGTAGTGAAAACAAAATGTTATGTTAAGCGTTGTTCGAGGGTGGGGTGGGTGCATAAAATTCCAAATGCAAAGGGTTATTTTTCGTGCACGCCAATATGCACACAGGATTTCGATTTTTCGACCTACCCAAAAAACTGCACGCAAAGTTAGTTGTCGGGCCTTCGGTCAAGAACCACGGACAAAGGTAGAGAACGGGGACCTCTGTTTTTGCATACCATCCAAGCGACTAGGCACTAATCCTTGTACCATGGACGAGGGGACGGGCGTTTTTCATCCCATCGAAACGACTAGACACAGATCCTTGCTAGGCCTTCCATACTTCACCACTGCCAACGGGGAACCACTTTGACTTCGGGTTTTCGTACCATCCGAACGACTAGACACTAATCCTTGGAAGGCCTTCCGTTCTGCACAAAAGAGCCACGCTGGCCTCGTTTTGTCGTAACATACAAACGACTAGACAATGTTTCATAATTTAGTCATGTTCGCGTGGGTGGGTTGGCAGCAGAATTGATATGTACATGATAGTGACACGAGGAGGAGGGGGTGGGAGCGGGGTGTAAACAAATCACACAAATCAGAGCTTTGTAATACACGCATATACTTGATATACTAAATACACAAATGGCTGAATTTCGAGACATTTCTGGCACTCTTTGAACACATAATGAAAACACTGCATTAATTTCTATATATCAATAAAATATGCCTCAGACCCATTGTATCATGTATGATACACTAAATTTCGACATTGATTTTCAGAAAAAATATTGTTTATTTTTAAATTTGAATTAGACTAGTAACAAAATATATTTTCTGGCAACAAATAGCATATAAATAAAAATAGATTTACTTTCTGATTATTTTTTTTAAATGAAATCATTCCAGGGCTTTTATTGACATTTCAGAAAATGTAGAGTTGGTCCCATGCACTTGAGGCCAGGGTCCTTGAAGTTGTACAGCAGCACCCGGTGACCGATATTTATTTAACGGGGTATAAGTGATAATTCATATTATAACAGTAAATAATTAAAATATCCCATAGGGATTATAATAATATGTATATCATGTAGGTGTGCATATCTGATATGCTGGGTATTACAGGGTTAAAATTGTGACCTCTGTAAATAGACCCGTTCCTTGCATTTAGTTTTGAAGTTAGGATTGCTAAAATTGAGAGAGCGAAATAGGGTTGATCCACCACTCGACACAAACTAGGTCATTTCGGGACTAACGTATGGTTCAATTTTATTTCAATAATTCGCTTGCGCGTAGGGGTCTAGCAGTGGGAGGAAACCGGGTGATCCTGAAAAAACACACAGGTTGGACGGGCGACCTACTCCTTGTCACGTACGGAAAGATGCCCCAGCAGTCAAAATAGGTCAAAATAGGCGATTTCGGTTTCTAGTGTCGAAACATCGTTGCGGTCATTTTAAAAGATTGTCTTTTAAGGATAATGTGTATAGTACTAACACCTATCACATACAGAAGAGGCGATAACATTTCTTTGCATTTGTAATTTCAAAATTAATTAAAACCAATATTAAATTCCGAAAATCGTTTTTTTGCTAAAACTCTTTTTTTTGTAATGTGATCAAAATGGGGGTAAAGCATAGAGTGCGGGTGGTAATGGGCGTATTGTGTCCAAATTTCATAGTTTTCGGACAATTGGTGCCGGTGTCACGGCGAAATTCCACTTTTTTCCCCTCATGGAAGCCGTAAATTGACTTGAGGCCAGGGTCCTTGAAGTTGTACAGCTGCGCCCGGTGACCAATATTTATTTTACGGGGAATAAGTGATAATTCATATGATAGCAGTAAATAATTAAAATATTTCATAGGGATTATAATAATATGTATATCATGTCTGGGTATTACAGGGTTAAAACCAATATTAAATTCCGAAAATCGTTTTTTTGCTAAAACTCTTTTTCTTTAATGGGATCAAAATAGGGGTAAAGCACAGAGTCCGGGATGGGAATGGGCGTATTGTGTCCAAATTTCATGGTTTTCGGACAATCGGTGCCGGTGTCACGGCGAAATTCCACTTTTTTCCCCTCATGGAAGCCGTAAAATGACAGAAAAAAAACGACGAAAGGCAGGTGACAAGAACAAACGACTTGAACGAATGCAGGTATCACCTTGAAATTTTCAGGGTACCTAGGTACCAACGTGAAAAGTTGCTCGCCGAAATTTAGTACTCATGGTACCGTTGGTTCCTGTGTAGCGCATGCGCGAATTCAAAACCAGCTAAACTCGAAAACAACCTTGTCGGCACGGAAAACATCAAAGGAGAAATTCGAATTTTTGAAATATTCAAATACCAAACATTCGACCATGATCCAGGCTATCCTGAAATGTAATAATTTCGGTAATAGGAGACACATTCTCTAAGTCACGACCAATTGTGTATGTTTTCAAGCCCATTAATGTGGATTTTTCACTATTTTTCATTTTCAATTCCAAATGGCGTCCATCAGTTGACCTAAATCAAAATTCTACAGCCTACATATTATGGGTTTTCCTTCAAGGATTTGGAACATATAATCTCCTTGTCTGTAAGTAAAATATCAAAAAAGCCTTAGCAATATTTCACATTTCAAGATGGTGGCACTTCCGGTTTGGGCTACAAACTCCATTTTTTGTGTACGAATCAATAGTGTCGTAACTAGTAAAGAAATACAATTTCAAGGCAATCGGACCTATATTTCGTCGATTTTTTTTAAAACTTTGATCCTTAATTTCATCAAGGGGAGATAATACAGAAAATTTCTAATGACATTTTTCAAGTTGCCTCGGTAAGATCTACTTACATACTCAATTTCGTGAAAATCGTGCAACTATTAAAGAAGTTGTCAAGTTGATTTTAACTTTCGGTTCGAAATTACAGCGACGAATTTTTGAAATTCTAAAATCCGAAATTGCAGATTTGAAGTAAATGATTCAAGGTACTCAAAGAATTGTTTTTTAGTAAAATAGGTCAAAAAGTCACAAAGTTACAGCAATGTAGGTCAAATGCATTCGTTCGTAAAATTCGGTGATTTCGGATGTATAAAACGTTTTGAAAACATACCTATTCCAAAGCCACAACCCATTCTTTGGGGGGGGGGGGGTAGGTCAAAGTTTCAGAAAGATCCTACGGTTAGATTCTGAGATATAAGATTTGCAGGAAAAACACACAAAAAAAAAAAAAAATAATAATAATAATAATAATAATAATAATAACTAGATCTGCATAGCAGATATCAAAGCTTTCATATAAACTGCAAAAGGGGTTATTAGAATCTATGAATCAACAATCATTTTGACGGAAGATATTCTCTCGGCTAAAAAATCTTTTTTCTCTCAGCTACGAGAGATACGTAGAATTAAACCGGCCCAGAGCCGACCGTGTTGATAAGAAGCCGCTTATTTGACATTGACACATAACTGAAGGTGAATAGGCCTACCCGTCCAGTTAATACAAGGGGCAATCTCACATCGGTCCACTAAAGAGAGGCACATACTAGTCGCCTCCTACTTCCCCAAGACATTTAGTCCAGAGAGAGAGAGAGAGAAATGGGGTTTAACGTCCACTCGACACAAACTAGGTCATTTCGGGACTAACATATGGTTTAACTTTATTTCAATAATTCGCTTGCGCGTAGGTGTCTTTAGCAGTGGGAGGAATCCGGAGGACCTGGAGAAAACCCACGAGGTTGGACAGGCGACCCTACTCCTTGTCACGTACAACCGGGGATTCGAAACCACGCCAGTAGACTCAATGACAGGCTTTATGATACAGCGCGCACGTGCTAACCATTCAGCCATCCAACCCCCCTACATTTAGTCCAAACCTTGACTCTCATACATATAAACCATTTAGTACTACATGTACATGTATTTCGTACTTATATCATATTAAACCCCTCGACCGCCATGTTGAATCACACAGTATTTAACGTTGTATATCCTAACATCTTTATGAAATCAACGACAAATCTAAACTTGGGCACTCCAACCATTTTTATTGTTACATCATTCAGTTTTTTTTAAAATAAGGAATTCTATCACAAATTAAAGTGAAGACTGGACCACTAAACTAGTTACCTTTATTTCAATGGGAATTGGTTTATTATATGTGCAGTGCAGTTTTAGGTCAGTTTATGTGTAAATTAAGGGAGCTATACATAGGCCAGTAACCTTTTTGTAGTCATTTGACTAAAAAAAACTTGCGGAAAGGAACTCCGTAGGACAAGCCACTACTGTGGCAGGAGTAAGCCGGAAGACATCAGTAGTGGAACCATTTCTAAGTTAATCCCGAAGTGCGTTGCTATTGTAAGAATATATAAAATGGGGTTTACGTTCCCGCTTTTTTGCTGTAGTTTGAGTAATGAGTTAGAGCGTATATTTTGTAGTCAAAAAATCATTGCAAATAGAAGACCTCATCACCACCACCACCACCCTGTAATACACTAGCTAGCTTGTGTATTTCCATATTCCATTTCCGAGAGATAGATAGAGAACACGCGAAATATAAAGTGATTTTTCTTACAATCAGGGACAATAATTCATGAAGTTACGATTCGATATGCGCAAATATCGAAAGGAACCATATCTTTGGGTTATAAACATGCATGTCAAGTTTCATCAAAATCTTTCACTGTGAAAAACCGGGGCTAAGTCATCTGAAATCAAACAAATTTTACAATGTAGGTAGTGAAAACAAAATGTTATGTTAAGCGTTGTTCGAGGGTGGGGTGGGTGCATAAAATTCTAAATGCAAAGGGCTATTTTTCGTGCACGCCAATATGCACACAGGATTTCGAATTTTCGTCCTACCCAAAAAACTGCACGCAAAGTTAGTTGTCGGGCCTTCGGTCAAGAACCACGGACAAAGGGAGAGAACGGGGACCTCTGTTTTGCATACCATCCTTGTACCATGGACGAGGGGACGGGCGTTTTTCGTCCCATCGAAACGACTAGACACAGATCCTTGCTAGGCCTTCCATACTTCACCACTGCCAAAGGGGAACCACTTTGACCTCGGGTTTTCGTGCCATCCGAACGACTAGACACTAATCCTTGCAAGGCCTTCCGTTCTGCACAAATGAGCCACTCTGGCCTCGTTTTGTCGTAACATACAAACGACTAGACAATGTTTCATAATTTAGTCATGTTCGCGTGGGTGGGTTGGCAGCAGAATTGATATGTACATGATAGTGACACGAGGAGGAGCTGGGGGGGGGGGGGGTAGCGGGGTGTACACAAATCACACAAATCAGAGCTTTGTAATACACGCATATACTTGATATACTAAATACACAAATGGCTGAATTTCGAGACATTTCTGGCACTCTTTTAACACATAATGAGAACACTGCATTAATTTCTATATATCAATAAAATATGCCTCAGACCCATTGTATCATATATGATACACTAAATTTCGACATTGATTTTCAGAAAAAAATATTGTTTATTTTTAAATTTGAATTAGACTAGTAACAAAATATATTTTCTGGCAACAAATAGCATATAAATAAAAATAGATTTACTTTCTGATTATTTTTTTTAAATGAAATCATTCCAGGGCTTTTATTGACATTTCAGAAAATGTAGAGTTGGTCATATGCACTTGAGGCCAGGGTCCGTGAAGTTGTACAGCTGCACCCGGTGACCGATATTTATTTAACGGGGAATAAGTGATAATTCATATTATAACAGTAAATAATTAAAATATCCCATAGGGATTTTAATAATATGTATAGCATGTCTGGGTATTACAGGGTTAAAACCAATATTAAATTCCGAAAATCGTTTTTTTGCTAAAACTCTTTTTTTTTTAATGGGATCAAAATGGGGGCAAATCACAGAGTCCGGGGTGGTAATGGGCGTATTGTGTCCAAATTTCATGGTTTTCGGACAATCGGTGCCGGTGTCACGGCGGAATTCCACTTTTTTCCCCTCATGGAAGCCGTAAATTGACTTAGAAAAAAAACGACGAAAGGCAGGTGACAAGAACAAACGACTTGAACGAATGCAGGTATCACCTTGAAATTTTCAGGGTACCTAGGTACCAACGTGAAAAGTTGCTCGGTAAGATCTACTTATATACTGAATTTCATGAAAATCGTGCAACTATTAAAGAAGTTGTCAAGTTGATTTTAACTTCCGGTTCGAAATCACAGCGACGAATTTTTGAAATTCGAAAATCCGAAATAGCAGATTTGAAGTAAATGATTCATGGTACTCAAGGAATTTTTTTTTAGTAAAATAGGTCAAAAAGTCATAAAGTTACAGCAATGTAGGTCAAATGCATTCGTTCGTAAAATTCGGTGGGGGTCAAAGTTTCAGAAAGATCCCACGGTTAGATTCTGAGATATAAGATTTGCAGGAAAAACACACAAATAATAATAATAATAATAATAATAATCTTAACAGAAACAATAAGCTTTCATATGTAATACATATGAAAGCTTAATAATAATAATAACTAGATCTGCTACTGTCCCATGCAGATATGAAAGCTTTCATATTCATCGTCACGTGACATGGATTATATCAAGTATCTTAAAAGACAAAAGAACAACAAAAAATAATTATCAAAATCGGTGAAAAAGTCGCGAAGTTACAAATCTAAATATAGTGAGAAACATTGCACCCGGGCAACAAAATAATCTGAAAACTAAAGGGAAATAACTAAGCGTTGGATTGCTGTAATCGGAATGACTTTCCGTTCCAGAAGTTTCAGAAAAATGGATGAGAATATGAAACGAAAATGGCGGGAAAGAACTAAAAAGGGGCAGGAAAATATCAAAAAAATAAATGAAATAACTTTGAACGAAACTAACATTGTTTGAATCAGATTGATCTTAGCTGTTCGAATATTTAGGTTAAATTTGTAAATTTTGAAAATTAAAGGCATAAATTGTCCTGTTAACAACTTTGTCGGCACGTAAAAGGTCAAAGGCGAAATACGAAATTTTGAAAATTTTCAAACACCAAAAAATCGATCTTGATCTCGAGCTATCCTGAAATGGATTAATTTCAGAAATAAGAGAGGCATTGAACATATTACAGCCTATTGTGGGTTATTTTCACGTCTGTTCAAGTGGATTTTTCACTGTTCTTCATATTCAATTCCAAATGGAGACCGTCTTTTTTTTTCTTTTTTTTGCTAAAACTCTTTTTTTTTAATCGGATCAAAATGGGATTAGGGCACAAGGTCCGGATGGCAATAGGCGTATTGTGTCCAAATTTCATGGTTTTCGGACAATCGGTGCAGGAGTCGTGGCGATATTCCACTTTTTTCGCACTTACTGAAGCCGTAAATGGCGGAAAAAGCCAAACGACTGGAACCGTGTGAAGAACAAACGACCTGAACGAATGCAGGTATCGCCTTGATTTTCTTAGGGCACCTAGGTAACAGCGTGAAAAGTTCCTCGCCGGAATTCGGTAGTCATCGTAGCTTTGGTTCCAGCGTGGCGCATGCGCGAAGTCAAAAAAAATTACGATCGATTTTGGGATTTGGGGTATATTTCGGAGTGGTTTGGTATGTGACGGTGGATCGGGGACCCGGATTGATCTATTATAATAAGCATTGAAGAATGAGCAAATTTTCGCTACTGGGGTTGATTTGCTCTGCCCAGACAACGTTCCGTTGGGCCGATTGCCTTCAAATTTGCACGGGATGTACCTTGGGATTCAAGCTATTACATATTAAAGATAGAAGAGTCTGGAATTCCGAGAACGTTGACAATAAATTCGAAACCAACACCCACCGATCAAAGTTTTTTTGCTTAAAAAATTGCCGTATTTTATCGAATTTTTATTTTTCTTGATATCTGAACATTTTCTCCTTTTAATATGTGGTAAATATCATCGCGGCGCAGCCAACCGCTAGAAATTCCAGAGATTTGGACCACCGGAAGGATGCCTCAGCAGTCAAAAAAGGTCAAAATAGGCGATTACGGTTTCTAGTGTCGATACATCGTTGCGGTCATTTTAAAAAATTGTCTTTTAAGGATAATGTGTATAGTACTAATACCTATCACATACGGGAGAGGCGATAAAATCTCTTTGCATTTGCAATTTCAAAATTAATTAAAACCAATATTAAATTCCGAAAATCGTTTTTTTGGCTAAAACTCTTTTTTTTATGGGATCAAAATGGGAGTAAAGCACAGAGTCCGGGGTGGTAATGGGCGTATTGTGTCTAAATTTCATGGTTTTCGGACAATCGGTGCCGGTTTCGCAGCGAAATTTCACCTTTTTCCCCTTATAGAAACCGTAAATTGACATGGAGCCGTGCCAAGAACAAACGACTTGAACGAACGCAGGTATCACCTTGAAATTTTCAGGGTACCTAGGTACCAGCGTGAAAAGTTCCTCGCCGGAATTTGGTTTTCATGGTACCTTTGGTTCGAGCGTAGCGCATGCGCGAATTCAAAACCAGCTAAACTCAAAGCAACCTTGTCGGCACGGAAAACATCAAAGGCGAAATTCGAATTTTTGAAATATTCAAATACCAAACATTCGACCATGAGCCAGGCTATCCTGAAATGTATTAATTTCGGTAATAGGAGATAGATCCTCTAAATCACGACCAATTGAGTGGGTTTTCAAGCCCATTAATGTGGATTTTTCACTATTTTTCATTTTCAATTCAAAATAGCGTCCATCATTTGCCAAAAATCAAAATTCTACTGGCTACATTTTATGGGCTTTCCTTCAAGGATTTGGAAAATATAATTCCCTTGTCTGTAAGTAAAATATCAAAAAAGCCCTAGCGATATTTCACATTTCAAGATGGTGGCACTTCCGGTTTGGACTACAAACTCCATTTTTTTGTGTACTAATCAGTAATTACTTGTCTAGTATCGAAAAAAAAAATTAGATCATTCTGACCTATATTTCGATGATTTTTTTGAAAATTTTGAGGGGAGATAATTTAGCAAATTTCTAATCATATTTGTGAAGTCGCATTGGTAAGATCTACTTACATGCTAAATTTCATGAAAATCGTGCAACTATTAAAGAAGTTGGCAAGTTGGTTTCAACTTCCGGTTCGAAATCACAGCGACGAATTTTCGAAATTCGAAAATCCGAAATTGCGGATTTGATGTAAATGTTTAAAGGTACTCAAAGAAAAAAGAATTAGTAAAATAGGTCTCATAGTCACAGAGTTATTGGTATGAAGGTCATTTTCTGCGTTTGTAAAATTCGGTGATTTCGGATTCGTAAAACGTTTTGAAAATATATTTAAGCAAAAGCTGCCACCCAATTTTGGAGGGGTAGGTCAAAGTTTCAGAAAGATCCTATGGTTAGATTCTGAGAAATCCGATTTGCAGAAAGTACACAAAAAAAAAATAAATAATAATAATAATAACTAGACCTGCAAGCAGCACTGAACCGGCTTTCAGGAATCAGACAGGAAGTGTGTCATACAATAGCCCATTTATCGAGCTACCAAACGATACTTTAGATGTTTTGATCCGGTCACACCCGACGGTGAAATCCCGATTGTTGCAAGAGCAACGATTTTTTTTACTGTCTTTTTTTTTTTTAAATATCGAATATTTATTTGACTACTTCCTGTTTACGGATCATTATCGGGATAGATTTAACAAGTGGTATGTGAACTTAACTTCCTGTACCTGAAGTTTCAGAAAGATCCATAGGACATTATACCATTAGAAGCAGATTTACAGATATAACGATTTTTCTACTTTTGTCAAAGATTGTGGCCTTTTTGGACCATTTATTCTATATTGAGGCTTTTGAATTTGGATTCACGCCATAGACCACCGTGAGGACTCTAAGTAACATAGGTTTAAGAAAGGAAATAATAGAAGTTTTCGAAATAAAAGCGTCTGAATAGGCTCAAAAAAAGAAAATAATAGATTTTCAGCGTTCCATTATATATTGCCTAACCCGCGAATTTTTACCATTTAGATGTCATAAGATCGTCCATTGTTCGAACTATCCAATGACACTTTAGTTGTTTTGATTCGGTGAAATCTGGCGTAGTAATCACTTTTTTCGCAAGATCGCCATTTTTTTTTACTTTTTACGTTTTTTTTTCTCAAAATATCGGAAATTTTTTGACTACTTCCATTTTTTGCGGTTGTTAAAGCTATCCCGACAATGATCCAAAAACCGGAAGTAGTCGAAAAAATATCCGATATATTCAGAAAAAAAAACACCATAAAAAGTAAAAAAAAATGGTGATCTTGCGAAAAAAGTTATTACTACGTAAGATTTCGCCGAATAAAAACAACTAAAGTGTCTTTGGAGATCCCGAACAATGGACAATCGTATGAAATCTAAATGGTAAAAATTCGCTTGTTAGGCAATATAAAATGAAACGCTGAAAATCTATTATTTTCCTTTTTGGAGCCTATTCAGACGCTTTTATCTCAAAAACTTCTCTTATTTCCTTTCTTAAACTTCTGTTACTTGGAGTCCTAACGGTGGTCTATGGTGTGAATCCAAATTTAAAAGCCTCAATATAGTATAAATTTAAAAACCTTAATATAGTATAAATGGTCCAAAAGGGCCACAATCTTTGAAAAAAAGTCGAAAAATCGTTATATCTGTAAATCTGCTTCTAATGGTATAAGGGAGGTAAAATTGTCCAATGGATCTTTTTGAAACTTCTGGTACAGGAAGTTAAGTTCCCATACCACTTGTTAAATCTATCCCGATAATGATCCGTAAACAGGAAGTAGTCTCCAAAATATTCGATATTTTTTTTTAAAAAAATAGACAGTAAAAAAATCGGTGCTCAGAAACAAACGGGATTTCACCGTCGGGTGTGACCGGATCAAAACATCTAAGTATCGTTTCGTAACTTGATAAATGGGCTATTGTATGACACACTTCCTGTCTGATTCCTGAAAGCCGGTTCAGTGCTGCTTGCAGGTCTAGTTATTATTATTATTTACCGCGTGAGCCTATTTCCCCATGATCGGAAACAGATATTGATCTGGAACCAAATTTTCTATTGGGAAACCATGTGATGGTTACTTGATAAAGTATTTTTGAAACTTCTGCGCAGACCGGAAGTGGCCGATATTTGAACGGTAGCAATAAATCAAAAAGCGGCCGTGGTTTCGCCAATTCTTTACCTATTTTAAAACAATTCACATTTTTGGAAACCCTGAATCTTTTCCGAGACAATGGCTATCTCACATTTTTGAATTTCGAACATTCATCTATGGCTTTTGTCGTTCGAAAACTGAAAATTTAAATTTTTACAAAAAATTTTTTTGTTTATAAATATTTTTTACTCGTGTTTTACACAAAATTAACGAGTCATCTGACTTGGGCAAAAATGTGAAATTTTTTTGTAATTTTCCTTGGCTAATTCAGTTTTTCAGTTCTAGATTAATTGTTTATTGCTCGATTTGTATAAAACAAAGTTCATATACTCCGTTGTCTTAATTGTCATTTTTTTTTGTTACCGATAGAGATATCTGTCGGCACCGGAAGTGGCTTAATTTTACCAAAAACTACGATTTTGACAGTTAGGTACCATTTCTCGAAAGCAAATATTATTTTTTTAAAAAAACTGATCTAACTAAAAGAGTGTGGCCTTTAAAGGCGCACAAAATATTGGGATCGGTTTTTTTAATTTCGATTTCATTTTCGAGCAAATTCGATTAAGAGGTGAAAAAAGGTGTAAAATTGACCTATTTACAACCCATTCAGGCTTTTCAGATTTTAAAATATTTCTACGTAACTTTTATAAACTTGTAGCTATAATCTATACGAAGAAAATGTATGTTAAAATTAGTTTGTAATATAAGCAGTTACCTAGAAATGGGCAATTTTGCATAAGTCACTGTTTTCGTTATTTTGCCTGTAAAATAGTCAATTATTATTGGATTTTCACAAAAGTGACACCATTTGATTCAAAAAGCAAGTATGCGTCGTATCAAATTAATTACAATTTAAAATTGACACCGGAAGTGACGCCATTTTGTCAAAAAATGCATTTTTAACTTTTAAAATCAATATTTTTTTCAACCAAGAATTATTTAATATGTATTAATAATTTTAACTTTTGGTTTACATTCACATATTAATAAAATTCATAAGGTCATATAGATTTCATAAAATTGTTTCTAACTTGTTCAGTTGCGGAGAAATAGGCGATTTTCAACAGGTCACTTTTCAAGGTTTTTGGTCCATAAAAGTGTCAATTATTATTCGATTTTCATAAAAATTTTCCCTGTGTGATACCTAATGCCATTTACAATTTCATACAAGTAATTTAAGATTTTCATTATCACCGGAAGTAACGTAATTTGGGCAAAAGCTGTATTTTTAGCCTTCAAAACAGATATTTTATTCAAATGATTTGTAATGTTTTTTAAAATTATGATATTTGATTCCAATCACCAAATAGATTGAACCCATACAGTCATATCGATACCAGAAAATGGTTTCTAACTTGTACGGTTGCAGAGAAATAGACGGTTTTATACAAGTCACTTTTCAAGGTTTTTGGTCTATAAAAGTGGCAATTGTTATTCGATTTACATAAAATTTTCACCATGTGATGCCTTATGCCATTTCTGATTTCATAAAACTAATTGAACATTTTCATTATCACCGGAAGTACTTACACTTACATGTAACAAATGTATAAAATGAATTGATATTGCTGGATTTGGTTGATTCGGCGTCCATTTTATTTGATATGTGCAATGCTTATGTGGAAACCTGTTTAATGGTTTCATTGGTACCGGAAGTGACATATGTTTAGGGTAACGTGGCACCGGCGAAACCGTAGTCATAAAAATATTCGAAATTAGAAAAGAAAACACAGTGAAAATCGGTGCTCTTGCAAAAATCGTGATTTCACGGTCGGGTGTGACCCGATCCAAACACCTAAAGTATCGTTTGGTAGCTCGATGAATGGGCTATTGTATGACACACTTCCTATCTGATTCCTGAAAGCCGGTTCAGGATTACTAAAATTATTATTATTATTAAGCTTTCATATGTATAACATATGAAAGCTTATTGTTTCTGTTAAGATTATTATTATTATTCCTATTATTATTATTATTTTTTTTTTTTTTTTGTGTCATTTCTACAAATCGGATTTCTCAGAATCTAACCATAGGATCAATCTGAAACTTTGACCTACCCCCCAAAAAATGGGGTGCGAATGTTGATTAAATATATTTTCAAACCGTTTTTCGAATCCGAAATCACCGAATTTTACGAACAAATTCATTTGACCTACATTACTGTAACTTTGTAACTATTTGACATATTTTACTAATTCTTTTTTTGATGGTGCCTTAAAACATTTACTTAAAATCTGTAGTTTCGAATTTTCGAATTTCGAAAATTCGTCGCTGTGATTTTGAACCGGAAGTTGAGATCAATTTGACAACTTCTTTAATAGTTGCACGATTTTCATGAAATTTAGAATGTAAGTAGATCATATTAATGCGACTTCAAAAATATCATTAGAAATTTTCTAAATTATCTCCCCTCCCTTGATGAAATTAAGGATCAAAGTTTTCAAAAAAATCGACGAAATATAGTTCAGATTGCCTTGATTTTTTTTTTCTTTACTAGCTACGACACTACTGATTCGTACACAAAAAATTGTTTTGTAGCTCAAACCGGAAATGCCACCATCATGAAATGTGAAAATTACATAAGGCTTTTTTGATATTTTACTTATAGACAAGGCAATTATATTTTCCGAATCCTTGAAGGAAAGCCGAACAACGGTAGAGAACACAATTTTGATTTCCGGCAAATGATGGACGCCATTTTGAATTGAAAATGACAATTAGTGAAAAATCCACATTTATGGGCTTGAAAACATATACAATTGGTCGTGACCTAGAGAATATGTCTCCTATTACCGAAATTAATACATTTCAGGATAGCCTGGATCATGGTCGAACGTTTGGTATTTGAATATTTCAAAAATTCGAATTTCTCCTTTGATGTTTTCAGTGCCGACAAGGTTGTTTTCGAGTTTAGCTGGATTTGACTTCGCGCATGCGCTACGCTGGAACCAAAGGTACCATGAGTACTAAATTCCGGCGAGCAACTTTTCACGTTGGTACCTAGGTACCCTGAAAATTTCAAGGTGATACCTGCATTCGTTCAAGTCGTTTGTTCTTGTCACCTGCCTTTCGTCAATTTACGGCTTCCATGAGGGGAAAAAAGTGGAATTTCGCCGTGACACCGGCACCGATTGTCCGAAAACCATGGAATTTGGACACAATACGCCCATTACCACCCCGGACTCCGTACCTTACTCCTATTTTGATCCGATTAAAAAAAAAGAGTTTTAGCTAAAAAACGATTTTCGGAATTTAATATTGGTTTTAAGCCTGTAATACCCAGCATATCAGATATGCACACCTACATGATATACATATTATTATAATCCCTATGAAATATTTTAATTATTTACTGCTATAATATGAATTATCACTTATTCCCCGTTAAATAAATATCGGTCACCCGGTGCAGCTGTACAACTTCAAGGACCCTGGCCTCAAGTCAATTTACGGCTTCCATGGGGGAAAAAGTGGAATAACGTCGTGACACCGGCACCGATTGTCCGAAAACCATGAAATTTGGACACAATACGCCCATTACGACCCCGGACTCTGTGCCTTTCTCCCATTTTGATCCGATTTAAAAAAAACAGTTTTAGCAAAAAACCGATTTTCGGAATTTAATATTGGTTTTAATTAATTTTGAAATTGCAAATGCAAAGAGATTTTATCGCCTCTTCCGTATGTGATAGGTATTGGTACTATACACATTATCCTTAAAAGACAATTTTTTAAAATGACCGTAACGATGTATCGACACTAGAAACCGAAATCGCCTATTTTGACCTTTTTTGACTGCTGAGGCATCCTTCCGATGGTCCAAATCTCTGGAATTTCTAGCGGTTGGCTGCGCCGCGATGATATTTATCAGATATTAAATTGAGAAAATCCTCAGATATCAAGAACAATAAAAATTCGATAAAATACGGCAATTTTTTAAGCAAAAAACCTTTGATTGTTGGGGGTGGGTTTTGAATTTATTTTGAACGTTCTCGGAATCCAACACTCTATTTTTAATATGTGATAGCTAGATTCCCAAGGTACATTCTGTGCAAATTTGAAGGCAATCGGAGCACAGGAACGTTGCCTGGGCAGAGCAAATCAACCCGGTCGCGAAAATTTGCTCATTCTTCAAAGTGATTATCATATTGTGTTATGATCGCCATGTTAGATCAATCTGAGTCCCTGATCCACCGTCACCTACCAAACCACTCCGAAATCCCAAAGTCGACCGTAATTTCTTTTTACTTCGCGCATGCGCTACGCTGGAACCAAAGCTACGTTGACTACCAAATTCCGGCGAGGAACTTTTCACGTTGGTACATAGGTGCACTGAAAACTTCAAGGCGATACCTGCATTCGTTCAGGTTGTTTGTTCTTGACACGGTTCCTGCCGTTCTTTTTTTTCCGCCATTTACGGCTTCTGTAAGGGCGAAAAAAGTGGAATTTCGCCACGACACCGGCACCGATTGTCCCAAAACCATGAAATTTGGACACAATACGCCCATTACCACTCTGTGACTTACTCCCATTTTGATGACTTTATCACACATTAAATATTATATGCCATCGGTTAATTTTTATACGCCCACATTGAAATGTGGTCGTATATTGTCGTCGCCGCCGTCCGGCCAACTAAAGTTAATATCCGATTACTTTAAATTTATACACAGTGTCTAGAGGCTAAATTCAATATCCGATTGACTTTAAATTTATACACAGTGTTTAAGGTCATGAGATGAAGAAGCCAATTGATTTTCAGCGATTTCCGATAACTACTGTCAGAGTTATGGCCCTTCATCACTTAAAAAAAATCTTGTGGATGCTCTAGAGGCCAAAGTTAATGTCCGATTGACTTTAAATTTATACACAGTGGTTAAGGTCATGAGACGAAGTAGGCGATTGATTTTCAGCGATATCTGATATTTACTGCCAGAGTTGTGGCCCCGGATCACTTCAAAATATCTTGTGGACGCTCTAGAGGCCAAAGTTAATATCCGATTGACTTTAAATTTATGCGCTGTGTTTAAGGTCGTGACACGAAGATGCCTACAGTATTGATGTTCAGCGATATCTGATATTTACTGCCATTTCCGATAATTACCGTCAGAGTTATTGCCCTTGATCACTTTAACAAATCTTGTGGACGCTCTAGAGGCTAAATTCAATATCCGATTGACTTTAAATTTATACAGTGTTTAAAGTCATGAGATGAAGAAGCCAATTGATTTTCAGCGATTTCCGATTGAATCCTTTGAAAATCACACCTAACTCTAAAACTAAAGGCAAGAAACTGGCCGGTTTACATTGAAGCACAACTAATTCCTGTCCCGCGTACTCTGTATATAATATACGGTTTTCTAAATATGCCTTGGATGGTAGCCACAAGTCGACAATTTTTGTTTTGTATTTTTCCCATTGTGTTCATAAGGTAAATGTAATTTTTCAGATACCTGATGACATTTATACTTATTGTTTCAATAGATTCTAATAACCCCCTTTGCAGTTAATATTATTATTATTATTATTTACCGCGGGAGCCTAGATCTCCATGATCGAAAACAGATATCGATCTGGAATTAGATTTTCTATTGGGAAACCATGTGGTGGCTACTTGATAAAATATTTTTGAAATTTCTGCGCATACCGGAAGTGACCGAACTTTGTACGTTGTCTAAAAATTGAAAATTGGCCATAGTTTCGTCAATTCTTTATCCATTTTCAAGCAAATTACATTTTTGGAATCCCTGAATCTTTTCTGAGACAATGGCTATCTCACATTTTTCAATTTCGAACATTCGTCTATGATTTTTATCGTTCGAAAATTGAAAACATGTTGTTTACGAGACAATTTTTGTTATTTTTCAAAATTTTCAAATTTGACTTACATTTTTGGATACCTGAAGTCCATCCGATTCCAGTAATATAAGTTTTATTCAGAGTTATCGCCCTTTATTTTTCGATTTTTTTTCGAATTTTTTTCCCATTTTGTGAGCTCGGGTTTCGTTTTATGGCAGAATTGACGTTTCTGAAACTTCTGGAACATGAAGTTATAGTCGAAATAATATGCGATATTTTGAAAAAAACGTGAAAAATTGGTGTTTTGGGTAAAAACACGATTTCTCCGTCCGATATCAACGGATTAAACAAATTAAGGTATCATTTGGTCGGGCGGTGATTGGACCACTGAATGATACCCAATTCCTGCGGATACTATGATCAGGAAGCAAAATATGGCACGCTGAAAATCAAGTATTTTCTGATTTTTAGCATTTTTGGACGCCTGTATCTCAAAAACTACGCCAGCGATTTTTATCACACTTTCTCTATCGAGAGACCTTGTGGTAGTCTTGTGTACAAAGCATTCCATTATGACTTTGGAATATCTGGAATAGGTGAAATAACGGACTGAAAATCGAAAAAAGTCGAAAAATCGTGAAATTTTGGAAAATGCTCTACTATTTTTTTATTTTAAGAGATTTTCAAAAAAAGGTTGTATATTCTTATAGCTGACCTAATTACGATTCTAACGATGTATAATATGTATGTAGTTATTGAAATTTAATTTTCGATATTTTAATTTTTTTGCATTGTTGGCACTTTTGAACATAGGATTTCTCAGGGGCATTTTATGTGATCAGATAATGTAATACATCATTACAGAGCCCTGTGGCTATTTTAGTGCCAGAACCGGCTATTAAAACTATTCCGACAATAATAACCATACCGGAAGTATTCAAAAAATGAAAAAAAAAAGGTTAAAAACATTGTCGCACTTGCGAAAAAATTGATTTCTCCCTTAGGTAATAGCGGACCAAAAGAACTAAAGTGTCGTTGGATAGCCCTATTAATGGACCATCATATGGTATCTAAATAATACGATTTTGACGGTAAGGAAATAAATTATTGTATGAAGAAAAATCTACTATTTTCCGATTTTTTAACATTCTGAGATGCCATTTTCTCGAAAACGACGCCTACGATTTTTCTTAAACTTTTCTTACTCAAAGTCCTATCGGTTGTCTATATAGTGAATCCAAAATGAAAAGCATTGAAATAATATAGGTGGTCCAAAAATGGCCTCAAACTTTGAAAAAAATTGAAAAATCGTTAAATTTTTGGAAAAGCTTTGATTTATCTTTTTTTCCAAAACTACTCATTGGATGTTTCTGACACTTCTGGTACAGAAAGTTAAGTATCCAAAGAACTTCATAAAGCTATCACGACAATGATCGTAAAACCGGAAGTAGTCGAAAAAATGTCCGATATTTTGAAAAAAAAAATTTTAATTTTTTTTTACGAAAATCTTTTTTATTTATGAATATTTTTTGATGGTATTTTACACAGGGTTAAAATATCATCCTACTTGAGCAGAAATGAGAAAAAAAAATATCTCGGTAATTTGCGTTAGCCGCCATCGGCTAATTTATTTATTGTTCGATTTGTATAAAGCAAAGTTCATATGCTTCGTGGTCCCAATTGTAATTTTTTTTGTTACGGTGAAATTTTTCTGTCGGCAACTGAAGTGACGTAATATTAACTCTAACACCTCTGTTACAGGAAGTTAAGTATCTATTGGACTATCTTATGATACCAAATTCATATGGATACTACAAAAAAGCAGCAAAATATGGTACGCTGAAAGTCAAGTATTGTCTGATTTTGAGCGTTTTTGGACGCCCATATCTTGAAAACTACTCAAGCGATTTTTCTGAAACATTCTCTAGCGAGAGTCATCTCGGTAGTCTCGTGTACGATACATTCCATTTTAAAGACTTTGAAATATCTTGAATAGGTCAAATAGCGGGCTGAATATCGAAAAAAGTCGAAAAATCGTGAAATTTTGGAAAATGCTCTATTATTTTCTTATTTTATGAGATAACGATTATGTATTGAGTTATTGAAATTTTTCTGAAACTTTCTCTATCGAGATACCCTTTGGTAGTCTTGTGTACGAAACATTCCTTTAAGACTTTGATATATCTGGAATAGGTCAAATAACGACCTGAAAACCGAAAAAAGTCGCAAAATCGTGTAATTTTGGAAAATGCTCTATTTTTTTATTTTAAGAGATTATCAAAAAAAAGTTACATATTCAGATAGCTGATGTAATTACGATTTTAACGATGTATAATATGTATTGAGTTATTGAAATTTGATTTTCGACATTTTGACATTTTTGGCACCTTTGAACATAGTATTTCTCAGGTGCATTTTTGTCTGATCAGATAATGTAATAAACCATAACAGGGCCCTACGGTTATTTAAGTGCCCAAACCGGTTATTAAAACTACCACGACAGTAATCTCCACACCGGAAGTATCCAAAAAATGTTTAAAAAGGTTTAAACATATGGCGCTTTTGCGAAAACTTGATTTCTTTGTCAGATATTAGCGGACCAAAGTGTCGTTGGATAGCTCCATGGATAAGCCAATGAAATGATTCGTTGCAACGAGTGAGTATTCCACTAGAAACATCAACGCTATCTGGTTAATAAACGTCCGACGTTATACGAAACGATATATAGATCTGTATGTAATGTGATTGCTGTGTGGGATTAGGGGATTGTGCCTGGACCATGGTGTTCTTTGTATGTTGTCAAGTCCTCCATTCTACACCACTGTGGAGGGTGATCTGCTAAAACAATACTGTTGAAATATCTTGGTTTACATGCAATCGAACACAGGACCACTCCAATGTATGCGTGGGACCTTGGTTTTATTTCCCATTCAAATCAGGGCCGGTAGAAGTTCTTCTCGATTTGGGAGAGGCTTCCACCCTAGGTCCTTATAGGAGAGGGTCCAGGGGCCGCAATAACCTGGAGAAAAAGAGTACTTGCTGCAAAATTATTGTTGGATGGTGACCCCCCCCCCCCCCCCCCGTCGGGCCTGTAAATGACTGTTCCGTGCTAGACCCTATTAATTATAACAATGCACTTTCTTAGCCAATACCATGATCAATGACAGGACCGCTAGGTCAGCCAGTCAACGCCTTACTCACCGAGCCACAACGATTTGTAAGGATTCTATTTTTTGTTCCAGTTGTGGAGTTATCTGTCCGTGCACAGGATGATATGACTGTGCATCCGAATATATTATGACCGAGGGTCAAATGATGGATGCATAGGTCAATTTTATGGGGGGAATTTGGTCCAACGGCTTCACTATGACATACATTTAATTCTAATTCTGAATGTTAGGAGTCTGTAGTTGCCTACTATGAAAAATCAAGTAATTATATGATGCCCCAATCAAAAGGAACAACCCTGTAAACCAAAAGTACAACGTACTATGAGAGAAACCTTGCCCAGATAGTGGTTCTACAGTCTACTGTTATTTTAAATTCCAACTTCACAGGGATCTTATCATGCATGGCAATTATGGGAGAGAACGAAATGGGGTTTAGCGTCCACTCGACACAAACTAGGTCATTTCGGGACTAACATATGTTTTTAACTTTATTTCAATAATTCGCTTGTGCGTAGGGGTCTTTAGCAGTGGGAGGAAAACGGAGTGCCCAGAGGAAACACACGAGGTTGAGAAAGCGCCCGATCTCCATGCCACATATGCTCACACCTGGGATCGAAACCACAGCCGCAAGCCAGAGGTGATCGGCCAGCTAGAGGTCGAAACGCGGCAGTCTAGACCACTAGACCATGCCCATCCCACCCCACCCACCCCACCCCACCCCACCCCTCCGGTTTTCAATCCCACCCAAATGACTATGGGGTGTTCTTTAACGTGCATGGAAATGTGGGCTAAGGATGTCTGGGTTATACAAATGACTGTATGTTGTCTCTTCAGTGTCTTTATTTTACACCACTAGCATGGACACGCTTTTATTTCAAAAACTTCTCTTATTTATTTCCTTTCTTAAACTTATGTTACTTAGAGTCCTAACGGTGGTCTATGGTGTGAATCCAAATTTAAAAGCCTCAATATAGTATAAATGGTCCAAAAGGGCCACAATCTTTGAAAAAAGTCGAAAAATCGTTATATCTGTAAATCTGCTTCTAATGGTATAATGTCCAATGGATCTTTCTGAAACTTCTGGTACAGGAAGTTAAGTTCCCATACCACTTGTTAAATCTATACCGATAATGATCCGTAAACAGGAAGTAGTCAAAAAAATATTCGATATTTTTAAAAAAAAAAAGACAGTAAAAAAATCGGTGCTTTTGCAACAATCGGGATTTCACCGTCGGGTGTGACCGGTCAAAACATCTAAAGTATCGTTTGGTAGGTCGATAAATAGGCTATTGTATGACACACTTCCTGTCTGATTCCTGAAAGCCGGTTCAGTGCTGCTTGCAGGTCTAGTTATTATTATTAGGCTTTCAGACTTTCGTCTGAAAGCCTATTGAGATTACTAAAATTATTATTATTATTATTATTATTATTATTTACCGCGGGAGCCTAGATCTCCATGATCGAAAACAGATATCGATCTGGAATTAGATTTTCTATCAGGAAACCATGTGGTGGCTACTTGATAAAATATTTTTGAAATTTCTGCGCATACCGGAAGTGACCGAACTTTGTACGTTGTCTAAAAATTGAAAATTGGCCATAGTTTCGTCAATTCTTTATCCATTTTCAAGCAAATTACATTTTTGGAATCCCTGAATCTTTTCTGAGACAATGGCTATCTCACATTTTTCAATTTCGAACATTCGTCTATGATTTTTATCGTTCGAAAATTGAAAACATGTTGTTTACGAGACAATTTTTGTTATTTTTCAAAATTTTCAAATTTGACTTACATTTTTGGATACCTGAAGTCCATCCGATTCCAGTAATATAAGTTTTATTCAGAGTTATCGCCCTTTATTTTTCGATTTTTTTTTCGAATTTTTTTCCCATTTTGTGAGCTCGGGTTTCGTTTTATGGCAGAATTGACGTTTCTGAAACTTCTGGAACATGAAGTTATAGTCCAATACCAACTTATAAAGCAATTTCGACAAGAATCCTTAAACCGGAAGTAGTCGAAATAATATGCGATATTTTGAAAAAAACGTGACAAATTGGTGTTTTGGGTAAAAACACGATTTCTCCGTCCGATATCAACGGATTAAACAAATTAAGGTATCATTTGGTCGGGCGGTGATTGGACCACTGAATGATACCCAATTCCTGCGGATACTATGATCAGGCAGCAAAATATGGCACGCTGAAAATCAAGTATTTTCTGATTTTTAGCATTTTTGGACGCCTGTATCTCAAAAACTACTCCAGCCGGTTTGGGCACTAAAATAGCCACAGGGCTCTGTAATGATATATTACATTATCTGATCAGATAAAATGCCCCTGAGAAATCCTATGTTCAAAAGTGCCAACAATGCAAAAAAATTAAAATATCGAAAATTAAATTTCAATAACTACATACATATTATACATCGTTAGAATCGTAATTAGGTCAGCTATAAGAATATACAACCTTTTTTTGAAAATCTCTTAAAATAAAAAAATAGTAGAGCATTTTCCAAAATTTTCAGAAACCCTGAATCTTTTCTCGGACGATAGCAGTTGAAAATTTCGAAATTTCGAAACTTCGTCGCTGACTTCTAGCGTTCGAAAAATGAAAATTGTTGTTTAAGAGGCAATGTTTGTTATTTTTCAAAATTTTCAAATTTGACCTACATTTTTGGGTTCTTGGAGGCAATCCGATTCCAGTAATATAACTTTCATTCAGAGTTATCACCCTTTATTTTTCGATTTTTTTCGAATTTTCTGCCAATTTTGTGAGTTTCGTTTTACGGGCTAATCGACGTTTCTGAAACTTCTGGAACATGAACTTATAGTCCAAATCCAACTGATAAAGCTATTTCGACAAGGATCCTGAAACCGGAAGTGGTCGAAAAATTGTCCGATATTTTCAAGAAAACGCAAAAAATGGGTGCTTTGGGGAAAAACGTGATTTCTCCACCCGATATCAACGGATTAAAGAAATTAAGGTATCGGTGGGTAGCCCGGGGATTTGACTATCTTATGATACCAATGTCACACGAATCCTATGAGAGGGCAGCAAAATATGACATGCTGAAAATCAAGTATTTTCTGATTTGGAGCGTTTTTGGGACGCGTATATCTCAAAAACTACTCCAAGGATTGTTTTTAAACTTTCCCTATCGAGAGTCCCCCGGTAGTCTTGTGCATGAATCCATCCAATAAGACGTTAAAATTTCTGGAATAGGTAAAATAACGTACTGAAAATCGAAAAAAGGTTGAAAAATCGTCAAATTTTAGAAAATGCTCTATTATTTCTTTATTTTAACAGATTTTCAAAAAAAGTTATACATTCAGACAGCTGTCCTAATTACGGTTATAACCATGTATAATATGTATTGAGTTATTGAAATTTAATTTTCGATATATTGACATTTTTGAATTTTTGGCACTTTTGAACATTGGATTTCTCAGGGCCATTTTATCTGATCATATAATGTAATATATCATTAATATTAATGGACTATCATATGACATCTGAATGATACGATTTAGATGGCTAGAAAATAAATTATGGTACGCCGAAAATCTGGTATTTTCCGTTTTGGAGCATTTTAAGACGCCATTTTCTCGAAAACGAAAATACCATTTTTCTTAAACATTTTTACTCAGAGTCCTATCGATGGACTATGGCGTGAATCCAAAAATAAAAGCATTGAAATAATATAAGTGGTCCCAAAAGAACCTCAATCTTGGAAAAAAGTTGAAAAAGCCTTAAATTACTGAAAATGCTCTTCTATTTTTCTTTCTATGGAGAGTTAGGTAACAGAAGGTTAGGTAACCAAACAACTTGTTACAATTATCCCGACAATGATCCAAAAACCTGAAGTAGTCGTAAAAATATCCGATATTTTGAGAAAAAAAAAACATAAAAAGTAAAAAAATGGTGATCCTGCGAAAAAAGTGCTTACTACGTAAGATTTCGAAACAACTAAAGTGTCATTGGATAGCCCGAACAATGGACGATCGTATGAGATCTAAATTGTAAAAATTCGCTGGTTAGGCAATATATAATGGAACGCTGAAAATTTAGTATTTTCATTTTTGGGGGCTATTCAGATGCTTTCATCCCGAAAACGGTGGTCTAGGGTGTGAATCCAAATTTAAAAGCCTCAATATAGTATAAATGGTCCAAAAGGGCCACAATCTTTGAAAAAAGTCGAAAAATCGTTATATCTGTAAATCTGCTTCTAATGGTATAAGGGAGGTAAAACTGTCCAATGGATCTTTCTGAAACTTCTGCTTCATGAAGTTAAGTTCCCATACCACTTATTAAATCTATCCCGATCATGATCCGTAAACAGGATGTAGTCAAAAAATATTCGATAATTCAAGAAAAAAAAAGGACAGTAAAAATATCGGTGTTCTTGCAACAATCGGGATTTCATCGTCGGGTGTGACCGGATCAAAACATCTAAAGTATCATTTTGTAGCTAGATAAATGGGCTATTGTATGACACGCTTCCTGTCTGATTCCTGAAAGACGGTTCAGTGCTGCTTGCAGGTCTGATTATTATTATTGTCTGGAAGCCTATTGAGATTACTAAAATTATTATTATTGTTAAGCTTTCATATTTCATATGAAAGCTTATTGTTTCTGTTAAGATTATTATTAAGCTTTCATATTTCATATGAAAGCTTATTGTTTCTGTTAAGATTATTATTCTTATTAAGCTTTCATATGTATTACATATGAAAGCTTATTATTATTATTATTTTTTTTTGTGTGTGTGTTTTTCCTGCAAATCTTATATCTCAGAATCTAACCGTGGGATCTTTCTGAAACTTTGACCTACCCTCCCAAGAATGTGTGGTGGCTTTGGAATAGGTATGTTTTCAAAACGTTTTACACATCCGAAATCACCGAATTTTACGAACGAATGCATTTGACCTACATTGCTGTAACTTTGTGACTTTTTGACCTATTTTACTAAAAAAAAAATCTTTGAATACCTTGAATCATTTACTTCAAATCTGATATTTCGGATTTTCGAATTTCAAAAATTCGTCGCTGTGATTTTGAACCTGAAGTTAAAATCAACTTGACAACTTCTTTAAAAGTTGCACGATTTTCATGAAATTCAGTATGTAAGTAGATCTTACCGATACAACTTGAAAAATGTCATTAGAAATATTCTGTATTATCTCCCCTTGATGAAATTAAGGATCAAAGTTTTAAAAAAAATCGACGAAATATAGGTCCGATTGCCTTGAAATTGTATTTCTTTACTAGTTATGATACTACTGATTCGTACACAAAAAATGGAGTTTGTAGCCTACACCGGAAGTGCCACCATCTTGAAATGTGTAATATCGCTAAGGCTTTTTTCATATTTTACTTACAGACAAGGGGATTATATTTTCCAAATCCTTGAAGGAAAGCCCATAAAATGTAGACAGTAGAATTTTGATTTACGTCAACTGATGGACGCCATTTTGAATTGAAAATGAAAAATAGTGAAAAATCCACATTAATGGGCTTGAAAACATACACAATTGGTCGTGACTTAGAGAATGTGTCTCCTATTACCGAAATTATTACATTTCAGGATAGCCTGCATCATGGTCGAATGTTTGGTATTTAAATATTTCAAAAATTCGAATTTCTCCTTTGATGTTTTCCGTTCCGACAAGGTTGTTTTCGATTTTAGCTGGTTTTGATTTCGCGCATGCGCTACACAAGAACCAACGGTACCAGGAGTACTAAATTCCGGCGAGCAACTTTTCACGTTGGTACCTAGGTACCCTGAAAATTTCAAGGTGATACCTGCATTCGTTCAAGTCGTTTGTTCTTGTCACCTGCCTTTCGTCGTTTTTTTTTTCTAAGTCAATTTACGGCTTCCATGAGGGGAAAAAAGTGGAATTTCGCCGTGACACCGGCACCGATTGTCCGAAATTTGGACACAATACGCCCATTAACACCCCGGGTGCAGCTGTACAACTTCAAGGACCCTGGCTTCAAGTCAATTTACGGCTTCCATGAGGGAAAAAAAGTGGAATTTCGCCGTGACACCGGCACCGATTGTCCGAAAACCATGAAATTTGGACACAATACGCCTATTACCACCCCGGACTCTGTGATTTGCCCCCATTTTGATCACATTAAAAAAAAAGATTTTTAGCTAAAAAACGATTTTCGGAATTTAAAATTGGTTTTAATTAATTTTGAAATTGCAAATGCAAAGAGATGTTATCGCCTCTTCCGTATGTGATAGGTATCAGTTCTATACACATTATCCTTAAAAGACAATTTTTTAAAATGACCGCAACGATGTTTCGACACTAGAAACCGAAATCGCCTATTTTGACCTATTTTGACTGCTGGGGCATCTTTCCGTACGTGACAAGGAGTAGGTCGCCCGTCCAACCTGTGTGTTTTTTCAGGATCACCCGGTTTCCTCCCACCGCTAGACCCCTACGCACAAGCGAATTATTGAAATAAAATTGAACCATACGTTAGTCCCGAAATGACCTAGTTTGTGTCGAGTGGTCGATCAATTCCATTTAGCTCTCTCAAAATTAGCACTCCTAACTGTAAAACTAAATGCAAGGAACGGGCCTATTTACAGAGGTTACAATTTTAACCCTGTAATACCCAGCATATCAGATATGCACACCTACATGATATACATATTATTATAATCCCTATGGGATATTTTAATTATTTACTGTTATAATATGAATTATCTCTTATTCCCCGTTAAATAAATATCGGTCACCGGGTGCAGCTGTACAACATCAAGGACCCTGGCCTCAAGTGCATGGGACCAACTCTACATTTTCTGAAATGTCAATAAAAGCCCTGGAATGATTTCATTTAAAAAAAATAATCAGAAAGTAAATCTATTTTTATTTATATTCTATTTGTTGCCAGAAAATATATTTTGTTACTAGTCTAATTCAAATTTAAAAATAAACAATATTTTTTCTGAAAATCAATGTCGAAATTTAGTGTATCATATATGATAGAATGGGTCTGAGGCATATTTTATTGATATATAGAAATTAATGCAGTGTTCTCATTATGTGTTAAAAGAGTGCCAGAAATGTCTCGAAATTCAGCCATTTGTGTATTTAGTATATCAAGTATATACGTGTATTACAAAGCTCTGATTTGTGTGATTTGTGTACACCCCGCCCCCCTCCTCCCCTCCCCCTCCCCCTCGTGTCACTATCCTGTACATATCAATTCTGCTGTCAACCCACCCACGCGAACATGACTAAATTATGAAACATTGTCTAGTCGTTTGTATGTTACGACAAAACGAGGCCAGCGTGGCTCATTTGTGCAGTGGTGAAGTATGGAAGGCCTAGCAAGGATCTGTGTCTAGTCGTTTCGATGGGACGAAAAACGCCCGTCCCCTCGTCCATGGTACAAGGATTAGTGCCTAGTCGCTTGGATGGTATGCAAAACAGAGGTCCCCGTTCTCTCCCTTTGTCCGTGGTTCTTGACCGAAGGCCCGACAACTAACTTTGCGTGCAGTTTTTTGGGTATGACAAAAAAATCGAAATCCTGTGTGCATATTGGCGTGCACGAAAAATAACCCTTTGCATTTGGAATTTTATGCACCCACCCCACCCTCGAACAACGCTTAACATAACATTTTGTTTTCACTACCTACATTGTAAAATTTGTTTGATTTCAGATGACTTAGCCCCGGTTTTTCACAGTGAAAGATTTTGATGAAACTTGACATGCATGTTTATAACCCAAAGATATGGTTCCTTTCGATATTTGCGCATATCGAATCGTAACTTCATGAATTATGGTCCCTGATTGTAAGAAAACTCACTTTATATTTCGCGTGTTCTCTATCTATCTCTCGGAAATGGAATATGGAAATACACAAGCTAGCTAGTGTATTACAGGGTGGTGGTGGTGGGGATGAGGTCTTCTATTTGCAATGATTTTTTGACTACAAAATATACGCTCTAACTCATTACTCAAACTACAGCAAAAAAGCGGACCGTAAACCCCATTTTATATATTCTTACAATAGCAACGCACTTCGGGATTAACTTAGAAATGGTTCCACTACTGATGTCTTCCGCCTTACTCCTGCCACAGTAGTGGCTTGTCCTGCGGAGTTCCTTTCCGCAAGTTTTCTTTTAGTCAAATGACTACAAAAAGGTTACTGGCCTATGTATAGCTCCCTTAATTTACACATAAACTGACCTAAAACTGCACTGCACATATAATAAACCAATTCCCATTGAAATAAAGGTGAAGCCGTACCGCATAATTATATGATTTGATGAAACCCAACTGCTACCTGAAGTTTCTCGCCTATCGAAGTTATAATATCCGCCGGTGTCATGGCGGCTCGCACATTATAAAAATCATTGCTTTGAAAATGTAGAACGCATTAACACAAAGAAAAACTGATGGGTAACTAGTTTAGTGGTCCAGTCTTCACTATAATGTGTGATAGAATTACTTATTTAAAACAAAACTGATGTAAAAATAAAAATGGTTGGAGAGCCCAAGTTTAGATTTGTCGTTGATTTCATAAAGATGTTAGGATATAGAACGTTAAATACTGTGTGATTCAACATGGCGGCCGAGGGGTTTAATATGATATAAGTACGAAATACATGTACATATAGTACCAAATGGTTTATATGTATGAGAGTCAAGGTTTCGACTAAATGTCTTGGGGAAGTAGGAGGCGACTAGTATGTGCCTCTCTATAGTGGACCGATGTGAGATTGCCCATTGTATTAACTGGACGGGTAGGCCTATTCACCTTCGGTTATGTGTCAATGTCAAATAAGCGGCTTCTTATCAACACGATCGGCTCTGGGCCGGTTTAATTCTACGTATCTCTCGTAGCTGAGAGAAGAAAGATTTTTTAGCCGAGAGAATATCTTCCGTCAAAGTGATTGTTGATTCATACATTCTAATAACCCCTTTTCCAGTTTATATGAAAGCTTTGATATCTGCTATGCAGATCTAGTTATTATTATTATTATTTTTTTCTTGTATACTTTCTGCAAATCGGATTTCTCAGAATCTAACCATGGGATCTTTCTGAAACTTTGACCTACCCCCCCCCCCCCAAAAAAAAATTGGGTGGCAGCTTTTTATTAAATATATTTTCAAAACGTTTTACGAATCGGAAATCACCGAATTTTACGAACGAAGATATTGACCTACATACCAATAACTCTGTGACTATGTGACCTATTTTACTAATTCTTTTTTCTTTGAGTACCTTGAAATATTTACTTGAAATCTGCTATTTCCGATTTTCGAATTTCGAAAATAACGTCCTTGACATTTCGTCCCGGAAGTAAAACAGAATTGACAACTTCTTTAATATTGGTACGATTTTCATGATATTTGGAATGTATGTAGATCTCATTGACCCAACGTCAACGATACCATGCCCTAACTTATCTCCCCTTGGAGAAATTAAGGATTAAAGTTTTCAAAAAAATCGACTAAATATAGGTCAGATTGCCTTGAATTTTTTTTCTTTACTAGCTACGACACTTCTGATTCGTTCACAGAAAATCGAGTTTGTAGCCCATTCCGGAAGTGCCACCATCTTGAAATGTCGCTAAGGCTTTTTTCATATTTGTGACTCGCCGCATCAATATGAGTCGGAATGCGGGAAAATTAATTTTGGACAAGAGACAAAATAAGCGAAAATATTGATTTTAATCGAAATTGAGATTTTAACAAAAATGAGTCAATAAATAAACTATCTATCGACTCAAAAGATCAAAATAGCAATAAAACATTTTAAAACGCCTTTATTTGGACGTTTTGTAAGAGTACCGTATTCTTAAATCTGTATTTTTCTGAATATTCTCAGTGGAATTAGATATTTTTCTCTGCTCGCGGCGGGGCGACCTGTCAATCCTCTTGCAAAATGCATGGCATCGTTGTAAAGCGGAGAATCTCTAGTTTATAAATATGACCAAAATATTGCCGATGAATTCATTTTGAAGGAATACAAAAGGGTTTTAAAACCCCTAAAAATGTAAACACACTCCGCTTGTTGCTATGCTTCCAACACAATTCGTTTGCTGATTGGCCCAGACAACGCTTGCAAAGCATTGTGGTTCCGTGGCCGCATCGAGGCTCAAGCAGACGATAGAAATTAGATTTGGGCAATGTTATGGGGTGTCTACATGCGATTCACTCTGAGAAGTGGCAGAAAACAACTGTTGTTGTTGTTTATTAAAGATTTAACGTCCAATACAATGAATATGATATTATGGACAGGTTGATTTCATTAAATTATTTACACTTGAAAATTGTTAAAAACACAAAATAAAAAGATCCTCGGATACCAACAACTTAATTCTGAATCTGGTCCTATATAGATAGCCGTTGAGTGTTAATTAAAACATTGTAAATCAATCAACAAGCCGTTCGTGTCATTGAGTAATACTAATCCGTAATCACTTCTCACGGATTAATTATTAGTTGATTGATAATTAACAATGATAAGGCCACCGACAATTCATTATTTACTCCGAATAACTAATCAAAGCGGCGATGATTTAATGTTTCGTTTGGTCTGTTAGAAAATAATTTATAGTCCTTAAAAGGAAATAAACAAAATAGCCAATAATTTTCTTTCCGAATAGAATTTTATTGATAGGTGAATTCCGTTTACTGTCTTTCATACGCAGGTGAATTCCGTTTACTGTCTTTCATACGGCATGCAAAGTTAAGAATGCATATTGGATAGTATTATTGTTTACAATTCTATTATCACCATGGGTCGGGAAAATGAGAACGACTAATGAGTCGAAACGCGACGATTATCGAGTGGGAAAAATAATCAATTACACCGCTTCCAAAACGAACGTAAGCATTTCATGCCAGTGAAATTGAAATTTCTATTCTATTATGAACTCATATTTTGATACCGTTACGGTACCTGAGGCTTAAAATAACAATAGACTTATTGTACACGCAAAATCTTAATTCAGGCGTGCAGCTGTGGCGGCTTCTTTGATGATTAAGATAGGCTACTAAACTTGATTACCCAATCAACAACCTTAATCTTCTGACCACTACAATTTTCGTCTTCAGCACCCCTGAAAACCTCTAGAAAACAATATTCAACGACAAAACAGCAAATAAATGGCTTGGTTGCTATGGGATTTTGTTTTGAAACATATCAAATCTTTAACTTGATTTTTCTCAAAACTTACTTTGGTGAGTTGGATGGCTTTAAGCAGTTACAACCCAGTCAATTTTTGCCCGATTCAAACAAACTATACATCAAATTGAAGGTAATGAGTCGGAGAATGGGAAAATAACAATAACTCAATTTTCAAAATTTCCTCATTGTGACTCAGTATGCCATGGGGGGTCACATTTTACTTACAGACAAGGGAAATATATTTTCCGAATCCTTGAAGAAAAGCCCATAAATTGTAGGAATTAGAATATTGATTTTTGGCAAATGATGGACGCCATTTTGAATTGAAAATGAAAAATAGTGAAAAATCCACATTAATGGGCTATAAAACATCCACAATTGGTCGTGGCTTAAAGAATCTGTCTCCTATTACCGAAATTAATACATTTCAGGATAGCCTGGCTCATGGTCGAATGTTTGGTATTTGAATATTTCAAAAATTCGAATTTCGCCTTTGATGTTTTCCGTGCCGACAAGGTTGCTTTGAGTTTAGCTGGTTTTGACTTCGCGCATGCGCTACGCTGGATCCAAAGGTAACATGAGTACCAAATTCCGGCGAGGAACTTTTCACGCTGGTACCTAGGCACCCTGAAAATTTCAAGGTGATACCTGGCTCTCTAGCCGGGATGTCGGGTGTTCAACTTTTCGTCCAACTGGGCTAATGGAGGCGGGCCTATAGGCCATAAAGTGTGCTATAAAAGATATTTTGCCCCGACAACGGCGCTACGACTTAATCTTATTTCGAATTCCAACTGTATATTTGATCCACGTTTTTCTTATCTTTGAAATATTTTTAAATATAAAAAGGAGAGGTTTGTTTTGTTTGCGGGTTTGCTATAGGTATATCACCGGTTGAACTCATTAATTTTAAAATAACTTTGTAATAACTAGTTATTACGAGGACTTCAATGGTGCTAATTACTGGTATTAATTGGCGCATATTATACTAATTAATTAACAAATCACGATTATTGCGTTGTTATTGAAACATTGTAGTACACCATACTTTTTTAGACTGTTCACTTATTTTCAGGAAACTGTTCATCTGACATGAAATGGGTTTAACGTCCTACTGTTCTGCTCCGAACTGGGCTAATAAAAACGGGCATACACCATACAGTATGATATGATAATCTTTAAGAGGCATTTAGTAACTGGGTAGAGCAATACACAAAAAACACATACTTATGGAATAACAGCTACTCATTTATTTGGGCGACGTTTCGAAGAGTATTCTCTCAACGTTATCAAGCTAATACAGTAATACAAGAATAATGAGATCAATATATACAGAAATACAGTATGATATGAGGCACTACAGCCTACTCTTATATCGAATTCCAACTGTCGTCCCATCCAAACGACTAGACGTGCCTCCGTCCTGCATCAATGACAAGGGGGGACCACGCCGGAAATCTGGATGAACGTTCTCGGCCAATGCAGGGATTGAACACGCGACCTCCAGGCTAGCGAGCCAGCGTCTTACCCACTTAGCCACCGTGACTGCCCCAATGATAATGAGCTCCGCCGGTGAACAGACACAAAGCTAATACACCGACATTTTATTTCCTAAATTTTTCGAGAATTTTGAGATGTATTTTGTCTGCTTCCATTTAATAAAATTGAAAAGGTTTTTTTTTTCAGTATTCTAGAATTTTGAGAAGTATTTTGTCTGCTTCCATTTAATCAAATGGAAGATGTTTTCTTTTTTTTCAGTTTATGTTTGTGTTTGAAAGATGTACAACAGATTAGAACGACATTACAAAATAGTGTACTATTGATGTCTGTAATATATCGAATGTCTGTCTTGGATCATTTTTTCTAGCTATATTAATACTGAGCTTTAATGTCAGATATGCAATATGGAGTTGGATCTATTATTAAATAGCTACCGATAATTGTAACGGTAGCCGAACTATGGCCATAGTTTCCCGATGGTTAATTCAGTACATTGTCCGTTTGGTCTATTAATAAATGGCTGTCGATAATGATTTTGAACTGAAAACTACAGTTTAATTATGGTTATTACGGTTTGGCAATTTCGTGATTACCAATAGTAGAAAATATGTAGCTACCGGGGGTGTATTATTCGCAAAAGAACAGGCGCACCGGGCCCAGTTCGCCCGGAGACCTAAATTCGGTGGCCACAAACATTCACTGGGTCATGTTGGTTAATTTGATACCAGATAATATATGGAAGTGGGGTGTGGCGACCAAGCTTAATGGGAGAACACACATGCATACATACAGACACACAGACATCTTTGAGTGTATTTATATTGAGGATAATGTACGTAGGAGCAGACATGTTGTCTTACGAGCTTCTGATGTTGTCAAATTCTCGGGTAAACCCCCACACCTCGCGCCAAACTCGGCACTGTCTCCGCCATAGACCCTTAGTGGCTCAAATTCCTGAACACGCCCCTGCTCAATCAAGAGACCCGGATGTTCGTCTAATAAAACGAGACAGCCATCATTTCGTTTTATTCATATCAAAGTCACATAATGGTCGCAATCTCGTCAAATCACAATTATCATTTGGGTCGTTTTAAGACTTTAATTATTGGAAATAAATGGAATGAAATGGAGTTTGCTTTCTGCACTGGCTGGGGTAATTAAGACGGGCGTACGCCATGCAGGGAGCTATGGGGTAACTTTTAACCCTGGCAGTGGCTCTACGGCCTACTCTTATTTCAAATTCCAACTGTCAGCGGTTCTTTTACGTACACGCCAATGGGAAAGACACCTACTGTGTTTGAATGAACTAGGCCGCAGCGACATTTTCGGAAACCCCGAATCTTTTCCGAGATAATGGCTATCTCACATTTTTCAATTTCGAACATACATCTTTGGCTTTTGTCGTTCGAATTTTGAAAATACGTTGTTTACGAAACAAATTTTGTTATTCTGCAAAATTTTCAAATTTGACCTACATTTTTGGATACCTGAAGTCTTTCCAATTCCAATAATATAAGTTTCATTAAGAGTTATCGCCCTTTATTTTTCGATTGTTTTCGAATTTTCTGCCCATTTTATAACCCTTATATTTTTTTAAAGCTTCAATTGATGTTTCTGAAACTACTGGAACATAAAGCTATATAGTCAGACCGGTTGGTAAAGCAATTTCAACAACGATCCGGAAACCGGAAGCAGTCGAAATAATGAAGGATATTTCGAAAAAATGCAAAAAATGGGTGTGTTGTGAAAAAAACTCGATTTCTCCGCCCAATATCAATGGATTAACGAACTAAGCTTTCGTTGAGTGGACCGAGGAGTGGACTGTCGTATGATGCCCAATTTATACGGATACTATGACCAAGCAGCAAAACATGACAAGCTGAAAATCAAGTATTTTCTGATTTTGAGCGTTTTTGGACGCCTTTATCTCAAAAACTTAAAGCACCATTTTTTTTTAAATTTCTCTATCGAGAGTCGATTCGATAGTCTTGTGCATGAAACCATCCAATAAGACTTTGAAATGTTTGGAATAGGATAAAAAAAAAAGAAACTGAAATTCGAAAGAAGATGAAAATTCGTGAAATTTGGAAAATGCTATATGATTTTATTGTTTAATCAGATTTTTACGAAAAGGTTACACATTCAGATAGCTGACCTAATTACGATTCTAGCGATGTATATAATGTATTGAGTTATTGAAATTTAATTTTCGATATTTTGACATTTTTGAATTTTTGGCACTTTTGAACATAGGATTTCTCAGGGCCATTTTATCTGATCAGATAATATAATATATCATTACAGAGCCCTGTGGCTATCTAATTGCCCAAATTGGTTATTAAAACTATCCCAACAATAATCTCCATACCGGACGTATTCACAAAATGAAGAAAAAGGTTAAAAAAAATTAGTGCTCTTGCGACAAACTTGATTTCTCCATCAGATCTAAGCGGACCAAAAGAACTAAAGTGTCGCTGGATAGCCCCATTAAAAAATGAAGAAAAGGGTTAAAAAAAAATTAGTGCTCTTGCGAAAAACTTGATTTCTCCATCAGATCTTAGCGGACCAAAAGAACTAAAGTGTCGCTGGATAGCCCCATTAATGGACTATCATATGACATCTGAATGATAAGATTTAGATGGATAGAAAATAAATTATGGTAGGCCGAAAATCTAGTATTTTCCGTTTTGGAGCATTTTGAGACGCCATTTTCTCGAAAATGAAAACTAAGTTTTATCGGTGGGCTATGGCCTGAGTCCAACAATAAAAGCATTGAAATAACATAAGTTGTCCAAAAAGAGCCTCAATCTTGGAAAAAAGTTGAAAAATCCTTAGATTACTGAAAATGATCTTCTAATTTTCTTTCTTTGGAAAACAGCTGAATGGATTATTCTGAAACTTCTTGTACAGAAGGTAAGGTAACCAAACAACTTGTTAAAGCTATCCCGACAATGATCCAAAAACCGGAAGTAGTCGAAAAAATTTCGGATATTTTGAGAAAAAAAAACGTAAAAATTAAAAAAATGGAGATCTTGCGAAAAAGGTGATTACTACGCCAGATTTCACCGAATCAAAACAACTAAAGTGTCATTGGATAGTTCGAACAATGGGCGATCTTATGAGATCTAAATGGTAAAAATTCGCGGGTTAGGCAATATATAATGGAACGCTGAAAATCTATTATTTTCCTTTTTGGAGCCTATTCAGACGCTTTTATTTCGAAAACTTCTCTTATTTCCTTTCTTAAACTTCTGTTACTTAGAGTCCTAACGGTGGTCTATGGTGTGAATCCAAATTTAAAAGCCTCAATATAGTATAAATGGTCCAAAAGGGCCAGAATCTTTGAAAAAAAGTCGAAAAATCGTTATATCTGTAAATCTGCTTCTAATGGTATAAGGGAGGTAAAACTGTCCAATGGATCTTTCTGAAACTTCTGGTACAGGAAATTAAGTTCCCATACCACTTGTTAAATCTATCCCGATAATGATCCGTAAACAGGAAGAAGTCAAATAAATATTCGATATTTAAAAAAAAAAAAAAAGACAGTAAAAAAATCGGTACTCTTGCAACAATCGGGATTTCACCGTCGGGTGTGACCGGATCAAAACATCTAAAGTATCGTTTGGTAGCTCGATAAATGGGCTATTGTATGACACACTTCCCGTCTGATCCTGAAAGCCGGTTCAGTGCTGCTTGCAGGTCTAGTTATTATTATTATTTACCGCGGGAGCCTATTTCTCCATGATCGGAAACAGATATCGATCTGGAACCAAATTTTCTATTTCGAAACCATGTGGTGGTTACTTGATAAAGTATTTTTGAAACTTATGCGCAGACCGGAAGTGGCCGAATTTTGAACGGTAGCAATAAATCAAAAAGCGGCCGTGGTTTCGCCAATTCTTTACCTAATTTAAAACAATTCACATTTTTGGAAACCTTGAATCTTTTCCGAGACAATGGCTATCTCACATTTTTGGATTTCGAACATTCATATATGGCTTTTGTCGTTCGAAATTTGAAATTTATGAATATTTTTTAGTCGTGTTTTACACAAAATTAACGAATCATCTGACTTGGGCAAAAATGTGAAATTTGTTTGTCTCAGTAATTTTCCTTGGCCGCCATTTGCTAATTTAGTTTTTTAGTCCTAGATTAATTATTTATTGCTCGATTTGTATAAAACAAAGTTCATATACTCCGTTGTCTCAATTGTCATTTTTTTTTGTTACCGATAGAGATATCTGTCGGCACCGGAAGTGGCTTAATTTTACCAAAACCTACAATTTTGACAGTTAGGTACCATTTTTCGAAAGCAAATATTACTTTTTTAAAAACTGATATAACTAAAAGAGTGTGCCCTTTAAAGGCGCACAAAATGTTGGGATCGTTTTTTTTAATTTCAATTTCATTTTCGAGCAAATTCGATTAAGAGGTGAAAAAAGGTGTAAAATTGACCTATTTACAACCCATTCAGGCTTTTCAGATTTTAAAATATTTCTACGTAACTTTAATAAACTTGTAGCTATAATCCATACGAAGAAAATGTATGTTAAATTTAGTTTGTAATATAAGCAGTTACCTAGAAATGGGCAATTTTGCATTAGTCACTGTTTTCGTTATTTTGCCTGTAAAATAGTCAATTATTATTGGATTTTCACAAAAGTGACACCATTTGATTCAAAAAGCAAGTATGCGTCGTATCAAATTGATTACAATTTAAAATTGACACCGGAAAGGGCCCCATTTTGTCAAAAAATGCATTTTTAACTTTAACTTTTCAACCAAGAATTATTTAATGTGTATTAATAATTTTAACTTTTGGTTTACATTCACATATTAATAAAATTCATAAGGTCATATAGATTTCACAAAATTGTTTCTAACTTGTTTAGTTGCGGAGAAATAGGCGATTTTCAACAGGTCAGTTTTCAAGGTTTTTTGTCCATTAAAGTGTCAATTATTATTCGATTTTCATGAAATTTAAGATTTTAATTATCACCGAAAGTAACATCATTTTGGTAAAAACTGTATTTTTAGCCTTCAAAACAGATATTTTATTCAAATGAGTCTGATTTGTAATGTTTTTAAAATTATGATATTTGATTCCAATCAGCAAATAGATTGAACCCATACGATCATACAGATACCAGAAAATGGTTTCTAACTTGTACGGTTGCAGAGAAATAGACGATTTTCTACACGTCCCTTTTCAAGGTTTTTGGTCTATAAAAGTGGCAATTATTATTCGATTTACATAAAATCTTCACCATGTGATGCCTTATGCCATTTCTGATTCCATAAAACTAATTGAACATTTTCATTATCACCGGAAGTACTGTACACTTACATGTAATAAATGTATAAAATGAATTGATATTGCTGGATTTGGTTGATTCGGCGTCCATTTTATTTGATGTGTGCAATGCTTATGTGGAAACCTGTTTAATGGTTTCATTGGTACCGGAAGTGACATGTTTAGGGTAACGTGGCACCGGTGAAACCCGTCATTACTGCATTGCAGTTCTAGTTCTTATTATTATTATTCAAATTCCATTTTGATTAGATCTCAGCAACTGCTTGTCGCGTCGTTTTGATTTCTTCGGTTTTACTGTGAAAGTGGGTGTGACTTCGAGGATAAAGCTATTTTGAACGTTCTGCGACAATGTGAAATGTCCGAAATCACCGAAGCTATCGTTTTTAAAAATATTGCAGTAATTTTAAACCATCTCTACGCTGACGACACACAGTTATACTTATCATTTAACCGCCAATTGGTGCAGCTATTACCAAGGCCCAGGTCGAATTATGTATAGGAGAAATTCATACATGGATGTCCACTAACTTTCTGAAACTGAACGCTGACAAATCCGAGTATCTGCTTTTGGGATCCGATAGTCTGCTATCAAAACTTAATGATTCGTTCAATAAGGAAATTAGAATAGCTGAATATAATGTGTCTCCTTCTCTTTCTGCGCGCAATATAGGTGTCGTATTTGATTTTAAGATGTCCATGGAACAACAAGTTAATAATATTTGTAAATCATGTTATTTCCACATCAGAAACATCAGTCGTATTCGTAAAAATATTTCGAAGGAAGCTACAAAGGGCTAGACAGCTGTCCTTGTCAGGCCCTCCGTCCTGCAACACTGACAAGGGGGAACCACGCCGGAAAATCTGGATGAACTTTCTCGGCCAATGCAGGGATCGAACTCCCGACCTCCAGGCTAGTGAGCCAGCGTCTTACTCACTTAGCCACTATAATGCCCACTTTCAACCACATATAGATTATTGTTCCTCAGTTCGGGATCGTTGTAACGCTAAATCTCTTGACCGCCTTTCTCGAAAGCAAATATTGGCCTTAAAATTAATCTTAGATGTAAAAGATACTGCCAACGTTTACCCTTGACTAGACAAATTGAAAATTCTGACAATAGTACATCGACATATCTCTAATCAATGTATATTTATCAATAAAATTCGGCTAAAACAATGCCCTGATTACTTATTTGATCTCGGTAATCATCTTAACGATAAACTTACTATGTCAAATATTAATATAGTTAAAAGCAGTATGGAATTTAAATTACCCAAACTATGGAATTTGTTGCCGCCCCTTTAAAAACTTTAATATTTTTGAAAATTCTATTGATATTTGTGGAATAAATTGTATGCCAATGATACTCAATTATATATTTCATTTACACCTAATTGTCCACCTTCTTTCAATTTATCAAAATTGTAAATTGAGAACTGTATTAGTAAAATTAGAAAATGGATGTCAAAAAACTTTCTAAAATTGAATGATGATAAAACCGGATATTTGTTATTAGGCTCAAGGCATCAATTAAGTAAATCTGCACATGATAACCACCCTGGTGTAATTGTTAATTGTGATATACTTTCATCTTATTCTGCTCGTAATATTGGCGCAATCTTTGATAGTTTTATGCTTATGGAAGCTCAAGTAAATAATATTTGGAAATTGTGCTATTTTAATATTATAAATATAGGTAAAATACGTAAATGTGTAACTGTAGAGGCCACTAAGTCACTTGTGAGTTCTCTGGTCACTTCTCGATTAGATAACTTTAATTCAATTTTAGTTGGTTTACCTTTAAAGCTTATAGATAAATTACAAAAAGTACAGAATACTGCGGCTAGACTTGTTACTTTAACTAAGAAATGTGACCACATAACTCCTGTTTTATATAAATTACACTGGTTACCTGTTAAATATCGAATTGATTTTAAGATTTTATTACTTACTTTTAAATGTTTAAATAATTTAGCTCCTGTTTACCTCTCAGATCTTTTAGAACTTTATACACCTGGCCGAACATTACGTACATCAGATAAACTACTTTTCAAGCCCAAAACTGTTCAACTAGTCTCTTATGGTCAGCTATCTTTTAGTTATCAAGCTCCTGTTTTATGGAATTATGCTGTATTCGTTACTCCTCGGTTTTATGGAAAATACGACGAACGAATTGGTAAATAGCGTTCGTAACTACGAAAACTGGATCGGAAGTCGTGATTTCTACTGCAGAAATGGGGTAGCTAAAATTATATGGAGTTCACGACATATGACGTAACAAGATGGCAGCCAAAATTACAAAGTTGAAAGTTTTGAACGGTAAATTACTATTTTTGTAGTTATATGTTTGTTGTGGATGTGCATATCGATCTGAATACGTGATTTATAGAATTTTACATATCGGGATACATTTTCTGAACAACGACAAGAAACACATTAAACAGAAAACGAGAAAAATACCCGGCTTTCCATTTTGTACTAACTTGTTGTTGTACCGTACGGCAGTTCAGGTTTTAGGACGGTACGGTCTATATCAACAGTTTCAGTAACTGTGGTTTAACGCCCAATCGGCACAGACTAGGTCTTTTCGGGATTAACGTACTACGTTTCTTTGAAATTTAAAATGTCTACATACCGTAGATATTACCAGTAGGCATATGCTAAGCTAATTGACTGTGAAGCTTATCGAAAATAGACTTTATCTAATTTTTCACGGCTTAATGTACGATAAATTGTTCTTAGATTGATTATTTAACGTTTGATTAAAAAAATTAAACCAAAATAGACCAACGGAATATGTAGATATTTTCTAGCTTGAATTTAATTGGATTTAAAAGAGGCCCATCAAAAGATTGACCAATATTTAAAGGTTATACTGGCTTGTTTATGTCGTTTGCATTAGATGCCGAAGGATAATAAATTTTCAATTTATCATATCTTTGTAAATACTGAACCGAACTGAAACGTCTTTGGACTGATATTCCTTTTAGAGATTTAAATTTTACAAATGTTGGTTAAAGGTTTTAAGAATCCTTGAAGGGATAATGACAGCCATGTTGATTTTCCCACTTGTGCACACGAACACGACAAGTGTGGTATTTACTATTTCCTAGTGGGAAACACGATATTTCCAAGCGGTAACGAATACAGCATAATCTAATAATCTACCATTTAGTTTAAGATGTACATCTCTATATTCTTTTAAAAGACAACTTAAAACACATTTATTTAATCAGGCGTTTAACTGACTCTGTAAACAATCGTTAACATGTCCATAATCTTGTTGTTTATGTATGATTTACATTGTCACTTTGTAAAGTGCCCCTGCACTATAAATATGCTGTAATAATAATAATAATAATAATAATAATGAATGTTTTCAGGTTAAACTTATCCTGTGCCTTAAATCTACGCCAAATATATTATCCTAAAAAGCCCCCCCCCCCCATATTTCTTATTACATGTATATGTATTATTTATATCTCCATATTATAAGCATGTACATATTGTACATTTGTTAATACATGTCATATAGTCATATATATGTATTCATTAATATTATTATTATACCTGGTACAAAGAGAGAGAGAGAGAGAGAGAGAGAGAGAGAGAGAGAGAGATGGGGTTTAACCTCCACCCGACACAAACTAAGTCATTTCGGACTAACATATGCTGCAATTTTATTTCAATAATTCGCTTGCTCGTAGGGATCTTTAGCAGTGGGAGGAAACCGGAAAACCCACGAGGTTCGCAGATGACCCTACTCCTTGTCATGTACAACCGGGGAATCGAAACCACGCCAGTTGACTCAATGACAGACCTTATATGATACAGCGCACACGCGCTAACCATTCGTACATCCAACCCCCACGAGGTACAAATGGCTCTCTTCGTGTTAATGACTTTCGGGTGTGCTATAGTTCTACAGACTAAGTTGCAGCTTTATTTGAATTTGCTTCAACTAAAAATGGATTTCGTTTTTGAAAATCTAAATGGATGCATTTCTGTCAGAAACGAGGTTTGCATCCAGATTCAGAACTTTTCTTGGGTGGCAATCGGCTTCCGGTTGTGGATGAAACCAAATTTCTAGGGTTGATTTTTAATAAGAAAATGTAATGCCAGTACATTAAAACACACAAAAAGAATGTCTGAAATCCCTGACTGGGGAGTAGACTGTTCGGTCTTGTTTATATCGAAATTTAATTTGTACAAAACTCGATTATCGGTGTATAATGTTTGGGTCGGCCCGCGAGTCTTATCTCAAAAGAACTTGGCACCATACATAACCAAGGACTTACAATCAGTCTAGGAGCTTTACATACATCTCCAGTGGATAGTTTATACGTTGAGGCGCACGAGCCCTCATTGCACAACAGACGTGATAAACTGGCCCTGCAGTATGGTACGACAATTGCATCTTTAACAAATCACGTATCATATAACACCATATTTAGACCATATCATGAAAAAATATATCTGCTCTAACCTGAAGGTATTCCTTCATTCGACAGTCGCATATACAACCCCCTTTTGTCTGAGCTATATCTCCCCCAAAGACCAATTTCCATCTTACGCAATATAAAAAAGGATATACTAGTTCCACGATGGCAACTGGCCCAACTCCTATAGAACCAACAGGAGGGATGACGTTGTTTTGTATCTCTCTCGCATTGGCCATTCGTTTTTAACTCACATTTTCATCCTGAGGCGAGAAACTCAACTAGAATGTGCACAATGTCATTTTCCTTTGAAAGTTAAACACATTTTGATTGAGTGCAATAATCTCAAGTACATATAATCGAAATATTACCGTTGCAAGTCACTACGTCATCTAACATTTTTTGATTGAATTCAAGCATGCAAGATCATTTTATTACCGTTGCCAGTCACTACATCACTTGTTTGCCCAACCTGGGTTGTATTGCGAAAAGCTTAATTTCTTAAGAGACAGGTTTTTATTATACATTCATTATGTAATATTTCCTGCATAAAATAGTGTTTTATTTTTTAAATTTGATCTACTGTTATATTGTTTTTATTGATGCATATAAATATTTTTTGTGATATAATTTAGCCTGTCTCACCATATTTCATTTATTCATTTTTTCATGGCCGTATAATGAAAATAGTGGTTATGTAAGTCTTTTTAGAAGATTTACATTTGCTACTTTAGGGGGTTAAATAAATTTGATTACAATTACGTAACCATAGAAATGAAAATTCCCCATACGTTAGACTTGAAATGGCCGAGGTTTTAATACCCATTCCATATATTGCTATCGAAATTCAGAATGTTTTCTTCATAATTCATTTAGGTTTAATGAATACGAACGACCTTTGAATGAATATATATATGTACATTTTTATATGCTTCCAGATAATGAAATTGCCGAATTAAAAAAGTTGGTTGCCGATATGAAGATAATAAGTCAACATCAGGTAAATATTTAACCAGACTACATAATGTAATATTTTCTGTTTATACAAGTCCGCGTAATCATTATTAAGTGTCAGTCCACGAGAAAACCATACAGAAAGTCATAACGTGACTTTGGTCGATTTTGTAGCCGAAATGACGCATCTAAAAAATTAACCGTTCCATAGATACAGGGCATATGGGTTTTTATGGTGAGTCATGTCACCTAAACTCCATCTGCCTCCCATGGGTTACTATATGACTATTTATAGATACTACTTTTTTAGGGTATGCGCCAACTCTCCCTTTAAAGACAAGTTTCATGACCATACACTGAGAGGCCACTTCGGCGCTAATGCACTTTCGTACACCTAGTACTTGCCGTGGTCCAAGAGACTTCAAATTTGCTGAGGGTGTTCCGGGGTGTTATCTATGATCTCACACCAAATTTCAAACCAATCGGTCAAAACATTTGATTTTACACAACTTTTAATTATCCATCATTCAGACGACACAGCCATTCGGGAAGCCAATAATGTTTACTATTGGGACGCGAATACCAAGACGCTAATATGACTTGCTGAACGCCAAGCACGCTTCTTACATCACTGACCATAAATAATAATAATAATAACAATTTTCGTCATTTTGTTAAGCAGCTGTTCTTTACGAATACAAATAGCCGCGGTAGCTCTATGATAAAGCGCTGGCACGATAATCAGACGGTTCGATCCCTATTTTTCATAAAAACGGTATGATACGACTAATCTAATGCTAATGGTCTCTTTATCAGTTTTAATGGATGAGACCATGTCACATAATCCGATGGTCTCTTTAACATTTTTTTTTATATATGAGACCATGTCGTATACCTCGATGGCCTCTTTAACAATTTTAATATATGAGACCATAATATAGCACCTTGGTGCTCTCTTGAACACTTTTAGTATATGAGACCATACATTTAATTCCCTAATGCACTTTCGTACACTTAGTACTTCCCGTGATCGTAGACACTTAAAATTTGCTGAGGGTGTTCGGGGTCACTAAATATGAACTCACACCATCTTTCAGAACAATCGGTCAATAACTTTTGATTTTGGACAACTTATTTTTAACAGTTTTGCGTACCTTGGTGGTCTCTATACTATTTGTAATGCATGCGACCATGTCGTATACCTCGATGGTCTCTTTAACAATTAAAACACATGAGACCATACTATAGCTCCTTGGTGGTCTCTTTTAACAGTTTTAATATAAGAGACCATCCATTCAAATTCTAATGCACTTTCGTACACCTTGTACTTCTCGTGATTGTAGAGACTTACATAATATAGTACCGTGATGGTCTCTTGGACAATTTTAATATATGAGACCATATATTTAATTTCCAATGCACTTTCGTACACTTTGTACTTCCAGTGATTGTAGAGATTTGGAATTTGCTGAGGGTGTTCAGGGTCACTAATTATGAACTCGCATCAAATTTCAGACGAATCGGTCAATAAATTTCGATTTTACATAATATAGCACCGTGATGGTCTTTTGAACAGTTTTAATATATGAGACCACATATTTAATTCCTAATGCACTTTCGTACACTTTGTACTTCCCTTGATTGTAGAGACTTGAAATTTGCTGACGGTGTTCGGGATCACTAATTATGAACTCACATCAAATTTCAGACCAATCGGTAAATAACTTTTGATTTTACATAATATAGAATCTCGGTGGTCTCTTGAACAGTTGTAATATACTCATCCAAATTAAAAACTTGACACTCGGGATTTTTGGGACTAGATTTTTAATATTTGGTTTAAGGCAACTATTTTAGTGTTATGTTGTGCACAGAGGACCTTAACATCAACAGAAAGCAAGAATACGTCTCGCCGAAAGTCCTTGACATTGATAACGTTCGTGATGTCACAGTACCCCCCAAAATAAAATTCACAGACTTGGAGAACAATCGGAATAAAGTGTTTAGTAACGGTTGTGGCCTCCTCTAGCGTCTCGTACTGCCACACAACGTCTTCTCATGGATCTCAGAACATTAGTAAACACTACCCGAGGAAGACGTCGCCACTGCTCAGCAAGAGCATGTTAAGGTCCTGCAACGTCAGTGGTGGATTCACTTGCTGACAAACACGTCGACCCCGTTCGTCCCAGATGTGTTCAATAGGATTAAGGTCGGGGCTAAGCGACGGTCAATCCAGGACTTGGACACCGGCATTTCTTAAAAAATTCTGGGTAGCAATTGCTGTATGGGGTCGAGCATTGTCTTGTTGAAACGTTAGTCCAGGCCCATGTCTCTGCATAAACGGAAGAAGAACAGGTTGCAAAATCTGATCCCTGTACTCGACAGCATTTAAGTTCCCTTGGACAACAACAAGAGGAGAACGTCCATGTGCACAAAAAGAACCCCAAACCATGACGCTGCCGCCACCAAATTGGTCAACTTCTCTGACGCATACTTGAGTGTAACAAGTCGGTTACGGCGATGAAGAGGTGTCAATATTGGTCCATTATAGGGCCTCCGAGCTCGAAGACCAGCAGCCTGCAAGCCATTTCGAACAGTTTGTGCAGTTACCCTTCCACCAAACATCTCTCTACTTGTGGAGGTTGCAGTGACAAATCTGTTTCTAAGATGACGTAATCGTATTGCTTGATCTTCCTGGAGTGACGTCACACGTGGCGCCCCCGTCCTTGGGCGGTCGGCAATAGTTCCAGTTTGAAGCACTCTCATTCTAAGATTAATTATTGTCTGGTGTGAACAATTAAAGGCTCTTGCAACAGTGACCACAGACACGTAGACGTTCTACATTTGAATTTCCAGTTCAAGTTACGTGTGCGTGTTCAGTTTAAGCAAACTTGATTGGTTTTCATCCCTGCTTGCATCTGCAAATGTTTCAGCAAGTAGATCTGCCGTTTCTTTGCCGTCGGTAATGTACTGATCTCCGTCTTCAAGGTTTGGTATGTTAAATGATCTGCGTTTCCCGTATACATACATATTATATTATGTGTACGTACACAAGAAATGACAATTTATCGGGATAGATATTCACTTTCGTGAACAGATCTTTTATTTGATTGTTCTATAAGTGTCCAAGACATAAAATGACATTTTATTTACAAGCACGCTCAAGCTTAGCAATAGCATCTGAAAACTTTATACAAATATGACATTTTAAATCGCGCTTAAGCGCGGACCTCAGAGAAAGCCTGACTCAAACTGCTGTAGCACAAAAGTTTAGTTTTAAAAGGCCATGGCTCACAATGTTTCCCAATGGTTTCAAAGTATCAATGTTTATGTATGCCAAACGTAATGATAGTTCCTAAAATTAGAATAAAGTTTACACTATATCTTATAAAATTATATATGTGTGTAGAGAAAATGGTTATTTAGATTTCATCATCATACACGTTTCATCGTTATACAAATCAGTATTTAACTTATCTTGCTTATTATAAATATCCTTCACAACATCGTGAAATTAATTAAACTTAGATCTCTAATAGATGTGAACTCTATAAATATAGTATTTTAAAACATGCTTAAAGCGCGGACCTCAGAGGAAGAATGACTCCAACTGCCGTTGCACACAAGTTCAGTTTTAAAAGGCCATAGCTCACAATTTTCTCCAATGTCTTTCAAAGCATCAATATTAGTTCCTATATTTGAATAACGTATACTGACCGGATAAAGAATAAGATTGGTGAGTGTTTCTCCAATAAACGGCGCAGTTCAATAGTTTACTATCACAGACGCGGACCTCAAAGATAGACTTATAAAAGTTCAGTCTAAAATTATATGCCAACTGTAAATATAGTGGCCAAAACATGATTAAAATTTTGTAATCTCTTATTATGTAATCATTATCATTCAGTTTAACACATAATTGAAAGTTTATATTATATTATGTGTACATACACAAGAAATGATTGTTTATCGACATAGATTTTCACTTTCGTGAACAGATCTTTTATTTGATCGTTCTATTAATTTCCAAGACATAAAATGACATTTTATTTACAAGCACGCTCAAGCTTAGCAAAAGCATCTGAAAACTTTATACAAACCGACCTCAGAGAAAGACTGACTTGAACTGCTGTAGCACAAAAGTTCAGTTTTAAAAGGCCATGGCTCACAATGTTTCCCAATGGTTTCAAAGTATCAATGTTTAGTTCCTAAAATTAGAATACATTTTACACTATACCTTATAAAATTATATATGTGTGTAGAGAATATGGTTATATAGATTTCATCGTCATACACGTTTCATCGTCATACAAATCAGTATTTAACTTATCTCGCGTATTATAAAATATAAATTCAGTGTAAATGCGATAGCCCCTTTATCAATGTTTCATTAATACGCTAAGCGTAAGTATAGTCCCCGAAACTTAAAATAAAAGCTTATACCATATGCCACGAATCTCTTATTATCAATACTAACAATTATCATTTAGTTTAACATATGAATGGAAGTTTATTTCATTTCATAGTATATTTATAATGGAAAAAACAGTCAGATGCACCTTACGTGTAACATGTCTTTAAACTCATTCCCGTGCATAGGAAATCCCTGAACCTGTTACTGTAATGGAAACCAGACTAAATTGTTATTTTAAAACCGTGCGTATTAGACAGTGTCACAAAGGTATCTTTTGTAAACTACTACTACTACCTGGTGTTTTAACGTCTGCTTCCACAGAAGTGATATCGCAGACAAGACATAGGAGAGCCAAGGCTTCCTCCTGTTTTTAGAATATGATTTTGCAATCTTTCTATTTGCGGCAAATTTTTAAATACAAAAAACAAAACGTAATGTTTTGTAGTCGATTTCTTCTCTGGATTGGTGGATGTCGTCTTTGTGGGATTCGTGTTTAAGTGCCAGGCCCGTCTTATCGTGGTCTCCCGTTACTCCACTATCCCACTCTGCAGGTTTTGTAAACTAGGATGGCCCTGATGAATATATTACCTCAAATCCAATGTGATTACAAGCGCGGACCCCAGAGAGAGACTACCTTGTATTGTAATATTATATAAAGTTTAGTTTAATACACATGATCGCTATGCCAAGCGTAAGGTCATTCCCTAATATTCAAAACCCACAGTATACCTAATAAAATTATATGTGTATATGAAAATTATAGGTTTATATTGATTTCATCGATATACAAATCAGACTCGCCACCATTCCATTCCACGGGACAGTGGACCATTCACATTAACTCCATAATTACTAAAGTGGGTAACCTTGTGGATGTTCTTAGAAGTTTCAAATATAAACTGTCAAGGAAATCATTAGAGACTATATACAAATTCTTTATTCTCCCTATATTTGATTACGCTGATGTGATTTATGATAATTGTAATAAAACTGACAGTGAAAAACTTGCCAAAATCCACTTAGATGCCCTTAGAACTGTAACGGGTTTGGTTAAAGGTACATCCCACAAAGTTCTATACACTGAATCAGGACTCACTTCACTGAAACAACGAAGATATAGGCATAGGTTAACCATATTTTACAAACTAGTAAACTAACTGGCCCCCCCAAAACTTATGTCTTCTTGTCCCACCTAAAATATCTGACATTAATCCATATTTTCTGCGCGACACCAACTCTCTACGATGTGTCCATTGTAATACAGAAACCTATAAATCTTCCTTTGTCCCACTGACAGTGCACGATTGGAATGAACTACCTGCCAATGTTAAAGATTCCTCTTTCCAAACATGATAAACAAGCCCCCTTATACTTCTACTTTAGTAATCGCTCAGTAAATGTCGCCCATACAAAACTTAGACATGGTAAAGGCGCACTAAATTATCATAAATTTCTAATGCATTTCTCCGAAAATCCTTCATGTAAGTGTGCCTACTACATGGAAAATACAGAACACTTTTTCTTTTTTTGACCACTGTACAAGGAAGAACGAATCCGTACCATCGATAAATTCCCCTACCATTTCCACAATATTTCAGCAATTCTTGACGTAAACGATTGTGAGAACCAGGCCTGTTTTGAAATTATTCATTAGTGCTACAAAACGATTCAAACTGATAAAGTAGTGATGTAATCGATTAAAAACCCTAAACTAACGTCACCCCACCACCCCCTGCCCCGCCCCCGCCCCGCGCAATAGGACACACGATGAACATAATGATGCCACGGTGACAGTAATGACACGATATTATACTTATTTTTATGTAATATATTATAATTTTCATGCAAACTAGACATGCCAATTTTATTTTATTTTGTTTCATTATTCTGGAGATGGATTAAATAAGCTTTTTAGCTTGTTTCCCAATCCAAATAAATTATTATGTATTGTATATAGTATGTAATATTTGGTAAATAAATATTGTTTAAACCAACTTTCTCCGCCAATGTAGGGATCGAACACACGACCTCCTGTGATAGAATACATAACTCTTTTTTATTATAAAGATATTTTTATACTGGATAACATATTTACCTGTACAACTCTACATATGAGAGTCGTTGTGGTTAGATATAGTAACGTCTATCTAAAGCTGACACCCCCCCCCCCCAGGTCTCAGAAGACCCAATTCCCGGGGTCCTAGGGCAGATCCTCTCCGAGGTCTCGGAAGACCTAATTTTTCCGGGGTACGAGGGCAGACCCTCTCCTCTCGGAAGACCTAAATTGCCGCCGAGTAAATAGGCGTTGGTAATCAGAACAATGAAAACTAATTATTAAGAGTCACGCATCTTAACTCTAGACAATAAGTGTTAATGCATGTTAAACTTTAATCTGCTATCATTTGTCTAAAGGCAAGCCGAGTATACAAGTTTGTTTAACATATTACATCTTACATTATACTATGTCAGAAATCCCACACCTGCTACGGGTTAACTATTACAATTAATTTGTCACTTAACATGTCCAGAGATGGGATAGAGTGTGTAAAATGTAAAATTAAAATATGAAATCAAAGACAGAATGTTTTCTATTTTCAAATAGAGAGTCAATGTTGGTAGGCACTAATTTGTTGATGATAACTGTGTCTTCACTACGAATCCACGACTCACTTGCAATAAATAAATCCACATCATTATCGACAACATATTCATTCACTTCATCAGTTTTATTTAAGACAGATCTGGTATTCAATATGCATAAACTTTTCAGAATTAATTTTTCTCGTTTTCCACTTTCTTTGCTGGAGCATTTAGGGTCAGATCAATTAAGTTATTAAGATTAACACCTTGGCTGGTCTTGACAATAGGAATTCTTTCACTAATGACTGTCTTAATTAATCTTTGTTTAGTCTTGCCAGCTCTACAACACCTCGGTCTTAATTGACGAAGAATAGCAAAAGATTAAGAAAATAGTAACATTTCGTTTTAGATATACTCAACATATAATTTACTGTTATTTTTGTACTTCTACAGTTGAAAATATAGACTATCTATTCATTAAATACACGTATACTCAGCCAAATTAAAAACTTGACACTCGGGATTTTTGGGACTAGATTTTTAATATTTGGTTTAAGGCAACTATTTTAGTGTTATGTTGTGCACAGACGACCTTGACATCAACAGAAAGCAAGAATACGTCTCGCCGAAAGTCCTTGACATTGATAACGTTCGTGATGTCACAGTACCCCCCAAAATGAAATTCACAGACTTGGAATAAAGTGTTTAGTAATGGTTGTGCCCTCCTCTAGCGTCTCGTACTGCCACACAACGTCTTCTCATGGATCTCAGAACATTAGTAAACACTACCCAAGGAGAACGTCGCCACTGCTCAGCAAGTCAAAAGGGACCGTAATAAGGCTGAACATCTGTGGCGGAAAACAAATCTACATGTCCATAAACAGATTTATAAATCTTTAAAAAAACAATGTGAATAAATTAATTGATGATGCTAAAATTAAATTTTACTCTGATAAAATAGAAAATGGGAAAACAGACAAAAAGACCTGTATAAAGTTGTGAATTCCCTTTTGGGCCATAATGCTGAGCGTACTATCCTCCCGGACAATGATAATGACACTGAACTTGCAAATTTATTCTCTGATTTCTTTCAAATAAAAATACAAAAAATACGAACTGAACTTGATGATTTAAATAAAACTGTTGACTTTAACGCTCATGATTTTGATAAGTTAGAAAATTCTGTTTATTTAGAAAATTTTAACTTGGTTAGTGAATCTTTTATTTTAAAGCTAACTAAATCGTCTGCTCCTAAATCTTGTTCATTAGATCCTGTTCCGACTTCTGTTCTTAAGGACTGTCTAGACGAAGTTATTCCAGTTTTTACCAATATTATTAATTCTTGTATATCATCCGCTACTATTCCCAACGTTTTCAAACGAGCTTATGTTACCCCTTTAATTAAAAAGTCTACACTGGATCCTAATGTTTTTAAAAATTACAGGCCAGTCTCTAACTTAAGTTTTATTTCTAAAATATTGGAGAAATGTATTGCTTCTCAGATAAAGGCCCATCTAGATGATAACTGTTTGTATGAATCATTTCAAAGTGCTTATAAACAATTTCACAGTACCGAAACAGCTTTAACCCGGGTTTCAAATGATATTTTAATGGAAATTGATAATAGAAAATGTACATTTTTAATTTTATTAGATTTATCTGCTGCTTTCGACACGGTGGACCCTTCCCTTCTTCTACGTAGACTTCAATTTAAATTCGGTATTTGTGGCTCTGCATTAAATCTTTTAGAGAGCTATCTTGTGGGTAGAAAACAGTGTATTTTAGTTAATTGCAAATCGTCGTCTGAATCTGTTTTGTCATCTGGGGTTCCCCAAGGTTCTGTTCTTGGTCCGATTTTATTTACCCTCTATACGTCACCATTAGGAGATATTGTCAGAAAATATGGTCTCAGCTTTCATTTGTATGCCGATGATACTCAATTATATATTTCATTTACACCTAATTGTCCATCTTCTTTCAATTTATCAAAATTGCAACTTGAGAACTGTATTAGTGAAATTAGAAAATGGATGTCAAAGAACTTTCTAAAATTGAATGATGATAAAACCGAATATTTGTTATTAGGCTCAAGGCATCAATTAAGTAAATCTGCACAAGATAACCCCCCTGTTGTAATTGGTAATTGTGATATATTTTCATCTTATTCTGCTCGTAATATTGGCGCTATCTTTGATAGTTTTATGCTTATGGGAGCTCAAGTAAATAATATTTGTAAATTGTGCTATTTTAATATTAGAAATATAGGTAAAATACGTAAATGTGTAACTGAAAAAGGCCACTAAGTCACTTGTTAATTCTCTGGTCACTTCTCGATTAGATAACTTTAATTCACTTTTAGTTGGTTTACCTTTAAAGCTTATAGATAAATTACAAAAAGTACAGAATACTGCGGCTAGACTTGTTACTTTAACTAAGAAATGTGACCACATAACTCCTGTTTTATATAATTTACACTGGTTACCTGTTAAATATCGAATTGATTTTAAGATTTTATTACTTACTTTTAAATGTTTAAATAATTTAGCTCCTGTTTACCTCTCAGATCTTTTAGAACTTTATACACCTGGCCGAACATTACGTACATCAGATAAACTACTTTTAAAGCCCAAAACTGTTCAACTAGTCTCCTATGGTCAGCGCTCTTTCGGTCATCAAGCACCCGTTTTATGGAATAATCTACCATTTAGTTTAAGATGTTGTACATCTCTGTATTCTTTTAAAAAACAACTTAAAACACATTTATTTAATCAGGCTTTTAACTGACTCTGTATACAATCGTTAACATGCCCATAATCTTGTTGTTTATGTGTGATTTACATTGTCACTTTGTAAAGTGCCTCTGAACATGTTACATGAAAGGGTGCACTATAAATATGCTGTAATAATAATAATAATAATGTTGAAGGTCCTGCAACGTCAGTGGTGGATTCGCTTGCTGACGAACACGTCGACCCAGTTCGTCCCAGATGTGTTCAATAGGATTAAGGTCGGGGCTAAGTGACAGCCAATCAAGGACTTGGACACCGGCATTTCTTAAAAAATTCTGGGTAGCAATTGCTGTATGGGGTCGAGCATTGTCTTGTTGAAACGTTAGTCCAGGCCCATGTCTCTGCATAAACGGAAGAAGAATAGGTTGCAAAATCTGATCCCTGTACTGGACAGCATTTAAGTTCCCTTGGACAACAACAAGAGGAGAACGTCCATGTGCACAAAAACAACCCCAAACCATGATGCTGCCGCCACCAAATCGGTCAACTTCTCTGACGCATACTTGAGCGTAACGTTCACCTCGTCTGCGGTACACAAAGTGAATCGAGATTCGTCACTAAAGACAACCGAATTCCACTGTCTTTGAGTAAATCCTATGTGTCTTGTGGCCCACACAAGTCGGTTATGGCGATGAAGAGGTAGACCAGCAGCCTGCAAGCGATTTCGAACAGTTTGTGCAGTTACCCTTCCACCAAACATCTCTCTACTTGTGGAGGTTGCAGTGACAAATCTGTTTCTAAGATGACGTAATCGTATTGCTTGATCTTCCTGGAGTGACGTCACACGTGGCGCTCCCGCCCTTGGGCGGTCGGCAATAGTTCCAGTTAGAAGCACTCTCATTCTAAGATTAATTATTGTCTGGGGTGAACAATTAAAGGCTCTTGCAACAGTGACCACAGACTGACTAGCATAGAGCCTACCTATAGCACGTAGACGTTCTACATTTGAAAGGCGCGGCATTTTCTAACAAAGATGAAAATAACAATTTTAATTTGTTTTTCCAGTTCAAGTTACGTGTGCGTGTTCAGTTTAAGCAAACTTGCATCGATTGACCTCATGAGTTTGTGTTTGCACGTGTTTTTCAGGTTTTTCATCTTTATATGCCCAAAGTCACGTGATCCACGTGACTTTACAATTTATCAAATTAAAGGCTTCTTACTACTTACTATCGTTAGAAACACTTTAAAATTTATTTGACTTACTAGAAAAAAAAATTGTGGAAATTCATCAGTGTCAAGTTTTTAATTTGGCTGAGTATATATTAAAATTGTTCAAGAGACTATCACGGTGCTATATTATGCGAAATCAAAAGTTATTCGCCGATTCGTCTGAAATGGGATGTGATTTCATAATTAGTGACCCTGAACACCCTCAGCAAATTTCAAATCTCTACAATCACTGGAAGTACAAAGTGTACGGAAGTTCATTAGCAATTAAATATATGGTGTCATATGTTGAAACTGTTCAAGAGATCACGACGGTACTATATTATGTAAAATCAAAAGTTATTGACCGATTGTTCTGAAATATGATGTGAGTTCATTATAAATAATAATAATAATAACAATTTTCGTCATTTTGTTAAGCAGCCGTTCTTTACGAATATAAGTAGCCGCAGTAGCCCAATGACCAAGCGCTGGCACGATAATAAGACGGTACGATCCTCATTTTTCATAACAACGGTCAACGGTATAATACGACCAATGGTAATGGCCTCTTTATCACATAATTCGATGGTCTCTTTAACAATTTTTTATATATGAGACAATGTCGTATACCTCGATGGTCTCTTTAACAATTTTAATACATGGGAACATAATATAGCACCTTGGTGGTCTCTTCAACAGTTTTAATATATGAGACCATACATTTAATTCCTGATGCACTTTCTCACATTTAGTACTTCCCGTGATCGTAGAGACTTAAAATGTTACTGGGGGCGTCCAGGGTCACTAATTATGAACTCACACCATCTGTCAGACCAATGTGTCAATAACTTTTGATTTTACGCAATTTTTTTTAACAGTTTTGCGTACTTTGGTGGTCTCTATACTATTTTTAATGCATGCGACCATGTCGTATATCTCTATGGTCTCTTTAACAATTAAAATACATGAGACCATAATATAACTCCTTAGTGGTCTCGTTAACAGTTTTAATATAAGAGACCATCCATTCAATTGCTAATGCACTTTGTACACTTTGTACTTCCCGTGATCATAATTATAAACTCACATCAAATTTCAGACGAATCGCTCAATAACTTTTGATTTTACATAATATATATAACACCGTGATGATGCGATACGCGAAGGACCAAAGCCCACCGTATAATTGAATAATAATAATAATAATAACTAGATCTACAAGGCAGATATTAAAGCTTTCATATTCACGGTCAGTTTCTGTCACATGTCATGGGTTCTATAAAGAATCTCAACAGGGGAAAGGAATTATTAAAATCGATCAAAACTCGAAGTCATACAGTGCACCCGGGCAAAAAAATATGGGAAATATCTGAGACTTGTATTGCTGTAATCGAATTGACTCCCCGTTCCATGCAGAAGTTTAAAATACGGATCATTTCATTATTTTATTTTAAAACTTGAAAGATATTTCTATAGTTCAAAGAGCTAGAATAAAGTCTCCTGGCTGGGACATCAGGTGTTTCAATATATTAGACAAAATCAAAACCATGCTATGGACAAAATTGCGCAAACATGAAACTCCAAAAATGTCAGAAACTGTTCGAATATAACATATTGAATAGGTCTTATGTCGGAAATTTACTTTTTCCCCACCAGATTATGACACTTACGAGGTTCAGTTTAATATCCGCAGACCACTTGAATTAGGTTAAAAGGTGAATTATCAATATAATTAACGGCGATGGCTTTATGATCTGGATATCTGTCTACGTTTTAAACTTTAGCTTGCTAAGATTTAACGTAACAAGTAATGAAACGGACTGAAGAGTAAAGTCGAGTCAACCAATAGACCGCTAAAATATAACGAGAACTATTCCCCCTGGCCAAAGGGTAATCTAAAAATAAAACGATATTGCTGAGACCGTATTGCTGGAATCAGATTTACTTTCCGTTGCAAAAAATCGATCAACTCGTTTAAAACCCAGAAGCATCAGACAATGAGTAGGAAATGGTTGGAAAAATGCGAAGAAAATATCGAACAATAAACTGAGATAACTTGTAATGAATCTTATATTTTTGGAATCGGATTGATCTTAGCTATTCGAATATTTAGATCAAGTTTGTAAGTTCTAAAAATTAATAGGAAACCAATTCAGGAAACGGCGGCTTATTCCGAGTATTTCCAAGCCATTAATGCGGATTTTTCACTCGTAAATAACTTTGTCCAGTTAAATGCATCAATCTACTTTCATTCCAAATATCATGAAAATCGTGTTTTGATCCCTCATTTCTCCAAGGGGAGATAAGTTAGAAATTTCTAAAGAGATCGTTTAAGTTAAATGAAGCAGGTCTACTTTTATTCCAAATTTCATGAAAATCGTGCCAATATTAAAGAAGTTGTTCACTTCCGGAATAATATGTCAATGACGTAATTTTTGAAGTTCGAAAATAGCAGATTTAAAGTAAATGTTTAAAAGTACCCAAAGAAATATGAATATGTAAAATAGGTGAAATATTCCCAAAGTTAAAGCTATGTAGGTTAATTCTTTCGTCAATAACATTTGGTGATTTCGGATATGTACTCGAAAGTCAACATTCATTCTGGGAGTCAGGTTAAAGATTTAGAAAGATCCAAAAATTAAATTCGTGGATATAAGCTTGACAGAATATTAAGAAACAAATTGCCCTGTAAACAACTTTGTCGGCACGTAAAACGTCAAAGTCGAAATTCGAAATTTTGAAATTTTGAAATATGCTTTTTTTCAAGGTACACAAATTTTTTTTTTTATTAAAATAGGCTAATCATCCACAAAGTTACGACTATGCATTGTCAATTTTTGTGTTCGTAAATTTCGGTGATTTCGAATTCGTAAAACTTTTTGAAAATATATTTAATCAACGTTCGACCTCTATTTTTGTGGGGGTAGGTCAAAGTTTCAGAAAGAACCTATGGTTAGATTCTGAGAAATCCGATTTGCAGAAAATACACACAAAAAAATAATAACTAGATCTGCTAGGCAGATATTTAAGCTTTCATATTCACGGTCAGTTTCTATAACATGTCATGGGTTATATAAAGAATCTCAATAAAGAAAGGGAATTATTAAGAAGTAAACATACAACAAGCAAAGACGACAAGTGAAAATACTAGACGATCACAGAGGCTACTAAGATATGTAGTAAGAAATGATGCATGGGCCATACGTAGGATGTGGCGACCGGTTTGCGTAGTCCGCCCTCCACGTCTAACAAGAGACCCAGAGTGCTCCATATTATCGATTTTTTGTTATTCTTATAAGTAAAACATACACCAAATCTTCGTTCGTCTACAGATACTACCTTATTATCTGTGCCTGCTTACAAGAAGCACAGAGGAAAATTATCTTTCCCTATAAATTGTGCCCGTGTGTGGAATAAGCTACCAAGAACAATTAGAGAAAGTTCAACTTTTGTTAGATTTATATCGGAGTTAGAACAAACTGTTAAGCGCTTAGAAATATCACCGGGTATAATAAAGCGCTATAGAAGACGGATAATAATAAAAATTATAAGGCGCCCAACCAATCATGTCACTGTAGGCGCCCCTCCGGGATAAGGCACCCCACAGATCACGCCGTTTTGGGCGTCCTATCAATAAAGTTGCGATGTTAATTGTATGATTCATGAGGCGCCTCGCCATTTAGGTGGGTCCTCATATCGTGGGCGCCCAATCAATGTCACTCGGCTTTATGGGGTGCCCATACTAATATGGGCACGTTGATCGTTGGCTTCGAATTGCGTCTAATGGAAATGACCTTTTGGGGTGCCGATTTTTTGCAGGGGTGGGGATGGGGGCTGGAAAAATGGTGGGGACTTTGTCGTGGAAAAAATCAGAAAATAGATCTGATAGGCTAGCATCATTTTTAACCGATGGCAGAACCTTTGCTTCTCTTGGTTTTAGTAGACTGTAATTTCGTAGACTTCACGTGGAGTATGTGTGTTTGATAACAGACAGTCCTTAGTGAAGGGTCGTTTAGCCAATTCAATTAAATTGTTAGTGGTAGTTCGAGCCTTATTGTTAATTTGTCTGAATTGCCAGATTGGGTTTTCTCCATGTTTTCTCGGCTTTCCTGCGTTTAACCTTATGATCACGTATTGTTTATTGGGCCGAATGATGATTTCTTTTGTTTTCAGTGGAACATGTTTGTCAAGTATCTCAGAAGTAATGAATTATTAATATAGCTTCCAAATTAATTGTCCTATTTATTGGCTCAGGTTGAGGAAACAAAAGATCGCAGAATAAACTGTAGTGATCAGATATCTGATGATCAACAACGCTACATGATTGAATAATGGCCTTGTGTTCTCTCGTTATCTCGTTATGTCTATGGGTTGGCACATCCATATGCTGTTTTAAACTAAATGCGTCTAACAATAGTAAAAAAAAAATAATGTTCGAATCATTGACTTTATTATTATGAATATTGAAATGTCCAAGAATTTGTAAATGGCCAGGTCAGGAAATCCACAACACGTGTTGAAGGAGGCCGATATACTGACACTATTCTTACGTGATTCTTGCCAAGGGGTACGTTTAATTGTAGTATTTCAAATGTTAAAAATAATTTTTTTGAACTAAACTGGGAAACTCTTACAGAATTTTTGATGAAATGAAATGAAATGGGGTTTAGCGTCCTACTGTGCTGCTCCGAACTAGGCTACACAGATGGGCAGAGCATACAGTGTGCTATGAGGGAAATTTTGACTGTGCAGCCGCCCTACGGCCTACTCTTATATCGAATTCCAACTGTTAAGCGATGTTTTACGTGCTTGCCAATGTATACACGGGACCTCGGTTTTTCGTCCCATGCGAACGACTAGACAGCTGCCCTTTTAAAACTGACAAGGGAAACTGCGTCGGAAAACCAAGACGAATTTTCTCCGCCAATGTAGGGATCGAACACACGACCTCCTGTGATAGAATACATAACTCTTTTTTATTAAAAAGATATTTTAATACTGGATAACATAATCCTTTTAAGACATATAGAAATAGATTTCACTAAAAATAAACACACTTGTATGGATATACTACTTCTGAATTTTATTAACATGCTACGTTTCAATACACATACAGGTATCGTTATCAAGCAAATGGGACAATATCATATGTCTGTTATAACCTACCGTGCCCTAAAACAGGAGACCACATTGTTGTACCCTAGTGGACCGTTTAAAAGTTTTAATTGCATGAGACAACAGCGTATAATACAGGAGCCTATTTTTTTAAGTTGGTGGTCCTTTATTAGTTTTATTACATGGGACCTTATCGTATAATACGCAGGACTATGTAGAACCTTGGAGGTCTACTTAACAGTTTCAATTTCACGCGACCCAACAGTATGATGCACAAGATAGGGTACGACATTATCTCATGCATTAAAATTGTTAAAGGGACCACCAAGGTACGATTAGGTCTCGTACATTCAAATTGATAAAGCGACCGTCGCGATAGTTGACTCATGCACATAGGTACGATGTGCTGTCGTCAATTTGAATTGATAAAGAGACCGCCAAGATAGGTTACGACAGTGTCTCATGTATTAAAAATTAGTAACTCTGAAAACCCCCAGCAAATTTCAAGTCTCTACAATCACGGGAAGTACTAAGTGTACGAAAGTGCATTAGCAATTACATCTATGGTCTCATATATTACAACTGTTCAAGCGCCTTGTCTCTTTAACAGCTGTAATGCATGAGACCATGTCACATACCCCGATCGTATTCCTCGATGGTCTCATTAACAATTTTAATACATAAGACCATAAATATAGCACCTTGATGGTCTATATTATCTAAAATCAAAAGTATTGACCGATTCGTCTGCAATTTGACGTGAGTTCATAATTAGTGACTCTGAACAACCTCAGCAAATTTCAAGTCTTTACCATCACGGGAAGTATAAAGTGTACGAAAGTGCATTAGCAATTAAATAGATAGTCGCATATGTTAAAACTGTTCAAGAGACCACCACCGTGCTATATGATGGAAAATCAAAAGTTATTGACCGATTCGTCTGAAATTTGATGTGAATTCATAATTAGTGACCCCGAACATCTTCAGCCAATTTCAAGTCTCTACAATCATGGGAAGTACAAAGTGTGCGAAAGTGCATCAGGGATTAAATTATGGTCTCATAAATTAAAACTGTTGAAGAGACCACTAAGGTGCTATTATGTAAAATCAAAAGTTATTGACGATTCGTCTGAAATTTGATGTTCATAATTAGTGACCCTGAACACCCGCAACAAATTTCAAATCTTTACAATCACGGGAAGTACAAAGTGATGTAAAATCAAAAGTTATTGACCGATTGGTCTGAAATTTGATGCGAGTTCATAATTATAGTGATCCTGAACACCCTCAGCAAATTTCAAGTCTCTACAATCACGTGAAGTACATTATTAAAACTGTTGAAGATACCATCACGGTGCTATATTATGTAAAATCAAAAGTTATTGATCGATTCTTCTGAATCTTTACAATCACGGGAAGTACAAAGTGATGTAAAATCAAAAGTTATTGACCGATTGGTCTGAAATTTGATGTGAGTTCATAATTAGTGACCTAGAACACCCTCAGCAAATTTCAAGCCTCTGAAATGACGGGAAGTACTAGGTGTACGAAAGTACATTAGCAATTAAATGTATGGTCTCATATGTGGAAACAGTTCATGAGACCACCACGGTGCTATATTTTTTAAAATCAAATGTGATTGACCGATTAGTCTGAAATTTGATGTGAATTCATAATTAGTGACCCCAAACACCCTCAGCAAATTTCAAGTCTCTACAATCACGGGAAGTACAAATTGTACGAAAGTGCATTAGGAATTAAATATATGGTCTCATTTATTAAAACAGTTGAAGAGACGGTGCTATATTATGGTCTCTTGTATCAAAAGTGTTCAAAAGACCATCAAGGTATAGGACTTGGTCTCATGCATTAAAAATATACTGAGCGCCATGGAAAACGCATCACTTAGTTTTTCGTATCACAAAATGATCCTGTAAACATATCTTATTTATTTTGCTTCTTATTGTGAACAAAATTCAAATGGGAACACATCAATAACAACACATTTGTACACTTATGGATGTTTAATCTGTAATCAACGGTACAAAGTCAGAGGGGTCAAAACCAAAAGTACGACACAGATGTCAGTAGTGCGTGTGTCCTCCACGGGCTCTTACGAACGCTGTGCAGCGACGTCGCATGGAATTTACCAATGTTTGAAAGAAGGCCTGGGGCAAATTGTTCCATTCTTGGACAAGAGCAGCATCTAAAGCAGCAATGGTGTGCATCTGTGGTCTCCAATACAGACGGCGTCCAATCTCATCCCAGACATGTTCTATCGGTGCCATGCAAATGTGTAGGGCGGTCTGGTGATGAAATGTGAAGCCTCCCCACACCATTACACTTCCCCCACTCCATCGATTCGTTTCGAAGACGCAGCAGTCTGAGGATAGCTCCAACATAAGGTCGTCGTGCACGGAGTCCTACTTCTCTTAGACGACGTCTTACGGTGTTGGCACTTACTGGTCCTTGTCTTCCGACGACTGCTGCGCCTGTTCGAGTCGCAGGGCGGAATCTGTCACGCAGATGAGTGACCCGGATGTAACGGTCTTGAGCCTGGGTTGTAACGCGTTGCGGACCAGGACGTTGACGGTCACGTGTTGATCCAGTAACTCGAACACCTTCCGCCAACCTTACAATAGTGGACTGATGACAATTGAAGTGTCTGGCAATAGCACGTGTAGACATGCCCGTCCTGGACATTCCCATGGCTTCATTCCGTTGATTTTCAATAAATCTCGGCATCTTTAGCTCGATTCCTTCACACGTCCAACAACAAATTACGACAGATTGACGTTTCACAGTTCATGTACTGGACATTAAGTTGAAAACATGCTTTTAAAGGGCTCACACACAGTGCTGCACGTGAATATTGGGTTTTTCATGTGCATCTCGTGCAATTTTTTTTTTTTTGTACACACGGGCCGATATTTTTTGCGTTTGGGAGCATTGTATGAAACAATAGTTCATAGTATTGCATAATATTATACATACAAAACCACCTAGTAATAAAATATTTGGGAAAAAAAGTGATGCGTATTAAAATTTTTGAAGAGACCATAACGGTGCTCTATTATGTAACATCAAACGTTATTGAACGATTCGTCTGAAATTTGAGTGATTTCATAATTAGTGACCCTGAACACCCTCAACAAATTTCAAATCTTTACAATCACGGGAAGTACAAGGTGTACGAAAGTGCATTTAAAGAAATTAAATATATGGCCTCATATATTAAAATTGTTGAAGAGACCATCACAGTGCTATTTTAGGTAAAATCAAAAGTTATTGACCGATTGGTCTGAAATTTGATGTGAGTTCATAATTAGTGATCCTAAACACTCTCAGCAAATTCCATATCTCTACAGGAAGTACAAAGTGTACGAAAGTGCATTAGCAATTGAATGGATGGTCTCTTGTATTAAAACTGTTAAATAGACCACTAATGAGTTATATTATGGTCTCATGTATTTTAACGACATGTATTTTAGAGGTACACGACATGGTCGCATGCATTAAAAATAGTATAGAGACCCCAAGGTACGCAAAACTGTTTAAAAAAAAAGTTGTGTCAAATCAAAATTATTGACCCATTGGTCTGAAATAGGGTGGCTGCACCACACAAAATTTACACAAAAACAAATACACGGACAGGACATCATACTCAGGAAAACACAAACATACAGACAATTCAAAAAAGAGTGTAAGCGTCCCCTGCGCTGTACAGTCCCGGGTCTGTAGTGACACAGACTTCACTCAAATTTGAAAACAATTAGGAATACAACCCAAAGAACCCATTGTGTAATGCCAGTATGAGTCATGATCTGCTATATGCTACACGAAATACGAATGTAAGCATATGTAGTAAAATTCAACTATACAAGGAACCACATCGGTGAAATGTATAAAAAGTAGTCTAAACTCTTAAATTCAATAAAGAAACGCTTCAGTATTTAATACATATAGGGTACATGATCCATAGTCACAAAAAAAAACCGAATACAAAGAAGCAAGTAGGAAATGTAGACAGCCGTCTGCTGACTGAGAATGACGTCATATCTTAGAAGGTGATAAAAAAATCACAATAATAAGGGCGATAATCCAGGTAAAATAACGTTAAATGCTTCAAAACCACAAGTTCTTGCGACTAATCGGAATTATTAAGTTATGTAATTGTACAATATATAATAATATATTAATATAATACCCCACACAAGAAATGCAAAAAAAGGTACGAGTTCATAATTAGTAACCCTGTACGCCCTCAGCAAAATTTTAAGTCTCTACGATCACGGGAAGTACTAAATGTGAGAAAGTGCATCAGGAATTAAATGCATGGTCTCATATATTAAAACTGTTGAAGAGACCACCAAGGTGCTACATTATGGTCTCGTGTATTAAAATTGTCAAAGAGATCATGGAGGTATATGACATTGTCTCATATATAAAAAAAATGTTAAAGAGACCATCGAATTAACCGTTGACCGTTGTGCCAGCGCTTGGTCATTGGGCTACTGGGGCTAGTTATATTCGTAAAGAACGGCTGCTTAACAAAATGACAAAAATTGTTATTATTATTATTATTTATGGTCAGTGATGTAAGAAGCATGCTTGGTGTTCAGCAAGTCATATTAGTGTCTTGGTATTCGAGTCTCAATAGTAAACATCATGGCCGCCAGTTTAGCTGTGTCGTCTGAATGATGGATAATTAAAAGTTGTGTAAAATCAAAAGTTGTTGACCGATTGGTCTGAAATTTGGTGTGAGATCATAGTTAACAACCACGGCAAGTACTAGGTGTACGAAAGTGCATTAGCGCCGAATAGATTTGAAAACACGCGCTTGACATTCAAGAGACACCAACATTTTGAAAGAGATGGACACAGAACAAGCTAACAAAATAGATTTTCGTACAATCAGGGATCATAATCCAGACAGACACGGTCTGAAGTATCGACTGGAACCTAGAACTAAGGACATAAACATATAATCGGAAAAGATCAAAACGTGATTTCTCGTACAATTGGGGACCATAACAAGGGAAATTAGGTCCGATATGCGTGAATATCAAAAGGAACAGAGATATTTCGCATATAAACCAATTTGGTATATAATCCGATTTTCAAGAAATCCGAACTCAGAGTGTAACCGTGATATATTTTAACGGTTTTTAAACTCGGATAAAAACTGATTTCTTGAGGGTCTCTAAGCTAAATCGTTGGGGCAGTCAACAAGAGTTGTCGCATATTTTTACTTTTGTCGGTAATGAAACATTTATAATACACTAAAATCTGATTAAGAGTAACAACTCATTAAGTAATTATAAGAAAATCATTAGAATTTGTCTTCGTTTCATGACCTTAAACACTCTATAAATTTAAAGTCAATCGGATATTAACTTTACCTCTAGAGGGACCACAACCCTGTATTATATACTTTTAAGCTATTTGCGTACAAGGAGTGGCCATTTTGTCTCGCAGTTTTGGTCCGATTTTCACAAAATTCGAACGGTTATATTTTCGAACAGTTTTTTTAATGGATAAAAGTTATGACTTCTAGAGGGTCCACAAGCTAAATACGCGATTTTTCGAAATATTAACTTTAGCCTCTAGAGCAATTGTGGACGCCGGATCGACTGTCAGACGAATGAACTGACGGACTGTCAGACCAATGGACGGTCTGGTCATACTTTTAGCCGACATTTATTTTCGCTTGATTACACCAAGTTTTTCGCATGAAACCCCAAAAATCCCGGGATTCTCGGTTTCAAAATCAGTTGCACCCTTTTAAACACTCAACGAGTCAAGTGATAACACATCTGAACGAAGACCAACGCTATCGGTTTGTTACAAGCAGGTGAATACCAAACAGATGTAGCCAGGCTGCGGAATGTTTCCCAGAGACCATCTCTCACCTTTGGCCCCCTGGGGTGTAGGGGGCGATAAGCATATACCCTGCGTATGTCCTGCTTGTCGTAAGAGGCGACTGAAAGGACTCCTGTAATGGGGCAACGTGTTTGCCGTGCGTTGCGACCCGTGTCGGTGCAGAGTGGAATGCTGGTAATTGAGTGGGGATTTGGCATGTGAGCCCTTTCTCTGCAACACTTTACTTTGGCCCATGGTTCACCTAGACGGAAGGTCAGAGTGGCCCAACTCTGATCAATCGGCTTTGGTCGTTTTAGCTCGGTAGAATGTACTCTTTCTCAGTTTAATGCTGATGTTTATTCACTCAGCAATTATCTAACTTTGTGTCCTTAGTACATTCTACAGAGCGGCGGCTTGGGTCAATCAGGTTGGAGTAGTATTTTTACTTTCTGGCTTGAGTATACCCCTCTACGAGCACTGAGGCCACGCACAGATTATCCGTGCTAGTCCTCCCCTTAGTGGGCAGGGAAGTAACCTGCGGTACGACCAGGGGTGAATCAAAAAATATTATTTCATGCCCCCCCCCCCGCCACACACACACACATACCAATTAAAGAACAAAACAAGAAACAGAAACGTCCTAATACAGAGGACGTTTCTGATTTATTTACTTTAAAAATTTAAATTGCAAAGGCATGGCCGAGGTTTCTCTTGATTGAGAGTCCCTCTACAGACTTGTCCAAAGTCTCACCATTTTTTATAACTAAGGGCATTGCTAGCTTAGCTGGTGAGCCCAAGGCTATTAAAAAACTTAAAAATGGAACACTCTTGATAGAATGTGCCAAGGAGCAGCATGCTACCATGCTGCTTAAATCAATCTTCACACAGGTCACTGAATTCAAGTGGAGGAGTTATTCGATGTTGGGACCTTGAAGGCAGCAGTGAGGATGAAATGGTGCAGTACCTTTCATCTCAAAGCGTCTCACATGTAAAAAGAATTAGTGTACGCCGAGGAATTATTAAGTTATGTTATTGTACAATATATAATAATATATTAATATAATACCCCACACAAGAAATGCAAAACAGGTATGAGTTCATAATTAGTGACCCTGAACGCCCTCAGCAAAATTTCAAGTCTCTACAATCACGGGAAGTACTAAGTGTACGAAAGTGCATTAGCAATTACATCTATGGTCTCATATATTACAACTGTTCAAGCGCCTTGTCTCTTTAACAGCTGTAATGCATGAGACCATGTCACATACCCCGATCGTATTCCTCGATGGTCTCATTAACAATTTTAATACATAAGACCATAAATATAGCACCTTGATGGTCTATATTATTTAAAATTAAAAGTATTGACCGATTCGTCTGCAATTTGACGTGAGTTCATAATTAGTGACTCTGAACAACCTCAGCAAATTTCAAGTCTTTACCATCACGGGAAGTATAAAGTGTACGAAAGTGCAATAGCAATTAAATAGATAGTCGCATATGTTAAAACTGTTCAAGAGACCACCACCGTGCTATATGATGGAAAATCAAAAGTTATTGACCGATTCGTCTGAAATTTGATGTGAATTCATAATTAGTGACCCCGAACATCTTTAGCCAATTTCAAGTCTCTACAATCATGGGAAGTACAAAGTGTGCGAAAGTGCATCAGGAATTAAATTATGGTCTCATAAATTAAAACTGTTGAAGAGACCACTAAGGTGCTATTATGTAAAATCAAAAGTTATTGACGATTCGTCTGAAATTTGATGTTCATAATTAGTGACCCTGAACACCCGCAACAAATTTCAAATCTTTACAATCACGGGAAGTACAAAGTGATGTAAAATCAAAAGTTATTGACCGATTGGTCTGAAATTTGATGCGAGTTCATAATTATAGTGATCCCGAACACCCTCAGCAAATTTCAAGTCTCTACAATCACGTGAAGTACATTATTAAAACTGTTGAAGATACCATCACGGTGCTATATTATGTAAAATCAAAAGTTATTGATCGATTCTTCTGAATCTTTACAATCACGGGAAGTACAAAGTGATGTAAAATCAAAAGTTATTGACCGATTGGTCTGAAATTTGATGTGAGTTCATAATTAGTGACCTAGAACACCCTCAGCAAATTTCAAGCCTCTGAAATGACGGGAAGTACTAGGTGTACGAAAGTACATTAGCAATTAAATGTATGGTCTCATATGTGGAAACAGTTCATGAGACCACCACGGTGCTATATTTTTTAAAATCAAATGTGATTGACCGATTAGTCTGAAATTTGATGTGAATTCATAATTAGTGACCCCAAACACGCTCAGCAAATTTCAAGTCTCTACAATCACGGGAAGTACAGATTGTACGAAAGTGCATTAGGAATTAAATATATGGTCTCATTTATTAAAACAGTTGAAGAGACGGTGCTATATTATGGTCTCTTGCATCAAAAGTGTTCAAAAGACCATCAAGGTATAGGACTTGGTCTCATGCATTAAAAATATACTGAGCGCCATGGAAAACGCATCACTTAGTTTTTCGTATCACAAAATGATTCTGTAAACATATCTTATTTATTTTGCTTCTTATTGTGAACAAAATTCAAATGGGAACACATCAATAACAACACATTTGTACACTTATGGATGTTTAATCTGTAATCAACGGTACAAAGTCAGAGGGGTCAAAACCAAAAGTACGACACAGGGGTCCTTACGAACGCTGTGCAGCGACGTCGCATGGAATTTACCAATGTTTGAAAGAAGGCCTGGGGCAAATTGTTCCATTCTTGGACAAGAGCAGCATCTAAAGCAGCAATGGTGTGCATCTGTGGTCTCCAATACAGACGGCGTCCAATCTCATCCCAGACATGTTCTATCGGTGCCATGCAAATGTGTAGGGCGGTCCGGTGATGAAATGTGAAGCCTCCCCACACCATTACACTTCCCCCACTCCATCGATTCGTTTCGAAGACGCAGCAGTCTGAGGATAGCTCCAACATAAGGTCGTCGTGCAAGGAGTCCTACTTCTCTTAGACGACGTCTTACGGTGTTGGCACTTACTGGTCCTTGTCTTCCGACGACTGCTGCGCCTGTTCGAGTCGCTGGGTGGAATCTGTCACGCAGATGAGTGACCCGGATGTAACGGTCTTGAGCCTGGGTTGTAACATGTTGCGGACCAGGACGTTGACGGTCACGTGTTGATCCAGTAACTCGAACACCTTCCACCAACCTTACAATAGTGGACTGATGACAATTGGAGTGTCTGGCAATAGCACGTGTAGACATGCCCGTCCTGGACATTCCCATGGCTTCATTCCGTTGATTTTCAATAAATCTCGGCATCTTTAGCTCGATTCCTTCACACGTCCAACAACAAATTACGACAGATTGACGTTTCACAGTTCATGTACTGGACATTAAGTTGAAAACATGCTTTTAAAGGGCTCACACACAGTGCTGCACGTGAATATTGGGTTTTTCATGTGCATCTCGTGCAATTTTTTTTTTTTTGTACACACGGGCCGATATTTTTTGCGTTTGGGAGCATTGTATGAAACAATAGTTCATAGTATTGCATAATATTATACATACAAAACCACCTAGTAATAAAATATTTGGGAAAAAAAGTGATGCGTATTAAAATTTTTGAAGAGACCATAACGGTGCTCTATTATGTAACATCAAACGTTATTGAACGATTCGTCTGAAATTTGAGTGATTTCATAATTAGTGACCCTGAACACCCTCAACAAATTTCAAATCTTTACAATCACGGGAAGTACAAGGTGTACGAAAGTGCATTTAAAGAAATTAAATATATGGCCTCATATATTAAAATTGTTGAAGAGACCATCACAGTGCTATATTAGGTAAAATCAAAAGTTATTGACCGATTGGTCTGAAATTTGATGTGAGTTCATAATTAGTGATCCTAAACACTCTCAGCAAATTCCATATCTCTACAGGAAGTACAAAGTGTACGAAAGTGCATTAGCAATTGAATGGATGGTCTCTTGTATTAAAACTGTTAAATAGACCACTAATGAGTTATATTATGGTCTCATGTATTTTAACGACATGTATTTTAGAGGTACACGACATGGTCGCATGCATTAAAAATAGTATAGAGACCCCAAGGTACGCAAAACTGTTAAAAAAAAAGTTGTGTCAAATCAAAATTATTGACCCATTGGTCTGAAATAGGGGGGCTGCACCACACAAAATTTACACAAAAACAAATACACGGACAGGACATCATACTCAGGAAAACACAAACATACAGACAATTAAAAAAAAAGTGTAAGCGTCCCCTGCGCTGTACAGTCCCGGGTCTGTAGTGACACAGACTTCACTCAAATTTGAAAACAATTAGGAATACAACCCAAAGAACCCAGTGTGTAATGCCAGTATGAGTCATGATCTGCTATATGCTACACGAAATACGAATGTAAGCATATGTAGTAAAATTCAACTATACAAGGAACCACATCGGTGAAATGTATAAAAAGTAGTCTAAACTCTTAAATTCAATAAAGAAACGCTTCAGTATTTAATACATATAGGGTACATGATCCATAGTCACAAAAAAAAACCGAATACAAAGAAGCAAGTAGGAAATGTAGACAGCCGTCTGCTGACTGAGAATGACGTCATATCTTAGAAGGTGATAAAAAAATCACAATAATAAGGGCGATAATCCAGGTAAAATAACGTTAAAAGCTTAAAAACCACAAGTTCTAGCGACTAATCGGAATTATTAAGTTATGTAATTGTACAATATATAATAATATATTAATATAATACCCCACACAAGAAATGCAAAACAGGTATGAGTTCATAATTAGTAACCCTGAACGCCCTCAGCAAAATTTTAAGTCTCTACGATCTCGGGAAGTACTAAATGTGAGAAAGTGCATCAGGAATTAAATGCATGGTCTCATATATTAAAACTGTTGAAGAGACCACCAAGGTGCTACATTATGGTCTCGTGTATTAAAATTGTCAAAGAGATCATGGAGGTATATGACATTGTCTCATATATAAAAAAATTGTTAAAGAGACCATCGAATTAACCGTTGACCGTTGTGCCAGCGCTTGGTCATTGGGCTACTGGGGCTAGTTATATTCGTAAAGAACGGCTGCTTAACAAAATGACAAAAATTGTTATTATTATTATTATTTATGGTCAGTGATGTAAGAAGCATGCTTGGTGTTCAGCAAGTCATATTAGTGTCTTGGTATTCGAGTCTCAATAGTAAACATCATGGCCGCCAGTTTAGCTGTGTCGTCTGAATGATGGATAATTAAAAGTTGTGTAAAATCAAAAGTTGTTGACCGATTGGTCTGAAATTTGGTGTGAGATCATAGTTAACAATCTGAAACAATCTCAGCAAATTTGAAGTCTCTGGGACCACGGCAAGTACTAGGTGTACGAAAGTGCATTAGCGCCGGATAGATTTGAAAACACGCGCTTGACATTCAAGAGACACCAACATTTTGAAAGAGATGGACACAGAACAAGCTAACAAAATAGATTTTCGTACAATCAGGGATCATAATCCAGACAGACACGGTCTGAAGTATCGACTGGAACCTAGAACTAAGGACATAAACATATAATCGGAAAAGATCAAAACGTGATTTCTCGTACAATTGGGGACCATAACAAGGGAAATTAGGTCCGATATGCGTGAATATCAAAAGGAACAGAGATATTTCGCATATAAACCAATTTGGTATATAATCCGATTTTCAAGAAATCCGAACTCAGAGTGTAACCGTGATATATTTTAACGGTTTTTAAACTCGGATAAAAACTGATTTCTTGAGGGTCTCTAAGCTAAATCGTTGGGGCAGTCAACAAGAGTTGTCGCATATTTTTACTTTTGTCGGTAATGAAACATTTATAATACACTAAAATCTGATTAAGAGTAACAACTCATTAAGTAATTATAAGAAAATCATTAGAATTTGTCTTCGTTTCATGACCTTAAACACTCTATAAATTTAAAGTCAATCGGATATTAACTTTACCTCTAGAGGGACCACAACCCTGTATTATATACTTTTAAGCTATTTGCGTACAAGGAGTGGCCATTTTGTCTCGCAGTTTTGGTCCGATTTTCACAAAATTCGAACGGTTATATTTTCGAACAGTTTTTTTAATGGATAAAAGTTATGACTTCTAGAGGGTCCACAAGCTAAATACGCGATTTTTCGAAATATTAACTTTAGCCTCTAGAGCAATTGTGGACGCCGGATCGACTGTCAGACCAATGAACTGACGGACTGTCAGACCAATGGACGGTCTGGTCATACTTTTAGCCGACATTTATTTTCGCTTGATTACACCAAGACACATGAGTTTAACAACTTCGCAAGTTTTTCGCATGAAACCCCAAAAATCCCGGGGTTCTCGGTTTCAAAATCAGTTGCACCCTTTTAAACACTCAACGAGTCAAGTGATAACACATCTGAACGAAGACCAACGCTATCGGTTTGTTACAAGCAGGTGAATACCAAACAGATGTAGCCAGGCTGCGGAATGTTTCCCAGAGACCATCTCTCACCTTTGGCCCCCTGGGGTGTAGGGGGCGATAAGCATATACCCTGCGTATGTCCTGCTTGTCGTAAGAGGCGACTAAAAGGACTCCTGTAATGGGGCAACGTGTTTGCCGTGCGTTGCGACCCGTGTCGGTGCAGAGTGGAATGCTGGTAATTGAGTGGGGATTTGGCTTGTGAGCCCTTTCTCTGCAACACTTTACTTTGGCCCATGGTTCACCTAGACGGAAGGTCAGAGTGGCCCAACTCTGATCAATCGGCTTTGGTCGTTTTAGCTCGGTAGAATGTACTCTTTCTCAGTTTAATGCTGATGTTTATTCACTCAGCAATTATCTAACTTTGTGTCCTTAGTACATTCTACAGAGCGGCGGCTTGGGTCAATCAGGTTGGAGTAGTATTTTTACTTTCTGGCTTGAGTATACCCCTCTACGAGCACTGAGGCCACGCACAGATTATCCGTGCTAGTCCTCCCCTTAGTGGGCAGGGAAGTAACCTGCGGGACGACCAGGGGTGAATCAAAAAATATTATTTCATGCCCCCCCCCCCCCGCCACACACACACATACCAATTAAAGAACAAAACAAGAAACAGAAACGTCCTAATACAGAGGACGTTTCTGATTTATTTAATTTAAAAATTTAAATTGCAAAGGCATGGCCGAGGTTTCTCTTGATTTGTCCAAAGTCTCACCATTTTTTATAACTAAGGGCATTGCTAGCTTAGCTGGTGAGCCCAAGGCTATTAAAAAACTTAAAAATGGAACACTCCTGATAGAATGTGCCAAGGAGCAGCATGCTACCATGCTGCTTAAATCAATCTTCACACAGGTCACTGAATTCAAGTGGAGGAGTTATTCGATGTTGGGACCTTGAAGGCAGCAGTGAGGATGAAATGGTGCAGTACCTTTCATCTCAAAGCGTCTCACATGTAAAAAGAATTAGTGTACGCCGAGGAATTATTAAGTTATGTAATTGTACAATATATAATAATATATTAATATAATACCCCACACAAGAAATGCAAAACAGGTATGAGTTCATAATTAGTGACCCTGAACGCCCTCAGCAAAATTTTAAGTCTCTACGATCTCGGGAAGTACTAAATGTGAGAAAGTGCTACACCAAGGTGCTACATTATGGTCTCGTGTATTAAAATTGTCAAAGAGACCATCGAGGTATATGACATTGTCTGTACTAGACCCTCTTTTATTCTTAATATACATAAATGATATTGTGAACAATATAAATTCAAACATTAGATTATTTGCTGACGATAACTCTTTATACTTAAAAATTGAAGACCCAGAGGCAAGTGCTGCTACCATTAACGATGACTTAAATCGAATCAATAATTGGGCTGAGACATGGCTGGTAACTTTTAACCCCCTAAAAACAGAGACACTGACTATTACTACTAAACCCCACATAGTTAACCCACCATTATTTATGAACCAGGTACAAATCAAAGAAGTAAGTGAACATAAACATCTAGGTCTAATCTTTCAAACTAACTGTAAATGGAATAATCATATAGATAGCATTGTAAGCAAAGTATCCAAACTAGTAAATTGCCTTCGTTCTCTAAAATATCGATTAAATAGAAAATCTTTAAACATAATATACTCTTCTTGTATCCTTCCACACTTTGATTATGCCGACATTATCTGGGATGGGTGCAGTGATTATTTAGCTAACAAACTAGAATCCCTACAATTAGATGCACTGCGCACTATCTGTGGGGCGGTAAGAGGTACTAGCCATGCCTTACTCTATAAAGAGACTGGGTTTGTTCCACTCTCGGAAAGACGTCGACGTCATAAATTAAAATTAATGTACAAAATTACTAACAACCTCGTTCCATCATATCTCTCTGACCTATTAGAACTGTCCTCTACCCCTATCAATTATACCCTTAGAAACAAAGATAAAAAAGGAAACCAGATGCAGAACCGAAATTTTCTCAGAGTCCTTCATCCCTTCCAGTATACGAGAATGGAACAAACTTAACGTTGAAATTAGAAACTCTCGATCCCTTGCTATCTTTGGAAATTCACTAAATAAATTAGATACCATCGTGCCATCATATTACTATACAGGGATACGAAAATTCCAAATAATCTGCTGTAAACTAAGATTATGCTGCTCGAACCTACAAGGCCATAAATTCCTCAGACACGTCGATGATAGCCCTGCTTGCCTCTGTGGTCACAAATTCGAAGATACCGAACACTATTTACTCGTATGCCACTTATATTCAGATGCAAGAAAACGGACAATCCATAACCTTCAACATAATCATAAAACAATCAGTTGTCTGTTGTATGGGTCAACAAAACTTAGTCCAGAGATAAACACACTTATTGTCCAAGAAGTCCAACAATTTATTTTCTTATCAAAAAGATTTAAATCTCCATAAACAACTCTTAAGTCATTCCAAGCCCTGCACTCTGTATAATCATCTAAGTCTCTATGTTATCCATGATGTATCATATATGCTCTATAATTATGTAATTATGTATGTATGTATGTATGTATGTACATATTTATAATGTACCTAAATCAGAGAGAGGGGTTACACATAGGCATAGCATGTTCCCCAATCCAAATTCAGATTAAATGAATAAAAATATTGTTTAAAAAAAAAATATATAAAAAATTGTTAAAGAGACCATCGAATTAACCGTTGACCGTTGTGCCAGCGCTTGGTCATTGTGCTACTGAGGCTAGTTATATTCGTAAAGAACGGCTGCTTAACAAAATGACAAAAATTGTTATTATTATTATTATTTATGGTCAGTAATGTAAGAAGCATGCTTGGTGTTCAGCAAGTCATATTAGTGTCTTGGTATTCGAGTCTCAATAGTAAACATCATGGCCGCCAGTTTAGCTGTGTCGTCTGAATGATGGATAATTAAAAGTTGTGTAAAATCAAAAGTTGTTGACCGATTGGTCTGAAATTTAGTGTGAGATCATAGTTAACAATCTGAAACACCCTCAGCAAATTTGAAGTCTCTGGGACCACGGCAAGTACTAGGTGTACGAAAGTGCATTAGCGCCGGATAGATTTGAAAACGCGCGCTTGACATTCAAGAGACACCAACATTTTGAAAGAGATGGACACAGAACAAGCTAACAAAATAGATTTTTGTACAATCAGGGATCATAATCCTCGCCTCCCCATGAAGTTGCCATCCTTGATTCCAGTTCTGCTGGATCAGGATCGCAGTTAAAGGGTTATTCATCAAAGAAAGAAAAACTAGCAAAGTTTCGTGAGGGAGGTAAAAGGGTTCCAAAGACCCTATCTCTCTCTATAATAGATATGCGGATGATCCGATGGACGAAATTGCCGTAGTGGATGTCTATTCGGACCCATAAAATTCCCTGACAATGTTAAATTCCATTATTATTCAATGGAATTGCCGTGGTTTAAAACCAAATTTTAATGAAGTTGAACTATTAATTCAAAAGCATAATCCTTTAGATATTTGTTTACAGCAAACTTTTTTACGGAATTCTGACACTTTGTCTTTTAGACATTTTGTTGTTTACCATCATCCCTCATAGGGGTGTTTCTATTATTATTAATGGAGATATCCCTCAAAGTCAAGTCACCCTCAACTCCCCTTTACGGGCAGTTGCAGTTAGGGTGACTTTGGATATTTCTATAACACTCTGCTCTGTATATCTTCCACCTAGTTTACATCTTAATCCCAGAGATCTTGATGACCTTGTTGCACAACTTCCTCTCCCGTTTATTATTACGGGAGATTTCAATGGTCATCATTCTCTCTTGGGTAGTCCAGATGATAACAACGGAGGTACACAAATAGCGGACTTCATTAACATTAATAATTTGTGTTTATTAAATGGTTACTCCCCTACTTATCTACATCCTGCCACGGCTTCTTTTTCTTCCCTCGATCTCACCATTTGCTCTCCGGTCCTGTTTCAGGATATTACATGGAGAGTAAATGAAGATTTATGTGGCAGTGACCACTTTCCTATCTTGATTGATAATAACAGTCCCTCTCAGGTCGAAAGACCCCAGAGGTGGAAGTTGCATAAGGCGGATTGGGCTCTATTTGAATCTTTGTGTCTCTTCTCTTTTGATACAAAGGAGGAAGAAGATGCAGATGATGGCCTTATTCCATTCAATTCTTCAAGATGTAGCTGCGCGGGCGATTCCAATACCGACGACTGAACCAAACCTTTTCAATAAGCCATGGTATAATGACGATTGCTAATCCGTTCTAGAAGAGCGTGGTCGTATACTAAGATGACTAAAGAACCATCCTTCCATGGAGAATATTGCGGCATACCAGATGGTCCGGGCGAATGCCCGTAGAACCATACGTCAAGGAAAGAAGTCTTCATGGCAAGGTTATGTCTCAAAGGATCAATTCCCGTACAACATCAAAATCGGTATGGGATAGGATTCGTAGGGTTAAAGGTAAAAGTAGTGCATTATCAGTTAACCATCTAAATGTTGATAATACCATTGCAGAACTTCAGGATACTGCAACTGGTCCAGATGAAATACACTACTAAATTCTAAAACATTTACCTTTTTTCACTCTTTTAATTTTATTGGATCTTTTTAACCGGATTTGGGTTGATGGGAATTCCCCCCCCCCCTTCGTAGCATGAAGCCACAATAATTCCCATCCCTAAACCGGGTAAAGATCATACGAATCCTACCAACTATCGTCCGATAGCTGCATTTGCAAAACCATGGAGAGATTGATCAATCGAAGGCTTGTTTGGTACCTTGAGTCAAACAACCTCATTACTGACCTCCAGTGTGGATTTCGGTCCCATAGGAGCACTGAATTACACGAAACATTTCTACATGATGCATCGCTACTATCAAAAAAATTAAATAAAATGTTAGTTTTGATTAATAATTAAAAACAAATACTATAATAATGTACCAATAATATAATTTACAAGGATGTTTTGTAAATAGATGTACATATATTTATGTTAGTTAAATTAAAAATCAATTCGCCATACTATTTTATATAAAAGTTTGATTGTTATTTTGGGAGAAGATTCATAATTTGTTATAAATTGTTCTTATCCCTTTGTAAATATTATTTTTGCAATAAAATATGTTTTAGAAAAAGGAGCAATCTTGGTCATCTCGTCAGATTTGAAACGATCGTCAGGGACGCTTTCTTCGAGAAGCAATATTTAGTTGCAATATTTTTTTGATCTGGAGAAAGCCACGTGGAAACATGGTATCATGCCCGACCTCCATAACCTCGGCCTACGAGGTCGCTTACCTATCTTCATTAAAAAATTTCCTGGAAGATAGGTCATTTAATGTACGACTGGCATCAATATTTCTCGAGAAATGGGAGTTCCACAGGGAAGTATTTTATCACCAACACTTTTTCCTATAAATATTAACACGGTCCAAGCGTGCCTTAAACAAGGTACAAACGGTGCTCTTTATGTTGACGACTTTCAGATGTGCTATGGTTCTACAGACATGCGGATAATCGAACGTAAGTTGCAGCTTTGTTTCAATTCACTTAAACAATGGGCAACCGAAAATGGATTTCTGTCAGAAACGAGGTTTACACCCAGATCCAGAACTTTTCTTGGATGGCAACCGCCTTCCAGTTGTGGATGAAACCAAATTTCTGGGGCTGATATCATTATCATTTATCCCCCATATAAAAAGCCTTAAAAAGAAATGTCTGAAATCCCCCAACATATTGAGAGTCTCATCAAATACTGACTTGGAGAGCAGATCTTAAGGTCTTGCTTCGATTATATCGAGCATTAGTTAGATCAAAACTGGATTATGGGTGCATTGTGTATGGGTCTGCCCGCGAGTCTTATCTCAAAGAGCTCGACACCATACACAACCAAGGACTTAGAATCAGTTTAGGAGCATTTCGTACATCTCCAGTGGACAGTTTATACGTCGCGGCGCACGGGCCCTCGTTGTTGAATGGACGTGATAAACTGGCCCTGCAGTATGCTACGAAAATAGCATCTTTACAAAATCAACACCATATTTAGACCATATGATGAGCCTTTATATCTGCTCACGACTAAAGTTATTCCACCATTTGGTATTCGCATACAACCCCTTTTGTCTGAGGCTGGTATCAGCCTTGACAGTATTGCGAATACGCCTTTCTTTAGGACACCACCGTGGGCTATATCTCCTCTTAAGAAGAAAAAGAAAGATACTAGCTCCACGGTGTTCCAGTCTCTCTTTAGCGAGCTATGGTCTAAGTATGGTGATTATGCTCCAATATATACAGATGGTTCGAAAGATAATGATCGGGTAGCTTCGGCTATTGTGACGCCATCTAAGACCATTTCTGTTCGTCTCCCTCCTGCTGCTTCTATATTTACAGCTGAGCTGCAAGCGATACTTCAGCCTTGGAGTTCATTCAATCATCAACTATACTTAAGCACGTCATCCAAGCAATTAACAATAAACAGCTTGAGTACCCACTGGTAGCAGATATTTACTGTCTGCTACTATCTTATGAGTTAATCAGCAAAGACATCGTCTTTTGCTGGCTCCAGCCATGTTGATATAAAGTGGAATGATCAAGCAGATTTTAAACATTGTATTGATCATTACATTTATGGCCGCTGGCAACGGTCTTCGATCTTGCAGGCACAAATAAACTTCATCACATAAAGTCTCTCCTTGAGGATTGGCCATACTTTTTTAACACATATTTTCATCTTAAAGCGAGAGCCTCAACTAGAATGCGAACACTGTCATGTTCCTTTGACAGTTAAGCACATTTTGAATGAGTGCAAGAATCTCAAAGATACAAGATTACGGTATTATCGTTGCCAATCAGTACATCAGTTGTTTGCCCAACCGGGTCTATATTGTAAAGCGCTAGATTTTTTAAAAGAGACAAATTTTTATCGAAAATTTTAATTGTATATATCTGATTTTCTCTTTCATGTTTTAAATATATATACATAAAGTTTATATTTATTTTTATCTGATATTTACTGTGATATTTGTTTTTATTTATGTATATATAGATAATATTGTGATTATTTGTTTCTAGTTTGTACCGAGAAACCTCACAATATGTTGGAGCTGACGTGCCATTAAACAACATTTCATTCATTCACTCTCACCGACAGCGAAGTTCAACACGTGACCGCTCGAACTCGCGCCAAACAAGAGTCACACCATCTGCCCTGGATCGCCACATCCGGTTACGTCATTCGCGGAAACGGTTCACAACAGCGACCTCTACTGCAGCAGCAATTTCTGGACGGCGTAGGATTTCAGACCAGACAGTCCGTAAACGCCAACGTGAAACTGGATTATGAGCCAGACGTCCCGTTAGAACTGCTCCTTTGAAATATCCCGACACCGTCAAATCCGACGTGAGGGGATCACATGGCTAAGTGGGTAAGACGGTGGCTCGCTAGTCTGGAGGTCGGGTGTTCGATCCCTGCATTGGCCGAGAAAGTTCATCTAGATTTTCCGGCGTGTTTCCCCCTTGTCAGTGATGCAGGACGGAGGGCCTGACAAGGACAGCTGTCTAGTTGGTAAACGCCAACGTGAAACTGGATTATGAGCCAGACGTCCCGTTAGAACTGCTCCTTTGAAATATCCCGACACTGTCAAATCCGACGTGAGGGGATCACGTGGCTAAGTGGGTAAGACGCTGACTCGCTAGTCTGGAGGTCGGGTGTTCGATCCCTGCATTGGCTGAGAAAGTTCATCTAGATTTTCCGGCCTGACAAGGACAGCTGTCTAGTCCTTCGGATGAGACGAAGAACCGAGGTCCCGTGTATACATTAGAATGCACGTAAAAGATCCCTTGGCAGTTGGAATTCTATATAAGAGAAGGCGATAGTGTCGCTGCCCGGGCAAAATTTCCCTCATAGCACACTGTATGGCATATGCAGAACAGTAGGACGTTAAACCCCATTTAATTTCATTTCAAATCCGACGTCAATGGGTTCAGACACACAGGGTATGGCCACCGCAACGTTTGAGAATAGTTTGGTTCAGCGCCGAGTTGCGGTTCCTGTTGCAACGAGGCGATGTCAGGGCGAGGGTATACCGATGACGAAATGTCACTATGCATTTCTTTTTTTTTTTTAAGAGTATATCAATTTCTTGCATTGTGCATCACTACATAAGTGCATAGGGTGCCAATTTACGCAACTTAAAAAAAAAAAACCAAAAAAACAATCAGTTTATATTGATATTTTATTATTTTATTTTACTTCATTGCTTGGTATATTTTCAGTATAAAAATCACTACATAAGCGTATAGGGTGCACTTTAGGCAACTTAAAAAAAACAACAACAACAACCCCCCCCCCCCCCAAAAAGAAGACATGAAACAATCATTTTATATTGATATTTTATTATTTTATTTAACTTCATTGCTTGGTATATTTTCAGTATAAAAATCCAGAAGTTATCAATCTTCATGAAAAGGTAAGATTTTATACTAATTTGACATGATTTATTTGGGTGCCGTATAACTTTGCCATATTAGTAGTAGACCATTCAAATAAAACGAATGGGTTCTCGGCACCGCCTTCTTGTGAAAATCCGACGCATGGGTGATTTTTATTTCCCTTTTCAAAAAATGATGAAAAATTATGCTACTAAAAAAAATTGAAGTCTCTTGTAATTGTCTTGGTAGAAGATGTATGTGGGTTTAAAGTATGCCTACGTCGCGATTTTCCAAGTTGTCTTGTTTATATATACGAGTTATCTCCCGTTTTGACATAGTTATCCAGCTCAGTTATACGATGTACATTTTGCCACATTCTATTGATTCACATGATTATTTGTAGCCTATGGACATAGGTATGAGTAAGATGTTATTATGGTATGTGGTGAAAGTTTCTTTGGCCTATGAAATTGGCCTATTTTCACGACTAACAGGTATGAGTTCGAGGATTTGTGAAGAACTAGTAAAAATTCGCGTGAAGGCGAGACGGGCCAGCGAATCATAGAAGCCAATGCACAATTGTTTCCGAAAATATACGTTACCACACGGTGAGATATAGCAACACTTATTTTTGTCGATGGTGACACTTGAGTAGATCAAATGGATATTAAATTAAAGAATGATTATCCCTTTAGTCACGACTACAATAACAGTTTTAATATCGGTGTTAATTGAAGAGGGGACATTCCTGACTTACATTGGACAATGTCGTGACGGTGAACAAATCGAGCACCGTAGGAGAAATTCCGGGAACATTTCTCAGTGACACAAAAAACGGTGATTTTCAGCGCTTGACGTGCATGGATGCAGAAATAGGTCAAGTCTGCGAACTATACGGCAGATATTTTAAACTGAAGAGAATACAATACAACTCTGAAAATACGCAGGAAAGTGGTCCCAATTTTGGCAGTGGTGATGAGCTACATATAAAAGCCAGGATTAGGAAACTTCACAAGAATTGTAATTGGCTGCACAGAACCAAACATTAGAGAGTAAAAAGACCGAAATTCCACCATCAAAACAAATGCTTTTTCTGTATGGCCTCAAATAGGATCAACAGATTACAGCCAAAATCATAAACCAATCAAAAAAGTATTGCTAAATGAATATTTTTTCAACATTTGGTAAAGACGTTGTTCAGACTGTGCAATATGTTCTCTGGTATATCGGCCCCCATTGTCAAATATTAAAAAGCAGGAATTGTACAATACCTGTTAACTTTATATCATTTATGGAATTCAATAAACCCCATACTGTACAAAAGATACTGTAAAACCTATGAAGGCAGATGATTTACTGGAGTTTGTGGTTGTCAAACAGTCACCAAACTTCAATATTAATCACTGTTTATTTCTATACTTCAAATAATACAGTTCGCAGTACGAGAGTTCTTCAAACCCGAATATTAAATCATATTCAACAGGAAAGAAACAGCAAATAAAGAAACATTTCAAAATTACAATCAAGAATCTAATTGGTCTAAACCCTATTTGGAAAGGGGTCACAAAATGGAGTTACTTCCTTTGGTTCATAAAATCTTGATCAGCGCGGATTCTCAATCTGGCCACGAGGGAATTTGATGGACAAATATAAAATGACATCTTTACTTACAGTTATGGTGATTTTCCAACATTTCGATCAAAAACAATTTTTTTCTTTTGTCCAATTACGAGTAACAACCCGTTAAGTAATTATCAGATATTATACTCATCAAAAAAAGAGAACCACTGAGCTGCATGTGCGACACGCAATAGTGCCATACACGTGGGAGGGGTTCATTGTCAAATTTGACACTTCAAGGAAGGGTTGATGAAAACTGCCGCTTGCTGGTTTATCCTTTCCATGTTAGCGTTCCTGTCGGTTCTTGCATAAGATTTGCTGTTTAGCGTATCTTTGTTTTAGTGTGTTACGTTTAATTTGATCGGGAGACGTGTTCGTCGATGTCAACGTCAACCGACAACACTGCAAGAATTCGCCGTGGCACTGCAAGAGGAGTGGGTCAGATTGCCCCAAATCGTGATTGTACGGTTGAATAGGAGGATGCCATGACGAATTGCTGAATGTCTGAGGATTGGTGGGACAATGAATCATTATTAATACAAAAATCAAAAACGTCCATTTCACTTTTGACGGTGTATCTCTTTGCGGGTGAAATAGGGCCGTCAGATAAGCCGCCCATATGAACTGTTTATGTTCATGTGTAGGCAAATGGCCTGTTATTAACATACACTGGTTACCTCTAATAAAAAATAGCAGTGCATTTCCGCAGTTTTGTTTTGTTTCTGAATATCCCCTACTTTTTTGAACATTATATTATGATTTGTTTCAATTTGTTTGATTGATCAAGGGCCAAAAAATGTTTTAAAGCAACTGTATATAAAGATCTAACGTCAATCGGATATTCACTTTACCTCTCAAGCGTCCATAAAAATTTCAAATGACCGTTTCATGACCGTTAACAATGTGTATAAATTTAAAGTTTATCACTATTGATGATGATTGAATGGACTCCAACGCCCGAAGAATGACTTGAAGTTCAGCTGTAAATATGGAAGCTGTAGATGTAGCCGAGCGTACCCGATTACCATCTTTCGAACCATCTGTTTATTTTGGAGCAAAATCACAATACTTAGACATTAGCTCTCGAAAGAGAGACTGAAAGACATTGGCCTAAAGCTAGTACCTTTCTTTTTATGCTGTGTTAGCTCGAAATTGATCTTTGGGGGAGATATAGCCCGCGATAAAGTAAAGGGGTATTCGCAGTACTGTCAAGGCTGATACCAACCTCAGACGAAAGTCGTTGAATGCGAATACCAAATGATGGCATAACATTAGTTTTGAGCAGATATATACTAAACAACAACAACAACAACAAAAAATGTCAGTACGATTTTAAAATCAGAGAGACACTTAAATCAAATCATTCTAGAAAACGACTTACTAAATGGATCAAAGTAATTTTTTGTGAACAGTATGTTGACACATTAGTGATTAATTCATCACAATTCCAAGACATTACGAGAAGGTTTAGAGTCTGTACACAGTCTATACATCAGTATCTGGTGTGTCCACCGCGAGTGTCAATAACAGCAGCGCAGCGTCTGTACATGGAGTGAGTGGACCAGACGATTGATGAACGCCATTGGGAAACCACACTCTCAGAAACGCCTGGCGCAATCTATCGGCTGTGTTTGGTCTCGGTACGACGTTATTAAGTCTCCTTTGAATTTCATCCCAAAGATGTTCATCCCGGACTAGTGCATAAAGTTGACACCGTCCCGAGTATCTCTGGCCGGCAATACTATATACCGAAAAACACCGGAAAACAACCGGAAAACACCGGAAAACTAGCGGAAAACTCCATTCTATACTGAATACCGGAAAACACCGGAAAAACACTAAATAACGGAAAACATACTAAATACCGGAAAATACCCTAAATAGGTAACCTGGAGACTAACACCCTAAATAGGTAACCTGGAGACTAACACCCTAAATAGGTAACCCGGAGCCTGGTCCTCTGTGTGCCTGGGTTAGGTTTAAGAATTTGGGGGAGAGGTTAAGTTTCCACATAAGCACTGACCTAGGATGATGAAAAATCAGTTTGTGATATTTCCAATTTTATTAAAAAATACATACAATACATTAGATTTATATACAAAGGCGATTTCACTGTATTTTGGTGTTGGTGGCGCTGATGGTCTTCCTTGGATGGTGCTTCTGGTATTTTTGTTTCTGAAGAAAAAAGAAAATAAATTTGAGGCTCTCGGGGGAGAGCCACATTAGTGTGTTTCCTACTACGGATTGGATTTTTCTAAAAAAAAAATCGTGTTTGTTCCACGATTTTATGATGCCAGAGAAGGTATGTTTGGGGTGAAAGGAGCTCTTGAACAATAGTTGATGTGTAACGGTTTCTTTGAAAAATACTTTAGTTTCTAGTTAGCCAGTGTTTTTGGTGTTGCTACTTTTAAAGACGGTGGTGTCAAGAAAATCTATGCTGTTATGACTTACATTTGCGGTTAATTTGACAGATGAATGATGATTGTTCAAAATGTTGAAAAACGTCCAAAATTCGTCTAGTGTGTACGTCCAGACTATGAGAACGTCAACTAGAAAGCGTCCATAGAAATCTGGTTTTAATGGACAGAGTGGCAGATTTCTATGGACGCTTTCTAGTTGGCAGAACTTCCCTTTCCCACTCGGCCATAAAGAGGTTTGCATAACTTGGGGCAAATCGTTTTCCCATCGCAGTTCCGGAAGACTGGAGGTATACTTGGTCGTTAAAAGCGAAGTCATTCCTCCTCAGACAAATGTCGAGTAGTTTGAGGATTTCTTCGTCTGGTCTGGATGCTTGCGGATTCCTAAGAAATGCTTTCCTAACTGCTTCAATACCTGTTTTATTATCAATGTTCGTGTACATGCTCTGTATGTCGATGGATATTAAAATGGTGTGTTCGGGGACTTTTAACTGTTTGATTTTGTGAATGAAATCGTTAGTGTCTTTAAGGTGGGATGGGTGTTGGCATGCTAGGGGTAATAAGAAATGGTCTATATATTGCGATACGTTGTATGATTCGCTGTCACAGTCTGATATTATTGGGCGTCCCTTGGGTAATTTATTAGGTATAAACCATTCTGTTTCCTGATTTTTATGTATTTTTGGTAGTGTATAGAGATGTCTTTGTCGGCAATCAGATTTAGCAGATAATCATATTGTTTTGCTGCTATGTATTCCTTATCCTGCAATTCATGTAAGATGTTGTTTATTAAAGTTGCGGTGTCCTTAAAGATGGGTTGGTCTAATTTAGTGTAATGTATATGATTACTTATTTGTTTTTTCTGCCTCTGAGATATAGTCTGCGCGATTCTTTATGACACAACACGAGCCTTTGTCGCTTTTCTTAATTATTATGTTTTTGTCTTTTTTAAAGGTGTTGCTCGGTTGAGATTTGGTTTTTGTGATTGTGGTTGAAGGGATGATAATGACTGGTGATAATGACTTTTTAGGTGGTTTCCATGTGAATTTTGCTGTGAATAATTTTTTTACCTCTGCCAGGTTTGTTCCTAAAAAGATAAGTCAACGAAAGTGTTCTTTGGAAGCGATCGGTTGCCTGGTGATGGGGTGTATGGATGTTATTGTGGGGGTTGGGATGAATTTAAGGCCTTTATCAAGAATGTTCATTTCTAGGGGGTTGAGAAGTCTATCGCTCAAATTGACAACTGTCTGTCCAAAGACGGCTTCTCATTCCTTTTCCCTAATCCTAGTTTAAATTCCTCTTCCAGCAGTTGATGATCTCTCTGGCCGTGTCTGGGCTCCAGTGGATGGCGTCGTTACCTTTCAGTTCTATTTTGCCCTTGAAGGTTGGTAATGTGGTGGCGTTTGGTGAAGGTGCAGTGGAGATCAGTTGGTTGTAGCTGGTGATGTTTTGGTAGGCGATCGGATTTTCTTGTCGGAGTCGGGAAGAAGTGGGGAATCTGTGTGGCGAAGAGCTTGGTTGTTGGGAAAGCTGCTCTGGTCACCTTAAGTAGATCTATCATCTGCTCGTGTATCCTTGGTCCACTTTCCTCCCTGTTGTTGAGCCCGACGTGTGTCACTAATTCCTCTGGTGCAGGACCCATGTAGTTCTGGAGGATCTGTTTGATGTGGCTGATCTTGGCTCCAGAATAGCTATGGATCTCCCAGTCCCCGATGAAGGATGCAATCCTAGCCAGGTTAGAGGATCCAATAACCGGGGTCTTTGCCATGACGGGTGGTAGGTACCATAAATCCTTCTCGTCTTTACCTTTGTAGCTATGAGGTCTCTTTAGGGATAGGTTGAGTGATCGCCTACATCTGGTGGAAGATCTGGTGGCGATTCTAGGGTTAGGAATGATGGGCGATCTAGGGGACAGACAGTCGACAAGCGCGTTTAGTGGCGAACTGGTTGATCTAGCTGCACGCTTCGAGGAAGTGTGTATGCAAGTGCCTTCTCCAGGGGATAATTTTCTTTTGTTGGGTGAGTATCGTTTTGGTGTGTCCCGGAGAAGGTTGTGCATGGGTGATGTGGGAGGGACGTAACAGTTTTAGAGACCGTGGACAGTAGGCGATGGAACTCTGTCTTCACACTATCCTGAAGTCGCTTGCCGTAGGACTTCTTGGCCCATGCTAGGGCGTGGCTAGAGTATGTAGAGTGGGGAAAAAACTGCTTGTGTGAACGTTGTGCAAATGGGACAAGATAAGAAAGTTGGAAAGACGAGATACAGTAGAGATTGAAGAGAACAGAGGGGGATATATATTTGATATCCACCTTAAGGAGACCAGTTGTATATTAATATACGCAGTTAGATTAAGCCGACAAAAGTTGGTCTCCTTAATATTTTGACTGCAAAATAAACATACAAACTGCTCTTTTTTTCGAAAATTAAACTTATTGCATAGATTAATGGGTGATTCAAGAGATAATTCATTAAAGTTTCATTATTAAAAATGTTCAGCCCGAAATTTTTGGAAGAAAAATGATAAATTCAAAAAATTCGATTTTTAGGCCTGTTTTGTGCCCACACTTCGTAGAGTAATTACAAGAAGCTTATTTAATGACGTGGAGGCGGCATGACGTCATTTTGGTAAAGTCATCGACGTCACATTGGTTAACCCAAAACAGTGTCTTTCTAATTCTTTTGACGATAAGCCGACCCGCTTTTAGTGGAAAGAAATTATGAAAATAAAAAAAAAAAATTATTTTATTTTATTGGGAAAAAAACCTCCTGCTTTCTAGTCAAAAATTCTTTTGACGATGAGCCGACCAGCTTTTAGTAGAAAGAAATTATGAAAATAAAAAAAAGTTATTTTATTTTTTGGGGAAAAATCCTTTTGCTTTCTAGTCAAAAAATAAAATGCCCGAAATTCAATGACTTATAGTTTGAACCAATGAACCAACGTGTGACAGATTTGGCATAGATCGTTATCTTTTTAATCAATTTTTCGGGAATTGAAATAACTTTGAATTGACAAATAGATAAAATAAGATCAATGTATATAGTAGCTGTTACTAACGGACGGGAAAACGCATTTATATGGATGTCTAATTCTTTCACACGACCGATTGGCGATCGCGGGAGCCCGGCTTCGTAGATTGCGAGGGATTATATAATATAGATATATTATTTTAAGCTACACCACCAGAGCCCTCAATAGCCTATGTTTTACCCAGTGCAACAATTTCAGTGCTCACCCCCTTGCACACTGTAAATGCTTTAGATTTTACACTCTTGAAACTTTATCTAAATAACTATTAAATCAACTAATATGTAAATTTTTATGTTTATTTCCCATTCAACTCTTCATTTGAACGAAAAAACCCATATCTTGGAAAAAACATTCTACCCAGCGCCGGATTAACTATCATGTGGGGGCACTGGGGCCTTAAGCATGTTGGGGTCCCAACCTAATAGAGGTGAGCAAAACTTAGACAGTGTTACTTCACACTAATGAATGTGACTATATCAGGCCTAATATCAAGGCGATAGTGATAAATAACGGAGAGACTTTGATATGGGGGCGTGGGCATATCCACGAAGGCGAAGGCTGTAACGTTACTACATATTAACCGGCCGGAGTCGATTTTTGACGAACGTCGAACCTTATCACAATACCGGCATTGGACACGCCTAATCAAAAACTAAGTTTACGGTTCAAGCAGGGGCGTAAATGTGGGGACAGGGTAGGGGTGGTACCCCCCCCCCCTCAAGGGAAAAAATAGTCAGTCACAAAATAGGTGCAGTCGGTCGCAAAATTATGCATCGGCGACTAAATGAATTAATGATGTAAACAAACAATTCCAAAATAAAGGAAAAGTCCCAAACAAAGTATTTGCGAGAGTCCGTGTTCCTAAATTACATAGGTCACGCTACTCACTAAACACTATAGTCTCAGACTAAATGAATTAATGAGGTAAACAAACAATGCCAAAATAGAAGAGAAAAATCCCAAATGCTTAATATATATATATGTATTTGTGTGAATCCGTGCACCTGAATTGCAACGGCATAGTATAAAATAACCTAGTCAACTTGTCATGTTTGAAAAAAAAATTCCCCTGTTATGAGTATGTTGGTCTAGGAAATTGAGAGAGCTTGTTACGTAGATTTTGCTATTACAAAATATATTCTTGATTGTCATGCGAATAATATTAATCGAAAAATTGGTAAAAAGTTGTCGAAAGCATAGTTTTTTCTCTTGGATTGGTAAAAGACAAGGTGAATTTGTTTCAGAAAAACGTAAAAAAATGTTTAAATTATGAAATGTTAAAGGTCACTGGAAAAGCTTCATAATTTTTTTAACTAATGCAAGTACTTATGTCAACATATCTTTTCCATAAGTATACCACGAACCCGATTGTCAATATTACTTGCACAACAGGTTAATTTCAACGTTAGTAATTTCTGCCGTTCTCCGTTAGTGTCGTAACTTTCCGTCAATATTCAATCACCGTATGATTAAAACGTATTTTAATCATGATTTAAGTGTTTTCGGATCATCAGAAGTCTGCAAAATCTTCCTCCAAAATCCAGGAAATGGCATTTCAGGGACTCTAGATTCAAACAGTTTTCGGGTGTGGGGGCATGCCTCCTATTTGGGGCATGTGCATCAGTCGCTCGTATTTTTGCTAAACGCGCCCCTATATCCATATAAAATCATTATGTACGTCCATGGGTTCAGGTGTGATACATGATACAAACAAATGGCCCCAATAATCGCATAACAGGATCATAACGTTTACATTCCCCGCCAAAATCCGCACCCTAGCCTGATCTGATCCAAAATTAAATGCGTTAAGTAATGTAGTCTATACAGAAACTACACATTATAAACAACAAATCATAAAATAATTATAGTCTAGAGGTTAAACATCGAAGAATACGAGTCTAGAAACCAACGTTCCTCTATTCACCGGGAACAAAAAGAAAAATGGTACCTTCGGAGAATACGAATACATTTTTGGCAGTTTCTGCGTTTAAAGTAAAACTCGAATATAAATGAGTTTGAAGTTAGCTTGATTCTACGATTTTAATGCGTTTTCTTAATACACCTTTCCACTAAATAAACAAAAAAAGAAAGAAACACGGATAGCAGTCGAAAGGATGACGCGAGATCGCCGGATTATATCGAATTCTGGGGCCCCAATGTCTTAGATTTTGAAATCCAATGGAGGCCATCACTGCCACTAGGAGTTAGAGCCCTTGATTGTTTTGGGTTTTGAGGGGGCCCCTGATGTAGACTGGCCTGGGGCCTGTACCCCGCTGTTAATCCGGTGCTGATTCTACCCCTCCATTTGCAGAAATATGAACTGGTTTACACAGGTTTAGGGGTATTGAACCATGTGTTAGTCCCGAAATGATCTAGTTGTGTCGAGAGTACGTTAAACCCCATTTCTCTTTCTCTCTCTCGCTCTCTCTCTCTCAAACCGAGTACGCCTTTCACCCTGGGATTTTTACCGGATGAACACTCGAAATTTACGACTTTAAAATGAATGTCCCTGCAAAATAAAGAAGTCGTTCCTCTTTCATTCAAAACGTTCTATGTCTGTTTGAATACGCATTTTCTGCCTGGGCTTTTTGTCGGATGAAAACTCGAAACGAGCAACTTTAAAATGAATTTTCCTGCAAAATACAGGAGTCGTTCATTTGTCATTCAAAACATTCCATATACCAGAAATTATTTCGCATTTAGTTGTTCGCTTGCAGCTTTCGTATCAACTTTATTCGCCCCTTAAAATTAGTAATTTATATTTCAAAAAAAGTTTAAGATTTTACACACTGAAATGCCGGTCTATCCATTTTTAGAGGCTAAACTTAACGCCTGTGTTTATGTTCATGTTACAAAGAAACATATCTGTTCTCAACGATTAATACAGGTCTTAGGGTCCTTATTCGATTTGAAAAATCCTTTATATCAAGAAATTTTGAACATGCGTATTTATCAACTTCCAAGGCGAGAAGTTTGGGGCGATAGCGCCCGGATAGTTGAGGGGCGTGGGAGCGATAACTCGAGGCAAAAATCATCTCGTGTTCTCGGGGCGAGATCCTCGGATTATTGTCCCGTTTCCTCTATTTACTCCCTCTCTCTCTCGCTCTCTCCGAAAAATCCAAACAATCAGACAAAATTCGAAGTCCTTAAAAACAGTATCTGCAAAATAGTGTAATCAGCAAATGGACTGTTCACCATGTACAAACACCCACCATAGGTCCAATACACCTAACACATTTCATTTCTAATTAAATGAAATGAATGATTAATGTGTTAAATTACCGTGTTATAATAATATTATGCAAATGACGCGATATGAGAGGCTTCATTAATTATTGAGAAATTATGCGACCTTTCAACCCAAACTCAATCCATTGAAAATCAAAGCAATCCGCTTATGTAAGAAGAATAAATGATCTTGCACTTCGCCGAGTATTGCAAGAAGCTTTAATGACGTCATTTTCGTGAAGTGTTAGGTTTCATGAGATAATTCATTAGTTTCATTATTAAAAAAAATAATGTTTTTCGTAACAAATTTCGGCTAAAGTGTGATGACGTGTATATTTGTAAGTACTAGTTTTTAGCGCATTAGGGAGACCCGATTTAATCTACTGTACCGCTGCAATTTTTATCATATAGTGATTATTTTTATTTTTCAATGGGTTGCTTTTAGGGATATCACAGTCTTCAGCCCGAAATTTCGGAAAAAATCGATAAATTAAAAATATCGATTTTTCTTCCGGATGAGCTTCGATATCGCACTTTGCCGTGTAGTTGCAAGAAGCTTTAATGACGTGGAGCCGACATGACGTCATTTTGGTGAAATTGTCGAAAATAAGCTTTTGCCTCCAAGTTAACAAAATAAAATGCCCGAAATCTCATTACTTTCTGGTCTTTTCCAACATGCGCCAGTCTTCGGACATCGATCATTATCTATTCAGTTATATTTTCGGGAATTGAAATAGCTTTAAATTTCGTCTCAAGTGTGATGACGTCTATGTTTGTAAGTACTATTTTTTACGCATTAGGGAGACCCGATTTAATCTACTGTATCTCTGAAATTTTTATAATATAGTGATTTTTATTTGAATTTCAATGGGTTGCTCTTAATGTTATCTCGTTTTTTTTAGCCCGAAATTTCGGGAAAAATCGATTTTTCTGCCCGATGAGTTCTGACCTTGCAAGAAGCTTTAATGACGTTGGTTCGAATTGACGTCATTTTAGTGAAGTTGTCGAAAAATATCCTTTTGCCTTCAAGTTTACAAAATAAAATGCTCGAAATCCCAATCATTTGGTATTTTTCAACGTGCGACAGTTGATCAGTGTAATAAATGTGCTTGATCACTTTTCTGTGTAAGCAACTGGTTCAGTCTTTATGCGTATTGGGTTGAATTTATTTTGCAAAACAGATTGCTGTATTCACGTACGGAATCAGCACCGGGTCGATAGTGCGCTTTGCGACTTCTGGCGATCGTGTGAAAACTAATCGGGAATTTTATCGTTTCATTTCTGTTTTATCTTGCCCAAAATCTCAAATTCGGGTGAACACATCAAAGTGTGATGTCGGTTCCAAAAGCAGAAAATACTGTTTATATTTTGGAATAGTTTCTAGTTTTTGTTACTATAATGGACAGGAAAACGTGTTTATATGTACGTTTTATTTTAATACTTAAATTTTTGTCCTGCTATAATCTAATGGGGGCCTTAATGCGTATATTTTTTATTTTTAATACAGGTGGTCTCCTTAAGGTGGAAACATATAATTCCACAGAACAATGAGTGGTGAAGTAGATAATTCATGAGTTTCATTATTAAAAAGATAATGTTTTTCGTAACAAATTTCGGCTGAAGTGTGATGACGTGTCTATTTGTAAGTACTAGTTTTTGCGGATTTGGGGGGCCCGATTTAATCTTCTATACCACTGCAATTGTTACAATATAGAGATTTTTTAAGTTTCAGTTTATCTCGGTTTTCAGCCCGAAATTTCGGAAAAAAATTATGTATTTGGTAACAAATTTCGGCCGAGGTGTTATGACGTGTATATTTGTAAGTACTATTTTTTGGGGGCATTAGGGAGACCCGATTTAATCTACCGTATCGCTGAAATTTTAACAATATTGTTTGTTTGTTTTTTAATTTCAATGGGTTGCTTTTAAGGTTATCTTGTTTTTCAGCAAGAGATTTCGGGAAAAAATCGATATATGAAAAAACTCGATTTTCCTGCACAATGGGCGTGGATCTCGCACTTACTGGCGTAGGTTCGACATGACGTCATTTTGTGCCCGATGAGGATTGATCTCGCACTTTGCCGTGTAAATTGCAAGAAGCTTTAATGACGTTGGTTCGATATGGCGTCATTTTGGTGAGGTTGTCGAAAATATCCCTTAGCCTTCAATTTAACAAAATAAAATGCTCGAAATTCCATTACTTTTTGGTATTTTTCAACGTGCGACAGTTGATCAGTGTGATAAATGTGCTTGATCACTTTTCTGTGTATGCAACTGGTTCAGTCTTTATGCGCATTCGATCCACTTTATTTTGCAAAAACAGGTTGCTGTATTCTCACAACAGGTCGATTGTGCGTTTTGCGACATCTGGCGATCCTATGCAATCTAATTGGGAATTTTATCGTTTAATTTCTGTTTCTTCTTACGCAAAATCTCAAATTCGGATGTACACATCAAAATGTGATGTCGGTTCTAAAAACACAAAACTACTGCTATACTTTGGAATAGTTTCTAGATGCTGTTCATATAACAGACAGGAAAATGTGTTAATATGGACGCTTTATGTTTAATACTTAACGGGGATTGGCTGGCCCAATAGTGAACAGGTGCGTGCTGTATCGTTAGGTCTGTCATTTAGTCAACTGGCGAGATTTCGATTCCCCGGTTGTAAGTGGCAAGAAGTAGGGTCGCTTGTCCATCCTCGGAGGTTTTCCCCGAGTGCTACGGTTTCCTCCCACAGCTAAGGACACCTATGCGCAAGCTGGTCTCCTTAATGTGGAAACATATTCCATAGAACAATGAGTGATAAAGTAGATAATTCATTGGTTTCATTATTAAAAAAATAATGTTTTTCATAACAAATTTCGGCGAAAGTGTGATGACGTGTATATTTGTAAGTACTATTTTTTGCGCATTAGGGGGACCCGATTTAATCTAATGTACCGCTGCAAATTTTTATAATATAGTGATTTTTTAGTTTCTATTTTCAGTCCGAATTCCCGGTTGTAAGTGACAAGAAGTTGGGTCGCCTGTCCAACCTCGGGGGTTTTCTCCGCATCCTCCGACAGATAATGACCCCTTACGCGCAAGCGTATTATTGAAATAAAATTGAACCATCTGCGTCCCGAAATCCCCTAGTTTCTGTCGAGTGGACGTTAAACCCCATTTTTCTCTCTCTCCCTCTCTTTAATAATTAAACTTTTGTCCCCCTATAATCTAACGTGGACCTTAATGCTTATATTTATACACAGCTGGTCTCCTTAAGGTGGAAACATATTCCATAGAACAATGAGTGATGAAGTAGATAATTAATGAGTTTCATTATTAAAAAAATAATGTTTTTCGTAACAAATTTCAGCTTCATCACTTTTCTGTAAATGCAACCGATTCAGTATTAATGCGCATTCGGTTGAACTGATTTTGCAAAAACAGGTTGCTGTATTCACGCGCCAGGCCGATTATGCGCTTTGTGGCGTCTGGCGATCATGTGAAATCTAATCGGGAATCTTACTATTTCATTCCTGTTTCATATCGCCAAAATCTCGAATTCGGGTGGACACATCAAAGTGTGATGTCCGTTCTAAAACCACAAAAATACTGCTATATTTTGGAATAGTTTCTAGTTGTTGTTACTATAACAGACAACGGACAAGACATGTTTGTATGGACGTTTTATGGTTAATGCTTAAACTGTTGCCCCCCCCCCCCCCAGATTTTCTAACGGGGGCCTTAATGCGTAGAAACCTATATTCCATAGAACAATGAGTGATAAAGTATAGATGATTCACAAGTTTCATTATTAAAAAAATAATGTTTTTCGTAACAAATTTCGGCTCAAGTGTGATGACGTGTATATTTGTAAGTACTAGTTTTTTTTGCGCCTTTGCGAGACCCGATTTAATCTTCTATACCGCTTCAATTTTTACAATATAGCAATTTTTTTTCTCAGTTTATTTCGATTTTTAGCTCAAAATTTCGGAAAAAAATATTGTTTTTTGTAACAAATTTCGTCTCAAGTGTGATGACGTCTATATTTGTAAGTACTGTTTTTAGCGCATTAAGGAGACCCGATTTAATCTACTGTATCCCTGAAAATTTTACAATATAGTGATTTTTTTTAAATTCAATGGGTTGCTCTTAAGGTTATCTCGGTTTTCAGCCCAAAATTTCTGGAAAAAAAAAATCGATTTTTCTGTCCGATGAGTATTGATTTTGCACTTCGCCGTGTAAATTGCAAGAAGCTTTAATGACGTTGGTTCGATATGACGTCATTTTGGTGAAGTTATCGAAAATATCCCTTTGCCTTCAATTCAACAAAATAAAATGTCCCGAAATCCCATGACTTTTTGGCCTTTCCAACCAGTCTTCAAACATCGATCATTATAAATATTCAATCTTTTTTTCGGGAATTGAAATAGCTTTAAATTGAGAGTATGGATAAAATAAGATCACTGTAAAAATTTCTGTGAATGCAGCTGGTTCACTCTTTATTCGCATTGGGTTGAATTTAGTTTGCAAAAACAGGTTGCTGTATTCACGCACTGGATTAGCACCGGGTCGATCATGTCACTATTAATCGGAAATTTTATCATTCGATCATTTCTGTTTCATCTTGCCCAAAATCTCGAATTCGGGTGTACACATCAAAGTGTGATGTAGGTTCCAAAAGCAGAAACAATACTGTTATATTTTGGAATAGTTTCTAGTTTTGTTACTATAATGAATGGACAGGAAAACGTGTTTATATGGACATTTTATGTTTAATACTTAAATTTTTCTCCTGCTATAATCTAATGGGGGCTTTAATGCGTATATTTTTATAAAGCTGGTCTCCTTAAGGGGGAAACCTATATTCCACAGAACAATGAGTGATGAAGTAGATAATTCATGAGTTTCATTATTAAAAAGATAATGTTTTTTGTAACAAATTTCGGCTCAAGTGGGATGACGTGTATATTTGTAAGTACTAGTTTTTGCGCATTAGGGGGGGGGGGGGCGATTCAATCTTCTATACCGCTGCAATTGTTAAAATATAGCGATTTTTTTCGGTTTATCTCGGTGTTGTGAATCACGTGGCTAAGTAGATAATTTCCCTCATTTCGTAACAAATTTCGGCTGAGGTGTTATGACATGTATATTTGTAAGTACTATTTTTAGCGCATTAGGGAGACCCGATTTAATCTACAGTGTCAGCCCGAACTTTCTAAAAAAAAAATCATCTTTTTCGTAACAAATTTCGGCTGAGGTGTTTTGACGTGAATATTTGTAAGTACTATTTTTAGCGCATTAGGGAGACCCGATTTAATCTACTGTATCCCTGAAATTTTTAGACAATAGTGATTTTTGTGCCCCATGCGGATTGATCTCGCACTTCGCCGTGTAAATTGCAAGAAGCTTTAATGACGTTGGTTCGATATGGCGTCATTTTGGTGAGGTTGTTGAAAATATCCTGTAGTTTTCAAGTTAACAAAATAAAATGCCCGAAATCCGATTACTTTTTGGTATTTTTCAACGTGCGACAATTGATCAGTGTAATTAATGTGCTTTATCACCAGATAGATTTAACACAAGACATTGTATTTAAAGTTTTATATACTTTTAATACGGATAGTATTGGCAGTTTATGGTCACGGCTACATTATTCAATAATTAATGAATTTGCATTGCCGTACACTGATGGCAAATGCAGCGAGTTATTAGATCAAATAATTAATTTCGAGTGATTAAAAATATAATTAACTCTGGGAAACAGAAGCTAATTATCTAAGCCTGAAAAAACAGGAATCAATTCTGTTTTAATGCAAAGGTTTTGTGTACGCAATTGCCAATGAACAAGGTCTGGGACGACAAATCCCAACCTGTTCACCGCCATACCAAGGCGGCAGAACAAAAACTACACAACTGCTGCCGTGATCAACCGCCTAACAATTATCAACAAAATTCCACCCTCGTGGTTTCTAGCACATAGCACAATGTCTCCAGTGCACATTATGGAGAACCATTAAACAGTCGTCTTCAGTGTATTTCTGAAGGATCATTATCAGTCATTACCATTATCATTATAGCATATTATCTCCAATATGGAGAAGCATTATAAAACAGCCATCTTCAGGGTATCTCTGAAGGGTCATTATCAACCATTATCATTATAGCACAATGTCTCCAGTGCAAATTATGGAGAACCATTATAAAAAAGCCATCTTCAGGGTATTTCTGAAGGATCATTATCAATCATTATCATTATCAATATAGCACAATGTCTCCAGTGCAAATTATGGAGAACTATTATGAAAGTCATCTTCAGGGCATCTCTGAAGGACATTATCAATCATTATCATTATAACACAATGTCTCCAGTTCAAATTATGGAGAACCATTATAAAAAAAGTCATCTTCAGTGTAACTCTGAATGATCATTATCATATTATTATAGCAATTATGGCAATTATGGAAAACCAATATAAATAAAATTAGAACTTTAAAGGCATTCAATTTCTGTGTGTATTTGACTTTTCGTTATCATTGTTACCTTCCGTCATAGTATATGGATAGGTATCTACCATATCAACCGATGAGAAATATTAAAACGCGCCTTGGATTGTGTTCAGTAAAACAGAGTTCCCCAAATCTGAGAGGTGAACACCATCGCCTTTGAACAAGAGTTCATTGCCCCGGGTGATATCCGGGTACTGTATATATCTACCCCCCAAGTCCAAGGTTAACTTTGCGGCGTAGCTTTTAATTCGTCTCCGACATCGTTCCATAGCAACATGATATTCAGAATTTCGCCATTTACGACGGGGAAGAATTTGAGACCAAATCAACATAACTGAAGGATACATATGCTTTATGAATATCAGTAAATGGGACAGTATTTGTCTAATATAAAACAATGAGAAATCCCAATATCATTTCCCCCACAATGAACTATAATAAATTGAAGTGGGGTGATATAGTATGATAATGTTTTGATTTTCTTTTTAATACCGTTTAGTCGGAGACCTGAATAACCTTGCCAAAGAATAACTAGCCCAAGTCTATTCAATCCCAAATTCGGGCCCCCTGGTTTTCCCTTTGCACAACAGAAAGCGTCTCTTATAACTGAGGAACCGACACACCACACAGTCGCTGGATTAAAGCCTGAAATAGCGAAGGGTCAATTTAACAGATTTCGAGGCATCGATATAGGTAGCCGGATGTATGAACGATAAGCAGATGATTTCCATCTGCCAGCAATCCGTATCGTTTCCAAAGAATGTCCAGCCATAGCACAAGCTGTGACCATCCCTATGCGGAATGAGTGAGACCTAAAACGTTTTGCATCTATCCCCAGTAATTCTAGAGACTTTACCAATATCGCTGTAAACTGATTACGCGTCAAACACGTGCCGTCAAATTGACAAAATAACGGACCCCGCGAGTGACCACGCACAGACAAAAAGTGGCACATATTTTGTACCGGACAAATTGCATAATTAATACCAGGTATTGTAATCGTTGTACCTTTAAAAAATTGGTCAGTTTTAGATTTTCACAAGTTAACCCACAGCAAGGTATTTGATTTGTCAATCGAAACATCCATAATGGAAACAATGGACTGTACGTCATTCCCTTTCGATAATGTTAACTCTCCAACCCGAAAAAAACCAAAGAAAGCAAATGTGTATGCTGCTCTGAAAAGGTCTGCCTCATAGATATTGGAACAAACTAACGGCAGGACGTTATGTATTTTCCGTAAAATAGAAATTGAAATTGGAAGTCTCGTATCTGTGGGGTTTCTAAACTTTTTCATCCCTTCCAGTACTCTAGTCACTAAATAACTTTTAGTTATATCAACACAACCAAGTGTTTTACATTGGAAACTTATCGAGGAAACGTAAGATCGGGCAGTTTTATAGACTAAGCCGCGGAGAGATAGATCCGCTATAAAGTTCATCACGTGATCTAATTCTGGAGGCCAAGTTTGTTGAAAATCATTTTTAACACGAAATTTTTGAAACTCCGATAAGCCAGTTGCATAAGTCATATGAGTATTTGTAGACCACGAATTGTGTTATGGTCTATTCACTTCACATTGTAAATCGTGTTTAGTGTGTAGTCCGGGATTGGTTGTGGGTTGACATCTGCTGCCGGTGCCAAGCTTCTGAATCGAGTCCACTGCTTTCGAGAAATAGAATCAGATATGGCATTAGAACAACTAGATAAATGACGACTTCGAAAAATAATGTTATTCCTTAAAGCATACAAAAGAAAGGGTCTCAAAAGTTGCATAATCCGTTTGGATTTAGATGTACAATTATTTAAAATAGTTACCAGTGACATGTTATCAACATTAAATGTTATTTTCTTATTAGCCAACTTCCCCACCCCCACCCCCATACAGAAATAGCAATAAAAATCGGAACTAACTCTAAAAACGTTATATCAGACATAATCGGACTATCCTTCCAAGAGAGTGGACACTGAAAATATGTCCACTGCCCAGGAAGATACGCCCTGCAACCCAAGTCATATCTCCCCGCACTGTCAGTGAATAGTTGCAAGATTTCACTGCTTGACCAGATTAATTCTGGAAAGTAGACTTGACCATTGAAATCTATTAAAAATTCGAGTCAAATCAGCATGTCTTGTTTAAGATCATCATTAATTCTAATAAAATGAAACTGTTTCTTAATCCCGATCATGGCATTATAAAAACGTCTTATAAATGCTCTACCTGGCCTAATAGCCTTGCAGAGAAAATTAAGGGAGCCAGCCAACGACTGCATATCTTTTAAAGTTTTGCGTTTTGTTTGTTGGTACACGGATAACAGATTTTACAGTGTCAATCTCAAGGCCTAAAAAAGTTAGTGTTGTTATAGGGCCAACGGTTTTTTCGTGTGCTATAGGGACTTCAATCTCTGCGCACAGATCTACGAAACAGCTAATCAATTTTTGACAAGTTGAAATATTTGCGCCGATGAAAATGAAATCATCCAGATAATGTTCCAGGGAATCCAAACCTGATTTAAATTCTACAACCCAATGCAAAAAGGTTGAGAATTCCTCAAATAAACAACAAGGAATCGAACAACCCAACGTTAGACATTTATTAATATAATACTTGTTGTCGAATTGAAAGCCTAACAAATCAAAATCTCCCGGGTAAATCGGTAAGAGTCTGAATGCCGACTTAATATCCATTTTGGCTAAAAACGCGCCCTTGCCCACGCCGCAAATTTTTTCGATCACTTTATCGAAAGATGTATATTTAACAGAGCACACTATGGGATCTATAAAACTATTTATACCTTCTGATTCCGGGAATGATAAATGCGTGATAAGTCTCCAAGATCCATCAGATTTAGCGACCACACCAATGGGCGAGATATGGAGATTTGAAATTGGAAGTTCGACGTAAGGACCCACTATTCGACCCAATTCAAGTTCTTTCTTTATTTTTTCCTGCAAAGCCGCGTAATGTTCATACGCGGATATTAAGGTTTTATTCTTTTTGAATATGCGAGGACCAGTGTAATTAATACGGAAACCCCTAGAAAACCCGGAAGCTAATTCGTCAGCTACTGAACGTTTCGGATAGATGTTGAGGTATACTAACATTTTATAAACATTGACTGGGGTTCTACCAAATAGTTACAGGCGGAGGGCAAATTAGTTTTTTGGTCGATTGTTAGACGCCATGTTACGATTTACGCCTGGTTGAAAGCGGCTCGCCCCCCGATTGATATATTTATTACCAGTTTTAGAATATGGGTGGTATCTAAATTTCCGAAATGTAGAACTAGGCGGAGACGGGTAGGGCGGTTGGAACAATTGTTTCCAGGGTGTGGCCCACGACAAATTATACAGCAATGCTGATAATTACAGTGTTGCTTGAGACAGAAACCCCTATTGTTAAAATCATAACATCTACCGGTTGGTTTGAAACTTGGCAATGTTTTATTTGTATACCGGCTGGACATACTGAACAACCATAGCTCATAATCCACTACAGCCCAAGAACTGGATGGATCTAATGCCCTTTTATATCTGAATTGTTGATCATATTCGACCCAACCTTCGCCTCGTGAAGCCGCAAGTCCTATCGTGTGCATATATTTTAGCATTTCTTGCGTACGAGAAGGGTGGGCCGTTAAATATATCGCCATGTATACTAAAAAGGCGTCCGTCCAGACGTCCAAAGTCATGGGAAGTGATTTTTCGGCTGTGTAGGTATGCCTATAATTGTCATTTTTTTGAAGACCGCCGATCATGAGATTTATGAATTTGTGAAAGGTCGATGTAGTCACCCTTTAAAATCCGATTTTTAATTTTCGGAGACACATTCGATCCCATCAAGCCATGGATGGAGGCTAACAAAGGAGGGTGTCTATGCTCAAATTGGACTTCGGCTTCTGTATCCGTCTCACTAGAGGCCCCCATATCGAAAATATTAATATTACCTGGCGACATCTCCATCTGATCATCCGAAGTTTCGGAATGTGAGTTGATTGTAGTGTCCCTCTCTACAGACCTTATAGTGCTGGGGGGGGTTACTCACCCTGACACCCCTTTTCTTGGAAACGGCTGGATTAAATCTGGGTGGCATAATCAACGGATCTTGTTGGGTATATGGGGGTTGAATGCCGGGTGTTAATATTGGTCGTCCCTGTGGCCGGGCAGATACGGTGGCTGACCTCTTTCTTGTCTTGCTACGCACTGGAGCTCTCCCGGTCGCAGACTGTCCTCGAGGTTTACTCTGTCTAATGCGGCGATCTTCGACCATCTGGGCTAAAGATGTCCCACCTTTTTTCAAAGTGGGAGGAGGCATGGACATGCTGGTCTCACTAATTATCCCTTCGTGATGTACCGTGGCCCCAGTTACAGTCACGGATGACACCGGTTTTGGATACGAGCTGTTAGTTTTCCGTCTCGATGGCCGTGACGGTGTCCTTTCCATAACGAAACTTTCAACGAATCAAACTCCACATGAAGATTAAAAAAGACAATAAATTGAATGATATAATTGACGAGAACAAAACTATTTTAGCCTGTTTTAATTGAAAATGTAGAAACCCGGGTTAGAAAAAATAAATGAACGACAAGCGTTCGACTTTATTGAAAAATGATTTGGAGCATTTGATTTAAAGGTCACCGGAAAAGGCTTCATAATATCCTTACTGACTGCCTAAATATATTCTTTAGTGCCGTGGGATCGCGTCAGGCAAAAAAAAATTTTTAATACATAACATGCGTCGCGAGCATTCACAAATGTTTACCTGTGTAGAAATAAAATACGCAGTTATCTGCCCTTTGGTAATTCAAACAATCTGATTGGTCAATAGGTTATTGCGTCATATTAGTCCTCTTTAATGTCAACAAATGATCAAACAGACGTCAATATCGGTCTTATAATTTCTTACGATGGCAGACATTGAGGAACTAGAATTTTTTGTCCAGCCTTACCAGTTCGAACCACCCGCGAGACGTGATCAATTTAACAACAATGATTCAAGCGAGAACGATTCGTCCAGCAGTAGCGATGCCTCTGAAGCGGAAGGTCAACTGCACGATGTAACGTATTGGTTAGTACTAGTACCATTCTACTTTTTTATTATCACTATCACTATTATATTAGGCTCTTAGATTCTATATTAATAATTTATCATATTCATTTGAAATACATACACCCAAATAAACATGCTTCGTCGATGTATCGTCCAGACGATAGTCGAACGATTGGCAAACAATTTGAAGGCCTAGGCTATATATATATAGGAGAGCTACCGCCAATACCAGTAGGGCCTATCGACAATTACAAGCATTGGACTCAATGTAATATAACTGAATAATAAAAAGAAATATCCTTAGCAACTAGTAAATAAAATATTAACATCACAAATGTAAAGTTAACAAACCTTATTCTGTTTTTAGCGATAAACTGCGTGTTGAGGTGACGAAAGCTTCTTGAAATGTGCCGGGTCAAGAAGATTAGTAAAGGGAAATAACTCCGATTAGGGAATTAGATTACCCACAGTTCATCTACTGTAATAACATAATCTATTCACAAGGAATAGATATATTTATCACATTTCTGTGAATGCAACTGGTTCAGTCTTTATGCGCACGCGGTGGAATTTATTTTGCAAAAACAGGTTGTTGTATTCTCGCAACAGGTCGATTGTGCGCTTTGCGACTTCTGGCCATCCTATGCAATCTAATTGGGAATTTTATCGTTTCATTTCTGTTTCTTCTTCCGCAAAATCTCAAATTCGCGTGTACACATCAAAATGTGATGTCGGTTCCGAAAGCACAAAACTACTGATATATTTTGGAATAGTTTCTAGATGTTGTTAATATAACAGACAGGAAGGCGTGTTTATATGGACGTTTAATGTTTAATACTTAACGTGGATTTGGTGGCCAAATAGTGAACACGTGCGCGCTGTATAATTAGGTCTGTCATTGAATCAACTGGCGTGGTTTCGATTTCCCGGTTTTAATTGACACGAAGTAGGGTCCTCCCACAGCTAAAGACACCTACGCGCAAACTGGTCTCCTTAAGGTGGAAACATATATTTCATAGAACAATGAGTGATAAACTAGATAATTCATTGGTTTCATTATTTACAAAATTTTTTTTTTTTTTCTTAACAAATTTTTGTCTAAAAGTGTGATGACGTGTATATTTGTAAGTACTATTTTTTACCGCATTAGCGCGACCCGATTTAATCTACTGTATCGCTGCAATTTTTATAATATGGTGATTTATTTTGATTTTTCAATGGGTTGCTTTGAAGGTTATCTCGGTTTTCAGTCCGACATTTTATAAAAAATGGATAAATTAAAAAAATCGATTTTTCTGCCTGATGAGTTCTGATCTCGCACTTCGCCGAGTAGTTGCAAATAGCTTTAAAGACGTGAGGCCGACATTACGTCATTTTGGTGTAGTTATCGAAAATATCATTTTGCCTTCAATTCAACAAAATAAAATGTCAAATACCATGACTTTTTGGCCTTTCCAACCGGTCATCAAACATCGATCATTATAAATATTCAATCTTTTTTTCGGGAATTGAAATAGCTTTAAGTTGAGAGTATGGATAAAATACGATCACTGTAAAAATTTCTGTGAATGCAGCTGGTTCATTCTTTATGCGCATTGGGTTGAATTTAGTTTGCAAAAACAGATTGCTGTATTCACACACTGAATTAGCACCGGGTCGATCATGTGAAAATTAATCGGAAATTTTATCATTCGATCATTTCTGTTTCATCTTGCCCAAAATCTCAAATCCGGATTCACGCATCAAAGTGTGATGTAGGTTCCAAAAGCAGAAAAAATACTGTTATATTTTGGAATAGTTTCTAGTTTTGTTACTCTTATGGACAGGAAAACGTGTTTATATGGACATTTTATGTTTAATACTTAAATTTTTGCTTTGCTATATAATCTAATCTATGCAGCTGGTCTTCTTAAGGTGGGAACCTATATTCCACAGAACAATGAGTGATGAAGTAGATAATTCATGAGTTTCATTATTAAAAAGATAATGTTTTTGTAACAAATTTCGGCTCAAGTGGGATGACGTGTATATTTGTAAGTACTAGTTTTTGCGCATTTCGGGGACCCGATTCAATCTTCTATACCGCTGCAATTGTTACAATATAGCGATTTTGGTTTTTTTTAGTTTTCAGTTTATCTCGATTTTCAGCCCGAAACTTCGAAAAAAAAATCATGTTTTTCGTAATAAATTTCGGCTGAGGTGTTATGACGTGTATATTTGTAAGTACTATTTTTAGCGCATAAGGGTGACCCGATTTAATCTACAGTATCAGCCCGAAATTTCTGGAAAAAAAATCATCTTTTTCGTAACAAATTTCGGCTGAGGTGTTATGACGTGAATATTTGTAAGTACTATTTTTAGCGCATTAGGGAGACCCTATTTAATCTACTGTATCCCAGCAATGTTTACAATATAATGATTTTATAAAATTTCAATGGGTTGCTCTTAAGGTTATCTCGGTTTCAGCCCGAAATTTCGGAAAAATTGATATATGAAAAAAATCGATTTTTCTGCCCGATGAGTATTGATCTCGCACTTCGCCGTGTAAATTGCGAGAAGCTTTAGCTTTAGCTTTCAAGTTAACAAAATAAAATGCCCGAAATCCCATTACCTTTTGGTATTTTTCAACGTGCGACAGTTGATCAGTGTAATAAATGTGCTTGGTCACTTTTCTGTGAATGCAACTGGTTCAGTCTTTATGCGCATTCGGTGGAATTTATTTTGCAAAAACAGGTTGCTGTATTCTCGCAACAGGTCGATTGTGCGCTTTGCGACTTCTGACCATCCTATGCAATCTAATTGGGAATTTTATCGTTTCATTTCTGTTTCTTCTTCCGAAAAATCTCAAATTCGCGTGTACACATCAAAATGTGATGTCGGTTTCGAAAGCACAAAACTACTGCTATTTGGAACAATTTCTAGATGTTGTTAATATAACAGACAGGAAAGCGTGTTTATATGGACGTTTAATGTTGAATACTTAACGGGGATTTGGTGGCCAAATAGTGAACACGTGCGCGCTGTATCATTAGGTCTGTCATTGAATCAACTGGCGTGGTTTCGATTTCCCGGTTGCAAGTGACAAGAAGTAGGGTCGCTTGTCCAACCTCGGAGGTTTTCTCTGGGTCCTCTCACAGCTAAAGACACCTACGCGCAAGCTGGTCTCCTTAAGGTGGAAACATATATTCCATAGAACAATGGGTGATAAAGTAGATAATTCATTGGTTTCATTATTTTCAAAACTAAATATTTTTCTTAACAAATTTTTGTCTAAAAAGTGATGACGTGTAAATTTATAAATACTATTTCTTTGCGCATTAGCGCGACCCGATTTAATCTACTGTACCGCTGCAATTTTTATAATATAGAGATTTATTTTGATTTTTCAATGAGTTTGCTTTTCGGGTTATCTCGGTTTTTAGTCCGAAATTTTGGAAAAAATCGATAAATTAAAAAAATCGATTTTTCTGCCCGATGAGTAGTTGCAAATAGCTTTAAAGACGTGAGGCCGACATTACGTCATTTTGGTGAAGTTATCGAAAATATCATTTTGCCTTCAATTCAACAAAATAAAATGTCCGAAATCCCATGACTTTTTGGCCTTTCCAACCAGTCTTCAAACATCGATCATTATAAATATTCAATCTTTTTTTCGGGAATTGAAATAGCTTTAAATTGAGAGTATGGATAAAATTATGTAAAAATTTCTGTGAATTCAGCTGGTTCATTCTTTATGCGCATTGGGATGAATTTAGTTCGAAAAAAAACAGGTTGCTGTATTCACACACTGAATTAGCACCGGGTCGATTGTGCGCTTTGCGACTTCTGGCGATCATGTTAAAATTAATCGGAAATTTTATCGTTCGAACATTTCTGTTTCATCTTTCCCAAGATCTCGAATTCGGGTGTACACATCAAAGTGTGATATAGGTTCCAAAAGCAGAAAAAATACTGTTATATTTTGGAATAGTTTCTAGTTTTGTTACTATAATGAATGGGCAGGAAAACGTGTTTATATGGACATTTTATGTTTAATACTTAAATTTTTGTCCTGCTATAATCTAATGGGGGACTTAATGCGTATATTTTTATACAGCTGGCCTCCTTAAGGTGGGAACCTATATTCCACAGAACAATGAGTGATGAAGTAGATAATTCATGAGTTTCATTATTAAAAAGATAATGTTTTTGTAACAAAGTGTAATAAATGTGCTTGGTCACTTTTCTGTGAATGCAACTGGTTCAGTCTTTATGCGCATTCGGTGGAATTTGTATTGCAAAAACAGGTTGCTGTTTTCTCGCAACAGGTCGATTATGGCGATATGCATTCTAATTGGGAATTTTATCGTTTCATTTCTGTTTCTTCTTCCGCAAAATCTTAAATTCGCGCGTACACATCAAAATGTGATGTCGGTTCCGAAAGCACAAAACTACTGCTATATTTTGGAATAGTCTCTAGATGTTGTTAATAATAACAGACAGGAAAGTCTGTTTATATATGGACGTTTTATGTTTAATACTTAACGGGGATTTGGTGGCCAAATAGTGAACACGTGCGCGCTGTATCATTAGGTCTGTCATTTAGTCAACTGGGTTGGTTTTGATTACCCGGTTGTAAGCGATAAGAAGTAGGGTCGATTGTCCAACCGCGGAGGTTTTCTCTGGGTCCTCCTTTTTCCTCCCACAGCTAAATTTTGGTGGCCATCTTGGAATTCATCATTACCCGCTAGTTTTTACCCTGAAAATGATTTCAATGGATTCCTTGACCCCAAAAACCTACGTAAAGACACCAAATTCATCACTTTAGGACAAATCCTGATGGAGTTATACCAGGAACTTCTCAGTGTTTTGCACACAATCCTGTACATCCGTATGTGCCCTCCCAGTGCAAAACACTGAGAAGTTCCTGGTACAAGTGATGAACAGAGGGAACCATGGCATTGAAACGATGGATAATTTACGTTTCAACTGGTACCATCACAGAAAGTCAATGACAATTATTGACCTTCCCCCAACCAATTATGCTACAGAAGGTCATATTCAGAGGGCATTCTATGCAACCTACATCCAAGTCAATTGCCTGGGAGACTTTTCACTGAACCACAAGACTATGGGTTTACCATGGAAAACGAATTTGCCAGATGAAGTGTCTTTGAAATGTAACTGTGTGAAATGTGCCACTCGCTCCTGTCCTTGTAGAGAAAGTAACGTCTGCTTCTGCATATTCTGTAAATGCCAGGCAAACAGTCAGTGCAACCAATTCAAAAACCCTAATGGTGGTATTTTGAGAAATTGACAGAGTAGGTGTGATTCATAAAAAATGATAGTCAGAAAAGTGATCCTAACTGTACAACTTATTTATGGTGAACATTTGTAGATTTGTGAATATTGTGTACAGCATCGTTCAAGATAAAAACGATTGTCAAAATACGATAGTTTATATCTCTAGATGTTAATAAAGTATCCAATCTCTTGTCACATAGTCAGACAAATCCTTCTGACAATTTGGTTGAGTAAAACCAGTATCCTGATCAACTGGCTGCACTATACTGAAATTAACAATAATAAATTGTTCTTCCGGCAAAGTAAATGGTCTGTGTGAAATCCCTGACCCCTAAAACTCCTCGCTCAATTATGCACCTTGACAGGCTAGCCGAAAGGGCGTGGCGGCCATTTTGGTGGCCATCTTGGAATTCATCATTACCCGCTAGTTTTTTCACCCTGAAAATGATTTCAATGGATTCCTTGACCCCAAAAACCTACGTAAAGACACCAAATTCATCACTTTAGAACAAATCCAGATGGAGTTATATCGGGTATAAGGGTACGACGGCCACCTTGGACGCCATCTTGAATTACACCGTTCTGCCCCATATCTGGAATGTCTACCCAAGTTTTTTCCAATCTCCTATGGGTACCCTACAGGGATCAAGAGTCAAAATTAGGGGACATATGATTGCACACAGGACCCCCCTCAGCCCCAGGACTATTAAGGTGGAAACATATATTCCATAGACCAATGAGTGATAAAGTAGATAATTCATTGGTTTAATTATTTACAAAAATAAAAAATTTTCTTTACAAATTTGTCTAAAGTGTGATGACGTGTATTTTTTGTGCATTAGCGCGACCCGATTTTGATCTATTGTACTGCTGCAATTTTTATAATATAGTGATTTATTTTTATTTTTCAATGGGTTCCTTTGAATGTTATCTCGGCTTTCAGTCCGAAATTTTGGAAAAAATCGATAAATTAAAAAAATCGATTTTTCTGCCCGATGAGTTCTGATATCGCACTTCGCCGAGTAGTTGCAAATAGCTTTAAAGACGTAAGGCCGACATTACGTCATTTTGGTGAAGTTATCGAAAATATCCTTTTGCCTTCAATTGAACAAAATAAAATGTCCGAAATCCTATGACTTTTTGGTCTTTCCAACCAGTCTTCAACATCGATCATTATAAATATTCAATCTTTTTTTTCGGGAATTGAAATAGCTTTAAATTGAGAGTATGGATAAGATAAGATCACTGTAAAAATGTCTGTGAATGCAGCTGGTTCATTCTTTAAGCGCATTGCGTTGAATTAAGTTTGCAAAAACAGGTTGCTGTATTCACGCACTGAATTAGCACCGGGTCGATTGTGCGCTTTGCGACTTCTGGCGATGATGTGAAAATTAATCGGAAATTTTATCGTTCGATCATTTCTGTTTCATCTTGCCCAAAATCTCGAATTCGGGTTTACACATCAAAGTGTGATGTAGGTTCCAAAAGCAGAAAAATACTATTATATTTTGGAATAGTTTCTAGTTTTGTTACTATAATGGACAGGAAAACGTGTTTATATGGACATTTTATGTTTAATACTTACATTTTTGTCCTGCTATAATCTAATGGGGGCCTTAATGCGTATATTTTTATACAGCTGGTCTCCTTAAGGTGGAAACCTATATTCCACAGAACAATGAGTGTTGAAGTAAATAATTCATGAGTTTCATTATTAAAAAGATAGTGTTTTTTTGTATCAAATTTCGGCTCAATGCGCATTTGGGGGACCCGATTCAAATTTCTATACCGCTGCAATTGTTACAATATAGCGATTTATTTTTAGTTTTCAGTTTATTTTGGTTTTCAGCTCGAAATTTCGGAAAAAAATCATGTTTTTCGTACCAAATTTCAGCTGAGGTGTTATGACGTGTATATTTGTCTAAAGTGTGATGACGTGTATATTTGTAAGTACTATTTTTTAGCGCATTAGGGAGACCCGATTTAATTTACTGTATCAGCCCGAAATTTCTGAAAAAAAAAATTGATTTTTCTGTCCGTTAAGTTCTGGACTCGCACTTCGCCGAGTAGTTGCTTGAAGCATTAATGACGTTGGACCGACATGGCGTCATTTTGCCTTCAAGTTTTCATGTGGACGCATGTTGTCGTCGCCCCCATCTGTCCATCCGCCCCTCCACAGTTGTTTGTGAACACTCTATAAATCACAATTTTTATCCGATTTCATGAAACTTGAAATATAGGTTTATCTTCCTATGATCTCGCTTCCTGTCGATATTGGCATATATCAGACCGTAACTTCATGGATTATAGCCACTGATTTGTAAGAAATATCACGTTTTTAGCCTGTGAACACTGTAGAGGTCACAATTTTTATCCGATTTTGTTTAAACTTATAATGTAGGTTTGTAACCCACAAATCTTGTTTCCCTTTCGATATTCTCGCATCTCGGACGATAACTTCCTTAATTATTTCCCCTGATTGTACGAAAAAGCGTGTTTTTAGCTTGTGGTCCCTCTAGAGGTCACAACTATTATCCGATTTAAAAAAAAACAAACAAAAACCACGTTCAATATATCACCGTTACACCCTAATGATGGTTGAGTTTGAATTTTGTGAAAATCGAACCAAAACTGTCGGACAAAATGGCCGCCACTCGTACGCAAATAGTGTAAAAGATATTGTATATCAATGTCGTGGACCCTCTAGAGGCCACATTTTTTAACCGATTTTGATACAACTTTAAATTTATCTTTATTTCACAAAGATCTTGGTCCTTATCAATATTCGCCCATATTAGATCGTAACTTCCTATAGCTTGTGAGCCCTCTAGAGGTCGCAATTTTTAGCCTATTTAAAAAAAAAACCTTTGAATGTATCACCATTACACCCTAATCATTGGTGAGTGTGGATTTCGTAAAAATTTGACCCAAACTGCCAGACAAAATGGCCGCCCGCCTGTGCAGCAAATGGTATACTATTCAAATAAAGTAGGGGATATTTGATTTTTAAGTGTTATTAAAGCCACCTAATGAAACTGACGAAGAAACAAATGACAAAATGAAATGAAGTTCACATTCATCGATTTATTCCAAATGATCGTTAGACTAAGTAAGGCACAGACTGACCATTATAAGGGTAAAATGATACCCGGGGTCAAACAGCAAAGTTACCACAGCATTACAACCAAGTCAGTAACGGGTAAATCCTCCTCTGTTTGCCAAACAAGCATTGATCCGACGTGGCATACTCCTAATGAGACGTCTAAGGTCATTTTGGTCCAGATTGTCCCATTCCTGTTGCAACGCAGCAGCAAGTTCTTGGACATTGGCAGGACGTTGTTGACGTTGACGTAACCTCTGTCCAAGCATGTCCCAGACATGCTCGATGGGGGAGAGGTCGGGACTCAGTGCTGGCCAAGGTAATGTGGTGATGTTCTATTGTTGGGGGTAACCTGTAACGATCCTGGCCCTGTGACATCTTGCGTTGTCATCCTGAAAGATGAAACGGCGGCCATGACGTCGTGCGAACGGCACAACATGGACTGCCAAGATGTTGTCCCGGTAGTACTGGCCTGTAACACGCCCTGCAACAACATGTAAAGCCGTTCTTCCAGCAACAGTGATGCCTCCCCACACCATAACAGAACCACCCCCAAATCGGTCATGTCTGATGACGTTAACGTCTTGGAAGCGCTCGTTTCGACAACGCCACACCCTCCTACGTCTGTCCAAAAAATCAACAGTGAACCTTGACTCATCTGAAAACATCACATTGCTCCAGCGTCGATTATCCCAGTGTTGACGATCCCTACACCAACGACGTCTTGCCTGAATGTGATGATCTCTCAATGTCTGTTTGAAGACGAGCGCTGATCTGATTTGCTGTGATGACACGATTTCTCAAGGCCAAGGTACGGATAAATCGATCCTGGGCTTGAGTTGTCGCCCTTGGTCGACCTGAGCGTGGTCTGTCCTGTACAGATTGTGTATCACGGTATCTGGACCATAGCCTGCTTATGACAGACTGAGAAACATTCATCGTCCGCGCCACAACCGCCTGTGTTGTGCCGATCTGTAGCATGCCAAGGGCACGTAACCTTTCATTTTGGGTAAGCCGACGCATATCAAAATTTGTTTTCTGGTCACTAAAACAATTAAACTGATGTTTCCACCCTGGAATTCAATGCCACAATGACTGTAACATTCAAAGTCAGAGTCGTGCAAATCTTGGGTTGGACCCCCATGATGATCCCAAGCATCACCTGCATTCCATGCGGTAGCTATTGGTGCGTTTGGGCGTCACATGTAACTGGAAATGTTTCTTCTGTTAGGTTCTATAGTGACTTTTTTCGTAGTCATTTGCATATTTTAGTATTATGCCCCCAAAATCAAATATCCCCTACTTTTTTTGAATAGTATATATCAAGGTTGTTAACCCTCTAGAGGCCATAATTGTTATCCGATTTTAATGAAACTTTCTTTAAATTTACTTTTACATCACAAAGATCTTGGCTCCTTTCAATATTTGCGCATATCAGATCGAAACTGTCTGTATTATGGTTCTTAATTATACAAAAAATCAAGTTTTTAGCTTGTGGTCCCTCTAGAGGTCATAATTTTTATCCGATTTAAAAACAAACCGTTTGAATATATCACTGTTACACCCTAAACATTGTTGAGTTTGAATTTACTGAAAATCGTACCAAAACTGCCAGACAGAATGGCCGCCCCTCCTGCGCATATAGTGTTGTGGGCCCTCTAGAGGCCACAATTTTGAACCGATTTTGATGAAACTTAAAGTTTATCTTTATATCACAAAGATCTTGGCTCCTTTCGATAACCGCGTAAATCCCAACTTAGCTTCCTGGATTATGGACCCTGATTGCTCGAAATATCACGCGTGGTCCCACTAGAAATTCAAGCATTTAGTAAGTATGGAATTTTATTGCATTATATAGTTTCATAATTATATTCTTTGAGTTATAGCCACACCTACAGCATAGAGACAGCATATACGAAAAGAAAAAATTAAATCAGCTGTAAATCGGGTGGATTATGATAATATTGATAGGGAACGGACGAGAAATCTGAGATTTTTCATGTTACCAAAACAGCTCAACAATTTAAGAAAAAGAATTAGATTGACTGTTTAAAATCACAAAATGGGCTATGCCAATGATGAGAGTGTGGGTGCAATTTGTGCCGTGACTGAATATCACATAAACCCGCGAAGTCCATATAAAATGAAGAAACCTGAGAGGAATATTTGCATCAAATGGATTTTGAGGAAAATTTCACATATATATATAGCTAGGCGAGATCCAATCCACGCATTGGAAGCAACATCGAGTGATGATCCTATATCAATATTTTCACTTGTTTCGTCTGTACCGCAATATTAGATTTTGCGCATTCAGACTCATGTTGCCGCGAGGGTCACAAAATATAAAAAAAATATACATAAAGACGCCTTAATGCGTATATTATGTAAAAATATACATATGTCGCCTTAATGCGTATATTATGCAAAAATATACATATGTCGCCTTAATGCGTATATTATGCAAAAATATATATAAAGTCGCCTTAATGCGTATGTAACAGTTACAAAATATTAAGGCGACCCAAATTTTTGTATATTTTTTAATTTTCTTTTTCTATCAACAAAACTGCAGGAAATTGTAAAACAAATGGTACAGTACCCAAAAAAGCATTTTCTGCTATAAAATATGGAAAACTGTAGATTATAGACTGTTGTGCAGTATTTGTTCACTGTGGTATTTGTTGTATGAAATGGAAAATGCGAAACAAAAAGTAAATTAGCAGAGAGACAAGGTTAGATATTCGACGTATGTGAGTAGATTGATGGAAGAGCTCGTGCTCAAGCGGGTACTGATTTCACAATATGACTGGTAACGTGACGGAATGCAACTAGAAATATAACACGCATGACACAAAGGGAAATCGATTGAACTTTGAGGTTTATTATATTAACAGATATAGATATAAAAATACATAAAAATATAAAGAGAGAAAAAAAAATCTTACATATAATATAAATGGGTCGTTCCTCGATTATATCGCAATGCACATTTCGGAGTGGTATCCTTTATCAAGCGATGATAGTGTTGTCCGGTATTTAGTATAACACGGTGTTTTCCGGCAGTTTTCCGGAGTTTTCAGGTTGTTTTCCTGTGTTTTCATGCTGGTTCAGGCCGATTCCACCTCAAAACATTATGCTTCGACCTCCCCATGAGTCTCGTTCCATGACACATTGGTCAGAATAACGCTGGCCACGTCGACGCCATATTCTGGTCCTGCCATCTGCAGTTGATACGCAATACCGACTCTCATCCGTGGACAAAGCAGTTCTCCATTGCCTGTGTCGCCAGATCTGGTGTTGTTGGACAAACTGTAGATGTTCACGTCGTCGGCGAGGGGTGAGGATCGGTCCACGGTAAAGTCTACGGTGAGACGTCGGCGCACTGTATCGGTACTGATGAGTCTTCCGTGTGTTTTTGCTCAGGTAAAGTTGGACATGTGGTCACAAATATACTCTAAAAACATTTGGCAAGTTTAATGCAATGAACCAACAGAACCACTGAGCTGCACGTACAACACGCAATAGCGCTATACACGTGTGAGGGGTTTATTGTCAATTTCGACACTTCAAGGAAGGGTTGATGAAAACTGCCCCGTGCTTGTTTATCTTATCCATGTATGCTTTCCTATCGGTTCTTGCATATGATTTACTGTTAGTGTGTTACGTTTAATTTACAATGAGACGTCTTCAACATGACGGACGTCTACGTGTTATTGGCATGCTTCAAATGGGTTCTACACAACGAGCAGTAGCCAACATGCTTAATTAGACCGGTCGCCAAATTCAATTTTTCGAGTGAACCTGGAAATTATATACAAAGTTTTTTTTTATGATTTAGTAGCCTATTCTTTCAGAATCTGCCAGGTGAACCTCGGTCACCCTTGAGCGTTTTGAGAAATTCAAGATGGCGTCAAAGACGGCCGCCACATCAAAGAATCCCCTATAGCTCCGATAGTATTTATTCTAGGATGATAATTTTGGTGTCTAACCGTATGTTTTGGGGGTCAAGGAATACACTGAAATCATGTATTATGTTGTGGGGTGATTAGTTGATATTAAAACCAAACATGCCAGACAATATGGCCCTTTCACTAGCTAGCGGCCGTTGGGGGCAATTATTTCACCGAACCAAACTATATCAGGAGATAAACTATATATTTCTGGACATAAGAGCGTATGAGTGATAGGATAACACCACATACATCCCTATCAGGGCATTCAGGGCCACATGGGTCGGTCCTGAAAAGGGAGGCACAAGCCGATTGAAAATTTAAAAAAACAAATTCTACCCGCAAAACAGGAACATAACTTCCACAAAACAAGATAATATCCAGTTTATTACTTTAGTCGTGTTTCTGTCTGCAACCTGTGACACCACAAGCGCAAAATATTGTATATTCTAAGCCCTCCCTAGTGCAGCTACAAGCACACGTACTGCATGAGATGTCACTATTGCATCCACATCTGATGAGCCGGGACCAAGTTTACCGGTTGTGATGTTTTCAATTTAGTGTCCTTCTCCCAGCAATACAGTTCTGGATCAAGTTCCGACGGATTCCGATCTTCTAGTGAACGCCACTCAATAGCTTAGCGATGTCGTATTTTTATGTTCACTGCAAATGCATCATTCGTTGGAGCTAGACTAGATGGTTTAGGTGGGGATGATATCGATACATTTCCAGTTTTAGATGCCTGATACCTTCCAGCGTGTTTTAAGTCATCGATTTGCAAGAGCTCGGTCCAAAATCACCAATCCAGGAAAGAACAACCGTTGACATTGGTCAAACTACGGAGAAACACATGTCAATTATCATTGAAATCCTGCCAGCTCATTCTCTTACTGGATGTGACACGGGTACATGCGGCTACGTCGTGTGGAAATCAACAGTTTTGAAAGTGGTTAGAGCTTGATTGTATTCTCTCTCACCCCACTCGTCGGAGTAATAGACACTCCAATAGAATCATTGCTCACACAGTTACACAGGCCACTGTATTTATGTCAGCTTTTTTATGAACAGAGTTCTAAAAATCTATGTCTGAAACACGCTGGAGGGTGTGGACATCTAAAACTGGAAATGGGTCGTCATTATTCTCCACCCAAACCATGTAATCTTGCTCAACGAATGATACATTTGCAGGGAACGTAAAAAGAGCTCATCACCAAGCTATTGTGTAGCGTTCACTGGAAGATCGGAATCCATCGGAACTTGATCTGGAACAGTATTGCTGGGAGAAAGATACCAAATTGAAAACATTACAAAGGGTAAACTTGCTCTGGAGTCTGCCATGTGGCTCATCAGATGTGGATGCAGTAGTGACAGCTCATGTAGTACGATTGGTTGTAGCTGCACTAGGGGTGGCTTAGAATATACAATATTTTGCGCCTGTGCTGTCACAGGTTGCAGCCAGAAACACGACTAAAGTATTAAACTGGATATTTCCTAGTTTTGTGGAAGTTATGTTCCTGTTTTGCGGTTAGAAATAGTTTTCTTTAAATGTTCAACAATCAGCTTGTGTCTCCATTTTCAGGACCGACCCATGTGGCCCCGGAGCCCCTGATAGGGCTGTATTTGGTGTTATCCTATCACTCATACGCTCCTATGTTCAGAAATATATAGTTTGTCTCTAGATTTAGTTTGGTTCGGCGAAATAATCGCCCCCAACCGCCGATAACGAGTTAAAGGGTCATATTGTCTGGCATGTTTGATTTTAATATCATCTAATCACCCCACAGCATAATAAATGATTTCAGTGTATTTAGACACCATAATTATCATCCTAGAATAAATACTATGGGAGCTATTAGGGGATTATTTGATGTGGCGGGCGTCTTGGAGGCTATCTTGAATTTCTCAAAACGCTCAAGGGTTGGAAGACACCCTAGGCTACTAAAATCAATCATAAAAAAACTTTGTATACAATTTCCAGGTTCAGTCATAGGTCTGCCGGACTAAATGTGTCACGGTCGTTGATCAGCAGACTGTGGAACCGGTACCAACAAATACACAATGCTGATGATAGACCTCGTTCAGTTCATCCTTGAGCCACTACACAAGCCCAGGACTGATACATTCGTACACAGGTCCTGCGAAATCGAGGACAGGAATTCGAGTTATACCCCAAACGATTAGAAATCGGCTACATTGCATCGAATTTGCATGCGCGACGACCGGCAGTTGTGCCTCCATTAACTCGCCACCACATGGCAAACCGGCGTCAATGGTGTAGGCAGCGTAGAGATTGGGGTAATCGTCGATGGGCGCGTGTAATGTTCTCCGATGAGTCCAGATTTACTCTGGATTTCACCGATAGGCGTGCTCGCGTTTGGGGGCGTGTAAATAAGTAATCATGCTAACGTTAACGTCAGACAGCATGACAGATTCGGGCATGGGTCTGTTATGGTGTGGCGAGGAATCACCATGACTGGCAGAACGAACTTGCATATTGTTCAAGGAAGGGTCACTGGTGTGTACTACCGTGACCACATCCTGGCACTGACGTGCATTTGCATGGCTCAGCGTGCATGTTGACGTTTCATCTTTCAAGATGATAATGCCTGTGCCCATCGCCTCGTGTCGTAAATAACTACCTCCAGCGTCGCCATAGTGACCTTTCCCCTATAGAGCATATCTGGGGAGACGTGCTCGTGGACGTCAACACGGCAAGAATTGGGCGTGGCACTGCAAGAGGAGTGGGTCAGATTGCCCCAAATCGTGATTGTCTGAGGATTGGGTATTAAGACAAAAATCAAAAACGTCCATTTTAACTTTTGACTGTATCTCTTTGCGAGTAAGATAAGCCGCCCATATGGACTGTTTATGTTCATGTGTAGGCAATTGGCCTGCTATTAACATACACTGGTTACCTCTAATAAAAACAGCAATGCATGTCCGCAGTTTTGTATTGTTTCTGAATATCTCAAACTTTTTTTGAAAATATTAATATCAAACCATCAGTTACACCTGAACAGTCATAGGAACTCTTCAAGTATGCAGGAACCTTAGATGTTTTTCTATCACCATATGTGCAATCATTATTAAAACATAACTGTGATTTTATTTGTTTTTAGTATAGTTTATTAATTGACGAATGAGCACTATAATGTATCTATACATTAATCATTATCGAAGCATTATAACATAGCTGTTCATTTTATTTCAAAGTTAATCACAGAAGTAACTACAATTGAAAGTTGAGAACGATTTTAATGATAAAATGAACAGTAAACTTGCAAAAGTGTATCAGTACCATGGTGTACAGTACATCAGGAAGATCCTTACTAATGGTGCTCTTGTCAGGGAATGCGAGAAACAAGATGTCGTCACGCTAAAAGGCACGGTGAATTTGGCTGCGTGGACTTTTGCTCGTACATGAAGAAACTCTTACAGAATCTACAGAATCTAAGTGAAAATCAGTTTTCATAGAGTTATGTGAATGAATTATACCATAAACGAATCAACTAATAATTATCAAAAACGACAAAAAGAGTGAGTTTTTCGATCGTATTTATTATCCCCCAAGCAGGAAAAGAACAAACACTGTCCTGCCAATAGACATGCAACGATGGTTATTACTAGCATCACGTTTGTCTGAATTTGTCCTGAAAAGAACAAAACAAATTAATATTAAAGTCAATTTTTACTCAAACTGAGAAAGATGACGACAAAACATATAGGCATACAGCTGAACACAAATATGAGGATACCAATTTGTCTGACATGTCGTCTATAGTAATATAGTCGTTGCGACATTGTTTTCAGCAAGTAATAGAGAAATAAGGTGACAGTATATTTCATTAATTAATATCTTTGGCAAGTTGGTAGATTCACATATACTATTCAAAAAAAGTAGGGGATATTTGATTTTTAAGTGTTATTAAAGTCACCTAATGAAACTGACGAAGAAACAAATGACAAAATGAAATGAAGTTCACATTCATCGATTTATTCCAAATGATCGTTAGACTAAGTAAGGCACAGACTGACCATTATAAGGGTAAAATGATACCCGGGGTCAAACAGCAAAGTTACCACAGCATCACAACCAAGTCAGTAACGGGTAAATCCTCCTCTGTTTGCCAAACAAGCATTGATCCGACGTGGCATACTCCTAATGAGACGTCTAAGGTCATTTTGGTCCAGATTGTCCCATTCCTGTTGCAACACAGCAGCAAGTTCTTGGACATTGGCAGGACGTTGTTGACGTTGACGTAACCTCTGTCCAAGCATGTCCCAGACATGCTCGATGGGGGAGAGGTCGGGACTCAGTGCTGGCCAAGGTAATGTGGTGATGTTCTGTTGTTGGAGGTAACCTGTAACGATCCTGGCCCTGTGACATCTTGCGTTGTCATCCTGGAAGATGAAACGGCGGCCATGACGTCGTGCGAACGCCACAACATGGACTGCCAAGATGTTGTCCCGGTAGTACTGGCCTGTAACACGCCCTGCAACAACATGTAAAGCCGTTCTTCCAGCAACAGTGATGCCTCCCCACACCATAACAGAACCACCCCCAAATCGATCATGTCTGATGACGTTAACGTCTTGGAAGCGCTCGTTTCGACGACGCCACACCCTCCTACGTCTGTCCAAAAAATCAACAGTGAACCTTGACTCATCTGAAAACATCACATTGCTCCAGCGTCGATTATCCCAGTGTTGACGATCCCTACACCAACGACGTCTTGCCTGAATGTGATGATCTCTCAAACAAGGGATCACGCGAGGACGTCGGGCGCGAAGGTGACCCCTATGCAGTCGATTCCGAATCGTCTGGCCACTCACTCTCACACCAGTGTCTGTTTGAAGACGAGCGCTGATCTGATTTGCTGTGATGACACGATTTCTCAAGGCCAAGGTACGGATAAATCGATCCTGGGCTTGAGTTGTGGCCCTTGGTCGACCTGAGCGTGGTCTGTCCTGTACATATTGTGTATCACGGTATCTGGACCATAGCCTGCTTATGACAGACTGAGAAACATTCATCGTCCGCGCCACAACCGCCTGTGTTGTGCCGATCTGTAGCATGCCAAGGGCACGTAACCTTTCATTTTGGGTAAGCCGACGCATATCAAAATTTGTTTTCTGGTCACTAAAACAATTAAACTGATGTTTCCACCCTGGAATTCAATGCCACAATGACTGTAACATTCAAAGTCAGAGTCGTGCAAATCTTGGGTTGGACCCCCATGATGATCCCAAGCATCACCTGCAATTCCATGCGGTAGCTATTGGTGCGGTTGGGCGTCACATGTAACTGGAAATGTTTCTTCTGTTAGGTTCTATAGTGACTTTTTTCGTAGTCATTTGCATATTTTAGTATTATGCCCCCAAAATCAAATATCCCCTACTTTTTTTGAATAGTATATATGTAGAATTGTACTAAATCAACTTAGTCTGTAATTGACAGTTGGCACATAAAAAGAGTTATAGAGCCAAAACATAGCTAGTTGTATGTGTCAATAAAATACCACGAGATTACACATGAGTGGAATTATTCTAATTGCATCATTTGGCTTAAAGTAACCAATCATATCGTTAATTGAACAGGTTCAGGGCCATTAGACTTCCATTAGATTCAAGAGAGGTTCCATCCGAGTTCCTAGACAGCCGCGAGGCTGGCTAGGGTGGAGAAATGGTTTTAGCTAGTATTGTTATTTACTATGTATTCGGCTATATATATATATACTATTCAAAAAAAGTAGGGTATATTTGATTTTGGGGGCATAATACTAAAATATGCAATTGACTACGAAAAAAGTCACTATAGAACCTAACAGAAGAAACATTTCCAGTTACATGTGACGCCCAAACGCACCAATAGCTACCGCATGGAATTGCAGGTGATGCTTGGGATCCTCATGGGAGTCCAACCCAAGATTTGCACGACTCTGAATTCCAGGGTGGAAACATCAGTTTAATTGTTTTAGTGACCAGAAAACAAATTTTGATATGCGTCGGCTTACCCAAAATGAAAGGTTACGTGCCCTTGGCATGCTACAGATCGGCACAACACAGGCGGTTGTGGCGCAGACGATGAATGTTTCTCAGTCTGTCATAAGCAGGCTATGGTCCAGATACCGTGATACACAATCTGTACAGGACAGACCACGCTCAGGTCGACCAAGGGCGACAACTCAAGCCCAGGATCGTTTTATCCGTACCTTGGCCTTGAGAAATCGTGTCATCACAGCAAATCAGATCAGCGCTCGTCTTCAAACAGACACTGGTGTGAGAGTGAGTGGCCAGACGATTCGGAATCGACTGCATAGGGGTCACCTTCGCGCCCGACGTCCTCGCGTGATCCCTTGTTTGAGAGATCATCACATTCAGGCAAGACGTCGTTGGTGTAGGGATCGTCAACACTGGGATAATCGACGCTGGAGCAATGTGATGTTTTCAGATGAGTCAAGGTTCACTGTTGATTTTTTGGACAGACGTAGGAGGGTGTGGCGTCGTCGAAACGAGCGCTTCCAAGACGTTAACGTAATCAGACATGATCGATTTGGGGGTGGTTCTGTTATGGTGTGGGGAGGCATCACTGTTGCTGGAAGAACGGCTTTACATGTTGTTGCAGGGCGTGTTACAGGCCAGTACTACCGGGACAACATCTTGGCAGTCCATGTTGTGCCGTTCGCACGACGTCATGGCCGCCGTTTCATCTTCCAGGATGACAACGCAAGATGGCACAGGGCCAGGATCGTTACAGGTTACCTCCAACAACAGAACATCACCACATTACCTTGCCCAGCACTGAGTCCCGACCTCTCCCCCATCGAGCATGTCTGGGACATGCTTGGACAGAGGTTACGTCAACGTCAACAACGTCCTGCCAATGTCCAAGAACTTGCTGCTGCGTTGCAACAGGAATGGGACAATCTGGACCAAAATGACCTTAGACGTCTCACTAGGAGTATGCCACGTCGGATCAATGCTTGTTTGGCAAACAGAGGAGGATTTACCCGTTACTGACTTGGTTGTGATGCTGTGGTAACTTTGCTGTTTGACCCCGGGTATCATTTTACCCTTATAATGGTCAGTCTGTGCCTTACTTAGTCTAACGATCATTTGGAATAAATCGATGAATGTGAACTTCATTTCATTTTGTCATTTGTTTCTTCGTCAGTTTCATTAGGTGACTTTAATAACACTTAAAAATCAAATATCCCCTACTTTTTTTGAATAGTATATATAAAATGTAGAAGCGAACTGTTGCATTGTTATTCCTGGTAAGACAAACGTCTTAAGAAAACTACAGAAATATGTAGTAAGAAAAGATGCATGGGTCGTATGTAAGATGTGGCGACCGGTTTTCTCACGTCCGCTCTCCACGTCAGACAGAAAGGCGCATGGTGCTACACGTCACAAGCTGACCAAACCAACTCTTTATTAACTTCCTTGGTACTGTTGACAAAGAACAGACTAGATTTCAGTAATGGACCAAAATAATGCAAAAGGCCCACATATACCATCAATAAATATTCATTCTGAACCGGAAGATTCAATCTTTAACAAAACTGTAGAGGCACTTACTCATTAAATTGTCCTATCCGTTCACAAGCAGGCAAGTTAAATATGCTTTTAAGCCTTTCATAGAGCAGATCGTCCAAGTTGAGGTTAAAAAAACAAGTCGAATCCTTAAAATTACAGTTATCCTCAACATCTCTCCATCTAAATGCAGCTGTGCAAGATACGTGTGACGTACATTAAAAACTGTCATCGCCTTGGTTAGAAGATAACAAGCATCATCAGGAAAATGGCTCATATATACCAGCAAAATCAGAAAGGCACTTTAATCAAATCATTCTAGAAAACGACTTAATGAATGGATCAAAGCAATGTTTTGTGAACAGTATGTTGACACATTGGTGATTAATTCGTCACAATTCCAGGACATTACGAGAAGGCTTAGAGTCTGTACACAGTCTATAGATCCGTATCTGGTGTGTCCATCGCGAGTGTCAATAACAGCAGCGCAGCGTATGTACATGGAGTGGACCAGACGATTGATAAACGCTATTGGCACCTGGAACCACACCCTCAGAAAAGCCTGACGCTTAAGTCTCCTCCGAATTTCATCCCAAAGATGTTCAATCGCGTTTAAGTCCGGACTAAGGGCTGACCAGTGCATAACGTTGACAGCGTTCTGCTGTAGAAAGTCCTGAGCACGGGCGTTGTCATGCTGGAAAACGTTGTTTCGATGACGTTCGAAATGTGGTATGACGTGGGGTCTGAGAGCTTGATCGATGTAGCGCACTGCTGTGATGCCGCCTCCTCTCCCTGGACGAAGATTTTGGAACCCCACAAGCGCAAGCGCACTAAATACAAAATATGCACATAAAACATTACAGCTTCAATAGCATTATAAATAGATAGAAATAAAATTGTGAGTATTTACAGAATACCTAATAAAAGACTAGTTTAAACCAAAATCATCTGGAATAACGCTGGTCACGTTGACGCCATACTCTGGTCCTGCCATCTGCAGTTGATACGCAATACCGACTCTCTTCTGTGAACAGAACAGTTCTCTATTGCCTGTCTCGCCAGTTCTGGTGTTGTTGGGCAAACTGCCGACGTTCACGTCGATGGCGAGGGGTGAGGATCAGTCCACGGTAAGGTCTACGGCACTGTATGGGTACTGATGGGTCTTTCGTGTGTTCCCACTGTGTGACGTGCTGTCTCAGATGCCTGTGTAAAGGGATTCTGCACGTGCAGTCTTGTGGTAACCTTGGTCTACCAGTTCGGGGGCGCTCATCCGTGGTGTTGGTGGCCCGAAAGCGTTGCTGATCTGGAAGTGATTGGCAGCGGCTTGGGCAGTGTGGCCAGCGTCGAGTCTTCCAAGCGCTTGGTCCTCTGACCTGTTGTGAGTCGTGGCATGCTGCTGAGGTTGTAGTGTGAACGATTCAACCAAGTATGTTGGTGCATTTTTATACGGCTGGTCCCGGTGAACAGTACGTGCAGCATGAGTTACATGACAATCATGGAGAACACATTACCATCTCAGAAGTAAGGTTGCGTTTTTGAGAACATTTCCTGGGTTTAATTCTCTGTTTGGGAAAGAGCCTTATTGCTCAGGTAAAGTTGGACATGTTATCACAAATATAAAAAAAAATTCAAGGAGAAAGAGCATTTTGTATGTGAATCCTCATGTATAATATTTTTAGTTCGTTTTAGGAAACTTGTTTAATCAATTGGGTACATCCAAGAAATCTCCCTTTTTGAGATTCAAGTTTGAATATTGAAAAACGAGTAGATCGTATTTCGAGATTCGCTAACATAAAAAAAAATCCAAGTAGAAAGAGCAGTTTTTATGTGAATCCACTGCTCAGGCATCGTCATTTATGACATATTTAGTTCGTTTTAGAAAACGTATTCAATCAAATGTGTTTTGGAGACATTCTGTAGATATGCATCCATCAAATCTGCTTTTTTGCGATTCAAGTTTGAATATCGAAAAACGAGTAGCTCGTTTTGCAACATTCGCCAATATAGAAAAAACAAGGACGTTTTAGGACAAAGATTTAATTAAATTTATTTTGGAGACATTCTGTAGATATACATCCATTATATCTGCTTTTTCCAGATTCAAGTCTGAGTAGATCGTTTTTCGACATTCGCCAATATCAAAGAACAAGGAGATAGAGGAATTTTTATGTGAATTTATGATATCTTTATTTCGTTTTAGGAAACTTATTTAATCAAATGTGTTTTGGAGACATTCTGTAGATATACATCAATATCTGTTTTTTCGAGATTGGAGGTCACGGCGGCTAATGTGGGTAAGACGCTGTCTTGCTAGCCTGGAGGTCGGGTGTTCGATCATTGCATTGGCCGAGAAAGTTCATCCAGATTTTACGGCGTGGTTCCCCCCTTGTCAGTGATGCAGGACGGATGGGACGAAAAACCGCGGTCCAGTGTAAATATTGTCGTGCACGTTAAAGATCCCTTGACAGTTGGAATTCGATATAAGAGTAGGCCGTAGTGCCGATGTCCGGGCAAAATTTCTCTCATAGCACACTGTATGGCGTATGTCCGTCTTCATTAGCCCAGTTCGGGGCAGAACAGTAAGTAGGACGTTAAACCCCATTTCATTTTTTCGAGATTCAAGTGTGAATATCGAAAAACAGTCATCTGAGACAGTACGTCAGACAGTGGGGACACACGGAAGACCCAGCAGTGCGCCGACGGCTCACCAGAGAGAACATCCATTGCGTAGACCTTACCGTGGACCGATCCTCACCCCTAGCCATCGATATGAACGTCTACAGTTTGCCCAACAACACCAGAACTGGCGACACAGGCAATGGAGAACTGTTCAGTTCACAGATGAGTCGGTATTGCGTATCAACTGCAGATGGCAGGACCAGAATATGGCGTCAACGTGACCACCGTTATTCCGACCAATGTGCCATCTAACGAGATTCGCGTCGAGGTCCAAGCATAATGGTTTTGGGTGAAATCGATCTGAACCATAGAGTGGGTCCTGTTGTGTTCCAAAATCTTGGTCCAGGGAGAGGAGGCGGCATCACTGCAATGCGCTACATAGATCAAGCTCTCAGACACCACGTCATACCACATTTCGCACGTCATAGAAACAACTTTTTCCAGTATGACAACGCCCACACTCGGTATTTTCTACAGCAGAACGGTGTTAACGTTATGCACTGGCTAGCCCTTAGTCCGAACTTAAACCCTATTGAAAATCTTTGGGATGAAATTCAGAGGAGACTTAATAACGTCATACCGAGACCAAACACAGCCGATGGATTGCGCCAGGCTTTTCTGAGAGTGTGGTTCATCAATCGTCTGGTCAACCCCACGTACAGACGGTGTGCTGCTGTTATTGAAACTCGCGGTGGACACACCAGATACTGATGTATAGACTGTGTACAGACTCAAACCTTCTCGTAATGTCTTGGAAATTGTGATAAATTAATCACTGATGTGTCAAAATACTTTTCAGAAAAAGTTCCTTTGATCCATTTAGTAAGCCGTTTTCTAGAATGATTTGATTAGAGTGGGGCTATACTATATACCTGAAAACACCGGAAAACACCGGAAAACAACCCGAAAACTACCGGAAAACACCATGTTATACTGAACTAATTTTTCATCAGGTCAGTTCTTATGTGGAGACTTAACCTCTCCCCCAAATTCTTAAACCTAACCCAGGCACACAGAGAACCAGGCTCCGGTTTCATATACTGAGCGCCATGGAAAACGCACCACTTAGTTTTTCGTATAACAAAATGATCTTGTAAACATATCTTATTTATTTTGCTTCTTATTGTGAACAATATTAAAATTGGAACATATCAATAACAACACATTTGTACACTTATGGATGTTTAATCTGTAAATCAAGGGTACAAAGTCAGAGGGGTCAAAACCAAAAGTACGACACAGATGTCAGTAGCGCGTGTGTCCTCCACGGGCCATCATCACGGTAGGCTACAGCATTAACGCGACTTCTTCAAATGTGTAGGGCGGTCCGGTGATGAAATGTGAAGCCTCCCCACACCATTACACCCCCCCCCCACCCCATCGATTCGTTTCGAAGACGCATGTCCTTGAGCCCATATCAAACGCCGCTGACGGTGATGATCCCTGGGGATAGCTCCTACTTCTCTTAGACGACGTCTTACGGTGTTGGCACTTACTGGTCCTTGTCTTCCGACGACTGCTGCACCTGTTCGAGTCGCTGGGCGGAATCTGTCACGCAGATGACTGACCCGGATGTAGCGGTCTTGGGGCTGGGCTGTAAACGCTTTGTGGAACAGGACGTTGACGGTCACGTGTTGATCCAGTAACTCGAACACGTTCCACCAACCTTACAATAGTGGACTGATGACAATTGAAGTGTCCGGCAATAGCACGTGTAGACATGCCAGCCCGGGACATTCCCATGGCTTCATTCCGTTGATTTTCAGTAAGTCTCGGCATCTCTAGCTCGATTCCTTCACACGTCCAACCAACAACAATTACGACAGATTGACGTTTCACAGTTCATGTACTGCACATTAAGTTGAAAACATGCTTTTAAAAGGCTCACACACAATGCTGCACGTGAATATTGGGTTTTTCATGTGCATCTCGTGCAATTTTTTTTGTGCATACGGGCCGATATTTTTTGCGTTTGGGAGCAATGTGTAAAACAATAGTTCATAGTATTGCATAATATACGGGTACTGATTTCACAATATGACTGGTAACGTGACAGAGTGCAACTAGAAATATAACACGCATGAAACAAAGGGAAATCGATTGAACTTTGAGGTTTATTAATTACACAATATAGTATATTGTGTAATGTTAATTTTTCAATTTAAAACTATACTCAGCCAAATTAAAAACTTGACACTGATGAATTTGAACAATTTTTTTTTTCTGGTAAGTCAAATATGTTTTAATGTGTTTCTAACGATAGTAAGTAGTAAGAAGCCTTTAATTTCATAAAATTGTAAAGTCACGTGGATCACGTGACTTTTGAGCATATAAAGATGAAAAACCTGAAAAACACGTGCAAACACAAACTCGTGAGGTCAATCGATGCAAGTTTGCTTAAACTGAACACGCACACGTAACTTGAACTGGAAAAAACAAATTAAAATTGTTATTTTCATCTTTGTTAGAAAATGCCGCGCCTTTCAAATGTAGAACGTAGGCTCTATGCTGGCCAGTCTGTGGTCACTGTTGCAAGAGCCTTTAATTGTTCACGCCAGACAATAGAATGAGAGTGCTTTAAACTGGAACTATTGCCGACCGCCCAAGGGCGGGAACGCCACGTGTGACGTCACTCCAGGAAGATCAAGCAATACGATTACGTCATCTTAGAAACAGATTTGTCACTGCAACCTCCACAAGTAGCAATTGCTGTATGGGGTCGAGCATTGTCTTGTTGAAACGTTAGTCCAGGCCCAGTTTGTGCAGTTACCCTTCCACCAAACATCTCTCTACTTGTGGAGGTTGCAGTGACAAATCTGTTTCTAAGATGACGTAATCGTATTGCTTGATCTTCCTGGAGTGACGTCACCCTTCCACCAAACATCTCCCTACTTGTGGAGGTTGCAGTGACAAATCTGTTTCTAAGATGACGTAATCGTATTGCTTGATCTTCCTGGAGTGACGTCACGCGTGGCGTTCCAGCCCTTGGGCGGTCGGCAATAGTTCCAGTTTGACGCACTCTCATTCTAAGATTAATTATTGTCTGGCGTGAACAATTAAGAGTCATTCCACGAGAAAACCATGGAGAAGGTGGGAAGGTGGGGGTCGGCAGATCAAGTTCATCTCGTTGGGATTTTATGGACTCCCCAAGACTACTTCACAGCCAGGAGGGCCGATCTCAAAATTTCACCATTATTAAGAAACAGTCTCTGGGTGATTTTTGGCCAATTTTGCCATTTTTCAGGTCATTTTTGGTCAATTTTCAGCCAACTATTTGTAGCGAGTTTAGGATTTGGATGGAAATGGTGGTGATTGGTGGTGTTAGTGGTGGTCTTCCTGTGCCCCAGTGTGAAGACCATGAAGTCGCATCTATTCTCTGGGAGTAATGATCAGCAAAATTGTAACATATGGCGACTAAAACCGAAAATATAAACCTGCGAAAATTAGCTCTATTTTCTATGATGCGGGAGTAGGTCAAAATATCGAAATGGTTTTATGCACAGCGCGACTCCCTCTATCGATATAAGAAATAAAATCTGTCACCTCTATTCAATCAATGCGAAATCATAAGTCAAAGTTGGTGAATTTTCCCTATTGTAATCTCTCATTCTCTATGAAATGGCCAACTACTTTCATTCAGGGTAAGCCAGCTTTATCCGTTTCTTCACCAAATCATTCGCCAGCGCTCGCAGGTAGCAGCTTGAAACCCGCTCGAGCAAAACTAGTCTCTTTGATGATGATTGGTATCCAATCCATGATGGCCGCGTCCGTGACCGCAGAATGTGGTACATATCCCAGATATGAGCAATGAATGGACTTAATAGATTGACAGAGTGTACTAAGGACATTAAGGCCCGTCCTTTAACACATTACATAGCAATAATGTAATGCGAAATCATAAGTCAAAGTTGGTGAATTTTCCCTATTGTAATCTCTCATTCTCTATGAAATGGCCAACTACTTTCATTCAGGGTAAGCCAGCTTTATCCGTTTCTTCACCAAATCATTCGCCAGCGCTCGCAGGTAGCAGCTTGAAACCTGCTCGAGCAAAACTAGTCTCTTTGATGATGATTGGTATCCAATCCATGATGGCCGCGTCCGTGACCGCAGAATGTGGTACATATCCCAGATATGAGCAATGAATGGACTTAATAGATTGACAAAGTGTACTAAGGACATTAAGGCCCGTCCTTTAACACATTACATAGCAATAAGTGAATTGAAAACCGAATGGGAGCTGATTTCTTGACGAAGTGGGATTTTTGATCTTGATAAGTCGATTCTAGATGGAAAGGTGACATGTGCTTCCCATCGCTACCGCCAGGGTCTCAAATGGAATATTCCAAAAGGATGTAAACATTATGCTGTCCATAATGAGGAAATGGGCTGTCAAAATGATATGACGTAGGGTCAAAATTTAAACTTCATCATGAGATCATTTTCAGAGCCCAAAATAAATCTTGCCACGCCCTTTAAAACTAAATTTGTATATGAAAGGCATTTCTATCAGGGGCCACCTCTCAAAATATTGTTGATATCAACCCAAAGTATATGGGCCATTGAAAATTTTCTTGCATCGAGTCTCCGACTGATGGACTGGCTGGTAACAGGGACCCATGCAAATACTTAGAAAATAATTTTAGTAAATTATTTTATGTGGTTTGGTTTTTTCAGGTTACTGTTGGAACTGATGACACCCCTCTCACTGCTACATCATCTGCAGCTACTGGTAATGCTGCTTACATCCGTCATCAATCTACTGCTACTACATCATCTGCCACGCTGCCTCTTCCCTCTGTAACAGCTATTGGTATCGCCACCAGTAACATCAATAATAGGCCTAGATCAGGTAATGGTGATTACATGCAAAACCTTTAGGAAGGTTGCTAAGAATTCGCTGAAACCCTACATCAAAACAAATCAGAATTAGAATACTGGAATTGGTTCAAGATTCGCATGTAATCATCATTACCTGATCTAGGCCTATTATTGGTATTCATTAATGTCACTGGTGTTGCTACCAATAGCGGTTACAGAAGGAAGAGGCAGCGTGGCAGTTGCAATATCCATAGCTGCAGATGATGTAGTAGCAGTAGATTGATGATGGATGTAAGCAGCACTACCAGTAGCTGCAGATGATGTAGCAGTAGGAGAGATGTCACCAGTTCCAACAGTAACCTGAAAGAACCAAACCATATAAAATAATTTACTAAACTTATTTTCTAATGTACTATTTGCAGGGGGCAACATTTGTAAATTTTTCTGAAACTGGTCCCAGTCAATCCATCATCCGGAGACTCGATACAAGAGATTTTTCAATTGCCCATATACGTTGGGGTTGATATTAAGAATATTTTCTATCTGATTAAAACACAGATCCCATTTCGTTTCGTTTTTATAGTTTAAAATTTTGTTTTACTTGTCTTTACTACACTAGGATCTGAAAGAGTTGTTATCATTGACGTGTTCTGAATAGTGTGAGGTATTAGCCAATGAAAGGGCCTGTTACGGCGAGCTTTAGACATGTTTTGCACGGAACTGTAGGCAAGCCCCTAGAAGCACTAATGCTGACTGGTTAATCAAATGTCTGATGGCGAAATATATAAACAAAAATCATTGCGACTGGGATACTTTTTCTTCCTGGAATTGCAATGTTTTATCGCATTTCAACCCAAGAAAGCTCGAAGTATACGCCTTACTTTCTTGTTTACGGAAAGGATCTCATATTGCCCTATTGCGTCCTATATTGCCCTATTGCGTCCCATATTGAAATATACTCTCCAAAAAAAGTAGGGGATATTCAGAAACAATACAAAACTGCGGAAATGCACTGCTGTTTTATTAGATGTAACCAGTGTATGTTAATAACAGGCCAATTGCCTACACATGAACATAAACAGTTCATAAGGGCGGCTTATGTGACGGCCTCGTTTCTCTCGCAAAGGGATACACTGTCAAAAGTGAAAATGGACGTTTTTGATTTTGTCTTAATAATGAGTAATGCTCCACCAATCCTCAGACATACAGCAATTCGTCGTGGCATGCCCCTAATCAACCGTCCAATCACGATTTGGGGCAATATGACCCACTCCTCTTGCAGTCCCACGCCCAATTCTTGCAGTGTTGTCGGTTGTCTCCCGATCAAAATAAACGTAACACACGCTTAACACGTTTAGATACGCTAAACAGGAAATCTTATGCAAGAACCGATAGACAAGCAAATATGGATAGGATAAACCAGCAAGCGGCAGTTTTCATCAACCCTTCCTTGAAGTGTCAAATTTGACAATGAATCCCTCCCACGTGTATGGCGCTATTGCGTGTCGCACATGCAGCTCAGTCAGGGGGTCAGGTGGCAACTGTAAAAAAAAATACAAACAGCAACTAGGGGTGGGGTGGGTCTGCCAGTCGAAAAAAGTGCAAGATAAAGTGCATTTCCGGGTAAGAAAATTAAGTGGTCTAACTGAGTTCTGCAAGAAAAAGGAATTTCCGGGTAAGAAAATTGGGTGGTCTAACTGAGTTCTGCAAGAAAAAAAGCATTTCCGGGTAAGAAAATTAGGTATGGTCTAACAGAGTTCTGGAAAGAAAAAAAGCATTTCCGGGTAAGAAAATTGGGTGGTCTAACAGAGTTCTGAAAGAAAAAAAGCATTTCTGGATAAGAAAATTGGGTGGTCTAATGGGTCCCTGCAAGAAAATTGCATGAAACGGGATACGAAATATTTCAGTTCATATCAATAACAACTCCATCAAAATAGAATCGTATTTTAGAGCGTATCCAAAATTATAGTTTACGTACATATACATCTACAAAAAATAGGGATATAAAATTGAAAGCTATATCCTACTTTTTGCCTCAGTAATTACAATAAATGCGCTGTTTTGAGCTCCAAATGAGTTGACGTTAGGTCATTTGGGTATTATACGATTAGATATCATGTCGGACAAATGCAACAAAATCTGAATTCTATAGAATAATAACAAGGGCAGTTCTAGAAACTACGGCTCTACTCTTTCAATAGAGAATGATCATGGAAAATATGCTTTGATTGGTCGCTGGTAAATAAATCATGAAAGAAAATGCTATTCGAATATTTCAAATAAAATATTTTTAACGTTTGAAGATTTTTAAAAAGATTAGTAAATTAGCCTTATTGTGGCCTTTTTGACCGGTAGTGCCAGTCGTGAATGAATTAGTTACGGCCTGTTAACCGAGACTACACAGGGATAACTCTTGGCAACAACCGGCAACAATGATGGCTACACTTTCGAAGTTTTGATAACTTTAACATGGGTGAGTTTTTAGCCTTTATTATTTTATTTGCAGACCGTCAACACAATTTTATTGCTAGTTCTTGTTCAGAGAAGAGCAGTTCTTGCATACATCCCTCAGAATACCCCATAAAACTATGTGATGCCTAGGATTCAAGTGGTTGCTATGAATATCGTTCTGACGTGTTGTCAATCATTGTCAATTTTAGCATAATTTCCCGTTATCCTAGGCCCAAATCAGCTGCTATATCACCTCCCCGTTTGGCTATATTTTCAAACAATTTCTTGAGACTAATGACTCATTATCAGGCGGATCATGTTATTCAGAATTTGGGCAAACTTTGATTTAAATTGTCCACTTTAAAGTAAACACCGCAGAGTGCAAAAAAACAAAACAAAATTGTCCACACTGCTTAGTTACGAAAAATTTATGATGCCTGTTTATGACTGATTTTCTTCTGTTTTATATATTTCAGAGATGTGTTTGGATGAAGTTTGAAAATAGTGTGATGGTAATTTGAGCAGAATTTCTTGAAGATATTTGTCAATAAAGATTTGAGTTGAGGAAGATGGCTGAGCACAAAATTAAAAAAAAGTACATTGTAATATTTATATACGCAGTTATTCGATTTGCTAAAACAGAGGGGTGTTATATATTGTCCAATCGACAGTGTCTAATCACTAATCAAAACGCAAGATTCACCCTTAAGCATGTTACAATGCCGTGTCGATACTGGTTCTTTCCCTGTCTCGGAGGTGGTGTTTGGTAACTATGTTTTTAGGACAATTGTGATACTTAAGGGACTGTGATTAACTTTATAATTCCTCCGGGAAAGTGAACTTTAATTTCGTGAAAACCCATGCTTTCTAACATGGAGGATCACCATAGACATCGTGAACTCTGTGAACCATGAACTTTGAATTAGAACTGTCAACAAAGAAAACTGTCAACTTGTTTATGTTTGTACTGTAACTCCTGTTTCTTGTATATGTTTATTTACATCATTTCATTCAAGTGTTATCCCGTGATTTGAACGACTGTTGTCTTTGTCAATTTGGTTTGCCAGCCCACTCGTGTGGAGAGGGTCAACATCTTTTTTATTCACAACACCGCAGCATGCCGAGATGAGATTTGGGTAATCTTTTACTTCTTCACTCTCTGGTCAAAATTGGTCAACCTGTGATCAGTAGATTTGAGTGGATATGGGAAAGCACAATAAATGAATAGGTACAAGCCTATATTTTAGCCTGTCTCTGCATATGGGCAGTCTTAGACTATCTTTGCTAATAATTCAGACTCAGAATTTTGTCGAACATCAACTCAATATAAATACTTTTGGGTGGTCTAAAATGAGATATTTCAAGAAACATATTTTCTTGCACAAGATTTTAGGGTGGTCTAATAAGCAACTGTGAGGAACACATTTTCTTGTGCATGATTTTTGGGTGGTCAATTAAGCAACTGTGAAGAACACATTTTATTGCGCAAGATTTTAGGGTGGTCTTTCTTAAAAATGATGGTGCATATATTTTTACGCAAGATTTTAATAGGTGGGTGGTCTACCCAGGTCCAGTGCATATTTTTCGACTTGACGTATGATGTTTTTTTACTACTGCCCCCCCCCCGGCTCAGTGGTTCTGTTGGGGCGATAAGTTCTTCATCTGTGAACATACTCTCAAAGCATGTCAACTGTCCATGACTATTTATCATATCACAACCTGCATAGGTATTTGCATTTCAATATCCTCTACTTTTTTTAAGAGTATATTTTATGGGGCTGACTATGTTCCAACGATGCTTCAGCGTCTAAATCACGCGTTTGGCCATGTTAGAAAAAACTTGATAGATAGTCTTGAAAGGAATAAGGAATATTTCAATAGAAGGGCAGTGGATCAAAATTTTGAAGTCGGTGATCCTGTATAAAGGTCAAAACTTCAAGGAAACAGGGGTACTACCGAGCTACTATGTCGAATTTCAAACACTATATATCCTCGCTCGAAGTTCCCTTTACCGTAAATGATGCAGCGCACCGTATTCTTTTAGCTCTGGGTCCTGTTTCACGAAATTTTAACTAAAGATAAAATCCAAATTTTAGTAGATACTTCAATTTTGATTGGCTAAGCTCTACAATCAGTCTAATATTATCCAATCAAATTTCTAAAATTTGGATTTTATCTTAGTTAAAATTTCGTGAAACAGACCCCTGGGATATAACCAATTATCTAACCACCTTACGCAATTACATTTGGCATAATACTGATTTAATTTCTCTTGTTTCACGTAAATGTTTAAAGAAATAAAAAAAATCTATAGGCTCTGATCGCAAAAAGCGTAGTTTATTAAATCTAGGTGGCGTTTTCTCATCCTTATTCGGTGGGTTAATGAGGCAGACGTTGACGACATCCGCGCTAACGTCAAACTTCTACGAAATTCCCAAACCAAAATCATTCATGTTTTCAAAAACGGGTTGTCCATTTTAAATTCCACTAATAAACATGTCTTATTTAACCGTAGATCTATAAACGCCCGCATAAACGATACAAATAGTTTAACTGGACGATTAAGCGTAGTTTACATGCATATTGCCCAAGGTTTAGAACCCAAGACTACATACATTGAACTCATATCGGAATTAAATAGTGTATTAAATATAATTTCCTCAACCTTCTATAGCTTATCAGAACCTTGTGTTAACTTCACAAGTGAGCTGACAAGGCCAGCGAAAAAAACACATTCCTAATAAAATCAGTAATTATCAGACACAAATACCAACCATGGATGAATAATGCGATTCGAAAGTTGAGTAGAAAGAAAAATGAAATAGCTAAGAAGCCAGTTAAAAGAATTTTAGAATCAGATTGGCATAAATTTAGAACTATTAGAAACGAATATATAAACCTAATCAGAAATTTCAAAAAGGAATATTTTGACAAAATCGACAACAAAATCAATAATTGCAATATCTTTGGAATTAAAAACTGTGTGGTGGGGGGGGGGGCTGTCAACTATTTATGAAAAAGAACCGTGCTGGCACTAGCAATGAACTACCCCCTCTATCAGTAAACAACACTACATATCACACACCATCTGACAAATGTAACTACCTTCTTTATAAGCCAATTTAACATAGAAAACGACAATGCACAAATTCCTGCACAAGAAATAATACCCAACTCTCTAACTAACATTACCCTCAGCCAGAAGTAAGTTGAAGATACCATTACTACTATTGATTCCCCTAAAACCAATGGACCCGATAGCGAAAAACTAATAAAACTAATTCTGAACCTCTAATGTAAATTATTTAACCATTCCCTCTTATCGAAAACAGTACCAAGTATCTGGAAATTTACCAATAATAAAACAAAAGGTGGCCCATCTGACTGCGGGAATTACAGGCCCTTATCTTAGTTAAAATATTCGAAAAATGCATTGATAAAAATATCTTCAACTTCCTAAGGGAGAATTCTGTTCTAACTAACGTCCAGAACGGCTTTTTGCATGGGGATTCTAGTGTTTACAAACTTGTCGATATCCCACAGTTCTTTTGTCAAGCCACTGACCAGGGATTCTACACGAGAGCAGTGTTCTGTGACATAAGTAAAGCTTTTGACAGGGTCTGGCATGCTGGCAATGTCACAAGCTTCAAGCTGTGCGGATACGGTTAGACATCCTTCAATGGTTTCACATATTCTCGGTCGTCATAAAGTCTGCCATTGAGTCAACTGGCGTGGCTTCGATTCCTCGGTTGTACTTGACAAAGAGTAGGGCCGCCTGTCGAACCTCGTGAATTTTACCTGTTAAAGAGCCATCAAGATTAGGAGTGGGTGGATGGCTGAATGGTTAGCGTGTGCGCGCTGTATCATAAAGTTTGTCATTGAGTCAACTGGCGTGGCTTCGATTCCCCGGTGTACGTGACAAAGAGTAGGGTCGCCTGTTGAACCTCGTGAGTTTTCTCCGGGTCCTCCCACTGCTAAAGACCTCTACGCGCAAGCGAACTATTGAAATGAAATTAAACCATACGTTAGTCCCGAAATGACCTGTTGAGTGGACATTAAACCCCATCTCTCTCTCTCCCTCTGTTAAAAAGACCATCAATATAGTTAAAGAGGTCACCGAGGTATAATGTACTCTCATGCAATGAAAACTGTTAAAAATACCGAGGTACGATGTGGTCTCATGCAATGAAAACTGTTAAAAATACCATCTAGGTACGATGTCGTCTCATGCAATTATAACTGCTACTGGCCTTGAGAGTCTTCGGAATTTCGCGACGATCAAAATTGGGAATGTATATAAGTACTGTATCTCTTTAGCGAACACTGATTCCACCATTTCATCCTCACTCCTGCCTTCAAGGTCCCGGCAGCGAATTACTCCTCTACACGATATGCCAAAGACGATGATTTTAATAGCATGGTAGCATGCTGTTCTTTGGCACATTCTATTAACAGTGTTCCATTCTTGTGCTAGGAAAACAATACACTTGGTAATTAAAAATGTTGAAATTTTTGATAGGTTAACAAAACAATACACTTGGTAATTGAAAATGTTGAAATTTTTGATAGGTTTGTAGAGAAACCTCGGCCATGCCTCTAAAATTTTATTTTGATTATTTGATAAATTAGAAACGTTCTCTGCAATCGGGCATTTCTGTTTATGTTGACGTATTTATTAATTGGTGTGGGGGTATTGGGGATCCACGAATGTATTTTTTATTTAAATTCATCCAGGTTACTTACCCTGCCTACTAGTGGAAGAAATAGCTAGGATCACAAGTACATATGGCCTCAGATATTGAGTAGTACTCTTCAAAAAATAAGTAGGGGATATTTAGAAACAATATATAAACTGGGGAAATGCACTGATGTTTTTATTAGAAGTAACCAGTGTATGTTAATAATAGGCCAATTGCCTACACATGAACATAAACAGTTCATATGAGCGGCTTAGGCCGCCTTCGGCTCGTCCAGATGTTTAACCATAGTTCAACTAGGTCTCGACCATGCGCACCCGAACTTGAAATGGTTAGACTATAGTCGCGACCATGATTAACCCACCTTTCGAGGTCGGTTGAGGCTGGTCAAGTCAGATTTAAAATGGCGTCCCGCGACAAAACATATGTTGTTATGAAATTGTTATATGAAGATAGAACGTATACTACCAATGTTGCCCCAGAACCTGAGACTTATTTAAATTCACATAACATATTTAAGTAGTTTCCATATTATATAGAGTGGATAATCATGTTTTGTCAATCAATTCGACCAAGGATTAAATCCACCAAGGCTGATGTCAGACTGAAATTGTGAAAGTGACAGTATTATAGTAAAAATATTTCATCCATTTGTGAATTTTATTTGGAAAAACAGTAACACAAACAAACGATTTTGTTCATTAAATACATCAGTTTGATATACATTGTAAATATAAATTATGTAACTGTAATTAAACTCTGGATATACAGTTGATTTGTTTATTTTATTGTCTGGAGATAACTCGGTCACTAACTCAACTGTCAGTAGATTTCTTGAAATCGTCGTTATCATATATTCTACTTCTAGTACAGCCTTTTCAGCAGGGTGAGAAACTTTTGGCAAACGTTCCGGGAATTTTTCTCCAAGGAATGATGTGGTCATATCCAAAGCTTTCATTAAGAAAAATTGCGTTTTCGTTAAGTAAAAGGTTTTGTAGCAATTCATTAAGAGAACGGCGACCATTTTGACGACTATGATCGAACTAGCTTCCGTTCGGATGTAGTGAATTATACTCTGCCGTATAGTCGTGACCATACAAGCGCACCCGAAGGCTGCCTTATCTGACGGCCCCATTTTACTCGAAAAGAGATACACTGTCAAAAGTGAAAATGGACGTTTTTGAATTTTGTCTAAATAATGAGTAATTGCTCCACCAATCCTCATCTTGCAGTGCCACGGCCAATTCTTGCAGTGTTGTCGGTTGACGTTGACGTTGACGAACACGTCTACCGACATGTCCCATACATGCTCTATCGGGGAAAGGTCAGGACTCATGGCTGGCCAAGGCATATGGACGCTGGAGGTAGTCATTCACGACACAAGCGGTGGGCACGGGCATTATCATCTTGAAAGATGAAACGTCGACCTGTAGAATGAGGAACTATCGGTGCCAGGATGTGGCCATGGTAGTACACACCAGTGACCCTTCCTTGAAAAATATGCAAGTCCGTTCTGTCAGTCATTGTGATTCCTCCCCACACCATAACGACCTACGCCTGATTTTGTCATGATGTCTGACATTAACGTTAGCATGACGGCACATGGCGCTTATTTACATATCCGCCAAATGCGAACACGCCAATCCAGAGTAAATCTGGACTCATCTGAGAACATTACACGCGCCCATCGACGATTACCCCAACGATTACAGGCTGTGACACATTAAGCATGTTGGTTACTGCTCGCCCGTTATCAGTAATTCCCAATAAGGCTGTGGCACATAAAAGATTTTTTTTTCCAAAACCAGAATTGAAATTCATTTAATAGTTTATATTTTTCAAAATATTCTGTAATTTGAGAACTTTTGACGTTCATATGTTTAAGACGTCTCATTGCAAACATGGATAGGATAAACCAGCGCGGAAGTTTTCATCAACCCTTCCTTGAAGTGTCAAATTTAGATTCTCAATGGATTTTTATCTAACATTACAGTGTCGAACATTGGAACAGAATTTGTTGACCAAAGATTTAGCACTTAAACAGGCTAAGAAAAGGATCAGTCAACTAGAGACATATATCGGAATACTTGCTTACAATGTCAAAGTTAGAGTACCAGACAGAATCTGATATAAATATGCGAATTGTTCAGAAAATGCACAATGACCGAGCAGCTAGCCACCATACCTACTCGATTATGTTGCAGAAACGATCTATGGGCTTAGAATCGTTTGTTTTCTCAAATGGCAGGCTTCCGGTAGTTTTAGCGGCAATATCTTTTAGGTTACTAGATGGATTCTTATCTAACATTACAGGAATGTAGTAAACTATGAATAATAATAACTCCGCCATTTTACTTTCAGTGTCGAATATTGGAACAGAATTTGTTGACCAAAGATTTAGCACTTAAACAGGCTAAGAAAAGGATCAGTCAACTAGAGACATATGTCAGAATACGTGCTTACAATGCCAAAGTTAGAGTACCAGAATCGGATATAAATATGCGAATTGTTCAGAAAATGCACAATGACCAAGCAGCTAGCCACCATACATCCTCCATTATGTGGCAGACACGATCTATGAGCTTAGAATCGGCCGAAAAGCATTCTGTCCAAGAAGTACCAATTGGAACAAATTTTACAGCGACTTCAAAAGAGAAAAGAAACAGAACACTGGCCAATAACCCAAGAAAGTGTACTATGATTTCGAAACAAAACGATATTTCTGAAAAATCTTTGTTTGAATATCAGTCTTTAGCTTGTAACCCAGACGCTTCAAAAGAATTAGATGATTTGACCAGTACAGAAATTATAAATTTTAAACCAAGTCCTAATTCAGAAGGATATTCAGGAAACAATAGAGAAACAACAAATACGTGTCTTGGAAGTAAGATACCCTCTTCTAAAATGAATATTTCGGAGACGGGTAATCATCTAAGGGTGGCTAATGTCAAAGGGCTTGCTAAACTCCATCAATTGATTTACAGTATGGACAATTCGAGCACGAAGAGAAACACATTGCAGTTGGATTCTTTGGACAGAAACACCGAAAGCAACAGAGATCATTCCCCACACCAAAGCTTAACCCTACTTAATAAAAACAAAAACTCGGGGGATGAAGGACCAGTGGATACTGTGATCGGTTATGATGAAGAACTTAATCATTTTATCGACATGTTTCTTAAAAGCAACACATTCGATTTTACTAACTCAATTAGTGACAGTAGCGGTGAAAATAGTTCTGGTGACAATGATCTGTAAAGTGTCATTTTTCTAAACGTTTTCCATCATATTGTCCTAATTTGTTATTTGTCCATAACTATTTATTAGAATTAGTTGTTGTTTAAACAATAATATAATCAATCAACTGAATTGGATTGAACAGCAGGCAAGGGTCTACGTAAGTTTTCTCCAAACATATAAGATAGTTAAATCTTATGTTTACAATAAACAATGACAGACATATGTATAGGCAGTAAGTTACAAACATATATACATTTCTTGGAGTGTAATGGTAAGATATTTATTACATTTTCGTTTTAGGTTATGAAAATAGAAAGAAAATTACATATTGTAAATATATTTTTTAATGTTAAGATCTCTTGCTATATTTTATGTATTTTTGCGCTATTTTAAATATGTTAGAATTGATATCATTAGTTGTATAATCTTTCTTTTTTTACTTTTTTTTTTGTTAACGCAATACAGACTACAATTATTAACATTTTTTTTACATTCGGTAGGGAGAGTTGCGGTCATGACCGCAGAGTTCTGCGACGTTTAGATCCTAGATCCGTATTAAATCTGTTCAACATCCAAGTTTTCCTTCTGGACATCCTGCCGCTGAGACAGCTGCTGAGCTGGCGTATTTCCACGCTTTACGTCCGTATCTTTTACAATTATTTCAACATATTTACTTTAAATTTCAACATATTAACTTAGACTTTTTATCTTAAAACTTCGACACATTTCGACTTAGTATCGACATTTCAACTTGGCAACTTAAAATTACTAAATATGTTTTTGTGTACGTTTGCTCTGTAATTTAAGCGCATATTGCTGTAAGCGGCTACGTGGATCATTTTAAATGAATACCATTCATCATACACGAAACATGTGATAATGTAACATGTAAAACCGAAAACCACATATAAATTACTTTATTCTTGTGCGATGTTTGAGTGTTTGAGGTTTTAACATAAAAAAACCTAGTTACTTTCATTATGGAAACCGTAAGGAAAATATCATTCACTGCCAACTAAGAAATAAATCTAGTAATCTCAATAATCATCTTTTCCACAACTACCTATTTGAATCAAAAAAATGTCCAAAATGCAATTCTTCGGATGGAGATAACTTCCACTTGTTCTTCTCTTGTCCATCTGAGAATCGAACTATTAAATTCATTAAAGGTATTCACAGAAACTATTAATCTAGATCTAATTTTAAATGGCTCTACAGATCTTTCGAACACCTCCAATATCTGGATTTTTGAAGCATTCCATTATTTTATTAAAAGTACTCATATTGTTGTATAATATAAAATGATTGCATCAACTATACTTCGTATATATCATTTCCACATGAAACTGTATATAGTTCGGTTTTACAATGTATTATATTTATTTTTATTTTTATGTATATGTTACATTTATCGCTTTTTATTTTCTGTATCCTTGGGAAAAAACCTTATATAGGCTTTGCCTGTTGTTCAATCCTTTTCAAATGAATAAAATATTGTTTAAACTAAAATAATATTCGACCCGCGTGACGTATTTCATTGAAATGCCCGTGTTGGATAGTGTCTGTATTTTAAGTGTCTGTATTGCGTATATATAGATATTACCCTCGTGCTTTCGCACTCGTACAGGGGGCGTAAAATAATTGGTCGCAAAATAGAAGAAAAAATCCCAAATTTTATATATTTGCTTGAATCCGTGCATCTAAATTGCATACCTCACGCTACTCACCCAGAACTTTAGTATAAACCCAGCAAACACAAAACGTTTTGACAACATTCGTAATTGGTTCTAATATGGTTGCGTTCAGAATGTTTTTTTAAGCACGTTCTCCAAACGTTCGAAAAGGGTTCAGAGATAGATTGTACTTTTTTATAAACGTTCCAGAAACATCGCCAGAATGTTATCTTTTGACGTTTTAATTTGACTTTCATTCAACAATGACCGAACGTTATTTCCCAAGCCTCGTCAGACAACCTGTAAACGTCAGTAATTATGTTCTTCTAACGTAACTATTCTAGCGTTTTAACTTATGATTCTTTGAACGGTAGTAATATATTTGTTTGTGACGTTATATTGATTTCAGTTTTCAAAACGTTCTGTTTTCCCAATCTAAAAACGTTAAAATTAAACGACAAATAAACCATTCCAATAAAGTTTCTAAAACTTTGTATTTCTATTTTACACATTCTTTACATCTTATATCATAAGCAAACGTAGCAGTAAAACATTAGATTAATGTTTCAACCCCGTTTTTTATGACATTATATCGTTGATACTGTGAAACGTTACTAAACATTAATTAATATCGTTCTAGTGACGTTTTGTATGACGTTATATCGCTGATACTGTGAGATGTTACTATCATACGTTGTAGCAATGTTTGCACATGGTCAGACAGTCGTAGAGACTGCCCGACAAAATGACAACTCCCCGTGCGCAGATAGGTTGGGACCCTGTTTTGAGGTCACATTTCTTATCCGATTTCATTGAAACTTGCGCGTATCGGATCGTAGCTTCCCGGATTATGGCCCCTAGTTTTACGTAAAATCGCTTTTGATTTTATCTTGTTCTCTGTCTATCTTGCCTGGCAACCGCTGGATAAGCAAACTGTTGACAGGTTGAACTAACGATTACAATATCAATGGGGAGATATTTGTAGCAATTTGTATCATACGTTGTAGCAATGTTTGCACATGGTCAGACAGTCGTAGAGAGATGAATTAAATGAGTTTATTGTGTATTATTCGTTTCGAAATGTGTCGATAGGTTGGCCTTGAACTTGCATCCCGCTTTCGTGACCATGGCATTTGATTTATTCGCAGGCTTCAATGTCAATAATGTATCGCTTGAATTTTGGTAGTTTTATGGTATTTTGGATAAGAGGAACTATTCAAACTTGTCACAAACATATGATATTGGTGACTCAAAGGACTAATCCAGGTTGTAAATTTTGTCGAATTTTAAAAGTATTTAACAACTTTGAAACTAATACACTCCAGGGGCCGGTTGCTCAAAGCTCCGTTATCTTTTAACGATCCGTTAACATGGAGTTAACGGATCATTAACTTTAACGGAGAGAAAGGTTGTTGCTGGAAGCCCCGTTAACTTTAACGTGTAGTTACCTTTGCGTTATATTTAACGTTAGCATGACGGCACATGGCGCTTATTTACATATCCGCCAAATGCGAACACGCCAATCCAGAGTAAATCTGGACTCATCTGAGAACATTACACGCGCCCATCGACGATTACCCCAACGATTACAGGCTGTGACACATTAAGCATGTTGGTTACTGCTCGCCCGTTATCAGTAATTCCCAATAAGGCTGTGGCACATAAAAGATTTTTTTTTCCAAAACCAGAATTGAAATTCATTTAATAGTTTATATTTTTCAAAATATTCTGTAATTTGAGAACTTTTGACGTTCATATGTTTAAGACGTCTCATTGCAAACATGGATAGGATAAACCAGCGCGGAAGTTTTCATCAACCCTTCCTTGAAGTGTCAAATTTAGATTCTCAATGGATTTTTATCTAACATTACAGTGTCGAACATTGGAACAGAATTTGTTGACCAAAGATTTAGCACTTAAACAGGCTAAGAAAAGGATCAGTCAACTAGAGACATATATCGGAATACTTGCTTACAATGTCAAAGTTAGAGTACCAGACAGAATCTGATATAAATATGCGAATTGTTCAGAAAATGCACAATGACCGAGCAGCTAGCCACCATACCTACTCGATTATGTTGCAGAAACGATCTATGGGCTTAGAATCGTTTGTTTTCTCAAATGGCAGGCTTCCGGTAGTTTTAGCGGCAATATCTTTTAGGTTACTAGATGGATTCTTATCTAACATTACAGGAATGTAGTAAACTATGAATAATAATAACTCCGCCATTTTACTTTCAGTGTCGAATATTGGAACAGAATTTGTTGACCAAAGATTTAGCACTTAAACAGGCTAAGAAAAGGATCAGTCAACTAGAGACATATGTCAGAATACGTGCTTACAATGCCAAAGTTAGAGTACCAGAATCGGATATAAATATGCGAATTGTTCAGAAAATGCACAATGACCAAGCAGCTAGCCACCATACATCCTCCATTATGTGGCAGACACGATCTATGAGCTTAGAATCGGCCGAAAAGCATTCTGTCCAAGAAGTACCAGTTGGAACAAATTTTACAGCGACTTCAAAAGAGAAAAGAAACAGAACACTGGCCAATAACCCAAGAAAGTGTACTATGATTTCGAAACAAAACGATATTTCTGAAAAATCTTTGTTTGAATATCAGTCTTTAGCTTGTAACCCAGACGCTTCAAAAGAATTAGATGATTTGACCAGTACAGAAATTATAAATTTTAAACCAAGTCCTAATTCAGAAGGATATTCAGGAAACAATAGAGAAACAACAAATACGTGTCTTGGAAGTAAGATACCCTCTTCTAAAATGAATATTTCGGAGACGGGTAATCATCTAAGGGTGGCTAATGTCAAAGGGCTTGCTAAACTCCATCAATTGATTTACAGTATGGACAATTCGAGCACGAAGAGAAACACATTGCAGTTGGATTCTTTGGACAGAAACACCGAAAGCAACAGAGATCATTCCCCACACCAAAGCTTAACCCTACTTAATAAAAACAAAAACTCAGGGGATGAAGGACCAGTGGATACTGTGATCGGTTATGATGAAGAACTTAATCATTTTATCGACATGTTTCTTAAAAGCAACACATTCGATTTTACTAACTCAATTAGTGACAGTAGCGGTGAAAATAGTTCTGGTGACAATGATCTGTAAAGTGTCATTTTTCTAAACGTTTTCCATCATATTGTCCTAATTTGTTATTTGTCCATAACTATTTATTAGAATTAGTTGTTGTTTAAACAATAATATATTCAATCAACTGAATTGGATTGAACAGCAGGCAAGGGTCTACGTAAGTTTTCTCCAAACATATAAGATAGTTAAATCTTATGTTTACAATAAACAATGACAGACATATGTATAGGCAGTAAGTTACAAACATATATACATTTCTTGGAGTGTAATGGTAAGATATTTATTACATTTTCGTTTTAGGTTATGAAAATAGAAAGAAAATTACATATTGTAAATATATTTTTTAATGTTAAGATCTCTTGCTATATTTTATGTATTTTTGCGCTATTTTAAATATGTTAGAATTGATATCATTAGTTGTATAATCTTTCTTTTTTTACTTTTTTTTTTGTTAACGCAATACAGACTACAATTATTAACATTTTTTTTACATTCGGTAGGGAGAGTTGCGGTCATGACCGCAGAGTTCTGCGACGTTTAGATCCTAGATCCGTATTAAATCTGTTCAACATCCAAGTTTTCCTTCTGGACATGCTGCCGCTGAGACATAGCTGCTGAGCTGGCGTATTTCCACGCTTTACGTCCGTATCTTTTACAATTATTTCAACATATTTACTTTAAATTTCAACATATTAACTTAGACTTTTTATCTTAAAACTTCGACACATTTCGACTTAGTATCGACATTTCAACTTGGCAACTTAAAATTACTAAATATGTTTTTGTGTACGTTTGCACTGTAATTTAAGCGCATATTGCTGTAAGCGGCTACGTGGATCATTTTAAATGAATACCATTCATCATACACGAAACATGTGATAATGTAACATGTAAAACCGAAAACCACGTATAAATTACTTTATTCTTGTGCGATGTTTGAGTGTTTGAGGTTTTAACATAAAAAAACCTAGTTACTTTCATTATGGAAACCGTAAGGAAAATATCATTCACTGCCAACTAAGAAATAAATCTAGTAATCTCAATAATCATCTTTCCCACAACTACCTATTTGAATCAAAAAAATGTCCAAAATGCAATTCTTCGGATGGAGATAACTTCCACTTGTTCTTCTCTTGTCCATCTGAGAATCGAACTATTAAATTCATTAAAGGTATTCACAGAAACTATTAATCTAGATCTAATTTTAAATGGCTCTACAGATCTTTCGAACACCTCCAATATCTGGATTTTTGAAGCATTCCATTATTTTATTAAAAGTACTCATATTGTTGTATAATATCAAATGATTGCATCAATTATACTTCGTATATATCATTTCCACATGAAACTGTATATAGTTCGGTTTTACAATGTATTATATTTATTTTTATTTTTATGTATATGTTATATTTATCGCTTTTTATTTTCTGTATCCTTGGGAAAAAACCTTATATAGGCTTTGCCTGTTGTTCAATCCTTTCAATCCAATTCGACCCGCGTGACGTATTTCATTGAAATGCCCGTGTTTGATAGTGTCTGTATTTTAAGTGTCTGTATTGCGTATATATAGATATTACCCTCGTCAGACAACCTGTAAACGTCAGTAAATAATGTTCTTCTAACGTAACTATTCTAGCGTTTTAACTTATGATTCTTTGAACGTTAGTAATATATTTGTTTGTGACGTTATATTGATTTCAGTTTTCAAAACGTTCTGTTTTCCCAATCTAAAAACGTTAAAATTAAACGACAAATAAACCATTCCAATAAAGTTTCTAAAACTTTGTATTTCTATTTTACACATTCTTTACATCTTACATCATAAGCAAACGTAGCAGTAAAACATTAGATTAATGTTTCAACCCCGTTTTTTATGACATTATATCGTTGATACTGTGAAACGTTACTAAACATTAATTAATATCGTTCTAGTGACGTTTTGTATGACGTTATATCGCTGATACTGTGAGATGTTACTATCATACGTTGTAGCAATGTTTGCACATGGTCAGACAGTCGTAGAGACTGCCCGACAAAATGACCACTCCCCGTGCGCAGATAGGTTGGGACCCTGTTGAGGTCACATTTCTTATCCGATTTCATTGAAACTTGCGCGTATCGGATCGTAGCTTCCCGGATTATGGCCCCTAGTTTTACGTAAAATCGCTTTTGGTTTTATCTTGTTCTCTGTCTATCTTGCCTGGCAACCGCTGGATAAGCAAACTGTTGACAGGTTGAACTAACGATTTACAATATCAATGGGGAGATATTTGTAGCAATTTGTATCATACGTTGTAGCAATGTTTGCACATGGTCAGACAGTCGTAGAGAGATGAATTAAATGAGTTTATTGTGTATTATTCGTTTCGAAATGTGTCGATAGGTTGGCCTTGAACTTGCAATCCCGCTTTTCGTGACCATGGCATTTGATTTATTCGCAGGCTTCAATGTCAATAATGTATCGCTTGAATTTTGGTAGTTTTATGGTATTTTGGATAAGAGGAACTATTCAAACTTGTCACAAACATATGATATTGGTGACTCAAAGGACTAATCCAGGTTGTAAATTTTAAAAGTATTTAACAACTTTGAAACTAATACACTCCAGGGGCCGGTTGCTCAAAGCTCCGTTATCTTTTAACGATCCGTTAACATGGAGTTAACGGATCATTAACTTTAACGGAGATAAAGGTTGTTGCTGGAAGCCCCGTTAACTTTAACGTGTAGTTAACTTTGCGTTATATTTAACGGAGGTGTTGGTCTCCGTTATCTGTTTAATGATTGCATTAGTAAGCTGTAGCAAAAAGTCATAGATTACATTGTACCTTTGTAATTTTCTATAGAACATTCTAGAGGGTTGGGCGATGCGTGCCTAATTCCATTTTCTATAGGATGAAATTCTCTACTATTTTACAGAATTTTGGTGGCCTGTAGGAAATAATGGCCCCATAATTATGTAGTGCAAATCCCATAATTTTTCCTACAGATTTATGCTAAAATTTCTAAAGGAAAAAATAAAGTATTCTATGGTGTTTTCTGTAGTAAATTCTAGTTATCTTTTTGTCTTTAATCAAGTTTTGTGAACAGACTGCACAGTTAGTTGTCTCACTGGCTTCAGTTTCTTGTTAATACTAACTTCTATGAAGTTGTTATACATGTACAATGAATTCAAAAATTTAAAATTCAGCCAATGAACAAACAGTATTCTCTTGGATTAACTTTAATGAATCCGTTAGCTAACAGATAATGAAATTGACTTTCCAGCAACAGAAATTTAACGGACCGTTAACAAACGACAAGTTACCAAGATAACGATCCGTTAAACTCTAACGGATCGTTAAAATAACTTAGTTTTGAGCAACCGGCCCCAGATCATTAAACCTGTTAAAGAAATTACCAAGATACTATTATGTCGAATTTTAAAAGTATACTCAAATTAAAAACTTGACATTTGGTTTTAAGGCAACTATTTTAGTGTTATGTTGTGCACAGACGACCTTGACATCAACAGAAAGCAAGAAGACGTCTCGCCGAAATCCTTGACATTGATAACGTTCGTGATGTCACAGTACCCCCCAAAATGAAATTCACAGACTTGGAGAACAATCGGAATAAAGTGTTTAGTAACGGTTGTGGCCTCCTCTAGCGTCTCGTACTGCCACACAACGTCTTCTCATGGATCACAGTACCCCCCAAAATGAAATTCACAGACTTGGAGAACAATCGGAATAAAGTGTTTAGTAACGGTTGTGGCCTCCTCTAGCGTCTCGTACTGCCACACAACGTCTTCTCATGGATTTCAGAACATTAGTAAACACTACCCGAGGAAGACGTCGCCACTGCTCAGCAAGAGCATGTTGAAGGTCCTGGAACGTCAGTGGTGGATTCAATTGCTGACGAACACGTCGACCCAGTTCGTCGCAGATGTGTTCAATAGGATTAAGGTCGGGGCTAAGCGACTTGGACACCGGCATTTCTTAAAAAATTCTGGGTAGCAATTGCTGTATGGGGTCGAGCATTGTCTTGTTGAAACATTAGTCCAGGCCCATTTAAGTTCCCTTGCACAACAACAAGAGGAGAACGTCCATGTGCACAAAAAGAACCCCAAACCATGACGCTGCCGACACCAAATCGGTCAACTTAACGTTCATCTCCTCTGCGGTACACTCGGACCCTGCCATCGGCAAATCTCAAAGTCAATCAAAACGGTCAACTTCTCTGACGCATACTTGAGCGTAACGTTCACCTCGTCTGCGGTACACTCGGACCCTGTCATCGGCAAATCTCAAAGTGAATCGAGATTCGTCACTAAAGACATCCGAATTCCACTGTCTTTGAGTAAATCTTATGTGTCTTGTGGCCCACACAAGTCGGTTACGGCGATGAAGAGGTGTCAATATTGGTCCATTATAGGGCCTCCGAGCTCGAAGACCAGCAGCCTGCAAGCGATTTCGAACAGTTTGTGTAGTTACCCTTCCACCAAACATCTGTCTACTTGTGGAGGTTGCAGTCACAAATCTGTTTCTAAGATGACGTAATCGTATTGCTTGATCTTCCTGGACGGTCGGCAATAGTTCCAGTTTGAAGCACTCTCATTCTAAGATTAATTATTGTCTGGCGTGAACAATTAAAGGCTCTTGCAACAGTGACCGGCATTTTCTAACAAAGATGAAAATAACAATTTTAATTTGTTTTTCCAGTTCAAGTTATGTGTGCGTGTTCAGTTTAAGAAAACTTGCATCGATTGACCTCACGTGTTTTTCAGGTTTTTCATCTTTATATGCTCACGTGTTTCACGTGTTTTTCAGGTTTTTCATCTTTATAAGCTCAAAAGTCACGTGATCCACTGGCCAATAACCCAAGAAAGTGTACTATGATTTCGAAACAAAACGATATTTCTGAAAAATCTTTGTTTGAATATCAGTCTTTAGCTTGTAACCCAGACGCTTCAAAAGAATTAGATGATTTGACCAGTACAGAAATTATAAATTTTAAACCAAGTCCTAATTCAGAAGGATATTCAGGAAACAATAGAGAAACAACAAATACGTGTCTTGGAAGTAAGATACCCTCTTCTAAAATGAATATTTCGGAGACGGGTAATCATCTAAGGGTGGCTAATGTCAAAGGGCTTGCTAAACTCCATCAATTGATTTACAGTATGGACAATTCGAGCACGAAGAGAAACACATTGCAGTTGGATTCTTTGGACAGAAACACCGAAAGCAACAGAGATCATTCCCCACACCAAAGCTTAACCCTACTTAATAAAAACAAAAACTCAGGGGATGAAGGACCAGTGGATACTGTAATCGGTTATGATGAAGAACTTAATCATTTTATCGACATGTTTCTTAAAAGCAACACATTCGATTTTACTAACTCAATTAGTGACAGTAGCGGTGAAAATAGTTCTGGTGACAATGATCTGTAAAGTGTCATTTTTCTAAACGTTTTCCATCATATTTGTTATTTGTCCATAACTATTTATTAGAATTAGTTGTTGTTTAAACAATAATATATTCAATCAACTGAATTGGATTGAACAGCAGGCAAGGGTCTACGTAAGTTTTCTCCAAACATATAAGATAGTTAAATCTTATGTTTACAATAAACAATGACAGACATATGTATAGGCAGTAAGTTACAAACATATATACATTTCTTGGAGTGTAATGGTAAGATATTTATTACATTTTCGTTTTAGGTTATGAAAATAGAAAGAAAATTACATATTGTAAATATATTTTTTAATGTTAAGATCTCTTGCTATATTTTATGTATTTTTGCGCTATTTTAAATATGTTAGAATTGATATCATTAGTTGTATAATCTTTCTTTTTTTACTTTTTTTTTTGTTAACGCAATACAGACTACAATTATTAACATTTTTTTTACATTCGGTAGGGAGAGTTGCGGTCATGACCGCAGAGTTCTGCGACGTTTAGATCCTAGATCCGTATTAAATCTGTTCAACATCCAAGTTTTCCTTCTGGACATGCTGCCGCTGATATCTGGATTTTTGAAGTATTCCATTATTTTATTAAAAGTACTCATATTGTTGTATAATATCAAATGATTGCATCAACTATACTTCGTATATATCATTTCCACATGAAACTGTATATAGTTCGGTTTTACAATGTATTATATTTATTTTTATTTTTATGTATATGTTACATTTATCGCTTTTTATTTTCTGTATCCTTGGGAAAAAACCTTATATAGGCTTTGCCTGTTGTTCAATCCTTTTCAAATGAATAAAATATTGTTTAAACTAAAATAATATTCGACCCGCGTGACGTATTTCATTGAAATGCCCGTGTTGGATAGTGTCTGTATTTTAAGTGTCTGTATTGCGTATATATAGATATTACCCTCGTGCTTTCGCACTCGTACAGGGGGCGTAAAATAATTGGTCGCAAAATAGAAGAAAAAATCCCAAATTTTATATATTTGCTTGAATCCGTGCATCTAAATTGCATACCTCACGCTACTCACCCAGAACTTTAGTATAAACCCAGCAAACACAAAACGTTTTGACAACATTCGTAATTGGTTCTAATATGGTTGCGTTCAGAATGTTTTTTTAAGCACGTTCTCCAAACGTTCGAAAAGGGTTCAGAGATAGATTGTACTTTTTTATAAACGTTCCAGAAACATCGCCAGAATGTTATCTTTTGACGTTTTAATTTGACTTTCATTCAACAATGACCGAACGTTATTTCCCAAGCCTCGTCAGACAACCTGTAAACGTCAGTAAATAATGTTCTTCTAACGTAACTATTCTAGCGTTTTAACTTATGATTCTTTGAACGTTAGTAATATATTTGTTTGTGACGTTATATTGATTTCAGTTTTCAAAACGTTCTGTTTTCCCAATCTAAAAACGTTAAAATTAAACGACAAATAAACCATTCCAATAAAGTTTCTAAAACTTTGTATTTCTATTTTACACATTCTTTACATCTTACATCATAAGCAAACGTAGCAGTAAAACATTAGATTAATGTTTCAACCCCGTTTTTTATGACATTATATCGTTGATACTGTGAAACGTTACTAAACATTAATTAATATCGTTCTAGTGACGTTTTGTATGACGTTATATCGCTGATACTGTGAGATGTTACTATCATACGTTGTAGCAATGTTTGCACATGGTCAGACAGTCGTAGAGAGATGAATTAAATGAGTTTATTGTGTATTATTCGTTTCGAAATGTGTCGATAGGTTGGCCTTGAACTTGCATCCCGCTTTCGTGACCATGGCATTTGATTTATTCGCAGGCTTCAATGTCAATAATGTATCGCTTGAATTTTGGTAGTTTTATGGTATTTTGGATAAGAGGAACTATTCAAACTTGTCACAAACATATGATATTGGTGACTCAAAGGACTAATCCAGGTTGTAAATTTTGTCGAATTTTAAAAGTATTTAACAACTTTGAAACTAATACACTCCAGGGGCCGGTTGCTCAAAGCTCCGTTATCTTTTAACGATCCGTTAACATGGAGTTAACGGATCATTAACTTTAACGGAGAGAAAGGTTGTTGCTGGAAGCTCCGTTAACTTTAAGGTGTAGTTAACTTTGCGTTATATTTAACGGAGGTGTTGGTCTCCGTTATCTGTTTAATGATGGCATTAGTAAGCTGTAGCAAAAAGTCATAGATTACATTGTACCTTTGTAATTTTCTATAGAACATTCTAGAGGGTTGGGCGATGCGTGCCTAATTCCATTTTCTATAGGATGAAATTCTCTACTATTTTACAGAATTTTGGTGGCCTGTAGGAAATAATGGCCCCATAATTATGTAGTGCAAATCCCATAATTTTTCCTACAGATTTATGCTAAAATTTCTAAAGGAAAAAATAAAGTATTCTATGGTGTTTTCTGTAGTAAATTCTAGTTATCTTTTTGTCTTTAATCAAGTTTTGTGAACAGACTGCACAGTTAGTTGTCTCACTGGCTTCAGTTTCTTGTTAATACTAACTTCTATGAAGTTGTTATACATGTACATTGAATTCAAAAATTTAAAATTCAGCCAATGAACAAACAAAATTCTCTTGGATTAACTTTAATGAATCCGTTAGCTAACAGATAATGAAATTGACTTTCCAGCAACAGAAATTTAACGGACCGTTAACAAACGACAAGTTACCAAGATAACGATCCGTTAAACTCTAACGGATCGTTAAAATAACTTAGTTTTGAGCAACCGGCCCCAGATCATTAAACCTGTTAAAGAGATTACCAAGATACTATTATGTCGAATTTTAAAAGTATACTCAAATTAAAAACTTGACATTTGGTTTTAAGGCAACTATTTTAGTGTTATGTTGTGCACAGACGACCTTGACATCAACAGAAAGCAAGAAGACGTCTCGCCGAAATCCTTGACATTGATAACGTTCGTGATGTCACAGTACCCCCCAAAATGAAATTCACAGACTTGGAGAACAATCGGAATAAAGTGTTTAGTAACGGTTGTGGCCTCCTCTAGCGTCTCGTACTGCCACACAACGTCTTCTCATGGATTTCAGAACATTAGTAAACACTACCCGAGGAAGACGTCGCCACTGCTCAGCAAGAGCATGTTGAAGGTCCTGGAACGTCAGTGGTGGATTCAATTGCTGACGAACACGTCGACCCAGTTCGTCCCAGATGTGTTCAATAGGATTAAGGTCGGGGCTAAGCGACTTGGACACCGGCATTTCTTAAAAAATTCTGGGTAGCAATTGCTGTATGGGGTCGAGCATTGTCTTGTTGAAACGTTAGTCCAGGCCCATTTAAGTTCCCTTGCACAACAACAAGAGGAGAACGTCCATGTGCACAAAAAGAACCCCAAACCATGACGCTGCCGACACCAAATCGGTCAACTTAACGTTCATCTCCTCTGCGGTACACTCGGAACCTGCCATCGGCAAATCTCAAAGTCAATCAAATCGGTCAACTTCTCTGACGCATACTTGAGCGTAACGTTCACCTCGTCTGCGGTACACTCGGACCCTGTCATCGGCAAATCTCAAACTGAATCGAGATTCGTCACTAAAGACATCCGAATTCCACTGTCTTTGAGTAAATCTTATGTGTCTTGTGGCCCACACAAGTCGGTTACGGCGATGAAGAGGTGTCAATATTGGTCCATTATAGGGCCTCCGAGCTCGAAGACCAGCAGCCTGCAAGCGATTTCGAACAGTTTGTGTAGTTACCCTTCCACCAAACATCTGTCTACTTGTGGAGGTTGCAGTGACAAATCTGTTTCTAAGATGACGTAATCGTATTGCTTGATCTTCCTGGACGGTCGGCAATAGTTCCAGTTTGAAGCACTCTCATTCTAAGATTAATTATTGTCTGGCGTGAACAATTAAAGGCTCTTGCAACAGTGACCGGCATTTTCTAACAAAGATGAAAATAACAATTTTAATTTGTTTTTCCAGTTCAAGTTATGTGTGCGTGTTCAGTTTAAGCAAACTTGCATCGATTGACCTCACGTGTTTTTCAGGTTTTTCATCTTTATATGCTCACGTGTTTCACGTGTTTTTCAGGTTTTTCATCTTTATAAGCTCAAAAGTCACGTGATCCACTGGCCAATAACCCAAGAAAGTGTACTATGATTTCGAAACAAAACGATATTTCTGAAAAATCTTTGTTTGAATATCAGTCTTTAGCTTGTAACCCAGACGCTTCAAAAGAATTAGATGATTTGACCAGTACAGAAATTATAAATTTTAAACCAAGTCCTAATTCAGAAGGATATTCAGGAAACAATAGAGAAACAACAAATACGTGTCTTGGAAGTAAGATACCCTCTTCTAAAATGAATATTTCGGAGACGGGTAATCATCTAAGGGTGGCTAATGTCAAAGGGCTTGCTAAACTCCATCAATTGATTTACAGTATGGACAATTCGAGCACGAAGAGAAACACATTGCAGTTGGATTCTTTGGACAGAAACACCGAAAGCAACAGAGATCATTCCCCACACCAAAGCTTAACCCTACTTAATAAAAACAAAAACTCAGGGGATGAAGGACCAGTGGATACTGTAATCGGTTATGATGAAGAACTTAATCATTTTATCGACATGTTTCTTAAAAGCAACACATTCGATTTTACTAACTCAATTAGTGACAGTAGCGGTGAAAATAGTTCTGGTGACAATGATCTGTAAAGTGTCATTTTTCTAAACGTTTTCCATCATATTTGTTATTTGTCCATAACTATTTATTAGAATTAGTTGTTGTTTAAACAATAATATATTCAATCAACTGAATTGGATTGAACAGCAGGCAAGGGTCTACGTAAGTTTTCTCCAAACATATAAGATAGTTAAATCTTATGTTTACAATAAACAATGACAGACATATGTATAGGCAGTAAGTTACAAACATATATACATTTCTTGGAGTGTAATGGTAAGATATTTATTACATTTTCGTTTTAGGTTATGAAAATAGAAAGAAAATTACATATTGTAAATATATTTTTTAATGTTAAGATCTCTTGCTATATTTTATGTATTTTTGCGCTATTTTAAATATGTTAGAATTGATATCATTAGTTGTATAATCTTTCTTTTTTTACTTTTTTTTTTGTTAACGCAATACAGACTACAATTATTAACATTTTTTTTACATTCGGTAGGGAGAGTTGCGGTCATGACCGCAGAGTTCTGCGACGTTTAGATCCTAGATCCGTATTAAATCTGTTCAACATCCAAGTTTTCCTTCTGGACATGCTGCCGCTGATATCTGGATTTTTGAAGTATTCCATTATTTTATTAAAAGTACTCATATTGTTGTATAATATCAAATGATTGCATCAACTATACTTCGTATATATCATTTCCACATGAAACTGTATATAGTTCGGTTTTACAATGTATTATATTTATTTTTATTTTTATGTATATGTTACATTTATCGCTTTTTATTTTCTGTATCCTTGGGAAAAAACCTTATATAGGCTTTGCCTGTTGTTCAATCCTTTTCAAATGAATAAAATATTGTTTAAACTAAAATAATATTCGACCCGCGTGACGTATTTCATTGAAATGCCCGTGTTGGATAGTGTCTGTATTTTAAGTGTCTGTATTGCGTATATATAGATATTACCCTCGTGCTTTCGCACTCGTACAGGGGGCGTAAAATAATTGGTCGCAAAATAGAAGAAAAAATCCCAAATTTTATATATTTGCTTGAATCCGTGCATCTAAATTGCATACCTCACGCTACTCACCCAGAACTTTAGTATAAACCCAGCAAACACAAAACGTTTTGACAACATTCGTAATTGGTTCTAATATGGTTGCGTTCAGAATGTTTTTTTAAGCACGTTCTCCAAACGTTCGAAAAGGGTTCAGAGATAGATTGTACTTTTTTATAAACGTTCCAGAAACATCGCCAGAATGTTATCTTTTGACGTTTTAATTTGACTTTCATTCAACAATGACCGAACGTTATTTCCCAAGCCTCGTCAGACAACCTGTAAACGTCAGTAAATAATGTTCTTCTAACGTAACTATTCTAGCGTTTTAACTTATGATTCTTTGAACGTTAGTAATATATTTGTTTGTGACGTTATATTGATTTCAGTTTTCAAAACGTTCTGTTTTCCCAATCTAAAAACGTTAAAATTAAACGACAAATAAACCATTCCAATAAAGTTTCTAAAACTTTGTATTTCTATTTTACACATTCTTTACATCTTATATCATAAGCAAACGTAGCAGTAAAACATTAGATTAATGTTTCAACCCCGTTTTTTATGACATTATATCGTTGATACTGTGAAACGTTACTAAACATTAATTAATATCGTTCTAGTGACGTTTTGTATGACGTTATATCGCTGATACTGTGAGATGTTACTATCATACGTTGTAGCAATGTTTGCACATGGTCAGACAGTCGTAGAGAGATGAATTAAATGAGTTTATTGTGTATTATTCGTTTCGAAATGTGTCGATAGGTTGGCCTTGAACTTGCATCCCGCTTTCGTGACCATGGCATTTGATTTATTCGCAGGCTTCAATGTCAATAATGTATCGCTTGAATTTTGGTAGTTTTATGGTATTTTGGATAAGAGGAACTATTCAAACTTGTCACAAACATATGATATTGGTGACTCAAAGGACTAATCCAGGTTGTAAATTTTGTCGAATTTTAAAAGTATTTAACAACTTTGAAACTAATACACTCCAGGGGCCGGTTGCTCAAAGCTCCGTTATCTTTTAACGATCCGTTAACATGGAGTTAACGGATCATTAACTTTAACGGAGAGAAAGGTTGTTGCTGGAAGCTCCGTTAACTTTAAGGTGTAGTTAACTTTGCGTTATATTTAACGGAGGTGTTGGTCTCCGTTATCTGTTTAATGATGGCATTAGTAAGCTGTAGCAAAAAGTCATAGATTACATTGTACCTTTGTAATTTTCTATAGAACATTCTAGAGGGTTGGGCGATGCGTGCCTAATTCCATTTTCTATAGGATGAAATTCTCTACTATTTTACAGAATTTTGGTGGCCTGTAGGAAATAATGGCCCCATAATTATGTAGTGCAAATCCCATAATTTTTCCTACAGATTTATGCTAAAATTTCTAAAGGAAAAAATAAAGTATTCTATGGTGTTTTCTGTAGTAAATTCTAGTTATCTTTTTGTCTTTAATCAAGTTTTGTGAACAGACTGCACAGTTAGTTGTCTCACTGGCTTCAGTTTCTTGTTAATACTAACTTCTATGAAGTTGTTATACATGTACATTGAATTCAAAAATTTAAAATTCAGCCAATGAACAAACAAAATTCTCTTGGATTAACTTTAATGAATCCGTTAGCTAACAGATAATGAAATTGACTTTCCAGCAACAGAAATTTAACGGACCGTTAACAAACGACAAGTTACCAAGATAACGATCCGTTAAACTCTAACGGATCGTTAAAATAACTTAGTTTTGAGCAACCGGCCCCAGATCATTAAACCTGTTAAAGAGATTACCAAGATACTATTATGTCGAATTTTAAAAGTATACTCAAATTAAAAACTTGACATTTGGTTTTAAGGCAACTATTTTAGTGTTATGTTGTGCACAGACGACCTTGACATCAACAGAAAGCAAGAAGACGTCTCGCCGAAATCCTTGACATTGATAACGTTCGTGATGTCACAGTACCCCCCAAAATGAAATTCACAGACTTGGAGAACAATCGGAATAAAGTGTTTAGTAACGGTTGTGGCCTCCTCTAGCGTCTCGTACTGCCACACAACGTCTTCTCATGGATTTCAGAACATTAGTAAACACTACCCGAGGAAGACGTCGCCACTGCTCAGCAAGAGCATGTTGAAGGTCCTGGAACGTCAGTGGTGGATTCAATTGCTGACGAACACGTCGACCCAGTTCGTCCCAGATGTGTTCAATAGGATTAAGGTCGGGGCTAAGCGACTTGGACACCGGCATTTCTTAAAAAATTCTGGGTAGCAATTGCTGTATGGGGTCGAGCATTGTCTTGTTGAAACGTTAGTCCAGGCCCATTTAAGTTCCCTTGCACAACAACAAGAGGAGAACGTCCATGTGCACAAAAAGAACCCCAAACCATGACGCTGCCGACACCAAATCGGTCAACTTAACGTTCATCTCCTCTGCGGTACACTCGGAACCTGCCATCGGCAAATCTCAAAGTCAATCAAATCGGTCAACTTCTCTGACGCATACTTGAGCGTAACGTTCACCTCGTCTGCGGTACACTCGGACCCTGTCATCGGCAAATCTCAAAGTGAATCGAGATTCGTCACTAAAGACATCCGAATTCCACTGTCTTTGAGTAAATCTTATGTGTCTTGTGGCCCACACAAGTCGGTTACGGCGATGAAGAGGTGTCAATATTGGTCCATTATAGGGCCTCCGAGCTCGAAGACCAGCAGCCTGCAAGCGATTTCGAACAGTTTGTGTAGTTACCCTTCCACCAAACATCTGTCTACTTGTGGAGGTTGCAGTCACAAATCTGTTTCTAAGATGACGTAATCGTATTGCTTGATCTTCCTGGACGGTCGGCAATAGTTCCAGTTTGAAGCACTCTCATTCTAAGATTAATTATTGTCTGGCGTGAACAATTAAAGGCTCTTGCAACAGTGACCGGCATTTTCTAACAAAGATGAAAATAACAATTTTAATTTGTTTTTCCAGTTCAAGTTATGTGTGCGTGTTCAGTTTAAGCAAACTTGCATCGATTGACCTCACGTGTTTTTCAGGTTTTTCATCTTTATATGCTCACGTGTTTCACGTGTTTTTCAGGTTTTTCATCTTTATAAGCTCAAAAGTCACGTGATCCACTGGCCAATAACCCAAGAAAGTGTACTATGATTTCGAAACAAAACGATATTTCTGAAAAATCTTTGTTTGAATATCAGTCTTTAGCTTGTAACCCAGACGCTTCAAAAGAATTAGATGATTTGACCAGTACAGAAATTATAAATTTTAAACCAAGTCCTAATTCAGAAGGATATTCAGGAAACAATAGAGAAACAACAAATACGTGTCTTGGAAGTAAGATACCCTCTTCTAAAATGAATATTTCGGAGACGGGTAATCATCTAAGGGTGGCTAATGTCAAAGGGCTTGCTAAACTCCATCAATTGATTTACAGTATGGACAATTCGAGCACGAAGAGAAACACATTGCAGTTGGATTCTTTGGACAGAAACACCGAAAGCAACAGAGATCATTCCCCACACCAAAGCTTAACCCTACTTAATAAAAACAAAAACTCAGGGGATGAAGGACCAGTGGATACTGTAATCGGTTATGATGAAGAACTTAATCATTTTATCGACATGTTTCTTAAAAGCAACACATTCGATTTTACTAACTCAATTAGTGACAGTAGCGGTGAAAATAGTTCTGGTGACAATGATCTGTAAAGTGTCATTTTTCTAAACGTTTTCCATCATATTTGTTATTTGTCCATAACTATTTATTAGAATTAGTTGTTGTTTAAACAATAATATATTCAATCAACTGAATTGGATTGAACAGCAGGCAAGGGTCTACGTAAGTTTTCTCCAAACATATAAGATAGTTAAATCTTATGTTTACAATAAACAATGACAGACATATGTATAGGCAGTAAGTTACAAACATATATACATTTCTTGGAGTGTAATGGTAAGATATTTATTACATTTTCGTTTTAGGTTATGAAAATAGAAAGAAAATTACATATTGTAAATATATTTTTTAATGTTAAGATCTCTTGCTATATTTTATGTATTTTTGCGCTATTTTAAATATGTTAGAATTGATATCATTAGTTGTATAATCTTTCTTTTTTTACTTTTTTTTTTGTTAACGCAATACAGACTACAATTATTAACATTTTTTTTACATTCGGTAGGGAGAGTTGCGGTCATGACCGCAGAGTTCTGCGACGTTTAGATCCTAGATCCGTATTAAATCTGTTCAACATCCAAGTTTTCCTTCTGGACATGCTGCCGCTGATATCTGGATTTTTGAAGTATTCCATTATTTTATTAAAAGTACTCATATTGTTGTATAATATCAAATGATTGCATCAACTATACTTCGTATATATCATTTCCACATGAAACTGTATATAGTTCGGTTTTACAATGTATTATATTTATTTTTATTTTTATGTATATGTTACATTTATCGCTTTTTATTTTCTGTATCCTTGGGAAAAAACCTTATATAGGCTTTGCCTGTTGTTCAATCCTTTTCAAATGAATAAAATATTGTTTAAACTAAAATAATATTCGACCCGCGTGACGTATTTCATTGAAATGCCCGTGTTGGATAGTGTCTGTATTTTAAGTGTCTGTATTGCGTATATATAGATATTACCCTCGTGCTTTCGCACTCGTACAGGGGGCGTAAAATAATTGGTCGCAAAATAGAAGAAAAAATCCCAAATTTTATATATTTGCTTGAATCCGTGCATCTAAATTGCATACCTCACGCTACTCACCCAGAACTTTAGTATAAACCCAGCAAACACAAAACGTTTTGACAACATTCGTAATTGGTTCTAATATGGTTGCGTTCAGAATGTTTTTTTAAGCACGTTCTCCAAACGTTCGAAAAGGGTTCAGAGATAGATTGTACTTTTTTATAAACGTTCCAGAAACATCGCCAGAATGTTATCTTTTGACGTTTTAATTTGACTTTCATTCAACAATGACCGAACGTTATTTCCCAAGCCTCGTCAGACAACCTGTAAACGTCAGTAAATAATGTTCTTCTAACGTAACTATTCTAGCGTTTTAACTTATGATTCTTTGAACGTTAGTAATATATTTGTTTGTGACGTTATATTGATTTCAGTTTTCAAAACGTTCTGTTTTCCCAATCTAAAAACGTTAAAATTAAACGACAAATAAACCATTCCAATAAAGTTTCTAAAACTTTGTATTTCTATTTTACACATTCTTTACATCTTATATCATAAGCAAACGTAGCAGTAAAACATTAGATTAATGTTTCAACCCCGTTTTTTATGACATTATATCGTTGATACTGTGAAACGTTACTAAACATTAATTAATATCGTTCTAGTGACGTTTTGTATGACGTTATATCGCTGATACTGTGAGATGTTACTATCATACGTTGTAGCAATGTTTGCACATGGTCAGACAGTCGTAGAGAGATGAATTAAATGAGTTTATTGTGTATTATTCGTTTCGAAATGTGTCGATAGGTTGGCCTTGAACTTGCATCCCGCTTTCGTGACCATGGCATTTGATTTATTCGCAGGCTTCAATGTCAATAATGTATCGCTTTAATTTTGGTAGTTTTATGGTATTTTGGATAAGAGGAACTATTCAAACTTGTCACAAACATATGATATTGGTGACTCAAAGGACTAATCCAGGTTGTAAATTTTGTCGAATTTTAAAAGTATTTAACAACTTTGAAACTAATACACTCCAGGGGCCGGTTGCTCAAAGCTCCGTTATCTTTTAACGATCCGTTAACATGGAGTTAACGGATCATTAACTTTAACGGAGAGAAAGGTTGTTGCTGGAAGCTCCGTTAACTTTAAGGTGTAGTTAACTTTGCGTTATATTTAACGGAGGTGTTGGTCTCCGTTATCTGTTTAATGATGGCATTAGTAAGCTGTAGCAAAAAGTCATAGATTACATTGTACCTTTGTAATTTTCTATAGAACATTCTAGAGGGTTGGGCGATGCGTGCCTAATTCCATTTTCTATAGGATGAAATTCTCTACTATTTTACAGAATTTTGGTGGCCTGTAGGAAATAATGGCCCCATAATTATGTAGTGCAAATCCCATAATTTTTCCTACAGATTTATGCTAAAATTTCTAAAGGAAAAAATAAAGTATTCTATGGTGTTTTCTGTAGTAAATTCTAGTTATCTTTTTGTCTTTAATCAAGTTTTGTGAACAGACTGCACAGTTAGTTGTCTCACTGGCTTCAGTTTCTTGTTAATACTAACTTCTATGAAGTTGTTATACATGTACATTGAATTCAAAAATTTAAAATTCAGCCAATGAACAAACAAAATTCTCTTGGATTAACTTTAATGAATCCGTTAGCTAACAGATAATGAAATTGACTTTCCAGCAACAGAAATTTAACGGACCGTTAACAAACGACAAGTTACCAAGATAACGATCCGTTAAACTCTAACTCAAATTCCACTGTCTTTGAGTAAATCTTATGTGTCTTGTGGCCCACACAAGTCGGTTACGGCGATGAAGAGGTGTCAATATTGGTCCATTATAGGGCCTCCGAGCTCGAAGACCAGCAGCCTGCAAGCGATTTCGAACAGTTTGTGTAGTTACTCTTCCACCAAACATCTGTCTACTTGTGGAGGTTGCAGTCACAAATCTGTTTCTAAGATGACGTAATCGTATTGCTTGATCTTCCTGGACGGTCGGCAATAGTTCCAGTTTGAAGCACTCTCATTCTAAGATTAATTATTGTCTGGCGTGAACAATTAAAGGCTCTTGCAACAGTGACCGGCATTTTCTAACAAAGATGAAAATAACAATTTTAATTTGTTTTTCCAGTTCAAGTTATGTGTGCGTGTTCAGTTTAAGCAAACTTGCATCGATTGACCTCACGTGTTTTTCAGGTTTTTCATCTTTATATGCTCACGTGTTTCACGTGTTTTTCAGGTTTTTCATCTTTATAAGCTCAAAAGTCACGTGATCCACTGGCCAATAACCCAAGAAAGTGTACTATGATTTCGAAACAAAACGATATTTCTGAAAAATCTTTGTTTGAATATCAGTCTTTAGCTTGTAACCCAGACGCTTCAAAAGAATTAGATGATTTGACCAGTACAGAAATTATAAATTTTAAACCAAGTCCTAATTCAGAAGGATATTCAGGAAACAATAGAGAAACAACAAATACGTGTCTTGGAAGTAAGATACCCTCTTCTAAAATGAATATTTCGGAGACGGGTAATCATCTAAGGGTGGCTAATGTCAAAGGGCTTGCTAAACTCCATCAATTGATTTACAGTATGGACAATTCGAGCACGAAGAGAAACACATTGCAGTTGGATTCTTTGGACAGAAACACCGAAAGCAACAGAGATCATTCCCCACACCAAAGCTTAACCCTACTTAATAAAAACAAAAACTCGGGGGATGAAGGACCAGTGGATACTGTGATCGGTTATGATGAAGAACTTAATCATTTTATCGACATGTTTCTTAAAAGCAACACATTCGATTTTACTAACTCAATTAGTGACAGTAGCGGTGAAAATAGTTCTGGTGACAATGATCTGTAAAGTGTCATTTTTCTAAACGTTTTCCATCATATTGTCCTAATTTGTTATTTGTCCATAACTATTTATTAGAATTAGTTGTTGTTTAAACAATAATATAATCAATCAACTGAATTGGATTGAACAGCAGGCAAGGGTCTACGTAAGTTTTCTCCAAACATATAAGATAGTTAAATCTTATGTTTACAATAAACAATGACAGACATATGTATAGGCAGTAAGTTACAAACATATATACATTTCTTGGAGTGTAATGGTAAGATATTTATTACATTTTCGTTTTAGGTTATGAAAATAGAAAGAAAATTACATATTGTAAATATATTTTTTAATGTTAAGATCTCTTGCTATATTTTATGTATTTTTGCGCTATTTTAAATATGTTAGAATTGATATCATTAGTTGTATAATCTTTCTTTTTTTACTTTTTTTTTTGTTAACGCAATACAGACTACAATTATTAACATTTTTTTTACATTCGGTAGGGAGAGTTGCGGTCATGACCGCAGAGTTCTGCGACGTTTAGATCCTAGATCCGTATTAAATCTGTTCAACATCCAAGTTTTCCTTCTGGACATCCTGCCGCTGAGACAGCTGCTGAGCTGGCGTATTTCCACGCTTTACGTCCGTATCTTTTACAATTATTTCAACATATTTACTTTAAATTTCAACATATTAACTTAGACTTTTTATCTTAAAACTTCGACACATTTCGACTTAGTATCGACATTTCAACTTGGCAACTTAAAATTACTAAATATGTTTTTGTGTACGTTTGCTCTGTAATTTAAGCGCATATTGCTGTAAGCGGCTACGTGGATCATTTTAAATGAATACCATTCATCATACACGAAACATGTGATAATGTAACATGTAAAACCGAAAACCACATATAAATTACTTTATTCTTGTGCGATGTTTGAGTGTTTGAGGTTTTAACATAAAAAAACCTAGTTACTTTCATTATGGAAACCGTAAGGAAAATATCATTCACTGCCAACTAAGAAATAAATCTAGTAATCTCAATAATCATCTTTTCCACAACTACCTATTTGAATCAAAAAAATGTCCAAAATGCAATTCTTCGGATGGAGATAACTTCCACTTGTTCTTCTCTTGTCCATCTGAGAATCGAACTATTAAATTCATTAAAGGTATTCACAGAAACTATTAATCTAGATCTAATTTTAAATGGCTCTACAGATCTTTCGAACACCTCCAATATCTGGATTTTTGAAGCATTCCATTATTTTATTAAAAGTACTCATATTGTTGTATAATATAAAATGATTGCATCAACTATACTTCGTATATATCATTTCCACATGAAACTGTATATAGTTCGGTTTTACAATGTATTATATTTATTTTTATTTTTATGTATATGTTACATTTATCGCTTTTTATTTTCTGTATCCTTGGGAAAAAACCTTATATAGGCTTTGCCTGTTGTTCAATCCTTTTCAAATGAATAAAATATTGTTTAAACTAAAATAATATTCGACCCGCGTGACGTATTTCATTGAAATGCCCGTGTTGGATAGTGTCTGTATTTTAAGTGTCTGTATTGCGTATATATAGATATTACCCTCGTGCTTTCGCACTCGTACAGGGGGCGTAAAATAATTGGTCGCAAAATAGAAGAAAAAATCCCAAATTTTATATATTTGCTTGAATCCGTGCATCTAAATTGCATACCTCACGCTACTCACCCAGAACTTTAGTATAAACCCAGCAAACACAAAACGTTTTGACAACATTCGTAATTGGTTCTAATATGGTTGCGTTCAGAATGTTTTTTTAAGCACGTTCTCCAAACGTTCGAAAAGGGTTCAGAGATAGACTGTACTTTTTTATAAACGTTCCAGAAACATCGCCAGAATGTTATCTTTTGACGTTTTAATTTGACTTTCATTCAACAATGACCGAACGTTATTTCCCAATCCTCGTCAGACAACCTGTAAACGTCAGTAAATAATGTTCTTCTAACGTAACTATTCTAGCGTTTTAACTTATGATTCTTTGAACGTTAGTAATATATTTGTTTGTGACGTTATATTGATTTCAGTTTTCAAAACGTTCTGTTTTCCCAATCTAAAAACGTTAAAATTAAACGACAAATAAACCCTTCCAATAAAGTTTCTAAAACTTTGTATTTCTATTTTACACATTCTTTACATCTTACATCATAAGCAAACGTAGCAGTAAAACATTAGATTAATGTTTCAACCCCGTTTTTTATGACATTATATCGTTGATACTGTGAAACGTTACTAAACATTAATTAATATCGTTCTAGTGACGTTTTGTATGACGTTATATCGCTGATACTGTGAGATGTTACTATCATACGTTGTAGCAATGTTTGCACATGGTCAGACAGTCGTAGAGACTGCCCGACAAAATGACCACTCCCCGTGCGCAGATAGGTTGGGACCCTGTTGAGGTCACATTTCTTATCCGATTTCATTGAAACTTGCGCGTATCGGATCGTAGCTTCCCGGATTATGGCCCCTAGTTTTACGTAAAATCGCTTTTGATTTTATCTTGTTCTCTGTCTATCTTGCCTGGCAACCGCTGGATAAGCAAACTGTTGACAGGTTGAACTAACGATTACAATATCAATGGGGAGATATTTGTAGCAATTTGTATCATACGTTGTAGCAATGTTTGCACATGGTCAGACAGTCGTAGAGAGATGAATTAAATGAGTTTATTGTGTATTATGGCCCCTAGTTTTACGTAAAATCGCTTTTGATTTTATCTTGTTCTCTGTCTATCTTGCCTGGCAACCGCTGGATAAGCAAACTGTTGACAGGTTGAACTAACGATTACAATATCAATGGGGAGATATTTGTAGCAATTTGTATCATACGTTGTAGCAATGTTTGCACATGGTCAGACAGTCGTAGAGAGATGAATTAAATGAGTTTATTGTGTATTATTCGTTTCGAAATGTGTCGATAGGTTGGCCTTGAACTTGCATCCCGCTTTCGTGACCATGGCATTTGATTTATTCGCAGGCTTCAATGTCAATAATGTATCGCTTGAATTTTGGTAGTTTTATGGTATTTTGGATAAGAGGAACTATTCAAACTTGTCACAAACATATGATATTGGTGACTCAAAGGACTAATCCAGGTTGTAAATTTTGTCGAATTTTAAAAGTATTTAACAACTTTGAAACTAATACACTCCAGGGGCCGGTTGCTCAAAGCTCCGTTATCTTTTAACGATCCGTTAACATGGAGTTAACGGATCATTAACTTTAACGGAGAGAAAGGTTGTTGCTGGAAGCCCCGTTAACTTTAACGTGTAGTTAACTTTGCGTTATATTTAACGGAGGTGTTGGTCTCCGTTATCTGTTTAATGATTGCATTAGTAAGCTGTAGCAAAAAGTCATAGATTACATTGTACCTTTGTAATTTTCTATAGAACATTCTAGAGGGTTGGGCGATGCGTGCCTAATTCCATTTTCTATAGGATGAAATTCTCTACTATTTTACAGAATTTTGGTGGCCTGTAGGAAATAATGGCCCCATAATTATGTAGTGCAAATCCCATAATTTTTCCTACAGATTTATGCTAAAATTTCTAAAGGAAAAAATAAAGTATTCTATGGTGTTTTCTGTAGTAAATTCTAGTTATCTTTTTGTCTTTAATCAAGTTTTGTGAACAGACTGCACAGTTAGTTGTCTCACTGGCTTCAGTTTCTTTTTAATACTAACTTCTATGAAGTTGTTATACATGTACAATGAATTCAAAAATTTAAAATTCAGCCAATGAACAAACAGTATTCTCTTGGATTAACTTTAATGAATCCGTTAGCTAACAGATAATGAAATTGACTTTCCAGCAACAGAAATTTAACGGACCGTTAACAAACGACAAGTTACCAAGATAACGATCCGTTCAACTCTAACGGATCGTTAAAATAACTTAGTTTTGAGCAACCGGCCCCAGATCATTAAACCTGTTAAAGAGATTACCAAGATACTATTATGTCGAATTTTAAAAGTATACTCAAATTAAAAACTTGACATTTGGTTTAAGGCAACTATTTTAGTGTTATGTTGTGCACAGACGACCTTGACATCAACAGAAAGCAAGAAGACGTCTCGCCGAAATCCTTGACATTGATAACGTTCGTGATGTCACAGTACCCCCCAAAATGAAATTCACAGACTTGGAGAACAATCGGAATAAAGTGTTTAGTAACGGTTGTGACCTCCTCTAGCGTCTCGTACTGCCACACAACGTCTTCTCATGGATTTTAGAACATTAGTAAACACTACCCGAGGAAGACGTCGCCACTGCTCAGCAAGAGCATGTTGAAGGTCCTGGAACGTCAGTGGTGGATTCAATTGCTGACGAACACGTCGACCCAGTTCGTCCCAGATGTGTTCAATAGGATTAAGGTCGGGGCTAAGCGACTTGGACACCGGCATTTCTTAAAAAATTCTGGGTAGCAATTGCTGTATGGGGTCGAGCATTGTCTTGTTGAAACGTTAGTCCAGGCCCATTTAAGTTCCCTTGCACAACAACAAGAGGAGAACGTCCATGTGCACAAAAAGAACCCCAAACCATGACGCTGCCGACACCAAATCGGTCAACTTAACGTTCATCTCCTCTGCGGTACACTCGGACCCTGCCATCGGCAAATCTCAAAGTCAATCAAAACGGTCAACTTCTCTGACGCATACTTGAGCGTAACGTTCACCTCGTCTGCGGTACACTCGGACCCTGTCATCGGCAAATCTCAAAGTGAATCGAGATTCGTCACTAAAGACATCCGAATTCCACTGTCTTTGAGTAAATCTTATGTGTCTTGTGGCCCACACAAGTCGGTTACGCCGATGAAGAGGTGTCAATATTGGTCCATTATAGGGCCTCCGAGCTCGAAGACCAGCAGCCTGCAAGCGATTTCGAACAGTTTGTGTAGTTACCCTTCCACCAAACATCTGTCTACTTGTGGAGGTTGCAGTCACAAATCTGTTTCTAAGATGACGTAATCGTATTGCTTGATCTTCCTGGAAGGTCGGCAATAGTTCCAGTTTGAAGCACTCTCATTCTAAGATTAATTATTGTCTGGCGTGAACAATTAAAGGCTCTTGCAACAGTGACCGGCATTTTCTAACAAAGATGAAAATAACAATTTTAATTTGTTTTTCCAGTTCAAGTTATGTGTGCGTGTTCAGTTTAAGCAAACTTGCATCGATTGACCTCACGTGTTTTTCAGGTTTTTCATCTTTATATGCTCACGTGTTTCACGTGTTTTTCAGGTTTTTCATCTTTATAAGCTCAAAAGTCACGTGATCCACTGGCCAATAACCCAAGAAAGTGTACTATGATTTCGAAACAAAACGATATTTCTGAAAAATCTTTGTTTGAATATCAGTCTTTAGCTTGTAACCCAGACGCTTCAAAAGAATTAGATGATTTGACCAGTACAGAAATTATAAATTTTAAACCAAGTCCTAATTCAGAAGGATATTCAGGAAACAATAGAGAAACAACAAATACGTGTCTTGGAAGTAAGATACCCTCTTCTAAAATGAATATTTCGGAGACGGGTAATCATCTAAGGGTGGCTAATGTCAAAGGGCTTGCTAAACTCCATCAATTGATTTACAGTATGGACAATTCGAGCACGAAGAGAAACACATTGCTGTTGGATTCTTTGGACAGAAACACCGAAAGTTATGATGAAGAACTTAATCATTTTATCGACATGTTTCTTAAAAGCAACACATTCGATTTTACTAACTCAATTAGTGACAGTAGCGGTGAAAATAGTTCTGGTGACAATGATCTGTAAAGTGTCATTTTTCTAAACGTTTTCCATCATATTGTCCTAATTTGTTATTTGTCCATAACTATTTATTAGAATTAGTTGTTGTTTAAACAATAATATATTCAATCAACTGAATTGGATTGAACAGCAGGCAAGGGTCTACGTAAGTTTTCTCCAAACATATAAGATAGTTAAATCTTATGTTTACAATAAACAATGACAGACATATGTATAGGCAGTAAGTTACAAACATATATACATTTCTTGGAGTGTAATGGTAAGATATTTATTACATTTTCGTTTTAGGTTATGAAAATAGAAAGAAAATTACATATTGTAAATATATTTTTTAATGTTAAGATCTCTTGCTATATTTTATGTATTTTTGCGCTATTTTAAATATGTTAGAATTGATATCATTAGTTGTATAATCTTTCTTTTTTTACTTTTTTTTTTGTTAACGCAATACAGACTACAATTATTAACATTTTTTTTACATTCGGTAGGGAGAGTTGCGGTCATGACCGCAGAGTTCTGCGACGTTTAGATCCTAGATCCGTATTAAATCTGTTCAACATCCAAGTTTTCCTTCTGGACATGCTGCCGCTGAGACATAGCTGCTGAGCTGGCGTATTTCCACGCTTTACGTCCGTATCTTTTACAATTATTTCAACATATTTACTTTAAATTTCAACATATTAACTTAGACTTTTTATCTTAAAACTTCGACACTTTTCGACTTAGTATCGACATTTCAACTTGGCAACTTAAAATTACTAAATATGTTTTTGTGTACGTTTGCTCTGTAATTTAAGCGCATATTGCTGTAAGCGGCTACGTGGATCATTTTAAATGAATACCATTCATCATACACGAAACATGTGATAATGTAACATGTAAAACCGAAAACCACATATAAATTACTTTATTCTTGTGCGATGTTTGAGTGTTTGAGGTTTTAACATAAAAAAACCTAGTTACTTTCATTATGGAAACCGTAAGGAAAATATCATTCACTGCCAACTAAGAAATAAATCTAGTAATCTCAATAATCATCTTTCCCACAACTACCTATTTGAATCAAAAAAATGTCCAAAATGCAATTCTTCGGATGGAGATAACTTCCACTTGTTCTTCTCTTGTCCATCTGAGAATCGAACTATTGAATTCATTAAAGGTATTCACAGAAACTATTAATCTAGATCTAATTTTAAATGGCTCTACAGATCTTTCGAACACCTCCAATATCTGGATTTTTGAAGCATTCCATTATTTTATTAAAAGTACTCATATTGTTGTATAATATCAAATGATTGCATCAACTATACTTCGTATATATCATTTCCACATGAAACTGTATATAGTTCGGTTTTACAATGTATTATATTTATTTTTATTTTTATGTATATGTTATATTTATCGCTTTTTATTTTCTGTATCCTTGGGAAAAAACCTTATATAGGCTTTGCCTGTTGTTCAATCCTTTTCAAATGAATAAAATATTGTTTAAACTAAAATAATATTCGACCCGCGTGACGTATTTCATTGAAATGCCCGTGTTGGATAGTGTCTGTATTTTAAGTGTCTGTATTGCGTATATATAGATATTACCCTCGTGCTTTCGCACTCGTACAGGGGGCGTAAAATAATTGGTCGCAAAATAGAAGAAAAAATCCCAAATTTTATATATTTGCTTGAATCCGTGCATCTAAATTGCATACCTCACGCTACTCACCCAGAACTTTAGTATAAACCCAGCAAACACAAAACGTTTTGACAACATTCGTAATTGGTTCTAATATGGTTGCGTTCAGAATGTTTTTTTAAGCACGTTCTCCAAACGTTCGAAAAGGGTTCAGAGATAGACTGTACTTTTTTATAAACGTTCCAGAAACATCGCCAGAATGTTATCTTTTGACGTTTTAATTTGACTTTCATTCAACAATGACCGAACGTTATTTCCCAAGCCTCGTCAGACAACCTGTAAACGTCAGTAAATAATGTTCTTCTAACGTAACTATTCTAGCGTTTTAACTTATGATTCTTTGAACGTTAGTAATATATTTGTTTGTGACGTTATATTGATTTCAGTTTTCAAAACGTTCTGTTTTCCCAATCTAAAAACGTTAAAATTAAACGACAAATAAACCATTCCAATAAAGTTTCTAAAACTTTGTATTTCTATTTTACACATTCTTTACATCTTACATCATAAGCAAACGTAGCAGTAAAACATTAGATTAATGTTTCAACCCCGTTTTTTATGACATTATATCGTTGATACTGTGAAACGTTACTAAACATTAATTAATATCGTTCTAGTGACGTTTTGTATGACGTTATATCGCTGATACTGTGAGATGTTACTATCGTACGTTGTAGCAATGTTTGCACATGGTCAGACAGTCGTAGAGACTGCCCGACAAAATGACCACTCCCCGTGCGCAGATAGGTTGGGACCCTGTTGAGGTCACATTTCTTATCCGATTTCATTGAAACTTGCGCGTATCGGATCGTAGCTTCCCGGATTATGGCCCCTAGTTTTACGTAAAATCGCTTTTGGTTTTATCTTGTTCTCTGTCTATCTTGCCTGGCAACCGCTGGATAAGCAAACTGTTGACAGGTTGAACTAACGATTTACAATATCAATGGGGAGATATTTGTAGCAATTTGTATCATACGTTGTAGCAATGTTTGCACATGGTCAGACAGTCGTAGAGAGATGAATTAAATGAGTTTATTGTGTATTATTCGTTTCGAAATGTGTCGATAGGTTGGCCTTGAACTTGCAATCCCGCTTTTCGTGACCATGGCATTTGATTTATTCGCAGGCTTCAATGTCAATAATGTATCGCTTGAATTTTGGTAGTTTTATGGTATTTTGGATAAGAGGAACTATTCAAACTTGTCACAAACATATGATATTGGTGACTCAAAGGACTAATCCAGGTTGTAAATTTTGTCGAATTTTAAAAGTATTTAACAACTTTGAAACTAATACACTCCAGGGGCCGGTTGCTCAAAGCTCCGTTATCTTTTAACGATCCGTTAACATGGAGTTAACGGATCATTAACTTTAACGGAGAGAAAGGTTGTTGCTGGAAGCCCCGTTAACTTTAACGTGTAGTTAACTTTGCGTTATATTTAACGGAGGTGTTGGTCTCCGTTATCTGTTTAATGATTGCATTAGTAAGCTGTAGCAAAAAGTCATAGATTACATTGTACCTTTGTAATTTTCTATAGAACATTCTAGAGGGTTGGGCGATGCGTGCCTAATTCCATTTTCTATAGGATGAAATTCTCTACTATTTTACAGAATTTTGGTGGCCTGTAGGAAATAATGGCCCCATAATTATGTAGTGCAAATCCCATAATTTTTCCTACAGATTTATGCTAAAATTTCTAAAGGAAAAAATAAAGTATTCTATGGTGTTTTCTGTAGTAAATTCTAGTTATCTTTTTGTCTTTAATCAAGTTTTGTGAACAGACTGCACAGTTAGTTGTCTCACTGGCTTCAGTTTCTTGTTAATACTAACTTCTATGAAGTTGTTATACATGTACAATGAATTCAAAAATTTAAAATTCAGCCAATGAACAAACAGTATTCTCTTGGATTAACTTTAATGAATCCGTTAGCTAACAGATAATGAAATTGACTTTCCAGCAACAGAAATTTAACGGACCGTTAACAAACGACAAGTTACCAAGATAACGATCCGTTAAACTCTAACGGATCGTTAAAATAACTTAGTTTTGAGCAACCGGCCCCAGATCATTAAACCTGTTAAAGAGATTACCAAGATACTATTATGTCGAATTTTAAAAGTATACTCAAATTAAAAACTTGACATTTGGTTTAAGGCAACTATTTTAGTGTTATGTTGTGCACAGACGACCTTGACATCAACAGAAAGCAAGAAGACGTCTCGCCGAAATCCTTGACATTGATAACGTTCGTGATGTCACAGTACCCCCCAAAATGAAATTCACAGACTTGGAGAACAATCGGAATAAAGTGTTTAGTAACGGTTGTGGCCTCCTCTAGCGTCTCGTACTGCCACACAACGTCTTCTCATGGATTTTAGAACATTAGTAAACACTACCCGAGGAAGACGTCGCCACTGCTCAGCAAGAGCATGTTGAAGGTCCTGGAACGTCAGTGGTGGATTCAATTGCTGACGAAGTCGAACACGTCGACCCAGTTCGTCCCAGATGTGTTCAATAGGATTAAGGTCGGGGCTAAGCGACTTGGACACCGGCATTTCTTAAAAAATTCTGGGTAGCAATTGCTGTATGGGGTCGAGCATTGTCTTGTTGAAACGTTAGTCCAGGCCCATTTAAGTTCCCTTGCACAACAACAAGAGGAGAACGTCCATGTGCACAAAAAGAACCCCAAACCATGACGCTGCCGACACCAAATCGGTCAACTTAACGTTCATCTCCTCTGCGGTACACTCGGACCCTGCCATCGGCAAATCTCAAAGTCAATCAAATCGGTCAACTTCTCTGACGCATACTTGAGCGTAACGTTCACCTCGTCTGCGGTACACTCGGACCCTGTCATCGGCAAATCTCAAAGTGAATCGAGATTCGTCACTAAAGACATCCGAATTCCACTGTCTTTGAGTAAATCTTATGTGTCTTGTGGCCCACACAAGTCGGTTACGGCGATGAAGAGGTGTCAATATTGGTCCATTATAGGGCCTCCGAGCTCGAAGACCAGCAGCCTGCAAGCGATTTCGAACAGTTTGTGTAGTTACCCTTCCACCAAACATCTGTCTACTTGTGGAGGTTGCAGTCACAAATCTGTTTCTAAGATGACGTAATCGTATTGCTTGATCTTCCTGGACGGTCGGCAATAGTTCAAGTTTGAAGCACTCTCATTCTAAGATTAATTATTGTCTGGCGTGAACAATTAAAGGCTCTTGCAACAGTGACCGGCATTTTCTAACAAAGATGAAAATAACAATTTTAATTTGTTTTTCCAGTTCAAGTTATGTGTGCGTGTTCAGTTTAAGCAAACTTGCATCGATTGACCTCACGTGTTTTTCAGGTTTTTCATCTTTATATGCTCACGTGTTTCACGTGTTTTTCAGGTTTTTCATCTTTATAAGCTCAAAAGTCACGTGATCCACTGGCCAATAACCCAAGAAAGTGTACTATGATTTCGAAACAAAACGATATTTCTGAAAAATCTTTGTTTGAATATCAGTCTTTAGCTTGTAACCCAGACGCTTCAAAAGAATTAGATGATTTGACCAGTACAGAAATTATAAATTTTAAACCAAGTCCTAATTCAGAAGGATATTCAGGAAACAATAGAGAAACAACAAATACGTGTCTTGGAAGTAAGATACCCTCTTCTAAAATGAATATTTCGGAGACGGGTAATCATCTAAGGGTGGCTAATGTCAAAGGGCATGCTAAACTCCATCAATTGATTTACAGTATGGACAATTCGAGCACGAAGAGAAACACATTGCAGTTGGATTCTTTGGACAGAAACACCGAAAGCAACAGAGATCATTCCCCACACCAAAGCTTAACCCTACTTAATAAAAACAAAAACTCAGGGGATGAAGGACCAGTGGATACTGTGATCGGTTATGATGAAGAACTTAATCATTTTATCGACATGTTTCTTAAAAGCAACACATTCGATTTTACTAACTCAATTAGTGACAGTAGCGGTGAAAATAGTTCTGGTGACAATGATCTGTAAAGTGTCATTTTTCTAAACGTTTTCCATCATATTGTCCTAATTTGTTATTTGTCCATAACTATTTATTAGAATTAGTTGTTGTTTAAACAATAATATATTCAATCAACTGAATTGGATTGAACAGCAGGCAAGGGTCTACGTAAGTTTTCTCCAAACATATAAGATAGTTAAATCTTATGTTTACAATAAACAATGACAGACATATGTATAGGCAGTAAGTTACAAACATATATACATTTCTTGGAGTGTAATGGTAAGATATTTATTACATTTTCGTTTTAGGTTATGAAAATAGAAAGAAAATTACATATTGTAAATATATTTTTTAATGTTAAGATCTCTTGCTATATTTTATGTATTTTTGCGCTATTTTAAATATGTTAGAATTGATATCATTAGTTGTATAATCTTTCTTTTTTTACTATTTTTTTTGTTAACGCAATACAGACTACAATTATTAACATTTTTTTTACATTCGGTAGGGAGGAGTTGCGGTCATGACCGCAGAGTTCTGCGACGTTTAGATCCTAGATCCGTATTAAATCTGTTCAACATCCAAGTTTTCCTTCTGGACATGCTGCCGCTGATATCTGGATTTTTGAAGCATTCCATTATTTTATTAAAAGTACTCATATTGTTGTATAATATCAAATGATTGCATCAACTATACTTCGTATATATCATTTCCACATGAAACTGTATATAGTTCGGTTTTACAATGTATTATATTTATTTTTATTTTTATGTATATGTTACATTTATCGCTTTTTATTTTCTGTATCCTTGGGAAAAAACCTTATATAGGCTTTGCCTGTTGTTCAATCCTTTTCAAATGAATAAAATATTGTTTAAACTAAAATAATATTCGACCCGCGTGACGTATTTCATTGAAATGCCCGTGTTGGATAGTGTCTGTATTTTAAGTGTCTGTATTGCGTATATATAGATATTACCCTCGTGCTTTCGCACTCGTACAGGGGGCGTAAAATAATTGGTCGCAAAATAGAAGAAAAAATCCCAAATTTTATATATTTGCTTGAATCCGTGCATCTAAATTGCATACCTCACGCTACTCACCCAGAACTTTAGTATAAACCCAGCAAACACAAAACGTTTTGACAACATTCGTAATTGGTTCTAATATGGTTGCGTTCAGAATGTTTTTTTAAGCACGTTCTCCAAACGTTCGAAAAGGGTTCAGAGATAGATTGTACTTTTTTATAAACGTTCCAGAAACATCGCCAGAATGTTATCTTTTGACGTTTTAATTTGACTTTCATTCAACAATGACCGAACGTTATTTCCCAAGCCTCGTCAGACAACCTGTAAACGTCAGTAAATAATGTTCTTCTAACGTAACTATTCTAGCGTTTTAACTTATAATTCTTTGAACGTTAGTAATATATTTGTTTGTGACGTTATATTGATTTCAGTTTTCAAAACGTTCTGTTTTCCCAATCTAAAAACGTTAAAATTAAACGACAAATAAACCATTCCAATAAAGTTTCTAAAACTTTGTATTTCTATTTTACACATTCTTTACATCTTATATCATAAGCAAACGTAGCAGTAAAACATTAGATTAATGTTTCAACCCCGTTTTTTATGACATTATATCGTTGATACTGTGAAACGTTACTAAACATTAATTAATATCGTTCTAGTGACGTTTTGTATGACGTTATATCGCTGATACTGTGAGATGTTACTATCATACGTTGTAGCAATGTTTGCACATGGTCAGACAGTCGTAGAGACTGCCCGACAAAATGACCACTCCCCGTGCGCAGATAGGTTGGGACCCTGTTTTGAGGTCACATTTCTTATCCGATTTCATTGAAACTTGCGCGTATCGGATCGTAGCTTCCAGGATTATGGCCCCTAGTTTTACGTAAAATCGCTTTTGATTTTATCTTGTTCTCTGTCTATCTTGTCTGGCAACCGCTGGATAAGCAAACTGTTGACAGGTTGAACTAACGATTACAATATCAATGGGGAGATATTTGTAGCAATTTGTATCATACGTTGTAGCAATGTTTGCACATGGTCAGACAGTCGTAGAGAGATGAATTAAATGAGTTTATTGTGTATTATTCGTTTCGAAATGTGTCGATAGGTTGGCCTTGAACTTGCATCCCGCTTTCGTGACCATGGCATTTGATTTATTCGCAGGCTTCAATGTCAATAATGTATCGCTTGAATTTTGGTAGTTTTATGGTATTTTGGATAAGAGGAACTATTCAAACTTGTCACAAACATATGATATTGGTGACTCAAAGGACTAATCCAGGTTGTAAATTTTGTCGAATTTTAAAAGTATTTAACAACTTTGAAACTAATACACTCCAGGGGCCGGTTGCTCAAAGCTCCGTTATCTTTTAACGATCCGTTAACATGGAGTTAACGGATCATTAACTTTAACGGAGAGAAAGGTTGTTGCTGGAAGCCCCGTTAACTTTAACGTGTAGTTAACTTTGCGTTATATTTAACGGAGGTGTTGGTCTCCGTTATCTGTTTAATGATGGCATTAGTAAGCTGTAGCAAAAAGTCATAGATTACATTGTACCTTTGTAATTTTCTATAGAACATTCTAGAGGGTTGGGCGATGCGTGCCTAATTCCATTTTCTATAGGATGAAATTCTCTACTATTTTACAGAATTTTGGTGGCCTGTAGGAAATAATGGCCCCATAATTATGTAGTGCAAATCCCATAATTTTTCCCACAGATTTATGCTAAAATTTCTAAAGGAAAAAATAAAGTATTCTATGGTGTTTTCTGTAGTAAATTCTAGTTATCTTTTTGTCTTTAATCAAGTTTTGTGAACAGACTGCACAGTTAGTTGTCTCACTGGCTTCAGTTTCTTGTTAATACTAACTTCTATGAAGTTGTTATACATGTACATTGAATTCAAAAATTTAAAATTCAGCCAATGAACAAACAGTATTCTCTTGGATTAACTTTAATGAATCCGTTAGCTAACAGATAATGAAATTGACTTTCCAGCAACAGAAATTTAACGGACCGTTAACAAGCGACAAGTTACCAAGATAACGATCCGTTAAACTCTAACGGATCGTTAAAATAACTTAGTTTTGAGCAACCGGCCCCAGATCATTAAACCTGTTAAAGAGATTACCAAGATACTATTATGTCGAATTTTAAAAGTATACTCAAATTAAAAACTTGACATTTGGTTTTAAGGCAACTATTTTAGTGTTATGTTGTGCACAGACGACCTTGACATCAACAGAAAGCAAGAAGACGTCTCGCCGAAATCCTTGACATTGATAACGTTCGTGATGTCACAGTACCCCCCCAAAATGAAATTCACAGACTTGGAGAACAATCGGAATAAAGTGTTTAGTAACGGTTGTGGCCTCCTCTAGCGTCTCGTACTGCCACACAACGTCTTCTCATGGATTTCAGAACATTAGTAAACACTACCCGAGGAAGACGTCGCCACTGCTCAGCAAGAGCATGTTGAAGGTCCTGGAACGTCAGTGGTGGATTCAATTGCTGACGAACACGTCGACCCAGTTCGTCCCAGATGTGTTCAATAGGATTAAGGTCGGGGCTAAGCGACTTGGACACCGGCATTTCTTAAAAAATTCTGGGTAGCAATTGCTGTATGGGGTCGAGCATTGTCTTGTTGAAACGTTAGTCCAGGCCCATTTAAGTTCCCTTGCACAACAACAAGAGGAGAACGTCCATGTGCACAAAAAGAACCCCAAACCATGACGCTGCCGACACCAAATCGGTCAACTTAACGTTCATCTCCTCTGCGGTACACTCGGACCCTGCCATCGGCAAATCTCAAAGTCAATCAAATCGGTCAACTTCTCTGACGCATACTTGAGCGTAACGTTCACCTCGTCTGCGGTACACTCGGACCCTGTCATCGGCAAATCTCAAAGTGAATCGAGATTCGTCACTAAAGACATCCGAATTCCACTGTCTTTGAGTAAATCTTATGTGTCTTGTGGCCCACACAAGTCGGTTACGGCGATGAAGAGGTGTCAATATTGGTCCATTATAGGGCCTCCGAGCTCGAAGACCAGCAGCCTGCAAGCGATTTCGAACAGTTTGTGTAGTTACCCTTCCACCAAACATCTGTCTACTTGTGGAGGTTGCAGTCACAAATCTGTTTCTAAGATGACGTAATCGTATTGCTTGATCTTCCTGGACGGTCGGCAATAGTTCCAGTTTGAAGCACTCTCATTCTAAGATTAATTATTGTCTGGCGTGAACAATTAAAGGCTCTTGCAACAGTGACCGGCATTTTCTAACAAAGATGAAAATAACAATTTTAATTTGTTTTTCCAGTTCAAGTTATGTGTGCGTGTTCAGTTTAAGCAAACTTGCATCGATTGACCTCACGTGTTTTTCAGGTTTTTCATCTTTATATGCTCACGTGTTTCACGTGTTTTTCAGGTTTTTCATCTTTATAAGCTCAAAAGTCACGTGATCCACTGGCCAATAAACCCAAGAAAGTGTACTATGATTTCGAAACAAAACGATATTTCTGAAAAATCTTTGTTTGAATATCAGTCTTTAGCTTGTAACCCAGACGCTTCAAAAGAATTAGATGATTTGACCAGTACAGAAATTATAAATTTTAAACCAAGTCCTAATTCAGAAGGATATTCAGGAAACAATAGAGAAACAACAAATACGTGTCTTGGAAGTAAGATACCCTCTTCTAAAATGAATATTTCGGAGACGGGTAATCATCTAAGGGTGGCTAATGTCAAAGGGCATGCTAAACTCCATCAATTGATTTACAGTATGGACAATTCGAGCACGAAGAGAAACACATTGCAGTTGGATTCTTTGGACAGAAACACCGAAAGCAACAGAGATCATTCCCCACACCAAAGCTTAACCCTACTTAATAAAAACAAAAACTCAGGGGATGAAGGACCAGTGGATACTGTGATCGGTTATGATGAAGAACTTAATCATTTTATCGACATGTTTCTTAAAAGCAACACATTCGATTTTACTAACTCAATTAGTGACAGTAGCAGTGAAAATAGTTCTGGTGACAATGATCTGTAAAGTGTCATTTTTCTAAACGTTTTCCATCATATTGTCCTAATTTGTTATTTGTCCATAACTATTTATTAGAATTAGTTGTTGTTTAAACAATAATATATTCAATCAACTGAATTGGATTGAACAGCAGGCAAGGGTCTACGTAAGTTTTCTCCAAACATATAAGATAGTTAAATCTTATGTTTACAATAAACAATGACAGACATATGTATAGGCAGTAAGTTACAAACATATACTATTCAAAAAAAGTAGGGGATATTTGATTTTTAAGTGTTATTAAAGTCACCTAATGAAACTGACGAAGAAACAAATGACAAAATGAAATGAAGTTCACATTCATCGATTTATTCCAAATGATCGTTAGACTAAGTAAGGCACAGACTGACCATTATAAGGGTAAAATGATACCCGGGGTCAAACAGCAAAGTTACCACAGCATCACAACCAATTCAGTAACGGGTAAATCCTCCTCTGTTTGCCAAACAAGCATTGATCCGACGTGGCATACTCCTAATGAGACGTCTAAGGTCATTTTGGTCCAGATTGTCCCATTCCTGTTGCAACGCAGCAGCAAGTTATTGGACATTGGCAGGACGTTGTTGACGTTGACGTAACCTCTGTCCAAGCATGTCCCAGACATGCTCGATGGGGGAGAGGTCGGGACTCTGTGCTGGCCAAGGTAATGTGGTGATGTTCTGTTGTTGGAGGTAACCTGTAACGATCCTGGCCCTGTGACATCTTGCGTTGTCATCCTGGAAGATGAAACGACGGCCATGACGTCGTGCGAACGGCACAACATGGACTGCCAAGATGTTGTCCCGGTAGTACTGGCCTGTAACACGCCCTGCAACAACATGTAAAGCCGTTCTTCCAGCAACAGTGATGCCTCCCCACACCATAACAGAACCACCCCCAAATCGATCATGTCTGATGACGTTAACGTCTTGGAAGCGCTCGTTTCGACGACGCCACACCCTCCTACGTCTGTCTAAAAAATCAACAGTGAACCTTGACTCATCTGAAAACATCACATTGCTCCAGCGTCGATTATCCCAGTGTTGACGATCCCTACACCAACGACGTCTTGCCTGAATGTGATGATCTCTCAAACAAGGGATCACGCGAGGACGTCGGGCGCGAAGGTGACCCCTATGCAGTCGATTCCGAATCGTCTGGCCACTCACTCTCACACCAGTGTCTGTTTGAAGACGAGCGCTGATCTGATTTGCTGTGATGACACGATTTCTCAAGGCCAAGGTACGGATAAATCGATCCTGGGCTTGAGTTGTCGCCCTTGGTCGACCTGAGCGTGGTCTGTCCTGTACAGATTGTGTATCACGGTATCTGGACCATAGCCTGCTTATGACAGACTGAGAAACATTCATCGTCCGCGCCAAAACCGCCTGTGTTGAGCCGACGCATATCAAAATTTGTTTTCTGGTCACTAAAACAATTAAACTGATGTTTCCACCCTGGAATTCAATGCCACAATGACTGTAACATTCAAAGTCAGAGTCGTGCAAATCTTGGGTTGGACCCCCATGATGATCCCAAGCATCACCTGCATTCCATGCGGTAGCTATTGGTGCGTTTGGGCGTCACATGTAACTGGAAATGTTTCTTCTGTTAGGTGGGCGATGCGTGCCTAATTCCATTTTCTATAGGATGAAATTCTCTACTATTTTACAGAATTTTGGTGGCCTGTAGGAAATAATGGCCCCATAATTATGTAGTGCAAATCCCATAATTTTTCCTACAGATTTATGCTAAAATTTCTAAAGGAAAAAATAAAGTATTCTATGGTGTTTTCTGTAGTAAATTCTAGTTATCTTTTTGTCTTTAATCAAGTTTTGTGAACAGACTGCACAGTTAGTTGTCTCACTGGCTTCAGTTTCTTGTTAATACTAACTTCTATGAAGTTGTTATACATGTACATTGAATTCAAAAATTTAAAATTCAGCCAATGAACAAACAGTATTCTCTTGGATTAACTTTAATGAATCCGTTAGCTAACAGATAATGAAATTGACTTTCCAGCAACAGAAATTTAACGGACCGTTAACAAGCGACAAGTTACCAAGATAACGATCCGTTAAACTCTAACGGATCGTTAAAATAACTTAGTTTTGAGCAACCGGCCCCAGATCATTAAACCTGTTAAAGAGATTACCAAGATACTATTATGTCGAATTTTAAAAGTATACTCAAATTAAAAACTTGACATTTGGTTTTAAGGCAACTATTTTAGTGTTATGTTGTGCACAGACGACCTTGACATCAACAGAAAGCAAGAAGACGTCTCGCCGAAATCCTTGACATTGATAACGTTCGTGATGTCACAGTACCCCCCCAAAATGAAATTCACAGACTTGGAGAACAATCGGAATAAAGTGTTTAGTAACGGTTGTGGCCTCCTCTAGCGTCTCGTACTGCCACACAACGTCTTCTCATGGATTTCAGAACATTAGTAAACACTACCCGAGGAAGACGTCGCCACTGCTCAGCAAGAGCATGTTGAAGGTCCTGGAACGTCAGTGGTGGATTCAATTGCTGACGAACACGTCGACCCAGTTCGTCCCAGATGTGTTCAATAGGATTAAGGTCGGGGCTAAGCGACTTGGACACCGGCATTTCTTAAAAAATTCTGGGTAGCAATTGCTGTATGGGGTCGAGCATTGTCTTGTTGAAACGTTAGTCCAGGCCCATTTAAGTTCCCTTGCACAACAACAAGAGGAGAACGTCCATGTGCACAAAAAGAACCCCAAACCATGACGCTGCCGACACCAAATCGGTCAACTTAACGTTCATCTCCTCTGCGGTACACTCGGACCCTGCCATCGGCAAATCTCAAAGTCAATCAAATCGGTCAACTTCTCTGACGCATACTTGAGCGTAACGTTCACCTCGTCTGCGGTACACTCGGACCCTGTCATCGGCAAATCTCAAAGTGAATCGAGATTCGTCACTAAAGACATCCGAATTCCACTGTCTTTGAGTAAATCTTATGTGTCTTGTGGCCCACACAAGTCGGTTACGGCGATGAAGAGGTGTCAATATTGGTCCATTATAGGGCCTCCGAGCTCGAAGACCAGCAGCCTGCAAGCGATTTCGAACAGTTTGTGTAGTTACCCTTCCACCAAACATCTGTCTACTTGTGGAGGTTGCAGTCACAAATCTGTTTCTAAGATGACGTAATCGTATTGCTTGATCTTCCTGGACGGTCGGCAATAGTTCCAGTTTGAAGCACTCTCATTCTAAGATTAATTATTGTCTGGCGTGAACAATTAAAGGCTCTTGCAACAGTGACCGGCATTTTCTAACAAAGATGAAAATAACAATTTTAATTTGTTTTTCCAGTTCAAGTTATGTGTGCGTGTTCAGTTTAAGCAAACTTGCATCGATTGACCTCACGTGTTTTTCAGGTTTTTCATCTTTATATGCTCACGTGTTTCACGTGTTTTTCAGGTTTTTCATCTTTATAAGCTCAAAAGTCACGTGATCCACTGGCCAATAAACCCAAGAAAGTGTACTATGATTTCGAAACAAAACGATATTTCTGAAAAATCTTTGTTTGAATATCAGTCTTTAGCTTGTAACCCAGACGCTTCAAAAGAATTAGATGATTTGACCAGTACAGAAATTATAAATTTTAAACCAAGTCCTAATTCAGAAGGATATTCAGGAAACAATAGAGAAACAACAAATACGTGTCTTGGAAGTAAGATACCCTCTTCTAAAATGAATATTTCGGAGACGGGTAATCATCTAAGGGTGGCTAATGTCAAAGGGCATGCTAAACTCCATCAATTGATTTACAGTATGGACAATTCGAGCACGAAGAGAAACACATTGCAGTTGGATTCTTTGGACAGAAACACCGAAAGCAACAGAGATCATTCCCCACACCAAAGCTTAACCCTACTTAATAAAAACAAAAACTCAGGGGATGAAGGACCAGTGGATACTGTGATCGGTTATGATGAAGAACTTAATCATTTTATCGACATGTTTCTTAAAAGCAACACATTCGATTTTACTAACTCAATTAGTGACAGTAGCGGTGAAAATAGTTCTGGTGACAATGATCTGTAAAGTGTCATTTTTCTAAACGTTTTCCATCATATTGTCCTAATTTGTTATTTGTCCATAACTATTTATTAGAATTAGTTGTTGTTTAAACAATAATATATTCAATCAACTGAATTGGATTGAACAGCAGGCAAGGGTCTACGTAAGTTTTCTCCAAACATATAAGATAGTTAAATCTTATGTTTACAATAAACAATGACAGACATATGTATAGGCAGTAAGTTACAAACATATACTATTCAAAAAAAGTAGGGGATATTTGATTTTTAAGTGTTATTAAAGTCACCTAATGAAACTGACGAAGAAACAAATGACAAAATGAAATGAAGTTCACATTCATCGATTTATTCCAAATGATCGTTAGACTAAGTAAGGCACAGACTGACCATTATAAGGGTAAAATGATACCCGGGGTCAAACAGCAAAGTTACCACAGCATCACAACCAATTCAGTAACGGGTAAATCCTCCTCTGTTTGCCAAACAAGCATTGATCCGACGTGGCATACTCCTAATGAGACGTCTAAGGTCATTTTGGTCCAGATTGTCCCATTCCTGTTGCAACGCAGCAGCAAGTTATTGGACATTGGCAGGACGTTGTTGACGTTGACGTAACCTCTGTCCAAGCATGTCCCAGACATGCTCGATGGGGGAGAGGTCGGGACTCTGTGCTGGCCAAGGTAATGTGGTGATGTTCTGTTGTTGGAGGTAACCTGTAACGATCCTGGCCCTGTGACATCTTGCGTTGTCATCCTGGAAGATGAAACGACGGCCATGACGTCGTGCGAACGGCACAACATGGACTGCCAAGATGTTGTCCCGGTAGTACTGGCCTGTAACACGCCCTGCAACAACATGTAAAGCCGTTCTTCCAGCAACAGTGATGCCTCCCCACACCATAACAGAACCACCCCCAAATCGATCATGTCTGATGACGTTAACGTCTTGGAAGCGCTCGTTTCGACGACGCCACACCCTCCTACGTCTGTCTAAAAAATCAACAGTGAACCTTGACTCATCTGAAAACATCACATTGCTCCAGCGTCGATTATCCCAGTGTTGACGATCCCTACACCAACGACGTCTTGCCTGAATGTGATGATCTCTCAAACAAGGGATCACGCGAGGACGTCGGGCGCGAAGGTGACCCCTATGCAGTCGATTCCGAATCGTCTGGCCACTCACTCTCACACCAGTGTCTGTTTGAAGACGAGCGCTGATCTGATTTGCTGTGATGACACGATTTCTCAAGGCCAAGGTACGGATAAATCGATCCTGGGCTTGAGTTGTCGCCCTTGGTCGACCTGAGCGTGGTCTGTCCTGTACAGATTGTGTATCACGGTATCTGGACCATAGCCTGCTTATGACAGACTGAGAAACATTCATCGTCCGCGCCAAAACCGCCTGTGTTGAGCCGACGCATATCAAAATTTGTTTTCTGGTCACTAAAACAATTAAACTGATGTTTCCACCCTGGAATTCAATGCCACAATGACTGTAACATTCAAAGTCAGAGTCGTGCAAATCTTGGGTTGGACGCCCATGATGATCCCAAGCATCACCTGCATTCCATGCGGTAGCTATTGGTGCGTTTGGGCGTCACATGTAACTGGAAATGTTTCTTCTGTTAGGTTCTATAGTGACTTTTTTCATAGTCATTTGCATATTTTAGTATTATGCCCCCAAAATCAAATATCCCCTACTTTTTTTGAATAGTATATATACATTTCTTGGAGTGTAATGGTAAGATATTTATTACATTTTCGTTTTAGGTTATGAAAATAGAAAGAAAATTACATATTGTAAATATATTTTTTAATGTTAAGATCTCTTGCTATATTTTATGTATTTTTGCGCTATTTTAAATATGTTAGAATTGATATCATTAGTTGTATAATCTTTCTTTTTTTACTTTTTTTTTTGTTAACGCAATACAGACTACAATTATTAACATTTTTTTTACATTCGGTAGGGAGAGTTGCGGTCATGACTTATTTTAAGTGTCTGTATTGCGTATATATAAATATTACCCTCGTGCTTTCGCACTCGTACAGGGGGCGTAAAATAATTGGTCGCAAAATAGAAGAAAAAATCCCAAATTTTATATATTTGCTTGAATCCGTGCATCTAAATTGCATACCTCACGCTACTCACCCAGAACTTTAGTATAAACCCAGCAAACACAAAACGTTTTGACAACATTCGTAATTGGTTCTAATATGGTTGCGTTCAGAATGTTTTTTTAAGCACGTTCTCCAAACGTTCGAAAAGGGTTCAGAGATAGATTGTACTTTTTTATAAACGTTCCAGAAACATCGCCAGAATGTTATCTTTTGACGTTTTAATTTGACTTTCATTCAACAATGACCGAACGTTATTTCCCAAGCCTCGTCAGACAACCTGTAAACGTCAGTAAATAATGTTCTTCTAACGTAACTATTCTAGCGTTTTAACTTATGATTCTTTGAACGTTAGTAATATATTTGTTTGTGACGTTATATTGATTTCAGTTTTCAAAACGTTCTGTTTTCCCAATCTAAAAACGTTAAAATTAAACGACAAATAAACCATTCCAATAAAGTTTCTAAAACTTTGTATTTCTATTTTACACATTCTTTACATCTTATATCATAAGCAAACGTAGCAGTAAAACATTAGATTAATGTTTCAACCCCGTTTTTTATGACATTATATCGTTGATACTGTGAAACGTTACTAAACATTAATTAATATCGTTCTAGTGACGTTTTGTATGACGTTATATCGCTGATACTGTGAGATGTTACTATCATACGTTGTAGCAATGTTTGCACATGGTCAGACAGTCGTAGAGACTGCCCGACAAAATGACCACTCCCCGTGCGCAGATAGGTTGGGACCCTGTTTTGAGGTCACATTTCTTATCCGATTTCATTGAAACTTGCGCGTATCGGATCGTAGCTTCCCGGATTATGGCCCCTAGTTTTACGTAAAATCGCTTTTGATTTTATCTTGTTCTCTGTCTATCTTGCCTGGCAACCGCTGGATAAGCAAACTGTTGACAGGTTGAACTAACGATTACAATATCAATGGGGAGATATTTGTAGCAATTTGTATCATACGTTGTAGCAATGTTTGCACATGGTCAGACAGTCGTAGAGAGATGAATTAAATGAGTTTATTGTGTATTATTCGTTTCGAAATGTGTCGATAGGTTGGCCTTGAACTTGCAATCCCGCTTTTCGTGACCATGGCATTTGATTTATTCGCAGGCTTCAATGTCAATAATGTATCGCTTGAATTTTGGTAGTTTTATGGTATTTTGGATAAGAGGAACTATTCAAACTTGTCACAAACATATGATATTGGTGACTCAAAGGACTAATCCAGGTTGTAAATTTTAAAAGTATTTAACAACTTTGAAACTAATACACTCCAGGGGCCGGTTGCTCAAAGCTCCGTTATCTTTTAACGATCCGTTAACATGGAGTTAACGGATCATTAACTTTAACGGAGATAAAGGTTGTTGCTGGAAGCCCCGTTAACTTTAACGTGTAGTTAACTTTGCGTTATATTTAACGGAGGTGTTGGTCTCCGTTATCTGTTTAATGATTGCATTAGTAAGCTGTAGCAAAAAGTCATAGATTACATTGTACCTTTGTAATTTTCTATAGAACATTCTAGAGGGTTGGGCGATGCGTGCCTAATTCCATTTTCTATAGGATGAAATTCTCTACTATTTTACAGAATTTTGGTGGCCTGTAGGAAATAATGGCCCCATAATTATGTAGTGCAAATCCCATAATTTTTCCTACAGATTTATGCTAAAATTTCTAAAGGAAAAAATAAAGTATTCTATGGTGTTTTCTGTAGTAAATTCTAGTTATCTTTTTGTCTTTAATCAAGTTTTGTGAACAGACTGCACAGTTAGTTGTCTCACTGGCTTCAGTTTCTTGTTAATACTAACTTCTATGAAGTTGTTATACATGTACAATGAATTCAAAAATTTAAAATTCAGCCAATGAACAAACAGTATTCTCTTGGATTAACTTTAATGAATCCGTTAGCTAACAGATAATGAAATTGACTTTCCAGCAACAGAAATTTAACGGACCGTTAACAAACGACAAGTTACCAAGATAACGATCCGTTAAACTCTAACGGATCGTTAAAATAACTTAGTTTTGAGCAACCGGCCCCAGATCATTAAACCTGTTAAAGAAATTACCAAGATACTATTATGTCGAATTTTAAAAGTATACTCAAATTAAAAACTTGACATTTGGTTTTAAGGCAACTATTTTAGTGTTATGTTGTGCACAGACGACCTTGACATCAACAGAAAGCAAGAAGACGTCTCGCCGAAATCCTTGACATTGATAACGTTCGTGATGTCACAGTACCCCCCAAAATGAAATTCACAGATTTGGAGAACAATCGGAATAAAGTGTTTAGTAACGGTTGTGGCCTCCTCTAGCGTCTCGTACTGCCACACAACGTCTTCTCATGGATCACAGTACCCCCCAAAATGAAATTCACAGACTTGGAGAACAATCGGAATAAAGTGTTTAGTAACGGTTGTGGCCTCCTCTAGCGTCTCGTACTGCCACACAACGTCTTCTCATGGATTTCAGAACATTAGTAAACACTACCCGAGGAAGACGTCGCCACTGCTCAGCAAGAGCATGTTGAAGGTCCTGGAACGTCAGTGGTGGATTCAATTGCTGACGAACACGTCGACCCAGTTCGTCCCAGATGTGTTCAATAGGATTAAGGTCGGGGCTAAGCGACTTGGACACCGGCATTTCTTAAAAAATTCTGGGTAGCAATTGCTGTATTGGGTCGAGCATTGTCTTGTTGAAACATTAGTCCAGGCCCATTTAAGTTCCCTTGCACAACAACAAGAGGAGAACGTCCATGTGCACAAAAAGAACCCCAAACCATGACGCTGCCGACACCAAATCGGTCAACTTAACGTTCATCTCCTCTGCGGTACACTCGGACCCTGCAATCGGCAAATCTCAAAGTCAATCAAAACGGTCAACTTCTCTGACTCATACTTGAGCGTAACGTTCACCTCGTCTGCGGTACACTCGGACCCTGTCATCGGCAAATCTCAAAGTGAATCGAGATTCGTCACTAAAGACATCCGAATTCCACTGTCTTTGAGTAAATCTTATGTGTCTTGTGGCCCACACAAGTCGGTTACGGCGATGAAGAGGTGTCAATATTGGTCCATTATAGGGCCTCCGAGCTCGAAGACCAGCAGCCTGCAAGCGATTTCGAACAGTTTGTGTAGTTACCCTTCCACCAAACATCTGTCTACTTGTGGAGGTTGCAGTCACAAATCTGTTTCTAAGATGACGTAATCGTATTGCTTGATCTTCCTGGACGGTCGGCAATAGTTCCAGTTTGAAGCACTCTCATTCTAAGATTAATTATTGTCTGGCGTGAACAATTAAAGGCTCTTGCAACAGTGACCGGCATTTTCTAACAAAGATGAAAATAACAATTTTAATTTGTTTTTCCAGTTCAAGTTATGTGTGCGTGTTCAGTTTAAGCAAACTTGCATCGATTGACCTCACGAGTTTGTGTTTCACGTGTTTTTCAGGTTTTTCATCTTTATATGCTCACGTGTTTCACGTGTTTTTCAGGTTTTTCATCTTTATAAGCTCAAAAGTCACGTGATCCACTGGCCAATAACCCAAGAAAGTGTACTATGATTTCGAAACAAAACGATATTTCTGAAAAATCTTTGTTTGAATATCAGTCTTTAGCTTGTAACCCAGACGCTTCAAAAGAATTAGATGATTTGACCAGTACAGAAATTATAAATTTTAAACCAAGTCCTAATTCAGAAGGATATTCAGGAAACAATAGAGAAACAACAAATACGTGTCTTGGAAGTAAGATACCCTCTTCTAAAATGAATATTTCGGAGACGGGTAATCATCTAAGGGTGGCTAATGTCAAAGGGCTTGCTAAACTCCATCAATTGATTTACAGTATGGACAATTCGAGCACGAAGAGAAACACATTGCAGTTGGATTCTTTGGACAGAAACACCGAAAGCAACAGAGATCATTCCCCACACCAAAGCTTAACCCTACTTAATAAAAACAAAAACTCAGGGGATGAAGGACCAGTGGATACTGTGATCGGTTATGATGAAGAACTTAATCATTTTATCGACATGTTTCTTAAAAGCAACACATTCGATTTTACTAACTCAATTAGTGACAGTAGCGGTGAAAATAGTTCTGGTGACAATGATCTGTAAAGTGTCATTTTTCTAAACGTTTTCCATCATATTGTCCTAATTTGTTATTTGTCCATAACTATTTATTAGAATTAGTTGTTGTTTAAACAATAATATAATCAATCAACTGAATTGGATTGAACAGCAGGCAAGGGTCTACGTAAGTTTTCTCCAAACATATAAGATAGTTAAATCTTATGTTTACAATAAACAATGACAGACATATGTATAGGCAGTAAGTTACAAACATATATACATTTCTTGGAGTGTAATGGTAAGATATTTATTACATTTTCGTTTTAGGTTATGAAAATAGAAAGAAAATTACATATTGTAAATATATTTTTTAATGTTAAGATCTCTTGCTATATTTTATGTATTTTTGCGCTATTTTAAATATGTTAGAATTGATATCATTAGTTGTATAATCTTTCTTTTTTTACTTTTTTTTTTGTTAACGCAATACAGACTACAATTATTAACATTTTTTTTACATTCGGTAGGGAGAGTTGCGGTCATGACCGCAGAGTTCTGCGACGTTTAGATCCTAGATCCGTATTAAATCTGTTCAACATCCAAGTTTTCCTTCTGGACATGCTGCTGCTGAGCTGGCGTATTTCCACGCTTTACGTCCGTATCTTTTACAATTATTTCAACATATTTACTTTAAATTTCAACATATTAACTTAGACTTTTTATCTTAAAACTTCGACACATTTCGACTTAGTATCGACATTTCAACTTGGCAACTTAAAATTACTAAATATGTTTTTGTGTACGTTTGCTCTGTAATTTAAGCGCATATTGCTGTAAGCGGCTACGTGGATCATTTTAAATGAATACCATTCATCATACACGAAACATGTGATAATGTAACATGTAAAACCGAAAACCACATATAAATTACTTTATTCTGTGCAATGTTTGAGTGTTTGAGGTTTTAACATAAAAAAACCTAGTTACTTTCATTATGGAAACCGAAAGGAAAATATCATTCACTGCCAACTAAGAAATAAATCTAGTAATCTCAATAATCATCTTTTCCACAACTACCTATTTGAATCAAAAAAATGTCCAAAATGCAATTCTTCGGATGGAGATAACTTCCACTTGTTCTTCTCTTGTCCATCTTATTCAGCTATGAGAATCGAACTATTAAATTCATTAAAGGTATTCACAGAAACTATTAATCTAGATCTAATTTTAAATGGCTCTACAGATCTTTCGAACACCTCCAATATCTGGATTTTTGAAGCAGTCCATTATTTTATTAAAAGTACTAATATTGTTGTATAATATCAAATGATTGCATCAACTATACTTCGTATATATCATTTCCACATGAAACTGTATATAGTTCGGTTTTACAATGTATTATATTTATTTTTATTTTTATGTATATGTTATATTTATCGCTTTTTATTTTCTGTATCCTTGGGAAAAAACCTTATATAGGCTTTGCCTGTTGTTCAATCCTTTTCAAATGAATAAAATATTGTTTAAACTAAAATAATATTCGACCCGCGTGACGTATTTCATTGAAATGCCCGTGTTGGATAGTGTCTGTATTTTAAGTGTCTGTATTGCGTATATATAGATATTACCCTCGTGCTTTCGCACTCGTACAGGGGGCGTAAAATAATTGGTCGCAAAATAGAAGAAAAAATCCCAAATTTTATATATTTGCTTGAATCCGTGCATCTAAATTGCATACCTCACGCTACTCACCCAGCAAACACAAAACGTTTTGACAACATTCGTAATTGGTTCTAATATGGTTGCGTTCAGAATGTTTTTTTAAGCACGTTCTCCAAACGTTCGAAAAGGGTTCAGAGATAGACTACTTTTTTATAAACGTTCCAGAAACATCGCCAGAATGTTATCTTTTGACGTTTTAATTTGACTTTCATTCAACAATGACCGAACGTTATTTCCCAAGCCTCGTCAGACAACCTGTAAACGTCAGTAAATAATGTTCTTCTAACGTAACTATTCTAGCGTTTTAACTTATGATTCTTTGAACGTTAGTAATATATTTGTTTGTGACGTTATATTGATTTCAGTTTTCAAAACGTTCTGTTTTCCCAATCTAAAAACGTTAAAATTAAACGACAAATAAACCATTCCAATAAAGTTTCTAAAACTTTGTATTTCTATTTTACACATTCTTTACATCTTACATCATAAGCAAACGTAGCAGTAAAACATTAGATTAATGTTTCAACCCCGTTTTTTATGACATTATATCGTTGATACTGTGAAACGTTACTAAACATTAATTAATATCGTTCTAGTGACGTTTTGTATGACGTTATATCGCTGATACTGTGAGATGTTACTATCATACGTTGTAGCAATGTTTGCACATGGTCAGACAGTCGTAGAGACTGCCCGACAAAATGACCACTCCCCGTGCAAGGATAGGTTGGGACCCTGTTGAGGTCACATTTCTTATCCGATTTCATTGAAACTTGCGCGTATCGGATCGTAGCTTCCCGGATTATGGCCCCTAGTTTTACGTAAAATCGCTTTTGATTTTATCTTGTTCTCTGTCTATCTTGCCTGGCAACCGCTGGATAAGCAAACTGTTGACAGGTTGAACTAACGATTACAATATCAATGGGGAGAGTATCATACTTGTCACAAACATATGATATTGGTGACTCAAAGGACTAATCCAGGTTGTAAATTTTGTCAAATTTTAAAAGTATTTAACAACTTTGAAACTAATACACTCCAGGGGCCGGTTGCTCAAAGCTCCGTTATCTTTTAACGATCCGTTAACATGGAGTTAACGGATCATTAACTTTAACGGAGAGAAAGGTTGTTGCTGGAAGCCCCGTTAACTTTAACGTGTAGTTAACTTTGCGTTATATTTAACGGAGGTGTTGGTCTCCGTTATCTGTTTAATGATGTCATTAGTAAGCTGTAGCAAAAAGTCATAGATTACATTGTACCTTTGTAATTTTCTATAGAACATTCTAGAGGGTTGGGCGATGCGTGCCTAATTCCATTTTCTATAGGATGAAATTCTCTACTATTTTACAGAATTTTGGTTGCCTGTAGGAAATAATGGCCCCATAATTATGTAGTGCAAATCCCATAATTTTTTCTACAGATTTATGCTAAAATTTCTAAAGGGAAAAATAAAGTATTCTATGGTGTTTTCTGTAGTAAATTCTAGTTATCTTTTTGTCTTTAATCAAGTTTTGTGAACAGACTGCACAGTTAGTTGTCTCACTGGCTTCAGTTTCTTGTTAATACTAACTTCTATGAAGTTGTTATACATGTACATTGAATTCAAAAATTTAAAATTCAGCCAATGAACAAACAAAATTCTCTTGGATTAACTTTAATGAATCCGTTAGCTAACAGATAATGAAATTGACTTTCCAGCAACAGAAATTTAACGGACCGTTAACAAACGACAAGTTACCAAGATAACGATCCGTTAAACTCTAACGGATCGTTAAAATAACTTAATTTTGAGCAACCGGCCCCAGATCATTAAACCTGTTAAAGAGATTACCAAGATACTATTATGTCGAATTTTAAAAGTATACTCAAATTAAAAACTTGACATTTGGTTTAAGGCAACTATTTTAGTGTTATGTTGTGCACAGACGACCTTGACATCAACAGAAAGCAAGAAGACGTCTCGCCGAAATCCTTGACATTGATAACGTTCGTGATGTCACAGTACCCCCCAAAATGAAATTCACAGACTTGGAGAACAATCGGAATAAAGTGTTTAGTAACGGTTGTGGCCTCCTCTAGCGTCTCGTACTGCCAAACAACGTCTTCTCATGGATTTCAGAACATTAGTAAACACTACCCGAGGAAGACATCGCCACTTCTCAGCAAGAGCATGTTGAAGGTCCTGGAACGTCAGTGGTGGATTCAATTGCTGACGAACACGTCGACCCAGTTCGTCCCAGATGTGTTCAATAGGATTAAGGTCGGGGCTAAGCGACTTGGACACCGGCATTTCTTAAAAAATTCTGGGTAGCAATTGCTGTATGGGGTCGAGCATTGTCTTGTTGAAACGTTAGTCCAGGCCCATTTAAGTTCCCTTGCACAACAACAAGAGGAGAACGTCCATGTGCACAAAAAGAACCCCAAACCATGACGCTGCCGACACCAAATCGGTCAACTTAACGTTCATCTCCTCTGCGGTACACTCGGACCCTGCCATCGGCAAATCTCAAAGTCAATCAAATCGGTCAACTTCTCTGACGCATACTTGAGCGTAACGTTCACCTCGTCTGCGGTACACTCGGACCCTGTCATCGGCAAATCTCAAAGTGAATCGAGATTCGTCACTAAAGACATCCGAATTCCACTGTCTTTGAGTAAATCTTATGTGTCTTGTGGCCCACACAAGTCGGTTACGGCGATGAAGAGGTGTCAATATTGGTCCATTATAGGGCCTCCGAGCTCGAAGACCAGCAGCCTGCAAGCGATTTCGAACAGTTTGTGTAGTTACCCTTCCACCAAACATCAGTCTACTTGTGGAGGTTGCAGTGACAAATCTGTTTCTAAGATGACGTAATCGTATTGCTTGATCTTCCTGGACTGTCGGCAATAGTTCCAGTTTGAAGCACTCTCATTCTAAGATTAATTATTGTCTGGCGTGAACAATTAAAGGCTCTTGCAACAGTGACCGGCATTTTCTAACAAAGATGAAAATAACAATTTTAATTTGTTTTTCCAGTTCAAGTTATGTGTGCGTGTTCAGTTTAAGCAAACTTGCATCGATTGACCTCACGAGTTTGTGTTTCACGTGTTTTTCAGGTTTTTCATCTTTATATCTTTGGAATTAAAAACTGTGTGGTGGGGGGGGGGGGGGGGGCTGTCAACTATTTATGAAAAAGAACCGTGCTGGCACTAGCAATGAACTACCCCCTCTATCAGTAAACAACACTACATATCACACACCATCTGACACACCATCTGCAATATCTTTGGAATTAAAAACTGTGTGGTGGGGGGGGGGGGGCTGTCAACTATACTATTCAAAAAAAGTAGGGGATATTTGATTTTGGGGGCATAATACTAAAATATGCAAATGACTACGAAAAAAGTCAGAAGAAACATTTCCAGTTACATGTGACGCCCAAACGCACCAATAGCTACCGCATGGAATGCAGGTGATGCTTGGGATCATCATGGGGGTCCAACCCAAGATTTGCACGACTCTGACTTTGAATGTTACAGTCATTGTGGCATTGAATTCCAGGCTGGAAACATCAGTTTAATTGTTTTAGTGACCAGAAAACAAATTTTGATACGCGTCGGCTTACCCAAAATGAAAGGTTACGTGCCCTTGGCATGCTACAGATCGGCACAACACAGGCGGTTGTGGCGCGGACGATGAATGTTTCTCAGTCTGTCATAAGCAGGCTATGGTCCAGATACCGTGATACACAATCTGTACAGGACAGACCACGCTCAGGTCGACCAAGGGCGACAACTCAAGCCCAGGATCGATTTATCCGTACCTTGGCCTTGAGAAATCGTGTCATCACAGCAAATCAGATCAGCGCTCGTCTTCAAACAGACACTGGTGTGAGAGTGAGTGGCCAGACGATTCGGAATCGACTGCATAGGGGTCACCTTCGCGCCCGACGTCCTCGCGTGATCCCTTGTTTGAGAGATCATCACATTCAGGCAAGACGTCGTTGGTGTAGGGATCGTCAACACTGGGATAATCGACGCTGGAGCAATGTGATGTTTTCAGATGAGTCAAGGTTCACTGTTGATTTTTTGGACAGACGTAGGAGGGTGTGGCGTCGTCGGAACGAGCGCTTCCAAGACGTTAACGTCATCAGACATGATCGATTTGGGGGTGGTTCTGTTATGGTGTGGGGAGGCATCACTGTTGCTGGAAGAACGGCTTTACATGTTGTTGCAGGGCGTGTTACAGGCCAGTACTACCGGGACAACATCTTGGCAGTCCATGTTGTGCCGTTCGCACGACGTCATGGCCGCCGTTTCATCTTCCAGGATGACAACGCAAGATGTCACAGGGCCAGGATCGTTACAGGTTACCTCCAACAACAGAACATCACCACATTACCTTGGCCAGCACTGAGTCCCGACCTCTCCCCCATCGAGCATGTCTGGGACATGCTTGGACAGAGGTTACGTCAACGTCAACAACGTCCTGCCAATGTCCAAGAACTTGCTGCTGCGTTGCAACAGGAATGGGACAATCTGGACCAAAATGACCTTAGACGTCTCATTAGGAGTATGCCACGTCGGATCAATGCTTGTTTGGCAAACAGAGGAGGATTTACCCGTTACTGACTTGGTTGTAATGCTGTGGTAACTTTGCTGTTTGACCCCGGGTATCATTTTACCCTTATAATGGTCAATCTGTGCCTTACTTAGTCTAACGATCATTTGGAATAAATCGATGAATGTGAACTTCATTTCATTTTGTCATTTGTTTCTTCGTCAGTTTCATTAGGTGACTTTAATAACACTTAAAAATCAAATATCCCCTACTTTTTTTGAATAGTATATTTATGAAAAAGAACCGTGCTGGCACTAGCAATGAACTACCCCCTCTATCAGTAAACAACACTACATATCACACACCATCTGACAAATGTAACTACCTTCTTTATAAGCCAATTTAACATAGAAAACGGCAATGCACAAATTCCTGCACAAGAAATAATACCCAACTCTCTAACTAACATTACCCTCAGCCAGAAGTAAGTTGAAGATACCATTACTACTATTGATTCCCCTAAAACCAATGGACCCGATAGCGAAAAACTAATAAAACTAATTCTGAACCTCTAATGTAAATTATTTAACCATTCCCTCTTATCGAAAACAGTACCAAATATCTGGAAATTTACCAATAATAAAAAAAAGGTGGCCCATCTGACTGCGGGAATTACAGGCCCTTATCTTAGTTAAAATATTCGAAAAATGCATTGATAAAAATATCTTCAACTTCCTAAGGGAGAATTCTTTTCTAACTAACGTCCAGAACGGCTTTTTGCATGGGGATTCTAGTGTTTACAAACTTGTCGATATCCCACAGTTCTTTTGTCAAGCCACTGACCAGGGATTCTACACGAGAGCAGTGTTCTGTGACATAAGTAAAGCTTTTGACAGGGTCTGGCATGCTGGCAATGTCACAAGCTTCAAGCTGTGCGGATACGGTTAGACATCCTTCAATGGTTTCACATATTCTCGGTCGTCACCCTTTTGTCGTTTATATAAATAATATTGTAAGTGATATCGCGTCAAATCTTTGGCTCTTCGCTGGCGACATTTCCCTTTATCTGAAAATTGATCACCCTACCCAATTCTTAAATATTCTAAACAATTACCTGGATAAAATTAACTCATGGGCTAAATCATGGCTGGTATCATTCAACCCACTAAAGACCGAAACATTAGAACAAAATCCTATTTTACCTTCCCTTACTCTTAAATAGTGTTCCTATCAAGGAGGTCCCCCATCACAAACATTTAGGCTGGACTTGTCAACAACATTGCAAATGGAACAGACATATTAACGGCATTATCGAAAAAAACCACTAGGAAATCTGTCAATTGTTTAAGATCCCTTAAATACAGACTTAACCGTAAATCGTTACAAACCATCTATACCTCGTTCATTCTAGCTCATTTTAAGTATTGTTACGTCACCTGGGACAACTGCACAAACAGAGACGCAGAAGACATAAACCCAAATTCATTTATAAAATTCTAAACGGCCTTTCTCCATCTTATCATCATGATTTAATCTTAAGAAAACAACGCACATTATAATCTCCGAAAAACATGCCTACCTGAATATAAATGTAAAATAATAATTTTCTATAATTCTTTCATACCACCGTCAATTAGTGAATGTAACAAATTAAGTGCAAACACAAAAAAAAACCCAACAATATCTCTTAAATATTTTCAACACCACCAAAATCTTTATCATTTAGATCCCGCGCAAACCAAATCATTCATTCTAAACTGCGTCTCTCTTGCAACAATCTAAACGGACATAAATTTTACGTCATATATCTGACAATCCATGCTGTACTGTAAATGTGGTCATCACCTTGAAAATACTGTACACTTCTTATCTAAATGCTCCTTATATTCAGATGCCCGAAATAATACAATAATAATTTACCTACTATCCATCGAAACACTACTGTCTTATTGCACGGAATTGACGCCACGGAAAACTCACTCAATATGTTTAAAACTGTCCACTCGGCTGTAGTCGGCTATATATACTATTCAAAAAAAGTAGGGGATATTTGATTTTTAAGTGTTATTAAAGTCACCTAATGAAACTGACGAAGAAACAAATGACAAAATGAAATGAAGTTCACATTCATCGATTTATTCCAAATGATCGTTAGACTAAGTAAGGCACAGACTGACCATTATAAGGGTAAAATGATACCCGGGGTCAAACAGCAAAGTTACCACAGCATCACAACCAAGTCAGTAACGGGTAAATCCTCCTCTGTTTGCCAAACAAGCATTGATCCGACGTGGCATACTCCAAAAAATCAACAGTGAACCTTGACTCATCTGAAAACATCACATTGCTCCAGCGTCGATTCTCCCAGTGTTGACGATCCCTACACCAACGACGTCTTGCCTGAATGTGATGATCTCTCAAACAAGGGATCACGCGAGGACGTCGGGCGCGAAGGTGACCCCTATGCAGTCGATTCCGAATCGTCTGGCCACTCACTCTCACACCAGTGTCTGTTTGAAGACGAGCGCTGATCTGACTTGCTGTGATGACACGATTTCTCAAGGCCAAGGTACGGATAAATCGATCCTGGCCTTGAGTTGTCGCCCTTGGTCGACCTGAGCGTGGTCTGTCCTGTACAGATTGTGTATCACGGTATCTGGACCATAGCCTGCTTATGACAGACTGAGAAACATTCATCGTCCGCGCCACAACCGCCTGTGTTGTGCCGATCTGTAGCATGCCAAGGGCATTTTGGGTAAGCCGACGCATATCAAAATTTGTTTTCTGGTCACTAAAACAATTAAACTGATGTTTCCACCCTGGAATTCAATGCCACAATGAATATAACATTCAAAGAAAGAGTCGTGCAAATCTTGGGTTGGACCCCCATGATGATCCCAAGCATCACCTGCATTCCATGCGGTAGCTATTGGTGCGTTTGGGCGTCACATGTAACTGGAAATGTTTCTTCTGTTAGGTTCTATTGTGACTTTTTTCGTAGTCATTTGCATATTTTAGTATTATGCCCCCAAAATCAAATATCCCCTACTTTTTTTTAATAGTATACTTATATGAAATGTACGTAACTTGAACTGGAAAAACAAATTAAAATTGTTATGTTCTTCTTCCGTTGCTACCCAGAATTTTTTTAAGAAATGCCCCGACCGTAATCCTATTGAACACATAGCATGTTGAAGGTCCTGCAACGTCAGTGGTGGATTCACTTGCTCACGAACACGTCGATCCAGTTCGTCCCAGATGTGTTCAATAGGATTAAGGTCGGGGCTAAGCGACAGCCAATCCAGGACTTGGACACCGGCATTTCTTAAAAAATTCTGGGTAGCAATTGCTGTATGGGGTCGCGCATTGTCTTGTTGAAACGTTAGTCTAGGCCCATGAAATTCTGGGAAGCAATTGCTGTATGGGGTCGAGCATTGTCTTGTTGAAACGTTAGTCCAGGCCCAAGAAGAACAGGTTGCAAAATCTGATCCCTGTACTGGACAGCATTTAAGTTCCCTTGGACAACAACAAGAGGAGAACGTCCATCTGCACAAAAAGAACCCCAAACAATGACGCTGCCGCCACCAAATCGGTCAACTCTGACGCATACTTGAGCGTAACGTTCACCTTGTCTGCGGTACACTCGGACCCTGCCATCGGCAAATCTCAAAGTGAATCGAGATTCGTCACTAAAGACAACCGAATTCTACTGTCTTTGAGTAAATCATATGTGTCTTGTGGCCCACACAAGTCGGTTACGGCGATGAAGAGGTGTCAATATTGGTCCATTATAGGGCCTCCGAGCTCGAAGACCAGCAGCCTGCAAGCGATTTCGAACAGTTAGTGCAGTTACCCAAGATGAAAATAACAATTTTAATTTGTTTTTCCAGTTCAAGTTACGTGTGCGTGTTCAGTTTAAGCAAACTTGCCTTGATTGACCTCACGAGTTTGTGTTTGCACGTGTTTTTCAGGTTTTTCATCTTTATATGCTCAAAAGTCACGTGATCCACGTGATTACAATTTTATGAAATTAATACACTCCAGAGCATTAAAACTGTTAAAGAGATTACCAAGATACTATTATGGTCTCGTGCAATTAAAACTCTTAAAGAGACCACCAAGATAATATATGGCTCCATGCATTAAAACTATTAAATTTACTATCAAGGTACGATTCGTCCCATGCAATTAATACTATTAAAAAGACCATCAAGGTACGATGAGGTCGCATGCATTAAAGCTAATAAAGAGATCATCAATATACTTAAAAGACACGATCGAAGTACGACGATGTGGTCTCATGCAATTAAAACTGTTAAAGAGCCATCAAGATCAAGATTAGGGGGTGGGGTGGGGTGGATGACTGAATGGTCATAAAGTCTGCCATTGAGTCAACTGGCGTGGCTTCGATTCCTCGGTTGTACTTGACAAAGAGTAGGGCCGCCTGTCGAACCTCGTGAATTTTACCTGTTAAAGAGCCATCAAGATTAGGAGTGGGTGGATGGCTGAATGGTTAGCGTGTGCGCGCTGTATCATAAAGTTTGTCATTGAGTCAACTGGCGTGGCTTCGATTCCCCGGTGTACGTGACAAAGAGTAGGGTCGCCTGTTGAACCTCGTGAGTTTTCTCCGGGTCCTCCCACTGCTAAAGACCTCTACGCGCAAGCGAACTATTGAAATGAAATTAAACCATACGTTAGTCCCGAAATGACCTGTTGAGTGGACATTAAACCCCATCTCTCTCTCTCCCTCTGTTAAAAAGACCATCAATATAGTTAAAGAGGTCACCGAGGTATAATGTACTCTCATGCAATGAAAACTGTTAAAAATACAGAGGTACGATGTGGTCTCATGCAATGAAAACTGTTAAAAATACCATCTATGTACAATGTCGTCTCATGCAATTATAACTGCTACTGGCCTTGAGAGTCTTCGGAATTTCGCGACGATCAAAATTGGGAATGTATATAAGTACTGTATCTCTTTGGCGAACACTGATTCCACCATTTCATCCTCACTCCTGCCTTCAAGGTCCCGGCAGCGAATTACTCCTCTACACGATATGCCAAAGACGATGATTTTAATAGCATGGTAGCATGCTGTTCTTTGGCACATTCTATTAACAGTGTTCCATTCTTGTGCTAGGAAAACAATACACTTGGTAATTAAAAATGTTGAAATTTTTGATAGGTTATCAAAACAATACACTTGGTAATTGAAAATGTTGAAATTTTTGATAGGTTTGTAGAGAAACCTCGGCCATGCCTCTAAAATTTTATTTTGATTATTTGATCAATTAGAAACGTTCTCTGCAATCGAGCATTTCTGTTTATGTTGACGTATTGGGGGATCCACGAATGTATTTTTTATTTAAATTCATCCAGGTTACTTACCCTGCCTACTAGTGGAAGAAATAGCTAGGATCACTAGTACATATGGCCTCAGATATTGAGTAGTACTCTTCAAAAAATAAGTAGGGGATATTTAGAAACAATATATAAACTGGGGAAATGCACTGATGTTTTTATTAGAAGTAACCAGTGTATGTTAATAATAGGCCAATTGCCTACACATGAACATAAACAGTTCATATGAGCGGCTTAGGCCGCCTTCGGCTCGTCCAGATGTTCAACCATAGTTCAACTAGGTCTCGACCATGCGCACCCGAACTTGAAATGGTTAGACTATAGTCGGTTGAGGCTGGTCAAGTCAGATTTAAAATGGCGTCCCGCGACAAAACATATGTTGTTATGAAATTGTTATATGAAGATAGAACGTATACTACCAATGTTGCCCCAGAACCTGAGACTTATTTAAATTCACATAACATATTTAAGTAGTTTCCATATTATATAGAGTGGATAATTATGTTTTGTCAATCAATTCGACCAAGGATTAAATCCACCAAGGCTGATGTCAGACTGAAATTGTGAAAGTGACAGTATTATAGTAAAAATATTTCATCCATTTGTGAATTTTATTTGGAAAAACAGTAACACAAACAAACGATTTTGTTCATTAAATACATCAGTTTGATATACATTGTAAATATAAATTATGTAACTGTAATTAAACTCTGGATATACAGTTGATTTGTTTATTTTATTGTCTGGAGATAACTCGGTCACTAACTCAACTGTCAGTAGATTTCTTGAAATCGTCGTTATCATATATTCTACTTCTAGTACAGCCTTTTCAGCAGGGTGAGAAACTTTTGGCAAACGTTCCGGGAATTTTTCTCCAAGGAATGATGTGGTCATATCCAAAGCTTTCATTAAGAAAAATTGCGTTTTCGTTAAGTAAAAGGTTTTGTAGCAATTCATTAAGAGAACGGCGACCATTTTGACGACTATGATCGAACTAGCTTCCGTTCGGATGTAGTGAATTATACTCTGCCGTATAGTCGTGACCATACAAGCGCACCCGAAGGCTGCCTTATCTGACGGCCCCATTTTACTCGAAAAGAGATACACTGTCAAAAGTGAAAATGGACGTTTTTGAATTTTGTCTAAATAATGAGTAATTGCTCCACCAATCCTCAGATATTCAGCAATTCGTCGTGGCGTGCTCCTAATCAACCGTTCAATCCAATCACGATTTGGGGCAATCTGACCAACTCATCTTGCAGTGCCACGGCCAATTCTTGCAGTGTTGTCGGTTGACGTTGACGTTGACGAACACGTCTCCCGACCATGTCCCATACATGCTCTATCGGGGAAAGGTCAGGACTCATGGCTGGCCAAGGCATATGGACAATATGGTGACGCTGGAGGTAGTCATTCACGACACAAGCGGTGGGCACGGGCATTATCATCCTGAAAGATGAAACGTCGACCTGTAGAATGAGGAACTATCGGTGCCAGGATGTGGCCATTGTAGTACACACCAGTGACCCTTCCTTGAAAAATATGCAAGTCCGTTCTGCCAGTCATTGTGATTCCTCCCCACACCATAACGACCTTCGCCTGATTTTGTCATGATGTCTGACATTAACGTTAGCATGACGGCACATGGCGCTTATTTACATATCCGCCAAATGCGAACACGCCAATCCAGAGTAAATCTGGACTCATCTGAGAACATTACACGCGCCCATCGACGATTACCCCAACGATTACAGGCTGTGACACATTAAGCATGTTGGTTACTGCTCGCCCGTTATCAGTAATTCCCAATAAGGCTGTGGCACATAAAAGATTTTTTTTTCCAAAACCAGAATTGAAATTCATTTAATAGTTTATATTTTTCAAAATATTCTGTAATTTGAGAACTTTTGACGTTCATCATGTTTAAGACGTCTCATTGCAAACATGGATAGGATAAACCAGCGCGGAAGTTTTCATCAACCCTTCCTTGAAGTGTCAAATTTAGGTTCTCAATGGATTTTTATCTAACATTACAGTGTCGAACATTGGAACAGAATTTGTTGACCAAAGATTTAGCACTTAAACAGGCTAAGAAAAGGATCAGTCAACTAGAGACATATATCGGAATACTTGCTTACAATGTCAAAGTTAGAGTACCAGACAGAATCTGATATAAATATGCGAATTGTTCAGAAAATGCACAATGACCGAGCAGCTAGCCACCATACCTACTCGATTATGTTGCAGAAACGATCTATGGGCTTAGAATCGTTTGTTTTCTCAAATGGCAGGCTTCCGGTAGTTTTAGCGGCAATATCTTTTAGGTTACTAGATGGATTCTTATCTAACATTACAGGAATGTAGTAAACTATGAATAATAATAACTCCGCCATTTTACTTTCAGTGTCGAATATTGGAACAGAATTTGTTGACCAAAGATTTAGCACTTAAACAGGCTAAGAAAAGGATCAGTCAACTAGAGACATATGTCAGAATACGTGCTTACAATGCCAAAGTTAGAGTACCAGAATCGGATATAAATATGCGAATTGTTCAGAAAATGCACAATGACCAAGCAGCTAGCCACCATACATCCTCCATTATGTGGCAGACACGATCTATGAGCTTAGAATCGGCGGAAAAGCATTCTGTCCAAGAAGTACCAGTTGGAACAAATTCTACAGCGACTTCAAAAGAGAAAAGAAACAGAACACTGGCCAATAACCCAAGAAAGTGTACTATGATTTCGAAACAAAACGATATTTCTGAAAAATCTTTGTTTGAATATCAGTCTTTAGCTTGTAACCCAGACGCTTCAAAAGAATAAGATGATTTGACCAGTACAGAAATTATAAATTTTAAACCAAGTCCTAATTCAGAAGGATATTCAGGAAACAATAGAGAAACAACAAATACGTGTCTTGGAAGTAAGATACCCTCTTCTAAAATGAATATTTCGGAGACGGGTAATCATCTAAGGGTGGCTAATGTCAAAGGGCTTGCTTAAACTCCATCAATTGATTTACAGTATGGACAATTCGAGCACGAAGAGAAACACATTGCTTAACCCTACTTAATAAAAACAAAAACTCAGGGGATGAAGGACCAGTGGATACTGTGATCGGTTATGATGAAGAACTTAATCATTTTATCGACATGTTTCTTAAAAGCAACACATTCGATTTTACTAACTGAATTAGTGACAGTAGCGGTGAAAATAGTTCTGGTGACAATGATCTGTAAAGTGTCATTTTTCTAAACGTTTTCCATCATATTGTCCTAATTTGTTATTTGTCCATAACTATTTATCAGAATTAGTTGTTGTTTAAACAATAATATATTCAATCAACTGAATTGGATTGAACAGCAGGCAAGGGTCTACGTAAGTTTTCTCCAAACATATAAGATAGTTAAATCTTATGTTTACAATAAACAATGACAGACATATGTATAGGCAGTAAGTTACAAACATATATACATTTCTTGGAGTGTAATGGTAAGATATTTATTACATTTTCGTTTTAGGTTATGAAAATAGAAAGAAAATTACATATTGTAAATATATTTTTTAATGTTAAGATCTCTTGCTATATTTTATGTTAGAATTGATATCATTAGTTGTATAATCTTTCTTTTTTTACTTTTTTTTTTGTTAACGCAATACAGACTACAGACGTTTAGATCCTAGATCCGTATTAAATCTGTTCAACATCCAAGTTTTCCTTCTGGACATGCTGCCGCTGAGACATAGCTGCTGAGCTGGCGTATTTCCACGCTTTACGTCCGTATCTTTTACAATTATTTCAACATATTTACTTTAAATTTCAACATATTAACTTAGACTTTTTATCTTAAAACTTCGACACATTTCGACTTAATATCGACATTTCAACTTGGCAACTTAAAATTACTAAATATGTTTTTGTGTACGTTTGCTCTGTAATTTAAGCGCATATTGCTGTAAGCGGCTACGTGGATCATTTTAAATGAATACCATTCATCATACACGAAACATGTGATAATGTAACATGTAAAACCGAAAACCACATTTAAATTACTTTATTCTGTGCGATGTTTGAGTGTTTGAGGTTTTAACATAAAAAAACCTAGTTATTTTCATTATGGAAACCGTAAAGAAAATATCATTCACTGCCAACTAAGAAATAAATCTAGTAATCTCAATAATCATCTTTTCCACAACTACCTATCTGAATCAAAAAAATGTCCAAAATGCAATTCTTCGGATGGAGATAACTTCCACTTGTTCTTCTCTTGTCCATCTTATTCAGCTATGAGAATCGAACTATTAAATTCATTAAAGGTATTCACAGAAACTATTAATCTAGATCTAATTTTAAATGGCTCTACAGATCTTCCGAACACCTCCAATATCTGGATTTTTGAAGCAGTCCATTATTTTATTAAAAGTACTCATATTGTTGTATAATATCAAATGATTGCATCAACTATACTTCGTATATATCATTTCCACATGAAACTGTATATAGTTTGGTTTTACAATGTATTATATTTATTTTTATTTTTATGTATATGTTATATTTATCGCTTTTTATTTTCTGTATCCTTGGGAAAAAACCTTATATAGGCTTTGCCTGTTGTTCAATCCTTTTCAAATGAATAAAATATTGTTTAAACTAAAATAATATTCGACCCGCGTGACGTATTTCATTGAAATGCCCGTGTTGGATAGTGTCTGTATTTTAAGTGTCTGTATTGCGTATATATAGATATTACCCTTGTGCTTTCGCACTCGTACAGGGGGCGTAAAATAATTGGTCGCAAAATAGAAGAAAAAATCCCAAATTTTATATATTTGCTTGAATCCGTGCAACTAAATTGCATACCTCACGCTACTCACCCAGAACTTTAGTATAAACCCAGCAAACACAAAACGTTTAGACAACATTCGTAATTGGTTCTAATATGGTTGCGTTCAGAATGTTTTTTTAAGCACGTTCTCCAAACGTTTGAAAAGGGTTCAGAGATAGACTGTACTTTTTTATAAACGTTCCAGAAACATCGCCAGAATGTTATCTTTTGACGTTTTAATTTGACTTTCATTCAACAATGACCGAACGTTATTTCCCAAGCCTCGTCAGACAACCTGTAAACGTCAGTAAATAATGTTCTTCTAACGTAACTATTCTAGCGTTTTAACTTATGATTCTTTGAACGTTAGTAATATATTTGTTTGTGACGTTATATTGATTTCAGTTTTCAAAACGTTCTGTTTTCCCAATCTAAAAACGTTAAAATTAAACGACAAATAAACCATTCCAATAAAGTTTCTAAAACTTTGTATTTCTATTTTACACATTCTTTACATCTTACATCATAAGCAAACGTAGCAGTAAAACATTAGATTAATGTTTCAACCCCGTTTTTTATGACATTATATCGTTGATACTGTGAAACGTTACTAAACATTAATTAATATCGTTCTAGTGACGTTTTGTATGACGTTATATCGCTGATACTGTGAGATGTTACTATCATACGTTGTAGCAATGTTTGCACATGGTCAGACAGTCGTAGAGACTGCCCGACAAAATGACCACTCCCCGTGCAAGGATAGGTTGGGACCCTGTTGAGGTCACATTTCTTATCCGATTTCATTGAAACTTGGGCGTATCGGATCGTAGCTTCCCGGATTATGGCCCCTAGTTTTACGTAAAATCGCTTTTGATTTTATCTTGTTCTCTGTCTATCTTGCCTGGCAACCGCTGGATAAGCAAACTGTTGACAGGTTGAACTAACGATTACAATATCAATGGGGAGAGTATCATACTTGTCACAAACATATGATATTGGTGACTCAAAGGACTAATCCAGGTTGTAAATTTTGTCAAATTTTAAAAGTATTTAACAACTTTGAAACTAATACACTCCAGGGGCCGGTTGCTCAAAGCTCCGTTATGTTAACGGATCATTAACTTTAACGGAGAGAAAGGTTGTTGCTGGAAGCCCCGTTAACTTTAACGTGTAGTTAACTTTGCGTTATATTTAACGGAGGTGTTGGTCTCCGTTATCTGTTTAATGATGGCATTAGTAAGCTGTAGCAAAAAGTCATAGATTACATTGTACCTTTGTAATTTTCTATAGAACATTCTAGAGGGTTGGGCGATGCGTGCCTAATTCCATTTTCTATAGGATGAAATTCTCTACTATTTTACAGAATTTTGGTTGCCTGTAGGAAATAATGGCCCCATAATTATGTAGTGCAAATCCCATAATTTTTTCTACAGATTTATGCTAAAATTTCTAAAGGGAAAAATAAAGTATTCTATGGTGTTTTCTGTAGTAAATTCTAGTTATCTTTTTGTCTTTAATCAAGTTTTGTGAACAGACTGCACAGTTAGTTGTCTCACTTGCTTCAGTTTCTTGTTAATACTAACTTCTATGAAGTTGTTATACATGTACATTGAATTCAAAAATTTAAAATTCAGCCAATGAACAAACAAAATTCTCTTGGATTAACTTTAATGAATCCGTTAGCTAACAGATAATGAAATTGACTTTCCAGCAACAGAAATTTAACGGACCGTTAACAAACGACAAGTTACCAAGATAACGATCCGTTAAACTCTAACGGATCGTTAAAATAACTTAATTTTGAGCAACCGGCCCCAGATCATTAAACCTGTTAAAGAGATTACCAAGATACTATTATGTCGAATTTTAAAAGTATACTCAAATTAAAAACTTGACATTTGGTTTAAGGCAACTATTTTAGTGTTATGTTGTGCACAGACGACCTTGACATCAACAGAAAGCAAGAAGACGTCTCGCCGAAATCCTTGACATTGATAACGTTCGTGATGTCACAGTACCCCCCAAAATGAAATTCACAGACTTGGAGAACAATCGGAATAAAGTGTTTAGTAACGGTTGTGGCCTCCTCTAGCGTCTCGTACTGCCACACAACGTCTTCTCATGGATTTCAGAACATTAGTAAACACTACCCGAGGAAGACGTCGCCACTTCTCAGCAAGAGCATGTTGAAGGTCCTGGAACGTCAGTGGTGGATTCAATTGCTGACGAACACGTCGACCCAGTTCGTCCCAGATGTGTTCAATAGGATTAAGGTCGGGGCTAAGCGACTTGGACACCGGCATTTCTTAAAAAATTCTGGGTAGCAATTGCTGTATGGGTTCGAGCATTGTCTTGTTGAAACGTTAGTCCAGGCCCATTTAAGTTCCCTTGCACAACAACAAGAGGAGAACGTCCATGTGCACAAAAAGAACCCCAAACCATGACGCTGCCGACACCAAATCGGTCAACTTAACGTTCATCTCCTCTGCGGTACACTCGGACCCTGCCATCGGCAAATCTCAAAGTCAATCAAATCGGTCAACTTCTCTGACGCATACTTGAGCGTAACGTTCACCTCGTCTGCGGTACACTCGGACCCTGTCATCGGCAAATCTCAAAGTGAATCGAGATTCGTCACTAAAGACATCCGAATTCCACTGTCTTTGAGTAAATCTTATGTGTCTTGTGGCCCACACAAGTCGGTTACGGCGATGAAGAGGTGTCAATATTGGTCTGGCGTGAACAATTAAAGGCTCTTGCAACAGTGACCGGCATTTTCTAACAAAGATGAAAATAACAATTTTAATTTGTTTTTCCAGTTCAAGTTATGTGTGCGTGTTCAGTTTAAGCAAACTTGCATCGATTGACCTCACGAGTTTGTGTTTCACGTGTTTTTCAGGTTTTTCATCTTTATATGCTCACGTGTTTCACGTGTTTTTCAGGTTTTTCATCTTTATAAGCTCAAAAGTCACGTGATCCACGTGACTTAACAATTTTATGAAATTAAAGGCTTCTTACAACTTACTATCGTTAGAAACACTTTAAAATTTATTTGACTTACCAGACAAAAAAATTGAAATTTGTTAAAATTCATCAGTGTCAAGTTTTTAATTTGGCTGAGTATAATTTAACAACTTTGAAACTAATACACTCCACAGCATTAAAAAGGCTTCTTACAACTTACTTTCGTTAGAAACACTTTAAAATTTATTTGACTTACCAGAAAAAAAAGTTGAAATTTGTTGAAATTCATCAGTGTCAAGTTTTTAATTTGGCTGAGTATATTTAACAACTTTGAAACTAATACACTCCCACAGCATTAAAACTGTTAAAGAGATTACCAAGATACTATTATGGTCTCGTGCAATTAAAACTCTTAAAGAGACCACCAAGATAATATATGGCCCCATGCATTAAAACTATTAAATTTACCATCAAGGTCCGATTCGTCCCATGCAATTAATATACTATTCAAAAAAAGTAGGGGATATTTGATTTTGGGGGCATAATACTAAAATATGCAAATGACTACGAAAAAAGTCACTATAGAACCTAACAGAAGAAACATTTCCAGTTACATGTGACGCCCAAACGCACCAATAGCTACCGCATGGAATGCAGGTGATGCTTGGGATCATCATGGGGGTCCAACCAAAGATTTGCACGACTCTGACTTTGAATGTTACAGTCATTGTGGCATTGAATTCCAGGGTGGAAACATCAGTTTAATTGTTTTAGTGACCAGAAAACAAATGTTGATATGCGTCGGCTTACCCAAAATGAAAGGTTACGTGCCCTTGGCATGCTACAGATCGGCACAACACAGGCGGTTGTGGCGCGGACGATGAATGTTTCTCAGTCTGTCATAAGCAGGCTATGGTCCAGATACCGTGATACACAATCTGTACAGGGCAGACCACGCTCAGGTCGACCAAGGGCGACAACTCAAGCCCAGGATCGATTTATCCGTACCTTGGCCTTGAGAAATCGTGTCATCACAGCAAATCAGTTCAGCGCTTGTCTTCAAACAGACACTGGTGTGAGAGTGAGTGGCCAGACGATTCGGAATCGACTGCATAGGGGTCACCTTCGCGCCCGACGTCCTCGCGTGATCCCTTGTTTGAGAGATCATCACATTCAGGCAAGACGTCGTTGGTGTAGGGATCGTCAACACTGGGATAATCGACGCTGGAGCAATGTGATGTTTTCAGATGAGTCAAGGTTCACTGTTGATTTTTTGGACAGACGTAGGAGGGTGTGGCGTCGTCGAAACGAGCGCTTCCAAGACGTTAACGTCATCAGACATGATCGATTTGGGAGTGGTTCTGTTATGGTGTGGGGAGGCATCACTGTTTCTGGAAGAACGGCTTTACATGTTGTTGCAGGGCGTGTTACAGGCCAGTACTACCGGGACAACATCTTGGCAGTCCATGTTGTGCAGTTCGCACGACGTCATGGCCGCCGTTTCATCTTCCAGGATGACAACGCAAGATGTCACAGGGCCAGGATCGTTACAGGTTACCTCCAACAACAGAACATCACCACATTACCTCTCCCCCATCGAGCATGTCTGGGACATGCTTGGACAGAGGTTACGTCAACGTCAACAACGTCCTGCCAATGTCCAAGAACTTGCTGCTGCGTTGCAACAGGAATGGGACAATCTGGACCAAAATGACCTTAGACGTCTCATTAGGAGTATGCCACGTCGGATCAATGCTTGTTTGGCAAACAGAGGAGGATTTACCCGTTACTGACTTGGTTGTGATGCTGTGGTAACTTTGCTGTTTGACCCCGGGTATCATTTTACCCTTATAATGGTCAGTCTGTGCCTTACTTAGTCTAACGATCATTTGGAATAAATCGATGAATGTGAACTTCATTTCATTTTGTCATTTGTTTCTTCGTCAGTTTCATTACGTGATTTTAATAACACTTAAAAATCAAATATCCCCTACTTTTTTTGAATAGTATACTATTAAAAAGACCATCAAGGTACGTAGAGGTCGCATGCATTAAAGCTAATAAAGAGACCATCAATATACTTAAAAGACACGATCGAAGTACGACGATGTGGTCTCATGCAATTAAAACTGTTAAAGAGCCATCAAGATTAGGAGGGGGGGGGGTGGATGACTGAATGGTCATAAAGTCTGCCATTGAGTCAACTGGCGTGGCTTCGATTCCCCGGTTGTACTTGACAAAGAGTAGGGCCGCCTGTCGAACCTCGTGTATTTTACCTCTTAAAGATTAGGAGGGGGGGTGGGGGTGGATGGCTGAATGGTCATAAAGTCTGCCATTGAGTCAACTGGCGTGGCTTCGATTCCCCGGTTGTACTTGACAAAGACTAGGGCCGCCTGTCGAACCTCGGGAATTTTACCTGTTAAAGAGCCATCAAGATTAGGAGGGGGGGGGGTGGATGGCTGAATGGTTAGCGTGTGCGCGCTGTATCATAAAGTCTGTCATTGAGTCAACTGGCGTGGCTTCGATTCCCCGGTGTACGTGACAAAGAGTAGGGTCGCCTGTCGAACCTCGTGAGTTTTCTCCGGGTCCTCCCACTGCTAAAGACCTCTACGCGCAAGCGAACTATTGAAATAAAATTAAACCATACGTTAGTCCCGAAATGACCTGTTGAGTGGACATTAAACCCCATCTCTCTCTCTCTCTATCCCGTTATACCGTTCCATCAACTGTAAGAACTACTCCGTCTTATTTTCATATCAGGTAAAAATTAAGGAAGGTGAGAGTACATTTTATTGGGACAAATTCTCTCTTGGACAACAGACCTATCGGGTCACTAAACTCTCGCCATTACCGTATTTAGACCGGACAGGCCCCCACAAGATCCAACTGTTTCCCGCAAAAATATAGACAATAGTCATCGGTATGGCATTTTTTATTCGCACTGGTCGCGAAAGCTTTGAACACTGATTTATCATTGCTGATAGTCATGTTTGTGAGCACGTGGGAGCCCTGTATTGGGGGATCCACGAATGTATTTTTTTATCTAAATTCATCCAGGTTACTTACCCTGCCTACTAGTGGAAGAAATAGCTAGGATCACTAGTACATATGGCCTCAGATATTGAGTAGTACTCTTCAAAAAATAAGTAGGGGATATTTAGAAACAATATATAAACTGGGGAAATGCACTGATGTTTTTATTAGAAGTAACCAGTGTATGTTAATAATAGGCCAATTGCCTACACATGAACATAAACAGTTCATATGAGCGGCTTAGGCCGCCTTCGGCTCGTCCAGATGTTCAACCATAGTTCAACTAGGTCTCGACCATGCGCACCCGAACTTGAAATGGTTAGACTATAGTCGGTTGAGGCTGGTCAAGTCAGATTTAAAATGGCGTCCCGCGACAAAACATATGTTGTTATGAAATTGTTATATGAAGATAGAACGTATACTACCAATGTTGCCCAAGAACCTGAGACTTATTTAAATTCACATAACATATTTAAGTAGTTTCCATATTATATAGAGTGAATAATCATGTTTTGTCAATCAATTCGACCAAGGATTAAATCCACCAAGGCTGATGTCAGACTGAAATTGTGAAAGTGACAGTATTATAGTAAAAATATTTCATCCATTTGTGAATTTTATTTGGAAAAACAGTAACACAAACAAACGATTTTGTTCATTAAATACATCAGTTTGATATACATTGTAAATATAAATTATGTAACTGTAATTAAACTCTGGATATACAGTTGATTTGTTTATTTTATTGTCTGGAGATAACTCGGTCACTAACTCAACTGTCAGTAGATTTCTTGAAATCGTCGTTATCATATATTCTACTTCTAGTACAGCCTTTTCAGCATAGTCAGAAACTTTTGGCAAACGTTCCGGGAATTTTTCTCCAAGGAATGATGTGGTCATATCCAAAGCTTTCATTAAGAAAAATTGCGTTTTCGTTAAGTAAAAGGTTTTGTAGCAATTCATTAAGAGAACGGCGACCATTTTGACGACTATGATCGAACTAGCTTCCGTTCGGATGTAGTGAATTATACTCTGCCGTATAGTCGTGACCATACAAGCGCACCCGAAGGCTGCCTTATCTGACGGCCCCATTTTACTCGAAAAGAGATACACTGTCAAAAGTGAAAATGGACGTTTTTGAATTTTGTCTAAATAATGAGTAATTGCTCCACCAATCCTCAGATATTCAGCAATTCGTCGTGGCGTGCTCCTAATCAACCGTTCAATCCAATCACGATTTGGGGCAATCTGATCAACTCATCTTGCAGTGCCACGGCCAATTCTTGCAGTGTTGTCGGTTGACGTTGACGTTGACGAACACGTCTCCCGACCATGTCCCATACATGCTCTATCGGGGAAAGGTCAGGACTCATGGCTGGCCAAGGCATATGGACAATATGGTGACGCTGGAGGTAGTCATTCACGACACAAGCGGTGGGCACGGGCATTATCATCCTGAAAGATGAAACGTCGACCTGTAGAATGAGGAACTATCGGTGCCAGGATGTGGCCATTGTAGTACACACCAGTGACCCTTCCTTGAAAAATATGCAAGTCCGTTCTGCCAGTCATTGTGATTCCTCCCCACACCATAACGACCTTCGCCTGATTTTGTCATGATGTCTGACATTAACGTTAGCATGACGGCACATGGCGCTTATTTACATATCCGCCAAATGCGAACACGCCAATCCAGAGTAAATCTGGACTCATCTGAGAACATTACACGCGCCCATCGACGATTACCCCAACGATTACAGGCTGTGACACATTAAGCATGTTGGTTACTGCTCGCCCGTTATCAGTAATTCCCAATAAGGCTGTGGCACATAAAAGATTTTTTTTTCCAAAACCAGAATTGAAATTCATTTAATAGTTTATATTTTTCAAAATATTCTGTAATTTGAGAACTTTTGACGTTCATCATGTTTAAGACGTCTCATTGCAAACATGGATAGGATAAACCAGCGCGGAAGTTTTCATCAACCCTTCCTTGAAGTGTCAAATTTAGGTTCTCAATGGATTTTTATCTAACATTACAGTGTCGAACATTGGAACAGAATTTGTTGACCAAAGATTTAGCACTTAAACAGGCTAAGAAAAGGATCAGTCAACTAGAGACATATATCGGAATACTTGCTTACAATGTCAAAGTTAGAGTACCAGACAGAATCTGATATAAATATGCGAATTGTTCAGAAAATGCACAATGACCGAGCAGCTAGCCACCATACCTACTCGATTATGTTGCAGAAACGATCTATGGGCTTAGAATCGTTTGTTTTCTCAAATGGCAGGCTTCCGGTAGTTTTAGCGGCAATATCTTTTAGGTTACTAGATGGATTCTTATCTAACATTACAGGAATGTAGTAAACTATGAATAATAATAACTCCGCGATTTTACTTTCAGTGTCGAATATTGGAACAGAATTTGTTGACCAAAGATTTAGCACTTAAACAGGCTAAGAAAAGGATCAGTCAACTAGAGACATATGTCAGAATACGTGCTTACAATGCCAAAGTTAGAGTACCAGAATCGGATATAAATATGCGAATTGTTCAGAAAATGCACAATGACCAAGCAGCTAGCCACCATACATCCTCCATTATGTGGCAGACACGATCTATGAGCTTAGAATCGGCGGAAAAGCATTCTGTCCAAGAAGTACCAGTTGGAACAAATTCTACAGCGACTTCAAAAGAGAAAAGAAACAGAACACTGGCCAATAACCCAAGAAAGTGTACTATGATTTCGAAACAAAACGATATTTCTGAAAAATCTTTGTTTGAATATCAGTCTTTAGCTTGTAACCCAGACGCTTCAAAAGAATTAGATGATTTGACCAGTACAGAAATTATAAATTTTAAACCAAGTCCTAATTCAGAAGGATATTCAGGAAACAATAGAGAAACAACAAATACGTGTCTTGGAAGTAAGATACCCTCTTCTAAAATGAATATTTCGGAGACGGGTAATCATCTAAGGGTGGCTAATGTCAAAGGGCTTGCTTAAACTCCATCAATTGATTTACAGTATGGACAATTCGAGCACGAAGAGAAACACATTGCAGTTGGATTCTTTGGACAGAAACACCGAAAGCAACAGAGATCATTCCCCACACCAAAGCTTAACCCTACTTAATAAAAACAAAAACTCAGGGGATGAAGGACCAGTGGATACTGTGATCGGTTATGATGAAGAACTTAATCATTTTATCGACATGTTTCTTAAAAGCAACACATTCGATTTTACTAACTCAATTAGTGACAGTAGCGGTGAAAATAGTTCTGGTGACAATGATCTGTAAAGTGTCATTTTTCTAAACGTTTTCCATCATATTGTCCTAATTTGTTATTTGTCCATAACTATTTATCAGAATTAGTTGTTGTTTAAACAATAATATATTCAATCAACTGAATTGGATTGAACAGCAGGCAAGGGTCTACGTAAGTTTTCTCCAAACATATAAGATAGTTAAATCTTATGTTTACAATAAACAATGACAGACATATGTATAGGCAGTAAGTTACAAACATATATACATTTCTTGGAGTGTAATGGTAAGATATTTATTACATTTTCGTTTTAGGTTATGAAAATAGAAAGAAAATTACATATTGTAAATATATTTTTTAATGTTAAGATCTCTTGCTATATTTTATGTTAGAATTGATATCATTAGTTGTATAATCTTTCTTTTTTTACTTTTTTTTTTGTTAACGCAATACAGACTACAGACGTTTAGATCCTAGATCCGTATTAAATCTGTTCAACATCCAAGTTTTCCTTCTGGACATGCTGCCGCTGAGACATAGCTGCTGAGCTGGCGTATTTCCACGCTTTACGTCCGTATCTTTTACAATTATTTCAACATATTTACTTTAAATTTCAACATATTAACTTAGACTTTTTATCTTAAAACTTCGACAAATTTCGACTTAGTATCGACATTTCAACTTGGCAACTTAAAATTACTAAATATGTTTTTGTGTACGTTTGCTCTGTAATTTAAGCGCATATTGCTGTAAGCGGCTACGTGGATCATTTTAAATGAATACCATTCTTCATACACGAAACATGTGATAATGTAACATGTAAAACCGAAAACCACATTTAAATTACTTTATTCTGTGCGATGTTTGAGTGTTTGAGGTTTTAACATAAAAAAACCTAGTTACTTTCATTATGGAAACCGTAAAGAAAATATCATTCACTGCCAACTAAGAAATAAATCTAGTAATCTCAATAATCATCTTTTCCACAACTACCTATCTGAATCAAAAAAATGTCCAAAATGCAATTCTTCGGATGGAGATAACTTCCACTTGTTCTTCTCTTGTCCATCTTATTCAGCTATGAGAATCGAACTATTAAATTCATTAAAGGTATTCACAGAAACTATTAATCTAGATCTAATTTTAAATGGCTCTACAGATCTTCCGAACACCTCCAATATCTGGATTTTTGAAGCAGTCCATTATTTTATTAAAAGTACTCATATTGTTGTATAATATCAAATGATTGCATCAACTATACTTCGTATATATCATTTCCACATGAAACTGTATATAGTTCGGTTTTACAATGTATTATATTTATTTTTATTTTTATGTATATGTTATATTTATCGCTTTTTATTTTCTGTATCCTTGGGAAAAAACCTTATATAGGCTTTGCCTGTTGTTCAATCCTTTTCAAATGAATAAAATATTGTTTAAACTAAAATAATATTCGACCCGCGTGACGTATTTCATTGAAATGCCCGTGTTGGATAGTGTCTGTATTTTAAGTGTCTGTATTGCGTATATATAGATATTACCCTCGTGCTTTCGCACTCGTACAGGGGGCGTAAAATAATTGGTCGCAAAATAGAAGAAAAAATCCCAAATTTTATATATTTGCTTGAATCCGTGCAACTAAATTGCATACCTCACGCTACTCACCCAGAACTTTAGTATAAACCCAGCAAACACAAAACGTTTTGACAACATTCGTAATTGGTTCTAATATGGTTGCGTTCAGAATGTTTTTTTAAGCACGTTCTCCAAACGTTCGAAAAGGGTTCAGAGATAGACTGTACTTTTTTATAAACGTTCCAGAAACATCGCCAGAATGTTATCTTTTGACGTTTTAATTTGACTTTCATTCAACAATGACCGAACGTTATTTCCCAAGCCTCGTCAGACAACCTGTAAACGTCAGTAAATAATGTTCTTCTAACGTAACTATTCTAGCGTTTTAACTTATGATTCTTTGAACGTTAGTAATATATTTGTTTGTGACGTTATATTGATTTCAGTTTTCAAAACGTTCTGTTTTCCCAATCTAAAAACGTTAAAATTAAACGACAAATAAACCCTTCCAATAAAGTTTCTAAAACTTTGTATTTCTATTTTACACAATCTTTACATCTTACATCATAAGCAAACGTAGCAGTAAAACATTAGATTAATGTTTCAACCCCGTTTTTTATGACATTATATCGTTGATACTGTGAAACGTTACTAACATTAATTAATATCGTTCTAGTGACGTTTTGTATGACGTTATATCGCTGATACTGTGAGATGTTACTATCATACGTTGTAGCAATGTTTGCACATGGTCAGACAGTCGTAGAGACTGCCCGACAAAATGACCACTCCCCGTGCAAGGATAGGTTGGGACCCTGTTGAGGTCACATTTCTTATCCGATTTCATTGAAACTTGCGCGTATCGGATCGTAGCTTCCCGGATTATGGCCCCTAGTTTTACGTAAAATCGCTTTTGATTTTATCTTGTTCTCTGTCTATCTTGCCTGGCAACCGCTGGATAAGCAAACTGTTGACAGGTTGAACTAACGATTACAATATCAATGGGGAGAGTATCATACTTGTCACAAACATATGATATTGGTGACTCAAAGGACTAATCCAGGTTGTAAATTTTGTCAAATTTTAAAAGTATTTAACAACTTTGAAACTAATACACTCCAGGGGCCGGTTGCTCAAAGCTCCGTTATCTTTTAACGATCCGTTAACGGATCATTAACTTTAACGGAGAGAAAGGTTGTTGCTGGAAGCCCCGTTAACTTTAACGTGTAGTTAACTTTGCGTTATATTTAACGGAGGTGTTGGTCTCCGTTATCTGTTTAATGATGGCATTAGTAAGCTGTAGCAAAAAGTCATAGATTACATTGTACCTTTGTAATTTTCTATAGAACATTCTAGAGGGTTGGGCGATGCGTGCCTAATTCCATTTTCTATAGGATGAAATTCTCTACTATTTTACAGAATTTTGGTTGCCTGTAGGAAATAATGGCCCCATAATTATGTAGTGCAAATCCCATAATTTTTCCTACAGATTTATGCTAAAATTTCTAAAGGAAAAAATAAAGTATTCTATGGTGTTTTCTGTAGTAAATTCTAGTTATCTTTTTGTCTTTAATCAAGTTTTGTGAACAGACTGCACAGTTAGTTGTCTCACTGGCTTCAGTTTCTTGTTAATACTAACTTCTATGAAGTTGTTATACATGTACATTGAATTCAAAAATTTAAAATTCAGCCAATGAACAAACAGTATTCTCTTGGATTAACTTTAATGAATCCGTTAGCTAACAGATAATGAAATTGACTTTCCAGCAACAGAAATTTAACGGACCGTTAACAAACGACAAGTTACCAAGATAACGATCCGTTAAACTCTAACGGATCGTTAAAATAACTTAATTTTGAGCAACCGGCCCCAGATCATTAAACCTGTTAAAGAGATTACCAAGATACTATTATGTCGAATTTTAAAAGTATACTCAAATTAAAAACTTGACATTTGGTTTAAGGCAACTATTTTAGTGTTATGTTGTGCACAGACGACCTTGACAGTGTTTAGTAACGGTTGTGGCCTCCTCTAGCGTCTCGTACTGCCACACAACGTCTTCTCATGGATTTCAGAACATTAGTAAACACTACCCGAGGAAGACGTCGCCACTTCTCAGCAAGAGCATGTTGAAGGTCCTGGAACGTCAGTGGTGGATTCAATTGCTGACGAACACGTCGACCCAGTTCGTCCCAGATGTGTTAAATAGGATTAAGGTCGGGGCTAAGCGACTTGGACACCGGCATTTCTTAAAAAATTCTGGGTAGCAATTGCTGTATGGGGTCGAGCATTGTCTTGTTGAAACGTTAGTCCAGGCCCATTTAAGTTCCCTTGCACAACAACAAGAGGAGAACGTCCATGTGCACAAAAAGAACCCCAAACCATGACGCTGCCGACACCAAATCGGTCAACTTAACGTTCATCTCCTCTGCGGTACACTCGGACCCTGCCATCGGCAAATCTCAAAGTCAATCAAATCGGTCAACTTCTCTGACGCATACTTGAGCGTAACGTTCACCTCGTCTGCGGTACACTCGGACCCTGTCATCGGCAAATCTCAAAGTGAATCGAGATTCGTCACTAAAGACATCCGAATTCCACTGTCTTTGAGTAAATCTTATGTGTCTTGTGGCCCACACAAGTCGGTTACGGCGATGAAGAGGTGTCAATATTGGTCCATTATAGGGCCTCCGAGCTCGAAGACCAGCAGCCTGCAAGCGATTTCGAACAGTTTGTGTAGTTACCCTTCCACCAAACATCTGTCTACTTGTGGAGGTTGCAGTGACAAATCTGTTTCTAAGATGACGTAATCGTATTGCTTGATCTTCCTGGACGGTCGGCAATAGTTCCAGTTTGAAGCACTCTCATTCTAAGATTAATTATTGTCTGGCGTGAACAATTAAAGGCTCTTGCAACAGTGACCGGCATTTTCTAACAAAGATGAAAATAACAATTTTAATTTGTTTTTCCAGTTCAAGTTATGTGTGCGTGTTCAGTTTAAGCAAACTTGCATCGATTGACCTCACGAGTTTGTGTTTCACGTGTTTTTCAGGTTTTTCATCTTTATATGCTCACGTGTTTCACGTGTTTTTCAGGTTTTTCATCTTTATAAGCTCAAAAGTCACGTGATCCACGTGACTTAACAATTTTATGAAATTAAAGGCTTCTTACAACTTACTATCGTTAGAAACACTTTAAAATTTATTTGACTTACCAGAAAAAAAAATTGAAATTTGTTAAAATTCATCAGTGTCAAGTTTTTAATTTGGCTGAGTATATTTAACAACTTTGAAACTAATACACTCCACAGCATTAAAAAGGCTTCTTACAACTTACTATCGTTAGAAACACTTTAAAATTTATTTGACTTACCAGAAAAAAAAGTTGAAATTTGTTGAAATTCATCAGTGTCAAGTTTTTAATTTGGCTGAGTATATTTAACAACTTTGAAACTAATACACTCCCACAGCATTAAAACTGTTAAAGAGATTACCAAGATACTATTATGGTCTCGTGCAATTAAAACTCTTAAAGAGACCACCAAGATAATATATGGCCCCATGCATTAAAACTATTAAATTTACCATCAAGGTCCGATTCGTCCCATGCAATTAATATACTATTCAAAAAAAGTAGGGGATATTTGATTTTGGGGGCATAATACTAAAATATGCAAATGACTACGAAAAAAGTCACTATAGAACCTAACAGAAGAAACATTTCCAGTTACATGTGACGCCCAAACGCACCAATAGCTACCGCATGGAATGCAGGTGATGCTTGGGATCATCATGGGGGTCCAACCAAAGATTTGCACGACTCTGACTTTGAATGTTACAGTCATTGTGGCATTGAATTCCAGGGTGGAAACATCAGTTTAATTGTTTTAGTGACCAGAAAACAAATTTTGATATGCGTCGGCTTACCCAAAATGAAAGGTTACGTGCCCTTGGCATGCTACAGATCGGCACAACACAGGCGGTTGTGGCATGCTACAGATCGGCACAACACAGGCGGTTGTGGCGCGGACGATGAATGTTTCTCAGTCTGTCATAAGCAGGCTATGGTCCAGATACCGTGATACACAATCTGTACAGGGCAGACCACGCTCAGGTCGACCAAGGGCGACAACTCAAGGCCAGGATCGATTTATCCGTACCTTGGCCTTGAGAAATCGTGTCATCACAGCAAATCAGATCAGCGCTCGTCTTCAAACAGACACTGGTGTGAGAGTGAGTGGCCAGACGATTCGGAATCGACTGCATAGGGGTCACCTTCGCGCCCGACGTCCTCGCGTGATCCCTTGTTTGAGAGATCATCACATTCAGGCAAGACGTCGTTGGTGTAGGGATCGTCAACACTGGGATAATCGACGCTGGAGCAATGTGATATTTTCAGATGAGTCAAGGTTCACTGTTGATTTTTTGGACAGACGTAGGAGGGTGTGGCGTCGTCGAAACGAGCGCTTCCAAGACGTTAACGTCATCAGACATGATCGATTTGGGAGTGGTTCTGTTATGGTGTGGGGAGGCATCACTGTTTCTGGAAGAACGGCTTTACATGTTGTTGCAGGGCGTGTTACAGGCCAGTACTACCGGGACAACATCTTGGCAGTCCATGTTGTGCAGTTCGCAGGACGTCATGGCCGCCGTTTCATCTTCCAGGATGACAACGCAAGATGTCACAGGGCCAGGATCGTTACAGGTTACCTCCAACAACAGAACATCACCACATTACCTTGGCCAGCACTGAGTCCCGACCTCTCCCCCATCGAGCATGTCTGGGACATGCTTGGACAGAGGTTACGTCGACATCAACAACGTCCTGCCAATGTCCAAGAACTTGCTGCTGCGTTGCAACAGGAATGGGACAATCTGGACCAAAATGACCTTAGACGTCTCATTAGGAGTATGCCACGTCGGATCAATGCTTGTTTGGCAAACAGAGGAGGATTTTTACCCGTTACTGACTTGGTTGTGATGCTGTGGTAACTTTGCTGTTTGACCCCGGGTATCATTTTACCCTTATAATGGTCAGTCTGTGCCTTACTTAGTCTAACGATCATTTGGAATAAATCGATGAATGTGAACTTCATTTCATTTTGTCATTTGTTTCTTCGTCAGTTTCATTACGTGACTTTAATAACACTTAAAAATCAAATATCCCCTACTTTTTTTGAATAGTATACTATTAAAAAGACCATCAAGGTACGTAGAGGTCGCATGCATTAAAGCTAATAAAGAGACCATCAATATACTTAAAAGACACGATCGAAGTACGACGATGTGGTCTCATGCAATTAAAACTGTTAAAGAGCCATCAAGATTAGGAGGGGGGGGGGGGTGGATGACTGAATGGTCATAAAGTCTGCCATTGAGTCAACTGGCGTGGCTTCGATTCCCCGGTTGTACTTGACAAAGAGTAGGGCCGCCTGTCGAACCTCGTGTATTTTACCTCTTAAAGATTAGGAGGGGGGGGGGGGTGGGGGTGGATGGCTGAATGGTCATAAAGTCTGCCATTGAGTCAACTGGCGTGGCTTCGATTCCCCGGTTGTACTTGACAAAGACTAGGGCCGCCTGTCGAACCTCGTGAATTTTACCTGTTAAAGAGCCATCAAGATTAGGAGGGGGGGGGGGATGGCTGAATGGTTAGCGTGTGCGCGCTGTATCATAAAGTCTGTCATTGAGTCAACTGGCGTGGCTTCGATTCCCCGGTGTACGTGACAAAGAGTAGGGTCGCCTGTCGAACCTCGTGAGTTTTCTCCGGGTCCTCCCACTGCTAAAGACCTCTACGCGCAAGCGAACTATTGAAATAAAATTAAACCATACGTTAGTCCCGAAATGACCTGTTGAGTGGACATTAAACCCCATCTCTCTCTCTCTATCCCGTTATACCGTTCCATCAACTGTAAGAACTCCGTCTTATTTTCATATCAGGTAAAAATTAAGGAAGGTGAGAGTACATTTTATTGGGACAAATTCTCTCTTGGACAACAGACCTATCGGGTTACTAAACTCTCGCCATTACCGTATTTAGACCGGACAGGCCCCCACAAGATCCAACTGTTTCCCGCAAAAATATAGACAATAGTCATCGGTATGGCATTTTTTATTCGCACTGGTCGCGAAAGCTTTGAACACTGATTTATCATTGCTGATAGTCATGTTTGTGAGCACGTGGGAGCCCTGTATAGGAGCTTTTACGCGTGACGTATTTCCGCTGTCTATTTTTAGCCTGGCCTTTTTCAACACGGGTCTTAACATGGTAAATGCTAGGGAAAATGTTTTTTTCCCTTTTTTTCTCTTTATACAAAAACTGTTCTTGAATGCCACTCTTGTGGTAAGTTGCGTGTAGCATTCGTAATAAATTACCAATTTCAAATCGTGTCTAAATTATTTTTGTTTCGTTTTATTGACGATATACTGCGTTTTAGCAGACGATATATTTCAAGCTAAAAGCTGAAGGGTGAATGATAGAGGCCCGGCCGCAGCTGCCCGGTTGGCGCGAAAATGTCGTATTGTCTGGTACAAATGTCGTGATGTCGGGTTGTCGGCCATGCTCCTCACAATATACCGTATGATTATGAACACTGATCCTGGTTACTCCCTGCCGGCCTGGCAAAGAACAGTATCTAGTCGTGCAAATAGGGCATAAACACAAGCTCCTGGTATCTAGTCGTGCAGATGGGGCAAAAACACAAGCTCATGTGTACACATTGGCGTACACATAAAAGTACCATTTACAGTTGACATTCGATGAAGAAATGCGACTGTCTATTGAAAATTTCCACCATAGCACTCTACAAAGCGTATGCCTATCTTCAATTGACCGATCGGTGCAGAAAAGTAGGAAAATGAAATGAATTGGGGTTTAACGTCCTAATGTTCTGCTCCGACTGGGCTAATGCGGGAACATTGTCCGGTAGCGGCGCTACTTTTACGTACACGCCGATATGTACATGAGACGTTTGTTTTTTGTCCCATCCAAAATGACTATAAGTTATCCCTTGCCAGAACCCTCCCCTGTCAATGAGGAATCATGAATGGTGAATACCATTAAAAGACTAAACCCTCACAGGGCCGGCGGAGCCAATTCTTGGTTGGGGGCGGGGGGCTACCATCCGAGGTCCCTCTTCGAGGGTCCAGGGGCCGCCTAGGCTCTTGGGGGTCTAGATCGTGGGAGACACTTTCGGGGCGATTTCTGGCTAATAAACTACTCAGCAATGAAGTGAAATTTATTTCTTTTTAAACTCCCTTATCATAAAAACACAGTCGATGGTGGTTTAATCATGTGATGCTGGACAAAAAATGCATAATAATATAGGCAACCAAGGTTGTGGACACTCTAGATGTCATCCGATTTTGATGAAACTTACCTTGTATGTTTATTACCGAAAGATCTCGGTTTCTTTCGATTTTGGCGCATACAGGACCGTCACTTCCTAGATTATGGCCCCTGTTTGTACGAACAATCACATTTAGTTAGTGGACCCTGTAAAAATAACAGTTGTTATTTGACTGTAAAAACCGTTCAACAATATCAGGTCACATTTTTTTACCGATATTGACGAAACTTGAAATATAGGTCTTTCTCCCAAAGATTTCGGTTTTGTTACTTTCGATATTGGCATAATAGCCGGCAATACTATATACCGGAAAATACCGGAAAACACAGGTAAACACCGGAAAACAACCGGAAAACACCATTTTATACTGAATACCGGAAAAAACCATTTTATACTGAATACCGGAAAACCCCGGAAAAACACTAAATACCGGAAAACATCCTAAATACCGGAAAACACCCTAAATAGGTAACCCGGAGCCTGGTCCTCTGTGTGCGGTTTTGGACCAAGTGAGCGCCGATGAAGGAAGGTCAAGGTCATTACGATGTTCGTTTTACAAATAGCCGACCCCCCCCCCCCCAAAAAAAGAAATTTTTTTGACGAAAAAATTTTCTGTCACAAAAAAAAAAAAAATCGAATTTTCCGAAAAATTGGTTTTACAAAAAAACATTCCGTAGAAAATAATTTTCAGAGAAAAAAACTTGGGGTTTTTTTTTGAGAGAAATTTGGGAGAAGAAATTTTTCTTTGACCGTTAGGCGGTCGTTCGCTTGTATGTTAATGAACTTATTTCATCAGCGCTCACCTGGTCCAAAACCACACACGAGGACCAAACTCCGCATTACTAAATGGCTACCGGAAAACTTAGAAGAGTAAACTGTGCCCGAGATTTTTTTTAGAGAGCGCGCCGCGCCGCGCCGCTCCGGGAGGGATCATCGTCAGGGTGGGACGGGGATGGAATTGTCCAGTCACGTGACGAACATAGATCTTCCGTTCCTCAACCCATATTATTTCCACAGTCATTGTCATTAATCACAAATTACGGGATGATATACGAAAATGCAGGTTTACTTTGAAATAGTGAAAATGATACTTTTCCATCTACAATCTTCAGATCAAAGGATGCAAATTCTTACACAGTGCAGCATAATTTGTGCAAAAGAAGACATCTCGAATATCATCGATTGTCGGAAAAAACATTTTCTCGGGGACATTTTTTTTCCGAATACGCATTCGGTGTAAGTCTTCAGCCACCAGGAAGTGGTTAACGTAGTAATGTTTTATTACGATAGTAGTACATAAAACAAATTGGTTGCCAGAGGTTCTCCGGGGGAAATTAGCCTCATCGGCTAGAGTCCTCTATTTCACAAACAAAAACATCAATTGCTTCCTTGAAAATTTATCGATCAACCCTTTTCACAGACGTCCAGCTTACCACTTCCCGTCAATGCAGTAAGATAGAATATGTAGTTTTCTCATGGACAATTGGGCGAAAGTTGGGGTTTTCTCAAGGAAAACTGGTCAACGAGTTGGGGAAAAAAGCTCGAAAAGTAATCCAGAAAAAAATCCTGTGTGCGGCCCTCGGAATATGATGGAATATGTTGAATATTATTATGGTTCAAGGGATTATATTTGACCCTGGAATGAAAGTAAGCTCAGAAACAAGTAGATTTTTAGCCCTTCCAACGAGATGGATAGCTCTTGGAAAGGATAGACACTTTTCAGATTACAGCCTGTCCGAGAATTGTGTGGCATCCATTTCGTTTGATGATTAGGACACATAGCGGTTAAACCTGGAACTTCAACTCGAACTATTCAGAGATTTATTAACTCGCTTTTGATGATACTAGCTGTTTTATGATGCGATTTTTTGTTACCTAGGGAGGAGTTGGCCTAATCGTGCCTTCCACTAATTCGTACAACCCTGGTGCCAGCGTTACTAGTAAGAATCAGAGACCGGCGCAACCGGCATATAACGGGGCCCTCAGAGGGCTGTGTTTAAACTACTGAAATACTGAAACACTGAAATCTACTGAAATTTACTGAAAACTAAAATTAAAATACAAAATAAAATATGGTCAATGATGGAGGTAGACTGATTACGTCTTTTAAAACATTCAAAGCATAATAGACATCAACAAAATTTTGCAGAAAAAAAAACGGATTTTTTTTTTTTTTGTGTGTGTGTGTGTGTGTGTGTGTGTGTGGGGGGGGGGGCTATTTGTAAAACGAACATCGTAATGACCTTGACCTTCCTTCATCGGCGCTCACTTGGTCCAAAACCGCACACAGAGGACCAGGCTACGGGTTACCTATTTAGGGTGTTTTCCGGTATTTAGGATGTTTTCCGGTATTTAATGTTGTTCCTGTGTTTTCCGGTATTCAGTATAAAATTGTGTTTTCCGGTTGTTTTCCGGTTGTTTTCCGGTGTTTCCGGTATATAGTATGGCCCCATAATAGCTTACGTTCACTCTAGAGGTCACAATTTTCATCCTTTCCATATTCGCGCATATCGAATTGTAAATCCCTGGATTATAGCCCCTGGTTATACGAAAAATCGCGTTTTTAGCTTTTGCAGGTTACAATTTTTATCCGATTTAAAAGGCGTTCGAATACATTCACCGTTATCACATTTCCTGAAAATCGGACCGAGCTGCCTAAAAAAGTGGTCGCCCCCATAAACGCATGTCCCAGGTTAGAGGTCGGAACTGGAAGATGATATTTATGGAATTCTGCAAAGGGTCATAGGGCAGGTACCCATCGAATTTGAAGCTGATACCAGCCCCTATGGGTAATAGGTCAATAAAATTTTGAGGGTGTGTAGTATGGGTCCGGCGACACACTGGCGGCACAAATAGGACCGATCGGCTATGTGGTTCGAAATTTACATACGTTCTCCGACGCAACTCGAGTTCAATATAGCGATGTGTCGTATCTGTCTGAACTCTATTCGGCCTGAGTGGGAATTGATATCCAGTGGGTCTCTTTTGACCAACAGTCTAAGTGGGCCACCGTCTCTCTAGGAGTTACTAATTTTATCAGGATATCTTGAGAGATTAATTCTTATTCGGTCAATCTCTTTTGACCAAGGGGACAAATGGGGCACCTTCTCTCTTATCTTCTCAGCAGAACTGTTGATTGGGACTATTAAATTTCAACTTCGAATCCGGACTTTGGCTTCCCCACAGCAAAACAATGGGAATTGCCATTTTTGGACGGCACAGGAAGGTCATTTTTTTTGGCTTCCGTGCGGTTCCTCTATTGTTATCACGGGAGACTATGCCTGCATATGTTTAAAATGAAAAAGAGGCCACCTTAGCAATATGATCCCGAACAGGTCCAAATTTGGCTTAAACATGGGTGATGTGCTACCAATTGCCACCATGAAAGGGGTCGGGTGTAGCGTTAATCCATCTAAAAACATGGCGAAAATGTAAAAAGTCAACTTTGGCATTTGAGTTCCCCAGAGAAAAGCCCATAACTAGCTCCTATTTGTAGTAGGTCAATAAAAGTTGGCGCGAAAATGTCGTACTGTCTGGTACAAATGTCGTGATGTCGGGTTGTCGGCCATGCTCCTCACAAAGGACCGTATAATTACGTACACTGATCCTGGTTATTCCCTGCCGGCCTGGCAAAGACCAGTATTTAGTCGTGCAGATGGGGCAAAAACAAACGCTCCTGGTATCTAGTCGTGCAGATGGGGCAAAAACACAAGCTCCTGTTTACACATTGGCGTACACATAAAAGTACCCTTTACAGTTGACATTCGATGAAGAAATGCACTCTACAAAGCGTATGCCTATCTTCAATTGACCGATCGGTGCAGAAAAGTAGAAAAATGAAATGAATTGGAGTTTAACGTCCTAATGTTCTGCTCCGACTGGGCTAATGAGGGAACATTGTCCGGTAGCCGCGCTACGGTCTACACTTCTATTCAGTTCCAACTTTACGTACACGCCGATATGTACATGAGACGTTGGTTTTTTGTCCCATCCAAACGACTATAAGTTATCCCTTGCCAGACCCTCCTCTGTCAATGAGGAATCATGAAGGTGAATACCATTAAAAGACTAAACCCTCACAGGGCCGGCGGAAGCAATTCTTGGTTGTGGGGGCTACCATTCGAGGTCCTTAAGCGAGGGTCCATGGGCCGCCTAGGCTCTTGGGGGTCTAGATCGTGGGAGACACTTTCGGGGCGATTTCTGGCTAATAAACTACTCAGCAATGAAGTGAAATTTATTTCTTTTTAAACTCCCTTATCATAAAAATACAGTCGATGGTGGTTAAATCATGTGATGCTGGACTTGACAAAAAATGCATAATAATATAGGCTACCAAGGTTGTGGACACTCTAGATGTCATCCGATTTTGATGAAACTTACAATGTATGTTTATTACGGAAAGATCTCGGTTTCTTTCGATTTTGGCGCATACTGGACCGTCACTTCCTGGATTATGGCCCCTGTTTGTACGAACAATCACATTTAGTTTGTGGACCCTGTAAAAGTAACAGTTGTTATTTGACTGTAAAAACCGTTCAACAATATCAGGTCACAATTTTTAACCGATATTGACGAAACTTGAAATATAGGTATTTCTCCCACAGATCTCGGTTTTGTTACTTTCGATATTGGCATAAATCGGACCATAACTTCATAGATTATCTTTGATTGTACGAAAAATCACGTTTTTAGCTTACGTTCACTCTAGAAGTCACAATTTTCATCATTTCCATATTCGCGCATATCGAATTGTAAATTCCTGGATTATAGCCCCTGGTTATACGAAAAATCGCGTTTTTAGCTTTTGCAGGTTACAATTTTTATCCGATTTAAAAGGCGTTCGAATACATTCACCGTTAACACATTTCCTGAAAATCGGACCGAGCTGCCTAAAAAAGTGGTCGCCCCCATAAACGCATGTCTCAGGTTAGATCTAAATATCACGACCACCTACAGATTTCGCCAATCCTAACCAAAGCTCTAGTCCAAATAGAATGCAATAAATAGGAGAGTTACGTTCCATCAACTGTAAGAACTCCGTCTTATTTTCATATAAGGTAAAAATTAAAGAAGGTGAGAGTACATTTTATTGGGACAAATTCTCTCTTGGACAACAGACCTATCGGGTCATTGTCTCACTTGGGTTGGGGTGAGTCATTTTATCGGGACATATTCTCTCTGGATTATAGCCCCTGGTTATGCGAAAAATCGCGTTTTTAGCTTTTGCAGGTTACAATTTTTATCCGATTTAAAAGGCGTTCGAATACATTCACCGTTATCACATTTCCTGAAAATCAGACCGAGCTGCCTAAATAAGTTGTCGGCCCCATAAAAGCATGTCCCAGGTTAGATCTAAATATCACGGTCACCTACAGATTTCGCCAATCCTAACCCAAGCTCTAGTCCAAATAGAATGCAATAAATAGGAGAGTTACGTTCCATCAACTGTAAGAACTCCGTCTTATTTCCATATAAGGTAAAAATTAAAGAAGGTGAGAGTATATTTTATTGGGACAAATTCTCTCTTGGACAACAGACCTATCGGGTCATTGTCTCACTTGGGATGGGTGAGTCATTTTATCGGGACATATTCTCTCTGTACCAACTGCACTCCTGGGACACTAAACTCTCGCCAGTACCGTATTTAGGCCGGACAGGCCCCCACACGATCCAACTGTTTCCCACAAAAATATAGGCAATATTTATCGGTATGGCATTTTTCATTCGCACTGGTCACGAAAGCTTTGAACACTGATTTATCATTGCTGATAGTCATGTTTGTGAGCACGTGGGAGCCCTCTATAGATACGTCCTATGGCCATATCATGTCTTCTAATTTCTTTCGATTCAGTATCGGGTGGGATTCGAGTTGCGGTCAGGTCGATGGCCCGTTGATTGTTCTTCCTATGTGCTATGCTATGATAACCCGGGGCTATGGTCCTGCCCTAAACTCAAGTAATGGATATTGAGCATAACTGAATTGGTTAGGGAGCTACGTTTAGGTTGTTTCGAAAATCGCGTACAAAAGTTCTGCTATCCTAGATGGGCAGACAGCGGTGTCCGATACTCTGAACCTTGATTCTTAAGTTAGTATATGTTTTTTGGCCGATTTCGCTATAAAAAGGGGGCCGTACTCGATTCGAAGGGGTACAAATATGACTGAAAGATGGGCGATTGTCTGGGGTACCTGCCCCGAAAATTTGGTACCTGCCGCCCTCGTAAAAGGGTGGGGTGTAGCGTTAATCCACCTGACAATAGGGCTTGTGAGTACCACCTACAAAAAGCCCATTGATCAGCTTCTATGTAGTACGTCAATAGAATTTGGAGGGTGGGTGATAGGGATCCGATTACAGATGCTTACTCGGGCGCAATTCAATTTTAACATAGTTATGTGTTCGATATCAACCCGACTGAGTCAACCATTAATATTTTTATCTGAATTTGAGTAACCTCGGGAAAATGGCCTCGGCTCGACTGCCAGAGGTCGGAACCGGAAGATGATATTTATGGAAATCTGCAAAGGGTCATAGGGCAGGTACTCATTGAATTTGAAGCTGATACCAGCCTCTATGGGTAATAGGTCAATAAAATTTTGAGGGTGTATAGTATGGGTCCGGCGGCACAAATAGGAGCGATCGGCTATGGGGTTCGAAATTTACATACGTTCTCTGACGCAACTCGAGTTCAATATAGCGATGTGTCGTATCTGAACTCTACTCGACCTGAGTGGGAATTGATATCCAGTGGGTCTCTTTTGACTAACAGTCCAAGTGGGCCACCGTCTCTCTAGGAGTTACTAATTTTATCAGGACATCTTGAGAGATTAATTCTTATTCGGTCAATCTCTTTTGACCAAGGGGACAAATTGGACACCTTCTCTCTTATCTTCTCAGCAGAACTGTTGATTGGGACTATTAAATTTCAACTTTGGCTTCCCCACAGCAAAACAATGGGAATTGCCATTTTCGGATGGCACAGGAAGGTAATTTTTGGGCTTCCGTGCGGTTCCTTTATTGTTATCACGGGGGACTATGCCTGCATATGTTTAAAATGAAAAAGAGGCCACTTTAGCCATATGAGCCCGAACAGGTCCAAATTTGTCTTAAACATGGGCGATGTGCTACCAATTGCCACCATGAAAGGGGTCGGGTGTAGCGTTAATCCATCTAAAAACATGGCGAAAATGTTAAAAGTCAACTTTGGCATTTGAGAACCCCAGAGAAAAGCCCATAACTAGCTCCTATTTGTAGTAGGTCAATAAAAGTTAAAAGTTAAAGGGTGAATGATAGAGAGGCCCGGCGGCAGCTGCCCGGTTGGCGCGAAAATGTCGTATGGTCTGGCACAAATCTCGTGATGTCGGGTTGTCGGCCATGCTCCTCACAATATACAGTATGATTATGTACAATGATCCTGGTTACTCCCTGTCGGCCTGGCAAAGAACAGTATCTAGTCGTGCAGATGGGGCAAAACACACGCCCCTGGTATCGATTCGTGCAGATGGGGCAAAAACACAAGCTCCTGTGTACGTACACATTGGCGTTCACATAAAAGTACCCTTTACAGTTGACATTCAATGGACATTCGATGTCCATTGAAAATTTCAACCATAGCGCTCTACAAATCGGTCAGATTGGTGCAGAAAAATACGAAAATAAAATGAATTGGTGTAATGTTCTATTCCGACTGGGCTAATGAGGGAACATTGTCTGGTAGCGGCGCTAAGGCCTACACTTCTATTCAATTCCAACAGTGTGGGGGCCTTTTACGTGCACGCCGATATGTATAAGTTATCCCTTGCCACCCCCCCCCCCCTGTCAAAGAGGAATCATGAAGGGTGAATATCATTAAAAGACTAAACTCTTACAGGGCCGGCGGTAGCAATGGGCTACCATCCGAGGTCCTTAGGCCAGAGGCCACCTAGGCTCTTGGGGCTCTAGATCGTCGGAGACACTTTCTGAGCGATTTCTGGCTAATAAACTACTAAGCAATGAAGTGAAATTTATTTCTTTTTAAACTCCCTTATCATAAAAACACAGTCGATGGTGGTTTAAACATATGAAGCTGAACTTGACAAAAAATTCATAACAATAGGCTACCAAGGTTGTGGACACTCTAGATGTCACAAGTTTTATCCGATTTTGATGAAACTTATATACAATGTATGTTTATTACGGAAAGATCCCGTTTTTTTTCGATTTTGGCGCATACAGGACCGTCACTTCCTGGATTAAGACCCCTGTTTGTACGAACAAACACATTTAGTTTGTGGACCCTGTAGAAGTAACAGTTGTTATTTGATTGTAAAAACCGTTCAACAATATCAGGTCACAATTTTTAACCGATACTGACGAAACTTGAAATATAGGTTTATCTGCCAAAGATCTCGGTTTTGTTATATGCCCACATTTTCATGTGGACGTATATTGTCGTTGCCCCTGTCCGTCCGTCCGTCCACAATTGTTTGTGAACAGTCTACAGGTCACATTTTTTTATCCGATTTCAATGAAACTTGACACATAGGTTTATCTCCCTTAGATCTCGGTTCCTTTCGATTTTGTTGAAACTTTAAATGTAAGTTTATAACCCAAAGATCTCGGTTCCTTTTGATATTCGCGCATATCGGACCGTAACTTCCTGAATTATGGACCCTGATTGTACGAAAAATTGCGTTTTTAGCTTGTAGACCCTATAGAGGTCATAATTTTTATCCGATTTAAAAAACCGTCTTATCATATCACCGTTACACCCTAAGGACGACTGAGTTCGAATTTCGTGAAAATCCGCCTAAAACTGACGGATAAAATGGCCACCCTTCGTTCTCAAATAGCGTAAAAATATGGCATATCAAGGTTGTGGACCCTATAGAGGTCACAATTTTAATCATATTTTGATGAAACTTGAAATGTAAGTTTATAACCCACAGATCTCGGTTCCTGTCGATATTTGCACATATCGAATTGTAATTTCCTGAATTATGGCCCTTGATTGTAGGAAAAATCACTTTCTTTTTAGCTTTTTCTCTATCCATCTCTCGAAAATATGGGCGTATCCTGCCTGGCAGCCGCTGGTTACTTTTGATATTGGCACAAATCGGACCATAACTTCATACAATATCTTAGATTGTACGAAAAATCAAGTTTTTAGCTTACGTTCACTCTAGAGGTCACAATTTTCATCCTTTCCATATTCCCGCATATCGAATTGTAAATACCTGGATTATAGCCCCTGGTTATACAAAAATCGCGTTTTTAGCTTTTGCAGGTAACAATTTTTATACGATTTAAAAGGCGTTCGAATACATTCACCGTAATCACATTTCCTGAATATCAGACCGAGCTATACGAAAAATCGCGTTTTTAGCTTTTGCAGGTAACAATTTTTACCGATTTAAAAGGCGTTCGAATACATTCACCGTTATCACATTTCCTGAAAATCGGACCGAGCTGCCCCAAAAAGTGGTCGGCCCCAAAAACGCATGTCCCAGGTTAGATCTAAATATCACGGCCACCTACAGATTTCGCCAATCCTAACCCAAGCTCTAGCCCAAATAGGATGCAATAAATAGGAGAGTTACGTTCCTTCATCTGTAAGAACTCCGTCTTATTTTCATATAATGTAAAAATTAAAGAAAAGGAGAGTACATTTTATTGGGACAAATTCTCTCTTGGACAACAGACCTATCGGGTCATTGTCTCACTTGGGTTGGGGTGAGTCATTTTATCGGGACATATTCTCTCTGGATTATAGCCCCTGGTTATGCGAAAAATCGCGTTTTTAGCTTTTGCAGGTTACAATTTTTATCCGATTTAAAAGGCGTTCGAATATACATTCACCGTTAGGATGCAATAAATAGGAGAGTTACGTTCCTTCAACCGTAAGAACTCCGTCTTATTTTCATATAAGGTAAATATTAAAGAAGAGGAGAGTACATTTTATTGGGACAAATTCTCTCTATACCAACTGCACTCCTGGGACACTAAACTCTCGCCAGTACCGTATTTAAGCCGGACAGGCCCCCACAAGATCCAACTGTTTCCCACAAAAATATAGGCAATATTTATCGGTATGGCATTTTTTATTCGCACTGGTCGCGAAAGCTTTGAACAGTGATTTATCATTGCTGATTGTCATGTTTGTGAGCACGTGGGAGCCCTCTATAGATACGTCCTATGGCAATATCATGTCTTCTAATTTCTTTCGATTCAGTATCGGGTGGGATTCGAGTTGCGGTCAGGTCGATGGCCCGTTGATTGTTCTTCCTGTGTGCTATGTTATGATAACCCGGGGCTATGGTCCTGCCCTAAACTCAAGTAATGGATATTGAGCATAACCGAATTGGTTAGGGAGCTACGTTTAGGTTGTTTCGAAAATCGCGTACAAAACTTCTGCTATCCTAGATGAGTAGACAGCGGTGTCCGATACTCTGAAAGTAGTACCAGTGGCAGTTCAGCCAAATTTTTTACCAAGGAGAGTTGACGCCTTTGTTCTATTCAATAGATTGAATAGAGTATTGTTATCCGAACAATGGGGATATGAATATAGATGAATAGGTATTGTTATAATGAACTCTTGTTTATCCTTTGACCTCGTTTGACTTCTGTTACGAGGTTAGCTGGAGGTCACGCATAGATTATTGTGGGAGAGTGGGGGTGGGGTTGCCCCTTTATAGACAGCCGCGTCGGGGTTCGTGTTGAGGTCAGGTCGTGCGTGGTCTAGCGTTAAGGGCTAACGTTAAGATTGACCATTGATTGGATTGCGATTGTTTATCCGGGGTTGGTTACTTATACACCCCCTCTTCACTCAGTTACCCCCCCCCCCCCCCCACATACCCCTTCACCCCAACGTCCCCCCCCCACGCCCCCCACCATTTCATTCCTCTATGTCCTTCAATTAGTGACAAGGCTAAGAAGCTAACAATGTTGGTTGATTTTTCAATATTTTTTTTTTATTTTTCATTTGCATTTTAAAGAGACGGTAAGTTCCAATCGGCCAATTCCCTGTAGGTTTCTAGAATGTCCATTGGTTTCTTAAACCCCGGATTCGTGTCTGCCACCAACCTCAAGCGTGCCAATATATAGTCAGTGTATGCTAACAATCTGCAGAAAAGAACAAAACAAATAGGTATCAGTTAAATAAAGCAATATTAATATTATAAGAAAAGCATTGATTACAGTCTCGGGTTCGCTAGCCTAGAGGTCGGGTGTTCGATCCCTGCATTGGCTGAGAAAGTTCACCCCGTTTTCTGGCGGGGTTTCCCCATTGGCCGTGATTCAGGTCGGAGGTCCTGACAAGGACGGCAGTCTAGTCGTTCGGATGGGGCGAAAAACTGAGGTGCCGTGTCGTGGACGTAAAAGGTCCCTTGGCCGTCGGAAATCGATATAAGAGTAGGCCGTAGTAGCGCTACCCGGGCAAAATTTCACTCATAGCACACTGTCCGGCTTATGCCCTGCCCTTCATTAGCACACGTTAGGAGTAGAACAGTAGGATTTTACCCCCCCCCCCCCTATTTCATTTCATTTAGGTATTGACGGCGAGGTGTGCGTGGGGGGGGGGGGGGGTATACACGCGAGCATCTTCAAATGGCGGGAGGTGAAATGAAGTGAGACGTTTAACAGCCTCGCTGTTTGTTTCCTATACCTAAATTAATGCCATAGGCTATATGGATGTCGTTCAAAACAAAACTACGTTCAAGAATCGATACTTAGAAACCACAAACAAACACACGTGGCCTGTAAAGTACAGTCTGCTTGACTGAACACCCTTGAATGGGCAACCAGATACAGACAAGCCCCGCATTGCAACGGTAGTGACGAGCCCCCCCACCCTCCTTTCTTCCGAAACACCATACAAGTAGTTAAAAAACTTACGTTTCTTTTTCCTGGCTAGGCGTGGCTGGTCTAGTCGGGATGAATGGGTTGTGGGTAGACAGCAAAGCGTCCGCGTCCGTCAAAATATCCCGTAACTGCATTACAACATCAGGCGTGCCCAAGGAATTGGTATATGGTGCCAATGTTGTCGTAATCAGGCTAATGGTGCACAGTATAGACAAAAATATAATATTAAAGATATTTTCACCGTAAAATATTTAGGCCACAGGGTGTGGTGTCAAGGGTTAACGCTTATATCGATCTTTTACGCGTACATGACTATGTGCACGTGGGGTTCTGCATTGTTTTCGGCCGATCCGGACGACTAGGCAACTGTCTTGCCAAGGGTTCGGCCCACATCACTGTCAAAAATCTTGTTTATGCAACGAATTCAACAACGGTATCCAACGACAGTTGCGCGTATCGCTGTTAATCCATACAAGATGCATTATAGTCAAATTATGATAAATTAAATAGTTTGAAAATGTTTTTTAGACCGAATATATCGTCAAATCATACCGTACTCATACAATGTTATGCCTCTTTAAAAGCTTCAAATTATGTAGGGGCTAAGGCCCCCACCCCTCATTTCCCCAACCCCCACACCCACCCACATGCTTTCAGTCTAGACCCTACCCGTACCCGTACCCCGTAACTTAAAATAGAAATAACGATTACAGATTTTTTAAAAGTAGGTTTTGAATTATAATTTTGAAAGAAAAAGAAAAAAAAAAGTAACTTACATTTTAAATTATTTGTCTTTTTTGTATAGGCTTCAGGTGTTTGGATTTTGTCAAGTCTTTGTGTTTTGGTGTCATATTCTTTTCAGCCACAAGTCGAAGTGACAATTTTCTTAAGTACGGCTGTTTTAAAGGGTATAGCATAATTTTATGACCAACTGCAAATTGAGGGTTCGAGAACTGTTTTTAAAATTTTCTTTTTAAAAATAAAATACATTAAAACTGAACAGTGGATGTAATGTGGGGTTTTAAAAAAAATGTCGTTGGGTATCAGCCATTTTTCTACAGGTTTAGAAAAACGATTGCGAGGACTGTCGCGACATGGGTTATAAACGGACGCCGGTTTTATAAAGAAGTACTGTGTTAAATCAGTCAACCAGCACTATTTGAGGTGATTACCTTAAGGACAGAGTGACACCACTACGCGTCCCCATAATTATACCACCTTTCAGGTCGTGAGGTTTACCGCCAGTCATTGTAGTTACTCTGTCGACTGGAACTAAAGGATTAACGACCCTTTACGAGACAAAGACACTGGTCAGAAGGTGGCGCTAAACAACCACGTGACCCATACTAACCAATCATGGAAGGGGCTCATGGTTCGTTGACCAAAATTGCAACGGGCATTTTAACGTCATTGAGGCCCGCTGACTTTGAAGAGGAAAAACCACACAACTCATGAGACTTTGTCTTTGAGTATTACACGCCGTCATTATAGGACACATTCGGAAAAAAATTAAGGTAAGTCTTTTCTTTAAAGATACATTATGTAAGATTTTTTTTCGACATTATGCCAAAAAATATTCCAAAAATATTAGTCTAGATGTTATGAAAACATTTGGGGAATAATAATAAGGTCATTGGATATATTATTCGTTCTCTTAACCGTATCATAAACAAAACCAAGATGCTAGGGTGGGGAAATTATTATAAATTTTATTAATCTCTTTTTGAGGCAATAGTATTTTTTCTGAAATATAATACATGTATGTGTACATTTAGAATTATTCCGGTCATAATAATTAAACGACTCTGTTACATATGGTTAGCCCCTGAAACTATAATTTTTTTTAGCATAATCCAAATACAATGTGGTGCAATCCTGTTGTAGCTCTTTATTTTGAAAATAGACTCGCGCTTGAAATCTTCGAAAAAAATAAAAAAAAGAGTTATCCCCCTTTTATACGTTTTCAATCCGGGGCTTTTGCTAACATTATCTCCCCTTTAATACATAAGCTCCATTTTTTTTTTTTTTTTTAAATTATTATTTATTATTATTATTATTAATTTTTTTTAAATTTTTTTTTATTTATTTTTTTTTTAATTTTTTTTTAAATTAATTTTTTATTTTTATTATTATTTTATTTTTTTTTTTAATTTTGTTTTTAATTTTTTTTTTTTTTTTTTAATTTTATGAAAAATAAACAACATCGCAACCGTGTGTGTGTGTGTGTGGGGGGGGGGGTAATTTTAAATTGTTTTTTTAAGAATAATATATACACTTCGGGATCATGTTAACATAATGTTCTTGCATAATGTATGTTTAATAATAATACTTACCGTCGCAGACACGATTAGTAATTAAAAAACTAAATTATCTATTTTCTTTTAAGATGGACCCGTTTGAAAACTACACAGACGCTGAATGGAATGAAATAATAGGGCTTACAGATGAATTTGAATTTTGGACGCCGAGTCAAGTCCTGGCAATTAGCGAAACTCTAGACAGGGCCGAGATTGAAAATCAAACAAGTAATCATAATGAAAGCGCGGGTACTAAACATCAACGGTCTGACACCGACACGGATGACGACACGGAGGAAGAAAGGGGCGAAAGGGGTCATCGACAACTGGATAGTCCGGTATTATTTTCGGATGACGATAGTGACATTGACATGGCACAGGTGAGCAAAAAAACTTTACACGATACTTAAAATAATGGGGAACCTAATTCGTCTACAGAAAGCGAACAGCTCGATCCATTAATTGCTCTATTAACGAGTGACATAACAACCCCTTCTAAGTTCAAATCTTTAGTTGCTAAGGCGTGTGAAGAAAAAGATGGGGAGGTAGTCGATATTCTTGATTTGTTAACCCAACCGGTTTTTTTTTTTAAAATAACCAACTCCTGGGTTTTTTTTGGTTTTTTTTTTTTAAAGATTTGTCAAGAGGGACGTGGCGGCGAAGATTTAGTAAGGCTGATTTCGGTGGAACAACGGTTTTCAAGGAAATTTAACATACATTCCGAATTGCTACGTCTGGAAATTATAAACACGGATGACCCTACTACTCCCGATTGGCTAGAGAGACTATTCACTCAGATGTTAGCGACCGTTAGAGAAAATTTCAATGTACGACCAAACGAGAGGGTAAGAATACAATTAAATCACCCTGATTTGGACAATCCAATATATATTGCGTTTAGGCCTTACAGTGAACTAACTTTGGAATTAATTTTGGATGAAATTGCGAAAGTTATGCAGTAAAAAAAAACCCTCGTTATAGACGATCAAACCTCTATAACCGTTACCTACGTTGCATCTAAAGAAGGGTTTTTTTCAGCAAATATCAAATTCTCATCTATGATGGACAGGCGGCAAACTGTATCATATTCAGGGGGGCCACGGATCCCAATGTACCCGTTTTAAGGTTGTATTTAATGGAAAAACATTTCTACTATATAAAGAAAATCAACAGCTTATTTAATCGTTCATACTATTGTTCAGGGTGTGAAAAACCATATTCTAATAAGAATAACCATGTGTGTAAAGCGATATGTCGAAGCTGCAAGCAGTTAGAGTTAGGAGCTTGTCCTCTGGATAGGCCGCGAATACAGTGTGAACTTTGTCACCGTTATTTTAGAGGCAAAAAGTGCTTGGAGAGACATAACCAAAATGTTCCGTTATACACAGTGTCGACGTGTATGAAATATAGGGCGTGCTTAAAGTGTTATACAACAATAGACACCCACGAAGATGATGCGATTAATAAGCACACCTGTGACGTGCACAAATGTCGTAATTGTATGCAACTGTGCAAGCCTAATCATAGATGCTATATGAAACGGTTATCAGAGGAGGTTGAAGGTGAGACTATCAAATATTTTGTTTTTTATGACTTTGAGACTATTTTGGATGAAGATAATATACACGTTCCTATATTATGCATTGCTCATCGCGTGTGTCCTTTATGTTTGGAGATAGATATTAACGCGCCGTGTGTCGGCTGTAACTTAAAAAAAAACCCAAAGAGAGTGGATTTTTTATGGTAAATATTGCGTTGCAGAGTTTTGCCGTTGGATAATTCAGACCGAAATAAATGTCGACCTCGAAGGTAAAAAAAACGACCGTTCTAACACACAGGCATTCCAGATTCATAGCACATAACAGTCAAGCTTTCGATGCTCTATTTGTATTGAGATATTTCGTCACACATACTAGAATTCTACCTGAAATCATTGCAAACAGGTCTAAAATCTGTTGTATGACTATACCCGGTAATATACGTTTTTTAGATAGCCTAGCGTTTATGCATATGAAACTTGCAGATTTTAGCAATACATTTGATTTACCTGTTGCGAAGGGTATATTTCCGTATGCATTCCTTAAACCCGAAAATCTGGAATATAAAGGCGTAATGACCTCGATAAGTTTTTACGAAACGTCATCTATGTCACCTAGTGATCGCGATAAGGTCATGAAATGGTATAATGAGCGCGTGCTTCTAAACAATCATTTTGACGCTCAGTTTGAATTGGTGCGATACTGTAAAGCGGATGTTGATCTTCTACGGTTAGGCGCGGCTAACTATAGAAAGCTTTTCATGGAATTAACCAAAATTTCGCCATTTCAAAAGGCTATTACGATTGCATCCTTGTGTAACCTCGTCTATCGGCGAAAATTCTTACCCCCCTTCACGATAGCTATAGAGCCCCAGGGTCAGTATGTATCCGCCCGCAAATATTCAAATTCATGTATACGGTACATGCAATATCTTGAATATGTTGAAAATCGCCATATACAGCACGCCCGTAACGGTGGTGAAAAGGTCATTTTCAATATGTCTGTAGATGGTTGGTATATGGAAAATAACATCGAGGTGTGTATCAAATACTTAGGCTGCGTTTTCCACGGGTGTCTCTGTATCAAAAACAGAGATCAACCCTCTCCATACAATAACAAAACCATGGACGCATTGTACGAGGAGCACCTGGCCCGTTTGGAGAGGTTGAAGGCTCCGAACAGACGAGTACGTGACGCCTTCTATGGAGGGAGGACGAACTTATTGAAATTTTATCACAAGGCCCGTGAAAACGAAAGAATCCGTTACCTGGATTTCACGTCGCTTTACCATAAGTGAATAAAACAAAGCTATATCCGGTCGGGCACCCCATGATTATTCTGCGTGACTTCGATATTTTGGAGAATTATGTAGGTTTCGTTAAATGTCAAATTCTACCGCCCCGCTCCTTATATATTCCAGTCCTACCGTTTAGGGCTAATGGTAAGCTACTGTTTCCACTGTGTTCTAAATGCGCTTCGAACCGAAACAAAGAGCCGTGTACTCACAATGACGACGATAGGGCGCTGACGGGAACTTGGGTTATATTTGAAGTTATCGCCGCAATTAAAAAAGGTTACAGCCTGGTTAAAATTTTCGAGGTGTGGAATTTCCCACACACGCGCCGATATTGCAGCAACGATGCGCCGCTTAATCAGAAAGACTACGATATCCATATCCCCACAATTAAAGACAATTACGAGGATATACCTGAAAAGGATATATTTGACCAACTAAACGAAAAAGACCTGTTCAGCGAATATATCAATATGTTTCTCAAAATTAAACAAGAGAGTTCAGGGTATCCAAACGCTCTTAATCCTTCGTGTACCTCGTGTGATAATCTAGATACGTGTTGTCATATCGATTGGGGTGATCTCGAACGAAAACGTGCGGCGTATATTAAAGCTTACAAACAACACGAAAACATTACTCTCGAAGCAAATAAAATATCTAAAAACCCCGGGCATGTATCAAAGATCTGCTTAAATAGTTTATGGGGAAAGATCGCTGAACGAACAGATACAAGAGTACACGCTGCCCTCGTGCACGACCCAACCGTCTTCTAAGATTATCTTTATGACGGCACAAAGATTGTCAAAAATATCGAAATTCTCAATGAAGAAATGGTCTTGGTCCAGTATACAGACCGCCAAGATCTTGTCCCTGTCGCCCCTCACGTAAATGTACCTATAGGGACTTTCACCGCCGCTTACGGACGTATGAAACTGTACGAATATTTAGATAAATTGAACCATCGGGTTCTGTATTTTGATACCGATTCCATCATTTTCACAGAGACCGCCAATGATACCCCTGTAAAAACCGGGGTTTATTTAGGCGAGCTTACGGATGAAATAGACCCCGACTGCCATATACTTGAATACGTCGCTACCGCCCCCAAATCCTACGCTTTGAAAATAGAAAATAAAAAAACACGTGAAATCTCTTACACCATAAAATCTAAAGGTATTATGTTTAACCATGATGTCAGTCAACGTATCGAGTTTCGAACGTTTGTTGAATTAGTACATGATCACTGTCGTAAGGTCAAAGTAACATACCCGAAAGCTTTCCACAGTAGTAAAGTGTTTGTGGTATCTATGAAAGAGAAGTCAAAAACCTTATCATTCAATTACGATAAACGCGTAGAAATTAAGGATTCTTACGATACAATGCCTTATGGATTTCGTCAAACAAAATGAATAATGTTTTTGTAACTGTAATCTCGTATATTGTAACACCATTTGTTGATAACCCTGTGTATATGCGATATAAAAGATATAAAAAAGAAAAGCCATTTGTTTTGTTTTTTCTAAAAAAACTTTTATTCATCTATTCAGCATCTAGAGTTACATTTTAGCTTGTAGGGGTGGTTATATAGGTATGGACATTTACATTTTAAATCTAAGAGCAACAAAACGATGGACATATCTGTCGTTCTCACGGTGGTTTCGAGAAAATGTATTTACAATTCTTTTCATACTCTTACCCCTGCAGCGGTGATAGGCGTAAAAGACACAATATTGGCCACAAACATCACTGAACAATCCTTGCAGGCGACGTTTGTTATATAACAGAGGCAACCCCGTTTTTTTAACCCTGTGCATGACATCCCCATGATAAGGCTTGAACCCGAAAGAGTCGAAATATTCCACCCCTTGACTGCCCACATAAAGAAGTAACCAATGTTCCCCTATTTTGTTGGCGGTATGAGAATTGTAAATGTACACGCCCGGTTGTAAGGTCCTGGGTAGCTTATCCCGAGCAAATACCCCTCGAAAATAAGCGGCTGTATGGGGGTCACTTTTCAAAATAGTCGTCAGCTGGTCTGTATTCATCTCAAAAGTCTGTTATAACATTTCGAGCACTGTCTATCTCGATCTTATTTTCAAACTCGCTGTATAGAATCACGTTCACAGTGGCCGGCAAGGGGGTCCCGAATCGAACTTCAAGTTTAGCATTACCAGTTTTGGTTAGATGTACTATGTTGTCGTCAGAGAGTTCTGGGGTATGATCGAAACAGAATATGAAGAAACCTTTTCTGTAAGCATTCAGGGTAATTACAGGGCCCTTGTCTTGAAAAAGGCTAGACGTCCCCGAAAATAATGTATTGAATGATCTTGTATATCCAAACCCCAAAGCTTCGCTGAAATTGGGGGTCAAAGGCTTAGCGAAAACATCTTCACCGTTAACCTGGAGTGATATATGGTTAATGTCAAAATTTTACAACCTGAAGGGGTTATTTTCCACACTACCTGAAAATGCCTGGTTACTCACAAATGCCACAAGAACTCGACGAGGTGTTTGCCCCAAGAACAGATTGTCTTTATCCAAACTACGATTCCCTGCAGGTATGGTAAAACTTTTTACATCTACACGTAGAATAGGGTAAACGGCATTTCGTTTCGTCAGAGCTGCGCCATGTGCCACGATAACCGAGGGGTTCAGTTTTAATCTCCGGATAAAAAGTGACGCCTTTTCTATGACTACTTTGAAGGCATCGGCGTCTGCCATGAGACAAAAAGCATCTTTAGACCTCACCATTCTAACTCTAAGATCAATGCCATTAAGTAAGTATTTATTCTGACTGAACAAGTCCAAGTGTAATTTTCCAACCATGTCCACCGTCTTGCTCGATGAAAAATATCTGGATCTACCCTTAAACCCGGCATTACCCCCCGCGTCTGATACATCATGACTGTCGAATTGTCCAGGGGTGTCTAAACGCCACATGCACGATAATAGGTGAGATTTTTGGGCATCACTGCCGTAACTGAGGAGGTTCTCCAGATAACAACGGTAGGGATTGACGGCTGCAGGCTGAGAGATTCTCTTTCCATTTAGGGTTACGTCGACTTGACTAAACAGACTGTGTAAGAAATTATTCACAGGACCTACATTAGCGTCGTCTGCTATATTTGTACCGTTGGCATTGGTTATTTTGGCCCGGACGGTAAAAAAAACTTTGTGCCAAATCAAGATATTCATCACCGGACCCCGACATGTAAAATTCAAGAGGGGCTCCACTGTCTAGATTAGATATTCGTGCCATTTTCCACTTTCGATATCTATTTTGGTATTTGGGTGTGAAAATAATTCTAACCCTGTGGATACACATTCACATGATCTAGGATCGATCATTTTTTGAACGTCTAAAGTGATCTGGATATCAGCTAAATATGTCTAGGGCTGCTTTTTTTCGTCTCTTCTTGTTCTTTCCCCTGTTATTTTTTACACGTTTGACTAGTAATTGTACTGAGTGCACTTGTACCTAGATCCCGACCCGCCTGCAGCAAGTGGTGTTTAGCGGAGGTCCTTAAATTTTTACCCTGAAGAACATCGCCAATAATATTCGATCCCGTAGTTAACGCTTTTTTTTCCAACAGTTCTGGCTGCAGACTTTAAGAGAGGGGTTGCAGCTCTAAATAAGCTTGATAGAACTGAACCGACACCATATCCTTTCTGATAAGGGGTACCACTGTATACAGGAAAGCCTTCACCCGTTTAACGACGTACTTTGGTTTCATCACAACTATAAGGGTGAATACATGACATTATTCTTCGCGTCTAAAGTGTAATTTAACTAAAACTACACCAAATTCAAATGGCTCTTTGAAACTAACTTTCAAGGCCGCCCATTGATTCAAGTTTAAATGAACACTCTTTCGGGTAGGTTTTGGCATTCGGTCCTCTTCACACCACCAAAATTTACGAATGTTGACTCCAGGGAATTTATTGTCAACCGTTATGTACACATCATTACCAATATGCACGGACTTCTTCACAATGTTTTTTTGTAAATACTCATCTATCTCCGGGGCGGTGTTTATCAACATACTAACATATTAGCAAAAGGCCAAGGTCATACGAGATATTTGGACATGTAATGAAAGCAACCCACGAATGTACGAATTAAAGGGGTATTGACAGTGAAATAGTGTATTGTGAGTAATAGAGTTTATTTTAGACTTTATGAAATAATATGTTCAGCCTTGTTGGTGTCCAGACTAGTTTGAAACAAGATGGTGTCACTTTACCTTGACCTTAAATATGGGCGATGAGCTACCGATTGTCACCATGAAAGGGGTCGGGTGTAGCGTTAATCCATCTAAAAACATGGCGAAAATGGAAAAAAAGTCAACTTTGGCGTTTGAGTACCCCCGAGAAAAGCCCATAACTAGCTTCTATTGGTAGTAGGTCAATAAAAGTTGAAGGGTGAATGATAGAGGCCCGGCGGCAGCTGCCCGGTTGGCGCGAAAATGTCGTATTGTCTGGTACAAATGTCGGGTTGTCGGCCATGCTTCTCACAATATACCGTAGGATTATGTACACTGATCCTTGTTAATCCCTGCCGGCCTGGCAAAGAACAGTATCTAGTCGTGCAGATGGGGCAAAAACACAAGCTCCTGTGTACACATTGGCGTACACATAAAAATACCCTTTATAGTTGACATTCGATGAAGAAATGCGACTGTCCATTGAAAATTTCCACCATAGCACTTTACAATGCGTATGCCTATCTTCAATTGGCCGACTGGTGCAGAAAAGTAGGAAAATGAAATGAATTGGTGTTTAACGTCCTAATGTTCTGCTCCGACTGGGCTAATGAGGGAACATTGTCCAGTAGCGGCGCTACGGCCTACACTTCTGTTGAATTCCAACTTTTACTTGCACGGCGATATGTTCATGGGACGTCGGTTTTTTGTCCCATCCAAACGACTATAAGTTATCCTTTGCCAGACCCTCCCCTGTCAAAGGGAAATCATGAAGGGTGAATACCATTAAAAGACTAAACCCTCACAGGGCCGGCGGAAGGAATTATTGATTGGGAGGGGGGGGCTACCATCTGAGGTCCTTAGGCGAGGGTCCAGGGGCCGCCTAGGCTCATGGGGGTCTAGATCGTCAGAGACACTATCTGAGCGATTTCTGGCTAATAAACTAGTCTTTTTAAACTCCTTTATCATAAAACACAGTCGATGGTGGTTTAATCATGTGATGCTGCATAATAATAGGCTACCAAGGTAGATCGCCAGAGACACTATCTGAGCGATTTCTGGCTAATAAACTAGTCACAAGATTTATCCGATTTCGATGAAACTTATATACAATGTATGTTTATTCCCGAAAGATCTCGGTTTCTTTCGATTTTGGCGCATACTGGACCGTAACCTCCTGGATTATGGCCCCTGTTTGAACGAACAATCACATTTAGTTTGTGGACCCGATAGAAGTAACAGTTGTTTTTTGATTTAAAAACCGTTCAACAATATCAGGTCACAATTTTTAAACGATATTGACTAAATTTGAAAGATTATTATTATTATCATTATTCAATACATTTATATAGAGCATCTTTCACCGAAGTGTTCAGATGCGCTTAACAATAACAAAGTAAAATACAATTTATAATAAAAAAGAAGTTCCTAGAAATTCAATTTATAATAAAAAAGAAGTTCCTAAAAAACAGTTCCTAAAATTATAAAAGTAAGAAGAGAGAGACAATGTAAAAATGACATACCCATAAAACAGTCAAATGTGTAAAATCAGCAAAAAGCCTGTTTGAATAAATGAGTTTTCAAGTGCGATTTGAATGTAATGATGGAAGGTGATTTCCGAATAAGATAAGGTAATTTATTCCAAATTAAAGGCCCTCTCGCCATAGGATGCTAGTATGGCTCGAGGTTGTACTAACAGTAAATCGTCACTAGAGGATCTAGTGTTTCTCACCGAAGTCCGGATTTGTATCAATTCAGATAAGTATGGAGGTGCGAAACCATTGAGACATTTGTATGTAATTAACAATATTGTAAAATCAGTTCTGAATGATACAGGAAGCCAATGAAGGGTGTAAAGAATTGGAGTTATGTGCTCATGATAACCCACACCAGTAACCAGACGTGCTGCGGAATTTTGCAGTTTTTGTAGTTTTGAAAGTAGCTTATCCGGTAGACCAGTTAACAGGGAGTTCAAACAATCAAGACGTGAAATCACAAGAGATTGAATTAAAGTTCTAGTAGCATCAACAGATAAATATTTACGTATTCTGCTGATATTGCGCAGATTATAATAGCCATTCTTACAAATATTATTAACATGATTTTCCATTGTAAAATGTGAGTCAAAGATGGCTCCTAGTGATGGGGATATAACAGTTTTACACACACGAATTGAAGGATCAGAGTCAACTTTACTAAGCACATTTTTAGAACCAATTTGTAGATATTCAGTTTTGTCATCGTTTAATTTAAGAAAGTTTGAAGTCATCCAATTTTTAAGATAGGTCTATCTCCCAAAGATCTCGGTTTTGATACTTTCGATATTGACATAAATCGGACCATAACTTCATAGTTTATCTTTGATTGTACGAAAAATCACGTTTTTAGCTTACGTTCACTCTAGAGGTCACAGTTTTCATCCTTTCCATATTTGCGCATATCGAGTTGTAAATTCTTGGATTATAGCCCCTGGTTATATGAAAAATCGCGTTTTTAGCTTTTGAAGGTTACAATTTTTATCCGATTTAAAAGGCGTTCAAATACATTCACCGTTATCACATTTCCTGAAAATCGGACCGAGCTGCCCAAAAAAGTGGTCGGCCCCATAAACGCATGTCCCAGGTTAGATCTAAATATTACGGCCACCTACAGAGTTGCGTTCCTTCAACCGTAAGAACTCCGTCTTATTTTCTTATATGGTAAAAATTAAAGAGGGGAGTACATTTTATTGGGACAAATTCTCTCTTGGACAACAGACCTATCGGGTCATTGTTTCACTTGGGTTGGGGTGAGTCATTTTATCGGGTGTAAGCCCGTCTTCATTAGCTCAATCGGAGCAGAACAGTAGGACGTTAAACTCCATTTCATTTCATTTCGTTCTGCTCCGACTAAGCTAATAAAGACGGACATACCCTATACAGTGTACTATGAGGGAAACTTTACGCGGATAGCGGCGCTACAGCCCACTCTTATATTAAATTCTAACTGCCAGGCGATCTTTTACGTGCACGCTAATATGTAAATGGGGCCTCGGTTTTTCGTCCCAACTGTACAACTGTACATAATCCCCTGCCATCCCCCCCCCCGTCCTGCACTACTATCAAAGAGGAATCACTCCATAAATGGGGTTTAATGTCCTACATTTTTGGTAGTCACGGTGACTCAGTGAGTAAAACGTTGGCTCGCTAACGTTGAGGTCTCGTGTTCGATCATGCGTTGGCCGACAAAGCTCATCGGGAATTGTCCGACGTGATTTCTCTTTACAGTGGTGCAGGACGGAGGGCCTGGCGGGGGATAAAGTATAGTCTTTTGGATGGGACGAAAAATCGAGGTTCGGTGTACATATTAGCGAGCACGTAAAATACCCTCTGATAGTTGGAATTCAATATAAGAGTAGGTCGTAGCGCCGCTACCTGGGCAAAGTTTCCCTAATAGCACACTGTATAGCGTATGTCAGTCTTCATTAGCCCAACTAGAGCAGAACACTAGGACGTTAAACAGAATTTCATTTCATTCAATTTTCCTACGTTTTTGCACCAATCGGGCTATTGAAGATAGGCATACGCTATGTAGAGTGCTATGACGGAATTTTCAATGGAACGTGGCATTTCTTCATCGAAATTCAACTTTTAAGGATTCTTTTATGTGCACGCCAATATGTACACAGGAGCTTGTTTTTTTCTGTCTCATCTACACAACTAGACACTGTACTTTGCCAGATCCTTTGTCCTGCACTACTGACAGGGAGAAACCAGGCTACAAAATCCCGGGGAAATTTCTTGACCAACACCAGGATCAGTGTATATAATCATAGTACTGAGAGAATTATGGTCGACATCACGACACCGCGACAACCCGACAACCAGACATCACCACATTTTAACCCCACAATATGACATTTTTACGCCACATTGCGACATTTTTAATGCCGTGGTGTCGGGTGAAAATTTCGCATTGTCGGGTTGTCACCTTATAAAGGGCAACACTAAGACATCACGACATGATACCAATCAGCCATCATACATTAATGCATCGGCTTCTGCGAATAACGTAATTTCATGAACTGATACGTTGCTGTTAATCTTTGAACAAAATGGCCTCGGGATTTTTGGGACTAGATTTTTAATGTTTGGTTTAAGGCAACTATTTTAGTGTTATGTTGTGCACAGACGACCTTGACATCAACAGAAAGCAAGAATACGTCTCGCCGAAAGTCCTTGACATTGATAACGTTCGTGATGTCACAGTACCCCCAAAATGAAATCGGAATAAAGTGTTTAGTAACGGTTGCGGCCTCCTCTAGCGTCTCGTACTGCCACACAACGAAAAGTTATTGACTGATATCGAAAGAAACTGATATCGTTTGGGATATAAACACATATTTTTATTTTCATCAAAATTTGATAAACAGCGGCTGCCACGCAAGATATACGCCCACATTTTGCAAGAGGCAGATAGAGAACAAACTAAAAACAAACGCGATTTTTTGTACAATCAGGGGCCATAATCCAAAAAGTTATGGTCTGAAATGCGCAAATATCAAAAGGGACTGAGATCTTGGGGATACAAAGATATATTTTAAGTTTCATCAAAATCGGATAAAAATTGTGACCTAGAGGGTCCACAACCTTCCTATTACATACATGTACTTTTACACAATTTGTGCACGGCCATTTTATCGGGTAGTTTTATTTCGATTTTTCCGAAATTCGAATTCAACCTACATTAAATTATGGTGGAATGGTGATATATTTAAACTATTTTGAAAATAGGAAAAAAAAACTGTGACCTGTAGAGAATCCACAAGCTATTAATGCGATTTTTCGAACAATCAGGGGCCATAATCCAGGAAGTTACGATCGGATATGCACGATTATCAAACGAGAGAGAGAGAGAGAGAGAAATGGGGATAAACGTCCACTCGACACAAACTACATGTAGTTCATTTCGGGACTAACATACATGTATGGTTTAATTTTATTTTAATAATTCGCTTGCACGTAGGGGTCATTATCAGTTTGGTGACCCGGAGAGAAAACCCACGAGGTCGGACATATGACCCTACTCCTTGTCACGTACAACCGGGGATTCGAAACCACGCCAGTTGACTCAATGACAGGCCTTATTGCCAAGATTTGGACACCCCCGTCGGCCATGGATTACGTGCTTTAAAGTCAAAACCATACGATTTTGCGATACTCCTATCTATAGATGTTTTTTGTTCGTCTAATTAATAATAAACTGTCTCATATTACGTATAAATTGTTCTTTATTTTGAAAAAAAATGTAGCCTTGGTTCTGAATGACGAAATACCGTTGATAGGCCTATATGTGCAGGAACCAAAATAAAATAAGCACGAGTCGATTCAAAACATTGCGTACGTGAGCGTAACAAATACTAACATGGTGGACAATTCGTTGTCGATTTGCGTGCAAAAATTTAATAGCCTAAAGAGCTTGTTATCACGAACTCGTAAATTGTTTATTATTTTTAAAATAATGTGACCTAGATTCCGAAAGAAGAAATACAAACGTTTTTGTCATCCATCAGTGATATGTCATTTATAATGAGCAGACGAATTCTGAAAGGGGAAAAACTCTGAATTCCATGATATGGCGATTATTGTTTCAAACTAAAGTAGTGTTTAAATGAAGGTGAATTTATTTTAACATTTTTTTTCTAAAATGCTATATTGAGATTGAGACTTTGAAGTAAATATAAAGTGACTGATGTAGGCTATGGTATTATTATATATACGAAGGATTAAGTAACTATAAAATAAAACCAAGTACGAACAATCCAAACCATTAGACAAAATTCGAAGTCCTAAAAAAACGGTATAGGCAAAATAGTGTAATAAGGCAAAATAGTGTAATCAGCATATGGACTGTTCGCCGTGTACAAAATACACGACAAACAGTCACAGAAAACATCGAGTCGACTCCGATTTCCGATAATTACTGCCAGAGTTATGGCCCTTGGTCACTTCAAAAAATCTCGTGGACGCTCTAGAAGTCAAAGTTAATATCCGGTTGAATTTAAATTTATACACAGTATTTAAGGTCATGAGACGAAGAAGCCTATGGATTTTCAACGATTTCCGATAATTACTGCCAGAGTTATGGCTCTTAATCACTTTGAAAAATCTTGTGACGTTCTAGAGGCTAAAGTTATCATCCGATTGACTTCAGATTGATAATTACTTAATGAGTTGTTACTCTTAATCGGATTTTAGTGTATTATAGATGTTTCATTACCAACAAAAGTAAAAATATGCGACGATTTAGCTGCTGTGGGCGTATGTTTCGTTGCCTGGCAACCTATCTTTTGTCTTCTTGGGCCCAAGTCCGGTCCCACCACCTGGTCCCATATTCTAAAGCTCCCAATTGCGGTCCCTTCGGACTCGGGTGCCCCAAAACGTCCTATTTCAATCATTTTTTTCAAATTTTTCCACTTCTTCCGCGGAACTAGTCAAGACCCACTAAATCTACCCTTACGCGTCGCGTAGTGGCGTTGAAATTTTTCTGCGGCGACCGGAAGTGGGAAAAAATCGAAATCTGGACCCATAGGCTCACAAATTTTTAAGTTTCATGAGAATATGATAACAAAGATTTCAATCATAATTTTCGGTAAAAGGTGATGTAACTTTTGAATTGAATGTTTGAATATATTGAACAGCAAACTCGCTCTAACAACAGATCATAAATATCTGACATGAGTGCTAATAATATAATCTACACATTTTGAAAAAAATTACAGTTTTAAACATTTGGCACATGAATCCATGAATGGTGAACAATTTTTCCACCTTAAAAGGTACTCCCATTTCCCTTTTCTCTTCCTTCTCTTTAGTATTTTTTCAACTTTATGTTCTTTATGGTTGGTAATACACAAACACAGTAGCCATAATTAGAAGGGAACTTCAAACCACATCAAGGACCAAACTGCGATTGCACCCATTTTCAATCCCAATCTTCCTCGAGTCAAAAGAAACATTATCCTAAGTTTTGAAACAATTCGTTGACAAGTGGTTGACATTACAAGATATGCTCACATTTTAGTAGTGATGATCGGAGAACAGTGAAAACTAAGAGGACTCATCCACTCATTGTCCCAATGCACTCAATGTTACAATGCATCATACAAAGTTGGGGGTATTAAATTATTTAATCATTATCACATTTACTAAAAATTATGGTTGCAATGAATAAAAATTGTGAACAAGCTATGCTCTATGTAGCTGATTTGCGTAAAATCAGGAGCAATAATCTGTTGTTGAAGACTTCCCTTCTGGTATTTTTTTATTGTGTTCAGTGACTTTTGGTTAATACTGATTTTCTTCAGTTGCCCTCCAACTCTGATTACAGCAGCCTTGACTCCTGTAAAAAAACAAATAGTAAGTAAAATAATAATAACCATGGTGTGTATTAAGATAAAAGATAATGTACCAAATATATGAGAACTGAAGGGTATTATGTGATCATTTAGCATTTCAAAGCGGGACGACAAGATTTCAACAAAACAGTAAAGATCAAAGAACTTAAAAATATTTAAGACACATAATTTTAAAAGTAATGTATTATTTTGCTCAGAGAATTGCTCATTGATACTGTTACCCATTTAGGGGGGTTGGATGGCCGAACGCTTAGCACGTGCGCGCTGTATCATAAAGCATGTCATTGAGTCAACTGGCGTGGTTTCGAATCCCTGGTTGTATGTGACAATGAGTAGGGTCGCCTGTCCAACCTCGTGGGTTTTCTCTGGGTCCTCCGGTTTCCTCCCACTGCTAAAGACCCCTGCGCGCAAGCAAATTATCGAAATAATTCAAACCATATGTTAGTCCCGAAATGACCTAGTTTGTGTCGAGTGAACTTTAAACCCCATTTCTCTCTCTCTGTTACCCATTTAATCCATACCTTACAGTTACTGGTCACTGTGGTGACCAGCTTTGTGATCTTATTTCTGCTACAGCTAGACCTATTCGCTTTTGGTCATTGTGGTCTATTGTTTAATTGAATGTGGTTGTTGCCATTCTAGATTACCCATGGCTAGGAATGGGCCCAGTTACTGGATCCCACAGAAAATTGTGACCTGTGACGTCCCAATGACTGGGGCCCTATGTATTGAAAAGATTAAGTTATCAATTCTCTGCAACATACAAAATTTTCAATATTTTGAGTATGGTACATGTACCTTGTATGAGACGGACGAAGCTGTGAAGTGTGAAGCATTGCTTTTCTTCCATTGATAATTTTCTTACCTCATCTCTTGACAAAACTAAAATAAATACATTACAGAGAATTACGTTTTGAAGAATCCATCCTGCACAATGATAGTGTTATGGACCTGACAAATAACTTAATTTGGGTTGAGTAACCATTACTGGTGCCATCTTACCACAGAATAAAATCAGTTGTCATAGTACATGTAGCAAAATTATATCTGCTGATATTAACGCAAACATCACAATTATGTACTATTACTGTCTGAATCATTGTAAATTTTAAACGGATTTCTTCGATTATGATCAAACTACTTATCTTTGGTTATTGTAAACTTACATGTGTGTTTGAAATCAACTCCCGTTAAATAAAATCCATTGCACAATTTAATATCCTAACGAATAAAAAAGTTCTTTCTTGAAAAAATAGACGTATTTACTTGTATTTTTGACTGAGTTCAAGACAACATGGCTTTCCTCTCGTGTTGGACGAAACCATTGAATCTGTTGCGGGGTATGACAGATTTTGACAACCACGTGTTGCAATCAAAACAAAGCGTCCTCATTTCGATCGTTTGAGTTTGGGCAACGAAAAATATCAACTGAAGACAACTTTGACCGTATTGTGATATGGTGCAATATTTATTGTTCATGATGAAAATATATTCTTTATCAATTATTTTTTTTTAAAATTTATTGTAAATAATACTTAAATCACACCATCCTTCAATAGAAGGCTTAATCTCGCTTTAGCTACGTACATCTTATCAGATGTTGTAAAACTCATAGTCGTTGCTTCAGGAACATGCATATAGCCCCATTATTTTAAATACCTTGTACATGTACGTCAGTCATGTTATGATATTCGTGGGTAAAATTTAAGACCCGTAAAACGAATGCCATTGTATTTGTGTTCAAAAGAAAATTCATTCACCCGACTCTGATCAAAAATATGATTAAAACAAAATATTTCAAAAGGTAAAAGCTATAAACTTTGCAGAGATTTTACTAGAATGTTAAAGATAGTGAAATGAAATGAAATGGGGTTTAAACGTCCTACTGTTCTGCTCCTATACTAGGTTAATGAAGACGGTCATACGCCATACAGTGTACAGTAGGACTGTGTCGATATATCGATACACCGATATGTATCGATACGTTCCAGCGATATTTATATCGATACGTAATATAGCTGTATCGCCGTATCATTGAAAAAATTCTTCAGTTAAGAAAGACCACGAAACCCACGTGGCGAAAGAAGACGATCTCGGCATGGTTTGCCAATCGAGCATCTTCCACGCTCCGTGTGAATTCCAGGTACAGGTACATATTAAAATAAAACTGGATCATACATTGATGGATTCACTGACCAGTTGTTAGGTAAATTTAAATCTTCATTGAATGTAATAATCCTCTGATAAAACACCGAATACACCGAGAAACAGTCATTTAATAATATATTTTCCTGATAGAATTCCAATGACACGTGACATATCGCTTGGAATAAGGTCAATAAATCAGTTCTAAATAGCGCTTACCGTTATGATTTTTTTTTTATTTTACATTCTGACAAAGGCTTAATTTTAAAAATATTGTTTTTATTGAAGGCTATATCATCGGCAATACTATATACCGGAAAACACAGGAAAACAACCGGAAAACACAGGAAAACAACCGGAAAACACAGGAAAACAACCGGAAAACACCTGGAAAACACCATTTTATACTGAATACCGGAAAACACCGGAAAAACACTAAATACCGGAAAACATCCTAAACACCGGAAAACACCCTAAATAGGTAACCCGGAGCCTGGTCCTCTGCGTGCGGTTTTGGACCAAGTGAGCGCCGATGAAGGAAGGTCAAGGTCATTACGATGTTCGCTTTATAAATAGCCCCCCCCCCCCCCCCGGCAAAAAAAAATCCGATTTTTTTTCTCCAAAATTTTTTTGACGGAAAAAAAATTTTCTGTCACAAAAAAATAATTCGAATATTCCTAAAAATTGGTTTTACAAAAAAACATTAAGTAGAAAAATTTAGAATTTTTTTTTTGAGAGAAATTTTTGAGAAGAAATTGTTTAAAAAAATCTGAAAATTCCGATTTTTTTTTCTCCAAAATTTTTTTGACGAAAAAAAATTTCTGTCACAAAAAAAAAAAATCGAATTTTTCCGAAAAATTGGTTTTACAAAAAACATTCCGTCGAAAATAATTTTACAGAGAAAAATACTGGAAAAAAATTTAGAATTTTTTTTTGAGAGAAATTTTGGAGAAGAAATTGTTAAAAAAAATCTGAAAAGAAATTTTCCTTTGACCGTAGGCGATCGCTCGCTTGTATGTTAATGAACTTATTTCATCAGCGCTCACCTGGTCCAAAACCACACACGAGGACTAAACTCCGGGTTACTAAATAGCGACCGGAAAACTTAGAAGAGTAAACTGTTCCTCAAGCCATATTATTTCTACAGTCATTGTCATTAATCACAAATTACGGGATGATATACGAAAATGCAGGTTTACTTTGAAATAGTGAAAATGATACTTTTCCATCTACAATCTTCAGATCAAAGGATGCAAGTTCTTATACAGTGCAGTATAATTTGTGCAACAGAAGACATCTCGAATATCGATTGTCGGAAAAAAACATTTTCTCGGGGACATTTTTTTTCTTCCGAATACGCATTCGGTGTAAGTCTTCAGCCACCAGGAAGTGGTTAACATAGTAATGTTTTATTACGATAGTAGTACATAACACAAATTGGTTGCCTGAGGTTCTCTGGGAGAAAATAGCCTCATCGGCTAGAGTCCTCTATTTCACAAACAAAAACAACAATCGCTTCCTTGAAAATTTATCGATCAACCCTTTTTACAGACGTCCAGCTTACCACTTCCCGTCAATGTAGTAAGATAGAATATGTACTTTTCTCATGGACAATTGGGCGAAAGTTGGGGTATTCTCAAGGAAAACTGGTCAACAAGTTGGGGAAAAAAGCTCGAAAAGTAATCCAGAAAAAAATCATGTGTGCGGCCCTCGGAATATGATGGAATATGTTGAATATTATTATGATTCAAGTGATTATATTTGATCCTGGAATGAAAGTAAGCTCAGAAACAAGTAGATTTTTAGCCCTTCCAACGAGATGGATAGCTCTTGGAAAGGATAGACACTTTTCAGATTACAGCCGGTCCAAGAATTTGCGTGGCATCCATTTCGTTTGGTGATTAGGACACATAGCGGTTAAACCTGGAACTTCAACTCGAACTATTCAGAGATTTATTTACTCGCTTTTGATGATACTTGCTGTTTTATAATGCGATTTTTTTGTTACCTAGGGAGGAGTTGGCCTAGTCGCGCCTTCCACTAATTCGTACCACCCTGATTCCAGCGTTACGGGTAAGAATCAGGAGACCGGCGCAACCGGCATATAATGAGCAGTGTTTAATCTACTGAAATACTGAAACACAGAAATTTACTGAAATTTACTGAAAACAAAAATTAAAATACAAAATATAATATGGTCAATGATGGAGGTAGACTGATTGCGTCTTTTAAAACATTCAAAACATAATAGGCATCAACAAAATTTTGGAGAAAAAAAAATCGGAATTTTTTTTTTTTTTGGGGGGGGGGGGGGGGGGTGCTATTTGTAAAACGAACATCGTAATGACCTTGACCTTCCTTCATCGGCATCGGCGCTCACATGGTCCAAAACCGCACACAGAGGACCAGGCTCCGGGTTACCTATTTAGGCTGTTTTCCGGTATTTAGGATGTTTTCCGATATTTAGTGTTTTTTTCCGGTATTCAGTATAAAATGGTGTTTTCCGGTTGTTTTCCGGTTGTTTTCCGGTGTTTCCGGTTGTTTTCCGGTGTATAGTATGGCCCCTATATCATAATCGTACGGAATTTTGATTTCAAAGCAATTTCAGTATGTTGTCACGTGACAATTGTGCTGTGTGTATCAATTGACGAATGAATAAAAACTTTTGCCAAGTTACGTGACTATAGTTACCCGATAGACAAAGACTACAAATTGTGTTATGAAGAAATGCCATGCGGTGTCGTATCAGCATATTTTAGCTACGGCATTTTCTGATACTGGCAATAGATGAAAAATGCTAATATTTTAGATCATCGACTTATGAAATGCGAACGTTTCATCGAATAAACGAAGACAGTAATTAATTTATTCTGGAATATTACGGACGTGAACTTCAAGATTTTACGTGAATTAAAGTAGCTAAGTCTCTAACTCAATATCATCCAAAATCTTCAACATTGAAAACACAAATTATTTGTCAATTTAAATCAACATTGATGCTGTGTTCTTACCGGAAAAGATGGGCTTCTGATATCCAATATTTAAGACAAAATAAACATTTTACCATTGGTACACGAATCGTGTACCATAATGCGTTTCAGCCCCAGTTCTAGCAAGAGACTCGAGGAACGAGGCTAGACATATTGCACCAAACCAAACGGTGTATGTAGACTGGAATAACCAGGCGTTAGAAATTTGCATTCGATTGAGACTGCTGGCTTATTTCACGGAACATAACTGATTTGAAATTAGAGTAAAAACGGAAACCATTAATTGTATATCAGTTTATATACATTCATATTACAGTATTATATGAGTTCCGACCCAATTGTGTCAATTTCTTAGTCCCAAATGTTAGCGATTTAGCTCCTTTAAATATGAAAAATTTTCAAAAGGTGTATCCGTCGTTATTTTTGTAGTAATCACATACAGTGTACATTAAAATACGACATTCCCCACAACAAATTACCAAGAATTATTTTTGTTATATTAAAGGGAATGGAGCTTATAATTAACCCATATCCTACGGGTCCTCAATTGACCCAATTCCGGCCGGTTCGTTTCAAAATGGATAAAGAACCTGATGCTTACCCATCTCAAACATCTTAAAAATGAATGTAGTTTGAGATTATTTTGGGCATAATTCGGGATGTCATCGTATCGCGATACGTATTGCGTTATCGGTTTGCCGTATCGTATCGAAAATGAACTGTATCGACACAGCCCTAATACAGTGTGGTTAAAGTCCATTCATACCAGGACGTGAGGTACACTTCCCGTTACATCCACTGTCACTGGTTTATAACGGGAAGGTCAAGAATACAGCGCGATGTTCAATAGCTACAGTAGGCCTAAACATTTGTTATGATATACATCTACTCGTTTGTCAGTTATTGTTGAGTGAAAGGCTGATCTATTCATTCTATTCTAACTCTGACCTACATGTACATCCTCTGTAAAATGAAATGATAATGTTTCTTTGACATGTATAGTGCTTGATGACAGTCTGTAGGAATATTTTTCAGATTTTATTCATGGGTGGGGATTTTATTTTGGAGGAGGGGGGGGGGTATTAATTAAAGCTTGCGCTTGAAAAGCCCTAGATCATAGTCTGTCATCAAGTCTAACATGGCGTGGGTCGACTGTCAAAACTGCGCAAGTGAATTTAACAATGTTAGTCCCGAAATAATTTAGGCTTAGTGTGCTAACTGGTAGAGTAGGCTAGTTAAAGTAGTTTTAAACAGTTTTTGTTGAGTAGTCGAGACGAGTGGACTTTAACCTCAATCCCCATCTCTCTCTTGGAGTCTTTCTCTCTCTCAACCCAGTCTTTGGATGGGTTATATTCCTTGTTTAGGTCTGCCCTTTTTTTAATATAAAATAAAGTAAGATACCCCGTATTTTTCAAGCCTATTATTATAAGGTAAGTATATAATAATATCAATAATTCCCCCCCCCCCTGTTGACCTTGAACCTTGTCCAAAAGATCGCAAGAAAGTAGTTCGAAAGATAGCGTAACCCTAGTAACTCACAATGTGATTCTTCAAGACGATTCCCATTCATAGAGAAATGAAATGGGATTTAACACTATACAGACCCAATGCAGTATGCTATGTGAAGGGGGGGGGGGATTTTTCCAGACTTTGGCGGTAAAGGGTACGGTGTGCTCTTATTTCATCATCATTCGAAATCAATCATAAATGTCATCGATGAAAGCTTTGCTTTAAAGACTTGCAGAAGCCTACAGACAAATCTAGGGTTTATTTATTTATGAGAAATATTGAAATATGATCAATTAAAGTGTGTTTATTTGTAAATGTTAGCCACAAAGTTGCCTATAATAATATACATAATATAAAGGGTATTTACAATTATGAGGTGATGATGAAAATCAATATTATATTTACGAGTTTTCGCGTAATCGGTGATTCATTGTGAATAACATTTAGTAAACTTGACAATCAATTAATTGTTTCCTATAGTGCTATACAAGTCTCTAACTGAATACCATATTATAGTCTTACACATTGAAAATACGGATTATTTGTCAATTCAAATGAACATTGGTGTTTTGATCTTACCAGGAAAAGATAGGCTTCTGATATCCAATATTTAAGACAAAATAAGCATTTTACAATTGGTACATGATTCGTGTACCATAGTGCGTTTCAGCGTCATTTGTAACAAGTGATCAAAAAAGAACGAGGCTAGACATATTCAACAACTCATGTCAAACGGTGACGCCCAATCTTATCTGGGGAGCATGCGCAATAGACTGAAATAACCAGACGCTAGAAATTGCTATTCGGTTGCGACTCATGCCATATTTCACTGGACATACATGTAATTGATTTGAAATCGGAAACAATTGAATATATACAATCAGATTACATTATTATATGCGTTGCGAAACATTTGGGTCAATTTCTAGATTTCTCAATCTAATTAAAATATAGATTTATACTTCGTTTCGTTTTTTATACTTCCGATGGCCTACACTACATGTAGATCTAACAAGTTATAGTGGGAGTTCACGTTCTATGACGTCAGGTACCAAGCAAGCGACATTTGACCCGATTACGTCAGTCATTCGATTAACCAATTAGCGACCGCCATGTATTTTTTATCTACTTTTGCTTGGTTTTGATTTCTATTGCCGCTAATGTCTACACACAGTCCCGCGCAAAAAAGTTCAAACGCTCGATTCGACAGACCATTTGATTGGCAGAACACGAGTTAAATAACAACGCTTCCAGATCCAAGTGTAGTAAAGACAAGTAAAACGAAATTTTGAACTATAAAAACGAAACAAAATTGGATCTGTGTTTTAATCAGATTGCTAGATTTGTAGGTCCAAAATATTAGCGATTATTGTCTTCACTTGCTAACTTTGTTGCCCAAACTCAAACGATCGACAAGGTTGTGTGCAGCTTTGATAGCAACACACACGATTGTCACAATTTGTCAATCTTTACCCCCCTTCAAAATATTACGATGATTTAGGTCATCATTTACCAGGGTTCAGACAGTAATTGTATAGAGCATGCACTAGTAATTAACATAGTACTTTTATTAGTAGAGAGCAGAGCCGTTACTACTTAAGCAATAAGAATAAGAATGATGAGATCTAATTCAGAAACGCCGTGGCTATCTTACGACCAGGCGTAAGAATTATTGATGGACTACATGGTGGAAGTTCCGGTAGCGCATGCGCAAGTTACAAAATTTTGGAATAGGAGACAGGCTATTTTTACGACGACTACAATGTCCAGCTTCCATGCTTAGCCTGACATCAGAAGGGGTCATTTCGGTACCGTAATTATAATATATATAATAGGCCTATTTGAAATTCAGTTTTAATATCTTAAATTATTATTTGATTTTTTAAAGAAAGCTTACATCTAAAAAGAGAAGCACACAGCGCAACGCTCCAGAAGATAAGCGTAAAATGGGCCTTATCAAAGAATACGGGGTGTACTGGCACTTTGACATTTAAAAGTGGCCCATTTTAAAGAATTGCCCATTCTTAGGACATCCCCTCTTGCAAATTGCACCATTGTGTAACTTGCGCATGCATGCGCTTTCGTAACTGCCACCATGTCGTAATCGTAAGAATAGCGAGAACGCTATGGAGGCGGTCCTGCGCATATGTTATATGTGGATTCAGGGCAGACCTGTCAACTCTAACGCATCAGACGGTAAAGTGCCGCGAAAAAGCCTCATGTACCGTTCTACTGAGTGGTAATAGATTTCTACCGCATTTTCAAACAAAGATTTTTTTCATTTTCTCGCCAAAACTATGGAACTAAGGGAAGCAACAATAAATATCGAGACTTTCGGTTATCAACATCGATTTGGGATATTGTAAGGTGTAATTTAGCTAAGAGATTTGTTCTCAAATTCTTTTCAACCTATTTTAAAGTTAATAAAGCAGATATAATTATTGGCACATACTCTTAAAATGCGTAGTTATAAACTAAACAAATAGCTACCAATTTACAGCAGCAATGGCTGACATTTTCGTTTGCGCGGGTACGTAGTACGTACATACAGAATCTAATACAATACTTTGAATGCAACACAACCTGGAACTTTAATTTCAAGATGGGAATACGTCTCCACGATTCTGACTTACTCTCGAATAAATGTAAAAGCAGATTTACGGAATCACGGGAGAAAAAAATCCCGTACATTGAGAGGATAATCGCCATGGGCCATGAAGGGCATGATTAAATCGATACCAATATTTAGTTGTTTGGAAAACTAATTTTTTATGCCCCCCCCCCTCTCTATTCCTAATGTAGAAATACTATATAATCTTACATGAAACAATATTGACAAAAACTGGGGAACACATGTCACAAGGATATTTTAAAATCATGCTAAGTTAAAAGAAAAGAAAAGTGGTATTGGTAAGCCTACTGCCAGTACACTGGACTGGTAATTTTAATTTTCTTTTTTTTACGTTACTAATTATTTCTTTTTGTAGTCTACATAATCAATTTTGGTTTAGTAATTAGTTACATAAATAATTCTAGATATGGTTACCATTGCTTGGGTATATTTTATCTATTACCAAATGAAATGCAATTTTTGTATTGTTGGGCCTGCAGTTCAGTGTATCATTTCTAAATTAATTACCCTTGGAAGTGCGAATTTACGCGTTGTTTTGGAAATCTACTGCCAAATCATGGTTTCTAGTGCATTTTTTACACTACGCTACTGCATTTCAGCTCTGAGGGGTTGACGGGTCTGATTCAGGGTTAGGGTAAGGGTTAGGGCTAGCCCTGTTTACATCTCGAGACTTTGACGAAATCTGCAGGTCCTAGGCCTTACCCTAACCCACATATGACGTCATAATATGCGCAGGACCGTCTCCGATCTAGCGTTCTCCTATAAGAATAGTCCATGGCATCAATAATTCTTACGCCTCGTCGTAAGAATAGCCAAGTAAAGCAAAGTAAAAAATTTTAAACGAACGTAATTTTTGTACGCTGCTGTAACAACTAAAGAGCTAAATTTTAATATTACAATTATTACAGTTATTCAAAATCGTTAACAACACCTGACAACAAACAGTATTTTTGATTTTCCAGTTCGTTAATCGTTGTTGAAAATTTCACGTGCGATGGCTATTATGCGTCGCTTGTCTAGTAACCACTTGGCAACCTTTCATTGAGCGTGGATCAGCTTTTAATAGCGCAAATTTTGATTGTGTTGGTCACCTTAACACTTTATTATAAACATTAACTTACCAAGTAATTGCAGTGGGAATGGCACCTCACAATGGCGGAGTTGACAGCTGATTGGAGTCACGTGATACCATAGCGTGCCCGCGTTATTTGGGTTGTCTCCCCTGAGAATTGAACTTTTGCGACAAGTGGCGACATCTTGTGGGGTGATAAACACCCTTCTTGGGTCAACGCAATAAAGTGGGGTTTTTTCATTTTGGAACAGAATTTGTTGACCAAAGATTTAGCACTTAAACAGGCTAAGAAAAGGATCAGTCAACTAGAGACATATGTCAGAATATGTGCTTACAATGCCAAAGTTAGAGTACCAGAATCGGATATAAATATGGAATTGTTCAGAAAATGCACAATGACCAAGCAGCTAGCCACCATACATCCTCGATTATGTTGCGGACACGATCTATGAGCTTAGAATCGGCGGAAAAGCATTCTGTCCAAGAAGTACCACTTGGAACAAATTCTACAGCGACTTCAAAAGAGAAAAGAAACAGAACACTGGCCAATAACCCAACAAAGTTTACTATGATTTCGAAACAAAACGATATTTGTTTGAATATCAGTCTTTAGCTTGTAACCCAGACGCTTCAAAAGAATTAGATGATATGACCAGTACAGAAATTATAAATTTTAAACCAAGTCCTAATTCAGAAGGATATTCAGGAAACAATAGAGAAACAACAAATACGTGTCTTGGAAGTAAGATACCCTCTTCTAAAATGAATATTTCGGAGACGGGTAATCATCTAAGGGTGGCTAATGTACATATACCCGTGAAATCTAATGTCAAAGGGCTTGCTAAACTCCATCAATTTGTTTACAGTACAAATTTGAGCACGAAGAGAAACACATTGCAGTTGGATTCTTTGGACAGAAACACCGAAAGCAACAGGGATCATTCCCCACACCAAAGCTTTGAACAGCCAACCTTAACCCTACTAAATAAAAACAAAAACTCAGGGGATGAAGGGTCAGTGGATACTGTGATCGGTTATGATGAAGAACTTAATCATTTTATCGACATGTTTCTTAAAAGCAACACATTCGATTTTACAAACTCAGTTAGTGACAGTAACGATGAAAATAGTTCTGGTGACAATGATCTGTAAAGTGTCATTTTTCTAAACGTTTTCCATCATATAGTCCTAATTTGTTATTTGTCCAAAACTATTTATTAGAATTAGTTGTTGTTTAAACAATATTTTATTCAATAAACTGAATTGGATTGAACAGCAGGCAAAGGTCTACGTAAGTTCTCTCCAAACATATAAGATAGTTAAATCTTATGTTTACAATAAACAATGATAGACATATGTATAAGGCAGTAAGTTACAAACATATATACATTTCTTGGATTGTAATGGTAAGATATTAGACGTCTTCAATATGATGAACGTCAAAAGTTCTCAAATTACAGAATATTTTGAAAAATATAAACTATTATATCAATTTCAATTCTGGTTTTGGAAAAGAAATCTTTTATGCTGATAACTGGCGAGCAGTAACCAACATGCTTAATGTGTCACAGCCTGTAATCGTTGGGGTAATCGTCGATGGGCGCGTGTAATGTTCTCCGATGAGTCCAGATTTACTCTGGATTTCACCGATAGGCGTGCTCGCATTTGGCGGATATGTAAATAAGCGTCATGCTAAGGTTAATGTCAGACATCATGACAGAATCAGGCATAGGTCGTTATGGTGTGGGGAGGAATCACAATGACTGACAGAACGGACCTGCATATTGTTCAAGGAAGGGTCACTGGTGTGTACTACCATGGGCACATCCTGGCACCGATAGTTCTGCTCTTCGCTCAATCTACAGGTCGACGTTTCATCTTTCAAGATGATGATGCCCGTGCCCACCGCTTGTGTCGTGAATGACTACCTCCAGCGTCACCATATTGTCCTTATACCTTGGCCAGCAATGAGTCCTGACCTTTCCCCTATAGAGCATGTATGGGACATGGTCGGGAGACTTGTTCGTCAACGTCAACGTCAACCGACAACACTGCAAGAATTGGCCGTGGCACTGCAAGAGGAGTTGGTCAGATTGCCCCAAATCGTGATTGGATTGAACGGTTGATTAGGAGCACGCAACGACGAATTGCTGAATATTTGAGGATTGGTGGAGCAATTACTCATTATTTAGACAGAAATCAAAAACGTCCATTTTCACTTTTGACAGTGTATCTCTTTTCGAGTAAAATGGGACCGTCAGATAAGCCGCTCATATATTATGCAATTCTATGAACTATTGTTTCACAAATGCTCCCAAACGCAAAAAATATCGGCCCGTGTACACAAAAAAAAATTGCACAAGATGCACATGAAAAACCCAATATTCACGTGCAGCATTGTGTGTGAGCCCTTTAAAAGCATGTTTTCAACTTAATGTGCAGTACATAAACTGTGAAACGGAAATCTGTCGTAATTTGTTGTTGGACGTGTGAAGGAATCGAGCTAGAGATGCCGAGACTTACTGAAAATCAACGGAATGAAGCCATGGGAATGTCCAGGGCTGGCATGTCTACACGTGCTATTGCCAGACACTTCAATTGTCATCAGTCCACTATTGTAAGGTTGGTGGAACGTGTTCGAGTTACTGGATCAACACGTGACCGTCAACGTCCTGGTCCACAACCCAGGCTCAAGACCGCTATATCCGGGTCACTCATCTGCGTGACAGATTCCGCCCAGCGACTCCGAACAGGTGCAGCAGTCGTCGGAAGAGAAGGACCAGTAAGTGCCAACACCGTAAGACTTCGTCTAAGTGAAGTAGGACTCCGTGCACGACGACCTTATGCTGGAGCTATCCTCAGGATTCATCACCGTCAGCGGCGTTTGATATGGGCTCAAGGACACCAGACATGAAGAAGAGTAGACTGGCAAAGTGTGCTCTTCAGTGACGAGAGTCGCTTTCATCTTTATCACGCTGATGGCCGTCAACGTCTTGCAGACTGCTGCGTCTTCGAAACGAATCGATGGGGTGGGGGAAGTGTAATGGTGGGGGGAGGCTTCACATTTCATCACCGGACCGCCCTACACATTTGCAGGGGTCGCGTTAATGCTGTAGCCTACCGTGATGATGTCTTGCAACCAATTGTTGTTCCGATGTTTCGAGCGCACCTACAAATTTCAGCACTTCCAACAGGATAATGCACGTCCGCATACCGCCCGTTTTAGTATGGACTACCTGGCTGCTAACAACATCAATGTCTTGGACTGGCCAGCCATGTCTATGGACATGGCATCGATAGAACATGTCTGGGATGAGATTGGACTCTGTCTGTATAGGAGATCACAGATGCACACCATTGCTGCTTTAGAAGCTGCTCTTGTCCAAGAATGGAACAATTTGCCCCAGGCCTTCTTTCAAACATTGGTAAATTCCATGCGACGTCGCTGCACAGCGTGGGTAAGAGCCCGTGGAGGACACACGCGCTACTGACATCTGTGTCGTACTTTTGGTTTTGACCCCTCTGACTTTGTACCGTTGATTACAGATTAAACATCCATGTACAAATGGGTTGTTATTGATGTGTTCCTATTTGAATATTGTTCACAATAAGAAGCAAAATAAATAAGATATGTTTACAGGATCATTTAACTAAGTGATGCGTTTTCCATGGCGCTCAGTATATATCACCGTGACACCTTAATGATGATTGAATTCGAATTTCGTGAAAGTCCGACCGAAACCGCCTAACAAAATGGCCACTCCTTGTACGCAAATAGTGTAAAAGTATGTAATACCAAAGTCGTGGACCCTTAAGAAGTCACAAGTTTTATACGATTTTATAATGAATCTTTGAATGTATGTTTTTGACCCAAAGATCTTTACAGTTTTTAAAGGGTTTTCTTTTATATTTGATGTCATAAATGATGGCATTGCCCTGTTCTCAATACATCAGTTTCATCTGAATCGGACCAATACATGTGCGATAATCATGCATATTTCACAATTATACGTAAAAGTTAGGGGGCCAATGTTGAACCAAGACGCTACAGTTTTTAGAAGTTCTTTCTTCATATTTGATGTCATTCATTGGGACAATGAAAGGATAAACCCTGTCGATTTTCTCTGTTCTTGAACTTTCTCTTACAAATCAAAAGCATGATTATTCATTTGTTAACTACCGTAAGTATTAATAAATTATCTTCAACTTTGTTTTATTTTTTTTCAAGGAGCAAGAAAGCGCTAAAGAACAGTCACTAATAATACCAGAAAGAGACGAAGCTATGACTACTGGCAAGGTTTGTTTATATTTCCGAAAACCTTGGGAATTTTATAGCGGTTACAGTTTTTAAAGGTTTTTTTTCATATTTGGTGTGAAATATACATAAAGGTTAGGGAGGGGCAGAATCGAACCTAGAGGTTACAGTTCATTTTTTAAAACAATTTTTTTTAATATTTGATGTTTGATGTCATTAATTGGGACAATGAAAGGGTAAGTCCCGTCGATTATTATCATCGCTTGATAGAGGATACCACTCCGAAATGTGCATCGCGATATAATCGAGGAACGACCCATCTATATTATATGTAAGATTCTTTTTCTCTCTTTATATTTTTATGTATTTTTATTTTTATATCTGTTAATAGTTTTAAATTGAACAATTGACATTACACAATATACTATACTGTGTAATTAATAAACCTCAAAGTTCAAACGATTTCCCTTTGTTTCATACGTGTTATATTTCTAGTTTCATTCCGTTACGTTACCAGTACATATTGTGAAATCAGTACACGCTTGAGCACGAGCTCTTCTATCAATCTCTGTCTCTCTGCTAATTTACTTTTTGTCTCGCATTTTCCATTTCTTAGAACAAATACCTAGGTAAACAAATACTGCACAACATTCTATATAGATACATTTTATTCCCCCCCCCCTCTTCTCTTCAATCTCTACTGTATCTCGTCTTTACAGCTTTCTTATCTTGTCCCATTTGCACGTCCACACAAGCAGTTTTTTCCCCCAACCCCACCACTACTGGAACATGGATAGGCCCCGCACCAGACGCCCACTCCTTCCCACGCCAACTCAACTACCAATGGAATGGCCACAGCTACGAAGCAGATTCCAACCACCACCAGGCTTCCACCAACCACCACCAGGCTTCCACCAACCACCACCAGGCTTCAACCGACCACCACCAGGCTTCAACCGACCACCACCAGGATTCCACCAACCACCACCCGGATTCCGCTGCCAGTACCAACCAAGTCGACAGCCAAATCAGCACCAACCAAGTCGACAACCAAACCAACCAAGTCGACAACCAAACCAGCGCCAACCAAAACGACAACCAAACCAACGCCAACCACCCCCAGAAAATGCAGGTGTCGTGAAAGCCCTCTTTCAGGTCCTCCAATGCCTCCACCACTTGACCATTATGGAGAGTCAGGAGAATGGAACACCAACCAGAAGTTTCACTTGGAAGATCCAAGACCTGAATAAGTTCGTGAAGCCGGCCATGAAGACGCCTACCATAGCCACTACCATTGAGACATTGAACTTGAAATGGGCCAAGGACGTCGCCTCATCCCTGTCGACACACTACCGAGCCATGCTAGCGGAGAAACTGGAGTACTTGAAGTCACGTCACTTTACCAAAGATGCTGTACAAGAGTACTCTAGCCACGCCCTAGCATGGGCCAAGAAGTCCTACGGCAAGCGACTTCAGGATAGTGTGAAGACAGAGTTCCACCGCCTACTGTCCACGGTCTCTAAAACTGTCACGCCCCCTCCCCCATCACCCATGCACATTACGCACAACCTTCTCCGGGACACACCAAAACGATACACACCCAACAAGAGAAAATTATCCCCTGGAGAAGGCACTTGCATTAACACTCCCTCGAAGCGTGCAGCTAGATCAACCAGTTCGCCCCGGGCTGTGTCTGGCTCACCTACTTCCTCGGGATCTATATCGCCACTAAACGCGCTTGTCGACTGTCTGTCCCCTAGATCGCCCATCATTCCTAACCCTAGAATCGCCACCAGATCTTCCACCAGATGTAGGCGATCACTCAACCTATCCCTCAAGAGACCTCACAGCTACAAAGGTAAAGACGAGAAGGATTTATGGTTCCTACCACCCGTCATGGCAAAGACCCTGGTTATTGGATCCTCTAACCTGGCTAGGATTGCATCCTTCGTCGGGGACTGGGAGATCCATAGCTACTCTGGAGCCAAGATCAGCCACATCAGACAGATACTCCAGAACTACATGGGTCCGGCACCAGAGGAATTAGTGATACACGTCGGGCTCAACAACAGGGAGGAAAGTGGACCAAGGATACACGAGCAGATGCTAGATCTACTCAAGGTGACCAGAGCAGCTTTCCCAACAACCAAGCTCTTCGCCACACAGATCCCCACTTCTTCCCGACTCCGACAAGAAAATCCGACCGCCTACCAAAACATCACCAGCTACAACCAACTGATCTCCACTGCACCTTCACCAAACGCCACCACATTACCAACCTTCAAGGGCAAAATAGAACTGAAAGGTAACGACGCAATCCACCGGAGCCCAGACACGGCCAGAGAGATCATCAACTGCTGGATGAGGAATTTAAACTAGGATTAGGGAAAAGGAATGAGAAGCCGTCTTTAGGACAGACAGTTGTCAATTTGAGCGACAGACTTCTCAACCCCCTAGAAATGAACATTCTTGATAAAGGCCTTAAATTCATCCCAACCCCCACAATAACATCCATAGACCCCATCACCCAGGCAACCGATCGCTTCCAAAGAACACTTTCGTTGACTTATTTTTTTAGGAACAAACCCGGCAGAGGTAAAAAATTATTCAGAGCAAAATCCACATGGAAACCACCTAAAAAGTCATTATCACCAGCCATCCTAAAAACTTTCGACGAAATGAATATAGAAATATCATCCATTCAACCACAGTCACAAAAACCAAATCTCAATCGAGCCACAAAAACGGCATTTAACACCCTTAAAAAGGACAAAAACATAATAATTAAGAAAAGCGACAAAGGCTCGTGTTGTGTCATAATGAATCTTGCAGACTATATCTCAGAGGCAGAAAAACAATTAAGTAATCCTATACATTACACTAAATTAGACCAACCCATCTTTAAGGACACCGCAAATTTAATAAACAACATCTTATATGAATTGCAGGATAAGGAATACATAACAGCAAAACAATATGATTATCTATCTGCTAAATCTGACTGCCGACAAAGACATCTCTATACACTACCAAAAATACATAAAAACCCAGAAACAGAATGGTTTATACCTAATAAAATACCCAAGGGACGCCCAATAATATCAGACTGTGGCAGCGAATCATACAACGTATCACAATATATAGACCATTTCTTATTACCCCTAGCATGCCAACACCCATCCTACCTTAAAGACACTAGCGATTTCATTCAGAAAATCAAACAGTTAAGAGTCCCCGAACACACCGTTTTAATATCCATCGACGTACAAAGCATGTACACGAACATTGATAATAACACAGGTATTGAAGCAGTTAGGAAAGCATTTCTTAGGAACCCGCAAGCATCCAGGCCGGACGAAGAAATCCTCAAACTACTCAACATTTGTCTGAGGAGGAATGACTTCGCTTTTAACGACCAAGTATACCTTCAGTCTTCCGGAACTGCGATGGGAAAACGATTTGCCCCGAGATATGCAAATCTCTTCATGGCGGAGTGGGAAAGGGAAGTTCTGCCACTCTGTCTATTAAAACCAGATTTCTATGGGCGGTTTTTAGATGACGTTTTCATAGTCTGGACCTACACACTAGACGAATTTTGGACGTTTTTCAATATTCTGAACAATCATCATCCATCTGTCAAATTAACCGCAAATGTAAGCCATAACAGCATAGATTTCCGTGATACTACCGTTTTTAAAAGTAACAACACCAAAATCTCAGGCCAATTGGAAACTAAAGTATTTTTCAAAGAAACCGACACACATCAATTATTGTTCAAAAGCTCCTTTCACCCAAAACATACATTCTCTGGAATCATAAAATCTCAGATTCTCCGTTTTCATAGGATATGTACTCAGAAGACCGACTTTGAGTCAGCATGTACATTGGTATTTAGCAAACTAAGGGAAAGGGGATACTCCAAACGCTATCTACGACGTATAAAAAACAACACTCTAGCTGAGCTTGCCGCCAAAGAAACAAATAATATACAATCAGCACATAAAACCAAAATTTGTGGCCATCCAAGATGTCAAACATGCAAAATCTTAAACATATCCGACCATTTCCATAACAAAACATCTGGCACAAAATTCCCAATATTAGACCAACTTTCATGCAGTAGTTCAAACATAATTATCTAATCTCATGCAGAAAATGTGACAAGCAATACGTAGGGGAGACTCAAAATGCACTTAGGGAAAGAATTAACGGTCACCGGTCTGACATAGTCACCAAAAAAGACAAACCTGTCTCAATTCATTTCAACCAACCAAATCATGACATTTCTGATCTCATTGTCACGCCAATAGAAAAGACCAAGAGCGACTTTGAAACTTCAGACGAAATTAAAACGTTTAGGCTAACAAGAGAAAAATACTGGATTGACAATTTGAAAACAACAGCCCCCCTAGGTTTGAATATTCATACGGCTAGCGCAATAGCTCCTTTTGTAGTTCCATTTAGCGCAACAGCAGCAAGTGCGTCCAAAATCATCAGAAAACACTATACTGAGCCCAAGAAAATCACCCGAAAATATTTACACAGAAAATTATAATTGCATATTCTAAAAATAAAAATCTGAACGACATCCTAGTGCACAGTAAATTAGATTAAATAAGACCAGTCTCCACCCTGACCCAAAACAAACCATATATCAAATCCTATGCCTAACCGTTAGTAATTAAAATCAATTAGATATAAGAATCCCTAGCCGTAACCCGGTGATGTGGAACAAACACGATTTTTTTTAGAAAATCCAATCCGTTGTAGGAAACACACTAATGTGGCTCTCTCCCGAGAGCCTCAAATTTATTTTCTTTTTTCTTCAGAATACCAGAAGCACCACCCAAGGAAGACCATCAGCGCCACCAACACCAATAAACAGTGAAATCGCCTTTGTATATAAATCTAATGTATTGTATGTATTTTAATAAAACTAGGAAATATCACGAACTAATTTTTCATCATCCTAGGTCAGTGCTTATGTGGAGACTTAACCTCTCCCCCCAAATTCTTAAACCTAACCCAAGACCGAGCCCTTACCTTAACCCTAACCCACGACCTCGTCAACAAGCATGTGCCGCGGGCCTAAGACAAGACGTAGTCTGGCCCTAACCCTAACCCACAATCTTGTCAAAAAATGTTGTGACCTTGAACCAAGCCTGCAGTTGGCCTTAATATTTAGTCCTAACATGTTTTGACATCATACAATGAAATGTTATGTGTACACTCCAAAATTCACATCTGTGTGACTTTTGACCAAACCTGCAGTTGGCCTTAATATTTAGACCAAACCTCAAAACATGGTGTCTGCCATTGAGATTGGCTTAGACATATGTTACACTCAAGGTTTACTTTTTTTTAACTGACTTTTAACTGTTTTTTTGTCGGAGGGCCAGTGACTGGGTGTTCGCTAGAAATAAAGAGGTTTAGTTCTATTTCCAGTTGAAACCATTTTTCTTTTTCATTCTTATTTTCTCACTGTTTTTTATTGCATATTTATCCCCTGCTTTTCTATCATTTTAGGTGCCAGGGAAATGTTTCATATACAGTGAAATGATAGAAGCTGAACACAAGTATTAAAAAAAAGAAGCAAAACAGGTGAGATAAATGTGCATTTCATACACTTTACCAAGTACATTTAACCCGATCCCCACTTCTGCTCACTAACAGGGTGCAAATTTGGTACTGCACAGGCCTTTCCTCTCACCTTGGCATGTAACTGAATGAGAGAATTCCACATTTTGACCATTTTCTGGATGTCAATGATCAGTTTCCCTGGATAGTATTCGCCCCAGAATTCTCATTCTCATCCAAATTTAACATTTCAGGTCTACATCTCAAAACCGGATGACGTCCTGGACTGGCTTTAGTAGAACGATGATGCATATCAATTTCATCCCAGATCTCTATGACACACCTATGGTGGAAGTGCAAGGCAAATCGTAATCAGTTTGGGTTCCAGTCGAGGACCTCTGTAAACTTTGCTTTCTGGTGATGACTTCATTTCCGAGCTTGGAAAGGACATCAACGCCTCTCATATTGGAAGATAACAGAAATGGCCTATGTGTTGACGGTTGTGCATATCTCTTGGTCAGGAAAGTTGTAGACACCATTGCCATTGTAAATCATTTGACAGGCCAGAGTGAACAGGAAGAACTATGATTGGTCAGGATTGTATCAGATTTCATACTGGGGGGGGGGTGAAAAACCTGTTGTAGTGTTACCTAATCAGATTATTTCAACTTACTTATCCTGTGGAAATACAGCTATATAGGAGATATTTTGAAATTCATAGACACTGCATGTTTCAACATCTTAGATTTGACCACAATTTGGCACTTGAAACTATGTTAACAGAGAAAAACTGTGTGGTTTTCGATGAAAGTGTTATAAAGTCTAATATTGCATCATGATTACTGTTTTAAAGTATTTTCGTGTTTGACTTATATTGAATTCATCTCATCTTTTTACAGAATGCATTTATGTTCAAAAATAAAAATGTTCTGTGGAATTCAAAATTCATGTGCTTTTAAATTATCAGATTCCAATACAGGGGGGTGGGGATGAAAACGCTGCTGTAGTGTTACATAATCAGATTATTTCAACTTACTTATCCTATGGAAATACAGCTATATAGGAGATATTTTAAAATTGATAGGCACTGCATGTTTCAACATCTTAGATTTGACCACAATTTGGCACTTGAAACTGCTTTAACAGAGAAAAACTGTGTGGTTTTCGATGAAAGTGTTAAAAAGTCTAATATTGCATCATCATTACTGTTTTAAAGTATTTTCGTGTTTGATTTATATTGAATTTATCTCATCTTTTTACAGAATGCATTTATGTTCAAAAATAAAAATGTTCTGTGGAATTCAAAATTCATGTGCTTTTAAATTTCTGTCTGAAATTCCACAGTTTTCTGATGTATTATAGTGTTTGCAGAATGCTGCACTGCTCATCTGAAAATACATGGATTTTCATACTCTTTGGCCAGGGCTTTGCATATATGTTTGTTTATTAGATAACAACAGATTTGTTCAAACAGCAAGAACATGTGAGGTATATAGGACTAAGACTAGTAATTATTTCCCCTTATTTCATGATGGACGAATGTAGTGCGAGTTATAAATAGACAATTTTTCCATTAATTTTTTTCTCCCCTCTTCCTGCATTTTTGAGTTGACTTTTTGGTCTAGAATAGGAGAAAAGGGATCAAATTTGCAATTTTATAGCAGTTTTGGGTAATACTGATGATATTACAACGGAGGGATAGGGGGTGTAAAATGTCTTTCTGCCGAGCAATCATTGTATCGGAAGTGAGATTTTCACCCCAGTCAACTTCAAATCCCCGTAGCAAAAAATCTAAACGGTCAACCCCCTACAAGTTTATGATGAGGAGATTGCCAAATGTGGTCCCCATTGTGCCTATAAAGATTGGAACCAACGGAATGTTGAGCAAAAATCTACAGCCTGTGATGTTACAGCCATTTAACATTGAAGTCAATGGGCAAATAATTACTAGTCTGAGTCCATTAGCGTGGAATGTGTAGGCGCTCTTAACTTTCTGCAGATCACACAGTTTCTCACAATACCTTTAACAAAATTGCGACCACGAATTATCCAATATTTACGTCTCACATCGCTTAGAGTTCTCTTTGGACCGCGGTGTGCATTTTTATTGTGAACTTCTCTTACTATGAGTTTTGTAATTGGACTGTCCGATGACAGTAAAACTGGATGAACAACATCGTACTCTAATGACGATTTCCTTAATCGTCCTCCGACGCGTATAATACCATCCTTCATAAATGGCGCTAAATCTCGGTATCTGACTTCCCAGTCAGTAAACGAAGTTTGTGAAGCTATAATTAGACAATTCTCTGCTTCCTCTAATTCCCCTGGTTGAAGGACATTACTGTAATTCAAAGATCGTTTTCTCAACCTTTTAATAAAACGTAAGCAGTGAGCAGTTACTCTTATCAATTTAGACCAACTAGAATATCTCTCTAAATTCATGACCCCCCTTAAGGTATTTACTGAACATATAATCCCTTGATTTCTCTGCTCAAGATCTGTCTCTATATTTTTGAATTCCTCTTTTGGCCAGTTTGTCTTGGGTTCTTGTAAAAATGCTGGACCGTGCATCCATGTATCATTTAACTGCTCTACATGAATACCTCTACTTAAACTGTCTGCTGGGGTTAAATGTGTTGGTACATATCTAAAACTGCTTATATCCCACGTGGATTGTATTTCGGCTACTCTAACACCCACAAATGCTTTCAAAGTTGCTGATTCAGAACGAAACCAGAATAATACTACTTGAGAATCAGACCATATAATAACTCGACTTGGTTTAATTTTGAACTGATCAAAAATTGTCTTTGCTAGTCTCGAAGACACTAAACATGCCATCAGTTCTAATCTCGGAATAGTAGTTTGGTGAAGGGGGCAACTCTCGCCTTAGCAGATACAATTCGTGATTCTGGACCATTATCTGTAATCCATCGTAAATATGCTACTCCACCAAACGCTAACATACTTGCATCCGAAAAGACGTTTAATAGACGTTGTCCAATAGCATTCTCTGGTTTCGTACATCTTGGAAATTCTATCGATTGAAGTTTCATGGTGTCATTAAATATGTCATTCAATACGTTAAAAAATGAATCCGGTAATGGGTCATCCCAATCGTGTGACTTTAGACGCCATATATTCTGCATCTCTATCCGTGCTCTGATTGTAACTACAGACGCCAATCCTTAGGGATCATAGAACATTGAAATCCTGGATAAAACAGTTCGTTTGGTTAACTTTTCGGCAACAAGGTTTTTCACTGAGTACCTGATGACGTCATCATGCGAGTTCCAAATGATGCCTAAGGTTTTATTATCTTTCTCTTCATCCAAATCAAAGTCAATAGATGAAATATGTGAAGACTCTAAGTTTGTGTCTCGGAGTAATCGTTGACGTACAATTTCAGATGAACATATCCATTTTTTAATTTTAAAACTACCCGTTGCTAAAACTGCTTCTAACTGTTGGATGGCTTCAAAGGCTTCTACAGATGAGGAGCATGAATGGATAAGATCATCCATGCAGCGATCTCTCCTGAGTATTGTGGCTGCATCAGGATACTTCTCTTCATTCTCATCTGCCATCTTCAACATAACATAACTAGCCATAGACGGAGACGATTTATCATCGAAGGTTACTCTGAGTAAACAGTTGGCTCTCTAGATGTATCTAGATCTTTCCAAAGGAATCGATGCACATGTGTATCTCTCTCTGGAAGGCGTATTTGCAAAAACATTTTTGATATGTCACCCGTGAATGCTATTTGGTCTTCTCTAAAACGGATCAAAACTCCAAACAGATCGCCTAACAGGCAAGGTCCTTTACACAAAAATGAGTAGAGTGATACTCCTTTTACTTGACAAAATGAAATGAAATGAAATGGGGTTTAACGTCCTACTGTTCTGCTCCTAAACTGGGCTAATGAAGACGGGCATACGCCATACAGTGTGCTATGAGGGAAATTTTGCCCGGGCAGCGGCACTATCGCCTACTCTTATATCGAATTCCAACTGCCAAGGGATCTTTTACGTGCATTCCAATGTATACACGGGACCTCGGTTTTTCGTCTCATCCGAAGGACTAGACAGCTGTCCTTGTCAGGCCCCCCCCGTTCTGCACCAATGACAAGGGGAAACCACGTCGGAAATCGGGATGAACTTTCTCGGCCAATGCAGGGATCGAACACCCGACCCCCATGCTAGCGAGCCAGCGCCTTAACCACCTAGCCACCCTTTTACTTGACAAGCTGAATCGAAAACTACCCGTAACGGAGTGCTTTGTTTGTCAGGCCTATACACACCATGATGTGGCAAGTAAAAGACGGGTTGATCCGGACTCAACTTCCCGTTCATCTCGACTCTACATGACCATTCATTTTTCTCGTAGTCGTTCACCACTTGTTTGTACAGCTTAACCTTCTCTGGGTTCCTCTGTAAACTCTTTTCTAAGGACACTAATCGTTTCTCTACCATATCATAGTTATCAGGAAAGCAAATCGGATCTCTCTTCCATGGTAACCCTATAGTATATCTATTGTCTTCTCTCTTACAGGATTCCTGGAACAATTTCAAGGCATGTTTATCTTCCAACGAAAGTTGTGAGACTGGACAGGAACAATTACTGGCACGTACACCAAGAGTTTCCAAATCATAGTATTTCTGCATGTCTATCTTTTCCACGAAGCCTATGGAACAGAATGGCGTATTTCTTTGACTATTACCTGGCCCAATAACATACCATCCAAGCTGGGTTTTCTTCGCTAGTAGTTCTTATGGTAAGCCTTGGCGAATCTCTAACTCTGCGTGCAAATGGCTATATTGAACCCCTAATATAAGATCGATAGCTCCCGCTTTGTGTGTAAACTATATGTCTCTGAGATGATTAAAAGATTTTAACCATTCCCTATCTAAAGAAGGAACACTTAACACCGTAGCGTATATCTCATGTGCCTCTCTCATACTCTTCTCCACTGTTCAGTGATGAAATATAAAACTGTAATCTTCTACTGTCGTTCTGGTTTATAGTTCTCCCTCCAACGACCGCTAAATCTATTTTCTCTCTTCGTCCTTGAAGACCTAGTTCTCTCGCGAATTCTCGTCGAATAACCGCTACTAGTTGGTGGGTCAACGTGAAGAAGTCTATTGTGAACTCTAGCACAACCATCGATGCTACATTTTCGCTTAAATCTACAGTCTGTTGTAATGTGCCCTTGGTGTAAGCAAGAAAAACACAGCTTCAGCTCTCTCACTTTATCTATCCGTTGCGAATGGGTAAAATTCTTGAATTCAGGACACTCAAACACTTTATGTTCGCCTTTACAAACCGGACCATAATAAACATTAAATTTCTTCTGAGTAGAATGGATTGGTCTCCCCTGATTTGTGTTGTACCTAGGGACATATTTATCACTCTTGACTGCCTTATTAAGGTCGCCAAAATCAGGATCAAACAAAGCTTTGACCCTTTTCCGGAGAAAACTGCTAATATGTTATATTGTTGGGACTTGACCTTTATCCCTGATGTTTGAAACAGTGTTTTTCCAAGACTCTATCATCTGATCTGGTAACCGACGAATAATAGTCCGTAAATTATCACTCGCATTAATATCTGCTTGATAGTTCATCTGCTTTAATGTAGCAATACAGCTGACTATATCAACCGAAAGTTCTCTCAGTTTATTTCTGTCTGTTATAACAATCTTACTTCCTCTGGTTAATTTATTAATGTGTGCTCTCGCTATTGTGCTGCGTTGACCAAATTCTTCTTTAATACACTTCAAAGCTGTGGCATACATAATACCCTGGTTGCCCATACCCGAAATAATTCTGCTGGCGTCTCCCTCTAAATGTATCTTTAACTGCAGCTGTCTAATGCCATCATTTAAATGTGGCTTGTCGTGAATATGAAGCTTAAATTTCTCGATGAACTCGACGTATGAAAGAGGGTCCCCGTTAAACTTTGGTATTTGGACTGTAGGGATGTCACGGTTTGCTTCTAATTTGAAACAACGCTTCCGCTATGGATAGATCTTTGACTTCACTCGATAGATTTGTCTCACTGAATTCAGTTAAATTGTCAATCCATGAGTCTACCGTAGAACTGATACTAGTATTACTGGCTGGTCTTGGCGTATCGACAGCTGGTCGGACAGGAGAAACTGGATTTTGAATTGCTGTTTCGCTTGTAGAATTCTGAACAGAAGAATCTGAAGGCGATGGCAAATTACCATGATCGGGTGTGCGCAGTTCTATCACTTCATCTCCATCTGATAAATCATTTGACTGTGGCGTGGTATTTCCATTAAGAAATCTTCTATCTCTTCTTCAATGTTGTATATTTCAGAAATCAAGTCATCTTCCCATTGATTAAGTCGGTCATGTTCTGATTCCGGAACAAAATTATATAAGCTAAGGTTTATTTCTCTGGCTCTATCACACTCACTCTTTAACTCGGAAAATTCTCTGTTCAGCCTTCTATGATTATCCTCTCTTCTTCTGATTAATTCTCTTATTCTGTTGATTGCTCGTGTTATTCTACCCTTTATGACTTTTCTCTGATTTTTCTTCTCTTTCTCTTCTGTAAATTGAGAAACTATTTTTTGACTCTCCTCATCGGAATTTACTTCTTCTATCAATGACTTTGATGCCATATTGATTCTCTTCCCGTACCAAATTAAACTCTTTCTCTGGTGGAAATTCTCTTGAAACCTAGATTTAATTTTATCTCATCAACGCCTGAATTATACTCTCTTTCAGAAGATATATAAAAAACTCTTCAGAAAAATTATGTTCGGTAGGGAGCATGGGCTTTGCTCAGATAAAAGTTTCAGTAATATGCACTCTGTATATAATATTGAAAGGAAAACACTACAAAAACGCTTGGTTGTCGTTATTATTGTATTATGGATCATTCAATACCATACAGACTATTTAGACTATTACAAATTACAAGAGCGAAGTACATAATACATGGGAAACAACTCCGCTCAGAACTCGCACTATTAAATTGAGTTAACTCCCTTGCACTAATATATTTTACCGGGTTTTACTTCAAATATTACTCGAATCTAAATATTACTTGAATATTCGAGTAAAACATTTTACGACTACTAAATGCTCTTAACTATACATTTATATGCATCAAGAAGATTATTCACTTGTATATCGAACTCTCAATGATTAAAAGTCTAAATATAACACTCGATACACAATCGCTATTACGATGTAACGATGACTTCAATCAACATGAAACTTTACATCATGTCGCATACTCTTCATTAGCTACTAAAGTAAACATTAAATGGACATAAATATATTCAATTAAATACCTGAAGAGTTTTTATCTCAAGTCCTATAATGTCACAATGATAGAAAAGTTTCAGGAATTTTCTAAACACTCTGCAAAAATGGCGCACTGCAGAACTAAAATGACGTAAGCTCCAGGGGACATAATTAAACTCAACAAAAAAAAGATAACTCTGCTCCAAATTCTAAATAAGTAAAACATGAAAATTAATTAAATTATAAAACAAAGTTTTCGGAACAGCTCTAGTATACGATTACACTGTACATCTTACATACCTCTAGTATATGATTATATATCTTACATAGCTCAAGTATATGATTACACTATACATCTTACATAGCTCTCATATATGATTACATTATATATCTTACATAGCTCTAGTATATGATTAAACTATACATCTTACATAGCTCTAGTATATGATTTCACTATATATTTCACATAGCATTAGCATATGATTAAACTTTATATCTTACATAACTCTAGTATATGATTAAACTATACATCTTACATAGCTCTCGTATATGATTACATTATACACCTTACATAGCTCTACATATACATCTTACATAGCTCTAGTATACTGAGCGCCATGGAAAACGCATCCCTTTTTTCCCAAATATTTTATTACTAGGTGGTTTTGTATGTATAATATTATGCAATACTATGAACTATTGTTTCACACAATGCTCCCAAACGCAAAAAATATCGGCCCGTGTGCAAAAAAAAAAAATTGCACGAGATGCACGTGCAGCATTGTGTGTGGGCCCTTTAAAAGCATGTTTTCAACTTAATGTGCAGTACATGAACTGTGAAACGTCAATCTGTCGTAATTTGTTGTTGGACCTGTGAAGGAATCGAGCTAGAGATTCCGAGACTTACGGAAAATCAACATGGGTTGATAAACTACATATTAATCACCAAAACAATACCAATTTTTTCTTACCAGCTATGTTCCAAACTTGGCCCAAAAGTATGATAACAAGCCAACGGTGAGGCTGAGGTCCCCCGTCGAAATTCCAAACTAAATAGAGGACACATATTAATTAATCGCACATTTTTCAAAAGTATCAAGCAATCAAACTGATTATCAATTATACACTAAGTTTCATCAATTTATATCAGACAGAATCAAAGTTATCTTGTCCCAAAGCATCGACCAATGAAATTGCTTAGCTTTGCTTAGCTTTAGCTTGTATTAATCATTAAACTCAGTCAAGACATTCACCTAATGAACATCTACGTCAAGTTAAAACAGTGTACATGTACCTCAATTAAAAGCAGTGTTGTTATGTTCCAAATTCTTGACCAATCAAATTGCTTATGGCTCCTTGGCCCAAGTAGAAAATTCTCATCATCGAACTTAGTCAAGGTAATGATATGCTGAATTTATACTCAGAGTTTCGCCACTCTCACTTAAGTATAACCAACGTTATCGTGCCCTAAAGCATCAGCCAACCAGATTGCTTATTTCTGCTTACCGTAAGCAGACAATGTTTATCACTTATCTCCATCAAGGCATTCACCTAATGAACGCCTACACCAAGTTTGAACATTCTACCTCAATTAGAAGGCGAGTTATTGTGTTCGAAAGTCTCAACCAATCAAATTGCTTAATGATCTGCTTACCTTGAGCTGAAAATGTTCATTATCAAACCTAGTCAAGGTATTGATGTAATAAAACTATACACCAAATTTCATCACTCTCACTTAATTAGAATTAAAGTTATCATGTCCCAAAGCATCAACCAATCAAATTGCTTATCTCTTCTTACCCCACGCAGAAAATGCTCGTCTTCGAACTACATCAAGGCATTGACCTAATAAACACCTACACCAAGTTTGAACATTCTAGCTCATTTAGAAGGAGAGTTATTGTTTTCCAAAACGTGTGACGGACAGACAGACAGACAGACGGACGAACCCATTTTAATAGTCCCGTGCTTTCTTTGGAAGGCGAGGGACAATAAAGAGGGTTGATGAGAACAAAATTCAAACTTTCTCAGTTATACCTGTATGGATTTTCATAATTGCAAGTTCAAAAAAAAAAAAAAAAAAACACTGGACAATTTTGGGCTATAGTCTCCGGTTTGTCAGGTATCGATGGAAACGCCAAAAAACGATGAGTTTTCTAAAAAAATTCTTTGAAATTCTATAAGTACCGTACATGCCGAATAGATTTAATGATAATCCCCCCAGTAGATCGAAAGTCGAGGTTATAAGCGACATTTCGAACCCCAAAAACGTAAAATATCACCTCAAAGTCTTTTAAAATCTTTGTTCATTATTTACCTTCAAACGAGATTTTGTGATTTTCGGTCGATTTGTTGAATACATCCACAACAAGTTCTAAAATACAACAATTCTGACGTAAAAGTAAATATATACTCAGCCAAATTAAAAACTTGACACTCGGGATTTTTGGGACTAGATTTTTAATATTTGGTTTAAGGCAACTATTTTAGTGTTAGGTTGTGCACAGACGACCTTGACATCAACAGAAAGCAAGAATACGTCCTTGACATTGATAACGTTCGTGATGTCACAGTACCCCCCCCCCCCCCAAATGAAATTCACAGACTTGGAGAACAATCGGAATAAAGTGTTTTGTTTCGGTTGTGGCCTCCTCTAGCGTCTCGTACTGCCACACAACGTCTTCTCATGGATCTCAGAACACTACCCGAGGAAGACGTCGCCACTGCTCAGCAAGAGCATGTGGTGGATTCACTTGCTGCACAGACGACCTGGACATGAACAGAAAGCAAGAATACGTCTCGCCGAAAGTCCTTGACATTGATAACGTTCGTGATGTCACAGTACCCCCCAAAATGAAATTCACAGACTTGAAGAACAATCGGAATAAAGTGTTTAGCAACGGTTGTGGCCTCCTCTAGCGTCTCGTACTGCCACACAACGTCTTCTCATGGATCTCAGAACATTTGTAAACACTACCCGAGGAAGATGTCGCCACTGCTCAGCAAGAGCATGTTGAAGGTCCTGCAACGTCAGTGGTGGATTCACTTGCTGACGAACACGTCGACCCAGTTCGTTCCAGATGTGTTCAATAGGATTAAGGTCGGGGCTAAGCGACGGCCAATCCAGGACTTGGACACCGACATTTCTTAAAAAATTCTGGGTAGCAATTGTTGTATGGGGTCGAGCATTGTCTTGTTGAAACGTTAGTCCAGGCCCATGTCTCTGCATAAACGGAAGAAGAACAGGTTGCAAAATCTGATCCCTGTACTGGACAGCATTTAAGTTCCCTTGGACAACAACAAGAGGAGAACGTCCATGTGCACAAACAGAACCCCGAACCATGACGCTGCCGCCACCAAATCGGTCAACTTCTCTGAGCGTAACTTTCACCTCGTCTGCGGTACACTCGGGCCCTGCCATCGGCAAATCTCAAAGTGAATCGAGATTCGTCACTAAAGACAACCGAATTCCACTGTCTTTGAGTAAATCTTATGCGTCTTGTGGCCCACACAAGTCGGTTACGGCGATGAAGAGGTGTCAATATTGGTCCATTATAGGGCCTGCAAACGATTTCGAACAGTTTGTGCAGTTACCCTTCCACCAAACATCTCTCTACTTGTGGAGGTTGCAGTGACAAATCTGTTTCTAAGATGACGTAATCGTATTGCTTGATCTTCCTGGAGTGACGTCACACGTGGCGCTCCCGCCCTTGGGCGGTCGGCAATAGTTCCAGTTTGAAGCACTCTCATTCTAAGATTAATCATTGTCTGGCGTGAACAATTAAAGGCTCTTGCAACAGTGACCACAGACTGACCAGCATAGAGCCTACCTACAGCACGTAGACGTTCTACATTTGAAAGGCGCGGCATTTTCTTACAAAGATGAAAATAACAATTTTAATTTGTTTTTCCAGTTCAAGTTACGTGTTCGTGTTCAGTTTAAGCAAACTAGGTTTTTCATCTTTATATGCTCAAAAGTCACGTGATCCACATGTCTTTACAATTTTATGAAATTAAAGGCTTCTTACTACTTACTATCGTTAGAAACACTTCAAAATTTATTTGACTTACCAGAAAATTTTTTGGTTGAAATTCATCAGAGTCAAGTTTTTAATTTGGCTGAGTCTCTTTATTAGCCATCCACCCCCCCCCCCCTCCTAATCTTGATGGCTCTTTAACAGTTTTAATTTCATGAGACCAGAACGTCGTACTTCGATCGTGTCTTTTAAGTATATTGATGGTCTCTTTATTAGCTTTAATGCATGCGACCTCATCGTACCTTGATGGTCTTCTTAATAGTATTAATTGCATGGGACGAATCGTACCTTGATGGTAAATTTAATAGTTTTAATGCATGGGGCCATGCATTATCTTAGTGGTCTCTTGTAGAGTTTTAATGCTTTGGAGTGTATTAGTTTCAAAGTTGTTAAATACTTTTAAAATTCGACAAAATTTACAACCTGCATTAGTCCTTTGAGTCAACAATATCATATGTTTGTGACATGTCTCAATAGTTTCTCTTATCCAAAATACCATAAAACTACCAAAATTCATAAAAAACGGGGTCGAAACAATAATCTAACGTTTTACTGCTACGTTTGATAATGATGTAAGATGTAAAGAATATGTACAATAGAAATACAACGTTTTAGAAACTTTATTGGAAGGGTTTATTTGTCGTTTAATTTTAACGTTTTTAGATTGGGAAAACAGAACGTTTTGAAAACTGAAATCAATATAACGTCACAAACACTAACGTTCAAAGAATCGTAAGTTAAAACGCTACAATAGTTACGTTATAAGAACATTATTTACTGACGTTTACTGGTTGACTGACGAGGCTTGGGAAATAACGGTTATTTAGGTGGTTCAGTTGACGTTCTTGGAACAATTAATCTGAACGTTTCTTAAGTAAACGTCAATAGAACGATATTAATTAATGTTTAGTAACGTCTCAAAGTATCAGCGATATAAAAACATTCAAAATAACGTTCGGTCATCAAGAGAAGAAAAAGTGTAAGTTATCTCCATCCGAAGAATTGCATTTTGGACATTTTTTTTATTCAGATAGGTAGTATTGGAAAAGATGATTACTGAGATTACTAGATTTATTTCTTAGTTGGCAGTGAATGATATTTACCTTACGGTTTTCATAATGAAAGTAACTAGGTTTTTTATGTATAGGATACTGACTCAGGAGACTGGACTTAAAAGTATTGAGAGACGGTGAAAACTGCACATGCGTAGGAAGACTATTCCATAATATTATTGTGTTTGGGAAAAAACTTTTTATAAAAGACGTTTTACAGTGTGGTATTTTCAGGTTGTGGTTTCTAAGATTGTACTAATTTGTTTCGGGTTGTATTTCCATTAGAATATCGGACAAGTACTGGGGACTATAGCAATTAAGGGTTTTATAAAAATAGACGCGTTTATTCTTTTGACGGCGTTTGAACAGTGGTTCCCACCCTAATTTGTCATAAACATATCGATTATTTCTCCGCACACTCCAAGACTTGAAAGTATTTATCGCCCAATAGTTCGTTTGTAAAGTATTTTTGGGTACATTTCACTTAAAATAGTCGGTCAAATCCTTCTCTGAACATACCGAAAACCTTCAATCACGGTTCACTGTCAGAATAATCGGAAATGATTGCCTTTTGGTCAAAATTTTCTTCAGGGTTTGGATAGATTATTTGCATTCACATCATTCCATCGTCAATATGTTCTCAAAACCGGATTGATTATTCGTATGACTTCGTATTACTATCCATTTTGTTTTTGCTTTCAATTCAGTTACTCCAAAATGGCGACGTATAAACAAAAACATGCACTTCGGTAACTTCATTTAAAATGATCCACGTAGCCGCTTACAGCAATATGCGCAAACGTACACGTACACAAAAACATATTTAGTAATTTTAAGTTGCCAAGTTGAAATGTCGATACTAAGTCGAAATATGTCGAAGTTTTAAGATAAAAAGTCTAAGTTAATATGTTGAAATTTAAAGTAAATATACTATTCAAAAAAAGTAGGGGATATTTGATTTTGGGGGCATAATACTAAAATATGCAAATGACTACGAAAAAAGTCACTATAGAACCTAACAGAAGAAACATTTCCAGTTACATGTGACGCCCAAACGCACCAATAGCTACCGCCTGGAATGCAGGTGATGCTTGGGATCATCATGGGGGTCCAACCCAAGATTTGCACGACTTTGACTTTGAATGTTACAGTCATTGTGGCATTGAATTCCAGGGTGGAAACATCAGTTTAATTGTTTTAGTGACCAGAAAACAAATTTTGATATGCGTCGGCTTACCCAAAATGAAAGGTTACGTGCCCTTGGCATGCTACAGATCGGCACAACACAGGCGGTTGTGGCGCGGACGATGAATGTTTCTCAGTCTGTCATAAGCAGGCTATGGTCCAGATACCGTGATACACAATCTGTACAGGACAGACCACGCTCAGGTCGACCAAGGGCGACAACTCAAGCCCAGGATCGATTTATCCGTACCTTGGCCTTGAGAAATCGTGTCATTACAGCAAATCAGATCAGCGCTCGTCTTCAAACAGACACTGGTGTGAGAGTGAGTGGCCAGACGATTCGGAATCGACTGCATAGGGGTCACCTTCGCGCCCGACGTCCTCGCGTGATCCCTTGTTTGAGAGATCATCACATTCAGGCAAGACGTCGTTGGTGTAGGGATCGTCAACACTGGGATAATCGACGCTGGAGCAATGTGATGTTTTCAGATGAGTCAAGGTTCACTGTTGATTTTTTGGACAGACGTAGGAGGGTGTGGCGTCGTCGAAACGAGCGCTTCCAAGACGTTAACGTCATCAGACATGATCGAATTGGGGGTGGTTCTGTTATGGTGTGGGGAGGCATAACTGTTGCTGGAAGAACGGCTTTACTTGTTGTTGCAGGGCGTGTTACAGGCCAGTACTACCGGGACAACATCTTGGCAGTCCATGTTGTGCCGTTCGCACGACGTCATGGCCGCCGTTTCATCTTCCAGGATGACAACGCAAGATGTCACAGGGCCAGGATCGTTACAGGTTACCTCCAACAACAGAACATCACCACATTACCTTGGCCAGCACTGAGTCCCGACCTCTCCCCCATCGAGCATGTCTGGGACATGCTTGGACAGAGGTTACGTCAACGTCAACAACGTCCTGCCAATGTCCAAGAACTTGCTGCTGCGTTGCAACAGGAATGGGACAATCTGGACCAAAATGACCTTAGACGTCTCATTAGGAGTATGCCACGTCGGATCAATGCTTGTTTGGCAAACAGAGGAGGATTTACCCGTTACTGACTTGGTTGTGATGCTGTGGTAACTTTGCTGTTTGACCCCGGGTATCATTTTACCCTTATAATGGTCAGTCTGTGCCTTACTTAGTCTAACGATCATTTGGAATAAATCGATGAATGTGAACTTCATTTCATTTTGTCATTTGTTTCTTCGTCAGTTTCATTAGGTGACTTTAATAACACTTAAAAATCAAATATCCCCTACTTTTTGGGAATAATATACAACCCCAACAGATAAAACCACAAAAACTAAGATATCAAAAATGTTGGAAGTACACGCTCATTCTCGGTAACAGTATTGTGGTAAACTTTATCCGGAATATTAAACATTTCGGGTTAAGGGTGGATTTTCATATCAAATGTTATGTCTGGATAGGGCTGGGTATTAATGTGTCTGTTAAACAGAGAGGTAGGTATTGGGCTGTAAACGGGGCTCTGTTTGAGGCATAGATTAAATATATTATATGGATAAAGTTATCAGTCTTATCAGTAAATATCGCTCTGTTAGATGCACACGTAAAATATCTAGAGGGAGGGATAGTTTTGGACGCCAAGGGTAGCTCTGTTAGACGCATAGTCTCAAAAATAAAAGTCCGATTACGTATGAAATTTAAGTACCAAAATATAGAGGAATGGTGTATTTACCTTGTCTCAAGATTTCAGCTCAAAATATTGAGTCGTTTGGACCTGAACGTCAAAACTTCTTATTCGGACACCGTAACCCTTTTAAGATTGCGGGTCAATTTTTTCGTTGGGTGACCTGATAATCGATTGCCGTTCCTTTAGCGGTCTATACAGTGAATGACACATGTGCTGCACTTGATAACGAAGGGTAAATTTCAGCTACACGTTATGGTTATAAAAAGAAAGTGTAGTTTTATCCAGACACCGTATAATACAGCTTTGGACACCGGTCTTCATTTCCAGATGAAGACTGTAAGGGGTTAAGTTGTTTGAAAGCGTATCACATATATTGAGTTACTTTCTTAACACATAATTAAGGAGTTTTATTCTCCAAAATATAATCAGGATTGGCCCTTTAAATACTTGGATTAAGGGATGAGTTTTGGCTGTAAATGTCGCTATATACATTACAAATCCAATTTTAGTAGATACTTCAATTTTGATTGGCTAAGCACTCAAATTAATCTAATATTATCCAATCAAATTACTAAAATTTGGATTTTATCTCAGTTAAAATTTCGTGAAACAGGCCCCAGGGCAAAAGTCACTCTGTTCAACTGATACAGTAACTGTCTGGTCCTAGGGGTAGGTTTTGGCTGTAAATTAAGCGGTGGTCACACTAGCCGAATAAGTAAATGTCTGGTTAGAGGGGTAGGTTTTTATCTAGAGGAAAGGATGGGTTTGGGCTGTAAAGGTAGCTCTGATAGATTCTTACTGATACAGTACATGACTGGGTGGAGGTTTAGATTTTGTTTGTAAATATCACTGTGTTAGATGCACCCAATGATAGATTCATACATTTAATATCTGAGCAAAAAGTCAACTGATACAGTAAATGTCTGCTCGGAGGGCTAGGTTTTGGCTCTAAATATCGTACTGTTAGATGCAAACAATAAAAATCCAGAGGAAAGGATGGGTTTAGGGTGTAAACGTCGCGCTGTTTAACTGATACAGTAAATGTTTGGTTGGAGGGGTGGATTTGGGCTGTAAAATTCGCTATGTTAGATGCACACAATAAATATCTAGAGGAAAGGATGGGGTTGGACTGTAAAGATCGCTCTGATAGATGCATATGTTAAATATCTGGGCCGAAAGTCGCTCTGTTCAACTGATACAGTACATGGCTGGGCGGAGGGTTAGGTTTTGTTTGTCAATACACTGTTAAAAATAAATGTAAAATTACAGTGAAAAATATGTAATGTTTCGATCCTTGCATTGGCCGAGAAAGTTCATCCAGATTTACCGGCGTGGTTCCCCCTTGTCAGTGATGCAGGAGGGCAGAACAAGTATAGTAGTCTAGTCGTTCGGATGGGACGAAAAACTGAGGTCCCGTGTACACATTGGCGTGCACGTAAAAGATGCCTCCCTATTAAACTGTTAAAATTATATGTAATACACTGACGTCCAAAAGAAAGTATACCATCACTTTGACAAGTAATTAAAAAACAACAAAGGCAACTTAGACAAAATGATTGGAATATTTAATAAGAGCTTTTAATTCTGCATAAATTAAATGTAAACACATTACATCGATAACAAACAATAAAATGTTAAATGGACAGAAACACACTGGGGGTTGAAAAATGGGATTTCAAAATGTATCCTTATACAGAAGGTTATTTACAACAAAATTTACACACTGTAGAGTCATTGGATCTTGCTTTAATATCGAGTGTGTCCTCCTCGAGCATCGATACACGCAAGAATGCGTCTGCGCATGGATGACGTGAGGCGTCTAATGACGTTACGTGGAATCTGATTCCATGCACGAATCAGACACCGTTCAAGTTCTTGTCGGGTTGCTGGGGGTAGGGGTATGCTCCTAATCTGTCTGTCAAGATGGTCCCACAAATGTTCGATCGGGTTCATGTCTGGGGAACAAGCAGGCCACGCTAAAACGTGCACATTCATGTTGTTGAGAAAATTCTGTGCGAGTCTGGCTGTGTGAGGTCTTGCATTGTCATGCGGGAAGACAATGCCACGGGGCTGTTGGTTGATCAAAGGGAGGACAACTGGCTGCAGAATCCATCCCTGTACCTCTGCGCATTCAGGTTGCCATGGATGATGCCTAGCCACGTTTTCAGTTCACCACAAATTCCTCCCCACACCATCACGTTTTTAACCCAATAAATATTTGGTATACTTTCTTTTGGACGTCAGTATATTTACAGTTATAAGTATGTCACATAGTTTGGGAAATTTTGCTTCGTGTCATGCCCTGTAAGTAGCAGAACTGCAGGATTTTAAACCCCATTTTATTTAATTTCTTTCCATTATCGAATGATGTTTTTCATGCTCGGCTGAAAGGTCTGGCAAATTTTATGTGTTCGCCAGGATTGAACCTAGAACCACTTAGCCGAGAGGGGACAAACACAATCCCTTTATAAATGTCACCTTTCCAAAGTATACTCAGCCAAATTAAAAACTTGACACTCGGGCTTTTTGGGACTAGATTTTTAATATTTGGTTTAAGGCAACTATTTTAGTGTTAGGTTGTGCACAGACGACCTTGACATCAACAGAAAGCAAGAATACGTCCTTGACATTGATAACGTTCGTGATGTCACAGTACCCCCCCCCCCCAAAAAAAAAATGAAATTCACAGACTTGGAGAACAATCGGAATAAAGTGTTTAGTAACGGTTGTGGCCTCCTCTAGCGTCTCGTACTGCCACACAACGTCTTCTCATGGATCTCAGAACATTAGTAAACACTACCCGAGGAAGTCGTCTCCACTGCTCAGCAAGAGCATGTGGTGGATTCACTTGCTGACGAACACGTCGACCCAGTTCGTCCCAGATGTGTTCAATATGATTAAGGTCGGGGCTAAGCGACGGCCAATCCAGGACTTGGACACCGGCATTTCTTAAAAAATTCTGGGTAGCAACTGCTGTATGGGGTCGAGCATTGTCTTGTTGAAACGTTAGTCCAGGCCCATGCCTCTGCATAAACGGAAGAAGAAGAGGTTGCAAAATCTGATCCCCGTACTGGACAGCATTTAAGTTCCCTTGGACAACAACAAGAGGAGAACGTCCATGTGCACAAAAAGAACCCCAAACCATGACGCTGCCCCCACCAAATCGGTCAACTTCTCTGACGCATACTTGAGCGTAACGTTCACCTCGTCTGCGGTACACTCGGACCCTGCCATCGGCAAATCTCAAAGTGAATCGAGATTCGTCAATAAAGACAACCGAATTCCACTGTCTTTGAGTAAATCGTATGTGTCTTGTGGCCCACACAAGTGGGTTACGGCGATGAAGAGGTGAATATTGGTCAATTATAGGGCCCCCGAGCTCGAAGACCAGCAGCCTGCAAGCGATTTCGAACAGTTTGTGCAGTTACCCTTCCACCAAACATCCCTCTACTTGTCGAGGTTGCAGTGACAAATCTGTGTCTAAGATGACGTAATCGTATTGCTTGATCTTCCTGGAGTGACGTCACACGTGGCGCTCCCGCCCTTGGGCGATCGGCAATAGTTCCAGTTTGAAGCACTCTCATTCTAAGATTAATTATTGTCTGGCGTGAACAATTAAAGGCTCTTGCAACCGTGACCACAGACTGACCAGCATAGAGCCTACCTATAGCACGTAGATGTTCTACATTTGAAAGGCGCGGCATTTTCTAACAAAGATGAAAATAACAATTTTAATTTGTTTTTGCAGTTCAAGTTACGTGTGCGTGTTCAGTTTAAGCAAACTTGCATCGACTGACCTCACGAGTTTGTGTTTGCGCAATTTTATGAAATTAAAGGCTTCTTACTACTTACTATCGTTAGAAACACTTTAAAATTTATTTGACTTACCAGGTTGCAGTGACAAATCTGTGTCTAAGATGACGTAATCGTATTGCTTGATCTTCCTGGAGTGACGTCACACGTGGCGCTCCCGCCCTTGGGCGATCGGCAATAGTTCCAGTTTGAAGCACTCTCATTCTAAGATTAATTATTGTCTGGCGTGAACAATTAAAGGCTCTTGCAACCGTGACCACAGACTGACCAGCATAGAGCCTACCTATAGCACGTAGATGTTCTACATTTGAAAGGCGCGGCATTTTCTAACAAAGATGAAAATAACAATTTTAATTTGTTTTTGCAGTTCAAGTTACGTGTGCGTGTTCAGTTTAAGCAAACTTGCATCGACTGACCTCACGAGTTTGTGTTTGCGCAATTTTATGAAATTAAAGGCTTCTTACTACTTACTATCGTTAGAAACACTTTAAAATTTATTTGACTTACCAGAAAAAAAAATTTTGTTGAAATTCATCAGTGTCAAGTTTTTAATTTGGCTGAGTATATATTTCAAGTAAATATACACTTCAAATTGTATTTTTATCGTAAAATGACTGGCAGAAAGATGCCAGTAAAATCACTGTATTTTAACACTGACTTGTAAATGTACCCCTAAATGGTAGATTTAGATTTACGTAAATTTACTGTGAGTGTAAATTAACTTTGAGGTAAATTTACGGTAAAAATACACATAAATTATGTACAGTGTATCGCTCTGTTAGGTGCACACAATAAATATCTAGAGGAAAGGATAGGTTTGGGCTGTAAAATTCGCTCTGTTAGATGCACACGATAAATATCTAGAGGAAAGTATGGGGTTGGTCTGTAAACATCGCGCTGTTAGATGTACACACGCTCCTCATTTTATACAGTAAATTTACTGTGAGTGTAAAATAACCTTGAGGTAAATTTACGGTAAAAATACACATAAATTATTTACAGTGTATCGCTCTGTTAGGTGCACACAATAAATATCTAGAGGAAAGGATAGGTTTGGGCTGTAAAATTCGCTCTGTTAGATGCACACGATAAATATCTAGAGGAAAGTATGGGGTTGGTCTGTAAACATCGCGCTGTTAGATGTACACACGCTCCTCATTTTATACATGTATATAGGTTTGTAGTTTATGATGGACTAAATAATTTGCATCAGTAAAACAAGTTTTTATTATTATCATTATTTTATATGAATACTATATCTTACATTGTTCTAGTACATGATTACATTGCATCATATATAGCTCTAGTATGATTACACTATACACCTTACATAGCTCTAATATATGTTTACGCTATATCTTATAAAATTCTAGTATACGATTACACTATACATCTTATATAGCTCTAGTATATGATTAAACTATGCATCTTATATAGCTCTAGTATATTATGATATATCTTACATAGCTCTAGTATATGATTACACTATTCATCTTACATAGCTCTCGTATACGCTATACATGTTACATATCTCTAGTATATGATTACACTATTTATCTTACATAGCTCTAGTATATGAGTAGGGTCGCCTGTCCAGCCTCGTGGGTTTTCTCCGGGTTCTCCGGTTAACTATACATCTTACATAGCTCTAGTATATGATTACACTATATATTTTACATAGCATTAGTATATGATTAAACTTTATATCTTACATAACTCTAGTATATGATTAAACTATACATCTTACATAGCTCTCGTATATGATAGCTCTCCCCCAAATTCTTAAACCTAACCATAGAGAAAATATTCTCCAGATGACACAAAGATCTAGTATTATTCTTATTTTACCGGGTTTTACTTCAAATATTACTCCAATCTAAATATTACTTGAATCATACATGGGTTTATTTAAATACTACACAGCAATGGGTTGTTTAAACCTAATTTTTATACAATATGCGAAATTGGAAATATCGAGTTCCTCGTGCCAGAAATTCAGATACGTCGTTTTGCCTTACGTGGTGCCAGGTATATTTAGAACTTATACCATGTTCAACTAACGTAGTTGAATCATATCCGCCATCATACTCAGTGTTAACTGTTAAGAATAATTTAAGAATGTCAATCTAAAATATATTTATTTGTCAAATAAAAACTAAAGACATAATTATCATAAATATATATTATTTTATACGTTTTAGTGGCAAGTGGGCACAGAAATCCTGGCCAATTTGCGCCAAATTTAATGTTACAAACTAATTTAATGTTTATGACTATAAACGATGATTTTTCTTATAATAACTTTATACACAATATCGCCTTAATACCTCATAATCTGTTTGAAAATGGGTCAAGTTCATCTTCAGATTCAATAGTTTTGTATTAAATCTTGTACCGCATCATTAATTGGTAACTCTTTCCAAGATATCTGTCTGTTAGAAGGCATAAATGGGCATAGTTTTTTAATAATGTCCTCACGCTTCAAACTCGTGATGCCTCGGGGAATTTCGCGACATGTTTGAGATAATTTTATATTATATTTATCCTTCAGAAAGTTTCTTTGTCTGAATGTGAACACTTGTACTTTAAATCTCGAGAACCCCTTTCAAACAACACACAAGCCATTTCAGATAACTTTACGCGTGGAATTGTTTTAGTCAGTTTTGGTCTACTTGAACCATCAATAAAATCATGAAAATTTGAATGTTTCATTTCTATGACATCACATTTGGCATTCTTGCAAACTTGCATAAACTCTATACCAAATCGTGGTACATCACCATACTTCTTAAGTTCGCGTTCAATTTGATCGCGAACCGAATCCGCCAACACAAAAGTGTGACCTGCTTCAAGGTATTTTATTTGGATTGTTTCTGCATCTATATCTTCAGAGTTAATTGTTGAAACTAGACAAGAAAAAAATGTCAAATTCTTGTTCTGAGCCGTGCAATTATCAACCCAGATTACAATGTGCTTTTTATCCCTTAAATGCTGTTTGAAAAAATTCCAGAAAGTGCTAGCAATGTCTAAAGCATTCCTACCACTAATTGCTTCATGCCACAAAGCAGTTACTTTGGTTTTGGTTTGCCCCAACGATGCAAACATTTCTTTAAATGCTACAATTCGACGAGTAAAGGCGCACGTTTTTACACCAGGCATACGAGGTAGCATTATAACTTTTTGAAGATCTGCTGAACCATAAAAATATGTCTCGTCCAACGAACTCTTTTCGACATCAGATTTATATGCTATCCTCGTTTCATCTCTACGCTTGATGTGATGATCATGATTTAAACACTGCTCACAATCCTTTATATCGCTTCCATCTTCATGCGTTTTCTTGTGTTCCTGGAATTTCTTACACTCTTCACATTCTTCCGAACCTAGCACAGTAAAACTTATATTCTTGGCCACAACGCACTTTCTGTAACTTTCAATGCTAATTTTCTCAATATTTTGGACATAAAGCTCGTGCATATCTTTAATTGTAATTTCTGAAGGTAGATATAACCGGTTTGGGCCGTGTTCTCTTCTATAATGGTGATCAGACGGTTTGTATCGAAATATATGAGCGAATATTTCAATCTGGTCTAATTTATTGTTAGGAACATGTTTACCTCTTTGATCAGAATTCGGATTGAGTGAATCAGATGGGGCACTTTGCAGGCATCTCATAATAGCACTATCACTTTGTTGGTCGTATCCTAAAGTGCTAAGAAAAAATGGTTTACACACATCATGAAGTCCACCACCAGATTCTTCAGCTCTCCGAAAACGATATGAGTAAGTAAATCGTCTTCTTGAAGCCGCACGTTCAGTAGTGACTCGTTTAATGTTGGACTGCTGAACATTATTCCACACCCACTTTCTTCTATCATATAAATTCATTGACCAAAATTGTTTGTGAATCTGATTACGATCATTGCTTCCAAAGACTTTTGTGCACTCCTTTTTACATGAATCTTTGCAGGGTGGCCTTATAGGATGTGCCAGCTTGTCTCTTTCCATTCTTTCACTCTCTAAACGCAGTCTCTTCTTTTTAGCTACAATTTCTTGGTACACTACCGCGGCGCGTGCGTCCTCTGCTGGTGGTGCTGGTGCCTCCTCCGCTGGTGGTGCTGGTGCCTCCTCCGCTGGTGTTGCTGGTTCCTCCTCCGCTGGTGTTGCTGGTGCCTCCTCCGCTGGTGGTGCTGGTGCCTCCTCCGCTGGTGGTGCTGGTGCCTCCTCCTCTGGTGGTGCTGGTGCCTCCTCCGCTGGTGGTGCTGGTGCCTCCTTCGACTCAATACAAGGAATATATGGTACCGGTATTTTGCATAGCCTTTTAGCTACAGGACTATCCGGCTCTTCTGAACTGTCACTTTCATCATTGGGCAAATACTCGTCTTCACTGTCTACTAAATCGTCAGAGTCATCATTCATTAAAATATTTAATACTTCAGAAGTATTTATTTGTCTCCTCGCCATGTTGAAGTTTAGAAACAAACCCCGACAGACTTAATAAAACCGCGGGACAATATGACGTAAGATACCGAAGTCACTTCCGGGAAAGTCAAGGTCAACATTTGGTCATGGGCAAAACGACGTAACCAACAATACGGCGTTTTTCCGTTGTCTGCCGTTAGCATTATACAATTTACGTCGGTATGTTGCTTGGAGATTTACATGAAAGAGAAACGATACGTTAATCTACCTTTGTCAGCTGTTAGAAAAGTGTTTGGAATAGCGTTATGTGTAATACAGCGGGAAAATGCAAATTTGGTAGATACGTCACTTTGACTTTGGGGGGGCAGTATACATTTATATGCATCAAGAAGATTATTCACTTGATTATTGATCTTCTGTACTCGCCATTATTGGTACGCACTCTCACATTCCGATTTATCCCATCAGAACCAGGAAATACTTCTATGACTCGCGAAAGTTCCCATTTACCACGGGGTACATTTGGATTTACTAATAACACTATATCATTTACTTGAAGTTGTCTACACCTTTATTCTGCCATTTAGATCTACGCATTAGAGTAGGACAATACTCCTTCACTAAACGTGTAAAACATCTGTACTAACATTTGTACAAATTCGAATCTCTTATGCAAATTCTTAGTCTCTTGAAAATGCCCTTGTGGTACTTCTGCTGATGCTCTTCCTAGAAGAAGATGGTTTGGTGTGATAGGTCGTAAATTGTTAGGATCATTTGATGAATAACTGATGGGTCGGCTATTAATTAAACATTTAATCTCTGCTAAAACTGTGGACATTTCGTTCCAAGAAAGAATTTGTTCTCCGACGACTACCTTTAATGCGTTCTTGGTTTGTTTTACTAAACTCTCGAATAATCCTCCCTGTTGTGGACTTAACGGGTATTAAATTTCCAGGTGACTTTATGTAACATCGAAAAATCCTCGAGGTGTTTTCTCCCTTCCTCAAACAAGCGTTTTAACTCCTTTTGTGTTCCAACGAAATTGGATCCATTATCCGATATAAACACTGTAGGCCACCCATGTGTAGCTACAAATCTTCTTAACGTGTGTAGAAAGGCCTGCGTTGAAAGATCTTCAACAATGTCCAGGTGTATAGCTCTGACGGATGCGCACGTGAAAACTGCTCCCAACGCTTTAGTCGTTTGTTTCTTGAGATCTTTAGATGGAAGGGACCAAAAAGGTCTACCCCGGTTACTGAAAATGGCGGCGTGAAGGCTCTCAGTCTATCTGAAGGTAGGTCTGCCATTAGCGTGGAATGTGTAGGCGCTCTTAACTTTCTGCAGATCACACAGTTTCTCACAATACCTTTAACAAAATTGCGACCACGAATTATCCAATATTTACGTCTCACATCGCTTAGAGTTCTCCCTGGACCGCGGTGTGCATTTTTATTGTTAATTTCTGTTACTATGAGTTTTGTAATTGGACTGTCCGATGACAGTAAAACTGGATGAACAACATCGTACTCTAATGACGATTTCCTTAATCGTCCTCCGACGCGTATAATACCATCCTTCATAAATGGCGCTAAATCTCGGTATCTGACTTCCCAGTCAGTAAACGAAGTTTGTGAAGCTATAATTAGACAATTCTCTGCTTCCTCTAATTCCCCTGGTTGAAGGACATTACTGTAATTCAAAGATCGTTTTCACAACCTTTTAATAAAACGTAAGCAGTAAGCAGTTACTCTTATCAATTTAGACCAACTAGAATATCTCTCTAAATTCATTACCTCCCTTAAGGTATTTACTGAACATATAATCCCTTGACTTCTCTGCTCAAGATCTGTCTCTATATTTTTGAATTCCTCTTTTGGCCAGTTTGTCTTGGGCTCTTGTAAAAATGCTGGACCGTGCATCCATGTATCATTTAACTGCTCTACATGAATACCTCTACTTAAACTGTCTGCTGGGTTTAAATGTGTTGGTACATATCTAAAACTACTTATATCCCACGTGGATTGTATTTCGGCTACTCTAACACCCACAAATGCTTTCAAAGTTGCTGATTCAGAACGAAACCAGAATAATACTACTTGAGAATCAGACCATATAATAACTCGACTTGGTTTAATTTTGAACTGATCAAAAATTGTCTTTGCTAGTCTCGAAGACACTAAACATGCCATCAGTTCTAATCTCGGAATAGTAGTTTGGTGAAGGGGGGCAACTCTCGCCTTAGCAGATACAATTCGTGACTCTGGACCATTATCTGTAATCCATCGTAAATATGCTACTCCACCAAACGCTAACATACTTGCATCCGAAAAGACGTTTAATAGACGTTGTCCAATAGCATTCTCTGGTTTCGTACATCTTGGAAATTCTATCGACTGAAGTTTCATGGTGTCATTAAATACGTTAAAAAATGAATCCGGTAATGGGTCATCCCAATCGTGTGACTTTAGACGCCATATATTCTGCATCTCTATCCGTGCTCTGATTGTAACTACAGACGCCAATCCTAAGGGATCATAGAACATTGAAATCCTGGATAAAACAGTTCGTTTGGTTAACTTTTCGGCAACAAGGTTTTTCACTGAGTACCTGATGACGTCATCATGCGAGTCCCAAATGATGCCTAAGGTTTTATTATCTTTCTCTTCATCCAAATCAAAGTCAATAGATGAAATATGTGAAGACTCGAAGTTTGTGTCTCGGAGTAATCGTTGACGTACAATTTCAGATGAACATATCCATTTTTTAATTTTAAAACTACCCGTTGCTAAAACTGCTTCTAACTGTTGGATGGCTTCAAAGGCTTCTACAGATGAGGAGCATTAATGGATAAGATCATCCATGCAGCGATTTCTCCTGAGTATTGTGGCTGCATCAGGATACTTTTCTTCATTCTCATCTGCCATCTTCAACATAACATAATTAGCCATAGACGGAGACGATTTATCACCGAAGGTTACTCTGAGTAAACAGTTGGCTCTCTAGATGTATCTAGATCTTTCCAAAGGAATCGATGCACATGTGTATCTCTCTCTGGAAGGCGTATTTGCAAAAACATTTTTGATATGTCACCCGTGAATGCTATTTGGTCTTCTCTAAAACGGATCAAAACTCCAAACAGATCGCCTAACAGGCAAGGTCCTTTACACAAAAATGAGTTGAGTGATACTCCTTTTACTTGACAAGCTGGATCGAAAACTACCCGTAACGGAGTACTTTGTTTGTCAGGCCTATACACACCATGATGTGGCAAGTAAAAGACGGGTGGATCCGGACTCAACCTCCCGTTCATCCCGACTCTACATGACCATTCACTTTTCTCGTAGTCGTTCACCACTTATTTGTACAGCTTAGCTTTCTCTGGGTTCCTCTGTAAACTCTTTTCTAAGGACACTAATCGTTTCTCTACCATATCATAGTTATCAGGAAAGCAAATCGAATCTCTCTTCCATGGTAACCCTATAGTATATCTATTGTCTTCTCTCTTACAGGATTCCTGGAACAATTTCAAGGCATGTTTATCTTCCAACGAAAGTTGTGAGACTGGACAGGAACAATTACTAGCACGTACACCAAGAGTTTCCAAATCATAGTTTTTCTGCATGTCTATCTTTTCCACGAAGCCTATGGAACAGAATGGCGTATTTCTTTGACTATAATCTGGCCGAATAACATACCATCCAAGCTGGGTTTTCTTCGCTAGTGGTTCGTATGGTAAGCCTTGGCGAACCTCTAACTCTGCGTGCAAATGGCTATATTGAACCCCTAATATAAGATCGATAGCTCCCGCTTTGTGTGTAAACTATATGTCTCTGAGATGATTAAAAGATTTTAATCATTCCCTATCTAAAGAAGGAACACTTAACACCGTAGCGTATATCTCATGTGCCTCTATCTCATACTCTTCTCCACTGTTCAGTGATGAAATATAAAACTGTAATCTTCTACTGTCGTTCTGGTTTATAGTTCTCCCTCCAACGACCGCTAAATCTAATTTCTCTCTTCGTCCTTGCTCTGTCTAATGTGTGAGAGAGAGAGAGAGAAATGGGGTTTAACGCCCACTCGACACAAACTAGGTCATTTCGGGACTAACATATGGGTTAATTTTATTTCAATAATTCGCTTGCGCGTAGGGGTCTTTAGCAGTGGGAGGAAACCGGAGGACCCGGGGAAAACCCACGAAGTTGGACAGGCGACCGCTACTAGTTGATGGGTCAACGTGAAGAAGTCTATTGTGAACTCTAGCACAACCATCGATGCTACATTTTCGCTTAAATCTACAGTCTGTTGTAATGTGCCCTTGGTGTAAGCAAGAAAAACACAGCTTCAGCTCTCTCACTTTATCTATCCGTTGCGAATGGGTAAAATTCTTGAATTCAGGACACTCAAACACTTCATGTTCGCCTTTACAAACCGGACAATAATAAACATTAAATTTCTTCTGAGTAGAATGGATTGGTCTCCCCTGATTTCGGTTGTACCTAGGGACATATTTATCACTCTTGACTGCCTTATTAAGGTCGCCAAAATCAGGATCAAACAAAGCTTTGACCTTTTTCCGGAGAAAACTGCTAATATGTTCTATTGTTGGGACTTGACCTTTATCCCTGATGTTTGAAACAGCGTTTTTCCAAGACTCTATCATCTGATCTGGTAACCGACGAATAATAGTCCGTAAATTATCACTCGCATTAATATCTGCTTGATAGTTCATCTGCTTTAATGTAGCAATACAGCTGACTATATCAACCGAAAGTTCTCTCAGTTTATTTCTGTCTGTTATAACAATCTTACTTCCTCTGGTTAATTTATTAATGTGTGCTCTCGCTATTGTGCTGCGTTGACCAAATTCTTCTTTAATACACTTCAAAGCTGTGGCATACATAATACCCTGGTTGCCCATACCCGAAATAATTCTGCTGGCGTCTCCCTCTAAATGCATCTTTAACTGCAGCATTCTAATGGCATCTTTTAAATGTGGCTTGTCGTGAATATGAAGCTTAAATTGCTCGATATACTCGACGTATGAAAGAGGGTCCCCGTTAAACTTTGGTATTTGGACTGTAGGGATGTCACGGTTTGCTTCTAATTTGAACAACGCTTCCGCTATGGATAGATCTTTGACTTCACTCGATAGATTTGTCTCACTGGATTCAGTTAAATTGTCAATCCATGAGTCTACCGTAGAACTGATACTAGTATTACTGGCTGGTCTTGGCGTATCGACAGCTGGTCGGACAGGAGAAACTGGATTTTGAATTGCTGTTTCGCTTGTAGAAATCGGAACAGAAGAATCTGAAGGCGATGGCAAATTACCATGATCGGGTGTGCGCAGTTCTATCACTTCATCTCCATCTGATGAATCATTTGACTGTGGCGTGGTATTTCCATTATTTGTAAATCGTGATGGTGTACCTTTTAAGAAATCTTCTATCTCTTCTTCAATGTTGTATATTTCAGAAATCAAGTCATCATCCCATTGATTAAGTCGGTCATGTTCTGATTCCGGAACAAAATTATATAAGCTAAGGTTTATTTCTCTGGCTCTATCACACTCATTCTTTAACTCGGAAAATTCTCTTTTCAGCCTTCTATGATTATTCTCTCTTCTTCTGATTAATTCTCTTATTCTGTTGATTGCTCGTGTTATTCTAACCTTTATGACTTTTCTCTGATTTTTCTTCTCTTTCTCTTCTGTAAATTGAGAAACTATTTTTTGACTCTCCTCATCGGAATTTACTTCTTCTATCAATGACTTTGATGCCATATTGATTCTCTTCCCGTACCAAATTAAACTCTTTCACTAGTGGAAATTCTCTTCAAACCTAGATTTAATTTTAACTCATCAACTCCTGAATTATACTCTCTTTCAGAAGATATATAAAAAACTCTTCAGAAAAATTATGTTCGGTAGGGAACATGGGCTTTGCTCAGATAAAAGTTTCAGTAATATGCACTCTGTATATAATATTGAAAGGAAAACACTACAAAAACGCTTGGTTGTCATTATTATTGTATTATGGATCATTCAATACCATACAGACTATTTAGACTATTACAAATTACAAGAGCGAAGTACATAATACATGGGAAACAACTCCGCTCAGAACTCGCACTATTAAATGGAGTTAACTCCCTTGCACTAATATATTTTACCGGGTTTTACTTCAAATATTACTCGAATCTAAATATTACTTGAATATTCGAGTAAAACATTGTACGACTACTAAATGCTCTTAACTATACATTTATATTCACTTGTATATCGAACTTTCAATGATTAAAAGTCTAAATATAACACTCGATACACAATCGCTATTACGATGTAACGATGACTTCAATCAACATAAAACTTTACATCGCATACTCTGCATTAGCTACTAAAGTAAACATTAAATGGACATAAATATATTCAATTAAATACCTGAAGAGTTTTTATCTCAAGTCCTATAATGTCACAATGATAGAAAAGTTTCAGGAATTTTCTAAACACTCTGCAAAAATGGCGCCTGCAGAACTAAAATGACGTAAGCTCCAGAGGCCATAATTAAACTCAACAAAGAAAAGATAACTCTGCTCCAAATTCTAAATAAGTAAAAACATGAAAATTAATTAAATTATAAAACAAAGTTTTCGGAACAGCTCTAGTATACGATTACACTGTACATCTTACATACCTCTAGTATATGATTATATATCTTACATAGCTCAAGTATATGATTACACTATACATCTTACATAGCTCTAATATATGATTACATTATATATCTTACATAGCTCTAGTATATGATTAAACTATACATCTTACATAGCTCTAGTATATGATTACACTATATATTTTACATAGCATTATCATATGATTAAACTTTATATCTTACATAACTCTAGTATATGATTAAACTATACATCTTACATAGCTCTCGTATATGATTACATTATACACCTTACATAGCTCTAGTATGATTACACTATACATCTTACATAGCTCTAGTATACTGAGCGCCATGGAAAACGCATCACTTTTTTTTCCCAAATATTTTATTACTAGCTGGTTTTGTATGTATAATATTATGCAAAACTATGAACTATTGTTTCACACAATGCTGCCAAACGCAAAAAAATATCGGCCCGTGTGCAAAAAAAAAATTGCACGAGATGCACATGAAAAACCCAATATTCACGTGCAGCATTGTGTGTGAGCCCTTTAAAAGCATGTTTTCAACTTAATGTGCAGTACATGAACTGTGAAACGTCAATCTGTCGTAATTTGTTGTTGGACGTGTGAAGGAATCGAACTGAAGAGCACACTTTGCCAGTCTACTCATCTCCATGTCTGGTGTCCTTGAGCCCATATCAAACGCCGCTGACGGTGATGATCCCTCAGGATAGCTCCAACATAAATGCGATTTCCAAACAAATGATTTCGGTTACCACTTACGTACATGTACCTTGGTTACAACTTCCAAACTTGCTCCAAAATTTTGAAGGGCATATTTGACGCATTTTTCAATTAAGGGCGTTGAGCAGTCTAAAATGCACATTTTAAAGCTAGCACTGTAGTTTTTGTTGATAAGATATGACATCTTTTGTTACATGGGTTGATAAACTACATAGAGCGTGTCCGCGAGAGCACCATGCAGGGGGTGATAACCCTTGGGTCAGGGATTTGGACCAAATTTTTTCTGTGAGATGGGTTAGTACCCAGATACATCCCCACAAAATATTAGATTGATTCAGTTGATACCGACCTGGAAAATTGGAAAAGTATTTTTTAATCGAAAAATAAGCCAAAAATAGGCAATTTTGGATCCAAATTTGAATGACCTGCTATTCGGACAATAATTGATTTGGATAGACAAAATTTTGGGCATTAGTAGGACCACTCAGGTTCCTCCTTCACACTGAGTTTGAAGTTTCTACTGCTAATGCTACCTTGGTACTGGCCGGATACCCAACTCTCTCTGAAAATTGAATTTAATGAAAACCAATGTTCAAGAGGCTATAGCTCGTTCTTTGCAGGGACTAGGACCAACGTTGAATGTTACCCACAACTAGCAACCTTCCTACTAACAAAATAAAAAATAAAAATGACCGGAACATCATAATAAAAACAAGAGAAATATATTAAAAACACCAAAAATTAGGAGAAAATGTCCCGTCTATCAATACCCCAGATGAATTATATGTATGGACATCTTTACAAATTTAATATATTCCATTTAGTCGTTAGCAAGGATGATTTAAACATGAGAAATGAGATTTAAAGTCCACTGGACACAAACTAGGTCATTTTGGGACTAGCATAATATGGTGATGCATACTGTATCTATGGACATCATCACAAAGTTAATATATTCGTTAGTAAGGGTGATTTTGACTTAAGAGAGAGAAATGGGGTTTAAGGTCCACTCAACACAAACTAGGTCATTTTGGGACTAACATATGGTACAATTTTACTTCAATAATACACTTGTGGGAAAAGAGAATATCCATGAGGTTGAACAAACAACACCACACCATGTCACCGGCATGCTGTCACACCACTTAACTCAATGACAGACCTTAGGATCTAAAGTCTATGTGTTAGACCAGGGACAAGTTTCATGAATGTCCAATGCAATTTAAACAGAACAAATCGTCTTCTATAAATATGATATAATGAAAGGTGAAATATGATACACGATTCAGTGTAAGCATATTTTAGCTCTTGGGTAAAAGAAGTGTTTCTGAGGGATGTACATGTTCGCTCTTGTAACAGGTTTTAAGGACGAGGGGATTGTAGATGATCCAGTTACAGTAAGTCGTAGTCACACAATCAGCAAGACGACCAAACAACACCTTTTCTGCCAATGTTCCTTGTGCCAAATAGGTTATTTTGGTCAAACATATTTTAGGAATCAGACCAGCTTATTCCCATCTGTATTTAGGAGCCGATCATTGTATGGAAACATTTGGACGTTTTCATGGAGAGGCATTACAGATCGGGAGACTATGATAATTCCATATTGAAATCCCTGAAGGAGAAGAGGTCAAAAACAGTACTACAAAATAAAACAGTACTCTGTGGTCCAAAAACCTTGAAGGAAGGTCAGAGAGCATTTACACTCGAACGTAGGAATCTAAGTAAGTGAGCACTTCTGCTCGAACGTAGGTATATGTAGGAGTTTGGCACATGCGGTCAACATTATCCTGGAGTGCCATAAATCCTGTTTTGATCTATGCCATGATTCAGAGATTTCAATACCAGACATTAAATGTCCCTACATGAACACTTCTGAATGTTTCTTCTTATGGTTCTTCTTTACATGAGCAGGTGTAAAAATTAAAAGATATCAAGTTTATGATAGTCATGTCAGTCAAATTTATACGATGATCTGCTCATGAATACAGATCTTAATAACAGTGGTCTGATCCCTGCAAAATTACACACCACTTATGACCCATCCCTATGGCTATCAAGCAAGCGTGAAAGTCAGATTTTGTCACAAAAATATTATGATTTTAAACAAAATGACCTATTTGACACGATTCACGTTGAAATTACGAAATATTACAAGTAATGGTGATGATCAGTAGTCATTTGAAGATAATCGTTGGTCATTGCTGAAAAGGTGCTGCTTTGGTTAAATTGTGCTAATATAAAAGCTTGCTATGCCAGTCCTTACATTTATGCACTTCCGTGCTACTAACTACTGAATACAGGTGAGAATAATCGTTGCCTGATCCTACAAAATTATACAGCCCCTTTCCTACGATGACCGCGAACGTCCGATTTTGTCACAAAAACTTCATGATTTTTAACCAAGATAGTATATTTGGCACAAGGAACGTTCAAGTAACAAAAAATAGTACTAATGTTCATAATCAACGGTCATTTGAACGCTTGAAAATAGTATTCGGTCATCAGTGAAAAGACGAATTTCGTGGAAAATACCGTTTTTACACATTTTCTGAATATTACAGCACTCTAGTGGGTTGCGTTCTGGTCAGTTTTTTTCTTTTGACATTTACTTTGAGAAATGCCCTTCACAACCACACCAAGCAATTCTATGTCGGACCTGCAAAGAAGCAGCTACATGCGTTTTAGGATAGCATAGTTTTAAACATATGTAAAATGACCACTTTATGATCACTCACAGAAAATTCCACACGATTCATTCATTCCCAAACGACTGCAGGATTTTAAGACGACTACTAGGCCTATCATACCTGACCAATATCAAAAATTTACAGACACAACTTTTTGGGTAGGAGCGTATTGAAATTAGGGTAACAAATTGGTCGAAATATGTCAACTTTTGCCCCAAAACAACAATTTCCAGTTATACCGGAAGTTGTCCGTTCAAAATTTTTTCACTCCACCATGTGACTTCTGTAGCCTAGGGGTCCCCATAGACCAAGTATGGTTGAAATTTGCTGACCCCCCGGGTTATCGTTTTTTTCAATTTCTGCATGGTGCTCTCGTGGAATCACCAAAACAATACCAATTTTTTCTTACCAGCTATGTTCCAAACTTGGCCCAAAAGTATGATAACAAGCCAACGGTGAGGCTGAGGCCCCCCGCCGAAATCCCAAACTAAATAGAGGACACATATTAATTAATCGCACATTTTTCAAAAGTATCAAGCAATCAAACTGATTATCAATTATACACTAAGTTTCATCAATTTATATCAGACAGAATCAAAGTTATCTTGTCCCAAAGCATCGACCAATGAAATTGCTTAGCTTTGCTTAGCTTTAGCTTGTATTAATCATTAAACTCAGTCAAGACATTCACCTAATGAACATCTACGTCAAGTTAAAACAGTGTACATGTACCTCAATTAAAAGCAGTGTTGTTATGTTCCAAATTCTTGACCAATCAAATTGCTTATGGCTCCTTGGCCCAAGTAGAAAATTCTCATCATCGAACTTAGTCAAGGTAATGATATGCTGAATCTATACTCAGAGTTTCGCCACTCTCACTTAAGTATAACCAACGTTATCGTGCCCTAAAGCATCAGCCAATCAGATTGCTTATTTCTGCTAACCGTAAGCAGACAATGTTTATCACTTATCTCCATCAAGGCATTCATCTAATGAACGCCTACACCAAGTTTGAACATTCTACCTCAATTAGAAGGAGAGTTATTGTGTTCCAAAGTCTCAACCAATCAAATTACTTAATGCTCTGCTTACCTTGAGCTGAAAATGTTCATTATCAAACCTAGTCAAGGTATGGATGTAATAAAACTATACACCAAATTTCATCACTCTCACTTAATTAGAATTAAAGTTATCATGTCCCAAAGCATCAACCAATCAAATTGCTTATATCTGCTTACCCCAAGCAGAAAATGCTCGTCTTCGAACTACATCAAGGCATTGACCTAATAAACACCTACACCAAGTTTGAACATTCTAGCTCATTTAGAAGGAGAGTTATTGTTTTCCAAAAAGTGTGACGGACAGACAGACAGACAGACGGACGAACCCATTTTAATAGTCCCGTGCTTTCTTTGGAAGGCGAGGGACAATAAAGAGGGTTGATGAGAACAAAAGTCAAATTTTCTCAATTATACCTGCATGGATTTTCATAATTGCAAGTTAAAAAAAACCCAAACCTACTGGACAATTTTGGGCTATAGTCTCCGGTTTGTCAGGTATCGATGGAAACACCAAAAAACGATGAGTTTTCTAAAAATTTCTTTGAAATTCTATTAGTACCGTACATGCCGAATAGATTTAATGATAATCCCCAAGTAGATCGAGAGTAGAGGTTATAAGCGACATTTCGAACCCCAAAAACGTAAAATATCTCCTGAAAGTCTTTTAAAATCTTTGTTCATTATTTACCTTCAAACGAGATTTTGTGATTTTCGGTCGATTTGTTGAAAACATCAACAACAAGTTCTAAAATACAACAATTCTGACGTAAAAGTAAATATATACTCAGCCAAATTAAAAACTTGACACTCGGGATTTTTGGGAATAGATTTTTAATATTTGGTTTAAGGCAACTATTTTAGTGTTATGTTGTGCACAGACGACCTTGACATCAACAGAAAGCAAGAATTACGTCTCGTCGAAAGTCCTTGACATTGATAACGTTCGTGATGTCACAGTACCCCCCAAAATGAAATTCACAGACTTGGAGAACAATCGGAATAAAGTGTTTAGTAACGGTTGTGGCCTCCTCTAGCGTCTCGTACTGCCACACAACGTCTTCTCATGGATCTCAGAACATTAGTAAACACTACCCGAGGAAGACGTCGCCACTGCTCAGCAAGAGCATGTTGAAGGTCCTGCAACGTCAGTGGTGGATTCACTTGCTGACGAACACGTCGACCCAGTTCGTCCCAGATATGTTCAATAGGATTAAGGTCGGGGCTAAGCGACGGCCAATCCAGGACACCGGCATTTCTTAGAAAATTCTGGGTAGCAATTGCTGTATGGGGTCGAGCATTGTCTTGTTGAAACGTTAGTCCAGGCCCATGTCTCTGCATAAACGGAAGAAGAACAGGTTGCAAAATTTGACCCCTGTACTGGACAGCATTTAAGTTCCCTTGAACAACAAGAGGAGAACGTCCATGTGCACAAAAAGAACCCCAAACCCTGACGCTGCCGCCACCAAATCGGTCAACTTCTCTAACGCATACTTGAGCGTAACGTTCACCTCGTCTGCGGTACACTCGGACCCTGCCATCGGCAAATCTCAAAGTGAATCGAGATTCGTCACTAAAGACAACCGAATTCCATTGTCTTTGAGTAAATCTTATGTGTCTTGTGGCCCACACAAGTCGGTTACGGCGAGGAAGAGGTGTCAATATTGGTCCATTATAGGGCCTCCGAGCTCGAAGTCCAGCAGCCTGCAAGCGATTTCGAACAATTTGTGAAGTTACCCTTCCACCAAACATCTCTCTACTTGTGGAGGTTGCAGTGACAAATCTGTTTCTAAGATGACGTAATCGTATTGCTTGATCTTCCTGGAGTGACGTCGCACGTGGCGCTCCCGCCCTTGGGCGGTCGGCAATAGTTCCAGTTTGAAGCACTCTCATTCTGAGATTAATTATTGTCTGGCGTGAACAATTAAAGGCTCTTGCAACAGTGACCACAGACTGACCAGCATAGAGCCTACCTATAGCACGTTGACGTTCTACATTTGAAAGGCGCGGCATTTCTAACAAAGATGAAAATAACAATTTTAATTTGTTTTTCCAGTTCAAGTTACGTGTGCGTGTTCAGTTTAAGCAAACTTGCACCGATTGACCTCACGAGTTTTTGTTTGCACATGTTTTTCAGGTTTATCATCTTTATATGCTCAAAGGGGATCCACGTGACTATCGTTAGAAACACTTTAAAATTTATTTGACTTACTAGAAAAATTTTTTTGTTGAAATTCATCAGTGTCAGGTTTTTAATTTGGCTGAGTATATTTACTTCTGTGCACTCCTCTGCCGCTCTAAAAATCATTTTATACATTCAAAAATTGTAATCTTTGATCATCAATATATGAAATTCAGCCATGTTCCAGTCGCGATAGATGGCAGACCTGGATAATTGCGCCTTACAGCGAATTCCTTCTGATTTATTCAAGAACTGATCTAGGTCGGGGAAACCTTCTCGTTTGCTATAAATAATATGTTTCTTTGTGCTTGTAGCCTACCTCAATTATTACACAACAAACGGTCGAGCTCAACGCCCTTAAAAATGACAATTTAGCATAGCAAGCGGTTGCCATGCAAGATACGCCCACATTTTGCAAAAGATGGACAGAGAACAAGCTAAAAAATTAAAGTGATCTTTGTACAATCTGGGACCATAAACCAGCAAGTGACGGTCCGATATGCACCAACATTGAAAGGAACCGAGATCTTTTGGATATTAACATAAAATTTTAATAAGTTTACAACTTATAGAGGGTCCACAACAACCTTGGTATTAGGCTACATACTATTACACTATTTGTGTACAAGGAGCAGCCATTTTGTCGGGTAATTTCAGTCCGATTTTCACAAAATTTGAACTCCGCCATCATTTGTGCGTAACCGTGATATATTTAAACTTAAAATTATAACCTTTACAGGCACCACAAGCTGAAAACGTGACTTTTTGTTAAATCTGGGAGGGGCCACACCGTAATCCAGGAAGTTACGATCTGATATGAGCAACTGTCAAAAGAAACTAAGATCTTTGGGTTATACACATACAGTTCAAGATTTATCAAAATTGGTTAAAAATTGTGACTTCTAGAGGGCCCACAACCTTGGTATTACATACTTATACACAATTTGTGTATACAGAGCAGCCCATTTGTCGGGCAGTTTTGGTCCGATTTTCATGAAATTCGAACTCATCAGGATAGTAATGGTTAAAACGTTTTTGTTTTTTTAAACTGAATACAAATTGTGATGTCTAGAGGGTCAACAATCTAAAAACATGATTTTCTTTAACAATCAGGGCCCATAATCCAGGAAGTTGCATCTGATATGCACAAACATCGAAAGGAACTAAGATCTTGAGGTTATAAAGATACATTTCCAAGCCTCAAGTTTCATCACAACCTGATACAAATTGTGACCGTCCACCAGCTAAAGTAAAAACGTGATTTTCAGTGCAATCAGTGGCCATTAACAATAAAGTGGTCCGACACATGTCAATTTCGAAAGGAACCGAGATCTTTGGAAAATTTTAGATAATATTGTGATCTGTCGAGCGCCCATAAACAAATTGTGGACTGACATCCAATGAATGAATGAATGAAAAGTGGTTTAACATCCTAGTCCTAATCTGGGCTAATCAAGACGGGCATACGCCATACAGTGTGCTATGGCCTACTCTTATATCGAATTCCAACTGCCAAGGGATCTTCTACGCGCACACAAATGTGTACACAGGACCTGTTTTCCGTCTCATCCGAATGACTAGACAGCTGTCCTTATCAGGCCCTCAGTCCTGCATCACTGACAAGGGGAAAACCACGCCGGGAAATCTGGATGAACTTTCTCGGCCAATGTAGGGATCGAACACCCAACCTCCAGGCTAGCGAGCCAGCGTCTTACCCACGTGATCCCCCTGGACTGGCGTCCAGACAGGGTGGGGGGCGAGTCAGGTGGACGACATGATATACCGGTACGGTCACATGAAAATGTGAGAAACTTCCAAAATGTGGGCATATAAAAAACCGTAAGCTTATATTATCCAACATTGATATACATGTACGTAAATTATTGTGATACGAGTTGAAATAATAGTGGATTTGGTTACAAGTTGAACTTCACAAATTACTTGGAAATCAAATTTGAAGGGGCCATTAGACACAAACTGGGCTAATGATGAAGACGGGCATATGAGGGAAATTTTGCCCGGGCAGCGGCCCACTCTTATATCGAATTCTAACTGTCAAGGGATCTTTTACGTGCACGCCAATGTGTACACAGGCCCTCGGTTTTTTCGTACCATCTGAATGACTAGACAGCTGTCCATGCCAGATCCTCCATCTTGCATCACTGACAAAGGGTAACCACGTGAAAAATATGGATGAACTTTCTCGGCCAATGCAGGGCTCGAACACCTGACCTCCAGGCCAGCGAGCCAGCGTCTTACCCACTTAGCGCTATTATTAGTCACCAAAACTGTTAAATAAATGTGGACCTATTTTTTTTATTATTTTAAATTAAAAATGACAATTTGGTATAAAGAACAGCAAATATTCATATAAATTACAGTTGGTAAATAAAATTGGTATTTTTTTGGTGAATGTGATTAATAATTAATGTCAATTTATCACCCCAGAGAGGGAGAGAGAGAGAAAGAAAAGGGGGGAGGGGTAATATCCACTGACACAAACTAGGTCATTTCGGGACTAACATTTCAATAATTCGCTTACGCGTAGGGGTCTTAAGCAGTGGGAGGAAACCGGATCACCCCAAATAATAAACCAGCGGCTGCCAGGCAGGATACGCCCACATTTCGTAAGAGATGGATAGAGAACAAGCAAAAAACAAAAACAAGTTTTTGTACAATCAGGGGTCATAATCCAGAAAGTTATGGTCTGAAATGCGCAAATATCAAAAGGGACTGAGATTTTTGGAATATAAAGATATGTTTTAAGTTCCATCAAAATTGGATAAAAATTGTGACCTCTAGAGGGTCCATAACCTTTGAATTACATACTTATATACAATTTGCATACAAAGAGCAAAATTCCAATTCAACCTTCATCACGGTGGAATAATGATCTAAACGGTTTTTAAAATCGAAAAAAAAATTGTGACCTCTAGAGTATCCACAAGCTAAAAATGTGATTTTTCGACCAATCAGGGACCATAATCCAGGAAGTTACGATCCGATATGCGCGAATATCGAAACGAACCAAGATCTTTGGGTTATAAACATGCATTTCAAGTACCTCTAGAGTGTCCACAAGCTAAAAATGTGATTTTTCATACAATCAGGGGCCATAATTCATGAAATTTCGATCCAATATGCGCGAATATACAAAAACAACCAAGATCTTTGGTTATAAACATGCATTTCAAGTTTCATCAAAATCGGCACAAAATTGTGACCTCCATAGGGCCCACAACCTTGATACACCAGATATTTACACTATTTGCGTACGAGGGGCGGCCATTTTGTAGGTCAGTTTTGGTCCGATTTTTTTACGAAATTCGAACTCAACCTTCATTTCGGTGTAACGGTGATATAATCAAATGTTTTTTGAAATCGGATAATAATTGTGACCTTCAGAGGGACCACAAGCGAAAAAAAGCGATTTTTCGTACAATCAGGGGCCATAATTCAGGAAGTTACGATCCGATATGCGCAAATATTGAAAGGAACCAATATCGTTGTGGGTTATAAACATGCATTTCAAGTTTCATCAAAATCGGATTAAAATTGTGACCTCTACAGGGTCCACCCACAACCTTGATACACCATATTTTTACACTATTCGCGTACAAGCCATTTTGTCCGGCAGTTTGGTCCGATTTTCATGACATTCGAACTCAACCTTCATTACGATGTAACGGTGATATAATCAAACGGTTTTTTTTAAATCGGATAATAATTGTAACCTCCAGAGGGACAAGCTAAAAAAAAAAGTGATTTTTCGTACAATCAGGGGACATAATTCAGGAAGTTACAATTCGATATGCGCCAATATCGAAAGGAACCAAGATCTTTGGGTTATAAACATGCATTTCAAGTTTCATCAAAATCGGATCAAAATTGTGTCCTCTAGAGTGTCAACAAGCTAAAAATCCATGAAGTTATGGTCCGATACATGCCAATATCGAAAAGAACCGAGACCTTAGGGACATAAAGCTATATTTCAAGTTTCGTTGAAATCGGATACAAATTGTGACCTGTAGTGGACGGACGTCCGGACGGTGAAACAGGTGCGGCTTATAAAAATGTCATATCTTATCAACAAAAAATTACAGTGCTAGCATTAAAATATGCATTTTAGACTGCTCAACACCCTTAATACTGGTGAAACTTAAACATTATTAATGTGAGCATTTCTAATACGGACCTCCAACTTTCACATCACCCCAGTGTGAGTACTATAGACCTACCTACACTATATTCTACGATTTTATGCCCCATTGACACTTTCCCGCATTTTGAATCCGCAATGGTAATCATTAATGCGTACCAATGCGGGTGGATATCATGTATATTTCACCTGTCAATCAAATAGTTCGTGCCGTTGCTGACCAACCTTTGCTCATAGTATGCAAAATCTGTCCGCACTGGTGCGCATTCGTACCATGTTAGTTGTCTCTCATGTGTCCCGCATCGTCCATCATTGCCCCGTCACAGTACGCAATATCTGCGGATAGTTTGCGCACAGTTTGCGCAGGTGACCGCGCACTTGCACTATGGTTACGCTAGTGTACTCACTTTTAAGTATGCGTGACCATTTTGTGAGTTATTTTGTGGCACGCACTGGCACGCTTCATAGAAATAGTATATATATATATAGGAAAGGTATTCCGTCGGCAACTCTTCAAAATGATGAACTCCAGAGACTTTGAAGAAAGGAACCTTACTTTGCAAAACGTACATCTTACAGAATCTGCTGGTCTACTACTTTTGGAAGAAGATGAAAGTGAACGAAATATTGTTCTACAATCAAAACCTGACACCGATAGAACGTCTGCCTGCAGCAAGACAAGAAAGGCAGGAGACTCTGGGTGAGGCAATGGTTGACAAGGAGATAACATTTTGGCCATTATGACCAGTTATTGTCGGAACTACACAAGCAAGATCGCAGAGGTTACCGGAACTTCCTACGTATCACCCCCGAACTGTTTCAAGAGATGATTGAAAAGTTGACCCCACACCTGAAGAAGAATAAAACATTTATGAGAGAACCCCTTGAAGTTGGCCTGAAGTTAGCAATCACACTCCGCTTCTTAGCCAGTGGCGATTCCTATGCAAGTCTCCAATACAATTTCAGAGTTGAAGTATGTAAAGCTATCGTCAAGGTCTTACAAGCCAGAAGTATTAGTTTGTCCTAGAACATAAGACCAGTGGAAGACTATTGCTGAAGGTTTTAGTAGCAGATGGAATTACCACAACTGTCTTGGAGCCGTTGACGGCAAGCATGTTGCTATGAAGAACCCCCCCCGTGGAGGCCTCTGATTGGTGCGGCGTCTGTGAGTGAAGCAAACCTGCCAATGAGTATATGAGAGTTAACTATGAGCACCAGTGAGTAAATTATGAGCACCAGTGAGTACACTGTGAGGATCAATGGCGGGAAGAATTCCTGACCATTGGCAGATACCTACATCAACCCATGAGCACCATTGCTGATTTTGTCGTACCAGTGATGAACCTTGCGCACCAATGCGTGACATTGAGTACCCCTCAGTGCGTGACATAATTTCCATTGACACTTTTACGCACCGAGTACGCATAGTTTACCAAAATGGTACGCTTTGGTACGCCCTGGAGTGCGTGGCATGAGCTTGGACAAATCCAAGGTTTTGGGTCGGCACTGTCACGCATGGCACGCAATGGTACGCATAATTTACGACTGTTTCCCGCGATGGTACGCATAGTTTCCGTCTTGGTACGAACTTTAGCGTACCAAAGCGTACCACGATTGCGTGAAAGTGTCAATTGGGGCAATAGTCTTGACCAGTCAAGTCCGCAATGTGGTCACAGACAGAGCTGCACTTACAATTTTAGCCTGTCCGATTTGTTTCATGCCTACTATTTGTCATTCAGAATGAAGCAAAAAATGACTTTTTTTTGCATTCCTGTCCTGGGGTCGTCGTCCATCTTGCAAAGTAAACCATAGCATTTAATTAACAATTTATTGAGAACTGATTTGAATAAGCAATAAGGTACTGACACGAGACCTGCGTCATATAGATCTAGGCCTAGCCTACAAAATGAAATTGGTATCAGTAATGAAAACCAATTTTTTCTTTTTCGTAAAAACTTCAAAGAATTCTGTTCAATTTTAAAACAAAACTGACTTTTCAATATTCTGATAGAGATCTAAATAGTACATGTATGATCTATCTAGAAGTAGAATAGACCTACAAAAAGGGTAGTTTATGGGTTTATCATACATGTATATAGATTTCAAACTATTACTATTCGTATTAGATCTAGACTAGTAATACTCTATAGGGCCTAATACTTAAAGGCTCAGTACAACTGAATAATATGTCACAATCTTTATTCTGGTCAACAAATTGTACTATTTTACAATATTCCAATTAATTGATGATACAAATTTCATCTTAACACACCTAATTTTAAAAATTGGAAAAATTCAACTAAATGATTTGAAAAGCCTGACGTAAAGCTTTTCAAATATGACTTGGACAAGTAAAATAGGATTTAATGGATAATTTACACAACAGTTAGGACACTAACACATCTAGTACTTAGAATAAGGCTATTTTTTATTTTCTGGCCTACTGACTTCTAGTAAGTCACGAACTGTTTGTTGTTACACAAGGCTGTCATTGTCAAGCGCCTACAAAAGCCCAATTGATAATTGTGTTTGTTTTAATATGCATCTGTTTTCTTTGAAATAATAAAGTGTTATATACTTACCCGTGGTATGTTTTCATCATGAAGCACACCAAAGAAAATCAGTTAAAACAACGATAAGTGAGTATACTGATGAGTTTTATACTCATAACAGAATAGTGATTAATTCGTATGTATCTCTATACTCACCCGTGTTATCTACGACTACAATTGATACACTATTCGAGGCTTTGAGCAAGTAAAATTAGGTTCACAACAAATCTACATGTCCATAAACAGATTTATAAATCTTTAAAAACAATGTGAATAAATTAATTGAAGACGCTAAAATTAAATTTTACTCTGATAAAATAGAAAATGACGAAAACAGACAAAAAGACCTGTATAAAGTTGCGAATTCCCTTTTGGACCATAATGTGAGCGTACTATTCTCCCGGACAATGATAATGACACTGAACTTGTAAATTTATTCTCTGATTTCTTTCAAATAAAAATACAGAAAATACGAACTGAACTTGATGATTTAAATAAAACTATTTTGATAAGTTAGAAAATTCTGTTTATTTAGAAAATTTTAACTTGGTTAGTGAATCTTTTGTTTTAAAGCTAATTAAATCGTCTGCTCCTAAATCTTGTTCATTAGATCCTGTTCCGACTTCTGTTCTTAACGACTTTCTAGACGAAGTTATTCCAGTTTTTACCAATATTATTAATTCTTGTATATCATCCTCTACTATCCCCAACGTTTTCAAACAAGCTTATGTTACCCCTTCAATTAAAATCTGGATCCTAATGTTTTTAAAATATTGGAGAAATGTATTGCTTCTCAGATAAAGGCCCATTTACATGATAACTGTTTGTAAGAACCATTTCGAAGTGCTTATAAACAATTTCACAATACCGAAACAGCTTTAACCCGGGTTTCAAATGATATTTTAATGGAAATTGATACTAGAAAATGTACATTTCTAATTTTATTAGATTTATCTGCTGCTTTCGACACGGTGGACCCTCCATTCTTCTACGTAGACTTCAATTTAAATTCGGTATTTGTGGCTCTGCATTAAATCTTTTAGAAAGCTATCTTGTGGGTAGAAAGCAGTGTATTACAGTTAATTGTAAATCGTCGTCTGAATCTGTTTTATCATGTGGGGTTCCCCAAGGTTCTGTTCTTGGTCTGATTTTATTTACCCTCTATACGTCACCATTAGGTGATATATTGTCAGAAAATATGGTCTCAGCTTTCATTTGTATGCCGACGATACTCAATTATATATTTCATTTAGACCTAATTGTCCATCTTCTTTGAATTTATCAAAATTGCAACTTGAGATTAGTGAAATCAGAAAATGGATGTCAAAGAACTTTCTAAAATTGAATGATGATAAAACCGAATATTTGTTATTAGGCTCAGGGCATCAATTAAGTAAATTTGCACATGATACCCCCCCCCCCCCACCCTGTTATAATAGGTAATTGTGATATATTTTCATCTTATTCTGCTCGTAAAATTGGCGCAATCTTTGATAGTTTTATGCTAATGGGAGCTCAAGTAAATAATATTTGTAAATTGTGCTATTTTAATATCAGAAATATAGGTAAAATACGTAAATGTATAACTGTAGAGGCCACTAAGTCACTTGTTAATTCTCTGGTCATTTCTCGATTAGATAACTTTAATTCACTTTTAGTTGGTTTACCTTTAAAGCTTGTAGATAAATTACAAAAAGTACAGAATGCTGCGACTAGACTTGTTACTTTAACTAAGAAACTTTAAATAAGAAATGTGACCACATAACTCCTGTATTATATAAATTACACTGGTTACCTGTTAAATATCGAATTGATTTTAAGATTTTATTACTTACTTTTAAATGTTTAAATAGGTTAGCTCCTGTTTACCTCTCACATCTTTTAGAACTGTATACACCTGGCCGAATATTACGTACATCAGATAAACTACTTTTTTTTTTAGCCCAAAACTGTTCAACTAGTCTCTTACGGTCAGCGCTCTTTTAGTTATCAACCACCTGTTTTATGGAATAATCTACCATTTAGTTTAAGATGTTGTACAACTCTATATTCTTTAAAAAAAAACAACTTAAAACACATTTATTTAATTAGGATACAATCGTTAACATGTCCATAATCTTGTTGTTTATGTAAGATTGTCACTTTGTAAACTGCCCCTGAACATGTTATATGAAAGGGCGCACTATAAATATGCTGTAATAATAATAATAATAATAATAAATAAAACATTAAACATTAAGATTTTTCGACTGTTTCGTTTAATTTAACGTTTTTAGATTATGAAAACGCAACGTTTAAAAAACTAAGATCCAATAGAATCAATATAAAGGCATGAATAAATATATTAATAATGTTCAAAGAATTATAAGTTAAAACGTTACATACTTTATTCTATAAGAAATAGTTTACTAATGTGTACAGGAGGTCTGAATAGGCTTAGAAAATAACTTTGTATCAGATGGTTCATTTGATGTTCTTGAAATATACTGAGCGCCATGGAAAAACGCATCACTTAGTTTTCCGTATAACCAAATGATCCGGTAAACATATCTTATTTATTTTGCTTCTTATTGTGAACAATATTCAAATGGGAACACATCAGTAACAACACATTTGTACACTTATGGATGTTTAATCTGTAATCAACGGTACAAAGTCAGAGGGTCAAAACCAAAAGTACGACACATATGTCAGTAGCGCGTGTGTCCTCCACGGGCTCTTACGCACGCTGTGCAGCGACGTCGCATGGAATTTACCAATGTTTGAAAGAAGGCCTGGGGCAAATTATTCCATTCTTGGACAAGAGCAGCTTCTAAAGCCGTAATGGTGTGCATCTGTGGAGTCCGATACCGACGGCGTCCAATCTCATCCCAGACATGTTCTATCGGTGCCAGGTAGTCCATACTAAAACGGGCGGTATGCAGACGTGCATTATCCTGTTGGAAGTGCTAAGTTGTGGGTGCGCTCGAAACATCGGAACAACAATTGGTTGCAAGACATCATCACGGTAGGCTACAGCATTAACGCGACCCCTGCAAATATTTAGGGCGGTCCGGTGATGAAATGTGAAGCCTCCCCACACCATTACACTTCCCCCACCCCATCGATTCGTTTCGAAGACGCAGCAGTCTGCAAGACGTTTCCGAAGACGTCTCGACACACGTTGACGGCCATCAGCGTGATAAAGATGAAAGCGACTCTCATCACTAAAGAGCACATTTTGCCAGTCTACTCTTCTCCATGTCTGGTGTCTTTGAGCCCATATCAAACGCCGCTGACGGTGATGATCCCTGAGGATAGCTCCAACATAAGGTCGTCGTGCACGGAGTCCTACTTCTCTTAGACGACGTCTTACGGTGTTGGCACTTACTGGTCCCTGTCTTCCGACGACTGCTGCACCTGTTCGAGTCGTGGGCGGAATCTGTCACGCAGATGAGTGACCCGGATGTAGCGGTCTTAAGCCTGGGTTGTAACGCGTTGTGAACCAGGACGTTGATGGTCACGTGGTGATCCAGTAACTCGAACACGTTCCACTAACCTTACAATAGTGGACTGATGACAATAAAATTGAAGTGTCTGGCAATAGCACGTTAGACATGCCAGCCCGGGACATTCCCATGGCTTCATTCCGTTGATTTTCAGTAAGTCTCGGCACCTATAGCCCGATTCCTTCACACGTCCAACAACAAATTACGACAGATTGACGTTTCACAGTTCATGTACTGCACATTAAGTTGAAAACATGCTTTTAAAGGGCTCACACACAATGCTGCACGTGAATATTGGGTTTTTCATGTGCATCTCGTGCAATTTTTTTTTTTTGCACACGGGCTGATATGTTTTTGCGTTTGGGAGCATTGTGTGAAACAATAGTTCATAGTATTGCATAATATTATACATACAAAACCACCTAGTAATAAAATATTTGGGAAAAAAAGTGATGCGTTTTCCATGGCGCTCAGTATTTTTTTAATCCAGGAAGTTACTAACCGATATGCGCAAATGTCGAAAGGATCCGACATCTTTGTGATATAAACATGGATTTAGAGCGTCATCAAAATGCAATGAGAAGCGACCATTTTGTCAACCAGTTTCGGTCTGATTTTCACGCAATTCAATCCCAATCATTTTTCGTACGATCGGGGGCCATAATCCTGGAAGTTTCGTTTCAATGTTGTGGACCCTTCCTAGGTCAGATGTAATTAATTGAATATAATGAATGAATATATTGAAATTTTCAGTCAAATTACTTTATTGATATTCTGAGCGAAGTGGTGAGTATTTCAACTTTTGACCAGGAAACTCCGCACCGTACATATTCTCGATTATCAAGTACCAATGCCAATATAATAAACACTGACACGATTGTCAAGTATCATTACCAATATACTAAACGCTCCTTAGATTGTCAAGTACCATTGTCAATATAATAAACGCTGCCTCGATTGTCAAGTTCAATTGCCAATATAATAAACTCTGCCTCGATTGTAAAGAATCATTGCCAATATAATAAACGCCGCCTTGATTGCCATTTCCGTGAGTGACATCATACATGCCCGGAAAAAACGAACACATGGTTGGCATTATTTAATCCATTCAATATCTAAGCTATCTGATCCTCCAGAAAGTCGGTTATGTGCTTAACATGTGAATAAAAGTAATAATTCATATAACTTTTTAAGCCATAAAAAAATCCTGCAATAGACAAATTTAGCTCTGTTAATCTCTAATCTCTAATAACTTTCTAAATATGAACATGAACATACCTTTAGTCATTCTTTTTGATCGGTTTCCACCGAATTACTCCTGAATATTGCTTGTTCTCCGATCTTCTTAACATCTAAAAGAAAAAAGAATAATAAAATAAATTTGTAGAATATTTTTTTTTTGTCATATCACATGTAATTATTCAGAGTACTAGAAATGGCTAAATATGATGTATACATACGGACCTGGGTTACGAAAACAGACACACAAGTATGCACGCATTACACATAAACAATAATATGAAAATTAGTACCTTCGATCTCTGCATTGTATCTGGATTTTCTTCAACTTGTGCATCAGTGACGTTATCATCACTGAAATTAATATATAAGCAAAGGTAAAACATTGATTAGAAATAGAAAAGTTATAAATATATTTTGAAAAGTCTGCAAGACATGCTCCAGACTAATAATTGTTCTAAAGAGTAACCTCTTTCCATGGAAATATGATAATTATTCATCTGAACTTTGACATATTAGAAACTGACACAACTAATTACACAACTAAATACTTAAAACAAAATGCTTCTCAATGTTTCAACACAACAGTAGGTGGATCATATTCATTTGATTATTAATGATTCATATGCCGGGAGAGACAGCTAAAGTAAAGCCCGCGTGCCGTGCCGATTGATAAAAAAGGGAGGGGGGCCAACTGTAATTTGAATTAACAATAGAGCACATTTACCTGACAATTTTAATCTCATCCACCCCCATTATCTGTTTGATTTTCTTTGCACCATTCTGGGAGAGTGGCTGTAACATCATTATTCGCTGGCAGTCCACTGATATATATAGTACCATCTTTAATATTCTTGTAGGGCATAAACGACCCTTCCTTGTCGATTGCTTTACCTTTTATAAATTAAAGATGCAAGGTGATTCATTTTCCCCCTCTTTATTGGAGATACACTATCATGACGTTTGTAGATATTTTTATCACTAATCTGAGTGGGCTTCTGCCAGGGAAACTACAATCTCATATCATTAGAGTCCTTTGAAACAAAATTTATTCAAATTAGTAATGCACAATGAAACAGATTAACATGCAGAACATTTATTTAAAATTTCCCTAGTCAAAATCTGACGGCCCTTTTGTTTTCTCCTTTTCTTGTTGCTTTGTTAACAGTGAATTCTATAAACATTAGGGTGGTCCTTATTTTGCACAATTATGAAAAGTTAAGGGGCTACCCCCAATTTATGTTGGAATTGATGAGAAATTAAAAAATAAATAAATTAATGATAATAATACAAAAAAATGTACAATTGTGTATCATCTGATATGTAGATGAAATAATAATTAATGATGTCTTACTATGAGAACATGTGGTTTAATGTATAAGCCAAACAAGATCAGTCCGAGGACATGATTTGGTTACCTAACCATGCCCAAACATGATTTGGTTACCTTCCATGTTCTTCCCTACACAAACCAGATCGACTCCTACGTCAGATAAGTCAGTAATCTGAAGATAAACAGAATATAGTTTATCATCGATTTTCCACTGGTGTAGTACGGGGCAATGATATGTTTTAAAGATATGCTTTTTATTTATCAATAGAAATTAGAATTATCATACTGCAGCGTGGCGCATTGGCATTTTTGCACGTTTCGAACCTTGTAATAGACAAGAGACAAATAAATTAAGATCCATACCTACTGCAACATATCATGTATAAACGCACATGAGTATATAACTTTTTAACTATCTTTAAACAACAAGTAAGTGGTTTTCATGCAAGAGAAACTTATCTGTAAAACAAACATTAAAATGAAACAATCTAAACGTACAAATTCCAATGATTTATACATGGGCGAAGAGGCCGATATGTTCCATCTCCTTGCATAAATATTCCTAGCTGTATAAAAGCAACCTTCATAGCGTTAAAAATACTCAGAAGGGCCTGCAGAATCAAAAATATGTATTCTGTAACCGCCTATATCGTGCTTTGGTTTGTCTTTTTCTTTTTTAAAAAAACCCCACAAATCACGAAGAGCTTATATTGTGAGCATAAGATTCATAAGTTTGACCTTAAACGGGTAGCCTATGGCGATGTAGCTACGCGATTTACGATTGAAGAAAGGGCCTCAATTCCGACAGGTTTCAAACCAACAATTCCTGAAAATATCCGCCAATAACCTGACCACATTAAATGTTGGCGTAAAAAACAGAGAGGTTTAAACTGTTTATAAAGATTAAACCTACTTTAATTTCTAACATGCTTAAGGTTATGAATATTCATAGAAGGTCAAGATTGTCACCTTTGTTTTCGTGTACATACAGACTAAAGGACAATATTGGTGTCAGTCATTATAAAATATGTGATAGAGTTCGTTAAATACATCCCAAATATAATTTTAACACAGAGATCATTGCTACGGGAGATGTGTAACAAGCACGTGAAGAAACGGGAAGTGACGTCAAACATAACAAACACGAGTTGTCCTTCTATATAACTGACTGAAGTAACGAGCGGTAACAGACAAACTGATAATTCAATTGAAAATGAAAAGTTGTTATATGAGACGATGAGAGGATATCTGACAATTCAAAAAAAAGAATTGGCTGTCAGTAGATAAAAGATAACGAACAAATTAGAAAAAGTCCGTGCATTACCATGATTTTATTAAGAACAGAATGAATAAAAACGGGGGAATGCACGGGATTTTTCTATTTTTCTCGTGTCCCTTATCTAGTGACAGCCAATTCTATTTTTGAATTGTGAGATACCCTCTCACCGTCCCATATAATAACATTTCAACTTCAACGGAATTATCATTGAAATGAAATTCCATCGTTTGTCTGTTACCGTTCGTTACTTCAGTCTGTTATATAGAAACATGTTTTTATTAAGAATATGTTGAAAAAAAACGGGGGAATGCACGGTAGTTTTCTATTTTTCTTGTGTCCCTTATCTAGTGACAGCCAATTCTATTTTTGAATTGTGAGATACCCTTTCACCGTCCCATATAATAACATTTCAACTTCAACGGAATTATCATTGAAATGAAATTCGATCGTTTGTCTGTTACCGCTCGTTACTTCAGTCTGTTATATAGAAAGGGGATCACGTGGCTAAGTGGGTAAGACGCTGGCTCGCTAGCCTGGAGGTCGGGTGTTCGATCCCTGCATTGGCTGAGACAGTTCATCCAGATTTTCCGGCGTGGTTCCCCCTTGTAAGTGATGCAGGCCGGAAAAACACTAAATACCGGAAAACACACTAAATACCGGAAACCACCCTAAATAGGTAACCCGGAGAAGCGCTATACTATAAACCGGAAGTGGGGATATGTGTGGCGAAGAGCTTGGTTGTTGGGAAAGCTGCTCTGGTCACCTTGAGTAGATCTAGCATCTGCTCGTGTATCCTTGGTCTACTTTCCTCCCTGTTGTTGAGTCCGACGTGTATCATATTCTAAAAATAAAAATCTGAACGACATCCTAGTGCACAGTAAATTAGATTAAATAAGACCAGTCTCCACCCCAACCCAAAACAAATCATATATCAAATCCTATCCCTAACCGTTAGTAAATAAAAATCAACTAGATATAAGAATCCCTAGCCCTAACCCGGTGATGTGGAACAAACACGATTTTTTTAGAAAATCCAATCCGTAGTAGGAAACATACTAATGTGGCTCTCTCCCGAGAGCCTCAAATTTATTTTCTTTTTTCTACAGAAACACTAATACCAGAATACCAGAAGCACCACCCAAGGAAGACCATCAGCGCCACCAACACCAATAAACAGTGAAATCGCCTTTGTATATAAATCTAATGTATTGTATGTATTTTTAATAAAACTAGGAAATATCACGAACTAATTTTTCATCATCCTAGGTCAGTGCTTATGTGGAGACTTAACCTCTCCCCCAAATTCTTAAACCTAACCCAGGCACACAGAGGACCAGGCTCCCGGTTACCTATTTAGGATGCCAGTCTCCGGGTTATCTATTTAGGGTATTTTCCGGTATTTAGTGTGTTTTCCGGTATTTAGTGTGTTTTCCGGTATTTTGTGTTTTTCCGGTGTTTTCCGGTATTCAGTATAAAATGATGTTTTACGGTTGTTTTCCTGTGTTTTCCGGTTGTTTTCCGGTGTTTTTCGGTATATAGTATTGCCGCATATCACCGGGTTAGGTCTAGGGATTCTTCTATCTAGTTGATTTTATTTACTAACGGTTAGGGATAGGAGTTAATATATGGTTTGCTTTGGGTTAGAGTGGATACTGGTCATATTTTATCTAATTTACTGTCAGATTTTTATTTTTAGAATATGCAATTATAAGTTTCTGTGTAAAGATTTTCGGGTTATTTTCTTGGAGATCAGTATAGTGTTTTCTGATGATTTTGGATGCACTTGCTGCTAAATGGAACTGCAAAGGGGGCTATTGCGCTAGCCGTATGAATATTCAAACCTAGGGGGGCTGTTGTTTTCAATTTGTCAATCTAGAATTTTTCTCTTGTTAGCCTAAACGTTTTAATTTCTTCTGTAGTTTCAAAGTCGCTCTTGGTCTTTTCTATTGGCGTGACAATGAGGTAAGACATGTCATGTTTAGTTGAAATGAATTGAGACCGGTTTGTCTTTTTTGGTTACTATGTCTGATCGGTGACCGTTAATTCTTTCCCTAAGTGAATTTTGAGTCTCCCCTACATATTGCTTGTCACATTGTCTGCATGGAATTAGATAAATTATGTTTGAACAACTGCACGAAAGTCGGTCTAATATTGGGAATTGTGTGCCAGATATTTTGTTATGAAAATGCTGATTGCATATTATTTGTTCTTTTGGCGGCAAGTCAGCTAGAGTGTTGTTTTTGTATATGTCAGAGATAGCGTTTGGAGTATCCCCTTTCTCTTAGTTTGCTAAATACCAGCGTACATGCTGACTCAAAGTCGGTCTTCTGAGTGTATATCCTATGAAAACGGAGAATCTGAGATTTTATGATGCCAGAGAAGGTGTTTGGGGTGAAAGGAGCTCTTGAACAATAATTGATGTGTATCGGTTTCTTTAAAAAATACTTTAGTTTCCAGCTGGCCTGTGTTTTTGGTGTTGCTACTTTTAAAGACGGTGGTGTCAAGGAAATCTATGCTGTTATGACTTACATTTGCGGTTAATTTGACAGATGGGTGATGATTGTTCAGAATAGTGAAAAACGTCCAAAATTCGTCTAGCGTGTAGGCCCAGACTATGAAAACGTCATCTAGAAAGCGCCAATAGAAATCCGGATTTAATGGGCAGAGCGGCAGAATTTCCCTTTCCATTCAGACAAATGTCGAGTAGTTTGAGGATTTCTTCGTCCGGCCTAGATGCTTGTGGGTTCCTAAGAAAAGCTTTCCCAACTGCTTCAATACCTGTGTTATTATCGATGTTCGTGTACATGCTCTGTACGTCGGTGGATATTAAAATGGTGTGTTCAGGAACTCTTAACTGTTTGATTTTGTGAATAAAATCGTTAGTGTCTTTTAGGTAGGATGGGTGTTGGCATGCTAGAGGTAATAAGAAATGGTCTGTATATTGTGATACGTTATAGGATTCGCTGCCACAGTCTGATATTATTGGGCGTCCCTTGGGTAATTTAGTAGGTATAAACCACTCCGTTTCTAGATTTTTATGTATTTTTGGTAGCGTATACAGATGTCGTTGTCGACAGTCAGATTTAGCGGATAGATAATCATATTGTTTTGCTGTTATGTATTCCTTGTCCTGCAATTCATGTAAGATGTTGTTTTATTAAGGTTGCAGTGTCCTTGGAGATGGGTTGGTCTAATTTAGTGTAATATGTTTAGGATGATTTAATTGTTTTTCTGCCTCAGAGATATAGTCTGTGCGATTCATTATAACACAACACGATCCTTTGTCGCTTTTCTTAATAATTATGTTTTTGTCTTTTTTGGGGGTGTTTAATGCTGTTTTAGTTGCTCGGTTGAGATTTGGTTTTTGTGATTGTGGTTGAAGGGATGATATTTCTGTGTTCATTTCGTCGAAATGTGGATTTTTCTGTGAATAATTTTTTACCTCTGCCGGGTTTCTTCCTAAAAAAACTAAGTCAACGAAAGTGTTCTTTGGAAGCGATCGGTTGCCTGGGTGATGGGGTCTATGGATGTTATTGTGGGGGTTGGGATGAATTTAAGACCTTTATCAAGAATGTTCATTTCTAGGGGGCTGAGAAATCTGTCGCTCAAATTGACAACTGTCTGTCCTAAAGACGGCTTCTCATTTCTTTTCCCTAATCCTAGTTTAAATTCCTCATCCAGCAGTTGGTGAACTCTCTGGCCGTGTCTGGGCTCCGGTGGATGGCGTCGTTACCTTTCAGTTCTATTTTGCCCTTCAAAGTTGGTAATGTGGTGGCGTTTGGTGAAGGTGCAGTGGAGATGTTTTGGTAGGCGATCGGATTTTCTTGTCGGAGTCGGGAAGAAGTGGGGATCTGTGTGGCGAAGAGCTTGGTTTTTGGGAAAGCTGCTCTGCTCACCTTGAGTAGATCTAGCATCTGCTCGTGTATCGTTGGTCCACTTTCCTCCCTAATGTTGAGCCCGACGTGTATCACTAATTCCTTTTGTGCAAGACCCATGTAGTTCTGGAGGATCTGTTTGATGTGGCTGATCTTGGCTCCAGAATTGCTATGGATCTCACAGTCCCCGAGGAAGGATACAATCCTGGCCAGGTTAGAGGATCCAATAACCAGGGTCTTTGCCATGACGGGTGGTAGGTACCATAAATCCTTCTCGTCTTTAAATATGTAGCTGTGAGGTCTCTTTAGGGATAGGTTGAGTGATCGCCTACATCTGGTGGAAGATCTGGTGGCGATTCTAGGGTTAGGAATGATGGGCGATCTAGGGGACAGACAGTCGACAAGCGCGTTCAGTGGCGATATAGATCCCGAGGAAGTAGGTGAGCCAGACACAACCTGGGGCGAACTGGTTGATCTAGCTGCACGCTTCGAGGGAGTGTTCATGCAAGTGCCTTCTTCAGGGGATATTTTTCTCTTGTTGTTTGTGTTTCGTTTTGGTGTGTCCTGGAGAAGGTTGTGTGTAATTTGCATTGGTGATGGGGAAGGGTGCGTGACAGTTTTAGAGCCCGTCGACAGTAGGTGATGGAACTTTGTCTTCACACTATCCTGAAGTAGGACAGTGCGTCGACAGGGATGAGGCGACGTCCTTGGCCCATTTCAAGTTCAATGTCTCAATGGTAGTGGATATGGTAGGCGTCTTCATGGCCGGCTTCACAGACTTATTCAGGTCATGGATCTTCCAAGTGAAACTTCTGGTTGGGGTTCCATTCTCCTGACTCTCTATAATGGTCAAGTGGTGGTGGCATTGGAGGACCTCTGGAGGTGGTTGGCGCTGGTTTGGTTGTCGTTTCGGTTGGCACTGGTTTGGCTGTCGACTTGGTTGGTGCTGGTTTGGTTGTCGATTTGGTTTGTACTGGTTTGGTTGTCGACTTGGTTGGTGCTGGTAGCGGAATCCAGGTGGTGGTTGGTGGAATCCTGATAATGGTTGGTGGAATCCTGGTGGTGGTCGGTGGAAACCTGGGGGTGGTTGGAATCTGCTTCGTAGGCGTGGCCATTCCATTGGTAGTTGAGTGGGCGTGGGAAGGAGTGGGCGTCTGATGCGGGGCCTATCCATGTTCCAGAAGTGGTGGAGTGGGGAAACCAGTGGCTGTCAGGCAGGATATGCCCACATTTTCGAGAGGGAAGTGATTTTTCCTACAATCAGGGGCAATAATTCAGGAAATTACAATTCGATATGCGCGAATATCGAAAGGAACCAAGATCTGTGGGTTATAAATTTACATTTCAAGTTTCAACAAAATCGGATAAAAATTGTGACCTCTATAGGGTCCACAACCTTGATATACCATATTTTTACGCTATTTGAGAACGAACGGCGGCCATTTTGTCTGTCAATTTTGGGCCGATTTTCACGAAATTCGAATTCAGTCGTCCTTAGGGTGTAACGGTGATATAATAATACGTTTTTTTTTTAAATCGGATAAAAATTATCACCTCCATAGGGTCCACAAGCTAAAAACGCTATTTTTTTTACAATCGGGGGCCATAATTCAGGCAGTTACGGTCCGATATGCGAGAATATCGAAAGGAACCGAGGTCTTTGGGTTATAAACTTACATGTCAAGTTTCAACAAAATCGAAATAAAATTGTGACCTCTATAGGGTCCACACCCTTAATATACCATATTTTTTACGCTATTTGAGAATGAAGGGCAGCCATTTTGTCTGTCAGTTTTGGGCCGATTTTCACGAAATTCGAACTCAGTTGTCCTTAGGGTGCAACGGTGATATAATAATACAATATTTTAAATCGGATACAAATTATGACCTCTATTATAGGGTCCACAAGCTAAAAACGTGATGTTTCGTACAATCAGGGGCCATAATTCAGGAAGTTATATCGAAAGAAACTGAGATCTTTGTGTAATAAACTTACATTTTAAGTTTCAACAAAATCGCATAAAAATTGTGACCTCTATAGGGTCCACAACCTTAATTCAGGCAGTTACGGTCCGATATGCGAGAATATCGAAAGGAACCGAGATCTTTGGGTTATAAACTTACATGTCAAGTTTCAACAAAATCGAAATAAAATTGTGACCTCTATAGGGTCCACACCCTTAATATACCATATTTTTACGCTATTTGAGAACGAACGGCGGCCATTTTGTCTGTCAATTTTGGGCCGATTTTCACGAAATTCGAACTCAGTCGTCCTTAGGGTGTAACGGTGATATAATAATACGTTTTTTTTTTAAATCGGATAAAAATTATCACCTCCATAGGGTCCACAAGCTAAAAACGCTATTTTTTGTACAACAGGGGGCCATAATTCAGGCAGTTACGGTCCGATATGCGAGAATATCGAAAGGAACTAAGATCTTTGGGTTATAAACCTACATTTCAAGTTTCAACAAAATCGGATAAAAATTGTGACCTCTATAGGGTCCACAAGCTAAAAACGTGATTTTTCGTACAAACAGGGGCCATGATCTATGAAGTTTCGATCCGATACATGCCAATATCGAATGCAACCGAGATCTTTTGGAGATAAACCTATACTTCAAGTTTCGTCAAAATCTGATAAGAATTGTGACCTGTAGAGTGCCCACAAACAAATTGTGGACGGACAGGGGCGACGACAATATACGTCCACATGAAAATGTGGGCGTATAAAAACTGCTTGTGTGGACATTGTACAAATGGGACAAGATAAGAAAGCTGTAAAGACGAGATACAGTAGAGATTGAAGAGAAAAGGGGGGGGGGGGGATAAAATAAATATATATATATATATATATATATTATATATATATATATATATATATATATATACTAAAATGATTTCAAATTCTCAGTGTCCGATATATATATAAAAATAGTTAAAACTAGAAACACGTAGATCTAGCAAAGCATGGGCGCTTTCATCTTTAATCTTCAGATGCTTTGAATAGTTTACAATTACATAGTTACATATGTGACGTCATAAATGGCATTGTTCTATAATGACGCATTGTTCTATTATGACATCATGGTATCGGGAGATAATTATATTAGTCTGTTTAGCTTTGGTTTTAATGTTTTTATGAAATGTTTTTCTTTCTCTCTTCTTTCAATAGTGTCGTTGGAGAATAGTTTATAAAATGGAAATATCTTAAAGTTCTTCTTTTCGCAAATATCCAAATGTTCACTAAGTTTAATCTTCCTGTACTCTGGAACATTTATATGTTGTTTGTGCACACGGACCCGGGCTCTGAGGGTGTTACCCGTTTCTCCAATGTAATATTCGTTGCAGCCGGGGCATGTTATAACATAAACCAAGTTTTTGGATTCGCATGTCATATTGGCATTAACGGTAAACTCTTTTGGTCCAAATCGCTTTGATTTTCCTTCTTGTAGATATGTACAAGTTCATAGGTTTATCTTTTTCCTTTTGAGTTAATAATGATTTTCGTTCTTTTTCGTTCGCCTTTTTAATTCCATCTTCTATAATTCCTTCTGGATAATTTTGTGCTTTGAGGTAGATTTTTAGTTCGTTTAGGCGCGTTTTTCGGGTGTCTTCTTCGCTCACAATTGTGGATATTCTTCTCGCTAGATTGTACGGAATTGCACGTTTTGTGTGTCCAGGATGACATGACCCGAAATGTAGATACTGATGAGTGTCCGTTGGTTTATAATAAATATCTGTGGTAATTCGTTCTCCTATTTTTTCCACTAATATGTCCAGAAATGGTATCGCTTTTGGGTTAACTTCGATGGTGAATTTAATGCTTGGGTCTAGTGTATTTAGAACATGATTTAGTATTTTAAGGCGTTCATGATCATAAGTCCATCCAAAAATCTTTTCCAATTTTTTACTAAATATTGTTGAAATTCTGAGTCCCACATTTCTTCAGATTTTTTATAAAGAATTGTTTCTAAATACCCCAGGGTGAGTGTTGCATACGTTGGTGCCATCTTGGTTCCCATTGCAGTTCCTTTGATTTGCATAAAGTTTTCGCCGTTGAAGGTAAATGTGTTGTTTTTCAGAACAATTTCGGTTGCTTCTAGTATGAAGTCCTTTTTAAATCGGCTATTAACTTTTTCTGGGCACTTGTCAATCCAATAATTTATTGCTTTTAGTCCTAGTTCCGCTGTAATGTTGGTGTATAAATTCACTACGTCTAGAGTTACAAGTTCCGCGTTTATGTTGGTTTTTGCCGGAAGATGCGAGAGGAAATCTAAGTCATCTCGTACGTAGCTTTTAACTTCGGTACATAATGGTTTGAGTAATATATCTAACAGGCTGCTAAGCCTCTGAGTTGGTGAGTTTGGTCCTCCAACAATCGGTCGGAACGTGAGATCCTCTGGGGTTGGGAAGATGATGTATTCTGAATTTTGTAACTTTATAGCTTCTTTAATATTGGTCGACTTGTGGATTTTGTTTAGTCCGTAAAAGCAACTTTCTTTGTAATCGAAATTCGTAAGATAGTCTTGTTCCTTTTCCGTAATTCTCGTTGATGAAGAACAGTCGTTGATCAGTTTGTTTATTTTTTGCATTGACCGTTTATCTTGATTTCCATCTACTTTGTTGTAAAACTCCTTTGTTGCAAGCATTTTTGTTATATGTTTCTTATAGAATTATGTATCCATCACTACTACTGTGCCGCCTTTGTCGGCTTCTTTAATGACAATGGAGTCATCATTTGATAGTGTTTTCAAGCTTTTATTCGTTTATTGTTCGATTCTAATGGTATGTTTTCCAAAGTATCACAAACTTTGTCTAGTGTGCTGTTCCTACCTTTTTTCGGGTTGAATGTTGATTTATTTTTAACAAGATCTGCTTCTTCAATTTCCTCATTCTCATTTGTATCTGTGCTTGGGAAAAATTCTGCCATTCTTAATCTTCGGGTATAGGCTTTGATGTCTGTTTTGAGTTCTTCCTTGTTTCCCTTTGGTGTTGGTGTATATTTGAGTCCTTTTGATAGAAGTTTGATTTCCGCATTATTTAGAGTTCTTTTTGACAGATGTATCACTTTTGGGTCTGTTCGTTTTTCTGTAGTTGTTCTACATCCCGAATGTTTTACCATTGCCTTTTTTTGTAATTCTGTCCTTGGTTTGGTTTGCCTCCTCCTAAAAAATAGTTTCTTGCTCCTCTTCCAATGTATGTAATTCGTTCGTTTTGATAAGGACTCTGCCTTGTATACATATTGTTTGGGTAGTTCCATCTATTCGGTGGCAATTGTTTTCTTCGATTGTTTCTGTTAAGTGCGAATTGTCTGTTATTGACGTTGCTATGGAAACTCTGTTTTCCGTTGATATATCCCTGGTTTGTTTTCCTTCTGTAATTTCTGCTATGTGGTATGTCTTTCCTGGTTATTGATACGGTCATCTTATCCACAACCCTACCTTAGGAAGTCAACGCCTAAATACGGAGGGTCGCAGATAACAACTGAAGAAGAAACCGCATTGGAAACACTATAAAGTTACAAATTTCAGAATACATCATCTGCCCAACCCCAGAGGATCTCACGTTCCGACCGATTGTTGGAGGACCAAACTCACCAACTCAGAGGCTTAGCAGCCTGTTAGATATATTACTCAAACCATTATGTACCGAAGTTAAAAGCTACGTACGAGATGACTTAGATTTCCTCTCGCATCTTCCGGCAAAAACCAACATAAACGCGGAACTTGTAACTCTAGACGTAGTGAATTTATACACCAACATTACAGCGGAACTAGGACTAAAAGCAATAAATTATTGGCTTGACAAGTGCCCAGAAAAAGTTAATAGCCAATTTAAAAAGGACTTCATACTAGAAGGGTCTGACATAGGCATTTTGCCTGTTCCCCAATTTCCCATTCATTTATAGTGAATAAAATATGTTTATAAAAAAAACAAAAAAAACAAAAAAAAACCGAAATTGTTCTGAAAAACAACACATTTACCTTCAACGGCGAACACTTTATGCAAATCAAAGGAACTGCAATGGGAACCAAGATGGCACCAACTTATGCAACACTCACCCTGGGGTATTTAGAAACAATTCTTTATAAAAAATCTGAAGAAATGTGGGACTCAGAATTTCAACAATATTTAGTAAAAAATTGGAAAAGATTTTTGGACGATTGCTTTATCTTATGGACTTATGATCATGAACGCCTTAAAATACTAAATCATGTTCTAAATACACTAGACCCAAGCATTAAATTCACCATCGAAGTTAACCCAAAGGCGATACCATTTCTGGACATATTAGTGGAAAAAATAGGAGAACGAATTACCACAGATATTTATTATAAACCAACGGACACTCATCAGTATCTACATTTCGGGTCATGTCATCCTGGACACACAAAACGTGCAATTCCGTACAATCTAGCGAGAAGAATAAGCACAATTGTGAGCGAAGAAGACACCCGAAAAACGCGCCTAAACGAACTAAAAATCTACCTCAAAGCACAAAATTATCCAGAAGGAATTATAGAAGATGGAATTAAAAAGGCGAACGAAAAAGAACGAAAATCATTATTAACTCAAAAGGAAAAAGATAAACCTATGTCATCAATTATACCTCTAGTCACAACCCACAACCCACGGAATCGCAACATCAGTAAAACGGCAAATCATCTTACCACATTACTTAAAGAGGACGAAGATATGAAATCTGCACTAAAAGATAAACAATTCATTAATAGTAAAAGACAAGCTAAAAATTTACGAAAAATTTTGTGCAAATCAAATTTCGAAGAAAAAACCGGCCATGAAGTTTTTAAATGCCACGATCCGCGATGCGGAACTTGTACATATCTACAAGAAGGAAAATCAAAGCGATTTGGACGAAAAGAGTTTACCGTTAATGCCAATATGACATGCGAATCCAAAAACTTGGTTTATGTTATAACATGCCCCGGCTGCAACGAATATTACATTGGAGAAACGGGTAACACCCTCAGAGCCCGGGTCCGTGTGCACAAACAACATATAAATGTTCCAGAGTACAGGAAGATTAAACTTAGTGAACATTTGGATATTTGCGGAAAGAAGAACTTTAAGATATTTCCATTTTATAAACTATTCTCCAACGACACTATTGAAAGAAGAGAGAAAGAAAAACATTTCATAAAAACATTAAAACCAAAGCTAAACAGACTAATATAATTATCTCCCGATACCATGATGTCATAATAGAACAATGCGTCATTATAGAACAATGCGCTTTATGACGTCACATATGTAACTATGTAAACTATTCAAAGCATCTGGAGATTAAAGATGAATAGTCGGGGAAGGATATTTTTTTACCCCAAACAAATTGCAAAAGAAACCAATGCAAATGGGTTCGATCATACATATATCAGACAACATCATACCCAAATTCGGCCAAAATCGGCCCAGGCGAAATATCGAAATTTTCGCAGAGCGATATCCCGCGACTAGTGCGTTTTAGACCCCGTAAATGTATTAAACGCCTATTATGAAACTGACGTATAAGTTTGTATATGACGTTATTTTGACGTCATATTGCAATTGTGACGTCAGTTCATTGCTTTTCCGCCATGTTTTCCGCCACGTAAAGATGAACACTTGTCCTATTTGTAACGAATCTCTTGGGAATGGTATAAAAGCTGTTACATTGCAGGCTGTTGGTGCACACACTGTGAACGACGCCAGTCTGAATCGCGGGCTAAACATCAATGTGACATCTGGGACAGTAGTGCATGAACCATGTAGACATGATTTTACGAACAAGAAGGAGATAGAAAGAACTAAACGGAAAAGAGAATCAGAAGGTGAATGTGCTGCAGCAGACAGTCCCGTCAAAAGACGATCCCAGTGCTCGTCATTCAGGTTTGATTGCAATTGTTTCTTCTGTGGGCTGGTAATATCAGATAGGTCAGTTCGGGAAAAAAAAGCTTTTCCTGTTCGGACTTTTGACTTTCAAGCAACTATCCTCACAAGTTGTGACGAGCGCAAGGACCGTTGGGCGGCGGTCGTTCTGGGAAGAATCGCTGCTGCAGGTAATGATTTAAATGCGGCTGATGCTGTTTACCATCAAGTATGTAACGTCAATTTCCGCACAGGTAAACAGCCACCAGCCAAATTCGACGTCAAGCAGATCAAACCCGAGATCAGGATGTTGAGACAGAAAGCGCTTTCTTAGCTGTCGTTAATAACTTTATTAATGAGGAAGAGGAACAAAAAACCATCACAGATTTATGCAAAGAGATGGAGGAGTTGTGTCAAACATCGTACAGTACCGTGTACATGAAAAAACGTCTGCTCGAATTGCTGGGCGATAGAGTAACTATATCAAACGTTCAGGGAAAGGCAAATGTGGTAACTTTCAATGAAACGGCAGCCTCAATTTTACAGACCTATCACGAAAACTCGAAGACTTCGTGTGACCTAGAGGGAGAAAGGGATCGAATAATACGGACAGCAGTCGCACTCATCAAAAGTGAAATGATTGATAAGTACAAATCGTTTTCCAAAGAGTTTTATCCGGATCCAAATGACCTGAAGTCTGTGGACGTTATGTTGGATTTCCTGCCAGATTCTCTGAAGCTTTTCTTAGACGAGCTGCTTGTTGGGAAGTCAAAAGGATTGAAAATGGCTACGATAGCGCAATGTTTAGTGCAGATTGCAAGACCAAGGGCTCTAGTGGCTCCTTTGCAGTTGGGGTTAGCGGTTCAGCTACACCACAAATTCGGTTCAAAATTCCTCATCAATACGTTACATGACCACGGATTGTGTTCGTCGTATGCTGAAGTACTGAACTTCGAATCATGCGCAGCGGCGCAAACACCGATAACAGCTGATATTGACACTGAAATGCTGCCTTATTTCGCTGCCGCTGGTCACAATCACTACGCGAAGAGTGTCCAGATATATCTGCATGACCTTGACGAACTCGAAGCTACGAATCCCCGAATCTACGAAATGTTCAGTGCTGGACTTTTCGTAATCCGCAGGAGTGACCGGTATTGGGCTGGTTTATCGAAAGATCTTGTAATTGAACAGACGCTCATGAGAGCAATGAAAGTCACTGGCGGACTGGTTCATGGTCGAGGGGTAATGAGCGAAAACAACGAACCAAATGGCTGTTGTCGTTGCCAGTGTGCGCGACATACAATGAGTCGATGCAAGAACTGTGCAACCGCAGTTTCTCTACCACTGAACAACATAAGGAGTTCGCTTCCGCGAGAGTGAAACGTGATAACAAAGACACAATGAACATTTTCAAGTTTTTGTGTGAGAACAATCCCTTTGAGCGAACATAGGACCTGCGTAGCATTACTAGTGGTCTCACAGCAGATCACACCGTTAACGTGCACAGAGCGAAGCAGGTGGGAAAGAATATTTTCGAGAAGATGTACGGTAAAGATGCGTTCCAGTTTTCGTTTTCCAGAAAGGATACTGTTGTGCAACTCGGCCAAGATAAACAGGTCCGCATTGGCGGTGAAGAAGTTAGCATCGACCCGCAGCTATTATTCCAACGACTTCTTGCTGTCGGGAATGCTCACACAGATGAACACGATATAGATCACCTTCTGCAATATGAATTATCACCTCACCCGACGGCATTATTCAACGACTGCGGAATGATGAGGGAAGCAATAAAATCACAGCTGGCGGATACCATTGGACAAATGTGCTCAAGCTTTGAAGAAACAAACAAAGAAGTGACATTTACCGTCTTTGATGGTGGGTCCCTTCTCCATCGAATCCAATGGAAAAAGGAGGCGTCGTTCGATACTATATGTAAGCGATATGTCGACTTGGTGAAACAAAGTGTCGGTCCAGTTGTTGTCTTCGATGGATACGGGAATGGACCCTCGACCAAAGACAGTGCTCATCAAAGGAGAGCTAGGGGTATAGTTGGATACAAAATCAGTGGTTTCTTGGGAACCAAAGTACTGACGACGACGAAGGAGAGGTTCCTTAGCAATGAGACGAACAAAAACAATTTCATAATATTACTGAGAAAACAGAATAGCCCATAACTATATGGCACTAACAAAAGTATCAAACATGTATCATTTATCAAGTATTGACTAACAGAATAGCCCATAACTATATGGCACTAACAAAAGTATCAAACATGTTAACCATCATTCTGTTAACCCTCTAAGAAAGTGAAATTGTAAAGCATGTATGATGTGTAATATATGTAATTATATATAATCTCAAGTCTTAAAAAGAAAACAGGATGATGAAAGCATCGCCTGTAATGAGCTCAATGTAATGTATATGTTGGGGGCTAATTGGTTCAAATTAATATGCAATAATTGTAGACAACTCTTATCAACATTATTCTAATTAAGATATAAAGCATTAAATACATTTTCCAAACTGGAGCAGATTAAAGGAACTACATAATGTGAATAAGTATATTACAAAACTAGTACTTACTAATGCAAATAGTATACATGTAAATCTAGTAATGTTACCAAGTCTTGAGCATCAAACCCACCGGTTCCGGTTGCAGAACAAGATAGAGAGAGAGAGAGAAATGGGGTTTAACGTCCACTCGACACAAACTAGGTCATTTCGGGACTAACATATGGTTTAATTTTATTTACATAATTCGCTTGCGCGTAGGGGTCTTTAGCAGTGGGGGGAAACCGGAGGAACCGTAGAAAACCCACGAGGCTGGACAGGCGACTCTACTCCTTGTCACGTACAACCGGGGATTCGAAACCACGCCAGTCGACTCAATGACAGACTTTATGATACAGCGCGCGCACGCTAACCATTCAGCCATTCAGCCATCCACCCCCCCACCCCCGGTTGCAGCACAACTAATTAAAAACTGTCTTCATAATATATTCACGCCATCTATCTGAAAATAATGTCCAATTATAATTATGAAAACATAAAAATGAAATGCCAGAATCTAGTATGCATTTGAAAAAAGAGTAAGTATTTCCTGAACCTTAGGCTTAGCCAAATCAATAATAATTTTGCCTTATTAATATAATAGTATAACGATAAACCAGAACTACCACTTAATTATGTTGAATGGGTGTCATTCGCAGCACTACTGACATAACGTGTATCCATATTTGTTCATATAGCCCTATTAATACTTTCATACTTATAACATGTAATTATATTTAATAAAAACAACTTCTATTTACTCGCCTGTTCTAACGGCATGGTCACGAAGCCATGCGTGACTTGTTTATACAAGGTTGCAAGTGATAGTCTCGATTGAAAGACCCTTCTTTTGTGAGTGCAAAGATATCTCCTTTTATACAGTCTCTCTAAATTCCACGATTTTATTATTCGCATCTGTTAATGCAATAGATCCCCTTTATTTAGCTAATTTTACTTTTTACATTTTGTCGATATAAATAAAAAATACTATATATAATTCTGAAACATAATCCGCTCCGATATCATGATGTTTCCAAACATGCCCACAGTCATATTGTTTCATGTTTACAAGATATGTACATATTGTATTAAATGTTTATATATTATAGACCGTAATAATATTGCACTGTCCCTTACTTGTAAATATTTTTATTATCTTTTGATGTGCTATATAACATGTTCTGATTATTCTGTATCATATTATCCACTGTATCTGACATATACACCGAACTTAAAAAAACAATTGTAGCATCGACAAAAACAAATTGTTAATCAACCAAATATTTCACAGTTGACATTAATTCTTTCTCGTGACATCGAAGTAAATTCCGGTCCATCTGATACACTATCTCTCGTGCACCTGAATGTAAGAAGCCTTAGAAATAAAGTTGATATCATGACAGTAGAACTCTCAAATAATTGTGATATAATATCGCTAAGTGAGACATGGCTTGACGAAACGATAAATACTAATATGCTAACTATCCCGTCATTTCACGACCCCATTAGAAAAGACAGGACAGACAGACAAGGGGTTCGGGTTTTAGTATATGTTCGAAGAAATTTATGTTTTTAACGAAGATTAGATCTAGAAACCGACAGTACAGAGTGCATATGGCTAGAAATAAATTCAAATAATACCAAATTACTTATAGGAAATTTTTACAGGCCCCCTAACTCGACCTCTGATAATAATAATAAAATTACTGAATCAATTTCAAGATCAATATATGATGATATAAATAAATGTTTTATCTTAGGTGATTTTAATATCGATATGAATCTTGAACATAACGCCATTAATCTTTTCGACTTAAAGCAACTAATAAACAAACCTACAAGATACGACAACAAAGGAAATGACTCTCTTATTGATTTGATACAAATTGTTCATGTTTCACGACTGAAACAGGATGTCTTGATAACTTCTGTAGCGATCACTGCCCTGTGTACTGTCGATTAAGTTTAAAAAAACCGAAAATGAGATGTTATAAAAGAACTATCTGCGAATACAAAAATACCAACTACGAAGGACTGAGACATGACGTATTATCCACCAACTGGGACGATTTAATCGACACTAATTGTATAAATATATCTTGCACCAATTTCACAAATGAATTGACAAGTCTTGCAAAAAGACACATTCCAACACTGAAAATAAAACGTGTGTTGAAAAAACACAAACAAGTTAGGTGTCTCTATTTAACAACACAAATCACAACTTGTGTTAAAATTTGTCAAACAACACAAACTTGTGTTGAAACTTGTGTGAAAATCTACACAATACTTGTGTTGAAATTTCTGAAACTTGTGTTGAAATTTCTGAAATTTGTGTTGAAATTTCTGAAACTTGTGTTGAAATTTCTGAAACTTGTGTGGTTTCAAACAAAGGGCCATACTATATACCGGAAAACACCGGAAAACAACCGGAAAACACCATTTTATACTGAATACCGGAAAACACCAGAAAAACACTAAATACCGGAAACATCCTAAATACCGGAAAACACCCTAAATAGGTAACCCGGAGCCTGGTCCTCTGTGTTTGGTTTTGGACCAAGTGAGCGCCGATGAAGGAAGGTCAGGGTCATTACGATGTTCGTTTTACAAATAGCCCCCCCCTCCCCAAAAAAAAATAAAAAAATTTCCGATTTTTTTTTCTCCAAAATTTTGTTGATGCCTATTATGTTTTGAATGTTTTAAAAGACTCAATCAGTCTACCTCCATCATTGACCATATTTTATTTTGTATTTTAATTTTAGTTTTCAGTAAATTTTAGTAGATTTCAGTGTTTCAGTATTTCAGTAGATTAAACACAGCCCTCTGAGGGCCCCGTTATATGCCGGTTGCGCCGGTCTCCTGATTCTTATCAGTAACGCTGGCATCAGGGTGGTACGAATTAGTGGAAGGCACGATTAGACCATCTCCTCCCTACGTAACAAAAAATCGCATCATAAAACAGCAAGTATCATCAAAAGCGAGTTAATAAATCTCTGAATAGTTCGAGTTGAAGTTCCAGGTTTAACCGCTATGTGTCCTAATCACCAAACGAAATGGTTGCCACGCAATTCTCGGACAGGCTGTAATCTGAAAAGTGTCTATCCTTTCATTGACCATATTTTATTTTGTATTTTAATTTTAGTTTTCAGTAAATTTTTCAGTAAATCACCAAACGAAAAGGATGCTACGCAATTCTCGGACAGGCTGTAATCTGAAAAGTGTCTATCCTTTCCAAGAGCTATCCACCTCGTTGGAAGGGCTAAAAATCTACTTGTTTCTGAGCTTACTTTCATTCCAGGGTCAAATATAATCACTTGAACCATAATAATATTCAACATATTCCATCATAATCCGAGGGCCGCACACAGGATTTTTTTTCTGGATTACTTTTCGAGCTTTATTCCCCAACTCGTTGACCAGTTTTCCTTGAGAAAACCCCAACTTTCGCCTAATTGTCCACGAGGAAACTACATATTCTATCTTACTGTATTGACGGGAAGTGGTAAGCTGGACGTCTGTGAAAAGGGTTGATCGACCCCTTGACCCTTAATGCTGTATCGCGCCCTTTCCCCACAGGCTTCCAGGCAAACGTGCTACACAAATATATATGTGGATCGTTCGTTCCCAGCCTAGCACTACGATCGAAAGATTGACACAAGCCAAGTTTAAAATCTCAACAATTTATTAACAGTTAAGAAAGACTGTAATGATATATATATATATTAATACTGTGTAATAATTATAAATACATGCAATATATTATATTTTACAATTCAGTTAAGCCTGTAAGCTATAGGCTATATTTACTATATAATATGAAATAATTTATGAATAAGATGCTTGTAAGCTATAATATTAATGAATGCAGGTCACGGATGGCAACACGTAATAATTATAAGCGGAACTGTTATACATTAAACAAGTTCTGAACTTGTATTATTACTATCAATAATTATATAGGCCTATCACTAACAGTGAGTTGTCGATAGAACACACGTCTAGACAATAAATAGTTCAAGTAGTAAAAACTATAGTAAACTTATTATAATTATATTAATATGCTAGTTTAAATTAATAACAGTAGCAAGTATCTGAAAATCCAATCCTTGTGATTACAACAGGTTTGTTATGGATGCAACAAGTTTGTTATGAATGCAACATGAACATGTTCCGATTACAACATGTTAGCTTTTAAACATTTAGGCCTATGTTATGTTTGTAATATGCACTTTGTTATTGAATAGAACTGAGTTACTTATGTTGCAGCACGAACTTGTTTAAACACGGCAATAACCGTAAGCAATCCTTACCATATTGAAATGAAAATTGGTTGACAGAGATCCGCAGTGAAAAGGCGATCTGTCAAAATAGTAGTAGTAGTTCTTGGTGTTTAACGTCTGCTTCCACATAAGTGATATCGCAGACAAGACATAGGAGAGCCGAAGCTGATTCCTGTTTTTTAGAATATGATTTTGCAATCTTTCCATTTGGCATTAGGCCATGGATTTGGTTTAGTGGGAAGTTCTTCCCTTTATTTAATATAAAACATTTTGTTTGGTAGATGATTTCGTCTTCTTCTGGATTGGTAGATGTCATCGTTTGGGGTTAGTGTTTAGGTGCCAGGCCCGTCTTATCGTGGCCGCCCCTTACTCCACTATCCCACTCTTTGGGCTTGGTATCAGTTTTATTTGCAGAATAGTGTTTAGGTGCCGAGTTCGTCTGGTCGTAACTCCCCCATACTCCACTATCCTGCTAGTTTGGTAGATGTCATCTTTGAGGGGTTTGCGTTTAGGTGCCAGGCCCGTCTTATCGTGACCTCCCCTTACTCCACTATCCCACTCTGTAGGTTTGGTGTCTGTTTTTGGCGGAATAGTGTTTAGATGCCGAGTCCGTCTGGTCGTGACTCCCGCTTACTCCACTATCCTGCCAGTGTGGTATAAATCCCCTATGTAGTTTAGTATTTAGATGCCGGGCCCGTCTAACCGTGACCCCCTCTTACTTCACTATTCTACTTAGTCCAACTGTGTCCATTAGGGCGTGGATTTGTTCGAAGATTTGCAGTTTCAAATCTGGTCTCGGGAAGAGTAGATTATTAGTGTTGAATGGTATGTTGTTAGTCTCCATTGTTCTCACTAGTTGCCTTCTCTCCTCCTTGTATACCTCGCAGTCTACCAGGACATGGTTGGTGGTACATTCTTCTCCGCACTCACAGATGATGACTTGGTGTTTGTCGTCTCGCAGCCGCTCTTTCACCCTTAGCTTCGATATAAGTCTACATATATCTCTTCTAGGGTGATTGAGTGTTGTCTTTGTATAGATCTTGTCATCCAGCCGGAATCTGTATGTGTCAAGTTCAACGAGATTTAATTCCCAGATTGAATTGACCTGTCTTTTGACCATACTGTAGATTTCCGTGGTGCTGTAGTCTATGGTGCGGAGTGGTGCTGTGTCCTTGAGACCTTCATTGGCGAGTCGATCTGCCTCCTCGTTTCCTCTAATGTTGACATGTGATGGAATCCACACGAGTTCTAATTTGCTTCCCGTCTCTAAAACCCTATGGTACAGCTGCCTGATTTCCAAAATGAGTTGTCATTTTGGATTGAAATCAGACTGCTCAGAGAGTCGCTTGGAATGACGAACTTACTAGTCTTTTGATGGGAAATCCATGATATAGCGTAACGAATGGCCACAAGTTCTGCAGTGTACGCCGAACAGTTATTGGGCAGTTTCCTGCTTATTCCCTGTTCCCCGTTTGCCAATATATTCCAAACGAGCTGGTGCCCCTTTCAGGATTGCGTGAGCCATCCGTGTACACATGGTCCCAGTCATCAGACGGCCAGTTGTCTTCCAGGTGTTCTAGAGAAAAAGCACGTGCAGCAGTGGGGTTGTTTTTCTTGTCGGTTTTCTGTAGCAGATCTAGATTAACCGGCGGTATAGGGAGCATCCAAGGGGAGATCGCTGATGGGTCGTGTTCATTTATCACGAGCTCCCCCAGTCGCAGTTCCTTGATTGTTTCCCTGATACCCTGGCCGAAGCTTTTCTTTCTAGGATCTCTCACATATCTTGTTTTTTGTAGACTGACAAAGGTTGGGGATCTTTCGCCCAGTTGCGAGATCTTAGCCCAGTACCTTGTCGCTAGTTCTGTTCTTCTTAGGGATAGGGGCAACTCCCCGACTTCCTGCAGTAGTGCCTCTCTCCCAGTCCCTTGCCCTACGCCAGTCGCAATACACAGAGCTTTGTATTGGATGGTGTCAAGCTTCCTTAAGAGTAATGGCGCGCAGTTCATGAAGGCCAGGGAGCCGTAGTCTAATACAGATCGTATTAGAGCACGATACACCATCATTAGTGTTACTCTGTTGGACCCCCAAGTACTGCCCGTTATTTTTCACATTAAGTTTAGGATTTTGGTGCATCTATCTACAGTCTCGTCGATGTGCGGTTTCCAGGTCAGCCTTCGGTCAAAGATTACGCCAAGGAACTTGGTTTGGTCTTTAAACTCGATGGTTTTCCCGTTCATACACAGAGTCATTCTGCTTATCCCTCTATCCCTGAATCCCCAATCGTTTGCCCATGCCATGAATTTGTCTAAGGCCTTCTGCATGTTCTTCTGTAGTTCACAGAAGTTCCTCCCTTTCCTCCATATGGTACTGTCATCAGCAAATTTAGCTAACTCAGTTTTGGCGTCGAGGTAGGAAGATTTCTGTATGTCGTTGATCATGATATTGAAGAGAGTGGGACTGATAACCGACACTCAGGAATCTGCCAACATTCACCTGTATCCTTCTATCGCTCAGAAAGCTTTTGACCCACCGAAACATTATGCCCGTTATACCAATACGTCCTAACTTGAAGAGCAGCCCGTCTAGCCAGACTAAATCGAAAGCCTTAGTTAAATCTACGAACACGACACATAACAGGTTCCCAGAGAGGAGTGCCTGCGACATGACTTGCTGCAGTCTTACCAAGTGGTCCATTGTTGAACGCCCTTTCCTGAACCCGCTTTGATTTTCGTCGATCAGTCGGTTGCTCTCCAGATAGAACTGTAGTCGTATGTTAACCATTGTTTCCAAGATTTTGCACAGTGTGGATGTCAAACTTACTAGTCGATAGCACTCTGCCTTTGTTTTCTCTTTACCTGGTTTTGGAAGAGGGATGACGTTGGCTTTCCGCCATTCTTTAGGTACCTCTCCTGCCAGCCAGGATGTGTTGAAGAAGTTTAGTTGTATCCTTTTGGCATTTCTAGGCAGATGTTTGAGCATTGGGTACTTTACTTTGTCCTCACCAGCCGCACTATCCTTCTTGAGGGAAAGAGCCTTATTTAACTCCTCTTCAGAGAAGGGTAGATTGATTGGTTTAGCCCCTTCATTAGATTCAATTTCTAATGAAGGGTGCTGTGAGTAAAAGATTTCCTTTCTCTTCAGGAACTCTGGTGATTGGTTTTCGTCCCTGCTTGCGTCAGCGAAAGCTTTTGCAAGTAGATCTGCATTTTCATTGCCGTTGGTAACGCACTCATCGCCATTCTTTAGGTTTGGTATGTTGAATGATCTGCGCTTCCCGTTCATGGCGTTTAGCTTCTTCCAGACGGCACCTGTTTGCGTGTTTTGATTCAACGCATTACAGAATGTCATCCAGTGCCCACTTTGTGCCTTCCGGATGGTGTCTCTAGCAGCGTATTTCAACTTCAGGTAGTTTTGGTGGTTGACTTCATTGTAGTGACGTTTCCGTAGGCGTAGTGCCTTCTTTCTTTCGTTAACCGCCTTCTGACAATCTGGTGACCACCAAGGTTTTCTAATCCTTGATTGCCCTCCAGAAGTCTTGGGAATGGAGTTGTCTGCGGCACCTATAATAGCACTCGTGATGTTGGCTGCGTACACGTCGATGTTGGCATCGATGATGTCTTCTTCTTTACACCCAAGGCAGCCTACACGGAAGTTAGCCCAATCAGCCTCTTTTATTTTCCAATTGGGTTTCCCGTTATAGACTTCCCTGGTTGTTTCACATTGGATGTAGAGTTCTATCAGTAGATGGTCGCTGCCAAGTGTTTCATCTTCGTGTACTTGCCAGTCGCAGCGGTTTGCCATACGAAGCGTACAGAGCGTGACGTCCAGGTGTGAAGATGGGGCATTTCCTCCAACAAAAGTAGGGCTCTCGTCGTTTAGTACGCATAGGTCGTTCCCTTCGATTATTGAGCACAGGCTAGTCCCCCGACAGTCATTCCTCGGTGACCCCCACAGAGCGTGTTTTGCGTTGAAATCCCCGCAGAACACAGATTCGCCCTGCGGAAGCTGGTCGAGAAGTGACTGGAAGTCTACTGATTTTATCGTGACTATTGGGGGTGCATAGACATTCACTATTGTCAATTTTTTATTATTGCTCAATGTGATGGTTATAATTTAAGTTATCACTGACGTAGATGACAAGACCGCCGCCACGTGTCGTGCTGCCCGGTCTGTCCCTTCTCTGACAAGTGTATCCGGGTAGGTAGATATCTTTCTTAGTTGGTAGTAGCTTGGTTTCCTGGAGGCATATTACATCTTTGGGGTTGCGGGTGATGTATTTTCTCAGCTCAGCACATCTGGGGGCCAGTCCGTTAACGTTAAGTTGAAGAACCTTTACCTGGCCCGCCATGATGACTGTCCGGATTGATGTCTCTCATTGGTTGTGTTCTATTGATCTACTGGTGTCTCGCTTTCCATAGAAGGTACCTCATTGGTGTTCGCCTCTGGTGTTAACACCGGCAAGCAACTGGGCATATCGCCAGTGCTGTAGTGGCGAACATGAGATATCCTCCTACGTAGAGCGAGATTTACCTCTTGATCTTTCTTTTCATCTTCCTCGTCGTCATCTCTGGATCTTTTCTTGACTGTGTTGATAGAGTTGATTAGAGCGTCTGCGTTGACCATATACGCTCTGAGTTTCCCTAGGAGGCTTGCCATTTTTGTCGTTTGGTCTTCATTTGACACTGGAATTCAATCACGAAGCTCATGAAACCACTCTCCGTTTTGAATTTCGGAATGAAGTGAGTTTCATCAACATTCGTTTTTGGTTCCTCTTTTTTCTTTGGGTTGGTCTTCTTCTTTGGGGTCTTTGTATTTGGTAGTGGTTCTGAGCGGGTTGCTTTTGGTGGTTCTTCCGGCGTCGATGTCGATGGAATTGGCTCCGTAGTTGGTTTATTAACCGGAGCCGTCTTCCTGACATCTTTTATCGCCCGCTCTTTATTCTTGAGAATGAGTGCAGCCTCACTGAAACTCACTTTCTCCTTCCCCTGTATCTTTAACGCAGCCTTGGTGCTCTGTATCTTGGGGCATTCGGGGGAGTTCGCTGCGTGACCGCCCTTGCAGTTCGAGCATTTTGTTTGAATGCCCGCCCTACACTCGGCCACCGCGTGACTCCCACCGCACTAGGCACACACAGCCTTTCCCCTGCAGAACTTGACTGTGTGGCCCAGCTTTTGGCAGTTGGAACATTGCCTTACCCTGTTGATGTAGGCGTGGGTCCTTCGGGATAAGTATACTACTTTTAACAGTTCAGGTGCTTTGTTGTTGAAGGTCAGGGCGACGCTTCCCTGGATTTTACCTTCAGCAATCTTGAACCTGTACACCTCCGTGACCGCATATCCTCTGTCTTTCAAGTCTTCCAGGATCTCTTCTCCGTCATATTCGGAGGGAATCCCATGAACCACCACCTTTTCGGTTGACAAGGTTGACGGTTCGGATACCCTCACTTCTATGCCGAGAAGGGATACCTGGTTCACCGCCCTGTCCATGTCCTCCTGTGCTTTAAAAGCCAGTCGGACGTGTCCAGGGACAGTTACTCTGATTTCTGGGGTATCGATAATACCCCAGGCCTTCTTAATCTCCTTCCCTATCGCCGTCAGCTTGGTCCCTTTGAAGGACTTGCCTTCAGCGGGCCTCACCTGGACGACGAAGGCTTGTACCTCCCTCTTTTTAGCCGCCGGAAAGGTCGATGGTGCCGGACTGCTGTTGAAAGCCTCAACCATCGACATGTTGAGCTTAGTCACGGACTCCATTTCCCTTTTCCTGCTTCGAAAGTCTAAATTTAAAGAGGGATAAACAAGAGATGGTTCTGATTGTTAATCTAAAGTAGAGTGGTTAGGATTAAACAGTAATTGATTGGTTAATTACCTGATGATCTGCTATTGACCCTTTCCACACAGATCCGCTAGTTAATCAGTTTTGATTATATTAATTAACTATAGGTTCCTAATGTTTGTATAAGCCAATTAGCAGATCGGCTGTCAGATCGTTAGCTCAACAAAGGCGGATAATCCCTTGATTTAATATCTTTGATCTGAGTGTAGTTCAATCGCTTGAGCTAATCTCCGATCGCTTGGACACTGACTGCCTAACAAAGAAATAGAACTGAAGCCCTTGTAATGATAATGTAACTAAGAAAGTAAATGAGAGAAAAATATGAGAAATAACTACCAAAAATATAAAAATAAACAAAATAAACAAAAATATGAGGCTAAGTGAAACTAGAAACTAAAGTTAAAGGAAAAAGAACAAGGAAAATAAAGACTAATCTAGAGTAAGCGAAAAGTATATGAAATAAAAGAAAAAAATCCTAGAAAGAAAAGAAGTACCAAAAGAGATAGGTCCAACTAAATGTAAAAAAAAAAGAGAAAAAAATCAAAAATCAAAATTTAAATAGGGTAACCGAAAAGAACTGTCAAAAATAAAAGAAAAAAATCCTAGAAATAGAAATGAGAAATAACTACCAAAAATATAAAAATAAACAAAATAAACAAAAATATGAGGCTAAGTGAAACTAGAAACTAAAGTTAAAGGAAAAAGAACAAGGAAAATAAAGACTAATCTAGAGTAAGCGAAAAGTATATGAAATAAAAGAAAAAAATCCTAGAAAGAAAAGAAGTACCAAAAGAGATAGGTCCAACTAAATGTAAAAAAAAAAGAGAAAAAAATCAAAAATCAAAATTTAAATAGGGTAACCGAAAAGAACTGTCAAAAATAAAAGAAAAAAATCCTAGAAATAGAAAAAAGAAAGTACCAAAAGAGATAGGTCCAACTAAATGTAAAAAAAAAGAAAAGAAAAGAAATATAAAAAAGAAAGATTAAACAGACTGACCGAAAAGAACTGTCAAAAATTAAAATGAAGAATAAAAAAGAGAAGGAAAAGAGAAAAACTTATACCTTATTCAGGTATAAGAAATAAAAATAGAAAGACAACCTTTGGACTGAAGAATCTTTGTAGAGTCTCAAAGTCGATTGGAGAGTCTTTCTCGAGTCTTTGCTAGGCTACTTTATCTTTAGATAAATTTAGACGATAGCTCTGGAGCTCTGATGCATTAGGTGTTGTCAGTACCTCTGGTTGAGTGAATTCAAAATAGCCGTCTGACCCCTATTTATATTACCCGCGGAAGACGACTAGCCAATCAGAAGACGGCATGTAGCCGCGCATGCCAAGTGACGTCTCGCGCTTCAGTTCCGCCATGCCGGTTGACAAACAAACGGAAATAGCTGTGCTGTAGGAAAAATACGAATTACAAAGTTATGCAAGCTCGACAACAGCCTATTATGTTGTAGTTTACAAATAAGGTATTCGGGAGTAAATCACATTCAGGACGATCCAAGACAATGCATAGTTTATTGGTTATTTAATGGCGAAGTGTGATTTACGCGAACGTGAAAATTTGACTAGCGACATGACTATTGCGCACGATAACTGCGCATAGCCCATAATAACAAAAAATAGTAAACAATGGAAGCGGAGAAAATATAACTGGATATAATAACGACATAACATGACAATAATATAGAATGGAGGATGACATAGAAGGCAAAGGTATAATCATTACAGTATACCGTCGTGCAAAAGTATGTTTCGACTCGATTTTTTTCGTTTCCAAGATGGCAAGTGTTCGAACATTTGACAGGATGCTGGCGTGTCGCACAGCACGGGTATCTGGCTGCGCCCGGCCGAAGTTTCAGTCGGTCATCAGTCTCTCGTTATGACGAGGCCGCGCAGGCAGTGCTCTCTCTGTGAGGCTTCAGTCGTACGACTGGCGAGACATTATCGGGCAGTGCACGGCATGTGTAGACAGGATGCCGTTGCAAAGAGCATACGTACGTATAAGTGCAACTCGGTCAGATACGAATGCACCGTAGAAAACTGTCAGGCGCGCGTGGCTCGAGTGGACCTTCACTTGTTAAATTTTCACAAATATCCGGGACGAAAATGCCCGTGCTATCAAAGCGCCTTGCGGCTACACAAGGAGCAAAAGTCGACATTGACCGAGGCTCTCCATCATGCTACGCCACCCCAGCCCGTTTCCACATCGCCGCCCCTGAGTGCGACCGCAAGGCGCCTCTTAGTCAATTTCCGAAAGGAGGTGGCTTTCTCCGAAGGCATCACTCGACGTGGCTATGCCGTAATTCAGCATGTCAAGCAGGTCTGGCGTAAATGGCAAGCGATCACCAAGGATCACCCGTTGGTACCGTAAAATCGTATCTGTCCTCGCTCAGACTGTTCATCGAATTTCTCCGCGAACGGTCGAACGTCGTCGATGCCAGTTACGACTTGTGGCTGACCAAAATCTCTCGCTGGGGTCGATCTATGCGTAAGAGGATTATTGAGCACAGGCACGCCGTGGAACAGCGCGATAACCTGCTTACCGCCACCGACGTCGCTCACATTGACAGCTGCGACGTGACACAGACCGCCCGAGACCTGCTCAGGCGAATCGACACCGATGCCACGCTTCAGATCACCGCCGTCCGATTCCGTACCGTACTAGCCTACCTCTTCGGCGAATTAATTAGGGTGGTTTCAATCTACAAGCACAAGACCGGTTATGCCGGGCCGGCTAAATTCCCGCTCGAGGAGAAATTCTACGATGAGATCATGCGGTATTTTCAGTTCATGCGCTGTCTGGCTCAGGCCAGGCACAGCCGTGAGGACATGCTATTCATCAAGTTCAGGTCCGCCTTGCCATACACGCCTTCCGAGATGGGTGCACGGCAATTTCCTAGGGAAAAAGTTTAACAGTCGGGTCGTACGCAAGTCCATCGTGTGCTCTATGGTCGAGAGGCACCCGACCCTCTCTACCGATCTGGCGGCACAGATGTCACATTCAGAGGGAACTCAGAAGCGGTACTACCATCTCCCTCTTCAAGTGCGGCGGTCTGCCGAGATCACTCTCCAGCACAGGCAGCATCCCGTCCACCGTGCCTGAGAACAGGACCGGCGCCCCGGGTCCCGACCTATAGAAAAAGTAAACCAGAAAAACTCCAAAAAAATACCATAAAATGTTGGCCGCAGAGGCGGTACCCCGCCGTTCTCCACTCCCGAGCTGGCAGCCACAGCGAAACGGCGGGGCGCCTCTCCGGCTGCGATAAAATCAACTCCAAAAAAATAAATAAGGTGAACCAAGAGAGGAAGGCCTCTGCGTCGGCGTTCACCAGAGCAGCCGACCTTCGCTTGAGCCAACGTTTTAAATCAACCTCTAAAAGACTCTTTTATTTGGATGTTTGGCTGTTTATTTTATACTCAGCAAGTTTACTCTTATGTCCTGAGCACATTCAACAGAGCGTATCTTTGCTTTAGTTTATTTGCAACGATATGTCTGCAAGATGGTGAAGGTCTACGTGCTATTGACATGCTTCAAATGGGTTCTACACAACGAGCAGTAGCCAACATGCTTAATGTGTCACAGTCTGTGATCAGCAGACTGTGGAACCGGTACCAACAAGCACACAATATTGATGATAGACCTCGTTCAGGTCGTCCAAGAGCCATTACACAAGCCCAGGATCGATACATTCGTAAACAGGTCCTGCGAAATCGAGGACAAACGGCCAATCAGCTTTCTGTAAACTTGTACCAAGTTACAGGAATTCGAGTTACACCCCAAACGATTAGAAATCGGCTACATTCAGCCCATTTGCATGCGCGACGGCCGTGTGTTGTGCCTCCATTAACTCGCCAGCACATGGCAAACAGGCGTCAATGGTGTACAGCGTAGAAATTGGGGTAATCGTCGATGGGCGCGTGTAATGTTTTCAAATCAGTCCAGATTTACTCTGGATTTCACCGATATTGTCGAATGTTCAATTCATCAAATCTTTATAAATACTGAACGGAATTGAACTGATAATGCTTGGTGCCCTAACGAATCGCCTGTAGTATGAGCAAAGGCCTAGAAAGCTTCTCACTTGTTTAGCTGACTTTGTTTGGCCAATCTTTCACAGCTTCAGTTTTTTCAGGTTCGTTCGATATTCCATGTTCCGAAACGATATGTCCAAAACATTTTACTTCCTTCTGAAAGAATATACATTTTGAAGGCCTTAGTTTTAAATTCGCGTCTACAAGTCGTTGAAAAATATTTTCCAATCTCTGTAGCCCCTGCTGAAACGTTGAACATGGTGAGATGATATCATCCATATATAGTAAAAGTTCTACCCACTGTAGTCCTCGTAGTGTGTTTCCATCAGTCTTTCAAACGATTCTGGAGAATTGACTAAACCAAAAGGCATAACCGTGAATTGGTAGAGACCCATACTTGTCACGAATGCGGTTTTGTGTTTATCTTCTGGTGCCATTTTTATTTGCCAGAAGCCAGAGTTGAGATCCATGGAACTGAACCAAACAGAACCAGTAAGTGCATCCAGGCAGTCATCTACTCTGGGAAAACGATAGGCATCTTTAACTGTTACTTCGTTGAGACGTCGGTAGTCCACAAAGAAGCGAACTTCACCATTCTTTTTGTTAACAATTACGATATTTGAAGCCCATGCACTATTCAATGGCTCTATTACCCCCTTAGCTAACATTTTCTTTATTTCTTCTTTCTCTGTTTCTCTTCTGCCAATTGGTAACCGCCTAGTGTGTTGACGTATAGGAAAAGCTGTTCCTGTGTTGATGCGATGAGTCACTCTGTCGGTACATCCCAAATCGTCTGATGACTTTGAAAATATGTTCTGACACTTTCTTAAAAGATTGGCGAGGGAATTTTGTTGGTGCTCATCTAAATATGTGGAGCTTCTCTTCAGTAGCCCGATTAAGTGTTCCGGGACGTTACGGTTTACTTCGATTGGTGGCTTCTGTGAATTTGGTGTTGTCATCGCTCCGATTCCCGATTGGCGGTTATAGTAAGATTCACATGTTCCAATTACTTGTCGGGCGTACAACGTTACAGAATTCTCGCTGTTATTCATTATCGTCACCCGCGTGTCTGTTTCATTTCTAGTATTGATTACTCCTGGTAGAATGTTGATTTCATCATCGAATTCGATTCCTTCTAGGTAACCAGATTCTGATAAATATTCGGATCCAGGTATGCCGACAGGTAGTAGAATTCCGGAGTATGCTGATATCGTTACTGTTTTGTTCGCCTCGACCAGACATATCATATTACATCTTCCCAAAACCCAGCATTTTATTTCTTTATTATCATCTAACCCCAGTGTCATCTTTTGGTAATTTAATTTATTGACGAAACGAAGAAGAAAATCTTGTCCTAAAATCGCATCCTGATGTACATCACAAATCAGAAATGTATGTTCTAAAGTAAGATCTCCAAACTTTACTTTAAGCAATCTCGAACCAAAGGTCTGAATGTTGTTTCCATTGACATCCTTAATGTCAAAATACGTCGCATCTATCTGGTACATATGGATTGGTATTCGGTCAAGACAATTCTTGGCCAGTATCGATGTGGCTGAACCACTGTCAATAAGAAAATCAAAATCAATATCAAATATTCCACCCGTTGTATAAAATGCGTTATCCCAAGTTTCATTCGTTTCACCTATATGACCTGTTCTCATATACTTTGTGTTTTCTTTAGGCCTAGTAGTCGCCGCTGACTCAAGGCCTACATAGTCAACGGTCTCTCGTTTCCCGATCGATTGTACCTTGGACGCCGACCGGTTCCTGAATTTTGACGAGCTGTTTGATTTCTTTGGTAATTTATTCTTTTCCCTTGGTAAAAATTATTACCATATCCTGATTTTTTTTTGCCGACAATCTCTCATAAAATGACCTGGTGTATTACAAGTAAAACACACTATTTGTCGGCGATCATAACCATTTATCTTATTAGTGGCGTCAGCCCGTTCCAAATCTTCTAGTTTCTGCATAATCTGCTTTAAAGTCTCTTCTAATCCGTCCTTGGTAGAATTTCCGCTTTCCTCTAACTTCTTAGGCTTTGGTTTATCGTCTTTACTTTCAATAGCTCGGACAATTGGTTTACATTTTTCGTCCCCCTCCCCAAGTATGGCTTCGTACTTCTCTATTATCTCAACGGCTTCGGATACACTCGGGCTATCTCGATCAAAACATATACACTTCATGTCTGTCGATATTATTTGATACAGTTTATTAAGAGCCAAAGATTCTTGTGCGACCATATCTAGGTTACAATACGCACGTTGGGCCATTTGTCTAATATCATCTCCTACGGACGCTATACTTTCCCAGGGCATTCTTTTGCGAGACTCTAATTTGGAGAGCCATCTATTCTGATGCTTCCAGCTACCAAAACGCCCGTTTAAAACTTGGATCACGGCCGAATTTGATAGCGGTAGACTCATGTAAAATATCCTTGCAGGACCTCGTAGACAAGCTGCCAAATATAGTAGTTTTGTTCGATGCGACCAATTGCTAAAATTTGCGCAGTCTTTAAAGTATGAAATATATTCTTCCCACCCATCTTTTCCTTGGTATGGTTCAAGTCTCATCGAAAATGTCTGGTTTGGTTCAGGTCTTTCCCTTCTCGGAGATTCTTCAAAATCACGACGTCGCACCGACACTCGTTCATTCTGCGATCCACACGGGTCAAATCTATGCTATCTCTAGGATTTGTCCCTGTGTTCAAAACATTGATGTCGAATTTCTCTTGATCGGAATCTTTATCCGAATCTCCATCACGGTGTACATCACCTTGACCAATTTCTTCTAATTCCACTTAATTTCTGTAGGAGATTGAGACGCCATACTACTTTACTTTAAACTTCAAACTGTTTCACATGTATCACTGTCATTAACTAGATTATTTAAGTTATGTAGTAGTTATTAGCACACTTTCATCGGTGTATCGGTGAATATCAGGACAGTTTTGGTCGAGGGGCCCAGCCGAGGCGGCTCCCGACCAAAACTGTCCTGATATTCACCGATACATCGAGGAAAGGTGCTAATAAGTTACTTACATCACATTTCTATCGAGTATTGTGATGCAAAATGTGAAAAATAGTATTTATTATCGAGACGTTTCAACCGAAAAGTGACAAATACTTTCTGTTCTTTCATTATTTATCCCTTTCTGAGCCTGACGTTACATTTCATGGTAGAATGATTTCGCAGTGGAGAGACGACCTGAGTAGTATTTACACGTGCGTCTTGCTATGATACTCTGAGCGTAAAACAATCACGTGTTTGTTTAGACCACATCGTCAAAACAATGTCTATGGCGTAGAGGACTGCGATATTATTAAATGTAGTGTAAAGGAAATGCGAAACGTGGGTCATTCCTGGTGAAAGTATGCATCGGCGGATGGTTCTTCCGTTGAAATTTATTTGTAATAAAGTTTATGACTTTCTAGGCGTTTTTTTTTCATCCTGCTTATTTTCAATGCCTGTAAAGTGTCCAGCAAGAGAACTGCGCCTTCTATCATCACAATTAATTAAAATAATTATTCAATATTCTAATTTATATATTTTGCATATTAATATAAATCAAACCAAATTATGAAATAGATGCCAATTGGTATGTATAATAATTGATTTTTGTAATATGTTGTTATGTTAATTTAATGTCATTGTATATGTTTTTGAACTGCCATTTAGTTCCCCCCATTTTGTTTTGTTACTATGATTTTGACTAGGTGTTTCATGTACATTGGTTAGAGCCTCGTTATCAATTGCGATCTGGGTCGGACTAAACGTCCGCTACTTATTGCTTGATAGATATCTAAAACGGTATAAAAGTATCCGTGTATCAGAAATGATCAGTACTCTTTCTGTACATTTCTGATACACGGATACTTTTAAGCATGTATTGCAATTAAACAGGACAGTTTTATCAAAGGTTGCCAGTGGCAACGAGTAGAAGTGGGATGTAATGTTAGTAACTCACTTTGAAAGAGTATTGTTCATCTGACGTGATTGTTCATTTGATCGATTTAAGTGCCTCTGGTTATCTGGTGTCACACGCGCAACTGAAGACCTATGTGGTTGTTGTTTTGGTACTGCAGGACATAGAGTTGGCGATGGTAAGTCTTGATTATGGTTTAATAGATTGTCTTTAAAACGAACTTGTTTAGTTGACATGGAATTGGGAACATCTCGTAGATGAATACTGTTACGTCTGAAGATCCTTCCATCGGTTGACCATGTATGATCTGGGTTCTCGACATTTCGATATGATGATAGCAGGTTCCCACTTGAAGGTTTTATAATTTTGCACTAGTACTTGTTGACCTTGTATGAGTGGATGTAGATCTTTACAGGATCTATCGTGGTATTCTTTTTGAGTTTGTTTCATTGTTTGTAAGTTTTCTCGGATAGTTTCGTTGAAACAATTAGGTTGTTGTCGACACGGTACATTGAAGTTAGTTTGCAGTTTCCTCCCCATTAAAATTTCACCTGGTAACGGTATATTCTGAGTAAGTGGGGTTGAGCGTAGATTAAGGAGGGCAAGTTGTGGATCAGAGTTTGCCTGTTTAGCTTTAAGCAAAATCATTTTCACAAAAACATTTGAGCGACTGTGATGGGGTAATGATATCGCGGAAGACTGCAGAATTGTATTGTGGGCCATTATCACTTATTAACCGTGTTGGTATGCCATGTTCTGCGAATATCTGTTTCAGCTGATAAACGACAACAGCACTAGTATACTATTGAGGGAGTTTCCGGACGATGAAGTATTTACTAAAGTAATCAGCTACAATTAAGTACTCGTTTTGGTCGAAGTAGAATAAGTCTGTACCGACTACTTCCCACGGTTGTCTATAGGTACCTCATGTTGTATTAAACTTTCATTAGATTGAGCTGGTTGATCTTACAGCCTTTGACTAGTTTTTCAATATCACGATTAATACCATACCAATAGACTGTGTTTTGAGCAATCAATTTGGTCTTTACAATACCTTGGTGTTTGTAATGAAGTTGGGTTAGAATATCATCTTTCATGGCACCAGGAATCAAAACTCGTTGCCCTTTCATAATGATACCGTTATGTACTACAAGTTCATCACGAATCCACCAGTAGTTGCGCAGTCTGGTAGGTAGTTGTTTGAAAGTATCCGGCCATCCCTGGTAAATGTATTCTTGTAAGGCATTCAGGACTGGATCATTTCGAGTTGTGTCTTGTAATCGCTTAATACAATCAGTTTCGAATTGTATGAAATTAACTCGAACATCCAATTCTATGGAATCCTTATTCTGTAGATTTGGTAATCTGGATAGAGCATCGGCTAACAGCTTGTCTTTTCCAGGGCAGTAATCTATACGGAAGTTGTATCCTTGTAGTTTTAAGATCATTCGCTGAAGTCTAGGTGATGCAGTGGTTAGAGATTTCTGTAGTATGCTACCCAGCTAACAAAATTTAGTTTTCCGAACGTTTTCAAAACATTATTTTTTCGTTATTTAACGTTCGTTGTGAATGTTTGTGGCACGTGACTCAGGAAAGTTTTGTTGTCGTAACGTAAACGTTTTTACAAACGTTACAGGATAACTTTACTGAACGTTAACGTTAACGTATTGAAAACGTTAACGTTAACGTATTGAAAACGTTAACGTTAACGTTTTGAAAACATTAGTTATTATGGTTATTTCACGTTAGTTTTGAATGTTCATCTGACGTAAGCCAGGAAAGTTTTGTTGTCGTAAGGACAACGTTTTTTACAAACGTAACAGGATAAGTTAACTGAACATTAATGTTAACGTTTTGAAAACATTAGTTATTCTGTTATTTCACGTTCGTTCTGAATGTTTGTGGCACGTGACTCAGGAAAGTTTTGTTGTCGTAACGTTAACGTTTTTACAAACGTTACAGTATACCTTTACTGAACATTAATGTTAACGTATTGAAAACATTATTTATTATTGTTATTTCACGTTAGTTTCGAATGTTCATCTGACGTAAGCCAGGAAAGTTTTGTTGTCGTGAGGCCAACGTTTTTTTACAAACGTAACAGGATAAGTTAACTGAACATTAATGTTAACGTTTTGAAAACATTAGTTATTCTGTTATTTCACGTTCGTTCTGAATGTTTGTGGCACGTGACCCAGGAAAGTTTTGTTGTCGTAACGTTAACGTTACAGGATACGTTTACTGAACATTAATGTTAACGTTTTGAAAACATTAGTTATTATGGTTATTTCACGTTAGTTTTGAATGTTCATCTGACGTGAACCGGGAAAGTTTTTTTTGTCGTTCTCCGAACTTTATAAAAGAACGTTATAAAATATACTCGTGGCACGTCAATAGCATGTGTTAAATTCTCCTAACCTAAACGTTACAGATAACCTCTGGAGAATGTGTTAAATCCCCCCATTGTAAGGTTTCAGATAACGTCTATAGCATGTGTTTTATTTCCCTCCTTGAACGTTACAGATAACATCTAGTGCAGGTGTTAAAATCCTCTCGGTAAACGTTCCCTATAACGTCTAAAGCATGTGTTAATTTCTAACCGCAATACGTTACATATAACGTCTACAGCATTTGTGAAATTCCTCTCCGTAAACGCTCCCGTTAACGTCTACAGCATGCGTGAAATCCCCCTCCATAAACGTTCTCGATAACGTCTATAGCATGTGTTAAATACTCCTCCCCCCCCAAACATTACCGATAACGTCAATAGCACGTCTTTAATCCCAACCCTAAAACGTTACCGATAACGTCCATAGCAGGTGTTCAATTCTCCCTCTAAAACGTTCTCTATAACGTCAATAGCATATGCTAAATCCCCACCCTAATGCGTTACCGATAACGTATACAGCAGGTTTTCAATTCTCCCCCTGAAACGTTCTCTATAACGTCTATTATCAGACAGTATCACAGAATCAGTATATTATCATACAGTATCACAGTATCGGTATATAATCACAAAGTTTCACAGAATCAGTATATTATCAGACAGTATCACAGAATCAGTATATTATCATAGTATCTCTCTAATCAGTATCTTATCATACAGTACCACAGTATAAGTGTATTACCATATTTTATCACAGAATTTTATTATAGTCATACAGTATCACATAAATTGGAATCACAGAATCAGTATATAATCATACAGTATCACAGTAATCAGAACCACAGAACCAGTATATAATCAACTAGTATCACAGAATCAGTATGTATAATCATATACATGTCTCACAGAACCAGTATATAATCATGCAGTATCAAAGTAATCAGAATTACAAAATCGGTATACAAATCATATATCACAGTTTCAGAACCACAAAATCAGTATACTATTCAAAAAAAGTAGGGGATATTTGATTTTGGGGGCATAATACTAAAATATGCAAATGACTACGAAAAAAGTCACTATAGAACCTAACAGAAGAAACATTTCCAGTTACATGTGACGCCCAAACGCACCAATAGCTACCGCATGGAATGCAGGTGATGCTTGGGATCATCATGGGGGTCCAACCCAAGATTTGCACGACTCTGACTTTGAATGTTACAGTCATTGTGGCATTGAATTCCAGGGTGGAAACATCAGTTTAATTGTTTTAGTGACCAGAAAACAAATTTTGATATGCGTCGGCTTACCCAAAATGAAAGGTTACGTGCCCTTGGCATGCTACAGATCGGCACAACACAGGCGGTTGTGGCGCGGACGATGAATGTTTCTCAGTCTGTCATAAGCAGGCTATGGTCCAGATACCGTGATACACAATCTGTACAGGACAGACCACGCTCAGGTCGACCAAGGGCGACAACTCAAGCCCAGGATCGATTTATCCGTACCTTGGCCTTGAGAAATCGTGTCATCACAGCAAATTAGATCAGCGCTCGTCTTCAAACAGACACTGGTGTGAGAGTGAGTGGCCAGACGATTCGGAATCGACTGCATAGGGGTCACCTTCGAGCCCGACGTCCTCGCGTGATTCCTTGTTTGAGAGATCATCTCATTCAGGCAAGACGTCGTTGGTGTAGGGATCGTCAACACTGGGATAATCGACGCTGGAGCAATATGATGTTTTCAGATGAGTCAAGGTTCACTGTTGATTTTTTGGACAGACGTAGGAGGGTGTGGCGTCGTCGAAACGAGCGCTTCCAAGACGTTAACGTCATCAGACATGATCGATTTGGGGGTGGTTCTGTTATGGTGTGGGGAGGCATCACTGTTGCTGGAAGAACGGCTTTACATGTTGTTGCAGGGCGTGTTACAGGCCAGTACTACCGGGACAACATCTTGGCAGTCCATGTTGTGCCGTTCGCACGACGTCATGGCCGCCGTTTCATCTTCCAGGATGACAACGCAAGATGTCACAGGGCCAGGATCGTTACAGGTTACCCCCAACAACAGAACATCACCACATTACCTTGGCCAGCACTGAGTCCCGACCTCTCCCCCATCGAGCATGTCTGGGACATGCTTGGACAGAGGTTACGTCAACGTCAACAACGTCCTGCCAATGTCCAAGAACTTGCTGCTGCGTTGCAACAGGAATGGGACAATCTGGACCAAAATGACCTTAGACGTCTCATTAGGAGTATGCCACGTCGGATCAATGCTTGTTTGGCAAACAGAGGAGGATTTACCCGTTACTGACTTGGTTGTGATGCTGTGGTAACTTTGCTGTTTGACCCCGGGTATCATTTTACCCTTATAATGGTCAGTCTGTGCCTTACTTAGTCTAACGATCATTTGGAATAAATCGATGAATGTGAACTTCATTTCATTTTGTCATTTGTTTCTTCGTCAGTTTCATTAGGTGACTTTAATAACACTTAAAAATCAAATATCCCCTACTTTTTTTGAATAGTATATTATACAGTATCACAGAATCAGTATATATATATTATCAAACGGTATCACAGAATCAGTTTATATATTGTCATACAGTATCAAAGAATCAGCATATAATCATGCAGTATATAATTATGACTCATCACTATCATTTGTATCTTGTAAGGTAACTCTTCTGTAATTATAAAACAAAATGAGGCAAGTTAGCTTTGGCATGAAATGTCTATACAAATATCCAGTAAACTAATAAGTGGATGACAGCACATAATATGGTTGTGCTTTTTGTGTCCAAAATACAACCGTCTTCATTTGCCGAATTAGGAGCAGAACAGTAGGACATTAAACCCCATATTATTTCATGTCATTTCCAAAATACCAATCAACCCCGAAATATCATATCAAAACTATTCCGATATGTTTACAACCAGTGTCTCAACTGACACTGCTTTGAAGAAAGTATTTGTAAGACATGAAATTATAGAGAGCAGTGGGCAAAGTTTGAATTCTATATTTATAACAATAATTTTTGAAATATTTATACTTAAATAAATCTTAGCATTATATTGTAAATTCAACAATTTACAATTTAAAGACATTATTTAATCACAATTTTCCCAAAATATTGCTAATCAAAACCGGAAATTGCTAATCAATTGCCTAAATTTACCTCATTTGATTGGCAGTTCTGCAAATCATGTTCGAAAAAATATTGAGAACCATGGCCGCAATAACATTTGAATATGTGTTATGATTCCTGATAAATGCTTTAAATACTTCTCAGCTAAGATTTTTGCAAGTCTGTTTAGATCTCCTCATCATAGATGAGACAAATCTTTGGACTAGAGTCACACTTAAGTTTTGGACATATGATTTTCTCTGGTCCAATGAAGTTTCACAAATACTGGAATTTTACAGACTGATGGACTGACTTTTATGGTAACAATATTCTCTAAAATTGAAAATATGATAAAGTTGATTACCTGAGCATATTTGAGGGTATCTCCAATGAAATTGATCTCTTTAATAGTACTGTTTATATGTAATTTTCTACAGGCTTCTGAAATCAAATTTAAGATTAGTTAAACATGTGTTAATGTTAGAGTGCATTTTAACCAATATTTCTAATAACAGCTTTTCTACTTCAACAAATTTAATTTTTTTCAATATTTACAGAACAGACAATACATGTTTTGCTCAACTTCTACTAAAGCTTTATGTTTCGATAGCAATTGTCACAAGTTAAAACCTTAGCCTACACAAAATTTTTCAAATTTATCAAGGGCAATAACCTGGACAGTAATTATCGGAAATCATTGAAACTCAATAGAATTCTTCATCTCATGACCTTAAACGGTGTGTGTGTATGATACATAAACTTAATCAGATTATGATTTTGTTGACAATCAATAGGCCTTCTTCTTCTAGGTGTTGATGTAGAAATACAAAAATCATTCAACAGAGAAATTTGTTTCTAAGAAACTTCTAATTAGCAAAATGCACTACCACTATAATAAATAGGTTTATGTTTGTACAAGCTTAAAAGCTTATCATGTATGCTCTGGAATACAAAATTGTAAAAGGAACAAGAGGTTGTCATGCAAGATATGCAAGAGATGGACAGAGAACAAGCTAAAAAAAGTGATTTTTCATACAATCAGGGGCCATAAATCCAGGATGATATGGTCCGACATGCGACAATATCCAAAAGGAACGACGAGTTTCAGGATATAAAATTGTGACACACATGTACATCTATACATGTTCGTTGTCCAATACCTCGGTGTTACATAATTTTACAGTATTGATGTACAAGACGCAGTCATTTTTTTTTGTCTGGCAGTTTCGGTACCATTTTCACAAAATCCAAACACAATTGTCATTAGGGTGTAACAGTGATATATTTGAATGTTTTTTACAATCAAATAAAAATTGTGACCTCTAGAGTGTTAACAAATTAAAAACATGATATTTCGTACAGTCAGGAGGCATAATCGAGGACGTTATGGTCAGATATGCGCTAATATTGATATTCAATAATCACGTTTTAAGTTTCATTAAAATCGGATACAAATTGTAACTTTCAGAGGGCCAATAACCTAAAACGTGATTTTTCGTACAATCAGGGGCTATAATCCCAGCAGTCACAATCCGATATGCACTAATAACTAAAGGAACTAAGATCATTGGTATAGAAACATATAAAGATTTATCAAAATCAGATAAAAATTGCAACATAGTTTTATACTATTTCTTGTGTACAAGGACTGAGGAGCAGTCATTTTGTCGGGCAGTTTCGGTCTGATTTTCACGAAATTGTGACCTAGAGGCACCACAAGCTAAAAACATGAGGGGTCATAACCAAATGGAACCAATATTTTGGGGTTATACCCATACATTTCATGTTTTATCAAAATCAGATAAAAAAAATACTTTTATACAATTTTCATACACAGGGACAGTGTCCATTTCGTCAAGGAACATGTAGAACGAGTCTGATTTTCAAGAAATTTGAATGGAACTATTAGGATGTTAAGGTGATATAATATATTTAAATGGTTTTTAAAATTGAATACAAAAGTGATTTTTCGAACAATCAGGAAGATGCAATATGATATGCGCAAACAAGGAACCAAGATCTTTGGGTTATAAACATACATTTCAAATTTCATAATGAAGAGCGGCCATTTTATCAGACAGCTTTGGTTTGATTTTCACAAAATTCAAACCCAACTGTAATTGGGTGTAACGGTGATTATGTTTAAACAATTTTTGAAGTAGGACAAAAATTGTGATCTCTAGAGGTACCACACGCTAAAAATGGTAATATGTTTAAACGATATTTGAAGTCCTATAAAATTGTGACCTTTAGAGAGACCACAAGCTAAAAACAAGATTTTCCATACACCCAGTGGTAAATATCCAGGTAATTCATACTGCCTTGCTTAATTATTGCAAGGAATCAAGATCTTTTCGTTATAAAATTTCCAGTTTCCTCAAAATCGGATAGAAATTGTGATTCCTACAAGAGGGTCCACGTGCTATAAACATGATTTTTCGTTCAATAAGGGGCCATTATTTGGATTCCACAAGTTACGGACTGATAATGCCAATATTAGACCAAGGTTGCATCCTTACTGCAATGCAACGGCGACAAAAAATGGCCTCAGAGCGAGCCAATATCGCTATAAGCGTGGTGGAAACGCCAGATATCGTGCTGCGATCGCCATGGGTGCCAATGAATGCCGAGTCACAGGATCTGTTTTGAGCGATTTTACCTGGAGAGCTGTGATACAGCAGTGGGGAAGCGAATATTGTGAGACAAATGTGCGAACATCTCCATGAACGTAGTACATGCACAAAATACCACAATAATACAGGATATGATAATAACAGTTAATACCAGTTTTCAGGCCAAATAGTCATTTTTAACTGAAAACCGTCAAGTTTCTGTGTTAAAAAGCAAGTGAATTCGTGTAAAACACGAGTTACAACTTACGTACCTTGAGTAGGGCGTTGAGTAGTCTAAAATGCACATTTTAAAGCTAGCACTGTAATTTTTGTTGATAAAGATATAACATATTTTGTTACATGGGGTGATAAACTACATATTAATCACCAAAACAATACTAATTTTTTCTTACCAGCTATGTTCCAAACTTGGCCCACAAGTATGATAAGCCAACGGTGAGGCTGATGTCCCCCGCCGAAATCCCAAAATAAATAGAGGACACATATTAATTAATCGCACATTTTTCAAAAGTATCAAGCAATCAAACTGATTATCAACTATACACTAAGTTTCATCAATTTATATCAGACAGAATCAAAGTTATCTTGTCCCAAAGCATCGCTTTGCTTACCTTTGGCTTGAAATGTTAATCATTAAACTCAGTCAAGACATTCAACTAATGAACATCTTCGTCAAGTTAAAACACTGTACATGTACCTCAATTAAAAGCAGTGTTGTTATGTTCCAAATTCTTGACCAATCAAATTGCTTATGGCTCCTTAGCCTAAGTAGAAAATTCTCATCATCGAACTTAGTCATGGTAATGATATGCTGAATCTATACTCAGAGTTTCATCACTCTCACTTAATTATAACCACTGTTATCAACTTATCGTGCCCCAAAGCATCAACCAATCAGATTGCTTATTTCTGCTTACCGTAAGCAGACAATGTTTATCACTTAATTCCATCAAGGCATTCACCTAATGAACGCCTACACCAAAGTTTGAACATTCTACCTCAATTAGAAGGAGAGTTATTGTGTTCCAAAGTCTCAACCATTCAAATTGCTTAATGCTCTGTTTACACTGAGCAGAAAATGTTCATTATCAAACTTAGTCAAGGTATTGTGGAGAAGTTCTCATTCAACAATTCCAAAAGCTTTAAAATCCAAACAGCTAAAACATCACCCTTTAGAAATTCGTTCTTTATCAAAACAACTTTAGACTGGAACCACCTACAAGATACCTCAACGCATTGCACCACTGTTGAGAGCTTCAAAGAAACTCTCACACTCCAGAGCTACTAGCGCTGCACTCCTTTCCGGCGCACTATATGTCCAGCAGGACCCTGCGCTGTATACCCACAGATACAGATACAGAATAAAACTGTACACCAAATTTCATCACTCTCACTTAAAGATACATTATGGGAGATAAGATAAAGAGATGGCAGTTCTCGCTATAATAGTTAAAAACTAGATAGTGTAAAGGTAATTTGCTGAAAATTTCAGTCAAATTGATCCACTATGAGCCGAGAAAGAAGCCGGTGAAATTTTTTCATAGTCTTGGTTATCATTACTAAAATCATGAATATAAACAGCATAGTCTCGATTATCCACTTTTTCTGATTTAATTATCTTTGGCCGTTAGCGGCATATATGAATCTAATCCAGCCTACATCGAAGGCTAGCCTTGACATCGAGAGTTTATTATGGTCTGGATAAGTTAATTAATGTCTAATTGATAATTTAGATAACATTTCAGGCCTAAAGAAAGACTTATAATAAGCAGATTTTGCTCTTGCATAATGCATGTTTAATTAGAATTAAAGTTATCATGTCCCAAAGCATCAACCAATCAAATTGCTTATCTCTGCTTACCCTAAGCAGAAAATGCTCATCTTGAACTACATCAAGGCATTGACCTAATAAACACCTACACCAAGTTTGAACATTCTAGCTCATTTAGAAGGAGAGTTATTGTTTTCCAAAAAGTGTGACGGACAGAGAGTCAGACGGATGAACCCATTTTGATAGTCCCGTGCTTTCTTTGGAAATGAAATGGGGTTTAACGTCCTACTGTTCTGCTCCGCTTTCTTTGGAAGGCGAGGGACAATAAAGAGGGTTGATGAGAACAAAAGTCAAATTTTCTCTAGTTATACCAGCATGGATTTTCATTAAATTTGGCATGAACAATGAACAATTCTAATTGCAAGTTCAAAAAAAAAACACTGGACAATTTTGGGCTATAGTCTGCGGTTTGTCAGGTATCGATGAAAACGCCAAAAAACGATGAGTTTTCTAAAAATTTCTTTGAAATTCTATTAGTACCGTACATGCCGAATAGATTTAATGATACCCCCCCCCCCCCAGTAGATCGAAAGTAGAGGTTATAAGCGACATTTCGACACCAAAAACGTAAAATATCACCTCAAAGTCTTTTAAAATCTTTGTTCATTATTTACCTTCAAACGAGATTTTGTGATTCTGACGTAAAAGTAAATATTTACTTCTGTGCACTACTCTGCAGCTCTAAAAATCCATTTTATACATTCAAAAATGGTAATCTTTGATCATCAATATATGAAATTCAGCCATGTTCCAGTCCCGATAAATGGTAGACCTGGATAGTTGCGCCTTACAGCGAATTCCTTCTGATTTGTTCAAGAACTGATCTAGGTCGGGGAAACCTTCTCGTTTGCTATAAATAATATGTTTCTTTCTGCTTGTACTGTAGCCTACCTCAATTATTACAAAACAAACGGTAGGGCTGTTATTGTGTCCTCTGGGTTATTTTACACAAGGAACAAGTGTGCTAAGTCTTAATAAGTTGGGAGTTGAAAAGTTAGTGCATATCGTGGACTACTCAACGCCCTTAAAAATGACAATTTAGCATGGCAAGCGGTTGCCATGCAAGATACGCCCACATTTTGGAATAGATGGACAGAGAACAAGCTAAAAAATCAAAGTGATCTTTGTACAATCTGGGACCATAAACCAGCAAGGGCCCACAACCCTGGTATTACATACTTTTACACAATTGGTGTAGACAGAGCGGCCTTTTTGTCGGACAGTTTTGGTCCGATTTTCATGAAATTCGAACTCATCAGGATAGTAATGGTTAAAACGTTTTTGTTTTTTTAAACTGAATACAAATTGTGACGTCTAGAGGGTCAACAATCTAAAAACATGATTTTCTTTAACAATCATGGCCCATAATCCAGGAAGTTGCATCTGATATGCACAAACATCGAAAGGAACTAAGATCTTGCGGTTATAAAGATACATTTCCATCCAAGCCTCAAGTTTCATCACAACCAGATAAAAATTGTGACCGTCCACCAGCCAAAGTAAAAACGTGATTTTCAGTGCAATCAGTGGCCATAAACAATAAATGGTCCGACACATGTCAATTTCCCAAGGAACCGAGATCTTTGGAAAATTTTCGGATAATATTGTGACCTGTCGAGCGCCCACAAACAAATTGTGGACCGACATCCAATAACTGAATGAATAAAATGGGGTTTAACATCCTACTCCTAAACTGGGCTAATGAAGGTGGACATACGCCATACAGTGTGCTATGGCCTACTCTTATATCGAATTGCAACTGCCAAGGGATCTTCTACGCGCACATCAATGTGTACACAGGACCTCGGTTTTCCGTCTCATCCGAATGACTAGACAGCTGTCCTTGTCAGGCCCTCCGTCCTGCATCAATGACAAGGGGAAACCACGCCGGAAAATCTGGACGAACTTTCTCGGCCAATGCAGGGATCAAACACCCGACCTCCAGGCTAGCGAGCCAGCGTCTTACCCACATGATCCCCCTGAACTGGCGTCCAGACAGGGGAGGCAAGTCAGGTGGACGACATGATATACCGGTACGGTCACATGAAAATGTGAGAAACTTCCGAAATGTGGGCATATAAAAAACAGTAAGCTTATAATATCCAACATTGATATACATGTACATGTAAATTATTGTGATAAAGTTGAAATAATAGTGGATTTGGTTAAAAGTTGAACATCACAAATTACTTGGAAATCAAATTTGGAGGGGCCATTAGACAATGGAATGAAATTTAACGTTCTACTGTTCTGCTCTAAACTGGGCTAATGAAGACGGGCATATGCCATATAGTGTGCTATGAGGTAAATTTTGCCCGGGCAGCGGCCTACTCTTATATCGAATTCTGTCAAGGGATCTTTTACGTGCACGCCAATGTGTACACAGGCCCTCGGTTTTTCGTACCATCTGAATGACTAGACAGCTGTCCATGCCAGACCCTCCAACTTGCATCACTGACAACGGGTAACTACGTGAAAAATCTGGATGAACTTTCTCGGCCAATGCAGGGCTCGAACACCTGACCTCCAGGCCAGCGAGCCAGCGTCTTATCCATTTAGCGCTATTAGTATTAGACACCAAAACTGTTAAATAAATGTGGACCTATTTTTTTTATTATTTTAAATTAAAAATGAAAATTTGGTATAAAGAACAGCAAATATTCATATAAATTACAGTTGGTAAAAAAAATTGGTATTTTTTGGGTGAATGTGATTAATAATTAATGTCAATGTATCACCCCAGAGAGAGAGAGGGGGGGGGGGTTAATATCCACTGACACAAACTAGGTCATTTCGGGACTAATATTTCAATAATTTGCTTACGCGTAGGGCTCTTTAGCAGTGTGGGAGGAAATCGGATCACCCCAAATAACAAACCAGCGGCTGCCAGGCAGGATACGCCAACATTTTGCAAGAGATGGATAGAGAACAAGCAAAAAACAAAAACAAGCTTTTGTACAATCAGGGGTCATAATCCAGAGAGTTATGGTCTGAAATGCGCAAATATCAAAAGGGACTGAGATTTTTGGAATCAATATAAAGATATGTTTTAAGTTCCATCAAAATTGGATAAAAATTGTGACCTTCTAGAGGGTCCATAACCTTTGAATTACATACTTATATACAATTTGCATACAAAGAGCGGCCATTTTGTCGGCAGTTTCATTTCGATTTTCCCAAAATTCCAATTCAACCTTCATTACGGTGGAATAGTGATCTAAACGGTTTTTAAAATCGAAAAAAAATTGTGACCGCTAGAGAATCCACAAGCTAAAAATGTGATTTTTCGACCATTCAGGGACCATAATCCAGGAAGTTAAGATCCGATATGCTCGAATATCGAAAGGAACCAAGATCTTTGGGTTATAAACATGCATTTCACGTTTGATCAAAATCGGATCAAAATTGTAACCTCTAGAGTGTCCACAAGCTAAAAATGTGATTTTTCGTACAATCAGGGGCCATAATTCATGAAGTTTCGATCCAATATGCGCAAATATCAAAACCAACCACGATTTTGGTTATAAACATGCATTTCAAGTTTCATCAAAATCGGCACAAAATTGTGACCTCCAGAGGGTCCACAACCTTGTTATCTACACTTATATTTGTGACTGTCGTTTGTCTGTCTGTCTGTTTGTCTGTCTGTTCGGGGTTGGGGGCTACACTAGGTATGCCCCGGGTCTGAAATTTGGGGTATAGGGGTAGCTCGGACATGGTAGTAACATAGGCCAGGTGGTGTTAGTCTACCACTTCCGGTTTCGGGGTTATGACCCCCGAGCGAAGCCAGGCATTCTTCTAGTACCAGATATTTACACTATTTGCGTACGAGGGACGGCCATTTTGTAGGTCAGTTTTGGTCGGATTTTTTTACGTAATTCAAACTCAACCTTCATTTCGGTGTAACGGTGATATAATCAAACTTTTTTTTAAATCAGATAATAATTGTAACCTCCAGAGCGACAAGCTAAAAAAAGTGATTTTTCGTACAATCAGGGGCCATAATTCAGGAAGTTACAATTCGATATGAGCAAATATCGAAAAGAACCAAGATCGTTGGGTTATAAACATGCATTTCAAGTTTCATCAAAATCGGATAAAAATTGTGACCTCTACTCTAGAGTGTCAACAAGCTAAAAACGTGATTTTTCGTACAATCAGAGGCCATAATCCATGAGGTTATGGTCCGATACTTGCCAATATCGAAAAGAACCGAGATCTTAGGGACATAAAGCTATATTTCAAGTTTTGTTGAAATCGGATACAAATTGTGACCTGTAGTGGACTGACATCCGGACGGACAAACAGGGGCGACGACAATATACGTCCACATGAAAATGTGGGCGTATAAAAATGTCATATCTTATCAACAAAAATTACAGCGCTAGTTTTAAAATGTGCACTTTAGACTGCTCAACACCCTTTATACTGGTGAAACTTAAGCATTATTAATGTGGGCATTTCTAATACGGACCTCCAACTTTCACATCACCCCAGAGTACTATAGACCTACCTACACAATATTCTACGATTTTAGTCTTGACCAGTCAAGTCCGCAATGTGGTCACAGACAGAGCTGCACTTACAATTTTAGCCTGTCCCATTTGTTTCATGACTACTATTTGTCATTCAGAATGAAGCAAAAATGACTTTTTTTTTTGCATTCCTGTCCTGGCCCGGGGTCTTCGTCCATCTTGCAAAGTAAATCATAGCATTTAATTAACAATTTTAATATTGAGAACCGATTTGAATAAGGTACTGACACGAGACCTGCGTCATATAGATCTAGGCCTAGTCTACAAATTGAAATTGGTATCAGTAATCAAAACCAATTTTTTCTTTTTCGTAAAAACTTCGAAGAATTCTGTTGAATTTTAAAACAAAATTGACTTTTCAATATTCTGATATCTAGGCCTATCTAGAAATTAGACCTACAAAAAGGGTAGTTTATAAATGGGTTTATAATACTTGTATATAGATTTCAAACTATTACTATTCGTATTAGATCTAGACTAGTAGTACTCTATAGGGCCTAATACTCATCATCTAGTCTAGGCTATTTATTATTTTTTGGCTAGGGCTAGGCCTACTGACTTCTAAAAAGTCACGAAGTGTTTGTTGTTACACAAGGCTGTCATTGTGATTGTCAAGCGCCTACAAAAGCCCACGTAAAAAAAAAACTAACACGCAGCTTTATTGGCAATGACTTATGATTTAAGTTGCACTCACCGTCTAATTTCTTTTCGGAATGGCTTCGCATTAGATATTGGTCAAATTTCATCCACTTCGACAGTAACTCACTAACTGGGACAAAAATACCGCCTTATTTTTGAACGAGAACGAGAATTCGGACAACTCGGACCAAAGATTACTCGGATCAAGATCAGTCGGACCAACTGATAGACCACTCGGACCAAACAAAAAAGACTATTTTAATGCAGAACCACAAATGCCGAATTTAAATTGAAGTCTACGTAGAAGAATGGAAGGGCCCATCGTGTCGAAAGCAGCAGATAAATCTAATAAAATTAGAAAAGTACATTTTCTATTATCAATTTCCATTAAAATTTCATTTGAAACCCGGGTTAAAGCTGTTTCGGTACTGTGAAATTATTTATAAGCACTTCGAAATGGTTCATACAAACAGTTATCATGTAGATGGGCCTTTATCCGAGAAGCAATACATTTCTCCAATATTTTTAAAACATTAGAATCTAGTTTTTAATTAAAGGGGTAACATAAGCTTGTTTGAAAACGTTGGGAATAGTAGAGGATGATATACAAGAATTAATAATATTGGTAAAAACTGGAATAACTTCGTCTATACAGTCCTTAAGAACAGAACCTAATTTAACTTGCTCAAAGCCTCGAATATTGTATCAATTGTAGTCGTAGATAACACGGGTCAGTATACAGATACATATGAATTAATCACTACTCTGTTATGAGTATAAAACTCATCAGTATACTCACTTATCGTTGTTTTAACTGATTTTCATGATGAAAAAATACCACTGGTAAGTATATAACACTTCATTATTTCAAAGAAAACAGATGAATATTAAAACAAACACAATTATCAATTTATTAAAACAAACACAATTATCAATTTATTAAAACAAACACAATTATCGATTTATTATAACAACAATTAAAACAACACTTTATTAATGGTTCGAGTAGTCATATTAAAATATGTGATTGTCAATTGGTGATAAGTCAGAGGTAGCATCCATTTATTTAAAAAAGGGGAATTTAAAAAACTAGAACAAAATTCAATAATATAGCTTTAATCTAGACGGTGGCTCATACAAAAGTATAAAAAGCTAGAGTTGAATATTAAAAACTTTAAAACCAATGTGTGAAATTATATGTGCGCTTATGTTCATTAGATATGGAGTATTAGCAACACAGGAATTATCTGAAAAATCTATACACTTCCAGAGTACACTCAGTTAACTAGCAGTTGATCGACTTGCCAAGGATGTATTTGATATATATAATTTCTTTTATTTTTGAAAATTCGATTTCAGCATTAGTTTCTTAAAGTAGCATATCAAATTCAAACATTCCCAAAGCCATAAGAACAAACAATTATATTTAATAAATGTTCTTCAAATTTTGGATATTCTTGAATGGCTTTAATATCAGAAAAGGTAATGGAGGGGGCACATGTATTTACACATGATAAATTGTTTGAACTGTGATCAAATGTAATAATTTCACTCATCAATGTCCGTGGAAGGGAAGAACTGCCAATTAAGGATTGAAGAACATGGCCTGTATTTAATTTGACTATACTTTCTGTATTTTCATCTGAATTTATCCATGGTGTAGTGATTTTCTCACCTGCAATAAACATGGAAGGGACAGAGATTCTAACAATAATATACATACGCTCAACTCTTTTCAAAAACTTCTGGAAATTATACATAACAACTTCTTCAAGAGCTTTTTCATCGGTGTTGATGGAAAATGATGTTAAATAAAATTTCTCTATGGCAGCAACACTACAAAGTTCACTCGTGCCTAAAACCAATCTCCCTTCGGCTTTATATTTCCTTAAGAGGTTAAGTACATTCTGAAACTCCAGACCTAAAATCATGAAAAAAGGGAAGTATTAAACCATACAATAATTCACAAGGAATAAATTTATTACAGAGATACAAGTGCAAGATTAATGGTGTTCATTGAAATATTCTACAAATATTTTCACAGCATTGAACAAGTGAAACAATCTACCTTTGATAAAATTATGTTTATTTACAGAACAGGAGGAGAATGTTTTGACTTGACACGTTATGACCCTCACAATGTCACCAATTTGAGAAAGATTTGACAAGCAAAATCATTTGAGGTAAAGTGAGTTTGGATCGGCAGACACAATATGGTTATATCCATCTTTGTTTTTGTGGATTTGCAAAACTGTAAACATAATTAACATACCTTCCATGAACTGTAGTATGGGTGCCATTATTTTATATAAAGTGAAATAGCCTTTGATTGCTGTAATAGCTTCTTCTCTGTTTTCAGTGGTAAGTAGTTTTAAAAAAACCTGTTGCAGTAATCATATCCATGTGTGTTTCATTAACTTCCCTGATATTACACGCATCAGCATTATTGATCTGCAAAAAGGGAGCATATCCATACATTCTCTAATTTACAGTATTTGGGGAGAAATGGGGTTTAACGTCCACTTGACATAAACTGGGTCATTTCGGGACCAACATTTGGTTCAATTTTATTTCAGTAAATTGCTTGCACATAGGGATCTTTAGCTGTGGGAGAAGCCAGAGAAAACCCACAAGGTTGGATAGGTGACCCTACACATTGTCATTAACAAATTGTCCTGAGATTGTTAAATGAAATGTTATTTATTATCTCAACCTCTTAGAGGTTTTTATTAGGGCAAATACACGTTTTTTATTTATTCAATGATGATGAGGTGGAATAGGGCTGTAAACCACAAAGTATGACAGGGGAGCATATTGTCTAGAGCGGTAGTCTAGGTATATAGTACAAAAAGAATCTCGAGAAGATGCAGAACTGAGAACACAACTATCTAATTACTTACTTCATTGATGACTGCCAGGGCATCAGCCCCCAAAACATCAGTTGTAATGGCATCCTTAAATTGAGGAATGTGTCCTGTTACGATAAACTCAGTGACACATCCTGTGGCCCAGGATGACCATGGATGACAGCAATTGCAACAGCTTTCCCCATAAGTTTATAATATCCTTTCTCAAGTAAATTGGGATTTAATGAAAAACTGTTTCCATCAAATGCATTAGATGATTTGAATAAAAGTGTGAAAAATTCCTTAGTTAAACCTCCATGATCTACCCCCTCTTCCCCAATGAACTTGACTTTAATTGGTCTTTCCCAATCACATTCATCAGCTTCCATCAATTGGTCTTCTGAAGTTTCTGTAAATTTGCTTCTCACTACAGAAATTATACATGGTTCATATAAGTTATCCTTTTGGTAATTGAACAGTTCATCATCAAATGATTTTTCAATACTGCAAAAATAGAGTCAAGAGGCATAATAATACATCCTTATTGGTAGCTTCGACTCTCACAAATGGGCATTTGTTTCAAGTAATTGTGGCAGTTTCATACCAAGTTACTTCAAGATACTTTCCCACATACAAATTGGGTGATTTGATGATTTATTTGTACTAAAAGAATAATTCTAACTAATTAATCTATCAAAAATATGCTTCAAATCCCTCTCAATACTTTGTTTTTGCTATAAATAAACTGTTGTTAGACGCCATTACTTATTCACTCTCCATTTATCATACATATTGAGGCCTAAGTAAATTCTTAACTATTTTCTGTCAACTTCCCTTTCCGACGTTTATTTTTGTACGTTGACACCCTTTAATGATCCCCAAACCAACTAACCATTTCATCAAAAAATTACAACTGCTCCCTCAGTCAAGCAAGCACACAATAAGCTGGAACTTTTGGGACAATGTATCATTAATTTAAATTCAAATTATTAAAATTAAATTGAATAATTTTATTGAAAATTCATGGTACCTTGAACAACAATCTGCTGGTTTATCATTTTCTCCACAGATTGATGAGTGAACAGCAATATAACTGGAATCAAACTTTTTCATGCAGATTGGGCACTCCACCTCTACTGGTTCAACATCAAAGTCTCATGACCTCAAACACTGCGTATAAATTTAAAGTCAATTGGATATTAACTACAAGATTTTTCAAAGTGATCAAGGGCCATGTATCTTTAACTTTCAATACTTTTCAAAACCACATAATATCTTAAAAAGAACTAATAAACTGATTTTCTTACTAGGGCATGCATTAATAATGGCATATAAATTCAAAAAACCAAGTTACTTTCTGATATCTTTTTTCAGATCTTCAGATTCTGTATCCTAAAGAATAAGATGAACAAATAGTTTCTTTAAATATTTTATAAAACATGATATCATGATATGCGATCCCGCAATGGCTCAGTCTGGTCATTTGGCCGCCAACGAGTACATCCCGGGTTCGAAACAGTGGTACTCAACACTGAGTATATATATATATATTTATATGCATAATCCCAAAATCGATCCAAGCTTATCAGCAATTAATGATTATTTTCAACCGCACATTTCGTGTGATCTTGTAAATAGACTTGAAACTGTCTTCTCAAACGGCGTAGAAAGTCAAATAAATTGGGAATCAGGAAAATATTCTAAATCCACAGTTTTCAATATAAACTGTTATAAAATTTAAAACCTTGGTATTATTATAATAACTGTTTGTAATGGTATACATGGCACTAACCTTGCTAGAAATAGTGTACTGGCACATAGTTCTTTCCACTTTTCTTTTCTTTAGTATGGGTAATTCATTTGCTTCATTCTGAAACAAAGGAAAGTAAATAACGGGCAATCATGAACAAGAAGTAATCCCCATAATGTAACATTACAGGAAAAATAATCATAGGCCCCAGCCACATATTTTTGTTGGTTGGTGGGACATGGGCATATAAAAATTGATGATTATAAGGAATTTTATGGAATAAAACACAGAACACATACTATAAGAAACTTACCTCATGTTCTTTTTCTAAATGATTCTTTATCATTGTAATAGGCATCTCAATTTTACAAACCAGACATTTTTCCATCAGACAATCTTCTGTTGGCTAAAACAAATATCTTAATCATTGTTTATTAATTTGTAAAGTTGAACACTTCTAACACAGTACAATAAGCATGAGATTTATAAATAAACTATTCAGATAAATTAAAAGCTAGGAGGCTTGCTAAAATATCTGATATTTATGATAACTATCTATAAGGAGGCTTGCTAAAATATAGCCACTCCGGGGCAGGGGTATGACCTCCAAGCAGAAGCGATTACATGATCTGAGGAGATCATACCCACCACCTTCTTTTAATTTTGGATAAGAATCCACGAGAACAGTTTTTAAGTAAAGTGGATCTGAATTTTTCTCTACAACTAATCTTTTCTCCCCTAGACCAGCCATTAAAAGCTTTGTTTTTGTTTGCTTACTTGGGATGTAATCCTAAAAAATAAATATTTCTATCAAAAATATATATCTCAAAGTATGCAATTGAAATCAAACTTTTGAACATTATAATGGGTAGCATGATTTATCCAAATCCACCATTACTTCAACTTATAAGACAATAATTTATTTTGATATTTGATAATATACAGTTCTATATGCCAAATTATCATTTTTAATTTACAATAGTAACATTTTTGTGTCAAAATGCCCCTCAAAATGCTATTTTCAAGCAAGTTTGGATGCTGTAACAACTTGTTGTTGCACTTTAATCGCTTACTTGGAAATGAGATTTTGAAGGACATTATTGAAACCAAAAAATGTAACGATTTTGAATTTAAAAATGCCAATTTGGCATAAATTATAGACATAGGACATAGGCTTAAATAATTATTACGATACACAAGTTTATTAAAGTAAAGGTGAATTTGAGTAGATTTTGGTCGATTTGGGTAAATCGTGCCATTAGATTAAGAACAACATTACGTAGGCCTATATTCAGGCCTGGAAATAACGGTTTTAGATGTACCTGACAAAATGTCAGGGACTAATGAAATAGTACTGTCATTTTCAACTTAGTGCCTGACATGTATTAATAATGTAAATAAAAAAAGACAAATCAGTGCCGGACAAAATGACAGGCACCAGAGGTTTTGTGTCTGACAAAGCCTGAATCTGTGCCTGGCATTGTCTGTGACAGGTGCCTTATTTCCAGGCTTGCCTATATAGACTACATTAACATACACAATTTTCTGCACAAAACAGCAAACCTAAATGCGCTCCTTGATTTCTATGACAGAAACTTGGTAGGTCTTGTCTCTTGATCAAAATTTGCATAATAATTTTCAACAGATGAGTACCTACTCTTCATTGGATTCTAATAATACATGTTCATTGATCATTACCTGGTTTGGATCTGCCAAACATATGTATTTGTGCGACCATTTTTGATGACGGGAGGGTCTCTGATTTGTACGAGGCCCCTTTCTGTAGGGTGCAAAGAGCCTCCTGACTTCAGTAACTTGATTACTAATACTAGTATTACTAGGCGTGCTCAGATTTGTAATAGTGGTACTGCCATCGGTACTTGGCGATGTTCTGCTGGCAGAGCTGCTCAGCTTACTAACTACTTCCTCTGCAGTGCGACGAAGCAGCTCTGCTGCTTTCATATTCAATTCCTGATCTGACATGACACAGTTTTACCTGAAATAAAAATATGTGTCTGTTGTATATAATGTTAAGATCACATTGAGAGTTTCATCTAAAAAAAAGGTAAAAGTAAAGGTACTGCGACTAGAATTAGAATCTAGAAAGAAATTTAGGTTGATTTAGCATGCACCAACCAATTTTTGGAGCAATTGTTTTGAAACATGACAGAAAGTTCGCCGAGACATTAGAATTTCAAAATCGGACTATACTTTTTTTAATATTCAATTTTTATTAATTTTGTTTTTTCGGTCTGAAATCCAAATCTGGTCCAAAAAGTGGTAATTATTTGACTTCAGTGCAATGTAAAAAATTTATTTTTCAATGAATTAACAAGAAACTTGGTAGAATAACAGTTTGGTTACTCCTTATTAAATTCACAATCATTCGGAAAACAAATAAGACCCCCTTTTTGCAGGAAAAGTGGTTATCAATGAACAGGGTTAGGCTTAAATTTGACGATTGTTTGCTATTTCTCCTTTTTAAACATTTTCTCCCATCAGACAAATCCTAAAATATGCATTTCAATAGAGTTATACTTTCAAACATCACCTTCAGGTGGATTTAGGCTAAATTTAATTAGGTAAATAAAACTTACAAATATCTATTCAGAAGGTCACTAAGCAGACGACGACGACAATCGTATTTTTCCTTCATGGGAGCATTCATTTTAACAATTTTACATGTGACCCGATGACCGTTGACCTCAAGAACCCAAGATAAGTTATATGACAAAAGACAAATGTCATTTTGCAAAGTTGCTTTGTTGAAGTGTATATGTGAATATGTTGTGTTGTTTGTAACATTAGTTGATTTTTTCCAAAAAACATTTGTAATTTGACATTTAACTTTTACTTTAACGGTATTATATATTCATCATTATAAGTATAACGACATATGTATTTTGCATCTTAGGTATTAGGTATTTTCTATGATGTATAATAACACTTTCAACATACATTTAGTTTTGGCCCTTAAATCCCGCCATAAAAAAACGTTCTGAACGCAACCATATTAGAACCAATTACGAATGTTACCAAAACGTTTTGTGTTTGCTGGGTACACTGCTGGGTGCATAGTTTGTAAGAAACTATCTCTAAGTATTGATTAACTGGCCTATGTGTTAGAATATCTATCTATGAAGTAGAAAGGGTTCATTGTGGTTACTATTCATGGAAATTCGTGAGAAATATACGTGTTGTCAGTAATCGCTTAAACCAGTCAGTATTTGTACCGTAGGTCAGTATTCCTACAAAATGGTCAGTAATAATCATAAGGTGAATATTTAAGTCAATTGGTTAGTATTCCTTACTTGTGTCAGTATGTAAAAATAACGTGAGTAATTAAACAAACGTGAGTTAAGCCGACCATATCACTAGTCACGCGGGCGCGGGAGAAATTGACAAAAGCGTGACTAATTAAGAAACCGTCACTATTTGAGCTCTGGGTCACTATCAGAGTGAAACCGCCAGTTATCTTTGATGTGCGTCAGTAACTGGACCCGACGCCAGTAGAGCGTGAAATCGTTAACTATATAAATTTCTGGTGAGTATTGTCAGTGAGTATCGTCGCTACATTCTGAATAAACTATTAATTAATTATTTACTAATATTCTCGAATCGGGAAATGTTTTTAAACAATAATGGATGGCAGTCAACAATAGGAATATTTGTCGGCGATTTCGATTACCGCCGTAGTCTGCAGAATACGGCGCAATGTGTAGTGTTATTTAATTTACAATTTATATTTATTCTCGTTATATAACATGCGGATTGGCACATGTTTTGGGACTTGCGGCACTTTGATATCTGTATGGATTAAATTTGGAATCACTGTATGGATTAAATTTGTATGGATTAAATTTGGAATCACTGTATGGATTAAATTTGGAATCACTGTATGGATTAAATTTGGAATCACAACTTATGGTTAAAAAAAGATCAACACAAATCTGTTTTCACTAATTTTACTGAAACAGATAATGTGATAGCAGATAAAAGAAATAATGAATTTCATATACATATATACAAGCTGAAATTCTGAGTACCGAAGAATCGTGTGAATATCTATTTACATTTGAGAAATAATTTGTTAGTAAATAACAGAAATAATGAATTTCATACACAAACCAGTGCATACATACAAGCTGAAATTCTGATCACTGAACAATCGTGTGAATAATCGTGTGAATATCTATATACATTATTATTGGTATCTTCAGATTTGCAAGATATTACAAACCGATTCCCGATAAAAAAAAAAACCCATATAATTCAAACGTCAATCCGACCACTTCACGAATTGTCCGTGTCAAGACGACTGCAGTTCGGTTGCTTCATTTAAAAAGATAACTGATTTTAAACTATACAATTGTCAAGGCAACTGGAGTTCGGTTGCTTTATTTAAAAAGATAACTAATATATATTAAACTATAAAATTGACTGAGCTATATCCGTTTGAGGTTGTTTGAGGAAAAGCAAGTTAAAGATATTGTTATGTTCTAAAAAAAAAATCACATAACAACCACGCCATGTATATGTTAATTTTTGTTTAATATTTCTCTCTGTGTTATAATTTAGAACGAACGAGAATAGTCCATACATTATTAATGTAGGTCTTGTATATTAAACTTTTATGGGAATAAATTATGTTAATCTCACCACTTAATTAGCACCTTGGTGTTATATCAGGAGATTAAGAATGTTGATTAGGTAATCGAGTTTAGCATCTTGTTTATTATGTTTTGATATCTGTATGGATTCAATTTGGAATGACAACTAATGGTTAAGAAAGAACAAAGTAAATATATTTTCACTGCTTTTACTGAAACAGAGAGAGAGAGAGAGAAATGGGGTTTAACGTCCACTCGACACAAACTAGGTCATTTCGGGACTAACATATGGTTTAATTTTATTTCAATAATTCGCTTGCGCGTAGGGGTCTTTAGCAGTGGAAGGAAACCGGAGGACCCGGAGAAAACCCACGAGGTTGGACAGGCGACCCTACTCCTTGCCACGTACAACCGGGGATTCGAAACCACGCCAGTTGACTCAATGACAGACTTTATGATACAGCGCGCGCACGCTAACCATTCAGCCATCCAACCCCCCATTTTACTGAAACAAATATGTAAGCTGAAATTATAAGAACAGAATAGTCATGTGAATATCTTTTTACCTTTGAGAAATTAGCTTTTATAACAATTTTTAAAAAACATTTATAACGATGAAAATAGCAATAACATATTATATGGTATAATATACAATGCCAAACGTTCTACGCATGAATGTGCTACCCGACGGGGTAACAAATCATTCGTTTGGCACTTTATTTTAATTACTTTAAAAGAATAATTATTAAAGATTGAAATACAAAAAATCATAAATTGAACTGCCAAACGTTCTACGCACAAACATGTGCTACCTGACGGGATAACGAGTCGTTTGGCAGTTAATTTTAGTACCTTTTGAAAACGTCATTCATTCAATAAAAACAATTCATAAAATAAAATGAAGACCGCCACAGCATACCCATCCACGTTATGGCTATTCAGAGAGGGAGAGAGAGTTTCCACAATTTATCATCTTGGTACGCGTGCAAGAGAGGCGCGGATAAAAAAACGAAGGTTGATATAGTTCTTTGAATTCATATTTTCTTTTCTTACATAATAGTAAAATGATACCAAATCCACATTACAAAATTTTAGTTTCCTGTGAGCTGTAATCAATTTTGCAACTCTTCCACAAAATAAATCACCGTTTTACTTCTACGTACACTTGTTCGTAAATTCGCTCCTGTATGTTTCGGAGAGCCATGGTGGCTAAGTAGGTAAGATAAAGACGCTGGCTCGCAAGACAGGAAGGAGGTCGCGTGTTCGATCCAGAAAGTTCATCTGGATTTTCCGGCGTGGTTTCCCCTTATCAGTGGTGAAGGACGCAGGGCGTGACAAGGACGGCTGTCTTGTCGTTCGAGTGCGACAAAAACCAAGATCCTGTGCATACATTGGCGTGCACGTAAAAGGTCAATTGGCAGTTGGAATTCAATATAAGAGTAGGCCATAGTACCGCCACACTGTATGGCATATGACAGTCTTCATAAGCCCAGGACATTACGCCTCATTTCATTTCTTGCGTTTTCATTGTTGTGACAATCTTTTCCTCGTAAAGATTACCATCATCGGAGCAATGACCGCGCTCTATCAAAAGCTTTTTTTTTATCTCCTCGTCTACCTGTATCTGTTCTGTCTTGTTCTTCTCATCTCTATTCCTGTTAACTAAACCACAAAATGTTAAGATAGCCATCAACCAGTGGGTCTGGAATATTGAAACGTAAAGCATGTTCATTACTAAGATTTAGATAAAGAGCTGGCCATTCTAACTATATTTCAAAAATAGATAATGCAGAGGGCCCACCGATCAGTCTCCTTAAGTAATACTTGGCATCGTTGTGAAGCCGTGAATCTCTAGTTTATGAATTACCGATAATCCCAATTTTAACGAATACAAACAAGTTTTAAAACTCATACAATACGTAAAAATGTTCGGTCCAGACACCCGGCGCGGCATATTGTAGTATCATGGCTACGTTCATTACCCTATCTCGGGTTCGGATTCTGATACCATTCCGGTACCTGAAAATAAAAGTAGACCTATCGTAGACGCAAAACCTTATTTTAATTGAGTCATGTTACGAAGGTCACAGAATATACGTTTAGCTGTGACGGCTTCTTTGATAATCAAGAAGCTAAACTCGATTACCCAATCAACATTCTTAATCTCCTGATATAATACCAAGGTGCTAATTAAGTGGTGAGATTAAAAAATTTTATTCCCATAAAAGTTTAATAAACAAGACCTACATTACTAATGTATGGATTGTTCTTATTTGTTCTAAACACCGAGAGAAATATTAAACAAAATTTATCAAATATATGACGTGGTTGCTATGTGATTTTTTTTTTAGAACATAACGATATCTTTAACTTGCTTTTCCTTAAACAACCTCAAACGGATATAGCTCAGTCAATTTTATAGTTTAATATTAGTTATCTTTTTAAATAAAGCAACAGAACTCCAGTTACCTTGACACCAAAATATTTCCAATATGAACCCTGAATAGCTCAGTCAGTTGTATAGTTTAATATCAGTTATCTTTTTAAATAAAGCAATCGAACTGCAGTCGCCTTGAAACGGACAATTATTCTTGAAATGGTCGGGTTGACGTTTGAATTATATGGGTTGTTTTTTTTTAAAAACAGGAATCGGTTTGTAATATGTTGCAAATCTAAAGATACCAATAATAATGTATATAGATATTCACACGATTGTTCAGTGATCAGAATTTCAGCTTGTTATATGTATGTATATGAAATTTATTATTTCTGTTATCTGCTACCATATTATCTGTTTCAGTAAAATTAGTGAAAACAGATTTGTGTTGATCTTTTTTTAACCATTAGTTGTGATTCCAAATTTAATCCATACAGTGTTTCCAAATTTAATCCATACAGATATCAAAGTGCCGCAAGTCCCAAAACATGTTATATAACGAGAATAAATATAAGTTGTAAATTAAATAACACTACACATTGCGCCGTATTCTGCAGACTACGGCGGTAATCGAAATCGCCGACAAATATTCCTATTGTTGACTGCCATCCATCATTGTTTAAAAACATTTCCCGATTTGAGAATATTAGTAAATAATTAATTAATAATCTATTCAGAATGTAGCGACAATACTCACTAACAACTAACAATACTCACAAGAAATTTATATAGTTAACGATTTCACGCTCGACTGGCGTCGGGTCCAGTTACTGACGCACAACAAAGATTGGCGGGTTCACTCTGATAGTGACCCAGAGCTCAAATAGTGACGGTTTCTTAATTAGTTACGCTTTTGTCAATTTCTTCCGCATGCGCCTGACTAGTGATATTGTTGGCTTAACTCACGTTTGTTTAATTACTCACGTTATTTTTAAATACTGACACAAGTAAGGAATACTAACCAATTGACTTAAATACTCACCTTATGATTATTACTGACCATTTATAGGAATACTGACGTACGGTACAAATACTGACGGGTTTAAGCGACTACTGACAACACGTATATTTCTCACGAATTTCCATGAATAGTAACCACAATGAACCCTTTCTACTTCATATATAGATATTCTAACACATAGGCCAGCAGTTAGTCAATACTTAGAGATAGGTTCTACACACTATGCATGTTACCGTGCTAACCAAAGGCTTGTGGTCTGTAATCACACGGAAATGACGACCATATAAGAAAGTGTGGAATCTCTGGACACCAAACACAATAGCGAGTAGTTCTGGTTCAATACAAGCATATCTAGTCTCTATGTCGGATAGTGCCTTGGATGCGAATGCAACAGGTTTGCTGTTCTGTAGTAGTGTTGCTCCTATAGCCCTCTTAGGCTGGCATCAACTTGTAGTACTGGCGTAATTGACGTGTCAAAGTACTGTAAGGTTGAATCATCAGATACTACAGTCTTTAGCTCTTGAAAACAACGCTCATGATGATCTTCCCACAGGAAACTGGCATCTTTCTTCAGGAGATCTCCCAATATGAATGACTTGGTAGAAAGATTTGGTATGAAAGGCGACATATAGGTGACAAACCCTAGAAATTCTTGAAGTTCTTTCTTGCCTGTAGGTGAGGGCATCTATCTATCTTTATAGGATCAGGACGCACTCCTTTATCTGTGTAGGTCATGCCAAAGAAAGACATACTTTTCTCCTTAATGACACATTTGGTTGAATTAAAGACTAAATCATTCTGTGCAGCAAGTGACATTAATTGATGGAGAGTTTTGTCATGTTGTTCCTCAGTCTTAGCAGAAATAGCGACGTCATCAGCAATTGCAACAACTCCATCGACTTGATCCAGAATCTGGTCGATCTTCATTTGGAAAGTGTCCTGTGAGACAGACAATCTCTGGAAACAGTATCTTCCAAATGGTGTTTGGAAAGTTGTGAGACGTTGCGATGTTTCGTCAAGTTGCACAGTCCAATAGCCCATTTTTGCGTCCAACTTTGAAAACCATGAATTTCCAGCAAAATGGTGAGTTACCTCTTCTACTGTAGGTATTCTATAATGAGGTCGACGCAGGGCTTGATTTAAATGTCGCGGATCAAGTCATACCCGAAGTGAACCATCTTTCTTAATTGAGTAAGCTAAGCTGGATACCCATTCTGTAGGCTCTGTAATACGGCGAATGACTCCAAGATTTTTCATGTGATCTAGCTCAGACTTAATTTGGTTACGTAGAGCGATAGGCGTTTTACGCGGAGCATCGACATGCGGTGTAGCATATGGGTCTACTTTCAAGGTAATTTTACCCGGGAAACATCCCATCTTGTCAAACTGATTTGGATATTGTGTCTGTAGTTCAGATACTGTATTAATCTTGGTTACGTTGTCTGTAGTTATACCACAGTGGAGTGTAATCAGCTTTAATGCTTTACAAGATGGTAAGCCTAGTATTGCTGGACGTCTACATCAACAATATAGAAAGGTGTGTTAAACCATTCTTCTGTATGAGATTTACATTGTAGTTTTATAGTACCATAACATTTGATCTCTCTTCCATTATAAGCTGTTAGTCTTGTGTCTACTGTAGGAGCACGAACAGACTCAACAAGGAAACCCTCTGGGGTGAGCAGTGCTGGGTACATGCGACGAAAGATTCTGAGCGACAATGTGTTAGCCTGTGCTCCAGAGTCGACTTTCAGGTGTAGACTGTGTACGCCTGGTCTGTTTATCAGCTGTATTTTCACTTCAGCGTAAGCTTCATCCTCTTTAGGTTGACTCAGACACATGCTTGAAACTGTGACTGAATGGAAGGTGAGGGAGTTAAAGTCATCAACCATGGAGTTATGATCATCGGAAATTACGATTATGAGAACTGTGTGACCTTTGGCGTTGAGAACGTCTTGTTCGTGACAGTCTTCTTGAAGAATGTCTAACAGGAGCATTTTGTGACAATGATCGGCATTCCCACATGTTGTGCATTTGGTACCGTAGGCTGGACATGCTTGTCGTCGTCGTTTTGAATGATGTTTACCACAGCTATTACATGCTGGATGTAATCCTTCTGTAGATAGTCTACTGATGGTGTTGCGCTGATGGTTTTAATCTCCTTTATGTGTGACTCAGCAGCTTCATGGGTACGACCTAGAGCTAGGGTCTGATCCAGTGTAAATCCCATATCCTTCTGAAGCAACTCTTTCTGGAAGTCGAGGATAGGTGTACTGGCGATAATATGTTCGGTTATGCGTTCATTCAATTCTGCTGGGGAGAATTCACGCTTCAGTGCTTGTAGCTTACAGCGATTGACAAAATCATCAAGAGATTCATCAGTTTTTTGTCGGTAATGAAGCAGTTTTAGACGACTAAGTCGAAGTGTTCTTTTGGCTCTAGCTGTTCTTGAAATTTATCAAAAATAACTTTAGGATTTTTCTTCTGGGCGTCTGTGAGTGTCCATGAATTAAATCGTCTGAGGCCTTCATCTCCAACTTGAAGCAGGATATGGGAAACTTGATTCTCACCTTGAATACCTATGACTTGAAAGTAAAGCAATAGGCGTTGGCGGAAAAGTTGAAATGTTTCTGTTTGTGACGGAGTGGACCAGTCCATTCTGGGGACCTGAGAATCAATGGCCGTGCTGTTGGACAAACTTGACAGTAGGCTCAGTCTGACGAAAAAAAAAGAAAAATTAGGCCAATAAACTTTCTTCTGGCTTTAAAGTTTAACAATACTTGCATTATGTAGACTGGTGTTTTATCCCATCCTGCCTCCATGTGATGGGTTATTGTTTTGATAAAAGACCAGTAGTATGAACACATGTTTATTTGTAGAGCATGTGGTTGTACAGGGAAAACAGGAAGTGCATATATAGCAAGAGAGCATAACTCTAATGTATTAACAGTGTGCTTACTGATAAATGGGAGATAACTACTGTTAGATCAGACCACATGGACACAGATCACCAAATATTCAGGAATCATGACTACTAAAATGAGTCAAAATGTCTAAAAATGCCCATATTTTCTTTGCTAATATAACTTAGATGGGATCTACATGTTTGTCAGGTTCAGAAATAGCTCCAGATTTCCTACAGAAAATTGAAAATTGGTAACACTGAGTTAATAATGTACAGCAGATGGGTTTGTACAAAATGTTCAAAACAGGGGTTGGCTCAATTTTGCCACTATTTTACCCAGAATAAGCATTTTTTTCTTCTTTGAAACATTAAATTCTTGCATTTCCTTCATGTAGGAAGTAATATCCCAGCCTTTCTAGACATGTTTTACTCCATCATTCTGTTTAGAGAGGCAATAAATGCCCCACCCCACCCTTTTCTATTAATGTGTTTTGAGGGATTTAAATGCACCTGTGTTGACATTTAAATGATCTTAATTGGAATTTGTGGTTGAATTACAGTTAAGAATGTTATTTTTCACCCAAAAATATTTTTTTTGTGCATTTCAAGGATTTCTAACCCTTATTTGTTCAGAGTCAAACGTAGAACCATGAGGCATTTCAGGCCAATGAGACCACACCCAGATATAAAACTGGTGTAGATGTGTAAATGTCAGTTTAATGTTCAATATTTTTTTTATCAAAATCCAGCATTTGTGGTGTTTGCTGCATTTATGTTGCCTATAGAACAATAAAATGTTAATTTTTCTCCTTTTCAGGCCTCTTTTTATGTTGTCAACTCTGTCATGACTACTTTTTTTACTTCATTTTTTCAGGAAATTAATGTAAAGTTCCAGACATCTTGCTTCAGCACAAGGATTGCAATATAAATTTGTAACATGCCTCTGAGGTTTGAGATGTTGGAAACATTGAAATATTCCCAAATTTGTGAAAATTGTGTATTTTGAGAGATGCTAAATGTAAATTTTGTACATTTTTCATCACATGGCAGTAAAAAATTATATTTTTGAAAAATATTCCAAATTATGAGCGTTTTCTATGTAGTTTCTTTGTAACTTGTCTAATTTTTGCACAGAACTCAGATACTGCCTTTAATAAGAAAGATTTTTAAATTTTAGCACAAAAGGCCTATGGACCTGAGATGCACCAGTGTACATAAAGCAGCATGTGTACTTAAAGAGCCATCATTTTTACAGTTATTCTTTGATTTTGATTTTCTTTCACCGGCATGTTGCCAGAACACATGGGAAGGAAATAAAAAAGGCCTTTTGGTGATACCTGAAGTTTCGCCCCTATATAGGACACAGATCACCAAATATTCCTACGCCGTCACCCACGAAACAAGGGCCAAAGCTATTTTTAGTCTTCCTCTCCCTTTTCCTTTTTCCCCCTTTTGCATGGCGATTTTTGTTGACTTTTTGGTGTAGAATCGAGGAAAAGTGTTTGAAAATACATTTTCTGCCAGGTTTTGGTGAATATTCATAATTTTGATGCGGAAGGATACAAGAGTTGAGAGGTTGGTTAGGTTGAAATGTAGGGCCTGAAATTGCATGTTTACTTGTCTCTACTTCCAGCTTGTGTATCTCGAGTTTTTCATGAAGAACCTCATACGTGCTTTTGGGCAAGTGGTTGCCCCATGTTGCTCCATCTGTGATAGAGAGCGTTCTACCCAACGAAAATTTGGGAAAAAGTTAGAGCCGGTCTAAGATACGAGAATTAACATTGGAGTCAATGAGGAAATCTTTAGTAATCTGTGGCCACATTAACTGGACTAAGACTAGTAATTATTTCCCCTTATTTCATGATGAACGAATGTAGTGCGAGTTATAAATAGACAATTTTTCCCTTAATTATTTTCTCCCCTCTTCCTGCATTTTTGGGTTGACATTTTGGTCTAGAATTGGAGAAAAGGGATCAAATTTGCAATTTCATAGCAGTTTTGGGTAATACTGATGATATTACAGCGGAGGGATAGGGGGTGTAAAGTGTCCTTCTGCAGAGCAATCATTGTGTCGGAAGTGAGATTTTCACCCCAGTCAACTTCAAATCCGCGTAGCAAAAAATCTAAATGGTCAACCTCCTACAAAATTATGATGAGGAGATTGCCAAGTGTTGTCCCCATTGTGCATACAAAGATTGGAACCAACGGAATGTTGAGCAAAAAGCTACAGCCTGTGATGTTACAGCCATTTAACATTGAAGTCAATGGGCAAATAATTGCTAGTTTGAGTCCTGATGATGATAAGCTTGGGATGTTGATATTTTGTCAGCGGCTTATTTCCTGAAGGTTTGAATGGAAAGTGTCAGAAATGGTAAGAATACTGCTTTTTTATTGCCCAGCAGTACGTTTTTTGACTATTTGGTATCAAAATAGCCATGATTGGGGCTGAGTGTGAATTTTGGGGTGTAAATGTTAACATTTCGTTGAAGCAGTTAGGAAAGCATTTCTTAGGAACCCTCAAGCATCCAGGCCGGACGAAGAAATCCTCAAATTACTCGACATTTGTCTGAGGAGGAATGACTTCGCTTTTAACGACCAAGTATACCTTCAGTCTTCCGGAACTGCGATGGGAAAACGATTTGCCCCGAGTTATGCAAATCTCTTCATGGCGGAGTGGGAAAGGGAAGTTCTGCCACTCTGTCCATTAAAACCAGATTTCTATGGGCGGTTTTTAGATGACGTTTTCATAGTCTGGACGTACACACTAGACGAATTTTGGACGTTTTTTAACATTCTGAACAATCATCATCCATCTGTCAAATTTACCGCAAATGTAAGTCATAACAGCATAGATTTCCTTGATACTACCGTTTTTAAAAGTAGCAACACCAAAATCACAGGCCAATTGGAAACTAAAATATTTTTCAAAGAAACCGACACACATCAATTATTGTTCAAAAGCTCCTTTCACCCAAAACATACATTCTCTGGCATCATAAAATCTCAGATTCTCCGTTTTCATAGGATGTGTACTCAGAAGACCGACTTTGAGTCAGCATGTACATTGGTATTTAGCAAACTAAGGGAAAGGGGATACTCCAAACGCTATCTACGACGTATAAAAAACAACACTCTAGCTGAGCTTGCCGCCAAAGAAACAAATAATAAACAATCAGCAGTTAAAACCAAAATTTGTGGCCATCCAAGATGTCAAACATGCAAAATCTTAAACATATCCGACCATTTCCATAACAAAACATCTGGCACAAAATTCCCAATATTAGACCAACTTTCATGCAGTAGTTCAAACATAATTTATCTAATTTCATGCAGAAAATGTGACAAGCAATACGTAGGGGAGACCCAAAATGCACTTAGGGAAAGAATTAACGGTCATCGGTCAGACATAGTCACCAAAAAAGACAAACCTGTCTCATTTCATTTCAACCAACCAAATCATGACATTTCTGATCTCATTGTCACGCCAAAAGAAAAGACCAAGAGCGACTTTGAAACTTCAGAAGAAATTAAAACGTTTAGACTAACAAGAGAAAAAAATTCTGGATTGACAAATTGAAAACAACAGCCCCCCTAGGTTTGAATATTCATACGGCTAGCGCAATAGCTCCTTTTGTAGTTCGATTTAGCGCAACAGCAGCAAGTGCATCCAAAATCATCAGAAAACACTATACTGATCTCCGAGAAAAATCACCCGAAAATATTCACACAGAAACTTATAATTGCATATTCTAAAAATCTGAACGACATCCTAGTGCACAGTAAATTAGATTAAATAAGACCAGTCTCCACCCTGACCCAAAACAAACCATATATCAAATCCTATCCCTAACCGTTAGTAAATAAAATCAATTAGATTTAAGAATCCCTAGCCCTAAAATGGTGATGTGGAACAAACACGATTTTTTTTCAGAAACAATAATACCAGAATACCACCCAAGGAAGACCATCAGCGGCACAAACACCAATAAACAGTGAAATCGCCTTTGTATATAAATCTAATGTATTGTATGTATTTTTAATAAAACTAGGAAATATCACGAACTAATTTTTCATCATCCTAGGTCAGTGCTTATGTAGATACTTAACCTCTCCCCCAAATTCTTAAACCTAACCCACAATCTTGTCAAAAAGCATGTAGCCTAGGCCTAACCCAAGACCTGGTCCTGACCCTAGCCTTAACCCACAATTGTGTCAAAAAATCATGTACCCTAACCCTATTTACATGTTATGACCTTGAACCAAGTCTGCAGTTGGCCTTAATATTTAGACCAAACATGTTTTGACATCATACAATGAAATGTTAACATGTACACTCCAAAATTCACACCTGTGTGACTTTTGACCAAACATGCAGTTGGCCTTAATATTTAGACCGAACCTCAAAACATGGCATCTACCTTTGAGATTGGCTTAGACTTATGTGACACTCAAGGTTTACTTTTTTACTGACTGTTAACTGGTTTCTTTTTGGAGGGCCAGTGAAATAAAGAGGTTTATTTCTATTTCCAGTTGAAACCATTTTTTTCTTATTTTCTCACTGTTTTTTATTGCATATTTATCCCCATCCTCCTATCATTTCAGTTGCCAGGGTAATGTTTCATAGAGTGGAATGATTGACCTCAACACAAGTATTAAAAAAAAGGAGCAAAACAGGTGAGATAAATGTGCATTTCATACACTTTAAGTACATCCAACCTGATCCCCACTTCTGCTCACTAATAGTAATGGGCTGGAAATTTGGTACTGCACAGGCCTGTCTTCTCCCCTTGACATGTAACTGAATGACAGAATTCCACATTTTGACCATTTTCTGGATGTCAATGACCGTTTCCCTGGATAGTATTCGCCCCAGAATTCTCATTCTCATCCAAATTTAACATTTCAGGTCTACATCTCAAAACCTGATGTCTTCCTGGACTGGCTTTAGTAGAACGATGATGCATATCAATTTCATCCCTGATCTCTACGACACCTGTGGTGGAAGTGGAGGGCAAATCGTGATCAGTTTGGGTTCCAGCCCCGAGGACCTCTGTAAACTTTGCTTTTTGGTGATGACTTCATTTCCGAGCTTGAAAAGGACGCCCTTGTGTTTATCATGGCCTCTCATATTGGAAGATAACATAAATGGCTTGTGTGTTGATCGACGGTTGTGCATATCGCTTGGTCAGGAAAGGTGTAGGCACCATCGCCATTGTAAATCATTTGACAGGCCAGAGTGAACATAGAGACCTATGATTTGTCAGCAATGTATCAGATTCCATACTGGGGTGTGGGGATGAAAAAACTGTTGTAGTGTTACATAATCAGATTATTTCAACTTACTTATCCTGTGGAAATACCGCTACTGAGCGCCATGGAAAACGCATCACTTTTTTTTCCCAAATATTTTATTACTAGCTGGTTTTGTATGTATAATATACTCAGCCAAATTAAAAACTTGACACTCGGGATTTTTGGACTAGATTTTTAATATTTGGTTTAAGGCAACTATTAAGTTATGTTGTGCACAGACGACCATGACATCACCAGAAAGCAAGTGGTGGATTCACTTGCTGACGAACACGTCGACCCAGTTCGCCCCAGATGTGTTCAATAGGATTAAGGTCGGGGCTAAGCGACGGCCAATCCAGGACTTGGACACCGGCATTTCTTAAAAAATTCTGGGTAGCAATTGCTGTATGGGGTCGAGCATTGTCTTGTTGAAACGTTAGTCCAGGCCCATGTCTCTGCATAAACGGAAGAAAAACAGGTTGCAAAACCTGATCCCTGTACTGGACAGCATTTAAGTTCCCTTGGACAACAACAAGAGTAGAACGTCCTTGTGCACAAAAAAAAAACCCAAACCATGACGCTGCCGCCACCAAATCGGTCAACTTCTCTGACGCATACTTGAGCGTAACGTTCACCTCGTCTGCGGTACACTCGGACCCTGCCATCGGCAAATCTCAAAGTGAATCGAGATTCGTCACTAGGCTAAAGACAACCGAATTCCACTGTCTTTAAGTAAATCTTATGTGTCTTGTGGCCCACACAAGTCGGTTACGGCGATGAAGAGGTGTCAATATTGGTCCATTATAGGGCCTCCGAGCTCGAAGACCAGCAGCCTGCAAGCGATTTCGAACAGTTTGTGCAGTTACCCTTCCACCAAACATCTCTCTACTTGTGGAGGTTGCAGTGACAAATCTGTTTCTAAGATGACGTAATGTTATTGTTTGATCTTCCTGGAGTGACGTCACATGTGGCGCTCCCGCCCTTGGGGGGTCGGCAATAGTTCCAGTTTGAAGCACTCACTTTCAATTACATTTGAAAGGCGCGGCATTTTCTAACAGAGATGAAAATAACAATTTTTATTTGTTTTTCCAGTTCAAATTACGTGTGCGTGTTCAGTTTAAGCAAACTTGCATCGATTGACCTCATGATTTTGTGTTTGCACGTGTTTTTCAGGTTTTTCATCTTTATATGCTCAAAAGTCACGTGATCCACGTGACTTAACAATTTTATGAAATTAAAGGCTTCTTACTACTTACTATCGTTAGACACACGTTAAAATTTATTTGACTTACCAGAAATTTTTATTTGTTGAAATTCATCAGTGTCAAGTTTTTAATTTGGCTGAGTATATTATGCAATACTATGAACTATTGTTTCACACAATGGTCCCAAACGGAATAAATATCGGCCTGTGAGCCCTTTAAAGGCATGTTTTCAACTTAATGTGCAGTACATGAACTGTGAAACGTCAATCTGTCGTAATTTGTTGTTGGACGTGTGAAGGAATCGAGCTAGAGATGCCGAGATTTACTGAAAATCAACGGAATGAAGCCATGGGAATGTCCAGGGCTGGCATGTGTACACTTGCTATTGCCAGACACTTCAATTGTCACCAGTCCACTATTGTAAGATTGGTGGAACGTGTTCGAGTTACTGGATCAACACGTGACCGTCAACTTCCTGGTCCACAACGCGTTACAACCCAGGCTCAAGACCGTTACATCCGGGTCACTCATCTGCGTGACAGATTCCGCCCAGCGTCTAGGACTAAACGCGTAATGTGACCAATGACTTATACTTTTGTGAATATTTTTAGTTTCGATGTTGTGTTACTTCTTGTATATAACTTTTACGAAATATGTCCGCCATGACACTATATTTACCTTGGCGTTACTGCGTGGATTACTGAACATTTGTTTTATCATAGACAATTTTTCCATCTCTTTTGGATGCTTCAATTATTGTATTATGCTTTAATCTGTTAGGCCCGTATTTTCGAAAGTGGATTAGTGCTAATCATAGATTTTAAATTTTAAGCTAAGATTTTTATAAACTTTGATTAGCCCAATATTTAGTCATCTCAGGGTGGGGGGGGGGGGTAGTTTAAGGATGGATTAAGTACATGGATATGCAATTACAACGTATTGAATGTTATAGAAATGAATATTTTTCATTGAATTCAGACACACTGCACTTATATTTTGCCACGAAAGCAAAAAATTCACATTCACCGTAAATTCTGGTGAAAAAGATTTTTTAAATATTCAACATCCTCTATAATTTAATCCTTATAAGACATATAGAAATAGATTTCACTAAAAATAAAACACACTTATATGGATATACTACTTCTGAATTTATTAACATGCTACGTTTCGATACACATACATATATCGTTTTCAAGCAAATAATGATAATCATTATTTGCTTGAAAACGATATCTGTATGTGTATCGAAACGTAGCATGTTAATAAATTCAGAAGTAGTATATCCATATAAGTGTGTTTTATTTTTATCCTCTATAATTATTTGAAATTTTGTAGTTTATTCATTTTGACTAAAGTACACATAATTATTTATGTTTTATAGCCGCGGTTAATTAATTGTCTGTTTTTCGTGACCCGCCCGCATGTCTGTTTTCATCCGTAATAATCAAGCACTTCTTTAATTATTCGGTCAAATTTAGTATTTATTAGTAAGGAGAAAATTCGTTGAAAATATTTACATTTTTTTGGCCACGCTATGAACAATCTATTTATTTTATTCATAAATATGTAACTAAATATGAAGTATTTATTATTACACTGTTCTATTATACGCGTCTACGGTGTATAATTAACTCGGCAAAAATACGAAGTCTGTCCGTAAACAGGAAGTTTTACTATGAAGGCAGCGCGATTACCCAGACACACTTTAGTCAGTGATTTTGACAAGACTGTCGTCTTGGAAGAAATTTTAATACATGGTTTCGTATATTATCTAATAAATTCCATAAATTCGGCTTGTAAACTTTTTCCATTACGGATTTATGTTAATTTCTGATTTATCGCTGAGACGTATTTAAAAAGGAATGACAATATTAATATAATGAAGATCCATAGAACTAGATTACTATGGGGTTTGTAGCGCCATCTATTTTCATAACACTATATTAACCAGTCACGTTTTTCCTTTGATTTACCCTTACTGAATAATCGTAACTGTAAAGCAGGCAAGCAGACGGAATAAATTGATAAATTTCGTCTGCTCTGCACAACAAAATGGTTGTTTGCACGTGTACTGTTGTCCTGATGAAAAATTTACTTATACTGTTAAAACCAACAGCAAAGATTTTCCAAGAGAATGATTCAGTTACAACCGCATGTGCCTCATTCGTAGAGAAATGCGAGAGACTCGCACATATCGATAGTGAAAATGAAAGTAGAAACACGTTACGGGCGGCAATAAATTAGACTCAGTACCGACTCAAGATTCGTTCGAATTTGACGAAGTTTTGGTCAGAAATGGAAACGACTGGATCGCTATTGACCAGACATCTTTTGATATAATAACTCTAAAAGTTGTTGGAAACTTTAAAATACCGTATTAATATTAATTGTGTTCAAAAATTAAAAAATATATCAACTCAGAAATTAATATTAATGTGTTTGAGATAAAAATGCCTAAATTCAAAGAACTTTCTTAGGAGGAGTTCCTAAAGACTTTATCTTTAATCAAATAATTTTTTATATTTAAGAAACAGATCGCATACTCCTAAAAAAATTGATGAATTATACAAAGCCCTAGCCCCTAATAATAACCTCTTCCTCTGTACTCCTCAATGAACTGAAGAGCTTCTTATTATAAACCACAGCATGCCCATGGCTATATGAGTTTATGTTGCTTCAGTTTTTTCGACAAGTTTTGGATTCCATCTCAATAATTAATAATTAATAATTACCTCATGTAGCATTTTGTTTTCAAAAACTCAGGTCATGAGAAACTTACAATTAATTAACCGCGGCCTTCAAAAATAGATTATAGAGAATTTATTGGCCGCTATTATTCTTGTCGGTTAGTCTTTTTCCTTTCCATACCTTCTGGCCGAACGGTGTTTAATGACATGTCGTGCCATGAAGAATATTATAACTGCCATTCGTTCCCAAGATTTATCATCTGCTTATTATATCATAGAGTGAACTCAATTAACTGTTAATCGAATTAGCAAGCGGAACATTTTCTAGAAATCCCTTGAATATTTTACTAATTGGATTAAAAGTGTTAAGAAATATGACCTTTCATCTGACTGAGCGCCATGGAAAACGCATCACTTTTTTTCCCCAAATATATTATTACTAGGTGGTTTTGTATGTATAATATTATGCAATACTATGAACTATTGTTTCACACAATGCTCCCAAACGCAAAAAATATCGGCCCGTGTGCAAAAAACAATTGCACGAGATGCACATGAAAACCCTAACATTCACGTGCAGCATTGTGTGTGAGCCCTTTAAAAAGCATGTTTTCAACTTAATGTGCAGTACATGAACTGTGAAACGTCAATCTGTCGTAATTTGTTGCTGGACGTGTGAAGGAATCGAGCTAGAGATGCCAAGACTTACTGAAAATCAACGGAATGAAGCCATGGGAATGTCCAAGGCTGGCATGTCTACACGTGCTATTGCCAGACACTTCAATTGTCATCAGTCCACTATTGTAAGGTTGGTGGAACATGTTCGAGTTACTGGATCAACACGTGGCCGTCAACGTCCTGGTCCACAACGCGTTACAACCCAGGCTCAAGACCGCTACATCCGGGTCACTCATCTGCGTGACAGATTCCGCCCAGCGACTCGAACAGGCGCAGCAGTCGTCTGAAGACAAGGACCAGTAAGTACCAACACCATAAGACGTCGTCTAAGAGAAGTAGGACTCCGTGCACGACGACGATACGGGCTCAAGGACACCAGACATGGAGAAGAGTAGACTGGCAAAGTGTGCTCTTCGGTGATGAGACTCGCTTTCATCTTTATCACGCTGATGGCCGTCAAAGTGTGTGGAGACGTCTTGGGGAACGTCTTGCAGAACGTCTTGCAGACTGTTGCGTCTTCGAAACGAATCGATGGGGTGGGGGAAATGTAATGGTGTGGGGAGGCTTCACATTTCATCACCGGACCGCCCTACACATTTGCAGGGGTCGCGTTAATGCTGTAGCCTACCGTGATGATGTCTTGCAACCAATTGTTGTTCCGATGTTTCGGAACTTCAGCACGTCCAACAGGTTAATGCACGTCCGCATACCGCCCGTTTTAGTATGGACTACCTGGCTGCTAACAACATCAATGTCTTGGACTGGCCAGCCATGTCTCCGGACATGGCACCGATAGAACATGTCTGGGATGAGATTGGACGCCGTCTGTATCGGAGACCACAGATGCTCACCATTGCTGCTTTAGAAGCTGCTCTTGTCCAAGAATGGAACAATTTGCCCCAGGCCTTCTTTCAAACATTGGTTAATTCCATGCGACGTCGCTGCACAGCGTGCGTAAGAGCCCGTGGAGGACACACGCGCTACTGACATCTGTGCCGTACTTTTGGTTTTGACCCCTCTGACTTTGTACCCTTGATTACAGATTAAACATCCATAAGTGTACAAATGTGTTGTTATTGATGTGTTGTTATTGAATATTGTCGAATCCCGGACCTACTCCTTGTTAGTGAGCCAACGCCTTACCTATTTATGAGAGATGTCTAGATTTGGGTTGTGGAGGCACGCGCGGATACGGGAAGGGGGGGGGGGGGCGTCGCAGGGGCGTGCACACCCCCTGCTTTTCATTGGCAGTATTATAATCATTATTATTTTTTATTATGTATATGTCATCATCATAATAGGAACGCCTACTGTCTTCACAGTAGGATTGAGTTTTGATTTAGGTGAGTCAAGTAAGTAAGAAAATATTTTCACTGGGTTGATCAATATGCATAACAATATTTCGCGAACACATGATACGGAAATGGGTTTTATTTAATATGTACAAATTACACTTTTTAGTCGACTTTTTTTTAGCCGTGTTTTTTTTCGAGGAAAATTACCAGAAAAGGACTCCCAACATTCTCCTCTCAATACGCTCGGTACGACTATAATGTGCAACCAAATCCCTTTTGAAAAATCATGTATCTGGCCCTTTGTAAGTACAGTAATATGGAGATTGTTGATTTACTTGAATTTAATGCCAATACAATTTCATCTTGTTCATTATGTTCTTCGGCACAGATAACGGACGAATCTTCGGAATGGACAATGCCCTGTACAGAAGGTTTCTCGAATAAATCTCAACACAATCTCCTCAATCTTTTTGAACTCTTCAGATTTAGGCCCTGTTCCTTCTATGTTGCAATAATTTCTTCTTGGCTAAAATAACATTTTACAATAAATGACATGCAAAATAAAATGAAAATACTTAAAAGAATACAAATATGCGCAAGCTCTTCAATGTTTATATTTTAAAATAATTATATGTAATTTTGGTTTTGTAATTTGGAATTAAATCCACTTACCCCCTAAAATTATATTTTCTATTTTTTTTCTGCAGCTTTCGCTATCTCTATTGTTCCTACAGAAAATGTGTGCATAATTAGGCCTACATTGAGTGGAAAATGTTGGATCAAAGTGATCATTTATTAAGTAGAAATGGAAGTTTCGTGCTCGGTGGCAATGCACGTTTACAGTGTAATTGTGTGGGATTCAAGGCTAACATTTAGCCTGGGCATTGTCCAAATATCCACACTAACGTCCACTCAACACAAACTGGGTTATTTCGGTAGCAACATGAAACACATGATTCAATTTTCAATAATTCACGGTGGGAGAAAACCGATAACACGGAAAATAACCCACGAGGTTGGACATGTGACCCTACTCCTTGTTATGTACAAGTTTGGGGTCGAAACCTCACCACTTGACTCAATGACAGACCACCCAACGTGGAATATGGCTTACCTTAAGAAAAAAAATAGAAAGTGACCTTATTCACTTACCCTTCAATTTGCAAAACCTCAAATGCCATGGACTTCCAGAGATCGTCTTTCTTTTTTTAAATTATGTGCCTTTTATTCGGCTGAATAAAATAATTCTGCTCGTATAACTCAAATAGACAGCCCACCTCACAAGATGACCAATTTGGGTTTCTGTTTTTTATCGTTGTAAATTAGTAAAATAGCCTTATATAATTCAGTGCACTCCAATCGATAGGCCAAACGGGTGAAGAATAAAAAAATTGTACGCAAAAGGTGCAGACGACAGTCTAGAAATAGCAGACGATATACAGCCAAGCCTTGAGTGCCTGGTAAACAAGGATATATAAACCTTTTATGTTTTTAAAGTTAAAGAGCCCTGCTTGACAATATAGCGAGCATTTAAGTTTTAGACTTAACTAAGAATGCTCAAATTTAAGCCTTTGAATACCGAGTTAAGGTTACACACTTAGCTAAGCGGAAAAGTTAAGTATTTTCACTTAACTTTAATGAAACCTTTGAATACGGGCCCAGGCAGTTTGTTCAAAAAGACAGATGCAGCGATGAGACAATCGTTGATGGGAACGAATGTGACACTGCATCTCTTGATGATTCTGATGATGATCCCTGGACAGAAGACTCCGATTCTGATCCAGAAAACATAAACTAACCATTCACACTGATACTAAGGGCGTCTGACGGGGATACCCCACCACTGAAAATGTCTGGGTCAATTCTAAGTAAAAGTGTCAATACATTAACCATAAGAGTATAGATAATAAAGAAAACTTACCCTGTGTCCTATATGTTCCCGGTTGTTATTGTTGTTTGGAGGAGGAGGGGGGGGTGCAATTAGGGACATCTTGCGGGTGTACACCACTGCTGAACATATCTGGTAATGTTCCTTCCTGATACATGAGCATGTGCTGAGCAATTTGCAACAAGTTTCGAGCTAATCTAGGTAGATATCCTGTGATAGTGACCCATAGGGAACCTAGTGACACATATAGAAATTGGTTAGCTTTTCAGCTAGGTTGAACCTCCCGGGCTCCTGCTCTAAATATGACGTTACCTGACGTGATATATCTTGACATGATGTAATTAATTCCAGTTAGTTATCTACTTGTCAATGAAAATATGTATAACGTTGCCAGATAATCTTGGCGAGATGATGACCAGTTCAATCATTTCCGTGTCGATATTTATACGCCCACATTTTCACGTGAACGTATATTGTCGTCGCCCCTGTCCGTCCGTCAGTCCGAACTCAAATAGTGTTAAAGTATGTAATATCAAGGTTGTGGACCCTCTAGATGTCACAATTTTGATCCGATTTTGATGAAACAATCGTAACTTCATGGATTATAGCCCCTTGTTGTACAACAAATACAGTTTTTATCTTGTGCACCCTCTAGAGGTCACAATTTTTATCCGATTTTAAAAACGTTTAAATATATCAGTGTTACAACCTAACGGCAATACTATATACCGGAAAACAACCGGAAAACACTATTTTATACTGAATACCGGAAAACACCCTAGATACCGGAAAACACCCTAAATAAGTAACCCGGAGTCTGGTCCTCTGTGTGCGGTTTTGGACCAAGTGAGCGCCGATGAAGGAAGGTCAAGGTCAAATAGTCACCCCCCCCACCCCAAAAAAAAAAAAAAAATCCGATTTTTTTTTCTCTAAAAATTTTTTGACGAAAAAAATTCTGTTAGAAAAAATAAAAAATTCGAATTTTTCCGTAAAATTGGTTTTACAAAAAAAACTACGGAAGCGTATTGGGGTCATGCAAAATTTTGTAGAAGGTCTCGAGATCCTGCGATCCTGTGATACTTTCTCGAAATCCCGTGATCACCTGGTAATTTTCTCGAGATCTCAATTTAATGTTCTCGAAATCCCCTGATAATTTTCCTGAAAAACACTGGGCTCTAACCCGTTTACAAGGTTTACCGGAAAATAGGATTAACGCCATAACAAAAAGCCAGGGAGCGCTGCAAATCAATAGGTTCATTGTTCGGCCGAAAATAAATGATTCAAAAGAAATTTGAACGATAGCCACGCAAAGTGTGGAGAAACGCCCACGCAGCATCTATGCCTCAACAGCAGATTATTCGAAAGGAAAACTTGGTTGTTTAATAAATTGAATAAGGCTCTAGCATTCATCAAGAAATCTAATCTCTATCGTGTTCAGGTGCTTGTTATATCTCTGGGACAGAAAACCTTATATTGTTGAAAAATAAGGTTTTCAAAGAATGGAGAGTATAACTCCTGAACGGAAGATGGCTAACCATTGAATATCAATAAAGTTCATGACCCCAAAGCTTTCAGGGAGCGGGCGGGGAAGGGGGTATATTAAAGAACAGAAGGTCACAGAATGCTGAATATCGATAGGGTTCGTCCTCTCATCGTCACATATTTGAAAGAAATACGGACAAAGAGTGTAACTCTCGAACAGAAGTTTGCGTAGTACTGAAAATCGAAAGGTCCTAGTGCTTCCCACCACATTTGAAAAACAAAATCAGTTCAAAACTGTAGCCTCTATTGCGTTAACAAGTTTTTCGGATAAGGGGGATAACTCCAGAACGATAAGGTGCGCCAGAAGCGACAGGGATACACTAAATTTCAAACAAATCCGTAAAAAAACTGTAGGCTCTACCGTGCTATTAAGATTTTCGGGGATGTGTGTGTGTAGTGGGGGGGGGGGGGCTAAACGCCGAAACGACAGGCTCTGGGGCGCTTACAAAATACGTTAAAACTACGCGCACACATAAAAATACCCGAGATCTCGCGAACATTTACACAGGATGGCAAGATCCCGTGAACATTAACTCGAATTCTCGAGATCGTTAACACAGGATGGGAGATTCTCGAGAATATTATTAGGGGATTTCGAGAACATTAAATTGAGATCTCAAGAAAGTATCACAGGATCGCAGGATCTCGAGGTCTTCTACAAACTTTTGCATGACCCCTATACGCTTCCGTAAAAAACATTCCGTAGAAAATAATTTTACAGAGAAAAATACTGGAAAAAAAATTTTAATTTTTTTTTGAGAGAAATAGGGAGAAGAAATTGTTAAAAGAAATCTGGAAAGAAATTTTTCTTTGACCGTAGGCTATCACTCGCTTGTATGTTAATGCACTTATTTCATCAGCGCTCACCTGGTCCAAAACCACACACGAGGACCAAATTCCGGGTTACTAAATAGCTACCGAAAAACTTAGAAGAGTAAACTGTCACAAAAAAAAAATTCGAATTTTTCCGAAAAATTGGTGAAAACAAAAAAACATTCCGTAGAAAATAAGTTTACAGAGAAAAATACTGGAAAAAAAATTTGAATTTTTTTTTGAGAGAAATGTAGGAGAAGAAATTTTTCTTTGACCGTAGGCGATCGCTCGCTTGTATGTTAATAAACTTATTTCATCAGCGCTCACCTGGTCCAAAACCACACACGAGGACCAAACTCCGGGTTACTAAATAGCTACCGGAAAACGTAGAAGAGTAAACTTAGAAGAGTAAACTGAGCCCGAGATTTTTTTAGAGAGCGCGCCGCGCCGCGCCGCTCCGGGAGGGATCATCGTCAGGGTGGGACGGGGGTGAAATTGTCCAGTCACGTGACGAACATAGATCTTCCGTTCCTCAACCCATGTTATTTCCACAGTCATTGTCATTAATCACAAATTACGGGATGATATACGAAAATGCAGGTTTACTTTGAAATAGTGCAAATGATACTTTTCCATCTACAATCTTCAGATCAAAGGATGCAAGTTCTTACACAGTGCAGCATAAATTGTGCAAAAGAAGACATCTCGAATATCGATCCGGAAAAAACATTTTCTCGGGGACATTTTTTTCCGAATACGCATTCGATGTAAGTCTTCAGCCACCAGGAAGTGGTTAACATAGTAATGTTTTATTACGATAGTAGTACATAAAACAAATTGGTTGCCTGAGATTCGCGGGGGGGGGGGGGAAGTAGCCTCATCGACTAGAGTCCTCTATTTCACAAACAAAAACAACAATTGCTTCCTTGAAAATTTATCGATCAACCCTTTTCACAGACATCCAGCTTATGGACAATTGGGCGAAAGTTGGGGTTTTCTCAAGGAAAACTGGTCAACAAGTTGGGGAAAAAAGCTCGAAAAGTAATCCTGTGTGCGGCCCTCGGAATATGATGGAATATGTTGAATATTATTATGGTTCAAGTGATTATATTTGACCCTGGAATGAAAGTAAGCTCAGAAACAAGTAGATTTTTAGCCTTTCCAACGAGATGGATAGCTCTTGGAAAGGATAAACACTTTTCAGATTACAGCCTGTCCGAGAATTGCGTGGCATCCATTTCGTTTGGTGATTAGGACACATAGCGGTTAAACCTGGAACTTCAACTCGAACTATTCAGAGATTTATTAACTCGCTTTTGATGATACTTGCTGTTTTATGATGCGATTTTTTGTTACCTAGGGAGGAGTTGGCCTAGTCGTGCCTTCCACTAATTCGTACCACCCTGATGCCAGCGTTACTGGTAAGAACCAGGAGACCGTCGCAGCCGGCATATAGTGGGGCCCTCCGAGGGCAGTGTTTAATCTAATGAAATACTGAAACACTGAAATCTACTGAAATTTACTGAAATTTACTGAAAACTAAAATTAAAATACAAAATAAAATATGTTCAATGATGGAGGTAGACTGGTTGCGTCTTTTAAAACATCAAAACATAATAGGCATCAACAAAATTTTAGAGAAAAAAAATCGAATTTTTTTTTTTTTGAGGGGGGGGGGGGCTATTGGTAAAACGAACATCGTAATGACCTTCACCTTCCTTCATCGGCGCTCACTTGGTCCAAAAACGCACACAGAGGACCAGGCTCAGGGTTACCTATTTAGGATGTTTTCCGGTATTTAGGATGTTTTCCGGTATTTAGTGTTTTTCCGGTGTTTTCCGGTATTCAGTATAAAATGGTGTTTTCCGGTTGTTTTCCGGTGTTTTCCGGTATATAGTATGACCCGACCAGGCTCCGGGTTACCTATTTAGGGTGTTTTCCGGTATTTAGAATATTTTCCGGTATTTAGTGTTTTTCCGTTGTTTTCCGGTATTCAGTATAAAATGGTGTTTTCCGGTGTTTTCCGGTATATAGTATGGCCCGACCAGGCTCCGGGTTACCTATTTAGGGTGTTTTCCGGTATTTAGGATATTTTCCGGTATTTAGTGTTTTTCCGTTGTTTTCCGGTATTCAGTATAAAATGGTGTTTTCCGGTGTTTTCCGGTATATAGTATGGCCCCAACCTAACGACGATTGAATTTGAATTTCATGTAAATCAGATCGAAACTGTCCTACAAAATGGTGCGCCGTGATTTTGCTGAAACATAAAATATATGTTTATATCCTAGAGATTTCGATTCCTTTTGATTTTGCTGAAACTTAAAATATATACTCAACCAAATTAAAAACTTGACACTCGGGATTTTTGGGACTAGATTTTTAATATTTGGTTTAAGGCAACTATTTTAGTGTTATGTTGTGCACAGACAACCTTGACATCAACAGAAAGCAAGAATACGTCTCGCCGAAAGTCCTTGACATTGATAACGTTCGTGATGTCACAGTACCCCCCAAAAATGAAATTCACAGACTTTTAGAACAATCGGAATAAAGTGTTTAGTAACGGTTGTGGCCTCCTCTAGCGTCTCGTACTGCCACACAACGTCCTGCAACGTCAGTGGTGGATTCACTTGCTGACGAACACGTCGACCCAGTTCGTCCCAGATGTGTTCAATAGGATTAAGGTCGGGGCTAAGCGACGGCCAATCCAGGACTTGGACACCGGCATTTCTTAAAAAATTCTGGATAGCAATTGCTGTATGGGGTCGAGCATTGTCTTGTTGAAACGTTAGTCCAGACCCATGTCTCTGCATAAACGGAAGAAGAACAGGTTGCAAAATCTGATCCCTGTACTGGACAGCATTTAAGTTCCATGGACAACAACAAGAGGGGAACGTCCATGTGCACAAAAAGAACCCCAAACCATGACGCTGCCGCCACCAAATCGGTCAACTTCTTTGACGCATACTTGAGCGTAACGTTCACCTGGTCTGCGCTACACCCGGACCCTGCCATCGGCAAATCTCAAAGTGAATCGAGATTCGTGACTAAAGACAACCGAATTCCACTGTCTTTAAGTAAATCTTATGTGTCTTGTGGCCCACACAAGTCGGTTACGGCGATGAAGAGGTGTCAATATTGGTCCATTATATGGCCTCCGAGCTCGAAGACCAGCAGCCTGCAAGCGATTTCGAACAGTTTGTGAAGTTACCCTTCCACCAAACATCTCTCTACTTGTGGGGGTTGCAGTGACAAATCTGTTTCTAAGATGACGTAATCGTATTGCTTGATCTTCTTGGAGTGACGTCACACGTGGCGCCCCCGCCCATGGGGCCCTTGGGCGGTCGGCAATAGTTCCAGTTTGAAGCACTCTCATTCTAAGATTAATTATTGTCTGGCGTGAACAATTAAAGGCTCTTGCAACAGTGACCACAGACTGACCAGCATAGAGCCTACCTATAGCACGTAGACGTTCTACATTTGAAAGGCGCGGCATTTTCTAAAAAAGATAAAATAACAATTTTAATTTGTTTTTCCAGTTCAAGTTACGTGTGCGTGTTCAGTTTAAGCAAACTTGCATCGATTGACCTCACGAGTTTGTGTTTACACGTGTTTTTCAGGTTTTTCATCTTTATATGCTCAAAAGTCACGTGACTTTTGAGCATATGAAATTAAAGGCTTCTTACTACTTACTATCGTTAGAAACACTTTAAAATTTATTTGACTTACCAGAAAAATTTTTTTTTGAAATTCATCAGTGTCAAGTTTTTAATTTGGCTGAGTATATGTTTATATCCTAGAGATTTCGATTCCTTTTGATATTCGCGCATTTCGGACCATAACTTCCTGACTTATGTCCCCTGGGCGACCTTCGGTTATCGTGATTTCTTGACTATGGTCGAACTAACTGAATCCGAATTTAATTTAGTCCGGACCATAGTCCGAATATACTGAACCATGCTATTGTGCAGAGTAGTTCCAAGATGGCGTGTGTCGATGAAACGTAATTGTAGAATATTTAGAAAGAATATATTTTTGTTGAGTATATGATTTTAGGAAAGCTTGAAAGAATTTTAAATGGTTGCGACTTCTATGAGCAGATATTTTGTGTCTGGTATGTTATGTCTGAATCTATGTAAGTCTAAAAAATACGCATTATTTCAATATTTGTGTTATGCAAAATGTGAAGTCAAATTACAAGGAATTTGAGTCGCGCAAGTTTAATTTCATGAAAGCATCTTTATAACAATATAACATCATATAGCATAGCGATTCATTATTCTCCGTGGAGAGATTATAGACCTTCCTTGGGCTTAAGGGTTTTTGGGGGGATGGGGGGTTATGGTCGAGGTCTAAAACAGAATAAATTGACATTACCATGTCCATGGGAGCATCCATCTTTTAACAGACGGTTGTCCGGACCATTCGCGTTCGGTTTCTAGTTCCGACCACTAGTCATGAAAAAATTATAATCGAAGATCGCCCAGATTGTACGAAAAATCGCATTTTTAGCTTGTTTTCTGTCCATCTCTTGCAAAATGTGTGCGTATCTTGCATGGCAACCGCTTGTTTTCGTCAACAAAATTATGGACTGTACAGTTAGCGAATTATACATTGGATTACAAAATTAAGTAACTATAGATAAACATCACATTTAAAAATAAAAGAGTTAAGGAAAGGGAACATTTATTTAAAATAAAAACTTAAAAATACTAAATGGTTAAATTGGAGTTAATATTAAGAATAATACAATATTTTTAGTCGAATAGTATAATGTAATACATGGCATATTTTAATGCATTATTTCAATTAAATATTGGGGAAACCAGCTGAAACCAATGCATACTTCTTTTGCCTGTAGAACAACACTGGCGACTATTTAATTATGTTACCTAGGCATGCCGTTTTCAGCGATTTGGTATAAACCTCGTTTTCGCTCCGCTACTATGTGAGTAGAGATATCACTGTTTGAGAAACTGAGTTAGATTATCTATAAAATCGCTAAACCCGATCCAAGATCAGACAATATATGGTTTAAATGTAACCAGTAAAGACTGCTTATTAGATTTTTTAACTACATACGAGTCAACTCATTATCTTATTTATTAACAGAGAGAACAGGAAAATTGTACGTGTCTTGACTATTCGAGCGGGTAATAACGATTTTCATCTTGAAAGTGCGATGATTGGCTGTTAGACAAATGACCAGGTCTAAGAACTGTGACTTAAAGACGAGATAGGGATTGATGATTATAGAAAAAGCTGTTTCGAAGGGCATTACCATTATGTGCCATGAAAGACAGAATTGTTATGTAACATTAAAACAACAATTTACTGAATAAAAATAATCAATTGCACAGCTATCACTTCACTTCAATGTGGATCCGTGATTTAGTGATGGTTAGTACTTGATCAATGTAGTACTTTATTTAATATATGTGTTTCTAATAAATATAAGTATAGTAATATTGTTTATTATTGTATTATTGTTCACGAAAACACTCCACAATGAGAGCCGCCCAAAAAATGTAGTTATATCCCTTGATCTCATTGGGGAGTGTTTTCGTGAACAATAATACAAGATCGAACATGGCGACATGTGAAAATCTAATCTAAACTATCTGTTTATTGCATAGTATTAGTTATAATTACACTGGACATTATGCTGCGGTAAGCTTTTTGGTGATTTACATATATGTGATAGATATTCACAAGAAGACGTGGCAATAATAATAATACGAAAAAGACAATAGTGTGTGTAGGTGACTTGTTTTGGTTGAACATTTCTGGTTGGGGTAATTAAGCCATCTTTTTTGCATCTTTTGTTTTAGATTAAATCTTAGGCTATATTGTAGTAGACACAGTTCATATAATTATTTACAGGCTTACCTGATCAGACATTTTACAATCTTCAATAATTTGGTATACTGTTGGGAAAATATAGAGCAACCGGTGAAGCGTGTGTAGAGAATAAAACCGGATGTGCACAGCTGGCTGACAAGAAACAAACTGGAAGTGAGATCGGCTAACCTTTCCAGGTCATAAGCCTCCATGTCCGCCATATTTATGTCATAAATTGGAAACAAGTATGGCGGCTTGGGGGCGTTAACTTTTTTTTATTTAATTATTTCGGTATTTTTGTAACCGGAGTTCAGCTAGAAAAACATGGGCTTCATTTTAACACACAACTAATCAATTATGGCAAAGGTATTGTGAATATCAAATAGTAAAAATAAAAAAAATCCAATACCCCCCCCCCCCAAAAAAAAACAACAACAACACAGCATTTGACTACAAAATATTTCGGTATTTTGTAACCGGAGTTCAGCTTTAACATTGAAAAAACACAAACACAACTTTATGGATAACAATCACTAGCAACTTTAGAAGTGCAACGTTTCAACAAGTGTCCTCTTGTCTTTATCAAGTACAGAGTAAACGATAATATGATACAAAAACCCGGGAGTAAGCATTTAAGTATTAAAGCCATTACACAAAGTAATTGGTTATGGTCTAGGTAGTTAAAGAAAACATATTTAGTTGAAGCTAGAAAAACATGGGCTTCATTTTAACACACAACTAATCAATTATGGCAAAGGTATTGTGAATATCAAATAGTAAAAATAAAAAAAATCCAATATCCCCCCCCCCCCCGAAAAAACCCCACAGCATTTGACTGCAAAATATTTCGGTATTTTGTAACCGGAGTTCAGCTTTAACATTGAAAAAACACAAACACAAGTTTATGGATAACAATCACTAGCAACTTTAGAAGTGCAACGTTTCAACAAGTGTCCTCTTGTCTTTATCAAGTACAGAGTAAACGATAATATGATACAAAAACCCGGGAGTAAGCATTTAAGTATTAAAGCCATTACACAAAGTAATTGGTTATAGTCTAGGTAGTTAAAGAAAACATATTTAGTTGAAGCTAGAAAAACATGGGCTTCATTTTAACACACAACTAATCAATTATGGCAAAGGTATTGTGAATATCAAATAGTAAAAATAAAAAAAATCCAATATCCCCCCCCCCGAAAAAACCCCACAGCATTTGACTGCAAAATATTTCGGTATTTTGTAACCAGAGTTCAGCTTTAACATTGAAAAAACACAAACACAACTTTATGGATAACAATCACTAGCAACTTTAGAAGTGCAACGTTTCAACAAGTGTCCTCTTGTCTTTATCAAGTACAGAGTAAACGATAATATGATACAAAAACCCGGGAGTAAGCATTTAAGTATTAAAGCCATTACACAAAGTAATTGGTTATAGTCTAGGTAGTTAAAGAAAACATATTTAGTTTAAGCTAGAAAAACATGGGCTTCATTTTAACACACAACTAATCAATTATGGCAAAGGTATTGTGAATATCAAATAGTAAAAATAAAAAAAATCCAATATCCCCCCCACCCCGAAAAAAACCCACAGCATTTGACTACAAAATATTTCGGTATTTTGTAACCGGAGTTCAACTTTAACATTGAACAAACACAAACACAACTTTATGGATAACAATCACTAGCAACCTTAGAAGTGCAACGTTTCAACAAGTGTCCTCTTGTCTTTATCAAGTACAGGGTAAACGATAATATGATACAAAAACCCGGGAGTAAGCATTTAAGTATTAAAGCCATTACATAAAGTAATTGGTTATGGTCTAGGTAGTTAAAGAAACATATTTAGTTTAAGCTAGAAAAACATGGGCTTCATTTTAACACACAACTAATCAATTATGGCAAAGGTATTGTGAATATCAAATAGTAAAAATAAAAAAAATCGAATATCCCCCCCCCCCCCCCCCGGACAAACACAGCATTTGACTACAATTTTATGAGTTCACTTAGGCACAGTTAATGAATTAAAATGTCATAGGCTCTATGAATATGAAGACCATCGTCACGGTTTAATTTGGGCTCGTGTCTTTTGATGTGCACTGCTTCTGAAACTTTACGTACTTTTTTGTTGTGTATGTTGCAGTCTAAGATTTTAACACCATCCCAGTTAATTTTATGACGCGGGTTGTCTCTGAGGTGTTGAGTCACAGCAGATGTGTTATTAGATGACTTCCCTTGATGTCCTTTGATGCGTTGTTCTAAAGGCCTTTTAGTTTCTCCAATGTAAGTTAATGAGCAGGAACAAGTTATTTGGTATACACATCCTTTTGTTTGGTTTGGGTTAGTTGAGACTGATTTCCCGTTAGCTTTTAAGATTCCCTTTAGTGTTTCCTCATATTTAAAACCAGTTTCTATTCCAGCTTGTCTCAACGGCAATACTACATACCGGGAAACACCGGAAAACAACCGGAAAACACCGGAAAACAACCGGAAAAACACCATTTTATACTGAATACCGGAAAACACCGGAAAAACACTAAATACAGGAAAACATCCTAAATACCGGAAAACACCCAAAATAAGTAACCCGGAGCCTTGTCCTCTCTGTGCGGTTTTGGACCAAGTGAGCGCCGATGAAGGAAGGTCAAGGTCATGTTCGTTTTACAAATGCCCCCCCCCCCCCAAAAAAAATATTTTTGACGAAAAATTGGTTTTACCAAAAATACATTCCGTAGAGAATAATTTTACAGAGAAGTATACTGGAAAAAAAATTATGAATTTTTTTTTCAGAGAAATTTTGGAGAAGAAATTGTTAAAAAAAATCTGAAAAGAAATTTTTCTTTGACCGAAGGCGATCGGTCGCTTGTATGTTAATGAACTTATTTCATCAGCGCTCACCTGGTCCAAAACCACACACGAGGACCAAACTCTGCATTACTAAATAGCTACCGGAAAACTTAGAAGAGTAAACTGTGCCCGAGAATTTTTTTAGAGCCGCGCCGCGCCGCGCCGCGCCACGCCGCTCCGAGAGGGATCATCGTCAGGGTGGGACGGGGGGTGGAATTGTCCAGTCACGTGACGAACATAGATCTTCCGTTCCTCAAACCATATTATTTCCACAGTCATTATCATTAATCACAAATTACGTGATGATATACGAAAATGCAGGTTTACTTTGAAATAGTGCAAATGATACTTTTCCATCTACAATCTTCAGATCAAAGGATGCAAGTTCTTACACAGTGCAGTATAATTTGTGCAACAGAAGACATCTCGAATATCGATTGTCGGAAAAAACATTTTCTCGGGGACATTTTTTTCCGAATACGCATTCGGTGTAAGTCTTCGATCAGCCACCAGGAAGTGGTTAACAAAGTAATGTTTTATTACGATAGTAGTACATAAAACAAATTGGTTGCCTGAGGTTCTCGGGGGGAAAGTAGCCTCATCGGCTAGAGTCCTCTATTTCACAAACAAAAACAACAATTGCTTCCTTGAAAATTTATCGATCAACCCTTTTCACAGACGTCCAGCTTACCACTTCCCGTGAATGCAGTAAGATAGAATATGTAGTTTTCTCATGGACAATTGGGCGAAAGTTGGGGTTTTCTCAAGGAAAACTGGTCAACGAGTTGGGGAAAAAAGCTCGAAAAGTAATCCAGAAAAAAATCCTGTGTGCGGCCCTCGGAATATGATGGAATATGTTGAATATTATTATGGTTCAAGTGATTATATTGACCCTGGAATGAAAGTAAGCTCAGAAACAGGTAGATTTTTAGCCCTTCCAACGAGATGGATAGCTCTTGGAAAGGATAGACACTTTTCAGATTACAGCCTGTCCGAGAATTGCGTGGCATCCATTTCGATTGGTGATTAGGACACATAGCGGTTAAACCTGGAACTTCAACTCGAACTATTCAGAGATTTATTAACTCGCTTTTGATGATACTTGCTGTTTTATGATGCGATTTTTTGTTACCTAGGGAGGAGTTGGCCTAATCGTGCCTTCCACTAATTCAAACCACCCTGATGCCAGCGTTACTGGTAAGAATCAGGAGACCGGCGCAACCGGCATATACTAAAATTTACTGAAAACTAAAATTAAAATACAAAATATAATATGTTCAATGATGGAGGTAGACTGATTGCGTCTTTTAAAACATTCAAAACATAATAGGCATCAACCAAATTTTGGAGAAAAAAAAATCGGAATTTTTTTTTTTTGGGGGGGGGGGGCTGTTTGTAAAACGAACATCGTAATGACCTTGACCTTCATCGGCGCTCACTTGGTCCAAAACCGCACACAGAGGACCAGGCTCCGGTTTGCCTATTTAGGGTGTTTTCCGGTATTTAGGATGTTTTCCGGTATTTAGTGTTTTTCCGGTGTTTTCCGGTATTTAGTGTTTTTCCGGTGTTTTCCGGTATTCAGTATAAAATGGTGTTTTTCCGGTTGTTTTCCGGTGTTTTCCGGTTGTTTTCCGGTGTTTTCCGGTATATAGTATGGCCCTTGTCTCAAGAGTCGTCGGATATGGTAGGAAGTTTTGCCTATAAATGGTATACTAACACGAATTTCAGGTTGATCAGGTCTTTGCTTAGCTGTTGGTTTGGTTGGATAACAGATTGGATTACTCTTTTTACTAGCGATTGTGGGTATTTATTAAGGAGACACAAGGATTCTTGAATTTGAGTGAGTTCTTGATCTAAAAAGGCTGGGTGACAGATGTTGGTTGCGCGGGTTGAGTTGGTAGAACAGACTGTTGGTGATTTGGTTTGATTCCTTGATTAGTTTTGTTAGATTGGTTTCAAGATTGTTGGTGGGATCTTTTCGCAATCTGCGATAGATGGAGATGTCGTTAAGGAGATTGTTGACAGTACTACGATATTCATCTGTGTTTAACGGGACGGCGGCTTTTCCTTTATCTGCGGGTACCATGGTTATGGACATGTCCTTCTTGAGTTCATCCATGGCTTTTCTTTCAGAGCGGGATAGGTTGCTGGCTTGTGGTTTGGCTTTGGCAAGTGTGTTGGCTATTTGATGTCTAAGATAATCTGTTTTCCCGTCTGGCACAAGCTGTCGTAAGCCCTTCTCTATGCCGGTGATAAAAGTGTAATGATTCTTGGTTGTCACCGTAGGAATGAATTTAAGACCCTTGTACAGAAGACTTATCTGATCATCTGTGAGCTCCTTACTGCTAATATTGTAGATAGTTTTAGTAAGGTATTTGTTTTGAAGGTTGGTGTCATTATTGTTGGTATATTTAACTTCTTTACTTGTTTAGTTTTGATCTGGTTTTGTAAGTTGGATTTGGTAGTGGTGAGTTTGGTGATAAAGGACTGATAATCTCTCTCATGCATATATGATTGGATTTGTTGGTGCAGTACTTTTATTTGTATGTTAATACGATGTTTTTCGTTCCTGTAATACTGGATACGTTCACGAACTAAGCACTTGCTGGCATAGCTGGCAATTTTCTTTGCCGCAGGTGTGCAAACTGAAGATGTTAACCACAATCCTTTAGGTATGATAGCATTGTCTCCCTATCTCAGAAGAAAGGTTAGGTTATTACTTACACGTAAATGTTTACACACCAGCGTATTGATCTTATTAACATCTTGTATAGCCTCATCTCCATACTGATGTCTGATATATTGTTTATAAGGCATTTAGTGAAGGATTAACATTGAAAAAACACAAACACAACTTTATGGATAACTTTACGTACTTTTTTTTTGGGGGGGGACTGTTTGTAAAACGAACATCGTAATGACCTTGACCTTCATCGGCGCTCACTTGGTCCAAAACCGCACACAGAGGACCAGGCTCCGGGTTGCCTATTTAGGGTGTTTCCGGTATTTAGGATGTTTTCCGGTATTTAGTGTTTTTCCGGTGTTTTCCGGTATTCAGTATCAAATGTTGTTTTCCGGTTGTTTTCCGGTGTTTTCCTGTGTTTTCCGGTATATAGTATGGCCCTTGTCTCAAGAGTCGTCGGATATGGTAGGAAGTTTTGCCTATAAATGGTATACTAACACGAATTTCAGGTTGATCAGGTCTTTGCTTAGCTGTTGGTTTGGTTGGATAACTGATTGGATTACTCTTTTTACTAGCGATTGTGGGTATTTATTAAGGAGACACAAGGATTCTTGAATTTGAGTGAGTTCTTGATCTAAATAGGCTGGGTGACAGATGTTGGTTGCGCGGGTTGAGTTGGTAGAACAGACTGTTGGTGATTTGGTTTGATTCCTTGATTAGTTTTGTTAGATTGGTTTCAAGATTGTTGGTGGGATCTTTTCGCAATCTGCGATAGATGGAGATGTCGTTAAGGAGATTGTTGACAGTACTACGATATTCATCTGTGTTTAACGGGACGGCGGCTTTTCCTTTATCGGCGGGTACTATGGATAACTTTACGTACTTTTTTGTTGTGTATGTTGCAGTCTAAGATTTGAATTTAACACTATCCCAGTATATACCAAATAACTTGTTCCTGCTCATCAACTTACATTGGAGAAACTAAAATCTCAGAAGAAAGGTTAGGTTATTACTTACACGTAAATGTTTACACACCAGCGTATTGATCTTATTAACATCTTGTTTAGCCTCATCTCCATACTGATTTCTGATATATTGTTTATAAGGCATTTAGTGAAGGATTAACATTGAAAAAACACAAACACAACTTTATGGATAACTTTACGTACTTTTTTGTTGTGTATGTTGCAGTCTAAGATTTGAATTTAACACTATCCCAGTATATACCAAATAACTTGTTCCTGCTCATCAACTTACATTGGAGAAACTAAAAGGCCTTTAGAAAAACGCATCAAAAGAACATCAAGATAAGTCATCTAATAACACATCTGCTGTGACTCAACACCTCAGAGACAACCCGCGTCATAAAATTAACTGGGATTGAGTTAAAATCTTAGACTGCAACATACACAACAAAAAAGTACGTAAACTTTCAGAAGCAGTGCACATCAAGAGACACCAGCCCAAATTAAACCGCGACGATGGTCTTCATATTCATAGAGCCTATGACATTTTAATTCATTAACTGTACCTAAATGAACTCATAAAATTGTAGTCAAATGCTGTGTTTGTTGAGGCGGGGGCGGGGGTATTGGATTTTTTTTTTATTTTTACTCTTTGATATTCACAATACCTTTGCCATAATTGATTAGTTGTGTGTTAAAATGAAGCCCATGTTGTTCTAGCTTAAACTAAATATGTTTCTTTAACTACCTAGACCATAACCAATTACTTTATGTAATGGCTTCCTAATTATTTAAGTATCGTAGTTTTTTGTTAATGTCCAGCTTGTAATCATAACTCCAATTAGTCTTTGATGTTTATATATCTAAACAGAATATTATTTCTTTTCTTTGTGGCTTCTAAATTTTTATACTTAAATGCTTACTCCAAGGTTTTTGTATCATATTATCGTTTACCATGTACTTGATAACGACACGAGGACACTTGTTGAAACGTTGCACTATTAAAGTTGCTAGTGATTGTTATCCATAAAGTTGTGTTTGTGTTTTTTTAAAGTATAGTAATGTTTATAACATAATATGCTTATATAAGCTTTCTGCATAACGATGTAAATGACAAACCTCGCGTACAAGCTGCCCCGTACAAGCTGCCACATGTTGCTTCGTCTGTTTCTACCCAAAAGAAAATTTGAGAAAGGTTAGTGATCTTGTGGCCACATGTCAAACCGTTGTATGAACATACACCAGTCTAACGTTCACAGATTACATGTAAGTACTTATTATAAAATGTTGCAGACGGCAGAGGTCTAGATTTTATAACATACACAGAGAAAAAAGTATCGCACACCCGAATATTTATACGTTCAAGAAATGAAATGAAATATTGTTTAATGGCTCGTCAGCCCTAACCCGGCTATATTGCGCCAGACTTAATGGTGAATATTTCGAGACAGACTAAATGGAATCATATGATAAGATATATGTATATTTCAAAATTTTGAAAAAACAAAACATCACAGATCAGTAAATGTTTAAAATCATATCATGAATCACTATACAAATATCAAAATAAATTAAATGAAATCAAATTACAATAAACATAATTATTTACAATTTAAATTAATAAAAGTCTGTCTTTTAAAAAGTCTAGTACTATTCCATATAAACGCGGTTGGGCAAACACTGGCAACGGTAGTATGTTTTTCTTACATCATTTAGATACTCTCACTCGATCAAAATGTGCTTAACTCTCAATTCTGGATAACTCGCTTTAAAATGAAAATATACTCAGCCAAATTAAAAACTTGACACTGATAAATTAAAACATTTTTTTTTTTCTGGTTAGTCAAATAAATTTTAAAGTTTTTCTAACGATAGTAAGTAGTAAGAAGCCTTTAATTTCATAAAATTGTAAAGTCACGTGCAAACACAAACTCGTGAGGTCAATCGATGCAAGTTTGCTTAAACTGAACACGCACACGTAACTTGAACTGGAAAAACAACTTAAAATTATTGTTTTCATCTTTGTTAGAAAATGCCGCGCCTTCCAAATGTAGAACGTCTACATGCTATAGGTAGGCTCTATGCTGGTCAGTCTGTGGTCACTGTTGCAAGAGCCTTTAATTGTTCACGCCAGACAATAATTAATCTTAGAATGAGAGTGTGACGTCACTCTATGAAGATCAAGCAATACGATTACGTCATCTTAGAAACAGATTTGTCACTGCAACCTCCACAAGTAGAGAGATGTTTGGTGGAAGGGTAACTGCACAAACTGTTCGAAATCGCTTGCAGGCTGCTGGTCTTCGAGCTTGGAGGCCCTATAATGGACCAATATTGACACCTCTTGTGTAACCGACTTGTGTGGGCCACAAGACACACAAGATTTACTCAAAGACAGTGGAATTCGGCTGATCTCGATTCACTTTGAGATTTGTCGATGGCAGGGTCCGAGTGTACCGCAGACGAGGTGAACGTTACGCTCAAGTATGCGTCAGAGAAGTTGACCGATTTGGTGGCGGCAGCGTCAAGGTTTGGGGTTCTTTTTGTGCACATGGACGTTCTCCTCTTGTTGTTGTCCAAGGGAACTTAAATGCTGTCCAGTACAGGGATCAGATTTTGCAACCTGTTCTTCTTCCGTTTATGCAGAGACATGGGCCTGGACTAACGTTTCAACAAGACAATGCTCGACCCCATACAGCAATTGCTACCCAGAATTTTTTAAGAAATGCCGGTGTCCAAGTCCTTAGCGGCAAGTTCAGCTAGGTGTTGTTTTTAATACCACATAGATAGCGTTTGGAGTATCCCCTTTGTCTTAGTTTGCTAAATACCAGCGTACATGCTGACTCACTCAAAGTCGGCCTTCTGAGTACACATCCTATGAAAACGGAGAATCTGTGATTTTATGATGCCAGAGAAGGTATGTTTGGGTTGAAAGGAGCTCTTGAACAATAATTGACGTGTATTGGTTTCTTTGAAAAATACTTTAGTTTCCAGTTGGTGGTGTCAAGAAAATCTATGCTGTTATGACTTACATTTGCGGTTCATTTGACAGATGGATGATGATTGTTGAAAAACGTCCAAAATTCGTCTAGTGTGTACGTCCAGACTATGAAAACGTCATCTAGAAAGCGCCCATAGAAATCCGATTTTAATGGGCAAACTGAACCACCTGATTCAACGTTATTTCCCAAGCTTGGTCAGACAAACCTGTAAACGTCAGTAAGCTATGTTCGTTAAACATAACTTATGTAGCGTTTTAGGTAATGATTCTTTGAACGTTATTAATATATTTGTTTGTGACGTTTTATTGATTATTTTGGAATTTATTTTTTAAAACGTTCTATTTTCGTAAAGTAAAAACGTTGAAATCAGACCAAAACCAAAACACCTTCCAATAAAGTTCGCAAAACGTATTTCCATTTTACTTCTTTTTTTTAAATTTTACATCATTAGCAAACGTTGCATTAAAACATTAGATTAATGTTTCAACTCCGTTTTTTGGGCGTTATATCGTTGATACTGTGAGACATTACAAAACATTAATTAATATCGTTCTAGTGACGTTTACTTTAGAAACGTTCGGATTCGTTGTTCCAAGAACGGCAAATGAACCATCTGATTCAACGTTATTTCCTAAGCCTGGTCAGACAACCTGTAAGCTATGTTCTTTTAACGTAACTTTTGTAGCGTTTTAGCTTATGATTCTTTGAACGTTATTAATATATTTGTGTGGCGTTATATTGATTATATCGGAATTTAGTTTTTAAAACGGTATGTTTTCCTAGTCTAAAGACGTTGAAATCAAACCCCAAAAATCAACAAACTTCCAATAAATTTCGCAAAACGTATTTCCATTTTACTTCTTTTTTTACATCTTACATCATTAGCGGAAAATGAAATGAAATTAAATGGGGTTTTCTGCTCCTAAACTGGGCTAATAAAGACACAGTGTGCTATGAGAAAACGTTGAAATCAGACCAAAACCAAAAAACCTTCCAATAAAGTTCGCAAAACATATTTCCATTTTACTTCTTTGTTTAAATTTTACACCATTAGCAAACGTTGCATTAAAACATTAGATTAATGTTTCAACTCAGTTGTTTTTGACGTTATGTCGCTGATACTATGAGACGTTACTTAACATTAATTAATATCATTCTAGTGACGTTTACTTGAGAAATGTTCGGATTAGTTGTTCCAAGAACGTCAAATGAGCCATCTGATTCAACGTTATTTCCTAAGCCTGGTAAGGCAACCTGTAAACGTCAGTAAATTATGTTCTTCTAACGTAACTTTTGTAGAGTTTTAGCTTATGATTGTTTGAACGTTATTAATATATTTGTGTGTAACGTTATATTGGATTTCAGTTTTTAAAAAGATATGTTTTCTTAATCCAAAAACGTTGAAATTAAACTAAAAAAATTAACCTTATAATAAAGTTCGTAAAACGTTTTATTTCCATATATATGATTCTTTGAACGTTGATAATATATTTCAGTTTAACGTTTTGTTTTCCTAATCTAAAAATTAAAAATTTAACGAAAAGAAATTAACCTTATAATAAAGTTCGTAATTCACCAATGACCTATCGTTATTTTTTATGTTTTAATGTTCATTGACAAACGTTGTATTAAAACATTAGAGGAATGTTTCAACAACGTTTCTTTTGACGTTACATCCTTGACATTGTGAGACGTTACTAAACATCCATTAATACCGTTCTATTTATGTTTACTTTAGAAAGGTTCAGATTAGTTGTTCCAAGAACGTCAAATGAACCACCTGATTCAACGTTATTTCCTACGTCTGGTCAGACAAACTGTAAACGTCGGTAAACTATGTTGTTCTAGCGTAACTTTTGTAGAGTTTTTACTTATGATTCTTTGAACATTATTAATAATATTAATATATTATATTAATTTGCTTGTGACGTTATATTGATTATATTGGATTTTAGTTTTTAAAACGTTCTGTTTTTCTAATCTAAAAACGTTGAAAATTAAGCCAAAAAGTTCGTAAAACAGTTTCCATTTTAAATCTTTTTCCTGTACGATCTGATGTTAATTTGTATGTTATTTTAATGTTCATTGGCAAACGTTGCATTAAAACATTAGAATAATGTTTCAACCCCGTTGATACTGTTAGACGTTAATAAACATTAATTAATATCGTTCTAGTGACATTTTCTTTTAGAAACTTTCAAATGAACCATCTGATTCAATGTTATTTCCCAAGCCTGTAAACGTCAATAAACTACGTTTTCTAACGTAACTTTTGTAGTGTTTTAACTTATGATTGTTTGAACGCTATTAATGTATTTGTTTGTAACGTAATCTTGGTTATATTGGATTTTTTTTTTTTTTAAAAAACGTTCTGTTTCCTAATCTAACAACGTTGAAATTTAACGAAGAAAAATAACGATGCTGAAACAATGACAATTCTTTACGTAACCATACCATGACCTTGACCTCTGGGACATGTTTCTACAAGGGCCTTTCCGTTTTGTGTAATAGCTTAGTAAATGTGGGAGGTAAGGTCAAGTTCAGGGTCATTTATGAAATGTCATTATATATATATACCATAAAGGTCAAAGCCAAAGGGTCGAACATTTACCTTCAAAAAGAAATTTCATTTCGGAGTCATTTTTCACTCAGCAGATTTGATGGCCATGTAGTGTTCTTTTGGCCCATGAACTTGAACTTGGCCAAAGTCGCATCTTAACCTGGGTATTAGGTCAAACACAAATTCGTCTGTCGTGATATGACCTGCAGAGTTTTTTCAAGTTCAAGGTCACTTCTCGGTAGTCAATTACATGGGCTTTAACCTATCAAAGGTCCATTTACCTGACTTTACCACAGGTGTCACAGTAAGATCGAGGAAAATTCATTTTTAATTTCCATTTATTAACAAGTTTGATATGACTTTGACCTCTGAGGTAAAATAGAAGGCAATTTTACTGGTTCACCGTGGACGATTAAGTTGGGGTTAAAGTCATCAAATTAAAGATATTCCCCTAAAAGAAAATGTTCAACCTAAATTATTTTAGTCCAAAATTTAACTATGACTCAAGTTCGTGGAGACGCTATATCTTAGGAACCCTAATGAGTATCAATCTGAAATTCATTGTGTGTCGGAATGAGGCAGTTTCTGTAGCGAGAGAGAGAGAGAGAGAGAAAGAGAGAGAGAGAGAGGGGGTTTAACGTCCACTCGACACAATCTAGGTCATTTCGAGACTAACACATGGTTTAATTTTATTCAATCATTCGCATGCGCGTAGGGGTCTTTAGCAGTGGGAGGAAACCGGAGGACCCGGAGAAAACCCACGAGGTTGGACAGGCGACCCTACTCCTTGTCACGTACAACCGGGAAATCGAAACCCCGCCAGTTGACTCAATGACAGACCGTACGATACAGCGCGCGCTTGCTAACCATTCGGCCACTCCCTATAGTTTTTCCTACAGATTTATGGCAAAACTTTTATAGGAAAATACTGTAGTATTATATAGGTTTTTTTTTTATTTCACTTTCTGTAGGAAACTCTACAGTTATGTATAGGATTGAATACTGTAGTATTCTGTAGTTTGGAAATTGGGCCACTATAGTTTTCTGTAGGAATGGGTACTATAGAATACTATAGACTTTCTTTTATTAAATCTTATTTTGGGAATAAATATAGTTGGCCCATGATTTCTTCTAAATTGCTAAGCTTATTTTTCTCTCATGGATTCTTCTAAATTGATAAGCTTATTTTTTCTCTCTTGGATTAATCTGAATTATGTTGATGACTCACCAGCCTGAACCATGAAAAGTTTTTGTCTTAGTATAACTGAAATATAAGGAAAAGAATAGGTAATAAAGTTAAATAAAGTTAAAAATCACATAAATCTTATCTAATTAAAGCAATTTAATAATAATGTTAAGAAAGTAATAAAGTATACTTATCTTTCTATCTTTAATCGAATCTGTGAAAAAAACAGCACCATTCTCTTCAGTTTCTTGTTAATACTAACATACTAAGTTGTTATACACTGAATTTTTTAATTTAAAATTCAGCCAATGACCAAACAGATTTCAAGAGAGTACATTGGCTTTTAATTATAGTTTGTCGAGAGGTATGCATGGTTGAGTACAGAATCTGCTATAGTCATTAAAATCTAACTAGCAGGATCACCTAAGAGTCCAGCTGTGTTTAAATAAACTTTGTCTTTATCTTGTTGACTTATCTGAAGAATAATATCTGATATTTTTGTTGTGAAGATTTACATTTAATGGCATTTTTTGGAGGGCGGGGTGGGGAATTCCTTTGAGTGTCAACATGTATCACTATTTCATTCATATTATATACACTATTTTATACTTTATATTTTGTTTTTCGTGGTAAGCTTATTTTAGTTTGTCATTTGGTATCACAATAAATTAAGGAGCTGCATCCAGGAAAATTATGTTGGAAAAGTTTACATAATTCACGTAAGTGCATCACTAAATTCTATTGTAAACTATAGTATAAATAAAAGACATCGCCAATTTATGAAATCTGTAGTATAGAAAATTGTTTCTACAATATTATGTAGGAAACCATAGTAGGCTATTTGTTAAAATGGTTTAAGTACTGTATACGTATAAATTCTACAGAAAACTATAGAAGGCTCATACATTATATTTTTCTCCACAAAATCTATTGGAAAAAATATTTTTGTCCATAGCTTTCTACAGAATGTCATAAAAAACTATAGGATTACACAACTGACTTGAGACAATAAGTTAGTTATAGTTTTACCACCAAATCTATAGGAACCATAGCTGAAATGAGAATACAAGTTAGTGCTATAGCAAACTATAGTTTTTACCACAAAGGCTATAGAAAACTGAAGGATTACTCAACTGACTCGAGGATACAAGTTAGTTCTATAGAAAACTGTAGCAGCACCATCTGTAGGTATTTTTTCCAATAGTTTCTTATGATATTCTATAGAATCCTATAGGAAATTACACTTGGAAAATATTCGTCTACCAATCCTACACAAAACTATTGTACATGTTTTTGAATCTATATAGTCATGTGAAAAAAACTACAAAATGAATTCATTTTCCTGCAGCATTCTATAGCATTCAATAGAGTCCCACAAACTTCTATAGAAACCTGTATATTTTCTATAGGACTTTTTCATACCCACTTACCCACCGTGATCCCCCCACCCAAGAAAATGGGTGGTTAGATCAAGTCTACACTGCCCGGTATCGAAAACCGAAGTGCACCGAATGTGAACGCCGAATAACACCGAATGATTGGCGAATGTTCAAATCCTACGTCATTGATTCAAATAATTGGGCGCTATTTTTCTCTGTCACTGTTTTCCTAAATGGGCGAATTTTGACCAATATCCAAACTGAAGACAAGCCGAAAGGAAGATTTATTAGACGGTGAGTACAATTTATTTATCATTAAGCAATTATTCATTGCGAATAAGACGTTGTTAGTTGTTTTTTTTACGTTGGCTTTTGTAGCCTTCGTGTAACACTTTGACTTAGTTAGTCATTAGCATTTACTAATCATTTAGTGACTTTCCGACGACAGATAACTAGCTTACAAACCTACTAATCTACAACTAATACGAATATTTATAGTTTAAAATCTATATTATAAACTGCCTTTTTGTTTAGTGTATTCAGAATTAGAATCAGTGTTCTTTATTCTACTAATTCTAGTTAGATAATAGATCATGATCAAATCAGAATCTGAGAATGTTGAATAGTCAATTTTGTTTTAAGAATTTCACAGAAATCTTACAAGTTTTTATTTTACGAAAAAAAAGGAAGTTTCGATTACCAGGTAGGGCCTATCGGTACCAATTTCAATTTGTAGGCTAGGCACATATATGACGCAGCTGTATCATAAGGCCTGTTTGACTATTGAGTCAACTGGCGTGGTTTCAAATCCCCGGTTGTACGTGACAAGAAGTAGGGTCACTTGTCCAACCTCGATGGTTTTCTCTGGGTTTCCTCCCACTGCTAAAAACCCCTACGCACAAGCGAATTATTCAAATAAAATTAAACCATATGTTAGTCCCAAAATGACCTTGTTTGTGTCGAGTGGACGTTAAACCCATCTCTCTCTCTCTCTCTCTGTCTCTCTCTCTCTCTCTATATATATATATATATATGACGCTGGTCTTGTGTGTCAGTATTCAAATCGGTTCTCTGAATAAATCATTAAAAGCGACAATTTGCTTGGCAAGATGGACGAAGAGCCCAGTAATGTAAAAAAAAATTATGCTTTCTGAAGTCTTGGCCCCAAAAAGTGGTACGGTCGTCTTTAACGAATACCGTATTAAAATGACAAGTCATGGTTTGGTTGGCGCTCCTTTGGTAGGCCCTGGTTTGGTCGGCGCTGGAATCCTGGTGGTGGTTGGTGGAATCCAGGTGGTGGTTGGAGGAACCTGGAACCCAGGTGGTGGTTGGTTGAATCCTATTGGTGGTTGTAGAAGCCCGGCGGTGGTTGGTAGAAGCCTGGTGGTGGTTGGTAGAAGCCCGGCGGTGGTTGGCAGAAGCCTGGTGGTGGTTGGAATCTATTTCTTAACTGAGGCCAGTCCATTGGTAGATGCGTGGGCGTGGGAAGAAGAGGACGTCTGGTGCGGGACCTATCCATGTTCCAAAGGTTGGTGAAGGTGTTTGTAATTATGCAATGGGGGAGACGAGACAATAGAGGGGAACAAAAATTGATATGTATAGGTTGTGCTCGGACCTGTTCTCTGTAATATATGTGGTGTAATATATGTGAATGTAAGGCCTAAATGTAAGTTAAACTAATATATATGCAGTTCTGTTCTTTACCAGATATTCGGCGATGCTAAGACAAAGAATGTGGAATTAAATGGCGGATTGATTAAGGCTTGTGCTCAATCGTTTATAGTAATTTCTCTGAATTGTAACGTGACGGAATGAAATTGGAAGAACAGTAACTGTGAAAATACAATGAATCGTTAGAATTTAAGTGTTTATTGATCACACCGTGTGTAGTGTGGTTAAATCCCAATAATACAGTTCAAAAAAGAAAAAATTAACAAGTATAACAAAAGTGTGGGGGTTACATAAAATATACAATAAATATACAAAAAGAAAAAAATCTTACATGAAATATAGTAGTGAAGCGATGATAGTCTAACTTAATTGAAACTTTCAGGCCTATTTGTACCTACCAAGAAGAGATAAGCCAATCAAAATTAATTTGGGCAAGCCCTAATGATTAAACACATGAGTGATATCATGGACCTTATAATATAATAATGTATTATAAGGTCCATGGTGATATCTTTGTGAGGTGTTGAGCGGATGAGGGCCATACTATATACCGGAAAACAACCGGAAAACAACCGGAAAACACTGAATACCGGAAAACACCGGAAAAACACTAAATACCGGAAAACATCCTAAATACCGGAAAACACCCTAAATAGGTAACCCGGAGCCTGGTCCTCTGTGTGCGGTTTTGGACCAAGTGAGCGCCGATGAAGGAAGGTCAAGGTCATTACGATGTTCGTTTTACAAATAGCCCCCCGCCCCCCCCCAAAAAAAAATTAAAAAAAAATCCAATTTTTTGTTCTCCAAAATTTTGTTGATGCCTATTATGTTTTGAATGTTTTAAAAGACGCAATCATTCTACCTCCATCATTGACCATATTATATTTTGTATTTTAATTTTTGTTTTCAGTAAATTTCAGTAAATTTCAGTAAATTTCAGTGTTTCAGTATTTCAGTATTTCAGTAAATTAAACACTGCCCTCGAGGGCCCCATTATATGCCGGTTGCGCCGGTCTCCTGATTCTTAACAGTAACGCTGGAATCAGGGTGGTGCGAATTAGTGGAAGGCGCGACTAGGCCAACTCCTCCCTAGGTAACAAAAAAATCGCATCATAAAACAGCAAGTATCATCAAAAGCGAGTTAATAAATCTCTGAATAGTTCGAGTTGAATTTCCAGGTTTAACCACTATGTGTCCTAATCACCAAACGAAATGGATGCCACGCAATTCTTGGACAGGCTGTAATCTTAAAAGTGTCTATCCTTTCCAAGAGCTATCCATCTCGTTGGAAGGGCTAAAAATCTACTTGTTTCTGAGCTTACTTTCATTCCAGGATCAAATATAATCACTTGAATCATAATAATATTCAACATATTCCATCATATTCCGAGGGCCGCACACAGGATTTTTTTTTGGATTACTTTTCGAGCTTTTTTCCCCAACTTTTGACCAGTTTTCCTTGAGAAAACCCCAACTTTCGCCCAATTGTCCATGAGAAAAGTACATACTCTATCTTATTACATTGACGGGAAGTGGTAAGCTGGACGTCTGTAAAAAGGGTTGATCGATAAACTTTTAAGGAAGCAATTGTTGTTTTTGTTTGTGAAATAGAGGACTCTAGCCGATGAGGCTACTTTCTCCCAGAGAACCTTCGCCAACCAATTTGTTTTATGTACTACTATCGTAATAAAACATTACTATGTTAACCACTTCCTGGTGGCTGAAGACTTACACCGAATGCGTATTCGGAAAAATGTTTTTTCCGACAATCGATATTCGAGATGTCTTCTGTTGCACAAATTATACTGCACTGTGTAAGAACTTGCATCCTTTGATCTGAAGATTGTAGATGGAAAAGTATCATTTGCACTATTTCAAAGTAAACCTGCATTTTCGTATATCATCCCGTAATTTGTGATTAATTAATATGGCTTGAGGAACGAGAGATCTATGTTCGTCACGTGACTGGACAATTCCACCCCCGTCCCACTCTGACGATGATCCCTCCCGGAGCGACGCGGCGCGGCGCGCTCTCTAAAAAAATCTCGGGCACAGTTTACTCTTCTAAGTTTTCCGGTCGCTATTTAGTAACCCGGAGTTTGGTCCTCGTGCGTGGTTTTGGACCAGGTGAGCGCTGATGAAATAAGTTCATTAACATACAAGCAAGCGATCGCCTACGGTCAAAGAAAAATTTCTTTTCATTTTAAAAATTTCTTCTCCAAAATTTTTCCGAAAAAAATTTTAAATTTTTATCCAGTATTTTTCTCTGTAAAATTATTTTCTTTGGAATGTTTTTTTTGTAAAACCAATTTTTCGGAAAAATTCGAATTTTTTGTTTTGTGACAGAAATTTTTTTTCCTCAAAACATTTTGGAGAAAAAAAAATCGGAATTTTCAGATTTTTTTAAACAATTTCTTCTCCAAAATTTCTCTCAAAAAAAAAAATTCTAAATTTTTTTCCAGTATTTTTCTCTTTAAAATTATTTTCTATTGAATGTTTTTTTGTAAAACCAATTTTTCGGAAAAATTCGAATTTTTTTTTTTTGGAGAAAAAAAAATCGGAATTTTTTTTTTTGGGGGGGGGGGGGGGGGCTATTTGTAAAACGAACATCGTAATGACCTTGACCTTCCTTCATCGGCCCTCACTAGGTCCAAAACCGCACACAGAGGACCAGGCTCCGGGTTACCTATTTAGGGTGTTTTCCGGTATTTAGGATGTTTTCCGGTATTTTGTGTTTTTCCGGTATTCAGTATAAAATGGTGTTTTCAAGTTGTTTTCTGCTGTTTTCCGGTTGTTTTCCGGTGTTTTCCTGTGTTTTCCGGTATATAGTATTGCCGTTTTATTGTTTGTGGTGTCTGTACCGTGTATGGGTCGGCCCCAATAAACGCACATATCCGACGGCTAGCCCTAAGCTTCCACTGTAGTAATACAGATTTAACTCAAAATGGAAAACAAACTAACGATAAGGGAAGCGACTCAATAAAAAAGAAAAAAGGGACTATTTCACTATCATACTAGTGTGAGTCATGATCGGCTATGTACTACATGAAACCTATATAAATAACCATTTTGTCATTTTCGTGAAATGTAGAAAACAGCAAAGTAAAATTAAATGACCTTTGTACTGTAGTTGTCAAAATTAGGGATCAAAACATTAAAAGCTTGTGAAAAAATGCAATTGTATTAATAATTGATAACCCTTGAGGTTGGAAAAATATTTTTTAATAGAACAATAAGCAAAAAATGGACAACTTTAGAACCAAATTCGGATGAGTTAGTTCTATAGAAAACTATAGTTTTACCACCAAATCTATAGGAACCATAGCTGAAATGAGAATACAAGTTAGTGCTATAGCAAACTATAGTTTTTACCACAAAGGCTATAGAAAACTGAAGGATTACTCAACTGACTCGAGGATACAAGTTAGTTCTATAGAAAACTGTAGCAGCACCATCTGTAGGTATTTTTTCCAATAGTTTCTTATGATATTCTATAGAATCCTATAGGAAATTACACTTGGAAAATATTCGTCTACCAATCCTACACAAAACTATTGTACATGTTTTTGAATCTATATAGTCATGTGAAAAAAACTACAAAATGAATTCATTTTCCTGCAGCATTCTATAGCATTCAATATAGTCCCACAAACTTCTATAGAAACCTGTATATTTTCTATAGGACTTTTTCATACCCACTTACCCACCGTGATCCCCCCACCCAAGAAAATGGGTGGTTAGATCAAGTCTACACTGCCCGGTATCGAAAACCGAAGTGCACCGAATGTGAACGCCGAATAACACCGAATGATTGGCGAATGTTCAAATCCTACGTCATTGATTCAAATAATTGGGCGCTATTTTTCTCTGTCACTGTTTTCCTAAATGGGCGAATTTTGACCAATATCCAAACTGAAGACAAGCCGAAAGGAAGATTTATTAGACGGTGAGTACAATTAATTTATCATTAAGCAATTATTCATTGCGAATAAGACGTTGTTAGTTGTTTTTTTTACGTTGGCTTTTGTAGCCTTCGTGTAACACTTTGACTTAGTTAGTCATTAGCATTTACTAATCATTTAGTGACTTTCCGACGACAGATAACTAGCTTACAAACCTACTAATCTACAACTAATACGAATATTTATAGTTTAAAATCTATATTATAAACTGCCTTTTTGTTTAGGGTATTCAGAAATAGAATCAGTGTTCTTTATTCTACTAATTCTAGTTAGATAATAGATCATGATCAAATCAGAATCTGAGAATGTTGAATAGTCAATTTTGTTTTAAGAATTTCACAGAAATCTTACAAGTTTTTATTTTACGAAAAAAAAGGAAGTTTCGATTACCAGGTAGGGCCTATCGGTACCAATTTCAATTTGTAGGCTAGGCACATATATGACGCAGCTGTATCATAAGGCCTGTTTGACTATTGAGTCAACTGGCGTGGTTTCAAATCCCCGGTTGTACGTGACAAGAAGTAGGGTCACTTGTCCAACCTCGATGGTTTTCTCTGGGTTTCCTCCCACTGCTAAAAACCCCTACGCACAAGCGAATTATTCAAATAAAATTAAACCATATGTTAGTCCCAAAATGACCTTGTTTGTGTCGAGTGGACGTTAAACCCATCTCTCTCTCTCTCTCTCTCTGTCTCTCTCTCTCTCTATATATATATATATATATATGACGCTGGTCTTGTGTGTCAGTATTCAAATCGGTTCTCTGAATAAATCATTAAAAGCGACAATTTGCTTGGCAAGATGGACGAAGAGCCCAGTAATGTAAAAAAAAATTATGCTTTCTGAAGTCTTGGCCCCAAAAAGTGGTACGGTCGTCTTTAACGAATACCGTATTAAAATGACAAGTCATGGTTTGGTTGGCGCGCCTTTGGTAGGCCCTGGTTTGGTCGGCGCTGGAATCCTGGTGGTGGTTGGTGGAATCCAGGTGGTGGTTGGTGGAACCTGGAACCCAGGTGGTGGTTGGTTGAATCCTATTGGTGGTTGTAGAAGCCCGGCGGTGGTTGGTAGAAGCCTGGTGGTGGTTGGTAGAAGCCCGGCGGTGGTTGGCAGAAGCCTGGTGGTGGTTGGAATCTATTTCTTAACTGAGGCCAGTCCATTGGTAGATGCGTGGGCGTGGGAAGAAGAGGACGTCTGGTGCGGGACCTATCCATGTTCCAAAGGTTGGTGAAGGTGTTTGTAATTATGCAATGGGGGAGACGAGACAATAGAGGGGAACAAAAATTGATATGTATAGGTTGTGCTCGGACCTGTTCTCTGTAATATATGTGGTGTAATATATGTGAATGTAAGGCCTAAATGTAAGTTAAACTAATATATATGCAGTTCTGTTCTTTACCAGATATTCGGCGATGCTAAGACAAAGAATGTGGAATTAAATGGCGGATTGATTAATGCTTGTGCTCAATCGTTTATAGTAATTTCTCTGAATTGTAACGTGACGGAATGAAATTGGAAGAACAGTAACTGTGAAAATACAATGAATCGTTAGAATTTAAGTGTTTATTGATCACACCGTGTGTAGTGTGGTTAAATCCCAATAATACAGTTCAAAAAAGAAAAAATTAACAAGTATAACAAAAGTGTGGGGGTTACATAAAATATACAATAAATATACAAAAAGAAAAAAATCTTACATGAAATATAGTAGTGAAGCGATGATAGTCTAACTTAATTGAAACTTTCAGGCCTATTTGTACCTACCAAGAAGAGATAAGCCAATCAAAATTAATTTGGGCAAGCCCTAATGATTAAACACATGAGTGATATCATGGACCTTATAATATAATAATGTATTATAAGGTCCATGGTGATATCTTTGTGAGGTGTTGAGCGGATGAGGGCCATACTATATACCGGAAAACAACCGGAAAACAACCGGAAAACACTGAATACCGGAAAACACCGGAAAAACACTAAATACCGGAAAACATCCTAAATACCGGAAAACACCCTAAATAGGTAACCCGGAGCCTGGTCCTCTGTGTGCGGTTTTGGACCAAGTGAGCGCCGATGAAGGAAGGTCAAGGTCATTACGATGTTCGTTTTACAAATAGCCCCCCGCCCCCCCCCAAAAAAAATTAAAAAAAAATCCAATTTTTTGTTCTCCAAAATTTTGTTGATGCCTATTATGTTTTGAATGTTTTAAAAGACGCAATCATTCTACCTCCATCATTGACCATATTATATTTTGTATTTTAATTTCTGTTTTCAGTAAATTTCAGTAAATTTCAGTAAATTTCAGTGTTTCAGTATTTCAGTAAATTAAACACTGCCCTCGAAGGGCCCCATTATATGCCGGTTGCGCCGGTCTCCTGATTCTTAACAGTAACGCTGGAATCAGGGTGGTGCGAATTAGTGGAAGGCGCGACTAGGCCAACTCCTCCCTAGGTAACAAAAAAATCGCATCATAAAACAGCAAGTATCATCAAAAGCGAGTTAATAAATCTCTGAATAGTTCGAGTTGAATTTCCAGGTTTAACCACTATGTGTCCTAATCACCAAACGAAATGGATGCCACGCAATTCTTGGACAGGCTGTAATCTTAAAAGTGTCTATCCTTTCCAAGAGCTATCCATCTCGTTGGAAGGGCTAAAAATCTACTTGTTTCTGAGCTTACTTTCATTCCAGGATCAAATATAATCACTTGAATCATAATAATATTCAACATATTCCATCATATTCCGAGGGCCGCACACAGGATTTTTTTTTGGATTACTTTTCGAGCTTTTTTCCCCAACTTTTGACCAGTTTTCCTTGAGAAAACCCCAACTTTCGCCCAATTGTCCATGAGAAAAGTACATACTCTATCTTATTACATTGACGGGAAGTGGTAAGCTGGACGTCTGTAAAAAGGGTTGATCGATAAACTTTTAAGGAAGCAATTGTTGTTTTTGTTTGTGAAATAGAGGACTCTAGCCGATGAGGCTACTTTCTCCCAGAGAACCTTCGCCAACCAATTTGTTTTATGTACTACTATCGTAATAAAACATTACTATGTTAACCACTTCCTGGTGGCTGAAGACTTACACCGAATGCGTATTCGGAAAAATGTTTTTTCCGACAATCGATATTCGAGATGTCTTCTGTTGCACAAATTATACTGCACTGTGTAAGAACTTGCATCCTTTGATCTGAAGATTGTAGATGGAAAAGTATCATTTGCACTATTTCAAAGTAAACCTGCATTTTCGTATATCATCCCGTAATTTGTGATTAATTAATATGGCTTGAGGAACGAGAGATCTATGTTCGTCACGTGACTGGACAATTCCACCCCCGTCCCACTCTGACGATGATCCCTCCCGGAGCGACGCGGCGCGGCGCGCTCTCTAAAAAAATCTCGGGCACAGTTTACTCTTCTAAGTTTTCCGGTCGCTATTTAGTAACCCGGAGTTTGGTCCTCGTGCGTGGTTTTGGACCAGGTGAGCGCTGATGAAATAAGTTCATTAACATACAAGCAAGCGATCGCCTACGGTCAAAGAAAAATTTCTTTTCATTTTAAAAATTTCTTCTCCAAAATTTTTCCGAAAAAAATTTTAAATTTTTATCCAGTATTTTTCTCTGTAAAATTATTTTCTTTGGAATGTTTTTTTTGTAAAACCAATTTTTCGGAAAAATTCGAATTTTTTGTTTTGTGACAGAAATTTTTTTTCCTCAAAACATTTTGGAGAAAAAAAAATCGGAATTTTCAGATTTTTTTAAACAATTTCTTTTCCAAAATTTCTCTCAAAAAAAAAAATTCTAAATTTTTTTCCAGTATTTTTCTCTTTAAAATTATTTTCTATTGAATGTTTTTTTGTAAAACCAATTTTTCGGAAAAATTCGAATTTTTTTTTTTTGGAGAAAAAAAAATCGGAATTTTTTTTTTTTTGGGGGGGGGGGGCTATTTGTAAAACGAACATCGTAATGACCTTGACCTTCCTTCATCGGCCCTCACTAGGTCCAAAACCGCACACAGAGGACCAGGCTCCGGGTTACCTATTTAGGGTGTTTTCCGGTATTTAGGATGTTTTCCGGTATTTTGTGTTTTTCCGGTATTCAGTATAAAATGGTGTTTTCAAGTTGTTTTCTGCTGTTTTCCGGTTGTTTTCCGGTGTTTTCCTGTGTTTTCCGGTATATAGTATTGCCGTTTTATTGTTTGTGGTGTCTGTACCGTGTATGGGTCGGCCCCAATAAACGCACATATCCGACGGCTAGCCCTAAGCTTCCACTGTAGTAATACAGATTTAACTCAAAATGGAAAACAAACTAACGATAAGGGAAGCGACTCAATAAAAAAGAAAAAAGGGACTATTTCACTATCATACTAGTGTGAGTCATGATCGGCTATGTACTACATGAAACCTATATAAATAACCATTTTGTCATTTTCGTGAAATGTAGAAAACAGCAAAGTAAAATTAAATGACCTTTGTACTGTAGTTGTCAAAATTAGGGATCAAAACATTAAAAGCTTGTGAAAAAATGCAATTGTATTAATAATTGATAACCCTTGAGGTTGGAAAAATATTTTTTAATAGAAAAATAAGCAAAAAATGGACAACTTTAGAACCAAATTCGGATGAGTTAGTTCTATAGAAAACTATAGTTTTACCACCAAATCTATAGGAACCATAGCTGAAATGAGAATACAAGTTAGTGCTATAGCAAACTATAGTTTTTACCACAAAGGCTATAGAAAACTGAAGGATTACTCAACTGACTCGAGGATACAAGTTAGTTCTATAGAAAACTGTAGCAGCACCATCTGTAGGTATTTTTTCCAATAGTTTCTTATGATATTCTATAGAATCCTATAGGAAATTACACTTGGAAAATATTCGTCTACCAATCCTACACAAAACTATTGTACATGTTTTTGAATCTATATAGTCATGTGAAAAAAACTACAAAATGAATTCATTTTCCTGCAGCATTCTATAGCATTCAATATAGTCCCACAAACTTCTATAGAAACCTGTATATTTTCTATAGGACTTTTTCATACCCACTTACCCACCGTGATCCCCCCACCCAAGAAAATGGGTGGTTAGATCAAGTCTACACTGCCCGGTATCGAAAACCGAAGTGCACCGAATGTGAACGCCGAATAACACCGAATGATTGGCGAATGTTCAAATCCTACGTCATTGATTCAAATAATTGGGCGCTATTTTTCTCTGTCACTGTTTTCCTAAATGGGCGAATTTTGACCAATATCCAAACTGAAGACAAGCCGAAAGGAAGATTTATTAGACGGTGAGTACAATTAATTTATCATTAAGCAATTATTCATTGCGAATAAGACGTTGTTAGTTGTTTTTTTTACGTTGGCTTTTGTAGCCTTCGTGTAACACTTTGACTTAGTTAGTCATTAGCATTTACTAATCATTTAGTGACTTTCCGACGACAGATAACTAGCTTACAAACCTACTAATCTACAACTAATACGAATATTTATAGTTTAAAATCTATATTATAAACTGCCTTTTTGTTTAGGGTATTCAGAAATAGAATCAGTGTTCTTTATTCTACTAATTCTAGTTAGATAATAGATCATGATCAAATCAGAATCTGAGAATGTTGAATTTTGTTTTAAGAATTTCACAGAAATCTTACAAGTTTTTATTTTACGAAAAAAAAGGAAGTTTCGATTACCAGGTAGGGCCTATCGGTACCAATTTCAATTTGTAGGCTAGGCACATATATGACGCAGCTGTATCATAAGGCCTGTTTGACTATTGAGTCAACTGGCGTGGTTTCAAATCCCCGGTTGTACGTGACAAGAAGTAGGGTCACTTGTCCAACCTCGATGGTTTTCTCTGGGTTTCCTCCCACTGCTAAAAACCCCTACGCACAAGCGAATTATTCAAATAAAATTAAACCATATGTTAGTCCCAAAATGACCTTGTTTGTGTCGAGTGGACGTTAAACCCATCTCTCTCTCTCTCTCTCTGTCTCTCTCTCTCTATATATATATATATATATATATGACGCTGGTCTTGTGTGTCAGTATTCAAATCGGTTCTCTGAATAAATCATTAAAAGCGACAATTTGCTTGGCAAGATGGACGAAGAGCCCAGTAATGTAAAAAAAAATTATGCTTTCTGAAGTCTTGGCCCCAAAAAGTGGTACGGTCGTCTTTAACGAATACCGTATTAAAATGACAAGTCATGGTTTGGTTGGCGCTCCTTTGGTAGGCCCTGGTTTGGTCGGCGCTGGAATCCTGGTGGTGGTTGGTGGAATCCAGGTGGTGGTTGGTGGAACCTGGAACCCAGGTGGTGGTTGGTTGAATCCTATTGGTGGTTGTAGAAGCCCGGCGGTGGTTGGTAGAAGCCTGGTGGTGGTTGGTAGAAGCCCGGCGGTGGTTGGCAGAAGCCTGGTGGTGGTTGGAATCTATTTCTTAACTGAGGCCAGTCCATTGGTAGATGCGTGGGCGTGGGAAGAAGAGGACGTCTGGTGCGGGACCTATCCATGTTCCAAAGGTTGGTGAAGGTGTTTGTAATTATGCAATGGGGGAGACGAGACAATAGAGGGGAACAAAAATTGATATGTATAGGTTGTGCTCGGACCTGTTCTCTGTAATATATGTGGTGTAATATATGTGAATGTAAGGCCTAAATGTAAGTTAAACTAATATATATGCAGTTCTGTTCTTTACCAGATATTCGGCGATGCTAAGACAAAGAATGTGGAATTAAATGGCGGATTGATTAAGGCTTGTGCTCAATCGTTTATAGTAATTTCTCTGAATTGTAACGTGACGGAATGAAATTGGAAGAACAGTAACTGTGAAAATACAATGAATCGTTAGAATTTAAGTGTTTATTGATCACACCGTGTGTAGTGTGGTTAAATCCCAATAATACAGTTCAAAAAAGAAAAAATTAACAAGTATAACAAAAGTGTGGGGGTTACATAAAATATACAATAAATATACAAAAAGAAAAAAATCTTACATGAAATATAGTAGTGAAGCGATGATAGTCTAACTTAATTGAAACTTTCAGGCCTATTTGTACCTACCAAGAAGAGATAAGCCAATCAAAATTAATTTGGGCAAGCCCTAATGATTAAACACATGAGTGATATCATGGACCTTATAATATAATAATGTATTATAAGGTCCATGGTGATATCTTTGTGAGGTGTTGAGCGGATGAGGGCCATACTATATACCGGAAAACAACCGGAAAACAACCGGAAAACACTGAATACCGGAAAACACCGGAAAAACACTAAATACCGGAAAACATCCTAAATACCGGAAAACACCCTAAATAGGTAACCCGGAGCCTGGTCCTCTGTGTGCGGTTTTGGACCAAGTGAGCGCCGATGAAGGAAGGTCAAGGTCATTACGATGTTCGTTTTACAAATAGCCCCCCGCCCCCCCAAAAAAAAATTTAAAAAAAATCCAATTTTTTGTTCTCCAAAATTTTGTTGATGCCTATTATGTTTTGAATGTTTTAAAAGACGCAATCATTCTACCTCCATCATTGACCATATTATATTTTGTATTTTAATTTTTGTTTTCAGTAAATTTCAGTAAATTTCAGTGTTTCAGTATTGCAGTAAATTAAACACTGCCCTCGAAGGGCCCCATTATATGCCGGTTGCGCCGGTCTCCTGATTCTTAACAGTAACGCTGGAATCAGGGTGGTGCGAATTAGTGGAAGGCGCGACTAGGCCAACTCCTCCCTAGGTAACAAAAAAATCGCATCATAAAACAGCAAGTATCATCAAAAGCGAGTTAATAAATCTCTGAATAGTTCGAGTTGAATTTCCACTATGTGTCCTAATCACCAAACGAAATGGATGCCACGCAATTCTTGGACAGGCTGTAATCTTAAAAGTGTCTATCCTTTCCAAGAGCTATCCATCTCGTTGGAAGGGCTAAAAATCTACTTGTTTCTGAGCTTACTTTCATTCCAGGATCAAATATAATCACTTGAATCATAATAATATTCAACATATTCCATCATATTCCGAGGGCCGCACACAGGATTTTTTTTTGGATTACTTTTCGAGCTTTTTTCCCCAACTTTTGACCAGTTTTCCTTGAGAAAACCCCAACTTTCGCCCAATTGTCCATGAGAAAAGTACATACTCTATCTTATTACATTGACGGGAAGTGGTAAGCTGGACGTCTGTAAAAAGGGTTGATCGATAAACTTTTAAGGAAGCAATTGTTGTTTTTGTTTGTGAAATAGAGGACTCTAGCCGATGAGGCTACTTTCTCCCAGAGAACCTTCGCCAACCAATTTGTTTTATGTACTACTATCGTAATAAAACATTACTATGTTAACCACTTCCTGGTGGCTGAAGACTTACACCGAATGCGTATTCGGAAAAATGTTTTTTCCGACAATCGATATTCGAGATGTCTTCTGTTGCACAAATTATACTGCACTGTGTAAGAACTTGCATCCTTTGATCTGAAGATTGTAGATGGAAAAGTATCATTTGCACTATTTCAAAGTAAACCTGCATTTTCGTATATCATCCCGTAATTTGTGATTAATTAATATGGCTTGAGGAACGAGAGATCTATGTTCGTCACGTGACTGGACAATTCCACCCCCGTCCCACTCTGACGATGATCCCTCCCGGAGCGACGCGGCGCGGCGCGCTCTCTAAAAAAATCTCGGGCACAGTTTACTCTTCTAAGTTTTCCGGTCGCTATTTAGTAACCCGGAGTTTGGTCCTCGTGCGTGGTTTTGGACCAGGTGAGCGCTGATGAAATAAGTTCATTAACATACAAGCAAGCGATCGCCTACGGTCAAAGAAAAATTTCTTTTCATTTTAAAAATTTCTTCTCCAAAATTTTTCCGAAAAAAATTTTAAATTTTTATCCAGTATTTTTCTCTGTAAAATTATTTTCTTTGGAATGTTTTTTTTGTAAAACCAATTTTTCGGAAAAATTCGAATTTTTTGTTTTGTGACAGAAATTTTTTTTCCTCAAAACATTTTGGAGAAAAAAAAATCGGAATTTTCAGATTTTTTTAAACAATTTCTTCTCCAAAATTTCTCTCAAAAAAAAAAATTCTAAATTTTTTTCCAGTATTTTTCTCTTTAAAATTATTTTCTATTGAATGTTTTTTTGTAAAACCAATTTTTCGGAAAAATTCGAATTTTTTTTTTTTGGAGAAAAAAAAATCGGAATTTTTTTTTTTTTTGAGGGGGGGGGGCTATTTGTAAAATGAACATCGTAATGACCTTGACCTTCCTTCATCGGCCCTCACTAGGTCCAAAACCGCACACAGAGGACCAGGCTCCGGGTTACCTATTTAGGGTGTTTTCCGGTATTTAGGATGTTTTCCGGTATTTTGTGTTTTTCCGGTATTCAGTATAAAATAGTGTTTTCAAGTTGTTTTCTGCTGTTTTCCGGTTGTTTTCCGGTGTTTTCCTGTGTTTTCCGGTATATAGTATTGCCGTTTTATTGTTTGTGGTGTCTGTACCGTGTATGGGTCGGCCCCAATAAACGCACATATCCGACGGCTAGCCCTAAGCTTCCACTGTAGTAATACAGATTTAACTCAAAATGGAAAACAAACTAACGATAAGGGAAGCGACTCAATAAAAAAGAAAAAAGGGACTATTTCACTATCATACTAGTGTGAGTCATGATCGGCTATGTACTACATGAAACCTATATAAATAACCATTTTGTCATTTTCGTGAAATGTAGAAAACAGCAAAGTAAAATTAAATGACCTTTGTACTGTAGTTGTCAAAATTAGGGATCAAAACATTAAAAGCTTGTGAAAAAATGCAATTGTATTAATAATTGATAACCCTTGAGGTTGGAAAAATATTTTTTAATAGAAAAATAAGCAAAAAATGGACAACTTTAGAACCAAATTCGGATGAGTTAGTTCTATAGAAAACTATAGTTTTACCACCAAATCTATAGGAACCATAGCTGAAATGAGAATACAAGTTAGTGCTATAGCAAACTATAGTTTTTACCACAAAGGCTATAGAAAACTGAAGGATTACTCAACTGACTCGAGGATACAAGTTAGTTCTATAGAAAACTGTAGCAGCACCATCTGTAGGTATTTTTTCCAATAGTTTCTTATGATATTCTATAGAATCCTATAGGAAATTACACTTGGAAAATATTCGTCTACCAATCCTACACAAAACTATTGTACATGTTTTTGAATCTATATAGTCATGTGAAAAAAACTACAAAATGAATTCATTTTCCTGCAGCATTCTATAGCATTCAATATAGTCCCACAAACTTCTATAGAAACCTGTATATTTTCTATAGGACTTTTTCATACCCACTTACCCACCGTGATCCCCCCACCCAAGAAAATGGGTGGTTAGATCAAGTCTACACTGCCCGGTATCGAAAACCGAAGTGCACCGAATGTGAACGCCGAATAACACCGAATGATTGGCGAATGTTCAAATCCTACGTCATTGATTCAAATAATTGGGCGCTATTTTTCTCTGTCACTGTTTTCCTAAATGGGCGAATTTTGACCAATATCCAAACTGAAGACAAGCCGAAAGGAAGATTTATTAGACGGTGAGTACAATTAATTTATCATTAAGCAATTATTCATTGCGAATAAGACGTTGTTAGTTGTTTTTTTTACGTTGGCTTTTGTAGCCTTCGTGTAACACTTTGACTTAGTTAGTCATTAGCATTTACTAATCATTTAGTGACTTTCCGACGACAGATAACTAGCTTACAAACCTACTAATCTACAACTAATACGAATATTTATAGTTTAAAATCTATATTATAAACTGCCTTTTTGTTTAGGGTATTCAGAAATAGAATCAGTGTTCTTTATTCTACTAATTCTAGTTAGATAATAGATCATGATCAAATCAGAATCTGAGAATGTTGAATAGTCAATTTTGTTTTAAGAATTTCACAGAAATCTTACAAGTTTTTATTTTACGAAAAAAAAGGAAGTTTCGATTACCAGGTAGGGCCTATCGGTACCAATTTCAATTTGTAGGCTAGGCACATATATGACGCAGCTGTATCATAAGGCCTGTTTGACTATTGAGTCAACTGGCGTGGTTTCAAATCCCCGGTTGTACGTGACAAGAAGTAGGGTCACTTGTCCAACCTCGATGGTTTTCTCTGGGTTTCCTCCCACTGCTAAAAACCCCTACGCACAAGCGAATTATTCAAATAAAATTAAACCATATGTTAGTCCCAAAATGACCTTGTTTGTGTCGAGTGGACGTTAAACCCATCTCTCTCTCTCTCTCTGTCTCTCTCTCTCTCTCTCTCTCTATATATATATATATATGACGCTGGTCTTGTGTGTCAGTATTCAAATCGGTTCTCTGAATAAATCATTAAAAGCGACAATTTGCTTGGCAAGATGGACGAAGAGCCCAGTAATGTAAAAAAAATTTATGCTTTCTGAAGTCTTGGCCCCAAAAAGTGGTACGGTCGTCTTTAACGAATACCGTATTAAAATGACAAGTCATGGTTTGGTTGGCGCTCCTTTGGTAGGCCCTGGTTTGGTCGGCGCTGGAATCCTGGTGGTGGTTGGTGGAATCCAGGTGGTGGTTGGTGGAACCTGGAACCCAGGTGGTGGTTGGTTGAATCCTATTGGTGGTTGTAGAAGCCCGGCGGTGGTTGGTAGAAGCCTGGTGGTGGTTGGTAGAAGCCCGGCGGTGGTTGGCAGAAGCCTGGTGGTGGTTGGAATCTATTTCTTAACTGAGGCCAGTCCATTGGTAGATGCGTGGGCGTGGGAAGAAGAGGACGTCTGGTGCGGGACCTATCCATGTTCCAAAGGTTGGTGAAGGTGTTTGTAATTATGCAATGGGGGAGACGAGACAATAGAGGGGAACAAAAATTGATATGTATAGGTTGTGCTCGGACCTGTTCTCTGTAATATATGTGGTGTAATATATGTGAATGTAAGGCCTAAATGTAAGTTAAACTAATATATATGCAGTTCTGTTCTTTACCAGATATTCGGCGATGCTAAGACAAAGAATGTGGAATTAAATGGCGGATTGATTAAGGCTTGTGCTCAATCGTTTATAGTAATTTCTCTGAATTGTAACGTGACGGAATGAAATTGGAAGAACAGTAACTGTGAAAATACAATGAATCGTTAGAATTTAAGTGTTTATTAAACACACCGTGTGTAGTGTGGTTAAATCCCAATAATACAGTTCAAAAAAGAAAAAATTAACAAGTATAACAAAAGTGTGGGGGTTACATAAAATATACAATAAATATACAAAAAGAAAAAAATCTTACATGAAATATAGTAGTGAAGCGATGATAGTCTAACTTAATTGAAACTTTCAGGCCTATTTGTACCTACCAAGAAGAGATAAGCCAATCAAAATTAATTTGGGCAAGCCCTAATGATTAAACACATGAGTGATATCATGGACCTTATAATATAATAATGTATTATAAGGTCCATGGTGATATCTTTGTGAGGTGTTGAGCGGATGAGGGCCATACTATATACCGGAAAACAACCGGAAAACAACCGGAAAACACTGAATACCGGAAAACACCGGAAAAACACTAAATACCGGAAAACATCCTAAATACCGGAAAACACCCTAAATAGGTAACCCGGAGCCTGGTCCTCTGTGTGCGGTTTTGGACCAAGTGAGCGCCGATGAAGGAAGGTCAAGGTCATTACGATGTTCGTTTTACAAATAGCCCCCCGCCCCCCCAAAAAAAAATTTTAAAAAAATCCAATTTTTTGTTCTCCAAAATTTTGTTGATGCCTATTATGTTTTGAATGTTTTAAAAGACGCAATCATTCTACCTCCATCATTGACCATATTATATTTTGTATTTTAATTTTTGTTTTCAGTAAATTTCAGTAAATTTCAGTGTTTCAGTATTTCAGTAAATTAAACACTGCCCTCGAAGGGCCCCATTATATGCCGGTTGCGCCGGTCTCCTGATTCTTACCAGTAACGCTGGAATCAGGGTGGTGCGAATTAGTGGAAGGCGCGACTAGGCCAACTCCTCCCTAGGTAAGAAAAATATCGCATCATAAAACAGCAAGTATCATCAAAAGCGAGTTAATAAATCTCTGAATAGTTCGAGTTGAATTCCCAGGTTTAACCACTATGTGTCCTAATCACCAAACGAAATGGATGCCACGCAATTCTTGGACAGGCTGTAATCTTAAAAGTGTCTATCCTTTCCAAGAGCTATCCATCTCGTTGGAAGGGCTAAAAATCTACTTGTTTCTGAGCTTACTTTCATTCCAGGATCAAATATAATCACTTGAATCATAATAATATTCAACATATTCCATCATATTCCGAGGGCCGCACACAGGATTTTTTTTTTGATTACTTTTCGAGCTTTTTTCCCCAACTTTTGACCAGTTTTCCTTGAGAAAACCCCAACTTTCGCCCAATTGTCCATGAGAAAAGTACATACTCTATCTTATTACATTGACGGGAAGTGGTAAGCTGGACGTCTGTAAAAAGGGTTGATCGATAAACTTTTAAGGAAGCATTTGTTGTTTTTGTTTGTGAAATAGAGGACTCTAGCCGATGAGGCTACTTTCTCCCAGAGAACCTTCGCCAACCAATTTGTTTTATGTACTACTATCGTAATAAAACATTACTATGTTAACCACTTCCTGGTGGCTGAAGACTTACACCGAATGCGTATTCGGAAAAAAATGTCCCCGAGAAAATGTTTTTTCCGACAATCGATATTCGAGATGTCTTCTGTTGCACAAATTATACTGCACTGTGTAAGAACTTGCATCCTTTGATCTGAAGATTGTAGATGGAAAAGTATCATTTGCACTATTTCAAAGTAAACCTGCATTTTCGTATATCATCCCGTAATTTGTGATTAATTAATATGGCTTGAGGAACGAGAGATCTATGTTCGTCACGTGACTGGACAATTCCACCCCCGTCCCACTCTGACGATGATCCCTCCCGGAGCGACGCGGCGCGGCGCGCTCTCTAAAAAAATCTCGGGCACAGTTTACTCTTCTAAGTTTTCCGGTCGCTATTTAGTAACCCGGAGTTTGGTCCTCGTGCGTGGTTTTGGACCAGGTGAGCGCTGATGAAATAAGTTCATTAACATACAAGCAAGCGATCGCCTACGGTCAAAGAAAAATTTCTTTTCATTTTAAAAATTTCTTCTCCAAAATTTTTCCGAAAAAAATTTTAAATTTTTATCCAGTATTTTTCTCTGTAAAATTATTTTCTTTGGAATGTTTTTTTTGTAAAACCAATTTTTCGGAAAAATTCGAATTTTTTGTTTTGTGACAGAAATTTTTTTTCCTCAAAACATTTTGGAGAAAAAAAAATCGGAATTTTCAGATTTTTTTAAACAATTTCTTCTCCAAAATTTCTCTCAAAAAAAAAAATTCTAAATTTTTTTCCAGTATTTTTCTCTTTAAAATTATTTTCTATTGAATGTTTTTTTGTAAAACCAATTTTTCGGAAAAATTCGAATTTTTTTTTTTTGGAGAAAAAAAAATCGGAATTTTTTTTTTTTTTTTTGGGGGGGGGGGGGCTATTTGTAAAACGAACATCGTAATGACCTTGACCTTCCTTCATCGGCCCTCACTTGGTCCAAAACCGCACACAGAGGACCAGGCTCCGGGTTACCTATTTAGGGTGTTTTCCGGTATTTAGGATGTTTTCCGGTATTTTGTGTTTTTCCGGTATTCAGTATAAAATGGTGTTTTCAAGTTGTTTTCTGCTGTTTTCCGGTTGTTTTCTGGTGTTTTCCTGTGTTTTCCGGTATATAGTATTGCCGTTTTATTGTTTGTGGTGTCTGTACCGTGTATGGGTCGGCCCCAATAAACGCACATATCCGACGGGTAGCCCTAAGCTTCCACTGTAGTAATACAGATTTAACTCAAAATGGAAAACAAACTAACGAAGAGGGAAGCGACTCAATAAAAAAGAAAAAAGGGACTATTTCACTATCATACTAGTGTGAGTCATGATCGGCTATGTACTACATGAAACCTTTATAAATAACCATTTTGTCATTTTCGTGAAATGTAGAAAACAGCAAAGTAAAATTAAATGACCTTTGTACTGTAGTTGTCAAAATTAGGGATCAAAACATTAAAAGCTTGTGAAAAAATGCAATTGTATTAATAATTGATAACCCTTGAGGTTGGAAAAATATTTTTTAATAGAAAAATAAGCAAAAAATGGACAACTTTAGAACCAAATTCGAATGATCTGCTATTCGGACAATAATTGATTTGGACAGACAAAACTTTTGGCATTAGTAGGACCAATCTGGTTTGTCCTATACTCCGAATTTGCAGTTTCTACAGTTAATTCTACCTTGGTACTGGCCGGATACCCAACTCTCTCTGAAAGTTGAATTTAAAGAAAACCAATGTTTGAGATATGCTATAGCTCGTTCTTTGCAGGGACTAGGGCCAAAGTCCAATGTAACCCACAACTAGTAACCTTCCTACTTACAAAATAAAAAACAAAATTGACCGAAACAGGCATATTAAAAACAGGAGAAATAAATTAAAAACACTAAAAATTGGGATAAAGTGTCCCGTTTATCAATACCCCAGATGGAGTATATGTATTAACATCTTTACAAATTTAATATATTCCATTTAGTCGTTATCACGGGTGATTTAGACATGAGAAAAACATAGTAAAATGAGATTTAGAGTCCACTGGACACAAACTAGATCATTTTGTGACTAACATATTGTGATGCATATCTATGGATATCTTTACAAAGTTAATATATTCCATTCAGTCGTTAGCAATGTTGATTTTGACTTAAGAGAGAGAAAGAAGTGGGGTTTAAGGTCACTCGACACAAACTAGGTCATTTTGGGTCTAACATATGGTACAATTTTATTTCAATAATACGCTTGTGCGAAAAGAGAAAATCCACGAGGTTGAACAAACAACATCTGTCACGCCAGTTAATTCAATGACAGACCTTATTTACACAAAATATATCATCTTATATGAATATGATATGGCAATGAAAGGTGAAATATGATACACGATCCAGAGTAAGCATATCTTAGCTCGTGGGTAAACGATCACTACGCTGTCAATAACCGTTGGAGGGTGGCAGTAGCATTTTCAGTATGTGGCTGGAAAAGTTCCGTGGAGAACCGGACAACCGAACCGCGATAGTTCTTGAGTGGCGGAGAACCATAACAGCTAAGTCCGTGATCATAAACTGTTAGTCGCCCGTTATGTTTTTTCACTTTCTACTTTTCGCCTTTGCAAATTCACTCTTACTTTTTCATCTTTGCATTTTCAAATATCAGAATTTCTCCATTGTAACTTCCACCACCAAAATTTCTCCAATCGAATGGACAGAGGGCGTGGTTCCGGGTACAGCCTAAGTTGACGTCATAAGACGTCAGTATTTATCGTCTCGGCTAAAATTACTACTCCATTGGGTTATTCATAACTCTTAAGAATTGCCCGATTTTATTTATTATTTTTTGGAGAAAAAAATAAATTCGTTGTCATGTCGGACAACTTTTTGTTTAATGAGTTATATCATCGAAACTTGAGGTTGGCTCATTGTCTTAATAGACCGGATGAATCTTTGACAGCACATCGGCATGGATGTGAGAGAATTTCTGGCGTTATATCTGAAATAAGTGAAACTACAAAAGAGGTGTCTGGCTGCCTTAATCAATTGATAAAAGCTTTGGAGTTATTAAACGATATAATAAATTGCAAACAAGACAATTAGGGCATGGTATAGAGTAACATCTTTTGTCAGGAAGAGTTGATCCGCCAAAGTTATTTATTCCACAAGAACAGTTACAACATTTAGTTAATAAAGATCTGTAATTTGTAGAAAATAAAAAAAATTAATTATTGTTTCACTGGGTCGGTTTCCAGAATATTTCAATTTACCTTTCCAATCGATCATGATAAGGTACGGTAGTTGTGATCACAACACATGCAGCAAAGTCTACCTGTCCACCGTCAATATTAAATTCTAATGGATTATGTAGTTATCATAAAACATGACAGTAAAGACATAAATTATTTGTTCTTTTCACATTAACTGGGGGTTAAATAATGCGAAACTAGAAACAGAAGTTATATTAATTAAAATCCAACTAGAAACAAAAGTTAATTTATATTATTGACGGTCATTTTATACTTTTGCAAAGGGGATTTTTTTTAAAACAAGTATCTGGTAGCCAGTATATGTAGGCCTAATAAGTTTTATGTGGTCTTCAATAAAAATACAGATGTGACGGTCATCTTTTGATGTTGGCGTACTAGTACTTCAAATAAAGTCACCTCTATGGTACCTACTATTAAACTATTACCTACAAATAACATATTACTTTAAATATTGTTTTATATAATTAATTAATCACCAGGTCTTTAAAAGTCAAAATCCGGTACACCTACAATGCAGTGGACGCTTACGGCTGGTCACCGGATCCATTCTCTTGATTTGATATGCTCATTGTTTGAAATATATGTGTAGCCTATATTGTGTGTCGTGTCCACGGGTTTGTATTGTGTAATTGTTTATGTCTGATGCGGTCCTCCTGCTCTTACTATTCTCTCAGCTAACCAAAGAACTCCAAATGCATCAGCCGCTTATATAAACGTAGATTTATGACGTCGTGTGCCCATAATCCCCATCAGGGAGCATTAATTTTAGCCCAGACGATCAAAATATGTTAGGTTTTCTAGTTCTTTGTTTAATTTTTATATTAATTATCACAGCTAAGCTCCCTTTTCCATATAGGACCCCCACGCGACGCCATGCCCCCCCCCCCCAAAAAAAAAACAAAACAAAACAACCCACGCATCAATCTCTGTCTTTTATTTTAATACCTCCCCTTTGCTTCGCAACAGCTATTATCAGATTCTTGCAAACCCTATGTAATGATAGTTTTTAAGACGTAATGTTGTTCGCAAAGGGTAGGTAAACGTATTAACCTAATATACATATTTCTCTCGTAACAATTAATTTTGTACCAAGTTTAATTCTACCTATTTTATTGTTATTAATATGTGGTGATATTAACCCAAATCCTGGGCCCCAAACCTTAACTGTCATGCATCTAAATACGAGAAGCATACGAAATAAAATTGATCAAATTACTGTAGAACTTAATAAGTACGACGTACGAGAGAGAGAGAGAGAGAGAGAGCGAGAGAGAGAGATGGGTTTAACGTCCACTCGACACAAACTAGGTCATTAATTTCGGGACTAACATATGGTTTAATTTTATTTCAATAATTCGCTTGCGCGTAGGGGTCTTTAGCAGTGGGAGGAAACCGGAGGACCCGGAGAAAACCCATGAGGTTGGACAGGCGACCCTACTCCTTGTCACGTACAACCGGGGATTCGAAACGACGCCAGTGACTCAATGACAGGCCTTATGATACAGCGCGCACATGCTAACCATTCGGCCTTCCAACCCCCCACGACGTACTAACAGTTTCCGAAACCTGGCTTGACGATTCAATTCCTCTATCTGATTTATACATTAATAGTTTATACATCGCGAAGATGGTAGGGGTGGCGGAGTAGCTATATTCGTTAAAAATAACCTATACTTCAAACCACACACTGATTTGATTATTAAAAACTTAGAAGCTGTCTGGGTAGAAGTTCAGTTTAATTCTAAACATATTCTGATTGGGCCTTCCAGTAAAATTGACTATTGGAAGATAAGGGCAAGGTAAAGTGACACCATTTTGTCACAACACCTGAAATGATGAAAAAATTATTTAAAAAACCAGAACAATTGCACTTGGATACAAAAGCCTAAAATAAAAAAACATTACTCACAGACAATTTTTTTTACTACCACTGGCCCTTTAAACTCATCTTGTGATCACCGAGGCGTAAATTTATGGTGAAAATATGGCAAAATCTCCAACAAACGCGATTACACCTACAAGAATTTTTTGAACTTTCTGACGTTACTTATCACACTCAACTATTGTCCAATGGTGTGTACAACAACCGTCAAGACTCGCTTTTTCAATTTACCTCTCTCTATTAATGTAATACGTATGTCATTACGTTAGGTACATACTCGCATGTGCTTAGCCATTTTGTTCTTTCGTCTCCGCCTTCTTCTTCAGTGGCCGTCTGTTGACATATCACTGAAGCACGAAAAATCGCCAGGTTGATCGAACCTCCTGAAGGAATACAAATCGAGGGAAATCAGTTGTTTACATAACTATACAACTTTAAAAAGCATAACCGTTGCATTTACTTTCTGATCACCCATTAAATACAATCCATACATCCGAAGACCGGATAAATAACCTTCACCCTTTACAGGCGATACTCCGCGTTCAAAGAGTTTTTGACTCAAGTTTATAACTTATGGAATTTAAATTGGCTGTGCCGGACTATTGCCATTCGCTGCAGAACTTACAGAAGGTGTCATTCGGCCTCCAAATGTCAACAATTAAGAAATTTGTCAAAAACTTTAATTTGTGAATATTTTGGGAGAAATGATTTGTAAGGAGAAAATTGAAAGATACTGTGGCATCATGTAGCATCGATGTCGTGTGCGATCGGATAGCCGATCCCTGGAGATGTGGGTCTTTTTAGAAAGATGGGACGAACTGTCAAAAAGTTGGTACATGTGGTTTCGTCGTCAAGTGATTTCAAATTCGTTGAATACATTTTATTTTCATATTGGTAAGTACACACTGCATTCTTGCATTGCAACTTATATTGTGGTGGTATCCATTTGGAAAAAAATAGTTTTTTTATGGCTTATCATGTATTTTGTGTGGGACTACGGAACGCCACAGATAGCAAAAGTGCCAAAGACGCCAGTCTTCAATTTATTTGCCTAATCATCTACTGGCATTTTTTAAATTAAACCTTTGCCAAAATGCATAATTATCAACTTGAAAATTAATTGTTGGATATTTTCAATTTATTCTAGTGCTATATTTTGTGGGTTTTGTATAAGTTAAAATTATCAAGTTTTTGCCTCTATATTAATATTAAATTAGCTTTTGTGTCTTATTTTATTTATTTAAAGGAGCTAAATCGCTAATATTTGGGACCTAGAAATTGACCCAAATGGATCGCAACGCATATAATAATGTAATCTAATTATACATAAACTGATTTACATTCAATTGTTTCCGTTTTGACTCAAATTTCAAATCAGTTATGTCCAGCGAAATACGGCATGAGTCTCAACCGAATGTCAATTTCTAGCGTCTGGTTATTCCAGTCTATTGCGCATGCTCTACAGATAAGATATGGCGTCACCGTTTGACAGGAGTTGTCACATGTTACAAATGACACTGAAACGCACTATGGTACACGACTCGTGTACCAATGGTAAAATGTTTATTTTGTCTTAAATATTGGATATCAGAAGCCTACCTTTTGCCGGTAATATCACAACATCAATGTTGATTTGAATTGAGAAATAATTTGCGCTTTAAACGTGTATGACTTTGAATGATATTGAGTTAGAGACCTATAGCTACTTTAAGACATGGTTTGTTAGGTTTTTCATGTTTGAAATTATTATATAATAATTATACTATTATAATTATGTGTCGTTTATGTAAGATTTGTTTCATATAAACTTTTCATTGATATACCCGTACATTTTAATTCTTATTTTACAGAATTGGACAAGATAATCTACGCAGATTATGGGGGACGTGTTGCTTTAAAGGAGGTAAATTGCTAATATTTGAGACCTAGAAATTGACACAAATGGGTAGCAATGCATATAATAATGTAATATGAATGTATATAAACTGATTTACATTCTATCGTTTCTGTTTTTACTCAAATTTCAAATCAATTATGTTCGGCGAAATATTTCAGAAGTCTGCATTCAATGGCAATCTCTAGAATCTGGTTATTCCAGTCTACAATATTAGTATTTATTGTGCATGCTCTCCAGATAAGAATATAACGTCACCGCTTAACATGACTTGTGGAATATGTCTAGCCCCGTTCTTCGAGTCCCATGTTACAAATCGCGCTGAAACGCGTTATGGTACACGATTCGTGTACCTATGGTAAAATGTTTATTTTGTCTTAAATATCGATATCAGAAGCTGTCTTTTTAAAATCTAGCATACCTAAAGCAACCATCACATAGATATACATGCCAATCAAGAACATTCCCTATCTAGACAGTGAAGTTACTCTTTTGCATAGTGATGAGTGTTGTGTATGGGCAGGGTATGCCCACAATATCACTATTACACAAACCCTGTGGGCAGGTTTACAAATCTACATCGTACCAATCCTTCTAGAAGACATGCACATTCTACATCTGTGAATGGATGTGATTCATGTATGTCAGCATCTAATTAACTAGAACATCTGATATCACATGTAGCCTACATGTATATTGATGTTTAATTATAGAATTTGTGTATGTGTTGGATTTGGAAAAGAATTGAAACATACACCTTTAAAATTTGTATTTTTCATAAATATAGGAATACTTGTCAAGTGAATGCCAGAACTGAAATGGGATTTAGGATTTGTTGACTTATGTAATAACAGGTGGGCATAAAAAATTGTAAATTATTCCATTTGATGTACATACCTGTACATAAGATGAAGTCTTTTTAAGTAAATTGGGTCGCCGAAAGGTTAACACGTGAACATTTGATCACAGGGTCTGTCATTGAGTCAAGGGGCGTAGTTTCAGTTCTCTGTTTGTATGTGACAGGCAGTAGGGTTGCCTGTCTAACCTTGTCGGTTTTCTCCGGGTCCTCCCACTGCAAAAGACACCTACGCACTAGCGAATTATTGAAATAAATTTGTACTATGAGTTAGTCCCGAAATGACCTAGTTTGTATCCAGTGGACATTAAACCTCTCTCTATCTTACACACAAATAATACATTCATCATTATGGTATCACTATATACATGTAATAAGCCTTAGCAGACATACATACATTGTAATATAGCCCTGTATTCAAGTCATGAAAATCCCCCCCCCCCCACACCAAACAAAAGGCTGCTATTATTGTAATCAGATGTCATCAGAATATGAAGGTTATTTGTACGATGTAGCACACACTATGTTAAATGCAGGTCACATTCATAGCTTTGTGTACCTCTCATATCATAGGGGAAATATTGCTGTTCACTATGCCACTAGTGGTACACCATACATCTGCAGTGAAAGTAGTGCACGAGACAAAATGGCCTTTTGTTTACAAAATATTTGAAAACTTTGAGGTCCTATAACTAAGTTTTGATACATTTTTTTCAGATTTCAAGTCTTGATGGTTGGAGTTTGATTATTTGAGCAACTTTTAGCCAGTCTAATTTTGCTGTGTTCTTTTTTATAAAGCTTGTAGCTGCGCAGTCCTGACTTAATAATTTGCTTCCTTATTTGGTAAATATTTTATTTCAAAGTCATTATTTTTTTATTTCCATCCATTTTTTATTGTTCTGTATTATCGCAGGCACATGTAGATACCAACAAATTGTCATTAAAGCTAGTGTAAATGCCTAGTGGTACACCATACATCTGCAGTGAAAGTAGTGCACGAGACAAAATGACCTTTTGTTTACAAAATATTTGAAAACTTTGAGGTCCTATAACTAAATTTTGATAAATTTTTTTCAGATTTCAAGTCTTGATGGTTGGAGTTTGATTATTTGAGCAACTTTTAGCCAGTCTAATTTTGCTGTGTTCTTTTTTATAAAGCTTGTAGCTGCGCAGTCCTGACTTATTAATTTGCTTCCTTATTTGGTAAATATTTTATTTCAAAGTCATTATTTTTTATTTCCATCCATTTTTTATTGTTCTGTATTATCTCAGGCACATGTAGATACCAACATATTGTCATTAAAGCTAGTGTAAATGCCTTTTTGAGAACCCCCCAATTCAGGTGTTGTGACAAAATGGTGTCACTTTACCTTGCCCTTAATTGAAGATAGTTTTTCAACTGTTTGTAATCTTCCAAATTCTCATGTAATTACTTTAGGTGACTTTAATATATATTTCTTAACCACTTTTAATAGTAAAATCCATGATCTAATCGGTCTATTTGACTTTTATCAGCTGGTAACCGAGCCAATCCGCGGCTATATCTCAGAGGCAGAAAAACAATTAAGTAATCCTATACATTACACTAAATTAGACCAACCCATCTTTAAGGACACCGCAACTTTAATAAACAACATCTTATATGATTTGCAGAATAAGGAATACATAACAGCAAAACAATATGATTATCTATCTGCTAAATCTGACTGCCGACAAAGACATCTCTATACACTACCAAAAATACATAAAAATCCAGAAACAGAATGGTTTATACCTAATAAATTACCCAAGGGACGCCCAATAATATCAAACTGTGGCAGCGAATCATACAACGTATCACAATATATAGACCATTTTTTATTACCCCTAGCATGCCAACACCCATCTTACCTTAAAGACACTAACGATTTCATTCAGAAAATCAAACAGTTAAGAGTCCCCGAATACAGTTAGGAAAGCATTTCTTATGAACCCGCAAGCATCCACGCCGGACGAAGAAATCCTCAAACTACTCGACATTTGTCTGAGGAGGAATGACTTCGCTTTCAACAACCAAGTATACCTCCAGTCTTCCGGAACTGCGATGGGAAAAAGATTTGCCCCAAGTTATGCTAACCTCTTCATGGCGGAGTGAGAAAGGGAAGTTCTGCCACTCTGTCCATTAAAACCAGATTTCTATGGACGCTTTCTAGATGACGTTTTCATAGTCTGGACGTACACACTAGACGAATTTTGGACGTTTTTCAACATTTTGAACAATCACCATTCATCTGTCAAATTAACCGCAAATGTAAGTCATAACAGCATAGATTTTCTTGACACCACCGTCTTTAAAAGTAGCAACACCAAAAACACTGGCCAACTAGAAACTAAAGTATTTTTCAAAGAAACCGAAACACATCAATTATTGTTCAAGAGCTCCTTTCACCCCAAACATACCTTCTCTGGCATCATAAAATCTCAGATTCTCTGCTTTCATAGGATATGTACTCAGAAGACCGACTTTGAGTTAGTATGTACGCTGGTATTTAGCAAACTAAGAGAAAGGGGATACTCCGAACGCTATCTACGACGTATAAAAAACAACACTCTAGCTCAGCTTACCGCCAAAGAAACAAATAATATACAGTCAGCAGTTAAAACCAAAATTTGTGGCCATCCAAGATGTCAAACATGCAAAATCTTAAACATATCCGACCATTTCCATAACAAAACATCTGGCACACAATTCCCAATATTGGACCAACGTTCATGCAGTAGTTCAAACCTAATTTATCTAATTTCATGCAGAAAATGTGACAAGCAATACGTAGGGGAGACTCAAAATGCACTTAGGGAAAGAATTAACGGTCACCGATCAGACATAGTCACCAAAAAAGACAAACCGGTCTCAATTCATTTCGACCAACCAAATCATGACATTTCTGATCTCATTGTCACGCCAATAGAAAAGACCAAGAGCGACTTTGAAACTACAGAAGAAATTAAAACGTTTAACCTCTCCCCCAAATTCTTAAAAATAACCCCAAATCTCCGCAAACAGAAGACCAGGCTCTTTGTTACCTATTTAGGGTGTTTTCCGGTATTAAGTGTGTTTTCCGGTATTTAGTGGTTTTCCGGTGTTTTCCGGTATTCAGTATAAGGGCTATATTATATACCATACCGGAAACACCGAAAAACACCGGAAAACAAACGGAAAACACCAGAAAACTACCGGAAAACACCACGTTATACTGAATACCGGAAACCACCGGAAAAACATTAAATACCGGAAAACACACTAAATACCGGAAACCACCCTAAATAGGTAACCCGGAGACTGGCACCCTAAATAGGTAACCGGGAGCCTGGTCCTCTGTGTGCCTGGGTTAGGGTTAGGTTTAAGAATTTGGGGGAGAGGATAAGTCTCCACATAAGCACTGACCTAGGGTGATGAAAATTTGGTTCGTGATACTTCCTAGTTTTATTAAAAATACATGCAATACATTAGGTTTATGTACAAATTTGACTTCGCTGGTTTTTTTGGTGTTGGTGGCGCTGATTGTCTTTTTACGATGTCGCTTGTGGTATTCTGATGTTTTGGTTTCAGAAGAAAAAAGGATAAATTTGAGGCTCTCCGGTGAGAGCCACATTAGTATCTTTCCTATTAAGGGTTATCGGCAATACTATATACCGGAAAACACCGGAAAACAACCGGAAAACACCGGAAAACAACCGGAAAACACCCCTCAAAAAAATTTCCGATTTTTTTTTCTCCAAAAATTTTCTGTCCCAAAAAAAAAATTCGAATTTTTCCGAAAAATTGGTTTTACAAAAAAACATTCCGTAGAAAATAATTTTACAGAGAAAAATACTAGAAAAAAAATTTGAATTTTTTTTTGAGAGAAATTTGGGAGAAGAATTTGTTAAATAAATCTGAAAAGAAATTTTTCTTTGACCGTAGGCGATCGCTCGCTTGTATGTTAATGAACTTATTTCATCAGCGCTCACCTGGTCCAAAACCACACACAAGGACCAAACTCCGGGTTACTAAATAGCTACCCGAAAACTTAGAAGAGTAAACTGTGCCCGAGATATTTTTTAGAGAGCGCGCCGCGCCGCGCCGCTCCGTGTGCCAATTGCACAGTATATTTAAAGTCAAGACAAATCAAAGTTCAATGTTTATTAAAATGACCGGTGGGTTCAATCCCATAATATGAAACACCGATATACATACAAAAACAGTTTACCGAATGGGTTTAGATGTCCGTATCTAACCGCACATTAACAAATTCATTTAACTCACTGAATTCACTGGTTTTCAAGTTGTTTGGGATCACATCCACAAACAAATACCGAAGAAACCGTCCACACTTGGAAATGACAACCACGCCATAATATTTTACCGGGAACTACCAAACTGAGGCGCGGATTAAGACCGCCAGTAAGGTTTTCTGAAAACCAGTGAAACCGAAAGTAGACATCAAACTGTACCCTTATACATTTCACAAATAACAATATTAAACGTATACTAAAGGGTTATGGTAGCTACACCAGCCCCTACACTATTAGAAAAAATCTGGTAAATTTACATGAAAATTAATGGCAGCAAAAGTTGCCAGTAAATTTACTGTAAATAAACATTCAGCTGTAATATTACAGAGTTTCTGTAATTTGACTTTGTGAGTAAATTTACCTTAAAACAGTAAATGTTTTTTTAACTTTGGACTGTAAATTCACCGCAACACAGTAAATGAACGGTTACAGTAAGTTTGTTTTTAAACTTCCCAATGTAAATTTACCTAAAAGCAGTAAATGAAAAATTACAGACAAATGTTAAAAAAACCCACAATGATTTTAATTTCCGTTCCAGGATTTTAGATGTAAGCTTGTGGTACTGTCTACTGCAGGCATTGTAACTCTTCTCTAGAGACAGTCAAGCTAACACTGGCCAATCGGTTTAATTAACCGTCTTCAATTGACCTTGGTTACGAGATAATACAATCAATGACAAGAAAGTCAAAACATTTTTTTTATACGTTAATGAACATACTTACAATCTGATCAACGTACGATGAATAATAATACACGTTTTAGATCGTATAAATAAAGAAAATTAAATATATATAACATGCAATATACCAAATTTCACAAAATGTGATTGTCCATATTATGGTTAATAAATTAGAATGAATACTATAAGAAAATAATTATTAGGAATGGTTCGTTGCTATGGAATACTAAAATAAAATAAGAGACAGTAAATTTACATAAGAGACAGTAAATTTACCAATAAGTAAATTTACAAAATAATGTGAATAAACGTAAATCTGTAAAATTACCTACTGGCTTTGCTATTTTCATTTCAATATTGAAATATTACGCATGTATTTTTACCAGGGTTTAATGTGCCTTTGGTTTCATCAAAGTTTATTGTAAAAAAGAATGAAACTTGGTAAATATACATCATTTTGGTAAACATTCCGAACATTTTTGGTAAAAATTTAATTGCTGTAAATTTACTTATATTTATAACCTGGAAGTTTACAAAATAATGTGAGTAAACGTAAAATCTCTAAAATTGCTTGCTAAGAGACAATAAATTTACCGAATACGATAACTACCAATAAGTTAAACATACATTATGCAAGAGCTAAATCTGCCTATTGCAGGTCTTTCTTTAGGCCTGATATGTTCTATAAACTATGAATTAGACATTTATTAACATGAAAAAACCATAATCAACTCATGGATGCCATCTTATGTGTTGGATTTTCACTGGATTTGAGTCCGATCTGGGGCTCAACGCTCATTAATGATTAAATTCAAAAATAGATAATCAAGACTATGTTTTTTTTTTATCGTACTGACTTAATAAGTAATAATGATCGAGGCTAGGCCTAACATTCAGTCTCTAATATCTCGGTTCCGAGTGGATCAATTTGACAGAAATTTTGAGCATATTGCCTTTACTATATCTAGTTTTTAACTATTATAGTGAGAACTGCTGTAATTTTATTTATATTTCTAACCTAAAAGTAAATTTACAAAATAATGTGAATAAACGTAAGATCTGTAAAATTACATGCATGCTTGTTTATTTTGAGTTCAGTTTGGAAATATTACATATGTAAGAATGTATTTTTACTGATTTTGAATGTGTCTTTGATTTCATCACCGTCTATTGTAAAAAAAGACACGAAACTCTGTAAACATACACGAAACTCCGTTAAAATACGCCAGACTTGGTAAAACTACTACATTGTGGTGAACATACCGATAATTAAGGTACAAAAACTACTTGTACTACTGTAATTTTACAAAAATTTCTAACAGTGTACATAAAAATGACAGTTAACATTTTTATGTACAAAAGATTAGCTACCATTTTAATTCTTATGGCTAACTCAGTAATAAACACAAATTACAGATTTCCAAAATAGTTACTTAAACATACATTAATAAAAAATTATCCAAGATAACAGGTTCGTCCAATTCAAGTAAACATACTTTATGAATTGGTCGAGTAAGAATAACATAACCATCTTTAATGTTAGCATCCCGGTGATGCTTTGCGCAAGTCGCAACGGTTGCTTTTGTTTTAAGCTTAACGGTGCGCACAAACCCATCCATGGACACAAATACTTCCACAATTCGAGCCAAGGGCCACTGACCGCGCGGGTAATTATCATCCGCTAAAAGCACCAGATCCCCAACGCAAATGTTACGTTTGGCTTGATTCCACTTTGATCGTTCCAATAATGTAGGCAAATATTCCTTGACCCATCGGCGCCAAAAAACATCACTCAAATATTGAGCCTGTTTCCATTTACGTTTTAAATATAAGTCCTTCTTTTCGAAGATACCCGGGGGTAAACTATTACTGCACCGAAGATGCAACAAATGATTTGGTGTTAAAGGCCCGTCGTCTAAAACACTGTCACTGTTTCTCGTTAACGGCCTACTATTCAAAATAAACACAACTTCGGCTACAACAGTTAATAAAACTTCATCCGAAACTAACTGTTCCTTTAATACAGATTTTAATATTTGGCGTACTGAACGAATCATTCGTTCCCACACGCCACCCATGTGGCTGGCCGCAGGTGGATTAAAATTCCAAGTTCTATTCCGCTGAACACAAAATCTAGAGAGTTTAGACTGATTAAAATCCTTGAGTGTCTTTTTAAGTTCCTTGTCCGCACCATTGTTCGAACCATTATCGCTCCATATCTCCTCTGGTTGGCCGCGAACACTAACAATTCTCCGTAAGGCATTTATCATAGAATCTGTGTTAAGCGAATGTGCAATTTCTATATGCACAGCCCTTGAAGTCATACAAGTAAAAAGGCAGCCGTACCTTTTCACAATACTTCGTCCCTGTTTCACTAACAAAAGTCCGAAATAATCAGTTCCAACGCATGAAAACGGTGGTTTATCAGCAACAAGTCTTTGTTTCGGTAAATTGCCCATAAGTTGAGTTTCAGTTGGCTTAGATCTCCTCTGGCAAGTTACACATTTTGAAAGTATCCGTCTTACGGCTGATCGGCCCTTTATTATCCAGAACTTCTGTCTTAAAGTGGCAAGAACCGTTTCTTGTCCCATATGGCCCACACTAACATGACACTCTCTAATCATTAAGTCAGTAACCGAGTGCCTGTATGGCAAAATTACTGGATGTTTTGCCAATCCATCAATTGAAGCATTCTCCAATCGACCTCCAACACACAACAGTTCATTTTCAAGTTGAGGATTCAATTTAACCAACGAAGATCCAACCTCCTTTAATGACAGCTTATTAATATTAGATTCAGATTTTAAACTTAAAGCTTTGTACGTTTTTGGAAAATCTCCCTTTTGGACAAATTTAATTATCTGCGATTCGGCATAATTAATTTCTTGTACAGTTAAATATTTTTGTAACGATCTTGGTTTACTCCCGTTTAACCGTTCAGACACTTTATCTCGTAAAATAGCCTTTAGACGTATCAGATAAGCTACAGCTCTTTTTAATTTCCATCAAGATGAAAAATATCCGAACAGTTTATCAAACAAAGTTATGTCCGGAACATTGACCGTGGCATATACTTGAGCTTCTTTACGTATTTCTGGATCTGTATCCGTCATTTCAGGAATGTTCACTTTATCCGGCCAAAACAACTCATCACGATATAAAAAATCGGGTCCCGTTAACCACCGATCGTTTTGAATAAACGATTTCATCTTTAACCCTTTAGACCCATCATCAGTGGGGTTAATATTCCTGTCAATGTACCTAAATTGAGAGGGGGTTGAACCTAAATGAATAACAGTTAATCGGTTTGATTCAAAAGTGTGAAAACGTTTAGTTTTATTGTTAATACACTTAAGAACCGACATTGAGTCAGTCCAATACACAACTTTATTAATTTCGAAGTCAATTTCACTCTTTATCAAGCGACACAATTTCACGGAAACAACAGCAGCCGATAATTCCAACCGAGGAATTGAAATCTCCTTTAATGGCGCTAACCCCACCTATTAAAAAGGCACAATGAATGTTCATATCTCTATCTACACAGCGCAAATAGGCTACTGACGAATACCCTACTCTCGAGGCATCCGCAAAAATATGTAATTGAATGTCTACAATATCATTCAAGTCTTGTAATTTAAAACACCGTGGAACTTTAATCTCCGATAACCGTTTAAAGTCATTTAACCATCTAATCCACTGATTTCTATCTTCGTCTGGAATTAAATCATCCCATCCTATCTGTTTCCTGCTTAACATTTGCAGCAACAACTTGGTTTTCATAAGAAAGGGCGCAACAAATCCAAGGGGGTCAAACAGTGAATATGCAACAGAAAGAATACCTCTACGAGTCATTGGCTTATTTAATGCGTTATTAGAGAGTTCATCAGCATTCTCCCAAACAAAACAATCCGAGTCAATATTCCACTTGATACCTAAAGTACTTTGGGTTGGCAACTTTTCAATGTCGAGGTTAATAACAGATTTTGCTCTCTCCGTTTCCGGAATGGTGGCTAAGAACTGTCTATCGTTGCTGCACCATTTAGTTATGTGGAATCCACCTAAAGACAAAAGTTCAGTCACCTCACGATACAGCTTGGTGGCATTTTCTATACTGTCTACCGATTTCATTAAGTCATCCACATACATATTATTTAGAACAGTCGAGATTGTTTCCGGATCAAATTCATTTTGATGAGTTTTAGCACACATTTTCAGGCAAAAGTTCGCTATACAGGGAGAGGATGTTGCACCCAAAATATGCTTAGTCATCCTATATTCTTCAACAGAACTAGACAAATCACTGTCTTTAAACCACAAAAATCTTAAAACATCACAGTCCTTCGGGTCCACACGCACCTGGTGAAACATGGCCTCGATGTCCGAAACAATGCCAATCTTATGCTGCCGAAATCGTAAAAGAACACAAGTCCGGTCCCTGAAGCAATTGATCATTTAAAGATGTATTGCGAAATATACTAGCACAATCAAACACAACCCTGACCTTATCAGGTTTTAAAGGGTGTGTTACCGGGTGAGTGGGTAAATACCAAACTGGCGATGTCGTGTTCACTTCCTCTGTTGGCACTAATTCAGCATGACCACTGTCGATGTAACCTTTAATAGTGTCCTTATACCGATCGAATAACGACGGATCTCTTAGAAACCGTCTCCTTAGCCCGTTTAGTCTGTTTTCGGCAACTGTCCTGTTATTTGGAAGATAAGGAGTTCCGCTTTTCCACGGAAGGGCCACTTGGTAGTGATTATCAACTTTAGTTAAACTGTTTTCAATGATTTCCAAGGCTCACTTATCATCTACCGACATCCCTACTTTATAATCAACCTCCAGATCAGCAAAGTCTGTTGTCCACAAACGATCAAGTTGATGTTTCAAAAGTTCATCCGAATCAGTTACCGGTTCGACCTTTAAATAGTTTACTGTAAAATCATCACAAGCTTTCGAATTAGAGTCATTTAAAGGTCCAAGAATCATCCATCCTAAATTATACCGAACAGCAATCGGATCATGTTCATTTCCTGAAGAGCGAGATTCAAGGGGGGATAAATAAACTGGGATTCTCCTTTAATCCAACTAATAAACTAACTTCAGGAATATAGACGTGTCCCAATGAAATATCATCTAAATGGGGATAACACTTGATATCATCCGTCATCGGGATACAATTTTTAGAAATAGGTAAGTTTTTAACAGTTTTAACATTTTCTAGTTTATACGAAATAGATCCGTCTAACGATGAAACAACAATATCAACATTTCGGCCGGTAATTTCCGTCGAACCTGTCACACCAGTCAAGATAAGTTTTTGGGTATCATCATTCTCGTGGATTTCCAAATTATTTTCAGCACATAAACTTAATTCACTAGCAGTATCTTGTACGAGGTAAGTCGTAAAGGATTTTCCTTGGCCTATTTTTAGTCTTACTGGTATAACACCTAAAGAAATGCGCGGGACGCCAGCCCCAGTAGCGGCTGTAACCGATCTATTATTCGCAACTTCCTTTAGTTTAGTATTTTCAGTTGTTATGTCCTTCCTAAAGGCAGAAAAATCAGCACCGTGTAATAGTGTATTATGGTTCCTCATACAGCCTTTAATTTGACAAACAAATGTTTTATCACAAATTTTAGCACTATGACCAGTTCTTAAACAGCTAATACACAGTCTGTTCTCAAAGGCAAATTTAACACGATCTTGATTAGACATATTGATAAACTTTTCACAATTCCAGATATTATGTGACATAGAACAATGTAAACATTTGACATTAGCAGCACCCTGCTTACTAACAGTGTCCTTTGGTTTTAACAAAGGCTTCCTTTCTTCCGTTACAAGTGTAGTTACAGGTCTACTATAAAATTTTCGTTGCTTACTATTAATATCATCTTTAAGTTTATCATTATAATGACCGTGATTATTAGAAACTAAATCTTCTCCGTATTCGTTGTTAACTAACTTCGCACGGTTCTTTATAAATTGCATGAAATCATTAAATTTTGGGCGCGAACCATTATCCAATATTTTACCCGCTAATTCTACCCATTTGGCTTTCATATATAAAGGTAATTTTTTGTTTAATGATCTGATTGTATTCATGTGGTTTAAATCTGTCACATATTCTGGTCCCATTCCCGATAAAACTCTATAGGTATCTTCCAAATTCCGTCCGAACTCCAACAAAGACGCACTGTCCGCGACTTTAATTGGGGATAAATTCTCAAGCTTTTTCAAATGAGCGTCTGCTACAATATGTGATCGACCGAAATTTTCTAGTAATGTTCTTTTAGCTGTCACATAACCCTCCTCTGGGGGTAAATTTACGCAACTTTCTATCGCGTCGCGTGCCTTAAAAGTACAATGTTGTATTAATAACTGCAGTCTCCTGGAACTATCCGAGTTTTGACTTTCTAAACATGTTTCGAAGTTGTGAATAAATGATGCATATTTCAGCGGATTCCCATCAAACTGTAGATATTCCAACTTTGGTGTTAACATAGCTTCACACAGTTTTGTCATCATGTCGATGTTATGTGAAGAATTTACGTTACCGTTTGGCGACTGCTTAATTTGTTGATTTACAGTTACATTATCAACATTTACATTATTATTATCATCAAATTGAATCAAATCAGAATTTACACTATAATTTGACAAACCTGTACCTGTATTTGGTAAGCTAGGTAAAGGGTTAATATGTTCATGCATTGTAACAGGATTTCGTTGGGAAGGCACAAACGGATTATTATTATGATTATTATCAATAGGATTTACAGACATATTATTTGACACAGCAGGTTGAAAATGCCCTGACGAAATATTACTAACAGGCGGTGGTACAGTAACATAAGGCAGAACAACATTATTCACATGCGGATTAAAATAAGTGGTGTTTACACCAGTATTGTCTACTGTATGAACAGGTAAACAATGATTAAATCTATCATATGGCATAGAGTAAACAGTATAAGGCCTATCATGCATAGATGAAGGAATATTAACAGATGTAAACAAAGGTAAATTATCAGAGCTACAATAAGGCATACTTGTACAATAAGTACTATTTGACATAAACACAGGTAAAGTACTTGAAACAGTTATAGGTAAACTATCTGATACAGAAGCTGACAAATTCGATGAAACAACACTAACAGGATTAAATTGTTCAACAGGAGGGGGTGGGGCATATACACTATTAGCAGACAAGGCAGAATTAGTAATACTAGTTTGCAAGTTTATTTTAAAGGGAGACTCAAAATTATCAAAGTCATTAACATAAGGAACAGTAGACACATCTTTCCTTTTCTCTTCACCAGACTCTTCGTCCATGTAAATCTTGAGGCTAACTTCTGCCTGCTCTTCCTCCATTTTTGCTTCCATTAATTCTGACTGCTGCTTTAATTTTGATATTTTCTGAGCTAATTCATGTTTTTTCTGCAACTGTGTCACTTTAAGCTTAGCTAAGGCTAACTGTTCTCTTTTCTTCAAACGAACTGAGCTTGAATTGTGACTATCTATACTACCGAATATTGAATTCTCATCAGCCTTTGTTTTCTTCATTTTATCGTTTTGCCATGAAATTGTCAATTTGTCGAATTGAGTTTTCTGTAATAACTCACTCTCATATAATTGTCGAGACGTTTCTTTTTCTTCCGCGTCCACCAAATCTTTATAAATACTCCCGTGACATTGAACAAAATTTTTCCATGCACTTTCGTGTTTTGAGATCCTATACTCAATATTACAAAATGTGTCCTTAGTAGTTATAAGATACTGAATCTCTTCTTTTAGCTTTCGTACCTGTGTGAGATGTATGTCTCGTTCCGCGTAAAGTTCATTCCTTGCGCTATCCGGGAACTTGTCGAGATCCATACTAAGTTCACAAGTAGGCCTAAATGTCAACAAAGTAATCAAGCACCAAAACATGAATTACACCATATAGAAAACAACACTTGTGTTTGCTTGACAGTCTAGAATACACCAATCTTAATGTCGGTCCGCTTACAACTTGAAAACTTCATGTGCCAATTGCACAGTATATTTAAAGTCAAGACAAATCAAAGTTCAATGTTTATTAAAATGACCGGTGGGTTCAATCCCATAATATGAAACACAGTGAAATTCTAACAGTCAACCGATATACATACAAAAACAGTTTACCGAATGGGTTTAGATGTCCGTATCTAACCGCACATTAACAAATTCATTTAACTCACTGAATTCACTGGTTTTCAAGTTGTTTGGGATCACATCCACAAACAAATACCGAAGAAACCGTCCACACTTGGAAATGACAACCACGCCATAATATTTTACCGGGAACTACCAAACTGAGGCGCGGATTAAGACCGCCAGTAAGGTTTTCTGAAAACCAGTGAAACCGAAAGTAGACATCAAACTGTACCCTTATACATTTCACAAATAACAATATTAAACGTATACTAAAGGGTTATGGTAGCTACACTCCGGGAGGGATCATCGTCAGGGTGGGACGGGGGTGGAATTGTCCAGTCACGTGACGAACATATAGATCTTCCGTTCCTCAACCAATATTATTTCCACAGTCATTGTCATTAATCACAAATTACGGGATGATATACGAAAATGCAGGTTTACTTTGAAATAGTGAAAATGATACTTTTCCATCTACAATCTTCAGATCAAAGGATGCAAGTTCTTACACAGTCCAGCATAATTTGTGCAACAGAAGACATCTCGAATATCGATTGTCTGAAAAAACATTTTCTCGGGGACATTTTTTTCCGAATACGCATTCGGTGTAAGTCTTCAGCCACCAGGAAGTGGTTAACATAGTAATGTTTTATTACGATAGTAGTACATAAAACAAATTGGTTGCCTGAGGTTCTCGGGGGGAACGTAGCCTCATCGGCTGGAGTCCTCTATTTCAAAAACAAAAACAACTATTGCTTCCTTGAAAATTTATAAATCAACCCTTTTCACAGACGTCCAGCTTACCACTTCCCGTCAATGCAGTAAGATAGAATATGTAGTTTTCTCATGGACAATTGGGCGAAAGTTGGGGTTTTCTCAAGGAAAACTGGTCAATAATTTGGGGAAAAAGCTCGAAAAGTAATCCAGAAAAAAATCCTGTGTGCGGCTCTCGGAATATGATGGAATATGTTGAATATTATTATGGTTCAAGTGATTATATTTGACCCTGGAATGAAAGTAAGCTCAAAAACAAGTAGATTTTTAGCCCTTCCAACGAGATGGATAGCTCTTGGAAAGGATAGACACTTTTCAGATTACAGCCTGTCCGAGAATTGCGTGGCATCAATTTCGTTTGGTGATTAGGACACATAGCGGTTAAACCTGGAACTTCAACTCGAACTATTCAGAGATTTATTAACTCGCTTTTGATGATACTTGCTGTTTTATGATGCGATTTTTTGTTACCTAGGGAGGAGTTGGCCTAGTCGTGCCTTCCACTAATTCGTACCACCCTGATGCCAGCGTTACTGGTAAGAATCAGGAGACCGGCGCAACGGACATATAATGGGGCCCTCCGAGGGCAGTGTGTAATCTACTGAAATACTGAAACTCTGAAATCTACTGAAATCTACATCAAACAGATTCTCCAGAACTACACGGGACCTGCACCAGAAGAATTAGTGATACATGTCGGGCTCAACAACAGGGAGGAAAGTGGACCAAGGATACACGAGCAGATGCTAGATCTACTCAAGGTGACCAGAGCAGCTTTCCCAACAACCAAGGTCTTCACCACACAGATCCCCACTTCTTCCCGACTCCGACAAGAACATCCGATCGCCTACCAAAACCTCACCAGCTACAACCAATTGATCTCCACCACACCTTCACCAAACGCCACCACACTACCAAACTTCAAGGGCAAAATTGAACTGAAAGGTAACGACGCCATGCACTGGAGCCCGGACACGGCCAGAGAGATCATCAACTGCTGGATGAGGAATTTAAACTAGGTTTAGGGAAAAGGAATGAGAAGCCGTCTTTAGGGCAGCCAGTTGTCAATCTGAGCGACAGACTTCTCAGCCCCCTAGAAATGAACATTCTTGACAGAGACCTAAAATTCATCCCAACCCCCACAATAACATCCATAGACCCCATCACCCAGGCAACCGATCGCTTCCAAAGGACCCTTTCGCTAACTTATTTTTTTAGGAACAAACCCGGCAGAGGTAAAAAATTATTCACAGAAAAATCCACATGGAAACCACCTAAAAAATCATTATCACCAACCATCTTAAAAACTTTCGACGAAATGAACACAGAAATAACATCCCTTCAACCACAATCACAGAAACCAAATCTCAATCGAGCAACAAAAACAGCATTAAACACCCTCAAAAAAGACAAAAATATAATAATAAAGAAAAGCGACAAAGGCTCGAGTTGTGTCATAATGAATCGCGCAGACTATATCTCTGAGGCAGAAAAACAATTAAATAATCCTAAACATTACACTAAATTAGACCAACCCATCTTTAAGGACACTGCAACCTTAATAAACAACATCTTACATGAATTGCAAGACAAGGAATACATAACAGCAAAACAATATGATTATCTATCCGCTAAATCTGACTGTCGGCAACGACATCTCTATACGCTACCAAAAATACATAAAAATCCAGAAACGGAATGGTTTATACCTAATAAATTACCAAAGGGACGTCCAATAATATCAGACTGTGGCAGTGAATCATACAATGTATCACAATATATAGACCATTTCGTATTGCCCCTAGCTTGCCAACACCCATCCTACCTTAAAGACACTAACGATTTCATTCACAAAATCAAACAGTTAAGAGTACCTGAGCACACCATTTTAATATATATTGACGTACAGAGCATGTACACGAACATCGATAATACCACAGGAGTTGAAGCAGTTAGGAAAGCATTTCTTAGGAACCCACAAACATCCAGACCGGACAAAGAAATCCTCAAATTACTCGACATTTGTCTAAGGAGGAATGACTTCGCTTTCAACGACCAAGTACACCTCCAGTCTTCCGGAACTGCCATGGGAAAACGATTTGCCCCAAGTTATGCAAATCTCTTCATGGCGGAGTGGGAAAGGGAAGTTCTACCACTCTGCCCATTAAAACCAGATTTCTATGGACGATTTCTAGATGACGTTTTCATAGTCTGGACGTACTCGTTAGACGAATTTTGGGCGTTATTCAACATTTTTAACAATCATCATCCATCTGTCAAGTTAACCGCAAATGTAAGCCATAACAGCATAGGATATGTACTCAGAAGACCGACTTTGAGTCAGCGTGTACATTGGTATTTAGCAAACTAAGGGAAAGGGGATATTTCAAACGATATCTCCGACTTATAAAAAACAACACTCTAGCTGAACTTGCCGCCAAAGAAACAAATAATATGCAATCAGCAGTCAAAACCAAAACTTGTGGCCACCCAAGATGTCAAACATGCAAAATCATAGATATATCCGACCATTTCCATAACAAAACATCTGGCACAAAATTCCCAATATTAGACCCACTTTCATGCTTTAGTTCAAACATAATCTATCTAATTTCATGCAGACAATGTGACAAGCAATACGTAGGCGAGACCCAAAATGCACTTTGGGAAAGAATTAATGGTCACCGGTCAGACATAGTCACTCAAAAAGACAAACCGGTCTCAAATCACTTTAACCAACCAAATCATGACATTTCTGATCTCATTGTCACACCGATAGAACAGGCTGAGAGCGATTTTGAAACTACAGAAGAAATTAAAACGTTTAGGCTAACAAGAGAAAAATTCTGGATTGAAAAATTGAAAACAACAGCACCCCTAGGTTTGAATATTCATACGGCTAGCGCAATAGCCCCTTTTGTAGTTCCATTTAGTGCAACAGCAGAACGCGCATCCAAAATCATCAGAAAACACTATACTGATCTCCAAGAAAATCACCCGAAAATCTTCACACAGAAACTTATAATTGCATATACTAAAAATAAAAATCTGAACGACATCCTAGTGCACAGTAAATTAGATTAAAACAAGACCAGTCTCCATCCTAACCCAAAATCCAATTTAGTAGGAAACACACTAATGTGGCTCTCCCCCGAGAGCCCCAAATTTATTCTTTTTTTCTTCAGAAACAAAAATACCAGAATACCAGAAGCACCATCTAAGGAAGACCGTGATCGCCACCAGCACCAGAAAACAGTTAAATTACCTTTGTATATAAACCTAATGTATTGTATGTATTTTAAATAAAGCTAGGAAATATCACGAACTAATTTTTCATCACCCTAGGCCAGTGCTTATGTGGAGATTTAACCCCTCCCCCAAATTCTTAAACCTAACCCAGGCACACAGAGGACCAGGCTCCCGGTTTCCTATTTAGAGTGCCAGTCTCCTGGTTAACTATTTAGGGTATTTTCCGGTATTTAGTTTTCTGGTATTTTTCCGGTGTTTTCCGGTATTCAGTATTAAATGGAGAGAGAGAGAAATGGGGTTTAACGTCCACTCGACACAAACTAGGTCATTTCGGGACTAACATATGGTTTAATTTTATTTACATAATTCGCTTGCGCGTAGGGGTCTTTAGCAGTGGGAGGAAACCGGAGGACCCGGAGAAAACCCACGAGGTTGGACAGGCGACCCTACTCCTTGCCACGTACAACCGGGGATTCGAAACCACGCCAGTCGACTCAATGACAGACTTTATGATACAGCGCGCGCACGCTAACCATTCAGCCATCCACCCCCCCAGTATTAAATGGTGTTTTCCGGTTGTTTTCCGGGTGTTTTCCGGTATATAGTATTGCCGTTACACATAAACATAAACAGTCGGCAATACTATATACCAGAAAACACCGGAAACAACCGGAAAAAAACCGGAAAACACCATTTTATACTGAATACCGGAAAACACCGGAAAAACACTAACCCAAAACAAACCATATATCAAATCCTATTCCTAACCGTTAGTAAGTAAAATCAACTAGATATAAGAATCCCTAGCCCTAACCCGGTGATGTGGAACAAACACGATTTTTTAGAAAATCCAATTCGTAGTAGGAAACACACTTCTTCAGAAACAAAAATACCAGAACACCAGAAGTGCCATCCAAGGAAGACCATCAGCGCCACCAACACCAAAAACAGTGAAATCACTTTTGTAAATTAATCTAATATATTGTATGTATTTTTAATAAAACTAGGAAATATCGCGAACTAACTTTTCATCATCCTAGGTCAGTGCTTATGTGGAGACTTAACCTCTCCCCCAAATTCTTAAACCTAACTCTCGCCCGCGCCAGGCTGATGTAAACCTGGTTCGAGATATTTCCCTTATAGTGTTAGTCAAACCACGCCTGTATATATAATTTTGTTTTTTTACAAATTCTATTACTCTTTTTTTCATAATTTATGTCTTATGTTTTTATATGTATAATATTTGTTAGCCTATGATGCATGTTCTTCTTGATATTATATTATCTTTTATGTTATATGTGCCATTTAAATAATCTCCTAAAGCAATGTAAGAGTTTTAAGAGTTCTAATCCAAAATGTTTCTTTATTAAGAAGTGAATGGGTGGTGGCATTATGGAGCTGATCAAAGTCGGTGACTCGGAGATGGTCTATGCTATGATTAGGGGAGTTAAAGTGTCTTGCGATCGGGGAGTCTGCATGATTGTTGATATCTGATCTATGTCCATATATCCGTTCTTTGAGTTTTTGTTGAGTTTCTCCGACGTATTGTTGGTTGCATTTGGTACAGGTAATTAGGTATATGATATTACAAGAGTTACAGTCGAGACGTTTCCGAATTGCGAATTGTTTCTTGGTGCAGTTACTCGTAATAGTGTTGGTTTCTTGACAGTGCCGAGTACATGTAATACATTTTTTACTGCATTTGTAAAATCTCGGTGTCTCTGGAGCTTTAGGTATTTTAGACTTGACCAATGTGTCGCCCAAGTTGCGAGGTCTTTTATAATAATAATAATCCTCAAACCATCTTCCCCATCAGCAGTTTTTAGACTTTTCCCCTTTTTCACGCGCTCCTGGTTCCACACTCTTCGTCATAGTTCCCTATGACGTCAGGTCTGTTTCCTTAGAGATTGTTTTTAAATGTTTTATTTATTACCTTGAAGAAGAAGAGGGTAACTCTTCGAAACGTTGGTCTAATTATATCTGACTATGAAAACAATGTTAGTGTCTCTTTTGTTTACCTTCTTTAATATTCGTCTAGTGAAGAACACTTCCGTATCGGATTACTCGATCCATTGTTTTCATATTCCTGTTGGACGCGGATATATGTATATATGTATATATATATATATATGACAATAATAATATCAAATATAAATATTTTAGTATACCGAATTACAATATAAAATTATGTAGCATTTAATACTTGTTAATAAAATGCCGTTCTTTATCTTCTAGCAAATTATTAACCGACCAGATGAGTTTATATAAGGGGAATACCCTAAATTTTTCCTTTCCACATGTATCTAAGTGTTAGCTTAGTGGAATCATTCTATTTTTGGGATTAGCGATGTGGGATCTGTGTAGGTTCATCATTATGTTGGGTTGTGATTCAGTTTTGCCTATAGATATACTCTTTATTATTGAAGGGAAAACAGTAAAAATTAATGAAAAAGTAAATTTTAAAGTAAATCAATCTATGACTTGTAAAAGTAAAAATGTTATATATTTGATAATATGTCCAGGTTGTAATGACAGATTCGGGCGTGGGTCTGTAATGGTGTGGGGAGGAATCAACATGACTGGCAGAACGGACTTGCATATTGTTCAAGTAAGGGTCACTGGCGTGTACTACCGTGACCACATCCTGGCAGCGATAGTTCTGCCCTTTGCTCAACGTGCAGGTCGACGTTTCATCTTTCAAGATGATAATGCCCGTGCCCCACAGCGCTCGTGTCGTGAATGACTACCTCCAGCGTCAACATATTGTCCATATGCCTTGGCCAGCCATGAGTCCTGACCGTTCACCCATAGAGCATGTCTGGGATATGATCGGGAGACTTGTTCGTTGACGTCAACGTCAACCGACAACACTGCAAGAATTGGCCGTGGCACTGCAAGAGGAGTGGGTCAGGTTGCCCCAAATCGTGATTGGACGGTTGATTAGGGGCATGCCACGACGAATTGCTGAATGTCTGAGGATTGGTGGAGCCATTACTCATTATTAAGACAAAAATCAAAAACGTCCATTTTCACTTTTGACAGTGTATCTCTTTGCAAGTGAAATGGGACCGTCAGATATGCCGCCCATATGAACTGTTTATGTTCATGTGTAGGCAATTGACCTGTTATTAACATACACTGGTTACCTCCAATAAAAACAACCGTGCACAGTGCATTTCCGCAGTTTTGTATTGTTTCTGAGTCCTGACCGTTCCCCCATAGAGCATGTTCCAGACATGATCGGGAGACGTGTTATCGACGTCTACGTCAACCGACAACACTGCAAGAATTGGCCGTGGCACTGCAAGAGGAGTGGGTCAGATTGCCCCAAATCGTGATTGGACGGTTGATTAGGGGCATGCCATTACTCATTATTAAGACAAAAATCAAAAACGTCAATTTTCACTTTTGACATTGTATGTCTTTGCAAGTGAAATGGGGCCGTCAGATATGCCGCCCATATGAACTGTTTATGTTCATGTGTAGACAATTGGCCTGTTATTAACATTCTAATTGATGGACTGCTCTTAGCTTGTATATATGGAAATCAAAATATCGTCAGGTCTTTAATATCATGGGAAATAACTCCTCTAGTATAACGTTATTGATACTAAATCATGTTAATACATATACTAATTATACAATAAATTATTCTTATTTAGTTTATACATCGGAAATACTTCGAATTTACTCCCACCACATTCATCCAAATGCGTACTAAATGGTATCACTCTGTTTTCCGGATTGACTATTTAGGATCTTTGGAGTTTCATTCGATGATTTAATTGTTTTATAGATTTTCCGATGTATTTTTCACGACTCCCAGGACAAATCATGCAATAAATGATATATTTGGATTTACCAGTTTGATTAAAATTCAGATCTATATTTCGATGGCCTCTACTACATGAAGATCTGACTAGTTGCAGTGGGAGGCGCGTCAGGGGTCACAGAGCGGCTTTTGACCTATGATGTCAGACATTTGATTAACCAATCAGCGTTGATGTTTCTAGCAGGATACCCACAGTTCCCTATATTGCACGCTAAGAACTCGTTGCAACAGACCGTTAACTAAACCCTCACACCAACCAGAACGCGCAGGTTACATAACAACTCTTCTGGATTCTAGTGTAGTAAAACAAGTAAAACGAAATTTTGAACTATAAAAAACGAAATGAAATAGGATCCGAGTTTTAATCAGATTGGGATTTGCAGTTCATTGATTGTTTTACTGTAAATACCCCAGTAATGATGACCCCCTGGTCGTTATACCTGTAATAAGTGAGATTAAAACGTGTGTATAAAATCTGAAAGAAACAGCGTTGATGTTTCTAGCAGGATACCCACAGTTTCCTACATTGCACACCAAGAACTCGTTGCAACAGACTGTTTCATTAACTAAACCCTCACATCAACCAGAACACGGGTTATATAACAACTCTTCTAGATCCTAGTGAAGTAAAACGAAACTTTGAACTATGAAAAACGAAATGAAATAGGATCCGTGTGTTAATCAGATTGGGATTTGCAGTTCATTGATTGTTGTACTGTAAATACCCCAGTAATGATGAACCATCGTCGTTATGCCTGTAATAAGTGAGATTAAAACGTCTGTATAAAATCCGAAAGAATCGAGCACAGAAGCACAATTAGATTACATGATTACCGATGACTTGTCGCTGAATATTATATATTAATTGCAAGATTAGAGTTAAAATCTCTGCTAACCCACTTAACCTCATAAAGAAACCACTAAAGCTTTCGCTTTTTATAGTATTTCTATCGAAATACCTAATGTACAATTACAGCTAATATGAGTGCTAGGCTAGCGCGATGTAATTGATATCAATTAACTACAGTCAATTTATTAGACTAGTGAGAACCGAAATATCCATAGTAACATTAATGGTAATAGTATATAGATATTTCAACAAGGGAACGCTCTTAAACGAAGTATTGACTGAGATTAACGTTATACCTTAAGTAGAGGTAAGGGACAGTGCTTTTATAACCAAACCCGTTTGAAGACATTTACAATTTCCTAAACTGCATTTACAATCATCATCAATACAACGTTATTCGATGTCACACATATTAAATCAATATGGATAATATGATAATCGGCGATTTTGCTATTTAAGACGATTCTAGTTTACTGGATCGCAGAATCCATGTCTGACATTTACAACCTTGTAAAATGATCACATGATCACATGTTCACATATTTAGCATATTTGCAAAATGGCTGCCATTTTAATCGGGAAAGTAGAAGTGTTTGGTGTCAATATATATGTTTACGGGGGGGGGGGCGCAGAATCCATGAATCCATTTCGGACATCTGCAAACTTGAAAAATGATCACATGTTCACATATTTAGCATATTTTCAATATTGTTGCCACATGTGGCGGGAAAATCGGACCATGTGGTGATTTCGATTAAATAGTTCTCTTTGGTGTCAATATATATATCTTTTCGGGGGCGCAAATTCGATTTCTGCCACATACAACTGCATAAAATGATCATATGTTCACCAATTTAGCATATTCCCAAGATGGCAGTACGTTTTCTAAACACATTTTTATCATTTATTTACTTGTTGTTATTTACAGGTTTCTAGGCCAAATTTTGTTACGTAGACTATTAGCTTGTAGCACATGAAAGCCGGTACCGTGTCGTACCAAATTGGTATATTATCCAACGATGAAAATTCCTCATCCGAGATGACCACTGAGATGATATCGATTTTGCTGGTTAAGAAAAGTCTATTCACTCGATCTTCTGGCATGAAGGCAAAGAGATTATAGAGGCGGCGTTGGGTTTGCGCCCATAAACGTGGCTAGAAATTGACACGCACCCATCATGCTTCTGCCACGAGCAACCATGCGCTTGCTACACCCAGCGCGCTGCAGTCAAGATCTTACTACCCTCATGGCCAAGCTCTAGCTACGCGCAACGTGTTCCCACCATGATCTCGCCGTTAGCATTCAGATTGGGATACGTTCTCACCATACTCCCGTGGCGTGCCTACCAGGCGTAAGACGCTCTCTCGACACGCCTATAACGTCCTCATCAACTTTCAAACAGAGAACCATCAAAAGTCAAGCAATCAAGAACAATTTTTAGTTTTCTTGATGTTTCCTCTTTGGGCGCTAAGTTGGAGCTGACGGACGATGTTCGGTATCTTCCCTATATATGCATAAATGCCGTAACAGCGTAGCAAGCATGTGGCCAGGAGCTTCGTACCAGTCTGGCGGCATCGTGGTTCAGAGTGATGGGGACGTGGCTGTAAATGAAATATTTGCTAAGAAGTCCCCATAGCATAGCTTATGTTATCAACTGACTTCCAAGCTGATTGTGGAATGAGCATGCGACCGGCTACTTTGACATCACTGCTACCAGTTATTTCAATAGTGATGTCAGAGATGTCATAAATGACGAGTAACGTCGTCGTTTAAGTGGTGACATAGTTTCCAACGCAACAGCATTCCTCTCGATGACTTCTTCCACACGCAGCTTGGGGTCAGTTGATAAAATAATCTATGCCACGAAGGTTTCTTACAGCAGATATTACTATTTCATTTGGTGTCCTTGTTTTTATTTCTTTGTATACCGCTTTATATTTAATATCATACATTTCATTTTAATTTTCATTTATTAATTCTCACATTTTTAACTATCGTTAATTTTGTATCTATAACTGACGGACAACATAAACTGAAAGTCTTGATGGCGCCACCAAGTCTTAGACTAGTCTTGTGTTCAACTACTACAACGCGATCGACCAAGCAAATGTGCTATTTTCCTGGAAATCGACATTGGTCAACTCGCATGGGGAATTTTCATTGTTGGATAATATACGTAATGGGTAAAACACACCACTTCTTCCAGGAATATGCTACAAGCTTATACATAGCAGAATTGGATTCAGAAACCTTTTCAGTAATGTGTTTAGGAAACGTCCCGCCACAAATGGCAGCAATATTTTAAATATGTTAACATGTGATCATTTACACAATTGTAAACGGCAGAAATGGAATCTGTGCCGTCGAAAACATATTGACACCAAAGACGACTACTTAATCAATATCAGCACACCGTCCTATTTTCCCGCCAAAAATGGCTGCCATCTTTGACATATGCATAATAGTTGAACTTGTGATCATTTTACAAAGTTGTAACCGTTAGAAACTGAATCTGTGCCCCCGAAAACATATGTATTGACACCAAACACTACTACTTAATCAAAATCAGCACATCGACTGATTTTCTCGCCAAAAATGGTCGCCATTTTGAAAATATCATCATGATATGATGGAAAACTATCTGAAATATAGTCATGCCCCGCCAATATTAATACATTGCCAAATCACACCTGATAAGTGGATAACATTATAAATAAGGTGAAAATAGAAATGTAAGTTGGAATACTATCGCAAAATGGCTACCCTCAAATAATGGCCTCCCGTACCATGAAGACCTACTCAGAAAAAATGTCAACATTGTTTTTTTTGTGATTAAAGAGAGAGAGAGAAATGGGGTTTAACGTCCACTCGACACAAACCATGTCATTTCGGGACTAACATATGGTTTAATTTTATTTCAATTATTCGCTTGCGCGTATGGGTCTTTAGCAGTGGGAGGAAACCGGAGGACCCGGAGAAAACCCACGAGGTTGGACAGACGACCTGCTCCTTGTCACGTACAACCAGGGATTCGAAACCACGCCAGTTGACTCAATGACAGGCCTTATGATAAAGCGCGCACGTGCTAACCATTCGGCCATCCATATCCCCTTTTTGTCATTAAACATCAACACCTTCAAAATAAAGCTTATTCCACGATTACTACCCGAAAAGCCGACGGATGGGAATTATGTAACAAACCGAATCAGACTAGAGATTGAATGACGTAATATTCGATTTTCGAAAATTGGAAATAACAGATTTGAAACATTTACTTTAAAAAGTAAATGTTTCAAGGTACTCAAAGAAAAAAGAATTAATAAAATAGGTCAGATAGTGACAACGTTACAGCTATGTAAGTCAACTTTTTTTGTCAGTAAATTCGCTGATTTCGGATTCGTAAAACTTTTTGAAAATATATTCATTCCAAAGCCACCACCCATTTGTGGAAGGAGGCTAACCAGAAATGTATTAATTTCGGAAATAGGAGACGAATTTACGAAACTATGTACTATTCCGAGTATTTTCAAGCCGCTAATACGGATTTTTCACTCGTAAACAACTTTGTCGGCATGGAAAACATCATAGGCGAAATTTTCAAATACCCGCAATTCGATCATGAGCCCGCCTATCCAGAAATGTATTAATTTCAGAAATAGGAGACGAATTCAACAAACTAAAGCCTATTGTCTTTATTTACAAGCCCGTTAGTGTAGGTTTTTCACTATATTTCATATTCAATTTAAAATGATGACCTCAATCAAAATTCTGCTCTGAACGTTTTTTAGACATTATTTGATGGATTCAGAAAATGTAGCTCCCATGTCCGTAAGTAACATACAGGAGAAACCTAAGGGATTTTCACGTTTCAAGGTGGCGGCACTTCCGATTCAATCGAAAGACTTCATAGTTTGTGTACGCATCAGTAATTTCTTAGCTGGCATAGAACAAAATTTTCAAGGCAATCTGACCTATATTTAGTCAATTTTTTGAAAAATTTGATCCTTAATTTCTCCAAGAGGAGACAAGTTAAAAAGTTTCTAATGGATTCCCGTAAGTCGCATCAGTCATTTCTGCTCATATGACAAATTTCATGAGAATCGCGCAAATATTAAAGAAGCTGTCAAGTTGGTTTCAAATTCCGGAACGAAATTACAGTGACGAATTTTCGAAATTCGAAAATCTGAAAATGAATTTCTGAAGAAAAAAAAAAAAAAAAAAAATAATAATAAATAGACCTGCAAGCAGCACTGAACCGACTTTCCGCAATTAGACAGGAAGTGTGTCATACAATAGCCCATTCATCGAGCTACCAAACGATACTTTAGATGTTTTGATCCGGTCAAATTTTTTTTCGACTACTTTCGGTTTACGGATCATTGTCGGGATAGCTTTAACAAGTAGTATGGGAACTTAACTTCCTGTACCAGAAGCTTCAGAAAGATCCAATGGATAGTTTTTAAAAGAAAGGAAAATTAGAAGATATTTAACGATATTTAGCAAATAATTGGTAGTCTGATGCCAATGTGTTACCTCTCTTATACCGTTAGAAGCCGATTTACAAATATAACGATTTTTCGAAGTTTTCAAAGATCGTGGCCCTTTTTAGACCATTTATACTATATTGAGGCTTTTAAATTTGGATTCACACCCTAGACCACCGTTAGGACTCTAAGCAACAGAAGTTTAAGAAAGGAAATAAGAGTAGTTTTTGAGATAAAAGCGTCTGAATAGGCTCCAATACATTGCCTAACCAGCGAATTTTTACCATTGAGATGTCATAAGATCGTCCATTGTTCGAGCTATCCAATGATGCTTTAGTTGTTTTGATTCGGTGTAATCTGGCTTAGTAATCACTTTTTTCGCAAGATCAACATTTTTTTTTTAACTTTTTACGTTGGTTTTTTTTTTCAAATATCGGATATTTTTACGTTGGTTTTTTTTCAAATATCGGATATTTTAGGGCTTATTTATTAATATATTTCATATATTAATAAATAATTTTAATGTTACTAATACTTAGTTTGGATACAATTTTATAAGAAGTGTAGTATTCGATTAATAAAACTATTTTGCTTTTTTTAAAGAAAATTATCCTGTGTTTTAATTCTTCAGTAAGGATTTTCAAGACATCAATTTTTAGTTTTTTGATCAGATATGTAATAAATTTTGTATATTGTAAATGAAACAATAATTTTAACTATTGTTTCATTTACAAAGCAAGTAATTTAATTCAAAAATAATTTTTATCGTAGTATTTGTATCCTAACACAAGATCTTTTAATGTTATTTGTTTGTCGATGCGTAATTTTGATAGTAGGTGATGTACTTTTTCCCACAATAGTTTAAGATATTTACAATTTACAAAATAATGATCATAGTTTTCTTCTACTGAACAGATCTTGCAAAGCTTACAATCGCTAATCTTACATTTGCATAATAAATTTTGATTTGGAATAATACATTGAAGGAGTTTCCATCTAAATATTTTTAAGTCATTGTCTGCTAAAAACTTGAATATAAAAGTATATATATAGGGTAGGTACAGACTATTTTCGATTTTAAAGTATCGCAACCAATAATTTATTCCAATTGTTTTTACAAATTTGTAATCGACTAGTGAATTGTATAATTTCTTTGAAGTTAATTCCGTGTGTTCTACTTCATTTCCTTTCCAGGTTAGACGAGTTTTATGTATATATAATTTACTTTTATAAGCCTTTTCAATGGAAATAATTTTTAGCCATTTTTGGGGTATACATGTTTTAATTGTTTTGAATTCTGATATCCAGTTGGATTTGTTCTGTAACTTGTTCATAATAATTGGTAGTGAGATTTGGTTTTTATCATCAAGTATATCATTTAGATGAATTATTTTACTATTAATCCAATTTTCGTAAATTAGACTTTTTTTTTGTTAAGTTTAATATGTTTATTTCCCCATAATATTTGCTTTCTAATCTGGATATGAGTTTCTGGATTTTGGATTTGTCTAGTCTTCACCCAGCATGTTATTATATTTTGATAGAATTCTGGTATAGAATTAATATTTGGATAGATTTTATACTGTCTATATTCATGTGAAAAATTAAAAGGTTGTTTCTAAGTTTATTATACAATTTTAATGGAATAATCTTCCAATTGGCGTAATTTTGATCTAATAATCTTTTGACCCATATTGCCTTTAATGAATTAAAGTAACTTTCAATGTCAATCATATTTATTCCGCCATTTTCATATTTACCAATTAACGTAGCTCTCTTAATTTTCTCATTTTTACTATTCCACAAGAACTCAAAACAAGTTGTTTCTATTTCCTTTAGGTAATTTTTTGGTACGACACAGACGCTTGCCACAAACGTGAATATTGGCATTATAATAGTTTTGATAATTAAAATTCTCGTTATCATAGTTAATTTTCGTTTCTGCCAATTGTTAATTATCTTTTTTATTTTTTCTATTTTCGTTTCTGCCAATTGTTAATTATCTTTTTTATTTTTTCTATTTTGTTTTCCCAATTTAGCCTCTGGCATTCAAGTTGGTCTTGTCCAAAATATAAACCCAAAACCTTGGTTGGTTTATCGGTCCAGTTTATTCCACTAATTTTTTCTTTACGGTTTTTTTAGTTTACCTAACCATTTACCTTCTGTTTTATTTCGGTTTAGTTTTAATCCTGAATATGATCCAAATATTTCTATTTCATTCATTGCTAAGGATATCTCTTCCTTAGACCCCAGAAAAAGAGTTATATCATCAGCCACTTGTGTAATTTTTATACTGTGTGTTTGGTTATCTAGTTTTATCTGTCCCTTTTATAGTTTTATTTCCTCTTAACTTTATGGCCATTATTTTAGCCGAGATGACGAATAGGAGAGCTGACAAGGGGCACCCTTGCCTGATACCTCTTGAAATTATTAACCTATCAGAGATCTAGCCATTATTTAAAACGCTTACTTCTATATTATGATACAATGTTTCTACCCATGTAATAAATGATTGATTAAAACCAAAATATTTGAGAGTTTCTAGCATAAATGACCAATCAAGGACATCAAAGGCTTTCACGAAATCAATAAAAATTACACTTCCTTCAACGTTATATTGATCTGCATAATCGATTATATCTTGAATTTGTCATAAGTTAAAACCAATAAATCTATTTTTGATATATCCTGTTTTGTCGTCATGTATTATTTGTGGTAATACCACTTTAAGACGTTGAGCTAGTACACGTGATAGTATCTTTAAATCTACGTTCAATAAAGATATTGGTCTATAATTTTCAATTAATAGCGGATCACTTTTTTTAAATATTAGGGATATTACACTAGTCCTCTGTGATTGAGTAAGTAATTTTCCATGATAGCATCTATTCAATATAAAAACTATCATGTCTTTAATTTTGTCCCAAAATGTTCTATAAAATTCTACAGAAAGTCCGTCTAAACCAGGTGATTTATTTAGCTTCGCGTCAGTATACTCTTCTGTTGTTATTTCGCCATCGCATCGTAAATAATCTTCGGGTTTTGCTTTTCGTTTTAACTTCGTTTCGTTTACATAGTTCTTTGATGATGTTTTGTCAAGTTCTTAAGAAGTGTACACTACTTTGTAATAGTTTCTTATTTCATTCAATATCTTACTTTGATCTTTAATAATTTCACTCTTATTATTTGATAACCTATTAATGGATTTTCCCTAGTTCCAGTCATTTTTCTCTTGCTCTAATTTTTGCTCCTTTTATTCTTTGTTCATATAATTTTTGAATCTCTAATTCGATTGTAAGTATATCACAGTTAAGATGTTGATTGTCGGTTAAATTTATATCTCTGTCTTTATATTTAGTTTCTAATTCATTTTTGAGATCTTTTTTAAATTCATTTCTAGATTTCTTATTTTTAGTTTTACAATAGTTTATTGTTTTTTCTCTTATTTCTATTTTCATACAGTCCCAGATTAAACTGTAGTCGGTTTGTCTATTTTCTAATTTGGATTTATATTCTTCTAGTATGCAATTTATTAGTAGTTTATATTCATCATCTTTCAAAATTGAGTTATTTATTTTCCAATTACTGCTACCCTTTTCATTGGGGTTTATTTGAAATTCCAAGTAAACACATTGATGATTTGTATATTTAATTACTATAGGTTTTATTTTACATGCATGTATCTGAGGATACAAATCCTTTGAAACCAATAATAAATCAATCCTACTATATTGTGACTGATCATTTCTACGCCACGTAAATTGTTGTTTTTCTTTATTTAGAGTTCTCCAAATATCAATTAATTTATTATCTTTTAATATCTCTCTTAAACTTTTGGAAGGTTTAGAAATTACTCCCGAATGTTTATTTTTCCTATCCTGTGTATCTAAAGTATCGTTAAAGTCACCACCTACAATTAAAATTCCCTTTGAATTTTGTTTTATTATCTTATTTATTTTTTTAAAAAACGTATTTCTTGTTTGCTTTTGATTTGGTGCATAAACACATATTAATGTAAATATAACATCTTCAAATTTGATATTTAATGATATAAACCTCCCTTCAGTATCCGTATATTTATCTATAAGTTCAAAATTGACTGAATTCTTGATTGTTATTGCAACTCCTCTACTGGCATTGGAACCGTGGCTATAGAAACCCACGAAACCAGTATTCGTTCTAGATTACAACTTAAAACTTGTCTAGGTGTGTTTCTTGCAGAAAAGCAATTAAACATTTGTGATGTCTTAACCATTCTATAACTCTTTCACATTTGTCTTGCTTTTTAATACCATTAACATTAATGGTACACAAGGTTAATTTATCCATCATCTAACTGAATATATAAATGGGTTAATTTTTTATTTTGGATTTTTAGATGACAATGTTTTATGTTTCTTTCTAGATAGTATATTGGTGAATCACAATTCATTATTTGATGAAATAAGTTTGATGATCGAAAGCCATACATCTGTATTACACCTTTAACAACCATATTATGATATGGATTCAAATATAGAATTGCTAGCAGATTATGTTTAGAGCTTATTCTGTACACTTTCTGTTTATATGTATTATATTTTGACATGAAATGTTTCATGTTTATGGCCGAATTGCTTATTATGATGAAATATTCATCATTTACGACAAAAATTATTTTTTGAAGCAAACCGAATATATAACTGACAGCTTGACATAAAATTGGAAAAGTTGTCAGGGCCATATCTATTGTCTTCAAACAAAAAATATTCTATTACAAGTTTATTTAGAACGAATAAACAGCTTGTATAGTTCATTTCTTATATTTTTTCTTATCGTCTTTATTTGGGGGTGTTGGAGGTGTGTGACTTGGTTTAGACTTCTCATACTTCTGGTTTGGTGTATTAATATAGTAAGTTATATCAATTTGTTTTGGAATTGTCACTTTTTTTCTAAGGTTATTTTCCTTTCCTGATGTCTGTGTTTTATCTGTTGTTTTATTACCTCTTATTGTTGATGTCTCATTCTCTGATTCTTCTGTTTCTTCTGCTCTTGTTTCTTCTGCTATTGTTTCTTCACTCTCAGAATTACTGTCACTTTCTTCCTTATCTGCATTTTAATTTTGTCTTTCAATACATTCATTCTGCTTATGTCCAATTTCTTTGCATTTCTTACATCTCCAATCATTTTTACAATCAGAGAAAGTATGCCCAGGTTCTAGACATTTATTACATACATGTATTGGTTTATCTTCTCGAACAGGTTGTCCTTGGTGAATTACTTTGGCTCTATCTACCAATGAGTGCATATCTTGGTAAGGGAGTGTTGAATTCCTTACAAATTACCAATCTGTCTCCAGTTTCACGGACTGTCAATTTTCAATCCACCCTCAATAATTCTCTGGATAGGTGGGTTGTATCCATTCCTTCTTTTTGTAAATATATATCTTTCTATCTGTCCATCATCAGCTGATAAAGGTACGTTCTTCACTCTTACTCTTAGTGTATCATCTCTAATTCTAGCAGGATTTCTTGGGTTTTCTGTGTGAAGAATAATATGCCTACTTCTAAGTGTGATACCTGATGTGAGCAATTGCAATCTATCAGTTTCATTGTCCATATAAATTCTCCACATCTGTCTGATTCTTTGTATTCCTTTGATGGATTCTGCTTTCACCACAACACCTATGGCTTTGTAGACCTCTACATTTGATAACCACATATTCTTTGTAATAGTCACAGATCCAAATACATCTTGATCTTTCAAGAATATTGGTTTAACATCTAGTGATTTGTCTACCAATGGTGTGGTATTGAAGTTGTTTTCGACTAATTCGGCGAAGGAGGGGGTCGCCATATTTGATGTTGTTTTGATTTGTTTACCTTTGTCTTCAAAGTTATTGGGTTTACCTTTATGTGACGTTCTATAAATCTGAAAATTATCGTCGCTTGTATTAATAATCTTAACAAAAACAATAAGGTTTCATATGAAGTATGAAAGCTTAATAATAATAACTTTAACAAAAACAAAAAGCTTTCATTTGAAATAACTAGACCTGCAAGCAGCACTGAACCGGCTTTCAGGAATCAGACAGGAAGAATGTGATACAATACTGTATTGTATTATACATCGAGCTACCAAACGATACTTTAGTCACACCCGTCGGTGTAATCACGATTTCTATCCCCCGTGCTCTGGAATGGCCATGTTTTGCACATACGCAAAAACACTTGTTTGAATTGAAATGGCCATTTATTTGCCTCATAAATTACATAAACCAATCATTGAATAATAACAAATACCCGGAAAAATAAATAACAAAAATTTTCCAACATGGAAATGTAATATACTAAAACCTAAAATTTATAAATAATATCAAAATGGTTCAATATAGCACCAATACAATTTAAACATGCATTAACTTCAACGTGTGCAAAAGATGGGGCATCTACTACTTCATCAATGAAACATGGGCATAACTAATACTTATAAAATTCACCATAATCCAAAATTGCAATTGAAATTAAACAAAAATTATAGGTTTAAAATCCACAATTAAAGAAAGAGCAAGGAAAAATAAACATGAAGAATTTAAAATTGGTATGTGTAAAAACTAACTGGTGAAAGACTGGAAGGAAGGTGGTACTGACAACTCTTATCTTTTAAAAAAAAACTTGTACTATTTATGGTGAAGACATTTTATCTGCTTTGGTCAAAATGACGCAATTGAAGAATGATAAAAAGAGTTACCTCCCTTGCACTGTAAAACAGATAACGTTTCACAATACGAAATTGATCTTTTGTATCCTCCGTGCTCTGGAATGGCTATGTTTTGCACATACGAAAAAACATTTGTTTAAATTGAAATGGTCATTTATTTGCCTCATAAATTACATAAACCAAGCGTTGAATGATAACAAATACCCTGCAAAATAAGTAACATGGAAATGAAATATTCTAAAACCTAAAATATATTAATAATATCAAAATGGTTCAATATAGCATCAATACAATTTAAAAATGCATTAAGTGTCCCCTTGTGTCCACAAAAATTGCTGATTTCAAACAATTCCCCCCTCCCCCCGTGCCTGATGTTGAACGTATTTCTGAAGGTGGCAGACATGTGAACTGCCCAGAATTAAAACAGACATCATAAGTGAATTGCTAACTTCTAAACAAACATGGCGGGATGTGTCACGCGACCCGTGAAAGCTCATAGGGAAACGTGAAACCCAATACTTTACTACAGGGTTTTAACCAATAACGTAGCGTCACAGCCCTTGTAAAGTAACCCCGACACTCTTAGACAATAGTGTTGACAACTCTTATCTTAAAAAAAAAACTGTACTATTTATGGTGCAGACATTTTCTCTACCACGGTCTTGCCTCGTGCTTTGGTCAAAATGACGCAGTTGAGGAATGATAAAAAGAGTTATCTCCCTTGCACTGTAATACAAATTATATTCCACAATATGAAATAGATCTTTATCGCAATATCACCTATTGTTTACTGGTTTGTTTGTTTTTTTCAAAATATTGAATATTTTATCGATTAGTTCCGGTTTACAAATCATTGTCGGGATAGATTTAACAAGTGGAATAGGAACTTAACTTCCTTTACCAGAAGTTTCAGAAACATCCATTGAGCACTTTTAGAAAACAATTAGAATAGCATGTCCAATAATTTAACGATTTTTCGATTTTTTTCAAAGATTGGGGCCCTTTTTGAACCCTTTATATCATACTGAGGCTTTTAAATTTGGATTCACACCCTAGACCACCGATAGGAGGGTGGGACGATTTACCCAATACTACCCAATACCACCCAATACCACCCCAATACCACTTCAATATCACCACATACTACCCAATATTACAACATAATGATGCAAAATATACTGAGCGCCATGAAAAACTCATCACTTTTTTTTCCCAAATATTTTATTACTAGGTGGTTTTGTATGTATAATATTATGCAATACTATAAACTATTGATTCACACAATGCTCCCAAACGCAAAAAAACATCGGCCCGTGTGCACAAAAAAAAAATTGCACGAGATACACATGAAAAACACAATATTCACGTGCAGCATTGTGTGTGAGCCCTTTAAAAGCATGTTTTCAACTTAATGTGCAGTACATGAACTGTGAAACGTCAATCCGTCGTAATTTGTTGTTGGACGTGTGAAGGAATCGAGCTAGAGATGCCGAGACTTACTGAAAATCAACGGAATGAAGCCATGGGAATGTCCAGGGCTGGCATGTCTACACGTGCTATTGCCAGACACTTCAATTGTCACCAGTCCACTATTGTAAGGATGGTGGAACGTGTTCGACTTACTGGATCAACACGTGACTGTCAACGTCCTGGTCCACAACGCGTTACATCCCAGGCCAAGACCACTACATCCGGGTGACTCATCTGCGTGACAGATTCCACCCAGCGACTCGAACAGGTGCAGCAGTCATCGGAAGACAAGGACCAGTAAGTGCCAACACCGTAAGACGTCGTCTAAGAGAAGTAGGACTCCGTGCACGACGACCTTATGTTGGAGCTATCCTCAGGGATCATCACCGTCAGCGGCGTTTGTTATGGGCTCAAGGACACCAGACATGGAGAAGAGTAGACTGGCAAAGTGTGCTCTTCAGTGATGAGAGTCGCTTTCATCTTTATAACGCTGATGGCCGTCAACGTGTGTGGAGAGGTCTTGGGGAACGTCTTGCAGACTGCTGCGTCTTCGAAACGAATCGATGGGGTGGGGGAAGTGTAATGTTGTGGGAAGGCTTCACATTCATCACCGGACCGCCCTACACATTTGCAGGGGTCGCGTTAATGCTGTAGCCTACCGTGATGATGTCTTGCAACCAATTGTTGTTCCGATGTTTCGAGCGCACCCACAACTTCAGCACTTCCAACAGGATAATGCACGTCCGCATACCGCCCGTTTTAGTATGGACTACCTGGCTGCTAACAACATCGATGTCTTGGACTGGCCAGCCATGTCTCCGGACATGGCGCTGATAGAACATGTCTGGGATGAGATTGAACGCCGTCTGTATCGGAGACTACAGATGCACACCATTGCTGCTTTAGAAGCTGCTCTTGTCCAAGAATAGAACAATATGCCCCAGGCCTTCTTTCAAACATTGGTAGATTCCATGCGACGTCGCTGCACAGCGTGCGTAAGAGCCCTGGCAGGACACACGCGCTACTGACATCTGTGTCGTACTTTTTGGTTTTGACCCCTCTGACTTTGTACCGTTGATTACAGATTAAACATAAAATAAGTGTACAGATGTGTTGTTATTGATGTGTTCCCATTTGAATATTGTTCACAATAAGAACCAAATTAAATAAGATATGTTTACATGATCATTTCGTTATACGAAAAACTAAGTGATGCGTTTTCCATGGCGCTCAGTATAGATATATCATTTAATATTTTTCAAAAATAGAGAGTTATATCGCGGGAAATGTATTTCAAATTCGATACCCATGTCTGGCTGTTCCATTTGCCTCCCTATACCACCCCAAACAAGCCTATAATAACCTAATACTACCAAATACTCATCAAATACTACCCAATATCATCAAATAAAAACCTAATATTATCAAATAACAGCACATTAGTATAATTACTGCAACGAATATTCGATATTTTGCAGAAAATTGAAATGTTTACCCAGTTATCTCCCTTTACAACCCTTAAATTGATTTTAGATTGCTACTCGGTTTAATCATCTTCTTTGGCTTTGCGGTAGGTTTCCAAGACGACATACGTAGAATAAGAAAACCAAGTATGACGATATACCATATTTTATTCCTAAAATGACCCATCTGTCTCTTACCACTTGATAAGGTCGTCTGCCAAACAAGGTGGGTTTCCTCGGGTCCCCCGGTTTCATCTCACTGTTAAACACCCCTTCGCGCAAACGAGTTAATGTAATAATATTGAACTATTATGTTAGTCCCGAAATTACCTAGTTAGTGACGATTGTTTGTATTTATTTTAAAATTAATGCTTTAACAAAACAATTGTACGGAAGCGTAATAGGGCCACATATTTTTTATTATTATTCTATTTTCAATTTTTCAAGTTAGTAACTTGAATTTTCAAGATACTAACTTGAATTTTCAAGTTATTAACTTGAATTTTCAAGATACTAACTTGAATTTTCAAGTTACTAACTTGAATTTTTAAGATACTAACTTGAATTAACTAACTTGAATTTTCAAGATACTAACTTGAATTTTGAAGTTACTAACTTGAATTTTGAAGTTACTAACTTGAATTTTCAAGTTACTGTTATATTATAAAATAAGCGTTTTGATCTAATGATATACTATGTCATGCAATGCTTTCGGCAATGGACGGCACGGTTATAGACCGAGACACAATTATTAAGGCTTACTTCCTTTTAGGATTTTCGAATAAGGAAATTCGCATTCTTTTGGCTTATGAATATGGAATTGTTGTGAGTGAAAGAACAATGAAAAGAATAACATTCAAAAATGGATTATACAGACGGAAATATTATTCAGATGTTTTAGATATACCCATGTATATATGCGAGCTTTGTAAAAGTTCTAGTTGATAGCATGGATATAGATGGATGTATCGTTAGTTACGTAAAGCTGGATTTAACAGTAACCAAGAAACTGTTCGTATATTGCTTGGCTTAGTAGATCCCGATAGGGTTAATTCAAGAAAGCGGCGGAGACTTCGTAGGCGTCAATATCGATCAAAAGGCCCAAACTCTGTATGGCATATAGATGGGTATGATAAACTTAAACCTTATGGAATATGTATCCACGGGTGTATTGATGGCTTTTCGAGGAATGTTCTGTGGGCGGAAGCCTGGTCAACAAATAATGACCCTAAAGTAACTGCAGGATATTTTATAGAAACTGTCAAAAGATTACATGGATTTCCTAAACGAATTAGGTCTGATGAAGGAACAGAAAATATTTATTAAGACTCGAACACGTTGACGAATTTGCGGCGAAAAATAGTTTTCTATATGGATCAAGTACATTAAATCAAAGAATTGAGTGTTGGTGAGGCATTTTAGGAAAACAATGTTTAGACTACTGGATTCAACATTTTAAAAATTTAAAAGATGATGGATATTTTTCTGGAGATTTTCTGGATAAAAACTTATCTTCTGTTATCTGGATGCAATTCAGGTTTGTATTGCTGTATACAAAATATAATTATAGTGACAGTTTATATTAGGAACTCCTAGTATTTAGAAGGTAAACACTCCATGTTTTGCATTTAGAGGGGTGTCTAATAGATATGTCCTGAGACCATTAGGACGCGTCACGCGCTCTAATGAATTATGAAAAATCTCAGGACTCAGGACATAGAATTATTCAGGATTTTGTAAATGTTCTAATTCAGGGGGTATTATTGTTTAAAGACGCATGATTCTCCCTAAGCATCAAAGCATGTTACAATGATGAATAAATGTTACATAAGAAGTGGTATTATGGTAAATATAGTTAGTTATAAACCATGCCGAAAAGTATGAACAACGGTAAATTATATAATCAATCATAGGCCTACCTGCAAACCTGACTATTTTGAATAGCATTTTTATTTGTTTATTCATTTTATCATATTATTGATAATAATCACCGAATGACTGCTAATTATTTTAGTTATCAAAAATTCATGGTTTGTATAACAATCAGGGACACTTATTTGGATTTATTCTCTTACCAGTCATTTTTTTAATAATTTTATTCGCAGAAGGAAATCAATGATATGGTGGAAAAGTGGAATTATCACAAAATTAGACCTTCCAAAAATAGTGAATGTCCACGTGGTAGACCTATTATAATGTATGCTATGCCAGATCTATATCAAGTTGAAGACCACCTTAAACCAATCGCAAATAATGCGCTAAGATTGTATGAATCCGAATGCACATTTAAAGGTGATTCTGCGTGTGACGAGACAATTAGAGAGATATGTGAAATATTAATGACAGAATTTACTTGTTAGTTTCCACCACTGAACTCTCAACTGTGTGACTTGTACCTAAACTTGAGGCGAGAAATAAAAAGTGAACTGTTGTAACAATAAATATTGCGTTATCATCTGTAGACAATTTATCTTCTTAAATTGGACAATTCCACTCTCGCTGGTTCAAAAAAGGCCTTATTCTAAGTTCTAAATGTGTTAGTGTTCTGCCTTTAGTTTAAATCATCTCATTAAATTCTATTCTACTAGTCCAACAGTTTTGAGGGTGGTCGGGTGGTCGGTCTGTCATCAATGGGGTCGAAGTACGTATCCCGTTCTCGCCGACCTCAATGACAAGGTGCGGGAGTAGCTTATTCGATCACGCAGGTTTCCTCCGGGTACTCCGGTTTCCCCCTGCAGCGAAATTACTCCCCGCGCATTAGGCAAATCATCTCCGATAGCACACAGATTTGCGCAAATTGACCAGATTATTACGGTGTCGATGTGCCATAAAACACCATTCATTCATTCATTCATTCATTCATTTTTCATTTTAACAGTTTTGAGCCCTATAGAAAACCCTTTTGAAGTACAAAAAAAAATAAATGTGGTGCGTAATGACGAATCAAACGTCCCAGTTCCCAGTTCTAAAAATAGTCTTTATTGACGTAATACACGATATTCACCCCCCCCCCCCGGATATCTACCCCGCCGGACATCTGCCCCCGGACACCCACCCCCTTTTTAGGACTTTTACCCCGATGACATTTCCTCCTGAAGACATCTTCCCTCTTAGGACATCTACCCCCGGACTTTTACTCACCGGACATTTGCCCGTCCCCCCTCCCCCAGGACATCTGCCCCCCTGGGACATCTACCCCACCCCCTAGGACATCTACCCCCAGAGTTTTACCCCCCTCCCCCCGGACATTTTTCCTCTGGAACATCTGCCCCCTAGGACATCTCTGTCCCCCCACCCCCACCCACCCTTTAGAACCGTGGACTTTACGAGGTACTTCAAGAAACAATGTAAATAGAAGGCGACTCTTGGGGAGAGTGTCGGGTGGCCGATAGGCTACGCCTTGGTTTGCCATCAATGGTGTCGAGGGTTCGAGTCCCATTCTCTGCTATCTTAGTGACAAGGTGTGGGAGCAGCCTATCCGATCATTTAGGGGTACACCCAGAACATAAGCAGATTATCGGCGATAACACGTAGATTGACATGATTTACGGTGTCGACGTGCTATAAACAACATTCACTCATTCATTTATTTAGGTCAATACTGCCAGTTTATGAAGAGAAGACATGTTGGGTTTTTTTATCAGAGCTGAGTATAAACGCGATACTCTTTCCCCCTCTGTTAATTCTACGGAAGCGTAATAGGGCCATTAATTTATTCTTTTCTAAATTTCAAAGCCTGTAAGTCAATAGCTTGAAAATTCCTGGTAGTAAAAGGCCATACAAGAAAGATAATACGCCCACACAGCAGCCGTGACACAAATATAGGCTACCAGAAATTTAACGGATATGTAACGGATAAAAGCCTGGACCAAATATACATCACAGTCGGTTATAACTTCGTTAATACTTGGGGGGGGGGGGGTAGACGTCCTACGGGGCAAATGTCCATGGTGAGAAGATCCGGGGGTAGATGTCCTAAGGAGGGGAAATGTCCAGGGGGTGAAAGTCCCGGGGGTAGATGTCCTAATGGGGGGGGGGCAGATGTCCTAGGGGTGGAAATGTCCAGGAGGGAAAAGTTCGGGGGGAAATGTCCTAGGGGACAGATGTTCTAGTGGGGAAATGTCCAGGGAGGGGAAAGCCCAGAGGCAGATGTCCTGCAGCAGGGGGGGGGGGGGGGGTCTTTGGGAAGGGGTTTGACTAAGAACCATTACAACAGTTCGTACAGATGGATGACCAATGCTGAAAACTGTTGTGTTGTATATATGGAGCTAAAATCACCCAACATGTAATCAATCTTAGGTATTGTTGTATGAGGCGGCTTACTTTGTACTATTCAATCGTCGTACGTAAAAGTAATGTTAACTGATAAAAAATAAAAGTCATTTTACGTATAAATTTCTCCCGTTTAAATTGTTTAGCACAAAATAGTGAGTCGTTTTGACACGTATGTCAAAATCTCTTTTATCTACTTTGAGTTAAATAAATGAAAACAGGACATTTCCCCCGGGTTAGGTTTAGGGATAGGGGTTGATACCTGATCTAGAACCATTAAGCACAGGGTTAGGGTTAGATACATGTATTACGCGTTGAAACTAGGGTATATGATCCCTGTTTTGTATGTACAGGCTGGTGGTTAGGGGTTAGGGTTAGGCAAATGTCGAGAGGATGTCCGGTGTGTGTGTGTGTGTGTGTGTGTGGGGGGGGGGGGCTAGACCCAAAATAAGTAATCGGGTGGCCTTATGAACGTGGCACTTAGATACAATGTTAAAGTAAAGGAACTTATCGTCGGGTGTTTCCAGACACAGTTTTTACAAAGCTGGGACATGCATAGAAATATATATATATATTATATATGTTTGCATATTTGTATGGGTACAGCAGTCTAGGCTATATTTGTTTGAAAACGTGTCACATAGTTTGGAATAGTTGCACGGGGCTAAGGTAGGGTTTGTATTGGCTTTTCACACAAAATTAAACAATTTTATCCTCTAAAAATATCTGGGACCTTCCCTCAAGCTACAACAATTACACACAGACACTAGATCAGAACAAATTGCGTTATTTTAAATAAAAGACATAACTTTTATTACATGTAATTAAAATATCTAGCATGGCAAAACATCATATACGATGTTATTAGCATTTTACACAAACCTTTAAACTAAAGAGGATATAAAAAAACGAATTTATATGATATAAACATAATAACTTTAATGGCAGTTTTTATCTGCAGAATGATAATCATATTTTGACCATTTGTAGTAGTAACGTAACAAACTAAGTCTTAGATGTCTGTAAAAATTAAAAAGATGCACTAATTCTTAATGCTAAATCTATTTTGGGGGGGTTATAATCGAAAACTGTTTGAACTAAAAATTGCTATTCTAATGTACAGAACATTCGCATTAATTACAGCTATCAATAAGGCAATACAGATATTACAGAAGTCAGCAAAAATGTTTACACAAAATCTATAACCCAAACATCGCTTTTAAGAATGTTGATAAATTCAGATCGAAAGTCTAGAAATGAATCATAATCTGAAGGCAATTCGAGAATCATTCTGCATGTGTGACCAACTGGTCTGCGTTCTAAACCCTTTAATATATTAAATATGACAGAAATATCTTTGGGATTACCATCATGGTCCAGTGTTAAATTATCAGAACCAGTACATAATCTTACAAACTTTGACAAAACATCACAAGGAAGATCTGGAATGATTTTTTTAGAAATTCGGTGGTTATAGTTTGAACTTCATCCATTTTTGGAAACTTCAAAATATTTACAACCTTTTTATTTGTTGGTCTTAATTTGCTGTAAATTCCATCAATCGTACTGTCCCCCAGTGTAAAACCAAGAAGATTAAGTTGATTGAACCAACATTCCTTCACATACATTGGCTGCTGGATTAATTCCTTATGGGCAATTTCACCAATTATCTGTCTAATATTGTCTTTATTCGGCATTTTCCTACAATCGTGGGCACTTAGTACATCAATAAGATCATTTTCGTCGTAATCCTCATCCTGGTCTAATGCCGACTTGATAATAAAACATTCAGACTGGTTTATATAGGATAAATATTCTGTAATGAGCGACGAGCTAGAATTGGAAAAAGTGTCAAATCCATAAATACAGCATGAAATAAATGCCCTGGACAATTGGATTGGAAAATAATTCTGTTGGTGCCATCCAAAAAACAGATTTCCAATCGTTTTCTAAATAGTCGTGTCGAAGTATTGGCACTTTTGAATTTCTCTCTAAAGCACATTCCTCGAAAAAAGAATTCCAAAATTCAACGAGAAAATCCCTCAATACACCACCACCGTCCTCTGCTATTTCTGATTCACCATAACGTCTCTCTTTAAATCATATTTTTTATCTTTAAATATATCTCTAGCTTGTTCAAGATCTTGGAGGAATTGTTCTACAGAAGAAATTTCAGGATTTTCTTCTAAGTCTGGTTGCCACTCGTACTTCTTAGTTTTGGCAATTCATATACATGAACTTTTGTTTTCTTGATTCTACACCAACAGTTTCTGGATTATCAGATTCAGATTATCTGTTTTTTGATGTCAGTGTTTTATTTTGTTTTGTCTGTCTTGTTTTCTTTTCTTTAGTTTCGATTGGTTTTGGGTTTTCTTATCCTCATTGCTAGATAAAAGCGTAAATTTGATAATTTGGTAATGTCGCTGACTTGCTGAACAGTGACATTTTCTGCAAGCGGTATGTATTGAAAGTCCATTATATCAAACGTATATTCCTCTGGGTCACCGAACTTGGCGGACGTTCCATTTGGGAAAAACACTTCTAACGCACTTTCAATAATTTCTGGTTTCTTAGCTAGTTTTTGGTATATATAAATTTCTGTTCCCACCTCCATATTTTGGTGCGCATCGTATGGTAACGAGCTTCAGCTTCATTAAACATCATAATACCCATACTAATCATTTTTTCACGTTTTTCAGCTTGGGCAAATTTCTTCTTAGTTGGATTTGGTGGTGGAAATTCAGTACTACTGTCTTCTGTAGCTGATTTTAATTTAATTCGCAATGTTTCGAATAAACTATGTTTTTTGGTTGGCTTTTCTTTGCCCTTTGAAAAGTATTTCCTGAGCGCTATGCGATCACCATAGGCTGGTATAAATATACTCAATTCCTCATCTGTCATTAAGTTAATACACTCTTCGTCAATCTGAAAAATTAAAAAAGCTAACAGTATATTAACAAGCTTGAGAGAGAGAGAGAGAGAGAGAGAGGGGGGCTCGTAGAGAAGAAGAGAAAATTGTAAACAAAGGGATAAATCAAATCGATAAAGTGAACATAATGCGATAATGAGAACATCACACTGTAGTGTGTTTATATAAACACAGATACAAAGAATAAGCTCTGCACTAGGCATATACTACAAAGACATGTAAATGAACAACATTTAGACAATACTAATTACATAAGTAATACATATTAGATGCCTGACAGATAATGATATTTAACATCAATTAGATTACCTTTTCCTCTCTCAATCTCTGTGTATTCACACCCCTAGCATTCAAAAACTCTTCCATATTTTAATTAATTAAAAACACTTATATGGATATACTACTTCTGAATTTATTAACATGCTACGTTTCGATACACATACAGATATCGTTATCAAGCAAATAATTGCTTGATAACGATATCTGTATGTGTATCGAAACATAGCATGTTAATAACTTCAGAAGTAGTATATCCATATAACTGTTTTTCATTTGTGAAATCTACCTCTATGTCTTATAAGGATTATCTTCCATATTTGTTTAGCTGAAATTAAAAAAATGTATCTTGAAAATTCAAGTTAGTATCTTGAAAATCCAAGTTAGTATCTTGAAAATTCAAGTTAGTATCTTGAAAATTCAAGTTAGTATCTTGAAAATTCAAGTTAGTATCTTGGAAATTCAAGTTACTATTTTGAAAATTCAAGTTACTAACTTGAAAAATTGAAAATAGAATAATAAAAAACAATATGTGGCCCTATTACGCTTCCGTACAATTGCATAATGTTTATATTCATTTTTTCATGTCAACTATTAAGTTATTGCGTATTTACTTACTGCACGATGGTTTTTTTTTAATTAACGAAATTGCACATATTTCTTTCTAGTTTGTAATTCTCGATGCGACACTTCTCAGCTCATAAAAACTATCATTTGCGGCCTGTTACAACTCTGTCGGTTTCTTTGATAATATAAATAAACCAGAACTTGATTACCCAATCAACAATCTTAACCCCATTGATTAATTGTTAAGTCAGGTGGAATGTGTATACGAGTAGAGCATTACACATTTGTAATAAACATGTGCATTGTAATAAACATATGCAATTTCGTTAATTTTAAAATAAAACATCGTCCATTAAGTATATATGCAATAACTTAATCATTGACATGAAAAAATAAATACAAACATATGCATATGTGGGAGGAAACTGGTGACCGTGTCTATTCATTTAGGTGGCAATGACATCGCCGCGACATCGTCACCTGTGCATACATACCGTATCGGTGAAATTGTGACAAGAGGTTTTTTTTCAAGGGCGACTGGTTTGGAACCGGAATCATTTAAAACACAAATAATACGCGTTAATAAGTCATTAAAAGACAGATATAAAGATAAATTCATGTGCTTTCCTGACATATTATACCCAAATGATTTTTTACAGGAACGCGTGCACTTGTAGACAGCGTGTTATAATACTAAAATCACCAAGATGGAGAAATAATTATAGTAGAAGAAGACTTTTGAGTAGGCCACGAGACCGATAAATGAACAATTTTAAATCAACCTCTAAAATATTACTTTATTTGGATTTTTGACTGTTTATTCTATACTCAGCCAAATTAAAAACTTGACACTCGGGATTTTTGGGACTAGATTTTTAATATTTGGTTTAAGGCAACTATTTTAGTGTTATGTTGTGCACAGACGACCTTGACATCAACAGAAAGCAAGAATACGTCTCGCCGAAAGTCCTTGACATTGATAACGTTCGTGATGTCACAGTATCCCCCAAAATGAAATTCACAGACTTGGAGAACAATCGGAATAAAGTGTTTAGTAACGGTTGTGGCCTCCTCTGGCGTCTCGTACTGCCACACAACGTCTTCTCATGGATCTCAGAACATTAGTAAACACTACCCGAGGAAGACGTCGCCACTGCTCAGCAAGAGCAGATGTGTTCAATAGGATTAAGGTCTGGGCTAAGCGACGGCCAATCCAGGACTTGGACACCGGCATTTCTTAAAAAATTCTGGGTAGCAATTGCTGTATGGGGTCGAGCATTGTCTTGTTGAAACGTTAGTCCAGGCCCATGTCTCTGCATAAACGGAAGAAGAACAGGTTGCAAAATCTGATCCCTGTACTGGACAGCATTTAAGTTCCCTTGGACAATAACAAGAGGAGAACGTCCATGTGCACAAAAAGAACCCCAAACCATGACGCTGCCGCCACCAAATCGGTCAACTTCTCTGACGCATACTTGAGCGTAACGTTCACCTCGTCTTCAGTACACTCGGACCCTGCCATCGACAAATCTCAAAGTGAATCGAGATTCGTCACTAAATACAACCGAATTCCAATGTCTTTGAGTAAATCTTATGTGACTTGTGGCCCACACAAGTCGGCTACGGCGATGAAGAGGTGTCAATATTGGTCCATTATAGGGCCTCCGAGCTCGAAGACCAGCAGCCTGCAATCGATTTCGAACAGTTTGTGCAGTTACCCTTCTACCAAAGATCTCTCTACTTGTGGAGGTTGCAGTGACAAATCTGTTTCTAAGATGACGTAATCGTATTGCTTGATCTTCCTGGAGTGACGTCACACGTGGCGTTCCCGCCCTTGGGCGGTCGGCAATAGTTCCAGTTTGAAGCACTCTCATTCTAAGATTAATTATTGTCTGGCGTGAACAATTAAAGGCTCTTGCAACAGTGACCACAGACTGACCAGCATAGAGCCTAACTGTAGCACGGAGACGTTCTACATTTGAAAGGCGCGGCATTTTCTAACAGAGATGAAAATAACAATTTTAATTTGGTTTTCCAGTTCAAGTTACGTGTGCGTGTTCAGTTTTAAATCTTTGTTAACTTCTTTTAAAACTCTTTTTTGTCTTGGAAACAAACTGCAAAGCCCAACAAGATGATTAATCTTAGTAGCAATCTAAAAACTATTTGTAGATTGTAAAGGGAGCTAACTGCGTAAATATTTTAATTTTCTGTAAATTATCGAATATTCGTTGCAATAATTATACTGATGTGCTGCTAATTGACGATAGTAGGTTTGTATTTTATAATATTGGGTAGTATTTAGTAGTATTTGATAAGTATTTGGTAGTACTGGGTTATTATTTTCTTGAGTTGGGTGATATAGGGAGGCAAATGGAACAGCCAGACATCGGTAATCACATACGAAATAAATTTCCCACGATATATCTCACTATTTTTGAAAGAAATCATTATGTTGTAGTATTGGGTAGTATGTGGTTATATTGGAGTGGTATTCGGGTGGTATTGGGTAGTATTGGATAGTATTGGGTAAATCGTCCCGCCGCCGATAGGACTCTAAGTAAAAGAAGTTTAACAAAAGAAATTAAGAGTAATTTTCGGGATAAAAGCGTCTGAATAGGCTTCAAAAAGGAAAATACTAATAATCTATCTCCTTTAGCATCGAATTTAGTTGTTTTGATTCGGTGAAATCTGGCGTTTCAATCACTTTGTTCGCAAGATCACCATTTGTTTTACGTTTTTTTTTCAAAATAGTTTTAACAATTTATTTGGATACTTGACTTTCTGTACCAGAAGTTTCAGAAACATCCATTGAGCTGTTTTCAAAACAAAGAAAAATAGAAGAGCATTTTCAGTAATTTAAAGATTTTTCCACTTTTTTCAAAGATTGAGGCTCTTTTTGTACCACTTATATTATTTCAATGCCTTTATTTTGGGATGCATGCTATAGACCACCGATAGGACTCTGAGTAAAACAAGTTTAAGGAAAATCGTAGATGTTGTTTTCGAGGAAAAGGCGTCTCAAAAGGCACCAAAACGGAAAATACTAGATTTTCGACGTACCATGATTTATTTCCTAAACATCGAAATCGTATCATTTTGATATCATATGATAGTCCATTAATGGGGCTATCCATCGACACTTTAGTTATTTTGGTCCGTTAATATCTGACGGAGAAATCAAGTTTTTCGCAAGAGCGCCATTTTTTTTTTACTTTTTTTTTCTTCAGTTTTTGAATACTTCCGGTATGGAGATTATTGTCGGGATAGTTTTAATAACCGATTTGGGAAATTAAATAGTCACAGGGCTCTGTAATGATATATTACATTATCAGATCAGATAAAATGCCCCTGAGAAATCCTATGTTCAAACGTGCCAAAAATTCAAAAATGTCAAAATATTGAAAATTAAATTTCAATAACTCAATACATATTATACATCGTTAGAATTGCAATTATGTCAGCTATCTAAATGTGTAACCCTTTCGTAAAAATCCGTTTCAATAATAAAGTAATAGAGCATTTTCCAAAATTTCACGATTTTTTAGATAAAGGCATCCAAAAACGCTCCAAATCAGAAAATACTTGATTTTCAGCGTGCCATATTTTGCTGCCTGGTCATAGTATCCGTATAAATTGGGTATCATAAGACAGTCCAATCATCGTGCCACCCAAGGATACATTTGTTTAATCCGTTGAAATTGGACGGAGAAATCCCGTGTTTCCCAAAAGCACCCATTTATTTTATTTTTTCAAAATATCGGACATTATTTCGACTACTTCCGGTTTACGGATCGTTGTTGAAAATGCTTTATCCAACGGTCTGACAATATGGCTTTACGATCCAGGAGTTTCATAAACATCGATTGAGGCTTTCAAAAAAATATAAGGGTCGGAAAATGGGCAGAAAATTAAAAAAAAATTCGAAAAATAAAGGGCGATAACTCGGAATGAAACTTATATTATTGGAATCGGATGGACTTCACGTATCCAAAAATGAGGGTCAAATTTGAAAATTTTGAAAAATAACAAAACTTGTCTATTAAACAACATATTTTCATTTTTCGAACGCTATAGAAGTCACCGAAATTTTCAACTGCTATCGTCCGAGGAAAGACACAGGGTTTCCGAAAATGTCATTTGTATGAAAATAGGTACAGAATTGACGAAGCTACGGCCGTTTTTAACTTTTTAGCACCGCTCGAAATTCGGCCACTTCCGGTCTGCGCAGAAATTTCAAAAATAATTTATCAAGTAGCCATCACACGGTTTCCCGATAGAAAAGTAGGTCACAGATCGGTATCTGTTACAGGGACATAGAAATAGGCTCCCGCGAAAAAAATATAATAACTAGACCTGCATGGCAGTGCTGAATCGGCTTTCGGGCAGTGAAAGTTTCGAAATTACAAAATCTGAGATTTCTATTGTCCGGGAAAGACTCCAAGAATCCAACAATGTGATCTTTTTGAAAATCGTTAAAGTTTTGACGAAACCACTTCCGATTTTTAATTTCTGGCCACCGTTCAAAAGAGCATACTTACTATTAAAAAAAAGTAGGGGATATTTGATTTTTAAGTGTTATTAAAGTCACCTAATGAAACTGACGAAGAAACAAATGACAAAATGAAATGAAGTTCACATTCATCGATTTATTCCAAATGATCGTTAGACTAAGTAAGGCACAGACTGACCATTATAAGGGTAAAATGATACCCGGGGTCAAACAGCAAAGTTACCACAGCATCACAACCAAGTCAGTAACGGGGAAATCCTCCTCTGTTTGCCAAACAAGCATTGATCCGACGTGGCATACTCCTAATGAGACGTCTAAGGTCATTTTGGTCCAGATTGTCCCATTCCTGTTGCAACGCAGCAGCAATTTCTTGGACATTGGCAGGACGTTGTTGACGTTGACGTAACCTCTGTCCAAGCATGTCCCAGACATGCTCGATGGGGGAGAGGTCGGGACTCAGTGCTGGCCAAGGTAATGTGGTGATGTTCTGTTGTTGGAGGTAACCTGTAACGATCCTGGCCCTGTGACATCTTGCGTTGTCATCCTGGAAGATGAAACGGCGGCCATGACGTCGTGCGAACGGCACAACATGGACTGCCAAGATGTTGTCCCGGTAGTACTGGCCTGTAACACGCCCTGCAACAACATGTAAAGCCGTTCTTCCAGCAACAGTGATGCCTCCCCACACCATAACAGAACCACCCCCAAATCGATCATGTCTGATGACGTTAACGTCTTGGAAGCGCTCGTTTCGACGACGCCACACCCTCCTACGTCTGTCCAAAAAATCAACAGTGAACCTTGACTCATCTGAAAACACCACATTGCTCCAGCGTCGATTATCCCAGTGTTGACGATCCCTACACCAACGACGTCTTGCCTGAATGTGATGATCTCTCAAACAAGGGATCACTCGAGGACGTCGGGCGCGAAGGTGTCCCCTATGCAGTCGATTCCGAATCGTCTGGCCACTCACTCTCACACCAGTGTCTGTTTGAAGACGAGCGCTGATCTGATTTGCTGTGATGACACGATTTCTCAAGGCCAAGGTACGGATAAATCGATCCTGGGCTTGAGTTGTCGCCCTTGGTCGACCTGAGCGTGGTCTGTCCTGTACAGATTGTGTATCACGGTATCTGGACCATAGCCTGCTTATGACAGACTGAGAAACATTCATCGTCCCCGCCACAACCGCCTGTGTTGTGCCGATCTGTAGCATGCCAAGGGCACGTAACCTTTCATTTTGGGTAAGCCGACGCATATCAAAATTTGTTTTCTGGTCACTAAAACAATTAAACTGATGTTTCCACCCTGGAATTCAATGCCACAATGACTGTAACATTCAAAGTCAGAGTCGTGCAAATCTTAGGTTGGAACCCATGATGATCCCAAGCATCACCTGCATTCCATGCGGTAGCGATTGGTGCGTTTGGGCGTCACATGTAACTGGAAATGTTTCTTCTGTTAGGTTCTATAGTGACTTTTTTCGTAGTCATTTGCATATTTTAGTATTATGCCCCCAAAATCAAATATCCCCTACTTTTTTTGAATAGTATATATCAGACAAAATCAAAACCATGCTATGGACAATATTGCGCAAACATGAAACCCCCAAATATCTCAGAAAATGTTCGAATATAACATATTGAATAGGTTTTATGTGGGAGAATTTACTTTTTCCCCAAAGATTACGACACTTACGAGGTTCAGTCTAATATCCCCAGATCACTTGAATTAGGTTAAGAGGTGAATTATCGATATAATTAACGGCGATGGCAATATAATATGGATATCTGCCTACGTTTAAAATTTTAGGTTGCTAAGCTTTAACGTAGCAAGTATTGAAACGGGCCGAAGAGTGAAATCGAGTCAACCAATAGACTGCTAAAATATAACGAGAACCATTCCCCCTGGCCGAAAGGTAATCTAAAAATAAAAAGATATTGCTGAGACCGTATTGCTGAAACCGGATTAAATTTCATTTGAAGAAGTTTCTGAAAAATCGTTCAAGTGGTTTAAAACCCAGAAGAATCTGAAAACATGTAGAAAATAGCTGGAAAAATGCCGAGAAAATATAGTTTTGGAATCGGATTGACCTCATCCATTCGAATATTTAGATCAAGTTTGTAAGTTTTAAAAATTAAGATAAAAAAAAATGTCATGCAATTAACCTTCGGAAATAGGAAACCAATTCATGAAACGACTGCTTATTCCGGGTATTTCCAAGCCGTTAATGCAGATTTTTCACTCGTAAATAACTTTGTCGAGTTAAATGAATCAATCTACTTTCATTTCTACTTATTATTCGTTTAACATTATGATATTTGACTCCGATGGACATATAGATGGAATCAATACGATCATATAGATGTCCAAAAATTGCTTCTAGCATTGTCCCTTGTCGAGAAATAACCAATTTTTTCAGGATGACTTTTATAGATTTTTTTCCCATTTTAATTTCCCATTAGAAAAATAGCTAACTTATCGGTAAGTTAGTAACAAATTTTGTCAGGGTCACTTTTTTGACATATGAAACACATGGTAACAAATGTATAGATTCAATTGATATTGCTAGATTTGGTTGATTCTGCGTCTATTTGTGCAATGCTTATGTGGAAATCTGTTATTGATACCGAAGTGACATAAGTTCACGGATAACGTGGCACCGTAAGTGACATAAGTTCACGGATAACGTGGCACCGTAAGTGACATAAGTTCACGGATAACGTGGCACCGTAAGTGACACAAGTTCAATGGTAACGTGGCACCAGTGAAACCCGTCATTACTGCTTCGCAGTTCTAGTTTATATCGTTTTGTTTATGATAACGCCAAAAAAGGGGCTATGTATCCTGTAACGGATTGAAAAATAGGGTAGGGGCGGTAGGTATTTTTTTTAAATGTTAGATCTAGAAGATCTACCGTAGGATAAAATTCTGTGCGAAAATCTTCAATTTTATGTTAGGTTGTATCGACATCGTTGAACAAGAAGCACGAATAGATTGGTGGATTTAAATATTCTCTTTGGGGCAAATGAACTTTTTAATCGTTCCATGCTAAAAAAAGAACTTAAAAAATCGTATCGTGCTATCGCACGAAATATCTCCGTTAATAGATTTACTTGTCTTGTTTTAAATACCAATCGAGCAGATCCTATTCACCTGTTTGATTCATACGTTCACTTGCTTTTGTGCCGTTAATTATTAGAACGAAAGTTGTGAGGATTATAGCTTTTCGGAATGCGCAGTGTTAAATCTATACGAAACCTGTAGTCTCGATTTTCATGTCAGTTAGCAATCTTGCGTCAACAGTATGGCAGTATCGTTCGCTGTGCCCGCCTATTCCGATCGATAAATGCACATTCAAAGAAGGATGACGTTCATATTCATTTATAACAACAACTAATTTAGGCATTTTCACGAATCCGGTAGGATTAGTTGACTAAATACTTTGTGAGGCACTTTTCATGTATAATCCATATATGCTTCATCAATTTTGGAGGAATTTCTCGGTCAATCGGAGATCAAACACGGGACTTTTAACCAGCCAAAGACTTACTCACTTAACCCCACGTGGATTTCCTTGTCACATTCAAGCTGGGAATCCAAACCCAGAAATTTACTAATGTTACTAGTGTAACAAACAGTGTCTAGCACCAATCTTAGAGTAATACTCTATAGCTGTTTTGTACAACATTGTTTAGGCAACGATCATTATTTGTTTTATCAGTGTTTCCAGGATTCTTATTTCTTTAAATTGACAAATGCCATAATGGATTACATTTAGAATTTAAGACTTTTTAAAACTAGTGTACCAGTAATAAACCTTGGCTATATAGCATTAGGCCAATTCTTCATTAGTCACTCTGCTTTAGGCATTAGGCCTGTTTTCCATGTACGCATTTCCGCACACGAAAAATAAGTCTCCTGATAAGCACTTTTCACAGCTTTTCTTTTTTCACATGAAGTGAAGACCTTCGTGCCGAACCGTGTGTACATGCGTGCCCAACCACATGTTCACGTTCTTCCGATGGCTACAAATAGTTTTTTGGATCACAGGCTTATTTCTGTGGTCTTTTTTTTTTGTTGTGTCGTACAAACATATATCATCTTCCAGTCTGTCAATCAACCGGTCTTGATGCTGCTAATGTTGTTTTTATAAAAAGACGGCGGCTAAACATAACCAATGTCGGGCTCCCTGTTCTAAAGAGGAAATCTCACTTATAACGCCATTTATGTGGGTTTACAAACTTTACAAATACATAAAGTCACACGCGGAAACAGCTGCCGGTAACGCAGGACAGCAGGCCTTACAGTTTTTCATGTATTATCATTATTTGTTTTGGTACTCGATGACCAGCGTCGAAGACCGCGGATCTGTGGACACTTCAAACAAGATTTTTTTCTGCATTTACTTTATGTTTCCCTAGTCAAAAATCTGGACTTTATTTTGGTTTGGGGTTTCGGTTGCAAAACTACATAAACATAAATAAGGCTATGTATTGGACCACTACCAAGTTGCTGTACTCGCAGCATGGAATAGCAGCAAAATGAGTTTGCGGACGGACCACACAAGTTTTTCTTGTGGCATTTAATTTCTGCCCCCCCCCCCCCAAAAAAAAAACCCACTCATCAGACTCATACACAATAAAATAATATCTTTTTTTTTACATAATTTACTATGCTGGTTCAGTTATTGGTTCCTAGGTAATGGAATAGCATGTTAAATTAAAGTTACTTGGCCCACGGACAAATACGATACCTCTTGTACAGTTTGGTGTGCACGTAAAAAAACTCTTGTTAATGACTATATGCGGAAATGCTGCTGTCCAGGCATAATTTCTGTCATAGCACACTGAATATGCACATCTTAATTAGTAATTTTGATTTCTATTTTGCTATGCCACATGGAGGCTACAGGCTTTGACAGATCTTTTCCAAATTTGGTGTGAGACTTTGCGATCATGAGGACAAACCCTGTCACTATTCAACATTCTTAACCTCCTTTTTCTGAATGAGCCACAGGGGCTCAATGAGTAACATTCTAGCTAACCCCTCCGGGATTCAATCCTGGTGTTGGTCGAGAAAGTTCCACATTGTCTGTGGTGTAGGACAGGGGTTGCCGCCTATAAAATCTGTCACTGACTCCACCGACAGCGAAAGGTAGGTTTGACAGCACAGATACACCGTTGGACGACTGATAGTCTGCGGGACTGTACTGGCAGACAGTACTAGGGTCCTCAATATTGGCTATTTTTAGATTTCCTGGATCTCGCTGTGTATATATCATGTAGACAATTCCATCATTCAGCACTAAGAAGCCCAAGTGAACAATCTTTTCCAAATTTGGTGTGAGACTTTGCGATCATGAGGACAAACCCTGTCACTATTCAACATTCTTAACCTCCTTTTTCTGAATGAGCCACAGGGGCTCAATGAGTAACATTCTAGCTAACCCCTCCGGGATTAAATCCTGGTGTTGGTCGAGAAAGTTCCACATTGTCTGTGGTGTAGGACAGGGGTTGCCGCCTATAAAATCTGTCACTGACTCCACCGACAGCGAAAGGTAGGTTTGACAGCACAGATACACCGTTGGACGACTGATAGTCTGCGGGACTGTACTGGCAGACAGTACTAGGGTCCTCAATATTGGCTATTTTTAGATTTCCTGGATCTCGCTGTGTATATATCATGTAGACAATTCCATCATTCAGCACTAAGAAGCCCAAGTGAACAATCAAACAGTCCAAATCCTCAAAAAGCAGGACCACACCCACTCGCCACGTGTCGAGGGAGGCCTATCAGACCACTTGATGTGTTTCTTTTTGCCTGACAAAAATCTCGCTTATCGGCCTTGAGTCTGATAGGGTGTCGGAACATGTCAGTGTTTCTAAGCTCCCTCTTATCGAACTGGATAACGAACGAAGGGTTCGATCCCCGTGTTGGTCGAGAAAGTTCCCCTTGTAAGTGGTGTAGGACAGAGGAGCTTGCAAGGACAGTGTCTAGTAGTATGGATAGGACGGGAAACCCAGATCTTGTGCTCAAGTTCGTGTGCATGCACAAGAACCATTGACAGTTGGAATTCGCGATTTTCAAACTTTTCATAGTTATTCCTTACACCCTATTTAAGGATGTGTGTGCTTGTGTCGCCTTACATGCAACAATTCTTAACAGATTCCCTTGAAACTTTGCATGATCCCTATTGCTTTTGGTTAATGCCGATCCCCTAGGGTCAGAGCCACACCCATTTTTTTCTTTGTGTGTCTGTGTGTTGCCTACAGGCTGCCATTCTTAATGGATGGTCTTGGAACTGTGTGTATATATAGCCTAATGACGGCAACTATTGATTTTGGTGTATGTCGACCCCTAGGGGCAGAGCCATATCCAATTTCGTATATCGTATGCAGGCCGCAATTCTGAATTGGTCATCTTGGAACTTGGCTTATGTATTTCTGCATAGCCTAGGGGCGGCAACTATTGATTATGGTGCATATCCCGACCTGCCGGGGCATGGCCACCACCAATTTTTGTGTTTATTTAATACAGTCCACAATTATTCTGAATGGATTATCTTGGAACTTGGTATACTTATTCCTTATACCCTAAGGACGGCAATTATTGTTTTTGTTGCATGATCTGCCCTCCTCCCCTTAGGTCGGTGGCAAACATACTTCTTTGTTAATATTTTGTCTGTAAATACTCTACAAGTTGCAATTATTAACAGATTTTGTTCCATTTCGGCATGAGCCTTCATAGGGTTCTACCTAATTATATTGGTCTATATCAAACCCCCTGCAGAGCCACTATTTGTTAATGTTTTACAGGTTGCAATTATTAACAGATTTTGTTCACGTTGACTACCAGAATGCTTACAATTTAGAATATTGGTAATTTGAATTCATTGGATTATTCCGGACATGTTTGAAAACTAATTTTAGATTATGGTTAGATAACTAACGATCAAAAAGGAACAGTAATTTAATTGTTAGTTAACGATCAAAAAGTAACAGTAATTCAATTGTTAGTATCCTGACAACAACGGTTAAAATTCTGACATAAATCAGAATTACGTTAGAAAACTAACCATAAACTAACGGTTAGAATCCTAACGTATAATTTACGTTAGATTAACGTTTGATAACCAATAATACATATGTCATTATTATGTCAGAAGTCCAACTATTTATCAGTTGTTAGAATGTACACACACTGGTATGGTTATTTAATCCCCAAGTATTCGAAGCAAAAAACATTGGTTACAAAACCCTCATAGAATTTACGTTAGATTTGCGTCATTTTCTGACGCAAATGTAACCATAACCATTCTGACGTAAAAGTAACGTCAATTTAACCGTACAATTTTACCATTATTCGACTCTAACCAAAATGACGTAAAATTTATGTGAATCTAGCGATCAATGTTAACTGGGTATGTATGAAATGACTTATTCTTTGATATGAATTGTTTAGTCGCCCTTCAACAGGTCTGAACTTTAACGCATTAAATGATCACGAAATCAGAAAAGTATTTGGATGGCCAATAATCTTCCATACCTGTAAATAGATGTTATAAAGAAATATTCTTTTCTAATTTCCATTAAACCATTAAAATATAATCTTGCATAATCCTCAAGAATTAATTCTAAGGTCCCGAATTGGTCTTCATTAACAATTTGGGACAGAAAAATCTGAATGTAAAGCAATAAATGTAGACAGCGTATACATGTACTACAATCATGAACGCCTTGCGATTTTTAATATTGATTACTTTCTCTAAAACAATCCTACGCTAACCAATCAGATATCTGGCTTATAGATACACCACAGATATACACGGTCATGTAAGTCTTTTTCACTCTGCTTGGATAAGAGATAAGTCGATTTCATTTTGTGATACCGAAGCAAGGAATGAACGGGTGTTAAACCTCTCTTAGTCAATGAACTATTCAACTGTCTATTACTGTAGTGTTCTACCAAATTCTCCGTGAGGACCAACATATTAGCTGCCCTTTATCAATACTAAAAGACCACGTTTCATTACTGATATTGAAATAGAAAAGGCAAGACAAAAGAATAGCGTGGACGTTTTTTTTAAAAAAAAATCTTCTGACACTGATGAAAGGTGAACAATTTCCATTTACACATTATATCAGAAGTATATGCTGTTTCATCTACTAGACAACCATTCAAGTGTGCTATTTATATTTTGTATTTTTCCCCCTTTGATCTTCTACTCTCGTTTGGTTAATTTAGATTGAACAAGATTGAATAGGTTTGTTGTTTGTTATTTCAAAGCGACCTAATTACGAATTATTTCTGACATTTAGAAGCGTAATGGCCTCCTAGGAAGTCGTGGTGCTTTCCAAGTTTTAAGGTTCATCTAATGAAAATAGAAAATCAATCTCATGCCGAGGATTCACACTCTACCGTAAGTACTTTCTATTTATTTCATTGACACATTCTAAAGTGTGCATGGCTTCCGGTAATTTTGTATATGGATTTCAAAACATACTAAGATTATCGCGACATATGGAATCACGAAACACAAATAGACGAAACGTATCCGCTATGCGTACAATTTTCGAAAAAATACTAACTGCACCACACTCTCACGGAAAAAAATCAAACTTCATACCTCTATCTCTTACAGTTTCTGAGATATAGCTGAAATGGAAACAAAAATATTAATATAAATATCAAAGCTTAACTAGAATTGCACGCAATGCTGAAGACTTTTACGACGCCGAAACGCCACGTTGAGCGGATACAAGACAAACTCCCCCCCCCCTCACCCCCCACACACCATCCCCTACACACACACATAACTAAGATATTCACATTTTCTTCGTATAAGCATTACAATAAAAGGAAAATGATAAATAAAGTTTAACAATTTACAACACATCTCATGTCGCTGGAATCGTTCGATGTCGGCTATCCAAATGTGTAATTGAAATCTCAAAATTCCTAGAAATAACAATTACAGAAAATTTTGTAAATTTTCGAATTTTCACGGGAAAATGGGAACATCATACTATTCATAGTTTTTAAATTTGGCAATTTTGAACTGCTATATAATCAACATTTTCTCCGGCTATACAAAAATATGACTTTCTCAAAAATAATCGGTTGCAAATTAACAGACTTATTGCCGATTTTCAATTTTTGAGCACGTTAAAGATTTCCATCAGTTAAACGAAATAATATTTCCTATTGATTAATTATTTCGTTTTGAACTGTTTTCGGATCAACAGCGTCTCCTGCTACACAATATTACTATATAACAGAATTATGGCTGGTTTTCAATTTTCGTGATTTGACGCATTTTCTCTATTCTCACCAATTTCGAAATAGCTTTAAGCAATAACCACCATCCATTTTCCCGAATGAAAATTAAACATCAGATCTCAATCTCTTATAGTTTCTGAGAAATAGGCGGAATGGAAAAAAATAATAACTTATATTGCTGGAATGGGATAAACGTCGGCTATCCAAATATATAATTGAAATCTCAAAATTCCAAGAAATAACAATTTTGGAAAAGAAATTAAATTTTCACGGGAAAATGGCAATATCATAGTTACTGTTATCTGATCAATAATGTCCTCGGCTATACAAATATATATAAAAATCGGTTTGAAATTGCGGCCGAGTTTCAATTTTCGTGCACGTTAAAGATTTACATTCCTTCCGGTCTGCTCACAACTTTCGAGATAGTTTTAAGTACCAACCATTCACAGCATTCACTGGAAAAAAATCAATATTTAGAACTCAGTCTTTGAGATCTACGAGGAATGTCAAAAATAATTAATTCGAAGGGAAATTATTACTTACTAAAATGAGTTATTTGCATTGGTTAACAGTAAAACACTCAATTGTCACTGGACAAAATCTCTCTATCTACTTAGACAATTTCTACCGATTTTGACCATTTTTTACCTTTTTTCACCTAGTTCTGATATTTCAAATTTTTGAACAACGGTTTTGTGCAACAGATAACCCATTATACTATCTATACAGAAAGTTTGAAAAAATATGGGCGAGGTTTGAGAGGAACAGGTGTCTAATCTTGCTCGAAATCATAAAATATCGCCGTAGTGACACCTGGTAGCCCACTAATAGAGCAATTTGTAGTACTATTTGATAATTTATGCAAAATTGTATTCGACAAATATAAGTGCACGAGAGGATATGATTTATAATTTGATAAATACATGTTTATGTCTATTCTCCATTGTCAGTATATTAGGTATGGTATGAGTTGATTTAAAACGCAAATTAATTTGTTTATGAAATATTGTGAGAATAACAGGAAAAGGGGTCAAAGTTCAAGGATAGAATATGTCTAAAAGCACGTGATCGGAAAGTTACCATTTCATATTTGGCATGAGTGACCAATCACATGATTAATTACATCATAATAACTAGCAAATAGAATAATTAATGACCGTGAATCTGAGAATATACATGTATGATTAATAGAATGTGCGTACTAAGGTAGATAGCCATGTAGTTCTTTTAGTGAGAAGATGTAGGAAATTCCATATAAGATGAAACGAAATTTAGGTAATCCTGGGAGAAAACAATTGAAATCTTTGAAAAGTTGAGAATCTTCAGTCATTTATTGCTTTGCCTAGCCCAATTACAATAATTTATAATCAAATTGTTTCCAAAATCCCTATTTTTTCCCCCAGGCTTACCTAAATTTCGTTTCATCTTATATGGCCGAGTTCGTAAATTTGTGCGTTACCCTATATTTAGATTTCAGTGAAGTCCGATAAGTCGGTTAGAAGACGGGTGCGGATTTTTTAACAGCGTGTTGTGTCGCTCATACTGACTCTAGCGAGGTAAGCTAGGTCTTAGTTTCTCACTAAGATGTCCCTTTACATTGTATAGGCGTTCACACGGATTGACACCCCACCATTTAGCAGTAAACCGTTGCCCAGTAAAATTGACTGGGAAGTTTCGCCAAGGATTCAAGACGTACATGGCGAGAGTAATGAGACCTACGTTAAGAGCGGAACTAGAGATGCTATAGCTCGTTCTTTGCAGGGACTAGAGACACATTTGAATGTTACCAACAACTAGCAACCTCCCTACTAAAAACATTTTAAAAAAAAAATGACCTGAACAGGCATAATAAAAACAGGAGGAATGTTCCGTTGGTTAATACCCCAGACGAAATATATGTATGGACGTCTTTACAAATTTAATATATTCCATTTAGTCATGATTTAGACATAAGAGAAACAGAGTAAAATGAGATTTAGCGTCCACTGGAAACAAACTAGTTCATTATGAGACTAACATATGGTGATGCATATCTATGGACATCTTTACAAAGTTAAAATATTCCTCAGTCGTTAGCAAAGATGAATTTGACTCAAGGGAGAAGTGGGGGTTTAAGGTCCCCCCGACACATACTAGGTCATTTTGGAAATAATATATGGTACAATTTTACTTCAATAATTCGCTTGAGCGAAAAGAGAAAACCCATGAGGATGGACAAACAACACTACACCATGCTACCTTCAAGCTGTCACGTCACTTAACTCAATGACAGACCTTATGATCTTAAATCTAAGTGTTAGAGCAGGAATAAGGTCCATGCAGTTCACACATAATAAATCATCTTATATGAATATGATATGGTAATGAAATGTTAAATATAATAAACGATTCAGAGTGGGCATATTTCAGCTCTCCGGAGAAGGATTACTGCATTGTCAATAGCTGCGGAAGGTTCGCAGCAGTATCGTCAGTACGTTCTCGTGGCTGGAAATGTTCCGTGGAGAACCGGACAACCGAACCGCGATAGTTCTTGAGTGGTAGAGAACCAAAGTTGTTTCGAAAATCGCGTACAAAATTTCTACTATGCTAGATGCGTGGACAGCGTTGCCCAATACTCTGAACCCTGATTCTTAAGTTGCGGGTCCCCTTCCCATGGGCGTGAGGGTCCGACAAAGCGTCGAAATGTCGCGTTTAATTCGACTTTTGCGTACAACAGTCAACTTGAAGGAAGGAAGATCAGACAGCATTTACACTCGAATATAGGAACGTAGGTATATGTAGGAGGTTGGCACATGCGGTACCATAAATCTCGTTGTGATGTATGCCACCTTCCCCATCAGAGATTTCAATACCAGACATTGAATCTCCCTACACTTTAATGTTTCTTTTAATGGTACTTTTTCTTACATGAGCAGGTGGACAATAGATACATGTATATAAAGTTTGTGATCCCTGCAAAATCAATCATAGACGACTTATGCCCCTTTTTCATATGACTACCAAGCGAGCGTGAAAGTCAGATTTTGTCACGAAAATATTTTGATTTACACAAAATGACCTATTTGACACGAGACACTTTCAAATAACGAAACGTATAGATTTGGAGATAATCGTTGGTCATTGCTGAAAAAACGCTGCTTCAGTTAAATTGTACTGATATAAAATCTTGCAATCCTAACCCATACAGTTATGGACGTCCGTGCCTGATCCTGCAAAATTATATACCAGTTACGCACCTTTCCTACGATGAACATCCTATTTTGTCACAAAAACTTCGTGATTTTTAACCAAGATAGCATATGTAATGTTGATAATCAACGGTTATTTGAACTCTTGAAGACAGTGGTCGGTCATCAGTGAAAATGAAACTTATCTTTCTGGAATCGGAATGATCTAAGCTGTTCGAATATTTAGGTCAAATTCGTAAATAAAATGATAATGATAATTTATTGAAATTGAACTTGTAGAGCGCCAAAATCCAGCTTGTAAAACTGCTCTGTGGCGCTTGTAAAACGAAATGAAATGAAATGGGGTTTAATGTCCTACTGTTCTGCTCCTATGCTGGGCTAATGAAGACGGGCATACGCCATAGAGTGTGCTATGAGGGAAATTTTGCCCGGGCAGCGGCACTATCGCCTACTCTTATATCGAATTCCAACTGCCAAGGGATCTTTTACGTGCAATTCCAATGTATACAGGGGACCTCGGTTTTTCGTCTCATCCGAAGGACTAGACAGCTGTCCTTGTCAGCCCCCCCACCGTCCTGCATCACTGACAAGGGGGAACCACGCCGGAAAATCTGGATGAACTTTCTCGGCCAATGCAAGGATCGAACACTCGACCTCTAGGCTAGCGAGCCAGCGTCTTACAAAGTAAAACAAACTAGACCTGCTTGGCAGTGCTGAATCGGCTTTCAGGCAACAAACCCGAAGGAAGCATACGAAAGTCAATTCACTAGGCTATAAATCGCATTTTTAGCAAAAATCATAAATTTTTTGCATTTTTTCAAAATATCGGATATTTTTTCGACTACTTCTGGTTTTTGGATCATTGTCGGGATAGCTTTAACAAGCTGTTTAGATACTTAACTTTCTGTGTCGGAAACATCCATTGAGCAGTTTTCGAAAAAAAAAGATATATAAAAGAGCATTTTTAATAATTTAACGATTTTTCAACTTCTTTCAAAGAAGGGGTCATTTTTGGACCACCTATATTATTTCAATGCTTTTATTTTTGGATTCACACCCTAAACCACCGATAGAACTCTGATTAAGAAAAATCGTAGGCGTCGTTTTCGAGAAAAAGGCGTCTGAGAATGCTCCAAAACGGAAAATACTAGATTTTCGGCGTACCTTAATTCATTTCCTAACCATTTAATTCGTATGCATGGGACTATCCGACGACATTTTATTTGTTTTGGTCCGCTAATATCTGATGGAGGATTGAAGTTTTTGGCAAGAGCGCCAACTAGTTCCGGTATACGAATCATTGTCGGAATAGTTTTAACAACCGGTTTTGGACCTTGCATGTTCACAGGGCTCTATAATGATATACTACATGGTCCGATCAGATAAATACCCCTGAGAAATTCTATGTTCAAAAGTGCCAAAAATGCAAAAATGTCAAAATATCGAAAACTAAATTTCAATAACTCAATAAATATTATACATCGTTAGAATCGTAATTAGGTCACCTATCTGAATGTATAACTTTTTTTTGAAAACCTGTTAAAATCAACAAATAATAGAGCATTTTCCAAAATTTCACGATTTTTCGACTTTTTTCCGATTTACGGTCCCTTTTTTGTCCTATTCCAATTATTTCAAATTGGATGGCTTCATGCAAAAGGCTACTGAAGGGACACTCGATAGGGAAAGTTTAAGAAAAATCGCTAGGGCAGTTTTCGAGATACAGGCGTCCAAAAACCCTCCAAATCAGAAAGAAAATACTTGATTTTCAGCGTGCCATATTTTGCTTCCTGCTCATCGTATCTGTATGAACCCAACGATACCTTAATCGTTTTCATCTGTTCATATCAGATGGAGAAATCGCGTTTTTCCCAAAAGTATTCATTTTTTGCGTTTTTTTTTTCAAAATATCAAACATTATTTCGACTACTTCCGGTTTACGGATCGTTGTTAAAATTGCTTTATCCAACGGTACGACCATATGGCTTTATGTTCCATGAGTTTCTTAAACATCGATTGGGGCTTTCAAAAAAAATATAAGAGTTATAAAATGGGCAGAAAATTCGAAAAAATTCGAAAAATAAAGGCCGATAACTCTGAAATAAACTTATATTTCTGGAACCGGATGGACTTCAGGTATCCAAAAATGTAGGTCAACTTTAAAATGTTTGAAAAATAACTAAAATTGTCTCGTAAACAACGTATTTTCAATTTTCGAACGATATCAGTCATAAACGGATATATTAGAAATTGACAAATGTGAGATAGCCATTGTCTTGGGACTATCCAACGACATTTTAGTTGTTTAGGTCCGCTGACATCTGATGGAGAAATTATGTTTTTCGGAAGACAACCATTTTTTAGTTATTTATTATAATTCCGGTATGCGGATCATTGTCGGAATAGTTTTAGCAACCGGTTTGGGCACTTCAGTGTAAAAAATGCCAAATCGTCAAAATACCGAAATTAAATTCTAATTACTCAATACATATTATGCATCCTTAGAATCGTAATTAGGCCAACTTTATAAATATATAAACATTTTTTGATCCGGTGATAACAAATTTTCTTTTGCGTTTATTTTTTTTCAATCCCTTGACTACTTCCGGTATAGGGATCATTGTTTTAGCAGCCGGTTTGGGCACTTAAATATATTACATTATCTGACCTCATGAAATCACCCCGAGAAACACTATGTTCGAAGGTGCCAAAAATGCCAAAATGTCAAAATACATTCCAATAACTATATACATATTATGCATCCCTAGAATCGTAATTAGGTCAGCTATATAAATATATGAACTTCTTTTGATCCGGTGATAACAAATTTTCTTTTGCGTTTATTTTTTTTCAATCCCTTGACTACTTCCGGTATAGGGATCATTGTTTTAGCAGCCGGTTTGGGCACTTAAATATATTACATTATCTGACCTCATGAAATCACCCCGAGAAACACTATGTTCGAAGGTGCCAAAAATGCCAAAATGTCAAAATACATTCCAATAACTATATACATATTATGCATCCCTAGAATCGTAATGAGAAGATTTTCCAAAATTTAGCGATTTTTTTTACTTTTTTCGATTTTCAGTCCATTTCTTATCCTGTTCCAATTATTTCAAAGTCTTATTGTATGGCTTCATGTACAAGACTACAAGTCTATCAAATAGGTACAGCTACAACATGAATTTCGGACTAAAATAGACAGCAACATTTCGAAATTTTAAAATTTCAACTGCTTTCTTTTAGACCCCGAGATAAGATATCCAAAAATGTAATTGTTTTTGGAATAAGTAAAGAACTAGTTTTCGACCATTCGAGGAATTCTGTTCTGGTCATGGTTTTCATTAGACATTGAAACTCCTGATCGATATATCTGACAGTCTTCGAGGTGTAGGCGGTAAGAGGTAAATAATACGAATAACTAGACATGCAAGCAGCACTGAACCGACTTTCAAGAAACAGACAGGAAGGAATCATACCATAGCCCATCTAACGAGCTATCCAACGATACTTTAGTTGTTTTGATCCGGTGACATCCGACGGGGAAATCGAGTTTTTCGCAAATAAAACACTCATGTTTTTTTTTAGGTTAACGGATCATTGACGGGATAGTTTTAACAAGTGTTTTGGGTAGTTAACATCAGTAACATATTTAAATGAGATTACAGAAATAACCACTTGGATTGTTCTTTGCATGACAGAAAATTGACTAAAATTTAAACAGAATTTCCCTTAATAAAGCCGTATCAAAATGTATAATTTTAAAAGTGATCCTGACAAACTTGGTTATTTCTCGCCAAGGGAAGATGTTAGAAATGCTTTTTTGATATCCATATCATCGTATTGATTCATACTATTTGAGGGGATCACGTGGCTAAGTGGGTAAGACGCTGGCTCGCTAGCCTGGAGGTCGGGTGTTCGATCCCTGCATTGGCCGAGAAAGTTCATCCAGATTTTCCAGCGTGGTTCACCCTTGTCAGTGATGCAGGACGGAGGGCCTGACATGGACAGCTGTCTAGTCCTTCGGATGAGAAGAAAAATCGAGGTCCTGTGTATACATTGGAATGCACGTAAAAGATCCCTTGGCAGTTGGAATTCGACATAAGATTAGGCGATAGTGCCGCTGCCCGGGCAAAATTTCCCTCATAGCACACTCTATGGCGTATGCCCGTCTTCATTAGCCCAGCATAGGAGGAGAACAGTAGGACGTTAAATTCCATTTCATTTCATTTCATACTATTTGTCCATTAGAATCAAATATTATAATTTTATACGAATAATGAATATCACTTTATGTTTGTTTATGTTTGTTTTGTAAGCCAAAAATTTAGTTTTTGCCAAAACGATATTACTGCCGGTGATAATGAAAATGTTAAATTAGTTTTATGAAATCATAAATGGCATTATGCATCACATGGTGAAAATGTTATGAAAATTGAATAATATTTGAGACTTTTATGGAACAAAAATCTTGAAAAGTTACGTGTAGAAAACCGTCTATTTCTCCTCAACTGAGCAAGTTAGAAACTAATTATTGATATCTGTATGATTGTATGGGTTCATTCTATGTGTTGATTGGGTATCAAATATCATAATTTTAAAGAAATAACAAACATGACTCATTTAAACAATCTATTTGCTTTGAAGGCTAAAAATACAGGGTTTTTTTTTCCAAAACGACGTCGTTTTCGGTGTCAGTGAAAATATTAAATTAGTTTGGCCTAGTCAAAAGTGACAATAGGCTTTAAATGGTGAAAACAAAATTAAAAATCGAATAATAATTTACTTTTTTATGGCCAAATATCTATGAAAATTGGCTTGTGTAAATTCAAACGTTACATACTAATTTTGACATAGATTAATGCTACAAGTTTCTAAAAGGTACAAATAAATATTCTGAAATATGAAAAGTCTGAATGCATTGTAAATAATTCATTCTTACACCTTTTTCACCTTTAAATCGAAATGTCGCAAATACAAAACCGAAAAAACCCCAAAAAAACGAGCCCTACATATTTTGCTAATTTAGTAGGGATATTAATCTTGGTCTATAAGATTTGTAAAAAATAATTTTTGCTTTAGAAAAGACGTTCCGAACCGTAAAAGTTGTAGTTTTTGGCTAAATTACGTCACTTCCGGTGACAACAGATAACTTTATCGCCAATAGAAAAGTTGAGAATTTGCAACATCTAATTAACCTAGAACTCATAAACTGAATTGACACAAACGTTGTTAACATTTTTGCTCAAATCAGATGACCCTGGCTAAAGGGCCAAAAATACATATAGATAAATAAAAAAATAATAATTTGGCGCATAATATCTGCGATGTTTCATCAAAAATAAAAAATCTAAATCTATATTTAGATCATGAGACAGGCTTTTAAAAAAATGCAATTCTTTTGATGCTACGACCGACTTTTCGAAGGTAGAACTTTCGGAATTGTTTTCGGTGGCATATATCTATCGGGAGAATGTAACAGATAATTGATAATTGAGATATAAGGGGTGCTGGTAAAAAAGAATAATAACTAGAACTGCGTAGATGTACTGAATCGGCTTCCGGAAAGCAGACGAGAAAAATTTCATACGGTAGCCCATTCATTGAGCTATCCAACGATACTTTGGTTGTTTTGATCCGGTGGCATCCGGTGGAGAAATCGGGGTTTTCGGAAAAAAACATTCATTTTTAGCGATTTTTTCCAAAAAAATCTGATATTTGTTCGACTACTTCCGGTTTACAGATCACTATCAAGTTAGTTTTTCTCTTATTTTTAGAGCAAATGTACATCGTGGTTGGCTTATTTCATCTAATCAGTAAAATAATATGTACCTGCTCAGATATAATAATTGTGTAGCAATAATATTTTCAATAAGCTGATAGTAGTGAAAAAACTCCAATCAGTCAGGAGGTAATTTGTAGTTGACTAGCTAACCAGATGTGCACACTTTGATTGACACGGCATATATTTGGATGTGGGCGTGACCTGCCCGTGTTTTTGTTATCCCTAAGTGGTCGCCATGTTTTTTCTACAAATTGAAAACTACATGTAGTATGGCGGTTGTTTGGGGAGTTAACCTTTTTTTATTTAATTATTTCTGTAGTTAAGTAATCGGAGTTCAACTTTTACTTTCTGTACCAGAGGTTTCAGAATCATCCATTGAGTAACAACGAATTTTTGATTTTTTTTTCAAAGATTGAGACCCATTTTATATCATTTCAATGCCTGGGACCTATATTGAACCACCTATATCATTTCAAGGCTTTTACATTTTGATTCACACCCTAGATCGGCGCTAGGACTCTGATTAACAGAAGTTTAAGAAAAAAATATAGGCGTATTTTTCGAAACAAAGGCGTCTCAAAAGGCTCCAAATTGGAAAATACTAGTTTAGGGCGTACCATAATTTATTTCCTAACCATCGAATTTATATCATTGGATGTCATATGACAGTCAATTAATGGGACTATCCAACGACATTTTAGTTGCTTTGACCCTGTGACATCTGATGGAGAAATCTGTTTTTCCCAAGACCACCAATTTCTTTTCTTTTCTTTTAACAACCAGTTTGGGCTCTTGAATATAAGCAGGGCTCTATAATGATATATTACATTATCTAATCTCATGAAATCCCCCAGAGAAATCATATTTTCAGAAGTGCCAAAAGTGCCACGAATGCAAAAATGTCAAAATATCGAAAATTAAATTTCAATAAATCAATGCATATTATACATCCTCATTATCGTAATTAGGCTAACTATCTAAATATATAAACGTCTTTTGAAAATCTGTCAAAATAAAAAATAAAAATAACAGAGCATTTTCAAACATTTTGCGATTTTTGCACTTTTTTCGATTTTCAGTCCTTTTTTGTCCTATTCCAGTTATTTCAAAGTCTTCTTGGATGGCTTTACAAAGCTTCCTGATCATCGTACTTATATTGCTGGAATCGGATTGACTTACCGACCCTGAAGTTTCAGAAAAATCGACCAAGCCGTTAAAAAACGGGAAGGATCAGAATATGAAATGAAAATGGCGGGAAAGAATTCAAAAATGGCTGGAAAATGAAATGAGATAACTATAAATAAAACTTATACATTTGGCACGAAAACTTCAAAGTGGAAATTCAACATTATAAAATTTTTATGATTCAAATATTCGACCCTGACCCAGCGTTTCCAGAAATGTATTAATTTTGGAAATATGAGACGAATTCACGAAACGACGGTCTATTTCGATTATTTACAAGCCACCATTAATTCGACCCCGGGCCAGGTTCTTCAGAAATGTATTAATTTCGGAAATAGGAGACGAATTCTCCAAACTACGGTCCATTGTGTTTATTTCCAAGCACGTTAATGTGGATTTTTCACTATTTTTCATATTTAATTTAGGTGACCAAAATCAAAAATCTGCTTCAAGATGGTGGCATTTCCGGTTCAATCTGACCTACTTTTTTTTCGATTTTTGTCTTCGATTTTCTTCCGGGATGAAACGTCAATGACGTAATTTTCAAAATTCAAAAATCGGAAATAGCAGATTTAAAGTAATTGTTTTAAGGTCCTCAGAGAAAAAAAAAAGAATTACTAAAATAGGTCAAAAAGTCACAAAGTTCGGCTATGTAGGTCAATTTTTTCGTCAGTAAAATACGGTGATTTTGGATTCCTAAACCGTTTTAAAAATATATTTAATCAAAATTCACCACCCATTTCTCGGAGGGGGGGGGGGTAGAGGTAGGTCAAAGTTTAAGAAAGATCCTATGGTTAGATTTTGAGAAATTGGATTTGCAGATGCACGGAACTGTGGGTATCCTACTAGAAACATCAACGCTGATCGGTTAATCATGTCTGACGTCATAGGTATGACCTCTGACGCGACCTCCCACTACAACTGGTTAGATCTTCATGTAGTAGAGGCCATCGAAAGTATTAAAACACGAAACGAAATATAGATCTTAAATTACTTGTATGAAATCGTAAATGTCATTAGGTATCACATGTTGACAATTTTATGAAAATCGAACAATAATTGACACTTTTATAGTCCAAAATCCTTGAAAGTGACCTGTTGAAAATAGCCCAATTCTCCGCAACTGAACAAGTTAGAAACTATTTTGTGATATCTACATGATCGTTTGGGTTCATCCTATTTGTTGATTGGAATCAAATAACAAAATTTTCAGATAACAAATAGGACTCAAAATATTTGTTTTCAAGGCTATAAATACAGTTTTTGCCCAACTGACGCCGTTTCCGGTGACAGTGAAAATGTTATATTGGTTTAACTTAGTCAAAAGTGACATTACGCATCAAATGCAATAGTGTCACTTTTATGAAAATCCAATAATGTTTGAAATTACCTATTTCTCGGCAACTAGTCATACTACAAACTAATTTTGATATACATCGTCTTCGTATGGATTAATACTACAAGTTTATGAAAGTTACGAAGAAATATTTTAAAATATGAAAAGGAAGAACGCGCAAAAAAATATCCGCGCAAAAAAACAAACTGAAAAATAAAGGAAGATAACTGAGACTTATGTTGCAGAAATCGGACTGACTTCAGAAAGTGAGCTGAAAATGGCGGGAAAATATCGAAAAATAATTTGAGATAACTTTGAATGAAACTGATAATTTTGGAATCGGATTGACCTCGGCTATTCGAATATTTAGGTCAAATTTGTAACTTTTAAAATTTAAGAAAAAAATAATTGTCCAATAAACAACCTTGTCGGCACCAAAAACTTCAAAGTGGCATTTCGAGATTTTGAAATTTTTAAATACCATAAATTCGACCCCGAGAAAAACTATCCAAAAATGTATTATTTCAGAAATAGAAGACGAATGCATGAAACTGTGAAATATGAAAGGTTATTAACTACAAATCCGATTCAAAAAATATATGTTTCATTCAAAGTTCTCTCCTTTTAATTGCTAACGTTAATGGGCAGGGTCTCTACTTTCCAGGTCACATTAGAATACGCTCATTGATAATTGAATTTCATTTACTGTGACTTCATACGGCATATAAAATATACAGGTTTTCCCGATTGTATATTATTATTTTATTTCAAATTATATTATCACTGTGGGTAGGAAAAGTAAGAACCAGTCGAATAGGGATGTTTCAGTACCGTCGCCAAAATTCACTAAAGTGAACAACGAGTGTGATTGTAAGCATGTCTTACAAATAAAATTGGGGGGTTGGATGACCGAATGGTTAGCACGTGCGTGCGATATCATAAGGCCTGTCATTGAGTCAACTGGCGTGGTTTCGAATCCCCGGTTGTACGTGACAAGGAGTAGGGTCGCCTGTCCAGCCTCGTGGGTTTTCTCCGGGTCCTCCGGTTTCCCCCCACTGCTAAAAGACCCCTACGCGCAAGCGAATGTTTGAAATAAAATTAAACCATATGTTAGTCCCGAAATGACCTAGTTTGTGTCGCGTGGACGTTAAACCCCATTTCTCTCTCTCTCTCTCACAAATAAAATTGAAATTTCTATGAGGATTCAGATTCTGGTTCATTACGGTACCTGCAATTAAGAATGGGCCTATTATACATGCACAACGTTAAAAAAAGGGATTTCCTTGGATGAGACTGGCGTGTAGAGGCTGAATATATATTGTTCAGTAGATGTGGAAATAACTATAAGATAACAAAAATAAATTCTGATCTTAGTGGATCACCTCAAAACTGTGCTAATGTATTATGTGGAGAGAGAGAGGGGGGGGGGGGGTAACGTCCACTCGACATAAACTAAGAGTTATTCAGAGACTAACATGGTGCAATTTTATTTTAAAAATTGGCGAAGAGAGAGAGAGAGAGAGAGAGAGAGAGAGAGAGAGATGAAATGAAATGAACTGGGGTTTAACGTCCTACTTCGATGGGCTAATGAAGACGGGCATACGCCATACAGTGTTCTATAAGGGAAATTTTGCCCGGACATCGGCACTAAGTCCTACTCTTATATCGAATACCACTCCGGAAAATCAAATTGGGCTAATGATTGGGCTGTTACTTTTAACCCATTAAAAACTAAAAATTTGGTTTTCTCGCGGAAAAAGATTACACATCCGAACATTTATTTTAATAACCAATTAGTTGAACAAGTAAGTAGCCATTGCCATCTTGGACATATTTCAACTATATATCAAAAAGCTACCAAACGATTGAATATATTAAGACTGATGAAATACCAAATCGATCGTTCTTCTTTAAATAAAATCTATTTGTCGTTTATAAGGCCAGTTCTTGAATATGGTAATGTCGTTTGGGATAACTGTACCAAGAAAGATTCTGATTTATTAGAAAGTGTCCAGATAGAAGCAGGGCGAATAATAACAGGGCTACGACGAAATTCTCAAAGAAAATTTATTTATTCTGAACTTGGATGGGAGCTACTGTCTCAACGCAGAGAAAAACAGAAATTGATCATGCTTTATAAAATCTATTATGGTTGTGCGCCGACATATCTGCAAGATATCTTAATTGAATTTTTTCATTTCTCTAGTTACAACCTGCGTTCTTCTAATCTCAACCTCCAAATTCCTTCATTTAAAACAACGTTTTATTTTACCAGTTTCTTTCCAAGTACTATACGACTATGGAACAATCTGCCTACTTACGTCAGAAATTCAAATAATCTTAATCAGTTTAAAACTAATATCTCTCAGTTATATCCCTTTCAAAAAATCAAACCCTATCATAACTTTGGTGTCAGAAAAGAGAATATTTTACACTGCCAAATAAGAAACAATAGTAGTAACCTAAAGAGCCACCTCAAAGAACCATTCCTGTCCAATTCTGCTGTTTGTCCTCATTACCCGAATGCAGAAGAAGATTCATATCACTATTTTTTTTATCTGTCATCAAATAGAACAATCCGAACTCGCTCATAATCGATTGGCCACTTCCTTTTACTAGCTTTAAAAAATACAATGCCATTACGTACGACTTCATAAATGGAGCCATAGTTTGCATTTCAATCTTTGTTCACAGGTGAAATATTTATTTATAAAAGAAAAAAATAAATAATCAGCAGTTTAAGTAGATTTTTAATTTGTTCAAATATATCGAGATATTAGTTGCTGTTTCCATGATGGTCATATAAAACCCCACGGGCATTTGTGCATGTACATCACGAATATGGTAATCGCTATTCAGCTTTAAATAGGTCTTTGCCAGCTGACAACATTCGAATAAATCAATTAGCTTTCATTCTCCGATTCCACGACATTCTGACACATTGTGGCATAATTCCAGATATATTGCAGTTATTTATATTTTGATATATCTAAGCTTAATGTATCGATTGCTCGGCAATGTTCTTGCGTTTGTATAGTTACGGATATTGTTTCTGTTATTTTCTTTTGCTGGCGAGGTGGGATTCTAATAAAAATTGATAGCCAAATCTGTGCACGGAGGATATACCCTGTCATTATAACAGTCACTAGCAGGTGTCCATCTATTCTTTAAATATAAATTGGGTCACTTATGACAAAAGATTATCTCAGATCGCCCATATCTCGATTTATTTCTGAACCGATCTTCCTCTGATTTATTTGGACAAATCCCATAGAAGTTCAGTCTGATGACTTTTCGAAATTCGTATTTTCGCCCGCTTAGTTTTGGAAACAAAGATTAGCGAAAATTTTCTTCAGCATTTCTTTTACATTCAAGATGACGTATCTCCGTCACTATATGAGGTATCACGTTGAAACTGGGTCGCAATAAAGAATACATCCATGCCTTTAAAATAATATTACAGTTATTGTGACGGGTTGCAAATTTTCCCGAACATGAATAATTCCCTCGCTTTCAATTACATTAGAGGATTTTCATATAATTACGCCCATTCTCAAAAACAAGAATATATTAACAAAGAAATTGACGAAGTTTTAAGCGGAAGACATACAAGGCGAATCATTCGGCCGTAAAGAAAAATGAAGAGATGAATAAACAAAATTCATAGAAAAGCCAAATTATCTGGGAATCCATCAATTGGGGAAACTTAAGTAAAATCAGAATCGTTCGTTCCTAGAGTTTTACGTCCACTTCCACCATGGGTGAGAAAAAAAGAGTTAGAAATGACCATTCGTGAGATTAGATGGCAGAATTAATAATAAAGACAATTTCGGTACCAAGGATTGGTGGAATTTAGTTAATTCATTTGTCAAATCAAAATCTGCTGACAACAACGAACTGCCACCCCCATATGATAGTGACTATACGCACTTTACACCAATGGACAAGGTGAACGCTCTTAATGACATTTTTATTAACTAATCAAAACTTAACGATGACAATAACAATTTGCCCGTACTTCAATCCAAATTATTTACAGAGATCGTACAGAAGTTAAACACATCATTCTATGTTTAGACACTTCAAAAGCTAAAGGCCCTGATGATATTAGTGGGAAAATATTAAAAAATCATTGTAAATGAAATAAGCGAACCACTCTGCTATATTTTTAATTTATCTTTCTAAAAAAAAAGTCCCTGAAATTTGGAAATCGGCAAATGTAGTAGCAATTTTTAGAAAAGGAACCCCTATGAATTCGGAAACTACAGACCCGTATCATTATTAAGCATTGTTGTAGAAATATTCGAAAAATGTATATATAAACATGTTTTATCTCCTTTTGTGAAACAATACAAAACTGCGGAAATGCACTGCTGTTTTTATTAGAGGTAACCAGTGTATGTTGATAACAGGCCAATTGCCTACACATGAATTATAAACAGTTCATATGGGCGGCTTATCTGACGGCCCCATTTCACTCGCAAAGAGATACACTGTCAAAAGTGAAAATGGACGTTTTAGATTTTTGTCCACCAATCCTCAGACATTCAGCAATTCGTCGTGGCATGCTCCTAATCAACCGCCCAATCACGATTTGGGGCAATCTGACCCACTCCTCTTGCAGTGCCACGGCCAATTCTTACATTGTTGTCGGTTGACGTAGACGAACACGTCTCCCGATCATGTCCCAGACATGATGAAGCTGGAGGTAGTCATTCACGACACGAGCGCGGTGGGCACAGGCATTATCATCTTGATACATGAAACGTCGACCTGCACAAAGGGCAGAACTATCGGTGTCAGGATGTGGTCACGGTAGTACACACCAGTGACCCTTCCTTGAACAATATGCAAGTCCGTTATTCTTCCCCACGTCATAACAGACCCACGCCCGAATCTCTCATGCTGTCTGACGTTAACGTTAGCATGACGCTCATTTACATGCCTCCAAACGCGAGCACGCCTATCGGTGAAATCCAGAGTAAATCTGGACACATCTGAGAACATTACACGCGCCCATCGACGATTACCCCAATTTCTACGCTGCCTACACTATTGCCGCCTGTTTGCCATGTGCTGGCAAGGTAATGGAGGCAAAACACGCGGTCGTCGCGCATGCAAATGGGCTGCATGTAGCCGATTTCTAATCGTTTGAGGTGTACAAGTTTACAGAAAGCTGATTGGCCGTTTGTCTTCGATTTCGCAGGACCTGTGTACGAACGTATTGATCCTGGGCTTGTTAAGTGGCTCTAGGACGACCTGAACGAGGTTTATCATCAACATTGTGTGTTTTTTGGTACCTGTTCCACAGTCTGCTGATCATAGACTGTGACACATTAAGCATGTTAACTACTGCTCGCTGTGCAGAACCCATTTGAAGCATGCCAATAGCACGTAGATGTTCATCATGTTGAAGACGTCTCATTGCAAATTAAATGTAACACACTAAAGCAATATACGCTAAACAGTAAATCTTATGCAAGAACCGATAGGAAAGCGAGAGAGAGAGAGAGAGAGAGAGAGAGAGAGAGAGAATGGGGTTTAACGTCCACTCGACACAAACTAGGTCATTTGGGGACTAACTTATGGTTTAACTTTATTTCAATAATTCGCTTGCGCGTAGGGGTCTTTAGCTGTGGGAGGAAACCGGAGGACCCGGAGAAAACCCACGAAGTCACGTGCAACCGGGGATTCGAAACCACGCCAGTTGTCTCAATGACAGACCTTATGACACAGCGCACACGTGCTAACGATTGATATCGTTGACTAAGCAACAAATAACTGTTATAAATGAAAATATACGACACTAATAGATCAAAGTCATCAGTTTATATACATAATGTGTATTAGTTAGTTAAAATTGTTAGTAATCAGGCAGTCATTAAGTAGGTGTTTTGTCACTAATAGTAAGTGCAGGGGGGACTGCACCACACACAATTTACACAAAAACAAATACACGGACAGGACATCATACGGCGAATCTAATGTATATCAACTCACTGACCTAACTCACACGTTTTGTCAAGCCATCGATCAAATCAAATATACGAGAGCGGTGTTCTGCGACATAAGTAAAGCTTTTGACAGAGTCTGGCACGCTGGACTCTGTCATAAGCTTGGGGCGGCTGGGGTCAGAGGGGACGTCCTTCACTGGTTCAAAAATTATTTAACTAACCGCAAACAAAGAGTTATTGTGAATGGCGCCTCCTCCGCCCCCAGAACAGTTCCATCCAGTGTTCCGCAGGGCTCTGTTTTCGGTCCCCTTCTATTTTTAATCTACATAAATGATATAATAGAGAATATAAATTCAAACATCAGGCCCCGAGTTCACAAAGCATTCTCAGACTTAAGTTGAGAATTTGCTCAACTTTCAATTACTGTTTATGAGAAATATCTTTGATGCAGAAACACAAAACTTTTCACATAGTTTTTTATTGATATATCTGATACATTCAAGCAACAAAATTATTATAAAGGGCTATATTTTAGTTAAAATAAGGCGAATAAGTTTGAGTAAATTCTCAACTTAAGTCTGAGAATGCTTTGTGAACACGGGGCCCGTTTATTTGCTGATGACACAACTTTGTATCTAACAATCGATGATCCAGCTGCAAATGTCGATACAATCAATACCGACTTAGAAAAACTAAATAGGTGGGCTAAAACATGGCTGGTATCCTTTAACCCACTCAAAACCGAATCACTGGCACTAACTATCAAGAAAAATCCTCCACTACCACCACTTAGATTTAATCAAACTCCAATAAAAGAAGTCAACGAACATAAACACATAAACATCTCGGTTTAATCCTTCAGTCCAACTGCAAATGGCACGCTCACGTAGACTCAATTATCAATAAAACAAGCAAATTAAGCTTATAACAAGCTTAATCGAAAATCCCTGCATACCCTGTACACTTCCTTTATTTTACCCCATTTCGATTACTGTGATGTAACCTGGGATGGTTGCACTGATGAACACACTAACAAGCTAGAAAACTTACAATTAGATGCACTTAGAACTATATCTGGGGCTGTGAGAGGTACCGGCCATAAACTCTTATATAAGGAAACCGGGTTTATTACGCTACAAGAATGACGCAAACGACACAAACTGACACTTATTTATAAAATCATTAATGACCTGACACCTGCGTATCTAAAAGACTTAATACTGTACCGACCCAAAAATTATCATCTTCGTAACAATGACAATCTTTCAGAATACCAATGTAGAACAAAATATTTTCGAACTCTTTCGGACCCTCATCAACAAAAGAATGGAACAAACTTGATATCAATATAAGAATTTCTCCGTCTGTCTCTACTTTCAAACAAAATCTAAAACTAAACGATCCTATTATTCCAAATTCATTTCTACAGGGCAAAAGAAAGAACCAAATTATACATAGTAGATTGCGACATTCTTGTAGCGACCTAAACGGGTATAAATTTTTACGACATATCTCCGAGGATCCATCGAGCAGCTGTGGTCATCGCTTTGAAGATTCTGAACATTTTCTCCGCTGGTGCCCACTGTATTCAGATGCACGGAAAAACACTATAAATCTTTTACCATCTCACCAGCAAACCATTAAACCACTTCTCTTTGGCATAGAAAATCAGACTACATCAAATAACATTTTTAAATTAGTTCATGAATTCTTAGATGTCACCAAACGATTAAATATCTGATTTACTCAGAACATTTATAATTCAAGTTTTAAAATAGCACTTTATCTTTTTTTCATCTGTTGTAAATAGTGTGTGTATAGCTTATCTAATTTATATGTTTTTCGCTATTATTTTATAGTATGTACATAGCAGATCTGTTTATTATATGTTTTATATTCTTTGTACGAGGAGAGGGGTGATATAGGCTATGCCTGTTCCCTGATCCCTTTTCATAAATTTGAAATAAAATATTGTTTAAAAAACACAAACATACAGACAATTCAAAAAAAGTGAATGGATCCAGGGCCTAGCCGTAAGCCTCCACTGCGCTGTACAGTGCCGGGTCTGTAGTGACTTCACTCAAATTTGAAAACAATTTGGAATACAACCCAAAGAACCCATTGTGCAATGCCAGCATGAGTCATGATCTGCTATATGCTACACGAAATACTAATGTAAGCATATGTAGTAAAATTCAACTATACAAGTAACCACATCGGTGAAATGTATAAAAAAAAGTAGTCTACACTCTAAATTCAATCAAGAAACGTTTCAGTATTCAATACATATAGGGTACATGTTCCATCCGTCACAAAAACAAAACTGAATACAATGAAGCAAACGGGAAATGTAGACTGTCTCGAAGGACAGCCATCTGCTGACTGAGTTGCGACGTTATTTTGGGAATGACGTCATATCTTAGAATGTGATAAAAAAAATCACAATAATAAGGGCGATAATCCAGACTAATCGGAATTATTAAGTTATGTAATTGTACAATTTATAGTATATTAATATGATACCCCACACAAGAAATGCAAAACAGGTATGTTTAAGAAATCGTACTATGTAAGTGTATTTATAAAGGCATAAAATGTAGGGAGGTAATTCATACAGGGTTAGGTAACTACAGAAAATCTAAAATAAAATTTAAATTGGATCATTATTCAGTATGTAGTCGGTTATATGTTTAGCGCCTTTGGCAGTGCATTTAAAGTAAAGAGATTTTATTCGGGAGAGAAATAGTTCTTTATTGTTACATATTGTCAAAAATCGTAATGCCTGTGAATAGAAAACATTATAAAGCGTGGAATCTGGTATGTTACTATAGATTGATGGGTATTTTACTACTTCAAAACCAAATTTGCCCGTTTTGTCGAAAATACCGACATTAAATTTATTATTAATTATATTGATGTCCAGATCAAGAACAGATGCATTTATAGTATCGGAATTTTCTTTATTTAATATCAGTTCAGGAAGACATATTTTACTTTTATATTTGTTGAAATTTCCGTTATCATTGATAGGTATTATGTCATCAATGTATCGGAAGGTATAGTTTAGACTTTTAGCTACTTTTTAATCTGTTTTTCTTTTATGGTCTTGAAAGTCGAATTCGTATTTATATAAATGTGCATTTGCCATAAATGGGGCGGGGTCAGTTCCCATTGGCAAACCAATGGTTTGTTGCATTATCTGATCCCCAGCCTCGAATATCGCATTGTTAATGAGGAAATGTATGATATTTTGAAATTTTTCTTTATCAAAAACTAGAGTGTCGGCATTGCGACGTTTTATAATCCATTTTAAAACTGTGACTATTGAATGATATACACCACTATTGATTAGGTTTGTGTATTCAATAGTGATGGGTGTTATAAATATCACATTTTTTACAGCTAGTTACACACTTGCTAATTAATGAGAACTGTATAATTTCTAACCACTTTCTATACACACTAAATATTAGTTTAGACTACTGACCACTCATATGATTTAATGACAAAAATTGTCATTACTAAAAGGCCTAGCTTCATTAGTCAACGGTATCAGCCTACACGTGTAGGATAAACCAGCACGCGGCAGTTTTCATCAACCCTTCCTTGAAGTGTCAAATTTGACACTGCCCCCCCCCCCCCACGTGTATGGCGCTATTGCGTGTCGCATATGCAGCTCAGTGGTTCTGTTGGGGCGATAAGTTCTTCATCTGTGAACATACTCTCAAAGCATGCCAAGTGTCCATGACCATTATCATATGATAGGTATTTGCATTACAATATGTTCTACTTTTTTTTGAAGAGTATATTTAAATCTTTTTATAGTGGTTTCTTAAAGGGATATAGTGCTATCTATGAACTGATTGAGTGAACACATTCTTTTTGTCAAGCCATAGATCACAGAAAGTATACAAGAGCAGTGTTCTGTGACATCGGCTAGGATTTTGACAGAGTCTGGCACGCTGAACTCTGTCATAAGCTGAGGGCGTCTGGTATCGGAGGAGGGCGGAGAGGGCTGATTAATTGGTTTATCGAATATTTAAATAATCGAAAACAAGTAGTAGTTGTTGGCGGTCTCTCCTCTTATCCCAGAATTGTCCCAGTCGGTGTCTCACAAGGCTCGGTTCTCGGGCCTCTTTGACAGATTAAAGGAGCATAAGGTAATATTAGATGAGGAGCTGACAGATCTGGCTATAATAGTTAAAAATAGATAATGAAAACAACATATAACTCACTCTGAACCGAGATATTAGCCATTGTATTTTAGGCTAGTCTCGTTCGTCATTACTGACGTTGGTCTCGATTATCTATTTTACGTTTAATTATCCATCACAAAATGTATTCAAATCCAATAAACATCGCAGGGTAACGATGGCATCGAGAGTTGATTATGGTCTGAGTAAGTTAATTAATGTCCAATTAATAATTTAGATAACATTTCAGGCCGAAAGAAAGACCTGCAATAGGGGCAGATTTAGCTCTTGCATAATGCATGTTTAATGACATTGTAAATGATATTAACTTAAATATTAGACTATTTGCTGATGAAACTTCCCTTTATTTACGAATAACGAATCTCCGGACAGATGCGACTATCCTGAATAATGATTTGATTACAATTAACAGCTGGCCAAAGGCATGGCTTGTTTCAACCCCGTAAAACTGAAACAATAACCTTTTCAACTAAAACAAATTTAACTAAACCACACTTGGAATAAAAGAAGTATCGGAGCATAAACATCTTAGACTAAATTTTCAACCTAACTGCAAATGGGATGTCCATACATTCAATATCTGTAATAAAGTAGGGGAACTTATCAATTGTTTTAGATCATAAAAATATCGACTTAACATTTATACTTCTTTTATTCTCCCACATTTTGATTAAATGCAAAACTTGTGTAAAATCCGCATCCAACAGGGATATGAAAACAATGGAACGCAGGATCCGATACGGAAGTGGCCTTGACTAGATCAATATTAAAGTAGATAAACAAAAGTGACACGAACAATGATTTCAACGTCTGATATTTTTAATACACAATTCTGACGATGAAAAACGGCGTTAGTGTCGCTTTTGTTTATCTACTTTAACATTTTTATTATGCTGACTGACGTAATTTGGGATGTCCGCTCAGAAAATTAGCATCACAATTAGAAAATTTACAGTTAGATGCACAAAGGACAATTTGTGGAGTGGTTAGAGGTACAAGCCATGCAAAAGTGACACTAACAATGATTTCAACGTCTGATATTTTTAATACACAATTCTGACGATGAAAAACGGTGTTACTATCGCTTTTGTTTATCTACTTTAACATTTCTATTATGCTGACTGACGTAATTTGGGATGTTCGCTCAGAAAATTAGCATCACAATTAGAAAATTTACAGTTAGATGCACTAAGGACCATTTGTGGAGTGGTTAGAGGTACAAGCCATGTAAAACTATAATAATATAAAGAAATTGTTCCATTAACTGAACGTCGACGAAGACACAACCTAAAATTATTCTATAAGTTAATCAATGGACTAGTTCCTTCTTATATTTCTAACCTTATTTTAAAGAAACAAATCGCCATATCATCTTAGTAATAATCACTTTTGTGGAACACATATTTTTTCAAATTCTTTTATTCCGTCGACGATCAGAGAATGAAACTCACTGAAACCCGAACTACAAAACTCAAATTTTGTCTCATCATGTGTTGCAAACTTGATTGAAAACAATTATAATATTCCACAGTTCTTTTATATTGGAGATAGAGAAAAATCAGATAATATATTGTAAACTGAGATTAGGCCACAGCGATTTAAATGGTCATAAGTTTCTGAGACATTTAACGGATAGACCCGCCTGTGCGTGTTAACACCATTTCGAAGATTGTCACAATAATATTTCTGCGCTATCATGCTATATGTCTTATTAGTACCAAGGTGAAAGTAGTCATGGTATTGTTTAAGGACTTCATTTTTTATATGAATTGGTACGTACAAACGAGGATTGGGCTCATCATTGGTGTTAGAGATATAATGCAATATATTATTAATTCACATAATTTTTTGTGAATATCGGTAATGTCTTTATCATTTTTCAATTGCGAAACTATTTTTGAAATTTCTTTGTATTTACATTGTTCTTGGTTCATCGTAATGGGTAGCTAAACCCTGTTTAACGTCATTCCAGGGGGTGGAGGGCTCAGGATTTAGAGGAATATAATGGGACAAATTAACTCTGACTGTTCCACTGCTAGCCTGATATGCAACGTATTTAATTTCTTCGTCGGGGACATCCGGTAAAGGGCATATTTCTCTTCCCCAGTTAAATTATTAAACATAGCACTAATATCGGGATTAACAGTGGCCAGAAAAAGCCTTACCTCTTCATATAATTCTTTGATCCTCTTGTGGTTAGGACTCCAGGCGTTGCTGTGGTACACGGCGCCAATTCATATGTTACAGTATTCATTCTTTGAATCGGTTCTGGTTTAAAGAACTTTTATTTTTCTTCAAACATATCAGGTACAAGACTTCTTAAATACTACTTAGTTATTGGTTCCTTAGTTATTCTTTGATCCTCTTGTGGCCAGAAAAAGCCTTACCTCTTCATATAATTCTTTGATCCTCTTGTGGTTAGGACTCCAGGCGTTGCTGTGGTACACGGCGCCAATTCATATGTTACAGTATTCATTATTTGAATCGGTTCTGGTTTAAAGAACTTTTATTTTTCTTCAAACATATCAGGTACAAGACTTCTTAAATACTACTTAGTTATTGGTTCCTTAGTTATTCTTTGATCCTCTTGTGGCCAGAAAAAGCCTTACCTCTTCATATAATTCTTTGATCCTCTTGTGGTTAGGACTCCAGGCGTTGCTGTGGTACACGGCGCCAATTCATATGTTACAGTATTCATTCTTTGAATCGGTTCTGGTTTAAAGAACTTTTATTTTTCTTCAAACATATCAGGTACAAGACTTCTTAATTACTACTTAGTTATTGGTTCCCTGTCTTGTAGCAGCCTCTTTCCAGCTCGGCTCTCTGGCCTGGATGGACAACAATCGTTTTGATCCGGTCTTATATAGTACTGGACAAGTTCGATATTGCAGCTTATTATTACATAATATCAATTTAAGCTTTCAGTACATATTGCTTTACAAGACAATGGACATTACTTAACTCTGATCAACTGTAATAACTAATGACTTGGATATGGCTGTGCCCAGCCGTGCCAGTGTCGAACACCTGGTGCTATTATATGTTACGAATGTATTAATCATTTTTATGTGCCAAGTCACATTTTCCTAAATAATCCCAATATTGTGTAACAAATGTGTTAACAATGTGTTATAGCCCCTGGTATAGAATGTGAGCACAACTCTGTCCCGTCTCGTTTTCATTACCCAATCTGTCATAAATACAACTAATCGGGAGCCTCACAACTGGGGGCGGTGTGTGTGTGTGTGTGTGTGGGGGGGGGGGGTAGCACCTCTTAACCCAGGGATCAGTATAGTGCATAGCAGAGTTTTTTCTTCTGAAAGCCTCACTGTTATGTTAAAATTAGGCCTCGTCCAGTTATGTCACTGTATCTAACTGAATAGATACTTGCGTGCCATAACCTGGATAAAAGAATACTTGCGGCTAAATTATTCTAGTCCCCCTCACATTCTGTTTGAGGCTCTTTCTTCAAGATGAAAATGAGAGTTAAAAAGGTGTGCACAAAACAACTTCATCCCTCCTGTTGGTTCTATAAGAGTTTGGCCAATGTGTCTACAAGATCCCAAGACCGTTGCCAGCGGTCATATATAAAAGAATTTATAGAAAATTTAAAATCATGGAAAGGTATTAAAAATTGAGATATGACAAGATCCAAAGCAGAATTAGCAGTCAAATCTGCTTGATTATTCCCTTTTATATCCATGTGACAGGGGAGTCAGCAAAGATACATGTCTGCTACCAATGGGTGATCAATTTGCTTATTATTTATTGCTTGAAGAGAGGACAAAGAAACAGTAAAGATGATATGTTTTAAATTAGTTGAGGATTGAATAAAATCCGGGGCCTGCAGTAAAGAGGATGGAGGTGGAACACGCACTAATATGGCCTCACGGTAGCCGCGGCTACCCGATCACCATCTTTCGAACAATCTGCGTAAGTAGAACCATAATCACCATATTTAGATCTTAACTCTCGAAAGAGAGATTGAAACGTCATGGATCTAGTGCAGTGATTCTCAACCAGTGTGCCGCGGCACACAGGTGTGCCGCAATATCTTCCTAGGTGTGCCGCAAAATTTTGAACGGCACACTTAAAATGCGAAAAACCACGTGATCCCAATTGAGTATTCATTGCTGTCTACTGTTAAGTTCATGGCTGTAAGTTCTTAATTTAGTTGGAGTCACTCTATGTGTCTATATGACTAGTCTGTGTCTACGGTTGTATGCCGTCTATGACTTGCCATGTTTTTATTTTGCAAATTTTTCATATATATTTAGCCAGGTGTGCCGCTATTTTTTTTGTGTGTTCCAAAGTGTCTTTCTTTCTATCTTGTGTTAGATCGAAATCAATCTTTGGAGAGATATAGTCCACGGTAGAGCCCTAAAGAAAGGGGTATTCGAAATATTGGCATGACTGATTCCAGCTTCAGACAAAAGGAGGTTGTATGCGAGTACCAAATGATGGAACAACTTTAGGCTTTTAAGCAGATATAAATGCTCATGATAGGGTCTAAAGATGGTGTTATATGAAATATGATCAAGAAGCGATGCAATTTTAGTAGCATACTGCAGTGCCAGTTTATCACGTCTGTCCCGCAACAAGGGCTCGTGCGCCTCGACGTATAACTCATGCAATGGAGAGGTACAAAATGTTCCTAAACTGATTCTAAGTCCTTGGTTGTGGATGGTGTCAAGCTCTTTGAGATAAGACTCCCGGGCTGACCTATACACAATTATTATTATTATTACAGCATATTTATAGTGCACCCTTTCATATAACATGTTCAGGGGCACTTTACAAAGTGACAATGTAAATCATACATAAACAACAAGATTATGGGCATGTTAACGATTGTATACAGAGTCAGTTAAAAGCCTGATTAAATAAATGTGTTTTAAGTTGTTTTTAAAAGAATATAGAGATGTACAACATCTTAAACTAAATGGTAGATTATTCCATAAAACAGGTGCTTGAAAACTAAAAGAGCGCTGACCATAAGAGACTAATTGAACAGTTTTGGGCTTTAAAAGTAGTTTATCTGATGTACGTAATGTTCGGCCAGGTGTATAAAGTTCTAAAAGATCTGAGAAGTAAACAGGAGCTAAATTTTTTAAACATTTAAAAGTAAGTAATAAAATCTTAAAATCAATTCGATATTTAACAGGTAACCAGTGTAAATTATATAAAACAGGAGTTATGTGGTCACATTTCTTAATTAAAGTAACAAGTCTAGCCGCAGTATTCTGTATTCTGTACTTTTTGTAATTTATCTATAAGCTTTAAAGGTAAACCAACTAAAAGTGAATTAAAGTTATCTAATCGAGAAGTGACAAGAGAATTAACAAGTGACTTAGTGGCCTCTACAGTTACACATTTACGTATTTTACCTATATTTCTAATATTAAAATAGCACAATTTACAAATATTATTTACTTGAGCTCCCATAAGCATAAAACTATCAAAGCGCCAATTTTACGAGCAGAATAAGATGAAAATATATCACAATTACCAATTACAACAGGGGGGGGGGGGTATCTTGTGCAGATTTACTTAATTGATGCCCTGAGCCTAATAACAAATATTCGGTTTTATCATCATTCAATTTTAGAAAGTTCTTTGACATCCATTTTCTAATTTCACTAATACAGTTCTCAAGTTTCAATTTTGATAAATTGAAAGAAGATGGACAATTAGGTGTAAATGAAATATATAATTGAGTATCATCGGCATACAAATGAAAGCTGAGACCATATATTCTGACAATATTTCCTAATGGTGACGTATAGAGGGTAAATAAAATCGGACCAAGAACAGAACCTTGGGGAACCCCAGATGACAAAACAGATTCAGACGACGATTTGCAATTAACTAAAATACACTGTTTTCTACCCACAAGATAGCTCTCTAAAAGATTTAATGCAGAGCCACAAATACCGAATTTAAATTGAAGTCTACGTAGAAGAATGGAAGGGTCCACAGTGTCGAAAGCAGCAGATAAATCTAATAAAATTAAAAATGTACATTTTCTATTATCAATTTCCATTAAAATATCATTTGAAACCCGGGTTAAAGCTGTTTCGGTACTGTGAAATTGTTTATAAGCACTTTGAAATGGTTCATACAAACAGTTATCATCTAGATGGGCCTTTATCTGAGAAGCAATACATTTCTCCAATATTTTAGAAATAAAACTTAAGTTAGAGACTGGCCTGTAATTTTTAAAAACATTAGGATCCAGTGTAGACTTTTTAATTAAAGGGGTAACATAAGCTCGTTTGAAAACGTTGGGAATAGTAGCGGATGATATACAAGAATTAATAATATTGGTAAAAACTGGAATAACTTCGTCTAGACAGTCCTTAAGAACAGAAGTCGGAACAGGATCTAATGAACAAGATTTAGGAGCAGACGATTTAATTAGCTTTAAAACAAAAGATTCACTAACCAAGTTAAAATTTTCTAAATAAACAGAATTTTCTAACTTATCAAAATCATGAGCGTTAAAGTCAATAGTTTTATTTAAATCATCAAGTTCAGTTCGTATTTTCTGTATTTTTATTTGAAAGTAATCAGAGAATAAATTTGCAAGTTCAGTGTCATTCTCTTTGTCCGGGAGGATAGTACGCTCAGCATTATGGTCCAAAAGGGAATTCACAACTTTATACAGGTCTTTTTGTCTGTTTTCGCCATTTTCTATGTTATCAGAGTAAAATTTAATTTTAGCATCTTCAATTAATTTATTCACATTGTTTTTTAAAGATTTATAAATCTGTTTATGGACATGTGGATTTGTTTTCCGCCACAGATGTTCAGCCTTATTACGGTCCCTTTTGGCTTCTAAAATAGAATCATTAAACCACTGCGTATTGGGACGAATAGTAAATGTTTTCGTTTGAAGAGGAACAAGCGAGTCCAAAATTTCAGCAAGCTTTGAGTGATATTGGGTTGCCTTCTCTTGTATATCTTGAATACGTTGAATGCCATTGAAATTCGAGTTCACTATTTATGTCAAATGATTTAAACCTTCGATATGTTAAAGTCTTTCTTGTTGGTTGTGGTTTCTGGATCATAAGATTAAAAGTTGCCGGGAAATGATCAGATATTAATTTGTCCGAAACAGAGAGATTATCCAGTTTAATATCACGTGGATTAGTTATCACCAGATCGAGAATATGTCCACCGTTATGAGTAGAAGAAGAAACATGTTGTGTGAGAGATCTATTATTCAGCATATCACAAAAATCAACCGCGGTAGAGTCGTTGGAATCATCAACATGAAAATTGAAATCTCTCCAAATAATAGTGCAACACTTAGTCATCATCAACTGGTCCAGAAATAATCCAAATTCTTCCATAAACCTTTGACACAATTTGCTATTGGGCGGGCGGTAAATTGTAATAATCCTAGTTTCCTTGAAAGAAAACTGTAAAGAACAACTTATAATCGAGTTTGGATCTTATTAACGCTCGATATATTCTCTGCAAGACATTACGGTCTGCTCCCCATTTAGTGTTTGACAAGACTATCAATATGTTATGGCATTTCAGACATTTCTTCTTGTGGCTTTTTATACAGGGTATAAATGATAATATCTTATCAAATAGCAAGCCTAAGAATTTCGTCTCGTCTATAACTGGAATGGTACTAGCATCCAGTGTAAGCTCCGGATCAGGACACAGACAGACTTTCGGAACTCGAAATCCATTGTCAGTTGCCCACCGTTGAATAGAATTCAAGCAAAGCTGCAACTTTAGTCCGATTGTCTGTATACTGAAAATCATCAACATAAGGACAGCCGTCGACCCCACGTTTAAGGTACGCCAGTTTCGTATTAATGTTAATAGAAAATAGCGTGGGGGATAATATATTTCCCTGGGGGTCTCCCATTTCCTCAAGAAATGGATCAGAAAAAAATTGAGCCCAATTGATACCTTAAAAGAAATAAAGATAGATAGAGAGAGAGAGAGAGACCCTACTCCTTGTCACGTACAACCGGGGATTCGAAACCACGCCGCTGATTCAATGACAGGCCTTATGATATAGCGCGTACGGTTTTTTTTGTTTTTTTTATTCATAGAAAGACATTAATACATTACATGTTCATTGCGAATACAATCGTAATTATAATATAAAAACTTTTTTTTTTTTTTTTTTTTTTTTTTTTGCGTTTCCTTAAAACATTTCAAATTTGTGAGAAAAAAAAAACAAAAAAAAAACAAAAAAAAACTTATAAAATATATAATTTACAATTAAGAGTTTTTTTTTTATGTACATCAAAACTAGGTTAAAAAGGTAAAAAAATGATTCGTCAACTAAAGGTTATCACGCTTCGTAGAAATGATTTACAGGGTTCAGGAAAGTCATACAAATTCGAAGGATCTTAGTTTAGAAAGATTCTTCTATTGCTATTTCCTGTGGAGGTATACTAAAGATTTTATTAGCTTAATGCATTTCCCCTACTGTCGAAAACGAAATGTAGGGGTTCTCGTAGAAATAAGTCTCTACGCCACTTTGTTATCAACTAGAAAAGTGACTATATATCTATACATAATTTAACATGTGAACCTTCAAAAGTAATATAAGGAGGTGAGAGTATAGCGTTTTTAAATCTGTCATCTTTTAATTTGAAATACATATAATTCAGATGTTTTTCAAGCATTTTCTTAAATAATTTAATAGTGTCTATCTTTCTATTATGGTTAATATACATAAATCTTCTTTTAATAATTGCTAAGCGTATAAAGGAGAAAAACATATTTAGAAAATTATTGGATTTACTATCTTTTAGTACTGGCATTCCAAATACAGTCCACGTAAGCAATTGTTCCTTTGTAAATCCATACGGATAGAAATCTATCAGGAACAGGCGGATCTGTTCGTGGAGTTCTGATAGTTCCGGACACCCCAGAAGCAAGTGATGCATGGTTTCTACAATATTCTTGTTACAAATTGTACAATATGGTTCTTGAATCATACGAATTCTACAAAGCTTTTCGTTGGTAAATATAACGTTATGGCATATTTTATAATCATTTAGAATACAGTCAGCGCTTTTATAACGGTTAAAGACATTTTGCCACACCTTTGGCCATTTAACGTGAAAATTAAAGTTCCTCCAGAAAACTGCTGAAGTGGGCTCTTTAAATATGTTATTAATTAGAGATCTGTAGAAAAATCTGGATGAGCAGTTAGATATTAACAATGGTTTGTCGTTATGAATTTAATATAAATCATTTTCATTGTTGGTAAAACCAGATTGGCTGTTTAAAATATGAAGCCATTCTTTTGGCAGGGAAGCACATATTGTCTTAAACATATTCTTGACTTCATCATCGTCGATTTCACTTGTATCTTCGAAGTCGTAATGACAGTGAAAAAGGTCTAGAATATGCCTAGTCGGGAGTATACTAGGAATAGCACAGTATATGATATCACAGACTTTAGTAATATTATGTTGAATAAACAATTCATATGATAAAACCTTATTATTATATACAATTAGTGGGTTATAGAATAAAGGCTGGCTAGTTATTTCCGAGTAGAATTTAGGTACATATCGATTTGGGTTGATTGTATTCCAGGATTTCAGTAGCGACTTATAAAATTCTGGTATTTTAGGGAACCTTTAGGCACATAAATCATGGAGAAAGCTTCTAAAGTCAAATTCATATTAAGGTACATCTTGAGAAAGTGTGCCATTAGATACTTCCAAATTGCAGACACAGATTTGTTGCAAAACATCTTAAGGTAGGACAGTCTAAAAGCCATTTGCCTACTTACAATAAAGATAGGCAACCGTAGGTACCCGTTCTCCAGATCGAAGAAAATGGCAACTAAATGTTGTTTCTGGATGAAAGCGTCCCTGACGAACGTTTCAAATCGAACGAGATGATTAAGAGTGCTCCTTTGGGGCCGAAATCCACATTAAAGGTCTGTAATAAGCGTGTTGGTCTCCACGTACCAAACATGCCTCCATGGTTTTGCAAATGCTGCTAGTTAAAGCGATCGCACGATAACTGGTAGGATTCGTAGGATCTTTACCCAGTTTAGGGGTGAGAATTATTGTGGCTACCCGCCACATAGGAGGGAAATTCCCATCAACCCTAATTCGGTTAAAAGGATCTAACAAAATTAAGAGTGTTGGTAAAGGTAAAAGTTTAGAAATTTGGTAGTGTATTTCATTTGGACCAGTTGCAGTGTCGCAAGCTCGCTTAAACAAATCCCGGAGCTCTGCAACAGAGAAGTTATGATTGTAGCAGTGCGGGACTTAAAATGTGGTACGGGAATTGATCCTAGAGACGTAACCTTGCCATGAAAACTTCTTTGCTTGACGTATGGTTCCACGGGCCTTCGCCCGAACTATCTGGTATGCAGCAACATTTTCCACGGAAAGGTTGGTCTTTAGTCGTCCGAGGATACGATCACGCTCTTTTAGAGCGGATTTGCAATCGTCATTATACTATGGTTTAATGAAACGTCTTGGTTTAGTCGTGGTCTTTGGAATCGCTTGCTCAGCTACATCTGGAAGAATTGAAGTGAATAAGGCCATGGGTTCATCTGCATCTTCAAAGTCCTTTGCATCAAAAGAGAAGTGACACAAAGTTTCAAAAAGAAACCAATCAGCCTTATGCAACTTCCACCTCTGAGGTATTTCGACTGCAGAGGGACCATTATTATCAATCAAGATAGGAAAGTTGTCACTTCCACATTGATCATCATTTCATTTCATTTCATTTCCAGAACAAATGGTGAGATCATGGGAAGAAAACGAAGCCGTTGCTCGATGTAGGTAAGTAGGCGTGTCATTATTAATGTTAACGAAGTCAACGACTTGATTATTACCTCTGATGTTATTGCCAGGACTACCCCAGAGTGTAAGGTGACCACTGGAATCCCCCGTATGGATAGTGGGTGGGGGTTATTGTACTGTCAGGTGATCAGCATCCTTGGTTTTTAGCGTTAAATGAAATGGGGTTTAACGTCCTACTAATCTGCTCCGAGGTTTAGCTTTAAACTTGGTGGCAGGTACGCAGAGCATAGAGTAATAGGGATATGTAAATCCACCCTTGCAACCACAGCTTGTAAAAGAGTGGTTAGGGAAACTTGACTCTGTGGAACGTCTCCATTAAGAATAATGGAACACCACCATGTGCTCTACCATCATTATTAGCAAAATGATTATAGGCAATAAAATGATTAAATGATAATTTATCAGAAGTTTTAAGAAATGTTTCTTGTAAACAGATATCTAATGGATTGAATTTTTGTATAAGGATTCTGACTTCAGTAAAAATTTGGCTTAATATCACTACAGTTCTATTGAATTATTGAATTGACCATCATCAGAGATGTTTAATTGGGATTGGGGTCGTCAATCTTCACATCAACATCCATCACATCGTCCTGATTACCGAACCTGTTATTGTTCTGGACAGTATCTTCTCCACCCTTCCTGCTACGGAGGGATAATAGTTTTGAACCGGCCTTCGGTTTCTTTGGTATTAGAGGCTTAGTACCCGGAAGCTGACTGGGCCAACTCGGTCTGCAAGCAACGTAAACCTCTCTGGACTCGCTATATTTGCAAATGAAGTTGCAAATACGGGCGATGGTGTGGCAAGCTCAGCCAATTTACGCGGCTCAGTGTAAGAAATATTTTTTTCTGTTTTTATCTGTTGCACCTGTTTCTCTTTTCCCCCAGAAAGGACACTTAAATAGGCAAACACGGGCTCCTTTGCAATTGGCACGGTGTTGTTGGACGCCACCTGAGACCATTTCTGTTCGTCTTCCGCCTGCAGTTTCTATATTTGCACCTGAACTCCAGGCCATTCTGCACATTAAACCTGTCTTAGGAAACTGACCAAACCCCCATAGAACCAACAGGAGGCATGAAGTTGTGTTGTGTCGCTCTCGCATTGGTCATACCTTTTAACTCACATTTCCATCTTAAAGAGAGAGCCTTGGCCAGAATGTAAACACTGTCCTGTTTCTTTGACAGTCAAGCACATTGTGATTGAGTGCAAGCATCTTACAGATACTAGCTGAAATTATTACCGTTGCCAATCTCTACGTCAATTATTTGCTTTACCGGAGCTATATTGTAAAACGTTAGATTTTTTTTAAAGAGGCAAATTTTTATGGAAAATTTTAATTTGTATATATACTTGTTTTTTGTGTTGTACTGGGTACATGTATTTAAATCAGAGAAAGGGTTTACACAAAGGCATATCCTGTTCCCCAATCCGAATTCATATATACTTTTCAAAAAAAGTAGGCGATATTGAAATGCAAATACCTATGCAGGTTGTGATATGATAAATAATCAAGGACTGTTGAAATGCTTTGAGAGTATGTTCACAGATGAAGAACTTGTCGCCCGAACAGAACCACTGAGCTCAATGTTTGACACGCAATAGCGCCATACACGTGGAAGGGGTTCATTGTCAAATTTGACACTTCAAGGAAAGGTTGATATAAATTGCCGCGTGCTGGTTTATCCTAGCCATGTTTGCTTTCCTATCGGTTCTTGTATAAGATTAACTGTTTAACGTATCTTTTTGCTTTAGTCTGTTACGTTTAATTTGCAATGAGACGTCTTCAACAGGATGAACGTCTACGTGCTATTGGCATGCTTCAAATGGGTTCTACACAGCGAGCAGAAGCCAACATGCTTAATGTGTCACAGTCTGTGGTCAGCAGACGGTGGAACCGGTACCAACACACACACAATGGGGATTGGTTGAGCAATTACTCATTATTAAGACAAAAATCAAAAACGTCCATTTGCGAGTGAAATGGGGCCGTCAGACAAGCCGCCCATATTAACTGTTTATGTTCATGTGAGACAATTGGCCTGTTATTAACATACACTGGTGACCTCTAATACAAACAGCAGTGCGGTTTTGTATTGTTTCTGAATATCCTCTACTTTATTTAAGAGTATATTTACTGAATTAAAATACTGTTTATAAAAATAATAAACTGAAAGGCGGTTGCTACCCAGGGAATGTTCTGGATCTGGATTTAAACCTCGTTTCTGACTGAAATGCATGCAGACAGTCTTGGATTTCAAAAAGCGAAATCAATTTTCAGTTGCCCATTATTGAAGTGAGTTCAAACAAAGCTACAACTTATGTTGCATATCTGTAGAACCATATCACCCAGTTGTACCGTAAATTTTTAATGAAGACAGGTAAGCGATCTCGTAGTGTTATGGAAGTCGCGCATGGTATCATATTTCCATGTGGTATCACAAATTTGCTCCTGATCAAAAAAATATTACAACTAAAAGTTGCTTGTGGATGAAAGCGTCATTGACGAACGTTTCAAATTGGACGAGATGATCAAGAGTGCTTCTGTGGGACCGAAATCCACATTGGACGTCAGGAAATCAGCTTGCTGAACTCAAGGTACCTAACAAGACTTCGATTAATCAATCTCTTTATACTTTTACAAATGCAGATAGTTAAAGCATTTTTAAAGCATGACAATTTGTAGGATCCGTAGGATCTTTACTAAGTTTAAGGATAGGACTTATCGTGGCTTCATGCCACAAAGGAGGACAATTTCCATGAACCTAAAACCGGTTAAGCGATCCAATAATATTAAGACTGTTGGAATGGGTAAATTGTTTTAGAACCTAATCGTGAATTTTACCTGGAACTGTTGCAGTGTCCCGAGCTCGATTTAGCGAATCGGACAGGTCTGCAATGGAAACATTGTCATTATAACATTCACCATTACGTCGCCTTTTCTCCTGTTGATTTTTAATGCCCGGAAATGCATCATAGGAGAAATTGGATGATGAATTAAATGAAAATGCATTGATCGGAGAATTAGCAATATTTGGAAATGTTAAGGTGGCATTACCAACATTTAGATGGTTAATTGATAATGCACTACTTGTACCATTAATCCCACGAATCCTATCGCATAGCGACCTGGGTGTGATAGGGGGATTGATCCTCTAGACGTAACCTTGTCATGGAAGATTTCTTTACTTGAAGCATAGTTCTAAGGGCCTTTGAAAGGAGGATTCAAAATACGGCCACGGTCATTATACCATGCATGGTTTATTAAAACGTTTTGGTTCAGTCGTGTTTTTTGGAATCGCCTGCTCATTTACATCTTGTAGTATTTACAAGTGTTTAATTTCTCAATCACTGTTAAAAATAAACAACACAATTGATTATTGGTGTATAAAAGCGTGTCCGCGAGAGCACCAAACAGTGGGTGATAACTCTTAGGTCAGGGATTTGGACCAATTTTTTTCTGTGAGACGAGTAAGTACCCAGATACTTCCCCACAAAACATTAGATTGATTCAGTTGATAGCCACTTGGAAAATTGAAAATAATATTTTTAATAGAAAAATGAGCAAAAATTGGACAATTTTGGAACCAAATTTGGATGATCTGCTATTCGGAAAATACTTGATTTGGAAAGACAAAATTTTGGGCATTACTAGGACCACGAAGGTTCCTCCTACACACCAAGTTTAAAGTTTCTTCTGCTAATCTAATTCTACCTTGGTACTGGCCGGATACCCAACCAAAGTTTGAGATGCGATAGCTCGTTCTTTGCAGTGACTAGGAACAAAGTTGAATGTTACCCACAACTAACTACCTTCCTACTAACAAAATAAAAAATAAAATTGACCGGAACAGGGAGAGTAAACAACAGGAGAAATAACGTAAAAACACCAAAAATTCGAATAAAATGTTTCGTTTATCATTATCCCAGATGAAGAATACGTATGGACATCTTTACAAATTTAATATATTCCATTTAGTCGTTAGCAGCGAAACAGAGTAAAGTGAGATTTAGCGTCCACTGGGCACAAACTAGGTCATTTTGGGACTAACGTATGGTGATGCATAGTTATGGACATCTTTACAAAGTGAATGTATTTCATTTCATTTGCAACGGTAATTTTGACTTAAGAGAGAGATAAATGGGGCTTAAAGTCTACTCGACACAAACTTGGTCATTTTGGGACTAACATATGGTACAATTTTACTTTAATAATACGTTGTGCGAAAAGAGAAAATCCATGAGGTTGGACAAACAACACTACAACATGTCACCTGCAACCTGTCACACCACCTAACTCATTGACATTCCTTATGATCTAAAGACCATGTGTTAGACCAGGGACAAGTTTCATGAATATCCAATGCAATTTTACACCGAATAAATCATCTTATATGAATATGACATGGTAATGAAAGGTGAAATAAGATACACAATTCAGAGTAAGCTCAGCTCTCGGGTAAAATTTAGAAGGAAGGTCAGGAAGTATTTACACTCGGACATAGGAATCTAAGTACGTGAGCACTTCTACTTGAACGTAGGTATATGTAGGAGGTTGGCGCATGCGAGGTGCCATAAATCCTGTTGTAATCTGTGTCATCTTCCCCTTCAGAGATTTCAATACCAGACATTGAATGTCCCTACATGAACACTTCTAAATGTTTTTCTTATGGTTCTTCTTTACATGAGCAGGTGGACAATAGATATATCAAGTTTATGATAGTCATGTCAGGCAATAAACCTATACGGTGATCTGCTCCTAAATACAGATCTTAATAACCGTGGTCTGATCCTTGCAAATTTATGCACGCGACTTATGACCCTTCATTATGGTTATCAAGTGATGGTGAAAGTCAGTTTTTGTCACAAAAATATTATGATTTTAAACAAAATGACCTATTTGACACGAGGCACATATGGTGATGATCAGTAGTCATTTAAAGATAATCGATTTTCATTGCTGAAAAGGCGCTGTTTTGGCTAAATTGTGATAATATAAAATCTTGCTATGCCAGCCCATACATTTATGCACTTCCGTGCTACTAACTACTGAATACAGATGAGAATAATTGTTGCTTGATCCTGCAAAATTATTCACCAGTTACGCCCGATGAGCGTGAACGTCCGATTTGTCACAAAAACTTCTTGATTTTTAACCAAGATACCATATTTGGCACGAGGAACTTTCAAGTAACAAAATATGGTACTAATGTTAATGATCAGCGTTCATTTGAACTCCGGAAGATAGTATTCGGTCATCAGTGAAAAAACGAATTTCGTGGAAAATACCGTTTTAAGACATATTCAGGTTATTGCAACACTCTATTCGGTTGGGTTCCGGTCAGTTTTTTACTTCTGACATTTACTTTTCGAAATGCCCTTCGTAACAGCACCAATCAATTCTATGTCAGACCTGCAAAAAAGCAGCTAGACACGTTTTAGGATGGCATAGTTTTAAACATATGTAAAATGGCCACTCTAAGATCACTTACAGAAAATTCCAAACGATTCATTCATACACAAACGACTGCAGGATTTTAAGTCGACTACTAGGCCTATCCTACCGGACCAATATCGAAAATTTAGAGACATGACATTGCGGGTAGGTGCGTTTTGATATTAGGGTAAAAAAAATTGGTCGAAATATGTCACATTTTGCCCCAAAATAACAATTTCCAGTAATACCGGAAGTTGTCCTTTCAAAACGTTTTCACTTCATCGTGTGACTTCTGTCGCCTAGTGGCCCCGATAGACCAAGTATGGTTGAAATTTGCTGCCCCCCCCCCCCCCAGGGTTATCGTTTTTGTTGGGTTTTTTTCAAAGCCTCAAGAATGGCCTGTAAGTAGCAGGTGGAATGCGAACAGAAATGATCTCGGAAGGTAACACGGTAGCTGGAGCTACCCGATCATTATCTTTCGAACCATCTGATGTGGGGGAGATATGGCCCACGGCTGTTTTCTAAAGAAACGGGTTTCGCAATAATGTCCTGGCTGATACCGGTCACAGACAAAATCTGATATATAATTGCTCATGAAAGGGTCTAAATATGGTGTTATATGATGCAATTGTCGTTGGACCAGTCTATCGCGTCGGTTGTGCAATGTCGGCTCGTGCAGTCAGTCTTTGATGTCAAAAAAAGGAATCCATTTTCTGTTGCCCATTGTTGAAGTGAATTCAAACAAAGCTGCAATTTACGTTTGATTGTCTGTAGAACCATAGCACATCTGTAGCACATCTGAAAGTCATCCAACATAAAGAGCGCCATGTGTACCTGGTATAAGGTACGCTGGGTGGTATTTCTATCGCAAAACGTGTAGGAGATAGTATGCTTCCTTGGGGAACACCGGTCGGAAAATATTAATCCCAGTCGTACCTTAAATGACCTATCTTCCAGGACAAGCCGAAGTTTTATGGAGGACGCGCATGATACTATATTTCCATGTGGTATCATAAGCTTTCTCCAGATCAAAAAATAATGCAAATAAATGTTGCTTCAGGATGAAGGCGTTCCTTACGAACGTTTCAAATCGAACAAGATGGTATGCTGGACAGTTTGTCCATGGAATGGTCGTTCTTAAGTCGTCTCAAGATACGATCACGCTCTTTAAGAGCTGATTTGCAATCGTCATTATACCATGGTTATTGAAATGTTTTGGTTCGGTCGTTTTCTCTGGAATCGCCTACTTACCTACATCTTGGAAAATTGAAGTGAATAAGACCGTGGGCTCATCTGGATACTTTAACTCCTTTGCATCAAAACAGAAGAGACACAAAGATTCAAAAAGAGCAAAATCAGCCTTATGAAACTTCCCACTATGAGGTAGGTCGACCGGAGAGGGACCTCTGTTATGTATCAAGATAGGAAAGTGTCCACTACCACACAGTTCTTTATTTACCCTCCATGTTAAATCCCGAAAAAGGACCGGAGAGCAAATGGTCAGATCGGGGGAAGACAAAAAGCTGTAGGATGTAGATAAGTAGGCGGGTCATCATTTCATAAACACAAATTATTAATGTTAATGAAGTCCGCTATTTGTTAACCACTGTTGTTATAATCTAGACTACCCCAGGCTGAATGTTATAATCTGGACTACCCCAGGCTGAATGATGACCATTAAAATCTCCCATAATTATAAACGGCAGAGGAAGTTGTGCAACAAGGTCATCTCTCTGGGATTAAGATGTAAACTTTGTCGAAAGAGAGTTATACGAATATTATATGTAGAGTCACTCTAACTGCAACTGCCGGTAATGGCGAGTTGAGCGTGACTTGATTCTGAGGAATGTTTCCATTAACTATAATAGAAACACCCTCATGGGCTCTACCAACACCAACTGAATGACGATGGTAACCAACAAAATGTGAAAAACTAAATAATAATAATCACAATAGTTATATATATTTTAATTATGTGTATTATTTTAATTATGTACTAAACAACAAAAAAACGTCAGTACGATTTTAAAATCAGAGAGGCACTTTAATCAAATCATTCTAGAAAACGACTTAATAAATGGATCAAAGCAATTTTTCCTCATACATGAATTTGGAATAATGAGATCGTTTAGTTTTATATTTTGTTTGAAACTAGTGAGAGACGGAAAAATTCGTATATTGTATCAAGTTTGTTCCATTCTTTTCTTGATGAGGGTCCGAAAGAGTTTGAAAAAAGAATTGTTTTACATAGGTATTCTGAAAGGTTGTCATTGTTTCGAAGATGATAATTATTGGATCGGTGTAATATTAAATCCTTTAGGTAAGCGGGTGTCAGGTCATTAATGATTTTATAAATTAGTGTCAGTTTGTGTCGTTTGCGTATTTCTTGTAGCGTAATAAACCCGGTTTCGTTATATAAGAGTTTATGGTTGGTACCCCTTACAGCCCCAGATAGTTCTAAGTGCATCTAATTGTAAGATATTTTTAGTTTCGGTTTTGAGGTTTTTTTTTTTAAACAATATTTTTATTCATTAAATCTGAATTTGGATTGGGGAACAGGCTATGCCAATGTGTAACCCCTCTCTCTGATTTAGGAACATGTACACATTATAAATATTTACATACATACATACATACATAATTACATAATTATAGAGCATATATGATACATCATGGATAATATAGAGACTTAGATGATTATACAGTGTGCAGGGCTTGGAATGACTTAAGAGTTGTTTATGGAGATTTAAATCTTTTTGATAAGAAAATAAATTGTTGGACTTCTTGGAAAATAAGTGTGTTTGAGGGGGTTGAAGGAAACCAGCCATGTTTTAGTCCACCTATTTAGTTTTTTTTAGGTCAGTATTGATTGTATCGGCATTAGCAACTGGATCATCGATTGTTAGATATAGAGTGCAAATAAACGGATGTTGGAATTTATATTTTCTATGATATCGTTTATGTAGATTAGAAATAGAAGGGGCCGAGAACAGAGCCCTGTGGAACACCGGATGGAACTGTTCTGGGGGCGGAGGAGGCGCTATTCACAACAACTCTTTGTTTGCGGTGTGTTAAATATTTTTTGAACCAGTGAAGGACGTCCCACTTAACCCCAGTAGCCTCAAGCTTATAACAGAGTCCAGCGTCAAAAGCTTTGCTTATGTCGCAGAACACTGCTCTGGTATATTTGCCTTGGTCGATGGCTTGACAAAACGTGTGAGCTTTATCGGTTGGTGAAAAGACTGTTTTGTCGTCATGTGTAAGGGGAGGTAATTCATTACATGTCTGTCGTGTCTTTTGCATAAATGAATTAACAAGTTGCCACCAGTTTTTGTTACCAAAATTTTCCTTATCGTTAATCTTATCGTCAAGTCTTGTAAAATATTCGCGTTTGCATTTTCTGATAAAATCAATATAGTTGTTTCTAATAGTTCTGAAATTCTGCCAGGCTATGTCTGAGTTTTCCTTTACTGCTTTTTTGGGGAGTTTATTTTTCTTTTTACTCATTTTTCTTATACTGTTATTAATCCATGGTTGGTCCCTCGGTCTAATGGTTACTAATTTGTTTGGAATGTGTCTTTTGGCAAGACTTGTCAATTCATTTGTGAAATTATTACAAGATATATTTATACAATTAGTGTCGATAAATTCGTCCCAGTTGATATAATACGTCCTGTCTCAGTCCTTCATAGTTGGTATTTTTGTATTCCCAGATATTTCTTTTATAACCTCTTTTTTTCGGTTTTTGGAAACTTAATCGACAGTACACGGGGCAGTGGTCGCTACAGAAATTATCTAGACATCCTTAATCTATGGTGGCTGAAAGCGTCCATTTAGATCGTTGTGTTTCTAGATACAACACGAGAGTTGCCGTTAAGCCAGCACGACGAAAAAGGCGCAGATCCGTGTATATGTTCGGTGTATATGTCAAGTATAATGAATAATCAGAACACGTTATATAGCACATCAAAGGGTAATTAAAATATTTACAAGTAAAGTGCAGTGCAACATTAAGACGGTCTATAATACATAAAAAATAAATGTATTATGTACATTTCTTGTAAACCGCGGGCATGGTTGTAAAAACATCAAGATATCGGAGTAGATTATGTTTTAAAATTACATATATTAGATTATATTTATATCGACAAAATGTAGAAAGAAAAGTTATCTAATTAAAAGGGGGGGGGGGCTATAATAAAACGTGGAAAAATTTGGGAGACTGGATAACAGGAGACATCTTTGCACTCACAACAGAAGGGTCTATCAATCGAGACTATCACGAGCAACCGAATGTAAACAGATCAAGGATGGTTTCGTGACCACGCCGTTAGAATAGGTGAGTAAATAGCAATTGTTTGTACTAAAGGACTCCAGTAGTTACATATAATTAGTATGGATATATTACCAGGGTTATATGAACAAATATGGATACATGTTATGTCATTAGTTCTGCGATAAGCCCCATTACCATAATTATGTGATGGTTCTGATTTATTATTACTATTATAATAGTATTATAATATTAGTAGGGCTATTATTATTGTTTAGCTAGGGACCAGTGAATACTTACTTATTGTTCACAAATGCACACTAGATTCTGACATTTCATTATTAATATTTTCTTATTTATTATACATCATTATTTTCAGATAGATGGTGTGTGTGTATTATGAAATTTATTTTTTTTATTTAGATATTCAAGGCTTATTAACATTACTAGACTTTTACTACTTGCATTGGTAAGTACTGATTTTTTAATATATTTATCCACATTTAGTAGTACCATTACTCTGCTCCAGTTTAGAAAATGACATATTAATTATGAGCTATTCTATCAGTCGAGTACATATATATTGGTTACATTGCGTTGATCGGGTAAATGCATATGTTTATATATTACTTTATTAATAAAGTGCATGCATATTCATTTATCATTGTATTGGTTAAAATACATACATATTGATACATTACTATGTAAGTCCAGGAACATGCTTATTTGATATATGTAAAGTATATACATATTGATATGCTTCTATAGTGATAAAGGTCATACATATTGAAATATTATTATCATGATAAAGTACATACATATTGGAAGGTACATACGTGTAGTGAGTATGGAAATGTGTGTAAATAAGCAGTTCCGACATAAACTCAAGTGGGGTCACAAGCGAGTAACATGGTGTGTGGGTCCTAGCTAGCTAAACCAAAGAATGATCACAGTAGGTTGGGGGTCTTGCTATTAGGCGTCTAAAATAGATTCTTGAAAAATTCAGTTTTCGAACTTACTTGAACTATTAGGTCCTAGCTTGCTAAGCCAGAGCATTGACAGAGAAGATAGGGAGTCTTACTATTAGTGTGAGGGACATCTGCAGAAGGAAATGAAAAAGGCAGTTTTCAGACTTACTTAAATTATTAGAAACAATCACATATGCAATACCTTTAATGGTAGGGACCTGAGCCTACACACCACCTTTCTCCTTTGACCCTCATTTCTAATTTTTATTTGTGCTGTTTATAGGTTTTCAGTGATTTGTAGAGACATGGCTCTGATAGAGTGACAGTTAATACTAGATCTTGTATAATTGATCATTAACAGCCTTTGCAATCTAACAGGTAAGAAAATGTTTTACTAATTTGAAGACCATGTTTATTCAAGATGTTATATGAAAAGCCCCGGAGAAGAACGATCTAAGTCACTTTTTCAACGAACCCCAGTTAATGGCGCCATCTGGTAACAAATTATATAAGCTTTTTGTGGAACGATAAATTTCAGGTAAAAACGATCGGGGTCACATCGAGAGAGAGAGAGAGAGAGAGAGAGAGCGAGAAATGGGGTTTAACGTCCACTCGACACAAACTAGGTCATTTCGGGACTAACACATGGTTAAATTTTATTTCAATAATTCGCTTGCGCGTAGGGGTCTTTAGCAGTGGGAGGAAACTGGAGGACCCGGAGAAAACCCACGAGGTTGGACAGGCCACCCCACTCCTTGTCACGCACAACCGGGGATTCGAAACCACGCCAGTCGACTCAATGACAGACTTTATGATACAGCGCGCGCACGCTAACCATTCAGCCATCCAACCCCCCGAGGCACATCGACCTTGTGAAATGGCCTCCCGGACAAATACGTCCATCGTACCCTTTATTTGACCTTAATTTGGCTGAAAGTGGAAGTAAGTTGTTGTACTGGTAATTATGATTCGTATTTAAACATCATTTTGAAGTTGTAATTAAGCCCACTCGTTGTTCTATTCGCGTCAAGCATTCTCGTCCAAAAGTCTGTTTTGCCTTTTATGCGAAAAGACAAAAATGTGACTTAGATCATTCTTCCCCTGGACTCTTCATATGGTGGCATATAATTTATGATACTGGTTAATTTCCCCTTTTTCTTTCGGCAATACTATATACCGGAAAACAACCGGAAAACACCGGAAAACAACCGGAAAACACCATTTTATAATGAATACCGGAAAACACCGGAAAAACACTAAATACCGGAAAACATCCTAAATACCGGAAAACACCCTAAATAGGTAACCCGGAGCCTGGTCCTCTGCGTGCGGTTTTGGACCAAGTGAGCGCCGATGAAGGAAGGTCAAGGTCATTACGATGTTCGCTTTATAAATAGCCCCCCCCCCCTCAAAATTTTTTCTCCAAAATGTTTTTGACGGAAAAAAATTTCAGTCACAAACAAAAAATTCGAGTTTTCCCGAAAAATTGGTTTTACAAAAAAACATTCCATAGAAAAATTTAGAATTTTTTTTTTAGACAAATTTTTGAGAAGAAATTGTTTAAAAAAATCTGAAAATTCCGATTTTTTTTTCTCCAAAATTTTTTTGAAGAAAAAAAATTCGAATTTTCCCGAAAAATTGGTTTTACAAAAAACATTCCGTCGAAAATAATTTTACAGAGAAAAATACTGGAAAAAAATTTAGAATTTTTTTTTGAGAGAAGAAATTTTGGAGAAGAAATTGTTAAAAAAAATCTGAAAAGAAATTTTTCTTTGACCGTAGGCGATCGCTCGCTTGTATTTTAATGAACTTATTTCATCAGCGCTCACCTGGTCCAAAACCACACACGAGGACCAAACTCCGGGTTACTAAATAGCGACCGGAAAACTTAGAAGAGTAAACTGTGCCCGAGATTTTTTTTAGAGAGCGCGCCGCGCCGCTCCGGGAGGGATCATCGTCAGAGAGGGACGGGGGTGGAATTGTCCAGTCACATGACGAACATAGATCTCTCGTTCCTCAAGCCATATTATTTCTACAGTCATTGTCATTAATCACAAATTACGGGATGATATACGAAAATGCAGGTTTACTTTGAAATAGTGCAAATAATACTTTTCCATCTACAATCTTCAGATCAAAGGATGCAAGTTCTTATACAGTGCAGTATAATTTGTGCAACAGAAGACATCTCGAATATCGATTGTCGGAAAAAACATTTCTCGGGGACATTTTTTTTCCGAATACGCATTCGGTGTAAGTCTTCAGCCACCAGGAAGTGGTTAACATAGTAATGTTTTATTACGACAGTAGTACATAAAACAAATTGGTTGCCTGAGGTTCTCTGGGAGAAAGTAGCCTCATCGGCTAGAGTCCTCTATTTCACAAACAAAAACAACAATTGCTTCCTTGAAAATTTATCGATCAACCCTTTTTACAGACGTCCAGCTTACCCCTTCCCGTCAATGTAGTAAGATAGAATATGTACTTTTCTCATGGACAATTGGGCGAAAGTTGGGGTTTTCCCAAGGAAAACTGGTCAACAAGTTGGGGAAAAAAGCTTGAAAAGTAATCCAGAAAAAAATCATGTGTGCGGCCCTCGGAATATGTTGAATATTATTATGATTCAAGTGATTATATTTGATCCTGGAATGAAAGTAAGCTCAGAAACAAGTAGATTTTTAGCCCTTCCAACGGGATGGATAGCTCTTGGAAAGGATAGACACTTTTCAGATTACAGCCTGTCCAAGAATTGCGTGGCATCCATTTCGTTTGGTGATTAGGACACATAGCGGTTAAACCTGGAACTTCAACTCGAACTATTAACTCGCTTTTGATGATACTTGCTGTTTTATAATGCGATTTTTTTGTTACCTAGGGAGGAGTTGGCCTAGTCGCGCCTTCCACTAATTCGTACCACCCTGATTCCAGCGTTACGGGTAAGAATCAGGAGACCGGCGCAACCGGGCATATAATGGGGCCCTCCGAGGGCAGTGTTTAATCTACTGAAATACTGAAACACTGAAATTTACTGAAATTTACTGAAAACAAAAATTAAAATACAAAATATAATATGGTCAATGATGGAGGTAGACTGATTGCGTCTTTTAAAACATTTAAAACATAATAGGCATCAACAAAATTTTGGAGAAAAAAAAATCGGAATTTATTTATTTTTTTTTTTTTTTTGGGGGGGGGGGTGCTATTTGTAAAACGAACATCGTAATGACCTTGACCTTCCTTCATCGGCATCGGCGCTCACTTGGTCCAAAACCGCACACAGATGACCAGGCTCCGGGTTACCTATTTAGGGTGTTTTCCGGTATTTAGGATGTTTTCCGGTATTTAGTGTTTTTCCCGTGTTTTCCGGTATTCAGTATAAAATGGTGTTTCCCGGTTGTTTTCCGTTGTTTTCCGGTGTTTTCCGGTATATAGTATGGCCCTTTTTCTTTGGGGAAGAAAAACATGTCCCAGATTTACACTACATAGACGGCAATACTATATACCGGAAAACACCGGAAAACAACCGGAAAACGCCATTTAACGGAAAACACCCTAAATAGGTAACCCAGAGCCTGGTCCTCTGCGTGCGTTTTTGGACCAAGTGAGCGCCGATGAAGGAAGGTCAAGGTCATTACGATGTTCGCTTTATAAATAGCCCCCCCCCCCCCCAAAAAAAAAATTAAAAAAATCCGAAGTTTTTTCTCCAAAATGTTTTTGACGGAAAAAAATTTCAGTCACAAACAAAAAATTCGAGTTTTCCCGAAAAATTGGTTTTACAAAAAAACATTCCATAGAAAAATTTAGAATTTTTTTTTGAGACAAATTTTTGAGAAGAAATTGTTTAAAAAAATCTGAAAATTCCGATTTTTTTTTCTCCAAAATTTTTTTGAAGAAAAAAAATTTCGGTCACAAAAAAAAAAATTCGAATTTTCCCGAAAAATTGGTTTTACAAAAAACATTCCGTCGAAAATAATTTTACAGAGAAAAATACTGGAAAAAAATTTAGAATTTTTTTTTGAGAGAAGAAATTTTGGAGAAGAAATTGTTAAAAAAAATCTGAAAAGAAATTTTTCTTTGACCGTAGGCGATCGCTCGCTTGTATTTTAATGAACTTATTTCATCAGCGCTCACCTGGTCCAAAACCACACACGAGGACCAAACTCCGGGTTACTAAATAGCGACCGGAAAACTTAGAAGAGTAAACTGTGCCCGAGATTTTTTTTAGAGAGCGCGCCGCGCCGCTCCGGGAGGGATCATCGTCAGAGAGGGACGGGGGTGGAATTGTCCAGTCACGTGACGAACATAGATCTCTCGTTCCTCAAGCCATATTATTTCTACAGTCATTGTCATTAATCACAAATTACGGGATGATATACGAAAATGCAGGTTTACTTTGAAATAGTGCAAATAATACTTTTCCATCTACAATCTTCAGATCAAAGGATGCAAGTTCTTATACAGTGCAGTATAATTTGTGCAACAGAAGACATCTCGAATATCGATTGTCGGAAAAAACATTTCTCGGGGACATTTTTTTTCCGAATACGCATTCGGTGTAAGTCTTCAGCCACCAGGAAGTGGTTAACATAGTAATGTTTTATTACGACAGTAGTACATAAAACAAATTGGTTGCCTGAGGTTCTCTGGGAGAAAGTAGCCTCATCGGCTAGAGTCCTCTATTTCACAAACAAAAACAACAATTGCTTCCTTGAAAATTTATCGATCAACCCTTTTTACAGACGTCCAGCTTACCCCTTCCCGTCAATGTAGTAAGATAGAATATGTACTTTTCTCATGGACAATTGGGCGAAAGTTGGGGTTTTCTCAAGGAAAACTGGTCAACAAGTTGGGGAAAAAAGCTCGAAAAGTAATCCAGAAAAAAATCATGTGTGCGGCCCTCGGAATATGTTGAATATTATTATGATTCAAGTGATTATATTTGATCCTGGAATGAAAGTAAGCTCAGAAACAAGTAGATTTTTAGCCCTTCCAACGGGATGGATAGCTCTTGGAAAGGATAGACACTTTTCAGATTACAGCCTGTCCAAGAATTGCGTGGCATCCATTTCGTTTGGTGATTAGGACACATAGCGGTTAAACCTGGAACTTCAACTCGAACTATTAACTCGCTTTTGATGATACTTGCTGTTTTATAATGCGATTTTTTTGTTACCTAGGGAGGAGTTGGCCTAGTCGCGCCTTCCACTAATTCGTACCACCCTGATTCCAGCGTTACGGGTAAGAATCAGGAGACCGGCGCAACCGGGCATATAATGGGGCCCTCCGAGGGCAGTGTTTAATCTACTGAAATACTGAAACTTACTGAAATTTACTGAAAACAAAAATTAAAATACAAAATATAATATGGTCAATGATGGAGGTAGACTGATTGCGTCTTTTAAAACATTTAAAACATAATAGGCATCAACAAAATTTTGGAGAAAAAAAAATCGGAATTTATTTTTTTTTTTTTTTGGGGGGGGGGGGGGTGCTATTTGTAAAACGAACATCGTAATGACCTTGACCTTCCTTCATCGGCATCGGCGCTCACTTGGTCCAAAACCGCACACAGATGACCAGGCTCCGGGTTACCTATTTAGGGTGTTTTCTGGTATTTAGGATGTTTTCCGGTATTTAGTGTTTTTCCCGTGTTTTCCGGTATTCAGTATAAAATGGTGTTTCCCGGTTGTTTTCCGTTGTTTTCCGGTGTTTTCCGGTATATAGTATGGCCCTTTTTCTTTGGGGAAGAAAAACATGTCCCAGATTTACACTACATAGACGGCAATACTATATACCGGAAAACACCGGAAAACAACCGGAAAACGCCATTTAACGGAAAACACCCTAAATAGGTAACCCAGAGCCTGGTCCTCTGTGTGCGGTTTTGGACCAAGTGAGCGCCGATGAAGGAAGGTCAAGGTCATTACGATGTTCGTTTTACAAATAGTCCCCCCCACCCCCAAAAAAAAAATATTTGGGTCGAAAAAAATTTTCTGTCACAAAAGAAAAATTCGAATTTTTCCGAAAAATTGGTTTTACAAAAAAAACATTCCGAAGAAAATAATTTTACAGAGAAAAATATTGGGAAAAAAATTTGATTTTTTTTTTTGAGAGAAATTTGGGAGAAGAAATTGTTAAAAAAACTGAAAAGAAATTTTTCTTTGACCGTAGGCGATCGCTCGCTTGTATGTTAATGAACTTATTTCATCCAAAACCACACACGAGGATCAAACTCCGGGTTACTAAATAGCTACCGGAAAACCTAGAAGAATAAACTGTGACCGAGATTTTTTTTAGAGAGCGCGCCGCGCCGCTCCGGGAGGGATCATCGTCAGGGTGGGACGGGGGTGGAATTGTCCAGTTACGTGACGAACATAGATCTTCCGTTCCTCAACCCATATTATTTCCACAGTCATTGTCATTAATTACAAATTACGGGATGATATACAAAAATGCAGGTTTACTTTGAAATAGTGCAAATGATACTTTTCCATCTACAATCTTCAGATCAAAGGATGCAAGTTCTTACACAGTGCAGCATAATTTGTGCAACAGAAGACATCTCGAATATCGATTGTCTGAAAAAACATTTTCTCGGGGACATTTTTTTCCCAATACGCATTCGGTGTAAGTCTTCAGCCACCAGGAAGTGGTTAACATAGTAATGTTTTATTACGATAGTAGTACATAAAACAAATTGGTTGCCTGAGGTTCTCGGGGGGAAAGTAGCCTCATCGGCTAGAGTCCTCTATTTCACAAACAAAAACAACAATTATTGCTTCCTTGAAAATTTATCGATCAACCCTTTTCACAGACGTCCAGCTTATCACTTCCCGTCAATGCAGTAAGATAGAATATGTAGTTTTCTCATGGACAATTGGGCGAAAGTTGGGGTTTTCTCAAGGAAAACTGGTCAACAAGTTGGTGAAAAAGCTCGACAAGTAACCCAGAAAAAAATCCCGTGTGCGGCCCTCGGAATATGATGGAATATGTTGAATATTATTATGGTTCAAGTGATTATATACTGAGCGCCATGGAAAACGCATCACTTAGTTTTTCGTATAACAAAATGATCCTGTAAACATATCTTATTTATTTTGCTTCTTATTGTGAACAATATTCAAATGGGAACACATCAATAACAACACATTTGTACACTTATGGATGTTTAATCTGTAATCAACGGTACAAAGTCAGAGGTGTCAAAACCAAAAGTACGACACAGATGTCAGTAGCGCGTGTGTCCTCCAAGGGCTCTTACGCACGCTGTGCAGCGACGTCACATGGAATTTACCAATGTTTGAAAGAAGGCCTGGGACAAGAGCAACTTCTAAAGCAGTAATGGTGTGCCTCTGTGGTCACCAATACGACGGCGTCCAATCTTATCCCAGACATGTTCTATCGGTGCTATGTCCGGAGACATGGCTGGCCAGTGCAAGACATTGATGTTGTTAGCAGCCAGGTAGTCCATACTAAAACGGGCGGTATGCGGACGTGCATTATCCTGTTGGAAGTGCTGAAGTTGTGGGTGCTCTCGAAACATCGGAACAACAATTGGTTGCAAGACATCATCACGGTAGGCTACAACATTAACGTGACCCCTGCAAATATGTAGCGCGGTCCGGTGATGAAATGTGAAGCCTCCCCACACCATTACACTTCCCCCACCCCTATGGCGGTATATTAGATTCAAAATTCTAACATGCCATCGTCTAATTTCTAACCTCCGTTCATGTAACTTCTAACCTTAATTCATGCAACTTCTAACCTTAATTCATGTAATTTCTAACTTCAATTCGTGTAATTTCTAAATTAAGACAATGTATAATCCAACTTCTTTATTTGTTCAGTGTAAATTTTAATTCTGTTTCGTCTTATTTCTATTGTTAAGACGAAAAATGTCTTCTTCATTATCACTTTACATGTTAATCATGAACGTCGAGCAAATTTAGAATTATGATACCTCTACCTTACAGCCATCATTATGACGTCGTTTGGTGTCGCCACCGTGTGCTCAATTTGGTGATTGAGCACTGAGTGGGATCATTATGTTGCCACAAACGACTCGCTCTTCGTCAGGTTGAATGGTTTGGCGGAGTGTAAAAATTGAAAACAACATCGAACGTGATATGGTTTGCAAATACTGTTTTAAGTATAAGCTAAACAGCATTTGTTATTTTTTTTAAAGACAAGTGCAGGATTTGGAGAATTTTATTTTATTTTTATTTTACAGTTAAGCCAATTACTATTTATATACTGTTGATATATAAATTATTCTGTTAATGCTCTAAAATATGTCTCTTTATACTACCCGAACGACTAGCCACTGTCCGTGTCAGACCCTCGTCTTGTATCAATAACAAGGGACGGATAACCACGCCGGAATATAGCGGTTATATCATAAAAAAAAATATATGTCTATGGGTTATATAACATCGTCAGCTAGTATACACACTGGTAAAACTACGCTTTATAATATTTCTGACATTATTAGTTCCGTCCTTGTGATTTGCGGAGGTTGCCGTTATTGTAGGCATATACAGTGTCTAGTAGTTCGGGTCGGACGAAAACCGTTGCAGCTGTTATTCGTAATAAAAGTAGACCGTAAATTTCACTCATGGCACACCGTAAGTTCGTCTTCATTAGCCTAGATGGTGTAGAAAAGTAGGACGATAAACCGCTATCTATGAATTTCCGTATTGCTTTATGCAACTTGAATAAAATATTTTTGGAAAAAAAAACTACCATAAAGTTAGTCATCTCGGTGTAATGAAGGAATCAGAAATAAAAACTCCATCGCTATCCACATGAACAGATTATCCCAGACTCCCGAAAAGGCCGTTTCATCCCTACAGTATGAGGTTTCTAATTTTATATCATTGAACCATATCAAGAAAAAGTTTATCATTTTTGTTAGAGTAGTAATAGAATACAGATTAACAGTAAATAAATATTATTGATGGGTTAACTGTCTGCAAGAAAATTGAAAAAAAATGCTGTTTGGCTTTTATTTGAAGTAGTATTTACCAACCATTTCACCTTCGATGTTGTTTTCAATTTCACCATCGATTCCCTGGTTGTACTTGTCAAGGAGTAGGGTCGTCTGTCCAACCTCGTGGGTTTTCTCCGGGTCCTCCCACTGCTAAAGACCCCTACGCGCAAGCGAATTGTTGAAATAAATTGAACCATATGTTAGTCCAGAAATGACCTAGTTTCTGCCGAGTGGTCGTTACCCCCTCTCTCTCTCTCTCTCTCTCCTCTCTCATCACTCCGCCCAATCACCAACCTGGCGAAGAGCGAGTCGTTTATATAAACATAATGGTCCCTACCAGGTGCGCAATCACCAAATGAGCCCGCAGTGGCGACACCAAACGACTTCATAATGATGGTTGCTAGGCAGAAGTGTAAAAATTCTAAACGTGTAAAGAATCAATGAAGAAGACGTTTTTCGTCTAAATAAAAGAAATAAGATGAAATAGAATTAAAATTTACACTGAACAAATAAAGAAGTTGGATTATACATTGTCTTAATTTAGAAATTACACGAATTGAAGTAAGAAATTACATGAATTAAGGTTAGAAGTTACATGAATTAAGGTTAGAAGTTACATGAACGGAGGTTAGAAATTAGACGATAGCATGTTAGAATTTTGAATCTAATATACCGCCATCGATTCGTTTCGAAGACGTCTCCACACACGTTGACGGCCATCAGCGTGATAAAGATGAAAGCGACTCTCATCACTGAAGAGCACACTTTGCCAGTCTACTCTTCTCCATGTCTGGTGTCCTTGAGCCCATGTCAAACGCCGCTGACGGTGATGATCCCTGAGGATAGCTCCAACATAAGGTCGTCGTGCACGGAGTCCTACTTCTCTTAGACGACGTCTTACGGTGTTGGCACTTACTGGTCCTTGTCTTCCGACGACTGCTGCACCTGTTGAGTCGCTGGGCGGAATCAGTCACACAGATGAGTGACCCGGATATAGCGGTCTTGAGCCTGGGTTGTAACGCGTTGAGGACCAGGACGTTGACGGTCACGTGTTGATCCAGTAACTCGAACACGTTCCACCAACCTTACAATAGTGGACTGATGGCAATTGAAGTGTCTGGCAATAGCAGACATGCCAGCCCTGGTCATTCCCATGACTTCATTCCGTTGATATTCAGTAAGTCTCGGCATCTCTAGCTCGATCCCTTCACACTTCCAACAACAAATTACGACAGATTGACGTTTCACAGTTCATGTACTGCACATTAAGTTGAAAACATGCTTTTAAAGGGCTCACACACAATGCTGCACGTGAATATTGGGGTTTTCATGTGCATCTCGTGCAATTTCTTTTGTGCACACGGGCCGATATTTTTTGCGTTTGGAAGCATTATGTGTAACAATAGTTCATAGTATTGCATAATATTATACATACAAAACCAATTAGTAATAAAATATTTGGGAAAAAAAAAGTGATGCGTTTTCCATGGCGCTCAGTATATTTGACCCTGGAATGAAGGTAAGCTCAGAAACAAGTAGATTTTTAGCCCTTCCAACGAGATGGATAGATCCTGGAAAGGATAGACACTTTTCAGATTACAGCCAGTCCGAGAATTGCGTGGCATCCATTTCGTTTGGTGATTAGGACATATAGCGGTTAAACCTGGAACTTCAACTCGAACTATTCAGAGATTTATTAACTCGCTTTTGATGATACTTGCTGTTTTATGATGCGATTTTTTGTTACCTAGGGAGGAGTTGGCCTAGTCGTGCCTTCCACTAATTCGTACCACCCTGATGCCAGCGTTACTGGTAAAAATAAGGAGACTGGTGCAACCGGCGCAACCGGCATATAATGGGGCCCTCCGAGGGCAGTGTTTAATCTACTGAAATACTGAAACACTGAAATCTACTGAAATTTACTGAAAACTAAAATTAAAATACAAAATAAAATATGGTCAATGATGGAGGTAGACTGATTCTGTCTTTTAAAACATTCAAAACAAAATTTTGGAGAAAAAAAATCGGATTTTTTTTTTGGGGGGGGAGGGGGGGGCTATTTGTAAAACGAACATCGTAATGACCGCACACAGAGGACCAGGCTCCGGGTTACCTATTTAGGGTGTTTTCCGGTATTTAGGATGTTTTCCGGTATTTAGTGTTTTTCCGGTGTTTTCCGGTATTCAGTATAAAATGGTGTTTTCCGGGTGTTTTCCGGTTGTTTTCCGGTGTTTTCTGGTTGTTTTCCGGTGTTTTCCGGTATATAGTATGGCCCCCTAAATAGATAGTGTTAAAACATACTGTCAGTGCTACTTTCAACTAAGACCAGTGATATATTTATAATGTCTATGGTGGCCTATCGCTATCATTCATTATTTTGTGAGAAAAAAAAAGAATAAAATAAAAAAAAAGGGCCATACTATATACCGGAAAACACCGGAAAACAACCGGAAACACCATTTTATACTGAATACCGGAAAACACCGGAAAAACACTAAATACCGGAAAACATCCTAAATACCGGAAATCACCTTAAATAGGTAACCCGGAGCCTGGTCTTCTGTGTGCGGTTTTGGACCAAGTGAGCGCCGGTGAAGGAAGGTCAAGGTCATTACGATGTTCGTTTTACAAATAGCCCCCGCCAAAAAAAAAAAAAAATTCCAATTTTTTTTCTCCAAAATTTTGTTGATGACTATTATGTTTTGAATGTTTTAAAAGACGCAATCAGTCTACCTCCATCATTGACCATATTTTATTTTGTATTTTGATTTCAGTTTTCAGTAAATTTCAGTAGATTTCAGTGTTTCAGTATTTCAGTAGATTAAACACTGCCCTCGGAGGGCCCCATTATATGCCGGTTGCGCCGGTCTCCTGATTCTTACCAGTAACGCTGGCATCAGGGAGGCATGACAAGGCCAACTCCTCCCTAGGTAACAAAAAATCGCATCATAAAACAGCAAGTATCATCAAAAACGAGTTAATAAATCTCTGAATAGTTCGAGTTGAAGTTCCAGGTCTAACCGCTATGTGTCCTAATCACCAAACGAAATGGATGCCACGCAATTCTCGGACAGGCTGTAATCTGAAAAGTGTTTATCCTTTCCAAGAGCTATCCATCTCGTTGGAAGGGCTAAAAATCTACTTGTTTCTGAGCTTACTTTCATTCCAGGGTCAAATATAATCACTTGAACCATAATAATATTCAACATATTCCATCATATTCCGAGGGCCGGACACAGGATTTTTTTCTGGATTACTTTTCGAGCTTTTTTCCCCAACTTGTTGACCAGTTTTCCTTGAGAAAACCCCAAATTTCGCCAAAATGTCCATGAGAAAACTATATATTCTATCTTACTGCATTGACGGGAAGTGGTAAGCTGGACGTCTGTGAAAAGGGTTGATCGATACATTTTCAAGGAAGCAATTGTTGTTTTTCTTTGTGAAATAGAGGACTCTAGCCGATGAGACTACTTTCCCCCCGAGAACCTCAGGCAACCAATTTGTTTTATGTACTACTATCGTAATAAAACATTACTATGTTAACCATTTCCTGGTGGCTGAAGACTTACACCGAATGCGTATTCGGAAAAATATGTCCTCGAGAAAATGTTTTTTCAGACAATCGATATTCGAGATGTCTTCTGTTGCACAAATTATGCTGCACTGTGTAAGAACTTGCATCCTTTGATCTGAAGATTGTAGATGGAAAAGTATTATTTGTACTATTTCAAAGTAAACTTGCATTTTCGTATATCATCCCGTAATTTGTGATTAATGACAATGACTGTGGAAATAATATGGGTTGAGGAACGGAAGATCAATGTTCGTCACGTGACTGGACAATTCCACCCCCGTCCCACCCAGACGATGATCCCTCTCGGAGCGGCGCGGCGCGGCGCGCTCTCTAAAAAAATCTCGGGCACAGTTTATCTTCTAAGTTTTCCGGTAGCTATTTAGAAACCCGGAGTTTGGTCCTTGTGTGTGGTTTTAGACCAGGTGAGCGCTAATGAAATCAGATTTTTTAAAACAATTTCTTCTCCCAAATTTCTATCCAAAAAAAATTCAATTTTTTTTCCAGTATTTTTCTGTGTAAAATTATTTTCTACAGAATGTTTTTTTGTAAAACCAATTTTTCGGAAAAATTCGAATTTTTTTTTTGTGACGGAAAATTTTTTTCGGGAAAAATTTTTGGGAGAAAAACAAATCGGAATTTTTTTTTTTTGGGGGGGGGGGTGCAATTTTTAAAAGAACATCGTAAGGACCTTGACCTTCCTTCATCGGCGCTCACTTGGTCCAAAACCGCACACAGGGGACCAGGCTCCGGGTTACCTATTTAGTGTTTTTCCGGTATTTAGTGTTTTTCCGGTGTTTTCCGGTATTCAGTATAAAATGGTGTTTTCCGGTTGTTTTCCGGTGTTTTCCGGTTGTTTTCCGGTGTTTTCCGGTATATAGTATTGCCGAAATTTTTTTTAGTTAAACTCGGCAATACAATATACCGGAAAACACCGGAAAACAACCGGAAAACACCGCAAAACAACATTTTATACTGAATAACGGAAAACACCGGAAAATACCCTAAATAGGTAATCCGGAGACTGGCACCCTAAATAGGAGTGCCTGGGTTAGGGTTAGTTTCCGGTTTATAGTATAGCCCTTCTCCGGGTTACCTATTTAGGGTGGTATCCGGTATTTAGTGTGCTTTCCGGTATTTAGTGTTTTTCCGGTGTTTTCCGGTATTCAGTATAACATGGTGTTTTCCGGTAGTTTTCCGGTGTTTTTCGGTATTTTCCGGTGTTTTCCGGTATATAGTATAGCCCTGTTAAACTTGAAAATGAAATGAAATTAAAATAAAAATTAATCTGAAAATAAAACTAAACTAAAATTACAAGCAAAAGTTAAATCAAATTGAAAAGTAAAATCAAAATCAAAATTAAATCAAAATCAAAATTAATTTCATACCAAAATTAATTTCATATCAAAATTAATTTCATATCAAAATTAATTTTATATCAAAAATGAAATTAAATAAAAGTCAAAATCAAAATCAAATGAAAAGTAAAATGAAAATTGTTCGTAGCCTATCGCTATCATAGTACCCCATAATGGTTTGCGGCTTGACAGAAGTGACCTTGTTGAACCATGACCCGTTTTGTCACACGGATAGGTTACTCTTGATGCGCTGTTGTCATTTGTCTGATATGAACGGAATCTTCGGCTGTAAAGAGAACCCGTATTATTTAATGCTCCAAAGTAGGCTACATGTAGACATTACCATTTAGTTCAACCTTCGAATGTACTTTTTTATTTTTAAAGGGAGCCACGGTGGATCATTGAGGAAGACGATGGAGGTTCCTTTTTCGATCCCAGCGATGGCCAAGAAAGTTCATCGGAATTTTCCTGCGTGGTTCCCCTGTCAGTACGACAGAACTGCACATTAGCGTGCACGTAAAATTTCCCAAATAGCACACAGTATGACATATGCCCGTCTTCATTAACCCACTCGGGGCAGAACAGTGGGACGTTAATCCCAATTTATTATATTGCATTTATCTTCTGCTGGCGTACAATCTTGGTTATGAAACGCAGCAGGTGGTCATATCTTATCTACTTGCGATTCCGAGCTTGACTTTAGCAATAGATACACGACTCAAAAACTTTGATTAGGACATTCACTGAGCAGATTGCCACAGTTTTAGGCTACCGTATTTTAACAGGAAATTTTGAAAGGGAGGGGGGGGTGCAAACGAGGTTGTTGCCGAGCGAAGCGATGCTAAACCAATGGACCATTTTCTAGGAATAACCCACGGCAAGTGAACAGAAAAGTGTAATTGGTTAAATTCTTATTTCCGACCATTCTGAAATAAATTCATTCTAGCTCTTTGAAGCTTGATATATATGAATATACTTTTTACATTTTTATCTTAACTGTGCCTTTTCAGATTTTATAACATTTTATATAATACATGTAGTAGCAGGATACCCGGCTTCGCCCGGGGCCCAAGATCTATGCATGACCTTGACCTTAGTAAATCATGGCCTAAAACAAGTAAATTGGCACAATCTCTGGAATCTTTTCTTGTGATTTTTCAGAGAAAAAGCCCATGGCAAAGTGGACGAAAGAAAGTTTATGAGATTCTTATTTCCGTATGTTTCCGCAATATTGTCCGTTTTGATTTCTTACCGATATGTGGAACCACCTATCATTCGCGGCAAAGAGATATTAGAAAAGAAAGAACCTTTTAGCGGACAGAGCCAAATAAATTGTTTCTAGCTCTTTGAATCATGAGATATATACATGTACTTCTAGGTTTTTATATAATAAATTACATGTTGGTTGTGCCTTTTCAGACTATATACTATTTTATATAATATAATATATATAATATATTAGCAAATCTGTAGCAAGTTATTTTCATATTTATGTGTCCTAACAGGTGAAACAAAGTTAGTATATAAAAGCACACTGTATGTTTATATGTGAAAGACCAGCCGAGGTTAGCGAGGTTTTTTTAAACAGTAGTTAAATTTTAATTTTCCAAATGATCGCTCCATGCACCCAGCCGTTTTTTAATCGTAATTGAAACCCCTTAAATTTGAACAAAACCCCACTGTTCGGACAGTTCAGATTAGTTGGGTAAGCGAAGTATTGCGAGAACGCTATTATAAGGCCACAAGACTCTACGGTGAGTTCCAAAGAAAGACTTGGCTTGTGAAAAAATACTCAGAATTATCGATATAAAAAATGGATATATGTTTAGTATTAAAAAAAGCAACCTTTTTCGTATGACACTCTTCAATTTGACCAGTAGCTTCAATGAGTTTAAAGGAGCTAGACCTCTACATACACGAATTAGAATATTGGTCCATTTCAATCATTATAGATGTTGTTATCTTGCCGTGAATATATGATATACTACTATCAACTATTTAAGACATTGTGAACATTTTAAAATCCATACACGAGGCAGTGTACTATGGAAATAATTCTTTCGAGCGACATTTGTAATGGACACGGAAAATCAAATTTCAGAAGAAAATGAATGCGGGAGTAAATAAAAATGGCTGATTCACAAACAACAGAATGATAATTCTAAAATACCTTATAGAATAAAATAAGAAGGCACAAACGATTTCCGTTCAATGTAAAACACAATTGATTATATATTACAACAAACATTTTAAAAATAAATTAAATTCAAATTGCTTTTTTACACTCGTATTACAATAATATTTTTCTTCTTCAGAAGAAAATGAATGCGGGAGTAAGTAAAAATGTCTGATTCACAAACAACAGAATGATAATTCTAAAATACCGTATAGAATAAAATAAGAAGGCGCAAACGATTTCCGTTCAATGTAAAACACATATATTACAGCAAATATTTTAAAAATAAATTAAATTCAAATTGCTTTTTTACACTCGTATTACATTAATATGTTGCTTCTTAGACCCCCATTTTCGTCTTTTTTAAAGTTCCAACGAATAGAACTATACGCCCTTTAATGGATTGAAGTGTATTTTTCCTCAAACTAAGTCTTTCTTTGAAACACACCATAGTTACCCCTGGCGTTATAGGCATCAGGAAATCCTCCCTCCACAAATTGTTCCTTCTTAACAACGAATTGATCATAGGCGTACGGGCCCCATGAATGTTATAGGCGGTGGGTGGGGGGGAGGACGCAGGCCTGAAATGCCCGAAAACATTCCCATTTATAGACGGTGGCGCCGGTCGTTAGCGAGAGCCGAATACGCGGAGCTTACAGTATAAGCGTGTTCCTGCTATTCCAGTCCGTTAATACAGCAACTTCAATATGGTCCAATATAGCCTAACTTAAGTGGCTGATCTGAATTCCAATCAACCAATCAATCGTTTACAGTCCACATAGCCACGACCATCGGGAGAAAATTTTCAAAATTTAACGGCCGCCAACGGACGTGAATAAAGCAACTTCAAAGTGATCCAATATTGCCCAGTTTGGTGGTTGACCTGAATTCCAAACAACCAATCAATCGTTTAGTTTACGGGGCTGCCGTCGCGCTGTATGGGGGCCTTGCCCTCCCCGAGAAAATTTTGAATAATTTAACCGCCACAATTACCCGATGCTCGAAAAATGTCGCATAAAGCAAAGTGGCTCCAGATAAATGGACTTTGGTCCAGTGGCGACCATTTTGTTTGACGTCATATTTAGACCCTTTGCGATATCTCAATTTCATACAACTTTTAATATGTTGTTCTCTGGACCAAATACTAAATAAGAAAATGCAATAAAATGTTTTCTTGCAATTTTTAAAAGGTTATTCTGCAATTTGACTCTACTAATAGTCAATTCACGGTATTCAATTAAAAGTAAAGTAAAATTAGTGTTTTATTAGATTTCGGGTAGTTTATTTTGCCAACTAGATGATATATTAATTTTTTTTCCACTTTACACGTCTGCCCGAAAAGTCAGATTGCCCGACAGTTAAGTGGGCAGCTGAGCTGCCCCCCCCCCCGCTCTGAAGCCTTTGCAATTGATATGTCAATATTCAATATTTATTTGTTTATTTACCTTGTTTACAATATAAAATGGAAGTAGACCAGTTAACGTGAACAGTTTTTGAGTCGTGTATCTAATACGATAGCCAAGTCTGGAATTGTAAGTAGATACAATATGGAAACTGCGTTTCATAACCAAGATTGTACGCCAGTCAAAGATAAATGAAAGTTCATCGGAATTTTCCTGCGTGGTTCCCCTGTCAGTACGACAGAACTGCACATTAGCGTGCACGTAAAATTTCCCAAATAGCACACAGTATGACATATGCCCGTCTTCATTAACCCACTCGGGGCAGAACAGTGGGACGTTAATCCCAATTTATTATATTGCATTTATCTTCTGCTGGCGTACAATCTTGGTTATGAAACGCAGCAGGTGTCCATATCTTATCTACTTGCGATTCCGAGCTTGACTTTAGCAATAGATACACGACTCAAAAACTTTGATTAGGACATTCACTGAGCAGATTGCCACAGTTTTAGGCTACCGTATTTTAACAGGAAATTTTGAAAGGGAGGGGGGGGGTGCAAACGAGGTTGTTGCCGAGCGAAGCGATGCTAAACCAATGGACCATTTTCTAGGAATAACCCACGGCAAGTGAACAGAAAAGTGTAATTGGTTAAATTCTTATTTCCGACCATTCTGAAATAAATTCATTCTAGCTCTTTGAAGCTTGATATATATGAATATACTTTTTACATTTTTATCTTAACTGTGCCTTTTCAGATTTTATAACATTTTATATAATACATGTAGTAGCAGGATACCCGGCTTCGCCCGGGGCCCAAGATCTATGCATGACCTTGACCTTAGTAAATCATGGCCTAAAACAAGTAAATTGGCACAATCTCTGGAATCTTTTCTTGTGATTTTTCAGAGAAAAAGCCCATGGCAAAGTGGACGAAAGAAAGTTTATGAGATTCTTATTTCCGTATGTTTCCGCAATATTGTCCGTTTTGATTTCTTACCGATATGTGGAACCACCTATCATTCGCGGCAAAGAGATATTAGAAAAGAAAGAACCTTTTAGCGGACAGAGCCAAATAAATTGTTTCTAGCTCTTTGAATCATGAGATATATACATGTACTTCTAGGTTTTTATATAATAAATTACATGTTGGTTGTGCCTTTTCAGACTATATACTATTTTATATAATATAATATATATAATATATTAGCAAATCTGTAGCAAGTTATTTTCATATTTATGTGTCCTAACAGGTGAAACAAAGTTAGTATATAAAAGCACACTGTATGTTTATATGTGAAAGACCAGCCGAGGTTAGCGAGGTTTTTTTAAACAGTAGTTAAATTTTAATTTTCCAAATGATCGCTCCATGCACCCAGCCGTTTTTTAATCGTAATTGAAACCCCTTAAATTTGAACAAAACCCCACTGTTCGGACAGTTCAGATTAGTTGGGTAAGCGAAGTATTGCGAGAACGCTATTATAAGGCCACAAGACTCTACGGTGAGTTCCAAAGAAAGACTTGGCTTGTGAAAAAATACTCAGAATTATCGATATAAAAAATGGATATATGTCTAGTATTAAAAAAAGCAACCTTTTTCGTATGACACTCTTCAATTTGACCAGTAGCTTCAATGAGTTTAAAGGAGCTAGACCTCTACATACACGAATTAGAATATTGGTCCATTTCAATCATTATAGATGTTGTTATCTTGCCGTGAATATATGATATACTACTATCCACTATTTAAGACATTGTGAACATTTTAAAATCCATACACGAGGCAGTGTACTATGGAAATAATTCTTTCGAGCGACATTTGTAATGGACACGGAAAATCAAATTTCAGAAGAAAATGAATGCGGGAGTAAATAAAAATGGCTGATTCACAAACAACAGAATGATAATTCTAAAATACCTTATAGAATAAAATAAGAAGGCACAAACGATTTCCGTTCAATGTAAAACACAATTGATTATATATTACAACAAACATTTTAAAAATAAATTAAATTCAAATTGCTTTTTTACACTCGTATTACAATAATATTTTTCTTCTTCAGAAGAAAATGAATGCGGGAGTAAGTAAAAATGTCTGATTCACAAACAACAGAATGATAATTCTAAAATACCGTATAGAATAAAATAAGAAGGCGCAAACGATTTCCGTTCAATGTAAAACACATATATTACAGCAAATATTTTAAAAATAAATTAAATTCAAATTGCTTTTTTACACTCGTATTACATTAATATGTTGCTTCTTAGACCCCCATTTTCGTCTTTTTTAAAGTTCCAACGAATAGAACTATACGCCCTTTAATGGATTGAAGTGTATTTTTCCACAAACTAAGTCTTTCTTTGAAACACACCATAGTTACCCCTGGCGTTATAGGCATCAGGAAATCCTCCCTCCACAAATTGTTCCTTCTTAACAACGAATTGATCATAGGCGTACGGGCCCCATGAATGTTATAGGCGGTGGGTGGGGGGGGAGGACGCAGGCCTGAAATGCCCGAAAACATTCCCATTTATAGACGGTGGCGCCGGTCGTTAGCGAGAGCCGAATACGCGGAGCTTACAGTATAAGCGTGTTCCTGCTATTCCAGTCCGTTAATACAGCAACTTCAATATGGTCCAATATAGCCTAACTTAAGTGGCTGATCTGAATTCCAATCAACCAATCAATCGTTTACAGTCCACATAGCCACGACCATCGGGAGAAAATTTTCAAAATTTAACGGCCGCCAACGGACGTGAATAAAGCAACTTCAAAGTGATCCAATATTGCCCAGTTTGGTGGTTGACCTGAATTCCAAACAACCAATCAATCGTTTAGTTTACGGGGCTGCCGTCGCGCTGTATGGGGGCCTTGCCCTCCCCGAGAAAATTTTGAATAATTTAACCGCCACAATTACCCGATGCTCGAAAAATGTCGCATAAAGCAAAGTGGCTCCAGATAAATGGACTTTGGTCCAGTGGCGACCATTTTGTTTGACGTCATATTTAGACCCTTTGCGATATCTCAATTTCATACAACTTTTAATATGTTGTTCTCTGGACCAAATACTAAATAAGAAAATGCAATAAAATGTTTTCTTGCAATTTTTAAAAGGTTATTCTGCAATTTGACTCTACTAATAGTCAATTCACGGTATTCAATTAAAAGTAAAGTAAAATTAGTGTTTTATTAGATTTCGGGTAGTTTATTTTGCCAACTAGATGATATATTAATTTTTTTTCCACTTTACACGTCTGCCCGAAAAGTCAGATTGCCCGACAGTTAAGTGGGCAGCTGAGCTGCCCCCCCCCCCGCTCTGAAGCCTTTGCAATTGATATGTCAATATTCAATATTTATTTGTTTATTTACCTTGTTTACAATATAAAATGGAAGTAGACCAGTTAACGTGAACAGTTTTTGAGTCGTGTATCTAATACGATAGCCAAGTCTGGAATTGTAAGTAGATACAATATGGAAACTGCGTTTCATAACCAAGATTGTACGCCAGTCAAAGATAAATGAAATAAAATGGGTTTTAACGTCCTACTATTCTGCTCCGAATGGGCTAATGTTCTGCTCCTATACTGGGCTAATGAAGGCGGGCATACGCCATACAGTGTGCTATGAGGGAAATTTTGCCCGGGCAGCGGCACTATCGCCTACTCTTATATCGAATTCCAACTGCCAAGGGATCTTTTACGTGCATTCCAATATATACACGGGACCTCGTTTTTTGTCTCATCCCAATGGACTAGACAGCTGTCCTTGTCAGGCCCTCCGTTCTGCACCACTCACAAGGGGAAACCACGTCGGAAAATCCAGATGAACTTTCTCGGCCAATGCAGGGATCGAACAACCGACCTCCAGGCTAGCGAGTCAGCGTCTTAACCACCTAGCCACCGTGGCTCCAGGTAACTTAAAAGATAAAGCAGACCTAACTGATATTAATATTTTAATAGTACACACAATATGAGAATATCTGATTCAGAAAACAGAGGTGTCATAGCATTATGATTTAAATGTTACATTAATACAATCAGAAACTACAACATAAGAGAATTCATATCAGTATAAGATCTAAAGAAGTCAATGACTGTTATTTCTGACGCATCGAAACTAATTTTGTTGTCCAGTCTAAAAAGACATAACAAGCTAGATTTTGCAATAATCGTTTTGTCATTTAGCAGAATACCTGTGGTAGGATTTGTAGGGTCAGAATTCGTGGTAATGTTTATGGACTACAATGTTATAATACTGGGTAATAGATTTTAGAGTACCTACTCATTCTAAATAGATATGCTTTAAATGCTACCGTGAATTATTTACATCTGTGGTCATATTTTTATTTATAATGTATTTTATTAAAGGATACAATGGTTACTGGTGAAATAATTAGCTGGTAATGCCAAGTTCATACTCTCGAGGTTCACTTGCTGACGGTACATATCCAGGTAAGTCTATTAATCTTCATAGGAGCATTATCTTGGCTTGATCTTCTTCATTAGCTGGGAATAGGCAGATGAAAAGTTTACCATCAATAGTCCAGCATCCCTTAATATTTAAACAATATTTTATTTCTTAATGAGTCACAGATATATTTAACATACTATATATGGATACAATAACAAACATTGATGCTTATGTAAAATCACTTCCTTAAACAATGATCATTGAGAAGATAGACGACTTGATATGTTTGATTTACATATTTTACAGGGTGCAGAAGGTGAAGGTAAAGATCCTTTGGAAAGAACATACAATACACATACAAGTGGATTATAACGGTAGATATTCAATAAGACGATGTCGATGCCAAGGCCCAAAATTAGTTCGCCAAGTTTTATGAGGTCACCTGCTTTCGAAGTGTGTGTGTGTGTGTGTGGGAGGGGCGGGGGGTTAATGACCTAGGCAGTTCTAAAGCGTGAAAGAAATAATGTTCACAGTCTTCGACACCTTGGCCACATAAACAAGGGCGATTTTTCGATATATGCATGAGACACTTGTGAAGGTTTAAATCGCTCTTTGAGTTTCAAAGTTTACAATGTATTATCTGTAAATGCCTTTTGCCTATATAGTAGTGGGCATTAGTTTTGATTAAGTGCGTGCTTGTTTTTAATTTAGTTTTGAATTCAAAAATAGTTTTGAAATTTTTTATTGGAAGAATTAGATCATTCCACTGTTTAACAGAAGATGGAAAGAAGAATTATGGTACAGTAATGTTCTACAGTTTATTTGCTTAATTTGGTTTGAGTTTCGAAGACGGTAGGGTTGGTCAGCGGATACAAGAGGTGGAACTATATTGGTTAGATATGTAGGAACTAGTCCATTTAAAATTTTGTAGAAAATTATAGTACGCAATGCGTCGAGTTGAAGTTTTTCAAGATGGGTTGATTTATCTTTAGAACAATTATTCCATACACAATCTTCATAATCGAAACTTGGAAGAATGAATGACTTATATAGTTTCTAGCGTTTTTCGTTTTAGACGGTATTTAAAACTTCGCAGATAATTTATCAGTTTGCTGATTTTAGACCTAAGGTAATCTACATGCATTTCCCAGTTACACGATTTACTGAAAAGAAGGCCCAAATGTTTATGACTTAATTCATCGTTTATATCTGGGTTGTTTAGCAATAATTTAAAGATTGAGGGCGATAATTAGAATCAATGTCATTTACAATATCGTTTATGTAAATAAGAAATAGTAACGGACCTAAAATGGAACCCTGGGATACCCCAGAAGCAATATTTTGAAAAGAAGAACTCTGACCACCAATTAGTACCTTTTATTTTCGATTCGATAAATAATTTTCGATTAATTTTAAAGTATTATTTCTAATACCTACTGAGTTTAGTTTATGCAATAGGCCCTTGTGCCAAACAAGATCAAACACTTTACTTATATCAAAGAAGATGGATTTGACTTCAAGTCCATTATCAATGGCTCTACATATATAATCATACATCTCAATCAATTGGTAAACGGAAGAATTATTTGGTTGAAAGCCCGACTGTAAAGGGGTTATAAGGTTGTGGCGTAGAGTAAAATTAGAAATATGTTTGTAAACGATTTTTTCAAATACTTTTCCAATCGAGCTGAGAAGAGATATAGGTCTATAATTGGAACAATCATGAATATCGCCTTTCTTGTATAGCGAAACTATATTAGCTTCCTTCCAGCAGTTTGGGAAAATACAATTTTCTATTAGAATGTTAAAAAGTTTGGATAGGGGTTTACTAAAAGAATTGGCTACGTTTTTCAAAATAGTATTATTGATGTTGTCAGGACCACTAGATGTTTTCTTTTTCAGGGAGAGGAGCGTAAGTTCAACGTCATATCGATTTACAGAGAGGTCGTTTATGATCGTATTATAGGTTGTAACAAAAGGGAAAGCATTAGAAGATTTAGACACAAAGTAATCGTTCATGAGATTATCCTTATCCACATTTTCGAAATTGACAGTATCATTCGATTTAAGTGGCGCTAGTTTATAGTCAGAATTTCCCGTATTAAAAGACACTTTTTTTTTTTATCAAAGACCACCATTTTGATTTATTAAAATTATTTTCGTTTAGTAATTTATCAATTTTATCTAAGTAGCTTTTTTGGATTTTCGTATTTCGTTTGTAACTAAATTTCGTTGGTAACTAAATTTCGTTTGTAACTAAATTTCGTTTGTAACTAAATTTCGTTTTTGTCTAAATAGGTACCAGTTGTTCGAATCATTTGATAGTTTAGCCTTTTTATGAATTCTAATTCTTTGTCTTAACAGATTTCTGAGATTTGCATTCATCCATAAGCGATCTTTGGGTCGACATATTATAACCTTATTTGGAACAAAGGATTTAATACCACTTGCTAATATTTCTGAAAGATTTAAAGTTAATTCATGTGGAAAATCAATAGAGTTAAAATTACTATCCCATTCAAAATTGTTTATACATTCGTTTAGCCCTATAACGTTCATATTCTAAAAATTCCGAATGGTCCTATTAAAACTATGAGGTTTTAGCTTGTTAAAATTAAAATGTAAAACTATCGGGTTATGGTCACTTAAGCCAGAATCCCTGACCTCAACACTACTCAGGTAATCATGACAACTCACGATAGCAAGGTCGATCAATGATTTTGAGGTTGACTGAACACGTGTTGGTTGTTTTACAACTTGAAAGATGTTAAAAGTATTTATTAGATTATGTAGTCTGGTATTTTTAATAGTAAGAAAAACAATGTTACAATCTCCTAAAATAATAATATTATAGTCAACAAAATCACGAGTTGCATTAAAACTTTCTTCTATGAGATCCCAATAATCAGTGGGAGCTGATGGTTGGCGATAAATGAACCTATTAAGAACTTTTTGTTTTTAAAATGCACTTTAATCCAAATCGCCTCGAGTTGTTTAATGATAAGATCATAACGTGGTTTAAAATATAAGTTAGATTTAATATAGACTGCAATCCCTCCACCGCTACCGTCTTCGCGATTCAATAATACGGGTCGGTGATATCCGTGTATGCTCAAACTATACTATTCAAAAAAAGTAGGGAATATTTGATTTTTAAGTGTTATTAAAGTCACCTAATGAAACTGACGAAGAAACAAATGACAAAATGAAATGAAGTTCACATTCATCGATTTATTCCAAATGATCGTTAGACTAAGTAAGGCACAGACTGACCATTATAAGGGTAAAATGATACCCGGGGTCAAACAGCAAAGTTACCACAGCATCACAACCAAGTCAGTAACGGGTAAATCCTCCTCTGTTTGCCAAACAAGCATTGATCCGACGTGGCATACTCCTAATGAGACGTCAAAGGTCATTTTGGTCCAGATTGTCCCATTCCTGTTGCAACGCAGCAGCAAGTTCTTGGACATTGGCAGGACGTTGTTGACGTTGACGTAACCTCTGTCCAAGCATGTCCCAGACATGCTCGATGGGGGAGAGGTCGGGACTCAGTGCTGGCCAAGGTAATGTGGTGATGTTCTGTTGTTGGAGGTAACCTGTAACGATCCTGGCCCTGTGACATCTTGCGTTGTCATCCTGGAAGATGAAACGGCGGCCATGACGTCGTGCGAACGGCACAACATGGACTGCCAAGATGTTGTCCCGGTAGTACTGGCCTGTAACACGCCCTGCAACAACATGTAAAGCCGTTCTTCCAGCAACAGTGATGCCTCCCCACACCATAACAGAACCACCCCCGAATCGATCATGTCTGATGACGTTAACGTCTTGGAAGCGCTCGTTTCGACGACGCCACACCCTCCTACGTCTGTCCAAAAAATCAACAGTGAACCTTGACTCATCTGAAAACATCACATTGCTCCAGCGTCGATTATCCCAGTGTTGACGATCCCTACACCAACGACGTCTTGCCTGAATGTGATGATCTCTCAAACAAGGGATCACGCGAGGACGTCGGGCGCGAAGGTGACCCCTATGCAGTCGATTCCGAATCGTCTGGCCACTCACTCTCACACCAGTGTCTGTTTGAAGACGAGCGCTGATCTGATTTGCTGTGATGACACGATTTCTCAAGGCCAAGGTACGGATAAATCGATCCTGGGCTTGAGTTGTCGCCCTTGATCGACCTGAGCGTGGTCTGTCCTGTACAGATTGTGTATCACGGTATCTGGACCATAGCCTGCTTATGACAGACTGAGAAACATTCATCGTCCGCGCCACAACCGCCTGTGTTGTGCCAATCTGTAGCATGCCAAGGGCACGTAACCTTTCATTTTGGGTAAGCCGACGCATATCAAAATTTGTTTTCTGGTCACTAAAACAATTAAACTGATGTTTCCACCCTGGAATTCAATGCCACAATGACTGTAACATTCAAAGTCAGAGTCGTGCAAATTTGGGTTGGACCCCCATGATGATCCCAAGCATCACCTGCATTCCATGCGGTAGCTATATGTGCGTTTGGGCGTCACATGTAACTGGAAATGTTTCTTCTGTTAGGTTCTATAGTGACTTTTTTCGTAGTCATTTGCATATTTTAGTATTATGCCCCCAAAATCAAATATCCCCTACTCTTTTTGAATAGTATATCTGAAGGTGTGTTAATACTTAGCCATGTCTCAGAAAAAGTAAGTATATCGAAATCTTTTAATTCTACCGTTATTTCGTCAAGTTTATGTTTAATGTTTCGCACATTTAAGTATAGAATCGAAAATTTATCGGGTCCCGGATTTGGGTGGATATCGCCGCACAATGCTAAAAGTTTAAAATTTTGAGATACGCAGGTCTTCGTAAGACTAAGAGTGTTAAGTCTGTTATAAATAATGAAATATCCGTAGGAAATACAAACTATATCGTTTAGCGTAACATATTTAAATATTATGTGATAGTGTTTGGATTAAAATAGCGAGTTATCGACATGGTTGTATTTCCTGCAGATAAAATAAATTTACAGTGTGTAATGTAGGCCTGGCATCGACACCGATAATAATGTGAGAGTTAATCAATACTACAATAACAATAAGTTAAGATGAAATAAAACTTTACCAAGGGATGTGTTACCTTCAGGAAAAATGTGCACAAAGGTATTCAATGCGTTTTACATTTAGAAGAAAAATTTACAAAATAAAGGAACAAGACAAAAAATGTTAACACATATACTATTCAAAAAAAGTAGGGGATATTTGATTTTTAAGTGTTATTAAAGTCACCTAATGAAACTGACGAAGAAACAAATGACAAAATGAAATGAAGTTCACATTCATCGATTTATTCCAAATGATCGTTAGACTAAGTAAGGCACAGACTGACCATTATAAGGGTAAAATGATACCCGGGGTCAAACAGCAAAGTTACCACAGCATCACAACCAAGTCAGTAACGGGTAAATCCTCCTCTGTTTGCCAAACAAGCATTGATCCGACGTGGCATACTCCTAATGAGACGTCTAAGGTCATTTTGGTCCAGATTGTCCCATTCCTGTTGCAACGCAGCAGCAAGTTCTTGGACATTGGCAGGACGTTGTTGACGTTGACGTAACCTCTGTCCAAGCATGTCCCAGACATGCTCGATGGGGGAGAGGTCGGGACTCAGTGCTGGCCAAGGTAATGTGGTGATGTTCTGTTGTTGGAGGTAACCTGTAACGATCCTGGCCCTGTGACATCTTGCGTTGTCATCCTGGAAGATGAAACGGCGGCCATGACGTCGTGCGAACGGCACAACATGGACTGCCAAGATGTTGTCCCGGTAGTACTGGCCTGTAACACGCCCTGCAACAACATGTAAAGCCGTTCTTCCAGCAACAGTGATGCCTCCCCACACCATAACAGAACCACCCCCAAATCGATCATGTCTGAGGACGTTAACGTCTTGGAAGCGCTCGTTTCGACGACGCCACACCCTACTACGTCTGTCCAAAAAATCAACAGTGAACCTTGACTCATCTGAAAACATCACATTGCTCCAGCGTCGATTATCCCAGTGTTGGCGATCCCTACACCAACGACGTCTTGCCTGAATGTGATGATCTCTCAAACAAGGGATCACGCGAGGACGTCGGGCGCGAAGGTGACCCCTATGCAGTCGATTCCGAATCGTCTGGCCACTCACTCTCACACCAGTGCCTGTTTGAAGACGAGCGCTGATCTGATTTGCTGTGATGACACGATTTCTCAAGGCCAAGGTACGGATAAATCGATCCTGGGCTTGAGTTGTCGCCCTTGGTCGACCTGAGCGTGGTCTGTCCTGTACAGATTGTGTATCACGGTATCTGGACCATAGCCTGCTTATGACAGACTGAGAAACATTCATCGTCCGCGCCACAACCGCCTGTGTTGTGCCGATCTGTAGCATGCCAAGGGCACGTAACCTTTCATTTTGGGTAAGCCGACGCATATCAAAATTTGTTTTCTGGTCACTAAAACAATTAAACTGATGTTTCCACCCTGGAATTCAATGCCACAATGACTGTAACATTCAAAGTCAGAGTCGTGCAAATCTTGGGTTGGACCCCCATGATGATCCCAAGCATCACCTGCATTCCATGCGGTAGCTATTGGTGCGTTTGGGCGTCACATGTAACTGGAAATGTTTCTTCTGTTAGGTTCTATAGTGACTTTTTTCGTAGTCATTTGCATATTTTAGTATTATGCCCCCAAAATCAAATATCCCCTACTTTTTTTGAATAGTATATTTACAAGGGAGCTGGGAGGTCACAACAGATATATGGAGTACTTTAAACAGAAAGCAACTATTGATCAATACAGGGGTGAAATATGATATTGATTGGATGGACTAAATTTATGACAACAAATAGTAGGCCTAAAGGTTTTATAAGTGACACAGCGATTACCGGTAATGGTCACGTTGATGGGACATGTGACAAATATATCTCAAGGAGTGATCGGGATGTGGAGTGGTCGGGATGTGGGGAGATCAGAGTAAAGACAGTTAATCGGATATGATATTGCTTAATATATCAAGACATATAATGTACATTTTATAAATGCATATACGGTAATAGTTGTGGATGGTAATAATGGTTACAACATTCAAATACCTGGGTTTATTTACAAGACCGTGTTACAAATATCATATCACAGAAATTAAACTTTTTGTGCCACCTTTTCGGGTGTGGTATTTTGCTGTTGGTTTTGAGCGCGTGTATCAAATGAGCAGGGGACCGGTTTTGTGTGTAAACCACACAATTGGAGTTTATACTTGAAATTTAAGACTTAAAAACAGGATTTTACAGTCGGAAGCTGCGATTAATACTGTCATGGATAACGTTTTATATTCGTTTCATATTATGAATAATGTTTTGTATCATAGTTATGAATAACGTTTTGTATTGATTTCATATTAACATTTTTCATTGAATTTGAGTATAAGTCAAATTTAAATTGTGCCAGCGAAATCTTTCCTTTTAAAAGCTATAAGGTGCTGTTTAAAAGGAAAGATTTGGCTGGCACCTTTAAAATTTGACTTATAAACAAATTCAATCTAAAATGTTAATATGTTTATCTTTGAAGGATTTCCTGGCTTGTTTAAACATATTTGTTCTGTGTTTTGTTGGGTCTTCATTTATGTAAATGTTTCCTGGAGCTTAGTTTTCCACCTTTTTGTGGGGGAATTGATGACTTGGGACCTACTCTGTGACAGTTTTCAATATTGACAGATGTTATATCTGGAATAACATTTTCCAAGACTTGTAAGGTTAGTTGTTCGACAATTTCACCAGGTGTTTCTATTATCCCTCCAATCCTTATGCAATTTCTTCTTCCATATTGTTCCAAATCATCACATTTTTGTTTTATTTCATAATGGAGTTGTGACTGCAAGGCCAGCCTTTAGTTTGTTGATTTCATTTTTTAGGGGATCAATAATTATTTTAAGTGCGGATTTAAATTGATTAAAAGTTTGTTGATTCTTGATCTGTTGTGGAAGTTCGTTCCATAATCTAGAACCAGCTGAACTGAAAGACCTATACCCATGTGATTTTAAATCATATCTTGGAACAACTAGTGACTGTTTATTTTGAGAGCGAAGTGATCTAATAGGGTTGTAGTCATATAAGAGTTCAGATAAGTATTGATGTGCTGCATTATTGCGACATTTATACACTAATGTTAGTATTTTGTATTTGACTCGCGCCTCAGCAGGAAACCAGTGTAAAGGAGCTAGCACATTTTGGATGTAATCGAACTTATGTGTCCTTGTTACTATTCGGGCGGAAGTATTAAGAACTTTCTTGATCTTGGCTAGAAGTGCTTGTGAGATTCCATAGAGTAAACTATTACAATAATCAATCCTTGATAAAATCAGTGATCTCACAAGTAGTTTACAAGCGGCAGCAGTGAGATAGTCTCTTATGTTGCATATACAGCCTAGATGATAGTAGCATGTACAGCATAGCATATCAACCTGAGTGTCATGATAGAAGAAATGAAGCTGCAGTATAATCAGTACCTCCACTGCTCTCGATGTTTACAGAATTTCCGTTGTCTGGTGAAACTAGCCGTTTAGCTCAAAATAAAGTGACGTCACAGCAGTGATAATTAAATGTTTTGTTTGTTTTTTTCACACAGAGTCGACACCAGTAAACAAATTGTCTCGCTCGATCAACGAATATACCACACTCTTATCAACTGACATGTTTGATATTACAGGGGATTGTACATTTATGTAGATATACTTATTTTACTAACAGCTCCGATAACTGTATCTACCTGCCTGTCGCCAGCTTGGTTCCTTTTGACACATTAGTGATTAATTCATCACAATTCCAAGACATTACGAGAAGCTTTAGCGTCTGTACACAGTCTATACATAAGTATCTGGTGTGTCCATCGCGAGTGTCAATAACAGCAGCGCAGCGTCTGTAAATCGGGATTAAGTCCGGACATAGGGCTGGCCAGTGCATAACGTTGACACTGTTCTGCTGTAGAAAGTCCCGAGTAACTCTGGCGGTGCGATGACGTGCGAAATGTGGTATGACGTGGGGTCTGAGAGCTTGATCGATGTAGTACACTGTTGTGATGCCAAGTCCTCCTCCTGGACCTAGATTTTAGAACACCACAGGACCCACTCTCTGGTTCAGGTCGATTCCACCCCAAACCATTATGCTTGGACCTCCACATGAGTCTCGTTCCACATTGGTCAGAATAAATTTTGGCCACGTCGACGCCATATTCAGGTCCTGGCATCTGCAGTTGATACGCAATACCGACTCTCATCTGTGAACAAAACAGTTCCCCATTGCCTGTGTCGCCATTTCTGGCGTTGTTGGGCAAGGACGATCACGTCGATGGCGATGAGGATCGGTCTACGACAATGGATGTTCTCTCTGGTGAGACGTCGGCGCACTGTATCGGTACTGATGCTGAAGCCTGTAGATGGTCCGAACATTGACCTGGAAGTGATTGGCAACGGCTTAGGCAGTGTGGCCAGCGTCGAGTCTTCCAAGCGCCTGGTTCCTCTGAGCTGTCGTGGGTCGTGACATGCTGCTGATGTTGTAATGTGAGCGATTCAACCAGGTATGGGGGTGCATTCTATAGGGTTGGCCCCGGTGAACAGCACGTGCAGCATGATTTACACGAAAATCACGGAGAAGACATAACCATCTCAGAAGTCAGGTTTCGTTTTTGAGAAAATTTCCTGAGTTCAATTATGTGTTTGGAAAGGAGCCTTGTTGCTCAAGTAAAGTTGGAGATGTGGTCACACATATACAATAAAACATTTGGCAAGTTTTATGCAATGCGTCTATTCAGACATCCTCGGTTACCCAGTGTACTCATTCCGTTTTACTCCACTATACCCTGGGTTAATCTATGGGGGAGACACGTTTTCAAGTTATCCGCCCTTGATGATTGTGCTATTTTTATCGACCAATCCCATAAATTGTTATTTAATAAGGAAGTTGGCAAAGGGAAGTAACTCTCATCGGACACTGTTAGGAGTTGGCCTATTCTAAATGCGTAATTATTAACAACCAATTATATATACTGAGCGCCATGGAAAACGCATCACTTTTTTTCCCAAATATTTTATTACTAGGTGGTTTTGTATGTATAATATTATGCAATACTATGAACTATTGTTACACACAATGCTCCCAAACGCAAAAAATATCGGCCCGTGTGCACAAAAAAAAAATTGCACGAGATGCACATGAAAAACCCAATATTCACGTGCATCATTGTGTGTGAGCCCTTTAAAAGCATGTTTTCAACTTAATGTGCAGTACATGAACTGTGAAACGTCAATCTGTCGTAATTTGTTGTCGGACGTGTGAAGGAATCGAGCTAGAGATGCCGAGACTTACTGAAAATCAACGGAATGAAGCCATGGGAATGTCCCGGGCTGGCATGTCTACACGTGCTATTGCCAGACACTTCAATTGCCATCAGTCCACTATTGTAAGGTTGGTGGAACGTGTTCGAGTTACTGGATCAACACGTGACCGGCAACGTCCTGGTTCACAACGCGTTACAACCCAGGCTCAAGACCGCTACATCCGGGTCACTTATTTGCGTGACAGATTCCGCCCAGCGACTCGAACAGGTGCAGCAGTCATCGGAAGACAAGGACCAGTAAGTGCCAACACCGTAAGACGTCGTCTAAGAGAAGTAGGACTCCGTGCACGACGACCTTATGTTGGAGCTATCCTCGGGGATCATCACCGTCAGCGGCGTTTGATATGGGCTCAAGGACACCAGACATGGAGAAGAGTAGACTGGCAAAGTGTGATCTTCAATGATGAGAGTTGCTTTCATCTGTATCACACTGATGGCCGTCAACGTGTGTGGAGACGTCTTGAGGAACGTCTTGCAGATTGCTGCGTAATCGAAACGAATCGATGGGGTGGGGGAAGTGTAATGGTGTGGGGAGGCTTCACATTTCATCACCGGACCGCCCTACACATTTGCAGGGGTCGCGTTAATGCTGTAGCCTACCGTGATGATGTCTTGCAACCAATTGTTGTTCCGATGTTTCGAGAGCACCCACAACTTCAGCACTTCCAACAGGATAATGCACGTCCGCATACCGTCCGTTATAGTATGGACTATCTGGCTGCTAACAACATCAATGTCTTGGACTGGCCAGCCATGTCTCCGGACATGGCACCGATAGAACATGTCTGGGATGAGATTGAACGCCGTCTGTATCGGAGACCACAGATGCACACCATTGCTGCTTTAGAAGCTGCTCTTGTCCAAGAATGGAACAATTTGACCCAGGCCTTCTTTCAAACATGAGTTAATTCCATGCGACGTCGCTGCACAGCGTGCTTAAGAGCCCTTGGAGGACACACGCGCTACTGACATCTGTGTCGTACTTTTGGTTTTGACCCCTCTGACTTTGTACCGTTGATTACAGATTAAACTTCCATAAGTGTACAAATGTGTTGTTGTTGATGTGTTCCCATTTGAATATTGTTCACAATAAGAAGCAAAATAAATAAGATATGTTTACAGGATCATTTTGTTATACGAAAAACTAAGTGATACGTTTTCCATGGCGCTCAGTATATTATGTTAATAAAGACCGGACGTTCATATAATAATGTAGGGTCATTAGTTTTATTTAGAATCGTTCGTTCGTTCCCGGAATTTTATGTCCACGTGATATCGTAGACAAGTTATTGTGAATCAAATTGCCAAGTATAAGTTCAATAATAAAAAACATAACAGAATGACATATTTCAGACAAAGAACGAATAGTAATAATAATAACAAAAGTCAAACATATAGATGTTATACATATTTGAAATCAACAACACATACTACAGATTTTGATAATACAATTAAATATAAATAAATTATAAATATATACATTATTTACATAAATCATTCAGTAAATGGACATAAATATGGTTATCTATCCTTATAAAAACGAAGGCGAAACGATTGGTTTGTAAACTGTTTTCTGATTGGTTCGTAGACTGTAGCTACATTCTAGTCCAGGGCAGATAATTCGAAATCGTGGAAACCCTATGGATTAACCCAGGTTATAGTGGAGTAGAACGGAATGAGACACTTGGTAACCGAGGATGCTATTCAGAATAACACATCCAAACTGATGTTTCTTTTGCTGCTTAGTATATATACATAAAGTTTTGTGATATTTGTTTTTAATTGATATTTTCTGGGATATTGTTTTTATACGCCCACATTTTCATGTGTACGTATATTGCCGTCGCCCCTGTCCGTCCGTCCGTCCGTCCACAATTGTTTGTGGACACTCTACAGGTCACAATTCTTATCCGATTTTGACGAAACTTGAAAAATTGGTTTAGCTCCAAAAGATTTCGGTTGCTTTCGATATTGGCATGTATCGAACCGAAACTTCATGGATTATGGCCCATGATTGTACTAAAAATCACGTTTTTAGCTTGTGGACCCTATAGAGGTCACAATGTTTATCCGATTTTGTTGAAACTTGAAATGTAAGTTTATAACCCAAAGATCTCGGTTCCTTTCGATATTCGCACATATCGGATCCTAACTTCCTGAATTATGACCCCTGAGTGTACGAAAAATCGCGTTTTTAGCTATAGTTCGGTACCACTTTTTGAAAGCAAATATTATTTTTTACAAATCTGATATTATCCAAAAGATGCGCACTGTTAAGGTGCACAAAATCTCGGACTCAGTTTTTTTAATTTCGATTTCGTTTTCGGGCCATTTCGATTAAAAGGTAAAAAAAGGGGTAAAAATAAGCTATTTACAACCCATCCAGCGCCTTCATATATTAAAATATTTCTTTGATACGTTCATAAACTTGTAGAAATAACCCATACGAAGAGAATGTATGTGAAAAATAGTTTGTAATATGAGCAGTTGCCGAGAAATGGGCAATTTTGCATGAGTCACTTTTTACGCTAGTTTGCCTGTAAAAGAGTCAATCATTACTGGATTTTCATAAAAGTTACACCATTTGGTGCGTAATGTCAATTTTAACTAGGTCAAACCAATTCAACATTACCAATATCACCGGAAATTACGTAATTTGGGCAAAAACCGTATTTATAGCCTTCGAAACAAATAATTTATTCAAATGAGTTGTATTTGTTATTCGTTTAAAATTTTGATATTTGATTCCAATGAACTAATAGAATGAACCCATACGATCATATAGATATCACAAATTCCTTTCTAACTTGGTCAGTTGTGGAGAAATAGACGATTTTGAACAGGTCACTTTTCAAGGTTTTTGGACCATACAACTGTCAATTATTATTCGATTTTCATAAAATTTTCACTGTTTGATACCTTTTACCAATTATGGTTTCATACAAGTAATTTCAGATTTTCATTATCACCGGAAGTAACGTCAATTTGGCAAAAACTGTATTTGTAGCCTTCAAAACAGATATTTTGGTCAAATGAGTCTGATTTGTAATGTTTTTACAATTATGATTTTTGATTCCGCTCAACAAATATTGCAGTAATTTTAACAATAATCATTGGATTTTAACTTTCGATGCATTTTGGCATAGCCGGAGACGGGGCACATAGCTACGCTACTTTTGATTTTTGATTTTCGGCAAATCTTCGCAGATATTAGGCGCTAAATTTAGAAAATTTAAATTTTTACAAAAAACTTTTTTATTTATGAATATTTTTTAGTCGTGTTTTACACAAATATAACGAGTCCTCTGACTTGGGCAAAAATGTGAAAATTTTTTGTCTCGGTAATTTTCCTTGGTTCCCATTGGCTAATTCAGTTTTTCAGTCCTAGATTAATTATTTATTGTTCGATTTGTATAAAACAAAGTTCATATGCTCCGTTGTCTCAATTGTCATTTTTTTTGTTACCAATAGTGTTATCTGTCGGCACCGGAAGTGGCGTAAATTGACAAAAAACTACAATTTTGACAGTTAGGTACCATTTTTCGAAAGCAAATATTATTTTTTTCAAATCTGGTATAACTGAAATTGTGCGCCCTTTAAAGGCGCACAAAATGTTGGGACCAGTTTTTTTAATTTCGATTCCGTTTTCGGGCTATTTCGATTAAAAGGTGAAAAAAGGTGTAAAATTAAGCTATTTACAACCCATCCAGCAATTTCATATTTTAAAATATTACTTCGTAACTTTCATAAACTCGTAGCAATAATCTTTACGGAGAGAATGTATGTGAAAATTAATTTGTAATATGCGCAGTTGCCGAGAAATGGGCAATTTTGCATGAGTCACTTTTTACGCTAGTTTGCCTGTAAAAGAGTCAATTATTATTCGATTTTCATAAAAGTGACACCATTTGATGTGTAATGTCAATTTTAACTAGGTCAAACCAATTTAACATTTTCAATATCACCGGAAATGACGTAATTTGGGCAAAAATTGTATTTATAGCCTTCGAAACCAGTAATTTATTCAAATGAGTCATATTTGTTATTTGTTTAAAATTTTGATATTTGATTCAAATCAACTAATACAATGAACCCTTACGATCATATAGATATCACAAAATGGTTTCTAACTTGTTCAGTTGCGGAGAAATAGGCAATTTTCAACAGGTCACTTTTTAAGGTTTTTTGTCAATAAAAGTGTCAATTATTATTCGATTTTCATGAAATTTTCACTGTGTGATACATAATGCCATTTACGATTTCATACAAGTAATTTAAGATTTTCATTATCACCGGAAGTAACGTCATTTTGGCAAAAACTGTATTTTAAGCCTTCAAAACAGATATTTTATTCAAATGAAACAGATTTATAATGTTTTTAAAATTATGATATTTGATTCCAATCAACAAATAGAATGAACTAATTCGATCATACAGATACCTCAAAATGGTTTCTAACTTTTACGGTTGCAGAGAAATAGGCGATTTTCTACAAGTCATTTTTCAAGGTTTTTGGTCTATAAAGGTGGCAATTATTATAGGATTTACATAAAATTTTCACCATGTGATGATGCTATTTCTGATTTCATAAACCAATTTAACATTTTCATTATCACCGGAAGTAATGTAATTTTGACAGGATCACTGACATGTAGCAAATGAATTGATTGCTGGATTTGGTTGTTTCTGCGTCCATTTTATTTCATGTGTGCAATGCTTATGTGGAAACCTGTTTAACGGTTTCATTGGTACCGGAAGTGACATAAGTTCAAGGGTAACGTGGCACCGGTGAAACCCGTCATTCCTGCTTCGCAGTTCTAGTTTTATACTATTTTTGTTAAGCGCATTCGAACACTTTATAGTGGAATCTGCGCTATATAAATTTATGTAATAAAAATAAATAATATTGTTTTGAACAAAGTTATAAGATAACTTTATACTTACCTAGACATTATATATTATATATATCTTCTTTTTTTTTTTTTTTCTCAAAATGGTTACCAAGACAAAAACTTAAATAAAATCCTTATATTGTTTTGAACAAAGTTGTTAGATAACAGTGCTTAATACTTACCTTAATATAGTCTCACCAAGTCACATAAATTACTGTTATAAATATTGTTGTAAGTAAACGATATCTTATACTTACCTAAAAAGTGATCTCATTATAATATATTGTTATGAAAATAATGTAAAATAATGTCACTTCCTACTTGCCCAGATACAGATCTCATAATAATATTATGTTTTGGACATAGTTATAAGATAACGGTACTGTATATTAAGCTACATACAGATCTCATAATAAAATATTGTTTTAATATTGTTGTAAGGTAACAGTACTTTATAACTACCTACAGACCTACATTATAATGTTTGATTTGAGCATATCTGCATGACAACGGTACTTTATACTTAACTTGATGTAGATCTTCATAATAATGCATGGTCGTTAACATAGTTGTAAGTAACGGTACTTTACATTTATCTAGATACTGATTTTAATTAAAAAATAATTTGAACATAGTTGTAAGATAACAGTACTTTCTTTACCATAATATAGTGCTTTGGACATAGATGTAATATAACGATACTTTATGCTTACACAGATACGGGTCTCATAATAATATATTGTCTTGATCATAGTTGTGAGAAACCGGTGCTTTATATTTACCTAAATACTGATTTTCATAATAATATATTGTATCGAACATAGTTGTAAGATAGCGATACTCTGTACCTACGTAGAAACAGACCTCAAAAATGATATATTGTCTTGAACATAGTTGTACGATAACGGTACTCATAGTAACCTAGATACAAATCTCATAAAAATATTTGTTTTGAACACAGCTGTAAGATAAAAGTACTCTATATTTAACTATAAAAATTACTCATAATAGTATTTGGTTTGAATAGTATTTGGTTTGAACCGTTGATGTCAGATCACGCTAGTTTAAACTTACCCAGATACAGGCTTTATAATAATATATTGTCTCCTACATAGTTGTAAGTTAACGGTACTTTTTATTTACCTTGCTACAGCTCTTAATAAAATAGTGTTTTGAATATTGTTGTAAGGTTACGGTACAATGTTCTTATCTAGAGCCAGATCTCAGAATAAAAATTATTTTGAACATAATTGTAAGATAACGGTATTTTCAACGTGCCTAGATTCAGATCTTTGGAATAATATTCGATTTGAACATAGCTGTGTGATAACGGTTCTTTATGCTTACCTAGATTCAAAGCTCATAATAAAATAATGCCTTGAACATAGTTGTAAGATAGCGGTATTTTATACTTACCTAGACTCAGATTTGTTTTAAATACTTATGTAAGATAACTGTTGTCTAGCCTTACCTAGATAAAATCCTCAATAATATATTGCTTTGAACATAGTTGTAAGATAACAGTACTTTATATTACATAGATACAAACCTCAAAAATGTTACTTGATATCTTTTTTTAACATAATTGTAAGATAAAGCAATCTATACAGATGTCATAATAAACATACTGTTTAAATAATATTGTAAGGCAACGGTATTTATATTTACATATATACAGATCGCATAATGATATACATTGTTTCGGACAAAATTGTAAGATAACGGTACAGATCTTATAATAATATAACATTTTGAACATAGTTCTAAGATAATAGTACCCTAGTCCTACAAATATAAATTACTCAGATTAATTTATTGTTTTGAATATAGCTGTGAGATGATGGTACTCTGGACTTGCCTAGATATATGTCTCATAATGATATATTGTTTTGAATACTGTTTTACGATAACATACTTGACACAATAGATATACTTGGAACATGCTAGTAAAATATGACTAATTTTGCGTCGCATACAGTCGTTGTATAGTAGTGAATTGTGATGGACTCTGTATTTGATATACTAAGATACATTTGTAACAATATAATAGTATGCTATGATTAACCGGCAATACTATATACCGGAAAACACTGGAGAACACCGGAAAACAACCGGAAAACACCATTTTATACTGAATACCGGAAAAGACCGGAAAAACACTAAATACAGGAAAGCACGCTAAATACCGGAAAATACTCCAAATAGGCAACCCGGAGACTAGCACCCTAAATAGGTAACCGGGAGCCTGGTCCTCTGTGTGCCTGGGTTAGGTTTCAGAATTTAGGGGAGAGGTTAAGTCTCCACATAAGCACTGACCTAGGATGATGAAAAATTAGTTCGTGATATTTCCTAGTATTATTAAAAATACATACAATACATTAGATTTATATACAAAGGTGATTTCACTGTTTATTGGTGTTGGTGGCGCTGATGGTCTTCCTTGGGTGGTGCTTCTGGTATTCTGGTATTATTGTTTCTGAAGAAAAAAGAAAATAAATTTGAGGCTCTCGGGAGAGAGCCATATTAGTGTGTTTCCTACTACGGATTGGATTTTCTAAAAAAAATCGTGTTTGTTCCACATCACCGGGTTAGGTTTAAGAATTTGGGGGGGGGGGAGGTTAAGTCTCCACATAAGCACTGACCTAGGATGATGAAAAATTAGTTCGTGATATTTCCTAGTTTTATTAAAATACATACAATACATTAGATTTATATACAAAGGCGATTTCACTGTTTATTAGTGTTGGTGGCGCTGATGATCTTCCTTGGGTGGTGCTTCTGGTATTCTGGTATTATTGTTTCTGAAGAAAAAAGAAAATAAATTTGAGGCTCTCGGGAGAGAGCCACATTAGTGTGTTTCCTACAACGGATTGGATTTTCTAAAAAAAATCGTGTTTGTTCCACATCACCGGGTTACGGCTAGGGATTCTTATATCTAATTGATTTTAATTACTAACGGTTAGGGATAGGATTTGATATATGGTTTTTTTTGGGTCAGGGTGGAGACTGGTCTTATTTAATCTAATTTACTGTGCACTAGGATGTCGTTCAGATTTTTATTTTTAGAATATACAATTATAAGTTTCTGTGTGAATATTTTCGGGTGATTTTTTTGGAGATCAGTATAGTGTTTTCTGATGATTTTGGATGCACTTGCTGCTGTTGCGCTAAATGGAACTACAAAAGGAGCTATTGCGCTAGCCGTATGAATATTCAAACCTAGGGGGGCTGTTGTTTTCAATTTGTCAATCCAGAATTTCTTCTGAAGTTTCAAAGTCGCTCTTGGTCTTTTCTATTGGCGTGTTAATGAGATCAGAAATGTCATGATTTGGTTGGTTGAATTGAGACAGGTTTGTCTTTTTTGGTGACTATGTCTGACCGGTGACCGTTCATTCTTTCCCTAAGTGCATTTTGAGTCTCCCCTACGAATTGCTTGTCACATTTTCTGCATGAAATTAGATAAATTATGTTTGAACTACTGCATGAAAGTTGGTCTAATATTGGGAATTTTGTGCCAGATGTTTTGTTATGGAAATGGTCGGATATGTTAAAGATTTTGCATGTTTGACATCTTGGATGGCCACTAATTTTGGTTTTAACTGCTGATTGTATATTATTTGTTTCTTTGGCGGCAGCTCGGCTAGAGTGTTGTTTTTTATACGTCGTAGATAGCGTTTGGAGTATCCCCTTTCCCTTAGTTTGCTAAATACCAATGTACATGCTGACTCAAAGTCGGTCTTCTGAGTACATATCCTATGAAAACGGAGAATCTGAGATTTTATGATGCCAGAGAATGTATCTTTTGGGTGAAACGAGCTTTTGAACTATAATTGATGTGTGTCGGTTTCTTTGAAAAATACTTTAGTTTCCAATTGGCCTGTGATTTTGGTATTGCTACTTTTAAAAACGGTAGTATCAAGGAAATCTATGCTGTTATGACTTACATTTGCGGTTAATTTGACAGATGGATGATGATTGTTCAGAATGTAGAAAAACGTCCAAAATTCGTCTAGTGTGTACGTCCAGACTATGAAAACGTCATCTAGAAAGCGCCCATGGAAATCCGATTTTAATGGGCAGAGCGGCAGAACTTCCCTTTCCCACTCCGCCATGAAGAGGTTTGCATAACTCGGGGCAAATAGTTTTCCCATCGCAGTTCCGGAAGACTGGAGGTATACTTCGTCGTTGAAAGCGAAGTCATTCCTCCTCAGACAAATGTCGAGTAGTTTGAGGATTTCTTCGTCCGGCATGGATGCTTGCGGGTTCCTAAGACATGCTTTCATAACTGCTTCAATGCCTGTGTTATTATCCATGTTCGTGTACATGCTCTGTACGTCGATGGATATTAAAATGGTGTGTTCGGGGACTCTTAACTGTTTGATTTTGTGAATGAAATCGTTAGTGTCTTTAAGGTAGGATGGGTGTTGGCATGCTAGGGGTAATAAGAAATGGTCTATATATTGTGATACGTTGTATGATTCGCTGCCACAGTCTGATATTATTGGGCGTCACTTGGGTAATTTATTAGGTATAAATCATTCTGTTTCTGGATTTTTATGTATTTTTGGTAGTGTATAGAGATGTCTTTGTCGGCAATCAGATTTAGCAGACAGATAATCATATTGTTTTGCTGTTATGTATTCCTTGTCTTGCAATTAATGTAAGATGTTGTTTATTAAAGTTGCGGTGTCCTTTAAGATGGGTTGGTCTAATTTAGTGTAATGTATAGGATTACTTATTTGTTTTTCTGCCTCTGAGATATAGTCTGCGCGATTCATGTCGTTTTTCTTAATTATTATGTTTTTGTCTTTTTTGAGGGCGTTTAATGCTGTTTTAGTTGTTCGGTTGAGATTTGGTTTTTGTGATTGTGTTTAAAGGGATGATATTTCTGTGTTCATTTCGTCGAAAGTTTTTAGGATGGCTGGTGATAATGACTTTTTAGGTGGTTTCCATGTGGATTTTTCTGTGAATAATTTTTTACCTCTGCCGGGTTTGTTCCTGAAAAAAAATACGTCAACGAAAGTGTTCTTTGGAAGCGATCGGTTGCCTGGGTGATGGGGTCTATGGATGTTATTGTGGGGTTTGGGATGAATTTAAGGCCTTTATCAAGAATGTTCATTTCTAGGGGGCTGAGAAGTCTGTCGCTCAAATTGACAACTGTCTGTCCTAAAAACGGCTTCTCATTCCTTTTCCCTAATCCTAGTTTAAATTCCTCATCCAGCAGTTGATGATCTCTCTGGTCGTGTCTGAGCTCCAATGGATTGCGTTGTTACCTTTCAGTTCTATTTTCCCCTTGAAGGTTAGTTATGTTGTGGCGTTTGGTGAAGGTGTCGTGGAGATCAATTGGTTGTAGCTGGTGATGTTTTGGTAGGTGATCGGATTTTCTTGTCGGAGTCGGGAAGAAGTGGGTATCTGTGTGGCGAAGAGCTTGGTTGTTGGGAAAGCTGCTCTGGTCACCTTGAGTAGATCTAGCATCTGCTCGTGTATCCTTGGTCCACTTTCCTCCCTGTTGTTGAGCAGGACCCATGTAGTTCTGGAGGATCTGTTTGATGTGGCTGATCTTGGCTCCAAAATAGCTATGGATCTCCCAGTCCCCGAGGAAGGATACAATCCTAGCCAGGTTAGAGGATCAAATAACCAGGGTCTTCGCCATGACTGGTGGTATGTACCATAAATCCTTCTCGTCTTTACCTTTGTAGCCGTGAGGTCTCTTTAGGGATAGGTTGAGTGATCGCCTACATCTGGTGGAAGATCTGGTGGCGATTCTAGGGTTAGGAATGATGGGCGATCTAGGGGACAGACAGTCGACAAGCGCGTTCAGTGGCGATATAGATCCCGAGGAAGTAGGTGAGCCAGATACAACCCGGGGCGAACTGGTTGATCTTGCTGCACGCTTCGAGGGAGTGTTAATGCAAGTGCCTTCTCCAGGGGATAATTTTCTCTTGTTGGGTGTGTTTCGTTTTGGTGTGTCCCGGAGAAGGTTGTGTGTAATGTGCATTGGTGATGGGGGAGGGGGCGTGACAGTTTTAGAGACCGTGGAGAGTTGGCGATGGAACTCTGCTTTCACACTATCCTGAAGTCGCTTGCCGTAGGATTTCTTGGCCCATGCTAGGGCGTGGTTAGAGTACTCTTGTACAGCATCTTTGGTAAAGTGACGTGACTTAAAGTACTTCAGTTTTTCCGCTAGCATGACTCGGTAGTGTGTTGGCAGGGATGAGGCGACGTCCTTGGCCCAGTTCAGGTGCAATGCCTCAATTGTAGTGGCTATGCTAGGTGTTTTCATTGCCGGCTTGACGAACTTGTTCAGATCTTGGATCTTCCAGGCAAAACTTCTGGTGGGTGTTCCATTCTCTTGGCTCTCCATAATGGTCAAATGGTGGAGGCTCTGGAGGACCTGGAAGAAGGCCTTGATGACACCTGAATTCTATGAGGGTTGTTGGCGCTCCTTTCTTAGACGTTGGTTTGGTTGGCACTCCTTTGGTAGGCGTTGGTTTGGTTGGCGCTCCTTTGGTAGACGTTGGTTTGGTTAGCACTCCTTTAATAGGCGTTGTTTTGGTTGGCGCTCCTTTGGTAGACGTTGGTTTGGTTGGCGTTCATTTGGTAGACGTATTGCTTGTCACATTGTCTGCATGAAATTAGGTAAATTATATTTGAACTACTGCATGAAAGTTGGTCTAATATTGGGAATTGTGTGCCAGATGTTTTGTTATTAAAATGGTCGGATATTTTAAAGATTTTGCATGTTTGACATCTTGGATGGCCACAAGTTTTGGTTGTAACTGCTGATTGTATATTATTTGTTTCTTTAGCGGCAAGTTCAGCTAGAGTGTTTCTTCAGAAACAAAAATACCAGAATACCAGAAGTACCATCCAAGGAAGACCTTCAGCGCCACCAACACCAAAAACAGTGAAACCACTTTTGTAAATTAATCTAATATATTGTATGTATTTTTAATAAAACTAGGAAATATCGCGAACTAACTTTTCATCATCCTAGGTCAGTGCTTATGTAGAGACTTAACCTCTCCCTCAAATTCTTAAACCTAACCCAGACACACAGAGGACCAGGCTCCCGGTTACCTATTTAGGGTGCTAGTCTCCGGGTTATCTATTTAGGGTATTTTCCGGTATTTAGCGTGCTTTCCGGTACTTAGTGTTTTTCCGGTGTTTTCCGGTATTCAGTATAAAATGGTGTTTTCCGGTGTTTTCCGTTTTTTTCCGATATATAGTATTGCCGATTATAGAGTCTTACACTTAACGAAAATTGGTACATGCATTCGAAATCTGTTTCATAACAGATCATAATCCAATAACAATGTCTGTCTGAACCAATGGTGTAGCCATGGGTATCATTGCAATAACAGTTGTACATCTAAACACTTCCTTGTGTCACTTTGTACATTTACACTGTTTCTGTTTCAAATGTAAATATGTTATACCTATAGTAAACCCACAATCTGCTTAAGCAAACTTCCCATTATTCGTTATTCTACTTCCCTTATTTTATTCCTTTATTTCTTTATATGTCATTATTACAATCTTGTTACGCAGTGGAGATGTCGAGGAAAATCCGGGACCAAATGGCAACATATCTCTCGCGCATCTGAATGTAAGAAGCTTACGCCATAAACTTGACACTATTTCCACAGAATTCTCTGAAAATTCGATCTGATCTTGTTAACTGAGACATGGCTTGACAAAAGCATATCATCGGACACCCTTTCTATCCCTGGTTTCAATGCACCAATTCGCAAAGACATGACTACAGGGCAGGGTCGGGGAGTAGCAGTGTATTCTCGTAACAATCTTTTAATAAAACGCAGGTCTGATTTAGAAACCGACAATACAGGGGGCATTTGGGTAGAAATTAATATTCATAATAAATATTTTTTAATTGTCACCTTTTATAGACCCCCCAAATTCCACTGTTCAATTAGATAATTCTATTTTCAATTCAAGACAACATAAACAGTATCTTTATATTAAGTGATTTTAACATTGATCTCTTTACAAAATCCAAAACTTTTATTCATTCGGCAAATGTTCTTTTCGATTTTAAACAAATTATCAAGGATCCAACCAGATATGGTAATAATGGTAACAATAAATTGATTGATCTAATTTTAACGAATTCTTCCGGTTATATTTTTGATTCAGGTTGCTTAGATAATTCCTGTAGTGATCACTGCCCTGTGTACTGTCGGTTAAATTTTCATCGCCTGAAATCAATTAGCTTTACACGTACTATATGGAATTATAATAAGACTGACTTTGACCAACTACGACGTGACGCTGGGAATATCTTATCGGACTCCACTATTGATAACAATTCTATTGATATTACATGTGCCGCCTTCACAAGCGAGTTAATAAATTTGGCAAGAACACATATCCAAAAAAACACTGCAACCATTAGATCAAAAGACAAACTTTGGATGAACAACACTATTCGGAAAATGAGTAAAAAGAAAAACAAAATTCACCGGAAAGCAGTAAAATCAAACTTGGACCTGGACTGGCAAAAATTTAGAAATATAAGGAATGACTATATTAGCTTGATTAGAAAATGCAAAAAAGAATATTATGAAAGATTAGACCATAAATTAAATGATAATCAAAATTTTGGCATAAAGGATTGGTGGCATATAGTCAACTCGTTTGTGAAGGGTCAAAAATCAGAAAAGGGAGATATTCCGCCTCTTATGAATAATGGGGTTTCATATTTTAATCCGAAGGACAAAGCAAATTGTTTAAACGAATACTTTATTAACCAATCACAGCTTGACTACACAAATGCACAACTTCCTGAACTCGAACAAAATCCCTCTTCACTTTGTCACCTAAAATTAACTCCTAAAGAGACTGAAGACATGATTTCCATTATTGATACTTCAAAAGCTACAGGCCCAGATAACATTAGCGGCACATTCCTAAAATCCATCCCCCTCGAAATTAGCAAACCTTTATGTAACATCTTTAATCTTTCACTTGGGCTAAAAACCGTTCCATATATTTGGAAATCAGAAAACATAACAGCAATTCATAAAAAAGGCGACCCATCACTATGCGGAAATTACAGACCAGTTTCTTTATTAAGCATTATAATCAACATTTTCGAAAAATGCATCTACAAACATGTATTTAACTTCATTAGGGATCACAATATTATTACTAATTTGCAAAGTGGTTTTTTTTGCAAGGAGACTCAACTACTTACCAACTAATATATCTTACGCACTTCTGCTGTCAAGCCATCGACCAAGGCCAATATACGAGAACGGTGTTCTGTAACATCAGTAAATCTTTTGACAGAGTTTGGCATGCCGTACTCTACCATAAGCTTCGGGCCGTTGGGATCAGAGGAGACTTGTTAGAATGGTTCAGAGACTACTTGTCTAGCAGACAACAGAAGGTTATTGTCAACGGAACCTCCTCTGAGCCATTAACGGTCCCTTCTGGTGTTCCACAGGGCTCCGCTCTCGGTCCATTACTTTTCATTATATACATCAACGATATAGTAAACAGTATAAAATCAAATATTAGATTATTTACTGATGACACTAGTTTATATATAAAAATAACTGACCTAACCGAATGTGCGGTTAGTAAACAGTATAAAATCAAATATTAGATTATTTACTGATCACACTAGTATATATATAAAAATAACTGACCTAACCGAATGTGTGGAAGTCTTAAATGGTGATCTACAGAGAATAAGCATTTGGGCTAAGACGTGGCTTGTATCTTTTAACCCGCTGAAAACTGAATCCCTAGCACTAGCAAATAAAAATAATTTTTTTCTTCCGACACTAAATCTAGAAATGTTGCAATTAAAGAAGTTTCTGAGCACAATCATCTGGGGCTGACTTTCCAAACAAACTGTAAGTGGGATACTCATATAAATAAGATTTAAACTTGTAAATTTTTCCTCGCTCGTTAAAATATAAGTTAAGTCGCAGATCTCTCCAAACCATGTATACATCATATATTCTTCCTCACTTCGACTACTGTGACGTTATTTGGGATGGGAGTACCACCGAACTAACACATAAACTATAATTTTTGCAACTAGATGCACTCGGGACTATATGCGGTGCTGTGAAAGGTACAAGTCACCAAGTGTTGGCAGTGTGAAGTTAGCTCGATTTTCGTTTTTCGTTTTTCGATATTGGTGAATAACGAAAAACGAGCTACATGTTATTCGATATTGGCGAATAACGGAAAAAAGCTAGATGGTTTTTCGATCGTGTTTCGATATTCAAACTTGAATCTCAAAAAAGTAGATTTAATGGATGTACATCGACAGAATGTCTCCAAAACACATTTGATTAAATCAGTTTTGTTAAACGAACTAAATATATCGTAATAGATGATGCCTGAGCAGTGTATTCACATCAAATCTGCTCTTTCTCCTTGTTTTTTTATATTGGCGAATCTCGAAAAAGGAGCTACTCGTTTTTCAATATTCAGACTTGAATGTCAAAAATACAAATTTTAATCATGTATATCTACAGAATGTCTCCAAAACACATTTGATTATATAAGTATTCTAAAACGAACTAAAAATATCATAAATTAGGATGCCTGAGCAGTGGATTCACATAAAACTGCTCTTTCTCCTTGTTTTTTGATATTGGCGAATCTCGAAAAACGAGCTACTCGTTTTTCGATATTCAAACTTGAATCTCAAAAAAGCAGATTTGATGGTTGTATATCTACAGAATTTCTCCAAAACACATTTGATTAAGTACGTTTTCTAAAACGAACTAAAGATATCATAAATGAGGATGCCTGAGCAGTGGATTCACATTAAACTGATATTTCTTCTTGTTTTTTTTTTTGATATTGGCGAATCTCGAAAAACGAGCTACTCGTTTTTCGATATTCAAACTTGAATCTCAAAAAAGTAGATTTAATGGATGTACATCGACAGAATGTCTCCAAAACACATTTGATTAAATCACATAATGGATTCACATAAAACTGATATTTCTGCTTGTTTTTTAATATTGGCGAATCTCGAAAAACGAGCTACTCGTTTTTCGATATTTAAACTTGAATTTCAAAAAAGTAGATTTAATGGATGTACATCGACAGAATGTCTCTAAACACATTTGATTAAATCAGTTTTGTAAAACGAACTAAATATATCGTAATAGAGGATGCCTGAGCAGTGTATTCACATAAAAACTGCTCTTTCTCCTTGTTTTTTGATATTGGCGAATCTCGAAAAACGAGCTACTCGTTTTTCGATATTCAAACTAGAATCACAAAAAAGTAGATTTAATGGATGTACATCGACAGAATGTCTCTAAAACACATTTGATTAAATCAGTTTTGTAAAACGAACTAAATATATCGTAATAGATGATGCCTGAGCAGTGTATTCTCATAAAAACTGCTCTTTCTCCTAGTTTTTTGATATTGGCGAATCTCGAAAAACGAGCTACTCGTTTTTCGATATTCAAACTTGAATCTCAAAACTGCAGATTTGATGGTTGTATATCTACAGAATTTCTCCAAAACACATTTGATTAAATACGTTTTCTAAAACGAACTAAAGATATCATAAATGAGGATGCCTGAGCAGTGGATTCACATAAAACTGATATTTCTCCTTGTTTTTTTTGATATTGGCGAATCTCGAAAAAAAAAGCAGATTTGAAGGATGTATATCTACAGAATGTTTCCAAAACAGATTTGATTAAATACTTTTTCTAAAACGAACTAAAGATATCATTAATGAGGATGCCTGAGCAGTGGATTCACATAAAACTGATATTTCTCCTTGTTTTTTGATATTGGCGAATCTCGAAAAACGAGCTACTTGTTTTTCGATATTCAAACTTGAATCTCAAAACAGCAGATTTGATGGTTGTATATCTACAGAATTTCTCCAAAACACATTTGATTAAATACGTTTTCTAAAACGAACTAAAGATATCATAAATGAGGATGCCTGATCAGTGGATTCACATAAAACTGATATTTCTCCTTGTTTTTTGATATTGGCGAGTTTTTCGATATTCAAACTTGTATCTCAAAAAAGTAGATTTAATGGATGTACATCGACAGAATGTCTCCAAAACACATTTGATTAAATCAGTTTTGTTAAACGAACTAAATATATCGTAATAGAGGATGCCTGAGCAGTGGATTCACATAAAACTGCTCTTTCTCCTTGGTTTTTTGATATTGGCGAATCTCGAAAAACGAGCTATTCGTTTTTCGATATTCAAACTTGAATCTCAAAAAAGCAGATTTGATGGTTGTATATCTACAGAATTTCTCCAAAACACATTTGATTAGATACGTTTTCTAAAACGAACTAAAGATATAATAAATGAGGATGCCTGAGCAGTGGATTCACATAAAACTTCTCTTTCTTCTTGTTTTTTTTTATATTGGCGAATCTCGAAAAACGAGCTACTCGTTTTTCGATATTCAAACTTGAATCTCAAAAAAGTAGATTTAATGGATGTACATCGACAGAATGTCTCCAAAACAGATTTGATTAAATCAATTTTGTTAAACGAACTAAATATATCGTAATAGAGGATGCCTGAGCAGTGGATTCACATAAAACTGATATTTCTCCTTGTTTTTTGATATTGGCGAATTTTCGATATTCAAGAAGGAGACATCAATTAATTTTATTCTACAAAATCATAAACCATATCACTCCCTAATACTTATTTCAACTGATACAACCTAATATAAATTCGTATCGCCTACGAAACCAAATTAACATCCCAACATACTTCTGCAGAACTTTTTTATTTCTTCTTCTTTTATACCATCTATAATTCGAGAATGGAATCTACTCGATCTTTCTACTAGAAACTTACCTACTTCATCTTCTTTTAAATCTAAACTCGGCTACCTTGATCAAACTATACCTTCATCATACTACTTTGGCAGCAGGAAAAATCAAATTCACCATTCTCGCCTTCGACTCGCTTGCAGTGATTTAAACGGACATCGTTTTCTCAGGCATATTTCTGACAGCCCTACATGCGATTGTGGTCACGCCTTTGAAGACTCTGAACATTTTCTTTTAATTTGTCCCTTACGTTCAGATGCACGATCTGCGACAATATCAAAACTTCCAAATCTTTATCAAAATTCTCAAGATTTATTATTCGGAACTGAAGACAGAAACAATTCTGATGAAATTTTTTCGGCAGTACATAACTTCATCGACATCTCCCAAAGATTTTGAAATTTCCGTATGTAAATTTATGAAATATAAACATTCTGATTGTGGTTTGTACATGTCGTGTATATAGAGTATATAGCCATCTTATAATTCAATCGTTCCTCTACTTTTCTTTACTTTACTTTACTTTTCATTATATATTTATGTTTGTACTTTTATGGAGAGTGGGCCTATAGGCTTCTGCCTGTTCTCCAATCCAGTGTCTGTGAATAAATATTGTTTAGAAAAAAAAAAATATATCACAACAGGTGTCACGGGCATGGCACTCTAGTCAATCCAGGATAATTCTGACTGCACATGCCAACCATCGACATATACCTATGTTCGATTAGAAGTGTTCACTTACTTAGATTCTGACTATGTTCTTAGTTTCGGGACCCCATTTTTATAATGATGTTTTAAGCCTATATATGTCATCTTCTCCTTCAGTAGATTTCAATATGGAATGTATGTTGCCTCCTGATTTTCAATACCTTTCCATTAAAATGTCCAAATGTTTCTATTCACTGTTCGGCTTCTAAATACAGATGGGAATTATTGCGGTCTAATTCCTAAAATATTTTTGACCAAAATAACCTATTTGGCACCATCCAAGGGAGAAAAGGTGATAATCAGCGGTCATTTAAAGATAGTAGACAGCGAAGAGACGCACCCGTCGAACAATGCCATACTTAACATTTCTATATTTCTATACATATAACATTCCATTCCAACAATTGTTAATTTGAAAGATATCATGATAATCAATTTTAGCATGTGTAGCAATGCCACTGAATCATCTACAACCCCCATGTCCTTAAAACCTTTAACACGCGAGAACATGTAAATCCCTTAGAAACACTTCAATTACTTCAAGCCACGGGCGACGTAACTGTTTGTGATTGGTTGTCCGGTTCTCCACGGAACATTTCCAGCCACGAGAACGTATTGGAGATGCTACTGCGAACCCCCCCGCATATGTTTCATTTCAGTACTATATCATATTCATATAAATTTATTATGTGTAAATTTCATTGGACATTCGTGAAACTCGTCCCTTAGTTAAGTCAAAAGTGGTCTAACAGATGCGCTTTAGATCATAACGTATGTCACAGAGTTAAGTGGCGTGGTTTCCATTACAAGCTTGTAGGTAACATGGTCTAGTGTTGTCTGTCCAATTTCACGGATTCTCTATTCTCGCGCACGCGAATTATTGAAACTGTATCATATGTCAGTCCCAAAATTACCTAGTTTGTGTCGAGTGGACCTTAAACCTCATTTCTCTCTCAAGTTAAAATAATCCTTGATGATGACTGAATAGAATATATAAACTTTGTAAAGATTACCAAACATATGCATCATCATATGTCTGTCCCAAAATGACCTAGTTTGTGACCAGTGGACGTTAAACCCATTTTTTGTTCTCCCTCTCAAGTCTAAATCATCCTTGCTATAGATTAAATGGAATATATTAAATTTGTAAAGATGTCCATACATATTCTTCATCTGGAGTATTGATAAAAGGAACATTTTATCCCAATTTTTGGTGTTTTTAATTTATTTCTCCTTTCTTTTATTACGCCTGCACAGGTCAATTTTTATTTTTTAATTCGTCAGTAGGAAGGTTGCTAGTTGTGGTTGCATATTTCCAAGATGACGGCCATTTTTGGCGGGAAAATGGGATGATGCGCTAATGTTGATTAAGAAATCGTCTTTGGTATAAGGATAAGTTTTTGGGACTCAGATTCCATTTCTGCCAATTACAACCGTGTAAAATGATCACAAGTTTACCTATTTTGCATATTTCCAAGATGACGGCCATTTTTTGCGGGAAAATGGGACGATGCACTGATATTGATTAAGTAGTCATCTATGGTATCAGGATAGATGTTTTCGGGGTGCAGTTTCCATTTCTGCCGTATACAACTGTGTAAAATGATCACATATTTAGAATATTTCCAATATGGCTGCCATTTGTGACGGGAAAATGGGACGATGTGCTGATTTTGATTAAGTAGTCGGGTTTTTGTGCAATATATGTTTTCGGCGGCAGTTCGATTTCTGCCATTTACATCTTCGTGAAATGATGGGATGTTCATCCATTCAGCATATTTCTAGGATGGCCGCCGTTTGTGGCAGGACATTTTCTAAACACATTACAGAAAAGGTTTCTGAATCCATTCTGCTATGTATAAGCTTATATAGCATGTTCCTGAATGTCAGTATCAGGAACATAGCACATTTATTTGTTCGATCGCGTTTTAGTAGTTGGACTCCAATCTGATTTTAAGACTTGGTGGCTTCATCGAGTTATAGATACAAAATTAACGATGGTTAAAAATGTTAAACTTTTGAAACGGTAATTAATAAATTAAAAAGTAGAACAGAAATGTATATATTTTAAAGCTGTATACAAAGAAATAAACATAGGAACATAGCACATTTATTTGTTCGACCGCGTTTTAGTAGTTGGACTCCAATCTGATTTTAAGACTTGGTGGCTTCATCGAGTTATAGATACAAAATTAACGATGGTTAAAAATGTTAAACTTTTGAAACGGTAATTAATAAATTAAAAAGTAGAACAGAAATGTATATTATAAAGCTGTATACAAAGAAATAAAAACAAGGACTGCAAATGAAATAGTAATACTTGCTATAAGAAACCTTTGTGGCATAGATTATATTATTATCAACTGGCCCCGAGCTGCGTGTGGAAGGAGTTGTTCAGAGGAATACTGTCACGTTGGAAAAACAAACTATATCACTACTTAAACTACGACATGCAAGTCATTTATGCCATTTCTGCCATCACCATTGAAAGAACTGGTGGCCGTGATGTCAAAGTGGCCGGCAACGTTGTTGTGTAGATGGTGACATACTTTATGTTTCCAACTCAACAGCATTCCACATGCCCGTTCCACATTCAGCTTGGAAGTCAGTTGATAACTTAATATATGCCATAAGGGCTTCTAAGCGTGTATTTCACTTACAGCCACGTCCCCACCACCTTTAACCACGTTGCCGCCAGGCTGAAACGAAGCTCCTGGCCGCATGCTTGCTACGCTGTTACGGCCTTTGACTGGAGCGCTTGGTGTGGTCGTAGCATGAGCATGATGGGCGCGTGTCAATTTCCTGCCACGCTTATTGGCGCAAGCCCCAAGCTGCCGTTACGCTCTCTATGCCTTCATGTCAGGAGACCAAGTGAAAAGGAAAATCGATTTCAGCTCAGTGGTCATCTCGGATAGGGAATTTTCGTGGTTGGATAATATACGACACAGTACCGGCTTTCAGGAATGTGCTACAAGCTAATAGCCTACGTAGCAGAATTAGACTCAGAAACCTGTAAATAACAACAAGTAACTAAATGATAATAATGTGTTTAGAAAACGTCCCGCCATCTTGCAAATATGCGAAATTGGTGAACTTACGTCATTTTACGCAGTTGTATATGGCAGAAATCGAATCTGCGCCCCAAAAACATATATATTGACAAAAAATACAACTATTTAATCGAAATCAGCATATCGTACGATTTTTCCGACACAAGTGGCAGCAATAATGTAAATATGATATATGTGAACATATGATCATTTTACAAGGTTGTAAATGTCAGGAATGGATTCTACCTCCCCGTAAACATATATATTGACACCAAACACTACTACTTAATCAAAATCTGCACATCGTCTCATTTTCTTGTCAAAAATGGCGCCATCTTGGAAATATGCTAAGTATCTGAACATGTGATCATTTTACAAGGTTGTAAATGTCAGGAATGGAATCTGTGACCCAGAAAACATATATATTGACACAAAACACTACTACTTAATCTGAATCAGCACAAGGTCCGATTTTCCTGTCAAAAATGGTCGCCATCTTAGAAATAACTTCGTGAAATGATGGGAAAAAATCTGAAATATAGTCATGACCCCTGTCAATCTTAAAACATTGCCAAATCACAGTTAATTGTGGCAGTATATTAGACTCAAAATTCTAACATGCTATCGTCTAATTTCTATTCATGTAATTTCTAACTTCTATTCATGTAATTTCTAAATTATTTCATCTTATTTCTATTATTTAGATGGAAATGCCTTCTTCATTGAGGCTTTACATGTTAAGCATGGAAGTCAAACAAATTTAGAATTTTGAGACTTCTACTTAGCAACCATCATTATGACGTCGTTTGGTGTCGCCACCGTGTGATTGGGACCATTATGTTGATACCAACGACTCGCTCTTCTTCAGGTTGAATGGTTTGGCGGAGTGTTGAAATTGGAAACAACGTGACATGGTTTGCAAATTGAAATACTACTATTCAAAAAAAGTAGGGGATATTTGATTTTGGGGTCATAATACTAAAATATGCAAATGACTACGAAAAAAGTCACTATAGAACCTAACAGAAGAAACATTTCCAGTTACATGTGACGCCCAAACGCACCAATAGCTACCGCATGGAATGCAGGTGATGCTTGGGATCATCATGGGGGTCCAACCCAAGATTTGCACGACTCTGACTTTGAATGTTACAGTCAGTGTGGCATTGAATTCCAGGGTGGAAACATCAGTTTAATTGTTTTAGTGACCAGAAAACAAATTTTGATATGCGTCGGCTTACCCAAAATGAAAGGTTACGTGCCCTTGGCATGCTACAGATCGGCACAACACAGGCGGTTGTGGCGCGGACGATGAATGTTTCTCAGTCTGTCATAAGCAGGCTATGGTCCAGATACCGTGATACACAATCTGTACAGGACAGACCACGCTCAGGTCGACCAAGGGCGACAACTCAAGCCCAGGATCGATTTATCCGTACCTTGGCCTTGAGAAATCGTGTCATCACAGCAAATCAGATCAGCGCTCGTCTTCAAACAGACACTGGTGTGAGAGTGAGTGGCCAGACGATTCGGAATCGACTGCATAGGGGTCACCTTCGCGCCCGACGTCCTCGCGTGATCCCTTGTTTGAGAGATCATCACATTCAGGCAAGACGTCGTTGGTGTAGGGATCGTCAACACTGGGATAATCGACGCTGGAGCAATGTGATGTTTTCAGATGAGTCAAGGTTCACTGTTGATTTTTTGGACAGACGTAGGAGGGTGTGGCGTCGTCGAAACGAGCGCTTCCAAGACGTTAACGTCATCAGACATGATCGATTTGGGGGTGGTTCTGTTATGGTGTGGGGAGGCATCACTGTTGCTGGAAGAACGGCTTTACATGTTGTTGCAGGGCGTGTAAGCCCAGGATCGATTTATCCGTACCTTGGCCTTGAGAAATCGTGTCATCACAGCAAATCAGATCAGCGCTCGTCTTCAAACAGACACTGGTGTGAGAGTGAGTGGCCAGACGATTCGGAATCGACTGCATAGGGGTCACCTTCGCGCCCGACGTCCTCGCGTGATCCCTTGTTTGAGAGATCATCACATTCAGGCAAGACGTCGTTGGTGTAGGGATCGTCAACACTGGGATAATCGACGCTGGAGCAATGTGATGTTTTCAGATGAGTCAAGGTTCACTGTTGATTTTTTGGACAGACGTAGGAGGGTGTGGCGTCGTCGAAACGAGCGCTTCCAAGACGTTAACGTCATCAGACATGATCGATTTGGGGGTGGTTCTGTTATGGTGTGGGGAGGCATCACTGTTGCTGGAAGAACGGCTTTACATGTTGTTGCAGGGCGTGTTACAGGCCAGTACTACCGGGACAACATCTTGGCAGTCCATGTTGTGCCGTTCGCACGACGTCATGGCCGCCGTTTCATCTTCCAGGATGACAACGCAAGATGTCACAGGGCCAGGATCGTTACAGGTTACCTCCAACAACAGAACATCACCACATTACCTTGGCCAGCACTGAGTCCCGACCTCTCCCCCATCGAGCATGTCTGGGACATGCTTGGACAGAGGTTACGTCAACGTCAACAACGTCCTGCCAATGTCCAAGAACTTGCTGCTGCGTTGCAACAGGAATGGGACAATCTGGACCAAAATGACCTTAGACGTCTCATTAGGAGTATGCCACGTCGGATCAATGCTTGTTTGGCAAACAGAGGAGGATTTAACCGTTACTGACTTGGTTGTGATGCTGTGGTAACTTTGCTGTTTGACCCCGGGTATCATTTTACCCTTATAATGGTCAGTCTGTGCCTTACTTAGTCTAACGATCATTTGGAATAAATCGATGAATGTGAACTTCATTTCATTTTGTCATTTGTTTCTTCGTCAGTTTCATTAGGTGACTTTAATAACACTTAAAAATCAAATATCCCCTACTTTTTTTGAATAGTATATTTCAAATATAAGCTGAACCGCAAATGTTGTTTAGCTTGTATTTGAAATAGTATTTGCCAACCATATCACGTTCAATGTTGTTTTCAATTTCAGCATCGATTATCGGTTCGGCGGTTGTACTTGACAAGGAGTAGTGTGGCCTGTCCAACCTCGTTGGTTTTCTCCGGGTCCTCCTGGTTGCTTCCACTGCTAGACCCCTCCTCGCAAGCGAATTATTGAAATAAAATTGAACCATATGTTAGTAACGAAATGGTCTAGTTTGTGTCGAGTAGTCGTTGAACAGCCTTTGGCAGTGCACTTATTAAAATAAAGAGATTTTATTCGGGAAAGAAATAGTTCTTTATCTTACATATTGTTAAAAATCGTAATGTCTGTGAATAGAAAACACTATACAGCGTGGTATCTGGTATGTTACTATAAATTGACGGGTATTTTACTACTTCAAAACCAAATTTGTCCGTTTTGTCAAAAATACCGACATTAAATTTATTGTTAATTATGTTAATGTCCAGGTCAAGAACAAATACATTTATTATGCCGGAATTTTCTTTATTTAATATTAATTCTTGGGGATATATGTCATTTTTATATTTGTTCAAATTTCCGTTGTCATTAATGGGTGTTGGTTTAAACAGTATTTATTTCGAGAATATTATACAATGTAAAAGGCATAAATAATAGGATACAAAAACAAGCCGAGTAGGCTTTAATTAATTTGCTTCCTTCTGGTTTGGGTGTATTACCTTGTAAACATCAAAGGAATGCTAATCCAATTCCATCATCAGGTGGGGTCCTCCTTCTTTGGCTGTTTCGGCGCTAATCCACAACAACCTCCATATAAAAAATAAATAAGAAATAAATAAATAAATAAGTAAATAAATTCCTCACCCCAATGTTGTATTTTACGGAGTAAACCGTTTTGTATCTTTAATATATTTGTAAACACTTTTAAAGATATCGCTGTTGACGTCTGGAGATAATTCGGCATTACCATAGAGTAGGCAAGTAATATTTCTAAAATACATTGGTAATAAATGAATGGTATTATTTCATTGAAGTGTGTAGTTTGGACAGTAGAGTAAAAAGTGTTCAGTGGTTTCAAGGTCGAGATCACAGTCACATCGAGGATTGTCATATATATGCATAAGGAACTTATGGTATCTTAAATCACTTTTATTATTACGCAGTTTACAATGGATAATTTGGAATTGTCGTTCACCATAGAAAAACAGTTTGTTAACTTTGGGAAATAAAGTTGGATACAGCTTAGTTTTAAAATCAGAGAAAGACGAGGCCTTTTTTATTTCATTATCTAAACTATTCCACGCTTTTATAGTAGACGGCAAAAATGAGCTTTTATAAATATTAGTTTTACATTTAATTTGCGTAATGTGGTCGGAGTTACGTAGGTTGTAAGGGTTGTTGGAAGAGGAAATTGGCGGAATAAGACAACAAAGATAATTGGGAGCTATCTTATTTACCATTTTGTAAAACATTGTTAGTTTATGAGCTTGACGTCGCACTGATAAAGATGAGAATCCGGATTCTGTATAAAGTGTATTATGGGAGGTTCCACGAGGCAGGCCAGTTATCGTTCGTAACGCGTCTAATTTTTGTGAATTTACTTCAGTAGTATTATTCCAAACTATATCAGCGTAGTCAAAGATAGAAAGAATAAAAGAATTATACAAAATACTCAATGATTTACGCGATAGTCTAAATTTCAAACTTCTCAGACAGTCGACCATGATTGAGGTTTTACTAATTAAAAAATCCACGTGATTGTCCCATTTACAATGTTTGTTAAAAATAACACCTAAATGTTTGTGGGTATTTGCATCATATAAAGGGATATCATTAAAAGAAGCGACAAGCAAAGTTGGGTTGTTTTTTCTACTAAATGTAAGACTGGTAGTTTTGTCTGGGTTGAATTCGACCTTCCACTTTTCTGACCAATCATGAATTTTCTTTAGATCATTATTCAAAGTATTAAGGGTGTCGGGGGGATTATTTATAACCAAAAATAACGAAGTGTCATCTGCGAATAATCTTAATCGGGAGATAATTTCATTTGTAATATCGTTAATGAAAATTAGAAAAAGGGGCGGTCCCAGTACGAACCCCTGGGGTACGCCGGAATATATATTTTTAAAAACTGAAGAATCATTATTAATAATAACTGATTGCTTTCTATTTGATAAATAATTTTTGATGAGTTCAGTTTGTGTATTAAGCCACGGTGCCATACCCTATCAAATGCGCTTTTTATGTCAAAAAATATAGCTTTTACCTCACGTCCTTGGTCTAAACAGGAAGAAACATGGTTATACATATCGGTGAGTTGGTAAACAGCACAATCATTTTGTCGAAACCCAGACTGGTACATATATATAATTTTATTAGTGTGAACGAAGTTATAAATATGCTTATATATTATTTTTTCAAAAACTTTACCCAAGGCACTTAATAGTGAAATTGGTCTGTAGTTAGAACATACGTGTCTATCGCCTTTTTTAAAAATTGGTATAACGTGTGCCAATTTCCAACAATCGGGGAAAATGGATTTCGATATAAGCAGATTGAATAATCTTAACAGTGGGAAAGCAGGCGACTTTGACACATTTTTTAAAATAACATTATTAATTTTGTCTGGTCCTGAGGCCTTTTTACCCTTTAAACAGTGAAGAATGTCAACGACATCCTGATATTCAATAGAAAGCGGTTCAATGTCAGTATCGAGTAATTTTAGTTCTGGAAGTCGGTAGTCCATTTCATTAGGTAATAGTGATTTGTCTACTAAATAGTTATTAAAAAGCTCGGCCTTATCTTTATTTGTGTATTTGATGGTATTTCCAGATTTCAGAGGGGGGATATCTTTAATAGAATTTCCATTTCTAAATGAAAAAATGCGTACCAGTTTCCACCAGTCAGAATTATTAAATGTGTCTGTATTAATATTTGATTCGATCTTTTCGTAATAAGACCTTTTTGACTTACGAACCTATTGTATTAAATAGTTTCTGTATTTCCTAAAGTTTGTCCAATTAGAAGGTAAATTATGTTTTTTGGCTTTACCGTGTATTCTATTTCTCTTGCGAATAATATGACGTATATGAGAATTCATCCATGGATTATCACGAGGTCGTATAGTAACGGTCTTATTTGGAACATATTTTGAAATGATTTCAAGTAGTTTCCCTGAAAACGTTTTAGTTAAAATAATTAAATTAGTATCTTCATTAAAAATCTTATTCCAATTAAAATCTAAAATACTTTTATTTAATCCTACAACATCAATATTTGGTATAGTCCCGGATGAGACGCTTGTAACATTTGGGTTTGTGTTTTTCTAGTATTAAGAAAACAACAACAGGACTGTGATCACTCAAACCACATAGGTTGACTTCAACTGACTGTATTATAGTATTATATTTAGCTTGCGAGAAACTGTGTTCAATTAAATTCCAATAATCAGAGTTGCTATTTGATGGACGATAAAAAGTTCCTATTAAAAATGTTTTATTTTTTAAAGTAATTTCTAACCACAAAGCTTCAAGTCCTGGAAGTTCAAGATCATATCTACGTTTAAAGTAAAAATTGTTACGAATATAAACAGCAATACCCCCTCCCCTACTATCATTTCTATTTAGTAAACAAGGCGAACAAAACCCATCAACAGACAAAGAATCAACCGGCACTGCATCAGTAAGCCAGGTTTCTGAGAAGCATAAAATATCATTATTACACAGTTCAGCAGAAATATGATCAATCTTATATCTTAAGCTTCTTATGTTCAAGTGAACTATTCTGATTAAATTCTGACCAGGGTTAGAGTGAATATCTACACACAAAACAATCAAAAGACAAATGATAAGAGCGTATATAATAATATCATGTAAATATATAAGACACGGTCCGCTCCACAAAATAGCATAAATCACCTGGCCAACATATACATCAAGAAGACAGTTTAACTTTATTGTTTGTTTATACAGCTCGAATATGCTGTATGTATATAGGACATAAAACAATCGTAATATGTTGATAAGGCGTTTTGGTTTTGGAGTGAGGATGATAAAAATAAATAAATAAATAAATAAATAAAAAGATACATTACATATAATACAAATGATATACACAATATATACACAAAAACTGATAGGTTTCGTGAACAATAGGGTATTGCCATGGAAATTAAGCACAAATGCTGGGCATAAAGTTGTATATTCCAAGTATATTTCTGTAGACTTATGAATTAAATGACATATTATTAAGTGTAAATGCTCAGATAACAGATTATGAGGACAGGTCGACAAAAGATTCATTTATTGACTGGTTTATTTCTGCAGAATGTTGTTTTGATTCACAAGGTGTTGTAAACTTGAGGCTGGTATCTTCAACGAGAGATTGAAATTCACTTTGGGACTTGATAAGCACAACTCTTCCTGATGTTGTTTTGACAAAGATGATACCATCACGTACCCACGTTTTATCAAATTTCTTCTCCCTACACATTTTCCGCACTTTATAAGCAAGTTCAGCTCTGGTTTTGGTTAAATCGTCGTTAATTGAAAGGGAATGTTTCTTTAGCACCTCCGTAGCATGAGATTGTTTAATCGATTGAAGCTTACTCGCATTTTTGACAAAATCACGTTTCGTGTAGTAGCCCTTAAAACGTACAATAATGGGTTTTGGGTTTTGTGTAGCACTGTACCTCTCTGGGTGACCAACTCTATGACTTCGATTTAAGTCGTTCTTGGAAACGTTTACACCGATATGTTGACCGACCGCCACGACTAAATCATCAGTAGATTCCCCCTCGGTTTCAAGTACTCCAGAAATTCGAATCCCTTCTCTTCGCCCATATTGTTCTAGTTCATCAAGTCTATCATAAACATGTGCCATTTCAGAGTTTTTTTCCTTCACTTCATTTTCAAGTTGAACAACTCTATTTTCGAGACAGCGTATGTGTTCTTTTAATTTTGATCCAACAAGATCGGCTACTGCAATAGCCATTGTCTTGACCACTCTCTCATCTTGCATTGCAATAATCATCTGGGCAATAAAATTCTTACCTCCAGATTCAGCCATTATGTCATCCATTATATCCTCCTCGGCGAAAACGGAGCCTGGATTTTTTGATCTTTTCATGGGACGAACTTGAAACCGACAGAAGACGTTTCCGAAGAATTTCCATCAAAAGTTTACAAACTTGGTATATAAAGTAATTATTATTTCCAGCACAACAACCTCTGTGAGGGTTGTAGATTCTTGACTTGATAAGGTCCAACACGGCTAACACAAGCGAAAGTCGACTCAGCAATTAGGTGTTGTCTCTACTATGAAAACAACTCACATCACCCCAACAATATGTATATAGTTTGTAGTTTTTAGCTAAATACAGGCGATCTAATATTATTTGCAGCTAACAATTATTCCATACCGCATCTAAAACATATGATATATCAATCTATAACATCTTATGTATTGTAACATGACATTTAGCCCATATATTCTCACAAACTCAGAGCACTATCGTCGGTGACTTCATACCGGTGGCCATCTTTCTTATATGTGTTATATGTCATCAATGTATCGGAAGGTATAGTTTAGACTTTTAGCTACTTACTATTCAAAAAAAGTAGGGGATATTTGATTTTTAAGTGTTATTAAAGTCACCTAATGAAACTGACGAAGAAACAAATGACAAAATGAAATGAAGTTCACATTCATCGATTTATTCCAAATGGTCGTTAGACTAAGTAAGGCACAGACTGACCATTATAAGGGTAAAATGATACCCGGGGTCAAACAGCAAAGTTACCACAGCATCACAACCAAGTCAGTAACGGGTAAATCCTCCTCTGTTTGCCAAACAAGCATTGATCCGACGTGGCATACTCCTAATGAGACGTCTAAGGTCATTTTGGTCCAGATTGTCCCATTCCTGTTGCAACACAGCAGCAAGTTCTTGGACATTGGCAGGACGTTGTTGACGTTGACGTAACCTCTGTCCAAGCATGTCCCAGACATGCTCGATGGGGGAGAGGTCGGGACCCAGTGCTGGCCAAGGTAATGTGGTGATGTTCTGTTGTTGGAGTTAACCTGTAACGATCCTGGCCGTGTGACATCATGCGTTGTCATCCTGGAAGATGAAACGGCGGCCATGACGTCGTGCGAACGGCACAACATGGACTGCCAAGATGTTGTCCCGGTAGTACTGGCCTGTAACACGCCCTGTAACAACATGTAAAGCCGTTCTTCCAGCAACAGTGATGCCTCCCCACACCATAACAGAACCACCCCCAAATCGATCATGTCTGATGACGTTAATTTCTTGGAAGCGCTCGTTTCGACGACGCCACACCCTCCTACGTCTGTCCAAAAAATCAACAGTGAACCTTGACTCATCTGAAAACATCACATTGCTCCAGCGTCGATTATCCCAGTGTTGACGATCCCTACACCAACGACGTCTTGCCTGAATGTGATGATCTCTCAAACAAGGGATCACGCGAGGACGTCGGGCGCGAAGGTGACCCCTATGCAGTCGATTCCGAATCGTCTGGCCACTCACTCTCACACCAGTGTCTGTTTGAAGACGAGCGCTGATCTGATTTGCTGTGATGACACGATTTCTCAAGGCCAAGGTACGGATAAATCGATCCTGGGCTTGAGTTGTCGCCCTTGGTCGACCTGAGCGTGGTCTGTCCTGTACAGATTGTGTATCACGGTATCTGGACCATAGCCTGCTTATGACAGACTGAGAAACATTCATCGTCCGCGCCACAACCGCCTGTGTTGTGCCGATCTGTAGCATGCCAAGGGCACGTAACCTTTCATTTTGGGTAAGCCGACGGATATCAAAATTTGTTTTCTGGTCACTAAAACAATTAAACTGATGTTTCCACCCTGGAATTCAATGCCACAATGACTGTAACATTCAAAGTCAGAGTCGTGCAAATCTTGGGTTGGACCCCCATGATGATCCCAAGCATCACCTGCATTCCATGCGGTAGCTATTGGTGCGTTTGGGCGTCACATGTAACTGGAAATGTTTCTTCTGTTAGGTTCTATAGTGACTTTTTTCGTAGTCATTTGCATATTTTAGTATTATGCCCCCAAAATCAAATATCCCCTACTTTTTTTGAATAGTATATATGTGCATTTGCCATCAATGGGGCGGGGTCATTTCCCATTGGTAAACCAATAGTTTGCTGTAGTATCTGATCCCCAACCTCAAATATGGCATTGTCAATGAGAAAATGTATAATATTTAGAGATTTTTCTTTTTCAAAAACTACAGTGTCGGCATTGCGACGTTTTATAATCCATTTAGCATCTTCTGAGTAAATGGTCATCAAGTTTCTGCCCTTCCCGAAAGCTCCATTAAAGGCTTTATCTACAAACCAATCCAAATGATCTGTAAAATCTGAATTTTGTAGCATAGTATACAAAGTAGAAAAGTTAAACGTTTCTATTGTTTTTGCATTAACTTTTTTTTTATTGATTTTATCTAAAGTATCTACTATGGGTTTATTTTTATCAATTATGAAAAAGCTATTAATTCCAGCATAGCTACGGAGTGTTCTGCACCAAATGGCATGTTGGGTTTGGCATAATTTAAGTCCTTTGGTAATAGTTTTTGCTAAAGGTTTTGTTTGGCAGATGCTGGAGGATATTATGTATCTGAATTTTACTGGTTTTTTTAATGGAATTTTGGTATAGATTAATAAATGTAAGGTAGTGCATCCATTTTGACATTGTATTTTATATCATTACTCCTGTTGAAAGCATACTGATTATGTAAAATATCTAATTTAGTTAAATCCATAATGCATTTGTAAGTGTCATTTTTATACGCCCACATTTTCATGTGGACGTATATTGTCGTCGCCCCTGTCCGTTCATCCGTCCATCCACAATTAGATGATATTATGTATGAGGACACCCAGTTTCTTAGCTGTTGATTTTTTCAAAGTGTGTATAATTTGTCGGGCTAGGTTGAGTACACAAGCTGCACAGGACAAATTATCGGAAGTATGGCATTGGCATAAAGAATACAATTCATTCAAATTTCGATTTTTTTATAGAACGTTTTATTTTGAAAATTATGGTCGTTTTTTATAACAATTTCTTGTAATTGGAGTGAATCAGATGCACCATTGGGAGGGGTGGGACGACTTACCCAATACCCCCCAATACCACCCCAATATCACCACATACTACCCAATATTACAACATAATGATGAAAAATAGACACATCATTTGATTTTTTTCAAAAATAGAGAGTTATATCGCTGGAAATGTGCTTCAAATGCGATACCCATGTCTGGCTGTTCCATTTGCCTCCCTATACCACCCCAAACAAGCCTATAATAACCTAATACTACCAAATACTCATCAAACACTACCCAATATGATCAAATAAAAACCTAATATTGTCAAATAACAGCACATTAGTATAATTACTGCAACGAATATTCGATATTTTGCAGAAAATCGAAATGTTTACCCAGTTATCTCCCTTTACAACCGGTAGGTTTCATGTCACTGTTAAACACCCCTTCGCGCAAGCAAGTTAATGGAATAATATTGAACTATTATGTTATTCCCGAAATAAACTAGTTAGTGTCGATTGTTTGTATTTATTTTAAAATTAATGCTTTAACAAAACAATTGCATAATGTTTATATTCATTTTTCATGCCAACTATTAAGTTATTATTTACTTACTGCACGATGTTTTATTTTAAAATTAACGAAATTGCACATGTTTCTTTCCAGTGTGTAATTCTCGACGCGACACTTCTCAGTTCATCAAAACTATCATTTGTGGACTGTTACAGCTCTGTCGGTTACTTTGATAATATAAATAAACCAGAACTTGATTACCCAATCAACAATCTTAACCCCATTGATTAATTGTTAAGTCAGGTGGAATGTATATATATACATATAGGTGGTAATGACATCGTCGCGACATCGTCACCTGTGGATATATACCGTAGAATACTTAGAATTTATTCAATAGTGACGATATTCGAAGAATAGGTGAAATTTTGACAAGAGAGGTTTTTTAAAGGGCGACTGGTTTGGAAGTTTGGAACTGGAATCATTTAAAAGACAAAGAATACGCGTTAATAAGTCATTAAAAGACAGATATAAAGATAAATTCGTGTGCTTTCCTGACATATTATACCCAAATGATTTTTTACAGGACCGTGTGCACTTTTAGACAGCGTGTTATAATACTAAAATCACCAGGATAAAGAAATAATTATAGTAGAAGAAGACTTTTGAGTAGGCCACGAGACCGTTAAATGAACATTTTTAAATGTAATATGCTCATTAGGCACCATTATGTTGTAGTATTGGGTAGAATGTGGTGATATTAGAGTGGTATTCGGGTGGTATTGGGTAGTATTGGGTAAATCGTCCCGCCGTATGCGAGGGACTATGTGGCAGTGGATGAGGACCTCCTGTAATACGCCATATATTCAAAAAGACTTTCGTACATATAGCTTTATTCTGTTAGACAAAAGTTACAATCATAAGACAATGACAGTTTAGACAATATAGGCCTTGACTTAAAGTACAAAAACGATCAAAGGGAGGTAACCTGTACTATTAGTATTACAAGCAGTGCACGAATGACGAAATTCTTACAGGCCAGCACAGGTCAAACAATTGACTAAGCACAGCGCAAACGAACCGTACATTTCCAATAAGAACATTGGGTAAACTCACGGGGATACGTGCATAAAAATATAAGGACTGAACATAAATAATAACAAATGATAACTCAAGAAAATATCGTACACCGTATGACGCAAATGACAGTCTTCGTTCGTGGAAAAATGATCGTGAAAGAGATTTCTAGAACATTAGGACGATACTATGCATAAATAGACTATGGCAGCGGTAAAATAAGATGACAGTGTATGACAAAGATAAAATGCTACCTGGAATTAGTGATCATCCCGTTCTAAAATGATTGAGGCTCAATAAATAGACATAATTAAGACGTCAAACTTCAAGAATGCATATAACAATGGCGACTATGAAACAAATGACGTTTGACGTGAAAATACTCTGATTGGCTAAAAAAACCTAAAGTGGCAGACTACAGTTAAACGCTCCATAAATATAAATTAAAGGGACAGGCACAATTACACAACTTATCAATTCTGCAGTGAGTAGAAAAAGAACTATTCAGAACAACCCTCCAGAGCACAACGGAAAGTCTAAGATTCAAAGATTAATACACATTTCTGAATAGATCGTTTATATTCACCGAACTGATTTTTAACAAGCACATTTCGAATAACTCCATCTTGTCCTGGATACACATCAACAACGCGCGCTAAATTCCACTTCCCACGCGGAGTTGCAGTTTCAGTCAAAAGAACAATATCACCAATTTGCATTTGACGACCTTGTGTTATCCACTTAGAGCGCTTCTGTAACATCGGAATGTATTCCTGAATAAATCGCTTCCAAAATTGTGACACTATAGATTGAACAAATAGAAAACGTTTGCGTAAGTCTTTCGTCTCCTCAAAAGGACCCGATGGCACTTCAGTGGTAGCGCGACCCAAGATGAAATGATTTGGTGTGATTGGATGCGGATCGTTCGGATTGTCAGGCAAACGGTTTAAACATATTTTAGTACCAAGTAAATGGATCGGAGAAAAGTTACATCCACTTACAAAAACATCCTTTCCTTTATAAGTACATGAAATTATTCAAGATAACCAGGGGTGCAAAATAAGAAGAGAATTAAGACGGTGCTGGGGAATAAATCTCAAGATTGACGAAGATGAGAATTATTCCAGTGAGTGCAAGGATCTTGAAATTTTAACCCCATTTGCAACTATCTTACAGGAGAAATTATCGAAATTTTGCAAGAGCTGTTGGTACGAGGTTATTTCAAGCTTAAATGTGTATTTCCAAATAGTAACTTAGGATAAGGACCACTCTTAAACCACTGGCGAATGTCCGTTTACAACTCACTATGGAATCTATATGGTATTGGAAGTACACTTTTAAAATGTTGACCCAAATCAGGTTTTAAACAAATTTTACTGTTTATTTCGAATATAAAGAAAAGTAATAATTAAATAACATTGTCAAATCTTTTTGTATCTTTAAGGTATTTATGTATGTTTTGAATGAGTCGATTATTTTGAGAATTGCTTACGTTTTCACCCCCCCCCCCCCCATAATAATGTACCAATATTAATGTTAATATGATCTGGCGTGTTGCTTGCCAAATCGTGGCGCTGTGTTTTGTAATTTGGACAGCCCAAGAAATAATGCTGTGCATTTTCAATGGCATGGCCGCATTGGCAATTTTGATTTTGGATCAGGTTAGCTCGGTATAGATCCGATTTCAGTGTACTGCAGTTATGGCGTAGTTTTGTATGGATTATCACATATTTACGTTCCCCTGTACATAGGAAGTCTGAAATAGATTTTGTGTTGGGTTTAGGTTTGATATTACGTTTAAAAATTGTCTTATTTCTCGATGTTTTAGTAGTAGTGTTCAGACGATTCCAGGCTTTGATGGTAGAGGGGAAGAAGAATTTTTGGAATGTTGTGGTTCTAGCAAGTGGTTTCAGATAGGTACGTAGGACATTGGTTATTGTGAATTTCGTATATAGTTGTGAGTTTTCTTTGATGTCTCCTTTCGATCAAGCTTTCCCATCCTGTTTCGAGATATAGCGATTATTTGCTTGCATATTTCGGTAAACCGGTAACGATGCGGGCAGCTTCTAATTGGATTTTTTCTAGTTTGGCGCAGTCGGAGTCATAACACCCATCCCAAACTTGCCAAGAGTATTCCAGGTTAGGTCTTATGTATGTTTTATAGATTTTGTTCAGTGAGTTTTTATTTAATGAATATTTCAGCTTTCGTAGAATACCAAGTTGTTTGGATACCGAAGAACATATAGTATCAATGTGTTTTGACAACCTGAAGTCACTTGATAGTGTAACACCGAGGTGTTTATGTGTGGGGACTATTTCTAATTCTATGTCGCCGAGTTTGAAGTTTGGTAGATGTGAATGGGGATTAAATGAAAATAACAGGACTTTTGTTTTAATAGGGTTAAAATTAATTAACCATTTTTGCAACCAAATATTTAGGGCATTTAAATCATGGGTTAGAGATACTTCTATATCATTAACCGTTTTTCCATTGCGGCCTAAAGCTGTATCGTCAGCAAATAATCGTGCTATGTTTATCAACGTATCTTGAATGTCATTTATATAGATTAAGAAGAGGAAAGGTCCCAAAACAGAACCCTGTGGAATTCCTGACATTAGAGTTGTTTCATGTGATGTAACACCTCTGATGGTTACCGCCTGTTTCCCGTTACTGATGGTTACCGCCTGTTTCCTGTTACTGATGGTTACCGCCTGTTTCCTGTTACTGATGTAGCTTGATAGTCACTTAAGACATGGGTCGTCAATACCGTAGATTTTTAGTTTATGTATCAGGCCTCTATGATATACTCGATCAAAGGCTTTTGAGATATCAAAGAAAAAGTAGCAGGACAATTTGTGGTCCTCAAACGCAGTGACGACATCGTGATATATTTCAAGGAGTTGATGAACCGTTGAGTGTTGTGGTCTGAATCCAGTTTTGCAAGCCATATAGAAAGTTTTTGGACTGAAAGAAATTGTATAGGTGTTTGAATATTATACGTTCGAGAAGTTTACTAACAGTGCTTAAAAAAGAAATGGGTCGCCCTTTTTGAAGACGGGGATTACATTTGCTATCTTCCATTGGGCAGGAAATATTCCCTCAGTAATGGACTTGTTAAAAAGAATAGCCAAGGGAACACATATTGAATTAATAGAAGGTTTAAGTAAGATGTGACTAATCCTGTCAGGACCACTGGCCTTTTTGCCATTAAGACATTTGATTATATCTATTAGTTCAGACTCAACAATAAGTGGTAGAGAAAATGAACAAAGGGTTCTAGAATTAAAAGTTGGAAGGTCATTTCCGGTTGTATTATTGGCAACAGATCTAAAGAAATTGCTTAGCGTTTGTGCTTAATCAAAGTTTGAGCGGGCAAAGCTTCAGTCTTCTTTCTGTAATGGAGGAATATTTGATTTTTTTTTTCTTTTCAACAACTGGTTCATACATTTCCAGTAATTTTCGTTTGGTTTGGATATGTTATTTTAATAGAATTTTCTCATTATAATTTGCTTTTAGAATTTTTTTGAAATTGTTAACTTTGTTGCGTTGATTTTTATATATTTTTTTATGTCATTTGGATGCTGGGATTGTTTGCCTTTTTTCCGTAATCTTTCGCGGATTCGGATATCTCTTCTCATATCTGAATTAAACCACGGTTTATCGTTTGTTCTTATGATGACTTCCCTTTTTAGAATTGTGTTGCCTATAAATTCACTTATCTTGCCATAAAATAATGTGCACGCATCTTCAATGCTTAAATATTCAAGTTCGACTTTCCAGTCGACGTTTTGTATTAGTCTATGGAGCTTATTAAAATTGCCATGCTTGTAAGAAAATATTTCTCTCTTGAAGACTTGGTGTTGTTGGATTTTAATATCTATTTCACAACCTATTCCATTATAATCTGAGATATATGAGTCAACATCAAAAGTTTCGGTAAAAACAACACTGATATCACTCGAGACTAGAATAAGATCTAATAGAGGCGAACAAGAAGGTGTGATTCTAGCGGACTCCCGGATAACATTTGTTACACTGTTTGTTAAAAGCAAATCATGAAGGGTACCTGAGCGGTTTCGTATATATCAGCATTAAAATCACCAAGAAGTACAATTTTATTTGTGGTATTGTATGCGGCGTCTATAGAGATATCAAGTTGGTGCCAGAAATCTTGTGATGAATTAGGTGGCCTGTACACACATGAAATAAGTAGAGGACCTGTTTGGAGATTGATTTCAACCCAGATACATTCTATATTACCTACTTCGAGATCATGTCGTCGTTTATATATCAGTAGTTCAGATACATAAACGAGTACTCCACCTCCAAAGCAGTTCCTGTCCCTTCGAATTGGTGGGTGAAATCCAGACCAAGAAATGGCCCCATTACTAATAGATTCGTCAAGATGGGTTTCAGAAAAGGTGAATTTGTGGAATTCATTAGTCAGGTTTTGTATCTCGGTTAGTTTATTTCTGATACTGCGAGTATTTAGATGGAAGATAGTAAGGTTGTGGAAATCTGCTTGTTTTCGTGATGAATTGGGGCCTGGATTAGGAGAAATATCGTTCGCTAGTAACAGTAAACTTATATATAGATTTTGGATTTTGGGAGCGACAGTGAAATTGTTAAGCAAAAACCTATTATTAGTTAGAGTTCTGAACACACTTTTAATTGATATCTTGAAAATTTGTTACTGGTGGTGTAATGACAGTTGACTTCATACCAATGTGTTTCACTGAATGTTGTGGTTTGGGTCAATGATATAACAAATAGTATGTGCTGAAAGAAAATGTGCGGAAGTGAATTAAAGTAAGGAATATATAAAGTCATAAAGGTAATACAAATAGGAAAATTCCCTCTAGGCACCCTTTTCCTGGGTATTGTGATGGAACAAATAATTTTGTTGTTGTAGAGACAGTCCGGTTTCTTACATTTCAGGACAGCATTGTAAATTGTCAGAGAATCATTTAATTTGAATGTGCGGAAGTGAATTAAAGTAAGGAATATATAAAGTCATAAAGATAATACAAATAGGAAAATTCGCTCAAGGCACCCTTTTCCTGGGTATTGTGATGGAACAAATAATTTTGTTGTTGTAGAGACAGTCCGGTTTCTTACATTTCAGGACAGCATTGTAAATTGTCAGAGAATCATTTAATTTGAAATAGCTTACAAGCGAATGAGTATTTCATTCATATAGCTATATGCATTTATTAGGATGGTATTAATTCAGCGTTTATTCAAATACCGGTTGTTTAATTTCTTCTGTCCGATTTGGTGGATGACATCAGACTGACACTTTGAATTTATACATAAAATAGTTTTCTGGGCATTTAAAACTTAAAAGGAATCAATGAAGCGATCGTGCTTAAATGTCGTTAAGTCGGATAAAATTTGGTTCGAAATAGCATTTTCCATGCAACTATTACTATGGGAGTAGGTCGTAGCTATTTTTGATAAGCGAATTGCTCTGAACAGTTAATTTGAAATTAGTATTATTGGAAGATGAGGGACATGTAGTGTGACGTCAAACTATGAGTTGTGTTCTCGGGATAAGTTGGTGTGTTTTTTTCCCACAGATGATTACAAACATGTTATGTGTTACAAATATTAATGGAGTAACGGCATGTCAGTCAGACTTAATATCACATGGTTAATTTTTAGATAACGAAATCTGTTAACAAAATCGAGGTAAACTTAGTACGTATGAGTAAATGCGTTGTACACTCAAATCAAAGTTTCATATAATTGTCACCGAGTGAGTAATTTTCAGGTTCGAGTTTTTACAAGATAATCTCGGCTTGAGTTCGCGTTGACCTTGTCGGGATATTTGGCTAATTATCAGATTTAACGAGCTCTGTCACGTTTTGTAGCTTTTAAAAGTTGTTCATCAATATCAACATCTGGTTGTAGCTTGCGCGAGTTACCTTGATGCCCCTCAATAAAAATCTTCCCATTTGCAAACCACGCATTCTTAACACTAGAATGAGCATTCATTTTGGTTAGTAATTGAACATTTATGAAGGTCATGCCATTAGATATTGAGATACGTGAATGCTTTAATTGTTAAACATAATTTTCTGTTTGTGATCTCGTCTAAGAATTTTAACAATAATACCCCGCTGTCTAAGTTTCACCTCTCTATCATTATTAGCCAGCTTAACAACTCCAACGCGATGTGCCGCATCGACAACAATATCTTCCTGGATGTTTAATTTATCTTTAAAGATTCGTTGGGCAATTTCAACGCAATTTTAATGCGAATGTGCGATTTTCTGGAGTATTGTTCAAGATCATTCAATTGATTGTTTAGTAGCCTAATTTCTGCATCTTTCTGTTCGATAACTGACTCGAGTTTCGATACTCATTCTACATATTTGTCAAGTTCAAATCCTACTCCCCTGTTGTCTTCCTCGATGGTAGTTACCCGAATGTCGATTGAGCGTAACTTTTCTTCTATTGCCTTCCTTAAATCATTTATAATTTCAATAAGAGTTGTTTTATCTATAAAATGTTCTTCACTACCTTGATTAATGCTCTCCGATATGTCTACATGGGCTTTCTTTACAACAGGTGAATCTGTACTCGATGTGCTTGACAAACTGTGTCGTGAGTTCTTTCCGTATTCGTTGGTTCTTGTTGAGAAAATATTTTATGATTCTGCCATTTTCAAACAATTTACACATTTTACTTAAAGATTACTAAGCTATTGTGTATCCATCCTAGTTTATAATTGTTCATTAGATGCCATTGCGAATTAGATCGTCTAAAAACAGAAAACTATAGAGGAGACATTTCCGTGGCTTACACACTCCGCCATCTTGATTACTAGCTGGTAAATCGCCCATTAAAGTCTCACTCGGTGGTTGGCGTAAGTTTTTGCAGATGACACATTCTCTGAGGACCTTGACCTATCCAAAATTTTCTCCTAAGCTCGACTAATGTTCTTTCAGTTCCTGTGTGTCCTACTTTCTGATGCGAAGCTCTAATGACTAAAGTAGTAATGTGATTACCTTTAGGTAGCAATATTGGATGACGTTGATCGTAAGATAACTCTGTGTGTCGCAATCGACCTCCTACTCGAATTATTCCCTTTTGGACGTAAGGATTAAGATCTCTGAAGTTATTCTCCCAGTTGATTAAAGAACCTTGAGCTGTCTGGATCAAATAGTCTTCAGCACTGTACATTTCTTCTTTTGTTAATGGACCAGTTTGACGAAGAATGTTAAGCGATCTACTGGACATGAGATTGTTAACAAATCGCTTACAGTAGGCTGTAACTCTGGTTAATTTGTCGTAATTAGAGAAATTCTCTGGTTCCATAAAAGGTGTTGACTTGACAGTTATGAAAAGTGGCTTCACTCTTCTTATTTCACTTTCTTCGACGACTGGTTGTGAAACTGGTTCTGTAGGCCATTCTGACGGTTGACTTTTGAGAAATTGTAGACCATTTGCAAATTTCTGCATTTTATCGACTGTTAGACCTCTGCTTAGATCGTCAGCTGGGTTTAAAGCGGTATGCACATACTTAAAGGTGGACGCTTCCCAAGTGGACTGGATTTCGGTGACACGAACTCCGACGAAAAGCTTCATATTGACAGTCTCAGATCTTAACCAATGTAGATCGACATGAGAGTCTAACCAAATTATGACTTGACTGGGTTTAGATCTCAGTTCATCGTCGACAGTCTTAGCAAGTCGACAAGTGCTCCCATCAATTACAGGCGCGGAATTGTCGACTGATGCATGAGTGATACTCGGACCTTTGACGTGACTAACTGTACTTCTCGACCAGACGTTTTTGAACAAACCATAAAAATTACGGCTCCAAATGCTCTGATGCTCGCATCACAAAATACGTGCAATTCTGATTGATCATATGCGTCTGAAGGCCTGAAACATCTTGGAAACGACAATGTATTAAGACAATACATCTCGTCAAATTGAATAGACCAAATTCGACAGTCTTCTTCTGGTAATTTATCATTCCAGTCTAATTCTTTCTTTCTTCATACGTCTTGCATGGCCATCCTGATCTTGACTGTAACAGGGCTAGCCAGAAATAAAGGGTCAAATAGTGTAGACATCTTTGACAAGACGACTCGTTTCGTAAATGATTCGATATTGACTGGCTTGGCCGTGAATTTCAGAATTGGCTTGGCCGTGAATTTCAGAATTGCCTTGACCGGGTTCCATCCTAATCCAAGGGTTTTCAAATCATCTTTGCCATCTAGGTTGACGTCGTGGGTAGATGAGTCGGATGATTGAGACGAACGATACCATTCCTTGACCTTGAACTTCCCTGAATCCAAAAATTTGTCGACCTCGTCCATTCGTTGCCTGGCTTCATTCTCAGTGCTGTTGAATGGATTAAATCATCCATATATCGGTCGTTCTCAAGTATGGATGCGGCTTGGGGATACTCTGATTTGTATTCTGCGGCTATCTTGTACATCACATAGCTGGCCATATCAGGTAATGACTTGTCCCCGAATGTAACACGAAGTAGGCGATACACGTCAGGCTTCTTAGAGACATCTAAATTTTTCCATAAATAGCGATGGACTTGGCTATCATGCTCGGGTAGCAAGACTTGCAGGAACGTTTTTGAAATGTCTCCAACTATTCCAAATGGCTCTTCTCGAAATCGAAGAAGTACCGCTTAAAGGTTGCCTATAAGGCAAGGACGTTTAAGTAGAAATGAGTTTAGTGAAACTCCCCCTGATTTATGCGCTGGGTCGAATACGATCCTAAGGCGTGTAGAGACTTTGTCTGGACGGTAGACATCGTGATGTGGAAGGTAGTATACAGGCTTGACTGGTTGGTGTATTTCTGTTTGACTCAATTTATGTGACCATTCATTGGTGACGAAGTCTTCCATAACTTGGTTGTAAAGCTCCGCTTTGGCTCTATCCCTTCTGAGGCTGTGTTCTAGTGAGATGAGGCGTCTCTCAGCAACTTGGTAATTCATTAGGCAGTTGGTTGGGATCGTTCCTCCACGGCAGACCTATTTCATACCTCTCTTATGACATGTCAACTGAAATAGGTCCAGTGCCCGTTTGTCTTCTATAGACATTTACAATCAATAGCCTTGACACCCATTGACTCAAACTCGTAGAACTTGGCAAAGTTTACGGTGTCGACATGACAGATGGAGATGGATGACATTTGACGGGACATCGATTTGGCTGGGCCTATGACATACCGTCCTAGTAATGAGCGTTTCGCTAATGGCTCATAAGGAAGACCTTGACGCACGTCTATGTCTGCATGGAGATGACTGTACTGTACCCCAAGTATGAGGTCTATGGGCCCTGACGTCTGACTATAGTCAATTCCCTTTAAATGTTCAAATAAGTTTAAATACTCCCGATCCAACTCTGGAACGTCTAGTATGGTTGTATCGAGCTCACGGTCTTCTATGTTGAACACTTCTACCCCATTCGATGCGAAAATATTAAATTTAACTCGTCGGCTATGACTCAGAAAAAAACTGGTGTCCTCCAACAGTAACAATATCAATACGTTCTCGTTGACCCTGAAGTCCCAAGGCTTTAGAAAAGGCTGTTAGTATCGCTGTGGTACCCGAACCACTACCAATCAGGACGTTTCCTCTTAGAACTCTACCGTTGAGTGCTCTAAATAACACTCTAACAACTTGCAAAATACCACGGCGATCTAACTTTGTACTTGTTACGAGTGGGTCTGAATGTAATAGTGTTTGATGTTACCTCGAACAATTGTTAATTCCGCATACATTTTTTCTACGGCATCTGAATATATTATGACCCGCCGTCAGACACGAAAAACAGATGCTTACCTGTTACATGTTCAAATTTTTCCTTAATGTTTAAAGTTCTGAACCGATCACATTAACTCAATTTATGACTAGCTAGACACATCGAACATTGCCTGATGGTAGATTGCTTCTGACTAGAGTCGTTGGAAGTGTTCTTAGAGTGTCACTCGCGTTTATGTCATCAAAGTTATTTAAAAGATTGAGATTTGCGATGGCGTTAATTATATTAACGGAGAGCTCCTTCAGACCAAACTTGCGCCTTTAGTGAGTTTGTTGACGTTTGTTCTGGCAATCCGGCTCGGATCCCCAAATTGATCCTTAAAGTTTTAAACGCAGTAACGTACATATTACCCGAAAGGCCGATACCTAATAAGGCTTTTTTTGCGTCGCCGGACAAGTGCATCTTTAATTGTGTAAGGCGTATCTCGTCAGTAAGATGTCTCTTATCGTGAACGTGCACTTAAAATCGTTGTATAAACTATATACAGTGTTCTGAATCGCCGTCAAATGCGTCGATTTTGATGACTGGAATGTCTCTGTTACCTTCCAGGCGGTATAAAAGTTCCGACATAGACAAACTTGAACAAGCTATGTCACTTCCATGAACCGTGTCCTCGAATTCCCGTAGCTCGTCTATCCAGGAATCAACACTCTTAGTAGGCTTGCTCGACGTGTTACTGTCTTCTTCTGACAACTTAGGCAGGGGATTTTCAGGTAAAGGATCGACACTGACAGGTGCTAATGTTTCTGACATAGGGGTAACTGAATTTGTCTCTTTATTGGTAGGTGTTTGATCTATTTGATCAGGACTTAGGGGTGGAGCTTGTACTGAAGTAGGAGTTTGAAGGACCTTCAAATGCTCATTGACTTTATCTTCAATACTAAAATAATCATTGTTTAATTCTGCTTCCCACAGATCCAGTCGTTGGTGTTCCGCAGGTGAGTCAGTATAGTCATATATTTCACCATGAACAAAAGAACACTGCTCATAGTCGATCTTACTTTGTTTCATTTCTCTCGTAAGACCTCGAACGTTGGCTTCCCCCTTTCTGATATTAGACAGAACACGATTTATTGAACGAGTAAATTTGCTCTTGAGCTGTTTTCTCTGACGTTTAAGAGATGTGACTTTTTCTTCATTATCTTGCTCTTCACCATTATTAATTGTCGGTGGATTGGCTTGTGGATTTTTAGGATTTGTGTCGATTTCTTGATCTTGACCTTGGACTGACATCTTGGTACTCTGATTAACAACACTTGATGACTTCTATAGACGATAAATTGTGGTGATAATTCCGGAAACAATTGTGGAGTGAATCAGATGCACCATTGGGAGGGACTATGTGGCAGTGGATGAGGACCTCCTGTAATACGCCATATATTCAAAAGACTTTCGTACCTATAGCTTTATTCTGTAAGACAAAAATTACAATCATAAGACAATGACAATAATGACAGTTTATTAGACAATATAGGCCTTGACTTAAAGTACAAAACAAGGGAGGTAACCTGTACTATTAGTATTACAAGCAGTGCACGAATGACGAAATTCTTACAGGCCGGCACAGGTCAAACAATTGACAAAGCACAGCGCAAACGAACCGTGAATTTCTAATGAGAACATTGGGTAAACTCACGGGGATATGTGCATAAAAATATAAGGACTGAACATAAATAATAACAAATGATAACTCAAGAAAATATCGTACACCGTATGACGCAAATGACAGTCTTCGTTCGTGGAAAAATGCTCGTGCGAGAGATTTCTAGAACATTAGGACGATACTATGCATAAATAGACTATGGCAGCGGTAAAATAACATGACAATGTATGACAAAGATAAAATGCTACCTGGAATTAGTGATCATCCCGTTCTAAAATGATTGAGGCTCAATAAATAGACATAATTAAGACGTCAAACTTCAAGAATGCATACAACAATGGCGACTATGAAACAAATGACGTTTGACGTGAAAATACTCTGATTGGCTAAATAACTACAGTTAAACGCCCCATAAATATAAATTAAAGGGACAGTCACATTGATACAACTTATCAATTCTGCAGTGAGTCGTAAAAGAGCTATTCAGAAGAGTAATCAAAGTGTTTTCATCACGGTTGCTATAATCGATGTTTTTAAATCTATCATTGAGACCATAAGGGAAACTAGTCTGTAATTTTGTTACCTAAGTTTCCTCAGCGTGTGTTCTTTTTTGTGTAGCAGCATGATCAATATTGTCATTAATAAGGTGTCCTGAACCGGGAAGTTTTTTATTTATTTGTACTCTGTATCCTAAGTCTTTACATGGATTTTGCCTAAAATGTTGATATATTAGTTTGTGTGCATTTTCAGAATTTTCTGCAGATCTATGATTATTGAACCTAGTTTTGCAAGAGGTACTTGTTTCCCCAACATACTGTAATGTGCAATAATTGCAGGTCAATAAATAAATAAATAAATGTTTTCCGTATTGCAAGTAAGGTTTTGATCTGTAGACATTTGGTAAGTATCTATCAGTAACGGAGCTACCAAACGTATGGGCTTCATTGTAATCTATCTATATATATATTTGTGACTGTCGTTTGTCTGTCTGTCTATCTGTCTGTCTGTCTGGTCGGGGTTGGTGGCTACACTAGGTCTGCCCCGAGTCTGAAATTTGGGTTCTAGGGGTAGCTCGGACCGGGGAGTAACATAGGCCAGGTGGCGTTAGTCTACCATTTCCGGTTTCGGAGTTATGACCCCTGAGCGAAGCCGGTCTGTTCGGGGTTTGCGGCTACACTAGGTCTGCCCCGAGTCTGAAATTTGGGGTATAGGTGTAGCTCGGACTGGGGAGTAACATAGGCCAGGTGGCGTTAGTCTACCACTTCCGGTTTCGGAGTTATGACCCCCGAGCGAAGCCGGGTATCCTGCTAATCAGTACATAATTTACACTGTCTATAGTTACAAGCACCAAAGGAAAGACTACAAAAACCACAATCAATTGAATTATTAGGTTGGTTACCCTTATGGGTAAGATTTGATGTCACATTAGTCGAAATTCCTCCCCCCCCCCCGCAGCCAATTCATCAGAACTACCTGCTAGAATCTAATTGGTGAGATTAACATGCGGAGTCACGTAAGGATGACCTCTATTATTTTTGACGCATGCCGAAGGGACAGAGCCACGCCCAACTTTTTTTCGTGTCTGTGTGTCTCCTACGGGCCGCAATTCTTAACAGATCAGCTAGCCACGGTGGTTCAGTGGGTTCGATCCTTGCATTGGCCGAGATCGTTCATCAGGATTTTCCGGCGCCCCCCCCCCCCTTGTCAGTAATGCAGGACAGAGGGCCTGACAAGTGATAACGTTTAATCGTTCGGAAGGGATGAAAAATCAAAGACCCGTGTACACATGGCCGTGCACGTAAGAGTAGGCCGTAGTGCAGCAGGCCGGAAAGGTTTTCCATCATAGCACACTGTATAGCGTACACCCTTCTTCATTAGTCTAGAACAGTAGGACGTTAAAACCCATTTCATTTCATTCCATTTCTTAACAAATCTCTTGAAACTTTACATACCTATTCCTTATACCCTAAGGATGATCCCTATTGTTTTTGTTGAATGCCACACTCATTTTTTTGTCTTTGATTTTGGTGCATGCCCCGATCCTCTGGGGCAGACCCACGCCCAATTTTTGTGCTTATAGTATTCAGGCCGCAATTTTGAATGTATCACCTTGGATCTTGGCATGTGTATTCTGTATAGTCTAAAGACGGGAACTATTGATTTTGATGCATGTCCCAACATTTTTGTGTTTAGCATCTGAAGGCCACAATTCTGAATGGATTATCTAGGAACTTGGTATACTTATTCTTTATATCCCAAGAAAGGCAGTTATTGATTTTGGTGCATGATCGAACCCCCTTGGGTGGAGCCACACCTATTTTTTTGTTAATATTTTGTTCGTAAATACTCCACAGGTTGGAATTACAGACTTTGTTTCATTTCGGCATGATCCATCATAGAGTTGTACCTATTTATATTAGCCAATGTCCAACCCACGCCCAATTTTTGTGTTTTTTGTCTACAGGCTGTAATTCTGAATGGATCATTTTAGAACTTGGCATATTTATTCCTTATACCATAAGGATATCAACTATTTATTTTGGTGTATGCCCCGATCCACAGTTATTAACAGATTTTTTTCAAGTTGCCTCCCAGAATGCTTACAATTTAGAATTTAAAAGAATTCATTGAATTAAACCACGTGCTAACCATTCGGCCATACCCCCCCCCCCCGATATGTTTGAAAACTAATTTTAGATCATGGTTAGATAACTAACGACCAAAACCTAACAGTACTTTAATTGTTATTATCATGACATTTATCTGACATTTGTTTTATCCTAGAAAACTAACGATCAAACATTTGATAAATTATCAGTAGCGAGGCGATACTGCAATAAAAATAAAAAGGGTCAAATATCCATTAAAACTATAATAGTTCCTAGCTAGAACATTGCATGGTTCACAAAACCAGTTGTTTCTAAAAATGTTCAGCCCTTATCTGGAGCAGACTCTGAAAAAGATTTTTTTTTAGTATAGTACCGGTACCGGTAATTTAATAAAAAAAAGGAGTAGTCTAGTTAAAACAAAATTGCGTTTCCAACATTCTGATCATATGCCTAGGGCCTATTAATGGGCTTCCCTTATTTCAATTTTCAACCAAAATGTCTGAAGAAGATTTATTATTTAGGTATTTAGTATATTAATAGTAGTCTAATAAAAGAAAAAAATAGTCTATTTGTAATTGGAAAATTGACTTTCCAATATTCTGATTTGATCATTTCATAAGATTCCAACCCACAAAACGAGCAGTTTAAAAAGATTTTAACCTATTAATATTCGTATTAATTAGCAAATCTGATTAATAAAATAAAATAATTAAATTCGCCTCGACCATAGGCATGATGATGTCGTCTGCTGCTACTAGTCACTAGTCTAGTGCTAGTGCTAGGCCTGCTCACGAACAAAACAACTAACAACATTCGAATTCTGTTTGGGACCGATTTATTATTTAATAATAAATACATACTTATCGTCTAATCAATTCTTCTTTAAGGCCTGGGACACTTGCGTGTCTTCGGCTTAATTCTAATTTTAATTTACTCATGGTCCATGATGAGAAACTCAACATTTTGCTATGACTGATAGTATAGTGACGCAAACTAGTATCAAAGGGAGATAACTTACGGTGAATGACCCCCCCCCCCCCATTGTACCTACTCACTATCTATTTATATGCCCTATTATATTGATTGTTGAGTCAAAGTTGGCGGCCACGACAGGGATGTGGATAGATATGTCGTAGATTTCCGCGAAAAAGAGTCTATAGGAGATAAAACATACATTTTTTAAACGAAAAATATAGCTAAACATACTATTATTATTATTATACAACAAAGAGCGCACCTTATTGTTATATAGTCTAATTCATAAGAAAATAAAATAAAAGATACACCAGATAAAAGCGCTATTAATTATATTTAAATTGCATACGCTTTGAAGAATCAGATTTTTTGTGCAGAGGGGTAAAGTGGATAGATATGTCATAGATTTCCGCGAAAAAGAGTCTATAGGAGATAAAACATACATTTTTTAAACGAAAAAGTATAGCTGAACATACTATTATTATTATCATACAACAAAGAGCGCACCTTATTGTTATATAGTCTAATTCATAAAAAAATAAAATAAAATATACACCAGATAAAAGCGCTATTAAATATATTTTACTTGCATACGCTTTGAAGAATCAGATTTTTTTGTGCAGAGGGGTAAAGAGAAAAATCAAAATTTAAATAATAATTTGGGAGATAAAATCTTTTTGCCTTCTAGCCGTCAAAATAAGTGCCTGAAATACCATGACTTTTTGGTCTGGAGCCATTCCGGATTGTGTGTCAGATTTCGGTCATCGATTATTAATTGTATTATAAATTTTTCGAAAATCGAAATTTCTTTCAATTGACAAATGGATAAAACATTTAAAATCAGTGTAACTTAAAATCAGTGTAGAGAGAGAGAGAGAGAGAGAGGGGAATGGGGTTTAACGTCCACTCGACACAAATGGACATATGGTTCGATTCTATTTCAATAATTCGCCTGCGCGTAGGGGTCTTTAGCAGTGGGGGGAAACCGGGGGACCCGGAGAAAACCCACGAGGTTGGGCCGGCAATCCTACTCATTGTCACGTACAACCAGCGATTCGAAACCACGCCAGTTGACTCAATGACAGGCCTTATGATACAGCGCACACGCGCTAACCATTCGGGAATCCAACCCCCCTAAAATCAGTGTAAAATCAGTGTAATTTAAATAAAAGGTATCTAGAGCCACGCCATTCTGCTCTAAGCGCTACATGTGCTTCGGACAGATGTTTCATCAGTGTCATGTGATGCAAGATATCGCTCTTCAAAACTTCCTGGTTTGTTTTGCAATTTGTTTGGGTAAGACGTTATCACTCCCCTCCTATGTGTAAATGATAATATTAATTTGTCTAATATATAAACCACACAAATTTAACAGATATAAATACATGTTATTCCACAGATAGACAGACATTGAAGAGGCCCAATGAAGGGGGCGAAGTTGGTTTAGAGCTTGTCCGACTCCTTTGGGCATTTGCGCCCAATTTCTAATGAAAAAATCATGTTGTTCTGATTTTTAAGTGTTATTAAAGTCACCTAATGAAACTGACGAAGAAACAAATGACAAAATGAAATGAAGTTCACATTCATCGATTTATTCCAAATGATCGTTAGACTAAGTAAGGCACAGACTGACCATTATAAGGGTAAAATGATACCCGGGGTCAAACAGCAAAGTTACCACAGCATCACAACCAAGTCAGTAACGGGTAAATCCTCCTCTGTTTGCCAAACAAGCATTGATCCGACGTGGCATACTCCTAATGAGACGTCTAAGGTCATTTTGGTCCAGATTGTCCCATTCCTGTTGCAACGCAGCAGCAAGTTCTTGGACATTGGCAGGACGTTGTTGACGTTGACGTAACCTCTGTCCAAGCATGTCCCAGACATGCTCGATGGGGGAGAGGTCGGGACTCAGTGCTGGCCAAGGTAATGTGGTGATGTTCTGTTGTTGGAGGTAACCTGTAACGATCCTGGCCCTGTGACATCTTGCCACGGCCATGACGTCGTGCGAACGCCACAACATGGACTGCCAAGATGTTGTCCCGGTAGTACTGGCCTGTAACACGCCCTGCAACAACATGTAAAGCCGTTCTTCCAGCAACAGTGATGCCTCCCCACACCATAACAGAACCACCCCCAAATCGATCATGTCTGATGACGTTAACGTCTTGGAAGCGCTCGTTTCGACGACGCTACACCCTCCTACGTCTGTCCAAAAAATCAACAGTGAACCTTGACTCATCTGAAAACATCACATTGCTCCAGCGTCGATTATCCCAGTGTTGACGATCCCTACACCAACGACGTCTTGCCTGAATGTGATGATCTCTCAAACAAGGGATCACGCGAGGACGTCGGGCGCAAAGGTGACCCCTATGCAGTCGATTCCGAATCGTCTGGCCACTCACTCTCACACCAGTGTCTGTTTGAAGACGAGCGCTGATCTGATTTGCTGTGATGACACGATTTCTCAAGGCCAAGGTACGGATAAATCGATCCTGGGCTTGAGTTGTCGCCCTTGGTCGACCTGAGCGTGGTCTGTCCTGTACAGATTGTGTATCACGGTATCTGGACCATAGCCTGCTTATGACAGACTGAGAAACATTCATCGTCCGCGCCACAACCGCCTGTGTTGTGCCGATCTGTAGCATGCCAAGGGCACGTAACCTTTCATTTTGGGTAAGCCGACGCATATCAAAATTTGTTTTCTGGTCACTAAAACAATTAAACTGATGTTTCCACCCTGGAATTCAATGCCACAATGACTGTAACATTCAAAGTCAGAGTCGTGCAAATCTTGGGTTGGACCCCCATGATGATCCCAAGCATCACCTGCATTCCATGCGGTAGCTATTGGTGCGTTTGGGCGTCACATGTAACTGGAAATGTTTCTTCTGTTAGGTTCTATAGTGACTTTTTTCGTAGTCATTTGCATATTTTAGTATTATGCCCCCAAAATCAAATATCCCCTACTTTTTTTGAATAGTATATATCGTGTCTGAGATTTGTTACAAATTTTCCACACAAGTCAACATTTATCGACTTTTTGTTCAATCTATAAAAGCCTACATTCCTACAAAATGTTTTGTTTAGTCAAGTGAATTAAAAATTCATAACTATAAACAATAACTATAAACAAATCTGACTAAATGGAACAACTGAACAAGTTCACCTTGATGTTGACAAATGTGCCCCCCCCCCCCCCCTATATAATACAGAGTCACAATGAAGAAATTTTGAAAACTCATCACCTTCAATTTGATGTATAGTTTGTTTGAATTGGGCAAAAATTGACTGAGCTGTGTTCATTAGAAGCTACCAAACTCACAAAAGTAAGTTTTGAGAAAAAGCAAGTCAAAGATTTGGTAGGTTCCAAAACAAAATCCCATAGCAACCAGGCCTTTTATTTGCTGTTTTGTCGTTGAATATATCTTTCCGTGGGTTTTCAAGGGTGCTGAAGACGAAAATCGTAGTAAAAATTTGATCCGAGTATTTCCGCAATTTATTTGCTATTTTGTCGTTTAATGTTTTTTATTTAGGATGTCAAGGGTGCTGACTACGAAAATCGTAATAGATGCACCCCTTTCGTAACGAAACATCCACAACACATACGGCATAATATTCACATGATAGTGTTGTATTGAAGAACAATCTATACATTAGTAGTCTGTTGTGTATATTATAACTTTGGTGAGATTAACTCAATTAATTATCAACTTAGTGCCAGCTAGTGGTCAGGAGATTAAGATTGTTGATTGGATAATCACCAAAGAAGCCACCACAGCTGTACGCGTGTTCATTTAACAAGTGAATTAAAATAAGATTTTGCGTGTACGATAGGTCTATTAGAGGATACAAGTGGTCATTGAGGTAGGACGCTTATCAGAGAGCAAGGAGATTCACTGAACCGTAACAGCAAATCTATGAAATTTCTTGATGTTTTAGATACATCAGTGAGATCATAATTCCTTTATAAAGACTAAATTGGATATACATACTGTGAATCTGTGTTTTATATACAATGGAGGTGGATTTAGTAGCCTGGAGAATGATAATTCTTATGTACCATCATAAAACTGTCACAAAAAAATCAACACAAAGTTTGTCCGTGTTCAAAGTATAACAATCTCAATTATTATGGTCCTATCGCTTCTTATGATATTGTGTGGTGATGTGGAGAGCAGCCCCGGACCAGCAAATACCAGACAAGGCACCCTCAGTAAAACTGGTGAAGTTGTTTACCCAGAGAAAGAAAATGTAGGACACGACCTAATGGCTATGTTCCGGTCTCTCAAAAGTGACATCGCCGAACTTAAAAACCAAGTAAATGAACTAAATATCAAAGAAGAAGTTATAGAAATTAAAAGAGATGTGAAAGATTTAAAAACGGAGAATGAAAAATTGAATAAAAGAATGGATAACTTCGAAAACAGGGCTCGACGGAATAACTTAATTTTTTTATGGTTTAGAGGAATGTGGTGACCTGGAAACAAAAGAAGACTCGGATAAGTTGATAAGAGAAGTTCTCAAAGGTGAGGTGAAAATTGAAAGAGCCGATGACAAATCAGAAGTAAAATTTGAAAGAATCTATAGAATAGGTAGAAAAAAGAGCTCACAATCCCGACCAAGACCATTGTTAGTAATGTTCACAAGCCTTGGTGTCAGAGATGAAATACTCACTAAAGCTAAAAAGGAGCTCATAGACTGTAACATATCTGTGTCTGGGGACTTTTCCGAAAAAGTGAGAACAGTTCGAAAAGCATTAATACCTTCCTTAGTCCATGCTAAAACAAAGGGGAATAAGAAGGCACGTCTGAGCTACGACAAACTGATAATTAACAGCGAACCGTTCACCATTGACCTGGAAACCAATACACTGATATCACTCAGTTCAAGATAGCAACAAAAATTACCCAGGAAACCAAATACGTCAACATATCCAAACTGCGGTGATTTCAAATTAGAGATTATATTCTGGAACTGTCGTAGCTTCCTAAGGCATATCGATAATACGGAAGTTATTAATCTTATATCCTCATCTGGAATCATTGAAATCAGTGAATCTTGGATTTATGACACTTGTTGTTTAGAACTTGAGAATGTTGTGGACTCGCACATATTTTATCAATGTTGTCTTGAGAAAGGAAAACATGGAGGAATATTGGTGTTTGTGGCCAAATGTCTTGCTTCAGGTATACGACGCATATTCAGTGACCTGGATGATATGATTGTCTTATTTCTCGACAAAATCTTCTGCAACCTAGATAGTGACGTTGTTCTTATATGTGTGTATATATCCCCCGAGAACTCTGAATATTATAATGGGCGAGAACAGGATACAATGAGTGTGTTAAAAGATGTACTTATAGAAATTCGTACTTATTATGGACTTGTAGATATTATATTGGCCGGTGATTTCAACGGTAGGACGGGCGATCTAGAAGATTATGTGGAGAATGATAGTTTACGTTATATCCAAGATGTAGAAATATACGAACCAAATATTTTTAACATTCGTAGACACAATCTTGATAAAGAGATTAATAATTATGGACGCCAATTGATAGATTTAATGAAGACGTATGGAATCCATCTATTAAATGGCAGGTTCCCTGGTGATAGAGAAGGGAATTATACATGCTTCGCAAATAGAGGTAAGAGTGCTGTAGACTACATTGCCATATCAACATCTTTATTCCAATATATTGCAGATTTCTCTGTTCTCAATTTAGATAGGTCTGATCACTTTCCTATCAAATGTATTATTAATCTAAACACATCGAACAAGGCTCAACGTATAGAATGTGATACAGACAATTATACGTGTTTACAATATCGCAAAATAAATTGGAATACAATTAACCAGAAAAGATATATAGACCTGTTCAAGGATGATTATTCAACTGAACAGTTTAAGAAAATACACAGTGACACGTCTTTAAGTGTAGACTCAGTTGTACATATTCTCAACGATATTATTTACAGAGCGACAGAGACACATATGCTTAGAAAGAGAACTATCAGATATCAACAATCAGAACAACCTGCATGGTTTGATCAGGAATGTAAAAAGCTGAAACAAAATAAGTATGATTCAATAAATATTTTTCGAAGAACTAATCTAAAATCGGACCTGGATGTATATTTTGGATTGCGTGCGAAATTTAAAAGTGTATGCGATAACAAAAAACAATTACACGCCCTTCAACTACAAAGTTCGATCGCATCGAGTATTGGAGACCCATGTAGGTTTTGGCGAAATATTAAACGTGTTGTTAATCTACATCCAAATCCCCCTCCTATTAAAGCAGACCACTGGTTAGAATATTTTAGGAGATTTTTCTATTGCGACTCTGAACCCGAAAATCAAGGTATTTCAAATGTAGTTTCAACCCATGGTGTGCAAATGTGAGGACTGTGACTCATCTATGCCTGAAGAACTTAACATCCCAATAAATGACAGTGAAATAAATGTTTGTCTTTCAGATATGAAAAGCGGAAAACCGTCTGACATTGATGGAATATGCATTGAATTGATCAAAGAAGCAAGAATAATACTTGTCCCAATTCTTAATATAATCTTTAATAAAATTTTCGATTTAGGCACATTTCCAGCAGAATGGGGTACCGCGATGATCTGTATATAAGAAAGGACAAAGGAACTGTGTTGAGAATTACAGGGGCATATCATTACTACCAGTAATTAGTAAACTATTCACAAAAGTCCTGAATAAGAGACCCAGCAATTGGTGTGATGACCTCAATAAGATTTCAGAAAACCAGGCGGGTTTCAGAAAGAGATACAGAACCATTGACCACATATTTAGTCTACAGGGACTTGTGAGCAAATACTTTTCCAAAAAAGGCGGCCGCTTGTACTGCCTATTTATTGACTTCCGTTGGGCATTTGATTGTGTCAGACATGAATATCTGTGGTCTTGTCTAATAAACTGTGGTATTCTGAATATATTAAGGAATATATACCATAACTGCAAATCGTGTATAAAAACAGAACATGGTGTAACTGAAACCTTTCCGTGCTGCATAGGTACTCGACAAGGGTGTATTTTAAGCCCGGTAATGTTCTCACTGTTCATAGACCAATTTGTATCCGAATTAGAAAACCTAGGCTGCCAGGGTGTGTTCGTCTCTGAAAATTATGACAACGTTTTCTCACTTTTGTTTGCAGACGATATAAGTAATATTGCTGATACAGCAGGTAATCTCCAGAAACAATTAAATAGTGTAGAACTATTTTGTAGTAAATTTGGCATGTCTGTTAACAAAAGTAAAACAAAGGTAATGGTTTTCAGAAACGGGGGTCCGCTAAGAAGATATGAAAAATGGTCGTTTTCTGGAGATCCTATTGAATATGTCAATAATTATAAATACCTGGGTTTGGTGTTTACATCCAAGTTAGTCTGGACCAAAGCACTAGATACACTTAAATCCCAAACAAACAAAGCGCTTTCTATAGTCAAATGTCTGAGCAGGAAAATGAATGGTATCACGATTAATACAGCTTTAGAAATATTTTATAAAATGATGATCACCAATCTTGACGTACGGGTCTGAAATCTGGGGCCACAGTTATCAACAAAACATAGAGAATGTTCAAATAAATTACTTAAAGTATATTTTAAAATTGCCAAAGTATGCATGCAATGCGGTCCTTGGGGAAAGTGGGCGAAAACCACTATTCTGTACATATAGTATTAAATGTATTAAATATTGGGCTTGTCTAGCCTATTAGAAAGGAATGAGTGCAGATTACCAAAACATGTTTATATAATGTTATATCGGCTAGATAAAAGTGGTAGATGTAATTGGGCTACACATGTTAAGAATCTTTTATTTCGATACGGCTTTGGGTATGTCTGGATAAACCAATCTGTTGGTAACAAAGAATATTTTATTAGTCTATTTAAACAGAGAATAAGTGACTGTTGTACCCAAGAATGGCGTATTAATGTACAAAATAACTCTCTACTTGATAACTATTATGTATATAAGACAATTCTAGAAGTAGAAAGGTATCTACACAACTATGACAAATTCAGTCAAGCCTTATGCAAATTTAGATGCTCAGCACAAGATCTCCTGTGTATTAGAGGCAAGTGGGTAGGTCTGACTGAGAAAGATAGGACATGTAAGTCATGTGACATGAACCAAATTGAAAACGAATCACATTTTATGTCCAGCTGTCCCCTATACAGTAACCTTAGATCTACTTTTATCAACAAACATCTAAAAGCAACCTCACAACAAAACCTTGGGATTCTTATGTCAACTAAATCCATGACAGTTTTGAGAGATGTTGCAAAGTTTATCTATTTTGCCTCCAGAAAGAAAAAGGCCACCCAATGCAGTCACATTGTCCCTGTATAGTATACACTCTAAACCTGAATTACTGCAAATACGTATCATATTGCACGTTTCCTTTTATATTTTCACTTTACCTCGAAGAATTGATTGATATTTTATTATATTAATATCTTTAATTATTAAGACATACCTAGTATAGTAACTCATTATATCAAAGTTTATGACAATTGTGCACATTGTATGTATGTTCTATTGGTCTCTGACCTTGAAAACGTAATAAAACAGTCTATTATTATTATTTTCAGGTACCGTGACGTTATCAAAATATGAGTCCCTTAGTCCATGTGACAGACAGATTTTCATTACCAATTTGATGAATAGATTTAACCATGATTTTCAGTTAGCCTGGTGTCCAAAGTGTTTAAAATTGTTGATGGACCTCCGGGTCACTTTGCCAAATGTCAGTTTGGCGCCATCTTTAAAAATGGCTGCCATTTTTTGTTTGAAATGGTGCAAGTCAGGGAAATCCTCATAACTCCGCAACCGATTCGCCTATTGATATGGAATATGGCTCAAAATGTTCATAAAACAATTCTACATCTGTTGGTATATGATACATGTTGTTGAATAAATCATTTTTTTTTCAAAATCAACAGATTATTTTAAAAATACAGCGTTTTTGGTATGTTTTTTTCAATATTTATTCTTTAACTACAAAATCATGTTCTGACACATATAAACCGAATTATCTATTTGGTCAACTAAAGTGATTTACTAGACACCAGCAACAACCCTTACATTGAAATAATTGACTTTATTTGATTCCATTTTGCGGCTTGTGTATTTATCCTACTTTACACGAAATTTAGCCTTGGTCATGTACTGTCACTGTCACCAATATCATCTGACTGCACCCCATTTTCATCCTGCATGTTTCTACAGTTTCTGAACGGAAAACCACCATTTAGAAAGTGAGCATGGAGGTCTGGACATGTCTCCTCTAATCTTGTCATCTGTGCATAGTATACGGTATACTGGTAAGTAACGAGCGTAGTTCGTCTTGTCTAATCATGTTTCTAACACTGGATAAATGTAGGTACCAGTCACCTTCACGATCTGCGCGAATGAGCCCCACCAGTATATCAACCATGTCAAGATACATCATCCAAAAGGCTGCCAAATGTCCACTGTCATGCCGCAAAACATCCAGGTAGCAACCTAGTAGATGGAGTATCTTCTGGCAAGAGTCGTTATTCGTAGTACATTTCATGCATAGCCATCACAACACACAATGTTACCTCTAGGTGTGGCAGGTCGTATTTGTCTAACCATTCAACAAATCCCTTCCATACAAGTCTCATCAGCGCTTCGTAAGTTAGTTTGTGCAGACTAACAACTCTATTATACTGCTTTCCATCTAAAACTTTATTTATTGAACCCTCGGCTATTACCCGAGCTTCGACCGCTAGGTCCCGAAGTCCGGCATCTCTGAATAATTTCCCAATAATTGACATCATATTTCAAATAACGTGGAAATTACCAATCATCAGGAGTATATTCTCATATTTAATTTGTTGTTTCCAGGCCACCTCCGTTGCCTTAGCATACAGAGCCTGGTCCATAACAACAGCAATCTTGTTCAGGCCTAGTTGCTCTTGAATGGAAACAGACTGCGAAAGGATCTCTTGAACAGTCTTTAGTTCTGTCGCTGGCGAATTGATTGTGGGCAAGTACCCAACCTTGTCAGGCTTTACGGCTATATTGTCTCTCGTTTTGATATTGAATCCAGTCCAAGAGCTGTTTGGTTGACAGTGTTATGCAGTCTGGTGATTATCCATAGGAAATTTTTCTGCGTCGCCCTCTTGGATGCATCAGACAGGCGTACTGACAGGTTGGCAGACATCAGCACTGGAGGACCTGTCCTTTTGGTTGAAATATAAATGGGTAGTTGTTGCTCAGATAGTTCCAAAGAATACCGTTTCTTCTTTTTGTTGACAGTTGATTTTCTCTCTGGTGCACAGGAGAGAGTTTGTGGTTGAATAAGAACACCATTAACACGATGCGATGTGCCTCCACCACTTAGTGTTTCCTCCTGCCTGTCAATGTTGTCAAAGGCGAGGACAGTTGGGATGCATGTATGTGCCCATGAGGAAAGTGCGGGTTTGTTTTCATCTATACTGCTAATCTTTTCCACACATAAGACTGTATCTATCTCCTGTAATCATGTATAAGAACATGTGTGACCAAGGCGGTTCAATATCTTAATGAGTTCAACATTTCCGGTCAAAGCCTTGATAGCCCATGGAAGGAGGATATGCTTCGGAGTTAGAACACGAGCATTTGTAACTGCACTAACGATGTCTTGACCGAAAGATAGTGTCAGCCGGTGGGCTTTATCAGAGGTAACAGTCTGATTACCACCAATAAGCACGTTTAAGAACAGTTCAAGACAATCAGGAAGTTGAACATGGTCTTCAGTCAACTCCTGTGGACAAGGCGGCCTGGCATGAACTTTTACACATTCTGAAATTTTATCTCGTATTATTTGAGCAACCTGAACAATCAGTTGTTCAAATTGTTGACTGTGTTTGTATGTTTCAAGTTTGTCCTTCACATTTATATAGTCACAAGCAATGGCATCTGCTGAAAGGTAGTTTGGTATAACGTAAACATGGTTACTAGTACCAGTGGAGAAGAAGTGCAAAGTGTCACCAAATTCAGGCTCAATGTTTCTACGGATATGAGTTTTAGTTGATGGTTTAATTTCATCTATGCCTTCATCCTGTAACAGGGAAACTAGCTTTGAAGTAACGTCTCCCAGTGGGACAATACGAGGGTTTGAAAACAGATTGAGGCGGATATACCTGTACAACATTTGCAAAGCTTTAGCCTCTGCAATTTTATAGCTGCTACTATATCTCTCGAGGTAATTGCTAACATCTTTTTGTCATTTTTTTTCGGTTGCGACAGCTCAAATTGTCGCGACAGCTCGAAGTGTCATGTCAGGCCGGAGTTCTATTGCTTGAATCAACGATTCTCGAGTTGATATACCTTTTAAACATTTGTTTCTGCATTCACAGAAGACACATACTCTATCATATACACAAGTGGTTTCTGATGTGCCTTGACGTTATGATTTCCTTTGTGTTGCAGATTCTTTTCCCTCGTCATCAGCGAGCTTCTTGAATCTTAACAGTTCTTTCTTGTGAGTGAACCTTGATCTGCATTCACGTTGGTAAAACACATTTGGTATATTATTAGTTGGATCGTCTATTTTTAAAGTCAAGATCGGGTCGAATAGCCTAGTCTTTGCAGAGTCACAGAGTGTATGCCAGGAATCTGCATCTTTTGGTTTAACAAGTTCATCTGATGAAACATGCTCACCACAGATCAAATATGAAACCTGGTCAAGTTTCCGCCGTTTAGGAAAATCAGCCATGGTGACGACAGTTTGTTGTCCAGAACAGGATCTTGTCACAGCAAATTGAAAAATTCAATTGGTTCGTTTCTAGTTAGTGCATTGCTAGTTGTGATGTCATAATAGATTATGATGTCATAGTTTGCTTCAGGTGCCTATGACTACATAGAAACATACCCTAGGAACGCGGCATCTGCATGAAAATCTCAACTTTACTTGAATTCTCCATGAGAGGAACTAAATATGGTGGAAATTCACAGATTGGGTTGTTCATCATTGATTGAAAGTCTACTCAAGACTTAAGTGTTAAGTTTGCGGCCACCGCTGTACAGAGAGCGCTACTGAGCTTATACATTGTAACTTATAAAATAAATATTGAAAAAAAATATAAAAAACGCTGTATTTTTAGAATAATCTGTTGATTTGGAAAAAAATCTGATTTATTCAACAACATGTGTAGAATTGTTTTATGAACATTTTGAACCATATTCCATATCATTAGGCGAATCGGTTGCGAGTTATGAGGATTGCCCTGACTTGCACCATTTCAAACAAAAAATGGCGCCCATTTTTAAAGATGGCCGCCAAACTGACATTTGGCAAAGTGACCCGGAAGTCCAACAACCCATTTTAAACACTTTGGACACCAGGCTAACTGAATATCATGGTTAAATCTATTCATCAAATTGGTAATGATACTCCAAAATCTGAGATCTATCACATGGTCTACCTATAGAAATGTCAATTTCATAGTCAAGAAATGCTTAGTTCACTTTCGTGCATTTTGGCTTTGATGTAAATATCAACATTATTCAGAGGATACTCAATGGCAGAATCGAGAATCGTCGTATTTCGGCTCGTTGGTCGTTCTCATTTTTTCGACCCATGATGATAAGAGAATTTCAAACAATAATATCCAAGATGCATTGCTTACTTTGCATGCCGTTTGAAGAAAAGACAGTAAACGGAATTCATCTATCAATAAAATTTAAAGCCTATAGATTATTTTTTTAAAGATGATATGAGATATCAAATAATCACCACTAGGATTAATTATTCGAAGTAAATAATGAGTTGTCGACGACTTTATCATTGACCCGTGACAGTTGATTAGTAATAGTATTACTCAATGACACAAACCCGCTTGTCAATTAATTTACATAATCAGCCACGTGGTTTCGATTAATACTCAACGGCAATCTATATACGATCAGAATTTTTTTTTTTTCTGCCACTTATCAGAGTGAATCGCATGTAGGTACCCAAAAACATTATCGCCCAAACCAAATATTTATCGATAATGCCTTACACGCGGTGTCTCGGCCAATCAGCAAACGAGTTGTGTAGACAGCATGGTAACAGACGGAGTTTATTTATATTTTGTAGGGGTTTTAAAACTCGATTGTATCCGTTCAAAATCAATTCATCGACAATATTTTCATCATATTTGTAAACTAGAGATGCCCCGCTTTACAACGATGCCAATTATTATGCAAGAAGAATGACCGGTCGTCCCGCTGCGATCGAAGAAAAATAACTAATTTCGCCGAGAATTTTAAGAAATAGGACAGATTTAAGAATACGGTACTCTTACAAAACGTTCAAATACAGGTATTTTAGAATGTTTTATTGCCATTTTGATCTTTTGTGTCGATAGGCAGTATATTTACAGACTCATTTTTGTTAAAATCTCAATTTCGATCAAAATCAATATTTTCACGTGCCGGTATTTTGTCTTTATCTTATTATTGAAACAAGATATTTTTATGATATGATTCAACCGAAAGGTTCTATATATGCAATACAGATAATGAATATCTACATACATGTTAAACCAACTGTATCTATTCATTCTACGCCTTACGTCGAGCTGAATAAAGTATATGCCTTAATGTCATTAAAACATATATGGGTTGCTAAGAGTGTGTACCTAGAAGTTTCTACACCAAGTCCATTGCATCCAGATATTTAAAGCGTGTTAATAATATATTCAGATTTAATGGATGTATATCTACAGAATGTCAACAAAACACATTTGATTAAAGCAATTTTCTTTAACGAACTAAAGATATCATAAATGGGGATGCCTGAGCAGTGGATTCACATAAAAAGCAGATTTGATGGATGTATATCTACAGAATGTCCATTGTCCCAAAAACACATTTGATTAAATACGTTTTCTAAAACGAACTAAAGATATTATAAATGAGGAGTGGATTCACATCAAAACTGCTCTTTCTCCTTGTTTTTTTGGGTTTTTCTTTTTTTTTTTTTTTTTCTTTTTTTTTTCATATTGGCGAATACTCGTTTTTCGATATTCAAACATGCCCGAATCTACCATGTTGTCTAACGTTAACGATAGCATGACGCTCATTTACACACCCCCAAACGCGAGCACGCCTATCGGAGAAATCCAGAGTAAATCTGGACTCATTTGAGAACATTACACGCGCCCATCGACGATTACCCCAATTTCTACGCTGAATACACCATTGACGCCTGTTTGCCATGTGTTGGCGAGTTAATGGAGGCACAACACGCGGTGGTCGCGCATGCAAATGGGCTGCATGTAGCCGATTTCTAATCGAATTCCTGTAAGTTTACAGAAAGCTGATAGGCCGTTTGCCCTCGATTTCGCAGGACCTGTGTACGAATGTGTCGATCCCGGGCTTGTGTAGTGGCCCTAGGACGACCTGAACGAGATCTGTCATCGACATTGTTGGTACCGGTTCCACAGTCTGCTGATCACAGACTGTGACACATTAAGCATGTTGGCTACTGCTCGTTGTGCAGAACCCATTTGAAGCATACCAATAGCACGTAGACGTTCATCATGTTGAAGACGTCTCATTGCAAATTAAACGTAACACACTAAAACAAAGATACGCTAAACAGTAAATTTTATGCAAGAACCGATAGAAAAGCAAACACGGATCGGATAAACCAGCACACACCAGTTTTCATCAATCCTTTCTTGAAGTGTCAAATTTGACAATGAACCCCTCCCACGTGTATGGCGCTATTGCGTGTCGCACGTGTAGCTCAGTGGTTCTGTTGGGGTGATAAGTTCATCATCGGTGAACATACTCCCAAAGCATGCCATGACTACTTATGATTTCACAACCTGCATCGGTATTTGCATTTCAATATCCCCTCCTTTTTTGAAAAGTATATTTCAAGAAGTTGGTAAACTGAAGAGTGTTGTCGTCTGGGCCAAGTTTGCAAGCCGTATAGAAGGCCTTTGGACTGAAAGAAATTGTATAGATGTTTGAATATTATACGTTCGAGGAGTTTACTAATTAATCCATTGCTTTAACTGTAATATCTTAGCCTATTATTTAGCATAGTCTCAAGTGTTTTGTACAACGTAGAGGTCAAGCTTATCGGCCTGTAAGAACCGGTTTCACTTTTATCTTTTAATGGTTTAATTAATACCGGAAAATACCCTAAATAGGTAACCCGGAGACTCACACCCTAAATGGGTAACCATGAGCCTGATCCTCACGGTTTGGGTTAGGGTTAGTTCCCGGTTTATAGTATTGCCTTTCTCCGGGTTACCTATTTAGGGTGTTTTCCGGGCCATACTATATACCTGAAAACACCGGAAAACAACCGGAAAACACCATTTTATACTGAATACCGAAATACCGGAAAAACACTAAATACCGGAAAACATCCTAAATACCGGAAAACACCCTAAATAGGTAACCCGGAGTCTTGTGCGGTTTTGGACCAAGTGAGCGCCGATGAAGGAAGGTCAAGGTCATTACGATGTTCGTTTTACAAATAGCCCCCCCCCCCCCCAAAAAAAAAAATAAAAAATCCCATTTTTTTTTTCCAAAATTTTGTTGATGCCTATTATGTTTTGAATGTTTTAAAAGACGCAATCAGTCTACCTCCATCATTGACCATATTTTATTTTGTATTTTAATTTTCAGTAAATTTCAGTTGATTTCAGTGTTTCAGTATTTCAGTAACCCTATTTAGTAGTCCTCGTGTGTGGTTTTGGACCAGGTGAGCGCTGATGAAATAAATTCATTAACATACAAGCGAGCGATCGCCTACAGTCAAAGAAAAATTTCTTTTCAGATTTTTTTTAACAATTTCTTCCCCCAAATTTCTATCAAAAAAAAATTCAAATTTTTTTTCCAGTATTTTTTATCTGTAAAATTATTTTATACGGAATGTTTTTTTGTAAAACCAATTTTTCGGAAAAATTCGAATTTTTTTTTTTTGTGACAGACAATTTTTTTCGTCCAAAAAATTTTGGAGAAAAAAAAATCGGAAATTTTTTTTGGGGGTGGGGGGCTATTTGTAAAATGAACATGGTAATGACCTTGACCTTCCTTCATCGGCGCTCACTTGGTGCAAAACCGCACACAGAGGACCAGGCTCCGGCTTACCTATTTAGGTTGTTTTCCGGTATTTAGGGTGTTTTCCGGTATTTAGTGTTTTTCCGGTCTTTTCCGGTATTCAGTATAAAATGGTGTTTTCCGGTTGTTTTCCGGTTGTTTTTCTGTGTTTTCCGGTGGGGGGCTATTTGTAAAACGAACATGGTAATGACCTTAACCTTCCTTCATCGGCGCTCACTTGGTCCAAAACCGCACACAGAGGACCAAAATGTTTTTTTCCGGTTGTTTTCCGGTTGTTTTTCTGTGTTTTCCGGTATATAGTATTGCCGGTGTTTTCCGATATTTAGTGTGTTTCCCGGTATTTAGTGTTTTTCCGGTGATTTCCGGTATTCAGTATAACATGTTTTTTTCCGGTGTTTTCCGGTATATAGTATAGCCCAGGGCAAGTTACTGGCTTTATGTTAATCTACTAGGTTACGCGTTGATTTATTTCAATGAAATTCCGACATTCGTTTTAAAAATTTTTCACTGTGATTTTTAGCACTGCTGCCATCAGCAAACGTAGAGGAATGTTTCTAGAAAAACATTTACCTCTTATTGCGTGTATTTTTTCCAGACATCTGAAATTTTAGTTTTATCATTAGTACTTTTGCCTCTTAAACGACCTGTCTGGCGTTTGCATCGCATTGCTTATACAAAGATTGATTCTCTGCGGACCATACTCGAAATAGTTTTTTAAGTGATTTTTTTCCCGAAGAATTTTTCACTGTGATTTTTAGCGCTGCTGCCAGCAGCAAACGTACAGGAATGTTTCTAGAAAAACATTTAACGCTTATTGCGTGTATTTTTTCCAGACATCTGAAATTTTAGTTTTATCATTAGTACTTTTGCCTCTTAAACGACCTGTCTGGCGTTTGCATCGCATTGCTTATGCAAAGATTGATTCTCTGCGGACCATACTCGAAATAGTTTTTTAAGTGATTTTTTCTTCGAATTGACATTCTGGTGATCACCAAGGTTTTGTTGCGCCTTTAGTTTTCTGGCCTGTTGTTCTGGGGATTGAACCTTCTGCTACACTAAAGATCCCACGCGAAATATTTTCGGTGAATGTATTTATATGATCGTGTCAAACTACGCTTGGGTCGATTTCGTCACTAATGTTAAAAAAGAGCCCAGTTTGCTTGTTCAAGTTTCCATCCTTTTTTGCACGGGACTGGTTCTTTATTGACGTTTGAGTTTTTTCAGTTAAAGCTAAACTCCGATTATAAAACTACAGAAATAATTAAATACAAAAAAGGGTACGCCCAATACAACCGCCAGCATTGCGATCGCTTTGGGCGGACAAACACATAGGCAGGCCACGCCCATTTCCAGTATTCGCCGTGTCAACCGAAGTGTCCACAACCGGTTAGATATAGTCAACTACCAATTACCTTCTGACTGATTGGATTGAAGTCTTTCCACTATCAGCTCACATAAAATATTATTGCTACACAATTATTATGTCTGATCAGGTATATATTATTTTACTAATTAGACGGAATAAGTCAACCACAACAGAGTAGAAAGACTAAATACTTTTCTGCGTCATAAAGTCTAGTATTATCATTCCAAAATATCTCCAAAGCAGCAATAAAACTGTAGTCCTCTCCATAACTAATCCTTTATCAGAGGATTCGATCGGTTAGGATTTTTTTTTTTTTTTGTAATGTCCAGAAAAGTATAAGTTATGTCCCTTGATCGCTATTATAACAACAATCGGAAGTGAAAACTTACTTGATGGAGAGGACACTACAGTTTTATTGCTGATTTGGATATATTTTGGAACGATAACCACTGAACTGAACGTGTGACATACACGTGGGAGGGGTTCATTGTCAAATTTGACACTTCAAGGAAAGGTTGATGAAAACTGTCGCGTGCTGGTTTATCCTATCCATGTTTGCTTTCCTATCGTTTCTTGCATAAAATTTACTTTTTAGAGTATCTTTGCTTTAGTGTGTTACGTTTAATTTGCAATGAGACGTCTTCATCATGATGAACGTCTACGTGCTATTGGCATGCTTCAAATGGGTTCTACACAGCGAGCAGTAGCCAACATGCTTAATGTGTCACAGTCTGTGATCAGCAGACCCTGGAACCGGTACCATCAAACACACAATGTTGATGATAGACCTCGTTCAGGTCGTCCTAGAGCCACTACACAAGCCCAGGATCGATACATTCCTACACAGGTCCTGCGAAATCGAGGACAAACGGCTTATCAGCTTTCTGTAAACTTATAGGAATTCGAAAGACACCCCAAACGATTAGAAATCGGCTACCTGCAGCCCATTTGCTTGCGCGACGACCGTGTGTTGTGCCTCCATTAAATCGCCAGCACATGTCAAACAGGCGTAGAAATTGGGGTAATCGTCGATGGGCGCGTGTAATGTTCTCAGATGAGTCCAGATTTACTTTGGATTTAACCGATAGGTGTGTAAATGAGCGAGATGCTAACGTTAACGTCAGACAGCATGATAGTTTCGGGCGTGGGAATCACCATGACTGGCAGAACGGATTTTCATATTGTTCAAGGAAGGGTCACTGGTGTATACTACCGTGCCCTTTGCTCAACGTGCAGGATGATAATGCCCGTGCCCATCGCGCCCGTGTCGTGAGTGACCACCTCCAGCGTCACCATATTGTCCATATACCTTGGCCAGCCCTGAGTCCTGACCTTGCCCCTATAGAGCATGTCTGGAACATGGTCGGGAGACGTGTACGTCGACGTCAACCGACAACACTGCAAGAATTGGTCTTGACACAGCCAGGGGAGTGGGTCAGATTGCCCCAAATCGTGATTGGACGTTTGATTAGGAGCATGCCACGACGAATTGCTGAATGTCTGAGGATTGGTGGAGCAATTACACATTATTAAAAGAAATTTCAAAAACGTCCATTTTCACTTTTGACAGTGTATCTCTTTGCGAGTGAAATGGGGCCGTCAGATAAGCTGCCCATATGAACTGTTCATGTTCATGTGCAGGCAATTGGCCCGTTATTAACATAACCTCTAATAAAAACAGCCGTGTATTTCCGCAGTTTTGTATTGTTTCTGAATACCCCCTACTTTTTCTGAAGAGTATATATCCCGATGTCGTCACTGCGTTCGAGGCCCACAGATTGTCCTGCTACGCTTTCTTTGTTATCTCAAAAGTCTTTGATCGAGTATATCACAGTGGCCTGATACATAAACTAAAAAACTGCGGTATTAACGACGCGTGTCTTAAGTGACTATCAAGCTACACCAGTGACAGGAAACAGGGGAACGTAATATGTGATAATCCATACAAAACTACGCCATAACGCAGTACACTGAAATTGGATCTATACCATAGTAAATGCACAGCATTATTTCTTGGACTGTTTCACGATTTGGTAAACAACACGCCAGATCATATTAACATTAATATTAGTACAGTATTATGGGGTGATAACAACTTAAGCAATTCTCAAAATAATCGACTCATTAAAAAAAAAATATCTTAAAGATACATGATTTGGCAATGTTATTTAATTATTACTTTTCTTTATATTCGAAATAAACAGTAAAATTTGTTTAAAACGTGATTTGGGTCAACATTTTAAAAGTGTACTTCCAATACCATAGATTCTAGTGAGGTGTAAACGAACATTCGCCAGTGGTTTAAGAGTGGTCCTTATCCTAAGTTACTATTTGAAAATACACCTTTAAGCTTGAAATAACCACGTACCACCAGATTTTGCAACCTTTCGATATTTCCTCCTGTAAGATAGTTGCAAATGGGGTTAAAATTTTAAGATTGACGTCATATATAGATAGACCGCTTACGCCTAATGAATGGCCCGGGCCGCGATGACATGCAGCTCGATACTTCCCTTCCCTTTATTTACAAGCTATCACTGAACATAACGGACGTATTGTACTGTGACAGCTCTCTGTTCATCCAGGCGTAGCAACCAAGATAATTACACATTACGACAAGCTAAATGGAAATTTACTATATACTAAGATTTACTAACACGATAAAGTGGACGGTTTTATTTGTTGCTGTAAATCGACATCCAACTTTCATTCAAAATCTCAAATTATTATCTAAAGTAATTCTTTGTTTAAATACAAACCAATATGGCGGCTACAAACTATTTTGAATATCTGTTAAACACACCACTACCCATCTCTTTTAAAGCGATAAACAGGAGTAGTGGTAATAATAAAATAAAATATAGCGAAGTGGGCATAGTTAAGTCTAAGGATCACACAAAATCTATAGCTATAAAAAGTAAAACCATTGGCGACGAAATCAAAACCAAATGGGAAATAAAAGACACTCCCGAAATTAAAATATTGAAAAATGGGAACGTGCGACTGACGTTTGAAAATGCTAGCGATGAGGAAATGGCGTGCAAGATTGAAAAACTAAACCGAGTAGAAGTGGTAATTGCCCCACCCCTATCTCTCACCAATGAGCATGGCATTATTTATGTTGTCCCATGTGAATACTCAAACGAAGAACATTTAGACAATTTGCAAAGTAATGGATATCATGTTATAAATATATATAGGTACATAATCCCACATGGCACAAAATCGGGAACCATACAGGTAAAATTAGGCTACCAGATAAGAACATTAGTATTCTCCGTGTCAAAATATGTAGAAACTGTCAAAAGTTTGGACATAACGAGTCTCACTGCAAGGGTAAAACAGCGTGCGAGAAACGTTCATAATTGCACAGCAGTTATACCTGCTCATCTGAAGCATTAATACGTGTCAATTGTGGCGAAAGTCACGAGTCAACTGACAAAACTTGCTCAAATTCATTGAAATAAAATAATTCCCAGAATCCAATATACTAAGAACATTTCGTTTAAGGAAGCAAAATTAACTTTAATGTCATACAGGGACATACGAGAAGGGCGCGTTGAAAGGCAAAATATATTAACTAGTCAATCAAACTTAGATAAGGATAAACCGAAAGAATCACATAATTACTACACTCCAACTTTCATCGACAGAAACTCTTTTTATGAGTTTTTATTGGGAAGAACGCTTGGTGTAATCGCTTGTATAAATAGCTCAAAGGACAAGGACTGTGTAATTTACGTTATTAAACAAGGTGCAAAAAAGTAGATTATTGACAACCATCTAGAAATAAATAGTACAGTTCCAAATCACGTGATTAACAATACTCAGAGAGCTGAATCAGATACTGAGGTTTGTAACGGTGAGATGTTATCTGCTCACTCGGATGACCACATCTCATATGCAGCTAAAAAGACGAAAATATCTAACAATCGCTCAACCATCGACCAAGTCAAACGACGGGAAAGCAAATTACCCCTGAAACGGAAATTTCCGAAACGAACAACCTTCGTGTCTGTTCATGCCGAGGAAACATCGAACAAAGGACACGTACATAAACATAAAAATAAGAAGAATCCCAAGGCTAATGACAAAATAAATAAGAAAAATACTAACGAATACTCTAACTGACTCATTAATGAGAAGTAAATTTCTCCATTCAAAATAATCCAATAACTTACATCGGTATATTCAATAAGTTAACCATAATGTAATTAAATACTAATGGTCTCAGACCACGTGTGACATAATTGAACCACCTTGTTAGCAAATCCAAAATTGATATAATATGCATATGGGAAACAAAATTAGGTCTAACGCAGAAGGATCCAAAACTGCCTGGGTACACATTTTTGCGATGTTCGTCAGTGAATAACTATCATATAAGTTTATTAGAATAGACTCGGGTGAAGTTGAGGTAATCGGATTAGAATTAGCAACAACCTACAAACAAAATATGACCATAGTTAAGATTTATAATCCGTGTAAAATCATAGAGGAAGAAGCGTATCAAAAGAATATATGATCAAATAAATACTAAAGATAATAATAATGCCGGAGATAAATAATTTTATTGACAATTCTAATTTGGTTCCAATAGATAACGGTGACCCAACATATTTCGGTTCTGGCAACAAACTGAGTGCAACCCACCTTGATCTTACCCTAACATCTCCCAGTATAGCTTTAAACTGTAAGTGGCAAGTCATGAATAATACGCTGGGTACTGATCATCTAATAGTCTTAACTGAAATAAACTCCAACGTAAATAAAGAACCAGTACGTGCAAACAAAGATGAAAACTTGGACACGCCAATTGGGCTCTTTTTCGACACTATTGTGAAGAAATCGACCCAAGTGAAGTTAGACACGATGGTATACATACATTCACCAAAAATATTTACCGAGAAAATTTAGCGTGCGATCTTTAATGTACCAGAAGCTTCAATCCCCAGAACAACCGGCGGGAAAACCAAAGGCGCTCCAAAACCTTGGTGGTCCCCAGATTGTCATACAGTCGTAAATGCAACTTTTTCGTGTATGGTACACAGAGAATAAATCTTTGTATAAGCAGTGCGGTGCAAACGCCAGACAGGTCATTTCAGAGGCAAAAGCAAAGCATTGGATGGCATTCTGTGAATGATAAAACTAAAATTTCAAATGTCTGGAAAACAATACATGAAATAAGCGGCAAATATTTTTCTAGAAATATCCCTACTCGTAATTATGAACCCCAATCAGCCATGACAAATAGCGAAAATGGAGACCTGTTAGCGAAAACGTTTGCTGGTGGCAGTGGCGATAAAAATCACAGTGAAAAATTCTTAAAACGAAAGTCTGAATTTCATTGGAATAAACAATCGCGTAACCTAGCAGACGAACATAAAGCCATTAACTTACCTTTTACCTTAGAGAAAATGCATAATGGTTTAGGTGGTAAAATTGACTCGGCGGCTGGCGAAGATATAGCATGTTATATAGCATGTTAAGAAACTCCCAGGGTCATTACGTAATTTACTTCTAGAATTATTCACTAAATCATGGTCAGAAGGAATAGTTCCTACAAGCTGGAAAACAGCAACGCTAAGCCCATTGATTAAACCATTAAAAGATAACAACCAGGTCTTACAGGCCGATAAGTTTGAACTCAACAGTGTGCAAAACACTTAAGACTATGGTAAATAATAGGCTAAGATATTATTGTGAAAGTAATGGATTAATTAGTCCAATCAAGATGAGGTTACAACATGACATCATGATTTCACTGTCTAAAAAGAACAATTATCTATGTGCAGTATTCGCCGACCTGACCAAGGCATTTGACTTAGTTTGGGTAGATGGCCTACTTAAAAAAGTACATGGAGTAGGGGTAACAGGACGAATGTTCCACTGGATCGAGGATTTTCTAAACGATAGGCAAATAAAAGTTAATGTAGGTCTCTCTATAAGCAATAAATATGAACTCGAAAATGGCACAACCCAGGGTTCCGTTATAAGTCCGACACTTTTCAATATCATGTTTAATGACCTTCAGTCTAATAACTACATTTAAAAAACTTATTTCTGTAGCGGTCTATGCAGATGGCAGCTCAATCTGGCATTCAGAGAATAACTACGGTACGGTTAGAACGAGAATGCAAGACGCTTTAGATAAATTGTCGAAATGGTCCAATGACTAGGGATTTCGCATATCTGAAATTAAAACGGTATATATGCTATTCTGTAGGGATCAAAGGGAAATGTCTATGAAACTGGAAATGAACAACATCCGAATTGAATTCAAAGATCAGGCAAAGCTTCTTAGGATAACCGTTGATCGCAAAATGACTTTTATACCCCAATTGAAAATATTGTTAAAATATTGTTAATGATATATAGGTCCATGATAAGATCAATACGTGACTATGGCTGTGTTGTGTTTGCGAGTTCAAATAAAAGAGCTCTTCCTAAACTAAACAGTTTACAATATCAGGCAATAAAGATAGCAACGAAGGCTTCATTTGACATAAAAAGGGAAAGCCTGTTGCAAGAAGTAGGTGAATTGTCCTTCGCACTGAGGCGCAAGGAACTAACATTGAGATACTGGTCTAAGATACAATATCTTGGGAACAGCTGTCCAACATCTAAGTGTGCAAAAACATCAAGGATAAATTCAAAAAGAAATGTTAAATCAGAGACCCAACCGTTCGTTCACAGAGCAAATGATCTATTAAAAGACTTAAGATATTTTCGTATCAAGCCCCATGGATTTTATTAAACCCACATTATGACATAAGCCAGAGCAATGTTGTTAAGAAGAAAAAAAACCCCACAACACGCTCAAATGCTATCAAGGGAATTCCTGAACGAAAAATGGTCATCTCATGTGAAAATATACACAGACGGATCTCGCCATCCAAACACAACCAAAACTGCATTAGATGTAGTCATTCCTGAATTTAATGTTAATATACTATTCAAAAAAAGTAGGGGATATTTGGTTTTGGGGGCATAATACTAAAATATGCAAATGACTACGAAAAAAGTCACTATAGAACGTAACAGAAGAAACATTTCCAGTTACATGTGACGCCCAAACGCACCAATAGCTACCGCATGGAATGCAGGTGATGCTTGGGATCATCATGGGGGTCCAACCCAAGATTTGCACGACTCTGACTTTGAATGTTACAGTCATTGTGGCATTGAATTCCAGGGTGGAAACATCAGTTTAATTGTTTTAGTGACCAGAAAACAAATTTTGATATGCGTCGGCTTACCCAAAATGAAAGGTTACGTGCCCTTGGCATGCTACAGATCGGCACATCACAGGCGGTTGTGGCGCGGACGATGAATGTTTCTCAGTCTGTCATAAGCAGGCTATGGTCCAGATACCGTGATACACAATCTGTACAGGACAGACCACGCTCAGGTCGACCAAGGGCGACAACTCAAGCCCAGGATCAGAAATCGTGTCATCACAGAAAATCAGATCAGTGCTCGTCTTCAAACAGACACTGGTGTGAGAGTGAGTGGCCAGACGATTCGGAATCGACTGCATAGGGGTCACCTTCGCGCCCGACGTCCTCGCGTGATCCCTTGTTTGAGAGATCATCACATTCAGGCAAGACGTCGTTGGTGTAGGGATCGTCAACACTGGGATAATCGACGCTGGAGCAATGTGATGTTTTCAGATGAGTCAAGGTTCACTGTTGATTTTTTGGACAGACGTAGGAGGGTGTGGCGTCGTCGAAACGAGCGCTTCCAAGACGTTAACGTCATCAGACATGATCGATTTGGGGGTGGTTCTGTTATGGTGTGGGGAAGCATCACTGTTGCTGGGAGAACGGCTTTACATGTTGTTGCAGGGCGTGTTACAGGCCAGTACTACCGGGACAACATCTTGGCAGTCCATGTTGTGCCGTTCGCACGACGTCATGGCCGCCGTTTCATCTTCCAGGATGACAACGCAAGATGTCACAGGGCCAGGATCGTTACAGGTTACCTCCAACAACAGAACATCACCACATTACCTTGGCCAGCACTGAGTCCCGACCTCTCCCCCATCGAGCATGTCTGGGACATGCTTGGACAGAGGTTACGTCAACGTCAACAACGTCCTGCCAATGTCCAAGAACTTGCTGCTGCGTTGCAACGGGAATGGGACAATCTGGACCAAAATGACCTTAGACGTCTCATTAGGAGTATGCCACGTCGGATCAATGCTTGTTTGGCAAAAAGAGGAGGATTTACCCGTTAATGACTTGGTTGTGATGCTGTGGTAACTTTGCTGTTTGACCCCGGGTATCATTTTACCCTTATAATGGTCAGTCTGTGCCTTACTTAGTCTAACGATCATTTGGAATAAATCGATGAATGTGAACTTCATTTCATTTTGTCAGTTTCATTAGGTGACTTTAATAACACTTAAAAATCCCCTACTTTTTTTGAATAGTATATATCAAAAACGCTACCAGATGGATGCTTCATCCATACCACAGAATTAAAGGCCATATCCACAGCTCTTGAGTGGCTTGTGTCATCCACCGTTCAAATAGCAGTCATTGTGTCAGACTCCCCTAGCAGCATAAAGTCAATAATACATGATAAAACAGCATCTAGACCAGAAACTGTTCAGAATATTCGAGCAAGTGTCTGTTCCCTCCGAAAAAAAAAAAAAAACTGTAGAATTTACATGGATACCATCCCATGTTGGCATAGTAGGCAATGGGTCTGCAGACAATCTGGCTCGCAAAGGAATCAGCCTCTGCGAGACCGAAGACTTACAATATAGCGTTCAGGAATTTAAAACCATTGTTAAAACTAAGATTAAATCAGAATGGAAAACTAAATTGGCCAGAGCAAATACTTTTAGATTCAAATTAAATAACGATCTGGTTGTAAAGGCTGAGGTCAATCACTCATCTTGCAAAATTTGTGGATTAATCACAAGACTGAGAACTAAAGATTTAATTATCGACCATAAATATAAACCCGTGAAGTACGAAAGCGGCCACATTTTGACAGTTAATCATGTAGACTCCCAGTAAGAGGTTTAATTGAAGATGTCAAATTTCAATTTACCCTCACCCCCCCCCCCCCCACCCCGGGAATATGTCATAAAATTTATGAAGCGATCTCAAAATTCATAACAGAATCAGGAATTAACTGTTAAGTTAGTTGCGAAAAAGAGCACTGGTCATGAAATGACAACTGATTGTGTAGACCAGGCTGGCAGCTAAGCCAGCTGGATGCTTTAATAATATCAGAATAAATTGACATTAAGATAGGGAGCTATATATCTAGTTACAAAGGAAGGAACTATGGTTGTAGGACAGTATGGCGACTCAGCCTACTGTATGATTTAATATAATAATAAATTAGGGAAAATAATGTCAAAAAGAATAGGGACCTGCACAACCATTATTAACGAGGACAATGCATATTAATCAATTTAATTTAATTTATGTCTAAAGATGTAATGCCATGTATTATTTCTATGGATTTTTAAATTTATTTTTATTGCTTTGTTCTGTGTTGCTGTCGGCTCTTCGTTTTCTTTTCGGGTAACTTTTATCTGGGGATAGTTATGCGCAAGAAAAACCCTAATGGAATGCCTTTAACTTTTAATCGCTGACGCCGTGAACCGTATTAAAGGACTTATAACTTTTAACCATATGAAACTTATTGGACGAACAGTTTTCAATATGTAAATAATCCACGGGTCCACCTATGTGGTTTTTATTGCAAGCAATTTGATTTTCCACATAACGCAAGCGGATTCTTTTTCCACGCGGGTTTTTTTTCTATCCACATTGATGATGTCAAACATAAGTCAGCTGGACCTCTTGTTTTAACCTGGGTTTTTTTTATTATTACAAAGAAAGAAGATGACACGCCCTCTCTTCTCACGATAAACAGCAAACAACAACAAAAGCCGCGAGAACCAATGTAAACAATCAGCAAACTAATGGTGAACGTGTATCAATTTAAGGTGGATAATAAGCCTTGTCAACAAGCCGAACTGACAGATTGATACCATGGCTTTATTTTTCCATAGTTTTATTGGGAATGTAAAGCGTTAAACATTTTTTCATAGGAAAATATAAACTCGATACATTGATGGTACTTTTAGTATGAAATAAATCTATTATTTAAAATTTTAAAAAAAAGAATTCCAGTGCTTTATAACTTGGACTCTAACAGACCGTGTCCTACGATTGACAGAAATGTTTAGTTTGAAATTTTAGAGTAAGTAGTTTTTGTTTAAATATAATTTTGAAACTGCCACGCCCATTTTTTATCTTCATTGAGTGGCATTTTTTTATGTTGGAAATTTTGATACCGATATTTTAATGTATTGTTTGTGATACTAGTGGTAGCTATTGGAATATCTGCGACAACTTTTCTATATACATGTATATGAAATAATTAAAAACACGAAGATCACACATTTTTTACTTCATTATTTATATTTTTAAAAGTTACATAAACACAGATCTATTCTGGAGGGAAAAAAACTTTTAGAACGTATTTTTGGGGGAGGGGTGTACAAGCTTAATAGCAATAATAATGATTTGTTAGAAGCCAAAGAGGCATATTGTATTGACAAATATCGTCCAGCTTTAAATGCAAAATTGTAGTAATTTCATTGCATATAAGTATGCGAACAGAGATGTTCTGGGGCAAAAGTTTATGGCATATACAGGAATAGTTGTAATTGAGATATCTACTGGAAATTATGCAACAACTTTCCTAAGTATATGAAGTAGCTAAAAACATGAAGGTCGTATGTTTTACTTTATTATTTATATTTTTAAAAATGACATAAACACAGATCTATTCTGGAGGGAAAAAAACTATAATTTTAGAACGTATTTTTGGGGGAGGGGTGTACAAGCTTAATAGCAATAATAATGATTTGTTAGATGTCAAAGAGGCATATTGTATTGACAAATATCGTACAGCTTTAAATGCAAAATTGTAGTAATTTTATTGCATATACTATAGGCCTAGTTATTGTGGTCTGATTTGATATATAAGTTATGTTCCCTCTTTGTACTACTGTGTTACTATGACGTCATAGTCATTGTTGTTGATTATCTGAAGAACATGTACATGACAATAATAATATCAAATATAAATATTTTAGAATACCAAATTACAATATAAAAGTATGCAGCATTTATTTAATTTAGATTGATACTTGTTAATAAAATGCCATTCGTTATTTTCTAGCAAATTATTATCCGACCAGTTGAGTTTATATAAAGGGAATACCCTAAATTTTCCCTTTCCACATGTATCTAAGTGTTCGCTTAATGGAATCATTCTATTTTTGGGATTAGCGATGTGCGATCTGTGTAGGTTCATCCTTATGTTGAGTTGTGATTCAGTTTTGCTTATATACTCTTCATTACAACCTAGACATATTATCAAGTAATAACATTTTTACTAAGTAAAAAGTAGGCTAATGGATGAAAGCCTGGCAAAAATTCCTTCTTGACTTACAGTACGTGATTTTGGTCCTGTCGTTCGTTTTTTTTTTTAACGATTTCAAGATTGTTATTGTAGTTAGAAGAAATTCTGAACCTAATGACATATTCACGTCATTGGTTATTATGTTTTGATGAATGAATTTTCGAAGATTTGTTATTTACTTGAGAATGACACTTTGATATTTTAGGCCCAAATATAGGCCTAGTCTAAGTAGTTGATGGGTTTTTTTTTCTATTTAAATTTCTCTGTATGGCATAAAGTGTTGCGGTTTTGGTTAATTTGTATATATTACAATAGATATGTTTATTTCCGAAATTTTTTGTGTACTTGGGAATAACACTTCTGAGTTTAACACACAGTGTAGGCCTAAACTAAATAATATCTATAAGCCTAGCTTAGTCAGTTGATGTTTTTGGATTTAAACTTCATCGATATGGTCAATTTTTTTTATCATTTTTTTTTATAAAGGATTATGTTTGATATCTTCATCCAGGAGTGAATTTTCAACAATTTGTTATGAGTTACTTGAGAATGACACTTTGATATTTTAGGTCCAAATATAGGCCTAGTCTAAGTAGTTGATGGTTTTTTTTTTCTATTTAAATTTCTCTGTATGGCATAAAGTGTTGAGGTTTTGGTTAATTTGTATATATTACAATAGATATTTTTATTTTCGAAATTTTTTGTGTACTTTCAACAATTTGTTATGAGTTTGAGACACACAGTGTGGGCCTAGCAAAGAAGGCCTAGATGTTTTTCGGTATCCCGCCTCTTCTGACTATATTCTTATGCATAACTGTCAGAACTCATTATTAGTATTTCACACTGCGTATTATTATTCGGATTAAGCCGTTCAGTCTGAAAACCTGTTTTTATTATAAGATTATTATTATTCTTTTTCTGGTTTTTTGGGGGAGTCGAAGTGTGAATTTCGTTTTCCTGCAATTTTGATTAATAGGCTTAAACATTTATTTATGCTCCTAAATAAAAAATGTAGCCTATACTAAAACTACCTCAGATTTGTTTCAATTGAGAGAAAGACAGAGTGAGAGAGGAGGAGAACTAACGTATGGTATACCTTCAATAATTCGATTGTGCGTATGGGACTTTAGTAATGGCAGAAAACTGGAGGGCAAGGAGAAAACTCCCGAGGGTGGACAGGCAACACTACGTCCTTGTCACGTAGACTCATTAGATCGAAACATCGCCACTTGATTCAATAACAGACCTTATGATCTAAAGCGCACGTGTTAGATCACTCGACCACCCAAAACAGAAAGACACAAATGATTAAATCCGAAAGATTTCTAATTAGCAAAATGCACAGTTACTATAACAAAGTTTCATAACGATATCTTGTGATATGCTCCGGAAACGAAATTGGGATGGACAAAGCCCGTTTCAATATCTCGCTCTTACTTCCTCCGGCGCGGGATACTAACATACGATAAAAAATTAAATAAAAAATTAGTTTCTAATTACAGAGGTAACCATTATTCGATAGGCCTACTTTCGATTTAACCTATAGTCAAATGATATATTATTATTTGATTATTGCGGTATTTTTAATGTTAAAAAAATAAATATTGTCAATGAATTTACATATTGCGATTAATTGATTTATTGAAATTATTGTCTACCCCTACACTTGAGTGAACATGAAAATAGATTCCCGCAGATCTAAAACATATAAATCGGGCACACGCTGTACACTGTGGCTCTATCTGTAACGTAAGAATGGGTAACAAAATGGCGTCAATGACATCAGTTGGCTAGACTCTATATAAGACTCTGGTATAGACCAATGACGTAAACATTAACTAGACCATAGAACTAAATACACTGGAACGCCAACGAGCCCGTTAGAGCGAATTATGCTCGTCCTCGCATGCGCGAAGATAAAAGTGCCGTGTTTACTTCCGGTAGGCCTGACGCTTTGGCGGAGTATTTGGAATTACAGTTTATCGATGTCATTTTAGACGTAAGTGTTGGCTGAATTTTCTTAAAATGAATATTAATTTGGAAATATTCCAATGAAATACAAAATAAAATTCTGTTAAATGCTCATTTTTCATTCGTAATTGGTATTTGAAAGTAGCCTTTGGCTTGTATAGTTCGGCAAGTGCCGGTGTCAAATCATGCGGCAATTATTAATTCATGAGAGAAAAAATAAGCTTATCAATTTAGAATAAATCATTGGCCAATTATATTTATTCCCAAAATAAGAATTAATAAAAAAAAGTCTATAGAATTCTGTAGTACCCATTCTATTCCTACAGAAAACTGTAGTGATCCAATTGCCAAACTACAGAATACTACAGTATTAATTCCTTTACGAGTAATACGGCATAACTCTAGAATTTTCCTACAGAAAATGCAATAAAAAAAAATCTATAGGAGACTATAGTAGATTGTCCTATAGAAATTTTGCCAAAAATCTGTAGGAAAAACAATAGGATATGCACACGTAGAAGGTGTTCTGATTTGATAAGTAGGTAATTTGTGATATAGGCCTTGTAATATATTCCTACATATTTCTATAACAGGGTGATCAGCTGTCAAAAAAATAAATAATAATTGTGATGTGCAGGCAGAATATGTCACTGCATTTTTTGCAGATTTGTAAAGTTAAAATAATATAGACCCACTAGGCCTCATTATGCCCTGTCTATTTCTAAAAACAGTCATAAGCTGTCAAAAAAAAAGTCACAATATGCTGGCAGAATTCTCTGAGCATTTAAGGAAGATTTGTAAAATTAAAAAAATACTAGGCCTTGTAATATAGGCCTACATATTTCTAAAAAAAAAGGTGATCAGCTGTCAAAAAAAAGTCATGATAAGCAGGCAGAATATTTCACTATTTTGTGAAGATTTGCAAAATTAAAATAATATAGACCTACTAGGCCTCATTTTTATATAGGCCTACCTATTTCTAAAAGTGATCAGCTGTCAAAAAAAAGTCAAAATATGCAGGCAGAATTCTCTGAGCATGTTATGAAGATTTGTAAAATTAAAATAATACTAGGCCTTGTAATATAGGCCTACAGATTTCTAAAAAAAAAGGTGATCAGCTGTCAAAAAAAATTCATAAGCAGGTAGAAAATTTCACTGCAGTTTTTGAAGATTTGCAAAATAATAATATAGGCCTACTAGGCCTCATTTTTATATAGGCCTACCTATTTCTAAAAAACTGTCAAAAAAAATATCAAAATATTCAGACAAAAAATTTCACTACATTTTGTGAAGATTTGCAAAATCAAAATAATATAGGCCTACTAGGCCTCATTTTTATATAGGCCTACCTATTTCTAAAACAGTGATCAGCTGTCAAAAAAAGGTCGAAATATGCAGGCAGAATTCTCTGAGCATGTTATGAAGATTTGTAAAATTAAAATACTACTAGGCCTTGTAATATAGGCCTACATATTTCTAAAAAAAGGTGATCAACTGTCAAAAAAAAGTCATGATAAGCAGGCAGAAAATTTCATTGCATTTTGTGAAGATTTGCAAAATTAAAATAATATAGGCCTACTAGGGCTCATTTTTTATATAGGCCTACCTATTTCTAAAACAGTGATCAGCTGTCAAAAAAAAGTCAAAATATGCAGGCAGAATTCTATGAGCATGTTATGAAGATTTGTAAAATTAAAATAATACTAGGCCTTGTAATATAGGCCTACATATTTCTAAAAAAAGGTGATCAGCTGTCAAAAAAAAGTCATGATAAGCAGGCAGAAAATTTCACTGCATTTTTATATAGGCCTACCTATTTCTAAAACACTGTCAAAAAAAAGGTCAAAATATGCAGGTAGAAAATTTCATTGCATTTTGTGAAGATTTGCAAAATTAAAATAATATAGGCCTACTAGGCCTCATTTTTATATAGGCCTACCTATTTCTAAAACAGTGATCAGCTGTCAAAAAAAAGTTAAAATCAGACAGAATTCTCTGAGCATGTTATGAAGATTTATAAAATTAAAATAAATTGACATTTACAGGGAGGAAGGCGTTTGCCCACTATCAAGGAGATTTGGATTTTGATGCAGATGTTTGTTGAGAAAATTGCCTGTTTTCCCTTTTTGTCAGTGGTGCATCAGGTAGCATTGCATATACTGTATTATGGAAGCATGAAGGAGTGCATTAAATATCAAAACTAAGTTTGGATTGGCACCAAGTACTGTGGATCAGAATGAAATAATTTTTTTTATTAAAAGGAAATAATAAATTTGAAATATGAAAAGTTGTGGATTTAAACGTTTATAATATGTGTATTTGCAATATAATAGAGACCCACAAAATGTAAAGACATTACTATTCTGAACTATGCTTATAGTGAAGTGACACTGTGTGAAGCTAATGTTTTTAGGATCTCGAAAATTTGCCCAAGAAAATATACCATAGTTGCATTCACATTGAACCTTAAATTTGTATAAATTTATGACAATTTCACACATTTGATCAGAGAGAAAAGTTACCAGATTTATGCATATTTTTATTCACCCTATTGTAAATTGTGATCCGTGTGTCAAAGTTACAATAAATGGTTTTATGTAATCATAGAGGAGGGAGTGGGTAAATTTTACAGTTTACTGAATACACCTGTACCAGTACACACAAGAGCTGCATATCTTATGAATTGAATAGAAATTGACTTTAAACACATTGAGGAGAATTCATAATTTCATTGAGTGGACAAGATAGACAGTCTCTATCCCTAGTACATTTTCAAAATATTCACAATAATCCAATGATTTCATTCATTATATTTATTAAAATTATTTCCAAAAAATAGAATGTGTAACTGAAAGTGTATAATGTACAGTCAGTTGATAGCTGAGTCTATTCCAATTTTTCACAAGAAATATATTTCAAAGTCTTTCAGGCACTCGCATAACAGCCTGCTTTTCATTCAGTGCAACAACTATTTTAAAGTTAGGATTTAGGGATGAATCAACACTCAGTGCGGGTGGTTATTTTCAAATTATATTTTATTGTCCTTCTTCCATGTTAGAAATTCCTTGTTCACATCAAATGAAAGTTCTTCATAAAATTAAATACAATGGCTTTTGTATTATTGGTCTGAAAAAAAAAATACATATTAATTATTAGTAGTAGTATGTTTGAACATAAAATAGAGTTTCTTCAGGGATTTCTGTGTCTACAAATTACAAATAAATTTTACAGTTGAATAAAGAGAAATGCAGTTTTAGTTATACTAATATAATTTATGCATAAATTAAAAAGGCAGTTGGTGTCAGACTTTACAGATGGGTTTATATTCAAATCAGACTCAATACCAAGAAAGTACGACCGATTTCAGGTAATGCCATGGGAATTGGCACAAGAAAAACTTTCTTCAATCAGCATTATTCACTTGATAGCTCTTTTAATTTTACTCAAACAAGGCCTTAATTTATATACAAATCCACTCCTTCAATGACACAAATCTGATATCCTTTTCTTCTTGATTATCATGTGAATTTTTTCACAAAGAAATAACATTCAAAAGGAAAATTCCATTTGTACATTTTTCTTTGAATTAGATCAAATAATTTAAATTTAAAAACAAAATACCAGTATTCCTTTTTTTGTACTTTTATTTTATTAGTTCCCCAATATTGTAAAATTAGAAGTATGGTTGTGCTCACTGAAATATTACTAAATCAACTTTTTGAAATTCATTCACATTCCTGACAGGCCTATAAGTCTATAGTAAACAAAAGGGTTTGGTACGTAATTCCGTCCCCGACTTAAACCAGTCATTACATTATTATTTTGTAAATCGATTCATTTATGTTTTCTCAAAAAAAAAACGATGACTTGATTGTATGAATTATAGGCCTAATGACATTAGTGAATTTTCAACATACCTGTTTATAAAGACAGTGCGCAGTTTGTAAATTGTACTGTGCTGGCAGCCAGTCGACGTCGTCGCTTCCAGTTCTTCGTCATTTTACAACTCTCCCTGTTGCATTATTTATGACATTTTTTTTTATTATCAATAATAAATGATGAGCGAAGATCACAACATTTGTTTGGAGCGAGGCACAAATGAATAAATATTTAATCCAATTCACTCGCTTGCTTTCAACATTATCAGGCTAACAAAATTACGTGATAATAACAATATACCGGAAGTAAACTGGGCACTTTTTCGAAGCACGTCACACAGCCACAAATTTTACCGGAAGTAGACGCTCGTTGGTGTTCCAGTGTATTTAGTTCTATGACTAGACCGATGGCGTCAGTCTGTTTACTAATGATGTAATGTCCAATCAGCGCTGACTTCCTGTTCAGGCAAGAAGAGCCGATAACTTGACGTTTTTAATGTAAACGCTATACGTTATCCACTTTATTTTTCTTGTCAATTCGTTTGCAAAAAAATCGTTTGCAATTGATTACATTTGAGATTTTTTTTTTAGTTTTTACCGTCCCAGCATAGTACAAAATTGTAGTTTTATATATTTTGAACTATAAATAACATCCGTAAACATTTCCCAGGACCTATGAATCCGTCCTGGCGCGGTTTTCTGCAGACGACTTCCAATACAGTCCAAGTTTTAACAGTTCCGAGTTTTAGGTTTTGACTCGATGTTTTACCGAAAAATCGGAAAACAAAATCGGAAAAATAATTTCGACTTTCGTCCTGTGCCGAAAACTCTGAAAAAATAATTCCGGGTTTTCAGCCAGGACAGAAAGTAGGATTGTATTCCCCGAGTTATCTGAGTTTTCGTTTTTTGCATAGTGTAAAAATTCGGAATTTAAAAACTCGGAATTTTTGTTCTTTTTCTATAATGTTCTGTTTATATCTAAGGGGGCTGGGTTGTGGATTGGCCTAACGCGTGCGCGTTATGTCATAAGGTCTGTCATTGGGTCAAGTGACACTCCAAGCTTGTATTTGACAAGGAGTGGGGTCGCCTTCTGCCTGAACTGGATATCCATGTCGAAGCTATTGAATACAACCATGAATTATCCAATGGCTGTATTGAATGGCTAATTTGAATAATATTTGCTTGTATTTGCATGTAGTTATAGAATAAAAAAAGGTTTAATTGTGAAATAATGATATGAGATTTCTAAGAAAAGAAATAATAATTTCATTTGAATTCCGAATAACGAAACACGCTCTGTCTCGTTATTCATTATTCAAAATTTGAATCCCGAATAACGAAACACGTTCTATTTCGTTATTGACGAATAACGAAACAGATGTAACTTCACACTGCTTATTTCTAGCACCCTTACTGCGCAGAATATGGCTTTTAAAATCGGCTAAAGCAAAGCATATGCCAGGGTTATATTTGTATTCCACCATGCCTACAATTAAGTACAATATGCCTAATGCGCGTCCGTGCGTGACCACAATTACCCGGTTTTCAGAATAATATATAAATTCTTATCTGAAACTATAATGATATGAGATTTCTAAGAAAAGAAATAATAATTGCATTTAAATCATGAATAAGGAAACATGTTCTGTCTCGTTATTCGATGTTTGAATCCCGAATAACGTAAAACGTTCTGTTTCGTTATTGGCCAATAACGATTAACAAAACACGATTTAACTTCACACTGTTTATTTCTGGCACCCTTACTGCGCAGTATATTGCTTTTAAAATCGGCTAAAACAAAGCAGAAGGCAGGGTTTCATTGGTATTCCACTATGCCTACAGTTAAGTACAATATGCATAATGCGCGCCCACAATTACAAGGTTTTCGGAATAATATACTCTTCAAAAAAAAGTAGGGGATATTGAAATGCAAATACCTATGCAGGTTGTGATATGATAAATAGTCATGGACACTTGACATGCTTTGAGGGTATGTTCACAGATGAAGAACTTATCGCCCCAACAGAACCACTGAACTGCACGTGCGACACGCAATAGTGCCACTCAACGTGGGAGAGGTTCATTGTCAAATTTGACACTTCAAGGAAGGGTTGATAAAAACTGCCGTGTGCTGGTTTATCCTATCCATGTTTGCATTCCTATCGGTTCTTGCATAAGATTTACTGTTAAGCGTATCTTTGTTTTAGTGTGTTACGTTTAATTTGCAATGAGACGTCTTCAACATGATGAACGTCTACGTGCTATTGGCATGCTTCAAATCGGTTCTACACAGCGAGCAGTAGCCAACATGCTTATTGTGTCACAGTCTGTGATCAGCAGACAGTGGAACCGGTACCAACAAACACATAATGCTGATGATAGACCTCGTTCAGGTCGTCCTAGAACCACCACACAAGCCCAGGATCGATACATTCGTACACAGGTCCTGCGAAATCAAGGACAAACGGCCAATCAGCTTTCTGTAAACTTGTACCAAGTCACATGAATTCGAGTTACACCCCAAACGATTAGAAATCGGCCGGGGGGTTGGATGGCCAAATGGTTAGCACGTGCTAATGAGTCAACTGGCGTGGTTTCGAATTAGACTATATAACAATAAGGTGCGGTCTTTGTTGTATTGTTGTATTTCGAATCCCCGGTTGTTTGTATTACAAGGAGTAGGGTCGACTGTCCAACCTCGTGGGTTTTCTCCGGGTCCTCCGGTATCCTCCCACTGCTAAAGACCCCTACGTCCAAGCGAATTATTGAAATAAAAAAACCCAAACTATTATTAGTCCCGAAATGACCTAGTTTGTGTCGAGTCGACGTTAAACCCCATTTCTCTCTCTCTCTCTCTCTCTCTCTCTCTCTCTGCACTGATTTTAAGTAACACTGATTTTAAATGTTTTATCCATTTTTCAATTTAAAGAAATTTCGATTTTCGAAAAATTTATGATACAATTAATAATCGATGACCGAAATCTGATTCTTCAAAGCGTATGCAAGTTAAATATATTTAATAGCGCTTTTATCTGGTGTTTTTTTTTTATTTTATTTTCTTGTGAATTAGACCATATAACAATAAGGTGCGCTCTTTGTTGTATGATAATAATACTAGTATGTTCAGCTATACTTTTGTTTTAAAAAATGTATGTTTTATTTCCTATAGACTCTTTTTCGCGGAAATCTATGACATATCTATCCACTTTACTCCTCTGCACAAAAAATCTGATTCTTCAATGCGTATGCAAGTTAAATATATTTAATAGCGCTTTTATCTGGTGTATCTTTTATTTTATTTTCTTATGAATTAGACTATATAACAACAAGGTGCGCTCTTTGTTGTATAATAATAATAATGGTATGTTCAGCTATATTTTTCGTTTAAAAAAAGTATGTTTTATCTCCTATTGACTCTTTTCGCGGAAATCTATGACATATCTATCCAATTTTCCCCTCTGCACAAAAAACCTGATTCTTCAAAGCGTATGCAAGTTAAATATATTTAATAGCGCTTTTATCTGGTGTATCTTTTATTTTATTTTCTTATGAATTAGACTATATAACAATAAGGTGCGCTCTTTGTTGTATAATATTAATAATAGTATGTTCAGCTATACTTTTCGTTTAAAAAATGTGTGTTTTATCTCCTATAGACTCTTTTTCGCGGAAATCTATGACATATCTATCCACATCACTGTCGGGGCCGCCCGTCAAATTTGACATAACAATCAATATAATAGGGCATATAAATAGATAGTGAGTAGGTACAATGGGGGTCATTCACCGTAAGTTATCTCCCCTTGATACTAGGTAGCGTCACTATACTCTCAGTCATAGCAAAATGTCGAGTTTTTCATCATAGACCATGAATAAATTAAAATTAGAATTAAGCTGAAGACACGCAAGAGTCACGGGCCGTAAAGAAGAATTGATTCGACGATAAGTATGTGTTTATTATTAAATAATAAATCGGTCCCAAACAGAATTCGAATGTTGTTAGTTGTTTTTTTCGTGAGCAGGCCTAGCACTAGACTAGTGACTAGTAGCAGCAGACGACATCATCATGCCTATGGTCGAGGCGAATTTAATTATTTTATTTTATTAATCAGATCATGGATCATGCCGAAATGAAACAAAGTCTGTTAATAATTCCAACCTGTGGAGTATTTTCGAACAAAATATTAACAAAAAAATAGGTGTGGCGCGACCCAAGGGGGTTCGATCATGCACCAAAATCAATAACTGCCTTCCTTAGGATATAAAGAATAAGTATACCAAGTTCCTAGATAATCCATTTAGAATCGTGGCCTTCAGATGCTAAACACAAAAAATGTTGGGACATGCATCAAAATCAATAGTTGCCGTCTTTAGACTATACAGAACACACATGCCAAGATCCAAGGTGATACATTCCAAATTGCGGCCTGAATACCATAAGCACAAAAATTGGGCGTGGGTCTGCCCCAGAGGATCGGGACATATGCACCAAAATCAAAGAAAAAAAATTAGTGTGGCATTCAACAAAAACAATAGGGATCATCCTTGGGGTATAAGGAATAGGTATGTAAAGTTTCAAGAGATTTGTTAAGAAATGGAATGAAATGAAATGGGTTTAAACGTCCTACTGTTCTAGGCTAATGAAGAAGGGTGTACGCTATACAGTGTGCTATGATGGAAAACTTTCTCCGGCCTGCTGCACTACGGCCTACTCTTACGTGCACGGCAATGTGTACACGGAACTTTGGTTTTTCATCCCTTCCGAACGATTAAACGTTGTCACTTGTCAGGCCCTCTGTCCTGCATCACTGACAAGGGGGAGCCACGACGGAAAATCCTGATGAACGATCTCGGCCAATGCAGGGATCGAACACGCGAACTCCAGGTTAGCGAGTCAATGTCTTACCCACTGAACCACCGTGGCTAGCTGATCTGTTACTGGTAGATACTTACCAAATGTCTACAGATCAAAACCTTAATTGTAATACGCAAATTATTTATTTATTTATTTATTTATTGACCTGCAATTATTGCAGATTACAGTGTGTTGGGGAAACACGTACATCTTGCAAAACTAGGTTCACTAATCATAGATCTGCAGAAAATTCTGAAAATGCACACAAACTACTATATCAACATTTTAGGCAAAATCCCTGTAAGGACTTTGGATACAGAGTACAAATAAATCAAAAACTTCCCCGTTCAGGACACTCATTAATGGCAATATTGATCCTGCTGCTACACAAAAAAGAACACACGCCGAGGAAACTTGGATAACAAAATTACAGACTAGTTACCCTTATTAAACTATATGTTAGTCCCGAAATGACCTAGTTTGTGTCGAGTGGACATTAAACCCCATCTCTCTCTCTCTCCCTCTCTCTCTCTCTCTCCAGAAATCGGCTACATGCAACCCATTTGCATGCGCGACGACCGCCTGTTGTGCCTCCATTAACTCGCCAGCACATGGCAAACTGGCGTCAATGGTGTAGGCAGCGTAGAAATTGGGGTAATGGTCGATGGGTGCGTGTAATGTTCTCAGATGAGTCCAGATTTACTCTGGATTTCACCGATAGGCGTGCTCGCGTTTCGAGGCGTGTAAATGAGCGTCATGCTAACGTTAACGTCAGACAGCATTAATGATTCGGGCGTGGGTCTGTTATGGTGTGGGAGGAATCACTATGACTGGCAGAACGGACTTGCATATTGTTCAAGGAAGGATGACCACACCCTGGCACCGATAGTTCTGCCCTTTGCTCAACGTGCAGGTCGACGTTTCATCTTTCAAGATGATAATGCCCCTGCCCACCACGCTCGTGTCGTGAATGACTACCTCCAGCATCACCATATTGTCCATATGCCTTGGCCAGCCATGAGTCCTGACCTTTCCCCTATAGAGCATGTCTGTGACATGATCGGGAGACGTGCTCGTCGACGTCAACGTCAACCGACAACACTGCGACGAATTGCTGAATATCTGAGGATTGGTGGAGCAATTAATTACTCATTATTAAGACAAAAATGTATCTCTTTGCGAGGGAAAAATGGTGCCGTCAGATAAGCCGCCCATATGAACTGTTTATTCATGTGTAAGCAATTGGCCTGTTATTAACATACACTGGTTACTTCTAATAAAAACAGCAGTGCATTTCCGCAGTTTTGTATTGTTTCTGAATATCCCCTACTTTTTTTAAGAGTATATATATAACTTCTTATCTGAAACGATATTACTTATCTTGCTTTACAACTGCAGTATAAATCCGTAATTTTATTGTGGTTTATTTCAATATGAAGTTTGTGCGGTGTCTGACTTTACGGCATCGAAGGCCAACATAATATTGTGGAAAAAATTGAGGCCCCTCTGTAGAACTCCCTTTGATAAATCATCGGCATATGGCAAAAAACACACGGCAATATAACCAGGAATGCGAGACATTCAGCCGTCATATCGGAAGTAAAGGTTGGGGGGCCTATTTATTTTTCACATTTTTACATTTCCAATTCTATGATGTCATTTTATAATATAAAAAAATCTAATTCAAATATGAAAATTATTCTACTTCTAACAATCAATGTAAATCATGAATGGGCTCCCAAAATATAACGATATTAAAAATCGGATAAGAATCAAATGGTGGGCCCCTCTTGTATTTCGTAAACGATCAAATTTGTTTACAAATTTGTCATACTTTTCAAGCGCTTTACATTTACTTCTAGCCTAACGTGGGGGTCATGATACAGACTAGGTCAATTCGTAATGCAGAAGTACAAGTTCTATGTGAACACCAACACGCATTTACAAAATGGAAAAATGGGTCGCAGCCATAGAGTTATATATAGAAACGTGACTCCCATGCCAACAACATTAAAGGTTTGCGCCCGCATGGAGCGACGGCCGCCATGTTAGTTCCGGGGAGGTTGAAAGTAAATACCTGGATGTTCACTATGTTATCGCATCATTCAATCTGTGTCCAACTGCTTTAAAAGGTGCACACATATTAAATCTTTAAATTTTTGCTTACCCAAATATTTATTGTGTAATAGAAATAATAATAAAGATCCATGGAATGACTTGTCTCCGGGCCCATCTTTAACTTGAAGGTTATAGAACCATTTAATTTGACAGGTCAGCGATCTCGACCGTAATGTCTCTACGTCAACTTCACCTTCACTTTCTCTCCTAATATTAATCTTTTAAATTAGTGCGATGTCCCCGATATTTTTTATTTATACAGTAAATTTGTGAAATTGTTTTAGAAATTTGTGGAACTAATTTATACAGAGTGAAGAGAAATGATTTTTTTTAAACAATAAAAGTGAATAGAAATCAATAGCCTGCAGAATTATATATATGGCCTATGTACCGGTATTTTTATTTAGTTGTTAATCATTTTATTTTAGAAAATTAGGGAATGAAAAATGAAAAAAACATTACTTAATAGACTACGTAAAATCTTGTATTTCTACTTACCGGTATTTATTTATTTGTTAAGTATTTTTAGAAATTTACTGAACTGAAAAAGGAAGATAAATTAACAGCCTGCAGAGAAATTAATATTTTTAGACCAATAGGCCTAAAAGTCAACATAACTTATTAACCTACAGAAAATGTTGTATTTGCATTAATCAAATTGTTAATTATTTAAGAAAGTTATGGAACCTTGATTTAGAAGTATTATTACACAACGAACTATGTACGTAAACACTCTTTTACAACTTTCCTAGCTCTAGGCTTATGTATCCCGACACTGATTGAGTGCTTATATTAGACCTACGAGTAATTATTTATATCAGGAAAAAACACAAGCTGAAAAAACACAAAATAACTCCCAAGTTGAACACAAAAAAGAATATTATTTTTAAAATAAAAATTTAAAAAAGCGTTTTGAAAATATCAAATGTCAAAAGGCCTAGTTGCGTGGGTATGGGTTTGGTTGTTTTTGCTTGTTGGTTTTTAAAAATATTAAAATGTATTATATATTTCTTACAAGGATTTAGACCTTCTTTTACTTTAAAGTGGCGTTTAGTGTGGGTCCTCACCTAAAGATAATGACATAAATCGACTGTCATTGACGTTGTTTACACTGACAGCTGAGTTGGACACTATAACCTAGTGTCGGAAAAATGAGCCGATTTTTCATAGATCTATACACTGAAAAAAACTTGTGTTGGATCTCAACACAAGTACTTGTGTGAAAATTATTCTACACAAAACTTGTGTTGTTTTGCATTGCATTAACACAAACTTGTGTTCTTTTTAATGCATTACACAATTAATGTTGTGTGGGTTTTTTTTCATATAATTAACACAAGTAATGTGTAGACCGACAATAAATATTTTGTGTTTTTTGAAAATTGAACTCCATACAAAGTCTTAATTCGGGGGTCCACAAGTATAAGAAAAGTATTTTTTTTACTCAGACGATATAGCCAGACAGACTTGAATGCTAATTGGTGTTTAGAGGTCTGTAGTTAAAATAAAGTTGTTGATTAATTTATTGACCCAATAAACTGGTAGATTAAGGGATTGCATAATAGGCCTGGTGAGCATGCCCGGTGTGATTTTAACAATTGACTCTAAATGCGTTGACAAAAAAATGGGTAAAACTCTTATTTATGTAATTGGTTGATAAAATCTACGTACTATAGACTACATTTTGTCTGCGATATCACCTCGGTGGAAGCGGGCGTTAACTAAAGCTATTTCACACACATACATTTACCATTAACAGCGTGCTGAAATAGTTTTTGAGTAGTGGTATGATTGACAAATGTAATGGTCACAGACAGAGAATATAAGACCGCAGGTTTGTAAATATTTTTAAAAAAAATAATACGATGTATTTAATTTAGCTTTGATATTTGTTTCTATGTAAATAAGTATTTCGTTTTCTAAAAAAAAAATCCCCGGAAGTTCATGTTCACCGCGGGGACAGTGACAAAATTTCGGCATGTTATAATTGAATCTGTCTATTTTTCCTGAAATCGTGCTTAATTAACATTAGTTGTTCGGAGGTAATACTCATTTTACAGAATCACATTAAACCAGAAACGGCTCGACTTGAGCCAGCCAGCAGGTAAGAATCTGTTTTGAAATTATACCTAGGTAGAGCGGATTGATTTGGCCGGGGAAGAATCGATTATAAACATTTGGGCAAGAGTAGACATAAACCCGAGCACGGACTAGAAAATAACTTTTTACACTTTTCTGTTAGTTGAAATGTTATCTAATTTCTGTTTTTAAAAAAAAACAACAAAAAAAAAACTCTCTTATCAAATAAGCAGATATTTTCACCACACACTCCGTTCAACCTCTGTATAATATTATTTCACTGATTCAGTCACAGTTAAATCAGTGTCGGTGGACGTTTCTGTTTAATTTCATTATTTTTTCCAGTCAGTGATGCTATATGTGAATCTTTCCACCTTCCAATTTTAAACAATTATTGAGAATTTACCAAGGACTCCATTGTCATTGATTCATTGAAGAAACACTGGTAACGATTTCATTTTATTTTTATATTTTCTTTTTTTTATTACCAATGTCCTACAATTATTAGTGTATGTGAAGATAAAGTATTTATATGGCACTTATATACATGTATTATGTATGCAACAGAGACAGAGATGGAAATGACATAAACAAGGCCTTACATGTACTTGTATTTGCCGAATCAAGTAGTCCAAGATGTGTATCTATTTCCTATGCATACCGGTAATCAACTACGACGAGTAGCCTACTTCTGTTTCCACCTTCTCCCCACATAGTGCCCCATTCTACATGTATTAAGAATAATTGGTATGTTGTGTAATATTAATTCTGCCTGAAGAGTTGTTGTAGAATGGGTCCTTATCTACTTACTCGCGCTAGGTCGTTTCGGGACTACGGTATATGGTTAAATTTAATATGAATACTTCCTTTGCGCGTAGGGTGATTAGAAAAAGGAGGAAACCAAATAAAGGACCCAGAGAAAATTCAAGAGGTTGGAAATGAAATGTGTTTTTATGGCACGTCAGCTCCAACCGGGCTATATTGCGCCAAACATATGGTGAATATTACGAGACAGGCTAAATTATATCACAGAAAAACATAATATGCATAAATAAAAACAATATCACAGTTAGTAAAATTAAAAATAAAATACAACTTTTATGCTTATAAATATTGCGGTAAATAGTATTGTCGCTATTCAATTCTAATAGAAAAGATTGTTGTAATGCTATTTTGGAATCTAAAATTCAGTTTAGTATAGTAAAACTGTACACGTACATGTATGAACACAGACAGAATCTTAGTTAGATATAACTGTCTCATCTGTGGCAAAGCAAACGAACACATGAAATTAAAGCCTAGCTTAGGCATGGGCCTGAGGGGCCCAGGGCCCTGCGGATTAGGGGGCCCCGCGGTTCATGGCAAAAAGAGAAAAAAATCAGAGGAAAGTTTCCCGGAAATTGATCAAAAGGCACGAGGGCAGAGACTGAGCTATCCCTCAATCTTCTCTGTGTAGTACCACAGACTTGTATGCCATTCGGAACTGAATAGATTCCGTATATGATCATATATTATGTAATTATTCTTGTATTACAGAACGTTTAAATGTGTGCTACGCATGCGTGTCATTCAAAAAGGGTATGAAATAATCTTTTTGTCGCGTTAGGGACCCCGCAATTCTAGTCAAGCCCAGGGCCCAGCTCCGATTAAGCTGGGCTTTGCATGAAATAAAACAAATGTAATTAAATGAAATTAGAAATGGCTATTGATATTGTGGAAGCGTTTTCTCACAGAGCTTGGTAATTAGACAAAGGCTATGTAAGTACCACGCATAATTGTTTTTTGAATCAGGAACTGGTTCTAAATGTATACACTTGGTAATCTAGTTCTTCTTTTTGGGGCAATGTCTAGGGCTCTGCCATTTCAAATACGATCAACATGAAACTCAGGAGGCTTGTTTGGTTGATTTTCTTAGAGTTTTGATATATAACGTCAATACTATAAGATGGATGCAATGTTACACCCTTTCATAACAAATATTATAAAGCGTTCAAATACATGAATTTGTAAAACATAAATAATATCATATTATTATACTGTTTGCAATACTGTATTCACAGTTGCCTTAGTGGAGCTAATTGATAAATCAAATGATTATTTTTTCATTGTTATTATCATTGGCTTCTGACCCATTGATGCATAATAATCTGCCTGGGTCTATAATTGGAAAAGGCACAATAAGTATTATGCAAAGTTGAAACAATAGAGAATCAACATGTGGCAAAATGAGTTGTTTATTTAAATATTCTGAACCATAAAAAGTATATTTATTGCCTATTACAATGTATAATATTTTTTTCAGACTAGAGAGCATTTGATGTATGAAAAAAACAACAAGAGAACTCAACTATATACCTTTTGATGATTATTAAGCCATCAAATTATTTTATGATTTTGAAAAAGAATGTAGTGAATGTAAAAGCAATTAAGTTACCGGTTGCATTTGGCCTGTTATTTAAATATTTTATTTTTGTTTTTAATGTTAAATATCCTTCCCAAACACAATTATATTTTAATTTTATGTAAAATATAGTCTGTAAAGTGACCTATAAATCACTAAGAATTTGGTCGGAAATCATAAAGTATTAAATAGGCATTATCTCGAAACCAAATGCAGATCGAATATACAAAGAATTACAAAAAAAACCTGAGGTGACTTTCCCTTGCTTATGAAATGAAATGGGATTTAACATCCTACTTTTCTATGTTATGAGGGTATTTCTGCCCTGGTAGTTAAGGTGACTTTACCTCGCTTATAAAATAAAGGGGGGTGTGTGTGGGAGGGGGGGTGTGTGGGAGGGGGGGGATGGTTAGGACGTGTGGGCTGTATCATAAGGTCTGTCATTGAGTCAAGTGGCGTGATTTCGATTCCGCGGTTGTACGTGACAAGGAGTAGGGTTGCCTGTCCAACCTCGTGGGTTTTCTCTGGCATTAATTTAATTGTTCATATAATTTTATGAATCAATAATCTTTTAATGAATAAATAATAATTTAGCACAAAATTATTGTCATGTCATTTATCAAACATTACAGTTAAAACAGAACAAAAGGAGGGTCTGCATGGTAAAGGCTGCTATACTGGATATAAATTGGTTAAATACAACACAAGTTTTGTTGGTGGTTATACACAAGTTTGTATGAACAACACAAGTTTCATAAATTTTAACACAAGTTTCAAAAATGTCAACACAAGTTTTAGAAATTCCAACACAAGTTTCAGAAATTTTAACACAAGTTATGTGTAGATTTTCACAAAAATTTCAACACAAGTTTGTGTTGTTTTATAAATTTTAACACAAGTTTTGTGTTGTTTCAACACAAGTTTGTGTTGTTAAATAGAGACACAAGTATTTTTTCAGTGTATGATAAATCAATCTAACCTGCCGAAACGCTATTCCACTAATACAAAATTCGTGCGTTAGCAGCGAAAACAGCAGTAACTGTCTGGCATATTGATCAAACACGAGTTTTATAAGAACTATAAAGATGGTCAACGTCCATAATTTTCTTAAACAAATAAATAAATAAAAACCCAATTATTAAAGTAACGATGCGCATTTATGTTGGCCTACTCAAATTGATTATTCATTATTTAATAAAGAAATCAAAATACTAATATCCCTGCTTGGATTCAGTCGGATTTAAAAGAGGTCCACCAATAAATTTTCGCGGGCAAAAAAGCGGTAGGCTTATTACATACACTGTAATTCAATTCCCGTAATATTTACGACTAATTCGCTGGCAGCTAGGTTGCCAAGATTTTGTCGATTTTACGGCCTTACCGTAATTTTTACAACCTTAGCGTAATTGGTCACAGATTGTTCGTAATACCTTGGCAAACTAGCTGCCTGTCATTTAGTCTGTTAAAGATCTGTTAAACACTGTAGCCTCTATCCCATTAACATGCCAATAGTGGACGGACGGACATGAGTGACATTAGTGTGGGAGTATAAAAATATACAAAAGATGAAATATAAAAAGTTTTAATATAAGAATACGTTTTCAATGGAAACGCAAAACATTTTAAAATGGAGAAATTTATAATTAGCAAAAGGCACACCTGCTATAATAGGTTGATAAGTTTCGTGAAGATACGATGAAATATGCTCCAGATTAAAAATTGTATACCAAAAACCAAGTCAAATTTGTATCCAAAAGAAACGGAAAATAGTTTAACCCAAGACATCTCTAATTAGCTCTAAAATCGGTTGCTATATGTACAAAGTTTCAAAAAGATAACTTGAGTGGTTTATGAATACAAATTGCATACCAAAAACTAATTCAAATTTTTATCCATGGAAATGCATAACAGTTTCAATCCGAGAAATTTCTAACTAGCAAAGCCACAACTACTATAATAGGTTAATGTATCTACTCAAACCCATTAAAAACGCAATGCCTATTGCGTGAAATATTTCTGGTAAACGTTTTCTTGGGAATTCCTATCTTATGGCACATAGGTGAGCCTTGTGATGGGTCTCTTTTTGTGGAGTTCTGGGTTTGAATCCAATATTAGTTCTCGGTAATGATCTTTGTTCGTGCAAAAGCAACCTTTGTCTTTTTTCACGATTTTAAGCAGTCCCACGTCACACGTTTTGCACGTGCATTCATTGCACTCTGGCCCTTTAAATACAAATCAAAATTTCAACATTCATCACTTCGGAAAAATGCCACGCCTTACACAAACAGGAACAGAGCTATTGGCATGCTGAATCAGGGGGCTTCACATGTAGCTGTCGCCAGACACTTTGATGTCCACCCATCGACCATTGCTCGCCACTGAAAGAGTTGCCGATCGACCCTGACCTGGAGCGCCACCTGTAACAACCGCTGCTCAAGATCGCCACATCCGACCACAGCATCTGTGCAACGGGTTTCAGTCAGCTACTGTTACTGCCAGGGGAACGGTTGGAACACGGCAATGTCAGATCATCCCTCAAACAGTCCGAAGGCGCCTGGCTGCTCTTTGGTTACGTTACCGTCGACCACACCAAGGTCAAGTCCTTTTGCATCCTCGTCGACTTGCCAGACAGCAATGGGTCGCAAATCAGGGGTATCTGCACAACACACCATGGCGAAATGTCATTTTCTCGGATGAATCCCGATTCAACCCCAGTTGTCCTGATGGACGTCATCGTATCTACCGACGTCGACATGAACGCTTTGCTCGTAACTTCGTGCTGGAAAGGGATCGTTGCGGGGGAGGTGGCGTCATGGTTTTCGCCGCTACCAACGGCAATTTTCGGTCCCAGTTGGTGGTGGTCCAAGGCAATCTCAACATCGTCTATAGTATTTAGGAATACAGTTCACTCAAGCATTATTACACAAGGTTAGTCTAGAGTACAAACTTTTCAACTACATCCAAATTCCGAAATAGAGACAGCCAAAAAGATCCAGAAGAGAGATGGCTTCGAATCAAAATGATTCAAATAGTATAAATGATTTTCTTGATAATGTCTCAAAGGACGATGGGTCGTTACGATCATTTATTGGTGAATTGTTCAAACGTGAAGTGATAATGACCCAAATTGTACACTTAATTCAACCAAAATTAACCCAAGATTTAGTTAGCCGCATTTACCTCTTAGAAATTAGAATTGATGAACTTGAACAATATTCTAGAAGAACATGCCTTAAATTCAGTGGTATTAGTGAGGGAGCTGGTGAAAATACAGATAATCTCATACTTGATATTATAAATAACCATGTTTAACAGTTAACCAAATCGGTCGTACACACAGAGTTTGATCTCGTAATAAAGATTACCACAGAGATATAATTGTTAGATTTATCAGCTACAGGGATCGTGCTGCAGTATATGGCAATAAAAAGAGGCTAAAACAATTCAACATAGCAAATAAAACAAAAATCTTTATTAATGAAGCCTTGACACATAGAAAATCATAGCTGTATAAAAAGACACGCGAACTCTTCAAACTGAATAAAATAAAATAAAAACTGCTGGACATATGACGGTCGAATATATGTCAGAAATCTAAATGATGACAAAAATATATTAATCAATTGTGAAGATGACATCAATCAGTTTTATGATACACCGATCTCCTGTCATTGAATAGTGCATCAGCCATGTTAAACCAACAAACAGCTAGATCAACTTTATCCGTATCCACAGCTCAGCCCGTTAATACGACAACAGTCCTTGTTAGATAAAGTTTTATTTACTTCTACACCTAATCCAAAACCGAATGAAAATGTTAAATAAGGTTGATTATAAATGATCATACAAGTAAATACTTAACATCAACATGTTATGTGCGCCACAGAACTTCCAAATGTATTTTAAATGCAAAAATGCATGCTGCTTACTTAAATTCCCCAAACTTTAGTCGTTTGTAACTTGATTACTATTAATTTACAAAGATTTAATAATTACTCAGCATGAACGAAATAAAAGTAGTGTTGAATGAAAGATGATAATATATCAGATACTACTATATCTTGATGAAAGTTCTCTTAAATTATTGAAGTTAAACAAAAAACAAAACAAAACAAAAAAAACCTTATTGTACTAATACAACGATGATATTGTAGTTATTGACACAACCTATTATAGCTATATTGACCATCTTATTACGAACTAGGATCAATTAAATTATACAAAAATATTGTACTACACAGTATTCTACAACAATGAAAAGTATACTCTGACATTGAAAATATTTGTGATATTGATCAAATAGTACACTTTTATGCAAGAGTCCCTGTTATTGTAGATGTAAGTTCCATTGGATTATATTAAAGAATATTTAGATTACTTTACCTACTTACATATATGAATAGACCCCCCCCCCCCACACACACACAGATATATATCTTAATATTATTCGACTCCAAAACTTGAAAGAAAAAAAGAAAGTAATTTAACTGTTGGAGGTGTAAACTCATACCTCGATATAATTATGAATTGGTTTGACATTGTAAATACTGTTCTGGTGTTTTCTTTATTATCATGTAATATACTCTTCAAAAAAAGTAGGGGATATTCAGAAACAATACAGAACTGCGGAAATGCACTGCTGTTTTTATTAGAGGTAACCAGTGTATGTTAATAACAGGCAAATTGCCTACACATGAACATAAACAGTTCATATGGGCGGCTTATCTGACGGCCCCATTTCACTCGCAAAGAGATACGTTTTTGATTTTTGTCTTAATAATGAGTAATTGCTCCAACAATCCTCAGACATTCAGCAATTCGTCGTGGCATGCTCCTAATCTACCGTTCAATCAAGATTTGGGGCAATCTGACCCACTCCTCTTGCAGTGCCATGGCCAATTCTTGCAGTGTTTTCGGTTGACGTTGACGTCGACGAATACGTCTCCCGATCAAATCAAACACACACACACACACAGATATATATCTTAATATTACTCGACTCTAAAACTTGAAAGAAAAAAAAGAAAGTAATTTAACTGTTGGAGGTGTAAACTCATACCTCGATATAATTATGAATTGGTTTGTGATTGTAAATACTGTTCTGATGTTTTCTTTATTATCATGTAATATACTCTTCAAAAAAAGTAGGGGATATTCAGAAACAATACAAAACTGCGGAAATGCACTGCTGTTTTTATTAGAGGTAACCAGTGTATGTTATTAACAGGCCAATTGCCAACACATGAACATAAACAGTTCATATGGGCGGCTTATCTGACGGCCCCATTTCACTCGCAAAGAGATACTCTGTCAAAAGTGAAAATGGACGTTTTTGATTTTTGTCTTAATAATGAGTAATTGCTCCAACAATCCTCAGACATTCAGCAATTCGTCGTGGCATGCTCCTAATCTACCGTTCAATCAAGATTTGGGGCAATCTGACCCACTCCTCTTGCAGTGCCATGGCCAATTCTTGCAGTGTTTTCGGTTGACGTTGACGTCGACGAATACGTCTCCCGATCAAATCAAACACACACACACACACAGATATATATCTTAATATTACTCGACTCTAAAACTTGAAAGAAAAAAAAGAAAGTAATTTAACTGTTGGAGGTGTAAACTCATACCTCGATATAATTATGAATTGGTTTGTGATTGTAAATACTGTTCTGATGTTTTCTTTATTATCATGTAATATACTCTTCAAAAAAAGTAGGGGATATTCAGAAACAATACAAAACTGCGGAAATGCACTGCTGTTTTTATTAGAGGTAACCAGTGTATGTTATTAACAGGCCAATTGCCAACACATGAACATAAACAGTTCATATGGGCGGCTTATCTGACGGCCCCATTTCACTCGCAAAGAGATACTCTGTCAAAAGTGAAAATGGACGTTTTTGATTTTTGTCTTAATAATGAGTAATTGCTCCACCAATCCACAGACATTCTGCAATTCGTCGTGGCATGCTCCTAATCAACCGTTCAATTACGATTTGGGACAATCTGACCCACTCCCCTTGCAGTGCCACGGCCAATTCTCGCAGTGTTGTCGGTTGACGTCGACGAACACGTCTCCCGATCAAATTAAACGTAACACACTAAAGTAAAGATACTCTAAACGGTAAATCTTATGAAAGAACCGATAGGAAAGCAAACATGGATAGGATAAACCAGCAAGCGGCAGTTTTCATCAACCCTTCCTTGAAGTGTCAAATTTGACAATGGAGCCCTCCCAAGTGTATGGCGCTATTGCCTGGTAAGTCAAATAAATTTTAAAGTGTTTCTAACGATAGTAAGTAGTAAGAAGCCTTTAATTTCATAAAATTGTAAAGTCACGTGGATCACGTGACTTTTGAGCATATAAAGATGAAAAACCTGAAAAACACGTGCAAACACAAACTCGTGAGGTCAATCGATGCAAGTTTGATTATACTGAACACGCACACGTAACTTGAACTGGAAAAACAAATTAAAATTGTTATTTTCATCTTTGTTAGAAAATGCTGCGCCTTTCAAATGTAGAAAGTCTACGTGCTATAGGTAGGCTCTATGCTGGTCAGTCTGTGGTCACTGTTGCAAGAGCCTTTAATTGTTCACGCCAGACAATAATTCATCTTAGAATGAGAGTGCTTCAAACTGGAACTATTGCCGACCGCCCAAGGGCGGGAGCGCCACATGTGACGTCACTCCAGGAAGATCAAGCAATACGAGGTCAATCGATGCAAGTTTGATTATACTGAACACACACACGTAACTGGAAAAACAAATTAAAATTGTTATTTTCATCTTTGTTAGAAAATGCCGCGCCTTTCAAATGTAGAACGTCTACGTGCTATAGGTAGGCTCTATGCTGGTCAGTCTGTGGTCACTGTTGCAAAAGCCTTTTATTGTTCACGCCAGACAATAATTCATCTTAGAATGAGAGTGCTTCAAACTGGAACTATTGCCGACCGCCCAAGGGCGGGAGCGCCACGTGTGACGTCACTCCAGGAAGATCAAGCAATACGAGGTCAATCGATGCAAGTTTGATTATACTGAACACGCACACGTAACTTGAACTGGAAAAACAAATTAAAATTGTTATTTTCATCTTTGTTAGAAAATGCCGCGCCTTTCAAATGTAGAACGTCTACGTGCTATAGGTAGGCTCTGTGCTGGTCAGTCTGTGGTCACTGTTGGAAGAGCCTTTAATTGTTCACGCCAGACAATAATTCATCTTAGAATGAGAGTGCTTCAAACTGGAACTATTGCCGACCGCCCAAGGGCGGGAGCGCCACGTGTGACGTCACTCCAGGAAGATCAAGCAATACGATTACGTCATCTTAGAAACAGATTTGTCACTGCAACCTTTACAAGTAGAGAGATGTTTGGTGGAAGGGTAACTGCAGAAACTGTTCGAAATCGCTTGCAGGCTGCTGGTCTTCGAGCCCGGAGGCCCTATAATGGACCAATATTGACACCTCGTCATCGCCGTAACCGACTTGTGTGGGCCACAACACACATAAGATTTACTCAAAGACAGTGGAATTCGGTTTGAGATTTGCCGATGGCAGGGTCCGAGTGTACCGCAGACGAGGTGAACGTTACGCTCAAGTATGCGTCAGAGAAGTTGACCGAGTTGGTGGCGGCAGCGTCATGGTTTGGGGTTCTTTTTGTGCACATGGACGTTCTCCTCTTGTTGTTGTCCAAGAGAACTTAAATGCTGTCCAGTACAGGGCTCAGATTTTGCAACCTGTTCTTCTTCCGTTTATGGGCCTGGACTAACGTTTCAACAAGACAATGCTCGACCCCATACAGCAATTGCTACCCAGAATTTTTTAAGAAATGCCGGTGTCCAAGTCCTGGATTGGCCGTCGCTTAGCCCCGACCTTAATCCTATTGAACACATCTGGGACGAACTGGGTCGACGTATTCGTCAGCAAGTGAATCCACCACTGACGTTGCAGGACCATCAACATGCTCTTGCTGAGCAGTGGCGACGTCTTCCTCGGGTAGTGTTTACTAATGTTCTGAGATCCATGAGAAGACGTTGTGTGGCAGTACGAGACGCTAGAGGAGGCCACAACCGTTACTAAACACTTTATTCCGATTGTTCTCCAAGTCTGTGAATTTCATTTTGGGGGATACTGTGACATCACGAACGTTATCAATGTCAAGGACTTTCGTCGAGACGTATTCTTGCTTTCATTTGATGTCAAGGTCGTCTGTGCACAACATAACACTAAAATAGTTGCCTTAAACTAAATATAAAAAATCTAGTCCCAAAAATCCCGAGTGTCAAGTTTTTAATTTGGCTGAGTATTTAAATATATGTCTGATTGTTCAGTTTTCACATGTGAACGTAAAATATTAGTCGTGATTAAAACTAATAATATTTGGCCTCTCAAACGGAACAATCAACATGCCTTATAATATGTGTTATGGTATATAAATACTCATCTATTTCTGGGAATTAAAACATTGCTAATTGTTATTGTTCACAATAATGTATGTAGTTTATTGCCAAAACTAGATATAATTGAAGCTGGATTCTCCAACTATGATATAATATGTATTACTGAATCCCATCTAGACAACACTATTAAAGATTCATTGATTTTACTGCCCGGTTATAGAAGTCCTGGGGGTGGCGTTGTTGTTTATATAAAGAATAAACACCCTAAATAGGTAACCCAGAGCCTGGTTCTCTGTTTGCGGGGAGTTAAGCGGTGGACACACTAGCCGAATGATTCGGCCGAATCAATCGGCGTCGAAATTCGCCTAGTGTGTCCACTGTCATTCGGTCGAATTTCTATTCTATTTCTATTCGGCCGAATGATTCGCTCGAATCAAACAGGTTTGATATATTCGTCCGAATATTTATTCGGGCGAATTATATTCGCCTGGTGTGTCCGCTTCGCCGAAGCATTCGACCGAATATAGAATTCATTAGACAATCACCACTCATATCGAGAGGTCACGTGATAGATTGAAGACATAGACGCCGTCATGTTTAATCATGTGACGTGAAAGGTGATGCAATCGGCAGGTTGAATCGGGGGCGAAGCATTCGGCTAGTGTGTCCTCCCATTCGGCCGAATAAAATTCGGCTCCGATTGATTCGGCCAAATGATTCGGCCGAACGATTCGGCTAATGTGTCCACTGCTTTAGGTTTAAGAATTTGGGGGACAGGTTAAATCTCCACATAAACACTGACCTATGATGATGAAATATTAGTTCGTGATATTTCCTAGTTTTATTAAAAATAAATACAATACATTAGATTTATATACAAAGGCGATTTCGCCTTTTTTTGGTGTTGGTGGCGCTGATGGCCTTCCTTGGATGGTGCTTCTGGTTATCTGGTATTATTGTTTCTGAAGAAAAAAGTAAATAAATTTGAGGCTAGGGTGTTTCCTACTACAGATTGGATTTTCTAAGAAATCGTGTTTGTTCCACATCACCGGGTTAGGGCTAGGGATTCTTATATCTAGTTGATTTTATTTACTAACGGTTAGGAATAGGATTTTATATACGGTTTGTTTTGGGTTAGGGTGGAGACTGGTCTTATTTAATCTAATTTACTGTGCACTAGGATTAGGTTTTTCCGGTGTTTTCCAGAGGACCAGCGGTGGTTTAGGTTTAAGAATTTGGGGAAGAGGTTAGGTCTCCACATAAGTACTGACCTAGGATGATGAAAAATTAGTTCGTGATATTTCCTAGTTTTATTAAAAATACATACAATTTAGATTTATATACAAAGGTGATTTCACTGTTTATTGGTGCTTCTGGTATTCTGGTATTATTGTTTCTGAAGAAAAAAGAAAATAAATTTGAGGCTCTAGGGATTCTTATATCTAGTTGATTTTATTTACTAACGGTTAGGGATATGATTTGATATAAGGTTTGTTTTGGAATAGGGTGGAGACTGGTCTTATTTAATCTAATTTACTGTGCACTAGGATGTCGTTCAGATTTTTATTTTTAGAATATGCAATTATGAGTTTCTGTGTGAATATTTTCGGGTGATTTTCTTGGAGATCAGTATAGTGTTTTCTGGTGATTTTGGATGCACTTGCTGCTGTTGCGCTAAATGGAACTACAAAAGGAGCTATTGGGCTAGCCGTATGAATATTCAAACCTAAGGGGGCTGTTGTTTTCAATTTGTCAATCCAAAAACTTTCTCTTGTTGGCCTAAACGTTTTAATTTCTTCTGTAGTTGCAAAGTCGCTCTTGGTCTTTTCTATTGGTGTGACAATGAGATCAGAAATGTCATGATTTGGTTGGTTGAAATGAATTGAGAAAGGTTTGTCTTTTTTGGTGACTATGTCAGATCGGTGACCGTTAATTCTTTCCCTAAGTGCATTTTGAGTTTCCCCTACGAATTGCTTGTCACATTGTCTGCATGAAATTAGATAAATTATGTTTGAACTATTGCATGAAAGTTGGTCTAATATTGGGAATTGCGTGCCAGATGATTTGTTATGGAAATGGTCGGATATGTTTAAGATTTTGCATGTTTGACATCTTGGATGGCCACAAGTTTTGGTTTTAACTGCTGATTGCATATTATTTGTTTCTTTGGTGGCAAGCTCAGCTAGGGTGTTGTTTTTTATACGTCGTAGATAGCGTTTGGAGTACCCCATTTCTCTTAGTTTGCTAAATACCAGCGTACATGCTGACTCAAAGTCGGTCTTCTGAGTACATATTCTATGAAAACGGAGAATCTGAGATTTTATGATGCCAGAGAAGGTATGTTTGGGGTGAAAGGAGCTCTTGAACAATAGTTGATGTGTATCAGTTTCTTTGAAAAATACTTTAGTTTCTAGTTGGCCAGTGTTTTTGGTGTTGCTACTTTTAAAGACGGTGGTGTCAAGAAAATCTATGCTGTTATGACTTACATTTGCGGTTAATTTGACAGATGAATGATGATTGTTCAAAATGTTGAAAAACGTCCAAAATTCGTCTAGTGTGTACGTCCAGACTATGAAAACGTCATCTAGAAAGCGTCCATAGAAATCTGGTTTTAATGGACAGAGTGGCAGAACTTCCTTTCCCACTCCGCCATGAAGAGGTTTGCATAACTTGGGGCAAATCGTTTTCCCATCGCAGTTCCGGAAGACTGGAGGTATACTTGGTCGTTGAAAGCGAAGTCATTCCTCCTCAGACAAATGTCGAGTAGTTTGAAGATTTCTTCGTCCAGCCTGGATGCTTGCGGGTTCCTAAGAAATGCTTTCATAACTGCTTCAATGCCTGTGTTATTATCAATGTTCGTGTACATGCTCTGTACGTCGATGGATATTAAAATGGTGTGTTCGGGGACTCTTAACTGTTTGATTTTGTGAATGAAATCGTTAGTGTCTTTAAGGTAGGGTGGGTGTTGGCATGCTAGGGGTAATAAGAAATGGTCTATATATTGTGATACGTTGTATGATTCGCTGGCACAGTCTGATATTATTGGGCGTCCCTTGGGTAATTTATTAGGTATAAATCATTCTGTTTCTGGATTTTTATGTATTTTTGGTAGTGTATAGAGATGTCTTTGTCGGCAATCAGATTTAGCAGATAGATAATCATATTGTTTTGCTGTTATGTATTCCTTATCCTGCAATTCATGTAAGATGTTGTTTATTAAAGTTGCGGTGTCCTTAAAGATGGGTTGGTCTAATTTTGTGTAATGTATAGGATTACTTAATTGTTTTTCTGCCTCTGAGATAAAGTCGGCGCGATTCATTATAACACAACACGAGCCTTTGTCGCTTTTCTTAATTATTATGTTTTTGTCCTTTTTAGGGGTGTTTAATGCTGTTTTAGTTGCTCTGTTGAGATTTGTTTTTGTGATTGTGGTTGAAGGGATGATATTTCTATATTCATTTCGTCGAAAGTTTTTAGGATGGCTGGTGATAATGACTTTTTAGGTGGTTTCCATGTGGATTTTGCTGTGAATAATTTTTTACCTCTACCGGCTTTGTTCCCAAAAAAATAAGCCAACGAAATTGTTCTTTGGAAGCGATCGGTGGCCTGGGTAATGGGGTCTATGGATGTTATTGTGGGGGTTGGGATGAATTTAAGGCCTTTATCAAGGATGTTCATTTCTAGGGGGTTGAGAAGTCTGTCGCTCAAATTGACAACTGTCTGTCCTAAAGACGGCTTCTCATTCCTTTTCCCTAATCCTAGTTTAAATTCCTCATCCAGCAGTTGATGATCTCTCTGGCCGTGTCTGGGCTCCAGTGGATGGCGTCGTTACCTTTCAGTTGTATTTTGCCCTTGAAGGTTGGTAATGTGGTGGCGTTTGGTGAAGGTGCAGTGGAGATCAGTTGGTTGTAGCTGGTGATGTTTTGGTAGGCGATCGGATTTTCTTGTCGGAGTCGGGAAGAAGTGGGGATCTGTGTGGCGAAGAGCTTGGTTGTTGGGAAAGCTGCTCTGGTCACCTTGAGTAGATCTAGCATCTGCTCGTGTATCCTTGGTCCACTTTCCTCCCTGTTGTTGAGTCCGACGTGTATCACTAATTCCTCTGGTGCAGGACCCATGTAGTTCTGGAGGATCTGTTTGATGTGGCTGATCTTGGCTCCAGAATAGCTATGGATCTCCCAGTCCCAGAGGAAGGATGCAATCGTAACCAGGTTAGAGGATCCAATAACCAGGGTCTTTGCCATGACGGGTGGTAGGTACCATAAATCCTCCTCGTCTTTACCTTTGTAGCTGTGAGGTCTCTTTAGGGATAGGTTGAGTGATCGCCTACATCTGGTGGAAGATCTGGTGGCGATTCTAGGGTTAGGAATGATGGGCGACCTAGGGGACAGACAGTCAACAAGCGCGTTTAGTGGCGATATAGATCCCGAGGAAGTAGGTGAGCCAGATACAACCCAGGGCGAACTGGTTGATCTAGCTGCACGCTTCGAGGGAGTGTTAATGCAAGTGCCTTCTCCAGGGGATAATTTTCTCTTGTTGGGTGTGTATCGTTTTGGTGTGTCCCGGAGAAGGTTGTGTGTAATGTGCATGGGTGATGGGGGAGGGGGCGTGACAATTTTAGAGACCGTGGACAGTAGGCGATGGAACTCAGTCTTCAAACTATCCCGAAGTCGCTTGCCGTAGGACTTCTTGGCCCATGCTAGGGCGTGGCTAGAGTACTCTTGTACAACATCTTTGGTAAAGTGACGTGACTTCAAGTACTCCAGTTTCTCCGCTAGCATGGCTCGGTATTGTGTCGACAGGGATGAGGCGACGTCCTTGGCCCATTTCAAGTTCAATGTCTCAATGGTAGTGGCTATGGTAGGCGTCTTCATGGCCGGCTTCACGAACTTATTCAGGTCTCGTATCTTCCAAGTGAAACTTCTGGTTGGTGTTCCATTCTCCTGACTCTCCATAATGGTCAAGTGGTGGAGGCATTGGAGGACCTGAAAGAAGGCTTTCACGACACCTGCATTTTCTGGGGGTGGTTGGCGCTGGTTTGGTTGTCGTTTTGGTTGGCGAGGTTACGTCTCCACATAAGCACTGACCTAGGATGATGAAAAGTTAGTTCGTGATATTTCCTAGTTTTATTAAAAATACATACAATACATTAGATTTATATACAAAGGCGATTTCACTGTTTTTTGATGTTGGTTGTGCTGATGGTCTTCCTCGGATGGCGCTTCAGGTATTCTGGTATTATTGTTTCTGAAGAAAAAAGAAAATAAATTTGAGGCTCTCGGGAGAGAGCTGCATTAGTGTGTTTCCTACTACGGATTGGATTTTCTAAAAAATCGTGTTTGTTCCACATCACCGGGTTAAGGCTAGGGATTCTTATATCTATTTGATTTTTATTAATACTAATGGTTAGGGATAGGATTTGATATATGATTTGTTTTGGGTTGGGGTGGAGATGATTTTGGATGCACTTGCTGCTGTTGCGCTAAATGGAACTACAAAAGGGACTATTGCGCTAGCCGTATGAAAATTCTAACCTAGGGGGGGGGGGGGGCTGTTGTTTTCAATTTGAATTTGTCAATCCAGAATTTTTCTCTTGTTAGCCTAAACGTTTTAATTTCTTCTGTAGTTTCAAAGTCGCTCTTGGTATGTTCTATTGGCGTGACAATGAGATCAGAAATATCATGGTTTGGTTGGTTGAAATGAATTGAGACCGGTTTGTCTTTTTTGGTGACTATGTCTGATCGGTGACCGTTAATTCTTTCCCTAAGTGCATTTTGAGTCTCCCCCACGTATTGCTTGTCACATTGTCTGCATGAAATTAGATAAATTATGTTTGAACTACTGCATGAAAGTTGGTCTAATATTGGTAATTGTGTGCCAGATGTTTTGTTATGGAAATGGTCGGATATGTTTAAGATTTTGCATGTTTGACATCTTGGATGGCCACAAATTTTGGTTTTAACTGCTGATTGCATATTATTTGTTTCTTTGGCGGCAAGCTCAGCTAGAGTGTTGTTTTTTATACGTCGTAGATAGCGTTTGGAGTATCCCCTTTCTCTTAGTTTGCTAAATACCAGCGTGCATGCTGACTCAAAGTCAGTCTTCTGAGTACATATCCTATGAAAACGGAGAATCTGAGATTTTATGATGCCAGAGAAGGTATGTTTGGGGTGAAAGGAGCTCTTAGAACAATAGTTGATGTGTATCAGTTTCTTTGAAAAATACTTTAGTTTCTAGTTGGCCAGTGTTTTTGGTGTTGCTACTTTTAAAGACGGTGGTGTCAAGAAAATCTATGCTGTTATAACTTACATTTGCGGTTAATTTGACAGATGAATGATGATTGTTGAAAATGTTGAAAAACGTCCAAAGTTCGTCTAGTGTGTACGTCCAGACAATGAAAACGTCATCTAGAAAGCGTCCATAGAAATCTGGTTTTAATGGACAGAGTGGCAGAACTTCCCTTTCCCACTCCGCCATGAAGAGGTTTGCATAACTTGGGGCAAATCGTTTTCCCATCGCAGTTCCGGATGACTGGAGGTATACTTGGTCGTTGAAAGTGAAGTCATTCCTCCTCAGACAAATGTCGAGTAGTTTGAGGATTTCTTCGTCCGGCCTGGATGCTTGCGGGTTCCTAAGAAATGTTTTCCTAACTGCTTCAATACCTGTTTTATTATCAATGTTCGTGTACATGCTCTGTACTTCGATGGATATTAAAATGGTGTGTTCGGAGACTCTTAACTGTTTGATTTTGTAAATGAAATCGTTAGTGTCTTTAAGGTAGGATGGGTGTTGGCATGCTAGGGGTAATAAGAAATGGTCTATATATTGTGATACGTTGTATGATTCGCTGCCACAGTCTGATATTATTGGGCGTCCCTTAGGTAATTTATTAGGTATAAACCATTCTGTTTCTGGATTTTTATCTATTTTTGGTAGAGTATAGAGATGTCTTTGTCGGCAATCAGATTTAGCAGATAGATAATCATATTGTTTTGCTGTTATGTATTCCTTATCCTGCAATTCATGTAAGATGTTGTTTATTAAAGTTGCGGTGTCCTTGAAGATGGGTTGGTCTAATTTAGTGTAATGTATAGGATTACTTAATTGTTTTTCTGCCTCTGAGATATAGTCTGCGCGATTCATTATGACACAACACGAGCCTTTGTCGCTTTTCTTAATTATTATGTTTTTGTCCTTTTTAAGGGTGTTTAATGCTGTTTTAGTTGCTCTGTTGAGATTTGTTTTTTGCGATTGTGGTTTGGAATTGTTCTTTGGAAGCGATCGGTTGCCTGGGTGATGGGGTCTATGGGTGTTATTGTGGGGGTTGGGATGAATTTAAGGCCTTTATCAAGGATGTTCATTTCTAGGGGGTTGAGAAGTCTGTCACTCTAAATGACAACTGTCTGTCCTAAAGACTGCTTCTCATTCCTTTTCCCTAATCCTAGTTTAAATTCCTCATCCAGCAGTTGATGATCTCTCTGGCCGTGTCTGGGCTCCAGTGGATGGCGTCGTTACCTTTCAGTTCTATTTTGCCCTTGAAGGTTGGTAATGTGGTGGCGTTTGGTGAAGGTGCAGTGGAGATCAGTTGGTTGTAGATCATGGTTAGATAACTAACGACCAAAACCTAACAGTACTTTAATTGTTATTATCATGGCATTTATCTGACATTTGTTTTACCTTAGAAAACTAACGATCAAACATTTGATAAATTATCAGTAGCCAGGCGATACTGCAATAAAAATAAAAAGGGTCAAATATCCATTGAAACTATAATAGTTCCTAGCTAGAACCTTGGATGGTTCACAAAACCAGTTGTTTCTAAAAATGTTAAGCCCTTATCTGGGGCAAGCCTAATAATAGGCATAGCTTAATTTCAATCCTAATGTCTGAAAAAGATTTTGTTTTTAGTATAGTACCGGTACCGTTATTCTAATAAAAAAATGAGTAGTCTAGTTAAAACAAAATCTGATTAATAAAATAAAATAATTAAATTCGCCTCGACCATAGGCATGATGATGTCGTCTGCTGCTACTAGTCAGTAGTCTAGTGCTAGTGCTAGGACTGCTCACGAACAAAACAACTAACAACATTCGAATTCTGTTTGGGACCGATTTATTATTTAATAATAAATACATACTTATGGTCGAATCAATTCTCCTTTACGGCCTGGGACTCTTGCGTGTCTTCGGCTTAATTCTAATTTTAATTTATTTATGGTCTATAACTCGACATTTTGCTATGACTGATAGTATAGTGACGCTACCTAGTATCAAGGGGAGATAACTTACGGTGAATGACCCCATTGTACCTACTCACTATCTATTTATATGCCCTATTATATTGATTGTTGTGTCAAAGTTGGCGGCCCCGACAGGGATGTGGATAGATATGTCATAGATTTCCGCGAAAAAGAGTCTATAGGAGATTAAACACACATTTTTTAAACGAAAAGTATAGCTGAATATACTATTATTATTATTGTACAACAAAGAGCGCACCTTATTGTTATATAGTCTAATTCATAAGAAAATAAAATAAAAGATACACCAGATAAAAGCGCTATTAAATATATTTAACTTGCATACGCTTTGAAGAATCAGATTTTTTGTGCAGAGGAGTAAAGTGGATAGATATGTCATAGATTTCCGCGAAAAGAGTCTATAGGAGCGGCAATACTATATACCGGAAAACACCGGAAAACAACCGGAAAACACCATTTTATACTGAATACCGGAAAACACCGGAAAAACACTAAATACCGGAAAACATCCTAAATACCAGCGTTCCCAGCGTTACTGGTAAGAATCAGGAGACCGGAGCAACCGGCATATAACGGGGCCCTCAGAGGGCTGTGTTTAATCTACTGAAATACTGAAATACTGAAATCTACTGAAATTTACTGAAAACTAAAATTAAAATACAAAATAAAATATGGTCAATGATGGAGGTAGACAGATTGCGTCTTTTAAAACATTCAAAACATAATAGGCATCAACAAAATTTTGGAGAAAAAAAGAATCGGAATTTTTTTTTTTTTTTGGGGGGGGGGGGGGCTATTTGTAAAACGAACATCGTAATGGCCTTGACCTTCCTTCATCGGCGCTCACTTGGTCCAAAACCACACACAGAGGACCAGGCTCGGGGTTACCTATCTAGGGTGTTTTCCGGTATTTAGGATGTTTTCCGGTATTTAGTGTTTTTCCGGTGTTTTCCGGTATTCAGTATAAAATGGTGTTTTCCGGTTGTTTTTCGGTGTTTACCGGTGTTTCCGGTATATAGTATGGCCCCACCTTATTGTTATATAGTCTAATTCATAAGAAAATAAAATAAAAGATACACCAGATAAAAGCGCTATTAAATATATTTAACTTGCATACGCTTTGAAGAATCAGATTTTTTGTGCAGAGGGGTAAAGTGGATAGATATGTCATAGATTTCCGCGAAAAAGAGTCTATAGGAGATAAAACATACATTTTTTAAAAGAAAAGTATAGCTGAACATACTATTATTATTATCATACAACAAAGAGCGCACCTTATTGTAATATAGTCTAATTCATAAGAAAATAAAATAAAAGATACACCAGATAAAAGCGCTATTAAATATATGTAACTTGCATACGCTTTGAAGTATCAGATTTTTTGTGCAGAGTGGTAAAGTGAAAAATCAAAATTTAAATAATAATTTGGGAGATCATAAATTCAGTAATTTTTTTCAGGTTTTCGGATGCTTTAAACTCACATCTCTAATAGTTGAAGGACCCTCTAACTTTGTAATCTAAGACAAATTTTGGTGAAGATTATGAATTTAGCATCACACTCATTATCCGATGCATACTGTTCGCGCCACCAGGTGGCAAAATGTGGAAGAAATGAACTATTCACTTTTATTTTCAGGATTTCCAAAGCCTCTGGCAAAATCACTATTGTATACATAAACTGCAAAATTGGCATACTTAATGTCAGTTTGTCTTATATCAATTTACAAAAGATTCTAAGTCGATGGGATATATACTTTTCCAAATATTCAGTCTCGAAATTCAATGCACACTGAAAACGTACAAAATATACCCAGACACACAAAGAAAAAATGGGTGTGTCTCTGACCCGGGTTGGGCAAGCACCAAAAACAATTGGAAACATCCTTAGGGTATAAGGAATAAGTATGCAGTTTCAAGACCATACGTTAAAAATTGCGGCCTGTAGTTTTCAAGTGTTCAATGATAATGTAACAACACTACTGTACATGCACTTCAACTTTCTATGCAGACAAAACAAGTTTTCCCCTGTGTTGGAAATCAAAATTAAATTGAAACGATACTCCCTGTAGCCAAATGCGTCTATATTCTTATTGAACAATATACGTTGCTCTAAAATGACAAATATGAGGAGCCTAAGTCTTTCAGAAGTAATTTTAATTTGATTGTCAAAGCCCTATATTACAATTTGGGAAGCGGAACAACATTTTTTTGGGGGGGAGGCAAAATAAATTTAGAATGGCATAAAGTAGATGCAAAATTATTACATATTCGTGATCAAAGTAACAAGGTACTATAAATAGACACGTTTGAGGGGTATAGGTCATTTAGAAGTTATTTTAAAATCAACGTGAAACGTCAACAATTTTGATAATAGCTATTAAAACTCCATCACCGCACAGATTTCAAGTGCGAATTAAAAATATAAGACCCCAAATACACAAGATGTGTGTTATAATAGGGTAAATGAAGTTTTATTTTCAACCAGTTTCAAAATTATAACCTCTGTCCCACATGGCCGATATTGAAGGAGAAAAGGGGTAAATTTTGTAAATTTTCCGTGCGAATGAATTTTGAGGCTGAATATTTTGAAAAGTATACATTCAATCGACTCAGGATCTTTTGTAAATTGATAAAATACCAACTGACATTAACTATGTCAATTTTGGAGGTTATGTATACAACAGTGACTTTGCCAGAGGCTGTGGAAATTGAGAAAAAAAGTGAATAGTTCATTTGTTCCGCATTTTGCCACCTGATGGCCCAAAAAGTTTGAATCGCACATTACGTGTGATGCTAAATTCGTAATCTACACCAAAAGTTATCTTAGATTACAAAGTTAGGGGTTTGTACTCCAATTACAAATGTGAGTTTAAAGCAATTCAAAATCCGAGAAAAACTTTTCAATTCATAGTCCGTTTCAGTACCCTAATTTCACATGGCCATATCTCCGTGAGTTTTTTTATCTAGAGTGGTAAAGTTTTTGGATTTGTTAGTTTAAGACTATATACTATAACATATATTTTTTATAATTTTTTTGGAAGGGGTCAAGTTCCCAACATCCCGAAATTTGGTCCAGTTGACATGGAATGACCCACAAATTTACAGAAAGCTGATTGGCCGTTTGTCCTCGATTTCGCAGGACCTGTGTACGAATGTATCGATCCTGGGCTTGTGTAGTGGTTCTAGGACGACCTGAACGAGGAGAACCGATTTGAAGCATGCCGATAGCACGTAGACGTTCATCATATTGTAGACGTTCCATTGCAAATTAAACGTAACACACTAAAGCAAAGATACGCTAAACAGTAAATCTTATGCAAGAACCGATAGGAAAGCAAACATGGATAGGATAAACCAGCACACGGCAGTTTTCATCAACCCTTCCTTGAAGTGTCAAATTTGACAATGAACCCCTCCCACGTGTATGGCGCTATTGCGTGTCGCACGTGCAGCTCAGTGGTTCTGTTGGGGCGATAAGTTCTTCATCTGTGAACATACCCTCAAAGCATGTCAAGTGTCCATGACTATTTATCATATCACAACCTGCATAGGTATTTGCATTTCAATATCCCCTACTTTTTTTGAAGAGTATATTATTCCGAAAACCTTGTAATTGTGGGCGCGCATTATGCATATTGTACTTAATTGTAGGCATAGTGGAATACCAATGAAACCCTGCCATTTGCTTTGTTTTAGCCGATTTTAAAAGCAATATACTGCGCAGTAAGGGTGCCAGAAATAAGCAGTGTGAAGTTAAATCGTGTTTTGTTAATCGTTGTTGGCCAATAACGAAACAGAACGTTTTACGTTATTCGAGACAGAACATGTTTCCATATTCGGGATTTAAGAAATCTCATATCATTATAGTTTCAGATAAGAATTTATATATAATTCTGAAAACCGGGTAATTGTGGTCACGCACGGACGCGCATTAGGCATATTGTACTTAATTGTAGGCATGGTGGAATACAAATATAACCCTGGCATATGCTTTGCTTTAGCCGATTTTAAAAGCCATATTCTACGCAGTCAGGGTGCCAGAAATAAGCAGTGTGAAGTTACATCTGTTTCGTTATTCGTCAATAACGAAATAGAACGTGTTTCGTTATTCGGGATTCAAATTTTGAATAATGAATAACGAGACAGCGCGTGTTTCGTTATTCGGAATTCAAATGAAATTATTATTTCTTTTCTTAGAAATCTAATATCATTATTTCACAATTAATCCATTTTTTTTATTCTATAACTACATGCAAATACATACAAATATTATTGAATTTAGCCATTCAATACAGCCATTGGATAATCCATGGTTGTATTCAATAGCTTCGACATGGACATCCAGTTCAGGCAGAAGGCGACCCCACTCCTTGTCAAATACAAGCTTGGAGTGTCACTTGACCCAATGACAGAACTTATGACATAATGCGCACGCGTAAGACCAATCGACAACCCAGCCCCCTTAGATATGAACAGAACATTATAGAAAAAGAACAAAAATTCAGTGTTTTTAAATTCCGAATTTTTACACTATGCAAAAAACGAAAACTCGGATAACTCGGGGAATACAATCCGACTTTCTGTCCTGGCTTAAAACTCGGAATTATTTTTTCGGCAAAGGACGAAAAGTCGAAATTATTTTTTTCCGAGTTTTCGGTAAAACATCGAGTCAAAACCTAAAACTCGGAAATGTTAAAACTTGGACTGTGTTGGAAGTCGTCTGCAGAAAACCGCGCCAGGACGGATTTATAGGTCCTGGGAAATTTTTAGGATAGGCGATTTGGACGGGACATACTATATACCGGAAAACACCGAAAAACAACCGGAAAAAACGAAAAACAACCGGAAAAAAACGGAAAACAACCGGAAAACACCATTTTATACTGAATACCGGAAAACACCGGAAAAACACTAAATACCGGAAAACATCCTAAATACCGGAAAACACCCTAAATAGGTAACCGGGAGCCTGGTCCTCTGTATGCGGTTTTGGACCAAGTGAGCGCCGATGAAGGAAGGTCAAGGCCATTACGATGTTCAGTTTACAAATAGCCCCCCCCCCCCCAAAAAAAAAAAATAAAAAAATTCCGATTTTTTTTTCCAAAATTTGGGATGCCTATTATGTTTAGAATGTTTTAAAAGACGCAATCAGTCTACCTCCATCATTGACCATATTTTTTTTTGTATTTTAATTTTAGTTTTCAGTAAATTTCAGTAGATATTATGTTTTGAATGTTTTAAAAGACGCAATCAGTCTACCTCCATCATTGAACATATTTTATTTTGTATTTTAATTTTAGTTTTCAGTAAATTTCAGTATACATCAGTGTTTCAGTATTTCAGTAGATTTAACACTGCCCTCGGAGAGCCCCATTATATGCCGGTTGCGCCGGTCTCCTGATTCTTACCAGTAACGCTGGCATCAGGGTGGTACGAAGTAGTGGAATAAAATAAAACCAAGTACGAACAATCCAAACCATAAGACAGAATTCGAAGTCCTAAAAAACGTTATAGGCAAAATAGTGTATTCAAGCAAAATAGTGTAATCAGCAAATGGACTGCTCCTCGTGTACAAATTACACGACAAACAGTGGTAACAGGTGTCCGGAAGAGTAAGCTTACCCTGGGCCAACTCCTCCCTGGATAACAAAAAATCGCATCATAAAACAGCAAGTATCATCAAAAGCGAGTTAATAAATCTCTGAATAGTTCGAGTTGAAGAACCAGGTTTAACCGCTATGTGTCCTAATCACCAAACGAAATGGATGCCACGCAATTCTCGGACAGGCTGTAATCTGAAAAGTGTCTATCCTTTCCAAGAGCTATCCATCTCGTTGGAAGGGCTAAAAATCTACTTGTTTCTGAGCTTACTTTCATTCCAGGGTCAAATATAATCACTTGAACCATAATAATATTCAACATATTCCATCAAATTCCGAGGGCCTCACACAGGATTTTTTTCTGGATTACTTTTCGAGCTTTTTTCCCCAACTTGTTGACCAGTTTTCCTTGAGAAAACCCCAACTTTCGCCCAATTGTCCATGAGACAACTACATATTCTATCTTACTGCATTGACGGGAAGTGTTAAGCTGGACGTCTTTGAAAAGGGTTGATCGATAAATTTTTAAGGAAGCAATTGTTGTTTTTGTTTGTGAAATAGAGGTCTCGAGTCGATGAGTCTAGTTTCCCCCCGAGAACCGCAGGCAACCAATTTGTTTTATGTACTACTATCGTAGTAAAACATTACTATGTTAACCACATCCTGGTGGCTGAATACTTACACCGAATGCGTATTCGAAAAAAAATTTCCCCGAGAAAATGTTTTTTCCGACAATCGATATTCGAGATGTCTCCTGTTGCACAAATTATGCTGCAATGTATAAGAACTTGCATCCTTTGATCTGAAGATTGTAGATGGAAAAGTATCATTTGCACTATTTCAAAGTAAACATGCATTTTCGTATATCATCCCGTAATTTGTGATTAATGACAATGACTGTGAAAATAATATGGGTTGAGGAACGGAAGATCTATGTTCGTCACGTGACTGGACAATTCCACCCCCGTCTCACCCTGACGATGATCCCTCCCGGAGCGGCGCGGCGCGGCGCGCTCTCTAAAAAAAATCTCGGGCACAGTTTACTCTTCTAAGTTTTCCGGTAGCTATTTAGTAACCCGGAGTTTGGTCCTCGTGTGTGGTTTTGGACCAAGTGAGCGCTGATGAAATAAGTTCATTAACATACAAGCGAGCGATCGCCTACGGTCAAAGAAAAATTTCTTTTCAGATTTTTTAAAACAATTTCTTCTCCCAAATTTCTCTCTCTCAAAAAAAAAAAAATTTCAGTATTTTTCTCTGTAAAATTATTTTCTACGGAATGTTTTTTTGTAAAACCAATTTCTCGGAAAAATTCCATTTTTTTTTTTGTGACAGAAAATTTTTTGGTTCAAAAAAATTTGGGAGAAAAAATAAATCGGAAATTTTTTTTTGATGTGGGGGGCTATTTGTAAAACGAACATCGTAATGACCTTGACCTTCCTTCTTCGGCGCTCACTTGGTCCAAAACCGCACACAGAGGACCAGGCTCCGGGTTACTTATTTAGGGTGTTTTCCGGTATTTAGGGTGTTTTCCGGTATTTAGGGTGTTTTCCGGTATTTAGTGTTTTTCGGGTTTTTTCCGGTATTCAGTATAAAATGGTGTTTTCCGGTTTTAAAAAAAAACATTCCGTAGAAAATAATTTTTCAGAGAAAAATCCTGGGAAAAAAATTTGAATTGTTTTTTGAGATAAATTTGGGAGAAGAAATTGTTAAAAAAAATCTGAAAAGAAATTTTCCTTTGACCGTAGGCGATCGCTCGCTTGTATGTTAATGAACTTATTTCATCAGCGCTCACCTGGTCCAAAACCACACACGAGGACCAAACTCCGGGTTACTAAATAGCTACCGGAAAACTTAGAAGAGTAAACTGTGCCTGCGATTTTTTTAGAGCGCGCGCCGCGCGGCGCCGCTCCGGGAGGGATCATCGTAAGGGTGGGACGGGGGTGGAATTGTCCAATCACGTGACGAACATAGATCTTCCGTTCCTCAACCCATATTATTTCCACAGTCATTGTCATTAATCATAAATTACGGGATGATATACGAAAATGCAGGTTTACTTTGAAATAGTGCAAATGATACTTTTCCATCTACAATCTTCAGATCAAAGGATGCAAGTTCTTACACAGTGCAGCATAATTTGTGCAACAGAAGACATCTCGAATATCGATTGTCGGAAAAAACATTTTCTCGGGGACATTTTTTTCCGAATACGCATTCGTTGTAAGTCTTCAGCCACCAGGAAGTGGTTAACATAGTAATGTTTTACTACGATAGTAGTACATAAAACAAATTGGTTGCCTGAGGTTCTCGGGGGGAAAGTAGCCTCATCGGCTAGAGTCCTCTATTTCACAAGCAAAAACAACAATTGCTTCCTTGAAAATTTATCGATCAACCCTTTTCACAGACGTTCAGCTTACCACTTCCCGTCAATGTAGTAAGATAGAATATGTAGTTTTCTCATGGATAATTGGGCGAAAGTTGGGGTTTTCTCAAGGAAAACTGGTCAACGAGTTGGGGAAAAAAGCTCGAAAAGTAATCCAGAAAAAAATCCTGTGAGCGGCCCTCGGAATATGATGGAATATGTTGAATATTATTATGGTTGAAGTGATTATATTTGACCCTGGAATGAAAGTAAGCTCAGAAACAAGTAGATTTTTAGCCCTTCCAACGAGATGGATAGCTCTTGGAAAGGATAGACACTTTTCAGATTATAGCCTGTCCGAGAATTGCGTGGCATCCATTTCGTTTGGTGATTAGGACACATAGCGGTTAAACCTGGAACTTCAACTCGAACTATTCAGAGATTTATTAACTCGCTTTTGATGATACTTGCTGTTTTATGGTGCGATTTTTTGTTACCTAGGGAGGAGTTGGCCTAATCGTGCCTTCCACTAATTCGTACAACCCTGATGCCAGCGTTACTAGTAAGAATCAGGAGCCCTCCGAGGGCTGTGTTTAATCTACTGAAATACTGAAACACTGAAATCTACTGAAATTTACTGAAAACTAAAATTAAAATACAAAATAAAATATGGTCAATGATAGAGGTAGACTGATTGCGTCTTTTAAAACATTCAAAACATAATAGGCATCAACAAAATTTTGGAGAAGAAAAAATCGGAATTTTTTTTTTTTTTTTTTTGGGGGGGGGGGGGGCTATTTGTAAAACGAACATCGTAATGACCTTGACCTTCCCTTATCGGCGCTCACTTGGTCCAAAACCGCAGACAGAGGACCAGGCTCTGGGTTACCTATTTAGGGTGTTTTCCGGTATTTAGGATGTTTTCCGGTATTTAGTGTTTTTCCGGTATTTTCCGGTATTTAGTATAAAATGGTGTTTTCCGGTGTTTTCCGGTTGTTTTCCTGTGTTTTCCGGTGTTTTCCAGTATATAGTATCGCCCATTCGTCCCCAATCCGTGCATTAAGCATTCACATACACTGGAAATAACAGGGTGTTATTAATACTTCAAAATATATAAAACTACAATTTTGTACTATGCTGAGACGGTAAAAACTAAAAAAAAAATCTCAAATGTAATCAATGATTTATTTGCAAACGATATGACAAGAAAAATAAAGTGGACAACGTATAGCGTTTACATTAAAAACGTCAGGTTATCGGCTTTTCTTGCCTGAACAGGAAGTCAGCGCTGATTGGACATTACATCATTAGTAAACAGACTGACGCCATCGGTCTAGTTAATGTGTACGTCATTGGTCTATACCAGAATCTTATATAGAGAGTCTAGCCAACTGACGTCATGGACGCCATTTTGTTACCAATTCTTACGTTACAGATAGAGCCACAGTGTACAGCGTGTGCCCGATTTATATGTTTTAGATCTGCGCAAATCTATTTTCATATTCACTCAAGTGTAGGGGTAGACAATAATTATAGTAACTGTGCATTTTGCTAATTAGAAATCTTTCGGATTTAATCATTTGTGTGTTTCCGTGTTGGGTGGTCGAGTGATCTAACACGTGCGCTTTAGATCATAAGGTCTGTTATTGAATCAATTGGCGATGTAATGTTTCGATCTAAAGATTCTACGTGACAAGGACGTAGGGCCGCCTGTCCACCCTCGTGGCCAACTAAACCCCTTAACGCCGACTAAAATTTTTCCCCTAAAACTCGGCGAGTCGGCGATATAGGAATGAACCCTTTTCAGAAATCCTCTTTTTAGGTTACATTTCTAAAAAAAAGGGTCTTACATGGACATAAAGAATATTAAAAGAAAATGTTTAATGCCTTCTTATTCTCATTATAATGAGAATAAAAGACATTAAAACTGATTTGAATCTCTTTTTTTAAAATTATAATGAATTGGATTTGTGTCAGATAGACTTAATTTACTTCTTTTTTGCTCTAAAATTTGAGGCTAGTTATATTGGAAATATTTATATGTGCCATAAACTGTAATTGACAAGTAATTGAAATGTAATTGACCATTACATTAATTACATTTCCATTACTCATTACTTTTGAAATCGTCCATTACTCATTACATGGCCATTACTTAAAAAATGTAATGATTACATTCCATTACCCTAGCCCTGCACCTATCATGTTCCCGCAGTTGCAAAACCTTAAAAATGGTCTGCATTGTTGATGTTGTTTATTAAAAACTTAACGTCCATGACATAAGGTATGATATTGTGGACAGGTTGATTTAATTAAGTTATTTACACATGAAGGAGTAATATATAGAAGATGGGTAAAAACACTAAAAATAAAAAGTTCTTGTAAATTTAAATTTCACCTTAAAACACAGCTCCAAAATCGCCATCGTGGGAAGAGGAACCTGCGTTGTGACCATAGAGTTTATAGAAACTAGAGTCCGCACTGATTACGTGACATCGTGCCGAAACGGGAGCTTGTCGGCCATGTTAGGTCCGGGGAGTTTAAACGTAAATACCCGGATGTTTACTATATTATCGCATCAATCAATCTGTGTCCAACTATTTTAAAACGTGCACAAATATTTTTTCTTTTTTAATTTTCTCATCCAAATATTTATTGTGTAATAGTATTAATCAAAAATAATAATCAAGATCCGGCAATACTATATACCGGAAACACCGGAAAACACCGGGAAACGACAGAAAACACCGGGAAACTACCGGAAAACGCCATGTTATACTGAATACCGGAAAACACGGGAAAACCACTAAATACCGGAAAACACACTAAATACCGGAAAACACCCTAAATAGGCAACAAAGAGTTTGGTCGTCTGTTTGCGGAGAGTTAGGGTTATTGTTAGGGCTAGGGTTAGGTTTTTCCGGTGTTTTTCAGAGGACCAGCGGTGGGTTAGGTTTAAGAATTTGGGGGAGAGGTTAAGTCTCCACATAAGCACTGACCTAGGATGATGAAAAATTAGTTTGTGATATTTCCTAGTTTTATTAAGAATACATACAATACATTAGATTTATATACAAAGGCGATTTCACTGTTTTTTGGTGTTGGTTGGGCTTATGTTCTTCCTTGGATGGTGCTTCTGGTATTTTTGTTTCTGAAGAAAAAAGAAAATAAATTTGAGGCTCTCGGGGGAATTGGATTTTCTAAAAAAAATCGTGTTTATTCCACATCACCGGGTTAGGGCTAGGGATTATTATATCTAGTTGATTTTATTTACTAACGGTTAGGGATAGGATTTGATATATGGTTTGTTTTGGGTTAGGGTTGAGACTGGTCTTGTTTAATCTAATTTACTGTGCACTAGGATGTCGTTAAGATTTTTATTTTTAGAATCTGAAATTATAAGTTTCTGTGTGAATATTTTCGGGTGATTTTCTTGGAGATCAGTATAGTGTTTTCTGATGAATTTGGATGCTCTTGCTCTAAATGGAACTACAAAAGGGGCTATTGCGCTAGCCGTATGAATATTCAAACCTAGGGGGGCTGTTATTTTCAATTTGTCAATCCCGAATTTTCTCTTGTTAGCCTAAACGTTTTAATTTCTTCTGTAGTTGCAAAGTCGCTCTTGGTCTTTTCTATTGGCGTGACAATGAGATCAGAAACGCCATGATTTGGTTGGTTGAAATGAATTGAGAACGGTTTGTCTTTTTTGGTGACTATGTCTGATCGGTGACCGTTAATTCTTTCCCTAAGTGCCTTTTTTGTCCCCCCCTACGTATTGCTTGTCACATTGTCTGCATGAAATTAGATAAATTATGTTTGAACTACTGCATGAAAGTTTGTCTAATATTGGTAATTGTGTGCCAGATGTTTTGTTATGGAAATGGTCGGATATGTTTAAGATTTTGCATGTTTGACATCTTGGATGGCCACAAGTTTTGGTTTTAACTGCTGATTGCATATTATTTGTTTCTTTGGCGGCAAGCTCAGCTAGAGTGTTGTTTTTTATACGTCGTAGATAGCGTTTGGAGTATCCCCTTTCTCTTAGTTTGCTAAATACCAGCGTGCATGCTGACTCAAAGTCAGTCATCTGAGTACATATCTTATGAAAACGGAGAATCTGAGATTTTATGATGCCAGAGAAGGTATGTTTGGGGTGAAAGGAGCTCGTGAACAATAGTTGATGTGTATCGGTTTCTTTGAAAAATACTTTAGTTTCTAGTTGGCCAGTGTTTTTGGTGTTGCTAATTTTAAAGACGGTGGTGTCAAGAAAATCTATGCTGTTATGACTTACATTTGCGGTTAATTTGACAGATGAATGATGATTGTCCAAAATGTTGAAAAACGTCCAAAATTCGTCTAGTGTGTACGTCCAGACTATGAAAACGTCATCTAGAAAGCGTCCATAGAAATCTGGTTTTAATGGACAGAGTGGCAGAACTTCCCTTTCCCACTCCACCATGAAGAGGTTTGCATAACTCGGGGCAAATCGTTTTCCCATCGCAGTTCCGGAAGACTGGAGGTATACGTGGTCGTTGAAAGCGAAGTCATTCCTCCTCAGACAAATGTCGAGTAGTTTGAGGTTTTCTTCGTCCGGCCTGATGGTTGCGGGTTCCTAAGAAATGCTTTCCTAACTGCTTCAATACCTGTGTTGTTATCAATGTTTGTGTACATGCTCTGTACGTCGATGGATATTAAAATGGTGTGTTCGGGGATTCTTAACTGTTTGATTTTGCGAATGAAATCGTTAGTGTCTTTAAGGTAGGATACGTTTTGGCATGCTAGGTGTAATAAGAAATGGTCTATATATTGTGATACATTGTATGATTCGCTGCACAGTCTGATATTATTGGGCGTCCCTTGGGTAATTTATTAGGTATAAATCATTCTGTTTCTGGATTTTTATGTATTTTTGGTAGTGTATAGAGATGTCTTTGTCGGCAATCAGATTTAGCAGATAGATAATCATATTGTTTTGCTGTTATGTATTCCTTATCCTGCAATTCATGTAAGATGTTTATTAAAGTTGCGGTTTCCATAAAGATGGGTTGGTCTAATTTAGTGTAATGTATAGGATTACTTAATTGTTTTTCTGCCTCTGAGATATAGTCTGCGCTATTCATTATGACAAAACACGAGCCTTTGTCGCTTTTCTTAATTATTATGTTTTTATCTTTTTTAAGGGTGTTTAATGCTGTTTTAGTTGCTGGGTTGAGTTTTTGTGATTGTGGTTGAAGGGATGATATTTCTATATTCATTTCGTCGAAAGTTTTTAGGATGACTGGCGATAATGACTTTTTAGGTGGTTTCCATGTGGATTTTGCTGTGAATAATTTTTTTACCTCTGCCGGGTTTGTTCCTAAAAAAATAAGTCAACGAAAGTGTTCTTTGGAAGCGATCGGTTGCCTGGGTGATGGGGTCCATGGATGTTATTGTGGGGGTTGGGATGAATTTAAGGCCTTTATCAAGAATGTTCATTTCTAGGGGGCTAAGAAGTCTGTCGCTCAAATTGACAACTGTCTGTCCTAAAGACGGCTTCTCATTCCTTTTCCCTAATCCTAGTTTAAATTCCTCATCCAGCAGTTGATGATCTCTCTGGCCGTGTCTGGGCTCCAGTGGATGGCGTCGTTACCTTTCAGTTGTATTTTGCCCTTGAAGGTTGGTAATGTGGTGGCGTTTGGTGAAGGTGCAGTGGAGATCAGTTGGTTGTAGCTGGTGATGTTTTGGTAGGCGATCGGATTTTCTTAACGGAATCGGGAAGAAGTTGGGGGTCTGTGTGGCCAAGAAAGCCTGTATCATATGTTGTTGGGAAAGCTGCTCTGGTCACCTTGACTTGATCTACCATCTGCTCGTGTATCATTGGTCCACTTTCCTCCCTGTTGTTGAGCCCGACGTGTATCACTAATTCCTCTGGTGCGTGCGGGGGCGTGGCAATTTTAGAGACTTTGGACAGTAGGCGATGGAACTCTGTGTTCACACTATCCTGAAGTCACTTGCCGTAGGACTTCTTTGCCCATGCTAGGCCGTGGCTAGTGTACTCTTGTACAGCATCTTTGGTAAAGTGACGTGACTTCAAGTACTCCATTTCCTCCGCTAGCATGGCTCGGTAGTGTGTCGACAGGGATGAGGCGACGTACTTGGCCCATTTCGAGTTTAATTTCTCAATTTTAGTGGCTATGGTAGGCGTCTTCATGGCCGGCTTCACGAAATTATTCATGTTTTGGATCTTCCAAGTGAAACTTCTGGTTGGTGTTCCATTCTCCTGACTCTCCATACTGATCAAGTAGTGGAGGCATTGGAGGACCTCAAAGAAGGCTTTCACGACACCTGCATTTTCTGACGGTGGTTGGCGCTGGTTTGGTTGTCGTTTTGGTTGGCGCTGGTTTGGTTGTCGACTTGGTTGGTGCTGGTTTGGTTGGTGCTGGTTTGGTTGTCTCGACTTGGTTGGTGCTGGTTTGGTTGGTGGTGGTTGGTGGAAGCCTGGCGGTGGTTGGAGTCTGTGGAAGCTGTGGCCATTATATTGGTAGTTGAGTGGGCGTGGGAAGGAGTGGGCGTCTGGTGCGGGGCCTATCCATGTTCTAGAAGTGGTGGGTGGGGAAAAAAATACTTGTGTGGACGTTGTGCAAATGGGACAAGATAAGAAAGATGTAAAGACGAGATACAGTACAGATTGAAGAGAAGGGGGGGGGGAATAAAATGTTTTTCGGTGTTTTCCGGTTTTTTCCGGTATATATACTATTCAAAAAAAGTAGGGGATATTTGATTTTGGGGGCATAATACTAAAATATGCAAATGACTACGAAAAAAGTCACTATAGAACCTAACAGTAGAAACATTTCCAGTTACATGTGACGCCCAAACGCACCAATAGCTACCGCATGGAATGCAGGTGATGCTTGGGATCATCATGGGGGTCCAACCCAAGATTTGCACGACTCTGACTTTGAATGTTACAGTCATTGTGGCATTGAATTCCAGGGTGGAAACATCAGTTTAATTGTTTTAGTGACCAGAAAACAAATTTTGATATGCGTCGGCTTACCCAAAATGAAAGGTTACGTGCCCTTGGCATGCTACAGATCGGCACAACACAGGCGGTTGTGGCGCGGACGATGAATGTTTCTCAGTCTGTCATAAGCAGGCTATGGTCCAGATACCGTGATACACAATCTGTACAGGACAGACCACGCTCAGGTCGACCAAGGGCGACAACTCAAGCCCAGGATCGATTTATCCGTACCTTGGCCTTGAGAAATCGTGTCATCACAGCAAATCAGATCAGCGCTCGTCTTCAAACAGACACTGGTGTGAGAGTGAGTGGCCAGACGATTCGGAATCGACTGCATAGGGGTCACCTTCGCGCCCGACTTCCTCGCGTGATCCATTGTTTGAGAGATCATCACATTCAGGCAAGACGTCGTTGGTGTAGGGATCGTCAACACTGGGATAATCGACGCTGGAGCAATGTGATGTTTTCAGATGAGTCAAGGTTCACTGTTGATTTTTTGGACAGACGTAGGAGGGTGTGGCGTCGTCGTAACGAGCGCTTCCAAGACGTTAACGTCATCAGACATGATCGATTTGGGGGTGGTTCTGTTATGGTGTGGGGAGGCATCACTGTTGCTGGAAGAACGGCTTTACATGTTGTTGCAGGGCGTGTAACAGGCCAGTACTACCGGGATAACATCTTGGCAGTCCATGTTGTGCCGTTCGCACGACGTCATGGCCGCCGTTTCATCTTCCAGGATGACAACGCAAGATGTCACAGGGCCAGGATCGTTACAGGTTACCTCCAACAACAGAACATCACCACACTACCTTGGCCAGCACTGAGTCCTGACCTCTCCCCCATCGAGCATGTCTGGGACATGCTTGGGCAGAGGTTACGTCAACGTCAACAACGTCCTGCCAATGTCCAAGAACTTGCTGCTGCGTTGCAACAGGAATGGGACAATCTGGACCAAAATGACCTTAGACGTCTCATTAGGAGTATGCCACGTCGGATCAATGCTTGTTTGGCAAACAGAGGAGGATTTACCCGTTACTGACTTGGTTGTGATGCTGTGGTAACTTTGCTGTTTGACCCCGGGTATCATTTTACCCTTATAATGGTCAGTCTGTGCCTTACTTAGTCTAACGATCATTTGGAATAAATCGATGAATGTGAACTTCATTTCATTTTGTCATTTGTTTCTTCGTCAGTTTCATTAGGTGACTTTAATAACACTTAAAAATCAAATATCCCCTACTTTTTTTGAATAGTATATAGTATAGCCCATCAAGATCCATGGAATGACTTATCTGCTGGCCCACCTTTCAACGCAAAGGTTATAGAACCATTTAATTTGACAGGGCCGCGATCTCGACCGTAATGTCTCTACGTCAACTTCACCTTCGTTTTCTATTTTAATTTTTTTTATTAAAATATCGATCTTTCAAATTAGTGCGATGTTCACAATATGTATTCCTATATAGTAATTTTGTTAAATTGCCAAATTGTTCCAGAAATTTATGGAACTAATTTGTAAAGAGTGAAGAGAATTGAATATATATTTTAACAGTAATCGCGAAAAAAAATCAATAACCCGCAGAATTATATGTATCAGTATTTTTTTATTTGATAATTATTTTATTTTATAAAATTAGGGAATTCAAAGTGAAAAAACACTAATTAATAGCCAACGTAAAATGTATTTCTATTTACAAGTATGTATTTATTTGTTAATTATCTATGGAACTGAAAAGAGGGGAGAAATTAACAGCCTGCAGACAATGTTTATTTGGCCTACAATATATTTGTTAATATGTTTAGAAAATTAGTGTAGAGAAATTAATAACCCGCAGAAAATGTTGCATTTTGATTGATTGATTTGTTAATTATGGAATGAAAAGACTTGAAATTGGTCCCGAGGCGCCATATTAGCAATACACCGGGCTATTGGCTTTAAAGTTAAACTGAACAAATCATTCAGTGTTGTTTATCAATCATTTGAGAAATTCATAGAAATTGTGTCAGTTGCTATACTGTAGAATCCCAAATTCCTGGCCATGACGGTACATGGTGCATTGAGTGTACGATTAAAAGGCATTAGGTAACACAAGAAATTATTTGTAAACCATTGGTGGCACCCTTCGGTCAGCAGTCATCGTCATATATTTGTAAATTTATACAAACGAAGACAAGAACATGTAGCAATCAAAACTACAATGGAATGTCATCTCAATGTGAAATTTACAAATAATTTTAACGCATCAAACTTTATTATATGACAGTCGTGGAAACATGATTGATTAAGCAATACGAACATGATAGATGATCGGGGAAAAACCGTGACCATTTCGGTGGTAGTAACCTAACACTATTGCGGCTCTACAAAATCAAAGCTGATGATGAAAAAAAAAAAAACGTTTGATGCCAGCTACGCTTAGCGACATTGTCTTTGTTTAAATCTCAATTCCCTAAGTTTCAAAATCGCCATTACGGGCCTGCTACTACATTGTGTACTCCGGTTAAAAGAAGTCATTATAATCTCACTTAACTTTAAGGTACCTCCCATAGGTTACTTAAAGTTAAGTGGATTTTTCCCACTTCAACTGGCCTTTGAATACCACTAAGGCAGCTTAATTTTAAGGGAAAATTCGATACTTAACACTGTCTTTGAATACCACTTACCCTTAACTTACAGGAAGTTACGTATATTTGAGTTAAATCTAGTAGTTAAGTGACTATCTTAGACTTAAGATATCCTTTGAATACGGACCCAGATATAAAGGGTTTAAGGTCCGCTTCCACCGAGGGGGATATCGCCGACCATTCTCCCAAGCAGAGTTATCTTCCCTTGCAGTTCACACTAGTATCTAATGCATTGGCAACTCTGTTGGGAGATTTTATCAAATGGTGGATAACGAGACCTGTGTGGAGAATAGTCGCGGGCAAGTGATCTTTTTTCTTATTTTAGTACATACATAGGCCTAGACGTTTCACTTTTCGAGACTCAGTTCGGGTTCATTTTTTAGCCGCTTTGTCTCTAGAGACGGGCAGGCCTAGGCCTTTTTCAAATATGAAAGACTTTGATTAAGGGGAACACTGACAAGGAAATAACTTTAATTCGGGACATACATGGGGTTTTCAAGACTCAAGTTCAGGTTCCCTTTTTAGCCGCTTTGTCTTTAAGAGAAGGATAGGTCTAGCTCTTATTTTAGTTCTCAGCAAAGATCCACAATTGAAATGAAATGAAATGGGGTTTAACGTCCTACTGTTCTGCTCCGACTGGGCTAATGAAGAGGGGCATACGTCATACAGTGTGCTATGAGGGAAATTTTGCCCGGACAGCGGCACTACAGCCTACTCTTATGTGTACACGGAACCTCGGTTTTCGTCCCATCCGAACGACTATTCGTTGTCCCTTGTCCAGCTCCACTGACAAGGGGGACCACGCCGGAAAATCTGGATGAACACCCGATCTCCTGGTTAGCGAGCCAACGTCTTACCCGCCTTACCGTGGCTCCCATCCACAAGTAATGAGTCATAAAAATTATGCATGGGTGATATAATTCTTGTTTGTTTCTATTTCAATATGCGATGGTTTGTTTTACTTACCGATAAATGAAGATTATCTTTCAAAAAAAAGAGCAGCTTTCTTTCAAAGGTTTCGTGCCAGGGCTGTGCTATTCTTGCGGCTGCGCGAAATACCCGACTGATCTCTTACCGCGCATTTTTCGATCAATGACGGTAGGGCAACGGTAATTCAAACTATTTTACAGCGAATTTGTCGTAAACACGTTTACCGCTACTTTCTGTCAGGCATTTACGGAGAAATACCCAAAAAAATGTACGGAAAAGTTTTACAGTGTAGCGAAGCAGCATAGATCGTTGACATTTCAATTCCACTATCTTTCAAAACACTAGTTTGCAAGTCATTGCTATAGCGCTAAAATGGCGCCTCGGGACCAATTTTAAGTCTTTTCATTCCATAATTAACAAATCAATCAATCAAAATGCAACATTTTCTGCGGGTTATTAATTTCTCTACACTAATTTTCAAAACAAATATACTATTCAAAAAAAGTAGGGGATATTTGATTTTGGGGGCATAATACTAAAATATGCAAATGACTACGAAAAAAGTCACTATAGAACCTAACAGAAGAAACATTTCCAGTTACATGTGACGCCCAAACGCACCAATAGCTACCGCATGGAATGCAGGTGATGCTTGGGATCATCATGGGGGTCCAACCCAAGATTTGCACGACTCTGACTTTGAATGTTACAGTCATTGTGGCATTGAATTCCAGGGTGGAAACATCAGTTTAATTGTTTTAGTGACCAGAAAACAAATTTTGATATGCGTCGGCTTACCCAAAATGAAAGGTTACGTGCCCTTGGCATGCTACAGATCGGCACAACACAGGCGGTTGTGGCGCGGACGATGAATGTTTCTCAGTCTGTCATAAGCAGGCTATGGTCCAGATACCGTGATACACAATCTGTACAGGACAGACCACGCTCAGGTCGACCAAGGGCGACAACTCAAGCCCAGGATCGATTTATCCGTACCTTGGCCTTGAGAAATCGTGTCATCACAGCAAATCAGATCAGCGCTCGTCTTCAAACAGACACTGGTGTGAGAGTGAGTGGCCAGACGATTCGGAATCGACTGCATAGGGGTCACCTTCGCGCCCGACGTACTCGCGTGATCCCTTGTTTGAGAGATCATCACATTCAGGCAAGACGTCGTTGGTGTAGGGATCGTCAACACTGGGATAATCGACGCTGGATCAATGTGATGTTTTCAGATGATTCAAGGTTCACTGTTGATTTTTTGGACAGACGTAGGAGGGTGTGGCGTCGTCGAAACGAGCGCTTCCAAGACGTTAACGTCATCAGACATGATCGATTTGGGGGTGGTTCTGTTATGGTGTGGGGAGGCATCACTGTTGCTGGAAGAACGGCTTTACATGTTGTTGCAGGGCGTGTTACAGGCCAGTACTACCGGGACAACATCTTGGCAGTCCATGTTGTGCCGTTCGCACGACGTCATGGCCGCCGTTTCATCTTCCAGGATGACAACGCAAGATGTTACAGGGCCAGGATCGTTACAGGTTACCTCCAACAACAGAACATCACCACATTACCTTGGCCAGCACTGAGTCCCGACCTCTCCCCCATCGAGCATGTCTGTGACATGCATGGACAGAGGTTACGTCAACGTCAACAACGTCCTGCCAATGTCCAAGAACTTGCTGCTGCGTTGCAACAGGAATGGGACAATCTGGACCAAAATGACCTTAGACGTCTCATTAGGAGTATGCCACGTCGGATCAATGCTTGTTTGGCAAACAGAGGAGGATTTACCCGTTACTGACTTGGTTGTGATGCTGTGGTAACTTTGCTGTTTGACCCCGGGTATCATTTTACCCTTATAATGGTCAGTCTGTGCCTTACTTAGTCTAACGATCATTTGGAATAAATCGATGAATGTGAACTTCATTTCATTTTGTCATTTGTTTCTTCGTCAGTTTCATTAGGTGACTTTAATAACACTTAAAAATCAAATATCCCCTACTTTTTTTGAATAGTATATATTATAGGCCAAATAAACATTGTCTGCAGGCTGTTAATTTCTCTCCTCTTTTCAGTTCCATAGATAATTAACAAATAAATACATACTTGTAAATAGAAATACATTTTACGTTGGCTATTAATTAGTGTTTTTTCACTTTTCATTCCCTAATTTTCTAAAAGAAAATAATTATCAAATAAAAAAATACTGATACATATAATTCTGCGGGTTGTTGATTTTTGTTCGCGATTATTGTTAAAAAATACATTCAATTCTCTTCTCTCTGTATAAATTAGTTCCATAAATTTCTGGAACAATCATTTAGCAATTTAATAAAATTACTATATAGGAACACATATTGTGAACATCGCACTAATTTGAAAGATCGATATTTTAATAAAAAAATTAAAAGAGAAAACGAAGGTGAAGTTGACGTAGAGACATTACGGTCGAGATCGCGGCTCTGTCAAATTAAATGGTTCTATAATATTTGGGTGAGAAAATATTTAAAAAAATATTTGTGCACGTTTTAAAATAGTTGGACACAGATGGATTGATGCGATAATATAGTAAACATCCGGGTATTTACGTTTAAACTCCCCGGACCTAACATGGCCGACAAGCTCCCGTTTCGACACGCTGTCACGTAATCAGTGCGGACTCTAGTTTCTATAAACTCTATGGTCACAACACAGGCCCCTCTTCCCACGATGGCGATTTTGGAGCTGTTTTAAGGTGACATTTAAATTTACAAGAACTTTTTATTTTTAGTATTTTTACCCATCTTCTATATATTACTCCTTCATGTGTAAATAACTTAATTAAATCAACCTGTCCATAATATCATACCTTATTTTTAAGGTTTTGCAACTGCGGGAATATGATGGGCGCAGGGCTAGGGTAATGGTAATGGAATGTAATCATTATATTTTTTAAGTAATGGCCATGTAATGAGTAATGGAAGATTTCAAAAGTAATGAGTAATGAAAATGTAATTAATGTAATGGTCAATTATATTTCAATTACATTTTATGGCACATATAAATATTTCCAATATAACTAGCCTCAAATTTTAGAGCAAAAAAGAAGCAAATTAAGTCTATCTGACACAAATCCAATTCATTATAATTTTTAAAAAAAAGATTCAAATCAGTTTTAATGTCTTTTATTCTCATTATAATGAGAATAAGAAGACATTAAATATTTTCTTTTAATATTCTTTATGTACATGTAAGACCCTTTTTTAGAAATGTAACCTAAAAAGTGGATTTCTGAAAAGGGTTCATTCCTATATCGCCGACTCGCCGAGTTTTAGGGGGAAAATTTTAGTCGGCGTTAAGGGGTTTAGTTGGCCAAGAACAATAGACCCAAGCTGAAGGATAAAACTAATTAAGCAGATAATTTTGGGAGCATTTATTTTTTTAAAATTTATAACAACCTTTAACACATAACATAACACATAATTTTAACTTTTTGCACGCATAAAGTGGCCAACATAGCCCAAAAATTCTAACAAATTCATTCTTCCTTGTTCATATCTATGTTTCGAATCTTCAATCTTCCTGTTGATATCGGTATTTTGTTCTTTTTAGGTGGTTGTCGCTGGCCACTTGAATACTACAATAACTGAATTTCAATCGTCTTTTGCTCTTCTTGCAAAAATGCCATTACTTCAAAAATATTAGGATGAGCTTTTCCAATTAATTTTTTTAGGGGTCCGTGCCACCCCTCTAAAGAGTTGTTGGTTCTTTGCGTGGTTTGGTTGTGGTTCCATTGTGTCGGTGTAAATTGACCGCCTAACCATTGCGTAACCATATAGTCGGCCAGTTGTCTATATTTCTCATTATCTGGTACTTCGGCCATTATTTGAATCCATGCTTCGTCAATCTGCAAATAAAAGAAATATACAGATAAATTGTTCATATTTACTATACATTTATATTTACTAAATATTTCCTTACTTACATCAGTCACGGGTAGTAATGGTATCCCGATACACCGTCTAACCAATTTGCTTGTTTCTTCTTCTTCTCGGCATGAAGTTTGCAGACCCAGTTGTTGAACTTTCCGCCAAATACATTGACCATAGTAAAAATAACACCCTCTCCATTCTACATCAGGAAAAACTCCCTCACTAGCATTCTTTGCCGCCAACTCAAAGTCCATCTAAAAAATAAGAAACATATTTAGGTCATACTACTATGTTATGGGAATACATGTAGAATACGATATATGTAGAATACGATATTAATCGATGTATTGTGTACATTGATTAAAAATATTCTTACCTGTAAAATGGATGGTTGAAGGTTGAAACCGTTTTCATGTGCCACTTGCTTCAAAAGTTCAAACGCTCTCCGGTATGTCGACTCTCACTTGTCAGGTAAAAAGAAAAAAAAAACAATGGAACAGAACGATCTTGGATCAGTGCGTGGATGGCGTATAGTTGATGAAAAATTCGTGGCCATACATAAAATGTTCCATCACCAAAAATTACATTCGAGTCACACAAGGACTCAAGATTCTGTCATGTGGTAAATCCTAAAATTTTCTCATCGTCACCATTATTGATAAATAAAAACTGTTCTCCGCTGTCTGTTTGTTGGAAAAGGTCAGGTACAACAATGTCACGTCGCTGTTTAGGTAATTTGGGAAATTTCTTATTCCTGGTTCTATATAGGATACTCTTCTTGCAGGAAAAGGTTAGCGATGGTGGCTATATTATCTTCTGTCCATTCACCATTCGGCGATATGGGAAGACACCATGGAAAGATGTATATGCTAATTTGCAGGCAATCACCCAGTCCATCAATCAGTTCGATTAAAAGAAAATAGTCTTACTACACTTTAATTTTAATCCTCAGGTAACAACTGACAAACCAAACAGTGGCCTTTAAGTATCTGATCATTTTATGGTTTAATTACTTAATATGAAACAAATACATGTATATATTTTGTTTTAGAGTCATACTGAATAATTCACCAGTAATACAATTATTATAGACAAACTGTTTGGGTTGATTGAGAATTTTATAAAATTACTTTTAGAAAAGAACATACAGTTAATTAGCTATAATTCATTTTTTCAAGTCATACAGTGAAAACATCAGTTTTTGTCACCACTGCCCGTCACTCGAAAATTTGCCTTGCTGTTATACTATATAGAAATAACAATTCATACACAAACATCTATCATTGTGAATCAAGGATTATTTTGAGTTTGATTTTGTAGGCGCTTCATGGCAGAAACATACGGTTGTCTTTTTAATTTTAGAAAAAATGGGTTTTTTTATTTATATACTCATAAAGTAATGGGTCATGGCAATTAATTACTTTCAGTGTAATGGATAATGGTAATTAATTACATTGCTAAAATGAGAAAGTAGTTGTAATGATTACATTTAAAAAGTAATGGTATTGGTAATGTACTTAATTACATTGGCAATGTAATGGACACAGCCTTGCGTGGGTGGGTCTCGTCCCCTCGACCGTGAAATTTTTTAAATTGTGACCCTCTAAATGACCATTCTGAGCTATTATGATAGAAAAGATTCGCGAGAGAACCAAATCCAGAATCCTTGCCATAAAAACCAATAAAAAAAATCTACAAAAACTAAAACCAGCAAAAGGCTTCAGCATCAATTAGACAACAACGTGCCTAGTCCACCACGGATTCAGACTCTTGACAGTTAGTCAAGTTGGGATCCGGGCTGTCCTGGCAGGTACAATTAAATTATGTATCAGATTCTGGATTTCTTAAGATTTTATAATGACAGATAAACAACATTATTCAATGATAATGCAAACAAATTTTCCAAATCAACAGTCCTACACACAAATTAGGCACACAGTTCAATTTTAGTCTGACCGACCCGTTGAAAAAAAGTAGTGACGAATTCTTGGCGTTTGTAAAAATCACCATAAGATAGGCCATAGCGGCGTTCCTTCGGTGTAAAAAATTCGGCAGCTGCGGGTAATGGGTTGTATACAGCTGTACCATCACCATTGGGCAAAGAAATGATCCTAGTAGATTCAGAGCCCTTCTTTGCCCCTCAAAGCATGTACCAACTTACGTAACTTAATTCCGTATACCGCCCCAAAATCACCATCCGCTGTTGATTAGTCCACCAGATTTGGCTCTAGCTTATACCAAATTGCTGTTAAATCATCCGCGTATTTTTCAGCCTCCTCTGGCAATAGCGATTTCCCAAAGGTCACACATGCATTCATAAAACCTTTCAAACTATTGCTGGTCAGCACGTTTCGAATACTAGTCATTACCTCAGTTTCCTCAACATTCATGCGCTGTTCTAAAATGTTGACGATAGATGAAACCATTTCATAACGAATGGCGACCATGCTCTGTCTCTCATAGGTACCAGCGTATTCACAGTGTTACGGCGAACTGTGTCAGGATTTGTATTGGTCTCGTCGATCTGCAGTTTCGCCTCTCGCTTACACGGACAAGGTCCTTCTCTCATCAACGATAACTTGCTGAGAGCTATGGAACGACATGTTAGAACATCTGCCAGGATAAAGTCATTACGCTGCATTTGCTGCTGTGGATACTGGAATACACTGAAGACATCGCCCATGAGTATTTCACACACTCCTTGGTCCAGGTTTTCAAGAACCCGTCTAGCCTCCGCTACACGCTGATATATTCGCTAATATAGCATCGATCAAAATAACGAAGCGCTGCGCATACCTGACTTCATGGTGTCTGGGAAATTCCGCTGTTTTAGGATGGATTTTCACCAATATTTTCTTCTTCTGTTTATTAGTACGAAAGTATGTTGCGACGGCTTTTACATTAGCCTCTCGATTTTCAGTTCGCTTGAGCACACCATGTCTTCCGTAGCATGATCGGAGCGGTGGCAAACGCACCATATAGCTGGCAAATCTCGGCCAACATTTTTTCGCAGCTTCACCCACTGTCCGCCATTCTTGTCAGTATTAGCCGACCCCCGTCTGTTATGATGCCGCATAACTTGTCGAATGAGAACTTCACTGACGTTAGTTATGAACTGGTCAGCGCTCAATTGCGTCAGTGAGTGGGACAATCATTATTCACATCGAGGGCTAAACGAATTTAAAAATCACATACCTTCGTGTTTCTTCAAAATGCTAATCCCGGGATGATTCACAGACCTTTCGGTCCACTGTCTCTGTATTTTTCATGTTCAATTCTCCGCTGATGGTTGAAAGAATGCATGCGATCGACCACCCTCTTCAACCTTTCTTTAGAATATGCCCTAATCCCCGAGGTGACAGGAACGGTGCCGTTTTTTAATGATGGTTTGGCCACAATTACAAACTCAGTGCAGAGAGTACAAATCACCCCGACCCTTGATCGTGTTTTGAACTTTTTGTCTTCGGAACCGGCGTAATTTTCACCATTCTTAGTTGTCATGGTAATTTTGTCTAGATCTGTATATATTTTTTCAGTAACGCGTTCATTTCGAGGGGAATCGCCGCCCTTGTACATATGATGTTAGAAAAGTTGCCCTCCGGCTCTGAGCCTCACTTCACCCGATTCCTTGCGTGTGTTTTTTTAGCTGGTCCCTGACCCAGCTTCATCATTTATGGACATTTCGACATTAAACAATTCTAAAAATGTTGCAAATCATGCCCCCGCACTTTAAAGAAGAGTTTAGCTTCGGGCGGGGGTGGCCTTAAAATGTCGTGTCACAATGGTTCTCTATGAAGATCAAAATTTGAAATAGATTGTGCCTAAAATAACACGATATTACTTATATCAAAAATATTAAAACATAGATATTTTATTTATTTTTTTATTTTAGGTTTCTCATCGTAGCAAAGTAATGAAAAGATTAAACAGAATTAAAGGCCAAGCCACATGAATGATTGTGCTAACAAAAACTTGCTTCGTGGGTTCCGTTAGACAAGCAGTTTAAGGACACTTTTTTCAGTCATATGACATTGCAAATCAGCACTAGCAACATTGACTTCACGATCATAGTATATTTGAAGCCACTTCAATGGGTGTATTAATTAATGTAATGTTGACACTACAGAACATATCAGATGATAACTTTACATTTGATCAGTTCAATAATACAGATCTATCATCTAATACCACTCCCTCATATTTAGCATTGCGCATTGGCGCCATCGTAATGTTAGTGGCTTTATTGTGGGGTCTTTTCGCCAATGCTCTGACCACGTATTCCATTTTAACAAACAGGGACTTAAAGAATATTACTAACATGTTTATAGTGAGTTTGTGTATAAATGACATCATGAACCTAGTCATATCAAATTTCATGGTGCTTATCTCCTACTTTATGATGAAATGGTCTACTGGTCTAATTGTGTGTGAAATCGTCACACATTTTACTGTTCTTCTAATGGGGTCATCATTGTGGCATACAGGTCTTATTGCTATTCATCGCCTCATTGTTGTTTGTTTCAACGGTTTTTATAAAAAAATTTCTAAACGAGCCTACACAATATTTGTGTTAACCACCGCACGCATTGTGCCATTATTATTTCTTATACAACCACATCTCGGGAATATGTCTCACTATGAGCCTAAACTATTGCGTTGTATCATTAGGAAGGGGTTCGGGCTTTATACAATGTTTGTTAGTGTGGTATTAATGATAATGCCCTCTGTTATGCTTATCATCTGTTATGTCGCAATATTTATAAAAGTTCATAGATCGTCCAGTGTCTTCAGGGGAAAGCGGAAAAGAGAATGGCTTCGAAGAGAAATTCAGATTACTAAAATGTTCGGCCTGGTGTTTCTGGTCATCATAATTGGATACTTGCCATATGGAATTGTCAGGAGCATTGATAAGCAGTTGTTGTTGAGTGCAGACTTTTATGTGGCAATTTCGGTTCTATATGCTGTGGCAAATAGTTGTAACCCGATTATATACGGCTCTATGGACAGAAATATTCGAAGAGCATGTTTTCAAGTTCTGAATCTTGACAATATGTGCATGAAATATGAGGGTAAACTTCGGAAAAGCAGCTCAGACAACATTAATGGACATAAAAGTGAAATTCCGAGTGACGAAATCACCGAAGCTTTACCATTAAACGCAAGCCATCCCAATGAATAAGCCTTTAATGCATTGGTGACTATTGAAGTGAATGTATTATAAATATATTGTTGAGTGGTTCATGGCCTCAAATATTTGTTCTTAAAAAAACTGCCACTTATCTGCCTGATTGCATCATCGAGGAGATTTTCTGAAGTGAGCAAAGGTTAATCCCGCGCACGTGTATTCGGAGGTCGCAGCAAATATACGTCACAAATAACTTTCCACGAGGTATTATACAAACATGTATTGGTATATAAATCCGAGTAAAAAAATACACTCATTTCGCGCTTCGACTGTCGTGGTTATTTTACAGCGAATGTGAACAAAAATTTCGATTACACTGGTTGATTTAATTTTTGATTTTGGCGATTTTGGTACAGAGCTAGGCTGTGATAGCTTTTCTTACAACAGTTTTAGATTTACTTTTATTTAGTGGTTACAACCTTCGTTTGCATGCCGCTCCCGTGAGTTTAGAACTATTTGAGACCGGAAAATAACCGAAGCAAAATATTTATTTGTAGTCTTTATTTTCCAGACAGTTTTCGGTAACTTGGTGGAAATTATTTTCATAGTATCTTATCTAATTATGTTGTGGCTTTAAGCGTTGATCGACGGACATAGCTTATTTTCTAGATCTGCGACTGAGCCCAGCAAGATGGCGTCCACTGATCATTTGCTATCCAGCATTGGATTGGACAAGTACCCCCAATGATTTGAGCACTGTAACCAAACTACCCTTGGCAAAAATCACAAATAGGCTTACACTAGGCATTATCAATAAATTTTCGACAACTACGGTCATCAAACTTAAAAATCTAAACGTTTCGAATGATAACCTAGCAGCGGTTATAACCGCATGTTTGGCTGTCGCGGGACTATAATCTAATTACACTCCATCAACATCTACAGTTCAAAGAATATCATATGAGCGCGTCGGTGTATCTTTAAAACATGTTTCGGAAACCTTATTAAAGTCAGCGAAAAATACTACGTTTTATACACACGAAACTACAAAATCTGGTTCTGAATTCGTCACATATGCAATAACCGCTGATTCGACACATACGCCACTTATTCTTGGTCTTTGTGAAATACGGAGGGACTGACAAGGAAAGCTGTCTAGTCGTTCGGATGGGACGAAAAACCGAGGTCCCGTGTACACATTGGCGTGCACGTAAAAGATCCCTTGGCAGTTGGAATTCAATATAAGAGTAGGCCGTAGTGCCGCTGTCCGGGCAAAATTTCCCTCATAGCACACTGTATGGCGTATGCCCGTCTTCATTAGCCCAGGTTAGGAGCAGAACAGTAGGACGTTAAACCCCATTTCTTTTCATTTCATTTCATTTCTTTGTGAAATGTCTGATATATTTGTGCAAACTACTTTAACGACATTAACCGAAACTTTGGCAGGTCTCGACGAAATTGCTGGACCATTAGTAAATCCGTTATTTTCCAAATTAAAAAATACCATGTCAGACTGAGCCAGCACTGAAAAGCTTTTTAATTCTTTATTTATACAATACACTGGCAGTATTTGCACTAAATTGGTACAACACTGGTCAGATTTTTCAGATACGGAGCGAAATATTCATATGGATAATAATTATTTCTTTTGTGATCTTCATTTATTAACTCGATTGGCGGATAAAGGCGTTCTGGAATTGAACAAATTTGAAGAACTTTATTTTAAAACGTTCAAGGCCCAAACGTTTAAAACCGCTACATCATTTTGGGCAAACGAATCGGGGTATGTTTGATTGTTTGGAACCGTCTGTAAGGCCTTTACTTAGGGTGGAGACGAAAAATCGGGTTGTTAATTTCCTTTCAAGTTATATTCAAATTCCTCAGGAGTTTCAAAATTATCGCTAACGCCCTTTCATGGTAGCCACAATGTCGCAACTGTAACGTATATGGCCAACCATATTAAAACTGCTCTTGATGATTTTGGCGCAGAAAATCGATTGACCCAAAGTATTTCATTAGATTTGAAAATTCCTTTATTCCTTAAAGAATGTCAGGCTTTGGGTTTGATAAATAAGCTAATAAATTATTAGATATCTCTCTCTCTATCTCTCTCTCTCTCTCTCTCCCATTCGATACAAACTAGGTCATTTCGGGACTAACACATGGTCCAATTTTATTTCAACAATTCGCTTGCGCGTAGGGGTCTTTATCAGTGGGAGGAAACCGGAGGACCCGGAAAAACCCACGAGGTTTTATCCTCACTAATGACAGTGTAAATTGATAAAAGCAAATGTTATGAAATGAAATGGAGTTTAACGTCCTATCGTTCTGCTCGATGGGCTAATGAAGACGGGCATACGCTATACAGTGTGCTATGAGGGAAATTTTGCCCGTACTACGGCCTCCTCTGATCCGAATGACTATACAGCTGTCCTTCTCAGATCCTCCGCCCTGTATCACTGACTAAAAGCAAATGAGGCAAAATTATCATAAGTAAGAATTCGCCATAGAGGCTTACCTGTACATTCAGAAACTCTTATATCGAATTCCAACTGTCATTCAGAAACTCTTATATCGAATTCCAACTGTCAGCGGTTCTTTTATGTGCACACCAATGTGTACATGAAACCTCTGTTTTTTGTCCCACTCCATCGACTAGACAGGCTCTCCGACCTACACCACTGATAAGGGAGAACCATACCGGAAAATGCTGAACTTTCTCAGCCAAACCAGGACCAGACCTCAAACCTCCTGGCTGGTTACAATTTAAAATTTAAAGTGACACCATTTTGTCCAAAACTCACCTTTTTGGCAATTTTGACGTTTATCACAAAATAGTACTTGTACATTTCCGGAGAAATAGACGATTGTATTAATTTCGGAAACAGGTGACGAATTCACGAAACGTCGACCGAATTCGATTATTTCCAAGCCGTTAATGGGGATTTTTCACTCCTAAACAACTTTGTCGGCACGAAAAACGTCAAGGGCGATATTTGAATTTTTGAAGTATTCAAATACCAAACATTCGACCATGAGCCAGGCTTTCCTGAAATGTATTAATTTCATAAATAGGAGATGTCTTAAACATTCTACGGCCTATTGCGTTTATCTACAAGCCCGTTAATGTAGATTTTTCACTATTTTTCATATTCACTTCAAAATGGAGACCATCAGTTGACCGAAATCAAAATTCTTTTTTAGACATTTCTTCAAGGATTCAGAAAATATAACTCCCATGTCTGTAAGTATAATAGCACAAAAGCCTCAGGGATATTTCACTTTCAAGATGGTGACACTCCCGGTTCGATCGATAGACTTCATATTTTGTGTACTCATCAGTAATTTCTTATCTAGTATAGAAAAAAATTTCCAGGGCAATCTTTTTGAAAAATTGATACTTATTTTCTCAAAGGGGAGATAACTTTGAAAATTTCGAATGACTTCGTTGAAGTTGAATCAACCAGTTCTACTTACATTCTTAATTTTATGAAAATCGTACTAATATTCAAGAAGTTATCATGTTGGTTTTACTTCCCGGATGAGCAGTCAATGACGTAATATTCGAATTTCGAAAATCGGAAATAGCAGATTTAAAGTAAATGTTTCAAGGTACTCAAAGAAAATTTTTTTAGTACTGTTATGAAAGCTTCCGTATTCTTCGTCACGTGACATGGATTATATCAAGTATCTTTAAAGAAAAAAGAACAAGACAAAATAATTATCAAAATCGGTGAAAAACTCGCGAAGTTACAAGTCTAAACATAATGAGAAACATTGCACCTGGGCAAAAAAAGGATTCAGAAAATTCAACTCCCATGTCTGTAAGTAAAATATCGCAACAGCCTGAGGTGGCACTTCCGGTTCGACGGATATACTTCATATTATGGTATGCATCAATATTTTCTTAGTTACTACAAAAACAAATTTTGATGGCAATCTGACCTACTTTTTGAGGAATTTTTTGAAAATTTTGATCCTTAATTTCTCCAAGGGGAGATAACTTAGAAATTTTCCAATGACAGGTCTACTTACATTCTTAATTTTATGAAAATCGTACAAACATTCAAGAAGTTATCATGTTGATTTTGATTTCCGGGATGAGCTGTCAATGACGTAATATTCGAATTTCGAAAATCGGAAATAGCAGATTTAAAGAAAATGTTTTAAGGTACTCAAAGAAAAAAGAATTACTAAAATAGATCACAATATCACAAAGTTACAGCTGTGTAGGTCAATTTTTCCATCAGTAAATTTCGGTGATTTCGGATTCGTAAAACGTTTTGAAAATATATTGATTCCAAGGCCAGCACCCATTCTTGGAAGGAGGGTAACCAGAAATGTATTAATTTCGGAAATAGGAGATGAAATTACGAAACGCCGGCCGATTTCGATTATTTGCAAGCCGTTAATGGGAATTTTTCACTCCTAAACAACTTTGTCGCCACGAAAAACGTCAAGGGCGATATTCGAATTTTTAAAATATTCAAATACCAGGCTTTCCTGAAATGTATTAATTTCAGAAATAGGAGACGCATTGAACATACTACGGCCTATTGTGTTTATTTCCAATCCCAATAATGTAGATTTTTCACTATTTTTCATATTCACTTCAAAATGGTGACGATCAGTTGACCTAAATCAAATTTCTGCTCTGAACGTTTTTTTTAGGCATTTCCTCAAGGATCCAGAAAATATAAACCCCGAGTCTGTAAGTAAAATATCAAAAAAGCCTTAGCGAAATTTCACATTTCAAGACGGTGGCACTTCCGGATTGAGCTACAAACTCCATTTTTGTGTACGAATCAAAAGAGTCGTAGGTAGTACAGAAAAAATAATTCAAGGTGATCTGACCTATATTTCGTCTATTTTTTGAAAAATTCGATCCTTAATTTCACCAAGGGGAGATAAGTTAGAAAGTTTCTAATGACATCTTTCAAGTAACATAGGTATGATCTACTAACATTCCAAATTTCATGAAAATCGTGCAACTATTAAAGAAGTTGTCAAATTGGTCTTAACTTCCGGAACGGAATCACAGCGACGAATTTTCGAAATTCGAAAATCTGAAATCGCAGGTGAAAATAAACAACAAAGTTAAGAATATGCATTGTTAGTTTTTCGTTAGTAAAATTCGGTGAATTCGAATTCTTAAAACGTTTTGAAAATACATTTAAGCAATACTCACCACCCTTCTTTTTTTGGTGGGGGGAGGGGTAGGTCAAAGTTTCTGAAATATGCTATGGTTAGATTCTGAGAAATCCGATTTGCAGAAAACACACAACAAGAAAATAATAATAACTAGACTTGCTTGCAAGACTGAAGGCTTTCACCCTAGCCAAGGCGTCACACGGACGCCAGATCCATGACAAAGACTATCCCCGCCACTCCCCCACCCCAAAATAAAAACACAAATATGCATAACTCAGATATTGACAAGTTCTTTGCATGCGCATAACGATAGAGAAGGGAACTGAAAAATATAGCTGAACAATTCAGATCATGATAATCCTAGATCGGTAGAATCAAACAGAGGCCGACAATCAAGATATATAATCGAAAACTCAAAATTCCAAGAAATAACAATATTAGTAAATTTTCAAATTTTGAAGAAAAAATGAGAACGACACGATATCTCACTTTGGCCGTTATCGCATCCGCAATATCCCCAGTTGTACAAAAATATAACTTTTTCGAAAATCGGTTGGGAATTGACATAGTTAGGGCCGATTTTCAATTTTCGTGCACGTTACTTCACTTCGGGTCTGTTCATAACTTTCGCGATAGTTATAAGTACTAACAGTTTAAAACATGTGAAAATCAATATTCAGAACTCTACCTGTCACAGTTTCAAAGATCTACACGAATTAGAAAAGGAATAAACAAAACATTTTTCCGAATGGGACAAAAAAGGAATCTTAGCCTAGAAGCACCAATTCCGTATTTTGGTTGCCAGTAAAATACCCTTAGTTCAAATATTGCCACTTAAAAAAAAGGTCTCTATATATGCTTTATACGTATGCAAAATGTTCCGATTATGACCATTTCGGACGTTTGTCGATATACAGTGCCATTTGTTTGGCCACTCTTAATACTTTTGACCGTTGTACGGTGGTTTCATACACAGATATATCAATTAGGCTCTCTATAGAAGGAGTTCCACAAAAAAATATTAGATTGCCTTTTTGAGAAAAAGACCTATAAACATGCTCGTACAGCGGCACTAGTCTACTCTTATATAGAATTCCAACTGCCGAGGGATCTTTTACGATCACACCAATTTGTACACGGGACTTCGGAATCGCGTTCATGTCAGCTACTCAAATATGTAACTGGTTCAAAAGTTGATTGAATATTCAATGAAATATCGCCAATTTTCTGGTTTCGTGCACGTAAAAGATTTGACGTCACTAACATATAAAAATTTAATAATAATTTCAAATAGAGTCCATGCTCAAACAACGTCATGCATTTATCAGAGGTGCAATATTCGACACTTCTGTACGATACAACTGCATACACTTAACAAATTGGATTTGCTTATAAACAGTGCGAGCCGTCCATTTCTGTCTAGATGATTACGGTTATAAGATAATCTTGACAAAGAAGCAACAATATTAATTCAAAGACTAATTATTACACACTGCAATCAACTATTTCTGCTACAGGGTCATTAAACCCATATTTTGGATAGAAGTAAACACTCATAGTTGAAATAATTTTAATTCAAAATATCGTCAATGTGAAAGAAAAAAAAACACTCTTGAATAGGCTCTATGCGTTGACAAAACGTACAGATTGTATTCCCCCATTTGTTTCGCTTAATAATGAAAGCTGCCGTTTTCAATATTCGACCCCTCTGTTCTCCTACTCCTGATATTTAGGACTGTTGAACAATCGTTTTATGTATAACATTACAGATAGGCCTCTCTGTAGAAGAAGTTCCAAAAAAGAATTATGTTGACTTTTCGAGAAATATGCCTCTAAAAATGATCCAAATCGTAAAAATACGACGTTTTCGATTTTCGATCTCTTTTTTCGGCTACCCCTGACTTTTCAAAAAATGATACAGTGGTTTCACAAAACAGAGTACCCATTAGCCTCTCGATTGAGAAAGTTTTTAAAACATCGTTGGGGGCGTTTCCGAGAAACATGCGTCCAAAATTGCTCGAAATCGTAAAAAACGTTACTTTTCAAAGTCACATAACTTTTAAAATTTTTGATAGAAACATACCGCTTTAGTACCATCCGATAGACCACTCCATTGGCTATTACACGATATAAAACTTTAACTAATCGACAAGAACACAATTGATACATCGCAATTTCCGCACAGGCACCCATTTTTCACAATTTTGTCAAAGTTTGGATACCTTTCTTGACTACTTCCGGTGATTAGAGGATTTTCATTTATAGTTTATAGACTGGTTTGGTCCTTCGGCTTCATATTCCTGAAGTTTCAGAAAAATCGTTGGAGCCGTTTTAAAAAAGTAAGAACTCTACGATTTGACCAAAATGCGAAAAAAAGTGAAAAATCAAAGTCAACATTTCAGAACATACAATAGTGTGTCATACAATAGCCCATTCATCGAGCTACCAAACGATACTCTAGATGTTTTGATCCGGTCACACCCGACGGTGAAATCACGATTTTCTCAAGAGCAACTATTTTTTACTGGTTTTTTTTCTTTTTTTAAATATCAAATATTTTTTCGACTACTTCCCGTTTACGGATCGTTGTCGGGATAGATTTAACAAGTAGTATGGGAACTTTACTTCCTGTACCAGAATTTCAGAACGATTCTTTGGACAGTCTTTAAAAGAAAGGAAAATTAGAAGTTATTTAACGATATTTAGCAAATAATTGGTAGTCTGATGCCAATGTGTTACCTCCCTTAGAAGCCGATTTAGAAATATAACGATTTTTGGATCATTTATACTATATTGATTCTTTTAAAATTTGTATTCACACCATAGAGTCCCGATTTTCAGACATTTCAAAGTCTTATTGGATGGCATAATTCACAAGACTATCGAATTGTAGGTAAATTTTTTCAGATAAAGGCGCCGAAAAACGCTCCAAATCAGAAAATACTTGATTTTCATCGTGTCATATTTTGCTGCTTGGACATAGTATCCGTATACATTGGGCATCATACGACAGTCCATTCCCCGGGCCACTCAACGAAAGCTTGATATTGGACGGGAAAATCGAGTTATTCCCCCCAAAACACCCATTTTTTCGAAATATCGGACATTATTTCGACTACTTCGGCTTCGGATTCAGGAACATTGATTGAAACTTTCGCAAAAATATAGGGATAGGAAAATGGGTACAAAAATCGAAAAAAATCGAAAAATAAAGGGCGATAATTCTGAACGAGACTTATATTGCTGTAATCGGTTGGACTTCAGGTATCCAAAAATGTAGATTAAATTCGAAAAGTTTAAAAAATAACAAAAATTGTCTCTTAAACAACATATTTTCATTTTTCGAACGCTAGAAGTCAGCGACGAAGTTTCGAAATTTTCAAATGCTATCGTCCGAGAAAAGACTCATTTTTTCCAAAAATGTAAATTGTCTTAAAATAGGTAAAGAATTGGCGAAACGGTTTCCGATTTTTGATTTATTGCCACCGTTCAAAATTATTACAGGCACTGAGAAATAGGCTCCCGGGATAACAAATAATAATAAATAGACCTGCATGGCAGTACTGAATCGGCTTTCAGGCAACAGACCCAAAGAACGCATACGAAAGTCAATTCACTGACCTATCGAACGATACTTTAGCTCTTTTGATCTGGTAAAATCCAACGGAGAAATCGCGTTTTTGGCATAAATCTTCATTTTTACGCATTTTTTCAAAATATCGCATATATTACTTCCAGTTTACGTATCAATTTCGGGATAGTTTTAAAACGTGGCGTTGGCATTTAACATCCTGTACCAGAAGATTCAGAAACATCCATTGAGCAATTTTGAATAAAAAGAAAAATAGAAGAGCATTTTCAGTAATTTAACGATTTTTCAAGTTTGGGGCTCATTTTAGACTATTTATATCATTTCAAGTCTTTTACATTTGGATGCACACCCCAGACCACTACTCGCTAACCTCTAGGTCCAATAGTCAATCCCTATATAAGTCGAGAAATTATCAGATTTTCCAGCTTGGTTCTTCCCTTGTGAAAAGTGTAAGGATGATGGATGACCTGACAAAGGACAACATATAGTCAGAGGGGGTGAGAAACCTAGGTCCTATGTACGCATTTGCTTGCACGTAACACAACCCAAAACAATTGGAATACTAAATAAGTTCCCTATAGCGCTGCTGTCCGGGCAAAATTCCTTCATACCACAATTTTCTAAATTTTTCTACCTAAGCAGCTGTGGGAGTGCCAGTCACATATTCTAAGGAGGGGTAAAGGGGGGAGGGACAAATGGTTAACGCGTCCGTATTCCACCATAAGGTCTATCATTGAATCGATTGGTGTGGATGTGTCATAGATTATACATGACAAGGACTAGGGCATGTCCAATATCCTGGGTTTCCACCCACTGCAAAAGTTTCTGTCACGAAGTCAAAGTGCTGTAGATTACAGAACCCTGCTGTACGTGACCAGGACATAGGGTCACCTGGTTTCCTCCAACTGCTAAAGACCCCAATGCATATTATTGAAATGAAGTTTAATCATAAGTTATGCCCAAAATGATATATTTTGTGTCGATGGATGTTAAACCACATTTCTTCATCAGCCAAGTCGGTATAAGAAATAGATTTTCACGATTAGCTATTATACACGTGAAATAACAAGGGTCAGTAATTGCATCAAGTCGCGTAGTCTCCGACACCCACAAACAACTAATCTTTCACGTACAGGAGGGGTTTTAGACTATTGTCAATATTTCACGAAAAGTTCCCTTGCCCATGCCTAACCGGGAGATTTTTGGGTTTTTTTTTAGATGGTTGATTATCCAATATATTTGGAGGCAGACCACTATTAATTTCTCTACTGTTGAATCACTGGTGTTCTACATGCAGTAGCCCATTACCTAAATTTCGTCGAGAACTTCCCTTTACAGCACAGCTAGTATGACATTATGGGATCATCAGAGTACTGAATTTGTATAAGGGTTGACCACCAAGATTTCAATTCACTGATATTCATAGCAGACTGGGGACAGAATATCATGACCGTGTTAGTGCAAAAACAAAACAACGCTTCTTGACTTGTTGTATTCTTACGCCATAAAAGTCTCAAACCAGGCAGAAAATAGAAATTCAATATCAATTCTACACCCAAATGTCAATACAGATAGGCAATCAAAATGGCAAAAAGGGAACGAGACGGACGCCAAATCAGGCAGAACATAGATATTCAATACCTCTTCATCAATTCTACACCAAAATGTCAATACAGATAGGCAAATAATATGCCATAAAGGAGGGAGAAAAATATATCTAAAAATAACCGGCACTACCGAGATATGCAAAATTAATAGTGTTCTACATCCATCTAGCCACATCAGCTACCAAACGATAATTTAGTTGTTTTGATTCAATGACACCCGACGGAGAAATCTCGATTTTCGCCAGAGTACCAATCTTTTACTTGTTTTTTTTTGTTTTTTTTAAATATCGGATATTTAACGATATTTAGCAAATAATTGCTAGTCTTAGCCCATCGTGTTAGGAGTAGTTACCTCCCTTACAAGCGTTTTCAATGATATAGCGATTTTTCGACTTTTTTTTCAAAGATTGGGGAACTTTTTGGATCGTTTATGCTATATCGACCCTTTAAGATTAGCATTCACACCCTAAACCACCGTTGGGACCCTAAATAACCGAAGTTTAAGAAACAATTTAGAGTAGTTTTCGTGATTAAAGCTTCTGAATAGGCTCTAAAAGGGAAAATTCTAGATTTTCAGCACTCCATAATCTATTGCCTTAAGCATGGAATTTGTCCATTATTCGGGCTATCAAATAAGACCTTATTTGTTTAGATTCGGTGAAATCTGGCGAAGTAATCACTTTTTTCGGAAGATCAACTTTTTTTTTACTTTTTACGGTTTTTTTTTCAAAATATCGGATATTTTTTTCGACTACTTCCGGTTTTTGGATCATTGTCGGGATTGTTTTAACAAGTTGTTTGGATAATTGACTTTCTGTACCAAAAGTTTCAGAAACATCCAATAAGCTGAATAGAAGAGCATTTTCAGTCAGTTTCAAAGATTGAGGCTCTTTTTGGACCATTTATATTAAGTTAGGTTCACACCAACGGCGCTTTGATGGTGCTTTAAAGCGGCGTGCAAAGCAGCACCAAAGCGTAACAATGCTCGATTAAAGCGTCAGGGTCTTAATAGATCGTTGGAAAGCTTTGAGCAAAGCGGGATATTCGGCAAGAGCGCCAACAAAGTTTAAGACTGTTTCAAAATTTTGGGCGCTCTGTCACGAATTGATTAAAGCGCCCAGAGCGTATCAAAGCTTAACAAAGCGTAACAAAGTTCAGAAAAGCTTGACTCAAAGCGTAGGAAAGCTTAACAGAGCTTTATTCAAAGCGGGGATCCCAGTCTTCACGGTCTGTCAAAACTTGACACGCTTTGTTAAGATGTCTCAAGAGTTGCTACGATCTGGCATGAAGATCTGTCACGCTTTGTTACGCTTTCCCACGAATTGAGACGCTTTGATCAAGGATTAACACGCTTTGCTAGGCTTTGTTACGCTTGGCAAGCTTCCTCACGCTCTCTCACTCTCTCCTACGATACCCAAGCTCTGTGTCCAGCGCTGCGACTTGAGTACCACTCATTGCATTGTTTCAGAACAAGTATCCTGAACCTGAAAAACAACACAAAGATGGGACCAAAGAGAGGTAGAGGTGCAGCAAAGATGAATAATAACATGAATAATAATCATAGCATCTTCCAAAGAACATATAATAACATAATAATTTCAAATTTCCAAGGCAATATTACAAAATAATGTTCATAACACACTAGTCTTCATCCTCAGTCTTGCGGGCTCTCTCTCTCTCTCTCTCTCTCTCTCTCTCTTCAGTCTTCATCTTCATCATCAGCCTCGGACCCACTCCTCTCTTCAACTGCACCAAGAAGTACAACACCAGCCATTTTTTGCTGCCAGTCAACAGCACCCACTTGGGAGAGAAAGTGGTCTTTGAGATGTTCTCTCTGATGTCTGGCACCCACAGTGGCGCGGCCCCTTGCAGGTGGCAGTGGAACATCTTCCCAGTGAGGTTCATGTCTCCAGGACCCGGGTATGATATTGTGCTCTTCATCCTTGTGATCCACCACATTGGTTGCTATCACCACCCTCTGCCCCAGCAGGTTGTGCAGCACCACAGTAGTCTCCACCAAATGTCTGACGGACTCTACCTTCTGTTCCAGTGTTCCCAGTAGGTACCTGAACCTGTTTGCCAGGATGCCAAAGGCATTCTCCAACACTCTTCTACCCCTTGAGATCCTGTAGTTGTAGATTCTCTGCTCATCTGTCACCCCCCTTCTACTGTATGGCTTCGTCATGTAGCTCTTCAGGCCAAATGCTTCATCAACCAGGATGAAGTATGGAATAGCTGGCTTAGTTTCCCCAGGGAGAGGGCATGATGGGGGCAGCCCTATGGACCCATCTGCTACGCTTTCAAAGAGCTCAGAGTCTATGAATATCTAAGAGTCAGACATGTGTCCTTTACCTCCCAGCTCAATCCAGATGTACTGTGCATCTACCAAGGCCAGCAATGGTATGGAGAAGAACCCCTTGTAGTTGTGGTAGAGACTGCTTGTGTTTGCTGGCTTCTTGATGGCTATATGTTTTCCATCCAAGGCACCAACTGTATGGGGGACATGCTGCCTCTGTTCAAACTGCTGGGCAAGGTTTCTCCATGCTTCAGGGGAGGTAGGTGAGTTGAAGACCTCATCTTTATAAGCCAGTACAATGGCCCTGCACACTTCCGGAATCAGCTCTGATATGGTGAAGATACCACATCGGAATCCATATGCCAGTGACCAGATGTCTCAAGTTGATTGCCAGCAGCTTGAGGCCAGCGGACAAGGGGTGCCTGTAGTTAGTCTGCTGCTTCTGGATGACTGGTGCCACTCTCTCCAGGATATCATCGAACACCTCAGGGGTAAATCTGGTGAAGTTTCTGAAGGCAGCAGGGTCTTCTAATCTGAGTTGTGTATCCAGGAGGCTAGTGTATTGACCAAACTGTTTTCTTCTTTCTTCAGTGAGCCATGGCCTGGTCCAGCAGCTCCTGATGAATAGTCTTCTCCCTCCTGCTGGTAGACCAACCTCCCCTTGTCTTTGCAGTTCTTCCTCCGCCCCAAGGGCTAGGATGTATTTATACAGTAGGGAGACAAACATCATGTCTTCTTCAGATAGATTATGCTCTAGTACATCTGGAAAGTCTGGATCTTGTAGTTCTGTCATCGTGTTGTGGAGTCAAAGATGCAATGATTTTGTGGATCTGCTCTGTATCAAAAGCAGCATGAAATTTTCCAATACGTAACACAGCTTAACAATGCACAAAGCGTAATAAAGTTTATCAAAGCGTGATTTAAAGCGCGATTTAAAGCGTAACAAAGCGTAACAAGGCCTGATCAAATCGGGAAATAATTCGTCCCCCGAAGCGTAACCAATTCGTATCAGAGCTTATCCGAGCGTAACATTACTTAGGAGATCGTGATATTTTTGGAAAAGTAACTAGACTTTAGTTCAATGCATTTATTTTTGGAAATAAGAAAAATCGTAGGTGTCGTTTTCGAGAAAAGGGCGTCTCAAAAGGCTCCAAAACGGAAAATTTTCCGCGTACCATAATTTATTTTGTAACCCTCGAAATCGTATCATTCTGATGTCATATGATATTCCATTAAAAGGGGCTATCCAACGACACTTTAGTTCTTTGGGTCCGATAACATCTGACGGAGATATCAATTTCTTCGCAAGAGCGCCAATTTTTTTAACCTTTTTTTTATTTTTTGAATACTTCCGGTATGGAGATTATTGCCGGGATAGTTTGGGCCATAGAATAGCCGCAGGGCTCTGTAATGATATATTACATTATCTGATCAGATAAAATGCCCCTGAGAAATCCTATGTTCAAAAGTGCCAAAAATGTCAAAATATCGAAAAGAAAATTTCAATAACTCAATACATATTATACATCGTTAGATTGGTAATTAGGTCAGCTATCCGAATATTCAACCTTTTTGTAAAAAATCTGTTTAAATAATAAAGTAATACAGCATTTGGGAAATGGGCAGAAAAGTCGAAAAAAAATCGAAAAATAAAGGGCGATATCTCGGAATGAAACTTATATTACTGGAATCATATGGACTTCAGGTATCCAAAAATGTAGGTCAAATTTGAAAATTTTGAAAAATAACAAAAAATGTCTCGTAAACAACGTGTTTTCAATTTTCGAACGATAGAAGTCATATACGAATATTCGAAATTGGGAAATGTGAGATAGCCATTGTCTTGAAAAGGAATCAGGGTTTCCGAAAATAGGTAAAGAATTGACGAAACCACGGCCGATTTTCAATTCCGGAAAAAAGTACAAAGTTCGGTCACTTCCGGTATGCGCAGAATTTTCATATATAGTTTATCAAGTAGCCACCATATGGTTTCCAGATAGAAAATTTGGTTCCAGATCGATATCTGTTTTCGATCATGGAGAAATAGGCTACCGCGGAAAAAATAATAATTATAATAATAAAAATAATTTAAGTAAAAACAATAGTCTTTCAGACAATAACTAGACCTGCATGGCAGTACTGAATTGGCTTTCAGGAAACAGACCCGAAGAAAGCATACGAAAGTCCATTCACTGGGCTATCGAACGATACTTGGCATAAATCTTTATTTTTATGCATTTTTTCAAAATATCGGATATCGTATCCACTACTTATGGTTTACGTATCAATTTCGGGATAATTTTAAAACGTGGCGTTGACAGTTAACTTCCTGTACCAGGAGATTCAAAAACATCCATTGAGCAATTTTGAAAAAAAAAAAAAAAATAGAAGAGCATTTTCAGTAATTTAATGATTTTTAAATTTTTTTCAAAGTTTGAGGCTACTTTGGACGATTTATATCATTTCAAGCCTTTTACATTTGGATGCACACCATAGACCACAACTCGCTAACCTCTAGGTCCAATAGTGAATCCCCATATTAGTCGAGAAATTGAAAGATTTTCCAGCTTGGTTCTTCCCTTGTGAAAAGTGTAAGGATGATGGATGACCTGACAAAGGACAACATATAGTCAGCGGGTATGAGAAACCCAGGTCCTATGTACGCCTTTTCTTGCACGTAACACAACCCAAAACAATTGGAATACTAAATAAGTTCCCTATAGCGCATAAATCCTTGATACTACACTTGTTAAAAAATAGATTTCCACAATTTTCTAAATTGATTATCTATTTCTGGTAATGTGCACCACTCTGATGCCATTTTCTACCTAAGTAACTGTGGGAGTGGGGAGGGGGAATAGTTAACGTGTCCGCATTCCTTCATGAGGTCTATCATTGAATCGATTGGTGTGGATGCGTCATATATTATACATGACAAGGACTAGGGCCTGTCCAATCTCCTGGGTTTCCTCCCACTGCGAAAGTTTCTGTCACGAAGTCAAAGTGCTGTGGATTCCAGACTCCTGGGCATATGGCCATCTGGTTTCCTCCCACTGCTAAAGACCCCAACGCACAAGTATATTATTGAAATGAAGTTTAACCATAAGTTATGCCTGCCCAAAATGACATCTTTTGTGTCGATGGAAGTTAAACCACATTTCTTCACCAGCCAAGTTGGTATAAGAAATAGATTTTCACGATTAGCTATTACACACTTCAAATAACAAAGGTCTGTAATTGCATCAACTCGGGTAGTCTCCGACACCCACAACCCACTAATCTTCAATGTACAGGAGGGGTTTTAGACGAAAAGTTTCCTTGCCCATGCCTAACCGGGGGTTGTTTTGGGGGTTTTTTTTCTAGACGGTTGATTATACAATATAGGCAGACCACTATTAATTTCTCCAATGTTGAATCACTGATGTTCTACATGCAGTAGCCCATTCCCTAAATTTCGTCGAGGACTTCTATTTACAGCACAGCTAGTATGCCATTATGGGATCATCAGAGTACTGAATTTGTATAAGGGTTGAACACCAAAATTTCAATTCACTGATATTCATAGCAGACTGGGGACAGAATATCATGACCGTGTTAGTGCAAAAACAAAACAACGCTTCTTGACTTGTTGTATTCTTACGCCATAAAAGTCTCAAACCAGACAGAAAATAGAAATTCAATACCTCTTCATCAATTCTACACCCAAATGTCAATACAGATAGGCAATCAAAATGGCAAAAAAAGAAACGAGACGGACACCAAATCAGGCAGAACATAGATATTTAATGCAAAATTAATAGTGTTCTGCATCCATCTAGCCACATCAGCTACCAAACGACACCTTTGTTGTTTTGATTCAATGACACCCGACGGAGAAATCTCGATTTTCGCCAGAGTACCAATCTTTTAAATATCGGGTGGCCGAATGGTTAGCACGCGCGCGCTTTATCATAAGGCCTGCCATTGAGTCAACTGGCGTGGTTTCGAATCCTCGGTTTTACGTGACAAGGAGTAGGGTTGCCTGTCCAACCTTGTGTTTTTTCTCCGTGTCCTCCGGTTTCCTCCCACTGCTAAAGACCCCTACGCGCAAGCGAATTATTGACATAAAATTAAAACCATATGTTAGTCCCTTAATGACCTAGTCTGTGTCGAGGGGACGTTAAACTCCATTTCTCTCTATCACTCTATGACATCCTAAACACCGTTAGGAGCCTAAGTAACAGAAGTTTAAGAAACAAATTTAGAGTAGTTTTCGTGATAAAGACGTCTGGATAGGCTCTAAAAAGGAAAATTCTGGATTTTAAGCGTCCCATAATCTATTGCCTTAAGCATCGAATTTGTATCATTTGGATGTCATAGGAACGTCCATTATTCGGGCTATCCAATAAGACTGTATTTGTTTAGATTCGGTGGAATCTGGCGAGGTAATCACTTTTTTCGCAAGATCACCATTTTTTTTTTACTTTTTACGTTTTTTTTTTTCAAAATGTCGGATATTTTTTCGACTACTTCCGTTTTTGGGATCATTGTCGGGATGGTTTTAACAAGTTGTTAGGATACTTGACTTTCTATACCAAAAGTTTCAGAAACATCCATTGAGCTGTTTTCAAAACAAAGAAAAATAGAAGAGCATTTTCAGTCATTTAAGGATTGTTCTACTTTTTTCAAAGATTGAGGCTCTTTTTGGACCATTTATATTATTTCAATGCATTTATTTTTGGATTCATGCTATAGACCACTGATAAGACTCTGAGTAAAAAAAAGTTGAAGAAAAATCGTAGGTGTGTTTTCGAGAAAAAGGCGTACCATAATTTATTTTCTAACCATCGAAATTGTATCATTCTGATGTCATATGATAGTCCATGAATGGGGCTATCCAACGATACTTTAGTTCTTTTGGTCCGCTAATAACTGACGGAGAAATAAAGTTTTTCGCAAGAGCACCATTTTTTAAAACTTTTCATTTTTTGAATACTTCCGGTATGGAGATTATTGTCGGAATAATTTTAATAACCGGTTTGGGCGATTAAATAGCCGCAGGGCTCTGTAAAGATGTATTACGTTATCTGATTAGATAAAATGCCCCTGAGAGATCCTATGTTCAAAAGTGCCAAAAGTGCAAAAATGTCAAAATATCGAAAATTAATTTTCAATAACTCAATACATGTTATAGATCGTTAGAATCGTAATTAGGTCACCTATCTGAATGTGTAACCTTTTTGTAAAAATCTGTTTAAATAATAAAGAAATAGAGCATTTCCCAAAATTTCACGATTTTTCCACTTTTTTCGATTTTCAGTCCCTTTTTTATCATATTCCAGACATTTCAAAGTCTTATTGGACTGCTTCATACACAATACCTCCGAAGGGACTCTCGGTAGAGGAAGTTTAAAAAAAATCGTTGTAGTAGTGTCCAAAGGTTTGACAACATGGCCTTATGCTGCAGGGGTTTCGGAAAGATCGATTGATGCTTTTCAAAGAAATATTAGGGTTGGAAAATTGGCAGAAAATTCGAAAAAAATTGAAAAATAAAGGGCGATAACTCGGAATAAAACTTATATTACTGGAATCAGATGGACATAAGGTTTCCAAAAATGTATGTCAAATTTGAAAATTTTGAAAAATAACAAAAATTGTCTCATAAACAACGTGTTTTCAATTTTCGAACTATAAAAGTCATAGACTAATGCTCTAAATTGAAAAATGTGAGATAGCCATTGTCTCAGAAAAGATTCAGGGTTTCCTAAAATGTAATTTGTTTGAAAATTAGTAAAGGATTGACGCAACACTGACCGTTTTTCAATTTTGGGAAAACGTAGCCAGAAGTTTCAAACATGACCGATCAAGTAGCCACCACCCAGTTTCCCCAATAGAAAATTTGGTTTCAGATCGATATATGTTTTCGATCATGGAGAAATAAGCCCCCGCGGTAAATAATAATAATAATAATAAACTAGATCTGCTAGGCAGATATTAAAGCTTTCATATTCACGGTCAGTTTCTGTCACATGTCATGGGTTATATAAAGAATCTCAACAAGGAAAAGGAATTATTAAAAATTAAAATGCAAATAGTATGTTGTATAAAGTTACATTATGTGTACCAATTATTTCTCTATAACCCAAAATACAATACCTATTTCTACGAGATATTTGTTTCAATCTAAGATAACTTTTAATTGTATTAAAATGTAAATACTATGTTGCATGAAGTAACATTATGTGTACCAATTATTTCTCTATAACCCAATATACAATACCTATTTCTACAAGATATGTGTTTCAATCTAATAAATTTATTCACTCTTGTCATATGGTGTGTATAAATACATGAATAACAGTGTCAAATTATTTATTGAAATAAATAATGGAATGATTACAAATTGATATTGTATGTCATGGTACTATCTGTTAGATAAGACTACATGATATAATGATAATCCACTTTTAAGCCATCATGATCAACTGGGTACAACAACAAAGGAAATATCGTAAATACAATTCATATACTGTTAATCTTATTGTAAAGAAATATTGGTTGTTTTATTTGATAATTAAAATACACATAATCATGTACATATTTGAAACCGAGGGAAATTATATCTGTATGAACAACTCTAAAAAATATAATTTCCTCAATCCAAATATTTTTTTTATTTGTATAAGTTGATTTACACTGAATAAAGATTACACAAACATACAAAAATGTGTTAGCTGAGTTAACACCTCAATGAGAAATGGTATTAGATTCCCCAGAGAGAATATGCAAATACTACTTGTGGCAAAATTGAAAGCTAATGTATTACATGGGGTGGTGGTGGTGGGGCAATGATTTTTGTTTATTATGCCTTGATTACAAAAATGGTTAGCACTTGCGCGCTGTATCATAAAGCCTGTCATTGAGTCAACTTGCGTAAAGCACAGAGTCCGGTACCGGTGTCGTGACGAAATTCCACTATTTTCCCCCTATAGAAGCCGTAATTGTGACCTGAAGCCGTGCCAAGAACAAACGACTTGAACGAATGCAGGTATCACCTAGGTACCAACATGAAAAGTTCCTCGTAGTACTCATGCTACCTTTGGTTCCAGCGTAGCGCATGCGCGAAGTCAAAACCAGCTAAATACGTTGTTATGGTAACTTTGATCCTTAATTTCACCAAGGGGAGATAATTTAGAAAATTTCTAATGACATCTTTTAAGTCGCATCGGTAAGATCTACTTACATACTAAATTTTATGAAAATCGTACAACTATTAAAGAAGTTGTCAAATTGATCTCAACTTCTGGTTCGAAATCACAGCGACGAATATTCGAAATTCGAAAATCGGAAATTGCAGATTTAAAGTAAATATTTCAAGCTACTCAACGAAAAAAGAATAAGTAAAATAGGTCAAATAGTCACAAAGTTAATAACATGTAGGTAAAATGCATTGGTTCTTTTTTGACCATTTATATTATTTCAATGCATTTATTTTTGGATTCATGCTATAGACCACTGATAGGACTCTGAGTAAAAAAAGTTGAAGAAAAATCGTAGGTGTGTTTTCGAGAAAAAGGCGTACCATAATTTATTTTCTAACCATCGAAATTGTATCATTCTGATGTCATATGATAGTCCATTAATGGGGTTATCCAACGATACTTTAGTTCTTTTGGTCCGCTAATATCTGACGGAGAAATAAAGTTTTTCGCCCCATAACTAGCACATCATCAATAAAGGCCAACGATATATTCCAATTAAGACCTTGTAAGACTAAATCTGCAGCGCGACTGTACGTGGAGGGACTATTCGAAGAGCCCAAATTTAGTCAAAAATGCTGTTTTCTTTTGATCCTCAGGTTTGACTTTGATCTGCCAATATGCAGAGTTCGCATCTAACTTAGAGAACCATTGATTACCTGCAAGGGTATCTAAACATTCTTCGATAATAGGTAACGGGTATACATTCTTAGTCGTAACTGCATTAAGAGCTCGATAGTCAATACACCATTTTACATTTCCGTCAGGTTTGCGTATCAATACTGGGGCCAACGCCCAATCCGAAGTGAAAGGCTCAATAACACCTGCTTTTAACATTTTCTTTAAATGGGCTTCCTCCTCCGAGGCAAAACACAAAGGTGTCCTACGCATCCGTTCTTTAATGGGCAAGGCATTCCCTGTGTGAATGGCATGTTCTATAGAAGTGAAATTTCCTAAGTCATATTTAGTTTGAGCAAAAACATCTCTAAACTCAATCAAAAAATCAGCTAATTGCTTGGCTTGGACGCTTGACAAATCGTTAATTGATCGTTCATATAAGGAAACTAAATGTTCAGGCATCTCTTGGATACCCTCTTCATTCAATTCCTCTTTGACCTTGGAGGGACCTACAGAGTTAAGGGTGGGGGACCCCGGGAAAGAATCTCCTAAGGGGATAGGAAATATTATCCCTTTCCAACCTCATAGGCTTGTCCAATTATATCATTAGATTTCAAAACAATTTCCTTATCGGACGCATTAATCAAACATACCGTGGGATAATCAGTATTCGAATGAAGAGTACGACCGATAAGTAACTGTTCACTTTCTATAGGCTCTATCATATAATCTTTTAACGTCCTATCCATTTTACAAGGTAAACGAGTGACTGACCTAGCCGTAATAATAGTTTTAGTAGGGACCATAACCTGGGCAGTATATGGAGTACTATCAGCATTACACGTAGGCCTTAGTCCTGTTACTATGGGTATAGTCTCATCACCTACTATTAAACACTCATGTAAAAAGTCAATAATAACTTTTCATTTTCTAAGAAAATTTAAGCCAAGTAAAGCTGTATCAGCTATTGGAGCCACATACACATTATCCGTGAACGTAAAAGACCCTATTCGGAGAGTAACGGGGCCAATCAAAAATCCATGAAATGTCATATTTTCGGCTGCTGCATGTATTGTAATATCCCTAATTTTGGGTGGCTTAATTTCGATTTGATCATAAACCTCAGGCGATATTATAGTACAATCCGAACCAGTGTCAATCAACGACTCAGTAACTAAATTTTCTATTGTTAAAGGGACTCTATATGCAATAACAGAGGGTAATCTAGCAACAGAAATTTCATCATCAGGCTAAGAAACACTAGCACTCCTCCCAACCTTGGATATAGGGGCAATGTCAATATGACATTTGTCTACAGGTTCAGGTAGGGGTGCTTGTTTCAGCTTTGGGCCTTGTTCAACAGGGATCGAGGGAAGGTCTACTGCCTCGTCCCCTGATCGTTTAAATTAAATGTTTCATTGCAGAGGGAGGTAATTGCGAATTAGAAGGTCGCAAATGACATTCACTCTTATAATGTCCCGCCTGTCCACATCCGAAACATGTCACACTTGCTCTATTAGGTGAAGGGGAGGACCTTCTCCTATTTAAAGTTAAAATTAAAGTGGCTATCATGTCTTTAAGTTGAGTTATTTCCGTCTTCATCTGACTTATTTCAGACTCCTCTTTAGGTTTTTCAGGGGTGGCTTTAACATTTAAACTGGGAGGTTTAACTTGATTGCGCACAGGCGAAGGACTAGTCCTACGTACATGGGGATATACCGGACTATATTCCACTGCTGTCTGCATATCTGTTTGAGGCAACTCCCTAAATCCTACTTGAGAGGGACTGGGTGATCTGGACTTAGGGTAGTAATAAGTACGACTAACCCGAGGGGATCTTGTGCCTTTATATGATCGTCGAGGGAAAGAGGATCGAGATTGACGAGAGTTAAATTTAGCCGAATAGTCCAGGCAATATAGCATATAACCTAGGACTAATTACAAAAGTTTTCATTTTGCGATTTTTTATCTCTAATAACATCATAAATAAACATACTAAAAACATAGATCGAAATATTTAGTGGAAGTGAGTTAAAAATAGGCCTCAAATTACTAACAAACTGCGAGTTTGCTGCTGGCCCCGGGAGGCCTCCATACCAATCAAGGGAGACTACTCAACGTACGATGAAGAGCGATCGGCCTTAACGCCGTCAACGCTGACAACAGTTATGAGGATTTTCCGGAAATAGCACCCTTATATATGGTAAGTAGTAGCTACAAATACGTTTTATGTCGTAAATATGCGTTAATGTAGCTGTGAAAACAAACAATTGGGATAAAATAGTGAAATCATGCGAATTTCATGATACGTAATCGCACGCATTTTGAATCACGTCTGCTGACGGCAATAACATCATTCTACACCTATTAAACACGGAAGAAGCTGAAAATAGTTGAAAATGTTTATGGAATTGTTGTTTATGTAAAAGAATATTACATATGTGTCAAAATGTCATCAAAAGATCATTAATATGTACACGTCCGTTTTTCGGTGAAAAAAAGTATGAAAACCCATTCGGGCCAAAATTGTAAATAAAAATGTATGCGACAAAAGCCGCATTTCGGAGATTCTTGTGTACTTTAGGCTTTTAAATGAGGCAGTATCATTTTTTATTTAATATTTTACTATAGCTATGTTCACTATATGTTCTTATCAGATATAACATATCATTTTGAATGCGAAAATCATTTTTTAGAAAACATCAAAACTCTTTTAGAAAAAGTATGACATGGTTTATTCATGGTATATATTAGAAAATATTTTTCTTACATCTTGATTAATTATTTTCTTTTTATAAGAATGATAACCGATAGCTTTGGAAATAAATGTTAGTGTTGCTATATTTATAATTTTGTTAATTCCACAATATATAGAAATCATTACGTAAACTATAAACATATAATGTTTTGATGAATTTATTGTCATTAGTTTCTAAACTCAAGTACTTACCTTTATTCTTTATAATTTCAGATTGAATGGTGTGATGGAAGAGTGTACGTTTTGCAAAAGATCCTTTTCAGGTGACGAACCAACGGTTACCTTAACAGCCAAAGGATGTGAAGGAATACACAAAGCAAACGAAGAGAGGCAAACTAACATACAAACTGTTCCCGGCCAGCATGTACATACAAAATGTAGGCGTGAGTTTGTTAATCCAAACCTGGTAAAAGCAAAAAAGAGGCAATATCTTGAAGATTTAGAACTGCAGATAAATACACGGTGTGCTATAAGTTCAGATGGAAGCCACTTTGACTATAAGAACATGTGTCTTTTCTGTGGTTGCAGAGACGTGTATGATGGTAAGAAACAGGAGCATCGGCTAATTCCAGTGAGGACAATGGACTTCCAAGCAAAAATAAGCAACTTCTGTAACGAAGTCATCAATGATTGGTCAAAGGCTGTGCAAGATTGCATCTCTGTTGTTGGAGATTTGCCAGCAGCTGATGCTGTGTACCATCAACAGTGCAATGTGTCTTTCAGAACTGGTAGACAGATACCAAAGATCTTTACTGCCGGCGATAGTCCAAACCCACCAAAAAGAAAAATGTGTGGAAGACCCAAGGATTCCATACGATCAGAAGCATTTATCAAAGTGGTTTCATATCTAGAACAAAATGAAGATGAACAACTCACCATCACAGACCTAATACAGAAAATATCTGACTTCACTTCTGATGAAAATATAGAACCATACAGCTTCAAACATATGAAGAAGGAACTCAAACAACACTTTGGAGAAAAGCTCATAATTTCAGAGATCCGTGGAAAGTCCAACGTTGTCTCTATCGAAAGTACAGCATCAGCAATTCTGCAAGAATTTCATCAGAAACAGCAACGGAGTGTCATCGATGAGGAGTCACAGATCATAGAGACTGCAGCTCGTTTCATGAAAAATGACATCAAACAAGTACAACAAAACAGAGATGTATATCCTGATGCTCATGACTTGTCAGACGTAGACAAGGCTTTGGAGTTCCTGCCATCCAGTCTGAAGCATCTTTTGAGGTTTATATTTCAAGGAAAGAATGAGAGTGTGAAGTTGGCTTCTGTAGGACAAGCAATCATGCAAGCATCTCGGCCACGAAGTATTCTAGCTCCAATGCAGATAGGCTTGGGTGTTCAGCTACATCATCACTTGCAGTCCAAGTTCCTCATCGACTCTCTTAACGAACATGGATTCTGCTGTTCATATTCAGAAGTCAAGAGATTTGAGAGATGTGCTGCTGTAATACAAGGATATGAAATCCATAACCATTCACCTGAACACTTTCTTCAGTATGCAGCGGACAATGTGGACCACAATATCAGAACCCTTGATAGAGAAAAGACATTTCACGGTATGGGAATCATCTCTACAATAACACCAAGTGCAAAAGTGACCACACAAATAAAGAGAGCAGACATTTCAGTTGAAGAAATCACAAGGATTGGTAGGATCAACATCAAGTCTTTCATTCTGAGAAATGATGCTTTGTCAGATATGTACTATGGACCACTCGTGTATCCAGATTTACAAGAACCTCGCCAGAACATTGATCTGCTTTGGAAAACATCTTTGTTGCTGAAAACATCGAGACCACAGTGGTCTGGCTTTATGCAACTAGTAAATCAAACAAGCCACACAGGACCATCATCAGTCATGTTTCTTCCTATGATAGACATGGATCCGAATGACCTGTCATGCATCTATTCAACTCTTGTATTTGTGACATTCCATGCAAAACGGCTTTGAGATATAATTCATCTGACTTTACTTATATTACTTATAAATTATTTATTATTGTATATACTATTTCGAAATCTTGTTAGTATTAAATAATGTTTATCATTTCTATGTATGGAAAGGGCTTTTCTAAGTTTTTGAAACTTGTGCTCAATCCTTTTGATATTTGTCAATAAAATATGTTTAAACTAACTGTACTCCCGTCATAACGTTTGATCAACCTTTGTGGTGGAAGGCCAATGTGATTCTTGAGAATGAAAGAGGCAGTGCTGGCATAAAGGGAATGGTTATTCGTCTTGGAGGGTTCCACATTCTCATGAAGTTCCTAGGATGCATTGGATATCTGATGGGAGGATCAGGACTTCGTGAACTACTCGAGCTTGTGTATGCTGCCAATACAGTAACTCACATGATGACAGGTAAAGCAGTTGCAAGAGCTGTTCGTGGACACATGCTGATTGATGCTGCTCTGAACACTATGTTGTGCTCACAGGCCATGAGCGCACAACACACAGAACAAAGTGATTCTGCAGAACCCGAACACAACAACCATGTATGCAGTCCAGACATCACGAAGCTTTCCCACCTTATGGAACAAACATTATCTGGCAATATTTCCTCAGAAGAACTTTGCAACAATGCAGATCTAAATGAACTTCATACTAAACTTGAACAGTTGAAGACATCATTCCGAGATCAGAAGACACCTAAGTTGTGGATCCAGTATCTCACAATGCTTGACTTACTACGCAAGTTCATGAAAGGGGAAAGAAAGGGAGATTGGTCTCTGCACCTGCAATGTCTTCACGGCATGTTACCATTCTTTGCGTCATCTGGACACAACCTGTATTTGAAGTCTGTCTACCTCTACCTCCAGAAAATGTCAAGATTAGAGGAAGAGCACCCATCAGTCTATCAACAATTCTGCAGTGGAAAACATGTTGTTCAATGATCAGACAGGGCATGGGCACGTCTCTCTGTGGATCTTATTATAGAACAGTGTCTCATGCGCAGTATCAAAACAACTGGTGGTTTGACAAGAGGGCGAGGATTCACAGAAGCACAGAGACTCATATGGGTCATGTCTACTCCAGCTTGTGCCGAGGTAAACCGTTCAATGCAAGAACTGACTGAAGTTGTATATACAACCAGTGACCAACATAAAGAATGCACGAATGCCAGAATCACCAAGGACATGGAAGATGCCGGTATCATTCTGAAACATCTGACTGAAATGGATCCCTTTGGAGCAGATTCGACTCTAAGAAGTAGTGCCACCGGCGTTGTTGCTCATCCTACAGTCAATGTCTATGATGCGAAGTCAGTTGGTGATAACATAGTTCAGTCCATGGAGGGTACATGTGTGGCTGCTCACTCATTTCAGAAGAAAAATCAGGCAGTGACAATGAATATGAAGATAACAGTGAAGGTGAAAGGAGAAGAGATTCAAGTAGATCCCCATCTACTGTTCCAACGACTAGTGATCACAGGAAACAGGTCATGTGATCTCTCCGATGTTTCCAAACACGAACTCTGTTCATTTCCAACGGCTCTGTTTGATTCGAAAACTGTCATGAGAATGCTCTCTGCACAACACTTTCTGCAGAGTTTTCAAGGCCAAACAATGAAGAGGTCAGGTATGTTCTTGATGGAGGTGCTTTACTTCATAGAATCCCATGGACCAAGGGCAACACATGGTCTTCTATTTGTGGACAGTATGCTCACTATGTAAAAACCAGGTGTCCTGAGGTAACTGTTGTGTTTGATGGTTACACTGATGGTGCTACGACAAAGGACTGTACACATGCAAGAAGAAGCTCTCAGGGTATTGGTGCCAAGGTCAATTTCAAAAGCAACATGCCTCTACAGATAAAAAAGGAAGACTTTCTCTCAAACAAAGATAACAAGCAGCAGTTTGTTAACATGCTTGGCGACTGCCTCAAGAGTGATGGAAATCATGTTCGCCATGCAAGTGGAGATGCAGACGTACTGATTGTTCTAACAGCCATTGAATCAGCACAACACCATGATACAGTGCTATAGGTGAAGACACAGATTTGCTGGTCCTATTGTTTCACCACATAAAGGATGCCAAGAACAAGGTCTTCTTTAGGACGGAACCAAAGAAAATGTCATTGAAACCTACCAAGTGTTGGGACATTACAACAGCAAGGTCTATGCTTGGCCCTTCACTGTGTGAACATCTCCTGTTTTTGCATGCTGTAAGTGGTTGTGACACTACTTCTCGGCTGTATGGTGTTGGCAAACAAGCGGTGCTAACCAAAGCTAGAAAAGACGCCTTTCTCATCCAACAAGCACGTGTATTCATGGACCAAACAAGTTCGAAAGAGGAGATTGTCAAAGCTGGCGAAAGAGCAGTTGTACATCTGTACAATGGAAAACCACATGAAAGTGTTGATGTTCTTCGACTGCAGAAATTTCACGAGAAGGCAAGATCTAGTGTTGCTGTTGTTCAGCCACATGCATTGCCACCTACTTCAGCAGCTGTGGAGTACCACAGTCTCCGTGTGTATCTGCAGGTTCAAACATGGATGTCAAACACATGTGCCTTGTCACCGGATCAATGGGGATGGAAATCGGTGAAGGGAAAGTTAGTTCCAGTGCTAACAGATCTACCTCCAGCGCCTCAAGAGCTTCTGGACATTGTGAGATGTAACTGTAAATCAGGTTGCAATACTGCACGGTGCACATGTCTCAAGAATGGACTAGAGTGTTCCATGGCTTGTGGTGATTGCAAAGGAGTTTGTGACAACTGTTCTGTCTTTCCCTCCGATGTTATGGAGGAAGATGTTGATGATGAGTCTCTTCTCTAAATTGTGTCTATTTAGAGCAAAGAAGACATTTAAAGACTATATAGATCATGTATTCTATTGACAGGTGTGAACTATTCAATTGTGATAAATAATATGCTTTGACAGCGGATTCCGGTTATCAGTCATTATCTGATTCACTGTTCTGACGGGGTAAAAAACGTTCAATATTATATAGTATATATCAAGAATGTATCTTCAATAATCTTAAAGGGGCTGTAGCACTTTTACTGAGGGAAATAAAGTGATCACTCGAAATAGTAAAGAAATGTGTACTGCCATGTTTAACCCTTTAAAATAATATATATTGCAGAAACTTATTTATAAACGGTAAATATACTTAATGAAAAATAATGAGCTACAGCCCTTTAAAGACTTGATATAATTAAGCAATTTATTAATTATTTGGTTCACTAATGAATATTTTAATTTGTAATCTGATATGAATGACAACAATAGTGTATCTAGCATTGCATAATAATTATAAATTTGTAATTTCAGAAAAAATATGTATTTTTAGAAAAAATATGTATTTTTAGAAAAAATATGTATTTTTAGAAAAAATATGTATTTTTAGAAAAAATATGTATTTTTAGAAAAAATATGTATTTTTAGAAAAAATATGTATTTTTAGAAAAAATAATATGTATTTTTAGAAAAAATAATATGTATTTTTAGAAAAAATAATATGTATTTTTAGAAAAAATAATATGTATTTTTAGAAAAAATAATATGTATTTTTAGAAAAAATAATATGTATTTTTAGAAAAAATAATATGTATTTTTAGAAAAAATAATATGTATTTTTAGAAAAAATAATATGTATTTTTAGAAAAAATTTAGAAAAAATATGTATTTATAGAAAAAATATGTATTTTTAGAAAAAATATGTATTTTTAGAAAAAATATGTATTTTTTAGAAAAAATATGTATTTTTTAGAAAAAATATGTATTTTTTAGAAAAAATATGTATTTTTTAGAAAAAATATGTATTTTTAGAAAAAATATGTATTTTTAGAAAAAATATGTATTTTTAGAAAAAATATGTATTTTTAGAAAAAATATGTATTTTAGAAAAAAATGTGTATTTTAGAAAAAATATGTTTTTTAGAAAAAATATGTTTTTTTAGAAAAAAATGTTTTTTTAGAAAAAAATATGTTTTTTTAGAAAAAAATATGTTTTTTTAGAAAAAAATATGTTTTTTTAGAAAAAAATATGTAATTTCAGAAGAAAAAAAATTAAATTATTGAATTCAAATGTTGTTCTAAAACTTAAAATAGCTTTCTTCAGTTATTTCCTTAGGTTTAATGGTCAAATACAAACAAATATTCATGTAAACCTGTTGCGACGTAAAAGTGTGTTCACGAATTTGGTCAAAATACGTCCAAAATAGGATGGGGGGGGGGGGGGTACCTGTCTTTGAGCGTAAAATACAATATGTTCCATTAATTATATTTTTCTATATTTTGGATATGATACGGTACATATATTTATCTTCAAAATAAGCCTACTTTAGTTACTTTTGCAATTTGCCCTAGATTGTCTGGACTAGAATCATAGTCATCATGTCTATATGTTCGGGGAAAATTTCCAATATCGGGCACATTAAGAGATCCTACCTCTCTATCTCCCCCTGGATAACCACTACCCTTATTCCTATCTGAATTAGATTTTAACGGAATGACATGAGTGAACCACTGCAACCGTTCAACCGCTTCCTGGATGTCAATTAATCTTAAGTTAGCGACAAATCTGCCCGCTTCTGGAATATTACACCCCGAAACCAATTTCAAAACAGATTGCCTAGCTATAAAATCATCTGACGACAAACCAGAGTAAGCTAACTGTTGTACATGATCGCTCCAATCACTTATCGACTCATTTAGACCTTGAGTTGCGGTCTGAAACTCAACATGAGTAGCCTCCGGAATAGTTTGACCTCCGAAGCGTTTTTGCATCATTTCTAAAATTGATTTAAAATTCATGCGAGGAAATCTTCGAGTTATACTTGTAAAGTACTCCGCTGCCTTATCCGTTAAACAATAACATAGATAATCCTTACACCGAGAGCTATGAGACCCCCAGGGCTGGGACAGGGCAAAACGGCGGATAAACTTATCACTAAAAGTATCCCAACTTCCACCTGATTTCCCATTATAAACTAAGGAGAGAGGAATAGTTAAGGGGTTAAAGGAATCTTCCCTTGGTTGATGTCTATTGCCATGTCTTACAAACCTCCCCTCCCTTTCAAATGTATTGGGGTAAGGCTGGGGTTCCCTACTTCTCACATCCTGACTTGGGTACAAAGGGGGTTGCATACATGAACGTGGATCCTCTAAAAATACCTCTGCCTCCTCAAAAAAAGCTTCCCTATAAACAAAGGGTTCTGATTTAACAGGCCACTTAGACTCGGTACCAAAATCTAATTTTTCTGCCATGATACGACTATTGTTGATTTCAGTAAACTAAGTTGATTTGCAACAAAAATCTAACAAATAACCCTTTCAAGTAACCTAAGATATAGGGGCTTTACTATAAAAGTAATCTAAGAAAATAATTCAACTTAATCAAGTCAAGAATTAAACTTAATCTTTATTATACATTCTACCTAATGTAAAGATGGACCAATAAATATCACTAAGTACAAATTAATATCCCTGCAGGTTATTAATAAAAGTGAGTGAAATATTTTAATCCCAAGTTAGGCAATCTAAATTATTTGTTGAATGTTCTAAATGGCTAATACTACCGATATATCTAGAGCTAACCCCAGGCACTCAAAAAGCATGCGTTACCAAGGTGACGGCTAGTACTTTCCCGCGCTTTCGAGTATACTATGTCAACAATTTAAATAATATATATGTGAGTTTGCCCCATTGCAATATGAACTACAATTACCCTATTTCAATTACGAAATTTCAATCACTACTACTTTTTATAATTTACAATAGGCAACTAAGTGAATTATATCCACTCAATCCAGGGGAAACGGGAATTTTGAACTAACTCCCACTACCACCCTACCCACAAAAGTTCAAAAGTCGCAGCGCCATTTATAGTAAAATCGGGTGTTTATCTGACACTTAGATCAGGTCTTACCCAACGGCTTCACCCACCTAACCAGTGATGGCCAGAGTAAGGCTTGATGGGTCAAGGGGTGACCCTTGCATGTACAGCCCAAGACAACTAGCTATATATATAAGGTACTTATCAACCACTGGTCTGATAGTCTGATCAAGCTATGTAAACTTCTGATTTCTGTCTTCTAAATCACAACATCAATTCTTGTTCAACACAGCTGGGTTACACCATTCAAAGTTATATCAAAACAGGATATAGAAAGGGAGAGCATGTGCATATGAATGTGGCCTTTTATAACTTCTAAAAGCACATGCATGGGACCAGTCCACTATTAAAACTGGCCCAGTCCATTATAGACACAAGGGAGACTGGGCAATTTTACTACACATATATAATCTGGGCAATTTTTAACCTCATGTCCTGTTTTCAAGCAATTAAAACATACACGGGATTGATCATCATGATTAACATAGAACGATCTGCCATCAAACCGTGTCGCATAAGGTAGACTCGCTACTTCAGGGGGGAATTTGGCTTTCACAAAACGAGTTCCATCGGCTATATTTCTTTCACCATGTTTATAAAAACTTTCTCTTATTTCACTTACAGGTGTTACTTTCCATGACTTTAACTTATCATAAATTTCCGCGTCTGAGATGTAATGTGGTATGTTCATGAAAGAAACAACAATAATTCTAAAGCCGACGTAGCTCACCTCTAATTGTTTTTCATCTATACATAATCCTTCTTCTATCAATTTTGAAAGCTGGTCTACTGTATTTAGAGTCACTTCGTAGTATCCATTCATTGGTACACAAGCTGATACTGTATCGTAACCACAAACATTTTCGATCTCATCAATTAATAGTCCAACCTTATGGCGAGCATCCGACACTATTTCCACAGTACATACTTTTAATCGTTTATAACTACATTGACTTTTATCCATAGACATAATGTCAGAATCACATAACTCTTATTAATCCAATTGATTCGCTTGAAAAATCACTAGAGACAAGAGCTCTCTCTAAACAAATCCGCACTGTACGACAGTCAGACGCTCCTCCTCCTAAGACACACTTATCCACGTTAGTTTCACCTTGTCCTTCAGGTGCAATATTCGATACTACTATACGATACTACTGCAACCTCGTAACAAATTGGACTTGCTTGTAAACAGCGCGAGCCGTCGATTTCTGTCCAGATGATTACCGTTATAAGATAATTTTAACAAAGAAGCAACAATATTAATTCAAAGATTAATTATTACACACAGCTTTCAAAAATTTCTGTTACAGGGTCACTAAACCCATATTTTGGATAGAAAAAACACTCATAGTTGAAATAATTTCAGTTCAGATATCATCACTGATAAAAGCACTCTTGAATAGGCTCTATACGTTGACAAAACGTACAGATTGTATCCCCCCTTATGTTTCACTTAACAATGGAAGGTGCCTTATCCAATTTTCGATCCTATTGTTCTCCTACTCCTGAAATTTGAAACTGTTGTACAATGGTTTTATATATAACACTACTGATAGTTCCAAAAAAAATATTATGTTGACTTTTCGAGACATAGACCTCTAAAAATCCTCCAAATCGTAAAAATACGTTTTCGATTTTCATCTCTTTTTTCGGCTACCCCTGACATTTCAAATAATGATACAATGGTTTAACACAACAGAGTACCCGTTAGTCTCTCGATTGAGAAAGTTTTAAAAAAATCGTTGGCGGCGTTTCCGAGAAACATGCGTCTAAAGTTGCTCGAAATCGCAAAATAACTTACTTTTCAAAGTCACATAACCTTTTTATTTTTTGATATAAACTTGTCGCTGGAGTACCATCTGATAGACAATTCAATTGGCTATTAAACGATATAAAACTTGGTACATCGCATTTTCCGCACAGGCACCCATTTTTCTGAATTTTGTCAAAATTTGGGTACTTTTCTTGGCTACTTCCGTTGATTAGACAATTTTCATTTTTACTTTAAGCACTAGATTGGTCCTTCGCCTTCATATTCCTGAAGTTTCAGAAAAATCGTTGGAGCCGTTTCAAATGGGTACGATCTCTACGTTTTGACTAAAATGCGAAAAAAAGGGAAAAATCAAAGTTAACTTTGCAGAAAAAATATTTATATCGTTGGAATCTATCCAAAACTGTAATCAGAATTTAAAAATTCCAAGGAATAAATTTTTTTAGAAAATTTTGAAAATTTTGCAATTTTCACATAAAAAATCAAAGCGACAAAGTTTCTAAATTTGACGTTTTTGAACTGCTATCTGCTCCGAAATGTCTCCAGCTATCGAAAAAAAAAATGTAAATATGAGAGAAATCGGTTGGGAATTAGCAGAATTGTGGCCGATTTTCAATTTCCTTGCACGTTAAAGATTTGACGCATTTCCGCTATGCGCACATATTTGGTTTTACATTTAAGCACTAACCACCACCCATTTTCCACAGAGAAAACCAAACTTCAGACCTCTATCTCTTATAGTTGCTGAGAACTAGCTTCCACCAATAAAAAAAATAATAACTAGATCTGCATAGCAGATATGAAAGCTTTCATATTAACTGCAAAGGGGGTTATTAGAATCTATTGAAACAATAAGTATAAATGTCATCAGGTATCTGAAAAATTACATTTACCTTATGAACAAAATGGCAAAAATACAAAACAAAAATTGTCGACTTGTGGCTACCATCCAAGGCATATTTAGAAAACCGTATATTATATACAGAGTACGCAGGACAGGAATTAGTTGTGCTTCAATGTAAACCGGCCCGTTTCTTGCCTTTAGTTTTAGAGTTAGGTGTGATTTTCAAAGGATTCAATCGGAAATCGGTGAAAATCAATTGGCTTCTTCATCTCATGACCTTAAACACTGTATAAATTTAAAGTCAATTGGATATTGAATTTAGCCTCTAGAGCGTCCACAAGATTTTTTAAAGTGATCAAGGGCAATAACTCTGACGGTAATTATCGGAAATGGCAGTAAATATCAGATATCGCTGAAAATCAATACTGTAGGCATCTTCGTGTCATGACCTTAAACACTGCGCATAAATTTAAAGTTAATCGGATATTAACTTTGGCCTCTAGAGCGTCCACAAGATATTTTGAAGTGATCAGGGGCCACAACTCTGGCAGTAAATATCAGATATCGCTGAAAATCAATCGCCTACTTCGACTCATGACCTTAACCACTGTATAAATTTAAAGTCAATCGGACATTAACTTTGGCCTCTAGAGCACCCACAAGTGATGAAGGGCCATAACTCTGACAGTAATTATCGGAAATCGCTGAAAATCAATTGGCTTCTTCATCTCATGACCTTAAACACTGTGTATAAATTTAAAGTCAATCCGATATTGAATTTAGCCTCTAGAGCGTGCACAAGATTTTTTGAAGTGGTCAAGGACCATAATTCTGACAGTAATTATCGGAAATCGCTGAAAATCAATAGGCTTCTTCGTCTCATGACCTTAAACACTCTGTATAAATTTAGTCGATTTCGGTTTTTGGTGTTGCGTTCATTTTAAAAAAAATGTCTTTTACGGATAATGTGTATAGTACTAATAGTAATCACATACGGAAGAGGCGATAAGATCCCTTTGCATTTGGAATTTCAAAATTAATTAAAACCAAATTTAAATTCCGAAAATCGGTTGTTTATTTTTTGCTGATCAAAATGGGAGTAAGTCACAGAGTGGTAATGGGCGTATTGTGTCCAAATTTCATAGTTTTGGGACAATCGGTGCCGGTGTCGTGGCGAAATTCCACTCTTTTCGCCCTTACAGAAGCCGTAAATGGCGGAAAAAAACGAACGACAGGAACCGTGTCAAGAACAAACGACCTGAACGAATGCAGGTATCGCCTTGAAGTTTTCAGTGCACCTAGGTACCAACGTGAAAAGTTCCTCGCCGGAATTTGGTAGTCAACGTACCTTTGGTTCCAGCGTGGCGCATGCGCGAAGTAAAAAGAAATTACGGTCGATTTGACTCGGATTGATCTAACATGCCGATCATAACACATTATGATAATCACTTTGAAGAATGAGCAAATGTACCCCATTGCCTTCAAATTTGCACAGAATGTACCTTAGGATTCTAGCTATCACATATTAAAAATAGAAGAGTTTTGGATTCCGAGAACGTTCAAAATAAATTCAAAACCCATCCCCACCGATCAAAGGTTTTATCGAATTTTTATTGTTCTTGATAAATGAGGATTTTCTCAATTTAATATGTGATAAATATCATCGCGGCGCAGCCAACCGCTAGAAATTCCAGAGATTTGGACCACTGGAAGGATGCCTCAGCAGTCAAAAAAGGTCAAAATAGGCGATTTCGGTTTCTAGTGTCGATACATCGTTACGGTCATTTTAAAAAATTGTCTTTTAAGGATAATGTGTATAGTACCAATACCTATCACATAAGGAAGAGGCGATAAAATCTCTTTGCATTTGCAATTTCAAAATTAATTAAAACCAATATTAAATTCCGAAAATCGTTTTTTTGCTAAAACTCTTTTTTATTTAATCGGATCAAAATGGGAGTAAGGCACAGAGTCCGGGGTGGTAATGGGCGTATTCTTTCCAAATTTCATGGTTTTCGGACAATCGGCGCCGGTGTCGTGGCGAAATTCCTCTTTTTTCGCCCTTACTGAAGCCGTAAATCGCGGAAAAAGCCGAACGGCAGGAACCATGTGAAGAACAAACGACCTGAAAGAAATGCAGGTATCGCCTTGAATTTTTCAGGGCAACTAGGTACCAACGTGAAAAGTTCCTCGCCGGAATTTGGTAGTCATGGTACCTTTGGTTCCAGCGCGGCGCATGCGCGAAGTCAAAAGAAATTATGGTCGATTTTGGGATTTTGGGTATATTTCGGAGTGGTTTGGTAGGTGACGGTGTATCTAAGATGGCGGTTATAATAACTTTAAAGAATGAACAAATTTCCGCGACCGGGTTGATTTGCTCTGCCCAGGCAACGTTCCTGTGCTCCGATTGCCTTCAAATTTGCACAGAATGTACCTTGGGATTCTAGCTATCACATATTAAAAATAGAAGAGTGTTGGATTCCGAGAACGTTCAAAATAAATTCAAAACCCACCCCCAACAATCAAAGGTTTTTTGCTTAAAAAATTGCCGTATTTTATCGAATTTTTATTGTTCTTGATATCTGAGGATTTTCTCAATTTAATATGTGATAAATATCATCGCGGCGCAGCCAACCGCTAGAAATTCCAGAGATTTGGACCACCGGAAGGATGCCTCAGCAGTCAAAAAAGGTCAAAATAGGCGATTTCGGTTTCTAGTGTTGATACATCGTTACGGTCATTTTAAAAAATTGTCTTTTAAGGATAATGTGTATAGTACCAATACCTATCACATAAGGAAGAGGCGATAAAATCTCTTTGCATTTGCAATTTCAAAATTAATTAAAACCAATATTAAATTCCGAAAATCGGTTTTTTGCTAAAACTCTTTTTTTTTTAATCGGATCAAAATGGGAGTAAGGCACAGAGTCCCGGGTGGTAATGGGCGTATTGTGTCCAAATTTCATGGTTTTCGGACAATCGGTGCCGGTGTCACGGCGAAATTCCACTTTTTTCCCCTCATGGAAGCCGTAAATTGACTTGAAGCCAGGGTCCTTGAAGTTGTACAGCTGCACCCGGTGACCGATATTTATTTAACGGGGAATAAGTGATAATTCATATTATATCATGGTTAGTGTGTGCATGCTGTATCATACGGCCTGCCATTAAGTCAACTGGCGTGGTCTCGAATCCCTGGTTGTACGTGGCAAGGAGTAGGGTCACCTGTCCATACTCCTGATTTTCTCCGGGTACTCTGGTTTCCCCCCACTGCTAAAGACCCCTACGCGCAAGCAAATTATTGAAATAAAATTAAACCATATGTTAGTCCCGAAATGACCTTGTTTGTGTTGAGTGGACGTTAAACCCATTTCTCTCTAATTATGTTTTGCATACAATGTATAAATACAAATGTAAAGGATGTAACTTTAAAATAGAAGAAAATCAAATATTTTTAATATTAAACAATTGCTTTGTTCTTATACTTCTACAATCATTCTCATGTTGTTCATTTTGCCATATTTTTGTTTATTCATTCATATGTCTTCTATATAATGATGCATAGTATAGTACACTATGTTAAAAAATACTAGAAATGTATGTTTCTTTATCACCAAATGATTTATGTAAGTTGTGAAGTAAAACAGTTGAACATTAAATCCCATTTCAATTTATTTGCATGAGGTGAAGAGAAATAATGGTATTGAACAATTGACTATTCATGAAACATACTAAAGAGAACTTTATTAATTTATACATACTTTTGCTAATTTTATTGTTATATCTTGGTAGTAACATACCAATATAAATAGTAATATTGTTTCTAGATGAAGACTATTATAATTGAAATGAAATGGGATTTCACATCATAATGCTATGCACGGACTGGGCTAATAATGACAAAAAACTACAATGAATACAATAGTATAAAATGTTGCTATGAAATTAAATAAATGTTGTATACAATAATTAACCGGTTTAATACTATATTATACATAAAAGTGAATGAAATTCAATGTTTACTATTTTGCTTTATACATGAATATCACAGGTCAAATTATTGAAATAAATAATGCAAATAGATTATGATTTGAAACATCTTGTATGTCATTGTTCTATTTGTTATATAAGACTACATGATATAAACTTTTTGATAAGCCTCTTTTATCATATTTTGAACCAATGGAATAGAGAGCAAAGACCTAGAATATATTGTAAATATAATCAGGTTTTTGATCAACTGATCAAAGGAAAATATTGCGAATAAATTTGTTGTACTGCTATTGTAAAGAAATCATCATTGTTTTATTTGATATTTAGAATACACATAATCGTGTATATATTTGAAGTTAAGAGCAATTATGATTAGTGATACCTGTATGACCAACTCTCAAAAGATAATCTCATTAAACCAAGTACTTTTTTTCATTTGTATTAGTTGATTTATACTGAATAAAGATAACACAAACAAACAAAAATGAGTTGGCTGTGTGAACACCTCAATGACAAGTGGTATCAGATGCCTCAGAGAGAATATTCAAATGCTCCTTGTGATACGTTTGTAACACAATTATAACCTAATGTATTACACGGGAGTGGAGTGGGTGGGTCGGGGGGGCTTTTCGATTGGCAGGGGACTATTAAAATGGGTAAGCAGAGATAAGCAATTTGATGAAACTTTGTGTATAGTTTCATTACATTAGTACCTTGACCATATTACCTTGACCAAGTTCGACAATGAGCATCCTCTTAGTCAGGATAAGCAAAGCAACTTGATTGGCCGGGACTTTGAATTGGTTGATGCTTTGGGGTATGATAACTTTGGTTATAATGAAGTACTGGAACATAACAACCCAGCTTTTAATTGAGCTAGAATGTTTAAACTTGGTGTAGATGTTCATCAGGTCTTGACTGAACATTTTGAGCTACAGCTTGGCAATTTCATTGGTCGATGCTTTGGGACAAGATAACCTTGATTTCTATCTGACAGAGAGTGATGAAATTTACAGTATAGTTTGATTGCTCGATACTTTTGAAAAAAATATGAAAGTGCGATTAATTAATGTGTCATCTTTTACTTTGGGGTTTTGGCGGGAGACATCAGCCATACTGTTTGCTTGTTTAATATCCCCTATACAATATACGCCCGACCTCATTACCCGAACTGGGGTAGAAAAGTGGGATCTTTGACAATGAGGCAATGAACTTGTACATTCTTTTGCAGCTGCACAAGAGGGAACATCAACGCCGGATTAACCATGGTGGTGGGGAGGGGGGCTGATACCGACCGTGAAGCCCCGCAAGAGGGTCGGGTCAGGGGGTTCTCCCGCTAAGAAATTTTAATTGGAGGCCGAAAACGTGATTTCATGGCATTTCAGGCACTTGTGTCGGAGCCATTTAGAAATACCTCCCCCAGAAAAATAAAATTCTGCCACAAAATTAGCCACAATCCATGCGGGTGCTGTGAAATTTCTAGAGGAGGGAGCTGGAACCCATGAGCCCGTTAAATTCGCCACTGTAAATGAGCAGAGCTACATCAAACCTAATTTTGAGTCCCTCAGTGATAAATAACTTGATTCAAAATCGTATTATAGCCCCAACGACGATTTGATGAATGGAGACCGTAACGTTACGACAAAGTCTAACACTGTAAGTACCAAATAGTCATACGAGATATGTGCATCTCATCAAATTCAGCTTATACCATACCCACAATAATGTTACGGAGTCAGTGAGTTCAAGTTAGACAATACGCTGACCTTCCACTGACCATGCTTATAATATAAAATCTGTCAATGACAGCTGATTCATTGTTTAGTTTTTTATATGATATATTTAATATCAATAATATATGTATATGCATGCTTTATTTTACTTTACACGACCTCTAAAAATGCCCCAAATCGTAAAAATACGACTTTTTGGATTTCGATCTCCTTTTTTCGGCTACCCCGGACATTTTCAAAAAATGATACAATGATTTCACAAAACAGGCCAGCTATTAGCCTCTCGATTGACAAGAGTTTCATCGCCCTCCATTCATTATAACCAATGTCATCGTGCCCTAAAGAATCAACAAATCAGCTTGCTTATCTCTGCTTACCCTAGGCATAAAATGCTCATCTTTGAACTCAATCATGACATTGACCTAGTGAACGCCTACACCAAGTTTGAACATTCTAGCTTAATTAGAAGGAGAGTTCTTGTGTTCCAAAGTCCCGGCCCTTCAAATTGCTTCTATTTTTCATTTTCAATTCAAAATGGTGACCATCACGTGACCGAAATCAAAATTCTGATCCGATAGATTTTTAGGCATTCCTTCCAGGATTCCGAAAATATGACGCCCGAGTCTGTAAGTAAAATAGCAAAAAAGCCTTTTTGATTTTTCACGTTTAAAGATGGTGGCACTTCCGGTTCGATCGACAAACTCCATATTTTGTGTACGAATCAGTAATTACTTGTATAGTATCGAATTTTTTTTTTTAGGTCATTCTGACCTATATTTCGACGATTTTTTTGAAAACTTTGATCCTTAATTTCACCAGGGGGAGATAATTTAGAAAATTTCCAAGGACATCATTGAAGTCGCATTCGCAAGATCTACTAACATTCTAAATTTCACGAAAATCGCACAACTATTAAAGAAGTTGTCAAATTGGTAATAACTTCCGGTTCGAAATGACAGCGACGAATTTTCGAAATGCCAAAATCCGAAATTGCAGATTTGAAGTAAATGTTTCAAGATACTCAAAGAAAAAAGAATTAGTAAAATAGGTCAAATAGTCACAAAGTTACAGCATTGTAGGTCAAATGCATTCCTTCGTAAAATTCGGTGATTTCGGATTCGTAAAACGTTTTGAAAATATATTTAATCAACAGCCACCACCCATTTTTGGGGGGATAGGTAAAAGTTTCAGAACGATCCTATGGTTAGATTCTGAGAAATCCGATTTGTGGACAAAACACAAAAAAAAAATAACAATAATAATCTTAACAGAAACAATAAGCTTTCATATGTAATATGAAAGCTTAACTAGATCTGCTACTGTCCCATGCAGATATGAAAGCTTTCATTTTCATCGTCACGTGACATGGATTATATCAAGTATCTTAAAAGAAAAAAGAACAACAAAAAATAATTATCAAAATCGGTGAAAAAGTCGCGAAGTTACAAGTCTAGTGAGAAACATTGCACCCGGGCAACAAAATAATCTGAAAACTAAAGGGAAATAACTGAGAGTTTGATTGCTGTAATCGGAATGACTTTCCGTTCCAGAAGTTTCAGAAAAATGGATCAAGCCGTTTAAAAACGGGACGGATGAGAAGATGAAACGAAAATGGCGGGAGAGAACTAAAATGGGACAGGAAAATATCGAAAAAATAAATGAAATAACTTTGAACGGAACTAACATTGTTTGAATCAGATTGACCTTAGCTGTTCGAATATTTAGGTTAAATTTGTAAATTTTGAAAATTAAAGGCATAAATTGTCCTGTTAACAACTGTCGGCACGTAAAAGGTCAAAGGCGAAATATGAAATTTTGAAAATTTTCAAACACCAAAAAATCGATCTTGATCTCGAGCTATCCTGAAATGCATTAATTTCAGAAATAAGAGACGCATTGAACATATTACAGCCTATTGTGGTTTATTTTCACGTCTGTTCAAGTGGATTTTCCACTGTTCTTCATATTCAATTCCAAATGGAGACCATCAGTTTTTCCTAAAACTCTTTTTTTTTAATCGGATCAAAATGGGAGTAAGGCACAAGGTCCGGGTGGCAATGGGCGTATTGTGTCCAAATTTCATGGTTTTTGGACAATCGGTGCCGGTGTCGTGGCGATATTCCACTTTTTTCGCACTTACTGAAGCCGTAAATGGCGGAAAAAATCCGAACGACAGGAACCGTGTGAAAAAAAAACGACCTGAACGAATGCAGGTATCGCCTTGAATTTCTCGGGGCACCTAGGTACCAGCGTGAAAAGTTCCTCGCCGGAATTTGGTAGTCATCGTACCTTTGGTTCCAGCGTGGCGCATGCGCGAAGTCAAAAGAAATTACGGCCGTTTTCGGGATCTTGGATATATTTCGGAGTGGTTTGGTATGTGACGGTGGATCGGGGACCCGGATTGATCTATAATAATAATCGTTGAAGAAGAGCAAATTTTCGCTACCGGGGTTGATTTGCTCTGCCCAGGCAACGTTCCGTTGGGCCGATTGCCTTCAATTTTGCACGGGATGTACCTTGGGATTTAAGCTATCACATATTAAAAATAGAAGAATCTGGAATTCCGAGAACGTTGAAAATAAATCCGAAACCCACCCCCACCGATCAAAGTTTTTTTGCTTAAAAAATTGCCGTATTTTATCGAATTTTTATTGTTCTTGATATCTGAGCATTTTCTCCATTTAATATGTGATAAATATCATCGCGGCGCAGGCAACCGCTAGAAATTCCAGAGATTTGGACCACGGGAAGAATGCCTCAGCAGTCAAAAAAGGTCAAAATAGGCGATTTCGGTTTCTAGTGTCGATACATCGTTGCGGTCATTTTAAAAAATTGTCTTTTAAGGATAATGTGTATAGTACTAATACCTATCACATACGGAAGGGGCGATAAAATCTCTTTGCATTTGCAATTTCAAAATTAATTAAAACCAATATTAAATTCCGAAAATCGTTTTTTTGCTAAAACTTTTTTTTTTAATGGGAACAAAATGGGGGTAAAGCACAGAGTCCGGGGTGGTAATGGGCGTATTATGTCCAAACTTCATGGTTCTCGGACAATCCGTTCCGGTGTCGCGGCGAAATTCCCCCTTTTCCCCTTACGGAAGCCGTAAATTGACTTGGAAAAAAAACCGACCTGGAGCCGTGCATGGGACAAACGACTTGAAGGAACGCAGGTATCGCCTTGAAATTTTCAGGGCACCTAGGTACCAACGTGAAAAGTTCCTTTGGTTACAGCGTTCCGCATGCGCGAAGTCAAAAGCAGCTAAATATGTTTGTTATGAAGGGATTTTTTTTACAAAATGGACCTATCTCTTCGAAAGTTCAGCTAACCCCCCATTTTCGACCTCGGCGCATCCAAAAATTGTCTCCAGATTGAAATCGAACACCTAGTTCCATCTCGATTTTCTTGTTTTACTTTATGTACCCCCGGGAAAATGCCCACCGCTCGCCCCCCCATGGGTCGGGCCCTAAAATTTCTTGTTTGGAATTGTGCTTGGGACCATAAGCCAGATACCCGGTGAGTTTCAACTTGGTGTGCACAATAGTAGGGTTGTGACGCGCATGCGCGGATCTACCCTCGAAAACAACCTTGTCGGCACGGAAAACATCAAAGGCGAAATTCGAATCTTTGAAATATTCAAATACCAAACATTCGACCCGTATCACGGCTATCCTGAAATGTATTAATTTCAGAAATAGGAGACGTATTGAACATACTATGCCCTATTGTGTTTGTTTAGAAGACCGTAAATGTCGATTTTTCGCTATTTTTCATATTCACTTCAAAATGGCGGCCATCAGTTGACCTAAATCAAAATTCTGCTCTGAACGTTTTTCAGGCATTCTTTCAGGGATTCAGAAACTATAACACCCATGTCTGTAAGTGCAATATCGCAAAAGTTATTAAGACTTTTCGCGTTTCAAGATGGTGGCATTTCCGGTTCGATCGAAAAACTCCATATTTTGTATATGAATCAGTAATTACTTGTCTAGTATCGAAATTTTTTTTAGGTCATTCTGACCTATATTTCGATGATTTTTTGGAAAATTATGATCCTTAATTTCATTAAGGGGAGATAATTTAGCAAATTTCTAATCATATTTTTGAAGTCTCATCGGTAAGATCTACTTACATGCTAAATTTCATGAAAATCGCACAACTATTAAAGAAGTTGTCAAATTTGTCATAAATACGGGTTCGAAATTACAGGGACGAATTTTCGAAATTCGAAAATCTGAATCTGCAGATTTGAAGTAATTGTCTCAAGGTACTCAAAGAAAAAAGATTTAGTAAAATAGGTCAAATAGTCACAAAGTTACAGCATTGTAGTTCAAATGCATTCGTTCGTAAAATTCGGTGATTTCGGATGCGTAAAACGTTTTGAAAATATATTTATTCAACAGCCACCACCCGTTTTTGGGGGGATAGGTAAAAGTTTCAGAAAGATCCTATGGTTAGATTCTGAGAAATCCGATTTGTGGATAAAACACAAAAAAAATAAATAAATAATAATAATAATCTTAACAGAAACAATAAGCTTTCATATGTAATACAAGACTGAAGGCTTTCACGCTAGCCATGGCGTCACACGGTCACCAGATGCATGACAAAAGACAATTCCCACCACTCGCACCCACCCCCTAAATAAATACACGCATTTGCATAATTCAGATATTGACACGTTCTTCGCATGCACATTACGATAGAAGGAAAGTGAAAAATATAGTTGAACAATTCACAACATCATAATCTTAGATTGGTAGAATCGGACAGACGCCGGCAATCCAAATATGTAATCGAAAATTCAACATTCCAAGAAATAACAATTTTAGTAAATTTTCAAATTTTGAAGAAAAAATGAGAACGACAAGGTATCTCAATTCGGCCGTTATCGCATCCGCAATATCCCCAGCTGTACAAAAATATAACTTTTTCGGAAATCGGTTGGGAATTGACATAATTAGGGCCGATTTTCAATTTTCGTGCACATTAAAGATTTACACCTCTTCCGGTCTGTTCGCAACTTTCGCGATAGTTATAAGTAATAATTGCGAAAAACAAGGGAAAAATCAATATTCAGAACTCTATCCTTTAGTTTCAGAGATCTACACGAATTGTAAATGGAATAAAAAAAAAAACCAGTTTTCCGAATGAGACAAAAACAGTCTTTTAATTCTCACATAACAACTAAAACCCTAAATCATAATTATCAACATCAACTTTTCTTTATTACATGAAGAGGGGCGACTTCCTTATAAATAGCTGCAGCAGGGAGCTTTATTTTAAATGGTATAAAGAGATGACGTCATGTACACAAAAAAACTGGGATATTAATTCTAGGAGAAACTGTCATTTACTAATATGAAATATTTTCACTCTAAAAGTACCAGATATTGGTTAACAGGAAAACACCCTTAGTTTAAATACCAGTGCCAGATATTGGTTAAAAGTAGAACACCCTTAGTTCAAATATTGCTACTTTGAAAAAAAGCTCTCTATATTTTACGTATGCAGAACGTTCCGATTATGACCATTTCGGACTTTTGTCGATATATACAGTGCCATTTGTTTGGCCACTCTTGATACTTTTGACCGTTGTACGGTGGTTTCATACGGGGGGGGGGGGGGTAACACGCGTGCGCTGTATCATACGGTCTGTCATTGAGTCAACTGGCGGGGTTTCGATTCCCCGGTTGTACGTGACAAGGAGTATGATCGCCTGTTCAACCTCGTGGGTTTTCTCCGGGTCCTCCGGTTTCCTCCCACTGCTAAAGACCCCTACGCGCAAGCGAATTATTGAAATAAATTTTTTTAAACCATATGTTAGTCCAGAAATGACCTAGTTTGTTTCGAGTGGACGTTAAACGCCATCTCTCTCTCTCTCTCCTCTCTCTCTCTCTCTCTCTCTATCACTTCTTACAGATTCTGAGATCTACGCGAAATGGGAAAAGAACAGTTTCATGAAATGGAAAAAGAACAGTTTCGCGAAATGGACGAAAAGCAATATCATGGTCCACACCGAAGTTATGGTAAAAACTGTAATTGCAATAGATATTAATATCAAAGTAAAATGAAATGGGGTTTAATGTCTAACTGTTCTGCTCGGAATAGGCCATGGGGAAAGTTTCGCCCGTACAGCGGCGTAAGCCTACTCTTATATACAATTCCAACTGCCAAGGGATCTTTTACAGTCACACCAATTTGTACACGGGACTTCGGAATCGAGTTCATGTCAGCTACTCAAATATGTAACTGCTTCAAAAATTAATTGAATATTCAATGAAATATCGCAATTTTCTAGACAATTCAATTGGCTACTAAACGATATAAAACGTTAACTAAACGGCAAAAACACAATTGGTACATCGCTTTCGCACAGGCACCCATTTTCACAATTTTGTCAAAGTTTGGATACCTTTCTTGACTACTTCCAATGATTAGAGGATTTTTATTTATAGTTCATGGACTGGTTTGGTCCTTCGACTTCATATTCCTGAAGTTTCAGAAAAATCCTTGGAGCCGTTTTTAAAAAAATAAGAACTCTACGATTTGACCAAAATGCGAAAAAAAAACTTATATTGTTGGAATCGGATTGATGTCAGCTATCCAAAAATATAACTGAAATTTCAAAATTCCCAAAAATAAAAAATTTAGAAAATTTTGAAAATTTACCATTATTCACCAAAAAAATGAGAGCAACAAAGTTTCTAAATTCCACAATTTTGAACTGCTATCTGCTCAGAAATGTCTCCAGCTATATAAAAATGTAAATATCTGAAGAATCCATTGATAATTAAGAGAATAATGGCCGATTTTCAATTTTCGTGCATATTAAAGATTTGACTCATTTCCGCTATGCGTACAAATTTCGAAATAGCTTTAAGCAGTAGCTGCAAACTACTTTTCAGACAGAATAGCAAATTTCAAACCTCTATCTCTTATAGTTGCTGAGATCTAGCTTCCCCCAATAAAAAAAAATAATAATATTAATCTTAGTAATAACAATATTCTTTCACCGTATGGGAACTTAACTTCCTGTACCAGAAGTTTTAGAAAGATCCATTGGACAGTTTTTAAAAGAAAGGAAAATTAGAAGATATTTAACGATATTTAGCAAATAATTGGTAGTCTGATGCCAATGTGTTATCTCTCTTATACCATTAGAAGCAAATAGAACGATTTTTTCGATTTTTTTTCAAAGATTGTGGCCCTTTTTGGACCATTTATGCTATATTGATGCTTTTAAATTTGGATTCACACCCTAGACCACCGTTAGGACTCTAAGTAACAGAAGTTTAAGAAAGGAAATAAGTGCATCTGAATAGCCCCGAAAAATGAAAGTACTAGATTTTCAGCGTCCCATTATATATTGCCTAACCAGCGAATTTTTTACCATTTACATTCATACGATCGTCAATTTTTCGGGCTATCCAATGACACTTTAGTTGTTTTGATTCGGTGAAATCTGGCGAAGTAATCTTTTTTTTCGCAAGATAACCATTTTTTTCATTTTTATGGGTTTTTTTTCAAAATATCGGATATTTTTTCAAAATATCGGATATTTTTTCGACTACTTCCGGTTTCTGGATCATTGTCGGGATAGTTTTAACAAGTTGTTTGGTTACCTTTCCTTCTGTACAAGAAGTTGAGTCTCTTTTTGGACCACTTATATTATTTCAATGCTTTTATTTTTGGACTCACGCCATAGTCCACCGATAGGAATCTGGGTAAAAATAGTTTAATAAAAATCGTAAATGTCGTTTTCGAGAAAATGGCGTCTCAAAATGCTCCAAAACGGAAAATACTAGATTTTCGGCGTACCATTATTTATTATCTAGCCATCTAAATCATATCATTCAGATGTAATATGATAGTCCATTAATGGGGCTATTAAGCAATATTTTTCGCAAGAGCGCTATTTTTAACCTTTTTTCTTCATTTTTTGAATATTTTCTGTATGGAGATTATTGTCGGGATAATTTTAATAACCGGATTGGCTTATCAAATAGCCACAGGGCTATGTAATGATCAGATAAAATGCCCCTGGGAAATCCAATGTTCCAAAGTGTCAAAAATATCAAAATATCCGAGCGTAACATTACTTAGGAGATCGTGATATTTTTGGAAAAGTAACTAGACTTTAGTTCAATGCATTTATTTTTGGATTCACGCATTAGACCACTGAATGGACTCTGAGTAAAAAAAGTTTAAGAAAAATCGTAGGTGTCGTTTTCGAGAAAAGGGCGTCTCAAAAGGCTCCAAAACGGAAAAATTTCCGCGTACCATAATTTATTTTGTAACCCTCGAAATCGTATCATTCTGATGTCATATGATATTCCATTAAAAGGGGCTATCCAACGACACTTTAGTTCTTTGGGTCCGATAACATCTGACGGAGATATCAATTTCTTCGCAAGAGCGCCAATTTTTTTAACCTTTTTTTTATTTTTTGAATACTTCCGGTATGGAGATTATTGCCGGGATAGTTTGGGCCATAGAATAGCCGCAGGGCTCTGTAATGATATATTACATTATCTGATCAGATAAAATGCCCCTGAGAAATCCTATGTTCAAAAGTGCCAAAAATGTCAAAATATCGAAAATTAAATTTCAATAACTCAATACATATTATACATGGTTAGAATCGTAATTAGGACATCTATCTGAATGTACAACTTTTTTTTGAAAATCTGTTAAAATAAAGAAATAATAGAGCATTTTCTAAAGTTTGACGATTTTTCAACTTTTTTCGATTTTCAGTTCGTTATTTTACCTATTCTAGACATTTCAAAGTCTTATTGGATGGATTTATGCACGCGACTACCAGGGGGATTCTCGATAGGAAAAGTTTAAGAAAAATCCTTGGAGTAGTTTTCGAGATATAGGCGCCAGAAAACGCTCCAAATCAGAAAATAATTGATTTTCAGCATGTCATATTTTGCTGCCCTCTCATAGGACTCGTGTGAAATGGGTATCATATGACAGTCACATCCCCGGGCCACCCAACAATACTTTAATTTCTTTAATCCGTTGAAATCGGGTGGAGAAATCACGTTTTTCCCAAAGGCACCAATTTTGCGTTTTCTTCAAATTATCGGACATTTTTTCGACCACTTCCGGTTTAATGATCCTTGTCGAAATAGCTTTATCAGTTGGTTTTGGACTATAACTTCATGTTCCAGAAGTTTCAGAAACGTCAATTCGGCCGTAAAACGAAACTCGGGCTCACAAAATGAGCGGAAAATTCGAAGAAATTCGAAAAATAAAGGGTGATAACTCAGAATGAAAGTTATATTACTGGAATCGAATTGCCTTCAAGTATCCAAAAATGTAGGTCAAATTTCAAAATTTTGGAAAATTACAAAAATTGTCTCCTAATCAACGTATTTTCAAAATTCGAACGACAAAAGCCATAGATGAATGTTCGAAATTGATTAGCCATTGTCTCGGAAAAGATTCAGGGTTTCCAAAAATGTGAATTGTTTTAAAAAAGGTAAAGAATTGGCGAAATCACGGCCGATTTTTGATTTATTGCTATGGTTGAAAATTCGGCTAATTCCGGCCTGTGCAGAAGTATCAGAAATTGGCGAAATCACGGCCGATTTTTGATTTATTGCTATGGTTGAAAATTCGGATAATTCCGGCCTGTGCAGAAGTATCAGAAATTGGCGAAATCACGGCCGATTTTTGATTTATTGCTATGGTTGAAAATTCGGATAATTCCGGCCTGTGCAGAAGTATCAGAAAAGTTTAAGAAAAATCCTTTGAGCAGTTTTCGAGATATAGGCGTCCAAAAACGCTCCAAATCAGAAAATACTTGATTTTCAGCATGTCATATTTTGCTGCCCTGTAATAAGATTCGTGTGAAATTGGTATCATATGATAGTCAGATCGCCGGGCTACAAACCGATACCTTAATTTCTTTAATCCGTTGATATCGGGTGGAGAAATCATGTTTTTCCCAAAAGCACCCATTTTTTTGCGTTTTCTTCAAAATATCGGACAATTTTTCGACCACTTCCGGTTTAAGGATCCTTGTCGAAATAGCTTTATCAGTTGGATTTGGACGATAACTTCATGTTCCAGAAGTTTCAGAAACGTCGATTCGGCTGTAAAACGAGACTCGGGCTCACAAAATGGGCAGAAAATTCGAAAAAAATCGAAAATGAAAGTTATATTACTGAAATCGGATTGCATTCAAGTATCCAAAAATGTAGGTCAAATTTGAAAATTTTGAAAAATTACAAATATTGTATCCTATAACGTATTTTCAAATTTCGAACGACAAATGCCAAAGATGAATGTTCGAAATTGAAAAATGTGAGATAACCATTGTCTCGGAAAAGATTCAGGGTTTCCAAAAATGTGAATTGTTTTAAAATAGGTAAAGAATTGGCGAAACCACGGCCGATTTTTGATTTATTGTTACCGTTCAAAATTCGGCCACTTCCGGTCTGCGCAGAAAGTTCAAAAAATACTTTATCAAGTAGCCACCACATGGTTTCCAGAGAAAATTGAACCCCAGATCGATATCTGTTTTTGATCATGGAGAAATAGGCTCCCGCGGCAAAAAATAATAATAACTAGACCTGCAAGCAGCACTGAACCGGCTTTCAGGAATCAGACAGGAAGTGTGCCATACAATAGCCCATTTATCGAGCTACCAAACGATACTTTAGATGTTTTGATCTGGTCACACCCAACGGTGAAATCCCGACTATACCAAGAGCACCGATTTTTCTACTGCCTTTTTTTTAAATATCGAATATTTTTTTGACTACTTCCTGTTTACGGATCATTATCGGGATAGATTTAACAAGTGGTATGGGAACTTAACTTCCTGTACCAGAGGTTTCAGAAAGATCCATTGGACATTATACCATAAGAAGCAGATTTACAAATATAACGAATTTTCGACTTTTTTCAAAGATTGTGGCCCTTTTGGACCATTTATACTATATTGAGGCTTTTAAATTTGGATTCACGCCATAGACCACCGTTAGTACTCTAAGTAACAAAGGTTTAAGAAAGGAAATAAGAGAAGTTTTCGAAATAAAAGCGTCTGAATAGGCTCAAAAAAGAAAATAATATAGCGTTCCATTATATATTGCCTAACCCGCGAATTTTTACCATTTAGAACTATCGAACTATCCAATGACACTTTAGTTGTTTTGATTCGGTGGAATCTGGCGTAGTAATCACTTTTTTCGCAAGATCGCCATTTTTTTTACTTTTTACGTTTCTTTTTCTCAAAATATCGGAAATTTTTTTACTACTTCCGGTTTTTGGATCATTGTCGGGATAGTTTTTACAAGTTGTTTGGTTACCTTACCTTCTGTACAAGAAGTTTCAGAATAATCCATTCGGCTGTTTTCCAAAGAAAGAAAATTAAAAGATCATTTTCAGAAATTTAAGGATTTTTCAACTTTTTTCCAAGATCGGGGTTCTTTTTGGACCACTTACATTATTTCAATGCTCTGAGTAAAAAAAGTTTAAGAAAAAACTTAGTTTTTATTTTCGAGAAAATAGCGTCTCAAAATGCTCCAAAACGGAAAATACTAGATTTTCGGCGTCCCATAATTTATTTTCTATCCATCTAAATCGTATCATTCAGATGTTATATGATAGTCCATTAATGGGGTTATCCAGTGATACTTTAGTTCTTTTGGTCCGCTAACATCTGATGGAGAAAAAAATCAAGTTTTTCGCAAGAGCGCTATTTTTTAAAACCCATTTTCTACATTTTTTTAATACTTCCGGTATGGAGATTATTGTCGGGATAGTTTTAATAACCAGACTGGCTTATCAAATAGCCACAGGGCTATGTAATGATTAATTACATTGTCTGATCAGATAAAATGTCCCTGGGAAATCCTATGTTCGAAAGTGTCAAAAATATCAAAATGTCAAAATATCGAAAATTAAATTTCAATAACTCAATACATATTATACATGGTTAGAATCGTAATTAGGACAGATATCTGAATGTATATATTTTTTTTGAAAATCTGTTAAAATAAAGAAATAATAGAGCATTTTCTAAAATTTGACGATTTTTCAACTTTTTTCGATTTTCAGTCCTTTATTTTACCTATTCCAGACACTTCAAAGTTTTATTGGTTGGATTCATGCACACGACTACCAGGGGGACTCTCGATAGGGAAAGTTTAAGAAAAATCCTTTGAGCAGTTTTCGAGATATAGGCGTCCAAAAACGCTCCAAATCAGAAAATACTTGATTTTCAGCATGTCATATTTTGCTGCCCTGTAATAAGATTCGTGTGAAATTGGTATCATATGATAGTCAAATCGCCGGGCTACCCACCGATACCTTAATTTTTCGACCACTTCCGGTTTAAGGATCCTTGTCGAAATAGCTTTATCAGTTGGATTTGGACAATAACTTCATGTTCCAGAAGTTTCAAAAACGTCGATTCGGCTGTAAAACGAAACTCGGGCTCACAAAATGGGTAGAAAATTCGAAAAAAATCGAAAATGAAAGTTATATTACTGAAATCGGACTGCATTCAAGTACCCAAAAATGTAGGTCAAATTTGAAAATTTTGAAAAATTACAAATATTGTATCCTATAACGTATTTTCAAATTTCGAACGACAAATGCCAAAGATGAATGTTCGAAATTGAAAAATGTGAGATAGCCATTGTCTCGGAAAAGATTCAGGGTTTCCAAAAATGTGAATTGTTTTAAAATAGGTAAAGAATTGGCGAAACCACGGCCGATTTTTGATTTATTGCTACCGTTCAAAATTCGGCCACTTCCGGTCTGCTCAGAAAGTTCAAAAAATACTTTATCAAGTAGCCACCACATGGTTTGTCAATAGAAAATTGAACCCCAGATCGATATCTGTTTTTGATCTTGGAGAAATAGTCTCCCGCGTTAAATAATAATAATAATAACTAGACCTGCAAGCAGCACTGAACCGGCTTTCAGGAATCAGACAGGAAGTGTGTCATACAATAGCCCATTTATCGAGCTACCAAACGATACTTTAGATGTTTTGATCTGGTCACACCCGACGGTGAAATCCCGACTATTGCTAGAGCACCGATTTTTCTACTGCCTTTTTTTTAAATATCGAATATTTTTTTGACTACTTCCTGTTTACGTTTTTTTTTCTCAAAATATCCGAAATTTTTTCGACTACTTCCGTGTTTTGGATCATTGTCGGGATAGCTTTAACAAGTTGTTTGGTTACCTTACCTTCTGTACAAGAAGTTTCAGAATAATCAATTCAGCTGTTTTCCAAGAAAGAAAATTAGAAGATCATTTTCAGTAATCTAAGGATTTTTCAATTTTTTTCCAAGATTGAGACTCTTTTTGGACAAATTATGTTATTTCAACGCTTTTATTGTTGGACTCACGCCATAGCCCACCCATAGGACTCTGCGTTAAAAAAGTTTCAGAAAAATCAGAGTTGTCGTTTTCGAGAAAAAGACGTCTATTAAGGCCCCAAAAACGGAAAATACTAGGTTTTTTCGGCGTACCACAATTTATTTTCTAACCATCGAAATCGTACCATTGAGATGCCATGTAATAGTCCATTAATGGGGCTATGCAAAGACACTTTACTTCTTTTCGTTCGGTAATATCTGACATTGAAATCCAGCTTTTCGCAAGAGCGACAATTAAATAGCGGCAGGGCTCTGTAATGATATATTACATTATCTGATCAGATAAAATGACCCTGAGAAATCCTATGTTCAAAGGTGCCAAAAATGCAAAAATGTCAAAATATCGAAAATTAAATTTCAATTACTCAATACATATTATACATCGTTAGAATCGTAATTAGGTCAGCTATCCGAATCTGTAATCTTTTTGTAAAAATTTGTTTAAATAATAAAGTAATAGAGCATTTTGCAAAATTTCACGATTTTTCGACTTTTTTCGATTTTCCGTCCCTTTTTTATCGTATTCCAGACATTTCAAAGTCTTATTGGATGGCATAATTCACAAGACTATCGAATGGACTCTCGATAGAGAAAGTTAAAAAAAAAGTTGCAGTTAAGATTTCGAGATACAGGCATCCAAAAACGCCCCAAATCAGAAAATACTTGATTTTCAGCTTGTCATATTTTGCTGATTGGTTATAGTATCCGTATAAATTGGGCATCATACAACAGTCCATTCCTCAGGCCACTCAACGAAAGCTTAATTCGTTTAATCCATTGATTTTGGATGGAGAAATCGAGCTTTTCCCCAAAACACCCATTTTTTGATTTTTTTCCGAAATATCGGACATTATTTCGACTACTTCTGGTTTCCGGACCGTTGTTGAAATTGCTTTATCCAGCGGTCTGACTATATAGCTTTATGTTCCAGGACTTTCAGAAATATCGATTTATCCTTTCCCAAAAATATAAGGGTTGGGAAATGGGCAGAAAATTCGAAAAAATTCGAAAAATAAAGGGCGATAACTCGGAATGAAACTTATATTTCTAGAATCGGATGTTCTTCAGGTATCCAAAAATGTAGGTCAAATTTGAAAATTTTGAAAAATAACAAAAATTGTCTGTTAAACAAAAATTTTCATTTTTTGAACGCTAGAAGTCAGCAACGAAGTTTCGAAATTTCAAAATTTTCAACTGCTATCGTCCGACAAAAGACTCAGGGTTTCTGAAAATGTCGTTTGTATGAAAATAGGTACAGAATTGACGAAGCTACAGTCGTTTTTTAATTTTTTCAAAATATCGGATATCGTATCAACTACTTCCGGGTTAAGGAACAATTTCGGGATAGTTTTAAAACGTGGCGTTGGCATTGAACTTCCTGTACTAGAAGATTCAGAAACCTCCATTGAGAAATTTTGAATAAAAGGAAAAATAGAAGAGCATTTTCAGTGATTTAACGATTTCTCATTTTTTTTCAAAGTTTGAGGCTCTTTTTGGACCATTTATATCATTTCAAGTCTTTTACATTTGGATGCACACCCTAAAACACAACTCGCTAACCTCTAGATCCAATAGTCAATCCCCATATAAGTCGAGAAATTATCAGATTTTCCAGCTTGGTTCTTCCCTTGTAAAAAGTGTAAGGATGACGGATGGCCTGACAAAGGACAACATATAGTCAGAGGGGATGAGAAACCTAGGTCCTATGTACGCATTTGCTTGCACGTTACACAACCCAAAACAATTGGAATACTAAATAAGTTCCCTATAGCGCTGCTGACCGGGCAAAAATCCTTCATACCACAATTTTCTAAATTGATTATCTATTTCTGGTTATGTGCAACACTTTGATGCCATTTTCTACCTAAGCAGCCGTGGGAGTGCCAGTCACATATTTTAAGGAGGGGTGGGGATGGGGTGACCAAATGGTTAACGCGTCAGTATTCCATCATGAGGTCTATCATCGAATCGATTGGTGTGGATGTGTCATAGATTATACATGACAAGGACTAGGGCCTGTCCAATCTCCTGGGTTTCCTCCCACTGCGAAAGTTGCTGTCACGAAGTCAAAGTGCTGTGGAATCCAGTACCCTGCTGTACGTGACCTGGGCATAGGGTCATCTGGTTTCCCCCACTGGTAAAGACCCGAATGCACAGGCATATTATTGAAATGAAGTTTAACCATAAGTTATGCCCAAAATGACATATTTTGTGTCATTGGATTTAAACCACATTTCTTCATCAGCCAAGTCGGTATAAGAAATAGATTTTCACGATTAGCTATTATACACGTGAAATAACAATGGTCTGTCATTGCATCAAGTGGCGTAGTCTCCGAAACCCACAACCCCCTAATCTTCAACGCACAGGAGTGGTTTTAGACGGTTGTCAATATTTCACGAAAAGTTCCCTTGTCCATGCCTAACCGGGAGTTCTTTTTTTAGATGGTTGATTATCCAATATATTTGGAGGTAGACCACTATTAATTTCTCCAATGTTGAATCACTGGTGTTCTACATGTAGTATCCCATTCCCTAAATTTCGTCGAAAACTTCCCTTTACAGCACAGCTAGTATGACATTATGGGATCATCCGAGTACTGAATTTGTATAAGGGTTGACCACCAAACTTTCAATTCACTGATATTCATATCAGACTGGGGACAGAATATCATGACCGTGTTAGTGCAAAAACAAAACAACGCATCTTGACTTGGTGTATTATTACGCCATAAAAGTCTCAAACCAGGCAGAAAATAGAAATTCAATACCTCTTCATCAATTCTACACCCCAATGTCAATACAGATAGGCAATCACAATGCCAAAAAAGAAACGAGTCGGACACCAAATCAGGCAGAACATAGATATTCAATACCTCTTCATCAATTCTACACGAAAATGTCAATACAGATAGAGGGGGTTGGATGGCTGAATGGTTAGCGTGCGCGCTGTATCATAAAGTCTGTCATTGAGTCGACTGGCGTGGTTTCGAATCCCCGGTTGTACGTGGCAAGGAGTAGGGTCGCCTGTTCAACCTTGTGGGTTTTTTCCGGGTCCTCCGGTTTCCTCCACTGCTAAAGACCCCTACGGGCAAGCGAATCATGTAATCATGTTAGTCACGAAATGACCTAGTTTGTGTCGAGTGGACTTTAAACCCCATTTCTCTCTCTCTCTCAATACAGATAGGCAAAAATATGCCATAAAAGGAGGGAGAAAAATATATACTATTCAAAAAAAGTAGGGGATATTTGATTTTGGGGGCATAATACTAAAATATGCAAATGACTACGAAAAAAGTCACTATAGAACCTAACAGAAGAAACATTTCCAGTTACATGTGACGCCCAAACGCACCAATAGCTACCGCATGGAATGCAGGTGATGCTTGGGATCATCATGGGGGTCCAACCCAAGATTTGCACGACTCTGACTTTGAATGTTACAGTCATTGTGGCATTGAATTCTAGGGTGGAAACATCAGTTTAATTATTTTTGTGACCAGAAAACAAATTTTGATATGCGTCGGCTTACCCAAAATGAAAGGTTACGTGCCCTTGGCATGCTACAGATCGGCACAACACAGGCGGTTGTGGCGCGGACGATGAATGTTTCTCAGTCTATCATAAGCAGGCTATGGTCCAGATACCGTGATACACAATCTGTAAAGGACAGACCACGCTCAGGTCGACCAAGGGCGACAACTCAAGCCCAGGATCGATTTATCCGTACCTTGGCCTTGAGAAATCGTGTCATCACAGCAAATCAGATCAGCGCTCGTCTTCAAACAGACACTGGTGTGAGAGTGAGTGGCCAGACGATTCGGAATCGACTGCATAGGGGTCACCTTCGCGCCCGACGTCCTCGCGTGATCCCTTGTTTGATAGATCATCACATTCAGGCAAGACGTCGTTGGTGTAGGGATCGTCAACACTGGGATAATCGACGCTGGAGCAATGTGATGTTTTCAGATGAGTCAAGGTTCACTGTTGATTTTTTGGACAGACGTAGGAGGGTGTGGCGTCGTCGAAACGAGCGCTTCCAAGACGTTAACGTCATCAGACATGATCGATTTGGGGGTGGTTCTGTTATGGTGTGGGGAGGCATCACTGTTGCTGGAAGAATGGCTTTACATGTTGTTGCAGGGCGTGTTACAGGCCAGTACTACCGGGACAACATCTTGGCAGTCCATGTTGTGCCGTTCGCACGACGTCATGGCCGCCGTTTCATCTTCCAGGATGACAACGCAAGATGTCACAGGGCCAGGATCGTTACAGGTTACCTCCAACAACAGAACATCACCACATTACCTTGGCCAGCACTGAGTCCCGACCTCTCCCCCATCGAGCATGTCTGGGACATGCTTGGACAGAGGTTACGTCAACGTCAACAACGTCCTGCCAATGTCCAAGAACTTGCTGCTGCGTTGCAACAGGAATGGGACAATCTGGACCAAAATGACCTTAGACGTCTCATTAGGAGTATGCCACGTCGGATCAATGCTTGTTTGGCAAACAGAGGAGGATTTACCCGTTACTGACTTGGTTGTGATGCTGTGGTAACTTTGCTGTTTGACCCCGGGTATCATTTTACCCTTATAATGGTCAGTCTGTGCCTTACTTAGTCTAACGATCATTTGGAATAAATCGATGAATGTGAACTTCATTTCATTTTGTCATTTGTTTCTTCGTCAGTTTCATTAGGTGACTTTAATAACACTTAAAAATCAAATATCCCCTACTTTTTTTGAATAGTATATCTAAAAATAACCTTCACTACCAGGATATGCAAAATTAATAGTGTTCTCCATCCATCTAGCCACATCAGCTACCAAACGATAATGTACTTGTTTTGATTCAATGACACCCGACGGAGAAATCTCGATTTTCGCCAGAGTACCAATTTTTTACTGTTTTTTTCTCTCAAAATATCGGATATGTAACGATATTTCGCAAATAATTGCTAGTCTGAGACCATTTTGTTAGGAGTAGTTACCTCCCTTATACCGTTACAAGCGTTATGAATCATATTGCGATTTTTCGACTTTTTTTTCAAAGATTGGGGCCCTTTTTGGACCGTTTATGCTATATTGACCCTTTTAGATTTGCATTCACACCCTAAACCACCGTTAGGAGCCTAAGTAACCGAAGTTTAAGAAACAAATTTATAGTATTTTTCGTGATAAAAGCGTCTGAATAGGCTCTAAAAAGGAAAATTCTAGATTTTCAGTGTCCAATAATCTATTGCCTTAAGGATCGAATTTGTATCATTTGAATGTCATAAGAACGTCCATTATTCGGGCTATCCAATGAGACTTTATTTGTTTAGATTCGGTGAAATGTGGCGAAGTAATCACTTTCTTCACCATTTTTTTTACTTTTTACGTTTTTTTTTCAAAATATCGGATATTTTTTCGACTACTTCTGGTTTTTTGATCATTGTCGGGATAGTTTTAACAAGTTGTTTGGTTACCTAACCTTCTGTAAAAGAAGTTTCAGAAAAATCCACTCAGCTGTTTTCCAAAGAAAGAAAAATGGAAGAGCATTTTCAGTAGTTTAAGGATTTTTCAACTTTTTTCCAAGATTGAGTCTCTTTTTGGACCACTTATATTATTTCAATGCTTTTGTTTTTGGACCCACGTCATAGTCCACCGATAGGACTCTGAGTAAAAAAAAGTGTAAGAAAAATCGTAGTTGTCGTGTTCGAGAAAATGGCGTCTCAAAACGCTCCAAAATGGAAAATACTAGATTTTCGGCGTACCATAATTTATTTTATATCAATCTAAATCTTATCATTCAGATGTCATATGATAGTCCGTTAATGGGGCTATCCATCGACACTTTAGTTATTTTGGTCCGCTAATATCTGACGGCGCAATCAAGTTTTTGGCAAGCGCGCCATTTTTTAAAACTGTTTTTTTTCATTTTTTGAATACATCCGGTATGGAGTTTATTGTCGAGATAGTTTTAATAACCGATTAGATAAAATGCCCCTGAGAAATCCTATGTTTAAATGTGCCAATAATGCAAAAATGTCAAAATATCGAAAATTAAATTTCAATAACTCAATACATATTATACATCGTTAGAATCGTAATTAGGTCAGCTATCTGAATGTGTAACCTTTTTGTAAAAATCTGTTTAAATGATAAAGTAATAGAGCATTTTCCAAAATTTCACGATTTTTCGACTTTTTTCGATTTTCAGTCCCTTTTTTACCATATTCCAGACATTTCAGAGTCTTATTGGATGGTTTCATGCACAAGACTACCGAAAGGACTCTCGATCCAGAAAGTTTAAGAAAAATCATTGAAGCACTTTTCGAGATAAAGGCGTCCAAAAACGCTCCAAATCAGAAAATACTTGATTTTCAGCGCGCCATAGTTTGCTGCCTGGACATAGTATCCGTATGAATTGGGTATCATACGACAGTCCAATCATCGTGCCACCCAACGATACCTTCATTTCTTTAATCCGTTGATATCGGGTGGAGAAATCATGTTTTTCCCAAAAGCACCCATTTTTTGCGTTTTCTTCAAAATATCGGACATTTTTTCGACAATTTCCGGTTAAAGGATCCTTGTCGAAATAGCTTTATCAAGCGGTCTGACTATATAGCTTTATGTTCCAGGACTTTCAGAACTATCGATTTATTCTTTCCCAAAAATATAAGGGTTGGGAAGGGTGATAAATCGGAATGAAACTTATATTTCTGGAATCGGATGGTCTTCAGGTATCCAAAAATGTAGGTCAAATTTGAAAATTTTCAAAAATAACAAAAATTGTCTCTTAAACAAAATTTTTCATTTTCCGAACGCTAGAAGTCAGCGACGAAGTTTCGAAATTTTCAACTGCTATCGTCCGAGAAAAGACTCAGGGTTTCTGAAAATGTCATTTGTATGAAAATTGGTACAGAATTGACAAAGCTACGACCGTTTTTTAATTTCTATGCACCGCACGAAATTCGGCCACTTCCGGTCTGCGCAGAAATTTCAAAAATAGTTTATCAATTAACCACCACATGGTTTCCCGATAGAAAATTAGGTCCCATATCGGTATCTGTTACAGGCACTGAGAAATAGGCTCCCACGAAAAAAAAAAAAAATAATAATAAATAACTAGACCTGCAAGCAGCACTGAACGGCTTTCAGGAATCAGACAGGAAGTAAGTCATACAATAGCCCATTTATCGAGCTACCAAACGATACCTTAGATGTTTTGATTCGGTGACACTCGACGGTGAAATCTCGATTGTTGCAAGAACACCGATTTTTTACTGTCTTTTTTTTTATATATATCGAATATATTTTTGACTACTTCCTGTTTACGGATCATTATCAGGACAGATTTAACAAGTGGTATGGGAATTTAACTTCCTGTACCAGAAGTTTCTGAAAGATCCACTGAACAGTTTTACCTCCCTTATACCATTAGAAGCAGATTTACAGATATAACGATTTTTCGACTTTTTTTCAAAGATTGTGGCCCTTTTGGACCATTTATACTATATTGACGCTTTTAAATTTGGATTCACACCATAGACCACCGTTAGGAATCTAAGTAACAGATGTTTTGGAAGAAAATAAGAGAAGTTTTCGAAATAAAAGCGTCTGAATAGGCTCCAAAAAGGAAAATAATAGATTTTCAGCGTTCCATTATAAATTGCCTAACCCGCGAATTTTTACCATTTAGATGTCACAAGATCGTCCATTGTTCGAACTTTCCAATGACACTTTAGTTGATTTGATTCGATAAATCTTACATAGTAATCACATTTTTCGCAAGATCCCCATTTTTTTTACTTTTTATGATTTTTTTCTCAAAATATCGGATATTTTTTCGACTACTTCCGGTTATTGGATCATTGTCGGGATAGTTTTAATATGTTGTTTGGTTACCTAACATTATGTACAAGAAGTTTCAGAATAATCCATTCAGCTGTTTTCCAAAGAAAGAAAATTAGAAGAGCATTTTCAGTAATTTAAGGATTTTTTTTAACTTTTTCAAAGATTGAGGCTCTTTTTGGACCACTTATATTATTTCAATGCTTTTATTTTTGGACTCTCGCCATAGTCCACCGATAGGACTCTAATTAAATGAAGATTAAGAAACATCGTAGTTTTCGTTTTCGAGAAAATGGCGTCTCAAAATGCTCCAAAACGGAAAACACTAGATTTTTGGCGTACCATAATTTATTTTCTAGCCATCTAAATCTTATCATTCAGATGTCATATGATAGTCCATTAATGGGGCTATCCAGCGATACTTTAGTTCTTTTGGTCTGCTAACATCTGATGGAGAAATCTAGTTTTTCGCAAGTGCGCTATTTTTTTAAACCTTTTTTCTTCATTTTTTGCATACTTCCGGTATGGAGATTATTGTCGGGATAGTTTTAATAACCGGATTGGCTTATCAAATAGCCACAGGGCTATGTAATGATATATTACATTGTCTGATCAGATAAAATGCCCCTGGAAAATCCTATGTTCAATAGTGCCAAAAATGCAAAAATGTCAATATTTCGAAAATTAAATTTAAATATTTCAATACATATTATACATCGTTAGAATCGTAATTAGGTCCGCTATCTGAATGTGTAGCCTTTTCGTAAAAATCTGATTAAATAATAAAATAATATAGCATTTTCCAAAATTTCACGATTTTTCAACTTTTTTCGATTTTCAGTACGTTATTTTACCTATTCCAGACATTTCAATGTCTTATTGGATGGATTCATTCACAAGACTACCAGAGGGACTCTCGATAGGTAAAGTCTAAGAAAAATCCTTGCAGCAGTTTTCGAGATACAGGCGTCCAAAAACGCTCCAAATCAGATAATACTTGATTTCCAGCATGTCATATTTTGCTGCCCTCTCTTAGGATTCGTATGGAATTGGTATCATATGATAGTCAAATCCCCGGGCTACCAACCGATACCTTAATTTCTTTAATCCGTTGATATCGGGTGGAGAAATCACGTTTTTCCCAAAAGCACTCATTTTTTACGTTTTCTTCAAAATATCGGACAATTTTTCGACCACTTCCGGTTTAAGCATTCTTGTAGAAATAGTTTTATCAGTTGGTTTTGGACTATAACTTCATGTTCCATGAGTTTCAGAAACGTCAATTCGGCCGTAAAACGAAATTCGGGCACACAAAATGGGCAGAAAATTCGAAAAAAATCGAAAACTAAAGGGTGATAACTCTGAATGAAAGTTATATTACTGGAATCGGACTGCCTTCAAGTACCCAAAAATGTAGGTCAAATTTGAAAATTTTGAAAAATAACAAAAATTGTCTCTTAAACAACATTTTTCATTTTTCGAACGCTAGAAGTCAGCGACGATGTTTTGAAATTTCAAAATTTTCAACTGCTATCATTCGAGAAAAGACCCAGGGTTTCTGAAAATGTCATTTGTATGAAAATAGGTACAGAATTGACGAAGTTAGGGCCGTTTTTTAATTTTTATGCACCGCACGAAATTCGGCCACTTCCGGTCTGCGCAGAAGTTTCGAAAATACTTGATCAAGTAGCCACCCCCCGTTTCCAAAGAGAAAATTGAACCCCAGATCGATATCTGTTTTCGATCATGGAGAAATAGGCTCCCGCGGTAAATAATAATAATAACTAGACCTGCAAGCAGCACTGAACCGGCTTTCAGGAATCAGGCAGGAAGTGTTTCATACAATAGCCCATTTATCGAGCTACCAAACGATACCTTAGATGTTTTGATCCGGTCACACCCGACGGTGAAATCCCGATTGTTGCAAGAGCACCGTTTTTTTACTGTCTTTTTTAAAAAAAAAAAAATATCGAATAATTTTTTGACTACTTCCTGTTTACGGATCATTATCGGGATAGATTTAACAAGTGGTATGGGAACTTAACTTCCTGTACCAGAAGTTTCAGAAAGATCCATTGGACAGTTTTACCTCCCTTATTCCATTAGAAGCAGATTTACAGATATAACGATTTTTCGACTTTTTCAATGACTGTGGCCCTTTTGGACCATTTATACTATATTGAGGCTTTTATATTTGGAATAACACCATAGACCACCGTTAGGACTCTAAGTAACAGAAGTATAAGAAAGGAAATAAGAGAAGTTTTCGAGATAAAAGCATCTGAATGGGGTCGAAAAAAGAAAAATAATAGATTTTCAGCGTTCCATTATATATTGCTTAACCCTCGAATTTTTACCATTTAGATGTCATACGATTGTCCATTGTTCGGGCTCTCCAATGACACTTTAGTTGTTTTGATTCGGTGAAATCTTACGTAGTAATAACTTTTTTCGCAAGATCACCAGTTTTTTCACTTTTTATGGGTTTTTTTTCTCAAAATATCGGATATTTTTTCGACTACTTCCGGTTTTTGGATCATTGTCGGGATAGTTTTAACAAGTTGTTTGGTTACCTAACCTTCTGTACAACAAGTTTCAGAAAAATCCATTCAGCTGTTCTCCAAAGAAAGAAAAATAGAAGAGCATTTTCAGTAATTTAAGGATTTTTCAACTTTTTTCAAAGATTGAGGCTCTTTTTGGACCACTTATATTATTTCAATGCTTTTATTTTTGGACTCTCGCCATAGTCCACCGATAGGACTCTAATTAAATGAAGATTAAGAAACATCGTAGTTTTCGTTTTCGAGAAAATGGCGTCTCAAAATGCTCCAAAACGGAAAACACTAGATTTTTGGTGTACCATAATTTATTTTCTAGCCATCTACATCTTATCATTCAGATGTCATATGATAGTCCATTAATGGGGCTATCCAGCGATACTTTAGTTCTTTTGGTCTGCTAACATCTGATGGAGAAATCTAGTTTTTCGCAAGTGCGCTATTTTTTTAAACCTTTTTTCATCATTTTTTGCATACTTCCGGTATGGAGATTATTGTCGGGATAGTTTTAATAACCGGATTAGCTTATCAAATAGCCACAGGGCTATGTAATGATATATTACATTGTCTGATCAGATAAAATGCCCCTGGGAAATCCTATGTTAAATAGTGCCAAAAATGCAAAAATCGAAAATTAAATTTAAATATTTTAATACATATTATACATCGTTAGAATCGTAATTACGTCAGCTATCTGAATATGTAACTTTTTTGTAAAATTTCTTTTAAATAATGAAGTAATAAAGCATTTTCCGAAATTACAAAAATTGTCTCCTAAGCAACGTATTTTCAAATTTCGAACGACAAAAGCCATAGATGAATGTTCGAAATTGAAAAATGAGAGATAACCATTGTCTCGAAAAAGATTCAAGGTTTCTAAAAATGTAAATTGTTTTAAAATAGGTAAAGAATTGGCGAAACCACGGCCGATTTTTGATTTATTGCTACCGTTCAAAATTCGGCCACTTCCGGTCTGCGCAGAAGTTCCAAAAATACTTTTTCGAGTAACCACCACATGGTTTCCTAAGAGAAAATTTAACCCCAGATCGATATCTGTTTTCGATCATGGAGAAAAAGGCTCCCGCGGTAAATAATAATAATAATAATAACTAGATCTGCATAGCAGATATCAAAGCTTTCATATAAACTTCAAAAGGGGTTATTAGAATCTATGAATCAACAACCACTCTGACGGAAGATATTCTCTGGGCTAAAAAATCTTTTTTCTCTCAGTTACGAGAGATACGTAGAATTAAACCGGCCCAGAGCCGACCGTGTTGATACGAAGCCGCTTATTTGACATTGACACATAACTGAAGGTGAATAGGCCTACCCGTCCAGTTAATACAATGGGCAATCTCACATCGGTCCACTTAAGAGAGGCACATGCTAGTCGCCCCCTACTTCCCCAAGACATTTAGTCCAAACCTTGACTCTCATACATATAAACCATTTGGTACTACATGTACATGTATTTCGTACTTATATCATATTAAACCCCTCGGCCGCCATGTTGAATCACACAGTATTTAACGTTCTATATCCTAACATCTTTATGAAATCAACGACAAATCTAAACTTGGGCACTCCAACCATTTTTATTTTTACATCATTCATTTTTTTTTAAATAAGTAATTCTATCACAAATTATAGTGAAGACTGGACCACTAAACTAGTTACCCATCAGTTTTTCTTTGTGTTAATGCGTTCTACATTTTCAAAGCAATGATTCTTATAATGTGCGAGCCGCCATGACACCGGCGGATATTATAACTTCGATAGGCGAGAAACTTCAGGTAGCAGTTGGGTTTCATCAAATCATATAATTATGCGGTACGGCTTCACCTTTATTTCAATGGGAATTGGTTTATTATATGCGCAGTGCAGTTTTAGGTCAGTTTATGTGTAAATTAAGGGAGCTATACATAGGCCAGTAACCTTTTTGTAGTCATTTGACTAAAAAAAACTTGTGGAAATGAACTCCGTAGGACAAGCCACTACTGTGGCAGGAGTAAGGCGGAAGACATCAGTAGTGGAACCATTTCTAAGTTAATCCCGAAGTGCGTTGCTATTGTAAGAATATATAAAATCGGGTTTCCGTTCCCGCTTTTTTTTTGCTGTAGTTTGAATAATGAGTTAGAGCGTATATTTTGTAGTCAAAAAATCATTGCAAATAGAAGACCTCATCCCCACCACCACCAACCTGTAATACACTAGCTAGCTTGTGTATTTCCATATTCCATTTCCGAGAGATAGATAGAGAACACGCGAAATATAAAGTGATTTTTCTTACAATCAGGGACCATAATTCATGAAGTTACGATTCGATATGCGCAAATATCGAAAGGAACCATATCTTTGGGTTATAAACATGCATGTCAAGTTTCATCAAAATCTTTCACTGTGAAAAACCGGGGCTAAGTCATCTGAAATAAAACAAATTTTACAATGTAGGTAGTGAAAACAAAATGTTATGTTAAGCGTTGTTCGAGGGTGGGGTGGGTGCATAAAATTCCAAATGCAAAGGGTTATTTTTCGTGCACGCCAATATGCACACAGGATTTCGATTTTTCGTCCTACCTAAAAAACTGCACGCAAAGTTAGTTGTCGGGCCTTCGGTCAAGAACCACAGACAAAGGGAGAGAACGGGGACCTCTGTTTTGCATACCATCCAAGCGACTAGGCACTAATCCTTGTACCATGGACGAGGGGACGGGCGTTTTTCGTCCCATCGAAACGACTAGACACAGATCCTTGCTAGGCCTTCCATACTTCACCACTGCCAACGGGGAACCATCCAAACGACTAGACACTAATCCTTGCAAGGCCTTCCGTTCTGCAGCAAATGAGCCACGCTGGCCTCGTTTTGTCGTAACATACAAACGACTAGACAATGTTTCATAATTTAGTCATGTTCGCGTGGGTGGGTTGGCAGCAGAATTGATATGTACATGATAGTGACACGAGGAGGGGGGGGGAGCGGGGTGTACACAAATCACACAAATCAGAGCTTTGTAATACACGCATATACTTGATATACTAAATACACAAATGGCTGAATTTCGAGACATTTCTGGCACTCTTTTATCACATAATGAGAACACTGCATTAATTTCTATATATCAATAAAATATGGCTCAGACCCATTGTTTATTTTTAAATTTGAATTAGACTCGTAACAAAATATATTTTCTGGCAACAAATAGCATATAAATAAAACTAGATTTACTTTCTGATTATTTTTTTTAAGTGAAATCATTCCAGGGCTTTTATTGACATTTCAGAAAATGTAGAGTTGGTCCCATGCACTTGAGGCCAAGGTCCTTGAAGTTGTACAGCTGCACCCGGTGACCGATATTTATTTAACGGGGAATAAGTGATAATTCATATTATAACAGTAAATAATTAAAATATCCCATAGGGATTATAATAATATGTATATCATGTAGGTGTGCATGTAGGTTAAAATTGTGACCTCTGTAAATAGGCCCGTTCCTTGCATTTAGTTTTAGAGTTAGGAGTGCTAAAATTGAGAGAGCGAAATGGATTGATCGACCACTCGACACAAACTAGGTCATTTCGGGACTAACGTATGGTTCAATTTTATTTCAATAATTCGCTTGCGCGTAGAGGTCTAGCAGTGGGGGGAAACCGGGTGATCCTGAAAAAATACACAGGCTGGACGGGCGACCTACTCCTTGTCACGTACGGAAAGATACCCCAGCAGTCAAAATAGGTCAAAATAGGCGATTTCGGTTTCTAGTGTCGATTCATCGTTACGGTCAGTTTAAAAAATTGTCTTTTAAGGATAATGTGTATAGTACCAATACCTATCACATACGGAAGAGGCGATAAAATCTCTTTGCATTTCCAATTTCAAAATTAATTAAAACCAATATTATATTCCGAAAATCGTTTTTTTGCTAAAACTCTTTTCTTTTTAATGTGATCAAAATGGGGGTAAAGCACAGAGTCAGGGGTGGTAATGGGCGTATTGTGTCCTAATTTCATGGTTTTCGGACAATCGGTGCCGGTGTCACGGCGAAATTCCACTTTTTTCCCCTCATGGAAGCCGTAAATTGACGCAAGGGGTAGGGTCGCCTGTCCAACCTTGTGGATTTTCTCCAGGTCCTCCGGTTTCCTCCCACTGCTAAAGACCCCTACGCGCAAGCGAATTATTGAAATAAAATTAAACCATATGTTGGTCCCGAAATGACCTAGTTTGTGTCGAGTGGACGTTAAACCCCATTTCTCTCTCTCTCTCTCTCTCTCCGTAAATTGACTTGAGGCCAGTGTCCTTTAAGTTGTACAGCGGCACCAGGTGACCGATATTTATTTAACGGGGAATAAGTGATAATTCATATTATAGCAGTAAATAATTAAAATATTTCATAGGGATTATAATAATATATCATGTCTGGGTATTACAGGTTTAAAACCAATATTAAATTCCGAAAATCGTTTTTTTGCTAAAACTCTTTTTTTTTAATGGGATCAAAATGGGGGTAAAGCACAGAGTCCGGGGTGGTAATGGGCGTATTGTGTCCAAATTTCATGGTTTTCGGACAATCGGTGCCGGTGTCACGGCGAAATTCCACTTTTTTCCCCTCATGGAAGCCGTAAATTTTTTTCAATGGGATCAAAATGGGGTTAAAGCACAGTGTCCGGGGTGGTAATGGGCGTATTGTGTCCAAATTTCATGGTTTTCGGACAATCGGTGCCGGTGTCACGGCGAAATTCCACTTTTTCCCCCTCATGGAAGCCGTAAATTGACTTCGAAAAAAAACGACGAAAGGCAGGTGACAAGAACAAACGACTTGAACGAATGCAGGTATCACCTTGAAATTTTCAGGGTGCCTAGGTACCAACGTGAAAAGTTGCTCGCCGGAATTTAGTACTCATGGTACCGTTGGTTCCTGTGTAGCGCATGCACGAAATCAAAACCAGCTAAACTCGAAAACAACCTTGTCGGCACGGAAAACATCAAAGGAGAAATTCGAATTTTTGAAATATTCAAATACCAAACATTCGACCATGATCCAGGCTATCCTCAAATGTATTAATTTCGGTAATAGGAGACAGATTCTCTAAGCCACGACCAATTGTGTATGTTTTCAAGCCCATAAATGTGGATTTTTCACTAATTTTCATTTTCATTTCAAAATGGCGTCCATCAGTTGACCTAAATCAAAATTCTAAACCGATAGATTTTTAGGCTTTCCTTCAAGCATTCAGAAAATGTAACTCTTATGTCTTTAAGTAAAATATTGCAAAAGCCGTATGGACTTTTCACATTTTGAGATGGTGGCACTTCCGGTTTGCTCGACAAACTCCATATTTTGTGTACTCATCAGTACTGTCTTAGCTAGTACAGAAAAAAAATTTCAAGGCAATCTGACCTATATTTCGTCGATTTTTTTTAAAACTTTGATCCTTAATTTCACCAAGGGGAGATAATTTAGAAAATTTCCAAGGACATCATTGAAGTCGCATTGGCAAGATCTACTAACATTCTAAATTTCACGAAAATCGCACAACTATTAAAGAAGTTGTCAATTTGGTAATAACTTCCGGTTCGAAATGACAGCGACGAATTTTCGAAATGCCCAAATCCGAAATTGCAGATTTGAAGTCAATGTTTTAAGATACTCAAAGAAAAAAGAATTAGTAAAATAGGTCAAATAGTCACAGAGTTACAGCATTGTAGGTCAAATGCATTCCTTCGTAAAATTCGGTGATTTCGGATTCGTAAAACGTTTTGAAAATATATTTAATCAACAGCCACCACCCATTTTTGGGGGGATAGGTAAAAGTTTCAGAACGATCCTATGGTTAGATTCTGAGAAATCCGATTTGTGGACAAAACACAAAAAAAAAATAACAATAACTAGATCTGCATAGCAGATATGAAAGCTTTCATATTAACTGCAAAGGGGGTTATTAGAATCTATTGAAAGTATAAATGTCATCAGGTATCTGAAAAATTACATTTACCTTATGAACAAAATGGGAAAAATACAAAACAAAAATTGTCGACTTGTGGCTACCATCCAAGGCATATTTAGAAAACCGTATATTATATTTATAGAGTACGCAGAACAGGAATTAGTTGTGCTTCAATGTAAACCGGCCCGTTTCTTGCCTTTAGTTTTAGAGTTAGGTGTGATTTTCAAAAGATTCAATCGGAAATCGCTGAAAATCAATTGGCTTCTTCATCTCATGACCTTAAACACTGTATAAATTTAAGGTCAATCGGTTATTGAATTTAGCTTCTAGAGCGTCCACAAGATTTTTTAAAGTGATCAAGGGCAATAACTCTCACGGTAATTATCGGAAATGGCAGTAAATATCAGATATCGCTGAAAATCAATACTGTAGGCATCTTCGTGTCATGACCATAAATTTAGAGTCAATCGGATATTAACTTTGGCCTCTAGAGCGTCCACAAGATATTTTGAAGTGATCAGGGGCCACAACACTGCGCATAAATTTAAAGTCAATCGGATATTAACTTTGGCCTCTAGAGCGTCCACAAGATATTTTGAAGTGATCAGGGGCCACAACTCTGTCAGTAAATATCAGATATCGCTGAAAATCAATCGCCTACTTCGTCTCATGACCTTAACCACTGTGTATAAATTTAAAGTCAATCGGACATTAACTTTGGCCTCTAGAGCATCCACAAGAATTTTTTTAAGTGATGAAGGGCCATAACTCTAACAGTAATTATCGGAAATCGCTGAAATTCAATTTCAATGTGGGCGTATAAAAATTAACCGATGGCATATAATATTTAATGTATGATAAAGACAAAATAGTCGATTTCGGTTTTTGGTGTTGCGCTCATTTTAAAAAAAATGTCTTTTACGGATAATGTGTATAGTACTAATAGCAATCACATACGGAAGAGGCGATAAGATCCCTTTGCATTTGGAATTTCAAAATTAATTAAAACCAAATTTAAATTCCGAAAATCGGTTGTTTATTTTTTGCTGAAACTCCTTTTTTTAATCTGATCATTGGCATATTGTGTCCAAATTTCATGGTTTTGGGACAATCGGTGCCGGTTTCGTGGCGAAATTCCACTTTTTTTCGCCCCTACAGAAGCCGTAAATGGCGGAAAAAAACGAACGGCAGGAACCGTGTCAAGAACAAACGATCTGAACGAATGCAGGTATCGCCTTGAAGTTTTCAGTGCACCTAGGTACCAACGTGAAAAGTTCCTCGCCGGAATTTGGTAGTCAACGTACCTTTGGTTCCAGCGTGGCACATGCGCGAAGCAAAAAGAAATTACGGTCGATTTTGGGATTTTGGCTATATTTCGGAGTGGTTTGGTAGATGACGGTGGATCAGGGACTCAGATTGATCTAAAATGGCGATCATAACACAACATGATAATCACTTTGAAGTATAGGTAAATTTTCGCGACCGGGTTGTTTTGCTCTACCCAGGCAACGTTCCTGTGCTCCGATTGCCTTCAAATTTGCACAGAATGTACCTTGGGATTCTAGCTATCACATATTAAAAATAGAAGAGTGTTGGATTCCGATGGGATTCTAGCTATCACATATTAAAAATAGAAGAGTGTTGGATTCCGAGAACGTTCAAAATAAATTCAAAACCCACCCCCAACAATCAAAGGTTTTTTGCTTAAAAAATTGCCGTATTTTATCGAATTTTTATTGTTCTTGATATCTGAGGATTTTCTCAATTTAATATGTGATAAATATCATCGCGGCGCAGCCAACCGCTAGAAATTCCAGAGATTTGGACCACCGGAAGGATGCCTCAGCAGTCAAAAAAGGTCAAAATAGGCGATTTCGGTTTCTAGTGTTGATACATCGTTACGGTCATTTTAAAAAATTGTCTTTTAAGGATAATGTGTATAGTACCAATACCTATCACATAAGGAAGAGGCGATAAAATCTCTTTGCATTTGCAATTTCAAAATTAATTAAAACCAATATTAAATTCCGAAAATCGGTTTTTTGCTAAAACTCTTTTTTTTTAATCGGATCAAAATGGGAGTAAGGCACAGAGTCCGGGGTGGTAATGGGCGTATTGTGTCCAAATTTCATGGTTTTCGGACAATCGGTGCCGGTGTCACGGCGAAATTCCACTTTTTTCCCCTCATGGAAGCCGTAAATTGACTTGAAGCCAGGGTCCTTGAAGTTGTACAGCTGCACCCGGTGACCGATATTTATTTAACGGGGAATAAGTGATAATTCATATTATAGCAGTAAATAATTAAAATATTTCATAGGGATTATAATAATATGTATATCTTGTCTGGGTACAGGGTTAAAACCAATATTAAATTCCGAAAATCGTTTTTTTGCTAAAACTCTTTTTTTTTTAATGGGATCGAAATGGGGGTAAGGCACAGAGTCCGGGGTAGTAATGGGCGTATTGTGTCCAAATTTCATGGTTTTCGGACAATCGGTGCCGGTGTCACGGCGAAATTCCACTTTTTTCCCCCTCATGGAAGCCGTAAATTGACTTAGAAAAAAAACGACGAAAGGCAGGTGAAAAGAACAAACGACTTGAACGAATGCAGGTATCACCTTGAAATTTTCAGGGTACCTAGGTACCAACGTGAAAAGTTGCTCGCCGGAATTTAGTACTCATGGTACCTTTGGTTCTAGCGTAGCGCATGCGCGAAGTCAAATCCAGCTAAACTCGAAAACAACCTTGTCGGCACGGAAAACATCAAAAGAGAAATTCGAATTTTTGAAATATTCAAATACCAAACGTTCGACCATGATCCAGGCTATCCTGGAGACATATTCTCTAGGTCACGACCAATTGTATATGTTTTCAAGCCCATAAATGTGGATTTTTCACTAATTGTCATTTTCAATTCAAAATGGCGTCCATCATTTGCCGGAAATCAAAATTGTGTTATCTACCGTTTTTCGGCTTTCCTTCAAGGATTCGGAAAATATAATTGCCTTGTCTGGAAGTAAAATATCAAAAAAGCCTTATGTAATTTTCACATTTCAAGATGGTGGCATTTCCGGTTTGAGCTACAAACTCAATTTTTTGTGTACGAATCAGTAGTGTCGTAGCTAGTAAAGAAAAAAAATCAAGGCAATCTGACCAATATTTCGTCGATTTTTTTGAAAACTTTGATCCTTAATTTCATCAAGGGGAGATAATTTAGAAAATTTTTAATGATATTTTTGAAGTCGCATTGATAAGATCTACTTACATTCTAAATTTCATGAAAATCGTGCAACTATTAAAAAAGTTTTCAAATTGATCTCAACTTCCGGTTAAAAATCACAGCGACGAATTTTCGATTTTGCAGATTTTAAGTAAATGTTTCAAGGCACCCCTCAAAATAAGAATTAGTAAAATAGGTCAAATAGTTACAAAGTTACAGTAATGTAGGTCAAATGAATTTGTTCGTAAAATTCGGTGATTTCGGATTCGAAAAACGATTTGAAAATATATTTAATCAACATTCGCACCCCATTTTTGGGGGGGGGGGGGGTAGGTCAAAGTTTCAGATTGATCCTATGGTTAGATTCTGAGAAATCCGATTTGTAGAAATGACACAAAAAAAAAAAAATAATAATAGGAACAAGTGGTATCAGATGCCTCAGAGAGAATATTCAAATGCTCCTTGTGATACGTTTGTAACACAATTATAACCTAATGTATTACACGGGAGTGGAATGGGTGGGTCGGGGGGCTTTTCGATTGGCAGGGGACTATTAAAATGGGTAAGCAGAGATGAGCAATTTGATGAAACTTTGTGTATAGTTTCATTACATTAGTACCATGACCATATTACCTTGACCAAGTTCGACAATGAGCATTCTCTTAGTCAGGATAAGCAAAGCAACTTGATTGGCCGGGACTTTGAATTGGTTGATGCTTTGGGGTATGATAACTTTGGTTATAATGAAGTACTGGAACATAACAACTCAGCTTTTAATTGAGCTAGAATGTTTAAACTTGGTGTAGATGTTCATCAGGTCTTGACTGAACATTTTGAGCTACAGCTTGGCAATTTCATTGGTCGATGCTTTGGGACAAGATAACCTTGATTTCTATCTGACAGAGAGTGATGAAATTTACAGTATAGTTTGATTGCTCGATACTTTTGAAAAAAATATGAAAGTGCGATTAATTAATGTGTCATCTTTTACTTTGGGGTTTTGGCGGGAGACATCAGCCATACTGTTTGCTTGTTTAATATCCCCTATACAATATACGCTCGACCTCATTACCCGAACTGGGGTAGAAAAGTGGGATCTTTGACAATGAGGCAATGAACTTGTACATTCTTTTGCAGCTGCACAAGAGGGAACATCAACGCCGGATTAACCATGGTGGTGGGGAGGGGGGCTGATACCGACCGTGAAGCCCCGCAAGGGGGTCGGGTCAGGGGGTTCTCCCGCTAAGAAATTTTAATTGGAGGCCGAAAACGTGATTTCATGGCATTTCAGGCACTTGTGTCGGAGCCATTTAGAAATACCTCCCCCAGAAAAATAAAATTCTGCCACAAAATTAGCCACAATCCATGCGGGTGCTGTGAAATTTCTAGAGGAGGGAGCTGGAACCCATGAGCCCGTTAAATTCGCCACTGTAAATGAGCAGAGCTACATCAAACCTAATTTTGAGTCCCTCAGTGATAAATAACTTGATTCAAAATCGTATTATAGCCCCAACGACGATTTGATTAATGGAGACCGTAACGTTACGACAAAGTCTAACACTGTAAGTACCAAATAGTCATACGAGATATGTGCATCTCATCAAATTCAGCTTATACCATACCCACAATAATGTTACGGAGTCAGTGAGTTCAAGTTAGACAATACGCTGACCTTCCACTGACCATGCTTATAATATAAAATCTGTCAATGACAGCTGATTCATTGTTTAGTTTTTTATATGATATATTTAATATCAATAATATATGTATAAGCATGCTTTATTTTACTTTACACGACCTCTAAAAATGCCCCAAATCGTAAAAATACGACTTTTTGGATTTCGATCTCCTTTTTTCGGCTACCCCGGACATTTTCAAAAAATGATACAATGATTTCACACAACAGGCCAGCTATTAGCCTCTCGATTGACAAGAGTTTCATCGCCCTCCATTCATTATAACCAATGTCATCGTGCCCTAAAGAATCAACAAATCAGCTTGCTTATCTCTGCATACCCTAGGGAAAAAATGCTCATCTTTGAACTCAATCATGACATTGACCTAGTGAACGCCTACACCAAGTTTGAACATTCTAGCTTAATTAGAAGGAGAGTTCTTGTGTTCCAAAGTCCCGGCCCTTCAAATTGCTTCTATTTTTCATTTTCAATTCAAAATGGTGACCATCACGTGACCGAAATCAAAATTCTGATCCGATAGATTTTTAGGCATTCCTTCCAGGATTCCGAAAATATGACGCCCGTGTCTGTAAGTAAAATAGCAAAAAAGCCTTTTTGATTTTTCACGTTTAAAGATGGTGGCACTTCCGGTTCGATCGACAAACTCCATATTTTGTGTACGAATCAGTAATTACTTGTCTAGTATCGAATTTTTTTTTAGGTCATTCTGACCTATATTTCGACGATTTTTTTGAAAACTTTGATCCTTAATTTCACCAAGGGGAGATAATTTAGAAAATTTCCAAGGACATCATTGAAGTCGCATTGGCAAGATCTACTAACATTCTAAATTTCACGAAAATCGCACAACTATTAAAGAAGTTGTCAAATTGGTAATAACTTCCGGTTCGAAATGACAGCGACGAATTTTCGAAATGCCAAAATCCGAAATTGCAGATTTGAAGTAAATGTTTCAAGATACTCAAAGAAAAAAGAATTAGTAAAATAGGTCAAATAGTCACAAAGTTACAGCATTGTAGGTCAAATGCATTCCTTCGTAAAATTCGGTGATTTCGGATTCGTAAAACGTTTTGAATATATATTTAATCAACAGCCACCACCCATTTTTGGGGGGATAGGTAAAAGTTTCAGAACGATCCTATGGTTAGATTCTGAGAAATCCGATTTGTGGACAAAACACACAAAAAAAATAACAATAATAATCTTAACAGAAACAATAAGCTTTCATATGTAATATGAAAGCTTAATAATCTTAACAGAAACAATAAGCTTTCATATGTAATATGAAAGCTTAATAATAATATTAATCTTAGTAATAACAATAGCCTTTCACCGAAGGTGAAAGCCTAACTAGAATTGCGCGCAATGCCGAAGGCTTTCACGGTCGCAACGGTGTCACACGATCGCCAGATATATGACAAAAGACTATCCCCACCACTCCCCCCTCCCAAAAAAAAACAACAAAAAAACACACTCTAGCATAACTCAGATATTGACCCCTAAACATGCCCCAACACGTAAAAATACGCTGTTTTCAATTTTCGATCTCTTTTTTCGGCTACCCATGACAATTAGAAAAATTGTACAAGGGTTTCACACAATACACTACCCAGTAGAATCTCGATTGAGCAAGTTTGAAAGAAATCATTGGCGGCTTTTCCGAGAAAAGTAATTATATAACTGTTAAATTAAACAACGGATAACTCCTACCTCTTAAAATGATTTTTATAATTAGTAAATACTTATTATTATCTAATGATTGTTGCTTTGTGACATATATAGTGTAACCAATATCTACATTGTACTTTTATAATCAATATGATACTGTGCATTGGTCGTGTTTCTGTTCTTATGAATTTAATCTCTTCATGCAATATTTGTAAATCGCCAGTAGGAATAAATTTCTCTTATATAGATACATTATGCTGGCTGGAAATTACACGGTAGGCTAGCCTTGGGGACTGTTTGTAAATCGCCAGTAGGAATAAATGTTTCTTATATAGATTCATTATGCTGGCTGGAATTTGCACGGTAGGCTAGCCTTTGGGACTGCGCTGTATCATACGGGGTTTCCTTTCCCCGGTTGTACGTGTCAAGGAGTAGGGTCGCCTGTCCAACCTCGTGGTTTTTCTCCGGGTCCTCCGGTTTCCTCCCACTGCTAATGACCCCTACGCGCAAGCGAATTATTGAAATAAAAAATAATGAACCGTATGTTAGTCCCGAAATGACCTCTAAACATGCTCGTACAGCGGCGCTAGTCTTCTTTTATATAGAATTCCTACCGCCAAGGGATCTTTTACGGCCACACCAATGTGTACACGGGACTTCGAAATCGCGTTCATGTCAGCTACTCAAATATGTAACTGGTTCAAAAATTGATTGAATATTCAATGAAATATCGCCAATTTTCTGGTTTCGTGCACGTTAAAGATTTGACGTCACTAATAAAATTTTAATATTAATTACAGATAGAGTCCATGCTCAAACAGCGTCACGCCTTTTATCACAGGTGCAATATTCGACACTATTGTACGATACTACTGCAACTGCTTAACAAATTGGACTTTCTTATAAACAGCGCGAGCCGTCGATTTCTATCCAGATGATTACCGGTATAAGATAATTTTGACAAAGAAGCAACAATATTAATTCAAAGACTAATTATTACACAAAGCTATAAACTATTTCTGTTACAGGGTCACTATACCCATATTTTGGATAGAAGAAAACAATCATAGTTGAAATAATTTTAGTTCAAATATCATCACTGATAAAAGCACTCTTGAATTGGTTCTATACGTTGACAAAACGTACAGATTGTATCCCCTCTTATGTTTCGCTTAACAATGAAAGGTGCCGTGTTCAATTTTCGATCCCTTTGTTCTGCTACTCCTGAAATTTGGAACTGTTGTACAATGGTTTTTTATATAACACTACTGATAGGCCTCTCTGTAGAAGAAGTTCCAAAAAAATATTATGTTGACTTTTCGAGAAATAGACCTCTAAAAATGCTCCAAATCGTAAAAATACGACGTTTTCGATTTTCGATCTCATTTTTCGGCTACCCCTGACATTTCAAAAAATCATACAGTGGTTTCACACAACAGAGTACCCATTTATCTCTCGATTGAGAAAGTTTTAAAAAAATGGTTCGGGGCGTTACCGAGAAACATGCGTCTAAAGTTGCTCGAAATCGCAAAATACTTTACTTTTCAAAGTCACATAACTTTTTTAGTTTTTGATAGAAACTTGTCGCTGAAGTACCATCTTATAGACAATTCAATTGGCTATTAAACGATATAAAACTTTAACTAAACGACAAGAACCCTGTTGATACATCGCATTTTCCGCATGGGCACCCATTTTTCACAATTTTGTCAAAGTTTGGATACCTTTCTTGACTACTTCCGGTGATTAGGGGATTTTCATTTATAGTTCATGGACTGGTCTGGTCCTTCGACTTCATATTCCTGAAGTTTCAGAAAAATCGTTGGAGCCGTTTTAAAAAAATAAGAACTCTACGATTTGACCAAAATGCGAAAAAAAGTGAAAAATCAAAGTCAACATTTCAGAAAAAAACTTATATTGTTGGAATCGGATTGATGTCAGCTATCCAAAAATATAACTGAAATTTAAAAATTCCCAAAAATAAAAAAATTAGAAAATTTGAAAATTTTCCATTTTTCACCAAAAAAATGAGAGCGACAAAGTTTCTAATTTCCACAGTTTTGAACTGCTATCTGCTCAGAAATGTCTCCAGCTATCCAAAAATGTAAATATCTGAAGAATCCATTGAGAATTAAGAGAAAAATGGCCGATTTTCAATTGACGTGCACGTTAAAGATTTGACGCATTTCCGCTATGCGCACAAATTTCGAAAAAGCTTTAAGCAGTAGCTGCACACCACTTTTCCGACAGAAAATCAAATTTCAAACCTCTATCTCTTATAGTTGCTGAGATCTAGCTTCCCCCCCCCCCCTAAAAAAAATAATAATAATACTAGATCTGCATAGCAGATATGAAAGCTTTCATATTAACTGCAAAGGTTGTTATTAGAATCTATTGAAACAATAAGTATAAATGTCATCAGGTATCTGAAAAATAACATTTACCTTATGAACAAGATGGGGAAAAATACAGAGTATGTTATATAAGACGACGTGGTAATCTGTTAGATAAACATACATGGAAGTATATGTTAGATAACTACAATTTATGATATATTTTAAACCAAGGAAGTGGCCTTTCTAAAAAAAAAAAAAAACTAGATCTGCATAGCAGATATGAAAGCTTTCATATTAACTGCAACAGGGTTTATTAGAATCTATTGAAACAATAAGTATAAATGTCATCAGGTATCTGAAAAATTACATTTACCTTATGAACAAAATGGGAAAAATACTAAACAAAAATTGTCGACTTGTGGCTACCATCCACGGCATATTTAGAAAACCGTATATTATATACAGAGTACGCAGGACAGGAATTAGTTGTGCTTCAATGTAAACCGGCCCGTTTCTTGCCTTTTGTTTTAGAGTTACGTGTGATTTTCAAAGGATTCAATCGGAAATCGCTGAAAATCAATTGTCTTCTTACCTTAAACACTGTATAAATTTAAAGTCAATCGGATATTGAATTTAGCCTCTAGAGCGTCCACAAGATTTTTTAAAGTGATCAAGGGCAATAACTCTGACGGTAATTATCGGAAATGGCAGTAAATATCAGATATCGCTGAAAATCAATACTGTAGGCATCTTCGTGTCATGACCTTAAACACTGCGCATAAATTTAAAGTCAATCGGATATTAACTTTGGCCTCTAGAGCGTCTACAAGATATTTTGAAGTGATCAGGGGTCACATCTCTGGCAGTAAATATCAGATATCGCTGAAAATCAATCGCCTACTTCGTCTCATGACCTTAACCACTGTGTATAAATTTAAAGTCAATCGGACATTAACTTTGGCCTCTAGAGCATCCACAAGATTTTTTTAAGTGATGAAGTGCCATAACTCTGACAGTAATTATCGGAAATCGCTGAAAATCAATTGGCTTCTTCATCTCATGACCTTAAACACTGTGTATAAATTTAAAGTCAATCGGATATTGAATTTAACCTCTAGAGCGTGCACAAGATTTTTTGAAGTGGTCAAGGACCATAATTCTGACAGTAATTATCGGAAATCGCTGAAAATCAATAGGCTTCTTCGTCTCATGACCTTAAACACTGTGTATAAATTTAAAGTAATCGGATATTAACTTTAGCCGTCCGGACGGCGGCGACGACAATATACGACCACATTTCAATGTGGGCGTATAAAAATTAACCGATGGCATATAATATTTAATGTATGATAAAGTCAAAATAGTCGATTTCCGTTTTTGGTGTTGCGCTCATTTTAAAAAAAATGTCTTTTACGGATAATGTGTATAGTACTAATAGCAATCACATACGGAAGAGGCGAAAAGATCCCTTTGCATTTGGAATTTCAAAATTAATTAAAACCAAATTTAAATTCCGAAAATCGGTTGTTTATTTTTTGCTGAAACTCCTTTTTTTAATCTGATCAAAATGGGAGTAAGTCACAGAGTGGTAATGGGCGTATTGTGTCCAAATTTCATGGTTTTGGGACAATCGGTGCCGGTGTCGTGGCGAAATTCCACTTTTTTCGCCCTTACAGAAGCCGTAAATGGCGGAAAAAAACGAACGGTAGGAACCGTGTCAAGAACAAACGACCTGAACGAATGCAGGTATCGCCTTGAAGTTTTCAGTGCACCTAGGTACCAACGTGAAAAGTTCCTCGCCGGAATTTGGTAGTCAACGTACCTTTGGTTCCAGCGTGGCGCATGCGCGAAGTAAAAACAAATTACGGTCGATTTTGGGATTTTGGGTTTATTTCGGAGTGGTTTTTGCTTAAAAAATTGCCGTATTTTATCGAATTTTTATTGTTCTTGATATCTGAACATTTTCTCATTTTAATATGTGATAAGTATTATCGAGGCGCAGCCAACCGCTGGAAATTCCAGAGATTTGGACCACCGGAAGGATGCCTCAGCAGTCAAAAAAGGTCAAAATAGGCGATTTCGGTTTCTCGTGTCGATACATAGTTACGGTCATTTTAAAAAATTGTCTTTTAAGGATAATGTGTATAGTACCAATACCTATCACATACGGAAGAGGCGATACAATCTCTTTGCATTTGCAATTTCAAAATTAATTAAAACCAATATTAAATTCCGAAAATCGTTTTTTTTGCTAAAACTCTTTTTTTCAATGGGATCAAAATGGGGTTAAAGCACAGTGTCCGGGGTGGTAATGGGCGTATTGTGTCCAAATTTCATGGTTTTCGGACAATCGGTGCCGGTGTCACGGCGAAATTCCACTTTTTCCCCCTCATGGAAGCCGTAAATTGACTTCGAAAAAAAACGACGAAAGGCAGGTGAAAAGAACAAACGACTTGAACGAATGCAGGTATCACCTTGAAATTTTCAGGGTACCTAGGTACCAACGGGAAAAGTTGCTCGCCGGAATTTAGTACTCATGGTACCTTTGGTTCCAGCGAAGCGCATGCGCGAAGTCAAATCCAGCTAAACTCGAAAACAACCTTGTCGGCACGGAAAACATCAAAGTAGAAATTCGAATTTTTGAAATATTCAAATACCAAACGTTCGACCATGATCCAGGCTATCCTTAAATGTATTAATTTCGGTAATAGGAGACATATTCTCTAGGTCACGACCAATTGTATATGTTTTCAAGCCCATAAATGTGGATTTTTCACTAATTGATATTTTCAATTCAAAATGGCGTCCATCATTTGCCGGAAATCAAAATTGTGTTCTCTACCGTTTTTCGGCTTTCCTACAAGGATTCGGAAAATATAATTGCCTTGTCTGTAAGTAAAATATAAAAAAAGCCTTATGTAATTTTCACATTTCAAGATGGTGGCATTTCCGGTTTGAGCTACAAACTCAATTTTTTGTAGCGAATCAGTAGTGTCGTAGCCAGTAAAGAAAAAAAAATCAAGGCAATCTGACCTATATTTCGTCTATTTTTTTGAAAACTTTGATCCTTAATTTCATCAAGGGGAGATAATTTAGAAAATTTCTAATGATATTTATGAAGTCGCATTGATAAGATCTACCTACATTCTAAATTTCACGAAAATCGTGCAACTATTAAAGAAGTTGTCAAATTGATCTCAACTTCCGGTTCAAAATCACAGCGACGAATTTTCGAAATTCGAAAATTCGAAATTGCAGATTTTAAGTAAATGTTTCAAGGCACCCCTCAAAAAAAGAATTAGTAAAATAGGTCAAATAGTTACAAAGTTACAGTAATGTAGGTCAAATGAATTTGTTCGTAAAATTTGGTGATTTCGGATTCGAAAAACGATTTGAAAATATATTTAATCAACATTCGCACCCCATTTTTGGGGGGGTAGGTCAAAGTTTCAGATTGATCCTATGGTTTGATTCTGAGAAATCCGATTTGTAGAAATGACACACAAAAAAAATAATAACGAGATATGTGCATCTCATCAAATTCAGCTTATACCATACCCACAATAATGTTACGGAGTCAGTGAGTTCAAGTTAGACAATACGCTGACCTTTCACTGACCATGCTTATAATATAAAATCTGTCAATGACAGCTGATTCATTGTTTAGTTTTTTATATGATATATTTAATATCAATAATATATGTATATGCATGCTTTATTTTACTTTACACGACCTCTAAAAATGCCCCAAATCGTAAAAATACGACTTTTTGGATTTCGATCTCCTTTTTTCGGCTACCCCGGACATTTTCAAAAAATGATACAATGATTTCACACAACAGGCCAGCTATTAGCCTCTCGATTGACAAGAGTTTCATCGCCCTCCATTCATTATAACCAATGTCATCGTGCCCTAAAGAATCAACAAATCAGCTTGCTTATCTCTGCTTACCCTAGGCAAAAAATGCTCATCTTTGAACTCAATTATGACATTGACCTAGTGAACGCCTACACCAAGTTTGAATATTCTAGCTTAATTAGAAGGAGAGTTCTTGTGTTCCAAAGTCCCGGCCCTTCAAATTGCTTCTATTTTTCATTTTCAATTCAAAATGGTGACCATCACGTGACCGAAATCAAAATTCTGATCCGATAGATTTTTAGGCATTCCTTCCAGGATTCCGAAAATATGACGCCCGAGTCTTTAAGTAAAATAGCAAAAAAGCCTTTTTGATTTTTCACGTTTAAAGATGGTGGCACTTCCGGTTCGATCGACAAACTCCATATTTTGTGTACGAATCAGTTATTACTTGTCTAGTATCAAATTTTTTTTTTAGGTCATTCTGACCTATATTTCGACGATTTTTTTGAAAACTTTGATCCTTAATTTCACCAAGGGGAGATAATTTAGAAAATTTCCAAGGACATCATTGAAGTCGCATTGGCAAGATCTACTAACATTCTAAATTTCACGAAAATCGCACAACTATTAAAGAAGTTGTCAAATTGGTAATAACTTCCGGTTCGAAATGACAGCGACGAATTTTCGAAATGCCAAAATCCGAAATTGCAGATTTGAAGTAAATGTTTCAAGATACTCAAAGAAAAAAGAATTAGTAAAATAGGTCAAATAGTCACAAAGTTACAGCATTGTAGGTCAAATGCATTCCTTCGTAAAATTCGGTGATTTCGGATTCGTAAAACGTTTTGAAAATATATTTAATCAACAGCCACCACCCATTTTTGAGGGGATAGGTAAAAGTTTCAGAACGATCCTTGAAGTTTTCAGTGCACCTAGGTACCAACGTGAAAAGTTCCTCGCCGGAATTTGGTAGTCAACGTACCTTTGGTTCCAGCGTGGCGCATGCGCGAAGTAAAAACAAATTACGGTCGATTTTGGGATTTTGGGTATATTTCGGAGTGGTTTTTGCTTAAAAAATTGCCGTATTTTATCGAATTTTTATTGTTCTTGATATCTGAACATTTTCTCATTTTAATATGTGATAAGTATTATCGAGGCGCAGCCAACCGCTGGAAATTCCAGAGATTTGGACCACCGGAAGGATGCCTCAGCAGTCAAAAAAGGTCAAAATAGGCGATTTCGGTTTCTCGTGTCGATACATAGTTACGGTCATTTTAAAAAATTGTCTTTTAAGGATAATGTGTATAGTACCAATACCTATCACATACGGAAGAGGCGATACAATCTCTTTGCATTTGCAATTTCAAAATTAATTAAAACCAATATTAAATTCCGAAAATCGTTTTTTTTGCTAAAACTCTTTTTTTCAATGGGATCAAAATGGGGTTAAAGCACAGTGTCCGGGGTGGTAATGGGCGTATTGTGTCCAAATTTCATGGTTTTCGGACAATCGGTGCCGGTGTCACGGCGAAATTCCACTTTTTCCCCCTCATGGAAGCCGTAAATTGACTTCGAAAAAAAACGACGAAAGGCAGGTGAAAAGAACAAACGACTTGAACGAATGCAGGTATCACCTTGAAATTTTCAGGGTACCTAGGTACCAACGGGAAAAGTTGCTCGCCGGAATTTAGTACTCATGGTACCTTTGGTTCCAGCGAAGCGCATGCGCGAAGTCAAATCCAGCTAAACTCGAAAACAACCTTGTCGGCACGGAAAACATCAAAGTAGAAATTCGAATTTTTGAAATATTCAAATACCAAACGTTCGACCATGATCCAGGCTATCCTTAAATGTATTAATTTCGGTAATAGGAGACATATTCTCTAGGTCACGACCAATTGTATATGTTTTCAAGCCCATAAATGTGGATTTTTCACTAATTGATATTTTCAATTCAAAATGGCGTCCATCATTTGCCGGAAATCAAAATTGTGTTCTCTACCGTTTTTCGGCTTTCCTACAAGGATTCGGAAAATATAATTGCCTTGTCTGTAAGTAAAATATAAAAAAAGCCTTATGTAATTTTCACATTTCAAGATGGTGGCATTTCCGGTTTGAGCTACAAACTCAATTTTTTGTAGCGAATCAGTAGTGTCGTAGCCAGTAAAGAAAAAAAAATCAAGGCAATCTGACCTATATTTCGTCTATTTTTTTGAAAACTTTGATCCTTAATTTCATCAAGGGGAGATAATTTAGAAAATTTCTAATGATATTTATGAAGTCGCATTGATAAGATCTACCTACATTCTAAATTTCACGAAAATCGTGCAACTATTAAAGAAGTTGTCAAATTGATCTCAACTTCCGGTTCAAAATCACAGCGACGAATTTTCGAAATTCGAAAATTCGAAATTGCAGATTTTAAGTAAATGTTTCAAGGCACCCCTCAAAAAAAGAATTAGTAAAATAGGTCAAATAGTTACAAAGTTACAGTAATGTAGGTCAAATGAATTTGTTCGTAAAATTTGGTGATTTCGGATTCGAAAAACGATTTGAAAATATATTTAATCAACATTCGCACCCCATTTTTGGGGGGGTAGGTCAAAGTTTCAGATTGATCCTATGGTTTGATTCTGAGAAATCCGATTTGTAGAAATGACACACAAAAAAAATAATAACGAGATATGTGCATCTCATCAAATTCAGCTTATACCATACCCACAATAATGTTACGGAGTCAGTGAGTTCAAGTTAGACAATACGCTGACCTTTCACTGACCATGCTTATAATATAAAATCTGTCAATGACAGCTGATTCATTGTTTAGTTTTTTATATGATATATTTAATATCAATAATATATGTATATGCATGCTTTATTTTACTTTACACGACCTCTAAAAATGCCCCAAATCGTAAAAATACGACTTTTTGGATTTCGATCTCCTTTTTTCGGCTACCCCGGACATTTTCAAAAAATGATACAATGATTTCACACAACAGGCCAGCTATTAGCCTCTCGATTGACAAGAGTTTCATCGCCCTCCATTCATTATAACCAATGTCATCGTGCCCTAAAGAATCAACAAATCAGCTTGCTTATCTCTGCTTACCCTAGGCAAAAAATGCTCATCTTTGAACTCAATTATGACATTGACCTAGTGAACGCCTACACCAAGTTTGAATATTCTAGCTTAATTAGAAGGAGAGTTCTTGTGTTCCAAAGTCCCGGCCCTTCAAATTGCTTCTATTTTTCATTTTCAATTCAAAATGGTGACCATCACGTGACCGAAATCAAAATTCTGATCCGATAGATTTTTAGGCATTCCTTCCAGGATTCCGAAAATATGACGCCCGAGTCTTTAAGTAAAATAGCAAAAAAGCCTTTTTGATTTTTCACGTTTAAAGATGGTGGCACTTCCGGTTCGATCGACAAACTCCATATTTTGTGTACGAATCAGTTATTACTTGTCTAGTATCAAATTTTTTTTTTAGGTCATTCTGACCTATATTTCGACGATTTTTTTGAAAACTTTGATCCTTAATTTCACCAAGGGGAGATAATTTAGAAAATTTCCAAGGACATCATTGAAGTCGCATTGGCAAGATCTACTAACATTCTAAATTTCACGAAAATCGCACAACTATTAAAGAAGTTGTCAAATTGGTAATAACTTCCGGTTCGAAATGACAGCGACGAATTTTCGAAATGCCAAAATCCGAAATTGCAGATTTGAAGTAAATGTTTCAAGATACTCAAAGAAAAAAGAATTAGTAAAATAGGTCAAATAGTCACAAAGTTACAGCATTGTAGGTCAAATGCATTCCTTCGTAAAATTCGGTGATTTCGGATTCGTAAAACGTTTTGAAAATATATTTAATCAACAGCCACCACCCATTTTTGAGGGGATAGGTAAAAGTTTCAGAACGATCCTATGGTTAGATTCTGAGAAATCCGATTTGTGGACAAAACACAAAAAAAAAATAACAATAACTAGATCTGCATAGCAGATATGAAAGCTTTTATATTAACTGCAAAGGGGGTTATTAGAATCTATTGAAACAATAAGTATAAATGTCATCAGGTATCTGAAAAATTACATTTACCTTATGAACAAAATGGGAAAAATACAAAACAAAAATTGTCGACTTGTGGCTACCATCCAAGGCATATTTAGAAAACCGTATATTATATTTATAGAGTACGCAGGACAGGAATTAGTTGTGCTTCAATGTAAACCGGCCCGTTTCTTGCCTTTAGTTTTAGAGTTAGGTGTGATTTTCAAAAGATTCAATCGGAAATCGCTGAAAATCAATTGGCTTCTTCATCTCATGACCTTAAACACTGTATAAATTTAAGGTCAATCGGATATTGAATTTAGCTTCTAGAGCGTCCACAAGATTTTTTAAAGTGATCAAGGGCAATAACTCTCACAGTAATTATCGGAAATGGCAGTAAATATCAGATATCGCTGAAAATCAATACTGTAGGCATCTTCGTGTCATGACCATAAATTTAGAGTCAATCGGATATTAACTTTGGCCTCTAGAGCGTCCACAAGATATTTTGAAGTGATCAGGGGCCACAACACTGCGCATAAATTTAAAGTCAATCGGATATTAACTTTGGCCTCTAGAGCGTCCACAAGATATTTTGAAGTGATCAGGGGCCACAACTCTGGCAGTAAATATCAGATATCGCTGAAAATCAATCGCCTACTTCGTCTCATGACCTTAACCACTGTGTATAAATTTAAAGTCAATCGGACATTAACTTTGGCCTCTAGAGCATCCACAAGAATTTTTTTAAGTGATGAAGGGCCATAACTCTGACAGTAATTATCGGAAATCGCTGAAATTCAATTTCAATGTGGGCGTATAAAAATTAACCGATGGCATATAATATTTAATGTATGATAAAGACAAAATAGTCGATTTCGGTTTTTGGTGTTGCGCTCATTTTAAAAAAAAATGTCTTTTACGGATAATGTGTATAGTACTAATAGCAATCACATACGGAAGAGGCGATAAGATCCCTTTGCATTTGGAATTTCAAAATTAATTAAAACCAAATTTAAATTCCGAAAATCGGTTGTTTATTTTTTGCTGAAACTCCTTTTTTTAATCTGATCAAAATGGGAGTAAGTCACAGAGTGGTAATTGGCATATTGTGTCCAAATTTCATGGTTTTGGGACAATCGGTGCCGGTTTCGTGGCGAAATTCCACTTTTTTCGCCCTTACAGAAGCCGTAAATGGCGGAAAAAAACGAACGGCAGGAACCGTGTCAAGAACAAACGATCTGAACGAATGCAGGTATCGCCTTGAAGTTTTCAGTGCACCTAGGTACCAACGTGAAAAGTTCCTCGCCGGAATTTGGTAGTCAACGTACCTTTGGTTCCAGCGTGGCACATGCGCGAATCAAAAAGAAATTACGGTCGATTTTGGGATTTTGGCTATATTTCGGAGTGGTTTGGTAGATGACGGTGGATCAGGGACTCAGATTGATCTAAAATGGCGATCATAACACAACATGATAATCACTTTGAAGTATAGGTAAATTTTCGCGACCGGGTTGTTTTGCTCTACCCAGGCAACGTTCCTGTGCTCCGATTGCCTTCAAATTTGCACAGAATGTACCTTGGGATTCTAGCTATCACATATTAAAAATAGAAGAGGGGATAGGTAAAAGTTTCAGAACGATCCTATGGTTAGATTCTGAGAAATCCGATTTGTGGACAAAACACAAAAAAAAAATAACAATAACTAGATCTGCATAGCAGATATGAAAGCTTTCATATTAACTGCAAAGGGGGTTATTAGAATCTATTGAAACAATAAGTATAAATGTCATCAGGTATCTGAAAAATTACATTTACCTTATGAACAAAATGGGAAAAATACAAAACAAAAATTGTCGACTTGTGGCTACCATCCAAGGCATATTTAGAAAACCGTATATTATATTTATAGAGTACGCAGGACAGGAATTAGTTGTGCTTCAATGTAAACCGGCCCGTTTCTTGCCTTTAGTTTTAGAGTTAGGTGTGATTTTCAAAAGATTCAATCGGAAATCGCTGAAAATCAATTGGCTTCTTCATCTCATGACCTTAAACACTGTATAAATTTAAGGTCAATCGGATATTGAATTTAGCTTCTAGAGCGTCCACAAGATTTTTTAAAGTGATCAAGGGCAATAACTCTCACAGTAATTATCGGAAATGGCAGTAAATATCAGATATCGCTGAAAATCAATACTGTAGGCATCTTCGTGTCATGACCATAAATTTAGAGTCAATCGGATATTAACTTTGGCCTCTAGAGCGTCCACAAGATATTTTGAAGTGATCAGGGGCCACAACACTGCGCATAAATTTAAAGTCAATCGGATATTAACTTTGGCCTCTAGAGCGTCCACAAGATATTTTGAAGTGATCAGGGGCCACAACTCTGGCAGTAAATATCAGATATCGCTGAAAATCAATCGCCTACTTCGTCTCATGACCTTAACCACTGTGTATAAATTTAAAGTCAATCGGACATTAACTTTGGCCTCTAGAGCATCCACAAGAATTTTTTTAAGTGATGAAGGGCCATAACTCTGACAGTAATTATCGGAAATCGCTGAAATTCAATTTCAATGTGGGCGTATAAAAATTAACCGATGGCATATAATATTTAATGTATGATAAAGACAAAATAGTCGATTTCGGTTTTTGGTGTTGCGCTCATTTTAAAAAAAAATGTCTTTTACGGATAATGTGTATAGTACTAATAGCAATCACATACGGAAGAGGCGATAAGATCCCTTTGCATTTGGAATTTCAAAATTAATTAAAACCAAATTTAAATTCCGAAAATCGGTTGTTTATTTTTTGCTGAAACTCCTTTTTTTAATCTGATCAAAATGGGAGTAAGTCACAGAGTGGTAATTGGCATATTGTGTCCAAATTTCATGGTTTTGGGACAATCGGTGCCGGTTTCGTGGCGAAATTCCACTTTTTTCGCCCTTACAGAAGCCGTAAATGGCGGAAAAAAACGAACGGCAGGAACCGTGTCAAGAACAAACGATCTGAACGAATGCAGGTATCGCCTTGAAGTTTTCAGTGCACCTAGGTACCAACGTGAAAAGTTCCTCGCCGGAATTTGGTAGTCAACGTACCTTTGGTTCCAGCGTGGCACATGCGCGAATCAAAAAGAAATTACGGTCGATTTTGGGATTTTGGCTATATTTCGGAGTGGTTTGGTAGATGACGGTGGATCAGGGACTCAGATTGATCTAAAATGGCGATCATAACACAACATGATAATCACTTTGAAGTATAGGTAAATTTTCGCGACCGGGTTGTTTTGCTCTACCCAGGCAACGTTCCTGTGCTCCGATTGCCTTCAAATTTGCACAGAATGTACCTTGGGATTCTAGCTATCACATATTAAAAATAGAAGAGTGTTGGATTCCGATGGGATTCTAGCTATCACATATTAAAAATAGAAGAGTGTTGGATTCCGAGAACGTTCAAAATAAATTCAAAACCCACCCCCAACAATCAAAGGTTTTTTGCTTAAAAAATTGCCGTATTGGCAAGATCTACTAACATTCTAAATTTCACGAAAATCGCACAACTATTAAAGAAGTTGTCAAATTGGTAATAACTTCCGGTTCGAAATGACAGCGACGAATTTTCGAAATGCCAAAATCCGAAATTGCAGATTTGAAGTAAATGTTTCAAGATACTCAAAGAAAAAAGAATTAGTAAAATAGGTCAAATAGTCACAAAGTTACAGCATTGTAGGTCAAATGCATTCCTTCGTAAAATTCGGTGATTTCGGATTCGTAAAACGTTTTGAAAATATATTTAATCAACAGCCACCACCCATTTTTGGGGGGATAGGTAAAAGTTTCAGAACGATCCTATGGTTAGATTCTGAGAAATCCGATTTGTGGACAAAACACAAAAAAAAAATAACAATAACTAGATCTGCATAGCAGATATGAAAGCTTTCATATTAACTGCAAAGGGGGTTATTAGAATCTATTGAAACAATAAGTATAAATGTCATCAGGTATCTGAAAAATTACATTTACCTTATGAACAAAATGGCAAAAATACAAAACAAAAATTGTCGACTTGTGGCTACCATCCAAGGCATATTTAGAAAACCGTATATTATATACAGAGTACGCAGGACAGGAATTAGTTGTGCTTCAATGTAAACCGGCCCGTTTCTTGCCTTTAGTTTTAGAGTTAGGTGTGATTTTCAAAGGATTCAATCGGAAATCGGTGAAAATCAATTGGCTTCTTCATCTCATGACCTTAAACACTGTATAAATTTAAAGTCAATTGGATATTGAATTTAGCCTCTAGAGCGTCCACAAGATTTTTTAAAGTGATCAAGGGCAATAACTCTGACGGTAATTATCGGAAATGGCAGTAAATATCAGATATCGCTGAAAATCAATACTGTAGGCATCTTCGTGTCATGACCTTAAACACTGCGCATAAATTTAAAGTCAATCGGATATTAACTTTGGCCTCTAGAGCGTCCACAAGATATTTTGAAGTGATCAGGGGCCACAACTCTGGCAGTAAATATCAGATATCGCTGAAAATCAATCGCCTACTTCGACTCATGACCTTAACCACTGTATAAATTTAAAGTCAATCGGACATTAACTTTGGCCTCTAGAGCACCCACAAGTGATGAAGGGCCATAACTCTGACAGTAATTATCGGAAATCGCTGAAAATCAATTGGCTTCTTCATCTCATGACCTTAAACACTGTGTATAAATTTAAAGTCAATCCGATATTGAATTTAGCCTCTAGAGCGTGCACAAGATTTTTTGAAGTGGTCAAGGACCATAATTCTGACAGTAATTATCGGAAATCGCTGAAAATCAATAGGCTTCTTCGTCTCATGACCTTAAACACTCTGTATAAATTTAGTCGATTTCGGTTTTTGGTGTTGCGTTCATTTTAAAAAAAATGTCTTTTACGGATAATGTGTATAGTACTAATAGTAATCACATACGGAAGAGGCGATAAGATCCCTTTGCATTTGGAATTTCAAAATTAATTAAAACCAAATTTAAATTCCGAAAATCGGTTGTTTATTTTTTGCTGATCAAAATGGGAGTAAGTCACAGAGTGGTAATGGGCGTATTGTGTCCAAATTTCATAGTTTTGGGACAATCGGTGCCGGTGTCGTGGCGAAATTCCACTCTTTTCGCCCTTACAGAAGCCGTAAATGGCGGAAAAAAACGAACGACAGGAACCGTGTCAAGAACAAACGACCTGAACGAATGCAGGTATCGCCTTGAAGTTTTCAGTGCACCTAGGTACCAACGTGAAAAGTTCCTCGCCGGAATTTGGTAGTCAACGTACCTTTGGTTCCAGCGTGGCGCATGCGCGAAGTAAAAAGAAATTACGGTCGATTTGACTCGGATTGATCTAACATGCCGATCATAACACATTATGATAATCACTTTGAAGAATGAGCAAATGTACCCCATTGCCTTCAAATTTGCACAGAATGTACCTTAGGATTCTAGCTATCACATATTAAAAATAGAAGAGTTTTGGATTCCGAGAACGTTCAAAATAAATTCAAAACCCATCCCCACCGATCAAAGGTTTTATCGAATTTTTATTGTTCTTGATAAATGAGGATTTTCTCAATTTAATATGTGATAAATATCATCGCGGCGCAGCCAACCGCTAGAAATTCCAGAGATTTGGACCACTGGAAGGATGCCTCAGCAGTCAAAAAAGGTCAAAATAGGCGATTTCGGTTTCTAGTGTCGATACATCGTTACGGTCATTTTAAAAAATTGTCTTTTAAGGATAATGTGTATAGTACCAATACCTATCACATAAGGAAGAGGCGATAAAATCTCTTTGCATTTGCAATTTCAAAATTAATTAAAACCAATATTAAATTCCGAAAATCGTTTTTTTGCTAAAACTCTTTTTTATTTAATCGGATCAAAATGGGAGTAAGGCACAGAGTCCGGGGTGGTAATGGGCGTATTCTTTCCAAATTTCGGACAATCGGCGCCGGTGTCGTGGCGAAATTCCTCTTTTTTCGCCCTTACTGAAGCCGTAAATCGCGGAAAAAGCCGAACGGCAGGAACCATGTGAAGAACAAACGACCTGAAAGAAATGCAGGTATCGCCTTGAATTTTTCAGGGCAACTAGGTACCAACGTGAAAAGTTCCTCGCCGGAATTTGGTAGTCATGGTACCTTTGGTTCCAGCGCGGCGTATGCGCGAAGTCAAAAGAAATTATGGTCGATTTTGGGATTTTGGGTATATTTCGGAGTGGTTTGGTAGGTGACGGTGTATCTAAGATGGCGGTTATAATAACTTTAAAGAATGAACAAATTTCCGCGACCGGGTAGATTTGCTCTGCCCAGGCAACGTTCCTGTGCTCCGATTGCCTTCAAATTTGCACAGAATGTACCTTGGGATTCTAGCTATCACATATTAAAAATAGAAGAGTGTTGGATTCCGAGAACGTTCAAAATAAATTCAAAACCCACACCCAACAATCAAAGGTTTTTTGCTTAAAAAATTGCCGTATTTTATCGAATTTTTATTGTTCTTGATATCTGAGGATTTTCTCAATTTAATATGTGATAAATATCATCGCGGCGCAGCCAACCGCTAGAAATTCCAGAGATTTGGACCACCGGAAGGATGCCTCAGCAGTCAAAAAAGGTCAAAATAGGCGATTTCGGTTTCTAGTGTTGATACATCGTTACGGTCATTTTAAAAAATTGTCTTTTAAGGATAATGTGTATAGTACCAATACCTATCACATAAGGAAGAGGCGATAAAATCTCTTTGCATTTGCAATTTCAAAATTAATTAAAACCAATATTAAATTCCGAAAATCGGTTTTTTGCTAAAACTCTTTTTTTTTAATCGGATCAAAATGGGAGTAAGGCACAGAGTCCCGGGTGGTAATGGGCGTATTGTGTCCAAATTTCATGGTTTTCGGACAATCGGTGCCGGTGTCACGGCGAAATTCCACTTTTTTCCCCTCATGGAAGCCGTAAATTGACTTGAAGCCAGGGTCCTTGAAGTTGTACAGCTGCACCCGGTGACCGATATTTATTTAACGGGGAATAAGTGATAATTCATATTATATCATGGTTAGTGTGTGCATGCTGTATCATACGGCCTGCCATTAAGTCAACTGGCGTGGTCTCGAATCCCTGGTTGTACGTGGCAAGGAGTAGGGTCACCTGTCCATACTCCTGATTTTCTCCGGGTACTCTGGTTTCCCCCCACTGCTAAAGACCCCTACGCGCAAGCAAATTATTGAAATAAAATTAAACCATATGTTAGTCCCGAAATGACCTTGTTTGTGTTGAGTGGACGTTAAACCCATTTCTCTCTAATTATGTTTTGCATACAATGTATAAATACAAATGTAAAGGATGTAACTTTAAAATAGAAGAAAATCAAATATTTTTAATATTAAACAATTGCTTTGTTCTTATACTTCTACAATCATTCTCATGTTGTTCATTTTGCCATATTTTTGTTTATTCATTCATATGTCTTCTATATAATGATGCATAGTATAGTACACTATGTTAAAAAATACTAGAAATGTATGTTTCTTTATCACCAAATGATTTATGTAAGTTGTGAAGTAAAACAGTTGAACATTAAATCCCATTTCAATTTATTTGCATGAGGTGAAGAGAAATAATGGTATTGAACAATTGACTATTCATGAAACATACTAAAGAGAACTTTATTAATTTATACATACTTTTGCTAATTTTATTGTTATATCTTGGTAGTAACATACCAATATAAATAGTAATATTGTTTCTAGATGAAGACTATTATAATTGAAATGAAATGGGATTTCACATCATAATGCTATGCACGGACTGGGCTAATAATGACAAAAAACTACAATGAATACAATAGTATAAAATGTTGCTATGAAATTAAATAAATGTTGTATACAATAATTAACCGGTTTAATACTATATTATACATAAAAGTGAATGAAATTCAATGTTTACTATTTTGCTTTATACATGAATATCACAGGTCAAATTATTGAAATAAATAATGCAAATAGATTATGATTTGAAACATCTTGTATGTCATTGTTCTATTTGTTATATAAGACTACATGATATAAACTTTTTGATAAGCCTCTTTTATCATATTTTGAACCAATGGAATAAAGAGCAAAGACCTAGAATATTTTGTAAATATAATCAGGTTTTTGATCAACTGATCAAAGGAAAATATTGCGAATAAATTTGTTGTACTGCTATTGTAAAGAAATCATCATTGTTTTATTTGATATTTAGAATACACATAATCGTGTATATATTTGAAGTTAAGAGCAATTATGATTAGTGATACCTGTATGACCAACTCTCAAAAGATAATCTCATTAAACCAAGTACTTTTTTTCATTTGTATTAGTTGATTTATACTGAATAAAGATAACACAAACAAACAAAAATGAGTTGGCTGTGTGAACACCTCAATGACAAGTGGTATCAGATGCCTCAGAGAGAATATTCAAATGCTCCTTGTGATACGTTTGTAACACAATTATAACCTAATGTATTACACGGGAGTGGAGTGGGTGGGTCGGGGGGCTTTTCGATTGGCAGGGGACTATTAAAATGGGTAAGCAGAGATAAGCAATTTGATGAAACTTTGTGTATAGTTTCATTACATTAGTACCTTGACCATATTACCTTGACCAAGTTCGACAATGAGCATTCTCTTAGTCAGGATAAGCAAAGCAACTTGATTGGCCGGGACTTTGAATTGGTTGATGCTTTGGGGTATGATAACTTTGGTTATAATGAAGTACTGGAGCATAACAACCCAGCTTTTAATTGAGCTAGAATGTTTAAACTTGGTGTAGATGTTCATCAGGTCTTGACTGAACATTTTGAGCTACAGCTTGGCAATTTCATTGGTCGATGCTTTGGGACAAGATAACCTTGATTTCTATCTGACAGAGAGTGATGAAATTTACAGTATAGTTTGATTGCTCGATACTTTTGAAAAAAATATGAAAGTGCGATTAATTAATGTGTCATCTTTTACTTTGGGGTTTTGGCGGGAGACATCAGCCATACTGTTTGCTTGTTTAATATCCCCTATACAATATACGCTCGACCTCATTACCCGAACTGGGGTAGAAAAGTGGGATCTTTGACAATGAGGCAATGAACTTGTACATTCTTTTGCAGCTGCACAAGAGGGAACATCAACGCCGGATTAACCATGGTGGTGGGGAGGGGGGCTGATACCGACCGTGAAGCCCCGCAAGTGGGTCGGGTCAGGGGGTTCTCCCGCTAAGAAATTTTAATTGGAGGCCGAAAACGTGATTTCATGGCATTTCAGGCACTTGTGTCGGAGCCATTTAGAAATACCTCCCCCAGAAAAATAAAATTCTGCCACAAAATTAGCCACAATCCATGCGGGTGCTGTGAAATTTCTAGAGGAGGGAGCTGGAACCCATAAGCCCGTTAAATTCGCCACTGTAAATGAGCAGAGCTACATCAAACCTAATTTTGAGTCCCTCAGTGATAAATAACTTGATTCAAAATCGTATTATAGCCCCAACGACGATTTGATGAATGGAGACCGTAACGTTACGACAAAGTCTAACACTGTAAGTACCAAATAGTCATACGAGATATGTGCATCTCATCAAATTCAGCTTATACCATACCCACAATAATGTTACGGAGTCAGTGAGTTCAAGTTAGACAATACGCTGACCTTCCACTGACCATGCTTATAATATAAAATCTGTCAATGACAGCTGATTCATTGTTTAGTTTTTTATATGATATATTTAATATCAATAATATATGTATATGCATGCTTTATTTTACTTTACACGACCTCTAAAAATGCCCCAAATCGTAAAAATACGACTTTTTGGATTTCGATCTCCTTTTTTCGGCTACCTCGGACATTTTCAAAAAATGATACAATGATTTCACACAACAGGCCAGCTATTAGCCTCTCGATTGACAAGAGTTTCATCGCCCTCCATTCATTATAACCAATGTCATCGTGCCCTAAAGAATCAACAAATCAGCTTGCTTATCTCTGCTTACCCTAGGCAAAAAATGCTCATCTTTGAACTCAATCATGACATTGACCTAGTGAACGCCTACACCAAGTTTGAACATTCTAGCTTAATTAGAAGGAGAGTTCTTGTGTTCCAAAGTCCCGGCCCTTCAAATTGCTTCTATTTTTCATTTTCAATTCAAAATGGTGACCATCACGTGACCGAAATCAAAATTCTGATCCGATAGATTTTTAGACATTCCTTCCAGGATTCCGAAAATATGACGCCCGAGTCTGTAAGTAAAATAGCAAAAAAGCCTTTTTGATTTTTCACGTTTAAAGATGGTGGCACTTCCGGTTCGATCGACAACTCCATATTTTGTGTACGAATCAGTAATTACTTGTCTAGTATCGAATTTTTTTTTTAGGTCATTCTGACCTATATTTCGACGATTTTTTTGAAAACTTTGATCCTTAATTTCACCAAGGGGAGATCATTTAGAAAATTTCCAAGGACATCATTGAAGTCGCATTGGCAAGATCTACTAACATTCTAAATTTCACGAAAATCGCACAACTATTAAAGAAGTTGTCAAATTGGTAATAACTTCCGGTTCGAAATGACAGCGACGAATTTTCGAAATGCCAAAATCCGAAATTGCAGATTTGAAGTAAATGTTTCAAGATACTCAAAGAAAAAAGAATTAGTAAAATAGGTCAAATAGTCACAAAGTTACAGCATTGTAGGTCAAATGCTTTCCTTCGTAAAATTCGGTGATTTCGGATTCGTAAAACGTTTTGAAAATATATTTAATCAACAGCCACCACCCATTTTTGGGGGGATAGGTAAAAGTTTCAGAACGATCCTATGGTTAGATTCTGAGAAATCCGATTTGTGGACAAAACACAAAAAAAAAATAACAATAATAATCTTAACAGAAACAATAAGCTTTCATATGTAATATGAAAGCTTAATAATCTTAACAGAAACAATAAGCTTTCATATGTAATATGAAAGCTTAATTAATCTTAGTAATAACAATAGCCTAATAATAATATTAATCTTAGTAATAACAATAGTCTTTCACCGAAAGGTGAAAGGCTAATTAAAACCAATATTAAATTCCGAAAATCGTTTTTTTGCTAAAAAAAACTCTTTTTTTTTAATCGGATCAAAATGGGAGTAAGGCACAGAGTCCGGGGTGGTAATGGGCGTATTGTATCCAAATTTCATGGTTTTCGGACAATCGGCGCCGGTGTCACGGCGAAATTCCACTTTTTTCCACTCATGGAAGCCGTAAATTGACTTGAGGCCAGGGTCCTTGAAGTTGTACAGCTGCACCCGGTGACCGATATTTATTTAACGGGGAATAAGTGATAATTCATATTATAGCAGTAAATAATTAAAATATTTCATAGGCATTATAATAATATGTATATCATTTCTGGGTATTACAGGGTTAAAACCAATATTAAATTCCGAAAATCGTTTTTTTGATAAAACTATTTTTTTTTAATGGGATCAAAATTGGGGTAAAGCACAGAGTCCGAGGTGGTAATGGGCGTATTGTGTCCAAATTTCATGGTTTTCGGATAATCGGTGCCGGTGTCACGGCGAAATTCCACTTTTTTCCCCTCATTGAAGCCGTAAAAGAACGACGAAAGGCAGGTGACAAAAACAAACGACTTGAACGAATGCAGGTATCACCTTGAAATTTTCAGGGTACCTAGGTACCAACGTGAAAAGTTGCTCGCCGGAATTTAGTAGTCATGGTACCGTTGGTTCCTGTGTAGGGCATGCGCGAAATCAAAACCAGCTAAACTCGAAAACAACCTTGTCGGCACGGAAAACATCAAAGGAGAAATTCGAATTTTTGAAATATTCAAATACCAAACATTCGACCATGATCCAGGCTATCCTGAAATGTAATAATTTCGGTAATAGGAGACACATTCTCTACGTCACGACCCATTGTGTATGTTTTCAAGCCCATTAATGTGGATTTTTCACTATTTTTCATTTTCAATTCAAAATGGCGTCCATCAGTTGACCTAAATCAAAATTCTACTGCCTACATTTTATGGGCTTTCCTTCAAGGATTTGGAAAATATAATGCCCTTGTCTGTAAGTAAAATATCAAAAAAGCCTTAGCGATATTTCACATTTCAAGATGATGACACTTCCGGTTTGGGCTACAAAACTCCATTTTTTGTGTACGAATCAGTAGTGTCGGAACTAGTAAAGAAATACAATTTCAAGGCAATCGGACCTATATTTCGTCGATTTTTTTTAAAAATTTGATCCTTAATTTCATCAAGGGGAGACAATACAGAACATTTCTAATGACATTTTTCAAATTGTATCGGTAAGATCTACTTACATACTGAATTTCATGAAAATCGGGCAACTATTAAAGAAGTTGTCAAGTTGATTTTAACTTCCGGTTCGAAATCACAGCGACGAATTTTTGAAATTCGAAAATCCGAAATTGCAGATTTGAAGTAAATGATTCAAGGTACTCAAAGAATTTTTTTTTAGTAAAATAGGTCAAAAAGTCACAAAGTTACAGGAATGTAGGTCAAATGCATTCGTTCGTAAAATTCGGTGATTTCGGATGTGTAAAACGTTTTGAAAACATACCTATTCCAAAACCACCGCCCATTCTTCGGGGGGTACGTCAAAGTTTCAGAAAGATCCCACGGTTAGATTCTGAGATATAAGAATTGTAGGAAAAACACACAAAAAAAAAATAAAAAATAAATAATAATAACTAGATCTGCATAGCAGATGTCAAAGCTTTCATATAAACTGCAAAAGGGGTTATTGGAATCTATGAATGAACAATTACTTTGACGGAAGATATTCTCTCGGCAAAAAAATCTTTCTTCTCTCAGCTACGAGAGATACGTAGAATTAAGCCGGCCCAGAGCCGATCGTGTTGATAAGAAGCCGCTTATTTGACATTGACACATAACTGAAGGTGAATAGGCCTACCCGTCCAGTTAATACAATGGGCAATCTCACATCGGTCCACTAAAGAGAGGCACATACTAGTCGCCTCCTACTTCCCCAAGACATTATAGTCCAAACCTTGACTCTCATACATATTAACCATTTCGTACTACATGTACATGTATTTCGTACTTATATCATATTAAACCCCTCGGCCGCCATGCTGAATCACACAGTATTTAACGTTCTACATGTATATCCTAACATCTTTATGAAATCAACGACAAATCTAAACTTGGGCACTCCAACCATTTTTAGTTTTATATCATTCAGTTTTTTTTTAAATAAGTAATTCTATCACAAATAATAGTGAAGACTGGACCGTATAATGTGTATAGTACTAATAGCAATCACATAAGGAAGAGGCGATCAGATCCCTTTGCATTTGGAATTTCAGAATTAATTAAAACCAAATTTAAATTCCGAAAATCCTTTTTTTAATCTGATCAAAATGGGAGTAAGTCACAGAGTCCGGGGTGGTAATGGGCGTATTGTGTCCAAATTTCATGGTTTTCGGACAATCGGTGCCGGTGTCGTGGCGAAATTCCACTTTTTTCGCCCTTACAGAAGCCGTAAATGGCGGAAAAAAACAAACGACAGGAACCGTGTCAAGAACAAACGACCTGAACCAATGCAGGTATCGCCTTGCAGGTATCGCCCAGGCAACGTTCCGTTGGTCCGATTGCCTTTAAATTTGCACAGACTGTACCTTGGGATTCTAGCTATCACATATTAAAAATAGAAGAGTGTGGGATTTCGAGAACGTTGAAAATAAATTCAAAACCCACCCCCACCCATCAAAGTTAAATATCATCGCGGCGCAGCCAACCGCTAAAATTCCAGAGATTTGTACCATCGGAAGGATGCCTCAGCAGTCAAAAAAAGTCAAAATAGGCGATTTCGGTTTCTATTGTTGTTATATCGTTACGGTCATTTTAAAAAATTGTCTTTTAAGGATAATGTGTATAGTGCCAATACCTATCACATAATTAAGAGGCGATAAAATCTCTTTGCATTTGCAATTTCAAAATTAATTAAAACCAATATTAAATTCCGAAAATCGGTTTTTTGCTAAAACACTTTTTTTAATGTGATCAAAATGGGGGTAAAGCACAGAGTCCGGGGTGGTAATGGGCGTATTGTGTCTAAATTTCATGGTTTTCGGACAATCGGTGCCGGTGTCACGGCGAAATTCCACTTTTTTCCCCTCATGGAAGCCGTAAACGACGAAAGGCAGGTGACAAGAACAAACAACTTGAACGAATGCAGGTATCACCTTGAAATTTTCAGGCTACCTAGGTACCAACGTGAAAAGTTGCTCGCCGGAATTTAGTACTCATGGTAAAGTTGGTTCCAGTGTAGCGCATGCGCGAAATCAAAACCAGCTAAACTCGAAAACAACCTTGTCGGCACGGAAAACATCAAAGGAGAAATTCGAAGGTTTGAAATATTCAAATACCAAAAATTCGACCATGATCCAGGCTAATCTGAAATGTAATAATTTCGGTAATAGGAGACACATTCTCTAAGTCACGACCAATTGTGTATGTTTTCAAGCCCATTAATGTGGATTTTTCACTATTTTTCATATTCAATTCAAAATGGCGTCCATCAGTTGACATAAATCAAAATTCTGCGGCGAACATTGTTTAGGCATTCCTTCATGGATTCGGAAAATCTAATTGCCTTGTCTGTAAGTAAAATATCAAAAAAGCCTTAGGGATTTTTCACATTTCAAGATGGTGGCACTTCCGGTTTGTGCTACAAACTCCATTTTTTGTGTTCGAATCAGTAGTGTCGTAGCTAGTAAAGAAAAACAATTTCAAGGCAATCGAACCTATATTTCGTCGACTTTTTTGAAAACTTTGATCCTTAATTTCATCAAGGGGAGATAATACAGAAAATTTTTAATGACATTTTTCAAGTTGCATCTGTAAGATCTACTAACATACTTAATTTCACGAAAATCGTGCAACTATTAAAGAAGTTGTCAAGTTGATTTTAACTTCCGGTTCGAAATCATAGCGACGAATTTTCGAAATTCGAAAATCCGAAATTGCAGATTTGAAGAAAATGATTCAAGGTACTCAAAGAATTCGTTTTTAGTAAAATAGGTCAAAAAGTCACAAAGTTACAGCAATGTAGGTCAAATGCATTCGTTCGTAAAATTCGGTGATTTCGGATGTGTTAAACGTTTTGAAAATATACCTATTCCAAAGCCACCACCCATTCTTGGGGGGAGGGGGTAGGTCACAGTTTCAGAAAGATCCCACGGTTAGATTCTGAGATATAAGATTTGCAGGAAAAACACAAAGAAAAAAAAAATAATATTAATAATCTTAACAGAAACAATAAGCTTTCATATGTAATACATATGAAAGCTTAATAATCTTAACAGAAACAATAAGCTTTCATATGTAATACATATGAAAGCTTAATAATCTTAACAGAAACAATAAGCTTTTATATGTAATACATATGAAAGCTTAATAATCTTAACAGAAACAATAAGCTTTCATATGTAATACATATGAAAGCGTAATAATAATAATAATCTTAACAGAAACAATAAGCGTAATAATAACTAGATCTGCATAGTAGATATCAAAGCTTTCATATAAACTGCGAAAGGGGTTATTAGAATCTATGAATCAACAACCACTTTGACGGAAGATATTCTCTCGGCTAAAAAATCTTTTTTCTCTCAGCTACGAGAGATACGTAGAATTAAACCGGCCCAGAGCCGATCGTGTTGATAAGAAGCCGCTTATTTGACATTGACACATAACTGAAGGTGAATAGGCCTACCCGTCCAGTTAATACAATGGGCAATCTCACATCGGTCCACTAAAGAGAGGCACATACTAGTCGCCTCCTACTTCCCCAAGACATTATAGTCCAAACCTTGACTCTCATACATATTAACCATTTCGTACTACATGTACATGTATTTCGTACTTATATCATATTAAACCCCTCAGTGCACCTAGGTACCAACGTGAAAAGTTCCTCGCCGGAATTTGGTAGTCATTGTACCTTTGGTTCTAGCGTGGCGCATGCGTGATGTCAAAAGAAATTACGGTCGATTTGGGGTATATTTCGGAGTGGTTTGGTATGTGACGGTGGATCGGGGACCCGGATTGGTCTATTATAATAAGAATGAGCAAATTTTCGCGACCGGGGTTGATTTGTAAGCCCAGGCAACGTTCCGGTTGTCCAATTGCCTTTAAATTCTAGCTATCACATATTAAAAATAGAACAGTTGGGATTCCGAGAACGTTGAAAATAAATTCGAAACCCACCCCCCCCCCCCATCAAAGTTTTTTTGCTTAAAAAATTGCCGTATTTTATCGAATTTGTATTGTTCTTTATATCTCAGCATTTTCTCCTTTTAATATGTGATAAATATCATCGCGGCGTAGCCAACCGCTAGAAATTCCAGAGATTTAGACCACCGGAAAGATGCCCCAGCAGTCAAGATAGGCGATTTCGGTTTCTAGTGTCGAAACATCATTGCGGTCATTTTAAAAAATTGTCTTTTAAGGATAATGTGTATAGTACTAATACCTCTCACATACAGAAGAGGTGATAAAATCTCTTTGCATTTGCAATTTCAAAATTTATTAAAACCAATATTAAATTCCGAAAATCGTTTTTTTGCTAAAACTCTTTTTTTTTTATGTGATCAAAATGGGGGTAAAGCACAGAGTCCGGGATGGTAATGGGCGTATTGTGTCCAAATTTCATGATTTTCGGACAATCGCTGCCGGTGTTGCGGCGAAATACGGAAGAGGCGATAAAATCTCTTTGCATTTGCAATTTCAAAATTAATTAAAACCAATATTAAATTCCGAAAAAAAAGACGAACGGCAGTTGACCTGGAGCCGTGCCAAGAACAAACCACTTGAACGAATGCAGGTATCACCTTGAAATTTTCAAGTTACCTAGGTACCAACGTGAAAAGCTCCTCGCCGGAATTTGGTATTCATGGTACCTTTGGTTCCAGCGTAGCGCATGCGCGAAATCAAAACCAGCTAAACTTGAAAACAACCTAATCGGAACGGAAAACATCAAAGGCGAAATTTGAATTTTTAAAATATTTAAATACCAAACATTCGATCATGATCCAGGCTATCCTGAAATTTGGTACTCATGGTACCTTTGGTTCCAGCGTAGCGCATGCGCGAAGTCAAAACCAGCTAAACTCGAAAACAACCTTGTCGGCACGGAAAACATCAAAGGCGAAATTCGAATTTTTGAAATATTCAAATACCAAACATTCGACCATGATCCAAATGAAATGAAATGAAATGGAGTTTAACGTCCTACTGTTCTGCTCCTAACCTGGGCTAATGAAGACGGTCATACGCCATACAGTGTGCTATGAGGGAAATTTTGCCCTGACAGCGGCACTACGGCCTATACGGCCTACTCTTATATCGAATTCCAACTGCTAAAAAATCTTTTTTCTCTCAGCTACGAGAGATACGTAGAATTAAACCGGCCCAGAGCCGATCGTGTTGATAAAAAGCCGCTTATCTGACATTGACACATAACCGAAGGTGAATAGGCCTACCCGTCCAGTTAATACAATGGACAATCTCACATCGGTCCACTAAAGAGAGGCACATACTAGTTGCCTCCTACTTCCCCAAGACATTGTAGTCCAAACCTTGACTCTCATACATATAAACCATTTGGTACTACATGTACATGTATTTCGTACTTATATCATATTAAACCTCTCGAACGCCATGTTGAATCACACAGTATTTAATGTCTACATGTATATCATAACATCTTTATGAAATCAACGACAAATCTAAACTTGGACACTCCAACCATTTTTATTTTTATATCATTATTATTTTTTTTTTTAATAAGTAATTCTATCGCAAATTATAGTGAAGACTGGACCGGATAATGTGTATCGTACTAATAGCAATCACATACGGAAGAGGCGATAAGATCCCTTTGCATTTGCAATTTCAAAATTAATTAAAACCAAATTTAAATTCGAAAATCGGTTGTTTTTTTTTTGCTGAAACTCCTTTTTTTAATCTGATCAAAATTGGAGTAAGTCGCAGAGTCCGGGGTGGTAATGGGCGTATTGTGTCCAAATTTCATAGTTTTCGGTCAATCGGTTCAGGTGTCGTGGCGAAATTCCACATTTTTCGCCCTTACAGAAGCCGTAAATGGCGGAAAAAAACTAACGGCAGGAGCCGTGTCAAGAACAAACGGCCTGAACGAATGCAGGTATCGCCTTGAAGTTTTCAGTGCACCTAGGTACCAACGTGAAAAGTTCCTCGCCGGAATTTGGTAGTCATTGTACCTTTGGTTCTAGCGTGGCGCATGCGCGATGTCAAAAGAAATTACGGTCGATTTGGGGTATATTTCGGAGTGGTTTGGTATGTGACGGTGGATCGGGGACCCGGATTGGTCTATTATAATAAGAATGAGCAAATTTTGGTCTATTATAATAAGAATGAGCAAATTTTCGCGACCGGGGTTGATTTGTAAGCCCAGGCAACGTTCCGGTTGTCCAATTGCCTTTAAATTCTAGCTATCACATATTAAAAATAGAACAGTTGGGATTCCGAGAACGTTGAAAATAAATTCGAAACCCACCCCCTCCCATCAAAGTTTTTTTGCTTAAAAAATTGCCGTATTTTATCGAATTTGTATTGTTCTTTATATCTCAGCATTTTCTCCTTTTAATATGTGATAAATATCATCGCGGCGTAGCCAACCGCTAGAAATTCCAGAGATTTAGACCACCGGAAAGATGCCCCAGCAGTCAAAATAGGCGATTTCGGTTTCTAGTGTCGAAACATCGTTGCGGTAATGGGCGTATTGTGTCCAAATTTCATGATTTTCGGTCAATCGGTTCAGGTGTCGTGGCGAAATTCCACATTTTTCGCCCTTACAGAAGCCGTAAATGGCGGAAAAAAACTAACGGCAGGAGCCGTGTCAAGAACAAACGGCCTGAACGAATGCAGGTATCGCCTTGAAGTTTTCAGTGCACCTAGGTACCAACGTGAAAAGTTCCTCGCCGGAATTTGGTAGTCATTGTACCTTTGGTTCTAGCGTGGCGCATGCGTGATGTCAAAAGAAATTACGGTCGATTTGGGGTATATTTCGGAGTGGTTTGGTATGTGACGGTGGATCGGGGACCCGGATTGGTCTATTATAATAAGAATGAGCAAATTTTCGCGACCGGGGTTGATTTGTAAGCCCAGGCAACGTTCCGGTTGTCCAATTGCCTTTAAATTCTAGCTATCACATATTAAAAATGTAACAGTTGGGATTCCGAGAACGTTGAAAATAAATTCGAAACCCACCCCCCCCCCCTCAAAGTTTTTTTGCTTAAAAAATTGCCGTATTTTATCGAATTTGTATTGTTCTTTATATCTCAGCATTTTCTCCTTTTAATATGTGATAAATATCATCGCGGCGTAGCCAACCGCTAGAAATTCCAGAGATTTAGACCACCGGAAAGATGCCCCAGCAGTCAAGATAGGCGATTTCGGTTTCTAGTGTCGAAACATCGTTGCGGTCATTTTAAAAAATTGTCTTTTAAGGATAATGTGTATAGTACTAATACCTCTCACATACAGAAGAGGTGATAAAATCTCTTTGCATTTGCAATTTCAAAATTTATTAAAACCAATATTAAATTCCGAAAATCGTTTTTTTGCTAAAACTCTTTTTTTTTTATGTGATCAAAATGGGGGTAAAGCACAGAGTCCGGGATGGTAATGGGCGTATTGTGTCCAAATTTCATGATTTTCGGACAATCGCTGCCGGTGTTGCGGCGAAATACGGAAGAGGCGATAAAATCTCTTTGCATTTGCAATTTCAAAATTAATTAAAACCAATATTAAATTCCGAAAAAAAAGACGAACGGCAGTTGACCTGGAGCCGTGCCAAGAACAAACCACTTGAACGAATGCAGGTATCACCTTGAAATTTTCAAGTTACCTAGGTACCAACGTGAAAAGCTCCTCGCCGGAATTTGGTATTCATGGTACCTTTGGTTCCAGCGTAGCGCATGCGCGAAATCAAAACCAGCTAAACTTGAAAACAACCTAATCGGAACGGAAAACATCAAAGGCGAAATTTGAATTTTTAAAATATTTAAATACCAAACATTCGATCATGATCCAGGCTATCCTGAAATTTGGTACTCATGGTACCTTTGGTTCCAGCGTAGCGCATGCGCGAAGTCAAAACCAGCTAAACTCGAAAACAACCTTGTCGGCACGGAAAACATCAAAGGCGAAATTCGAATTTTTGAAATATTCAAATACCAAACATTCGACCATGATCCAAATGAAATGAAATGAAATGGAGTTTAACGTCCTACTGTTCTGCTCCTAACCTGGGCTAATGAAGACGGGCATACGCCATACAGTGTGCTATGAGGGAAATTTTGCCCTGACAGCGGCACTACGGCCTATACGGCCTACTCTTATATCGAATTCCAACTGCTAAAAAATCTTTTTTCTCTCAGCTACGAGAGATACGTAGAATTAAACCGGCCCAGAGCCGATCGTGTTGATAAAAAGCCGCTTATCTGACATTGACACATAACCGAAGGTGAATAGGCCTACCCGTCCAGTTAATACAATGGACAATCTCACATCGGTCCACTAAAGAGAGGCACATACTAGTTGCCTCCTACTTCCCCAAGACATTGTAGTCCAAACCTTGACTCTCATACATATAAACCATTTGGTACTACATGTACATGTATTTCGTACTTATATCATATTAAACCTCTCGAACGCCATGTTGAATCACACAGTATTTAATGTCTACATGTATATCCTAACATCTTTATGAAATTGCGAGCGTGCTTCTTTTGTGTTAGCTTGACGTATTTTAAGATTTCTTATGTTGGGGGGTGCGTAGCTCTAATACGTCGAAGCACACAGCGCTCTCACAATAATTGTTATTCAAGAAGCTTTAATCTATAAGAAACATAAGTACTAATTATTTGACGTCGATCTGGGTTTATTAACGAATGAACATAAATAACACAAATAAAGATATATGAAATCATAATTAAAACATCATTTACAAATTATCTAGTAATGAATAGTTGAATATATAAAGTAAGCATATATTATGTGATCAAGTGCAATTGTAAGCTATTTCACATTATCATATTATGCATAAAAGAAACATACATTTAATCAATAGCAAATATAAAGTATTATCATATTATGTGAATAAGTATAGTAAACTATTACACATTATAATATTAGGAATAACATAAACATATATACTAAATGAATTATTAGGCGACACAATTATAAACTAACTCACCTATAAGAAACATAAGTACTAATTATTTGACGTCGATCTGGGTTTATTAACGAATGAACATAATTGTTCGTATTTCGTCTCTTATATTTATACCCAGTCGCTATCGCCAACTTAATATCTTAATAATAATTACACTAGAATTATTTGAACATATACATGATAAGGGTTAACCATATAATACAAAATGTGATATAAATTAACATATTTACATTACTGAGACGTAACTCAAATATAGGTACATACTAAATCAATGACTAGGATGCATGTTAAGTAATATTAAATTATTTTAAGATTGTTGTGTAGAAAAGGTAAATAGATAAAACAGTGCGTCCAGATTAGAACGATCAGGGTTCGGAGTAAAGATTAACTTATCCACTTTAAAGCAATTAATCAATTAAGATAAGTAAATACATGTATATCAAAATATGTACTATAACAACACCCCGTCGCCCCGAAAAACGCTTTTCTCCGTAAAAGCAAACAATAATTCACACACAGTAGGTGTTTAAAATGATTATATACTAATTCAATTAATGAAATAAACTTACAAAATATATCAAGACTAAGCATAACACTAAGTAATGGGCAATTTAAATATTGCAGGCAACAATTAACAACCCATTAGTTTTAAAATATAAAATACTGAACTTAATAGGTACATATAAATGAAACATTAATGCAACACTTCATATAATCCATGGTGAGACACTAAAATATTAGTAACAAATGGTTGTGACAGTATTGTGCGAATACGTCGTGCCGAAAAAAGAGTCAGTTGAATCGAACTTGGGATATTTAGCGATTGACCGGTGAACTTATTAGCAATTTTGAAATTTGTCCAAGTTATATGAAGTGAAGGTCTAATCATGTTTTGTACATACAATTCAGTAATGGTCTCTGGTAGCATAAAATTCCAATAGGAAGGACATAATGACAGGGACATAACAGGGACAATTTCACACAATGAACCTGTTGTTAATTCTAATAACAATATAGTATGAGAAGTTTTCTTTTGATATAATTTATATGAAATTATAACGAGGAGAATAATACAGATAATAGTAAGTATTAAAGGCACATATTCCAACATTAAAGGCACTAAGTTATAATTTACTCCAGGTTTTGGAGTGGTAAATGCATATTCGAATGAGGGTAAGCTACTGGAACGTACGTAGGGATATTTATGGAGAAGTAATATTAGTGCAGACAAGCGTCTTATTTTGGAGAACATCCATATAAAAGCGAGTAATGCCAGTACAGAAAATCCAAGTGCAATAACAGTTAAACCCGATGATAAACTCCAAAATGAAGAATTAACATTTATTTGACCATCTAAAAGTGATTCAGTGAGACTCTGTAGAATAACGGCATTATTTTTAACGCTATTGGACATTCGATTGAGACTTAAATGATCTTTTTGATCTTTAGCAATTATAGAATTAAATTTATGAGAATACATGTGGAAATTTGGTATAGTAACTGGAATAGGTGTGTGAAAAAGTGAATGTGCCGAAATATTCTCAAGACGTTTATAGTCGAAAAATTGCTGTAGTAAGGCAAGATTGACAGGATGTAAAAAAGTGACATTTTCTTTTGCAAACTGATTACATGTTCCTAAATGTGCTGGATAAATAAATTGAGAAGTAGTAACTGTACATAAACAAGGGATATTCATAATACAAAATGTGCAACCTTTATGAGTTTGCTGTCCGTGAGGACATTTTAAAGTTACATTTGGGGTGTTATAAATTAATACGCTAGTTGAGGAAATTGCGTAAATTTTGGAATCCTGTTTTTCCAAAAGTAATCTGAAATTACAATGCTTTTTCACTAAGGATTTATTGTTGAAAAATAATGACAATTCACATGAACTACTGGATATAAGTTTAAAGGCTATTTTAAAGGGACATATAAGTATATTTTTACCATAGCACTGATTGATTTGATCAAGAGTAATCCTTGCATAATACTTTTGATTGGACGAAATAACGATGTGCGAGGCAAGATCAAGTATTTGAGTGGCATGATTTGCTGATTCATTTAAAGGCACAGGCAATGAAATAATTTTATACAATTTAAAGTGAGTGTCCAAATTAGAAAGAGGAAATTTTACCGTTATAAACAATTTATTACCCGGAGTTCTAGTAAAGAAAAACATCCCATGATTGTAATAAAATTTTGGATCACTTTCAAGAATACGAAAACCAGAGTATTTACTGTTAAGGATACGTTGAATATGTTGTATAGTTTGAGATAGAAACTTAGATGGGATAATTAATGGAGATAATTTACCTTTAATAAGAGTTAACATACCAAGCTTAAATTCCTCAAGTGCATGGTCGATCATGGAAGTTTGTTGAATTTGATCGATTATAGAGTTAGAAGCGTAGTATAAGTTTCTTTCATATTTTCGACTGTGGATTCAAGAGCGGAGGCTGTTTCCGTAATAGCTTTATGATTAAGTTTAATTCCGTCGATGGCGTTTGAAAATCTAGAATTTACATGAGACATAAATGAAGACATAGTTTATTCATGGTGAATCAGTGTATTAGCCATGGTGATATCATGCTTTGTTAATGCATTTACATGCTTAGCCAAGATGTTGACGTCTTCCATAGTAGCGGTACCGAATAAAGATTTAGAGAGTTGTCCGACAAATCCGAGTAGAGCCCGCTTCGATCTTGACGTAGGTATAGATGTACTAATTGGTAATATATCCTTAATTAAATCCATCGTTTGATTAATGAGATTAACACTTCTGGTTTTAACAACGCTTAAGTGTTGCTGTATTAATAACATCATCTGGCAATCGGTATTGTTCTTATCTATACATCCATTTACTGCATCAATATGTACATTAATAGGCATCTTAATCTCATAGGTATGTAACCAATATTCACTTGTGAACTGTAGAGTATCCATCGGTTTAAACACAATACCATAGTTGATACGCTGAATAATATCATTACTTGATGAAACCATGTTAAATAAACTTAACAAAACGATCCATTTGAAGAAGATATAAGTGACGCTGAATGGTCTTCCTGTGGATGAAAAAGAATAATGTGATATGATGAGTCTGGGATAAAGAACAAGTGTCGCGACACTGGAACTATCTAGCACTTATACACATGGCTGTGTAGAGGAGAGACCAATCATATCCTATTAACAATTTCAAACATCGTATTTCCCTAATATGTGAAAGTTAACTTTTAGTGAAATATTTCTTCTTTCTTTGTCGTCTTAAGCCATTTGGTTTGTAATTATTATCGAAATTTGTACGGTGGATTTCGTCAATATTTTCTTCTGGTTCCCAAGTTTTAGATTTGTCATCCCATAGTATTTGGTATTGAACTTTATCACTATACTTTCGTTTTCTTAGAATTCTAATGAAGTTATATGCCCTGTCTGTCTCTACGGTATGTTCTTTATCTGTCCTTTCTGTTTGATATTCGTCATTGGCTACGGGTAGTGGTCCATCAACTTGAGATTCCTCAGCTGTCGAATTGTCAGCATTCTCCACTTGATTTGGTATTACTGTATCATCTGGTTCTTCGATAGGTAGTCGAATGTTGTACGATTTTAGACGGTTATGGTTGACTAAGGATTTATGCTTGACTTGAGTTTCGCTATCGGATAATTGGTAGGTGTGGTTCGGACCCATTCCTATGATGGTATATGGTCCTTTATATTTGATAGTTAATTTGGAAGCCTTACCCTTTGGAACAGCGGGGTTGTATAAAAGTACCATATCGCCAATTGCGAATTTCGGTTCTTTAGCAGTTTTATCGTACCGTTCCTTAGAAGATTGCTGACTTTTCTCTATATTTACCTTGGCGATCTCTTTCGTGACTTTAAGATTATCCAAGAGATTGGTGATGTAAGATTTTGCGTCTGCGTTCAGAGATTCCTTTGGAATTAAAGTTATATCTATGAGTAAGGTCATTTCTCTTCCAAACAGGAGATAATGAGGCGTGTAACCCGAAGACTGACAAGGAGAGCTTCTTAATGCCATCATTACAAAAGGTATATAAGTATCCCAATTATTCTGTTCATCACTGGTATATGCTCGTAAAATCTGTGCGATATCTTTGTTCTTTCTTTCGCAAACACCATTTGTTTGTGGGTGATATGCTGAAGTAAGGTAATGTTTGATATCGTAAAGCTCACAAATAGCATCTAAAAGTTTAGAAGTAAATTGTCTTCCCCTGTCAGTTACTAACTTTACAGGAGCACCATACCTTGAAAATACTTCCTTGACGAGAAAATTTGCAACTTCTGTAGCATCTTGTGACTTCATGGCAAATGCTTCCGTCCATCTGGTGAAGGAATCCACGGCAAGTAGTACATATTTATTTCCTGACTGCGTCACAGGTAATGGACCTAAAATGTCTACATGTAGACGTTGAAATGTTCCCTCGATTGGCATAGGAACCATCGGAGCGACTGCATTATGCTGTACTTTACATCTCTGACAGACATCACATGATTTGATATAGTCTTCGATATCTTGGTACATACCTGGCCAATAATATTTCTGCATGAGTGATTGTCTGGTAGCATCCCTTCCAAGATGACAACCACCTATTTTAGAGTCATGGTATGCGTACATCAAATTCTGTCGATCCGGAATAGGTACTGCTATTTGTTTAATTATTCGCGGTCTATTTATCTTTGCGCCACGATGCTTTGGATGATGAAAGTGATATAGCGTATTATTAACTATGTCATATTCTCCTGCTCGTCCCGTAAGACCATTGATTTGCGATTGGTTATAATTTTCAGGTATCTCCTTCTTCTCCTTGTACTCAATGATTGCTTTAAAATCAGGACATACTCGTTGTCGTTTACTTATTTCAGAGATTTCAGTAGTATCGTCCCTATGAATCGGTGCTACTAATGGCATTTGATTCGTGTAAGTAAATTCGATTTCAAGATACTCACTTGATTGTTCTGTTTGGTCATTCTTAGTAGAGTCATCCGTATTAGTTGTGGCAGTTAGACAGGGAAATTCTTCTGTATCTTCTAAATTCGGTACAGGAGGGTATTCTCTTCTTGAAAGTGCATCGGCGTTTTGATTACAAGAGCCAGGGCGGTAGAATATTTCGTAATCATAGTTTTGAAGAAACATGGCCCATCTTGCTAGTCTTCCGGTTCCAGTATGTTTTGCGGATTGTAGATAAATTAACGCTTTGTGATCTGTGTATACTTTAAATTTACTAGTTGCCAGGTAAACATGAAAGGTTTTTATGCCTTGAACAACTCCTAATAATTCCTTATCTGTAACAGAAAACTTTCTTTCGTTTGGACTTAAAGATCTTCCTCCATATGCTATGACTCTTTCACGTTTTGCGTCATCTAGCTGCGATAGTACGTATCCTATACTTTCACCACTTGCATCAGTTGATAGCAGGAATTGTTTTGAAAAATTCGGATAACAGAGGATAGGTGCTGTAATAAGGGCTTTCTTTAATTGTTGAAACGCTATCTCGCACTCTTCTGTCCAAATGAAGGGAGTATCTTTTTGTAAAAGTTTGGTAATTGGAGTTATAATCTTAGAATAATTCTTAACAAACTTACGGTAGTAGTTCGCTAATCCGAGGAACTGTCTAACTTTCTGCTGGGAAGTTGGTTTTGGGAAAGACTCTACTGCTTCTATTTTGGCTGGATCGACTTCGATTCCCTCTTTAGTGAAAATATGACCCAAGTAGTGTACTCTCTTAGCAGCAAATTTGCATTTAATTGGTTTCAAGGTTAGTCCAGCTTCCCGGAGTTTGTCAAACACAGCTGTCAGATGTTTTAAGTGTTCCTCAAAATTACGTGAATATATAATTATATCGTCAATATAAACAAGTACATACTTCCAATTCATCTGGCGGAGAGCTGTCGAGAGAGTGGATTGAAATGCCATAGGCGAGTTTTTCAATCCGAATGGTAGCCTATTGAACTCAAACACTCCATCCTGGGTTATGAAAGCTGATTTGTGTTTAGTTCCTGGATCTAGCGGTATTTGCCAAAAACCACTTGCGCAATCTAACACAGAAAAAAGTTGAGCTTCAGCCTGTCCTACCGAATCAATAACATCTTCGAATCTAGGTATAGGATAGTAAATAGGTTTAGTGATTTTATTCAACTTACGATAGTCGACAGCAAATCTGTAAGTTCCATCCTTCTTCTTTACCATCACGACAGGGGATCTCCAATCAGAATTACTGGGTTGAATAATATTACCCTCCAACATCTGTTGTATCTGTTTGGTACACTCCTGTCTAATTGGTACAGATTGCCTATAGAATGGCATCCTCACAGGTGGGTTATCTCCCGTTTCTATCCTATGTTTGTGAAGATGGGTTTTTCCTAGTTCTGTAAAATCCTTTGCGAAAACGTCTCTTTGACACTTCAAAAACTGTTGTAGTTTATATTTCTGATCATCCGTAAGATCGGAATCACTAAGATCAAATGCGACATCAGATGGTATTGAATCAGTGTCGCTATTTGAACACAGATTAACAGATGGGTTGTTATTAACATTCGGATTATCATTGAATGCACGCACTGAATTAACGTCAATATTGAACGCAGTTCCTAATAAATAATTTTTATGTATATACAAAGGTTCATTGGTATGGTTAATTACCAACATGACAGTCTTATTACCATTTAGTTTGACGAGGCATTTGGCTCCTAACATACGATCTGATTTACGTATAATTGGCTCGACCAGATAAATACCGTCTTTCTTAACGCGCGATATCTTAATTGGTATATCACACTCTTGATTAGGTAATATCTTACAAGGCTTTAACGATCTAGCAAAACCACAATTATAATCAATTAAAGAAACCTGTACTAATCCATCCTTAAGCGAAACAGTTTTATTTGAAAAATCTAGTGTAGCTTCATTTTCTTCAATAAAATCGAGACCTAATATAATTGATTGGTGCAAATGTTGGAAAACATGAAATTTTTGTTTGAATACAACGTGCCCTATTCTAACTGGAAGAATAATAGTTCCTAAGACAGGGTGGGTCTCACCTCCTACACCAATAATATTTTGAAATTCTTTAGCACTTAAATTTTCTTTGGAAATACCCGCCTTTTCAATAAACTTTAATGTCGCACATGATATACTTGCTCCTGAGTCTAAAAGTGATTTAGTTTTTGTGCCGTTAATACTCACTAAAATTGTATTCTTATCCATTGGAGCAATTAATTGTACTACTTTATCTTCAGTATGCCTGACCTTACCAGACGTAAGAACAGGCGCCTTATCCTATTGCGAAGACAATCGTGAATTAAAACATGATTCAGTACGATGACCTGTTTTGAAACAATTTTGACATACAAAATGAAAATAAGGACAACTAGATTTAGGTTGACAAATTTTAAAATTACCACAGCCATAACAGGATACATTTGTTTTCCATCTTTGAGATCCATTTTGCCTTGGTTGCTGAAACTGTTGTCTTTGAATACGTTGTCCACCATTTCGTTTCTCTTGCCAAGATCCACCATTATGTTGTCTACCATTTTGCTGCCAAGATCGGTCATTCTGCTGTCTATCGTTATATTGCCACGATCCACCATTCTGTTGACTTGGTACACCGGTCGGTTGATAGTATCCGTCATATTGTTGATACCAATCAGCACGGCGATTGTCAGAAAACATATCTCCTGAATAAGGTTGGAATTGTTGCGAATTTGATCTATTCGGATGGTTGATACCTTGTTGATCGGTATGCTGTTTTAAAGCTGCAACCAGCATTTCTTGCATATCTTGCGTATCAACCATGCGAACACTTGGAGTTAAACACATCTGTTGTTCTGTTGTTTTAGCAATTTGTCGAACTTCATCTAATGTCTTAGGGTCTTTATTACGTACCCAAGGTTGTAAGGACGCATTTAGGCCTTTTAATACATACGAAACTAAAATGTTTTCTTGTATTTGATGTCCACTAATGTTACACTGCACTCGGTCGATGTATTCATCCACTGTTTCTGATGGTAACTGTTTCACATCCAAAAGCGAAGTGTCAAATATTTTGGACACAGAAAAACGATCAGATAATGATTTTAAATACGGTTCGATCGATTCAACCGTGAAATCTATGTCTATAGTGTCAAAATATTTCTTTGCGGTACCTTCTAACAAACTGCCTAAAGTAAATAATTGGTGACATATCGGTAAATTACTTACTGTAATGTATGCCCTAAAACGCTTGAGCCATACTTCTATATTTTGTCCAGGGGCACCACTAAATTTTTCTGTGTAAGTTGGTTTACTCACCGACATATCGCTGGTTTCTACACTAAAATTATTTCCAGAGGTATTTCGAGTTTCGGTATTTTCTCTAACACTGGATATTTCTATATTGTCTGCTTCTTTTGCTGTTTCTGTACCTGAAGTACTAGATTCGTTGTTTCTTTCTCCTCTCGTATTCCTAAGATCGTATGGAAATATACTTGGTACAGCTCCAGTACTTTTATCTTGTCGGTTGTTCATATCACACAGGATCTTCCGGACTCCACCACTTGCGAGCGTGCTTCTTTTGTGTTAGCTTGACGTATTTTAAGATTTCTTATGTTGGGGGGTGCGTAGCTCTAATACGTCGAAGCACACAGCGCTCTCACAATAATTGTTATTCAAGAAGCTTTAATCTATAAGAAACATAAGTACTAATTATTTGACGTCGATCTGGGTTTATTAACGAATGAACATAAATAACACAAATAAAGATATATGAAATCATAATTAAAACATCATTTACAAATTATCTAGTAATGAATAGTTGAATATATAAAGTAAGCATATATTATGTGATCAAGTGCAATTGTAAGCTATTTCACATTATCATATTATGCATAAAAGAAACATACATTTAATCAATAGCAAATATAAAGTATTATCATATTATGTGAATAAGTATAGTAAACTATTACACATTATAATATTAGGAATAACATAAACATATATACTAAATGAATTATTAGGCGACACAATTATAAACTAACTCACCTATAAGAAACATAAGTACTAATTATTTGACGTCGATCTGGGTTTATTAACGAATGAACATAATTGTTCGTATTTCGTCTCTTATATTTATACCCAGTCGCTATCGCCAACTTAATATCTTAATAATAATTACACTAGAATTATTTGAACATATACATGATAAGGGTTAACCATATAATACAAAATGTGATATAAATTAACATATTTACATTACTGAGACGTAACTCAAATATAGGTACATACTAAATCAATGACTAGGATGCATGTTAAGTAATATTAAATTATTTTAAGATTGTTGTGTAGAAAAGGTAAATAGATAAAACAGTGCGTCCAGATTAGAACGATCAGGGTTCGGAGTAAAGATTAACTTATCCACTTTAAAGCAATTAATCAATTAAGATAAGTAAATACATGTATATCAAAATATGTACTATAACAAAATCAACGACAAATCTGAACTTGGACACTCCAACCATTTTTATTTTTATATCATTAGTTTTTTTTTTTTAATAAGTAATTCTATCGCAAATTATAGTGAAGACTGGACCGGATAATGTGTATAGTACTAATAGCAATCACATCATGAAGAGGCGATAAGATCCCTTTGCATTTGCAATTTCAAAATTAATTAAAACCAAATTTAAATTCGAAAATCAATTGGGTTTATTTTGCTGAAACTCCTTTTTTTAATCCGATCAAAATTCGAGTAAGTCGCAGAGTCCGGGGTGGTAATGGGCGTATTGTGTCCAAATTTCATGGTTTTCGGTCAATCGGTTCAGGTGTCGTGGCGAAATTCCACATTTTTTGCCCTTACAGAAGCCGTAAATGGCGGAAAAAAACTAACGGCAGGAGCCGTGTCAAGAACAAACGGCCTGAACGAATGCAGGTATCGCCTTGAAGTTTTCAGTGCACCTAGGTACCAACGTGAAAAGTTCCTCGCCGGAATTTGGTAGTCATTGTACCTTTGGTTCTAGCGTGGCGCATGCGCGATGTCAAAAGAAATTACGGTCGATTTGGGGTATATTTCGGAGTGGTTTGGTATGTGACGGTGGATCGGGGACCCGGATTGGTCTATTATAATACGAATGAGCAAATTTTCGCGACCGGGGTTGATTTGTAAGCCCAGGCAACGTTCCGGTTGTCCAATTGCCTTTAAATTCTAGCTATCACATATTAAAAATAGAACAGTTGGGATTCCGAGAACGTTGAAAATAAATTCGAAACCCACCCCCTCCCATCAAAGTTTTTTTGCTTAAAAAATTGCCGTATTTTATCGAATTTGTATTGTTCTTTATATCTCAGCATTTTCTCCTTTTAATATGTGATAAATATCATCGCGGCGTAGCCAACCGCTAGAAATTCCAGAGATTTAGACCACCGGAAAGATGCCCCAGCAGTCAAAATAGGCGATTTCGGTTTCTAGTGTCGAAACATCGTTGCGGTCATTTTAAAAAATTGTCTTTTAAGGATAATGTGTATAGTACTAATACCTCTCACATACAGAAGAGGTGATAAAATCTCTTTGCATTTGCAATTTCAAAATTTATTAAAACCAATATTAAATTCCGAAAATCGTTTTTTTGCTAAAACTCTTTTTTTTTAATGTGATCAAAATGGGGGTAAAGCACAGAGTCCGGGATGGTAATGGGCGTATTGTGTCCAAATTTCATGATTTTCGGACAATCGCTGCCGGTGTTGCGGCGAAATACGGAAGATGCGATAAAATCTCTTTGCATTTGCAATTTCAAAATTAATTAAAACCAATATTAAATTCCGAAAAAAAAGACGAACGGCAGTTGACCTGGAGCCGTGCCAAGAACAAACGACTTGAACGAATGCAGGTATCACCTTGAAATTTTCAGGTTACCTAGGTACCAACGTGAAAAGCTCCTCGCCGGAATTTGGTATTCATGGTACCTTTGGTTCCAGCGTAGCGCATGCGCGAAATCAAAACCAGCTAAACTTGAAAACAACCTAATCGGAACGGAAAACATCAAAGGCGAAATTTGAATTTTTAAAATATTTAAATACCAAACATTCGATCATGATCCAGGCTATCCTGAAATTTGGTACTCATGGTACCTTTGGTTCCAGCGTAGCGCATGCGCGAAGTCAAAACCAGCTAAACTCGAAAACAACCTTGTCGGCACGGAAAACATCAAAGGCGAAATTCGAATTTTTGAAATATTCAAATACCAAACATTCGACCATGATCCAAATGAAATGAAATGAAATGGAGTTTAACGTCCTACTGTTCTGCTCCTAACCTGGGCTAATGAAGACGGGCATACGCCATACAGTGTGCTATGAGGGAAATTTTGCCCTGACAGCGGCACTACGGCCTATACGGCCTATACGGCCTACTCTTATATCGAATTCCAACTGCTAAAAAATCTTTTTTCTCTCAGCTACGAGAGATACGTAGAATTAAACCGGCCCAGAGCCGATCGTGTTGATAAAAAGCCGCTTATCTGACATTGACACATAACCGAAGGTGAATAGGCCTACCCGTCCAGTTAATACAATGGACAATCTCACATCGGTCCACTAAAGAGAGGCACATACTAGTTGCCTCCTACTTCCCCAAGACATTGTAGTCCAAACCTTGACTCTCATACATATAAACCATTTGGTACTACATGTACATGTATTTCGTACTTATATCATATTAAACCTCTCGAACGCCATGTTGAATCACACAGTATTTAATGTCTACATGTATATCCTAACATCTTTATGAAATCAACGACAAATCTAAACTTGGACACTCCAACCATTTTTATTTTTATATCATTAGTTTTTTTTTTTAATAAGTAATTCTATCGCAAATTATAGTGAAGACTGGACCGGATAATGTGTATAGTACTAATAGCAATCACATACGGAAGAGGCGATAAGATCCCTTTGCATTTGCAATTTCAAAATTAATTAAAACCAAATTTAAATTCGAAAATCGGTTGGGTTTTTTTTGCTGAAACTCCTTTTTTTAATCTGATCAAAATTGGAGTAAGTCGCAGAGTCCGGGGTGGTAATGGGCGTATTGTGTCCACATTTCATGGTTTTCGGTCAATCGGTTCAGGTGTCGTGGCGAAATTCCACATTTTTCGCCCTTACAGAAGCCGTAAATGGCGGAAAAAAACTAACGGCAGGAGCCGTGTCAAGAACAAACGGCCTGAACGAATGCAGGTATCGCCTTGAAGTTTTCAGTGCACCTAGGTACCAACGTGAAAAGTTCCTCGCCGGAATTTGGTAGTCATTGTACCTTTGGTTCTAGCGTGGCGCATGCGCGATGTCAAAAGAAATTACGGTCGATTTGGGGTATATTTCGGAGTGGTTTGGTATGTGACGGTCGATCGGGGACCCGGATTGGTCTATTATAATACGAATGAGCAAATTTTCGCGACCGGGGTTGATTTGTAAGCCCAGGCAACGTTCCGGTTGTCCAATTGCCTTTAAATTCTAGCTATCACATATTAAAAATAGAACAGTTGGGATTCCGAGAACGTTGAAAATAAATTCGAAACCCACCCCCTCCCATCAAAGTTTTTTTGCTTAAAAAATTGCCGTATTTTATCGAATTTGTATTGTTCTTTATATCTCAGCATTTTCTCCTTTTAATATGTGATAAATATCATCGCGGCGTAGCCAACCGCTAGAAATTCCAGAGATTTAGACCACCGGAAAGATGCCCCAGCAGTCAAAATAGGCGATTTCGGTTTCTAGTGTCGAAACATCGTTGCGGTCATTTTAAAAAATTGTCTTTTAAGGATAATGTGTATAGTACTAATACCTCTCACATACAGAAGAGGTGATAAAATCTCTTTGCATTTGCAATTTCAAAATTTATTAAAACCAATATTAAATTCCGAAAATCGTTTTTTTGCTAAAACTCTTTTTTTTTAATGTGATCAAAATGGGGGTAAAGCACAGAGTCCGGGATGGTAATGGGCGTATTGTGTCCAAATTTCATGATTTTCGGACAATCGCTGCCGGTGTTGCGCCGAAATACGGAAGATGCGATAAAATCTCTTTGCATTTGCAATTTCAAAATTAATTAAAACCAATATTAAATTCCGAAAAAAAAGACGAACGGCAGTTGACCTGGAGCCGTGCCAAGAACAAACGACTTGAACGAATGCAGGTATCACCTTGAAATTTTCAGGTTACCTAGGTACCAACGTGAAAAGCTCCTCGCCGGAATTTGGTATTCATGGTACCTTTGGTTCCAGCGTAGCGCATGCGCGAAATCAAAACCAGCTAAACTTGAAAACAACCTAATCGGAACGGAAAACATCAAAGGCGAAATTTGAATTTTTAAAATATTTAAATACCAAACATTCGATCATGATCCAGGCTATCCTGAAATTTGGTACTCATGGTACCTTTGGTTCCAGCGTAGCGCATGCGCGAAGTCAAAACCAGCTAAACTCGAAAACAACCTTGTCGGCACGGAAAACATCAAAGGCGAAATTCGAATTTTTGAAATATTCAAATACCAAACATTCGACCATGATCCAAATGAAATGAAATGAAATGGAGTTTAACGTCCTACTGTTCTGCTCCTAACCTGGGCTAATGAAGACGGGCATACGCCATACAGTGTGCTATGAGGGAAATTTTGCCCTGACAGCGGCACTACGGCCTATACGGCCTATACGGCCTACTCTTATATCGAATTCCAACTGCTAAAAAATCTTTTTTCTCTCAGCTACGAGAGATACGTAGAATTAAACCGGCCCAGAGCCGATCGTGTTGATAAAAAGCCGCTTATCTGACATTGACACATAACCGAAGGTGAATAGGCCTACCCGTCCAGTTAATACAATGGACAATCTCACATCGGTCCACTAAAGAGAGGCACATACTAGTTGCCTCCTACTTCCCCAAGACATTGTAGTCCAAACCTTGACTCTCATACATATAAACCATTTGGTACTACATGTACATGTATTTCGTACTTATATCATATTAAACCTCTCGAACGCCATGTTGAATCACACAGTATTTAATGTCTACATGTATATCCTAACATCTTTATGAAATCAACGACAAATCTAAACTTGGACACTCCAACCATTTTTATTTTTATATCATTAGTTTTTTTTTTTAATAAGTAATTCTATCGCAAATTATAGTGAAGACTGGACCGGATAATGTGTATAGTACTAATAGCAATCACATACGGAAGAGGCGATAAGATCCCTTTGCATTTGCAATTTCAAAATTAATTAAAACCAAATTTAAATTCGAAAATCGGTTGGGTTTTTTTTGCTGAAACTCCTTTTTTTAATCTGATCAAAATTGGAGTAAGTCGCAGAGTCCGGGGTGGTAATGGGCGTATTGTGTCCACATTTCATGGTTTTCGGTCAATCGGTTCAGGTGTCGTGGCGAAATTCCACATTTTTCGCCCTTACAGAAGCCGTAAATGGCGGAAAAAAACTAACGGCAGGAGCCGTGTCAAGAACAAACGGCCTGAACGAATGCAGGTATCGCCTTGAAGTTTTCAGTGCACCTAGGTACCAACGTGAAAAGTTCCTCGCCGGAATTTGGTAGTCATTGTACCTTTGGTTCTAGCGTGGCGCATGCGCGATGTCAAAAGAAATTACGGTCGATTTGGGGTATATTTCGGAGTGGTTTGGTATGTGACGGTCGATCGGGGACCCGGATTGGTCTATTATAATACGAATGAGCAAATTTTCGCGACCGGGGTTGATTTGTAAGCCCAGGCAACGTTCCGGTTGTCCAATTGCCTTTAAATTCTAGCTATCACATATTAAAAATAGAACAGTTGGGATTCCGAGAACGTTGAAAATAAATTCGAAACCCACCCCCTCCCATCAAAGTTTTTTTGCTTAAAAAATTGCCGTATTTTATCGAATTTGTATTGTTCTTTATATCTCAGCATTTTCTCCTTTTAATATGTGATAAATATCATCGCGGCGTAGCCAACCGCTAGAAATTCCAGAGATTTAGACCACCGGAAAGATGCCCCAGCAGTCAAAATAGGCGATTTCGGTTTCTAGTGTCGAAACATCGTTGCGGTCATTTTAAAAAATTGTCTTTTAAGGATAATGTGTATAGTACTAATACCTCTCACATACAGAAGAGGTGATAAAATCTCTTTGCATTTGCAATTTCAAAATTTATTAAAACCAATATTAAATTCCGAAAATCGTTTTTTTGCTAAAACTCTTTTTTTTTAATGTGATCAAAATGGGGGTAAAGCACAGAGTCCGGGATGGTAATGGGCGTATTGTGTCCAAATTTCATGATTTTCGGACAATCGCTGCCGGTGTTGCGCCGAAATACGGAAGACGCGATAAAATCTCTTTGCATTTGCAATTTCAAAATTAATTAAAACCAATATTAAATTCCGAAAAAAAAGACGAACGGCAGTTGACCTGGAGCCGTGCCAAGAACAAACCACTTGAACGAATGCAGGTATCACCTTGAAATTTTCAGGTTACCTAGGTACCAACGTGAAAAGCTCCTCGCCGGAATTTGGTATTCATGTTACCTTTGGTTCCAGCGTAGCGCATGCGCGAAATCAAAACCAGCTAAACTTGAAAACAACCTAATCGGAACGGAAAACATCAAAGGCGAAATTTGAATTTTTAAAATATTTAAATACCAAACATTCGATCATGATCCAGGCTATCCTGAAATTTGGTACTCATGGTACCTTTGGTTCCAGCGTAGCGCATGCGCGAAGTCAAAACCAGCTAAACTCGAAAACAACCTTGTCGGCACGGAAAACATCAAAGGCGAAATTCGAATTTTTGAAATATTCAAATACCAAACATTCGACCATGATCCAAATGAAATGAAATGAAATGGAGTTTAACGTCCTACTGTTCTGCTCCTAACCTGGGCTGATGAAGACGGGCATACGCAATACAGTGTGCTATGAGGGAAATTTTGCCCAGACAGCGGCACTACGGCCTATACGGCCTACTCTTATATCGAATTCCAACTGCCAATGTGTACACGGGATCTCGGTTTTTCGTCCCAGCTTTCCTTGTCAGCTCCTCCGTCCTGCATCCACTGACAAGGGAGAACCACGCCGGAAAATCTGGATGAACTTTCTCGGCCAATGCAGTGATCGAACACCCGACCTCCAGGCGACCATGATCCAGGCTATCCTGAAATTTGGTAGGCTACTCATGGTACCTTTGGTTCAAGCGTAGCGCACGCGCGAAGTCAAAACCAGCTAAACTCGAAAACAACGTTGTCGGCACGGAAAACATCAAAGGCGAAATTCGAATTTTTGAAATATTCAAATACCAAACATTCGACCATGATCCAGACTATCCTGAAATTTGGTACTCATGGTACCTTTGGTTCCAGCGTAGCGCATGCGCGAAGTCAAACCCAGCTAAACTCAAAAACAACCTTGTCGGCGCGGAAAACATCAAAGGCGAAATTCGATTTTTTGAAATATTCAAATACCAAACATTCGACCATGAGCCAGGCTATCCTGAAATGTATTAATTTTGGTAATAGGAGACATATTCTCTAAGCCACGACCAATTGTGTATGTTTTCAAGCCCATTAATGTTGATTTTTCACTATTTTTCATTTTCAATTCAAAATGGCGTCCATCAGTTGACCTAAATCGAAATTCTACTTCCTACAATTTATGGGCTTTCCTTCAGGGTTTGGGGAAAATCTAATTCCTTTGTCTGTAAGTAAAATATCAAAAAAGCCTTAGCGATATTTCACATTCCAAGATGGTAACACTTCCGGTTTGGGCTACAAACTCCATTTTTTGTGTACGAATCAGTAGTGTCGTAGCTAGAACAGAAAAAAAAATTCAAGGCAATCTGACCCATATTTCGTCGAATTTTTTGAAAACTTTGATCACTAATTTCATCAAGGGGAGATAATTTAGAAAATTTCTTTTGACATTTTTCAAGTCGCATGCGTAAGATCTACTTACATACTTAATTTCATGAAAATCGTGCAACTATTAAAGAAGTTGTCAAGTTTATTTTAGATCGAGGCTAAATGATAGAGTGTACTTAGCGAGGCCGCTGTAGAGCGTTTCCGTATGCCATTGAAAACTTTACTTGATAATCGAGATATGTAGGTGGAGTTAACGCCTGTCAATCAAACGATCGGCCAAGGTGAAGACGCATTTCGCTACCATTTCTAGTCAAATATTACAACGATGATAACTATGTTCAGAATAAAGTAATTTGACTGAAATTTTCAATATATTCTTCTTTCATCATCTACATTTGAACTGTTTTAGCAAGAATGGCCAACTCTCTATAAAAATCTCCCATAATGTATCTTTAAAGTAATCGGATATTAACTTTAGCCGGCCAGACGGGGGCGACGACAATATACGACCACATTTCAATGTGGGCGTATAAAAATTAACCGCATGCATATAATATTTAATGTATGATAAAGTCAACATAGGCGATTTTGGTTTTTAGTGTTGAATTCATTTTTAAAAAAATGTCTTTTAAGGATAATGTGTATAGTACTAATAGCAATCACATACGGAAGAGGCCATAAGATCCCTTTGCATTTGCAATTTCAAAATTAATTAAAACCAATATTAAATTCCGAAAATCGGTTTTTTGCTAAAAGTCTTTTTTTTAATGAGATCAAAATGGGGGTAAAGCACAGAGTCCGCTGTGGTAATGGGTGTATTGTATCCAAATTTCATGGTTTTCGGACAATCGGCGCCGGTGTCACGGCGAAATTCCACTTTTCCCCCCCCATGGAAGCCGTAAATTGACTTGAGGCCAATATTAAATTCCGAAAATCGGTTTTTTGCTAAAAAAAATGGGATCAAAATGGGGGTAAAGCACAGAGTCCGGGGTGGTAATGGGCGTATTGTGTCCAAATTTCATGGTTTTCGGACAATCGGTGTCGGTGTCGCGGCGAAATTCCCCTTTTTTTCCCTAATGGAAGCCGTAAATTGAAACCATCAAAGGCGAAATACGAATTTTTGAAATATTCAAATACCAAACATTCGACCATGAGCCGGGCTATCCTGAAATGTATTAATTTCGGTAATAGGAGACAGATTCTTTAAGCCACGACCAATTGTGTATGTTTTCAAGCCCATTAATGTGGATATTTCACTATTTTTCATATTCAATTCAAAATGGTGACCATCATTTGGCCTAAATCAAAATTCTGCTCGGAACGTTTTCTAGGCATTCCTTTAAGGATTCAGAAAATGTAACTCCCATGTCTGTAAGTAAAATATCGAAAACGCAAAGTAATTTTTCACGTTACAAGATGGTGGCACTTCCGGAATGGGCTACAAACTTCATTTTCTGTGAACTAATCAGAAGTGTCGTAGCTAGTACAGAAAAAACATTTCAAGGCAATCTGACCTATATTTCGTCGATTTTTTTGAAAATTTTGATCCTTAATTTCATCAAGGGGAGATAATTTAGAAAATTTTTAAAGACATTTTTTTAAGTCGCATCGGTAAGATCTACTTACATACTAAATTTCATGAAAATCGTGCAACTATTAAAGAAGTTGTCAAGTTGGTTTCAACTTCCGGTTCGAAATCAAAGCTACGAATTTTCGAAATTCGAAAATCCGAAATAGCAGATTTGAAGTATTTGTCTTAATGTACTCAAACAAAAAAGATTTAGTAAAATAGGTCAAATAGTCACAAAGTTACAGCCTTGTAGGTCAAATACATTCGTTCGTAAAATTCGGTGATTTCGGATTCGTAAAACGTTTTGAATATATATTTTATCAATAGCCACCACCCATTTCTGGGGGATAGGTAAAAGTTTCAGAAAGATCCTATGGTTAGATTCTGAGAAATCCGATTTGTGGACAAAACACACAAAAAAAAAAATAATAATATTAATCTTAACAGAAACAATAAGCTTTTATATGAAATATGAGCTTAATAATAATAAGAAGAAGAATAATCCGAACAAAAACAATAGTGTTTCACACAAGCTACGCAGTGTGAAACCCTAATAATCCGAACAAAAACAAAAGTGTTTCACACAAGCTACGCAGTGTGGAACCCTAATAATCCGAACAAAAACAATAGTGTTTCACACAAGTTACGCAGTGTGAAACCCTAATAATAATAATAACTAGAACTGCGATGCAGTAATGACGGGTTTCACCGGTGCCATGTTACCTAAACATATGTCACTTCCGGTACCAATGAAACCATTAAACAGGTTTCCACATAAGCATTGCACACATCAAATAAAATGAAAGCCAAATTAATCAAATCCAGCAATATCATTTTATACATTTGTTACATGTAAGTGTACAGTACTTCCGGTGATAATGAAAATGTTCAATTAGTTTTATGAAATCAGAAATGGCATAAGGCATCACATGGTGAAAATTTTATGTAAATCGAATAATAATTGCCACTTTTACAGACCAAAAATCTTGAAAAGTGACTTGTAGAAAACCGTCTATTTGTCTGCAACCGTACAAGTTAGAAACCATTTTTTGGTATCTGTATGATCGTATGGGTTCAATCTATTTGTTGATTGGAATCAAATATCATAATTTTAAAAACATTACAAATCAGACTCATTTGAATAAAATATCTGTTTTGAAGTCTAAAAATACAGTTTTTGCCAAAATGACGTTATTTCCGGTGATAATGAAAATCTTAAATTACTTGTATGAAATTGTAAATGGCATTAGGTATCACACATTGAAAATTTTATGAAAATCGAATAATAATTGACACATTTATGGACCAAAAACCTTGAAAAGTGACCTGTTGAAAATTGCCTATTTCTCCGCAACTGAACAAGTTAGAAACAATTTTGTGAAATCTATATGACCTTATGAATTTTATTAATATGTGAATGTAAACCAAAAGTTAAAATTATTAATACATATTAAATAATTCTTGGTGGAAAAAAATATTGATTTTAAAAGTTAAAAATGCATTTTTTTACAAAATGGCGTCTGTTCCGGTGTCAATTTTAAATTGTAATCAATTTGATATGACGCGTACTTGCTTTTTGAATCAAATGGTGTCACTTTTGTAAAAATCAAATAATAATTGACTATTTTACAGGCAAAATAACGAAAACAGTGACTTATGCAAAATTTCCCATTTCTAGGTAACTGGTTATATTACAAACTAATTTTAACATACATTTTCTTGGTATGGATTATAGCTACAAGTTTATAAAATTTACGTAGAAATATTTTAAAATCTGAAAAGCCTGAATGGGTTGTAAATAGGTCAATTTTACACCTTTTTTCATCTCTTAATCGAATTTGCTCGAAAATGAAATCCAAATTAAAAAACCGATCACAACATTTTGTGCGGCTTTAAAGGGCACATTGTTTTAGTTATGGTACCTAACTGTCAAAATTGTAGTTTTTGGTAAAATTAAGCCACTATCGGTATAAAAAAAATGACAATTGAGACACCGGAGTAAATGAACTTTGTTTCATACAAATCGAATAATAAATAATTAATCTAGGACTGAAAAACTGAATTAGCCAATGGCGGCCAAGGAAAATTAGTGAGACAAAAAAAATTCACGTTTTTGCCAAAGTCAGATGACTCGTTAATTTTGTGTAAAACACGACTAAAAAATATTCATAAATAAAAAAGTTTTTTGTAAAAATTTAAATTTTCAAATTTCGAACGACAAAAGCCATAGATGAATGTTCGAAATTCAAAAATGTGAGATGGCCATTGTCTCGGAAAAGATTCAGGGTTTCGAAAAATTTGAATTGTTTTAAAATAGGTAGAGAATTGGCGAAATCACGGCCGCTTTTTGATTTATTGCTACCGTTCAAAATTCGGCCACTTCCGGTCTGCGCAGAAGTTTCAAAAATACTTTATCAAGTAACCACCACATGGTTTCCGGATAGAAAATTTGGTTCCAGATCGATATCTGTTTCCGATCATGGAGAAATAGGCTCCCGCAGTAAATAATAATAATAATAACTAGAAAGAATCTCGTACAAGGTGTACTATAATCCATTAATAAAAAGGTGTATTTTCATAGCTTCTCAGTGTATAAAACATTTTAATTTTTATGTTTCAGGTTTTAAAAAGATGTCCCATTTGCAACTTCGAAAAAAAAACCCAACAAAATCCACATAATTTTTATATTAAATTTCTTAGTTCTTTTTTGTATCTTAATGTCAATGAAAAAAAATGTAAAATCTATCTGCATTTCTAATTTGAAAACGATATTCTTATTCTTAGTAGGCATTCCTTTTGGTAGCCCTTCTTGTAACTTGCTAACCTGTAGGTCCAATATTCAATCTATTTTTTTTTTAGATAATATTTTTATTCATTAAATCTGAATTTGGATTGGGGAACAGGCTATGCCTATGTGTAACCCCTCTCTCTGATTTAGGTACATATACACATTATAAATATTTAGATACATACATACATACATAATTACATAATTATAGAGCATATATGATACATCATGGATAATATAGAGACTTAGATGATTATACAGAGTGCAGGGCTTGGAATGACTTAAGAGTTGTTTATGGAGATTTAAATCTTTTTGATAAGAAAATAAATTGTTGGACTTCTTGGAAAATAAGTTTCTTTATCTCTGGACTAAGTTTTGTTGACCCATACAACAGACAACTGATTGTTTTATGATTATGTTGAAGGTTATGGATTGTTCGTTTTCTTGCATCTGAATATAAGTGGCATACGAGTAAATAGTGTTCGGTATCTTCGAATTTGTTACCACAGAGGCAAGCAGGGCTATCATCGACGTGTCTGAGGAATTTATGGCCTTGTAGGTTCGAGCAGCATAATCTTAGTTTACAGTGGATTATTTGTAATTTTCGTATCCCTGTATAGTAATATGATGGCACGATGGTATCTAATTTATTTAGTGAATTTCCAAAGATAGCAAGGGATCGAGAGTTTCTAATTTCAACGTTAAGTTTGTTCCATTCTCGTATACTGGAAGGGATGAAGGACTCTGAGAAAATTTCAGTTCTGCATCTGGTTTCCTTTAGTTTATCTTTGTTTCTAAGGGTATAATTGATAGGGGTAGAGGACAGTTCTAATAGGTCAGAGAGATATGATGGAACAAGGTTGTTAGTAATTTTGTACATTAATTTTAATTTATGACGTCGACGTCTTTCCGAGAGTGGAACAAACCCAGTCTCTTTATAGAGTAAGGCATGGCTAGTACCTCTTACCGCCCCAGAGATAGTGCGCAGTGCATCTAATTGTAGGGATTCTAGTTTGTTAGCTAAATAATCACTGCACCCATCCCAGATAATGTCGGCATAATCAAAGTGTGGAAGGATAAAAGAAGAGTATATTATGTTTAAAGATTTTCTATTTTATCGATATTTTAGAGAACGAAGGCAATTTACTAGTTTGGATACTTTGCTTACAATGCTATCTATATGATTATTCCATTTACAGTTAGTTTGAAAGATTAGACCTAGATGTTTATGTTCACTTACTTCTTTGATTTGTACCTGGTTCATAAATAATGGTGGGTTAAATATGTGGGGTTTAGTAGTAATAGTCAGGGGCCTAGTACAGATCCCTGTGGAACACCAGCAGGGGTGCTTCTGGGGTCCGAGGAGGTGCCACTGATGGTTACACATTGTTGTCTATTTTTTAAATAATCTACGAACCAGAGCAGTAGATCTCCTCGAACCCCCGCAGCATCCAGCTTGTGACAGAGTCCGGCATGCCAAACCCTGTCAAAGGCCTTGCTGATGTCACAGAAGACTATTCTAGTATATTGATGTTGGTCAATGGCTCGACAGAAGAAGTGTATTAGGTCGATTAGTTGAAATATGGTAGAATCACCTGGAAGAAAGCCACTCTGGACAGGTGTTAGTATTGAGTTATCTCTAAGGAAGTTAAAGACATGTTTGTGGATGATTTTTTCAAAAATTTTGACTATTATACTTAAGAGGGAGATTGGTCTATAATTACTACAACCGTTTGTAGAGCCTTTTTTGAATGTTTGGTACAATGTGTAGATCTAATGATAATTTAAAAAGTTGGCAAAGTGGATGACTGATTTCTTTTGAGATGTATTTTAGAATTCTCGCGTTTATTTCGTCGGGTCCTGGGGCTTTTGTAATATCTAGGCTGTCTATTATGTCTTTAACTTCCTCTGGATTTGGTACAATCTTATCGATGCTGTTAGGGTTCATAACAAGCAGTGGTAGAGATTTATTAGTGCTATCTAGTTGTGATTGTTTGATAAAGAATGAGTTTAAAGCATTTGCTTTTTCGGATTGAGTAAACACAGTGTTACCGTTAACTGTTAAGGGCGGAGGTTCGTTTGTAGAAGCAGCGTGTGTTTTAGTATATGAATTAATAAGTTTCCACCAGGTTTTTGTTCCAAAGTTTTCTGTGTCACTAATTTGTTTGTCTATTTTGTCAAAGTAATCATTTTTGCTATTTCTAATTAAGTCTATGTAGTCATTTCTAATTTTCCTGAAATTTTGCCAATCAGAGTCTGAATTCCTATTTACCGCTTTTTTGTGTAATCTATTTTTTTTTCTTTTTCATACGTCTTATTGCGCCATTCATCCAGTGTTTGTCATGTTGCTTAATAGTCACTATTTTCCATGGTATATTTGCTTTTGCTATATTGATCAATGAGCTTGTAAATTGAACACACGATGCTTCTACATTTGAACTATTGATAAGATTGTACCATTTAGTATCTATAACTTCCCTTTTTATGCCCCCAAGGTCTGCGTTTTCGTAATTCCATACCGTTCGCTTGAAGCTGTGTTGTTTTTGTACGTTAAATGCCAATTTGCAATATACCGGACACTGGTCACTACAGAATTTGTCAAGTACACCATTTTCAGTTGTTCGTAATGTAGAGCTGGTTAATATCAAGTCTATTAAAGACGTGTGGTTTTTGCTGGAATAATGGGTAGGTTTATTTATCAGCTGGGTAAGGTCGAATATATTTATAGCATCGTGAATAAAACTTTTAGATTTTTTTAACATATCAATATTGAAGTCACCTAAAATTATGCATTTGTCCAAGGGGTCGGTTATAGCGTTTTGAAGAGAGTTAAATATTTGTTGGTTTGTACTAGAAGTTGATGAGGGTGGTCTATATTCAATCCCCATTTAGACAAGAAATATTCACATTTTCCAGCTTGGTTTTTCTCAAGGTTTAAGGATGATGGGTGACCCAATGATTAACGCTGTGGATGCGAGTCATTGATTGTAAATGACAAGGACTAGGGCCTTTCCTACCTTGCGGATTTCCTCCCACTGCAAAAGGTTCTATCACACAGTGAAACTGCTATGTGAAACCCTAATAAGCTTTCATATGTAATACATATGAAAGCTTAATAATATTAATTTTAACAGAAACAATAAGCTTGTTAAACTACTTTAACGTGCGTTAACGTGGATTTTTCACCTTTTCTCATATTCAGTTCAAAATGGTGACCATCACTTAACCGAAATCAAAATTCTGATCCGAAAGATTTTTAGGCTTTCCTTCAAGGATTCAGAAAATGTAATTCCCATGTCTGTAAGTAAAATATTGCAAAAGCCTTGTTGATTTTTCACGTTTCAAGATGGTGGCACTTCCGGTTCTTTCGACAAACTGCATATTTTGTGAACGAATTAGTAATTTCTCAGCTAGTATAGAAAAAAGATTCAAGCAAATCTGACCTGGGGATCACTTGGCTAAGTGTGTAAGACGCTGGGTCGCTAGCCTGGAGGTCGGGTGTTCGATTCCTGCATTGGCCGAGAAAGTTCATTTGATTTTCCGGCGTGGTTTCCCCTTGTCAGTGATGCAGGATGAAGGGCCTGACAAGGACAGCTGTCTAGTCGTTGGGATGGGACGAAAAATCGAGGTCCCGTGTACACATTGGCGTGCACGTAAAAGATCCCTTGGCAGTTGGAATTCTATATAAGAGTAGGCCGTAGCGCCGCTGCCCGGGCAAAATTTCCCTCATAGCACACTGTATGGCGTATGCCCGTCTTCATTAGCCCAGGTTAGGAGCAGAAAAGTAGAACGTTAAACACCATTTCATTTCATTTCAAATCTGACCTATATTGTGTCAATTTTTTTTTAAATTTTGATCCTTAATTTCTCCAAGGGGAGATAATTTAGAAAATTTATACTGCCATCTTTCAAGTCGCATTAGTAAGATCTACTTACATACTAAATTTCATGAAAATCGTGCGACTATTAAAGAAGTTGTCAAGTTGGTCTCAACTTCCGGTTCGAAATCAAAGCGACGAATTTTCGAAATTCGAAAATCCTAAATTGCTGATTTGAAGTAAATGTTTCAAGGTACTCAAAAAAAGAATTAGTAAAATATATCAAAAGGTCACACAGTTACAGCTATTTGGGTCAATTTTTTATCAGTAAATTTCGGTGATTTCGGATTCGTAAAACGTTTTTAAAATATTCGGATTCCAAAGCCACCACCCATTCTTGGAAGGAGGCTAACCAGGAATGTATTAATTTCGGAAATCGGAGACGAATTCACGAAACAGCGGCCAATTTTGATTATTTTCAAGCCGTTAATGGGATTTTTTTCACTCGTAAACAAATTTGTCGGCACGAAAAACTTCAAAGGCGAAATTCGAAATTTTGAAATATTCAAATAGCAAATATTCAACCATAAGCCAGGCTATCCAGAAATGTATTAATTTTAGAAATAGGAGACGAATTCTACAAAGTACGGCCTATTGTGTTTATTTACTAGCTCGTTCATGTAGAATATTCACTATTTTTCATATTCAATTCAAAATGGTGATCATCAATTGACCGATATTGAAATTCTGCTCCGATAGTTTTTTTTAGGGATTCATTCAAGGATTTAGAAAATATAACTCCCATGTCTGTAAGTAAAATAACGCAAAAGCCTTATTGATTTTTCACGTTTCAAGATGGTGGCACTTCCGGTTCGTTCAATAAACTCCATATTTTGTGAACGAATTAGTAATTTCTTAGCTAGTATAGAAACAAATTTCAAGCACATCTGACCTATATTTTGTAAAAAAAAAATTAAATTTTGATCCTTAATTTCTCCAAGGGGAGATAATTTAGAAAATTTCTACTGTCATTTCTTCAAGTCGCATTAGTAAGATCTACTTACATTTCAAATTTCATGAAAATCGTGCAAATATTAAAGACGTTGTAAAGTTTGTCTCAACTTCCGGGATGAAATCACAGTGACGAATTTTCGAAATTAGAAAATCTGAAATTGCAGTTGAAAATCATTTTCGTCAAGGTACTCAAAGAAAAAAGAATTGATCTAATAGGTCCAAAAAACACAAAGTTACGACTATGTCTTGTCAGTTTTTTCTTTCGTAAAATTCAATGTTTTAGAAAGATCCTATGGTTAGATTCTGAGAAATCCGATTTGCAGAATGGACACACAAAATAATTATAATAATAATCTTAACAGTAACAACAAGCTTTCATATGAAATATGAAAGCTTAATAGTCAGAACAAAAACAATAGTGTTTCATACACGCTAAGAAGTGTGAAACCCTAATAATTTTGATAATCACAATAGGCTGTCAGACGAAAGTCTGAAAGCCTAATAATAAGAATAATCGGAATAAAAACGATAGTGTTTCACACAAGCTACGCAATGTGAAACCCTAATAATAATATTAATCTTAACAAAAACAATAAGCTCCAAAATTTTGTTGATGCCTATTATGTTTTGAATGTTTTAAAAGACGCAATCAGTCTACCTCCATCATTGACCATATTTTATTTTGTATTTTAATTTTAGTAGATTTCAGTGTTTCAGTATTTCAGTAGATTAAACACAGCCCTGTGAGAGCCCCGTTATATGCCGGTTGCGCCGGTCTCCTGATTCTTACCAGTAACGCTGGCATCAGGGTGGTACGAATTAGTGGAAGGCACGATTAGGCCAACTCCTCCCTAGGTAACAAAAAATCGCATCATAAAACAGCAAGTATCATCAAAAGCGAGTTAATAAATCTCTGAATAGTTCGAGTTGAAGTTCCAGGTTTAACCGCTATGTGTCCTAATCACCAAACGAAATGGATGCCACGCAATTCTCGGACAGGCTGTAATCTGAAAAGTGTCTATCCTTTCCAAGAGCTATCCATCTCGTTGGAAGGGCTAAAAATCTACTTGTTTCTGAGCTTACTTTCATTCCAGGGTCAAATATAATCACTTGAACCATAATAATATTCAACATATTCCATCATAATCCGAGGGCCGCACACAGGATATTTTTTCTGGATTACTTTTCGAGCTTTATTCCCCAACTCGTTAACCAGTTTTCCTTGAGAAAACCCCAACTTTCGCCCAATTGTCCATGAGGAAACTACATATTCTATCTTACTGCATTGACGGGAAGTGGTAAACTGGACGTCTGTGAAAAGGGTTGATCCATAAATTTTCAAGGAAGCAATTGTTGTTTTTGTTTGTGAAATAGAGGACTCTAGCCGATGAGGCTACTTTCCCACCGAGAACCTCAGGCAACCAATTTGTTTTATGTACTACTATCGTAATAAAACATTACTATATTAACCACTTCCTGGTGGCTGAAGACTTACACCGAATGCGTTATCGGAAATAAATGTCCCCGAGAAAATGTTTTTTCCGATAATCGATATTCGAGATGTCTTCTGTTGCACAAATTATGCTACACTGTGTAAGAACTTGCATCCTTTGATCTGAAGATTGTAGATGGAAAAGTATCATTTGCACTATTTCAAAGTAAACCTGCATTTTCGTATATCATCCCGTAATTTGTGATTAATGACAATGACTGTGGAAATAATATGGGTTGAGGAATGGAAGATCTATGTTCGTCAAGTGACTGGACAATTCCACCCCCGTCCCACCCTGACGATGATCCCTCCCGGAGCGGCGCGGCGCGGCGCGCTCTCTAAAAAAAATCTCGGGCACAGTTTACTCTTCTAAGTTTTCCGGTAGCTATTTAGTGATGCGGAGTTTGGTCCTCGTGTGTGGTTTTGGACTAGGTGAGCGCCGATGAAATAAGTTCATTAACATACAAGCGAGCGATCGCCTACGGTCAAAGAAAAATTTCTTTTCAGATTTTTTTTAAGAATTTCTTCTCCCAAATTTCTCTCAAAAAAAAATTCAAATTTTTATTCCAGTAAAATTATTTCCTACGGAATGTTTTTTTTGTAAAACCAATTTTTCGGAAAAATTTAATTTTTTTATTTGGCGGGGGGGGGGGGGGGACAAAATTTTTTTCGTCCAAAAAATTTGGGAGAAAAAAAATCGGATTTTTTTTTTTGGGGGGGGGGGGGAGGAGGGGAGGCTATTTGTAAAACGAACATAACCTTGACCTCCCTTCAACGGCGCTCACTTGGTCCAAAACCGCACACAGAGGATCAGGCTCCGTGTTACCTATTTAGGGTGTTTTCCGGTATTTAGGATGTTTTCCGGTATTTAGTGTTTTTCTGGTGTTTTCCGGTATTCAGTATAAAATGGTGTTTTCCGGTTGTTTTCCGGTGTTTTCCGGTTGTTTTCCGGTGTTTTCCGGTATATAGTATTGCCGTATTCCAGTCATTCAAGAGAGGGTGAGTTAGACAAATACCCAAGGTTGCACAAGACAAATATCTGAGTTCCAGTTAACTATTAGAAACATTTGCTTTCAATGCACAGTGGTCCGATAGTTGATTGTGTTTGACCGTGTCTACTTTTTGTCCTTATCAGAATATAAGGGGAAGAAAATCATCGGGTTGGAACACCTTTTGGTTGAACCTTTATTTATCTTTATATCTGATAAAGTTGACAACGAAAACCTATATTTCAATGTATTGCACATCGTATTATGGATCATTATGAGTTTACCTAAAAAACGATCCACCATTGTGAATTTGGCCCCTAGCGGAATTAGTCGTCACTTTTAGGAAAACAGATTATATCGAGCATTAATAAGATCTAAACTCGATTATGGGTGTATTGTGTATGGGTCAGCCCGCGAGTCTTATCTCAAAGAGCTTGACACCATTCACAACCAAGGACTTAGAATCAGTCTAGGAGCATTCCGAACATCTCCAGTGCAGAGTTTATACGTCGAGGCGCACGAGCCCTCATTGCACGACAGACGTGATAAACTTGGACTGCAGTATGCTACAAAAATTGCATCTCTGCCTCATCATATTTCATTTAACACCATATTTAGACCCTATCATGAACATCTATATTTACTGAAAACCAATGTTATTCCATCCTTCGGTATTCGCATTCAACCCCTTTTGTCTCAGGCTGGTATCAGTCAAGACAGTATTGCGAATACCCCTTTCTTCGAGACACCACCATGGTCTATATCTCCCCCCAAGATCGATCTCGATCTTACAAAAAACAAAAAGAAAGATACTAGTTCCACAGTGTTTCAATCTCTCTTCAGAGAGAAAAGGTCTAAATATGGTGATTATGCTCCAATTTATACAGATGGTTCCAAAGATGGCGATCGGGTAGCATCGGCTACTGTCACGCCATCTGAGACCATTTCTGTTCGTCTTCCTCCTGCTGCTTCCATATTTACTGCTGAACTCCAGGCCATCTTTCAGGCTTTGGAGTATATCAAATCCTCTTCATCCTTAAAACACATTATATTTACTGATTCTTTGTCCTCTTTACAGGCAATAAACAATAAGCAGCTTGTACACCCTTTAGTAGCAGACATTTATCGTCTGCTACTATCACACGAGTTTAACGGCAAGGACACTGTCCTTTGCTGGCTCCCCAGTCATGTTGATATTAAAGGGAATGATCAAGCAGACTTAGCTGCCAAGTCTGCTTTAGATCTTCCCATATCACAATTTCTTTTACCTTTCACCGATTTTAAATCGTCCATTAAATTATTTGTATATGACCGCTGGCAACGGTCTTGGGATCTTGCAGACACAAACAAACTTCATCACATTAAGCCTCTCTTAGGAGACTGGCCAAGCTCCTATAGAACCAGCAGGAGAGATGAAGTGGTTTTGTGTCGCTCTCGCATTGGTCATACTGTTTTAACACACATTTTCATCTTAAAGCGAGAGCCTCAACCACAATGTGTTCACTGTCATGTTCCTTTGACAGTGAAACACATCTTGATTGAGTGCAATCATGTCAAACATATTAGATCTAAATATTACCGTTGCCAGTCAGTACGTCAGCTATTTGCTCAACCGGAGCTTTATGATGAATTGCTAGCATTTTTAAAAGAGACAAACTTTTATTCAAAATTTTAATTGTATATATTTATCATATATTGTTTTTTAAATATTTATATATGTAAAGGAATTGATATATTTATTTTGAAGTATATTTTCTGTGATATTTGTTTTTATTTACATATATGAATACATTCCTGTGATATTGTTTTAATTTGTCTTGTTAAATTCACCATATGTTTGGCGCAATATAGCCCGGTTGGAGCTGACGTGGCATTCAACAACATTTCATTTCATTTCATTTCTTTTAGGAAAAATACTCAAACTCATTAGATTCAGCGGGTCAAATTAAAAAAACGTTAGATGGACTATATTTTCAGGTTTGACGACCTGCTGCCGGACTATGATTGTCATGGTATGTAAGGGTACCTTGGCATCAATGGCAATTAGATTATCCTTATACACTTAAAATAAAAATTGAGGAGATAGCCGATGGCGTCAGTCTTACATTATCGATAACAAATGTTAATTTGATTTTCGGTATATTTGCTATTTTAGGGTGAGTATCATTGATTTATCAAAGTATGCGAGGCTCTTCTCTAGAAATGCTGTTAAAGATACATTCCCGCGTACAAACTGGGTGATTTGATGATATATTTGGACTAAAAACATATTCAAACTAATTAATTTATCATCATTTTGCTTCAAATCCTTCTCAAAAAATTGTAATTGCCAAGAAATACTCTGCTATAAAAATCGATTAAAAGAGGTCGTGTTTGTGTCACGTGACTGTTGTTAGTTAGTTGTATTTTACGTCCGCTTCCACCGAGGGGATATCGCAGACTTACCTCTCTCGGTACTTATAGCAACGGGGGCGAAGTCGGAGGAGAATTCGTTGTATACACAAGACGATGTTGTCTTTTATCGCTAACTATTTACTACAAATATCAAATCCTAATTAAATTCTCGGATTATCCACTGTCCGCGTCTTTTTCCGTGATTTTTTATCTCAGAAAGTGTTGTACGTCTAACTCTTCATTAAGTTTATCAACATGTACAACAACGCTCAATCTTCGCGTGCTACCTTCGACGTCACGCGTGTAGGTATTCCTAATCGTCGGGCTGATTAGGGGAACCCTTACATTTTTGTCCTGTATACGCTCCATGAGTAATTTTCAGGGAATCCAGTATTTTTCTAGTAAGATTGGATATCTCTACTTTCCGTATATACCAAAATTGCCATACTTTTATTGGAAATAACCACTCGATAAATACTTTTCTGGGAACTTATCTTTAAGGTAAAGAATTTGTTTTCAGTATAATGCTAGTCTACAATAATTACTGATACAATGTGTGATATATTCTAAGCAGCAAAAGAAACGTCAGGTTGGCAACCCTAACCCTTGCCAAATGTTTTTATTGTATATTTTTGACCACATTTTCAACTTTACCTGAGCAATAAGGCTCCTTCCGAAACACAGAATTGAACTCAGGAAATGTTCTCAAAAACGGAACCTGACTTCTGAGATGTTAATGTGTTCTTCATGATTTTCATGTAACTCATGCTGCACGTGCTGTTCACCGGGACCAGCCCTATAAAATGCACCCCCATACCTGGTTGAATCATTCACACTTCAACGTCAGCAGCATGCCACGACTCACGGCAGCTCAGGGAAACCAGCCGCTTGGATGACTCGACGCTGGCCACACTGCCCAAACCGTTGCCAATCACTTCCAGGTCAATGTTCGGACCATCTACAGGCTTCAGCAACGCTTTCGGGCCACCAACACCACGGATGATCGCCCCCGAACTGGTAGACCAAGGGTTACCACAAGGCGACAAGACCACAATGTTGTGCGACAGTACGTGCCGAATCCCTTCACACAGGCATCTGAGACAGCACGTCAGACAGTGGGAACACACGGAAGACCCACCAGTACCAATACAGTGCGCCGACGTGTCACCAGAGAGAACATCCAATGCCGTAGACCTTACCGTGGACCGATCCTCACTCCTCGCCATCGACATGAACATCTACAGTTTGCCCAACAACACCAGAACTGGAGAACTGTTCTGTTCACAGATGAGAGTCGGTACTGCGTATCAACTGCAGATGACAGGACCAGAATATGGCGTCGACGTGGCCAGCGTTATTCTGACCAATGTTTCATGGAACGAGACAGATGGGGAGGTCCAAGCATAATGGTTTGGGGTGGAATCGGCCTGACCCCGAGATTGGGCCCTGTGGTGTTCCAAAATCTTGGTCCAGGGAAAGGGGGCGGCATCACAGTATAGTGCGCTACATCGATCAAGCTCTCAGACCCCACGCCATACCACATTTCGCACGTCATCGAAACAACGTTTTCCAGCATGACAACGCTGCCCACACCGCCAGAGTTACTCGGGACTTTCTACAGCAGAACGGTGTCAACGTTATGCACTGGCCAGCCCTTAGTCCGGACTTAAACCCGATTGAACATCTTTGTAATGAAATTCAGAGTAGACTTAATAACGTCGTACCGAGACCAAACTAAACCGATGGATTGCGCCAGGCTTTTCTGAGAGTGTGGTTCCGGGTGCCAATGGCGTTCATCAATCGTCTGGTCCACTCCATGTACAGACGCTGCGCTGCTGTTATTGACACTCACGCTGGACACACCAGATACTGATGTATAGTCTGTGTACAGACTCTAAACCTTCTCGTGATGTCTTGGAATTGTGATGAATTAATCACTAATGTGTTAACTAATGTGTCAACATACTGTTCACCAAGAATTGCTTTGATCCATTTAGTACAGTGGTTCTCAACCTTCTTTTTTGCCAACGGCACACCTTGGAACGCACGAAGAAATAGCTGCACACCTGGCTAAATATATATGAAAAATATCTGAATTTTGCAATATAAAAAGATGGTTAAGTCAGACGGCATACAACCGTAGACGGAGACTAGTCATAAACACTTAGAATGACTCAAACAAAATGACGAAAAACACAGCTATGAACTTATCAGTGGATACTCAATTGGGATCACCTGTTTTTTCACGTTTTCTTAGTGTGCCGCGAAACACTTTTGCGGCAAACTTAGGAAGATCTCGCGGCACACTTAGGAAGACCTCGCAGCACACTTGTGTGCCGTGGCACACTGGTTGAGAATCACTGATTTAATAAGTCGTTTTCTAGAATGATTTGATTAAAGTGCCTCTCTGATTTCCAAATCGTACTGACGTTTTTTTTTTTTTGCTGTTTAGTATAATAATAAAATTAGCAGCTAATTATAATATAACAGGGACAATCTGTTTCTGACTTCATACGGTTAACGGTCAAAGTACATATGAGGTAATTTTCCATGTAAGGATCTAAATTACAAAATAGCTCAAAATAAATAGATGACACTTAATAATTACTTCGCCTACGCAAAATATGCTCGTGATTGAACTTAGTCAAAGAGAGAGAGAGATAAATAGAGTTTAACGTCCACAAACGAGGTCATTTCGGGACTAACATATCACGTTTGATGTTGTTTACAATTTTAAAATTGATACCTTGTTCTCCTACAGTTGGCCATTTATCACGACCGAGATCAAGTCAGCCGTCACTTTCTCATCCTTTACTAAGAATACCCACCCTTCACTAACTTCGAATCAAGTTGGCCGTCACTTACAAATTCGCTGGATGACCATGACTTCAGTGAAATCACGTGCTCGGTATGGGCTAATCCGAGATCCGAGCCTTCGATAAATAAAATGAATTGAAAGTAGTCTATTTTTAGTAACCCATTTCTTTGCTCAAAATAAAAATGCTTTTATCTCTTCTAAAGTATGTAATCATGAATGTGCCAGATAATAACAAGTAGATTTAAAGAGCCATAGAAACCTACTTTCCGGTGATGTACGACACAATAAATGGAATTTCGTATTAAGACACGTATTTTGACATTAAACACTCGCCCCACCCCCACACTATCTTTAATTCAGCCAGTGAAGGCTACCAAACTTGTATCAATTTGAATTTAAAAAGTATATATGCATTCCGCCGAAAATATAATAAATACATTTCAAGAGAGGATTGACTTTACTTTTCAGTATAGATCTACGGTATTTTGGATAAATCCCCGCATTTTTATTTCAAATACCCCCCCCCCCCCCCCACACACACACACACACAAACACACACTTTTCACTTTCTAAGGCATGTAAATATAAATGTGCCAGAAAATTATTTATATGTTTGAATAGCTACGAGAACGTACCTAAAAACGCCGAGATATACTGATGTGCTTGTTTTTAGCTACGATTGGATGCCTTTAGTTCCAAGTGGCAAACTCAATTTCTTTATAAATGTATGTGCCATCTTAAAAATAAGTTAATTTTATACTATTAGTACTTATTACACATACGCAGTCCAATCTACTGAAACAACATTCATTTATCAGCAAATATTGACAATAAAGTAAATCAAGCGTTGTTTTTATCAAAATTGATTCGGACCTTCATAATTACGGCGTATTACAACTGCGCAACTCTGATCAGATTAGTACTTTGATTGGCTATTGTACACGAGGCCTTTATGTGTTACAGACGTAAATTTAAAATGTCGGAAAAAGCAATCTACTGTGGCTTTGATTTAAAAAGAGGGGATTTGTACCCGTTTCAGGTAGGATTATATGCTTAATTGTATTTGGTTGTGGCAGAAATATTATAAATAACAATAATCAATCGTTGTTTTGATTAAAAATATTGTCAATTTTGTTACGTTGAAGTTAATAGCACCATTTCTTATCTCGAAACACGGAGGGTTGAGAGATAAGGTTTGTTATCTAATGTTTGAAAAGAACGGTGAGCGTGCTTTCTACTGATATGTACCATGATATTTGGAATTTCGTTTTAAGACCCGTATTTTTACTTTAAATACCCCCCCCCATCATTTAATAGATTTTTGTACCGTTCGTCTTTGATCACCTCTCAAGGCAAGTAAATATGAATGTGCCAGAAAATTATTTATATATTTTTGAAAAGAGCAGTGAATGTGCTTTCTACTGATATGTAGCATGATATCTGGAATTTTGTATTTAGACCCGTAATTAGACATTGAATACCTCCCCCCCACGTAATTACTTTTTTTTGTAAACAATATTTTATTTCAAATTTATGAAAAGGGATCAGGGAACAGACATAGCCTATATCAACCCTCTCCTCGTACAAAGAATATAAAACATATAATAAACAGATCTGCTATGTACAAACTATTAAATAATGGTGAAAAACATATAAATTAGATAAGTTATATACACACTATTTATAACAGGTGAAAAAGAGAGAAAGTGTTATTTTAAAATTGTTCTGAGTAAATCAGATATTGAATCGTCTGGTGAAATCGAAGTATTCATGAATTAATTTAAAGATGTTATTGATGTAGCCTGATTTTCTATGCCAAAAAGAAGTTGTTTAATAGTTTGCTGGTGAGATGGTAAAAGATTTATAGTGTTTTTCCGTGCATCTGAATACAGTGGACACCAGCAGAGAAAATGTTCAGAATCTTCAAAGCGGTGACCACAGCTGCATAATGGATCCTCGGAGATATATCTACTATGTATAATCTGGTTCTTTCTTTTGCCCTGTAGAAATGAATTTGGAATAATAGGATCGTTTAGTTTTAGATTGTGTTTGAAAGCAGTGAGAGACGGAGAAATTCTAATATAGATATCAAGTTTGTTCCATTCTTTTGTTGATGAGGGTCCGAAAGAGTTCGAAAACATTTTTGTTCTACATTGGTATTCTGAAAGATTGTCATTGTTACGAAGATGATAATTATTGGGTCGGTACAGTATTAAGTCTTTTAGGTACGCAGGTATCAGATCATTAATGATTTTATAAATACGGAAATCAGGTTGAAGCCCTAAAAACTAACTTGCCATCAATCCAGACATTAACTGATAATATGAAACAACAATCACTGTTAGATTTCGGACTCCTCACATCAACACCGAAAATATGGTAAACTGTGTAATTTAAAATCTCCTTGTTCACGTTTAAATATTTTCTCATCTTGTTACATATTCCTGGTAATATTCGAATAATTACTATTACTTAATTATTTCCATTTAATGTCCGATTATTGTCTCATAAGACCTAATTATTAATGTAAATATAAGCGTTTATCCTAAATGTAAGAAAAAGTCTATGTTATAATTTTTTGGATATTTATTTAATTATCCCAATTGTGTAAAACTCCACTCACATTTCAGTTGGACAGATTCAATAAAATACAACGGGTGCTGTTTGAACTTCATTGACCGAAGTTAAAGCTTCGCGGGGCTAAATGGGAATCCCAGTTCTTAATTTTCATCTTCAAACGAATCATAGTTGATACTGGTTATAGTATCATTCTTGCCATATATTATATCAAACGACCAACTTATAAACGCAATTATAAGTGTTTTGTCAAATGATAAGTAAAATGTCGTGTAATAAAGATATTAGATATTTGTTTAATCACTTCATGTGTGTAATAGAGCGTTCATGGATCTTGCGATTGGTCAGATTTTTGCACGTTGACAAAGCACAACCAATGACTGAACATAATGCATACTGTTCGAAGCTTCGCGGAGCCAAATAAGACTATCCGCTTTTTATTCTATCGTTCTTCAACATCCCACCCCCTTGCTCACAACCTCACCTATCACACTAAGGGTAAACGACAATTATGAATGTTATATACGACGTATTCACTAACCCTGGTGATCCTACTTTCATCGCCATAACAAAAGTAACGTAAAATATTGAGAGTCATGTGTGTTCTTCAAGCAAAATATCCCTACCATGCAGCTTATTGAAAATATCGCTCACTGATGTATTTACAATTATTAGTGTTTCTAAATGTTGCACTTGGTAACTTGACTAGTTTAATAACAGCTCCGATTAAAATAATTACATGGCAAATTGCTGGTCAGTATTAAAATGTTTAAACTAAAGAATAAAATACAATCAAAGTATCTCAGAAATGTGAAGGTGAATTTAGTTAGTATTATGTTAAATGCGATTCTCAGTTATGTAACTCTCTTCGAACCAACATTACACGTATATGAAACCATATAAATTATATAAATATTAGTATTATATTTGTGCTATATTTGTGCTATATATGCTATGTTCTTCTTACCGGTTTCAACCATCTTTCTTTTTTAAATTTATGTTTGGAGGTGTAATTTTTATGTACTGTTATGTATATATATATATACTTTGAACATGGTACTAACTCGGGATTCTTTGAAGCTATTAATGTAAAGAAAATGTTAACGACACAAGCAAATAAGCAGAAACCACACTAAAGCACATGAAACCTATATCAGACATGTACAATGGATAAAAAAAGTCAATAAAATGTAACTATGACCATATCATATAAGTATTACATGCTGATATTCATCATATTTATATGATTATTTTTATATTATAGCTTAAGACTAGATGCCATTTACGTACTGTATTAAAGAAACAAATAATATATGTGGAAATGTACAATATATTTACTTTAAAGGCTCAATACCACTCTTGTTGTAACTGGATAATATTCCCCAATCTTTATTCTGGTCAACAAATTGTACTAGTTTACAATATTCCAATTAATTGATGGTACAAATTATATCTTAACACACCTAATTTAAAAAATTGGAAAAATTCAACTAAATCATTTGAAATGCCTAACGTAAAGCTTTTCAAATGTGACTTGGATTTAAAAATATTTTTGACCCCTCTGGACAAGTAAAATAGGATTTAATGGATAATTTATACAACAGGTAGGACACTAACACATCTAGTACTTAGAATAAGGCTATTTTTTTTATTTTCTGGAGCTGTCAAGCCAGCAAGAGTGTTATTGTCTCTTTAATATCACAATTAGTAGGTATAAACTCAATAGAACTTTTAGTCATATCAATTGTCTACTTTTAAAATATAAAATTTACACAATTTTTGACGGAGAATAATTTGAAAAATAATGGATTAAAATCCTCTCTCCGGATTCGATCATCAATTGCGGACACTCAATGTGTCATGCTAATGTAACAAACCATTGTAAATATAATTCTGTTGTTAACCAGCTCATGTATATATGTTCGAATGTCTCTAACAATTACTTTGTGTGTGGAAATGTTATCACTTATACATTATACAAGCTATGTAATGTGTCGAATTGTCCTGTCCTGGCCATGTTCATAGTGTCCGATACACATGATTAAAGTGTATCATTACATTATAAATCAACAGGACATTTTGACACATGTCATAGCATACCAGGTAAATACCTTAACATATGTATCTAAAATATCTTTACTTCTAATTAAGACATTATTATTAAGGGGGTGTATTGAGTCAAACCCAGGACCAAACGAAAAACGAATCGTCTCGAAAAAAATATCAATTGTTCATAACAATGTATGTAGTATATTACCGAAAATATCAACAATCGAAGCAGAATTAAGTAATTATGATATTATATGTATAACTGAGTCACACCTGGATCATTCTATTTCTGATTCCAGAGTATGATTACCAGGTTATCATACTCCTGTACGGTTAGATCGAAACAGACACGGTGGTGGTATAATAATATTTATAAAAAGTAACCTTTCTTTTCATGTAAGAAATGACCTGCGCCATAACGATTTAGAAATAATTTTTGTCAGTATTAGTAATTCTAAGAGTACGTTTCAAATAGGAGTTCTATATCGTCCACCAAACACACCAATTTCCTTTTGGGATTCATTTTATGATACAATAAGTAAAGCCTTAGACAGCGGTACCCCCTTCCCCTTGATATTAACAGGGGATTTTAATATTAATGTTTTATCTAATTCCAGTAATGCCAAAAAACTAGACGTAATATTACAACGCTTTGATCTAGTAAATCTCATATATGAACCAACTAACTTTACAACCCATCCCGGAACATGCATAGACCTGTTTATTACAAATAAAAGGTATCTTATTTCTAAATATACAGTATTGCACCCTATATGTAGTACTCATTCGTTAATAACTGTAGAAATTAACTTTAACACCTATAAACAATTATCATATAGACGGAAAATCAAAAACTATAACCAGGCTAATTTTGAAGGATTATGTAACTCTCTTAAACAAATAGAATGGTCAACAACGGTTTTTAAGAGTAAGGATATAAACAAATTATATAATGATTTTAAAAATGTCCTTGACGAAAACACATCAAAATTCATTCCTAGTAAAGTAGTCACAATTAGACCCAACGATAAACCTTTTATGAACAACTGCATACGCCTAAAAATTGAACAAGGAAACCGAGCCCATAAGCATGCCAAAAAGTCAAATAACCCAAACCATTGGCTAAACTTCCGTAAAATTAGAAATGAGGTAATTTCACTCATACGTCAAGCGAAAGATGATTTTAAATCAAAAATCACTAATAAAATAAATAATCACAAAGTCACATCAAATCAGTGGTGGAAATTAGTAAAATCAGTTGTGAAAATGGAAAACGTAAACAGTAATAATCAAACCCCAATTAACTTCAATGGCAAAATTTATTATCATCCATTTGATAAGGCGACGGTATTAAATTCATACTTTACATCTGTTTCAAAACTAGATACCTCACATGAATTACCTCCCTTTGATGTACGCTCTGACATCACAATGAATGATTTTATCGTAACTGAACAAGAGGTCAAAGATCAATTAAAATACTCGACTCTTCAAAGCCACCAGGACCAGATGAAATCAGCCCACCAATTCTAAAAAACATATCTCCCGCCATTGTAATTCCATTAACTCGTCTATTTAACCTGTGCCTTATAACTAAACAACTTCCAGACATATGGAAAACTTCACATGTCATAGCCGCCTTTAAAGGGAAGGGTGATCCACAATTATCAGAAAATTATCGCCCCATTTCCTTAACGTGCACAATTTGTAAGATTTTTGAAAAAATTATCCTAAAACACCTGTACAACTTTATTAAAAAATATGATTTATTATCTAAACATCAGTCAGGATTTAAAAAAAAATGATTCAACAATAAACAAACTTCTTGAGATATATAATATAATCATAAGTAATCTAGATAAAGGGAAAGAGCTTAGCTTTGTATTCTGTGATATTTCTAAAGCGTTTGACAAAGTCTGGCACATGGGAATTATATATAAGCTGCGACAGTATGGTGTTAGTCTAAACCTATGTGACTGGATATACAATTATTTAACAAATCGTAAACAATGTGTTGTCCTTGAGGGTTTTCAATCACCTTATTTGTCAGTTGAATCCGGGGTTCCCCAGGGATCAATACTTGGTCCGTTTCTATTCTTAATATATATAAATGGTATTCAGACAGTCTAGAAAACAATGTACGATTATTTGCTGACGATACGTTCTTATTTGCAATTATTACTGATAACCCTTTAGAAACTGCCAATTCAATCAATAGTGATCTGAGGCTAATATCAACGTGGGCAAATAAATGGCAAATAAAATTTAACCCAAATAAAACTAAAAACTTAATATTCACACGTAAAAAAACTAATCATCCTAATCTTATGTTTGAAAACAAAATTATTGATAAAGTTTCGTCACACTGCCACCTGGGACTAACATTTCATCTAAACGGAACATGGTCAGAACATATTTCTAAAATTCACAAAAAAGCTTGCAATAGATTCAACATAATACGCCAATTAAAATTTAAATTAAACAGATCTACGTTATGTACGATATTTACGTCATTTATACGTCCTCTTTTGGAGTATGGGGATAGTATATGGGATAATTGTAGTATTAAAGATTCGGAATTACTTGAGAATATCCAACTAGAAGCAGGGAGAATCATAACTGGTCTGCGCCGAAATTCCCACAGAAAACATGTTTATGACGAATTAGGGTGGGAACCACTGTTCAAACGCCGTCAAAAGCATAAACTCGTCTATTTTTATAAAATCCTTAATTGCTATAGTCCCCAGTATCTATCCGATATTCTAATGGAAATACAACCCGAAAAAAATTATTACAATCTTAGAAACCATCAATTGAAAATACCAAAATGTAAAACGTCTTCTTATATAAAAAGTTTTTTCCCAAACACAATAAAACTATGGAATAGTCTTCCTGCGCACGTGCAGTTATCACCGTCTCTCAATACTTTTAAGTCTAGTCTCCTGAGTCAGTATCCTATACATAAAAAACCTAGTTACTTTCATTATGGAAACCGTAAGAAAAATATCATTCACTGTCAGTTAAGAAATAAATCTAGTAATCTCAATAATCATCTTTTCCACCACTACCTATCTGAATCAAAAAAATGTCCAAAATGCAATTCTTCGGATGAAGATAATTTCCACTTTTTCTTCTCTTGTCCATCTTATTCAGCTATCAGAATCGAACTATTAAATTCATTAAAGGTATTCACAGAAACTATTAATCTAGATCTAATTTTAATGGCTCTACAGATCTTTCGAACATCTCCAATATCTTGATTTTTGAAGCAGTCCATTATTTTATTAAAAGTACTCAAAGGTTTTGATTCGCTTTTATATAATATTGTTGTATAATATCAAAAATTGCATCGTATATATCATTTCCACATGAAACTGTATATATGCTCGGTTTTACAATTTATTATATTTAATTTTATTTTTACGTATATGTTATATTTATCGTTTATTATTTTCTGTATCCCTGGGAAAGAACTTATATAGGCTTTGCCTGTTGTTCAATCCTTTTCAAACGAATAAAATATTGTTTAAACTAAAAACTAAGTGTCAGCCGCTGACAATGAAAATGTTAAATTGATTTGACCTAGTCAAAATTAACATAAGGCATCTGTGGTAAAAACAAATGAATATCGAAAAATAATTGACTCCTTTACAGGCAAAATAACGTGAAAAGTGGCGCATGCAAAAATTGTCCATTTCTCGGCAACTGCTCATATTACAAACTAATTTTCACATAAATTCTCTTCGTATGGATTTATTGCTACCAGTTTTTGAAAGTTACGAAGAAATATTTTAAAATATAAAGACGCTGAATGGGTTCTAAATATCTTAATTTTACACCGTTTTTCACCTTTTAATCGAAATAGCCCGAAAACGAAATCGAAATTAAGAAAACTGAGTCCGATGTTTTGTGCACATTTACATGGCGCATCCTATTGGTAATATCAAATTTTGAAAAAATAATATTTGCTTTCAAAAAGTGGTACCGAACTGTTTAAATTATAGTTTTTGTTAAAATTATGTCACTTCCGATGCCGACAGATAACTCTATCGGTAGCAAAAAAATGATGTTTTGGAAAAAGAAGCATATGAACTTTGTTTTAAACAAATCGAACAATAAATATTCAATCTAGTCCTGGATAAAATACCATAAAGAAATATTTATTAATAATTTTTTTTTTGTAAAAATGTAAATTTTCAAAATTTGGCGCCTAATATCTCCGAAGATTCATCGAAAATCAAAAATCTAAAGACCCGTAGCTAAGTGCCCTGTCTCTGGTTATGTCAAAATGTATCAAATGTTAAAATCCAGCAATTATTGTTAATATTACGGCAATATTTAGAATAAAAAAAACTTCGGCGATTTCGGACATTTCGCATGCCAATTTTCCCTTAAGACCAAAAATATCGGATTGATCCGACAAGTAGTTTCTGAGATATACTCAAGTGGAAAATAAAACGGCCAATGTGTTGGATGATTGGTTTTTTGGTAAAAACAATCATCACTAGAACTGCGAATCAGTAATGACGGGTTTCACCGGTGCCACGTTACCTTAAACATATGTCACTTCCGGTACCAATAAAACCATTAAACAAATTTCCACATGAACTCATCATTTCCAGTACCAATGGAACCGATAAACAAATATTCACAAACTTTGCACACATCAAATAAAATGGACGCCGAATCAACCAAATCCAGCAATATCAATTCATTTTATACATTTTTTACATGTAAGTGTACAGTACTTCCGGTGATATTGAAAATGTTTAATTAGTTTTATGAAATCAGAAATGGCATAAGGCATCACATGGTGAAAATTTTATGTAAATCGAATAATAATTGTCACTTTTATAGACCAAAAACCTTGAAAAGTGACTTGTAGAAATCCGTCTGTTTTGAAGGCTAAAAATGTCTGTTTTGAAGGCTAAAAATACAGTTTTTGCCAGAATGACGTTACCTCCGGTGATAATGAAAATCTTAAGTTACTTGTATGAAATCGTAAATGGCATTAGGTATCACACACGAAAATTTTATGAAAATCGAATAATAATTGACACTTTTATGGACCAAAAACCTTGAGAAGTGACCTGTTGAAAATTGCCTATCTCTCTGCAACTGAACAAGTTAAAAACCATTTTGTGATATCTATATGATCCTATGGGTTCATTCTATTAGTTGATTGGAATCAACTATCCGAATATTAAACAGATAACAAATACGACTCATCTGAATAAATTATTTGTTTCGAAAGCTATAAATATAGTTTTTGCCCAAATTACGTCATTTCCGGTGACATTGAAAATGTTAAATTGGTTTGACCTAGTTACAATTGACAGTACGCATCAAATGGTATCATTTTAATGAAAATTCAATAATAATTGACTCTTTTACAGGCAAAATAGCGTAAAAAGTGATACTTGCAAAATTGACCATTTCTCGGCAACTGCTGATATTACAAACTAATTTTGAGATAGATTCTCTTCGTATGAATTAATGCTACAAGTTTATGAAAGTCACAAAGAAATATTTTAAAATATGAAACGCCTGAATGGGTTGTAAATAGTTCAATTTTACACCGTTTTTCACCTTTAAATCGAAATGGCGCAAAAATGAAATTGAAATTAAAAAAACTGCTTCCGACTTTTTTTGCGCCTTTACATGGCGCATCATCTTACCTTTTACTTATTTTAAAAAAATAATATTTGCTTGCGAAAAGACGTACCTAACAGCCAAAATTGTAGTTTTGGTCAAAATTACGTCATTTCCGCTGCTGACAGAAAGCTTTATCGGTAATAAAAAAGTTGAGACTTTGCACCATTGAGCATATGAACTTTGTTTTATACAAATCGAGCAATAAATAATTAACCTAGAACCCATAAACTGAATTAGCCAATAGCGGCCAAGTTGAATTATCGATACAAAAATCTTTCATATTTTTGCTCAAATCACATGACCCTATAATTATGGGTAAAGCGCCATAAAAAAATATTCATAAATAAAAAAGTTTTTTGTCAAAATCTAAATTTTCAAAATTTGGCGCCTAATATCTTCAAAGATTAATCGAAAATCAAAAATCTAAACAATCGTAGCTATTTACCGTGTCTCAGGCTATGTCAAATTGTATCAAATGTTAAAATTCGACAATTATTGTTAATATTACGGCAATATTTAAAAAAAACGACAACTTCGGTGATTTCGGACAATCGCATTGTCACAGAAAGTTCGAAATAGCTTTAATTTCTAAGTCACACCCACTTTCCAAGTAAAACCGAAGACATCGAGTCGATCCGACAAATAGTTTCTGAGATATGCTCAAGTGGAAAAAAAAATTAATAATAAGAAGAAGAACTAGAACTGCGAAGCAGTAATGACGGGTTTGACCGGTGCCACGTTACCCTAAACATATGTCACTTCCGGTACCAATGAAACCATTAAACAGGTTTCCACATAAGCATTGCACACATCAAATAAAATGGACGCCGAATCAACCAAATCCAGCAATATCAATTCATTTTATACATTTGTTACATGTAAGTGTACAGTACTTCCGGTGATAATGAAAATGTTCAATTAGTTTTATGAAATCAGAAATGGCATAAGGCATCACATGGTGAAAATTTTATGTAAATCAAATAATAATTGCCACTTTTATAGACCAAAAACCTTGAAAAGTGACTTGTAGAAAACCGCCTATTTCTCTGCAACCGTACAAGTTAGAAACCATTTTTTTGGTATCTGTATGATCGTATGGGTTCAATCTATTTGTTGATTGGAATCAAATATCATAATTTTAAAAACATTACAAAGCAGACTCATTTGAATAAATATGTTTTAATGGCTAAAAATACAGTTTTTGCCAAAATGACGTTACTTCCGTTGATAATGAAAATCTTAAATAACTTGAATGAAATCGTAAATGGTATTAAGTATCACACAGTGGAAATTGCATGAAAATCGAATAATAATTGACACTTATATAGACAGAAAACCTTGAAAAGTGACCTGTTCAAAATTGCCTATTTGTCCGCAACTGAACAAGTTAGAAACCATTTTGTGATATCTATATGATCGTATAGGTTCAATCTATTAGTTGATTAGAATCAAATATCAAAATTTGAAACAAACAACAAATACGATTCATTTGAATAAATTATTTGTTTCGAAGGCTATAAATACAGTTTTTGCCCACATTTTGTCATTTCCGGTGACATTAAAAATGTTAAATTGAGTTGAACTAGTCACAATTGACATTATGCATCAAATGGTGTCACATTTATAAAAATCCAATAATAAATGACTCTTTTAAAGGCACAATAGCGTAAAGAGTGACTCATGCAAAATTGACCATTTCTCGGCAACTGCTCATATTACAAACTAATTTTCACATACATTCTCTTCGTATGGATTATTGCTACAAGTTTATTAAAGTTGCGAAGAAATATTTTAAAATATGAAAAGGCTGAATGGGTTGTAAATAGCTCATTTTTTCACCTATTTTCACCCTTAAATCAAAATGACCCGAAAACGAAATCGAAATTTAAAAAAACTGAGCCCGATGTTTTCAGCGCCTTTACAGGGCACACACTTTCAGTTATACCAGATTTGAAAAAAAATAACATTTGCTTTCAAAAAGTGGTACCGAACTGTTAGAATTGTAGTTTTTGCTAAATTTACGTCACTTCCGTTGCCGAAAGGTAACTTTACCGGTAACAAAAAAAATGCCATTTTGGTCCACGGAGGATATGAACTTTGTTTTATACAAATCGAGCAATAAATAATTAATCCAGGACTGAAAAACTGAATTAGCCAATGGCGGCCAAGGAATATTACGGAGACAAAAAATGTTGCCATTTTCGGTCAAATCAGATGACTCTTGAACCCTGGGTAAAATACCACATAAAAATATTCATAAATAAAAAAGTTTTTTGTACAAATTTAAATTTTCAAAATTTGGCGCCTAAATATCTCCGAGGAATCGTCGAAAATCAAAAATCTAAAGAACCATAGCTATGTGCCTTGTTTCTGGCTATGTCAAAATGTATCCAATGTTAAAATCCGACGATTATTTTTAATATTACGGCAATATTTCAAAAATCGGACATTTCGCATTGTTGCAGAACGTTCGAAATAGCTTTAATCTCTAAGTCACACCCATTTTTCTAATAAAACCGAAGAAATCGAATATATCCGACAAGTAGTTTCTGAGATAAAATCAAATTGAAAAAAAAAAATAATAATTTCTACGAGTTTTTGAAAGTTACGAAGAAATATTTTAAAATACGAAGATGCTGAATGGGTTGTGAATAGCGTAATTTTTCGCCGTTTTTCACCTTTTAATCGAAATAGCCCGAAAACGAAATCGAAACTAGAATTGCGATGCAGTAATGACGGGTTTCACCTGTGTCCCGTTATCATAAACATATGTCACTTCCGGTACCAAAGAAACCATTAAACAGGTTTCCACATAAGCCATGCACACATCAAATAAAATGGACGCCGAATCAACCAAATCCAGCAATATCAATTCATTTTATACATTTGTTACATGTAAGTGTACAGTACTTCCGGTGATAATGAAAATGATCAATTGGTTTTATGAAATCAGAAATGGCATAAGGAATCACATGGTGAAAATTTTATGTATATCGAATAATAATTGCCACTTTTATAGACAAAAACCTTGAAAAGTGACTTGTAGAAAACCGTCTATTTCTCTACAACCGTACAAGTTAGAAACCATTTTCTGGTATCTGTATGATCGTATGGGTGTATTCTATTTGTTGATTGGAATCAAATATCATAATTTTAAAAACATAACAACTCAGACTCATTTGAATAAAATATCTGTTTTGAAGCTAAAAATACAGTTTTTGCCAAAATGACATTACTTCCGGTGATAATGAAAATCGTAAATTACTTGTATGAAATCGTAAATGGCATTAGGTATCACACAGTGAAAATTTCATGAAAATCGAATAATAATTGACACTTTTATGGACAAAAAACTTTGAAAAGTGACCAGTTGAAAATTGCCTATTTCTCCGCAACTGAACAAGTTAGAAACCATTTTGTGATATCTATATGATCGTATGGGTTCATTCTATTAGTTAATTAGAATCAAATATCAAAATTTTAAACAAACAACAAATACGACTCATTTGAATAAATTATTTGTTTTGAAGGCTATAAATACAGTTTTTGCCCAAATTTCGTCATTTCCGGTCAGACGGATAATGTTAAATTGAGTTGAACTTGTCACAATTGACATTATGTATCAAATGGTGTCACTTTTATGAAAATCCAATAATAATTGACTCTTTTACAGACACAATTGCGTAAAGAGTGACTCATACAAAATTGACCATTTCTCGGCAACTGCTCACATTACAAACTAATTTTGAGATAGATTCTCTTCGTATGGATTAATGCTTCAAGTTTATGAAAGCTGCAAAGAAATATTTTAAAATATGAAAAGCCTGAATGGGTTTTAAATAGCTCACTTTTTCACCTTTTTTCACCCTTAAATCAAAATGACCCGAAAACGAAATCGAAATGAAAAAAACTGAGCCCGTTGTTTTCTGCGCCTTGACAGGGCACACACTTTCAGTCATACCAGATTTGAAAAAAATAATATTTGCTTTCAAAAAGTGGTACCGAACTGTCAAAATTGTAGTTTTTGCTAAATTTACGTCATTTCCGTTGCCGAAAGGTAACTTTACCGGTAACAAAAAAAAAATGACATTTTGGATCACTGTTTTATACAAATCAAGCAATAAATAATTAATCCAGGACTGAAAAACTGAATTTGCCAATGGCGGCCAAGGAAAATTACGATGAAAAATGTTGCCATTTTTGGTCAAATCATATGACTCTTTAACCCTGGGTAAAATACCACATTAAAATATTCATAAATAAAAAAGTTCAAATATTGCCACTTAAAAAAAGGTCTCTATATCGATAGAATCGAACAGACGCCGGTAATCCAAATATGTAATCGAAAACTCAAAATACCAAATAATAACAATTTTAGTAAATTTTAGTAAATATCCCCAGCTGTACAAAAATATAACTTTTTCGAAAATCGGTTGGGAATTGACATAATTATGGCCGGTTTTCAATTTTCGTGCATGTTAAAGATTTACACCACTTCCGGTCTGTCCACAACTTTCGCGATAGTTATAAGTAATAATTGCTAAAAACAAGGGAAAAATCAATATTCAGAACTCTATCTGTTAGTTTCAGAGATCTACACGAATTGTAAATGGAATAATAATAAAAAAAAACAGTTTTCCGAATGGGACAAAAAGAGTTTTTTCAGATAACAACTAAAACCCTAAATCATAATTATCAACATCAACTTTTCTTTATACATACAGAGGGCAGATGATATTCGCCATTCGAATGGCAAAGAGGTATCTCAATTCCGCCGTTATCGCAACCGCAATATCCCCGGCTGTACCAAAATATAACTTTTTCGAAAATCGGTTGGGAATTGACATAATTAGGGCCGATTTCCAATTTTCGTTCACGTTAAAGATTTACATCACTTTGGGTCTGTTCACAACTTTCGCAATAGTTAAAAGTAATAACTGTTAAAAACATGGTAAAAATCAATATTCAGAATTCTACTTGTTACAGTTTGAGAGATCTACAGGAATTGGAAAAGGAATTAAAAAAAAACCCAACAGTTTTTAGAATGGGACAAAAGGAGTGTGAAGTCATTGATAACTAACACCACCTAAGACTCTTTTTTTTTATATCACAACCTAAGACATACTTATCCCCGTTAGTTTCACCTTGTGTAAGGAGAACGACGACTTCCTTATAAATAGCTGCATCGGATCGCTTTATTTTCAATGGTATCAAATGATGACGTCATGTAGAGATAAAACCTGCGACATTAATTTCAGGGGAAACTATTACATAGTAAAATGACATATTTTGACTGTAGAATCATCAACTCCATAATTTGGTTAACAGTAAAACACTTATACATTTTAATCTATTGTCTATCGATTATATAAATATGCTTTATACGTTGATAATACGTACCGTTTTTATCCACTCATGGCCGAATGGTTAGCATGTACTCGCTGTATCATAAGGCCTGTCATTGAGTCAACTGGCGTGGTTTCGAATCCCGGTTATACGTGACAAGGAGTAGGGTGCGGTATCATACGGTCTGTCATTGAGTCAACTGGCGGGGTTTCGATTCCCCGGTTGTACGTGACAAGGAGTAGGGTCGCCTGTCGAACCTCGTGGATTTTCTCCGGGTCCTCCGGTTTCCTCCCACTGCTAAAGACCCCTACGCGAAAGTGAATTATTGAAATAAACAAAAATTAAACCATATGTTAGTCCTGAAATGACTTAGTTTGTGTCAAGTGGACGTTAAACCACATTTCTCTCGCTCTCTTTTCATACACAGATCAATCAATTAGGCTCTCTATAGAAGGAGTTCCCCAAAAAATATTAGATTGCCTTTTTATGGTGGCTGAAAGCGTCCATTTAGATCGGCGGGTTTCTAGATACAAGTCGCGGGTCGCCGATAATCCAGCACGACGAAAAAGGAGCCGATCGGAGACTTTTTCGTCGTACTACCTTATAGGCGACCCGCGACTTTCACAACACGAGAGTCGCCGTTAAGCCACGCGCCGAAAAAGTCGCCGAAAAAATCGACGCCTTTTTCGGCGCATTTTTCGGCGACTTGCTTAACGGCGACTCTCGCCTAGGAAGTTTATAGTTAGTTACATGCGCAATGGCTACATTTTACGCACACAGATCACCAAATATTTCTACGCCATAATGTAGGGCGAAAATTATTTTTAGTCTTTCTCTCCCTTTCCACCTTTTGTATGGCGATTTTTGGTGTAGAATCGAAGAAAGGGGTTTGAAAATACATTTTCTGCCAGGTTTTGGTGAATATTCATGATTTTGAGAGGTCGGTTAGGTTGAAATGTAGGGCCGAAAATTGCATGTTTACTTGTCCCTACTTCCAGCTTGTGTATTTCAAGTTTTTCATGATAAACCTCATACATGCTTTTGTGCAAGAGTTTGCCACATGTTGCTCCATCTGTGGCAGAAAGTAGGCTAGCCTACAAGTCCTAACTCATCCAAAAGCTCCTCCATTTTATATACAAGAAGTAAAATGTAGCCATTGCGCATGTAACTAACTATAAACTTCCGAGGCGAGAGTCGCCGTTAAGTAAGTCGCCGAAAAAGGCGCCGAAAAAATTTCTAAATTCCACAGTTTTGAACTGTTATCTGCTAGGAAACGTCTCCCGCTATCCGAAAATGTACATATCTGAAAAATCGATTGAGAATAAACGGAGTTATGGCTGATTATCAATTTTCATGCACGTGAAAGATTTGACTCATTTACGCTATGCGCCGAATTTCGAAATAGCTTTAAACAGTAGCTGCAAACTACTTTTAGACAGAAAATCAAATTTCAATCCTCTATCTCTTATAGTTACTGAGATCTAGCTTCCCCCAATGCAAAAAAAAAATAATAATAACTAGATCAACTAAGCAGATATTTTAGCTTTCATATTTACAATCACTTCGTGTTACATGTCAAGGGTCATATAAAGAATCTCAAAAAGATAAAAAAAAAACAATTAAAATCGGTCAAAAACTCGCGAAGTTAATGCGATTTTTCACTCGTAAAAAACTCTGTCGTCACGAAAAACGAAAAAGGCAAAATTCAAAATTGTGACATTTTCAAATACCATTAATTGGAACCTGATTCCGGCTATCCAGAGATGTATTAATTTTCGAAATAGGATAACTATTCTCCAAACTACGGCCTATTGTTTTCATTTTCATGTCCGTTATCGTCGATTTTTCACTTTTTCTCATATTCAGTTCAAAATGGTTTCCATCAATTGACCTAGATCAAAATTCAAATCCGATAGATTTTTAGCATTCGCATTCCTTCAAGGATTCAGAAAATGTAACTCCCATGTCTGTAAGTAAAATATTTCAAAAGCCTTATGGATTTTTCACGTTTTAAGATGGTGGCATTTCCGGTTCAATCGGCAGACTTCATATTTCGTGTACACATCAATACTGTCAAAGCTGGTCTGAAAAAGAAATTCAAGGCAATCTGACCTATATTTCGTTTATTTTTTTGAAAAATTTGATCCTTAATTTCATCAAGAGGAGATAATTTAGAAAATTTCTAATGACATCTGTCAAGTCGCATCGGTAAGATCTACTTACATACTAAATTTCATGAAAATCGTGCAACTATTAAAGAAGCTGTCAAGTTGGTTTCAACTTCCGGTTCGAAATCACAGAGACGAATTTTCGAAATTCGAAAATCCGAAATTGCAGATTTAAAATAAATGTTTCAATTTACTCAAAGAAAAAAAAATAGTAAAATAGGTCAAATAGTTACAGAGTTACAGCAATGTAGGTCAAATGCATTCGTAAAATGGTGGCACTTCCGGTTAAATCGGCAGACTTCATATTTTGTGTACACATCAGTACTTTCTTAGCTAGTGCAGAAAAAAAAATTCAAGGCAATCAGACCTATATTTCGTCGATTTATTTTAAAAATTTGATCCTTAATTTCATCAAGGGGAGATAATTTAGAACATTTCTAATGAAATCTTTCAAATCGCATCGATAAGATCTACTTACATACTAAATTTCACAAAAATCGTGCAACTATTAAAGCAGTTGTCAAGTTGGTCTTAACTTCCGGTTCGAAATCACAGCGATTTGAAGTAAATGTTACAAAGTACTCAAAGAAAAAAGAATTAGTAAAATTTAACCTCTAGAGCGTCCACAAGATTTTTTGAAGTGATCAAGGGCCATAACTCTGACAGTAATTATCGGAAATTTTTGAAAATCATGACTTTAAAAACTGTGTATAAATTAAAAGTCGATCGGATACTAAATTTAGCCTGTAGTGTGTCCACAAGAATTTCTGAAGTGATCAAGGGTCATAACTCTGACTGTAATTATCGGAAATCGCTTCAGATGTTATAGAAATTATAAATTAGATCTTTATTTAAACAACAGGCCCAAAATAAACTCTGTAGACCCACGGATGGCTCGGCTACAGCTCGGATTTAAATAGGATTTCACTAATTGATTAAATCAAATATGGGGCAACCTGATGAAAATACGTCAGTTAGATCGAGGCTAAATGATAGAGTGTACTTAGCGAGGCCGCTGTAGAGCGTTTCCGTATGCCATTGAAAAAGTAACTTGATAATCGAGATATGTAGGTGGAGTTAACGCCTGTCAATCAAACGATCGGCCAAGGTGAAGACGCATTTCGCTACCATTTCTAGTCAAATATTACAACGATGATAACTATGTTCAGAATAAAGTAATTTGACTGAAATTTTCAATATATTCTTCTTTCATCATCTACTTTTGAACTGTTATAGCAAGAATGGCCAACTCTCTATAAAAAATCTTTAGCCCGCCAGACGGGGGCCACGACAATATACGACCACATTTCAATGTGGGCGTGTAAAAATTAACTGCATGCATATAATATTTAATGTATGATAAAGTCAACATAGGCGATTTCGGTTTTTAGTGTTTCGGTCATTTTAAAAAAAATGTCTTTTAAGGATAATGTGTATAGTACTAATAGCAATCACATACGGAAGAGGCCATGTGATCTCTTTGCATTTGCAATTTCAAAATTAATTAAAGCCAATATTTAATTCCGAAAATCGTTTTTTTGCTAAAAGTCTTTTTTTTTAATGAGACCAAAATGGGGGTAAAGCACAGAGTCCGGGGTGGTAATGGGCGTATTGTGTCCAAATTTCATGGTTTTCGGACAATCGGTGCCGGTGTCGCGGCGAAATTCCACTTTTTTCCCCTAATGGAAGCCGTGAATTGATTTAGAAAAAAAAGATCGACAGGTGACCCTGTGCCGTGCCAAGAACAAACGACTTGAAAGAATACAGGTATCACCTTGAAATTTTCAGGGTACCTAGGTACCGACGTGAAAAGTTTCTCGCCGGAATTTGGTACTCATGGTATCTTTGGTAAAATAGGTCAAATAGTCACAAAGTTACAGCATTTTAGGTCAAATGTATTCGTTCGTAAAGTTCGGTGATTTCGGATTCGTAAAACGTTTTGAAAATATATTTAATCAACAGCCACCACCCATTTTTGGGGGGATAGGTAAAAGTTTCAGAAAGATCCTATGGTTAGATTCTGAGAAATAAGAATAATAATAATAATAATAATCTTAACAGAAACAATAAGCTTTCATATGAAATATGAAAGCTTAATAATATTAATCTTAGTAATAACAATAGTCTTTTACCGAAGGTGAAAGCCTAACTAGACTTGCTTGCAAGACTGAAGGCTTTCACCCTAGCCAAGGCGTCACACGGTCGCCAGATCCATGACAAAGACTGTCGCCGCCACTCCCCCACCCCCAAATAAAAACACAAATATGCATAACTCAGATATTGACAAATTCTTTGCATGCGCATTACGATAGAGAAGGGAATTGAAAAATATAGCTGAACAATTCACATCATGATAATCCTAGATCGGTAGAATCGAACAGATGCCGAAAATCCAAATATGTAATCGAAAACTCAAAATTCCAAGAAATAACAATATTAGTAAATTTTCAAATTTTGAAGGAAAAATGAGAACGAAACGATATCTCACTTCGGTCGTTATCGTATCCGCAATATCCCCAGCTGTACAAAAATATAACTTTTTCGAAAATCGGTTGGAAATTAACATAGTAATGGCAGATTTTCAATTTTCGTGCATGTTAAAGATTTACTTCACTTCGGGTCTGTTCATAACTTTCGCCATAGTTATAAGTACTAACAGTTTAAAACATGTGAAAATCAATATTCAGAACTCTACCTGTCACAGTTTCAAAGATCCACACGAATTAGAAAAGGAATAAACAAAACAGTTTTCCGAATGATACAAAAAAAGGAATCTTAGGTCTAAGATAACCAGGAAAACCTAAAACATACTTACAAGAATTAGATTTTCATTTTTGATGAGAATAAGGCGACTTCCTTATAAATAGCCCCATCGGATTCCTTTATTTTCAATGGTATCAAGTGATGACGTCATGTAGACAAATGACCTCGAACATAATTCTACGACTAAATGTTATTTACTAAAATAACTTATTTTCAGCCTAGAAGCACCAATTCCATATTTTGGGTTGACAGTAAAATACCCTTAGTTCAAATATTGCCACTTAAAAAAAAGTCTCTATATATGCTTTATACGTATGCAAAACGTTCCGATTATGACCATTTCGGACTTTTGTCGATATACAGTGCCATTTGTTTGGCCACTCTTGATACTTTTGACCGTTGTACGGTGGTTAGGCTCTCTATAGAAGGAATTCCCCCAAAAAATATTGCCCATTTCAGAAAAAGACATCTAAACATGCTCGTACAGCGGCGCTAGTCTACTCTTATATAGAATTCCAACTGCCAAGGGATCTTTTACGATCACACCAATTTGTACACGGGACTTCGGAATCGCGTTCATGTCAGCTACTCAAATATGTAACTTGTTCAAATTGATTGAATATTCAATGAAATATCGCCAATTTTCTGGTTTCGTGCACGTAAAAGATTTGACGTCACTAACATATAAAAGTTTAATAATAATTTCAGATAGATTCCATGCTCAATCAACGTCATGCCTTTATCAGAGGTGCAATATTCGATACATCTGTACAATACTACTGCATATATTTGGCAAATTGGATTTGCTTATAAACAGCACGAGCCGTCCATTTCTGTCTAGATGATTACGGTTTTAAGATAATCTTGACAAAGAAGCAACAATATTAATTCAAAGACTAATTATTTCACACTGCAATCAACTATTTCTGCTACGGGGTCACTAAACCCATATTTTGGATAGAAGTAAACACTCATAGTTGAGATAATTTTAAATCAAAATATCGTCAATGTGAAAGAAAAAAACACTCTTGAACAGGCTCCATACGTTGACAAAACGTACAGATTGTATCCACCCTATGTTTCGCTTAACAATGATAGCTGTCTTTTTCAATATTCGATCCCTCTGTTCTCCTATTCCTGATACTTGGGACTGGTGTACAATCGTTTTATGTATAACACTACCGATAGGCCTCTCTGTAGAAGAAGTTCCAAAAAAGAATTATGTTGACTTTTTGAGAAATAGGCCTCTAAAAATGCTCCGAATCGTAAAAATTCGACGTTTTCGATTTTCGATCTCTTTTTTCGGCTACCCCTGACATTTCAAAAAATGATACAGTGATTTCACGAAACAGAGTAGCCATTAGCCTCTCGATTGAGAAAGTTTTTAAAAAATCGTTTGGGGCGTTTCCGAGAAACATGCGTCCAAAGTTGCTCGAAATCGTAAAAAAACGTTACTTTTCAAAGTCCCATAATTTAACTTTAACTAATCGACAAGAACACAATTGATACATCGCATTTTCCGCACAGGCACCCATTTTTCACAATTTTGTCAAAGTTTGGATACCTTTCTTGACTACTTCCGGTGATTAGAGGATTTTCATTTATAGTTCATCGACTGGTTTGGTCCTCCAAGTTCATATTCCTGAAGTTTCAGAAAAATCGTTGAAGCCGTTTTAAAAAAATAAGAACTCTACGATTTGACCAAAATGCTAAAAAAAAGTGAAAAATTAAAGTTAACATTATAACTGAAATCTCAAAATTCCCAAAAATAAAATTTTTAGAAAATTTTGAAAATTTACCAATTTTCACCAAAAAAATGAAAGCGACAAAGTTTCTAAATTTGACGTTTTTGAACTGCTATGTTCTCGGAAATGTCTCCCGCTATCCAAAAATGTACTTATCTCAAACATCGAGTGAGTATTAATAAAATTATGGCCAATTTTCAATTTTCGTGCACGTTAAAGATTTGAGGCATTTCCGCTATGCGCACAAATTTCGTTTTACATTTAAGCACTAACTACCACCCACTTTCCGAAGAGAAAATCAAACTTCAGACCTCTATCTCTTATAGTTGCTGAGAAATAGGCAAAACGGAAAAAAAAAATAATAACTAGAACTGCGACGCAGTAATGACGGGTTTCACAGGTGCCCCGTTACCATTGAACATATGTCACTTCCTGTACCGATGAAACCATTAAACAGGTTTCCATTATAAGCATTACACACATCAAATAAACTGTACACAGAATCAACAAAATCCAGCAATATCAATTCATTGTATACATTTGTTACATGTAAGTGATCCTGACAAAATTACATTACTTCCGGTGATAATGAAAATGTTATGAAATCAGAAATGTCATAAGGCATCACATGGTGAAAATTTTATGTAAATCGAATAATAATTTCCACTTTCATAGACCAAAAACCTTGAACAGTGACTTGTAGAATATCGTCTATTTCTCTGCAACCGTACAAGTTAGAAACCATTTTGTGGTAAATGTATGATCGTATGGGTTCAATCTATTTGTTGATTGGAATGAAATATCAAAATCTTAAAAACATTACAAATCGGACTCATTTGAATAAAATATCCGTTTTAAAGGCTAAAAATACCGTTTTTGCCAAAATGACGTTACTTCCGGTGATAATGAAAATATTAAATTACTTGAATGAAATTGTAAATGGCATTAGGTATCACACGATGAAAATTGTATGAAAATCGAATAATAATTGACACTTTTATGGACCAATAACCTTGAATAGTTGCCTGTTGAAAATCGTCTATTTCTCCGCAACTGAACAAGGTAGAAACCATTTTGTGATATCTATATAATCGTATGGGTTCATTCTATTAGTTGATTTCAATCAAATATCAAAATTTTAAACAAATAACAAATACGACTCATTTGAATAAATTATTTGTTTCGAAGGCTATAAATACAGTTTTTGCCCAAATTACGTCATTTCCGGTGACATTGAAAATGTTAAATTGGTTTGACCTAGTAAAAATTGACATTACGCATTAAATCCAATAATAATTGACTCTTTTACAGGCAAACTAGCGGAAATTGTGGCTCATGCAAAATTGCCCATTTCTCGGCAACTGCTCATATTACAAACTACTTTTAACATACATTCTCTTCGTATGGATTATTGCTACAAGTTTATGAAAGTTGCGAAGAAATATATTCAAACATGAAAAGCCTGAATAGGTTGTAAATAGCTCATTTTTTCACCTTTTTTCACCTTTAAATCGAAATGACCAAAAAACAAAATCAAAATTAAAAAAACTGAGCCCTATGTTTTCTGTGCCTTTACAGGGCACACCCTTTCAGTCATACCAGATTTGAAAAAAATAATATTTGCTTTCAAAAAGTGGTACCGAACTCTCAAAATTGTACTTTTTGCTAAATTTACGCCACTTCCGTTGCCGAAAGGAAAATGTACAGGTAACAAAAATATGACATTTTGGACCACGGGGCATATGAACTCTGTCTTATACCAATCGAACAATAAATAATTAATCCAGGACTGAAAAACTAAATTAGCCAATGGGGGCCAAGGAAAAATACGGTGACAAAAAATGTTGCCATTTTTGGTCAAATCAGATGACTCTTGAACCCTGGGTAAAATACCACATAAACATATTCATTAATAAAAAAGTTTTTCGTAAAAATTTCAAAATTTGGCGCCAAATGTCTCCGAAGATTCGTCGAAAATAAAAAATCTAAAGAACCGTAGCTATGTGCCTTGTCTCTGGCTATGTCAAAATGTATCCCATGTTAAAATCCAACGATTATTGTTAATATTACGGCAATATTTAAAAAAAAAATAACTTCGACGATTTCGGACATTTCGCATTGTCGCAGAACGTTCGAAATAGCTTTAATCTCTAAGTCACACCCACTTTCTCAGTAAAACCGAAGACATCGAATCAATCCGACAAATAGTTTAAGAGATACAATCAAAATGGAAAAAGAAAAATAATAATAATAAGAATAATAACAAGAATAATCTTGACAAAAACAATAGTGTTTCACACAAGCTACGCAGTGTGAAACCCTAATAATATTAATCTTAGTAATAACAATAGTCTTTCACCGAAGGTGAAAGCCTAACTAGACTTGCTTGCAAGACTGACGGCTTTCGCCGTGCCAAGGCGTCACACGATCGCCAGATCCATGACAAAAGATTATCCCCACCTCTCACCCCTAAACATACACACACTCCCCAACCCCCCAAATAAAAACACACATTTGCATAACTCAGATATTCACATGTTCTTTGCATGCGCATTACGATAGAAGGGAATAAAGTTGATCTACGCGAAATGGAAAAAGAACAGTTTCGCGAAATGGACGAAAATCAATGTCGCAATAGATATTAATATCAAAGTAAAATGAAATGGAGTTTAACACCATTCTGATCGGAATGGACCATGATGAATGTTTCGAACGTACAGCGGCGCTAGCCTACAATTCCAACTGCCAAGGGATCTTTTACAGTCACACCAACGTGTATGCGGGACTTCAGAATCGCGTTCATGTCAGCTACTGAAATATACTATTCAAAAAAAGTAGGGGATATTTGATTTTGGGGGCATAATACTAAAATATGCAAATGACTACGAAAAAAGTCGCTATAGAACCTAACAGAAGAAACATTTCCAGTTACATGTGACGCCCAAACGCACCAATAGCTACCGCATGGAATGCAGGTGATGCTTGGGATCATCATGGGGGTCCAACCCAAGATTTGCACGACTCTGACTTTGAATGTTACAGTCATTGTGGCATTGAATTCCAGGGTGGAAACATCAGTTTAATTGTTTTAGTGACCAGAAAACAAATTTTGATATGCGTCGGCTTACCCAAAATGAAAGGTTACGTGCCCTTGGCATGCTACAGATCGGCACAACACAGGCGGTTGTGGCGCGGACGATGAATGTTTCTCAGTCTGTCATAAGCAGGCTATCGTCCAGATACCGTGATACACAATCTGTACAGGACAGACCACGCTCAGGTCGACCAAGGGCGACAACTCAAGCCCAGGATCGATTTATCCGTACCTTGGCCTTGAGAAATCGTGTCATCACAGCAAATCAGATCAGTGCTCGTCTTCAAACAGACACTGGTGTGAGAGTGAGTGGCCAGACGATTCGGAATCGACTGCATAGGGGTCACCTTCGCGCCCGACGTCCTCGCGTGATCCCTTGTTTGAGAGATCATCACATTCAGGCAAGACGTCGTTGGTGTAGGGATCGTCAACACTGGGATAATCGACGCTGGAGCAATGTGATGTTTTCAGATGAGTCAAGGTTCACTGTTGATTTTTTGGACAGACGTAGGAGGGTGTGGTGTCGTCGAAACGAGCGCTTCCAAGACGTTAACGTCATCAGACATGATCGATTTGGGGGTGGTTCTGTTATGGTGTGGGGAGGCATCACTGTTGCTGGAAGAACGGCTTTACATGTTGTTGCAGGGCGTGTTACAGGCCAGTACTACCGGGACAACATCTTGGCAGTCCATGTTGTGCCGTTCGCACGACGTCATGGCCGCCGTTTCATCTTCCAGGATGACAACGCAAGATGTCACAGGGCCAGGATCGTTACAGGTTACCTCCAACAACAGAACATCACCACATTACCTTAGCCAGCACTGAGTCCCGACCTCTCCCCCATCGAGCATGTCTGGGACATGCTTGGACAGAGGTTACGTCAACGTCAACAACGTCCTGCCAATGTCCAAGAACTTGCTGCTGCGTTGCAACAGGAATGGGACAATCTGGACCAAAATGACCTTAGACGTCTCATTAGGAGTATGCCACGTCGGATCATTGCTTGTTTGGCAAACAGAGGAGGATTTACCCGTTACTGACTTGGTTGTGATGCTGTGGTAACTTTGCTGTTTGACCCCGGGTATCATTTTACCCTTATAATGGTCAGTCTGTGCCTTACTTAGTCTAACGATCATTTGGAATAAATCGATGAATGTGACCTTCATTTCATTTTGTCATTTGTTTCTTCGTCAGTTTCATTAGGTGACTTTAATAACACTTAAAAATCAAATATCCCCTACTTTTTTTGAATAGTATATATAACTGGTTCAAAAATTAAATATAGCCAATTTTCTGGTTTCGTGCACATTAAAGATTTGACGTCTCTTACATGTAAAAGTTTACTATTAATTACAGACAGAGTCCAGGATCAAACAACTGAAGCAGTCAAGAGCCAGGATGTTAGCGACTACTTTGTTTTTTTATATTTACTGATACTATCATATTTCATTATTTGTTAGCGTAGGACATTGTCATTTATAATTATATATATTAAACATGTATTATATGTCTGATCATAGAAGTCTATAGTGTTATGTTCTTTCGTAATCATTTGTTTAAATACCTTAGTTGTTCGTACCTTTCTAACAAGGGTAATTATATAACTGTTAAATTAAACAACGGATAACTCCTACCTCTTAAAATGATTTATATAATTAGTAAATAATTATTATTATCTAATGATTGTTGTTTTGTGACATATATAGTGTAACCAATATATACATTGTACTTTTATAATCAACATGATACTATGTATTAGTCGTGTTTATGTTCTTATGATTTGAATTTGTTCATGCAATATATGAAAATCGCCAGTAGGCATAAATGTATCTTATATAGATACATTATGCTGGCTGGAAATTTCACGGTAGGCTAGCCTTTGGGACTGCGCTGTATAATATGGTCTGTCATTGAGTCAACTTGTGGGGTTTCTATTACCTGGTTGTACGTGACAATGAGTAGGGTCGCCTGTCCAACCTTGTGGGTTTTCTTCGGGTCTTCCTGTTTCCTCCCATTACTAAAGACCCCTATGCGCAAGCGAATTATTGAAATACAAAAAAATAAAACATATGTTAGTCCCGAAATGACCTAGTTTGTGTCGAGTGGACGTTAAACCCCATTTCTCTCTCTCTCTCTCTCTCTCTCTCTTTTCATACACATATATATCAATAAGGCTCTCTATAGAAGGAGTTCCCCCAAAAATATTAGATTGCCTTTTTGAGAAAAAGACCTCTAAACATGCTCGTACAGCGACGCTAGTCTTCTTTTATATAGAATTCAAACCGCCAAGGGATCTTTTACGGCCACACCAATGTTTACACGGGACTTCGGAATCGCGTTCATGTCAGCTACTCAAATATGTAACTGGTTCAAAAATTGATTGAATATTCAATGAAATATCGCCAATTTTCTGGTTTCGTGCACGTTAAAGATTTGACGTCACGATTAAAAATTTAATATTATTTACAGATAGAGTCTATGCTCAAACAACGTCATGCCTTTTATCATAGGTGCAATATTCGATATTACTGTACGATACTACTGCAACTGCTTAACAAATTGGACTTTCTTATAAACAGCGCGAGCCGTCGATTTCTGTCCAGATGATTACCGGTATAAGATAATTTTGACAAAGAAGCAACAATATTAATTCAAAGACTAATTATTATACACAGCAATCAAAAATTTCTGTAACAGGGTCTCTAAACCCATATTTTGGATAGAAGAAAACACTCTTAGTTGAAATAATTTCAGTTCAAATATCATCACTGATAAAAGCACTCTTGAATAGGCTCTATACGTTGACAAAACGTACAGATTGTATCCCCCCTTATGTTTCGCTTAACAATGAAAGGTGCCGTGTTCAATTTTCGATCCCTTTGTTCTGCTACTCCTGAAATTTGGAACTGTTGTACAATGGTTTTATATATAACACTACTGGTAGGCCTCTCTGTAGAAGAAGTTCCCAAAAAATATTTTGTTGAGTTTTCGAGAAATAGACCTCTAAAAATGCTCTAAATCGTAAAAATACGACGTTTTCGATTTTCGATCTCTTTTTTCAAAAAATGATACAGGGGTTTCACACAACAGAGTACCCATTAGTCTCTCGATTGAGAAAGTTTTAAAAAAAAAATTCGGGGCGTTTCCGAGAAACATGCGTCTAAAGTTGCTCGAAATCGCAAAATACCTTACTTTTCAAAGTCACATAACTTTTTCATTGTTTGATAGAAACTTGTCGCCGAAGTACCATCTGATAGACCATTCGATTGGCTATTAAACGATATAGAACTTTAACTAAACAACAAGAACACAATTGATACATCTCATTTTCCGCACAGGCAACCATTTTTCTGAATTTTTTTTTACCACTTTTTTTTTACCACTTCCGGTGAATAGAAAATTTTCATTTTTACTTTAATGACTAGTTTCATCCTTGGACTTCATATTCCTGAAGTTTCAGAAAAATCCTTTATGTCTTTTTTATAAAAATCCAATAATAATTGACTATTTACAGGCAAAATAACGAAAACGGGGACTTAAACAAAATTGCGCATTTCTAGGCAACTGCTTATATTACAAACTAATTTTAACATACATTTTCTTCGTATGGATTATAGCTACAAGGTTATAACAGTTACGTAGATATTTTAAAAGCCTGAATGGGTTGCAAAGAGGTTAATTTTAGACCTTTTTTCACCTCTAAATCGAATTTGGTCGAAAATGAAATCGAAATTAAAAAAACTAAGCTCAGCGTTTTTTGCGCCTTTAAAGGGCACACTCTTTTAGTTATATGAGTTTTAAAAAAAAATAATATTTGCTTTTGAAAAATGGTACCTAACTGTCAAAATTGTAGTTTTTGGTAAAATTATGCCACTTCCGGTGCCGACAGATAACACTATCGGTAACAAAAAATGACCATTGAGACAACAGAGCATATGAACTTTGTTTTATACAAATCGAACAAAATGAAATGAAATGAAATGGAGTTTAACGTCCTCCTGTTACAAATCGAACAATAAATAATATCCGCACAGGCACCCATTTTTCTGAATTTTGTCAAACTTTGGATACCTTTCTTGACTACTTCCGGTGATTAGACAATTTTCATTTTTACTTTAAACACTAGTTTGGTCCTTCGCCTTCATATTCCTGAAGTTTCAGAAAAATCGTTGGAGCCGTTTAAAATGGGTACGATCTCTACGTTTTGACTAAAATGCGAAAAAAAGTGAAAAATCAAAGTTAACTTTGCAGAAAAATATTTATATCGTTGGAATTGGATCGACCCCAGCTATCCAAAACTGTAATCAGAATTTAAAAATTCCAAGAAATGAATTTTTTTTGAAAATTTTGAGAATTTTGCAATTTTCACCTAAAAAATCAAAGCCACAAAGTTTCTAAATTCGACGTTTTTGAACTGCTATCTGCTCCGAAATGTCTCCAGCTATCGAAAAATGTAAATATGAGAAAAATCGGCTGGGAATTAGCAGAATTGTGGCCGATTTTCAATTTGCGTGCACGTTAAAGATTTGACGCATTTCCGCTATGCGCACAAATTTGGTTTTACATTTAAGCACTAACCACCACCCATTTTTCTGAATTTTGTCAAACTTTGGATACCTTTCTTGACTACTTCCGGTGATTAGACAATTTTCATTTTTACTTTAAACACTAGTTTGGTCCTTCGCCTTCATATTCCTGAAGTTTCAGAAAAATCGTTGGAGCCGTTTAAAATGGGTACGATCTCTACGTTTTGACTAAAATGCGAAAAAAAGTGAAAAATCAAAGTTAACTTTGCAGAAAAATATTTATATCGTTGGAATTGGATCGACCCCAGCTATCCAAAACTGTAATCAGAATTTAAAAATTCCAAGAAATGAATTTTTTTTGAAAATTTTGAGAATTTTGCAATTTTCACCTAAAAAATCAAAGCCACAAAGTTTCTAAATTCGACGTTTTTGAACTGCTATCTGCTCCGAAATGTCTCCAGCTATCGAAAAATGTAAATATGAGAAAAATCGGCTGGGAATTAGCAGAATTGTGGCCGATTTTCAATTTGCGTGCACGTTAAAGATTTGACGCATTTCCGCTATGCGCACAAATTTGGTTTTACATTTAAGCACTAACCACCACCCATTTTTCCGAGAGAAAACCAAACTTCAGACCTCTATCTCTTATAGTTGCTGAGATCTAGCTTCCCCCAATAAAAAAAAATAACTAGATCTGCTACTGTCCCATGCAGATATGAAAGCTTTCATATTCATCGTCACGTGACATGAATTATATCAAGTATCTTAAAAGAAAAAAGAACAACAAAAAATAATTATCAAATTCTGTGAAAAAGTCTCGAAGTCTAAATATAGTGAGAAACATTGCACCCGGGCAACAAAATAATCTGGAAACTAAAGGGAAATAACTGAGACTTGGATTGCTGTAATCTGAATGACTTTCCGTTCCAGAAGTTTCAGAAAAATGGATCATGCCGTTTAAAAACCGGACGGATGAGAACATGAAACGAAAATGACGGGAAAGAACTAAAAAGGGGCAGGAAAATATCCAAAAAAAAAATGAAATAACTTTGAACGGAACTAACTTTTTTTTGAATCAGATTGAACTTACCTGTTCGAATATTTAGGTTAAATTTGTAAATTTTGAAAATTAAAGGCATAAATTGTCCTGCAAACAACTTTGTCGACACGTAAAAGGTCAAAGGCGAAATACGAAATTTTGAAAATTTTCAAACACCAAAAATTCGATCTTGATCCCGAGTTATCCTGAAATGCATTAATTTCAGAAATAAGAGACGCATTGAACATTTTACGGCCTATTGTGTTTATTTTCACGTCTGTTCAAGTGGATTTTTCACTGTTCTCCATATTCAATTTAAAATGCAGACCACCAGTTGACCGAAATCAAAATTCTGTTCTGAACGTTTTTAGGCATTGCATTTGCAATTTTAAAATTAATTAAAACTAATATTAAATTCCGAAAATCTTCTTTTATTTTTTTTTTTGCTAAAACTCCTTTTTTTAATCGGATCAAAATGGGAGTAAAGTACAGAATCCGGGGTGGTAATAGCCGTATTGTGTCCAAATTTCATGGTTCTCGGACAATCCGTTCCGGTGTCGTGGCGAAATTCCCCCTTTTGCCCCTTACGGAAGTAACTGGACTTGTAAAAAATGAGAACGGCAGCCGACCTGGAGCCGTGCCTAGAACAAACGACTTGAAGGAATGCAGGTATCGCCTTCAAATTTTTAGGGCACCTAGGTACCAACGTGAAAAGTTCTTAGCCGGAATTTGGTAGACATGGTACCTTTGGTTCCAGCGTTGCGCATGCGCTAAGTCAAAAGCAGATAAATATGTTTGTTATGTATGAATATTTTTACAAAATGGACCTATCTCTTCGGAACTTCGGCTAACCCCCATTTCTGACCTCGGCGCATCCAAAAATTGGCTCCAAATTAAAATCGAACACCTAGTTCCATCTCTATTTTCTTGTTTTACTTTATGTACCCCCGGGAAAATGCCCACCGCTCGCCCCCCATGGGTCGGGTCCTAAAATTTCTTGTTTGGAATTGTGCTTGGGACCATAAGCCAGATACCCAGTGAGTTTCAAGTTGGTGTGCACGATAGTAGGGTTGTGACGCGCATGCGCGTGCCTACACTCGAAAAAAATCTTGTCGGCAAGGAAAACATCAAAGGCGAAATTCGAATTTTTGAAATATTCAAATAACAACATTCGACCCGTATCCCGGCTATCCTGAAATGTATTAATTTCAGAAATAGGAGGCGTATTGAACATACTATGCCCTATTGTGTTTGTTTAGAAGACCGTAAATGTCGATTTTTCGCTTTTTTTCTTATTCACTTCAAAATGGCGGCCATCAGTTGACCTAACTCAAAATTCTGCTCTGAACGTTTTTTTAGGCATTCCTTTAGGGATTCCGAAAATATAACTCCCATGTCTGTAAGTGCAATATCGCAAAAGTTATTAGGACTTTTCACGTTTCAAGATGGTGGCATTTCCGGTTCGATCGACAAACTCGATATTTTGTATATGAATCAGTAATTACTTGTCTAGTATCGAAAATTTTTTTTAGGTCATTCTGACCTATATTTCGATGATTTTTTTTGAAAAATTTGATCACAAATTTCATTAAGGGGAGATAATTTAGCGAATTTCTAATCATATTTTTGAAAACGTATCGGTAAGATCTACTTACATGCTAAATTTCATGAAAATCGTTGAACTATTAAAGAAGTTGTCAAATTGATCATAAATACCGGTTCGAAATCACAGCGACGAATTTTCGAAATTCGAAAATCTGAATCTGCAGATTTGAAAAAAAGATTTAGTAAAATAGGTCAAATAGTCGCAAAGTTACAGGATTGTAGGTCAAATGCATTCGTTCGTAAAATTCGGTGATTTCGGATTCGTAAAACGTTTTGAAAATATATTTAATCAACAGCCACCACCCATTTTGGGGGGGATAGGTAAAAGTTTCAAAAAGATCGTATGGTTAAATTCTGAGAAATCCGATTTGTGGATAAAACACACACAAAAAAAATAAAATAATAAGAAGAATAATAATAATCTTAACAGAAACAATAAGCTTTCATATGAAATATGAAAGCTTAATCATATTAATCTTAGTAATAACAATAGTCTTGCAAGACTGAAGGCTTTCACCGCGGCAAGGCGTCACCAGATCGCCAGATGCATGACAAAAGACTATCCCCACCTTTCACTCCCTAAACAAACACACACTCCCCCACCCCCCAAATAAAAACACACATTTGCATAACTCAGATATTGACATGTTCTTTGCATGCGCATTACGATAGAAGGGAATCGAAAAATAAAGTTGATCTACGCGAAATGGAATAAGAACAGTTTCGCGAAATGGACGAAAAGCAATGTCGCAATAGATATTAATATCAAAGTAAAATGAAATGGGGTTTAACACCATTCTGCTTGGAATGGACCATGAGGAATGTTTCGAACGTACAGCGGCGTTAGCCTACTCTTATATACAATTCCAACTGCCAAGGAATCTTTTACAATGACACCAATGTGTATTCGGGACTTCGGAATCGCGTTCATGTCAGCTACTGAAATATCTAACTGGTTCAAAAATTAAATATCGCCAATTTTCTGGTTTCGTGCACCTTACCGATTTGACGTCACTAACATGTAAAAGTTTACTATTAATTACAGATAGGATCAAATAACTGAAGCAGTCAAGAGCCAGGATGTTCGCGACTACTTTTTATTTTATATTTACTGATACTATCATATTTCATTATTTGTTAACTTAGGACATTGTCATTTATATATTTATATTAAACATGTATTATATGTCTTATCATAGAAGTCTATAGTGTTATGTTCTTTCGTAATCATTTGTTTATATACCTTAATTGTTCGTACCTTTCTAACAAGGGTAATTATATTTCTGTTAAATTAAACAAGGGATAACTCCTACCTCTTAAAATGATTGATATAATTAGTTAATAATTATTATTATCTAATGATTGTTGTTTTGTGACATATATAGTGTAGCCAATATTTACATTGTACTTTTATAATCATTATGATACTGTGTATTATTCGTGTTTATGTTCTTATGATTTGAATTTCTTCATGCAATATTTGTAAATCGCCAGTAGCAATAAATGTCTCTTATATAGATACATTATGCTGGCTGGAATTAACACGTTAGGCTAGCCTTTGGGACTGCGCTGTATTATTGAGTCAATTGGCGAGGTTTCGATTACCTGGTTGTACATGACAAGGAGTAGGGTCGCCTGTCCAACCTCATGGATTTCCTCCGGTTTCCCCCCTCCCACTGCTAAAGACCCCTCAGCGCAAACGAATTATTGAGAAGAAAAAAAAATAAACCATATGTTAGTCCCGGAATGACCTCTAAACACGCTCGTACAGCGGCGCTTGTCTTCTTTTATATAGAATTCCAACCGCCAAGGGATCTTTTACGGTCACACCAATGTGCACACGGCACTTCGGAATCGCGTTCATGTCAGCTACTCAAATATGTAACTGGTTCAAAAATTGATTGAATATTCAATGAAATATCGCCAATTTTCTGGTTTCGTGCACGTTAAAGATTTGACGTCACGATTAAAAATTTAATATTAATTACAGATAGAGTCCATGCTAAAACAACGTCATGCCTTTCATCACAGGTGCAATATTCGATACTACTGTACGATACTACTGCAGCTGCTTAACAAATTGAACTTTCTTATAAACAGCGCGAGCCGTCGATTTCTATCCAGATGATTACCGGTATAAGATAATTTTGACAAGGAAACAACAATATTAATTCAAAGACTAATTATTACACACAGCTATCAACTGTTTCTGTTACAGGGTCACTAAACTCATATATTTGATAGAAGAAAACACTCATAGTTGAAATAATTTTAGTTCAAATATCATCACTGATAAAAGCACTCTTGAATTGGCTCTATACGTTGACAAAACGTACATATTGTATCCCCTCTTATGTCTCGCTTAACAATGAAAGGTGCCGTGTTCAATTTTCGATCCCTTTGTTCTGCTACTCTTGAAATTTGGAACTGTTGTACAATGGTTTTATATATCTCTCGATTGAGAAAGTTTTAAAAAATCGTTTTGGGCGTTTCCGAGAAACATGCGTCTAAAGTTGCTCGAAATCGCAAAATACCTTACTCTTCAAAGTCACATAACTTTTTTAGTTTTTCATAAAAACTTGTCGCTGAAGTACCATCCGATAGACAATTCAATTGGCTATTAAACGATATAAAACTTTAACTAAACGTCAACATTTTCCGCACAGACACCCACTTTTCACAATTTTGTCAAAGTTTGGATACCTTTCTTGACTACTTCCGGTGATTAGAGGATTTTCATTTATAGTTCATGGACTGGTTTGGTCCTTCGACTTCATATTCCTGAAGTTTCAGAAAAATCTTTTTAGCCGTTTTAAAAAAAATAAGAACTCTACGATTTGACCACAATGCGAAAAAAGTGAAAAATCAAAGTTAAAATTTCAGAACAAAACTTATATTGTTGGAATCGGATTGATGTCAGCTATCCAAAAATATAACTGAAATTTCAAAATTCCCAAAAATAAAAATTTTAGAAAATTTTGAAAATTTTCCATTATTCACCAAAAAAATGAGAGTGACAAAGTTTCTACATTCCACAGTTTTGAACGGCTATCGGCTCAGAAATGTCTCCAGCTATCCAAAAATGTAAATATCTAAAGAAACAATTGAGAATTAAGAGAATAATGGCCGATTTTCAATTTTCGTGCATGTTAAAGATTTGACACATTTCCGCTATGCGCACAAATTTCGAAATAGCTTTAAGCAGTAGCTGCACACAACTTTTCTTATAGAAAATCAAACTTCAAACCTCCATCTCTTATAGTTGCTGAGATCTAGCTTCCCCCAATAAAAAAAAATAATAATCTTAGTAATAACAAGAGTCTTTCACCGAAGGTGAAAGCCTAATTAGAATTGCACGCAATGCTGAAGGCTTTCACTGTCGCCAAGGCGTCACACGATCGCTAGATATATGACAAAATACTATCCCCACCACTCCACCCATCCCCCAAAAAACCCACACTCTACCATAACTCAGATATTGACCCCTAAACATGCTCCAACTCGTAAAAATACGCTGTTTTCAATTTTAGATCTCTTTTTTTCGGCTACCCATGACAATTATAAAAATTGTACAAGGGTTTCACACAATACACTACCCAGTAGAATCTCTATTGAGCAAGTTTGAAAAAAATCATTGGCGGCTTTTCCGAGAAACATGAGTTTAATCGTGATCGAAATCGTAAATAACCTTACTTTTCAAAGTCCCATAAATTTTTTAGTTGGCAATAAATTCTTGTTGCTATACCACCATCTCAAATAATACACTAACCAGTAGAATCTCGATTGAGCAAGTTTGAAAAAAATCATTGGCGGCTTTTCCGAGAAACATGGGTTTAAACTTAGTCGAAATCGTAAATAACCTTTCAAAGTCCCATAAATTGTTTAGTTGGCAATAAAATCTTGTTGCTATAGCACCACCTTGTAGATAATTCACGTGGCTATCATACGACATAATACTTTAAGTACTCGGTAAACAACCAATTGATACATCGCATTTGGCGCACAGGCACCCATTTTTCAGAATTTTGTCAAATTTTGAATACCTTTCTTGACTACTTCCGGTGATTAGTGTATTATTTGAAACCCTTGTACAATTTTTCTAATTGTCATGGGTTTCCGCAAAAAGAGATCGAAAATTGAAAACAGAGTATTTTTACGAGCTGGAGCATGTTTAAGGGTCAATATCTGAGTTATGCTTGAGTGTGGGTTTTTTGTCGGATGGGGGGAGTGGTGGGGATAGCCTTTTGTCATATATCTGACGATCGTGTGACGCCTTGGCGACAGTGAAAGCCTTCAGCATTGCGCGCAATTCTAGTTAGGCTTTCACCTTCGGATCTCAGCAACTATAAGAGATAGAGGTCTGAAGTTTGGTTTTCTCCCTTGAAAATGGGTGGTGGTTAGTGCATAGAGGTAAAATGAAATTTGTGCGCATAGCGGAAATGCGTGAATGTCAGCTACACAAAAATGTAACTGGTTCAAAAATTGATTGAATATTGAATGAAATATCGACAATTTTCTGGTTTCGTGCACGTTAAAGATTTGACGTCACTAACATGTAAAAGTTTACTATCAATTCGTCAATAGGCAGGATGTTCGCGACTACTTCGTTTTTTTATATTTACTGATACTATCATATTTCATTATTTGTTAGCGTAGGACATTGTCATTATATATATATTAAACATGTATTATATGTCTTATCATAGAAGTCTATAGTGTTATGTTCTTTCGTAATCATTTGTTTAAATACCTTAATTGTCCGTACCTTTCTAACCAGGGTAATTATAACCAGGGTAACTGTTAAATTAAACAATCTTAAATGATTTATATAATTAGTAAATAATTATTATTATCTAATGATTGTTGTTTTGTGACATATATAGTGTAACCAATATATACATTGTAGTTTTATAATCAATGTGATACTGTGCATTAGTCGTGTTTATGTTCTTATGATTTGAATTTCTTCATGCAATATTTGTAAATCGCCAGTAGGAATAAATGTCTCTTATATAGGTACATAATGCTGGCTGGAAATTACACGGCAGGCTAGCCTTTGGGACTGATTGAAAATCGCCAGTAGGAATAAATCTTTCTTATATAGATACATTATGCTGGCTGGAATTTGCTCGGTAGACTAGCCTTTGGGACTGCGCTGTATCATACTGTCTGTCATTGAGTCCACTGTCCAACCTCGTGGGTTTTCTCCGAGTACTCCGGTTTCCTTCCACTGCTAAAGACTCCTACGTGCAAGCGAATTATTGAAATAAAAAAAATAAACCATATGTTAGTCCCGAAATGACCTCCAAACATGCTCGTACAGCGGCGCTAGTCTTCTTTTATATATAATTCCAACCGCCATGGGATCTTTACGGTCACACCAATGTGTACACGGGACTTCGGAATCGCGTTCATGTCAGCTACTCAAATATGTAACTGGTTCAAAAATTGATTGAATATTCAATGAAATATCGCCAATTTTCTAGTTTCGTGCACGTTAAAGATTTGACGTCACTAATAAAAATGTAATATTAATTACAGATAGAGTCCATTCTCAAACAACGTCATGCCTTTTATCATAGGTGCAATATTCGATACTACTGTACGATACTAATGCTCCCGCTTATCAAATTGGACTTTCTTATAAACAGCGCGAGCGGTCGATTTCTGTCCAGATGATTACCGATATAAAATAATTTTGACAAAAAAGCAACAATATTAATTCAAAAACTAATTATTACACACAGCAATCAAATATTTCTGTTACAGGGTCACTAAACCCATATTTTGGATAGAAGAAAACACCCATAGTTGAAATAATTTCAGTTCAAATATCATCACTGATAAAAGCACTCTTGAATAGGCTCTATACGTTGACAAAACGTACAGATTGTATCCCCCTTATGTTTCGCTTAACAATGAATGGTGCCGTGTTCAATTTTCGATCCCTTTGTTCTGCTACTCCTGAAATTTGGGACTCTTGTACAATCGTTTTATGTATAACACTGTTGATAGGCCTCTCTGTAGAAGAAGTTCCAAGACAGAATTATGTTGACTTTTCGAGAAATAGGCCTCTAAAAATGCTCCAAATCGTAAAAATACGACGTCTTCGATTTTAGATCTCTTTTTTCGGCTTCCCCTGACATTTCAAAAAATGATACAGTGGTTTCACACAACAGAGTACCCATTGGTGTCTCGATTGAGAAAGTTTTTAAAAAATCGTTTGTGGACTTTCCGAGAAACATGCGTCCAAAGTTGCTCGAAATCGTAAAAAAACGTTCCTTTTCAAAGTTATATAACTTTTTAATTTTTTGATAGAAACATGCTGCTTTAGTACCATCCGATAGACAATTCAATTGGCTATTAAACGATATAAAACTTTAACTAATCGACAAGAACACAATTGATACATCGCATTTTCCGCACAGGCACCCTTTTTTCACAATTTTGTCAAAGTTTGGATACCTTTCTTGACTACTTCCGTTGAATAGGGGATTTTCATTTATAGTTCATGGACTGGTCTGGTCTTTCGACTTCATATTCCTGAAGTTTCAGAAAAATCTTTTTAGCCGTTTTAAAAAAAAATAAGAACTCTACGATTTGATCAAAATGCGAAAAAAAGTGAAAAATCAAAGTCAACATTTCAGAACAAAACTTACATTACATCGGATTGATTTCAGCTATCCAAAAATATAACTGAAATTTCAAAATTCCCCAAAGTAAAATTTTTAGAAAATTTAGAAAAATTTTTAAAAATTTAGAAAATTTTTAGAAAATTTTGAAAATTTTCCATTTTTCACCCAAAAAATGAGAGCGACAAAGTTTCTAATTTCCAGAGTTTGGAACTGCTATCTGCTCAGAAATGTCCCCAGCTATCCAAAAATGTAAATATCTGAAGAATCCATTTAGAATTAAGAGAATAATGTCCGATTTTCAATCTTCGTGCACGTTAAAGATTTGTCGCATTTCCGCTATGCGCACAAATTTCTTTTTACATTTAAGCACTAACTACCACCCACTTTCACTAGAAAAAATCAAACTTCAGACCTCTATCTCCTATAGTTGCTGAGAAATAGGCAAAACGGAAAAAAAAAATAAAATTAATCTTAGTAATAACAATAGTCTTTCACCGAAGGTGAAAGCCTAACTAGGCTAGTGAAGACCAGCATGCACCATTCGGTGTACTATGAGGGAAAGTTTGCCTGGATAGCGGCGGTATGGCCTACTCTTCTATCTAATTCCAACTGCCAAGGGACCTTTTACGTGCAAACCAATGTGTACATGGGACCTCAGTTTTTCATCCCATCTGAATGACTAGACAGCTGTCCTTGTCAGGTCCTGCTCTTGAAAATTCTCGAGTAAAATCCTTTTATAACTTAATAAGGCTTAACCAGAATACTTGCTGCTTGGAAAAGATGTTAACCAACAAATTGAATGATCTGTCTGTTTAAATTAGTGCATCTAAATCTACTAGAAATATTTGAGTCATTTTTGATTGTAGATTAACCAATGGAATCTCAAATTCATGATATTTATCAAATTGTCTGTAAAATTCAGAAATATCTGTTGATGCCACCAAAACCTTAATTCTCTTGTGACATTGTGTATTGCTTATTTAACTTGTTTATCATGGTATTCCTGCTCAACATCTTGATAAGCTTGAAAAACTTCAAAACTCGGCAACCAGAATAATGTCAGACACTTCCTATTCGTGACCACATTACGTCTGTCCTCTTTAAATTGCATTGGTTAACAGTTGTATGTAGAATAGAATATCAGATTGTTCTTTTAAATGTTTAAATAATATAATACAGGTCCTTATTTGTCGGATTTTTTACAATTTTATAAATCAAGTCGTTGATTACTTTCTGGTTCTGATGAATATCTTCTTGTTGAGTAAAAGCTACCTTCGATTCGCACGGCGAGAAAGCTTTTCTCAATCGCCTTTTCCAAACTGTTGAATAAACTCTCATACGTTATGCTTTGTTGCCAGTTCCTATACCCTTTTAAACATCTACTTAGACCCACCCTTTCAAAAGAACATTTAGCTAATTAGAATAGTTTGGAGAGCCCTATTATCTCGGGTCTTGTATGTACATGTTCAGTTTTATTATTTTATTTGTCATTTTGTTTCTAGTTGACTTTATATTTTATTTGTCATTTTACAGTTTATTTGTCATTTTATAGTTTTTTTGCTTGTTATTTTGGTTTATTTGTTTGTCATTTTATGTTTTTATTTGACTTGTTGCAATTACTGAACAGTTCTGGTGAAAGCAACGCTATATAAAAACATGTATAATATAATGATAATAACCATTATACAGAATATTCAAACTCCATACATTTTATTACGCTAACTTACAAATCTACATGTTGCGTACATATTAATGTTGTATAAATGTGATTGGAATAATACTCTCCTTGTTTTACTAAATATTGAACTTCAGCTGTTTATCACAGGATTTCATTAATTTGTTTATAATTATATTTCAGATTACAATTCTACATACTGTAATTAACACTTGGACTTATGAAAAGAACTGTTTGCCTATGTGCATTATATTGTCGGTCTTTTGAGTGACGCATCTTAAGGCCCTGACTTAACATCAGATAATCATTTATTATTAAGCACGAATAAAAAAATGTCTTAATTGTTTTTATAATCTATTTCAGTGCTACTTAACAGCCCACAACGAATCCATGTTCGTAAGTATATATTCACCGTTTAATGTCTAATATTGCATTAGCTCATAAAACATGTGAGATCTTTAGTAATGGAAGCCACGGTAGCTAAGTGGGCAAGACTCTGGTTCGCTAGCCAGGAGGTCGCATGTTCGATCCCTGCATTGGCAGAGAAAGTTCATCAGGGTTTTCTGGCGTGGTTTCCCCCTGGTCAGTGGTGCAGGACGGAGGGCCTGAGAAGGACAGCAGTCTAGTCATTCCGATGCAATGGGACGAAAAACCGAGGACCTGTGTATACATTAGCGTGCATGTAAAAGATCCCTGGACAGTTGGAATTCGATATAAGAGTAGGCCATACTGCCGCTGCCCTGGCAAAATTTTCCTCGTAGCACACTGTATGGCGTATTCCATCTTCATTAGCACAGTAGGAGCAGAACAGTAGAATGTTAAACCCCATTTCATTTCATTTCTTTAATAATGAAAAAAAAATATGTTGGCTATTGTATAAAGTTTTAGATTAATATCTTGACATTAAAATTGGATTTTATTATAGACTGACATTGTATTTAAAATATTTTTAATTTTAACAATTTTGTTTTATATTTTTTCAGAAGCAGCTTGGGCTTGTGTACCAATTCCTTTAAGGTCCCAACTTTTTATTGATTTAAGAGAGTGCTACTCATTTTATAACTTTTTTTTCATTTTTTTTCTTTGGACGCCAGTCAGCACTATACTTAGTATACTGGTGTGAAAATTGAACCATTGAACTTACTCAAAAGGAATAACCTTAAAACTTAAAACTTAAACGAACTTTAACAAACTTAAACGAACTTTAACAAACTTTAACAAACTTAAACGAACTTAAACAAACTTAAACAAACTGTGTCTCATTAACACTGAGTCTTGTAATAGACAAAATTTTATTAAGTTGAACTCTGTTCAATTTTTAAATAGAAAAGGGAGATAACTCCATATTTGATGTGACGAAATTAAATAAGACAAAAGGGAGATTATTTTGTTACTTTAAAGAAACCCTCAAATTGTTACATTCTTTGAAGAATAAAAATGGCAAGACGACGTAGATTTAATCCCATAGATAATTTGAAGGCAAAGCAAAATAAAGATAAAACAGAAATAGGGAAAGAACAGAATGCATCCACTGTATCTGCGTCTTCAGGTGAGAACTATAGCTCTGTTACAGTAGATAGCATTCCTTTAAACACAGAAAACATTAATATTACTAGTCCTTCAAGTGACGAAACACCTACACTGTCTAATAAACCAGTTGAAACTATTATAGACATTCCTACATTTCCAATTGACATGAAACATCAAGTTTTAGCTAGTTACCATCAAGGAAATCCTTTATTCGGTAGATTTAGTGGAAGTCAGTGTGTTGCTATGAGCGCCATGTCTATGTTGTTCACTAAAGTAAAACCTTTAGAAAGTTGGAGTAGGGCATTACCATTAATAGCCGGTAATGAATTATATGCTTCTCTTCAGTCGATGTCATCAATTAACAAGAGATATATTTTGGTATCGGAACTTCCAGATAAAATAGAAAAATTTGGTAAAATATTTCGTCTCAACATCGGGGATGATTCATATGTCGGATTATTATGGTCCAGAAATGCAAGTGGAATAGATGACATAGTTATGAACTTATTTGAAGCCCTGCAAACTAGTCTGTTAATGCACGAATCATGCTTTGTTACATTTGGCGGCAATACATTTGCAATAATTTTTTATATTTGATTCACACAGCAGAAGTAATAGAGGATTGTTATCTGAGAATGGTAGATGCATACTATTACATGTTAGAGATCTTACATAAGTCTATCAACACTGTAACGAACTAGCTGTTTCTCTGAACCTAGGTCCACAAACTCAATTTGAAATAACAGGTGTTAACATTGATATTTTAACCGATTTATCTACACCAGATATACCCCAGTCTATGGATCGAGAATGTGTAATTATTTCAGACGATGACAACATGTCTTGTAATGACCCGTTTAATGATATTTCAATAGATTTAACAGAATCTAATGACGATATTTTTATCTCTCAAGTGGAATCGAATTCATTTAATTTAAATCCAATTTCATTAGCTAGTAAAAGAAACATTCACAGCTTGGTCTGCCAGCTAACTCAAATGAAAACATTGTAAGTACGTGTCCATTAACGAAACCCTCAGAAATAAAATCAATTATTGGAGATGGCAATTGTTTTTTTAGATCTATATCATATGCTTTAACAGGCACAGAGAATCACCATAGAAAGATTAGACTTGCTGTTGTAAAGCACCTTAAGACCCATGCCGCATTATTTAAACAGTATCTAAGACCTGGTTACACCTCAGTGCTTGACTATATTACTAGATCACGCATGAACTACGTTAAAGTTGGGCGTCTGAAATAGAAATATTTGCTGCAGCGGATTTACTGGAAACTGACATATATACCTACAGTAATTATAAGTGGTTAAAATTTTCCAGATTGCAACACAGGGGAGATAATTCATTGAATGGAGCAATATATATTAATCATCAGAATGGAATCCATTATGAAGTCGTAATGGATGTTATGAGAGATATTCCTTTACTCTAAGAACAAACACATCAAGTAAGTAATGATTGTAATGCTTCCGATTACGAACAAACACCAAATGTACAATACACTGATACAAACAATGAAACAGAAAACTTATTCAAACAGAACTCATTCTCTCAGGGTAAAAGTAGAAAGAGAAAAAATGTACAAAATTCAAAAGAAATGTAGTTAGTAAAACAAAGACAGTAAAAGAGTCTAATAATTTAAATGCTGAGCAAATGTCAGAAATAAGTAATGATTATGATAAACACTCACTTCACGAATTAGATGATATAACGAATGACACCTTACTTTTTTTAAACAAATGACATTTTCGGAAACCCTGAATCTTTTCCGAGATAATGGCTATCTCACATTTTTCAATTTCGAACATTCGTCTATGACTTTTATCGTTCGAAAATTGAAAACACGTTGTTTTCGAGACAATCTTTGTTATTTTTCCAAATTTTCAAATTTGACCTACATTTTTGGATACCGGAAGTCCTTCCGATTCCAGTAATATAAGTTTCATTCCGAGTTATCGCCCTTTATTTTTCGATTTTTTTCGAATTTTCTGCCCATTTTCCAACCCTTATATTTTTTTGAAAACATCAATCGATCTTTCTGAAACTCCAGGATCGTAAAGCCATATTGTCAGACAGATGGATAAAGCAATTTCAACAACGATCCGTAAACCGGAAGTAGTCGAAATAATGATCGATATTTTGAATAAAAGGCAAAAAATGGGTGCTTTTGGGAAAAACGGGATTTCTCCGTCCAATTTCAACGGATTAAATTAATGTATCGTTGGATAGCACGATGATTGGACTGTCGTATGATACCAAATTTATAAGGATACTATGACCAGGCAGCAAACTATGGCACGCTGAAAATCAAGTATTTTGTGATTTGGAGCGTTTTTGGACGCCTTTATCTCGAAAACTGCTCCAAGGATTTTTCTTAAACTTTCTCTATCGAGACTCCTTTCGGTAGTCTTGTGCATGGAACCATCCAGTAAGAATTTGAAACGTCTGGAATAGGATATAAATCGTGAAATTTTGGAAAATTCTCTATTATTCGTTTATTTTAACAGATTTTCAAAAAGTTATCAATTGAAAAACCTGACCTAATAGCGATTCTAACCATGTATAATATGTAGTCAGTTATTGAAATTTAAGTTTCGATATTTTGACATTTTTGCATTTTTGGCACTTCTGAACTTAGGATTTCTCAGGGGGATTTTATCTGATCGGTTAATTTAGTATATCATTATAAAGCCCTGTGCCCATTCAAGTTCCAGAACCGGGTGTTAAAAGTACCCGACAATGATTCGTATACCGGAAGTAATTTAAAAAACGAAAAAAAATGTAAATTTAAAAAAAAAAAAAAATGGCGCTCTTGTTAAAAACTCGAATTCTCCGTTAGATATTAGCGGACTAAAACAATTAAAGTGTCGTCGGATAGTCCCATGTCTAGAGTATCTTATGACATCTAAATGATACGAATTCGATGGTTAGGAAATAAATTATGGTAAATTTAAAAAAAAAAAAATGGCGCTCTTGTTAAAAACTCGAATTCTCCGTTAGATATTAGCGGACCAAAACAATTAAAGTGTCGTCGGATAGTCCCATGTCTAGAGTATCTTATGACATCTAAATGATACGGATTCGATGGTTAGGAAATAAATTATGGTACGCGGAAAATCTAGTATTTTCCGTTTTGGTACATTCTGAGACGCCTTTTTCTCGAAAATGACGCCTTCGATTTCTCTTAAACTTTTCTTAATCAGAGTCCTATCGATGATCTAGGGTGTGAATCCAAAAATAAAAGGATTGAAATAATATAGGTGGTCCAAAAATGGCCTCAATCTTTGAAACAAGTTGAAAAATAGTGAAATTATTGAAAATGCTATTTTATTTATCTTTTTTTCGAAAACTACTAAATGAATGTTTCTAACACTTCTGGCACAGGAAGTTAAGTATCTATACAACTTGTTAAAGATATCCCGACAATGATCCAAAAACCGGAAGTAGTCGAAAAAATATCCGATATTTTGAAAAAAATGCAAAAAAATGAAGATGTTAGGATTTCACCGAATCTAAACAAATAAAGTCTCATTGGATAGCCCGAATAATGGACGTTCTTATGACATCCAAATGGTACAAATTCGATGCGTAAGGCAATAGTATATGGGACGCTGAAAATCTAGAATTTTCCTTTTTAGAGCCTATTCAGACGCTTTTATCACGCTTTTGTTTCTTAAACTTCGGTTACTTAGGGTCCTAACGGTGGTTTATGGTGTGAATGCAAATCTAAAAGGGTCAATATAGCATAAACGGTCCAAAAAGGGCCCCAAAAGTCGAAAAATCCCTATATGACTGATATTAATGATAGCGCTTGTAACGGTATAAGGGAGGCAACCACTCCTAACAAATTGGACTAGGACTAGCAATTATTTGCTAAATTTCGTTACATATCCGATATTTTGAGAAAAAAAAACAGTAAAAGATTGGTACTCTGGCGAAAATCGCGATTTCTCCGTCGGGTGTCATTGAATCAAAACAAGTAAATTATCGTTTGGTAGCTGATGTGGCTAGATGGATGCAGAACACTATTAATTTTGCATATCTCGGTAGTGCCGGTTATTTTTAGATATACTACTACTTGTTAGTTGTGTTTTACGTCCCTCCTTTTATGGCATATTGTTTGCCTATCTGCCTGATTTGGTGTCCGTCTCGTTTCTTTTTTGCCATTTTGATTGCCTATCTGTATTGACATTTGGGTGTAGAATTGATGAAGAGGTATTGAATTTCTATTTTCTGCCTGGTTTGAGACTTTTATGGCGTAATAATACACCAAGTCGAGAAGCGTTGTTTTGTTTTTGCACTAACACGGTCATGATATTCTGTCCCCGGGCTGCTATGAATATCAATGAATTGAAATTTTGGTGGTCAACCCTTATACAAATTTAGTACTCTGATGATCCCATAATGTCATAATAGCTGTGCTGTAAAGGCGAAATTTAGGGAATGGGCTACTGCATGTAGAACACCAGTGATTCAACATTGGAGAACTTAATAGTGGTCTGCCTCCAAATATATTGGATAATCAACCATCTAAAAAAAACAACTCCCGGTTAGGCATGGGCAAGGGAACTTTTCGTGAAATATTGACAACCGTCTAAAACCCCTCCTGTACGTTGAAGATTAGGGGGTTGTGGGTGTCGAAGACTACGCAACTTGATACAATGACAGACCATTGTTATTTCACGTGTATAATAGCTAATCGTGAAAATCTATTTCTAATACCGACTTGGCTGATGAAGAAATGTGGTTTAACATCTATCGACACAAAATAGGTCATTTTGGGCATAACATATGGTTAAACTTCATTTCAATAATATGCTTGTGCATTGGGGTCTTTACCAGTGGGGGGGAAACCAGATGACCCTATGCCCTGGTCACGTACAGCAGGGTTCTGGATTCCACAGCACTTTGACTTTGTGACAGAAACTTTCGCAGTGGGAGGAATACGGTCGCGTTAACCATTTGGTCACCCCAACCCCCCTTAAAATATGTGATTGGCACTCCCACAGCTGCTTAGGTAGAAAATGGCATCAAAGTGGTGCACTTTACCAGAAATAGATAATCAATTTAGAAAATTGTGGTATGAAGGATTTTTGCCCGGACAGCAGCGCTATAGGGAACTTATTTAGTATTTCAATTGTTTTGGGTTGTGTTACGTGCAAGCAAGTGCGTACATAGTACCTAGGTTTCTCATTCCCTCTGACTATATGTTGTCCTTTGTCAGGCCATCCATCATCCTTACACTTTTCACAAGGGAAGAACCAAGCTGGAAAATCTGATAATTTCTCGACTAATATGGGGATTGACTATTGGATCTAGAGCTTAGCGACTTGTGGTCTAGGGTGTGCAACCAAATGTAAAAGACTTGAAATGATATAAATGGTCCAAAAAGAGCCTCAAACTTTGAAAAAAAATGAAAAATCGTTAAATTACTGAATCTTCTGGTACAGGAAGTTAAAGGCAATCAAAATGGCAAAAAAGAAACGAGACGGACACCAAATCAGGCAGATAGGCAAACAATATGCCATAAAAGGAGGGAGAAAAATATATCTAAAAATAACCGGCACTACCTAGATATGCAAAATTAATAGTGTTCTGCATCCATCTAGCCACATCAGCTACCAAACGATAATTTACTTGTTTTGATTCAATGACACCCGACGGAGAAATCGCGATTTTCGCCAGAGTACCAATCTTTTACTGTTTTTTTTTCTCAAAATATCGGATATGTAACGAAATTTAGCAACTTATTGCTAGTCCTAGTCCAATTTGTTAGGAGTGGTTGCCTCCCTTATACCGTTACAAGCGCTATCATTAATATCATTCATATAGGGATTTTTCGACTTTTGGGGCCCTTTTTGGACCGTTTATGCTATATTGACCCTTTTAGATTTGCATTCACACCATAAACCACCGTTAGGACCTTAAGTAACCGAAGTTTAAGAAACAAAAGCGTGATAAAAGCGTCTGAATAGGCTCTAAAAAGGAAAATTCTAGATTTTCAGCGTCCCATAAACTATTGCCTTACGCATCGAATTTGTACCATTTGGATGTCATAAGAACGTCCATTATTCGGGCTATCCAATGAGACTTTATTTGTTTAGATTCGGTGAAATCCTAACATCTTCATTTTTTTGCATTTTTTTCAAAATATCGGATATTTTTTCGACTACTTCCGGTTTTTGGATCATTGTCGGGATTTTTGGATTCACACCCTAGACCATCGATAGGACTCTGATTAAGAAAAGTTTAAGAGAAATCTAAGGCGTCATTTTCGAGAAAAAGGCGTCTCAGAATGTACCAAAACGGAAAATACTAGATTTTCCGCGTACCATAATTTATTTCCTAACCATCGAATTCGTATCATTTAGATGTCATAAGATACTCTAGACATGGGACTATCCGACGACACTTTAATTGTTTTAGTCCGCTAATATCTAACGGAGAATTCGAGTTTTTAACAAGAGCGCCATTTTTTTTTTTTTTTAAATTTACATTTTTTTTCGTTTTTTAAATTACTTCCGGTATACGAATCATTGTCGGGTACTTTTAACACCCGGTTCTGGAACTTGAATGGGCACAGGGTTTTATAATGATATACTAAATTAACCGATCAGATAAAATCCCCCTGAGAAATCCTATGTTCATAAGTGCCAAAAATGTCAAAATATCGAAACTTAAATTTCAATAACTGACTACATATTATACATGGTTAGAATCGCTATTAGGTCAGGTTTTTCAATTGATAACTTTTTGAAAATCTGTTAAAATAAACGAATAATAGAGAATTTTCCAAAATTTCACGATTTATATCCTATTCCAGACGTTTCAAATTCTTACTGGATGGTTCCATGCACAAGACTACCGAAAGGAGTCTCGATAGAGAAAGTTTAAGAAAAATCCTTGGAGCAGTTTTCGAGATAAAGGCGTCCAAAAACGCTCCAAATCACAAAATACTTGATTTTCAGCGTGCCATAGTTTGCTGCCTGGTCATAGTATCCTTATAAATTTGGTATCATACGACAGTCCAATCATCGTGCTATCCAACGATACATTAATTTAATCCGTTGAAATTGGACGGAGAAATCCCGTTTTTCCCAAAAGCACCCATTTTTTGCCTTTTATTCAAAATATCGATCATTATTTCGACTACTTCCGGTTTACGGATCGTTGTTGAAATTGCTTTATCCATCTGTCTGACAATATGGCTTTACGATCCTGGAGTTTCAGAAAGATCGATTGATGTTTTCAAAAAAATATAAGGGTTGGAAAATGGGCAGAAAATTCGAAAAAAATCGAAAAATAAAGGGCGATAACTCGGAATGAAACTTATATTACTGGAATCGGAAGGACTTCCGGTATCCAAAAATGTAGGTCAAATTTGAAAATTTGGAAAAATAACAAAGATTGTCTCGAAAACAACGTGTTTTCAATTTTCGAACGATAAAAGTCATAGACGAATGTTCGAAATTGAAAAATGTGAGATAGCCATTATCTCGGAAAAGATTCAGGGTTTCCGAAAATGTCATTTGTTTAAAAATAGGTAACGAATTGACGAAACAACGGCCGATTTTCAATTCCGGGAAAAAGTCCAAAGTTCGGTCACTTTCGGTATGCGCAGAAGTTTGAAAAATAGTTTATCCAGTAGCCACCACATGGTTTCCAGATAGAAAACTTGGTTCCAGATCAATATCTTTTTCCGATCATGGAGAAATTCGGCTCCCGCGGAAAAAAAGAATAATAATAATAACTAGATCTGCATAGCAGATATGAAAGCTTTCATATTAACTGCAAAGGGGGTTATTAGAATCTATTGAAACAATAAGTATAAATGTCATCAGGTATCTGAAAAATTACGTTTACCTTATGAACAAAATGGGAAAAATACAAAACAAAAATTGTCGACTTGTGGCTACCATCCAAGGCATATTTAGAAAACCGTATATTATATTTATAGAGTACGCAGGACAGGAATTAGTTGTGCTGCAATGTAAACCGGCCCGTTTCTTGCCTTTAGTTTTAGAGTTAGGTGTGATTTTCAAAAGATTCAATCGGAAATCGCTGAAAATCAATTGGCTTCTTCATCTCATGACCTTAAACACTGTATAAATTTAAGGTCAATCGGATATTGAATTTAGCTTCTAGAGCGTCCACAAGATTTTTTAAAGTGATCAAGGGCAATAACTCTCACGGTAATTATCGGAAATGGCAGTAAATATCAGATATCGCTGAAAATCAATACTGTAGGCATCTTCGTGTCATGACCATAAATTTAGAGTCAATCGGATATTAACTTTGGCCTCTAGAGCGTCCACAAGATATTTTGAAGTGATCAGGGGCCACAACACTAAGCATAAATTTAAAGTCAATCGGATATTAACTTTGGCCTCTAGAGCGTCCACAAGATATTTTGAAGTGATCAGGGGCCACAACTCTGGCAGTAAATATCAGATATCGCTGAAAATCAATCGCCTACTTCGTCTCATGACCTTAACCACTGTGTATAAATTTAAAGTCAATCGGACATTAACTTTGGCCTCTAGAGCATCCACAAGAATTTTTTTAAGTGATGAAGGGCCATAACTCTGACAGTAATTATCGGAAATCGCTGAAATTCAATTTCAATGTGGGCGTATAAAAATTAACCGATGGCATATAATATTTAATGTATGATAAAGACAAAATAGTCGATTTCGGTTTTTGGTGTTGCGCTCATTTTAAAAAAAAATGTCTTTTACGGATAATGTGTATAGTACTAATAGCAATCAAATAAGGAAGAGGCGATAAGATCCCTTTGCATTTGGAATTTCAAAATTAATTAAAACCAAATTTAAATTCCGAAAATCGGTTGTTTATTTTTTGCTGAAACTCCTTTTTTTAATCTGATCAAAATGGGAGTAAGTCACAGAGTGGTAATTGGCATATTGTGTCCAAATTTCATGGTTTTGGGACAATCGGTGCCGGTTTCGTGGCGAAATTCCACTTTTTTCGCCCTTACAGAAGCCGTAAATGGCGGAAAAAAACGAACGGCAGGAACCGTGTCAAGAACAAACGACCTGAACGAATGCAGGTATCGCCTTGAAGTTTTCAGTGCACCTAGGTACCAACGTGAAAAGTTCCTCGCCGGAATTTGGTAGTCAACGTACCTTTGGTTCCAGCGTGGCACATGCGCGAAGCAAAAAGAAATTACGGTCGATTTTGGGATTTTGGCTATATTTCGGAGTGGTTTGGTAGATGACGGTGGATCAGGGACTCAGATTGATCTAAAATGGCGATCATAACACAACATGATAATCACTTTGAAGTATAGGTAAATTTTCGCGACCGGGTTGTTTTGCTCTACCCAGGCAACGTTCCTGTGCTCCGATTGCCTTCAAATTTGCACAGAATGTACCTTGGGATTCTAGCTATCACATATTAAAAATAGAAGAGTGTTGGATTCCGATGGGATTCTAGCTATCACATATTAAAAATAGAAGAGTGTTGGATTCCGAGAACGTTCAAAATAAATTCAAAACCCACCCCCAACAATCAAAGGTTTTTTGCTTAAAAAATTGCCGTATTTTATCGAATTTTTATTGTTCTTGATATCTGAGGATTTTCTCAATTTAATATGTGATAAATATCATCGCGGCGCAGCCAACCGCTAGAAATTCCAGAGATTTGGACCACCGGAAGGATGCCTCAGCAGTCAAAAAAGGTCAAAATTGGCGATTTCGATTTCTAGTGTTGATACATCGTTACGGTCATTTTAAAAAATTGTCTTTTAAGGATAATGTGTATAGTACCAATACCTATCACATAAGGAAGAGGCGATAAAATCTCTTTGCATTTGCAATTTCAAAATTAATTAAAACCAATATTAAATTCCGAAAATCGGTTTTTTGCTAAAACTCTTTTTTTTTAATCGGATCAAAATGGGAGTAAGGCACAGAGTCCGGGGTGGTAATGGGCGTATTGTGTCCAAATTTCATGGTTTTCGGACAATCGGTGCCGGTGTCACGGCGAAATGGAAGCCGTAAATTGACTTGAAGCCAGGGTCCTTGAAGTTGTACAGCTGCACCCGGTGACCGATATTTATTTAACGGGGAATAAGTGATAATTCATATTATAGCAGTAAATAATTAAAATATTTCATAGGGATTATAATAATATGTATATCGAAATGGGGGTAAGGCACAGAGTCCGGGGTGGTAATGGGCGTATTGTGTCCAAATTTCATGGTTTTCGGACAATCGGTGCCGGTGTCACGGCGAAATTCCACTTTTTTCCCCTCATGGAAGCCGCAGGTGACAAGAGCAAACGACTTGAACGAATGCAGGTATCACCTTGAAATTTTCAGGGTACCTAGGTACCAACGTGAAAAGTTGCTCGCCGGAATTTAGTACTCATGGTACCTTTGGTTCTAGCGTAGCGCATGCGCGAAGTCAAATCCAGCTAAACTCGAAAACAACCTTGTCGGCACGGAAAACATCAAAGGAGAAATTCGAATTTTTGAAATATTCAAATACCAAACGTTCGACCATGATCCAGGCTATCCTGGAGACATATTCTCTAGGTCACGACCAATTGTATATGTTTTCAAGCCCATAAATGTGGATTTTTCACTAATTGTCATTTTCAATTCAAAATGGCGTCCATCATTTGCCGGAAATCAAAATTGTGTTATCTACCGTTTTTCGGCTTTCCTTCAAGGATTCGGAAAATATAATTGCCTTGTCTGTAAGTAAAATATCAAAAAAGCCTTATGTAATTTTCACATTTCAAGATGGTGGCATTTCCGGTTTGAGCTACAAACTCAATTTTTTGTGTACGAATCAGTAGTGTCGTAGCTAGTAAAGAAAAAAAAATCAAGGCAATCTGACCTATATTTCGTCGATTTTTTTGAAAACTTTGATCCTTAATTTCATCAAGGGGAGATAATTTAGAAAATTTCTAATGATATTTTTAGTTGCATTGATAAGATCTACTTACATTCTAAATTTCATGAAAATCGTGCAACTATTAAAAAAGTTTTCAAATTGATCTCAACTTCCGGTTCAAAATCACAGCGACGAATTTTCGAAATTCGAAAATTCGAAATTGCAGATTTTAAGTAAATGTTTCAAGGCACCCCTCAAAAAAGAATTAGTAAAATAGGTCAAATAGTTACAAATTTACAGTAATGTAGGTCAAATGAATTTGTTCGTAAAATTCGGTGATTTCGGATTCGAAAAACGATTTGATCCTATGGTTAGATTCTGAGAAATCCGATTTGTAGAAATGACACAAAAAAAAAAAAAAATAATAATAGGAACAAGTGGTATCAGATGCCTCAGAGAGAATATTCAAATGCTCCTTGTGATACGTTTGTAACACAATTATAACCTAATGTATTACACGGGAGTGGAGTGGGTGAGTCGGGGGGCTTTTCGATTGGCAGGGGACTATTAAAATGGGTAAGCAGAGATAAGCAATTTGATGAAACTTTGTGTATAGTTTCATTACATTAGTACCTTGACCATATTACCTTGACCAAGTTCGACAATGAGCATTCTCTTAGTCAGGATAAGCAAAGCAACTTGATTGGCCGGGACTTTGAATTGGTTGATGCTTTGGGGTATGATAACTTTGGTTATAATGAAGTACTGGAACATAACAACCCAGCTTTTAATTGAGCTAGAATGTTTAAACTTGGTGTAGATGTTCATCAGGTCTTGACTGAACATTTTGAGCTACAGCTTGGCAATTTCATTGGTCGATGCTTTGGGACAAGATAACCTTGATTTCTATCTGACAGAGAGTGATGAAATTTACAGTATAGTTTGATTGCTCGATACTTTTGAAAAAAATATGAAAGTGCGATTAATTAATGTGTCATCTTTTACTTTGGGGTTTTGGCGGGAGACATCAGCCATACTGTTTGCTTGTTTAATATCCCCTATACAATATACGCTCGACCTCATTACCCGAACTGGGGTAGAAAAGTGGGATCTTTGACAATGAGGCAATGAACTTGTACATTCTTTTGCAGCTGCACAAGAGGGAACATCAACGCCGGATTAACCATGGTGGTGGGGAGGGGGGCTGATACCGACCGTGAAGCCCCGCAAGGGGGTCGGGTCAGGGGGTTCTCCCGCTAAGAAATTTTAATTGGAGGCCGAAAACGTGATTTCATGGCATTTCAGGCACTTGTGTCGGAGCCATTTAGAAATACCTCCCCCAGAAAAATAAAATTCTGCAACAAAATTAGCCACAATCCATGCGGGTGCTGTGAAATTTCTAGAGGAGGGAGCTGGAACCCATGAGCCCGTTAAATTCGCCACTGTAAATGAGCAGAGCTACATCAAACCTAATTTTGAGTCCCTCAGTGATAAATAACTTGATTCAAAATGGTATTATAGCCCCAACGACGATTTGATGAATGGAGACCGTAACGTTACGACAAAGTCTAACACTGTAAGTACCAAATAGTCATACGAGATATGTGCATCTCATCAAATTCAGCTTATACCATACCCACAATAATGTTACGGAGTCAATGAGTTCAAGTAAGACAATACGCTGACCTTCCACTGACCATGCTTATAATATAAAATCTGTCAATGACAGCTGATTCATTGTTTAGTTTTTTATATGATATATTTAATATCAATAATATATGTATATGCATGCTTTATTTTACTTTACACGACCTCTAAAAATGCCCCAAATCGTAAAAATACGACTTTTTGGATTTCGATCTCCTTTTTTCGGCTACCCCGGACATTTTCAAAAAATGATACAATGATTTCACACAACAGGCCAGCTATTAGCCTCTCGATTGACAAGAGTTTCATCGCCCTCCATTCATTATAACCAATGTCATCGTGCCCTAAAGAATCAACAAATCAGCTTGCTTATCTCTGCTTACCCTAGGCAAAAAATGCTCATCTTTGAACTCAATCATGACATTGACCTAGTGAACGCCTACACCAAGTTTGAACATTCTAGCTTAATTAGAAGGAGAGTTCTTGTGTTCCAAATTCCCGGCCCTTCAAATTGCTTCTATTTTTCATTTTCAATTCAAAATGGTGACCATCACGTGACCGAAATCAAAATTCTGATCCGATAGATTTTTAGGCATTCCTTCCAGGATTCCGAAAATATGACGCCCGAGTCTGTAAGTAAAATAGCAAAAAAGCCTTTTTGATTTTTCACGTTTAAAGATGGTGGCACTTCCGGTTCGATCGACAAACTCCATATTTTGTGTACGAATCAGTAATTACTTGTCTAGTATCGAATTTTTTTTTAGGTCATTCTGACCTATATTTCGACGATTTTTTTGAAAACTTTGATCCTTAATTTCACCAAGGGGAGATAATTTAGAAAATTTCCAAGGACATCATTGAAGTCGCATTGGCAAGATCTACTAAAATTCTAAATTTCACGAAAATCGCACAACTATTAAAGAAGTTGTCAAATTGGTAATAACTTCCGGTTCGAAATGACAGCGACGAATTTTCGAAATGCCAAAATCCGAAATTGCAGATTTGAAGTAAATGTTTCAAGATACTCAAAGAAAAAAGAATTAGTAAAATAGGTCAAATAGTCACAAAGTTACAGCATTGTAGGTCAAATGCATTCCTTCGTAAAATTCGGTGATTTCGGATTCGTAAAACGTTTTGAAAATATATTTAATCAACAGCCACCACCCATTTTTGGGGGGATAGGTAAAAGTTTCAGAACGATCCTATGGTTAGATTCTGAGAAATCCGATTTGTGGACAAAACACAAAAAAAAAACTAGATCTGCTACTGTCCCATGCAGATATGAAAGCTTTCATATTCATCGTCACGTGACATGGATTATATCAAATATCTTAAAAAAAAAAGAACAACAAAAAATAATTATCAAAATCTGTGAAAAAGTCGCGATGGTACAAGTCTAAATATAATGAGAAACATTGCACCCGGGCAAGAGACGCATTGAACATATTACGGCCTATTATGTTTATTTTCACGTCTGTTGAAGTGGATTTTTTACTGTTTTGCATATTCAATTCCAAATGGAGACCATCAGTTGACCGAAAATCTTTTTTTTTAATAAAACTCTTTTTTTTAATCGGATCAAAATGGGAGTAACGCACAAAGTCCGGGGTGGTAATGGGCGTATTGTGTCCAAATTTCATGGCTTTCGGACAATCGGTGCCGGTGTCGTGGCGAAATTCCTCTTTTTTCGCACTTACTGAAGCCGTAAATGGCTGAAAAAGCCGAACGACATGAACCGTGTGAAGAACAAACGACCTGAATGAATGCAGTTGTCGCCTTGAATTTTTCAGGGTACCTAGGTCCCAACGTGAAAAGTTCCTCGCCGTAATTTGGTAGTCATGGTACCTATGGTTCCAGCGTGGCGCATGTGCGAAGTCAAAAGAAATTAAGGTCGATTTTAGGATTTTGGGTCTATTTCGGAGTGGTTTGATAGTGACGGTGGATCGGGGACCCAGATGGATCTAAAATGGCGGTCATAATACAATATTATAATAACGTTGAAGAATGAGCAAATTTTCGCGACCGGGGTTAATTTGCTCTGCTCAGGCAACGTTCCGTTGGTTCGATTGCCTTCAAATTTGCACGGAATGTACTTTGGGATTCTAGCTATTACATAGAAGAGTGTGGAATTCCGAGAACGTTGAAAATAAATTCGAAGCCCACCCCCACCCTTCAATGTTTTTTTTTGCTTAAAAAATTGCCGTATTTTATCGATTTTTTATTGTTCTTGATATCTGAGCATTTTCTCCTTTTAATATGTGATAAATATCATCGCGGCGCAGCCAACCGCTAGAAATTCTAGAGATTTTGACCACCGGAAGGATGCCTCAGCAGTCAAAAAAGGTCAAAATAGGCGATTTCGGATTTTAGTGTCGCAAATATAGTTGCGGTCATTTTAAAAAATTGTCTTTTAAGGTTAATGTGTATAGTACTAATACCTATCACATACGAAAGAGGCGATAAAATCCCTTTGCATTTGCAATTTCAAAATTAATTAAAACTAATATTAAATTCCGAAAATCTTTTTTTTTTGCTAAAACTCTTTTTTTTTTTGATCGGATCAAAATGGGAGTAAAGTACAGAATCCGGGGTGGTAATAAGCGTATTGTGTCCAAATTTCATGGTTCTCGGACAATCCGTTCCGGTGTCGTGGAGAAACTCGCCCTTTTTCCCCTTACGGAAGCCGTAAAATGACTTAGAAAAAAAACGACCTGGAGCCGTGCCAAGAACAAACGACTTGAATGAATGCAGGTATCGCCTTGAAATTTTCAGGGCACCTAGTTACCAACGTGAAAAGTTCCTCGCCGGAATTCGGTAGACATGGTACCTTTGGTTACAGCGTTGCGCATCCGCGAATTCAAAAGCAGCTAAATATGTTTGTTATGAAGGGATTTTTTTTCTTATTTGGAGTTGTGCTTGGGACCATAAGCCAGATACCCGGTGAGTTTCAAGTTGGTGTGCACGATAGTAGGGTTGTGACGCGCATGCGCGGGTCTACACTCGAAAACAACCTTGTCGGCACGGAAAACATCAAAGGCGAAATTCGCATTTTTGAAATATTCAAATACCAAACATTCGACCCGTATCCCGGCATGTATTAATTTCAGAAATAGGAGACGTATTGAACATACTATGCCCTATTGTGTTTGTTTAGAAGACCGTAAATGTCGATTTTTCGCTATTTTTCATATTCACTTCAAAATGGCGGCCATCAGTTGACCTAAATCAAAATTCTGCTCTGAACGTTTTTTAGGCATTCCTTCAGGGATTCAGCAAATATAACTCCCATGTCTTTAAGTGCAATATCGCAAAAGTTATTAAGACTTTTCGCGTTTCAAAATTGTGGCATTTCCGGTTCGATCAACAAACTCCATATTTTGTATATGAATCAGTAATTACTTGTCTAGTATCGAAAAAAAAATTAGGTCATTCTGACATATATTTCGATGATTTTTTTGAAAATTTTGATCCTTAATTTCATTAAAGGAAGATAATTTAGCAAATTTCTAATCATATTTTTGAAGTCGCATCGGTAAGATCTACTTACATGCTAAATTTCATGAAAATCGTACAACTATTAAAGAAGTTGTCAAATTGGTCATAAATACGGGTTCGAAATCACAGCGACGAATTTTCGAAATTCGAAAATCTGAATCTGCAGATTTGAAGTAATTGTCTCAAGGTACTCAAAGAAAAAAGATTTAGTAAAATAGGTCAAATAGTCACAAAGTTACAGCATTGTAGGTCAAATGCGTTCGTTCGTAAAATTCGGTGATTTCGGATGCGTAAAACGTTTTGAAAATCTATTTAATCAACAGCCACCACCCATTTTTGGGGGGATAGGTAAAAGTTTCAGAAAGATCCTATGGTTAGATTCTGAGAAATCCGATTTGTGGATAAAACACAAAAAAAAAATAAATAATAATTATAATATAAAATCTGTCAATGACAGCTGATTCATTGTTTAGTTTTTTATATGATATATTTAATATCAATAATATATGTATATGCATGCTTTATTTTACTTTACACGACCTCTAAAAATGCCCCAAATCGTAAAAATACGACTTTTTGGATTTCGATCTCCTTTTTTCGGCTACCCCGGACATTTTCAAAAAATGATACAATGATTTCACACAACAGGCCAGCTATTAGCCTCTCGATTGACAAGAGTTTCATCGCCCTCCATTCATTATAACCAATGTCATCGTGCCCTAAAGAATCAACAAATCAGCTTGCTTATCTCTGCTTACCCTAGGCAAAAAATGCTCATCTTTGAACTCAATCATGACATTGACCTAGTGAACGCCTACACCAAGTTTGAACATTCTAGCTTAATTAGAAGGAGAGTTCTTGTGTTCCAAAGTCCCGGCCCTTCAAATTGCTTCTATTTTTCATTTTCAATTCAAAATGGTGACCATCACGTGACCGAAATCAAAATTCTGATCCGATAGATTTTTAGGCATTCCTTCCAGGATTCCGAAAATATGACGCCCGAGTCTGTAAGTAAAATAGCAAAAAAGCCTTTTTGATTTTTCACGTTTAAAGATGGTGGCACTTCCGGTTCGATCGACAAACTCCATATTTTGTGTACGAATCAGTAATTACTTGTCTAGTATCGAATTTTTTTTTAGGTCATTCTGACCTATATTTCGACGATTTTTTTGAAAACTTTGATCCTTAATTTCACCAAGGGGAGATAATTTAGAAAATTTCCAAGGACATCATTGAAGTCGCATTGGCAAGATCTACTAACATTCTAAATTTCACGAAAATCGCACAACTATTAAAGAAGTTGTCAAATTGGTAATAACTTCCGGTTCGAAATGACAGCGACGAATTTTCGAAATGCCAAAATCCGAAATTGCAGATTTGAAGTAAATGTTTCAAGATACTCAAAGAAAAAAGAATTAGTAAAATAGGTCAAATAGTCACAGAGTTACAGCATTGTAGGTCAAATGCATTCCTTCGTAAAATTCGGTGATTTCGGATTCGTAAAACGTTTTGAAAATATATTTAATCAACAGCCACCACCCATTTTTGGGGGGATAGGTAAAAGTTTCAGAACGATCCTATGGTTAGATTCTGAGAAATCCGATTTGTGGACAAAACACAAAAAAGAAATAACAATAACTAGATCTGCTAAGCAGATATTAAAGCTTTCATATTCACAGTCACTGTCACATGTCATAGAAATAATATGAACAGAAAAAAAAAAATCATTATAATGAGTAAAAATTTGGTGAAGTTAATTCGATTTTTCACTGGTAAATAATTAAATAGACAAGTGGCATAACTTGACCCGCATCCCATCAGCTATCCTGAAAAATGCTGGAAAAATTAAACAAGTAAATTGTGTTTAGTACTGGGTTAATTAAGACAGGCATATGCCTTTGCTATACAGGATGACATGAGGGAAATTTAGCTTGGGAGGTGTAGGCCTGCAGCCAAAATTTCTAGCTAGCTTAGAAACACAACTCCGCTACACGGTCTTCCATAAAAGAAAAACTATACATTTTTGGAAAGCTTATGATGCCAGGAAGACAAAATCTGGGAGTTCCAAGCAAAATGTTTGCAATTTATTGATTTAGGGCCAGATGAAATTCGTCAAAATTGTCAAATAAATGCTATTTGTGTACTAACAATTCTGAAGTTGACATAAAATTAAATAGTTGGTAAAACACCTCATGCCTTCATCCTTGGCAATGAACAGTTTATTGGACAGATTTTGATGTAAATAAAAATGCTCAAAACACAAATGTCATGGGTGAATAAAGAATTGTGGAAATCCATTAACGGTAAAAAAGAATTATCTCCCTTTCTGTCAAATGCCTGTAATTGATAGACTATCAGGTCTTGTATGAATCATAAGACCAGGTGTGGGCAAACAAGCCCAATAATTATTTTGTTTGTTGGATCTCAAGGGCCTGTTAGGGTTGGTTGTTGGATGTTTGCTCAGAAATTATCGCTTGTATGGAACATGCTAGAGTCGATTTGTAGCATATTCTAGCCAGGGGATATGTTTGACAGTAGTTGAGTGATATGCTTTTGAAATAATGGAGATCAGTAGCACTTTATAAGCATTGAACCACATGATTTTTTTTTCCACTAAGATAAACATTCTAAACCCACATACATGTTCCCTTTCAATTAGCCACTACAGTATTTTTACAACTGTAATGTAGCTGTGAACTACTATTTCGGATATGATTAATGGTCAAATTACAAACATACATGTAGATATAAGTTTAAAAAAATAATTGTGTATCTGGGCTGGAATGAAGGGAAAGGTTAGAAAACAGGATGAACAGTTGTGAAATTATTTATTAAAGTGAAACAATCATTGAAAATCAAAATTAAACAGTTACTCTGCACATCAAATGTCATCAAAGTTAATCTTCATTATCATCATCACTGTCACTAAATGTATTAACATCAAATTCGGTCTCTTTAACAGTTTTTTTTTCATTTTCACATTGACTACACATGCACAGGTCTGTACAAGAAAGGGGGGTTGGGATGGCCTAGAGTGCCGCGCTTCGACCTCTAGCTGGTCGGTCACCTCTGGCTTGTGGCTGTGGCTTTGATCCCAGGTGTGAGCGTATGTGGCATGGAGATAGAGGCGTCTTCTCAACCTCGTGGGTTTCCTCCGGGCACTCCGGTTTCCTCTCACTGCTAAAGACCCATACGCGCAAGCGAATTATTGAAATAAAATTGAAACCGTATGTTAGTCCCAAAATGACCTAGTTTGTGTTGAGTGGACGTTAAACCCCATTTCTCTCTCTCTCTCTCTCTCTGTACAAGACAACTTTGCTGGCCATTTATGATTCTTTCTCTTATGACATCTTCACAGAATATATTGTATGTGGTTTAATATTCGACGGAGGGCTAGTCATCTTTGCTGAAAAATATAAATAAACATATACATGTACACAATTAAAACAAAATTCTGGAGCTTGGTTTACTCTCATTAATTTCGTACAACAGAGGAAAAAGACACTTAAACAGGGGTTAACATCTTATTTTCATGCAGAAACCAGCTAATGAAGACAGGAAGGCATTAGCAGTACAAGGAGAGATAGAGAGGAGAATTGCGGTTTAACGTCCACTGGACAAAAACATAGTAATTTCAGGACTCACCCATGGTTCAGTTTTATTTGAATAATACCAGTGGCAAGAAGGCGGAGAATACAAATAAAAAAAACATCACAAATATTTACCTTTCTGATAACTGTCTAAGAAATTCAGTACATGTATATTGCCTATAACATTTTTGGTGATATCTGACCTCAATGGCCACACAATCTTGCCCTCTGATATGCCTTAAAATATCTTCATCCTCTTTCAATTCAGCAGCTTTCAACAGTTGGCCTACAAACAAATTTGCAAACAAATTATACACCATATAGCGTTGAATGTTGTTTGTGCTCAAGGGTGGGGGAGGGAATGTCACTTTGAGGCCTACATGTACATGTACCTGGCTGGTCAACTCTGGCATGCGGTTTAGTTCAGATCCTTTGTGTGAGCGGAAATGGTCTAGAGACAGATCGTCTTAGCAAGGCACCTACAAGTGGGCCAAGAAAATAAAAAACAAGTTAACTTCTCTATGTTTCATCCCTTGTGCAAGCAAATGTGCAACACTTTAACCAATGACTGTGCCAAATCAACAAATGGGGTAAAGGGCTTTAATGGCTAGCTTCATAACAATTTTACAGTGATTGCAGTAGCACTTCTGATTCCATTTACAACAAAAACAACAACACAATAATTAAAAACTGTAGGATGAATATATTTAATATTTATTAGTAATAATTATAAATTTAGTAAGTAACATAATATTAACATTAGGCCTACCTGAGCCTGTTTGGGTCTGAGTCTGTGTTAATACATCCTTCTTCCTATTTTCTCCAACAGTGACAAATCTGTCACGTTTTTTACATATAATACACACAACAGGCAGCACCGATTTACTCTTTCTTTTTGCTTCAGGAGCGTAATTTGTTTGGAGAGCTAGGTCCCAGATCGTCTACACTCCCGCTATTCCCTGGTTGGATTGTAGCCGGGGATTTTAATTTTTCTTTATCTATACGATTACGGGCAGACCCAATTCGGAATTTGTCTGTAAAAGGCCTGTAGCATGTTGGGTGAAATCCAGTATCTTTTGGCGCGTCGATAAATTCCTTGTTTGATTATATCACCCGAAGTCGCCTGTTCAGCTATCCATTTCGCTCGCCCATCAAGTTTTAGCCATTCATGGGCACATTCACGGAATTTATCCCAGCGAGATTTTGTAAATAATTGTTCTCGTTCCTTTCTAAATCCTTGGTAATGAATAATACAGCGTAAATTTGATTTACGTTACGACAAAGTCTAACACTGTAAGTACCAAATAGTCATACGAGATATGTGCATCTCATCAAATTCAGCTTATACCACACCCACAATAATGTTACGGAGTCAGTGAGTTCAAGTTAGACAATACGCTGACCTTCCACTGACCATGCTTATAATATAAAATCTGTCAATGACAGCTGATTCATTGTTTAGTTTTTTATATGATATATTTAATATCAATAATATATGTATATGCATGCTTTATTTTACTTTACACGACCTCTAAAAATGCCCCAAATCGTAAAAATACGACTTTTTGGATTTCGATCTCCTTTTTTCGGCTACCCCGGACATTTTCAAAAAATGATACAATGATTTCACACAACAGGCCAGCTATTAGCCTCTCGATTGACAAGAGTTTCATCGCCCTCCATTCATTATAACCAATGTCATCGTGCCCTAAAGAATCAACAAATCAGCTTGCTTATCTCTGCTTACCCTAGGCAAAAAATGCTCATCTTTGAACTCAATCATGACATTGACCTAGTGAACGCCTACACCAAGTTTGAACATTCTAGCTTAATTAGAAGGAGAGTTCTTGTGTTCCAAAGTCCCGGCCCTTCAAATTGCTTCTATTTTTCATTTTCAATTCAAAATGGTGACCATCACGTGACCGAAATTAAAATTCTGATCCGATAGATTTTTAGACATTCCTTCTAGGATTCCGAAAATATGACGCCCGAGTCTGTAAGTAAAATAGCAAAAAAGCCTTTTTGATTTTTCACGTTTAAAGATGGTGGCACTTCCGGTTCGATCGACAAACTCCATATTTTGTGTACGAATCAGTAATTACTTGTCTAGTATCGAATTTTTTTTTTAGGTCATTCTGACCTATATTTCGACGATTTTTTTGAAAACTTTGATCCTTAATTTCACCAAGGGGAGATAATTTAGAAAATTTCCAAGGACATCATTGAAGTCGCATTGGCAAGATCTACTAACATTCTAAATTTCACGAAAATCGCACAACTATTAAAGAAGTTGTCAAATTGGTAATAACTTCCGGTTCGAAATGACAGCGACGAATTTTCGAAATGCCAAAATCCGAAATTGCAGATTTGAAGTAAATGTTTCAAGATACTCAAAGAAAAAAGAATTAGTAAAATAGGTCAAATAGTCACAAAGTTACAGCATTGTAGGTCAAATGCATTCCTTCGTAAAATTCGGTGATTTCGGATTCGTAAAACGTTTTGAAAATATACTTAATCAACAGCCACCACCCATTTTTGGGGGGATAGGTAAAAGTTTCAGAACGATCCTATGGTTAGATTCTGAGAAATCCGATTTGTGGACAAAACACACAAAAAAAATAACAATAATAATCTTAACAGAAACAATAAGCTTTCATATGTAATATGAAAGCTTAATAATTTTAGTAAAAACAATAGTCTTTCAGACGAAAGTCTGAAAGCCTAATAATAATATTAATCTTAGTAATAACAATAGCCTTTCACCGAAGGTGAAAGCCAAACTAGAATTGCGCGCAATGCTGAAGGCTTTCACTGCCGCCAAGGCGTCACACGATCGCCAGATATATGACAAAAGACTATTCCCATCACACTCCCCCACCGCCCAAAACACCCACACTCTAGCATAACTCAGATATTACACATAATACACTACACAGTAGAATCTCGATTGAGCAAGTTTGAAAAAAATCATTGGCGGCTTTTCCGAGAAACATGGGTTTTAATTGGATAGAAATCGTAAATAACCTTACTTTTCAATGTCCCATAAATTTTTTAGTTGGCAATAAAATCTTGTTGCTATTGCACCTTCTCGTAGATAATTCACGTGGTTATCATACGACATAATACTTTAAGTACTCGGTAAACAACCAACTGATACATCGCATTTGGCGCACAGGCACCCATTTTTCAGAATTTTGTCAAATTTTGAATACCTTTCTTGACCACTTCCGGTGATTAGAGGATTTTCATTTATAGTTCATGGACTGGTTTGGTCCGTCGACTTCATAGTCCCGACGTTTCAGAAATAACGTAGGTGTCGTAGGTGTTCGTACCTTTCTAACCAGGGTAATTATATAACTGTTAAATTAAACAACGGATAACTCCTACTTCTTAAAATGATTTAAATAATTAGTAAATAATTATTATTATCTAATGATTGTTGTTTTGTGACATATATAGTGTAACCAATATATACATTGTACTTTTATAATTAATATGATACTGTGTATTAGTCATGTTTATGTTCTTATGATTTGAATTTCTTCATGCAATATCTGTACATCGCCAGTAGGAATAAATGTCTCTTATATAGATACATTATGCTGGCTGGAATTTGCACTGTAGGCTATCCTTTGGGACTGCACTGTATCATACGGTCTGCCATTGAGTCAACTGGCGGGTTTTTGATTACCCAGTTGTACGTGACAAGGAGTTAGGGTCGCCTGTCCAACCTCGTGGGTTTTCTCCGTTGCTTCGGTTTACCCACACTACTAAAGAGTCCGACGCGAATTAATAAAGGAAAAAAAACCAAACCATATGTTAGTACCGAAATGACCTAGTTTGTGTCGAGTGGACGTTAAACCCCATCTCTCTCTCTCTCTCTCTCTTTCTTTGCATACACATATATATCAATTAGTCTCTCTAAAGAAGGAGTTCCCCAAAAAATATTAGATTGCCTTTTTGAGAAAAAGACCCCTAAACATGCACGTACAGCGGCGCTAGTCTTCTTTTATATAGAATTCTAACCGCCAAGGGATCTTTTACGGTCACACCAATGTGTACACGGGACTTCGGAATCGCGTTCATGTCAGCTACTCAAATATGTAACTGGTTCAAAAATTGGTTGAATATTCAATGAAATATCGCCAATTTTCTAGTTTCGTGGACGTTGAAGATTTGACGTCACTAATAAAAATGTAATAATAATTACAGTTAGAATCCATTCTCAAACAACGTCATGCCTTTTATCATAGGTGCAATATTCAATACTACAGTACGATAGTACTACAATCGCTTATCAAATTGGACTTTGTTATAAACAGCTCGAGCCGTCGATTTCTGTCCAGATGATTACCGGTATAAGATAATTTTGACAAAGAAGCAACAATATTAATTCAAAGTCTAATTATTACACACAGCAATCAACTATTTCTGTTACAGGGTCACTAAACTCATATTTTGGATAGAAGAAAACACTCATAGTTGAAATAATTTCAGTTCAAATATCATCACTGATAAAAGCACTCTTGAATAGGCTCTATACGTTGACAAAACGTACAGATTGTATCCACCCTTACTACATGTTTCGCTTAACAATGAAAGGTGCCGTGTTCAATTTTCGATCCCTTTGTTCTGCTACTCCTGAAATTGGGAACTGTTGTACAATGGTTTTATATATAACACTACTGATAGGCCTCTCTGTAGAAGAAGTTACCAAAAAATATTATTTTGACTTTTCGAGAAATAGACCTCTAAAAATGCCCCAAATCGTAAAAATACGACGTTTTCGATTTTGATCTCTTTTTCCGGCTACCCATGACAATTAGAGAAATTGTACAATGTGTTCACAAGATACACTACTCATTAGACTCTCGACTGAGAAAGTTTTAAAAAAATCGTGGTGGGCGTTTCCGAGAAACATGCGTCTAAATTTGCTCGAAATCGCAAAATACCTTACTTTTCAAAGTCACATAACTTTTTTATTTTTTGATAGAAAGTTGTCGCTGAAGTACCGACTGATAGACAATTCAACTGGCTATTAAACGATATAAAACTGTAACTAAACGACAAGAACACAATTGATACATCGCATTTTCCGCACAGGCACCCATTTTTCACAATTTTGTCAAAGTTTGGATACCTTTCTTCACTACTTCCGGTGATTAGAGGATTTTCATTTATAGTTCATGGACTGGTTTGGTCCTTCGACTTCATATTCCTGAAGTTTCAGAAAAATCGTTGGAGCCGTTTTAAAAAAATAAGAACTCTACGATTTGACCAAAATGCGAAAAAAAGTGAAAAATCAAATTTAACATTTCAGAACAAAACTTCTATTGTTGGAATCGGATTGATGTCAGCTATCCAAAAATATAACTGAAATTTCAAAATTCAAAAAAAATAAAAATTATAGAATAATTTGAAAATTTTCCATTTTTCGCCAAAAAAATGAGAGCGACAGAGTTTCTAAATTCCACAGTTTTGAACTGCTATCCGCTCGGAAGGAAATGTCTCCCGCTATCCGAAAATGTACATATCTTAAAAATCGATTGAGAATTAACGGAGTTATGGCCGATTATCAATTTTCGTGCACGCTAAAGATTTGACTCATTTTCGCTATGCGCACAAATTTCAAAATAGCTTTAAGCAGTAGCTGCACACCACTTTTCAGACAGAAAATCAAATTTCAAACCTCTATCTCTTATAGTTGCTGAGATCTAGCTTCCCCCAATAAAAAAATAAGAACTAGAATTGCACGCAATCCTGAAGGCTTTCACTGTCGCCAAGGCGTCACACGATCGCTAGATATATGACAAAATACTATACCCACCACTCCTCCCATCCCCCAAAAAACCCACACTCTAGCATAACTCAGATATTGACCCCTAAACTTGCTCCAACTCGTAAAAATACGCTGTTTTCAATTTTCGATCTCTTTTTTTCGGCTACCCATGACAATTAGAAAAATTGTACAAGGGTTTCACACAATACACTACCCAGTAGAATCTCGATTGAGCACGTTTGAAAAAAATCATTGGCGGCTTTTCCGAGAAACATGGGTTTAAACGTGATCGAAATCGTAAAAAACCTTACTTTTCAAAGTACCATAAATTTCTTAGTTGGCAATAAAATCTTGTTGCTATAGCACCATCTCGTAGATAATTCACGTGGCTATCATACGACATAATACTTTAAGTACTCGGTAAACAACCAATTGATACATCGCATTTGGCGCACAGGCACCCATTTTTCAGAATTTTGTCAAATTTTGAATACCTTTCTTGACCTCTTCCGGTGATTAGAGGATTTTCATTGATAGTTCATGGACTGGTTTGGTCCGTCGACTTCATAGTCCCGACATTTCAGAAATATCGTAGGTGTCGTAAGTGTTCGTACATTTCTAACCAGGGTAATTATATAACTGTTAAATTAAACAATGTATAACTCCTACCTCTTAAATGATTTATATAATTAGTAAATAATTATTATTATCTAATCATTGTTGTTTTGCGACATATATAGTGTAACCAATATATACATTGTACTTTTATAATCAATATGATACTGTGCATTAGTCGTGTTTATGTTCTTATGATTTGAATTTCTTCATGCAATATTTGTAAATCGTCAGTAGAAATAAATGTCTCTTATATAGGTACATAATGCTGGCTGGATATTACATTGTAGCCAAAGAGGTGTTGTTATTGCTAGTGAGTAGAATTCCCAGTTGAGTTTAGTTAAGCTGAGTATAGTACAGTGCAGTGCGGTCAGTTAGTCTGCCGGGGTATATTCCCGTTATGTCTGATCATGTGATTGATTTTGATTTTGAAGACGGTGATATTGATGAAGATGTTGTTTCCAGAATTGTTAAAATTACTTTAGACAAGAAGGTGACGGTTTACAGGCCAACGATTTTTAAGATGGTGTGTTTTGCATTAGATTCATCCAGAGCTGTGGAAGCCATAAGTAAAAGAGACAAGTCAGAGGAATGGTATGTTACTTTAAAATCTACTAAAATGGTTGAAACCCTCATTGACATTGGTAGCGGTACATTTAATGGTATAAGATATTATTTTTGTGATGCAACCAAGTCGGTGGTGAACCTTAGAGTGCACTGGGTGCCCCGATATGTTAAGGAAAATTTTCTACGAAAGGTATTTGGCAGATTTGGTGAGGTGACTCGTATTTATGAGGAGAGCTCATCCTACGAGGGAGCATATATTGGTACAGGTATGCGAGCAGTGACGTTGGTGGTTTCTGATTTTTTAAAATCCCCTATTCCTCACATGATTCGGCTTGGTAAGAGTAACTTACGAATGCTTGTTACAGCTCCAGGTAGACTACCGCTTTGCTTAAAATGCAATTGCATTGGTCACGTAAGTGCGAATTGTATTAATTCTGTTTGGGGTCCACCCAAAAAGACGTTTGCTGAGGCAGTATCGCCCCCAAGTCCTAGCACTATTCCTGCTGAAAATCAGATGCCAGTTGTAGATGTTTCGAAGGAGGTTGGAAAGTAGGGTGGTGAAGATAAGGTTGATCATAGCAGCAAGGACGACGACAAACAGGTAGATGTAGACGAAATTAGGAGTAATATCAGTGCAGATATGGATGATCATACATGTAATACCAATGAGGGAGAAACGGATGGAAATGAGGAAGATATGTGTGCGACAGGGGAGAGTAGTCCTAATTTTTCCCCAATCTCCCTGTGGAAACCCGGCTGTGGTTTATTGAATTTTGACTCTCGCAATAAACGTCACATGCAAGATGACGAAGGCTTTACCGTTGTTAAGGACAAAAAGAAAAATAAACTTTAATATGTTGTTTAAATGTATAAATGATGTGTTGTTTCAACAAGTTTTTTATTTTGCAGGTTGTAGAACCGTCCCTTTAAACAGTTTAAAATGTGTATATAGTGTGATGTTGTTTTCTGTCGTCTGCTGCGATGTTTGTACACTGTAGACTTCACTCACCACTGTCCATGTGTGTTATCAGGTAAAAACGTAATCACTGTAAGCCTGTACGTTTTTGTCTATATAGTATTGATAATGCCTTTTTGCCAATTAATATTTTAATATGTATTTTGTTGATTTGTCTTATTATTGTTTCATTTTCTATCATTACTGTTATTTCCCCATCTGCAATAAAATGTCAATTCCAACTTTAAATATTATCACTATTAATGTTAATGGTTTGGTGTGAGGTCATTGCTAGCCCACCTGAACATCCCCTGAAAATTTCAAGTCTCTACGACCCCGGGAACTGGTAGAGGTGCGATACTGAAATAGAGCCAAAAGTGTTTACTAATACTAGCATCTGTATGTAAGATTAACTGAAATTTATAATAAAACACAACAGTACTACTTGCTTTTTTCTTCAAAACAATGATTGATTATTGTTATTTATTGAATTTCTGACATATTCAATTACAATTAGGCAAGGTCTAAGCATACCCGCTGCGGCGCCCTACCCGGTGTACGTGAGGCAACCTAGTGACTTACACAATTTTGATTTCAAAAATACGCGACACATAGACCTATACATTGCTATTTTTATGCATATGAATCATTGAAAAACACACCATAAATCAATATTATTGTATGGTACCACAAGCCGCGACAGTTTTGTAAATAATTGACAAATCATTTCAGAATGAAAACACCCGTTTACAATACATGTACCTTAAAGTAAAAATGGCCGCGAGAGTCGTTTCGCCCCAAAACTGTTTCAAAATGGGACATTTCACCCCAACCTAATTTTGATAGAGATGTTTCATACCGAATTGTTGCATCCCCCAGCACATAATAATAATAATAATAAGTTCTTTATTTTCAAAAGGGTGAAAAATTAGGCTTTGCAGCCTGTTTACAATTCTGCCCTTAAATGACAATAGACAAAACAAACATACACATATATTATACATACAAGGAAACTGAATAATGAAAATGTATTCTTTACATTCCAAATAACATCAAATGCAGAAACCGATAATGGTTTAAATTTAAATATACAGAATAGTAATATGACATTTTGGATATAATTATGCAGTGATTTTTTAATAGTTGAGAGAACATGTAATGAGTTTAAATTATTTGGAAGTGAATTCCATAAAACTGGTCCATTATAACTAAGACTATGTTTAAATTTAGTACAATTTGGATGTGGAATTTGTAATTTAATGCCCTGGTCTAAACAAAATGACTAAAACGGCCCACGCAATGTGTGTGTGAGAGAGAAATGTGGTTTAACGTCCACTCGACACAAACTAGGTCATTTCGGGACTAACATTATGGTTTAATTTTATTTCAATAATTCGCTTGCGCGTAGGGGTCTATAGCAGTGGGAGGAAACCGGAGGACCCGGAGAAAACCCATGGGGTTGGACAGGCGACCCTACTCCTTGTCACGTACAACCGGGGATTCGAAACCACGCCAGTCGACTCAATGACAGACTTTATGATACAGTGCGCGCACGCTAACCATTCAGCCATCCCCCCCCCACCCCACGCAATGTAATGTCCAAAATATAGAATTCGGTATTTATTGATTACTTGACGTTGTCAATCAAAATGTGAGTTACTGTTCTGCTTCTAAACTGGGACTGAGAGTACTGTTTGAGATCATTGAGCGACCAGTAATTCTTGGAAAAGTTACATTTTTGTACAGTTGAGGATATTGCATATTAGATTACTGCCCAATTTAGATAGTAGTTCTAATTCTTTTTTAATCTTTGTCGTTCTGAATAATTTTTGTTTCTAAAGTAATTAGAATTTAAAAATTCTAAAAAAACAAAAAACAATTACGTGTATAATACTTTCTGAACCAACCTGTGACTGTGACCAAGCCATAGGGTAGCACGATTTACCCAAAACACCCAAATCTACCGAAATCCACCACTATTTCAACTCGCACAACAATAATTTATATTGATATTTGATAACATACCGTTCTTTGTGTGGAATTGTCATTTATAATTTAAAATTGCAGCTTTGTAGTGTCAAAATGCCCCTCAAAATGCGATTTCCAAGCAAGTTTGGAAGTCGTAACCAATGGAATAGCTCGTGTAATACACAAATTTACCCAAAACCACCATTATTTCCACATATATCACAATTATGTATATCGTTTTTTAATATACTATCATTCGTTTAGCTAAATATGCCATAATTACTTTAAAATCACGGTCTTCTTGTGTTAAAATCCAACAATTGATGCTTGTTTGGTCATCGTGTGGAAGGGGCATAACTCGTGTATATACCCAAATGGATGCAGACCACCATTAAATTTGTAGTTCTTCCAAGTTACGTGGAAATCACATTCTGACACAAAAACGCTACGATTTTAAATTAAAAATGACAATTTGACAGAAAGAACGGTATATTATCAATTATCGATATAAATTATTGTGATATCAGTTGAAATAATGGTGGATTTGGGTAAATCGTGCTACCTTTGAAATACCTCTCTGTAGCCTTGTTACGTGTACAGCGATCTCTAGTCAAATCTGACAGTGTCGTGTAACTCAAAACCAGAAGTATTGTTGGGCGAATGTTTTATACCATTTAGCATACGTAGGCATTTTGAATAGGTCAAGTCTGTCGTTAATCTATCTTCTTCGTTGTCTCCGTATTCAGTTGATTGCACACTGACTTGTCCTTCTATATTAAAAAATCGATTTAAAGCACGCTTATAAAGTCGCTGTCATGAGAGGGCGGGTCATCTTCACCCTTTGTCATAATCAAAACATGTTAAAACAGGAGATCCAGCTGAATGATATTTGGCGCCATCAGTGCGAATAGAAAAAAAAACACCCGATGGGAAAAAAAATTCGCTTGCGTTATGTGGAAAAGCGAAGTGCCCGTAGTATAAACAACATAGCTGGACCCGTAGATTATTTATGACATTAAAAACTGTTCGTCCAGTAAGTTTCATATGGTTAGTTAAAAGTGTTAAAATACAGTTCACAGCGTCGTCGATTCAAAGTTTAATGCATTCCATTAAGGGTTTTCTTGCGTATAACCAGTGCCGGACTGGGCCCACCTGTCCACCTGTCCGTGACAGGGGGGTCTAAGCTCATTAAAAAAAAGTGGGCCTAAGCTTATAAAGAAAAAAGAAAAAAGAGATAGAAAAATGAAATAAGAAAAAGAAAGGAGAGGAGAGGAAAGAAAAGAAAGAAGAAAGGCGATGACGATAGGACAGGACACAGAACAGGAGAAAGGAAAGATAGGAAGCTTTGGTCAGAAATGCTTGGAAAATGGGTTTGCGCTGGTCAATTTTTAAAATTTTCCTGAGGGGAGGGGGCCCCAGACCCTCCACGGATGCTAATGTGCCTTCGGCGTGCTAGTGACGCGCCTTCATTGCGTACATGCGTTGCCGTGGTCAATGACCTGACTGGTGGGCCTTTGGCCTACCAGTCCGGAACTGCGTATAACTCTCACCAGATAAACGTTACCTGAAAAGAAAAAGAAGAGCCAGCAACAACACGGAACAAGGCGACTAAAACAAATTAAAACATTAATGGAAATTTGATTGGTATGCACTGTCATTGGTAATAACGATTGTGTGGGTTCCTTTTCCCTAGTAGCTATATTATTATATTAAATGCAGTAGACTGCACCGCCTTACTGTCCTAACAACAATAGTTTCTTTCCTCTTAACTAGATATGTTGTTCGCCAGCGAGTGATCGTTCGTTCCTGAGGTTTAACGACTACTTCAGCAAGGGTGATATCTTAGACAAGTAGCAAGTGATTCGTTCGTTTCTGCGGTTTAATGTCCACTTCCACGTCTAGGGTGATATCTACTACTACCTGGTGTTTTGACGTCCGCTTCCACAGAAAGGGTTATATCGTTCGTTCGTTCGTTCCTGGGGTTTAACGTCCACTTCCACCTAGGGTGATATCGTAGACAAAAGGGGTGATATCGTATACGAGCAAGTGCTTAAATTGTCCCCCGCGACGTCAGGAGGTACACGTTGACGCCCAATTTGACGGTTGAGTTGTTCGATCCAATCAGAATAAAAACCATTTGTCACCCAAGCCTTACGATTGGCCGACCAGTTGATTGACAGTTCATTCTTCTCCACGCCTGTAAAACATCGCACATTCTCCGCTTTATCCTTTATAAGATTTTCCCGATTCTGCTTTGGATCATGACATAGTTTCATAAATTTTATATGACATATTTCGAGGGGGAGGGGTACATTTTCGCATCTTCGGTATTTATTTATTAATGATCTACCTTTACAATTACATATTAATAGTGATTTATTTGCTGATGATACTACTGTCTATTCCTCATCTTCTGATGTTACTTCATTAATTACCACACTGCAAAATGAAACATCTATTATTCAAAATTGGTGTTCCACAAATGACATGGTAATTAATGAAACCAAAACTAAAACAATGAGTATTACACCTTCTTCAAGGCGTAAATTACTTTCAACAAAATTTCAAATTCACATAAATAATTCACCTTTAGAAAATGTCTCTACAATTAAACTTTTAGGCATCATTTTTGATGAAAATTTCAATTGGTCTCCTCATGTTGATCATTTATCTAAGCTTCTTCGACAGAAAAATTTCAATTACGCAATAAAAACAGTTGCTTTCTACTGAAGTACTTAAATTATTCTATTTTGCTCATATTCAATTATTGCTCCACTATTTGGGACTCGTGTTCAATTACATCTATATCTAAACTTGAGAGACTTCAAAAATTATCCTTTAAATTAATTTACAATAGACCGATCTCTGATCATTCCTTCTCATCTAATTATCAATTTTTATCTTCATCCTTAAATCTTCAAACTATTTATCAAAGACTTTTAATTAACAAATATATTTTTGTTTATAAAATTATCCATAAACTTTGTCCATCATATTTATATAATATTTTTCACTATAACACCACTCCATATTCATCTCTCAATAATAGACTTTCTATCTGTAGACCTAATAATGAAATATTCAAATGTAGTTTACAATATAGAGGCAAAGTGCTTTGGAATTCACTCCCATATTCACTTAAAAATATTAAAAATCTTCATTTATTTAAGAAAAATATCACTACTGTAGCCTATATTTAATATAGGCCCCTATCAACTACTTACTACATATTATCTATCATATTACTTTTAGTTTTTAAGTTAAACTATTTAGCTTATCAGTATATATTTGAATGTTTTGTGTGTGAGTATTTGTTAAGTATCGTGTTCTGTTACTGTCTTTTTCATTTCTTTGTTATAAAGGGCAAAATTGTAAACAGGCTTTAAGCCTAATTTTTCACCTTTGAAAATAAAGATATTATTATTATCATTATTATAACGCCGTACGTGAGTCTAGCAAGTGCTTATATTGTCCTCGTCGTCGTCAGGAAGTAGACGTTGACGCCTCATTTGACGTTTGAGTTCTGCGGACCAATCAGAATAAAACCACTTGTCATCAAAGCCTTACGATTGGCCGACACATTAAAACATCGAAGATTCTCCGCTTTACCCATTATAAAATTTCTTTTAAAATAACTGTGCCAACTTTTACTAATAATATTTAGAACGCTTATTCCATTACCTTTCAAGATATATATAGCTGGATTATCAGAATTTTGTACGATGATTTGAATTCGGACTTCGAATAAAATACCGGCCTCTCTTTACATTTAGAATATTGAAAAATTGGCTATGTACGGGTTGAGAGCGCGCCCCTTTAATATGATTGTACCAACTTTTACTAATAATATTTGGAAAGCTTATTCAATTACCTTTCAGAATATATATAGCTGAATGCTCAGTATTTTGTACGATGGTCCGAATTTGGACTCGGAATATTACCGACGTTTAGGATGAGAGCGCACCCCTTTAATATTATTGTGCCAAGTTTTACTAATAATATTTAGAAAGTTTATTTCATTACCTTTCAGAATATATATAGGTGGATGATCAGAATTTTGTACGATGATCCGAGTTCGGACATCGAAAAAAATACCGGTCTATCTTTACATTTAGAATATTGAAAAATTGGCTATGTACAGGTTGAGAGCGCGCCCCTTTAATATGATAGTGCCAACTTTTACTAATAGTATTTGGAAAGCTTATTCAATTACCTTTCAGAATATATATAGTTTGATGTTCAGAATTTTGTACGATGGTCCGAATTTTGACTTGGAATATTACCGTTCTTTCACTTTAAAATATTGAAAAATTGGCGACGTTTAGGATGAGAGCGCACCCCTTTAATATGATTGTGCCAACTTTTACTAATAATATTTAGAAAGCTTATTCAATTACCTTTCAGAATATATATAGCTGGATGCTCAGAATTTTGTACTATGGTCCGAATTTTAAAAAATTGGTCATGTTTAGGATGAGAGTGCACCCTTTTAATATGACAGTGCCAACTTTAACTAATAATATTTGGAACGCTTATTTAATTCCCTTTCGGAATATATTTAGTTGGATGTCCAGAATTTTGAAAGATAATGGCGTAATTACACCTCTATTCTGAGCTAAAGGAATGGATAATAAAAATAATATATTCTACTTTCATTTGATAGACGTAACGTTAGATTTTATTGGATCGGTCGAATAGGTCGCTAGTCGAATAGGTCGCCAATTTTTAGATACTCTCAGAAACCAATGAATTGATTTCTTTGTAGTGTAAAATTAAGAAATTATTTTTTAATTTTAATATTTAAATATATATAAAAGTTACCGATAAAACGCCGAAAATGAAACATAAAGTCAATTTTTTGTTTAAAATGTTGATTTTGTGCATGAAATGTTGACATAAAAATGTAGAAACAAGAATCATTAGTTTAGAATGTTGCGTTCGTGTCTAAAATGTTCAAACTGGAATGTAGAAACAAGAATCATGAATATTGTCCCATTTGGTCTTCCATAGTTTACAAGTTCAGATACATTTTTAGTACATAAAAGATTACATAATTTAAAAACACCGGGGTTCGAATAATAATATTTTTTATATATACATTTATATTTCAGAAAGGAGTTTTCGTTGTTTTGTTTTAATTTTTCACCATTTTATCCTTCTGGTATGAAACAGATTACTAGAAAAAAAGCTATAGATTAACCAATGACACCAATCGGCCACAATACTAAATTCTACAGATTAGTAGAAAAAGCTACAGTTTAACCCATGACACAAATAGGCCACCATACTAAATTCTACAGGTATTTTCTTAGACGTCAAAGCCCATGTAAAGATCGAGTTCTGCCTCGGATTGAAATACCACGTGGAAATTCACCTATATAAGCCAAAAGAATATCATTTGTCTCATTTTTCAAAATGAATTCATTCATTTCAATTTTGAATGACAAAAATGCCCCGTATAAAAAACCTCTAAATTTTTTAGTTGTTATTAAAAAAGAAATTGAAAAAAAAAGAAAGTATATTGTATTTCCGATGGCAAAGAAATAAGACAGCTCTATTCTAACCAGGATCTAAATACTGACAGCTGTTACCTTTTACTCAATTATAAAATTAATGATTCAAACAGTAATGGAACACAATACATAACTGCAGGTAAGAAAGTGATTTAATGTTTAAATTTATCAATTTGGGATACTTTGAAATAAATACACCCATTGTCGATGATAATTTATAAATTAAGAAGCACAATTTGCTGTTGTAGCCAAAATTAATTTTAACTGAAAATAATTGCTTAAATTATAATAAACAAAGAGCATAGTTTTAAGTCTTGAACAAAAGCGACACCCTTTCTGCAATATTTTCCATTGTAACCACTCCACCCGCCCACCACTCCCATTATCAAAAACTATATCCAATATATAACCCCTCTGTCCACCCCTAAAGGAAACCACATTTGGTGTTTTAATTCCAGATTTACAATTTCGTAAAATATATATCAATGTGCACGTTCGAGACGGCCCTGGGAACCACGTGGCTAAGTGGTTTACCCTTGTCAGTGATGCAGAACGCGGGACCTGACAATGATAGCTGTCTAGTCGTTCGGACGGTACGAAAAACCGAGGTCCCGTGTACACATTGGCGTGCATGTAAAAGATCCCTTGGCATTTGGAATTCGATATAAGAGTAGGCCGTAGCGCCGTTGCCGGGCCAAATTTCCCTCATAGCACATTATATGGCGTATGCCCGTCTTCCATTAGCCCACGTTAGGTGCAGAAAAGTGGGACGTTAAACCCCATTTCATTTTCATTTCATTTCGAGACGACCCTGTCTCATCAATTATCATTCAATACGTTTTGGGGTGCCTTGAACCGGACTGTCACAAAGCTTTAAAGTTTTAAAATCGAGTTCACCAGGGTAAAAAATCTCCACCCTTAACAAACCCAACACGCAATCCCATCAATGCATCCCACCCCAAAGGATACAGCCGCGCCCCTCCCGAGGGCTTATGAAAATAAACATTGATTAAATTTAAATAAAATATTTCAATTTATTACAGAAATAAAATATTTCAATTTATTACATATCCAATTGCCAGACCAACCCCAATAAAAATAACGGTAACTAATGAGGTACGAGAAAGAGCCCGAGCACTAATATATCCCGTGGCCCCAACCAGAACCATTATGGAAGCGAAATCGGTCACAAGCTACTCTACGGTCATCGGCACAGTAATTGAAGTAAGTCATCATCTCCATTCGATGTCTAAATACTATTCAACAGATCTAGATTTCCTACATTTTGCCAATTCAATTATAATTTTAGTTTCCAAAATCTTTTTTTTGTTTGTTTTGTCAAAAGCCATTGTTTCAATCAAATTTGTTCACCCTGGTTAATATGTGACGGTATAATTCGCTAGAAGAAAATTGTCTTGTGGCTGGCTGTACATGACCAGTTAAGCTGTAATAATACCACGTGACTCGTGTTAAATAAACATACACCCCAACAGCTTCTGACACACCATTGTACTATATTTCATTAAGAACAGACTTGATTGACAGGTGATTCAATTGTAATATCACGTGATCTCGTTCATATTCATAATGTCATTATACATTTGTAATTAAAATGGATTTTGGTAATTTTTTATGTTTTTGTGTGTTGATACTTCAATGATAAAAACTTACACCTCAATATTGAATAATATACCAGGTCTATACCATTTTTCTGTAAAGCAATCAAATAACCTGTTTTCTAGCGTAGCCTATACTTATAATACAATTATTACATGAAATTATAACATCGCTAGAACAATAGCTTAAAAACCGAAAGCCTACTGACACAAGTTCGTTTTTTATTTTGTTGATAGAGCACCTACTTGTCGAATTACCATTTCCAGGTTGAGATTTCAATTTGCAGAGGTTAATACAACACAAAATAAAAATAACATTGTCCCGTTGGGCTTCCTTACCCTAATAACATTGTCCCGTTGGGCTTCCTTACCCTAATATCGACTAACTTTTAGTTTGATATTTGCTTTTTACACAATCTATAACCTGTGAACTGTATGATTATTTCAGGAACACCAAACTGAGCAGGTTTCTAAAAAAGGAAAAGAAATAAATATCAAAAAAATTAAAATAAGAGATGATACGGATTCCTCAATGATAACCGTTTGGGAACCCAGACCAGAATTGGCTCAACTTCTGAAAGTTGATCATTTTATTAAAATTACCAACTTAAAATTAAATGTATTCAAAGGAAACGTGGAATTTAACACCACATTTAATACCAACATCGAGGTAAGTTAGTATATTCCTTCGCCCAAAGTCAACATTTTTAAGTTCCGGAGGGCCTGACGAGGACTGAAAACAACAAACGTATGTCAGCTATTGTGTAAATTGTGTAAATTAATATCTGTAAAATTAAGAAATATCTATCTTTCGTTGCTATCATAACCCTAATTCTCTTGTCACATCTTGTATTGATTTTTATAACTCGTTAGTGGGCCACGGTGGCTAAGTGGACAAGTGACGCTGGCTCACTAGACTGGGGGTCGAGTCTTTGACCCCTGCATTGGCGGAGAAAGCTCCTCAGGATTTTCCGACATCGTTACCCTTGTCAGTGATGCAGGGCGGGAGGGTCTGACAAGGGAAAACTACGGTCTTGTGTATACATTGGCGTGCACGTAAAAGATCCCTTGGCAGAAGGAATATGATATAAGAGTAGGCCATAGTGCCGCTGACCTGGTAAAATGCCCTTCATAGCACACTGTATGGCATATGCCCATCTTCATTAGCCGGTAGGAACAGAACAGTAGGACGTTAAACCCCATTTCATTTCATTAAGCTCGTTATTCCATGGTACTCTTGCTAAACTCTGCTGTTGGACTGATATCAGACACTCCCTATCGTGACTACATGCCATCTGTCTCCTATAAATGACATTTGTTACCAGTTGTTTATAGAATAGAATATAAGATATTACTTCTTATTTGTCAGATATTGTACAATTTTATGAATCTAGTCGTTGTTTAGGTTCAGATTCCGATGAGAAAAAGCAAATTTTGAATCTCGCGAAGAGAAAGCTTTTCAAGACCCCTCAAAACCCACATACTACTATGCGCACTTGTCAGTCTCTATCCCATTTGTTACGCCTGCTTACGACTCACCTTTCGAAAAGAATATTTAGCTAATTAGAAAACTTTGGAGTGAACTATTATCCCTCTTATAAATATACATGTTCATTTTTATTTGTCATTTTATTTGTTTTTGCCTTTATATTCTGTTTGTCATTTTATATTTTATTTGCTTGTCTTTTTTGTATTGGACTTCTTGTGAGAGCAGCGCTGTATAACATATAATAATAATAATAATTGTAAATAATATTTTTAAGTTTATACATTTTATTACTTAAAGTGACAAAACCATGTCTTCCGTACGTATTAATATTGTTGTGATTTTAATATATAATACTCTCCTTGTTTTACAAAATATTGAACTTTGCTCGTTTCCTGAAAATATTTATCACAAAGACAATAAAATGGTTGTATAATGTATAATGTATGTTGGACAAATTCACATAAAGAAAAGATAATTTATTTTGCGCTAAATGAAACTAAATTTATCGTATTCTGGAAGGGTTTATTTAATAGGTTTGTGTATCTTTTAGATGGTCTTTTTTTTACACTGTATTTATCCAGTTGATAATACAGTTTGGTTAATTATCACGGTACAAGAAATTGGACATGAAAAAAGAATTGTCTATGTGGATTCTATTATTGGTTTATTCAGTGCAACATCAGATAATTATTCATTATTAAACTGAAATAACAGTTATCTAAGTGTCTTTATTATCTTTTTCAGGACAATTGTACAGTTGACACGGTTCCTTGGATGTAAGTATATACCAATAGTTTAATATCTAATATGAAAAGGATGAATACTGAAAACAACAAACGTATGTCAGCTATTGTGTAAATTGTGCAGGGTTAGAAGGTTTAGTGGTATAATGCGTGCTCTTTAGATCATGGGGTGTACCATTGAGTCAAGTGGCGAGATTTCAATTCAAGGGAGTAAGGTCGTCTGGTCAACCTCGTGGACTTTCTCCTGTTTCATCCCACTGCTAAACACCCCTTTTGCAAGCCAAATATTGAAATAAAATTGACCATGCCATATGTAAGTCTTGAATTCGCGTATTTTGTGTCGCGTGGACCGTTAAACCTAAACTCATATTTTGTGATAGTTCTGGTTTTAATTATTTTGTTATGTATTTTTCAGAAGCAGCTTGGACCTTTGGTTAACGAATTCCTGTGAAGGTGATAACTTTTTCTTTTTTGGGAGTTTACTGCTGCCCCTTAAGAAAGCAATTTTATTAAAAGGATAATAAATACACACAACTTTTTCTTTTTTGGGGTTTACTGTTGCCTCTTAAGAGAGCAATTTCATTAATAAATAAAATAAATACACACACACATATATATATATACTATTCAAAAAAAGTAGGGGATATTTGATTTTTAAGTGTTATTAAAGTCACCTAATGAAACTGACGAAGAAACAAATGACAAAATGAAATGAAGTTCACATTCATCGATTTATTCCAAATGATCGTTAGACTAAGTAAGGCACAGACTGACCATTATAAGGGTAAAATGATACCCGGGGTCAAACAGCAAAGTTACCACAGCATCACAACCAAGTCAGTAACGGGTAAATCCTCCTCTGTTTGCCAAACAAGCATTGATCCGACGTGGCATACTCCTAATGAGACGTCTAAGGTCATTTTGGTCCAGATTGTCCCATTCCTGTTGCAACGCAGCAGCAAGTTCTTGGACATTGGCAGGACGTTGTTGACGTTGACGTAACCTCTGTCCAAGCATGTCCCAGACATGCTCGATGGGGGAGAGGTCGGGACTGGCCAAGGTAATGTGGTGATGTTCTGTTGTTGGAGGTAACCTGTAACGATCCTGGCCCTGTGACATCTTGCGTTGTCATCCTGGAAGATGAAACGGCGGCCATGACGTCGTGCGAACGGCACAACATGGACTGCCAAGATGTTGTCCCGGTAGTACTGGCCTGTAACACGCCCTGCAACAACATGTAAAGCCGTTCTTCCAACAACAGTGATGCCTCCCCACACCATAACAGAACCACCCCCAAATCGATCATGTCTGATGACGTTAACGTCTTGGAAGCGCTCGTTTCGACGACGCCACACCCTCCTACGTCTGTCCAAAAAATCAACAGTGAACCTTGACTCATCTGAAAACATCACATTGCTCCAGCGTCGATTATCCCAGTGTTGACGATCCCTACACCAACGACGTCTTGCCTGAATGTGATGATCTCTCAAACAAGGGATCACGCGAGGACGTCGGGCGCGAAGGTGACCCCTATGCAGTCGATTCCGAATCGTCTGGCCACTCACTCTCACACCAGTGTCTGTTTGAAGACGAGCGCTGATCTGATTTGCTGTGATGACACGATTTTTCAAGGCCAAGGTACGGATAAATCGATCCTGGGCTTGAGTTGTCGCCCTTGGTCGTCCTGAGCGTGGTCTGTCCTGTACAGATTGTGTATCACGGTATCTGGACCATAGCCTGTTTATGACAGACTGAGAAACATTCATCGTCCGCGCCACAACCGCCTGTGTTGTGCCGATCTGTAGCATGCCAAGGGCACGTAACCTTTCATTTTGGGTAAGCCGACGCATATCAAAATTTGTTTTCTGGTCACTAAAACAATTAAACTGATGTTTCCACCCTGGAATTCAATGCCACAATGACTGTAACATTCAAAGTCAGAGTCGTGCAAATCTTGGGTTGGACCCCCATGATGATCCCAAGCATCACATGCATTCCATGCGGTAGCTATTGGTGCGTTTGGGCGTCACATGTAACTGGAAATGTTTCTTCTGTTAGGTTCTATAGTGACTTTTTTCGTAGTCATTTGCATATTTTAGTATTATGCCCCCAAAATCAAATATCCCCTACTTTTTTTGAATAGTATATAAGAAATAGATATAAATATAAAATTTGAAAAATTAAGTCTCGTAATAGACACAATTTTATAAAAAGTAGAAAGGAAGCGCTCAGGGTTGTGGGTTGTGTTTTTTTTAAATAATACCAATGGCGGTAACTCCATTAAAACGTTTGACATTTTTAATAATGAAAAAAAATGTGTCGGCATTATAAAGTTTAAAAATAATATCTGGACATTAAAATTTGATTTTATTAATATTATATTTAAAATATTTTTGATTTTAACAATTTTGTTTTATATTTTTTCAGAAGCAGCTTGGGCCGTTTACCAATTCCTTTAAGGTCCCAACTTTCTATTTATTTTTGAGAGTGCTGCTCATATTTATAGTTTATTTTTGATTTTTTTTTTCTTTTGATGCCATTGCCAGTCAGCACTACTGGTACCGAATTTAAAGCATTTAAAGAACAAACCTTAAAGCATTTAAAGAACAAACCTTAAAGCATTTTAAGAACAAACCTTAAAGCATTTTAAGAACAAACCTTAAAGCATTTAAAGAACAAACCTTAAACCACTGAGTCTCGTAATTGATAAAAGTAGAACGCGGGTCAAAATTTTAATAGAAAAGGGAGATAACTCCATTTTGGGTGTGACGAAATTAAATAAGATTAAAGGGGGATTATTTTGTTACTTTAAAGAAACCCTTGAATTGGTGCATTCTTTGTAGAATAAAAATGGCAAGACGACGTAGATTTAATCCCATAGATAATTTGAAGGCAAAGCAAAATAAAGATAAAATAAAAATAGAGAAAGAACAGAATGCATCCACTATATCTGCGTCTTCAGGTGAGAACTATAGCTCTGTTAGAGTAGATAGCATTCCTTTAAGCACAGAAAACATAAATATTACTAATCCTTCAAATGACGAAACACGTACACTGTTTGATAAACCAGTTGAAACTATTATAGACATTCCTACATTTCCAATTGACATGAAAGATACTGTTTTAGCTAGTTACCATCAAGGAAATCCTTTATTCGGTAGATTTAGTGGAAGTCAGTGTGTTGCTATGAGCGCCATGTCTATGTTGTTCACTAAAGTAAAACCTTTAGAAAGTTGGAATAGTGCAGACTTGGACAGTATATTAATAGCCGGTAATGAATTATATGCTTCTCTTCAGTCGATGGCATCAATTAACAAGAGATATATTTTGGTATCGGAACTTCCAGATAAAATAGAAAAATTTGGTAAAATATTTAGTCTTAACATCGCCGATGATTCATATGTCGGATTATTTTGGTCAAGAAATGCAAGTGGAATAGATGACATAGTTATGAACTTATTTGAAGCCCTGTAAACTAGTCTGTTAATGCACGAATCATGCTTTGTTACATTTGGCGGAAATACATTTGCAATAATGAAACACTTGAATACATTTTTTATTTTTGATTCACACAGCAGAAGTAATAGAGGATTGCTATCTGAGAATGGTAGATGCATATTATTACATGTTAGAGATATTACACAAGTCTATCAACACTGTAACGAACTAGCTGTTTCTCTGAACCTAGGTCCACAAACTCAATTTGAAATAACAGGTATTAACATTGATATTTTAACCGATTTATCAGATATACCCCAGTCTATAGATCAAGAATGTGTAATTATTTCAGATGATGACAACATGTCTTGTAATGATCCATTTAATGATATTTCGATAGATTTAGCAGAATCTAATGATGATATTATTATCTCTCAAGTGGAATCAAATTCATTTAATTTTAATCCAATTCCATTAGCTACTAAGAGAAATATTTGTTCACAGCTTGGTCTGCCAGCTAACTCAAATGAAAACATTGTAAGTACGTGTCCACTAACGAAACCCTCAGAAATAAAATCAATTATTGGAGATGGCAATTGTTTTTTTAGATCTATATCGTATGCTTTAACAGGCACAGCGAATCACCATAGAAAGATTAGACTTGCTGTTGTAAAGCACCTTAAAACCCATGCCGCATTATTTAAACAGTATCTAAGACCTGGTTACACCTCAATACTTGACTATATTAGTAGATCACGCATGAATTACGTTAAAAGTTGGGCGACTGAAATAGAAATATTTGCTGCAGCAGATTTACTTGAAACTGACATATATATACCTGCAGTAATAATAACTGGTTAAAATTTTCTAGATTGCAACACAAGGGAGATAATTCAATGAATGGAGCAATATATATTAATCATCTGAAAGGAGTACACTATGAAGTTGTAATGAATGTTATGAGAGATAGTTCTTTAGTCCAACAACAAGCATATGAAGTAAGTAATGATTGTAATGGTTCAGATTATGAAAACACACCAAATGTAGAATGCAAGGAAACAAACAATGAAACCATGAACTTATTGAAAAGTAACTCATTTTCACAAAATAAAAGTACAAAGAGAAAACGAGAAAACCATTGGAAATCTCGCAAATTAACAAAGAAATCTAAAAATATGAAAGAAAAACTAACATATGATCATGATCAGGAAAGCTCATTTCACAATGACATGCAAGAAAGTAACAGTTACAGAACTGACAAAAGTTATAAACGAAGGGTTAAATCAATCTTGAAAGTGAAGTCAAAAGAACGATATCATGTTAATGCACATTACAGAAATAAAATTAAGAAGCGAATGAAAGATCAATATAAAAACAATCCAGTTTTTGCTAACAAATTGAAACAGAGCAGTGTGTTTAAATATAGGATTAATGTAAATCATAGAAATCATGTTAAGCGGCTTAGTATTAACAAATATAGAATTAATGTAAATCATAGAAATCATGTTAAGCGGCTTAGTATTAACAAATATAGGATTAATATAAATCATAGAAATAGAGTAAAACAATTTATCAATGATAAATATAGAAATAATTTAACTCACAAAAATAAAGTTAAGCTACGTATCAATGATAAATATAGAAATGATTTAAGTCACAAAAACAAAGTTAAACAGCGTAGCACTGATAAATATCGGACGGATAAAAACCATAAGAACAAAATAATTGATCAGAATAAACAAAGAAAATTTAAAAAAAAGGTAGAAATGTCGGACATAGAAAGAGTTCTCGAAGAGTTTAAGAAAGAGTCGAGTCATGGTCCAGAATATATCTGCTGTGTATGTAACAGATTATTGTTTAAAAACCAAGTAAATTCTTGCAACGAGAAATTATATAATAAAGATGATAAAGTCAAGAAAGTAGCAACCCAGTTTATCACTAAAACATATTTACACGAATGTTCTATTGATTGTATAGATAACTGTGACTATCCCGAAGGTTATAAATCGTTATGGATTTGTTTTACTTGCGATTCTAAAATCAAATCTGGCAAAATACCCGCAGAAAGTGTTATAAACAATTTAGAACCTGGCCATATACCACAACAGCTCGAATGTTTAAATAGTCTCGAGGCACATTTAATAGCTCTAAATATAACTTTCATGAAAATGGTAAACTTGGCAAAGACACAACAATTTAAAGTTAGCGGAGAAACTGTCTGTATTCCTAACAATATTAATGAAGTGACCAAGGTTTTACCCAGATCTGAAGGTTCTGATCAGCTCATTAGACTGAAATTAAAAAAACGAATTACACATAAAAGCTATTATCAATATGAATTTGTTAACAAGTCGAAATTAAGAGATGCTTTACTTTTTTTTGAAGGAAAATAACCAATATTATACAGAGGTTGAATTTGACAAACTGGAATTTTGAAACAGAAACACAAGGTAAGGGAGATAACTCCAATCTAGAACAGTTGAAACCCGACACTCAAAACAACTCTGATACAATAGAAAATGAAACTGATAGTTTACCAGACATTGATGTGCCACTTGATGAGTTACATGCACTGTTGACACCTGCTGCTTTAAGTAATTCTAAGACAAGAGAAGACGATACTGATAGCTTACCAGACATAGACATGCCACTTGATGAGTTACATGGACCGTTGTTGAGTACGTGTTTGCAACCCGTTGATCTTGCACAAGAGATTTTAGACAACACTGATAGTATATTTTCTATTTCTCCAACAGAAAATAAAAATCCTGTTAAGATTTTAACAGACAAAACGAATGAAGCTATGTGTTTTCCGACCCTATTTCCAACTGGACAAAATATATTTGCTGATAATCGAGATGAACGAATCACTCTAGGTCGCTATTTACACTGTCGTCTAATGAACGTTGATAACCGATTCGCTAAAAATACAGATTACATCTTTTATGCTCAGTATTTATATGAACTCAGTCAAGTTGTCTCAAGTGTCTCCATCGCATTACGCAAAACAAAATCAGTTGGTAATAGAATAACAGCTGACATGCTTACAAATGAAGAACCTTTGAAAAATATTTTGAAATGTGATGATGGCTATCGATTTTTGAAATCAGTACGAGGTTCACCCAGCTATTGGAAGACTACACAATCAGATCTGTTTGCTATGATTAGACAACTCGGAATTTGTTAATTTTTTCTAGACAACAAGGTGATAATAGAAAAGCCAGTGAGTTAGGTTGGGCTGAGAAACAAGAAATACTTAGAAGCAACCGGATAACTATAGCTAGAATGTTCGATCACAGGTTTCATTATTTCTTAAAGAATTTTATCATGTCAAGCTGAGCCTATTGGTAAAGTAAAAGATTATTTCTATCGTATCGAAAATCAAATGCGCGGAAGTTGTCAGGTACACATGTTATTATGGATAGAAGATGCACCTGTACTTGGTAGAGACGCTGACAGTAAAGTTGTTGAATTTGTAAATAAATAAATACATTTTTAATATGACACAATGTATACAATGTCTACAGTTCTACAAACAAAGGTTTCTTCAGAGGGTGGTCTAGGGAAATTAAATCGACATACCGTATTTTTCTTTTTACAAGATTTTGAATGCTTTTTACTGTGTATTTGAACACTGGATACAATTTCGTGTAGTTCTGGATCATCTGAAATGTTTGGCATTTTACATGTTATGTATTTATTTACAAATTCAACAACTTTACAGAGAAAAACTGTGTGGTTTTCGATGAAAGTGTTAAAAGTCTAATATTGCATCATGATTACTGTTTTAAAGTATTTTCGTGTTTGATTTATATTGAATTCATCTCATCTTTTTGAAGAATGCATTTATGTTCAAAAATAAAAATGTTCTGTGGAATTCAAAATTCATGTGCTTTTAAATTATCAGATTCCAAACTGGGGGGTAGGGATGAAAAAGCTGTTGTAGTGTTACATAATCAGATTATTTCAACTTACTTATCCTATGGAAATACAGCTATATAGGAGATATTTTAAAATTGATAGGCACTGCATGTTTCAACATTTTAGATTTGACCACAATTTGGCACTTGAAACTACGTTAACAGAGAAAAACTGTGTGGTTTTCGATGAAAGTGTTAAAAAGTCTAATATTGCATCATGATTACTGTTTTAAAGTATTTTCGTGTTTGATTTATATTGAATTTATCTCATCTTTTTACAGAATGCATTTATGTTCAAAAATAAAAATGTTCTGTTTAATTCAAAATTCATGTGCTTTTAAATTTCTGTCTGAAATTCCGCAGTTTTCTGATGCATTATAGTGTTTGCAGAATGCCGCACAGCTCATCTGAAAATGCATAGATTTTCATATTCTTTGGTCAGGGAATTGCATATATGTTTGTTTATTAGATAACAACAGATTTGTTTAAACTGCAGAAACATGTGAGGTATATAGGACTAAGACTAGTAATTATTTCCCCTTATTTCATGATGGACGAATGTAGTGCGAGTTATAAATAGACAATTTTTCCCTTAATTTTTTTCTCCCCTCTTCCTGCATTTTTGGGTTGACTTTTTGGTCTAGAATTGGAGAAAAGGGATCAAATTTGCAATTTCATAGCAGTTTTGGGTAATACTGATGATATTACAGCGGAGGGATAGGGGGTGTAAAGTGTCTTTCTGCAGAGCAGTCATTGTGTCGGAAGTGAGATTTTCACCCCAGTCAACTTCAAATCCGTGTAGCAAAAAATCTAAATGGTCAACCCCCTACAAAATTATGATGAGGAGATTGCCAAATGTTGTCCCCATTGTGCCTATAAAGATTGGAACCAACGGAATGTTGAGAAAAAAGCTACAGCCTGTGATGTTACAGCCATTTAACATTGAAGTCAATGGGCAAATAATTGCTAGTCTGAGTCCATATATTAATCATCTGAAAGGAGTACACTATGAAGTTGTAATGAATGTTATGAGAGATAGTTCTTTAGTCCAACAACAAGCATATGAAGTAAGTAATGATTGTAATGGTTCAGATTATGAAAACACACCAAATGTAGAATGCAAGGAAACAAACAATGAAACCATGAACTTATTGAAAAGTAACTCATTTTCACAAAATAAAAGTACAAAGAGAAAACGAGAAAACCATTGGAAATCTCGCAAATTAACAAAGAAATCTAAAAATATGAAAGAAAAACTAACATATGATCATGATCAGGAAAGCTCATTTCACAATGACATGCAAGAAAGTAACAGTTACAGAACTGACAAAAGTTATAAACGAAGGGTTAAATCAATCTTGAAAGTGAAGTCAAAAGAACGATATCATGTTAATGCACATTACAGAAATAAAATTAAGAAGCGAATGAAAGATCAATATAAAAACAATCCAGTTTTTGCTAACAAATTGAAACAGAGCAGTGTGTTTAAATATAGGATTAATGTAAATCATAGAAATCATGTTAAGCGGCTTAGTATTAACAAATATAGAATTAATGTAAATCATAGAAATCATGTTAAGCGGCTTAGTATTAACAAATATAGGATTAATATAAATCATAGAAATAGAGTAAAACAATTTATCAATGATAAATATAGAAATAATTTAACTCACAAAAATAAAGTTAAGCTACGTATCAATGATAAATATAGAAATGATTTAAGTCACAAAAACAAAGTTAAACAGCGTAGCACTGATAAATATCGGACGGATAAAAACCATAAGAACAAAATAATTGATCAGAATAAACAAAGAAAATTTAAAAAAAAGGTAGAAATGTCGGACATAGAAAGAGTTCTCGAAGAGTTTAAGAAAGAGTCGAGTCATGGTCCAGAATATATCTGCTGTGTATGTAACAGATTATTGTTTAAAAACCAAGTAAATTCTTGCAACGAGAAATTATATAATAAAGATGATAAAGTCAAGAAAGTAGCAACCCAGTGTATCACTAAAACATATTTACACGAATGTTCTATTGATTGTATAGATAACTGTGACTATCCCGAAGGTTATAAATCGTTATGGATTTGTTTTACTTGCGATTCTAAAATCAAATCTGGCAAAATACCCGCAGAAAGTGTTATAAACAATTTAGAACCTGGCCATATACCACAACAGCTCGAATGTTTAAATAGTCTCGAGGCACATTTAATAGCTCTAAATATAACTTTCATGAAAATGGTAAACTTGGCAAAGACACAACAATTTAAAGTTAGCGGAGAAACTGTCTGTATTCCTAACAATATTAATGAAGTGACCAAGGTTTTACCCAGATCTGAAGGTTCTGATCAGCTCATTAGACTGAAATTAAAAAAACGAATTACACATAAAAAGCTATTATCAATATGAATTTGTTAACAAGTCGAAATTAAGAGATGCTTTACTTTTTTTTGAAGGAAAATAACCAATATTATACAGAGGTTGAATTTGACAAACTGGAATTTTGAAACAGAAACACAAGGTAAGGGAGATAACTCCAATCTAGAACAGTTGAAACCCGACACTCAAAACAACTCTGATACAATAGAAAATGAAACTGATAGTTTACCAGACATTGATGTGCCACTTGATGAGTTACATGCACTGTTGACACCTGCTGCTTTAAGTAATTCTAAGACAAGAGAAGACGATACTGATAGCTTACCAGACATAGACATGCCACTTGATGAGTTACATGGACCGTTGTTGAGTACGTGTTTGCAACCCGTTGATCTTGCACAAGAGATTTTAGACAACACTGATAGTATATTTTCTATTTCTCCAACAGAAAATAAAAATCCTGTTAAGATTTTAACAGACAAAACGAATGAAGCTATGTGTTTTCCGACCCTATTTCCAACTGGACAAAATATATTTGCTATTAATCGAGATGAACGAATCACTCTAGGTCGCTATTTACACTGTCGTCTAATGAACGTTGATAACCGATTCGCTAAAAATACAGATTACATCTTTTATGCTCAGTATTTATATGAACTCAGTCAAGTTGTCTCAAGTGTCTCCATCGCATTACGCAAAACAAAATCAGTTGGTAATAGAATAACAGCTGACATGCTTACAAATGAAGAACCTTTGAAAAATATTTTGAAATGTGATGATGGCTATCGATTTTTGAAATCAGTACGAGGTTCACCCAGCTATTGGAAGACTACACAATCAGATCTGTTTGCTATGATTAGACAACTCGGAATTTGTTAATTTTTTCTAGACAACAAGGTGATAATAGAAAAGCCAGTGAGTTAGGTTGGGCTGAGAAACAAGAAATACTTAGAAGCAACCGGATAACTATAGCTAGAATGTTCGATCACAGGTTTCATTATTTCTTAAAGAATTTTATCATGTCAAGCTGAGCCTATTGGTAAAGTAAAAGATTATTTCTATCGTATCGAAAATCAAATGCGCGGAAGTTGTCACGTACACATGTTATTATGGATAGAAGATGCACCTGTACTTGGTAGAGACGCTGACAGTAAAGTTGTTGAATTTGTAAATAAATACATAACATGTAAAATGCCAAACATTTCAGATGATCCAGAACTACACGAAATTGTATCCAGTGTTCAAATACACAGTAAAAAGCATTCAAAATCTTGTAAAAAGAAAAATACGGTATGTCGATTTAATTTCCCTAGACCACCCTCTGAAGAAACCTTTGTTTGTAGAACTGTAGACATTGTATACATTGTGTCATATTAAAAATGTATTTATTTATTTACAAATTCAACAACTTTACTGTCAGCGTCTCTACCAAGTACAGGTGCATCTTCTATCCATAATAACATGTGTACCTGACAACTTCCGCGCATTTGATTTTCGATACGATAGAAATAATCTTTTACTTTACCAATAGGCTCAGCTTGACATGATAAAATTCTTTAAGAAATAATGAAACCTGTGATCGAACATTCTAGCTATAGTTATCCGGTTGCTTCTAAGTATTTCTTGTTTCTCAGCCCAACCTAACTCACTGGCTTTTCTATTATCACCTTGTTGTCTAGAAAAAATTAACAAATTCCGAGTTGTCTAATCATAGCAAACAGATCTGATTGTGTAGTCTTCCAATAGCTGGGTGAACCTCGTACTGATTTCAAAAATCGATAGCCATCATCACATTTCAAAATATTTTTCAAAGGTTCTTCATTTGTAAGCATGTCAGCTGTTATTCTATTACCAACTGATTTTGTTTTGCGTAATGCGATGGAGACACTTGAGACAACTTGACTGAGTTCATATAAATACTGAGCATAAAAGATGTAATCTGTATTTTTAGCGAATCGGTTATCAACGTTCATTAGACGACAGTGTAAATAGCGACCTAGAGTGATTCGTTCATCTCGATTATCAGCAAATATATTTTGTCCAGTTGGAAATAGGGTCGGAAAACACATAGCTTCATTCGTTTTGTCTGTTAAAATCTTAACAGGATTTTTATTTTCTGTTGGAGAAATAGAAAATATACTATCAGTGTTGTCTAAAATCTCTTGTGCAAGATCAACGGGTTGCAAACACGTACTCAACAACGGTCCATGTAACTCATCAAGTGGCATGTCTATGTCTGGTAAGCTATCAGTATCGTCTTCTCTTGTCTTAGAATTACTTAAAGCAGCAGGTGTCAACAGTGCATGTAACTCATCAAGTGGCACATCAATGTCTGGTAAACTATCAGTTTCATTTTCTATTGTATCAGAGTTGTTTTGAGTGTCGGGTTTCAACTGTTCTAGATTGGAGTTATCTCCCTTACCTTGTGTTTCTGTTTCAAAATTCCAGTTTGTCAAATTCAACCTCTGTATAATATTGGTTATTTTCCTTCAAAAAAAAGTAAAGCATCTCTTAATTTCGACTTGTTAACAAATTCATATTGATAATAGCTTTTATGTGTAATTCGTTTTTTTAATTTCAGTCTAATGAGCTGATCAGAACCTTCAGATCTGGGTAAAACCTTGGTCACTTCATTAATATTGTTAGGAATACAGACAGTTTCTCCGCTAACTTTAAATTGTTGTGTCTTTGCCAAGTTTACCATTTTCATGAAAGTTATATTTAGAGCTATTAAATGTGCCTCGAGACTATTTAAACATTCGAGCTGTTGTGGTATATGGCCAGGTTCTAAATTGTTTATAACACTTTCTGCGGGTATTTTGCCAGATTTGATTTTAGAATCGCAAGTAAAACAAATCCATAACGATTTATAACCTTCGGGATAGTCACAGTTATCTATACAATTCAATAGAACATTCGTGGTAAATATGTTTTAGTGATACACTGGGTTGCTACTTTCTTGACTTTATCATCTTTATTATATAATTTCTCGTTGCAAGAATTTACTTGGTTTTTAAACAATAATCTGTTACATACACAGCAGATATATTCTGGACCATGACTCGACTCTTTCTTAAACTCTTCGAGAACTCTTTCTATGTCCGACATTTCTACCTTTTTTTTAAATTTTCTTTGTTTATTCTGATCAATTATTTTGTTCTTATGGTTTTTATCCGTCCGATATTTATCAGTGCTACGCTGTTTAACTTTGTTTTTGTGACTTAAATCATCTATATTTATCATTGATACGTAGCTTAACTTTATTTTTGTGAGTTAAATTATTTCTATATTTATCATTGATAAATTGTTTTACTCTATTTCTATGATTTATATTAATCCTATATTTGTTAATACTAAGCCGCTTAACATGATTTCTATGATTTACATTAATTCTATATTTGTTAATACTAAGCCGCTTAACATGATTTCTATGATTTACATTAATCCTATATTTAAACACACTGCTCTGTTTCAATTTGTTAGCAAAAACTGGATTGTTTTTATATTGATCTTTCATTCGCTTCTTAATTTTATTTCTGTAATGTGCATTAACATGATATCGTTCTTTTGACTTCACTTTCAAGATTGATTTAACCCTTCGTTTATAACTTTTGTCAGTTCTGTAACTGTTACTTTCTTGCATGTCATTGTGAAATGAGCTTTCCTGATCATGATCATATGTTAGTTTTTCTTTCATATTTTTAGATTTCTTTGTTAATTTGCGAGATTTCCAATGGTTTTCTCGTTTTCTCTTTGTACTTTTATTTTGTGAAAATGAGTTACTTTTCAATAAGTTCATGGTTTCATTGTTTGTTTCCTTGCATTCTACATTTGGTGTGTTTTCATAATCTGAACCATTACAATCATTACTTACTTCATATGCTTGTTGTTGGACTAAAGAACTATCTCTCATAACATTCATTACAACTTCATAGTGTACTCCTTTCAGATGATTAATATATATTGCTCCATTCATTGAATTATCTCCCTTGTGTTGCAATCTAGAAAATTTTAACCAGTTATTATTACTGCAGGTATATATGTCAGTTTCAAGTAAATCTGCTGCAGCAAATATTTCTATTTCAGTCGCCCAACTTTTAACGTAATTCATGCGTGATCTACTAATATAGTCAAGTATTGAGGTGTAACCAGGTCTTAGATACTGTTTAAATAATGCGGCATGGGTTTTAAGGTGCTTTACAACAGCAAGTCTAATCTTTCTATGGTGATTCGCTGTGCCTGTTAAAGCATACGATATAGATCTAAAAAAACAATTGCCATCTCCAATAATTGATTTTATTTCTGAGGGTTTCGTTAGTGGACACGTACTTACAATGTTTTCATTTGAGTTAGCTGGCAGACCAAGCTGTGAACAAATATTTCTCTTAGTAGCTAATGGAATTGGATTAAAATTAAATGAATTTGATTCCACTTGAGAGATAATAATATCATCATTAGATTCTGCTAAATCTATCGAAATATCATTAAATGGATCATTACAAGACATGTTGTCATCATCTGAAATAATTACACATTCTTGATCTATAGACTGGGGTATATCTGATAAATCGGTTAAAATATCAATGTTAATACCTGTTATTTCAAATTGAGTTTGTGGACCTAGGTTCAGAGAAACAGCTAGTTCGTTACAGTGTTGATAGACTTGTGTAATATCTCTAACATGTAATAATATGCATCTACCATTCTCAGATAGCAATCCTCTATTACTTCTGCTGTGTGAATCAAAAATAAAAAATGTATTCAAGTGTTTCATTATTGCAAATGTATTTCCGCCAAATGTAACAAAGCATGATTCGTGCATTAACAGACTAGTTTACAGGGCTTCAAATAAGTTCATAACTATGTCATCTATTCCACTTGCATTTCTTGACCAAAATAATCCGACATATGAATCATCGGCGATGTTAAGACTAAATATTTTAAAAAATTTTTCTATTTTATCTGGAAGTTCCGATACCAAAATATATCTCTTGTTAATTGATGCCATCGACTGAAGAGAAGCATATAATTCATTACCGGCTATTAATATACTGTCCAAGTCTGCACTATTCCAACTTTCTAAAGGTTTTACTTTAGTGAACAACATAGACATGGCGCTCATAGCAACACACTGACTTCCACTAAATCTACCGAATAAAGGATTTCCTTGATGGTAACTAGCTAAAACAGTATCTTTTATGTCAATTGGAAATGTAGGAATGTCTATAATAGTTTCAACTGGTTTATCAAACAGTGTACGTGTTTCGTCATTTGAAGGATTAGTAATATTTATGTTTTCTGTGCTTAAAGGAATGCTATCTACTCTAACAGAGCTATAGTTCTCACCTGAAGACGCAGATATAGTGGATGCATTCTGTTCTTTCTCTATTTTTATTTTATCTTTATTTTGCTTTGCCTTCAAATTATCTATGGGATTAAATCTACGTCGTCTTGCCATTTTTATTCTACAAAGAATGCACCAATTCAAGGGTTTCTTTAAAGTAACAAAATAATCCCCCTTTAATCTTATTTAATTTCGTCACACCCAAAATGGAGTTATCTCCCTTTTCTATTAAAATTTTGACCCGCGTTCTACTTTTATCAATTACGAGACTCAGTGGTTTAAGGTTTGTTCTTTAAATGCTTTAAGGTTTGTTCTTAAAATGCTTTAAGGTTTGTTCTTAAAATGCTTTAAGGTTTGTTCTTAAAATGCTTTAAGGTTTGTTCTTTAAATGCTTTAAGGTTTGTTCTTTAAATGCTTTAAGGTTTGTTCTTTAAATGCTTTAAATTCGGTACCAGTAGTGCTGACTGGCAATGGCATCAAAAGAAAAAAAAAATCAAAAATAAACTATAAATATGAGCAGCACTCTCAAAAATAAATAGAAAGTTGGGACCTTAAAGGAATTGGTAAACGGCCCAAGCTGCTTCTGAAAAAATATAAAACAAAATTGTTAAAATCAAAAATATTTTAAATATAATATTAATAAAATCAAATTTTAATGTCCAGATATTATTTTTAAACTTTATAATGCCGACACATTTTTTTTCATTATTAAAAATGTCAAACGTTTTAATGGAGTTACCGCCATTGGTATTATTTAAAAAAAACACAACCCACAACCCTGAGCGCTTCCTTTCTACTTTTTATAAAATTGTGTCTATTACGAGACTTAATTTTTCAAATTTTATATTTATATCTATTTCTTATATACTATTCAAAAACAGTAGGGGATATTTGATTTTGGGGGCATAATACTAAAATATGCAAATGACTACGAAAAAAGTCACTATAGAACCTAACAGAAGAAACATTTCCAGTTACATGTGACGCCCAAACGCACCAATAGCTACCGCATGGAATGCATGTGATGCTTGGGATCATCATGGGGGTCCAACCCAAGATTTGCACGACTTTGAATGTTACAGTCATTGTGGCATTGAATTCCAGGGTGGAAACATCAGTTTAATTGTTTTAGTGACCAGAAAACAAATTTTGATATGCGTCGGCTTACCCAAAATGAAAGGTTACGTGCCCTTGGCATGCTACAGATCGGCACAACACAGGCGGTTGTGGCGCGGACGATGAATGTTTCTCAGTCTGTCATAAACAGGCTATGGTCCAGATACCGTGATACACAATCTGTACAGGACAGACCACGCTCAGGACGACCAAGGGCGACAACTCAAGCCCAGGATCGATTTATCCGTACCTTGGCCTTGAAAAATCGTGTCATCACAGCAAATCAGATCAGCGCTCGTCTTCAAACAGACACTGGTGTGAGAGTGAGTGGCCAGACGATTCGGAATCGACTGCATAGGGGTCACCTTCGCGCCCGACGTCCTCGCGTGATCCCTTGTTTGAGAGATCATCACATTCAGGCAAGACGTCGTTGGTGTAGGGATCGTCAACACTGGGATAATCGACGCTGGAGCAATGTGATGTTTTCAGATGAGTCAAGGTTCACTGTTGATTTTTTGGACAGACGTAGGAGGGTGTGGCGTCGTCGAAACGAGCGCTTCCAAGACGTTAACGTCATCAGACATGATCGATTTGGGGGTGGTTCTGTTATGGTGTGGGGAGGCATCACTGTTGCTGGAAGAACGGCTTTACATGTTGTTGCAGGGCGTGTTACAGGCCAGTACTACCGGGACAACATCTTGGCAGTCCATGTTGTGCCGTTCGCACGACGTCATGGCCGCCGTTTCATCTTCCAGGATGACAACGCAAGATGTCACAGGGCCAGGATCGTTACAGGTTACCTCCAACAACAGAACATCACCACATTACCTTGGCCAGTCCCGACCTCTCCCCCATCGAGCATGTCTGGGACATGCTTGGACAGAGGTTACGTCAACGTCAACAACGTCCTGCCAATGTCCAAGAACTTGCTGCTGCGTTGCAACAGGAATGGGACAATCTGGACCAAAATGACCTTAGACGTCTCATTAGGAGTATGCCACGTCGGATCAATGCTTGTTTGGCAAACAGAGGAGGATTTACCCGTTACTGACTTGGTTGTGATGCTGTGGTAAGTTTGCTGTTTGACCCCGGGTATCATTTTACCCTTATAATGGTCAGTCTGTGCCTTACTTAGTCTAACGATCATTTGGAATAAATCGATGAATGTGAACTTCATTTCATTTTGTCATTTGTTTCTTCGTCAGTTTCATTAGGTGACTTTAATAACACTTAAAAATCAAATATCCCCTACTTTTTTTGAATAGTATATATATATATATGTGTGTGTGTATTTATTTTATTTATTGATGAAATTGCTCTCTTAAGAGGCAACAGTAAACCCCAAAAAAGAAAAAGTTGTGTGTATTTATTATCCTTTTAATAAAATTGCTTTCTTAAGGGGCAGCAGTAAACTCCCAAAAAAGAAAAAGTTATCACCTTCACAGGAATTCGTTAACCAAAGGTCCAAGCTGCTTCTGAAAAATACATAACAAAATAATTAAAACCAGAACTATCACAAAATATGAGTTTAGGTTTAACGGTCCACGCGACACAAAATACGCGAATTCAAGACTTACATATGGCATGGTCAATTTTATTTCAATATTTGGCTTGCAAAAGGGGTGTTTAGTAGTGGGATGAAACAGGAGAAAGTCCACGAGGTTGACCAGACGACCTTACTCCCTTGAATTGAAATCTCGCCACTTGACTCAATGGTACACCCCATGATCTAAAGAGCACGCATTATACCACTAAACCTTCTAACCCTGCACAATTTACACAATAGCTGACATACGTTTGTTGTTTTCAGTATTCATCCTTTTCATATTAGATATTAAACTATTGGTATATACTTACATCCAAGGAACCGTGTCAACTGTACAATTGTCCTGAAAAAGATAATAAAGACACTTAGATAACTGTTATTTCAGTTTAATAATGAATAATTATCTGATGTTGCACTGAATAAACCAATAATAGAATCCACATAGACAATTCTTTTTTCATGTCCAATTTCTTGTACCGTGATAATTAACCAAACTGTATTATCAACTGGATAAATACAGTGTAAAAAAAAGACCATCTAAAAGATACACAAACCTATTAAATAAACCCTTCCAGAATACGATAAATTTAGTTTCATTTAGCGCAAAATAAATTATCTTTTCTTTATGTGAATTTGTCCAACATACATTATACATTATACAACCATTTTATTGTCTTTGTGATAAATATTTTCAGGAAACGAGCAAAGTTCAATATTTTGTAAAACAAGGAGAGTATTATATCGATGGCTTAGAGCACAACTGTACTATGTCCATTTTTGGTGAAAATAAGATTTTTAGATATTAAAAATCCTTATTCCAGGGCGCTTGTTGTGTAAAAAGATACAAGTCCCCTGACAATTTAAAGCTGTCGAAAAGGCAAAATAACCATAAGTGTTATGTACTACCCACATATTTCTTTAGAGCACACATAGTCCATGTCCGGACATAAGTCTTTTGTGCATTTATTCTGGCAAAAAAGTGCGGACATAAGTCATTTGTACATCAATTTGAACAAAAAAGTACGGACATAAGTCATTTGTTGTGCACTACCCACATATTTCTTTAGAACACACATAGTCCATGTCCGGACATAAGTCTTTTGTGCAATTATTCTGACAAAAAAGTACGGACATAAGTCATTGTGGATCACATTTATCCAAAAATCAGCTGTATGCTGTGCTTAAGTTGAAGTGCGTCTCTATCAGCCTATTTGAATTGATTCAAGCAATAATCTTTCCTGAAACCATATACATCCACTGATAACTTACTTTTTTATAGCTTATTGAAATCTTAAAATACGTTTTTTTCTCAAACCTTAAAAAATGGACATAGTACAGGTGCGTTCCAAGCCATCGATATATTAAAATCACAACAATATTAATACGTACGGAAGACATGGTTTTGTCACTTTAAGTAATAAAATGTATAAACTTAAAAATATTATTTACAATTATTATTATTATTATATGTTATACAGCGCTGCTCTCACAAGAAGTCCAATACAAAAAAGACAAGCAAATAAAATATAAAATGACAAACAGAATATAAAGGCAAAAACAAATAAAATGACAAATAAAAATGAACATGTATATTTATAAGAGGGATAATAGTTCACTCCAAAGTTTTCTAATTAGCTAAATATTCTTTTCGAAAGGTGAGTCGTAAGCAGGCGTAACAAATGGGATAGAGACTGACAAGTGCGCATAGTAGTATGTGGGTTTTGAGGGGTCTTGAAAAGCTTTCTCTTCGCGAGATTCAAAATTTGCTTTTTCTCATCGGAATCTGAACCTAAACAACGACTAGATTCATAAAATTGTACAATATCTGACAAATAAGAAGTAATATCTTATATTCTATTCTATAAACAACTGGTAACAAATGTCATTTATAGGAGACAGATGGCATGTAGTCACGATAGGGAGTGTCTGATATCAGTCCAACAGCAGAGTTTAGCAAGAGTACCATGGAATAACGAGCTTAATGAAATGAAATGGGGTTTAACGTCCTACTGTTCTGTTCCTACCGGCTAATGAAGATGGGCATATGCCATACAGTGTGCTATGAAGGGCATTTTACCAGGTCAGCGGCACTATGGCCTACTCTTATATCATATTCCTTCTGCCAAGGGATCTTTTACGTGCACGCCAATGTATACACAAGACCGTAGTTTTCCCTTGTCAGACCCTCCCGCCCTGCATCACTGACAAGGGTAACGATGTCGGAAAATCCTGAGGAGCTTTCTCCGCCAATGCAGGGGTCAAAGACTCGACCCCCAGTCTAGTGAGCCAGCGTCACTTGTCCACTTAGCCACCGTGGCCCACTAACGAGTTATAAAAATCAATACAAGATGTGACAAGAGAATTAGGGTTATGATAGCAACGAAAGATAGATATTTCTTAATTTTACAGATATTAATAATTTGAGATTCCATAAATAATTAAATAAAAAAATCAACATCAATATTTCCAGCAGATTTAGATGGATAAATTACCAACTTGAACAGACACATTTATTTTGTTCATGTTAAAATTTGAACCTATCACAAAGAATTCTGAGAGAGATGGGGTTTAACATCCACTCGACACAAACTAGGTCATTTCGGGGCTACCATATGGTTCAATTTTATTTCAATAATTTGCTTGCGCGTAGGGGTCTTTAGCAGTGGGAGGAAACAGGAGGTACCGGAGAAAAATCACAAGGTTGGACAGGCGACTCTACTCTTGCCACGTACAACCGGGGAATCGAAACCACCTTAGCTGACTCAATGACACACCTTGTGATACAGCGTGCACATGCTAACTATACGGCCATCCACCCCACCCCACCCTTATAAAATAAATACAATTAGATGTTATTATCTCACATCAACAGAACAAACTTACTCTTTGTCTTCTTTCTTCCAACTGCTAACAAACACAGGTTTTATATACTGTAAAGCAAGAAATTGATGCCTGCTCATATGTACCAAACAGATTATAGTATAGTGGAAATGTTTTGTCACATCCATGTGAACCATATTAATAAATTATTCAGATATATTTCAATTGGCATACATTCTTTGCTTTACAGTATTTGTTTTATTTAAATTCAACATGTACATTTTTATATAATGAGAAATGATACTCTACTAATAAGCATACCCTGCGTCCTATTCAACATGGGCCAATACATGTATCTAATTACCTTTGTTGGAGCAACTTGGATGCAACAGATATCAATATCAAATGCAAACTATAGTACTATAGTATCTTGCGGGCGTATAAAATTTTCAACACGGATGTCACTTTAAAAAAATAAGTTTCTTACTTATGTCCCAATCACAGTTCCCACCAATATTGCATAAAGCAATTTGGTACTGTTGCCTTCCCAAGATTTCAAATGAATGGTAGTACTGGTAAAAGGGGGGATAGATTGGTATTCTGACTGACACTGGGCACATATGTGGGCAGATACAAAGGAAATTAGCAAGTATATTCATGTAATCAAAATTTAGTTATAATTCAAACCAACATTTTCTCAGTACCAACCTACTTTACAAAAGAGACATTACATTAATGATGATATTGTCTAATGGTAATAATAGTCAAAAAAATGCGGTGACTACAAATTCATATATTTTTAATGTAATCAATAATCAGTCATATACATCAGATAATAGGACTTTAAATAATAATATAAAATAATACATTATCAAGGGTTTCTATTCTTGATGCATCTTTAAGCAAAACAAAATCATCTGTGCGAGCTATAAACACAAATTAAAGAAATTCCTTACATTCCATAAAGTTTCATTTTTATGTCCCAATCATGCATCTCAAATAATTGCCGCTAAAGGAGTCGAAGTGTTATTGATTTCACAAAATTTTAAGGTTTTGACTGTAAAGGAGGGGGGATAACTCCACAATGTGACAATATGATATCAAAGATAAATCTACCAAGACGACTGACGAAACGAATATCGACATCCTAACCAACGCTAGCCACAAATTTGGACAGGGCATATACAAAGGCAGCTATAGCGTACCCATACGATTTCTCAAGTGATCAAGGGCCATAACGCTGGTAGTAATAATCGAAAATTGTTGAAAACAACAAGCTTATCTCATGACCGTTAAGATTGTGTATCAATTTAAAGTCAATTGGGTATTTAATTCAGTTTCCAGATTTTTCAAATTGATCAAGGGTCATAACTCTGGCAGCATTTATAAGAAATCATTGTAGGCGTAAACAAGATATTTTAAATTGGTCATGGGGCGTAACACTGGCAGTAACTATCGGAAATCCCTGCAAATCAATAGGCTTCCTTGTCTCATGACCTTAAACACTGTGTATAAATTTGAAGTCAATCTATTATTAACTTTAGCCTCTAGAGCATCCACAAGCAATTGTTTCGGTACTAAGTACGTACAGACTATTTTAGGTAGATATATTTATGTTCAGCATATGTAAGATGTTTAATGTGTAATAATAATCTCCTTGCTCTACTAGACATAGCAAAACAATGCATGGATAAACCTTCACATTGGGGCTATGCCTAAGCAACTTATCCGAAAAGACAACTAAATTTAATGAGGAAAGAACCCTTCAGAAAATCCAATACATCATAAATCATTCAAATTTGCCTGGTTTCTAAAACAATCCCAATGACCTTTTCCGGGTATTTGAAATCAATCAAAATCAATAAACTTTGTTTATCTCATAAATGTATGTAAATTTCAAGATAGTTTTTAGAGTCTCCATGAGACTTTTCGAACTGAAAATGATCAAGTGACATAACTCAGGAAGCAATTTTGGGAAATTTTAAAGTCAATCTAAAGTTGACCCAAGCATCTAGTAGGCGACGGCCATGTCAATGGACAGGCATATGGTAAGATATACATATGGGCAGGAGCGGTGCCAATATACTCTCATTGTATTACTAAAATATTAATATGATTTACCTGTAAAATGGTTCCTTGAAGCTTTAAAATAACTCTTTAAAGAAGCAGCAAAATATCTGTAAAACAGAAATATTTAAATTACTAAGAAAATCAAGGAACGTTGAAATTCTTGTTGTTGAATATTCACTTAAATTTGTGAATTATTTCTTTTTACAGGTATAAACAGAAATGAAACACTGAAATCTATAAATCAGGTTTAATAATTACATAATTCTTATTGGATAAACTGCAATAAAGGGATAGTCTTTTAGTCACGTAGTCATGCCAAATATCAAATTGAGTCACTGTGTTGTTTCTCTTACTTGCTCTTTTTAATTGCTGTCAAATGTGGCTAAATATAACCATTTTGCTAAAATTCATAATCAATTTTAAAATACATCCAAAATGAAGTGCGGCAAACTATAGTACCGAATGAAACAATACGCCTTTGTTTTGTTTTTTAAAAAAAACAAAACAATCTATGGATATAACTATACTTACATAAAAATGCTACAATTATCACTATGATTATATACACAAGATAATATCTGAACATTCTAGTAGAACCAGCGGCTGCCAGACAGGATACGTCCACATTTTCGAGAGTCAAATGTGGCTAAATATAACCATTTTGCTAAAATTCATAATCAATTTTAAAATACATCCAAAATGAAGTGCGGCCAACTATAGTACCGAATGAAACAATACGCCTTTGTTTTGTTTTTTAAAAAAAACAAAACAATCTATGGATATAACTATACTTACATAAAAATGCTACAATTATCACTATGATTATATACACAAGATAATATCTAAACATTCTAGTAGAACCAGCGGCTGCCAGACAGGATACGTCCACATTTTCGAGAGATTTATAGAGAATAAGCTAAAAAGAAAGTGATTTTTCGTACATTCCGGGGCCATAATTCAGGAAGTTACGGCCAGATATGCGCGAATATCGAAAGGAACCGAGATCTTTGGGTTATAAACTTACATTTCAAGTTTCAACAAAATCAAATAAAAATTGTGACCTCTATGGGGTCCACAACCTTGATATACCATATTTTTACGCTATTTGAGAACGAACGGCGGCCATTTTGTCTGTCAGTTTTTGGCCGATTTTCACGAAATTCGAACTCGGCCGTCCTTCGGGTTTAACAGTGTTATAATAATACGTTTTTTTAAATCGGGTAAAAATTATGACCTCTATAGGGTCCACAAGCTAAAAACGCGATTTTTCGTACAATCAGGGGCCATAATTCAGGAAGTGACGTTCCGATAAGCGCGAACATCGAAAGGAACCGAGATCTTTGGGTTATAATCATACATTTCAAGTTTAAACTAAATCGGATAAAAATTGTGACCTCTACAGTGTTCACAAGCAAAAACGTGATTTTTCGTACAATCAGGGGCCATAATCCATGAAGTTACAGTCCGATACATGCCAATATCGAAAGGAACCGAGATCTTCGGGTGATAAACCTATATTTCAAGTTTCATTGAAATCGGATAAAAATTGTGACCTGTAGACTGTTCACAAACAATTGTGGACGGACGGACGGACAGGGGCGACGACAATATACGTCCACATGAAAATGTGGGCGTATAAAAATGACATAAGCCATGTGATTTCACGATTGACACATGGTACAATTTTATTTTAATCATTCGCTTGCGTATCTAGGGGTCTTTAGCAGTATTAGGAAACTGAAGGACCCAGTGTAAAACTTATGTGGTTTGGCAGATGACCCTACTCCATCTCTTTGTCTATGTGACGTACACTGTTGGGATCAAAACCATGCCACTTAACTCAATGACAGACCTCATGATGTAAATTTGTAGACCCAGAGAAAACCAATGTGATTTGGCAGGTGACACTACTCTTTTTCTCATACAACCTTGGATCAAAACCACACCATTTCACCATGTCAAGAATAACATTGTACTTACCAAGGAAAAAGCAGTTAAAGCTCTTAAGAATATCTCGAATCTATAATAAAACATAACATTACTTTATATATAAATATTCTAGTCACAAGGCAATAAGTTAATATTTAAACATAAAAAGATAGTTTGCCAGGCAACGAAACATATGCCCACAGCAGCTAAATCGTCCGGGCAGTCAACAAGAGTTGTTGCATATTTTACTTTTTTCGGTAATGAAACATTTATAATACACTAAAATCTGATTAAGAGTAACAACTCATTAAGTAATTATCAGAAAATCATTAGAATTTGTTTGGCTTTCATAAGCTTCTCCTCAGGGCTCAAACTAGGGACGAATTTTAGGGAGAAGTGACTTCTCCCTACAGACTTTAGCAATACAAATAAGATTTGTGATGTACCCCTCTATTCGTTCGTTCGTTTCTAGAGTTTTATGTTCACTTCCACCTGAGGTGATATCGTAGATTGTATCAAATACATCAATATTTATACCCTTTCGTGCCTAAATACATTTAATTACTAGTCCTGGGTCTATTGTGTGATTGTTTTAGCACCTTTCACAATAGGATAGTCATATTGTTACGTAGTACGACAATGTATGATTAGAAATAATTGTTTTGACACACCACTCACTTGCCTTCTTTGTTTTACGTTTATGTGTTTAGATTAGTGGAACTAATAATTTGACGTAGATTTAATTATCAACCCAACATTATACATATCAACACATTCTAAATACATGTTGTAATCATTCTGATAACAATTGTTTTAATATCTCCATCCGTCTACTGAAATGTACGCCAACGCTATTTTCACTCGTGACACGTGTTGTTCTTTATTGACTGTACCATGTTGACACAACAATGTACACCTTTCGTCACCTTTCAATCACAAGTTTTATGTTTATTATTCTTTTTATTATTAAATTATTTCAAAGAAAGAGGACCAATTCAATACTTTGTCTATTCATAGACAGAAATACATGAAAGATATCGTATCCGCCGCCATATTGGCCATCGCAGTTTTTAATTGGCTGTTATTTCTGGACAAAGCCAGAGGTTGTAACAGAGATTTATGATTCGATTCCTTCGCTTTATTTTAAAGAACTGTATTTCCTGTTGACATCAAATACAATGTTTATCATTGAAACTATTAGACATTGTCACAGCCAACACAGAAAAAGTCGAAAAACAAATTATTAATACATGTTTTGTTTTTCACAACTTGTTTAATTTTCAGTTTTCCTTTCGAAGCTCACAACACAAACATGTGTTATGTTGTTTTGAAAATGCTTTATTTACCGTTGATATTGATGCCTGTTACCTACTTCGCCCTTGCACAAATGTACAGCAAAGTGAGGGTGACTTCAACTTCGTCCTATTGCCTTTTAGGGCGAAGTCATCAATGGGTTAGGCAACTATTTCGCCCACGTCGCCCAACGACCGGACGGACTGGGGCGACGACAATATACGACCACATTTCAATGTGGGCGTATAAAAATTAATTACACATAATTTTTATTATGACGATATTTTCAAAAATTGAAACTTAAGATAGATTGACCATTAACGAAATACATGACTACAAGAGCAAATTCGTTCGTGCCGTTTACAACAGTTGGTAATGGCATCATTTACAAGACACTACAAACTTATTTAAAGTAACAATTGATTAAATAATTATAAAAAACTATTAGAATTTGTCGGATTTCTAGTCATTGAAAATCATTGACAATCAATACGCTTTTTTCCTCTCATAATAATATGCATAAATTTCAAGTCAATTTAGAGTACCTAGAAGACTTCTCAAAGTGATCAAGGGCCATAACTCTGGTAGTAATTTCTGGAAATGGATGAAATTTTAAATTCTTAACTATAGCCTCCAGACAACGTACAGACATATGACAAGGGGTGGTGTCAATAGGTTCCCATTGCATTACTAAAATATAAATGATTTACCTGTAGAACAATTCCTTGAAGCTTAAAAATAACCTGTACAAGCAACCAGATATCTGTAAAGCAATAAATATTTTAAATACTTAGAAAATCCAGGAATGTTGAATATTTTTATAAATTTGTGAATCATGTTTTGAAATCTATGTCTAGATAAAGTGTATTAAAAGGATGGTGTCTTATTTACATATTCATGCTGAATATAGAATATGCAATCATGTGGTTACTGACTTACTCACTGTGATACTTGTCTTGCTGGTTGTTTTTAAAAGGACACTGTTGCTGTCCACCGAACATTACATATATGACAAAACTGGTTGAACACATTCCAAATATAATTTAACATGTTAAATGTGGAGACACGTGGTTACAGATTTAGTCGCTGTGTTAATCGGTAATAAAGAATTGAAGAATCAGGGAGTGGTACAAATAAAAGAAGGCAGTTATATTTTCTGAGTAAAGTAGACGCTTATAATTCATGTGAAGACGAAGAATGCCATAGGAAATATTTACCAAGTCCGTCTATTATCTAGTTAAGTTATTAAGTTGATTCCGGTAGCTCAATTCATGAAGATAAACCATATCATTATTTCTTGGAGCGGCTACTTCTGTCTCCACCACAGAATGAGTTTATCATAAGCAACCCTCAATCAAGTTTTAAATATATCCATAATGAAGTGCAGCCCTACATTACCAAATGAAAATGACAGTCGATTCTTCTAACTTTTACACCTTTATTTTGAAAACCAATCTATAGATATAACTATACTTACATAAAAAAAATGATACAAGTATCACTATGATAATATACACAGTTTACTGTGTCTTGAAGAAGATATCTGAAATGTATAAAAACATCTATATTAATATATCAGTTATTTTGATATGTTAATAATAGGGACATAACTCTAAAAGTCATTAATTGCTGAAATTCATTCAGCTTCTTCATTTCACCAATTAAAAAAAGGCATACAAATTTCATATAGATGGCATGATAAGTCGAGTCATTCAAACAGTGACAAGGTTTAACTAGGTTAAACAAGGGCCATAACTGTAGAAATTATAAACATAAATTGCCGAAATCTAACAAGGACATAACTCAAATTATCATGAAAAGCTGAAATTGAATAAGCTTTTTCTTTCATGGATGGAAAAAAAGTGCATATAAATTTCATGCATATATATGAAGTTAAACAAGTGCCATAACTCTAGAGATATTTAACAGAAATGGGTGAAATTCACTAATTCAAATGATGCATATAAATTTCATACAAATCGAATGATAACTTTTGTCGTTTATCACAAAGTGAAATGAGGGTAATAACTACAAACATATTTAACAGAAAATAGTTCAATTCAAAAGGGTTCTTCATTTCACTAACATAAAAGATCCATATAAATTTCATACAGATCAGATAACTTTTGTCTTTAGAGTAATCACAAGTTGTACAAAAGTGAAACAAGGGCCATAACTCTAGAAGAAATAAAAGGATTACATTGGAATTAAATACAATTCTTCAGCTTGATTACCCAACATATATCAATTTCCAAACCAATCAGATAATAAATGCAGTCTGTGGAGTGTTCACACGAAAGCGTGGATACAGACTGACGGAATACGACCACATTTACATGTGGGGACAAAAATATAAGAAATGAAATGAAATGGAGTTTAACGTTCTACTGTTCTGCTCCTAACCTGGGCTAATGAAGACGGGCATACGCCATACAGTGTGATATGAGGGAAATTTTGCCCGGACAGCGGCACTACGGGCGTATAAATATAGATTCCCATGCCACATAACTTTCGCCCATAGCAGCTAAATCATCCGAATGGAATACAAAATGTATCTATTTAGTAATTCTTCAATTAATGTATGCACACCAGCAGCTTTGTGAAGTGAGGTAAATGCTGTCCTATATCTTATGATCTAAATCAATGCAGCAATAAACTCTTTGAATATTGATGTTCAACTTTGAATTTTGATAGGGTTCATCCCTTTTTAAGACAAGTCAAAAAATACCACACAAAGCTTTTGATAAAAAATAACCAGCGGCTGCCAGGCAGGATACGCCCACATTTTTGAGACATGGATAGAGAACAAGCTAAAAAGAAAGTGATTTTTCCTACAATCAAGGGCCATAATTCATGAAGTTACAATTCGATATCCGCAAAATATCGAAAGGAACCACGATCTTTGGGTTATAAACATGCATTTCAAGTTTCATCAAAATCGGATTAAAATTGTGACCTCTAAAGGGTCCACAACCTTGATATAATACCTTTATACTATTCGCGTGCATGAAATTCGAACTCAACCTTCATTACGGTGTAAAGGTGATATAATCAAACAGTTTTTTAAATCGGATAATAATTGTGACCTCCAGAGGGACCACAAGCTAAGAAAGACGATTTTTCAGACAATCAGGGGCCATAACTCAGGAAGTTACGATCCGATATGCGCAAATATCGAAAGGAACTAAGGTCTTTGGGTTATAAACATGCATTTCAAGTTTCATCAAAATCTAATTAAAATTGTGACCTCTACAGGGTCCAGAACCTTGATATACCATATTTTTACACTATTCGCTACCAAACTGCGGCCATTTTGTCTGACAATTTAGGTCTAATTTTCACGAAATTCAAACTTAACCTTCCTTTACTGTGTAATGGTGATATAATCAAAACGTTTTTTTTAAATCGGATAATACATGTGGTTGTGACCTCCAGAGCGACCACAAGCTAAATAGGGCGATTTTTCGGACAATCAGGGGCCATAATTCAGGAAGTTAAGTTCTGATGGGTGCAAATATCGAAAGGAACCTAGATCTTTGGGTTATAAACATGCATGTCAAGTTTCATCAAAATCGGTTCAAAATTGTGACCCCTATAGGGTCCACAAGCTAAAAACTTGATTTTTCGTACAATCAGGGGCCATTATCCATGAAGTTTCGATCCGACACATGCCAATATCGAAAGCAGCCGACATCTTTTACGGATAAACGTATATTTTAAATTTGGTCAAAATCGGATAAGAATTGTGACCGGTAGAGAGTCCACAAACAATTGTGGACGGACGGATGGACAGGGGCGACGGCATATTACATCCACATGGAAAATGTGGGCGTATAAAAAACTGTACAACTTTTACAAGGTATCAGTAACAGACAGGGGCAATAACTACTAAATTAATGGAGTAAACACTCCTTGAATATTGATATGCAACTCTGCATTTTAACAGGCAGGATATGCCCACATTTTCGAGAGATGGAGAGAGAACAAGCTAACAAGAAAGTGATTTTTCCTACAATCAAGGGCCATAATTCAGGAAATTACAATTCGATATGCGCATATATCGAAAGGAACAGAGATCTTTGTGTTATAAACTTACATTTCAAGTGGGTTATAAACTTACATTTCAAGTTTCAACAAAATCGGATAAAAATTGTGACCCCTATATGGTCCACAACCTTGATATACCATATTCTTACGCTATTTGGGAACGAATGGCGGCCATTTTGTCTGTCAATTTTGGGCCGATTTTCACGAAATTCGAACTCAATCATCATTAGGGTGTAACCGTGATATAATAGAACGGTTTTTTAAATCGGATACAAATTATGACTTCTATAGGGTCCACAAGCTAAAAACGTGATTTTTCGTACAATCAGGGGCCATAATTCAGGAAGTTACTGTCCGATATGCGCAAATATCGAAAGGAACTGAGATCTTTGGGTTATAAACTTACATTTCAAGTTTCAACAAAATTGGATAAAAATTGTGACCTCTATAGGGTCCACAAGCTAAAAACGTGATTTTTCGTACAAACAGGGGTCATAATCCATGAAGTTTCGATCCGATACATGCCAATATCGAAAGCAGCCGAGATCTTTTGGGGATAAACCTATATTTCAAGTTTCGTCGAAATCGGATAAGAATTGTGACCTGTAGAGAGTCCACAAACAATTGTGGACGGACAGACAGACAGACAGACAGACAGACAGACAGACAGACACAATTAGAAGGAGAGTTATTGTGTTCCAAATAATGGCCGATCAAATTGCTCATCTCTGCTTACCCTAAGCAGAAAATGCTCATCTTCGAACTCCATCAAGGCATTGACCTAATAAACACCTACACCAAGTTTAAACATTCTAGCTCAATTAAAAATAGAGTTATTGTGTTCCAAAATCTCGGCCAATCAAATTGCTTATCGCTCTACTTACCCTGAGCAGAAAATGCTCATAATCGAACTTAGTCAAGGTATAGATGTAATGAAACTATACACCAAGTTTCATCATTCTCACTTAATTGGAACTAAAGTAATCGTGTTCCAAAGCATCAACCAATCAAATTGATTATCTCTGCTTACCCTAAGCGGAAAATGCTCATCTTCAAACTCCATCAAGGTATTGACCTAATAAACACCTACACCAAGTTTGAATATTCTAGCTCAATTAAAAAGAGAGTTATTGTGTCCCAAAATGTGTGACGGATTCGACAGACAGACAGATGAACCTACTCCCCTGCTTTCTTCGAAAGGCGGGGGACAATTAAGCATATGCAGTACATAATATGAGGCAACCTAGTGAAAATTGTAGCACAACATTTTGGTCTCGCGTCATTTCAAACCCGACAGTCTGAAAGTTCGAAATAACACGAGTCTGAAAGTCCGAAATACACGAGACCGAAATGATATGTAATCTCAGATATGCATAGAATAGGCTAATAATTGGCTCAAAAACATATGTCAATTACTAATTACTAGCTATAGGCTAGCACAGTACTCTTAATCAGTAGCCTCCTGAATACACAAGCACTTGAAACTGTCGTATAATATAACATGCATCATTTTTCCATAATAGACAATGAATTCATCTCAAAATCAGTTTTAAATGAGCCACAACTTAAATGATAAAAATTGTGTTTTATAATTTTATATATGAATCCGACCTGCTAAAAACTACATATTAATAGTCATCAATACTTTTTCTATGATATGAATATGAATTAGTCAGTCTGAAGAAATGGCCATGAAAAACTAATTATAGAACATTTATTATAACAGCATTTATATCACTACCATTTTGTTTACTATGATGTTATGTACCTCTCAACAATTTGGTGTGTGGAAACGGAATTCAAAGTGTCTTGGTTACCAAGACGTCTAAATAAATGTGTATTATGTTCCTTCACAAAAAATACCAGTTTTTGATGTCCGAGACTACCAATTATTAACTTTTAATTCTTTAATTTCAAAGATAAATGACATATATTTATTGCTTTTATGTAAATAAATCAATGCAAAACATATTATATATGATCATAAATGCATTTAAGTACCAAAACGTGTAATATCTATATATATAATTGATAAACATTTTCACAACAAAACGCATGGTTTCTTACCTTAGTCGAGTTCAAAGCGGAATGCCACCTCAATCCCATAGGTCCGTCCAACAGTGGCGTAAAAATCACTGAGCAGCGTAACATCACTGACAAAAATAACACCCATTTTGTGTTACCAAAATAGCATTTAAGAAATAATTGCAATCTTTGGTGACAATTAAACAGCCCGAGGAAAACGTAACAGGGCTGAATTTCCTTACACGTTTTCAGGCATTTCCTTGTACGTTTTCAAGCATTTTTTTTTTAAGCTAATGACGTCAAAAATCAAGAAGTACAATTCTTCCGTTATTAAATTGAATATAGTAGTTGGTCATTGGCAAATTTGACCTCGATTACGAATAGGATACCTCTTTTAATTCCAGTTTTCATACGCCAATACCATTTTAGTCTAGATTGCAAGACTTTATATTATTATGTAAAATCTAATTACGCTTGTATTACTACTTTAATTTCAACAATCTTTCATTTCGCCTACAGTTTTGAATTCGATTTTCAAAGTTATACCCATTTCGACTCCAGTTTCAACCATCGACTTTGATTTTCACTATAAGTCGGTGTCTTTCCCACTTAGCCACTATACCGCGGAGAAAACTTTATCCCGCGGAGGAAACTTTATCCCGCGGAGAAAACTTTATCCTGCGTAGAAAAAGGTTTACACCGCGGAGAAAATGTTCACACCGCAGAGAAAATGTTTACACCACGGAGAAAGGCTTTATGCGCGGAGAAAAAGATTACACCGCGGAGAAACGTTTTACAAAGTGGAAAACATGTTTATACGGATTTTTGAAAATGCTGTATTTTTGTATCACCAGAGGCATTGTTGATCACATATCAGTCGAATGCTATAACCATTTATATTTTTTTATTTGTTGGAATCTTGAGATTTGAATTACATATTTGGATAGCCCACATCTGCCCGATTCCAATAATATAAGTTTATTTATGAATTATTCAACTTTATTTATTCATTTTGCTCCCATTGTAATGCAAACTTTCATTTTTTGTACAGTGGGCTTGGGATTTCTTATTCAAACAACATTTTTCACTATTTCACTGTATTACATTGAATAAATACATTTTAGATGATTATTTTAAGACTTTATTTTCTAATATTCATGGTGGTTGCTTATTAAAGTTTGGTATGACGCTAAATGTGTGTGTGAGTGTGTGTGTGTGAGAGAGAGAGAGAGAGAGAGAGAGAGAGAGAGGGGGGGGGCGTCCACACGATATGAACCAGATGATTTCGAGACTAACATATAGTTTAATTTTATTTTCAATAATTCGCCTGTGCGTAGAGGTTTTGGGCAGTGGAAGAAAACCCACGACGTTAGACACGCGACCCTAATCTTTGTCCCATTGAATTGGGGATTCAAAACCACGCCCTTGACTCACTGACAACACACGCGTTAACCATTCGACAACTCGCCCAAACTCTAGGTGTTTTTCAAAACATCACAATCCCGGGAAAGAAATCGATTTCTGCCTCGACTTGAAATACCACGTGGAAAGCTACCCATAAAAGCAAAAAAAACATCGAAATGTGTCTTAGTTTTCAAAATGACTTCTTTAAAAGATTTAATAAAATTCGGCAATGCAGCCCCCTATACAAAATATATAAAATTCATTGTCCTTTTGAAAAAAGATAGGGAAAGCGAGGAGCAAAAATACGAATATGGGATATCAGATGGGGAAGGTGTTATCCAACTTTTTACCAAGCAAAATTTAAACAAAGATGAGACGTACATTTTGCTAAACTATAGAACAATAACCTCCAAAGCAGGGTCAAACTATGTAACAACTGGTAAGAAATTGATGTAATATTTAGTTTTACCAATTCTGATCCTTTGAAATAAATATGTCCAAATTTAAAAGCACAATTTGCTGTTATGGCCAAAATTGATTTTAATTGAAAACATCAAATTACAATAATTGCTATAAACAACAAATTTAGTTTCAAGTCTTCCCCGAAATCTGCATTATTTCCCAACCACCCCGCCCGCTCATGCCTCACATTATCAAAAAACTATATCCAAAATATACCTATTTCGGATGCCCCCAACGAAGCCCTTTGAATCTTTTAAACTTCAGCTGTCCACTTTTTAAATATATAGTTAATTTCGAGATAGCCCTGTCCGACCGTGTTTTTGGTACCCTGACCAGGTCAGTGTCACAAACCAAAGGATCGCTATATTTTGTATATTTTCTTATGTTTTAGTATCCAGTCCACCAGGATAAATTTCTCTCCATTATAACAAATACAGCCCCCACACCTACCAGGGGCTTATGAAAATCATATTTAAATAAAATATATTATTCTATTACAGATTCCAGGGCACGGACCACACCATTAACAGTGGACGTAAGTGCCACCATTAAAGACCGGGCAAGAGTCTTACTATACCCTAGTGCTCCCTGTCGGAAAATTGCAGAGGCAAAAAAAAATGACGGAATTGTCAGCGGTCACCGGAACCATTACAGAGGTAAAACTTCATCTACGTTTCAGGTGTCTCCTATTGAACGGATCTAAATTTCTTATATTTCTTATACCCTTGCCCTTTGGCCAAAAATCTGATGATATGTGGCGTGAATTGAGGCACATCGTACACTTCAGTATGAGTGAATTTCCGCGACGGCTTAGTGAACTAAACGTTAAAACAAACATAAATTCGTGTTTATAATATCTTAATAAATAACCCATTTGATCAGATTTCTGGCCAAAAGACGACGCGTAAACACAATACAGCAATAAACTTGTGCCAAATCTGTATGCTTACTATATAGAGACCAGTGAGCGTGTTGAACCAAATATGTCACTTCCGGATTAAAAAAAATTAATTTTTCGCTTACAAAAACGTTTTTGCTTGTGCTACAGTGGGGGTTATTTATCAATATATATTTAAGATTTATGGAAACCTTGTTGAAAATCGTTGGTCTTCCCCTTTAATGCAATCCAAATCGTTCAGCCTGATTAAATATGTGATAGTATAATCCACTAAAAGACAACTGCTCTTCTTACCGCAGTACAATGAACATGGCCATTTACGCTATAGTAATCCAATTTACTACGTTTTACTACGCTGTAATACCACGTGACTCGTGTTGATAAACATACACCCCAACAGCTTCCGGCGCACGCTTTGACACACCATTTTCCTACATAATTTCATCAATGACGAGTCTTGATTAACCGGCCATTCAGTTGTGATATACGTCGGTTTTCGCTGTTTAGTGCAAACTCGTTCATATTCATAATCCCAGTATACATTTTAATATAAATAGCTTTTAGTATATTTAGTCTTTTTATGTTTAGTGTCTTGAATCTTACATCCTCAGTATTGAATTACAAGAGAATATTTTATTTATATTAGTAGCCCTATATACCATTTGTTTTGTGTGAAACATTGATATAACCTGTTGATTTGTAACCTATATTATACTTATAATACAAGTATGACCTGAAATTATAACATGGGTAAAACAATAACCCTAAACACCGAAAGCCTACTAACACAAGTTTTATATTTATTGAAACTTAACAAGTTGAAATCTTAACTCAGTAGCGAGGAATTTATACCTATTTCCCATTGGTGACACTATTTCGAACATGTGAATTTTCAGATTTCAATTTACAAATGTTATACAACAAAAATTAAAAATAACATTGTCCTATTTAGCTTCCTTACTTTATATTCACTTTTAGTTTGACATTTACTTTTTGGCACAATCTATTACATGTTTATATATAACCTGTGATCTATATCTACGATTATTACAGGAATACGAGATTGAAACGATCCAAAAAAGTAATGGGCCAATAAAAATCAAGAAAATAAAAATAAAAGATTCGTCGGATAGCGCAACGGTGACATTTTGGAGGCCAACACAGGGGTGGCTCAGTAAAATCAAACTTGGATATTACATCAAAATCCAAAATTTAAAATCATCTATATTCCAAGGTGAAATCCGATTCAACTCTACAAACAACACAAGAATAGAAGTAAGTATATATATACCTTCACCAATAGTCAACATTTTTAAGCTCCATATAATTTAAATAAATAATATAAAATCTATCATATTTGCCTGATATTTAAACGATGGCGAAAATATTGAAGGCTGGAAATTGCATACCAATGCACGTGTATGATGCTATATTTTCAATTTAGTGTGGATTTAAGGGCTCGAGCAAGACTTTGCATAATATAATGATCAGCACTTGGGCTGAAGTATACTCGTCTACTATTATAACCAAGAAATTCAAGCAATACTTGTAGAATATATTTTCATTCATAAATATTAATCATTTTATTACATACTGAATATTGTCATCTATATTTTAAATTAGAGAGAGAAATGGGGTTTAACGTCCACTCGACACAAACTAGGTCATTTCGGGACTAACATATGGTTTAATTTTATTTCAATGATTCGCTTGCGCGTAGGGGTCTTTAGCAGTGGGAGGAACCCGGAGGACCCAGAGAAAACGCACGAGGTTGGACACGCGACCCTACTCCTTGCCACGTACAACCAGGGATTCGAAACCACGCCAGTAAACTCAATGACAGGCTTTATGATACAGCGCGCGCACGCTAACCATACAGCCATACAACCCCCCATTTAAAATTAAATGTAGACCATAAAAGTAACGGCTACATAGACACTAATGTTAACTAAAGTTAAAACTATTAGAGATTAGTCTTAACAAGCAAATCATATAAATTACACCCAAGTTTCATGTATAAGATATATATTATTTTATCATAAAGGATGCTTATGTTCATTTCCCATTTTTGCTGTAAAATGTTGCTGGTCAAAGAAGTTCATATCCAGATTATATACAGCAGTTCCGGATTTTATGGAAGTAATCTACGAGGTTAAAGTATCAATGTCTCTCTCGACCACACCTTTTAAAACCCAAAATGATAATACTTTTCGTTTTTGTATTCAGATCGCAGAGAGCCAACCAGAGACTTTTATTGGTATGGCAATAGCCTACGATATGGAGGAACATATAGTAACTATGGAAATCGGAGAGGAATGGAAAGAATTTTCCTTTAAATCAGAGAAAATGAAAATTAATGATATAATTTTGAGGAAAAAACCAATAAAAATAGAAATAATGGAAAATAAAATAACTAAAATTATCGGTATGTTCCCTTCAAATTTATGGAATAACAGTTACTGAATTATTATGCAAACGTTTCGATCATAACACTCTAGTCCATGCAGCAAATAATACACGTTAATTAACATTATTATTCCTTAAATACTTTTTATTGTATTACTAAATTCTTCGTTATTTAAGCCACTGATTTTGGGACGGCGACTTTTTCCCGGCTTAAACCAGGGCAAAATCAACTAGAAATGATTTATAAAAATTATATATCATGGCAGATCTCCCCGTTTGAATTCAATTGGATTTTCGTAAAAATAAACAGATGCGAATCAAATATTGACATAGCAGAACAATTTTTATGAGTAACAATCACGAATTTTTATTCTAAAAGCACAACGTTCCGACAAGCATCCTATCGTTATCAAGCATTGTGTAATGTTTGACAATCGTTAAATGCCGCTTAAAGCCTAAATATTGATTTGTTTTGACCATATCCCGTTTATAATTGACAAATTGAAAACGTTAAATTTGGAAATTAGACATCTCAATATTGAAGTTAGCAACAAATTAAAATGACATTAATTCAATCTTATTTTTTTTTTTTTCAGAATGTGAACCAAAATTAAAACCAACATAAACCTGCACTTACATGGTATGTTATGATGCTCTTCTTCGGAATAATCGCTTTCCGCCCCACCAGCATGCCCCTTTACCCACAATTCTGAATTGAAAATAGATGCCTAACTGCAACAGCATAGTTCCAAATTTAAAAATCTCAACCTATCATTTTCTTTTTCAGTATACGCGCGTGCAATCAAGAGAGAATGGGGTTTAACGTCCACTCGACACAAACTAGGTCATTTCGAGACTAACACATGGTTTAATTTTATTTCAATTATTCGCTTGCGCGTAGGGGTCTTTGGCAGTGGGAGGACGGCGGACCCAGCAAAAACCCACGAAGTTGGACAGGCAACCCTACTCCTTGTCACGTACAACCGGGGATTCGAAACGACGCCAGTTGACTCAATGACAGGCTTTGATACAGCACGCACGTGCTACCCCCCCCCCCCCCCCTGCGTGCAATCAACGAATAAGCGAAGTTTAAAAACAAATTAATTCCAGTCTCCCTGCTCTCTCCCTCCCCGCCTCTGTCTATCTGTTTGTCTGTCTCTCTCAGTCTGTCTCCTGTCTGTCTCTTTCACTCTGTGTCTCCTGTCTGTCTCTGTCTCTCTCTGTCTCTCTCTCTGTCTGTTTCTCTCTCTCTCTCTGTTTCTCTCTCTGTCTCTCTGTCTGTCTCTCTCTGTGTCTGTCTCTCTCTCTCTGTGTCTTTCTCTCTCTCTATGTCTGTCTCTGTCTGTCTGTCTCTGTCTGTCTATCTCTCTCTGTCTGTCTCTCTGTCTCTTTCTCTCTCTGTCTCTCTCTCTCTGTCTCTGTATCTCTCTCTCTCTCTCTCTCTCTCTTGATTCCAAAGTAAAATGTACACAAAAATGCCAATCGAGAGAAAACTATTTCAATGAATGTTCTGAAGCCTTGAACTGAATGCATCAAATTTCGTATCGTGCGTAACTCTGTAGCTAAATTTCAACAATGTCCGATTTCAGTCCAAACTTTAATATGCATTCAATTCCAGCAATATAACTCACATGGATTTTTCACGTTATCGTAATTTAGTCAAAACTGAAGTTTCTTTTATTCTAAATGACCTCAATCATTTTTTACAGCTTCAAATATCATGTCCGATGACTAGGTCGTTAGTTAAAACTATCACTTTGATAATTATTAAATAATTCAAATTACATTATAAGAAAAATGCGATTTATCATTAGCAATGTCTACCAACATTTTAAAAATAATATAATTAAGTGATCTGCAACCAGGATATTAAGCGTTAAATTTGGCTATTACAGTGGTCAATGGGGGCATACTGAAATCAGGCGTGAATTTTTAAGGCGTGACATGCAATTGACCAATCGGTTCCACTTATTTTGATCTACAATAGAATTGTCTGCCACCAGAATATTGGGGGTGAAATTCGGCTATTACGATTCGGCTTAGCGAGAGAGAGAGAGAGAGAAATGGGGTTTAACGTCCACTCGACACAAACTAGGTCATTTCGGGACTAACATATGGTTTGGGTTTTTTTTAAATTTTATTTCAATAATTCGCTTGCGCGTAGGGGTCTTTAGCAGTGGGAGGAAACCGGAGGACCCGGAGAAAACCCACGAGGTTGGACAGGCGACCCTACTCCTTGTCACGTACAACCGGGGATTGGAAACCACGCCAGTCGACTCAATGACAGACTTTATGATACAGCGAGCGCACGCTAACCATTCAGCCATCCAACCCCCCCGATTCGGCGTAGCGAAATGAGACGCGAATATTTAACTTGGACGGCGTGCCAAGAAAACAACCAATCGGAATAACTTTTCCTGACCTAGAATACCGTTTATATCAAAATGCTATCGGCTGTATTTAATGTGACAAAGTTGATACATTCATTGTTGATGCAAGCAGACCTATATAGTACTCGCATGTACATGCAGATTAAAATCAGTAAACCATATAGGCTTATTATAATCGTTATTAGGATCAGTACTGTAACAAGATGACGCTGTAAAATAAGTTGATAATTTATATAAATATCAGCAAACAATTCTTGGCTAAGATTATAGGTGACACTGGCTTATTTTAACCATAAGTCTTCACAGTTTATAAAGTCTATAAATACATGTGTAGACAAATTATCACATTTTTGTAAATTTTGAATGAAATTGCACCATTTTGGACTTCATTTTGGACATTCAGCTTTCACTAGGTGTGTGCTCATTGTCCTTCGAGATTCAACTTTTACAATATTGACGTTTGCAGTGAATTAATAATTTAAATAATGTTAATAATTTCCTTCTTTTCCAGGACCTCTCCAAAAAAAAAGCTTAACTTGAAATAAAAACTTCTAAAAGCCAACACAGTATTCCTAGAATTTTATGCCACAGTGTACGACCGTGCAGTTAGGCGACATTTCCCCTTGTCAGTAGTATAGAACGGATTGCCACACAAAGACAACTGCCTAATCGTTCGCATGGGACGAAAACTGAGGCCCCGTGTATACATTCGCGTGCACGTAAAAGATCCCTTGGCAATTGGAATTCGATATAAAAGTATGCCACAGTGCCGCTGCCTGGATACCCCCCCCCCCTTAGCACACTATATTGCGTATGCAGCATAACAAGACCTTACGCCCTATTTCATATCTGTTAAAGTATGCACACCTTCGGTGCTCCTGCTAATAAGGGTGCTTCTATAGACAACTAGGGATAAAATTGAAACACAATTATTAAACGCAAAACGGTGTTAATAACTGTAGAATGATATATAACTCCTCTAAGACGCTTTGCGTGGTGACACGGTGGGTAAGACACTAGCTCGCTGGCTTATAGGTCGCGTGTTCGATCCCTGTATTGGCCGAGAAAGTTCATCGACATTTTCTACGCGGCTTTCCCTTGTCAGTTATGCAGGGCGGAGGGTCTGATAAGAACACCTATAGTCTTTCGGGTGTTACAAAATCCGAAGCCCCGTGTAGACATTGGCGTTCACGTAAAGATCCCTTGGTGTATGCCACAGTGCCGATGCCTGGACATAATTCCCTCCATAACACTATATGGCGTATAGCCCAGTATAGCAGCATAACAAGACCTTAAACCCCCATTTCATGCCTGTTAAAGTATGCACACTTTCGGTGCTCCTGCTAATAAAGGTGCTTCTATAGACAACTAGGATACAATTTAAACACAATTATTACCCGCAAAATGGTGTTTATTAACTGTTCCTCTAAAACGCTTTGCATGACGCCGTTGGAACCACGGTGGGTAAGACACTTGCTCGCTGGCCTATAGGTCGCGTGTGCGATCCCTGTATTCGCCGAGAAAGGTCATCGACATTTTCCTACGCGGTTTCCCCCCTTGTCAGTTATGCATGGCGGACGGTCTGATAAGAACGCCTATCTAGTCTTTCGGATGTTACAAAAGCCGAGGCCCCGTGTAGACATTCGCATGCACCTAAAATATCCTTTGGCAGTTGGATTTCAAAGAGTAGGCCATGGTGCCGCTGCTCGGGCAAAATTTATGTCATAGCAGAACGTATGCCAGTCTTTATTAGCCCAGTATAGGAGCAAAACGGTAGAACATTACACCTCATTTCATTTATTAACCAAACTTCTAGAGCTTATTGACTATAAAATATGTGGTTCTGTTTTAGGAAGCATTGTACGGGGTACTCCGAGGGCTTAAAGGAACAATAACACTCTTGCTGGCTTGACGGCTCTAGAAAATAAATAAAAGCCATATTCTAAGTACTAGATGTTTAAGTGCCCTACCTGTTGTGTAAATTATCCATTACATCCTATTTTACTTGTCCAGAGGGTTCGAAAATATTTTTAAATCCAAGTTACATTTGAAAAGGTTTACGTTAGACTTTTCAAACCATTTAGTTGAATTTTTCCAATTTTTTAAATTAGGTGTGTTAAGATGAAATTTGTCATCAATTAATTTGAATATTGTAAAATAGTACAATTTGTTGACCAGAATAAAGATTGGGACATATTATTCAGTTACAACAAGAGTGGTATTGAGCTTTTAAATATGAATTGCGAATGAAGAATGTAGAGCTGGCCGAGAAACTATTCGTTTCTCCTTGTCGCGGTTGTAGGACGAAAGGAATAGCGTCTAATCATTCGAAAAAACCAAGGCCCCATGCACGATGGCGTGTAGAAACGCTGTTGTCCATGACGTATGCCCGTTTTCATTAGCCCGCATCCTGCCGAGAAATAGCATCCTATTTCCATTTCATTTTGCCTCGCAGACCAACGAAGGTACTTGGACACTCAAATGGACTTTGCCTCCTAAAGGAAGTAAGGTTCTAACGTAATTTGAAGGCCCTTGCTCTCGAATTTGTGTTTGTCGCAATATAAAGCACTGTTAACGGTCAATTTTCCGAATATGTTCTCCCACTATAATAAAATGGTAAAATCTCAAATTTTCGCCCAACCCTTGCATGAGTCTCCAGATCCCAACTAGTTGACTCACGGTCTTCAGACGTATTATTCTGTGTTTTCGCGCTTCTTGTGGTAGCACTTAAATCTTGCCTCCCCACCCACCCTTTTCTGCGAAGTCTCGAATTGTCCAGTTAATAGATATGAACGAACCGCTCTTTGTCTTTAAATTCCGTGTGGTTCCCCCTTGTCAGTGCTGTAGTACAGGAGTCCTGCCAAGAAATAGAGTATAGTTCTTCGAATGGGACAAACAACTAGTACTACCTCATGTAAACATTGGCGCGCACATAAATAAACCGTTGGCAGTTGGAATTCCTTGGCATAACAGTAGAGAGAGAGAGAGAGAAATGAGGTTTAAGGTCCACTCGAAACAAACTAGGTCATTTCGGGACTAACATATGGTTTAATTTTATTTCAATAATTCATTTCCGCGTAGGGGTCTTAAGCAGTAGGAGGAAACCGGAGGACCCGGAGAAAACCCACGAGGTTGGACACGCGACCCTACTCCTTGCCACGTACAACCAGGGATTCGAAACCACACCAGTCGACTCAATGACAGGCTTTATGATACATCGCGCGTACGCTAACCATTCAGCCACCCAACCCCCCTCAGAACAGTAGAGCGTTAACCCCCATTTCATTTCATTTTCCCTTCCCGGTAAACTTTTTTCGATGTCATACAGTACACCCAGCTCTTCAAGAAATCGTCTTCATTATCGCAATGAGAGCAGAAATTCCAGATGTAAAACCTCATTCCATTTGATAAATCTGCATTATTGCGTCATCGCATAGCAAATTTGGTATCTAGAGTAATCTATTAGGGACAATATTGCCCTTGAAAATGTACATTTATTAGCCATTTGGTTCAATTTGAAGAAGCTTTGCACTGTACTCCGACGCCTAAATAGGACTTGCCAATGTAGAATGTAGAGATGGCCGAGAAACTACTATCAGCAAATTTTCCCTAAATTGATCTCTTAAATCATTAATTTCCGTCCTAGACCGGACGATTTACTCGTAGATTCTATTTATACCTTATCGCAAAAAAAACCACACAAGCCAACAGTGAGGCTGATGTCCCCCGCCGAAATCTCGAAATAAATAGATGACACATAAAAATCGCACGTCTACTTTTATTCAAAATTATCATCCCTCTCTATCAGATAGAATCAAATTCATCTTGCCCTCAAGCATCAACTAATGAAATTGTTTAGCTCAGCTTAGCTATAGCTTGAAATTTATGATGGATGTAAAGAAACTATACAAATACTTTCATCACTCTCGCTTCATTAAAACTAAAGTTATCGTGTCCAAAAGCATTAACCAATCAAATTGCTTATCTCTGCTTACCCTAAGCAGAACATGCTCATCTTCGAACTCCAGGCAGATATAGACAGACGGACCGACTCATTTTAATTGTCCCCTGCTTTGTTCGAAAGGCGGGGGACCAAACAAAATGTTCTTCGTATTTATTTAGCGTACATGTTCAACCTACTGCTCTTAAAGCCGTTCGTACAGGAGCAAATTTTCTTTGACATTTGCCACATTTTCATTTGGCATGCTAGCTTTTCGTCAAATAAATGTGTCAAAGATTTGGAACTTATGCTCGTGTACGATAGGCCGTCAAATAAATTAGCCACAAATCCGCGCACGCATCTAAATCTAATGATTTCACTTTCATTTTTCGAACTGAACTGGGGTTTAACGTCCTACTGTTCTGCACCTAACCTGGGCTAATGGAAGACGGGCATACGCCATACAGTGTGCTATGAGGCAAATTTTGCCCGGGCAGCGGCGCTACGGCCTACTCTTATATCGAATTCCAACTGCCAAGGGATCTTTTACGTGCACGTCAATGTGTACACGGGACCTCGGTTTTTCGTCCCATCCGAACGACTAGACAGCAGTCCTTGTCAGGTCCTCCGTTCTGCATCAAATTCATTTTTCGATGCAGGGGCAAATTTATTTGCTGGCTTCGTACACGGTCAAAGAAAATTTGAAGAGACCGTCAAAGAAATTTGTCAAATTTTCTTTGCTCGTGTACGACCGGCTTAAGTATGCTGCTTGTTTTCGTATCCTTTAGACTGTACAATTGTATGACTATATGTAATTATATTGAATATATTATTGTTTAAACCCCCCCCCCCCACCCCCACCCCCCCCCCCCCAAAAAAAAGAACAACCCCCAAATGTCTATCACACTCAAATATTAATCACTGACAAACAAACATTTACCGTTTTTAAATCTAACGGACAGTCGACCTTTATGCATGGTCGACTCCAATAATTCCGATATACGCCTACCGTAGCGAAAGACGCTTCAAAAGGGTGATATTCCCTGTATGGTATAGAAACATATAACTACCATTCATAATTTCTATTTGTAACCTCTTCAAAACCCGATAGTTGAACTTACGACAAAATGTGAGGCGACAGCACGCTATGCAAGCCAAAAATGTGAGGCGACAGCACGCTATGCAAGCCCAAATGAACTCGAAAATAGGAAATTAAGAAATAATACACGGCGATAATAGCGCCCCTCTTTTGTTTTATCCTAATTTCGACTTGTGTACCGTTCATATTTTTGTATTTATTAATGTCAGTAAGAAGGCGGCAACACGCATACCAAGCCATAATGCAACTTGAAAAGTAGAATTTTAACTGCGCCAAGGGATCTTTTACGTGCACGCCAATGTGTACACGGGACCTCGGTTTTCCGTCCCATCCGAACGACTAGACAGCTTTCCTTGTCAGCCCCTCCCTTCCTGCATCACTGACAAGGGAGAACCAAGCCGGAAAATCTGGATGAACTTTCTCGGCCAATAGTTATATCATTACCCTGGTTAGAAAAATACGAACAATTAAGGTATTTATACAAATGGTTACGAAAGAACATAACACTATAGACTTCTATGATCTATATATATATTTGTGACTGTCGTTTGTCTGTCTGTCTGTCTGTCTGTCTGTTCGGGGTTGGCGGCTACACTAGGTCTGCCCCGAGTCTGAAATTTCGGGTATAGGGGTACCTCGGACCGGGGAGTAACATAGGCCAGGTGGCGTTAGTCTACCCCTTTCGGTTTCGGAGTTATGACCCCCGAGCGAAGCCGGTCTGTTCGGGGTTGGCGGCTACACTAGGTCTGCCCCGAGTCTGAAATTTGGGGTATAGGGGTAGCTCGGACCGGGGAGTAACATAGGCCAGGTGGCGTTAGTCTACCACTTCCGGTTTCGGAGTTATGACCCCCGAGCGAAGTCTGTCTGTTCGGGGTTGGCGGCTACATCTGCCCCGAGTCTGAAATTTGGGGTATAGGGGTAGCTCGGACCGGGGAGTAAAATAGGCCAGGTGGCGTTAGTCTACCACGTCCGGTTTCGGAGTTATGACCCCCGAGCGAAGCCGGTCTGTTCGTGGGGTTGGCGGCTACACAAGGTCTGCCCCGACTCTGAAATTTGGGGTATAGGGGTAGCTTGGACAGGGGAGTAACATAGGCCAGGTGGCGTTAGTCTACCACTTCCGGTTTCGGAGTTATGACCCCCGAGCGAAGTCTGTCTGTTCGGGGTTGGCGGCTACACTAGGTCTGCCCCGAGTCTGAAATTTTCGGGTTTAGGGGTAACTCGGACCGGGGAGTAACATAGGCCAGGTGGCGTTAGTCTACCACTTCTGGTTTCGGAGTTATGACCCCCGAGCGAAGCCGGTTTGTTCGGGGTTGGCGGCTACACAAGGTCTGCCCCGACTCTGAAATTTGGGGTATAGGGGTAGCTCGGACTGGGGAGTAACATAGGCCAGGTGGCGTTAGTCTACCACTTCCAGTTTCGGAGTTATGACCCCCGAGCGAGGTCAGTTCGGGGTTGGCGGCTACACTAGGTCTGCCCCGAGTCTGAAATTTTCGGGTATAGAGGTAGCTCGGACCGGGGAGTAACATAGGCCAGGTGGCGTTAGTCTACCACTTTCGGTTTCGGAGTTAAGACCACCGAGCGAAGTCTGTCTGTTCGGGGTTGGCGGCTACACTAGGTCTGCCCCGAGTCTGAAATTTGGGGTATAGGGGTAGCTCGGACCGGGGAGTAACATAGGCCAGGTGGCGATAGTCTACCACTTCCGGTTTCGGAGTTATGACCCCCGAGCGAAGCCGGGTATCCTGCTAGTAAGACATATAATACATGTTTAATCCATATATATATTTGTGACTGTCGTTTGTCTGTCTGTCTGTTCGGGGTTGGCGGCTACACTAGGTCTGCCCCGAGTCTGAATATTTTGGTATAGAGGTAGCTCGGACCGGTGAGTAAAATAGGCCAGGTGACGTTAGTCTTCCCCTTCCGGTTTCGGAGTTATGACCCCCGAGCGAAGCCGGTCTGTTCGGGGTTGGCGGCTACACTAGGTCTGCCCCGAGTCTGAAATTTGGGGTATAGGGGGAGCTCGGATCGTGGAGTAACATAGGCCAGGTGGCGTTAGTCTACCACTTCCGGTTTCAGAGTTATGACCCCCGGGCGACGCCGGGTATCTGTCTGTCTGTCTGTTCGGGGTTGGCGAGTCTGAAATTTGGGGTATACTAATATTTGCAACGTAGAGAAAGCTAAATTTTATGAAAATATTTTGGGTGGGAAATGCATTTGGTCTTTTGGTGCGCGCCGGTCAACGGGTGTTGGAATATTTCTATTCAATCATTTAAATTTCATAATTAGAAAGATAAACTTTGATTTTGAAGGTCGATTGGTCGTTGTTGATGTTGACATCAATGACGCGCAGTATAGATTGATATGTATATATGCACCAGTAAATTGTGCGGATAGAAATGACTTTTTGTTAATGATACCGCAGTATTTGGCTTGCAAGCGGTATATAATTTGGGGCGGGGATTTCAACTTTGTCATGAATCCGCTTTTAGATAAAGTGGGAGGGAATATTGAAAAGGGGACTATTGGTAAAAGAAATATGGATGATATTTTAAAAGATTTCAATTTAAGCGATGCATATAGACTGTTATATCCTAATATTGTTAAAGTGACATGGCGAGGCAATGGCGTCGCTTGTCGCTTCGATCGATTTTATGTAAATAAGGCTCTCTTTAATAAAATTGTAAGTTCTGACGTCCTTCCTTGTGCATCGAGTGATCATGATTATGTTCTGTTGGAGTTAAATGTCTCGGATGACATCAAAATTGGCGAGGGGTATTGGAAATTTAATAGTTCTATTTTAAATGATCGGGCTTATGTCTCTCTTTTTACTGATTTTTGGATTAAAAGCGTGATTGGGAAAGTAATTACTACTGAGTGGTGGGAGGGTATTAAAATTTCTATTCAGAATTTAACGAAGGAATATTGTAAAAAGAAGGCTCGATTGAAGCGAAAGATAGCGTTTGACCTAGAGAAGCGCTTCAGGATTTTGGCTGACGCTGAAGCACGCTCGCCGGGTTTATATATAGGTCAGATTAACGCGTTAAAGAAACAGTTATATAATCATAAGGCTGAGATTTCCCAAGGAGCTTATATTAGGTCTCGGGCGTTGCAGCTTGACAATGAACAGGTAGCATCGCGTATTTTTCAAAATAGAGAAAATCGGAAAGGAGAAAATAAAATTATCCAGAATTTAGAGGATAAAGATGGCAATTTGGCAAATGATATGCCTTCGATTTTAGATATATGTAAGGATTTTTATTCGGAATTATTTTCGGAAGAGACCATCGAAGAAAGTTTATTTGATGAATATTTAAATGATTTACCTAAATTAGATGACTATAGTCAAGATGTATGCGAAGGCAGGATTAGGCACCATGAACTAACTTTGGCATTAAACGGCATGCAAAATGATAAATCGCCGGGTCCCGATGGTATCTGTAAAGAGTTCTATGATAAGTTTAATTATTTATTGGGTGATGTTTTAGTTTCAATTTATAATCTCTCATTTGATGAAGGAATGTTACCTTTTAGTCAACGTCAATGTTTTATAACTTTACTATGTAAAGATCTTAATCAGAAACACCTGTTAAAGTATTGGCGTCCTATTTCTTTACTAAATGTGGATTATAAATTGTTGTCAAAAATATTACAGTTAAGACTGCGAAGTGTACTTGATGAAATTGTCGAACCGGATCAGACATGCGCTGTGAGGGGTCGGTCAATTTTGGATAATTTACATCTCTTACGAAGTGTTATAGATTATGTCGATCAGAAGGATTTGTCTGTTTCATTTATTTGTTTGGACCAAGCAAAGGCTTTTGATCGAGTAAATCATAATTTTCTCTTTACTGCTTTGGAACGTTATTCTTTTGGCCCTATGTTTTTGAAATGGATTAAATTATTATATACAGATATTTATAGCTCGGTTATTGTAAATGGACATATTTCTGACAATTTTAGTGTCACGCGGTCAGTTCGGCAGGGATGTAGTTTGTCTCCTCTTTTGTATATATTGTCATTGGAACCGTTTTATATAAAAGTCAGGAATGATAAACAAATAAAAGGTATTGTTATCCCGGGTAGCGGGGAAGAAGCTAAGATTGTGGGTTATGCGGATGATACAACTGGGATTTGTTCGACTGTTGCGAGTGTGGAGAGATTGTTGTTTCAGTGTAAGAGGTTTTCCGTTGTATCTGGGTCAAAACTCAACTTAGAAAAAACAAAGGGCTTATGTTTTGGTAAATTCAGGACTTCTTCAGATCACGTGTTTGGTATTTCTTGGCCCGACAAAGCAAAAATTTTAGGCGTTTAATTTGGTCGTAATATATCTGAAGATGATAATTGGAATAATATATTTAAAAAGTTCACGGCTAAATTTACTGTTTGGAAATCTACACATCTATCCATATTTGGAAGATGTAATGTAAGCTAAGATCTTGGCTTGTTCTAAACTGTGGTATGTTAGTCAAGTTTTACCGTTACCCTCTCACTATAATAAAATATTTAAATTTCACATGTTTAGGTATATATGGGCTTCACGTTACTTTGAACCCGTTCGAAGGACGACTCTTTATGGTAAATTAAAATATGGGGGTTTAAATATTTTGGATATTGAAACGAAGATAAAGTCATTTTTGTTAAATCATATTCTCAAGATTTTGAAGTGTGACGGGGCCAAATGGGTCGAATTTGCCAAATACTGGATTGGCTTTTCGTTACGGCATGTTAATTCGGAACTGGGTTCTAATTTAAGGCCACACTCTGCACATATTCCTGTGTTTTATCAGAAATGTTTATCAGTTTTCCGTGATTTTTGCAAATTATACCCTGACTTTGATTGGCATGGTAATTGTAATTCCAGGAGTTTTTATGATTTACTGATTAGTAAGATTAAAACGGAACCTCGATGTTTTAGTTTATTTTCACAGGTTGACTTCAAGTTGTCCTTTTCTAACTGTGCAAATACTTTTGTTGATCCGTTATCAAGGGAGACAACTTGGAAGTCAATCCATTATATTTTACCAACAAGTAGTTGTAAGTTTATCACAAGTCATACTGAGAATAAGTTCTGCAACTTTTGCAATGTCTTTTTAGAAACTCAAGTTCATTTAATGTACAATTGTAAATATGTTAAACGGTTATGGGAAACAGTACATAATTGGGTTTTTGACCTTAGTTTGGGTGAGATAAATCTCAATGTTTGGCATGTTATATTTAATACAATTCCAACAAAGAAAGGGAAATATATTCACAGTGTAATTTTATGCATTGTTGCTTTGGCTAGGCGGCATATTTGGGCTACGCGATGTGATGTGAAATATAGGCATAAGACCGTCTCAGATATTGGTATTTTATTGGAATTTGTAGAAAAGTTGAGAATTAGAATCTGGGCGGACCGGCTCCGGCTCAGTGAGACTTCTTTTAAAAGTCATTGGTTAAACCCTGGTATGTTCTGTAATCTTGATAATGGGAACTTGATTTTTCTTTTCGATAGGTAATCCATTTCTGTCATTATTTAACAACAGCAGTTGTCCCCCTTCAGTGTTGTGACACGACACTGTCATGCAGGATAGTTTAATAACAGTAATTACCATTTATATATGTATTAGTATTATCTATATGTATCTACGTTTATAGATTTTATATATATCTACGTTTATAGTATTTTATATATATATTGTTTATTACAAAGCACTGCTAATCCTAACATATACTATTGTTATTACTAAGATTAATATTATTATTATATATTTTTTATTGGGGGAAGCTAGATCTCAGCAACTATAAGAGATAGAGGTCTGAAGTTTGGTTTTCTGTCTGAAAATGGGTGTTGGTTAGTGCTTAAATGTAAAACGAAATTTGTGCACATAGCGGAAATGCCTCAAATCTTTAACGTGCACAAGAATTGTAAATCGGCCCTAATTCTGTTAATTCTCAACCGATTTTTCTGATATTTACATTTTTGGATAGCTGGAGACATTTCTAAGCAGATAGCTGTTCCAAATCGTCGAATTTTAAAACTTTGTCGCTTTCATTTTTTTGGTGAAAATAGGTAAATTTTCAAAATTTTCTAAAATTTTTATTTCTTGGAATTTTACAATTTTGATTACATTTTTGGATAGCTGGTGTCTATCCGATTCCAACAATATAAGTTTTGTTTTGAAATTCTGATTTTGATTTTGGTCGATTTTTTGCGATTTTTAGTCAAAATTTAATAACTCTAAAACGGCTCCAACGATCTTTTTTAAACTTTAATACTATGAAGTCATAGGAGGAAACTAGTGCTTAAACTATAAATGAAAATCCTCTAATCACCGGAAGTGGTCAAGAAAAGTACCCAAACTTTGACAAAATTCTGAGAAATGGGTGCCTGTGCGGAAAATGAGATGTATCCATTGTGTTTTTGCCGATTAGTTAAAATTTTATATCTTTTAATAGCCCATGGAATTGTCTATCAGATGGTACTAAAGCGACAAGTTTCTATCAAAAATTGAAAAAGTTATAGGACTTTGAAAAGTAAGATTTTTTACGATTTCGAGCAAATTTAGACGCCATTTTCTCGAAAAATAAGCCTATTTGGGTTTTTTAAACTTTGTCAATCGAGAGTCTAATTTGCAGTCTTCTGTGTGAAACCAATATATCATTTTTAGAAATGTCAGGGGTAGCCGAAAAAAGAGATCGAAAATCGAAAACGTCGTATTTTTACGATTTGGAGCATTTTTAGAGGCCTATTTCTCGAAAAGTCAACATAATTCTTTTTTGGAACTTCTTCTACAGAAAGGCCTATCGGTAGGGTTATACATAAAACGATTTTACAATAGTCCCAAATTTCAGGAGTAGCAGAACAAAGGGATCGAAAATTGAACACGGCACCTTTCATTGTTAAGCGAAACATAAGAGGGGATACAATCTGTACGTTTTGTCAACGTATAGAGCCAATTCAAGAGTGCTTTTATCAGTGATAATATTTGAACTAAAATTATTTCAACTATTAGTGTTTTCTTCTATCCAAAATATGGGTATAGTGACCCTGTAACAGAAACAGTTGATAGCTGTGTGTAATAATTAGTCTTTGAATTAATATTGTTGCTTCTTTGTCAAAATTATCTTATACCGGTAATCATCTGGATAGAAATCGACGGCTCGCGCTGTTTATAACACAGTCCAATTTATTTAGCGTTTGCAGTAGTATCGTACAGTGGTATCGAATATTGCACCTGTGATAAAAGGCATGACGTTGTTTGAGCATGGACTCTGTCTGTAATTAATGTTAAATTTTTATTAGTGACGTCAAATCTTTAAGGTGCACGAAACCAGAAAATTGGCGATATTTCATTGAATATTCAATCAATTTTTGAACCAGTTACATATTTGAGTAGCTGACATGAACGCGATTCCGAAGTTCCGTGTACACATTGGTGTGACCGTAAAAGATCCCTTGGCGGTTGGAATTCTGTATAAAAGAAGACTAGCGACGCTGTACGAGCATGTTTAGAGGTCCTTTTTCTCAAAAAGGCAATCTAATATTTTGGGGGAACTCTTTCTATAGAAAGCCTAATTGATATATATTTGAATGAAAAGAGAGAGAGAGATGGGGTTTAACGTCCACTCGACACAAACTAGGTCATTTCTGGACTAACATATGGTTTAATTTTTTTATTTCAATAAATCGCTTGCGCGTAGGGGTCTTTAGCAGTTGGAGGAAACTGGAGGACCAGCAGAAAACACACGAGGTTGGACAGGCGACATACTCCTTGTCACGTTCAACCGGGGAATCGAAACCCAGCCAGTTGACTCAATGACAGACTGTATGATACAGCGCAGTCCAAAAGGTTATAGCCTACCGTGCAAATTCCAGCCAGCATAATGTATCTATGTAAGAAATATTTATTCCAACTGGGGATTTACAGTCAGTCCCAAAGGCTAACCTACCGTGTAATTTACAGCCAGCATAACGTATCTATGTAAAAGACATTTATTCCTACTGGCGATTTACAAATATTGCATGAAGAATTTCAAATCATAAGAACATAAACACGACTAATGCACAGTATCATATTGATTATAAAAGTACAATGTATATATTGGTTATACTATATATGTCACAAAACAACAATCATTAGATAATAATGATTATTTACTAATTATATAAATCATTTAAGAGGTAGGAGTTATCCATTGTTTGATTTAACAGTTATATAATTACCATGGTTAGAAAGGTACGAACAATTAAGAGAGAGAGAGCGAGAGAGAGAGAGAGAAATGGGGTTAACGTCCACTCGACAAAAACTAGGTCATTTCGGGACTAACACATGGTTCAATTTTTTTTCAATAATTCACTTGCGCGTAGGGGTCTTTAGGAGTGGGAGGAAACCGGAGGACCCGGAGAAAACCCACGAGGTTGGACAGGCGACCTACTCCTTGTCACGTACAACTGGGGATTCGAAACCACACCAGTAGACTCAATGACAGAATTTATGCTACAGCACGCACGTGGTAACCATTCAGACATCCAACCCCCCTAAACAAATGATTACAAAAGAACATAACGCTATAGACTTTTATAATAAGACATATAATACATGTTTAATCTATCTATATATATATTTGTGACTGTCGTTTGTCTGTCTGTCTGTCTGTTCGGGGTTGGCGGCTACACTAGGTCTGCCCCGAGTCTGGAATGTGATGTATAGGGGTAGCTCGGACCGGGGAATAACATAGACCAGGTGGCGTTAGTCTACAACTTCCGGTTTCGGAGTTATGACCCCCGAGCGAAGACGGTCTGTTCGGGGTTGGCGGCTACATTAGGTCTGGCCCGAGTCTGGAATTTGATGTATAGGGGTATCTCGGACCGGGGAATAACATAGGCCATGTGGCGTTAGTCTACAACTTCCGGTTTCGGAGTTATGACCCCAGAGCGAAGCCGGTCTGTTCGGGGTTGGCGGCTACACTAGGTCTGCCCCGAGTCTGTAATTTGGGGTATAGGGGTAGCTCGGACCGGGGAGTAACATAGGCCAGGTTGCGTTAGTCTACCACTTCGGTTTTGGAGTTATGACCCCCGAGAGAAGCCGGGTATCTGTGTGTCTGTCTGTTCGGGGTTGGCGGCTACACTAGGTCTGCCCAGAGTCTGAAATTTGGGGTATAGGGTTAACTCGGACCGAGGAGTAGCATAGGCCAGGTGGCGTTAGTCTACCACTTCCGGTTTCGGAGTTATGACCCCCGAGCGAAGCCGGTCTGTTCGGGGTTGGCGGCTACACTAGGTCTGCCCCGAGTCTGAAATTTGGGGTATAGGGGTAGCTCGGACTGGGGAGTAACATAGGCAAGGTGGCGTTAGTCTACCACTTCCGGTTTCGGAATTATGACACCCGAGCGAAGCCGGTCTGTTCGGTGTTGGCGGCTACACTAGGTCTGCCCCGAGTCTGAAATTTGGGGTATAGGGGTAGCTCGGACCGAGGAGTAACATAGGCCAGGTGGCGTTAGTCTACCACTTCCAGTTTCGAAGTTATGACCCCCGAGCGAAGTCTTTCTGTTCGGGGTTGGCGGCTACACTAGTTCTGCCCTGACTCTGAAATTTGGGGTATAGGGGTAGCTCGGACCTTGGAGTAACATAGGCCAGGTTGCGTTAGTCTACCACTTCCGGTTTCGGAGTTATGATCGCCGAGCGAAGCCGGTCTGTTCGGGGTTGGCGGCTACACTAGGTCTGCCCCGAGTCTGAAATTTGGGGTATAGGTGTAGCTCTGACTGGGGAGTAACATAGGCCAGGTGGCGTTAGTCTACCAATTCCAGTTTCGGAGTTATGAACCCCGAGCGAAGCCGGGTATCCTGCTAGTATATATATAAACGACAATGTCCTACGCTAACAAATAATGAAATATGATAGTATCAGTAAATATAAAAAAACAAAGTAGTCGCGAACATCCTGGCTCTTGACTGCTTCAGTTGTTTGATCCTGGACTCTGTCTGTAATTAATAGTAAACTTTTACATGTTAGTGACGTCAAATCTTTAACGTGCACGAAACCAGAAAATTGGCGATATTTAATTTTTGAACCAGTTACATATTTGAGTAGCTGAACATGAACGCGATTCCGAAGTCCCGCATACACATTGGTGTGACTGTAAAAGATCCCTTGGCAGTTGGAATTGTATATAAGAGTAGGCTAGCGCCGCGGTACGTTCGAAACATTCCTCATGGTCCATTCCGAGCAGAATGGCGTTAAACCCCATGTCATTTTACTTTGATATTAATATCTATTGCGACATTGCTTTTCGTCCATTTCGCGAAACTGTTCTTTTTCCATTTCGCGTAGATCAACTTTATTTTTCGATTCCCTACTATCGCAATGCGCATGCAAAGAACATGTCAATATCTGAGTTATGCAAATGTGTGTTTTTATTTGGGGGGCGGGGGAGTGTGTGTTTGTTTAGGGGGTGAGAGGTGGGGATAGTCTTTTGTCATGCATCTGGCGATCATGTGACGCCTTGGCACGGTGAAAGCCTTCAGTCTTGCAGGCAAGTCTAGTTAGGCGTTCACCTTCGGTGAAAGACTATTGTTATTACTAAGATTAATATTATTTTTTTTTTTTCCGTTTTGCCTATTTCTCAGCAACTATAAGAGACAGAGGTCTGAAATTTGATTTTCTGTTGGGAAAGTGGTGTGCAGCTACTGCTTAAAGCTATTTCCAATGCGTTAAATCTTTAACGTGAACGAAACTTTGTCGCTCTAATTTTTTTGGTGAAAAATGGAAAATTTTCAAAATTTTCTAATTTTTTTATTTTTGGAAATTTTGAAATTTCAGTTATATTTTTAGATATCTGACATCAATCCGATTCCAACAATATAAGTTTTTTTCTGAAATGTTGACTTTGATTTTTCACTTTTTTTCGCATTTTGGTCAAATCGTAGAGTTCTTATTTTTTTAAAACGGCTCCAACGATTTTTCTGAAACTTCAGGAATATGAAGTCAAAGGACCAAACCAGTTCATGAACTATAAATGAAAATCCTCTAATCACCGGAAGTAGTCAAGAAATGTATCTGAACTTTGACAAAATTCAGAAAAATGGGTGCCTGTGCGGAAAATGCGATGTATCAACTGTGTTCTTGTTGTTTAGTTAAAGTTTTATATCGTTTAATAGCCAATTGAATTGTCTATCAGGTGGTACTTCAGCGACAAGTTTCTATCAAAAACTAAAAAAGTTATGTGACTTTGAAAAGTAAGGTATTTTGCGATTTCGAGCATTTCTAGACGCATGTTTCTCGGAAACGCCCCAAACGATTTTTTTAAAACTTTCTCAGTCGAGAGTCTAAAGAGTAGTGTATCTTGTGAACACATTGTACAATTTCTCTACTTGTCATGGGTAGCCGAAAACAGAGATCAAAAATCGAAAACGTCGTATTTTTACGATTTGGAGCATTTTTAGAGGCCTATTTCTCGAAAAGTCAACATAATTCTTTTTTTGGAACTTCTTCTACAGAGAGGCCTATCGGTAGGATTATACATAAAACGATTTTACAATAGTCCCAAATTTCAGGAGTAGCAGAACAAAGGGATCGAAAATTGAACACGGCACCTTTCATTGTTAAGCGAAACATAAGTGGGGGATACAATCTGTACGTTTTGTCAACGTATAGAGCCAATTCAAGAGAGCTTTTATCAGTGATGATATTTGAACTAAAATTATTTCAACTATGAGTGTTTTCTTCTATCCAAAATATGTGTTTAGTGACCCTGTAACAGAAATAGTTGATAGCTGTGTGTAATAATTAGTCTTTGAATTAATATTGTTGCTTCTTTGTCAAATTTATCTTATACCGGTAGTCATCTGGACAGAAATCGACGGCTCGCGCTGTTTATAAGAAAGTCCAATTTGTTTAGCGGTTGCAGTAGTATCGTACAGTAGTATCGAATATTGCACCTATGATAAAAGGCATGACGTTGTTTGGGAATGGACTCTATCTGTTTAGTGACGTCAAATCTTAAACGTGCACGAAACCAGAAAATTGGCGATATTTCATTGAATATTCAATCAATTTTTGAACCAGTTACATATTTGAGTAGCTGAAGTCCCGTGTACACATTGGTGTGACCGTAAAAGATCCCTTGGCGATTGGAATTCTTTATAAAAGAAGACTACCGCCGCTGTACGAGCATGTTTAGAGGTCATTTCGGGACTAACATATGATTTATTTTTTTTTATTTCAACAATTCGCTTCCGCGTAGGGGTCTTTAGCAGTTGAAGAAAACCGGAGGACCCGGAGTAAACACACGAGTTTAGACAGGCGACATACTCCTTGTCACGTTCAAATGAGGAATCGAAACCCAGCCAGTTGACTCAATGACAGACCGTATGATTAAGCGCAGACCCAAAGGTTATAGCCTACCGTGCAAATTCCAGCCAGCATAACGTATCTATATAAGTGACATTTATTCCTACTGGCGATTTACAAATATTGCATGAAGAAATTCAAATCATAACTACATAAACACGACTAATGCACAGTATCATATTGATTATAAAAGTATAATGTATATATTGGTTATACTATATATGTCACAAAACAACAATCATTAGATAATAATAATTATTTACTAATTATATAAATCATTTAAGAGGTAGGAGTTATCCATTGTTTAATTTCACAGTTATATAATTACCCTGGTTAGAGAGAGAGGGAGAGAGAGAGAGAGAGAGAAATGGGGTTTAACGTCCACTCGACACAAACTAGGTCATTTCGGGACTAACATATGGTTTAATTTTATTTCTATAATTCGCTTTCACGTAGGGGTCTTTAGCAGTGGGAGGAAACAGGTGGAAAGAGAGAGAGAGAAATGGGGTTTAACGTCATTTCGGGACTAACATATGGTTTAATTTTATTTCAATATTTCGCTTGCGCCTAGGGGTCTTTAGCAGTGGGAGGAAACCGGAGGACCCGGAGAAAACCCACGAGGTTTGACAGGCGACCATACTTCTTGCCACGTACAACCGGGGATTCGAAACCACGCCAGTCGACTCAATGACAGACTTTATGATACAGCGAGCGCACGCTAACCATTCAGCCATCCAACCCCCCGGAAACCGGAGGACCCAGAGAAAACCCACGAGGTTGTACAGGCGACCCTACTCCTTGTTACGTACAACCGGGGATTCGAAACCACGCCAGTCGACTCAATGACAGACTTTATGATACAGCGCGCTCACGATAACCACTCAGCCATCCAACCCCCACCCTGGTTAGTAAGGTATGAACAGTTAGAGAGAGAGAGTGAAATGGGGTTTAACGTCCACTTGACATAAACTAGGTCATTTCGGGACTAACATATGGTTTAATTTTATTTCAATAATTCCCTTGCGCGTAGGTGTCTTTGTTGGTGGGAGGAAACCGGAGGACCCGGAGAAAACCCACGAGGTTGGACAGGCGACCTTACTCCTTGTCACGTACAACCGGGGATTCGAAATCACGCCAGTCGACTCAATGACAGACTTTATGATACAGCGCGCTCACGCTAACCACTCAGCCATCCAACCCCCCACCCTGGTTAGAAAGGTATGAACAGTTAGAGAGAGAGTGAAATGGGGTTTAACGTCCACTTGACATAAACTAGGTCATTTCGGGACTAACATATGGTTTAATTTTATTTCAATAATTCCCTTGCGCGTAGGTGTCTTTGTAGGTGGGAGGAAACCGGAGGACCTGGAGAAAACCCACGAGGTTGGACAGGCGACCCTTCTCCTTGTCACGTACAACCGGGGATTCGAAACCACGCCAGTCGACTCAATGACAGACTTTATGATACAGCGCGCGCGTGTTAACCCCCCTCCCCCGGTATGAAACCATCGTACAACGGTCAAAAGTATCAAGAGTGGCCAAACAAATGGCACTGTATATCGACGAAAGTCCGTTAGGGTCATAATCGGAACGTTCTGCATACGTATAATATGGAGAGCTATTTTTCTAAGAGGCAATATTTGAACTAAGGGTGTTCTACTGTTAACCAATATCTGGCACTGGTGCTTCTAGAGTGAAAATATTTCATATCAGTAAAAAAACAGTTGCCCCTGAAATTAATATCCGAGGTTTTTTTGTGTACATGACGTCATCTCTTTATACCATTTAAAATAAAGCTCCCTGCTGCAGCTATTTATAAGAAAGTCGCCCCTTTCTTAGTATAAAGGAAAGTTGAGGTTGATAGTTATGAATTCAGGTTTTATTTGTTATCTGAGACTAAAAGACTGTTTTTGTCCCATTCGGAAAACTGTTTTTTGTTGTTTTTTTTATTCCATTTACAATTCGTGTAGTGTTCTGAATATTGATTTTTCCCTTGTTTTAACAATTATTACTTATAACTATTGCGAAAGTTCTGGACAGATCGTATGTTGTGTAGATCTTTAACGTGCACGAAAATTGAAAACCGGCCCTAATTATGTGAATTCCCAACCGATTTTCGAAAAGGTTATATGTTTGTAGAGCTTGGGATATTGCGGATGCGATAACGGCCGAATTGAAATACCATGTCGTTCTCATTTTTTCTTCAAAATTTGAAAATTTACTAAAATTGTTATTTCTTGGAATTTTGAGTTTTCGCTTACATATTTGTATTGGCGGCGTCTGTTCGATTCTACCGATCTAGCATTATCATGATGTGAATTGTTCAACTCTATTATTCAATTACCTTCTCTATCGCAATGCGAATACAAAGAACGTGTCAATATCTGAGTTATGTTAGTGTATTGGGTTGTTTTTTTTGGGGGTGGGGTGTGGGGGAGTGGTGAGGAAAGTCTTTTGTCATGCATCTGGCGATCGTGTGACGCCTTGGCACGGTGAAAGCCTTCAGTCTTGCAAGCAAGTCTAGTCAGGCTTTCACCTTCGGTGAAAGACTATTGTTATTACTAAGATTAATATTATTATTATTATTCTTTTTTTTTCCGTTTTGCCTATTTCTCAGCAACTATAAGAGATAGAGGTCTGAAGTTTGATTTTCTCTCGGGAAAGTGGGTGGTGGTTAGTGCTTAAATGTAAAACTAAATTTGTGCGCATACCGGAAATGCGTCAAATCTTTAAGGTGCACGAAAATTGAAAATCGGCCATAATTTTGTTAATACTCAATCGATTTTTGAGATAAGTACATTTTTGGATAGCGGGAGACATTTCCGAGAAAATAGTAGTTCAAAACTGTGGAATTTAGAAACTTTGTCGCTCTCATTTTTTTGGTGAAAAATGGAAAATTTTTGGGAATTTTGAAATTTCAGTTATATTTTGAGATAGCTGACATCAATCCGATTCCAACAATATAAGTTTTATTCTGAAATGTTGACTTTGATTTTTCACTTTTTTTCGCATTTTGGTCAAATCGTAGAGTTCTTATTTTTTTAAAACGGCTAGAACGATTTTTCTGAAACTTCAGGAATATGAAGTCGAAGGACCAGACCAGTCCATGAACTATAAATAAAAATCCCCTAATCACCGGAAGTAGTCAAGAAAGGTATCCAACCTTTGACAAAATTGTGAAAAATGGGCGTCTGTGCGGAAAATGCGATGTATCAACAGTGTTCTTGTCGTTTAGTTAAAGTTTTATATCGTTTAATAGCCAATTGAATTGTCTATCAGATGGTACTTCAGCGACAAGTTTCTATCAAAAACTAAAAAGGTTATATGACCTTGAAAAGTAAGGTATTTTGCGATTTCGAGCAACTTTAGACGCATGTTTCTCGGAAACGCCCACAACCATTTTTTTAAAACTTTCTCAATCGAGAGATAAATGGGTACTCTGTTGTGTGAATTCACTGTATCATTTTTTGAAATGTCAGGGGTAGCCGAAAATTGAGATCGAAATCGAAAACGTCGTATTTTTACGATTTGTAGCATTTTTAGAGGTCTATTTCTCGAAAAGTCAACATAATATTTTTTGGGAACTTCTTCTACAGAGAGGCCTATCAGTAGTGTTATATATAAAACCATTGTACAACAGTTCCAAATTTCAGGAGTAGCAGAACAAAGGGATCGAAAATTGAACACGGCACCTTTCATTGTTAAGCGAAACATAAGAGGGGATACAATCTGTACGTTTTGTCAACGTATAGAGCCAATTCAAGAGTGCTTTTATCAGTGATGATATTTGAACTAAAATTATTTCAACTATGAGTGTTTTCTTCTATCCAAAATATGGGTATAGTGACCCTGTAACAGAAATAGTTCATAGCTATGTGTAATAATTAGTCTTTGAATTAATATTGTTGCTTCTTTGTCAAAATTATCTTATACCGGTAATCATCTGGATAGAAATCGACGGCTCGCGCTGATTATAAGAAAGTCCTATTTGTTAAGCAGTTGCAGTAGTATCGTACAGTAGTATCGAATATTGTACCTGTGATAAAAAGGGTGACGCTGTTTGAGCATGGACTCTTTCTGTAATTAATATTAAAATTATATTAGTGACGTCAAATCTTTAACGTGCACGAAACCAGAAAATTGGCGATATTTCATTGAATATTCAATCAATTTTTGAACCAGTTACATATTTGAGTAGCTGACATGAACGCGATTCCGAAGTCCCGTGTACACATTGGTGTGGCCGTAAAAGATCCCTTGGCGGTAGGAATTCTATATAAAAGAAGACTAGCGCCGCTGTACGAGCATGTTTAGAGGTCATTTCGGGACTAACATACGGTTCAATAATTCGCTTGCGCGTAGGGGTCATTAGCAGTGGGTTCAAACCGGAGGACCGGGAGAAAACCCACGAGGTTGGACAGGCGACCCTGCTCCTTGACACGTGCAACCGCGGAATGGAAACCCCGCCAGTTGGCTCAATGACAGGCCGTTTGATACAGCGCAGTCCCAAAGGCTAGCCTACCGTGCAAATTCCAGCCAGCATAATGAATCTATATAAGAAACCTTTATTCCTACTAGCGATTACCAAACAGTCCCCAGGCTAGCCTACCGTGTAATTTCCAGCCAGCATAATGTATCTATATAAGAGACATTTATTCCTACTGGCGATTTACAAAAATTGCATGAAGAAATTAAATTCATAAGAACAGAAACACGACTAATGCACAGTATCATATTGATTATAAAAGTACAATGTATATATTGGTTACAATATATATGTCACAAAACAACAATCATTAGATAATAATAAATATTTACTAATTATATAAATCATTTTAAGAGGTAGGAGTTATCCGTTGTTTAATTTAACAGTTATATAATTACTTTTCTCGGAAAAGCCGCCAATGATTTTTTTCAAACTTGCTCAATCGAGATTCTACTGGGTAGTGTATTGTGTGAAACCCTTGTACAATTTTTCTAATTGTCATGGGTAGCCGAAAAAAGAGATCGAAAATTGAAAACAGCGTATTTTTACGTGTTGGGGCATGTTTAGGGGTCAATATCTGAGTTATGCTAGAGTGTGTTTTTTATTTTTTTTTTTTTTTGGGGGGGGGGGGAGTGGTGGGGATAGTCTTTTGTCATATATCTGGCGATCGTTTGACGCCTTCGCGACCGTGAAAGCCTTCAGCATTGCGCGCAATTCTAGTTAGGCTTTCACCTTCGGTGAAAGACTATTGTTATTACTAAGATTAATATTATTAGGCTTTCACCTTCGGTGAAAGACTATTGTTATTACTAAGATTAATATTTGCATTTTTGGATAGCTGGAGACATTTCTGAGCAGATAGCAGTTCAAAACTGTGGAAATTAGAAACTTTGTCGCTCTAATTTTTTTGGTGAAAAATGGAAAATTTTCAACGTGAACGAAACTTTGTCGCTCTAATTTTTTTGGTGAAAAATGGAAAATTTTCAAAATTTTCTAATTTTTTAATTTTTGGAAATTTTGAAATTTCAGTTATATTTTTGGATAGCTGACATCAATCCGATTCCAACAATATAAGTTTTTTTCTGAAATGTTGACTTTGATTTTTCACTTTTTTTCGCATTTTGGTCAAATCGTAGAGTTCTTATTTTTTTAAAACGGCTCCAACGATTTTTCTGAAACTTCAGGAATATGAAGTCGAAGGACCAGACCAGTCCATGAACTATAAATGAAAATCCCCTAATCACCGGAAGTAGTCAAGAAAGGTATCCAAACTTTGACAAAATTGTGAAAAATGGGTGCCTGTGCGGAAAATGCGATGTATCAATTGTGTTCTTGTCGATTAGTAAAAGTTTTATAGGCATGTTTCTATCAAAAATTTAAAAAGTTATGTGACTTTGAAAAGTAACGTTTTTTACGATTTCGAGCAACTTTGGACGCATGTTTCTCGGAAAGTCTCCAACGATTTTTTAAAAACTTTCTCAATCGAGAGGCTAATGGGTACTCTGTTTTGTGAAACCACTGTGTCATTTTTTGAAATGTCAGGGGTAGCCGAAAAATGAGATCAAAAATCGAAAACGTCGTATTTTTACGATTTGGAGCATTTTTAGAGGCCTATTTCTCGAAAAGTCAACATAATTCTTTTTTGGAAATTCTTCTACAGAGAGGCCTATCAATAGTGTTACATATAAAACCATTGTACAACAGTTCCAAATTTCAGGAGTAGCGGAACAAAGGGATCGAAAATTGAACACGGCACCTTTCATTGTTAAGCGAAACATAAGAGGGGATACAATCTGTACGTTTTGACAACGTATAGAGCCAATTCAAGAGTGCTTTTATCAGTGATGATATTTGAACTAAAATTATTTCAACTATGAGTGTTTTCTTCTATCCAAAATATGTGTTTAGTGACCCTGTAACAGAAATAGTTGATAGCTGTGTGTAATAATTAGTCTTTGAATTAATATTGTTGCTTCTTTGTCAAAATTATCTTATACCGGTAATCATCTGGATAGAAATCGACGGCTCGCGCTATTTATAAGAAAGTCCAATTAATAAGCGGTTGCAGTAGTATCGTACAGTAGTATCGTATATTGCACCTAAGATAAAAGGCATGACGTTGTTTGGGAATGGATTCTATCTGTATTAGTGACGTAAAATCTTTAAGGTGCACGAAACCAGAAAATTGGCGATATTTCATTGAATATTCAATCAATTTTTGAACCAGTTACATATTTGAGTAGCTGACATGAACGCGATTCCGAAGTCCCGTGTACACATTGGTGTGACCGTAAAAGATCCCTTGGCGGTTGGAATTCTTTATAAAAGAAGACTAGCGCCGCTGTACGAGCATGTTTAGAGGTCATTTCGGGACTAACATGATTTTTTTTTTTATTATTTCAACAATTCGCTTCCGCGTAGGGGTCTTTAGCAGTTGAAGGAAACCGGAGGACCCGGAGAAAAAACGAGTTTAGACAGGCGACATACTCCTTGTCACGTTCAACTGGGGAATCGAAACCCAGCCAGTTGACTCAATGACAGACCGTATGATTAGCGCAGACCCAAAGGTTATAGCGTACCGTGCAAATTCCAGCCAGCATAACGTATCTATATAAGTGACATTTATTCCTACTGGCGATTTACAAATATTGCATGAAGAAATTCAAATCATAACAACATAAACACGACTAATGCACGGTATCATATTGATTATAAAAGTATAATGTATATATTGGTTATACTATATATGTCACAAAACAACAATCATTCGATAATAATAATCATTTACTAATTATATAAATCATTTTAAGACGTAGGAGTTATCCATTGTTTAATTTAACAGTTATATAATTACCATGGTTAGAGAGAGAGAGAGAGAGAGAGAGAGAGAGAAATGGGGTTTAACGTCCACTCGACACAAACTAGGTCATTTCGGGACTAACATATTGTTTAATTTTATTTCTATAATTCGCTTCCGCGTAGGGGTCTTTAGCAGTGGGAGGAAACCGGAGGACCCGGAGAAAAACCCACGAGGTTGGACAGGCGACCCTACTCCTTGTCACGTACTACCGGGGATTCGAAACCACGCCAGTCGACTCAATGACAGACTTTATGATACAGTGCGTGCAAGCTAACCATTCAGCCATCCACCCCCCCCCCAGAGAGAGAGAGAGAGAGAGAGAGAGAGGGTTTAACGACTTTTTGATAGAACGCGCTCACGCTAACAACTCAGCCATCCAACCCCCCACCCTGGTTAGAAAGGTATGAGAGAGAGAGTGAGAGAGAGAGAAATGGGGTTTAACGTCCACTTGACATAAACTAGGTCATTTCGGGACTATTATATGATTTAATTTTATTTCAATAATTCCCTTGCGCGTAGGGGTCTTTGTTGGTGGGAGGAAACCGGAGGACCCGGAGGAACCCCACGAGGTTGGACAGGCGACCCTACTCCTTGTTACGTACAACCGGGGATTCGAAACCACGCCAGTCGACTCAATGACAGACTTTATGATACAGCGCGCGCGTGTTACCCCCCCCCCCCCCCGGTATGAAACCACCGTACAACGGTCAAAAGTATCAAGAGTGGCCAAACAAATGGCACTGTATATCGACAAAAGTCCGATAGGGTCATAATCGGAACGTTCTGCATACGTATAATATGGAGAGCTATTTTTCTAAGTGACAATATTTGAACTAAGGGTGTTCTACTGTTAACCAATATCTGGCACTGGTGCTTCTAGAGTGAAAATATTGAATATCAGTAAAAAACAGTTGCTCCTGAAATTAATATCCCAGTTTTTTTGTGTACATGACGTCATCTCTTTAGACCATTTAAAATAAAGCTCCCTGCTGCAGCTATTTATAAGAAAGTCGCCCCTTTCTTTGTTAAAAGAAAAGTTGAGGTTGATAATTATGATATCGGGTTTTATTTGTTTTCTGAGACTAAAAGACTGTTTTTGTACCATTCGGAAAACTGTTTTTTGTTGTTTTTTTTATTCCATTTACAATTCGTGTAGATCTCTGAAACTAACAGATAGTGTTCTGAATATTGATTTTTCCCTTGTTTTTAACAATTATTACTTATAACTATTGCGAAAGTTGTGGACAGACCGTAAGTTGTGTAAATCTTTAACGTGCACGAAAATTCAAAACCGGCCCTAATTATGTGAATTCCCAACCGATTTTCGAAAAAGTTATATTTTTGTACAGCTTGGGATATTGCGGATGCGATAACGGCCGAATTGAAATACCATGTCGTTCTCATTTTTTCTTCAAAATTTGAAAATTTACTAAAATTGTTATTTCTTGGAATTTTGAGTTTTCGCTTACATATTTGGATTTGCGGCGTCTTTTCGATTCTACCGATCTAGGATTATCATGATGTGAATTGTTCAACTCTATTTTTCAATTACCTTCTCTATCGCAATGCGAATACAAAGCACGTGTCAATATCTGAGTTATGTTAGTGTATTGGGTTGTTTTTTTGGGGGGTGGGGTGTGGGGGAGTGGTGAGGAAAGTCTTTTGTCATGCATCTGGCGATCGTGTGACGCCTTGGCACGGTGAAAGCCTTCAGTCTTGCAAGCAAGTCTAGTTAAGCTGTCATATTACATATGAAAGCTTATTGTTTCTGTTAAGATTATTAAGCTTTCATATTACATATGAAAGCTTATTGTTTCTGTTAAGATTATTAAGCTTTCATATTACATATGAAAGCTTATTGTTTCTGTTAAGATTATTATTGTTATTTTTTTTTTGTGTTTTGTCCACAAATCGGATTTCTCAGAATCTAACCATAGGATCGTTCTGAAACTTTTACCTATCCCCCCAAAAATGGGTGGTGGCTGTTGATTAAATATATTTTCAAAACGTTTTACGAATCCAAAATCATTGAATTTTACGAAGGAATGCATTTGACCTACAATGCTGTAACTTTGTGACTATTTGACCTATTTTACTAATTCTTTTTTCTTTGAGTATCTTGAAACATTTACTTCAAATCTGCAATTTCGGATTTTGGCATTTCGAAAATTCGTCGCTGTCATTTCGAACCGGAAGTTATTACCAATTTGACAACTTCTTTAATAGTTGTGCGATTTTCGTGAAATTTAGAATGTTAGTAGATCTTGCCAATGCGACTTCAATGATGTCCTTGGACATTTTCTAAATTATCTACCCTTGGTGAAATTAAGGATCAAAGTTTTCAAAAAAATCGTCGAAATATAGGTCAGAATGACCTAAAAAAAAATTCGATACTAGACAAGTAATTACTGATTCGTACACAAAATATGGAGTTTGTCGATCGAACCGGAAGTGCCACCATCTTTAAACGTGAAAAATCAAAAAGGCTTTTTTGCTATTTTACTTACAGACTCGGGCGTCATATTTTCGGAATTCTGGAAGGAATGCCTAAAAATCTATCGGATCAGAATTTTGATTTCGGTCACGTGATGGTCACCATTTTGAATTGAAAATGAAAAATAGAAGCAATTTGAAGGGCCGGGACTTTGGAACACAAGAACTCTCCGTCTAATTAAGCTAGAATGTTCAAACTTGGTGTAGGCGTTCACTAGGTCAATGTCATGATTGAGTTCAAAGATGAGCATTTTTTTGCCTAGGGTAAGCAGAGATAAGCAAGCTGATTTGTTGATTCTTTAGGGCACGATGACATTGGTTATAATGAATGGAGGGCGATGAAACTCTTGTCAATCGAGAGGCTAATAGCTGGCCTGTTGTGTGAAATCATTGTATCATTTTTTGAAAATGTCCGGGGTAGCCGAAAAAAGGAGATCGAAATCCAAAAAGTCGTATTTTTACGATTTGGGGCATTTTTAGAGGTCGTGTAAAGTAAAATAAAGCATGCATATACATATATTATTGATATTAAATATATCATATAAAAAACTAAACAATGAATCAGCTGTCATTGACAGATTTTATATTATAAGCATGGTCAGTGGAAGGTCAGCGTATTGTCTAACTTGAACTCACTGACTCCGTAACATTATTGTGGGTATGGTATAAGCTGAATTTGATGAGATGCACATATCTCGTATGACTATTTGGTACTTACAGTGTTAGACTTTGTCGTAACGTTACGGTCTCCATTCATCAAATCGTCGTTGGGGCTATAATACGATTTTGAATCAAGTTATTTATCACTGAGGGACTCAAAATGAGGTTTGATGTAGCTCTGCTCATTTACAGTGGCGAATTTAACGGGCTCATGGGTTCCAGCTCCCTCCTCTAGAAATTTCACAGCACCCGCATGGATTGTGGCTAATTTTGTGGCAGAATTTTATTTTTCTGGGGGAGGTACTTCTAAATGGCTCCGACACAAGTGCCTGAAATGCCATGAAATCACGTTTTCGGCCTCCAATTAAAATTTCTTAGCGGGAGAACCCCCTGACCCGACCCCCTTGCGGGGCTTCACGGTCGGTATCAGCCCCCCTCCCCACCACCATGGTTAATCCGGCGTTGATGTTCCCTCTTGTGCAGCTGCAAAAGAATTTACATATCATTGCCTCATTGTCAAAGATCCCACTTTTCTACCCCAGTTCGGGTAATGAGGTCGAGCGTATATTGTATAGGGGATATTAAACAAGCAAACAGTATGGCTGATGTCTCCCGCCAAAACCCCAAAGTAAAAGATGACACATTAATTAATCGCACTTTCATATTTTTTTCAAAAGTATCGAGCAATCAAACTATACTGTAAATTTCATCACTCTCTGTCAGATAGAAATCAAGGTTATCTTGTCCCAAAGCATCGACCAATGAAATTGCCAAGCTGTAGCTCAAAATGTTCAGTCAAGACCTGATGAACATCTACACCAAGTTTAAACATTCTAGCTCAATTAAAAGCTGGGTTGTTATGTTCCAGTACTTCATTATAACCAAAGTTATCATACCCCAAAGCATCAACCAATTCAAAGTCCCGGCCAATCAAGTTGCTTTGCTTATCCTGACTAAGAGAATGCTCATTGTCGAACTTGGTCAAGGTAATATGGTCAAGGTACTAATGTAATGAAACTATACACAAAGTTTCATCAAATTGCTTATCTCTGCTTACCCATTTTAATAGTCCCCTGCCAATCGAAAAGCCCCCCGACCCACCCACTCCACTCCCGTGTAATACATTAGGTTATAATTGTGTTACAAACGTATCACAAGGAGCATTTGAATATTCTCTCTGAGGCATCTGATACCACTTGTCATTGAGGTGTTCACACAGCCAACTCATTTTTGTTTGTTTGTGTTATCTTTATTCAGTATAAATCAACTAATACAAATGAAAAAAAGTACTTGGTTTAATGAGATTATCTTTTGAGAGTTGGTCATACAGGTATCACTAATCATAATTGCTCTTAACTTCAAATATATACACGATTATGTGTATTCTAAATATCAAATAAAACAATGATGATTTCTTTACAATAGCAGTACAACAAATTTATTCGCAATATTTTCCTTTGATCAGTTGATCAAAAACCTGATTATATTTACAATATATTCTAGGTCTTTGCTCTTTATTCCATTGGTTCAAAATATGATAAAAGAGGCTTATCAAAAAGTTTATATCATGTAGTCTTATATAACAAATAGAACAATGACATACAAGATGTTTCAAATCATAATCTATTTGCATTATTTATTTCAATAATTTGACCTGTGATATTCATGTATAAAGCAAAATAGTAAACATTGAATTTCATTCACTTTTATGTATAATATAGTATTAAACCGGTTAATTATTGTATACAACATTTATTTAATTTCATAGCAACATTTTATACTATTGTATTCATTGTAGTTTTTTGTCATTATTAGCCCAGTCCGTGCATAGCATTATGATGTGAAATCCCATTTCATTTCAATTATAATAGTCTTCATCTAGAAACAATATTACTATTTATATTGGTATGTTACTACCAAGATATAACAATAAAATTAGCAAAAGTATGTATAAATTAATAAAGTTCTCTTTAGTATCTTTCATGAATAGTCAATTGTTCAATACCATTATTTCTCTTCACCTCATGCAAATAAATTGAAATGGGATTTAATGTTCAACTGTTTTACTTCACAACTTACATAAATCATTTGGTGATAAAGAAACATACATTTCTAGTATTTTTTTAACATAGTGTACTATACTATGCATCATTATATAGAAGACATATGAATGAATAAACAAAAATATGGCAAAATGAACAACATGAGAATGATTGTAGAAGTATAAGAACAAAGCAATTGGTGGTTCTGTTTCATCTTCATTTTTTGTGTTCATTCCTTTTGTTTGTTCGTTCTCTGAAGGAAGAATCCAGCACCTGAAAAGAAAGAAAGAAAAAAAGAGTATCTGGTCTTACAGCTAATCTGGGATTATTTCGTCTGAGATAAGGAACAGTGGAGGGGGGGGGAATGGTGGCAAAAAAAAATTAACTTAAATAGAATGAAAGATATAATTAAAATAAATTGGATAGAGTCAGGTAAGAATTGTAGTAGGCATAAGGTTCAAATAAAGCATAGTATATTTATAAATACATTTTATAATTCTTTATTTCAAATCCATTAAGGGTGATATAAATTTATTCGTACGGGATTTATTTGACTCGCGCTGTTATAAAGCGTAGGGAAATAACTGGTGATTGGTCACCATGGGCCAATCAGGAGCTCGTATTGTGAACTGCTGACCCGACCTTGAAAGTTGTAAACAACAACACACATGTGTAATGGCTGCGCCCATGAAAGAACGTGAATCGACTGATATTTCATCAAATTTACGCTGTATTATTCATTACCAAGGATTTAGAAAGGAACGAGAACAATTATTTACAAAATCTCGCTGGGATAAATTCCGTGAATGTGCCCATGAATGGCTAAAACTTGATGGGCGAGCGAAATGGATAGCTGAACAGGCGACTTCGGGTGATATAATCAAACAAGGAATTTATCGACGCGCCAAAAGATACTGGATTTCACCCAACATGCTACAGGCCTTTTACAGACAAATTCCGAATTGGGTCTGCCCTGAATCGTATAAATAAAGAAAAATTAAAATCCCCGGCTACAATCCAACCAGGGAATAGCGGGAGTGTAGACGATCTGGGACCTAGCTCTCCAAACAAATTACGCTCCTGAAGCAAAAAGAAAGAGTAAATCGGTGCTGCCTGTAGTGTGTATTATATGTAAAAAACGTGACAGATTTGTCACTGTTGGAGAAAATAGGAAGAAGGATGTATTAACACAGACTCAGACCCAAACAGGCTCAGGTAGGCCTAATGTTAATATTATGTTACTTACTAAATTTATAATTATTACTAATAAATATTAAATATATTCATCCTACAGTTTTTAATTATTGTGTTGTTGTTTTTGTTGTAAATGGAATCAGAAGTGCTACTGCAATCACTGTAAAATTGTTATGAAGCTAGCCAGTAAAGCCCCATTTGTTGATTTGGCACAGTCATTGGTTAAAGTGTTGCACATTTGCTTGCACAAGGGATGAAACATAGAGAAGTTAACTTGTTTTTTATTTTCTTGGCCCACTTGTAGGTGCCTTGCTAAGACGATCTGTCTCTAGACCATTTCCGCTCACACAAAGGATCTGAACTAAACCGCATGCCAGAGTTGACCAGCCAGGTACATGTACATGTAGGCCTCAAAGTGACATTCCCTCCCCCACCCTTGAGCACAAACAATATTCAACGCTATATGGTGTATAATTTGTTTGCAAATTTGTTTGTAGGCCAACTGTTGAAAGCTGCTGAATTGAAAGAGGATGAAGATATTTTAAGGCATATCAGAGGGCAAGATTGTGTGGCCATTGAGGTCAGATATCACCAAAAATGTTATAGGCAATATACATGTACTGAATTTCTTAGACAGTTATCAGAAAGGTAAATATTTGTGATGTTTTGTTTTATTTGTATTCTCCGCCTTCTTGCCACTGGTATTATTCAAATAAAACTGAACCATGGGTGAGTCCTGAAATTACTATGTTTTTGTCCAGTGGACGTTAAACCGCAATTCTCCTCTCTATCTCTCCTTGTACTGCTAATGCCTTCCTGTCTTCATTAGCTGGTTTCTGCATGAAAATAAGATGTTAACCCCTGTGTAAGTGTCTTTTTCCTCTGTTGTACGAAATTAATGAGAGTAAACCAAGCTCCAGAATTTTGTTTTAATTGTGTACATGTATATGTTTATTTATATTTTTCAGCAAAGATGACTAGCCCTCCGTCGAATATTATATTCTGTGAAGATGTCATAAGAGAAAGAATCATAAATGGCCAGCAAAGTTGTCTTGTACAGAGAGAGAGAGAGAGAAATGGGGTTTAACGTCCACTCAACACAAACTAGGTCATTTTGGGACTAACATACGGTTTCAATTTTATTTCAATAATTCGCTTGCGCGTATGGGTCTTTAGCAGTGAGAGGAAACCGGAGTGCCCGGAGGAAACCCACGAGGTTGAGAAGACGCCTCTATCTCCATGCCACATACGCTCACACCTGGGATCAAAGCCACAGCCACAAGCCAGAGGTGACCGACCAGCTAGAGGTCGAAGCGCGGCACTCTAGGCCATCCCAACCCCCCTTTCTTGTACAGACCTGTGCATGTGTAGTCAATGTGAAAATGAAAATAAAACTGTTAAAGAGACCGAATTTGATGTTAATACATTTAGTTACAGTGATGATGATAATGAAGATTAACTTTGATGACATTTGATGTGCAGAGTAACTGTTTAATTTTGATTTTCAATGATTGTTTCACTTTAATAAATAATTTCACAACTGTTCATCCTGTTTTCTAACCTTTCCCTTCATTCCAGCCCAGATACACAATTATTTTTTTTAACTCATATCTACATGTATGTTTGTAATTTGACCATTAATCATATCCGAAATAGTAGTTCACAGCTACATGTACAGTTGTAAAAATACTGTAGTGGCTAATTGAAAGGGAACATGTATGTGGGTTTAGAATGTTTATCTTAGTGGAAAAAAATCATGTGGTTCAATGCTTATAAAGTGCTACTGATCTCCATTATTTCAAAAGCATATCACTAAACTACAGTCAAACATATCCCCTGGCTAGAATATGCTACAAATCGACTCTAGCATGTTCCATACAAGCGATAATTTCTGAGCAAACATCCAACAACCAACCCTAACAGGCCCTTGAGATCCAACAAACAAAATAATTATTGGGCTTGTTTGCCCACACCTGGTCTTATGATTCATACAAGACCTGATAGTCTATCAATTACAGGCATTTGACAGAAAGGGAGATAATTCTTTTTTACCGTTAATGGATTTCCACAATTCTTTATTCACCCATGACATTTGTGTTTTGAGCATTTTTATTTACATCAAAATCTGTCCAATAAACTGTTCATTGCCAAGGATGAAGGCATGAGGTGTTTTACCAACTATTTAATTTTATGTCAACTTCAGAATTGTTAGTACACAAATAGCATTTATTTGACAATTTTGACGAATTTCATCTGGCCCTAAAACAATAAATTGCAAACATTTTGCTTGGAACTCCCAGATTTTGTCTTCCTGGCATCATAAGCTTTCCAAAAATGTATAGTTTTTCTTTTATGGAAGACCGTGTAGCGGAGTTGTGTTTCTAAGCTAGCTAGAAATTTTGGCTGCAGGCCTACACCTCCCAAGCTAAATTTCCCTCATGTCATCCTGTATAGCAAAGGCATATGCCTGTCTTAATTAACCCAGTACTAAACACAATTTACTTGTTTAATTTTTCCAGCATTTTTCAGGATAGCTGATGGGATGCGGGTCAAGTTATGCCACTTGTCTATTTAATTATTTACCAGTGAAAAATCGAATTAACTTCACCAAATTTTTACTCATTATAATGATTTTTTTTTTCTGTTCATATTATTTCTATGACATGTGACAGTGACTGTGAATATGAAAGCTTTAATATCTGCTTAGCAGATCTAGTTAAGCTTTCATATTACATATGAAAGCTTATTGTTTCTGTTAAGATTATTATTGTTATTTTTTTTTTGTGTTTTGTCCACAAATCGGATTTCTCAGAATCTAACCATAGGATCGTTCTGAAACTTTTACCTATCCCCCCAAAAATTGGTGGTGGCTGTTGATTAAATATATTTTCAAAACGTTTTACGAATCCGAAATCACCGAATTTTACGAAGGAATGCATTTGACCTACAATGCTGTAACTCTGTGACTATTTGACCTATTTTACTAATTCTTTTTTCTTTGAGTATCTTGAAACATTTACTTCAAATCTGCAATTTCGGATTTTTTCATTTCGAAAATTCGTCGCTGTCATTTCGAACCGGAAGTTATTACCAATTTGACAACTTCTTTAATAGTTGTGCGATTTTCGTGAAATTTAGAATGTTAGTAGATCTTGCCAATGCGACTTCAATGATGTCCTTGGAAATTTTCTAAATTATCTCCCCTTGGTGAAATTAAGGATCAAAGTTTTCAAAAAAATCGTCGAAATATAGGTCAGAATGACCTAAAAAAAAATTCGATACTAGACAAGTAATTACTGATTCGTACACAAAATATGGAGTTTGTCCATCGAACCGGAAGTGCCACCATCTTTAAACGTGAAAAATCAAAAAGGCTTTGTTGCTATTTTACTTACAGACTCGGGCGTCATATTTTCGGAATCCTGGAAGGAATACCTAAAAATCTATCGGATCAGAATTTTGATTTCGGTCACGTGCTGGTCACCATTTTGAATTGAAAATGAAAAATAGAAGCAATTTGAAGGGCCGGGACTTTGGAACACAAGAACTCTCCTTCTAATTAAGCTAGAATGTTCAAACTTGGTGTAGGCGTTCACTAGGTCAATGTCATGATTGAGTTTAAAGATGAGCATTTTTTGCCTAGGGTAAGCAGAGATAAGCAAGCTGATTTGTTGATTCTTTAGGGCACGATGACATTGGTTATAATGAATGGAGGGCGATGAAACTCTTGTCAATCGAGAGGCTAATAGCTGGCCTGTTGTGTGAAATCATTGTATCATTTTTTATTCGAATTTCTCCTTTGATGTTTTCCGTGCCGACAAGGTTGTTTTCGAGTTTAGCTGGATTTGACTTCGCGCATGCGCTACGCTGGAACCAAAGGTACCATGAGTACTAAATTCCGGCGAGCAACTTTTCCCGTTGGTACCTAGGTACCCTGAAAATTTCAAGGTGATACCTGCATTCGTTCAAGTCGTTTGTTCTTGTCACCTGCCTTTCGTCGTTTTTTTTCTAAGTCAATTTACGGCTTCCATGAGGGGAAAAAAGTGGAATTTCGCCGTGACACCGGCACCGATTGTCCGAAAACCATGAAATTTGGACACAATACGTCCATTACCACCCCGGACTCTGTGCCTTACCCCCATTTTGATCCCATTAAAAAAAAAGAGTTTTAGCAAAAAAACGATTTTCGGAATTTAATATTGGTTTTAACCCTGTACCCAGACAAGATATAGATATTATTATAATCCCTATGAAATATTTTAATTATTTACTGCTATAATATGAATTATCACTTATTCCCCGTTAAATAAATATCGGTCACCGGGTGCAGCTGTACAACTTCAAGGACCCTGGCTTCAAGTCAATTTACGGCTTCCATGAGGGGAAAAAAGTGGAATTTCGCCGTGACACCGGCACCGATTGTCCGAAAACCATGAAATTTGGACACAATACGCCCATTACCACCCCGGACTCTGTGCCTTACTCCCATTTTGATCCGATTAAAAAAAAAATGTTTTAGCAAAAAAACGATTTTCGGAATTTAATATTGGTTTTAATTAATTTTGAAATTGCAAATGCAAAGAGATTTTATCGCCTCTTCCGTATGTGATAGGTACTGGTACTATACACATTATCCTTAAAAGACAATTTTTTAAAATGACCGTAACGATGTATCGACACTAAAAACCGAAATCGCCTATTTTGACCTTTTTTGACTGCTGAGGCATCATTCCGGTGGTCCAAATCTCTGGAATTTCTAGCGGTTGGCTGCGCCGCGATGATATTTATCACATACTAAATTGAGAAAAATCCTCAGATATCAAGAACAATAAAAATTCGATAAAATACGGCAATTTTTTAAGCAAAAAACCTTTGATTGTTGGGGGCGGGTTTTGAATTTATTTTGAACGTTCTCGGAATCCAACACTCTTCTATTTTTAATATGTGATAGCTAGAATCCCAAGGTACATTCTGTGCATATTTGAAGGCAATCGGAGCACAGGAACGTTGCCTGGGCAGAGCAAATCAAAGGCTTCTTCGTCTTATGACCTTAAACACTGCGTATAAATTTAAAGTCAATCGGATATTAACAGCAAAAGGGGGGCGACGACAATATACGACCACATTTCAATGTGGGCCTATAAAAAGTAAATCATTGCCAATAGAAAAGACCCACCTTTCCCCCAACAACAACCATGTAATGCACTAGCTATAATGGGGATTTTTCTGGAACACAGCGAAATGGGTCTTTTAAAATGTTCACAAGTGTATCACAAGGAGGGTTTGCTTCTTCTCTATGGGACACCCGATACCACTTCTCAACGAGGAATTCAGTCACACAGCCAACACCATTTTGTATGTTTGTGTAATCTTTATTCAGTATAAATCAAGTAATACAAATAAAAAAATACTTGGATTGATGAAAACATAATTTTTGAGAGTTATTCATACATGTAGCATAATTGTTCTTATTTAAAAAATGTACATGATTACATGTTTGTCATAAACAACATTAAATAAACAATCATGTTTCTTCACGATAACAGTAACAGTATAACAATTGTATGAAATATATTTTCCTTTATTTTTTTTTATTTTTAGAAAGGCCACTTCCTTGGTTTAAAATATATCATAAATTGTAGTTATCTAACATATACTTCCATGTATGTTTATCTAACAGATTACCACGTCGCCTTATCTAACAGAGAGTAAATGGTATACAATATCAAATTATAATCTACCAGCATTACTTGTTTCAGTAATTTAATCGTGTGTTATTCTTGTATTTAAGTGAGAAGAGTGAATAAACTATCATGGGTTGAAACAAATATATTGGAGTAGAAATAAACATTGTATATTGGTTTGCAAATAAATAATTGGTACAGATAATGCAATGTCATACAACATACTTTTTGGATTCGGTACAAATACAACCTTTTTATCATCAATGAAAATAATGTGATTTCAAAGTAACGATGAATAAAAAAACATTGCTTATATAAAGTACATGTAATTGGGTTCATTTAATTCACTTTGTATCTATAATATACATGTAGTATTAAACAATAAATATATTGATTAATGCCAATTCTATACAAATCTCATAGTTGTATTCATGTTTTCTTTACCATAACAAGAAACAGTACAACAGATTTAGTAACAATATATTCCTTTCTACATCCGTCAGAGTGGTTGATGATTCATAGATTCTAATAACCCCTTTTGAAGTTTATATGAAAGCTTTGATATCTGCTATGCAGATCTAGTTAAGCTTTCATATTACATATGAAAGCTTATTGTTTCTGTTAAGATTATTATTGTTATTTTTTTTTTGTGTTTTGTCCACAAATCGGATTTCTCAGAATCTAACCATAGGATCGTTCTGAAACTTTTACCTATCCCCCCAAAAATGGGTGGTGGCTGTTGATTAAATATATTTTCAAAACGTTTTACGAATCCGAAATCACCGAATTTTACGAAGGAATGCATTTGACCTACAATGCTGTAACTCTGTGACTATTTGACCTATTTTACTAATTCTTTTTTCTTTGAGTATCTTGAAACATTTACTTCAAATCTGCAATTTCGGATTTTGGCATTTCGAAAATTCGTCGCTGTCATTTCGAACCGGAAGTTATTACCAATTTGACAACTTCTTTAATAGTTGTGCGATTTTCGTGAAATTTAGAATGTTAGTAGATCTTGCCAATGCGACTTCAATGATGTCCTTGGAAATTTTCTAAATTATCTCCCCTTTGTGAAATTAAGGATCAAAGTTTTCAAAAAAATCGTCGAAATATAGGTCAGAATGACCTAAAAAAAAAATTCGATACTAGACAAGTAATTACTGATTCGTACACAAAATATGGAGTTTGTCGATCGAACCGGAAGTGCCACCATCTTTAAACGTGAAAAATCAAAAAGGCTTTTTTGCTATTTTACTTACAGACTCGGTCGTCATATTTTCGGAATCCTGGAAGGAATACCTAAAAATCTATCGGATCAGAATTTTGATTTCGGTCACGTGATGGTCACCATTTTGAATTGAAAATGAAAAATAGAAGCAATTTGAAGGGCCGGGACTTTGGAACACAAGAACTCTCCTTCTAATTAAGCTAGAATGTTCAAACTTGGTGTAGGCGTTCACTAGGTCAATGTCATGATTGAGTTCAAAGATGAGTATTTTTTGCCTAGGGTAAGCAGAGATAAGCAAGCTGATTTGTTGATTCTTTAGGGCACGATGACATTGGTTATAATGAATGGAGGGCGATGAAACTCTTGTCAATCGAGAGGCTAATAGCTGGCCTGTTGTGTGAAATCATTGTATCATTTTTTATTCGAATTTCTCCTTTGATGTTTTCCGTGCCGACAAGGTTGTTTTCGAGTTTAGCTGGATTTGACTTCGCGCATGCGCTACGCTGGAACCAAAGGTACCATGAGTACTAAATTCCGGCGAGCAACTTTTCACGTTGGTACCTAGGTACCCTGAAAATTTCAAGGTGATACCTGCATTCGTTCAAGTCGTTTGTTCTTGTCACCTGCCTTTCGTCGTTTTTTTTCTAAGTCAATTTACGGCTTCCATGAGGGGAAAAAAGTGGAATTTCGCCGTGACACCGGCACCGATTGTCCGAAAACCATGAAATTTGGACACAATACGTCCATTACCACCCCGGACTCTGTGCCTTACCCCCATTTTGATCCCATTAAAAAAAAAGAGTTTTAGCAAAAAAACGATTTTCGGAATTTAATATTGGTTTTAACCCTGTACCCAGACAAGATATAGATATTATTATAATCCCTATGAAATATTTTAATTATTTACTGCTATAATATGAATTATCACTTATTCCCCGTTAAATAAATATCGGTCACCGGGTGCAGCTGTACAACTTCAAGGACCCTGGCTTCAAGTCAATTTACGGCTTCCATGAGGGGAAAAAAGTGGAATTTCGCCGTGACACCGGCACCGATTGTCCGAAAACCATGAAATTTGGACACAATACGCCCATTACCACCCCGGACTCTGTGCCTTACTCCCATTTTGATCCGATTAAAAAAAAAAAAGTTTTAGCAAAAAAACGATTTTCGGAATTTAATATTGGTTTTAATTAATTTTGAAATTGCAAATGCAAAGAGATTTTATCGCCTCTTCCGTATGTGATAGGTACTGGTACTATACACATTATCCTTAAAAGACAATTTTTTAAAATGACCGTAACGATGTATCGACACTAGAAACCGAAATCGCCTATTTTGACCTTTTTTGACTGCTGAGGCATCATTCCGGTGGTCCAAATCTCTGGAATTTCTAGCGGTTGGCTGCGCCGCGATGATATTTATCACATACTAAATTGAGAAAAATCCTCAGATATCAAGAACAATAAAAATTCGATAAAATACGGCAATTTTTTAAGCAAAAAACCTTTGATTGTTGGGGGCGGGTTTTGAATTTATTTTGAACGTTCTCGGAATCCAACACTCTTCTATTTTTAATATGTGATAGCTAGAATCCCAAGGTACATTCTGTGCATATTTGAAGGCAATCGGAGCACAGGAACGTTGCCTGGGCAGAGCAAATCAAAGGCTTCTTCGTCTTATGACCTTAAACACTGCGTATAAATTTAAAGTCAATCGGATATTAACAGCAAAAGGGGGGCGACGACAATATACGACCACATTTCAATGTGGGCCTATAAAAAGTAAATCATTGCCAATAGAAAAGACCCACCTTTCCCCCAACAACAACCATGTAATGCACTAGCTATAATGGGGATTTTTCTGGAACACAGCGAAATGGGTCTTTTAAAATGTTCACAAGTGTATCACAAGGAGGGTTTGCTTCTTCTCTATGGGACACCCGATACCACTTCTCAACGAGGAATTCAGTCACACAGCCAACACCATTTTGTATGTTTGTGTAATCTTTATTCAGTATAAATCAAGTAATACAAATAAAAAAATACTTGGATTGATGAAAACATAATTTTTGAGAGTTATTCATACATGTAGCATAATTGTTCTTATTTAAAAAATGTACATGATTACATGTTTGTCATAAACAACATTAAATAAACAATCATGTTTCTTCACGATAACAGTAACAGTATAACAATTGTATGAAATATATTTTCCTTTATTTTTTTTTATTTTTAGAAAGGCCACTTCCTTGGTTTAAAATATATCATAAATTGTAGTTATCTAACATATACTTCCATGTATGTTTAGCTAACAGATTACCACGTCGCCTTATCTAACAGAGAGTAAATGGTATACAATATCAAATTATAATCTACCAGCATTACTTGTTTCAGTAATTTAATCGTGTGTTATTCTTGTATTTAAGTGAGAAGAGTGAATAAACTATCATGGGTTGAAACAAATATATTGGAGTAGAAATAAACATTGTATATTGGTTTGCAAATAAATAATTGGTACAGATAATGCAATGTCATACAACATACTTTTTGGATTCGGTACAAATACAACCTTTTTATCATCAATGAAAATAATGTGATTTCAAAGTAACGATGAATAAAAAAACATTGCTTATATAAAGTACATGTAATTGGGTTCATTTAATTCACTTTGTATCTATAATATACATGTAGTATTAAACAATAAATATATTGATTAATGCCAATTCTATACAAATCTCATAGTTGTATTCATGTTTTCTTTACCATAACAAGAAACAGTACAACAGATTTAGTAACAATATATTCCTTTCTACATCCGTCAGAGTGGTTGATGATTCATAGATTCTAATAACCCCTTTTGAAGTTTATATGAAAGCTTTGATATCTGCTATGCAGATCTAGTTATTGTTATTTTTTTTTTGTGTTTTGTCCACAAATCGGATTTCTCAGAATCTAACCATAGGATCGTTCTGAAACTTTTACCTATCCCCCCAAAAATGGGTGGTGGCTGTTGATTAAATATATTTTCAAAACGTTTTACGAATCCGAAATCACCGAATTTTACGAAGGAATGCATTTGACCTACAATGCTGTAACTCTGTGACTATTTGACCTATTTTACTAATTCTTTTTTCTTTGAGTATCTTGAAACATTTACTTCAAATCTGCAATTTCGGATTTTGGCATTTCGAAAATTCGTCGCTGTCATTTCGAACCGGAAGTTATTACCAATTTGACAACTTCTTTAATAGTTGTGCGATTTTCGTGAAATTTAGAATGTTAGTAGATCTTGCCAATGCGACTTCAATGATGTCCTTGGAAATTTTCTAAATTATCTCCCCTTGGTGAAATTAAGGATCAAAGTTTTCAAAAAAATCGACGAAATATAGGTCAGATTGCCTTGAAATTTTTTTTCTGTACTAGCTAAGACAGTACTGATGAGTACACAAAATATGGAGTTTGTCGAGCAAACCGGAAGTGCCACTATCTCAAAATGTGAAAAGTCCATACGGCTTTTGCAATATTTTACTTAAAGACATAAGAGTTACATTTTCTGAATGCTTGAAGGAAAGCCTAAAAATCTATCGGTTTAGAATTTTGATTTAGGTCAACTGATGGACGCCATTTTGAAATGAAAATGAAAATTAGTGAAAAATCCACATTTATGGGCTTGAAAACATACACAATTGGTCGTGGCTTAGAGAATCTGTCTCCTATTACCGAAATTAATACATTTGAGGATAGCCTGGATCATGGTCGAATGTTTGGTATTTGAATATTTCAAAAATTCGAATTTCTCCTTTGATGTTTTCCGTGCCGACAAGGTTGTTTTCGAGTTTAGCTGGTTTTGATTTCGCGCATGCGCTACACAGGAACCAACGGTACCATGAGTACTAAATTCCGGCGAGCAACTTTTCACGTTGGTACCTAGGCACCCTGAAAATTTCAAGGTGATACCTGCATTCGTTCAAGTCGTTTGTTCTTGTCACCTGCCTTTCGTCGTTTTTTTTTTCTAAGTCAATTTACGGCTTCCATGATCGACCACTCGACACAAACTAGGTCATTTCGGGACCAACATATGGTTTAATTTTATTTCAATAATTCGCTTGCGCGTAGGGGTCTTTAGCAGTGGGAGGAAACCGGAGGACCCGGAGAAAACCCACAAGGTTGGACAGGCGACCCTACTCCTTGCGTCAATTTACGGCTTCCATGAGGGGAAAAAAGTGGAATTTCGCCGTGACACCGGCACCGATTGTCCGAAAACCATGAAATTAGGACACAATACGCCCATTACAACCCCTGACTCTGTGCTTTACCCCCATTTTGATCACATTAAAAAGAAAAGAGTTTTAGCAAAAAAACGATTTTCGGAATTTAATATTGGTTTTAATTAATTTTGAAATTGGAAATGCAAAGAGATTTTATCGCCTCTTCCGTATGTGATAGGTATTGGTACTATACACATTATCCTTAAAAGACAATTTTTTAAACTGACCGTAACGATGCATCGACACTAGAAACCGAAATCGCCTATTTTGACTGCTGGGGTATCTTTCTGTACGTGACAAGGAGTAGGTCGCCCGTCCAACCTGTGTATTTTTTCAGGATCACCCGGTTTCCCCCCACTGCTAGACCCCTACGCGCAAGCGAATTATTGAAATAAAATTGAACCATACGTTAGTCCCGAAATGACCTAGTTTGTGTCGAGCGGTCGATCAACCCCATTTCGCTCTCTCAATTTTAGCACTCCTAACTCTAAAACTAAATGCAAGGAACGGGCCTATTTACAGAGGTCACAATTTTAACCTACATGCACACCTACATGATATACATATTATTATAATCCATATGGGATATTTTAATTATTTACTGTTATAATATGAATTATCACTTATTCCCCGTTAAATAAATATCGGTCACCGGGTGCAGCTGTACAACTTCAAGGACCTTGGCCTCAAGTGCATGGGACCAACTCTACATTTTCTGAAATGTCAATAAAAGCCCTGGAATGATTTCATTTAAAAAAAATAATCAGAAAGTAAATCTAGTTTTATTTATATGCTATTTGTTGCCAGAAAATATATTTTGTTACGAGTCTAATTCAAATTTAAAAATAAACAATGGGTCTGAGGCATATTTTATTGATATATAGAAATTAATGCAGTGTTCTCATTATGTGATAAAAGAGTGCCAGAAATGTCTCGAAATTCAGCCATTTGTGTATTTAGTATATCAAGTATATGCGTGTATTACAAAGCTCTGATTTGTGTACACCCCGCTCCCCCCCCCCCCTCCTCGTGTCACTATCATGTACATATCAATTCTGCTGCCAACCCACCCACGCGAACATGACTAAATTATGAAACATTGTCTAGTCGTTTGTATGTTACGACAAAACGAGGCCAGCGTGGCTCATTTGCTGCAGAACGGAAGGCCTTGCAAGGATTAGTGTCTAGTCGTTTGGATGGTACGAAAACCCGAGGTCAAAGTGGTTCCCCGTTGGCAGTGGTGAAGTATGGAAGGCCTAGCAAGGATCTGTGTCTAGTCGTTTCGATGGGACGAAAAACGCCCGTCCCCTCGTCCATGGTACAAGGATTAGTGCCTAGTCGCTTGGATGGTATGCAAAACAGAGGTCCCCGTTCTCTCCCTTTGTCTGTGTTTCTTGACCGAAGGCCCGACAACTAACTTTGCGTGCAGTTTTTTAGGTAGCAAAAAAAAAAGCGGGAACGGAAACCCGATTTTATATATTCTTACAATAGCAACGCACTTCGGGATTAACTTAGAAATGGTTCCACTACTGATGTCTTCCGCCTTACTCCTGCCACAGTAGTGGCTTGTCCTACGGAGTTCCTTTCCGCAAGTTTTTTTTAGTCAAATGACTACAAAAAGGTTACTGGCCTATGTATAGCTCCCTTAATTTACACATAAACTGACCTAAAACTGCACTGCGCATATAATAAACCAATTCCCATTGAAATAAAGGTGAAGCCGTACCGCATAATTATATGATTTGATGAAACCCAACTGCTACCTGAAGTTTCTCGCCTATCGAAGTTATAATATCCGCCGGTGTCATGGCGGCTCGCACATTATAAGAATCATTGCTTTGAAAATGTAGAACGCATTAACACAAATAAAAACTGATGGGTAACTAGTTTAGTGGTCCAGTCTTCACTATAATTTGTGATAGAATTACTTATTTAAAAAAAACTGAATGATGTAAAAATAAAAATGGTTGGAGTGCCCAAGTTTAGATTTGTCGTTGATTTCATAAAGATGTTAGGATATAGAACGTTAAATACTGTGTGATTCAACATGGCGGCCGAGGGGTTTAATATGATATAAGTACGAAATACATGTACATGTAGTACCAAATGGTTTATATGTATGAGAGTCAAGGTTTGGACTAAATGTCTTGGGGAAGTAGGGGGCGACTAGTATGTGCCTCTCTTTAGTGGACCGATGTGAGATTGCCCATTGTATTAACTGGACGGGTAGGCCTATTCACCTTCAGTTATGTGTCAATGTCAAATAAGCGGCTTCGTATCAACACGGTCGGCTCTGGGCCGGTTTAATTCTACGTATCTCTCGTAGCTGAGAGAAAAAAGATTTTTTAGCCCAGAGAATATCTTCCGTCAGAGTGGTTGTTGATTCATAGATTCTAATAACCCCTTTTGAAGTTTATATGAAAGCTTTGATATCTGCTATGCAGATCTAGTTAAGCTTTCATATTACATATGAAAGCTTATTGTTTCTGTTAAGATTATTATTGTTATTTTTTTTTTGTGTTTTGTCCACAAATCGGATTTCTCAGAATCTAACCATAGGATCGTTCTGAAACTTTTACTTATCCCCCCAAAAATGGGTGGTGGCTGTTGATTAAATATATTTTCAAAACGTTTTACGAATCCGAAATCACCGAATTTTACGAAGGAATGCATTTGACCTACAATGCTGTAACTTTGTGACTATTTGACCTATTTTACTAATTCTTTTTTCTTTGAGTATCTTGAAACATTTACTTCAAATCTGCAATTTCGGATTTTGGCATTTCGAAAATTCGTCGCTGTCATTTCGAACCGGATGTTATTACCAATTTGACAACTTCTTTAATAGTTGTGCGATTTTCGTGAAATTTAGAATGTTAGTAGATCTTGCCAATGCGACTTCAATGATGTCCTTGTAAATTTTCTAAATTATCTCCCCTTGGTGAAATTAAGGATCAAAGTTTTCAAAAAAATCGTCGAAATATAGGTCAGAATGACCTAAAAAAAAAATTTGATACTAGACAAGTAATTACTGATTCGTACACAAAATATGGAGTTTGTCGATCGAACCGGAAGTGCCACCATCTTTAAACGTGAAAAATCAAAAAGGCTTTTTTGCTATTTTACTTACATGATGGTCACCATTTTGAATTGAAAATGAAAAATAGAAGCAATTTGAAGGGCCGGGACTTTGGAACACAAGAACTCTCCTTCTAATTAAGCTAGAATGTTCAAACTTGGTGTAGGCGTTCACTAGGTCAATGTCATGATTGAGTTCAAAGATGAGCATTTTTTGCCTAGGGTAAGCAGAGATAAGCAAGCTGATTTGTTGATTCTTTAGGGCACGATGACATTGGTTATAATGAATGGAGGGCGATGAAACTCTTGTCAATCGAGAGGCTAATAGCTGGCCTGTTGTGTGAAATCATTGTATCATTTTTTGAAAATGTCCGGGGTAGCCGAAAAAAGGAGATCGAAATCCAAAAAGTCGTATTTTTACGATTTGGGGCATTTTTAGAGGTCGTGTAAAGTAAAATAAAGCATGCATATACATATATTATTGATATTAAATATATCATAAAAATTTGGACACAATACGCCCATTACCACCCCGGACTCTGTGCCTTACCCCCATTTTGATCCCATTAAAAAAAAAAGAGTTTTAGCAAAAAAACGATTTTCGGAATTTAATATACATATTATTATAATCCCTATGAAATATTTTAATTATTTACTGCTATAATATGAATTATCACTTATTCCCCGTTAAATAAATATCGGTCACCTGGTGCAGCTGTACAACTTCAAGGACCCTGGCTTCAAGTCAATTTACGGCTTCCATGAGGGGAAAAAAGTGGAATTTCGCCGTGACACCGGCACCGATTGTCCGAAAACCATGAAATTTTGACACAATACGCCCATTACCACCCCGGACTCTGTGCCTTACTCCCATTTTAGCAAAAAAACGATTTTCGGAATTTAATATTGGTTTTAATTAATTTTGAAATTGCAAATGCAAAGAGATTTTATCGCCTCTTCCGTATGTGATAGGTATTGGTACTATACACATTATCCTTAAAAGACAATTTTTTAAAATGACCGTAACGATGTATCGACACTAGAAACCGAAATCGCCTATTTTGACCTTTTTTAACTGCTGAGGCATCCTTCCGGTGGTCCAAATCTCTGGAATTTCTAGCGGTTGGCTGCGCCGCGATGATATTTATCACATATTAAATTGGGAAAATCCTCAGATATCAAGAACAATAAAAATTCGATAAAATACGGCAATTTTTTAAGCAAAAAACCTTTGATTGTTGGGGGTGGGTTTTGAATTTATTTTGAACGTTCTCGGAATCCAACACTCTTCTATTTTTAATATGTGATAACTAAGATCCCAAGGTACATTCTGTGCAAATTTGAAGGCAATCGGACCACAGGAACGTTGCCTGGACAGAGCAAATCAACCCGGTCGCGAAAATTTACTCATACTTCAAAGTGATTATCATGTTGTGTTATGATCGCCATGTTAGATCAATCTGAGTCTCTGATCCACCGTCATCTACCAAACCACTCCGAAATATACCCAAAATCCCAAAATCGACCGTAATTTCTTTTTACTTCGCGCATGTGCCACGCTGGAACCAAAGGTACGTTGACTACCAAATTACGGCGAGGAACTTTTCACGTTGGTACCTAGGTGCACTGAAAACTTCAAGGCGATACCTGTATTCGTTCAGATCGTTTGTTCTTGACACGGTTCCTGCCGTTCGTTTTTTCCGCCATTTACGGCTTCTGTAATGGCGAAAAAAGTGGAATTTCGCAATTCCAAATGCAAAGGGATCTTATCGCCTCCTCCGTATGTGATTGCTATTAGTACTATACACATTATCCGTAAAAGACATTTTTTTTTAAAATGAGCGCAACACCAGAAACCGAAATCGACTATTTTGTCTTTATCATACATTAAATATTATATGCCATCGGTTAATTTTTATACGCCCACATTGAAATGTGGTCGTATATTGTCGTCGCCGCCGTCCGGACGGCTAAAGTTAATATCCGATTACTTTAAATTTATACACAGTGTTTAAGGTCATGAGAGGAAGAAGCCTACTGATTTTAAGCGATTTCCGATAATTACTGTCAGAATTATGGTCCTTGACCACTTCAAAAAATCTTGTGCACGCTCTAGAGGTTAAATTCAATATCCGATTGACTTTAAATTTATACACAGTGTTTAAGGTCATGAGATGAAGAAGCCAATTGCTTTTCAGCGATTTCCGATAATTACTGTCAGAGTTATGGCCCTTCATCACTTAAAATAAATCTTGTGGATGCTCTAGAGGCCAAAGCTAATGTCCGATTGACTTTAAATTTATACACAGTGGTTAAGGTCATGAGACGAAGTAGGCGATTGATTTTCAGCGATATCTAATATTTACTGCCAGAGATGTGGCCCTGATCACTTCAAAATATCTTGTGGACGCTCTAGAGGCCAAAGTTAATATCCGATTGACTTTCAATTTATGCGCAGTGTTTAAGGTCATGACACGAAGATGCCTACAGTATTGATTTTCAGCGATATCTGATATTTACAGCCATTTCCGATAATTACCGTCAGAGTTATTGCCCTTGATCACTTTAAAAAATCTTGTGGACGCTCTAGAGGCTAAATTCAATATCCGATTGCCTTTAAATTTATACAGTGTTTAAGGTCATGAGATGAAGAAGCCAATTGATTTTCAGCGATTTCCGATTGAATCCATTGAAAATCACACCTAACGCTAAAACTAAAGGCAAGAAACGGGCCGGTTTACATTGAAGCACAACTAATTCCTGTCCTGCGTACTCTGTATATAATATACGGTTTTCTAAATATGCCTTGGATGGTAGCCACAAGTCGACAATTTTTGTTTTGTATTTTTCCCATTTTGTTCATAAGGTAAATGTAACTTTTCAGATACCTGATGACATTTATACTTATTGTTTCAATAGATTCTAATAACCCCCATTGCAGTTAATATGAAAGCTTTCATATCTGCTATGCAGATCTAGTTAGGCTTTCACCTTCGGTGAAAGACTATTGTTATTACTAAGATTAATATTATTAAGCTTTCATATTACATATGAAAGCTTATTGTTTCTGTTAAGATTATTATTGTTATTTTTTTTTTGTGTTTTGTCCACAAATCGGATTTCTCAGAATCTAACCATAGGATCGTTCTGAAACTTTTACCTATCCCCCCAAAAATGGGTGGTGGCTGTTGATTAAATATATTTTCAAAACGTTTTACGAATCCGAAATCACCGAATTTTACGAAGGAATGCATTTGACCTACAATGCTGTAACTTTGTGACTATTTGACCTATTTTACTAATTCTTTTTTCTTTGAGTATCTTGAAACATTTACTTCAAATCTGCAATTTAGGATTTTGGCATTTCGAAAATTCGTCGCTGTCATTTCGAACCGGAAGTTATTACCAATTTGACAACTTCTTTAATAGTTGTGCGATTTTCGTGAAATTTATAATGTTAGTAGATCTTGCCAATGCGACTTCAATGATGTCCTTGGAAATTTTCTAAATTATCTCCCCTTGGTGAAATTAAGGATCAAAGTTTTCAAAAAAATCGTCGAAATATAGGTCAGAATGACCTAAAAAAAAAATTCGATACTAGACAAGTAATTACTGATTCGTACACAAAATATGGAGTTTGTCGATCGAACCGGAAGTGCCACCATCTTTAAACGTGAAAAATCAAAAAGGCTTTTTTGCTATTTTACTTACAGACTCGGGCGTCATATTTTCGGAATTCTGGAAGGAATGCCTAAAAATCTATCGGATCAGAATTTTGATTTCGGTCACGTGATGGTCACCATTTTGAATTGAAAATGAAAAATAGAAGCAATTTGAAGGGCCGGGACTTTGGAACACAAGAACTCTCCTTCTAATTAAGCTAGAATGTTCAAACTTGGTGTAGGCGTTCACTAGGTCAATGTCATGATTGAGTTCAAAGATGAGCATTTTTTGCCTAGGGTAAGCAGAGATAAGCAAGCTGATTTGTTGATTCTTTAGGGCACGATGACATTGGTTATAATGAATGGAGGGCGATGAAACTCTTGTCAATCGAGAGGCTAATAGCTGGCCTGTTGTGTGAAATCATTGTATCATTTTTTGAAAATGTCCAGGGTAGCCGAAAAAAGGAGATCGAAATCCAAAAAGTCGTATTTTTACGATTTGGGGCATTTTTAGAGGTCGTGTAAAGTAAAATAAAGCATGCATATACATATATTATTGATATTAAATATATCATATAAAAAACTAAACAATGAATCAGCTGTCATTGACAGATTTTATATTATAAGCATGGTCAGTGGAAGGTCAGCGTATTGTCTAACTTGAACTCACTGACTCCGTAACATTATTGTGGGTATGGTATAAGCTGAATTTGATGAGATGCACATATCTCGTATGACTATTTGGTACTTACAGTGTTAGACTTTGTCGTAACGTTACGGTCTCCATTCATCAAATCGTCGTTGGGGCTATAATACGATTTTGAATCAAGTTATTTATCACTGAGGGACTCAAAATTAGGTTTGATGTAGCTCTGCTCATTTACAGTGGCGAATTTAACGGGCTCATGGGTTCCAGCTCCCTACTCTAGAAATTTCACAGCACCCGCATGGATTGTGGCTAATTTTGTGGCAGAATTTTATTTTTCTGGGGGAGGTACTTCTAAATGGCTCCGACACAAGTGCCTGAAATGCCATGAAATCACGTTTTCGGCCTCCAATTAAAATTTCTTAGCGGGAGAACCCCCTGACCCGACCCCCTTGCGGGGCTTCACGGTCGGTATCAGCCCCCCTCCCCACCACCATGGTTAATCCGGCGTTGATGTTCCCTCTTGTGCAGCTGCAAAAGAATGTACAAGTTCATTGCCTCATTGTCAAAGATCCCACTTTTCTACCCCAGTTCGGGTAATGAGGTCGAGCGTATATTGTATAGGGGATATTAAACAAGCAAACAGTATGGCTGATGTCTCCCGCCAAAACCCCAAAGTAAAAGATGACACATTAATTAATCGCACTTTCATATTTTTTTCAAAAGTATCGAGCAATCAAACTATACTGTAAATTTCATCCCTCTCTGTCAGATAGAAATCAAGGTTATCTTGTCCCAAAGCATCGACCAATGAAATTGCCATGCTGTAGCTCAAAATGTTCAGTCAAGACCTGATGAACATCTACACCAAGTTTAAACATTCTAGCTCAATTAAAAGCTGGGTTGTTATGTTCCAGTACTTCATTATAACCAAAGTTATCATACCCCAAAGCATCAACCAATTCAAAGTCCCGGCCAATCAAGTTGCTTTGCTTATCCTGACTAAGAGAATGCTCATTGTCGAACTTGGTGAAGGTAATATGGTCAAGGTACTAATGTAATGAAACTATACACAAAGTTTCATCAAATTGCTTATCTCTGCTTACCCATTTTAATAGTCCCCTGCCAATCGAAAGGCCCCCCGACCCACCCACTCCACTCCCGTGTAATACATTAGGTTATAATTGTGTTACAAACGTATCACAAGGAGCATTTGAATATTCTCTCTGAGGCATCTGATACCACTTGTCATTGAGGTGTTCACAGAAAATTTCGCCCGGTTGAAATGTTTCTTGCTATAAGTCAGCAATTTTCCGAATTCAGGGAGGCTGAATGGCTGAATGGTTAGCATGTGCGCGCTGTATCGTAACGTCTGTCATTGAGTCAACGGGCGTCGTTTCGATCTTCAGGTTGCACGTGACATGGAATATGATTTCCAACCCCGTTTATTGCGAACGATTAAGCTGTTCAGGGGGAGCTTATTTTTAAAAGTTTTGTAATATTCGGTTGATAACTAAAGGTACCGTGCAAATTAAACTGTTAAAATAGAAAATTTGGCCCGGTTGAAATGTTTCTCGCTGTAGGTCAGCTAGAATGTTCAAACTTGGTGTAGACGTTCACTAGGTCATTGTCTTGATCGAGTTCACAGCAGAAATAACAGTGAAACGATCAACGAACTCATAGCAGAAATAACAGTGGAAAACTTAACGAATTCATAGCATAAATAGCAGAAATGAAATGGGGTTTTACGTCCTACTCTTCTGCACCTGACCTGGGCTAATGGAAGACGCGGCATACGCCATACAGTGTGCTATGAGGGAATTTTTGCCCGGTCAGCGGTGCTACGGCCTACTCTTATATCGAATTCCAACTGCCAAGGGATCTTTTACGTGCATTCCAATGTGTACACGGGACCTCGGTTTTTCGTCCCATCCGAACGACTAGGCAGCTGTCCTTATCAGGCCCCCCTTCTGTATCACTGACAAAAGAAACCACGCCGGAAAATCGAGATGAGCTTTCTCGGCCAATGCAAGGATCGAACACCCGACCTCCAGGCTAACGAGCCAGCGCCTTGCCCACTTAGCCACCGTGATTCCCATAAATAGCAATGAAACGATCAACGAATTTATAGCAGTAATAACACTTCAACAATTAACGAATTCGTAGCAGAAATAACGGTGAAACAATTAACGAATTCGTAGCAGAAATAACAATGAAACGTTCAACGAAATCATAGCCGAAATAAGAGTGGAACAATCAACGAATTAATAGTAGACAAGTTCATAGTAGAAAAAACAGTGAAACAATGAACGAATCATAGCAGAAACCACCAGAAGGCTATCCATACACTGTGAAATTTGAAACCTAAATGGCCCGGCTAGGAACAATATCTACATGCCCGTAAAAGACTACTTAACAGTTGGAATTCGAAAGAAAAGACCGTAACGACGCTGTCCGATCAAAATTTAGTTAATTCAGTCGGCGCAGACAGATAGGTCGTTAAAACCATTTCTGTTCAGTTCATTCCATTTCCTTAAATCTATGAAAGTTGTGTGAATTGGGAATCGGGTATTACTCAACAGTTTCAGGGGAGATAAGCCGTCTTTGAGATTGGAAATCAATTTTTGATATCGACTGTGTATGATTGCTACTAGATCGATTGTGATTCAGGTTCTAATCAGTTTGGATTGAAGAATCGGGGTGGTATATGTGTGGGGTGGGGGTGGTGGCACAAGACGCTATATCCCATTCGCAACCACACACCTAACAAATGCAGGGTATAGGTTGCGATCAGTTCTTTCAAGATTTTCATATATTTAAGCCACTTTATTACACGCCTCATCTGAAAATGTCTGTGTTAGTGTAGATAAATGTTGACCAAATAACATCTTTCACCATTTTGACTTTCAGTTACAGAACTAGCATAGGGGCGTTTTAAGGTTTATCATGGCGGAGGCTGTACTATTTTGAGGGCCCTCTGTCGCGAGGGGAGGTTCTTGATTGATGATTGTCATGCCAATGCAATGGCTGCATTCTCATTCAGTAGTGGATTCGACAGTAACAGTGTATAGAAAACGATTGAGTTGGACTCTGGGGCCCTTTCCCTTGGCCCTAGGGACCCTTTTGTCATTCGTGGGACCCTTTTGTCTGTCTTTAGAGCCCTCCCTAACTAGGGTACATTTTCATTTTTCGCATCGGTTGTAGCATTTTTCTCCCGTTTTATTTTTTCAACTGCTTTGATTTTTTTCGCGGAGAGGCTGGCGCCTCCAGCGCCTCAGCTATAAAACGCTTTTGAACTAGCAGTACTATTGACATAATACCGTTTTTTCCAGTAATGGTAACTCACTCGTTTCTGCACTGAATAACCATGACACGGAGAGAGAGAGAGAGAGAGAGAGAGAGAGAGAGAGAGGGTTTAACGTCTACTCGACGCAAACTAGGTCATTTTGGGACTAACATATGGTATAATTTTATTTCAATAATCTGCTTGCGCATATTAACAGTGGGAGGAAACCGCAGGTCCCGGGGTAAACCCAGGAGATTGGACAGGCGAGATTGTAGGTTAGGGTTAGGGTAAGCGCTAAGGTTAGGTCTTGGGTTAGGATTAGGATTAGCGATATCTCTATTTACATCTCGTGACCTTTGACCAAACGTAATGAAGACAGGCAGGATGTGACGTATATATGCACATTGAGGTTATCAAGCTATAGACCGGACTAGTAGTAAGCTATAAACGGATAAATAACAAGAGTTTATATGTATATTATTTTATTAAATTTATATATACCTTAACTCCCTGATTTACATATATACATTATGCATGAACAATAGAAACTATATACTAGTATTTATAAGTATTAAAGCTATGGTAATATTATGCTATCAAATAGCCGTATTGTCTTAATATTTGTTGTAACCGCAACCTTGATAGTTATTGTAAGAAGGATAACGGTTGTAGTTGTTGTATCCGTTACCGTATCCGTTGTTATTGTAGTTGTTATATCCCTTCCCATATTCGTTGTTATTGTGGCCATTGTTGTAACCGTTGTTGTAATTGTAGGGGCCGTTGTAACTATTGTATCCTTTATTATTGTATTGGTTGTACTTGTATAGTCCGTTGTTGTATCGGTTGTATGGCCCATTGTTGTACCCGTTGTAGTTGTATGATTGTTTGTAAGCTCCAATCTTTCCATGTCCAACAAGTCCGTTTCCAATTATACCGTGTCCGATACCGTTACCAACGATACCATGACCAATTCCGTGTCCAACAATACCGTGTCCGATACCGTTACCAACGATGTCATGCCCAATGCCGTTACCAATCTTTCCATGTCCAATAAGCAGCTACTGTCAAACAGACAGCGAAAGCGACGAAAGCCTGAAAAAGAAAAAAAAAAACATGTGTTTTACAGAAATAGCCGTAGATTTGATTCCATACTAAAAAAAAAATCGCGAGGGTTTATTTATTTATAACCAAAAACTTGACAATCAAGAAATTTTACTGTGCCGCCATTATTTAGTACATGATCGAGTTTTGGCGTTACCAGGCAAAATCACAAATAATGTTCAACTCTGGGTAATAATTTACACTTTTTATAATTTACCGTTCTGGCCCTATGAATATAAAACTGCCTTTAATACAATGTCAAGGGCGATAAGCAATAATACAACAGTGACGATGCAATACCATGTTCAACCCTCGATTTCTACCAGTTTTAAATTTAAAGATGGACCTATGGGTATGAATGCCAAGTGCGATAAGCAATCATATAAAAATTTAGTATGTAATGAAACTTATTAGTGCTATACCAAATTAGATATCAGGTTTCTTGTCCAGAAAGTTCAAGTATATCCCATCTGGGTCACGATCCTTGTCACTACATACCGCTAATGGGAAGTATTGAAGATTATTTAGTCAACAAGTTAAATTTACTCTCTGTAGATTGTTACAATGTTTTACTGTATTAGCCCAGTCTGTACAGAACAGAGGGGCGAAAAAGCAAGTCCCATTTAAGATTTCAGGGACCGGGTATGCTTATCTTAAAACTTCAAAGATTTGAAATCTTATACGGAGTAGGGCAAAAGTCCTACTTTATACACCGACTGGACCATTGAAGACAAACAGATAGATTTTGCCCGGACATCTATATTACGATATACTCTATCAAGGAATCTTTTACGTGCACGCCAATGTGTACACTGAACATTGCTTTTCGTCCCATCCTGACAATTAGACACTATTCCCTGTCAGACCGGGCAGACCTACTGTCCTGTACAGCTAACAAGGGCAGTCAAGCCTGTACAATTGACTTTCTGGTCAAACCCCGGGAGAGAGCCCAAGACCTACTGGTTAGTTAATCAGTGTCTCTTATCACTGAGCCACCATGATCCCCATACATTAAAAACATGGAGTTCGTAGATGAGCATTTTATGCTTAGGGTAAGCAGAGATAAGCAATTAGATTGGTTGATGATTTCGGACACTTTCACTTCAGTCAGAGTGATGAAAATTGGTGTATGGTTTCATTACATCAATACCTTGAATACGTTCGACAATGAGCATTGTCTGCCCTGGATAAGCAGAGCGATGAGCAATTTGATTGGTCGAGAATTTGAAACAAAATAACTCTCCTTCTTATTGGGGCAGAATGTTCAATCTTGGTGAAGGCGTTCATTAGGTCAGTGCCATGAAGGAGTGCGAAGATGAGCATTGTCTGCTTACAGTAAGCAGAGATAAGCAATCTGATTGATTGATTCTTTGGGGCACGATAACTTTGGTTATAATGAAGTGAGAATGACAAAATTCCAAATATAGATTCATTATGTCATTACCTTGACTAAGTTTGATGTTGAGAATTTCTGCGTAGATTTAGGAGCAATAAGCAATTTGACTGATCACATTGGAACATAACACCTCTGTTTTTAATTAAGGTAGAATTTGAACCGGTTGAATTGTTTCTCGTTATAATTCTTTTTCCTTTTTAAGATTCTTTATATAACTCATGAGATGCGACAGAAACTGACCGTGAATATGAAAGCTTTAATATCTGCTTAGCAGATCTAGTTATTAAGCTTTCATATTACATATGAAAGCTTATTGTTTCTGTTAAGATTATTAAGCTTTCATATTACATATGAAAGCTTATTGTTTCTGTTAAGATTATTATTGTTATTTTTTTTTTGTGTTTTGTCCACAAATCGGATTTCTCAGAATCTAACCATAGGATCGTTCTGAAACTTTTACCTATCCCCCCAAAAATGGGTGGTGGCTGTTGATTAAATATATTTTCAAAACGTTTTACGAATCCGAAATCACCGAATTTTACGAAGGAATGCATTTGACCTACAATGCTGTAACTCTGTGACTATTTGACCTATTTTACTAATTCTTTTTTCTTTGAGTATCTTGAAACATTTACTTCAAATCTGCAATTTCGGATTTTGGCATTTCGAAAATTCGTCGCTGTCATTTCGAACCGGAAGTTATTACCAATTTGACAACTTCTTTAATAGTTGTGCGATTTTCGTGAAATTTAGAATGTTAGTAGATCTTGCCAATGCGACTTCAATGATGTCCTTGGAAATTTTCTAAATCATCTCCCCTGGGTGAAATTAAGGATCAAAGTTTTCAAAAAAATCGACGAAATATAGGTCAGATTGCCTTGAAATTTTTTTTCTGTACTAGCTAAGACAGTACTGATGAGTACACAAAATATGGAGTTTGTCGAGCAAACCGGAAGTGCCACCATCTCAAAATGTGAAAAGACCATACGGCTTTTGCAATATTTTACTTAAAGACATAAGAGTTACATTTTCTGAATGCTTGAAGGAAAGCCTAAAAATCTATCGGTTTAGAATTTTGATTTAGGTCAACTGATGGACGCCATTTTGAAATGAAAATGAAAATTAGTGAAAAATCCACATTTATGGGCTTGAAAACATACACAATTGGTCGTGGCTTAGAGAATCTGTCTCCTATTACCGAAATTAATACATTTGAGGATAGCCTGGATCATGGTCGAATGTTTGGTATTTGAATATTTCAAAAATTCGAATTTCTCCTTTGATGTTTTCCGTGCCGACAAGGTTGTTTTCGAGTTTAGCTGGTTTTGATTTCGCGCATGCGCTACACAGGAACCAACGGTACCATGAGTACTAAATTCCGGTGAGCAACTTTTCACGTTGGTACCTAGGCACCCTGAAAATTTCAAGGTGATACCTGCATTCGTTCAAGTCGTTTGTTCTTGTCACCTGCCTTTCGTCGTTTTTTTTTTCTAAGTCAATTTACGGCTTCCATGAGGGGAAAAAAGTGGAATTTCGCCGTGACACCGGCACCGATTGTCCGAAAACCATGAAATTTGGACACAATACGCCCATTACCACCCCGGACTCTGTGCTTTACCCCCATTTTGATCCCATTAAAAAAAAAGAGTTTTAGCAAAAAAACGATTTTCGGAATTTAATATTGGTTTTAACCCTGTAATACCCAGACATGATATATTATTATAATCCCTATGAAATATTTTAATTATTTACTGCTATAATATGAATTATCACTTATTCCCCGTTCAATAAATATCGGTCACCTGGTGCCGCTGTACAACTTAAAGGACACTGGCCTCAAGTCAATTTACGGAGAGAGAGAGAGAGAAATGGGGTTTAACGTCCACTCGACACAAACTAGGTCATTTCGGGACCAACATATGGTTTAATTTTATTTCAATAATTCGCTTGCGCGTAGGGGTCTTTAGCAGTGGGAGGACCCGGAGAAAACCCACAAGGTTGGACAGGCGACCCTACTCCTTGCGTCAATTTACGGCTTCCATGAGGGGAAAAAAGTGGAATTTCGCCGTGACACCGGCACCGATTGTCCGAAAACCATGAAATTAGGACACAATACGCCCATTACCACCCCTGACTCTGTGCTTTACCCCCATTTTGATCACATTAAAAAGAAAAGAGTTTTAGCAAAAAAACGATTTTCGGAATTTAATATTGGTTTTAATTAATTTTGAAATTGGAAATGCAAAGAGATTTTATCGCCTCTTCCGTATGTGATAGGTATTGGTACTATACACATTATCCTTAAAAGACAATTTTTTAAACTGACCGTAACGATGCATCGACACTAGAAACCGAAATCGCCTATTTTGACCTATTTTGACTGCTGGGGTATCTTTCCGTACGTGACAAGGAGTAGGTCGCCCGTCCAACCTGTGTATTTTTTCAGGATCACCCGGTTTCCCCCCACTGCTAGACCCCTACGCGCAAGCGAATTATTGAAATAAAATTGAACCATACGTTAGTCCCGAAATGACCTAGTTTGTGTCGAGTGGTCGATCAACCCCATTTCGCTCTCTCAATTTTAGCACTCCTAACTCTAAAACTAAATGCAAGGAACGGGCCTATTTACAGAGGTCACAATTTTAACCTACATGCACACCTACATGATATACATATTATTATAATCCCTATGGGATATTTTAATTATTTACTGTTATAATATGAATTATCACTTATTCCCCGTTAAATAAATATCGGTCACCGGGTGCAGCTGTACAACTTCAAGGACCTTGGCCTCAAGTGCATGGGACCAACTCTACATTTTCTGAAATGTCAATAAAAGCCCTGGAATGATTTCATTTAAAAAAAATAATCAGAAAGTAAATCTAGTTTTATTTATATGCTATTTGTTGCCAGAAAATATATTTTGTTACGAGTCTAATTCAAATTTAAAAATAAACAATGGGTCTGAGGCATATTTTATTGATATATAGAAATTAATGCAGTGTTCTCATTATGTGATAAAAGAGTGCCAGAAATGTCTCGAAATTCAGCCATTTGTGTATTTAGTATATCAAGTATATGCGTGTATTACAAAGCTCTGATTTGTGTGATTTGTGTACACCCCGCTCCCCCCCCCCTCCTCGTGTCACTATCATGTACATATCAATTCTGCTGCCAACCCACCCACGCGAACATGACTAAATTATGAAACATTGTCTAGTCGTTTGTATGTTACGACAAAACGAGGCCAGCGTGGCTCATTTGCTGCAGAACGGAAGGCCTTGCAAGGATTAGTGTCTAGTCGTTTGGATGGTACGAAAACCCGAGGTCAAAGTGGTTCCCCGTTGGCAGTGGTGAAGTATGGAAGGCCTAGCAAGGACCTGTGTCTAGTCGTTTCGATGGGACGAAAAACGCCCGTCCCCTCGTCCATGGTACAAGGATTAGTGCCTAGTCGCTTGGATGGCATGCAAAACAGAGGTCCCCGTTCTCTCCCTTTGTCTGTGGTTCTTGACCGAAGGCCCGACAACTAACTTTGCGTGCAGTTTTTTAGGTAGGACGAAAAATCGAAATCCTGTGTGCATATTGGCGTGCACGAAAAATAACCCTTTGCATTTGGAATTTTATGCACCCACCCCACCCTCGAACAACGCTTAACATAACATTTTGTTTTCACTACCTACATTGTAAAATTTGTTTGATTTCAGATGACTTAGCCCCGGTTTTTCACAGTGAAAGATTTTGATGAAACTTGACATGCATGTTTATAACCCAAAGATATGGTTCCTTTCGATATTTGCGCATATCGAATCGTAACTTCATGAATTATGGTCCCTGATTGTAAGAAAAATCACTTTATATTTCGCGTGTTCTCTATCTATCTCTCGGAAATGGAATATGGAAATACACAAGCTAGCTAGTGTATTACAGGTTGGTGGTGGTGGGGATGAGGTCTTCTATTTGCAATGATTTTTTGACTACAAAATATACGCTCTAACTCATTACTCAAACTACAGCAAAAAAAAAGCGGATCGGAAACATTCTTACAATAGCAACGCACTTCGGGATTAACTTAGAAATGGTTCCACTACTGATGTCTTCCGCCTTACTCCTGCCACAGTAGTGGCTTGTCCTACGGAGTTCCTTTCCGCAAGTTTTTTTTAGTCAAATGACTACAAAAAGGTTACTGGCCTATGTATAGCTCCCTTAATTTACACATAAACTGACCTAAAACTGCACTGCACATATAATAAACCAATTCCCATTGAAATAAAGGTGAAGCCGTACCGCATAATTATATGATTTGATGAAACCCAACTGCTACCTGAAGTTTCTCGCCTATCGAAGTTATAATATCCGCCGGTGTCATGGCGGCTCGCACATTATAAGAATCATTGCTTTGAAAATGTAGAACGCATTAACACAAAGAAAAACTGATGGGTAACTAGTTTAGTGGTCCAGTCTTCACTATAATTTGTGATAGAATTACTGTTTTAAAAAAAACTGAATGATGTAAAAATAAAAATGGTTGGAGTGCCCAAGTTTAGATTTGTCGTTGATTTCATAAAGATGTTAGGATATAGAACGTTAAATACTGTGTGATTCAACATGGTGGCCGAGGGGTTTAATATGATATAAGTACGAAATACATGTACATGTAGTACCAAATGGTTTATATGTATGAGAGTCAAGGTTTGGACTAAATGTCTTGGGGAAGTAGGGGGCGACTAGCATGTGCCTCTCTTTAGTGGACCGATGTGAGATTGCCCATTGTATTAACTGGACGGGTAGGCCTATTCACCTTCAGTTATGTGTCAATGTCAAATAAGCGGCTTCGTATCAACACGGTCGGCTCTGGGCCGGTTTAATTCTACGTATCTCTCGTAGCTGAGAGAAAAAAGATTTTTTAGCCCAGAGAATATCTTCCGTCAGAGTGGTTGTTGATTCATAGATTCTAATAACCCCTTTTGAAGTTTATATGAAAGCTTTGATATCTGCTATGCAGATCTAGTTATTGTTATTTTTTTTGTGTGTTTTGTCCACAAATCGGATTTCTCAGAATCTAACCATAGGATCGTTCTGAAACTTTTACCTATCCCCCCAAAAATGGGTGGTGGCTGTTGATTAAATATATTTTCAAAACGTTTTACGAATCCGAAATCACCGAATTTTACGAAGGAATGCATTTGACCTACAATGCTGTAACTCTTTGACTATTTGACCTATTTTACTAATTCTTTTTTCTTTGAGTATCTTGAAACATTTACTTCAAATCTGCAATTTCGGATTTTGGCATTTCGAAAATTCGTCGCTGTCATTTCGAACCGGAAGTTATTACCAATTTGACAACTTCTTTAATAGTTGTGCGATTTTCGTGAAATTTAGAATGTTAGTAGATCTTGCCAATGCGACTTCAATGATGTCCTTGGAAATTTTCTAAATTATCTCCCCTTGGTGAAATTAAGGATCAAAGTTTTCAAAAAAATCGTCGAAATATAGGTCAGAATGACCTAAAAAAAAAATTCGATACTAGACAAGTAATTACTGATTCGTACACAAAATATGGAGTTTGTCGATCGAACCGGAAGTGCCACCATCTTTAAACGTGAAAAATCAAAAAGGCTTTTTTGCTATTTTACTTACAGACTCGGGCGTCATATTTTCGGAATCCTGGAAGGAATACCTAAAAATCTATCGGATCAGAATTTTGATTTCGGTCACGTGATGGTCACCATTTTGAATTGAAAATGAAAAATAGAAGCAATTTGAAGGGCCGGGACTTTAGAACACAAGAACTCTCCTTCTAATTAAGCTAGAATGTTCAAACTTGGTGTAGGCGTTCACTAGGTCAATGTCATGATTGAGTTCAAAGATGAGCATTTTTTGCCTAGGGTAAGCAGAGATAAGCAAGCTGATTTGTTGATTCTTTAGGGCACGATGACATTGGTTATAATGAATGGAGGGCGATGAAACTCTTGTCAATCGAGAGGCTAATAGCTGGCCTGTTGTGTGAAATCATTGTATCATTTTTTATTCGAATTTCTCCTTTGATGTTTTCCGTGCCGACAAGGTTGTTTTCGAGTTAAGCTGGATTTGACTTCGCGCATGCGCTACGCTGGAACCAAAGGTACCATGAGTACTTAATTCCGGCGAGCAACTTTTCACGTTGGTACCTAGGTACCCTGAAAATTTCAAGGTGATACCTGCATTCGTTCATGTCGTTTGTTCTTGTCACCTGCCTTTCGTCGTTTTTTTTCTAAGTCAATTTACGGCTTCCATGAGGGGAAAAAGGTGGAATTTCGCCGTGACACCGGCACCGATTGTCCGAAAACCATGAAATTTGGACACAATACGTCCATTACCACCCCGGACTCTGTGCCTTACCCCCATTTTGATCCCATTACAAAAAAAGAGTTTTAGCAAAAAAACGATTTTCGGAATTTAATATTGGTTTTAACCCTGTACCCAGACAAGATATAGATATTATTATAATCCCTATGAAATATTTTAATTATTTACTGCTATAATATGAATTATCACTTATTCCCCGTTAAATAAATATCGGTCACCGGGTGCAGCTGTACAACTTCAAGGACCCTGGCTTCAAGTCAATTTACGGCTTCCATGAGGGGAAAAAAGTGGAATTTCGCCGTGACACCGGCACCGATTGTCCGAAAACCATGAAATTTGGACACAATACGCCCATTACCACCCCGGACTCTGTGCCTTACTCCCATTTTGATCCGATTAAAAAAAAAAAAGTTTTAGCAAAAAAACGATTTTCGGAATTTAATATTGGTTTTAATTAATTTTGAAATTGCAAATGCAAAGAGATTTTATCGCCTCTTCCGTATGTGATAGGTACTGGTACTATACACATTATCCTTAAAAGACAATTTTTTAAAATGACCGTAACGATGTATCGACACTAGAAACCGAAATCGCCTATTTTGACCTTTTTTGACTGCTGAGGCATCCAAATCTCTGGAATTTCTAGCGGTTGGCTGCGCCGCGATGATATTTATCACATACTAAATTGAGAAAAATCCTCAGATATCAAGAACAATAAAAATTCGATAAAATACGGCAATTTTTTAAGCAAAAAACCTTTGATTGTTGGGGGCGGGTTTTGAATTTATTTTGAACGTTCTCGGAATCCAACACTCTTCTATTTTTAATATGTGATAGCTAGAATCCCAAGGTACATTCTGTGCATATTTGAAGGCAATCGGAGCACAGGAACGTTGCCTGGGCAGAGCAAATCAAAGGCTTCTTCGTCTTATGACCTTAAACACTGCGTATAAATTTAAAGTCAATCGGATATTAACAGCAAAAGGGGGGCGACGACAATATACGACCACATTTCAATGTGGGCCTATAAAAAGTAAATCATTGCCAATAGAAAAGACCCACCTTTCCCCCAACAACAACCATGTAATGCACTAGCTATAATGGGGATTTTTCTGGAACACAGCGAAATGGGTCTTTTAAAATGTTCACAAGTGTGTCACAAGGAGGGTTTGCTTCTTCTCTATGGGACACCCGATACCACTTCTCAACGAGGAATTCAGTCACACAGCCAACACCATTTTGTATGTTTGTGTAATCTTTATTCAGTATAAATCAAGTAATACAAATAAAAAAATACTTGGATTGATGAAAACATAATTTTTGAGAGTTATTCATACATGTAGCATAATTGTTCTTATTTAAAAAATGTACATGATTACATGTTTGTCATAAACAACATTAAATAAACAATCATGTTTCTTCACGATAACAGTAACAGTATAACAATTGTATGAAATATATTTTCCTTTATTTTTTTTTATTTTTAGAAAGGCCACTTCCTTGGTTTAAAATATATCATAAATTGTAGTTATCTAACATATATACTATTCAAAAAAAGTAGGGGATATTTGATTTTGGGGGCATAATACTAAAATATGCAAATGACTACGAAAAAAGTCACTATAGAACCTAACAGAAGAAACATTTCCAGTTACATGTGACGCCCAAACGCACCAATAGTTACCGCATGGAATGCAGGTGATGCTTGGGATCATCATGGGGGTCCAACCCAAGATTTGCACGACTCTGACTTTGAATGTTACAGTCATTGTGGCATTGAAGTCCAGGGTGGAAACATCAGTTTAATTGTTTTAGTGACCAGAAAACAAATTTTGATATGCGTCGGCTTACCCAAAATGAAAGGTTACGTGCCCTTGGCATGCTACAGATCGGCACAACACAGGCGGTTGTGGCGCGGACGATGAATGTTTCTCAGTCTGTCATAAGCAGGCTATGGTCCAGATACCGTGATACACAATCTGTACAGGACAGACCACGCTCAGGTCGACCAAGGGCGACAACTCAAGCCCAGGATCGATTTATCCGTACCTTGGCCTTGAGAAATCGTGTCATCACAGCAAATCAGATCAGCGCTCGTCTTCAAACAGACACTGGTGTGAGAGTGAGTGGCCAGACGATTCGGAATCGACTGCATAGGGGTCACCTTCGCGCCCGACGTCCTCGCGTGATCCCTTGTTTGAGAGATCATCACATTCAGGCAAGACGTCGTTGGTGTAGGGATCGTCAACACTGGGATAATCGACGCTGGAGCAATGTGATGTTTTCAGATGAGTCAAGGTTCACTGTTGATTTTTTGGACAGACGTAGGAGGGTGTGGCGTCGTCGAAACGAGCGCTTCCAAGACGTTAACGTCATCAGACATGATCGATTTGGGGGTGGTTCTGTTATGCTGTGGGGAGGCATCACTGTTGCTGGAAGAACGGCTTTACATGTTGTTGCAGGGCGTGTTACAGGCCAGTACTACCGGGACAACATCTTGGCAGTCCATGTTGTGCCGTTCGCACGACGTCATGGCCGCCGTTTCATCTTCCAGGATGACAACGCAAGATGTCACAGGGCCAGGATCGTTACAGGTTACCTCCAACAACAGAACATCACCACAATACCTTGGCCAGCACTGAGTCCCGACCTCTCCCCCATCGAGCATGTCTGGGACATGCTTGGACAGAGGTTACGTCAACGTCAACAACGTCCTGCCAATGTCCAAGAACTTGCTGCTGCGTTGCAACAGGAATGGGACAATCTGGACCAAAATGACCATAGACGTCTCATTAGGAGTATGCCACGTCGGATCAATGCTTGTTTGGCAAACAGAGGAGGATTTACCCGTTACTGACTTGGTTGTGATGCTGTGGTAACTTTGCTGTTTGACCCCGGGTATCATTTTACCCTTATAATGGTCAGTCTGTGCCTTACTTAGTCTAACGATCATTTGGAATAAATCGATGAATGTGAACTTCATTTCATTTTGTCATTTGTTTCTTCGTCAGTTTCATTAGGTGACTTTAATAACACTTAAAAATCAAATATCCCCTACTTTTTTTGAATAGTATACTTCCATGTATGTTTATCTAACAGATTACCACGTCGCCTTATCTAACAGAGAGTAAATGGTATACAATATCAAATTATAATCTACCAGCATTACTTGTTTCAGTAATTTAATCGTGTGTTATTCTTGTATTTAAGTGAGAAGAGTGAATAAACTATCATGGGTTGAAACAAATATATTGGAGTAGAAATAAACATTGTATATTGGTTTGCAAATAAATAATTGGTACAGATAATGCAATGTCATACAACATACTTTTTGGATTCGGTACAAATACAACCTTTTTATCATCAATGAAAATAATGTGATTTCAAAGTAACGATGAATAAAAAAACATTGCTTATATAAAGTACATGTAATTGGGTTCATTTAATTCACTTTGTATCTATAATATACATGTAGTATTAAACAATAAATATATTGATTAATGCCAATTCTATACAAATCTCATAGTTGTATTCATGTTTTCTTTACCATAACAAGAAACAGTACAACAGATTTAGTAACAATATATTCCTTTCTACATCCGTCAGAGTGGTTGATGATTCATAGATTCTAATAACCCCTTTTGAAGTTTATATGAAAGCTTTGATATCTGCTATGCAGATCTAGTTAGGCTTTCACCTTCGGTGAAAGGCTATTGTTATTACTAAGATTAATATTATTATTATTTTTTTTCTTGGGGGAAGCTAGATCTCAGCAACTATAAGAGATAGAGGTTTGAAATTTGATTTTTTGTCGGAAAAGTGGTGTGCAGCTACTGCTTAAAGCTATTTCCAAATTTGTGCGCATAGCGGAAATGCGTCAAATCTTTAACGTGCACGAAAATTGAAAATCGGCCATTATTCTCTTAATTCTCAATGGATTCTTCAGATATTTATATTTTTGGATAGCTGGAGACATTTCTGAGCAGATAGCAGTTCAAAACTGTGGAAATTAGAAACTTTGTCGCTCTCATTTTTTTGGTGAAAAATGGAAAATTTTCAAAATTTTTCAATTTTTTTATTTTTGGGAATTTTTAAATTTCAGTTATATTTTTGGATAGCTGACATCAATCCGATTCCAACAATATAAAAATTTTTCTGAAATATTGACTTTGATTTTTCACTTTTTTTCGCATTTTGGTCAAATCGTAGAGTTCTTATTTTTTTAAAACGGCTCCAACGATTTTTCTGAAACTTCAGGAATATGAAGTCGAAGGACCAGACCAGTCCATGAACTATAAATGAAAATCCCCTAATCACCGGAAGTAGTCAAGAAAGGTATCCAAACTTTGACAAAATTGCGAAAAATGGGTGTCTGCGCGGAAAATGCGATGTATCAACAGGGTTCTTGTCGTTTAGTTAAAGTTTTATATCGTTTAATAGCCAATTGAATTGTCTATCAGATGTTTCTTCAGCGACAAGTTTCTATCAAAAACTAAAAAAGTTATGTGACTTTGAAAAGTAAGGTATTTTGCGATTTCGAGCAAATTTAGACGCATGTTTCTCGGAAACGCCACCTACAATTTTTTTAAAACTTTCTCAGTCGAGAGTCTAATGAGTAGTGTATCTTGTGAACACATTGTACAATTTCTCTAATTGTCATGGGTAGCCGAAAACAGAGATCAAAAATCGAAAACGTCGTATTTTTACGATTTGGAGCATTTTTAGAGGCCTATTTCTCGAAAAGTCAAAATAATTCTTTTTTGGAACTTCTTCTACAGAGAGGCCTATCAGTAGTGTTATATATAAAACCATTGTACAATAGTTCCAAATTTCAGGAGTAGCAGAACAAAGGGATCGAAAATTGAACACGGCACCTTTCATTGTTAAGCGAAACATAAAGAGGGGATACAATCTGTACGTTTTGTCAACGTATAGAGCCAATTCAAGAGTGCTTCTATCAGTGATGATATTTGAACTAAAATTATTTCAACTATGAGTGTTTTCTTCTATCCAAAATATGGGTATAGTGACCCTGTAATAGAAATAGTTGATAGCTGTGTGTAATAATTAGTCTTTGAATTAATATTGTTGCTTCTTTGTCAAATTTATCTTATACCGGTAATCATCTGGACAGAAATCGACGGTTCGCGCTGTTTATAAGAAAGTCCAATTTGTTAAGCGGTTGCAGTAGTATCGAATATTGCACCTATGATAAAAGGCATGACGTTGTTTGGGAAAAAACTCTATCTGTATTAGTGACGTCAAATCTTTTACGTGCAGGAAACCAGAAAATTGGCGATATTTCATTGATTTATTTTTTTTTTATTTCAACAATTCGTTTCCGCGTAGGGGTCTTTAGCAGTTGAAGGAAACCGGAGGACCCTGAGAAAACACACGAGTTTAGACATGCGACATACTCCTTGTCACGTTCAACTGGGGAATCGAAACCCAGACAGTTGACTCAATGACAGAACGTATGATACAGCGCAGTCCCAAAGGCTGTAGCCTACCGTGCAAATTCCAGCCAGCATAATGTATCTATATAAGAAACATTTATTCCTACTGGCGATTTACAAACAGTCCCCAAGGCTAGCCTACCGTGTAATTTCCAGCCAGCATAATGTATCTATATAAGAGACATTTATTCCTACTGGCGATTTACAAATTTTGCATGAAGAAATTAAATTCATAAGAACAGAAACACGACTAATGCACAGTATCATATTGATTATAAAAGTACAATGTATATATTGGTTACACTATATATGTCACAAAACAACAATCATTAGATAGTAATAATTATTTACTAATTATTAAATCATTTTAAGAGGTAGGAGTTATCCGTTGTTTAATTTAACAGTTATATAATTACTTTTCTCGGAAAAGCCGCCAATGATTTCTTTCAAACTTGCTCAATCGAGATTCTACTGGGTAGTGTATTGTGTGAAACCCTTGTACAATTTTTCTAATTGTCATGGGTAGCCCAAAAAAGAGATCGAAAATAGAAAACAGCGTATTTTTACGAGTTGGAGCATGTTTAGGGGTCAATATCTGAGTTATGCTAGAGTGTGTTTTTTATTTATTTATTTTTTTTTTTGGGGGGGGGGGGAGTGGTGGGGATAGTCTTTTGTCATATATCTGGCGATCGTGTGACGCCTTTGCGATCCTGAAAGCCTTCAGCATAGCGCGCAATTCTAGTTAAGCTTTCATATTACATATGAAAGCTTATTGTTTCTGTTAAGATTATTATTGTTATTTTTTTTTTGTGTTTTGTCCACAAATCGGATTTCTCAGAATCTAACCATAGGATCGTTCTGAAACTTTTACCTATCCCCCCAAAAATGGGTGGTGGCTGTTGATTAAATATATTTTCAAAACGTTTTACGAATCCGAAATCACCGAATTTTACGAAGGAATGCATTTGACCTACAATGCTGTAACTCTGTGACTATTTGACCTATTTTACTAATTCTTTTTTCTTTGAGTATCTTGAAACATTTACTTCAAATCTGCAATTTCGGATTTTGGCATTTCGAAAATTCGTCGCTGTCATTTCGAACCGGAAGTTATTACCAATTTGACAACTTCTTTAATAGTTGTGCGATTTTCGTGAAATTTAGAATGTTAGTAGATCTTGCCAATGCGACTTCAATGATGTCCTTGGAAATTTTCTAAATTATCTCCCCTTGGTGAAATTAAGGATCAAAGTTTTAAAAAAAATCGTCGAAATATAGGTCAGAATGACCTAAAAAAAAAATTCGATACTAGACAAGTAATTACTGATTCGTACACAAAATATGGAGTTTGTCGATCGAACCGGAAGTGCCACCATCTTTAAACGTGAAAAATCAAAAAGGCTTTTTTGCTATTTTACTTACAGACTCGGGCGTCATATTTTCGGAATCCTGGAAGGAATACCTAAAAATCTATCGGATCAGAATTTTGATTTCGGTCACGTGATGGTCACCATTTTGAATTGAAAATGAAAAATAGAAGCAATTTGAAGGGCCGGGACTTTGGAACACAAGAACTCTCCTTCTAATTAAGCTAGAATGTTCAAACTTGGTGTAGGCGTTCACTAGGTCAATGTCATGATTGAGTTCAAAGATGAGCATTTTTTGCCTAGGGTAAGCAGAGATAAGCAAGCTGATTTGTTGATTCTTTAGGGCACGATGACATTGGTTATAATGAATGGAGGGCGATGAAACTCTTGTCAATCGAGAGGCTAATAGCTGGCCTGTTGTGTGAAATCATTGTATCATTTTTTATTCGAATTTCTCCTTTGATGTTTTCCGTGCCGACAAGGTTGTTTTCGAGTTAAGCTGGATTTGACTTCGCGCATGCGCTACGCTGGAACCAAAGGTACCATGAGTACTAAATTCCGGGGAGCAACTTTTCACGTTGGTACCTAGGTACCCTGAAAATTTCAAGGTGATACCTGCATTCGTTCATGTCGTTTGTTCTTGTCACCTGCCTTTCGTCGTTTTTTTTCTAAGTCAATTTACGGCTTCCATGAGGGGAAAAAAGTGGAATTTCGCCGTGACACCGGCACCGATTGTCCGAAAACCATGATATTTGGACACAATACGTCCATTACCACCCCGGACTCTGTGCCTTACCCCCATTTTGATCCCATTAAAAAAAAAGAGTTTTAGCAAAAAAACGATTTTCGGAATTTAATATTGGTTTTAACCCTGTACCCAGACAAGATATACATATTATTATAATCCCTATGAAATATTTTAATTATTTACTGCTATAATATGAATTATCACTTATTCCCCGTTAAATAAATATCGGTCACCGGGTGCAGCTGTACAACTTCAAGGACCCTGGCTTCAAGTCAATTTACGGCTTCCATGAGGGGAAAAAAGTGGAATTTCGCCGTGACACCGGCACCGATTGTCCGAAAACCATGAAATTTGGACACAATACGCCCATTACCACCCCGGACTCTGTGCCTTACTCCCATTTTGATCCGATTAAAACAAAAAAAGTTTTAGCAAAAAAACGATTTTCGGAATTTAATATTGGTTTTAATTAATTTTGAAATTGCAAATGCAAAGAGATTTTATCGCCTCTTCCGTATGTGATAGGTACTGGTACTATACACATTATCCTTAAAAGACAATTTTTTTAAAATGACCGTAACGATGTATCGACACTAGAAACCGAAATCGCCTATTTTGACCTTTTTTGACTGCTGAGGCATCCAAATCTCTGGAATTTCTAGCGGTTGGCTGCGCCGCGATGATATTTATCACATACTAAATTGAGAAAAATCCTCAGATATCAAGAACAATAAAAATTCGATAAAATACGGCAATTTTTTAAGCAAAAAACCTTTGATTGTTGGGGGCGGGTTTTGAATTTATTTTGAACGTTCTCGGAATCCAACACTCTTCTATTTTTAATATGTGATAGCTAGAATCCCAAGGTACATTCTGTGCATATTTGAAGGCAATCGGAGCACAGGAACGTTGCCTGGGCAGAGCAAATCAAAGGCTTCTTCGTCTTATGACCTTAAACACTGCGTATAAATTTAAAGTCAATCGGATATTAACAGCAAAAGGGGGGCGACGACAATATACGACCACATTTCAATGTGGGCCTATAAAAAGTAAATCATTGCCAATAGAAAAGACCCACCTTTCCCCCAACAACAACCATGTAATGCACTAGCTATAATGGGGATTTTTCTGGAACACAGCGAAATGGGTCTTTTAAAATGTTCACAAGTGTATCACAAGGAGGGTTTGCTTCTTCTCTATGGGACACCCGATACCACTTCTCAACGAGGAATTCAGTCACACAGCCAACACCATTTTGTATGTTTGTGTAATCTTTATTCAGTATAAATCAAGTAATACAAATAAAAAAATACTTGGATTGATGAAAACATAATTTTTGAGAGTTATTCATACATGTAGCATAATTGTTCTTATTTAAAAAATGTACATGATTACATGTTTGTCATAAACAACATTAAATAAACAATCATGTTTCTTCACGATAACAGTAACAGTATAACAATTGTATGAAATATATTTTCCTTTATTTTTTTTTATTTTTAGAAAGGCCACTTCCTTGGTTTAAAATATATCATAAATTGTAGTTATCTAACATATACTTCCATGTATGTTTATCTAACAGATTACCACGTCGCCTTATCTAACAGAGAGTAAATGGTATACAATATCAAATTATAATCTACCAGCATTACTTGTTTCAGTAATTTAATCGTGTGTTATTCTTGTATTTAAGTGAGAAGAGTGAATAAACTATCATGGGTTGAAACAAATATATTGGAGTAGAAATAAACATTGTATATTGGTTTGTAAATAAATAATTGGTACAGATAATGCAATGTCATACAACATACTTTTTGGATTCGGTACAAATACAACCTTTTTATCATCAATGAAAATAATGTGATTTCAAAGTAACGATGAATAAAAAAACATTGCTTATATAAAGTACATGTAATTGGGTTCATTTAATTCACTTTGTATCTATAATATACATGTAGTATTAAACAATAAATATATTGATTAATGCCAATTCTATACAAATCTCATAGTTGTATTCATGTTTTCTTTACCATAACAAGAAACAGTACAACAGATTTAGTAACAATATATTCCTTTCTACATCCGTCACAGTGGTTGATGATTCATAGATTCTAATAACCCCTTTTGAAGTTTATATGAAAGCTTTGATATCTGCTATGCAGATCTAGTTATTATTATTTTTTTTTTTATTGGGGGAAGCTAGATCTCAGCAACTATAAGAGATAGAGGTTTGAAATTTGATTTTCTGTCGGAAAAGTGGTGTGCAGCTACTGCTTAAAGCTATTTCCAAATTTGTGCGCATAGCGGAAATGCGTCAAATCTTTAACGTCCACGAAAATTGAAAATCGGCCATTATTCTCTTAATTCTCAATGGATTCTTCAGATATTTACATTTTTGAATAGCTGGAGACATTTCTTAACCGATAGCAGTTCAAAACTGTGGAATTTAGAAACTTTGTCGCTCTCATTTTTTTGGTGAAAAATGGAAAATTTTCAAAATTTTCTATTTTTTTTATTTTTGGGAATTTTGAAATTCCAGTTATATTTTTGGATAGCTGACATCAATCCGATTCCAACAATATAAATTTTTTTCTGAAATATTGACTTTGATTTTTCACTTTTTTTCGCATTTTGGTCAAATCGTAGAGTTCTTATTTTTTTAAAACGGCTCCAACGATTTTTCTGAAACTTCAGGAATATGAAGTCGAAGGACACGACCAGTCCATGAACTATAAATGAAAATCCCCTAATCACCGGAAGTAGTCAAGAAAGGTATCCAAACTTTGACAAAATTGTGAAAAATGGGTGTCTGCGCGGAAAATGCGATGTATCAACAGGGTTCTTGTCGTTTAGTTAAAGTTTTATATCGTTTAATAGCCAATTGAATTGTCTATCAGATGTTTCTTCAGCGACAAGTTTCTATCAAAAACTAAAAAAGTTATGTGACTTTGAAAAGTAAGGTATTTTGCGATTTCGAGCAAATTTAGACGCATGTTTCTCGGAAACGCCACCTACAATTTTTTTAAAACTTTCTCAGTCGAGAGTCTAATGAGTAGTGTATCTTGTGAACACATTGTACAATTTCTCTAATTGTCATGGGTAGCCGAAAACAGAGATCAAAAATCGAAAACGTCGTATTTTTACGATTTGGAGCATTTTTAGAGGCCTATTTCTCGAAAAGTCAAAATAATTCTTTTTTGGAACTTCTTCTACAGAGAGGCCTATCAGTAGTGTTATATATAAAACCATTGTACAACAGTTCCAAATTTCAGGAGTAGCAGAACAAAGGGATCGAAAATTGAACACGGCACCTTTCATTGTTAAGCGAAACATAAAGAGGGGATACAATCTGTACGTTTTGTCAACGTATAGAGCCAATTCAAGAGTGCTTCTATCAGTGATGATATTTGAACTAAAATTATTTCAACTATGAGTGTTTTCTTCTATCCAAAATATCGGTATAGTGACCCTGTAATAGAAATAGTTGATAGCTGTGTGTAATAATTAGTCTTTGAATTAATATTGTTGCTTCTTTGTCAAATTTATCTTATACCGGTAATCATCTGGACAGAAATCGACGGTTCGCGCTGTTTATAAGAAAGTCCAATTTGTTAAGCGGTTGCAGTAGTATCGAATATTACACCTATGATAAAAGGCATGACGTTGTTTGGGAAAAAACTCTATCTGTATTAGTGACGTCAAATCTTTTACGTGCAGGAAACCAGAAAATTGGCGATATTTCATTGATTTATTTTTTTTTTTATTTCAACAATTCGTTTCCGCGTAGGGGTCTTTAGCAGTTGAAGGAAACCGGAGGACCCTGAGAAAACACACGAGTTTAGACATGCGACATACTCCTTGTCACGTTCAACTGGGGAATCGAAACCCAGACAGTTGACTCAATGACAGACCGTATGATACAGCGCAGTCCCAAAGGCTGTAGCCTACCGTGCAAATTCCAGCCAGCATAATGTATCTATATAAGAAACATTTATTCCTACTGGCGATTTACAAACAGTCCCCAAGGCTAGCCTACCGTGTAATTTCCAGCCAGCATAATGTATCTATATAAGAGACATTTATTCCTACTGGCGATTTACAAATTTTGCATGAAGAAATTAAATTCATAAGAACAGAAACACGACTAATGCACAGTATCATATTGATTATAAAAGTACAATGTATATATTGGTTACACTATATATGTCACAAAACAACAATCATTAGATAATAATAATTATTTACTAATTATTAAATCATTTTAAGAGGTAGGAGTTATCCGTTGTTTAATTTAACAGTTATATAATTACTTTTCTCGGAAAAGCCGCCAATGATTTCTTTCAAACTTGCTCAATCGAGATTCTACTGGGTAGTGTATTGTGTGAAACCCTTGTACAATTTTTCTAATTGTCATGGGTAGCCGAAAAAAGAGATCGAAAATTGAAAACAGCGTATTTTTACGAGTTGGAGCATGTTTAGGGGTCAATATCTGAGTTATGCTAGAGTGTGGGTTTTTTTTTTGGGGGGTGGGGAGTGGTGGGGATAGTCTTTTGTCATATATCTGGCGATCGTGTGACGCCTTTGCGACCGTGAAAGCCTTCAGCATTGCGCGCAATTCTAGTTAAGCTTTCATATTACATATGAAAGCTTATTGTTTCTGTTAAGATTATTAAGCTTTCATATTACATATGAAAGCTTATTGTTTCTGTTAAGATTATTATTGTTATTTTTTTTTTGTGTTTTGTCCACAAATCGGATTTCTCAGAATCTAACCATAGGATCGTTCTGAAACTTTTACCTATCCCCCCAAAAATGGGTGGTGGCTGTTGATTAAATATATTTTCAAAACGTTTTACGAATCCGAAATCACCGAATTTTACGAAGGAATGCATTTGACCTACAATGCTGTAACTCTGTGACTATTTGACCTATTTTACTAATTCTTTTTTCTTTGAGTATCTTGAAACATTTACTTCAAATCTGCAATTTCGGATTTTGGCATTTCGAAAATTCGTCGCTGTCATTTCGAACCGGAAGTTATTACCAATTTGACAACTTCTTTAATAGTTGTGCGATTTTCGTGAAATTTAGAATGTTAGTAGATCTTGCCAATGCGACTTCAATGATGTCCTTGGAAATTTTCTAAATTATCTCCCCTTGGTGAAATTAAGGATCAAAGTTTTCAAAAAAATCGTCGAAATATAGGTCAGAATGACCTAAAAAAAAAATTCGATACTAGACAAGTAATTACTGATTCGTACACAAAATATGGAGTTTGTCGATCGAACCGGAAGTGCCACCATCTTTAAACGTGAAAAATCAAAAAGGCTTTTTTGCTATTTTACTTACAGACTCGGTCGTCATATTTTTGGAATCCTGGAAGGAATACCTAAAAATCTATCGGATCAGAATTTTGATTTCGGTCACGTGATGGTCACCATTTTGAATTGAAAATGAAAAATAGAAGCAATTTGAAGGGCCGGGACTTTGGAACACTAGAACTCTCCTTCTAATTAAGCTAGAATGTTCAAACTTGGTGTAGGCGTTCACTAGGTCAATGTCATGATTGAGTTCAAAGATGAGCATTTTTTGCCTAGGGTAAGCAGAGATAAGCAAGCTGATTTGTTGATTCTTTAGGGCACGATGACATTGGTTATAATGAATGGAGGGCGATGAAACTCTTGTCAATCGAGAGGCTAATAGCTGGCCTGTTGTGTGAAATCATTGTATCATTTTTTATTCGAATTTCTCCTTTGATGTTTTCCGTGCCGACAAGGTTGTTTTCGAGTTTAGCTGGATTTGACTTCGCGCATGCGCTACGCTGGAACCAAAGGTACCATGAGTACTAAATTCCGGCGAGCAACTTTTCACGTTGGTACCTAGGTACCCTGAAAATTTCAAGGTGATACCTGCATTCGTTCAAGTCGTTTGTTCTTGTCACCTGCCTTTCGTCGTTTTTTTTCCAAGTCAATTTACGGCTTCCATGAGGGGAAAAAAGTGGAATTTCGCCGTGACACCGGCACCGATTGTCCGAAAACCATGAAATTTGGACACAATACGTCCATTACCACCCCGGACTCTGTGCCTTACCCCCATTTTGATCCCATTAAAAAAAAAGAGTTTTAGCAAAAAAACGATTTTCGGAATTTAATATTGGTTTTAACCCTGTACCCAGACAAGATATAGATATTATTATAATCCCTATGAAATATTTTAATTATTTACTGCTATAATATGAATTATCACTTATTCCCCGTTAAATAAATATCGGTCACCGGGTGCAGCTGTACAACTTCAAGGACCCTGGCTTCAAGTCAATTTACGGCTTCCATGAGGGGAAAAAAGTGGAATTTCGCCGTGACACCGGCACCGATTGTCCGAAAACCATGAAATTTGGACACAATACGCCCATTACCACCCCGGACTCTGTGCCTTACTCCCATTTTGATCCGATTAAAAAAAAAAAAGTTTTAGCAAAAAAACGATTTTCGGAATTTAATATTGGTTTTAATTAATTTTGAAATTGCAAATGCAAAGAGATTTTATCGCCTCTTCCGTATGTGATAGGTACTGGTACTATACACATTATCCTTAAAAGACAATTTTTTAAAATGACCGTAACGATGTATCGACACTAGAAACCGAAATCGCCTATTTTGACCTTTTTTGACTGCTGAGGCATCATTCCGGTGGTCCAAATCTCTGGAATTTCTAGCGGTTGGCTGCGCCGCGATGATATTTATCACATACTAAATTGAGAAAAATCCTCAGATATCAAGAACAATAAAAATTCGATAAAATACGGTAATTTTTTAAGCAAAAAACCTTTGATTGTTGGGGGCGGGTTTTGAATTTATTTTGAACGTTCTCGGAATCCAACACTCTTCTATTTTTAATATGTGATAGCTAGAATCCCAAGGTACATTCTGTGCATATTTGAAGGCAATCGGAGCACAGGAACGTTGCCTGGGCAGAGCAAATCAAAGGCTTCTTCGTCTTATGACCTTAAACACTGCGTATAAATAAAAGTAAATCATTGCCAATAGAAAAGACCCACCTTTCCCCCAACAACAACCATGTAATGCACTAGCTATAATGGGGATTTTTCTGGAACACAGCGAAATGGGTCTTTTAAAATGTTCACAAGTGTATCACAAGGAGGGTTTGCTTCTTCTCTATGGGACACCCGATACCACTTCTCAACGAGGAATTCAGTCACACAGCCAACACCATTTTGTATGTTTGTGTAATCTTTATTCAGTATAAATCAAGTAATACAAATAAAAAAATACTTGGATTGATGAAAACATAATTTTTGAGAGTTATTCATACATGTAGCATAATTGTTCTTATTTAAAAAATGTACATGATTACATGTTTGTCATAAACAACATTAAATAAACAATCATGTTTCTTCACGATAACAGTAACAGTATAACAATTGTATGAAATATATTTTCCTTTATTTTTTTTTATTTTTAGAAAGGCCACTTCCTTGGTTTAAAATATATCATAAATTGTAGTTATCTAACATATACTTCCATGTATGTTTAGCTAACAGATTACCACGTCGCCTTATCTAACAGAGAGTAAATGGTATACAATATCAAATTATAATCTACCAGCATTACTTGTTTCAGTAATTTAATCGTGTGTTATTCTTGTATTTAAGTGAGAAGAGTGAATAAACTATCATGGGTTGAAACAAATATATTGGAGTAGAAATAAACATTGTATATTGGTTTGCAAATAAATAATTGGTACAGATAATGCAATGTCATACAACATACTTTTTGGATTCGGTACAAATACAACCTTTTTTATCATCAATGAAAATAATGTGATTTCAAAGTAACGATGAATAAAAAAACATTGCTTATATAAAGTACATGTAATTGGGTTCATTTAATTCACTTTGTATCTATAATATACATGTAGTATTAAACAATAAATATATTGATTAATGCCAATTCTATACAAATCTCATAGTTGTATTCATGTTTTCTTTACCATAACAAGAAACAGTACAACAGATTTAGTAATAATATATTCCTTTCTACATCCGTCAGAGTGGTTGATGATTCATAGATTCTAATAACCCCTTTTGAAGTTTATATGAAAGCTTTGATATCTGCTATGCAGATCTAGTTATTGTTATTTTTTTTTTGTGTTTTGTCCACAAATCGGATTTCTCAGAATCTAACCATAGGATCGTTCTGAAACTTTTACCTATCCCCCCAAAAATTGGTGGTGGCTGTTGATTAAATATATTTTCAAAACGTTTTACGAATCCGAAATCACCGAATTTTACGAAGGAATGCATTTGACCTACAATACTGTAACTCTCTGACTATTTGACCTATTTTACTAATTCTTTTTTCTTTGAGTATCTTGAAACATTTACTTCAAATCTGCAATTTCGGATTTTTTCATTTCGAAAATTCGTCGCTGTCATTTCGAACCGGAAGTTATTACCAATTTGACAACTTCTTTAATAGTTGTGCGATTTTCGTGAAATTTAGAATGTTAGTAGATCTTGCCAATGCGACTTCCATGATGTCCTTGGAAATTTTCTAAATTATCTCCCCTTGGTGAAATTAAGGTTCAAACTTTTCAAAAAAATCGTCGAAATATAGGTCAGAATGACCTAAAAAAAAAATTTGATACTAGACAAGTAATTACTGATTCGTACACAAAATATGGAGTTTGTCGATCGAACCGGAAGTGCCACCATCTTTAAACGTGAAAAATCAAAAAGGCTTTTTTGCTATTTTACTTACAGACTCGGGCGTCATATTTTCGGAATCCTGGAAGGAATACCTAAAAATCTATCGGATCAGAATTTTGATTTCGGTCACGTGATGGTCACCATTTTGAATTGAAAATGAAAAATAGAAGCAATTTGAAGGGCCGGGACTTTGGAACACAAGAACTCTCCTTCTAATTAAGCTAGAATGTTCAAACTTGGTGTAGGCGTTCACTAGGTCAATGTCATGATTGAGTTCAAAGATGAGCATTTTTTGCCTAGGGTAAGCAGAGATAAGCAAGCTGATTTGTTGATTCTTTAGGGCACGATGACATTGGTTATAATGAATGGAGGGCGATGAAACTCTTGTCAATCGAGAGGCTAATAGCTGGCCTGTTGTGTGAAATCATTGTATCATTTTTTATTCGAATTTCTCCTTTGATGTTTTCCGTGCCGACAAGGTTGTTTTCGAGTTTAGCTGGATTTGACTTCGCGCATGCGCTACGCTGGAACCAAAGGTACCATGAGTACTAAATTCCGGCGAGCAACTTTTCACGTTGGTACCTAGGTACCCTGAAAATTTCAAGGTGATACCTGCATTCGTTCAAGTCGTTTGTTCTTGTCACCTGCCGTTTTTTTTCTAAGTCAATTTACGGCTTCCATGAGGGGAAAAAAGTGGAATTTCGCCGTGACACCGGCACCGATTGTCCGAAAACCATGAAATTTGGACACAATACGTCCATTACCACCCCGGACTCTGTGCCTTACCCCCATTTTGATCCCATTAAAAAAAAAGAGTTTTAGCAAAAAAACGATTTTCGGAATTTAATATTGGTTTTAACCCTGTACCCAGACAAGATATAGATATTATTATAATCCCTATGAAATATTTTAATTATTTACTGCTATAATATGAATTATCACTTATTCCCCGTTAAATAAATATCGGTCACCGGGTGCAGCTGTACAACTTCAAGGACCCTGGCTTCAAGTCAATTTACGGCTTCCATGAGGGGAAAAAAGTGGAATTTCGCCGTGACACCGGCACCGATTGTCCGAAAACCATGAAATTTGGACACAATACGCCCATTACCACCCCGGACTCTGTGCCTTACTCCCATTTTTATCCGATTAAAAAAAAAAAGTTTTAGCAAAAAAACGATTTTCGGAATTTAATATTGGTTTTAATTAATTTTGAAATTGCAAATGCAAAGAGATTTTATCGCCTCTTCCGTATGTGATAGGTACTGGTACTATACACATTATCCTTAAAAGACAATTTTTTAAAATGACCGTAACGATGTATCGACACTAGAAACCGAAATCGCCTATTTTGACCTTTTTTGACTGCTGAGGCATCATTCCGGTGGTCCAAATCTCTGGAATTTCTAGCGGTTGGCTGCGCCGCGATGATATTTATCACATACTAAATTGAGAAAAATCCTCAGATATCAAGAACAATAAAAATTCGATAAAATACGGCAATTTTTTAAGCAAAAAACCTTTGATTGTTGGGGGCGGGTTTTGAATTTATTTTGAACGTTCTCGGAATCCAACACTCTTCTTTTTTTAATATGTGATAGCTAGAATCCCAAGGTACATTCTGTGCATATTTGAAGGCAATCGGGGCACAGGAACGTTGCCTGGGCAGAGCAAATCAAAGGCTTCTTCGTCTTATGACCTTAAACACTGCGTATAAATTTAAAGTCAATCGGATATTAACAGTAAAAGGGGGGCGACGACAATATACGACCACATTTCAATGTGGGCCTATAAATAGTAAATCATTGCCAATAGAAAAGACCCACCTTTCCCCCAACAACAACCATGTAATGCACTAGCTATAATGGGGATTTTTCTGGAACACAGCGAAATGGGTCTTTTAAAATGTTCACAAGTGTATCACAAGGAGGGTTTGCTTCTTCTCTATGGGACACCCGATACCACTTCTCAACGAGGAATTCCGTCACACAGCCAACACCATTTTGTATGTTTGTGTAATCTTTATTCAGTATAAATCAAGTAATACAAATAAAAAAATACTTGGATTGATGAAAACATAATTTTTGAGAGTTATTCTTACATGTAGCATAATTGTTCTTATTTAAAAAATGTACATGATTACATGTTTGTCATAAACAACATTAAATAAACAACCATGTTTCTTCACGATAACAGTAACAGTATAACAATTGTATGAAATATATTTTCCTTTATTTTTAGAAAGGCCACTTCCTTGGTTTAAAATATATCATAAATTGTAGTTATCTAACATATACTTCCATGTATGTTTATCTAACAGATTACCACGTCGTCTTATCTAACAGAGAGTAAATGGTATACAATATCAAATTATAATCTACCAGCATTACTTGTTTCAGTAATTTAATCGTGTGTTATTCTTGTATTTAAGTGAGAAGAGTGAATAAACTATCATGGGTTGAAACAAATATATTGGAGTAGAAATAAACATTGTATATTGGTTTGCAAATAAATAATTGGTACAGATAATGCAATGTCATACAACATACCTTTTTGGATTCGGTACAAATACAACCTTTTTATCATCAATGAAAATAATGTGATTTCAAAGTAACGATGAATAAAAAAACATTGCTTATATAAAGTACATGTAATTGGGTTCATTTAATTCACTTTGTATCTATAATATACATGTAGTATTAAACAATAAATATATTGATTAATGCCAATTCTATACAAATCTCATAGTTGTATTCATGTTTTCTTTACCATAACAAGAAACAGTACAACAGATTTAGTAACAATATATTCCTTTCTACATCCGTCAGAGTGGTTGATGATTCATAGATTCTAATAACCCCTTTTGAAGTTTATATGAAAGCTTTGATATCTGCTATGCAGATCTAGTTATTATTAAGCTTTCATATTACATATGAAAGCTTATTGTTTCTGTTAAGATTATTATTGTTATTTTTTTTGTGTGTTTTGTCCACAAATCGGATTTCTCAGAATCTAACCATAGGATCGTTCTGAAACTTTTACCTATCCCCTCAAAAATGGGTGGTGGCTGTTGATTAAATATATTTTCAAAACGTTTTACGAATCCGAAATCACCGAATTTTACGAAGAAATGCATTTGACCTACAATGCTGTAACTTTGTGACTATTTGACCTATTTTACTAATTCTTTTTTCTTTGAGTATCTTGAAACATTTACTTCAAATCTGCAATTTCGGATTTTGGCATTTCGAAAATTCGTCGCTGTCATTTCGAACCGGAAGTTATTACCAATTTGACAACTTCTTTAATAGTTGTGCGATTTTCGTGAAATTTAGAATGTTAGTAGATCTTGCCAATGCGACTTCAATGATGTCCTTGGAAATTTTCTAAATTATCTCCCCTTGGTGAAATTAAGGATCAAAGTTTTCAAAAAAATCGTCGAAATGAAAGCTTATTGTTTCTGTTAAGATTATTATTGTTATTTTTTTTTTGTGTTTTGTCCACAAATCGGATTTCTCAGAATCTAACCATAGGATCGTTCTGAAACTTTTACCTATCCCCCCAAAAATTGGTGGTGGCTGTTGATTAAATATATTTTCAAAACGTTTTACGAATCCGAAATCACCGAATTTTACGAAGGAATGCATTTGACCTACAATACTGTAACTCTCTGACTATTTGACCTATTTTACTAATTCTTTTTTCTTTGAGTATCTTGAAACATTTACTTCAAATCTGCAATTTCGGATTTTTTCATTTCGAAAATTCGTCGCTGTCATTTCGAACCGGAAGTTATTACCAATTTGACAACTTCTTTAATAGTTGTGCGATTTTCGTGAAATTTAGAATGTTAGTAGATCTTGCCAATGCGACTTCCATGATGTCCTTGGAAATTTTCTAAATTATCTCCCCTTGGTGAAATTAAGGTTCAAACTTTTCAAAAAAATCGTCGAAATATAGGTCAGAATGACCTAAAAAAAAAATTCGATACTAGACAAGTAATTACTGATTCGTACACAAAATATGGAGTTTGTCGATCGAACCGGAAGTGCCACCATCTTTAAACGTGAAAAATCAAAAAGGCTTTTTTGCTATTTTACTTACAGACTCGGGCGTCATATTTTCGGAATCCTGGAAGGAATACCTAAAAATCTATCGGATCAGAATTTTGATTTCGGTCACGTGATGGTCACCATTTTGAATTGAAAATGAAAAATAGAAGCAATTTGAAGGGCCGGGACTTTGGAACACAAGAACTCTCCTTCTAATTAAGCTAGAATGTTCAAACTTGGTGTAGGCGTTCACTAGGTCAATGTCATGATTGAGTTCAAAGATGAGCATTTTTTGCCTAGGGTAAGCAGAGATAAGCAAGCTGATTTGTTGATTCTTTAGGGCACGATGACATTGGTTATAATGAATGGAGGGCGATGAAACTCTTGTCAATCGAGAGGCTAATAGCTGGCCTGTTGTGTGAAATCATTGTATCATTTTTTATTCGAATTTCTCCTTTGATGTTTTCCGTGCCGACAAGGTTGTTTTCGAGTTTAGCTGGATTTGACTTCGCGCATGCGCTACGCTGGAACCAAAGGTACCATGAGTACTAAATTCCGGCGAGCAACTTTTCACGTTGGTACCTAGGTACCCTGAAAATTTCAAGGTGATACCTGCATTCGTTCAAGTCGTTTGTTCTTGTCACCTGCCGTTTTTTTTCTAAGTCAATTTACGGCTTCCATGAGGGGAAAAAAGTGGAATTTCGCCGTGACACCGGCACCGATTGTCCGAAAACCATGAAATTTGGACACAATACGTCCATTACCACCCCGGACTCTGTGCCTTACCCCCATTTTGATCCCATTAAAAAAAAAGAGTTTTAGCAAAAAAACGATTTTCGGAATTTAATATTGGTTTTAACCCTGTACCCAGACAAGATATAGATATTATTATAATCCCTATGAAATATTTTAATTATTTACTGCTATAATATGAATTATCACTTATTCCCCGTTAAATAAATATCGGTCACCGGGTGCAGCTGTACAACTTCAAGGACCCTGGCTTCAAGTCAATTTACGGCTTCCATGAGGGGAAAAAAGTGGAATTTCGCCGTGACACCGGCACCGATTGTCCGAAAACCATGAAATTTGGACACAATACGCCCATTACCACCCCGGACTCTGTGCCTTACTCCCATTTTGATCCGATTAAAAAAAAAAAGTTTTAGCAAAAAAACGATTTTCGGAATTTAATATTGGTTTTAATTAATTTTGAAATTGCAAATGCAAAGAGATTTTATCGCCTCTTCCGTATGTGATAGGTACTGGTACTATACACATTATCCTTAAAAGACAATTTTTTAAAATGACCGTAACGATGTATCGACACTAGAAACCGAAATCGCCTATTTTGACCTTTTTTGACTGCTGAGGCATCATTCCGGTGGTCCAAATCTCTGGAATTTCTAGCGGTTGGCTGCGCCGCGATGATATTTATCACATACTAAATTGAGAAAAATCCTCAGATATCAAGAACAATAAAAATTCGATAAAATACGGCAATTTTTTAAGCAAAAAACCTTTGATTGTTGGGGGCGGGTTTTGAATTTATTTTGAACGTTCTCGGAATCCAACACTCTTCTTTTTTTAATATGTGATAGCTAGAATCCCAAGGTACATTCTGTGCATATTTGAAGGCAATCGGAGCACAGGAACGTTGCCTGGGCAGAGCAAATCAAAGGCTTCTTCGTCTTATGACCTTAAACACTGCGTATAAATTTAAAGTCAATCGGATATTAACAGTAAAAGGGGGGCGACGACAATATACGACCACATTTCAATGTGGGCCTATAAATAGTAAATCATTGCCAATAGAAAAGACCCACCTTTCCCCCAACAACAACCATGTAATGCACTAGCTATAATGGGGATTTTTCTGGAACACAGCGAAATGGGTCTTTTAAAATGTTCACAAGTGTATCACAAGGAGGGTTTGCTTCTTCTCTATGGGACACCCGATACCACTTCTCAACGAGGAATTCCGTCACACAGCCAACACCATTTTGTATGTTTGTGTAATCTTTATTCAGTATAAATCAAGTAATACAAATAAAAAAATACTTGGATTGATGAAAACATAATTTTTGAGAGTTATTCTTACATGTAGCATAATTGTTCTTATTTTAAAAATGTACATGATTACATGTTTGTCATAAACAACATTAAATAAACAACCATATTTCTTCACGATAACAGTAACAGTATAACAATTGTATGAAATATATTTTCCTTTATTTTTAGAAAGGCCACTTCCTTGGTTTAAAATATATCATAAATTGTAGTTATCTAACATATACTTCCATGTATGTTTATCTAACAGATTACCACGTCGTCTTATCTAACAGAGAGTAAATGGTATACAATATCAAATTATAATCTACCAGCATTACTTGTTTCAGTAATTTAATCGTGTGTTATTCTTGTATTTAAGTGAGAAGAGTGAATAAACTATCATGGGTTGAAACAAATATATTGGAGTAGAAATAAACATTGTATATTGGTTTGCAAATAAATAATTGGTACAGATAATGCAATGTCATACAACATACCTTTTTGGATTCGGTACAAATACAACCTTTTTATCATCAATGAAAATAATGTGATTTCAAAGTAACGATGAATAAAAAAACATTGCTTATATAAAGTACATGTAATTGGGTTCATTTAATTCACTTTGTATCTATAATATACATGTAGTATTAAACAATAAATATATTGATTAATGCCAATTCTATACAAATCTCATAGTTGTATTCATGTTTTCTTTACCATAACAAGAAACAGTACAACAGATTTAGTAACAATATATTCCTTTCTACATCCGTCAGAGTGGTTGATGATTCATAGATTCTAATAACCCCTTTTGAAGTTTATATGAAAGCTTTGATATCTGCTATGCAGATCTAGTTATTATTAAGCTTTCATATTACATATGAAAGCTTATTGTTTCTGTTAAGATTATTATTGTTATTTTTTTTTTGTGTTTTGTCCACAAATCGGATTTCTCAGAATCTAACCATAGGATCGTTCTGAAACTTTTACCTATCCCCTCAAAAATGGGTGGTGGCTGTTGATTAAATATATTTTCAAAACGTTTTACGAATCCGAAATCACCGAATTTTACGAAGAAATGCATTTGACCTACAATGCTGTAACTTTGTGACTATTTGACCTATTTTACTAATTCTTTTTTCTTTGAGTATCTTGAAACATTTACTTCAAATCTGCAATTTCGGATTTTGGCATTTCGAAAATTCGTCGCTGTCATTTCGAACCGGAAGTTATTACCAATTTGACAACTTCTTTAATAGTTGTGCGATTTTCGTGAAATTTAGAATGTTAGTAGATCTTGCCAATGCGACTTCAATGATGTCCTTGGAAATTTTCTAAATTATCTCCCCTTGGTGAAATTAAGGATCAAAGTTTTCAAAAAAATCGTCGAAATGAAAGCTTATTGTTTCTGTTAAGATTATTATTGTTATTTTTTTTTTGTGTTTTGTCCACAAATCGGATTTCTCAGAATCTAACCATAGGATCGTTCTGAAACTTTTACCTATCCCCCCAAAAATTGGTGGTGGCTGTTGATTAAATATATTTTCAAAACGTTTTACGAATCCGAAATCACCGAATTTTACGAAGGAATGCATTTGACCTACAATACTGTAACTCTCTGACTATTTGACCTATTTTACTAATTCTTTTTTCTTTGAGTATCTTGAAACATTTACTTCAAATCTGCAATTTCGGATTTTTTCATTTCGAAAATTCGTCGCTGTCATTTCGAACCGGAAGTTATTACCAATTTGACAACTTCTTTAATAGTTGTGCGATTTTCGTGAAATTTAGAATGTTAGTAGATCTTGCCAATGCGACTTCCATGATGTCCTTGGAAATTTTCTAAATTATCTCCCCTTGGTGAAATTAAGGTTCAAACTTTTCAAAAAAATCGTCGAAATATAGGTCAGAATGACCTAAAAAAAAAATTCGATACTAGACAAGTAATTACTGATTCGTACACAAAATATGGAGTTTGTCGATCGAACCGGAAGTGCCACCATCTTTAAACGTGAAAAATCAAAAAGGCTTTTTTGCTATTTTACTTACAGACTCGGGCGTCATATTTTCGGAATCCTGGAAGGAATACCTAAAAATCTATCGGATCAGAATTTTGATTTCGGTCACGTGATGGTCACCATTTTGAATTGAAAATGAAAAATAGAAGCAATTTGAAGGGCCGGGACTTTGGAACACAAGAACTCTCCTTCTAATTAAGCTAGAATGTTCAAACTTGGTGTAGGCGTTCACTAGGTCAATGTCATGATTGAGTTCAAAGATGAGCATTTTTTGCCTAGGGTAAGCAGAGATAAGCAAGCTGATTTGTTGATTCTTTAGGGCACGATGACATTGGTTATAATGAATGGAGGGCGATGAAACTCTTGTCAATCGAGAGGCTAATAGCTGGCCTGTTGTGTGAAATCATTGTATCATTTTTTATTCGAATTTCTCCTTTGATGTTTTCCGTGCCGACAAGGTTGTTTTCGAGTTTAGCTGGATTTGACTTCGCGCATGCGCTACGCTGGAACCAAAGGTACCATGAGTACTAAATTCCGGCGAGCAACTTTTCACGTTGGTACCTAGGTACCCTGAAAATTTCAAGGTGATACCTGCATTCGTTCAAGTCGTTTGTTCTTGTCACCTGCCGTTTTTTTTCTAAGTCAATTTACGGCTTCCATGAGGGGAAAAAAGTGGAATTTCGCCGTGACACCGGCACCGATTGTCCGAAAACCATGAAATTTGGACACAATACGTCCATTACCACCCCGGACTCTGTGCCTTACCCCCATTTTGATCCCATTAAAAAAAAAGAGTTTTAGCAAAAAAACGATTTTCGGAATTTAATATTGGTTTTAACCCTGTACCCAGACAAGATATAGATATTATTATAATCCCTATGAAATATTTTAATTATTTACTGCTATAATATGAATTATCACTTATTCCCCGTTAAATAAATATCGGTCACCGGGTGCAGCTGTACAACTTCAAGGACCCTGGCTTCAAGTCAATTTACGGCTTCCATGAGGGGAAAAAAGTGGAATTTCGCCGTGACACCGGCACCGATTGTCCGAAAACCATGAAATTTGGACACAATACGCCCATTACCACCCCGGACTCTGTGCCTTACTCCCATTTTGATCCGATTAAAAAAAAAAAGTTTTAGCAAAAAAACGATTTTCGGAATTTAATATTGGTTTTAATTAATTTTGAAATTGCAAATGCAAAGAGATTTTATCGCCTCTTCCGTATGTGATAGGTACTGGTACTATACACATTATCCTTAAAAGACAATTTTTTAAAATGACCGTAACGATGTATCGACACTAGAAACCGAAATCGCCTATTTTGACCTTTTTTGACTGCTGAGGCATCATTCCGGTGGTCCAAATCTCTGGAATTTCTAGCGGTTGGCTGCGCCGCGATGATATTTATCACATACTAAATTGAGAAAAATCCTCAGATATCAAGAACAATAAAAATTCGATAAAATACGGCAATTTTTTAAGCAAAAAACCTTTGATTGTTGGGGGCGGGTTTTGAATTTATTTTGAACGTTCTCGGAATCCAACACTCTTCTTTTTTTAATATGTGATAGCTAGAATCCCAAGGTACATTCTGTGCATATTTGAAGGCAATCGGAGCACAGGAACGTTGCCTGGGCAGAGCAAATCAAAGGCTTCTTCGTCTTATGACCTTAAACACTGCGTATAAATTTAAAGTCAATCGGATATTAACAGTAAAAGGGGGGCGACGACAATATACGACCACATTTCAATGTGGGCCTATAAATAGTAAATCATTGCCAATAGAAAAGACCCACCTTTCCCCCAACAACAACCATGTAATGCACTAGCTATAATGGGGATTTTTCTGGAACACAGCGAAATGGGTCTTTTAAAATGTTCACAAGTGTATCACAAGGAGGGTTTGCTTCTTCTCTATGGGACACCCGATACCACTTCTCAACGAGGAATTCCGTCACACAGCCAACACCATTTTGTATGTTTGTGTAATCTTTATTCAGTATAAATCAAGTAATACAAATAAAAAAATACTTGGATTGATGAAAACATAATTTTTGAGAGTTATTCTTACATGTAGCATAATTGTTCTTATTTTAAAAATGTACATGATTACATGTTTGTCATAAACAACATTAAATAAACAACCATGTTTCTTCACGATAACAGTAACAGTATAACAATTGTATGAAATATATTTTCCTTTATTTTTAGAAAGGCCACTTCCTTGGTTTAAAATATATCATAAATTGTAGTTATCTAACATATACTTCCATGTATGTTTATCTAACAGATTACCACGTCGTCTTATCTAACAGAGAGTAAATGGTATACAATATCAAATTATAATCTACCAGCATTACTTGTTTCAGTAATTTAATCGTGTGTTATTCTTGTATTTAAGTGAGAAGAGTGAATAAACTATCATGGGTTGAAACAAATATATTGGAGTAGAAATAAACATTGTATATTGGTTTGCAAATAAATAATTGGTACAGATAATGCAATGTCATACAACATACCTTTTTGGATTCGGTACAAATACAACCTTTTTATCATCAATGAAAATAATGTGATTTCAAAGTAACGATGAATAAAAAAACATTGCTTATATAAAGTACATGTAATTGGGTTCATTTAATTCACTTTGTATCTATAATATACATGTAGTATTAAACAATAAATATATTGATTAATGCCAATTCTATACAAATCTCATAGTTGTATTCATGTTTTCTTTACCATAACAAGAAACAGTACAACAGATTTAGTAACAATATATTCCTTTCTACATCCGTCAGAGTGGTTGATGATTCATAGATTCTAATAACCCCTTTTGAAGTTTATATGAAAGCTTTGATATCTGCTATGCAGATCTAGTTATTATTAAGCTTTCATATTACATATGAAAGCTTATTGTTTCTGTTAAGATTATTATTGTTATTTTTTTTGTGTGTTTTGTCCACAAATCGGATTTCTCAGAATCTAACCATAGGATCGTTCTGAAACTTTTACCTATCCCCTCAAAAATGGGTGGTGGCTGTTGATTAAATATATTTTCAAAACGTTTTACGAATCCGAAATCACCGAATTTTACGAAGAAATGCATTTGACCTACAATGCTGTAACTTTGTGACTATTTGACCTATTTTACTAATTCTTTTTTCTTTGAGTATCTTGAAACATTTACTTCAAATCTGCAATTTCGGATTTTGGCATTTCGAAAATTCGTCGCTGTCATTTCGAACCGGAAGTTATTACCAATTTGACAACTTCTTTAATAGTTGTGCGATTTTCGTGAAATTTAGAATGTTAGTAGATCTTGCCAATGCGACTTCAATGATGTCCTTGGAAATTTTCTAAATTATCTCCCCTTGGTGAAATTAAGGATCAAAGTTTTCAAAAAAATCGTCGAAATATAGGTCAGAATGACCTAAAAAAAAAATTCGATACTAGACAAGTAATTACTGATTCGTACACAAAATATGGAGTTTGTCGATCGAACCGGAAGTGCCACCATCTTTAAACGTGAAAAATCAAAAAGGCTTTTTTGCTATTTTACTTACAGACTCGGGCGTCATATTTTCGGAATCCTGGAAGGAATACCTAAAAATCTATCGGATCAGAATTTTGATTTCGGTCACGTGATGGTCACCATTTTGAATTGAAAATGAAAAATAGAAGCAATTTGAAGGGCCGGGACTTTGGAACACAAGAACTCTCCTTCTAATTAAGCTAGAATGTTCAAACTTGGTGTAGGCGTTCACTAGGTCAATGTCATGATTGAGTTCAAAGATGAGCATTTTTTGCCTAGGGTAAGCAGAGGTAAGCAAGCTGATTTGTTGATTCTTTAGTGCACGATGACATTGGTTATAATGAATGGAGGGCGATGAAACTCTTGTCAATCGAGAGGCTAATAGCTGGCCTGTTGTGTGAAATCATTGTATCATTTTTTGAAAATGTCCGGGGTAGCCGAAAAAAGGAGATCGAAATCCAAAAAGTCGTATTTTTACGATTTGGGGCATTTTTAGAGGTCGTGTAAAGTAAAATAAAGCGTGCATATACATATATTATTGATATTAAATATGTCATATAAAAAACTAAACAATGAATCAGCTGTCATTGACAGATTTTATATTATAAGCATGGTCAGTGGAAGGTCAGCGTATTGTCTAACTTGAACTCACTGACTCCGTAACATTATTGTGGGTATGGTATAAGCTGAATTTGATGAGATGCACATATCTCGTATGACTATTTGGTACTTACAGTGTTAGACTTTGTCGTAACGTTACGGTCTCCATTCATCAAATCGTCGTTGGGGCTATAATACGATTTTGAATCAAGTTATTTATCACTGAGGGACTCAAAATTAGGTTTGATGTAGCTCTGCTCATTTACAGTGGCGAATTTAACGGGCTCATGGGTTCCAGCTCCCTCCTCTAGAAATTTCACAGCACCCGCATGGATTGTGGCTAATTTTGTGGCAGAATTTTATTTTTCTGGGGGAGGTACTTCTAAATGGCTCCGACACAAGTGCCTGAAATGCCATGAAATCACGTTTTCGGCCTCCAATTAAAATTTCTTAGCGGGAGCGCGTATGGGTCTTTAGCAGTGAGAGGAAACCGGAGTGCCCGGAGGAAACCCACGAGGTTGAGAAGACGCCTCTATCTCCATGCCACATACGCTCACACCTGGGATCAAAGCCACAGCCACAAGCCAGAGGTGACCGACCAGCTAGAGGTCGAAGCGCGGCACTCTAGGCCATCCCAACCCCCCTTTCTTGTACAGACCTGTGCATGTGTAGTCAATGTGAAAATGAAAAAAAAACTGTTAAAGAGACCGAATTTGATGTTAATACATTTAGTGACAGTGATGATGATAATGAAGATTAACTTTGATGACATTTGATGTGCAGAGTAACTGTTTAATTTTGATTTTCAATGATTGTTTCACTTTAATAAATAATTTCACAACTGTTCATCCTGTTTTCTAACCTTTCCCTTCATTCCAGCCCAGATACACAATTATTTTTTTTAACTTATATCTACATGTATGTTTGTAATTTGACCATTAATCATATCCTAAATAAAATTCACAGCTACATGTACAGTTGTAAAAATACTGTAGTGGCTAATTGAAAGGGAACATGTATGTGGGTTTAGAATGTTTATCTTAGTGGAAAAAAATCATGTGGTTCAATGCTTATAAAGTGCTACTGATCTCCATTATTTCAAAAGCATATCACTCAACTACTGTCAAACATATCCCCTGGCTAGAATATGCTACAAATCGACTCTAGCATGTTCCATACAAGCGATAATTTCTGAGCAAACATCCAACAACCAACCCTAACAGGCCCTTGAGATCCAACAAACAAAATAATTATTGGGCTTGTTTGCCCACACCTGGTCTTATGATTCATACAAGACCTGATAGTCTATCAATTACAGGCATTTGACAGAAAGGGAGATAATTCTTTTTTACCGTTAATGGATTTCCACAATTCTTTATTCACCCATGACATTTGTGTTTTGAGCATTTTTATTTACATCAAAATCTGTCCAATAAACTGTTCATTGCCAAGGATGAAGGCATGAGGTGTTTTACCAACTATTTAATTTTATGTCAACTTCAGAATTGTTAGTACACAAATAGAATTTATTTGACAATTTTGACGAATTTCATCTGGCCCTAAATCAATAAATTGCAAACATTTTGCTTGGAACTCCCAGATTTTGTCTTCCTGGCATCATAAGCTTTCCAAAAATGTATAGTTTTTCTTTTATGGAAGACCATGTAGCGGAGTTGTGTTTCTAAGCTAGCTAGAAATTTTGGCTGCAGGCCTACACCTCCCAAGCTAAATTTCCCTCATGTCATCCTGTATAGCAAAGGCATATGCCTGTCTTAATTAACCCAGTACTAAACACAATTTACTTGTTTAATTTTTCCAGCATTTTTCAGGATAGCTGATGGGATGCGGGTCAAGTTATGCCACTTGTCTATTTAATTATTTACCAGTGAAAAATCGAATTAACTTCACCAAATTTTTACTCATTATAATGATTTTTTTTTTCTGTTCATATTATTTCTATGACATGTGACAGTGACTGTGAATATGAAAGCTTTAATATCTGCTTAGCAGATCTAGTTATTATTATTATTTTTTTATTGGGGGAAGCTAGATCTCAGCAACTATAAGAGATAGAGGTTTGAAATTTGATTTTCTATCGGAAAAGTGGTGTGCAGCTACTGCTTAAAGCTATTTCCAAATTTGTGCGCATAGCGGAAATGCGTCAAATCTTTAACGTACACGAAAATTGAAAATCGGTCATTATTCTCTTAATTCTCAATTGATTCTTCAGATATTTACATTTTTGGATAGCTGGAGCAATTTCTGAGCAGATAGCAGTTCAAAACTGTGAAAATTGGAAACTTTGTCGCTCTAATTTTTTTGGTGAAAAATGGAAAATTTTCAAAATTTTCCAAATTTTTTATTTTTGGGAATTTTTAAATTTTTGGATAGCTGACATCAATCCGATTCCAACAATATAAGTTTTTTTCTGAAATATTGACTTTGATTTTTCACTTTTTTTCGCATTTTGGTCAAATCGTAGAGTTCTTATTTTTTTAAAACGGCTCCAACGATTTTTCTGAAACTTCAGGAATATGAAGTCGAAGGACCAGACCAGTCCATGAACTATAAATGAAAATCCCCTAATCACCGGAAATAGTCAAGAAAGGTATCCAAACTTTGACAAAATTGTGAAAAATAGGTGTCTGCGCGGAAAATGCGATGTATCAACAGTGTTCTTGTCGTTTAGTTAAAGTTTTATATCGTTTAATATCCAATTGAATTGTCTATCAGGGCCCAGTTGTTCAACTTGTGGTTAAATTTAACCATGTGGTTAAATAATTTAACGACATCGTTATATTTAACGACTGAAGAAGTCTGTTGTTCATCGTGTCGTTAAATTTAACGCATGGTTATGTCATCGTTAAAATGGTCCATATTTAACCCACCTAGCAGGGCATCGTTAAATAATTAACCTGTCGTTAAATCAGTCAAGGTGACTGTCAGACAAGTTCTCATGGTCATGTTTCCCACTTTAAACATGAAAAAAGAAGGAAATGAAATGAAACCGTTTAACATCCTACCTTTCTGCCCCGACTGCGCAAATAAAGGGAAATTTTGCCCGGACAGCAGTGCTACGGCCTACTCTGATATTGAATTCAAACTGCCAAGGGATCTTTTACGTGCATGCCAATGTGTACACAGGACCTTCCCAGGTCCTCTGTCCTACACGCCGAAAAATCATGATGAACTTTCTTAGCCAACACCGGGAGCGAACCTGTGACTTCCAGGCTAGCAAGCCAGCAGGCTAGCGTCTCCCGAAAAGAATGTATACAGGGGCACCTTTAATAAGTTCAAGTTAAAAAGATTCCTTCTGAGTTAACATCTTGATACATGCTTGAAGAAAAAGTCATTTACCAATATATGTAATCGTCTTGACATTCACCTAAAAAACGCAACTAATAACCAAAGAAGTGAAGCCACAAGTATTCATTGCCATGTGCTTTTATGCAAGTGGGTCCTTTGTCTAAATCAATGACATTGTGCACAAATAGGCCAGTTTCCCCATTGCTAGGTAATCGTGGCCCAATAGCATAAATCAAAGTTCACAAAGATAAGTAATTAATAATTTACATGCATTAGGATTTATTGTCAATATTGATGGTTTGGTACATGAATATTTAGATCTTTTTGATCTCTTGTATAATATAACCTCTGCCTTTCTGTAATTCTATGTTAGAATCATGTAACTTCTTTATGAAGGCTATAACGGTATGCAGTCTGTGTGTAAAGTTGGAAGTAGATCTTGGTTCACTTGAAAATAGGCCTAGATGTCATGATACGTCTATGTCCTTTAAATATATAACTCCAGGTATCGTAGCACAAATTTGAAATTTCCTCGGTTCTCATTGAAAGAAAAGTATGGTCGACTGGATAAAAATAACTGTTTCAACAAGGCAAATAACCGCCTATAAATATTGGTGTCTAGGCATACAGATTTTCATGGTCATGGTCAAGGATCTTCGCCACCTCAAAAGTAGGCTAGGGTGACAAAAATTTTCAAGAAATTCTGCAAATGTCCATCACACTATTTTCAAATTTCATCTTATATATCAAAACACATCCCTGAAACACATAAAACAGAAAATTAGTCACAAATTAATTAAAACTATTTGGAGGCCTATCCTAATTAGGCACTGTCTATAGGCCTATATACACAATTTTGTTCCTTTTTTGGGGGGCAGCATCACTAAGCAAATTTTACTAGTTTTTATCTAATTCCGACTACCACCTAATTAATAAAATCATTAGTGACAAGAAAGGACTTAATAAGATGAAAATATGGTTATGGCAGCTGAAATACGCGGCCACGGCAAGTACTAGGTGTACGAAAGTGCATTAGCGCCAAACGCCTCATAATAGGGAATGCCAAAATTGACACTTCATTAATACATTATCTATGTTTACATTCATTGACATCACGTAGCAACCATCATTTTACAGGGCTTTTTGGTGGATGTAAGCCTCGAACAACTTTTGTCTGAACGGGAACTAATAAAAATACTGTCCAAAGTCTGCAAATAATACTTTAAAAAGCTAAAAAAAAACCAACTTACCACATTTTACAAGAGGGGAACTTTACAAGCGAAACAATTTTTGTTGTCAAGAGTTACCCTTCTCCAGTCTCGATTAGCAGGCCACAACCATGTCATTAAAGATTGACAGTGCTGCCTAAAAACACCACATGAAGACTAATTTCCCATTCAGCTAAACATCTTTAAACATTAGAAAAATTTTTTTTGCGGATATCAATTGGTTTTTCTTTTGCCCACTCCCCCTGCAGTGTCATCCATCTTTAATTGGTTGCTAGTAAGGAGAATTATGGGATAATTGTTGAATAGTTAAATTTTAACCATACGGTTATCGAATGGTTAAATTTTAACCATATGGTTACATAACAACATCGTTAAATGTAGTTGAACAACACAAATTTAACCACAGGTTATGTAACGATTAGTTAAATATATAACCCATGGTTAAACGTAACCACATGGTTAAATTTAACTAAAAGTTGAACAACCGGCCCCTGATGGTTCTTCAGCGACAAGTTTCTATCAAAAACTAAAAAAGTTATGTGACTTTGAAAAGTAAGGTATTTTGCGATTTCGAGCAAATTTAGACGCATGTTTCTCGGAAACGCCCCCAACGATTTTTTTAAAACTTTCTCAATCGAGAGTCTAATAAGTAGTGTATCTTGTGAACACATTGTACAATTTCTCTAATTGTCATGGGTAGCCGAAAACCGAGATCAAAAATCGAAAACGTCGTATTTTTACGATTTGGAGCATTTTTAGAGGCCTATTTCTCGAAAAGTCAACATAATTCTTTTTTGGAACTTCTTCTACAGAGAGGCCTATCGGTAGGGTTATACATAAAACGATTTTACAATAGTCCCAAATTTCAGGAGTAGCAGAACAAAGGGGTCGAAAATTGAACACGGCACCTTTCATTGTTAAGCGAAACATAAGTGGGGGATACAATCTGTACGTTTTGTCAACGTATAGAGCCAATTCAAGAGTGCTTTTATCAGTGATGATATTTGAACTAAAATTATTTCAACTATGAGTGTTTTCTTCTATCCAATATATGGGTTTAGTGACCCTGTAACAGAAATAGTTGATAGCTGTGTGTAATAATTAGTCTTTGAATTGATATTGTTGCTTCTTTGTCAAAATTATCTTATACCCGTAATCATCTGGATAGAAATCGACGGCTCGCGCTGTTTATAAGAAAGTTCAATTTGTTAAGCGGTTGCAGTAGTATCGTACAGAAGTATCGAATATTGTACCTGTGATAAAAGGCGTGACGCTGTTTGAGCATGGACTCTATCTGTAATTAATAATAAAGTTTTATTAGTGACGTCAAATCTTTAACGTGCACGAAACCAGAAAATTGGCGATATTTCATTGAATATTCAATCAATTTTTGAACCAGTTACATATTTGAGTAGCTGCCATGAACGCGATTCCGAAGTCCCGTGTAAACATTGGTGTGACCGTAAAAGATCCCTTGGCGGTTGGAATTCTATATAAAAGAAGACTAGCGCCGCTGTACGAGCATGTTTAGAGGTCATTTCGGGACTAACATATTGTTCATTATTTAATAATTCGCTTGCGCGTAGGGGTCATTAGCAGTGGGAGGAAATCGGAGGACCCGGAGAAAACCCACGAGGTTTGACAGGCGACCCTACTCTTTGTCACGTACAATTGGGGAATCGAAACCCCGCCAGTTGACTTAATGACAGACCGTATGATACAGCGCAGTCCCAAAGGCTAGCCTACCGTGCGAATTCCAGCCAGCATAATGAATCTATATAAGAAACATTTATTCCTACTGGCGATTTACAAACAGTCCCCAAGGCTATCCTACCATGTATTTTTTTTTTTTTTTTTTATAAAGAATTTATTCACTCAATAAAAATATTATACATCATATCAAAAATCCCATCATCTATGTACAAACAGTGTAAAAATGTACAAAGATAAAAATTAAAAAATTGATGATGGGGAGTGAATAATGTTAAAATATTGTCATTATTTACTTTAAATTGCAATTAGAAAAATAAACAAAGTACAAATTAACTGTTGACAAAAATATTACCAAAAACGTATATACACCAAATAATATAAAACAATAAACATATTTACAAGCATAATACACATAAACACATGTACAATATTATAATACACAACAAACTATAGCTAATACAACAGAATAATCACAATGTGAAGTGAAAAGAATCTAAATTAAAAAGTCAAGAAATTTTCATAATTCAAAAACTAAAAGACAAACTACCATTTTTATCTAACAAACAAAATAAACCGGGATCAAGCCAATATTTATGAAATTTGCTAGGGGTAAATCTAAATTTATCAACAGTTATTCTAAATCTTAATTTCTCTAAGAAATCACAAATTATAGTTTCCGTAGATACAGACTTCTGTTTAAATTTACAATCCTGACGATTACGCCATATAACAGCTTTCGCTAAATTAACAATATACAAAATAACATCAAAAATAAATTTGTTCATTTTAGGAAAAGTTAAAAACCGAATCAATTCAAAAGTTAATGCAATAGAGCCTAAAGATAAACTGTCAATCCAATTATGAATAATTACCCATATAGGGGAGACAACTCCACATGTATAAAATAAATGTTCCAGTGTTTCAATATTATTACAAAAAGTACATTTTTTTTCTAAAGAATGCTTACGTGTAAAAAGTGTCCACATGCAAGGAACAATATCATGCGCGAAACGCCAAGCAAAACTTCTTACATGAGGATCAACAAAATTACAATGAACATTAGAAAATACAGTTTGAAAATTAATCTGAGGCATAATCTTAACTATGAAATTTTGTTTAACTATAGGTTTCAACAATAAATAATAAAATTCTTTAGATGAAGTATGATCATGCCAATTAAAATCCGGATACAGCTTAATGAAATTCTCTAAAATTACCTTACAATTCTTATAGAAACTTGGTACAGAATCACCATGTGGCATATTATTTGTAAATAAGGAAGAGTCAATTTTTTTGAGAGTAAACCCTAGCCAATAAAAAACAAAATACTTAAAATTAGAATTACAACCATTAACAATATTATGTATATGTTTAAGTCTAAGAGATTGAAATTTTAATAAAATATGCACAACTGACAAACCCCCTTCCCGCTTACTACCGTATAAAACCAGACGTTTAAGACATTCAAAACGTTTAGTGCCCCATATAAATTTGAACATTATTGAATTAAATTTTTGAATTAATATATTCGGAACGTCGATTATACTTCCAACATGCCAAAGTTTTGATAAACCAACTGCTTTTATAATATTAGCACGACCAAATATGCTCATATCTCTATCACCATAATCAAAAGTAACATATATAAAAGAATTCAAAATCTTATTAAAATTATCATCTACAGTAATGGATTTCCCAAATTTAACTCCCAAAACTTTCTGAGAATCTACCCAGGATACACCATAGGCCTGATCCGAAATATTAAAATTACCAAAAGTTAAAACCTTCGTCTTACTTTTATTTAAACGGGCCCCCGAACCTCGACCGTATTGTTCATAAACATCTAAAACCCGCTGGACACTCAGTGCTGTTGTGCAAAAACCGGTGACGTCATCTGCATAAGCAGTGACACGAGCCTCGCCGTTATTACCGGGAAGGGAAATACCTTTAATAAATGGATCAGACCTAAGGCGAACCAAAAAAGGTTCTAAAGCTAAAACATATAATAATGGTGATAACGGACAACCCTGTCTAACAGAACGTGTCACTTTAAAAGATTTAGATATAAAACCATTAACGAGGACTGAGCTGGATACATCTGTATATAAAAGTTTCACCCACTTAATAAAAGATTCACCAAAATTATATCGTTTTAAACACGCGAAAAGGAAATCGTGATCTACTCGGTCAAATGCTTTTGCCGAATCTAGATTAACAAATGCGACTTTCAAGTGTTTTTGTTGACAGTAGTCAATTACGTTCCGTATCAAGTGAAGATTAGCAGAGATTTGGCGGCCAGGAACAGAACAAGTTTGATCAAAATGTACGATTTCCCCGATAACACAGCTCAATCTTCGTTGAATAATTTTTGAAAGAATCTTAAAATCTACATTAAGTAAAGATATTGGTCTCCAACATTTTATATCATAATCATGATTTCTGTCTTTACATAATAAAGTGATAACACTAAGTTTTTGAGATTCACAAAGAGAAAAATTATCATAACAAGAATTATAAAGTTCTAATAAAATAGGACCAAAAATATCAAAAAATTTAGCAAAGAACTCCCGACTTAGACCATCAAGACCAGGACTACGATCATGTTTAAAATTATTAAGACTAGTTCTTATTTCTTCCAGAGTTATATACCCATCACAGAGCTCGCTTTCCTCATCATCAAGTGTCGGTAAATCGTGTAAAAAATCGTTCATTATATCATGGTCAATAGGCTCTTTAGTGAATAAATTTGAATAAAAGTCACTGGCTATGCGAATTAGATTCTCAGAATCAGTAAAAGTTTTATTACAAGAAGGATCATTTAATTTAGAAATATATTTATCTTTGGCGCGTTTACTTTCTTTATTTAAAAAATATTTTGACGGTGTTTCGTTGTTATCTAAGTATCGGGCATTGGCTCTAATAATATGACCTCTATCTTTAATTAAGTTAAAAGTTAACAATTCTTTCTTAACAGCCTTAATTTGATCAATATATGCACCAGGATCGGACGATTCAGCGGAAATTAACTGATAAAAACGTTTTTCTAATTCTCTACGTAAAATACAATTATTCTTATTTTTATTTCTACAAAACGACACAATAAAATTCTTTATATCTATTTTACATTGTTCCCAATGGTTACACTATATATGTCAAAAAACAACAATCATTAGATAATAATAATTATTTACTAATTATATAAATCATTTTAAGAGGTAGGAGTTATCCGTTGTTTAATTTAACAGTTATATAATTACTTTTATCGGAAAAGCCGCCAATGATTTTTTTCAAACTTGCTCAATCGAGATTCTACTGGGTAGTGTATTGTGTGAAACCCTTGTACAATTTTTCTAATTTTCATGTGTATCCGAAAAAAGAGATCGAAAATTGAAAACAGCGTATTTTTACGAGTTCGAGCATGTTTAGGGGTCGATATCTGAGTTATGTTAGAGTGTGGGTTTTTTTGGGGGGTGGGGGGAGTGGTGGGGATAGTCTTTTGTCATGCATCTGGCGATCGTGTGACACCTTTGCGACAGTGAAAGCCTTCGGCATTGCGCGCAATTCTAGTTAGGCTTTCACCTTCGGTGAAAGGCTATTGTTATTACTAAGATTAATATTATTAAGCTTTCATATTACATATGAAAGCTTATTGTTTCTGTTAAGATTATTATTGTTATTTTTTTTTTGTGTTTTGTCCACAAATCGGATTTCTCAGAATCTAACCATAGGATCGTTCTGAAACTTTTACCTATCCCCCCAAAAATGGGTGGTGGCTGTTGATTAAATATATTTTCAAAACGTTTTACGAATCCGAAATCACCGAATTTTACGAAGGAATGCATTTGACCTACAATGCTGTAACTTTGTGACTATTTGACCTATTTTACTAATTCTTTTTTCTTTGAGTATCTAGAAACATTTACTTCAAATCTGCAATTTCGGATTTTGGCATTTCGAAAATTCGTCGCTGTCATTTCGAACCGGAAGTTATTACCAATTTGACAACTTCTTTAATAGTTGTGCGATTTTCGTGAAATTTAGAATGTTAGTAGATCTTGCCAATGCGACTTCAATGATGTCCTTGGAAATTTTCTAAATTATCTCCCCTTGGTGAAATTAAGGATCAAAGTTTTCAAAAAAATCGTCGAAATATAGGTCAGAATGACCTAAAAAAAAAATTTGATACTAGACAAGTAATTACTGATTCGTACACAAAATATGGAGTTTGTCGATCGAACCGGAAGTGCCACCATCTTTAAACGTGAAAAATCAAAAAGGCTTTTTTGCTATTTTACTTACAGACTCGGGCGTCATATTTTCGGAATCCTGGAAGGAATGCCTAAAAATCTATCGGATCAGAATTTTGATTTCGGTCACGTGATGGTCACCATTTTGAATTGAAAATGAAAAATAGAAGCAATTTGAAGGGCCGGGACTTTGGAACACAAGAACTCTCCTTCTAATTAAGCTAGAATGTTCAAACTTGGTGTAGGCGTTCACTAGGTCAATGTCATGATTGAGTTCAAAGATGAGCATTTTTTGCCTAGGATAAGCAGAGATAAGCAAGCTGATTTGTTGATTCTTTAGGGCACGATGACATAGGTTATAATGAATGGAGGGCGATGAAACTCTTGTCAATCGAGAGGCTAATAGCTGGCCTGTTGTGTGAAATCATTGTATCATTTTTTGAAAATGTCCGGGGTAGCCGAAAAAAGGAGATCGAAATCCAAAAAGTCGTATTTTTACGATTTGGGGCATTTTTAGAGGTCGTGTAAAGTAAAATAAAGCATGCATATACATATATTATTGATATTAAATATATCATATAAAAAACTAAACAATGAATCAGCTGTCATTGACAGCTTTTATATTATAAGCATGGTCAGTGGAAGGTCAGCGTATTGTCTAACTTGAACTCACTGACTCCGTAACATTATTGTGGGTATGGTATAAGCTGAATTTGATGAGATGCACATATCTCGTATGACTATTTGGTACTTACAGTGTTAGACTTTGTCGTAACGTTACGGTCTCCATTCATGAAATCGTCGTTGGGGCTATAATACGATTTTGAATCAAGTTATTTATCACTGAGGGACTCAAAATTAGGTTTGATGTAGCTCTGCTCATTTACAGTGGCGAATTTAACGGGCTCAAGGGTTCCAGCTCCCTCCTCTAGAAATTTCACAGCACCCGCATGGATTGTGGCTAATTTTGTTGCAGAATTTTATTTTTCAGGTAAGAATAGTAGTAGGCATAAGGTTCAAATAAAGCATAGTATATTTATAAATACATTTTATAATTCTTTATTTCAAATCCATTAAGGGTGATATAAATTTATTCGTACGGGATTTATTTGACTCGCGCTGTTATAAAGCGTAGGGAAATAACTGGTGATTGGTCACCATGGGCCAATCAGGAGCTCGTATTGTGAACTGCTGACCCGACCTTGAAAGTTGTAAACAACAACACACATGTGTAATGGCTGCGCCCATGAAAGAACGTGAATCGACTGATATTTCATCAAATTTACGCTGTATTATTCATTACCAAGGATTTAGAAAGGAACGAGAACAATTATTTACAAAATCTCGCTGGGATAAATTCCGTGAATGTGCCCATGAATGGCTAAAACTTGATGGGCGAGCGAAATGGGTAGCTGAACAGGCGACTTCGGGTGATATAATCAAACAAGGAATTTATCGACGCGCCAAAAGATACTGGATTTCACCCAACATGCTACAGGCCTTTTACAGACAAATTCCGAATTGGGTCTGCCCGTAATCGTATAGATAAAGAAAAATTAAAATCCCCGGCTACAATCCAACCAGGGAATAGCGGGAGTGTAGACGATCTGGGACCTAGCTCTCCAAACAAATTACGCTCCTGAAGCAAAAAGAAAGAGTAAATCGGTGCTGCCTGTTGTGTGTATTATATGTAAAAAACGTGACAGATTTGTCACTGTTGGAGAAAATAGGAAGAAGGATGTATTAACACAGACTCAGACCCAAACAGGCTCAGGTAGGCCTAATGTTAATATTATGTTACTTACTAAATTTATAATTATTACTAATAAATATTAAATATATTCATCCTACAGTTTTTAATTATTGTGTTGTTGTTTTTGTTGTAAATGGAATCAGAAGTGCTACTGCAATCACTGTAAAATTGTTATGAAGCTAGCCAGTAAAGCCCTTTACCCCATTTGTTGATTTGGCACAGTCATTGGTTAAAGTGTTGCACATTTGCTTGCACAAGGGATGAAACATAGAGAAGTTAACTTGTTTTTTATTTTCTTGGCCCACTTGTAGGTGCCTTGCTAAGACGATCTGTCTCTAGACCATTTCCGCTCACACAAAAGATCTGAACTAAACCGCATGCCAGAGTTGACCAGCCAGGTACATGTACATGTAGGCCTCAAAGTGACATTCCCTCCCCCACCCTTGAGCACAAACAACATTCAACGCTATATGGTGTATAATTTGTTTGCAAATTTGTTTGTAGGCCAACTGTTGAAAGCTGCTGAATTGAAAGAGGATGAAGATATTTTAAGGCATATCAGAGGGCAAGATTGTGTGGCCATTGAGGTCAGATATCACCAAAAATGTTATAGGCAATATACATGTACTGAATTTCTTAGACAGTTATCAGAAAGGTAAATATTTGTGATGTTTTTTTTATTTGTATTCTCCGCCTTCTTGCCACTGGTATTATTCAAATAAAACTGAACCATGGGTGAGTCCTGAAATTACTATGTTTTTGTCCAGTGGACGTTAAACCGCAATTCTCCTCTCTATCTCTCCTTGTACTGCTAATGCCTTCCTGTCTTCATTAGCTGGTTTCTGCATGAAAATAAGATGTTAACCCCTGTGTAAGTGTCTTTTTCCTCTGTTGTACGAAATTAATGAGAGTAAACCAAGCTCCAGAATTTTGTTTTAATTGTGTACATGTATATGTTTATTTATATTTTTCACATCGATGACTAGCCCTCCGTCGAATATTAAACCACATACAATATATTCTGTGAAGATGTCATAAGAGAAAGAATCATAAATGGCCAGCAAAGTTGTCTTGTACAGAGAGAGAGAGAAATGGGGTTTAACGTCCACTCAACACAAACTAGGTCATTTTGGGACTAACATACGGTTTCAATTTTATTTCAATAATTCGCTTGCGCGTATGGGTCTTTAGCAGTGAGAGGAAACCGGAGTGCCCGGAGGAAACCCACGAGGTTGAGAAGACGCCCCTATCTCCATGCCACATACGGTCACACCTGGGATCAAAGCCACAGCCACAAGCCAGAGGTGACCGACCAGCTAGAGGTCGAAGCGCGGCACTCTAGGCCATCCCAACCCCCCTTTCTTGTACAGACCTGTGCATGTGTAGTCAATGTGAAAATGAAAAAAAAACTGTTAAAGAGACCGAATTTGATGTTAATACATTTAGTGACAGTGATGATGATAATGAAGATTAACTTTGATGACATTTGATGTGCAGAGTAACTGTTTAATTTTGATTTTCAATGATTGTTTCACTTTAATAAATAATTTCACAACTGTTCATCCTGTTTTCTAACCTTTCCCTTCATTCCAGCCCAGATACACAATTATTTTTTTTAACTTATATCTACATGTATGTTTGTAATTTGACCATTAATCATATCCGAAATAGTAGTTCACAGCTACATGTACAGTTGTAAAAATACTGTAGTGGCTAATTGAAAGGGAACATGTATGTGGGTTTAGAATGTTTATCTTAGTGGAAAAAAATCATGTGGTTCAATGCTTATAAAGTGCTACTGATCTCCATTATTTCAAAAGCATATCACTCAACTACTGTCAAACATATCCCCTGGCTAGAATATGCTACAAATCGACTCTAGCATGTTCCATACAAGCGATAATTTCTGAGCAAACATCCAACAACCAACCCTAACAGGCCCTTGAGATCCAACAAACAAAATAATTATTGGGCTTGTTTGCCCACACCTGGTCTTATGATTCATACAAGACCTGATAGTCTATCAATTACAGGCATTTGACAGAAAGGGAGATAATTCTTTTTTACCGTTAATGGATTTCCACAATTCTTTATTCACCCATGACATTTGTGTTTTGAGCATTTTTATTTACATCAAAATCTGTCCAATAAACTGTTCATTGCCAAGGATGAAGGCATGAGGTGTTTTACCAACTATTTAATTTTATGTCAACTTCAGAATTGTTAGTACACAAATAGCATTTATTTGACAATTTTGACGAATTTCATCTGGCCCTAAATCAATAAATTGCAAACATTTTGCTTGGAACTCCCAGATTTTGTCTTCCTGGCATCATAAGCTTTCCAAAAATGTATAGTTTTTCTTTTATGGAAGACCGTGTAGCGGAGTTGTGTTTCTAAGCTAGCTAGAAATTTTGGCTGCAGGCCTACACCTCCCAAGCTAAATTTCCCTCATGTCATCCTGTATAGCAAAGGCATATGCCTGTCTTAATTAACCCAGTACTAAACACAATTTACTTGTTTAATTTTTCCAGCATTTTTCAGGATAGCTGATGGGATGCGGGTCAAGTTATGCCACTTGTCTATTTAATTATTTACCAGTGAAAAATCGAATTAACTTCACCAAATTTTTACTCATTATAATGATTTTTTTTTCTATTCATATTATTTCTATGACATGTGACAGTGACTGTGAATATGAAAGCTTTAATATCTGCTTAGCAGATCTAGTTATTATTTTTTTTTATTGGGGGAAGCTAGATCTCAGCAACTATAAGAGATAGAGGTTTGAAATTTGATTTTCTGTCGGAAAAGTGGTGTGCAGCTACTGCTTAAAGCTATTTCGAAATTTGTGCGCATAGCGGAAATGCGTCAAATCTTTAACGTGCACGAAAATTGAAAATCGGCCATCATTCTCTTAATTCTCAATGGATTCTTCAGATATTTACATTTTTGGATAGCGGGAGACATTTCCAAGAAAATAGCGGTTCAAAACTGTGGAATTTAGAAACTTTGTCGCTCTCATTTTTTTGGTGAAAAATTGCAAATTTTCAAAATTTTCTAAAATTGTTATTTTTGAGAATTTTGAAATTTCAGTTATATTTTTGGATAGCTGACATCAATCCGATTCCAACAATATAAGTTTTGTTCTGAAATGTTGACTTTGATTTTTCACTTTTTTTCGCATTTTGGTCAAATCGTAGAGTTCTTATTTTTTTAAAACGGCTCCAACGATTTTTCTGAAACTTCAGGAATATGAAGTCGAAGGACCAGACCAGTCCATGAACTATAAATGAAAATCCCCTAATCACCGGAAGTAGTCAAGAAAGGTATCCAACCTTTGACAAAATTGTGAAAAATGGGCGTCTGTGCGGAAAATGCGATGTATCAACAGTGTTCTTGTCGTTTAGTTAAAGTTTTATATCGTTTAATAGCCAATTGAATTGTCTATCAGAAGGTACTTCAGCGACAAGTTTCTATCAAAAACTAAAAAAGTTATATGACCTTGAAAAGTAAGGTATTTTGCGATTTCGAGCAACTTTAGACGCATGTTTCTCGGAAACGCCTTCAACGATTTTTTTAAAACTTTCTCAATCGAGAGATAAATGGGTACTCTGTTGTGTGAAACCACTGTATCATTTTTTTGAAATGTCAGGGGTAGCCGAAAAATGAGATCGAAAATCGAAAACGTCGTATTTTTACGATTTGGAGCATTTTTAGAGGTCTATTTCTCGAAAAGTCAACATAATATTTTTTTGGAACTTCTTCTACAGAGTGGCCTATCAGTAGTGTTATATATAAAACCATTGTAAAACAGTTCCAAATTTCAGGAGTAGCAGAACAAAGGGATCGAAAATTGAACACGGCACCTTTCATTGTTAAGCGAAACATAAGAGGGGATACAATCTGTACGTTTTGTCAACGTATAGAGCCAATTCAAGAGTGCTTTTATCAGTGCTGATATTTGAACTAAAATTATTTCAACTATGAGTGTTTTCTTCTATCCAAAATATGGGTATAGTGACCCTGTAACAGAAATAGTTGATAGCGTTGTGTAATAATTAGTCTTTGAATTAATATTGTTGCTTCTTTGTCAAAATTATCTTATACCGGTAATCATCTGGATAGAAATCGACGGCTCGCGCTGTTTATAAGAAAGTCCAATTTGTTAAGCAGTTGCAGTAGTATCGTACAGTAGTATCGAATATTGAACCTGTGATAAAAGGCGTGACGCTGTTTGAGCATGGACTCTTTCTGTAATTAATATTAAAATTTTATTAGTGACGTCAAATCTTTAACGTGCACGAAACCAGAAAATTGGCGATATTTCATTGAATATTCAATCAATTTTTGAACCAGTTACATATTTGAGTAGCTGACATGAACGCGATTCCGAAGTCCCGTGTACACATTGGTGTGGCCGTAAAAGATCCCTTGGCGGTAGGAATTCTATATAAAAGAAGACTAGCGCCGCTGTACGAGCATGTTTAGAGGTCATTTCGGGACTAACATACGGTTCATTATTTTTTATTTCAATAATTCGCTTGCGCGTAGGGGTCATTAGCAGTGGGAGGAAACCGGAGAAAAACCACGAGGTTGGACAGGCGACCCTACTCCTTGACACGTACAACCGGGGAATGGAAACCCCGCCAGTTGGCTCAATGACAGGCCGTATGATACAGCGCAGTCCCAAAGGCTAGCCTACCGTGCAAATTCCAGCCAGCATAATGAATCTATATAAGAAACATTTATTCCTACTGGCGATTTCCAAACAGTCCCCAAGGCTAGCCTACCGTGTAATTTCCAGCCAGCATAATGTATCTATATAAGAGAAATTTATTCCTACTGGCGATTTACAAATATTGCATGAAGAAATTAAATTCATAAGAACAGAAACACGACTAATGCACAGTATGATATTGATTATAAAAGTACAATGTATATATTGGTTACACTATATATGTCACAAAACAACAATCATTAGATAATAATAATTATTTACTAATTATATAAATCATTTTAAGAGGTAGGAGTTATCCGTTGTTTAATTTAACAGTTATATAATTACTTTTCTCGGAAAAGCCGCCAATGATTTCTTTCAAACTTGCTCAATCGAGATTCTACTGGGTAGTGTATTCTGTGAAACCCTTGTACAATTTTTCTAATTGTCATGGGTAGCCGAAAAAAGAGATCGAAAATTGAAAACAGCGTATTTTTACGTGTTGGGGCATGTTTAGGGGTCAATATCTGAGTTGTGCTAGAGTGTGTTTTTTTTGGGGGGGGGGGGGAGAGTGGTGGGGATAGTCTTTTGTCATATATCTGGCGATCGTGTGACGCCTTTGCGACAGTGAAAGCCTTCGGCATTGCGCGCAATTCTAGTTAGGCTTTCACCTTCGGTGAAAGGCTATTGTTATTACTAAGATTAATATTATTAAGCTTTCATATTACATATGAAAGCTTATTGTTTCTGTTAAGATTATTATTGTTATTTTTTTTTTTGTGTTTTGTCCACAAATCGGATTTCTCAGAATCTAACCATAGGATCGTTCTGAAACTTTTACCTATCCCCCCAAAAATGGGTGGTGGCTGTTGATTAAATGTATTTTCAAAACGTTTTACGAATCCGAAATCACCGAATTTTACGAAGGAATGCATTTGACCTACAATGCTGTAACTTTGTGACTATTTGACCTATTTTACTAATTCTTTTTTCTTTGAGTATCTTGAAACATTTACTTCAAATCTGCAATTTCGGATTTTGGCATTTCGAAAATTCGTTGCTGTCATTTCGAACCGGAAGTTATTACCAATTTGACAACTTCTTTAATAGTTGTGCGATTTTCGTGAAATTTAGAATGTTAGTAGATCTTGCCAATGCGACTTCAATGATGTCCTTGGAAATTTTCTAAATTATCTCCCCTTGGTGAAATTAAGGATCAAAGTTTTCAAAAAAATCGTCGAAATATAGGTCAGAATGACCTAAAAAAAAATTCGGTACTAGACAAGTAATTACTGATTCGTACACAAAATATGGAGTTTGTCGATCGAACCGGAAGTGCCACCATCTTTAAACGTGAAAAATCAAAAAGGCTTTTTTGCTATTTTACTTACAGACTCGGGCGTCATATTTTCGGAATCCTGGAAGGAATGCCTAAAAATCTATCGGATCAGAATTTTGATTTCGGTCACGTGATGGTCACCATTTTGAATTGAAAATGAAAAATAGAAGCAATTTGAAGGGCCGGGACTTTGGAACACAAGAACTCTCCTTCTAATTAAGCTAGAATGTTCAAACTTGGTGTAGGCGTTCACTAGGTCAATGTCATGATTGAGTTCAAAGATGAGCATTTTTTGCCTAGGGTAAGCAGAGATAAGCAAGCTGATTTGTTGATTCTTTAGGGCACGATGACATTGGTTATAATGAATGGAGGGCGATGAAACTCTTGTCAATCGAGAGGCTAATAGCTGGCCTGTTTTGTGAAATCATTGTATCATTTTTTTGAAAATGTCCGGGGTAGCCGAAAAAAGGAGATCGAAATCCAAAAAGTCGTATTTTTACGATTTGGGGCATTTTTAGAGGTCGTGTAAAGTAAAATAAAGCATGCATATACATATATTATTGATATTAAATATATCATATAAAAAACTAAACAATGAATCAGCTGTCATTGACAGATTTTATATTATAAGCATGGTCAGTGGAAGGTCAGCGTATTGTCTAACTTGAACTCACTGACTCCGTAACATTATTGTGGGTATGGTATAAGCTGAATTTGATGAGATGCACATATCTCGTATGACTATTTGGTACTTACAGTGTTAGACTTTGTCGTAACGTTACGGTCTCCATTCATGAAATCGTCGTTGGGGCTATAATACGATTTTGAATCAAGTTATTTATCACTGAGGGACTCAAAATTAGGTTTGATGTAGCTCTGCTCATTTACAGTGGCGAATTTAACGGGCTCATGGGTTCCAGCTCCCTCCTCTAGAAATTTCACAGCACCCGCATGGATTGTGGCTAATTTTGTGGCAGAATTTTATTTTTCTGGGGGAGGTACTTCTAAATGGCTCCGACACAAGTGCCTGAAATGCCATGAAATCACGTTTTCGGCCTCCAATTAAAATTTCTTAGCGGGAGAACCCCCTGACCCGACCCCCTTGCGGGGCTTCACGGTCGGTATCAGCCCCCCTCCCCACCACCATGGTTAATCCGGCGTTGATGTTCCCTCTTGTGCAGCTGCAAAAGAATGTACAAGTTCATTGCCTCATTGTCAAAGATCCCACTTTTCTACCCCAGTTCGGGTAATGAGGTCGAGCGTATATTGTATAGGGGATATTAAACAAGCAAACAGTATGGCTGATGTCTCCCGCCAAAACCCCAAAGTAAAAGATGACACATTAATTAATCGCACTTTCATATATTTTTCAAAAGTATCGAGCAATCAAACTATACTGTAAATTTCATCACTCTCTGTCAGATAGAAATCAAGGTTATCTTGTCCCAAAGCATCGACCAATGAAATTGCCAAGCTGTAGCTCAAAATGTTCAGTCAAGACCTGATGAACATCTACACCAAGTTTAAACATTCTAGCTCAATTAAAAGCTGGGTTGTTATGTTCCAGTACTTCATTATAACCAAAGTTATCATACCCCAAAGCATCAACCAATTCAAAGTCCCGGCCAATCAAGTTGCTTTGCTTATCCTGACTAAGAGAATGCTCATTGTCGAACTTGGTCAAGGTAATATGGTCAAGGTACTAATGTAATGAAACTATACACAAAGTTTCATCAAATTGCTTATCTCTGCTTACCCATTTTAATAGTCCCCTGCCAATCGAAAAGCCCCCCGACCCACCCACTCCACTCCCGTGTAATACATTAGGTTATAATTGTGTTACAAACGTATCACAAGGAGCATTTGAATATTCTCTCTGAGGCATCTGATACCACTTGTCATTGAGGTGTTCACACAGCCAACTCATTTTTGTTTGTTTGTGTTATCTTTATTCAGTATAAATCAACTAATACAAATGAAAAAAAAGTACTTGGTTTAATGAGATTATCTTTTGAGAGTTGGTCATACAGGTATCACTAATCATAATTGCTCTTAACTTCAAATATATACACGATTATGTGTATTCTAAATATCAAATAAAACAATGATGATTTCTTTACAATAGCAGTACAACAAATTTATTCGCAATATTTTCCTTTGATCAGTTGATCAAAAACCTGATTATATTTACAATATATTCTAGGTCTTTGCTCTTTATTCCATTGGTTCAAAATATGATAAAAGAGGCTTATCAAAAAGTTTATATCATGTAGTCTTATATAACAAATAGAACAATGACATACAAGATGTTTCAAATCATAATCTATTTGCATTATTTATTTCAATAATTTGACCTGTGATATTCATGTATAAAGCAAAATAGTAAACATTGAATTTCATTCACTTTTATGTATAATATAGTATTAAACCGGTTAATTATTGTATACAACATTTATTTAATTTCATAGCAACATTTTATACTATTGTATTCATTGTAGTTTTTTGTCATTATTAGCCCAGTCCGTGCATAGCATTATGATGTGAAATCCCATTTCATTTCAATTATAATAGTCTTCATCTAGAAACAATATTACTATTTATATTGGTATGTTACTACCAAGATATAACAATAAAATTAGCAAAAGTATGTATAAATTAATAAAGTTCTCTTTAGTATCTTTCATGAATAGTCAATTGTTCAATACCATTATTTCTCTTCACCTCATGCAAATAAATTGAAATGGGATTTAATGTTCAACTGTTTTACTTCACAACTTACATAAATCATTTGGTGATAAAGAAACATACATTTCTAGTATTTTTTTAACATAGTGTACTATACTATGCATCATTATATAGAAGACATATGAATGAATAAACAAAAATATGGCAAAATGAACAACATGAGAATGATTGTAGAAGTATAAGAACAAAGCAATTGTTTAATATTAAAAATATTTGATTTTCTTCTATTTTAAAGTTACATCCTTTACATTTGTATTTATACATTGTATGCAAAACATAATTAGAGAGAAATGGGTTTAACGTCCACTCAACACAAACAAGGTCATTTCGGGACTAACATATGGTTTAATTTTATTTCAATAACTTGCTTGCGCGTAGGGGTCTTTAGCAGTGGGGGGAAACCAGAGTACCCGGAGAAAATCAGGAGTATGGACAGGTGACTTTACTCCTTGCCACGTACAACCAGGGATTCGAGACCACGCCAGTTGACTTAATGGCAGGCCGTATGATACAGCATGCACACACTAACCATTCGGCCATCCAACCCAATACAGCAAGGATGAACAAATATTAGCATGTTTTAATGTTCATTATTAAAATAGAATACAAACAATGTAAGAATAATTATAATATCATGTATCAAACCAAAACAAATAATTCAATTTCAATAACTATTGAGAGCTGGCTGAAAAATTCTAAACCCATCTGTGAAAGAACTGTATAGAATTGTATAAAGTCCATTGTTTCCATTTATTTTTCTATGTAGTCACTTTTGAAGTGTACACTCTCACTCTTTAGTTAATGATGTTGCATGGCCTTGATGTCTGCCAGGAAGAAATTATCTTCAGTTACCCTTAAAAAAATTGATCACAGCTGACATGACGTAATCATAGAGGGAAAATGATATCACCCACTTATGAACAGAAGTATTGTCTGAATAGCACACCTTTATAATACTTCTATTGATAGTCTGGCTGTTTTTAAGGTAGTCAATCAGCAGAATAGTTTAGGAATCATAAACGAGTGAACCCATCACCTGTCCAGTCGAAAGAACTGACCTGGCTTGATTGGGGACTTGCGAGTCTGGATGCCCATTTCCGCTCACACAAAGGATCTGAACTAAACCGCATGCCAGAGTTGACCAGCCAGGTACATGTACATGTAGGCCTCAAAGTGACATTCCCTCCCCCACCCTTGAGCACAAACAACATTCAACGCTATATGGTGTATAATTTGTTTGCAAATTTGTTTGTAGGCCAACTGTTGAAAGCTGCTGAATTGAAAGAGGATGAAGATATTTTAAGGCATATCAGAGGGCAAGATTGTGTGGCCATTGAGGTCAGATATCACCAAAAATGTTATAGGCAATATACATGTACTGAATTTCTTAGACAGTTATCAGAAAGGTAAATATTTGTGATGGATTTTTTATTTGTATTCTCCGCCTTCTTGCCACTGGTATTATTCAAATAAAACTGAACCATGGGTGAGTCCTGAAATTACTATGTTTTTGTCCAGTGGACGTTAAACCGCAATTCTCCTCTCTATCTCTCCTTGTACTGCTAATGCCTTCCTGTCTTCATTAGCTGGTTTCTGCATGAAAATAAGATGTTAACCCCTGTGTAAGTGTCTTTTTCCTCTGTTGTACGAAATTAATGAGAGTAAACCAAGCTCCAGAATTTTGTTTTAATTGTGTACATGTATATGTTTATTTATATTTTTCAGCAAAGATGACTAGCCCTCCGTCGAATATTAAACCACATACAATATATTCTGTGAAGATGTCATAAGAGAAAGAATCATAAATGGCCAGCAAAGTTGTCTTGTACAGAGAGAGAGAGAGAGAGAGAGAAATGGGGTTTAACGTCCACTCAACACAAACTAGGTCATTTTGGGACTAACATACGGTTTCAATTTTATTTCAATAATTCGCTTGCGCGTATGGGCCTTTAGCAGTGAGAGGAAACCGGAGTGCCCGGAGGAAACCCACGAGGTTGAGAAGACGCCTCTATCTCCATGCCACATACGCTCACACCTGGGATCAAAGCCACAGCCACAAGCCAGAGGTGACCGACCAGCTAGAGGTCGAAGCGCGGCACTCTAGGCCATCCCAACCCCCCTTTCTTGTACAGACCTGTGCATGTGTAGTCAATGTGAAAATGAAAAAAAAACTGTTAAAGAGACCGAATTTGATGTTAATACATTTAGTGACAGTGATGATGATAATGAAGATTAACTTTGATGACATTTGATGTGCAGAGTAACTGTTTAATTTTGATTTTCAATGATTGTTTCACTTTAATAAATAATTTCACAACTATTCATCCTGTTTTCTAACCTTTCCCTTCATTCCAGCCCAGATACACAATTATTTTTTTTAACTTATATCTACATGTATGTTTGTAATTTGACCATTAATCATATCCGAAATAGTAGTTCACAGCTACATGTACAGTTGTAAAAATACTGTAGTGGCTAATTGAAAGGGAACATGTATGTGGGTTTAGAATGTTTATCTTAGTGGAAAAAAATCATGTGGTTCAATGCTTATAAAGTGCTACTGATCTCCATTATTTCAAAAGCATATCACTCAACTACTGTCAAACATATCCCCTGGCTAGAATATGCTACAAATCGACTCTAGCATGTTCCATACAAGCGATAATTTCTGAGCAAACATCCAACAACCAACCCTAACAGGCCCTTGAGATCCAACAAACAAAATAATTATTGGGCTTGTTTGCCCACACCTGGTCTTATGATTCATACAAGACCTAATAGTCTATCAATTACAGGCATTTGACAGAAAGGGAGATAATTCTTTTTTACCGTTAATGGATTTCCACAATTCTTTATTCACCCATGACATTTGTGTTTTGAGCATTTTTATTTACATCAAAATCTGTCCAATAAACTGTTCATTGCCAAGGATGAAGGCATGAGGTGTTTTACCAACTATTTAATTTTATGTCAACTTCAGAATTGTTAGTACACAAATAGCATTTATTTGACAATTTTGACGAATTTCATCTGGCCCTAAATCAATAAATTGCAAACATTTTGCTTGGAACTCCCAGATTTTGTCTTCCTGGCATCATAAGCTTTCCAAAAATGTATAGTTTTTCTTTTATGGAAGACCGTGTAGCGGAGTTGTGTTTCTAAGCTAGCTAGAAATTTTGGCTGCAGGCCTACACCTCCCAAGCTAAATTTCCCTCATGTCATCCTGTATAGCAAAGGCATATGCCTGTCTTAATTAACCCAGTACTAAACACAATTTACTTGTTTAATTTTTCCAGCATTTTTCAGGATAGCTGATGGGATGCGGGTCAAGTTATGCCACTTGTCTATTTAATTATTTACCAGTGAAAAATCGAATTAACTTCACCAAATTTTTACTCATTATAATGATTTTTTTTTTCTGTTCATATTATTTCTATGACATGTGACAGTGACTGTGAATATGAAAGCTTTAATATCTGCTTAGCAGATCTAGTTAAGCTTTCATATTACATATGAAAGTTTATTGTTTCTGTTAAGATTATTAAGCTTTCATATTACATATGAAAGCTTATTGTTTCTGTTAAGATTATTATTGTTATTTTTTTTTTTGTGTTTTGTCCACAAATCGGATTTCTCAGAATCTAACCATAGGATCGTTCTGAAACTTTTACCTATCCCCCCAAAAATGGGTGGTGGCTGTTGATTAAATATATTTTCAAAACGTTTTACGAATCCGAAATCACCGAATTTTACGAAGGAATGCATTTGACCTACAATGCTGTAACTCTGTGACTATTTGACCTATTTTACTAATTCTTTTTTCTTTGAGTATCTTGAAACATTTACTTCAAATCTGTAATTTCGGATTTTGGCATTTCGAAAATTCGTCGCTGTCATTTCGAACCGGAAGTTATTACCAATTTGACAACTTCTTTAATAGTTGTGCGATTTTCGTGAAATTTAGAATGTTAGTAGATCTTGCCAATGCGACTTCAATGATGTCCTTGGAGATTTTCTAAATTATCTCCCCTTGGTGAAATTAAGGATCAAAGTTTTCAAAAAAATCGTCGAAATATAGGTCAGAATGACCTAAAAAAAAAATTCGATACTAGACAAGTAATTACTGATTCGTACACAAAATATGGAGTTTGTCGATCGAACCGGAAGTGCCACCATCTTTAAACGTGAAAAATCAAAAAGGCTTTTTTGCTATTTTACTTACAGACTCGGTCGTCATATTTTTGGAATCCTTGAAGGAATACCTAAAAATCTATCGGATCAGAATTTTGATTTCGGTCACGTGATGGTCACCATTTTGAATTGAAAATGAAAAATAGAAGCAATTTGAAGGGCCGGGACTTTGGAACACAAGAACTCTCCTTCTAATTAAGCTAGAATGTTCAAACTTGGTGTAGGCGTTCACTAGGTCAATGTCATGATTGAGTTCAAAGATGAGCATTTTTTGCCTAGGGTAAGCAGAGATAAGCAAGCTGATTTGTTGATTCTTTAGGGCACGATGACATTGGTTATAATGAATGGAGGGCGATGAAACTCTTGTCAATCGAGAGGCTAATAGCTGGCCTGTTGTGTGAAATCATTGTATCATTTTTTATTCGAATTTCTCCTTTGATGTTTTCCGTGCCGACAAGGTTGTTTTCGAGTTTAGCTGGATTTGACTTCGCGCATGCGCTACGCTGGAACCAAAGGTACCATGAATACTAAATTCCGGCGAGCAACTTTTCACGTTGGTACCTAGGTACCCTGAAAATTTCAAGGTGATACCTGCATTCGTTCAAGTCGTTTGTTCTTGTCACCTGCCTTTCGTCGTTTGTTTTCTAAGTCAATTTACGGCTTCCATGAGGGGAAAAAAGTGGAATTTCGCCGTGACACCGGCACCGATTGTCCGAAAACCATGAAATTTGGACACAATACGTCCATTACCACCCCGGACTCTGTGCCTTACCCCCATTTTGATCCCATTAAAAAAAAAGAGTTTTAGCAAAAAAACGATTTTCGGAATTTAATATTGGTTTTAACCCTGTACCCAGACAAGATATAGATATTATTATAATCCCTATGAAATATTTTAATTATTTACTGCTATAATATGAATTATCACTTATTCCCCGTTAAATAAATATCGGTCACCGGGTGCAGCTGTACAACTTCAAGGACCCTGGCTTCAAGTCAATTTACGGCTTCCATGAGGGGAAAAAAGTGGAATTTCGCCGTGACACCGGCACCGATTGTCCGAAAACCATGAAATTTGGACACAATACGCCCATTACCACCCCGGACTCTGTGCCTTACTCCCATTTTGATCCGATTAAAAAAAAAAAGTTTTAGCAAAAAAACGATTTTCGGAATTTAATATTGGTTTTAATTAATTTTGAAATTGCAAATGCAAAGAGATTTTATCGCCTCTTCCGTATGTGATAGGTACTGGTACTATACACATTATCCTTAAAAGACAATTTTTTAAAATGACCGTAACGATGTATCGACACTAGAAACCGAAATCGCCTATTTTGACCTTTTTTGACTGCTGAGGCATCATTCCGGTGGTCCAAATCTCTGGAATTTCTAGCGGTTGGCTGCGCCGCGATGATATTTATCACATACTAAATTGAGAAAAATCCTCAGATATCAAGAACAATAAAAATTCGATAAAATACGGCAATTTTTTAAGCAAAAAACCTTTGATTGTTGGGGGCGGGTTTTGAATTTATTTTGAACGTTCTCGGAATCCAACACTCTTCTATTTTTAATATGTGATAGCTAGAATCCCAAGGTACATTCTGTGCATATTTGAAGGCAATCGGAGCACAGGAACGTTGCCTGGGCAGAGCAAATCAAAGGCTTCTTCGTCTTATGACCTTAAACACTGCGTATAAATTTAAAGTCAATCGGATATTAACAGCAAAAGGGGGGCGACGACAATATACGACCACATTTCAATGTGGGCCTATAAAAAGTAAATCATTGCCAATAGAAAAGACCCACCTTTCCGCCAACAACAACCATGTAATGCACTAGCTATAATGGGGATTTTTCTGGAACACAGCGAAATGGGTCTTTTAAAATGTTCACAAGTGTATCACAAGGAGGGTTTGCTTCTTCTCTATGGGACACCCGATACCACTTCTCAACGAGGAATTCAGTCACACAGCCAACACCATTTTGTATGTTTGTGTAATCTTTATTCAGTATAAATCAAGTAATACAAATAAAAAAAATACTTGGATTGATGAAAACATAATTTTTGAGAGTTATTCATACATGTAGCATAATTGTTCTTATTTAAAAAATGTACATGATTACATGTTTGTCATAAACAACATTAAATAAACAATCATGTTTCTTCACGATAACAGTAACAGTATAACAATTGTATGAAATATATTTTCCTTTATTTTTTTTTATTTTTAGAAAGGCCACTTCCTTGGTTTAAAATATATCATAAATTGTAGTTATCTAACATATACTTCCATGTATGTTTATCTAACAGATTACCACGTCGCCTTATCTAACAGAGAGTAAATGGTATACAATATCAAATTATAATCTACCAGCATTACTTGTTTCAGTAATTTAATCGTGTGTTATTCTTGTATTTAAGTGAGAAGAGTGAATAAACTATCATGGGTTGAAACAAATATATTGGAGTAGAAATAAACATTGTATATTGGTTTGCAAATAAATAATTGGTACAGATAATGCAATGTCATACAACATACTTTTTGGATTCGGTACAAATACAACCTTTTTATCATCAATGAAAATAATGTGATTTCAAAGTAACGATGAATAAAAAAACATTGCTTATATAAAGTACATGTAATTGGGTTCATTTAATTCACTTTGTATCTATAATATACATGTAGTATTAAACAATAAATATATTGATTAATGCCAATTCTATACAAATCTCATAGTTGTATTCATGTTTTCTTTACCATAACAAGAAACAGTACAACAGATTTAGTAACAATATATTCCTTTCTACATCCGTCAGAGTGGTTGATGATTCATAGATTCTAATAACCCCTTTTGAAGTTTATATGAAAGCTTTGATATCTGCTATGCAGATCTAGTTATTGTTATTAAGCTTTCATATTACATATGAAAGCTTATTGTTTCTGTTAAGATTATTATTGTTATTTTTTTTTTGTGTTTTGTCCACAAATCGGATTTCTCAGAATCTAACCATAGGATCGTTCTGAAACTTTTACCTATCCCCCCAAAAATGGGTGGTGGCTGTTGATTAAATATATTTTCAAAACGTTTTACGAATCCGAAATCACCGAATTTTACGAAGGAATGCATTTGACCTACAATGCTGTAACTCTGTGACTATTTGACCTATTTTACTAATTCTTTTTTCTTTGAGTATCTTGAAACATTTACTTCAAATCTGCAATTTCGGATTTTGGCATTTCGAAAATTCGTCGCTGTCATTTCGAACCGGAAGTTATTACCAATTTGACAACTTCTTTAATAGTTGTGCGATTTTCGTGAAATTTAGAATGTTAGTAGATCTTGCCAATGCGACTTCAATGATGTCCTTGGAAATTTTCTAAATTATCTCCCCTTGGTGAAATTAAGGATCAAAGTTTTCAAAAAAATCGTCGAAATATAGGTCAGAATGACCTAAAAAAAAAATTCGATACTAGACAAGTAATTACTGATTCGTACACAAAATATGGAGTTTGTCGATCGAACCGGAAGTGCCACCATCTTTAAACGTGAAAAATCAAAAAGGCTTTTTTGCTATTTTACTTACAGACTCGGTCGTCATATTTTCGGAATCCTGGAAGGAATACCTAAAAATCTATCGGATCAGAATTTTGATTTCGGTCACGTGATGGTCACCATTTTGAATTGAAAATGAAAAATAGAAGCAATTTGAAGGGCCGGGACTTTGGAACACAAGAACTCTCCTTCTAATTAAGCTAGAATGTTCAAACTTGGTGTAGGCGTTCACTAGGTCAATGTCATGATTGAGTTCAAAGATGAGCATTTTTTGCCTAGGGTAAGCAGAGATAAGCAAGCTGATTTGTTGATTCTTTAGGGCACGATGACATTGGTTATAATGAATGGAGGGCGATGAAACTCTTGTCAATCGAGAGGCTAATAGCTGGCCTGTTGTGTGAAATCATTGTATCATTTTTTATTCGAATTTCTCCTTTGATGTTTTCCGTGCCGACAAGGTTGTTTTCGAGTTTAGCTGGATTTGACTTCGCGCATGCGCTACGCTGGAACCAAAGGTACCATGAGTACTAAATTCCGGCGAGCAACTTTTCACGTTGGTACCTAGGTACCCTGAAAATTTCAAGGTGATACCTGCATTCGTTCAAGTCGTTTGTTCTTGTCACCTGCCTTTCGTCGTTTTTTTTCTAAGTCAATTTACGGCTTCCATGAGGGGAAAAAAGTGGAATTTCGCCGTGACACCGGCACCGATTGTCCGAAAACCATGAAATTTGGACACAATACGCCCATTACCACCCCGGACTCTGTGCCTTACTCCCATTTTGACCGATTAAAAAAAAAAAAGTTTTAGCAAAAAAACGATTTTCGGAATTTAATATTGGTTTTAATTAATTTTGAAATTGCAAATGCAAAGAGATTTTATCGCCTCTTCCGTATGTGATAGGTACTGGTACTATACACATTATCCTTAAAAGACAATTTTTTAAAATGACCGTAACGATGTATCGACACTAGAAACCGAAATCGCCTATTTTGACCTTTTTTGACTGCTGAGGCATCCTTCCGGTGGTCCAAATCTCTGGAATTTCTAGCGGTTGGCTGCGCCGCGATGATATTTATCACATACTAAATTGAGAAAAATCCTCAGATATCAAGAACAATAAAAATTCGATAAAATACGGCAATTTTTTAAGCAAAAAACCTTTGATTGTTGGGGGCGGGTTTTGAATTTATTTTGAACGTTCTCGGAATCCAACACTCTTCTATTTTCAATATGTGATAGCTAGAATCCCAAGGTACATTCTGTGCATATTTGAAGGCAATCGGAGCACAGGAACGTTGCCTGGGCAGAGCAAATCAAAGGCTTCTTCGTCTTATGACCTTAAACACTGCGTATAAATTTAAAGTCAATCGGATATTAACAGCAAAAGGGGGGCGACGACAATATACGACCACATTTCAATGTGGGCCTATAAAAAGTAAATCATTGCCAATAGAAAAGACCCACCTTTCCCCCAACAACAACCATGTAATGCACTAGCTATAATGGGGATTTTTCTGGAACACAGCGAAATGGGTCTTTTAAAATGTTCACAAGTGTATCACAAGGAGGGTTTGCTTCTTCTCTATGGGACACCCGATACCACTTCTCAACGAGGAATTCAGTCACACAGCCAACACCATTTTGTATGTTTGTGTAATCTTTATTCAGTATAAATCAAGTAATACAAATAAAAAAATACTTGGATTGATGAAAACATAATTTTTGAGAGTTATTCATACATGTAGCATAATTGTTCTTATTTAAAAAATGTACATGATTACATGTTTGTCATAAACAACATTAAATAAACAATCATGTTTCTTCACGATAACAGTAACAGTATAACAATTGTATGAAATATATTTTCCTTTATTTTTTTTTATTTTTAGAAAGGCCACTTCCTTGGTTTAAAATATATCATAAATTGTAGTTATCTAACATATACTTCCATGTATGTTTAGCTAACAGATTACCACGTCGCCTTATCTAACAGAGAGTAAATGGTATACAATATCAAATTATAATCTACCAGCATTACTTGTTTCAGTAATTTAATCGTGTGTTATTCTTGTATTTAAGTGAGAAGAGTGAATAAACTATCATGGGTTGAAACAAGTTTTTTTTAGTCAAATGACTACAAAAAGGTTACTGGCCTATGTATAGCTCCCTTAATTTACACATAAACTGACCTAAAACTGCACTGCACATATAATAAACCAATTCCCATTGAAATAAAGGTGAAGCCGTACCGCATAATTATATGATTTGATGAAACCCAACTGCTACCTGAAGTTTCTCGCCTATCGAAGTTATAATATCCGCCGGTGTCATGGCGGCTCGCACATTATAAGAATCATTGCTTTGAAAATGTAGAACGCATTAACACAAAGAAAAACTGATGGGTAACTAGTTTATTGTGGTCCAGTCTTCACTATAATTTGTGATAGAATTACTTATTTAAAAAAAACTGAATGATGTAAAAATAAAAATGGTTGGAGTGCCCAAGTTTAGATTTGTCGTTGATTTCATAAAGATGTTAGGATATAGAACGTTAAATACTGTGTGATTCAACATGGCGGCCGAGGGGTTTAATATGATATAAGTACGAAATACATGTACATGTAGTACCAAATGGTTTATATGTATGAGAGTCAAGGTTTGGACTAAATGTCTTGGGGAAGTAGGGGGCGACTAGCATGTGCCTCTCTTTAGTGGACCGATGTGAGATTGCCCATTGTATTAACTGGACGGGTAGGCCTATTCACCTTCAGTTATGTGTCAATGTCAAATAAGCGGCTTCGTATCAACACGGTCGGCTCTGGGCCGGTTTAATTCTACGTATCTCTCGTAGCTGAGAGAAAAAAGATTTTTTAGCCCAGAGAATATCTTCCGTCAGAGTGGTTGTTGATTCATAGATTCTAATAACCCCTTTTGAAGTTTATATGAAAGCTTTGATATCTGCTATGCAGATCTAGTTAAGCTTTCATATTACATATGAAAGCTTATTGTTTCTGTTAAGATTATTATTGTTATTTTTTTTTTGTGTTCATATTACATATGAAAGCTTATTGTTTCTGTTAAGATTATTATTGTTATTTTTTTTTTGTGTTTTGTCCACAAATCGGATTTCTCAGAATCTAACCATAGGATCGTTCTGAAACTTTTACCTATCCCCCCAAAAATTGGTGGTGGCTGTTGATTAAATATATTTTCAAAACGTTTTACGAATCCGAAATCACCGAATTTTACGAAGGAATGCATTTGACCTACAATGCTGTAACTCTGTGACTATTTGACCTATTTTACTAATTCTTTTTTCTTTGAGTATCTTGAAACATTTACTTCAAATCTGCAATTTCGGATTTTTTCATTTCGAAAATTCGTTGCTGTCATTTCGAACCGGAAGTTATTACCAATTTGACAACTTCTTTAATAGTTGTGCGATTTTCGTGAAATTTAGAATGTTAGTAGATCTTGCCAATGCGACTTCAATGATGTCCTTGGAAATTTTCTAAATTATCTCCCCTTGGTGAAATTAAGGATCAAAGTTTTCAAAAAAATCGTCGAAATATAGGTCAGATTGACCTAAAAAAAAAATTCGATACTAGACAAGTAATTACTGATTCGTACACAAAATATGGAGTTTGTTGATCGAACCGGAAGTGCCACCATCTTTAAACGTGAAAAATCAAAAAGGCTTTTTTGCTATTTTACTTACAGACTCGGGCGTCATATTTTCGGAATCCTGGAAGGAATACCTAAAAATCTATCGGATCAGAATTTTGATTTCGGTCACGTGATGGTCACCATTTTGAATTGAAAATGAAAAATAGAAGCAATTTGAAGGGCCGGGACTTTGGAACACAAGAACTCTCCTTCTAATTAAGCTAGAATGTTCAAACTTGGTGTAGGCGTTCACTAGGTCAATGTCATGATTGAGTTCAAAGATGAGCATTTTTTGCCTAGGGTAAGCAGAGATAAGCAAGCTGATTTGTTGATTCTTTAGGGCACGATGACATTGGTTATAATGAATGGAGGGCGATGAAACTCTTGTCAATCGAGAGGCTAATAGCTGGCCTGTTGTGTGAAATCATTGTATCATTTTTTATTCGAATTTCTCCTTTGATGTTTTCCGTGCCGACAAGGTTGTTTTCGAGTTTAGCTGGATTTGACTTCGCGCATGCGCTACGCTGGAACCAAAGGTACCATGAGTACTAAATTCCGGCGAGCAACTTTTCACGTTGGTACCTAGGTACCCTGAAAATTTCAAGGTGATACCTGCATTCGTTCAAGTCGTTTGTTCTTGTCACCTGCCTTTCGTCGTTTTTTTTTTCTAAGTCAATTTACGGCTTCCATGAGGGGAAAAAAGTGGAATTTCGCCGTGACACCGGCACCGATTGTCCGAAAACCATGAAATTTGGACACAATACGCCCATTACCACCCCGGACTCTGTGCTTTACCCCCATTTTGATCCCATTAAAAAAAAAGAGTTTTAGCAAAAAAACGATTTTCGGAATTTAATACTGGATTTAACCCTGTAATACCCAGACATGATATATTATTATAATCCCTATGATATATTTTAATTATTTACTGCTATTATATGAATTATCACTTATTCCCCGTTAAATAAATATCGGTCACCTGGTGCCGCTGTACAACTTAAAGGACACTGGCCTCAAGTCAATTTACGGAGAGAGAGAGAGAGAGAGAGAGAAATGGGGTTTAACGTCCACTCGACACAAACTAGGTCATTTCGGGACCAACATATGGTTTAATTTTATTTCAATAATTCGCTTGCGCGTAGGGGTCTTTAGCAGTGGGAGGAAACCGGAGGACCCGGAGAAAACCCACAAGGTTGGACAGGCGACCCTACTCCTTGCGTCAATTTACGGCTTCCATGAGGGGAAAAAAGTTCTTGTCACCTGCCTTTCGTCGTTTTTTTTTTCTAAGTCAATTTACGGCTTCCATGAGGGGAAAAAAGTGGAATTTCGCCGTGACACCGGCACCGATTGTCCGAAAACCATGAAATTTGGACACAATACGTCCATTACCACCCCGGACTCTGTGCCTTACCCCCATTTTGATCCCATTAAAAAAAAAGAGTTTTAGCAAAAAAACGATTTTCGGAATTTAATATTGGTTTTAACCCTGTACCCAGACAAGATATAGATATTATTATAATCCCTATGAAATATTTTAATTATTTACTGCTATAATATGAATTATCACTTATTCCCCGTTAAATAAATATCGGTCACCGGGTGCAGCTGTACAACTTCAAGGACCCTGGCTTCAAGTCAATTTACGGCTTCCATGAGGGGAAAAAAGTGGAATTTCGCCGTGACACCGGCACCGATTGTCCGAAAACCATGAAATTTGGACACAATACGCCCATTACCACCCCGGACTCTGTGCCTTACTCCCATTTTGATCCGATTAAAAAAAAAAAAGTTTTAGCAAAAAAACCATTTTCGGAATTTAATATTGGTTTTAATTAATTTTGAAATTGCAAATGCAAAGAGATTTTATCGCCTCTTCCGTATGTGATAGGTACTGGTACTATACACATTATCCTTAAAAGACAATTTTTTAAAATGACCGTAAAGATGTATCGACACTAGAAACCGAAATCGCCTATTTTGACCTTTTTTGACTGCTGAGGCATCATTCCGGTGGTCCAAATCTCTGGAATTTCTAGCGGTTGGCTGCGCCGCGATGATATTTATCACATACTAAATTGAGAAAAATCCTCAGATATCAAGAACAATAAAAATTCGATAAAATACGGCAATTTTTTAAGCAAAAAACCTTTGATTGTTGGGGGCGGGTTTTGAATTTATTTTGAACGTTCTCGGAATCCAACACTCTTCTATTTTTAATATGTGATAGCTAGAATCCCAAGGTACATTCTGTGCATATTTGAAGGCAATCGGAGCACAGGAACGTTGCCTGGGCAGAGCAAATCAAAGGCTTCTTCGTCTTATGACCTTAAACACTGCGTATAAATTTAAAGTCAATCGGATATTAACAGTAAAAGGGGGGCGACGACAATATACGACCACATTTCAATGTGGGCCTATAAAAAGTAAATCATTGCCAATAGAAAAGACCCACCTTTCCCCCAACAACAACCATGTAATGCACTAGCTATAATGGGGATTTTTCTGGAACACAGCGAAATGGGTCTTTTAAAATGTACACAAGTGTATCACAAGGAGGGTTTGCTTCTTCTCTATGGGACACCCGATACCACTTCTCAACGAGGAATTCCGTCACACAGCCAACACCATTTTGTATGTTTGTGTAATCTTTATTCAGTATAAATCAAGTAATACAAATAAAAAAATACTTGGATTGATGAAAACATAATTTTTGAGAGTTATTCATACATGTAGCATAATTGTTCTTATTTAAAAAATGTACATGATTACATGTTTGTCATAAACAACATTAAATAAACAATCATGTTTCTTCACGATAACAGTAACAGTATAACAATTGTATGAAATATATTTTCCTTTATTTTTTTTTATTTTTAGAAAGGCCACTTCCTTGGTTTAAAATATATCATAAATTGTAGTTATCTAACATATACTTCCATGTATGTTTATCTAACAGATTACCACGTCGCCTTATCTAACAGAGAGTAAATGGTATACAATATCAAATTATAATCTACCAGCATTACTTGTTTCAGTAATTTAATCGTGTGTTATTCTTGTATTTAAGTGAGAAGAGTGAATAAACTATCATGGGTTGAAACAAATATATTGGAGTAGAAATAAACATTGTATATTGGTTTGCAAATAAATAATTGGTACAGATAATGCAATGTCATACAACATACTTTTTGGATTCGGTACAAATACAACCTTTTTATCATCAATGAAAATAATGTGATTTCAAAGTAACGATGAATAAAAAAACATTGCTTATATAAAGTACATGTAATTGGGTTCATTTAATTCACTTTGTATCTATAATATACATGTAGTATTAAACAATAAATATATTGATTAATGCCAATTCTATACAAATCTCATAGTTGTATTCATGTTTTCTTTACCATAACAAGAAACAGTACAACAGATTTAGTAACAATATATTCCTTTCTACATCCGTCAGAGTGGTTGATGATTCATACATTCTAATAACCCCTTTTGAAGTTTATATGAAAGCTTTGATATCTGCTATGCAGATCTAGTTTTTTTTTTGTGTTTTGTCCACAAATCGGATTTCTCAGAATCTAACCATAGGATCGTTCTGAAACTTTTACCTATCCCCCCAAAAATGAGTGGTGGCTGTTGATTAAATATATTTTCAAAACGTTTTACGAATCCGAAATCACCGAATTTTACGAAGGAATGCATTTGACCTACAATGCTGTAACTTTGTGACTATTTGACCTATTTTACTAACTCTTTTTTCTTTGAGTATCTTGAAACATTTACTTCAAATCTGCAATTTCGGATTTTGGCATTTCGAAAATTCGTCGCTGTCATTTCGAACCGGAAGTTATTACCAATTTGACAACTTCTTTAATAGTTGTGCGATTTTCGTGAAATTTAGAATGTTAGTAGATCTTGCCAATGCGACTTCAATGATGTCCTTGGAAATTTTCTAAATTATCTCCCCTTGGTGAAATTAAGGATCAAACTTTTCAAAAAAATCGACGAAATATAGGTCAGATTGCCTTGAAATTTTTTTTCTGTACTAGCTAAGACAGTACTGATGAGTACACAAAATATGGAGTTTGTCGAGCAAACCGGAAGTGCCACTATCTCAAAATGTGAAAAGTCCATACGGCTTTTGCAATATTTTACTTAAAGACATAAGAGTTACATTTTCTGAATGCTTGAAGGGAAGCCTAAAAATCTATCGGTTTAGAATTTTGATTTAGGTCAACTGATGGACGCCATTTTGAAATGAAAATGAAAATTAGTGAAAAATCCACATTTATGGGCTTGAAAACATACACAATTGGTCGTGGCTTAGAGAATCTGTCTCCTATTACCGAAATTAATACATTTGAGGATAGCCTGGATCATGGTCGAATGTTTGGTATTTGAATATTTCAAAAATTCGAATTTCTCCTTTGATGTTTTCCGTGCCGACAAGGTTGTTTTCGAGTTTAGCTGGTTTTGATTTCGCGCATGCGCTACACAGGAACCAACGGTACCATGAGTACTAAATTCCGGCGAGCAACTTTTCACGTTGGTACCTAGGCACCCTGAAAATTTCAAGGTGATACCTGCATTCGTTCAAGTCGTTTGTTCTTGTCACCTGCCTTTCGTCGTTTTTTTTTTCTAAGTCAATTTACGGCTTCCATGAGGGGAAAAAAGTGGAATTTCGCCGTGACACCGGCACCGATTGTCCGAAAACCATGAAATTTTTTTTCTGTACTAGCTAAGACAGTACTGATGAGTACACAAAATATGGAGTTTGTCGAGCAAACCGGAAGTGCCACCATCTCAAAATGTGAAAAGTCCATACGGCTTTTGCAATATTTTACTTAAAGACATAAGAGTTACATTTTCTGAATGCTTGAAGGAAAGCCTAAAAATCTATCGGTTTAGAATTTTGATTTAGGTCAACTGATGGACGCCATTTTGAAATGAAAATGAAAATTAGTGAAAAATCCACTTGATTGGATAATAGATAATATTAGATTTATTTTAGTGCTTAGCCAATCAAAATTGAAGTATCTACAATTATGTTGACGTGAGATAACTACAGACTCGTTTCTTGTCGTTCAGGTCTATACGTTCTTCATAGATCCCACACATGATAATCGAGATACTACTGCAACAATGGGCCACAAAAATTTTTTGGGTCGCTCTAGTCTAATGATAGCTGTATACTGGGTCTGGATACTCAAGACACTATTGCGACGATGGGCCACGTCGGGAATTATTTTTTATCTTTTCTTTTTCAATTTTTTTTTTTTTTCATTTAATTTTTTTTTTAATATTATTTCTTTTTTATTTTTTTTAAAATATATTTTATTATTTTTTTTATATATATATAGATTTTTTTTTTTTTTTTTCATTTTAAAAAGATTTTTTTTTTTAAATTTTAAAAGATTATTTTTTTTTATTTTGTAAAAAAAAAAAATGTTTCTTTTTTTTTTTGTACCAATATTTTTATTATTTTAAATGAAATACCAAAAATAACCCAAAAAACGCTATTGCGACCATGGGCCACCATAGTCGTGGCTTAGAGAATCTGTCTCCTATTACCGAAATTAATACATTTGAGGATAGCCTGGATCATGGTCGAATGTTTGGTATTTGAATATTTAGCTGGTTTTGATTTCGCGCATGCGCTACACAGGAACCAACGGTACCATGAGTACTAAATTCCGGCGAGCAACTTTTCACGTTGGTACCTAGGCACCCTGAAAATTTCAAGGTGATACCTGCATTCGTTCAAGTCGTTTGTTCTTGTCACCTGCCTTTCGTCGTTTTTTTTTTCTAAGTCAATTTACGGCTTCCATGAGGGGGAAAAAGTGGAATTTCGCCGTGACACCGGCACCGATTGTCCGAAAACCATGAAATTTGGACACAATACGCCCATTACCACCCCGGACTCTGTGCTTTACCTCCATTTTGATCCCATTAAAAAAAAAGAGTTTTAGCAAAAAAACGATTTTCGGAATTTAATATTGGTTTTAACCCTGTAATACCCAGACATGATATATTATTATAATCCCTATGAAATATTTTAATTATTTACTGCTATAATATGAATTATCACTTATTCCCCGTTAAGTAAATATCGGTCACCTGGTGCCGCTGTACAACTTAAAGGACACTGGCCTCAAGTCAATTTACGGAGAGAGAGAGAGAGAGAGAGAAATGGGGTTTAACGTCCACTCGACACAAACTAGGTCATTTCGGGACCAACATATGGTTTAATTTTACTTCAATAATTCGCTTGCGCGTAGGGGTCTTTAGCAGTGGGAGGAAACCGGAGGACCCGGAGAAAACCCACAAGGTTGGACAGGCGACCCTACCCCTTGCGTCAATTTACGGCTTCCATGAGGGGAAAAAAGTGGAATTTCGCCGTGACACCGGCACCGATTGTCCGAAAACCATGAAATTAGGACACAATACGCCCATTACCACCCCTGACTCTGTGCTTTACCCCCATTTTGATCACATTAAAAAGAAAAGAGTTTTAGCAAAAAAACGATTTTCGGAATTTAATATTGGTTTTAATTAATTTTGAAATTGGAAATGCAAAGAGATTTTATCGCCTCTTCCGTATGTGATAGGTATTGGTACTATACACATTATCCTTAAAAGACAATTTTTAAACTGACCGTAACGATGCATCGACACTAGAAACCGAAATCGCCTATTTTGACCTATTTTGACTGCTGGGGTATCTTTCCGTACGTGACAAGGAGTAGGTCGCCCGTCCAACCTGTGTATTTTTTCAGGATCACCCGGTTTCCCCCCACTGCTAGACCCCTACGCGCAAGCGAATTATTGAAATAAAATTGAACCATACGTTAGTCCCGAAATGACCTAGTTTGTGTCGAGTGGTCGATCAACCCCATTTCGCTCTCTCAATTTTAGCACTCCTAACTCTAAAACTAAATGCAAGGAACGGGCCTATTTACAGATGTCACAATTTTAACCTACATGCACACCTACATGATATACATATTATTATAATCCCTATGGGATATTTTAATTATTTACTGTTATAATATGAATTATCACTTATTCCCCGTTAAATAAATATCGGTCACCGGGTGCAGCTGTACAACCTCAAGGACCTTGGCCTCAAGTGCATGGGACCAACTCTACATTTTCTGAAATGTCAATAAAAGCCCTGGAATGATTTCATTTAAAAAAAATAATCAGAAAGTAAATCTAGTTTTATTTATATGCTATTTGTTGCCAGAAAATATATTTTGTTACGAGTCTAATTCAAATTTAAAAATAAACAATGGGTCTGAGGCATATTTTATTGATATATAGAAATTAATGCAGTGTTCTCATTATGTGATAAAAGAGTGCCAGAAATGTCTCGAAATTCAGCCATTTGTGTATTTAGTATATCAAGTATATGCGTGTATTAAAAAGCTCTGATTTGTGTGATTTGTGTACACCCCGCTCCCCCCCCCCCCTCCTCGTGTCACTATCATGTACATATCAATTCTGCTGCCAACCCACCCACGCGAACATGACTAAATTATGAAACATTGTCTAGTCGTTTGTATGTTACGACAAAACGAGGCCAGCGTGGCTCATTTGCTGCAGAACGGAAGGCCTTGCAAGGATTAGTGTCTAGTCGTTTGGATGGTACGAAAACTCGAGGTCAAAGTGGTTCCCCGTTGGCAGTGGTGAAGTATGGAAGGCCTAGCAAGGATCTGTGTCTAGTCGTTTCGATGGGACGAAAAACGCCCGTCCCCTCGTCCATGATACAAGGATTAGTGCCTAGTCGCTTGGATGGCATGCAAAACAGAGGTCCCCGTTCTCTCCCTTTGTCTGTGGTTCTTGACCGAAGGCCCGACAACTAACTTTGCGTGCAGTTTTTTAGGTAGGACGAAAAATCGAAATCCTGTGTGCATATTGGCGTGCACGAAAAATAACCCTTTGCATTTGGAATTTTATGCACCCACCCCACCCTCGAACAACGCTTAACATAACATTTTGTTTTCACTACCTACATTGTAAAATTTGTTTGATTTCAGATGACTTAGCCCCGGTTTTTCACAGTGAAAGATTTTGATGAAACTTGACATGCATGTTTATAACCCAAAGATATGGTTCCTTTCGATATTTGCGCATATCGAATCGTAACTTCATGAATTATGGTCCCTGATTGTAAGAAAAATCACTTTATATTTCGCGTGTTCTCTATCTATCTCTCGGAAATGGAATATGGAAATACACAAGCTAGCTAGTGTATTACAGGTTGGTGGTGGTGGGGATGAGGTCTTCTATTTGCAATGATTTTTTGACTACAAAATATACGCTCTAACTCATTACTCAAACTACAGCAAAAAAAAAGCGGATCGGAAACCCGATTTTATATATTCTTACAATAGCAACGCACTTCGGGATTAACTTAGAAATGGTTCCACTACTGATGTCTTCCGCCTTACTCCTGCCACAGTAGTGGCTTGTCCTACGGAGTTCCTTTCCGCAAGTTTTTTTTAGTCAAATGACTACAAAAAGGTTACTGGCCTATGTATAGCTCCCTTAATTTACACATAAACTGACCTAAAACTGCACTGCACATATAATAAACCAATTCCCATTGAAATAAAGGTGAAGCCGTACCGCATAATTATATGATTTGATGAAACCCAACTGCTACCTGAAGTTTCTCGCCTATCGAAGTTATAATATCCGCCGGTGTCATGGCGGCTCGCACATTATAAGAATCATTGCTTTGAAAATGTAGAACGCATTAACACAAAGAAAAACTGATGGGTAACTAGTTTAGTGGTCCAGTCTTCACTATAATTTGTGATAGATTACTGTTTTAAAAAAAAATGAATGATGTAAAAATAAAAATGGTTGGAGTGCCCAAGTTTAGATTTGTCGTTGATTTCATAAAGATGTTAGGATATAGAACGTTAAATACTGTGTGATTCAACATGGCGGCCGAGGGGTTTAATATGATATAAGTACGAAATACATGTACATGTAGTACCAAATGGTTTATATGTATGAGAGTCAAGGTTTGGACTAAATGTCTTGGGGAAGTAGGGGGCGACTAGCATGTGCCTCTCTTTAGTGGACCGATGTGAGATTGCCCATTGTATTAACTGGACGGGTAGGCCTATTCACCTTCAGTTATGTGTCAATGTCAAATAAGCGGCTTCGTATCAACACGGTCGGCTCTGGGCCGGTTTAATTCTACGTATCTCTCGTAGCTGAGAGAAAAAAGATTTTTTAGCCCAGAGAATATCTTCCGTCAGAGTGGTTGTTGATTCATAGATTCTAATAACCCCTTTTGAAGTTTATATGAAAGCTTTGATATCTGCTATGCAGATCTAGTTCTTATTATTTTTTTTGGGGGGGAAGCTACATCTCAGGAACTATAAGAGATAGAGGTCTGAAGTTTGGTTTTCTCCAGTGAAAATGGGTGGTGGCTAGTGCTTAAATGTAAAATGAAATTTGTGCGCATAGGGGAAATGCTTCAAATCTTTAACGTGCACGGAAATTGAAAATCGGCTCTTATTCTCTTAATTCTCAATGGATTCTTCAGATATTTACATTTTTGGATAGCGGGAGACATTTCTTAACCGATAGCAGTTCAAAACTGTGGAATTTAGAAACTTTGTCTCTCTCATTTTTTTGGTGAAAAATTGAAAATTTTCAAAATTTTCTATTTTTTTTATTTTTGGGAATTTTGAAATTTCAGTTATATTTTTGGATAGCTGACATCAATCCGATTCCAACAATATAAGTTTTGTTCTGAAATGTTAATTTTGATTTTTCACTTTTTTTCGCATTTTGGTCAAATCGTAGAGTTCTTATTTTTTTAAAACGGCTCCAACGATTTTTCTAAAATTTATAGAATATGAAGTCGAAGGTCCAAACTAGTTCATGAACTATAAATGAAAATCCTCTAATCACCGGAAGTAGTCAAGACATTTATCCAAACTTTGACAAAATTGTGAAAAATGGGTGCCTGTTCGGAAAATGCGATGTATCAATTGTGTTCATGTCGATTAGTTAAAGATTTATATCGTTTAATAGCCAATTGAATTGTCTATCGGATGGTACTAAAGCGGCATGTTTCTATCAAAAATTTAAAAAGTTATGTGACTTTGAAAAGTAACCTTTTTTACGATTTCGAGCAACTTTGGACGCATGTTTCTCGGAAAGTCTCCCAACGATTTTTTAAAAACTTTCTCAATCGAGAGGCTAATGGGTACTCTGTTTTGTGAAACCACTGTATCATTTTTTCAAATGTCAGGGGTAGCCGAAAAAAGAGATCGAAAATCGAAAACGTCGTATTTTTACGATTTGGAGCATTTTTAGAGGCCTATTTCTCGAAAAGTCAACATAATATTTTTTTGGAACTTCTTCTACAGAGAGGCCTATCAGTAGTGTTATATATAAAACCATTGTACAACAGTTCCAAATTTCAGGAGTAGCAAAACAAAGGGATCGAAAATTGAACACGGCACCTTTCATACAATCTGTACGTTTTGTCAACGTATAGAGCCAATTCAAGAGTGCTTTTATCAGTGATGATATTTGAACTAAAATTATTTCAACTATGAGTGTTTTCTTCTATCCAAAATATGGGTATAGTGACCCTGTAATAGAAATAGTTGATAGCTTTGTGTAATAATTAGTCTTTGAATTAATATTGTTGCTTCTTTGTCAAAATTATCTTATACCGGTAATCATCTGGATAGAAATCGACGGCTCGCGCTGTTTATAAGAAAGTCCAATTTGTTAAGCAGTTGCAGTAGTATCGTACAGTAGTATCGAATATTGTACCTGTGATAAAAGGCGTGACGCTGTTTGAGCATGGACTCTATCTGTAATTAATATTAAAATTTTATTAGTGACGTCAAATCTTTAACGTGCACGAAACCAGAAAATTGGCGATATTTCATTGAATATTCAATCAATTTTTGAACCAGTTACATATTTGAGTAGCTGACATGAACGCGATTTCGAATTCCCGTGTACACATTGGTGTGGCCGTAAAAGATCCCTTGGCGGTAGGAATTCTATATAAAAGAAGACTAGCGCCGCTGTACGAGCATGTTTAGAGGTCATTTCGGGACTAACATACGGTTCATTATTTTTTATTTCAATAATTCGCTTGCGCGTAGGGGTCATTAGCAGTGGGAGGAAACCGGAGCACCCGGAGAAAAACCACGAGGTTGGACAGGCGACACTACTCCTTGACACGTACAACCGGGGAATCGAAACCCCGCCAGTTGCCTCAATGACAGGCCGTATGATACAGCGCAGTCCCAAAGGCTAGCCTACCATGCATATTCCAGCCAGCATAATGAATCTATATAAGAAACATTTATTCCTACTGGCGATTTACAAACAGTCCCCAAGGGTAGCCTACCGTGTAATTTCCAGCCAGCATATGTATCTATATAAGAGAAATTTATTCCTACTGGCGATTTACAAATATTGCATGAAGAAATTAAATTCATAAGAACAGAAACACGACTAATGCACAGTATCATATTGATTATAAAAGTACAATGTATATATTGGTTACACTATATATGTCACAAAACAACAATCATTGGATAATAATAGTTATTTACTAATTATATAAATCATTTTAAGAGGTAGGAGTTATCCGTTGTTTAATTTGACAGTTATATAATTACTTTTCTCGGAAAAGCCGCCAATGATTTCTTTCAAACTTGCTCAATCGAGATTCTACTGGGTAGTGTATTGTGTGAAACCCTTGTACAATTTTTCTAATTGTTATGGGTAGCCGAAAATAGAGATCGAAAATTGAAAACAGCTTATTTTTACGTGTTGGGGCATGTTTAGGGGTCAATATCTGAGTTATGCTAGAGTGTGGTTTTTTTTTTTGGGGGGGGGGAGTGGTGGGGATAGTCTTTTCTCATATATCTGGCGATCGTGTGACGCCTTTGCGACCGTGAAAGCCTTCGGCATTGCGCGCAATTCTTGTAGGTAATTGGTTTTACCAAAAATCAATTACAAAACGCGTTATACGTTTAACTAAAATGGGGGAGCCTAAATCTCAGGAACTATTTGAACGAATGTTTTGAAACTCTGGAATTCAGTTAGCTGTTTGATGTATTAGTGCTTAAATATAAAACGATATTTCCAAACGGTCCGGCTTTTGTAGAATCTTTAACGTGCACGAAAATTAAAAATGGGCCATAATTCTGTTAATTCTTAACCGATTTTCCAGAGAGTCGCATTTTTGGATAACCGGAGACATTCCTCAGGAGATAGCAGTTCATAAACGTCGAATTTAGTAACTTTGTCGCTCTCATTTTTTGGGTGAAATTTAAAAATTCCCAAAAATAAAAAAATTGAAAAATTTTGAACATTTTCCATTTTTCACCAAAAAAATTAGAGCGACAAAAGTTCTAACTTCCACAGTTTTGAACTGCTATCTGCTCAGAAATGTCTCCAGCTATCCAAAAATGTAAATATCTGAAGAATCCATTGAGAATTAAGAGAATAATGACCGATTTTCAATTTTCGTGCACGTTAAAGATTTGACGCATTTCCGCTATGCGCACAAATTTCGAAATAGCTTTAAGCAGTAGCTGCACACCACTTTTCCGACAGAAAATCAAATTTCAAACCTCTATCTCTTATAGTTGCTGAGATCTAGCTTCCCCCAATAAAAAAAATAATAATAATAATAACTAGATCTGCATAGCAGATATCAAAGCTTTCATATAAACTTCAAAAGGGGTTATTAGAATCTATGAATCATCAACCACTCTGACGGATGTAGAAAGGAATATATTGTTACTAAATCTGTTGTACTGTTTCTTGTTATGGTAAAGAAAACATGAATACAACTATGAGATTTGTATAGAATTGGCATTAATCAATATATTTATTGTTTAATACTACATGTATATTATAGATACAAAGTGAATTAAATGAACCCAATTACATGTACTTTATATAAGCAATGTTTTTTTATTCATCGTTACTTTGAAATCACATTATTTTCATTGATGATAAAAAGGTTGTATTTGTACCGAATCCAAAAAGTATGTTGTATGACATTGCATTATCTGTACCAATTATTTATTTGCAAACCAATATACAATGTTTATTTCTACTCCAATATATTTGTTTCAACCCATGATAGTTTATTCACTCTTCTCACTTAAATACAAGAATAACACACGATTAAATTACTGAAACAAGTAATGCTGGTAGATTATAATTTGATATTGTATACCATTTACTCTCTGTTAGATAAGGCGACGTGGTAATCTGTTAGCTAAACATACATGGAAGTATATGTTAGATAACTACAATTTATGATATATTTTAAACCAAGGAAGTGGCCTTTCTAAAAATAAAAAAAAATAAAGGAAAATATATTTCATACAATTGTTATACTGTTACTGTTATCGTGAAGAAACATGATTGTTTATTTAATGTTGTTTATGACAAACATGTAATCATGTACATTTTTTAAATAAGAACAATTACGCTACATGTATGAATAACTCTCAAAAATTATGTTTTCATCAATCCAAGTATTTTTTTATTTGTATTACTTGATTTATACTGAATAAAGATTACACAAACATACAAAATGGTGTTGGCTGTGTGACTGAATTCCTCGTTGAGAAGTGGTATCGGGTGTCCCATAGAGAAGAAGCAAACCCTCCTTGTGATACACTTGTGAACATTTTAAAAGACCCATTTCGCTGTGTTCCAGAAAAATCCCCATTATAGCTAGTGCATTACATGGTTGTTGTTGGGGGAAAGGTGGGTCTTTTCTATTGGCAATGATTTACTTTTTATAGGCCCACATTGAAATGTGGTCGTATATTGTCGTCGCCCCCCTTTTGCTGTTAATATCCGATTGACTTTAAATTTATACGCAGTGTTTAAGGTCATAAGACGAAGAAGCCTTTGATTTGCTCTGCCCAGGCAACGTTCCTGTGCTCCGATTGCCTTCAAATATGCACAGAATGTACCTTGGGATTCTAGCTATCACATATTAAAAATAGAAGAGTGTTGGATTCCGAGAACGTTCAAAATAAATTCAAAACCCGCCCCCAACAATCAAAGGTTTTTTGCTTAAAAAATTGCCGTATTTTATCGAATTTTTATTGTTCTTGATATCTGAGGATTTTTCTCAATTTAGTATGTGATAAATATCATCGCGGCGCAGCCAACCGCTAGAAATTCCAGAGATTTGGACCACCGGAATGATGCCTCAGCAGTCAAAAAAGGTCAAAATAGGCGATTTCGGTTTCTAGTGTCGATACATCGTTACGGTCATTTTAAAAAATTGTCTTTTAAGGATAATGTGTATAGTACCAGTACCTATCACATGCGGAAGAGGCGATAAAATCTCTTTGCATTTGCAATTTCAAAATTAATTAAAACCAATATTAAATTCCGAAAATCGTTTTTTTGCTAAAACTTTTTTAATCGGATCAAAATGGGAGTAAGGCACAGAGTCCGGGGTGGTAATGGGCGTATTGTGTCCAAATTTCATGGTTTTCGGACAATCGGTGCCGGTGTCACGGCGAAATTCCACTTTTTTCCCCTCATGGAAGCCGTAAATTGACTTGAAGCCAGGGTCCTTGAAGTTGTACAGCTGCACCCGGTGACCGATATTTATTTAACGGGGAATAAGTGATAATTCATATTATAGCAGTAAATAATTAAAATATTTCATAGGGATTATAATAATATCTATATCTTGTCTGGGTACAGGGTTAAAACCAATATTAAATTCCGAAAATCGTTTTTTTGCTAAAACTCTTTTTTTTTAATGGGATCAAAATGGGGGTAAGGCACAGAGTCCGGGGTGGTAATGGACGTATTGTGTCCAAATTTCATGGTTTTCGGACAATCGGTGCCGGTGTCACGGCGAAATTCCACTTTTTTCCCCTCATGGAAGCCGTAAATTGACTTAGAAAAAAAACGACGAAAGGCAGGTGACAAGAACAAACGACTTGAACGAATGCAGGTATCACCTTGAAATTTTCAGGGTACCTAGGTACCAACGTGAAAAGTTGCTCGCCGGAATTTAGTACTCATGGTACCTTTGGTTCCAGCGTAGCGCATGCGCGAAGTCAAATCCAGCTAAACTCGAAAACAACCTTGTCGGCACGGAAAACATCAAAGGAGAAATTCGAATAAAAAATGATACAATGATTTCACACAACAGGCCAGCTATTAGCCTCTCGATTGACAAGAGTTTCCTTGCCCTCCATTCATTATAACCAATGTCATCGTGCCCTAAAGAATCAACAAATCAGCTTGCTTATCTCTGCTTACCCTAGGCAAAAAATGCTCATCTTTGAACTCAATCATGACATTGACCTAGTGAACGCCTACACCAAGTTTGAACATTCTAGCTTAATTAGAAGGAGAGTTCTTGTGTTCCAAAGTCCCGGCCCTTCAAATTGCTTCTATTTTTCATTTTCAATTCAAAATGGTGACCATCACGTGACCGAAATCAAAATTCTGATCCGATAGATTTTTAGGTATTCCTTCCAGGATTCCGAAAATATGACGACCGAGTCTGTAAGTAAAATAGCAAAAAAGCCTTTTTGATTTTTCACGTTTAAAGATGGTGGCACTTCCGGTTCGATCGACAAACTCCATATTTTGTGTACGAATCAGTAATTACTTGTCTAGTATCGAATTTTTTTTTTTAGGTCATTCTGACCTATATTTCGACGATTTTTTTGAAAACTTTGATCCTTAATTTCACCAAGGGGAGATAATTTAGAAAATTTCCAAGGACATCATTGAAGTCGCATTGGCAAGATCTACTAACATTCTAAATTTCACGAAAATCGCACAACTATTAAAGAAGTTGTCAAATTGGTAATAACTTCCGGTTCGAAATGACAGCGACGAATTTTCGAAATGCCAAAATCCGAAATTGCAGATTTGAAGTAAATGTTTCAAGATACTCAAAGAAAAAAGAATTAGTAAAATAGGTCAAATAGTCACAGAGTTACAGCATTGTAGGTCAAATGCATTCCTTCGTAAAATTCGGTGATTTCGGATTCTTAAAACGTTTTGAAAATATAGTTAATCAACAGCCACCACCCATTTTTGGGGGGATAGGTAAAAGTTTCAGAACGATCCTATGGTTAGATTCTGAGAAATCCGATTTGTGGACAAAACACAAAAAAAAAATAACAATAATAATCTTAACAGAAACAATAAGCTTTCATATGTAATATGAAAGCTTAATAACTAGATCTGCATAGCAGATATCAAAGCTTTCATATAAACTTCAAAAGGGGTTATTAGAATCTATGAACCATCAACCACTCTGACGGATGTAGAAAGGAATATATTGTTACTAAATCTGTTGTACTGTTTCTTGTTATGGTAAAGAAAACATGAATACAACTATGAGATTTGTATAGAATTGGCATTAATCAATATATTTATTGTTTAATACTACATGTATATTATAGATACAAAGTGAATTAAATGAACCCAATTACATGTACTTTATATAAGCAATGTTTTTTTATTCATCGTTACTTTGAAATCACATTATTTTCATTGATGATAAAAAGGTTGTATTTGTACCGAATCCAAAAAGTATGTTGTATGACATTGCATTATCTGTACCAATTATTTATTTGCAAACCAATATACAATGTTTATTTCTACTCCAATATATTTGTTTCAACCCATGATAGTTTATTCACTCTTCTCACTTAAATACAAGAATAACACACGATTAAATTACTGAAACAAGTAATGCTGGTAGATTATAATTTGATATTGTATACCATTTACTCTCTGTTAGATAAGGCGACGTGGTAATCTGTTAGATAAACATACATGGAAGTATATGTTAGATAACTACAATTTATGATATATTTTAAACCAAGGAAGTGGCCTTTCTAAAAATAAAAAAAAATAAAGGAAAATATATTTCATACAATTGTTATACTGTTACTGTTATCGTGAAGAAACATGATTGTTTATTTAATGTTGTTTATGACAAACATGTAATCATGTACATTTTTTAAATAAGAACAATTATGCTACATGTATGAATAACTCTCAAAAATTATGTTTTCATCAATCCAAGTATTTTTTTATTTGTATTACTTGATTTATACTGAATAAAGATTACACAAACATACAAAATGGTGTTGGCTGTGTGACTGAATTCCTCGTTGAGAAGTGGTATCGGGTGTCCCATAGAGAAGAAGCAAACCCTCCTTGTGATACACTTGTGAACATTTTAAAAGACCCATTTCGCTGTGTTCCAGAAAAATCCCCATTATAGCTAGTGCATTACATGGTTGTTGTTGGGGGAAAGGTGGGTCTTTTCTATTGGCAATGATTTACTTTTTATAGGCCCACATTGAAATGTGGTCGTATATTGTCGTCGCCCCCCTTTTGCTGTTAATATCCGATTGACTTTAAATTTATACGCAGTGTTTAAGGTCATAAGACGAAGAAGCCTTTGATTTGCTCTGCCCAGGCAACGTTCCTGTGCTCCGATTGCCTTCAAATATGCACAGAATGTACCTTGGGATTCTAGCTATCACATATTAAAAATAGAAGAGTGTTGGATTCCGAGAACGTTCAAAATAAATTCAAAACCTGCCCCCAACAATCAAAGGTTTTTTGCTTAAAAAATTGCCGTATTTTATCGAATTTTTATTGTTCTTGATATCTGAGGATTTTTCTCAATTTAGTATGTGATAAATATCATCGCGGCGCAGCCAACCGCTAGAAATTCCAGAGATTTGGACCACCGGAATGATGCCTCAGCAGTCAAAAAAGGTCAAAATAGGCGATTTCGGTTTTTAGTGTCGATACATCGTTACGGTCATTTTAAAAAATTGTCTTTTAAGGATAATGTGTATAGTACCAGTACCTATCACATACGGAAGAGGCGATAAAATCTCTTTGCATTTGCAATTTCAAAATTAATTAAAACCAATATTAAATTCCGAAAATCGTTTTTTTGCTAAAACATTTTTTTTTTAATCGGATCAAAATGGGAGTAAGGCACAGAGTCCGGGGTGGTAATGGGCGTATTGTGTCCAAATTTCATGGTTTTCGGACAATCGGTGCCGGTGTCACGGCGAAATTCCACTTTTTTCCCCTCATGGAAGCCGTAAATTGACTTGAAGCCAGGGTCCTTGAAGTTGTACAGCTGCACCCGGTGACCGATATTTATTTAACGGGGAATAAGTGATAATTCATATTATAGCAGTAAATAATTAAAATATTTCATAGGGATTATAATAATATCTATATCTTGTCTGGGTACAGGGTTAAAACTAATATTAAATTCCGAAAATCGTTTTTTTGCTAAAACTCTTTTTTTTTAATGGGATCAAAATGGGGGTAAGGCACAGAGTCCGGGGTGGTAATGGACGTATTGTGTCCAAATTTCATGGTTTTCGGACAATCGGTGCCGGTGTCACGGCGAAATTCCACTTTTTTCCCCTCATGGAAGCCGTAAATTGACTTAGAAAAAAAACGACGAAAGGCAGGTGACAAGAACAAACGACTTGAACGAATGCAGGTATCACCTTGAAATTTTCAGGGTACCTAGGTACCAACGTGAAAAGTTGCTCGCCGGAATTTAGTACTCATGGTACCTTTGGTTCCAGCGTAGCGCATGCGCGAAGTCAAATCCAGCTAAACTCGAAAACAACCTTGTCGGCACGGAAAACATCAAAGGAGAAATTCGAATAAAAAATGATACAATGATTTCACACAACAGGCCAGCTATTAGCCTCTCGATTGACAAGAGTTTCATCGCCCTCCATTCATTATAACCAATGTCATCGTGCCCTAAAGAATCAACAAATCAGCTTGCTTATCTCTGCTTACCCTAGGCAAAAAATGCTCATCTTTGAACTCAATCATGACATTGACCTAGTGAACGCCTACACCAAGTTTGAACATTCTAGCTTAATTAGAAGGAGAGTTCTTGTGTTCCAAAGTCCCGGCCCTTCAAATTGCTTCTATTTTTCATTTTCAATTCAAAATGGTGACCATCACGTGACCGAAATCAAAATTCTGATGAGATAGATTTTTAGGTATTCCTTCCAGGATTCCGAAAATATGACGCCCGAGTCTGTAAGTAAAATAGCAAAAAAGCCTTTTTGATTTTTCACGTTTAAAGATGGTGGCACTTCCGGTTCGATCGACAAACTCCATATTTTGTGTACGAATCAGTAATTACTTGTCTAGTATCGAATATTTTTTTTAGGTCATTCTGACCTATATTTCGACGATTTTTTTGAAAAATTTGATCCTTAATTTCACCAAGGGGAGATAATTTAGAAAATTTCCAAGGACATCATTGAAGTCGCATTGGTAGGGTGACCCATGCAACAATAATTATCCGCTAAGAAATTCGGTCTTACCTGGAGAGTTGTTGACTGTCCAACGACGAATTTCTGAATGATGACAAAACAGCGCCGGGTCCGCTGGGAGCACGTGCGAGTAATTCATCGCAGCAAATATCCACTATATATGGCCATGCACGTGGTATTGTCACAACATCAGATGGTAGATAAAGACAAGTTAAAATTTATTTCATCACGCGTTTGTCTTGAGAAATTATTTGATCGCAAACTACGTTCAAAATTCTAAAAATTATTGTCGTTTTTATTTTTCAATTCGCTATTTATCTACAGAGTGTTGTCATTTAGTTTCGGCGATTTCACATCTCCGTAGAACTTGTTTTAGACGGGATAAGAAAAAAAGCCGTAGTTATCTTTTAATTTTTTAAAGGTTCCTAATATCTTCGTGGAATCGCTAAGACGACTGGTGTCAAGTTAGAAAATAAACAAATTGTTTCGTATCTTAAATTTGCTACCGGGAATTAATCGAAACGCACAATAGTCTCGGTTGACTATATTTACTGTTCGAGACTATTGGCTTTTAGGGTTAAAGGGAAACAAATCTTTTTAATTTGTTTAGGAATTGACCGACTGACTTGTTTTAATTTGTTGTCAACCCATTCAATTAGCAAGCATGACGTCCAACGATGAATTACTATCCAGCATTGGTTTGGGCGATGACTAAGATCTCAGTACAATAACTAATCTTCACTTCGCAAGAATTACAAATACGCTAGTACTAGGCATTATTAATAAATTTCCGACCAATACGGAGCACCGGTCTATAATTACTGCTTTACATGACGACTGCGTGACGTTTGATAACAAAGGTATTCAAAGTAGGCTGGCTAGACTGAAGACAAAGACTAGAAAGCTGGGTAAAAATAAAAATAATTCTAATAACGCTTTAAAATTATATGACGATTATCTCGACAGTCCTTTTTTCCCCGGGTTAGTGGACAAGACACCATCGGCAGATACCAGCACGGTACATTTAATAAATAGAGAGACACAGACATCTGTCGATGCTGCGACTTTGACCAAATTAAAAAGGAAAAATAAGAATTTATTAAGAAGGGTCAATACGTACAAAAAAAAAATCCGTTTAAAAAATCGACTAAGGAAGACCTCAAAAGAATTGATTCGCGCGAAGGCTAATAATAATAAAGTTTTGGCATATAAAAAAACTGGTTGTAAGTCCCAACCTCGTGGCGAAGAAGTAATTTTGTATGTCAAAAATCAAAGATACACTCCAGAATGCCATAATTTGGTCATGCAACTAAAAAACCTCAACGTTTCCGAAAAGAACGTCAACGCGGTTATAACCGCATGTTTGGCTGTCGCGGGACTGAAATCTAATCATGCCCCAAAAAGAACTAGAGTTTAAAGAATATCATGTGAGCGCGTGGTGTATCTTTAAAGCATGTTTCGGAAACCTTAAAGTCAGCAAAAAACACCACTTTATATATATGGACGACACTACAAAATTTGGCTCCTAATTCGGTACATATGCACTAACCGCTGACTCGACTCATACGCCAATTATATTGGTCTTCGGAATATGGCTGATAAATCTGCGCAAACTACTCTTGCAACTTTAAATGAAATTTTGGCAGATTTTGATGATACAGCTGGGCCCATTAGTAAATCCGTAATTTTCGAAATTAGAAATACGATGTCAGACAGAGCCAGCACCGAAAAGCTTTTTAACAATTTATTTACACAGTACAGAGGCAATATTTGTTCTAAATTAGTAGAAAACTGGTCTGATTTATCAGATTCAGAGCGAAATATTCACCTAAATATAAATCATTTCTTTTGCGGTCTTCATCTATTAACTGGTTTGGCCGATAAAAGTGCGTCTGAATTGAAGAAATTTGAGGAAATGTATTTTAAAATGTATTCGGCCCAAACGTTTAAAACCGCTTCTTCATTTTTGACAAACGAACCTGGGTGTGTTCGATTGGTTCGGACCATCTGTAAAGCCTTTACAAAGGGTGGGGACGAAAAGTCGGGTTGTTATTTGCCTTTTAAGTTGTATCTTAAGTCCCTTGGGATTTCAAAATTACCGCTAACGCCATTTCATGATAACCGGTTTAATATTATTTTCCACATTGTCGCAATTGTAAATTATATGGCCAAGCATATAACAAATTTTCTTGGTGATTTTGGAACAGAAAATAGATTGACCCAAAGCATATTTTTGGATATTAAAATTCCGTTATTTCATATTGAGTGCCAGGCTTTGGGCTTGATAGATAAATTAATTACAGCTCCACTGTGGCGCATACTAGAAAGCGGCATTAATGCACTTGGCATGAAAACTATTTATCAGGAATTACATGATTTTTTGGAAAACCCTAATATTGAAAACTTTGTTGAAGGTAAATCACACCCATTTGAATCTCTAATTAAAATTGAAAATGATTCGGTCCTTGCTAACCTGACGAAATTTGATTCTGATTTAACTTTTAATTCAACCCTGATCCATATTTTGGAAGTCCTCTTTGCTGAGTTTAGAAAGTACATTGCAAAAATTTTACTTGAGTATCGAGATGACTTTAATCCTTCGTGTTCGAGTTCTGCCATGCCTCACAACAAATTACCGGAAACCGTGTTCAGTCATCTCGATAGATTAATCGCGCCCTCGTCTAATATTTTTGGCAACGAAGCGTCCATTTTATGTAAAATGAATAAATCTGATGAATGGCTAAAAAATCTTTCACCTGATAAACGTAATTTGGTCTTAATGGATGCTCAAACGATAACTAAAAATCAACTTTTTAAATTTAGGCAAAGACGGGAAGAAATCGAAAAGAAAAGCTAGCGGTTCTTTTGGCAAAAAAGAATGAATTAGTACAAAAGGGGAAACGTGAGATTAGGAAAAAAGAGCGCCTAACAACAGAAATTATCGGGGTGGGTCTTTGGAAAAGTAAAGAGGGTATGGAAAATGGGCTTTTACAACTTACAGATAGGCAAATAAAAGAGGCACTGAAGGCACAGCTCCGGTTTCGTAGGTATGTTTTAAATCAGCAAGTTTCCAATAAGTCTATATTTTATTTTTCTGTCGCCGGTAAGGAACACTCGATTTCAGTTTTAAAAGAAAATTTACAAAAATTAATTGACCTGGCTGATCCTACCTAACCGGAAGAAACTTTCAATGCCCCTTTTTAGCGGTTATAAAAAAATACAATTTCTTCATTCTTCGTTTCTAAAACCATTTTATTTGTCAATCCAGGCGTCCCAGCAGACCGACATTCCGACACTTCTCACAGTATTTTAACAATTCATTATTTAATAACTGTTTTCTTTAAACCAATCGGTTGATTTTCAGATAGCAATTTATGTTACAAAATACGCCTACTACTGTACATCTGCTTTGATATCGTGCTTGAAAAGTTGCCCTTGAGATACTCTAAGTAAAACATAACTTTTTATTTTGTCCCAAGGGGAACAATTTGGAATATATGTTTATTACAGATTAGTTCTAAATTACATATCTGTGTTTGGTAAATAATGACTATGTATTATTTATTATAAATTGATTTGTGAAATGTCGTAACAGATCGTGTTTTTGGATAAGATTTGAGTTACGCTTTGTTTGATAAAGTGAGTACACCTGATCTAACATACAGGCATGTTGATTCCGAGGGCGTTGGTCACGATGAGATGTGTTTTTGTTAATGTTATCGATCGCTTTCAGTCCCTATAAAGTTATAGGAAATACATATTAAAATAATCAGCATATTTATTCTTGTGTAAAAGCTATCATACAAGAAGGAACGTCCTCCCGAATTTGAATTTGTTCTTAATTATGTATCTTCTAGTTTGTATTCACTTATTCAAACCCAACTACAAAATGTCAATGTACATCTCAAATCTGTACATAACTTGATCAGCTATTGCATATTTTTCATTTAGATTGATTAAAATAGTCTGTCATTATTTATTTAATACTCTAATTACTCCATGAAACTTTTCGTCAATATACATACTTTCCGAACATTATTTCTTAAATGGGATATCAAATATTAATTTACAAAGGCACATTCACATATAAATACCAATATAAACAGACCTATGTTTCTATGGGTATACAGAAAATATAAATAGATTGGTCTAATATATCTACAAAAACTTAAATTTAAATTGGACTGCACACATCAAAATTAAGCACACGGGAATGGCCGATCCCAAACTGAGCTGCGTTGCGCATGCTCGAAAATCTTAAATTCAATCGAAGCATGGGGCCAATTTCATCAGAAAGCAAATTACGAATTAAACGAATAGTCCCGAATGGTAGTGATGGTTCATTCTTATCGGAAAATAAATCAATAATTTGAAATAACCAAGAGAACATAACTCCGTCAACATTGAAAACCCAAAATAAATATGTCCGCGGATGGTGCACAAAAGCAGTGTATTTTACAATGCAGTCGAATGGATATATCTTGTGAAATATAGCACGCAGGTACAGTTTCTTGGCAGTTTATAATAAAGGATCATCTAGGGTTGTTATTTATATAAATATAGTGCCATAACTGTAAATAGTTTTCGAGATTTTTTTCGGCTCGGGCCACCCTAGCATTGGCAAGATCTACTAACATTCTAAATTTCACGAAAATCGCACAACTATTAAAGAAGTTGTCAAATTGGTAATAACTTCCGGTTCGAAATGACAGCGACGAATTTTCGAAATGAAAAAATCCGAAATTGCAGATTTGAAGTAAATGTTTCAAGATACTCAAAGAAAAAAGAATTAGTAAAATAGGTCAAATAGTCACAGAGTTACAGCATTGTAGGTCAAATGCATTCCTTCGTAAAATTCGGTGATTTCGGATTCGTAAAACGTTTTGAAAATATATTTAATCAACAGCCACCACCAATTTTTGGGGGGATAGGTAAAAGTTTCAGAACGATCCTATGGTTAGATTCTGAGAAATCCGATTTGTGGACAAAACACAAAAAAAAAATAACAATAATAATCTTAACAGAAACAATAAGCTTTCATATGTAATATGAAAGCTTAATAATATTAATCTTAGTAATAACAATAGCCTTTCACCGAAGGTGAAAGCCTAACTAGAATTGCGCGCAATGCTGAAGGCTTTCACGGTCGCAAAGGCGTCACACGATCGCCAGATATATGACAAAAGACTATCCCCACCACTCCCCACCCCCCAAAAAAAACCACACTCTAGCATAACTCAGATATTGACCCCTAAACATGCTCCAACTCGTAAAAATACGCTGTTTTCAATTTTCGATCTCTTTTTTCGGCTACCCATGACAATTAGAAAAATTGTACAAGGGTTTCACACAATACACTACCCAGTAGAATCTCGATTGAGCAAGTTTGAAAGAAATCATTGGCGGCTTTTCCGAGAAAAGTAATTATATAACTGTTAAATTAAACAACGGATAACTCCTACCTCTTAAAATGATTTAATAATTAGTAAATAATTATTATTATCTAATGATTGTTGTTTTGTGACATATATAGTGTAACCAATATATACATTGTACTTTTATAATCAATATGATACTGTGCATTAGTCGTGTTTCTGTTCTTATGAATTTAATTTCTTCATGCAAAATTTGTAAATCGCCAGTAGGAATAAATGTCTCTTATATAGATACATTATGCTGGCTGGAAATTACACGGTAGGCTAGCCTTGGGGACTGTTTGTAAATCGCCAGTAGGAATAAATGTTTCTTATATAGATACATTATGCTGGCTGGAATTTGCACGGTAGGCTACAGCCTTTGGGACTGCGCTGTATCATGCGGTCTGTCATTGAGTCAACTGTCTGGGTTTCGATTCCCCAGTTGAACGTGACAAGGAGTATGTCGCATGTCTAAACTCGTGTGTTTTCTCCGGGTCCTCCGGTTTCCTTCAACTGCTAAAGACCCCTACGCGGAAGCGAATTGTTGAAATAAAAAAAAATAAATCAAGGAAATATCGCCAATTTTCTGGTTTCGTGCACGTTAAAGATTTGACGTCACTAATACAGATAGAGTTTTTTCCCAAACAACGTCATGCCTTTTATCATAGGTGCAATATTCGATACTACTGTACGATACTACTGCAACCGCTTAACAAATTGGACTTTCTTATAAACAGCGCTAGCCGTCGATTTCTGTCCAGATGTTTACCGGTATAAGATAAATTTGACAAAGAAGCAACAATATTAATTCAAAGACTAATTATTACACACAGCTATCAACTATTTCTGTTACAGGGTCACTAAACACATATTTTGGATAGAAGAAAACACTCATAGTTGAAATAATTTTAGTTCAAATATCATCACTGATAAAAGCACTCTTGAATTGGCTCTATACGTTGACAAAACGTACAGATTGTATCCCCGACTTATGTTTCGCTTACCAATGAAAGGTGCCGTGTTCAATTTTCGATCCCTTTGTTCTGCTACTCCTGAAATTTGGGACTATTGTAAAATCGTTTTATGTATAACCCTACCGATAGGCCTCTCTGTAGAAGAAGTTCCAAAAAAGAATTATGTTGACTTTTCGAGAAATAGGCCTCTAAAAATGCTCCAAATCGTAAAAATACGACGTTTTCGATTTTTGATCTCTGTTTTCGGCTACCCATGACAATTAGAGAAATTGTACAATGTGTTCACAAGATACACTACTCATTAGACTCTCGACTGAGAAAGTTTTAAAAAAATTGTAGGTGGCGTTTCCGAGAAACATGCGTCTAAATTTGCTCGAAATCGCAAAATACCTTACTTTTCAAAGTCACATAACTGTTTTAGTTTTTGATAGAAACTTGTCGCTGAAGAAACATCTGATAGACAATTCAATTGGCTATTAAACGATATAAAACTTTAACTAAACGACAAGAACCCTGTTGATACATCGCATTTTCCGCGCAGACACCCATTTTTCACAATTTTGTCAAAGTTTGGATACCTTTCTTGACTACTTCCGGTGATTAGGGGATTTTCATTTATAGTTCATGGACTGGTCTGGTCCTTCGACTTCATATTCCTGAAGTTTCAGAAAAATCGTTGGAGCCGTTTTAAAAAAATAAGAACTCTACGATTTGACCAAAATGCGAAAAAAAGTGAAAAATCAAAGTCAATATTTCAGAAAAAAATTTATATTGTTGGAATCGGATTGATGTCAGCTATCCAAAAATATAACTGAAATTTAAAAATTCCCAAAAATAAAAAAATTGAAAAATTTTGAAAATTTTCCATTTTTCACCAAAAAAATTAGAGCGACAAAGTTTCCAATTTCCACAGTTTTGAACTGCTATCTGCTCAGAAATTTCTCCAGCTATCCAAAAATGTAAATATCTGAAGAATCCATTGAGAATTAAGAGAATAATGGCCGATTTTTTAATTTTCGTGCACGTTAAAGATTTGACGCATTTCCGCTATGCGCACAAATTTGGAAATAGCTTTAAGCAGTAGCTGCACACCACTTTTCCGACAGAAAATCAAATTTCAAACCTCTATCTCTTATAGTTGCTGAGATCTAGCTTCCCTCATAGCACATTGTATGGCGTATCCCCATCTTCCATTAGCCAAGGTTAGGTGCAGAAAAGTAGGACGTTAAACCCCGTTTTATTTCATTTCGAGACGACCCTGTCCCATCAATTATCATTCAATACGTTTTGGGGTTCCTTGAACCGGACTGTCACAAAGCTTTAAAGTTTTAAAATCGAGTTCACCAGGATAAAAAATCTCCACCCTTAACAAACCCAACACGCAATCCCATCATATACATCCCACCCCAAACGATACAGCCGCGCCCCTCCCCGAGGGCTTATAAAAATAAACATTGATTAAATTTAAATAAAATTTTTCAATTTATTACAGAAATAAAATATTTCAATTTATTACAGATCCAATTGCCAGAACAACCCCAATAAATATTAGCATAACAAATGCGGTACGGGAAAGAGGCCGATTACTAATCGATCCCGTGGCACCAACCTGCAGTATTGCGATCGCGAAATTATGAACCTAGAATCTGTCTTCCCCGACCTTATGTCCCCTCGATTTTTTCAAAGTCGAGAATTTGGCATCTTTCGTCTCTGCGATTTCCTCCAAATCATCCCAGAGGGTCGGGCTTGGTCTCAAATGAAAGCCCGACATGTCCCCTACCCAATGGACTTGGTTTCAGGTCGATCGAACCATTGGGACCAAAGTGGATTGCATAGGCGCAAAGCTAAGAAGGGTTGAAAGGCCAAAAGTCTGTATTTTCTCATCCAAGAGGGGTTTGGGCGTGGTCCCCTGGGTGTGGGGACGTGTACCCCAACCCCCAACAACCCTTGGGCAGGTTCAGGTAACCCCTCGGGCCCTTAAAAGAGCTCCAAACTGGAGATAATAAGGGCCCCAAGTGTTATATAGGCGACTAGTGGTTCTGAATCGCTCATTGCAGACTAGTTTTCAAACTTTATCTCTAAAAATTCGCAGAAAAAAAACTACTCGTCTGATCTGCTCTAAATTTGGTGTGCACCTGCCCAGTTGTCATGGGCATTACCTTAAAAAATTTCAGATCCCTAGTCCCCAAGGGGGGCACAGGAGGGGCCTTCCACAGAGAGAGGCCAAAATTGTTGGCTTTTAGTCCCATTTTAGTCAGTTTTGGTCGATATCTCACCCGGAAATGACGTCACAAGCTCAAAATTACCCAACACACCTGAATCCTATGGCCTCTACCGTGTCACCAAATATCAAGTCGCTACCTGCTCCAGATCACCTAAAAATAGGCTTCGGAGCCTTAAAACGTAACCCTAATATAGATTTTGGTAGCCTTTTCAGCCTTCAATTGGCAAGTGTGCCCAAACCAACTGCCCTATGAAATATCTGATTAGTGCAGTTGATAGCGGGGTGTCCATTCTATTATACTACCAAAGCAAGGCTAAAAACCTCATTTAGGGGCCCTATTATTTACTTTTTGCATAACCCTAACACCTTTGTGGGACTTAAGTCCAAAAACATGTTTTGGGCAATAAATTGGCCAAAAACAATCACATAAAGCCGAAATTTTAGGTGCTGAATACCGCTTAAAGTGCCCCATCACTAGAAAAGTTACAGATACCTCAGTCAAAAAATATAGACTTTATTTACGAAAAACGCCCGACTTCTGCATTAAAAAGTGACACTAATGTTTTCGCAAAAACAAAGATGATTGGTGAGGTCAAGGTCCATTTCATGGTGATGTTCTGGACGCCGGGACCATGACCTTTCATATGGTGTGTTTCCCAAGTAAATCGGTTCAGCAATAAGCCCACAATTTAACGTCAAAATTCAATCATTTTTTTTTTAAAAATAAGCCCAAGTTTGTCGCCCATGTATACCAGTCATATTTGAGTATTTTTCGAAATCGTCGGACGAACTAATCCTTGCGGCTATCCCCCCTAAATCGACCCTTGCGAGTCACGTGGTACTCTTCATCTTTACTCCCGGCGACCGGAGGTAGGTAAAATCGAGCAAAAAGTGTTATTTGACCTTGACCTTGACCTCTGAGGTCAAAACTAAGGTCAGCACGACACTCCCCAGGTGTGATTTACTTTAAAAGGCCGCGATCTCCAAATCGTAGGAACACTCCCGGGTTGTCCGAATTACCTCCTCTTAGACCACACAGATGAAAACTACTGTCTGATTCATCGTAAATTTTAAACGGATTTCTTCGATTATGAACAAACTACTTAACTTTGGTTATTATAAACTTACCTGTGTGTTTGTAATGAACTCCCGTTCGATAAAATCCATTGCACAACTAATTATCACAACGATGAGAACAATTTCTCTCTTGAAAAATTTGAAAATTTACTTGTAATTTCGACAGAGTCGATGTCAACAATGTCTTCGTGACGTAATGGTCGAATCCAATATACCTGTTGCGGGGGTCGGTTAACATTGAAAGATAGTTTGACAGCGCGATCATTTTGATCGTATATGGGTTTGGGCGACGAAAAATATCAATTGAAGGCAATTACATAGGAGATTTATATGGAAACCCTTGATCGCCAGTCTATCAAATTTTCTTCACAATTAAAATATCACTGATTGCACGGATACTCGTAAAAATAAAGTCATGAATAAACTATAAATATCCTATCTTCTTTATGTTATAAATAATTTAACAAGGATCATGAAGCTTACCTCCGAATTCTCTGAGTGTATTTTTAATTTTATACGCATTCTTTCGATCGAATAATAACCGCTTCAGTAACATCTTTAAGCGTGTTGCGGCAGCCCTCAGCGTGTCTATTGCCGTATTGGGTGCCCGGGTGGGTATATAATGCTACTAAGCCCGTATGACCCCGTAAGAAGCGGAACATTAATTCTCGATTCGACAGTTTTGACCGAAGTGTGATAAAGCCCGTAAAACGAATGTATAGTTGTGTTTGTGCGGCATGCGTGTTCAAAAGTAAATAATCCCATCCGAGTCGCTAATCAAATAATTAGAACAAAATATTTCAAAAAGTAAAGCTATAAAATTTGCAGAGATTTTACTAGAATGTAAAAGACGGTAACTAAATACAGGAATGCGGGTAGTTATGTGTGCGAACGCTCAAACTCAATGCCAATTGTCGTAGGTATCCAGACCACTCGGACCAAAGACTACTCGGACTAAGACCAGTCGGACCAAAACAAGACCAGTCGGACCAATTAAATTATATTATAAGGCTAGACAATATGCTATTTATTTATTATTAAATCACAATACAAAGAAGCAAATAATTCTTATACGGAATTCTTATATTTAGAGTTGTTTGGTTCAATTTTGTGTACGGAAAATAAATCAACGATTAGTTTTAAAATTAATTAATAATGTTGCCAAAAAAAAATATCAATCTAATTTTTCTTTACTCTTGCAATGAGACTCGGTATGTCCAGACTTTTGACAGTTTCTACATATACGGGTATACTGTTCTTGTCTGATAGCCTAATTTTACTTTTTCCACATTGCGGTATCCCCAGTGGTTTCATTCCGTTCTACCCCACTAACCCCTGGGTTACTATATATGGGGGGGGGGGTGGAGACACGTTTTCAAGTTATCCGCCCTTGATGCGTTAATATAAACAGCACATAATAATACGAAGACCGGACGTTTATATGCCCCTTTTTAAACGTGACTACAAGTGTGGTTCTCGATATTTTGCGATTTGGAATACAATTATCAATTTATTCAAACAACACGTTATTATTAGTTCGAGTAGTCATATTAAAACACACACAATTATCAATTTATTCAAATAACACTTTATTATTGGTTCGAGTAGTCATATTAAAATAAACACAATTATCAATTTATTAAAATAACACTTTATTATTGGTTCGAGTAATTATATTAAAACAAAAGCAATTATCAATTTATTAAAACAACATTTTATTATTGGTCCGAGTGGTCTTTCTGTTGGGTCCGAATAGTCTTTTTGTATGGTCCGAGTAGTCTATTTGTTTGGGCTGAGTGGTCTATCAGTTGGTCCGACTGGTCTTGAACCGAGTGGTCTTTGGTCCGAGTGGTCATGGATTCTTGTCGTAATTGTACTTGAATTTCCTATGCTGTCACCCCTAATACGAAATGATATCTTCCGCAGAGTGACGTAACCATCTTCCATATTGGTATTTTTCTCTGGGAAAAGTTTGTGATATTTCAATTTTTCAAGAGAGAACTTGTTTTCATCGTTGTGATAATTAGTTGTGCAATGGATTTTATCGAACGGGAGTTCATTACAAACACACAGGTAAGTTTATAATAACCAACGTTAAGTAGTTTGTTCATAATCGAAGAAATCCGTTTAAAATTTACGATGAATCAGACAGTAACATTTTTTGTCTTTTGAGTAAAGATTTGAAAAAAAAGTTCTCCGATCGAGCTGGAATTTGGTGACATGATAGATCGACCCCGCATTTGTTCTTCAATTTTTAAAATCGCCAACCAAAAGTCGTGACCATGACCTTCTAGGGGCGTTTGAATTATTTCAGTTTTCGCCCTCTGGTGGCCAAACAAATAAGGCCACGCCCACCGGACTTTTACCTTTAGCCATGTCACCTCAACATGCTTGAACCAAGATGGTCAAGGTCACCTTAAAGGTTCAAGGTCACTTAGATATCGACCGGCCGTGTTGCACCGAGTCGCGTGGCCCAGCCGCAGACACACGTGGCCATTTACAGGTCATGCCACCAGATGGACAATTCGTTTACCTTTAAGCAGACACTTTGAACTTTGATCTGACCTTTGACCTTGGGGACGAAAATCTCCGAAATATTCTGGTCCTATCTAGCCTTCAACCATGAAGGTCAAAGACAATTTCAAGGTCATGATCTAGAAGGTCAGTAACGCGGCTGTTTAGAAATGGTAGAGTAAGTTCGACTTGGGTTTCGAAAAAGTCTTAAAACGGAAGTTCAATTTTATGTCTTTCCAGACTAATATCGACAAATTTGAGGATCGGCTTGAAATTTACAGGGCACCTGGCAGGGGGTCCCAGCCCAACACACCGTGAATTTCAGATCGATATTTTTTATGGTTCCAGAGATATGGCGTCTGTACGAATTTGAGAGCAATTTAAATTTTGGACTTCGAATAATTGGCTTAATTTGTCTTGAACATTTGCTTTTTTTGGATAAATCTTTTATTTTACGTCTTACAGCTTTGAGACTCCGGCTACCCCTACTAAATCGACCGCGGCGAACCAGAAAATGACCTTGTTTTTTACCTCATTGGTCAAGGTCATGTCAAACTTAAAAATTGTCAAAAAATTGAAAATAAAAATGAGGTTCTTGACCTTACTGTGACTCCTGTGATCAAGTCCCACAATTGGCTTTTTGATATGTTAAAACCCACGCAATTATCTACCGAAAAGTTATCTTGACCTTCCCCAAAGCTTTAAAGGGGATGTCACAACAACCCAATTTGCGTTTGGCTTAATTTCTAGATTAAGTTCGGAATTTTGGTCAAGTTCAAGGTTACAGTTCAAAAGAACATTAGATGAACTTCAACTATTGTTATTTGGTTCAAGATCCTAGGTCAAGGTCAAATAGGTGAAAAATGGATCTAAACTAAAACTTCTTTTTCAAGGCCAATTTCGACCCTTTGACCTTGACCTAGGCCTTTGACCCCGGAATTAAAAATTAAGGTAAATACAATGACCTTTCATATGTGACCTTGAACTTGGCCCTCAGTCTCATATTAACTTGGTCACAGACCAAAACGCAAAGGCCCTTGTAGAAAGATGTCCAAGAGGTCAAGGTCAAAGCTATTTTGTTGACTAAGTAGATAATTGTCAGTGTTTCAACATATCAAAAAATGGTGGCTACAAATGCAACATCAAGATCACAGTGAGGCACAAAAACCCAAAATACCTATTAAAAATGCCTTTTAAAAAATATGCTACAGCAAAAGAGCAGCCATTTTGGAAAAAAATATGGTAGTCCAAATTTAAGCCCAAATTAGTTTACGGTGTACCTTGCCGGGCTACTTCTGAAAATTTTGAACTTTTACGCAGGAAATTTCTGTCCGGCAAGCTAAAAAAGATAATAGGTACGCATGTTGCGCAAAGTAAAGCGTCTTGCAGGTGGCCATTTTGTATCATAAATTTGTCGCCACGTCTTTTATTCTTCAAAACTTCTTCGAATAGATAGACCGGGGTAGCCGGTGAATTTTTTTTTATTTCACTCCAACATGTCAAATTTTTTCCCTCAGCGAGTCAGAAAAAAATGAACTATAACAATAAAATTCATTTTCGTAGTCCTTGACCCCATTTTATTCATTGACCATAAATTTCAAGGTCATCAGAGGTCAAACAAAAAAAATAAAGGCTAAAAAAGTTATATTTGCATGAAAATGTTTTGTTTGACCTAAGATGACCTTGAGGTTTTCTTGTTTGAATAATATAGAGGGCAAGGTATACGGGAATGTCTTCGACTTTGAATTTGGAATAACCTGGACTGCAACAGTAATTTCCGAAAAAATTAAAGTTGGTCGAATGCCAAGGTCATATACATTTTCGGAATCCTTGACCCCGGGTTTATTCTCTAAAAAAAAATATCAAGGTCATCAGAGGTCAAATTCATCACTTAAATGAACCAAATATCATTTCCCATCTTCAACGGCTCGCCATTTTTTAATTTCATCTCAGATGACCTTGAACTTTGTTTTTCTTGAACAAAGTCAAGGTCAAGGATTCCAATAAAGTTAATGTTATTGACCTTTGACATACTTAAAATCGGGTCTGTAGGCTCGGCCTTTGGACTCACTACTCTTTTGAATTTTTAAAAATCAGCCTAAAAGGGACATGCCCGATACCTGTATGGGCACATCCCCCAAGTTCACAGGAATACACTGAATCGATTTTGTACCTCCCCCACCCACGGGCGTGGCTGTTAGGGCTATTGCTTTAGGTCCCAGGCCTTAAGTCCCACATGGCCTTAGGTTCCTTGGTCTTAAGTCCCACGATTTGGCCTTATGTTCCCAAAGGTATACAGGCAATAGACTCAAGAGGTAGAATTTTTGGATGACCTCCGATGACCTTGAACTTTTTTTTTCTTGAACAAAGTCGAGGTCAAGGATTTCAAAAAAGTACATGTCATGAACTTTTGTAGTACTTCGAATTGCAGTTGCATTTCGGACTTAGCCGACATCTTATATATAGAATAAATTGAAGAGGTAGAATTTTTGGATGACCCCAGATGATGTTGAACATTTTTTTTCTTGAACAAAGTCAAGGTCAAGGATTCCAATAAAGTTAATGTTATTGACCTTTGACATACTTAAAATCGGGTATGTAGACTCGGCCTTTGGACTCACTACTCTTTTGAATTTTTAAAAATCAGCCTAAAAGGGACATGCCCGATACCTGTATGGGCACATCCCCCAAGTTCACAGGAATACACTGAATCGATTTTGTACCTCCCCCACCCACGGGCGTGGCTGTTAGGGCTATTGCTTTAGGTCCCAGGCCTTAAGTCCCACATGGCCTTAGGTTCCTTGGTCTTAAGTCCCACGATTTGGCCTTATGTCCCCAAAGGTATATAGGCAATAGACTCAAGAGGTAGAATTTTTGGATGACCTCCGATGACCTTGAACTTTTTTTTTCTTGAACAAAGTCGAGGTCAAGGATTTCAAAAAAGTATATGTCATGAACTTTTGTAGTACTTCGAATTGCAGTTGCATTTCTGACTTAGCCGAAATCTTATAAATAGAATAAATTGAGGAGGTAGAATTTTTGGATGACCTCAGATGACCTTGAACTTTTTTTTTCTTGAACAAAGTCAAGGTCAAGGATTCCAATAAAGTTAATGTTATTGACCTTTGACATACTTAAAATAGGGTCTGTAGGCTCGGCCTTTGGTCCCACTACTCTTTGAATTTTAAAAAATCAGCTAAAAGGGGGACATGCCCGATACCTGTATGGGCACATCCCCCAAGGTCACAGGAATACGCTGAATCGATTTTGTACCTCGTCCATCCACGGGCGTGGATGTTAGGGCTATTGCTTTATGTCCCTGGCCTTAAGTCCCACGTGGCCTTAGGTCCCTTGGTCTTAAGTCCCACGATTTGGCCTTATGTCCCCATAGGTATATAGGCAATAGACTCAAGAGGTAGAATTTTTGGATGACCTCCGATGACCTTGAACTTTTTTTTTCTTGAACAAAGTCGAGGTCAAGGATTTCAAAAAAGTACATGTCCTGAACTTTTGTAGTACTTCGAATTGCAGTTGCATTTCTGACTTCGCCGAAATCTTATATATAGAATAAATTGAGGAGGTAGAATTTTTGGATGACCTCAGATGACCTTGAACTTTTTTTTTCTTGAACAAAGTCAAGGTCAAGGATGCCATTAAAGTTAATGTTATTGGCCTTTGACATACTTAAAATCGGGTCTGTAGGCTCGGCCATTGCTCCCACTACTCTTTGAATTTTTAAAAATCAGCTAAAAGGGGGACATGCCCGATACCTGTATGGGCACATCCCCCAAGGTCACAGGAATACGCTGAATCGATTTTGTACCTCCCCCACCCACGAGCGCGGATGTTAGGGCTATTGCTTTATGTCCCAGGCCTTAAGTCCCACGTGGCCTTAGGTCCCTTGGTCTTAAGTCCCACGATTTGGCCTTATGTCCCCAAAGGTATATAGGCAATAGACTCAAGAGGTAGAATTTTTGGATGACCTCCGATGACTTTGAACTTTTTTTTTCTTGAACAAGGTCAAGGTCAAGGATTTCAAAAAAGTACATGTCATGAACTTTTGTAGTACTTCGAATTGCAGTTGCATTTCGGACTTAGCCGAAATTCGGAAAAATGTTTATATAGGGGAAATACTCATGAGGCAGAATTTTTTGATGAATTCTGACGACCTCCAACTTTTTTTTATTGAAGAAAATCGGTGTCATGGATCCTAGAAAAATTAATGAATTCTACCTTTGACCAATATCTTCTAAACATTACACTTGAGCACCAGTTGCTACCGAAAATGTCAAGGTCATGTATATTTTTGATAACAACGACCCCGACTTTTTTTTTTTAAAAAAAGCTCACGGTCACCGGAAGTCAAATAAAAAATCTATAGACAGAAAATACCTTAAAATACATCATATTCACCTTTTGACTGGTGACTGAAATATGGCAGATTTGGCCTTATGTCCCTAAAGGTATATAGGCAATACTCAGGAGGTAGAATTTTTGGATGACCTCCGATGACTTTGAACTTTTTTTTTCTTGAACAAAGTCAAGGTCAAGGATTTCAAAAAAGTACATGTCATGAACTTTTGTAGTACTTCGAATTGCATTCGCATTTCGAACTAAGTCGGAATTCGGAAAAATGTTTATATAGGGGAAATACGCATGAGGTAGAATTTTTTGATGAATTGGAAATGTTCCTAAAAGATCTCGCTGTGAAGCCAAATGATGTAGCTTGCGGGAACGGATGTCATAGATGCAATGAAATCAAGTTCGCGTGGGTACGCAGTCTTATAATAAGCAATAAACACTGTGGGACTTAAGGCCAGAATGGTGGTCTTTAGTCCCACTACTCTTCGATTTTTTAAAAATCAGCCCCACGGGCAACAATCCCGATACCTATGTGGGCATGTCCCTTTGGGTCCCGCGGATACGCGAAAAAAAAATTGTACCTCCCCCACCCCCTGGGCATGACTTATGGGCGTTTCGCCTTATGTCCCAGAGCTTGGTCTTATGTCCCTGGCCTAATGTCCCACAATTTTGGCCTTAAGTCCCACGGGGGACATGAGGCCAGGGACATAAGACCAAGTGGGACTTGAGGCCAGGGACATAAGACCAAGTTGGCCTCAAGTCCCTTTCAAAATGGGACTTGAGGCCAAGTTGGTGTTATGGACCCAGACTTATGTCCCATATCTGGCCCTATGTACCTGAGGAATATAGCTGGTTACTCGACGATTATAGGCACAGTCATCGAGGTAAGACGTCACTATTCAAGTTCAACGGATCTAGATTTCCTACATTTTGCCAATTCAATTATAATTTTAGTTTCCAAAATCTTTTTTTTTTTTTGGTTTTGTCAAACGCCATAATTTCAATCAAATTTGTTCACCTTGGTTAAATATGTGACGGTATAATTCGCTAGAAGAAAACTGTCTTGTGGTTGGCTGTACATGACCAGTTAAGCTGTAACAATACCACGTGACTCGTGTTGATAAACATCACCCCCAACAGCTTCTGACGCACGCTTTGACACACCATTGTTAGGGTGACCCACCATAAATAAATATCTCCAAATATCTCGACAATTACGCCACAATATTTATATATATGCCAAGCCTCAAATCAGTTTCACACAATTATAGTCACTAAATAAACGATCATGTTGTACTTAATAAGCTATGACCATTAATCATCTATAAATAATAGACTGAAAACTGGTTCCAAGTTGCGTCCATAACATCCAGACACTTTTGAGTAAAAGATAGGTTACGTGCCCTTGTTTTGAAATTAGTCTCGCTTAACCAGTCTATCGACCATTCTACGTCTGATTGACAGGTCGGGATAATCAAGACTACTTTTTTACGAAACATAACAGAAAGCTAGAACAAGAAATTGAATTTAGAAATAAGCACTTTAGACAACTCAACAATTGTTTTAAGAAACTTGTAAAAGTAAAATGAAACTACTGCTAGTATCATGTTCCTGCTAAAGAAAGTGATTCAGAGATAGTATTTGTACTAAACCAAAAGATGCCGCTCTTAACGGTACAGTTAATGATAAAGCAATTTAAAAAATAAAACAAACGTAATTACTAAAGCTGCTGTAATAACCAAGAAGCTAAATTTTACTGCTATTCAAAATCGTCAACAATAGATTTTTTACGGCTGTAATAGTTGATATATTTGTAGAGAATTGCACGTGCCATGGCTATTTATCGACTCAAAGCGAGTGCGGGGTAGTCAGAAATCAGTTCGAGACACGCAACTGAAGCGTGCACATTTAGCCGTGTCGAGACCAACTTTCTGTAAAGTGCACGGGTCATCCTACCATTGTACTATATTTCACTAAGAACAGTCTTGATTGACAGGTGATTCAATTGTTATATATGCCTGTTATCACGTGATCTCGTTCATATTCATAATGCCATTATACATCTGTAATTAAAATGGATTTTAGTAATTTTTTTATGTTTTTGTGTGTCGATACTTCAATAATAAAAACTTACACCTCAATATTGAATAATATATCAGGTATATACCATTTTCCTGTAAAGCAATCAAATAACCCGTTTTCTAGCAGGGGGGTTGGAATGGCCTAGTGGTCTAGAGTGTCGCGCTTCGACCTCTAGCTGGCCCGTCACCCCTGGCTTGCGGCTGTGGTTTCGAGCCCTGGCGTGAGCGTATGTGGCATGGAGATAGGGGCGCCTTCTCAACCTCGTGGGTTTCCTCCGGGCACTCCGGTTTCCTTCCACTGCTAAAAACCCCTACGCGCAAGTGAATTATTGAAATAATTAAACCATATGTTAGTCCCGAAATGACCTGGTTTGTATTGAGTGGACGTTAAACCCCATTTCTCTCTCTCTCCCGTTTTCTAGCGTAGCCTATACTTATAATACAATTATTACACCTACTTGTCGAATTACCATTTCCAGGTTGAGATTTCAATTTGCAGAGGTTAATACAACACAAAATAAAAATAACATTGTCCCGTTGGGCTTCCTTACCTTTATGTCTACTAACTTTTAGTTTGATATTTGCTTTTTACACAATCTATTACATACGTGTTTATAACCTGTGAACTGTATGATTATTTTAGGAACACCAAACTGAGCAAGTAATCAAAAAGGGAAAGGAGATTAACATAAAAAAAATTAAAATAAGAGACGAATCGGACTCAACAATAGTTACCGTCTATCAACCAACAGCAGAAGTTACTAACCTATTGAAAGTTGATCAATATATTAAAATGACAAATTTAAAATTTAATTTATACCAGCAAAACGTGGAATTCAGTTCGAGGTAAGTTAGTATATTCCTTCGCCCAAAGTCAACATTTTTAAGTTCCGGAGAGCCTGACGAGGACAGCTGTCTAGTCGTTCGGATTGGACGAAAAACGAAGTCCCATGTACACATTGGCGTGCACGTTAAAGATCCCTTGGCAGTTGGAATTCTATATAAGAGTAGGCCGTAGCGCCGGTCTACCATTATCCCAGGTTAGGTACAGAAGAGTAGGACGTTAAACCCCATTTCATTTTATATTGATTAATATATTAGTTTAATAAATAATAACATTTGTTATCACAGTCTCGTATCCAAATGCACATAAAAACCAATATGACGTAACGCTTTGATGTTGGCGTAGCTGTTTCATACTGCTAATCGTCCATTTTGTTTTTAATTACGTGGTGGCAATTTCATAATACATGTGTTGTAAACTGTATTTTCTATTGGTAGTTTATGTAAGGGCTCGGAGCAAGACTTTGCGTAGTATATTGATAGAAAAATCGGGTAGACACATTATATTGATATGTAAGCGTCTCTCTGAACCACCCCTTAATAACCCAAATTGATAATACTATGCATTTTGGGTTTTTTTTGTAAATTTAAGATGGTAGAGTGCCAACCCGTTCGGGTAGTCGGTCTGCCGGAGGCGTATGACGAAGAGCATGGGATTATTACCATAAAAGTGCCAGACGGCACCTATAAAGAATTTTCAATTTGTAACACTAAAACTAAAGAGATAAACAAAATTATTCTCAAAGAGAGAAATATATATTTGACCATCAAGAACAATAAAGTTCTAGATTTAAAAGGTATGTTAACCTCAAAATATATTGCAATCGTACTAACAAATCCATATTTATAAAGCGTAATTATTCTATAAATAGATTTTATTATATATATCAAATGCAATTTCAAGACGATTTAAGGCCACTGATCGCCATTTACATATATCGGACAGTGTAATTTTTTTAAAGATTTAATCCAATAAAAAATCTCTGAGAACTGATTATTTAACTTATTTAGAAAAAGTATATATCAAAAGTAGATAAGCTCATGGTTTGAATTAATTCAGTCAGATATTGGAAATTAACTTCTTAATATTAAAGTTTGCAACAATTTAAAATGACATTAATTCAATCTTATTTTTTTTTCAGAAGGGAATTGAAATTAAAATCTCCAAACCTTCACTTTATAGTATGTTATGATACTTCTCTTCGGAATAATCAGTTTCCGCCCCAGTAGAATGCCCGTTTACCCAAAGTTCTGAATGCAAAATAGAGGCTAAACTGCAGCAGTATAGTTCCACGTTTTAAAACCCCATCCTATCATTTTGTTTTTGAGCATACGCGCGTGCAATCAACGAAAGAGCCAAGTATAAAATCAAACCATAGTATAGAAAATATTCCCTGGTGTCTCTACATCTATGAACCGAATTTTGAACGAATTACAATAATAACTTGAATCAAGATTTTGAATTTTAACATACTCGCTTTTTTAAAACCACAACATCGTTGCAAATTATGTTTAAGTGATAAGTACGTGCAGTTTCCTATCTCTTGAAAACTTGTTTATTAAATTCTCAACTGCGTAGATTACTACAAATTAACACTTTCCAGCAATTTAAAATTTCTACACCACTACTTTATTATTCCGGTTTGAACTCGTATTTAATTTGTTGGGAATATAAACTTCCATCCGTTATAAGTGTTATGCCCCATGAACTAAATTCATAATAAGCACCGTCCCCACGGTCCCAAGTGCCACGTGTCCTCCCGAGTTAATGTTATATAGTTTTCCTAGCTCAAATATCATCAGAATTGGCAAATGCTTTTGCACAGCAGTGGGGCGATACTACGACACGTACCCTGTCTTGAATGCCACAGGTGAAAAAAGAGAAATGGAGTTTAACGTCCACTCGACACAAAATAGGTCATTTCGGGACTAATAGGGTCTTTACCAGTGAGAGGAAACCGGAGGACCTGGAGAAAACCCACGAGGTTGGACAGGCGACCCTATATTCCTTGTCACGTACAGGTGAAAAAAACTACTAGCTATATTATTCAAGCAAACAAGTATTTTTTAAGCAAACATTAACTTACTTAAACGGTTAAATAAACAGGGTTGTGAAAACGAGGTAAAAGACAAAACCCTTAGATTTTTTTTTCGCGTCTTCGTCCCTGCATTTAATAATTGTCGGATGCTTTTGTTTTGCTCTTAAAGGGACAATAACACTCTTGCTGTAACTGAATAATATGTCCAATCTTCATTTTGGTCAACAAATTGTACTATTATACAATATCCCAATTCATTAGTGGTATATGCATGATCTTATCAACGGTATTTAAAAAAAATGGGAAAATTCCGTTGGGTGGATGGTGTTCTCATCAAGTTCACTATGAGAGACTGGTAAAACCAGTCTACCAAACGGAAAAGAGAATCCCATTGTAGCGCATGCGCAAAACGTCAAATACGCCTCGCTCTGTAATGTTTATACATCTAGCTGACAGATTTAGAGGATATGGAACTTGAAATTCTACGATTCATGCCAAATCATGAATCCATTTTTTCCCGGTAAGTTTATATTCATTACGAGTATTTACTTATGCTCTCATGGACTTAAAGTCGGCAACGAACTGCGAAGTGAATGATCAGAATTTAGATTGAATGATTGTCATTTGTAATGGTAGTATTGGTAGGCCTACTTCGACTAAATTATTATCAGTCACTCGACTCACTGCATGACTGCACATGGTTTGGTTACCGGTACCTAATTGATGGATCAAACAGACAGATTATCTTTAAAATTTGATGATTGGGTTCATTCTTAGCTTTGATTAGACCTAAGACCGATATGGCTTCATCCACCTGCATTTTTTAAATTGATAATGAGTAATCATAGAAGCTGTTTATTTTAAACTTCTTGAAGTTGCAACATGGTTTCACCCTCAAAATATATAAATAATATCAAATTAAATGAATCATTCATCAGATTTATTTCTGCACTTTTGAACTTGATAATTATTATGACTGACAGTGTTATATGTGTGTAATAAATTCATTGGTGCCAATGAAGAAGCAGTTACTTGTGATTCCTGTGGTAAATGGACACATAAGACATGTAGAACAGGTCGACAAATTTCTTGTGTGCAATTAGGCTATTAATTAGGTTTATTGGCTCGAATTTTCTATGAGTTAAGAAAATCCTTTTTTTATTCACTTTGCATTTTGGTTTTACAGGTATTTCGAAAGCTGTCTATTTGAGGTCAGTCAAAACTGGGAGTGATCTACCATTCTTGTGTCGAGCATGCCAGGTGGAATCATTTAATTCATTACCAGATGTTGACCCCCCCCCCCGTCTCTACTTTACCAATTATGCCAGAAGCAACTCATGCTGCCCAACCTTCAACATGAACAGCATCATCTACATCAAGGACAATTAGATCTTAACGGAAGCTGCAATTACATGTAACGTCATCCGAAAGCACCCCACTGAGACCAAAAAGAAGGAAAAGACAAAAAGGGAAAACTGAGTCACCAAGGGAGAGGGCCGAGAGACCCAAAAAAGAAAAAAAACTGAGAGACTCAAGGTAAGAAAACTCTTTTTTTAATAGTTGTAAAATATATACACAGAAACAGCAAACAAGAATATTTATGAAAAGTGGCTGAAAAAATGCCTGCAGTTTTATTTGACATTTATGAAGAACTAAGAAACCAACAGCCAATCCAACCCCCATATCCAACCTCAACTGCACCAAATTGGTGTTCCTATGACAGATGTGGAGATATGCCAACAGATATTGAGAAGTTATGTGGCGGTACCAGACCAGATTATTGTATTTCATTACCACCAGTAAGTGATTTTTTTCTGTAATAATATCCTTTGATATATTTCATCCACAAAAATTAATGTCATTGGCCCGGGTAGTACCGGCAGCAGGAAGTTCTGCAGCCTTCATTTCAGTCACTTCAAATTGGCTGGTTTACTGAAAATAGATTTTAAAAATAGTTAAATATACATTATGCAAGAGCTAAATATGTCTATTGTAGGTCTTTCTTTAGGCCTGAAATGTTATACAAACTATTAATTAGACATTAATTAAAGTATCCTGACCATAATCAACTCTCGATGTCAACGCTAACCTGCGATATTTGTTGGATTATGATCCGATTTGCTGCATAACTTTCCTTCTCGATTTAACAATTAAATGGATAATCGAGACTGATTTTTGTCGTACTGACTTTAGTAATGATGACCAAGGCTATGTGGAACTTTCAATCGCTTATTTCTCGGTTCGTAGTGGATCAATTTGGCTGAAATCTTCAGCAAATTGCCTTTACATTATCTAGTTTTTAACTATTATAGTGAGAACTGCCAACTCGTTATCTAATCTCGCATAATGTATCTTTAATTTAATTTTTTCAGGAGTTTGAACAGTATTGTTTAGAGCCACAAGTTCTGGATCTTGCTAATGTATATAGAAACGGTGTACTAGCAATTGATATGGACGAAGACATTAATCGAAGGAGAAGGCTTGCAGCCTACAGACAATTTGTTATGTTGTGGTACAGGGAATAGAGTAGTAGTACCCTCCTGTTCTGTTCTGAAAATAGGATTATCATTTCAAGACAGAAATGGCATGGGTTTTAATTGAAGAAGATTATTATGAAAATACTTACATTAAAATCTGGTTTTCTGTTTCTTGGCTGTCTCTGAAGTTGGTTCTGGCTGGGGTTTGGCAACTGTGTCTGCAATCTTTCGAGGACCATCCTGGTCTAGTGGTCATTTTCGCCCCGTTTTGCCTTTATCATCGAGTCTGGCCCTATAAAGATAGTAAATTCAAGACATCAAAATTGTTCCAGGATGGTTTGGCAATTAATACAAATTCTTGTTTCGTGCCAGACATTTTTAATTTTTACAACACTTTATTTGATTCTAAAGTTTAAATTTAACTCATCCATCCAATCAAACTTACTATGGTACTTACATTTCAGGAGGCCTGTTCTTTCCCTTGTCTGTATCAGTACTACAAAAACAAAATTAGTTGTAATAATTGGCACTATCATGTATAAAAATGACGATATCATTACCAGTATGTTAATGATGAAAATGTCTGGTAGCTTACCAACAACTAAGATTTTCACAGCGTTGGAAAAATATTGTGATAAAAAATAAGGTGTACTAATAATGGATATAATGCAAAGTGAATGAAACAATAATGTCACTGAGACAATAATGTCATTGAATAATTTGAAACAGTGATAAAATTGTTATTACTTACTATATAAATAAAATATTAAAAATTCATATAAAAGTTGTGTTCGTGTTTTTTCATATAATCCTCGTTTTTAAATTTGTGGGATGAAACAACCCTATATAAGTGGAATGAAACGACCCATGTAATTTTGGGATGAAACAGCCCAGGGTGATCTACATGACATGTAACATAATTGTCAAAAAACAATTAATTAGTTGCTGTACAAATATTACCTGCCATGAATGGATAATAGTTCTGAAACATGCAGTGCTCCAGTACTTTGTGCTTTTTAAACACAAGATTTTTTAAAGTGTCGAAATTTAATATCGAACGCTAGGGTTAAAATCACAATCGCATCCCACGTGTCTCAGATTGAAATTATGCACGTGGAAAACTCCCTATAAAAGTAAATGCTGTTAACACTTTCATTCCATTGCAAAATGAATCCAATATCCATACAAGATTTGTTGCAGCTAGATACGGCACCAGTTGGGAGACCAATAATTTCAAAATTTTATTTGAAAAAACTTCTGAGGGACGTCTCAAATTTCAGTATGCCATCGCCGACCCAACTGGTGCCGTCCAACCTTACTATTCGCAAAAACTTAAACTGAACAAAACATAGGTTTTAAACGCCTTCACTTTGAAAACATCACAAAGAACAAATGTGAAATATCTAACTACAGGTAAGAAATTGATTCAATATCCATCTTTACAAATTCAAGTCCCTTTTAAATATATTCGTTCATAGCAAATATGCAGTTAAATTTATCGATGATCAATTATCTACTTAGAAGCATAATTTACTGCTACAGCCAAAATGCATTTATATGAAAACGCTCGTTCAAATTCCAATAACGACAATACGTTGTCGCTTGCCAGACTGTCCTACACCAAGGTTCTGCTCTTAGTCCGATTTTATTTACCCTTTTTACGTCACCATTAGGTGATATTGTCAGAAATTATAGCCAAGCACATTTTCCGGCACATATGTCTACTCGATGCAACCAAACGATAGCGTTCTCTCCCCCAACCGTTACTGACATGTTTTCCACCTTGTCGATAGTACCGGACAGAGGGCTTGAAAAGGACCGCTGTATACATTGGCGTACACGTAAAAGATCCATTGGAATTCGATATATAAGGTCATAGTGCCGCTGCCCGGGTAAAAGTTTTGCTAATAGCACACTGTATGACGTATGTCCATCTCCACTAACCCAGTCGGAGCAGAACAGTAAAAATTTAACGCCATATCATTTCTCTATATCACCCCAACCCCAACAAAGTATGAAAATCTGCGCAACGTTAAACTAAATTTCTAAGACCGACAACTTTGATTAATTTTGACTAAAATATTTTCATCTGTTACAGAAAACCCCCCAAGAAAAACACCCTTAACCAGAATTATTCCCGATGACATAAAACAAAGAGCAAGGGAAGGGATGTTCCAGCTTGCCCCAATTGCAGAAGCGGAACAGCTAACTCAATTCTCCACACTAACTGGTGTAATCATCGAGGTAAATATCTTAATAATCTTAACAAGCACTTCATCTGCCTTTTAATGTGTCTGATAGATGGGGGGAGGGGGTTGAGTGGTCTGTCATGTAATCGGTGTCGTGATTTGTATTCCAAGCAAGTATGTAACCTAGGTCATTTCGGGACTAACATATGGTTTAATTTTATTTCAATAATTCGCTTGCGCGTAGTGGTCTTTAGCAGTGGGAAGAAACCGAAGGACCCGAAGAAAACCCACGAGGTTGGACAGGCGACCCTCCGCCTTGCCACCTACAACCGGGGATTCGATACCACGCCAGTAGACTCAATGACGGGCATTATGATACAGCGCGCACACACTAACCATTCAGCCATCCAACCCTCCTAATCTGGAAAGGGTTGTCTATCAAACCTCGTCGGTTTTCTCTGGTCCCTCCGGTTCATCCTACTTATAAAGAACCCTATACGTACCAGCATCTTAGTACGGAAATGACCTAGTTTGTGTCAAATGTTGGCCACAAAAGTTCTTTGTGATTTATCGGCTTGGCTCCCCCTTGTCAGTGATGCAGGGCGGAAGGCCTGACAAGGACGATGTCTAGTCGTTCGGATGGGACGAAAAACGGAGGCTCCGAGTACACGTTGACTTGCACGTTAAAGAACCCTTGGCATTCGAATTCGATATAAGAGTAGGCCGTAGGGCCGCTAACCGCGTAAATTGCCCCCCCCCCGAAGCACAGTATATGGCGCGTGCCCGTCTTTTAGTCATTGTTTCAATTTACTACTTTGAAACATCAAAATACTAACATGAAATTATAGTAAACAATAATAGAACGTGGCCCTGTTTAGCTTCCGTACCTTCTGTCTACTCATCTTTTTTCCCTTTAAATTTGCTGAAAATATTACATTTGTACATATATTATGATCACATACCAGAATGTAGGTGAAAATATAAACTTCTATCAACAGGAAAAGCAACAACAAGAGGTTACAACAAAAAAATAAAAGAAACTATGACCATAAAAAAAATCAAGGTACAAGACTCCTCGACATCAACTGAAATTGTGTTGTGGAGACCGAAAGCTCAGTGGCTTGACATTTGCCAAATTGGTAATTACGTTCAATTTACAAATATGGCCAACAAACGATTTGATGGAAAGATTCAGTTCAACTCCACAACACACACCGAATTAGAAGTATGTATAATTCAATTGTCTGTAATCAACATTTAAGTCCGCTCGCTAGCCTGGAGGTCGGGTGTCCGATCCCTGCATTGGCCAAGAAAGTTCATCCAGATTTTCCGGCGTGGTTCCCCCTTGTCAGTGATGCAGGATGGAAGGCCTGACAAGGACAGCTGTCTAGTCGTTCGGATGGGACGTAAAATCGAGGTCCCCTGTACACATTGGCGTACACATAAAATATCCCTTGGCAGTTGGATTTCGATATAAGAATAGGCCGTAGCGCCGCTGCCCGGGCAAAATTTCCCTCATAGCACTGTATGCCCGTCTTCATGAGCCTAGTTTAGGAACAGAACCGTAGAACGTTAAACTTCATTTCATTTCAGAATTCGGGAATATATTAACTTGAATAATAATCTAAACGTTATAAGTATATTATTCTTGTACTTAAGTCAACTTAAAATAGATATGATGTACCATTATTTAGTTATTTTATTTCACATATGGATTGGAACAAGGTGGCAATCGTTTATTATATACATACAAAATAGCCTACTTCCGCTGTTAAAGACCCCTCCGCCACACTGAATTACTGAATTAAAATTAAATCACGTCTAAATCCCGAAATGACTGGTTTCTTTGTAATGAACACTCATCCCCCTTCTTTCATTAACAAGAGCATCGCTAACGCAGCAATATACGTCCACATTCCTGTTTTGTTTGATATGGTCCAGTTTGCATTGAGGGTCTGTGAAATAAAACTGGGTTGTAGGACTGCTATCAGTATAACATTTCGTTCACATTAACAGAACACAATTTTTATTTTAAAACAATCGATGTCTTTATTCTAAAAGCATGACGTTTTTTTTTTGTTTTTTTTTGCTTGATTGATAACGATAAGAGAATACTTGTGGAAACGTCGTGCTTTTAGAATAAACTAGTGATTGTATCCCATAAAAACTGTGTTCTGTTAATTTGTTCCCTGATCGCTAAATGCCACTTAAAGAATAACTAGAAATGGGCGTGGCTCTGCCCCTGGGGGTCGGGCATGCACCAAAAACAATAGGGATCTTCCTTGGGGTATAAGGAATAAGTATACCAAGTTTGAAGAAAATCCAGTAAGAATTGCGCCCTGTAGGCGACACAAAGACACACGAAAAGAAAATGGGCGTGGCTCTGCCCCTGGGGGTTGGGCATGCACCCCAAACGATAGGGATGTTCCTTAGGGTACAAAGAATGTGTATGCAAAGTTTCAAGATTATTAGTTAAGAAATGTGGCCTGTAGACGACAAACAAACAAATACTAGAAATGGGCGTGGCTCTGCCCCGGGGGGTCGAGCATGCACCAAAAACAATAGGGATCTTCCTTGGGGTATAAGGAATAAGTATACCAAGTTTGAAGAAAATCCATGAAGAATTGCGCCCTGTAGGCGAACCACAGACACACACACACACACACACACACACACACACACACACACACATACATACATACACACACACACACACACACACACACAGACAGGGGCGACGGCATAATACGTTCACATTATGAATGTGGACGTATAAAAAGCGTCTGTTAGGTGTGGGTACGGGCTCGGTGATAATAGAGTGGGGCAGAACCCGAAATGCCCCAAAAAATTTCGGGTTACAGATGTTGGCTGTTGAAAAATTTCGTACAAAGTAGAGTGGCTCCAGACAAATGTTTTTATCCATAGTCGGTTCAGTACAAATTCGCAGTATTCAATTAAAAGAAAAGTAAAATTAGTGATTTATTTAAATTTCGGGCGCTTTATTATGCCAGCTAGATGAACACTTTACCTCTGCACGAAAAATCTAATTGTCTAAGAGTCTACTGGGTAGTGCATTGTGTTGAACCCATGTACAATTTATCTAAGTGTCATGGGTAGCCGAAAAAAGAGATCGAAAATTTAAAACAGCGTATTTTTACGAGTTGGAGCATGTTTAGAGGTCAATATCTGAATGATGATAGAGTGTGGGTTTTTTGGGGGGTTGGGGGAGTGGTGGGGATAGTCTTTTGTCATGCATCTGGCTATCGTGTGACGCCTCTGCGACGGTGAAAGCCTTCAGCATTGCGCGCAATTCTAGTTAGGCTTTCACCTTCGGTGAAAGACTATTGTTATTACTAAGATTAATATTCTTATTATTATTATTATATATTTTTTATTGGGGGAAGCTAGATCTCAGCAGCTATAATAGATAGAGGTCTGAAGTTTGGTTTTCTCTTGGGAAACTGGGTGATGGTTAGTGCTTAAATGTAAAACGAAATTTGTGCGCATAGCGGAAATGCCTCAAATCTTTAACGTGCACAAAAATTGTAAATCGGCCCTAATTCTGTTAATTCTCAACCGATTTTTCTGATATTTACATTTTTGGATAGCTGGAGACATTTCTGAGCAGATAGCAGTTCAAAATCGTCGAATTTTAAAACTTTGTCGCTTTCATTTTTTTGGTGAAAATTGGTAAATTTTCAAAATTTTCTAAAATTGTTATTACTTACTATATAAATAAAATATTAAAATTTCATATAAAAGTTGTGTTCGTGTTTTTTCATATAATCCTCGTTTTTAAATTTATGGGATGAAACAACCCTATATAAGTGGAATGAAACGACCCATGTAATTTTGGGATGAAACAGCCCAGGGTGATCTACATGACATGTAACATAATTGTCAAAAAACAATTAATTAGTTGCTGTATAAATATTACCTGCCATGAATGGATAATAGTTCTGAAACATGCAGTGCTCCAGCACTTTGTGCTTTTTAAACACAAGATTTTTTAAAGTGTCGAAATTTAATATCGAACGCTAGGGTTAAAATCACAATCGCATCCCACGTGTCTCAGATTGAAATTATGCACGTGGAAAACTCCCTATAAAAGTAAATGCTGTTAACACTTTCATTCCATTGCAAAATGAATCCAATATCCATACAAGATTTGTTGCAGCTAGATACGGCACCAGTTGGGAGTCCAATAATTTTCAAAATTTTATTTGAAAAAACTTCTGAGGGACGTCTCAAATTTCAGTATGCCATCGCCGACCCAACTGGTGCCGTCCAACCTTACTATTCGCAAAAACTTAAACTGAACAAAACATAGGTTTTAAACGCCTTCACTTTGAAAACATCACAAAGAACAAATGTGAAATATCTAACTACAGGTAAGAAATTGATTCAATATCCATCTTTACAAATTCAAGTCCCTTTTAAATATATTCGTTCATAGCAAATATGCAGTTAAATTTATCGATGATCAATTATCTACTTAGAAGCATAATTTACTGCTACAGCCAAAATGCATTTATATGAAAACGCTCGTTCAAATTCCAATAACGACAATACGTTGTCGCTTGCCAGACTGTCCTACACCAAGGTTCTGCTCTTAGTCCGATTTTATTTACCCTTTTTACGTCACCATTAGGTGATATTGTCAGAAATTATAGCCAAGCACATTTTCCGGCACATATGTCTACTCGATGCAACCAAACGATAGCGTTCTCTCCCCCAACCGTTTCTGGCATGTTTTCCACCTTGTCGATAGTACCGGACAGAGGACTTGAAAAGGACCGCTGTATACATTGGCGTACACGTAAAAGATCCATTGGAATTCGATATAAGAGGTCATAGTGCCGCTGCCCGGGTAAAAGTTTTGCTAATAGCACACTGTATGACGTATGTCCATCTCCACTAACCCAGTCGGAGCAGAACAGTAAAACATTTAACGCCATATCATTTCTCTATATCACCCCAACCCCAACAAAGTATGAAAATCTGCGCAACGTTAAACTAAATTTCTAAGACCGACAACTTTGATTAATTTTGACTAAAATATTTTCATCTGTTACAGAAAACCCCCCAAGAAAAACACCCTTAACCAGAATTATTCCCGATGACATAAAACAAAGAGCAAGGGAAGGGATGTTCCAGCTTGCCCCAATTGCAGAAGCGGAACAGCTAACACAATTCTCCACACTGACTGGTGTAATCATCGAGGTAAATATCTTAATAATCTTAACAAGCACTTCATCTGCCTTTTAATGTGTCTGATAGATGGGGGGGGGGGGGGGTTGAGTGGTCTGTCATGTAATCGGTGTCGTGATTTGTATTCCAAGCAAGTATGTAACCTAGGTCATTTCGGGACTAACATATGGCTTAATTTTATTTCAATAATTTGCTTGCGCGTAGTTGTCTTTAGCAGTGGGAAGAAACCGAAGGACCCGAAGAAAACCCACGAGGTTGGACAGGCGACCCTACGCCTTGCCACGTACAACCGGGGATTCGATACCACGCCAGTAGACTCAATGACGGGCATTATGATACAGCGCGCACACACTAACCATTCAGTCATCCAACCCTCCTAATCTGGAAAGGGTTGTCTATCAAACCTCGTCGGTTTTCTCTGGTCCCTCCGGTTCATCCTACTTATAAAGAACCCTATACGTACCAGCATCTTAGTACGGAAATGACCTAGTTTGTGTCAAATGTTGGCCACAAAAGTTCTTTGTGATTTATCGGCTTGGCTCCCCCTTGTCAGTGATGCAGGGCGGAAGGCCTGACAAGGACGATGTCTAGTCGTTCGGATGGGACGAAAAACGGAGGCTCCGAGTACACGTTGACTTGCACGTTAAAGAACCCTTGGCATTCGAATTCGATATAAGAGTAGGCCGTAGGGCCGCTAACCGCGTAAATTGCCCCCCCCCCCCCGAAGCACAGTATATGGCGCGTGCCCGTCTTTTAGTCATTGTTTCAATTTACTACTTTGAAACATCAAAATACTAACATGAAATTATAGTAAACAATAATAGAACGTGGCCCTGTTTAGCTTCCGTACCTTCTGTCTACTCATCTTTTTTCCCTTTAAATTTGCTGAAAATATTACATTTGTACATATATTATGATCACATACCAGAATGTAGGTGAAAATATAAACTTCTATCAACAGGAAAAGCAACAACAAGAGGTTACAACAAAAAATAAAAGAAACTATGACCATAAAAAAAATCAAGGTACAAGACTCCTCGACATCAACTGAAATTGTGTTGTGGAGACCGAAAGCTCAGTGGCTTGACATTTGCCAAATTGGTAATTACGTTCAATTTACAAATATGGCCAACAAACGATTTGATGGAAAGATTCAGTTCAACTCCACAACACACACCGAATTAGAAGTATGTATAATTCAATTGTCTGTAATCAACATTTAAGTCCGCTCGCTAGCCTGGAGGTCGGGTGTCCGATCCCTGCATTGGCCAAGAAAGTTCATCCAGATTTTCCGGCGTGGTTCCCCCTTGTCAGTGATTCAGGATGGAAGGCCTGACAAGGACAGCTGTCTAGTCGTTCGGATGGGACGTAAAATCGAGGTCCCCTGTACACATTGGCGTACACATAAAATATCCCTTGGCAGTTGGATTTCGATATAAGAATAGGCCGTAGCGCCGCTGCCCGGGCAAAATTTCCCTCATAGCACACTGTATGCCCGTCTTCATGAGCCCAGTTTAGGAACAGAACCGTAGAACGTTAAACTTCATTTCATTTCAGAATTCGGGAATATATTAACTTGAATAATAATCTAAACGTTATAAGTATATTATTCTTGTACTTAAGTCAACTTAAAATAGATATGATGTACCATTATTTAGTTATTTTATTTCACATATGGATTGGAACAAGGTGGCAATCGTATATTATATACATACAAAATAGCCTACTTCCGCTGTTAAAGACCCCTCCGCCACACTGAATTACTGAAATAAAATTAAATCACGTCTAAATCCCGAAATGACTGGTTTCTTTGTAATGAACACTCATCCCCCTTCTTTCATTAAAAAGCGTCTGTTAGGTGTGGTTTGGGACAAAACATTACGCAAAAATTTTCATTCATACACCATAGGGGAGGGGTACGGGCTCGGTGATAATAGAGTGGGGCAGAACCCGAAATGCCCCAAAAAATTTCGGGTTACAGATGTTGGCTGTTGAAAAATTTCGTACAAAGTAGAGTGGCTCCAGACAAATGTTTTTATCCATAGTCGGTTCAGTACAAATTCGCAGTATTCAATTAAAAGAAAAGTAAAATTAGTGTTTTATTTAAATTTCGGGCGCTTTATTATGCCAGACAGATGAACACTTTACCTCTGCACGAAAAATCTAATTGTCTAAAATTTAACTGCCCCCCCCCCCCATGCCCCTTGGCTCGTTCGCCAATGCATACACTGTCAGTTGATGCACACTTGTTTTAAAACCCAAAATAATAAATAAAATATTTTCTTTATTCAGATAACACAAGCACCACCTATGATAGGGTGACCCATGCAACAATAATTATCCGCTAAGAAATTCGGTCTTACCTGGAGAGTTGTTGACTGTCCAACGACGAATTTCTGAATGATGACAAAACACCGCCGGGTCCGCTGGGAGCACGTGCGAGTAATTCATCGCAGCAAATATCCACTATATATGGCCATGCACGTGGTATTGTCACAACATCAGATGGTAGATAAAGACAAGTTAAAATTTATTTCATCACGCGTTTGTCTTTAGAAATTATTTGATCGCAAACTACGTTCAAAATTCTAAAAATTATTGTCGTTTTTATTTTTCAATTCGCTATTTATCTACAGAGTGTTGTCATTTAGTTTCGGCGATTTCACATCTCCGTAGAACTTGTTTTAGACGGGATAAGAAAAAAAGCCGTAGTTATCTTTTAATTTTTTAAAGGTTCCTAAAATCTTCGTGGAATCGCTAAGACGACTGGTGTCAAGTTAGAAAATAAACAAATTGTTTCGTATCTTAAATTTGCTACCGGGAATTAATCGAAACGCACAATAGTCTCGGTTGACTATATTTACTGTTCGAGACTATTGGCTTTTATGGTTAAAGGGAAACAAATCTTTTTAATTTGTTTAGGAATTGACCGACTGACTTGTTTTAATTTGTTGTCAACCCATTCAATTAGCAAGCATGACGTCCAACGATGAATTACTATCCAGCATTGGTTTGGGCGATGACTAAGATCTCAGTACAATAACTAATCTTCCCTTCGCAAGAATTACAAATAGGCTAGTACTAGGCATTATTAATAAATTTCCGACCAATACGGAGCACCGGTCTATAAGTACTGCTTTACATGACGACTGCGTGACGTTTGATAACAAAGGTATTCAAAGTAGGCTGGCCAGACTGAAGACAAAGACTAGAAAGCTGGGTAAAAATAAAAATAATTCTAATAACGCTTTAAAATTATATGACGATTATCTCGACAGTCCTTTTTTCCCCGGGTTAGTGGACAAGACACCATCGGCAGATACCAGCACGGTACATTTAATAAATAGAGAGACACAGACATCTGTCGATGCTGCGACTTTGACCAAATTAAATAGGAAAAATAAGAATTTATTAAGAAGGGTCAATACGTACAAAAAAAAATTTCCGTTTAAAAAATCGACTAAGGAAGACCTCAAAAGAATTGATTCGCGCGAAGGCTAATAATAATAAAGTTTTGGCAAATAAAAAAAACTGGTTGTAAGTCCCAACCTCGTGGCGAAGAAGTAATTTTGTATGTCAAAAATCAAAGATACACTCCAGAATGCCATAATTTGGTCATGCAACTAAAAAACCTCAACGTTTCCGATAGGAACGTCAACGCGGTTATAACCGCATGTTTGGCTGTCGCGGGACTGAAATCTAATTATGCCCCAAAAAGAACTAGAGTTCAAAGAATATCATGTGAGCGCGAGGTGAGGTGTATCTTTAAAGCATGTTTCGGAAACCTTAAAGTCAGCAAAAAACACCACTTTATAATTTGGCTCTTAATTCGGTACATTTGCACTAACCGCTGACTCGACTCATACGCCAATTATTATTGGTCTTCGGAATATGGCTGATAAATCTGCGCAAACTACTCTTGCAACTTTAAATGAAATTTTGGCAGATCTTGATGATATAGCTGGGCCCATTAGTAAATCCGTAATTTTCGAAATTAGAAATACGATGTCAGACAGAGCCAGCACCGAAAAGCTTTTTAACAATTTATTTACACAGTACAGAGGCAATATTTGTTCTAAATTAGTAGAAAACTGGTCTGATTTATCAGATTCAGAGCGAAATATTCACCTAAATATAAATCATTTCTTTTGCGGTCTTCATCTATTAACTGGTTTGGCCGATAAAAGTGCGTCTGAATTGAAGAAATTTGAGGAAATGTATTTTAAAATGTATTCGGCCCAAACGTTTAAAACCGCTTCTTCATTTTTGCCAAACGAACCTGGGTGTGTTCGATTGGTTCGGACCAACTGTAAAGCCTTTACAAAGGGTGGGGACGAAAAGTCGGGTTGTTATTTGCCTTTTAAGTTGTATCTTAAGTCCCTTGGGATTTCAAAATTACCGCTAACGCCATTTCATGATAACCGGTTTAATATTATTTTCCACATTGTCGCAATTGTAAATTATATGGCCAAGCATATAACAAATTTTCTTGGTGATTTTGGAACAGAAAATAGATTGACCCAAAGCATATTTTTGGATATTAAAATTCCGTTATTTCATATTGAGTGCCAGGCTTTGGGCTTGATAGATAAATTAATTACAGCTCCACTGTGGCGCATACTAGAAAGCGGCATTAATGCACTTGACATGAAAACTATTTATCAGGAATTACATGATTTTTTGGAAAACCCTAATATTGAAAACTTTGTTGAAGGTAAATCACACCCATTTGAATCTCTAATTAAAATTGAAAATGATTCGGTCCTTGCTAACCTGACGAAATTTGATTCTGATTTAACTTTTAATTCAACCCTGATCCATATTTTGGAAGTCCTCTTTGCCGAGTTTAGAAAGTACATTGCAAAAATTTTACTTAAGTATCGAGATGACTTTAATCCTTCGTGTTCGAGTTCTGCCATGCCTCACAACAAATTACCGGAAACCGTGTTCAGTCATCTCGATAGATTAATCGCGCCCTCGTCTAATATTTTTGGCAACGAAGCGTCCATTTTATGTAAAATGAATAAATCTGATGAATGGCTAAAAAATCTTTCACCTGATAAACGTAATTTGGTCTTAATGGATGCTCAAACGATAACTAAAAATCAACTTTTTAAATTTAGGCAAAGACGGGAAGAAATCGAAAAAAAAAGCTAGCGGTTCTTTTGGCAAAAAAGAAAGAATTAGTACAAAAGGGGAAACGTGAGATTAGGAAAAAAGAGCGCCTAACAACAGAAATTATCGGGGTGGGTCTTTGGAAAAGTAAAGAGGGTATGGAAAATGGGCTTTTACAACTTACAGATAGGGAAATAAAAGAGGCACTGAAGGCACAGCTCCGGTTTCGTAGGTATGTTTTAAATCAGCAAGTTTCCAATAAGTCTATATTTTATTTTTCTGTCGCCGGTAAGGAACACTCGATTTCAGTTTTAAAAGAAAATTTACAAAAATTAATTGACCTGGCTGATCCTACCTAACCGGAAGAAACTTTCAATGCCCCTTTTTAGCGGTTATAAAAAAATACAATTTCTTCATTCTTCGTTTCTAAAACCATTTTATTTGTCAATCCAGACGTCCCAGCAGACCGACATTCCGACACTTCTCACAGTATTTTAACAATTCATTATTTAATAACTGTTTTCTTTAAACCAATCGGTTAATTTTCAGATAGCAATTTATGTTACAAAATACGCCTACTACTGTAGATCTGCTTTGATATCGTGTTTGAAAAGTTGCCCTTGAGATACTCTAAGTAAAACTTAACTTTTTATTTTGTCCCAAGGGGGACAATTTGGAATATATGTTTATTACAGATTAGTTCTAAATTACATATCTGTGTTTGGTAAATAATGACTATGTATTATTTATTATCAATCGATTTGTGAATTGTCGTAACAGATCGTGTTTTGGGGTAAGATTTGAGTTACGCTTTGTTTGATAAAGTGAGTACACCTGCGCTGATTACCTTAATTTTTAACCTATTTATCTTTGGGAAAACCTGTATTTCTTTCGTATAATAGCTGACAAGATAATATTGACTGTTTTATAAAAAATATCTGCTAAGACAGATGTTATACTGTACATATAAATGTATGTAAGAGTGTTGTAATAGACGACATACCGTTATATGAAAGAAGATCTAACATACAGGCATGTTGATTCAGAGGGCGTTGGTCACGATGAGATGTGTTTTTGTTAATGTTATCGATCGCTTTCAGTCCCTATAAAGTTATAGGAAATACATATTAAAATAATCAGCATATTTATTCTTGTGTAAAAGCTATCATACAAGAAGGAACGTCCTCCCGAATTTGAATTTGTTCTTAATTATGTATCTTCTAGTTTGTATCTTATTCAAACCCAACTACAAAATGTCAATGTACATCTCAAATCTGTACATAACTTGATCAGCTATTGCATATTTTTCATTTAGATTGATTAAAATAGTCTGTCATTATTTATTTAATACTCTAATTACTCCATGAAACTTTTCGTCAATATACATACTTTCCGAACATTATTTCTTAAATGGGATATCAAATATTAATTTACAAAGGCACATTCACATATAAATACCAATATAAATAGACCTATGTTTCTATGGGTATACAGAAAATATAAATAGATTGGTCTAATATATCTACAAAAATTTAAATTGGACTGCACACATCAAAATTAAGCACACGGGAATGGCCGATCCAAAACTGAGCTGCGTTGCGCATGCTCGAAAATCTTAAATTCAATCGAAGCATGGGGCCAATTTCATCAGATAGCAAATTACGAATTAAACGAATAGTCCCGAATGGTAGTGATGGTTCATTCTTATCGGTAAATAAATCAATAATTTGAAATAACCAAGAGAACATAACTCCGTCAACATTGAAAACCCAAAATAAATATGTCCGCGGATGGTGCACAAAAGCAGTGTATTTTACAATGCAGTCGAATGGATATATCTTGTGAAATATAGCACGCAGGTACAGTTTCTTGGCAGTTTATAATAAAGGATCATCTAGGGTTGTTATTTATATAAATATAGTGCCATAACTGTAAATAGTTTTCGATATTTTTTTCGGCTCGGGTCACCCTACCTATGACTATTGTTGGTGATGTCGTCGCGTATGACTCAGATGACGAAATCGTCTCCATTTTCACAGGACAAACGCTGAAAGAATTTTTCATGAAGAAAGAAAAAAACAAAACATAAACGAATTTATTTTGAAAAAAATTCAGGTTACCGCGGAGTTAAAAGATAACGAAATTATCTCTATCAAAGGTAAGTTCTCCAAAAATTATATTGTTCTTATAGATTTTAAAATGACGGATACGGATAGGACGGATATATCCATGAGTGGTAAGCAACGTACAAAAATTTTATATTTGCTAAGCCGATACATTTGCTCGCTGGATCAAGGCGTTTGGTGAATCCTCTTCAGCCGATATGTGGGTGAGACTGTTATAATTTATAAATAACTGGCATGTTTCTAACCAGAAAAGTATAAAAAAAAAATTTGGGCACCTTTTCTAACGATTTTTCTGAGAACTCACGGCACTGTTTCATAGGCTTGCCCAATATTAACCATGGCATAGTTTTAATTTCTAACCGTCATCATTATAGGCAAAGATCTACAGAAATGAAAACGAACTCTGACTTTACTTAAATTCAAAGTGTTGTCTGTGCGAATTGTGTATCTTAATTGCGTGCTTGTCTATTTTATTCACAATCCGCAACAAATTATAAATGACTTTTAATAACACAATATATATTCTTTTTCAGAAGCCTGATGACAAAAAAAAAAATAAAACTCGTTTATATGAATTGTACTTAGTATTTTATTATAATGCTACTCCTGGAAGCGGGGAAGGTTCGTTAATGGCAGGCGTATTGTCTGCGGTGGGGAGGGTGGAGATGGGACCTCGCCAGATAATGTACATGAACTTCCTAATCGAACCATAGCTTCAAACAGGGGGCCTGCAGGTTAGCCAGGTAGCGTCTTACTGAGCCACGAGAAGCTTTATCAACTTAAAGAGTTACGTGAATATTATGATCGACTTTATAACGAAGTGGGCATATTTCAATGCTCCGTCCTATGAGGTACTTTTTGCTTGAACAACGGCACACCTGCCTAATCCTAATTCGAATTCCAAATGTGTACACGTGACTTGGATTCGTCCCATCCGAACGACTAGAACTGTCTATTGCTAGGCACACTGTCTTGCACCACTGTTAGGAGGGGGGGGGGTCATACTTTCTCGACAAAAACTAGACTGAGCCACCTGTCCCTTGTTTGAGTTTAAGGACTATTGTAACAAGCATACCAAAAAAAGATCGAAAATTTTTACGATTTGTAGCATTTTTAGATGCCCTTTTCTCGGAAAGTCAACATAATATTTTTGAGGATCTTGTACGGAGAGTCTTATCGGTGTGTTATGTACGTAACCATCTCGACAGAAATCGACGGCTCGCGCTGTTTATAGCAAGTCCAATTTGGATAGTGATTACCGTGCACTCGGCAAACCTCGGCAGATTCCTCTACCCTACATATTAGATGCGTAGAATATGTCGAGGTATGCCGAATGGCTTACCGTGGTATCTAGAATATGTCGAGGTATGCCGAATGGCTTACCGTGGTATCGAATATTGCACTTGTGATAGAAGGCTTGACGTTGTTTGAGCATGGACTGTCTGTAATTAATCGTAAAGTTTCACATGTTAGTGACGTCAAATCTTTAACGTGCACGAAACCAGAAAATTGGCGATATTTCATTGAATATTCAATCAATTTTTGAACCAGTTACATATTTGAGTAGCTGACATGAACGCGATTCCGAAGTCCCGTAAAAGATCCCTTGGCGGTTGGAATTCTATATAAAAGAAGACTAGCGCCGCTGTACGAGCATGTTTAGAGGTCATTTCGGGACTAACATATGGTTAATTATTTTTTATTTCAATAATTCGCTTGCGCGTAGGGGTCATTAGCAGTGGGAGGAAACCGGAGGACCCGGAGAAAACCCAGGAGGTTGGACAGGCGACCCCTACTCCTTGTAACGTACAACCGGGGAATCGAAACCCCGCCAGTTGACTCAAAGACAGACCGTATGATACAGAGCAGTCCCAAAGGCTAGCCTACCGTGCAAATTCCAGCCAGCATAATGAATCTATATAAGAAACATTTATTCCTACTGACGATTTACAAACAGTCCCCAAGGCTAGCCTACCGTGTAATTTCCAGCCAGCATAATGTATCTATATAAGAGACATTTATTCCTACTGGCGATTTACAAATATTGCATGAAGATATTCAAATCATAAGAACAGAAACACGACTAATGCACAGTATCATATTGATTATAAAAGTACAATGTATATATTGGTTACACTATATATGTCACAAAGCAACAATCATTAGATAATAATAATTATTAACTAATTATATAAATCATTTTAAGAGGTAGGAGTTATCCGTTGTTTAATTTAACAGTTATATAATTACCCTGGTTAGAAAAGTATGAACACCTACGACACCTACGATATTTCTGAAACGTCGGGGCTCTGAAGCCTAGGGACCAAACCAGTCCATGAACTATAAATGAAAATCCTCTAATCACCGGAAGTGGTCAAGAAAGGTATTCAAAATTTGACAAAATTCTGAAAAATGGGTGCCTGTGCGCAAAATGCGATGTACCAATTGGTTGTTTACCGAGTACTTAAAGTATTATGTCGTATGATAGCCACGAGAATTATCTACGAGATGATGCTATTGCAACAAGATTTTATTTCCAACTAATAAAATTGTGGGACTTTGAAAAGTTAGGTTATTTACGATTTCGATCAAGTTTAAACCCATGTTTCTCGGAAAAGCCGCAAATGATTTTTTTCAAACTTGCTCAATCGAGAGTCTACTGGGTAGTGCATTGTGTTGAACCCATGTACAATTTATCTAAGTGTCATGGGTAGCCGAAAAAAAGAGATCGAAAATTGAAAACAGCGTATTTTTACGAGTTGGAGCATGTTTAGAGGTCAATATCTGAATGATGATAGAGTGTGGGTTTTTTGGGGGGTTGGGGGAGTGGTGGGGATAGTCTTTTGTCATGCATCTGGCTATCGTGTGACGCCTCTGCGACGGTGAAAGCCTTCAGCATTGCGCGCAATTCTAGTTAGGCTTTCACCTTCGGTGAAAGACTATTGTTATTACTAAGATTAATATTCTTATTATTATTATTATATATTTTTTATTGGGGGAAGCTAGATCTCAGCAGCTATAATAGATAGAGGTCTGAAGTTTGGTTTTCTCTCGGGAAACTGGGTGGTGGTTAGTGCTTAAATTGTAAATCGGCCCTAATTCTGTTAATTCTCAACCGATTTTTCTGATATTTACATTTTTGGATAGCTGGAGACATTTCTGAGCAGATAGCAGTTCAAAATCGTCGAATTTTAAAACTTTGTCGCTTTCATTTTTTTGGTGAAAATTGGTAAATTTTCAAAATTTTCTAAAATTTTTATTTCTTGGAATTTTACAATTTTGATTACATTTTAGGATAGCTGGTGTCTATCCGATTCCAACGATATAAGTTTTGTTTTGAAACTCTGATTTTGATTTTGGTCGATTTTTTGCGATTTTTAGTCAAAATTTAATAACTCTAAAACGGCTCCAACGATCTTTTTTAAACTTCAATACTATGAAGTCATAGGAGGAAACTAGTGCTTAAACTATAAATGAAAATCCTCTAATCACCGGAAGTGGTCAAGAAAAGTACCCAAACTTTGACAAAATTCTGAAAAATGGGTGCTTGTGCGGAAAATGAGATGTATCCATTGTGTTTTTGCCGATTAGTTAAAATTTTATATCTTTTAATAGCCCATGGAATTGTCTATCAGATGGTACTAAAGCGACAAGTTTCTATCAAAAATTGATAGGACTTTGAAAAGTAAGATTTTTTACGATTTCGAGCAAATTTAGACGCCATTTTCTCGAAAAATAAGCCTATTTGGTTTTTTTAAACTTTGTCAATCGAGAGTCTAATTTGCAGTCTTTTGTGTGAAACCAATATATCATTTTTAGAAATGTCAGGTTTAGCCGAAAATAGAGATCGAAATTCGAAAACGTCGTACTTTTACGATTTAGAGCATTTTTAGAGGCCTATTTCTCGAAAAGTCAACATAATTCTTTTTTGGAACTTCTTCTACAGAGAGGCCTATCGGTAGGGTTATACATAAAACGATTTTACAATAGTCCCAAATTTCAGGAGTAGCAGAACAAAGGGATCGAAAATTGAACACGGCACCTTTCATTGTTAAGCGAAACATAAGTGGGGGATACAATCTGTACGTTTTGTCAACGTATAGAGCCAATTCAAGAGTGCTTTTATCAGTGATGATATTTGAACTAAAATTATTTCAAATATGAGTGTTTTCTTCTATCCAAAATATGTGTTTAGTGACCCTGTAACAGAAATAGTTGATAGCTGTGTGTAATAATTAGTCTTTGAATTAATATTGTTGCTTCTTTGTCAAATTTATCTTATACCGGTAATCATCTGGACAGAAATCGACGGCTCGCGCTGTTCATAAGAAAGTCCAATTTGTTAAGCGATTGCAGTAGTATCGTACAGTAGTATCGAATATTGCACCTATGATAAAAGGCATGACGTGGTTTGGGAAAGACCTCTATCTGTATTAGTGACGTCAAATCTTTAACGTGCACGAAACCAGAAAATTGGCGATATTTCATTGAATATTCAATCAATTTTTGAACCAGTTACATATTTGAGTAGCTGACATGAACGCGATTCCGAAGTCCCGTGTACACATTGGTGTGACCTTAAAAGATCCCTTGGCGGTTGGAATTCTTTATAAAAGAAGACTAGCGCCGCTGTACGAGCATGATTAGAGTTCATTCCGGGACTAACATATGATTTATTTTTTTTTATTTCAACAATTCGCTTCTGCGTAGGGGTCTTTAGCAGTTGAAGGAAACCGGAGGACCTGGAGAAAACACACGAGTTTAGACAGGCGACATACTCCTTGTCACGTTCAACTGGGGAATCGAAACCCAGCCAGTTGACTCAATGACAGACCGTATGATTCAGCGCAGACCCAAAGGTTATAGCCTACCGTGCAAATTCCAGCCAGCTATAAGTGACATTTATTCCTACTGGCGATTTACAAATATTGCATGAAGAAATTCAAATCATAACAACATAAACACGACTAATGCACAGTATCATATTGATTATAAAAGTATAATGTATATATTGGTTATACTATATTAGTCACAAAACAACAATCATTAGATAATAATAATCATTTACTATTTATATAAATCATTTTAAGACGTAGGAGTTATCCATTGTTTAATTTAACAGTTATATAATTACCCTGGTTAGAGAGAGAGAGAGAGAGAGAGATGGTGTTTAACGTCCACTCGACACAAACTAGGTCATTTCGGGACTAACATATAGTTTAATTTTATTTCTATAATTCGCTTTCACGTAGGGGTCTTTAGCAGTGGGAGGAAACCGGAGGACCCGGAGAAAACCCACGCGGTTGGATAGGCGACCCTACTCCTTGTCACGTACAACCGGGGATTAGAAACCACGCCAGTCGACTCAATGACAGACTTTATGATACAGCGCGCTCACGCTAACCACTCAGCCATCCAACCCCCCACCCTGGTTAGAAAGGTATGAACAGTTAGAGAGAGAGAAATGGGGTTTAACGTCCACTTGACATAAACTAGGTCATTTCGGGACTAACATATGGTTTAATTTTATTTCAATAATTCCCTTGCGCGTAGGGGTCTTTGTTGGTGGGAGGAAACCGGAGGACCCGGAGAAAACCCACGAGGTTGGACAGGCCACCCTACTCCTTGTCACGTACAACCGGGGATTCGAAACCACGCCAGTCGACTCAATGACATACTTTATGATACAGCGCGCGCGTGTGTTAACCCCCCCCCCTCCCCCGGTATGAAACCACCGTACAACGGTCAAAAGTATCAAGAGTGGCCAAACAAATGGCACTGTATATCGACGAAAGTCCGTTAGGGTCATAATCGGAACGTTCTGCATACGTATAATATGGAGAGCTATTTTTCTAAGTGGCAATATTTGAACTAAGGGTGTTCTACTGTTAACCAATATCTGGCACTGGTGCTTCTAGAGTGAAAATATTTCATATCAGTAAAAAACAGTTGCCCCTGAAATTAATATCCCAGTTTTTTTGTGTACATGACGTCATCTCTTTATACCATTTAAAATAAAGCTCCCTGCTGCAGCTATTTATAAGAAAGTCGCCCCTATCTCAGTATAAAGGAAAGTTGAGGTTGATAATTATGATTTCAGATTTTATTTGTTATCTGAGACTAAAAGACTGTTTTTGTCCCATTCGGAAAACTGTTTTTTGTTGTTTTTTTTATTCCATTTACAATTCGTGTAGATCTCTGAAACTAACAGATAGTGTTCTGAATATTGATTTTTCCCTTGTTTTTAACAATTATTACTTATAACTATTGCGAAAGTTCTGGACACATCGTAAGTGTTCTGAATATTGATTTTTCCCTTGTTTTTAACAATTATTACTTATAACTATTGCGAAAGTTCTGGACAGATCGTAAGTTGTGTAAATCTTTAACGTGCACGAAAATTGAAAACCGGCCCTAATTATGTGAATTCCCAACCGATTTTCGAAAAAGTTATATGTTTGTACAGCTTGGGATATTGCGGATGCGATAACGGCCGAATTGAAATACCATGTCGTTCTCATTTTTTCTTCAAAATTTGAAAATTTACTAAAGTTGTTATTTCTTGGAATTTTGAGTTTTCGCTTACATATTTGTATTGGCGGCGTCTGTTCGATTCTACCAATCTAGCATTATCATGATGTGAATTGTTCAACTCTATTATTCAATTACCTTCTCTATCGCAATGCGAATACAAAGAACGTGTCAATATCTGAGTTATGTTAGTGTATTGGGTTGTTTTTTTTTTTGGGGGGGGGGGGAGTGGTGAGGAAAGTCTTTTGTCATGCATCTTCGGTGAAAGACTATTGTTATTACTAAGATTAATATTATTATTATTAAGCTTTCATATTACATATGAAAGCTTATTGTTTCTGTTAAGATTATTATTGTTATTTTTTTTTTGTGTTTTGTCCACAAATCGGATTTCTCAGAATCTAACCATAGGATCGTTCTGAAACTTTTACCTATCCCCCCAAAAATGGGTGGTGGCTGTTGATTAAATATATTTTCAAAACGTTTTACGAATCCAAAATCACCGAATTTTACGAAGGAATGCATTTGACCTACAATGCTGTAACTTTGTGACTATTTGACCTATTTTACTAATTCTTTTTTCTTTGAGTATCTTGAAACATTTACTTCAAATCTGCAATTTCGGATTTTGGCATTTCGAAAATTCGTCGCTGTCATTTCGAACCGGAAGTTATTACCAATTTGACAACTTCTTTAATAGTTGTGCGATTTTCGTGAAATTTAGAATGTTAGTAGATCTTGCCAATGCGACTTCAATGATGTCCTTGGAAATTTTCTAAATTATCTCCCCTTGGTGAAATTAAGGATCAAAGTTTTCAAAAAAATCGTCGAATTATAGGTCATAATGACCTAAAATAAAAATTCGAAACTAGACAAGTAATTACTGATTCGTACACAAAATATGGAGTTTGTCGATCGAACCGGAAGTGCCACCATCTTTAAACGTGAAAAATCAAAAAGGCTTTTTTGCTATTTTACTTACAGACTCGGGCGTCATATTTTCGGAATCCTGGAAGGAATGCCTAAAAATCTATCGGATCAGAATTTTGATTTCGGTCACGTGATGGTCACCATTTTGAATTGAAAATGAAAAATAGAAGCAATTTGAAGGGCCGGGACTTTGGAACACAAGAACTCTCCTTCTAATTAAGCTAGAATGTTCAAACTTGGTGTAGGCGTTCACTAGGTCAATGTCATGATTGAAGTCAAAGATGAGCATTTTTTGCCTAGGGTAAGCAGAGATAAGCAAGCTGATTTGTTTATTCTTTAGGGCACGATGACATTGGTTATAATGAATGGAGGGCGATGAAACTCTTGTCAATCGAGAGGCTAATAGCTGGCCTGTTGTGTGAAATCATTGTATCATTTTTTGAAAATGTCCAGGGTAGCCGAAAAAAGGAGATCGAAATCCAAAAAGTCGTATTTTTACGATTTGGGGCATTTTTAGAGGTCGTGTAAAGTAAAATAAAGCATGCATATACATATATTATTGATATTAAATATATCATATAAAAAATTAAACAATGAATCAGCTGTCATTGACAGATTTTATATTATAAGCATGGTCAGTGGAAGGTCAGCGTATTGTCTAACTTGAACTCACTGACTCCGTAACATTATTGTGGGTATGGTATAAGCTGAATTTGATGAGATGCACATATCTCGTATGACTATTTGGTACTTACAGTGTTAGACTTTGTCGTAACGTTACGGTCTCCATTCATCAAATCGTCGTTGGGGCTATAATACGATTTTGAATCAAGTTATTTATCACTGAGGGACTCAAAATTAGGTTTGATGTAGCTCTGCTCATTTTTCCTATTATTAAGGTTTCATATTACATATGAAAGCTTATTGTTTCTGTTAAGATTATTATTGTTATTTTTTTTGTGTGTTTTGTCCACAAATCGGATTTCTCAGAATCTAACCATAGGATCGTTCTGAAACTTTTACCTATCCCCCCAAAAATGGGTGGTGGCTGTTGATTAAATATATTTTCAAAACGTTTTACGAATCCGAAATCACCGAATTTTACGAAGGAATGCATTTGACCTACAATGCTGTAACTTTGTGACTATTTGACCTATTTTACTAATTTTTTCTTTGAGTATCTTGAAACATTTACTTCAAATCTGCAATTTCGGATTTTGGCATTTCGAAAATTCGTCGCTGTCATTTCGAACCGGAAGTTATTACCAATTTGACAACTTCTTTAATAGTTGTGCGATTTTCGTGAAATTTAGAATGTTAGTAGATCTTGCCAATGCGACTTCAATGATGTCCTTGGAAATTTTCTAAATTATCTCCCCTTGGTGAAATTAAGGATCAAAGTTTTCAAAAAAATTGTCGAAATATAGGTCAGAATGACCTAAAAAAAAATTCGATACTAGACAAGTAATTACTGATTCGTACACAAAATATGGAGTTTGTCGATCGAACCGGAAGTGCCACCATCTTTAAACGTGAAAAATCAAAAAGGCTTTTTTGCTATTTTACTTACAGACTCGGGCGTCATATTTTCGGAATCCTGGAAGGAATGCCTAAAAATCTATCGGATCAGAATTTTGATTTCGGTCACGTGATGGTCACCATTTTGAATTGAAAATGAAAAATAGAAGCAATTTGAAGGGCCGGGACTTTGGAACACAAGAACTCTCCTAATTAAGCTAGAATGTTCAAACTTGGTGTAGGCGTTCACTAGGTCAATGTCATGATTGAGTTCAAAGATGAGCATTTTTTGCCTAGGGTAAGCAGAGATAAGCAAGCTGATTTGTTGATTCTTTAGGGCACGATGACATTGGTTATAATGAATGGAGGGCGATGAAACTCTTGTCAATCGAGAGGCTAATAGCTGGCCTGTTGTGTGAAATCATTGTATCATTTTTTGAAAATGTCCGGGGTAGCCGAAAAAAAGAGATCGAAATCCAAAAAGTCGTATATACATGCATGCATATACATATATTATTGATATTAAATATATCATATAAAAAACTAAACAATGAATCAGCTGTCATTGACAGATTTTATATTATAAGCATGGTCAGTGGAAGGTCAGCGTATTGTCTAACTTGAACTCACTGACTCCGTAACATTATTGTGGGTATGGTATAAGCTGAATTTGATGAGATGCACATATCTCGTATGACTATTTGGTACTTACAGTGTTAGACTTTGTCGTAACGTTACGGTCTCCATTCATCAAATCGTCGTTGGGGCTATAATACGATTTTGAATCAAGTTATTTATCACTGAGGGACTCAAAATTAGGTTTGATGTAGCTCTGCTCATTTTTCCTATTATTAAGGTTTCATATTACATATGAAAGCTTATTGTTTCTGTTAAGATTATTAAGCTTTCATATTACATATGAAAGCTTATTGTTTCTGTTAAGATTATTATTGTTATTTTTTTTTTGTGTTTTGTCCACAAATCGGATTTCTCAGAATCTAACCATAGGATCGTTCTGAAACTTTTACCTATCCCCCCAAAAATGGGTGGTGGCTGTTGATTAAATATATTTTCAAAACGTTTTACGAATCCGAAATCACCGAATTTTACGAAGGAATGCATTTGACCTACAATGCTGTAACTTTGTGACTATTTGACCTATTTTACTAATTCTTTTTTCTTTGAGTATCTTGAAACATTTACTTCAAATCTGCAATTTCGGATTTTGGCATTTCGAAAATTCGTCGCTGTCATTTCGAACCGGAAGTTATTACCAATTTGACAACTTCTTTAATAGTTGTGCGATTTTCGTGAAATTTAGAATGTTAGTAGATCTTGCCAATGCGACTTCAATGATGTCCTTGGAAATTTTCTAAATTATCTCCCCTTGGTGAAATTAAGGATCAAAGTTTTCAAAAAAATCGTCGAAATATAGGTCAGAATGACCTAAAAAAAAAATTCGATACTAGACAAGTAATTACTGATTCGTACACAAAATATGGAGTTTGTCGATCGAACCGGAAGTGCCACCATCTTTAAACGTGAAAAATCAAAAAGGCTTTTTTGCTATTTTACTTACAGACTCGGGCGTCATATCTTCGGAATCCTGGAAGGAATATCTAAAAATCTATCGGATCAGAATTTTGATTTCGGTCACGTGATGGTCACCATTTTGAATTGAAAATGAAAAATAGAAGCAATTTGAAGGGCCGGGACTTTGGAACACAAGAACTCTCTTTCTAATTAAGCTAGAATGTTCAAACTTGGTGTAGGCGTTCACTAGGTCAATGTCATGATTGAGTTCAAAGATGAGCATTTTTTGCCTAGGGTAAGCAGAGATAAGCAAGCTGACTTGTTGATTCTTTAGGGCACGATGACATTGGTTATAATGAATGGAGGGCGATGAAACTCTTGTCAATCGAGAGGCTAATAGCTGGCCTGTTGTGTGAAATCATTGTATCATTTTTTATTCGAATTTCTCCTTTGATGTTTTCCGTGCCGACAAGGTTGTTTTCGAGTTTAGCTGGATTTGACTTCGCGCATGCGCTACGCTGGAACCAAAGGTACCATGAGTACTAAATTCCGGCGAGCAACTTTTCACGTTGGTACCTAGGTACCCTGAAAATTTCAAGGTGATACCTGCATTCGTTCAAGTCGTTTGTTCTTGTCACCTGCCTTTCGTCGTTTTTTTTTTCTAAGTCAATTTACGGCTTCCATGAGGGGAAAAAAGTGGAATTTCGCCGTGACACCGGCACCGATTGTCCGAAAACCATGAAATTTGGACACAATACGCCCATTACCACCCCGGACTCTGTGCTTTACCCCCATTTTGATCCCATTAAAAAAAAAGAGTTTTAGCAAAAAAACGATTTTCGGAATTTAATACTGGATTTAACCCTGTAATACCCAGACATGATATATTATTATAATCCCTATGATATATTTTAATTATTTACTGCTATTATATGAATTATCACTTATTCCCCGTTAAATAAATATCGGTCACCTGGTGCCGCTGTACAACTTAAAGGACACTGGCCTCAAGTCAATTTACGGAGAGAGAGAGAGAGAGAGAGAGAAATGGGGTTTAACGTCCACTCGACACAAACTAGGTCATTTCGGGACCAACATATGGTTTAATTTTATTTCAATAATTCGCTTGCGCGTAGGGGTCTTTAGCAGTGGGAGGAAACCGGAGGACCCGGAGAAAACCCACAAGGTTGGACAGGCGACCCTACTCCTTGCGTCAATTTACGGCTTCCATGAGGGGAAAAAAGTTCTTGTCACCTGCCTTTCGTCGTTTTTTTTTTCTAAGTCAATTTACGGCTTCCATGAGGGGAAAAAAGTGGAATTTCGCCGTGACACCGGCACCGATTGTCCGAAAACCATGAAATTTGGACACAATACGTCCATTACCACCCCGGACTCTGTGCCTTACCCCCATTTTGATCCGATTAAAAAAAAAGAGTTTTAGCAAAAAACCGATTTTCGGAATTTAATATTGGTTTTAATTAATTTTGAAATTGCAAATGCAAAGAGATTTTATCGCCTCTTCCGTATGTGATAGGTACTGGTACTATACACATTATCCTTAAAAGACAATTTTTTAAAATGACCGTAACGATGTATCGACACTAGAAACCGAAATCGCCTATTTTGACCTTTTTTGACTGCTGAGGCATCATTCCGGTGGTCCAAATCTCTGGAATTTCTAGCGGTTGGCTGCGCCACGATGATATTTATCACATACTAAATTGAGAAAAATCCTCAGATATCAAGAACAATAAAAATTCGATAAAATACGGCAATTTTTTAAGCAAAAAACCTTTGATTGTTGGGGGCGGGTTTTGAATTTATTTTGAACGTTCTCGGAATCCAACACTCTTCTATTTTTAATATGTGATAGCTAGAATCCCAAGGTACATTCTGTGCATATTTGAAGGCAATCGGAGCACAGGAACGTTGCCTGGGCAGAGCAAATCAAAGGCTTCTTCGTCTTATGACCTTAAACACTGCGTATAAATTTAAAGTCAATCGGATATTAACAGCAAAAGGGGGCCGACGACAATATACGACCACATTTCAATGTGGGCCTATAAAAAGTAAATCATTGCCAATAGAAAAGACCCACCTTTCCCCCAACAACAACCATGTAATGCACTAGCTATAATGGGGACTTTTCTGGAACACAGCGAAATGGGTCTTTTAAAATGTTCACAAGTGTATCACAAGGAGGGTTTGCTCCTTCTCTATGGGACACCCGATACCACTTCTCAACGAGGAATTCAGTCACACAGCCAACACCATTTTGTATGTTTGTGTAATCTTTATTCAGTATAAATCAAGTAATACAAATAAAAAAATACTTGGATTGATGAAAACATAATTTTTGAGAGTTATTCATACATGTAGCATAATTGTTCTTGTTTAAAAAATGTACATGATTACATGTTTGTCATAAACAACATTAAATAAACAATCATGTTTCTTCACGATAACAGTAACAGTATAACAATTGTATGAAATATATTTTCCTTTATTTTTTTTTATTTTTAGAAAGGCCACTTCCTTGGTTTAAAATATATCATAAATTGTAGTTATCTAACATATACTTCCATGTATGTTTATCTAACAGATTACCACGTCGCCTTATCTAACAGAGAGTAAATGGTATACAATATCAAATTATAATCTACCAGCATTACTTGTTTCAGTAATTTAATCGTGTGTTATTCTTGTATTTAAGTGAGAAGAGTGAATAAACTATCATGGGTTGAAACAAATATATTGGAGTAGAAATAAACATTGTATATTGGTTTGTAAATAAATAATTGGTACAGATAATGCAATGTCATACAACATACTTTTTGGATTCGGTACAAATACAACCTTTTTATCATCAATGAAAATAATGTGATTTCAAAGTAACGATGAATAAAAAAACATTGCTTATATAAAGTACATGTAATTGGGTTCATTTAATTCACTTTGTATCTATAATATACATGTAGTATTAAACAATAAATATATTGATTAATGCCAATTCTATACAAATCTCATAGTTGTATTCATGTTTTCTTTACCATAACAAGAAACAGTACAACAGATTTAGTAACAATATATTCCTTTCTACATCCGTCAGAGTGGTTGATGATTCATAGATTCTAATAACCCCTTTTGAAGTTTATATGAAAGCTTTGATATCTGCTATGCAGATCTAGTTATTGTTATTTTTTTTGTGTGTTTTGTCCACAAATCGGATTTCTCAGAATCTAACCATAGGATCGTTCTGAAACTTTTACCTATCCCCCCAAAAATGGGTGGTGGCTGTTGATTAAATATATTTTCAAAACGTTTTACGAATCCGAAATCACCGAATTTTACGAAGGAATGCATTTGACCTACAATGCTGTAACTTTGTGACTATTTGACCTATTTTACTAATTCTTTTTTCTTTGAGTATCTTGAAACATTTACTTCAAATCTGCAATTTCGGATTTTGGCATTTCGAAAATTCGTCGCTGTCATTTCGAACCGGAAGTTATTACCAATTTGACAACTTCTTTAATAGTTGTGCGATTTTCGTGAAATTTAGAATGTTAGTAGATCTTGCCAATGCGACTTCAATGATGTCCTTGGAAATTTTCTAAATTATCTCCCCTTGGTGAAATTAAGGATCAAAGTTTTCAAAAAAATCGTCGAAATATAGGTCAGAATGACCTAAAAAAAAAATTCGATACTAGACAAGTAATTACTGATTCGTACACAAAATATGGAGTTTGTCGATCGAACCGGAAGTGCCACCATCTTTAAACGTGAAAAATCAAAAAGGCTTTTTTGCTATTTTACTTACAGACTCGGGCGTCATATTTTCGGAATCCTGGAAGGAATGCCTAAAAATCTATCGGATCAGAATTTTGATTTCGGTCACGTGATGGTCACCATTTTGAATTGAAAATGAAAAATAGAAGCAATTTGAAGGGCCGGGACTTTGGAACACAAGAACTCTCCTTCTAATTAAGCTAGAATGTTCAAACTTGGTGTAGGCGTTCACTAGGTCAATGTCATGATTGAGTTCAAAGATGAGCATTTTTTGCCTAGGGTAAGCAGAGATAAGCAAGCTGATTTGTTGATTCTTTAGGGCACGATGACATTGGTTATAATGAATGGAGGGCGATGAAACTCTTGTCAATCGAGAGGCTAATAGCTGGCCTGTTGTGTGAAATCATTGTATCATTTTTTGAAAATGTCCGGGGTAGCCGAAAAAAGGAGATCGAAATCCAAAAAGTCGTATATACATGCATGCATATACATATATTATTGATATTAAATATATCATATAAAAAACTAAACAATGAATCAGCTGTCATTGACAGATTTTATATTATAAGCATGGTCAGTGGAAGGTCAGCGTATTGTCTAACTTGAACTCACTGACTCCGTAACATTATTGTGGGTATGGTATAAGCTGAATTTGATGAGATGCACATATCTCGTATGACTATTTGGTACTTACAGTGTTAGACTTTGTCGTAACGTTACGGTCTCCATTCATCAAATCGTCGTTGGGGCTATAATACGATTTTGAATCAAGTTATTTATCACCGAGGGACTCAAAATTAGGTTTGATGTAGCTCTGCTCATTTACAGTGGCGAATTTAACGGGCTCATGGGTTCCAGCTCCCTCCTCTAGAAATTTCACAGCACCCGCATGGATTGTGGCTAATTTTGTGGCAGAATTTTATTTTTCTGGGGGAGGTACTTCTAAATGGCTCCGACACAAGTGCCTGAAATGCCATGAAATCACGTTTTCGGCCTCCAATTAAAATTTCTTAGCGGGAGAACCCCCTGACCCGACCCCCTTGCGGGGCTTCACGGTCGGTATCAGCCCCCCTCCCCACCACCATGGTTAATCCGGCGTTGATGTTCCCTCTTGTGCAGCTGCAAAAAAATGTACAAGTTCATTGCCTCATTGTCAAAGATCCCACTTTTCTACCCCAGTTCGGGTAATGAGGTCGAGCGTATATTGTATTGGGGATATTAAACAAGCAAACAGTATGGCTGATGTCTCCCGCCAAAACCCCAAAGTAAAAGATGACACATTAATTAATCGCACTTTCATATTTTTTTCAAAAGTATCGAGCAATCAAACTATACTGTAAATTTCATCACTCTCTGTCAGATAGAAATCAAGGTTATCTTGTCCCAAAGCATCGACCAATGAAATTGCCAAGCTGTAGCTCAAAATGTTCAGTCAAGACCTGATGAACATCTACACCAAGTTTAAACATTCTAGCTCAATTAAAAGCTGGGTTGTTATGTACCAGTACTTCATTATAACCAAAGTTATCATACCCCAAAGCATCAACCAATTCAAAGTCCCGGCCAATCAAGTTGCTTTGCTTATCCTGACTAAGAGAATGCTCATTGTCGATGTCGAACTTGGTCAAGGTAATATGGTCAAGGTACTAATGTAATGAAACTATACACAAAGTTTCATCAAATTGCTTATCTCTGCTTACCCATTTTAATAGTCCCCTGCCAATCGAAAAGCCCCCCGACCCACCCACTCCACTCCCGTGTAATACATTAGGTTATAATTGTGTTACAAACGTATCACAAGGAGCATTTGAATATTCTCTCTGAGGCATCTGATACCACTTGTCATTGAGGTGTTCACAGAAAATTTCGCCCGGTTGAAATGTTTCTTGCTATAAGTCAGCAATTTTCCGAATTCAGGGAGGCTGAATGGCTGAATGGTTAGCATGTGCGCGCTGTATCGTAACGTCTGTCATTGAGTCAACGGGCGTCGTTTCGATCTTCAGGTTGCACGTGACATGGAATATGATGTCCAACCCCGTTTATTGCGAACGATTAAGCTGTTCAGGGGGAGCTTATTTTTAAAAGTTTTGTAATATTCGGTTGATAACTAAAGGTACCGTGCAAATTAAACTGTTAAAATAGAAAATTTGGCCCGGTTGAAATGTTTCTCGCTGTAGGTCAGCTAGAATGTGCAAACTTGGTGTAGACGTTCACTAGGTCATTGTCTTGATCGAGTTCACAGCAGAAATAACAGTGAAACGATCAACGAACTCATAGCAGAAATAACAGTGGAAAACTTAACGAATTCATAGCATAAATAGCAGAAATGAAATGGGGTTTTACGTCCTACTCTTCTGCACCTGACCTGGGCTAATGGAAGACGCGGCATACGCCATACAGTGTGCTATGAGGGAATTTTTGCCCGGGCAGCGGCGCTACGCTTATATCGAATTCCAACTGCCAAGGGATCTTTTATGTGCATTCCAATGTGTACACGGGACCTCGGTTTTCCGTCCCATCCGAACGACTAGGCAGCTGTCCTTATCAGGCCCCCCTTCTGCATCACTGACAAAAGAAACCACGCCGGAAAATCGAGATGAGCTTTCTCGGCCAATGCAAGGATCGAACACCCGACCTCCAGGCTAACGAGCCAGCGCCTTGCCCACTTAGCCACCGTGATTCCCATAAATAGCAATGAAACGATCAACGAATTTATAGCAGTAATAACACTTCAACAATTAACGAATTCGTAGCAGAAATAACGGTGAAACAATTAACGAATTCGTAGCAGAAATAACAATGAAACGTTCAACGAAATCATAGCCGAAATAAGAGTGGAACAATCAACGAATTAATAGTAGACAAGTTCATAGTAGAAAAAACAGTGAAACAATGAACGAATCATAGCAGAAACCACCAGAAGGCTATCCATACACTGTGAAATTTGAAACCTAAATGGCCCGGCTAGGAACAATATCTACATGCCCGTAAAAGACTACTTAACAGTTGGAATTCGAAAGAAAAGACCGTAACGACGCTGTCCGATCAAAATTTAGTTAATTCAGTCGGCGCAGACAGATAGGTCGTTAAAACCATTTCTGTTCAGTTCATTCCATTTCCTTAAATCTATGAAAGTTGTGTGAATTGGGAATCGGGTATTACTCAACAGTTTCAGGGGAGATAAGCCGTCTTTGAGATTGGAAATCAATTTTTGATATCGACTGTGTATGATTGCTACTAGATCGATTGTGATTCAGGTTCTAATCAGTTTGGATGGAAGAATCGGGGTGGTATATGTGTGGGGTGGGGGTGGTGGCACAAGACGCTATATCCCATTCGCAACCACACACCTAACAAATGCAGGGTATAGGTTGCGATCAGTTCTTTCAAGATTTTCATATATTTAAGCCACTTTATTACACGCCTCATCTGAAAATGTCTGTGTTAGTGTAGATAAATGTTGACCAAATAACATCTTTCACCATTTTGACTTTCAGTTACAGAACTAGCATAGGGGCGTTTTAAGGTTTATCATGGCGGAGGCTGTACTATTTTGAGGGCCCTCTGTCGCGAGGGGAGGTTCTTGATTGATGATTGTCATGCCAATGCAATGGCTGCATTCTCATTCAGTAGTGGATTCGACAGTAACAGTGTATAGAAAACGATTGAGTTGGACTCGGGGGCCCTTTCCCTTGGCCCTAGGGACCCTTTTGTCATTCGTGGGACCCTTTTGTCTGTCTTTAGAGCCCTCCCTAACTAGGGTACATTTTCATTTTTCGCATCGGTTGTAGCATTTTTCTCCCGTTTTATTTTTTCAACTGCTTTGATTTTTTTCGCGGAGAGGCTGGCGCCTCCAGCGCCTCAGCTATAAAACACTTTTGAACTAGCAGTACTATTGACATAATACCGTTTTTTCCAGTAATGGTAACTCACTCGTTTCTGCACTGAATAACCATGACACGGAGAGAGAGAGAGAGAGAGAGAGGGTTTAACGTCCACTCGACGCAAACTAGGTCATTTTGGGACTAACATATGGTTTAATTTTATTTCAATAATCTGCTTGCGCATATTAACAGTGGGAGGAAACCGCAGGTCCCGGGGTAAACCCAGGAGATTGGACAGGCGAGATTGTAGGTTAGGTTTAAGAATTTGGGGGGAGAGGTTAAGTCTCCACATAAGCACTGACCTAGGATGATGAAAAATTAGTTCGTGATATTTCCTAGTTTTATTAAAATACATACAATACATTAGATTTATATACAAAGGCGATTTCACTGTTTATTGGTGTTGGTGGCGCTGATGGTCTTCCTTGGGTGGTGCTTCTGGTATTCTGGTATTGTTGTTTCTGAAGAGAAAAGAAAATAAATTTGAGGCTCTCGGGAGAGAGCCACATTAGTGTGTTTCCTACAACGGATTGGATTTTATAAAAAAAATCGTGTTTGTTCCACATCACCGGGTTACGGCTAGGGATTCTTATATCTAATTGATTTTAATTACTAACGGTTAGGCATAGGATTTGATATATGGTTTGTTTTGGGTCAGGGTGGAGACTGGTCTTATTTAATCTAATTTACTGTGCACTAGGATGTCGTTCAGATTTTTATTTTTAGAATATGCAATTATAAGTTTCTGTGTGAATATTTTCGGGTGATTTTCTTGGAGATCAGTATAGTGTTTTCTGATGATTTTGGACGCACTTGCTGCTGTTGCGCTAAATGGAACTACAAAAGGAGCTATTGCGCTAGCCGTATGAATATTCAAACCTAGGGGGGCTGTTGTTTTCAATTTGTCAATCCAGAATTTTTCTCTTGTTAGCCTAAACGTTTTAATTTCTTCTGAAGTTTCAAAGTCGCTCTTGGTCTTTTCTATTGGCGTGACAATGAGATCTGAAATGTCATGATTTGGTTGGTTGAAATGAATTGAGACAGGTTTGTCTTTTTTGGTGACTATGTCAGACCGGTGACCGTTAATTCTTTCCCTAAGTGCATTTTGAGTCTCCCCTACGTATTGCTTGTCACATTTTCTGCATGAGATAAGATAAATTATGTTTGAACTACTGCATGAAAGTTGGTCTAATATTGGGAATTTTGTGCCAGATGTTTTGTTATGGAAATGGTCGGATATGTTTAAGATTTTGCATGTTTGACATCTTGGATGGCCACAAATTTTGGTTTTATGTGCTGATTGTATATTATTTGTTTCTTTGGCGGCAAGCTCAGCTAGAGTGTTGTTTTTTATACGTCGTAGATAGCGTTTGGAGTATCCCCTTTCCCGTAGTTTGCTAAATACCAATGTACATGCTGACTCAAAGTCGGTCTTCTGAGTACATATCCTATGAAAACGGAGAATCTGAGATTTTATGATGCCAGAGAATGTATGTTTTGGGTGAAAGGAGCTTTTGAACAATAATTGATGTGTGTCGGTTTCTTTGAAAAATACTTTAGTTTCCAATTGGCCTGTGATTTTGGTGTTGTTACTTTTAAAAACGGTAGTATCAAGGAAATCTATGCTGTTATGGCTTACATTTGCGGTTAATTTGATAGATGGATGATGATTGTTCAGGATGTTGAAAAACGTCCAAAATTCGTCTAGTGTGTAGGTCCAGACTATGAAAACGTCATCTAAAAACCGCCCATAGAAATCTGGTTTTAATGGACAGAGTGGCAGAACTTCCCTTTCCCACTCCGCCATGAAGAGATTTGCATAACTCGGGGCAAATCGTTTTCCCATCGCAGTTCCGGAAGACTGAAGGTATACTTGGTCGTTAAAAGCGAAGTCATTCCTCCTCAGACAAATGTTGAGTAGTTTGAGGATTTCTTCGTCCGGCCTGGATGCTTGCGGGTTCCTAAGAAATGCTTTCCTAACTGCTTCAATACCTATGTTATTATCAATGTTCGTGTACATGCTTTGTACGTCGATGGATATTAAAACGGTGTGTTCGGGGACTCTTAACTGTTTGATTTTCTGAATGAAATCGTTAGTGTCTTTAAGGTAGGATGGGTGTTGGCATGCTAGGGGTAATAAGAAATGGTCTATATATTGTGATACGTTGTATGATTCGCTGCCACAGTCTGATATTATTGGGCGTCCCTTGGGTATTTTATTAGGTATAAACCATTCTGTTTCTGGATTTTTATGTATTTTTGGTAGTGTATAGAGATGTCTTTGTCGGCAGTCAGATTTAGCAGATAGATAATCATATTGTTTTGCTGTTATGTATTCCTTATCCTGCAATTCATATAAGATGTTGTTTATTAAATTTGCGGTGTCCTTAAAGATTGGTTGGTCTAATTTAGTGTAATGTATAGGATTACTTAATTGTTTTTCTGCCTCTGAGATATAGTCTGCACGATTCATTATGACACAACACGAGCCTTTGTCGCTTTTCTTAATTATTATGTTTTTGTCCTTTTTAAGGGTGTTTAATGCCGTTTTAGTTGCTCGGTTGAGATTTGGTTTTTGTGACTGTGGTTGAATGGATGATATTTCTATATTCATTTCGTCGAAAGTTTTTAGGATGGCTGGTGATAATGACTTTTTAGGTGGTTTCCATGTGGATTTTACTGTGAATAATTTTTTTACCTCTGCCGGGTTTGTTCCTAAAAAAATAAGTCAACGAAAGTGTTCTTTGGAAGCGATCGGTTGCCTGGGTGATGGGGTCTATGGATGTTATTGTGGGGGTTGGGATGAATTTAAGGCCTTTATCAAGAATGTTCATTTCTAGGGGGTTGAGAAGTCTGTCGCTCAAATTGACAACTGTCTGTCCTAAAGACGGCTTCTCATTCCTTTTCCCTAATCCTAGTTTAAATTCCTCATCCAGCAGTTGATGATCTCTCTGGCCGTGTCTGGGCTCCAGTGGATTGCGTCGTTACCTTTCAGTTCTATTTTGCCCTTGAAGGTTGGTAATGTGGTGGCGTTTGGTGAGGGTGCAGTGGAGATCAGTTGGTTGTAGCTGGTGATGTTTTGGTAGGCGATCGGATTTTCTTGTCGGAGTCGGGAAGAAGAGGGGATCTGTGTGGCGAAGAGCTTGGTTGTTGGGAAAGCTGCTCTGGTCACCTTGAGTAGATCTAGCATCTGCTCGTGTATCCTTGGTCCACTTTCCTCCCTGTTGTTGAGCCCGACGTGTATCACTAATTCCTCTGGTGCAGGACCCATGTAGTTCTGGATTATCTGTCTGATGTGGCTGATCTTGGCTCCAGAGTAGCTATGGATCTCCCAGTCCCCGACGAAGGATGCAATCCTAGCCAGGTTAGAGGATCCAATAACCAGGGTCTTTGCCATGACGGGTGGTAGAAACCATAAATCCTTCTCGTCTTTACCTTTGTAGCTGTGAGGTCTCTTTAGGGATAGGTTGAGTGATCGCCTACATCTGGTGGAAGATCTGGTGGCGATTCTAGGGTTAGGAATGATGGGCGATCTAGGGGACAGACAGTCGACAAGCGCGTTTAGTGGCGATATAGATCCCGAGGAAGTAGGTGAGCCAGACACAGCCCGGGGCGAACTGGTTGATCTAGCTGCACGCTTCGAGGGAGTGTTAATGCAAGTGCCTTCTCCAGGGGATAATTTTCTCTTGTTGGGTGTGTATCGTTTTGGTGTGTCCCGGAGAAGGTTATGCGTTATGTGCATGGGTGATGGGGGAGGGGGTGTGACAGTTTTAGAGACCGTGGACAGTAGGCGGTGGAACTCTGTCTTCACACTATCCTGAAGTCGCTTGCCGTAGGACTTCTTGGCCCATGCTAGGGCGTGGCTAGAGTACTCTTGTACAGCATCTTTGGAAAAGTGACGTGACTTCAAGTACTCCAGTTTCTCCGCTAGCATGGCTCGGTAGTGTGTCGACAGGGATGAGGCGACGTCCTTGGCCCATTTCAAGTTCAATGTCTCAATGGTAGTGGCTATGGTAGGCGTCTTCATGGCCGGCTTCACGAACTTATTCAGGTCTTGGATCTTCCAAGTGAAACTTCTGGTTGGTGTTCCATTCTCCTGACTCTCCATAATGGTCAAGTGGTGGAGGCATTGGAGGACCTGAAAGAAGGCTTTCACGACACCTGCATTTTCTGGGGGTGGTTGGCGCTGGTTTGGTTGTCGTTTTGGTTGGCGCTGGTTTGGGTGTCGACTTGGTTGGTTTGGTTGTCGACTTGGTTGGTTTGGTTGTCGACTTGGTTGGTGCTGGTAGCGGAATCCGGGTGGTGGTTGGTGGAATCCTGGTGGTGGTCGGTTGAAGCCTGGTGGTGGTCGGTTGAAGCCTGGTGGTGGTTGGTTGAAGCCTGGTGGTGGTTGGTGGAAGCCTGGTGGTGGTTGGTGGAAGCCTGGTGGTGGTTGGAATCTGCTTCGTAGCTGTGGCCATTCCATTGGTAGTTGAGTTGGTGTGGGAAGGAGTGGGCGTCTGGTGCGGGGCCTATCCATGTTCCAGTAGTGGTGGGGTTGGGGGAAAAAACTGCTTGTGTGGACGTGCAAATGGGACAAGATAAGAAAGCTGTAAAGACGAGATACAGTAGAGATTGAAGAGAAGAGGGGGGGGGGAATAAAATGTATCTATATAGAATGTTGTGCAGTATTTGTTTACTGTGGTATTTGTTCTAAGAAATGGAAAATGCGAGACAAAAAGTAAATTAGCAGAGAGACAATGTTAGATATTCGACGTATGTGAGTAGATTGGTAGAAGAGCTCGTGCTCAAGCGTGTACTGATTTCACAATATGTACTGGTAACGTAACGGAATGAAACTAGAAATATAACACGTATGAAACAAAGGGAAATCGTTTGAACTTTGAGGTTTATTAATTACACAGTATAGTATATTGTGTAATGTCAATTGTTCAATTTAAAACTATTAACAGATATAAAAATAAAAATACATAAAAATATAAAGAGAGAAAAAGAATCTTACATATAATATAGATGGGTCGTTCCTCGATTATATCGCGATGCACATTTCGGAGTGGTATCCTTTATCAAGCGATGATAGTCGTGACCTTTGACCAAACGTAATGAAGACAGGATGTGACGTATATATGCACATTGAGGTTATCAAGCTATAGACCGGACTAGTAGTAAGCTATAAACGGATAAATAACAAGAGTTTATATGTATATTATTTTATTAAATTTATATATACCTTAACTCCCTGATTTACATTATGCATGAACAATAGAAACTATATACTAGTATTTATAAGTATTAAAGCTATGGTAATATTATGCTATCAAATAGCCGTATTGTCTTAATATTTGTTGTAACCGCAACCTTGATAGTTATTGTAAGAAGGATAACGGTTGTAGTTGTTGTATCCGTTACCGTATCCGTTGTTATTGTAGTTGTTATATCCCTTCCCATATTCGTTGTTATTGTGGCCATTGTTGTAACCGTTGTTGTAATTGTAGGGGCCGTTGTAACTATTGTATCCTTTATTATTGTATTGGTTGTACTTGTATAGTCCGTTGTTGTATCGGTTGTATGGCCCGTTGTTGTACCCGTTGTAGTTGTATGATTGTTTGTAAGCTCCAATCTTTCCATGTCCAACAAGTCCGTTTCCAATTATACTGTGTCCGATACCGTTACCAACGATACCATGACCAATTCCGTGTCCAACAATACCGTGTCCGATACCGTTACCAACGATGTCATGCCCAATGCCGTTACCAATCTTTCCATGTCCAATAAGTCCGTGTCCGATTCCGTTTCCAATGATACCATGTCCGATACCGTTACCAAAGATACCATGACCAATTCCGTTTCCAACAATACCGTGTCCGATACCGTTACCAACGATGCCATGCCCAATGCCGTTACCAATCTTTCCATGTCCAATAAGTCCGTGTCCGATTCCGTTTCCAATGATACCATGTCCGATACCGTTACCAACGATACCATGACCAATTCCGTTTCCAACAATACCGTGTCCGATACCGTTACCAACAATACCATGACCAATTCCGTTACCAATAACACCGACTTTGCCAACAGCTACTATTCCGTGTCTGAGTCGGTTTCCTTGGATACCATGTCTAATACCATGGTTGAGTCCGTTGCCAATAGCTCCTACACCAACAAGACCATGTCCAACACCGGCATGTCCTCTTCCAAATCCTTTACCATTTCCGTTTCCAAAGACACCAACACCATGTCCGAAACAGTGTCCGATTTTAGAATCGATGTATTGGGAAGCAGCTACTGTCAAACAGACAGCGAAAGCGACGAAAGCCTGAAAAAGAAAAAAAAAACATGTGTTTTACAGAAATAGCCGTAGATTTGATTCCATACTAAAAAAAAAATCGCGAGGGTTTATTTATTTATAACCAAAAACTTGACAATCAAGAAATTTTACTGTGCCGCCATTATTTAGTACATGATCGAGTTTTGGCGTTACCAGGCAAAATCTCAAATAATGTTCAACTCTGGGTAATAATTTACACTTTTTATAATTTACTGTTCTGGCCCTATGAATATAAAACTGCCTTTAATACAATGTCAAGGGCGATAAGCAATAATACAACAGTGACGATGCAATACCATGTTCAACCCTCGATTTCTACCAGTTTTAAATTTAAAGATGGACCTATGGGTATGAATGCCAAGTGCGATAAGCAATCATATAAAAATTTAGTATGTAATGAAACTTATTAGTGCTATACCAAATTAGATATCAGGTTTCTTGTCCAGAAAGTTCAAGTATATCCCATCTGGGTCACGATCCTTGTCACTACATACCGCTAATGGGAAGTATTGAAGATTATTTAGTCAACAAGTTAAATTTACTCTCTGTAGATTGTTACAATGTTTTACTGTATTAGCCCAGTCTGTACAGAACAGAGGGGCGAAAAAGCAAGACCCATTTAAGATTTCAGGGACCGGGTATGCTTATCTTAAAACTTCAAAGATTTGAAATCTTATACGGAGTAGGGCAAAAGTCCTACTTTATACACCGACTGGACCATTGAAGACAAACAGATAGATTTTGCCCGGACATCTATATTACGATATACTCTATCAAGGAATCTTTTACGTGCACGCCAATGTGTACACCGAACATTGCTTTTCGTCCCATCCTGACAATTAGACACTATTCCCTGTCAGACCGGGCAGACCTACTGTCCTGTACAGCTAACAAGGGCAGTCAAGCCTGTACAATTGACTTTCTGGTCAAACCCCGGGAGAGAGCCCAAGACCTACTGGTTAGTTAATCAGTGTCTCTTATCACTGAGCCACCATGATCCCCATACATTAAAAACATGGAGTTCGTAGATGAGCATTTTATGCTTAGGGTAAGCAGAGATAAGCAATTAGATTGGTTGATGATTTCGGACACTTTCACTTCAGTCAGAGTGATGAAACTTGGTGTATAGTTTCATTACATCAATACCTTGAATACGTTCGACAATGAGCATTGTCTGCCCTGGATAAGCAGAGCGATGAGCAATTTGATTGGTCGAGAATTTGAAACAAAATAACTCTCCTTCTTATTGGGGCAGAATGTTCAATCTTGGTGAAGGCGTTCATTAGGTCAGTGCCATGAAGGAGTGCGAAGATGAGCATTGTCTGCTTACAGTAAGCAGAGATAAGCAATCTGATTGATTGATTCTTTGGGGCACGATAACTTTGGTTATAATGAAGTGAGAATGACAAAATTCCAAATATAGATTCATTATGTCATTACCTTGACTAAGTTTGATGTTGAGAATTTCTGCGTAGATTTAGGAGCAATAAGCAATTTGACTGATCACATTGGAACATAACACCTCTGTTTTTAATTAAGGTAGAATTTGAACCGGTTGAATTGTTTCTCGTTATAATTCTTTTTCCTTTTTAAGATTCTTTATATAACTCATGAGATGCGACAGAAACTGACCGTGAATATGAAAGCTTTAATATCTGCTTAGCAGATCTAGTTATTTTTTTTTTTGTATCCGAAATTACCGAATTTTACGAACAAATTCATTTGACCTACATTACTGTAACTTTGTAACTATTTGACCTATTTTACTAATTCTTTTTTTGAGGGGTGCCTTGAAACATTTACTTAAAATCTGCAATTTCGAATATTCGAATTTTCGAAAATTCGTCGCTGTGATTTTGAATTGGAATTTGAGATCAATTTGACAACTTCTTTAATAGTTGCACGATTTTCATGAAATTTAGAATGTAAGTAGATCTTATCAATGCGACTTCAAAAATATCATTAGAAATTTTCTAAATTATCTCCCCTTGATGAAATTAAGGATCAAAGTTTTCAAAAAATTCGACGAAATATAGGTCAGATTGCCTGATTCGTACACAAAAAATTGAGTTTGTAGCTCAAACCGGAAATGCCACCATCTTGAAATGTGAAAATTACATAAGGCTTTTTTGATATTTTACTTACAGACAAGGCAATTATATTTTCCGAATCCTTGAAGGAAAGCCGAAAAACGGTAGAGAACACAATTTTGATTTCCGGCAAATGATGGACGCCATTTTGAATTGAAAATGACAATTAGTGAAAAATCCACATTTATGGGCTTGAAAACATATACAATTGGTCGTGACCTAGAGAATATGTCTCCTATTACCGAAATTAATATATTTCAGGATAGCCTGGATCATGGTCGAACGTTTGGTATTTGAATATTTCAAAAATTTGAATTTCTCCTTTGATGTTTTTCGTGCCGACAGGGTTGTTTTCGAGTTAATCTGGATTTGATTTCGCGCATGCGCTACACTGGAACCAAAGGTACCATGAGTACTAAATTCCGGCGAGCAACTTTTCACGTTGGTACCTAGGTACCCTGAAAATTTCAAGGTGATACATGCATTCATTCAAGTCGTTTGTTCTTGTCACCTGCCTTTCGCCGTTAAATAAATATTGGTCACCGGGTGCAGCTGTACAACTTCAAGGACCCTGGCCTCAAGTCAATTTACGGCTTCCATGAGGGGAAAAAGTGGAATTTCGCCGTGACACCGGCACCGATTGTCCAAAAACCATGAAATTTGGACACAATACGCCCATTACCACCCCAGACTCTGTGCCCTACCCCCATTTTGATCCCATTAAAAAAAGAGTTTTAGCAAAAAAAACGATTTTCATAATTTAATATTGGTTTTAACCCTGTACCCAGACAAGATATACATATTATTATAATCCCTATGAAATATTTTAATTATTTACTGCTATAATATGAATTATCACTTATTCCCCGTTAAATAAATATCGGTCACCGGGTGCAGCTGTACAACTTCAAGGACCCTGGCTTCAAGTCAATTTACGGCTTCCATGAGGGGAAAAAAGTGGAATTTCGCCGTGACACCGACACCGATTGTCCGAAAACCATGAAATTTGGACACAATACGCCCATTACCACCCCGGACTTTGTGCCTTACTCCCATTTTGATCCGATTAAAAAAAAAAGAGTTTTAGCAAAAAAACGATTTTCGGAATTTAATATTGGTTTTAATTAATTTTGAAATTGCAAATGCAAAGAGATTTTATCGCCTCTTCTGTATGTGATAGGTATTGGTACTATACAAATTATCCTTAAAAGACAATTTTTTAAAATCGACACTAGAAACCGAAATCGCCTATTTTGACCTTTTTTGACTGCTGAGGCATCCTTCCGGTGGTCCAAATCTCTGGAATTTCTAGCGGTTGGCTGCGCCGCGATGATATTTATCACATAGTAAATTGAGAAAATCCTCAGATATCAAGAACAATAAAAATTCGATAAAATACGGCAATTTTTTAAGCAAAAAAACCTTTGATTGTTGGGGGTGGGTTTTGAATTTATTTTGAACGTTCTCGGAATCCAACACTCTTCTATTTTTAATATGTGATAGCTAGAATCCCAAGGTACATTCTGTGCAAATTTGAAGGCAATCGGAGCACAGGAACGTTGCCTGGGCAGAGCAAATCAACCCGGTAGCGGAAATTTGTTCATTCTTTAAAGTTATTATAATATTGTGTTATGACCGCCATCTTAGATACACCGTCACTTACCAAACCACTCCGAAATATACCCAAAATCCCAAAATCGACCATAATTTCTTTTGACCTCGCGCATGCGCCGCGCTGGAACCAAAAGTACCATGACTACCAAATTCCGGCGAGGAACTTTTCACGTTGGTACCTAGGTGCCCTGAAAAATTCAAGGCGATGCCTGCATTCGTTCAGGTCGTTTGTTCTTCATGGTTCCTGCCGTTCGGCTTTTTCCGCGATTTACGGCTTCAGTAAGGGCGAAAAAAGAGGAATTTCGCCACGACACCGGCGCCGATTGTCCGAAAACCATGAAATTTGGAAAAAAACGCCCATTACCACCCGGACTCTGTGCCTTACTCCGATTTTGATCCGATTAAAAAAAAAAGAGTTTTAGCAAAAAACCGATTTTCGGAATTTAATATTGGTTTTAATTAATTTTGAAATTGCAAATGCAAAGAGATTTTATCGCCTCTTCCTTATGTGATAGGTATTGGTACTATACACATTATCCTTAAAAGACAATTTTTTAAAATGACCGTAACGATGTATCGACACTAGAAACCGAAATCGCCTATTTTGACCTTTTTTGACTGCTGAGGCACCCTTCCAGTGGTCCAAATCTCTGAAATTTCTAGCGGTTGGCTGCGCCGCGATGATATTTATCACATATTAAATTGAGAAAATCCTCATTTATCAAGAACAATAAAAATTCGATAAAATACGGCAATTTTTTAAGCAAAAAACCTTTGATTGTTGGGGGTGGGTTTTGAATTTATTTTGAACGTTCTCGGAATCCAACACTCTTCTATTTTTAATATGTGATAGCTAGAATCCCAAGGTACATACTGTGCAAATTTGAAGGCAATCGGAGCACAGGAACGTTGCCTGGGCAGAGCAAATCAAAGGTTTCTTCGTCTTATGACCTTAAACACTGCGTATAAATTTAAAGTCAATCGGATATTAACAGCAAAAGGGGGGCGACGACAATATACGACCACATTGCAATGTGGGCCTATAAAAAGTAAATCATTGCCAATAGAAAAGACCCACCTTTCCCCCAACAACAACCATGTAATGCACTAGCTATAATGGGGATTTTTCTGGAACACAGCGAAATGGGTCTTTTAAAATGTTCACAAGTGTATCACAAGGAGGGTTTGCTTCTTCTCTATGGGACACCCGATACCACTTCTCAACGAGGAATTCAGTCACACAGCCAACACCATTTTGTATGTTTGTGTAATCTTTATTCAGTATAAATCAAGTAATACAAATAAAAAAATACTTGGATTGATGAAAACATAATTTTTGAGAGTTATTCATACATGTAGCATAATTGTTCTCATTTAAAAAATGTACATGATTACATGTTTGTCATTAACAACATTAAATAAACAATCATGTTTTCCTTTTTTTTTTATTTTTAGAAAGGCCACTTCCTTGGTTTAAAATATATCATAAATTGTAGTTATCTAACATATACTTCCATGTATGTTTATCTAACAGATTACCACGTCGTCTTATCTAACATACTCTGTATTTTTCCCCATCTTGTTCATAAGGTAAATGTTATTTTTCAGATACCTGATGACATTCAATAGATTCTAATAACCCCCTTTGCAGTTAATATGAAAGCTTTCATATCTGCTATGCAGATCTAGTTAAGCTTTCATATTACATATGAAAGCTTATTGTTTCTGTTAAGATTATTATTAAGCTTTCATATTACATATGAAAGCTTATTGTTTCTGTTAAGATTATTATTGTTATTTTTTTTGTGTGTTTTGTCCACAAATCGGATTTCTCAGAATCTAACCATAGGATCGTTCTGAAACTTTTACCTATCCCCCCAAAAATGGGTGGTGGCTGTTGATTAAATATATTTTCAAAACGTTTTACGAATCCGAAATCACCGAATTTTACGAAGGAATGCATTTGACCTACAATGCTGTAACTCTGTGACTATTTGACCTATTTTACTAATTCTTTTTTCTTTGAGTATCTTGAAACATTGACTTCAAATCTGCAATTTCGGATTTGGGCATTTCGAAAATTCGTCGCTGTCATTTCGAACCGGAAGTTATTACCAAATTGACAACTTCTTTAATAGTTGTGCGATTTTCGTGAAATTTAGAATGTTAGTAGATCTTGCCAATGCGACTTCAATGATGTCCTTGGAAATTTTCTAAATTATCTCCCCTTGGTGAAATTAAGGATCAAATTTTTCAAAAAAATCGACGAAATATAGGTCAGATTGCCTTGAAATTTTTTTTCTGTACTAGCTAAGACAGTACTGATGAGTACACAAAATATGGAGTTTGTCGAGCAAACCGGAAGTGCCACCATCTCAAAATGTGAAAAGTCCATACGGCTTTTGCAATATTTTACTTAAAGACATAAGAGTTACATTTTCTGAATGCTTGAAGGAAAGCCTAAAAATCTATCGGTTTAGAATTTTGATTTAGGTCAACTGATGGACGCCATTTTGAAATGAAAATGAAAATTAGTGAAAAATCCACATTTATGGGCTTGAAAACATACACAATTGGTCGTGGCTTAGAGAATCTGTCTCCTATTACCGAAATTAATACATTTGAGGATAGCCTGGATCATGGTCGAATGTTTGGTATTTGAATATTTCAAAAATTCGAATTTCTCCTTTGATGTTTTCCGTGCCGACAAGGTTGTTTTCGAGTTTAGCTGGTTTTGATTTCGTGCATGCGCTACACAGGAACCAACGGTACCATGAGTACTAAATTCCGGCGAGCAACTTTTCACGTTGGTACCTAGGCACCCTGAAAATTTCAAGGTGATACCTGCATTCGTTCAAGTCGTTTGTTCTTGTCACCTGCCTTTCGTCGTTTTTTTTTCTAAGTCAATTTACGGCTTCCATGAGGGGAAAAAAGTGGAATTTCGCCGTGACACCGGCACCGATTGTCCGAAAACCATGAAATTTGGACACAATACGCCCATTACCACCCCGGACTCTGTGCTTTACCCCCATTTTGATCCCATTAAAAAAAAAGAGTTTTAGCAAAAAAACGATTTTCGGAATTTAATATTGGTTTTAACCCTGTAATACCCAGACATGATATATTATTATAATCCCTATGAAATATTTTAATTATTTACTGCTATAATATGAATTATCACTTATTCCCCGTTAAATAAATATCGGTCACCTGGTGCCGCTGTACAACTTAAAGGACACTGGCCTCAAGTCAATTTACGGAGAGAGAGAGAGAGAGAGAGAGAGAGAGAGAAATGGGGTTTAACGTCCACTCGACACAAACTAGGTCATTTCGGGACCAACATATGGTTTAATTTTATTTCAATAATTCGCTTGCGCGTAGGGGTCTTTAGCAGTGGGAGGACCCGGAGAAAACCCACAAGGTTGGACAGGCGACCCTACTCCTTGCGTCAATTTACGGCTTCCATGAGGGGAAAAAAGTGGAATTTCGCCGTGACACCGGCACCGATTGTCCGAAAACCATGAAATTAGGACACAATACGCCCATTACCACCCCGGACTCTGTGCTTTACCCCCATTTTGATCACATTAAAAAGAAAAGAGTTTTAGCAAAAAAACGATTTTCGGAATTTAATATTGGTTTTAATTAATTTTGAAATTGGAAATGCAAAGAGATTTTATCGCCTCTTCCGTATGTGATAGGTATTGGTACTATACACATTATCCTTAAAAGACAATTTTTTAAACTGACCGTAACGATGCATCGACACTAGAAACCGAAATCGCCTATTTTGACCTATTTTGACTGCTGGGGTATCTTTCCGTACGTGACAAGGAGTAGGTCGCCCGTCCAACCTGTGTATTTTTTCAGGATCACCCGGTTTCCCCCCCACTGCTAGACCCCTACGCGCAAGCGAATTATTGAAATAAAATTGAACCATACGTTAGTCCCGAAATGACCTAGTTTGTGTCGAGTGGTCGATCAACCCCATTCCGCTCTCTCAATTTTAGCACTCCTAACTCTAAAACTAAATGCAAGGAACGGGCCTATTTACAGAGGTCACAATTTTAACCAACATGCACACCTACATGATATACATATTATTATAATCCCTATGGGATATTTTAATTATTTACTGTTATAATATGAATTATCACTTATTCCCCGTTAAATAAATATCGGTCACCGGGTGCAGCTGTACAACTTCAAGGACCTTGGCCTCAAGTGCATGGGACCAACTCTACATTTTCTGAAATGTCAATAAAAGCCCTGGAATGATTTCATTTAAAAAAAATAATCAGAAAGTAAATCTAGTTTTATTTATATGCTATTTGTTGCCAGAAAATATATTTTGTTACTAGTCTAATTCAAATTTAAAAATAAACAATGGGTCTGAGGCATATTTTATTGATATATAGAAATTAATGCAGTGTTCTCATTATGTGATAAAAGAGTGCCAGAAATGTCTCGAAATTCAGCCATTTGTGTATTTAGTATATCAAGTATATGCGTGTATTACAAAGCTCTGATTTGTGTGATTTGTGTACACCCCGCTCCCCCCCCCCTCCTCGTGTCACTATCATGTACATATCAATTCTGCTGCCAACCCACCCACGCGAACATGACTAAATTATGAAACATTGTCTAGTCGTTTGTATGTTACGACAAAACGAGGCCAGCGTGGCTCATTTGCTGCAGAACGGAAGGCCTTGCAAGGATTAGTGTCTAGTCGTTTGGATGGTACGAAAACCCGAGGTCAAAGTGGTTCCCCGTTGGCAGTGGTGAAGTATGGAAGGCCTAGCAAGGATCTGTGTCTAGTCGTTTCGATGGGACGAAAAACGCCCGTCCCCTCGTCCATGGTACAAGGATTAGTGCCTAGTCGCTTGGATGGTATGCAAAACAGAGGTCCCCGTTCTCTCCCTTTGTCTGTGGTTCTTGACCGAAGGCCCGACAACTAACTTTGCGTGCAGTTTTTTAGGTAGGACGAAAAATCGAAATCCTGTGTGCATATTGGCGTACACGAAAAATAACCCTTTGCATTTGGAATTTTATGCACCCACCCCACCCTCGAACAACGCTTAACATAACATTTTGTTTTCACTACCTACATTGTAAAATTTGTTTGATTTCAGATGACTTAGCCCCGGTTTTTCACAGTGAAAGATTTTGATGAAACTTGACATGCATGTTTATAACCCAAAGATATGGTTCCTTTCGATATTTGCGCATATCGAATCGTAACTAGACAAGTAATTACTGATTCGTACACAAAATATGGAGTTTGTCGATCGAACCGGAAGTGCCACCATCTTTAAACGTGAAAAATCAAAAAGGCTTTTTTGCTATTTTACTTACAGACTCGGTCGTCATATTTTCGGAATCCTGGAAGGAATACCTAAAAATCTATCGGATCAGAATTTTGATTTCGGTCACGTGATGGTCACCATTTTGAATTGAAAATGAAAAATAGAAGCAATTTGAAGGGCCGGGACTTTGGAACACAAGAACTCTCCTTCTAATTAAGCTAGAATGTTCAAACTTGGTGTAGGCGTTCACTAGGTCAATGTCATGATTGAGTTCAAAGATGAGCATTTTTTGCCTAGGGTAAGCAGAGATAAGCAAGCTGATTTGTTGATTCTTTAGGGCACGATGACATTGGTTATAATGAATGGAGGGCGATGAAACTCTTGTCAATCGAGAGGCTAATAGCTGGCCTGTTGTGTGAAATCATTGTATCATTTTTTATTCGAATTTCTCCTTTGATGTTTTCCGTGCCGACAAGGTTGTTTTCGAGTTTAGCTGGATTTGACTTCGCGCATGCGCTACGCTGGAACCAAAGGTACCATGAGTACTAAATTCCGGCGAGCAACTTTTCACGTTGGTACCTAGGTACCCTGAAAATCTCAAGGTGATACCTGCATTCGTTCAAGTCGTTTGTTCTTGTCACCTGCCTTTCGTCGTTTTTTTTCTAAGTCAATTTACGGCTTCCATGAGGGGAAAAAAGTGGAATTTCGCCGTGACACCGGCACCGATTGTCCGAAAACCATGAAATTTGGACACAATACGTCCATTACCACCCCGGACTCTGTGCCTTACCCCCATTTTGATCCCATTAAAAAAAAAGAGTTTTAGCAAAAAAACGATTTTCGAAATTTAATATTGGTTTTAACCCTGTACCCAGACAAGATATAGATATTATTATAATCCCTATGAAATATTTTAATTATTTACTGCTATAATATGAATTATCACTTATTCCCCGTTAAATAAATATCGGTCACCGGGTGCAGCTGTACAACTTCAAGGACCCTGGCTTCAAGTCAATTTACGGCTTCCATGAGGGGAAAAAAGTGGAATTTCGCCGTGACACCGGCACCGATTGTCCGAAAACCATGAAATTTGGACACAATACGCCCATTACCACCCCGGACTCTGTGCCTTACTCCCATTTTGATCCCATTAAAAAAAAAAATTTTTAGCAAAAAAACGATTTTCGGAATTTAATATTGGTTTTAACCCTGTACCCAGACAAGATATAGATATTATTATAATCCCTATGAAATATTTTAATTATTTACTGCTATAATATGAATTATCACTTATTCCCCGTTAAATAAATATCGGTCACCGGGTGCAGCTGTACAACTTCAAGGACCCTGGCTTCAAGTCAATTTACGGCTTCCATGAGGGGAAAAAAGTGGAATTTCGCCGTGACACCGGCACCGATTGTCCGAAAACCATGAAATTTGGACACAATACGCCCATTACCACCCCGGACTTTGTGCCTTACTCCCATTTTGATCCGATTAAAAAAAAAAAAGTTTTAGCAAAAAAACGATTTTCGGAATTTAATATTGGTTTTAATTAATTTTGAAATTGCAAATGCAAAGAGATTTTATCGCCTCTTCCGTATGTGATAGGTACTGGTACTATACACATTATCCTTAAAAGACAATTTTTTAAAATGACCGTAACGATGTATCGACACTAGAAACCGAAATCGCCTATTTTGACCTTATTTGACTGCTGAGGCATCCAAATCTCTGGAATTTCTAGCGGTTGGCTGCGCCGCGATGATATTTATCACATACTAAATTGAGAAAAATCCTCAGATATCAAGAACAATAAAAATTCGATAAAATACGGCAATTTTTTAAGCAAAAAACCTTTGATTGTTGGGGGCGGGTTTTGAATTTATTTTGAACGTTCTCGGAATCCAACACTCTTCTATTTTTAATATGTGATAGCTAGAATCCCAAGGTACATTCTGTGCATATTTGAAGGCAATCGGAGCCCAGGAACGTTGCCTGGGCAGAGCAAATCAAAGGCTTCTTCGTCTTATGACCTTAAACACTGCCTATAAATTTAAAGTCAATCGGATATTAACAGCAAAAGGGGGGCGACGACAATATACGACCACATTTCAATGTGGGCCTATAAAAAGTAAATCATTGCCAATAGAAAAGACCCACCTTTCCCCCAACAACAACCATGTAATGCACTAGCTATAATGGGGATTTTTCTGGAACACAGCGAAATGGGTCTTTTAAAATGTTCACAAGTGTATCACAAGGAGGGTTTGCTTCTTCTCTATGGGACACCCGATACCACTTCTCAACGAGGAATTCAGTCACACAGCCAACACCATTTTGTATGTTTGTGTAATCTTTATTCAGTATAAATCAAGTAATACAAATAAAAAAATACTTGGATTGATGAAAACATAATTTTTGAGAGTTATTCATACATGTAGCATAATTGTTCTTATTTAAAAAATGTACATGATTACATGTTTGTCATAAACAACATTAAATAAACAATCATGTTTCTTCACGATAACAGTAACAGTATAACAATTGTATGAAATATATTTTCCTTTATTTTTTTTTATTTTTAGAAAGGCCACTTCCTTGGTTTAAAATATATCATAAATTGTAGTTATCTAACATATACTTCCATGTATGTTTAGCTAACAGATTACCACGTCGCCTTATCTAACAGAGAGTAAATGGTATACAATATCAAATTATAATCTACCAGCATTACTTTTTTCAGTAATTTAATCGTGTGTTATTCTTGTATTTAAGTGAGAAGAGTGAATAAACTATCATGGGTTGAAACAAATATATTGGAGTAGAAATAAACATTGTATATTGGTTTGCAAATAAATAATTGGTACAGATAATGCAATGTCATACAACATACTTTTTGGATTCGGTACAAATACAACCTTTTTATCATCAATGAAAATAATGTGATTTCAAAGTAACGATGAATAAAAAAACATTGCTTATATAAAGTACATGTAATTGGGTTCATTTAATTCACTTTGTATCTATAATATACATGTAGTATTAAACAATAAATATATTGATTAATGCCAATTCTATACAAATCTCATAGTTGTATTCATGTTTTCTTTACCATAACAAGAAACAGTACAACAGATTTAGTAACAATATATTCCTTTCTACATCCGTCAGAGTGGTTGATGATTCATAGATTCTAATAACCCCTTTTGAAGTTTATATGAAAGCTTTGATATCTGCTATGCAGATCTAGTTATTATTATTTTTTTTCTTGGGGGAAGCTAGATCTCAGCAACTATAAGAGATAGAGGTTTGAAATTTGATTTTCTGTCGGAAAAGTGGTATGCAGCTTCTGCTTAAAGCTATTTCCAAGTTTGTGCGCATAGCGGAAATGCGTAAAATCTTTAACGTGCACGAAAATTGAAAATCGGCCATTATTCTCTTAATTCTCAATGGATTCTCCAGATATTTACATTTTTGGATAGCTGGAGACATTTCTGAGCAGATAGCAGTTCAAAACTGTGGAAATTAGAACTTTTGTCGCTCTAATTTTTTTGGTGAAAAATGGAAAATTTTCAAAATTTTTCAATTTTTTTATTTTTGGGAATTTTTAAATTTCAGTTATATTTTTGGATAGCTGACATCAATCCGATTCCAACAATATAAATATTTTTCTGAAATATTGACTTTGATTTTTCACTTTTTTTCGCATTTTGGTCAAATCGTAGAGTTCTTATTTTTTTAAAACGGCTCCAACAATTTTTCTGAAACTTCAGGAGTATGAAGTCGAAGGACCAGACCAGTCCATGAACTATAAATGAAAATCCCCTAATCACCGGAAGTAGTCAAGAAAGGTATCCAAACTTTGACAAAATTGTGAAAAATGGGTGTCTGCGCGGAAAATGCGATGTATCAACAGGGTTCTTGTCGTTTAGTTAAAGTGTTATATCGTTTAATAGCCAATTGAATTGTCTATCAGATGTTTCTTCAGCGACAAGTTTCTATCAAAAACTAAAAAAGTTATGTGACTTTGAAAAGTAAGGTATTTTGCGATTTCGAGCAAATTTAGACGCATGTTTCTCGGAAACGCCACCTACAATTTTTTTAAAACTTTCTCAGTCGAGAGTCTAATGAGTAGTGTATCTTGTGAACACATTGTACAATTTCTCTAATTGTCATGGGTAGCCGAAAACAGAGATCAAAAATCGAAAACGTCGTATTTTTACGATTTGGAGCATTTTTAGAGGCCTATTTCTCGAAAAGTCAACATAATTCTTTTTTGGAACTTCTTCTACAGAGAGGCCTATCGGTAGGGTTATACATAAAACGATTTTACAATAGTCCCCAATTTCAGGAGTAGCAGAACAAAGGGATCGAAAATTGAACACGGCACCTTTCATTGGTAAGCGAAACACAAGTCGGGGATACAATCTGTACGTTTTTTCAACGTATAGAGCCAATTCAAGAGTGCTTTTATCAGTGATGATATTTGAACTAAAATTATTTCAACTATGAGTGTTTTCTTCTATCCAAAATATGGGTATAGTGACCCTGTAACAGAAATAGTTGATAGCTTTGTGTAATAATTAGTCTTTGAATTAATATTGTTGCTTCTTTGTCAAATTTATCTTATACCGGTAATCATCTGGACAGAAATCGACGGCTCGCGCTGTTTATAAGAAAGTCCAATTTGTTAAGCGGTTGCAGTAGTATCGAATATTGCACCTATGATAAAAGGCATGACGTTGTTTGGGAAAAAACTATATCTGTATTAGTGACGTCAAATCTTTAACGTGCACGAAACCAGAAAATTGGCGATATTTCATTGATTTATTTTTTTTATTTCAGCAATTCGCTTCCGCGTAGGGGTCTTTAGCAGTTGAAGGAAACCGGAGGACCCGGAGAAAACACGCGAGTTTAGACATGCGACATACTCCTTGTCACGTTCAACTGGAGAATCGAAACCCAGCCAGTTGACTCAATAACAGACCGTATGATACAGCGCAGTCCCAAAGGCTGTAGCCTACCGTGCAAATTCCAGCCAGCATAATGTATCTATATAAGAAACATTTCTTCCTACTGGCAATTTACAAACAGTCCCCAAGGCTAGCCTACCGTGTAATTTCCAGCCAGCATAATGTATCTGTATAAGAGACATTTATTCCTACTGGCGATTTACAAATTTTGCATGAAGAAATTAAATTCATAAGAACAGAAACACGACTAATGCACAGTATCATATTGATTATAAAAGTACAATGTATATATTGGTTACACTATATATGTCACAAAACAACAATCATTAGATAATAATAATTATTTACTAATTATAAAAATCATTTTAAGAGGTAGGAGTTATCCGTTGTTTAATTCAACAGTTATATAATTACTTTTCTCGGGAAAGCCGCCAATGATTTCTTTCAAACTTGCTCAATCGAGATTCTACTGGGTAGTGTATTGTGTGAAACCCTTGTACAATTTTTCTAATTGTCATGGGTAGCCCAAAAAAGAGATCGAAAATTGAAAACAGCGTATTTTTACGAGTTGGAGCATGTTTAGGGGTCAATATCTGAGTTATGCTTGAGCGTGGTTTTTTTTTTGGGGGGGGGGGGAGTGGTGGGGATAGTCTTTTGTCATATATCTGGCGATCGTGTGACGCCTTTGCGACCGTGAAAGCCTTCAGCATTGCGCGCAATTCTAGTTAAGCTTTCATATTACATATGAAAGCTTATTGTTTCTGTTAAGATTATTATTGTTATTTTTTTTTTGTGTTTTGTCCACAAATCGGATTTCTCAGAATCTAACCATAGGATCGTTCTGAAACTTTTACCTATCCCCCCAAAAATGGGTGGTGGCTGTTGATTAAATATATTTTCAAAACGTTTTACGAATCCGAAATCACCGAATTTTACGAAGGAATGCATTTGACCTACAATGCTGTAACTTTGTGACTATTTGACCTATTTTACTAATTCTTTTTTCTTTGAGTATCTTGAAACATTTACTTCAAATCTGCAATTTCGGATTTTGGCATTTCGAAAATTCGTCGCTGTCATTTCGAACCGGAAGTTATTACCAATTTGACAACTTCTTTAATAGTTGTGCGATTTTCGTGAAATTTAGAATGTTAGTAGATCTTGCCAATGCGACTTCAATGATGTCCTTGGAAATTTTCTAAATTATCTCCCCTTGGTGAAATTAAGGATCAAAGTTTTCAAAAAAATCGTCAAAATATAGGTCAGAATGACCTAAAAAAAAAATTCGATACTAGACAAGTAATTACTGATTCGTACACAAAATATGGAGTTTGTCGATCGAACCGGAAATGCCACCATCTTTAAACGTGAAAAATCGAAAAGGCTTTTTTGCTATTTTACTTACAGACTCGGGCGTCATATTTTCGGAATCCTGGAAGGAATGCCTAAAAATCTATCGGATCAGAATTTTGATTTCGGTCACGTGATGGTCACCATTTTGAATTGAAAATGAAAAATAGAAGCAATTTGAAGGGCCGGGACTTTGGAACACAAGAACTCTCCTTCTAATTAAGCTAGAATGTTCAAACTTGGTGTAGGCGTTCACTAGGTCAATGTCATGATTGAGTTCAAAGATGAGCATTTTTTGCCTAGGGTAAGCAGAGATAAGCAAGCTGATTTGTTGATTCTTTAGGGCACGATGACATTGGTTATAATGAATGGAGGGCGATGAAACTCTTGTCAATCGAGAGGCTAATAGCTGGCCTGTTGTGTGAAATCATTGTATCATTTTTTGAAAATGTCCGGGGTAGCCGAAAAAAGGAGATCGAAATCCAAAAAGTCGTATTTTTACGATTTGGGGCATTTTTAGAGGTCGTGTAAAGTAAAATAAAGCATGCATATACATATATTATTGATATTAAATATATCATATAAAAAACTAAACAATGAATCAGCTGTCATTGACAGATTTTATATTATAAGCATGGTCAGTGGAAGGTCAGCGTATTGTCTAACTTGAACTCACTGACTCCGTAACATTATTGTGGGTATGGTATAAGCTGAATTTGATGAGATGCACATATCTCGTATGACTATTTGGTACTTACAGTGTTAGACTTTGTCGTAACGTTACGGTCTCCATTCATCAAATCGTCGTTGGGGCTATAATACGATTTTGAATCAAGTTATTTATCACTGAGGGACTCAAAATTAGGTTTGATGTAGCTCTGCTCATTTAGCACCCGCATGGATTGTGGCTAATTTTGTGGCAGAATTTTATTTTTCTGGGGGAGGTACTTCTAAATGGCTCCGACACAAGTGCCTGAAATGCCATGAAATCACGTTTTCGGCCTCCAATTAAAATTTCTTAGCGGGAGAACCCCCTGACCCGACCCCCTTGCGGGGCTTCACGGTCGGTATCAGCCCCCCTCCCCACCACCATGGTTAATCCGGCGTTGATGTTCCCTCTTGTGCAGCTGCAAAAGAATGTACAAGTTCATTGCCTCATTGTCAAAGATCCCACTTTTCTACCCCAGTTCGGGTAATGAGGTCGAGCGTATATTGTATAGGGGATATTAAACAAGCAAACAGTATGGATGATGTCTCCCGCCAAAACCCCAAAGTAAAAGATGACACATTAATTAATCGCACTTTCATATTTTTTTCAAAAGTATCGAGCAATCAAACTATACTGTAAATTTCATCACTCTCTGTCAGATAGAAATCAAGGTTATCTTGTCCCAAAGCATCGACCAATGAAATTGCCAAGCTGTAGCTCAAAATGTTCAGTCAAGACCTGATGAACATCTACACCAAGTTTAAACATTCTAGCTCAATTAAAAGCTGGGTTGTTATGTTCCAGTACTTCATTATAACCAAAGTTATCATACCCCAAAGCATCAACCAATTCAAAGTCCCGGCCAATCAAGTTGCTTTGCTTATCCTGACTAAGAGAATGCTCATTGTCGAACTTGGTCAAGGTAATATGGTCAAGGTACTAATGTAATGAAACTATACACAAAGTTTCATCAAATTGCTTATCTCTGCTTACCCATTTTAATAGTCCCCTGCCAATCGAAAAGCCCCCCGACCCACCCACTCCACTCCCGTGTAATACATTAGGTTATAATTGTGTTACAAACGTATCACAAGGAGCATTTGAATATTCTCTCTGAGGCATCTGATACCACTTGTCATTGAGGTGTTCACACAGCCAACTCATTTTTGTTTGTTTGTGTTATCTTTATTCAGTATAAATCAACTAATACAAATGAAAAAAAGTACTTGGTTTAATGAGATTATCTTTTGAGAGTTGGTCATACAGGTATCACTAATCATAATTGCTCTTAACTTCAAATATATACACGATTATGTGTATTCTAAATATCAAATAAAACAATGATGATTTCTTTACAATAGCAGTACAACAAATTTATTCGCAATATTTTCCTTTGATCAGTTGATCAAAAACCTGATTATATTTACAATATATTCTAGGTCTTTGCTCTTTATTCCATTGGTTCAAAATATGATAAAAGAGGCTTATCAAAAAGTTTATATCATGTAGTCTTATATAACAAATAGAACAATGACATACAAGATGTTTCAAATCATAATCTATTTGCATTATTTATTTCAATAATTTGACCTGTGATATTCATGTATAAAGCAAAATAGTAAACATTGAATTTCATTCACTTTTATGTATAATATAGTATTAAACCGGTTAATTATTGTATACAACATTTATTTAATTTCATAGCAACATTTTATACTATTGTATTCATTGTAGTTTTTTGTCATTATTAGCCCAGTCCGTGCATAGCATTATGATGTGAAATCCCATTTCATTTCAATTATAATAGTCTTCATCTAGAAACAATATTACTATTTATATTGGTATGTTACTACCAAGATATAACAATAAAATTAGCAAAAGTATGTATAAATTAATAAAGTTCTCTTTAGTATCTTTCATGAATAGTCAATTGTTCAATACCATTATTTCTCTTCACCTCATGCAAATAAATTGAATTGGGATTTAATGTTCAACTGTTTTACTTCACAACTTACATAAATCATTTGGTGATAAAGAAACATACATTTCTAGTATTTTTTTAACATAGTGTACTATACTATGCATCATTATATAGAAGACATATGAATGAATAAACAAAAATATGGCAAAATGAACAACATGAGAATGATTGTAGAAGTATAAGAACAAAGCAATTGTTTAATATTAAAAATATTTGATTTTCTTCTATTTTAAAGTTACATCCTTTACATTTGTATTTATACATTGTATGCAAAACATAATTAGAGAGAAATGGGTTTAACGTCCACTCAACACAAACAAGGTCATTTCGGGACTAACATATGGTTTAATTTTATTTCAATAATTTGCTTGCGCGTAGGGGTCTTTAGCAGTGGGGGGAAACCAGAGTACCCGGAGAAAATCAGGAGTATGGACAGGTGACCCTACTCCTTGCCACGTACAACCAGGGATTCGAGACCACGCCAGTTGACTTAATGGCAGGCCGTATGATACAGCATGCACACACTAACCATTCGGCCATCCAACCCAATACAGCAAGGATGAACAAATATTAGCATGTTTTAATGTTCATTATTAAAATAGAATACAAACAATGTAAGAATAATTATAATATCATGTATCAAACCAAAACAAATAATTCAATTTCAATAACTATTGAGAGCTGGCTGAAAAATTCTAAACCCATCTGTGAAAGAACTGTATAGAATTGTATAAAGTCCATTGTTTCCATTTATTTTTCTATGTAGTCACTTTTGAAGTGTACACTCTCACTCTTTAGTTAATGATGTTGCATGGCCTTGATGTCTGCCAGGAAGAAATTATCTTCAGTTACCCTTAAAAAATTGATCACAGCTGACATGACGTAATCATAGAGGGAAAATGATATCACCCATTTATGAACAGAAGTATTGTCTGAATAGAACACCTTTATAATACTTCTATTAATAGTCTGGCTGTTTTTAAGGTAGTCAATCAGCAGAATAGTTTAGGAATCATAAACGAGTGAACCCATCACCTGTCCAGTCGAAAGAACTGACCTGGCTTGATTGGGGACTTGCGAGTCTGGATGCTTCCATTGTTTTTATTGAATTTTGCATTCTGGTTGAAACTGATGAATCCAGGTCTCCTCTATGTTTAAAAATCTGGCTAAAATTTTTTTAGGAAATATTGAAAACAGCAAAGATTGTCACTGGATGTCACTGGATCAAGTACCTCCTGCAACCACTTCTTTAGTGCAGAAAAGGAAGGGCCATTGTCTCCTATAGTGGAGACCGTATCCACATATTTCAATGTTTGGGTTAGGACTTTCAGTTGCAGATACTTGATGACTGCCATATCGATAGTTCTGTCCATTTTTGGTGATTTCAATGGGTAGGTTCACAAGATTGTCTGGTACAAATACAATAATAACACTTCAGCTGCAGGTCTTATGTCTATGATTCATTCAATGATTCTACTTGTGGTGGTAAAAGCCAATTAAATCTCTCCTCTTCAGATCTAGAACTTTTCAGCCAGCTGTTGTATTATAGTGTATCCACACAAAGAAAAATTAACACAGAGAAAAATCATTATTACATAATAAATATATAAAATGACAATAAATGATGTGGTATTCATATTTCAATCAGAAGACGGAGAAAAATGGGGTTTAAGTCCACTCGACAGAAACTAGGTATTTTGGCATTAACACATGGTCCAATTTTATTTCAATAATTTGCTTGTGCGTATGGGTCATTAGCAATGGAAGGAAACTGGAGTTCGCAGAGAAAACCCTCGAAGGATGAACGTGCTACCCTACTCCTTGCCACGTACAACTGGGGATTTGAAACCACACCAGTTCACTAAATGGTAGACCTTATGATACAGCGCGCACATACTAACCATTCACCCCCCCCCCCCCCCTTATTTCAAACAACAAAATTAAATGTATTGATACAAATATATATCTATGGATACAAATATATCTGTACAAATGTATATAGATAGAATAATCGTATAGATAAAGAAAAATTAAAATCCCCGGCTACAATCCAACCAGGGAATAGCGGGAGTGTAGACGATCTGGGACCTAGCTCTCCAAACAAATTACGCTCCTGAAGCAAAAAGAAAGAGTAAATCGGTGCTGCCTGTTGTGTGTATTATATGTAAAAAACGTGACAGATTTGTCACTGTTGGAGAAAATAGGAAGAAGGGTGTATTTACACAGACTCAGACCCAAACAGGCTCAGGTAGGCCTAATGTTAATATTATGTTACTTACTAAATTTATAATTATTACTAATAAATATTAAATATATTCATCCTACAGTTTTTAATTATTGTGTTGTTGTTTTTGTTGTAAATGGAATCAGAAGTGCTACTGCAATCACTGTAAAATTGTTATGAAGCTAGCCAGTAAAGCCCTTTACCCCATTTGTTGATTTGGCACAGTCATTGGTTAAAGTGTTGCACATTTGCTTGCACAAGGGATGAAACATAGAGAAGTTAACTTGTTTTTTATTTTCTTGGCCTACTTGTAGGTGCCTTGCTAAGACGATCTGTCTCTAGACCATTTCCGCTCACACAAAGGATCTGAACTAAACCGCATGCCAGAGTTGACCAGCCAGGTACATGTACATGTAGGCCTCAAAGTGACATTCCCTCCCCCACCCTTGAGCACAAACAACATTCAACGCTATATGGTGTATAATTTGTTTGCAAATTTGTTTGTAGGCCAACTGTTGAAAGCTGCTGAATTGAAAGAGGATGAAGATATTTTAAGGCATATCAGAGGGCAAGATTGTGTGGCCATTGAGGTCAGATATCACCAAAAATGTTATAGGCAATATACATGTACTGAATTTCTTAGACAGTTATCAGAAAGGTAAATATTTGTGATGTTTTTTTTATTTGTATTCTCCGCCTTCTTGCCACTGGTATTATTCAAATAAAACTGAACCATGGGTGAGTCCTGAAATTACTATGTTTTTGTCCAATGGACGTTAAACCGCAATTCTCCTCTCTATCTCTCCTTGTACTGCTAATGCCTTCCTGTCTTCATTAGCTGGTTTCTGCATGAAAATAAGATGTTAACCCCTGTGTAAGTGTCTTTTTCCTCTGTTGTACGAAATTAATGAGAGTAAACCAAGCTCCAGAATTTTGTTTTAATTGTGTACATGTATATGTTTATTTATATTTTTCAGCAAAGATGACTAGCCCTCCGTCGAATATTAAACCACATACAATATATTCTGTGAAGATGTCATAAGAGAAAGAATCATAAATGGCCAGCAAAGTTGTCTTGTACAGAGAGAGAGAGAGAGAAAGAGAAATGGGGTTTAACGTCCACTCAACACAAACTAGATCATTTTGGGACTAACATACGGTTTCAATTTTATTTCAATAATTCGCTTGCGCGTATGGGTCTTTAGCAGTGAGAGGAAACCGGAGTGCCCGGAGGAAACCCACGAGGTTGAGAAAACGCCTCTATCTCCATGCCACATACGCTCACACCTGGGATCAAAGCCACAGCCACATCCCAACCCCCCTTTCTTGTACAGACCTGTGCATGTGTAGTCAATGTGAAAATGAAAAAAAAACTGTTAAAGAGACCGAATTTGATGTTAATACATTTAGTGACAGTGATGATGATAATGAAGATTAACTTTGATGACATTTGATGTGCAGAGTAACTGTTTAATTTTGATTTTCAATGATTGTTTCACTTTAATAAATAATTTCACAACTGTTCATCCTGTTTTCTAACCTTTCCCTTCATTCCAGCCCAGATACACAATTATTTTTTTTAACTTATATCTACATGTATGTTTGTAATTTGACCATTAATCATATCCGAAATAGTAGTTCACAGCTACATGTACAGTTGTAAAAATACTGTAGTGGCTAATTGAAAGGGAACATGTATGTGGGTTTAGAATGTTTATCTTAGTGGAAAAAAATCATGTGGTTCAATGCTTATAAAGTGCTACTGATCTCCATTATTTCAAAAGCATATCACTCAACTACTGTCAAACATATCCCCTGGCTAGAATATGCTACAAATCGACTCTAGCATGTTCCATACAAGCGATAATTTCTGAGCAAACATCCAACAACCAACCCTAACAGGCCCTTGAGATCCAACAAACAAAATAATTATTGGGCTTGTTTGCCCACACCTGGTCTTATGATTCATACAAGACCTGATAGTCTATCAATTACAGGCATTTGACAGAAAGGGAGATAATTCTTTTTTACCGTTAATGGATTTCCACAATTCTTTATTCACCCATGACATTTGTGTTTTGAGCATTTTTATTTACATCAAAATCTGTCCAATAAACTGTTCATTGCCAAGGATGAAGGCATGAGGTGTTTTACCAACTATTTAATTTTATGTCAACTTCAGAATTGTTAGTACACAAATAGCATTTATTTGACAATTTTGACGAATTTCATCTGGCCCTAAATCAATAAATTGAAAACATTTTGCTTGGAACTCCCAGATTTTGTCTTCCTGGCATCATAAGCTTTCCAAAAATGTATAGTTTTTCTTTTATGGAAGACCGTGTAGCGGAGTTGTGTTTCTAAGCTATCTAGAAATTTTGGCTGCAGGCCTACACCTCCCAAGCTAAATTTCCCTCATGTCATCCTGTATAGCAAAGGCATATGCCTGTCTTAATTAACCCAGTACTAAACACAATTTACTTGTTTAATTTTTCCAGCATTTTTCAGGATAGCTGATGGGATGCGGGTCAAGTTATGCCACTTGTCTATTTAATTATTTACAAGTGAAAAATCGAATTAACTTCACCAAATTTTTACTCATTATAATGATTTTTTTTTTCTGTTCATATTATTTCTATGACATGTGACAGTGACTGTGAATATGAAAGCTTTAATATCTGCTTAGCAGATCTAGTTAAGCTTTCATATTACATATGAAAGCTTATTGTTTCTGTTAAGATTATTATTGTTATTTTTTTTTTGTGTTTTGTCCACAAATCGGATTTCTCAGAATCTAACCATAGGATCGTTCTGAAACTTTTACCTATCCCCCCAAAAATGGGTGGTGGCTGTTGATTAAATATATTTTCAAAACGTTTTACGAATCCGAAATCACCGAATTTTACGAAGGAATGCATTTGACCTACAATGCTGTAACTCTGTGACTATTTGACCTATTTTACTAATTCTTTTTTCTTTGAGTATCTTGAAACATTTACTTCAAATCTGCAATTTCGGATTTTGGCATTTCGAAAATTCGTCGCTGTCATTTCGAACCGGAAGTTATTACCAATTTGACAACTTCTTTAATAGTTGTGCGATTTTCGTGAAATTTAGAATGTTAGTAGATCTTGCCAATGCGACTTCAATGATGTCCTTGGAAATTTTCTAAATTATCTCCCCTTGGTGAAATTAAGGATCAAAGTTTTCAAAAAAATCGTCGAAATATAGGTCAGAATGACCTAAAAAAAAAATTCGATACTAGACAAGTAATTACTGATTCGTACACAAAATATGGAGTTTGTCGATAGAACCGGAAGTGCCACCATCTTTAAACGTGAAAAATGAAAAAGGCTTTTTTGCTATTTTACTTACAGACTCGGTCGTCATATTTTCGGAATCCTGGAAGGAATACCTAAAAATCTATCGGATCAGAATTTTGATTTCGGTCACGTGATGGTCACCATTTTGAATTGAAAATGAAAAATAGAAACAATTTGAAGGGCCGGGACTTTGGAACACAAGAACTCTCCTTCTAATTAAGCTAGAATGTTCAAACTTGGTGTAGGCGTTCACTAGGTCAATGTCATGATTGAGTTCAAAGATGAGCATTTTTTGCCTAGGGTAAGCAGAGATAAGCAAGCTGATTTGTTGATTCTTTAGGGCACGATGACATTGGTTATAATGAATGGAGGGCGATGAAACTCTTGTCAATCGAGAGGCTAATAGCTGGCCTGTTGTGTGAAATCATTGTATCATTTTTTATTCGAATTTCTCCTTTGATGTTTTCCGTGCCGACAAGGTTGTTTTCGAGTTTAGCTGGATTTGACTTCGCGCATGCGCTACGCTGGAACCAAAGGTACCATGAGTACTAAATTCCGGCGAGCAACTTTTCACGTTGGTACCTAGGTACCCTGAAAATTTCAAGGTGATACCTGCATTCGTTCAAGTCGTTTGTTCTTGTCACCTGCCTTTCGTCGTTTACGGCTTCCATGAGGGGAAAAAAGTGGAATTTCGCCGTGACACCGGCACCGATTGTCCGAAAACCATGAAATTTGGACACAATACGTCCATTACCACCCCGGACTCTGTGCCTTACCCCCATTTTGATCCCATTAAAAAAAAAGAGTTTTAGCAAAAAAACGATTTTCGGAATTTAATATTGGTTTTAACCCTGTACCCAGACAAGATATAGATATTATTATAATCCCTATGAAATATTTTAATTATTTACTGCTATAATATGAATTATCACTTATTCCCCGTTAAATAAATATCGGTCACCGGGTGCAGCTGTACAACTTCAAGGACCCTGGCTTCAAGTCAATTTACGGCTTCCATGAGGGGAAAAAAGTGGAATTTCGCCGTGACACCGGCACCGATTGTCCGAAAACCATGAAATTTGGACACAATACGCCCATTACCACCCCGGACTCTGTGCCTTACTCCCATTTTGACCGATTAAAAAAAAAAAGTTTTAGCAAAAAAACGATTTTCGGAATTTAATATTGGTTTTAATTAATTTTGAAATTGCAAATGCAAAGAGATTTTATCGCCTCTTCCGTATGTGATAGGTACTGGTACTATACACATTATCCTTAAAAGACAATTTTTTAAAATGACCGTAACGATGTATCGACACTAGAAACCGAATTCGCCTATTTTGACCTTTTTTGACTGCTGAGGCATCATTCCGGTGGTCCAAATCTCTGGAATTTCTAGCGGTTGGCTGCGCCGCGATGATATTTATCACATACTAAATTGAGAAAAATCCTCAGATATCAAGAACAATAAAAATTCGATAAAATACGGCAATTTTTTAAGCAAAAAACCTTTGATTGTTGGGGGCGGGTTTTGAATTTATTTTGAACGTTCTCGGAATCCAACACTCTTCTATTTTTAATATGTGATAGCTAGAATCCCAAGGTACATTCTGTGCATATTTGAAGGCAATCGGAGCACAGGAACGTTGCCTGGGCAGAGCAAATCAAAGGCTTCTTCGTCTTATGACCTTAAACACTGCGTATAAATTTAAAGTCAATCGGATATTAACAGCAAAAGGGGGGCGACGACAATATACGACCACATTTCAATGTGGGCCTATAAAAAGTAAATCATTGCCAATAGAAAAGACCCACCTTTCCCCCAACAACAACCATGTAATGCACTAGCTATAATGGGGATTTTTCTGGAACACAGCGAAATGGGTCTTTTAAAATGTTCACAAGTGTATCACAAGGAGGGTTTGCTTCTTCTCTATGGGACACCCGATACCACTTCTCAACGAGGAATTCAGTCACACAGCCAACACCATTTTGTATGTTTGTGTAATCTTTATTCAGTATAAATCAAGTAATACAAATAAAAAAATACTTGGATTGATGAAAACATAATTTTTGAGAGTTATTCATACATGTAGCATAATTGTTCTTATTTAAAAAATGTACATGATTACATGTTTGTCATAAACAACATTAAATAAACAATCATGTTTCTTCACGATAACAGTAACAGTATAACAATTGTATGAAATATATTTTCCTTTATTTTTTTTTATTTTTAGAAAGGCCACTTCCTTGGTTTAAAATATATCATAAATTGTAGTTATCTAACATATACTTCCATGTATGTTTAGCTAACAGATTACCACGTCGCCTTATCTAACAGAGAGTAAATGGTATACAATATCAAATTATAATCTACCAGCATTACTTGTTTCAGTAATTTAATCGTGTGTTATTCTTGTATTTAAGTGAGAAGAGTGAATAAACTATCATGGGTTGAAACAAATATATTGGAGTAGAAATAAACATTGTATATTGGTTTGCAAATAAATAATTGGTACAGATAATGCAATGTCATACAACATACTTTTTGGATTCGGTACAAATACAACCTTTTTATCATCAATGAAAATAATGTGATTTCAAAGTAACGATGAATAAAAAAACATTGCTTATATAAAGTACATGTAATTGGGTTCATTTAATTCACTTTGTATCTATAATATACATGTAGTATTAAACAATAAATATATTGATTAATGCCAATTCTATACAAATCTCATAGTTGTATTCATGTTTTCTTTACCATAACAAGAAACAGTACAACAGATTTAGTAACAATATATTCCTTTCTACATCCGTCAGAGTGGTTGATGATTCATAGATTCTAATAACCCCTTTTGAAGTTTATATGAAAGCTTTGATATCTGCTATGCAGATCTAGTTATTATTATTATTATTTTTTTTGGGGGGGGGAAGCTAGATCTCAGCAACTATAAGAGATAGAGGTTTTAAATTTGATTTTCTGTCGGAAAAGTGGTGTGCAGCTACTGCTTAAAGCTATTTCCAAGTTTGTGCGCATAGCGGAAATGCGTCAAATCTTTAACGTGCACGAAAATTGAAAATCGACCATTATTCTCTTAATTCTCAATCGATTCTTCAGATATTTACATTTTTGGATAGCTGGAGACATTTCTGAGCAGATAACAGTTCAAAACTGTGGAAATTAGAACTTTTGTCGCTCTAATTTTTTTGGTGAAAAATGGAAAATTTTCAAAATTTTTCAATTTTTTTATTTTTGGGAATTTTTAAATTTCAGTTATATTTTTGGATAGCTGACATCAATCCGATTCCAACAATATAAATTTTTTTCTGAAATATTGACTTTGATTTTTCACTTTTTTTCGCATTTTGGTCAAATCGTAGAGTTCTTATTTTTTTAAAACGGCTCCAACGGTTTTCTCCCGTGAAAATGGGTGGTGGCTAGTGCTTAAATGTAAAATGAAATTTGTGCGCATAGCGGAAATGCGTCAAATCTTTAACGTGCACGGAAATTGAAAATCGGCTCTTATTCTCTTAATTCTCAATGGATTCTTCAGATATTTACATTTTTGGATAGCTGGAGACATTTCTTAACCGATAGCAGTTCAAAACTGTGGAAATTAGAACTTTTGTCGCTTTAATTTTTTTGGTGAAAAATGGAAAATTTTCAAAATTTTTCAATTTTTTTATTTTTGGGAATTTTTAAATTTCAGTTATATTTTTGGATAGCTGACATCAATCCGATTCCAACAATATAAATTTTTTTCTGAAATATTGACTTTGATTTTTCACTTTTTTTCGCATTTTGGTCAAATCGTAGAGTTCTTATTTTTTTAAAACGGCTCCAACAATTTTTCTGAAACTTCAGGAATATGAAGTCGAAGGACCAGACCAGTCCATGAACTATAAATGAAAATCCCCTAATCACCGGAAGTAGTCAAGAAAGGTATCCAAACTTTGACAAAATTGTGAAAAATGGGTGTCTGCGCGGAAAATGCGATGTATCAACAGGGTTCTTGTCGTTTAGTTAAAGTTTTATATCGTTTAATAGCCAATTGAATTGTCTATCAGATGTTTCTTCAGCGACAAGTTTCTATCAAAAACTAAAAAAGTTATGTGACTTTGAAAAGTAAGGTATTTTGCGATTTCGAGCAAATTTAGACGCATGTTTCTCGGAAACGCCACCTACAATTTTTTTAAAACTTTCTCAGTCGAGAGTCTAATGAGTAGTGTATCTTGTGAACACATTGTACAATTTCTCTAATTGTCATGGGTAGCCGAAAACAGAGATCAAAAATCGAAAACGTCGTATTTTTACGATTTGGAGCATTTTTAGAGGCCTATTTCTCGAAAAGTCAACATAATTCTTTTTTGGAACTTCTTCTACAGAGAGGCCTATCGGTAGGGTTATACATAAAACGATTTTACAATAGTCCCCAATTTCAGGAGTAGCAGAACAAAGGGATCGAAAATTGAACACGGCACCTTTCATTGGTAAGCGAAACACAAGTCGGGGATACAATCTGTACGTTTTGTCAACGTATAGAGCCAATTCAAGAGTGCTTTTATCAGTGATGATATTTGAACTAAAATTATTTCAACTATGAGTGTTTTCTTCTATCCAAAATATGGGTATAGTGACCCTGTAACAGAAATAGTTGATAGCTTTGTGTAATAATTAGTCTTTGAATTAATATTGTTGCTTCTTTGTCAAATTTATCTTATACCGGTAATCATCTGGACAGAAATCGACGGCTCGCGCTGTTTATAAGAAAGTCCAATTTGTTAAGCGGTTGCAGTAGTATCGAATATTGCACCTATGATAAAAGGCATGACGTTGTTTGGGAAAAAACTATATCTGTATTAGTGACGTCAAATCTTTAACGTGCACGAAACCAGAAAATTGGCGATATTTCATTGATTTATTTTTTTTATTTCAGCAATTCGCTTCCGCGTAGGGGTCTTTAGCAGTTGAAGGAAACCGGAGGACCCGGAGAAAACACGCGAGTTTAGACATGCGACATACTCCTTGTCACGTTCAACTGGAGAATCGAAACCCAGCCAGTTGACTCAATAACAGACCGTATGATACAGCGCAGTCCCAAAGGCTGTAGCCTACCGTGCAAATTCCAGCCAGCATAATGTATCTATATAAGAAACATTTCTTCCTACTGGCAATTTACAAACAGTCCCCAAGGCTAGCCTACCGTGTAATTTCCAGCCAGCATAATGTATCTGTATAAGAGACATTTATTCCTACTGGGGATTTACAAATTTTGCATGAAGAAATTAAATTCATAAGAACAGAAACACGACTAATGCACAGTATCATATTGATTATAAAAGTACAATGTATATATTGGTTACACTATATATGTCACAAAACAACAATCATTAGATAATAATAATTATTTACTAATTATAAAAATCATTTTAAGAGGTAGGAGTTATCCGTTGTTTAATTCAACAGTTATATAATTACTTTTCTCGGGAAAGCCGCCAATGATTTCTTTCAAACTTGCTCAATCGAGATTCTACTGGGTAGTGTATTGTGTGAAACCCTTGTACAATTTTTCTAATTGTCATGGGTAGCCCAAAAAAGAGATCGAAAATTGAAAACAGCGTATTTTTACGAGTTGGAGCATGTTTAGGGGTCAATATCTGAGTTATGCTTGAGCGTGGTTTTTTTTTTTTTGGGGGGGGGAGTGGTGGGGATAGTCTTTTGTCATATATCTGGCGATCGTGTGACGCCTTTGCGACCGTGAAAGCCTTCAGCATTGCGCGCAATTCTAGTTAGGCTTTCACCTTCGGTGAAAGACTATTGTTATTACTAAGATTAATATTATTATTATTATTATTTTTTTTGGGGGGGGAAGCTAGATCTCAGCAACTATAAGAGATAGAGGTTTGAAATTTGATTTTCTGTCGGAAAAGTGGTGTGCAGCTACTGCTTAAAGCTATTTCCAAGTTTGTGCGCATAGCGGAAATGCGTCAAATCTTTAACGTGCACGAAAATTGAAAATCGCCCATTATTCTCTTAATTCTCAATCGATTCTTCAGATATTTACATTTTTGGATAGCTGGAGACATTTCTGAGCAGATAGCAGTTCAAAACTGTGGAAATTAGAAACTTTGTCGCTCTAATTTTCCATTTTTTTTATTTTTGTGAATTTTTAAATCTCAGTTATATTTTTGGATAGCTGACATCAATCCGATTCCAAAAATATAAGTTTTTTTCTGAAATATTGACTTTGATTTTTCACTTTTTTTCGCATTTTGGTCAAATCGTAGAGTTCTTATTTTTTTAAAACGGCTCCAACGATTTTTCTGAAACTTCAGGAATATGAAGTCGAAGGACCAGACCAGTCCATGAACTATAAATGAAAATCCCCTAATCACCGGAAGTAGTCAAGAAAGGTATCCAAACTTTGACAAAATTGTGAAAAATGGGTGTCTGTGCGGAAAATGCGATGTATCAACAGTGTTCTTGTCGTTTAGTTAAAGTTTTATATCGTTTAATAGCCAATTGAATTGTCTATCAGATGGTTCTTCAGCGACAAGTTTCTATCAAAAACTAAAAAAGTTATGTGACTTTGAAAAGTAAGGTATTTTGCGATTTCGAGCAAATTTAGACGCATGTTTCTCGGAAACGCCACCTACAATTTTTTTAAAACTTTCTCAGTCGAGAGTCTAATGAGTAGTGTATCTTGTGAACACATTGTACAATTTCTCTAATTGTCATGGGTAGCCGAAAACAGAGATCAAAAATCGAAAACGTCGTATTTTTACGATTTGGAGCATTTTTAGAGGCCTATTTCTCGAAAAGTTAAAATAATTCTTTTTTGGAACTTCTTCTACAGAGAGGCCTATCAGTAGTGTTATATATAAAACCATTGTACAACAGTTCCAAATTTCAGGAGTAGCAGAACAAAGGGATCGAAAATTGAACACGGCACCTTTCATTGTTAAGCGAAACATAAAGAGGGGATACAATCTGTACGTTTTGTCAACGTATAGAGCCAATTCAAGAGTGCTTCTATCAGTGATGATATTTGAACTAAAATTATTTCAACTATGAGTGTTTTCTTCTATCCAAAATATGGGTATAGTGACCCTGTAATATAAATAGTTGATAGCTGTGTGTAATAATTAGTCTTTGAATTAATATTGTTGCTTCTTTGTCAAATTTATCTTATACCGGTAATCATCTGGACAGAAATCGACGGTTCGCGCTGTTTATAAGAAAGTCCAATTTGTTAAGCGGTTGCAGTAGTATCGAATATTGCACCTATGATAAAAGGCATGACGTTGTTTGGGAAAAAACTCTATCTGTATTAGTGACGTCAAATCTTTAACGTGCACGAAACCAGAAAATTGGCGATATTTCATTGATTTATTTTTTTTTTATTTCAACAATTCGTTTCCGCGTAGGTGTCTTTAGCAGTTGAAGGAAACCGGAGGACCCTGAGAAAACAAGAAGTTTAGACATGCGACATACTCCTTGTCACGTTCAACTGGGGAATCGAAACCCAGACAGTTGACTCAATGACAGACCGTATGATACAGCGCAGTCCCAAAGGCTGTAGCCTACCGTGCAAATTCCAGCCAGCATAATGTATCTATATAAGAAACAATTATTCCTACTGGCGATTTACAAACAGTCCCCAAGGCTAGCCTACCGTGTAATTTCTAGCCAGCATAATGTATCTATATAAGAGACATTTATTCCTACTGGCGATTTACAAATTTTCCATGAAGAAATTAAATTCATAAGAACAGAAACACGACTAATGCACAGTATCATATTGATTATAAAAGTACAATGTATATATTGGTTACACTATATATGTCACAAAACAACAATCATTAGATAATAATAATTATTTACTAATTATTAAATCATTTTAAGAGGTAGGAGTTATCCGTTGTTTAATTTAACAGTTATATAATTACTTTTCTCGGAAAAGCCGCCAATGATTTCTTTCAAACTTGCTCAATCGAGATTCTACTGGGTAGTGTATTGTGTGAAACCCTTGTACAATTTTTCTAATTGTCATGGGTAGCCCAAAAAAGAGATCGAAAATTGAAAACAGCGTATTTTTACGAGTTGGAGCATGTTTAGGGGTCAATATCTTAATTATGCTAGAGAGTGTTTTTTTTTGGGGGGGGGGGGGGGGGCGTGCGGGGAGTGGTGGGGATAGTCTTTTGTCATATATCTGGCGATCGTGTGACGCCTTTGCGACCGTGAAAGCCTTCAGCATTGCGCGCAATTCTAGTTAGGCTTTCACCTTCGGTGAAAGACTATTGTTTTTACTAGGTATTATTATTCTTATTATTTTTTTTTTGGGGGAAGCTATATCTCAGGAACTATAAGAGATAGAGGTCTGAAGTTTGGTTTTCTCCCGTGAAAATGGGTGGTGGCTAGTGCTTAAATGTAAAATGAAATGTGTGCGCATAGCGGAAATGCGTCAAATCTTTAACGTGCACGGAAATTGAAAATCGGCTCTTATTCTCTTAATTCTCAATGGATTCTTCAGATATTTACATTTTTGGATAGCTGGAGACATTTCTTAACCGATAGCAGTTCAAAACTGTGGAATTTAGAAACTTTGTCGCTCTCATTTTTTTGGTGAAAAATGGAACATTTTCAAAATTTTCTATTTTTTTTTATTTTTGGGAATTTTGAAATTTCAGTTATATTTTTGGATAGCTGACATCAATCCGATTCCAACAATATAAGTTTTGTTCTGAAATGTTGACTTTGATTTTTCACTTTTTTTCGCATTTTGGTCAAATCGTAGAGTTCTTATTTTTTTAAAACGGCTCCAACGATTTTTCTAAAATTTATAGAATATGAAGTCGAAGGTCCAAACTAGTTCATGAACTATAAATGAAAATCCTCTAATCACCGGAAGTAGTCAAGACATTTATCCAAACTTTGACAAAATTGTGAAAAATGGGTGCCTGTGCGGAAAATGCGATGTATCAATTGTGTTCATGTCGATTAGTTAAAGTTTTATATCGTTTAATAGCCAATTGAATTGTCTATCGGATGGTACTACAGTGGCATGTTTCTATCAAAAATTTAAAAAGTTATGTGACTTTGAAAAGTAAGGTATTTTGCGATTTCGAGCAACTTTAGACGCATGTTTCTCGGAAAGTCTCCCAACGATTTTTTAAAAACTTTCTCAATCGAGAGATAAATGGGTACTCTGTTGTGAGAAACCACTGTATCATTTTTTGAAATGTCAGGGGTAGCCGAAAAATGAGATCGAAAATCGAAAACGTCGTATTTTTACGATTTGGAGCATTTTTAGAGGTCTATTTCTCGAAAAGTCAACATAATATTTTTTTGAAACTTCTTCTACAGAGAGGCCTATCAGTAGTGTTATATATAAAACCATTGTACAACAGTTCCAAATTTCAGGAGTAGCAGAACAAAGGGATCGAAAATTGAACACGGCACCTTTCATTGTTAAGCGAAACATAAGTAGGGGATACAATCTGTACGTTTTGTCAACGTATAGAGTCTATTCAAGAGTGCTTTTATCAGTGATGATATTTGAACTGAAATTATTTCAACTATGAGTGTTTTCTTCTTTCCAAAATATGGGTTTAGTGACCCTGTAACAGAAATAGTTGATTGCTGTGTGTAATAATTAGCCTTTGAATTAATATTGTTGCTTCTGTGTCAAAATTATCTTATACCGGTAATCATCTGGACAGAAATCGACGGCTCGCGCTGTTTATAAGAAAGTTCAATTTATTAATCGTTTGCAGTTGTATCGTACAGTGGTATCGAATATTGCACCTGTGATAAAAGGCATGACGTTGTTTGAGCATGGACTCTATCTCTAATTAAACTTAAATTTTTATTAGTGACGTCAAATCTTTAACGTGCACGAAACCAGAAAATTGGCGATATTTCATTGAATATTCAATCAATTTTTGAACCAGTTACATATTTGAGTAGCTGACATGAACGCGATTCCGAAGTCCCGTGTACACATTGGTCTGACCGTAAAAGATCCCTTGGCGGTTGGAATTCTATATAAAAGAAGACTAGCGCCGCGGTACGAGCATGTTTAGAGGTCATTTCGGGACTAACATATGGTTCATTATTTTAATAATTCGCTTGCGCGTAGGAGTCATTAGCAGTGGGAGGAAACCGGAGGACCCGGAGAAAAACCACGAGCTTGGACAGGCGACCCTACTCCTTGTAAGGTACAACCGAGGAATCGAAACCCCGCCAGTTAACTCAACGACAGACGGTATGATACAGCGCAGTCCCAAAGGCTAGCCTACCGTGCAAATTCCAGCCAGCATAATGAATCTATATAAGAAACATTTATTCCTACTGGCGATTTACAAACAGTCCCCAAGGATAGCCTACCGTGTAATTTCCAGCCAGCATAATGTATCTATATAAGAGACATTTATTCCTACTGGCGATTTACAAATATTGCATGAAGAAATTCAATTCATGAGAATAGAAACACGACTAATGCACAGTATCATATTGATTATAAAAGTACAATGTATATATTGGTTACACTATATATGTCACAAAACACCAATCATTAGATAATAATAATTATTTACTAATTATATAAATCATTTTAAGAGGTAGGAGTTATCCGTTGTTTAATTTAACAGTTATATAATTACTTTTCTCGGAAAAGCCGCCAATGATTTCTTTCAAACTTGCTCAATCGAGATTCTACTGGGTAGTGTATTGTGTGAAACCCTTGTACAATTTTTCTAATTGTCCTGGGTAGCCGAAAAAAGAGATCGAAAATTGAAAACAGCGTATTTTTACGAGTTGGAGCATGTTTAGGGGTCAATATCTGAGTTATGCTAGAGTGTGTTTTTTATTTTTTTTGGGGGGGGGGTGGGGAGTGGTGGGGATAGTCTTTTGTCATATATCTGGCGATCGTGTGACGCCTTTGCGACCGTGAAAGCCTTCGGCATTGCGCGCAATTCTAGTTAGGCTTTCACCTTCGGTGAAAGACTATTGTTTTTACTAGGTATTATTATTAAGCTTTCATATTACATATGAAAGCTTATTGTTTCTGTTAAGATTATTATTGTTATTTTTTTTTTGTGTTTTGTCCACAAATCGGATTTCTCAGAATCTAACCATAGGATCGTTCTGAAACTTTTACCTATCCCCCCAAAAATGGGTGGTGGCTGTTGATTAAATATATTTTCAAAACGTTTTACGAATCCGAAATCACCGAATTTTACGAAGGAATGCATTTGACCTACAATGCTGTAACTCTGTGACTATTTGACCTATTTTACTAATTCTTTTTTCTTTGAGTATCTTGAAACATTTACTTCAAATCTGCAATTTCGGATTTTGGCATTTCGAAAATTCGTCGCTGTCATTTCGAACCGGAAGTTATTACCAATTTGACAACTTCTTTAATAGTTGTGCGATTTTCGTGAAATTTAGAATGTTAGTAGATCTTGCCAATGCGACTTCAATGATGTCCTTGGAAATTTTCTAAATTATCTCCCCTTGGGGAAATTAAGGATCAAAGTTTTCAAAAAAATCGTCGAAATATAGGTCAGAATGACCTAAAAAAAAAATTCGATACTAGACAAGTAATTACTGATTCGTACACAAAATATGGAGTTTGTCGATCGAACCGGAAGTGCCACCATCTTTAAACGTGAAAAATCAAAAAGGCTTTTTTGCTATTTTACTTACAGACTCGGGCGTCATATTTTCGGAATCCTGGAAGGAATACCTAAAAATCTATCGGATCAGAATTTTGATTTCGGTCACGTGATGGTCACCATTTTGAATTGAAAATGAAAAATAGAAGCAATTTGAAGGGCCGGGACTTTGGAACACAAGAACTCTCCTTCTAATTAAGCTAGAATGTTCAAACTTGGTGTAGGCGTTCACTAGGTCAATGTCATGATTGAGTTCAAAGATGAGCATTTTTTGCCTAGGGTAAGCAGAGATAAGCAAGCTGATTTGTTGATTCTTTAGGGCACGATGACATTGGTTATAATGAATGGAGGGCGATGAAACTCTTGTCAATCGAGAGGCTAATAGCTGGCCTGTTGTGTGAAATCATTGTATCATTTTTTGAAAATGTCCAGGTTAGCCGAAAAAAGGAGATCGAAATCCAAAAAGTCGTATTTTTACGATTTGGGGCATTTTTAGAGGTCGTGTAAAGTAAAATAAAGCATGCATATACATATATTATTGATATTAAATATATCATATAAAAAACTAAACAATGAATCAGCTGTCATTGACAGATTTTATATTATAAGCATGGTCAGTGGAAGGTCAGCGTATTGTCTAACTTGAACTCACTGACTCCGTAACATTATTGTGGGTATGGTATAAGCTGAATTTGATGAGATGCACATATCTCGTATGACTATTTGGTACTTACAGTGTTAGACTTTGTCGTAACGTTACCATGAGTACCATGAGTACTAAATTCCGGCGAGCAACTTTTCACGTTGGTACCTAGGTACCCTGAAAATTTCAAGGTGATACCTGCATTCGTTCAAGTCGTTTGTTCTTGTACAACTTCAAGGACCCTGGCTTCAAGTCAATTTACGGCTTCCATGAGGGGAAAAAAGTGGAATTTCGCCGTGACACCGGCACCGATTGTCCGAAAACCATGAAATTTGGACACAATACGTCCATTACCACCCCGGACTCTGTGCCTTACCCCCATTTTGATCCCATTAAAAAAAAGAGTTTTAGCAAAAAAACGATTTTCGGAATTTAATATTGGTTTTAACCCTGTACCCAGACAAGATATAGATATTATTATAATCCATATGAAATATTTTAATTATTTACTGCTATAATATGAATTATCACTTATTCCCCGTTAAATAAATATCGGTCACCGGGTGCAGCTGTACAACTTCAAGGACCCTGGCTTCAAGTCAATTTACGGCTTCCATGAGGGGAAAAAAGTGGAATTTCGCCGTGACACCGGCACCGATTGTCCGAAAACCATGAAATTTGGACACAATACGCCCATTACCACCCCGGACTCTGTGCCTTACTCCCATTTTGATCCGATTAAAAAAAAAAAAGTTTTAGCAAAAAAACGATTTTCGGAATTTAATATTGGTTTTAATTAATTTTGAAATTGCAAATGCAAAGAGATTTTATCGCCTCTTCCGTATGTGATAGGTACTGGTACTATACACATTATCCTTAAAAGACAATTTTTTAAAATGACCGTAACGATGTATCGACACTAGAAACCGAAATCGCCTATTTTGACCTTTTTTGACTGCTGAGGCATCATTCCGGTGGTCCAAATCTCTGGAATTTCTAGCGGTTGGCTGCGCCGCGATGATATTTATCACAAACTAAATTGAGAAAAATCTTCAGATATCAAGAACAATAAAAATTCGATAAAATACGGCAATTTTTTAAGCAAAAAACCTTTGATTGTTGGGGGCGGGTTTTGAATTTATTTTGAACGTTCTCGGAATCCAACACTCTTCTATTTTTAATATGTGATAGCTAGAATCCCAAGGTACATTCTGTGCATATTTGAAGGCAATTGGAGCACAGGAACGTTGCCTGGGCAGAGCAAATCAAAGGCTTCTTCGTCTTATGACCTTAAACACTGCGTATAAATTTAAAGTCAATCGGATATTAACAGCAAAAGGGGGCCGACGACAATATACGACCACATTTCAATGTGGGCCTATAAAAAGTAAATCATTGCCAATAGAAAAGACCCACCTTTCCCCCAACAACAACCATGTAATGCACTAGCTATAATGGGGATTTTTCTGGAACACAGCGAAATGGGTCTTTTAAAATGTTCACAAGTGTATCACAAGGAGGGTTTGCTTCTTCTCTATGGGACACCCGATACCACTTCTCAACGAGGAATTCAGTCACACAGCCAACACCATTTTGTATGTTTGTGTAATCTTTATTCAGTATAAATCAAGTAATACAAATAAAAAAATACTTGGATTGATGAAAACATAATTTTTGAGAGTTATTCATACATGTAGCATAATTGTTCTTATTTAAAAAATGTACATGATTACATGTTTGTCATAAACAACATTAAATAAACAATCATGTTTCTTCACGATAACAGTAACAGTATAACAATTGTATGAAATATATTTTCCTTTATTTTTTTTTATTTTTAGAAAGGCCACTTCCTTGGTTTAAAATATATCATAAATTGTAGTTATCTAACATATACTTCCATTTATGTTTATCTAACAGATTACCACGTCGCCTTATCTAACAGAGAGTAAATGGTATACAATATCAAATTATAATCTACCAGCATTACTTGTTTCAGTAATTTAATCGTGTGTTATTCTTGTATTTAAGTGAGAAGAGTGAATAAACTATCATGGGTTGAAACAAATATATTGGAGTAGAAATAAACATTGTATATTGGTTTGCAAATAAATAATTGGTACAGATAATGCAATGTCATACAACATACTTTTTGGATTCGGTACAAATACAACCTTTTTATCATCAATGAAAATAATGTGATTTCAAAGTAACGATGAATAAAAAAACATTGCTTATATAAAGTACATGTAATTGGGTTCATTTAATTCACTTTGTATCTATAATATACATGTAGTATTAAACAATAAATATATTGATTAATGCCAATTCTATACAAATCTCATAGTTGTATTCATGTTTTCTTTACCATAACAAGAAACAGTACAACAGATTTAGTAACAATATATTCCTTTCTACATCCGTCAGAGTGGTTGATGATTCATAGATTCTAATAACCCCTTTTGAAGTTTATATGAAAGCTTTGATATCTGCTATGCAGATCTAGTTAAGCTTTCATATTACATATGAAAGCTTATTGTTTCTGTTAAGATTATTATTGTTATTAAGCTTTCATATTACATATGAAAGCTTATTGTTTCTGTTAAGATTATTATTGTTATTTTTTTTTTGTGTTTTGTCCACAAATCGGATTTCTCAGAATCTAACCATAGGATCGTTCTGAAACTTTTACCTATCCCCCCAAAAATGGGTGGTGGCTGTTGATTAAATATATTTTCAAAACGTTTTACGTATCCGAAATCACCGAATTTTACGAAGGAATGCATTTGACCTACAATGCTGTAACTTTGTGACTATTTGACCTATTTTACTAATTCTTTTTTCTTTGAGTATCTTGAAACATTTACTTCAAATCTGCAGTTTCGGATTTTGGCATTTCGAAAATTCGTCGCTGTCATTTCGAACCGGAAGTTATTACCAATTTGACAACTTCTTTAATAGTTGTGCGATTTTCGTGAAATTTAGAATGTTAGTAGATCTTGCCAATGCGACTTCAATGATGTCCTTGGAAATTTTCTAAATTATCTCCCCTTGGTGAAATTAAGGATCAAAGTTTTCAGAAAAATCGTCGAAATATAGGTCAGAATGACCTAAAAAAAAAATTCGATACTAGACAAGTAATTACTGATTCGTACACAAAATATGGAGTTTGTCGATCGAACCGGAAGTGCCACCATCTTTAAACGTGAAAAATCAAAAAGGCTTTTTTGCTATTTTACTTACAGACTCGGTCGTCATATTTTCGGAATCCTGGAAGGAATACCTAAAAATCTATCGGATCAGAATTTTGATTTCGGTCACGTGATGGTCACGATTTTGAATTGAAAATGAAAAATAGAAGCAATTTGAAGGGCCGGGACTTTGGAACACAAGAACTCTCCTTCTAATTAAGCTAGAATGTTCAAACTTGGTGTAGGCGTTCACTAGGTCAATGTCATGATTGAGTTCAAAGATGAGCATTTTTTGCCTAGGGTAAGCAGAGATAAGCAAGCTGATTTGTTGATTCTTTAGGGCACGATGACATTGGTTATAATGAATGGAGGGCGATGAAACTCTTGTCAATCGAGAGGCTAATAGCTGGCCTGTTGTGTGAAATCATTGTATCATTTTTTGAAAATGTCCGGGGTAGCCGAAAAAAGGAGATCGAAATCCAAAAAGTCGTATTTTTACGATTTGGGGCATTTTTAGAGGTCGTGTAAAGTAAAATAAAGCATGCATATACATATATTATTGATATTAAATATATCATATAAAAAACTAAACAATGAATCAGCTGTCATTGACAGATTTTATATTATAAGCATGGTCAGTGGAAGGTCAGCGTATTGTCTAACTTGAACTCACTGACTCCGTAACATTATTGTGGGTATGGTATAAGCTGAATTTGATGAGATGCACATATCTCGTATGACTATTTGGTACTTACAGTGTTAGACTTTGTCGTAACGTTGCGGTCTCCATTCATCAAATCGTCGTTGGGACTATAATACGATTTTGAATCAAGTTATTTATCACTGAGGGACTCAAAATTAGGTTTGATGTAGCTCTGCTCATTTACAGTGGCGAATTTAACGGGCTCATGGGTTCCAGCTCCCTCCTCTAGAAATTTCACAGCACCCGCATGGATTGTGGCTAATTTTGTGGCAGAATTTTATTTTTCTGGGGGAGGTACTTCTAAATGGCTCCGACACAAGTGCCTGAAATGCCATGAAATCACGTTTTCGGCCTCCAATTAAAATTTCTTAGCGGGAGAACCCCCTGACCCGACCCCCTTGCGGGGCTTCACGGTCGGTATCAGCCCCCCTCCCCACCACCATGGTTAATCCGGCGTTGATGTTCCCTCTTGTGCAGCTGCAAAAGAATGTACAAGTTCATTGCCTCATTGTCAAAGATCCCACTTTTCTACCCCAGTTCGGGTAATGAGGTCGAGCGTATATTGTATAGGGGATATTAAACAAGCAAAAGGTATGGCTGATGTCTCCCGCCAAAACCCCAAAGTAAAAGATGACACATTAATTAATCGCACTTTCATATTTTTTTCAAAAGTATCGAGCAATCAAACTTTACTGTAAATTGCATCACTCTCTGTCAGATAGAAATCAAGGTTATCTTGTCCCAAAGCATCGACCAATGAAATTGCCAAGCTGTAGCTCAAAATGTTCAGTCAAGACCTGATAAACATCTACACCAAGTTTAAACATTCTAGCTCAATTAAAAGCTGGGTTGTTATGTTCCAGTACTTCATTATAACCAAAGTTATCATACCCCAAAGCATCAACCAATTCAAAGTCCCGGCCAATCAAGTTGCTTTGCTTATCCTGACTAAGAGAATGCTCATTGTCGAACTTGGTCAAGGTAATATGGTCAAGGTACTAATGTAATGAAACTATACACAAAGTTTCATCAAATTGCTTATCTCTGCTTACCCATTTTAATAGTCCCCTGCCAATCGAAAAGCCCCCCGACTCACCCACTCCACTCCCGTGTAATACATTAGGTTATAATTGTGTTACAAACGTATCACAAGGAGCATTTGAATATTCTCTCTGAGGCATCTGATACCACTTGTCATTGAGGTGTTCACACAGCCAACCCATTTTTGTTTGTTTGTGTTATCTTTATTCAGTATAAATCAACTAATACAAATGAAAAAAAGTACTTGGTTTAATGAGATTATCTTTTGAGAGTTGGTCATACAGGTATCACTAATCATAATTGCTCTTAACTTCAAATATATACACGATTATGTGTATTCTAAATATCAAATAAAACAATGATGATTTCTTTACAATAGCAGTACAACAAATTTATTCGCAATATTTTCCTTTGATCAGTTGATCAAAAACCTGATTATATTTACAATATATTCTAGGTCTTTGCTCTTTATTCCATTGGTTCAAAATATGATAAAAGAGGCTTATCAAAAAGTTTATATCATGTAGTCTTATATAACAAATAGAACAATGACATACAGGATGTTTCAAATCATAATCTATTTGCATTATTTATTTCAATAATTTGACCTGTGATATTCATGTATAAAGCAAAATAGTAAACATTGAATTTCATTCACTTTTATGTATAATATAGTATTAAACCGGTTAATTATTGTATACAACATTTATTTAATTTCATAGCAACATTTTATACTATTGTATTCATTGTAGTTTTTTGTCATTATTAGCCCAGTCCGTGCATAGCATTATGATGTGAAATCCCATTTCATTTCAATTATAATAGTCTTCATCTAGAAACAATATTACTATTTATATTGGTATGTTACTACCAAGATATAACAATAAAATTAGCAAAAGTATGTATAAATTAATAAAGTTCTCTTTAGTATCTTTCATGAATAGTCAATTGTTCAATACCATTATTTCTCTTCACCTCATGCAAATAAATTGAAATGGGATTTAATGTTCAACTGTTTTACTTCACAACTTACATAAATCATTTGGTGATAAAGAAACATACATTTCTAGTATTTTTTTAACATAGTGTACTATACTATGCATCATTATATAGAAGACATATGAATGAATAAACAAAAATATGAAATTGCCAAGCTGTAGCTCAAAATGTTCAGTCAAGACCTGATAAACATCTACACCAAGTTTAAACATTCTAGCTCAATTAAAAGCTGGGTTGTTATGTTCCAGTACTTCATTATAACCAAAGTTATCATACCCCAAAGCATCAACCAATTCAAAGTCCCGGCCAATCAAGTTGCTTTGCTTATCCTGACTAAGAGAATGCTCATTGTCGAACTTGGTCAAGGTAATATGGTCAAGGTACTAATGTAATGAAACTATACACAAAGTTTCATCAAATTGCTTATCTCTGCTTACCCATTTTAATAGTCCCCTGCCAATCGAAAAGCCCCCCGACTCACCCACTCCACTCCCGTGTAATACATTAGGTTATAATTGTGTTACAAACGTATCACAAGGAGCATTTGAATATTCTCTCTGAGGCATCTGATACCACTTGTCATTGAGGTGTTCACACAGCCAACTCATTTTTGTTTGTTTGTGTTATCTTTATTCAGTATAAATCAACTAATACAAATGAAAAAAAGTACTTGGTTTAATGAGATTATCTTTTGAGAGTTGGTCATACAGGTATCACTAATCATAATTGCTCTTAACTTCAAATATATACACGATTATGTGTATTCTAAATATCAAATAAAACAATGATGATTTCTTTACAATAGCAGTACAACAAATTTATTCGCAATATTTTCCTTTGATCAGTTGATCAAAAACCTGATTATATTTACAATATATTCTAGGTCTTTGCTCTTTATTCCATTGGTTCAAAATATGATAAAAGAGGCTTATCAAAAAGTTTATATCATGTAGTCTTATATAACAAATAGAACAATGACATACAGGATGTTTCAAATCATAATCTATTTGCATTATTTATTTCAATAATTTGACCTGTGATATTCATGTATAAAGCAAAATAGTAAACATTGAATTTCATTCACTTTTATGTATAATATAGTATTAAACCGGTTAATTATTGTATACAACATTTATTTAATTTCATAGCAACATTTTATACTATTGTATTCATTGTAGTTTTTTGTCATTATTAGCCCAGTCCGTGCATAGCATTATGATGTGAAATCCCATTTCATTTCAATTATAATAGTCTTCATCTAGAAACAATATTACTATTTATATTGGTATGTTACTACCAAGATATAACAATAAAATTAGCAAAAGTATGTATAAATTAATAAAGTTCTCTTTAGTATCTTTCATGAATAGTCAATTGTTCAATACCATTATTTCTCTTCACCTCATGCAAATAAATTGAAATGGGATTTAATGTTCAACTGTTTTACTTCACAACTTACATAAATCATTTGGTGATAAAGAAACATACATTTCTAGTATTTTTTTAACATAGTGTACTATACTATGCATCATTATATAGAAGACATATGAATGAATAAACAAAAATATGAAATTGCCAAGCTGTAGCTCAAAATGTTCAGTCAAGACCTGATAAACATCTACACCAAGTTTAAACATTCTAGCTCAATTAAAAGCTGGGTTGTTATGTTCCAGTACTTCATTATAACCAAAGTTATCATACCCCAAAGCATCAACCAATTCAAAGTCCCGGCCAATCAAGTTGCTTTGCTTATCCTGACTAAGAGAATGCTCATTGTCGAACTTGGTCAAGGTAATATGGTCAAGGTACTAATGTAATGAAACTATACACAAAGTTTCATCAAATTGCTTATCTCTGCTTACCCATTTTAATAGTCCCCTGCCAATCGAAAAGCCCCCCGACTCACCCACTCCACTCCCGTGTAATACATTAGGTTATAATTGTGTTACAAACGTATCACAAGGAGCATTTGAATATTCTCTCTGAGGCATCTGATACCACTTGTCATTGAGGTGTTCACACAGCCAACTCATTTTTGTTTGTTTGTGTTATCTTTATTCAGTATAAATCAACTAATACAAATGAAAAAAAGTACTTGGTTTAATGAGATTATCTTTTGAGAGTTGGTCATACAGGTATCACTAATCATAATTGCTCTTAACTTCAAATATATACACGATTATGTGTATTCTAAATATCAAATAAAACAATGATGATTTCTTTACAATAGCAGTACAACAAATTTATTCGCAATATTTTCCTTTGATCAGTTGATCAAAAACCTGATTATATTTACAATATATTCTAGGTCTTTGCTCTTTATTCCATTGGTTCAAAATATGATAAAAGAGGCTTATCAAAAAGTTTATATCATGTAGTCTTATATAACAAATAGAACAATGACATACAGGATGTTTCAAATCATAATCTATTTGCATTATTTATTTCAATAATTTGACCTGTGATATTCATGTATAAAGCAAAATAGTAAACATTGAATTTCATTCACTTTTATGTATAATATAGTATTAAACCGGTTAATTATTGTATACAACATTTATTTAATTTCATAGCAACATTTTATACTATTGTATTCATTGTAGTTTTTTGTCATTATTAGCCCAGTCCGTGCATAGCATTATGATGTGAAATCCCATTTCATTTCAATTATAATAGTCTTCATCTAGAAACAATATTACTATTTATATTGGTATGTTACTACCAAGATATAACAATAAAATTAGCAAAAGTATGTATAAATTAATAAAGTTCTCTTTAGTATCTTTCATGAATAGTCAATTGTTCAATACCATTATTTCTCTTCACCTCATGCAAATAAATTGAAATGGGATTTAATGTTCAACTGTTTTACTTCACAACTTACATAAATCATTTGGTGATAAAGAAACATACATTTCTAGTATTTTTTTAACATAGTGTACTATACTATGCATCATTATATAGAAGACATATGAATGAATAAACAAAAATATGGCAAAATGAACAACATGAGAATGATTGTAGAAGTATAAGAACAAAGCAATTGTTTAATATTAAAAATATTTGATTTTCTTCTATTTTAAAGTTACATCCTTTACATTTGTATTTATACATTGTATGCAAAACATAATTAGAGAGAAATGGGTTTAACGTCCACTCAACACAAACAAGGTCATTTCGGGACTAACATATGGTTTAATTTTATTTCAATAATTTGCTTGCGCGTAGGGGTCTTTAGCAGTGGGGGGAAACCAGAGTACCCGGAGAAAATCAGGAGTATGGACAGGTGACCCTACTCCTTGCCACGTACAACCAGGGATTCGAGACCACGCCAGTTGACTTAATGGCAGGCCGTATGATACAGCATGCACACACTAACCATTCGGCCATCCAACCCAATACAGCAAGGATGAACAAATATTAGCATGTTTTAATGTTCATTATTAAAATAGAATACAAACAATGTAAGAATAATTATAATATCATGTATCAAACCAAAACAAATAATTCAATTTCAATAACTATTGAGAGCTGGCTGAAAAATTCTAAACCCATCTGTGAAAGAACTGTATAGAATTGTATAAAGTCCATTGTTTCCATTTATTTTTCTATGTAGTCACTTTTGAAGTGTACACTCTCACTCTTTAGTTAATGATGTTGCATGGCCTTGATGTCTGCCAGGAAGAAATTATCTTCAGTTACCCTTAAAAAATTGATCACAGCTGACATGACGTAATCATAGAGGGAAAATGATATCACCCATTTATGAACAGAAGTATTGTTTGAATAGAACACCTTTATAATACTTCTATTGATAGTCTGGCTGTTTTTAAGGTAGTCAATCAGCAGAATAGTTTAGGAATCATAAACGAGTGAACCCATCACCTGTCCAGTCGAAAGAACTGACCTGGCTTGATTGGGGACTTGCGAGTCTGGATGCTTCCATTGTTTTTTTATTGAATTTTGCATTCTGGTTGAAACTGATGAATCCAGGTCTCCTCTATGTTTAAAAATCTGGCTAAAATTTTTTTAGGAAATATTGAAAACAGCAAAGATTGTCACTGGATGTCACTGGATCAAGTACCTCCTGCAACCACTTCTTTAGTGCAGAAAAGGAAGGGCCATTGTCTCCTATAGTGGAGACCGTATCCACATATTTCAATGTTTGGGTTAGGACTTTCAGTTGCAGATACTTGATGACTGCCATATAGATAGTTCTGTCCATTTTTGGTGATTTCAATGGGTAGGTTCACAAGATTGTCTGGTACAAATACAATAATAACACTTCAGCTGCAGGTCTTATGTCTATGATTCATTCAATGATTCTACTTGTGGTGGTAAAAGCCAATTAAATCTCTCCTCTTCAGATCTAGAACTTTTCAGCCAGCTGTTGTATTATAGTGTATCCACACAAAGAAAAATTAATGCAGAGAAAAATCATTATTACATAATAAATATATAAAATGACAATAAATGATGTGGTATTCATATTTCAATCAGAAGACGGAGAAAAATGGGGTTTAAGTCCACTCGACAGAAACTAGGTATTTTGGCATTAACACATGGTCCAATTTTATTTCAATAATTTGCTTGTGCGTATGGGTCATTAGCAATGGAAGGAAACTGGAGTTCGCAGAGAAAACCCTCGAAGGATGAACGTGCTACCCTACTCCTTGCCACGTACAACTGGGGATTTGAAACCACACCAGTTCACTAAATGGCAGACCTTATGATACAGCGCGCACATACTAACCATTCACCCCCCCCCCCCTTATTTCAAACAACAAAATTAAATGTATTGATACAAATATATATCTATGGATACAAATATATCTGTACAAATGTATATAGATAGAATAATCGTATAGATAAAGAAAAATTAAAATCCCCGGCTACAATCCAACCAGGGAATAGCGGGAGTGTAGACGATCTGGGACCTAGCTCTCCAAACAAATTACGCTCCTGAAGCAAAAAGAAAGAGTAAATCGGTGCTGCCTGTTGTGTGTATTATATGTAAAAAACGTGACAGATTTGTCACTGTTGGAGAAAATAGGAAGAAGGGTGTATTAACACAGACTCAGACCCAAACAGGCTCAGGTAGGCCTAATGTTAATATTATGTTACTTACTAAATTTATAATTATTACTAATAAATATTAAATATATTCATCCTACAGTTTTTAATTATTGTGTTGTTGTTTTTGTTGTAAATGGAATCAGAAGTGCTACTGCAATCACTGTAAAATTGTTATGAAGCTAGCCAGTAAAGCCCTTTACCCCATTTGTTGATTTGGCACAGTCATTGGTTAAAGTGTTGCACATTTGCTTGCACAAGGGATGAAACATAGAGAAGTTAACTTGTTTTTTATTTTCTTGGCCCACTTGTAGGTGCCTTGCTAAGACGATCTGTCTCTAGACCATTTCCGCTCACACAAAGGATCTGAACTAAACCGCATGCCAGAGTTGACCAGCCAGGTACATGTACATGTAGGCCTCAAAGTGACATTCCCTCCCCCACCCTTGAGCACAAACAACATTCAACGCTATATGGTGTATAATTTGTTTGCAAATTTGTTTGTAGGCCAACTGTTGAAAGCTGCTGAATTGAAAGAGGATGAAGATATTTTAAGGCATATCAGAGGGCAAGATTGTGTGGCCATTGAGGTCAGATATCACCAAAAATGTTATAGGCAATATACATGTACTGAATTTCTTAGACAGTTATCAGAAAGGTAAATATTTGTGATGTTTTTTTTATTTGTATTCTCCGCCTTCTTGCCACTGGTATTATTCAAATAAAACTGAACCATGGGTGAGTCCTGAAATTACTATGTTTTTGTCCAGTGGACGTTAAACCGCAATTCTCCTCTCTATCTCTCCTTGTACTGCTAATGCCTTCCTGTCTTCATTAGCTGGTTTCTGCATGAAATAAGATGTTAACCCCTGTGTAAGTGTCTTTTTCCTCTGTTGTACGAAATTAATGAGAGTAAACCAAGCTCCAGAATTTTGTTTTAATTGTGTACATGTATATGTTTATTTATATTTTTCAGCAAAGATGACTAGCCCTCCGTCGAATATTAAACCACATACAATATATTCTGTGAAGATGTCATAAGAGAAAGAATCATAAATGGCCAGCAAAGTTGTCTTGTACAGACAGAGAGAGAGAGAGAGAAATGGGGTTTAACGTCCACTCAACACAAACTAGGTCATTTTGGGACTAACATACGGTTTCAATTTTATTTCAATAATTCGCTTGCGCGTATGGGCCTTTAGCAGTGAGAGGAAACCGGAGTGCCCGGAGGAAACCCACGAGGTTGAGAAGACGCCTCTATCTCCATGCCACATACGCTCACACCTGGGATCAAAGCCACAGCCACAAGCCAGAGGTGACCGACCAGCTAGAGGTCGAAGCGCGGCACTCTAGGCCATCCCAACCCCCCTTTCTTGTACAGACCTGTGCATGTGTAGTCAATGTGAAAATGAAAAAAAACTGTTAAAGAGACCGAATTTGATGTTAATACATTTAGTGACAGTGATGATGATAATGAAGATTAACTTTGATGACATTTGATGTGCAGAGTAACTGTTTAATTTTGATTTTCAATGATTGTTTCACTTTAATAAATAATTTCACAACTGTTCATCCTGTTTTCTAACCTTTCCCTTCATTCCAGCCCAGATACACAATTATTTTTAACTTATATCTACATGTATGTTTGTAATTTGACCATTAATCATATCCGAAATAGTAGTTCACAGCTACATGTACAGTTGTAAAAATACTGTAGTGGCTAATTGAAAGGGAACATGTATGTGGGTTTAGAATGTTTATCTTAGTGGAAAAAAATCATGTGGTTCAATGCTTATAAAGTGCTACTGATCTCCATTATTTCAAAAGCATATCACTCAACTACTGTCAAACATATCCCCTGGCTAGAATATGCTACAAATCGACTCTAGCATGTTCCATACAAGCGATAATTTCTGAGCAAACATCCAACAACCAACCCTAACAGGCCCTTGAGATCCAACAAACAAAATAATTATTGGGCTTGTTTGCCCACACCTGGTCTTATGATTCATACAAGACCTGATAGTCTATCAATTACAGGCATTTGACAGAAAGGGAGATAATTCTTTTTTACCGTTAATGGATTTCCACAATTCTTTATTCACCCATGACATTTGTGTTTTGAGCATTTTTATTTACATCAAAATCTGTCCAATAAACTGTTCATTGCCAAGGATGAAGGCATGAGGTGTTTTACCAACTATTTAATTTTATGTCAACTTCAGAACTTTTAGTACACAAATAGCATTTATTTGACAATTTTGACGAATTTCATCTGGCCCTAAATCAATAAATTGAAAACATTTTGCTTGGAACTCCCAGATTTTGTCTTCCTGGCATCATAAGCTTTCCAAAAATGTATAGTTTTTCTTTTATGGAAGACCGTGTAGCGGAGTTGTGTTTCTAAGCTAGCTAGAAATTTTGGCTGCAGGCCTACACCTCCCAAGCTAAATTTCCCTCATGTCGTCCTGTATAGCAAAGGCATATGCCTGTCTTAATTAACCCAGTACTAAACACAATTTACTTGTTTAATTTTTCCAGCATTTTTCAGGATAGCTGATGGGATGCGGGTCAAGTTATGCCACTTGTCTATTTAATTATTTACCAGTGAAAAATCGAATTAACTTCACCAAATTTTTACTCATTATAATGATTTTTTTTTTTCTGTTCATATTATTTCTATGACATGTGACAGTGACTGTGAATATGAAACTCTAGAGGCCAAAGTTAATATCCGATTGACTTTAAATTTATGCGCAGTGTTGTGGCCCCTGATCACTTCAAAATATCTTGTGGACGCTCTAGAGGCCAAAGTTAATATCCGATTGACTCTAAATTTATGGTCATGACACGAAGATGCCTACAGTATTGATTTTCAGCGATATCTGATATTTACTGCCATTTCCGATAATTACCGTGAGAGTTATTGCCCTTGATCACTTTAAAAAATCTTGTGGACGCTCTAGAAGCTAAATTCAATATCCGATTGACCATAAATTTATACAGTGTTTAAGGTCATGAGATGAAGAAGCCAATTGATTTTCAGCGATTTCCGATTGAATCTTTTGAAAATCACACCTAACTCTAAAACTAAAGGCAAGAAACGGGCCGGTTTACATTGAAGCACAACTAATTCCTGTCCTGCGTACTCCATAAATATAATATACGGTTTTCTAAATATGCCTTGGATGGTAGCCACAAGTCGACAATTTTTGTTTTGTATTTTTCCCATTTTGTTCATAAGGTAAATGTAATTTTTCAGATACCTGATGACATTTATACTTATTGTTTCAATAGATTCTAATAACCCCCTTTGCAGTTAATATGAAAGCTTTCATATCTGCTATGCAGATCTAGTTTTTTTTTTGTGTTTTGTCCACAAATCGGATTTCTCAGAATCTAACCATAGGATCGTTCTGAAACTTTCACCTATCCCCCCAAAAATGGGTGGTGGCTGTTGATTAAATATATTTTCAAAACGTTTTACGAATCCGAAATCACCGAATTTTACGAAGGAATGCATTTGACCTACAATGCTGTAACTCTGTGACTATTTGACCTATTTTACTAATTCTTTTTTCTTTGAGTATCTTGAAACATTTACTTCAAATCTGCAATTTCGGATTTTGGCATTTCGAAAATTCGTCGCTGTCATTTCGAACCGGAAGTTATTACCAATTTGACAACTTCTTTAATAGTTGTGCGATTTTCGTGAAATTTAGAATGTTAGTAGATCTTGCCAATGCGACTTCAATGATGTCCTTGGAAATTTTCTAAATTATCTCCCCTTGGTGAAATTAAGGATCAAAGTTTTCAAAAAAATCGTCGAAATATAGGTCAGAATGACCTAAAAAAAAAAATCGATACTAGACAAGTAATTACTCATTAGTACACAAAATATGGAGTTTGTCGATCGAACCGGAAGTGCCACCATCTTTAAACGTGAAAAATCAAAAAGGCTTTTTTGCTATTTTACTTACAGACTCGGGCGTCATATTTTCGGAATCCTGGAAGGAATACCTAAAAATCTATCGGATCAGAATTTTGATTTCGGTCACGTGATGGTCACCATTTTGAATTGAAAATGAAAAATAGAAGCAATTTGAAGGGCCGGGACTTTGGAACACAAGAACTCTCCTTCTAATTAAGCTAGAATGTTCAAACTTGGTGTAGGCGTTCACTAGGTCAATGTCATGATTGAGTTCAAAGATGAGCATTTTTTGCCTAGGGTAAGCAGAGATAAGCAAGCTGATTTGTTGATTCTTTAGGGCACGATGACATTGGTTATAATGAATGGAGGGCGATGAAACTCTTGTCAATCGAGAGGCTAATAGCTGGCCTGTTGTGTGAAATCATTGTATCATTTTTTATTCGAATTTCTCCTTTGATGTTTTCCGTGCCGACAAGGTTGTTTTCGAGTTTAGCTGGATTTGACTTCGCGCATGCGCTACGCTGGAACCAAAGGTACCATGAGTACTAAATTCCGGCGAGCAACTTTTCACGTTGGTACCTAGGTACCCTGAAAATTTCAAGGTGATACCTGCATTCGTTCATGTCGTTTGTTCTTGTCACCTGCCTTTCGTCGTTTTTTTTCTAAGTCAATTTACGCCTTCCATGAGGGGAAAAAAGTGGAATTTCGCCGTGACACCGGCACCGATTGTCCGAAAACCATGAAATTTGGACACAATACGTCCATTACCACCCCGGACTCTGTGCCTTACCCCCATTTTGATCCCATTAAAAAAAAAGAGTTTTAGCAAAAAAACGATTTTCGGAATTTAATATTGGTTTTAACCCTGTACCCAGACAAGATATAGATATTATTATAATCCCTATGAAATATTTTAATTATTTACTGCTATAATATGAATTATCACTTATTCCCCGTTAAATAAATATCGGTCACCGGGTGCAGCTGTACAACTTAAAGGACACTGGCCTCAAGTCAATTTACGGAGAGAGAGAGAGAGAGAGAGAAATGGGGTTTAACGTCCACTCGACACAAACTAGGTCATTTCGGGACCAACATATGGTTTAATTTTATTTCAATAATTCGCTTGCGCGTAGGGGTCTTTAGCAGTGGGAGGAAACCGGAGGACCCGGAGAAAACCCACAAGGTTGGACAGGCGACCCTACTCCTTGCGTCAATTTACGGCTTCCATGAGGGTAAAAAAGTGGAATTTCGCCGTGACACCGGCACCGATTGTCCGAAAACCATGAAATTAGGACACAATACGCCCATTACCACCCCTGACTCTGTGCTTTACCCCCATTTTGATCACATTAAAAAGAAAAGAGTTTTAGCAAAAAAACGATTTTCGGAATTTAATATTGGTTTTAATTAATTTTGAAATTGGAAATGCAAAGAGATTTTATCGCCTCTTCCGTATGTGATAGGTATTGGTACTATACACATTATCCTTAAAAGACAATTTTTTAAACTGACCGTAACGATGCATCGACACTAGAAACCGAAATCGCCTATTTTGACCTATTTTGACTGCTGGGGTATCTTTCCGTACGTGACAAGGAGTAGGTCGCCCGTCCAACCTGTGTATTTTTTCAGGATCACCCGGTTTCCCCCCACTGCTAGACCCCTACGCGCAAGCGAATTATTGAAATAAAATTGAACCATACGTTAGTCCCGAAATGACCTAGTTTGTGTCGAGTGGTCAATCAACCCCATTTCGCTCTCTCAATTTTAGCACTCCTAACTCTAAAACTAAATGCAAGGAACGGGCCTATTTACAGAGGTCACAATTTTAACCTACATGCACACCTACATGATATACATATTATTATAATCCCTATGGGATATTTTAATTATTTACTGTTATAATATGAATTATCACTTATTCCCCGTTAAATAAATATCGGTCACCGGGTGCAGCTGTACAACTTCAAGGACCTTGGCCTCAAGTGCATGGGACCAACTCTACATTTTCTGAAATGTCAATAAAAGCCCTGGTGAAGTATGGAAGGCCTAGCATGGATCTGTGTCTAGTCGTTTCGATGGGACGAAAAACGCCCGTCCCCTCGTCCATGGTACAAGGATTAGTGCCTAGTCGCTTGGATGGTATGCAAAACAGAGGTCCCCGTTCTCTCCCTTTGTCTGTGGTTCTTGACCGAAGGCCCGACAACTAACTTTGCGTGCAGTTTTTTAGGTAGGACGAAAAATCGAAATCCTGTGTGCATATTGGCGTGCACGAAAAATAACCCTTTGCATTTGGAATTTTATGCACCCACCCCACCCTCGAACAACGCTTAACATAACATTTTGTTTTCACTACCTACATTGTAAAATTTGTTTGATTTCAGATGACTTAGCCCCGGTTTTTCACAGTGAAAGATTTTGATGAAACTTGACATGCATGTTTATAACCCAAAGATATGGTTCCTTTCGATATTTGCGCATATCGAATCGTAACTTCATGAATTATGGTCCCTGATTGTAAGAAAAATCACTTTATATTTCGCGTGTTCTCTATCTATCTCTCGGAAATGGAATATGGAAATACACAAGCTAGCTAGTGTATTACAGGTTGGTGGTGGTGGGGATGAGGTCTTCTATTTGCAATGATTTTTTGACTACAAAATATACGCTCTAACTCATTACTCAAACTACAGCAAACAAAAAGCGGATCGGAAACATTCTTACAATAGCAACGCACTTCGGGATTAACTTAGAAATGGTTCCACTACTGATGTCTTCCGCCTTACTCCTGCCACAGTAGTGGCTTGTCCTACGGAGTTCCTTTCCGCAAGTTTTTTTTAGTCAAATGACTACAAAAAGGTTACTGGCCTATGTATAGCTCCCTTAATTTACACATAAACTGACCTAAAACTGCACTGCACATATAATAAACCAATTCCCATTGAAATAAAGGTGAAGCCGTACCGCATAATTATATGATTTGATGAAACCCAACTGTTACCTGAAGTTTCTCGCCTATCGAAGTTATAATATCCGCCGGTGTCATGGCGGCTCGCACATTATAAGAATCATTGCTTTGAAAATGTAGAACGCATTAACACAAAGAAAAACTGATGGGTAACTAGTTTAGTGGTCCAGTCTTCACTATAATTTGTGATAGAATTACTGTTTTAAAAAAAACTGAATGATGTAAAAATAAAAATGGTTGGAGTGCCCAAGTTTAGATTTGTCGTTGATTTCATAAAGATGTTAGGATATAGAACGTTAAATACTGTGTGATTCAACATGGCGGCCGAGGGGTTTAATATGATAAGTACGAAATACATGTACATGTAGTACCAAATGGTTTATATGTATGAGAGTCAAGGTTTGGACTAAATGTCTTGGGGAAGTAGGGGGCGACTAGCATGTGCCTCTCTTTAGTGGACCGATGTGAGATTGCCCATTGTATTAACTGGACGGGTAGGCCTATTCACCTTCAGTTATGTGTCAATGTCAAATAAGCGGCTTCGTATCAACACGGTCGGCTCTGGGCCGGTTTAATTCTACGTATCTCTCGTAGCTGAGAGAAAAAAGATTTTTTAGCCCAGAGAATATCTTCCGTCAGAGTGGTTGTTGATTCATAGATTCTAATAACCCCTTTTGAAGTTTATATGAAAGCTTTGATATCTGCTATGCAGATCTAGTTCTTATTATTTTTTTTTGGGGGGAAGCTATATCTCAGGAACTATAAGAGATAGAGGTCTGAAGTTTGGTTTTCTCCCTTGAAAATGGGTGGTGGCTAGTGCTTAAATGTAAAATGAAATGTGTGCGCATAGCGGAAATGCGTCAAATCTTTAACGTGCACGGAAATTGAAAATCGGCTCTTATTCTCTTAATTCTCAATGGATTCTTCAGATATTTACATTTTTGGATAGCTGGAGACATTTCTTAACCGATAGCAGTTCAAAACTGTGGAATTTAGAAACTTTGTCGCTCTCATTTTTTTGGTGAAAAATGGAAAATTTTCAAAATTTTCTATTTTTTTTTATTTTTGGGAATTTTGAAATTTCAGTTATATTTTTGGATAGCTGACATCAATCCGATTCCAACAATATAAGTTTTGTTCTGAAATGTTGACTTTGATTTTTCACTTTTTTTCGCATTTTGGTCAAATCGTAGAGTTCTTATTTTTTTAAAACGGCTCCAACGATTTTTCTAAAATTTATAGAATATGAAGTCGAAGGTCCAAACTAGTTCATGAACTATAAATGAAAATCCTCTAATCACCGGAAGTAGTCAAGACATTTATCCAAACTTTGACAAAATTGTGAAAAATGGGTGCCTGTGCGGAAAATGCGATGTATCAATTGTGTTCATGTCGATTAGTTAAAGTTTTATATCGTTTAATAGCCAATTGAATTGTCTATCGGATGGTACTACAGTGGCATGTTTCTATCAAAAATTTAAAAAGTTATGTGACTTTGAAAAGTAAGGTATTTTGCGATTTCGAGCAAATTTAGACGCATGTTTCTCGGAAAGTCTCCCAACGATTTTTTAAAAACTTTCTCAATCGAGAGATAAATGGGTACTCTGTTGTGAGAAACCACTGTATCATTTTTTGAAATGTCAGGGGTAGCCGAAAAATGAGATCGAAAATCGAAAACGTCGTATTTTTACGATTTGGAGCATTTTTAGAGGTCTATTTCTCGAAAAGTCAACATAATATTTTTTTGAAACTTCTTCTACAGAGAGGCCTATCAGTAGTGTTATATATAAAACCCTTGTACAACAGTTCCAAATTTCAGGAGTAGCAGAACAAAGGGATCGAAAATTGAACACGGCACCTTTCATTGTTAAGCGAAACATAAGTAGGGGATACAATCTGTACGTTTTGTCAACGTATAGAGTCTATTCAAGAGTGCTTTTATCAGTGATGATATTTGAACTGAAATTATTTCAACTATGAGTGTTTTCTTCTTTCCAAAATATGGGTTTAGTGACCCTGTAACAGAAATAGTTGATTGCTGTGTGTAATAATTAGCCTTTGAATTAATATTGTTGCTTCTGTGTCAAAATTATCTTATACCGGTAATCATCTGGACAGAAATCGACGGCTCGCGCTGTTTATAAGAAAGTTCAATTTATTAATCGTTTACAGTAGTATCGTACAGTGGTATCGAATATTGCACCTGTGATAAAAGGCATGACGTTGTTTGAGCATGGACTCTATCTCTAATTAAACTTAAATTTTTATTAGTGACGTCAAATCTTTAACGTGCACGAAACCAGAAAATTGGCGATATTTCATTGAATATTCAATCAATTTTTGAACCAGTTACATATTTGAGTAGCTGACATGAACGCGATTCCGAAGTCCCGTGTACACATTGGTCTGACCGTAAAAGATCCCTTGGCGGTTGGAATTCTATATAAAAGAAGACTAGCGCCGCGGTACGAGCATGTTTAGAGGTCATTTCGGGACTAACATATGGTTCATTATTTTAATAATTCGCTTGCGCGTAGGAGTCATTAGCAGTGGGAGGAAACCGGAGGACCCGGAGAAAAAGCACGAGCTTGGACAGGCGACCCTACTCCTAGTAAGGTACAACCGAGGAATCGAAACCCCGCCAGTTAACTCAATGACAGACGGTATGATACAGCGCAGTCCCAAAGGCTAGTCTACCGTGCAAATTCCAGCCAGCATAATGAATCTATATAAGAAACATTTATTCGTACTGGCGATTTACAAACAGTCCCCAAGGCTAGCCTACCGTGTAATTTCCAGCCAGCATAATGTATCTATATAAGAGACATTTATTCCTACTGGCGATTTACAAATATTGCATGAAGAAATTCAATTCATAAGAACAGAAACACGACTAATGCACAGTATCATATTGATTATAAAAGTACAATGTATATATTGGTTACACTATATATGTCACAAAACACCAATCATTAGATAATAATAATTATTTACTAATTATATAAATCATTTTAAGAGGTAGGAGTTATCCGTTGTTTAATTTAACAGTTATATAATTACTTTTCTCGGAAAAGCCGCCAATGATTTCTTTCAAACTTGCTCAATCGAGATTCTACTGGGTAGTGTATTGTGTGAAACCCTTGTACAATTTTTCTAATTGTCATGGGTAGCCCAAAAAAGAGATCGAAAATTGAAAACAGCGTATTTTTACGAGTTGGAGCATGTTTAGGGGTCAATATCTGAGTTATGCTAGAGTGTGTTTTTTATTTTTATTTTTTTTTGGGGGGGGGGAGTGGTGGGGATAGTCTTTTGTCATATATCTGGCGATCGTGTGACGCCTTTGCGATCGTGAAAGCCTTCAGCATTGCGCGCAATTCTAGTTAGGCTTTCACCTTCGGTGAAAGACTATTGTTATTACTAAGATTAATATTATTAAGCTTTCATATTACATATGAAAGCTTATTGTTTCTGTTAAGATTATTATTGTTATTTTTTTTTTGTGTTTTGTCCACAAATCGGATTTCTCAGAATCTAACCATAGGATCGTTCTGAAACTTTTACCTATCCCCCCAAAAATGGGTGGTGGCTGTTGATTAAATATATTTTCAAAACGTTTTACGAATCCGAAATCACCGAATTTTACGAAGGAATGCATTTGACCTACAATGCTGTAACTCTGTGACTATTTGACCTATTTTACTAATTCTTTTTTCTTTGAGTATCTTGAAACATTTACTTCAAATCTGCAATTTCGGATTTTGGCATTTCGAAAATTCGTCGCTGTCATTTCGAACCGGAAGTTATTACCAATTTGACAACTTCTTTAATAGTTGTGCGATTTTCGTGAAATTTAGAATGTTAGTAGATCTTGTCAATGCGACTTCAATGATGTCCTTGGAAATTTTCTAAATTATCTCCCCTTGGTGAAATTAAGGATCAAAGTTTTCAAAAAAATCGTCGAAATATAGGTCAGAATGACCTAAAAAAAAAATTCGATACTAGACAAGTAATTACTGATTCGTACACAAAATATGGAGTTTGTCGATCGAACCGGAAGTGCCACCATCTTTAAACGTGAAAAATCAAAAAGGCTTTTTTGCTATTTTACTTACAGACTCGGGCGTCATATTTTCGGAATCCTGGAAGGAATACCTAAAAATCTATCGGATCAGAACTTTGATTTCGGTCACGTGATGGTCACCATTTTGAATTGAAAATGAAAAATAGAAGCAATTTGAAGGGCCGGGACTTTGGAACACAAGAACTCTCCTTCTAATTAAGCTAGAATGTTCAAACTTGGTGTAGGCGTTCACTAGGTCAATGTCATGATTGAGTTCAAAGATGAGCATTTTTTGCCTAGGGTAAGCAGAGATAAGCAAGCTGATTTGTTGATTCTTTAGGGCACGATGACATTGGTTATAATGAATGGAGGGCGATGAAACTCTTGTCAATCGAGAGGCTAATAGCTGGCCTGTTGTGTGAAATCATTGTATCATTTTTTATTCGAATTTCTCCTTTGATGTTTTCCGTGCCGACAAGGTTGTTTTCGAGTTTAGCTGGATTTGACTTCGCGCATGCGCTACGCTGGAACCAAAGGTACCATGAGTACTAAATTCCGGCGAGCAACTTTTCACGTTGGTACCTAGGTACCCTGAAAATTTCAAGGTGATACCTGCATTCGTTCATGTCGTTTGTTCTTGTCACCTGCCTTTCGTCGTTTTTTTTTAAGTCAATTTACGGCTTCCATGAGGGGAAAAAAGTGGAATTTCGCCGTGACACCGGCACCGATTGTCCGAAAACCATGAAATTTGGACACAATACGTCCATTACCACCCCGGACTCTGTGCCTTACCCCCATTTTGATCCCATTAAAAAAAAAGAGTTTTAGCAAAAAAACGATTTTCGGAATTTAATATTGGTTTTAACCCTGTACCCAGACAAGATATACATATTATTATAATCCCTATGAAATATTTTAATTATTTACTGCTATAATATGAATTATCACTTATTCCCCGTTAAATAAATATCGGTCACCGGGTGCAGCTGTACAACTTCAAGGACCCTGGCTTCAAGTCAATTTACGGCTTCCATGAGGGGAAAAAAGTGGAATTTCGCCGTGACACCGGCACCGATTGTCCGAAAACCATGAAATTTGGACACAATACGCCCATTACCACCCCGGACTCTGTGCCTTACTCCCATTTTGATCCGATTTAAAAAAAAAAAGTTTTAGCAAAAAAACGATTTTCGGAATTTAATATTGGTTTTAATTAATTTTGAAATTGCAAATGCAAAGAGATTTTATCGCCTCTTCCGTATGTGATAGGTACTGGTACTATACACATTATCCTTAAAAGACAATTTTTTAAAATGACCGTAACGATGTATCGACACTAGAAACCGAAATCGCCTATTTTGACCTTTTTTGACTGCTGAGGCATCCAAATCTCTGGAATTTCTAGCGGTTGGCTGCGCCGCGATGATATTTATCACATACTAAATTGAGAAAAATCCTCAGATATCAAGAACAATAAAAATTCGATAAAATACGGCAATTTTTTAAGCAAAAAACCTTTGATTGTTGGGGGCGGGTTTTGAATTTATTTTGAACGTTCTCGGAATCCAACACTCTTCTATTTTTAATATGTGATAGCTAGAATCCCAAGGTACATTCTGTGCATATTTGAAGGCAATCGGAGCACAGGAACGTTGCCTGGGCAGAGCAAATCAAAGACTTCTTCGTCTTATGACCTTAAACACTGCGTATAAATTTAAAGTCAATCGGATATTAACAGCAAAAGGGGGGCGACGACAATATACGACCACATTTCAATGTGGGCCTATAAAAAGTAAATCATTGCCAATAGAAAAGACCCACCCACCCAACAACAACCATGTAATGCACTAGCTATAATGGGGATTTTTCTGGAACACAGCGAAATGGGTCTTTTAAAATGTTCACAAGGAGGGTTTGCTTCTTCTCTATGGGACACCCGATACCACTTCTCAACGAGGAATTCAGTCACACAGCCAACACCATTTTGTATGTTTGTGTAATCTTTATTCAGTATAAATCAAGTAATACAAATAAAAAAATACTTGGATTGATGAAAACATAATTTTTGAGAGTTATTCATACATGTAGCATAATTGTTCTTATTTAAAAAATGTACATGATTACATGTTTGTCATAAACAACATTAAATAAACAATCATGTTTCTTCACGATAACAGTAACAGTATAACAATTGTATGAAATATATTTTCCTTTATTAAGCTTTCATATTACATATGAAAGCTTATTGTTTCTGTTAAGATTATTATTGTTATTAAGCTTTCATATTACATATGAAAGCTTATTGTTTCTGTTAAGATTATTATTGTTATTTTTTTTTTGTGTTTTGTCCACAAATCGGATTTCTCAGAATCTAACCATAGGATCGTTCTGAAACTTTTACCTATCCCCCCAAAAATGGGTGGTGGCTGTTGATTAAATATATTTTCAAAACGTTTTACGAATCCGAAATCACCGAATTTTACGAAGGAATGCATTTGACCTACAATGCTGTAACTCTGTGACTATTTGACCTATTTTACTAATTCTTTTTTCTTTGAGTATCTTGAAACATTTACTTCAAATCTGCAATTTCGGATTTTGGCATTTCGAAAATTCGTCGCTGTCATTTCGAACCGGAAGTTATTACCAATTTGACAACTTCTTTAATAGTTGTGCGATTTTCGTGAAATTTAGAATGTTAGTAGATCTTGCCAATGCGACTTCAATGATGTCCTTGGAAATTTTCTAAATTATCTCCCCTTGGTGAAATTAAGGATCAAAGTTTTCAAAAAAATCGTCGAAATATAGGTCAGAATGACCTAAAAAAAATATTCGATACTAGACAAGTAATTACTGATTCGTACACAAAATATGGAGTTTGTCGATCGAACCGGAAGTGCCACCATCTTTAAACGTGAAAAATCAAAAAGGCTTTTTTGCTATTTTACTTACAGACTCGGGCGTCATATTTTCGGAATCCTGGAAGGAATACCTAAAAATCTATCGGATCAGAATTTTGATTTCGGTCACGTGATGGTCACCATTTTGAATTGAAAATGAAAAATAGAAGCAATTTGAAGGGCCGGGACTTTGGAACACAAGAACTCTCCTTCTAATTAAGCTAGAATGTTCAAACTTGGTGTAGGCGTTCACTAGGTCAATGTCATGATTGAGTTCAAAGATGAGCATTTTTTGCCTAGGGTAAGCAGAGATAAGCAAGCTGATTTGTTGATTCTTTAGGGCACGATGACATTGGTTATAATGAATGGAGGGCGATGAAACTCTTGTCAATCGAGAGGCTAATAGCTGGCCTGTTGTGTGAAATCTTTGTATTATTTTTTTTTCGAATTTCTCCTTTGATGTTTTCCGTGCCGACAAGGTTGTTTTCGAGTTTAGCTGGATTTGACTTCGCGCATGCGCTACGCTGGAACCAAAGGTACCATGAGTACTAAATTCCGGCGAGCAACTTTTCACGTTGGTACCTAGGTACCCTGAAAATTTCAAGGTGATACCTGCATTCGTTCATGTCGTTTGTTCTTGTCACCTGCCTTTCGTCGTTTTTTTTCTAAGTCAATTTACGGCTTCCATGAGGGGAAAAAAGTGGAATTTCGCCGTGACACCGGCACCGATTGTCCGAAAACCATGAAATTTGGACACAATACGTCCATTACCACCCCGGACTCTGTGCCTTACCCCCATTTTGATCCCATTAAAAAAAAAGAGTTTTAGCAAAAAAACGATTTTCGGAATTTAATATTGGTTTTAACCCTGTACCCAGACAAGATATAGATATTATTATAATCCCTATGAAATATTTTAATTATTTACTGCTATAATATGAATTATCACTTATTCCCCGTTAAATAAATATCGGTCACCGGGTGCAGCTGTACAACTTCAAGGACCCTGGCTTCAAGTCAATTTACGGCTTCCATGAGGGGAAAAAAGTGGAATTTCGCCGTGACACCGGCACCGATTGTCCGAAAACCATGAAATTTGGACACAATACGCCCATTACCACCCCGGACTCTGTGCCTTACTCCCATTTTGATCCGATTAAAAAAAAAAAAGTTTTAGCAAAAAAACGATTTTCGGAATTTAATATTGGTTTTAATTAATTTTGAAATTGCAAATGCAAAGAGATTTTATCGCCTCTTCCGTATGTGATAGGTACTGGTACTATACACATTATCCTTAAAAGACAATTTTTTAAAATGACCGTAACGATGTATCGACACTAGAAACCGAAATCGCCTATTTTGACCTTTTTTGACTGCTGAGGCATCCAAATCTCTGGAATTTCTAGCGGTTGGCTGCGCCGCGATGATATTTATCACATACTAAATTGAGAAAAATCCTCAGATATCAAGAACAATAAAAATTCGATAAAATACGGCAATTTTTTAAGCAAAAAACCTTTGATTGTTGGGGGCGGGTTTTGAATTTATTTTGAACGTTCTCGGAATCCAACACTCTTCTATTTTTAATATGTGATAGCTAGAATCCCAAGGTACATTCTGTGCATATCTGAAGGCAATCGGAGAACAGGAACGTTGCCTGGGCAGAGCAAATCAAAGGCTTCTTCGTCTTATGACCTTAAACACTGCGTATAAATTTAAAGTCAATCGGATATTAACAGCAAAAGGGGGGCGACGACAATATACGACCACATTTCAATGTGGGCCTATAAAAAGTAAATCATTGCCAATAGAAAAGACCCACCTTTCCCCCAACAACAACCATGTAATGCACTAGCTATAATGGGGATTTTTCTGGAACACAGCGAAATGGGTCTTTTAAAATGTTCACAAGTGTATCACAAGGAGGGTTTGCTTCTTCTCTATGGGACACCCGATACCACTTCTCAACGAGGAATTCAGTCACACAGCCAACACCATTTTGTATGTTTGTGTAATCTTTATTCAGTATAAATCAAGTAATACAAATAAAAAAATACTTGGATTGATGAAAACATAATTTTTGAGAGTTATTCATACATGTAGCATAATTGTTCTTATTTAAAAAATGTACATGATTACATGTTTGTCATAAACAACATTAAATAAACAATCATGTTTCTTCACGATAACAGTAACAGTATAACAATTGTATGAAATATATTTTCCTTTATTTTTTTTTATTTTTAGAAAGGCCACTTCCTTGGTTTAAAATATATCATAAATTGTAGTTATCTAACATATACTTCCATGTATGTTTATCTAACAGATTACCACGTCGCCTTATCTAACAGAGAGTAAATGGTATACAATATCAAATTATAATCTACCAGCATTACTTGTTTCAGTAATTTAATCGTGTGTTATTCTTGTATTTAAGTGAGAAGAGTGAATAAACTATCATGGGTTGAAACAAATATATTGGAGTAGAAATAAACATTGTATATTGGTTTGCAAATAAATAATTGGTACAGATAATGCAATGTCATACAACATACTTTTTGGATTCGGTACAAATACAACCTTTTTATCATCAATGAAAATAATGTGATTTCAAAGTAACGATGAATAAAAAAACATTGCTTATATAAAGTACATGTAATTGGGTTCATTTAATTCACTTTGTATCTATAATATACATGTAGTATTAAACAATAAATATATTGATTAATGCCAATTCTATACAAATCTCATAGTTGTATTCATGTTTTCTTTCCCATAACAAGAAACAGTACAACAGATTTAGTAACAATATATTCCTTTCTACATCCGTCAGAGTGGTTGATGATTCATAGATTCTAATAACCCCTTTTGAAGTTTATATGAAAGCTTTGATATCTGCTATGCAGATCTAGTTAGGCTTTCACCTTCGGTGAAAGACTATTGTTATTACTAAGATTAATATTATTATTATTATTATTTTTTTTTTTGGGGGAAGCTAGATCTCAGCAACTATAAGAGATAGAGGTTTGAAATTTGATTTTCTGTCGGAAAAGTGGTGTGCAGCTACTGCTTAAAGCTATTTCCAAGTTTGTGCGCATAGCGGAAATGCGTCAAATCTTTAACGTGCACGAAAATTGAAAATCGCCCATTATTCTCTTAATTCTCAATCGATTCTTCAGATATTTACATTTTTGGATAGCTGGAGACATTTCTGAGCAGATAGCAGTTCAAAACTGTGGAAATTAGAAACTTTGTCGCTCTAATTTTTTTGGTGAAAAATGGAAAATTTTGAAAATTTTCCATTTTTTTTATTTTTGTGAATTTTTAAATCTCAGTTATATTTTTGGATAGCTGACATCAATCCGATTCCAAAAATATAAGTTTTTTTCTGAAATATTGACTTTGATTTTTCACTTTTTTTCGCATTTTGGTCAAATCGTAGAGTTCTTATTTTTTTAAAACGGCTCCAACGATTTTTCTGAAACTTCAGGAATATGAAGTCGAAGGACCAGACCAGTCCATGAACTATAAATGAAAATCCCCTAATCACCGGAAGTAGTCAAGAAAGGTATCCAAACTTTGACAAAATTGTGAAAAATGGGTGTCTGTGCGGAAAATGCGATGTATCAACAGTGTTCTTGTCGTTTAGTTAAAGTTTTATATCGTTTAATAGCCAATTGAATTGTCTATCAGATGGTTCTTCAGCGACAAGTTTCTATCAAAAACTAAAAAAGTTATGTGACTTTGAAAAGTAAGGTATTTTGCGATTTCGAGCAAATTTAGACGCATGTTTCTCGGAAACGCCACCTACAATTTTTTTAAAACTTTCTCAGTCGAGAGTCTAATGAGTAGTGTATCTTGTGAACACATTGTACAATTTCTCTAATTGTCATGGGTAGCCGAAAACAGAGATCAAAAATCGAAAACGTCGTATTTTTACGATTTGGAGCATTTTTAGAGGCCTATTTCTCGAAAAGTTAAAATAATTCTTTTTTGGAACTTCTTCTACAGAGAGGCCTATCAGTAGTGTTATATATAAAACCATTGTACAACAGTTCCAAATTTCAGGAGTAGCAGAACAAAGGGATCGAAAATTGAACACGGCACCTTTCATTGTTAAGCGAAACATAAAGAGGGGATACAATCTGTACGTTTTGTCAACGTATAGAGCCAATTCAAGAATGCTTCTATCAGTGATGATATTTGAACTAAAATTATTTCAACTATGAGTGTTTTCTTCTATCCAAAATATGGGTATAGTGACCCTGTAATATAAATAGTTGATAGCTGTGTGTAATAATTAGTCTTTGAATTAATATTGTTGCTTCTTTGTCAAATTTATCTTATACCGGTAATCATCTGGACAGAAATCGACGGTTCGCGCTGTTTATAAGAAAGTCCAATTTGTTAAGCGGTTGCAGTAGTATCGAATATTGCACCTATGATAAAAGGCATGACGTTGTTTGGGAAAAAACTCTATCTGTATTAGTGACGTCAAATCTTTAACGTGCACGAAACCAGAAAATTGGCGATATTTCATTGATTTATTTTTTTTTTATTTCAACAATTCGTTTCCGCGTAGGTGTCTTTAGCAGTTGAAGGAAACCGGAGGACCCTGAGAAAACACACGAGTTTAGACATGCGACATACTCCTTGTCACGTTCAACTGGGGAATCGAAACCCAGACAGTTGACTCAATGACAGACCGTATGATACAGCGCAGTCCCAATGGCTGTAGCCTACCGTGCAAATTCCAGCCAGCATAATGTATCTATATAAGAAACAATTATTCCTACTGGCGATTTACAAACAGTCCCCAAGGCTAGCCTACCGTGTAATTTCTAGCCAGCATAATGTATCTATATAAGAGACATTTATTCCTACTGGCGATTTACAAATTTTGCATGAAGAAATTAAATTCATAAGAACAGAAACACGACTAATGCACAGTATCATATTGATTATAAAAGTACAATGTATATATTGGTTACACTATATATGTCACAAAACAACAATCATTAGATAATAATAATTATTTACTAATTATTAAATCATTTTAAGAGGTAGGAGTTATCCGTTGTTTAATTTAACAGTTATATAATTACTTTTCTCGGAAAAGCCGCCAATGATTTCTTTCAAACTTGCTCAATCGAGATTCTACTGGGTAGTGTATTGTGTGAAACCCTTGTACAATTTTTCTAATTGTCATGGGTAGCCCAAAAAAGAGATCGAAAATTGAAAACAGCGTATTTTTACGAGTTGGAGCATGTTTAGGGGTCAATATCTTAATTATGCTAGAGTGTGTTTTTTTTTTGGGGGGGGGGGCGTGCGGGGAGTGGTGGGGATAGTCTTTTGTCATATATCTGGCGATCGTGTGACGCCTTTGCGACCGTGAAAGCCTTCAGCATTGCGCGCAATTCTAGTTATTATTATTATTTTTTTTTTTATTGGGGGAAGCTAGATCTCAGCAACTATAAGAGATAGAGGTTTGAAATTTGATTTTCTGTGGAAAAGTGGTGTGCAGCTACTGCTTAAAGCTATTTCGAAATTTGTGCGCATAGCGGAAATGCGTCAAATCTTTAACGTGCACGAAAATTGAAAATCGGCCATTATTCTCTTAATTCTCAATGGATTCTTCAGATATTTACATTTTTGAATAGCTGGAGACATTTCTGAGCAGATAGCAGTTCAAAACTGTGGAAATTAGAACTTTTGTCGCTCTAATTTTTTTGGTGAAAAATGGAAAATTTTCAAAATTTTTCAATTTTTTTATTTTTGGGAATTTTTAAATTTCAGTTATATTTTTGGATAGCTGACATCAATCCGATTCCAACAATATAAATTTTTTTCTGAAATATTGACTTTGATTTTTCACTTTTTTTCGCATTTTGGTCAAATCGTAGAGTTCTTATTTTTTTAAAACGGCTCCAACGATTTTTCTGAAACTTCAGGAATATGAAGTCGAAGGACCAGACCAGTCCATGAACTATAAATGAAAATCCCCTAATCACCGGAAGTAGTCAAGAAAGGTATCCAAACTTTGACAAAATTGTGAAAAATGGGTGTCTGCGCGGAAAATGCGATGTATCAACAGGGTTCTTGTCGTTTAGTTAAAGTTTTATATCGTTTAATAGCCAATTGAATTGTCTATCAGATGTTTCTTCAGCGACAAGTTTCTATCAAAAACTAAAAAAGTTATGTGACTTTGAAAAGTAAGGTATTTTGCGATTTCGAGCAAATTTAGACGCATGTTTCTCGGAAACGCCACCTACAATTTTTTTAAAACTTTCTCAGTCGAGAGTCTAATGAGTAGTTTATCTTGTGAACACATTGTACAATTTCTCTAATTGTCATGGGTAGCCGAAAACAGAGATCAAAAATCGAAAACGTCGTATTTTTACGATTTGGAGCATTTTTAGAGGCCTATTTCTCGAAAAGTCAAAATAATTCTTTTTTGGAACTTCTTCTACAGAGAGGCCTATCAGTAGTGTTATATATAAAACCATTGTACAACAGTTCCAAATTTCAGGAGTAGCAGAACAAAGGGATCGAAAATTGAACACGGCACCTTTCATTGTTAAGCGAAACATAAGTAGGGGATACAATCTGTACGTTTTGTCAACGTATAGAGCCAATTCAAGAGTGCTTCTATCAGTGATGATATTTGAACTAAAATTATTTCAACTATGAGTGTTTTCTTCTATCCAAAATATCGGTATAGTGACCCTGAAATAGAAATAGTTGATAGCTGTGTGTAATAATTAGTCTTTGAATTAATATTGTTGCTTCTTTGTCAAATTTATCTTATACCGGTAATCATCTGGACAGAAATCGACGGTTCGCGCTGTTTATAATAAAGTCCAATTTGTTAAGCGGTTGCAGTAGTATCGAATATTGCACCTATGATAAAAGGCATGACGTTGTTTGGGAAAAAACTCTATCTGTATTAGTGACGTCAAATCTTTTACGTGCAGGAAACCAGAAAATTGGCGATATTTCATTGATTTATTTTTTTTTTATTTCAACAATTCGTTTCCGCGTAGGGGTCTTTAGCAGTTGAAGGAAACCGGAGGACCCTGAGAAAACACACGAGTTTAGACATGCGACATACTCCTTGTCACGTTCAACTGGGGAATCGAAACCCAGACAGTTGACTCAATGACAGACCGTATGATACAGCGCAGTCCCAAAGGCTGTAGCCTACCGTGCAAATTCCAGCCAGCATAATGTATCTATATAAGAAACATTTATTCCTACTGGCGATTTTCAAACAGTCCACAAGGCTAACCTACCGTGTAATTTCCAGCCAGCATAATGTATCTATATAAGAGACATTTATTCCTACTGGCGATTTACAAATTTTGCATGAAGAAATTAAATTCATAAGAACAGAAACACGACTAATGCACAGTATCATATTGATTATAAAAGTACAATGTATATATTGGTTACACTATATATGTCACAAAACAACAATCATTAGATAATAATAATTATTTACTAATTATTAAATCATTTTAAGAGGTAGGAGTTATCCGTTGTTTAATTTAACAGTTATATAATTACTTTTCTCGGAAAAGCCGCCAATGATTTCTTTCAAACTTGCTCAATCGAGATTCTACTGGGTAGTGTATTGTGTGAAACCCTTGTACAATTTTTCTAATTGTCATGGGTAGCCCAAAAAAGAGATCGAAAATTGAAAACAGCGTATTTTTACGAGTTGGAGCATGTTTAGGGGTCAATATCTGAGTTATGCTAGAGTGTGGGTTTTTTTTTTGGGGGGGGGGGGGGGGTGGGGAGTGGTGGGGATAGTCTTTTGTCATATATCTGGCGATCGTGTGACGCCTTTGCGATCTTGAAAGCCTTCGGCATTGCGCGCAATTCTAGTAGGTAATTGGTTTTACCAAAAACCAATTACAAAACGCGTTATACGTGTAACTAAAATGGGGGAGACTAAATCTCAGAAACTATTTGAACGAATGTATTGAAACTCTGGAATCGACTTAGCTGTTTGATGTATTAGTGCTTAAATATAAAATGACATTTCTAAACGGTCCGGCTTTTGTAGAATCTTTAACGTGCACGAAAATTGAAAATGGGCCATAAGTCTGTTAATTCTTAATCGATGTTTCAGATAGTTACATTTTTGGATAGCTGGATACATTTCTGAGCAGATAGCAATTCAAAAACGTCGAATTTAGAAACTTTGTCGCTTTCATTTTCTGGATGAATATTGGAAAATTTTCAAAATTTTTGTAAAATTTTTATTTTTTGGAATTTTTATATTATGATTACATTTTTGGATAGCTGGCGAAGATCCGATTTTAACGATATAAAAACAATTCTGAAATGTTAACTTTGATTTTTCACTTTTTTTCGAATTTTGGTCAAATCGTAGAGTTCTTATTTTTTTAAAACGGCTCCAACGATCTTTCTGAAACTTCAGGAATATGAAGTCAAAGGACCAAACCAGTCCATGAACTATAAATGAAAATCCTCTAATCACCGGAAGTAGTCAAGAAATGTATCCGAACTTTGACAAAATGTATCAATTGATGTATCAATTGCGTTTTTGCCGATTAGTTAAAGTTTTATATCATTTAATAGCCAATTGAATTGTCTATCGGGTGGTACTAAAGCGACAAGTTTCTATCAAAAACTAAAAAAGATGTGTGACTTTGAAAAGTAAGGTATTTTGCGATTTCGAACAACTTTAGACGCATGTTTCTCGGAAACGCCCAGAAAGCTTTTTTTAAAACTTTCTCAGTCGAGAGACTAATGGGTACTCTGTTGTGTGGAACCACTGTATCATTTTTTGAAATGTCTGGGGTAGCCGAAAAAGTGATCGAAAATTGAAAACGGCGTATTTTTACGAGTTGGAGCATGTTTAGGGGTCAATATCTTAGTTATGCTAGAGTGTGGGGTTTTGGGGGTGGGGGAGTGGTGGGGATAGTCTTTTGTCATGCATCTGGCGATCGTGTGACGCCTTGGCGACAGTGAAAGCCTTCAGCATTGCGCGCAATTCTAGTTAGGCTTTCACCTTCGGTGAAAGACTATTGTTTTTACTAGGTATTATTATTCTTATTATTTTTTTTTGGGGGGAAGCTATATCTCAGGAACTATAAGAGATAGAGGTCTGAAGTTTGGTTTTCTCCCGTGAAAATGGGTGGTGGCTAGTGCTTAAATGTAAAATGAAATGTGTGCGCATAGCGGAAATGCGTCAAATCTTTAACGTGCACGGAAATTGAAAATCGGCTCTTATTCTCTTAATTCTCAATGGATTCTTCAGATATTTACATTTTTGGATAGCTGGAGACATTTCTTAACCGATAGCAGTTCAAAACTGTGGAATTTAGAAACTTTGTCGCTCTCATTTTTTTGGTGAAAAATGGAACATTTTCAAAATTTTCTATTTTTTTTTATTTTTGGGAATTTTGAAATTTCAGTTATATTTTTGGATAGCTGACATCAATCCGATTCCAACAATATAAGTTTTGTTCTGAAATGTTGACTTTGATTTTTCACTTTTTTTCGCATTTTGGTCAAATCGTAGAGTTCTTATTTTTTTAAAACGGCTCCAACGATTTTTCTAAAATTTATAGAATATGAAGTCGAAGGTCCAAACTAGTTCATGAACTATAAATGAAAATCCTCTAATCACCGGAAGTAGTCAAGACATTTATCCAAACTTTGACAAAATTGTGAAAAATGGGTGCCTGTGCGGAAAATGCGATGTATCAATTGTGTTCATGTCGATTAGTTAAAGTTTTATATCGTTTAATAGCCAATTGAATTGTCTATCGGATGGTACTAAAGCGGCATGTTTCTATCAAAAATTTAAAAAGTTATGTGACTTTGAAAAGTAAGGTATTTTGCGATTTCGAGCAACTTTAGACGCATGTTTCTCGGAAAGTCTCCCAACGATTTTTTAAAAACTTTCTCAATCGAGAGATAAATGGGTACTCTGTTGTGAGAAACCACTGTATCATTTTTTGAAATGTCAGGGGTAGCCGAAAAATGAGATCGAAAATCGAAAACGTCGTATTTTTACGATTTGGAGCATTTTTAGAGGTCTATTTCTCGAAAAGTCAACATAATATTTTTTTGAAACTTCTTCTACAGAGAGGCCTATCAGTAGTGTTATATATAAAACCATTGTACAACAGTTCCAAATTTCAGGAGTAGCAGAACAAAGGGATCGAAAATTGAACACGGCACCTTTCATTGTTAAGCGAAACATAAGTAGGGGATACAATCTGTACGTTTTGTCAACGTATAGAGTCTATTCAAGAGTGCTTTTATCAGTGATGATATTTGAACTGAAATTATTTCAACTATGAGTGTTTTCTTCTTTCCAAAATATGGGTTTAGTGACCCTGTAACAGAAATAGTTGATTGCTGTGTGTAATAATTAGCCTTTGAATTAATATTGTTGCTTCTGTGTCAAAATTATCTTATACCGGTAATCATCTGGACAGAAATCGACGGCTCGCGCTGTTTATAAGAAAGTTCAATTTATTAATCGTTTGCAGTAGTATCGTACAGTGGTATCGAATATTGCACCTGTGATAAAAGGCATGACGTTGTTTGAGCATGGACTCTATCTCTAATTAAACTTAAATTTTTATTAGTGACGTCAAATCTTTAACGTGCACGAAACCAGAAAATTGGCGATATTTCATTGAATATTCAATCAATTTTTGAACCAGTTACATATTTGAGTAGCTGACATGAACGCGATTCCGAAGTCCCGTGTACACATTGGTCTGACCGTAAAAGATCCCTTGGCGGTTGGAATTCTATATAAAAGAAGACTAGCGCCGCGGTACGAGCATGTTTAGAGGTCATTTCGGGACTAACATATGGTTCATTATTTTAATAATTCGCTTGCGCGTAGGAGTCATTAGCAGTGGGAGGAAACCGGAGGACCCGGAGAAAAACCACGAGCTTGGACAGGCGACCCTACTCCTTGTAAGGTACAACCGAGGAATCGAAACCCCGCCAGTTAACTCAACGACAGACGGTATGATACAGCGCAGTCCCAAAGGCTAGCCTACCGTGCAAATTCCAGCCAGCATAATGAATCTATATAAGAAACATTTATTCCTACTGGCGATTTACAAACAGTCCCCAAGGATAGCCTACCGTGTAATTTCCAGCCAGCATAATGTATCTATATAAGAGACATTTATTCCTACTGGCGATTTACAAATATTGCATGAAGAAATTCAATTCATGAGAATAGAAACACGACTAATGCACAGTATCATATTGATTATAAAAGTACAATGTATATATTGGTTACACTATATATGTCACAAAACACCAATCATTAGATAATAATAATTATTTACTAATTATATAAATCATTTTAAGAGGTAGGAGTTATCCGTTGTTTAATTTAACAGTTATATAATTACTTTTCTCGGAAAAGCCGCCAATGATTTCTTTCAAACTTGCTCAATCGAGATTCTACTGGGTAGTGTATTGTGTGAAACCCTTGTACAATTTTTCTAATTGTCATGGGTAGCCGAAAAAAGAGATCGAAAATTGAAAACAGCGTATTTTTACGAGTTGGAGCATGTTTAGGGGTCAATATCTGAGTTATGCTAGAGTGTGGTTTTTTTGTTTTTTTTGGGGGGGGGGGGAGTGGTGGGGATAGTCTTTTGTCATATATCTGGCGATCGTGTGACGCCTTTGCGACCGTGAAAGCCTTCAGCATTGCGCGCAATTCTAGTTAGGCTTTCACCTTCGGTGAAAGACTATTGTTTTTACTAGGTATTATTATTCTTATTATTTTTTTTTTGGGGGAAGCTATATCTCAGGAACTATAAGAGATAGAGGTCTGAAGTTTGGTTTTCTCCCGTGAAAATGGGTGGTGGCTAGTGCTTAAATGTAAAATGAAATGTGTGCGCATAGCGGAAATGCGTCAAATCTTTAACGTGCACGGAAATTGAAAATCGGCTCTTATTCTCTTAATTCTCAATGGATTCTTCAGATATTTACATTTTTGGATAGCTGGAGACATTTCTTAACCGATAGCAGTTCAAAACTGTGGAATTTAGAAACTTTGTCGCTCTCATTTTTTTGGTGAAAAATGGAACATTTTCAAAATTTTCTATTTTTTTTTATTTTTGGGAATTTTGAAATTTCAGTTATATTTTTGGATAGCTGACATCAATCCGATTCCAACAATATAAGTTTTGTTCTGAAATGTTGACTTTGATTTTTCACTTTTTTTCGCATTTTGGTCAAATCGTAGAGTTCTTATTTTTTTAAAACGGCTCCAACGATTTTTCTAAAATTTATAGAATATGAAGTCGAAGGTCCAAACTAGTTCATGAACTATAAATGAAAATCCTCTAATCACCGGAAGTAGTCAAGACATTTATCCAAACTTTGACAAAATTGTGAAAAATGGGTGCCTGTGCGGAAAATGCGATGTATCAATTGTCTTCATGTCGATTAGTTAAAGTTTTATATCGTTTAATAGCCAATTGAATTGTCTATCGGATGGTACTAAAGCGGCATGTTTCTATCAAAAATTTAAAAAGTTATGTGACTTTGGAAAGTAAGGTATTTTGCGATTTCGAGCAACTTTAGACGCATGTTTCTCGGAAAGTCTCCAAACGATTTTTTAAAAACTTTCTCAATCGAGAGATAAATGGGTACTCTGTTGTGAGAAACCACTGTATCATTTTTTGAAATGTCAGGGGTAGCCGAAAAATGAGATCGAAAATCGAAAACGTCGTATTTTTACGATTTGGAGCATTTTTAGAGGTCTATTTCTCGAAAAGTCAACATAATATTTTTTTGAAACTTCTTCTACAGAGAGGCCTATCAGGAGTGTTATATATAAAACCATTGTACAACAGTTCCAAATTTCAGGAGTAGCAGAACAAAGGGATCGAAAATTGAACACGGCACCTTTCATTGTTAAGCGAAACATAAGTAGGGGATACAATCTGTACGTTTTGTCAACGTATAGAGTCTATTCAAGAGTGCTTTTATCAGTGATGATATTTGAACTGAAATTATTTCAACTATGAGTGTTTTCTTCTTTCCAAAATATGGGTTTAGTGACCCTGTAACAGAAATAGTTGATTGCTGTGTGTAATAATTAGCCTTTGAATTAATATTGTTGCTTCTGTGTCAAAATTATCTTATACCGGTAATCATCTGGACAGAAATCGACGGCTCGCGCTGTTTATAAGAAAGTTCAATTTATTAATCGTTTGCAGTAGTATCGTACAGTGGTATCGAATATTGCACCTGTGATAAAAGGCATGACGTTGTTTGAGCATGGACTCTATCTCTAATTAAACTTAAATTTTTATTAGTGACGTCAAATCTTTAACGTGCACGAAACCAGAAAATTGGCGATATTTCATTGAATATTCAATCAATTTTTGAACCAGTTACATATTTGAGTAGCTGACATGAACGCGATTCCGAAGTCCCGTGTACACATTGGTCTGACCGTAAAAGATCCCTTGGCGGTTGGAATTCTATATAAAAGAAGACTAGCGCCGCGGTACGAGCATGTTTAGAGGTCATTTCGGGACTAACATATGGTTCATTATTTTAATAATTCGCTTGCGCGTAGGAGTCATTAGCAGTGGGAGGAAACCGGAGGACCCGGAGAAAAACCACGAGCTTGGACAGGCGACCCTACTCCTTGTAAGGTACAACCGAGGAATCGAAACCCCGCCAGTTAACTCAACGACAGACGGTATGATACAGCGCAGTCCCAAAGGCTAGCCTACCGTGCAAATTCCAGCCAGCATAATGAATCTATATAAGAAACATTTATTCCTACTGGCGATTTACAAACAGTCCCCAAGGATAGCCTACCGTGTAATTTCCAGCCAGCATAATGTATCTATATAAGAGACATTTATTCCTACTGGCGATTTACAAATATTGCATGAAGAAATTCAATTCATGAGAATAGAAACACGACTAATGCACAGTATCATATTGATTATAAAAGTACAATGTATATATTGGTTACACTATATATGTCACAAAACACCAATCATTAGATAATAATAATTATTTACTAATTATATAAATCATTTTAAGAGGTAGGAGTTATCCGTTGTTTAATTTAACAGTTATATAACTACTTTTCTCGGAAAAGCCGCCAATGATTTCTTTCAAACTTGCTCAATCGAGATTCTACTGGGTAGTGTATTGTGTGAAACCCTTGTACAATTTTTCTAATTGTCATGGGTAGCCCAAAAAAGAGATCGAAAATTGAAAACAGCGTATTTTTACGAGTTGGAGCATGTTTAGGGGTCAATATCTGAGTTATGCTAGAGTGTGGTTTTTTTTTGTTTTTTTTTTTGGGGGGGGGAGTGGTGGGGATAGTCTTTTGTCATATATCTGGCGATCGTGTGACGCCTTTGCGACCGTGAAAGCCTTCAGCATTGCGCGCAATTCTAGTTAGGCTTTCACCTTCGGTGAAAGGCTATTGTTATTACTAAGATTAATATTATTATTATTATTTTTTTTCTTGGGGGAAGCTAGATCTCAGCAACTATAAGAGATAGAGGTTTGAAATTTGATTTTCTGTCGGAAAAGTGGTGTGCAGCTACTGCTTAAAGCTATTTCGAAATTTGTGCGCATAGCGGAAATGCGTCAAATCTTTAACGTGCACGAAAATTGAAAATCGGCCATTATTCTCTTAATTCTCAATGGATTCTCCAGATATTTACATTTTTGGATAGCTGGAGACATTTCTGAGCAGATAGCAGTTCAAAACTGTGGAAATTAGAACTTTTGTTGCTCTAATTTTTTTGGTGAAAAATGGAAAATTTTCAAAATTTTTCAATTTTTTTATTTTTGGGAATTTTTAAATTTCAGTTATATTTTTGGATAGCTGACATCAATCCGATTCCAACAATATAAATTTTTTTCTGAAATATTGACTTTGATTTTTCACTTTTTTTCGCATTTTGGTCAAATCGTAGAGTTCTTATTTTTTTAAAACGGCTCCAACGATTTTTCTGAAACTTCAGGAATATGAAGTCGAAGGACCAGACCAGTCCATGAACTATAAATGAAAATCCCCTAATCACCGGAAGTAGTCAAGAAAGGTATCCAAACTTTGACAAAATTGTGAAAAATGGGTGTCTGCGCGGAAAATGCGATGTATCAACAGGGTTCTTGTCGTTTAGTTAAAGTTTTATATCGTTTAATAGCCAATTGAATTGTCTATCAGATGTTTCTTCAGCGACAAGTTTCTATCAAAAACTAAAAAAGTTATGTGACTTTGAAAAGTAAGGTATTTTGCGATTTCGAGCAAATTTAGACGCATGTTTCTCGGAAACGCCACCTACAATTTTTTTTAAACTTTCTCAGTCGAGAGTCTAATGAGTAGTGTATCTTGTGAACACATTGTACAATTTCTCTAATTGTCATGGGTAGCCGAAAACAGAGATCAAAAATCGAAAACGTCGTATTTTTACGATTTGGAGCATTTTTAGAGGCCTATTTCTCGAAAAGTCAACATAATTCTTTTTTGGAACTTCTTCTACAGAGAGGCCTATCGGTAGGGTTATACATAAAACGATTTTACAATAGTCCCCAATATCAGGTGTAGCAGAACAAAGGGATCGAAAATTGAACACGGCACCTTTCATTGGTAAGCGAAACATAAGTCGGGGATACAATCTGTACGTTTTGTCAACGTATAGAGCCAATTCAAGAGTGCTTTTATCAGTGATGATATTTGAACTAAAATTATTTCAACTATGAGTGTTTTCTTCTATCCAAAATATGTGTTTAGTGACCCTGTAACAGAAATAGTTGATAGCTGTGTGTAATAATTAGTCTTTGAATTAATATTGTTGCTTCTTTGTCAAATTTATCTTATACCGGTAATCATCTGGACAGAAATCGACGGCTAGCGCTGTTTATAAGAAAGTCCAATTTGTTAAGCGGTTGCAGTAGTATCGTACAGTAGTATCGAATATTGCACCTATGATAAAAGGCATGACGTTGTTTGGGAAAAAAACTCTATCTGTATTAGTGACGTCAAATCTTTAACGTGCACGAAACCAGAAAATTGGCGATATTTCATTGATTTATTTTTTTTTTATTTCAACAATTCGCTTCCGCGTAGGGGTCTTTAGCAGTTGAAGGAAACCGGAGGACCCGGAGAAAACACACGAGTTTAGACATGCGACATACTCCTTGTCACGTTCAACTGGGGAATCGAAACCCAGCCAGTTGACTCAATAACAGACCGTATGATACAGCGCAGTCCCAAAGGCTGTAGCCTACCGTGCAAATTCCAGCCAGCATAATGTATCTATATAAGAAACATTTATTCCTACTGGCAATTTACAAACAGTCCCCAAGGCTAGCCTACCGTGTAATTTCCAGCCAGCATAATGTATCTATATAAGAGACATTTATTCCTACTGGCGATTTACAAATTTTGCATGAAGAAATTAAATTCATAAGAACAGAAACACGACTAATGCACAGTATCATATTGATTATAAAAGTACAATGTATATATTGGTTACACTATATATGTCACAAAACAACAATCATTAGATAATAATAATTATTTACTAATTATAAAAATCATTTTAACAGGTAGGAGTTATCCGTTGTTTAATTTAACAGTTATATAATTACTTTTCTCGGGAAAGCCGCCAATGATTTCTTTCAAACTTGCTCAATCGAGATTCTACTGGGTAGTGTATTGTGTGAAACCCTTGTACAATTTTTCTAATTGTCATGGGTAGCCCAAAAAAGAGATCGAAAATTGAAAACAGCGTATTTTTACGAGTTGGAGCATGTTTAGGGGTCAATATCTGAGTTATGCTAGAGTGTGTTTTTTTATTTTTTTTTTGGTGGGGGGGGGAGTGGTGGGGATAATCTTTTGTCATATATCTGGCGATCGTGTGACGCCTTTGCGACCGTGAAAGCCTTCAGCATTGCGCGCAATTCTAGTAGGTAATTGGTTTTACCAAAAACCAATTACAAAACGCGTTATACGTGTAACTAAAATGGGGGAGACTAAATCTCAGAAACTATTTGAACGAATGTATTGAAACTCTGGAATCGATTTATCTGTTTGATGTATTAGTGCTTAAATATAAAATGACATTTCTAAACGGTCCGGCTTTTGTAGAATCTTTAACGTGCACGAAAATTGAAAATGGGCCATAATTCTGTTAATTCTTAATCGATGTTTCAGATAGTTACATTTTTGGATAGCTGGATACATTTCTGAGCAGATAGCAATTCAAAAACGTCGAATTTAGAAACTTTGTCGCTTTCATTTTCTGGATGAATATTGGAAAATGTTCAAAAATTTTGTAAAATTTTTATTTTTTGGAATTTTTATATTATGATTACATTTTTGGATAGCTGGCGAAGATCCGATTTTAACGATATAAAAACAATTCTGAAATGTTAACTTTGATTTTTCACTTTTTTTCGAATTTTGGTCAAATCGTAGAGTTCTTATTTTTTTAAAACGGCTCCAACGATCTTTCTGAAACTTCAGGAATATGAAGTCGAAGGACCAGACCAGTCCATGAACTATAAATGAAAATCCCCTAATCACCGGAAGTAGTCAAGAAAGGTATCCAAACTTTGACAAAATTGTGAAAAATGGGTGTCTGTGCGGAAAATGCGATGTATCAACAGTGTTCTTGTCGTTTAGTTAAAGTTTTATATCATTTAATAGCCCATTGAATTGTCTATCAGATGGTTCTTCAGCGACAAGTTTCTATCAAAAACTAAAAAAGTTATGTGACTTTGAAAAGTAAGGTATTTTGCGATTTCGAGCAAATTTAGACGCATGTTTCTCGGAAACGCCACCTACAATTTTTTTAAAACTTTCTCAGTCGAGAGTCTAATGAGTAGTGTATCTTGTGAACACATTGTACAATTTCTCTAATTGTCATGGGTAGCCGAAAACAGAGATCAAAAATCGAAAACGTCGTATTTTTACGATTTGGAGCATTTTTAGAGGCCTATTTCTCGAAAAGTTAAAATAATTCTTTTTTGGAACTTCTTCTACAGAGAGGCCTATCAGTAGTGTTATATATAAAACCATTGTACAACAGTTCCAAATTTCAGGAGTAGCAGAACAAAGGGATCGAAAATTGAACACGGCACCTTTCATTGTTAAGCGAAACATAAAGAGGGGATACAATCTGTACGTTTTGTCAACGTATAGAGCCAATTCAAGAGTGCTTCTATCAGTGATGATATTTGAACTAAAATTATTTCAACTATGAGTGTTTTCTTCTATCCAAAATATGGGTATAGTGACCCTGTAATATAAATAGTTGATAGCTGTGTGTAATAATTAGTCTTTGAATTAATATTGTTGCTTCTTTGTCAAATTTATCTTATACCGGTAATCATCTGGACAGAAATCGACGGTTCGCGCTGTTTATAAGAAAGTCCAATTTGTTAAGCGGTTGCAGTAGTATCGAATATTGCACCTATGATAAAAGGCATGACGTTGTTTGGGAAAAAACTCTATCTGTATTAGTGACGTCAAATCTTTAACGTGCACGAAACCAGAAAATTGGCGATATTTCATTGATTTATTTTTTTTTTATTTCAACAATTCGTTTCCGCGTAGGTGTCTTTAGCAGTTGAAGGAAACCGGAGGACCCTGAGAAAACACACGAGTTTAGACATGCGACATACTCCTTGTCACGTTCAACTGGGGAATCGAAACCCAGACAGTTGACTCAATGACAGACCGTATGATACAGCGCAGTCCCAAAGGCTGTAGCCTACCGTGCAAATTCCAGCCAGCATAATGTATCTATATAAGAAACAATTATTCCTACTGGCGATTTACAAACAGTCCCCAAGGCTAGCCTACCGTGTAATTTCTAGCCAGCATAATGTATCTATATAAGAGACATTTATTCCTACTGGCGATTTACAAATTTTGCATGAAGAAATTAAATTCATAAGAACAGAAACACGACTAATGCACAGTATCATATTGATTATAAAAGTACAATGTATATATTGGTTACACTATATATGTCACAAAACAACAATCATTAGATAATAATAATTATTTACTAATTATTAAATCATTTTAAGAGGTAGGAGTTATCCGTTGTTTAATTTAACAGTTATATAATTACTTTTCTCGGAAAAGCCGCCAATGATTTCTTTCAAACTTGCTCAATCGAGATTCTACTGGGTAGTGTATTGTGTGAAACCCTTGTACAATTTTTCTAATTGTCATGGGTAGCCCAAAAAAGAGATCGAAAATTGAAAACAGCGTATTTTTACGAGTTGGAGCATGTTTAGGGGTCAATATCTGAGTTATGCTAGAGTGTGGGGTTTTTTTTGGGGGTGGGGGGGGAGTGGTGGGGATAGTCTTTTGTCATATATCTGGCGATCGTGTGACGCCTTTGCGACCGTGAAAGCCTTCAGCATTGCGCGCAATTCTAGTTAGGCTTTCACCTTCGGTGAAAGACTATTGTTTTTACTAGGTATTATTATTAAGCTTTCATATTACATATGAAAGCTTATTGTTTCTGTTAAGATTATTATTGTTATTTTTTTTTTGTGTTTTGTCCACAAATCGGATTTCTCAGAATCTAACAATAGGATCGTTCTGAAACTTTTACCTATCCCCCCAAAAATGGGTGGTGGCTGTTGATTAAATATATTTTCAAAACGTTTTACGAATCCGAAATCACCGAATTTTACGAAGGAATGCATTTGACCTACAATGCTGTAACTTTGTGACTATTTGACCTATTTTACTAATTCTTTTTTCTTTGAGTATCTTGAAACATTTACTTCAAATCTGCAATTTCGGATTTTGGCATTTCGAAAATTCGTCGCTGTCATTTCGAACCGGAAGTTATTACCAATTTGACAACTTCTTTAATAGTTGTGCGATTTTCGTGAAATTTAGAATGTTAGTAGATATTGCCAATGCGACTTCAGTGATGTCCTTGGAAATTTTCTAAATTATCTCCCCTTGGTGAAATTAAGGATCAAAGTTTTCAAAAAAATCGTCGAAATATAGGTCAGAATGACCTAAAAAAAAAATTCGATACTAGACAAGTAATTACTGATTCGTACACAAAATATGGAGTTTGTCGATCGAACCGGAAGTGCCACCATCTTTAAACGTGAAAAATCAAAAAGGCTTTTTTGCTATTTTACTTACAGACTCGGGCGTCATATTTTCGGAATCCTGGAAGGAATGCCTAAAAATCTATCGGATCAGAATTTTGATTTCGGTCACGTGATGGTCACCATTTTGAATTGAAAATGAAAAATAGAAGCAATTTGAAGGGCCGGGACTTTGGAACACAAGAACTCTCCTTCTAATTAAGCTAGAATGTTCAAACTTGGTGTAGGCGTTCACTAGGTCAATGTCATGATTGAGTTCAAAGATGAGCATTTTTTGCCTAGGGTAAGCAGAGATAAGCATGTTGATTTGTTGATTCTTTAGGGCACGATAACTTCGGTTATAATGAAGGGAGGGCCGTGAAACTTTTGTCAATAGAGAGTCTAATAGCTAGCCTGTTGTGTGAAATCATTGTATCATTTTTTTTTAAATATCAGGGATAGCCGAAAAAAAGAGATTGGAAATCCAAAAAGACGTATCTTTACAATTTGGAGTATGTTTAGAGGTCTTTCTCGTAAAGTCAACATAATATTTGTTGGGAAATTCTTCTACAAAGAGTCTTATTGGTAGTCTTATATATGAAACCATCGATCAACAGTCCAACATATCAGGAGTAGAAGAACAAAAGGATCGAACATTAAAAACGGCACCCTTTCATTGTTGAGCGAAACATGCAGTGTGGGTGACTACAATCTACACATTTAGTCATCGTATAGAGCTTATTCAACAGTATCGAATTCCAACTGCTTAGGGATATTTTACGTGCACTCCAATGTGTACACGGGACCGTGGTTTTCGTCCCATCCAAACTAGACAGCTGTGCTTGTCAGGCTCTCCGTTCTGCCTCACTGACAAGGGGGAACCACGCCGGGAAATCGAGATGAACCCTCTCCGTGCAGAACTTTCAATTCAAGCCAAACTTTTATTGCATACGATTAAGCTGGTCAGTTGGAGCTTATTTTCAAAAGTTTTGTAATAATCGGTTGGTAATTAAAGTACCATGCACATTAAACTGTTAAAACAGAAAATTTCGCCCGGTTGAAATGTTTCTTGCTATAAGTCAGCAATTTTCCGAATTCAGGGAGGCTGAATGGCTGAATGGTTAGCATGTGCGCGCTGTATCGTAACGTCTGTCATTGAGTCAACGGGCGTCGTTTCGATCTTCAGGTTGCACGTGACATGGAATATGATGTCCAACCCCGTTTATTGCGAACGATTAAGCTGTTCAGGGGGAGCTTATTTTAAAAAGTTTTGTAATATTCGGTTGATAACTAAAGGTACCGTGCAAATTAAACTGTTAAAATAGAAAATTTGGCCCGGTTGAAATGTTTCTCGCTGTAGGTCAGCTAGAATGTTCAAACTTGGTGTAGACGTTCACTAGGTCATTGTCTTGATCGAGTTCACAGCAGAAATAACAGTGAAACGATCAACGAACTCATAGCAGAAATAACAGTGGAAAACTTAACGAATTCATAGCATAAATAGCAGAAATGAAATGGGGTTTTACGTCCTACTCTTCTGCACCTGACCTGGGCTAATGGAAGACTCGGCATACGCCATACAGTGTGCTATGAGGGAATTTTTGCCCGGGCAGCGGCGCTACGGCCTACTCTTATATCGAATTCCAACTGCCAAGGGATCTTTTACGTGCATTCCAATGTGTACACGGGACCTCGGTTTTTCGTCCCATCCGAACGGCTAGGCAGCTGTCCTTATCAGGCCCTCCTTCTGCATCACTGACAAAAGAAACCACGCCGGAAAATCGAGATGAGCTTTCTCGGCCAATGCAAGGATCGAACACCCGACCTCCAGGCTAACGAGCCAGCGCCTTGCCCACTTAGCCACTTTGATTCCCATAAATAGCAATGAAACGATCAACGAATTTATAGCAGTAATAACACTTCAACAATTAACGAATTCGTAGCAGAAATAACGGTGAAACAATTAACGAATTCGTAGCAGAAATAACAATGAAACGTTCAACGAAATCATAGCCGAAATAAGAGTGGAACAATCAACGAATTAATAGTAGACAAGTTCATAGTAGAAAAAACAGTGAAACAATGAACGAATCATAGCAGAAACCACCAGAAGGCTATCCATACACTGTGAAATTTGAAACCTAAATGGCCCGGCTAGGAACAATATCTACATGCCCGTAAAAGACTACTTAACAGTTGGAATTCGAAAGAAAAGACCGTAACGACGCTGTCCGATCAAAATTTAGTTAATTCAGTCGGCGCAGACAGATAGGTCGTTAAAACCATTTCTGTTCAGTTCATTCCATTTCCTTAAATCTATGAAAGTTGTGTGAATTGGGAATCGGGTATTACTCAACAGTTTCAGGGGAGATAAGCCGTCTTTGAGATTGGAAATCAATTTTTGATATCGACTGTGTATGATTGCTACTAGATCGATTGTGATTCAGGTTCTAATCAGTTTGGATTGAAGAATCGGGGTGGTATATGTGTGGGGTGGGGGTGGTGGCACAAGACGCTATATCCCATTCGCAACCACACACCTAACAAATGCAGGGTATAGGTTGCGATCAGTTCTTTCAAGATTTTCATATATTTAAGCCACTTTATTACACGCCTCATCTGAAAATGTCTGTTAGTGTAGATAAATGTTGACCAAATAACATCTTTCACCATTTTGACTTTCAGTTACAGAACTAGCATAGGGGCGTTTTAAGGTTTATCATGGCGGAGGCTGTACTATTTTGAGGGCCCTCTGTCGCGAGGGGAGGTTCTTGATTGATGATTGTCATGCCAATGCAATGGCTGCATTCTCATTCAGTAGTGGATTCGACAGTAACAGTGTATAGAAAACGATTGAGTTGGACTCGGGGGCCCTTTCCCTTGGCCCTAGGGACCCTTTTGTCATTCGTGGGACCCTTTTGTCTGTCTTTAGAGCCCTCCCTAACTAGGGTACATTTTCATTTTTCGCATCGGTTGTAGCATTTTTCTCCCGTTTTATTTTTTCAACTGCTTTGATTTTTTTCGCGGAGAGGCTGGCGCCTCCAGCGCCTCAGCTATAAAACGCTTTTGAACTAGCAGTACTATTGACATAATACCGTTTTTTCCAGTAATGGTAACTCACTCGTTTCTGCACTGAATAACCATGACACGGAGAGAGAGAGAGAGAGAGAGAGAGAGAGAGAGGGTTTAACGTCCACTCGACGCAAACTAGGTCATTTTGGGACTAACATATGGTTTAATTTTATTTCAATAATCTGCTTGCGCATATTAACAGTGGGAGGAAACCGCAGGTCCCGGGGTAAACCCAGGAGATTGGACAGGCGAGATTGTAGGTTAGGGTTAGGGTAAGCGCTAAGGTTAGGTCTTGGGTTAGGATTAGGATTAGCGATATCTCTATTTACATCTCGTGACCTTTGACCAAACGTAATGAAGACAGGATGTGACGTATATATGCACATTGAGGTTATCAAGCTATAGACCGGACTAGTAGTAAGCTATAAACGGATAAATAACAAGAGTTTATATGTATATTATTTTATTAAATTTATATATACCTTAACTCCCTGATTTACATATATACATTATGCATGAACAATAGAAACTATATACTAGTATTTATAAGTATTAAAGCTATGGTAATATTATGCTATCAAATAGCCGTATTGTCTTAATATTTGTTGTAACCGCAACCTTGATAGTTATTGTAAGAAGGATAACGGTTGTAGTTGTTGTATCCGTTACCGTATCCGTTGTTATTGTAGTTGTTATATCCCTTCCCATATTCGTTGTTATTGTGGCCATTGTTGTAACCGTTGTTGTAATTGTAGGGGCCGTTGTAACTATTGTATCCTTTATTATTGTATTGGTTGTACTTGTATAGTCCGTTGTTGTATCGGTTGTATGGCCCGTTGTTGTACCCGTTGTAGTTGTATGATTGTTTGTAAGCTCCAATCTTTCCATGTCCAACAAGTCCGTTTCCAATTATACCGTGTCCGATACCGTTACCAACGATATCATGACCAATTCCGTGTCCAACAATACCGTGTCCGATACCGTTACCAACGATGTCATGCCCAATGCCGTTACCAATCTTTCCATGTCCAATAAGTCCGTGTCCGATTCCGTTTCCAATGATACCATGTCCGATACCGTTACCAAAGATACCATGACCAATTCCGTTTCCAACAATACCGTGTCCGATACCGTTACCAACGATGCCATGCCCAATGCCGTTACCAATCTTTCCATGTCCAATAAGTCCGTGTCCGATTCCGTTTCCAATGATACCATGTCCGATACCGTTACCAACGATACCATGACCAATTCCGTTTCCAACAATACCGTGTCCGATACCGTTACCAACAATACCATGACCAATTCCGTTACTAATAACACCGACTTTGCCAACAGCTACTATTCCGTGTCTGAGTCGGTTTCCTTGGATACCATGTCTAATACCATGGTTGAGTCCGTTGCCAATAGCTCCTACACCAACAAGACCATGTCCAACACCGGCATGTCCTCTTCCAAATCCTTTACCATTTCCGTTTCCAAAGACACCAACACCATGTCCGAAACCGTGTCCGATTTTAGCATCGATGTATTGGGAAGCAGCTACTGTCAAACAGACAGCGAAAGCGACGAAAGCCTGAAAAAGAAAAAAAAAACATGTGTTTTACAGAAATAGCCGTAGATTTGATTCCATACTAAAAAAAAAATCGCGAGGGTTTATTTATTTATAACCAAAAACTTGACAATCAAGAAATTTTACTGTGCCGCCATTATTTAGTACATGATCGAGTTTTGGCGTTACCAGGCAAAATCACAAATAATGTTCAACTCTGGGTAATAATTTACACTTTTTATAATTTACCGTTCTGGCCCTATGAATATAAAACTGCCTTTAATACAATGTCAAGGGCGATAAGCAATAATACAACAGTGACGATGCAATACCATGTTCAACCCTCGATTTCTACCAGTTTTAAATTTAAAGATGGACCTATGGGTATGAATGCCAAGTGCGATAAGCAATCATATAAAAATTTAGTATGTAATGAAACTTATTAGTGCTATACCAAATTAGATATCAGGTTTCTTGTCCAGAAAGTTCAAGTATATCCCATCTGGGTCACGATCCTTGTCACTACATACCGCTAATGGGAAGTATTGAAGATTATTTAGTCAACAAGTTAAATTTACTCTCTGTAGATTGTTACAATGTTTTACTGTATTAGCCCAGTCTGTACAGAACAGAGGGGCGAAAAAGCAAGTCCCATTTAAGATTTCAGGGACCGGGTATGCTTATCTTAAAACTTCAAAGATTTGAAATCTTATACGGAGTAGGGCAAAAGTCCTACTTTATACACCGACTGGACCATTGAAGACAAACAGATAGATTTTGCCCGGACATCTATATTATGATATACTCTATCAAGGAATCTCTTACGTGCACGCCAATGTGTACACTGAACATTGCTTTTCGTCCCATCCTGACAATTAGACACTATTCCCTGTCAGACCGGGCAGACCTACTGTCCTGTACAGCTAACAAGGGCAGTCAAGCCTGTACAATTGACTTTCTGGTCAAACCCCGGGAGAGAGCCCAAGACCTACTGGTTAGTTAATCAGTGTCTCTTATCACTGAGCCACCATGATCCCCATACATTAAAAACATGGAGTTCGTAGATGAGCATTTTATGCTTAGGGTAAGCAGAGATAAGCAATTAGATTGGTTGATGATTTCGGACACTTTCACTTCAGTCAGAGTGATGAAACTTGGTGTATAGTTTCATTACATCAATACCTTGAATACGTTCGACAATGAGCATTGTCTGCCCTGGATAAGCAGAGCGATGAGCAATTTGATTGGTCGAGAATTTGAAACAAAATAACTCTCCTTCTTATTGGGGCAGAATGTTCAATCTTGGTGAAGGCGTTCATTAGGTCAGTGCCATGAAGGAGTGCGAAGATGAGCATTGTCTGCTTACAGTAAGCAGAGATAAGCAATCTGATTGATTGATTCTTTGGGGCACGATAACTTTGGTTATAATGAAGTGAGAGTGACAAAATTCCAAATATAGATTCATTATGTCATTACCTTGACTAAGTTTGATGTTGAGAATTTCTGCGTAGATTTAGGAGCAATAAGCAATTTGACTGATCACATTGGAACATAACACCTCTGTTTTTAATTAAGGTAGAATTTGAACCGGTTGAATTGTTTCTCGTTATAATTCTTTTTCCTTTTTAAGATTCTTTATATAACTCATGAGATGCGACAGAAACTGACCGTGAATATGAAAGCTTTAATATCTGCTTAGCAGATCTAGTTCTTATTATTTTTTTTTGGGGGGAAGCTATATCTCAGGAACTATAAGAGATAGAGGTCTGAAGTTTGGTTTTCTCCCGTGAAAATGGGTGGTGGCTAGTGCTTAAATGTAAAATGAAATTTGTGCGCATAGCGGAAATGCGTCAAATCTTTAACGTGCACGGAAATTGAAAATCGGCTCTTATTCTCTTAATTCTCAATGGATTCTTCAGATATTTACATTTTTGGATAGCTGGAGACATTTCTTAACCGATAGCAGTTCAAAACTGTGGAATTTAGAAACTTTGTCGCTCTCATTTTTTTGGTGAATAATGGAAAATTTTCAAAATTTTTTATTTTTTTTTATTTTTGGGAATTTTGAAATTTCAGTTATATTTTTGGATAGCTGACATCAATCCGATTCCAACAATATAAGTTTTGTTCTGAAATGTTGACTTTGATTTTTCACTTTTTTTCGCATTTTGGTCAAATCGTAGAGTTCTTATTTTTTTAAAACGGCTCCAACGATTTTTCTAAAATTTATAGAATATGAAGTCGAAGGTCCAAACTAGTTCATGAACTATAAATGAAAATCCCCTAATCACCGGAAGTAGTCAAGAAAGGTATCCAAACTTTGACAAAATTGTGAAAAATGGGTGTCTGCGCGGAAAATGCGATGTATCAACAGGGTTCTTGTCGTTTAGTTAAAGTTTTATATCGTTTAATAGCCAATTGAATTGTCTATCAGATGTTTCTTCAGCGACAAGTTTCTATCAAAAACTAAAAAAGTTATGTGACTTTGAAAAGTAAGGTATTTTGCGATTTCGAGCAAATTTAGACGCATGTTTCTCGGAAACGCCACCTACAATTTTTTTAAAACTTTCTCAGTCGAGAGTCTAATGAGTAGTGTATCTTGTGAACACATTGTACAATTTCTCTAATTGTCATGGGTAGCCGAAAACAGAGATCAAAAATCGAAAACGTCGTATTTTTACGATTTGGAGCATTTTTAGAGGCCTATTTCTCGAAAAGTCAACATAATTCTTTTTTGGAACTTCTTCTACAGAGAGGCCTATCGGTAGGGTTATACATAAAACGATTTTACAATAGTCCCCAATTTCAGGAGTAGCAGAACAAAGGGATCGAAAATTGAACACGGCACCTTTCATTGGTAAGCGAAACATAAGTCGGGGATACAATCTGTACGTTTTGTCAACGTATAGAGCCAATTCAAGAGTGCTTTTATCAGTGATGATATTTGAACTAAAATTATTTCAACTATGAGTGTTTTCTTCTATCCAAAATATGTGTTTAGTGACCCTGTAACAGAAATAGTTGATAGCTGTGTGTAATAATTAGTCTTTGAATTAATATTGTTGCTTCTTTGTCAAATTTATCTTATACCGGTAATCATCTGGACAGAAATCGACGGCTAGCGCTGTTTATAAGAAAGTCCAATTTGTTAAGCGGTTGCAGTAGTATCGTACAGTAGTATCGAATATTGCACCTATGATAAAAGGCATGACGTTGTTTGGGAAAAAACTCTATCTGTATTAGTGACGTCAAATCTTTAACGTGCACGAAACCAGAAAATTGGCGATATTTCATTGATTTATTTTTTTTATTTCAACAATTCGCTTACGCGTAGGGGTCTTTAGCAGTTGAAGGAAACCGGAGGACCCGGAGAAAACACACGAGTTTAGACATGCGATATACTCCTTGTCACGTTCAACTGGGGAATCGAAACCCAGCCAGTTGACTCAATGACAGACCGTATGATACAGCGCAGTCCCAAAGGCTGTAGCCTACCGTGCAAATTCCAGCCAGCATAATGTATCTATATAAGAAACATTTATTCCTACTGGCGATTTACAAACAGTCCCCAAGGCTAGCCTACCGTGTAATTTCCAGCCAGTATAATGTATCTATTATAAGAGACATTTATTCCTACTGGCGATTTACAAATTTTGCATGAAGAAATTAAATTCATAAGAACAGAAACACGACTAATGCACAGTATCATATTGATTATAAAAGTACAATGTATATATTGGTTACACTATATATGTCACAAAACAACAATCATTAGATAATAATAATTATTTACTAATTATATAAATCATTTTAAGAGGTAGGAGTTATCCGTTGTTTAATTTAACAGTTATATAATTACTTTTCTCGGAAAAGCCGCCAATGATTTCTTTCAAACTTGCTCAATCGAGATTCTACTGGGTAGTGTATTGTGTGAAACCCTTGTACAATTTTTCTAATTGTCATGGGTAGCCCAAAAAGAGATCGAAAATTGAAAACAGCGTATTTTTACGAGTTGGAGCATGTTTAGGGGTCAATATCTGAGTTATGCTAGAGTGTGGGGTTTTTTTGGGGGGGTGGGGGGGAGTGGTGGGGATAGTCTTTTGTCATATATCTGGCGATCGTGTGACGCCTTTGCGACCGTGAAAGCCTTCAGCATTGCGCGCAATTCTAGTAGGTAATTGGTTTTACCAAAAACCAATTACAAAACGCGTTATACGTGTAACTAAAATGGGGGAGACTAAATCTCAGAAACTATTTTAACGAATGTATTGAAACTCTGGAATCGACTTAGCTGTTTGATGTATTAGTGCTTAAATATAAAATGACATTTCTAACCGGTCCGGCTTTTGTAGAATCTTTAACGTGCACGAAAATTGAAAATGGGCCATAATTCTGTTAATTCTTAATCGATGTTTCAGATAGTTACATTTTTGGATAGCTGGATACATTTCTGAGCAGATAGCAATTCAAAAACGTCGAATTTAGAAACTTTGTCGCTTTCATTTTCTGGATGAATATTGGAAAATTTTCAAAATTTTTGTAAAATTTTTATTTTTTGGAATTTTTATATTATGATTACATTTTTGGATAGCTGGCGAAGATACGATTTTAACGATATAAAAACAATTCTGAAATGTTAACTTTGATTTTTCACTTTTTTTCGAATTTTGGTCAAATCGTAGAGTTCTTATTTTTTTAAAACGGCTCCAACGATCTTTCTGAAACTTCAGGAATATGAAGTCAAAGGACCAAACCAGTCCATGAACTATAAATTAAAATCCTCTAATCACCGGAAGTAGTCAAGAAATGTATCCGAACTTTGACAAAATTTAGAAAAATGGGTACCTGTGCGGAAATTGCGATGTATCAATTGCGTTTTTGCCGATTAGTTAAAGTTTTATATCATTTAATAGCCAATTGAATTGTCTATCGGGTGGTACTAAAGCGACAAGTTTCTATCAAAAACTAAAAAAGATGTGTGACTTTGAAAAGTAAGGTATTTTGCGATTTCGAACAACTTTAGACGCATGTTTCTCGGAAACGCCCTGAAAGCTTTTTTTAAAACTTTCTCAGTCGAGAGACTAATGGATACTCTGTTGTGTGGAACCACTGTATCATTTTTTGAAATGTCTGGGGTAGCCGAAAAAAGAGATCGAAAATTGAAAACGGGGTATTTTTACGAGTTGGAGCATGTTTAGGGGTCAATATTTTAGTTATGCTAGAGTGTGGGGTTTTTGGGGGTGGGGGAGTGGTGGGGATAGTCTTTTGTCATGCATCTGGCGATCGTGTGACGCCTTGGCGTCAGTGAAAGCCTTAAGCATTGCGCGCAATTCTAGTTAGGCTTTCACCTTCGGTGAAAGGCTATTGTTATTACTAAGATTAATATTATTATTATTTTTTTTCTTGGGGGAAGCTAGATCTCAGCAACTATAAGAGATAGAGGTTTGAAATTTGATTTTCTGTCGGAAAAGTGGTGTGCAGCTACTGCTTAAAGCTATTTCCAAATTTGTGCGCATAGCGGAAATGCGTCAAATCTTTAACGTGCACGAAAATTGAAAATCGGTCATTATTCTCTTAATTCTCAATGGATTCTTCAGATATTTACATTTTTGGATAGCTGGAGACATTTCTGAGCAGATAGCAGTTCAAAACTGTGGAAATTAGAACTTTTGTCGCTCTAATTTTTTTGGTGAAAAATGGAAAATTTTCAAAATTTTTCAATTTTTTTATTTTTGGGAATTTTTAAATTTCAGTTATATTTATGGATAGCTGACATCAATCCGATTCCAACAATATAAATTTTTTTCTGAAATATTGACTTTGATTTTTCAATTTTTTTCGCATTTTGGTCAAATCGTAGAGTTCTTATTTTTTTAAAACGGCTCCAACGATTTTTCTGAAACTTCAGGAATATGAAGTCGAAGGACCAGACCAGTCCATGAACTATAAATGAAAATCCCCTAATCACCGGAAGTAGTCAAGAAAGGTATCCAAACTTTGACAAAATTGTGAAAAATGGGTGTCTGCGCGGAAAATGCGATGTATCAACAGGGTTCTTGTCGTTTAGTTAAAGTTTTATATCGTTTAATAGCCAATTGAATTGTCTATCAGATGTTTCTTCAGCGACAAGTTTCTATCAAAAACTAAAAAAGTTATGTGACTTTGAAAAGTAAGGTATTTTCCGATTTCGAGCAAATTTAGACGCATGTTTCTCGGAAACGCCACCTACAATTTTTTTAAAACTTTCTCAGTCGAGAGTCTAATGAGTAGTGTATCTTGTGAACACATTGTACAATTTCTCTAATTGTCATGGGTAGCCGAAAACAGAGATCAAAAATCGAAAACGTCGTATTTTTACGATTTGGAGCATTTTTAGAGGCCTATTTCTCGAAAAGTCAAAATAATTCTTTTTTGGAACTTCTTCTACAGAGAGGCCTATCAGTAGTGTTATATATAAAACCATTGTACAACAGTTCCAAATTTCAGGAGTAGCAGAACAAAGGGATCGAAAATTGAACACGGCACCTTTCATTGTTAAGCGAAACATAAAGAGGGGATACAATCTGTACGTTTTGTCAACGTATAGAGCCAATTCAAGAGTGCTTCTATCAGTGATGATATCTGAACTAAAATTATTTCAACTATGAGTGTTTTCTTCTATCCAAAATATGGGTATAGTGACCCTGTAATAGAAATAGTTGATAGCTGTGTGTAATAATTAGTCTTTGAATTAATATTGTTGCTTCTTTGTCAAATTTATCTTATACCGGTAATCATCTGGACAGAAATCGACGGCTCGCGCTGTTTATAAGAAAGTCCAATTTGTTAAGCGGTTGCAGTAGTATCGAATATTGCACCTATGATAAAAGGCATGACGTTGTTTGGGAAAAAAACTCTATCTGTATTAGTGACATCAAATCTTTTACGTTGCAGGAAACCAGAAAATTGGCGATATTTCATTGATTTATTTTTTTTTTATTTCAACAATTCGCTTCCGCGTAGGGGTCTTTAGCAGTTGAAGGAAACCGGAGGACCCGGAGAAAACACACGAGTTTAGACATGCGACAATACTCCTTGTCACGTTCAACTGGGGAATCGAAACCCAGCCAGTTGACTCAATAACAGACCGTATGATACAGCGCAGTCCCAAAGGCTGTAGCCTACCGTGCAAATTCCAGCCAGCATAATGTATCTATATAAGAAACATTTCTTCCTACTTGCAATTTACAAACAGTCGCCAAGGATAGCCTACCGTGTAATTTCCAGCCAGCATAATGTATCTATATAAGAGACATTTATTCCTACTGGCGATTTACAAATTTTGCATGAAGAAATTAAATTCATAAGAACAGAAACACGACTAATGCACAGTATCATATTGATTATAAAAGTACAATGTATATATTGGTTACACTATATATGTCACAAAACAACAATCATTAGATAATAATAATTATTTACTAATTATAAAAATCATTTTAAGAGGTAGGAGTTATCCGTTGTTTAATTTAACAGTTATATAATTACTTTTCTCGGGAAAGCCGCCAATGATTTCTTTCAAACTTGCTCAATCGAGATTCTACTGGGTAGTGTATTGTGTGAAACCCTTGTACAATTTTTCTAATTGTCATGGGTAGCCCAAAAAAGAGATCGAAAATTGAAAACAGCGTATTTTTACGAGTTGGAGCATGTTTAGGGGTCAATATCTGAGTTATGCTAGAGTGTGTTTTTTATTTTTTTTGGGGGGGGGCGGGAGTGGTGGGGATAGTCTTTTGTCATATATCTGGCGATCGTGTGACGCCTTTGCGACCGTGAAAGCCTTCAGCATTGCGCGCAATTCTAGTTAGGCTTTCACCTTCGGTGAAAGACTATTGTTTTTACTAGGTATTATTATTCTTATTATTTTTTTTTTGGGGGAAGCTATATCTCAGGAACTATAAGAGATAGAGGTCTGAAGTTTGGTTTTCTCCCTTGAAAATGGGTGGTGGCTAGTGCTTAAATGTAAAATGAAATGTGTGCGCATAGCGGAAATGCGTCAAATCTTTAACGTGCACGGAAATTGAAAATCGGCTCTTATTCTCTTAATTCTCAATGGATTCTTCAGATATTTACATTTTTGGATAGCTGGAGACATTTCTTAACCGATAGCAGTTCAAAACTGTGGAATTTAGAAACTTTGTCGCTCTCATTTTTTTGGTGAAAAATGGAAAATTTTCAAAATTTTCTATTTTTTTTTATTTTTGGGAATTTTGAAATTTCAGTTATATTTTTGGATAGCTGACATCAATCCGATTCCAACAATATAAGTTTTGTTCTGAAATGTTGACTTTGATTTTTCACTTTTTTTCGCATTTTGGTCAAATCGTAGAGTTTTTAAAACGGCTCCAACGATTTTTCTAAAATTTATAGAATATGAAGTCGAAGGTCCAAACTAGTTCATGAACTATAAATGAAAATCCTCTAATCACCGGAAGTAGTCAAGACATTTATCCAAACTTTGACAAAATTGTGAAAAATGGGTGCCTGTGCGGAAAATGCGATGTATCAATTGTGTTCATGTCGATTAGTTAAAGTTTTATATCGTTTAATAGCCAATTGAATTGTCTATCGGATGGTACTAAAGCGGCATGTTTCTATCAAAAATTTAAAAAGTTATGTGACTTTGAAAAGTAAGGTATTTTGCGATTTCGAGCAAATTTAGACGCATGTTTCTCGGAAAGTCTCCCAACGATTTTTTAAAAACTTTCTCAATCGAGAGATAAATGGGTACTCTGTTGTGAGAAACCACTGTATCATTTTTTGAAATGTCAGGGGTAGCCGAAAAATGAGATCGAAAATCGAAAACGTCGTATTTTTACGATTTGGAGCATTTTTAGAGGTCTATTTCTCGAAAAGTCAACATAATATTTTTTTGAAACTTCTTCTACAGAGAGGCCTATCAGTAGTGTTATATATAAAACCCTTGTACAACAGTTCCAAATTTCAGGAGTAGCAGAACAAAGGGATCGAAAATTGAACACGGCACCTTTCATTGTTAAGCGAAACATAAGTAGGGGATACAATCTGTACGTTTTGTCAACGTATAGAGTCTATTCAAGAGTGCTTTTATCAGTGATGATATTTGAACTGAAATTATTTCAACTATGAGTGTTTTCTTCTTTCCAAAATATGGGTTTAGTGACCCTGTAACAGAAATAGTTGATTGCTGTGTGTAATAATTAGCCTTTGAATTAATATTGTTGCTTCTGTGTCAAAATTATCTTATACCGGTAATCATCTGGACAGAAATCGACGGCTTGCGCTGTTTATAAGAAAGTTCAATTTATTAATCGTTTACAGTAGTATCGTACAGTGGTATCGAATATTGCACCTGTGATAAAAGGCATGACGTTGTTTGAGCATGGACTCTATCTCTAATTAAACTTAAATTTTTATTAGTGACGTCAAATCTTTAACGTGCACGAAACCAGAAAATTGGCGATATTTCATTGAATATTCAATCAATTTTTGAACCAGTTACATATTTGAGTAGCTGACATGAACGCGATTCCGAAGTCCCGTGTACACATTGGTCTGACCGTAAAAGATCCCTTGGCGGTTGGAATTCTATATAAAAGAAGACTAGCGCCGCGGTACGAGCATGTTTAGAGGTCATTTCGGGACTAACATATGGTTCATTATTTTAATAATTCGCTTGCGCGTAGGAGTCATTAGCAGTGGGAGGAAACCGGAGGACCCGGAGAAAAACCACGAGCTTGGACAGGCGACCCTACTCCTTGTAAGGTACAACCGAGGAATCGAAACCCCGCCAGTTAACTCAATGACAGACGGTATGATACAGCGCAGTCCCAAAGGCTAGTCTACCGTGCAAATTCCAGCCAGCATAATGAATCTATATAAGAAACATTTATTCCTACTGGCGATTTACGAACAGTCCCCAAGGCTAGCCTACCGTGTAATTTCCAGCCAGCATAATGTATCTATATAAGAGACATTTATTCCTACTGGCGATTTACAAATATTGCATGAAGAAATTCAATTCATAAGAACAGAAACACGACTAATGCACAGTATCATATTGATTATAAAAGTACAATGTATATATTGGTTACACTATATATGTCACAAAACACCAATCATTAGATAATAATAATTATTTACTAATTATATAAATCATTTTAAGAGGTAGGAGTTATCCGTTGTTTAATTTAACAGTTATATAATTACTTTTCTCGGAAAAGCCGCCAATGATTTCTTTCAAACTTGCTCAATCGAGATTCTACTGGGTAGTGTATTGTGTGAAACCCTTGTACAATTTTTCTAATTGTCATGGGTAGCCCAAAAAAGAGATCGAAAATTGAAAACAGCGTATTTTTACGAGTTGGAGCATGTTTAGGGGTCAATATCTGAGTTATGCTAGAGTGTGTTTTTTATTTTTATTTTTATTTGGGGGGGGGGGGGAGTGGTGGGGATAGTCTTTTGTCATATATCTGGCGATCGTGTGACGCCTTTGCGATCGTGAAAGCCTTCAGCATTGCGCGCAATTCTAGTTAGGCTTTCACCTTCGGTGAAAGACTATTGTTTTTACTAGGTATTATTATTCTTATTATTTTTTGGGGGGGGGAAGCTATATCTCAGGAACTATAAGAGATAGAGGTCTGAAGTTTGGTTTTCTCCAGTGAAAATGGGTGGTGGCTAGTGCTTAAATGTAAAATGAAATTTGTGCGCATATCGGAAATGCGTCAAATCTTTAACGTGCACGGAAATTGAAAATCGGCTCTTATTCTCTTAATTCTCAATGGATTCTTCAGATATTTACATTTTTGAATAGCTGGAGACATTTCTTAACCGATAGCAGTTCAAAACTGTGGAATTTAGAAACTTTGTCGCTCTCATTTTTTTGGTGAAAAATGGAAAATTTTCAAAATTTTCTATTTTTTTTATTTTTTGGAATTTTGAAATTTCAGTTATATTTTTGGATAGCTGACATCAATCCGATTCCAACAATATAAGTTTTGTTCTGAAATGTTGATTTTGATTTTTCACTTTTTTTCGCATTTTGGTCAAATCGTAGAGTTCTTATTTTTTTAAAACGGCTCCAACGATTTTTCTAAAATTTATAGAATATGAAGTCGAAGGTCCAAACTAGTTCATGAACTATAAATGAAAATCCTCTAATCACCGGAAGTAGTCAAGACATTTATCCAAACTTTGACAAAATTGTGAAAAATGGGTGCCTGTGCGGAAAATGCGATGTATCAATTGTCTTCATGTCGATTAGTTAAAGTTTTATATCGTTTAATAGCCAATTGAATTGTCTATCGGATGGTACTAAAGCGGCATGTTTCTATCAAAAATTTAAAAAGTTATGTGACTTTGAAAAGTAAGGTATTTTGCGATTTCGAGCAACTTTAGACGCATGTTTCTCGGAAAGTCTCCCAACGATTTTTTAAAAACTTTCTCAATCGAGAGATAAATGGGTACTCTGTTGTGAGAAACCACTGTATCATTTTTTGAAATGTCAGGGGTAGCCGAAAAATGAGATCGAAAATCGAAAACGTCGTATTTTTACGATTTGGAGCATTTTTAGAGGTCTATTTCTCGAAAAGTCAACATAATATTTTTTTGAAACTTCTTCTACAGAGAGGCCTATCAGTAGTGTTATATATAAAACCATTATACAACAGTTCCAAATTTCAGGAGTAGCAGAACAAAGGGATCGAAAATTGAACACGGCACCTTTCATTGTTAAGCGAAACATAAGTAGGGGATACAATCTGTACGTTTTGTCAACGTATAGAGTCTATTCAAGAGTGCTTTTATCAGTGATGATATTTGAACTGAAATTATTTCAACTATGAGTGTTTTCTTCTTTCCAAAATATGGGTTTAGTGACCCTGTAACAGAAATAGTTGATTGCTGTGTGTAATAATTAGCCTTTGAATTAATATTGTTGCTTCTGTGTCAAAATTATCTTATACCGGTAATCATCTGGACAGAAATCGACGGCTCGCGCTGTTTATAAGAAAGTTCAATTTATTAATCGTTTGCAGTAGTATCGTACAGTGGTATCGAATATTGCACCTGTGATAAAAGGCATGACGTTGTTTGAGCATGGACTCTATCTCTAATTAAACTTAAATTTTTATTAGTGACGTCAATTCTTTAACGTGCACGAAACCAGAAAATTGGCGATATTTCATTGAATATTCAATCAATTTTTGAACCAGTTACATATTTGAGTAGCTGACATGAACGCGATTCCGAAGTCCCGTGTACACATTGGTGTGACCGTAAAAGATCCCTTGGCGGTTGGAATTCTATATAAAAGAAGACTAGTTTAGACGTCATTTCGGGACTAACATATGGTTCATTATTTTAATAATTCGCTTGCGCGTAGGAGTCATTAGCAGTGGGAGGAAACCGGAGGACCCGGAGAAAAACCACGAGCTTGGACAGGCGACCCTACTCCTTGTAAGGTACAAACGAGGAATCGAAACCCCGCCAGTTAACTCAATGACAGAGGGTATGATACAGAGCAGTCCCAAAGGCTAGCCTACCGTGCAAATTCCAGCCAGCATAATGAATCTATATAAGAAACATTTATTCCTACTGGCGATTTACAAACAGTCCCCAAGGCTAGCCTACTGTGTAATTTCCAGCCAGCATAATGTATCTAAATAAGAGACATTTATTCCTACTGGCGATTTACAAATATTGCATGAAGAAATTCAATTCATGAGAACAGAAACACGACTAATGCACAGTATCATATTGATTATAAAAGTACAATGTATATATTGGTTACATTATATATGTCACAAAACACCAATCATTAGATAATAATAATTATTTACTAATTATATAAATCATTTTAAGAGGTAGGAGTTATCCGTTGTTTAATTTAACAGTTATATAATTACTTTTCTCGGAAAAGCCGCCAATGATTTCTTTCAAACTTGCTCAATCGAGATTCTACTGGATAGTGTATTGTGTGAAACCCTTGTACAATTTTTCTAATTGTCATGGGTAGCCCAAAAAAGAGATCGAAAATTGAAAACAGCGTATTTTTACGAGTTGGAGCATGTTTAGGGGTCAATATCTGAGTTATGCTAGAGTGTGTTTTTTATTTTTTTTGGGGGGGGGGGGGGCGGGAGTGGTGTGGATAGTCTTTTGTCATATATCTGGCGATCGTGTGACGCCTTTGCGACCGTGAAAGCCTTCAGCATTGCGCGCAATTCTAGTTAGGCTTTCACCTTCGGTGAAAGGCTATTGTTATTACTAAGATTAATATTATTAAGCTTTCATATTACATATGAAAGCTTATTGTTTCTGTTAAGATTATTATTGTAATTTTTTTTTTGTGTTTTGTCCACAAATCGGATTTCTCAGAATCTAACCATAGGATCGTTCTGAAACTTTTACCTATCCCCCCAAAAATGGGTGGTGGCTGTTGATTAAATACATTTTCAAAACGTTTTACGAATCCGAAATCACCGAATTTTACGAAGGAATGCATTTGACCTACAATGCTGTAACTCTGTGACTATTTGACCTATTTTACTAATTCTTTTTTCTTTGAGTATCTTGAAACCTTTACTTTAAATCTGCAATTTCGGATTTTGGCATTTCGAAAATTCGTCGCTGTCATTTCGAACCGGAAGTTATTACCAATTTGACAACTTCTTTAATAGTTGTGCGATTTTCGTGAAATTTAGAATGTTAGTAGATCTTGCCAATGCGACTTCAATGATGTCCTTGGAAATTTTCTAAATTATCTCCCCTTGGTGAAATTAAGGATCAAAGTTTTAAAAAAAATCGTCGAAATATAGGTCAGAATGACCTAAAAAAAAAATTCGATACTAGACAAGTAATTACTGATTCGTACACAAAATATGGAGTTTGTCGATCGAACCGGAAGTGCCACCATCTTTAAACGTGAAAAATCAAAAAGGCTTTTTTGCTATTTTACTTACAGACTCGGGCGTCATATTTTCGGAATCCTTGAAGGAATACCTAAAAATCTATCGGATCAGAATTTTGATTTCGGTCACGTGATGGTCACCATTTTGAATTGAAAATGAAAAATAGAAGCAATTTGAAGGGCCGGGACTTTGGAACACAAGAACTCTCCTTCTAATTAAGCTAGAATGTTCAAACTTGGTGTAGGCGTTCACTAGGTCAATGTCATGATTGAGTTCAAAGATGAGCATTTTTTGCCTAGGGTAAGCAGAGATAAGCAAGCTGATTTGTTGATTCTTTAGGGCACGATGACATTGGTTATAATGAATGGAGGGCGATGAAACTCTTGTCAATCGAGAGGCTAATAGCTGGCCTGTTGTGTGAAATCATTGTATCATTTTTTATTCGAATTTCTCCTTTGATGTTTTCCGTGCCGACAAGGTTGTTTTCGAGTTTAGCTGGATTTGACTTCGCGCATGCGCTACGCTGGAACCAAAGGTACCATGAGTACTAAATTCCGGCGAGCAACTTTTCACGTTGGTACCTAGGTACCCTGAAAATTTCAAGGTGATACCTGCATTCGTTCATGTCGTTTGTTCTTTTCCATGAGGGGAAAAAAGTGGAATTTCGCCGTGACACCGGCACCGATTGTCCGAAAACCATGAAATTTGGACACAATACGTCCATTACCACCCCGGACTCTGTGCCTTACCCCCATTTTGATCCCATTAAAAAAAAAGAGTTTTAGCAAAAAAACGATTTTCGGAATTTAATATTGGTTTTAACCCTGTACCCAGACAAGATATAGATATTATTATAATCCCTATGAAATATTTTAATTATTTACTGCTATAATATGAATTATCACTTATTCCCCGTTAAATAAATATCGGTCACCGGGAGCAGCTGTACAACTTCAAGGACCCTGGCTTCAAGTCAATTTACGGCTTCCATGAGGGGAAAAAAGTGGAATTTCGCCGTGACACCGGCACCGATTGTCCGAAAACCATGAAATTTGGACACAATACGCCCATTACCACCCCGGACTCTGTGCCTTACTCCCATTTTGATCCGATTAAAAAAAAAAAAGTTTTAGCAAAAAAACGATTTTCGGAATTTAATATTGGTAATATATTGATTAATGCCAATTCTATACAAATCTCATAGTTGTATTCATGTTTTCTTTACCATAACAAGAAACAGTACAACAGATTTAGTAACAATATATTCCTTTCTACATCCGTCAGAGTGGTTGATGATTCATAGATTCTAATAACCCCTTTTGAAGTTTATATGAAAGCTTTGATATCTGCTATGCAGATCTAGTTATTATTATTTTTTTTCTTGGGGGAAGCTAGATCTCAGCAACTATAAGAGATAGAGGTTTGAAATTTGATTTTCTGTCGGAAAAGTGGTGTGCAGCTACTGCTTAAAGCTATTTCGAAATTTGTGCGCATAGCGGAAATGCGTCAAATCTTTAACGTGCACGAAAATTGAAAATCGGCCATTATTCTCTTAATTCTCAATGGATTCTCCAGATATTTACATTTTTGGATAGCTGGAGACATTTCTGAGCAGATAGCAGTTCAAAACTGTGGAAATTAGAACTTTTGTTGCTCTAATTTTTTTGGTGAAAAATGGAAAATTTTCAAAATTTTTCAATTTTTTTATTTTTGGGAATTTTTAAATTTCAGTTATATTTTTGGATAGCTGACATCAATCCGATTTCAACAATATAAATTTTTTTCTGAAATATTGACTTTGATTTTTCACTTTTTTTCGCATTTTGGTCAAATCGTAGAGTTCTTATTTTTTTAAAACGGCTCCAACGATTTTTCTGAAACTTCAGGAATATGAAGTCGAAGGACCAGACCAGTCCATGAACTATAAATGAAAATCCCCTAATCACCGGAAGTAGTCAAGAAAGGTATCCAAACTTTGACAAAATTGTGAAAAATGGGTGTCTGCGCGGAAAATGCGATGTATCAACAGGGTTCTTGTCGTTTAGTTAAAGTTTTATATCGTTTAATAGCCAATTGAATTGTCTATCAGATGTTTCTTCAGCGACAAGTTTCTATCAAAAACTAAAAAAGTTATGTGACTTTGAAAAGTAAGGTATTTTGCGATTTCGAGCAAATTTAGACGCATGTTTCTCGGAAACGCCACCTACAATTTTTTTAAAACTTTCTCAGTCGAGAGTCTAATGAGTAGTGTATCTTGTGAACACATTGTACAATTTCTCTAATTGTCATGGGTAGCCGAAAACAGAGATCAAAAATCGAAAACGTCGTATTTTTACGATTTGGAGCATTTTTAGAGGCCTATTTCTCGAAAAGTCAAAATAATTCTTTTTTGGAACTTCTTCTACAGAGAGGCCTATCAGTAGTGTTATATATAAAACCATTGAACAACAGTTCCAAATTTCAGGAGTAGCAGAACAAAGGGATCGAAAATTGAACACGGCACCTTTCATTGTTAAGCGAAACATAAAGAGGGGATACAATCTGTACGTTTTGTCAACGTATAGAGCCAATTCAAGAGTGCTTCTATCAGTGATGATATTTGAACTAAAATTATTTCAACTATGAGTGTTTTCTTCTATCCAAAATATGGGTATAGTGACCCTGTAATAGAAATAGTTGATAGCTGTGTGTAATAATTAGTCTTTGAATTAATATTGTTGCTTCTTTGTCAAATTTATCTTATACCGGTAATCATCTGGACAGAAATCGACGGTTCGCGCTGTTTATAAGAAAGTCCAATTTGTTAAGCGGTTGCAGTAGTATCGAATATTGCACCTATGATAAAAGGCATGACGTTGTTTGGGAAAAAAACTCTATCTGTATTAGTGACGTCAAATCTTTTACCTGCAGGAAACCAGAAAATTGGCGATATTTCATTGATTTATTTTTTTTTTATTTCAACAATTCGTTTCCGCGTAGGGGTCTTTAGCAGTTGAAGGAAACCGGAGGACCCTGAGAAAATACACGAGTTTAGACATGCGACATACTCCTTGTCACGTTCAACTGGGGAATCGAAACCCAGACAGTTGACTCAATGACAGACCGTATGATACAGAGCAGTCCCAAAGGCTGTAGCCTACCGTGCAAATTCCAGCCAGCATAATGTATCTATATAAGAAACATTTATTCCTACTGGCGATTTACAAACAGTCCCCAAGGCTAGCCTACCGTGTAATTTCCAGCCAGCATAATGTATCTATATAAGAGACATTTATTCCTACTGGCGATTTACAAATTTTGCATGAAGAAATTAAATTCATAAGAACAGAAACACGACTAATGCACAGTATCATATTGATTATAAAAGTACAATGTATATATTGGTTACACTATATATGTCACAAAACAACAATCATTAGATAATAATAATTATTTACTAATTATTAAATCATTTTAAGAGGTAGGAGTTATCCGTTGTTTAATTTAACAGTTATATAATTACTTTTCTCGGAAAAGCCGCCAATGATTTCTTTCAAACTTGCTCAATCGAGATTCTACTGGGTAGTGTATTGTGTGAAACCCTTGTACAATTTTTCTAATTGTCATGGGTAGCCCAAAAAAGAGATCGAAAATTGAAAACAGCGTATTTTTACGAGTTGGAGAATGTTTAGGGGTCAATATCTGAGTTATGCTAGAGTGTGGTTTTTTTTTTTGGGGGGGGGGGAGTGGTGGGGATAGTCTTTTGTCATATATCTAGCGATCGTGTGACGCCTTTGCGACCGTGAAAGCCTTCAGCATTGCGCGCAATTCTAGTAGGTAATTGGTTTTACCAAAAACCAATTACAAAACGCGTTATACGTGTAACTAAAATGGGGGAGACTAAATCTCAGAAACTATTTGAACGAATGTATTGAAACTCTGGAATCGACTTAGCTGTTTGATGTATTAGTGCTTAAATATAAAATGACATTTCTAAACGGTCCGGCTTTTGTAGAATCTTTAACGTGCACGAAAATTGAAAATGGGCCATAAGTCTGTTAATTCTTAATCGATGTTTCAGATAGTTACATTTTTGGATAGCTGGATACATTTCTGAGCAGATAGCAATTCAAAAACGTCGAATTTAGAAACTTTGTCGCTTTCATTTTCTGGATGAATATTGGAAAATTTTCAAAATTTTTGTAAAATTTTTATTTTTTGGAATTTTTATATTATGATTACATTTTTGGATAGCTGGCGAAGATCCGATTTTAACGATATAAAAACAATTCTGAAATGTTAACTTTGATTTTTCACTTTTTTTCGAATTTTGGTCAAATCGTAGAGTTCTTATTTTTTTAAAACGGCTCCAACGATCTTTCTGAAACTTCAGGAATATGAAGTCAAAGGACCAAACCAGTCCATGAACTATAAATGAAAATCCTCTAATCACCGGAAGTAGTCAAGAAATGTATCCGAACTTTGACAAAATTTAGAAATATGGGTACCTGTGCGGAAATTGCGATGTATCAATTGCGTTTTTGCCGATTAGTTAAAGTTTTATATCATTTAATAGCCAATTGAATTGTCTATCGGGTGGTACTAAAGCGACAAGTTTCTATCAAAAACTAAAAAAGATGTGTGACTTTGAAAAGTAAGGTATTTTGCGATTTCGAACAACTTTAGACGCATGTTTCTCGGAAACGCCCAGAAAGCTTTTTTTAAAACTTTCTCAGTCGAGAGACTAATGGGTACTCTGTTGTGTGGAACCACTGTATCATTTTTTGAAATGTGTGGGGTAGCCGAAAAAAGAGATCGAAAATTGAAAACGGCGTATTTTTACGAGTTGGAGCATGTTTAGGGGTCATTATCTTAGTTATGCTAGAGTGTGGGGTTTTTGGGGGTGGGGGAGTGGTGGGGATAGTCTTTTGTCATGCATCTGGCGATCGTGTGACGCCTTGGCGACAGTGAAAGCCTTCAGCATTGCGCGCAATTCTAGTTAGGCTTTCACCTTCGGTGAAAGGCTATTGTTATTACTAAGATTAATATTATTAAGCTTTCATATTACATATGAAAGCTTATTGTTTCTGTTAAGATTATTATTGTTATTTTTTTTTTGTGTTTTGTCCACAAATCGGATTTCTCAGAATCTAACCATAGGATCGTTCTGAAACTTTTACCTATCCCCCCAAAAATGGGTGGTGGCTGTTGATTAAATATATTTTCAAAACGTTTTACGAATCCGAAATCACCGAATTTTACGAAGGAATGCATTTGACCTACAATGCTGTAACTCTGTGACTATTTGACCTATTTTACTAATTCTTTTTTCTTTGAGTATCTTGAAACATTTACTTCAAATCTGCAATTTCGGATTTTGGCATTTCGAAAATTCGTCGCTGTCATTTCGAACCGGAAGTTATTACCAATTTGACAACTTCTTTAATAGTTGTGCGATTTTCGTGAAATTTAGAATGTTAGTAGATCTTGCCAATGCGACTTCAATGATGTCCTTGGAAATTTTCTAAATTATCTCCCCTTGGTGAAATTAAGGATCAAAGTTTTCAAAAAAATCGTCGAAATATAGGTCAGAATGACCTAAAAAAAAAATTCGATACTAGACAAGTAATTACTGATTCGTACACAAAATATGGAGTTTGTCGATCGAACCGGAAGTGCCACCATCTTTAAACGTGAAAAATCAAAAAGGCTTTTTTGCTATTTTACTTACAGACTCGGGCGTCATATTTTCGGAATCCTGGAAGGAATACCTAAAAATCTATCGGATCAGAATTTTGATTTCGGTCACGTGATGGTCACCATTTTGAATTGAAAATGAAAAATAGAAGCAATTTGAAGGGCCGGGACTTTGGAACACAAGAACTCTCCTTCTAATTAAGCTAGAATGTTCAAACTTGGTGTAGGCGTTCACTAGGTCAATGTCATGATTGAGTTCAAAGATGAGCATTTTTTGCCTAGGGTAAGCAGAGATAAGCAAGCTGATTTGTTGATTCTTTAGGGCACGATGACATTGGTTATAATGAATGGAGGGCGATGAAACTCTTGTCAATCGAGAGGCTAATAGCTGGCCTGTTGTGTGAAATCATTGTATCATTTTTTATTCGAATTTCTCCTTTGATGTTTTCCGTGCCGACAAGGTTGTTTTCGAGTTAAGCTGGATTTGACTTCGCGCATGCGCTACGCTGGAACCAAAGGTACCATGAGTACTAAATTCCGGCGAGCAACTTTTCACGTTGGTACCTAGGTACCCTGAAAATTTCAAGGTGATACCTGCATTCGTTCATGTCGTTTGTTCTTGTCACCTGCCTTTCGTCGTTTTTTTTCTAAGTCAATTTACGGCTTCCATGAGGGGAAAAAAGTGGAATTTCGCCGTGACACCGGCACCGATTGTCCGAAAACCATGAAATTTGGACACAATACGTCCATTACCACCCCGGACTCTGTGCCTTACCCCCATTTTGATCCCATTAAAAAAAAAGAGTTTTAGCAAAAAAACGATTTTCGGAATTTAATATTGGTTTTAACCCTGTACCCAGACAAGATATACATATTATTATAATCCCTATGAAATATTTTAATTATTTACTGCTATAATATGAATTATCACTTATTCCCCGTTAAATAAATATCGGTCACCGGGTGCAGCTGTACAACTTCAAGGACCCTGGCTTCAAGTCAATTTACGGCTTCCATGAGGGGAAAAAAGTGGAATTTCGCCGTGACACCGGCACCGATTGTCCGAAAACCATGAAATTTGGACACAATACGCCCATTACCACCCCGGACTCTGTGCCTTACTCCCATTTTGATCCGATTAAAAAAAAAAAAGTTTTAGCAAAAAAACGATTTTCGGAATTTAATATTGGTTTTAATTAATTTTGAAATTGCAAATGCAAAGAGATTTTATCGCCTCTTCCGTATGTGATAGGTACTGGTACTATACACATTATCCTTAAAAGACAATTTTTTAAAATGACCGTAACGATGTATCGACACTAGAAACCGAAATCGCCTATTTTGACCTTTTTTGACTGCTGAGGCATCCAAATCTCTGGAATTTCTAGCGGTTGGCTGCGCCGCGATGATATTTATCACATATTAAATTGAGAAAAATCCTCAGATATCAAGAACAATAAAAATTCGATAAAATACGGCAATTTTTTAAGCAAAAAACCTTTGATTGTTGGGGGCGGGTTTTGAATTTATTTTGAACGTTCTCGGAATCCAACACTCTTCTATTTTTAATATGTGATAGCTAGAATCCCAAGGTACATTCTGTGCATATTTGAAGGCAATCGGAGCACAGGAACGTTGCCTGGGCAGAGCAAATCAAAGGCTTCTTCGTCTTATGACCTTAAACACTGCGTATAAATTTAAAGTCAATCGGATATTAACAGCAAAAGGGGGGCGACGACAATATACGACCACATTTCAATGTGGGCCTATAAAAAGTAAATAATTGCCAATAGAAAAGACCCACCTTTCCCCCAACAACAACCATGTAATGCACTAGCTATAATGGGGATTTTTCTGGAACACAGCGAAATGGGTCTTTTAAAATGTTCACAAGTGTATCACAAGGAGGGTTTGCTTCTTCTCTATGGGACACCCGATACCACTTCTCAACGAGGAATTCAGTCACACAGCCAACACCATTTTGTATGTTTGTGTAATCTTTATTCAGTATAAATCAAGTAATACAAATAAAAAAATACTTGGATTGATGAAAACATAATTTTTGAGAGTTATTCATACATGTAGCATAATTGTTCTTATTTAAAAAATGTACATGATTACATGTTTGTCATAAACAACATTAAATAAACAATCATGTTTCTTCACGATAACAGTAACAGTATAACAATTGTATGAAATATATTTTCCTTTATTTTTTTTTATTTTTAGAAAGGCCACTTCCTTGGTTTAAAATATATCATAAATTGTAGTTATCTAACATATACTTCCATGTATGTTTATCTAACAGATTACCACGTCGCCTTATCTAACAGAGAGTAAATGGTATACAATATCAAATTATAATCTACCAGCATTACTTGTTTCAGTAATTTAATCGTGTGTTATTCTTGTATTTAAGTGAGAAGAGTGAATAAACTATCATGGGTTGAAACAAATATATTGGAGTAGAAATAAACATTGTATATTGGTTTGCAAATAAATAATTGGTACAGATAATGCAATGTCATACAACATACTTTTTGGATTCGGTACAAATACAACCTTTTTATCATCAATGAAAATAATGTGATTTCAAAGTAACGATGAATAAAAAAACATTGCTTATATAAAGTACATGTAATTGGGTTCATTTAATTCACTTTGTATCTATAATATACATGTAGTATTAAACAATAAATATATTGATTAATGCCAATTCTATACAAATCTCATAGTTGTATTCATGTTTTCTTTACCATAACAAGAAACAGTACAACAGATTTAGTAACAATATATTCCTTTCTACATCCGTCAGAGTGGTTGATGATTCATAGATTCTAATAACCCCTTTTGAAGTTTATATGAAAGCTTTGATATCTGCTATGCAGATCTAGTTATTATTATTTTTTTTCTTGGGGGAAGCTAGATCTCAGCAACTATAAGAGATAGAGGTTTGAAATTTGATTTTCTGTCGGAAAAGTGGTGTGCAGCTACTGCTTAAAGCTATTTCCAAATTTGTGCGCATAGCGGAAATGCGTCAAATCTTTAACGTGCACGAAAATTGAAAATCGGTCATTATTCTCTTAATTCTCAATGGATTCTTCAGATATTTACATTTTTGGATAGCTGGAGACATTTCTGAGCAGATAGCAGTTCCAAACTGTGGAAATTAGAACCTTTGTCGCTCTAATTTTTTTGGTGAAAAATGGAAAATTTTCAAAAATTTTCAATTTTTTTATTTTTGGGAATTTTTAAATTTCAGTTATATTTTTGGATAGCTGACATCAATCCGATTCCAACAATATAAAAATTTTTCTGAAATATTGACTTTGATTTTTCACTTTTTTTCGCATTTTGGTCAAATCGTAGAGTTCTTATTTTTTTAAAACGGCTCCAACGATTTTTCTGAAACTTCAGGAATATGAAGTCGAAGGACCAGACCAGTCCATGAACTATAAATGAAAATCCCCTAATCACCGGAAGTAGTCAAGAAAGGTATCCAAACTTTGACAAAATTGTGAAAAATGGGTGTCTGCGTGGAAAATGCGATGTATCAACAGAGTTCTTGTCGTTTAGTTAAAGTTTTATATCGTTTAATAGCCAATTGAATTGTCTATCAGATGGTTTTTCAGCGACAAGTTTCTATCAAAAACTAAAAAAGTTATGTGACTTTGAAAAGTAAGGTATTTTCCGATTTCGAGCAAATTTAGAACCATGTTTCTCGGAAACGCCACCTACGATTTTTTTTAAACTTTCTCAGTCGAGAGTCTAATGAGTAGTGTATCTTGTGAACACATTGTACAATTTCTCTAATTGTCATGGGTAGCCGAAAACAGAGATCAAAAATCGAAAACGTCGTATTTTTACGATTTGGAGCATTTTTAGAGGCCTATTTCTCGAAAAGTCAACATAATTCTTTTTTGGAACTTCTTCTACAGAGAGGCCTATCGGTAGGGTTATACATAAAACGATTTTACAATAGTGCCAAATTTCAGGAGTAGCAGAACAAAGGGATCGAAAATTGAACACGGCACCTTTCATTGTTAAGCGAAACATAAGTGGGGGATACAATCTGTACGTTTTGTCAACGTATAGAGCCAATTCAAGAGTGCTTTTATCAGTGATGATATTTGAACTAAAATTATTTCAACTATGAGTGTTTTCTTCTATCCAAAATATGTGTTTAGTGACCCTGTAACAGAAATAGTTGATAGCTGTGTGTAATAATTAGTCTTTGAATTAATATTGTTGCTTCTTTGTCAAATTTATCTTATACCGGTAATCATCTGGACAGAAATCGACGGTTCGCGCTGTTTATAAGAAAGTCGAATTTGTTAAGCGGTTGCAGTAGTATCGTACAGTAGTATCGAATATTGCACCTATGATAAAAGGCATGACGTTGTTTGGGGAAAAAACTCTATCTGTATTAGTGACGTCAAATCTTTAACGTGCACGAAACCAGAAAATTGGCGATATTTCATTGATTTATTTTTTTTATTTCAGCAATTCGCTTCCGCGTAGGGGTCTTTAGCAGTTGAAGGAAACCGGCGGACCCGGAGAAAACACGCGAGTTTAGACATGCGACATACTCCTTGTCACGTTCAACTGGGGAATCGAAACCCAGCCAGTTGACTCAATAACAGACCGTATGATACAGCGCAGTCCCAAAGGCTGTAGCCTACCGTGCAAATTCCAGCCAGCATAATGTATCTATATAAGAAACATTTCTTCCTACTGGCAATTTACAAACAGTCCCCATGGCTAGCCTACCGTGTAATTTCCAGCCAGCATAATGTATCTATATAAGAGACATTTATTCCTACTGGCGATTTACAAATTTTGCATGAAGAAATTAAATTCATAAGAACAGAAACACGACTAATGCACAGTATCATATTGATTATAAAAGTACAATGTATATATTGGTTACACTATATATGTCACAAAACAACAATCATTAGATAATAATAATTATTTACTAATTATAAAAATCATTTTAAGAGGTAGGAGTTATCCGTTGTTTAATTTAACAGTTATATAATTACTTTTCTCGAGAAAGCCGCCAATGATTTCTTTCAAACTTGCTCAATCGAGATTCTACTGGGTAGTGTATTGTGTGAAACCCTTGTACAATTTTTCTAATTGTCATGGGTAGCCCAAAAAAGAGATCGAAAATTGAAAACAGCGTATTTTTACGAGTTGGAGCATGTTTAGGGGTCAATATCTGAGTTATGCTAGAGTGTGTTTTTTATTTTTTTTTTTTTGGGGGGGGGGGAGTGGTGGGGATAGTCTTTTGTCATATATCTGGCGATCGTGTGACGCCTTTGCGACCGTGAAAGCCTTCAGCATTGCGCGCAATTCTAGTTAGGCTTTCACCTTCGGTGAAAGACTATTGTTATTACTAAGATTAATATTATTATTATTATTAAGCTTTCATATTACATATGAAAGCTTATTGTTTCTGTTAAGATTATTATTGTTATTTTTTTTTTGTGTTTTGTCCACAAATCGGATTTCTCAGAATCTAACCATAGGATCGTTCTGAAACTTTTACCTATCCCCCCAAAAATGGGTGGTGGCTGTTGATTAAATATATTTTCAAAACGTTTTACGAATCCGAAATCACCGAATTTTACGAAGGAATGCATTTGACCTACAATGCTGTAACTTTGTGACTATTTGACCTATTTTACTAATTCTTTTTTCTTTGAGTATCTTGAAACATTTACTTCAAATCTGCAATTTCGGATTTTGGCATTTCGAAAATTCGTCGCTGTCATTTCGAACCGGAAGTTATTACCAATTTGACAACTTCTTTAATAGTTGTGCGATTTTCGTGAAATTTAGAATGTTAGTAGATCTTGCCAATGCGACTTCAATGATGTCCTTGGAAATTTTCTAAATTATCTCCCCTTGGTGAAATTAAGGATCAAAGTTTTCAAAAAAATCGTCGAAATATAGGTCAGAATGACCTAAAAAAAAAATTCGATACTAGACAAGTAATTACTGATTCGTACACAAAATATGGAGTTTGTCGATCGAACCGGAAGTGCCACCATCTTTAAACGTGAAAAATCAAAAAGGCTTTTTTGCTATTTTACTTACAGACTCGGGCGTCATATTTTCGGAATCCTGGAAGGAATGCCTAAAAATCTATCGGATCAGAATTTTGATTTCGGTCACGTGATGGTCACCATTTTGAATTGAAAATGAAAAATAGAAGCAATTTGAAGGGCCGGGACTTTGGAACACAAGAACTCTCCTTCTAATTAAGCTAGAATGTTCAAACTTGGTGTAGGCGTTCACTAGGTCAATGTCATGATTGAGTTCAAAGATGAGCATTTTTTGCCTAGGGTAAGCAGAGATAAGCAAGCTGATTTGTTGATTCTTTAGGGCACGATGACATTGGTTATAATGAATGGAGGGCGATGAAACTCTTGTCAATCGAGAGGCTAATAGCTGGCCTGTTGTGTGAAATCATTGTATCATTTTTTGAAAATGTCCAGGGTAGCCGAAAAAAGGAGATCGAAATCCAAAAAGTCGTATTTTTACGATTTGGGGCATTTTTAGAGGTCGTGTAAAGTAAAATAAAGCATGCATATACATATATTATTGATATTAAATATATCATATAAAAAACTAAACAATGAATCAGCTGTCATTGACAGATTTTATATTATAAGCATGGTCAGTGGAAGGTCAGCGTATTGTCTAACTTGAACTCACTGACTCCGTAACATTATTGTGGGTATGGTATAAGCTGAATTTGATGAGATGCACATATCTCGTATGACTATTTGGTACTTACAGTGTTAGACTTTGTCGTAACGTTACGGTCTCCATTCATCAAATCGTCGTTGGGGCTATAATACGATTTTGAATCAAGTTATTTATCACTGAGGGACTCAAAATTAGGTTTGATGTAGCTCTGCTCATTTTTCCTATTATTATTTTTTTGTGTGTGTCATTTCTACAAATCGGATTTCTCAGAATCTAACCATAGCATCAATCTGAAACTTTGACCTACCCCCCCAAAAATGGGGTGCGAATGTTGATTAAATATATTTCCAAATCGTTTTTCGAATCCGAAATTACCGAATTTTACGAACAAATTCATTTGACCTACATTACTGTAACTTTGTAACTATTTGACCTATTTTACTAATTCTTTTTTTGAGGGGTGCCTTGAAACATTTACTTAAAATCTGCAATTTCGAATATTCGAATTTCGAAAATTCGTAGCTGTGATTTTGAATTGGAATTTGAGATCAATTTGACAACTTCTTTAATAGTTGCACGATTTTCATGAAATTTAGAATGTAAGTAGATCTTATCAATGCGACTTCAAAAATATCATTAGAAATTTTCTAAATTATCTCCCCTTGATGAAATTAAGGATCAAAGTTTTCAAAAAATTCGACGAAATATAGGTCAGATTGCCTGATTCGTACACAAAAAATTGAGTTTGTAGCTCAAACCGGAAATGCCACCATCTTGAAATGTGAAAATTACATAAGGCTTTTTTGATATTTTACTTACAGACAAGGCAATTATATTTTCCGAATCCTTGAAGGAAAGCCGAAAAACGGTAGAGAACACAATTTTGATTTCTGGCAAATGATGGACGCCATTTTGAATTGAAAATGACAATTAGTGAAAAATCCACATTTATGGGCTTGAAAACATATACAATTGGTCGTGACCTAGAGAATATGTCTCCTATTACCGAAATTAATATATTTCAGGATAGCCTGGATCATGGTCGAACGTTTGATATTTGAATATTTCAAAAATTTGAATTTCTCCTTTGATGTTTTTCGTGTCGACAGGGTTGTTTTCGAGTTAATCTGGATTTGATTTCGCGCATGCGCTACGCTGGAACCAAAGGTACCATGAGTACTAAATTCCGGCGAGCAACTTTTCACGTTGGTACCTAGGTACCCTGAAAATTTCAAGGTGATACATGCATTCATTCAAGTCGTTTGTTCTTGTCACCTGCCTTTCGCCGTTAAATAAATATTGGTCACCGGGTGCAGCTGTACAACTTCAAGGACCCTGGCCTCAAGTCAATTTACGGCTTCCATGAGGGGAAAAAGTGGAATTTCGCCGTGACACCGGCACCGATTGTCCGAAAACCATGAAATTTGGACACAATACGCCCATTACCACCCCGGACTCTGTGCCTTACCCCCATTTTGATCCCATTAAAAAAAAGAGTTTTAGCAAAAAAACGATTTTCATAATTTAATATTGGTTTCAACCCTGTACCCAGACAAGATATACATATTATTATAATCCCTATGAAATATTTTAATTATTTACTGCTATAATATGAATTATCACTTATTCCCCGTTAAATAAATATCGGTCACCGGGTGCAGCTGTACAACTTCAAGGACCCTGGCTTCAAGTCAATTTACGGCTTCCATGAGGGGAAAAAAGTGGAATTTCGCCGTGACACCGACACCGATTGTCCGAAAACCATGAAATTTGGACACAATACGCCCATTACCACCCGGACTTTGTGCCTTACTCCCATTTTGATCCGATTAAAAAAAAAGAGTTTTATCAAAAAAACGATTTTCGGAATTTAATATTGGTTTTAATTAATTTTGAAATTGCAAATGCAAAGAGATTTTATCGCCTCTTCTGTATGTGATAGGTACTGGTACTATACACATTATCCTTAAAAGACAATTTTTTAAAATGACCGTAACGATGTATCGACACTAGAAACCGAAATCGCCTATTTTGACCTTTTTTGACTGCTGAGGCATCCTTCCGGTGGTCCAAATCTCGGGAATTTCTAGCGGTTGGCTGCGCCGCGATGATATTTATCACATAGTAAATTGAGAAAATCCTCAGATATCAAGAACAATAAAAATTCGATAAAATACGGCAATTTTTTAAGCAAAAAACCTTTGATTGTTGGGGGTGGGTTTTGAATTTATTTTGAACGTTCTCGGAATCCAACACTCTTCTATTTTTAATATGTGATAGCTAGAATCCCAAGGTACATTCTGTGCAAATTTGAAGGCAATCGGAGCACAGGAACGTTGCCTGGGCAGAGCAAATCAAAGGTTTCTTCGTCTTATGACCTTAAACACTGCGTATAAATTTAAAGTCAATCGGATATTAACAGCAAAAGGGGGGCGACGACAATATACGACCACATTTCAATGTGGGCCTATAAAAAGTAAATCATTGTCAATAGAAAAGACCCACCTTTCCCCCAACAACAACCATGTAATGCAGTAGCTATAATGGGAATTTTTCTGGAACACAGCGAAATGGGTCTTTTAAAATGTTCACAAGTGTATCACAAGGAGGGTTTGCTTCTTCTCTATGGGACACCCGATACCACTTCTCAACGAGGAATTCAGTCACACAGCCAACACCATTTTGTATGTTTGTGTAATCTTTATTCAGTATAAATCAAGTAATACAAATAAAAAAATACTTGGATTGATGAAAACATAATTTTTGAGAGTTATTCATACATGTAGCATAATTGTTCTCATTTAAAAAATGTACATGATTACATGTTTGTCATTAACAACATTAAATAAACAATCATGTTTTCCTTTTTTTTTTATTTTTAGAAAGGCCACTTCCTTGGTTTAAAATATATCATAAATTGTAGTTATCTAACATATACTTCCATGTATGTTTATCTAACAGATTACCACGTCGTCTTATCTAACATACTCTGTATTTTTCCCCATCTTGTTCATAAGGTAAATGTTATTTTTCAGATACCTGATGACATTTATACTTATTGTTTCAATAGATTCTAATAACCCCCTTTGCAGTTAATATGAAAGCTTTCATATCTGCTATGCAGATCTAGTTATTTTTTTTTTTATTGGGGGAAGCTAGATCTCAGCAACTATAAGAGATAGAGGTTTGAAATTTGATTTTCTGTGGAAAAGTGGTGTGCAGCTACTGCTTAAAGCTATTTCGAAATTTGTGCGCATAGCGGAAATGCGTCAAATCTTTAACGTGCACGAAAATTGAAAATCGGCCATTATTCTCTTAATTCTCAATGGATTCTTCAGATATTTACATTTTTGAATAGCTGGAGACATTTCTTAACCGATAGCAGTTCAAAACTGTGGAATTTAGAAACTTTGTCGCTCTCATTTTTTTAGTGAAAAATGGAAAATTTTCAAAATTTTCTATTTTTTTTATTTTTGGGAATTTTGAAATTTCAGTTATATTTTTGGATAGCTGACATCAATCCGATTCCAACAATATAAATTTTTTTCTGAAATATTGACTTTGATTTTTCACTTTTTTTCGCATTTTGGTCAAATCGTAGAGTTCTTATTTTTTTAAAACGGCTCCAACGATTTTTCTGAAACTTCAGGAATATGAAGTCGAAGGACCAGACCAGTCCATGAACTATAAATGAAAATCCCCTAATCACCGGAAGTAGTCAAGAAAGGTATCCAAACTTTGACAAAATTGTGAAAAATGGGTGTCTGCGCGGAAAATGCGATGTATCAACAGGGTTCTTGTCGTTTAGTTAAAGTTTTATATCGTTTAATAGCCAATTGAATTGTCTATCAGATGTTTCTTCAGCGACAAGTTTCTATCAAAAACTAAAAAAGTTATGTGACTTTGAAAAGTAAGGTATTTTGCGATTTCGAGCAAATTTAGACGCATGTTTCTCGGAAACGCCACCTACAATTTTTTTAAAACTTTCTCAGTCGAGAGTCTAATGAGTAGTGTATCTTGTGAACACATTGTACAATTTCTCTAATTGTCATGGGTAGCCGAAAACAGAGATCAAAAATCGAAAACTTCGTATATTTACGATTTGGAGCATTTTTAGAGGCCTATTTCTCGAAAAGTCAAAATAATTCTTTTTTGGAACTTCTTCTACAGAGAGGCCTATCAGTAGTGTTATATATAAAACCATTGTACAACAGTTCCAAATTTCAGGAGTAGCAGAACAAAGGGATCGAAAATTGAACACGGCACCTTTCATTGTTAAGCGAAACATAAGTAGGGGATACAATCTGTACGTGTTGTCAACGTATAGAGCCAATTCAAGAGTGCTTCTATCAGTGATGATATTTGAACTAAAATTATTTCAACTATGAGTGTTTTCTTCTATCCAAAATATGGGTATAGTGACCCTGTAATAGAAATAGTTGATAGCTGTGTGTAATAATTAGTCTTTGAATTAATATTGTTGCTTCTTTGTCAAATTTATCTTATACCGGTAATCATCTGGACAGAAATCGACGGTTCGCGCTGTTTATAAGAAAGTCCAATTTGTTAAGCGGTTGCAGTAGTATCGAATATTGCACCTATGATAAAAAGCCATGACGTTGTTTGGGAAAAAACTCTATCTGTATTAGTGACGTCAAATCTTTTACGTGCAGGAAACCAGAAAATTGGCGATATTTCATTGATTTTTTTTTTTTTTTTGTTTCAACAATTCGTTTCCGCGTAGGGGTCTTTAGCAGTTGAAGGAAACCGGAGGACCCTGAGAAAACACACGAGTTTAGACATGCGACATACTCCTTGTCACGTTCAACTGGGGAATCGAAACCCAGACAGTTGACTCAATGACAGACCGTATGATACAGCGCAGTCCCAAAGGCTGTAGCCTACCGTGCAAATTCCAGCCGGCATAATGTATCTATATAAGAAACATTTATTCCTACTGGCGATTTACAAACAGTCCCCAAGGCTAGCCTACCGTGTAATTTCCAGCCAGCATAATGTATCTATATAAGAGACATTTATTCCTACTGGCGATTTACAAATTTTGCATGAAGAAATTAAATTCATAAGAACAGAAACACGACTAATGCACAGTATCATATTGATTATAAAAGTACAATGTATATATTGGTTACACTATATATGTCACAAAACAACAATCATTAGATAATAATAATTATTTACTAATTATTAAATCATTTTAAGAGGTAGGAGTTATCCGTTGTTTAATTTAACAGTTATATAATTACTTTTCTCGGAAAAGCCGCCAATGATTTCTTTCAAACTTGCTCAATCGAGATTCTACTGGGTAGTGTATTGTGTGAAACCCTTGTACAATTTTTCTAATTGTCATGGGTAGCCCAAAAAAGAGATCGAAAATTGAAAACAGCGTATTTTTACGAGTTGGAGCATGTTTAGGGGTCAATATCTGAGTTATGCTAGAGTGTGGGTTTTTTTTGGGGGGGTGGGGAGTGGTGGGGATAGTCTTTTGTCATATATCTGGCGATCGTGTGACGCCTTTGCGACCGTGAAAGCCTTCAGCATTGCGCGCAATTCTAGTAGGTAATTGGTTTTACCAAAAACCAATTACAAAACGCGTTATACGTGTAACTAAAATGGGGGAGACTAAATCTCAGAAACTATTTGAACGAATGTATTGAAACTCTGGAATCGACTTAGCTGTTTGATGTATTAGTGCTTAAATATAAAATGACATTTCTAAACGGTCCTGCTTTTGTAGAATCTTTAACGTGCACGAAAATTGAAAATGGGCCATAAGTCTGTTAATTCTTAATCGATGTTTCAGATAGTTACATTTTTGGATAGCTGGATACATTTCTGAGCAGATAGCAATTCAAAAACGTCGAATTTAGAAACTTTGTCGCTTTCATTTTCTGGATGAATATTGGAAAATTTTCAAAATTTTTGTAAAATTTTTATTTTTTGGAATTTTTATATTATGATTACATTTTTGGATAGCTGGCGAAGATCCGATTTTAACGATATAAAAACAATTCTGAAATGTTAACTTTGATTTTTCACTTTTTTTCGAATTTTGGTCAAATCGTAGAGTTCTTATTTTTTTAAAACGGCTCCAACGATCTTTCTGAAACTTCAGGAATATGAAGTCAAAGGACCAAACCAGTCCATGAACTATAAATTAAAATCCTCTAATCACCGGAAGTAGTCAAGAAATGTATCCGAACTTTGACAAAATTTAGAAATATGGGTACCTGTGCGGAAATTGCGATGTATCAATTGCGTTTTTGCCGATTAGTTAAAGTTTTATATCATTTAATAGCCAATTAAATTGTCTATCGGGTGGTACTAAAGCGACAAGTTTCTATCAAAAACTAAAAAAGATGTGTGACTTTGAAAAGTAAGGTATTTTGCGATTTCGAACAACTTTAGACGCATGTTTCTCGGAAACGCCCAGAAAGCTTTTTTTAAAACTTTCTCAGTCGAGAGACTAATGGGTACTCTGTTGTGTGGAACCACTGTATCATTTTTTGAAATGTCTGGGGTAGCCGAAAAAAGAGATCGAAAATTGAAAACGGCGTATTTTTACGAGTTGGAGCATGTTTAGGGGTCAATATCTTAGTTATGCTAGAGTGTGGGGTTTTGGGGGGTGGGGGAGTGGTGGGGATAGTCTTTTGTCATGCATCTGGCGATCGTGTGACGCCTTGGCGACAGTGAAAGCCTTCAGCATTGCGCGCAATTCTAGTTAGGCTTTCACCTTCGGTGAAAGGCTATTGTTATTACTAAGATTAATATTATTATTATTATTTTTTTTCTTGGGGGAAGCTAGATCTCAGCAACTATAAGAGATAGAGGTTTGAAATTTGATTTTCTGTCGGAAAAGTGGTGTGCAGCTACTGCTTAAAGCTATTTCGAAATTTGTGCGCATAGCGGAAATGCGTCAAATCTTTAACGTGCACGAAAATTGAAAATCGGTCATTATTCTCTTAATTCTCAATGGATTCTTCAGATATTTACATTTTTGGATAGCTGGAGACATTTCTGAGCAGATAGCAGTTCAAAACTGTGGAAATTATAACTTTTGTCGCTCTCATTTTTTTGGTGAAAAATGGAAAATTTTCAAAATTTTCTATTTTTTTTATTTTTAGGAATTTTGAAATTTCAGTTATATTTTTGGATAGCTGACATCAATCCGATTCCAACAATATAAATTTTTTTCTGAAATATTGACTTTGATTTTTCACTTTTTTTCGCATTTTGGTCAAATCGTAGAGTTCTTATTTTTTTAAAACGGCTCCAACGATTTTTCTGAAACTTCGGGAATATGAAGTCGAAGGACCAGACCAGTCCATGAACTATAAATGAAAATCCCCTAATCACCGGAAGTAGTCAAGAAAGGTATCCAAACTTTGACAAAATTGTGAAAAATGGGTGTCTGCGCGGAAAATGCGATGTATCAACAGGGTTCTTGTCGTTTAGTTAAAGTTTTATATCGTTTAATAGCCAATTGAATTGTCTATCAGATGTTTTTTCAGCGACAAGTTTCTATCAAAAACTAAAAAAGTTATGTGACTTTGAAAAGTAAGGTATTTTGCGATTTCGAACAAATTTAGACGCATGTTTCTCGGAAACGCCACCTACAATTTTTTTAAAACTTTCTCAGTCGAGAGTCTAATGAGTAGTGTATCTTGTGAACACATTGTACAATTTCTCTAATTGTCATGGGTAGCCGAAAACAGAGATCAAAAATCGAAAACGTCGTATTTTTACGATTTGGAGCATTTTTAGAGGCCTATTTCTCGAAAAGTCAAAATAATTCTTTTTTGGAACTTCTTCTACAGAGAGGCCTATCAGTAGTGTTATATATAAAACCATTGTACAACAGTTCCAAATTTCAGGAGTAGCAGAACAAAGGGATCGAAAATTGAACACGGCACCTTTCATTGTTAAGCGAAACATAAGTAGGGGATACAATCTGTACGTTTTGTCAACGTATAGAGCCAATTCAAGAGTGCTTCTATCAGTGATGATATTTGAACTAAAATTATTTCAACTATGAGTGTTTTCTTCTATCCAAAATATGGGTATAGTGACCCTGTAATAGAAATAGTTGATAGCTGTGTGTAATAATTAGTCTTTGAATTAATATTGTTGCTTCTTTGTCAAATTTATCTTATACCGGTAATCATCTGGACAGAAATCGACGGTTCGCGCTGTTTATAAGAAAGTCCAATTTATTAAGCGGTTGCAGTAGTATCGAATATTGCACCTATGATAAAAGGCATGACGTTGTTTGGGAAAAAACTCTATCTGTATTAGTGACGTCAAATCTTTTACGTGCAGGAAACCAGAAAATTGGCGATATTTCATCGTTTTATTTTTTTTTTATTTCAACAATTCGTTTCCGCGTAGGGGTCTTTAGCAGTTCAACTGGGGAATCGAAACCCAGACAGTTGACTCAATGACAGACCGTATGATACAGCGCAGTCCCAAAGGCTGTAGCCTACCGTGCAAATTCCAGCCAGCATAATGTATCTATATAAGAAACATTTATTCCTACTGGCGATTTACAAACAGTCCCCAAGGCTAGCCTACCGTGTAATTTCCAGCCAGCATAATGTATCTATATAAGAGACATTTATTCCTACTGGCGATTTACAAATTTTGCATGAAGAAATTAAATTCATGAGAACAGAAACACGACTAATGCACAGTATCATATTGATTATAAAAGTACAATGTATATATTGGTTACACTATATATGTCACAAAACAACAATCATTAGATAATAATAATTATTTACTAATTATATAAATCATTTTAAGAGGTAGGAGTTATCCGTTGTTTAATTTAACAGTTATATAATTACTTTTCTCGGAAAAGCCGCCAATGATTTCTTTCAAACTTGCTCAATCGAGATTCTACTGGGTAGTGTATTGTGTGAAACCCTTGTACAATTTTTCTAATTGTCATGGGTAGCCCAAAAAAGAGATCGAAAATTGAAAACAGCGTATTTTTACGAGTTGGAGCATGTTTAGGGGTCAATATCTGAGTTATGCTAGAGTGTGGGGTTTTTTTTTGGGGGGGGGGGCAGTGGTGGGGATAGTGTTTTGTCATATATCTGGCGATCGTGTGACGCCTTTGCGACCGTGAAAGCCTTCAGCATTGCGCGCAATTCTAGTAGGTAATTGGTTTTACCAAAAACCAATTACAAAACGCGTTATACGTGTAACTAAAATGGGGGAGACTAAATCTCAGAAACTATTTTAACGAATGTATTGAAACTCTGGAATCGACTTAGCTGTTTGATGTATTAGTGCTTAAATATAAAATGACATTTCTAACCGGTCCGGCTTTTGTAGAATCTTTAACGTGCACGAAAATTGAAAATGGGCCATAATTCTGTTAATTCTTAATCGATGTTTCAGATAGTTACATTTTTGGATAGCTGGATACATTTCTGAGCAGATAGCAATTCAAAAACGTCGAATTTAGAAACTTTGTCGCTTTCATTTTCTGGATGAATATTGGAAAATTTTCAAAATTTTTATAAAATTTTTATTTTTTGGAATTTTTATATTATGATTACATTTTTGGATAGCTGGCGAAGATACGATTTTAACGATATAAAAACAATTCTGAAATGTTAACTTTGATTTTTCACTTTTTTTCGAATTTTGGTCAAATCGTAGAGTTCTTATTTTTTTAAAACGGCTCCAACGATCTTTCTGAAACTTCAGGAATATGAAGTCAAAGGACCAAACCAGTCCATGAACTATAAATTAAAATCCTCTAATCACCGGAAGTAGTCAAGAAATGTATCCGAACTTTGACAAAATTTAGAAAAATGGGTACCTGTGCGGAAATTGCGATATATCAATTGCGTTTTTGCCGATTAGTTAAAGTTTTATATCATTTAATAGCCAATTGAATTGTCTATCGGGTGGTACTAAAGCGACAAGTTTCTATCAAAAACTAAAAAAGATGTGTGACTTTGAAAAGTAAGGTATTTTGCGATTTCGAACAACTTTAGACGCATGTTTCTCGGAAACGCCCAGAAAGCTTTTTTTAAAACTTTCTCAGTCGAGAGACTAATGGGTACTCTGTTGTGTGGAACCACTGTATCATTTTTTGAAATGTCTGGGGTAGCCGAAAAAAGAGATCGAAAATTGAAAACGGCGTATTTTTACGAGTTGGAGCATGTTTAGGGGTCAATATTTTAGTTATGCTAGAGTGTGGGGTTTTTGGGGGTGGGGGAGTGGTGGGGATAGTCTTTTGTCATGCATCTGGCGATCGTGTGACGCCTTGGCGACAGTGAAAGCCTTCAGCATTGCGCGCAATTCTAGTTAGGCTTTCACCTTCGGTGAAAGGCTATTGTTATTACTAAGATTAATATTATTAAGCTTTCATATTACATATGAAAGCTTATTGTTTCTGTTAAGATTATTAAGCTTTCATATTACATATGAAAGCTTATTGTTTCTGTTAAGATTATTATTGTTATTTTTTTTTTGTGTTTTGTCCACAAATCGGATTTCTCAGAATCTAACCATAGGATCGTTCTGAAACTTTTACCTATCCCCCCAAAAATGGGTGGTGGCTGTTGATTAAATATATTTTCAAAACGTTTTACGAACCCGAAATCACCGAATTTTACGAAGGAATGCATTTGACCTACAATGCTGTAACTCTGTGACTATTTGACCTATTTTACTAATTCTTTTTTCTTTGAGTATCTTGAAACATTTACTTCAAATCTGCAATTTCGGATTTTGGCATTTCGAAAATTCGTCGCTGTCATTTCGAACCGGAAGTTATTACCAATTTGACAACTTCTTTAATAGTTGTGCGATTTTCGTGAAATTTAGAATGTTAGTAGATCTTGCCAATGCGACTTCAATGATGTCCTTGGAAATTTTCTAAATTATCTCCCCTTGGTGAAATTAAGGATCAAAGTTTTCAAAAAAATCGTCGAAATATAGGTCAGAATGACCTAAAAAAAAAATTCGATACTAGACAAGTAATTACTGATTCGTACACAAAATATGGAGTTTGTCGATCGAACCGGAAGTGCCACCATCTTTAAACGTGAAAAATCAAAAAGGCTTTTTTGCTATTTTACTTACAGACTCGGTCGTCATATTTTCGGAATCCTGGAAGGAATACCTAAAAATCTATCGGATCAGAATTTTGATTTCGGTCACGTGATGGTCACCATTTTGAATTGAAAATGAAAAATAGAAGCAATTTGAAGGGCCGGGACACTGGAACACAAGAACTCTCCTTCTAATTAAGCTAGAATGTTCAAACTTGGTGTAGGCGTTCACTAGGTCAATGTCATGATTGAGTTCAAAGATGAGCATTTTTTGCCTAGGGTAAGCAGAGATAAGCAAGCTGATTTGTTGATTCTTTAGGGCACGATGACATTGGTTATAATGAATGGAGGGCGATGAAACTCTTGTCAATCGAGAGGCTAATAGCTGGCCTGTTGTGTGAAATCATTGTATCATTTTTTATTCGAATTTCTCCTTTGATGTTTTCCGTGCCGACAAGGTTGTTTTCGAGTTTAGCTGGATTTGACTTCGCGCATGCGCTACGCTGGAACCAAAGGTACCATGAGTACTAAATTCCGGCGAGTCAATTTACGGCTTCCATGAGGGGAAAAAAGTGGAATTTCGCCGTGACACCGGCACCGATTGTCCGAAAACCATGAAATTTGGACACAATACGTCCATTACCACCCCGGACTCTGTGCCTTACCCCCATTTTGATCCCATTAAAAAAAAAGAGTTTTAGCAAAAAAACGATTTTCGGAATTTAATATTGGTTTTAACCCTGTACCCAGACAAGATATAGATATTATTATAATCCCTATGAAATATTTTAATTATTTACTGCGATAATATGAATTATCACTTATTCCCCGTTAAATAAATATCGGTCACCGGGTGCAGCTGTACAACTTCAAGGACCCTGGCTTCAAGTCAATTTCGCCGTGACACCGGCACCGATTGTCCGAAAACCATGAAATTTGGACACAATACGCCCATTACCACCCCGGACTCTGTGCCTTACTCCCATTTTGATCCGATTAAAAAAAAAAAAGTTTTAGCAAAAAAACGATTTTCGGAATTTAATATTGGTTTTAATTAATTTTGAAATTGCAAATGCAAAGAGATTTTATCGCCTCTTCCGTATGTGATAGGTACTGGTACTATACACATTATCCTTAAAAGACAATTTTTTAAAATGACCGTAACGATGTATCGACACTAGAAACCGAAATCGCCTATTTTGACCTTTTTTGACTGCTGAGGCATCATTCCGGTGGTCCAAATCTCTGGAATTTCTAGCGGTTGGCTGCGCCGCGATGATATTTATCACATACTAAATTGAGAAAAATCCTCAGATATCAAGAACAATAAAAATTCGATAAAATACGGCAATTTTTTAAGCAAAAAACCTTTGATTGTTGGGGGCGGGTTTTGAATTTATTTTGAACGTTCTCGGAATCCAACACTCTTCTATTTTTAATATGTGATAGCTAGAATCCCAAGGTACATTCTGTGCATATTTGAAGGCAATCGGAGCCCAGGAACGTTGCCTGGGCAGAGCAAATCAAAGGCTTCTTCGTCTTATGACCTTAAACACTGCCTATAAATTTAAAGTCAATCGGATATTAACAGCAAAAGGGGGGCGACGACAATATACGACCACATTTCAATGTGGGCCTATAAAAAGTAAATCATTGCCAATAGAAAAGACCCACCTTTCCCCCAACAACAACCATGTAATGCACTAGCTATAATGGGGATTTTTCTGGAACACAGCGAAATGGGTCTTTTAAAATGTTCACAAGTGTATCACAAGGAGGGTTTGCTTCTTCTCTATGGGACACCCGATACCACTTCTCAACGAGGAATTCAGTCACACAGCCAACACCATTTTGTATGTTTGTGTAATCTTTATTCAGTATAAATCAAGTAATACAAATAAAAAAATACTTGGATTGATGAAAACATAATTTTTGAGAGTTATTCATACATGTAGCATAATTGTTCTTATTTAAAAAATGTACATGATTACATGTTTGTCATAAACAACATTAAATAAACAATCATGTTTCTTCACGATAACAGTAACAGTATAACAATTGTATGAAATATATTTTCCTTTATTTTTTTTTATTTTTAGAAAGGCCACTTCCTTGGTTTAAAATATATCATAAATTGTAGTTATCTAACATATACTTCCATGTATGTTTAGCTAACAGATTACCACGTCGCCTTATCTAACAGAGAGTAAATGGTATACAATATCAAATTATAATCTACCAGCATTACTTTTTTCAGTAATTTAATCGTGTGTTATTCTTGTATTTAAGTGAGAAGAGTGAATAAACTATCATGGGTTGAAACAAATATATTGGAGTAGAAATAAACATTGTATATTGGTTTGCAAATAAATAATTGGTACAGATAATGCAATGTCATACAACATACTTTTTGGATTCGGTACAAATACAACCTTTTTATCATCAATGAAAATAATGTGATTTCAAAGTAACGATGAATAAAAAAACATTGCTTATATAAAGTACATGTAATTGGGTTCATTTAATTCACTTTGTATCTATAATATACATGTAGTATTAAACAATAAATATATTGATTAATGCCAATTCTATACAAATCTCATAGTTGTATTCATGTTTTCTTTACCATAACAAGAAACAGTACAACAGATTTAGTAACAATATATTCCTTTCTACATCCGTCAGAGTGGTTGATGATTCATAGATTCTAATAACCCCTTTTGAAGTTTATATGAAAGCTTTGATATCTGCTATGCAGATCTAGTTATTGTTATTTTTTTTTTGTGTTTTGTCCACAAATCGGATTTCTCAGAATCTAACCATAGGATCGTTCTGAAACTTTTACCTATCCCCCCAAAAATGGGTGGTGGCTGTTGATTAAATATATTTTCAAAACGTTTTACGAATCCGAAATCACCGAATTTTACGAAGGAATGCATTTGACCTACAATGCTGTAACTTTGTGACTATTTGACCTATTTTACTAATTCTTTTTTCTTTGAGTATCTTGAAACATTTACTTCAAATCTGCAATTTCGGATTTTGGCATTTCGAAAATTCGTCGCTGTCATTTCGAACCGGAAGTTATTACCAATTTGACAACTTCTTTAATAGTTGTGCGATTTTCGTGAAATTTAGAATGTTAGTAGATCTTGCCAATGCGACTTCAATGATGTCCTTGGAAATTTTCTAAATTATCTCCCCTTGGTGAAATTAAGGATCAAAGTTTTCAAAAAAATCGTCGAAATATAGGTCAGAATGACCTAAAAAAAAAATTCGATACTAGACAAGTAATTACTGATTCGTACACAAAATATGGAGTTTGTCGATCGAACCGGAAGTGCCACCATCTTTAAACGTGAAAAATCAAAAAGGCTTTTTTGCTATTTTACTTACAGACTCGGGCGTCATATTTTCGGAATCCTGGAAGGAATACCTAAAAATCTATCGGATCAGAATTTTGATTGCGGTCACGTGATGGTCACCATTTTGAATTGAAAATGAAAAATAGAAGCAATTTGAAGGGCCGGGACTTTGGAACACAAGAACTCTCCTTCTAATTAAGCTAGAATGTTCAAACTTGGTGTAGGCGTTCACTAGGTCAATGTCATGATTGAGTTCAAAGATGAGCATTTTTTGCCTAGGGTAAGCAGAGATAAGCAAGCTGATTTGTTGATTCTTTAGGGCACGATGACATTGGTTATAATGAATGGAGGGCGATGAAACTCTTGTCAATCGAGAGGCTAATAGCTGGCCTGTTGTGTGAAATCATTGTATCATTTTTTATTCGAATTTCTCCTTTGATGTTTTCCGTGCCGACAAGGTTGTTTTCGAGTTTAGCTGGATTTGACTTCGCGCATGCGCTACGCTGGAACCAAAGGTACCATGAGTACTAAATTCCGGCGAGCAACTTTTCACGTTGGTACCTAGGTACCCTGAGAATTTCAAGGTGATACCTGCATTCGTTCAAGTCGTTTGTTCTTGTCACCTGCCTTTCGTCGTTTTTTTTCTAAGTCAATTTACGGCTTCCATGAGGGGAAAAAAGTGGAATTTCGCCGTGACACCGGCACCGATTGTCCGAAAACCATGAAATTTGGACACAATACGCCCATTACCACCCCGGACTCTGTGCCTTACCCCCATTTTGATCCCATTGAAAAAAAAGAGTTTTAGCAAAAAAACGATTTTCGGAATTTAATATTGGTTTTAACCCTGTACCCAGACAAGATATAGATATTATTATAATCCCTATGAAATATTTTAATTATTTACTGCTATAATATGAATTATCACTTATTCCCCGTTAAATAAATATCGGTCACCGGGTGCAGCTGTACAACTTCAAGGACCCTGGCTTCAAGTCAATTTACGGCTTCCATGAGGGGAAAAAAGTGGAATTTCGCCGTGACACCGGCACCGATTGTCCGAAAACCATGAAATTTGGACACAATACGCCCATTACCACCCCGGACTCTGTGCCTTACCCCCATTTTGATCCCATTGAAAAAAAAGAGTTTTAGCAAAAAAACGATTTTCGGAATTTAATATTGGTTTTAACCCTGTACCCAGACAAGATATAGATATTATTATAATCCCTATGAAATATTTTAATTATTTACTGCTATAATATGAATTATCACTTATTCCCCGTTAAATAAATATCGGTCACCGGGTGCAGCTGTACAACTTCAAGGACCCTGGCTTCAAGTCAATTTACGGCTTCCATGAGGGGAAAAAAGTGGAATTTCGCCGTGACACCGGCACCGATTGTCCGAAAACCATGAAATTTGGACACAATACGCCCAATACCACCCCGGACTCTGTGCCTTACTCCCATTTTGATCCGATTAAAAAAAAAAAGTTTTAGCAAAAAAACGATTTTCGGAATTTAATATTGGTTTTAATTAATTTTGAAATTGCAAATGCAAAGAGATTTTATCGCCTCTTCCGTATGTGATAGGTACTGGTACTATACACATTATCCTTAAAAGACAATTTTTTAAAATGACCGTAACGATGTATCGACACTAGAAACCGAAATCGCCTATTTTGACCTTTTTTGACTGCTGAGGCATCATTCCGGTGGTCCAAATCTCTGGAATTTCTAGCGGTTGGCTGCGCCGCGATGATATTTATCACATACTAAATTGAGAAAAATCCTCAGATATCAAGAACAATAAAAATTCGATAAAATACGGCAATTTTTTAAGCAAAAAACCTTTGATTGTTGGGGGCGGGTTTTGAATTTATTTTGAACGTTCTCGGAATCCAACACTCTTCTATTTTTAATATGTGATAGCTAGAATCCCAAGGTACATTCTGTGCATATTTGAAGGCAATCGGAGCACAGGAACGTTGCCTGGGCAGAGCAAATCAAAGGTTTCTTCGTCTTATGACCTTAAACACTGCGTATAAATTTAAAGTCAATCGGATATTAACAGCAAAAGGGGGGCGACGACAATATACGACCTCATTTCAATGTGGGCCTATAAAAAGTAAATCATTGTCAATAGAAAAGACCCACCTTTCCCCCAACAACAACCATGTAATGCACTAGCTATAATGGGGATTTTTCTGGAACACAGCGAAATGGGTCTTTTAAAATGTTCACAAGTGTATCACAAGGAGGGTTTGCTTCTTCTCTATGGGACACCCGATACCACTTCTCAACGAGGAATTCAGTCACACAGCCAACACCATTTTGTATGTTTGTGTAATCTTTATTCAGTATAAATCAAGTAATACAAATAAAAAAATACTTGGATTGATGAAAACATAATTTTTGAGAGTTATTCATACATGTAGCATAATTGTTCTTATTTAAAAAATGTACATGATTACATGTTTGTCATAAACAACATTAAATAAACAATCATGTTTCTTCACGATAACAGTAACAGTATAACAATTGTATGAAATATATTTTCCTTTATTTTTTTTTATTTTTAGAAAGGCCACTTCCTTGGTTTAAAATATATCATAAATTGTAGTTATCTAACATATACTTCCATGTATGTTTATCTAACAGATTACCACGTCGTCTTATCTAACAGAGAGTAAATGGTATACAATATCAAATTATAATCTACCAGCATTACTTGTTTCAGTAATTTAATCGTGTGTTATTCTTGTATTTAAGTGAGAAGAGTGAATAAACTATCATGGGTTGAAACAAATATATTGGAGTAGAAATAAACATTGTATATTGGTTTGTAAATAAATAATTGGTACAGATAATGCAATGTCATACAACATACTTTTTGGATTCGGTACAAATACAACCTTTTTATCATCAATGAAACTAATGTGATTTCAAAGTAACGATGAATAAAAAAACATTGCTTATATAAAGTACATGTAATTGGGTTGATTTAATTCACTTTGTATCTATAATATACATGTAGTATTAAACAATAAATATATTGATTAATGCCAATTCTATACAAATCTCATAGTTGTATTCATGTTTTCTTTACCATAACAAGAAACAGTACAACAGATTTAGTAACAATATATTCCTTTCTACATCCGTCAGAGTGGTTGATGATTCATAGATTCTAATAACCCCTTTTGAAGTTTATATGAAAGCTTTGATATCTGCTATGCAGATCTAGTTATTATTTTTTTTCTTGGGGGAAGCTAGATCTCGGCAACTATAAGAGATAGAGGTTTGAAATTTGATTTTCTGTCGGAAAAGTGGTGTGCAGCTACTGCACATTTTTTTTATTTTTGGGAATTTTTAAATTTCAGTTATATTTTTGGATAGCTGACATCAATCCGATTCCAACAATATAAATTTTTTTCTGAAATATTGACTTTGATTTTTCACTTTTTTTCGCATTTTGGTCAAATCGTAGAGTTCTTATTTTTTTAAAACGGCTCCAACGATTTTTCTGAAACTTCAGGAATATGAAGTCGAAGGACCAGACCAGTCCATGAACTATAAATGAAAATCCCCTAATCACCGGAAGTAGTCAAGAAAGGTATCCAAACTTTGACAAAATTGTGAAAAATGGGTGTCTGCGCGGAAAATGTGATGTATCAACAGGGTTCTTGTCGTTTAGTTAAAGTTTTATATCGTTTAATAGCCAATTGATTTGTCTATCAGATGTTTCTTCAGCGACAAGTTTCTATCAAAAACTAAAAAAGTTATGTGACTTTGAAAAGTAAGGTATTTTGCGATTTCGAGCAAATTTAGACGCATGTTTCTCGGAAACGCCACCTACAATTTTTTTAAAACTTTCTCAGTCGAGAGTCTAATAAGTAGTGTATCTTGTGAACACATTGTACAATTTCTCTAATTGTCATGGGTAGCCGAAAACAGAGATCAAAAATCGAAAACGTCGTATTTTTACGATTTGGAGCATTTTTAGAGGCCTATTTCTCGAAAAGTCAACATAATTCTTTTTTGGAACTTCTTCTACAGAGAGGCCTATCGGTAGGGTTATACATAAAACGATTTTACAATAGTCCCCAATTTCAGGAGTAGCAGAACAAAGTGATCGAAAATTGAACGCGGCACCTTTCATTGGTAAGCGAAACATAAGTCGGGGATACAATCTGTACGTTTTGTCAACGTATAGAGCCAATTCAAGAGTGCTTTTATCAGTGATGATATTTGAACTAAAATTATTTCAACTATGAGTGTTTTCTTCTATCCAAAATATGTGTTTAGTGACCCTGTAACAGAAATAGTTGATAGCTGTGTGTAATAATTAGTCTTTGAATTAATATTGTTGCTTCTTTGTCAAATTTATCTTATACCGGTAATCATCTGGACAGAAATCGACGGCTAGCGCTGTTTATAAGAAAGTCCAATTTGTTAAGCGGTTGCAGTAGTATCGTACAGTAGTATCGAATATTGCACCTATGATAAAAGGCATGACGTTGTTTGGGAAAAAACTCTATCTGTATTAGTGACGTCAAATCTTTAACGTGCACGAAACCAGAAAATTGGCGATATTTCATTGATTTATTTTTTTTTATTTCAAGAATTCGCTTCCGCGTAGGGGTCTTTAGCAGTTGAAGGAAACGTCAAATCTTTAACGTGCACGAAACCAGAAAATTGACGATATTTCATTGATTTATTTTTTTTTTATTTCAACAATTCGCTTCCGCGTAGGGGTCTTTAGCAGTTGAAGGAAACCGGAGGACCCGGAGAAAACACACGAGTTTAGACATGCGACATACTCCTTGTCACGTTCAACTGGGGAATCGAAACCTAGCCAGTTGACTCAATAACAGACCGTATGTTACAGCGCAGTCCCAAAGGCTGTAGCCTACCGTGCAAATTCCAGCCAGCATAATGTATCTATATAAGAAACATTTCTTCCTACTGGCAATTTACAAACAGTCCCCAAGGCTAGCCTACCTTGTAATTTCCAGCCATCATAATGTATCTATATAAGAGACATTTATTCCTACTGGCGATTTACAAATTTTGCATGAAGAAATTAAATTCATAAGAACAGAAACACGACTAATGCACAGTATCATATTGATTATAAAAGTACAATGTATATATTGGTTACACTATATAAGTCACAAAACAACAATCATTAGATAATAATAATTATTTACTAATTATAAAAATCATTTTAAGAGGTAGGAGTTATCCGTTGTTTAATTTAACAGTTATATAATTACTTTTCTCGGGAAAGCCGGCAATGATTTCTTTCAAACTTGCTCAATCGAGATTCTACTGGGTAGTGTATTGTGTGAAACCCTTGTACAATTTTTCTAATTGTCATGGGTAGCCCAAAAAAGAGATCGAAAATTGAAAACAGCGTATTTTTACGAGTTGGAGCATGTTTAGGGGTCAATATCTGAGTTATGCTAGAGTGTGTTTTTTATTTTTTTTTGGGGGGGGGGGGGCGGGAGTGGTGGGGATAGTCTTTTGTCATATATCTGGCGATCGTGTGACGCCTTTGCGACCGTGAAAGCCTTCAGCATTGCGCGCAATTCTAGTTAGGCTTTCACCTTCGGTGAAAGACTATTGTTATTACTAAGATTAATATTATTATTATTTTTTTTCTTGGGGGAAGCTAGATCTCAGCAACTATAAGAGATAGAGGTTTGAAATTTGATTTTCTGTGGGAAAAGTGGTGTGCAGCTACTGCTTAAAGCTATTTCGAAATTTGTGCGCATAGCGGAAATGCGTCAAATCTTTAACGTGCACGAAAATTGAAAATCGGTCATTATTCTCTTAATTCTCAATGGATTCTTCAGATATTTACATTTTTGGATAGCTGGAGACATTTCTGAGCAGATAGCAGTTCAAAACTGTGGAAATTAGAACTTTTGTCGCTCTAATTTTTTTGGTGAAAAATGGAAAATTTTCAAAATTTTTCAATTTTTTTATTTTTGGGAATTTTTAAATTTCAGTTATATTTTTGGATAGCTGACATCAATCCGATTCCAACAATATAAATTTTTTTCTGAAATATTGACTTTGATTTTTCACTTTTTTTCGCATTTTGGTCAAATCGTAGAGTTCTTATTTTTTTAAAACGGCTCCAACGATTTTTCTGAAACTTCAGGAATATGAAGTCGAAGGACCAGACCAGTCCATGAACTATAAATAAAAATCCCCTAATCACCGGAAGTAGTCAAGAAAGGTATCCAAACTTTGACAAAATTGTGAAAAATGGGTGTCTGCGCGGAAAATGCGATGTATCAACAGGGTTCTTGTCGTTTAGTTAAAGTTTTATATCGTTTAATAGCCAATTGAATTGTCTATCAGATGTTTCTTCAGCGACAAGTTTCTATCAAAAACTAAAAAAGTTATGTGACTTTGAAAAGTAAGGTATTTTGCGATTTCGAGCAAATTTAGACGCATGTTTCTCGGAAACGCCACCTACAATTTTTTTAAAACTTTCTCAGTCGAGAGTCTAATGAGTAGTGTATCTTGTGAACACATTGTACAATTTCTCTAATTGTCATGGGTAGCCGAAAACAGAGATCAAAAATCGAAAACGTCGTATTTTTACGATTTGGAGCATTTTTAGAGGCCTATTTCTCGAAAAGTCAAAATAATTCTTTTTTGGATCTTCTTCTACAGAGAGGCCTATCAGTAGTGTTATATATAAAACCATTGTACAACAGTTCCAAATTTCAGGAGTAGCAGAACAAAGGGATCGAAAATTGAACACGGCACCTTTCATTGTTAAGCGAAACATAAAGAGGGGATACAATCTGTACGTTTTGTCAACGTATAGAGCCAATTCAAGAGTGCTTCTATCAGTGATGATATTTGAACTAAAATTATTTCAACTATGAGTGTTTTCTTCTATCCAAAATATCGGTATAGTGACCCTGTAATATAAATAGTTGATAGCTGTGTGTAATAATTAGTCTTTGAATTAATATTGTTGCTTCTTTGTCAAATTTATCTTATACCGGTAATCATCTGGACAGAAATCGACGGTTCGCGCTGTTTATAAGAAAGTCCAATTTGTTAAGCGGTTGCAGTAGTATCGAATATTGCACCTATGATAAAAGGCATGACGTTGTTTGGGAAAAAACTCTATCTGTATTAGTGACGTCAAATCTTTTACGTGCAGGAAACCAGAAAATTGGCGATATTTCATTGATTTATTTTTTTTTTTATTTCAACAATTCGTTTCCGCGTAGGGGTCTTTAGCAGTTGAAGGAAACCGGAGGACCCTGAGAAAACACACGAGTTTAGACATGCGACATACTCCTTGTCACGTTCAACTGGGGAATCGAAACCCAGACAGTTGACTCAATGACAGACCGTATGATACAGCGCAGTCCCAAAGGCTGTAGCCTACCGTGCAAATTCCAGCCAGCATAATGTATCTATATAAGAAACATTTATTCCTACTGGCGATTTACAAACAGTCCCCAAGGCTAGCCTACCGTGTAATTTCCAGCCAGCATAATGTATCTCTATAAGAGACATTTATTCCTACTGGCGATTTACAAATTTTGCATGAAGAAATTAAATTCATAAGAACAGAAACACGACTAATGCACAGTATCATATTGATTATAAAAGTACAATGTATATATTGGTTACACTATATATGTCACAAAACAACAATCATTAGATAATAATAATTATTTACTAATTATTAAATCATTTTAAGAGGTAGGAGTTATCCGTTGTTTAATTTAACAGTTATATAATTACTTTTCTCGGAAAAGCCGCCAATGATTTCTTTCAAACTTGCTCAATCGAGATTCTACTGGGTAGTGTATTGTGTGAAACCCTTGTACAATTTTTCTAATTGTCATGGGTAGCCCAAAAAAGAGATCGAAAATTGAAAACAGCGTATTTTTACGTGTTGGGGCATGTTTAGGGGTCAATATCTGAGTTATGCTAGAGTGTGTTTTTTTGTTGTTTTTTTTTTGGGGGGGGGGGAGTGGTGGGGATAGTCTTTTGTCATATATCTGGCGATCGTGTGACGCCGTTGCGACCGTGAAAGCCTTCGGCATTGCGCGCAATTCTAGTTAGGCTTTCACCTTCGGTGAAAGGCTATTGTTATTACTAAGATTAATATTATTATTATTATTTTTTTTCTTGGGGGAAGCTAGATCTCAGCAACTATAAGAGATAGAGGTTTGAAATTTGATTTTCTGTCTGAAAAGTGGTGTGCAGCTACTGCTTAAAGCTATTTCCAAATTTGTGCGCATAGCGGAAATGCGTCAAATCTTTAACGTGCACGAAAATTGAAAATCGGCCATTATTCTCTTAATTCTCAATGGATTCTCCAGATATTTACATTTTTGGATAGCTGGAGACATTTCTGAGCAGATAGCAGTTCAAAACTGTGGAAATTAGAACTTTTGTTGCTCTAATTTTTTTGGTGAAAAATGGAAAATTTTCAAAATTTTTCAATTTTTTTATTTTTGGGAATTTTTAAATTTCAGTTATATTTTTGGATAGCTGACATCAATCCGATTCCAACAATATAATTTTTTTTCTGAAATATTGACTTTGATTTTTCACTTTTTTTCGCATTTTGGTCAAATCGTAGAGTTCTTATTTTTTTAAAACGGCTCCAACGATTTTTCTGAAACTTCAGGAATATGAAGTCGAAGGACCAGACCAGTCCATGAACTATAAATGAAAATCCCCTAATCACCGGAAGTAGTCAAGAAAGGTATCCAAACTTTGACAAAATTGTGAAAAATGGGTGTCTGCGCGGAAAATGCGATGTATCAACAGGGTTCTTGTCGTTTAGTTAAAGTTTTATATCGTTTAATAGCCAATTGAATTGTCTATCAGATGTTTCTTCAGCGACAAGTTTCTATCAAAAACTAAAAAAGTTATGTGACTTTGAAAAGTAAGGTATTTTGCGATTTCGAGCAAATTTAGACGCATGTTTCTCGGAAACGCCACCTACAATTTTTTTTAAACTTTCTCAGTCGAGAGTCTAATGAGTAGTGTATCTTGTGAACACATTGTACAATTTCTCTAATTGTCATGGGTAGCCGAAAACAGAGATCAAAAATCGAAAACGTCGTATTTTTACGATTTGGAGCATTTTTAGAGGCCTATTTCTCGAAAAGTCAACATAATTCTTTTTTGGAACTTCTTCTACAGAGAGGCCTATCGGTAGGGTTATACATAAAACGATTTTACAATAGTCCCCAATATCAGGTGTAGCAGAACAAAGGGATCGAAAATTGAACACGGCACCTTTCATTGGTAAGCGAAACATAAGTCGGGGATACAATCTGTACGTTTTGTCAACGTATAGAGCCAATTCAAGAGTGCTTTTATCAGTGATGATATTTGAACTAAAATTATTTCAACTATGAGTGTTTTCTTCTATCCAAAATATGTGTTTAGTGACCCTGTAACAGAAATAGTTGATAGCTGTGTGTAATAATTAGTCTTTGAATTAATATTGTTGCTTCTTTGTCAAATTTATCTTATACCGGTAATCATCTGGACAGAAATCGACGGCTAGCGCTGTTTATAAGAAAGTCCAATTTGTTAAGCGGTTGCAGTAGTATCGTACAGTAGTATCGAATATTGCACCTATGATAAAAGGCATGACGTTGTTTAGGAAAAAAACTCTATCTGTATTAGTGACGTCAAATCTTTAACGTGCACGAAACCAGAAAATTGGCGATATTTCATTGATTTATTTTTTTTTTATTTCAACAATTCGTTTCCGCGTAGGGGTCTTTAGCAGTTGAAGGAAACCGGAGGACCCGGAGAAAACACACGAGTTTAGACATGCGACATACTCCTTGTCACGTTCAACTGGGGAATCGAAACCCAGCCAGTTGACTCAATAACAGACCGTATGATACAGCGCAGTCCCAAAGGCTGTAGCCTACCGTGCAAATTCCAACCAGCATAATGTATCTATATAAGAAACATTTATTCCTACTGGCAATTTACAAACAGTCCCCAAGGCTAGCCTACCGTGTAATTTCCAGCCAGCATAATGTATCTATATAAGAGACATTTATTCCTACTGGCGATTTACAAATTTTGCATGAAGAAATTAAATTCATAAGAACAGAAACACGACTAATGCACAGTATCATATTGATTATAAAAGTACAATGTATATATTGGTTACACTATATATGTCACAAAACAACAATCATTAGATAATAATAATTATTTACTAATTATAAAAATCATTTTAAGAGGTAGGAGTTATCCGTTGTTTAATTTAACAGTTATATAATTACTTTTCTCGGGAAAGCCGCCAATGATTTCTTTCACACTTGCTCAATCGAGATTCTACTGGGTAGTGTATTGTGTGAAACCCTTGTACAATTTTTCTAATTGTCATGGGTAGCCCAAAAAAGAGATCGAAAATTGAAAACAGCGTATTTTTACGAGTTGGAGCATGTTTAGGGGTCAATATCTGAGTTATGCTAGAGTGTGTTTTTTTATTTTTTTTTTGGTGGGGGGGGGAGTGCTGGGGATAATCTTTTGTCATATATCTGGCGATCGTGTGACGCCTTTGCGACCGTGAAAGCCTTCAGCATTGCGCGCAATTCTAGTAGGTAATTGGTTTTACCAAAAACCAATTACAAAACGCGTTATACGTGTAACTAAAATGGGGGAGACTAAATCTCAGAAACTATTTGAACGAATGTATTGAAACTCTGGAATCGATTTATCTGTTTGATGTATTAGTGCTTAAATATAAAATGACATTTCTAAACGGTCCGGCTTTTGTAGAATCTTTAACGTGCACGAAAATTGAAAATGGGCCATAATTCTGTTAATTCTTAATCGATGTTTCAGATAATTACATTTTTGGATAGCTGGATACATTTCTGAGCAGATAGCAATTCAAAAACGTCGAATTTAGAAACTTTGTCGCTTTCATTTTCTGGATGAATATTGGAAAATGTTCAAAAATTTTGTAAAATTTTTATTTTTTGGAATTTTTATATTATGATTACATTTTTGGATAGCTGGCGAAGATCCGATTTTAACGATATAAAAACAATTCTGAAATGTTAACTTTGATTTTTCACTTTTTTTCGAATTTTGGTCAAATCGTAGAGTTCTTATTTTTTTAAAACGGCTCCAACGATCTTTCTGAAACTTCAGGAATATGAAGTCAAAGGACCAAACCAGTCCATGAACTATAAATGAAAATCCTCTAATCACCGGAAGTAGTCAAGAAATGTATCCGAACTTTGACAAAATTTAGAAAAATGGGTACCTGTGCGGAAATTGCGATGTATCAATTGCGTTTTTGCCGATTAGTTAAAGTTTTATATCATTTAATAGCCCATTGAATTGTCTATCGGGTGGTACTAAAGCGACAAGTTTCTATCAAAAACTAAAAAAGATGTGTGACTTTGAAAAGTAAGGTATTTTGCGATTTCGAACAACTTTAGACGCATGTTTCTCGGAAACGCCCAGAAAGCTTTTTTTAAAACTTTCTCAGTCGAGAGACTAATGGGTACTCTGTTGTGTGGAACCACTGTATCATTTTTTGAAATGTGTGGGGTAGCCGAAAAAAGAGATCGAAAATTGAAAACGGCGTATTTTTACGAGTTGGAGCATGTTTAGGGGTCAATATCTTATTTGTGCTAGAGTGTGGGATTTTTGGGGGTGGGGGAGTGGTGGGGATAGTCTTTTGTCATGCATCTGGCGATCGTGTGACGCCTTGGCGACAGTGAAAGCCTTCAGCATTGCGCGCAATTCTAGTAGGTAATTGGTTTTACCAAAAACCAATTACAAAACGCGTTATACGTGTAACTAAAATGGGGGAGACTAAATCTCAGAAACTATTTGAACGAATGTATTGAAACTCTGGAATCGACTTAGCTGTTTGATGTATTAGTGCTTAAATATAAAATGACATTTCTAAACGGTCCGGCTTTTGTAGAATCTTTAACGTGCACGAAAATTGAAAATGGGCCATAAGTCTGTTAATTCTTAATCGATGTTTCAGATAGTTACATTTTTGGATAGCTGGATACATTTCTGAGCAGATAGCAATTCAAAAACGTCGAATTTAGAAACTTTGTCGCTTTCATTTTCTGGATGAATATTGGAAAATTTTCAAAATTTTTGTAAAATTTTTATTTTTTGGAATTTTTATATTATGATTACATTTTTGGATAGCTGGCGAAGATCCGATTTTAACGATATAAAAACAATTCTGAAATGTTAACTTTGATTTTTCACTTTTTTTCGAATTTTGGTCAAATCGTAGAGTTCTTATTTTTTTAAAACGGCTCCAACGATCTTTCTGAAACTTCAGGAATATGAAGTCAAAGGACCAAACCAGTCCATGAACTATAAATGAAAATCCTCTAATCACCGGAAGTAGTCAAGAAATGTATCCGAACTTTGACAAAATTTAGAAATATGGGTACCTGTGCGGAAATTGCGATGTATCAATTGCGTTTTTGCCGATTAGTTAAAGTTTTATATCATTTAATAGCCAATTGAATTGTCTATCGGGTGGTACTAAAGCGACAAGTTTCTATCAAAAACTAAAAAAGATGTGTGACTTTGAAAAGTAAGGTATTTTGCGATTTCGAACAACTTTAGACGCATGTTTCTCGGAAACGCCCAGAAAGCTTTTTTTAAAACTTTCTCAGTCGAGAGACTAATGGGTACTCTGTTGTGTGGAACCACTGTATCATTTTTTGAAATGTCTGGGGTAGCCGAAAAAAGAGATCGAAAATTGAAAACGGCGTATTTTTACGAGTTGGAGCATGTTTAGGGGTCAATATCTTAGTTATGCTAGAGTGTGGGGTTTTGGGGGGTGGGGGAGTGGTGGGGATAGTCTTTTGTCATGCATCTGGCGATCGTGTGACGCCTTGGCGACAGTGAAAGCCTTCAGCATTGCGCGCAATTCTAGTTAGGCTTTCACCTTCGGTGAAAGACTATTGTTATTACTAAGATTAATATTATTATTATTATTATTTTTTTTTTTGGGGGAAGCTAGATCTCAGCAACTATAAGAGATAGAGGTTTGAAATTTGATTTTCTGTCGGAAAAGTGGTGTGCAGCTACTGCTTAAAGCTATTTCCAAGTTTGTGCGCATAGCGGAAATGCGTCAAATCTTTAACGTGCACGAAAATTAAAAATCGGTCATTATTCTCTTAATTCTCAATGGATTCTGCAGATATTTACATTTTTGGATAGCTGGAGACATTTCTGAGCAGATAGCAGTTCAAAACTGTGGAAATTAGAACTTTTGTCGCTCTAATTTTTTTGGTGAAAAATGGAAAATTTTCAAAATTTTTCAATTTTTTTATTTTTGAGAATTTTTAAATTTCAGTTATATTTTTGGATAGCTGACATCAATCCGATTCCAACAATATAAATTTTTTTCTGAAATATTGACTTTGATTTTTCACTTTTTTTCGCATTTTGGTCAAATCGTAGAGTTCTTATTTTTTTAAAACGGCTCCAACGATTTTTCTGAAACTTCAGGAATATGAAGTCGAAGGACCAGACCAGTCCATGAACTATAAATGAAAATCCCCTAATCACCGGAAGTAGTCAAGAAAGGTATCCAAACTTTGACAAAATTGTGAAAAATGGGTGTCTGCGCCGAAAATGCGATGTATCAACAGGGTTCTTGTCGTTTAGTTAAAGTTTTATATCGTTTAATAGCCAATTGAATTGTCTATCAGATGTTTCTTCAGCGACAAGTTTCTATCAAAAACTAAAAAAGTTATGTGACTTTGAAAAGTAAGGTATTTTGCGATTTCGAGCAAATTTAGACGCATGTTTCTCGGAAACGCCACCTACAATTTTTTTAAAACTTTCTCAGTCGAGAGTCTAATGAGTAGTGTATCTTGTGAACACATTGTACAATTTCTCTAATTGTCATGGGTAGCCGAAAACAGAGATCAAAAATCGTAAACGTCGTATTTTTACGATTTGGGGCATTTTTAGAGGCCTATTTCTCGAAAAGTCAACATAATTCTTTTTTGGAACTTCTTCTACAGAGAGGCCTATCGGTAGGGTTATACATAAAACGATTTTACAATAGTGCCAAATTTCAGGAGTAGCAGAACAAAGGGATCGAAAATTGAACACGGCACCTTTCATTGTTAAGCGAAACATAAGTGGGGGATACAATCTGTACGTTTTGTCAACGTATAAAGCCAATTCAAGAGTGCTTTCATCAGTGATGATATTTGAACTAAAATTATTTCAACTATGAGTGTTTTCTTCTATCTAAAATATGTGTTTAGTGACCCTGTAACAGAAATAGTTGATAGCTGTGTGTAATAATTAGTCTTTGAATTACTATTGTTGCTTCTTTGTCAAATTTATCTTATACCGGTAATCATCTGGACAGAAATCGACGGCTCGCGCTGTTTATAAGAAAGTCGAATTTGTTAAGCAGTTGCAGTAGTATCGAATATTGCACCTATGATAAAAGGCATGACGTTGTTTGGGAAAAAACTCTATCTGTATTAGTGACGTCAAATCTTTAACGTGCACGAAACCAGAAAATTGACGATATTTCATTGATTTATTTTTTTTTTATTTCAACAATTCGCTTCCGCGTAGGGGTCTTTAGCAGTTGAAGGAAACCGGAGGACCCGGAGAAAACACACGAGTTTAGACATGCGACATACTCCTTGTCACGTTCAACTGGGGAATCGAAACCCAGCCAGTTGACTCAATGACATACCGTATGATACAGCGCAGTCCCAAAGGCTGTAGCCTACCGTGCAAATTCCAGCCAGCATAATGTATCTATATAAGAAACATTTATTCCTACTGGCGATTTACAAACAGTCCCCAAGGCTAGCCTACCGTGTAATTTCCAGCCAGCATAATGTATCTATATAAAAGACATTTATTCCTACTGGCGATTTACAAATTTTGCATGAAGAAATTAAATTCATGAGAACAGAAACACGACTAATGCACAGTATCATATTGATTATAAAAGTACAATGTATATTTTGGTTACACTATATATGTCACAAAACAACAATCATTAGATAATAATAATTATTTACTAATTATATCAATCATTTTAAGAGGTAGGAGTTATCCGTTGTTTAATTTAACAGTTATATAATTACTTTTCTCGGAAAAGCCGCCAATGATTTCTTTCAAACTTGCTCAATCGAGATTCTACTGGGTAGTGTATTGTGTGAAACCCTTGTACAATTTTTCTAATTGTCATGGGTAGCCCAAAAAAGAGATCGAAAATTGAAAACAGCGTATTTTTACGAGTTGGAGCATGTTTAGGGGTCAATATCTGAGTTATGCTAGAGTGTGTTTTTTTTTTTGTATTTTTTTTTTTTGGGGGGGGGGGGGGAGTGGTGGGGATAGTCTTTTGTCATATATCTGGCGATCGTGTGACGCCGTTGCGACCGTGAAAGCCTTCGGCATTGCGCGCAATTCTAGTAGGTAATTGGTTTTACCAAAAACCAATTACAAAACGCGTTATACGTGTAACTAAAATGGGGGAGACTAAATCTCAGAAACTATTTGAACGAATGTATTGAAACTCTGGAATCGACTTAGCTGTTTGATGTATTAGTGCTTAAATATAAAATGACATTTCTAAACGGTCCGGCTTTTGTAGAATCTTTAACGTGCACGAAAATTGAAAATGGGCCATAAGTCTGTTAATTCTTAATCGATGTTTCAGATAGTTACATTTTTGGATAGCTGGATACATTTCTGAGCAGATAGCAATTCAAAAACGTCGAATTTAGAAACTTTGTCGCTTTCATTTTCTGGATGAATATTGGAAAATTTTAAAATTTTTGTAAAATTTTTATTTTTTGGAATTTTTATATTATGATTACATTTTTGGATAGCTGGCGAAGATCCGATTTTAACAATATAAAAACAATTCTGAAATGTTAACTTTGATTTTTCACTTTTTTTCGAATTTTGGTCAAATCGTAGAGTTCTTATTTTTTTAAAACGGCTCCAACGATCTTTCTGAAACTTCAGGAATATGAAGTCAAAGGACCAAACCAGTCCATGAACTATAAATGAAAATCCTCTAATCACCGGAAGTAGTCAAGAAATGTATCCGAACTTTGACAAAATTTAGAAATATGGGTACCTGTGCGGAAATTGCGATGTATCAATTGCGTTTTTGCCGATTAGTTAAAGTTTTATATCATTTAATAGCCAATTGAATTGTCTATCGGGTGGTACTAAAGCGACAAGTTTCTATCAAAAACTAAAAAAGATGTGTGACTTTGAAAAGTAAGGTATTTTGCGATTTCGAACAACTTTAGACGCATGTTTCTCGGAAACGCCCAGAAAGCTTTTTTTAAAACTTTCTCAGTCGAGAGACTAATGGGTACTCTGTTGTGTGGAACCACTGTATCATTTTTTGAAATGTCTGGGGTAGCCGAAAAAAGAGATCGAAAATTGAAAACGGCGTATTTTTACGAGTTGGAGCATGTTTAGGGGTCAATATCTTAGTTATGCTAGAGTGTGGGGTTTTGGGGGGTGGGGGAGTGGTGGGGATAGTCTTTTGTCATGCATCTGGCGATCGTGTGACGCCTTGGCGACAGTGAAAGCCTTCAGCATTGCGCGCAATTCTAGTTAGGCTTTCACCTTTGGTGAAAGACTATTGTTATTACTAAGATTAATATTATTAAGCTTTCATATTACATATGAAAGCTTATTGTTTCTGTTAAGATTATTATTGTTATTAAGCTTTCATATTACATATGAAAGCTTATTGTTTCTGTTAAGATTATTATTGTTATTTTTTTTTTGTGTTTTGTCCACAAATCGGATTTCTCAGAATCTAACCATAGGATCGTTCTGAAACTTTTACCTATCCCCCCAAAAATGGGTGGTGGCTGTTGATTAAATATATTTTCAAAACGTTTTACGAATCCGAAATCACCGAATTTTACGAAGGAATGCATTTGACCTACAATGCTGTAACTTTGTGACTATTTGACCTATTTTACTAATTCTTTTTTCTTTGAGTATCTTGAAACATTTACTTCAAATCTGCAATTTCGGATTTTGGCATTTCGAAAATTCGTCGCTGTCATTTCGAACCGGAAGTTATTACCAATTTGACAACTTCTTTAATAGTTGTGCGATTTTCGTGAAATTTAGAATGTTAGTAGATCTTGCCAATGCGACTTCAATGATGTCCTTGGAAATTTTCTAAATTATCTCCCCTTGGTGAAATTAAGGATCAAAGTTTTCAAAAAAATCGTCGAAATATAGGTCAGAATGACCTAAAAAAAAAATTCGATACTAGACAAGTAATTACTGATTCGTACACAAAATATGGAGTTTGTCGATCGAACCGGAAGTGCCACCATCTTTAAACGTGAAAAATCAAAAAGGCTTTTTTGCTATTTTACTTACAGACTCGGGCGTCATATTTTCGGAATCCTGGAAGGAATACCTAAAAATCTATCGGATCAGAATTTTGATTTCGGTCACGTGATGGTCACCATTTTGAATTGAAAATGAAAAATAGAAGCAATTTGAAGGGCCGGGACTTTGGAACACAAGAACTCTCCTTCTAATTAAGCTAGAATGTTCAAACTTGGTGTAGGCGTTCACTAGGTCAATGTCATGATTGAGTTCAAAGATGAGCATTTTTTGCCTAGGGTAAGCAGAGATAAGCAAGCTGATTTGTTGATTCTTTAGGGCACGATGACATTGGTTATAATGAATGGAGGGCGATGAAACTCTTGTCAATCGAGAGGCTAATAGCTGGCCTGTTGTGTGAAATCATTGTATCATTTTTTATTCGAATTTCTCCTTTGATGTTTTCCGTGCCGACAAGGTTGTTTTCGAGTTTAGCTGGATTTGACTTCGTGCATGCGCTACGCTAGAACCAAAGGTACCATGAGTACTAAATTCCGGCGAGCAACTTTTCACGTTGGTACCTAGGTACCCTGAAAATTTCAAGGTGATACCTGCATTCGTTCAAAAAAGTGGAATTTCGCCGTGACACCGGCACCGATTGTCCGAAAACCATGAAATTTGGACACAATACGTCCATTACCACCCCGGACTCTGTGCCTTACCCCCATTTTGATCCCATTAAAAAAAAAGAGTTTTAGCAAAAAAACCATTTTCGGAATTTAATATTGGTTTTAACCCTGTACCCAGACAAGATATAGATATTATTATAATCCCTATGAAATATTTTAATTATTTACTGCTATAATATGAATTATCACTTATTCCCCGTTAAATAAATATCGGTCACCGGGTGCAGCTGTACAACTTCAAGGACCCTGGCTTCAAGTCAATTTACGGCTTCCATGAGGGGAAAAAAGTGGAATTTCGCCGTGACACCGGCACCGATTGTCCGAAAACCATGAAATTTGGACACAATACGCCCATTACCACCCCGGACTCTGTGCCTTACTCCCATTTTGATCCGATTAAAAAAAAAAAAGTTTTAGCAAAAAAACGATTTTCGGAATTTAATATTGGTTTTAATTAATTTTGAAATTGCAAATGCAAAGAGATTTTATCGCCTCTTCCGTATGTGATAGGTACTGGTACTATACACATTATCCTTAAAAGACAATTTTTTAAAATGACCGTAACGATGTATCGACACTAGAAACCGAAATCGCCTATTTTGACCTTTTTTGACTGCTGAGGCATCATTCCGGTGGTGCAAATCTCTGGAATTTCTAGCGGTTGGCTGCGCCGCGATGATATTTATCACATACTAAATTGAGAAAAATCCTCAGATATCAAGAACAATAAAAATTCGATAAAATACGGCAATTTTTTAAGCAAAAAACCTTTGATTGTTGGGGGCGGGTTTTGAATTTATTTTGAACGTTCTCGGAATCCAACACTCTTCTATTTTTAATATGTGATAGCTAGAATCCCAAGGTACATTATGTGCATATTTGAAGGCAATCGGAGCACATGAACGTTGCCTGGGCAGAGCAAATCAAAGGCTTCTTCGTCTTATGACCTTAAACACTGCGTATAAATTTAAAGTCAATCGGATATTAACAGCAAAAGGGGGGCGACGACAATATACGACCACATTTCAATGTGGGCCTATAAAAAGTAAATCATTGCCAATAGAAAAGACCCACCTTTCCCCCAACAACAACCATGTAATGCACTAGCTATAATGGGGATTTTTCTGGAACACAGCGAAATGGGTCTTTTAAAATGTTCACAAGTGTATCACAAGGAGGGTTTGCTTCTTCTCTATGGGACACCCGATACCACTTCTCAACGAGGAATTCAGTCACACAGCCAACACCATTTTGTATGTTTGTGTAATCTTTATTCAGTATAAATCAAGTAATACAAATAAAAAAATACTTGGATTGATGAAAACATAATTTTTGAGAGTTATTCATACATGTAGCATAATTGTTCTTATTTAAAAAATGTACATGATTACATGTTTGTCATAAACAACATTAAATAAACAATCATGTTTCTTCACGATAACAGTAACAGTATAACAATTGTATGAAATATATTTTCCTTTATTTTTTTTTATTTTTAGAAAGGCCACTTCCTTGGTTTAAAATATATCATAAATTGTAGTTATCTAACATATACTTCCATGTATGTTTATCTAACAGATTACCACGTCGCCTTATCTAACAGAGAGTAAATGGTATACAATATCAAATTATAATCTACCAGCATTACTTGTTTCAGTAATTTAATCGTGTGTTATTCTTGTATTTAAGTGAGAAGAGTGAATAAACTATCATGGGTTGAAACAAATATATTGTATATTGGTTTGTAAATAAATAATTGGTACAGATAATGCAATGTCATACAACATACTTTTTGGATTCGGTACAAATACAACCTTTTTATCATCAATGAAAATAATGTGATTTCAAAGTAACGATGAATAAAAAAACATTGCTTATATAAAGTACATGTAATTGGGTTCATTTAATTCACTTTGTATCTATAATATACATGTAGTATTAAACAATAAATATATTGATTAATGCCAATTCTATACAAATCTCATAGTTGTATTCATGTTTTCTTTACCATAACAAGAAACAGTACAACAGATTTAGTAACAATATATTCCTTTCTACATCCGTCAGAGTGGTTGATGATTCATAGATTCTAATAACCCCTTTTGAAGTTTATATGAAAGCTTTGATATCTGCTATGCAGATCTAGTTATTGTTATTTTTTTTTTTGTGTTTTGTCCACAAATCGGATTTCTCAGAATCTAACCATAGGATCGTTCTGAAACTTTTACCTATCCCCCCAAAAATGGGTGGTGGCTGTTGATTAAATATATTTTCAAAAGGTTTTACGAATCCGAAATCACCGAATTTTACGAAGGAATGCATTTGACCTACAATGCTGTAACTCTGTGACTATTTGACCTATTTTACTAATTCTTTTATCTTTGAGTATCTTGAAACATTTACTTCAAATCTGCAATTTCGGATTTTGGCATTTCGAAAATTCGTCGCTGTCATTTCGAACCGGAAGTTATTACCAATTTGACAACTTCTTTAATAGTTGTGCGATTTTCGTGAAATTTAGAATGTTAGTAGATCTTGCCAATGCGACTTCAATGATGTCCTTGGAAATTTTCTAAATTATCTCCCCTTGGTGAAATTAAGGATCAAAGTTTTCAAAAAAATCGTCGAAATATAGGTCAGAATGACCTAAAAAAAAAATTCGATACTAGACAAGTAATTACTGATTCGTACACAAAATATGGAGTTTGTCGATCGAACCGGAAGTGCCACCATCTTTAAACGTGAAAAATCAAAAAGGCTTTTTTGCTATTTTACTTACAGACTCGGTCGTCATATTTTCGGAATCCTGGAAGGAATACCTAAAAATCTATCGGATCAGAATTTTGATTTCGGTCACGTGATGGTCACCATTTTGAATTGAAAATGAAAAATAGAAGCAATTTGAAGGGCCGGGACTTTGGAACACAAGAACTCTCCTTCTAATTAAGCTAGAATGTTCAAACGTGGTGTAGGCGTTCACTAGGTCAATGTCATGATTGAGTTCAAAGATGAGCATTTTTTGCCTAGGGTAAGCAGAGATAAGCAAGCTGATTTGTTGATTCTTTAGGGCACGATGACATTGGTTATATTGAATGGAGGGCGATGAAACTCTTGTCAATCGAGAGGCTAATAGCTGGCCTGTTGTGTGAAATCATTGTATCATTTTTTATTCGAATTTCTCCTTTGATGTTTTCCGTGCCGACAAGGTTGTTTTCGAGTTTAGCTGGTTTTGATTTCGCGCATGCGCTACACAGGAACCAACGGTACCATGAGTACTAAATTCCGGCGAGCAACTTTTCACGTTGGTACCTAGGCACCCTGAAAATTTCAAGGTGATACCTGCATTCGTTAAAGTCGTTTGTTCTTGTCACCTGCCTTTCAATTTACGGCTTCCATGAGGGGAAAAAAGTGGAATTTCGCCGTGACACCGGCACCGATTGTCCGAAAACCATGAAATTTGGACACAATACGCCCATTACCACCCCGGACTCTGTGCTTTACCCCCATTTTGATCCCATTAAAAAAAAAGAGTTTTAGCAAAAAAACGATTTTCGGAATTTAATATTGGTTTTAACCCTGTAATACCCAGACATGATATATTATTATAATCCCTATGAAATATTTTAATTATTTACTGCTATAATATGAATTATCACTTATTCCCCGTTAAATAAATATCGGTCACCTGGTGCCGCTGTACAACTTAAAGGACACTGGCCTCAAGTCAATTTACGGAGAGAGAGAGAGAGAGAAATGGGGTTTAACGTCCACTCGACACAAACTAGGTCATTTCGGGACCAACATATGGTTTAATTTTATTTCAATAATTCGCTTGCGCGTAGGGGTCTTTAGCAGTGGGAGGACCCGGAGAAAACCCACAAGGTTGGACAGGCGACCCTACTCCTTGCGTCAATTTACGGCTTCCATGAGGGGAAAAAAGTGGAATTTCGCCGTGACACCGGCACCGATTGTCCGAAAACCATGAAATTAGGACACAATACGCCCATTACCACCCCTGACTCTGTGCTTTACCCCCATTTTGATCACATTAAAAAGAAAAGAGTTTTAGCAAAAAAACGATTTTCGGAATTTAATATTGGTTTTAATTAATTTTGAAATTGGAAATGCAAAGAGATTTTATCGCCTCTTCCGTATGTGATAGGTATTGGTACTATACACATTATCCTTAAAAGACAATTTTTTAAACTGACCGTAACGATGCATCGACACTAGAAACCGAAATCGCCTATTTTGACCTATTTTGACTGCTGGGGTATCTTTCCGTACGTGACAAGGAGTAGGTCGCCCGTCCAACCTGTGTATTTTTTCAGGATCACCCGGTTTCCCCCCACTGCTAGACCCCTACGCGCAAGCGAATTATTGAAATAAAATTGAACCATACGTTAGTCCCGAAATGACCTAGTTTGTGTCGAGTGGTCGATCAACCCCATTTCGCTCTCTCAATTTTAGCACTCCTAACTCTAAAACTAAATGCAAGGAACGGGCCTATTTACAGAGGTCACAATTTTAACCTACATGCACACCTACATGATATACATATTATTATAATCCCTATGGGATATTTTAATTATTTACTGTTATAATATGAATTATCACTTATTCCCCGTTAAATAAATATCGGTCACCGGGTGCAGCTGTACAACTTCAAGGACCTTGGCCTCAAGTGCATGGGACCAACTCTACATTTTCTGAAATGTCAATAAAAGCCCTGGAATGATTTCATTTAAAAAAAATAATCAGAAAGTAAATCTAGTTTTATTTATATGCTATTTGTTGCCAGAAAATATATTTTGTTACGAGTCTAATTCAAATTTAAAAATAAACAATGGGTCTGAGGCATATTTTATTGATATATAGAAATTAATGCAGTGTTCTCATTATGTGATAAAAGAGTGCCAGAAATGTCTCGAAATTCAGCCATTTGTGTATTTAGTATATCAAGTATATGCGTGTATTACAAAGCTCTGATTTGTGTGATTTGTGTACACCCCGCCCCCCCCCCCCCTCCTCGTGTCACTATCATGTACATATCAATTCTGCTGCCAACCCACCCACGCGAACATGACTAAATTATGAAACATTGTCTAGTCGTTTGTATGTTACGACAAAACGAGGCCAGCGTGGCTCATTTGCTGCAGAACGGAAGGCCTTGCAAGGATTAGTGTCTAGTCGTTTGGATGGTACGAAAACCCGAGGTCAAAGTGGTTCCCCGTTGGCAGTGGTGAAGTATGGAAGGCCTAGCAAGGATCTGTGTCTAGTCGTTTCGATGGGACGAAAAACGCCCGTCCCCTCGTCCATGGTACAAGGATTAGTGCCTAGTCGCTTGGATGGTATGCAAAACAGAGGTCCCCGTTCTCTCCCTTTGTCTGTGGTTCTTGACCGAAAAATCGAAATCCTGTGTGCATATTGGCGTGCACGAAAAATAACCCTTTGCATTTGGAATTTTATGCACCCACCCCACCCTCGAACAACGCTTAACATAACATTTTGTTTTCACTACCTACATTGTAAAATTTGTTTGATTTCAGATGACTTAGCCCCGGTTTTTCACAGTGAAAGATTTTGATGAAACTTGACATGCATGTTTATAACCCAAAGATATGGTTCCTTTCGATATTTGCGCATATCAATACGTAACTTCATGAATTATGGTCCCTGATTGTAAGAAAAATCACTTTATATTTCGCGTGTTCTCTATCTATCTCTCGGAAATGGAATATGGAAATACACAAGCTAGCTAGTGTATTACAGGTTGGTGGTGGTGGGGATGAGGTCTTCTATTTGCAATGATTTTTTGACTACAAAATATACGCTCTAACTCATTACTCAAACTACAGCAAAAAAAAAAGCGGAACGGAAACCCGATTTTATATATTCTTACAATAGCAACGCACTTCGGGATTAACTTAGAAATGGTTCCACTACTGATGTCTTCCGCCTTACTCCTGCCACAGTAGTGGCTTGTCCTACGGAGTTCCTTTCCGCAAGTTTTTTTTAGTCAAATGACTACAAAAAGGTTACTGGCCTATGTATAGCTCCCTTAATTTACACATAAACTGACCTAAAACTGCACTGCACATATAATAAACCAATTCCCATTGAAATAAAGGTGAAGCCGTACCGCATAATTATATGATTTGATGAAACCCAACTGCTACCTGAAGTTTCTCGCCTATCGAAGTTATAATATCCGCCGGTGTCATGGCGGCTCGCACATTATAAGAATCATTGCTTTGAAAATGTAGAACGCATTAACACAAAGAAAAACTGATGGGTAACTAGTTTAGTGGTCCAGTCTTCACTATAATTTGTGATAGAATTACTTATTTAAAAAAAACTGAATGATGTAAAAATAAAAATGGTTGGAGTGCCCAAGTTTAGATTTGTCGTTGATTTCATAAAGATGTTAGGATATAGAACGTTAAATACTGTGTGATTCAACATGGCGGCCGAGGGGTTTAATATGATATAAGTACGAAATACATGTACATGTAGTACCAAATGGTTTATATGTATGAGAGTCAAGGTTTGGACTAAATGTCTTGGGGAAGTAGGGGGCGACTAGCATGTGCCTCTCTTTAGTGGACCGATGTGAGATTGCCCATTGTATTAACTGGACGGGTAGGCCTATTCACCTTCAGTTATGTGTCAATGTCAAATAAGCGGCTTCGTATCAACACGGTCGGCTCTGGGCCGGTTTAATTCTACGTATCTCTCGTAGCTGAGAGAAAAAAGATTTTTTAGCCCAGAGAATATCTTCCGTCAGAGTGGTTGTTGATTCATAGATTCTAATAACCCCTTTTGAAGTTTATATGAAAGCTTTGATATCTGCTATGCAGATCTAGTTTTTTTTTGTGTTTTGTCCACAAATCGGATTTCTCAGAATCTAACCATAGGATCGTTCTGAAACTTTTACCTATCCCCCCAAAAATAGGTGGTGGCTGTTGATTAAATATATTTTCAAAACGTTTTACGAATCCGAAATCACCGAATTTTACGAAGGAATGCATTTGATCTACAATGCTGTAACTTTGTGACTATTTGACCTATTTTACTAATTTTTTTTCTTTGAGTATCTTGAAACATTTACTTCAAATCTGCAATTTCGGATTTTGGCATTTCGAAAATTCGTCGCTGTCATTTCGAACCGGAAGTTATTACCAATTTGACAACTTCTTTAATAGTTGTGCGATTTTCGTGAAATTTAGAATGTTAGTAGATCTTGCCAATGCGACTTCAATGATGTCCTTGGAAATTTCCTAAATTATCTCCCCTTGGTGAAATTAAGGATCAAAGTTTTAAAAAAAATCGTCGAAATATAGGTCAGAATGACCTAAAAAAAAAATTCGATACTAGACAAGTAATTACTGATTCGTACACAAAATATGGAGTTTGTCGATCGAACCGGAAGTGCCACCATCTTTAAACGTGAAAAATCAAAAAGGCTTTTTTGCTATTTTACTTACAGACTCGGGTGTTATATTTTCGGAATACTGGAAGGAATGTCTAAAAATCTATCGGATCAGAATTATGATTTCGGTCACGTGATGGTCACCATTTTGAATTGAAAATGAAAAATAGAAGCAATTTGAAGGGCCGGGACTTTGGAACACAAGAACTCTCCTTCTAATTAAGCTAGAATGTTCAAACTTGGTGTAGGCGTTCACTAGGTCAATGTCATGATTGAGTTCAAAGATGAGCATTTTTTGCCTAGGGTAAGCCGAGATAAGCAAGCTGATTTGTTGATTCTTTAGGGCACGATGACATTGGTTATAATGAATGGAGGGCGATGAAACTCTTGTCAATCGAGAGGCTAATAGCTGGCCTGTTGTGTGAAATCATTGTATCATTTTTTGAAAATGTCCGGGGTAGCCGAAAAAAGGAGATCGAAATCCAAAAAGTCGTATTTTTACGATTTGGGGCATTTTTAGAGGTCGTGTAAAGTAAAATAAAGCATGCATATACATATATTATTGATATTAAATATATCATATAAAAAACTAAACAATGAATCAGCTGTCATTGACAGATTTTATATTATAAGCATGGTCAGTGGAAGGTCAGCGTATTGTCTAACTTGAACTCACTGACTCCGTAACATTATTGTGGGTATGGTATAAGCTGAATTTGATGAGATGCACATATCTCGTATGACTATTTGGTACTTACAGTGTTAGACTTTGTCGTAATGTTACGGTCTCCATTCATCAAATCGTCGTTGGGCCTATAATACGATTTTGAATCAAGTTATTTATCACTGAGGGACTCAAAATTAGGTTTGATGTAGCTCTGCTCATTTACAGTGGCGAATTTAACGGGCTCATGGGTTCCAGCTCCCTCCTCTAGAAATTTCACAGCACCCGCATGGATTGTGGCTAATTTTGTGGCAGAATTTTATTTTTCTGGGGGAGGTACTTCTAAATGGCTCCGACACAAGTGCCTGAAATGCCATGAAATCACGTTTTCGGCCTCCAATTAAAATTTCTTAGCGGGAGAACCCCCTGACCCGACCCTCTTGCGGGGCTTCACGGTCGGTATCAGCCCCCCTCCCCACCACCATGGTTAATCCGGCGTTGATGTTCCCTCTTGTGCAGCTGCAAAAGAATGTACAAGTTCATTGCCTCATTGTCAAAGATCCCACTTTTCTACCCCAGTTCGGGTAATGAGGTCGAGCGTATATTGTATAGGGGATATTAAACAAGCAAACAGTATGGCTGATGTCTCCCGCCAAAACCCCAAAGTAAAAGATGACACATTAATTAATCGCACTTTCATATTTTTTTCAAAAGTATCGAGCAATCAAACTATACTGTAAATTTCATCACTCTCTGTCAGATAGAAATCAAGGTTATCTTGTCCCAAAGCATCGACCAATGAAATTGCCAAGCTGTAGCTCAAAATGTTCAGTCAAGACCTGATGAACATCTACACCAAGTTTAAACATTCTAGCTCAATTAAAAGCTGGGTTGTTATGTTCCAGTACTTCATTATAACCAAAGTTATCATACCCCAAAGCATCAACCAATTCAAAGTCCCGGCCAATCAAGTTGCTTTGCTTATCCTGACTTTGCTTATCAAGGTAATATGGTCAAGGTACTAATGTAATGAAACTATACACAAAGTTTCATCAAATTGCTTATCTCTGCTTACCCATTTTAATAGTCCCCTGCCAATCGAAAAGCCCCCCGACCCACCCACTCCACTCCCGTGTAATACATTAGGTTATAATTGTGTTACAAACGTATCACAAGGAGCATTTGAATATTCTCTCTGAGGCATCTGATACCACTTGTCATTGAGGTGTTCACACAGCCAACTCATTTTTGTTTGTTTGTGTTATCTTTATTCAGTATAAATCAACTAATACAAATGAAAAAAAGTACTTGGTTTAATGAGATTATCTTTTGAGAGTTGGTCATACAGGTATCACTAATCATAATTGCTCTTAACTTCAAATATATACACGATTATGTGTATTCTAAATATCAAATAAAACAATGATGATTTCTTTACAATAGCAGTACAACAAATTTATTCGCAATATTTTCCTTTGATCAGTTGATCAAAAACCTGATTATATTTACAATATATTCTAGGTCTTTGCTCTTTATTCCATTGGTTCAAAATATGATAAAAGAGGCTTATCAAAAAGTTTATATCATGTAGTCTTATATAACAAATAGAACAATGACATACAAGATGTTTCAAATCATAATCTATTTGCATTATTTATTTCAATAATTTGACCTGTGATATTCATGTATAAAGCAAAATAGTAAACATTGAATTTCATTCACTTTTATGTATAATATAGTATTAAACCGGTTAATTATTGTATACAACATTTATTTAATTTCATAGCAACATTTTATACTATTGTATTCATTGTAGTTTTTTGTCATTATTAGCCCAGTCCGTGCATAGCATTATGATGTGAAATCCCATTTCATTTCAATTATAATAGTCTTCATCTAGAAACAATATTACTATTTATATTGGTATGTTACTACCAAGATATAACAATAAAATTAGCAAAAGTATGTATAAATTAATAAAGTTCTTTTTAGTATCTTTCATGAATAGTCAATTGTTCAATACCATTATTTCTCTTCACCTCATGCAAATAAATTGAAATGGGATTTAATGTTCAACTGTTTTACTTCACAACTTACATAAATCATTTGGTGATAAAACAACATACATTTCTAGTATTTTTTTAACATAGTGTACTATACTATGCATCATTATATAGAAGACATATGAATGAATAAACAAAAATATGGCAAAATGAACAACATGAGAATGATTGTAGAAGTATAAGAACAAAGCAATTGTTTAATATTAAAAATATTTGATTTTCTTCTATTTTAAAGTTACATCCTTTACATTTGTATTTATACATTGTATGCAAAACATAATTAGAGAGAAATGGGTTTAACGTCCACTCAAAACAAACAAGGTCATTTCGGGACTAACATATGGTTTAATTTTATTTCAATAATTTGCTTGCGCGTAGGGGTCTTTAGCAGTGGGGGAAAACCAGAGTACCCGGAGAAAATCAGGAGTATGGACAGGTGACCCTACTCCTTGCCACGTACAACCAGGGATTCGAGACCACGCCAGTTGACTTAATGGCATCATAAGCTTTCCAAAAATGTATAGTTTTTCTTTTATGGAAGACCGTGTAGCGGAGTTGTGTTTCTAAGCTAGCTAGAAATTTTGGCTGCAGGCCTACACCTCCCAAGCTAAATTTCCCTCATGTCATCCTGTATAGCAAAGGCATATGCCTGTCTTAATTAACCCAGTACTAAACACAATTTACTTGTTTAATTTTTCCAGCATTTTTCAGGATAGCTGATGGGATGCGGGTCAAGTTATGCCACTTGTCTTTTTAATTATTTACCAGTGAAAAATCGAATTAACTTCACCAAATTTTTACTCATTATAATGATTTTTTTTTTTCTGTTCATATTATTTCTATGACATGTGACAGTGACTGTGAATATGAAAGCTTTAATATCTGCTTAGCAGATCTAGTTAGGCTTTCACCTTCGGTGAAAGACTATTGTTATTACTAAGATTAATATTATTAAGCTTTCATATTACATATGAAAGCTTATTGTTTCTGTTAAGATTATTATTGTTATTTTTTTTTTGTGTTTTGTCCACAAATCGGATTTCTCAGAATCTAACCATAGGATCGTTCTGAAACTTTTACCTATCCCCCCAAAAATGGGTGGTGGCTGTTGATTAAATATATTTTCAAAACGTTTTACGAATCCGAAATCACCGAATTTTACGAAGGAATGCATTTGACCTACAATGCTGTAACTTTGTGACTATTTGACCTATTTTACTAATTCTTTTTTCTTTGAGTATCTTGAAACATTTACTTCAAATCTGCAATTTCGGATTTTGGCATTTCGAAAATTCGTCGCTGTCATTTCGAACCGGAAGTTATTACCAATTTGACAACTTCTTTAATAGTTGTGCGATTTTCGTGAAATTCAGAATGTTAGTAGATCTTGCCAATGCGACTTCAATGATGTCCTTGGAAATTTTCTAAATTATCTCCCCTTGGTGAAATTAAGGATCAAAGTTTTCAAAAAAATCGTCGAAATATAGGTCAGAATGACCTAAAAAAAAAATTCGATACTAGACAAGTAATTACTGATTCGTACACAAAATATGGAGTTTGTCGATCGAACCGGAAGTGCCACCATCTTTAAACGTGAAAAATCAAAAAGGCTTTTTTGCTATTTTACTTACATACTCGGGCGTCATATTTTCGAAATCCTGGAAGGAATGTCTAAAAATCTATCGGATCAGAATTTTGATTTCGGTCTTGTGATGGTCACCATTTTGAATTGAAAATGAAAAATAGAAGCAATTTGAAGGGCCGGGACTTTGGAACACAAGAACTCTCCTTCTAATTAAGCTAGAATGTTCAAACTTGGTGTAGGCGTTCACTAGGTCAATGTGATGATTGAGTTCAAAGATGAGCATTTTTTGCCTAGGGTAAGCAGAGATAAGCAAGCTGATTTGTTGATTCTTTAGGGCACGATAACATTGGTTATAATGAATGGAGGGCGATGAAACTCTTGTCAATCGAGAGGCTAATAGCTGGCCTGTTGTGTGAAATCATTGTATCATTTTTTGAAAATGTCCGGGGTAGCCGAAAAAAGGAGATCGAAATCCAAAAAGTCGTATTTTTACGATTTGGGGCATTTTTAGAGGTCGTGTAAAGTAAAATAAAGCATGCATATACATATATTATTGATATTAAATATATCATATAAAAAACTAAACAATGAATCAGCTGTCATTGACAGATTTTATATTATAAGCATGGTCAGTGGAAGGTCAGCGTATTGTCTAACTTGAACTCACTGACTCCGTAACATTATTGTGGGTATGGTATAAGCTGAATTTGATGAGATGCACATATCTCGTATGACTATTTGGTACTTACAGTGTTAGACTTTGTCGTAACGTAAATCAAATTTACGCTGTATTATTCATTACCAAGGATTTAGAAAGGAACGAGAACAATTATTTACAAAATCTCGCTGGGATAAATTCCGTGAATGTGCCCATGAATGGCTAAAACTTGATGGGCGAGCGAAATGGATAGCTGAACAGGCGACTTCGGGTGATATAATCAAACAAGGAATTTATCGACGCGCCAAAAGATACTGGATTTCACCCAACATGCTACAGGCCTTTTACAGACAAATTCCGAATTGGGTCTGCCCGTAATCGTATAGATAAAGAAAAATTAAAATCCCCGGCTACAATCCAACCAGGGAATAGCGGGAGTGTAGACGATCTGGGACCTAGCTCTCCAAACAAATTACGCTCCTGAAGCAAAAAGAAAGAGTAAATCGGTGCTGCCTGTTGTTTGTATTATATGTAAAAAACGTGACAGATTTGTCACTGTTGGAGAAAATAGGAAGAAGGATGTATTAACACAGACTCAGACCCAAACAGGCTCAGGTAGGCCTAATGTTAATATTATGTTACTTACTAAATTTATAATTATTACTAATAAATATTAAATATATTCATCCTACAGTTTTTAATTATTGTGTTGTTGTTTTTGTTGTAAATGGAATCAGAAGTGCTACTGCAATCACTGTAAAATTGTTATGAAGCTAGCCATTAAAGCCCTTTACCCCATTTGTTGATTTGGCACAGTCATTGGTTAAAGTGTTGCACATTTGCTTGCACAAGGGATGAAACATAGAGAAGTTAACTTGTTTTTTATTTTCTTGGCCCACTTGTAGGTGCCTTGCTAAGACGATCTGTCTCTAGACCATTTCCGCTCACACAAAGGATCTGAACTAAACCGCATGCCAGAGTTGACCAGCCAGGTACATGTACATGTAGGCCTCAAAGTGACATTCCCTCCCCCACCCTTGAGCACAAACAACATTCAACGCTATATGGTGTATAATTTGTTTGCAAATTTGTTTGTAGGCCAACTGTTGAAAGCTGCTGAATTGAAAGAGGATGAAGATATTTTAAGGCATATCAGAGGGCAAGATTGTGTGGCCATTGAGGTCAGATATCACCAAAAATGTTATAGGCAATATACATGTACTGAATTTCTTAGACAGTTATCAGAAAGGTAAATATTTGTGATGTTTTTTTTATTTGTATTCTCCGCCTTCTTGCCACTGGTATTATTCAAATAAAACTGAACCATGGATGAGTCCTGAAATTACTATGTTTTTGTCCAGTGGACGTTAAACCGCAATTCTCCTCTCTATCTCTCCTTGTACTGCTAATGCCTTCCTGTCTTCATTAGCTGGTTTCTGCATGAAAATAAGATGTTAACCCCTGTGTAAGTGTCTTTTTCCTCTGTTGTACGAAATTAATGAGAGTAAACCAAGCTCCAGAATTTTGTTTTAATTGTGTACATGTATATGTTTATTTATATTTTTCAGCAAAGATGACTAGCCCTCCGTCGAATATTAAACCACATACAATATATTCTGTGAAGATGTCATAAGAGAAAGAATCATAAATGGCCAGCAAAGTTGTCTTGTACAGAGAGAGAGAGAGAGAAATGGGGTTTAACGTCCACTCAATACAAACTAGGTCATTTTGGGACTAACATACGGTTTCAATTTTATTTCAATAATTCGCTTGCGCGTATGGGTCTTTAGCAGTGAGAAGAAACCGGAGTGCCCGGAGCAAACCCACGAGGTTGAGAAGACGCCTCTATCTCCATGCCACATACGCTCACACCTGGGATCAAAGCCACAGCCACAAGCCAGAGGTGACCGACCAGCTAGAGGTCGAAGCGCGGCACTCTAGGCCATCCCAACCCCCCTTTCTTGTACAGACCTGTGCATGTGTAGTCAATGTGAAAATGAAAAAAAAACTGTTAAAGAGACCGAATTTGATGTTAATACATTTAGTGACAGTGATGATGATAATGAAGATTAACTTTGATGACATTTGATGTGCAGAGTAACTGTTTAATTTTGATTTTCAATGATTGTTTCACTTTAATAAATAATTTCACAACTGTCCATCCTGTTTTCTAACCTTTCCCTTCATTCCAGCCCAGATACACAATTATTTTTTTTAACTTATATCTACATGTATGTTTGTAATTTGACCATTAATCATATCCGAAATAGTAGTTCACAGCTACATTACAGTTGTAAAAATACTGTAGTGGCTAATTGAAAGGGAACATGTATGTGGGTTTAGAATGTTTATCTTAGTGGAAAAAAATCATGTGGTTCAATGCTTATAAAGTGCTACTGATCTCCATTATTTCAAAAGCATATCACTCAACTACTGTCAAACATATCCCCTGGCTAGAATATGCTACAAATCGACTCTAGCATGTTCCATACAAGCGATAATTTCTGAGCAAACATCCAACAACCAACCCTAACAGGCCCTTGAGATCCAACAAACAAAATAATTATTGGGCTTGTTTGCCCACACCTGGTCTTATGATTCATACAAGACCTGATAGTCTATCAATTACAGGCATTTGACAGAAAGGGAGATAATTCTTTTTTACCGTTAATGGATTTCCACAATTCTTTATTCACCCATGACATTTGTGTTTTGAGCATTTTTATTTACATCAAAATCTGTCCAATAAACTGTTCATTGCCAAGGATGAAGGCATGAGGTGTTTTACCAACTATTTAATTTTATGTCAACTTCAGAATTGTTAGTACATAAATAGCATTTATTTGACAATTTTGACGAATTTCATCTGGCCCTAAATCAATAAATTGCAAACATTTTGCTTGGAACTCCCAGATTTTGTCTTCCTGGCATCATAAGCTTTCCAAAAATGTATAGTTTTTCTTTTATGGAAGACCGTGTAGCGGAGTTGTGTTTCTAAGCTAGCTAGAAATTTTGGCTGCAGGCCTACACCTCCCAAGCTAAATTTCCCTCATGTCATCCTGTATAGCAAAGGCATATGCCTGTCTTAATTAACCCAGTACTAAACACAATTTACTTGTTTAATTTTTCCAGCATTTTTCAGGATAGCTGATGGGATGCGGGTCAAGTTATGCCACTTGTCTATTTAATTATTTACCAGTGAAAAATCGAATTAACTTCACCAAATTTTTACTCATTATAATGATTTTTTTTTTCTGTTCATATTATTTCTATGACATGTGACAGTGACTGTGAATATGAAAGCTTTAATATCTGCTTAGCAGATCTAGTTATTATTATTATTTTTTTTTGGGGGGGAAGCTAGATCTCAGCAACTATAAGAGATAGAGGTTTGAAATTTGATTTTCTGTCGGAAAAGTGGTGTGCAGCTACTGCTTAAAGCTATTTCCAAGTTTGTGCGCATAGCGGAAATGAGTCAAATCTTTAACGTGCACGAAAATTGAAAATCGCCCATTATTCTCTTAATTCTCAATCGATACTTCAGATATTTACATTTTTGGATAGCTGGAGACATTTCTGAGCAGATAGCAGTTCAAAACTGTGGAAATTAGAACTTTTGTCGCTCTAATTTTTTTGGTGAAAAATGGAAAATTTTCAAAATTTTTCAATTTTTTTATTTTTGGGAATTTTTAAATTTCAGTTATATTTTTGGATAGCTGACATCAATCCGATTCCAACAATATAAATTTTTTTCTGAAATATTGACTTTGATTTTTCACTTTTTTTCGCATTTTGGTCAAATCGTAGAGTTCTTATTTTTTTAAAACGGCTCCAACGATTTTTCTGAAACTTCAGGAATATGAAGTCGAAGGACCAGACCAGTCCATGAACTATAAATGAAAATCCCCTAATCACCGGAAGTAGTCAAGAAAGGTATCCAAACTTTGACAAAATTGTGAAAAATGGGTGTCTGCGCGGAAAATGCGATGTATCAACAGGGTTCTTGTCGTTTAGTTAAAGTTTTATATCGTTTAATAGCCAATTGAATTGTCTATCAGATGTTTCTTCAGCGACAAGTTTCTATCAAAAACTAAAAAAGTTATGTGACTTTGAAAAGTAAGGTATTTTGCGATTTCGAGCAAATTTAGACGCATGTTTCTCGGAAACGCCACCTACAATTTTTTTAAAACTTTCTCAGTCGAGAGTCTAATGAGTAGTGTATCTTGTGAACACATTGTACAATTTCTCTAATTGTCATGGGTAGCCGAAAACAGAGATCAAAAATCGAAAACGTCGTATTTTTACGATTTGGGGCATTTTTAGAGGCCTATTTCTCGAAAAGTCAACATAATTCTTTTTTGGAACTTCTTCTACAGAGAGGCCTATCGGTAGGGTTATACATAAAACGATTTTACAATAGTCCCCAATTTCAGGAGTAGCAGAACAAAGGGATCGAAAATTGAACACGGCACCTTTCATTGGTAAGCGAAACATAAGTCGGGGATACAATCTGTACGTTTTGTCAACGTATAGAGCCAATTCAAGAGTGCTTTTATCAGTGATGATATTTGAACTAAAATTATTTCAACTATGAGTGTTTTCTTCTATCCAAAATATGTGTTTAGTGACCCTGTAACAGAAATAGTTGATAGCTGTGTGTAATAAGAAGTCTTTGAATTAATATTGTTGCTTCTTTGTCAAATTTATCTTATACCGGTAATCATCTGGACAGAAATCGACGGCTAGCGCTGTTTATAAGAAAGTCCAATTTGTTAAGCGGTTGCAGTAGTATCGTACAGTAGTATCGAATATTGCACCTATGATAAAAGGCATGACGTTGTTTGGGAAAAAACTGTATCTGTATTAGTGACGTCAATTCTTTAACGTGCACGAAACCAGAAAATTGGCGATATTTCATTGATTTATTTTTTTTTATTTCAACAATTCGCTTCCGCGTAGGGGTCTTTAGCAGTTGAAGGAAACCGGAGGATCCGGAGAAAACACACGAGTTTAGACATGCGACATACTCCTTGTCACGTTCAACTGGGGAATCGAAACCCAGCCAGTTGACTCAATAACAGACCGTATGATACAGCGCAGTCCCAAAGGCTGTAGCCTACCGTGCAAATTCCGGCCAGCATAATGTATCTATATAAGAAACATTTCTTCCTACTGGCAATTTACAAACAGTCCCCAAGGCTAGCCTACCGTGTAATTTCCAGCCAGCATAATGTATCTATATAAGAGACATTTATTCCTACTGGCGATTTACAAATTTTGCATGAAGAAATTAAATTCATAAGAACAGAAACACGACTAATGCACAGTATCATATTGATTATAAAAGTACAATGTATATATTGGTTACACTATATATGTCACAAAACAACAATCATTAGATAATAATAATTATTTACTAATTATAAAAATCATTTTAAGAGGTAGGAGTTATCCGTTGTTTAATTTAACAGTTATATAATTACTTTTCTCGGGGAAGCCGCCAATGATTTCTTTCAAACTCGCTCAATCGAGATTCTACTGGGTAGTGTATTGTGAGAAACCCTTGTACAATTTTTCTAATTGTCATGGGTAGCCCAAAAAAGAGATCGAAAATTGAAAACAGCGTATTTTTACGAGTTGGAGCATGTTTAGGGGTCAATATCTGAGTTATGCTAGAGTATGGGTTTTTTTTGGGGGGGTGGGGAGTGGTGGGGATAGTCTTTTGTCATATATCTGGCGATCGTGTGACGCCTTTGCGACCGTGAAAGCCTTCAGCATTGCGCGCAATTCTAGTTAGGCTTTCACCTTCGGTGAAAGACTATTGTTATTACTAAGATTAATATTATTATTATTATTATTTTTTTTTTTGGGGGAAGCTAGATCTCAGCAACTATAAGAGATAGAGGTTTGAAATTTGATTTTCTGTCGGAAAAGTGGTGTGCAGCTACTGCTTAAAGCTATTTCCAAGTTTGTGCGCATAGCGGAAATGCGTCAAATCTTTAACGTGCACGAAAATTGAAAATCGGTCATTATTCTCTTAATTCTCAATGGATTCTTCAGATATTTACATTTTTGGATAGCTGGAGACATTTCTGAGCAGATAGCAGTTCAAAACTGTGGAAATTAGAACTTTTGTCGCTCTAATTTTTTTGGTGAAAAATGGAAAATTTTCAAAATTTTTCAATTTTTTTATTTTTGGGAATTTTTAAATTTCAGTTATATTTTTGGATAGCTGACATCAATCCGATTCCAACAATATAAATTTTTTTCTGAAATATTGACTTTGATTTTTCACTTTTTTTCGCATTTTGGTCAAATCGTAGAGTTCTTATTTTTTTAAAACGGCTCCAACGATTTTTCTGAAACTTCAGGAATATGAAGTCGAAGGACCAGACCAGTCCATGAACTATAAATGAAAATCCCCTAATCACCGGAAGTAGTCAAGAAAGGTATCCAAACTTTGACAAAATTGTGAAAAATGGGTGTCTGCGCGGAAAATGCGATGTATCAACAGGGTTCTTGTCGTTTAGTTAAAGTTTTATATCGTTTAATAGCCAATTGAATTGTCTATCAGATGTTTCTTCAGCGACAAGTTTCTATCAAAAACTAAAAAAGTTATGTGACTTTGAAAAGTAAGGTATTTTGCGATTTCGAGCAAATTTAGACGCATGTTTCTCGGAAACGCCACCTACAATTTTTTTAAAACTTTCTCAGTCGAGAGTCTAATGAGTAGTGTATCTTGTGAACACATTGTACAATTTCTCTAATTGTCATGGGTAGCCGAAAACAGAGATCAAAAATCGAAAACGTCGTATTTTTACGATTTGGGGCATTTTTAGAGGCCTATTTCTCGAAAAGTCAACATAATTCTTTTTTGGAACTTCTTCTACAGAGAGGCCTATCGGTAGGGTTATACATAAAACGATTTTACAATAGTGCCAAATTTCAGGAGTAGCAGAACAAAGGGATCGAAAATTGAACACGGCACCTTTCATTGTTAAGCGAAACATAAGTGGGGGATACAATCTGTACGTTTTGTCAACGTATAAAGCCAATTCAAGAGTGCTTTCATCAGTGATGATATTTGAACTAAAATTATTTCAACTATGAGTGTTTTCTTCTATCTAAAATATGTGTTTAGTGACCCTGTAACAGAAATAGTTGATAGCTGTGTGTAATAATTAGTCTTTGAATTACTATTGTTGCTTCTTTGTCAAATTTATCTTATACCGGTAATCATCTGGACAGAAATCGACGGCTCGCGCTGTTTATAAGAAAGTCGAATTTGTTAAGCAGTTGCAGTAGTATCGAATATTGCACCTATGATAAAAGGCATGACGTTGTTTGGGAAAAAACTCTATCTGTATTAGTGACGTCAAATCTTTAACGTGCACGAAACCAGAAAATTGACGATATTTCATTGATTTATTTTTTTTTTATTTCAACAATTCGCTTCCGCGTAGGGTCTTTAGCAGTTGAAGGAAACCGGAGGACCCGGAGAAAACACACGAGTTTAGACATGCGACATACTCCTTGTCACGTTCAACTGGGGAATCGAAACCCAGCCAGTTGACTCAATGACAGACCGTATGATACAGCGCAGTCCCAAAGGCTGTAGCCTACCGTGCAAATTCCAGCCAGCATAATGTATCTATATAAGAAACATTTATTCCTACTGGCGATTTACAAACAGTCCCCAAGGCTAGCCTACCGTGTAATTTCCAGCCAGCATAATGTATCTATATAAAAGACATTTATTCCTACTGGCGATTTACAAATTTTGCATGAAGAAATTAAATTCATGAGAACAGAAACACGACTAATGCACAGTATCATATTGATTATAAAAGTACAATGTATATTTTGGTTACACTATATATGTCACAAAACAACAATCATTAGATAATAATAATTATTTACTAATTATATCAATCATTTTAAGAGGTAGGAGTTATCCGTTGTTTAATTTAACAGTTATATAATTACTTTTCTCGGAAAAGCCGCCAATGATTTCTTTCAAACTTGCTCAATCGAGATTCTACTGGGTAGTGTATTGTGTGAAACCCTTGTACAATTTTTCTAATTGTCATGGGTAGCCCAAAAAAGAGATCGAAAATTGAAAACAGCGTATTTTTACGAGTTGGAGCATGTTTAGGGGTCAATATCTGAGTTATGCTAGAGTGTGTTTTTTTTTTTGTTTTTTGTTTTTTTTTGGGGGGGGGGGAGTGGTGGGGATAGTCTTTTGTCATATATCTGGCGATCGTGTGACGCCGTTGCGACCGTGAAAGCCTTCGGCATTGCGCGCAATTCTAGTAGGTAATTGGTTTTACCAAAAACCAATTACAAAACGCGTTATACGTGTAACTAAAATGGGGGAGACTAAATCTCAGAAACTATTTTAACGAATGTATTGAAACTCTGGAATCGACTTAGCTGTTTGATGTATTAGTGCTTAAATATAAAATGACATTTCTAACCGGTCCGGCTTTTGTAGAATCTTTAACGTGCACGAAAATTGAAAATGGGCCATAATTCTGTTAATTCTTAATCGATGTTTCAGATAGTTACATTTTTGGATAGCTGGATACATTTCTGAGCAGATAGCAATTCAAAAACGTCGAATTTAGAAACTTTGTCGCTTTCATTTTCTGGATGAATATTGGAAAATTTTCAAAATTTTTGTAAAATTTTTATTTTTTGGAATTTTTATGTTATGATTACATTTTTGGATAGCTGGCGAAGATACGATTTTAACGATATAAAAACAATTCTGAAATGTTAACTTTGATTTTTCACTTTTTTTCGAATTTTGGTCAAATCGTAGAGTTCTTATTTTTTTAAAACGGCTCCAACGATCTTTCTGAAACTTCAGGAATATGAAGTCAAAGGACCAAACCAGTCCATGAACTATAAATGAAAATCCTCTAATCACCGGAAGTAGTCAAGAAATGTATCCGAACTTTGACAAAATTTAGAAAAATGGGTACCTGTGCGGAAATTGCGATGTATCAATTGCGTTTTTGCCGATTAGTTAAAGTTTTATATCATTTAATAGCCAATTGAATTGTCTATCGGGTGGTACTAAAGCGACAAGTTTCTATCAAAAACTAAAAAAGATGTGTGACTTTGAAAAGTAAGGTATTTTGCGATTTCGAACAACTTTAGACGCATGTTTCTCGGAAACGCCCAGAAAGCTTTTTTTAAAACTTTCTCAGTCGAGAGACTAATGGGTACTCTGTTGTGTGGAACCACTGTATCATTTTTTGAAATGTCTGGGGTAGCCGAAAAAAGAGATCGAAAATTGAAAACGGCGTATTTTTACGAGTTGGAGCATGTTTAGGGGTCAATATTTTAGTTATGCTAGAGTGTGGGGTTTTTGGGGGTGGGGGAGTGGTGGGGATAGTCTTTTGTCATGCATCTGGCGATCGTGTGACGCCTTGGCGACAGTGAAAGCCTTCAGCATTGCGCGCAATTCTAGTTATTATTATTATTTTTTTTTTTATTGGGGGAAGCTAGATCTCAGCAACTATAAGAGATAGAGGTTTGAAATTTGATTTTCTGTGGAAAAGAGGTGTGCAGCTACTGCTTAAAGCTATTTCCAAATTTGTGCGCATAGCGGAAATGCGTCAAATCTTTAACGTGCACGAAAATTGAAAATCGGCCATTATTCTCTTAATTCTCAATGGATTCTTCAGATATTTACATTTTTGAATAGCTGGAGACATTTCTTAACCGATAGCAGTTCAAAACTGTGGAATTTAGAAACTTTGTCGCTCTCATTTTTTTGGTGAAAAATGGAAAATTTTCAAAATTTTCTATTTTTTTTATTTTTGGGAATTTTGAAATTTCAGTTATATTTTTGGATAGCTGACATCAATCCGATTCCAACAATATAAATTTTTTTCTGAAATATTGACTTTGATTTTTCACTTTTTTTCGCATTTTGGTCAAATCGTAGAGTTCTTATTTTTTTAAAACGGCTCCAACGATTTTTCTGAAACTTCAGGAATATGAAGTCGAAGGACCAGACCAGTCCATGAACTATAAATGAAAATCCCCTAATCACCGGAAGTAGTCAAGAAAGGTATCCAAACTTTGACAAAATTGTGAAAAATGGGTGTCTGCGCGGAAAATGCGATGTATCAACAGGGTTCTTGTCGTTTAGTTAAAGTTTTATATCGTTTAATAGCCAATTGAATTGTCTATCAGATGTTTCTTCAGCGACAAGTTTCTATCAAAAACTAAAAAAGTTATGTGACTTTGAAAAGTAAGGTATTTTGCGATTTCGAGCAAATTTAGACGCATGTTTCTCGGAAACGCCACCTACAATTTTTTTAAAACTTTCTCAGTCGAGAGTCTAATGAGTAGTGTATCTTGTGAACACATTGTACAATTTCTCTAATTGTCATGGGTAGCCGAAAACAGAGATCAAAAATCGAAAACGTCGTATTTTTACGATTTGGAGCATTTTTAGAGGCCTATTTCTCGAAAAGTCAAAATGATTCTTTTTTGGAACTTCTTCTACAGAGAGGCCTATAAGTAGTGTTATATATAAAACCATTGTACAACAGTTCCAAATTTCAGGAGTAGCAGAACAAAGGGATCGAAAATTGAACACGGCACCTTTCATTGTTAAGCGAAACATAAGTAGGGGATACAATCTGTACGTTTTGTCAACGTATAGAGCCAATTCAAGAGTGCTTCTATCAGTGATGATATTTGAACTAAAATTATTTCAACTATGAGTGTTTTCTTCTATCCAAAATATGGGTATAGTGACCCTGTAATAGAAATAGTTGATAGCTGTGTGTAATAATTAGTCTTTGAATTAATATTGTTGCTTCTTTGTCAAATTTATCTTATACCGGTAATCATCTGGACAGAAATCGACGGTTCGCGCTGTTTATAAGAAAGTCCAATTTGTTAAGCGGTTGCAGTAGTATCGAATATTGCACCTATGATAAAAAGCCATGACGTTGTTTGGGAAAAAACTCTATCTGTATTAGTGACGTCAAATCTTTTACGTGCAGGAAACCAGAAAATTGGCGATATTTCATTGATTTATTTTTTTTTTGTTTCAACAATTCGTTTCCGCGTAGGGGTCTTTAGCAGTTGAAGGAAACCGGAGGACCCGGAGAAAACACACGAGTTTAGACATGCGACATACTCCTTGTCACGTTCAACTGGGGAATCGAAACCCAGACAGTTGACTCAATGACAGACCGTATGATACAGCGCAGTCCCAAAGGCTGTAGCCTACCGTGCAAATTCCAGCCAGCATAATGTATCTATATAAGAAACATTTATTCCTACTGGCGATTTACAAACAGTCCCCAAGGCTAGCCTACCGTGTAATTTCCAGCCAGCATAATGTATCTATATAAGAGACATTTATTCCTACTGGCGATTTACAAATTTTGCATGAAGAAATTAAATTCATAAGAACAGAAACACGACTAATGCACAGTATCATATTGATTATAAAAGTACAATGTATATATTGGTTACACTATATATGTCACAAAACAACAATCATTAGATAATAATAATTATTTACTAATTATTAAATCATTTTAAGAGGTAGGAGTTATCCGTTGTTTAATTTAACAGTTATATAATTACTTTTCTCGGAAAAGCCGCCAATGATTTCTTTCAAACTTGCTCAATCGAGATTCTACTGGGTAGTGTATTGTGTGAAACCCTTGTACAATTTTTCTAATTGTCATGGGTAGCCCAAAAAAAGAGATCGAAAATTGAAAACAGCGTATTTTTACGAGTTGGAGCATGTTTAGGGGTCAATATCTGAGTTATGCTAGAGTATGGGTTTTTTTTGGGGGGGTGGGGATTGGTGGGGATAGTCTTTTGTCATATATCTGGCGATCGTGTGACGCCTTTGCGACCGTGAAAGCCTTCAGCATTGCGCGCAATTCTAGTTAGGCTTTCACCTTCGGTGAAAGGCTATTGTTATTACTAAGATTAATATTATTAAGCTTTCATATTACATATGAAAGCTTATTGTTTCTGTTAAGATTATTATTGTTATTTTTTTTTTGTGTTTTGTCCACAAATCGGATTTCTCAGAATCTAACCATAGGATCGTTCTGAAACTTTTACCTATCCCCCCAAAAATGGGTGGTGGCTGTTGATTAAATATATTTTCAAAACGTTTTACGAATCCGAAATCACCGAATTTTACGAAGGAATGCATTTGACCTACAATGCTGTAACTCTGTGACTATTTGACCTATTTTACTAATTCTTTTTTCTTTGAGTATCTTGAAACATTTACTTCAAATCTGCAATTTCGGATTTTGGCATTTCGAAAATTCGTCGCTGTCATTTCGAACCGGAAGTTATTACCAATTTGACAACTTCTTTAATAGTTGTGCGATTTTCGTGAAATTTAGAATGTTAGTAGATCTTGCCAATGCGACTTCAATGATGTCCTTGGAAATTTTCTAAATTATCTCCCCTTGGTGAAATTAAGGATCAAAGTTTTCAAAAAAATCGTCGAAATATAGGTCAGAATGACCTAAAAAAAAAATTCGATACTAGACAAGTAATTACTGATTCGTACACAAAATATGGAGTTTGTCGATCGAACCGGAAGTGCCACCATCTTTAAACGTGAAAAATCAAAAAGGCTTTTTTGCTATTTTACTTACAGACTCGGGCGTCATATTTTCGGAATCCTGGAAAGAATACCTAAAAATCTATCGGATCAGAATTTTGATTTCGGTCACGTGATGGTCACCATTTTGAATTGAAAATGAAAAATAGAAGCAATTTGAAGGGCTGGGACTTTGGAACACAAGAACTCTCCTTCTAATTAAGCTAGAATGTTCAAACTTGGTGTAGGCGTTCACTAGGTCAATGTCATGATTGAGTTCAAAGATGAGCATTTTTTGCCTAGGGTAAGCAGAGATAAGCAAGCTGATTTGTTGATTCTTTAGGGCACGATGACATTGGTTATAATGAATGGAGGGCGATGAAACTCTTGTCAATCGAGAGGCTAATAGCTGGCCTGTTGTGTGAAATCATTGTATCATTTTTTATTCGAATTTCTCCTTTGATGTTTTCCGTGCCGACAAGGTTGTTTTCGAGTTTAGCTGGATTTGACTTCGCGCATGCGCTACGCTGGAACCAAAGGTACCATGAGTACTAAATTCCGGCGAGCAACTTTTCACGTTGGTACCTAGGTACCCTGAAAATTTCAAGGTGATACCTGCATTCGTTCATGTCGTTTGTTCTTGTCACCTGCCTTTCGTCGTTTTTTTTCTAAGTCAATTTACGGCTTCCATGAGGGGAAAAAAGTGGAATTTCGCCGTGACACCGGCACCGATTGTCCGAAAACCATGAAATTTGGACACAATACGTCCATTACCACCCCGGACTCTGTGCCTTACCCCCATTTTGATCCCATTAAAAAAAAGAGTTTTAGCAAAAAAACGATTTTCGGAATTTAATATTGGTTTTAACCCTGTACCCAGACAAGATATAGATATTATTATAATCCCTATGAAATATTTTAATTATTTACTGCTATAATATGAATTATCACTTATTCCCCGTTAAATAAATATCGGTCACCGGGTGCAGCTGTACAACTTCAAGGACCCTGGCTTCAAGTCAATTTACGGCTTCCATGAGGGGAAAAAAGTGGAATTTCGCCGTGACACCGGCACCGATTGTCCGAAAACCATGAAATTTGGACACAATACGCCCATTACCACCCCGGACTCTGTGCCTTACTCCCATTTTGATCCGATTAAAAAAAAAAAAGTTTTAGCAAAAAAACGATTTTCGGAATTTAATATTGGTTTTAATTAATTTTGAAATTGCAAATGCAAAGAGATTTTATCGCCTCTTCCGTATGTGATAGGTACTGGTACTATACACATTATCCTTAAAAGACAATTTTTTAAAATGACCGTAACGATGTATCGACACTAGAAACCGAAATCGCCTATTTTGACCTTTTTTGACTGCTGAGGCATCCAAATCTCTGGAATTTCTAGCGGTTGGCTGCGCCGCGATGATATTTATCACATACTAAATTGAGAAAAATCCTCAGATATCAAGAACAATAAAAATTCGATAAAATACGGCAATTTTTTAAGCAAAAAACCTTTGATTGTTGGGGGCGGGTTTTGAATTTATTTTGAACGTTCTCGGAATCCAACACTCTTCTATTTTTAATATGTGATAGCTAGAATCCCAAGGTACATTCTGTGCATATTTGAAGGCAATCGGAGCACAGGAACGTTGCCTGGGCAGAGCAAATCAAAGGCTTCTTCGTCTTATGACCTTAAACACTGCGTATAAATTTAAAGTCAATCGGATATTTACAGCAAAAGGGGGGCGACGACAATATACGACCACATTTCAATGTGGGCCTATAAAAAGTAAATCATTGCCAATAGAAAAGACCCACCTTTCCCCCAACAACAACCATGTAATGCACTAGCTATAATGGGGATTTTTCTGGAACACAGCGAAATGGGTCTTTTAAAATGTTCACAAGTGTATCACAAGGAGGGTTTGCTTCTTCTCTATGGGACACCCGATACCACTTCTCAACGAGGAATTCAGTCACACAGCCAACACCATTTTGTATGTTTGTGTAATCTTTATTCAGTATAAATCAAGTAATACAAATAAAAAAATACTTGGATTGATGAAAACATAATTTTTGAGAGTTATTCATACATGTAGCATAATTGTTCTTATTTAAAAAATGTACATGATTACATGTTTGTCATATACAACATTAAATAAACAATCATGTTTCTTCACGATAACAGTAACAGTATAACAATTGTATGAAATATATTTTCCTTTATTTTTTTTTATTTTTAGAAAGGCCACTTCCTTGGTTTAAAATATATCATAAATTGTAGTTATCTAACATATACTTCCATGTATGTTTATCTAACAGATTACCACGTCGCCTTATCTAACAGAGAGTAAATGGTATACAATATCAAATTATAATCTACCAGCATTACTTGTTTCAGTAATTTAATCGTGTGTTATTCTTGTATTTAAGTGAGAAGAGTGAATAAACTATCATGGGTTGAAACAAATATATTGGAGTAGAAATAAACATTGTATATTGGTTTGCAAATAAATAATTGGTACAGATAATGCAATGTCATACAACATACTTTTTGGATTCGGTACAAATACAACCTTTTTATCATCAATGAAAATAATGTGATTTCAAAGTAACGATGAATAAAAAAACATTGCTTATATAAAGTACATGTAATTGGGTTCATTTAATTCACTTTGTATCTATAATATACATGTAGTATTAAACAATAAATATATTGATTAATGCCAATTCTATACAAATCTCATAGTTGTATTCATGTTTTCTTTACCATAACAAGAAACAGTACAACAGATTTAGTAACAATATATTCCTTTCTACATCCGTCAGAGTGGTTGATGATTCATAGATTCTAATAACCCCTTTTGAAGTTTATATGAAAGCTTTGATATCTGCTATGCAGATCTAGTTATTATTATTTTTTTTCTTGGGGGAAGCTAGATCTCAGCAACTATAAGAGATAGAGGTTTGAAATTTGATTTTCTGTCGGAAAAGTGGTGTGCAGCTACTGCTTAAAGCTATTTCGAAATTTGTGCGCATAGCGGAAATGCGTCAAATCTTTAACGTGCACGAAAATTGAAAATCGGCCATTATTCTCTTAATTCTCAATGGATTCTCCAGATATTTACATTTTTGGATAGCTGGAGACATTTCTGAGCAGATAGCAGTTCAAAACTGTGGAAATTAGAACTTTTGTTGCTCTAATTTTTTTGGTGAAAAATGGAAAATTTTAAAAAATTTTCAATTTTTTTATTTTTGGGACTTTTTAAATTTCAGTTATATTTTTGGATAGCTGACATCAATCCGATTCCAACAATATAAATTTTTTTCTGAAATATTGACTTTGATTTTTCACTTTTTTTCGCATTTTGGTCAAATCGTAGAGTTCTTATTTTTTTAAAACGGCTCCAACGATTTTTCTGAAACTTCAGGAATATGAAGTCGAAGGACCAGACCAGTCCATGAACTATAAATGAAAATCCCCTAATCACCGGAAGTAGTCAAGAAAGGTATCCAAACTTTGACAAAATTGTGAAAAATGGGTGTCTGCGCGGAAAATGCGATGTATCAACAGGGTTCTTGTCGTTTAGTTAAAGTTTTATATCGTTTAATAGCCAATTGAATTGTCTATCAGATGTTTCTTCAGCGACAAGTTTCTATCAAAAACTAAAAAAGTTATGTGACTTTGAAAAGTAAGGTATTTTGCGATTTCGAGCAAATTTAGACGCATGTTTCTCGGAAACGCCACCTACAATTTTTTTTAAACTTTCTCAGTCGAGAGTCTAATGAGTAGTGTATCTTGTGAACACATTGTACAATTTCTCTAATTGTCATGGGTAGCCGAAAACAGAGATCAAAAATCGAAAACGTCGTATTTTTACGATTTGGAGCATTTTTAGAGGCCTATTTCTCGAAAAGTCAACATAATTCTTTTTTGGAACTTCTTCTACAGAGAGGCCTATCGGTAGGGTTATACATAAAACGATTTTACAATAGTCCCCAATATCAGGTGTAGCAGAACAAAGGGATCGAAAATTGAACACGGCACCTTTCATTGGTAAGCGAAACATAAGTCGGGGATACAATCTGTACGTTTTGTCAACGTATAGAGCCAATTCAAGAGTGCTTTTATCAGTGATGATATTTGAACTAAAATTATTTCAACTATGAGTGTTTTCTTCTATCCAAAATATGTGTTTAGTGACCCTGTAACAGAAATAGTTGATAGCTGTGTGTAATAATTAGTCTTTGAATTAATATTGTTGCTTCTTTGTCAAATTTATCTTATACCGGTAATCATCTGGACAGAAATCGACGGCTAGCGCTGTTTATAAGAAAGTCCAATTTGTTAAGCGGTTGCAGTAGTATCGTACAGTAGTATCGAATATTGCACCTATGATAAAAGGCATGACGTTGTTTGGGAAAAAAACTCTATCTGTATTAGTGACGTCAAATCTTTAACGTGCACGAAACCAGAAAATTGGCGATATTTCATTGATTTATTTTTTTTTTATTTCAACAATTCGCTTCCGCGTAGGGGTCTTTAGCAGTTGAAGGAAACCGGAGGACCCGGAGAAAACACACGAGTTTAGACATGCGACATACTCCTTGTCACGTTCAACTGGGGAATCGAAACCCGGTCAGTTGACTCAATAACAGACCGTATGATACAGCGCAGTCCCAAAGGCTGTAGCCTACCGTGCAAATTCCAGCCAGCATAATGTATCTATATAAGAAACATTTATTCCTACTGGCAATTTACAAACAGTCCCCAAGGCTAGCCTACCGTGTAATTTCCAGCCAGCATAATGTATCTATATAAGAGACATTTATTCCTACTGGCGATTTACAAATTTTGCATGAAGAAATTAAATTCATAAGAACAGAAACACGACTAATGCACAGTATCATATTGATTATAAAAGTACAATGTATATATTGGTTACACTATATATGTCACAAAACAACAATCATTAGATAATAATAATTATTTACTAATTATAAAAATCATTTTAAGAGGTAGGAGTTATCCGTTGTTTAATTTAACAGTTATATAATTACTTTTCTCGGGAAAGCCGCCAATGATTTCTTTCAAACTTGCTCAATCGAGATTCTACTGGGTAGTGTATTGTGTGAAACCCTTGTACAATTTTTCTAATTGTCATGGGTAGCCCAAAAAAGAGATCGAAAATTGAAAACAGCGTATTTTTACGAGTTGGAGCATGTTTAGGGGTCAATATCTGAGTTATGCTAGAGTGTGTTTTTTTATTTTTTTTTTGGTGGGGGGGGGAGTGGTGGGGATAATCTTTTGTCATATATCTGGCGATCGTGTGACGCCTTTGCGACCGTGAAAGCCTTCAGCATTGCGCGTAATTCTAGTAGGTAATTGGTTTTACCAAAAACCAATTACAAAACGCGTTATACGTGTAACTAAAATGGGGGAGACTAAATCTCAGAAACTATTTGAACGAATGTATTGAAACTCTGGAATCGATTTAGCTGTTTGATGTATTAGTGCTTAAATATAAAATGACATTTCTAAACGGTCCGGCATTTGTAGAATCTTTAACGTGCACGAAAATTGAAAATGGGCCATAATTCTGTTAATTCTTAATCGATGTTTCAGATAGTTACATTTTTGGATAGGTGGATACATTTCTGAGCAGATAGCAATTCAAAAACGTCGAATTTAGAAACTTTGTCGCTTTCATTTTCTGGATGAATATTGGAAAATTTTCAAAAATTTTGTAAAATTTTTATTTTTTGGAATTTTTATATTATGATTACATTTTTGGATAGCTGGCGAAGATTCGATTTTAACGATATAAAAACAATTCTGAAATGTTAACTTTGATTTTTCACTTTTTTTCGAATTTTGGTCAAATCGTAGAGTTCTTATTTTTTTAAAACGGCTCCAACGATCTTTCTGAAACTTCAGGAATATGAAGTCAAAGGACCAAACCAGTCCATGAACTATAAATGAAAATCCTCTAATCACCGGAAGTAGTCAAGAAATGTATCCGAACTTTGACAAAATTTAGAAAAATGGGTACCTGTGCGGAAATTGCGATGTATCAATTGCGTTTTTGCCGATTAGTTAAAGTTTTATATCATTTAATAGCCAATTGAATTGTCTATCGGGTAGTACTGAAGCGGCAAGTTTCTATCAACAATTTAAAAAGTTACGTGACTTTGAAAAATAACGTTTTTTGCTATTTCGAGCAAATTTAGACGCATGTTTCTCGGAAACGCCCAGAAAGCTTTTTTTAAACCTTCTCATTCGAGAGACTAATGGGAACTCTGTTGCGTGGAACCACTGTATCATTTTTTGAAATGTCAGGGGTAGCCGAAAAAAGAGATCGAAAATTGAAAACGGCGTATTTTTACGAGTTGGAGCATGTTTAGGGGTCAATATCTGAGTTATGCTAGAGTGTGTTTTTTTGTGTTTTTTTTTTTGGGGGGGGGGGAGTGGTGGGGATAGTCTTTTGTCATGCATCTGGCGACCGTGTGACGCCTTGGCTACGGTGAAAGCCTTCAGCATTGCGCGCAATTCTAGTAGGTAATTGGTTTTACCAAAAACCAATTACAAAACGCGTTATACGTGTAACTAAAATGGGGGAGACTAAATCTCAGAAACTATTTGAACGAATGTATTGAAACTCTGGAATCGATTTAGCTGTTTGATGTATTAGTGCTTAAATATAAAATGACATTTCTAAACGGTCCGGCTTTTGTAGAATCTTTAACGTGCACGAAAATTGAAAATGGGCCATAATTCTGTTAATTCTTAATCGATGTTTCAGATAGTTACATTTTTGGATAGCTGGATACATTTCTGAGCAGATAGCAATTCAAAAACGTCGAATTTAGAAACTTTGTCGCTTTCATTTTCTGGATGAATATTGGAAAATTTTCAAAAATTTTCAAAAATTTTTATTTTTTGGAATTTTTATATTATGATTACATTTTTGGATAGCTGGCGAAGATCCGATTTTAACAATATAAAAACAATTCTGAAATGTTAACTTTGATTTTTCACTTTTTTTCGAATTTTGGTCAAATGGTAGAGTTCTTATTTTTTTAAAACGGCTCCAACGATCTTTCTGAAACTTCAGGAATATGAAGTCAAAGGACCAAACCAGTCCATGAACTATAAATAAAAATCCTCTAATCACCGAAAGTAGTCAAGAAATGTATCCGAACTTTGACAAAATTTAGAAAAATGGGTACCTGTGCGGAAATTGCGATGTATCTATTGCGTTTTTGCCGATTAGTTAAAGTTTTATATCATTTAATAGCCAATTGAATTGTCTATCGGGTGGTACTAAAGCGACAAGTTTCTATCAAAAACTAAAAAAGGTGTGTGACTTTGAAAAGTAAGGTATTTTGCGATTTCGAACAACTTTAGACGCATGTTTCTCGGAAACGCCCAGAAAGCTTTTTTTAAAACTTTCTCAGTCGAGAGACTAATGGGTACTCTGTTGTGTGGAACCACTGTATCATTTTTTTAAATGTCTGGGGTAGCCGAAAAAAGAGATCGAAAATTGAAAACGGCGTATTTTTACGAGTTGGAGCATGTTTAGGGGTCAATATCTTAGTTATGCTAGAATGTGGGGTTTTTGGGGGTGGGGGAGTGGTGGGGATAGTCTTTTGTCATGCATCTGGCGATCGTGTGACGCCTTGGCGACAGTGAAAGCCTTCAGCATTGCGCGCAATTCTAGTTAGGCTTTCACCTTCGGTGAAAGACTATTGTTTTTACTAGGTATTATTATTCTTATTATTTTTTTTTGGGGGGAAGCTATATCTCAGGAACTATAAGAGATAGAGGTCTGAAGTTTGGTTTTCTCCCGTGAAAATGGGTGGTGGCTAGTGCTTAAATGTAAAATGAAATGTGTGCGCATAGCGGAAATGCGTCAAATCTTTAACGTGCACGGAAATTGAAAATCGGCTCTTATTCTCTTAATTCTCAATGGATTCTTCAGATATTTACATTTTTGGATAGCTGGAGACATTTCTTAACCGATAGCAGTTCAAAACTGTGGAATTTAGAAACTTTGTCGCTCTCATTTTTTTGGTGAAAAATGGAACATTTTCAAAATTTTCTATTTTTTTTTATTTTTGGGAATTTTGAAATTTCAGTTATATTTTTGGATAGCTGACATCAATCCGATTCCAACAATATAAGTTTTGTTCTGAAATGTTGACTTTGATTTTTCACTTTTTTTCGCATTTTGGTCAAATCGTAGAGTTCTTATTTTTTTAAAACGGCTCCAACGATTTTTCTAAAATTTATAGAATATGAAGTCGAAGGTCCAAACTAGTTCATGAACTATAAATGAAAATCCTCTAATCACCGGAAGTAGTCAAGACATTTATCCAAACTTTGACAAAATTGTGAAAAATGGGTGCCTGTGCGGAAAATGCGATGTATCAATTGTGTTCATGTCGATTAGTTAAAGTTTTATATCGTTTAATAGCCAATTGAATTGTCTATCGGATGGTACTAAAGCGGCATGTTTCTATCAAAAATTTAAAAAGTTATGTGACTTTGAAAAGTAAGGTATTTTGCGATTTCGAGCAACTTTAGACGCATGTTTCTCGGAAAGTCTCCCAACGATTTTTTAAAAACTTTCTCAATCGAGAGATAAATGGGTACTCTGTTGTGAGAAACCACTGTATCATTTTTTGAAATGTCAGGGGTAGCCGAAAAATGAGATCGAAAATCGAAAACGTCGTATTTTTACGATTTGGAGCATTTTTAGAGGTCTATTTCTCGAAAAGTCAACATAATATTTTTTTGAAACTTCTTCTACAGAGAGGCCTATCAGTAGTGTTATATATAAAACCATTGTACAACAGTTCCAAATTTCAGGAGTAGCAGAACAAAGGGATCGAAAATTGAACACGGCACCTTTCATTGTTAAGCGAAACATAAGTAGGGGATACAATCTGTACGTTTTGTCAACGTATAGAGTCTATTCAAGAGTGCTTTTATCAGTGATGATATTTGAACTGAAATTATTTCAACTATGAGTGTTTTCTTCTTTCCAAAATATGGGTTTAGTGACCCTGTAACAGAAATAGTTGATTGCTGTGTGTAATAATTAGCCTTTGAATTAATATTGTTGCTTCTGTGTCAAAATTATCTTATACCGGTAATCATCTGGACAGAAATCGACGGCTCGCGCTGTTTATAAGAAAGTTCAATTTATTAATCGTTTGCAGTAGTATCGTACAGTGGTATCGAATATTGCACCTGTGATAAAAGGCATGACGTTGTTTGAGCATGGACTCTATCTCTAATTAAACTTAAATTTTTATTAGTGACGTCAAATCTTTAACGTGCACGAAACCAGAAAATTGGCGATATTTCATTGAATATTCAATCAATTTTTGAACCAGTTACATATTTGAGTAGCTGACATGAACGCGATTCCGAAGTCCCGTGTACACATTGGTCTGACCGTAAAAGATCCCTTGGCGGTTGGAATTCTATATAAAAGAAGACTAGCGCCGCGGTACGAGCATGTTTAGAGGTCATTTCGGGACTAACATATGGTTCATTATTTTAATAATTCGCTTGCGCGTAGGAGTCATTAGCAGTGGGAGGAAACCGGAGGACCCGGAGAAAAACCACGAGCTTGGACAGGCGACCCTACTCCTTGTAAGGTACAACCGAGGAATCGAAACCCCGCCAGTTAACTCAACGACAGACGGTATGATACAGCGCAGTCCCAAAGGCTCGCCTACGGTGCAAATTCCAGCCAGCATAATGAATCTATATAAGAAACATTTATTCCTACTGGCGATTTACAAACAGTCCCCAAGGATAGCCTACCGTGTAATTTCCAGCCAGCATAATGTATCTATATAAGAGACATTTATTCCTACTGGCGATTTACAAATATTGCATGAAGAAATTCAATTCATGAGAATAGAAACACGACTAATGCACAGTATCATATTGATTATAAAAGTACAATGTATATATTGGTTACACTATATATGTCACAAAACACCAATCATTAGATAATAATAATTATTTACTAATTATATAAATCATTTTAAGAGGTAGGAGTTATCCGTTGTTTAATTTAACAGTTATATAATTACTTTTCTCGGAAAAGCCGCCAATGATTTCTTTCAAACTTGCTCAATCGAGATTCTACTGGGTAGTGTATTGTGTGAAACCCTTGTACAATTTTTCTAATTGTCATGGGTAGCCCAAAAAAGAGATCGAAAATTGAAAACAGCGTATTTTTACGAGTTGGAGCATGTTTAGGGGTCAATATCTGAGTTATGCTAGAGTGTGTTTTTTTTTGTTTTTTTTTGGGGGGGGGGGGAGTGGTGGGGATAGTCTTTTGTCATATATCTGGCGATCGTGTGACGCCTTTGCGACCGTGAAAGCCTTCAGCATTGCGCGCAATTCTAGTTAGGCTTTCACCTTCGGTGAAAGGCTATTGTTATTACTAAGATTAATATTATTAAGCTTTCATATTACATATGAAAGCTTATTGTTTCTGTTAAGATTATTATTGTTATTTTTTTTTTGTGTTTTGTCCACAAATCGGATTTCTCAGAATCTAACCATAGGATCGTTCTGAAACTTTTACCTATCCCCCCAAAAATGGGTGGTGGCTGTTGATTAAATATATTTTCAAAACGTTTTACGAATCCGAAATCACCGAATTTTACGAAGGAATGCATTTGACCTACAATGCTGTAACTCTGTGACTATTTGACCTATTTTACTAATTCTTTTTTCTTTGAGTATCTTGAAACATTTACTTCAAATCTGCAATTTCGGATTTTGGCATTTCGAAAATTCGTCGCTGTCATTTCGAACCGGAAGTTATTACCAATTTGACAACTTCTTTAATAGTTGTGCGATTTTCGTGAAATTTAGAATGTTAGTAGATCTTGCCAATGCGACTTCAATGATGTCCTTCGAAATTTTCTAAATTATCTCCCCTTGGTGAAATTAAGGATCAAAGTTTTCAAAAAAATCGTCGAAATATAGGTCAGAATGACCTAAAAAAAAAATTTGATACTAGACAAGTAATTACTGATTCGTACACAAAATATGGAGTTTGTCGATCGAACCGGAAGTGCCACCATCTTTAAACGTGAAAAATCAAAAAGGCTTTTTTGCTATTTTACTTACAGACTCGGGCGTCATATTTTCGGAATCCTGGAAGGAATACCTAAAAATCTATCGGATCAGAATTTTGATTTCGGTCACGTGATGGTCACCATTTTGAATTGAAAATGAAAAATAGAAGCAATTTGAAGGGCCGGGACTTTGGAACACAAGAACTCTCCTTCTAATTAAGCTAGAATGTTCAAACTTGGTGTAGGCGTTCACTAGGTCAATGTCATGATTGAGTTCAAAGATGAGCATTTTTTGCCTAGGGTAAGCAGAGATAAGCAAGCTGATTTGTTGATTCTTTAGGGCACGATGACATTGGTTATAATGAATGGAGGGCGATGAAACTCTTGTCAATCGAGAGGCTAATAGCTGGCCTGTTGTGTGAAATCATTGTATCATTTTTTATTCGAATTTCTCCTTTGATGTTTTCCGTGCCGACAAGGTTGTTTTCGAGTTTAGCTGGATTTGACTTCGCGCATGCGCTACGCTGGAACCAAAGGTACCATGAGTACTAAATTCCGGCGAGCAACTTTTCACGTTGGTACCTAGGTACCCTGAAAATTTCAAGGTGATACCTGCATTCGTTCATGTCGTTTGTTCTTGTCACCTGCCTTTCGTCGTTTTTTTTCTAAGTCAATTTACGGCTTCCATGAGGGGAAAAAAGTGGAATTTCGCCGTGACACCGGCACCGATTGTCCGAAAACCATGAAATTTGGACACAATACGTCCATTACCACCCCGGACTCTGTGCCTTACCCCCATTTTGATCCCATTAAAAAAATAGAGTTTTAGCAAAAAAACGATTTTCGGAATTTAATATTGGTTTTAACCCTGTACCCAGACAAGATATAGATATTATTATAATCCCTATGAAATATTTTAATTATTTACTGCTATAATATGAATTATCACTTATTCCCCGTTAAATAAATATCGGTCACCGGGTGCAGCTGTACAACTTCAAGGACCCTGGCTTCAAGTCAATTTACGGCTTCCATGAGGGGAAAAAAGTGGAATTTCGCCGTGACACCGGCACCGATTGTCCGAAAACCATGAAATTTGGACACAATACGCCCATTACCACCCCGGACTCTGTGCCTTACTCCCATTTCGATCCGATTAAAAAAAAAAAAGTTTTAGCAAAAAAACGATTTTCGGAATTTAATATTGGTTTTAACCCTGTACTCAGACAAGATATAGATATTATTATAATCCCTATGAAATATTTTAATTATTTACTGCTATAATATGAATTATCACTTATTCCCCGTTAAATAAATATCGGTCACCGGGTGCAGCTGTACAACTTCAAGGACCCTGGCTTCAAGTCAATTTACGGCTTCCATGAGGGGAAAAAAGTGGAATTTCGCCGTGACACCGGCACCGATTGTCCGAAAACCATGAAATTTGGACACAATACGCCCATTACCACCCCGGACTCTGTGCCTTACTCCCATTTTGATCCGATTAAAAAAAAAAAAAGTTTTAGCAAAAAAACGATTTTCGGAATTTAATATTGGTTTTAATTAATTTTGAAATTGCAAATGCAAAGAGATTTTATCGCCTCTTCCGTATGTGATAGGTACTGGTACTATACACATTATCCTTAAAAGACAATTTTTTAAAATGACCGTAACGATGTATCGACACTAGAAACCGAAATCGCCTATTTTGACCTTTTTTGACTGCTGAGGCATCCAAATCTCTGGAATTTCTAGCGGTTGGCTGCGCCGCGATGATATTTATCACATACTAAATTGAGAAAAATCCTCAGATATCAAGAACAATAAAAATTCGATAAAATACGGCAATTTTTTAAGCAAAAAACCTTTGATTGTTGGGGGCGGGTTTTGAATTTATTTTGAACGTTCTCGGAATCCAACACTCTTCTATTTTTAATATGTGATAGCTAGAATCCCAAGGTACATTCTGTGCATATTTGAAGGCAATCGGAGCACAGGAACGTTGCCTGGGCAGAGCAAATCAAAGGCTTCTTCGTCTTATGACCTTAAACACTGCGTATAAATTTAAAGTCAATCGGATATTAACAGCAAAAGGGGGGCGACGACAATATACGACCACATTTCAATGTGGGCCTATAAAAAGTAAATCATTGCCAATAGAAAAGACCCACCTTTCCCCCAACAACAACCATGTAATGCACTAGCTATAATGGGGATTTTTCTGGAACACAGCGAAATGGGTCTTTTAAAATGTTCACAAGTGTATCACAAGGAGGGTTTGCTTCTTCTCTATGGGACACCCGATACCACTTCTCAACGAGGAATTCAGTCACACAGCCAACACCATTTTGTATGTTTGTGTAATCTTTATTCAGTATAAATCAAGTAATACAAATAAAAAAATACTTGGATTGATGAAAACATAATTTTTGAGAGTTATTCATACATGTAGCATAATTGTTCTTATTTAAAAAATGTACATGATTACATGTTTGTCATAAACAACATTAAATAAACAATCATGTTTCTTCACGATAACAGTAACAGTATAACAATTGTATGAAATATATTTTCCTTTATTTTTTTTTATTTTTAGAAAGGCCACTTCCTTGGTTTAAAATATATCATAAATTGTAGTTATCTAACATATACTTCCATGTATGTTTATCTAACAGATTACCACGTCGCCTTATCTAACAGAGAGTAAATGGTATACAATATCAAATTATAATCTACCAGCATTACTTGTTTCAGTAATTTAATCGTGTGTTATTCTTGTATTTAAGTGAGAAGAGTGAATAAACTATCATGGGTTGAAACAAATATATTGGAGTAGAAATAAACATTGTATATTGGTTTGCAAATAAATAATTGGTACAGATAATGCAATGTCATACAACATACTTTTTGGATTCGGTACAAATACAACCTTTTTATCATCAATGAAAATAATGTGATTTCAAAGTAACGATGAATAAAAAAACATTGCTTATATAAAGTACATGTAATTGGGTTCATTTAATTCACTTTGTATCTATAATATACATGTAGTATTAAACAATAAATATATTGATTAATGCCAATTCTATACAAATCTCATAGTTGTATTCATGTTTTCTTTACCATAACAAGAAACAGTACAACAGAGTTAGTAACAATATATTCCTTTCTACATCCGTCAGAGTGGTTGATGATTCATAGATTCTAATAACCCCTTTTGAAGTTTATATGAAAGCTTTGATATCTGCTATGCAGATCTAGTTATTATTATTTTTTTTCTTGGGGGAAGCTAGATCTCAGCAACTATAAGAGATAGAGGTTTGAAATTTGATTTTCTGTCGGAAAAGTGGTGTGCAGCTACTGCTTAAAGCTATTTCCAAATTTGTGCGCATAGCGGAAATGCGTCAAATCTTTAACGTGCACGAAAATTGAAAATCGGCCATTATTCTCTTAATTCTCAATGGATTCTCCAGATATTTACATTTTTGGATAGCTGGAGACATTTCTGAGCAGATAGCAGTTCAAAACTGTGGAAATTAGAACTTTTGTTGCTCTAATTTTTTTGGTGAAAAATGGAAAATTTTCAAAATTTTTCAATTTTTTTATTTTTGGGAATTTTTAAATTTCAGTTATATTTTTGGATAGCTGACATCAATCCGATTCCAACAATATAATTTTTTTTCTGAAATATTGACTTTGATTTTTCACTTTTTTTCGCATTTTGGTCAAATCGTAGAGTTCTTATTTTTTTAAAACGGCTCCAACGATTTTTCTGAAACTTCAGGAATATGAAGTCGAAGGACCAGACCAGTCCATGAACTATAAATGAAAATCCCCTAATCACCGGAAGTAGTCAAGAAAGGTATCCAAACTTTGACAAAATTGTGAAAAATGGGTGTCTGCGCGGAAAATGCGATGTATCAACAGGGTTCTTGTCGTTTAGTTAAAGTTTTATATCGTTTAATAGCCAATTGAATTGTCTATCAGATGTTTCTTCAGCGACAAGTTTCTATCAAAAACTAAAAAAGTTATGTGACTTTGAAAAGTAAGGTATTTTGCGATTTCGAGCAAATTTAGACGCATGTTTCTCGGAAACGCCACCTACAATTTTTTTTAAACTTTCTCAGTCGAGAGTCTAATGAGTAGTGTATCTTGTGAACACATTGTACAATTTCTCTAATTGTCATGGGTAGCCGAAAACAGAGATCAAAAATCGAAAACGTCGTATTTTTACGATTTGGAGCATTTTTAGAGGCCTATTTCTCGAAAAGTCAACATAATTCTTTTTTGGAACTTCTTCTACAGAGAGGCCTATCGGTAGGGTTATACATAAAACGATTTTACAATAGTCCCCAATATCAGGTGTAGCAGAACAAAGGGATCGAAAATTGAACACGGCACCTTTCATTGGTAAGCGAAACATAAGTCGGGGATACAATCTGTACGTTTTGTCAACGTATAGAGCCAATTCAAGAGTGCTTTTATCAGTGATGATATTTGAACTAAAATTATTTCAACTATGAGTGTTTTCTTCTATCCAAAATATGTGTTTAGTGACCCTGTAACAGAAATAGTTGATAGCTGTGTGTAATAATTAGTCTTTGAATTAATATTGTTGCTTCTTTGTCAAATTTATCTTATACCGGTAATCATCTGGACAGAAATCGACGGCTAGCGCTGTTTATAAGAAAGTCCAATTTGTTAAGCGGTTGCAGTAGTATCGTACAGTAGTATCGAATATTGCACCTATGATAAAAGGCATGACGTTGTTTAGGAAAAAAACTCTATCTGTATTAGTGACGTCAAATCTTTAACGTGCACGAAACCAGAAAATTGGCGATATTTCATTGATTTATTTTTTTTTTATTTCAACAATTCGCTTCCGCGTAGGGGTCTTTAGCAGTTGAAGGAAACCGGAGGACCCGGAGAAAACACACGAGTTTAGACATGCGACATACTCCTTGTCACGTTCAACTGGGGAATCGAAACCCAGCCAGTTGACTCAATAACAGACCGTATGATACAGCGCAGTCCCAAAGGCTGTAGCCTACCGTGCAAATTCCAACCAGCATAATGTATCTATATAAGAAACATTTATTCCTACTGGCAATTTACAAACAGTCCCCAAGGCTAGCCTACCGTGTAATTTCCAGCCAGCATAATGTATCTATATAAGAGACATTTATTCCTACTGGCGATTTACAAATTTTGCATGAAGAAATTAAATTCATAAGAACAGAAACACGACTAATGCACAGTATCATATTGATTATAAAAGTACAATGTATATATTGGTTACACTATATATGTCACAAAACAACAATCATTAGATAATAATAATTATTTACTAATTATAAAAATCATTTTAAGAGGTAGGAGTTATCCGTTGTTTAATTTAACAGTTATATAATTACTTTTCTCGGGAAAGCCGCCAATGATTTCTTTCACACTTGCTCAATCGAGATTCTACTGGGTAGTGTATTGTGTGAAACCCTTGTACAATTTTTCTAATTGTCATGGGTAGCCCAAAAAAGAGATCGAAAATTGAAAACAGCGTATTTTTACGAGTTGGAGCATGTTTAGGGGTCAATATCTGAGTTATGCTAGAGTGTGTTTTTTTATTTTTTTTTTGGTGGGGGGGGGGAGTGCTGGGGATAATCTTTTGTCATATATCTGGCGATCGTGTGACGCCTTTGCGACCGTGAAAGCCTTCAGCATTGCGCGCAATTCTAGTAGGTAATTGGTTTTACCAAAAACCAATTACAAAACGCGTTATACGTGTAACTAAAATGGGGGAGACTAAATCTCAGAAACTATTTGAACGAATGTATTGAAACTCTGGAATCGATTTAGCTGTTTGATGTATTAGTGCTTAAATATAAAATGACATTTCTAAACGGTCCGGCATTTGTAGAATCTTTAACGTGCACGAAAATTGAAAATGGGCCATAATTCTGTTAATTCTTAATCGATGTTTCAGATAGTTACATTTTTGGATAGGTGGATACATTTCTGAGCAGATAGCAATTCAAAAACGTCGAATTTAGAAACTTTGTCGCTTTCATTTTCTGGATGAATATTGGAAAATTTTCAAAAATTTTGTAAAATTTTTATTTTTTGGAATTTTTATATTATGATTACATTTTTGGATAGCTGGCGAAGATTCGATTTTAACGATATAAAAACAATTCTGAAATGTTAACTTTGATTTTTCACTTTTTTTCGAATTTTGGTCAAATCGTAGAGTTCTTATTTTTTTAAAACGGCTCCAACGATCTTTCTGAAACTTCAGGAATATGAAGTCAAAGGACCAAACCAGTCCATGAACTATAAATGAAAATCCTCTTATCACCGGAAGTAGTCAAGAAATGTATCCGAACTTTGACAACATTTAGAAAAATGGGTACCTGTGCGGAAATTGCGATGTATCAATTGCGTTTTTGCCGATTAGTTAAAGTTTTATATCATTTAATAGCCAATTGAATTGTCTATCGGGTAGTACTGAAGCGGCAAGTTTCTATCAACAATTTAAAAAGTTACGTGACTTTGAAAAATAACGTTTTTTGCTATTTCGAGCAAATTTAGACGCATGTTTCTCGGAAACGCCCAGAAAGCTTTTTTTAAACCTTCTCATTCGAGAGACTAATGGGAACTCTGTTGCGTGGAACCACTGTATCATTTTTTGAAATGTCAGGGGTAGCCGAAAAAAGAGATCGAAAATTGAAAACGGCGTATTTTTACGAGTTGGAGCATGTTTAGGGGTCAATATCTGAGTTATGCTAGAGTGTGTTTTTTTGTGTTTTTTTTTTTGGGGGGGGGGGAGTGGTGGGGATAGTCTTTTGTCATGCATCTGGCGACCGTGTGACGCCTTGGCTACGGTGAAAGCCTTCAGCATTGCGCGCAATTCTAGTTAGGCTTTCACCTTCGGTGAAAGCCTATTGTTATTACTAAGATTAATATTATTAGGCTTTCACCTTCGGTGAAAGGCTATTGTTATTACTAAGATTAATATTATTATTATTATTTTTTTTCTTGGGGGAAGCTAGATCTCAGCAACTATAAGAGATAGAGGTTTGAAATTTGATTTTCTGTCGGAAAAGTGGTGTGCAGCTACTGCTTAAAGCTATTTCCAAATTTGTGCGCATAGCGGAAATGCGTCAAATCTTTAACGTGCACGAAAATTGAAAATCGGTCATTATTCTCTTAATTCTCAATGGATTCTTCAGATATTTACATTTTTGGATAGCTGGAGACATTTCTGAGCAGATAGCAGTTCAAAACTTTTGTCGCTCTAATTTTTTTGGTGAAAAATGGAAAATTTTCAAAATTTTTCAATTTTTTTATTTTTGGGAATTTTTAAATTTCAGTTATATTTTTGGATAGCTGACATCAATCCGATTCCAACAATATAAATTTTTTTCTGAAATATTGACTTTGATTTTTCACTTTTTTTCGCATTTTGGTCAAATCGTAGAGTTCTTATTTTTTTAAAACGGCTCCAACGATTTTTCTGAAACTTCAGGAATATGAAGTCGAAGGACCAGACCAGTCCATGAACTATAAATGAAAATCCCCTAATCACCGGAAGTAGTCAAGAAAGGTATCCAAACTTTGACAAAATTGTGAAAAATGGGTGTCTGCGCGGAAAATGCGATGTATCAACAGGGTTCTTGTCGTTTAGTTAAAGTTTTATATCGTTTAATAGCCAATTGAATTGTCTATCAGATGTTTCTTCAGCGACAAGTTTCTATCAAAAACTAAAAAAGTTATGTGACTTTGAAAAGTAAGGTATTTTGCGATTTCGAGCAAATTTAGACGCATGTTTCTCGGAAACGCCACCTACAATTTTTTTAAAACTTTCTCAGTCGAGAGTCTAATGAGTAGTGTATCTTGTGAACACATTGTACAATTTCTCTAATTGTCATGGGTAGCCGAAAACAGAGATCAAAAATCGAAAACGTCGTATTTTTACGATTTGGAGCATTTTTAGAGGCCTATTTCTCGAAAAGTCAAAATAATTCTTTTTTTGGAACTTCTTCTACAGAGAGGCCTATCGGTAGGGTTATACATAAAACGATTTTACAATAGTCCCCAATTTCAGGAGTAGCAGAACAAAGGGATCGAAAATTGAACACGGCACCTTTCATTGGTAAGCGAAACATAAGTCGGGGATACAATCTGTACGTTTTGTCAACGTATAGAGCCAATTCAAGAGTGCTTTTATCAGTGATGATATTTGAACTAAAATTATTTCAACTATGAGTGTTTTCTTCTATCCAAAATATGTGTTTAGTGACCCTGTAACAGAAATAGTTGATAGCTGTGTGTAATAATTAGTCTTTGAATTAATATTGTTGCTTCTTTGTCAAATTTATCTTATACCGGTAATCATCTGGACAGAAATCGACGGCTAGCGCTGTTTATAAGAAAGTCCAATTTGTTAAGCGGTTGCAGTAGTATCGTACAGTAGTATCGAATATTGCACCTATGATAAAAGGCATGACGTTGTTTGGGAAAAAACTCTATCTGTATTAGTGACGTCAAATTGGCGATATTTCATTGATTTATTTTTTTTATTTCAACAATTCGCTTACGCATAGGGGTCTTTAGCAGTTGAAGGAAACCGGAGGACCCGGAGAAAACACACGAGTTTAGACATGCGATATACTCCTTGTCACGTTCAACTGGGGAATCGAAACCCAGCCAGTTGACTCAATGACAGACCGTATGATACAGCGCAGTCCCAAAGGCTGTAGCCTACCGTGCAAATTCCAGCCAGCATAATGTATCTATATAAGAAACATTTATTCCTACTGGCGATTTACAAACAGTCCCCAAGGCTAGCCTACCGTGTAATTTCCAGCCAGTATAATGTATCTATTATAAGAGACATTTATTCCTACTGGCGATTTACAAATTTTGCATGAAGAAATTAAATTCATAAGAACAGAAACACGACTAATGCACAGTATCATATTGATTATAAAAGTACAATGTATATATTGGTTACACTATATATGTCACAAAACAACAATCATTAGATAATAATAATTATTTACTAATTATATAAATCATTTTAAGAGGTAGGAGTTATCCGTTGTTTAATTTAACAGTTATATAATTACTTTTCTCGGAAAAGCCGCCAATGATTTCTTTCAAACTTGCTCAATCGAGATTCTACTGGGTAGTGTATTGTGTGAAACCCTTGTACAATTTTTCTAATTGTCATGGGTAGCCCAAAAAAGAGATCGAAAATTGAAAACAGCGTATTTTTACGCGTTGGAGCATGTTTAGGGGTCAATATCTGAGTTATGCTAGAGTGTGGGGTTTTTTTTGGGGGGTGGGGGGTAGTGGTGGGGATAGTCTTTTGTCATATATCTGGCGATCGTGTGACGCCTTTGCGACCGTGAAAGCCTTCAGCATTGCGCGCAATTCTAGTAGGTAATTGGTTTTACCAAAAACCAATTACAAAACGCGTTATACGTGTAACTAAAATGGGGGAGACTAAATCTCAGAAACTATTTTAACGAATGTATTGAAACTCTGGAATCGACTTAGCTGTTTGATGTATTAGTGCTTAAATATAAAATGACATTTCTAACCGGTCCGGCTTTTGTAGAATCTTTAACGTGCACGAAAATTGAAAATGGGCCATAATTCTGTTAATTCTTAATCGATGTTTCAGATAGTTACATTTTTGGATAGCTGGATACATTTCTGAGCAGATAGCAATTCAAAAACGTCGAATTTAGAAACTTTGTCGCTTTCATTTTCTGGATGAATATTGGAAAATTTTCAAAATTTTTGTAAAATTTTTATTTTTTGGAATTTTTATATTATGATTACATTTTTGGATAGCTGGCGAAGATACGATTTTAACGATATAAAAACAATTCTGAAATGTTAACTTTGATTTTTCACTTTTTTTCGAATTTTGGTCAAATCGTAGAGTTCTTATTTTTTTAAAACGGCTCCAACGATCTTTCTGAAACTTCAGGAATATGAAGTCAAAGGACCAAACCAGTCCATGAACTATAAATTAAAATCCTCTAATCACCGGAAGTAGTCAAGAAATGTATCCGAACTTTGACAAAATTTAGAAAAATGGGTACCTGTGCGGAAATTGCGATGTATCAATTGCGTTTTTGCCGATTAGTTAAAGTTTTATATCATTTAATAGCCAATTGAATTGTCTATCGGGTGGTACTAAAGCGACAAGTTTCTATCAAAAACTAAAAAAGATGTGTGACTTTGAAAAGTAAGGTATTTTGCGATTTCGAACAACTTTAGACGCATGTTTCTCGGAAACGCCCAGAAAGCTTTTTTTAAAACTTTCTCAGTCGAGAGACTAATGGATACTCTGTTGTGTGGAACCACTGTATCATTTTTTGAAATGTCTGGGGTAGCCGAAAAAAGAGATCGAAAATTGAAAACGGCGTATTTTTACGAGTTGGAGCATGTTTAGGGGTCAATATTTTAGTTATGCTAGAGTGTGGGGTTTTTGGGGGTGGGGGAGTGGTGGGGATAGTCTTTTGTCATGCATCTGGCGATCGTGTGACGCCTTGGCGACAGTGAAAGCCTTAAGCATTGCGCGCAATTCTAGTAGGTAATTGGTTTTACCAAAAACCAATTACAAAACGCGTTATACGTGTAACTAAAATGGGGGAGACTAAATCTCAGAAACTATTTTAACGAATGTATTGAAACTCTGGAATCGACTTAGCTGTTTGATGTATTAGTGCTTAAATATAAAATGACATTTCTAACCGGTCCGGCTTTTGTAGAATCTTTAACGTGCACGAAAATTGAAAATGGGCCATAATTCTGTTAATTCTTAATCGATGTTTCAGATAGTTACATTTTTGGATAGCTGGATACATTTCTGAGCAGATAGCAATTCAAAAACGTCGAATTTAGAAACTTTGTCGCTTTCATTTTCTGGATGAATATTGGAAAATTTTCAAAATTTTTGTAAAATTTTTATTTTTTGGAATTTTTATATTATGATTACATTTTTGGATAGCTGGCGAAGATACGATTTTAACGATATAAAAACAATTCTGAAATGTTAACTTTGATTTTTCACTTTTTTTCGAATTTTGGTCAAATCGTAGAGTTCTTATTTTTTTAAAACGGCTCCAACGATCTTTCTGAAACTTCAGGAATATGAAGTCAAAGGACCAAACCAGTCCATGAACTATAAATTAAAATCCTCTAATCACCGGAAGTAGTCAAGAAATGTATCCGAACTTTGACAAAATTTAGAAAAATGGGTACCTGTGCGGAAATTGCGATGTATCAATTGCGTTTTTGCCGATTAGTTAAAGTTTTATATCATTTAATAGCCAATTGAATTGTCTATCGGGTGGTACTAAAGCGACAAGTTTCTATCAAAAACTAAAAAAGATGTGTGACTTTGAAAAGTAAGGTATTTTGCGATTTCGAACAACTTTAGACGCATGTTTCTCGGAAACGCCCAGAAAGCTTTTTTTAAAACTTTCTCAGTCGAGAGACTAATGGGTACTCTGTTGTGTGGAACCACTGTATCATTTTTTGAAATGTCTGGGGTAGCCGAAAAAAGAGATCGAAAATTGAAAACGGCGTATTTTTACGAGTTGGAGCATGTTTAGGGGTCAATATTTTAGTTATGCTAGAGTGTGGGGTTTTTGGGGGTGGGGGAGTGGTGGGGATAGTCTTTTGTCATGCATCTGGCGATCGTGTGACGCCTTGGCGACAGTGAAAGCCTTCAGCATTGCGCGCAATTCTAGTTAGGCTTTCACCTTCGGTGAAAGACTATTGTTATTACTAAGATTAATATTATTATTATTATTATTTTTTTTTTTGGGGGAAGCTAGATCTCAGCAACTATAAGAGATAGAGGTTTGAAATTTGATTTTCTGTCGGAAAAGTGGTGTGCAGCTACTGCTTAAAGCTATTTCCAAGTTTGTGCGCATAGCGGAAATGCGTCAAATCTTTAACGTGCACGAAAATTGAAAATCGGTCATTATTCTCTTAATTCTCAATGGATTCTTCAGATATTTACATTTTTGGATAGCTGGAGACATTTCTGAGCAGATAGCAGTTCAAAACTGTGGAAATTAGAACTTTTGTCGCTCTAATTTTTTTGGTGAAAAATGGAAAATTTTCAAAATTTTTCAATTTTTTTATTTTTGGGAATTTTTAAATTTCAGTTATATTTTTGGATAGCTGACATCAATCCGATTCCAACAATATAAATTTTTTTCTGAAATATTGACTTTGATTTTTCACTTTTTTTCGCATTTTGGTCAAATCGTAGAGTTCTTATTTTTTTAAAACGGCTCCAACGATTTTTCTGAAACTTCAGGAATATGAAGTCGAAGGACCAGACCAGTCCATGAACTATAAATGAAAATCCCCTAATCACCGGAAGTAGTCAAGAAAGGTATCCAAACTTTGACAAAATTGTGAAAAATGGGTGTCTGCGCGGAAAATGCGATGTATCAACAGGGTTCTTGTCGTTTAGTTAAAGTTTTATATCGTTTAATAGCCAATTGAATTGTCTATCAGATGTTTCTTCAGCGACAAGTTTCTATCAAAAACTAAAAAAGTTATGTGACTTTGAAAAGTAAGGTATTTTGCGATTTCGAGCAAATTTAGACGCATGTTTCTCGGAAACGCCACCTACAATTTTTTTAAAACTTTCTCAGTCGAGAGTCTAATGAGTAGTGTATCTTGTGAACACATTGTACAATTTCTCTAATTGTCATGGGTAGCCGAAAACAGAGATCAAAAATCGAAAACGTCGTATTTTTACGATTTGGGGCATTTTTAGAGGCCTATTTCTCGAAAAGTCAACATAATTCTTTTTTGGAACTTCTTCTACAGAGAGGCCTATCGGTAGGGTTATACATAAAACGATTTTACAATAGTGCCAAATTTCAGGAGTAGCAGAACAAAGGGATCGAAAATTGAACACGGCACCTTTCATTGTTAAGCGAAACATAAGTGGGGGATACAATCTGTACGTTTTGTCAACGTATAAAGCCAATTCAAGAGTGCTTTCATCAGTGATGATATTTGAACTAAAATTATTTCAACTATGAGTGTTTTCTTCTATCTAAAATATGTGTTTAGTGACCCTGTAACAGAAATAGTTGATAGCTGTGTGTAATAATTAGTCTTTGAATTACTATTGTTGCTTCTTTGTCAAATTTATCTTATACCGGTAATCATCTGGACAGAAATCGACGGCTCGCGCTGTTTATAAGAAAGTCGAATTTGTTAAGCAGTTGCAGTAGTATCGAATATTGCACCTATGATAAAAGGCATGACGTTGTTTGGGAAAAAACTCTATCTGTATTAGTGACGTCAAATCTTTAACGTGCACGAAACCAGAAAATTGACGATATTTCATTGATTTATTTTTTTTTTATTTCAACAATTCGCTTCCGCGTAGGGGTCTTTAGCAGTTGAAGGAAACCGGAGGACCCGGAGAAAACACACGAGTTTAGACATGCGACATACTCCTTGTCACGTTCAACTGGGGAATCGAAACCCAGCCAGTTGACTCAATGACAGACCGTATGATACAGCGCAGTCCCAAAGGCTGTAGCCTACCGTGCAAATTCCAGCCAGCATAATGTATCTATATAAGAAACATTTATTCCTACTGGCGATTTACAAACAGTCCCCAAGGCTAGCCTACCGTGTAATTTCCAGCCAGCATAATGTATCTATATAAAAGACATTTATTCCTACTGGCGATTTACAAATTTTGCATCAAGAAATTAAATTCATGAGAACAGAAACACGACTAATGCACAGTATCATATTGATTATAAAAGTACAATGTATATTTTGGTTACACTATATATGTCACAAAACAACAATCATTAGATAATAATAATTATTTACTAATTATATCAATCATTTTAAGAGGTAGGAGTTATCCGTTGTTTAATTTAACAGTTATATAATTACTTTTCTCGGAAAAGCCGCCAATGATTTCTTTCAAACTTGCTCAATCGAGATTCTACTGGGTAGTGTATTGTGTGAAACCCTTGTACAATTTTTCTAATTGTCATGGGTAGCCCAAAAAAGAGATCGAAAATTGAAAACAGCGTATTTTTACGAGTTGGAGCATGTTTAGGGGTCAATATCTGAGTTATGCTAGAGAGTGTTTTTTTTTTTGTTTTTTTTTTTTTTTTTTTGGGGGGGGGGAGTGGTGGGGATAGTCTTTTGTCATATATCTGGCGATCGTGTGACGCCGTTGCGACCGTGAAAGCCTTCGGCATTGCGCGCAATTCTAGTAGGTAATTGGTTTTACCAAAAACCAATTACAAAACGCGTTATACGTGTAACTAAAATGGGGGAGACTAAATCTCAGAAACTATTTGAACGAATGTATTGAAACTCTGGAATCGATTTAGCTGTTTGATGTATTAGTGCTTAAATATAAAATGACATTTCTAAACGGTCCGGCTTTTGTAGAATCTTTAACGTGCACGAAAATTGAAAATGGGCCATAATTCTGTTAATTCTTAATCGATGTTTCAGATAGTTACATTTTTGGATAGCTGGATACATTTCTGAGCAGATAGCAATTCAAAAACGTCGAATTTAGAAACTTTGTCGCTTTCATTTTCTGGATGAATATTGGAAAATTTTCAAAAATTTTGTAAAATTTTTATTTTTTGGAATTTTTATATTATGATTACATTTTTGGATAGCTGGCGAAGATCCGATTTTAACAATATAAAAACAATTCTGAAATGTTAACTTTGATTTTTCACTTTTTTTCGAATTTTGGTCAAATGGTAGAGTTCTTATTTTTTTAAAACGGCTCCAACGATCTTTCTGAAACTTCAGGAATATGAAGTCAAAGGACCAAACCAGTCCATGAACTATAAATAAAAATCCTCTAATCACCGAAAGTAGTCAAGAAATGTATCCGAACTTTGACAAAATTTAGAAAAATGGGTACCTGTGCGGAAATTGCGATGTATCTATTGCGTTTTTGCCGATTAGTTAAAGTTTTATATCATTTAATAGCCAATTGAATTGTCTATCGGGTGGTACTAAAGCGACAAGTTTCTATCAAAAACTAAAAAAGGTGTGTGACTTTGAAAAGTAAGGTATTTTGCGATTTCGAACAACTTTAGACGCATGTTTCTCGGAAACGCCCAGAAAGCTTTTTTTAAAACTTTCTCAGTCGAGAGACTAATGGGTACTCTGTTGTGTGGAACCACTGTATCATTTTTTTAAATGTCTGGGGTAGCCGAAAAAAGAGATCGAAAATTGAAAACGGCGTATTTTTACGAGTTGGAGCATGTTTAGGGGTCAATATCTTAGTTATGCTAGAATGTGGGGTTTTTGGGGGTGGGGGAGTGGTGGGGATAGTCTTTTGTCATGCATCTGGCGATCGTGTGACGCCTTGGCGACAGTGAAAGCCTTAAGCATTGCGCGCAATTCTAGTAGGTAATTGGTTTTACCAAAAACCAATTACAAAACGCGTTATACGTGTAACTAAAATGGGGGAGACTAAATCTCAGAAACTATTTTAACGAATGTATTGAAACTCTGGAATCGACTTAGCTGTTTGATGTATTAGTGCTTAAATATAAAATGACATTTCTAACCGGTCCGGCTTTTGTAGAATCTTTAACGTGCACGAAAATTGAAAATGGGCCATAATTCTGTTAATTCTTAATCGATGTTTCAGATAGTTACATTTTTGGATAGCTGGATACATTTCTGAGCAGATAGCAATTCAAAAACGTCGAATTTAGAAACTTTGTCGCTTTCATTTTCTGGATGAATATTGGAAAATTTTCAAAATTTTTGTAAAATTTTTATTTTTTGGAATTTTTATATTATGATTACATTTTTGGATAGCTGGCGAAGATACGATTTTAACGATATAAAAACAATTCTGAAATGTTAACTTTGATTTTTCACTTTTTTTCGAATTTTGGTCAAATCGTAGAGTTCTTATTTTTTTAAAACGGCTCCAACGATCTTTCTGAAACTTCAGGAATATGAAGTCAAAGGACCAAACCAGTCCATGAACTATAAATTAAAATCCTCTAATCACCGGAAGTAGTCAAGAAATGTATCCGAACTTTGACAAAATTTAGAAAAATGGGTACCTGTGCGGAAATTGCGATGTATCAATTGCGTTTTTGCCGATTAGTTAAAGTTTTATATCATTTAATAGCCCATTGAATTGTCTATCGGGTGGTACTAAAGCGACAAGTTTCTATCAAAAACTAAAAAAGATGTGTGACTTTGAAAAGTAAGGTATTTTGCGATTTCGAACAACTTTAGACGCATGTTTCTCGGAAACGCTCAGAAAGCTTTTTTTAAAACTTTCTCAGTCGAGAGACTAATGGGTACTCTGTTGTGTGGAACCACTGTATCATTTTTTGAAATGTCTGGGGTAGCCGAAAAAAGAGATCGAAAATTGAAAACGGCGTATTTTTACGAGTTGGAGCATGTTTAGGGGTCAATATTTTAGTTATGCTAGAGTGTGGGGTTTTTGGGGGTGGGGGAGTGGTGGGGATAGTCTTTTGTCATGCATCTGGCGATCGTGTGACGCCTTGGCGACAGTGAAAGCCTTCAGCATTGCGCGCAATTCTAGTTAGGCTTTCACCTTCGGTGAAAGACTATTGTTATTACTAAGATTAATATTATTATTATTATTATTTTTTTTTTTGGGGGAAGCTAGATCTCAGCAACTATAAGAGATAGAGGTTTGAAATTTGATTTTCTGTCGGAAAAGTGGTGTGCAGCTACTGCTTAAAGCTATTTCCAAGTTTGTGCGCATAGCGGAAATGCGTCAAATCTTTAACGTGCACGAAAATTGAAAATCGCCCATTATTCTCTTAATTCTCAATCGATTCTTCAGATATTTACATTTTTGGATAGCTGGAGACATTTCTGAGCAGATAGCAGTTCAAAACTGTGGAAATTAGAAACTTTGTCGCTCTAATTTTTTTGGTGAAAAATGGAAAATTTTGAAAATTTTCCATTTTTTTTATTTTTGTGAATTTTTAAATCTCAGTTATATTTTTGGATAGCTGACATCAATCCGATTCCAAAAATATAAGTTTTTTTCTGAAATATTGACTTTGATTTTTCACTTTTTTTCGCATTTTGGTCAAATCGTAGAGTTCTTATTTTTTTAAAACGGCTCCAACGATTTTTCTGAAACTTCAGGAATATGAAGTCGAAGGACCAGACCAGTCCATGAACTATAAATGAAAATCCCCTAATCACCGGAAGTAGTCAAGAAAGGTATCCAAACTTTGACAAAATTGTGAAAAATGGGTGTCTGTGCGGAAAATGCGATGTATCAACAGTGTTCTTGTCGTTTAGTTAAAGTTTTATATCGTTTAATAGCCAATTGAATTGTCTATCAGATGGTTCTTCAGCGACAAGTTTCTATCAAAAACTAAAAAAGTTATGTGACTTTGAAAAGTAAGGTATTTTGCGATTTCGAGCAAATTTAGACGCATGTTTCTCGGAAACGCCACCTACAATTTTTTTAAAACTTTCTCAGTCGAGAGTCTAATGAGTAGTGTATCTTGTGAACACATTGTACAATTTCTCTAATTGTCATGGGTAGCCGAAAACAGAGATCAAAAATCGAAAACGTCGTATTTTTACGATTTGGAGCATTTTTAGAGGCCTATTTCTCGAAAAGTTAAAATAATTCTTTTTTGGAACTTCTTCTACAGAGAGGCCTATCAGTAGTGTTATATATAAAACCATTGTACAACAGTTCCAAATTTCAGGAGTAGCAGAACAAAGGGATCGAAAATTGAACACGGCACCTTTCATTGTTAAGCGAAACATAAAGAGGGGATACAATCTGTACGTTTTGTCAACGTATAGAGCCAATTCAAGAATGCTTCTATCAGTGATGATATTTGAACTAAAATTATTTCAACTATGAGTGTTTTCTTCTATCCAAAATATGGGTATAGTGACCCTGTAATATAAATAGTTGATAGCTGTGTGTAATAATTAGTCTTTGAATTAATATTGTTGCTTCTTTGTCAAATTTATCTTATACCGGTAATCATCTGGACAGAAATCGACGGTTCGCGCTGTTTATAAGAAAGTCCAATTTGTTAAGCGGTTGCAGTAGTATCGAATATTGCACCTATGATAAAAGGCATGACGTTGTTTGGGAAAAAACTCTATCTGTATTAGTGACGTCAAATCTTTAACGTGCACGAAACCAGAAAATTGGCGATATTTCATTGATTTATTTTTTTTTTATTTCAACAATTCGTTTCCGCGTAGGTGTCTTTAGCAGTTGAAGGAAACCGGAGGACCCTGAGAAAACACACGAGTTTAGACATGCGACATACTCCTTGTCACGTTCAACTGGGGAATCGAAACCCAGACAGACCGTATGATACAGCGCAGTCCCAAAGGCTGTAGCCTACCGTGCAAATTCCAGCCAGCATAATGTATCTATATAAGAAACATTTATTCCTACTGGCGATTTACAAACAGTCCCCAAGGCTAGCCTACCGTGTAATTTCCAGCCAGTATAATGTATCTATTATAATTGACATTTATTCCTACTGGCGATTTACAAATTTTGCATGAAGAAATTAAATTCATGAGAACAGAAACACGACTAATGCACAGTATCATATTGATTATAAAAGTACAATGTATATATTGGTTACACTATATATGTCACAAAACAACAATCATTAGATAATAATAATTATTTACTAATTATTAAATCATTTTAAGAGGTAGGAGTTATCCGTTGTTTAATTTAACAGTTATATAATTACTTTTCTCGGAAAAGCCGCCAATGATTTCTTTCAAACTTGCTCAATCGAGATTCTACTGGGTAGTGTATTGTGTGAAACCCTTGTACAATTTTTCTAATTGTCATGGGTAGCCGAAAAAAGAGATCGAAAATTGAAAACAGCGTATTTTTACGAGTTGGAGCATGTTTAGGGGTCAATATCTGAGTTATGCTAGAGTGTGGTTTTTTTTTTTGGGGGGGAGGGGGTGGGGGGAGTGGTGGGGATAGTCTTTTGTCATATATCTGGCGATCGTGTGACGCCTTTACGACCGTGAAAGCCTTCAGCATTGCGCGCAATTCTAGTAGGTAATTGGTTTTACCAAAAACCAATTACAAAACGCGTTATACGTGTAACTAAAATGGGGGAGACTAAATCTCAGAAACTATTTGAACGAATGTATTGAAACTCTGGAATCGATTTATCTGTTTGATGTATTAGTGCTTAAATATAAAATGACATTTCTAAACGGTCCGGCTTTTGTAGAATCTTTAACGTGCACGAAAATTGAAAATGGGCCATAATTCTGTTAATTCTTAATCGATGTTTCAGATAGTTACATTTTTGGATAGCTGGATACATTTCTAAGCAGATAGCAATTCAAAAACGTCGAATTTAGAAACTTTGTCGCTTTCATTTTCTGGATGAATATTGGAAAATTTTCAAAAATTTTGTAAAATTTTTATTTTTTGGAATTTTTATATTATGATTACATTTTTGGATAGCTGGCGAAGATCCGATTTTAACGATATAAAAACAATTCTGAAATGTTAACTTTGATTTTTCACTTTTTTTCGAATTTTGGTCAAATCGTAGAGTTCTTATTTTTTTAAAACGGCTCCAACGATCTTTCTGAAACTTCAGGAATATGAAGTCAAAGGACCAAACCAGTCCATGAACTATAAATGAAAATCCTCTAATCACCGGAAGTAGTCAAGAAATGTATCCGATCTTTGACAAAATTTAGAAAAATGGGTACCTGTGCGGAAATTGCGATGTATCAATTGCGTTTTTGCCGATTAGTTAAAGTTTTATATCATTTAATAGCCAATTGAATTGTCTATCGGGTGGTACTAAAGCGACAAGTTTCTATCAAAAACTAAAAAAGATGCGTGACTTTGAAAAGTAAGGTATTTTGCGATTTCGAACAACTTTAGACGCATGTTTCTCGGAAACGCCCAGAAAGCTTTTTTTAAAACTTTCTCAGTCGAGAGACTAATGGGTACTCTGTTGTGTGGAACCACTGTATCATTTTTTGAAATGTGTGGGGTAGCCGAAAAAAGAGATCGAAAATTGAAAACGGCGTATTTTTACGAGTTGGAGCATGTTTAGGGGTCATTATCTTAGTTATGCTAGAGTGTGGGGTTTTTGGGGGTGGGGGAGTGGTGGGGATAGTCTTTTGTCATGCATCTGGCGATCGTGTGACGCCTTGGCGACAGTGAAAGCCTTCAGCATTGCGCGCAATTCTAGTAGGTAATTGGTTTTACCAAAAACCAATTACAAAACGCGTTATACGTGTAACTAAAATGGGGGAGACTAAATCTCAGAAACTATTTTAACGAATGTATTGAAACTCTGGAATCGACTTAGCTGTTTGATGTATTAGTGCTTAAATATAAAATGACATTTCTAACCGGTCCGGCTTTTGTAGAATCTTTAACGTGCACGAAAATTGAAAATGGGCCATAATTCTGTTAATTCTTAATCGATGTTTCAGATAGTTACATTTTTGGATAGCTGGATACATTTCTGAGCAGATAGCAATTCAAAAACGTCGAATTTAGAAACTTTGTCGCTTTCATTTTCTGGATGAATATTGGAAAATTTTCAAAATTTTTGTAAAATTTTTATTTTTTGGAATTTTTATATTATGATTACATTTTTGGATAGCTGGCGAAGATACGATTTTAACGATATAAAAACAATTCTGAAATGTTAACTTTGATTTTTCACTTTTTTTCGAATTTTGGTCAAATCGTAGAGTTCTTATTTTTTTAAAACGGCTCCAACGATCTTTCTGAAACTTCAGGAATATGAAGTCAAAGGACCAAACCAGTCCATGAACTATAAATTAAAATCCTCTAATCACCGGAAGTAGTCAAGAAATGTATCCGAACTTTGACAAAATTTAGAAAAATGGGTACCTGTGCGGAAATTGCGATGTATCAATTGCGTTTTTGCCGATTAGTTAAAGTTTTATATCATTTAATAGCCAATTGAATTGTCTATCGGGTGGTACTAAAGCGACAAGTTTCTATCAAAAACTAAAAAAGATGTGTGACTTTGAAAAGTAAGGTATTTTGCGATTTCGAACAACTTTAGACGCATGTTTCTCGGAAACGCCCAGAAAGCTTTTTTTAAAACTTTCTCAGTCGAGAGACTAATGGGTACTCTGTTGTGTAGAACCACTGTATCATTTTTTGAAATGTCTGGGGTAGCCGAAAAAAGAGATCGAAAATTGAAAACGGCGTATTTTTACGAGTTGGAGCATGTTTAGGGGTCAATATTTTAGTTATGCTAGAGTGTGGGGTTTTTGGGGGTGGGGGAGTGGTGGGGATAGTCTTTTGTCATGCATCTGGCGATCGTGTGACGCCTTGGCGACAGTGAAAGCCTTCAGCATTGCGCGCAATTCTAGTAGGTAATTGGTTTTACCAAAAACCAATTACAAAACGCGTTATACGTGTAACTAAAATGGGGGAGACTAAATCTCAGAAACTATTTTAACGAATGTATTGAAACTCTGGAATCGACTTAGCTGTTTGATGTATTAGTGCTTAAATATAAAATGACATTTCTAACCGGTCCGGCTTTTGTAGAATCTTTAACGTGCACGAAAATTGAAAATGGGCCATAATTCTGTTAATTCTTAATCGATGTTTCAGATAGTTACATTTTTGGATAGCTGGATACATTTCTGAGCAGATAGCAATTCAAAAACGTCGAATTTAGAAACTTTGTCGCTTTCATTTTCTGGATGAATATTGGAAAATTTTCAAAATTTTTGTAAAATTTTTATTTTTTGGAATTTTTATATTATGATTACATTTTTGGATAGCTGGCGAAGATACGATTTTAACGATATAAAAACAATTCTGAAATGTTAACTTTGATTTTTCACTTTTTTTCGAATTTTGGTCAAATCGTAGAGTTCTTATTTTTTTAAAACGGCTCCAACGATCTTTCTGAAACTTCAGGAATATGAAGTCAAAGGACCAAACCAGTCCATGAACTATAAATTAAAATCCTCTAATCACCGGAAGTAGTCAAGAAATGTATCCGAACTTTGACAAAATTTAGAAAAATGGGTACCTGTGCGGAAATTGCGATGTATCAATTGCGTTTTTGCCGATTAGTTAAAGTTTTATATCATTTAATAGCCCATTGAATTGTCTATCGGGTGGTACTAAAGCGACAAGTTTCTATCAAAAACTAAAAAAGATGTGTGACTTTGAAAAGTAAGGTATTTTGCGATTTCGAACAACTTTAGACGCATGTTTCTCGGAAACGCCCAGAAAGCTTTTTTTAAAACTTTCTCAGTCGAGAGACTAATGGGTACTCTGTTGTGTGGAACCACTGTATCATTTTTTGAAATGTCTGGGGTAGCCGAAAAAAGAGATCGAAAATTGAAAACGGCGTATTTTTACGAGTTGGAGCATGTTTAGGGGTCAATATTTTAGTTATGCTAGAGTGTGGGGTTTTTGGGGGTGGGGGAGTGGTGGGGATAGTCTTTTGTCATGCATCTGGCGATCGTGTGACGCCTTGGCGACAGTGAAAGCCTTCAGCATTGCGCGCAATTCTAGTTAGGCTTTCACCTTCGGTGAAAGACTATTGTTTTTACTAGGTATTATTAAGCTTTCATATTACATATGAAAGCTTATTGTTTCTGTTAAGATTATTATTGTTATTTTTTTTTTGTGTTTTGTCCACAAATCGGATTTCTCAGAATCTAACCATAGGATCGTTCTGAAACTTTTACCTATCCCCCCAAAAATGGGTGGTGGCTGTTGATTAAATATATTTTCAAAACGTTTTACGAATCCGAAATCACCGAATTTTACGAAGGAATGCATTTGACCTACAATGCTGTAACTCTGTGACTATTTGACCTATTTTACTAATTCTTTTTTCTTTGAGTATCTTGAAACATTTACTTCAAATCTGCAATTTCGGATTTTGGCATTTCGAAAATTCGTCGCTGTCATTTCGAACCGGAAGTTATTACCAATTTGACAACTTCTTTAATAGTTGTGCGATTTTCGTGAAATTTAGAATGTTAGTAGATCTTGCCAATGCGACTTCAATGATGTCCTTGGAAATTTTCTAAATTATCTCCCCTTGGTGAAATTAAGGATCAAAGTTTTCAAAAAAATCGTCGAAATATAGGTCAGAATGACCTAAAAAAAAAATTCGATACTAGACAAGTAATTACTGATTCGTACACAAAATATGGAGTTTGTCGATCGAACCGGAAGTGCCACCATCTTTAAACGTGAAAAATCAAAAAGGCTTTTTTGCTATTTTACTTACAGACTCGGTCGTCATATTTTCGGAATCCTGGAAGGAATACCTAAAAATCTATCGGATCAGAATTTTGATTTCGGTCACGTGATGGTCACCATTTTGAATTGAAAATGAAAAATAGAAGCAATTTGAAGGGCCGGGACTTTGGAACACAAGAACTCTCCTTCTAATTAAGCTAGAATGTTCAAACTTAATGTAGGCGTTCACTAGGTCAATGTCATGATTGAGTTCAAAGATGAGCATTTTTTGCCTAGGGTAAGCAGAGATAAGCAAGCTGATTTGTTGATTCTTTAGGGCACGATGACATTGGTTATAATGAATGGAGGGCGATGAAACTCTTGTCAATCGAGAGGCTAATAGCTGGCCTGTTGTGTGAAATCATTGTATCATTTTTTATTCGAATTTCTCCTTTGATGTTTTCCGTGCCGACAAGGTTGTTTTCGAGTTTAGCTGGATTTGACTTCGCGCATGCGCTACGCTGGAACCAAAGGTACCATGAGTACTAAATTCCGGCGAGCAACTTTTCACGTTGGTACCTAGGTACCCTGAAAATTTCAAGGTGATACCTGCATTCGTTCAAGTCGTTTGTTCTTGTCACCTGCCTTTCGTCGTTTTTTTTCTAAGTCAATTTACGGCTTCCATGAGGGGAAAAAAGTGGAATTTCGCCGTGACACCGGCACCGATTGTCCGAAAACCATGAAATTTGGACACAATACGTCCATTACCACCCCGGACTCTGTGCCTTACCCCCATTTTGATCCCATTAAAAAAAAAGAGTTTTAGCAAAAAAACGATTTTCGGAATTTAATATTGGTTTTAACCCTGTACCCAGACAAGATATAGATATTATTATAATCCCTATGAAATATTTTAATTATTTACTGCTATAATATGAATTATCACTTATTCCCCGTTAAATAAATATCGGTCACCGGGTGCAGCTGTACAACTTCAAGGACCCTGGCTTCAAGTCAATTTACGGCTTCCATGAGGGGAAAAAAGTGGAATTTCGCCGTGACACCGGCACCGATTGTCCGAAAACCATGAAATTTGGACACAATACGCCCATTACCACCCCGGACTCTGTGCCTTACTCCCATTTTGATCCGATTAAAAAAAAAAAAGTTTTAGCAAAAAAACGATTTTCGGAATTTAATATTGGTTTTAATTAATTTTGAAATTGCAAATGCAAAGAGATTTTATCGCCTCTTCCGTATGTGATAGGTACTGGTACTATACACATTATCCTTAAAAGACAATTTTTTAAAATGACCGTAACGATGTATCGACACTAGAAACCGAAATCGCCTATTTTGACCTTTTTTGACTGCTGAGGCATCATTCCGGTGGTCCAAATCTCTGGAATTTCTAGCGGTTGGCTGCGCCGCGATGATATTTATCACATACTAAATTGAGAAAAATCCTCAGATATCAAGAACAATAAAAATTCGATAAAATACGGCAATTTTTTAAGCAAAAAACCTTTGATTGTTGGGGGCGGGTTTTGAATTTATTTTGAACGTTCTCGGAATCCAACACTCTTCTATTTTTAATATGTGATAGCTAGAATCCCAAGGTACATTCTGTGCATATTTGAAGGCAATCGGAGCACAGGAACGTTGCCTGGGCAGAGCAAATCAAAGGCTTCTTCGTCTTATGACCTTAAACACTGCGTATAAATTTAAAGTCAATCGGATATTAACAGCAAAAGGGGGGCGACGACAATATACGACCACATTTCAATGTGGGCCTATAAAAAGTAAATCATTGCCAATAGAAAAGACCCACCTTTCCCCCAACAACAACCATGTAATGCACTAGCTATAATGGGGATTTTTCTGGAACACAGCGAAATGGGTCTTTTAAAATGTTCACAAGTGTATCACAAGGAGGGTTTGCTTCTTCTCTATGGGACACCCGATACCACTTCTCAACGAGGAATTCAGTCACACAGCCAACACCATTTTGTATGTTTGTGTAATCTTTATTCAGTATAAATCAAGTAATACAAATAAAAAAATACTTGGATTGATGAAAACATAATTTTTGAGAGTATAACATAATGACTTATGTCATAGAGGCGTCCTGCCATATTAAAATACGTGTTAGTGATTGTAACATAAACCTGTCGCTATCAATACCCGGCTGGAGATCTTGGTAGTATTCCTTATGTCATTGCGTAACTATAACTTGTTGTTGGCATGTCTTATCTAACTTTCTTTGTCTGATAAACTATATTGAATGTTAAACCTTCATATGATGCTTGATACATTAGACAGGTGTCTAATGAGCTCCTTTGTCTCGAATACGTTTATAAACTCAGAACAGAAACGAATCTTTAGGCGGGTCCAGGAGGCCATGCTAGGCGGGTGCCTAGATCAAGGTACCTAATGGATACGAGTCAGGTCCAGGCAGGGCTAGGAGTTAGGTTCGGCCAGGACTGAGCGAAGGCCATGGGCGCCTTGGCACGAGACGGTACGAGACGACAGCTTCTGGAGTTAGCACACTCATGCTAAGCCAAGCTAATTAAGTCATGACTCCTTCCATATAGTTAGTTCTACGGTCGTTTACATCACGATGTTTGTACCTAATATTGTAAGAAGCAGAATAAAACTATTATTAGATGTATATACCAGTGTTGTCATCAAAGAACCCGATTTAAGAACCAATATTGTCACATATTAATTGGCGCCGTAGACCAGAGCAACGTGCAAAGTCGTATACCACTAGAAGATCACAGGCCACAGATATTAGTCTACACGGGTAAGTCTTTTTCTAATCCTACCATGGCCGGTTAATAATGACATTGTGCTATAATGTATTATAATTTAACTGGGAAATCAGCAGTTTATCATCACGCTTTATTAAATATCATGGTGTAGTTACTAGATTTAATATATTGCCGTTCAAGCTAGTAGTGGAACAGTCCTTAACTATTTGTAGGAAAATGACTAAAACAAAATTGTATATATATTATTTGTTTTAAAATGCGTCATGTTGTTTTTAAAAGATTATGAATTATCATTGGTTGTTTTGAACACATATTTTGGCTTTTAAATTTAGTAGTAGCTAAGTATTATCAGGCTAATAACTGCGAAGTGAAATGTTTTATGATTGTTTAATTATCTGGAATAGAGTTAAGCGTATCCTAATTGAGAGATATAGCTCTTTAATCACACGGTATTAACGGTTTTATCTCTTATAATTTTTGTTGTTGTTATTTTGTCTATATATATTTATGCCCCGAGGTTTACGGGAGACCCGATATTTACGGTAGAGAGTTTTATTTGTAATACCCCAAAGTTTTATTGGGAAATGCCCCGATATGTAACGGGAGAAGTTTATGTTAAGTGGTTTAACCCCAGGAGGGTTGTGCTCGGATTTAAGAGCGAACGTATCGTCTTATTTTGTGTTGTGTTTAAAAATTATAGAGATAAACCGTTAGTTCTTTCAAAAATATCTTATTTAAGATTGGTTAAATGTGTTCAGATCATTCATTATTCTTGAGATAAAACAATATGACTCCCTAATTTCAATTGTATCCATGTAAATGCTACAGTAAATATCGTTAGATCGATATCTAAAGTCAAATCTGTTCCACTTGCTAATTTGATCAACTATTAATTAAGTTCACTCCATGATATATATGATAAGCAGATGATAAAACTTCGGCACGGGTGGCAGTTAATACTCTTCATATGCACATGTCATAACACGCCGTTTTGCCAGACGGTATGGAAAATGAAAAGACTACCGGTCAATAAGAAGAGCCGAACTAAACGGAGCAGGGAATATTCTGACCCCTCAACATTACTGGAACGAGGAAGGGCATCATATGTACCCCACCCCTACAGTTGGCTACGACAGTGCAGTAGCGGTCTAAGAAGATAATTACAGTAGTTTGTGTTCGCGATTCCACCAAATAATCGGTCTAAGAAGATAATTACAGTAGTTTGTGTTCGCGATTCCACCAAATAATCGGTCTAAGAAGATAATTAGAGCAGTTTGTGTTCGCGATTCCACCATTTATGTGAATAATAAGAGTAGTCTGTGTTTGTGATTCCAGGATCTCGTTTGTTTTGTTTTTTTTCATTGACTCGCGTGTGTGACCGATTGTGTGTATATAACTTTTAAGTTCGTGTGTTTTTCATTGACCTTTTCATTTTGTTTAAAGACATTTTTGGATATTATGACATTTTACATGTATATATAACTTTTAAATTCGTGTGTGTTTCATTTACCTTTTCTTTTTGTTTATAGACATTTTTGTATACGACATTTTACGAGTGTTGTTTGTTTTTATATATTTTTTCATTATTATTATTGTTGTTTATATCTTAATAAGAGTAGTAATTATCGACTCCATAGGTATCTAATTTTGTAATAGTCTTTAAAAGTTATTTCATATAATTCATAACTTTATTCAAACAAAGAGAGGTATATAACATAATGACTTATGTCATAGAGGCGTCCTGCCATATTAAAATACGTGTTAGTGATTGTAACATAAACCTGTCGCTATCAATACCCGGCTGGAGATCTTGGTAGTATTCCTTATGTCATTGCGTAACTATAACTTGTTGTTGGCATGTCTTATCTAACTTTCTTTGTCTGATAAACTATATTGAATGTTAAACCTTCATATGATGCTTGATACATTAGACAGGTGTCTAATGAGCTCCTTTGTCTCGAATACGTTTATAAACTCAGAACAGAAACGAATCTTTAGGCGGGTCCAGGAGGCCATGCTAGGCGGGTGCCTAGATCAAGGTACCTAATGGATACGAGTCAGGTCCAGGCAGGGCTAGGAGTTAGGTCCGGCCAGGACTGAGCGAAGGCCATGGGCGCCTTGGCACGAGACGGTACGAGACGACAGCTTCTGGAGTTAGCACACTCATGCTAAGCCAAGCTAATTAAGTCATGACTCCTTCCATATAGTTAGTTCTACGGTCGTTTACATCACGATGTTTGTACCTAATATTGTAAGAAGCAGAATAAAACTATTATTAGATGTATATACCAGTGTTGTCATCAAAGAACCCGATTTAAGAACCAATATTGTCACAAGAGTTATTCATACATGTAGCATAATTGTTCTTATTTAAAAAATGTACATGATTACATGTTTGTCATAAACAACATTAAATAAACAATCATGTTTCTTCACGATAACAGTAACAGTATAACAATTGTATGAAATATATTTTCCTTTTTTTTTTTTTATTTTTAGAAAGGCCACTTCCTTGGTTTAAAATATATCATAAATTGTAGTTATCTAACATATACTTCCATGTATGTTTAGCTAACAGATTACCACGTCGCCTTATCTAACAGAGAGTAAATGGTATACAATATCAAATTATAATCTACCAGCATTACTTGTTTCAGTAATTTAATCGTGTGTTATTCTTGTATTTAAGTGAGAAGAGTGAATAAACTATCATGGGTTGAAACAAATATATTGGAGTAGAAATAAACATTGTATATTGGTTTGCAAATAAATAATTGGTACAGATAATGCAATGTCATACAACATACTTTTTGGATTCGGTACAAATACAACCTTTTTATCATCAATGAAAATAATGTGATTTCAAAGTAACGATGAATAAAAAAACATTGCTTATATAAAGTACATGTAATTGGGTTCATTTAATTCACTTTGTATCTATAATATACATGTAGTATTAAACAATAAATATATTGATTAATGCCAATTCTATACAAATCTCATAGTTGTATTCATGTTTTCTTTACCATAACAAGAAACAGTACAACAGATTTAGTAACAATATATTCCTTTCTACATCCGTCAGAGTGGTTGATGATTCATAGATTCTAATAACCCCTTTTGAAGTTTATATGAAAGCTTTGATATCTGCTATGCAGATCTAGTTCACTTTGTATCTATAATATACATGTAGTATTAAACAATAAATATATTGATTAATGCCAATTCTATACAAATCTCATAGTTGTATTCATGTTTTCTTTACCATAACAAGAAACAGTACAACAGATTTAGTAACAATATATTCCTTTCTACATCCGTCAGAGTGGTTGATGATTCATAGATTCTAATAACCCCTTTTGAAGTTTATATGAAAGCTTTGATATCTGCTATACAGATCTAGTTGTTATTTTTTTTTGTGTTTTGTCCACAAATCGGATTTCTCAGAATCTAACCATAGGATCGTTCTGAAACTTTTATTCATAGATTCTAATAACCCCTTTTGAAGTTTATATGAAAGCTTTGATATCTGCTATGCAGATCTAGTTATTCTTATTATTTTTTTTGGGGGGGAAGCTATATCTCAGGAACTATAAGAGATAGAGGTCTGAAGTTTGGTTTTCTCCCGTGAAAATGGGTGGTGGCTAGTGCTTAAATGTAAAATGAAATGTGTGCGCATAGCGGAAATGCGTCAAATCTTTAACGTGCACGGAAATTGAAAATCGGCTCTTATTCTCTTAATTCTCAATGGATTCTTCAGATATTTACATTTTTGGATAGCTGGAGACATTTCTTAACCGATAGCAGTTCAAAACTGTGGAATTTAGAAACTTTGTCGCTCTCATTTTTTTGGTGAAAAATGGAACATTTTCAAAATTTTCTATTTTTTTTTATTTTTGGGAATTTTGAAATTTCAGTTATATTTTTGGATAGCTGACATCAATCCGATTCCAACAATATAAGTTTTGTTCTGAAATGTTGACTTTGATTTTTCACTTTTTTTCGCATTTTGGTCAAATCGTAGAGTTCTTATTTTTTTAAAACGGCTCCAACGATTTTTCTAAAATTTATAGAATATGAAGTCGAAGGTCCAAACTAGTTCATGAACTATAAATGAAAATCCTCTAATCACCGGAAGTAGTCAAGACATTTATCCAAACTTTGACAAAATTGTGAAAAATGGGTGCCTGTGCGGAAAATGCGATGTATCAATTGTGTTCATGTCGATTAGTTAAAGTTTTATATCGTTTAATAGCCAATTGAATTGTCTATCGGATGGTACTAAAGCGGCATGTTTCTATCAAAAATTTAAAAAGTTATGTGACTTTGAAAAGTAAGGTATTTTGCGATTTCGAGCAACTTTAGACGCATGTTTCTCGGAAAGTCTCCCAACGATTTTTTAAAAACTTTCTCAATCGAGAGATAAATGGGTACTCTGTTGTGAGAAACCACTGTATCATTTTTTGAAATGTCAGGGGTAGCCGAAAAATGAGATCGAAAATCGAAAACGTCGTATTTTTACGATTTGGAGCATTTTTAGAGGTCTATTTCTCGAAAAGTCAACATAATATTTTTTTGAAACTTCTTCTACAGAGAGGCCTATCAGTAGTGTTATATATAAAACCATTGTACAACAGTTCCAAATTTCAGGAGTAGCAGAACAAAGGGATCGAAAATTGAACACGGCACCTTTCATTGTTAAGCGAAACATAAGTAGGGGATACAATCTGTACGTTTTGTCAACGTATAGAGTCTATTCAAGAGTGCTTTTATCAGTGATGATATTTGAACTGAAATTATTTCAACTATGAGTGTTTTCTTCTTTCCAAAATATGGGTTTAGTGACCCTGTAACAGAAATAGTTGATTGCTGTGTGTAATAATTAGCCTTTGAATTAATATTGTTGCTTCTGTGTCAAAATTATCTTATACCGGTAATCATCTGGACAGAAATCGACGGCTCGCGCTGTTTATAAGAAAGTTCAATTTATTAATCGTTTGCAGTAGTATCGTACAGTGGTATCGAATATTGCACCTGTGATAAAAGGCATGACGTTGTTTGAGCATGGACTCTATCTCTAATTAAACTTAAATTTTTATTAGTGACGTCAAATCTTTAACGTGCACGAAACCAGAAAATTGGCGATATTTCATTGAATATTCAATCAATTTTTGAACCAGTTACATATTTGAGTAGCTGACATGAACGCGATTCCGAAGTCCCGTGTACACATTGGTCTGACCGTAAAAGATCCCTTGGCGGTTGGAATTCTATATAAAAGAAGACTAGCGCCGCGGTACGAGCATGTTTAGAGGTCATTTCGGGACTAACATATGGTTCATTATTTTAATAATTCGCTTGCGCGTAGGAGTCATTAGCAGTGGGAGGAAACCGGAGGACCCGGAGAAAAACCACGAGCTTGGACAGGCGACCCTACTCCTTGTAAGGTACAACCGAGGAATCGAAACCCCGCCAGTTAACTCAACGACAGACGGTATGATACAGCGCAGTCCCAAAGGCTAGCCTACGGTGCAAATTCCAGCCAGCATAATGAATCTATATAAGAAACATTTATTCCTACTGGCGATTTACAAACAGTCCCCAAGGATAGCCTACCGTGTAATTTCCAGCCAGCATAATGTATCTATATAAGAGACATTTATTCCTACTGGCGATTTACAAATATTGCATGAAGAAATTCAATTCATGAGAATAGAAACACGACTAATGCACAGTATCATATTGATTATAAAAGTACAATGTATATATTGGTTACACTATATATGTCACAAAACACCAATCATTAGATAATAATAATTATTTACTAATTATATAAATCATTTTAAGAGGTAGGAGTTATCCGTTGTTTAATTTAACAGTTATATAATTACTTTTCTCGGAAAAGCCGCCAATGATTTCTTTCAAACTTGCTCAATCGAGATTCTACTGGGTAGTGTATTGTGTGAAACCCTTGTACAATTTTTCTAATTGTCATGGGTAGCCCAAAAAAGAGATCGAAAATTGAAAACAGCGTATTTTTACGAGTTGGAGCATGTTTAGGGGTCAATATCTGAGTTATGCTAGAGTGTGTTTTTTTTGTTTTTTTTTGGGGGGGGGGGGAGTGGTGGGGATAGTCTTTTGTCATATATCTGGCGATCGTGTGACGCCTTTGCGACCGTGAAAGCCTTCAGCATTGCGCGCAATTCTAGTTAGGCTTTCACCTTCGGTGAAAGGCTATTGTTATTACTAAGATTAATATTATTATTAGGCTTTCACCTTCGGTGAAAGACTATTGTTATTACTAAGATTAATATTATTATTATTATTATTTTTTTTTTTGGGGGAAGCTAGATCTCAGCAACTATAAGAGATAGAGGTTTGAAATTTGATTTTCTGTCGGAAAAGTGGTGTGCAGCTACTGCTTAAAGCTATTTCCAAGTTTGTGCGCATAGCGGAAATGCGTCAAATCTTTAACGTGCACGAAAATTGAAAATCGGTCATTATTCTCTTAATTCTCAATGGATTCTTCAGATATTTACATTTTTGGATAGCTGGAGACATTTCTGAGCAGATAGCAGTTCAAAACTGTGGAAATTAGAACTTTTGTCGCTCTAATTTTTTTGGTGAAAAATGGAAAATTTTCAAAATTTTTCAATTTTTTTATTTTTGGGAATTTTTAAATTTCAGTTATATTTTTGGATAGCTGACATCAATCCGATTCCAACAATATAAATTTTTTTCTGAAATATTGACTTTGATTTTTCACTTTTTTTCGCATTTTGGTCAAATCGTAGAGTTCTTATTTTTTTAAAACGGCTCCAACGATTTTTCTGAAACTTCAGGAATATGAAGTCGAAGGACCAGACCAGTCCATGAACTATAAATGAAAATCCCCTAATCACCGGAAGTAGTCAAGAAAGGTATCCAAACTTTGACAAAATTGTGAAAAATGGGTGTCTGCGCGGAAAATGCGATGTATCAACAGGGTTCTTGTCGTTTAGTTAAAGTTTTATATCGTTTAATAGCCAATTGAATTGTCTATCAGATGTTTCTTCAGCGACAAGTTTCTATCAAAAACTAAAAAAGTTATGTGACTTTGAAAAGTAAGGTATTTTGCGATTTCGAGCAAATTTAGACGCATGTTTCTCGGAAACGCCACCTACAATTTTTTTAAAACTTTCTCAGTCGAGAGTCTAATGAGTAGTGTATCTTGTGAACACATTGTACAATTTCTCTAATTGTCATGGGTAGCCGAAAACAGAGATCAAAAATCGAAAACGTCGTATTTTTACGATTTGGGGCATTTTTAGAGGCCTATTTCTCGAAAAGTCAACATAATTCTTTTTTGGAACTTCTTCTACAGAGAGGCCTATCGGTAGGGTTATACATAAAACGATTTTACAATAGTGCCAAATTTCAGGAGTAGCAGAACAAAGGGATCGAAAATTGAACACGGCACCTTTCATTGTTAAGCGAAACATAAGTGGGGGATACAATCTGTACGTTTTGTCAACGTATAAAGCCAATTCAAGAGTGCTTTCATCAGTGATGATATTTGAACTAAAATTATTTCAACTATGAGTGTTTTCTTCTATCTAAAATATGTGTTTAGTGACCCTGTAACAGAAATAGTTGATAGCTGTGTGTAATAATTAGTCTTTGAATTACTATTGTTGCTTCTTTGTCAAATTTATCTTATACCGGTAATCATCTGGACAGAAATCGACGGCTCGCGCTGTTTATAAGAAAGTCGAATTTGTTAAGCAGTTGCAGTAGTATCGAATATTGCACCTATGATAAAAGGCATGACGTTGTTTGGGAAAAAACTCTATCTGTATTAGTGACGTCAAATCTTTAACGTGCACGAAACCAGAAAATTGACGATATTTCATTGATTTATTTTTTTTTTATTTCAACAATTCGCTTCCGCGTAGGGTCTTTAGCAGTTGAAGGAAACCGGAGGACCCGGAGAAAACACACGAGTTTAGACATGCGACATACTCCTTGTCACGTTCAACTGGGGAATCGAAACCCAGCCAGTTGACTCAATGACAGACCGTATGATACAGCGCAGTCCCAAAGGCTGTAGCCTACCGTGCAAATTCCAGCCAGCATAATGTATCTATATAAGAAACATTTATTCCTACTGGCGATTTACAAACAGTCCCCAAGGCTAGCCTACCGTGTAATTTCCAGCCAGCATAATGTATCTATATAAAAGACATTTATTCCTACTGGCGATTTACAAATTTTGCATCAAGAAATTAAATTCATGAGAACAGAAACACGACTAATGCACAGTATCATATTGATTATAAAAGTACAATGTATATTTTGGTTACACTATATATGTCACAAAACAACAATCATTAGATAATAATAATTATTTACTAATTATATCAATCATTTTAAGAGGTAGGAGTTATCCGTTGTTTAATTTAACAGTTATATAATTACTTTTCTCGGAAAAGCCGCCAATGATTTCTTTCAAACTTGCTCAATCGAGATTCTACTGGGTAGTGTATTGTGTGAAACCCTTGTACAATTTTTCTAATTGTCATGGGTAGCCCAAAAAAGAGATCGAAAATTGAAAACAGCGTATTTTTACGAGTTGGAGCATGTTTAGGGGTCAATATCTGAGTTATGCTAGAGTGTGTTTTTTTTTTTGTTTTTTGTTTTTTTTTTGGGGGGGGGGGAGTGGTGGGGATAGTCTTTTGTCATATATCTGGCGATCGTGTGACGCCGTTGCGACCGTGAAAGCCTTCGGCATTGCGCGCAATTCTAGTTATTATTTTTTTTCTTGGGGGAAGCTAGATCTCAGCAACTATAAGAGATAGAGGTTTGAAATTTGATTTTCTGTCGGAAAAGTGGTGTGCAGCTACTGCTTAAAGCTATTTCGAAATTTGTGCGCATAGCGGAAATGCGTCAAATCTTTAACGTGCACGAAAATTGAAAATCGGCCATTATTCTCTTAATTCTCAATGGATTCTCCAGATATTTACATTTTTGGATAGCTGGAGACATTTCTGAGCAGATAGCAGTTCAAAACTGTGGAAATTAGAACTTTTGTTGCTCTAATTTTTTTGGTGAAAAATGGAAAATTTTCAAAATTTTTCAATTTTTTTATTTTTGGGAATTTTTAAATTTCAGTTATATTTTTGGATAGCTGACATCAATCCGATTTCAACAATATAAATTTTTTTCTGAAATATTGACTTTGATTTTTCACTTTTTTTCGCATTTTGGTCAAATCGTAGAGTTCTTATTTTTTTAAAACGGCTCCAACGATTTTTCTGAAACTTCAGGAATATGAAGTCGAAGGACCAGACCAGTCCATGAACTATAAATGAAAATCCCCTAATCACCGGAAGTAGTCAAGAAAGGTATCCAAACTTTGACAAAATTGTGAAAAATGGGTGTCTGCGCGGAAAATGCGATGTATCAACAGGGTTCTTGTCGTTTAGTTAAAGTTTTATATCGTTTAATAGCCAATTGAATTGTCTATCAGATGTTTCTTCAGCGACAAGTTTCTATCAAAAACTAAAAAAGTTATGTGACTTTGAAAAGTAAGGTATTTTGCGATTTCGAGCAAATTTAGACGCATGTTTCTCGGAAACGCCACCTACAATTTTTTTAAAACTTTCTCAGTCGAGAGTCTAATGAGTAGTGTATCTTGTGAACACATTGTACAATTTCTCTAATTGTCATGGGTAGCCGAAAACAGAGATCAAAAATCGAAAACGTCGTATTTTTACGATTTGGAGCATTTTTAGAGGCCTATTTCTCGAAAAGTCAAAATAATTCTTTTTTGGAACTTCTTCTACAGAGAGGCCTATCAGTAGTGTTATATATAAAACCATTGAACAACAGTTCCAAATTTCAGGAGTAGCAGAACAAAGGGATCGAAAATTGAACACGGCACCTTTCATTGTTAAGCGAAACATAAAGAGGGGATACAATCTGTACGTTTTGTCAACGTATAGAGCCAATTCAAGAGTGCTTCTATCAGTGATGATATTTGAACTAAAATTATTTCAACTATGAGTGTTTTCTTCTATCCAAAATATGGGTATAGTGACCCTGTAATAGAAATAGTTGATAGCTGTGTGTAATAATTAGTCTTTGAATTAATATTGTTGCTTCTTTGTCAAATTTATCTTATACCGGTAATCATCTGGACAGAAATCGACGGTTCGCGCTGTTTATAAGAAAGTCCAATTTGTTAAGCGGTTGCAGTAGTATCGAATATTGCACCTATGATAAAAGGCATGACGTTGTTTGGGAAAAAAACTCTATCTGTATTAGTGACGTCAAATCTTTTACCTGCAGGAAACCAGAAAATTGGCGATATTTCATTGATTTATTTTTTTTTTATTTCAACAATTCGTTTCCGCGTAGGGGTCTTTAGCAGTTGAAGGAAACCGGAGGACCCTGAGAAAATACACGAGTTTAGACATGCGACATACTCCTTGTCACGTTCAACTGGGGAATCGAAACCCAGACAGTTGACTCAATGACAGACCGTATGATACAGAGCAGTCCCAAAGGCTGTAGCCTACCGTGCAAATTCCAGCCAGCATAATGTATCTATATAAGAAACATTTATTCCTACTGGCGATTTACAAACAGTCCCCAAGGCTAGCCTACCGTGTAATTTCCAGCCAGCATAATGTATCTATATAAGAGACATTTATTCCTACTGGCGATTTACAAATTTTGCATGAAGAAATTAAATTCATAAGAACAGAAACACGACTAATGCACAGTATCATATTGATTATAAAAGTACAATGTATATATTGGTTACACTATATATGTCACAAAACAACAATCATTAGATAATAATAATTATTTACTAATTATTAAATCATTTTAAGAGGTAGGAGTTATCCGTTGTTTAATTTAACAGTTATATAATTACTTTTCTCGGAAAAGCCGCCAATGATTTCTTTCAAACTTGCTCAATCGAGATTCTACTGGGTAGTGTATTGTGTGAAACCCTTGTACAATTTTTCTAATTGTCATGGGTAGCCCAAAAAAGAGATCGAAAATTGAAAACAGCGTATTTTTACGAGTTGGAGAATGTTTAGGGGTCAATATCTGAGTTATGCTAGAGTGTGGTTTTTTTTTTTTGGGGGGGGGAGTGGTGGGGATAGTCTTTTGTCATATATCTAGCGATCGTGTGACGCCTTTGCGACCGTGAAAGCCTTCAGCATTGCGCGCAATTCTAGTTAGGCTTTCACCTTCGGTGAAAGGCTATTGTTATTACTAAGATTAATATTATTATTATTATTTTTTTTCTTGGGGGAAGCTAGATCTCAGCAACTATAAGAGATAGAGGTTTAAAATTTCATTTTCTGTCGGAAAAGTGGTGTGCAGCTACTGCTTAAAGCTATTTCGAAATTTGTGCGCATAGCGGAAATGCGTCAAATCTTTAACGTGCACGAAAATTGAAAATCGGTCATTATTCTCTTAATTCTCAATGGATTCTTCAGATATTTACATTTTTGGATAGCTGGAGACATTTCTGAGCAGATAGCAGTTCAAAACTGTGAAAATTGGAAACTTTGTCACTCTAATTTTTTTGGTGAAAAATGGAAAATTTTCAAAATTTTTCAAATTTTTTATTTTTGGGAATTTTTAAATTTCAGTTATATTTTTGGATAGCTGACATCAATCCGATTCCAACAATATAAGTTTTTTTCTGAAATATTGACTTTGATTTTTCACTTTTTTTCGCATTTTGGTCAAATCGTAGAGTTCTTATTTTTTTAAAACGGCTCCAACGATTTTTCTGAAACTTCAGGAATATGAAGTCGAAGGACCAGACCAGTCCATGAACTATAAATGAAAATCCCCTAATCACCGGAAGTAGTCAAGAAAGGTATCCAAACTTTGACAAAATTGTGAAAAATGGGTGTCTGCGCGGAAAATGCGATGTATCAACAGTGTTCTTGTCGTTTAGTTAAAGTTTTATATCGTTTAATAGCCAATTGAATTGTCTATCAGATGGTTCTTCAGCGACAAGTTTCTATCAAAAACTAAAAAAGTTATGTGACTTTGAAAAGTAAGGTATTTTGCGATTTCGAGCAAATTTAGACGCATGTTTCTCGGAAACGCCACCTACAATTTTTTTAAAACTTTCTCAGTCGAGAGTCTAATAAGTAGTGTATCTTGTGAACACATTGTACAATTTCTCTAATTGTCATGGGTAGCCGAAAACAGAGATCAAAAATCGAAAACGTCGTATTTTTACGATTTGGAGCATTTTTAGAGGCCTATTTCTCGAAAAGTGAACATAATTCTTTTTTGGAACTTCTTCTACAGAGAGGCCTATCGGTAAGGTTATACATAAAACGATTTTACAATAGTCCCCAATTTCAGGAGTAGCAGAACAAAGGGATCGAAAATTGAACACGGCACCTTTCATTGGTAAGCGAAACATAAGTCGGGGATACAATCTGTACGTTTTGTCAACGTATAGAGCCAATTCAAGAGTGCTTTTATCAGTGATGATATTTGAACTAAAATTATTTCAACTATGAGTGTTTTCTTCTATCCAAAATATGTGTTTAGTGACCCTGTAACAGAAATAGTTGATAGCTGTGTGTAATAATTAGTCTTTGAATTAATATTGTTGCTTCTTTGTCAAATTTATCTTATACCGGTAATCATCTGGACAGAAATCGACGGCTCGCGCTGTTTATAAGAAAGTCTAATTTGTTAAGCGGTTGCAGTAGTATCGAATATTGCACCTATGATAAAAGGCATGACGTTGTTTGGGAAAAAACTCTATCTGTATTAGTGACGTCAAATCTTTAACGTGCACGAAACCAGAAAATTGGCGATATTTCATTGATTTATTTTTTTTTTATTTCAACAATTCGTTTCCGCGTAGGTGTCTTTAGCAGTTGAAGGAAACCGGAGGACCCTGAGAAAACACACGAGTTTAGACATGCGACATACTCCTTGTCACGTTCAACTGGGGAATCGAAACCCAGACAGTTGACTCAATGACAGACCGTATGATACAGCGCAGTCCCAAAGGCTGTAGCCTACCGTGCAAATTCCAGCCAGCATAATGTATCTATATAAGAAACAATTATTCCTACTGGCGATTTACAAACAGTCCCCAAGGCTAGCCTACCGTGTAATTTCTAGCCAGCATAATGTATCTATATAAGAGACATTTATTTCTACTGGCGATTTACAAATTTTGCATGAAGAAATTAAATTCATAAGAACAGAAACACGACTAATGCACAGTATCATATTGATTATAAAAGTACAATGTATATATTGGTTACACTATATATGTCACAAAACAACAATCATTAGATAATAATAATTATTTACTAATTATTAAATCATTTTAAGAGGTAGGAGTTATCCGTTGTTTAATTTAACAGTTATATAATTACTTTTCTCGGAAAAGCCGCCAATGATTTCTTTCAAACTTGCTCAATCGAGATTCTACTGGGTAGTGTATTGTGTGAAACCCTTGTACAATTTTTCTAATTGTCATGGGTAGCCCAAAAAAGAGATCGAAAATTGAAAACAGCGTATTTTTACGAGTTGGAGCATGTTTAGGGGTCAATATCTTAATTATGCTAGAGTGTGTTTTTTTTTTGGGGGGGGGGGGGGCGTGCGGGGAGTGGTGGGGATAGTCTTTTGTCATATATCTGGCGATCGTGTGACGCCTTTGCGACCGTGAAAGCCTTCAGCATTGCGCGCAATTCTAGTAGGTAATTGGTTTTACCAAAAACCAATTACAAAACGCGTTATACGTGTAACTAAAATGGGGGAGACTAAATCTCAGAAACTATTTTAACGAATGTATTGAAACTCTGGAATCGACTTAGCTGTTTGATGTATTAGTGCTTAAATATAAAATGACATTTCTAACCGGTCCGGCTTTTGTAGAATCTTTAACGTGCACGAAAATTGAAAATGGGCCATAATTCTGTTAATTCTTAATCGATGTTTCAGATAGTTACATTTTTGGATAGCTGGATACATTTCTGAGCAGATAGCAATTCAAAAACGTCGAATTTAGAAACTTTGTCGCTTTCATTTTCTGGATGAATATTGGAAAATTTTCAAAATTTTTGTAAAATTTTTATTTTTTGGAATTTTTATATTATGATTACATTTTTGGATAGCTGGCGAAGATACGATTTTAACGATATAAAAACAATTCTGAAATGTTAACTTTGATTTTTCACTTTTTTTCGAATTTTGGTCAAATCGTAGAGTTCTTATTTTTTTAAAACGGCTCCAACGATCTTTCTGAAACTTCAGGAATATGAAGTCAAAGGACCAAACCAGTCCATGAACTATAAATTAAAATCCTCTAATCACCGGAAGTAGTCAAGAAATGTATCCGAACTTTGACAAAATTTAGAAAAATGGGTACCTGTGCGGAAATTGCGATGTATCAATTGCGTTTTTGCCGATTAGTTAAAGTTTTATATCATTTAATAGCCAATTGAATTGTCTATCGGGTGGTACTAAAGCGACAAGTTTCTATCAAAAACTAAAAAAGATGTGTGACTTTGAAAAGTAAGGTATTTTGCGATTTCGAACAACTTTAGACGCATGTTTCTCGGAAACGCCCAGAAAGCTTTTTTTAAAACTTTCTCAGTCGAGAGACTAATGGGTACTCTGTTGTGTGGAACCACTGTATCATTTTTTGAAATGTCTGGGGTAGCCGAAAAAAGAGATCGAAAATTGAAAACGGCGTATTTTTACGAGTTGGAGCATGTTTAGGGGTCAATATTTTAGTTATGCTAGAGTGTGGGGTTTTTGGGGGTGGGGGAGTGGTGGGGATAGTCTTTTGTCATGCATCTGGCGATCGTGTGACGCCTTGGCGACAGTGAAAGCCTTCAGCATTGCGCGCAATTCTAGTTAGGCTTTCACCTTCGGTGAAAGGCTATTGTTATTACTAAGATTAATATTATTATTAGGCTTTCACCTTCGGTGAAAGGCTATTGTTATTACTAAGATTAATATTATTAAGCTTTCATATTACATATGAAAGCTTATTGTTTCTGTTAAGATTATTATTGTTATTTTTTTTTTGTGTTTTGTCCACAAATCGGATTTCTCAGAATCTAACCATAGGATCGTTCTGAAACTTTTACCTATCCCCCCAAAAATGGGTGGTGGCTGTTGATTAAATATATTTTCAAAACGTTTTACGAATCCGAAATCACCGAATTTTACGAAGGAATGCATTTGACCTACAATGCTGTAACTCTGTGACTATTTGACCTATTTTACTAATTCTTTTTTCTTTGAGTATCTTGAAACATTTACTTCAAATCTGCAATTTCGGATTTTGGCATTTCGAAAATTCGTCGCTGTCATTTCGAACCGGAAGTTATTACCAATTTGACAACTTCTTTAATAGTTGTGCGATTTTCGTGAAATTTAGAATGTTAGTAGATCTTGCCAATGCGACTTCAATGATGTCCTTGGAAATTTTTTAAATTATCTCCCCTTGGTGAAATTAAGGATCAAAGTTTTCAAAAAAATCGTCGAAATATAGGTCAGAATGACCTAAAAAAAAAATTCGATACTAGACAAGTAATTACTGATTCGTACACAAAATATGGAGTTTGTCGATCGAACCGGAAGTGCCACCATCTTTAAACGTGAAAAATCAAAAAGGCTTTTTTGCTATTTTACTTATAGACTCGGGCGTCATATTTTCGGAATCCTGGAAGGAATACCTAAAAATCTATCGGATCAGAATTTTGATTTCGGTCACGTGATGGTCACCATTTTGAATTGAAAATGAAAAATAGAAGCAATTTGAAGGGCCGGGACTTTGGAACACAAGAACTCTCCTTCTAATTAAGCTAGAATGTTCAAACTTGGTGTAGGCGTTCACTAGGTCAATGTCATGATTGAGTTCAAAGATGAGCATTTTTTGCCTAGGGTAAGCAGAGATAAGCAAGCTGATTTGTTGATTCTTTAGGGCACGATGACATTGGTTATAATGAATGGAGGGCGATGAAACTCTTGTCAATCGAGAGGCTAATAGCTGGCCTGTTGTGTGAAATCATTGTATCATTTTTTATTCGAATTTCTCCTTTGATGTTTTCCGTGCCGACAAGGTTGTTTTCGAGTTTAGCTGGATTTGACTTCGCGCATGCGCTACGCTGGAACCAAATGTACCATGAGTACTAAATTCCGGCGAGCAACTTTTCACGTTGGTACCTAGGTACCCTGAAAATTTCAAGGTGATACCTGCATTCGTTCATGTCGTTTGTTCTTGTCACCTGCCTTTCGTCGTTTTTTTTTTAAGTCAATTTACGGCTTCCATGAAGGGAAAAAAGTGGAATTTCGCCGTGACACCGGCACCGATTGTCCGAAAACCATGAAATTTGGACACAATACGTCCATTACCACCCCGGACTCTGTGCCTTACCCCCATTTTGATCCCATTAAAAAAAAAGAGTTTTAGCAAAAAAACGATTTTCGGAATTTAATATTGGTTTTAACCCTGTACCCAGACAAGATATAGATATTATTATAATCCCTATGAAATATTTTAATTATTTACTGCTATAATATGAATTATCACTTATTCCCCGTTAAATAAATATCGGTCACCGGCTGCAGCTGTACAACTTCAAGGACCCTGGCTTCAAGTCAATTTACGGCTTCCATGAGGGGAAAAAAGTGGAATTTCGCCGTGACACCGGCACCGATTGTCTGAAAACCATGAAATTTGGACACAATACGTCCATTACCACCCCGGACTCTGTGCCTTAGTCCCATTTTGATCCGATTAAAAAAAAAAAAGTTTTAGCAAAAAAACGATTTTCGGAATTTAATATTGGTTTTAATTAATTTTGAAATTGCAAATGCAAAGAGATTTTATCGCCTCTTCCGTATGTGATAGGTACTGGTACTATACACATTATCCTTAAAAGACAATTTTTTAAAATGACCGTAACGATGTATCGACACTAGAAACCGAAATCGCCTATTTTGACCTTTTTTGACTGCTGAGGCATCCAAATCTCTGGAATTTCTAGCGGTTGGCTGCGCCGCGATGATATTTATCACATACTAAATTGAGAAAAATCCTCAGATATCAAGAACAATAAAAATTCGATAAAATACGGCAATTTTTTAAGCAAAAAACCTTTGATTGTTGGGGGCGGGTTTTGAATTTATTTTGAACGTTCTCGGAATCCAACACTCTTCTATTTTTAATATGTGATAGCTAGAATCCCAAGGTACATTCTGTGCATATTTGAAGGCAATCGGAGCACAGGAACGTTGCCTGGGCAGAGCAAATCAAAGGCTTCTTCGTCTTATGACCTTAAACACTGCGTATAAATTTAAAGTCAATCGGATATTAACAGCAAAAGGGGGGCGACGACAATATACGACCACATTTCAATGTGGGCCTATAAAAAGTAAATCATTGCCAATAGAAAAGACCCACCTTTCCCCCAACAACAACCATGTAATGCACTAGCTATAATGGGGATTTTTCTGGAACACAGCGAAATGGGTCTTTTAAAATGTTCACAAGTGTATCACAAGGAGGGTTTGCTTCTTCTCTATGGGACACCCGATACCACTTCTCAACGAGGAATTCCGTCACACAGCCAACACCATTTTGTATGTTTGTGTAATCTTTATTCAGTATAAATCAAGTAATACAAATAAAAAAATACTTGGATTGATGAAAACATAATTTTTGAGAGTTATTCATACATGTAGCATAATTGTTCTTATTTAAAAAATGTACATGATTACATGTTTGTCATAAACAACATTAAATAAACAATCATGTTTCTTCACGATAACAGTAACAGTATAACAATTGTATGAAATATATTTTCCTTTATTTTTTTTTATTTTTAGAAAGGCCACTTCCTTGGTTTAAAATATATCATAAATTGTAGTTATCTAACATATACTTTCATGTATGTTTATCTAACAGATTACCACGTCGCCTTATCTAACAGAGAGTAAATGGTATACAATATCAAATTATAATCTACCAGCATTACTTGTTTCAGTAATTTAATCGTGTGTTATTCTTGTATTTAAGTGAGAAGAGTGAATAAACTATCATGGGTTGAAACAAATATATTGGAGTAGAAATAAACATTGTATATTGGTTTGCAAATAAATAATTGGTACAGATAATGCAATGTCATACAACATACTTTTTGGATTCGGTACAAATACAACCTTTTTATCATCAATGAAAATAATGTGATTTCAAAGTAACGATGAATAAAAAAACATTGCTTATATAAAGTACATGTAATTGGGTTCATTTAATTCACTTTGTATCTATAATATACATGTAGTATTAAACAATAAATATATTGATTAATGCCAATTCTATACAAATCTCATAGTTGTATTCATGTTTTCTTTACCATAACAAGAAACAGTACAACAGATTTAGTAACAATATATTCCTTTCTACATCCGTCAGAGTGGTTGATGATTCATAGATTCTAATAACCCCTTTTGAAGTTTATATGAAAGCTTTGATATCTGCTATGCAGATCTAGTTCACTTTGTATCTATAATATACATGTAGTATTAAACAATAAATATATTGATTAATGCCAATTCTATACAAATCTCATAGTTGTATTCATGTTTTCTTTACCATAACAAGAAACAGTACAACAGATTTAGTAACAATATATTCCTTTCTACATCCGTCAGAGTGGTTGATGATTCATAGATTCTAATAACCCCTTTTGAAGTTTATATGAAAGCTTTGATATCTGCTATACAGATCTAGTTGTTATTTTTTTTTGTGTTTTGTCCACAAATCGGATTTCTCAGAATCTAACCATAGGATCGTTCTGAAACTTTTACCTATCCCCCCAGAAATGGGTGGTGGCTGTTGATTAAATATATTTTCAAAACGTTTTACGAATCCGAAATCACCGAATTTTACGAAGGAATGCATTTGACCTACAATGCTGTAACTCTGTGACTATTTGACCTATTTTACTAATTCTTTTTTCTTTGAGTATCTTGAAACATTTACTTCAAATCTGCAATTTCGGATTTTGGCATTTCGAAAATTCGTCGCTGTCATTTCGAACCGGAAGTTATTACCAATTTGACAACTTCTTTAATAGTTGTGCGATTTTCGTGAAATTTAGAATGTTAGTAGATCTTGTCAATGCGACTTCAATGATGTCCTTGGAAAATTTCTAAATTATCTCCCCTTGGTGAAATTAAGGATCAAAGTTTTCAAAAAAATCGACGAAATATAGGTCAGATTGCCTTGAAATTTTTTTTCTGTACTAGCTAAGACAGTACTGATGAGTACACAAAATATGGAGTTTGTCGAGCAAACCGGAAGTGCCACCATCTCAAAATGTGAAAAGTCCATACGGCTTTTGCAATATTTTACTTAAAGACATAAGAGTTACATTTTCTGAATGCTTGAAGGAAAGCCTAAAAATCTATCGGTTTAGAATTTTGATTTAGGTCAACTGATGGACGCCATTTTGAAATGAAAATGAAAATTAGTGAAAAATCCACATTTATGGGCTTGAAAACATACACAATTGGTCGTGGCTTAGAGAATCTGTCTCTTATTACCGAAATTAATACATTTGAGGATAGCCTGGATCATGGTCAAATGTTTGGTATTTGAATATTTCAAAAATTCGAATTTCTCCTTTGATGTTTTCCGTGCCGACAAGGTTGTTTTCGAGTTTAGCTGGTTTTGATTTCGCGCATGCGCTACACAGGAACCAACGGTACCATGAGTACTAAATTCCGGCGAGCAACTTTTCACGTTGGTACCTAGGCACCCTGAAAATTTCAAGGTGATACCTGCATTCGTTCAAGTCGTTTGTTCTTGTCACCTGCCTTTCGTCGTTTTTTTTTCTAAGTCAATTTACGGCTTCCATGAGGGGAAAAAAGTGGAATTTCGCCGTGACACCGGCACCGATTGTCCGAAAACCATGAAATTTGGACACAATACGCCCATTACCACCCCGGACTCTGTGCTTTACCCCCATTTTGATCCCATTAAAAAAAAAGAGTTTTAGCAAAAAAACGATTTTCGGAATTTAATATTGGTTTTAACCCTGTAATACCCAGACATGATATATTATTATAATCCCTATGAAATATTTTAATTATTTACTGCGATAATATGAATTATCACTTATTCCCCGTTAAATAAATATCGGTCACCTGGTGCCGCTGTACAACTTAAAGGACACTGGCCTCAAGTCAATTTACGGAGAGAGAGAGAGAAATGGGGTTTAACGTCCACTCGACACAAACTAGGTCATTTCGGGACCAACATATGGTTTAATTTTATTTCAATAATTCGCTTGCGCGTAGGGGTCTTTAGCAGTGGGAGGAAACCGGAGGACCCGGAGAAAACCCACAAGGTTGGACAGGCGACCCTACTCCTTGCGTCAATTTACGGCTTCCATGAGGGGAAAAAAGTGGAATTTCGCCGTGACACCGGCACCGATTGTCCGAAAACCATGAAATTAGGACACAATACGCCCATTACCACCCCTGACTCTGTGCTTTACCCCCATTTTGATCACATTAAAAAGAAAAGAGTTTTAGCAAAAAAACGATTTTCGGAATTTAATATTGGTTTTAATTAATTTTGAAATTGGAAATGCAAAGAGATTTTATCGCCTCTTCCGTATGTGATAGGTATTGGTACTATACACATTATCCTTAAAAGACAATTTTTTAAACTGACCGTAACGATGCATCGACACTAGAAACCGAAATCGCCTATTTTGACCTATTTTGACTGCTGGGGTATCTTTCCGTACGTGACAAGGAGTAGGTCGCCCGTCCAACCTGTGTATTTTTTCAGGATCACCCGGTTTCCCCCCACTGCTAGACCCCTACGCGCAAGCGAATTATTGAAATAAAATTGAACCATACGTTAGTCCCGAAATGACCTAGTTTGTGTCGAGTGGTCGATCAACCCCATTTCGCTCTCTCAATTTTAGCACTCCTAACTCTAAAACTAAATGCAAGGAACAGGTCTATTTACAGAGGTCACAATTTTAACCTACATGCACACCTACATGATATACATATTATTATAATCCCTATGGGATATTTTAATTATTTACTGTTATAATATGAATTATCACTTATTCCCCGTTAAATAAATATCGGTCACCGGGTGCAGCTGTACAACTTCAAGGACCTTGGCCTCAAGTGCATGGGACCAACTCTACATTTTCTGAAATGTCAATAAAAGCCCTGGAATGATTTCATTTAAAAAAAATAATCAGAAAGTAAATCTAGTTTTATTTATATGCTATTTGTTGCCAGAAAATATATTTTGTTACGAGTCTAATTCAAATTTAAAAATAAACAATGGGTCTGAGGCATATTTTATTGATATATAGAAATTAATGCAGTGTTCTCATTATGTGATAAAAGAGTGCCAGAAATGTCTCGAAATTCAGCCATTTGTGTATTTAGTATATCAAGTATATGCGTGTATTACAAAGCTCTGATTTGTGTGATTTGTGTACACCCCGCTCCCCCCCCCCCTCCTCGTGTCACTATCATGTACATATCAATTCTGCTGCCAACCCACCCACGCGAACATGACTAAATTATGAAACATTGTCTAGTCGTTTGTATGTTACGACAAAACGAGGCCAGCGTGGCTCATTTGCTGCAGAACGGAAGGCCTTGCAAGGATTAGTGTCTAGTCGTTTGGATGGTACGAAAACCCGAGGTCAAAGTGGTTCCCCGTTGGCAGTGGTGAAGTATGGAAGGCCTAGCAAGGATCTGTGTCTAGTCGTTTCGATGGGACGAAAAACGCCCGTCCCCTCGTCCATGGTACAAGGATTAGTGCCTAGTCGCTTGGATGGTATGCAAAACAGAGGTCCCCGTTCTCTCCCTTTGTCTGTGGTTCTTGACCGAAGGCCCGACAACTAACTTTGCGTGCAGTTTTTTTAGGTAGGACGAAAAATCGAAATCCTGTGTGCATATTGGCGTGCACGAAAAATAACCCTTTGCATTTGGAATTTTATGCACCCACCCCACCCTCGAACAACGCTTAACATAACATTTTGTTTTCACTACCTACATTGTAAAATTTGTTTGATTTCAGATGACTTAGCCCCGGTTTTTCACAGTGAAAGATTTTGATGAAACTTGACATGCATGTTTATAACCCAAAGATATGGTTCCTTTCGATATTTGCGCATATCGAATCGTAACTTCATGAATTATGGTCCCTGATTGTAAGAAAAATCACTTTATATTTCGCGTGTTCTCTATCTATCTCTCGGAAATGGAATATGGAAATACACAAGCTAGCTAGTGTATTACAGGTTGGTGGTGGTGGGGATGAGGTCTTCTATTTGCAATGATTTTTTGACTACAAAATATACGCTCTAACTCATTACTCAAACTACAGCAAAAAAAAGCGGAACGGAAACCCGATTTTATATATTCTTACAATAGCAACGCACTTCGGGATTAACTTAGAAATGGTTCCACTACTGATGTCTTCCGCCTTACTCCTGCCACAGTAGTGGCTTGTCCTACGGAGTTCCTTTCCGCAAGTTTTTTTTAGTCAAATGACTACAAAAAGGTTACTGGCCTATGTATAGCTCCCTTAATTTACACATAAACTGACCTAAAACTGCACTGCACATATAATAAACCAATTCCCATTGAAATAAAGGTGAAGCCGTACCGCATAATTATATGATTTGATGAAACCCAACTGCTACCTGAAGTTTCTCGCCTATCGAAGTTATAATATCCGCCGGTGTCATGGCGGCTCGCACATTATAAGAATCATTGCTTTGAAAATGTAGAACGCATTAACACAAAGAAAAACTGATGGGTAACTAGTTTAGTGGTCCAGTCTTCACTATAATTTGTGATAGAATTACTTATTTAAAAAAAACTGAATGATGTAAAAATAAAAATGGTTGGAGTGCCCAAGTTTAGATTTGTCGTTGATTTCATAAAGATGTTAGGATATAGAACGTTAAATACTGTGTGATTCAACATGGCGGCCGAGGGGTTTAATATGATATAAGTACGAAATACATGTACATGTAGTACCAAATGGTTTATATGTATGAGAGTCAAGGTTTGGACTAAATGTCTTGGGGAAGTAGGGGGCGACTAGCATGTGCCTCTCTTTAGTGGACCGATGTGAGATTGCCCATTGTATTAACTGGACGGGTAGGCCTATTCACCTTCAGTTATGTGTCAAAGTCAAATAAGCGGCTTCGTATCAACACGGTCGGCTCTGGGCCGGTTTAATTCTACGTATCTCTCGTAGCTGAGAGAAAAAAGATTTTTTAGCCGAGAGAATATCTTCCGTCAGAGTGGTTGTTGATTCATAGATTCTAATAACCCCTTTTGAAGTTTATATGAAAGCTTTGATATCTGCTATGCAGATCTAGTTATTATTTTTTTTCTTGGGGGAAGCTAGATCTCAGCAACTATAAGAGATAGAGGTTTGAAATTTGATTTTCTGTCGGAAAAGTGGTGTGCAGCTACTGCTTAAAGCTATTTCGAAATCTGTGCGCATAGCGGAAATGCGTCAAATCTTTAACGTGCACGAAAATTGAAAATCGGTCATTATTCTCTTAATTCTTAATGGATTCTTCAGATATTTACATTTTTGGATAGCTGGAGACATTTCTGAGAAGATAGCAGTTCAAAACTGTGGAAATTAGAACTTTTGTCGTTCTAATTTTTTTGGTGAAAAATGGAAAATTTTAAAAAATTTTCAATTTTTTTATTTTTGGGAATTTTTCAATTTCAGTTATATTTTTGGATAGCTGACATCAATCCGATTCCAACAATATAAATTTTTTTCTGAAATATTGATTTTGATTTTTCACTTTTTTTCGCATTTTGGTCAAATCGTAGAGTTCTTATTTTTTTAAAACGGCTCCAACGATTTTTCTGAAACTTCAGGAATATGAAGTCGAAGGACCAGACCAGTCCATGAACTATAAATGAAAATCCCCTAATCACCGGAAGTAGTCAAGAAAGGTATCCAAACTTTGACAAAATTGTGAAAAATGGGTGTCTGCGCGGAAAATGCGATGTATCAACAGGGTTCTTGTCGTTTAGTTAAAGTTTTATATCGTTTAATAGCCAATTGAATTGTCTATCAGATGTTTCTTCAGCGACAAGTTTCTATCAAAAACTAAAAAAGTTATGTGACTTTGAAAAGTAAGGTATTTTGCGATTTCGAGCAAATTTAGACGCATGTTTCTCGGAAACGCCACCTACAATTTTTTTAAAACTTTCTCAGTCGAGAGTCTAATGAGTAGTGTATCTTGTGAACACATTGTACAATTTCTCTAATTGTCATGGGTAGCCGAAAACAGAGATCAAAAATCGAAAACGTCGTATTTTTACGATTTGGAGCATTTTTAGAGGCCTATTTCTCGAAAAGTCAAAATAATTCTTTTTTGGAACTTCTTCTACAGAGAGGCCTATCAGTAGTGTTATATATAAAACCATTGTACAACAGTTCCAAATTTCAGGAGTAGCAGAACAAAGGGATCGAAAATTGAACACGGCACCTTTCATTGTTAAGCGAAACATAAGTAGGGGATACAATCTGTACGTTTTGTCAACGTATAGAGCCAATTCAAGAGTGCTTCTATCAGTGATGATATTTGAACTAAAATTATTTCAACTATGAGTGTTTTCTTCTATCCAAAATATGGGTATAGTGACCCTGTAATAGAAATAGTTGATAGCTGTGTGTAATAATTAGTCTTTGAATTAATATTGTTGCTTCTTTGTCAAATTTATCTTATACCGGTAATCATCTGGACAGAAATCGACGGTTCGCGCTGTTTATAAGAAAGTCCAATTTGTTAAGCGGTTGCAGTAGTATCGAATATTGCACCTATGATAAAAGGCATGACGTTGTTTGGGAAAAAACTCTATCTGTATTAGTGACGTCAAATCTTTTACGTGCAGGAAACCAGAAAATTGGCGATATTTCATTGATTTATTTTTTTTTTATTTCAACAATTCGTTTCCGCGTAGGGGTCTTTAGCAGTTCAACTGGGGAATCGAAACCCAGACAGTTGACTCAATGACAGACCGTATGATACAGCGCAGTCCCAAAGGCTGTAGCCTACCGTGCAAATTCCAGCCAGCATAATGTATCTATATAAGAAACATTTATTCCTACTGGCGATTTACAAACAGTCCCCAAGGCTAGCCTACCGTGTAATTTCCAGCCAGCATAATGTATCTATATAAGAGACATTTATTCCTACTGGCGATTTACAAATTTTGCATGAAGAAATTAAATTCATGAGAACAGAAACACGACTAATGCACAGTATCATATTGATTATAAAAGTACAATGTATATATTGGTTACACTATATATGTCACAAAACAACAATCATTAGATAATAATAATTATTTACTAATTATATAAATCATTTTAAGAGGTAGGAGTTATCCGTTGTTTAATTTAACAGTTATATAATTACTTTTCTCGGAAAAGCCGCCAATGATTTCTTTCAAACTTGCTCAATCGAGATTCTACTGGGTAGTGTATTGTGTGAAACCCTTGTACAATTTTTCTAATTGTCATGGGTAGCGCAAAAAAGAGATCGAAAATTGAAAACAGCGTATTTTTACGAGTTGGAGCATGTTTAGGGGTCAATATCTGCGTTATGCTAGAGTGTGGGGGTTTTTTTTGGGGGGGTGGGGCAGTGGTGGGGATAGTGTTTTGTCATATATCTGGCGATCGTGTGACGCCTTTGCGACCGTGAAAGCCTTCAGCATTGCGCGCAATTCTAGTAGGTAATTGGTTTTACCAAAAACCAATTACAAAACGCGTTATACGTGTAACTAAAATGGGGGAGACTAAATCTCAGAAACTATTTGAAAGAATGTATTGAAACTCTGGAATCGATTTATCTGTTTGATGTATTAGTGCTTAAATATAAAATGACATTTCTAAACGGTCCGGCTTTTGTAGAATCTTTAACGTGCACGAAAATTGAAAATGGGCCATAATTCTGTTAATTCTTAATCGATGTTTCAGATAGTTACATTTTTGGATAGCTGGATACATTTCTGAGCAGATAGCAATTCAAAAACGTCGAATTTAGAAACTTTGTCGCTTTCATTTTCTGGATGAATATTGGAAAATGTTCAAAAATTTTGTAAAATTTTTATTTTTTGGAATTTTTATATTATGATTACATTTTTGGATAGCTGGCGAAGATCCGATTTTAACGATATAAAAACAATTCTGAAATGTTAACTTTGATTTTTCACTTTTTTTCGAATTTTGGTCAAATCCTAGAGTTCTTATTTTTTTAAAACGGCTCCAACGATCTTTCTGAAACTTCAGGAATATGAAGTCAAAGGACCAAACCAGTCCATGAACTATAAATGAAAATCCTCTAATCACCGGAAGTAGTCAAGAAATGTATCCGAACTTTGACAAAATTGTGAAAAATGGGCGTCTGTGCGGAAAATGCGATGTATCAACAGTGTTCTTGTCGTGTAGTTAAAGTTTTATATCGTTTAATAGCCAATTGAATTGTCTATCAGATGGTACTTCAACGACAAGTTTCTATCAAAAACTAAAAAAGTTATGTGACTTTGAAAAGTAAGGTATTTTGCGATTTCGAGCAAATTTAGACGCATGTTTCTCGGAAACGCCACCTACAATTTTTTTAAAACTTTCTCAGTCGAGAGTCTAATGAGTAGTGTATCTTGTGAACACATTGTACAATTGTCATGGGTAGCCGAAAACAGAGATCAAAAATCGAAAACGTCGTATTTTTACGATTTGGAGCATTTTTAGAGGCCTATTTCTCGAAAAGTCAACATAATATTTTTTTGGAACTTCTTCTACAGAGAGGCCTATCAGTAGTGTTATATATAAAACCATTGTACAACAGTTCCAAATTTCAGGAGTAGCAGAACAAAGGGATCGAAAATTGAACACGGCACCTTTCATTGGTAAGCGAAACATAAGTCGGGGATACAATCTGTACGTTTTGTCAACGTATAGAGCCAATTCAAGAGTGCTTTTATCAGTGATGATATTTGAACTAAAATTATTTCAACTATGAGTGTTTTCTTCTATCCAAAATATGTGTTTAGTGACCCTGTAACAGAAATAGTTGATAGCTGTGTGTAATAATTAGTCTTTGAATTAATATTGTTGCTTCTTTGTCAAAATTATCTTATACCGGTAATCATCTGGATAGAAATCGACGGCTCGCGCTGTTTATAAGAAAGTCCAATTTGTTAAGCAGTTGCAGTAGTATCGTACAGTAGTATCGAATATTGTACCTGTAATAAAAGGCGTGACGTCGTTTGAGCATGGACTTGAGCATGTAATTAAGATTAAAATTTTATTAGTGACGTCAAATCTTTAACTTGCACGAAACCAGAAAATTGGCGATATTTCATTGAATATTCAATCAATTTTTGAACCAGTTACATATTTGAGTAGCTGACATGAACGCGATTCCGAAGTCCCGTGTACACATTGGTGTGGCCGTAAAAGATCCCTTGGCGGTTGGAATTCTATATAAAAGAAGACTAGCGCCGCTGTACGAGAATGTTTAGAGGTCATTTCGGGACTAACATACGGTTCATTATTTTTTATTTCAATAATTCGCTTGCGCGTAGGGGTCATTAGCAGTGGGAGGAAACCGGAGGACCCGGAGAAAATCCAAGAGCTTGGACAGGCGACCCTATTCCTTGACACGTACAACCGGGGAATCGAAACCCCGCCAGTTGGCTCAATGACAGACCGTATGATACAGCGCAGTCCCAAAGGCTAGCCTACCGTGCAAATTCCAGCCAGCATAATGAATCTATATAAGAAACATTTATTCCTACTGGCGATTTACAAACAATCCCCAAGGCTAGCCTACCGTGTAATTTCCAGCCAGCATAATGTATCTATATAAGAAAAATTTATTCCTACTGGCGATTTACAAATATTGCATGAAGAAATTAAATTCATAAGAACAGAAACACGACTAATGCACAGTATCATATTGATTATAAAAGTACAATGTAGATATTGGTTACACTATATATGTCACAAAGCAACAATCATTAGATAATAATAAGTATTTACTAATTATAAAAATCATTTTAAGAGGTAGGAGTTATCCGTTGTTTAATTTAACAGTTATATAATTACTTTTCTCGGAAAAGCCGCCAATGATTTCTTTCAAACTTGCTCAATCGAGATTCTACTGGGTAGTGTATTGTGTGAAACCCTTGTACAATTTTTCTAATTGTCATGGGTAGCCGAAAAAAGAGATCGAAAATTGAAAACAGCGTATTTTTACGTGTTGGGGCATGTTTAGGGGTCAATATCTAATGTTATGCTAGAGTGTGTTTTTTTGTTTTTTTTTGGGGGGGGGGAGTGGTGGGGATAGTCTTTTGTCATATATCTGGCGATCGTGTGACGCCGTTGCGACCGTGAAAGCCTTCGGCATTGCGCGCAATTCTAGTAGGTAATTGGTTTTACCAAAAACCAATTACAAAACGCGTTATACGTTTAACTAAAATGGGGGAGCCTAAATCTCAGGAACTATTTGAATGAATGTTTTGAAACTCTGGAATTCAGTTAGGTGTTTGATGTATTAGTGCTTAAATATAAAACGATATTTCCAAACGGTCCGGCTTTTGTAGAATCTTTAACGTGCACGAAAATTGAAAATGTGCCATAATTCTGTTAATTCTTAACCGATTTTCCAGAGAGTCGCATTTTTGGATAACCGGAGACATTCCTCAGGAGATAGCAGTTCATAAACGTCGAATTTAGTAACTTTGTCGCTCTCATTTTTTTGGTGAAATTTGGAAAATTTTCAAATTTTTTCTAAAATTTTTAGTTTTTAGAATTTTTAACTTCTAATTACATTTTGGGATAGCTGACGTCTATCCAATTCCAACGATATCAATTTTTTTCTGAAATGTTAAATTTGATTTTTCACTTTTTTTCGCATTTTGGTCAAATCGTAGTGTTCTTATTTTTTTAAAACGACACATACGATATTTCTGAAACTTCGGGACTATGAAGTCGAAGGACCAAACCAGTCCATGAACTATAAATGAAAATCCTCTAATCACCGGAAGTGGTCAAGAAAGGTATTCAAAATTTGACAAAATTCTGAAAAATGGGTGCCTGTGCGCAAAATGCGATGTATCAATTGGTTGTTTACCGAGTACTTAAAGTATTATGTGGTATGGTAGCCACGAGTATTATCTACGAGATGGTGCTATAGCAACAAGATTTTATTGCCAACTAAAAAAATTGTGGGGCATTGAAATGTAAGGTTATTTACGATTTCGATCAAGTTTAAACAGATGTTTCTCGGAAAATCCGCAAACTATTTTGTTCAAACTTGCTCAATTGAGAGTCTACTGGGTAGTGTATTGTGTGAAACCCTTCTACAATTTATCTAATTGTCATGGGTAGCCGAAAAAAGAGATCGAAAATTGAAAACAGAGTATTTTTACGAGTTGGAGCATATTTAGGGGTCAATATCTATGTGTGTATTTTCGTTAGTGGGGTGGAGTGGTGGGGATAGTCTTTTGTAATGCATCTGTCGACCGTGTGACGCCTTGGCTACGGTGAAAGCCTTCTGCATTGCACGCAATTCTAGTAGGTAATTGGTTTTACCAAAAACCAATTACAAAACGCGTTATACGTGTAACTAAAATGGGGCCGATTTACAATTTTTGTGCATGTTAAAGATTTGAGGCATTTCCGCTATGTGCACAAATTTCCTTTTACATTTAAGCACTAACCACCACCCATTTTCCCGAGAGAAAACCAAACTTCAGACCTCTATCTCTTATAGTTGCTGAGATCTAGCTTCCCCCCCCCCCAAAAAAAATAATAATAATAATAATATTAATCTTAGTAATAACAATAGTCTTTCACCGAAGGTGAAAGCCTAACTAGACTTGCTTGCAAGACTGAAGGCTTTCACCGTGACAAGGCGTCACACGATCGCCAGATGAATGACAAAAGACTATCCTCACCACTCCCCCCCCCCCCCAACCCAAAAAAACACCCAAATACACTAGCATAACTCAGATATTGACATTTTCTGTGCATGCGCATTGCGATAGAGTTGAACAATTCACATCATGATAATCCTAGATCGGTAGAATCGAATAGACGCCGCCAATCCAAATATGTAATCGAAAACTCAAAATTCCAAGAAATAACAATTTTAGTAAATTTTCAAATTTTGAAGAAAAAATGAGAACGACATGGTATTTCAATTCGGCCGTTATCGCATCCGCAATATCCCCAGCTGTACAAAAATATAACGTTTTCGAAAATCCGTTGGGAATTCACATAATTAGGTCCGGTTTTCAATTTTCTTGTACGTTAAAGATTTACACAACTTCCGGTCTGCCCACAACTATCGCAATAGTTATAAGTAATAATTGTTAAAAACAAAGGAAAAATCAATATTAAGACCACTATCTGTTAGTTTCAGAGATCTACACGAATTGTAAATGGAATAAAAAAAAAAAAAAAAAAAAAAAGATTTCCGAATGGAACAAAAACAGTCTTTTAAGTCTCAGATTACAAATAAAACCTTAAATCATAATTATCAACCTCAACTAAAGGGAGCTTTATTTTAAATATTATAAAGAGATGACGTCATGTACACCAAAAAAATGGGATATTAATTTCAGAAGCAACTGTTATTTACTAATATGAAATATTTTCACTCTAGAAGCACCAGTGCCAGATATTGGTTAACAGTAGAACACCCTTAGTTCAAATATTGCTCTCTATATTATACGTATAGAGAACGTTCCGATTACGACCCTTTCGGGGTTTGTTTGGCCACTCTTGATACTTTTGACCGTTGTACGGTGTTTTCATACGAGGGGGGGGGGGGGGGTACATGCGCGTGCGCTGTATCATACGGTCTGTCATTGAAGTCTTATTATAGAAGTCCATAGCGTTATGTTCTTTTGTAATCATTTGTTTAGGGGGGTTGGATGGCTGAATGGTTAGCACGTGCGTGCTGTATCATAAAGTCTGTCATTGAGTGTACTGGTGTGGTTTCGAATCCCCATTGGTACGTGACAAGGAGTGGGGTCGCCTGTCCAACCTCGTGGGTTTTCTCCGGACCCTCCGGTTTCCTCCCACTGCTAAAGACCGCTACGCGCAAGTGAATTATTGAAATAAAAAAAATTAAACCATATGTAATTCCCGAAATGATCTTTAAACATGCTCGTACAGCGGCGCTAGTCTTCTTTTATACAGAATTCCAACCGCCAAGGGATCTTTTACGGTCACACCAATGTGTACACGGGACTTCGGAATCGCGTTCCATGTGTTAGTCCCGAAATGACCTAGTTTGTGTCGAGTGGACGTTAAACCCCATTTCTCTCTCTCTCTCTCGCTCTCTCTCTCTCTTACTTTAAGTACCTTAATTGTTCGTACCTTTCTAACCAGGGTAATTATATAACTGTAACTGTTAAATCAAACAATGGATAACTCCTACCTCTTATATGATTTATATAATTAGTAAATATTCATTATTATCTAATGATTGTTGTTTTGTGACACATATAGTATAACCAATATATACATTGTACTTTTATAATCAATATGATACTGTGCATTAGTCGTGTTTATGTTCTTATGATTTGAATTTCTTCATGCAATATTTGTAAATCGCCAGTAGGAATAAATGTCTCTTATATAGATACGTTATGCTGGCTGTAACTTGAACGGTAGGTTAGCCTTGGGGACTGTTTGTAAATCGCCAGTAGGAATAAATGTACCATAGCCAAAGAAGTGTTGTTATTGCTAGTGAGTTTTTCGAGTGCAGATTTCCCCCGCAGAGTTAGATTCAGTGCGGTGAGTGTGTATACCACGGTGGTTTATAATGTCTGATCACGTGATTGATGTTGATTTTGAAGATGATGATATTGATGACGATGTCGTTTCCAGGACAGTTAAAGTGACCTTAGACAAGAAGGTAATGGTTTATAGGCCAACGATTTTCAAGATGATATGTTTAGCTTTAGATTCATCCAAGGCTGTTGAAGCGATTAGTAAAAGGGACAAGTCTGAAGAATGGTACGTTACTCTTAAATCTAGTAAAATGGTTGAAGCACTAATATACATAGGTAGCGGTACGTACAATGGCATAAGATATTATTTTTGTGACGCAACCAAGTCGGTGGTGAACCTACGAGTACACTGGGTGCCCAGATACGTTAAGGATAGATTTTTAAGGAAGATTTTTGAAAGATTTGGCGAGGTGACCCGGGTTTACGAAGAGAGATCGTCTTACGAGGGGGTACAGCTTGGTACAGGAATGCGAGCAATAACTTTAGTAGTTTCTGATTTTTTAAAGACCCCTATTCCGCACATGATACGGGTTGAGAAAAGTAATCTGCGTATGCTCGTAACTGCTCCAGGCAGGCTGCCACTATGTTTGAAATGTAACTGTATTGGTCATGTTAGCGCAAACTGTATAAATTCTGTTTGGGGTCCACCCAAAAAAACCTTTGCTGAGGCAGTATCGCCCCCACGTCCTAGCGCAATTTCAGCTGAGCAGGTGCCTGCGGTCGAGGTATTGAAAGAAGGTGAAAAGGATGGTAGTGAGGATGAAAGGGAAATTGATCAGAACAGCGAAGATGGTGATAAACAGGTAGATGGAATGGAAGGTAATATGATTGAAGAAATGGATGATCGCGAGAGTAATACCAATAACGTTATGGAGGAAGAGATTTGTGTGACAGGGGGTAGTAGTCCTCTTTTATCCCCGATCACCCCTTGGCATCCCGGATTGAGACTAACAAATTTTGACTCTCGTAATAAACGTCATATGCAAGATGATGAAGGCTTTACCGTTGTTAAGGACAAAAAGAAAAATAAACTTTAACATGTGTAAATATATAAATGATGTGTTGTTTCAACAAGTTTTTTATTTTGCAGGTTGTAGAACCGCCACTTTAAACTGTTTAGAAAGTGTATATAGTGTGATGTTGTTTTCTGTCGTCTGCTGCGATGTTTGTACAGAGTATGGTTTTATACACACACCAGTCACTGTAGCCTTTACTCACCACTGTTCATGTGAGTTAACAGGTAAAAACGTAATCACTGTAAGCCTGTACGTTTTTGTCTATCTAGTATTCATAATGGGTTTTTGCCAATTAAATATTTTTATATGTATTTTATTGAATTATCTTATTATTGTTTCAATTTCTATCATTGCTGTTATTTCCCCATCTACAATAAAATGTCAATTCCAACTTTAAATATTATCACTATTAATGTTAATGGTTTAGCTGCTTATAAACGTAAAAGACTTGTAATGAACGATATTAATTCGCATAAAGCTGATGTTGTATTCTTACAAGAAACACACATTCAGTCTGTAGCAGACGGCAAAATGTTAGAATCTTTTGGTGATTTTAAGGCCTTTTGGAGTTTCGGGGCAAATAGAGAAAAGGGCGTGGGGATACTTTTATCTAATAGAATTAATTTTAACATTATTAAATTTGATTTTGATTTTTCTGGTCGTATGATTTTTCTAGATGCATCCATTAATAATATATTTTTTAGATTTCTAAATGTGTATGCTCCAGTTGATTGTACCGACAGACGGGAATTTTTTACGTATATCCATAAATTTTGTATTACATCACATGTTCTAATTTTGGGGGGTGATTTTAATTGTGTTTTAGATCGTGAGAAGGATAAAATAGGGGGAAACCCTTTTGCTGTATTGAAAGGCCATGTGCAGTTGAGAAATCTTGTAGCTGATCTTAATTTAGTTGATGTTTTCAGGTCGTTAAACCCTACGGGGGTCATTTCTACGTGGCGCGGGGTGGGGGTTTCATCACGAATAGATAGATTTTATATTTCTCAGAGATATTTACAGTTTGTTAATCATCATCAAGTTTTGCCTTGTTCAGCTTCTGATCATGATTTCGTTTTAATCAATATTAATTTAAATTCTTCTGTTACTATTGGGCCAGGTTTTTGGAAGTTGAATAATTCAATACTTGATGATGATAATTTTATTCTTGAATTTAGATTGTTTTGGGAGATATATTTTGATACTGATGAGGTAATTTCTACATCATGGTGGGAACAATGTAAAATAGATATAAAGAATTTTATTGTGTCGTTTTGTAGAAATAAAAATAAGAATAATTGTATTTTACGTAGAGAATTAGAAAAACGTTTTTATCAGTTAATTTCCGCTGAATCGTCCGATCCTGGTGCATATATTGATCAAATTAAGGCTGTTAAGAAAGAATTGTTAACTTTTAACTTAATTAAAGATAGAGGTCATATTATTAGAGCCAAGGCCCGATACTTAGATAACAACGAAACACCGTCAAAATATTTTTTAAATAAAGAAAGTAAACGCGCCAAAGATAAATATATTTCTAAATTAAATGATCCTTCTTGTAATAAAACTTTTACTGATTCTGAGAATCTAATTCGCATAGCCAGTGACTTTTATTCAAATTTATTCACTAAAGAGCCTATTGACCATGATATAATGAACGATTTTTTACACGATTTACCGACACTTGATGATGAGGAAAGCGAGCTCTGTGATGGGTATATAACTCTGGAAGAAATAAGAACTAGTCTTAATAATTTTAAACATGATCGTAGTCCTGGTTTTGATGGTCTAAGTCGGGAGTTCTTTGCTAAATTTTTTGATATTTTTGGTCCTATTTTATTAGAACTTTATAATTCTTGTTATGATAATTTTTCTCTTTGTGAATCTCAAAAACTTAGTGTTATCACTTTATTATGTAAAGACAGAAATCATGATTATGATATAAAATGTTGGAGACCAATATCTTTACTTAATGTAGATTTTAAGATTCTTTCAAAAATTATTCAACGAAGATTGAGCTGTGTTATCGGGGAAATCGTACATTTTGATCAAACTTGTTCTGTTCCTGGCCGCCAAATCTCTGCTAATCTTCACTTGATACGGAACGTAATTGACTACTGTCAACAAAAACACTTGAAAGTCGCATTTGTTAATCTAGATTCGGCAAAAGCATTTGACCGAGTAGATCACGATTTCCTTTTCGCGTGTTTAAAACGATATAATTTTGGTGAATCTTTTATTAAGTGGGTGAAACTTTTATATACAGATGTATCCAGCTCAGTCCTCGTTAATGGTTTTATATCTAAATCTTTTAAAGTGACACGTTCTGTTAGACAGGGTTGTCCGTTATCACCATTATTATATGTTTTAGCTTTAGAACCTTTTTTGGTTCGCCTTAGGTCTGATCCATTTATTAAAGGTATTTCCCTTCCCGGTAATAACGGCGAGGCTCGTGTCACTGCTTATGCAGATGACGTCACCGGTTTTTGCACAACAGCACTGAGTGTCCAGCGGGTTTTAGATGTTTATGAACAATACGGTCGAGGTTCGGGGGCCCGTTTAAATAAAAGTAAGACGAAGGTTTTAACTTTTGGTAATTTTAATATTTCGGATCAGGCCTATGGTGTATCCTGGGTAGATTCTCAGAAAGTTTTGGGAGTTAAATTTGGGAAATCCATTACTGTAGATGATAATTTTAATAAGATTTTGAATTCTTTTATATATGTTACTTTTGATTATGGTGATAGAGATATGAGCATATTTGGTCGTGCTAATATTATAAAAGCAGTTGGTTTATCAAAACTTTGGCATGTTGGAAGTATAATCGACGTTCCGAATATATTAATTCAAAAATTTAATTCAATAATGTTCAAATTTATATGGGGCACTAAACGTTTTGAATGTCTTAAACGTCTGGTTTTATACGGTAGTAAGCGGGAAGGGGGTTTGTCAGTTGTGCATATTTTATTAAAATTTCAATCTCTTAGACTTAAACATATACATAATATTGTTAATGGTTGTAATTCTAATTTTAAGTATTTTGTTTTTTATTGGCTAGGGTTTACTCTCAAAAAAATTGACTCTTCCTTATTTACAAATAATATGCCACATGGTGATTCTGTACCAAGTTTCTATAAGAATTGTAAGGTAATTTTAGAGAATTTCATTAAGCTGTATCCGGATTTTAATTGGCATGATCATACTTCATCTAAAGAATTTTATTATTTATTGTTGAAACCTATAGTTAAACAAAATTTCATAGTTAAGATTATGCCTCAGATTAATTTTCAAACTGTATTTTCTAATGTTCATTGTAATTTTGTTGATCCTCATGTAAGAAGTTTTGCTTGGCGTTTCGCGCATGATATTGTTCCTTGCATGTGGACACTTTTTACACGTAAGCATTCTTTAGAAAAAAAATGTACTTTTTGTAATAATATTGAAACACTGGAACATTTATTTTATACATGTGGAGTTGTCTCCCCTATATGGGTAATTATTCATAATTGGATTGACAGTTTATCTTTAGGCTCTATTGCATTAACTTTTGAATTGATTCGGTTTTTAACTTTTCCTAAAATGAACAAATTTATTTTTGATGTTATTTTGTATATTGTTAATTTAGCGAAAGCTGTTATATGGCGTAATCGTCAGGATTGTAAATTTAAACAGAAGTCTGTATCTACGGAAACTATTATTTGTGATTTCTTAGAGAAATTAAGATTTAGAATAACTGTTGATAAATTTAGATTTACCCCTAGCAAATTTCATAAATATTGGCTTGATCCCGGTTTATTTTGTTTGTTAGATAAAAATGGTAGTTTGTCTTTTAGTTTTTGAATTATGAAAATTTCTCGACTTTTTAATTTAGATTCTTTTCACTTCACATTGTGATTATTCTGTTGTATTAGCTATAGTTTGTTGTGTATTATAATATTGTACATGTGTTTATGTGTATTATGCTTGTAAATATGTTTATTGTTTTATATTATTTGGTGTATATACGTTTTTGGTAATATTTTTGTCAACAGTTAATTTGTACTTTGTTTATTTTTCTAATTGCAATTTAAAGTAAATAATGACAATATTTTAACATTATTCACTCCCCATCATCAATTTTTTAATTTTTATCTTTGTACATTTTTACACTGTTTGTACATAGATGATGGGATTTTTGATATGATGTATAATATTTTTATTGAGTGAATAAATTCTTTATAAAAAAAAAAAAAAAAAAAAAAAAAAAAAAAAGTAGGAATAAATGTACCATAGCCAAAGAAGTGTTGTTATTGCTAGTGAGTTTTTCGAGTGCAGATTTCCCCCGCAGAGTTAGATTCAGTGCGGTGAGTGTGTATACCACGGTGGTTTATAATGTCTGATCTCGTGATTGATGTTGATTTTGAAGATGATGATATTGATGACGATGTCGTTTCCAGGACAGTTAAAGTGACCTTAGACAAGAAGGTAATGGTTTATAGGCCAACGATTTTCAAGATGATATGTTTAGCTTTAGATTCATCCAAGGCTGTTGAAGCGATTAGTAAAAGGGACAAGTCTGAAGAATGGTACGTTACTCTTAAATCTAGTAAAATGGTTGAAGCACTAATATACATAGGTAGCGGTACGTACAATGGCATAAGATATTATTTTTGTGACGCAACCAAGTCGGTGGTGAACCTACGAGTACACTGGGTGCCCAGATACGTTAAGGATAGATTTTTAAGGAAGATTTTTGAAAGATTTGGCGAGGTGACCCGGGTTTACGAAGAGAGATCGTCTTACGAGGGGGTACAGCTTGGTACAGGAATGCGAGCAATAACTTTAGTAGTTTCTGATTTTTTAAAGACCCCTATTCCGCACATGATACGGGTTGAGAAAAGTAATCTGCGTATGCTCGTAACTGCTCCAGGCAGGCTGCCACTATGTTTGAAATGTAACTGTATTGGTCATGTTAGCGCAAACTGTATAAATTCTGTTTGGGGTCCACCCAAAAAAACCTTTGCTGAGGCAGTATCGCCCCCACGTCCTAGCGCAATTTCAGCTGAGCAGGTGTCTGCGGTCGAGGTATTGAAAGAAGGTGAAAAGGATGGTAGTGAGGATGAAAGGGAAATTGATCAGAACAGCGAAGATGGTGATAAACAGGTAGATGGAATGGAAGGTAATATGATTGAAGAAATGGATGATCGCGAGAGTAATACCAATAACGTTATGGAGGAAGAGATTTGTGTGACAGGGGGTAGTAGTCCTCTTTTATCCCCGATCACCCCTTGGCATCCCGGATTGAGACTAACAAATTTTGACTCTCGTAATAAACGTCATATGCAAGATGATGAAGGCTTTACCGTTGTTAAGGACAAAAAGAAAAATAAACTTTAACATGTGTAAATATATAAATGATGTGTTGTTTCAACAAGTTTTTTATTTTGCAGGTTGTAGAACCGCCACTTTAAACTGTTTAGAAAGTGTATATAGTGTGATGTTGTTTTCTGTCGTCTGCTGCGATGTTTGTACAGAGTATGGTTTTATACACACACCAGTCACTGTAGCCTTTACTCACCACTGTTCATGTGAGTTAACAGGTAAAAACGTAATCACTGTAAGCCTGTACGTTTTTGTCTATCTAGTATTCATAATGGGTTTTTGCCAATTAAATATTTTTATATGTATTTTATTGAATTATCTTATTATTGTTTCAATTTCTATCATTGCTGTTATTTCCCCATCTACAATAAAATGTCAATTCCAACTTTAAATATTATCACTATTAATGTTAATGGTTTAGCTGCTTATAAACGTAAAAGACTTGTAATGAACGATATTAATTCGCATAAAGCTGATGTTGTATTCTTACAAGAAACACACATTCAGTCTGTAGCAGACGGCAAAATGTTAGAATCTTTTGGTGATTTTAAGGCCTTTTGGAGTTTCGGGGCAAATAGAGAAAAGGGCGTGGGGATACTTTTATCTAATAGAATTAATTTTAACATTATTAAATTTGATTTTGATTTTTCTGGTCGTATGATTTTTCTAGATGCATCCATTAATAATATATTTTTTAGATTTCTAAATGTGTATGCTCCAGTTGATAGTACCGACAGACGGGAATTTTTTACGTATATCCATAAATTTTGTATTACATCACATGTTCTAATTTTGGGGGGTGATTTTAATTGTGTTTTAGATCGTGAGAAGGATAAAATAGGGGGAAACCCTTTTGCTGTATTGAAAGGCCATGTGCAGTTGAGAAATCTTGTAGCTGATCTTAATTTAGTTGATGTTTTCAGGTCGTTAAACCCTACGGGGGTCATTTCTACGTGGCGCGGGGTGGGGGTTTCATCACGAATAGATAGATTTTATATTTCTCAGAGATATTTACAGTTTGTTAATCATCATCAAGTATTGCCTTGTTCAGCTTCTGATCATGATTTCGTTTTAATCAATATTAATTTAAATTCTTCTGTTACTATTGGGCCAGGTTTTTGGAAGTTGAATAATTCAATACTTGATGATGATAATTTTATTCTTGAATTTAGATTGTTTTGGGAGATATATTTTGATACTGATGAGGTAATTTCTACATCATGGTGGGAACAATGTAAAATAGATATAAAGAATTTTATTGTGTCGTTTTGTAGAAATAAAAATAAGAATAATTGTATTTTACGTAGAGAATTAGAAAAACGTTTTTATCAGTTAATTTCCGCTGAATCGTCCGATCCTGGTGCATATATTGATCAAATTAAGGCTGTTAAGAAAGAATTGTTAACTTTTAACTTAATTAAAGATAGAGGTCATATTATTAGAGCCAAGGCCCGATACTTAGATAACAACGAAACACCGTCAAAATATTTTTTAAATAAAGAAAGTAAACGCGCCAAAGATAAATATATTTCTAAATTAAATGATCCTTCTTGTAATAAAACTTTTACTGATTCTGAGAATCTAATTCGCATAGCCAGTGACTTTTATTCAAATTTATTCACTGAAGAGCCTATTGACCATGATATAATGAACGATTTTTTACACGATTTACCGACACTTGATGATGAGGAAAGCGAGCTCTGTGATGGGTATATAACTCTGGAAGAAATAAGAACTAGTCTTAATAATTTTAAACATGATCGTAGTCCTGGTCTTGATGGTCTAAGTCGGGAGTTCTTTGCTAATTTTTTTGATATTTTTGGTCCTATTTTATTAGAACTTTATAATTCTTGTTATGATAATTTTTCTCTTTGTGAATCTCAAAAACTTAGTGTTATCACTTTATTATGTAAAGACAGAAATCATGATTATGATATAAAATGTTGGAGACCAATATCTTTACTTAATGTAGATTTTAAGATTCTTTCAAAAATTATTCAACGAAGATTGAGCTGTGTTATCGGGGAAATCGTACATTTTGATCAAACTTGTTCTGTTCCTGGCCGCCAAATCTCTGCTAATCTTCACTTGATACGGAACGTAATTGACTACTGTCAACAAAAACACTTGAAAGTCGCATTTGTTAATCTAGATTCGGCAAAAGCATTTGACCGAGTAGATCACGATTTCCTTTTCGCGTGTTTAAAACGATATAATTTTGGTGAATCTTTTATTAAGTGGGTGAAACTTTTATATACAGATGTATCCAGCTCAGTCCTCGTTAATGGTTTTATATCTAAATCTTTTAAAGTGACACGTTCTGTTAGACAGGGTTGTCCGTTATCACCATTATTATATGTTTTAGCTTTAGAACCTTTTTTGGTTCGCCTTAGGTCTGATCCATTTATTAAAGGTATTTCCCTTCCCGGTAATAACGGCGAGGCTCGTGTCACTGCTTATGCAGATGACGTCACCGGTATTTGCACAACAGCACTGAGTGTCCAGCGGGTTTTAGATGTTTATGAACAATACGGTCGAGGTTCGGGGGCCCGTTTAAATAAAAGTAAGACGAAGGTTTTAACTTTTGGTAATTTTAATATTTCGGATCAGGCCTATGGTGTATCCTGGGTAGATTCTCAGAAAGTTTTGGGAGTTAAATTTGGGAAATCCATTACTGTAGATGATAATTTTAATAAGATTTTGAATTCTTTTATATATGTTACTTTTGATTATGGTGATAGAGATATGAGCATATTTGGTCGTGCTAATATTATAAAAGCAGTTGGTTTATCAAAACTTTGGCATGTTGGAAGTATAATCGACGTTCCGAATATATTAATTCAATAATGTTCAAATTTATATGGGGCACTAAACGTTTTGAATGTCTTAAACGTCTGGTTTTATACGGTAGTAAGCGGGAAGGGGGTTTGTCAGTTGTGCATATTTTATTAAAATTTCAATCTCTTAGACTTAAACATATACATAATATTGTTAATGGTTGTAATTCTAATTTTAAGTATTTTGTTTTTTATTGGCTAGGGTTTACTCTCAAAAAAATTGACTCTTCCTTATTTACAAATAATATGCCACATGGTGATTCTGTACCAAGTTTCTATAAGAATTGTAAGGTAATTTTAGAGAATTTCATTAAGCTGTATCCGGATTTTAATTGGCATGATCATACTTCATCTAAAGAATTTTATTATTTATTGTTGAAACCTATAGTTAAACAAAATTTTATAGTTAAGATTATGCCTCAGATTAATTTTCAAACTGTATTTTCTAATGTTCATTGTAATTTTGTTGATCCTCATGTAAGAAGTTTTGCTTGGCGTTTCGCGCATGATATTGTTCCTTGCATGTGGACACTTTTTACACGTAAGCATTCTTTAGAAAAAAAATGTACTTTTTGTAATAATATTGAAACACTGGAACATTTATTTTATACATGTGGAGTTGTCTCCCCTATATGGGTAATTATTCATAATTGGATTGACAGTTTATCTTTAGGCTCTATTGCATTAACTTTTGAATTGATTCGGTTTTTAACTTTTCCTAAAATGAACAAATTTATTTTTGATGTTATTTTGTATATTGTTAATTTAGCGAAAGCTGTTATATGGCGTAATCGTCAGGATTGTAAATTTAAACAGAAGTCTGTATCTACGGAAACTATTATTTGTGATTTCTTAGAGAAATTAAGATTTAGAATAACTGTTGATAAATTTAGATTTACCCCTAGCAAATTTCATAAATATTGGCTTGATCCCGGTTTATTTTGTTTGTTAGATAAAAATGGTAAGTTGTCTTTTAGTTTTTGAATTATGAAAATTTCTCGACTTTTTAATTTAGATTCTTTTCACTTCACATTGTGATTATTCTGTTGTATTAGCTATAGTTTGTTGTGTATTATAATATTGTACATGTGTTTATGTGTATTATGCTTGTAAATATGTTTATTGTTTTATATTATTTGGTGTATATACGTTTTTGGTAATATTTTTGTTAACAGTTAATTTGTACTTTGTTTATTTTTCTAATTGCAATTTAAAGTAAATAATGACAATATTTTAACATTATTCACTCCCCATCATCAATTTTTTAATTTTTATCTTTGTACATTTTTACACTGTTTGTACATAGATGATGGGATTTTTGATATGATGTATAATATTTTTATTGAGTGAATAAATTCTTTATAAAAAATAAAAAAAAAATAAAAAAAGTAGGAATAAATATTTCTTATATAGATACATTATGCTGGCTGGAATTTGCACGGTAGGCTATAGCATTTGGGACTGCGATGTATCATACGGTCTGTCATTGAGTCAAATGGCTGGGTTTCGATTCCCCGGTTGAACGTGACAATGAGTATGTCGCCTATCCAACCTCGTGGGTTTTCTCCGGGTCCTCCGGTTTCCCCCAACTGCTAAAGACCCCTACGCGCAATCGAATTATTGAAATAAAAAAAATAGACCATATGTTATTCCCGAAATGATCTTTAAACATGCTCGTACAGCGGCGCTAGTCTTCTTTTATACAGAATTCCAACCGCCAAGGGATCTTTTACGGTCACACCAATGGGTACACGGGACTTCGGAATCGCGTTCATGTCAGTTACTCAAATATGTAACTGGTTCAAAAATCGATTGAATATTCAATGAAATATCGCCAATTTTCTGGTTTCGTGCACGTTAAAGATTTGACGTCACTAATAAAAATTTAACATTAATTACAGATAGAGTCCATGCTCAAACAACGTCATGCCTTTTATCACAGGTGCAATATTCGATACATATATATACTATTCAAAAAAAGTAGGGGATATTTGATTTTGGGGGCATAATACTAAAATATGCAAATGACTACGAAAAAAGTCACTATAGAACCTAACAGAAGAAACATTTCCAGTTACATGTGACGCCCAAACGCACCAATAGCTACCGCATGGAATGCAGGTGATGCTTGGGATCATCATGGGGGTCCAACCCAAGATTTGCACGACTCTGACTTTGAATGTTACAGTCATTGTGGCATTGAATTCCAGGGTGGAAACATCAGTTTAATTGTTTTAGTGACCAGAAAACAAATTTTTATATGCGTCGGCTTACCCAAAATGAAAGGTTACGTGCCCTTGGCATGCTACAGATCGGCACAACACAGGCGGTTGTGGCGCGGACGATGAATGTTTCTCAGTCTGTCATAAGCAGGCTATGGTCCAGATACCGTGATACACAATCTGTACAGGACAGACCACGCTCAGGTCGACCAAGGGCGACAACTCAAGCCCAGGATCGATTTATCCGTACCTTGGCCTTGAGAAATCGTGTCATCACAGCAAATCAGATCAGCGCTCGTCTTCAAACAGACACTGGTGTGAGAGTGAGTGGCCAGACGATTCGGAATCGACTGCATAGGGGTCACCTTCGCGCCCGACGTCCTCGCGTGATCCCTTGTTTGAGAGATCATCACATTCAGGCAAGACGTCGTTGGTGTAGGGATCGTCAACACTGGGATAATCGACGCTGGAGCAATGTGATGTTTTCAGATGAGTCAAGGTTCACTGTTGATTTTTTGGACAGTCGTAGGAGGGTGTGGCGTTGTCGAAACGAGCGCTTCCAAGACGTTAACGTCATCAGACATGATAGATTTGGGGGTGGTTCTGTTATGGTGTGGGGAGGCATCACTGTTGCTGGAAGAACGGCTTTACATGTTGTTGCAGGGCGTGTTACAGGCCAGTACTACCGGGACAACATCTTGGCAGTCCATGTTGTGCCGTTCGCACGACGTCATGGCCGCCGTTTCATCTTCCAGGATGACAACGCAAGATGTCACAGGGCCAGGATCGTTACAGGTTACCTCCAACAACAGAACATCACCACATTACCTTGGCCAGCACTGAGTCCCGACCTCTCCCCCATCGAGCATGTCTGGGACATGCTTGGACAGAGGTTACGTCAACGTCAACAACGTCCTGCCAATGTCCAAGAACTTGCTGCTGCGTTGCAACAGGAATGGGACAATCTGGACCAAAATGACCTTAGACGTCTCATTAGGAGTATGCCACGTCGGATCAATGCTTGTTTGGCAAACAGAGGAGGATTTACCCGTTACTGACTTGGTTGTGATGCTGTGGTAACTTTGCTGTTTGACCCCGGGTATCTTTTTACCCTTATAATGGTCAGTCTGTGCCTTACTTAGTCTAACGATCATTTGGAATAAATCGATGAATGTGAACTTCATTTCATTTTGTCATTTGTTTTTTCGTCAGTTTCATTAGGTGACTTTAATAACACTTAAAAATCAAATATCCCCTACTTTTTTTGAATAGTATATATCAAATAATCTCTCTATAGAAGGAGTTCCCCAAAAAATATTAGATTGCCTTTTTGAGAAATAGACCTCTAAACATGCTCGTACAGCGGCGCTAGTCTTCTTTTATATAGAATTCCAACCGCCAAGGGATCTTTTACGGTCACACCAATGTGTACACGGGACTTCGGAATCGCGTTCATGTCAGCTACTAAAATATGTAACTAGTTCAAAAATTGATTGAATATTCAATGAAATATCGCCAATTTTCTGGTTTCGTGCACGTTAAAGATTTGACGTCATTAATAAAATTTTAATATTAATTACAGATAGAGTACATGCTCAAACAGCGTCGCGCCTTTTATCACAGGTACAATATTCGATACTACTGTACGATACTACTGCAACTGCTTAACAAATTGGACTTTCTTATAAACAGCGCGAGCCGTCGATTTCTATCCAGGTGATTACCGGTATAAGATAATTTTGACAAAGAAGCAACAATTAGGAGATAAACACCGACTGTTTAGAATTTAGAGGACTGTTATTGTCCATTTGATACTGCTTAAATCATTAGAGGCCGAGATCGCGTAGCGATCGAGCGCCTCTAATGAAAAATTTAAGCGGTATGTGTTTCAATAAGCCAATGGTTGAATTTCATTGTTGATGACATACAAGAAAAAAATCATGAAGATTTCCTAGAATAAAGTTTTGAGGTGTATAATTTTTGGCCACTGCAAACAGATTCTAGCACACAGAAAATATTCATTCGCAGTGAGTCGCCCAGGAAATTTAGAGGACTGTTATACTCATTCGACGCCACTTTTCGACCAATCAAAATCCAAGAAATTTCCATTTTGGGCTACAATATTAATTCAAAGACTAATTATTACACACAGCTATCAACTATTTCTGTTACAGGGTCACTATACCCATATTTTGGATAGAAGAAAACACTCATAGTTGAAATAATTTTAGTTCAAATATCATCACTGATAAAAGCACTCTTGAATTGGCTCTATACGTTGACAAAACGTACAGATTGTATCCCCTCTTATGTTTCGCTTAATAATGAAAGGTGCCGTGTTCAATTTTCGATCCCTTTGTTCTGCTACTCCTGAATTTGGACGCCGGAAATCTAAATACGCAATTAAAAACTCAAAAATTCCAAGAAATTACAATTTTAGTACATTTTCAAATTTTCAAGAAAATAAAAGAGAACGGGGTGGTATCTCAATTTGACCTTTATGGCATCCGCAATATCCACGGCTGTACACAAATATATACTTTTTTCGAAAATCGATTGGGAATTGACATAATTAGGACCGATTTTCATTTGTGCACGTTAAAGATTTACATCACTTTCGGACTGTTCACAACTAACGGTGGTTTCATAAACAAAAGTATCGATTAGGTTTTCTATAGAAGAAGTTTCCAAATAATATTAGATTGCTTTTTGGAGAAAAAGTCCTCTAGACATGTACGTACAGCGGCGCTAGTCTACTCTTAAATAGAATTACAACTGCTAAGGAATCTTTTACGGTCACAAAATGTGTACACGGGACTGCGGAATCGCGTTCATGTCAGTTACTCAAATATTTAACTGGTTTAATATTCAGTGAAATATCGCCAATTATCTGGTTTCGTGCACGTTAAAGATTTGACGTCACTAACATGTAAAAATTCATTACTAATTACAGTTAGAGTTCATGCTTAAACGTCGTCAAGCATCCCGTTACAATTGCAATATTCGACACTACTGCAAACACTTAATAAATTGGACTTGCTTATAAACAGCGTCAGCCGTTGAATCGGGCGAGATGATTACGATTATGAGATGATTGACAAAAAAGCAACAATATTTATTCAAAGACTAATTATTACACACTGCAATCAACTATTTCTGTTGAAGGGTTCAATAATTCGCTTGCGCGTAGGGGTCTTTAGCAGTGGGAGGAAACCGGGTTGCCCGGAGGAAACCCACGAGGTTGAGAAGGCGCCCCTATCTCCATGCCACATACGCCCAGCGGAGACAATGTGAAAATCATGTTTATATCATCTATTAAAGAGCAGATATGTGAACTACAACATTGACAAAGCAAACGGAAATGAAAATCAACTATGTCACACTGGCAGCACTAAGGGGAGGGGTTATGGATAAAAACATTGTCTGGACCCACTCTACTTTGTGCGTAATTTTCGATGGGTTTTTTTTTTTTGTTTTTTTGCTGTGCTCGTTACAATATTCCTTAAACTCAACGGGAGATGTGGCTCAGTCCAGTTTTGGTCGAGAAACACGTCTGCCATTACCACCCCTTCCCCAGGCGTAGAATTATAATAAAAATACCAAAAATAATTTGTATAAAAAAGTTTATTTTTTTTGGTTATCAGGCTTCTGAAAAAGAAAATAGATTGCATTATTAAAGTTTATAATTTGTTGCCGATTGTGAATAAAATAGACAAGCACACAAGGTACAAAATTCGCACATACAACCCTTTGAATTTATGTTCGTTTCCATTTCTGTAGATCTTTGTCTATAATGATGACGGCTAGAAATTAAAACTATGCCAATATTGGGCAAGCATATGAAGCAATAAGAATGTTACAAAATGTTTAAATGTAACGTAACAACATTGCAGTGGGTTTTTTCTCAGAAAAAATCATTAGAAAAGGTCCCTGAAAAATTTGTACTTTTCTGGTTAGAAACGTGCCAATTATTTATAAATTATAATAACCTCACCCACATATTAGCTGAAAAGGATTCACCAAACGCTTTGATCCAGCGAGCAAATTACTGGCTTAGCAAATATAAAATTTTTGTACGTTGCCTACCTCATGGATATACGAGACAGATAGTCCATGTGACAGGCAGATATTCATTACCAATTTGATGAATTGGTTTAACTATGATTTTCAGTTAGCCTTAGGTCTAAAGTGTCCAAAATTGGTTGATGGACTTCCGGGTCACTTTGCCAAATGTCAGTTTGGCGGCCATCTTTAAAAAAAATGGCCGCCGTTTTTTTTCTTATTTGAAATAATGCGAGTCGGGGAAGCCTTCATAACTCCTCAACAGTTTCACCTATATGGATATGTAATATATCTCAAAATGTTCATAATATAATTCTGCATCTGCTGGTATATGATATATGTTGTTTAATCAATACTATCAGTTTTAAAATAAAAGATTAATCTGAAAAAAGCAACATTTTCGAATTTTTTTTTCTTGTCTGTTCGTATGTTTACTAACAAATCGTGTTCAGACCCATATAAGCCAAATTATCTGTTTGGTCAACTTAAGTGATTGAATAGATATCAGAAACATTGATCATAAAAAATAATCTCAAATATGAGTGTCCCAGATCCAAGATGGCGGAAATTCAAAATGGCGACAAAATTTCCTAAAATGGCCAATATGTCAGATAATAGTCATTTCATTGTTTGATATGACATGTACTATCCAATGAGCTTACAATTAAAGATTCATTACGTAAGATTTAGATAAAGAGCTAGCCATTCTTGCTACAATAGTTCGAAAATAGATAATGTAAAATGAATAATTTGACAATTTCATTCAAATTACTCTATTGCAAGCGAAGATATTAACCTTTGAAGGTTAGACAAGACACGTGCAATAATTTCAACAACTGTACTGGTTGCTCGAAGCTAAGTCTCGCTCCTCCATTTTTAGATTAAATCAAAATATGACTGATACGTTCTAATTTATTTAATATCGGAGACATCCGATGCCATCGAGAGTTGATTATGCCCTGGTTCAGTTAATTAATGTCTAAATAATAATTTAGAAAACATTTCAGGCCTAAAGAAAGACCTGCAATAGGCAGATTTAGCTCTTGCACAATGTTTGTTTAATCTAAACAAAGAGTTTTAAAAATCCAAGATGGGGAAAATTCAAAATGGCGGTCAGAATTTCCATAACAAGAATGACTGTTTTATATAGCTTATAATGTCTCTTTTATAAGGTTTTCAGAGTCACTGAACATGAATAAAAACTCAAAAATAATGCTGAAAATGATGTTAATGATACTGCTAAAAATGACACATCTTATTATGCGACCCCCCCCCCCCACACACACACACACCCCATAAACAATACAATGGGGCATAATATGGAATTGATTATTTTGGATCTCACAGATCACAAGACATTTCACCAAAATAGTGAGTCATTTTAATTTCATCTACTATGCCTTTGCACCATTTTAAGCCGTATTGAGAATTATTTATGATATATCCAGTTGTTAAGAATTTAAGATCTCTTATTCGTTCAGAAATGGTAATGTGGTCCGTTTTTACATTAACGCCTCTATGCCCGGCAACTTTTGTCGTATAGTCTAGTAGGCCTGCAACCAAAATTTTTAGCTTGCTTAGAAACACAGTTCCGCTACAAGGTCCTCCCTATTAAACAAACTATACATATTTGGAAAGCTTATAACACCAGGAACACAAATCCAATTAAAATGTTTTAAGGCCAGATGAAAATTGTGATAATTGTCAAGTAAATGTTATATTTATACTAACAATTGTGAAGTTGACATAAAATTACACATATGATACCTAGGATAGGACAGGCTTATCTTTGCTCCGTGAGGTGAACGACAGGGTTCTCTACAACCAGACTCGAAATTTCTTTTGAAAAAACTGACTGTAATTTAAATGGTACTTTCTAGAGTATATCCTGGTGTTTTTAGCTTATGCATATATCTTAATAATTCATCAAAAACGACATAAATTCATAACTACGCGAGAACATTGACTAGTTTATGGACCCCCGAAACTACCATACTCCTTTTGAGTGTCCATCCCTGAAAAGGGAGGCAAAAGATATGATGTTAAAACGATAATTCATATATTATTTTACAGTTATATATATAAAAAAGAATGTCTCCTTTTTAGCCAATGGACAATTTATTGTTAGTTCATGTAGAAAGATATGGTGCTTATAAACGTCTTGCAAATTTCCGTATTACATGGTAGACTTCAACGTATCATATACACAATAGGTATTTATTTTACAAGTATAAAAAATGTTTCCGTTTTATCGAATGAACAATTTATTGTTAATTCGCGTGGAAAGATATGATGTTAAACATGTTACAACTGGTATATTAGTCGAGTATTTTACATTTTACAGAAAGTTTACGTTTAATCGAAATTTCAGTAAACAATTTATTTTAAAGTTGAAGGGAGTGTCCTACAGGTGGTAGACCATATTAAATGCTGCTTGAATGTGTATTTCATAAACTTTGTATGCATATAGATTATTATACTGAAGGTTCGTCTGGATAGAAAATAAGATTTTGTGTGAAACAGGTGTCCTAGAAAAAATGGGTTCACTAACATCAAATATCTGGTTCTACAAATTGTATTTGTCCCTTCTAAGCTAATACCTGTGCGGAACAAACCTTTCCGTTTCATCGAAAATTTCAATAAATAATTCAATTTTAAATTCAGTGGCTACGAAAACCCTATACATGATATATCACAAGCCCTACCTTGCATGATACTATAATAATAATAATAATAATAACTTTATTTAATGAGGCAACGTATTTAGTTTGCAAAAAAACTAATCTTCCATAGGTCCCTCCTAAGCTACAAAGACATAATACATGTAATATCAGGATAAATTTAAAATCATTAGAAATGCAATAGCATTTTAAAGTGGGAAGTTTGATAAGTCACTCCCAAACTTCAAAACATATACATTATACAAGTAGAAAATAGGAAGAACACTATAATTACACACAAAATAAAATAGAATGCAGTTGCAAGTTAAAAATAATAAGTATGTCATCAGTTGAATATTATGGTTCCTTCAGTGTGCAAAATAAATGACTTTTCAGTTTAATCTTAAAATTTTCAACATTTTTACACATCTTTATATCAAAAGGCAGATTGTTCCATAAAAGACATGCAGAATAATGAAAAGTACGTTTCATGGATTCTGTTTTGCAATTTTGAAGAAAAAGAAATTTACTGGTCTGTGAACGGAGCAAGATATCCGTTTTGGAAACAAGAGATTTTTCAATAAAATAGAAATTTAGATAAAGTGGAGTATTAAATGTAATAATTTTGAATGCTAAGACAATTTTATTGTAAAGAATCCTCTGTGTAAGGGTAAGCCAACCGAGTTTAGTAAATAAAGAGGTGGACGGAGTTTCAATCGGTGCATCAACAATAGTTCTTGCTGCCCTCTTTTGTAATTTTAAAAGAATGTCTAATCTACTTTTGGTAGCATTTCCCCAAATAATAGAGCAATAATCAAATATTGGTAGTATGTAACTGTTATAAAACAAAATTCCTGTCTCGTAAGGTAAATGATCTTTTATCTTATTTAGGAGAAATATTTTTGATGCAAGTTTTTTTAGACATATCTGCTATCTGTGCTTCCCAATTAAGGTCTTGGTCAATTTGAATTCCAAGTAATTTTGCGGTAGTATTCGTCTCAATTTTCTCACCATGGAGTGATAAAGTTAGGTTTTTCTGATTTCTTTTGTGTTTTGATGAAATCAGCATTGATTTTGTTTTCGAAGGATTGATTACCATCCCATTGTTTTCACACCATTTAGCAACCAAATAGAGATAATTTTGGAGATTATTGGCGATGGATTAAATATCTTTGTGTGAACAATGCAGGGTACTGTCATCAGCAAACAAATCTATCTGACTTGATTCAATATTGAGTGGGAAATCATTTATAAAAATAAGGAATAGGAGAGGACCCACGATCGATCCTTGTGGAACCCCGCATTTGACTGTAGTAATTGAGGAGGTAATTGATCCTAAACATACTTTTTGCTTCCGTGAGTCAAGATATGATTCAATCAAAATTTGTGAATTATTATCAAATCGATAAAGATGTAGTTTTTCAATAATAAGCTTATGATCAATGAGATCAAATGCTTTGCTAAAATCAAGATACACTATACCACTCATCGCACCATTATCGATAGCATCAAGCCAATTATCTGTCATTCGGATCGGTGCAGTAGCACATGAATGATTTGATCTAAATCCAGATTGGTAAGCATAAAGAACATTGAAGGTTTCCAAATCAGTTTGAATTTGAGTGCTCAAGTGCCTTTCGAATATCTTTGAAATTGTGGGGAGAATTGAGATTGGCCTATAATTGTTCGGATCATCTTTAGCTCCCTTGCGGTCATTTTGGACATCGGACAGAACCCCAACCGAAAATGACGTCACAGAAGTGACATAATCTCAAAATTGTCTTTAGGGACAAATTTTGACACAGAAACAACCCGTCCCCAAATATCGTTTCGATTGTGACACACTAGCTAAAAGTTCACTAAGTTTGTGCCCTGCCTCGCCGACGTTCAACATTTTAAATTTGACAGTCTACTTACGACTTTTGTTGAGTTTGCGGCCACCGCAGCTGTATAGGGAGGACCACTGGGCGTATTTATTTACGCTAATTGAATAACTTAAGAAGACCACACACATAATTTGGCTAAAATTACTCTGAACAGGATTTGGTAGTAAACTTATAAAATAAATCATGAAAACCTGGGAAAATAAAAATGCCAAAAGGTTGCTTTTTCCAGAATAATCTATTGATTTGGAAAATATATGATTCATTCAACAACAAGTATCATATAGCACCAGAAGAAGCATTTTCTTGTGAACATTGTGAGCCACATTCCATATCCATAGGTCGATCTTTTCAGGAGTTATGAAGGTTTCCCTGGATGCGCTCAATTTCAATGAAATAACGGCGGCCATCTTTAAAGATGGCCGCCAAAATGCAATTTAGCAAAGTAACCCGGAAGTCCATCAACCAAATTTCAACACTTCAGCCACCAGGCTAACTGAAAATCATGGTTGAATTTATTCATCAAATTGGTAATGATGTTCCAAAATCCCAGGTCTGTCACATGGACTAAGAAGACAGTCCTATCCGTATCTATGTCATTTTGTAAAATCTACCAGAATAATATAAGTTAAGGAGAACTTACCTTTGATACTAACAATTTCATTTTCTTTGATTACCACGGTAACGCGGATGTTTTTGACAATGAAGGTGTTTATATTTTTATTTTGGTCTTTTTTGATTGTAAATTCCTTCATCTCAGTGCCTGTGTAGACACAGACGATATCATCCTCCATATCGTAGGCCATTACATGGTCAACAATAGTAACTAATGGTGCTTGTGCTATCTGAATAAAGAAGAAAATATATTATTTATCATTTTGGGTTTTAAAAAAAGTGTGCATCAACTGAGTAGTGTATGCATTGCCGAACGAGCCAAGGGGCATAGTGGAGGGGGGGGGGGCAACTTCCCCACTAAATTTTGAACAATTTTCATGCAGTGGTAGAGTGAAAAAGAAATTCTCATCTTGCTGGCATAATAAAGCGCTCGAAATCTAATTAAAACACTATTTTACTTTTCTTTTAATTGAAGACTGCAAATTTGTACTGAACTGACTATGGATAACATTTTGTCTGGAACCACTCTACTTTGTGCGAAATTTTTTAACCGCCGCCGTCTGTAACCCGAAATTTTTTCGGGTATATCGGGCTCTGCCCCACTAATTGTCACTGAGCCCGTACGCCCATTGGTGTATATGAAAATTTTTGCGTAATGTTTTGCCCGAAACCACACCTAACAGATGGTTTTTAATGAAAGAAGGGAGATGACAGTGTCCATTAGACAGAGACCATGTCATTTCGGGACTTACACGGATTGCCACGTTGCTCTAATCGATATGTGAAATAATTATCTGAATAATGGTAATCATATCCATTTAAGTTGATTTAAGTACAAGAATATACTTATAACGTTTAGTTTATTAATAAGCTAATATATTCCCGAATTTAGAAATGAAATAAAGTTTAACATCCTACTGTTCTGCTCCTAAACTGGGCTAATGAAGACGGGTATACGCATTACAGTGTGCTATGAGGGAAATTTTGCACGGGCAGCGGCGCTGCGGCCTACTCTACATCGAATTCCAACTGCCAAGGGATCCTTTACGAGCACGCCAATGTGTACACGGGACCACGATTTTACGTCCCATCCGAACGACTAGACAGATGTCCTTGTCGGTCCCTCCATCCTGCATCACTGACAATAGGAAACCACGCCGGAAAATCTGGATGATCTTTCTCGGCCAATGCAGGTATCGAACACCCGACCTCCAGGCTAGCAAGCGAACTTAAAATGTTTGACTATAGACGATTGAATTATACATACTTCCAAGTTTGTATTGATAGTGGATCTGAATTCTAAATTCCCCTTGTATCTCTTGTTTGCCACGTTGGTGAAAGTTATATATCTGCACACCTGGCAAATATTAAGCCATTCTTCCCTGGGTTTCCACAACACCACATCTGCTGATGTGGTGTTGTCCTGGACTTTTATTTTTTTTATTTTTATAGTTTGTTTATTCATCGTTTCTACTTCTTGGACTTGCTGTTCCTGTTGATAGAAGTTTATATTTTCACCTATATTCTGGTATGTGATCATAACAAATGTACAAATGTAATATTTTGAGCAAATTTAAAGGAAAAAAAGATAGAAGACAGAAGGTAGGGAAGCTAAACAGGGCCACATTCTATTATTGTTTAGTATAATTTCATGTTAGTATTTTGAAAGCTTCAAAGTAGTTAATTGAAATAATGACTAATGAAGACGGACATGCGCCATATAGTGTGCTTCGGGGGGGGGGGGCAATTTACGCGATCAGCGGCCCTACGGCCTACTCTTATATCGAATTCGAATGCCAAGGGTTCTTTAACGTGCAAGTCAACGTGTACTGGGAGACTCCGTTTTTCGTCCCATCCGAACGACTAGACGTCGTTCTTGCCAGGCCTTCCGTCCTGCATCACTGACAAGAGGGAGCCAAGCCGAAAAACTTTTATGTCGAACGTTTGACAGAAACTGGGTCATTTCCGTACTAAGATATGCTTTAATTTTATTTCAATAATTGGCTTGTGCGTATAGGGTTCTTTATGAGTAGGATAACCTGGAGGGACCAGAGAAACCGACGAGGTTTATAGGCAACTCTTACCATGTTACATACTTGCTTGGAATACAAACCACGACACCGATTCCATGACAGACTACGCTTCAGCGCCCCCCCCCCCCATACCACCACCCCTCCCCATCAGACACATTGAAGACAGATGAAGTGCTTATTAAGATTAAGATATCTTTCCTCTACAATTGTTCCCGTTATAGTAGAGAGTTGTGTTAATTGCTTGGCGCGAGAGGGAACATCCCTTGTCTTGCAAATTCTTTTACCTGGTCGGGTATCACTAATGTAAGCGGTGTTATTCTTGGGGTTTTTTCTGTAACAGATTAAAATATTTTAGTCAAATTTAATAAAAGTTGTCTGTATTAGTAATTTAGTTTAACGTTGCGCGGATTTTTATACTTAGTTGAGGGTGGGGTGATGTAGAGAAATGATATGACGTTAAACGTCCTACTGTTCTGCTCCGACTGGGCTAGTGAAGATGGACATATTACGTCAATACAGTGTGATATAAGCACCTCTTATATCGAATTCCAACTGCCAATGGATTTTTTTTTACGTGCACGCCACTGTATATGCGATTGTGATTTTAACCCCGACGTTTGAAATTAAATTTCTACACTGTAACGGCACAGACTTGTGTTGAATTAACATTTCAGTTACCCTTAATATCATAGTTCAACTGGAGAAATGTGGAATATATTGCCAAAAAATTTGATTTACCAGAAGGGTTTCAATCTTTAATTCTCCACAATTAAAAAATGTCACTTACGATGTTTTTGCTCTATGCCAACGAATTACGTCAATACAGTGTGATTTAAGCACCTCTTATATCGAATTCCAACTGCCAATGGATTTTTTTTTACGTGCAAGCCAATGTATACAGCGGACCAGATTTTCGTCACATCCGAACAAGTAGACTTGTCCTTTTCAAGCCCTCCGTCCGGTACTATCGACAAGGTGGAAACCATGTCGAAATGGTTGGGGGAGAGAACGCTATCGTTTGGCTGCATCGAGTGGACATTGGTGCCTGAAAATGTGCTTGGCTATGTTTTCTGACAATATAACCTAATAGTGACGTAAAAAGGGTAAATAAAATCGGACTAAGAACAGAAGCTTGATGTAGGTTAGTCTGGCGTTATTGGAATTTGAACGAGCGTTTTCAAATAAATACATTTTGGCTATAGCAGTAAATTGTGCTTCTAAGTAGATAATTGAATTGGTAAAGATGGATATCGAATCAATTTTTACCTGTAATTAAATACTTGATGTTGGTTCTTATTGACTGTTTTATTACAAAATTACTTAAAATGTAAGTTTTGTTTACGGCCAGTTTTATTTTAACCTTCCTTCTGAATTTTTTTGAAACAATATTTTAAAAATAACATGTCTTCCGACGGGACCAACGTTTAGTTGACGCAAATCGTTGATTTGAATAGAATTCATGTTGAAATAGAATGAAAATGTAAAGAGCATTTACTTTTAAAGGTAGTTTTCCACGTGCATAATTTCAATCTGAGGCACAACTCGAAGTACATGGGATGCGATTGTGATTTTAACCCTGGCGTTTGAAATTAAATTTCTACACTATAAAAAATCTTGTGTTTAAAAAGCACAAACTTGTGTTAATTTCAACACAAGTTATGTGTCTCTATTTAACGGCTAAAACTTGTATTGCTTCATATAAACTTGTGTATAACCTCCAAAAAAACAATGTGTTGTATTTTACCTATTTATATCGGGGGATCACGTAGCTAAGTGGGTAAGACGCTGGCTCGCTATTCTGGGTGGGTTTTTAGGTCTCTGCATTGGCCGAGAAAGTTCATCCAGATTTTCCGGCGTGGTTTCCCCTAACAGGGAGAGCTGTCTAGTCTTTCGGGTGGGACGAAAACCAAGATCACATGTGCACACTGGCGTGCACGTAAAAGATCCCTTAGCAGTTGGAATCCGATATAAGGGTATCTTCCCCATAGCACATTGCATGGCGTATGCCCGTCTTCATTAACCCAGTTTAGGAGCAGAACAGTAGGACGTTAAACCCAATTTCATTTCATTTCTGATTTATATCCAGTATAGCAACTTTTCCTATGCAACCCCCTCCGTTTGTTTTGTTTAAACTTTAATGTTTGATAAATGACATAAACATAATTTTGTTTGTTAAATGATTATTTATTCAATAAATGATATAAAAAATTAAATTAATGCCAAATCAACACTAAACAGACATCTCGAAGGTTAATGAACAAAGATAATTCCAATACATATAAATTGTGTTATACAATGAAAAAATACGTATTGCACAATAAATACATGGCGAGGTCTACTTAATGTTTGTAATAATTAATAAAAGATTTTAGATAATTACAAATATTTTATAAATCAAGTGAATTCCTTGACACTCAAATTCAGGAAAAGGGGTGTTGAGTTCCAACACATAGTTTTATCAGTGTACGGTGACACAAATACCACATACAAATTCCGCGTTCGATTACTTGCTCCGTGTTAACTCGACCAGGATCCTCGGTAAACAATACATCGCCCTATCGTTTTTATCGTCATTACTTTCCAAAATTGAAAATAAAATCTTAAAACATTATGGATCATGCTTGAAAACGTTGTAGCCGTTTAAAAAAATAAAAACTCTGAGAAATAGGCAAAGTGGAATAAAAAAAATAATAATATTAATCTTAAGCCAAAATGGGTGTTCGTTTTGCGAGAGAAGTTTTACCTACTCGTTTTTATGCTACAGTTACAAGACGTACTTGTGAGACTGCGGTAATTTCCTTTTAACTATAAGTGCGCAGTGAGCCTGCCCTAATTAGATTCTCCACATATTTAGTACGTTTACGGTAATATATCTCCAAAAGCCAGAATAGAAGGCTTCTGGATTTTTGTATTCCCGTAGTTTATTCATCCCTAGACTCTGTGAAATACAAAACATGTTGCCACCAAAGCTGGTTTAGGTGATTTTTGATGCAACGTGGGCGTACCCCTTGTTTATTGTACCCACGAACCCCACCTCGAATCCGGTGTTGGGAACTTTTCGGTGGTATAACTCGATACGCCAGCATAGAAAGTTAATGACCTTTGGCATGTTTATACCTTATGCATCTGTCGATTTGGTGAAATAAAGTTCTTGGAGCCACCAAAGCTAGTTTAGAAGTTATTGCGTGCGCAGCGAGCCTACCCTATCCCGATTCCCTCACATATTTAGTACGTTTACGGTAATATATCTGGAAAAGCCAGCATACGAGGCTTCTGGATTTTTGTATTCTAGTAGTTTATTCATCCCTTGATTCCGTGAAACAAAAAATATTTTGCCACCGAAACTGGTATGGGTGCTTTTTAATGCAGCGTGGTCTTACCCTTTGTTTTTTGTATCCACGAACCCCGCCTCGAATCCGGGTGCTAGGAAATTTTCGGTGGCATAACTCGATACACCAACATAGAAAGTAAATGAAAATTGGCCTGTTCATATCTTATCCAACTGTCGATTTGGTGAAGTACAGATCTTGGAGCCACCAAAGCTATTTAGAAGTTATTGCGTGCGCGATGAGCCTACCGTAACCCGATTCCCCCATGGTTTTAGTATGTTTACGGTGATACTTCTCTAAACGCCAGCATAGGAAGCTTCTGAAATTTCGTATTCTAGTAGTTTATTCATCCCTTGATTCCATTAAACAAAAAAACATTTTGCCATCAAAGCTGGTTCCGGTGCGCTTTGATGCAGCGTGGATGTACCCCTTTTCTTTTACGATAATAGGGGTTTTTTTCATGGGGGGTCTATTATATATATACTTTGCATCAATATGTCGTTTTCTAATATAAAGGTAACAATTATTTTCGTGATAATTATATCTAGGGTTTATTGGCGCTAGGAATATGTGTGCTAACTTCATTTCGAATCCGGGTGACCCTATGGCTGTATCGCGTAAATCATTAATTTCCGTCATAGTCCGGACTTTTTTCCGTATGCAAATGACGTTCGTCGTAGATCCCATATAAGGTATATGTTCTACTATGCAAGGTTCTATTATGCATTTGTCTATTATGCAAAATGCAGAATGCAGAAGTTAATGTGCAAAATAACTATAATACTGTATTTTGTATTATTGATAAGTGTATTCTGTATTTTAACACCGTGACATTGGTATTGTTGAGCAATGGAAATTGCAAATTGTAAAACTAAAAAACGTATTTTGAACTACTGACATTTGCAGTTTGCACCGTGAACAATGAAATAATATTGGCAACGTTATACTTCCATACTACTCATGTTTATCCGACCAGGATCCTTGGTAAACAATACATCGTCCTATTGTTTTATCGCCATTACTTTCCAAAATGGGAAATAAAATCTTAAAAGGTATAAGAAAAATTGAGCCCCATTCCGCTTTCGTTTCATTTTTTTTACTGCTGTCGCCCGTCTTCAATCAGCCCACCCCACATAACAATATGATGTTAATTTTACGTTACATTTACGTAAAAATGGTCAGTCAGTTTACCATCATTTTGCTCATCTTTTTAACGATAATTTTACGTCAGGAAATGACGTTAATCTAACGTAAACTTTACGTCATTTTTACGTTATATTTACGTCATTTTCTGACGTAAATCTAACGTAAACTTTACGTCATTTTCTGACGTAAATCTAACATAAAATTTGCGTAAAGTTTACGTCATTTTCGTTAGATTTACGTCAGAAAATGACGTAAACTTTACGTTAGATTTACGTCAGAAAATGATGTAAATATAACGTAAAAATGACGTAAACTTTACGCTAGATTAACGTCATTTCCTGACGTTAAATTGTCGTTAAAAGGATGAGCAAAATGATGGATATCTAACCGACCATTATAACGTAAATCTAACATTAAATTAACATCATTTACGGATGCAATTCTAATGTCAAATTTTGATGAGCAAAGTTACGAAAATATAACCAACCATTAAAACCTTCAAAAGTATTCATTATTTGCGGCAGTAAATGGGAAGTACATTCAACCAATAATCAAATTTTCCTGACCCGTGGGTGAGGCTAAAAGTTGAGTGGTCCAACGTGTGCGCTTTAGATCATAAGGTCTGTCATTGAGTCAAGTGGTTTGTTTCCACACCCAACTTGAACATGGGTTTTCTCTTGGTCCTCCTACTACTAAAGATTCCTGGTGCGGATGAATTATTCAACTTGAATTGAATCACTTAGTCCCAAAGGACAGTTTATGTCTATTGGATGTTTTACCCCATTGCTCTCTATCTACCCATAACCAGTCAATATTCTAAATGTATTACACAGAAAAGTTAAAAATCTAGCAGAATTATATGACAAAATATACTACAAGTATGTATACATATACTTTATTTAAAAGACAAAAATAAATTGTTATAAAATACAAAATACACATTTAAATATTAACAGTTTTTATCCACAGCTGTTTGAGAAATGAAGACGGGCGTATGCCACACAGTGTGCAGAGCTATGGCGTACTCTTATATAAAATTCCAACTGCCAAGGGATCTTTCACACACACACACTTGAGTTTACACTGTACCTTGGTTGTTTTTTTTTGTCCCTTCCGTATGACTAGTCAGCCATCCATGTCAGGTCCTCTGTCCGGCATCACTGACAAGGGAAAATGTTCAAGAAAAAGGTCTACATTAGCGCTATGAAAGTGTTGATATGCATATAAGAAAGAAAAAACTGGGATATTGACCAAATTGGGCCAAAACCTATAGCCTCTATCTTATTTGCTCAAGGTATTGATGGAATAGGAGTTAACTTTGGAATGAGTGAAATGAAATGGGGTTTAATGTCCTATTCCGACAGGGCTAATGACATGGAAATATGCTATACAGTGTCCTATTATGGAATTTTATCCAGACAGCGGCGCTAAAGCCTAATCTTATATCGAATTCAAACTGCCAAGGGATCTTTCACGTGCACACCAATGTGTGCACAGGACCTCGGTCATTCGTACCATCCAAATGACTAGACAGCTGTCCCTCCTTGTCAGGCTCTCTGTCCTGCACCTCTGACAAGGGGAGGAAACCAAGTCTGGAAATCATGAAGAACTTTCTCGGCCGACACTGGAATGGAATGTTGTGGAATGCTGAATATTGATAGGTTTCGTCCTCTCATGATTCCAGTGTGTAACACAAATTTGAAAAAGATCAATTAAGAATAAACACAGCATCTATTGCATTTGAAAAAGGGAGAATTAACCAAGGAAGGCAATGCTTGTCCTCTCACAATCGGAATGATTCACATTTCACACCCAGTGCATCACTGACAATGGGAAACCACACCGGAAAATCAGGATGAACTTTCTCGGCCAATGCAGGGATCGAACACCCGACCTCCAGACTAGATAACCATTGGCTTTCCGACTTAACCAACGTGATCCCCGTTGTGGCTACAATTCCTGGATTTGAAGGTCAGGTATGATATGAAACGAATATTTTGAACCGGTTCACCAATGCAACCAATCCGTGACGGGTTAACTAATAGAGGGTTACATCCTTGATATAAATATACTTGTCGCGGGTTTTAAAAATAGAAATATATATATAAAGGTAGCTCAAAATTCATCTCTACATGTACATAGGCCAAGGGGGGATCATGTGGCTAAGTGGGTAAGACGCTGACTCGCTAGCCTTGAGGTCGGGTGTTCGATCCCTGCATTGGCCGAGAAAGTTCATCCCGATTTTCCGGTGTGGTTTCCATTTGTCAGTGATGCAGGACGGAGGGCCTGACGAGGACAGCTGTCTAGTCGTTTGGATGGGACAAAAAAAAACAAGGTCCAGTGTACACATTGGCGTGCACGTACAAGAGCCCTTGAAGTTAGAATTCGATATAAGAGAAGGCCGTAGTGCCACTGTCCGGGCAAAATTTCCCACATAGCACACTGTATGGCGTATGCCCATCTTCATTGGCCCAGTTCAGAGCAAAACAGTAGGACTTTAAACTTTCATTTCACTAGCCACAGCTCTGTTTTCTTTCACCAAAGGGGGGGGGGGATGGCTGAATGGTTAGCGTGCGCGCGCTGTATCATAAAGTCTGTCATTGAGTCGACTGGCGTGGTTTCGAATCCCCGGTTGTACGTGGCAAGGAGTAGGGTCGCCTGTCCAACCTCGTGGGTTTTCTCCGGGTCCTCCGGTTTCCTCCCACTGCTAAAGACCCCTACGCGCAAGCGAATTATGTAAATAAAAAATTAAACCATATGTTAGTCCCGAAATGACCTAGTTTGTGTCGAGTGGACGGTAAACCCCATTTCTCTCTCTCTCTCTCTCTCTCTCTTTCACCAAAGGGGGGGATCAAGTGGCTAAGTGGGTGAGACGCTGGCTCGCTAGCCTGGAGATCGGGTGTTCGATCCCTGTATTGGCCGAGAAAGTTCATCCTGATTTTCCGGCGTGGTTTCCCTTGTCAGTGATGCAGGACAGAGGGACTGACAAGGACAGCTGTCTAGTCGTTATGGGACGAAAACCGAGGTCCCGTGTAGACATTGGCGTGCACGTAAAAGATCCCTTGGCAGTTGGAATTCGATATAAGAGTAGGCCGTAGCCCCGCTGCCCAGGCAAAATTTCCCTCATAGCACACTGTATGGCATATGCTCGTCTTCATTAGCCCAGGTTAGGAGCAGAACAGTAGGACGTTAAACCCCATTTCATTTCATTTCATTTCTTTCACCAAAGACCACATAAATACTTCATTTAGCACTTGTCATTTGAAACAGTTATAGCCTATGTCTTGTCTGGAAGAGGGGGCATCATCACATTACCATACAGGGTATAAGTCGATGTTGAGTATAAGTCAAATTGCCAAATTTTACATTTTTCCGACCTACATCCATAATTAAGTAGAGGCGGTATATAAGACTAATGCTTTTCAACTCCACGAGTTTCGGGACTGTTATCCAAATCTAATACTGTGCCGGTGTACGCCGAAGAAAAGTTGGGCCATATAAATAACGAGGGTCTGGGACAGTTGTCAATAACACTTGCATTTATAAACAAACATGAATCGTGATGACGAATTAGGATTCAATAAAAAAAAAACAACATAGATATGGCCCATGAAGAGAGAAATTTTACAATAAAAAAAATTAAGCGTGTTGGATATTGAACTGACAATGCAATCAAATGGATTTTCGGAAATAGCATTCTTATATAAATTTCATGGGCGTCAACATCTTGTTTTAGGACTAGTTACCTCCCTTAGACTTTGTTTATGATAATGTAAAAGACCGGATAATCTAGCCTATGACCGTTTATTCTCAAATGTTGACAACGCAACCACACTAATATTCGTAGAATATAGAATATTTTTTTCTAGATGATAGAGACTAATAATATGCCAAAATTGAAATGTGTGTATAAATATGGTATATATGTTGACAACGCAACCACACTAATATTCGTAGAATATAGAATATTTTTTTCTAGATGATAGAGACTAATAATATGCCAACATTGAAATGTGTGCATAAATATGGTATATACTTAACTACACCAATATTATACCTATGTCATAGAATTTGTTACACACATTACAAATATAATCTTAATAGAGATCTTTGCTATGGTTGATCTATCAGTAAAAATTGGAAGATTTGTAAGGAACGCAAAAGGTTATTGTTTACTGGCTGCAGCAGGGAGCAATAACAGGAACACAGATGATTTTCAACTCACTGATACAACTCAGTTTAAACTTTAAGCCAAAGAGCTGTTATATAATACTGTGACAGGATATCTGCTCTAAACTAACTAGTCATCAAAGAATTGACTGTCAAAAGTTCAGACAGAAAGTATTTTAGGCCTACAATGCTTGTAAAGCTTTGGCCTACATTCTGATGATATTTGTGCTACCATAGATACATATATATTTATATCATTACATTATGTGACAAGTAGTAGTGTTTGGCAAGTAGTAGTGTTGTCTAACTTTCATTATAAAGCCCATACAAATCTTTTTAGAACTTCTTTGTCATTACTGCCACCAAGGGTGCTCAAATATACATGTAGGATCTGTAAAATAAAAAGCAACTTTATACTCCCAAAAAAAACGTAATTGGGTTAAACGGCCTACTGTTCAGCTCCAACTGGGCTGACAGCCAACCTACTGTGGATCTGTAATGAAATGGGGGTTCAACATCATACTGTGCTGCTCAAACTGGGCTAAAGAAGTTGGACAAATGCTTGAAAGTCTGCTGTGATGGAAATTTTGACTGGACCGTGTGTACAAAAGAGCTTGGTTTTTTGTCCTATCCGAACAACTGTACATTAGCCCTTACCAGCCCCTCTGTCTTGCACCAGTTAAAAGAGGAACCATGCCAGAAAATCCTGATGAACTTTCTTGGCCACCACAAGAAAAAATAAGCAGGAGAGTAGGACTGAAACCTTTATGTACAAGTATGTACGGGCAAACTTGTTATTTAATGTTATATCATATAAATAGGCCTATGTATATAAGCTTAATGTCTTGATTATCCATTTTTCAATTAAATTAAATCATTAACATTAACCGCCAGTGTTTGAATCTGTGAACATCTCGAGCACCCGATGGCATTGAGACTTGATTATAGACTTAGCAAGTTAATACATTAAAATGTCTGATAAACAAATTTAACATTTACAGTCTCAAGAAATACCTACTTAACCTACGTACAATATATAGATTTAGCTCTTGCATTATGCATTATTAAATTTGCAAAAATATCAGTACAATAACAACAAAAAAACCCAACCTGAAACACCCATAAAAATGTTTAGAAAATACTACATGTACTTATATTATAATTAGCACAGCCTGAATTTTAACAGTCTACATCATTAATAAATTCGTTATGTGTTTGATAATTTTTGGATCCAGATTTTTTAAAAACAATTTTGGAACCAGTATTACTTTCGATAACTTAAAGCAATGTTGATTTTGTTTATGAATAGTATGGTTTACGGACAATGTAACTGCATCGTGTTAAAAACAAATACTGACTGTCTGATATACAAAGTTGCGTGCAAACTTTTTCCACGGCCAGATTATTTTTTTTATCAACATTAGATCTATCGGTATACTGTCAATGGAAGTTCGCATAAAAAGTGCACTTACCTTCAACTTTACTTTGCTGAATCCAAAATCGTGTGTGTATGTGTGGAATAGCTTTATTTAACTTTAAATCACGGCATCATTTCTTCTTTGGGAAAAATAATAACCTATGCCGCCATTTTAAATCCCAGAATTCCGTACGTTCCGGTCAAACGAACAAACAAAAAATATTTAATAAATAATTGAAGCAATTTAGATAAATAACAACAATAACCGTAACCTGTAAAAAAATATTGTAATGTGAATAGAAATAATATGATATAAACCGATTTTAACACAATCATCAACCGTGAACAGATCGTGACCTTGACCTTGCCCGAGACGATAAAAATATATTTGTACATCTATGTAGGTCTAAAAATGGCGACTGTTCGTTTGAAAGGCCTGTAATATTTCTGATAATGAATCTATTCATATAATTTGTTTGTATACGCTCTACCATATTTTATATGAGGTTACATAATTACGTTATATTAAAAGAATAATCAAATCGGGGAATTTTAATTTTCAGAGATAGGTCCATTATCGAGAGACGATAAATATATGGACTCATATAGCTAGAGTAGATCTCTATGTTAATTGACTGGGTCATTATTATCTATTTTTCAGATTCATAACTTAAAAAAATGGAACTAGTCTTGGTCCAACCTTTATTTTTATATGGTTTTACAACTTATATAATTAAGTGTTGAACTTTTAAATTCGAAATAAAAAAACGGCAACAATCGACTCATGACCTATTTTATATATTGTATATGTAGACAGCCGCCATTTTGAATGACATTAACAACACACATTGATTTAAGCAATATTTTATTTAGATATTAAGAACTAAATTTTCAAAAATTTAAGGATTCATGAACAAGGCCAAAGAATATTATAATTGATCTCCATATTGTTAATGGTAATACAATTCCAAGAATGTACACTTGTACAAACATACATGAAGGCCTTATATAAATAATGATCATGAATTTTATATTTACTGGTGCAAGGATAATTAATTTTATATTTACTGGTGCAAGGTTGATGAAGGCCTTATATAAATAATGATCATGAATATTATATTTACTGGTCCAAGGATCATTAAGTTTATATTTACTGGTGCAAGGTACTACATTTAATAACTTTAATTATAAAAACATTTAATGCATTGTCGGCCTATGAATTTTATATTTACTGGTGAAAGGATCATTAATTTTATATTTACTGGTGCAAGGTACTATATTTAATAAATTTAATTATAAAAACACTTCATGCATAGTCGGCCTAGGTGTGGACTACTCCGAACATTTGGACAGTGATAACTTTTTAGTAGAGAACAACTTTGCTTTATGAAACAGTTTCCGACAATCAATCATTATTTGTTTTGTCAAATTTTTGGGTATCAAAATTGAGAGAGAGAGAGAAATGGGGTTTAACGTTCACTTGACTCGATGATACAACAAAAAACACAATTACTATTTTAATTAAAGCGACATTTCGTTGAGGGTTCTCTCAACGTTTTCAAGTAAATGATGCTCAATAGTCAACGGGTGCACTCGTCCGCTTGCCAGCCTATCTTTTATAGTCCCATTGGTGCAGAAAAGTAGGAAAATTAAATAAAATTAAATGAGATTAAACATCCTACTGTTTTGCTCTGAGTGAGCTAATGAAGACAGGCATACACTATATACAGTGTACTATGACGGAAACTTTGCACGGATAGCGGCACTATGGCCTACTCTGATATTGAATTACAACTGTCGGAGTGTCTTTTACGTGCATGCCAATATGTACATGAGGACTTGATTTTTCGTATGACCCGAACAACTATACCTTATCCCTTGCCAGATCCTCCGCCCTGCCACAGTCGATAGAAAATTTCCGTCATAGCACTCTGCATTGCGTATGACTATCTTCAATAGTCCGATTGGTGCAGAAAAGTATGAAAATGAATTTTAAATGGGGTTTGAACATCCTACTATTTTGTTCCAAGTGGGCTAATGAAGAAGGGCATATGCTATAATGGTTAAAATGTTGTGATTTTGGGTTAAAATGCCGTGATGTTGGGTTATCGCATTACGAAGGGTGATATCAGTCACCATATCTACTGGGTTTCTTTAATACTCATATTTATAGTATTTTATAGAGTCAGACTAGTGGACTAGTGAATGCACGGATTAGTGCACCCACGGACTAGTGAACCCGCAGACTAGTAATTGGTAATGATGGAAAAGTGTGTAAAGACCTGTTTTACAGGTTGGCATGCACTTAGAACTATTTGTAATGACTATATGCGGAAATGCTGCTCTCCAGGCAAAATGTCTTTCCTAGCACATCTTCATTAGTAAGTGCGGTAATGCTGCTGTCCAGGCAAAATTTCTGTCATAGCACATCTTCATTACTAATTTTGATAAAGCCACGGTGGCTAAATGCGTTAGATGCTGGCTCTGTAATCCGGAGGGCACGTGTTCGATCCCTGCATTGGTGGAGAAAGTTCATCAGGATTTTCCGACATGGTTTCCCCTTGTCAGAGGTGCAGGAACAAGGACAGTAGTCTAGTCACTCAGATGGGACAAAAAACCGAGGTACCATGTATACATTGGCTTGCACGAAAAGATCCTTTGGCAGTTGGATTCGATATTAGTAGGCCATAGTGCCGCTGCTGGGGCAAAATTTCCCTCATAGCACATTGTATGGTATGTACCTGTCTTCATTAGCCCAGTCGGAGCAGAACAGTAGGACAATAAACCGATTTCATCAGGACAAACCTACATGAGGAAAAACCTACATTTCACAAACTTAGTAATTAGTAACGGGGGGGTTGGATGGCTGAATGGTTAGCGTGCGGGCGCTGATCATAAAGTCTGTCATTGAGTTGACTGGCGTGGTTTCGAATCCCCGGTTGTACGTGACAAGGAGTAGGGTCGCCTGTCCAACCTCCGGTTTTCTCCCACTGATAAAGACCCCTACGCGCAAGCGAATTATGTAAATAAAAATTAAACCATATGTTAGTCCCGAAATGACCTAGTTTGTGTCGAGTAGACGTTAAACCCCATTTCTCTCTCTCTCTAAGAATTAGTAACACACTGGCTAGCAAATGAGGGGTTCAATTTCCGTGTTGGTCGAGAAAAATGAAATGAAATCGGGTTTAACGTCCTACTGTTCTGCTCCTAAACTGAGCTAATGAAGACGAGCATACGCCATACAGTATGCTATGAAGGAAATTTTACCCAGGCAGCGGCGCTATGGCCTACTCTTATATCAAGTTCCAACTACCAAGGGATCTTTCATGTGCACTCCTGTGTGTACACGTGACCTCAGTTTTTCATCCCTGACTAGACAGCTGTTCTTGTCAGGCCCTCCGTCCTGTATCACTGACAAGGGGAAAACACGCAGGAAAATCTGGATGAACTTTCTCAGCCAATGCAGGGATCGAACACCCAACCTCCAGGCTAGCGAGTCAGCGTCTTACCCACTTAGCCAACGTGATCCCCATGTTGGGCGAGAAAGTTCCCTTTGTTAGTAGTGGTGTAGGACAGAGGACCTCAAAAAAACAGTGTCTAGTCCATCACGTGGGTGTGCACGTAAAAGAACCCTTGACATTTGGAATTTGAAATGAGAGTAGATCATTCATTCATTCGTTTTCTCTTTGTGTGTCACCTACAGACCGCAACTATTAAAGGAGCTAGATCTCTATTCTTGGGCACTTAGAAATGGATACAAAATGTAATGAAATGAAATGAAATGGGGTTTTAACGTCCAACTGTTCTGCTCCAAACTGGGCTAATGAAGATGGCCATACACCATACAGTGTGTTATGAGGGAAATTTTGCCCCGACAGTGGCACTATGGCCTGCTCTTATATCGAATTCCAACTGTCGAGGGATCTTTTACATGCATGCCAATGTGTACACGGGACCTCGGTTTTTTTTTATCCCATCTGAACAACTAGACAGCTGTCCTTGTCAGGCTCTCCGTCCTGCATCACTGACAAGGGGAAACCACGCCGGAAATCTGGATGAACTTTCTCGGCCAATGCAGGGATCGAACACCCGACCTCCAGGCTAGCGAGCCAGGGTCTTACCCATTTTAATGACTAGACAGCTGTCTTGTCAGGCCCTTAATTGTTAGTATCATGACATTAAACTGACATTTGTTTTACGTTTTACAACTAATATCAGGTTTATGTTAGAAAACTAACGTTAGATTTATGTTAGAAAACTAAAGTTAGATTTATGTTAGAAAATTAACATTAGATTTACGTTAGAAAACTAACGTTAAATTAACGGTTAAAATTATGACATAAAACTAACATTACATTAACGTTAGAAAACTAACATTATATTAACGTTAGAAAACTAACGTTAGATTTACGTCAGAAAACTAACGTTAGATTTACGTCAGAAAACTAACGTTAGATTTACGTCAGAAAACTAACCATAAACTAACGGTTAGAAACCTGATGTAAAATTTACGTTAGATTAACGTTAGAATTATAACCAATAATACATATATAATTATTATGTCTGAATTCCGACTATATATCAATTGTTAGAATGTGCACACACTTGTAATGTTATTTAATCAAGAAGTATTCAAAGGGAAAAAAATTGGTTAGTAATCCGTCATAAAGTTTACGTTACATTTACGTAATTTTCTGACGTAAAAGTAACCATAACCATTATGACGTAAAAGTAACGTAAATTTAACCAAAGAATTTTACCATTATTGGACGCTAACCAAAATCTAACCATAATGACGTAAACTTTACGTAAATCTAACCATCAATGTTAACTGGGATATTGGGTGCAGAAGAGTAGGACGTTATCCCCATTTCATTTCATTTATTGCTGTCAAATATTGACATTAGTTATAAAATGTTAATTTCGGAAGCCAATATGGCTGTTCTTCTTGTCAGAGAAGTTTCACCTTCTCAGTTAGAAGACGCTATCGTTAGAAGACGAAGTGGTCAGAATGCGATAACTCTTCTTGGATGGTGAGCAAAACCACGTTTTTCAAAATGAAAATGTTTATCAATTAATTACATTAATAATACACGTTTGGGTACCTAAGTGTAATTATAATAATTTACACTATGTTATTCAATGATTTATGTACAAAAAAGCAATGAATATTTGTCGTTTATCATTGAAATTAAAGAATTAAAAGTTCTTTATTTTATAGTCTCGGACATCAAAAAGTTGTATTTTGTGACATTTATGCATGTTATATTATTATACAGTAAGTTTCATGTGTATGTGTAATCAGTAGGCTACTGTCCTTGCCAAGTAATTGAGTCAATTGACATATATTTTTTCAAGCCAATTATTATACTATGTATATGTGAGATATATTAATTCCCAATTTCAACATTTGATGGTTGGATTATTGAGTGACCCACGGTGGTTCAGTGAGTAAGGTACAGACTCCCTTGTTATTTTCCATTATGTTTTTCCCCTTGTCCGTGGTGCAGGTAGGAAATTCTGACGAGGACAGTGTCTAGTCGTTCAAAGGGAAGAAAACCGAGGTCTTATTTTGTGTACAGATGAAAGATACAGTGACTGTTTATTAAAGAGATGAAACCAAAGGATATCTGCAGGGTAATTTATTGTGGACTTCCGATTCTACTGTACATTATAAATGTAGGAATCACATATGGCACTAATTGGTTTAGGGACGCCTACCCAACCACGGGCGGTTTCTCCGGATTTCTTGCTACTAAACACCTGTACGAATAAACAAATAGTAAAATTGTGTTTTATTATCTATTTCAGTTAAACCTAGAACTTCTAGTTAACGTTTTTTGTTTGGTACGTACAATGTTTATACTTGTAATATAATGTCTGTCATTAAGTCAAATGACATGGTTTTGATGCAAAGCTTGTACATGTACATGACAAGCAGTAGGGTCACCTGCCCAACTCGTGTATTGTGTTGTTCCCGCAGTTTAGAGGTTTACACCAAAAGGTCTGTCATTGAGTCAGTTGATGTGGTTTTGAAACCAAGTTTGTACATGGCAAAAAGTATTTGATGGGTCACCTTCATACCACGTGGGAAATCACATGGCTAAGTGGGTAAGACGCTGGCTCGCGAGCCCGGAGGTCGGGTGTTCGATCTCTGCATTGGCCGAGAAAGTCCATCCAGATCTTCCAGCGTGGTTTCACCTTGTCAGTGATGCAGGACGGAGGACCTGACAAGGACAGCTGTCTAGTCGTTCAAAGTGACAAAAAAACGAGATCCCGTGTAAACATTGGCGTGCACGTAAAATATCCCTTGGCAGTTCGAATTCGATGTAAGAGTAGGCTGTAGCGCCGCTGCTGGGCCAAATTTCCCTCATAGCACACTGTCTTCATTAGCCCAGTTTAGGAGAAGAACAGTAGGATGTTAAACCCCATTTCATTTCATTTCAAACCATGTTTATTTTTTCTCGGGTCCTCCTGTTTCCTCCAACTGTTAAAAGACACCTTTGCGCAAACAAATTATTGAATTAAAATTGTGGAATATTTGAGTCCCAAAATGACCTATGGACTTTATACCCATTTTTCTCTCCTTCCACTGACAAAGCCAAATTCATTTTTTATGTTTAAATATTAACTTATTGCCTTGCGACTGGAATATGAATATATATATATATATATATATATATGTATATATGTATATATATATATATATATATATATATATATAGTAATGTTATGTTTTATTATAGATTCCAGATATTCTTAAGAGCTTTAACCGCTTTTTCCTTGGTAAGTACAATGTTTATCCTTGACATGGTGAAATGGTATGGTTTTGATTCAATGTTGTATGAGACAAGGGGTAGTGTCACCTGCCAAATCACATTGGTTTTCTCCGGGTCTACAAATTTAGATCATGAGCTCTGCCATTGAGTTAAGTGGCAAGGACACCAGACATGGAGAAGAGTAGGCTGTGCTCTTCAGTGATGAGACTCGCTTTCATCTTTATCACGAGGATGGCACCGATAGAACATGTCTGGGATGAAATGAAATGAAATGAAATAGAGTTTAACGTCCTACTGTTCTGCCCCTAACCTGGGCTAATGAAGACGGGCATACGCCATACAGTGTGCTATGAGGGAAATTTTGCCCGGACAGCGGCACTACAGCCTACTCTTATATCGAATTCCAACTACCAAGGGATCTTTTACGTGCATGCCAATGTGTACATGGGACCTCGGTTTTTCATCCCATCCGAACGACTAGACAGCTTTTCTTGTCAGCCCCTCCGTCCTGCATCACTGACAAGGGAGAACCACGCCGGAAAATCTGGATGAACTTTCTCGGCCAATGCAGGGATTGAACACCCGACCTCCAGGCTAGCTAGCTAGCGTCTTGAGAAGCTGCTCTTGTCCAAGAATGGAACAATTTGCCCCAGGCCTTCTTTCAAACATTGGTTAATTACATGCTACGTCGCTGCACAGCGTGCGTAAGATCCTGTGGAGGACACACGCGCTACTGACATATGTGTCATACTTTTGGTTTTGACCCCTCTGACTTTGTACCTTTGATTACAGATTAAATATCCTAAGTGTACAAATGTGTTGTTATTGATGTGTTCCCATTTGAATATTGTTCACAATAAGAAGCAAAATAAATAAGATATATTTACAGGATCATTTTGTTATACGAAAAACTAAGTGATGCGTTTTCCCTGGCGCTCAGTATATGAAAAAGTGAAGTGTTGTGGTTTTGATCCAAGGTTTTACATGACAAATGAGTAGAATCGCCTGCCCACAGGGTTCTCCGGTTTAAAGGTTAAAATCACAAGGTCTATCATTGAGTTAAGTGACGTGGTTTCGATCCAAACGTTGTACTTGAAAAAGAGTAGGTTCATGTTTCGTCCTACTGCAAAAGACCCGTAGACCAAGCTATTTATTGATAATAAATTGTACCAAAGTTAGTCTTGAAATAGATTGTGTCGAGTGGATGTGAAACCTCATTTCTCTTTCTCTCTGAACTGCCCTGGTAAAATTCATTTTTGTCCCCATGCCATCGCTATTAAAATAGGCATGTTTGTCACTCTTTTGGGACACAATTACTATTCTTACTTGATGTTTGTTCAGGTGAATACTATGATGGAGTTCAAAGATGAGCATTTGCTACTTAAGCTAAGCAAAGTATGCATATTATGGTTTAACTTGATTGTTGTCGTGCCAAGGGGTGATCAGATGTACCAAGCACAGTAGTACTTCTTCAAAGTTCTAGTTTCACTTATTTCCTAACAGGGTTCCAGAAAATAATGTAGATTCTGACTGTTGTGTAATCATCAAAATTTTAGGATTGGAATTTGTATGCAAATGGGTGAAGGGTCTGATTGACTGATTGTTGCTCCCAAAATAGGGTCGATTGGGTAATTTAGGCCTTAGCAATACAATCAATTTCAGTGATGTTATAAAAATATTTTGTTTTTACAGATAATTAGCTACTTGTCATCAAATTGGTTTCAAGGTTAAAGGAACTGTTTGACAGGTTTTACTGGTAAGTTATTAATATTTTAGTTAAACTGTGTGAATATATTGTACGTACGTTGGAATATGTCTTTCCGTTGAGAAATCTTGCAAACACACTACATGTCAGAGTTTTTGAGATCGTTTTGTAATCTTAATCTGGTTTTATTGCCTCAGAATTACTAAATAGATACATACTGTGTTCCATTCGGATGATTTAGCTGCTGTGGGTGTAATTTATGTTGCATTGTAATGTATTTTTATTCGTATATTACTGCCACCCCAGTCAGTTTGTCGGTCTGTTGTTCACGGTTTCCCCGTGAACACTCCACAGACTACATTTATTATCTGATTGTTTAGAAATTGAATTGAAAAAGCATGTTTAATTTCAATGTAATCCTTTAATTTCCTCTAGAGTTATGGCCCTTGTTTCACATTTTACAACTTGTGAACACTCTGATGACCAAAACTGTAAAAATATGGTATATCAAGGTTGTGGACCCTCAAGAGGCCACAATTTATCTCCGATTTTGATGTTTATATCACAAAGATATTGGTTCCTTTCGACAATCGCGCATATCCAAACGTAACTGCCTTGATTATGGCTCCTCTATTAAAATGGGTTCGTCCCTTGTCTGTCTGTCTGTCTGTCTCTGTCTCTACGCCTGTCTGCCTGTCCGTCCGTGTGTCTGTCCGTCACACTCTTTGGGACACAATAACTCTTCTCCTAATTAAGCAAGAATGTTCAAACTTGGTGTAGGTGTTTATTAGGTCGATACTTTGATGGAGTTGGAAGATGAGCATGTTCTGCTTAGGGTAAGCAGAGAAAAGCAATTTGATTGGTTGATGCTTTGGGACACGATAACTTTAGTTCTAATTAAGTAAGAGAGATGAAACTTGGTGTATAGTTTCAATACATCAATATCTTGACTAAGTTCGATAATAAGCATTTTCTGCTCAGAGGAAGCAGAACAATAAGCAATTTGGTTGGCTGAAACTTTGGAAGACAATAACTCTCCTTCTAATTGAGTTAAAATGTTCAAACTTGGTGTATGTGTTTACTAGGTCAATGCCTTGATGGAGTTCGAAGATGAGCATTTTCTTCTTAGGGTAAGCAGAGATAAACAATTTGATTGGTTTATGCTTTCGAACACGATAACTTTAGTTCTAATTAAGTGAGGGTGATGAAACCTGGTGTATAGTTTCATTACATCAATACCTTGACTTAGTTCGATAATGAACATTTTCTGCTCAGAGTAAACAGAGCGATAAGCAATTTTATTGGCAGAATGTTTAAACTTGAGATAGAATGTTTAAACTTGATGTAGATGTTCATTAGGTGAATGTCTTGAATGAGTTCAATGATTAACATTTCGAGCTGAAACTTAGCAGAGCTAATCAATTTTATTGGTCGATGCTTTGGGACAAGATAATGTTGATTCTATGTGATAGAGAGTGATGAAACTTAAGAGTATAGTTTGATTGCTCTATTGTCCCAATAAAGGGTCCCACTAAAAATGAATGATGAAGTAGAGGTGCTATTGTCTTCAGAAGATGTCATGCATGGATGTGACTGAAATAGGGGAGATAAGTCAATGATTTGTGACTGTGGTTAAAATCCTATCCCTTGAGAAAATGCTATCAACATAAATCTCCTGCAATACCTAACAAAGCAAAGAAATGAAATGAAATGGGGTTTAACGTCCTACCCTTCTGCACCTAGCCTGGGCTAATGAAAGACGGACAAAGCAAAGAACGACACACAGGGCGACCTTCGGTTATCGTGATTTCTTGAGTATGGTTGAACTAACTGAATCCGAATTTCAATTAGTCCGGACCATAGTCTGAAAATAATGAACTATGCTATTGTGGCATGGTCGGAGTAGTTCCAAGATGGCGTGTGTAGATGAAACGTAAGTGTAGAATATTTAGAAAGAATCTATTTTTGTTGAGTATATGATTTTAGGAAAGCTTGAAAGAATTTTCAATGGTTGCGACTTCTATGAGCATATATTTTTTGTCTCGTATGTTATGTCTAAAAAATACGCATTATTTCAATATTTATGTTATGCAACATGTGAAGTCAAATTACAAGGAATTTTAGTCGCGCAAGTTTAATTTCATGAAAGCATTATTGTTTAATAACAATATAACATCATATAGCATAGCGATTCATTATCCTCCGTGGAGAGATTATATATAGACCTTCCTTGGGCTTAAGGTTGTTTTTGGTTGGGGTTTTTTTTTTTTTTGGGGGGGGGGGGTATGGTCGAGGTCTAAAGCAGAATAAATTGACATTACCATGTCCATGGGAGCAGCCATCTTTTAACAGACGATTGTCCGGACCATTGGCGTTCGGTTTCTAGTTCCGACCACTAGTCATGAAAAAATTATAACCGAAGGTCGCCCTGGCGGTTGCATGACATATATGTGAGCACAAAGGAGGGAATTTAGTATCTATGTACAAACATGTATTTACAAAAAAGTTCATACCAGTTGACTCAATGACAGGCTTTATGATACAGCACGCACATGGCCAATCACGCTATTTTACCGAGATTTAGCCTAATAGTTTGGATGTAGCTATGGTGGGTGTGGTGCGCAAGGGAGGGCAAGCTTACTCTTCCGGACACCTGTTACCACTGTTTGTTGTGTATTTTGTACATGGTGAACAGTCCATATGATGATTACACTATTTGGCCTATACCGTTTTTTTAGGACTTCGAATTTTGTCTAATGGTTTGGATTGTTCGTACTTGGTTTTATTTTATTTATGCTAACCATTCGGCCATCAAACCCCCCAGATCGGTAACAATATGAATATCAATTGTTACTTTTACACCTTTATTTTGAGAACCAATCTATAAATACAATTATACTTACATAATAATAATACTGTGTAAAAATGACGATATCTGAAATACATAAAAAAAAAACATCTATATTAATATATCGGTAATTATGATATGTTAATATATTGGTAATTTTGATATGTTAATTGTATCTCCTACATTAATAACACACAGTAGAATATGTACGACTAACCACATTTTTCACCCTCATGTCCCAATAAAGGGTCCCACTAAAAATGAATGATGAAGTAGAGGTGCTATTGTCTTCACAAGATGTCATGCATGGATGTGACTGAAATAGGGAAGATAACTCAATGATTTGTGACTCTGGATAAAATCCTATCCCTTGAGAAAATGCTATCAACATAAATCGCCTGCGACGCCTAACAAAGCAAAGAACGACACACTGGCGGTTTCGGGACATATGGTATCTATGTACAAACATGTATTTACAAAAATGTCATATTGCTGACGCAATGCTAACAAACATTAAAAAATAACGAAACATAAGCCAACGGCAGCTAAATTGTCCGAGCAGTCGACAAGCGTTGTTGCATATGTATTCTTTTGAAGATAATGAGGGGCATATACAGGACAAGTTCTTACTCATCAGAATATAATTGTCAAAGTTTGAAGGTTCAAAGGGTTCTTCAAACTGAAACAAAGGCCTTAACTCAGGAAATAATTTACGAAAATTGTTAAAATCTCATTTTACTAATTAAAATAATGCATATAAATTCTATACCGATTGAATGGCAACATTTGCTGCGTTCACAAGGTTGAACAAAATAAAACAAGAGTCATAACTTTAAACTAATTGACGGAAACTGTAGAAAGTCAATAGACTTCGAGTCACAAATCTAAATGATGCATAGAAATTCTATAAAGATCGCACAATACATTTTGTATTTTGAGCTTTCACATGTTTTACCAAGTGACAATAGGGTCATAATAAATCTAAAAGTCATTGACAAAAATGGCTGAAATTCATTCAACACCATCATTTCACTAATTAAACAAGCCAACAGTGAGGCTGACACATATCAATTGACACATTTCTTTTTTTCAAAAATATAGAGCAATCAAACTATACTCTTAAGTTTCATCACTCTCTATCACATTCCTGGATTTTCTAAGTACTTAAAATATTTATTGCTTTACAGATATCTGGCTGCTTGTATAGCTTGTTTTTAAGCTTCAAGGAACCGTTCTACAGGTAAATTATTTAAATTTTAGTAATGCAATGAGAGCCTTTTGGCACCACCCGTCTGCGTACGTACTTCTTGTCATGTCTGTACGTCGTGTAGGCGGTTAATCCATTTCTAGAGATTACGCCAAGAGTTATGGCCCTTGATCACTTTGAGAAGTCTTCTGGATACTCTAAATTGTCTTGTTACGAGAAGAACAAGCATATGGATTGTTAATGATTTCCAATGATTTGAACAGCTCATCGGGGAAGAACTAGAAACCAGATAAATTCTAATGATTTATGATAATTACTTAATCAGTTTGCAGTCTCTTGTAAATGATGTCAATACCAACTGTTGTAAACGGCACGGACGACTTTGCTGTTGTAGGCAGTCTATATTTTAGTTTCATTTTTTGAAAATGTCTTCATAACAAAGGGCCCTGTCGAAATTCGGTGAAATTAATGTTTTATGACAAGTTGTGCCCCCTGTCAGCAAAATGTTTAAATGGTCTATACGTCTGTGGTTTTTGGGAATTGTTTTTGTTTAACCTTGGTAAGATTGTTCAGCTTCTTGTAACAAGCCACCCGTTCGAAATACAGTAACTCGCAATAATTTGTGGCGCTTGATTTTGATATGAAGAGGACAATCGGTACCAAAGTTTTAACATCATTTAAAAAAACAACAACATTAAATTGAAAGACATTGTAGGTTTTGGCAGATTTTCTTCGAATTGGTTTGAATCATCACGATGATAAGGGACGAACCCTATTGATATCAGGCTTTGGCGTCGTTTGTGCCTCCTTGGCCAAAACCATTGTGAATAGAGGCTACAGTTTTTAACATGTATTTTTCAAGTTTGTGAACAAAGTTCTTGAAGGATCTTTTGGTATCAAATTAGGTCCACTTTTAATTTCGTCTAAGCTGCTATTGAGACACGGCTGGGGTGTGAGCGTATTTCCATGCATTGCACAGTCATCTCTAGTAGAATAAGAAGAATTTGTTGCACATAGCAGATCTTATGTATCAGATCTCTTGAATGGTCTCCCTTCCTCATCATATACTATTCAAAAAAAGTAGGGGATATTTGATTTTGGGGGCATAATACTAAAATATGCAAATGACTACGAAAAAAGTCACTATAGAACCTAACAGAAGAAACATTTCCAGTTACATGTGACGCCCAAACGCACCAATAGCTACCGCATGGAATGCAGGTGATGCTTGGGATCATCATGGGGGTCCAACCCAAGATTTGCACGACTCTGACTTTGAATGTTACAGTCATTGTGGCATTGAATTCCAGGGTGGAAACATCAGTTTAATTGTTTTAGTGACCAGAAAACAAATTTTGATATGCGTCGGCTTACCCAAAATGAAAGGTTACGTGCCCTTGGCATGCTACAGATCGGCACAACACAGGCGGTTGTGGCGCGGACGATGAATGTTTCTCAGTCTGTCATAAGCAGGCTATGGTCCAGATACCGTGATACACAATCTGTACAGGACAGACCACGCTCAGGTCGACCAAGGGCGACAACTCAAGCCCAGGATCGATTTATCCGTACCTTGGCCTTGAGAAATCGTGTCATCACAGCAAATCAGATCAGCGCTTGTCTTCAAACAGACACTGGTGTGAGAGTGAGTGGCCAGACGATTCGGAATCGACTGCATAGGGGTCACCTTCGCGCCCGACGTCCTCGCGTGATCCCTTGTTTGAGAGATCATCACATTCAGGCAAGACGTCGTTGGTGTAGGGATCGTCAACACTGGGATAATCGACGCTGGAGCAATGTGATGTTTTCAGATGAGTCAAGGTTCACTGTTGATTTTTTGGACAGACGTAGGAGGATGTGGCGTCGTCGAAACGAGGGCTTCCAAGACGTTAACGTCATCAGACATGATCGATTTGGGGGTGGTTCTGTTATGGTGTGGGGAGGCATCACTGTTGCTGGAAGAACGGCTTTACATGTTGTTGCAGGGCGTGTTACAGGCCAGTACTACCGGGACAACATCTTGGCAGTCCATGTTGTGCCGTTCGCACGACGTCATGGCCGCCGTTTCATCTTCCAGGATGACAACGCAAGATGTCACAGGGCCAGGATCGTTACAGGTTACCTCCAACAACAGAACATCACCACATTACCTTGGCCAGCACTGAGTCCCGACCTCTCTCCCATCGAGCATGTCTGGGACATGCTTGGACAGAGGTTACGTCAACGTCAACAACGTCCTGCCAATGTCCAAGAACTTGCTGCTGCGTTGCAACAGGAATGAGACAATCTGGACCAAAATGACCTTAGACGTCTCATTAGGAATATGCCACGTCGGATCAATGCTTGTTTGGCAAACAGAGGAGGATTTACCCGTTACTGACTTGGTTGTGATGCTGTGGTAACTTTGCTGTTTGACCCCGGGTATCATTTTAATCTTATAATGGTCAGTCTGTGCCTTACTTAGTCTAACGATCATTTGGAATAAATCGATGAATGTGAACTTCATTTCATTTTGTCATTTGTTTCTTCGTCAGTTTCATTAGGTGACTTTAATAACACTTAAAAATCAAATATCCCCTACTTTTTTTGAATAGTATATTTGGTTAACATTCAAATTTTCTTTTCGGATTAGCTGCTGTTGGGACATTGCTTGGCTATGTCTAGTAGAACAAGGAGATTATTATTTCACATTACATATATTAGGTATTCATAACAAAACACAACACAAGGTATATATGGATATAACTTCTTCTCTATTATTTAATAACGACGTTTCGTAACATATACAGGTCACGTTTTCAAGTTAATGATAAATATCCTGCTGTTGTTGTTGTTTATACATATTATAGCTTACACCAGCTTAATTAATAATAACAAGAAACCATTATAATAATTATCAGTACCTAAAATAACAAAACATAATACAAACAATAATAATAATAATGCTAACTAACCCTTAGTGGGATGATACCAAGTAATCAGTACTAAAGATCAAAGACCACATTGATAGGGTTTCACCATAAAAATATATTACAAACTTTAATAATAATAACTGACCCCTAGTAGGGCAATAACAGGTAATCAGTCCTAAAGATCAAAGCCCAGCCTTAATAGGGTTTCACCCCAAGGTTTGTTCTCACTTTCCCAGCAGATTAACCCTATTAATTAAGCGGATTAGGGATTAGTTATAGATTAGTGAGTTATACTCTGTTTTAATTATTGCCTGACCAGTTCAATTTAACCTATGTCATGTATGAACTATAAATCACAATATGGAAATGGAGGCGTTTCACGTCCAAAGAAAAGAAAATACAGGTACATAGAATTAAACAGAAGAATACATGATGAAAAACAAAGATTATTAACTGGTTTGATGACTTTATATGAATACGGAAATTCGATATCACACTTAGTCGGATTTTAAATATACATGTACAATACTAAATTTGTTAATAAAATAACTTGTATGTAAAGTAGTTAATATTGATACGAAAAATATATATGTACATGCTAAATTTGTTAATAAAATAACTTTTATATAAAGTGGTTAATATTGATATGAAAAAGACTATAGTTTTAACACCATTGTTACCCTAATTAGTACTGGTCTAATGTTTCTACCTGGAAAATAATAGCTGCTGGGAAAGTGAGAACACCCCCACCACAACACATGATTGTTCATCAGACCAACATTACTAATCACAACTGTTAATTTAGATATAGGCATTAATAAGGATAATATAAGTTTCAAATATACCTTGTGTTGTGTTTTGTTATGAATAGTTAACCGTGCTTTTAGATGTCATTTAAAGAATTTATATTAGGTATGCCGAGTATAAATATATCTACGTAATATATAGGTTACTGTACTTTGTACCTATACAGTTATGATAGGCACATTAATCATTTTGCATTTACTTTGCTAAAGTTACGTTTTTATACGCCCACATTGAAATGTGGTCGTATATTGTCGTCGCCCCCGTCCTTCCGTCGGTCCGGCGTCCACAATTGCTTGTAGACGCTCTAGAGGCTAAAGTTAATATCCGATTGTCTTTAAATTTATACAAAGTGTTTATGGTCATGAGACGAAGAAGCCTATTGTTTTTCAGCGATTTCCGATAATAACTGTTAGAGTTATGGCCCTTGATCACTTCAAAAAATCTTTTGGACGCTCTGGAGGCTAAAGTTAATATCCGATTGACTTTAAATTTATACACAGTGTTTAAGGTCATGAGACGAAGAAATATATTGATTTTCAGCGATTTCCGATAATTTCTGTCAGAGTTATGGCCCTTGATCACTTTAAAAAATCTTATGGACGCTCTAGAGGCTAAAGTTAATATCCGATTGACTTTAAATTTATACATAGTGTTTAAGGTCATGTGACGACGAATCCTATTGATTTTCAGCGATTTCAGATAATTACTGCCAGAGTTATGGCCCTTGATCACTTCAAAAAATCGTGTGGATGCTCTAGAGGTCAAAGTTAATATCTGATTGACTTTAAATTTATACACAGTGTTTAAGGTCGTGAGACAAAGAAGCCTATGGGTTTTCAGAGATTTCCAATAATTGCTGCCAGAGTTATGGCCCTTGATCTCTTCAAAAAATCGTGTGGACGCTGTAGTTAATACACAGAGTTTAAGGTCTTGAGACGAACAAGTATATTGAGTTTCAATGAATTTTTATAACTTGAACAGCTAAATCCAGGATATTAAGTGTTTCGTATACTAAACGTTAGCATGGAGGAGAACTTTATCAAAGCCAAACAAATTCTAATGATTTTCTGATAATTACTTAATGAGTTGTTACTTTTAATCAGATTGTAGAGTATTATAAATGTTTCATTACCGAAAAAAGTAAAATATGCGACAACTCTGGTTGACTGCCCGGACGATTTAGCTGCTGTGGGCGTATGTTTCGTTGTCTGGCAACCTATCTTTAAATTTGTAGTTGCCTTTCTATGGTTTTTATCATCACTATTTTATGGATTATTTGTTAACAGGCTGATATTGTTATTAAATTTTGATTACATGTATATTAAATTAATTTCTTTTGTTTATGTCCTAAATATATGGCTGGCGTTTATCAGGGTGTCGATATTTGCTTATTAGCCGTCTTTTTGCCAAGATTTAGCATTATTTTGTCCAGAAGTGGAATTTTATCGAAAGTCACAAATTGTTGAGTTATCCCCCTTTTGCAGTCAAACACTTGAAATCTTGTAGGTAGACTTCTAAATGCAATTTTGGTGATAGGCTTGATTGGGACATAAAGATGAAACTTCGCCGAATGTATGGAATCTTGTTTGATAGCTAGCATAGACCTTTTTTATGTTGAAAGATGCATCGAAAATAGAAAAACGCTTGATAAAGTATTTTATATTATTTAAAGTCCTATATTTGCCCGTATGTTGGTTATTATCACTATTAAGCAACATCCCAATTATGTGCTATTATATGTTAATAGACTGATATTGTAATAATGTTTGTTTGAATTATAACTATGTTTTGATTATATCTATACATATTTGTACTAATTTCCTTTCTATATGCCTAAATATGTGCCCCGTGTCAGACAGGCTATCGATATTTGTTTTATTATCCGTCTTGGGAGATTTATCTTTGATATCATTTTATCAAGAAATGGAATTTTATCAAAAGTAACAAATTGTTGAGTTATCCCCCCTTTTACAGCCAAACCTTGAAATCTTGTGTAGGCAGAAGCACCAAGACAGAGTACGTATTGAATGTCTGATATTATCATAGTTTGAATTTTATATTTGTGTCTGCTGTATCCAAGTTGCTCTAACAAAGGTAACAGGATACATATCTTGGCCCATCTGCAGAATGTAGTATATGCTTATTATCAGTAGAACACCGCGTACCTTCTCATTTGTTGATGAAATTTATATAAAAATGTAAATGTTGATTTTTAATAAAACAAATATTCTAAAGCAAAGAATGTATGCAAATTGAAATATTTCTGAATGATTTATTAGTATGGTTCACATGGATGTGACAAAAAGTTTTCAAAACATTATACTTTGTGCATATAAACAGGCATAAAATTCTTGCTTTACAATATATAAAACCTGTGTTTGTTAGCAGTTGGAAGAAAGAAGACAAAGAGTAAGTTTGTTCTGTTGATGCAAGATAATAACTTATAATTGGATTTATTTTTAAAAGGTATCACCAAATTCTGTTCTGCACCGATTACACTACTGAAGACCGGCATGTGCCATTTGTTGTGCTATGAGGGGAAATTTTGCCCAGACAGAGGTGCTACGGCCTAGTCGTGTATCTAATTCCAACTGCCAAAGGATCTTTTATGTGCACGCCAATGTGTACAGGGTACCTCGATTTTCCACCCCATCTAAACGAAAACTTAACTTCCCAGGCCCTCCATCATGAAAATTCTCTAGTAAAATCCTTTTAAAACTTAATGACGATAAACCAGAATACTTGCTCGAAATATTGGTGTCATTTTTGATTGTAGATTATTCATGGAATCGGAAACTAATGATATTTATAAAATTGGTCATTTTAATGTACATTATGTTTGTAAAATTTATAAAAACTGTTGATACTACCAAAACCTTAATTCTCTTGTGACATCGTGTATTTCTTATTTAACTGGATTATTATGGTATTCCTGCTAAACATTTCGATAAGCTTGAAAAACTTCAAATCTCTGCTGCTAGAATAATATCAGACACTTTCTGTCCGTGACCACATTACATCTGTCCTCTTTCAATTGCATTGGTTAACAGTTGTATGTAGAACAGAATGTCAGATTTTACTTTTAAATGCTTAAGTAATTTAATATTGGTCCTTATTTGTCAGATATTTTACAATTTTATAAATCTAATGGTTGTTTAATTTCTGCTTCTGGTGAATATCCTGTTGTCGTTGTTTCTTTTATGCTTCTGATGAATATATCTTCTTGTTGACTAAAAGCTACCTTGGAATCTCGGGGCAAGGATGCGTTTTCAGTGGCCTTGGTGGCAAGACAAACTCTCGAATAAACTCTTATAAACTATGCATAATTGTCAGTCCCTGTCCCCTTTTGAACATCTGCTTTAGACCCATCCTTTTATCGCGGTGTCCAATTTACTTGTTCAGTTTTATCATTTCATTTGGTTTTGGTTTTATATTTTATTTGTCATTTTATAGTTTGTGTGCGTGTTATATATTTTTTTTTATGCTTGTCACTTACTGTTTTAATTTGACTTGTTGTAATTATTGTAAAGCACTACTGAACACTTCTGGCAAAAGCAACTCTATATTAAAACATGTATTATATAATGATAGTAACCATTACACAGAATATTTAAACTTCACACATTTTATTACTTGAAGTTACAAATCTATATTTTACCTATACATATTACTGTTTTATAAATGTGATTGGAGTAATACTCTCCTTGTTTTACTAAATATTGAACTTTAGCTGTATATGAAAGGGACATGAAAAAATGTCTGTATGATAAACTAATTATTTGAAGGATTTCATTAACATATTTATAATTATACTTCAGATTACAACACTACATACTGTAATTAACACTTGGACTTGTGAAAAGAACCGTTTGCCTATGTGCATTATATTTTTGGACCTTTGGGTGCCGCATCTTAAGGCCCTGCCTCAACATCAGTTTATCATTTATTATTAATTTCAAATACAAAATGTCTTAATTGGCTTTACAATCTATTTCAGTGCTACTTAACAGCCCACAACGGTTCTTTGTGCGTAAGTATATATTCGCCTTTTGATGTCTGATATTGCGTTAACTCATAAAACATGTGACATTTTTAATAATGAAAAATAATGTGTCTGCTCTTCTATCAAGTTTATAAATAACATCTGGACATTGAAATTTGAGTTTATTATAGGCTAACATTGTATCTGATTGTTTTTAATTTTAACAGTTTTGTTTTACATTTTTTTCAGAAGCAGCTTAGACTTTTGTTTTACCAATTCCTATGAAGATCCGAACTTTTTATTTTTTGGGGGGTTGACTGCTCCCCTTCAAGAAAGCAATTTTATATAACATTTTCTATTCGGGTTTACTGCTGCCCTTTAAGAAAGCAATTTTACAAATAAATATATATATATCAAATATTTATAGATAAAAATTAAGTCTCGTAATAGACACTATTTTATAAAAAGTAGAAAAGAAGAGGACGAGGGTGTTAATATATACATTTATGTAATACCAAGGGAGATAACTTCATTTAGAGTGGAACGATATTAACTAAAAAGACAAAAAAAAGGGAGACTACCGTACCGTTTAAATTTTAAGAATTGGCAACGAAAATAGGGGAGGTAACTGCCTTTTAATTTAAGAGGTGATTAACAGGAAAGAAAATTGAAGGAAGTTTATTGCAATCATTAAAATACGCCTTTTTAATTCAGAGTTTTCTAAATAATTGATAAATATTTTGACGGTGATAAAAATGGCACGAAAAAAGAGATTTAATCCAATAGAAAACTTGAGGAGAAAGAAAGACGAAGAGAATGAAGAAAATATATCTAAAATTTCAGATGACAACTACAATTCCGTAAAAGCTGAGATATAGTTATCCGTTCTCCAGGTAAAGAATTTAATGATACACCCACTTTGCCAAGTTAAGTTGAAACTTTTGTAGATCCAATTGTGTCCAATATTGAAGGTGAAATTCTAGCATGTGAGGTTAACATGAAAGATCCAATTTTAGCTATTTACCATCAAGGAAATCCATTATTCGGTAGATTTAGTGGTAGCCAGTGTGTTGCTATGAGCGCCATGTCTATGTTGTTCACTAAAGTAAAACCTTTAGAAAGTTGGAATAGGGCTGACTTGGACAGTATAATAATAGCCGGTAATGAATTATATGCTTCTCTTCAGTCGATGTCATCAATTAACAAGAGATACATATTGGTATCGGAACTTCCAGATAAAATAGAAAAATTTGGTAAAATATTTAGTCTCAATATCAGCGATGATTCATATGTCGGATTATTATGGTCCAGAAATGCAAGTGGAATAGATGACATAGTTATGAACTTATTTGAAGCCCTGCAAACTAGTCTGTTAATGCACACATCATGCTTTGTTACATTTGGCGGAAATACATTTGCAATAATGAAACGCTTGAATACATTTTCTATTTTTGATTCACACAGCAGAAGTAATAGAGGAATGTTATCTGAGAATGGTAGATGCATACTTTTACATGTTAGAGATATTACAGAAGTCTATCAACTCTGTAACGAACTAACTTTTTCTCTGAACCTAGGTCCACAAACTCAATTTAAAATAACAGGTATTAACATTGATATTTTAACCGATTTATGTACACCAGATATACCCCAGTCTATGGATCGAGAATGTGTAATTATTTCAGATGATGACAACATATTTCTCTCTTGTAATGATCATTTTAAGGATATTTCAATAGATTTAACAGAACCTGATGACGATATTATTATCTCTCAAGTGGAATCGAATTCATTTAATTTTAATCCAATGTCATTAGCTAGTAAAAGAAATATTTGTTCACAGCTTGGTCTGCCAGCTAACTCAAATGAAAACATTGTAAGTACGTGTCTATTAACGAAACCCTCAGAAATAAAATCAATTATTGGAGATGGCAATTGTTTTTTTAGATCTATATCGTATGCTTTAACAGGCAAAGAAAATCACCATAGAAAGATTAGACTTGCCGTTGTAAAGCACCTTAAGACCCATGCCGCTTTATTTAAACAGTATCTAAGACCTGGTTACACCTCCGTACTTGACTATATTACTAGATCACGCATGAACTACGTTAAAAGTTGGGCCTCTGAAATAGAAATATTTGCTGCAGCAGATTTACTTGAAACTGACATATATACCTACAGTAATAATAACTGGTTAAAATTTTCTAGATTACAACACAAGGGGGATAATTCAATGATTGGAGCAATATATATTAATCATCTGAATGGAATACATTATGAAGTCGTAATGGATGTTATGAAAGATTTTCGTTTAGTCCAACAACAAGCTTATGAAGTAAGTAATGATTGTACTGCTTCAGATTACGAACAAACACCAAACGTGCAATACACTGATACCGACAATGAAACAGAAAACTTGTTCAAACAGAATTCATTCTCTCAGGGTAAAAGCAGGAAGAGAAAAAAGATGTACAAAATTCAGAAGAAATGTAGTTAGTAAAGCAAAGACAATAAAAGAATCTAATAATTTAAATGTGGAGCAAATGTCAGAAATAAGTAATGATTATGATACTCAGTCACTTCACGAACCCGTTGATCAAACTCCATCACATTTAGCTCAAAACAGAAAAAGAGGAAACAATTGGAGATCTCACAAATTAGCAAAGAAATCTAAAAATATGAATGAAAAACTAACGTCTGATCATGATACCTCTTGTAATCGTTATAGAAATGATAGAAGTTTTAAACGAAATGTTAAATCAATCTTGAAAGTTAAATCAAAAGTACGATATCATGGGGATGCAAAGTACATGAATAAAATCAAGGAGCGAAGTAAAGATCAATATAATAATAATCCAGTTTTTACTTAATATGTCAAAGAATGCATTGTATTTAAATATAGGACCAATGAAAATCATAGAAATCTTATTAAGCGACTTATCAATGATAAATATAGGAATAACTTAAGACACAAAAATAAAGTTAAACAGCAAAGCTCTGATAAATATAGAACTAATTTAAAGTATAAAAATATAGTAAAACAGCTTAGCACTGATAAATATAGAAGGGATAAAAATCATAAGAACAAAATAATTCACCAGAATAAACAAAGAAAATTACAAAAACAGATAGAGATGTCGGACATTGAAAAAGTTCACGAAGAGTTTAAAAAAGAGTATATCTGCTGTGTATGTCACAGATTATTGTTTAAAAACCAAGTAAATTCTTGCAATGAGAAATTATATAATAAAGATGATAAAGTCAAGAGAGTAGCAACCCAGTGTATCACTAAAACATATTTACACGAATGTTCTATTGATTGTATAGATAACTGTGACTATCCCGAAGGTTATAAATCGTTGTGGATTTGTTTTACTTGCGATTCTAAAATCAAATCTGGTAAAATACCTGCAGAAAGTATTACAAACAATTTAGATCCTGGCCATATACCACAACAGCTCGCATGTTTAAATAGTCTCGAGACACATTTAGTCGCTTTAAATATACCTTTCATGAAAATGGTTAATTTAGCAAAGACACAACAGTTTAAAGTCAGTGGAGAAACTGTGTGTATTCCTAACAATATTAATGAAGTGACCAAGGTTTTACCCAGATCTGAAGGTTCTGATCAGCTCATTAGACTGAAACTTAAAAAAAGAATTACACATAAAAGCTATTATCAATATGAATTTGTTAACAAGTCGAAATTAAGAGATGCTTTACTTTTTTTGAAGGAAAATAACCAATATTATACAGAGGTTGAATTTGACAAAAACTGGAATTTTGAAACAGAAACACAAGGTAAGGGAGAAAACTCCAATTTGGAACAGTTAAAACCTGACACTCTAAACAACTCTGATGCAATAGAAAATGAAACTGATAGTTTACCAGACATAGATGTCCCACTTGATGAGTTACATAGACTGTTGACACCTGCTGCTTTAAGTAATTCTAAGACAAGAGAAGACGACACTGATAGCTTACCAGACATAGATATGCCACTTGATGAGTTACATGGACCATTGTTAAGTACGTGTTTGCAACCTGTTGATCTTGCACAAGAGATTTTAGACAACACTGATAGTATATTTTCTATTTCTCCAACAGAAAATAAAAATCCTGTAAAGATTTTAACAGACAAAACGAATGAAGCTATGTGTTTTCCGACCCTATTTCCAACTGGACAAAATACATTTGCTGATAATCGAGATGAACGAATCACTCTAGGTCGTTATTTACACTGTCGCCTTATGAACGTTGATAACCGATTTGCTAAAAATACAGATTACATCTTTTATGCTCAGTATTTATATGAACTCAGTCAAGTTGTCTCAAGTGTCTCCATCGCTTTACGCAAAACAAAATCAGGTGGTAATAGAATAACAGCCGATATGCTTTGAAAAATATTCTGAAATGCGATAATGGCTATCGATTTTTGAAATCAGTACGAGGTTCACCCAGCTATTGGAAGACTACACAATCAGATCTGTTTGCTATGCTTAGACAACTTGGAATCTGTACTTTTTTTATTAGTTTTTCTTCTGTCGAGCTCAGATGGACGTCCTTCATTGAGGTAATTCTTAGACAACAAGGTGATAATAGAAAAGCTAGTGATTTGAATTGGGCCGAGAAACAAGAAATACTTAGAAGCAATCCGATAACTATAGCTAGAATGTTCGATCACAGGTTTCATTATTTCTTAAAGAATTTTATCATGTCAAAAGCTGAGCCTATTGGTAAAGTAAAAGATTATTTCTATCGCATCGAATATCAAATGCGCGGAAGTTGTCACGTACACATGTTATTATGGATAGAAGATGCACCCGTACTTGGTAGAGACCCTGACAGTAAAGTTGTTGAATTTGTAAATAAATACATAACATGTAAAATGCCAAACATTTCAGATGATCCAGAACTACACGAAATTGTATCCAGTGTTCAAATGCACAGTAAAAAGCATTCAAAGTCTTGTAAAAAGAAAAATACGGTATGTTGATTTAATTTCCCTAGACCACCCTCTGACGAAACCTTTGTTTGTAGAACTGTAGACATGAACAAAAGTGATAATCATCAACCCAGAACGGACGAAATTAGCAATGATCAGGCTAAGACAATCCTAGAATGCATAATGAAGGCCATTTCAGACCCCGATAAGAATTATGATTCTATTGATGATTTATATACTGATCTTGATATCACTCAAGAGTTATTTGTAAAAGCATGCGAAAAGCTAACAAAGAAAAACAATCTAGTTCTTAAAAGAGACCACAAAGATGTATGGATAAATCAGTATAATCCTGACTTACTAAGGGCATGGAACGCTAATTTGGACAAACAATATGTATTTGATGCCTACAGTTGTATTGTATACATTGTGTCATATATATCAAAGTCTGAAAGAGAAATTGGTTTATTACTAGGCGATGCTCACAAAGAAGCTGTTGAAGGTAATTTGGATGCTAAAAGTGGTCTAAAAAAGATTTCAAGTACATATTTACATAGTAGAGAGGTTTCGGCACAAGAGGCAGCATATCGTGTGTGTAATCTACGTCTTGAAGAAACATCCAGAAAAGTAGTATTTATACCGACAGGTGAGAATAATATCCGACTGACACTACCTTTATCTATTCTTAAAAGTCGGGCAAATGAAGGAACGCTAACGGATAATAACATGTATCAAACTAGCATTGTTGATAGATATAGGGCACGACCAGATGGCATTCAATTCGATTATATGTGTATAGCTCAGTTCTGTTCTGAATATAGAGTCATGGCTAAGAGCGAGAAAATTGATGTTGATCGTGAAAATAACCCTGCATATAAACTTAAAGGTGACCTTGGTTATATCATAAAACGTACAAGAACTAGTCCTGCTGTAATACGTTACGCTAGATTTTCAATTACAAAAAATCCAGAGCTTTTTTATCTCAGTAGTCTACAACTTTTTCTGCCTTATCGACAAACCGAACAGCTTAAGCCCCCTCCTTTTGAAACGTACGAAGATTTCTATAAATTTGGATCTGTGAGATATTATAATGATGTTGAACTAGTGAGAGAAATTGTTAATAACAACCGTGAACAATATGAGAAAGATGCAGTTAATATTGAAATGGCACAAGAAATCTTTGAGAAATTCGGACCTTTAGACGATGCATGGGCAAATATTTTTGTCGAAACAGAAGTTGATCGTTTAGAATGTATAGAATTACAAGAAAATGATACAATTAATGAAGATGACGACGACCCTGTCGAGATACCAGATTTATTAGGCAATAGAAAATCAGCTAAGAAAGATAGGCATAAAGAAAAATCTGACACAGTTATCTCCCATTCACAAGCCATACCTTTATTAAGATCATTAAATAAGTTACAATCACAAGTATTTTACAAAGTACGACAATTCTGTCTAGATAAAATTCATAAAAAAAACCAGAACAATTCATGCTATTTTTAACAGGTGGTGCCGGTAGTGGAAAGAGTCATATCATCAAATGTATGTATTATGAAGCATCAAGATTATTAGCCAGAATTAGTGACAGTCCCGATGACACAACAGTTGCTATAATCTGTCCGACTGGCGTATCGGCGTTTAACATCTCATCAAGTACATCTACGATCCATTCGCTTTTTAGTATACCGATTCATATAAAGTTGCCTTACATAGGATTGTCCTCAGATAAAGTTAACACACTTAGATCTAAATTAGGTAATCTAAAAATTCTGATAATTGATGAAATATCCATGGTTGATCATAAACTATTATGTTACATACACGGTAGATTAAGACAAATCAAACAAACACCTGATCATGTACCATTTGGTATTGTTTCTATTATTGCAGTTGGAGATTTTTACCAGTTACCTCCCGTGAAAGGCAGAGCTCTGTACAATGATAATGAAATGGTTAATCTGTGGCAAGATAATTTTAAACTTGTTCAACTGACGGAAATAATGAGACAGAGGGATGATTTGACATTTGCACAAGCACTAAATAGAATACGCACAAAAAAGAATTCTGATGAAATGTCCGTAGATGATGTTAATTTGTTCAGTAGTAGGGTTACAGGTGAAGAATCTGATGCAGTGCATATAGTTTCTACAAATAAGCAGGTAAATGAAATTAATTTAAAATTCTTACACAGTAAATGTCCAGATACCATAACCATTGCTGCAAACGATTATTCAAAAGATGCTAGAACAGGTAAAATGAAGAAATTGGAGAAATATCTGACTCGTAACGTAGATTCTAGTTTACCTGACGTATTAGTAATTGGTATTGATGCAAGAGTTATGTTAATTAAGAATTTGAATGTTAGTGATGGTCTTACTAATGGTTGTTTTGGTAAAGTAACTTATATCACAATGGATAATGATAAACCTAAAATAATATACGTTAAGTTTGATGACGGAAGAGTCGGGACTATTTTACGTAGAGAAAATAAAAGATCAAATGATGATATACCAGAAGGCAGTACTCCTATTGAGATACAAGAAGAAAAAGTCAATTATCGTGGCGACATAAGGAGACAATTTCCACTTAAACTTAGCTATAGTACAACGGTGCATAAAGTACAAGGTTTGATTCTCAATTCTGCAGTTGTATCACTAAAGAAAATATTTTCACCAGGTCAGGCGTACTTGGCGTTGAGCCGAGTCACATCTTTAGAGGGTTTAATTATTAGAGATTTTGATGAATCAATCAATAAGATGATATTATATTTAGAACCTCAGGTAGAAATACTGAAATATTGCTGTTTAATGTAGAGGGATTAATGCAACATTATGAAGACGTGAAGAATGATTATAGGTTTACCCAGGCTGACTTTATCTGTTTAACAGAAAAGTGGATCTCCCTAATAGCAGAATGTAGAAACTTTAAATTTGATGGCTATACATTATTTAATCAACCTAGACATACATGTTATGATAACTCTAATATATATGACACATTAAAATCAATGAAAAACGGTGGCGTTGGTATTTATTATAGCAATATGAGACATTGTAATATACATAGATTAGGTATCTTTAATATAGAACATGTTGTATTTAATATACCTGATATTAATCTTACTGTAGTTGTTATTTACCGACCTAGCTGTTATAAAGCTGATTTATTCATTCCTAATTTACAGATTTTATTGACAGAGTTACACAACAATGGTGGTGATATGATTGTAATGGGTGACTTCAATCAGAACCTTTTGGATGGAAATTCATCCATTGCAAGATGTATGTCAGAGAATGGTTTTACGCAACTTGTAAATGTTGTAACAACAACAGGTGGGACTCTATTAGATTTAGTTTTTGTTAAATATTTAGATCAGAGTAAAGTTCACTTAAACCTTGTTTCAACATATTTCAGCTACCACGAATGTATCAGAATAGGATTAGATGACTGATGATAAAATGATTCAAACAAATAATAGCCTACACGATGTGTGCCCATTACCTCCCTTTAATAGTTCTCAAACTGGTCTGTAAATGAAATGAAATGGGGTTTAACGTCCTACTAACTGTTCCCAAAGATGGTATTGTATCAACCTATTTCAGTTTACAATGTATGTATCAGAATAGGATTAGATCGTTGATAATGAATTGACTTGAAAATACTTCAGAATAGCGAGTCATCACATATTCTGTCAATTGTCTCCCTTGGGTCATATCGTCTTGAATTTTATATGAAATTTATTACAGAATTTGCTAAAAAGAGATTTTTTTATTTACTGAAATTGTAAAGATATGTATTGTATGTTTGCTAAATTAATTAAAGAAATTGTACATATATGTAGGCTATTATATGCTATACTATAATATGTCTAAATTTATTACAGAAATTGTGAAGATATTCATTGAAACAAGTGAACAATTACCTCCCTTTGATAGTATCATCTTGAACTCGGAAACAGACATCAAGTTCATCTTTTACAGAATTGTTCTTTACAAAAATTGTATAAAGATCAACTATATTTATTACAGAAATTGTAATGGTATGTAATATATTCCATACTGTAATTTTATTATATTTATTAAAAAAATTGTAATGGTATGTAATTAATATATTTTATACTGTAATTTTATTACAGAAATTGTACTACACTTTTTTTTAACAGAAAATGTGAAAGTATATTATATACCGCCAACTAAACAGATATAACAGATATAATTTGGATTAATTATAGGGAGATGTTTGGAGTTTGTTTTATTTATGCCTCATAAATTGTTCTATAGTTCATTATTTTATTTTTTATTTATTAAAACATTTGTAGATATCTTATAAATTATATCTCTGGTTTGTTTTTTGATGGTTTTAAAAGTATGTTGAACTCTAGTATCAAATATATTAAGATTTATCGCAGAATGTAGAAACTACCACGAATGTATCAGAATAGGTTAGATGACTGATGATAAAATGATTCAAACAAATATTACCCTACACAATGTGTGCCAATTACCTCCCTTTAATAGATTTCAAAGATGGTCTTATGTATTGATATATAAGTGTAAATTGTTTTTTCAAATATATGTTGTACGTGTCTAATCTCGTGGGTTTTCTCCGGGTCCTCCGGTTTCCTCCCACTGCTAAAGACTCCTACGCGCAAGCGAATTATGTAAATAAAATTAAACAATGTGTTAGTCTCGAAATGACCTAGTTTGTGTCGAGTGGACGTTAAACCCATTTCTCTCTCTCTCTCTCTCTTTCAGATATATGTTTATTATATCAAATATGTTTAAATAACTAGTTTACATAGTTTTCAATTTCGTTTGCTTTAATAAGTTGTCAGATACAAAATACAAATGTAGTAATTTTTAAATATAATGCCCGCTTTGAGGCATTATATTTAAAAATTACTCCATTTGCTTAGTTATCAATATCGTTAGCTTTCATGATCTGTCATCTACAAGATACAGATTATGGGTAAAGTGATATAAACTGATATAACCTGATATCTTCAAACATTTGTCTGAAGATATCAGGCTATATTTTCAAATATCAGATTTCTCTGATATTAAATAGATTGGAACGGTATGCCACATTTCTATTTAATTTAAAAATGGAGGATTGAAGCTTAGCTTTGAACCACCAACTACGTTTGTTGCAATTATTGCACATGTGTTGTCTGTCTTTAATGACTAACTTGATGAAATTGGCAGATGATGTCCCTTTTCACGCCTGATGCATATTACTTTCAGTAAATATATGTAAAAGCATCTAGTTGAATAATGAAGATATACTGGAGATATTCAGAGATATTCACTTGTTTTGACCATTGATGGTTATATAACATATAAAAATACCATTAATAATGTTCCATCTATTTGAAATATTTAATTGTTGTATGTATTGATATAAGTGTACATTTTTTATTCAAATATAAGTTTTTTTCATCAAATATGTTTAAATATTTTGTTAAATAACTGGTTTACTTATAGTTATCAATATGCTTATGTTGTCATCTACAAGAAATATTTAAAGTGTAAACTGATGCAATCTGATATCTTTAGACAAAGGTAATATTTAAATACAATACCCCTATATATATATACGATGCCTGCTTTTACTACTTCCAGATGTTTATGCCATAACTTAATCTAAGTTTTTAATTGTATTATTTAATATAAGTGTAAATGTTATTTAAATACATATTTATTATATCAAATATGTTTAAATATTTTGTTAAACATACCTATTGGAGGTCTATCCTTATGCGTGAAGTGTTATATGAACTATAAATTAGACATTTATTTACATAAAAGACCTCTTGATGACATCTTATGTGTCGGTTTTTCATTGGATTTAAATCCGTTCTGCTGCTCCAGTCATTCATGATTAAATCCAAAATGGATAACCAAGACTATTTTTTTTTTTATCGTACCGACTTAAGTAATCGAGATTAGGTCTAAAAATTCAATTGCTTATATCACGGTAGAGCAATATGACTGAAATTTTTAGCATATCCCCTTTACATTATCTTGTTTTTAACTATTATAGTTAGAAGTGCTAACTCATAATCTAATTTTTCATAATGTATTTTTAAATAACTGGTGTACTTACAGTTATCAAGGGGGATCACATGGCTAAGTGGGTAGGACGCTGTAAATATTTGTACTATGTGAAGCTAGAAAACCTTCAAAAATATGTTTTTAAACCTTATTTAATAACTCTTTCACATGTATCTGTATAAATATGTTTAGTATATTTTTGTTTATTCATGTATGACATATCTGTATATATTTAAATATCTGAATAAATATATTTACAAGAAAAAAAAAAAAAAAAAGGACGCTGGCTCGCTAGCCTGGAGGTCGGGTGTTCGAACCCTGCATTGACTGAGAAAGTTCATCCACATTTTCCGGTGTGGTTTCCCCTTGTCAGTGATTCCGGACAGAGGACCTGACAAGGACAGCTGTCTAGTCGTTCGGATGGGACATAAAACCGAGGTCCCGTGTACACATTGGTGTGCACGTAAAAGATCCCTTGGCAGTTGGAATTCGATATAAGAGTAGGCCCTAGCGCCGCTGCCCGGGCAAAATCTCCCTCATAGCACACTGTATGACGTATGCTGTCTTCATTAGCCCAGTTAAGGAGCAGAACAGTAGGACGTTAAACCCCATTTCATTTCATATACTGCTTTGCTTTAATACGTTGTCAGCTACTGGTGTAATCTTAGTTGACAATGGCCTCTGTTTAATTGTCCTTTTTTTAGATGCATGTATCTTGAAATGATTTATATTATATTATCAAAATAGTCTACAAGAATTATAGCAATATTTTAATACAATGGCTAGATGTTATCTCAAAAGTTTGTCAATTATCCGAGTTAACAATGGCTTCAATTACTTTTTAATAAATCTTGTCAATTATCATCAAGTTCGTAATTAACAGCAATTCATGATCTGTGGCAACAAGAGATATTCCCGAATTTATTAAGTTCTTACCAATATTATTATTTATCTTTGATTTATAAAAATCTTTTTTTATGTTTATCATGTGTCATTGGTTTAAAGATATGTATTGTGATCAATTGTAACCCGAAATTCAGCCATCATGATATTATGTAATTATGTAATAAAACTAACACATTTAATTTGATTTGTTCTTTAATAATGACACCAAGAAACTAATTAAATGAGGACAAGTAATTTGCTTCAAGCATATTAAGAATTACAGAATATTAGCTTCATTGAATAGGGCATAAGTTGTCTATGGTTCTTATTTGTATCGACTGTGTAGTCCATGCGTATATATGATGGACCAGCGCCAACATTACTATTCGACTTGCAACAACAGCTATAACCCAGACACGTTCAACGTGGTACTTGATATTAAATAATATTAGTATTTATTGTTGGTAATGGGGCATTAATCGTTCCTGATAATGGGACATCAGAGGTAATGAACAGGGTCATACGCCATACAGTAAGTTATATGGATTCCAATTGCCTAGAGTTCTTTTACCTTTACGGCAATGTGTTCACGGGATGTCGTTTTGCCGTCCCATCCGAATAACTATACATTGTCGCATGCCAGTCCCTATGTTCTCCACCACTGACAAGGATGAACTACATCGGCCCACGCAGGGATCTAACACCAGACCACCAGGGGGGTTGCATGGCCAAATGGTTAGCATGTGCACGCTGTATCATACATAAGGCCTGTCATTGAGTCAACTGGCGTGGTTTCGAATCCCCGATTATACGTGACAAGGAGTAGGGTCGCCTGTCCAATTTCGTGGGGTTTCTCTGGATCCTCCGGTTTCCATCCATTGCTAAAGTCTAAAGATCCCTTTGCGCAAGCGAATTATTGAAATAAAATTAAACCATATGTTAGTCCCGAAATGACCTAGTTTGTGTCGAGTGGACATTAAATCCCATTGCTCTCTCTATATCACTTCTTACAGTTTCTGAGATCTACGCAAAATGGGAAAAAGAAATGGTCCACACCGAAGTTTTGGTTAACGTCTATTCATTCTGTTCGGAATGGACCATCGCCCGTACAGCGGCGCTAGTCTACTCTTATATACAATTCCAACTGCCAAGGTTTCTTTTACAGTCACACCAATGTGTACACGGGACTTCGGAATCGCGTTCATGTCAGCTACTCAAATATGTAACTGGTTCAAAAATTGATTGAATATTCAATGAAATATCGCCAATTTTCTGGTTTCGTGCACGTTAAAGATTTGACGTCACTAATAAAATTTTAATATTAATTACAGATAGAGTCCATGCTCAAACAGCGTCACGACTTTTATCACAGGTACAATATTCGATACTACTGTACGATACTACTGCAACTGCTTAACAAATTGGACTTTCTTATAAACAGCGCGAGCCGTCGATTTCTATCCAGATGATTACCGGTATAAGATAATTTTGACAAAGAAGCAACAATATTAATTCAAAGACTAATTATTACACACAGCTATCAACTATTTCTGTTACAGGGTCACTATACCCATATTTTGGATAGAAGAAAACACTCATAGTTGAAATAATTTTAGTTCAAATATCATCACTGATAAAAGCACTCTTGAATTGGCTCTACACGTTGACAAAACGTACAGATTGTATCCCCTCTTATGTTTCGCGTAACAATGAAAGGTGCCGTGTTCAATTTTCGATGCCTTTGTTCTGCTACTCCTGAAATTTGGAACTGTTGTACAATGGTTTTATATATAACACTACTGATAGGCCTCTCTGTAGAAGAAGTTCCAAAAAAATATTATGTTGACTTTTCGAGAAATAGACCTCTAAAAATGCTCCAAATCGTAAAAATACGACGTTTCAAAAAATGATACAGTGGTTTCACACAACAGAGTACCCATTTATCTCTCGATTGAGAAAGTTTTAAAAAAATCGTTGGGGGCGTTTCCGAGAAACATGCGTCTAAAGATGCTCGAAATCGCAAAATACCTTACTTTTCAAGGTCATATAACTTTTTTAGTTTTTGATAGAAACTTGTCGCTGAAGTACCATCTGATAGACAATTCAATTGGCTATTAAACGATATAAAACTTTAACTAAACGACAAGAACATTGTTGATACATCGCATTTTCCGCACAGACGACCATTTTTCACAATTTTGTCAAAGTTTGGATACCTTTCTTGACTACTTCCGGTGATTAGGGGATTTTCATTTATAGTTCATGGACTGGTCTGGTCCTTCGACTTCATATTCCTGAAGTTTCAGAAAAATCGTTAGAGCCGTTTTAAAAAAATAAAAACTCTACGATTTGACCAAAATGCGAAAAAAAGTGAAAAATCAAAGTCAACATTTCAGAAAAAAACTTATATTGTTGGAATCGGATTGATGTCAGCTATCCAAAAATATAACTAAAATTTAAAAATTCCCAAAAATAAAAAAATTAGAAAATTTTAAAAAATTTTCCATTTTTCACCAAAAAAATTAGAGCGACAAAGTTTCTAATTTCCACAGTTTTGAACTGCTATCTACTCAGAAATGTCTCCAGCTATCCAAAAATGTAAATATCTGAAGAATCCATTGAGAATTAAGAGAATAATATCCGATTTTCAATTTTCGTGCACGTTAAAGATTTGACGCATTTCCGCTATGCGCACAAACTTGGAAATAGCTTTAAGCAGTAGCTGCACACCACTTTTCCGACAGAAAATCAAATTTCAAACCTCTATCTCTTATAGTTGCTGAGATCTAGCTTCCCCCCCCAAAAAAAATAATAATAACTAGATCTGCTAAGCAGATATTAAAGCTTTCATATTCACGGTCAGTTTCTGTCGCATCTCATGAGTTATATAAAGAATCTTAAAAAGGAAAAAGAATTATAACGAGAAACAATTCAACCGGTTCAAATTCTACCTTAATTAAAAACAGAGGTGTTATGTTCCAATGTGATCAGTCAAATTGCTTATTGCTCCTAAATCTACGCAGAAATTCTCAACATCAAACTTAGTCAAGGTAATGACATAATGAATCTATATTTGGAATTTTGTCATTCTCACTTCATTATAACCAAAGTTATCGTGCCCCATAGAATCAATCAATCAGATTGCTTATCTCTGCTTACTGTAAGCAGACAATGCTCATCTTCGCACTCCTTCATGGCACTGACCTAATGAACGCCTTCACCAAGATTGAACATTCTGCCCCAATAAGAAGGAGAGTTATTTTGTTTCAAATTCTCGACCAATCAAATTGCTCATCGCTCTGCTTATCCAGGGCAGACAATGCTCATTGTCGAACGTATTCAAGGTATTGATGTAATGAAACCATACACCAATTTTCATCACTCTGACTGAAGTGAAAGTGTCCGAAATCATCAACCAATCTAATTGCTTATCTCTGCTTACCCTAAGCATAAAATGCTCATCTACGAACTCCATGTTTTTAATGTATGGGGATCATGGTGGCTCAGTGATAAGAGACACTGATTAACTAACCAGTAGGTCTTGGGCTCTCTCCCGGGGTTTGACCAGAAAGTCAATTGTACAGGCTTGACTGCCCTTGTTAGCTGTACAGGACAGTAGGTCTGCCCGGTCTGACAGGGAATAGTGTCTAATTGTCAGGATGGGACGAAAAGCAATGTTCAGTGTACACATTGGCGTGCACGTAAAAGATTCCTTGATAGAGTATATCGTAATATAGATGTCCGGGCAAAATCTATCTGTTTGTCTTCAATGGTCCAGTCGGTGTATAAAGTAGGACTTTTGCCCTACTCCGTATAAGATTTCAAATCTTTGAAGTTTTAAGATAAGCATACCCGGTCCCTGAAATCTTAAATGGGACTTGCTTTTTCGCCCCTCTGTTCTGTACAGACTGGGCTAATACAGTAAAACATTGTAACAATCTACAGAGAGTAAATTTAACTTGTTGACTAAATAATCTTCAATACTTCCCATTAGCGGTATGTAGTGACAAGGATCGTGACCCAGATGGGATATACTTGAACTTTCTGGACAAGAAACCTGATATCTAATTTGGTATAGCACTAATAAGTTTCATTACATACTAAATTTTTATATGATTGCTTATCGCACTTGGCATTCATACCCATAGGTCCATCTTTAAATTTAAAACTGGTAGAAATCGAGGGTTGAACATGGTATTGCATCGTCACTGTTGTATTATTGCTTATCGCCCTTGACATTGTATTAAAGGCAGTTTTATATTCATAGGGCCAGAACGGTAAATTATAAAAAGTGTAAATTATTACCCAGAGTTGAACATTATTTGTGATTTTGCCTGGTAACGCCAAAACTCGATCATGTACTAAATAATGGCGGCACAGTAAAATTTCTTGATTGTCAAGTTTTTGGTTATAAATAAATAAACCCTCGCGATTTTTTTTTTAGTATGGAATCAAATCTACGGCTATTTCTGTAAAACACATGTTTTTTTTTTCTTTTTCAGGCTTTCGTCGCTTTCGCTGTCTGTTTGACAGTAGCTGCTTATTGGACATGGAAAGATTGGTAACGGCATTGGGCATGACATCGTTGGTAACGGTATCGGACACGGTATTGTTGGACACGGAATTGGTCATGGTATCGTTGGTAACGGTATCGGACACGGTATAATTGGAAACGGACTTGTTGGACATGGAAAGATTGGAGCTTACAAACAATCATACAACTACAACGGGTACAACAATGGGCCATACAACCGATACAACAACGGACTATACAAGTACAACCAATACAATAATAAAGGATACAATAGTTACAACGGCCCCTACAATTACAACAACGGTTACAACAATGGCCACAATAACAACGAATATGGGAAGGGATATAACAACTACAATAACAACGGATACGGTAACGGATACAACAACTACAACCGTTATCCTTCTTACAATAACTATCAAGGTTGCGGTTACAACAAATATTAAGACAATACGGCTATTTGATAGCATAATATTACCATAGCTTTAATACTTATAAATACTAGTATATAGTTTCTATTGTTCATGCATAATGTATATATGTAAATCAGGGAGTTAAGGTATATATAAATTTAATAAAATAATATACATATAAACTCTTGTTATTTATCCGTTTATAGCTTACTACTAGTCCGGTCTATAGCTTGATAACCTCAATGTGCATATATACGTCACATCCTGTCTTCATTACGTTTGGTCAAAGGTCACGAGATGTAAATAGAGATATCGCTAATCCTAATCCTAACCCAAGACCTAACCTTAGCGCTTACCCTAACCCTAACCTACAATCTCGCCTGTCCAATCTCCTGGGTTTACCCCGGGACCTGCGGTTTCCTCCCACTGTTAATATGCGCAAGCAGATTATTGAAATAAAATTAAACCATATGTTAGTCCCAAAATGACCTAGTTTGCGTCGAGTAGACGTTAAACCCTCTCTCTCTCTCTCTCTCTCTCTCTCCGTGTCATGGTTATTCAGTGCAGAAACGAGTGAGTTACCATTACTGGAAAAAACGGTATTATGTCAATAGTACTGCTAGTTCAAAAGCGTTTTATAGCTGAGGCGCTGGAGGCGCCAGCCTCTCCGCGAAAAAAATCAAAGCAGTTGAAAAAATAAAACGGGAGAAAAATGCTACAACCGATGCGAAAAATGAAAATGTACCCTAGTTAGGGAGGGCTCTAAAGACAGACAAAAGGGTCCCACGAATGACAAAAGGGTCCCTAGGGCCAAGGGAAAGGGCCCCCGAGTCCAACTCAATCGTTTTCTATACACTGTTACTGTCGAATCCACTACTGAATGAGAATGCAGCCATTGCATTGGCATGACAATCATCAATCAAGAACCTCCCCTCGCGACAGAGGGCCCTCAAAATAGTACAGCCTCCGCCATGATAAACAAACCTTAAAACGCCCCTATGCTAGTTCTGTAACTGAAAGTCAAAATGGTGAAAGATGTTATTTGGTCAACATTTATCTACACTAACACAGACATTTTCAGATGAGGCGTGTAATAAAGTGGCTTAAATATATGAAAATCTTGAAAGAACTGATCGCAACCTATACCCTGCATTTGTTAGGTGTGTGGTTGCGAATGGGATATAGCGTCTTGTGCCACCACCCCCACCCCACACATATACCACCCCGATTCTTCAATCCAAACTGATTAGAACCTGAATCACAATCGATCTAGTAGCAATCATACACAGTCGATATCAAAAATTGATTTCCAATCTCAAAGACGGCTTATCTCCCCTGAAACTGTTGAGTAATACCCGATTCCCAATTCACACAACTTTCATAGATTTAAGGAAATGGAATGAACTGAACAGAAATGGTTTTAACGACCTATCTGTCTGCGCCGACTGAATTAACTAAATTTTGATCGGACAGCGTCGTTACGGTCTTTTCTTTCGAATTCCAACTGTTAAGTAGTCTTTTACGGGCATGTAGATATTGTTCCTAGCCGGGCCATTTAGGTTTCAAATTTCACAGTGTATGGATAGCCTTCTGGTGGTTTCTGCTATGATTCGTTCATTGTTTCACTGTTTTTTCTACTATGAACTTGTCTACTATTAATTCGTTGATTGTTCCACTCTTATTTCGGCTATGATTTCGTTGAACGTTTCATTGTTATTTCTGCTACGAATTCGTTAATTGTTTCACCGTTATTTCTGCTACGAATTCGTTAATTGTTGAAGTGTTATTACTGCTATAAATTCGTTGATCGTTTCATTGCTATTTATGGGAATCAAGGTGGCTAAGTGGGCAAGGCGCTGGCTCGTTAGCCTGGAGGTCGGGTGTTCGATCCTTGCATTGGCCGAGAAAGCTCATCTCGATTTTCCGGCGTGGTTTCTTTTGTCAGTGATGCAGAAGGGGGGCCTGATAAGGACAGCTGCCTAGTCGTTCGGATGGGACGAAAAACCGAGGTCCCGTGTACACATTGGAATGCACGTAAAAGATCCCTTGGCAGTTGGAATTCGATATAAGAGTAGGCCGTAGCACCGCTGACCGGGCAAAAATTCCCTCATAGCACACTGTATGGCGTATGCCGCGTCTTCCATTAGCCCAGGTCAGGTGCAGAAGAGTAGGACGTAAAACCCCATTTCATTTCTGCTATTTATGCTATGAATTCGTTAAGTTTTCCACTGTTATTTCTGCTATGAGTTCGTTGATCGTTTCACTGTTATTTCTGCTGTGAACTCGATCAAGACAATGACCTAGTGAACGTCTACACCAAGTTTGAACATTCTAGCTGACCTACAGCGAGAAACATTTCAACCGGGCCAAATTTTCTATTTTAACAGTTTAATTTGCACGGTACCTTTAGTTATCAACCGAATATTACAAAACTTTTAAAAATAAGCTCCCCCTGAACAGCTTAATCGTTCGCAATAAACGGGGTTGGACATCATATTCCATGTCACGTGCAACCTGAAGATCGAAACGACGCCCGTTGACTCAATGACAGACGTTACGATACAGCGCGCACATGCTAACCATTCAGCCATTCAGCCTCCCTGAATTCGGAAAATTGCTGACTTATAGCAAGAAACATTTCAACCGGGCGAAATTTTCTGTGAACACCTCAATGACAAGTGGTATCAGATGCCTCAGAGAGAATATTCAAATGCTCCTTGTGATACGTTTGTAACACAATTATAACCTAATGTATTACACGGGAGTGGAGTGGGTGGGTCGGGGGGCTTTTCGATTGGCAGGGGACTATTAAAATGGGTAAGCAGAGATAAGCAATTTGATGAAACTTTGTGTATAGTTTCATTACATTAGTACCTTGACCATATTACCTTCACCAAGTTCGACAATGAGCATTCTCTTAGTCAGGATAAGCAAAGCAACTTGATTGGCCGGGACTTTGAATTGGTTGATGCTTTGGGGTATGATAACTTTGGTTATAATGAAGTACTGGAACATAACAACCCAGCTTTTAATTGAGCTAGAATGTTTAAACTTGGTGTAGATGTTCATCAGGTCTTGACTGAACATTTTGAGCTACAGCTTGGCAATTTCATTGGTCGATGCTTTGGGACAAGATAACCTTGATTTCTATCTGACAGAGAGGGATGAAATTTACAGTATAGTTTGATTGCTCGATACTTTTGAAAAAAATATGAAAGTGCGATTAATTAATGTGTCATCTTTTACTTTGGGGTTTTGGCGGGAGACATCAGCCATACTGTTTGCTTGTTTAATATCCCCTATACAATATACGCTCGACCTCATTACCCGAACTGGGGTAGAAAAGTGGGATCTTTGACAATGAGGCAATGAACTTGTACATTCTTTTGCAGCTGCACAAGAGGGAACATCAACGCCGGATTAACCATGGTGGTGGGGAGGGGGGCTGATACCGACCGTGAAGCCCCGCAAGGGGGTCGGGTCAGGGGGTTCTCCCGCTAAGAAATTTTAATTGGAGGCCGAAAACGTGATTTCATGGCATTTCAGGCACTTGTGTCGGAGCCATTTAGAAGTACCTCCCCCAGAAAAATAAAATTCTGCCACAAAATTAGCCACAATCCATGCGGGTGCTGTGAAATTTCTAGAGTAGGGAGCTGGAACCCATGAGCCCGTTAAATTCGCCACTGTAAATGAGCAGAGCTACATCAAACCTAATTTTGAGTCCCTCAGTGATAAATAACTTGATTCAAAATCGTATTATAGCCCCAACGACGATTTGATGAATGGAGACCGTAACGTTACGACAAAGTCTAACACTGTAAGTACCAAATAGTCATACGAGATATGTGCATCTCATCAAATTCAGCTTATACCATACCCACAATAATGTTACGGAGTCAGTGAGTTCAAGTTAGACAATACGCTGACCTTCCACTGACCATGCTTATAATATAAAATCTATCAATGACAGCTGATTCATTGTTTAGTTTTTTATATGATATATTTAATATCAATAATATATGTATATGCATGCTTTATTTTACTTTACACGACCTCTAAAAATGCCCCAAATCGTAAAAATACGACTTTTTGGATTTCGATCTCCTTTTTTCGGCTACCCTGGACATTTTCAAAAAATGATACAATGATTTCACACAACAGGCCAGCTATTAGCCTCTCGATTGACAAGAGTTTCATCGCCCTCCATTCATTATAACCAATGTCATCGTGCCCTAAAGAATCAACAAATCAGCTTGCTTATCTCTGCTTACCCTAGGCAAAAAATGCTCATCTTTGAACTCAATCATGACATTGACCTAGTGAACGCCTACACCAAGTTTGAACATTCTAGCTTAATTAGAAGGAGAGTTCTTGTGTTCCAAAGTCCCGGCCCTTCAAATTGCTTCTATTTTTCATTTTCAATTCAAAATGGTGACCATCACGTGACCGAAATCAAAATTCTGATCCGATAGATTTTTAGGCATTCCTTCCAGGATTCCGAAAATATGACGCCCGAGTCTGTAAGTAAAATAGCAAAAAAGCCTTTTTGATTTTTCACGTTTAAAGATGGTGGCACTTCCGGTTCGATCGACAAAATCCATATTTTGTGTACGAATCAGTAATTACTTGTCTAGTATCGAATTTTTTTTTTAGGTCATTCTGACCTATATTTCGACGATTTTTTTGAAAACTTTGATCCTTAATTTCACCAAGGGGAGATAATTTAGAAAATTTCCAAGGACATCATTGAAGTCGCATTGGCAAGATCTACTAACATTCTAAATTTCACGAAAATCGCACAACTATTAAAGAAGTTGTCAAATTGGTAATAACTTCCGGTTCGAAATGACAGCGACGAATTTTCGAAATGCCAAAATCCGAAATTGCAGATTTGAAGTAAATGTTTCAAGATACTCAAAGAAAAAAGAATTAGTAAAATAGGTCAAATAGTCACAAAGTTACAGCATTGTAGGTCAAATGCATTCCTTCGTAAAATTCGGTGATTTCGGATTCGTAAAACGTTTTGAAAATATATTTAATCAACAGCCACCACCCATTTTTGGGGGGATAGGTAAAAGTTTCAGAACGATCCTATGGTTAGATTCTGAGAAATCCGATTTGTGGACAAAACACAAAAAAAAAATAACAATAACTAGATCTGCTAAGCAGATATTAAAGCTTTCATATTCACGGTCAGTTTCTGTCGCATCTCATGAGTTATATAAAGAATCTTAAAAAGGAAAAAGAATTATAACGAGAAACAATTCAACCGGTTCAAATTCTACCTTAAATAAAAACAGAGGTGTTATGTTCCAATGTGATCAGTCAAATTGCTTATTGCTCCTAAATCTACGCAGAAATTCTCAACATCAAACTTAGTCAAGGTAATGACATAATGAATCTATATTTGGAATTTTGTCACTCTCACTTCATTATAACCAAAGTTATCGTGCTCCAAAGAATCAATCAATCAGATTGCTTATCTCTGCTTACTGTAAGCAGACAATGCTCATCTTCGCACTTCTTCATGGCACTGACCTAATGAACGCCTTCACCAAGATTGAACATTCTGCCCCAATAAGAAGGAGAGTTATTTTGTTTCAAATTCTCGACCAATCAAATTGCTCATCGCTCTGCTTATCCAGGGCAGACAATGCTCATTGTCGAACGTATTCAAGGTATTGATGTAATGAAACTATACACCAAGTTTCATCACTCTGACTGAAGTGAAAGTGTCCGAAATCATCAACCAATCTAATTGCTTATCTCTGCTTACCCTAAGCATAAAATGCTCATCTACGAACTCCATGTTTTTAATGTATGGGGATCATGGTGGCTCAGTGATAAGAGACACTGATTAACTAACCAGTAGGTCTTGGGCTCTCTCCCGAGGTTTGACCAGAAAGTCAATTGTACAGGCTTGACTGCCCTTGTTAGCTGTACAGGACAGTAGGTCTGCCCGGTCTGACAGGGAATAGTGTCTAATTGTCAGGATGGGACGAAAAGCAATGTTCAGTGTACACATTGGCGTGCACGTAAGAGATTCCTTGATAGAGTATATCGTAATATAGATGTCCGGGCAAAATCTATCTGTTTGTCTTCAATGGTCCAGTCGGTGTATAAAGTAGGACTTTTGCCCTACTCCGTATAAGATTTCAAATCTTTGAAGTTTTAAGATAAGCATACCCGGTCCCTGAAATCTTAAATGGGACTTGCTTTTTCGCCCCTCTGTTCTGTACAGACTGGGCTAATACAGTAAAACATTGTAACAATCTACAGAGAGTAAATTTAACTTGTTGACTAAATAATCTTCAATACTTCCCATTAGCGGTATGTAGTGACAAGGATCGTGACCCAGATGGGATATACTTGAACTTTCTGGACAAGAAACCTGATATCTAATTTGGTATAGCACTAATAAGTTTCATTACATACTAAATTTTTATATGATTGCTTATCGCACTTGGCATTCATACCCATAGGTCCATCTTTAAATTTAAAACTGGTAGAAATCGAGGGTTGAACATGGTATTGCATCGTCACTGTTGTATTATTGCTTATCGCCCTTGACATTGTATTAAAGGCAGTTTTATATTCATAGGGCCAGAACGTAAATTATAAAAAGTGTAAATTATTACCCAGAGTTGAACATTATTTGTGATTTTGCCTGGTAACGCCAAAACTCGATCATGTACTAAATAATGGCGGCACAGTAAAATTTCTTGATTGTCAAGTTTTTGGTTATAAATAAATAAACCCTCGCGATTTTTTTTTTAGTATGGAATCAAATCTACGGCTATTTCTGTAAAACACATGTTTTTTTTTTCTTTTTCAGGCTTTCGTCGCTTTCGCTGTCTGTTTGACAGTAGCTGCTTCCCAATACATCGATGCTAAAATCGGACACGGTTTCGGACATGGTGTTGGTGTCTTTGGAAACGGAAATGGTAAAGGATTTGGAAGAGGACATGCCGGTGTTGGACATGGTCTTGTTGGTGTAGGAGCTATTGGCAACGGACTCAACCATGGTATTAGACATGGTATCCAAGGAAACCGACTCAGACACGGAATAGTAGCTGTTGGCAAAGTCGGTGTTATTAGTAACGGAATTGGTCATGGTATTGTTGGTAACGGTATCGGACACGGTATTGTTGGAAACGGAATTGGTCATGGTATCGTTGGTAACGGTATCGGACATGGTATCATTGGAAACGGAATCGGACACGGACTTATTGGACATGGAAAGATTGGTAACGGCATTGGGCATGGCATCGTTGGTAACGGTATCGGACACGGTATTGTTGGAAACGGAATTGGTCATGGTATCTTTGGTAACGGTATCGGACATGGTATCATTGGAAACGGAATCGGACACGGACTTATTGGACATGGAAAGATTGGTAACGGCATTGGGCATGACATCGTTGGTAACGGTATCGGACACGGTATTGTTGGACACGGAATTGGTCATGATATCGTTGGTAACGGTATCGGACACGGTATAATTGGAAACGGACTTGTTGGACATGGAAAGATTGGAGCTTACAAACAATCATACAACTACAACGGGTACAACAACGGGCCATACAACCGATACAACAACGGACTATACAAGTACAACCAATACAATAATAAAGGATGCAATAGTTACAACGGCCCCTACAATTACAACAACGGTTACAACAATGGCCACAATAACAACGAATATGGGAAGGGATATAACAACTACAATAACAACGGATACGGTAACGGATACAACAACTACAACCGTTATCCTTCTTACAATAACTATCATGGTTGCGGTTACAACAAATATTAAGACAATACGGCTATTTGATAGCATAATATTACCATAGCTTTAATACTTATAAATACTAGTATATAGTTTCTATTGTTCATGCATAATGTATATATGTAAATCAGGGAGTTAAGGTATATATAAATTTAATAAAATAATATACATATAAACTCTTGTTATTTATCCGTTATAGCTTACTACTAGTCCGGTCTATAGCTTGATAACCTCAATGTGCATATATACGTCACATCCTGTCTTCATTACGTTTGGTCAAAGGTCACGAGATGTAAATAGAGATATCGCTAATCCTAATCCTAACCCAAGACCTAACCTTAGCGCTTACCCTAACCCTAACCTACAATCTCGCCTGTCCAATCTCCTGGGTTTACCCCGGGACCTGCGGTTTCCTCCCACTGTTAATATGCGCAAGCAGATTATTGAAATAAAATTAAACCATATGTTAGTCCCAAAATGACCTAGTTTGCGTCGAGTGGACGTTAAACCCTCTCTCTCTCTCTCTCTCTCTCTCTCCGTGTCATGGTTATTCAGTGCAGAAACGAGTGAGTTACCATTACTGGAAAAAACGGTAATATGTCAATAGTACTGCTAGTTCAAAAGCGTTTTATAGCTGAGGCGCTGGAGGCGCCAGCCTCTCCGCGAAAAAAATCAAAGCAGTTGAAAAAATAAAACGGGAGAAAAATGCTACAACCGATGCGAAAAATGAAAATGTACCCTAGTTAGGGAGGGCTCTAAAGACAGACAAAAGGGTCCCACGAATGACAAAAGGGTCCCTAGGGCCAAGGGAAAGGGCCCCCGAGTCCAACTCAATCGTTTTCTATACACTGTTACTGTCGAATCCACTACTGAATGAGAATGCAGCCATTGCATTGGCATGACAATCATCAATCAAGAACCTCCCCTCGCGACAGAGGGCCCTCAAAATAGTACAGCCTCCGCCATGATAAACCTTAAAACGCCCCTATGCTAGTTCTGTAACTGAAAGTCAAAATGGTGAAAGATGTTATTTGGTCAACATTTATCTACACTAACACAGACATTTTCAGATGAGGCGTGTAATAAAGTGGCTTAAATATATGAAAATCTTGAAAGAACTGATCGCAACCTATACCCTGCATTTGTTAGGTGTGTGGTTGCGAATGGGATATAGCGTCTTGTGCCACCACCCCCACCCCACACATATACCACCCCGATTCTTCAATCCAAACTGATTAGAACCTGAATCACAATCGATCTAGTAGCAATCATACACAGTCGATATCAAAAATTGATTTCCATTCTCAAAGACGGCTTATCTCCCCTGAAACTGTTGAGTAATACCCGATTCCCAATTCACACAACTTTCATAGATTTAAGGAAATGGAATGAACTGAACAGAAATGGTTTTAACGACCTATCTGTCTGCGCCGACTGAATTAACTAAATTTTGATCGGACAGCGTCGTTACGGTCTTTTCTTTCGAATTCCAACTGTTAAGTAGTCTTTTACGGGCATGTAGATATTGTTCCTAGCCGGGCCATTTAGGTTTCAAATTTCACAGTGTATGGATAGCCTTCTGGTGGTTTCTGCTATGATTCGTTCATTGTTTCACTGTTTTTTCTACTATGAACTTGTCTACTATTAATTCGTTGATTGTTCCACTCTTATTTCGGCTATGATTTCGTTGAACGTTTCATTGTTATTTCTGCTACGAATTCGTTAATTGTTTCACCGTTATTTCTGCTACGAATTCGTTAATTGTTGAAGTGTTATTACTGCTATAAATTCGTTGATCGTTTCATTGCTATTTATGGGAATCAAGGTGGCTAAGTGGGCAAGGCGCTGGCTCGTTAGCCTGGAGGTCGGGTGTTCGATCCTTGCATTGGCCGAGAAAGCTCATCTCGATTTTCCGGCGTGGTTTCTTTTGTCAGTGATGCAGAAGGAGGGCCTGATAAGGACAGCTGCCTAGTCGTTCGGATGGGACGAAAAACCGAGGTCCCGTGTACACATTGGAATGCACGTAAAAGATCCCTTGGCAGTTGGAATTCGATATAAGAGTAGGCCGTAGCGCCGCTGCCCGGGCAAAAATTCCCTCATAGCACACTGTATGGCGTATGCCGAGTCTTCCATTAGCCCAGGTCAGGTGCAGAAGAGTAGGACGTAAAACCCCATTTCATTTCTGCTATTTATGCTATGAATTCGTTAAGTTTTCCACTGTTATTTCTGCTATGAGTTCGTTGATCGTTTCACTGTTATTTCTGCTGTGAACTCGATCAAGACAATGACCTAGTGAACGTCTACACCAAGTTTGAACATTCTAGCTGACCTACAGCGAGAAACATTTCAACCGGGCCAAATTTTCTATTTTAACAGTTTAATTTGCACGGTACCTTTAGTTATCAACCGAATATTACAAAACTTTTAAAAATAAGCTCCCCCTGAACAGCTTAATCGTTCGCAATAAACGGGGTTGGACATCATATTCCATGTCACGTGCAACCTGAAGATCGAAACGACGCCCGTTGACTCAATGACAGACGTTACGATACAGCGCGCACATGCTAACCATTCAGCCATTCAGCCTCCCTGAATTCGGAAAATTGCTGACTTATAGCAAGAAACATTTCAACCGGGCGAAATTTTCTGTTTTAACAGTTTAATGTGCATGGTACTTTAATTACCAACCGATTATTACAAAACTTTTGAAAATAAGCTCCAACTGACCAGCTTAATCGTATGCAATAAAAGTTTGGCTTGAATTGAAAGTTCTGAACGGAGAGGGTTCATCTCGATTTCCCGGCGTGGTTCCCCCTTGTCAGTGAGGCAGAACGGAGAGCCTGACAAGCACAGCTGTCTAGTTTGGATGGGACGAAAACCACGGTCCCGTGTACACATTGGAGTGCACGTAAAATATCCCTAAGCAGTTGGAATTCGATACTGTTGAATAAGCTCTATACGATGACTAAATGTGTAGATTGTAGTCACCCACACTGCATGTTTCGCTCAACAATGAAAGGGTGCCGTTTTTAATGTTCGATCCTTTTGTTCTTCTACTCCTGATATGTTGGACTGTTGATCGATGGTTTCATATATAAGACTACCAATAAGACTCTTTGTAGAAGAATTTCCCAACAAATATTATGTTGACTTTACGAGAAAGACCTCTAAACATACTCCAAATTGTAAAGATACGTCTTTTTGGATTTCCAATCTCTTTTTTTCGGCTATCCCTGATATTTAAAAAAAAATTATACAATGATTTCACACAACAGGCTAGCTATTAGACTCTCTATTGACAAAAGTTTCACGGCCCTCCCTTCATTATAACCGAAGTTATCGTGCCCTAAAGAATCAACAAATTAACATGCTTATCTCTGCTTACCCTAGGCAAAAAATGCTCATCTTTGAACTCAATCATGACATTGACCTAGTGAACGCCTACACCAAGTTTGAACATTCTAGCTTAATTAGAAGGAGAGTTCTTGTGTTCCAAAGTCCCGGCCCTTCAAATTGCTTCTATTTTTCATTTTCAATTCAAAATGGTGACCATCACGTGACCGAAATCAAAATTCTGATCCGATAGATTTTTAGGCATTCCTTCCAGGATTCCGAAAATATGACGCCCGAGTCTGTAAGTAAAATAGCAAAAAAGCCTTTTTGATTTTTCACGTTTAAAGATGGTGGCACTTCCGGTTCGATCGACAAACTCCATATTTTGTGTACGAATCAGTAATTACTTGTCTAGTATCGAATTTTTTTTTTAGGTCATTCTGACCTATATTTCGACGATTTTTTTGAAAACTTTGATCCTTAATTTCACCAAGGGGAGATAATTTAGAAAATTCCCAAGGACATCATTGAAGTCGCATTGGCAAGGTCTACTAACATTCTAAATTTCACGAAAATCGCACAACTATTAAAGAAGTTGTCAAATTGGTAATAACTTCCGGTTCGAAATGACAGCGACGAATTTTCGAAATGCCAAAATCCGAAATTGCAGATTTGAAGTAAATGTTTCAAGATACTCAAAGAAAAAAGAATTAGTAAAATAGGTCAAATAGTCACAAAGTTACAGCATTGTAGGTCAAATGCATTCCTTCGTAAAATTCGGTGATTTCGGATTCGTAAAACGTTTTGAAAATATATTTAATCAACAGCCACCACCCATTTTTGGGGGGATAGGTAAAAGTTTCAAAACGATCCTATGGTTAGATTCTGAGAAATCCGATTTGTGGACCAAACACAAAAAAAAAATAACAATAATAATCTTAACAGAAACAATAAGCTTTCATATGTAATATGAAAGCTTAATAATCTTAACAGAAACAATAAGCTTTCATATGTAATATGAAAGCTTAATAACTAGATCTGCTAAGCAGATATTAAAGCTTTCATATTCACAGTCACTGTCACATGTCATAGAAATAATATGAACAGGAAAAAAAAATCATTATAATGAGTAAAAATTTGGTGAAGTTAATTCGATTTTTCACTGGTAAATAATTAAATAGACAAGTGGCATAACTTGACCCGCATCCCATCAGCTATCCTGAAAAATGCTGGAAAAATTAAACAAGTAAATTGTGTTTAGTACTGGGTTAATTAAGACAGGCATATGCCTTTGCTATACAGGATGACATGAGGGAAATTTAGCTTGGGAGGTGTAGGCCTGCAGCCAAAATTTCTAGCTAGAAACACAACTCCGCTACACGGTCTTCCATAAAAGAAAAACTATACATTTTTGGAAAGCTTGTGATGCCAGGAAGACAAAATCTGGGAGTTCCAAGCAAAATGTTTGCAATTTATTGATTTAGGGCCAGATGAAATTCGTCAAAATTGTCAAATAAATGCTATTTGTGTACTAACAATTCTGAAGTTGACATAAAATTAAATAGTTGGTAAAACACCTCATGCCTTCATCCTTGGCAATGAACAGTTTATTGGACAGATTTTGATGTAAATAAAAATGCTCAAAACACAAATGTCATGGGTGAATAAAGAATTGTGGAAATCCATTAACGGTAAAAAAGAATTATCTCCCTTTCTGTCAAATGCCTGTAATTGATAGACTATCAGGTCTTGTATGAATCATAAGACCAGGTGTGGGCAAACAAGCCCAATAATTATTTTGTTTGTTGGATCTCAAGGGCCTGTTAGAGTTGGTTGTTGGATGTTTGCTCAGAAATTATCGCTTGTATGGAACATGCTAGAGTCGATTTGTAGCATATTCTAGCCAGGGGATATGTTTGACAGTAGTTGAGTGATATGCTTTTGAAATAATGGAGATCAGTAGCACTTTATAAGCATTGAACCACATGATTTTTTTCCACTAAGATAAACATTCTAAACCCACATACATGTTCCCTTTCAATTAGCCACTACAGTATTTTTACAACTGTACATGTAGCTGTGAACTACTATTTCGGATATGATTAATGGTCAAACTACAAACATACATGTAGATATAAGTTAAAAAAAAATAATTGTGTATCTGGGCTGGAATGAAGGGAAAGGTTAGAAAACAGGATGAACAGTTGTGAAATTATTTATTAAAGTGAAACAATCATTGAAAATCAAAATTAAACAGTTACTCTGCACATCAAATGTCATCAAAGTTAATCTTCATTATCATCATCACTGTCACTAAATGTATTAACATCAAATTCGGTCTCTTTAACAGTTTTTTTTTTCATTTTCACATTGACTACACATGCACAGGTCTGTACAAGAAAGGGGGGTTGGGATGGCCTAGAGTGCCGCGCTTCGACCTCTAGCTGGTCGGTCACCTCTGGCTTGTGGCTGTGGCTTTGATCCCAGGTGTGAGCGTATGTGGCATGGAGATAGAGGCGTCTTCTCAACCTCGTGGGTTTCCTCCGGGCACTCCGGTTTCCTCTCACTGCTAAAGACCCATACGCGCAAGCGAATTATTGAAATAAAATTGAAACCGTATGTTAGTCCCAAAATGACCTAGTTTGTGTTGAGTGGACGTTAAACCCCATTTCTCTCTCTCTCTCTCTCTCTGTACAAGACAACTTTGCTGGACATTTATGATTCTTTCTCTTATGACATCTTCACAGAATATATTGTATGTGGTTTAATATTCGACGGAGGGCTAGTCATCTTTGCTGAAAAATATAAATAAACATATACATGTACACAATTAAAACAAAATTCTGGAGCTTGGTTTACTCTCATTAATTTCGTACAACAGAGGAAAAAGACACTTACACAGGGGTTAACATCTTATTTTCATGCAGAAACCAGCTAATGAAGACAGGAAGGCATTAGCAGTACAAGGAGAGATAGAGAGGAGAATTGCGGTTTAACGTCCACTGGACAAAAACATAGTAATTTCAGGACTCACCCATGGTTCAGTTTTATTTGAATAATACCAGTGGCAAGAAGGCGGAGAATACAAATAAAAAAAACATCACAAATATTTACCTTTCTGATAACTGTCTAAGAAATTCAGTACATGTATATTGCCTATAACATTTTTGGTGATATCTGACCTCAATGGCCACACAATCTTGCCCTCTGATATGCCTTAAAATATCTTCATCCTCTTTCAATTCAGCAGCTTTCATGAGGCAATGAACTTGTACATTCTTTTGCAGCTGCACAAGAGGGAACATCAACGCCGGATTAACCATGGTGGTGGGGAGGGGGGCTGATACCGACCGTGAAGCCCCGCAAGGGGGTCGGGTCAGGGGGTTCTCCCGCTAAGAAATTCTGCCACAAAATTAGCCACAATCCATGCGGGTGCTGTGAAATTTCTAGAGGAGGGAGCTGGAACCCATGAGCCCGTTAAATTCGCCACTGTAAATGAGCAGAGCTACATCAAACCTAATTTTGAGTCCCTCAGTGATAAATAACTTGATTCAAAATCGTATTATAGCCCCAACGACGATTTGATGAATGGAGACCGTAACGTTACGACAAAGTCTAACACTGTAAGTACCAAATAGTCATACGAGATATGTGCATCTCATCAAATTCAGCTTATACCATACCCACAATAATGTTACGGAGTCAGTGAGTTCAAGTTAGACAATACGCTGACCTTCCACTGACCATGCTTATAATATAAAATCTGTCAATGACAGCTGATTCATTGTTTAGTTTTTTATATGATATATTTAATATCAATAATATATGTATATGCATGCTTTATTTTACTTTACACGACCTCTAAAAATGCCCCAAATCGTAAAGTATAGGACTATTTGGATTTCGATCTCCTTTTTTCGGCTACCCCGGACATTTTCCAAAAATGATACAATGATTTCACACAACAGGCCAGCTATTAGCCTCTCGATTGACAAGAGTTTCATCGCCCTCCATTCATTATAACCAATGTCATCGTGCCCTAAAGAATCAACAAATCAGCTTGCTTATCTCTGCTTACCCTAGACAAAAAATGCTCATCTTTGAACTCAATCATGACATTGACCTAGTGAACGCCTACACCAAGTTTGAACATTCTAGCTTAATTAGAAGGAGAGTTCTTGTGTTCCAAAGTCCCGGCCCTTCAAATTGCTTCTATTTTTCATTTTCAATTCAAAATGGTGACCATCACGTGACCGAAATCAAAATTCTGATCCGATAGATTTTTAGGCATTCCTTCCAGGATTCCGAAAATATGACGCCCGAGTCTGTAAGTAAAATAGCAAAAAAGCCTTTTTGATTTTTCACGTTTAAAGATGGTGGCACTTCCGGTTCGATCGACAAACTCCATATTTTGTGTACGAATCAGTAATTACTTGTCTAGTATCGAATTTTTTTTTAGGTCATTCTGACCTATATTTCGACGATTTTTTTGAAAACTTTGATCCTTAATTTCACCAAGGGGAGATAATTTAGAAAATGTCCAAGGACTTCATTGAAGTCGCATTGGCAAGATCTACTAACATTCTAAATTTCACGAAAATCGCACAACTATTAAAGAAGTTGTCAAATTGGTAATAACTTCCGGTTCGAAATGACAGCGACGAATTTTCGAAATGCCAAAATCCGAAATTGCAGATTTGAAGTAAATGTTTCAAGATACTCAAAGAAAAAAGAATTAGTAAAATAGGTCAAATAGTCACAAAGTTACAGCATTGTAGGTCAAATGCATTCCTTCGTAAAATTCGGTGATTTCGGATTCGTAAAACGTTTTGAAAATATATTTAATCAACAGCCATCACCCATTTTTGGGGGGATAGGTAAAAGTTTCAGAACGATCCTATGGTTAGATTCTGAGAAATCCGATTTGTGGACAAAACACAAAAAAAAAAATAACAATAATAATCTTAACAGAAACAATAAGCTTTCATATGTAATATGAAAGCTTAATAATATTAATCTTAGTAATAACAATAGTCTTTCACCGAAGGTGAAAGCCTAACTAGAATTGCGTGCAATGCTGAAGGCTTTCACCGTAGCCAAGGCGTCACACGGTCGCCAGATACATTACAAAAGACTATCCCCACCACTCCACCCCACTACCGAAAAAACACACAAAGATATTGACCCCTAAATATGCCCCAACTCGTAAAAATACGCTGTTTTCAATTTTCAATCTCTTTTTTCGGCTACCCATGACAATTAGATAAATTGTAGAAGGGTTTCACACAATACACTGCCCAGTAGACTCTCAATTGTGCAAGTTTGAACAAAATAGTTTGCGGTTTTTCCGAGAAACATGTGTTTAAACTTGATCGAAATCGTAAATAACCTTACATTTCAATGCCCCACAAATGTTTTAGTTGGCAATAAAATCTTGTTGCTATAGCACCATCTCGTAGATAATTCTCGTGAAAATCATACGACATAATGCTTTAAGTACACGGTAAGCAACTAATTGATACATCGCATTTTGTGCACAGGCACCCATTTTTCAGAATTTTGTCAAAGTTTGAATACCTTTCTTGACCACTTCCGGTGATTAGAGGATTTTCTTTTATAGTTCATGGACTGGTTTGATCCTTCGACTTCATAGTCCCGAAGTTTCAGAAGTATCGTAGGTGTCGTTTTAAAAAAATAAGAACTCTACGATTTGACGAATATGCGAAAAAAAGTTAAAAATCAAATTTAACATTTCAGAAAAGAATTGATATCGTTGGAATCGGATAGACGCCAGCTATCCAAAAATGTAATTATAAGCTAAAAATTAAAAAAAATAAAGATTTTAGAAAAAATTTGAAATTTTTTCAATTTTCACCAAAAAAATGATAGCGACAAAGTTTCTAAATTCGACCTTTATGAACTGCTATCTCCTGTATGGTGGCCCATGGTTATCATCGAAAAATGCGTAAAATATCCACCGCAAATGTTAAAAATTATAATAAAAATTCGCTAAAAAAAATAAATAAATAAATAAAACCAAAATAAAATAAATAAAACTTAATCGAAAATGAAATAAAAAATAATTTAAATTCAATTAGATCTAAATTAAAATCGTTTTTGATAATTTAAAAAAAAAACCCAAAGTAAAATAAATTTAAATTAAAAAAAATAAATCAAAAATATTTTTTTTTTTTTTTTTTTTTTAAAAAAAGAAGTTTTAAAACTTAATTGAAAAAAAAAATATATTTTTTTTTTTTGTTAAATCGAAAAGTGAAATGAAAACTAAAATACGCATGTCTCTACGTGGCCCATCGTTATCATCAGCCCATCGTTATCATTCAACCGGAACTGTAATCGAACGCGCTGAAACGAGAATTGGAATGGATCGAAAAAATGAAATCTGGGCGCGCCTCAAAAAGAAGATGTCTAACAAGAGCCTTCAAACGGCACGGTACCACCAAGGGAAATTGTCGTTCAGCGACTATCCTCTGAACCGGATAACAAGCAAACATACAAACCAGTTCAACCGAGGGAGTTTGTGTCATTTGACTATCCAGAAATAACAGTAAAAACTTTAAAATCTGCATGCTCTCATCATTTTAACCTGCCTGCAAAGAATTGCGATGTTCTAGTGTCAAATAAAGGGCCAAGCTGCACCAATATTAACCAGATACCTATGAGAAAAGATAAGGTAGGTTAGGGCCTAAGGCTAAGGCAAGGCCACAATTTGATATTTGTAATTTAAATTTGTTACACCAATGTAGAACTAAAACAAAACAGGCCTATGAGTATTAGAATCTGCCAATATTAATTAATACGTAATAGGCTAAAAAAGATATTTCGATAGTTAAGACTATTTAGACCTACAAATCAAGGTGCATTTGTTTTGTCTTTTTGTTTAAATTGTTTCAGTTTTCAGTCCCCAGTAGGCCTACTGCCGAAACTGGGGGGATTTGTATGTTGAGGTCTACGCAATCAAATGCCAGGCATTCTCTTTCTAATGCCTGTAAGACATAGGCCTAAATGAGATAATAAGGCCACCCACCCCACCCCCACACACAATGGGCAGTGTGTGAATGCATTAACAGTCAAGGATTACCAGTTGACTTTCAGGAAGAATATCTGTAAGTGTAAATCTGGTAATTTTTCTGCAAAGATATTCTGCTGCTATAAATTGTATGTGGGGTATTTTCTTAACTTTTAAGAAAGTTGGTATGCAGTGTCCTTTGTTGTTAAATAAATTTGATTAAAAACCTTGATTTTCCATTCAGAGCTTATTTATAGACTTGATAGTAACTGAGTATATTTAATAATATCCACATTTTCATTTCAGGTATATTTAGTTCGTTTTGTGATTGACAGCGAGAATGAAGATTCTGCTAATTACAGTAGACATAGAGTCACCAGTACAGTTTCTGCATCATCTTCACAACAGTATAACTTTCTCAATGATTCCATCTCGTCACCACCTAGTAAGAAACGATCTGTTAAATCTACTGAAAGTGAAAATGGTTTTGATAAGCCATCGTACCCTGTTTCTGTATCTGTTGAAAGCATTCTTAATGCTGGAAAGCTGATTCAACCTGTTAAAAAGTCTAAATGCGTCTTAGATTTTGAAAGTTTTAACATTCATGATAAAGTTTGGAAGATAGAAATGTCTGGCGAAGTTCTAATTGAACAGGAAAGTTTTGCTTCTGGGGGCTTTCGTGAAGCTTATATGGTGGAAAAAATAAAAGACCATTCAAAGTGGGTTCTTAAAAAGTTTAATCAAGCAACTGTAAAAACTATTCTTGAAAAACTAGATTCAAGTTTGGAGGATATAACCAGGAAACAAGTACAAATGCATACAGCTGCATCACAAATAACCAAGGCTTTCAACTCAAAAATTAGTCAAGAATTTGGAGAATCCTTTACTTACAATAATGTCTATTTTTGTAAAATAAACACTACACCATACACGATTGAGGAGTATGTTGATGGACAATTTAAAAAATGGATAAACAATAATGGAGTTATTGTACCACTTTCAGATATGGCTACTATTAAAGACAAGGAGATTTTTTTAAAAGCTCAGTGTTTTGTTCATTATACATACGAAAAGTTTGATAAGAAATTAATGGTTCTGGATATACAGGGTAGTGGATATACCCTGTTTGACCCAGAAATCTGTACAACAGAATTGATAGATACTGACTCGAATCAAATAATGTTTTGTTGTGGAAATTTATCTATTACTGGCATTGAAACTTTTTTATGTGAACATAGATGCAATAAATACTGTCAAATAATGATCGATAAAGAAAAGTTAATTTCTGCTGAAGATTCTTCAAGTGAATATGAATGATATTTCTGAAGGTATCATTTGTTTGCTGTGCAGGTTTATTGCATTATGACCTAACTGATATTTTAATCTCATATTTACTTCTAAAAATGTTTAGTGGGAAGAGTTTTAATATTGTTTAATGTTCAGCTCCAATTAGTCTGAGCTCTGGCATCAGGGAGTTATTTAAATTTAAAGCAAGCCTTAAATATATCTCCAGAAGACTTGAATTTAAGACTTCTCATCTCAGATAAAGTAGTCTGTTAAAACATTTGTTTGTATATTTTATCTTGAATAAATTATTATATTATGTGTTGTTTAATAAATTAATATAATCATGTAAATGTATCTCTTGTATCTTGAATACTTGTTTTATTTCCAAAGTTATTAGTATATAGACATTCACTTGTCTGATTATTCATATGGATTTTCAATAATATCAGTGGTGGTAATAGGCTAACTACTTGTATTTGAGCACCCAGATTTTCCCATTCTGATGTCTTATACAACTTGAAATTGAGAGGGGTTTTACATAGGCCAAGCCTGTTCCCCAATCCCATTCAGACATTCTGAATAAAATATTGTTTATAAAAAAAAAAGAAATTGATTGAATCGGCCATTTGTTGGGCTCACAGTTATTTGAATACTGGTGTCTTGGTAAACAAAAGCCTACTTATACTACAGAGTGGAAAAGAGATGGAGTTTAACACAAACAAGGTCATTTGGCAACTAACATATGGTACAACAATTTCTCAATTATTCGCTTCCATGTAGTTTGTGTGCGATTGAGAGAGAGAGAGAATTGGGGTTTAACACCCAATCACCCTCGGCACAAACTAGGTCATTTCGGGACTAACATATGGTTTTAATTTTATTTCAATACTTTGCTTGCACTTAGGGGTCTTTAGCAGTCGGAGGACCCAGAGAAAAAACCCATGAGGTTGGAAAAACTACCCTACTCCGGCAATTCAAAACCACACCAGTTCACTCAATGACAGGCCTTGTGATATAGCGCACGGGCTAAACATTCAGCCATCCAACCCCCCTGTGTGGGATTGAAACCAAGTCACTTAACTCAATGGCATACCTTAAGATCTAAAGGCACACTGTATGGCATATGCCCATCTTCATTAGCCCAGTCGGAGTAGGACATTGAACCACCTTTCATTTCATTGCATCTATTCATTTCTTAGTGGATGACTGAATTCTAGGACTCCTGACTAATAATGTCCAACCAATTGCTTGTAGATATAACAAAATTCACTACATAGTCATGTTATTCTTTATTTGAATTGTAACTGAATTGTACATGTACGCTACAAAAACCATGTCTACAAGTTGGGCTATGCATACTGGTGTCGGCAAAGCAAGCTAACCTAAAATAAGTCTAATCTAAAATAAGAATCATCCTAGCCAGGGTCTTCAAAATAATGATTGCAATATCAAGAACAGTGGAGTTTTGGTTATATTCATTGGAACTGATGAATGTAACACCTCAATGAATAACCTATAATTTCACATTGATGATTTCAGATATACAAATAAGCTTCAAGAGCATCAGTTAATTCCAATTCTGATAGATTGGGCAATAGTTCCTTGCTTCGCCTTTCTAACTCTTTGTCAACAAAAGCGCCATCATCTAATACATCAGCTAAGTTTTTTACATCCTCTAACTCTGCTTCAGACACTCTTGATCCTGAAAACACAATATAAAAACTTGCTAACTCGGGGCATGGCAACTGCAACATATGCAAATAATACTGGAATCTTTGACTTTCATATATAGGAGCCTTGATGGTGAAACTGGCAACATGGTAGTTGTACATTATTTATAAACGAAGAAATATTGGACATGCATGGTGTATTTTAAGCTGTTTAATGGTCATATGTGAGACATTGTGTAGTATATTGAAAGTATATGAAAACCAGACATTGATTCTCATTCATTCATGAGGGATATGACATTGGTATAATGTATACATACCACATTCAGTAGAGCCATATGTTTCTGGAAAGTCATACAGGTGGTTGGGAATTCCTTTGGGCAGATCACTGTTTTGTTTCCTCATGCGATGGTTATTCCAGAGTTCTACAAACTTATTGATTTCCTCTTGAACCAGTGGTAAATAAACTAGTGCAAGTATTTCTCTGAAGATATAGAACATATGTACCACATAAGTGCTTATATCTTATTAATAATGATAATAATTCTATATCATTTGAATTTAGAGGAGTAAAGCAGCTAATATGTTTGATTTTATACCATAATTCTTTTTCTTGTCTTTTGTACATAATTTGAATTCGACTTACCTGTCTGTAATCTCATCAGGGTTGTAATAACCCTGATCGAATAAATACTGGAATTTTTCCTTAAAGTACTTAACAAGACGAGAGTGAAGTTCACGCCACCATCTTTCTATCTAAAATTATAATGAGATAATACTTATCAATGTAAGCAAATGACTGTTAACCAAAATGTTTAAAACAAGGCATCCCAATATGCAACCATGGAGGTTTAGATTTTGATAACTCACATTCAACAAATGTTGTAAATTAACCAGTTCCGTGTAGGTAAAGGGTCAGTTGTTTAAATAATTTATGCCTTTTGCTAGAAAACATCTCTATAATAACAACTCCCCCCCCCCCACATACTGTCCCTACGTAACTGACGACTCTAATGTCATATCTTAAAAACTGGACCCTGTAAGATATGATTAATTATATTTTTACAAGATGACAGTTATGACCAACTGTTCAAGAAACAGACGCTATTCCAGCATTGGCCAGAGAGAGATTTTGAATGGTTACAACTTAAACCAATTATATAGAAATCCTACCACACCTTGTTGGATGTTGAAGATCCAAATATAACAGAATCTTCTGGATTTTCAAATTCAGTACTCTGCAAATAGGCATGGATAGTTGCCATGTGACCGTTTTCTGATCCTTTGTCCAGGCGCAAAATCTGACTTATCACTGGAAAGGAAAAAAGGCAGATTATTGTTAAATGATCTTAATTTAATATTCTCTCAAATATACTTTTTTGATTTACCATAAACTTTTTAGACACTTATTACCTGTTTTGAGCTAAGTAGTGACTGCCCTTCTTCCACTTTCCTCCCCCAAAAATAAAAAAATATCCATGTCAAAGGTGGCTTGCACACGATTCATATTAGATCCTAAGCCTATAAATCTGTAAAGACTGTATCTCAGTATACAGTAGGACATGAGTTATCAGATGATGTGCAAATTTGAAAAATTAAATATGAGATTAAATTTTCTTTCAAAATTCAAAAGTAGATCAGTGAGTAAGGGTTCAAATTTTTTTAATGCAGATTATCTGTAGGACAAATAACACCCATAGGTGTACGAGCTGGGGGGTGGGGGGTGATACTTTGTAAAAGTTGTATAAAAAAATATTGTTCTTGAATGTGTCCAATTTAACAGAGAATTTAAATTCAGAGTGTCTATAGTTAGGCAATTAAATAGAAATCTTAAGACTTGAACCCTCTATTGTTTGGAGTACAGTAAGCCACGAGTTACAGTTACACAAACAACTGTTTTTAGTTGTGTAAATTACAAGTAAATAAAATTTAGTTCTCTTATATTGATGATTTAGAAATTAAGAACTTATTCATCGTAAAAGAGATATTGTAGAACCTGTCATTATTATTATTATTATTATGTAACATACTAAGAACCTAACTACAGTTTTTGGGCACCTACCACCACTGCCCCCCCCCCCCCCAAGTAAAAAATTGCCACGTATGCCTATGATAACACCAATTGAATACTAAAATTATGTATTTACTAATTACCTCCAGTTCTGCTAATGAATTCATGATACCATTTCCCAATAATCTTGGGATTTTTATTTGTTTTTCCTACTTTAACATACAAAAGCTTACAGCTGTAAACATCTTGGACACCATATATAGCAAATGGGAACATTTTCCTCTGAAACCCCATTAACTTGTCATGACCATCTGCAGAGTATGTATGGTTTGGACCCTGAAAAAATGTTACATAAATTGTAATGTTCTAAAATAATATAAAAAGGGAGACATTGAAATAATTCACCTTTGGTAGGGATCTTTAGTAGTGGGATGAAACCGGAGAAAACCCACGAGATTGGACAGGCGACCCTCCTCCTTGCCACGTACAACCGGGGATTCGAAACCACGCCAGTTGACCCAATGGCAGGCCGTATGATACAGCGCGCACACGTTAACCATTCGGCCATCCACCAAAATATCTCTTTCAAGTTGCTTCCATGTCATTTTAAATCAATTTAGTACAGACGCGCACTGCCAATGTAAGGGTACGAAGACAAACGTGCTTTTAACATGCTAAAATGTCCAAACTATCACTGCCCGATCTTAGCCTTTAGCAGGTTAAATTATAAATTAGATTGAATAATACAGTCTTTGACAGCTCTTAGTCTAATTATAAAATAATACCCATCCACATATAGCGCTCAGAAATTTTCATTAGATTATTACGATATGACTAAAAACTTACCAATGACGTAAATGTTCCAATATCGCCCCTTTTTCTTCTTTTTATTTTCGGTGCTCTTTTCTCAAGCAGATCATCATGTTTTGAAGTTAAAATATCGTATACGAGCTGCCTTGGAACTGCTAATTTATGGTTAACTCGGATTTTTTTATGCAGCAGTCTATATCCAAGTAGTTTCCCTGGACCTTGCAGTTCTTCTTCAATGGCAGCTACAACATGGTCTATTCCAACCTGATAGTTGACATATTTTATACCGAAGTAGGCTAGCCGACGGCTAAGAGTTGGAAGGCTCCATGTGTACTGATCGAAGTCGCGTTTCATGTAATCCAAGATTTCAGATCTAGATAAATTTTGCAAAACATAGTCGTGAAGACTTGACTTTAATAGTTCATCTTCCTTCCACGTACATGTATATGTCGGACACAACATGGTAAAAATGACTATCAAACTAATTAGTGAGCAGGCCTGTAATCAAGTTAAATGGATAGAGTATAGAGAGACTTATGTCGAAGTTATGATATTCATTGACAGTTCATTCTTGTTCCCCTATACAATACATCCGAATCACTGGATGTAAAATATCACACTATCATGATTAGAGTTATTCCCCCCTGCTTGACAAATTAGAGGCGCGTTCGATTACAATTCGGTTTGAATGATAACGATGGGCTGATGATAACGATGGGCCACGTAGAGACATGCGTATTTTAGTTTTCATTTCACTTTTCGATTTAACAAAAAAAAAAATATATTTTTTTTTTTTCAATTAAGTTTTAAAACTTCTTTTTTTTTTTAAAAAAAAAAAATATTTTTTATTTATTTTTTTTTTATTTAAATTTATTTTACTTTGGTTTTTTTTTTCAAATTATCAAAAACGATTTTAATTTAGATCTAATTGAATTTAAATTATTTTTTATTTCATTTTCGATAAAGTTTTATTTATTTTATTTTGGTTTTATTTATTTATTTTTTTTTTTTTAGCGAATTTTTATTTTCATTCAAATTTTTAACATTTGCGGTGGATATTTTACGCATTTTTCAATGATAACCATGGGCCACCATACTCCTGAGCAATGTCTCCGGTTATCCAAAAATGCGACTCTCTGGAAAATCGGTTAAGAATTAACAGAATTATGGCCCATTTTTAATTTTTGTGCACGTAAAGGATTCTACAAAAGCCGGACCGTTTGGAAATATCGTTTTATATTTAAGCACTAATACATCAAACACATAACTGAATTCCAGAGTTTCAAAACATTCGTTCAAATAGTTTCTGAGATTTAGGCTCCCCCATTTTAGTTAAACGTATAAAGCGTTTTGTAATTGGTTTTTGGTAAAACCAATTGCCTACTAGAATTGCGCGCAATGCCGAAGGCTTTCACGGTCGCAACGGCGTCACACGATCGCCAGATATATGACAAAAGACTATCCCCACCACTCCCCCCCCCCCCCCAAATAAAAAACAACAAAAAAACACACTCTAACACATCTCTTTTTTCGGCTACCCATGATAATTAGAAAAATTGTACAAGGGTTTCACACAATACACTACCCAGTAGAATCTCGATTGAGCAAGTTTGAAAAAAATCATTGGCGGCTTTTCCGAGAAAAGTAATTATATAACTGTTAAATTAAACAACGGATAACTCCTACCTCTTAAAATGATTTATATAATTAGTAAATAATTATTATTATCTAATGATTGTTGTTTTTTGACATATATAGTGTAACCAATATATACATTGTACTTTTATAATCAATATGATACTGTGCATTAGTTGCGTTTCTGTTCTTCTGATTTGAATTTCTTCATGCAATATTTCTAAATCGCCAGTAGGAATAAATGTCTCTTATATAGATACATTATGCTGGCTGGAAATTACACGGTAGGCTAACCTTGGGCACTGTTTGTAAATCGCCAGTAGGAATAAATGTTTCTTATATAGATTCATTATGCTGGCTGGAATTTGCACGGTAGGCTATCCTTTGGGACTGCGCTGTATCATACGGCCTGTCATTGAGCCAACTGGCGGGGTTTCCATTCCCCGGTTGTACGTGTCAAAGAGTAGGGTCGCCTGTCCAACCTCGTGGGGTTTCTCCGGTTCCTCCGATTTCCTCCCACTGCTAATGACCCCTACGCGCAAGCGAATTATTAAAATAATGAACCATATGTTAGTCCCGAAATGACCTCTAAACATGCTCGTACAGCGGCGCTAGTCTTCTTTTATATAGAATTCCAACCGCCAAGGGATCTTTTACGGTCACACCAATGTTTACACGGGACTTCGGAATCGCGTTCATGTCAGCTACTCAAATATGTAACTGGTTCAAAAATTGATTGAATATTCAATGAAATATCGCCAATTTTCTGGTTTCGTGCACGTTAAAGATTTGACGTCACTAATAAAACTTTATTATTAATTACAGATAGCGTCCATGCTCAAACAGCGTCACGCCTTTTATCACAAGTACAATATTCGATACTTCTGTACGATACTACTGCAACTACTTAACAAATTCGACTTTCTTATAAACAGCGCGAGCCGTCGATTTCTATCCAGATGATTACGGGTATAAGATAATTTTGACAAAGAAGCAACAATATCAATTCAAAGACTAACTATTAATTATTACACACAGCTATCAACTATTTCTGTTACAGGGTCACTAAACCCATATATTGGATAGAAGAAAACACTCATAGTTGAAATATTTTAGTTCAAATATCATCACTGATAAAAGCACTCTTGAATTGGCTCTATACGTTGACAAAACGTACAGATTGTATCCCCCTCTTATGTTTCGCTTAACAATGAAAGGTGCCGTGTTCAATTTTCGATCCCTTTGTTCTGCTACTCCTGAAATTTGGAACTGTTGTACAATGGTTTTATATATAACACTACTGATAGTCCTCTCTGTAGAAGAAGTTCCAAAAAAATACTATGTTAACTTTTCGAGAAATAGACCTCTAAAAATGCTCAGGCTACCCCTGACTTTTCAAAAAATGATACAGTGTTTTCACAAAACAGAGTACCCAGTTATCTCTCGATTGAGAAAGTTTTAAAAAAATCGTTGGGGGCGTTTCCGAGAAACATGCGTCTAAAGTTGCTCGAAATCGCAAAATACCTTACTTTTCAAAGTCATATAACTTTTTTTTTTTTAATAGAAACTTGTCGCTGAAGTACCATCTGATAGACAATTCAATTGGCTATTAAACGATATAAAATTTTAACTAAACGACAAGAACACTGTTGATACATCGCATTTTCCGCACAGACACCCATTTTTCTCAATTTTGTCAAAGTTTGGATACCTTTCTTGACTACTTCCGGTGATTAGGGGATTTTCATTTATAGTTCATGGACTGGTCTGGTCCTTCGACTTCATATTCCTGAAGTTTCAGAAAAATCGTTAGAGCCGTTTTAAAAAAATAAGAACTCTACGATTTGACCAAAATGCGAAAAACAGTGAAAAATCAAAGTCAATATTTCAGAACAAAACTTATATTGTTGGAATCGGATTGATGTCAGCTATCCAAAAATATAACTGAAATTTCAAAATTCCCAAAAATAAAAAATTTAGAAAATTTAGAAATTTTTCCATTTTTCACCAAAAAAATTAGAGCGACAAAGTTTCTAATTCCCACAGTTTTGAACTGCTATCTGCTCAGAAATGTCTCCAGCTATCCAAAAATGTAAATATCTGAAGAATCCATTGAGAATTAAGAGAATAATGGCACAAATTTCGAAATAGCTTTAAGCAGTAGCTGCACACCACTTTTCCGACAGAAAATCAATTTTCAAACCTCTATCTCTTATAGTTGCTGAGATCTAGCTTCCCCCAATAAAAAAAATAATAACTAGATCTGCATAGCAGATATCAAAGCTTTCATATAAACTTCAAAAGGGGTTATTAGAATCTATGAATCAACAACCACTCTGACGGAAGATATTCTCTGGGCTAAAAAATCTTTTTTCTCTCAGCTACGAGAGATACGTAGAATTAAACCGGCCCAGAGCCGACCGTGTTGATACGAAGCCGCTTATTTGACATTGACACATAACTGAAGGTGAATAGGCCTACCCGTCCAGTTAATACAATGGGCAATCTCACATCGGTCCACTAAAGAGAGGCACATGCTAGTCGCCCCCTACTTCCCCAAGACATTTAGTCCAAACCTTGACTCTCATACATATAAACCATTTGGTACTACATGTACATGTATTTCGTACTTATATCATATTAAACCCCTCGGCCGCCATGTTGAATCACACAGTATTTAACGTTCTATATCCTAACATCTTTATGAAATCAACGACAAATCTAAACTTGGGCACTCCAACCATTTTTATTTTTACATCATTCAGTTTTTTTTAAATAAGTAATTCTATCACAAATTATAGTGAAGACTGGACCACTAAACTAGTTACCCATCAGTTTTTCTTTGTGTTAATGCGTTCTACATTTTCAAAGCAATGATTCTTATGATGTGCGAGCCGCCATGACACCGGCGGATATTATAACTTCGATAGGCGAGAAACTTCAGGTAGCAGTTGGGTTTCATCAAATCATATAATTATGCGGTACGGCTTCACCTTTATTTCAATGGGAATTGGTTTATTATATGTGCAGTGCAGTTTTAGGTCAGTTTATGTGTAAATTAAGGGAGCTATACATAGGCCAGTAACCTTTTTGTAGTCATTTGACTAAAAAAAACTTGCGGAAAGGAACTCCGTAGGACAAGCCACTACTGTGGCAGGAGTAAGGCGGAAGACATCAGTAGTGGAACCATTTCTAAGTTAATCCCGAAGTGCGTTGCTATTGTAAGAATATATAAAATCGGGTTTCCGTTCCGCTTTTTTTTTGCTGTAGTTTGAGTAATGAGTTAGAGCGTATATTTTGTAGTCAAAAAATCATTGCAAATAGAAGACCTCATCCCCACCACCACCAACCTGTAATACACTAGCTAGCTTGTGTATTTCCATATTCCATTTCCGAGAGATAGATAGAGAACACGCGAAATATAAAGTGATTTTTCTTACAATCAGGGACCATAATTCATGAAGTTATGCGCAAATATCGAAAGGAACCATATCTTTGGGTTATAAACATGCATGTTAAGTTTCATCAAAATCTTTCACTGTGAAAAACCGGGGCTAAGTCATCTGAAATCAAACAAATTTTACAATGTAGGTAGTGAAAACAAAATGTTATGTTAAGCGTTGTTCGAGGGTGGGGTGGGTGCATAAAATTCCAAATGCAAAAGGTTATTTTTCGTGCACGCCAATATGCACACAGGATTTCGATTTTTCGTCCTACCTAAAAAACTGCACGCAAAGTTAGTTGTCGGGCCTTCGGTCAAGAACCACAGACAAAGGGAGAGAACGGGGACCTCTGTTTTGCATACCATCCAAGCGACTAGGCACTAATCCTTGTACCATGGACGAGGGGACGGGCGTTTTTCGTCCCATCGAAACGACTAGACACAGATCCTTGCTAGGCCTTCCATACTTCACCACTGCCAACGGGGAACCACTTTGACCTCGGGTTTTCGTACCATCCAAACGACTAGACACCAATCCTTGCAAGGCCTTGCAGCAAATGAGCCACGCTGGCCTCGTTTTGTCGTAACATACAAACGACTAGACAATGTTTCATAATTTAGTCATGTTCGCGTGGGTGGGTTGGCAGCAGAATTGATATGTACATGATAGTGACACGAGGAGGGGGGGGGGAGCGGGGTGTACACAAATCACACAAATCAGAGCTTTGTAATACACGCATATACTTGATATACTAAATACACAAATGGCTGAATTTCGAGACATTTCTGGCACTCTTTTATCACATAATGAGAACACTGCATTAATTTCTATATATCAATAAAATATGCCTCAGACCCATTGTTTATTTTTAAATTTGAATTAGACTCGTAACAAAATATATTTTCTGGCAACAAATAGCATATAAATAAAACTAGATTTACTTTCTGATTATTTTTTTTAAATGAAATCATTCCAGGGCTTTTATTGACATTTCAGAAAATGTAGAGTTGGTCCCATGCACTTGAGGCCAAGGTCCTTGAAGTTGTACAGCTGCACCCGGTGACCGATATTTATTTAACGGGGAATAAGTGATAATTCATATTATAACAGTAAATAATTAAAATATCCCATAGGGATTATAATAATATGTATATCATGTAGGTGTGCATGTAGGTTAAAATTGTGACCTCTGTAAATAGGCCCGTTCCTTGCATTAGTGCTAAAATTGAGAGAGCGAAATGGGGTTGATCGACCACTCGACACAAACTAGGTCATTTCGGGACTAACGTATGGTTCAATTTTATTTCAATAATTCGCTTGCGCGTAGGGGTCTAGCAGTGGGGGGAAACCGGGTGATCCTGAAAAAATACACAGGTTGGACGGGCGACCTACTCCTTGTCACGTACGGAAAGATACCCCAGCAGTCAAAATAGGTCAAAATAGGCGATTTCGGTTTCTAGTGTCGATGCATCGTTACGGTCAGTTTAAAAAATTGTCTTTTAAGGATAATGTGTATAGTACCAATACCTATCACATACGGAAGAGGCGATAAAATCTCTTTGCATTTCCAATTTCAAAATTAATTAAAACCAATATTAAATTCCGAAAATCGTTTTTTTGCTAAAACTCTTTTCTTTTTAATGTGATCAAAATGGGGGTAAAGCACAGAGTCAGGGGTGGTAATGGGCGTATTGTGTCCTAATTTCATGGTTTTCGGACAATCGGTGCCGGTGTCACGGCGAAATTCCACTTTTTTCCCCTCATGGAAGCCGTAAATTGACGCAAGGAGTAGGGTCGCCTGTCCAACCTTGTGGGTTTTCTCCGGGTCCTCCGGTTTCCTCCCACTGCTAAAGACCCCTACGCGCAAGCGAATTATTGAAATAAAATTAAACCATATGTTGGTCCCGAAATGACCTAGTTTGTGTCGAGTGGACGTTAAACCCCATTTCTCTCTCTCTCTCTCTCTCTCTCCGTAAATTGACTTGAGGCCAGTGTCCTTTAAGTTGTACAGCGGCACCAGGTGACCGATATTTATTTAACGGGGAATAAGTGATAATTCATATTATAGCAGTAAATAATTAAAATATTTCATAGGGATTATAATAATATATCATGTCTGGGTATTACAGGGTTAAAACCAATATTAAATTCCGAAAATCGTTTTTTTGCTAAAACTCTTTATTTTTAATGGGATCAAAATGGGGGTAAAGCACAGAGTCCGGGGTGGTAATGGGCGTATTGTGTCCAAATTTCATGCTTTTCGGACAATCGGTGCCGGTGTCACGGCGAAATTCCACTTTTTTCCCCTCATGGAAGCCGTAAATTGACTTGGAAAAAAAAAACGACGAAAGGCAGGTGACAAGAACAAACGACTTGAACGAATGCAGGTATCACCTTGAAATTTTCAGGGTGCCTAGGTACCAACGTGAAAAGTTGCTCGCCGGAATTTAGTACTCATGGTACCGTTGGTTCCTGTGTAGCGCATGCGCGAAATCAAAACCAGCTAAACTCGAAAACAACCTTGTCGGCACGGAAAACATCAAAGGAGAAATTCTAATTTTTGAAATATTCAAATACCAAACATTCGACCATGATCCAGGCTATCCTCAAATGTATTATTTCGGTAATAGGAGACAGATTCTCTAAGCCACGACCAATTGTGTATGTTTTCAAGCCCATAAATGTGGATTTTTCACTAATTTTCATTTTTATTTCAAAATGGCGTCCATCAGTTGACCTAAATCAAAATTCTAAACCGATAGATTTTTAGGCTTTCCTTCGAGCATTCAGAAAATGTAACTCTTATGTCTTTAAGTAAAATATTGCAAAAGCCGTATGGACTTTTCACATTTTGAGATGGTGGCACTTCCGGTTTGCTCGACAAACTCCATATTTTGTGTACTCATCAGTACTGTCTTAGCTAGTACAGAAAAAAAATTTCAAGGCAATCTGACCTATATTTCGTCGATTTTTTTGAAAACTTTGATCCTTAATTTCACCAAGGGGAGATAATTTAGAAAATTTCCAAGGACATCATTGAAGTCGCATTGGCAAGATCTACTAACATTCTAAATTTCACGAAAATCGCACAACTATTAAAGAAGTTGTCAAATTGGTAATAACTTCCGGTTCGAAATGACAGCGACGAATTTTCGAAATGCCAAAATCCGAAATTGCAGATTTGAAGTAAATGTTTCAAGATACTCAAAGAAAAAAGAATTAGTAAAATAGGTCAAATAGTCACAGAGTTACAGCATTGTAGGTCAAATGCATTCCTTCGTAAAATTCGGTGATTTCGGATTCGTAAAACGTTTTGAAAATATATTTAATCAACAGCCACCACCCATTTTTGGGGGGATAGGTAAAAGTTTCAGAACGATCCTATGGTTAGTTTCTGAGAAATCCGATTTGTGGACAAAACACAAAAAAAAAATAACAATAACTAGATCTGCATAGCAGATATGAAAGCTTTCATATTAACTGCAAAGGGGGTTATTAGAATCTATTGAAACAATAAGTATAAATGTCATCAGGTATCTGAAAAATTACATTTACCTTATGAACAAAATGGGAAAAATACAAAACAAAAATTGTCGACTTGTGGCTACCATCCAAGGCATATTTAGAAAACCGTATATTATATTTATAGAGTACGCAGGACAGGAATTAGTTGTGCTTCAATGTAAACCGGCCCGTTTCTTGCCTTTAGTTTTAGAGTTAGGTGTGATTTTCAAAAGTTTCAATCGGAAATCGCTGAAAATCAATTGGCTTCTTCATCTCATGACCTTAAACACTGTATAAATTTAAGGTCAATCGGATATTGAATTTAGCTTCTAGAGCGTCCACAAGATTTTTTAAAGTGATCAAGGGCAATAACTCTCATGGTAATTATCGGAAATGGCAGTAAATATCAGATATCGCTGAAAATCAATACTGTAGGCATCTTCGTGTCATGACCATAAATTTAGAGTCAATCGGATATTAACTTTGGCCTCTAGAGCGTCCACAAGATATTTTGAAGTGATCAGGGGCCACAACACTGCGCATAAATTTAAAGTCAATCGGATATTAACTTTGGCCTCTAGAGCGTCCACAAGATATTTTGAAGTGATCAGGGGCCACAACTCTGGCAGTAAATATCAGATATCGCTGAAAATCAATCGCCTACTTCGTCTCATGACCTTAACCACTGTGTATAAATTTAAAGTCAATCGGACATTAACTTTGGCCTCTAGAGCATCCACAAGAATTTTTTTAAGTGATGAAGGGCCATAACTCTGACAGTAATTATCGGAAATCGCTGAAATTCAATTTCAATGTGGGCGTATAAAAATTAACCGATGGCATATAATATTTAATGTATGATAAAGACAAAATAGTCGATTTCGGTTTTTGGTGTTGCGCTCATTTTAAAAAAAAATGTCTTTTACGGATAATGTGTATAGTACTAATAGCAATCACATACGGAAGAGGCGATAAGATCCCTTTGCATTTGGAATTTCAAAATTAATTAAAACCAAATTTAAATTCCGAAAATCGGTTGTTTATTTTTTGCTGAAACTCCTTTTTTTAATCTGATCAAAATGGGAGTAAGTCACAGAGTGGTAATTGGCATATTGTGTCCAAATTTCATGGTTTTGGGACAATCGGTGTCGGTTTCGTGGCGAAATTCCACTTTTTTCGCCCTTACAGAAGCCGTAAATGGCGGAAAAAAACGAACGGCAGGAACCGTGTCAAGAACAAACGATCTGAACGAATGCAGGTATCGCCTTGAAGTTTTCAGTGCACCTAGGTACCAACGTGAAAAGTTCCTCGCCGGAATTTGGTAGTCAACGTACCTTTGGTTCCAGCGTGGCACATGCGCGAAGCAAAAAGAAATTACGGTCGATTTTGGGATTTTGGCTATATTTCGGAGTGGTTTGGTAGATGACGGTGGATCAGGGACTCAGATTGATCTAAAATGGCGATCATAACACAACATGATAATCACTTTGAAGTATAGGTAAATTTTCGCGACCGGGTTGTTTTGCTCTACCCAGGCAACGTTCCTGTGCTCCGATTGCCTTCAAATTTGCACAGAATGTACCTTGGGATTCTAGCTATCACATATTAAAAATAGAAGAGTGTTGGATTCCGATGGGATTCTAGCTATCACATATTAAAAATAGAAGAGTGTTGGATTCCGAGAACGTTCAAAATAAATTCAAAACCCACCCCCAACAATCAAAGGTTTTTTGCTTAAAAAATTGCCGTATTTTATCGAATTTTTATTGTTCTTGATATCTGAGGATTTTCTCAATTTAATATGTGATAAATATCATCGCGGCGCAGCCAACCGCTAGAAATTCCAGAGATTTGGACCACCGGAAGGATGCCTCAGCAGTCAAAAAAGGTCAAAATAGGTGATTTCGGTTTCTAGTGTTGATACATCGTTACGGTCATTTTAAAAAATTGTCTTTTAAGGATAATGTGTATAGTACCAATACCTATCACATAAGGAAGAGGCGATAAAATCTCTTTGCATTTGCAATTTCAAAATTAATTAAAACCAATATTAAATTCCGAAAATCGGTTTTTTGCTAAAACTCTTTTTTTTAATCGGATCAAAATGGGAGTAAGGCACAGAGTCCGGGGTGGTAATGGGCGTATTGTGTCCAAATTTCATGGTTTTCGGACAATCGGTGCCGGTGTCACGGCGAAATTCCACTTTTTTCCCCTCATGGAAGCCGTAAATTGACTTGAAGCCAGGGTCCTTGAAGTTGTACAGCTGCACCCGGTGACCGATATTTATTTAACGGGGAATAAGTGATAATTCATATTATAGCAGTAAATAATTAAAATATTTCATAGGGATTATAATAATATGTATATCTTGTCTGGGTACAGGGTTAAAACCAATATTAAATTCCGAAAATCGTTTTTTTGCTAAAACTATTTTTTTTTTTTAATGGGATCGAAATGGGGGTAAGGCACAGAGTCCGGGGTGGTAATGGGCGTATTGTGTCCAAATTTCATGGTTTTCGGACAATCGGTGCCGGTGTCACGGCGAAATTCCACTTTTTTCCCCTCATGGAAGCCGTAAATTGACTTGGAAAAAAAAAACGACGAAAGGCAGGTGACAAGAACAAACGACTTGAACGAATGCAGGTATCACCTTGAAATTTTCAGGGTACCTAGGTACCAACGTGAAAAGTTGCTCGCCGGAATTTAGTACTATGGTACCTTTGGTTCTAGCGTAGCGCATGCGCGAAGTCAAATCCAGCTAAACTCGAAAACAACCTTGTCGGCACGGAAAACATCAAAGGAGAAATTCGAATTTTTGAAATATTCAAATACCAAACGTTCGACCATGATCCAGGCTATCCTGGAGACATATTCTCTAGGTCACGACCAATTGTATATGTTTTCAAGCCCATAAATGTGGATTTTTCACTAATTGTCATTTTCAATTCAAAATGGCGTCCATCATTTGCCGGAAATCAAAATTGTGTTATCTACCGTTTTTCGGCTTTCCTTCAAGGATTCGGAAAATATAATTGCCTTGTCTGTAAGTAAAATATCAAAAAAGCCTTATGTAATTTTCACATTTCAAGATGGTGGCATTTCCGGTTTGAGCTACAAACTCAATTTTTTGTGTACGAATCAGTAGTGTCGTAGCTAGTAAAGAAAAAAAAATCAAGGCAATCTGACCTATATTTCGTCGATTTTTTTGAAAACTTTGATCCTTAATTTCATCAAGGGGAGATAATTTAGAAAATTTCTAATAATATTTTTGAAGTCGCATTGATAAGATCTACTCACATTCTAAATTTCATGAAAATCGTGCAACTATTAAAAAAGTTTTCAAATTGATCTCAACTTCCGGTTCAAAATCACAGCGACGAATTTTCGAAATTCGAAAATTCGAAATTGCAGATTTTAAGTAAATGTTTCAAGGCACCCCTCAAAAAAAGAATTAGTAAAATAGGTCAAATAGTTACAAAGTTACAGTAATGTAGGTCAAATGAATTTGTTCGTAAAATTCGGTGATTTCGGATTCGAAAAACGATTTGAAAATATATTTAATCAACATTCGCACCCCATTTTTTTTTGGGGGGGGGGGGGTAGGTCAAAGTTTCAGATTGATCCTATGGTTAGATTCTGAGAAATCCGATTTGTAGAAATGACACAAAAAAAAAAAAATAATAATAGGAACAAGTGGTATCAGATGCCTCAGAGAGAATATTCAAATGCTCCTTGTGATACGTTTGTAACACAATTATAACCTAATGTATTACACGGGAGTGGAGTGGGTGGGTCGGGGGGCTTTTCGATTGGCAGGGGACTATTAAAATGGGTAAGCAGAGATAAGCAATTTGATGAAACTTTGTGTATAGTTTCATTACATTAGTACCTTGACCAAGTTCGACAATGAGCATTCTCTTAGTCAGGATAAGCAAAGCAACTTGATTGGCCGGGACTTTGAATTGGTTGATGCTTTGGGGTATGATAACTTTGGTTATAATGAAGTACTGGAACATAACAACCCAGCTTTTAATTGAGCTAGAATGTTTAAACTTGGTGTAGATGTTCATCAGGTCTTGACTGAACATTTTGAGCTACAGCTTGGCAATTTCATTGGTCGATGCTTTGGGACAAGATAACCTTGATTTCTATCTGACAGAGAGGGATGAAATTTACAGTATAGTTTGATTGCTCGATACTTTTGAAAAAAATATGAAAGTGCGATTAATTAATGTGTCATCTTTTACTTTGGGGTTTTGGCGGGAGACATCAGCCATACTGTTTGCTTGTTTAATATCCCCTATACAATATACGCTCGACCTCATTACCCGAACTGGGGTAGAAAAGTGGGATCTTTGACAATGAGGCAATGAGCTTGTACATTCTTTTGCAGCTGCACAAGAGGGAACATCAACGCCGGATTAACCATGGTGGTGGGGAGGGGGGCTGATACCGACCGTGAAGCCCCGCAAGGGGGTCGGGTCAGGGGGTTCTCCCGCTAAGAAATTTTAATTGGAGGCCGAAAACGTGATTTCATGGCATTTCAGGCACTTGTGTCGGAGCCATTTAGAAGTACCTCCCCCAGAAAAATAAAATTCTGCCACAAAATTAGCCACAATCCATGCGGGTGCTGTGAAATTTCTAGAGTAGGGAGCTGGAACCCATGAGCCCGTTAAATTCGCCACTGTAAATGAGCAGAGCTACATCAAACCTAATTTTGAGTCCCTCAGTGATAAATAACTTGATTCAAAATCGTATTATAGCCCCAACGACGATTTGATGAATGGAGACCGTAACGTTACGACAAAGTCTAACACTGTAAGTACCAAATAGTCATACGAGATATGTGCATCTCATCAAATTCAGCTTATACCATACCCACAATAATGTTACGGAGTCAGTGAGTTCAAGTTAGACAATACGCTGACCTTCCACTGACCATGCTTATAATATAAAATCTGTCAATGACAGCTGATTCATTGTTTAGTTTTTTATATGATATATTTAATATCAATAATATATGTATATGCATGCTTTAGTTTACTTTACACGACCTCTAAAAATGCCCCAAATCGTAAAAATACGACTTTTTGGATTTCGATCTCCTTTTTTCGGCTACCCCGGACATTTTCAAAAAATGATACAATGATTTCACACAACAGGCCAGGTATTAGCCTCTCGATTGACAAGAGTTTCATCGCCCTCCATTCATTATAACCAATGTCATCGTGCCCTAAAGAATCCACAAATCAGCTTGCTTATCTCTGCTTACCCTAGGCAAAAAATTCTCATCTTTGAACTCAATCATGACATTGACCTAGTGAACGCCTACACCAAGTTTGAACATTCTAGCTTAATTAGAAGGAGAGTTCTTGTGTTCCAAAGTCCCGGCCCTTCAAATTGCTTCTATTTTTCATTTTCAATTCAAAATGGTGACCATCACGTGACCGAAATCAAAATTCTGATCCGATAGATTTTTAGGCATTCCTTCCAGGATTCCGAAAATATGACGCCCGAGTCTGTAAGTAAAATAGCAAAAAAGCCTTTTTGATTTTTCACGTTTAAAGATGGTGGCACTTCCGGTTCGATCGACAAACTCCATATTTTGTGTACGAATCAGTAATTACTTGTTTAGTATCGAATTTTTTTTTAGGTCATTCTGACCTATATTTCGACGATTTTTTTGAAAACTTTGATCCTTAATTTCACCAAGGGGAGATAATTTAGAAAATTTCCAAGGACATCATTGAAGTCGCATTGGCAAGATCTACTAACATTCTAAATTTCACGAAAATCGCACAACTATTAAAGAAGTTGTCAAATTGGTAATAACTTCCGGTTCAAAATGACAGCGACGAATTTTCGAAATGCCAAAATCCGAAATTGCAGATTTGAAGTAAATGTTTCAAGATACTCAAAGAAAAAATAATTAGTAAAATAGGTCAAATAGTCACAAAGTTACAGCATTGTAGGTCAAATGCATTCCCTCGTAAAATTCGGTGATTTCGGATTCGTAAAACGTTTTGAAAATATATTTAATCAACAGCCACCACCCATTTTTGGGGGGATAGGTAAAAGTTTCAGAACGATCCTATGGTTAGATTCTGAGAAATCCGATTTGTGGACAAAACACAAAAAAAAAATAACAATAATAATCTTAACAGAAACAATAAGCTTTCATATGTTATACATATGAAAGCTTAATAATCTTAACAGATATTAAAGCTTTCATATTCACAGTCACTGTCACATGTCATAGAAATAATATGAACAGAAAAAAAAATCATTATAATGAGTAAAAATTTGGTGAAGTTAATTCGATTTTTCACTGGTAAATAATTAAATAGACAAGTGGCATAACTTGACCCGCATCCCATCAGCTATCCTGAAAAATGCTGGAAAAATTAAACAAGTAAATTGTGTTTAGTACTGGGTTAATTAAGACAGGCATATGCCTTTGCTATACAGGATGACATGAGGGAAATTTAACTTGGGAGGTGTAGGCCTGCAGCCAAAATTTCTAGCTAGCTTAGAAACACAACTCCGCTACACGGTCTTCTATAAAAGAAAAACTATACATTTTTGGAAAGCTTATGATGCCAGGAAGACAAAATCTGGGAGTTCCAAGCAAAATGTTTGCAATTTATTGATTTAGGGCCAGATGAAATTCGTCAAAATTGTCAAATAAATGCTATTTGTGTACTAACAATTCTGAAGTTGACATAAAATTAAATAATTGGTAAAACACCTCATGCCTTCATCCTTGGCAATGAACAGTTTATTGGACAGATTTTGATGTAAATAAAAATGCTCAAAACACAAATGTCATGGGTGAATAAAGAATTGTGGAAATCCATTAACGGTAAAAAAGAATTATCTCCCTTTCTGTCAAATGCCTGTAATTGATAGACTATCAGGTCTTGTATGAATCATAAGACCAGGTGTGGGCAAACAAGCCCAATAATTATTTTGTGTGTTGGATCTCAAGGGCCTGTTAGGGTTGGTTGTTGGATGTTTGCTCAGAAATTATCGCTTGTATGGAACATGCTAGAGTCGATTTGTAGCATATTCTAGCCAGGGGATATGTTTGACAGTAGTTGAGTGATATGCTTTTGAAATAATGGAGATCAGTAGCACTTTATAAGCATTGAACCACATGATTTTTTTCCACTAAGATAAACATTCTAAACCCACATACATGTTCCCTTTCAATTAAACACTACAGTATTTTTACAACTGTACATGTAGCTGTGAACTACTATTTCGGATATGATTAATGGTCAAATTACAAACATACATGTAGATATAAGTTAAAAAAAATAATTGTGTATCTGGGCTGGAATGAAGGGAAAGGTTAGAAAACAGGATGAACAGTTGTGAAATTATTTATTAAAGTGAAACAATCATTGAAAATCAAAATTAAACAGTTACTCTGCACATCAAATGTCATCAAAGTTAATCTCCATTATCATCATCACTGTCACTAAATGTATTAACATCAAATTCGGTCTCTTTAACAGTTTTTTTTTCATTTTCACATTGACTACACATGCACAGGTCTGTACAAGAAAGGGGGGTTGGGATGGCCTAGAGTGCCGCGCTTCGACCTCTAGCTGGTCGGTCACCTCTGGCTTGTGGCTGTGGCTTTGATCCCAGGTGTGAGCGTATGTGGCATGGAGATAGAGGCGTCTTCTCAACCTCGTGGGTTTCCTCCGGGCACTCCGGTTTCCTCTCACTGCTAAAGACCCATACGCGCAAGCGAATTATTGAAATAAAATTGAAACCGTATGTTAGTCCCAAAATGACCTAGTTTGTGTTGAGTGGACGTTAAACCCCATTTCTCTCTCTCTCTCTCTGTACAAGACAACTTTGCTGGCCATTTATGATTCTTTCTCTTATGACATCTTCACAGAATATATTGTATGTGGTTTAATATTCGACGGAGGGCTAGTCATCTTTGCTGAAAAATATAAATAAACATATACATGTACACAATTAAAACAAAATTCTGGAGCTTGGTTTACTCTCATTAATTTCGTACAACAGAGGAAAAAGACACTTACACAGGGGTTAACATCTTATTATCATGCAGAAACCAGCTAATGAAGACAGGAAGGCATTAGCAGTACAAGGAGAGATAGAGAGGAGAATTGCGGTTTAACGTCCACTGGACAAAAACATAGTAATTTCAGGACTCACCCAGTTTTATTTGAATAATACCAGTGGCAAGAAGGCGGAGAATACAAATAAAAAAAACATCACAAATATTTACCTTTCTGATAACTGTCTAAGAAATTCAGTACATGTATATTGCCTATAACATTTTTGGTGATATCTGACCTCAATGGCCACACAATCTTGCCCTCTGATATGCCTTAAAATATCTTCATCCTCTTTCAATTCAGCAGCTTTCAACAGTTGGCCTACAAACAAATTTGCAAACAAATTATACACCATATAGCGTTGAATGTTGTTTGTGCTCAAGGGTGGGGGAGGGAATGTCACTTTGAGGCCTACATGTACATGTACCTGGCTGGTCAACTCTGGCATGCGGTTTAGTTCAGATCCTTTGTGTGAGCGGAAATGGTCTAGAGACAGATCGTCTTAGCAAGGCACCTACAAGTGGGCCAAGAAAATAAAAAACAAGTTAACTTCTCTATGTTTCATCCCTTGTGCAAGCAAATGTGCAACACTTTAACCAATGACTGTGCCAAATCAACAAATGGGGTAAAGGGCTTTACTGGCTAGCTTCATAACAATTTTACAGTGATTGCAGTAGCAGTTCTGTTTCCATTTACAAAAACAACAACACAATAATTAAAAACTGTAGGATGAATATATTTAATATTTATTAGTAATAATTATAAATTTAGTAAGTAACATAATATTAACATTAGGCCTACCTGAGCCTGTTTGGGTCTGAGTCTGTGTTAATACATCCTTCTTCCTATTTTCTCCAACAGTGACAAATCTGTCACGTTTTTTACATATAATACACACAACAGGCAGCACCGATTTACTCTTTCTTTTTGCTTCAGGAGCGTAATTTGTTTGGAGAGCTAGGTCCCAGATCGTCTACACTCCCGCTATTCTCTGGTTGGGTTGTAGCCGGGGATTTTAATTTTTCTTTATCTATACGATTACGGGCAGACCCAATTCGGAATTTGTGTGTAAAAGGCCTGTAGCATGTTGGGTGAAATCCAGTATCTTTTGGCGCGTCGATAAATTCCTTGTTTGATTATATCACCCGAAGTCGCCTGTTCAGCTATCCATTTCGCTCGCCCATCAAGTTTTAGCCATTCATGGGCACATTCACGGAATTTATCCCAGCGAGATTTTGTAAATAATTGTTCTCGTTCCTTTCTAAATCCTTGGTAATGAATAATACAGCGTAAATTTGATGAAATATCAGTCGATTCACGTTCTTTCATGGGCGCAGCCATTACACATGTGTGTTGTTGTTTACAACTTTCAAGGTCGGGTCAGCAGTTCACAATACGAGCTCCTGATTGGCCCATGGTGACCAATCACCAGTTATTTCCCTACGCTTTATAACAGCGCGAGTCAAATAAATCCCGTACGAATAAATTTATATCACCCTTAATGGATTTGAAATAAAGAATTATAAAATGTATTTATAAATATACTATGCTTTATTTGAACCTTATGCCTACTACTATTCTTACCTGACTCTATCCAATTTATTTTAATTATATCTTTCATTCTATTTAAGTTAATTTTTTTTTGCCACCATTCCCCCCCCCTCCACTGTTCCTTATCTCAGACGAAATAATCCCAGATTAGCTGTAAGACCAGATACTCTTTTTTTCTTTCTTTCTTTTCAGGTGCTGGATTCTTCCTTCAGAGAACCAACAAACAAAAGGAATGAACACAAAAAATGAAGATGAAACAGAACCACCATACCGGACAACAAAAACCAAATGGAAGGAAGAATGGATCAGGCCTATCACTCACCGACAAGCCCCAAGGAAGAGTAGCACCGCCCTGCCATTCTACCGGACAGAACGACCAGACCGACAAAATGACCAAAATATATATATATGTACATATCATGTCTCTGTATTTAAATGTTCCTGTCTGTTCGTAATTGTCCATTTTGTCTATATGTTCGTCCATGTTTATGTATGTCTTGCACTGTGCTCGTCTGTCTATGTCTGTGATCGTCTCAAATAGCACTTTTTTACTTTGCACCAGTTAGTCAATGTTTCTGTACATATATATATTCAATTATCTATTTTCCATTAATCACTTTGTAAATATTCTCACCATACACAAATAACATGTTATTGTCTGCGATATCACCTCGGTGGAAGTGGACGTTAAATAAAGCTATTTCACACACAAATTGCGCGGCCGAAGCTTGGAACACTAGTAAATTTTCTTTAAAACATCATCATCTACTTTATAATGGTCGCAGATTATTTTATGGTGGACTGTGTAGCGGAGTTGCACGGTAGAAATTTTGGCTGCCGGCCTAGTGGCATTTAGGTCACTAATATATTGCTGTTTTATTGGCAAGGGATGTTTTACGTGCATTACAATTTATAGAAGGGTCCTTGGTAGATCGGACCATACTAGACTTTTTTGTCAGGGTTTGCTCTGTACCATTGATAAGGGGAAATGAGTTGGGAAATGCTGATGAACTCTGTTGACAATGCTGGGATTGAATATGTGATATACAGGGTAGCTAGCCTTTGACAGTATAATAAAATGTAACGTATTGTGTGATATAATATTATTTATAACAAGATTGCAATACAATCAGAAAAGAGGAAATTGTTTTATCACTAACTGTGATTCATATAATAAATATAAAATACATATAAACAATAAATATATAACATTTAAGGACATATATAAAAATAAGGTATCTAATTGTCATTTACTGTTATTCATAAAATAAATATATGTACACAAAAAAAACCTGTAAATACATATACAGTATATAACAATTATAAAAACAGGTTGCCTAGCAGGCAATAAAACATTACATTTATTGGGCAATTAATATCTTTATATCATATAAAGATGTGTAAAGAAAAAAAATGAATACTGTATTGTATAACAGAATTTCTATGATGTAGCGAAGGGCACACAAAGCCCAAATAATTATTTCAATGTTAATGTATAATGCACATTAATGCAGAAATCATTAAAATAAAATAAGAAGGGGAAATCAGAAAGAATGATGTCTTACAGCAATTTACATGTATACAGTTGCTATCATGTGAGATATGTTGATACATGTATGCATATATCTTGCAAGAGAGAACAAGGGATATGGTTTTATAAGTAATAATGATAGGTTGCCAGGCAATGAAACATAGTCACACAATTAATGTCGTTTGGACAGTCACGGGTTGTCACATATTTTTTCTTTTGTCAGTAAGGAGAACGTTTACAACACATGTAATTATCCGAAATGGTTGGATTTTTTGGTTTTTTGTCTCATGATTTTCATCCATAAGATAATGCAAAGTGATCAAGGGATATAACTCTGGCAGTAATTATTGGATATTGCTGAAAATTGATAATGAAATAAGCTTCTAGTGCATTCACAAGTTTTTCAAAGTGATCAAGGGTCATAACTCTGGCAGTAATTATTGGATATCGTTGAAAAACAATAGGCTTTTTTTTATGATTTAAAAAACAATCACAAGAAACTGTGGATAGCGTCCACAAGATTTTTTGGTAGTTATTATCGGAAATCGCTGAAAAACAATAGGCTTCTTTGTCTTAAAGTGATCAACGGTTATTATTCTGGCAGTAATTATCGGATATTGTGAAAATTAATAGGTTTCTTTGTTTCATGACCTTAAAAAGTGTGTATAAATTTCAAGTCAATCAGATATTAACTTTAGCCTCTAGAGTGTTACAAGAAACTGGGCGACAACCAATGGATGGATGGGCAGACAGACATACAGGGTGATGACAATATACATCCACATTTCCATGTGGGCGAATAGAAAATAGTTGTTGAGATTCATATGGCATTATTGAAACAGTAAACTAAAGAACATATAAGTTTGTTGTCACTGACAGAATATGTTGACAATGCTGTGCAAAGTTAAGTGACATAACTATACTGGTGACAGTGTTGATTCCAGAAAGTGCAGAAATGTTCATAATTGTTAAAATATATAAACAAAATTGAATAATGTTCATTTGTTTGAGAAATGTAACAACACATACAAATTGAGACAGATTAAACGATAAATGATCACAATACATGTATTCATGTGAGGGTATATAAAAGGCAAGATGTGCGATATGATATTATTTATAACAAGATTGCTGCCGTATACAAGATCAGAGAAGGGGAAACTGATTATTACTGATTGTGATATACAGAATAAATATAAAGTACATAAAAAATAAATATATAATATTCAAGAACATTTAAGAAAATAAAGTAGGTTGCCTACCAGGCAATAAAACATGTGTTGGTGTTAAATGTATCAAAGAAAACAAATTCCAACATGTAAAGAATGAGGGCAGAATTTATTTTTTCCCTGTTTTTTCTTTTGCCATCTTTTTTCTGAAAGTAAATGATATATCATTATAAGGAACATACCAACAGTGAGGCTGATGGCTCCTGTTGAAATCCCAAAATAGATGACACATTAAAAAGTATGGAGCAATCCAACTATACACTAATTTTTATCACTCTCAATCAAATAGGATCAGGATTATTTTGTCCCAAACAAATTCCAATGAAATTGATAACTTCAAAAGAACCAGAAGCTAAAAATATGCAATTTTCACACAATCAGGGGCCATAATTCCAGGCAGTTACTATTGGATATAGGGAAATATTGAAAGGAGCCTAGATCTTTTGGTTATAAGGTGCATTTCAAGTTCCATTAAAATTGTGATCACTGCAGGGTTCATAACCCTGATATGCCATATTTTTTTTATTTTTGTGTGCCAGCGGTAGCCTTTTTGTTTGTGGATGGTCGGACACATAGAGGCGAAGATAATATACCTCTACATGAAAATGTGAGCGTATAAAAATGATTTTTTGTATTATCAGGAATCATATTTCCAGAGAGTTATGGTTTGAAATGTGCAGATATCAAAAGGGACTGAAGGATGGAATATAAAGGTATGTTTTAAGTTTCATCCAAATTTGATAAAAATTGGTTTGTGGAGGATTTATATCTTTTGTATATCAAATTTGCATACAAAAAGTAAAGTGGCCATTTTTTTGGGCAGTTTCATTTCAATTTTCCTGAATTTCAAATTCAACTTTCATTATGGTGGTATATCTAAATGATTTCTATACGCCCACATTTTCATGTGGATGTATTATGCTATTGCCCCTGTTGGTCTGTTTGTTCACAATTGTTGTGGACATTCTACAGGTCACAATTATTATGTGATTTGATGTAAGTGGAAATATGTGTATTTCCAAAAGGTCTTGACTGCTTTTGATATGGCATGTATTGAACAGAACTGTATGGGTTGTGGATCCTGTGTGTGTGAAAAATTGCGTTTTTAACTAGTGTATCTTATATAGAGGTTATAATTTTCAACTCATTTTGATAAAACTTGAGATCCATGTTTAAACAGAAGATCTTGGTTCTTTTTTGATATTGAATTATGGCCCCTGATTGTATGAAAAACTACATTTTTACCTTGTGGTTGCTCAGGAGGTCACTATAATTAACTGATTTAAAAAAATCGATTGATTATACATGTATCAGTGTTACACCATAATGAAGGTTGTGTTCAAGTTCAAATTGTTGGGACATAATGGCCGTCACTTGTATGCGAATAGTGTAAAATATGGTATATAAAGGTTGATGACTTTGTAGAGGTGACAATTATAATCTGATTTTGATGAAAGTTGATATGTATGTTTTTAATCCAATGGTCTTGGTTGTTTTTTATATTTGCGCATATCGGACGTAGAGTTTCAACACTAGATAGATTGGAGTAGGAAAGTAGAATGTTAAGTATGATTTCCTTTCATTTGTCTGTACTTACATTTCTCTAATGGAATTTCCAATTACTTTGCACTCCACTGTAATACCATCTACAGAATATTTTGTCATCACTGTTTTCAATAGGTCAGCTTCTATCGTATAGCTGATATCATTGATTAGAACTTTGGGAACCTCCCTGTAAAAAAAGATAGTTTGCCAGGCAATGAAACAAACGCCCACAGGTAAGTTCTTTGGGCAGTCATCAAGAATGGTCAGATATTTTTGTCCTTGTAGGTAATGAAGTATTTTTAATATACTGGAATCTGATAAAAGTAATAACAGATTAACTAATTAATAGTTAATAATTAAAATTTGTTTGGCTTCTTGTTCTGCAAGATGCATATAATAATGTAATGTGAATGTATACAAATTGATTTACATTCAATCTTTTTCGTATGTACTCTAATTTCAAATCAGTTATGTTTGGCGAAATACACCAGACGTTTCAATTGAGTGTCTATTTTGAGAGTCTGGTTATTCCAGTTTACATACGCCATTTGATTTGTGTGCAATTGTCTAGCCTCGTTCCCTGAGTCTCTTGCTAGAACTGGAGCTGAAAGGCATTATGGTACACGATTTGTGTACCAATGGTAAAATGTTTATTTTGTCTTAAATATTGGATATGAAAAGCCCATTCTTTTCCGGTAAAATGACAACATCAGTGTTGATTTAAATTGACAAAACTATTGTGTTTTGAATGCCGAAGACATTGGACGATATTGAGTTAGACACTTAGCTACTTTAAAGGACAATATTAGTGTGTCATTGTCATGTATGTGTGACAAGATTGGTTAAACACACCCCAAATATAATTTAACACAGAGAACATTGCTACGATAGATTCGTAATAAAGGTTTCATTAATTGGAAGTGATGAACGCAAAAGGAAATACAAGTCATATTTATATAAATGAATGAATGAAGAGCGATAAGATACAGTTGAATGTCTGCTCATTTATAATTCCTTTGAAGGCCAAAAGTTGTTATATCAGGCCTCGAAATGTTTGAAAAAAGCTACCTGTCGCAAGCGACAGGTAGCTTTTCATCATACCTGTCGCTTCAGTAAATTACCTGTCACTCTCAATTGTCAAACCCAAAGACTAAGTAATAGTATAGTATCACACATATCCATACATGTAGGTACACACATGTTTGTTTAGGTATTGACGCACATTGCTTCATATAAATATCGTAATATGAAACCTTTTTATTTCTTTGACATCGGAATGCCCAAAAGTTCTTGAAAGTCGGCGAATGTGCTTTGGCTCAGCGGCTCGAAGATTTGTACAACTACAATTCTATCATCCGTAGCCACGTGAATTCCGCAAATTATCATGGTATCACACCTCCGTGCTAAATCGAATAGTTCGACGTTGAGATGTAGAATTCAAATTTTAAAATATCCGTATTGAATTGAATATCAAAACACAAATCAAACCTGTGCATGGCACAGTAAGAAATATGCCGCGTGCGAAAGACAGGTAGCGTCACCTGGAATTCCCGTCTCACATACAATGTATCGGGACTATATTTACGCTACAAATTATATTAATATCCGAGATATTTTTCCGACCTGATTATTTGATTTTGTCAAATTGTCTTGTAAATTATTTAAATGATTAGATACACGAACTTACGAAGCATCGATCTATTGAGCCGTGTGTATTTCCCTTCCACTCCAGCCACTTTCCAATATTTACTGTGGTGTCGTTACGGTAGAATTATTTCAGGTGACGTTTTAATTTACTTAGATATAATACTCCATAATGCTATAAACTAGTGCCAAGTAGATGAAAACAAGCGTAGATGGTGTGAAATTCATTGTTATAAAATTGTCTACTTCCAAACTGAGTACCTGTAGCCTGCGACAGAGCGAAATGTAAACAATGCAAATGGCGGCTTTTCGCGGTATTTCCGTGCTCAATTCTTGCATTTCCCTTCCACTCCAGCCACTTTCCAATATTTACTGTGGTGTCGTTACGGTAGAATTATTTCAGGTGACGTTTTAATTTACTTAGATATAATACTCCATAATGCTATAAACTAGTGCCAAGTAGATGAAAACAAGCGTAGATGGTGTGAAATTCATTGTTATAAAATTGTCTACTTCCAAACCGAGTACCTGTAGCCTGCGACAGAGCGAAATGTAAACAATGCAAATGGCGGCTTTTCGCGGTATTTCCGTGCTCAATTCTTGCATTTAGAAACGACTCTACGAATAAATAAATACGGCCTACATGTACATGACGTGGACTTGAGTATTGTGGTCGTGAGTAATGTGGCCAATTTACTGAACATCAAGTAAAATTTAGTCCACCTGTCGCAAGCGACAGGTAGTTTTATTTGCTACCTGTCGGACGAAAAAATCGCCTGTCGGCGACAAGTAGACGGGTGAACATTTTGAGCCATGTTATATGGTACTGCAAGAGGATATCTGACAATTCAATAGTAAATGAGTGTCAACAGATAAGAGATCATGACAAAAAAGGGAATTGGTCTATACATTCCCTTGTTTTTATCCCTTCTATACCTTTTAAAACATGGTAATCCTCAGGCTTTTTCTGCTTTTCCTTCATGTTCTCTAATCTAGTGGTTGTCAATTCTTTTACAAATTGTCAGATATCCTTACAGTGTTACACAACTTTTTGTCTTGAAGAAAATTATTAGCAAGCAGAAAATTGCTCATGTATTTGTTATCACTTGTCATTCAGTCAGTTATTTAGAGCGATAACTTGTGGTTTCCTCTGTGTTTGTCACTTTTGAGTGATGAAACTGTTGTTACTTATCTATTGTAGCAATGATCTGTGTTAAAATTATATTTGGAAAGTGCTTACAGGTTTATTACATGTGCAATAATATAATGACTGACACCAATATTGTCTTTAAAGTGAATTTGGCTTGTTTGGCATTCCTAACATTATACAAATAATCAGAGACATCATTTGGCAGTAATTATCAGAAATTGTTCAAAAACAAAAGGTTGTTTGTCTTGGGATTCTTAAGTCAAATTAAAATGAATTATAAACGTGGGTCTCTAGAGCGTCCACAAGATTTTTCAAAGTGATTAAGTGACATAATTTTGTTTGTAATAATTTTTAATCTCATGACCATAACCAATGTATATTTAATGCCAATCGGATGCCAATTTAAATCTGTTGAGCTTCCACAAAATATTTCACTATGATCAAGCGTCTGGAATCAGAATGAAGGAATGAATAGCAGTTTACGTTTTCCAATTAATGCCCTGAATCTCACCACTAATTCTGGTTTCTTCAGTTGAATCCTATAATGAGATAATACACAATGTGGTCTGTGTTGGTTAACTTGAATTAAAGTTAATAGTTACAAAGTATAAATCAATCAAAACGGTTATCTCTGCTTACAATAGACAGAATATGCTGATGTTCACTTATTATGGCATTCATCTAATAAAGGACTCACTCCATGTTGATAATGCGAGCTCAATTAGAAGGAAAGTTATTCGGTGATGAAAAAAGGGTGATGGACAGAAGGGAGATACATGCTGGAATCAGAATTAATAGATGACACTTTAATTACACACTTATCTTTATCAAAAGTATCTAGCCCTTATATTTCAATTTGAAGTAGAGTTATTGTGTTCTAAAGTATTGATCAATCAGATTGAAGTCTTTGTATGGTGGCTAAGCAGAAAATGCTTAGACAATTGTTGATGGGGGCAGGGACGAGGCAATATATGTCCACATGTCAGATAATGGTGATAACAGTACTTATATGTGAAGATTTTAAAAGGCAGATATGGTGTTTTTTGGGGGATGATAGGAGCAATATTGTAGTACTTTAAGGATTATTTTAAGGAATATAGATTCTTTTAATTTGTGTAGATTGTTGTGGCTAAATACTTACAATAATCTGCGTCGTCGATGTTGTGTTAATTGTTTTTACTCCATTGAATTCAGAAACAACGACATTCTTCAATGTTATTTTCTGCTTTGTTTGCAATGGATTTTCACAATATTGGTTCCATAATTTAACATGTGCCTGTGGTTCACTTGTGTCAGGGTCAGAATTTGTTGATAAACGTATTAATTTTCTTCTTGAGTTTTCCCCGGAGTATACTTCTCCAATCTGCAAAATATAATCAATTGCAATATTACAAACAGTTAAGTTTTGTAATGGTAGAAATATTATTGTCATAGAGAGTTAGTTTGGATATTTTGTTGCTTTTGGTTTTTGATACGTGAGATATATACATGTATCATAGTAGAAAATGGTATTGAAAACTTTGTAAACAAAGAGCATGTAATTTGTTTCTTTGGAAATTGCATGCTTAAATATGTGAAAATAACCATTCAAAGTATTGAAATATGCGCATACTTGTGTTTTGTTCAGAAAATATTGTTATTGACAACTGTTGAACTACATGTAGGATAGGTTGCAAGGCAATGAAATATATGCCTACAGCAGCTAAATCAGTTGTTGACAAGGGTTGATGCATATTTATTCTTTTGTTGTTATTTGAGGATATTTACAATTGTGAATGGACGTACAGGGGTGACAACAATATACGTTCACATTTTCATACTATGAGAAGGCATTATACTAATTTATACATGAAGTTTAGATCTGATACATGTGAATATTGAATGGAAACAAGATTTTTTAAAAAAATAAACCAATAATTTAAGTTTAAGTTTTGTCAAAGGGCAAAAATTGTGACTTGTAAAGTGTCTATGAACAAATTGTGGCAGACAGGAGTGACGACAACAAACATCCACATGAAAATGTGAGTGTATAAAAAAAGATGCAAATAAAACTTACATGTTGAATAAATCCACAAACACTAAACCTTCTCTTTGTTGGGGATGACACAGCATCTGGAATGGATACTACTGGTGCGGTGAAGAGTTGCAAGGCAGTGTTATTTATTGTACAAGGCTTTGTAGAAAAGATCTATGAAATAAACATATTGAATAGGTGATATAGGTTTATTTATATAGCCATTATTGTGATAAATTCAAGGTATATTCAAGGAATGATTTGAAATATATTATTCAATGTAGAGATTAGAGAACAAAAGTAAATTTAAAGTTTATTATTGTTTTACTGCTTTGGTCAAATTTGTAAGGGGGGAAGGTGTTTTCTCAAATTAGGACAGTTATTGTGTTCCAAAGTGTTGACTAATCAAATTGCTTATTGCTGTCATTACAGTGAGGAGAAAATGCTTATTATCAAACTTATGTCATGGTACTTTTGTTATTAAATTATACGCCAAATTTAATCACTCATTTAATATGAACCTAATTTAGCAAATGTGAATTTTTGTCTATATATTATGAGCATCTTATTTTGAAAGCAAAACCCATAAATTTAGAAGCCTTAGATTTAGGTTCCATGCGAAACGCTTGAGAAGTTGATTAATTGGCGTTTTGGTGCAATCAAGCAGAATTTTTTGGGGGCATAATTTTCATTTACAATTACTGTACGTGTAAATCCAATAATGAATTGGTGTAATTTTTTTATTAATAACAATTTGTCTGTAATTACAAATCAGTTGTTTTTGAAGAAATATTGTAAGTTTCAATTAAAGCTGTTCTTCTTGCTGTAAGATCACAACATCAATGTTGAATTAAATTGACAAACAATAAATGTTTCCAACATGTAAGACTTGACATGATACTGAGATAGAGAATCAGGTACCTTAAAAAAAACCAATGGTTTTGTTGAATTAAAATACGGAAATGGGCTGGCTATACATACTCTTTTTTGAAGAGTATATATATGTTTTTTTGAATATTAATGGATGCTATACCTCACTATGGCTTTTTAACCGATATCCATCTGGACTATTGTAAACATTTTTCAATATGTAAAATTTGTCTTGATCCATTTCGTCTATAAATTGTTCAGGGAATGAGATAAAGTAGACATCATTTGATGTCACAAAGTGAGATATACCATATCTTGATCCTTGGTTGTTTTTTCTGATTTCAGTCTGATAAACGGAGACCGTAACGTTACGACAAAGTCTAACACTGTAAGTACCAAATAGTCATACGAGATATGTGCATCTCATCAAATTCAGCTTATACCATACCCACAATAATGTTACGGAGTCAGTGAGTTCAACTTAGACAATACGCTGACCTTCCACTGACCATGCTTATAATATAAAATCTGTCAATGACAGCTGATTCATTGTTTAGTTTTTTATATGATATATTTAATATCAATAATATATGTATATGCATGCTTTATTTTACTTTACACGACCTCTAAAAATGCCCCAAATCGTAAAAATACGACTTTTTGGATTTCGATCTCCTTTTTTCGGCTACCCCGGACATTTTCAAAAAATGATACAATGATTTCACACAACAGGCCAGCTATTAGCCTCTCGATTGACAAGAGTTTCATCGCCCTTCATTCATTATAACCAATGTCATCGTGCCCTAAAGAATCAACAAATCAGCTTGCTTATCTCTGCTTACCCTAGACAAAAAATGCTCATCTTTGAACTCAATCATGACATTGACCTAGTGAACGCCTACACCAAGTTTGAACATTCTAGCTTAATTAGAAGGAGAGTTCTTGTGTTCCAAAGTCCCGGCCCTTCAAATTGCTTCTATTTTTCATTTTCAATTCAAAATGGTGACCATCACGTGACCGAAATCAAAATTCTGATCCGATAGATTTTTAGGCATTCCTTCCAGGATTCCGAAAATATGACGCCCGAGTCTGTAAGTAAAATAGCAAAAAAGCCTTTTTGATTTTTCACGTTTAAAGATGGTGGCACTTCCGGTTCGATCGACAAACTCCATATTTTGTGTACGAATCAGTAATTACTTGTCTAGTATCAAATTTTTTTTTAGGTCATTCTGACCTATATTTCGTCGATTTTTTTGAAAACTTTGATCCTTAATTTCACCAAGGGGAGATAATTTAGAAAATTTCCAAGGACATCATTGAAGTCGCATTGGCAAGATCTACTAACATTCTAAATTTCACGAAAATCACACAACTATTAAAGAAGTTGTCAAATTGGTAATAACTTCCGGTTCGAAATGACAGCGACGAATTTTCGAAATGCCAAAATCCGAAATTGCAGATTTGAAGTAAATGTTTCAAGATACTCAAAGAAAAAAGAATTAGTAAAATAGGTCAAATAGTCACAGAGTTACAGCATTGTAGGTCAAATGCATTCCTTCGTAAAATTCGGTGATTTCGGATTCGTAAAACGTTTTGAAAATATATTTAATCAACAGCCACCACCCATTTTTGGGGGGATAGGTAAAAGTTTCAGAACGATCCTATGGTTAGATTCTGAGAAATCCGATTTGTGGACAAAACACAAAAAAAAAACTAGATCTGCTAAGCAGATATTAAAGCTTTCATATTCACAGTCACTGTCACATGTCATAGAAATAATATGAACAGGAAAAAAAAATCATTATAATGAGTAAAAATTTGGTGAAGTTAATTCGATTTTTCACTGGTAAATAATTAAATAGACAAGTGGCATAACTTGACCCGCATCCCATCAGCTATCCTGAAAAATGCTGGAAAAATTAAACAAGTAAATTGTGTTTAGTACTGGGTTAATTAAGACAGGCATATGCCTTTGCTATACAGGATGACATGAGGGAAATTTAGCTTGGGAGGTGTAGGCCTGCAGCCAAAATTTCTAGCTAGCTTAGAAACACAACTCCGCTACACGGTCTTCCATAAAAGAAAAACTATACATTTTTGGAAAGCTTATGATGCCAGGAAGACAAAATCTGGGAGTTCCAAGCAAAATGTTTGCAATTTATTGATTTAGGGCCAGATGAAATTCGTCAAAATTGTCAAATAAATGCTATTTGTGTACTAACAATTCTGAAGTTGACATAAAATTAAATAGTTGGTAAAACACCTCATGCCTTCATCCTTGGCAATGAACAGTTTATTGGACAGATTTTGATGTAAATAAAAATGCTCAAAACACAAATGTCATGGGTGAATAAAGAATTGTGGAAATCCATTAACGGTAAAAAAGAATTATCTCCCTTTCTGTCAAATGCCTGTAATTGATAGACTATCAGGTCTTGTATGAATCATAAGACCAGGTGTGGGCAAACAAGCCCAATAATTATTTTGTTTGTTGGATCTCAAGGGCCTGTTAGGGTTGGTTGTTGGATGTTTGCTCAGAAATTATCGCTTGTATGGAACATGCTAGAGTCGATTTGTAGCATATTCTAGCCAGGGGATATGTTTGACAGTAGTTGAGTGATATGCTTTTGAAATAATGGAGATCAGTAGCACTTTATAAGCATTGAACCACATGATTTTTTTCCACTAAGATAAACATTCTAAACCCACATACATGTTCCCTTTCAATTAGCCACTACAGTATTTTTACAACTGTACATGTAGCTGTGAACTACTATTTCGGATATGATTAATGGTCAAATTACAAACATACATGTAGATATAAGTTAAAAAAAATAATTGTGTATCTGGGCTGGAATGAAGGGAAAGGTTAGAAAACAGGATGAACAGTTGTGAAATTATTTATTAAAGTGAAACAATCAATCATTGAAAATCAAAATTAAACAGTTACTCTGCACATCAAATGACATCAAAGTTAATCTTCATTATCATCATCACTGTCACTAAATGTATTAACATCAAATTCGGTCTCTTTAACAGTTTTTTTTTTCATTTTCACATTGACTACACATGCACAGGTCTGTACAAGAAAGGGGGGTTGGGATGGCCTAGAGTGCCGCGCTTCGACCTCTAGCTGGTCGGTCACCTCTGGCTTGTGGCTGTGGCTTTGATCCCAGGTGTGAGCGTATGTGGCATGGAGATAGAGGCGTCTTCTCAACCTCGTGGGTTTCCTCCGGGCACTCCGGTTTCCTCTCACTGCTAAAGACCCATACGCGCAAGCGAATTATTGAAATAAAATTGAAGCCGTATGTTAGTCCCAAAATGACCTAGTTTGTGTTGAGTGGACGTTAAACCCCATTTCTCTCTCTCTCTCTCTGTACAAGACAACTTTGCTGGCCATTTATGATTCTTTCTCTTATGACATCTTCACAGAATATATTGTATGTGGTTTAATATTCGACGGAGGGCTAGTCATCTTTGCTGAAAAATATAAATAAACATATACATGTACACAATTAAAACAAAATTCTGGAGCTTGGTTTACTCTCATTAATTTCGTACAACAGAGGAAAAAGACACTTACACAGGGGTTAACATCTTATTTTCATGCAGAAACCAGCTAATGAAGACAGGAAGGCATTAGCAGTACAAGGAGAGATAGAGAGGAGAATTGCGGTTTAACGTCCACTGGACAAAAACATAGTAATTTCAGGACTCACCCATGGTTCAGTTTTATTTGAATAATACCAGTGGCAAGAAGGCGGAGAATACAAATAAAAAAAACATCACAAATATTTACCTTTCTGATAACTGTCTAAGAAATTCAGTACATGTATATTGCCTATAACATTTTTGGTGATATCTGACCTCAATGGCCACACAATCTTGCCCTCTGATATGCCTTAAAATATCTTCATCCGCTTTCAATTCAGCAGCTTTCAACAGTTGGCCTACAAACAAATTTGCAAACAAATTATACACCATATAGCGTTGAATGTTGTTTGTGCTCAAGGGTGGGGGAGGGAATGTCACTTTGAGGCCTACATGTACATGTACCTGGCTGGTCAACTCTGGCATGCGGTTTAGTTCAGATCCTTTGTGTGAGCGGAAATGGTCTAGAGACAGATCGTCTTAGCAAGGCACCTACAAGTGGGCCAAGAAAATAAAAAACAAGTTAACTTCTCTATGTTTCATCCCTTGTGCAAGCAAATGTGCAACACTTTAACCAATGACTGTGCCAAATCAACAAATGGGGTAAAGGGCTTTACTGGCTAGCTTCATAACAATTTTACAGTGATTGCAGTAGCACTTCTGATTCCATTTACAACAAAAACAACAACACAATAATTAAAAACTGTAGGATGAATATATTTAATATTTATTAGTAATAATTATAAATTTAGTAAGTAACATAATATTAACATTAGGCCTACCTGAGCCTGTTTGGGTCTGAGTCTGTGTTAATACATCCTTCTTCCTAGCCAAGCAATATTCAATGGTCATTGAGTTCTATCTATATACATTTGTACAGATATATTTGTATCCATAGATATATATTTGTATCAATACATTTAATTTTGTTGTTTGAAATAAGGGGGGGGGGGTGAATGGTTAGTATGTGCGCGCTGTATCATAAGGTCTGCCATTTAGTGAACTGGTGTGGTTTCAAATCCCCAGTTGTACGTGGCAAGGAGTAGGGTAGCACGTTCATCCTTCGAGGGTTTTCTCTGCGAACTCCAGTTTCCTTCCATTGCTAATGACCCATACGCACAAGCAAATTATTGAAAAAAAATTGGACCATGTGTTAATGCCAAAATACCTAGTTTCTGTCGAGTGGACTTAAACCCCATTTTTCTCCGTCTTCTGATTGAAATATGAATACCACATCATTTATTGTCATTTTATATATTTATTATGTAATAATGATTTTTCTCTGTGTTAATTTTTCTTTGTGTGGATACACTATAATACAACAGCTGGCTGAAAAGTTCTAGATCTGAAGAGGAGAGATTTAATTGGCTTTTACCACCACAAGTAGAATCATTGAATGAATCATAGACATAAGACCTGCAGCTGAAGTGTTATTATTGTATTTGTACCAGACAATCTTGTGAACCTACCCATTGAAATCACCAAAAATGGACAGAACTATCTATATGGCAGTCATCAAGTATCTGCAACTGAAAGTCCTAACCCAAACATTGAAATATGTGGATACGGTCTCCACTATAGGAGACAATGGCCCTTCCTTTTCTGCACTAAAGAAGTGGTTGCAGGAGGTACTTGATCCAGTGACATCCAGTGACAATCTGTGCTGTTTTCAATATTTCCTAAAAAAATTTTAGCCAGATTTTTAAACATAGAGGAGACCTGGATTCATCAGTTTCAACCAGAATGCAAAATTCAAAAAAAACAATGGAAGCATCCAGACTCGCAAGTCCCCAATCAAGCCAGGTCAGTTCTTTCGACTGGACAGGTGATGGGTTCACTCGTTTATGATTCCTAAACTATTCTGCTGATTGACTACCTTAAAAACAGCCAGACTATCAATAGAAGTATTATAAAGGTGTTCTATTCAGACAATACTTCTGTTCATAAATGGGTGATATCATTTTCCCTCTATGATTACGTCATGTCAGCTGTGATCAATTTTTTAAGGGTAACTGAAGATAATTTCTTCCTGGCAGACATCAAGGCCATGCAACATCATTAACTAAAGAGTGAGAGTGTACACTTCAAAAGTGACTACATAGAAAAATAAATGGAAACAATGGACTTTATACAATTCTATACAGTTCTTTCACAGATGGGTTTAGAATTTTTCAGCCAGCTCTCAATAGTTATTGAAATTGAATTATTTGTTTTGGTTTGATACATGATATTATAATTATTCTTACATTGTTTGTATTCTATTTTAATAATGAACATTAAAACATGCTAATATTTGTTCATCCTTGCTGTATTGGGTTGGATGGCCGAATGGTTAGTGTGTGCATGCTGTATCATACGGCCTGCCATTAAGTCAACTGGCGTGGTCTCGAATCCCTGGTTGTACGTGGCAAGGAGTAGGGTCACCTGTCCATACTCCTGATTTTCTCCGGGTACTCTGGTTTCCCCCCACTGCTAAAGACCCCTACGCGCAAGCAAATTATTGAAATAAAATTAAACCATATGTTAGTCCCGAGATGACCTTGTTTGTGTTGAGTGGACGTTAAACCCATTTCTCTCTAATTATGTTTTGCATACAATGTATAAATACAAATGTAAAGGATGTAACTTTAAAATAGAAGAAAATCAAATATTTTTAATATTAAACAATTGCTTTGTTCTTATACTTCTACAATCATTCTCATGTTGTTCATTTTGCCATATTTTTGTTTATTCATTCATATGTCTTCTATATAATGATGCATAGTATAGTACACTATGTTAAAAAAATACTAGAAATGTATGTTTCTTTATCACCAAATGATTTATGTAAGTTGTGAAGTAAAACAGTTGAACATTAAATCCCATTTCAATTTATTTGCATGAGGTGAAGAGAAATAATGGTATTGAACAATTGACTATTCATGAAAGATACTAAAGAGAACTTTATTAATTTATACATACTTTTGCTAATTTTATTGTTATATCTTGGTAGTAACATACCAATATAAATAGTAATATTGTTTCTAGATGAAGACTATTATAATTGAAATGAAATGGGATTTCACATCATAATGCTATGCACGGACTGGGCTAATAATGACAAAAAACTACAATGAATACAATAGTATAAAATGTTGCTATGAAATTAAATAAATGTTGTATACAATAATTAACCGGTTTAATACTATATTATACATAAAAGTGAATGAAATTCAATGTTTACTATTTTGCTTTATACATGAATATCACAGGTCAAATTATTGAAATAAATAATGCAAATAGATTATGATTTGAAACATCTTGTATGTCATTGTTCTATTTGTTATATAAGACTACATGATATAAACTTTTTGATAAGCCTCTTTTATCATATTTTGAACCAATGGAATAAAGAGCAAAGACCTAGAATATATTGTAAATATAATCAGGTTTTTGATCAACTGATCAAAGGAAAATATTGCGAATAAATTTGTTGTACTGCTATTGTAAAGAAATCATCATTGTTTTATTTGATATTTAGAATACACATAATCGTGTATATATTTGAAGTTAAGAGCAATTATGATTAGTGATACCTGTATGACCAACTCTCAAAAGATAATCTCATTAAACCAAGTACTTTTTTTCATTTGTATTAGTTGATTTATACTGAATAAAGATAACACAAACAAACAAAAATGAGTTGGCTGTGTGAACACCTCAATGACAAGTGGTATCAGATGCCTCAGAGAGAATATTCAAATGCTCCTTGTGATACGTTTGTAACACAATTATAACCTAATGTATTACACGGGAGTGGAGTGGGTGGGTCGGGGGGCTTTTCGATTGGCAGGGGACTATTAAAATGGGTAAGCAGAGATAAGCAATTTGATGAAACTTTGTGTATAGTTTCATTACATTAGTACCTTGACCATATTACCTTGACCAAGTTCGACAATGAGCATTCTCTTAGTCAGGATAAGCAAAGCAACTTGATTGGCCGGGACTTTGAATTGGTTGATGCTTTGGGGTATGATAACTTTGGTTATAATGAAGTACTGGAACATAACAACCCAGCTTTTAATTGAGCTAGAATGTTTAAACTTGGTGTAGATGTTCATCAGGTCTTGACTGAACATTTTGAGCTACAGCTTGGCAATTTCATTGGTCGATGCTTTGGGACAAGATAACCTTGATTTCTATCTGACAGAGAGTGATGAAATTTACAGTATAGTTTGATTGCTCGATACTTTTGAAAAAAATATGAAAGTGCGATTAATTAATGTGTCATCTTTTACTTTGGGGTTTTGGCGGGAGACATCAGCCATACTGTTTGCTTGTTTAATATCCCCTATACAATATACGCTCGACCTCATTACCCGAACTGGGGTAGAAAAGTGGGATCTTTGACAATGAGGCAATGAACTTGTACATTCTTTTGCAGCTGCACAAGAGGGAACATCAACGCCGGATTAACCATGGTGGTGGGGAGGGGGGCTGATACCGACCGTGAAGCCCCGCAAGGGGGTCGGGTCAGGGGGTTCTCCCGCTAAGAAATTTTAATTGGAGGCCGAAAACGTGATTTCATGGCATTTCAGGCACTTGTGTCGGAGCCATTTAGAAATACCTCCCCCAGAAAAATAAAATTCTGCCACAAAATTAGCCACAATCCATGCGGGTGCTGTGAAATTTCTAGAGGAGGGAGCTGGAACCCATGAGCCCGTTAAATTCGCCACTGTAAATGAGCAGAGCTACATCAAACCTAATTTTGAGTCCCTCAGTGATAAATAACTTGATTCAAAATCGTATTATAGCCCCAACGACGATTTGATGAATGGAGACTGTAACGTTACGACAAAGTCTAACACTGTAAGTACCAAATAGTCATACGAGATATGTGCATCTCATCAAATTCAGCTTATACCATACCCACAATAATGTTACGGAGTCAGTGAGTTCAAGTTAGACAATACGCTGACCTTCCACTGACCATGCTTATAATATAAAATCTGTCAATGACAGCTGATTCATTGTTTAGTTTTTTATATGATATATTTAATATCAATAATATATGTATATGCATGCTTTATTTTACTTTACACGACCTCTAAAAATGCCCCAAATCGTAAAAATACGACTTTTTGGATTTCGATCTCCTTTTTTCGGCTACCCCGGACATTTTCAAAAAATGATACAATGATTTCACACAACAGGCCAGCTATTAGCCTCTCGATTGACAAGAGTTTCATCGCCCTCCATTCATTATAACCAATGTCATCGTGCCCTAAAGAATCAACAAATCAGCTTGCTTATCTCTGCTTACCCTAGGCAAAAAATGCTCATCTTTGAACTCAATCATGACATTGACCTAGTGAACGCCTACACCAAGTTTGAACATTCTAGCTTAATTAGAAGGAGAGTTCTTGTGTTCCAAAGTCCCGGCCCTTCAAATTGCTTCTATTTTTCATTTTCAATTCAAAATGGTGACCATCACGTGACCGAAATCAAAATTCTGATCCGATAGATTTTTAGGCATTCCTTCCAGGATTCCGAAAATATGACGCCCGAGTCTGTAAGTAAAATAGCAAAAAAGCCTTTTTGATTTTTCACGTTTAAAGATGGTGGCACTTCCGGTTCGATCGACAAACTCCATATTTTGTGTACGAATCAGTAATTACTTGTCTAGTATCGAATTTTTTTTTTAGGTCATTCTGACCTATATTTCGACGATTTTTTTGAAAACTTTGATCCTTAATTTCACCAAGGGGAGATAATTTAGAAAATTTCCAAGGACATCATTGAAGTCGCATTGGCAAGATCTACTAACATTCTAAATTTCACGAAAATCGCACAACTATTAAAGAAGTTGTCAAATTGGTAATAACTTCCGGTTCGAAATGACAGCGACGAATTTTCGAAATGCCAAAATCCGAAATTGCAGATTTGAAGTAAATGTTTCAAGATACTCAAAGAAAAAGAATTAGTAAAATAGGTCAAATAGTCACAAAGTTACAGCATTGTAGGTCAAATGCATTCCTTCGTAAAATTCGGTGATTTCGGATTCGTAAAACGTTTTGAAAATATATTTAATCAACAGCCACCACCCATTTTTGGGGGGATAGGTAAAAGTTTCAGAACGATCCTATGGTTAGATTCTGAGAAATCCGATTTGTGGACAAAACACAAAAAAAAAATAACAATAATAATCTTAACAGAAACAATAAGCTTTCATATGTAATATGAAAGCTTAATAATCTTAACAGAAACAATAAGCTTTCATATGTAATATGAAAGCTTAATAATAGGAAAAATGAGCAGAGCTACATCAAACCTAATTTTGAGTCCCTCAGTGATAAATAACTTGATTCAAAATCGTATTATAGCCCCAACGACGATTTGATGAATGGAGACCGTAACGTTACGACAAAGTCTAACACTGTAAGTACCAAATAGTCATACGAGATATGTGCATCTCATCAAATTCAGCTTATACCATACCCACAATAATGTTACGGAGTCAGTGAGTTCAAGTTAGACAATACGCTGACCTTCCACTGACCATGCTTATAATATAAAATCTGTCAATGACAGCTGATTCATTGTTTAGTTTTTTATATGATATATTTAATATCAATAATATATGTATATGCATGCTTTTTTTTACTTTACACGACCTCTAAAAATGCCCCAAATCGTAAAAATACGACTTTTTTGATTTCGATCTCCTTTTTTCGGCTACCCCGGACATTTTCAAAAAATGATACAATGATTTCACACAACAGGCCAGCTATTAGCCTCTCGATTGACAAGAGTTTCATCGCCCTCCATTCATTATAACCAATGTCATCGTGCCCTAAAGAATCAACAAATCAGCTTGCTTATCTCTGCTTACCCTAGGCAAAAAATGCTCATCTTTGAACTCAATCATGACATTGACCTAGTGAACGCCTACACCAAGTTTGAACATTCTAGCTTAATTAGAAGGAGAGTTCTTGTGTTCCAAAGTCCCGGCCCTTCAAATTGCTTCTATTTTTCATTTTCAATTCAAAATGGTGACCATCACGTGACCGAAATCAAAATTCTGATCCGATAGATTTTTAGGCATTCCTTCCAGGATTCCGAAAATATGACGCCCGAGTCTGTAAGTAAAATAGCAAAAAAGCCTTTTTGATTTTTCACGTTTAAAGATGGTGGCACTTCCGGTTCGATCGACAAACTCCATATTTTGTGTACGAATCAGTAATTACTTGTCTAGTATCGAATTTTTTTTTTAGGTCATTCTGACCTATATTTCGACGATTTTTTTGAAAACTTTGATCCTTAATTTCACCAAGGGGAGATAATTTAGAAAATTTCCAAGGACATCATTGAAGTCGCATTGGCAAGATCTACTAACATTCTAAATTTCACGAAAATCGCACAACTATTAAAGAAGTTGTCAAATTGGTAATAACTTCCGGTTCGAAATGACAGCGACGAATTTTCGAAATGCCAAAATCCGAAATTGCAGATTTGAAGTAAATGTTTCAAGATACTCAAAGAAAAAAGAATTAGTAAAATAGGTCAAATAGTCACAAAGTTACAGCATTGTAGGTCAAATGCATTCCTTTGTAAAATTCGGTGATTTCGGATTCGTAAAACGTTTTGAAAATATATTTAATCAACAGCCACCACCCATTTTTGGGGGGATAGGTAAAAGTTTCAGAACGATCCTATGGTTAGATTCTGAGAAATCCGATTTGTGGACAAAACACAAAAAAAAAATAACAATAATAATCTTAACAGAAACAATAAGCTTTCATATGTAATATGAAAGCTTAATAACAATAATAATCTTAACAGAAACAATAAGCTTTCATATGTAATATGAAAGCTTAATAATAATCTTAACAGAAACAATAAGCTTTCATATGTAATATGAAAGCTTAATAATATTAATCTTAGTAATAACAATAGTCTTTCACCGAAGGTGAAAGCCTAACTAGAATTGCGCGCAATGCTGAAGGCTTTCACGGTCGCAAAGGCGTCACACGATCGCCAGATATATGACAAAAGACTATCCCCACCACTCCCGCCCCCCCCCCCCAAAAAAAAATAAAAAACACACTCTAGCATAACTCAGATATTGACCCCTAAACATGCTCCAACTCGTAAAAATACGCTGTTTTCAATTTTCGATCTCTTTTTTGGGCTACCCATGACAATTAGAAAAATTGTACAAGGGTTTCACACAATACACTACCCAGTAGAATCTCGATTGAGCAAGTTTGAAAGAAATCATTGGCGGCTTTTCCGAGAAAAGTAATTATATAACTGTTAAATTAAACAACGGATAACTCCTACCTCTTAAAATGATTTATATAATTAGTAAATAATTATTATTATCTAATGATTGGTGTTTTGTGACATATATAGTGTAACCAATATATACATTGTACTTTTATAATCAATATGATACTGTGCATAAGTCGTGTTTCTGTTCTTATGAATTTAATTTCTTCATGCAATATTTGTAAATCGCCAGTAGGAATAAATGTCTCTTATATAGATACATTATGCTGGCGCAAAAATGTCCTCTAGAAGGAAGCGTAAACCGCCTTACACAACTAATATAACTCCGATAAAATTAATAAACCAACTAAAACCAATCAATTAACAGTAGGGTGGAGCGCAAAAATGTCCTCTAGAAGGAAGCGTAAACCTCCCTACATCTATAATACAACCACCAATCTACCAACTAATAAAACCAATCAATTAACAGTAGGGTGGAGCGCAAAAATGTCCTCTAGAAGGAAGCGTAAACCTCCCTACATCTATAATAAAACCATTAATCTACCAACTAATAAAACCAATTAATCAACAGTAGGGTGGAGCGCAAAAATGTCCTCTAGAAGGAAGCGTAAACCTCCCTACATTTATAATAAAACCACTAATCTACCATTAACATAATTCATGAGTAATTTATTATTCTCATTATTTCCATTAATATCTATTTATTATTCTTATTATTTATCTGCAGTTCAGTTAACACTCTATTTTCTTTTACTCTCACTTATTATTTTTATTATTAGTTTAAAATGATTCCCCGCCCCCCCCCCCCCACGAAGCCTTACTAGACGAAATAACCAAAAAATCACAGTAAGATCAGATACTCTCTTTTCTCTAGCTTTCTTTTTCAGGTGCTGGATTCTTCCTTCAGAGAACCAACAATAAAAGGAATGAATAACATAAATAAAGATGTAAAAACGCTACCATACCGGACAACATACCCAAATGGAAGGAAGAATGGACCAGGACTCAAATTCACCAACAAAGCCCCAAGGTAGAGTTGCACCGCCCTGCCATTCTACCGGACAGAACGACCAGACCAACCCAAACGACCCAAAATATATATATATGTACATAATATGTCTATGTCTGTGAAAATGTCCGTCTTTGTCCATGTCTGTTCCGTCAAATCGCAGGTTTGTAAATGTCTACTGGCACCTGTTTCGTCCTTTGCACATGTTATCCTACTGTTGTTTATTGTCCTATGTACATATATATGAAAACCTAACCATCCTAATATTTCTCACTAATCACATTGTAAATTAATGCACCTTGTACACATAACACGTCATTGTCTGCGATATCACCTCGGTGGAAGCGGACGTAAAATACAACTAACACTAACTAACTAGCTGGCTGGAAATTACACGGTAGGCTAGCCTTGGGGACTGTTTGTAAATCGGCAGTAGGAATAAATGTTTCTTATATAGATTCATTATGCTGGCTGGAATTTGCACGGTAGGCTAGCCTTTGGGACTGCGCTGTATCATACCGTCTGTCATTGAGTTAACTGGCGGGGTTTCGATTCCTCGGTTGTACCTTACAAGGAGTAGGGTCGCCTGTCCAACCTCGTGGTTTTTCTCCGGGTCCTCCGGTTTCCTCCCACTGCTAATGACTCCTACGCGCAAGCGAATTATTAAAATAATGAACCATATGTTAGTCCCGAAATGACCTCTAAACATGCTCGTACCGCGGCGCTAGTCTTCTTTTATATAGAATTCCAACCGCCAAGGGATCTTTTACGGTCACACCAATGTGTACACGGGACTTAGGAATCGCGTTCATGTCAGCTACTCAAATATGTAACTGGTTCAAAAATTGATTGGATATTCAATGAAATATCGCCAAGATAGAGTCCATGCTCAAACAACGTCATGCCTTTTATCGCAGGTGCAATATTCGATACTACTGTACGATACTACTGCAAACGATTAATAAATTGAACTTTCTTATAAACAGCGCGAGCCGTCGATTTCTGTCCAGATGATTACCGGTATAAGATAATTTTGACACAGAAGCAACAATATTAATTCAAAGGCTAATTATTACACACAGCAATCAACTATTTCTGTTACAGGGTCACTAAACCCATATTTTGGAAAGAAGAAAACACTCATAGTTGAAATAATTTCAGTTCAAATATCATCACTGATAAAAGCACTCTTGAATAGACTCTATACGTTGACAAAACGTACAGATTGTATCCCCTACTTATGTTTCGCTTAACAATGAAAGGTGCCGTGTTCAATTTTCGATCCCTTTGTTCTGCTACTCCTGAAATTTGGAACTGTTGTACAATGGTTTTATATATAACACTACTGATAGGCCTCTCTGTAGAAGAAGTTTCAAAAAAATATTATGTTGACTTTTCGAGAAATAGACCTCTAAAAATGCTCCAAATCGTAAAAATACGACGTTTTCGATTTTCGATCTCATTTTTCGGCTACCCCTGACATTTCAAAAAATGATACAGTGGTTTCTCACAGCAGAGTACCCATTTATCTCTCGATTGAGAAAGTTTTTAAAAAATCGTTGGGAGACTTTCCGAGAAACATGCGTCTAAAGTTGCTCGAAATCGCAAAATACCTTACTTTTCAAAGTCACATAACTTTTTAAATTTTTGATAGAAACATGCCGCTTTAGTACCATCCGATAAACAATTCAATTGGCTATTAAACGATATAAAACTTTAACTAATCGACATGAACACAATTGATACATCGCATTTTCCGCACAGGCACCCATTTTTCACAATTTTGTCAAAGTTTGGATAAATGTCTTGACTACTTCCGGTGATTAGAGGATTTTCATTTATAGTTCATGAACTAGTTTGGACCTTCGACTTCATATTCTATAAATTTTAGAAAAATCGTTGGAGCCGTTTTAAAAAAATAAGAACTCTACGATTTGACCAAAATGCGAAAAAAAGTGAAAAATCAAAGTCAACATTTCAGAACAAAACTTATATTGTTGGAATCGGATTGATGTCAGCTATCCAAAAACATAACTGAAATTTCAAAATTCCCAAAAATAAAAAAAAATAGAAAATTTTGAAAATTTTCCATTTTTCACCAAAAAAATGAGAGCGACAAAGTTTCTAAATTCCACAGTTTTGAACTGCTATCGGTTAAGAAATGTCTCCAGCTATCCAAAAATGTAAATATCTGAAGAATCCATTGAGAATTAAGAGAATAAGAGCCGATTTTCAATTTCCGTGCACGTTAAAGATTTGACGCATTTCCGCTATGCGCACAAATTTCATTTTACATTTAGGCACTAGCCACCACCCATTTTCACGGGAGAAAACCAAACTTCAGACCTCTATCCCTTATAGTTCCTGAGATATAGCTTCCCCCCCCCAAAAAAATAATAAGAACTAGATCTGCTAAGCAGATATTAAAGCTTTCATATTCACAGTCACTGTCACATGTCATAGAAATAATATGAACAGAAAAAAAAAAATCATTATAATGAGTAAAAATTTGGTGAAGTTAATTCGATTTTTCACTGGTAAATAATTAAATAGACAAGTGGCATAACTTGACCCGCATCCCATCAGCTATCCTGAAAAATGCTGGAAAAATTAAACAAGTAAATTGTGTTTAGTACTGGGTTAATTAAGACAGGCATATGCCTTTGCTATACAGGATGACATGAGGGAAATTTAGCTTGGGAGGTGTAGGCCTGCAGCCAAAATTTCTAGCTAGCTTAGAAACACAACTCCGCTACACGGTCTTCCATAAAAGAAAAACTATACATTTTTGGAAAGCTTATGATGCGAGGAAGACAAAATCTGGGAGTTCCAAGCAAAATGTTTGCAATTTATTGATTTAGGGCCAGATGAAATTCGTCAAAATTGTCAAATAAATGCTATTTGTGTACTAACAATTCTGAAGTTGACATAAAATTAAATAGTTGGTAAAACACCTCATGCCTTCATCCTTGGCAATGAACAGTTTATTGGACAGATTTTGATGTAAATAAAAATGCTCAAAACACAAATGTCATGGGTGAATAAAGAATTGTGGAAATCCATTAACGGTAAAAAAGAATTATCTCCCTTTCTGTCAAATGCCTGTAATTGATAGACTATCAGGTCTTGTATGAATCATAAGACCAGGTGTGGGCAAACAAGCCCAATAATTATTTTGTTTGTTGGATCTCAAGGGCCTGTTAGGGTTGGTTGTTGGATGTTTGCTCAGAAATTATCGCTTGTATGGAACATGCTAGAGACGATTTGTAGCATATTCTAGCCAGGGGATATGTTTGACAGTAGTTGAGTGATATGCTTTTGAAATAATGGAGATCAGTAGCACTTTATAAGCATTGAACCACATGATTTTTTTTTCCACTAAGATAAACATTCTAAACCCACATACATGTTCCCTTTCAATTAGCCACTACAGTATTTTTACAACTGTAATGTAGCTGTGAACTACTATTTCGGATATGATTAATGGTCAAATTACAAACATACATGTAGATATAAGTTTAAAAAAATAATTGTGTATCTGGGCTGGAATGAAGGGAAAGGTTAGAAAACAGGATGAACAGTTGTGAAATTATTTATTAAAGTGAAACAATCATTGAAAATCAAAATTAAACAGTTACTCTGCACATCAAATGTCATCAAAGTTAATCTTCATTATCATCATCACTGTCACTAAATGTATTAACATCAAATTCGGTCTCTTTAACAGTTTTTTTTTCATTTTCACATTGACTACACATGCACAGGTCTGTACAAGAAAGGGGGGTTGGGATGGCCTAGAGTGCCGCGCTTCGACCTCTAGCTGGTCGGTCACCTCTGGCTTGTGGCTGGTCGGTCACCTCTGGCTTGTGGCTGTGGCTTTGATCCCAGGTGTGAGCGTATGTGGCATGGAGATAGAGGCGTCTTCTCAACCTCGTGGGTTTCCTCCGGGCACTCCGGTTTCCTCTCACTGCTAAAGACCCATACGCGCAAGCGAATTATTGAAATAAAATTGAAACCGTATGTTAGTCCCAAAATGACCTAGTTTGTGTTGAGTGGACGTTAAACCCCATTTCTCTCTCTCTCTCTCTCTCTCTCTGTACAAGACAACTTTGCTGGCCATTTATGATTCTTTCTCTTATGACATCTTCACAGAATATATTGTATGTGGTTTAATATTCGACGGAGGGCTAGTCATCTTTGCTGAAAAATATAAATAAACATATACATGTACACAATTAAAACAAAATTCTGGAGCTTGGTTTACTCTCATTAATTTCGTACAACAGAGGAAAAAGACACTTAAACAGGGGTTAACATCTTATTTTCATGCAGAAACCAGCTAATGAAGACAGGAAGGCATTAGCAGTACAAGGAGAGATAGAGAGGAGAATTGCGGTTTAACGTCCACTGGACAAAAACATAGTAATTTCAGGACTCACCCATGGTTCAGTTTTATTTGAATAATACCAGTGGCAAGAAGGCGGAGAATACAAATAAAAAAAACATCACAAATATTTACCTTTCTGATAACTGTCTAAGAAATTCAGTACATGTATATTGCCTATAACATTTTTGGTGATATCTGACCTCAATGGCCACACAATCTTGCCCTCTGATATGCCTTAAAATATCTTCATCCTCTTTCAATTCAGCAGCTTTCAACAGTTGGCCTACAAACAAATTTGCAAACAAATTATACACCATATAGCGTTGAATGTTGTTTGTGCTCAAGGGTGGGGGAGGGAATGTCACTTTGAGGCCTACATGTACATGTACCTGGCTGGTCAACTCTGGCATGCGGTTTAGTTCAGATCCTTTGTGTGAGCGGAAATGGTCTAGAGACAGATCGTCTTAGCAAGGCACCTACAAGTGGGCCAAGAAAATAAAAAACAAGTTAACTTCTCTATGTTTCATCCCTTGTGCAAGCAAATGTGCAACACTTTAACCAATGACTGTGCCAAATCAACAAATGGGGTAAAGGGCTTTAATGGCTAGCTTCATAACAATTTTACAGTGATTGCAGTAGCACTTCTGATTCCATTTACAACAAAAACAACAACACAATAATTAAAAACTGTAGGATGAATATATTTAATATTTATTAGTAATAATTATAAATTTAGTAAGTAACATAATATTAACATTAGGCCTACCTGAGCCTGTTTGGGTCTGAGTCTGTGTTAATACATCCTTCTTCCTATTTTCTCCAACAGTGACAAATCTGTCACGTTTTTTACATATAATACACACAACAGGCAGCACCGATTTACTCTTTCTTTTTGCTTCAGGAGCGTAATTTGTTTGGAGAGCTAGGTCCCAGATCGTCTACACTCCCGCTATTCCCTGGTTGGATTGTAGCCGGGGATTTTAATTTTTCTTTATCTATACGATTACGGGCAGACCCAATTCGGAATTTGTCTGTAAAAGGCCTGTAGCATGTTGGGTGAAATCCAGTATCTTTTGGCGCGTCGATAAATTCCTTGTTTGATTATATCACCCGAAGTCGCCTGTTCAGCTATCCATTTCGCTCGCCCATCAAGTTTTAGCCATTCATGGGCACATTCACGGAATTTATCCCAGCGAGATTTTGTAAATAATTGTTCTCGTTCCTTTCTAAATCCTTGGTAATGAATAATACAGCGTAAATTTGATTTACGTTACGACAAAGTCTAACACTGTAAGTACCAAATAGTCATACGAGATATGTGCATCTCATCAAATTCAGCTTATACCACACCCACAATAATGTTACGGAGTCAGTGAGTTCAAGTTAGACAATACGCTGACCTTCCACTGACCATGCTTATAATATAAAATCTGTCAATGACAGCTGATTCATTGTTTAGTTTTTTATATGATATATTTAATATCAATAATATATGTATATGCATGCTTTATTTTACTTTACACGACCTCTAAAAATGCCCCAAATCGTAAAAATACGACTTTTTGGATTTCGATCTCCTTTTTTCGGCTACCCCGGACATTTTCAAAAAATGATACAATGATTTCACACAACAGGCCAGCTATTAGCCTCTCGATTGACAAGAGTTTCATCGCCCTCCATTCATTATAACCAATGTCATCGTGCCCTAAAGAATCAACAAATCAGCTTGCTTATCTCTGCTTACCCTAGGCAAAAAATGCTCATCTTTGAACTCAATCATGACATTGACCTAGTGAACGCCTACACCAAGTTTGAACATTCTAGCTTAATTAGAAGGAGAGTTCTTGTGTTCCAAAGTCCCGGCCCTTCAAATTGCTTCTATTTTTCATTTTCAATTCAAAATGGTGACCATCACGTGACCGAAATTAAAATTCTGATCCGATAGATTTTTAGACATTCCTTCTAGGATTCCGAAAATATGACGCCCGAGTCTGTAAGTAAAATAGCAAAAAAGCCTTTTTGATTTTTCACGTTTAAAGATGGTGGCACTTCCGGTTCGATCGACAAACTCCATATTTTGTGTACGAATCAGTAATTACTTGTCTAGTATCGAATTTTTTTTTTAGGTCATTCTGACCTATATTTCGACGATTTTTTTGAAAACTTTGATCCTTAATTTCACCAAGGGGAGATAATTTAGAAAATTTCAAAGGACATCATTAAAGTCGCATTGGCAAGATCTACTAACATTCTAAATTTCACGAAAATCGCACAACTATTAAAGAAGTTGTCAAATTGGTAATAACTTCCGGTTCGAAATGACAGCGACGAATTTTCGAAATGCCAAAATCCGAAATTGCAGATTTGAAGTAAATGTTTCAAGATACTCAAAGAAAAAAGAATTAGTAAAATAGGTCAAATAGTCACAAAGTTACAGCATTGTAGGTCAAATGCATTCCTTCGTAAAATTCGATGATTTCGGATTCGTAAAACGTTTTGAAAATATATTTAATCAACAGCCACCACCCATTTTTGGGGGGATAGGTAAAAGTTTCAGAACGATCCTATGGTTAGATTCTGAGAAATCCGATTTGTGGACAAAACACACAAAAAAAATAACAATAATAATCTTAACAGAAACAATAAGCTTTCATATGTAATATGAAAGCTTAACTAGATCTGCTAAGCAGATATTAAAGCTTTCATATTCACAGTCACTGTCACATGTCATAGAAATAATATGAACAGAAAAAAAAAATCATTATAATGAGTAAAAATTTGGTGAAGTTAATTCGATTTTTCACTGGTAAATAATTAAATAGACAAGTGGCATAACTTGACCCGCATCCCATTAGCTATCCTGAAAAATGCTGGAAAAATTAAACAAGTAAATTGTGTTTAGTACTGGGTTAATTAAGACAGGCATATGCCTTTGCTATACAGGATGACATGAGGGAAATTTAGCTTGGGAGGTGTAGGCCTGCAGCCAAAATTTCTAGCTAGCTTAGAAACACAACTCCGCTACACGGTCTTCCATAAAAGAAAAACTATACATTCTTGGAAAGCTTATGATGCCAGGAAGACAAAATCTGGGAGTTCCAAGCAAAATGTTTGCAATTTATTGATTTAGGGCCAGATGAAATTCGTCAAAATTGTCAAATAAATGCTATTTGTGTACTAACAATTCTGAAGTTGACATAAAATTAAATAGTTGGTAAAACACCTCATGCCTTCATCCTTGGCAATGAACAGTTTATTGGACAGATTTTGATGTAAATAAAAATGCTCAAAACACAAATGTCATGGGTGAATAAAGAATTGTGGAAATCCATTAACGGTAAAAAAGAATTATCTCCCTTTCTGTCAAATGCCTGTAATTGATAGACTATCAGGTCTTGTATGAATCATAAGACCAGGTGTGGGCAAACAAGCCCAATAATTATTTTGTTTGTTGGATCTCAAGGGCCTGTTAGGGTTGGTTGTTGGATGTTTGCTCAGAAATTATCGCTTGTATGGAACATGCTAGAGTCGATTTGTAGCATATTCTAGCCAGGGGATATGTTTGACAGTAGTTGAGTGATATGCTTTTGAAATAATGGAGATCAGTAGCACTTTATAAGCATTGAACCACATGATTTTTTTCCACTAAGATAAACATTCTAAACCCACATACATGTTCCCTTTCAATTAGCCACTACAGTATTTTTACAACTGTACATGTAGCTATGAACTACTATTTCGGATATGATTAATGGTCAAATTACAAACATACATGTAGATATAAGTTAAAAAAAATAATTGTGTATCTGGGCTGAAATGAAGGGAAAGGTTAGAAAACAGGATGAACAGTTGTGAAATTATTTATTAAAGTGAAACAATCATTGAAAGTCAAAATTAAACAATTACTCTGCACATCAAATGTCATCAAAGTTAATCTTCATTATCATCATCACTGTCACTAAATGTATTAACATCAAATTCGGTCTCTTTAACAGTTCTTTTTTCATTTTCACATTGACTACACATGCACAGGTCTGTACAAGAAAGGGGGGTTGTGATGGCCTAGAGTGCCGCGCTTCGACCTCGAGCTGGTCGGTCACCTCTGGCTTGTGGCTGTGGCTTTGATCCCAGGTGTGAGCGTATGTGGCATGGAGATAGAGGCGTCTTCTCAACCTCGTGGGTTTCCTCCGGGCACTCCGGTTTCCTCTCACTGCTAAAGACCCATACGCGCAAGCGAATTATTGAAATAAAATTGAAACCGTATGTTAGTCCCAAAATGACCTAGTTTGTGTTGAGTGGACGTTAAACCCCATTTCTCTCTCTCTCTCTCTGTACAAGACAACTTTGCAGGCCATTTATATATGTATATGCATGCTTTATTTTACTTTACACGACCTCTAAAAATGCCCCAAATCGTAAAAATACGACTTTTTGGATTTCGATCTCCTTTTTTCGGCTACCCCGGACATTTTCAAAAAATGATACAATGATTTCACACAACAGGCCAGCTATTAGCCTCTCGATTGACAAGAGTTTCATCGCCCTCCATTCATTATAACCAATGTCATCGTGCCCTAAAGAATCAACAAATCAGCTTGCTTATCTCTGCTTACCCTAGGCAAAAAATGCTCATCTTTGAACTCAATCATGACATTGACCTAGTGAACGCCTACACCAAGTTTGAACATTCTAGCTTAATTAGAAGGAGAGTTCTTGTGTTCCAAAGTCCCGGCCCTTCAAATTGCTTCTATTTTTCATTTTCAATTCAAAATGGTGACCATCACGTGACCGAAATCAAAATTCTGATCCGATAGATTTTTAGGCATTCCTTCCAGGATTCCGAAAATATGACGCCCGAGTCTGTAAGTAAAATAGCAAAAAAGCCTTTTTGATTTTTCACGTTTAAAGATGGTGGCCCTTCCGGTTCGATCGACAAACTCCATATTTTGTGTACGAATCAGTAATTACTTGTCTAGTATCGAATTTTTTTTTTAGGTCATTCTGACCTATATTTCGACGATTTTTTTGAAAACTTTGATCCTTAATTTCACCAAGGGGAGATAATTTAGAAAATTTCCAAGGACATCATTGAAGTCGCATTGGCAAGATCTACTAACATTCTAAATTTCACGAAAATCGCACAACTATTAAAGAAGTTGTCAAATTGGTAATAACTTCCGGTTCGAAATGACAGCGACGAATTTTCGAAATGCCAAAATCCGAAATTGCAGATTTGAAGTAAATGTTTCAAGATACTCAAAGAAAAAAGAATTAGTAAAATAGGTCAAATAGTCACAAAGTTACAGCATTGTAGGTCAAATGCATTCCTTCGTAAAATTCGGTGATTTCGGATTCGTAAAACGTTTTGAAAATATATTTAATCAACAGCCACCACCCATTTTTGGGGGGATAGGTAAAAGTTTCAGAACGATCCTATGGTTAGATTCTGAGAAATCCGATTTGTGGACAAAACACAAAAAAAAAATAACAATAATAATCTTAACAGAAACAATAAGCTTTCATATGTAATATGAAAGCTTAACTAGATCTGCATAGCAGATATCAAAGCTTTCATATAAACTTCAAAAGGGGTTATTAGAATCTATGAATCAACAACCACTCTGACGGAAGATATTCTCTGGGCTAAAAAATCTTTTTTCTCTCAGCTACGAGAGATACGTAGAATTAAACCGGCCCAGAGCCGACCGTGTTGATACGAAGCCGCTTATTTGACTTTGACACATAACTGAAGGTGAATAGGCCTACCCGTCCAGTTAATACAATGGGCAATCTCACATCGGTCCACTAAAGAGAGGCACATGCTAGTCGCCCCCTACTTCCCCAAGACATTTAGTCCAAACCTTGACTCTCATACATATAAACCATTTGGTACTACATGTACATGTATTTCGTACTTATATCATATTAAACCCATCGGCCGCCATGTTGAATGACACAGTATTTAACGTTCTATATCCTAACATCTTTATGAAATCAACGACAAATCTAAACTTGGGCACTCCAACCATTTTTATTTTTACATCATTCAGTTTTTTTTAAATAAGTAATTCTATCACAAATTATAGTGAAGACTGGACCACTAAACTAGTTACCCATCAGTTTTTCTTTGTGTTAATGCGTTCTACATTTTCAAAGCAATGATTCTTATAATGTGCGAGCCGCCATGACACCGGCGGATATTATAACTTCGATAGGCGAGAAACTTCAGGTAGCAGTTGGGTTTCATCAAATCATATAATTATGCGGTACGGCTTCACCTTTATTTCAATGGGAATTGGTTTATTATATGTGCAGTGCAGTTTTAGGTCAGTTTATGTGTAAATTAAGGGAGCTATACATAGGCCAGTAACCTTTTTGTAGTCATTTGACTAAAAAAAACTTGCGGAAAGGAACTCCGTAGGACAAGCCACTACTGTGGCAGGAGTAAGGCGGAAGACATCAGTAGTGGAACCATTTCTAAGTTAATCCCGAAGTGCGTTGCTATTGTAAGAATATATAAAATCGGGTTTCCGTTCCGCTTTTTTTTTTGCTGTAGTTTGAGTAATGAGTTAGAGCGTATATTTTGTAGTCAAAAAATCATTGCAAATAGAAGACCTCATCCCCACCACCACCAACCTGTAATACACTAGCTAGCTTGTGTATTTCCATATTCCATTTCCGAGAGATAGATAGAGAACACGCGAAATATAAAGTGATTTTTCTTACAATCAGGGACCATAATTCATGAAGTTACGATTCGATATGCGCAAATATCGAAAGGAACCATATCTTTGGGTTATAAACATGCATGTCAAGTTTCATCAAAATCTTTCACTGTGAAAAACCGGGGCTAAGTCATCTGAAATCAAACAAATTTTACAATGTAGGTAGTGAAAACAAAATGTTATGTTAAGCGTTGTTCGAGGGTGGGGTGGGTGCATAAAATTCCAAATGCAAAGGGTTATTTTTCGTGCACGCCAATATGCACACAGGATTTCGATTTTTCGTCCTACCTAAAAAAACTGCACGCAAAGTTAGTTGTCGGGCCTTCGGTCAAGAACCACAGACAAAGGGAGAGAACGGGGACCTCTGTTTTGCATACCATCCAAGCGACTAGGCACTAATCCTTGTACCATGGACGAGGGGACGGGCGTTTTTCGTCCCATCGAAACGACTAGACACAGATCCTTGCTAGGCCTTCCATACTTCACCACTGCCAACGGGGAACCACTTTGACCTCGGGTTTTCGTACCATCCAAACGACTAGACACTAATCCTTGCAAGGCCTTCCGTTCTGCAGCAAATGAGCCACGCTGGCCTCGTTTTGTCGTAACATACAAACGACTAGACAATGTTTCATAATTTAGTCATGTTCGCGTGGGTGGGTTGGCAGCAGAATTGATATGTACATGATAGTGACACGAGGAGGGGGGGGGAGCGGGGTGTACACAAATCACACAAATCAGAGCTTTGTAATACACGCATATACTTGATATACTAAATACACAAATGGCTGAATTTCGAGACATTTCTGGCACTCTTTTATCACATAATGAGAACACTGCATTAATTTCTATATATCAATAAAATATGCCTCAGACCCATTGTTTATTTTTAAATTTGAATTAGACTCGTAACAAAATATATTTTCTGGCAACAAATAGCATATAAATAAAACTAGATTTACTTTCTGATTATTTTTTTTAAATGAAATCATTCCAGGGCTTTTATTGACATTTCAGAAAATGTAGAGTTGGTCCCATGCACTTGAGGCCAAGGTCCTTGAAGTTGTACAGCTGCACCCGGTGACCGATATTTATTTAACGGGGAATAAGTGATAATTCATATTATAACAGTAAATAATTAAAATATCCCATAGGGATTATAATAATATGTATATCATGTAGGTGTGCATGTAGGTTAAAATTGTGACCTCTGTAAATAGGCCCGTTCCTTGCATTTAGTTTTAGAGTTAGGAGTGCTAAAATTGAGAGAGCGAAATGGGGTTGATCGACCACTCGACACAAACTAGGTCATTTCGGGACTAACGTATGGTTCAATTTTATTTCAATAATTCGCTTGCGCGTAGGGGTCTAGCAGTGGGGGGAAACCGGGTGATCCTGAAAAAATACACAGGTTGGTCGGGCGACCTACTCCTTGTCACGTACGGAAAGATACCCCAGCAGTCAAAATAGGTCAAAATAGGCGATTTCGGTTTCTAGTGTCGATGCATCGTTACGGTCAGTTTAAAAAATTGTCTTTTAAGAATAATGTGTATAGTACCAATACCTATCACATACGGAAGAGGCGATAAAATCTCTTTGCATTTCCAATTTCAAAATTAATTAAAACCAATATTAAATTCCGAAAATCGTTTTTTTGCTAAAACTCTTTTCTTTTTAATGTGATCAAAATGGGGGTAAAGCAAAGAGTCAGGGGTGGTAATGGGCGTATTGTGTCCTAATTTCATGGTTTTCGGACAATCGGTGCCGGTGTCACGGCGAAATTCCACTTTTTTCCCCTCATGGAAGCCGTAAATTGACGCAAGGAGTAGGGTCGCCTGTCCAACCTTGTGGGTTTTCTCCGGGTCCTCCCACTGCTAAAGACCCCTACGCGCAAGCGAATTATTGAAATAAAATTAAACCATATGTTGGTCCCGAAATGACCTAGTTTGTGTCGAGTGGACGTTAAACCCCATTTCTCTCTCTCTCTCTCTCTCTCCGTAAATTGACTTGAGGCCAGTGTCCTTTAAGTTGTACAGCGGCACCAGGTGACCGATATTTATTTAACGGGGAATAAGTGATAATTCATATTATAGCAGTAAATAATTAAAATATTTCATAGGGATTATAATAATATATCATGTCTGGGTATTACAGGGTTAAAACCAATATTAAATTCCGAAAATCGTTTTTTTGCTAAAACTCTTTTTTTTTAATGGGATCAAAATGGGGGTAAAGCACAGAGTCCGGGGTGGTAATGGGCGTATTGTGTCCAAATTTCATGGTTTTCGGACAATCGGTGCCGGTGTCACGGCGAAATTCCACTTTTTTCCCCTCATGGAAGCCGTAAATTGACTTAGAAAAAAAAAACGACGAAAGGCAGGTGACAAGAACAAACGACTTGAACGAATGCAGGTATCACCTTGAAATTTTCAGGGTGCCTAGGTACCAACGTGAAAAGTTGCTCGCCGGAATTTAGTACTCATGGTACCGTTGGTTCCTGTGTAGCGCATGCGCGAAATCAAAACCAGCTAAACTCGAAAACAACCTTGTCGGCACGGAAAACATCAAAGGAGAAATTCGAATTTTTGAAATATTCAAATACCAAACATTCGACCATGATCCAGGCTATCCTCAAATGTATTAATTTCGGTAATAGGAGACAGATTCTCTAAGCCACGACCAATTGTGTATGTTTTCAAGCCCATAAATGTGGATTTTTCACTAATTTTCATTTTCATTTCAAAATGGCGTCCATCAGTTGACCTAAATCAAAATTCTAAACCGATGGATTTTTAGGCTTTCCTTCAAGCATTCAGAAAATGTAACTCTTATGTCTTTAAGTAAAATATTGCAAAAGCCAAATGGACTTTTCACATTTTGAGATGGTGGCACTTCCGGTTTGCTCGACAAACTCCATATTTTGTGTACTCATCAGTACTGTCTTAGCTAGTACAGAAAAAAAATTTCAAGGCAATTTGACCTATATTTCGTCGATTTTTTTGAAAACTTTGATCCTTAATTTCACCAAGGGGAGATAATTTAGAAAATTTCCGAGGACATCATTGAAGTCGCATTGGCAAGATCTACTAACATTCTAAATTTCACGAAAATCGCACAACTATTAAAGAAGTTGTCAAATTGGTAATAACTTCCGGTTCGAAATGACAGCGACGAATTTTCGAAATGCCAAAATCCGAAATTGCAGATTTGAAGTAAATGTTTCAAGATACTCAAAGAAAAAAGAATTAGTAAAATAGGTCAAATAGTCACAGAGTTACAGCATTGTAGGTCAAATGCATTCCTTCGTAAAATTCGGTGATTTCGGATTCGTAAAACGTTTTGAAAATATATTTAATCAACAGCCACCACCCATTTTTGGGGGGATAGGTAAAAGTTTCAGAACGATCCTATGGTTAGATTCTGAGAAATCCGATTTGTGGACAAAACACAAAAAAAAAAATAACAACTAGATCTGCATAGCAGATATGAAAGCTTTCATATTAACTGCAAAGGGGGTTATTAGAATCTATTGAAACAATAAGTATAAATGTCATCAGGTATCTGAAAAATTACATTTACCTTATGAACAAAATGGGAAAAATACAAAACAAAAATTGTCGACTTGTGGCTACCATCCAAGGCATATTTAGAAAACCGTATATTATATTTATAGAGTACGCAGGACAGGAATTAGTTGTGCTTCAATGTAAACCGGCCCGTTTCTTGCCTTTAGTTTTAGATTTAGGTGTGATTTTCAAAAGATTCAATCGGAAATCGCTGAAAATCAATTGGCTTCTTCATCTCATGACCTTAAACACTGTATAAATTTAAGGTCAATCGGATATTGAATTTAGCTTCTAGAGCGTCCACAAGATTTTTTTAAGTGATCAAGGGCAATAACTCTCACGGTAATTATCGGAAATGGCAGTAAATATCAGATATCGCTGAAAATCAATACTGTAGGCATCTTCGTGTCATGACCATAAATTTAGAGTCAATCGGATATTAACTTTGGCCTCTAGAGCGTCCACAAGATATTTTGAAGTGATCAGGGGCCACAACACTGCGCATAAATTTAAAGTCAATCGGATATTAACTTTGGCCTCTAGAGCGTCCACAAGATATTTTGAAGTGATCAGGGGCCACAACTCTGGCAGTAAATATCAGATATCGCTGAAAATCAATCGCCTACTTCGTCTCATGACCTTAACCACTGTGTATAAATTTAAAGTCAATCGGACATTAACTTTGGCCTCTAGAGCATCCACAAGAATTTTTTTAAGTGATGAAGGGCCATAACTCTGACAGTAATTATCGGAAATCGCTGAAATTCAATTTCAATGTGGGCGTATAAAAATTAACCGATGGCATATAATATTTAATGTATGATAAAGACAAAATAGTCGATTTCGGTTTTTGGTGTTGCGCTCATTTTAAAAAAAAATGTCTTTTACGGATAATGTGTATAGTACTAATAGCAATCACATACGGAAGAGGCGATAAGATCCCTTTGCATTTGGAATTTCAAAATTAATTAAAACCAAATTTAAATTCCGAAAATCGGTTGTTTATTTTTTGCTGAAACTCCTTTTTTTAATCTGATCAAAATGGGAGTAAGTCACAGAGTGGTAATTGGCATATTGTGTCCAAATTTCATGGTTTTGGGACAATCGGTGCCGGTTTCGTGGCGAAATTCCACTTTTTTCGCCCTTACAGAAGCCGTAAATGGCGGAAAAAAACGAACGGCAGGAACCGTGTCAAGAACAAACGATCTGAACGAATGCAGGTATCGCCTTGAAGTTTTCAGTGCACCTAGGTACCAACGTGAAAAGTTCCTCGCCGGAATTTGGTAGTCAACGTACCTTTGGTTCCAGCGTGGCACATGCGCGAAGCAAAAAGAAATTACGGTCGATTTTGGGATTTTGGCTATATTTCGGAGTGGTTTGGTAGATGACGGTGGATCAGGGACTCAGATTGATCTAAAATGGCGATCATAACACAACATGATAATCACTTTGAAGTATAGGTAAATTTTCGCGACCGGGTTGTTTTGCTCTACCCAGGCAACGTTCCTGTGCTCCGATTGCCTTCAAATTTGCACAGAATGTACCTTGGGATTCTAGCTATCACATATTAAAAATAGAAGAGTGTTGGATTCCGATGGGATTCTAGCTATCACATATTAAAAATAGAAGAGTGTTGGATTCCGAGAACGTTCAAAATAAATTCAAAACCCACCCCCAACAATCAAAGGTTTTTTGCTTAAAAAATTGCCGTATTTTATCGAATTTTTATTGTTCTTGATATCTGAGGATTTTCTCAATTTAATATGTGATAAATATCATCGCGGCGCAGCCAACCGCTAGAAATTCCAGAGATTTGGACCACTGGAAGGATGCCTCAGTAGTCAAAAAAGGTCAAAATAGGCGATTTCGGTTTCTAGTGTTGATACATCGTTACGGTCATTTTAAAAAATTGTCTTTTAAGGATAATGTGTATAGTACCAATACCTATCACATAAGGAAGAGGCGATAAAATCTCTTTGCATTTGCAATTTCAAAATTAATTAAAACCAATATTAAATTCCGAAAATCGGTTTTTTGCTAAAACTCTTTTTTTTAATCGGATCAAAATGGGAGTAAGGCACAGAGTCCGGGGTGGTAATGGGCGTATTGTGTCCAAATTTCATGGTTTTCGGACAATCGGTGCCGGTGTCACGGCGAAATTCCACTTTTTTCCCCTCATGGAAGCCGTAAATTGACTTGAAGCCAGGGTCCTTGAAGTTGTACAGCTGCACCCGGTGACCGATATTTATTTAACGGGGAATAAGTGATAATTCATATTATAGCAGTAAATAATTAAAATATTTCATAGGGATTATAATAATATGTATATCTTGTCTGGGTACAGGGTTAAAACCAATATTAAATTCCGAAAATCGTTTTTTTGCTAAAACTCTTTTTTTTTAATGGGATCGAAATGGGGGTAAGGCACAGAGTCCGGGGTGGTAATGGGCGTATTGTGTCCAAATTTCATGGTTTTCGGACAATCGGTGCCGGTGTCACGGCGAAATTCCACTTTTTTCCCCTCATGGAAGCCGTAAATTGACTTAGAAAAAAAACGACGAAAGGCAGGTGACAAGAACAAACGACTTGAACGAATGCAGGTATCACCTTGAAATTTTCAGGGTACCTAGGTACCAACGTGAAAAGTTGCTCACCGGAATTTAGTACTCATGGTACCTTTGGTTCTAGCGTAGCGCATGCGCGAAGTCAAATCCAGCTAAACTCGAAAACAACCTTGTCGGCACGGAAAACATCAAAGGAGAAATTCGAATTTTTGAAATATTCAAATACCAAACGTTCGACCATGATCCAGGCTATCCTGGAGACATATTCTCTAGGTCACGACCAATTGTATATGTTTTCAAGCCCATAAATGTGGATTTTTCACTAATTGTCATTTTCAATTCAAAATGGCGTCCATCATTTGCCGGAAATCAAAATTGTGTTATCTACCGTTTTTCGGCTTTCCTTCAAGGATTCGGAAAATATAATTGCCTTGTCTGTAAGTGAAATATCAAAAAAAGCCTTATGTAATTTTCACATTTCAAGATGGTGGCATTTCCGGTTTGAGCTACAAACTCAATTTTTTGTGTACGAATCAGTAGTGTCGTAGCTAGTAAAGAAAAAAAAATCAAGGCAATCTGACCTATATTTCGTCGATTTTTTTGAAAATTTTGATCCTTAATTTCATCAAGGGGAGATAATTTAGAAAATTTCTAATGATATTTTTGAAGTCGCATTGATAAGATCTACTTACATTCTAAATTTCATGAAAATCGTGCAACTATTAAAAAAGTTTTCAAATTGATCTCAACTTCCGGTTCAAAATCACAGCGACGAATTTTCGAAATTCGAAAATTCGAAATTGCAGATTTTAAGTAAATGTTTCAAGGCACCCCTCAAAAAAAGAATTAGTAAAATAGGTCAAATAGTTACAAAGTTACAGTAATGTAGGTCAAATGAATTTGTTCGTAAAATTCGGTGATTTCGGATTCGAAAAACGATTTGAAAATATATTTAATCAACATTCGCACCCCATTTTTGGGGGGGTAGGTCAAAGTTTCAGATTGATCCTATGGTTAGATTCTGAGAAATCCGATTTGTAGAAATGACACAAAAAAAAAAAAATAATAATAGGAACAAGTGGTATCAGATGCCTCAGAGAGAATATTCAAATGCTCCTTGTGATACGTTTGTAACACAATTATAACCTAATGTATTACACGGGAGTGGAGTGGGTGGGTCGGGGGGCTTTTCGATTGGCAGGGGACTATTAAAATGGGTAAGCAGAGATAAGCAATTTGATGAAACTTTGTGTATAGTTTCATTACATTAGTACCTTGACCATATTACCTTGACCAAGTTCGACAATGAGCATTCTCTTAGTCAGGATAAGCAAAGCAACTTGATTGGCCGGGACTTTGAATTGGTTGATGCTTTGGGGTATGATAACTTTGGTTATAATGAAGTACTGGAACATAACAACCCAGCTTTTAATTGAGCTAGAATGTTTAAACTTGGTGTAGATGTTCATCAGGTCTTGACTGAACATTTTGAGCTACAGCTTGGCAATTTCATTGGTCGATGCTTTGGGACAAGATAACCTTGATTTCTATCTGACAGAGAGTGATGAAATTTACAGTATAGTTTGATTGCTCGATACTTTTGAAAAAAATATGAAAGTGCGATTAATTAATGTGTCATCTTTTACTTTGGGGTTTTGGCGGGAGACATCAGCCATACTGTTTGCTTGTTTAATATCCCCTATACAATATACGCTCGACCTCATTACCCGAACTGGGGTAGAAAAGTGGGATCTTTGACAATGAGGCAATGAACTTGTACATTCTTTTGCAGCTGCACAAGAGGGAACATCAACGCCGGATTAACCATGGTGGTGGGGAGGGGGGCTGATACCGACCGTGAAGCCCCGCAAGGGGGTCGGGTCAGGGGGTTCTCCCGCTAAGAAATTTTAATTGGAGGCCGAAAACGTGATTTCATGGCATTTCAGGCACTTGTGTCGGAGCCATTTAGAAATACCTCCCCCAGAAAAATAAAATTCTGCCACAAAATTAGCCACAATCCATGCGGGTGCTGTGAAATTTCTAGAGGAGGGAGCTGGAACCCATGAGCCCGTTAAATTCGCCACTGTAAATGAGCAGAGCTACATCAAACCTAATTTTGAGTCCCTCAGTGATAAATAACTTGATTCAAAATCGTATTATAGCCCCAACGACGATTTGATGAATGGAGACCGTAACGTTACGACAAAGTCTAACACTGTAAGTACCAAATAGTCATACGAGATATGTGCATCTCATCAAATTCAGCTTATACCATACCCACAATAATGTTACGGAGTCAGTGAGTTCAAGTTAGACAATACGCTGACCTTCCACTGACCATGCTTATAATATAAAATCTGTCAATGACAGCTGATTCATTGTTTAGTTTTTTATATGATATATTTAATATCAATAATATATGTATATGCATGCTTTATTTTACTTTACACGACCTCTAAAAATGCCCCAAATCGTAAAAATACGACTTTTTGGATTTCGATCTCCTTTTTTCGGCTACCCCGGACATTTTCAAAAAATGATACAATGATTTCACACAACAGGCCAGCTATTAGCCTCTCGATTGACAAGAGTTTCATCGCCCTCCATTCATTATAACCAATGTCATCGTGCCCTAAAGAATCAACAAATCAGCTTGCTTATCTCTGCTTACCCTAGGCAAAAAATGCTCATCTTTGAACTCAATCATGACATTGACCTAGTGAACGCCTACACCAAGTTTGAACATTCTAGCTTAATTAGAAGGAGAGTTCTTGTGTTCCAAAGTCCCGGCCCTTCAAATTGCTTCTATTTTTCATTTTCATTTCAAAATGGTGACCATCACGTGACCGAAATCAAAATTCTGATCCGATAGATTTTTAGGCATTCCTTCCAGGATTCCGAAAATATGACGCCTTTTTGATTTTTCACGTTTAAAGATGGTGGCACTTCCGGTTCGATCGACAAACTCCATATTTTGTGTACGAATCAGTAATTACTTGTCTAGTATCGAATTTTTTTTTTAGGTCATTCTGACCTATATTTCGACGATTTTTTTGAAAACTTTGATCCTTAATTTCACCAAGGGGAGATAATTTAGAAAATTTCCAAGGACATCATTGAAGTCGCATTGGCAAGATCTACTAACATTCTAAATTTCACGAAAATCGCACAACTATTAAAGAAGTTGTCAAATTGGTAATAACTTCCGGTTCGAAATGACAGCGACGAATTTTCGAAATGCCAAAATCCGAAATTGCAGATTTGAAGTAAATGTTTCAAGATACTCAAAGAAAAAAGAATTAGTAAAATAGGTCAAATAGTCACAAAGTTACAGCATTGTAGGTCAAATGCATTCCTTCGTAAAATTCGATGATTTCGGATTCGTAAAACGTTTTGAAAATATATTTAATCAACAGCCACCACCCATTTTTGGGGGGATAGGTAAAAGTTTCAGAACGATCCTATGGTTAGATTCTGAGAAATCCGATTTGTGGACAAAACACAAAAAAAAAATAACAATAATAATCTTAACAGAAACAATAAGCTTTCATATGTAATATGAAAGCTTAATAATCTTAACAGAAACAATAAGCTTTCATATGTAATATGAAAGCTTAATAATACTAGATCTGCTAAGCAGATATTAAAGCTTTCATATTCACGGTCAGTTTCTGTCGCATCTCATGAGTTATATAAAGAATCTTAAAAAAGAAAAAGAATTATAACGAGAAACAATTCAACCGGTTCAAATTCTACCTTAATTCAAAACAGAGGTGTTATGTTCCAATGTGATCAGTCAAATTGCTTATTGCTCCTAAATCTACGCAGAAATTCTCAACATCAAACTTAGTCAAGGTAATGACATAATGAATCTATATTTGGAATTTTGTCACTCTCACTTCATTATAACCAAAGTTATCGTGCCCCAAAGAATCAATCAATCAGATTGCTTATCTCTGCTTACTGTAAGCAGACAATGCTCATCTTCGCACTCCTTCATGGCACTGACCTAATGAACGCCTTCACCAAGATTGAACATTCTGCCCCAATAAGAAGGAGAGTTATTTTGTTTCAAATTCTCGACCAATCAAATTGCTCATCGCTCTGCTTATCCAGGGCAGACAATGCTCATTGTCGAACGTATTCAAGGTATTGATGTAATGAAACTATACACCAAGTTTCATCACTCTGACTGAAGTGAAAGTGTCCGAAATCATCAACCAATCTAATTGCTTATCTCTGCTTACCCTAAGCATAAAATGCTCATCTACGAACTCCATGTTTTTAATGTATGGGGATCATGGTTGCTCAGTGATAAGAGACACTGATTAACTAACCAGTAGGTCTTGGGCTCTCTCCCGGGGTTTGACCAGAAAGTCAATTGTACAGGCTTGACTGCCCTTGTTAGCTGTACAGGACAGTAGGTCTGCCCGGTCTGACAGGGAATAGTGTCTAATTGTCAGGATGGGACGAAAAGCAATGTTCAGTGTACACATTGGCGTGCACGTAAAAGATTCCTTGATAGAGTATATCGTAATATAGATGTCCGGGCAAAATCTATCTGTTTGTCTTCAATGGTCCAGTCGGTGTATAAAGTAGGACTTTTGCCCTACTCCGTATAAGATTTCAAATCTTTGAAGTTTTAAGATAAGCATACCCGGTCCCTGAAATCTTAAATGGGACTTGCTTTTTCGCCCCTCTGTTCTGTACAGACTGGGCTAATACAGTAAAACATTGTAACAATCTACAGAGAGTAAATTTAACTTGTTGACTAAATAATCTTCAATACTTCCCATTAGCGGTATGTAGTGACAAGGATCGTGACCCAGATGGGATATACTTGAACTTTCTGGACAAGAAACCTGATATCTAATTTGGTATAGCACTAATAAGTTTCATTACATACTAAATTTTTATATGATTGCTTATCGCACTTGGCATTCATACCCATAGGTCCATCTTTAAATTTAAAACTGGTAGAAATCGAGGGTTGAACATGGTATTGCATCGTCACTGTTGTATTATTGCTTATCGCCCTTGACATTGTATTAAAGGCAGTTTTATATTCATAGGGCCAGAACGGTAAATTATAAAAAGTGTAAATTATTACCCAGAGTTGAACATTATTTGTGATTTTGCCTGGTAACGCCAAAACTCGATCATGTACTAAATAATGGCGGCACAGTAAAATTTCTTGATTGTCAAGTTTTTGGTTATAAATAAATAAACCCTCGCGATTTTTTTTTTAGTATGGAATCAAATCTGTAAAACACATGTTTTTTTTTTTCTTTTTCAGGCTTTCGTCGCTTTCGCTGTCTGTTTGACAGTAGCTGCTTCCCAATACATCGATGCTAAAATCGGACACGGTTTCGGACATGGTGTTGGTGTCTTTGGAAACGGAAATGGTAAAGGATTTGGAAGAGGGCATGCCGGTGTTGGACATGGTCTTGTTGGTGTAGGAGCTATTGGCAACGGACTCAACCATGGTATTAGACATGGTATCCAAGGAAACCGACTCAGACACGGAATAGTAGCTGTTGGCAAAGTCGTTGGTAACGGTATCGGACATGGTATCATTGGAATCGGACACGGACTTATTGGACATGGAAAGATTGCTAACGGCATTGGGCATGGCATCGTTGGTAACGGTATCGGACACGGTATTGTTGGAAACGGAATTGGTCATGGTATCTTTGGTAACGGTATCGGACATGGTATCATTGGAAACGGAATCGGACACGGACTTATTGGACATGGAAAGATTGGTAACGGCATTGGGCATGACATCGTTGGTAACGGTATCGGACACGGTATTGTTGGACACGGAATTGGTCATGGTATCGTTGGTAACGGTATCGGACACGGTATAATTGGAAACGGACTTGTTGGACATGGAAAGATTGGAGCTTACAAACAATCATACAACTACAACGGGTACAACAACGGGCCATACAACCGATACAACAACGGACTATACAAGTACAACCAATACAATAATAAAGGATACAATAGTTACAACGGCCCCTACAATTACAACAACGGTTACAACAATGGCCACAATAACAACGAATATGGGAAGGGATATAACAACTACAATAACAACGGATACGGTAACGGATACAACAACTACAACCGTTATCCTTCTTACAATAACTATCAAGGTTGCGGTTACAACAAATATTAAGACAATACGGCTATTTGATAGCATAATATTACCATAGCTTTAATACTTATAAATACTAGTATATAGTTTCTATTGTTCATGCATAATGTATATATGTAAATCAGGGAGTTAAGGTATATATAAATTTAATAAAATAATATACATATAAACTCTTGTTATTTATCCGTTTATAGCTTACTACTAGTCCGGTCTATAGCTTGATAACCTCAATGTGCATATATACGTCAAATCCTGTCTTCATTACGTTTGGTCAAAGGTCACGAGATGTAAATAGAGATATCGCTAATCCTAATCCTAACCCAAGACCTAATCTTAGCGCTTACCCTAACCCTAACCTACAATCTCGCCTGTCCAATCTCCTGGGTTTACCCCGGGACCTGCGGTTTCCTCCCACTGTTAATATGCGCAAGCAGATTATTGAAATAAAATTAAACCATATGTTAGTCCCAAAATGACCTAGTTTGCGTCGAGTGGACGTTAAACCCTCTCTCTCTCTCTCTCTCTCTCTCCGTGTCATGGTTATTCAGTGCAGAAACGAGTGAGTTACCATTACTGGAAAAAACGGTATTATGTCAATAGTACTGCTAGTTCAAAAGCGTTTTATAGCTGAGGCGCTGGAGGCGCCAGCCTCTCCGCGAAAAAAATCAAAGCAGTTGAAAAAATAAAACGGGAGAAAAATGCTACAACCGATGCGAAAAATGAAAATGTACCCTAGTTAGGGAGGGCTCTAAAGACAGACAAAAGGGTCCCACGAATGACAAAAGGGTCCCTAGGGCCAAGGGAAAGGGCCCCCGAGTCCAACTCAATCGTTTTCTATACACTGTTACTGTCGAATCCACTACTGAATGAGAATGCAGCCATTGCATTGGCATGACAATCATCAATCAAGAACCTCCCCTCGCGACAGAGGGCCCTCAAAATAGTACAGCCTCCGCCATGATAAACCTTAAAACGCCCCTATGCTAGTTCTGTAACTGAAAGTCAAAATGGTGAAAGATGTTATTTGGTCAACATTTATCTACACTAACACAGACATTTTCAGATGAGGCGTGTAATAAAGTGGCTTAAATATATGAAAATCTTGAAAGAACTGATCGCAACCTATACCCTGCATTTGTTAGTTGTGTGGTTGCGAATGGGATATAGCGTCTTGTGCCACCACCCCCACCCCACACATATACCACCCCGATTCTTCAATCCAAACTGATTAGAACCTGAATCACAATCGATCTAGTAGCAATCATACACAGTCGATATCAAAAATTGATTTCCAATCTCAAAGACGGCTTATCTCCCCTGAAACTGTTGAGTAATACCCGATTCCCAATTCACACAACTTTCATAGATTTAAGGAAATGGAATGAACTGAACAGAAATGGTTTTAACGACCTATCTGTCTGCGCCGACTGAATTAACTAAATTTTGATCGGACAGCGTCGTTACGGTCTTTTCTTTCGAATTCCAACTGTTAAGTAGTCTTTTACGGGCATGTAGATATTGTTCCTAGCCGGGCCATTTAGGTTTCAAATTTCACAGTGTATGGATAGCCTTCTGGTGGTTTCTGCTATGATTCGTTCATTGTTTCACTGTTTTTTCTACTATGAACTTGTCTACTATTAATTCGTTGATTGTTCCACTCTTATGTCGGCTATGATTTCGTTGAACGTTTCATTGTTATTTCTGCTACGAATTCGTTAATTGTTTCACCGTTATTTCTGCTACGAATTCGTTAATTGTTGAAGTGTTATTACTGCTATAAATTCGTTGATCGTTTCATTGCTATTTATGGGAATCACGGTGGCTAAGTGGGCAAGGCGCTGGCTCGTTAGCCTGGAGGTCGGGTGTTCGATCCTTGCATTGGCCGAGAAAGCTCATCTCGATTTCCCGGCGTGGTTTCTTTTGTCAGTGATGCAGAAGGAGGGCCTGATAAGGACAGCTGCCTAGTCGTTCGGATGGGACGAAAAACCGAGGTCCCGTGTGCACATTGGAATGCACGTAAAAGATCCCTTGGCAGTTGGAATTCGATATAAGAGTAGGCCGTAGCGCCGCTGCCCGGGCAAAAATTCCCTCATAGCACACTGTATGGCGTATGCCGCGTCTTCCATTAGCCCAGGTCAGGTGCAGAAGAGTAGGACGTAAAACCCCATTTCATTTCTGCTATTTATGCTATGAATTCGTTAAGTTTTCCACTGTTATTTCTGCTATGAGTTCGTTGATCGTTTCACTGTTATTTCTGCTGTGAACTCGATCAAGACAATGACCTAGTGAACGTCTACACCAAGTTTGAACATTCTAGCTGACCTACAGCGAGAAACATTTCAACCGGGCCAAATTTTCTATTTTAACAGTTTAATTTGCACGGTACCTTTAGTTATCAACCGAATATTACAAAACTTTTAAAAATAAGCTCCCCCTGAACAGCTTAATCGTTCGCAATAAACGGGGTTGGACATCATATTCCATGTCACGTGCAACCTGAAGATCGAAACGACGCCCGTTGACTCAATGACAGACGTTACGATACAGCGCGCACATGCTAACCATTCAGCCATTCAGCCTCCCTGAATTCGGAAAATTGCTGACTTATAGCAAGAAACATTTCAACCGGGCGAAATTTTCTGTGAACACCTCAATGACAAGTGGTATCAGATGCCTCAGAGAGAATATTCAAATGCTCCTTGTGATACGTTTGTAACACAATTATAACCTAATGTATTACACGGGAGTGGAGTGGGTGGGTCGGGGGGCTTTTCGATTGGCAGGGGACTATTAAAATGGGTAAGCAGAGATAAGCAATTTGATGAAACTTTGTGTATAGTTTCATTACATTAGTACCTTGACCATATTACCTTGACCAAGTTCGACAATGAGCATTCTCTTAGTCAGGATAAGCAAAGCAACTTGATTGGCCGGGACTTTGAATTGGTTGATGCTTTGGGGTATGATAACTTTGGTTATAATGAAGTACTGGAACATAACAACCCAGCTTTTAATTGAGCTAGAATGTTTAAACTTGGTGTAGATGTTCATCAGGTCTTGACTGAACATTTTGAGCTACAGCTTGGCAATTTCATTGGTCGATGCTTTGGGACAAGATAACCTTGATTTCTATCTGACAGAGAGTGATGAAATTTACAGTATAGTTTGATTGCTCGATACTTTTGAAAAAAATATGAAAGTGCGATTAATTAATGTGTCATCTTTTACTTTGGGGTTTTGGCGGGAGACATCAGCCATACTGTTTGCTTGTTTAATATCCCCTATACAATATACGCTCGACCTCATTACCCGAACTGGGGTAGAAAAGTGGGATCTTTGACAATGAGGCAATGAACTTGTACATTCTTTTGCAGCTGCACAAGAGGGAACATCAACGCCGGATTAACCATGGTGGTGGGGAGGGGGGCTGATACCGACCGTGAAGCCCCGCAAGGGGGTCGGGTCAGGGGGTTCTCCCGCTAAGAAATTTTAATTGGAGGCCGAAAACGTGATTTCATGGCATTTCAGGCACTTGTGTCGGAGCCATTTAGAAATACCTCCCCCAGAAAAATAAAATTCTGCCACAAAATTAGCCACAATCCATGCGGGTGCTGTGAAATTTCTAGAGGAGGGAGCTGGAACCCATGAGCCCGTTAAATTCGCCACTGTAAATGAGCAGAGCTACATCAAACCTAATTTTGAGTCCCTCAGTGATAAATAACTTGATTCAAAATCGTATTATAGCCCCAACGACGATTTGATGAATGGAGACCGTAACGTTACGACAAAGTCTAACACTGTAAGTACCAAATAGTCATACGAGATATGTGCATCTCATCAAATTCAGCTTATACCATACCCACAATAATGTTACGGAGTCAGTGAGTTCAAGTTAGACAATACGCTGACCTTCCACTGACCATGCTTATAATATAAAATCTGTCAATGACAGCTGATTCATTGTTTAGTTTTTTATATGATATATTTAATATCAATAATATATGTATATGCATGCTTTATTTTACTTTACACGACCTCTAAAAATGCCCCAAATCGTAAAAATACGACTTTTTGGATTTCGATCTCCTTTTTTCGGCTACCCCGGACATTTTCAAAAAATGATACAATGATTTCACACAACAGGCCAGCTATTAGCCTCTCGATTGACAAGAGTTTCATCGCCCTCCATTCATTATAACCAATGTCATCGTGCCCTAAAGAATCAACAAATCAGCTTGCTTATCTCTGCTTACCCTAGGCAAAAAATGCTCATCTTTGAACTCAATCATGACATTGACCTAGTGAACGCCTACACCAAGTTTGAACATTCTAGCTTAATTAGAAGGAGAGTTCTTGTGTTCCAAAGTCCCGGCCCTTCAAATTGCTTCTATTTTTCATTTTCATTTCAAAATGGTGACCATCACGTGACCGAAATCAAAATTCTGATCCGATAGATTTTTAGGCATTCCTTCCAGGATTCCGAAAATATGACGCCTTTTTGATTTTTCACGTTTAAAGATGGTGGCACTTCCGGTTCGATCGACAAACTCCATATTTTGTGTACGAATCAGTAATTACTTGTCTAGTATCGAATTTTTTTTTTAGGTCATTCTGACCTATATTTCGACGATTTTTTTGAAAACTTTGATCCTTAATTTCACCAAGGGGAGATAATTTAGAAAATTTCCAAGGACATCATTGAAGTCGCATTGGCAAGATCTACTAACATTCTAAATTTCACGAAAATCGCACAACTATTAAAGAAGTTGTCAAATTGGTAATAACTTCCGGTTCGAAATGACAGCGACGAATTTTCGAAATGCCAAAATCCGAAATTGCAGATTTGAAGTAAATGTTTCAAGATACTCAAAGAAAAAAGAATTAGTAAAATAGGTCAAATAGTCACAAAGTTACAGCATTGTAGGTCAAATGCATTCCTTCGTAAAATTCGATGATTTCGGATTCGTAAAACGTTTTGAAAATATATTTAATCAACAGCCACCACCCATTTTTGGGGGGATAGGTAAAAGTTTCAGAACGATCCTATGGTTAGATTCTGAGAAATCCGATTTGTGGACAAAACACAAAAAAAAAATAACAATAATAATCTTAACAGAAACAATAAGCTTTCATATGTAATATGAAAGCTTAATAATCTTAACAGAAACAATAAGCTTTCATATGTAATATGAAAGCTTAATAATACTAGATCTGCTAAGCAGATATTAAAGCTTTCATATTCACGGTCAGTTTCTGTCGCATCTCATGAGTTATATAAAGAATCTTAAAAAAGAAAAAGAATTATAACGAGAAACAATTCAACCGGTTCAAATTCTACCTTAATTCAAAACAGAGGTGTTATGTTCCAATGTGATCAGTCAAATTGCTTATTGCTCCTAAATCTACGCAGAAATTCTCAACATCAAACTTAGTCAAGGTAATGACATAATGAATCTATATTTGGAATTTTGTCACTCTCACTTCATTATAACCAAAGTTATCGTGCCCCAAAGAATCAATCAATCAGATTGCTTATCTCTGCTTACTGTAAGCAGACAATGCTCATCTTCGCACTCCTTCATGGCACTGACCTAATGAACGCCTTCACCAAGATTGAACATTCTGCCCCAATAAGAAGGAGAGTTATTTTGTTTCAAATTCTCGACCAATCAAATTGCTCATCGCTCTGCTTATCCAGGGCAGACAATGCTCATTGTCGAACGTATTCAAGGTATTGATGTAATGAAACTATACACCAAGTTTCATCACTCTGACTGAAGTGAAAGTGTCCGAAATCATCAACCAATCTAATTGCTTATCTCTGCTTACCCTAAGCATAAAATGCTCATCTACGAACTCCATGTTTTTAATGTATGGGGATCATGGTTGCTCAGTGATAAGAGACACTGATTAACTAACCAGTAGGTCTTGGGCTCTCTCCCGGGGTTTGACCAGAAAGTCAATTGTACAGGCTTGACTGCCCTTGTTAGCTGTACAGGACAGTAGGTCTGCCCGGTCTGACAGGGAATAGTGTCTAATTGTCAGGATGGGACGAAAAGCAATGTTCAGTGTACACATTGGCGTGCACGTAAAAGATTCCTTGATAGAGTATATCGTAATATAGATGTCCGGGCAAAATCTATCTGTTTGTCTTCAATGGTCCAGTCGGTGTATAAAGTAGGACTTTTGCCCTACTCCGTATAAGATTTCAAATCTTTGAAGTTTTAAGATAAGCATACCCGGTCCCTGAAATCTTAAATGGGACTTGCTTTTTCGCCCCTCTGTTCTGTACAGACTGGGCTAATACAGTAAAACATTGTAACAATCTACAGAGAGTAAATTTAACTTGTTGACTAAATAATCTTCAATACTTCCCATTAGCGGTATGTAGTGACAAGGATCGTGACCCAGATGGGATATACTTGAACTTTCTGGACAAGAAACCTGATATCTAATTTGGTATAGCACTAATAAGTTTCATTACATACTAAATTTTTATATGATTGCTTATCGCACTTGGCATTCATACCCATAGGTCCATCTTTAAATTTAAAACTGGTAGAAATCGAGGGTTGAACATGGTATTGCATCGTCACTGTTGTATTATTGCTTATCGCCCTTGACATTGTATTAAAGGCAGTTTTATATTCATAGGGCCAGAACGGTAAATTATAAAAAGTGTAAATTATTACCCAGAGTTGAACATTATTTGTGATTTTGCCTGGTAACGCCAAAACTCGATCATGTACTAAATAATGGCGGCACAGTAAAATTTCTTGATTGTCAAGTTTTTGGTTATAAATAAATAAACCCTCGCGATTTTTTTTTTAGTATGGAATCAAATCTGTAAAACACATGTTTTTTTTTTTCTTTTTCAGGCTTTCGTCGCTTTCGCTGTCTGTTTGACAGTAGCTGCTTCCCAATACATCGATGCTAAAATCGGACACGGTTTCGGACATGGTGTTGGTGTCTTTGGAAACGGAAATGGTAAAGGATTTGGAAGAGGGCATGCCGGTGTTGGACATGGTCTTGTTGGTGTAGGAGCTATTGGCAACGGACTCAACCATGGTATTAGACATGGTATCCAAGGAAACCGACTCAGACACGGAATAGTAGCTGTTGGCAAAGTCGTTGGTAACGGTATCGGACATGGTATCATTGGAATCGGACACGGACTTATTGGACATGGAAAGATTGCTAACGGCATTGGGCATGGCATCGTTGGTAACGGTATCGGACACGGTATTGTTGGAAACGGAATTGGTCATGGTATCTTTGGTAACGGTATCGGACATGGTATCATTGGAAACGGAATCGGACACGGACTTATTGGACATGGAAAGATTGGTAACGGCATTGGGCATGACATCGTTGGTAACGGTATCGGACACGGTATTGTTGGACACGGAATTGGTCATGGTATCGTTGGTAACGGTATCGGACACGGTATAATTGGAAACGGACTTGTTGGACATGGAAAGATTGGAGCTTACAAACAATCATACAACTACAACGGGTACAACAACGGGCCATACAACCGATACAACAACGGACTATACAAGTACAACCAATACAATAATAAAGGATACAATAGTTACAACGGCCCCTACAATTACAACAACGGTTACAACAATGGCCACAATAACAACGAATATGGGAAGGGATATAACAACTACAATAACAACGGATACGGTAACGGATACAACAACTACAACCGTTATCCTTCTTACAATAACTATCAAGGTTGCGGTTACAACAAATATTAAGACAATACGGCTATTTGATAGCATAATATTACCATAGCTTTAATACTTATAAATACTAGTATATAGTTTCTATTGTTCATGCATAATGTATATATGTAAATCAGGGAGTTAAGGTATATATAAATTTAATAAAATAATATACATATAAACTCTTGTTATTTATCCGTTTATAGCTTACTACTAGTCCGGTCTATAGCTTGATAACCTCAATGTGCATATATACGTCAAATCCTGTCTTCATTACGTTTGGTCAAAGGTCACGAGATGTAAATAGAGATATCGCTAATCCTAATCCTAACCCAAGACCTAATCTTAGCGCTTACCCTAACCCTAACCTACAATCTCGCCTGTCCAATCTCCTGGGTTTACCCCGGGACCTGCGGTTTCCTCCCACTGTTAATATGCGCAAGCAGATTATTGAAATAAAATTAAACCATATGTTAGTCCCAAAATGACCTAGTTTGCGTCGAGTGGACGTTAAACCCTCTCTCTCTCTCTCTCTCTCTCTCCGTGTCATGGTTATTCAGTGCAGAAACGAGTGAGTTACCATTACTGGAAAAAACGGTATTATGTCAATAGTACTGCTAGTTCAAAAGCGTTTTATAGCTGAGGCGCTGGAGGCGCCAGCCTCTCCGCGAAAAAAATCAAAGCAGTTGAAAAAATAAAACGGGAGAAAAATGCTACAACCGATGCGAAAAATGAAAATGTACCCTAGTTAGGGAGGGCTCTAAAGACAGACAAAAGGGTCCCACGAATGACAAAAGGGTCCCTAGGGCCAAGGGAAAGGGCCCCCGAGTCCAACTCAATCGTTTTCTATACACTGTTACTGTCGAATCCACTACTGAATGAGAATGCAGCCATTGCATTGGCATGACAATCATCAATCAAGAACCTCCCCTCGCGACAGAGGGCCCTCAAAATAGTACAGCCTCCGCCATGATAAACCTTAAAACGCCCCTATGCTAGTTCTGTAACTGAAAGTCAAAATGGTGAAAGATGTTATTTGGTCAACATTTATCTACACTAACACAGACATTTTCAGATGAGGCGTGTAATAAAGTGGCTTAAATATATGAAAATCTTGAAAGAACTGATCGCAACCTATACCCTGCATTTGTTAGTTGTGTGGTTGCGAATGGGATATAGCGTCTTGTGCCACCACCCCCACCCCACACATATACCACCCCGATTCTTCAATCCAAACTGATTAGAACCTGAATCACAATCGATCTAGTAGCAATCATACACAGTCGATATCAAAAATTGATTTCCAATCTCAAAGACGGCTTATCTCCCCTGAAACTGTTGAGTAATACCCGATTCCCAATTCACACAACTTTCATAGATTTAAGGAAATGGAATGAACTGAACAGAAATGGTTTTAACGACCTATCTGTCTGCGCCGACTGAATTAACTAAATTTTGATCGGACAGCGTCGTTACGGTCTTTTCTTTCGAATTCCAACTGTTAAGTAGTCTTTTACGGGCATGTAGATATTGTTCCTAGCCGGGCCATTTAGGTTTCAAATTTCACAGTGTATGGATAGCCTTCTGGTGGTTTCTGCTATGATTCGTTCATTGTTTCACTGTTTTTTCTACTATGAACTTGTCTACTATTAATTCGTTGATTGTTCCACTCTTATGTCGGCTATGATTTCGTTGAACGTTTCATTGTTATTTCTGCTACGAATTCGTTAATTGTTTCACCGTTATTTCTGCTACGAATTCGTTAATTGTTGAAGTGTTATTACTGCTATAAATTCGTTGATCGTTTCATTGCTATTTATGGGAATCACGGTGGCTAAGTGGGCAAGGCGCTGGCTCGTTAGCCTGGAGGTCGGGTGTTCGATCCTTGCATTGGCCGAGAAAGCTCATCTCGATTTCCCGGCGTGGTTTCTTTTGTCAGTGATGCAGAAGGAGGGCCTGATAAGGACAGCTGCCTAGTCGTTCGGATGGGACGAAAAACCGAGGTCCCGTGTGCACATTGGAATGCACGTAAAAGATCCCTTGGCAGTTGGAATTCGATATAAGAGTAGGCCGTAGCGCCGCTGCCCGGGCAAAAATTCCCTCATAGCACACTGTATGGCGTATGCCGCGTCTTCCATTAGCCCAGGTCAGGTGCAGAAGAGTAGGACGTAAAACCCCATTTCATTTCTGCTATTTATGCTATGAATTCGTTAAGTTTTCCACTGTTATTTCTGCTATGAGTTCGTTGATCGTTTCACTGTTATTTCTGCTGTGAACTCGATCAAGACAATGACCTAGTGAACGTCTACACCAAGTTTGAACATTCTAGCTGACCTACAGCGAGAAACATTTCAACCGGGCCAAATTTTCTATTTTAACAGTTTAATTTGCACGGTACCTTTAGTTATCAACCGAATATTACAAAACTTTTAAAAATAAGCTCCCCCTGAACAGCTTAATCGTTCGCAATAAACGGGGTTGGACATCATATTCCATGTCACGTGCAACCTGAAGATCGAAACGACGCCCGTTGACTCAATGACAGACGTTACGATACAGCGCGCACATGCTAACCATTCAGCCATTCAGCCTCCCTGAATTCGGAAAATTGCTGACTTATAGCAAGAAACATTTCAACCGGGCGAAATTTTCTGTGAACACCTCAATGACAAGTGGTATCAGATGCCTCAGAGAGAATATTCAAATGCTCCTTGTGATACGTTTGTAACACAATTATAACCTAATGTATTACACGGGAGTGGAGTGGGTGGGTCGGGGGGCTTTTCGATTGGCAGGGGACTATTAAAATGGGTAAGCAGAGATAAGCAATTTGATGAAACTTTGTGTATAGTTTCATTACATTAGTACCTTGACCATATTACCTTGACCAAGTTCGACAATGAGCATTCTCTTAGTCAGGATAAGCAAAGCAACTTGATTGGCCGGGACTTTGAATTGGTTGATGCTTTGGGGTATGATAACTTTGGTTATAATGAAGTACTGGAACATAACAACCCAGCTTTTAATTGAGCTAGAATGTTTAAACTTGGTGTAGATGTTCATCAGGTCTTGACTGAACATTTTGAGCTACAGCTTGGCAATTTCATTGGTCGATGCTTTGGGACAAGATAACCTTGATTTCTATCTGACAGAGAGTGATGAAATTTATAATATAGTTTGATTGCTCGATACTTTTGAAAAAAATATGAAAGTGCGATTAATTAATGTATCATCTTTTACTTTGGGGTTTTGGCGGAAGACATCAGCCATACTGTTTGCTTGTTTAATATTCCCTATACAATATACGCTCGACCTCATTACCCGAACTGGGGTAGAAAAGTGGGATCTTTGACAATGAGGCAATGAACTTGTACATTCTTTTGCAGCTGCACAAGAGGGAACATCAACGCCGGATTAACCATGGTGGTGGGGAGGGGGGCTGATACCGACCGTGAAGCCCCGCAAGGGGGTCGGGTCAGGGGGTTCTCCCGCTAAGAAATTTTAATTGGAGGCCGAAAACGTGATTTCATGGCATTTCAGGCACTTGTGTCGGAGCCATTTAGAAGTACCTCCCCCAGAAAAATAAAATTCTGCCACAAAATTAGCCACAATCCATGCGGGTGCTGTGAAATTTCTAGAGGAGGGAGCTGGAACCCATGAGCCCGTTAAATTCGCCACTGTAAATGAGCAGAGCTACATCAAACCTAATTTTGAGTCCCTCAGTGATAAATAACTTGATTCAAAATCGTATTATAGCCCCAACGACGATTTGATGAATGGAGACCGTAACGTTACGACAAAGTCTAACACTGTAAGTACCAAATAGTCATACGAGATATGTGCATCTCATCAAATTCAGCTTATACCATACGCTGACCTTCCACTGACCATGCTTATAATATAAAATCTGTCAATGACAGCTGATTCATTGTTTAGTTTTTTATATGATATATTTAATATCAATAATATATGTATATGCATGCTTTATTTTACTTTACACGACCTCTAAAAATGCCCCAAATCGTAAAAATACGACTTTTTGGATTTCGATCTCCTTTTTTCGGCTACCCCGGACATTTTCAAAAAATGATACAATGATTTCACACAACAGGCCAGCTATTAGCCTCTCGATTGACAAGAGTTTCATCGCCCTCCATTCATTATAACCAATGTCATCGTGCCCTAAAGAATCAACAAATCAGCTTGCTTATCTCTGCTTACCCTAGGCAAAAAATGCTCATCTTTGAACTCAATCATGACATTGACCTAGTGAACGCCTACACCAAGTTTGAACATTCTAGCTTAATTAGAAGGAGAGTTCTTGTGTTCCAAAGTCCCGGCCCTTCAAATTGCTTCTATTTTTCATTTTCAATTCAAAATGGTGACCATCACGTGACCGAAATCAAAATTCTGATCCGATAGATTTTTAAACATTCCTTCCAGGATTCCGAAAATATGACGCCCGAGTCTGTAAGTAAAATAGCAAAAAAGCCTTTTTGATTTTTCACGTTTAAAGATGGTGGCACTTCCGGTTCGATCGACAAACTCCATATTTTGTGTACGAATCAGTAATTACTTGTCTAGTATCAATTTTTTTTTTAGGTCATTCTGACCTATATTTCGACGATTTTTTTGAAAACTTTGATCCTTAATTTCACCAAGGGGAGATAATTTAGAAAATTTCCAAGGACATCATTGAAGTCACATTGGCAAGATCTACTAACATTCTAAATTTCACGAAAATCGCACAACTATTAAAGAAGTTGTCAAATTGGTAATAACTTCCGGTTCGAAATGACAGCGACGAATTTTCGAAATGCCAAAATCCGAAATTGCAGATTTGAAGTAAATGTTTCAAGATACTCAAAGAAAAAAGAATTAGTAAAATAGGTCAAATAGTCACAAAGTTACAGCATTGTAGGTCAAATGCATTCCTTCGTAAAATTCGGTGATTTCGGATTCGTAAAACGTTTTGAAAATATATTTAATCAACAGCCACCACCCATTTTTGGGGGGATAGGTAAAAGTTTCAGAACGATCCTATGGTTAGATTCTGAGAAATCCGATTTGTGGACAAAACACAAAAAAAAAATAACAATAACTAGATCTGCATAGCAGATATCAAAGCTTTCATATAAACTTCAAAAGGGGTTATTAGAATCTATGAATCAACAACCACTCTGACGGAAGATATTCTCTGGGCTAAAAAATCTTTTTTCTCTCAGCTAAGAGAGATACGTAGAATTAAACCGGCCCAGAGCCGACCGTGTTGATACGAAGCCGCTTATTTGACATTGACACATAACTGAAGGTGAATAGGCCTACCCGTCCAGTTAATACAATGGGCAATCTCACATCGGTCCACTAAAGAGAGGCACATGCTAGTCGCCCCCTACTTCCCCAAGACATTTAGTCCAAACCTTGACTCTCATACATATAAACCATTTGGTACTACATGTACATGTATTTCGTACTTATATCATATTAAACCCCTCGGCCGCCATGTTGAATCACACAGTATTTAACGTTCTATATCCTAACATCTTTATGAAATCAACGACAAATCTAAACTTGGGCACTCCAACCATTTTTATTTTTACATCATTCAGTTTTTTTTAAATAAGTAATTCTATCACAAATTATAGTGAAGACTGGACCACTAAACTAGTTACCCATCAGTTTTTCTTTGTGTTAATGCGTTCTACATTTTCAAAGCAATGATTCTTATAATGTGCGAGCCGCCATGACACCGGCGGATATTATAACTTCGATAGGCGAGAAACTTCAGGTAGCAGTTGGGTTTCATCAAATCATATAATTATGCGGTACGGCTTCACCTTTATTTCAATGGGAATTGGTTTATTATATGTGCAGTGCAGTTTTAGGTCAGTTTATGTGTAAATTAAGGGAGCTATACATAGGCCAGTAACCTTTTTGTAGTCATTTGACTAAAAAAAACTTGCGGAAAGGAACTCCGTAGGACAAGCCACTACTGTGGCAGGAGTAAGGCGGAAGACATCAGTAGTGGAACCATTTCTAAGTTAATCCCGAAGTGCGTTGCTATTGTAAGAATATATAAAATCGGGTTTCCGTTCCGCTTTTTTTTGCTGTAGTTTGAGTAATGAGTTAGAGCGTATATTTTGTAGTCAAAAAATCATTGCAAATAGAAGACCTCATCCCCACCACCACCAACCTGTAATACACTAGCTAGCTTGTGTATTTCCATATTCCATTTCCGAGAGATAGATAGAGAACACGCGAAATATAAAGTGATTTTTCTTACAATCAGGGACCATAATTCATGAAGTTACGATTCGATATGCGCAAATATCGAAAGGAACCATATCTTTGGGTTATAAACATGCATGTCAAGTTTCATCAAAATCTTTCACTGTGAAAAACCGGGGCTAAGTCATCTGAAATCAAACAAATTTTACAATGTAGGTAGTGAAAACAAAATGTTATGTTAAGCGTTGTTCGAGGGTGGGGTGGGTGCATAAAATTCCAAATGCAAAGGGTTATTTTTCGTGGACGCCAATATGCACACAGGATTTCGATTTTTCGTCCTACCTAAAAAACTGCACGCAAAGTTAGTTGTCGGGCCTTCGGTCAAGAACCACAGACAAAGGGAGAGAACGGGGACCTCTGTTTTGCATACCATCCAAGCGACTAGGCACTAATCCTTGTACCATGGACGAGGGGACGGGCGTTTTTCGTCCCATCGAAACGACTAGACACAGATCCTTGCTAGGCCTTCCATACTTCACCACTGCCAACGGGGAACCACTTTGACCTCGGGTTTTCGTACCATCCAAACGACTAGACACTAATCCTTGCAAGGCCTTCCGTTCTGCAGCAAATGAGCCACGCTGGCCTCGTTTTGTCGTAACATACAAACGACTAGACAATGTTTCATAATTTAGTCATGTTCGCGTGGGTGGGTTGGCAGCAGAATTGATATGTACATGATAGTGACACGAGGAGGGGGGGGGAGCGGGGTGTACACAAATCACACAAATCAGAGCTTTGTAATACACGCATATACTTGATATACTAAATACACAAATGGCTGAATTTCGAGACATTTCTGGCACTCTTTTATCACATAATGAGAACACTGCATTAATTTCTATATATCAATAAAATATGCCTCAGACCCATTGTTTATTTTTAAATTTGAATTAGACTCGTAACAAAATATATTTTCTGGCAACAAATAGCATATAAATAAAACTAGATTTACTTTCTGATTATTTTTTTTAAATGAAATCATTCCAGGGCTTTTATTGACATTTCAGAAAATGTAGAGTTGGTCCCATGCACTTGAGGCCAAGGTCCTTGAAGTTGTACAGCTGCACCCGGTGACCGATATTTATTCAACGGGGAATAAGTGATAATTCATATTATAACAGTAAATAATTAAAATATCCCATAGGGATTATAATAATATGTATATCATGTAGGTGTGCATGTAGGTTAAAATTGTGACCTCTGTAAATAGGCCCGTTCCTTGCATTTAGTTTTAGAGTTAGGAGTGCTAAAATTGAGAGAGCGAAATGGGGTTGATCGACCACTCGACACAAACTAGGTCATTTCGGGACTAACGTATGGTTCAATTTTATTTCAATAATTCGCTTGCGCGTAGGGGTCTAGCAGTGGGGGGAAACCGGGTGATCCTGAAAAAATACACAGGTTGTACGGGTGACCTACTCCTTGTCACGTACGGAAAGATACCCCAGCAGTCAAAATAGGTCAAAATAGGCGATTTCGGTTTCTAGTGTCGATGCATATTTACGGTCAGTTTAAAAAATTGTCTTTTAAGGATAATGTGTATAGTACCAATACCTATCACATACGGAAGAGGCGATAAAATCCCTTTGCATTTCCAATTTCAAAATTAATTAAAACCAATATTAAATTCCGAAAATCGTTTTTTTGCTAAAACTCTTTTCTTTTTAATGTGATCAAAATGGGGGTAAAGCACAGAGTCAGGGGTGGTAATGGGCGTATTGTGTCCTAATTTCATGGTTTTCGGACAATCGGTGCCGGTGTCACGGCGAAATTCCACTTTTTTCCCCTCACGGAAGCCGTAAATTGACGCAAGGAGTAGGGTCGCCTGTCCAACCTTGTGGGTTTTCTCCGGGTCCTCCGGTTTCCTCCCACTGCTAAAGACCCCTACGCGCACGCGAATTATTGAAATAAAATTAAACCATATGTTGGTCCCGAAATGACCTAGTTTGTGTCGAGTGGACGTTAAACCCCATTTCTCTCTCTCTCTCTCTCTCTCTCTCTCTCTCTCCGTAAATTGACTTGAGGCCAGTGTCCTTTAAGTTGTACAGCGGCACCAGGTGACCGATATTTATTTAACGGGGAATAAGTGATAATTCATATTATAGCAGTAAATAATTAAAATATTTCATAGGGATTATAATAATATATCATGTCTGGGTATTACAGGGTTAAAACCAATATTAAATTCCGAAAATCGTTTTTTTGCTAAAACTTTTTTTTTTTAATGGGATCAAAATGGGGGTAAAGCACAGAGTCCGGGGTGGTAATGGGCGTATTGTGTCCAAATTTCATGGTTTTCGGACAATCGGTGCCGGTGTCACGGCGAAATTCCACTTTTTTCCCCTCATGGAAGCCGTAAATTGACTTAGAAAAAAAAAACGACGAAAGGCAGGTGACAAGAACAAACGACTTGAACGAATGCAGGTATCACCTTGAAATTTTCAGGGTGCCTAGGTACCAACATGAAAAGTGGCTCGCCGGAATTTAGTACTCATGGTACCGTTGGTTCCTGTGTAGCGCATGCGCGAAATCAAAACCAGCTAAACTCGAAAACAACCTTGTCGGCACGGAAAACATCAAAGGAGAAATTCGAATTTTTGAAATATTCAAATACCAAACATTCGACCATGATCCAGGCTATCCTCAAATGTATTAATTTCGGTAATAGGAGACAGATTCTCTAAGCGACGACCAATTGTGTATGTTTTCAAGCCCATAAATGTGGATTTTTCACTAATTTTCATTTTCATTTCAAAATGGCGTCCATCAGTTGACCTAAATCAAAATTCTAAACCGATAGATTTTTAGGCTTTCCTTCAAGCATTCAGAAAATGTAACTCTTATGTCTTTAAGTAAAATATTGCAAAAGCCGTATGGACTTTTCACATTTTGAGATGGTGGCACTTCCGGTTTGCTCGACAAACTCCATATTTTGTGTACTCATCAGTACTGTCTTAGCTAGTACAGAAAAAAAATTTCAAGGCAATCTGACCTATATTTCGTCGATTTTTTTGAAAACTTTGATCTTTAATTTCACCAAGGGGAGATAATTTAGAAAATTTCCAAGGACATCATTGAAGTCGCATTGGCAAGATCTACTAACATTCTAAATTTCACGAAAATCGCACAACTATTAAAGAAGTTGTCAAATTGGTAATAACTTCCGGTTCGAAATGACAGCGACGAATTTTCGAAATGCCAAAATCCGAAATTGCAGATTTGAAGTAAATGTTTCAAGATACTCAAAGAAAAAAGAATTAGTAAAATAGGTCAAATAGTCACAGATTTACAGCATTGTAGGTCAAATGCATTCCTTCGTAAAATTCGGTGATTTCGGATTCGTAAAACGTTTTGAAAATATATTTAATCAACAGCCACCACCCATTTTTGGGGGGATAGGTAAAAGTTTCAGAACGATCCTATGGTTAGATTCTGAGAAATCCGATTTGTGGACAAAACACAAAAAAAAAATAACAATAATAATCTTAACAGAAACAATAAGCTTTCATATGTAATATGGAAGCTTAACTAGATCTGCATAGCAGATATCAAAGCTTTCATATAAACTTCAAAAGGGGTTATTAGAATCTATGAATCATCAACCACTCTGACGGATGTAGAAAGGAATATATTGTTACTAAATCTGTTGTACTGTTTCTTGTTATGGTAAAGAAAACATGAATACAACTATGAGATTTGTATAGAATTGGCATTAATCAATATATTTATTGTTTAATACTACATGTATATTATAGATACAAAGTGAACTAGATCTGCATAGCAGATATCAAAGCTTTCATATAAACTTCAAAAGGGGTTATTAGAATCTATGAATCATCAACCACTCTGACGGATGTAGAAAGGAATATATTGTTACTAAATCTGTTGTACTGTTTCTTGTTATGGTAAAGAAAACATGAATACAACTATGAGATTTGTATAGAATTGGCATTAATCAATATATTTATTGTTTAATACTACATGTATATTATAGATACAAAGTGAATTAAATGAACCCAATTACATGTACTTTATATAAGCAATGTTTTTTTATTCATCGTTACTTTGAAATCACATTATTTTCATTGATGATAAAAAGGTTGTATTTGTACCGAATTCAAAAAGTATGTTGTATGACATTGCATTATCTGTACCAATTATTTATTTACAAACCAATATACAATGTTTATTTCTACTCCAATATATTTGTTTCAACCCATGATAGTTTATTCACTCTTCTCACTTAAATACAAGAATAACACACGATTAAATTACTGAAACAAGTAATGCTGGTAGATTATAATTTGATATTGTATACCATTTACTCTCTGTTAGATAAGGCGACGTGGTAATCTGTTAGATAAACATACATGGAAGTATATGTTAGATAACTACAATTTATGATATATTTTAAACCAAGGAAGTGGCCTTTCTAAAAATAAAAAAAAATAAAGGAAAATATATTTCATACAATTGTTATACTGTTACTGTTATCGTGAAGAAACATGATTGTTTATTTAATGTTGTTTATGACAAACATGTAATCATGTACATTTTTTAAATAAGAACAATTATGCTACATGTATGAATAACTCTCAAAAATTATGTTTTCATCAATCCAAGTATTTTTTTATTTGTATTACTTGATTTATACTGAATAAAGATTACACAAACATACAAAATGGTGTTGGCTGTGTGACTGAATTCCTCGTTGAGAAGTGGTATCGGGTGTCCCATAGAGAAGAAGCAAACCCTCCTTGTGATACACTTGTGAACATTTTAAAAGACCCATTTCGCTGTGTTCCAGAAAAATCCCCATTATAGCTAGTGCATTACATGGTTGTTGTTGGGGGAAAGGTGGGTCTTTTCTATTGGCAATGATTTACTTTTTATAGGCCCACATTGAAATGTGGTCGTATATTGTCGTCGCCCCCCTTTTGCTGTTAATATCCGATTGACTTTAAATTTATACGCAGTGTTTAAGGTCATAAGACGAAGAAGCCTTTGATTTGCTCTGCCCAGGCAACGTTCCTGTGCTCCGATTGCCTTCAAATATGCACAGAATGTACCTTGGGATTCTAGCTATCACATATTAAAAATAGAAGAGTGTTGGATTCCGAGAACGTTCAAAATAAATTCAAAACCCGCCCCCAACAATCAAAGGTTTTTTGCTTAAAAAATTGCCGTATTTTATCGAATTTTTATTGTTCTTGATATCTGAGGATTTTTCTCAATTTAGTATGTGATAAATATCATCGCGGTGCAGCCAACCGCTAGAAATTCCAGAGATTTGGACCACCGGAATGATGCCTCAGCAGTCAAAAAAGGTCAAATAGGCGATTTCGGTTTCTAGTGTCGATACATCGTTACGGTCATTTTAAAAAATTGTCTTTTAAGGATAATGTGTATAGTACCAGTACCTATCACATACGGAAGAGGCGATAAAATCTCTTTGCATTTGCAATTTCAAAATTAATTAAAACCAATATTAAATTCCGAAAATCGTTTTTTTGCTAAAACTTTTTTTTTTTTAATCGGATCAAAATGGGAGTAAGGCACAGAGTCCGGGGTGGTAATGGGCGTATTGTGTCCAAATTTCATGGTTTTCGGACAATCGGTGCCGGTGTCACGGCGAAATTCCACTTTTTTCCCCTCATGGAAGCCGTAAATTGACTTGAAGCCAGGGTCCTTGAAGTTGTACAGCTGCACCCGGTGACCGATATTTATTTAACGGGGAATAAGTGATAATTCATATTATAGCAGTAAATAATTAAAATATTTCATAGGGATTATAATAATATCTATATCTTGTCTGGGTACAGGGTTAAAACCAATATTAAATTCCGAAAATCGTTTTTTTGCTAAAACTCTTTTTTTAATGGGATCAAAATGGGGGTAAGGCACAGAGTCCAGGGTGGTAATGGACGTATTGTGTCCAAATTTCATGGTTTTCGGACAATCGGTGCCGGTGTCACGGCGAAATTCCACTTTTTTCCCCTCATGGAAGCCGTAAATTGACTTAGAAAAAAAACGACGAAAGGCAGGTGACAAGAACAAACGACTTGAACGAATGCAGGTATCACCTTGAAATTTTCAGGGTACCTAGGTACCAACGTGAAAAGTTGCTCGCCGGAATTTAGTACTCATGGTACCTTTGGTTCCAGCGTAGCGCATGCACGAAGTCAAATCCAGCTAAACTCGAAAACAACCTTGTCGGCACGGAAAACATCAAAGGAGAAATTCGAATAAAAAATGATACAATGATTTCACACAACAGGCCAGCTATTAGCCTCTCGATTGACAAGAGTTTCATCGCCCTCCATTCATTATAACCAATGTCATCGTGCCCTAAAGAATCAACAAATCAGCTTGCTTATCTCTGCTTACCCTAGGCAAAAAATGCTCATCTTTGAACTCAATCATGACATTGACCTAGTGAACGCCTACACCAAGTTTGAACATTCTAGCTTAATTAGAAGGAGAGTTCTTGTGTTCCAAAGTCCCGGCCCTTCAAATTGCTTCTATTTTTCATTTTCAATTCAAAATGGTGACCATCACGTGACCGAAATCAAAATTCTGATCCGATAGATTTTTAGGTATTCTTTCCAGGATTCCGAAAATATGACGCCCGAGTCTGTAAGTAAAATAGCAAAAAAGCCTTTTTGATTTTTCACGTTTAAAGATGGTGGCACTTCCGGTTCGATCGACAAACTCCATATTTTGTGTACGAATCAGTAATTACTTGTCTAGTATCGAATTTTTTTTTTAGGTCATTCTGATTTATATTTCGACGATTTTTTTGAAAACTTTGATCCTTAATTTCACCAAGGGGAGATAATTTAGAAAATTTCCAAGGACATCATTGAAGTCGCATTGGCAAGATCTACTAACATTCTAAATTTCACGAAAATCGCACAACTATTAAAGAAGTTGTCAAATTGGTAATAACTTCCGGTTCGAAATGACAGCGACGAATTTTCGAAATGCCAAAATCCGAAATTGCAGATTTGAAGTAAATGTTTCAAGATACTCAAAGAAAAAAGAATTAGTAAAATAGGTCAAATAGTCACAAAGTTACAGCATTGTAGGTCAAATGCATTCCTTCGTAAAATTCGGTGATTTCGGATTCGTAAAACGTTTTGAAAATATATTTAATCAACAGCCACCACCCATTTTTGGGGGGATAGGTAAAAGTTTCAGAACGATCCTATGGTTAGATTCTGAGAAATCCGATTTGTGGACAAAACACAAAAAAAAAATAACAATAATAATCTTAACAGAAACAATAAGCTTTCATATGTAATATGAAAGCTTAATTAAATGAACCCAATTACATGTACTTTATATAAGCAATGTTTTTTTATTCATCGTTACTTTGAAATCACATTATTTTCATTGATGATAAAAAGGTTGTATCAAAAAAGGTCAAAATAGGCGATTTCGGTTTCTAGTGTCGATACATCGTTACGGTCATTTTAAAAAATTGTCTTTTAAGGATAATGTGTATAGTACCAGTACCTATCACATACGGAAGAGGCGATAAAATCTCTTTGCATTTGCAATTTCAAAATTAATTAAAACCAATATTAAATTCCGAAAATCGTTTTTTTGCTAAAACTTTTTTTTTTTTAATCGGATCAAAATGGGAGTAAGGCACAGAGTCCGGGGTGGTAATGGGCGTATTGTGTCCAAATTTCATGGTTTTCGGACAATCGGTGCCGGTGTCACGGCGAAATTCCACTTTTTTCCCCTCATGGAAGCCGTAAATTGACTTGAAGCCAGGGTCCTTGAAGTTGTACAGCTGCACCCGGTGACCGATATTTATTTAACGGGGAATAAGTGATAATTCATATTATAGCAGTAAATAATTAAAATATTTCATAGGGATTATAATAATATCTATATCTTGTCTGGGTACAGGGTTAAAACCAATATTAAATTCCGAAAATCGTTTTTTTGCTAAAACTCTTTTTTTTTAATGGGATCAAAATGGGGGTAAGGCACAGAGTCCGGGGTGGTAATGGACGTATTGTGTCCAAATTTCATGGTTTTCGGACAATCGGTGCCGGTGTCACGGCGAAATTCCACTTTTTTCCCCTCATGGAAGCCGTAAATTGACGACGAAAGGCAGGTGACAAGAACAAACGACATGAACGAATGCAGGTATCACCTTGAAATTTTCAGGGTACCTAGGTACCAACGTGAAAAGTTGCTCGCCGGAATTTAGTACTCATGGTACCTTTGGTTCCAGCGTAGCGCATGCGCGAAGTCAAATCCAGCTAAACTCGAAAACAACCTTGTCGGCACGGAAAACATCAAAGGAGAAATTCGAAAAAAAAATAATACAATGATTTCACACAACAGGCCAGCTATTAGCCTCTCGATTGACAATGTCATCGTGCCCTAAAGAATCAACAAATCAGCTTGCTTATCTCTGCTTACCCTAGGCAAAAAATGCTCATCTTTGAACTCAATCATGACATTGACCTAGTGAACGCCTACACCAAGTTTGAACATTCTAGCTTAATTAGAAGGAGAGTTCTTGTGTTCCAAAGTCCCGGCCCTTCAAATTGCTTCTATTTTTCATTTTCAATTCAAAATGGTGACCATCACGTGACCGAAATCAAAATTCTGATCCGATAGATTTTTAGGTATTCCTTCCAGGATTCCGAAAATATGACGCCCGAGTCTGTAAGTAAAATAGCAAAAAAGCCTTTTTGATTTTTCACGTTTAAAGATGGTGGCACTTCCGGTTCGATCGACAAACTCCATATTTTGTGTACGAATCAGTAATTACTTGTCTAGTATCAAATTTTTTTTTTAGGTCATTCTGACCTATATTTCGACGATTTTTTTGAAAACTTTGATCCTTAATTTCACCAAGGGGAGATAATTTAGAAAATTTCCAAGGACATCATTGAAGTCGCATTGGCAAGATCTACTAACATTCTAAATTTCAAGAAAATCGCACAACTATTAAAGAAGTTGTCAAATTGGTAATAACTTCCGGTTCGAAATGACAGCGACGAATATTCGAAATGCCAAAATCCGAAATTGCAGATTTGAAGTAAATGTTTCAAGATACTCAAAGAAAAAAGAATTAGTAAAATAGGTCAAATAGTCACAGAGTTACAGCATTGTAGGTCAAATGCATTCCTTCGTAAAATTCGGTGATTTCGGATTCGTAAAACGTTTTGAAAATATATTTAATCAACAGCCACCACCCATTTTTGGGGGGATAGGTAAAAGTTTCAGAACGATCCTATGGTTAGATTCTGAGAAATCCGATTTGTGGACAAAACACAAAAAAAAAATAACAATAACTAGATCTGCATAGCAGATATCAAAGCTTTCATATAAACTTCAAAAGGGGTTATTAGAATCTATGAATCAACAACCACTCTGACGGAAGATATTCTCTGGGCTAAAAAATCTTTTTTCTCTCAGCTACGAGAGATACGTACAATTAAACCGGCCCAGAGCCGACCGTGTTGATACGAAGCCGCTTATTTGACATTGACACATAACTGAAGGTGAATAGGCCTACCCGTCCAGTTAATACAATAGGCAATCTCACATCGGTCCACTAAAGAGAGGCACATGCTAGTCGCCCCCTACTTCCCCAAGACATTTAGTCCAAACCTTGACTCTCATACATATAAACCATTTGGTACTACATGTACATGTATTTCGTACTTATATCATATTAAACCCCTCGGCCGCCATGTTGAATCACACAGTATTTAACGTTCTATATCCTAACATCTTTATGAAATCAACGACAAATCTAAACTTGGGCACTCCAACCATTTTTATTTTTACATCATTCAGTTTTTTTTAAAACAGTAATTCTATCACAAATTATAGTGAAGACTGGACCACTAAACTAGTTACCCATCAGTTTTTCTTTGTGTTAATGCGTTCTACATTTTCAAAGCAATGATTCTTATAATGTGCGAGCCGCCATGACACCGGCGGATATTATAACTTCGATAGGCGAGAAACTTCAGGTAGCAGTTGGGTTTCATCAAATCATATAATTATGCGGTACGGCTTCACCTTTATTTCAATGGGAATTGGTTTATTATATGTGCAGTGCAGTTTTAGGTCAGTTTATGTGTAAATTAAGGGAGCTATACATAGGCCAGTAACCTTTTTGTAGTCATTTGACTAAAAAAAACTTGCGGAAAGGAACTCCGTAGGACAAGCCACTACTGTGGCAGGAGTAAGGCGGAAGACATCAGTAGTGGAACCATTTCTAAGTTAATCCCGAAGTGCGTTGCTATTGTAAGAATATATAAAATCGGGTTTCCGATCCGCTTTTTTTTTGCTGTAGTTTGAGTAATGAGTTAGAGCGTATATTTTGTAGTCAAAAAATCATTGCAAATAGAAGACCTCATCCCCACCACCACCAACCTGTAATACACTAGCTAGCTTGTGTATTTCCATATTCCATTTCCGAGAGATAGATAGAGAACACGCGAAATATAAAGTGATTTTTCTTACAATCAGGGACCATAATTCATGAAGTTACGATTCGATATGCGCAAATATCGAAAGGAACCATATCTTTGGGTTATAAACATGCATGTCAAGTTTCATCAAAATCTTTCACTGTGAAAAACCGGGGCTAAGTCATCTGAAATCAAACAAATTTTACAATGTAGGTAGTGAAAACAAAATGTTATGTTAAGCGTTGTTCGAGGGTGGGGTGGGTGCATAAAATTCCAAATGCAAAGGGTTATTTTTCGTGCACGCCAATATGCACACAGGATTTCGATTTTTCGTCCTACCTAAAAAACTGCACGCAAAGTTAGTTGTCGGGCCTTCGGTCAAGAACCACAGACAAAGGGAGAGAACGGGGACCTCTGTTTTGCATACCATCCAAGCGACTAGGCACTAATCCTTGTACCATGGACGAGGGGACGGGCGTTTTTCGTCCCATCGAAACGACTAGACACAGATCCTTGCTAGGCCTTCCATACTTCACCACTGCCAACGGGGAACCACTTTGACCTCGGGTTTTCGTACCATCCAAACGACTAGACACTAATCCTTGCAAGGCCTTCCGTTCTGCAGCAAATGAGCCACGCTGGCCTCGTTTTGTCGTAACATACAAACGACTAGACAATGTTTCATAATTTAGTCATGTTCGCGTGGGTGGGTTGGCAGCAGAATTGATATGTACATGATAGTGACACGAGGAGGGGGGGGGGGGCGGGGTGTACACAAATCACACAAATCAGAGCTTTGTAATACACGCATATACTTGATATACTAAATACACAAATGGCTGAATTTCGAGACATTTCTGGCACTCTTTTATCACATAATGAGAACACTGCATTAATTTCTATATATCAATAAAATATGCCTCAGACCCATTGTTTATTTTTAAATTTGAATTAGACTCGTAACAAAATATATTTTCTGGCAACAAATAGCATATAAATAAAACTAGATTTACTTTCTGATTATTTTTTTTAAATGAAATCATTCCAGGGCTTTTATTGACATTTCAGAAAATGTAGAGTTGGTCCCATGCACTTGGGGCCAAGGTCCTTGAAGTTGTACAGCTGCACCCGGTGACCGATATTTATTTAACGGGGAATAAGTGATAATTCATATTATAACAGTAAATAATTAAAATATCCCATAGGGATTATAATAATATGTATATCGTGTAGATGTGCATGTAGGTTAAAATTGTGACCTCTGTAAATAGGCCCGTTCCTTGCATTTAGTTTTAGAGTTAGGAGTGCTAAAATTGAGAGAGCGAAATGGGGTTGATCGACCACTCGACACAAACTAGGTCATTTCGGGACTAACGTATGGTTCAATTTTATTTCAATAATTCGCTTGCGCGTAGGGGTCTAGCAGTGGGGGGAAACCGGGTGATCCTGAAAAAATACACAGGTTGGACGGGCGACCTACTCCTTGTCACGTACGGAAAGATACCCCAGCAGTCAAAATAGGTCAAAATAGGCGATTTCGGTTTCTAGTGTCGATGCATCGTTACGGTCAGTTTAAAAAATTGTCTTTTAAGGATAATGTGTATAGTACCAATACCTATCACATACGGAAGAGGCGATAAAATCTCTTTGCATTTCCAATTTCAAAATTAATTAAAACCAATATTAAATTCCGAAAATCGTTTTTTTGCTAAAACTCTTTTCTTTTTAATGTGATCAAAATGGGGGTAAAGCACAGAGTCAGGGGTGGTAATGGGCGTATTGTGTCCTAATTTCATGGTTTTCGGACAATCGGTGCCGGTGTCACGGCGAAATTCCACTTTTTTCCCCTCATGGAAGCCGTAAATTGACGCAAGGGGTAGGGTCGCCTGTCCAACCTTGTGGGTTTTCTCCGGGTCCTCCGGTTTCCTCCCACTGCTAAAGACCCCTACGCGCAAGCGAATTATTGAAATAAAATTAAACCATATGTTGGTCCCGAAATGACCTAGTTTGTGTCGAGTGGACGTTAAACCCCATTTCTCTCTCTCTCTCTCCGTAAATTGACTTGAGGCCAGTGTCCTTTAAGTTGTACAGCGGCACCAGGTGACCGATATTTTTTTAACGGGGAATAAGTGATAATTCATATTATAGCAGTAAATAATTAAAATATTTCATAGGGATTATAATAATATATCATGTCTGGGTATTACAGGGTTAAAACTAATATTAAATTCCGAAAATCGTTTTTTTGCTAAAACTCTTTTTTTTTAATGGGATCAAAATGGGGGTAAAGCACAGAGTCCGGGGTGGTAATGGGCGTATTGTGTCCAAATTTCATGGTTTTCGGACAATCGGTGCCGGTGTCACGGCGAAATTCCACTTTTTTCCCCTCATGGAAGCCGTAAATTGACTTGAAGCCAGGGTCCTTGAAGTTGTACAGCTGCACCCGGTGACCGATATTTATTTAACGGGGAATAAGTGATAATTCATATTATAGCAGTAAATAATTAAAATATTTCATAGGGATTATAATAATATCTATATCTTGTCTGGGTACAGGGTTAAAACCAATATTAAATTCCGAAAATCGTTTTTTTGCTAAAACTCTTTTTTTTTAATGGGATCAAAATGGGGGTAAGGCACAGAGTCCGGGGTGGTAATGGACGTATTGTGTCCAAATTTCATGGTTTTCGGACAATCGGTGCCGGTGTCACGGCGAAATTCCACTTTTTTCCCCTCATGGAAGCCGTAAATTGACTTAAAAAAAAACGACGAAAGGCAGGTGACAAGAACAAACGACTTGAACGAATGCAGGTATCACCTTGAAATTTTCAGGGTACCTAGGTACCAACGTGAAAAGTTGCTCGCCGGAATTTAGTACTCATGGTACCTTTGGTTCCAGCGTAGCGCATGCGCGAAGTCAAATCCAGCTAAACTCGAAAACAACCTTGTCGGCACGGAAAACATCAAAGGAGAAATTCGAATAAAAAATGATACAATGATTTCACACAACAGGCCAGCTATTAGCCTCTCGATTGACAAGAGTTTCATCGCCCTCCATTCATTATAACCAATGTCATCGTGCCCTAAAGAATCAACAAATCAGCTTGCTTATCTCTGCTTACCCTAGGCAAAAAATGCTCATCTTTGAACTCAATCATGCCATTGACCTAGTGAACGCCTACACCAAGTTTGAACATTCTAGCTTAATTAGAAGGAGAGTTCTTGTGTTCCAAAGTCCCGGCCCTTCAAATTGCTTCTATTTTTCATTTTCAATTCAAAATGGTGACCATCACGTGACCGAAATCAAAATTCTGATCCGATAGATTTTTAGGTATTCCTTCCAGGATTCCGAAAATATGACGCCCGAGTCTGTAAGTAAAATAGCAAAAAAGCCTTTTTGATTTTTCACGTTTAAAGATGGTGGCACTTCCGGTTCGATCGACAAACTCCATATTTTGTGTACGAATCAGTAATTACTTGTCTAGTATCGAATTTTTTTTTTAGGTCATTCTGACCTATATTTCGACGATTTTTTTGAAAACTTTGATCCTTAATTTCACCAAGGGGAGATAATTTAGAAAATTTCCAAGGACATCATTGAAGTCGCATTGGCAAGATCTACTAACATTCTAAATTTCACGAAAATCGCACAACTATTAAAGAAGTTGTCAAATTGGTAATAACTTCCGGTTCGAAATGACAGCGACGAATTTTCGAAATGCCAAAATCCGAAATTGCAGATTTAAAGTAAATGTTTCAAGATACTCAAAGAAAAAAGAATTAGTAAAATAGGTCAAATAGTCACAGAGTTACAGCATTGTAGGTCAAATGCATTCCTTCGTAAAATTCGGTGATTTCGGATTCGTAAAACGTTTTGAAAATATATTTAATCAACAGCCACCACCAATTTTTGGGGGGATAGGTAAAAGTTTCAGAACGATCCTATGGTTAGATTCTGAGAAATCCGATTTGTGGACAAAACACAAAAAAAAAATAACAATAATAATCTTAACAGAAACAATAAGCTTTCATATGTAATATGAAAGCTTAATAATCTTAACAGAAACAATAAGCTTTCATATGTAATATGAAAGCTTAATAACTAGATCTGCATAGCAGATATCAAAGCTTTCATATAAACTTCAAAAGGGGTTATTAGAATCTATGAATCAACAACCACTCTGACGGAAGATATTCTCTGGGCTAAAAAATCTTTTTTCTCTCAGCTACGAGAGATACGTACAATTAAACCGGCCCAGAGCCGACCGTGTTGATACGAAGCCGCTTATTTGACATTGACACATAACTGAAGGTGAATAGGCCTACCCGTCCAGTTAATACAATAGGCAATCTCACATCGGTCCACTAAAGAGAGGCACATGCTAGTCGCCCCCTACTTCCCCAAGACATTTAGTCCAAACCTTGACTCTCATACATATAAACCATTTGGTACTACATGTACATGTATTTCGTACTTATATCATATTAAACCCCTCGGCCGCCATGTTGAATCACACAGTATTTAACGTTCTATATCCTAACATCTTTATGAAATCAACGACAAATCTAAACTTGGGCACTCCAACCATTTTTATTTTTACATCATTCAGTTTTTTTTTAAAACAGTAATTCTATCACAAATTATAGTGAAGACTGGACCACTAAACTAGTTACCCATCAGTTTTTCTTTGTGTTAATGCGTTCTACATTTTCAAAGCAATGATTCTTATAATGTGCGAGCCGCCATGACACCGGCGGATATTATAACTTCGATAGGCGAGAAACTTCAGGTAGCAGTTGGGTTTCATCAAATCATATAATTATGCGGTACGGCTTCACCTTTATTTCAATGGGAATTGGTTTATTATATGTGCAGTGCAGTTTTAGGTCAGTTTATGTGTAAATTAAGGGAGCTATACATAGGCCAGTAACCTTTTTGTAGTCATTTGACTAAAAAAAACTTCCGGAAAGGAACTCCGTAGGACAGGCCACTACTGTGGCAGGAGTAAGGCGGAAGACATCAGTAGTGGAACCATTTCTAAGTTAATCCCGAAGTGCGTTGCTATTGTAAGAATATATAAAATCGGGTTTCCGATCCGCTTTTTTTTTGCTGTAGTTTGAGTAATGAGTTAGAGCGTATATTTTGTAGTCAAAAAATCATTGCAAATAGAAGACCTCATCCCCACCACCACCAACCTGTAATACACTAGCTAGCTTGTGTATTTCCATATTCCATTTCCGAGAGATAGATAGAAAACACGCGAAATATAAAGTGATTTTTCTTACAATCAGGGACCATAATTCATGAAGTTACGATTCGATATGCGCAAATATCGAAAGGAACCATATCTTTGGGTTATAAACATGCATGTCAAGTTTCATCAAAATCTTTCACTGTGAAAAACCGGGGCTAAGTCATCTGAAATCAAACAAATTTTACAATGTAGGTAGTGAAAACAAAATGTTATGTTAAGCGTTGTTCGAGGGTGGGGTGGGTGCATAAAATTCCAAATGCAAAGGGTTATTTTTCGTGCACGCCAATATGCACACAGGATTTCGATTTTTCGTCCTACCTAAAAAACTGCACGCAAAGTTAGTTGTCGGGCCTTCGGTCAAGAACCACAGACAAAGGGAGAGAACGGGGACCTCTGTTTTGCATACCATCCAAGCGACTAGGCACTAATCCTTGTACCATGGACGAGGGGACGGGCGTTTTTCGTCCCATCGAAACGACTAGACACAGATCCTTGCTAGGCCTTCCATACTTCACCACTGCCAACGGGGAACCACTTTGACCTCGGGTTTTCGTACCATCCAAACGACTAGACACTAATCCTTGCAAGGCCTTCCGTTCTGCAGCAAATGAGCCACGCTGGCCTCGTTTTGTCGTTTCATAATTTAGTCATGTTCGCGTGGGTGGGTTGGCAGCAGAATTGATATGTACATGATAGTGACACGAGGAGGGGGGGGGGGAGCGGGGTGTACACAAATCACACAAATCAGAGCTTTGTAATACACGCATATACTTGATATACTAAATACACAAATGGCTGAATTTCGAGACATTTCTGGCACTCTTTTATCACATAATGAGAACACAGCATTAATTTCTATATATCAATAAAATATGCCTCAGACCCATTGTTTATTTTTAAATTTGAATTAGACTCGTAACAAAATATATTTTCTGGCAACAAATAGCATATAAATAAAACTAGATTTACTTTCTGATTATTTTTTTTAAATGAAATCATTCCAGGGCTTTTATTGACATTTCAGAAAATGTAGAGTTGGTCCCATGCACTTGAGGCCAAATCTCCTTGAAGTTGTACAGCTGCACCCGGTGACCGATATTTATTTAACGGGGAATAAGTGATAATTCATATTATAACAGTAAATAATTAAAATATCCCATAGGGATTATAATAATATGTATATCATGTAGGTGTGCATGTAGGTTAAAATTGTGACCTCTGTAAATAGGCCCGTTCCTTGCATTTAGTTTTAGAGTTAGGAGTGCTAAAATTGAGAGAGCGAAATGGGGTTGATCGACCACTCGACACAAACTAGGTCATTTCGGGACTAACGTATGGTTCAATTTTATTTCAATAATTCGCTTGCGCGTAGGGGTCTAGCAGTGGGGGGAAACCGGGTGATCCTGAAAAAATACACAGGTTGGACGGGCGACCTACTCCTTGTCACGTACGGAAAGATACCCCAGCAGTCAAAATAGGTCAAAATAGGCGATTTCGGTTTCTAGTGTCGATGCATCGTTACGGTCAGTTTAAAAAATTGTCTTTTAAGGATAATGTGTATAGTACCAATACCTATCACATACGGAAGAGGCGATAAAATCTCTTTGCATTTCCAATTTCAAAATTAATTAAAACCAATATTAAATTCCGAAAATCGTTTTTTTGCTAAAACTCTTTTCTTTTTAATGTGATCAAAATGGGGGTAAAGCACAGAGTCAGGGGTGGTAATGGGCGTATTGTGTCCTAATTTCATGGTTTTCGGACAATCGGTGCCGGTGTCACGGCGAAATTCCACTTTTTTCCCCTCATGGAAGCCGTAAATTGACGCAAGGGGTAGGGTCGACTGTCCAACCTTGTGGGTTTTCTCCGGGTCCTCCGGTTTCCTCCCACTGCTAAAGACCCCTACGCGCAAGCGAATTATTGAAATAAAATTAAACCATATGTTGGTCCCGAAATGACCTAGTTTGTGTCGAGTGAACGTTAAACCCCATTTCTCTCTCTCTCTCTCTCTCTCTCTCTCTCCGTAAATTGACTTGAGGCCAGTGTCCTTTAAGTTGTACAGCGGCACCAGGTGACCGATATTTATTTAACGGGGAATAAGTGATAATTCATATTATAGCAGTAAATAATTAAAATATTTCATAGGGATTATAATAATATATCATGTCTGGGTATTACAGGGTTAAAACCAATATTAAATTCCGAAAATCGTTTTTTTGCTAAAACTCTTTTTTTTTAATGGGATCAAAATGGGGGTAAAGCACAGAGTCCGGGGTGGTAATGGGCGTATTGTGTCCAAATTTCATGGTTTTCGGAAAATCGGTGCCGGTGTCACGGCGAAATTCCACTTTTTTCCCCTCATGGAAGCCGTAAATTGACGCAAGGGGTAGGGTCGCCTGTCCAACCTTGTGGGTTTTCTCCGGGTCCTCCGGTTTCCTCCCACTGCTAAAGACCCCTACGCGCAAGCGAATTATTGAAATAAAATTAAACCATATGTTGGTCCCGAAATGACCTAGTTTGTGTCGAGTGAACGTTAAACCCCATTTCTCTCTCTCTCTCTCTCTCTCTCTCTCCGTAAATTGACTTGAGGCCAGTGTCCTTTAAGTTGTACAGCGGCACCAGGTGACCGATATTTATTTAACGGGGAATAAGTGATAATTCATATTATAGCAGTAAATAATTAAAATATTTCATAGGGATTATAATAATATATCATGTCTGGGTATTACAGGGTTAAAACCAATATTAAATTCCGAAAATCGTTTTTTTGCTAAAACTCTTTTTTTTTAATGGGATCAAAATGGGGGTAAAGCACAGAGTCCGGGGTGGTAATGGGCGTATTGTGTCCAAATTTCATGGTTTTCGGAAAATCGGTGCCGGTGTCACGGCGAAATTCCACTTTTTTCCCCTCATGGAAGCCGTAAATTGACTTAGAAAAAAAAAACGACGAAAGGCAGGTGACAAGAACAAACGACTTGAACGAATGCAGGTATCACCTTGAAATTTTCAGGGTGCCTATGTACCAACGTGAAAAGTTGCTCGCCGGAATTTAGTACTCATGGTACCGTTGGTTCCTGTGTAGCGCATGCGCGAAATCAAAACCAGCTAAACTCGAAAACAACCTTGTCGGCACGGAAAACATCAAAGGAGAAATTCGAATTTTTGAAATATTCAAATACCAAACATTCGACCATGATCCAGGCTATCCTCAAATGTATTAATTTCGGTAATAGGAGATAGATTCTCTAAGCCACGACCAATTGTGTATGTTTTCAAGCCCATAAATGTGGATTTTTCACTAATTTTCATTTTCATTTCAAAATGGCGTCCATCAGTTGACCTAAATCAAAATTCTAAACCGATAGATTTTTAGGCTTTCCTTCAAGCATTCAGAAAATGTAACTCTTATGTCTTTAAGTAAAATATTGCAAAAGCCGTATGGACTTTTCACATTTTGAGATGGTGGCACTTCCGGTTTGCTCGACAAACTCCATATTTTGTGTACTCATCAGTACTGTCTTAGCTAGTACAGAACAAAAATTTCAAGGCAATCTGACCTATATTTCGTCGATTTTTTTGAAAACTTTGATCCATAATTTCACCAAGGGGAGATAATTTAGAAAATTTCCAAGGACATCATTGAAGTCGCATTGGCAAGATCTACTAACATTCTAAATTTCACGAAAATCGCACAACTATTAAAGAAGTTGTCAAATTGGTAATAACTTCCGGTTCAAAATGACAGCGACGAATTTTCGAAATGCCAAAATCCGAAATTGCAGATTTGAAGTAAATGTTTCAAGATACTCAAAGAAAAAAGAATTAGTAAAATAGGTCAAATAGTCACAGAGTTACAGCATTGTAGGTCAAATGCATTCCTTCGTAAAATTCGGTGATTTCGGATTCGTAAAACGTTTTGAAAATATATTTAATCAACAGCCACCACCAATTTTTGGGGGGATAGGTAAAAGTTTCAGAACGATCCTATTGTTAGATTCTGAGAAATCCGATTTGTGGACAAAACACAAAAAAAAAATAACAATAATAATCTTAACAGAAACAATAAGCTTTCATATGTAATATGAAAGCTTAATAATATTAATCTTAGTAATAACAATAGTCTTTCACCGAAGGTGAAAGCCTAACTAGAATTGCGCGCAATGCCGAAGGCTTTCACGGTCGCAAAGGCGTCACACGATCGCCAGATATATGACAAAAGACTATCCCCACCACTCCCGCCCCCCCCCCCCCCCAAATAAATAAATAAAAAACACACTCTAGCATAACTCAGATATTGACCCCTAAACATGCTCCAACTCGTAAAAATACGCTGTTTTCAATTTTCGATCTCTTTTTTGGGCTACCCATGACAATTAGAAAAATTGTACAAGGGTTTCACACAATACACTACCCAGTAGAATCTCGATTGAGCAAGTTTGAAAGAAATCATTGGCGGCTTTCCCGAGAAAAGTAATTATATAACTGTTAAATTAAACAACGGATAACTCCTACCTCTTAAAATGATTTTTATAATTAGTAAATAATTATTATTATCTAATGATTGTTGTTTTGTGACATATATAGTGTAACCAATATATACATTGTACTTTTATAATCAATATGATACTGTGCATTAGTCGTGTTTCTGTTCTTATGAATTTAATTTCTTCATGCAAAATTTGTAAATCGCCAGTAGGAATAAATGTCTCTTATATAGATACATTATGCTGGCTGGAAATTACACGGTAGGCTAGCCTTGGGGACTGTTTGTAAATTGCCAGTAGGAAGAAATGTTTCTTATATAGATACATTATGCTGGCTGGAATTTGCACGGTAGGCTACAGCCTTTGGGACTGCGCTGTATCATACGGTCTGTTATTGAGTCAACTGGCTGGGTTTCGATTCCCCAGTTGAACGTGACAAGGAGTATGTCGCATGTCTAAACTCGTGTGTTTTCTCCGGGTCCTCCGGTTTCCTTCAACTGCTAAAGACCCCTACGCGGAAGCAAATTGTTGAAATAAAAAAAAGAAAATCAATGAAATATCGCCAATTTTCTGGTTTCGTGCACGTTAAAGATTTGACGTCACTAATACAGATAGAGTTTTTTCCCAAACAACGTCATGCCTTTTATCATAGGTGCAATATTCGATACTACTGCAACCGCTTAACAAATTGGACTTTCTTATAAACAGCGCTAGCCGTCGATTTCTGTCCAGATGATTACCGGTATAAGATAAATTTGACAAAGAAGCAACAATATTAATTCAAAGACTAATTATTACACACAGCTATCAACTATTTCTGTTACAGGGTGACTAAACACATATTTTGGATAGAAGAAAACACTCATAGTTGAAATAATTTTAGTTCAAATATCATCACTGATAAAAGAACTCTTGAATTGGCTCTATACGTTGACAAAACGTACAGATTGTATCCCCGACTTATGTTTCGCTTACCAATGAAAGGTGCCGTGTTCAATTTTCGATCCCTTTGTTCTGCTACTCCTGAAATTGGGGACTATTGTAAAATCGTTTTATGTATAACCCTACCGATAGGCCTCTCTGTAGAAGAAGTTCCAAAAAAGAATTATGTTGACTTTTCGAGAAATAGGCCTCTAAAAATGCTCCAAATCGTAAAAATACGACGTTTTCGATTTTTGATCTCTGTTTTCGGCTACCCATGACAATTAGAGAAATTGTACAATGTGTTCACAAGATACACTAGTCATTAGACTCTCGACTGAGAAAGTTTTAAAAAAATTGTAGGTGGCGTTTCCGAGAAACATGCGTCTAAATTTGCTCGAAATCGCAAAATACCTTACTTTTCAAAGTCACATAACTTGTTTAGTTTTTGATAGAAACTTGTCGCTGAAGAAACATCTGATAGACAATTCAATTGGCTATTAAACGATATAAAACTTTAACTAAACGACAAGAACCCTGTTGATACATCGCATTTTCCGCGCAGACACCCATTTTTTACAATTTTGTCAAAGTTTGGATACCTTTCTTGACTACTTCCGGTGATTAGGGGATTTTCATTTATAGTTCATGGACTGGTCCGGTCCTTCGACTTCATATTCCTGAAGTTTCAGAAAAATCGTTGGAACCGTTTTAAAAAAATAAGAACTCTACGATTTGACCAAAATGCGAAAAAAAGTGAAAAATCAAAGTCAATATTTAAGAAAAAAATTTATATTGTTGGAATCGGATTGATGTCAGCTATCCAAAAATATAACTGAAATTTAAAAATTCCCAAAAATAAAAAAATTGAAAAATTTTGAAAATTTTCCATTTTTCACCAAAAAAATTAGAGCGACAAAAGTTCTAATTTCCACAGTTTTGAACGGCTATCTGCTCAGAAATGTCTCCAGCTATCCAAAAATGTAAATATCTGAAGAATCCATTGAGAATTAAGAGAATAATGACCGATTTTCAATTTTCGTGCACGTTAAAGATTTGACGCATTTCCGCTATGCGCACAAATTTCGAAATAGCTTTAAGCAGTAGCTGCACACCACTTTTCGTACAGAAAATCAAATTTCAAACCTCTATCTCTTATAGTTGCTGAGATCTAGCTTCCCCCAATAAAAAAAACAGAAAAAAAAAAATCATTATAATGAGTAAAAATTTGGTGAAGTTAATTCGATTTTTCACTGGTAAATAATTAAATAGACAGGTGGCATAACTTGACCCGCATCCCATCAGCTATCCTGAAAAATGCTGGAAAAATTAAACAAGTAAATTGTGTTTAGTACTGGGTTAATTAAGACAGGCATATGCCTTTGCTATACAGGATGACATGAGGGAAATTTAGCTTGGGAGGTGTAGGCCTGCAGCCAAAATTTCTAGCTAGCTTAGAAACACAACTCCGCTACACGGTCTTCCATAAAAGAAAAACTATACATTTTTGGAAAGCTTATGATGCCAGGAAGACAAAATCTGGGAGTTCCAAGCAAAATGTTTGCAATTTATTAATTTAGGGCCAGATGAAATTCGTCAAAATTGTCAAATTCTGAAGTTGACATAAAATTAAATAGTTGGTAAAACACCTCATGCCTTCATCCTTGGCAATGAACAGTTTATTGGACAGATTTTTATGTAAATAAAAATGCTCAAAACACAAATGTCATGGGTGAATAAAGAATTGTGGAAATCCATTAACGGTAAAAAAGAATTATCTCCCTTTCTGTCAAATGCCTGTAATTGATAGACTATCAGGTCTTGTATGAATCATAAGACCAGGTGTGGGCAAACAAGCCCAATAATTATTTTGTTTGTTGGATCTCAAGGGCCTGTTAGGGTTGGTTGTTGGATGTTTGCTCAGAAATTATCGCTTGCAGCTGCACAAGAGGGAACATCAACGCCGGATTAACCATGGTGGTGGGGAGGGGGGCTGATACCGACCGTGAAGCCCCGCAAGGGGGTCGGGTCAGGGGGTTCTCCCGCTAAGAAATTTTAATTGGAGGCCGAAAACGTGATTTCATGGCATTTCAGGCAGAGCTACATCAAACCTAATTTTGAGTCCCTCAGTGATAAATAACTTGATTCAAAATCGTATTATAGCCCCAACGACGATTTGATGAATGGAGACCGTAACGTTACGACAAAGTCTAACACTGTAAGTACCAAATAGTCATACGAGATATGTGCATCTCATCAAATTCAGCTTATACCATACCCACAATAATGTTACGGAGTCAGTGAGTTCAAGTTAGACAATACGCTGACCTTCCACTGACCTTATCTCTGCTTACCCTAGGCAAAAAATGCTCATCTTTGAACTCAATCATGACATTGACCTAGTGAACGCCTACACCAAGTTTGAACATTCTAGCTTAATTAGAAGGAGAGTTCTTGTGTTCCAAAGTCCCGGCCCTTCAAATTGCTTCTATTTTTCATTTTCAATTCAAAATGGTGACCATCACGTGACCGAAATCAAAATTCTGATCCGATAGATTTTTAGGCATTCCTTCCAGGATTCCGAAAATATGACGCGCGAGTCTGTAAGTAAAATAGCAAAAAAGCCTTTTTGATTTTTCACGTTTAAAGATGGTGGTATCAAATTTTTTTTTTAGGTCATTCTGACCTATATTTCGACGATTTTTTTTAAAACTTTGATCCTTAATTTCACCAAGAGGAGATAATTTAGAAAATTTCCAAGGACATCATTGAAGTCGCATTGGCAAGATCTACTAACATTCTAAATTTCACGAAAATCGCACAACTATTAAAGAAGTTGTCAAATTGGTAATAACTTCCGGTTCGAAATGACAGCGACGAATTTTCGAAATGCCAAAATCCGAAATTGCAGATTTGAAATAAATGTTTCAAGATACTCAAAGAAAAAAGAATTAGTAAAATAGGTCAAATAGTCACAAAGTTACAGCATTGTAGGTCAAATGCATTCCTTCGTAAAATTCGGTGATTTCGGATTCGTAAAACGTTTTGAAAATATATTTAATCAACAGCCACCACCCATTTTTGGGGGGATAGGTAAAAGTTTCAGAACGATCCTATGGTTAGATTCTGAGAAATCCGATTTGTGGACAAAACACACAAAAAAAATAACAACTAGATCTGCTAAGCAGATATTAAAGCTTTCATATTCACAGTCACTTGAACAATTGACTATTCATGAAAGATACTAAAGAGAACTTTATTAATTTATACATACTTTTGCTAATTTTATTGTTATATCTTGGTAGTAACATACCAATATAAATAGTAATATTGTTTCTAGATGAAGACTATTATAATTGAAATGAAATGGGATTTCACATCATAATGCTATGCACGGACTGGGCTAATAATGACAAAAAACTACAATGAATACAATAGTATAAAATGTTGCTATGAAATTAAATAAATGTTGTATACAATAATTAACCGGTTTAATACTATATTATACATAAAAGTGAATGAAATTCAATGTTTACTATTTTGCTTTATACATGAATATCACAGGTCAAATTATTGAAATAAATAATGCAAATAGATTATGATTTGAAACATCTTGTATGTCATTGTTCTATTTGTTATATAAGACTACATGATATAAACTTTTTGATAAGCCTCTTTTATCATATTTTGAACCAATGGAATAAAGAGCAAAGACCTAGAATATATTGTAAATATAATCAGGTTTTTGATCAACTGATCAAAGGAAAATATTGCGAATAAATTTGTTGTACTGCTATTGTAAAGAAATCATCATTGTTTTATTTGATATTTAGAATACACATAATCGTGTATATATTTGAAGTTAAGAGCAATTATGATTAGTGATACCTGTATGACCAACTCTCAAAAGATAATCTCATTAAACCAAGTACTTTTTTTCATTTGTATTAGTTGATTTATACTGAATAAAGATAACACAAACAAACAAAAATGAGTTGGCTGTGTGAACACCTCAATGACAAGTGGTATCAGATGCCTCAGAGAGAATATTCAAATGCTCCTTGTGATACGTTTGTAACACACAATTATAACCTAATGTATTACACGGGAGTGGAGTGGGTGGGTCGGGGGGCTTTTCGATTGGCAGGGGACTATTAAAATGGGTAAGCAGAGATAAGCAATTTGATGAAACTTTGTGTATAGTTTCATTACATTAGTACCTTGACCATATTACCTTGACCAAGTTCGACAATGAGCATTCTCTTAGTCAGGATAAGCAAAGCAACTTGATTGGCCGGGACTTTGAATTGGTTGATGCTTTGGGGTATGATAACTTTGGTTATAATGAAGTACTGGAACATAACAACCCAGCTTTTAATTGAGCTAGAATGTTTAAACTTGGTGTAGATGTTCATCAGGTCTTGACTGAACATTTTGAGCTACAGCTTGGCAATTTCATTGGTCGATGCTTTGGGACAAGATAACCTTGATTTCTATCTGACAGAGAGTGATGAAATTTACAGTATAGTTTGATTGCTCGATACTTTTGAAAAAAATATGAAAGTGCGATTAATTAATGTGTCATCTTTTACTTTGGGGTTTTGGCGGGAGACATCAGCCATACTGTTTGCTTGTTTAATATCCCCTATACAATATACGCTCGACCTCATTACCCGAACTGGGGTAGAAAAGTGGGATCTTTGACAATGAGGCAATGAACTTGTACATTCTTTTGCAGCTGCACAAGAGGGAACATCAACGCCGGATTAACCATGGTGGTGGGGAGGGGGGCTGATACCGACCGTGAAGCCCCGCAAGGGGGTCGGGTCAGGGGGTTCTCCCGCTAAGAAATTTTAATTGGAGGCCGAAAACGTGATTTCATGGCATTTCAGGCACTTGTGTCGGAGCCATTAAGAAATACCTCCCCCAGAAAAATAAAATTCTGCAACAAAATTAGCCACAATCCATGCGGGTGCTGTGAAATTTCTAGAGGAGGGAGCTGGAACCCATGAGCCCGTTAAATTCGCCACTGTAAATGAGCAGAGCTACATCAAACCTAATTTTGAGTCCCTCAGTGATAAATAACTTGATTCAAAATCGTATTATAGCCCCAACGACGATTTGATGAATGGAGACCGTAACGTTACGACAAAGTCTAACACTGTAAGTAGCAGAACAAAGGGATCGAAAATTGAACACGGCACCTTTCATTGTTAAGCGAAACATAAAGAGGGGATACAATCTGTACGTTTTGTCAACGTATAGAGCCAATTCAAGAGTGCTTCTATCAGTGATGATATTTGAACTAAAAATTTTTCAACTATGAGTGTTTTCTTCTATCCAAAATATGGGTATAGTGACCCTGTAATAGAAATAGTTGATAGCTGTGTGTAATAATTAGTCTTTGAATTAATATTGTTGCTTCTCTGTCAAATTTATCTTATACCGGTAATCATCTGGACAGAAATCGACGGTTCGCGCTGTTTATAAGAAATTCCAATTTGTTAAGCGGTTGCAGTAGTATCGAATATTGCACCTATGATAAAAGGCATGACGTTGTTTGGGAAAAAACTCTATCTGTATTAGTGACGTCAAATCTTTTACGTGCAGGAAACCAGAAAATTGGCGATATTTCATTGATTTATTTTTTTTTTTATTTCAACAATTCGTTTCCGCGTAGGGGTCTTTAGCAGTTGAAGGAAACCGGAGGACCCTGAGAAAACACACGAGTTTAGACATGCGACATACTCCTTGTCACGTTCAACTGGGGAATCGAAACCCAGACAGTTGACTCAATGACAGACCGTATGATACAGCGCAGTCCCAAAGGCTGTAGCCTACCGTGCAAATTCCAGCCAGCACAATGTATCTATATAAGAAACATTTATTCCTACTGGCGATTTACAAACAGTCCCCAAGGCTAGCCTACCGTGTAATTTCCAGCCAGCATAATGTATCTATATAAGAGACATTTATTCCTACTGGCGATTTACAAATTTTGCATGAAGAAATTAAATTCATAAGAACAGAAACACGACTAATGCACAGTATCATATTGATTATAAAAGTACAATGTATATATTGGTTACACTATATATGTCACAAAACAACAATAATTAGATAATAATAATTATTTACTAATTACATAAATCATTTTAAGAGGTAGGAGTTATCCGTTGTTTAATTTAACAGTTATATAATTACTTTTCTCGAAAAAGCCGCCAATGATTTCTTTCAAACTTGCTCAATCGAGATTCTACTGGGTAGTGTATTGTGTGAAACCCTTGTACAATTTTTCTAATTGTCATGGGTAGCCCAAAAAAGAGATCGAAAATTGAAAACAGCGTATTTTTACGAGTTGGAGCATGTTTAGGGGTCAATATCTGAGTTATTCTAGAGTGTGGTTTTTTTTTTTTTTGGGGGGGGGGGGGAGTGGTGGGGATAGTCTTTTGTCATATATCTGGCGATCGTGTGACGCCTTTGCGACCGTGAAAGCCTTCAGCATTGCGCGCAATTCTAGTTAGGCTTTCACCTTCGGTGAAAGACTATTGTTATTACTAAGATTAATATTATTATTAAGCTTTCATATTACATATGAAAGCTTATTGTTTCTGTTAAGATTATTAAGCTTTCATATTACATATGAAAGCTTATTTTTTCTGTTAAGATTATTATTGTTATTTTTTTTTTGTGTTTTGTCCACAAATCGGATTTCTCAGAATCTAACCATAGGATCGTTCTGAAACTTTTACCTATCCCCCCAGAAATGGGTGGTGGCTGTTGATTAAATATATTTTCAAAACGTTTTACGAATCCGAAATCACCGAATTTTACGAAGGAATGCATTTGACCTACAATGCTGTAACTTTGTGACTATTTGACCTATTTTACTAATTCTTTTTTCTTTGAGTATCTTGAAACATTTACTTCAAATCTGCAATTTCGGATTTTGGCATTTCGAAAATTCGTCGCTGTCATTTCGAACCGGAAGTTATTACCAATTTGACAACTTCTTTAATAGTTGTGCGATTTTCGTGAAATTTAGAATGTTAGTAGATCTTGCCAATGCGACTTCAATGATGTCCTTGGAAATTTTCTAAATTATCTCCCCTTGGTGAAATTAAGGATCAGGTCTTGACTGAACATTTTGAGCTACAGCTTGGCAATTTCATTGGTCGATGCTTTGGGACAAGATAACCTTGATTTCTATCTGACAGAGAGTGATGAAATTTACAGTATAGTTTGATTGCTCGATACTTTTGAAAAAAATATGAAAGTGCGATTAATTAATGTGTCATCTTTTACTTTGGGGTTTTGGCGGGAGACATCAGCCATACTGTTTGCTTGTTTAATATCCCCTATACAATATACGCTCGACCTCATTACCCGAACTGGGGTAGAAAAGTGGGATCTTTGACAATGAGGCAATGAACTTGTACATTCTTTTGCAGCTGCACAAGAGGGAACATCAACGCCGGATTAACCATGGTGGTGGGGAGGGGGGCTGATACCGACCGTGAAGCCCCGCAAGGGGGTCGGGTCAGGGGGTTCTCCCGCTAAGAAATTTTAATTGGAGGCCGAAAACGTGATTTCATGGCATTTCAGGCACTTGTGTCGGAGCCATTTAGAAATACCTCCCCCAGAAAAATAAAATTCCGCCACAAAATTAGCCACAATCCATGCGGGTGCTGTGAAATTTCTAGAGGAGGGAGCTGGAACCCATGAGCCCGTTAAATTCGCCACTGTAAATGAGCAGAGCTACATCAAACCTAATTTTGAGTCCCTCAGTGATAAATAACTTGATTCAAAATCGTATTATAGCCCCAACGACGATTTGATGAATGGAGACCGTAACGTTACGACAAAGTCTAACACTTAAAGTACCAAATAGTCATACGAGATATGTGCATCTCATCAAATTCAGCTTATACCATACCCACAATAATGTTACGGAGTCAGTGAGTTCAAGTTAGACAATACGCTGACCTTCCACTGACCATGCTTATAATATAAAATCTGTCAATGACAGCTGATTCATTGTTTAGTTTTTTATATGATATATTTAATATCAATAATATATGTATATGCATGCTTTATTTTACTTTACACGACCTCTAAAAATGCCCCAAATCGTAAAAATACGACTTTTTGGATTTCGATCTCCTTTTTTCGGCTACGCCGGACATTTTCAAAAAATGATACAATGATTTCACACAACAGTCCAGCTATTAGCCTCTCGATTGACAAGAGTTTCATCGCCCTCCATTCATTATAACCAATGTCATCGTGCCCTAAAGAATCAACAAATCAGCTTGCTTATCTCTGCTTACCCTAGGCAAAACATGCTCATCTTTGAACTCAATCATGACATTGACCTAGTGAACGCCTACACCAAGTTTGAACATTCTAGCTTAATTAGAAGGAGAGTTCTTGTGTTCCAAAGTCCCGGCCCTTCAAATTGCTTCTATTTTTCATTTTCAATTCAAAATGGTGACCATCACGTGACCGAAATCAAAATTCTGATCCGATAGATTTTTAGGCATTCCTTCCAGGATTCCGAAAATATGACGCCCGAGTCTGTAAGTAAAATAGCAAAAAGCCTTTTTGATTTTTCACGTTTAAAGATGGTGGCACTTCCGGTTCGATCGACAAACTCCATATTTTGTGTACGAATCAGTAATTACTTGTCTAGTATCGAATTTTTTTTTTAGGTCATTCTGACCTATATTTCGACGATTTTTTTGAAAACTTTGATCCTTAATTTCACCAAGGGGAGATAATTTAGAAAATTTCCAAGGACATCATTGAAGTCGCATTGGCAAGATCTACTAACATTCTAAATTTCACGAAAATCGCACAACTATTAAAGAAGTTGTCAAATTGGTAATAACTTCCGGTTCGAAATGACAGCGACGAATTTTCGAAATGCCAAAATCCGAAATTGCAGATTTGAAGTAAATGTTTCAAGATACTCAAAGAAAAAAGAATTAGTAAAATAGGTCAAATAGTCACAAAGTTACAGCATTGTAGGTCAAATGCATTCCTTCGTAAAATTCGGTGATTTCGGATTCGTAAAACGTTTTGAAAATATATTTAATCAACAGCCACCACCCATTTTTGGGGGGATAGGTAAAAGTTTCAGAACGATCCTATGGTTAGATTCTGAGAAATCCGATTTGTGGACAAAACACAAAAAAAAAATAACAATAATAATCTTAACAGAAACAATAAGCTTTCATATGTAATATGAAAGCTTAATAATAATCTTAACAGAAACAATAAGCTTTCATATGTAATATGAAAGCTTAATAATAATAATAATATTAATCTTAGTAATAACAATAGTCTTTCACCAAAGGTGAAAGCCTAATAATAATAATATTAATCTTAGTAATAACAATAGCCTTTCACCAAAGGTGAAAGCCTAAATATCATCAGGTATCTGAAAAATTACATTTACCTTATGAACAAAATGGGAAAAATACAAAACAAAAATTGTCGACTTGTGGCTACCATCCAAGGCATATTTAGAAAACCGTATATTATATACAGAGTACGCAGGACAGGAATTAGTTGTGCTTCAATGTAAACCGCTGAAAATCAATTGGCTTCTTACCTTAAACTCTGTATAAATTTAAAGTCAATCGGATATTGAATTTAGTCTCTAGAGCGTCCACAAGATTTTTTAAAGTGATCAAGGGCAATAACTCTGACGGTAATTATCAGATATCACTGAAAATCAATACTGTAGGCATCTTCGTGTCATGACCTTAAACACTGCGCATAAATTTAAAGTCAATCGGATATTAACTTTGGCCTCTAGAGCGTCCACAAGATATTTTGAAGTGATCAGGGGCCGCATCTCTGGCAGTAAATATCAGATATCGCTGAAAATCAATCGCCTACTTCGTCTCATGAACTTAACCACTGTGTATAAATTTAAAGTCAATCGGACATTAACTTTGGCCTCTAGAGCATCCACAAGATTTTTTTTAAGTGATGAAGAGCCATAACTCTGACAGTAATTATCGGAAATCGCTGAAAATCAATTGGCTTCTTCATCTCATGACCTTAAACACTGTGTATAAATTTAAAGTCAATCGGATATTGAATTTAACCTCTAGAGCGTGCACAAGATTTTTTGAAGTGGTCAAGGACCATAATTCTGACAGTAATTATCGGAAATCGCTGAAAATCAATAGGCTTCTTCGTCTCATGACCTTAAACACTGTGTATAAATTTAAAGTAATCGGATATTAACTTTAGCCGTCCGGACGGCGGGGACGACAATATACGACCACATTTCAATGTGGGCGTATAAAAATTAACCGATGGCATATAATATTTAATGTATGATAAAGTCAAAATAGTCGATTTCGGTTTTTGGTGTTGCGCTCATTTTAAAAAAAATGTCTTTTACGGATAATGTGTATAGTACTAATAGCAATCACATACGGAAGAGGCGATAAGATCCCTTTGCATTTGGAATTTCAAAATTAATTAAAACCAAATTTAAATTCCGAAAATCGGTTGTTTATTTTTTGCTGAAACTCCTTTTTTTAATCTGATCAAAATGGGAGTAAGTCACAGAATGGTAATGGGCGTATTGTGTCCAAATTTCATGGTTTTCGGACAATCGGTGCCGGTGTCGTGGCGAAATTCCACTTTTTTCGCCCTTACAGAAGCCGTAAATGGCGGAAAAAAAACGAACGGCAGGAACCGTGTCAAGAACAAACGACCTGAACGAATGCAGGTATCGCCTTGAAGTTTTCAGTGCACCTAGGTACCAACGTGAAAAGTTCCTCGCCGGAATTTGGTAGTGAACGTACCTTTGGTTCCAGCGTGGCGCATGCGCGAAGTAAAAAGAAATTACGGTCGATTTGGGGATTTTGGGTATATTTCGGAGTGGTTTGGTAAGTGACGGTGTATCTAAGATGGCGGTCATAACACAATATTATAATAACTTTAAAGAATGAACAAATTTCCGCGACCGGGTTGATTTGCTCTGCCCAAGCAACGTTCCTGTGCTCCGATTGCCTTCAAATTTGCACAGAATGTACCTTGGGATTCTAGCTATCACATATTGGATTCCGAAAACGTTCAAAATAAATTCAAAACCCACCCCCAACAATCAACGGTTTTTCGCTTAAAAAATTGCCGTATTTTATCGAATTTTTATTGTTCTTGATATCTGAGGATTTTCTCAATTTAATATGTGATAAATATCATCGCGGCGCAGCCAACCGCTAGAAATTCCAGGGATTTGGACCACCGGAAGGATGCCTCAGCAGTCAAAAAAGGTCAAAATAGGCGATTTCGGTTTCTAGTGTCGATACATCGTTACGGTCATTTTAAAAAATTGTCTTTTAAGGATAATGTGTATAGTACCAATACCTATCACATAAGGAAGAGGCGATAAAATCTCTTTGCATTTGCAATTTCAAAATTAATTAAAACCAATATTAAATTCCGAAAATCGTTTTTTTGCTAAAACTCTTTTTTTTTAATCGGATCAAAATGGGAGTAAGGCACAGAGTCCAGGGTGGTAATGGGCGTATTGTGTCCAAATTTCATGGTTTTCGGACAATCGGTGCCGGTGTCACGGCGAAATTCCACTTTTTTCCCCTCATGGAAGCCGTAAATTGACTTGAAGCCAGGGTCCTTGAAGTTGTACAGCTGCACCCGTTGACCGATATTTATTTAACGGGGAATAAGTGATAATACATATTATAGCAGCAAATATTTAAAATATTTCATAGGGATTATAATAATATGTATATCTTGTCTGGGTACAGGGTTAAAACCAATATTAAATTCCGAAAATCGTTTTTTTGCTAAAACTCTTTTTTTTTAATGGGATCAAAATGGGGGTAAGGCACAGAGTCCGGGGTGGTAATGGGCGTATTGTGTCCAAATTTCATGGTTTTCGGACAATCGGTGCCGGTGTCACGGCGAAATTCCACTTTTTTCCCCTCATGGAAGCCGTAAATTGACAAAAAAAAAACGACGAAAGGCAGGTGACAAGAACAAACGACTTGAACGAATGCAGGTATCACCATGAAATTTTCAGGGTACCTAGGTACCAACGTGAAAAGTTGCTCGCCGGAATTTAGTACTCATGGTACCTTTGGTTCCAGCGTAGCGCATGCGCGAAGTCAAATCCAGCTAAACTCGAAAACAACCTTGTCGGCACGGAAAACATCAAAGGAGAAATTCGAATTTTTGAAATATTCAAATACCAAACGTTCGACCATGATCCAGGCTATCCTGAAATGTATTAATTTAGGTAATAGGAGACATATTTTCTAGGTCACGACCAATTGTATATGTTTTCAAGCCCATAAATGTGGATTTTTCACTAATTGTCATTTTCAATTCAAAATGGCGTCCATCATTTGCCGAAAATCAAAATTGTGTTCTCTACCGTTTTTCGGCTTTCCTTCAAGGATTCGGAAAATATAATTGCCTTGTCTGTAAGTAAAATATCAAAAAGGTCTTATGTAATTTTCACTTTTCAAGATGGTGGCATTTCCGGTTTGAGCTACAAACTCGATTTTTTGTGTACGAATCATAGTGTCGTAGGTAGTAAAGAAAAAAAAATCAAGGCAATCTGACCTATATTTCGTCGATTTTTTTGAAAACTTTGATCCTTAATTTCATCAAGGGGAGATAATTTAGAAAATTTCTAATGATATTTTTGAAGTCGCATTGATAAGATCTACTTACATTCTAAATTTCATGAAAATCGTGCAACTATTAAAGAAGTTGTCAAATTGATCTCAACTTCCGGTTCAAAATCACAGAGACGAATTTTCGAAATTCGAAAATTCGAAATTGCAGATTTTAAGTAAATGTTTCAAGGCACCCCTCAAAAAAAGAATTAGTAAAATAGGTCAAATAGTTACAAAGTTACAGTAATGTAGGTCAAATGAATTTGTTCGTAAAATTCGGTGATTTCAGATTCGAAAAACGATTTGAAAATATATGTAATCAACATTAGCACCCCATTTTTGGGGGGGTAGGTCAAAGTCTCAGGTTGATCCTATTGTTAGATTCTGAGAAATCCGATTTGTAGAAATGACACAAAAAAAAAAATAATAACTAGATCTGCATAGCAGATATGAAAGCTTTCATATTAACTGCAAAGGGGGTTATTAGAATCTATTGAAACAATAAGTATAAATGTCATCAGGTATCTGAAAAATTACATTTACCTTATGAACAAAATGGGAAAAATACAAAACAAAAATTGTCGACTTGTGGCTACCATCCAAGGCATATTTAGAAAACCGTATATTATATTTATAGAGTACGCAGGACAGGAATTAGTTGTGCTTCAATGTAAACCGGCCCGTTTCTTGCCTTTAGTTTTAGAGTTAGGTGTGATTTTCAAAAGATTCAATCGGAAATCGCTGAAAATCAATTGGCTTCTTCATCTCATGACCTTAAAAACTGTATAAATTTAAGGTCAATCGGATATTGAATTTAGCTTCTAGAGCGTCCACAAGATTTTTTAAAGTGATCAAGGGCAATAACTCTCACGGTAATTATCGGAAATGGCAGTAAATATCAGATATCGCTGAAAATCAATACTGTAGGCATCTTCGTGTCATGACCATAAATTTAGAGTCAATCGGATATTAACTTTGGCCTCTAGAGCGTCCACAAGATATTTTGAAGTGATCAGGGGCCACAACACTGCGCATAAATTTAAAGTCAATCGGATATTAACTTTGGCCTCTAGAGCGTCCACAAGATATTTTGAAGTGATCAGGGGCCACAACTCTGGCAGTAAATATCAGATATCGCTGAAAATCAATCGCCTACTTCGTCTCATGACCTTAACCACTGTGTATAAATTTAAAGTCAATCGGACATTAACTTTGGCCTCTAGAGCATCAACAAGAATTTTTTTAAGTGATGAAGGGCCATAACTCTGACAGTAATTATCGGAAATCGCTGAAATTCAATTTCAATGTGGGCGTATAAAAATTAACCGATGGCATATAATATTTAATGTATGATAAAGACAAAATAGTCGATTTCGGTTTTTGGTGTTGCGCTCATTTTAAAAAAAAATGTCTTTTACGGATAATGTGTATAGTACTAATAGCAATCAGATATGGAAGAGGCGATAAGATCCCTTTGCATTTGTAATTTCAAAATTAATTAAAACCAAATTTAAATTCCGAAAATCTTTTTTTTTTTTTTGCTGAAACTCTATTTTTTAATCTGATCAAAATGGGTGTAAGGCACAGAGTCCGGGGTGGTAATGGGCGTATTGTGTCCAAATTTCATGGTTTTCGAACATTCGGTGCCGGTGTCGTGGCGAAATTCCACTTTTTTCGCCCCTACTGAAGCCGTCAATGGCGGAAAAAGCCAAACGGCAGGAACCGTGTGAAGAACAAACGACCTGAACGAATGCAGGTATCGCCTTGAATTTTTCAGGGCACCTAGGTACCAACGTGAAAAGTTCCTAGCCTGAATTTGGTAGACATGGTACCTTTGGTTCCAGCGTTGCGCATGCACGAAGTCAAAAGCAGCTAAATATGTTTGTTATGGAGGGATTATTTTTACAAAATGGACCTATCTCTTAGAAACTTCGGCTAACCCCCCATTTCCGACCTCGGCGCATCCAAAAATTGTCTCCAAATTAAAATCGAACCCCTAGTTCCATCTCTATTTTCTTGTTTTACTTTATGTAACCCGGGAAAATGGCCACCGCTCGTCCCCCCCATGGGTCGGGCCCTAAAATTTCTTGTTTGGAATTGTGCTTGGGACCATAAGCCAGATACCCGGTGAGTTTCAAGTTGGTGTGCACGATAGTAGGGTTGTGACGCGCATGCGCGGGCCTACACTCGAAAACAACGTTGTCGGTACGGAAAACATCAAAGGCGAAATTCGAATTTTTGAAATATTCAAATACCAAACATTCGACCCGTATCCCGGCTATCCTGAAATGTGTTAATTTCAGAAATAGGAGACGTATTGAACATACTAAGCCCTATTGTGTTTGTTTAGAAGACCGTAAATGTCGGTTTTTCGCTATTTTTCATATTCACTTCAAAATGGCGGCCATCAGTTGACCTAAATCAAAATTCTGCTAGGACCGTTTTTTAGGCATTCCTTCGGGGATTCAGAAAATATAACTCCCAGGTCTGTAAGTGCAATATCGCAAAAGTTATTAGGACTTTTCACGTTTCAAGATGGTGGCATTTCCGGTTCGATCGACAAACTCCATATTTTGTATATGAATCAGTAATTACTTGCCTAGTATCGAAAAAAAAATTAGGTCATTCTGACCTATATTTTGATGATTTTTTTGAAAACTTTGATCATTAATTTCATTAAGGGGAGATAATTTAGCAAATTTCTAATCATATTTTTGAAGTCGCATCGGTAAGATCTACTTACATGCTAAATTTCATGAAAATCGTACAACTATTAAAGAAGTTGTCAAATTGGTCATAAATACCGGTTCGAAATCACAGCGACGAATTTTCGAAATTCGAAAATCTGAATCTGCAGATTTGAAGTAATTGTCTCAAGGTACTCAAAGATAAAAGATTTAGTAAAATAGGTCAAATAGTCACAAAGTTACAGCATTGTAGCTCAAATGCATTCGTTCGTAAAATTCGGTGATTTCGGATTCGTAAAACGTTTTGAAAATATATTTAATCAACAGCCACCGCCCATTTTGGGGGATAGGTAAAAGTTTCAGAAAGATCCTATGGTTAGATTCTGAGAAATCCGATTTGTGGATAAAACACAAAAAAATAATAATAACTAGATCTGCATAGCAGATATCAAAGCTTTCATATAAACTTCAAAAGGGGTTATTAGAATCTATGAATCAACAACCACTCTGACGGAAGATATTCTCTGGGCTAAAAAATCTTTTTTCTCTCAGCTACGAGAGATACGTAGAATTAAACCGGCCCAGAGCCGACCGTGTTGATACGAAGCCGCTTATTTGACATTGACACATAACTGAAGGTGAATAGGCCTACCCGTCCAGTTAATACAATGGGCAATCTCACATCGGTCCACTAAAGAGAGGCACATGCTAGTCGCCCCCTACTTCCCCAAGACATTTAGTCCAAACCTTGACTCTCATACATATAAACCATTTGGTACTACATGTACATGTATTTCGTACTTATATCATATTAAACCCCTCGGCCGCCATGTTGAATCACACAGTATTTAACGTTCTATATCCTAACATCTTTATGAAATCAACGACAAATCTAAACTTGGGCACTCCAACCATTTTTATTTTTACATCATTCAGTTTTTTTTAAATAAGTAATTCTATCACAAATTATAGTGAAGACTGGACCACTAAACTAGTTACCCATCAGTTTTTCTTTGTGTTAATGCGTTCTACATTTTCAAAGCAATGATTCTTATAATGTGCGAGCCGCCATGACACCGGCGGATATTATAACTTCGATAGGCGAGAAACTTCAGGTAGCAGTTGGGTTTCATCAAATCATATAATTATGCGGTACGGCTTCACCTTTATTTCAATGGGAATTGGTTTATTATATGTGCAGTGCAGTTTTAGGTCAGTTTATGTGTAAATTAAGGGAGCTATACATAGGCCAGTAACCTTTTTGTAGTCATTTGACTAAAAAAAACTTGCGGAAAGGAACTCCGTAGGACAAGCCACTACTGTGGCAGGAGTAAGGCGGAAGACATCAGTAGTGGAACCATTTCTAAGTTAATCCCGAAGTGCGTTGCTATTGTAAGAATATATAAAATCGGGTTTCCGTTCCGCTTTTTTTTTGCTGTAGTTTGAGTAATGAGTTAGAGCGTATATTTTGTAGTCAAAAAATCATTGCAAATAGAAGACCTCATCCCCACCACCACCAACCTGTAATACACTAGCTAGCTTGTGTATTTCCATATTCCATTTCCGAGAGATAGATAGAGAACACGCGAAATATAAAGTGATTTTTCCTACAATCAGGGACCATAATTCATGAAGTTACGATTCGATATGCGCAAATATCGAAAGGAACCATATCTTTGGGTTATAAACATGCATGTCAAGTTTCATCAAAATCTTTCACTGTGAAAAACCGGGGCTAAGTCATCTGAAATCAAACAAATTTTACAATGTAGGTAGTGAAAACAAAATGTTATGTTAGGCGTTGTTCGAGGGTGGGGTGGGTGCATAAAATTCCATCAAAATCTTTCACTGTGAAAAACCGGGGCTAAGTCATCTGAAATCAAACAAATTTTACAATGTAGGTAGTGAAAACAAAATGTTATGTTAAGCGTTGTTCGAGGGTGGGGTGGGTGCATAAAATTCCAAATGCAAAAGGTTATTTTTCGTGCACGCCAATATGCACACAGGATTTCGATTTTTCGTCCTACCTAAAAAAACTGCACGCAAAGTTAGTTGTCGGGCCTTCGGTCAAGAACCACAGACAAAGGGAGAGAACGGGGACCTCTGTTTTGCATACCATCCAAGCGACTAGGCACTAATCCTTGTACCATGGACGAGGGGACGGGCGTTTTTCGTCCCATCGAAACGACTAGACACAGATCCTTGCTAGGCCTTCCATACTTCACCACTGCCAACGGGGAACCACTTTGACCTCGGGTTTTCGTACCATCCAAACGACTAGACACTAATCCTTGCAAGGCCTTCCGTTCTGCAGCAAATGAGCCACGCTGGCCTCGTTTTGTCGTAACATACAAACGACTAGACAATGTTTCATAATTTAGTCATGTTCGCGTGGGTGGGTTGGCAGCAGAATTGATATGTACATGATAGTGACACGAGGAGGGGGGGGGGCGGGGTGTACACAAATCACACAAATCAGAGCTTTGTAATACACGCATATACTTGATATACTAAATACACAAATGGCTGAATTTCGAGACATTTCTGGCACTCTTTTATCACATATATATCAATAAAATATGCCTCAGACCCATTGTTTATTTTTAAATTTGAATTAGACTCGTAACAAAATATATTTTCTGCAACAAATAGCATATAAATAAAACTAGATTTACTTTCTGATTATTTTTTTTAAATGAAATCATTCCTGGGCTTTTATTGACATTTCAGAAAATGTAGAGTTGGTCCCATGCACTTGAGGCCAAGGTCCTTGAAGTTGTACAGCTGCACCCGGTGACCGATATTTATTTAACGGGGAATAAGTGATAATTCATATTATAACAGTAAATAATTAAAATATCCCATAGGGATTATAATAATATGTATATCATGTAGATGTGCATGTAGGTTAAAATTGTGACCTCTGTAAATAGGCCCGTTCCTTGCATTTAGTTTTAGAGTTAGGAGTGCTAAAATTGAGAGAGCGAAATGGGGTTGATCGACCACTCGACACAAACTAGGTCATTTCGGGACTAACGTATGGTTCAATTTTATTTCAATAATTCGCTTGCGCGTAGGGGTCTAGCAGTGGGGGGAAACCGGGTGATCCTGAAAAAATACACAGGTTGGACGGGCGACCTACTCCTTGTCACGTACGGAAAGATACCCCAGCAGTCAAAATAGGTCAAAATAGGCGATTTCGGTTTCTAGTGTCGATGCATCGTTACGGTCAGTTTAAAAAATTGTCTTTTAAGGATAATGTGTATAGTACCAATACCTATCACATACGGAAGAGGCGATAAAATCTCTTTGCATTTCCAATTTCAAAATTAATTAAAACCAATATTAAATTCCGAAAATCGTTTTTTTGCTAAAACTCTTTTCTTTTTAATGTGATCAAAATGGGGGTAAAGCACAGAGTCAGGGGTGGTAATGGGCGTATTGTGTCCTAATTTCATGGTTTTCGGACAATCGATGCCAGTGTCACGGCGAAATTCAACTTTTTTCCCCTCATGGAAGCCGTAAATTGACGCAAGGAGTAGGGTCGCCTGTCCAACCTTGTGGGTTTTCTCCGGGTCCTCCGGTTTCCTCCCACTGCTAAAGACCCCTACGCGCAAGCGAATTATTGAAATAAAATTAAACCATATGTTGGACCCGAAATGACCTAGTTTGTGTCGAGTGGACGTTAAACCCCATTTCTCTCTCTCTCTCTCTCCGTAAATTGACTTGAGGCCAGTGTCCTTTAAGTTGTACAGCGGCACCAGGTGACCGATATTTATTTAACGGGGAATAAGTGATAATTCATATTATAGCAGTAAATAATTAAAATATTTCATAGGGATTATAATAATATATCATGTCTGGGTATTACAGGGTTAAAACCAATATTAAATTCCGAAAATCGTTTTTTTGCTAAAACTCTTTTTTTTTAATGGGATCAAAATGGGGGTAAAGCATAGAGTCCGGGGTGGTAATGGGCGTATTGTGTCCAAATTTCATGGTTTTCGGACAATCGGTGCCGGTGTCACGGCGAAATTCCACTTTTTTCCCCTCATGGAAGCCGTAAATTGACTTAGAAAAAAAAACCGACGAAAGGCAGGTGAAAAGAACAAACGACTTGAACGAATGCAGGTATCACCTTGAAATTTTCAGGGTGCCTAGGTACCAACGTGAAAAGTTGTTCGCCGGAATTTAGTACTCATGGTACCGTTGGTTCCTGTGTAGCGCATGCGCGAAATCAAAACCAGCTAAACTCGAAAACAACCTTGTCGGCACGGAAAACATCATAGGAGAAATTCGAATTTTTGAAATATTCAAATACCAAACATTCGACCATGATCCAGGCTATCCTCAAATGTATTAATTTCGGTAATAGGAGACAGATTCTCTAAGCCACGACCAATTGTGTATGTTTTCAAGCCCATAAATGTGGATTTTTCACTAATTTTCATTTTCATTTCAAAATGGCGTCCATCAGTTGACCTAAATCAAAATTCTAAACCGATAGATTTTTAGGCTTTCCTTCAAGCATTCAGAAAATGTAACTCTTATGTCTTTAAGTAAAATATTGCAAAAGCCGTATGGACTTTTCACATTTTGAGATGGTGGCACTTCCGGTTTGCTCGACAAACTCCATATTTTGTGTACTCATCAGTACTGTCTTAGCTAGTACAGAAAAAAAATTTCATGGTTTTCGGACAATCGGTGCCGGTGTCACGGCGAAATTCCACTTTTTTCCCCTCATGGAAGCCGTAAATTGACTTAGAAAAAAAAAACGACGAAAGGCAGGTGACAAGAACAAACGACTTGAACGAATGCAGGTATCACCTTGAAATTTTCAGGGTGCCTAGGTACCAAAGTGAAAAGTTGCTCACCGGAATTTAGTACTCATGGTACCGTTGGTTCCTGTGTAGCGCATGCGCGAAATCAAAACCAGCTAAACTCGAAAACAACCTTGTCGGCACGGAAAACATCAAAGGAGAAATTCGAAAAAAAAATAATACAATGATTTCACACAACAGGCCAGCTATTAGCCTCTCGATTGACAAGGGTTTCATCGCCCTCCATTCATTATAACCAATGTCATCGTGCCCTAAAGAATCAACAAATCAGCTTGCTTATCTCTGCTTACCCTAGGCAAAAAATGCTCATCTTTGAACTCAATCATGACATTGACCTAGTGAACGCCTACACCAAGTTTGAACATTCTAGCTTAATTAGAAGGAGAGTTCTTGTGTTCCAAAGTCCCGGCCCTTCAAATTGCTTCTATTTTTCATTTTCAATTCAAAATGGTGACCATCACGTGACCGAAATAGCAAAAAAGCCTTTTTGATTTTTCACGTTTAAAGATGGTGGCACTTCCGGTTCGATCGACAAACTCCATATTTTGTGTACGAATCAGTAATTACTTGTCTAGTATCAAATTTTTTTTTTAGGTCATTCTGACCTATATTTCGACGATTTTTTTGAAAACTTTGATCCTTAATTTCACCAAGGGGAGATAATTTAGAAAATTTCCAAGGACATCATTGAAGTCGCATTGGCAAGATCTACTAACATTCTAAATTTCAAGAAAATCGCACAACTATTAAAGAAGTTGTCAAATTGGTAATAACTTCCGGTTCGAAATGACAGCGACGAATTTTCGAAATGCCAAAATCCGAAATTGCAGATTTGAAGTAAATGTTTCAAGATACTCAAAGAAAAAAGAATTAGTAAAATAGGTCAAATAGTCACAAAGTTACAGCATTGTAGCTCAAATGCATTCCTTCGTAAAATTCGGTGATTTCGGATTCGTAAAACGTTTTGAAAATATATTTAATCAACAGCCACCACCCATTTTTGGGGGGATAGGTAAAAGTTTCAGAACGATCCTATGGTTAGATTCTGAGAAATCCGATTTGTGGACAAAACACAAAAAAAAAACTAGATCTGCATAGCAGATATCAAAGCTTTCATATAAACTTCAAAAGGGGTTATTAGAATCTATGAATCAACAACCACTCTGACGGAAGATATTCTCTGGGCTAAAAAATCTTTTTTCTCTCAGCTACGAGAGATACGTAGAATTAAACCGGCCCAGAGCCGACCGTGTTGATACGAAGCCGCTTATTTGACATTGACACATAACTGAAGGTGAATAGGCCTACCCGTCCAGTTAATACAATGGGCAATCTCACATCGGTCCACTAAAGAGAGGCACATGCTAGTCGCCCCCTACTTCCCCAAGACATTTAGTCCAAACCTTGACTCTCATACATATAAACCATTTGGTACTACATGTACATGTATTTCGTACTTATATCATATTAAACCCCTCGGCCGCCATGTTGAATCACACAGTATTTAACGTTCTATATCCTAACATCTTTATGAAATCAACGACAAATCTAAACTTGGGCACTCCAACCATTTTTATTTTTACATCATTCAGTTTTTTTTAAATAAGTAATTCTATCACAAATTATAGTGAAGACTGGACCACTAAACTAGTTACCCATCAGTTTTTCTTTGTGTTAATGCGTTCTACATTTTCAAAGCAATGATTCTTAAAATGTGCGAGCCGCCATGACACCGGCGGATATTATAACTTCGATAGGCGAGAAACTTCAGGTAGCAGTTGGGTTTCATCAAATCATATAATTATGCGGTACGGCTTCACCTTTATTTCAATGGGAATTGGTTTATTATATGTGCAGTGCAGTTTTAGGTCAGTTTATGTGTAAATTAAGGGAGCTATACATAGGCCAGTAACCTTTTTGTAGTCATTTGACTAAAAAAAACTTGCGGAAAGGAACTCCGTAGGACAAGCCACTACTGTGGCAGGAGTAAGGCGGAAGACATCAGTAGTGGAACCATTTCTAAGTTAATCCCGAAGTGCGTTGCTATTGTAAGAATATATAAAATCGGGTTTCCGTTCCGCTTTTTTTTTGCTGTAGTTTGAGTAATGAGTTAGAGCGTATATTTTGTAGTCAAAAAATCATTGCAAATAGAAGACCTCATCCCCACCACCACCAACCTGTAATACACTAGCTAGCTTGTGTATTTCCATATTCCATTTCCGAGAGATAGATAGAGAACACGCGAAATATAAAGTGATTTTTCTTACAATCAGGGACCATAATTCATGAAGTTCCGATTCGATATGCGCAAATATCGAAAGGAACCATATCTTTGGGTTATAAACATGCATGTCAAGTTTCATCAAAATCTTTCACTGTGAAAAACCGGGGCTAAGTCATCTGAAATCAAACAAATTTTACAATGTAGGTAGTGAAAACAAAATGTTATGTTAAGCGTTGTTCGAGGGTGGGGTGGGTGCATAAAATTCCAAATGCAAAGGGTTATTTTTCGTGCACGCCAATATGCACACAGGATTTCGATTTTTCGTCCTACCTAAAAAACTGCACGCAAAGTTAGTTGTCGGGCCTTCGGTCAAGAACCACAGACAAAGGGAGAGAACGGGGACCTCTGTTTTGCATACCATCCAAGCGACTAGGCACTAATCCTTGTACCATGGACGAGGGGACGGGCGTTTTTCGTCCCATCGAAACGACTAGACACAGATCCTTGCTAGGCCTTCCATACTTCACCACTGCCAACGGAGAACCACTTTGACCTCGGGTTTTCGTACCATCCAAACGACTAGACACTAATCCTTGCAAGGCCTTCCGTTCTGCAGCAAATGAGCCACGCTGGCCTCGTTTTGTCGTAACATACAAACGACTAGACAATGTTTCATAATTTAGTCATGTTCGCGTGGGTGGGTTGGCAGCAGAATTGATATGTACATGATAGTGACACGAGGAGGGGGGGGGGAGCGGGGTGTACACAAATCACACAAATCAGAGCTTTGTAATACACGCATATACTTGATATACTAAATACACAAATGGCTGAATTTCGAGACATTTCTGGCACTCTTTTATCACATAATGAGAACACTGCGTTAATTTCTATATATCAATAAAATATGCCTCAGACCCATTGTTTATTTTTAAATTTGAATTAGACTCGTAACAAAATATATTTTCTGGCAACAAATAGCATATAAATAAAACTAGATTTACTTTCTGATTATTTTTTTTAAATGAAATCATTCCAGGGCTTTTATTGACATTTCAGAAAATGTAGAGTTGGTCCCATGCACTTGAGGCCAAGGTCCTTGAAGTTGTACAGCTGCACCCGGTGACCGATATTTATTTAACGGGGAATAAGTGATAATTCATATTATAACAGTAAATAATTAAATTATCCCATAGGGATTATAATAATATGTATATCATGTAGGTGTGCATGTAGGTTAAAATTGTGACCTCTGTAAATAGGCCCGTTCCTTGCATTTAGTTTTAGAGTTAGGAGTGCTAAAATTGAGAGAGCGAAATGGGGTTGATCGACCACTCGACACAAACTAGGTCATTTCGGGACTAACGTATGGTTCAATTTTATTTCAATAATTCGCTTGCGCGTAGGGGTCTAGCAGTGGGGGGGAAACCGGGTGATCCTGAAAAAATACACAGGTTGGACGGGCGACCTACTCCTTGTCACGTACGGAAAGATACCCCAGCAGTCAAAATAGGCGATTTCGGTTTCTAGTGTCGATGCATCGTTACGGTCAGTTTAAAAAATTGTCTTTTAAGGATAATGTGTATAGTACCAATACCTATCACATACGGAAGAGGCGATAAAATCTCTTTGCATTTCCAATTTCAAAATTAATTAAAACCAATATTAAATTCCGAAAATCGTTTTTTTGCTAAAACTCTTTTCTTTTTAATGTGATCAAAATGGGGGTAAAGCACAGAGTCAGGGGTGGTAATGGGCGTATTGTGTCCTAATTTCATGGTTTTCGGACAATCGGTGCCGGTGTCACGGCGAAATTCCACTTTTTCCCCTCATGGAAGCCGTAAATTGACGCAAGGAGTAGGGTCGCCTGTCCAACCTTGTGGGTTTTCTCCGGGTCCTCCGGTTTCCTCCCACTGCTAAAGACCCCTACGCGCAAGCGAATTATTGAAATAAAATTAAACCATATGTTGGTCCCGAAATGACCTAGTTTGTGTCGAGTGGACGTTAAACCCCATTTCTCTCTCTCTCTCTCTCTCTCTCCGTAAATTGACTTGAGGCCAGTGTCCTTTAAGTTGTACAGCGGCACCAGGTGACCGATATTTATTTAACGGGGAATAAGTGATAATTCATATTATAGCAGTAAATAATTAAAATATTTCATAGGGATTATAATAATATATCATGTCTGGGTATTACAGGGTTAAAACCAATATTAAATTCCGAAAATCGGTTTTTTGCTAAAACTCTTTTTTTTTAATGGGATCAAAATGGGGGTAAAGCACAGAGTCCGGGTTGGTAATGGGCGTATTGTGTCCAAATTTCATGGTTTTCGGACAATCGGTGCCGGTGTCACGGCGAAATTCCACTTTTTTCCCCTCATGGAAGCCGTAAATTGACTTAGAAAAAAAAACCGACGAAAGGCAGGTGAAAAGAACAAACGACTTGAACGAATGCAGGTATCACCTTGAAATTTTCAGGGTGCCTAGGTACCAACGTGAAAAGTTGTTCGCCGGAATTTAGTACTCATGGTACCGTTGGTTCCTGTGTAGCGCATGCGCGAAATCAAAACCAGCTAAACTCGAAAACAACCTTGTCGGCACGGAAAACATCATAGGAGAAATTCGAATTTTTGAAATATTCAAATACCAAACATTCGACCATGATCCAGGCTATCCTCAAATGTATTAATTTCGGTAATAGGAGACAGATTCTCTAAGCCACGACCAATTGTGTATGTTTTCAAGCCCATAAATGTGGATTTTTCACTAATTTTCATTTTCATTTCAAAATGGCGTCCATCAGTTGACCTAAATCAAAATTCTAAACCGATAGATTTTTAGGCTTTCCTTCAAGCATTCAGAAAATGTAACTCTTATGTCTTTAAGTAAAATATTGCAAAAGCCGTATGGACTTTTCACATTTTGAGATGGTGGCACTTCCGGTTTGCTCGACAAACTCCATATTTTGTGTACTCATCAGTACTGTCTTAGCTAGTACAGAAAAAAAATTTCAAGGCAATCTGACCTATATTTCGTCGATTTTTTTGAAAACTTTGATCCTTAATTTCACCAAGGGGAGATAATTTAGAAATTTTCCAAGGACATCATTGAAGTCGCATTGGCAAGGTCTACTAACATTCTAAATTTCACGAAAATCGCACAACTATTAAAGAAGTTGTCAAATTGGTAATAACTTCCGGTTCGAAATGACAGCGACGAATTTTCGAAATGCCAAAATCCGAAATTGCAGATTTGAAGTAAATGTTTCAAGATACTCAAAGAAAAAAGAATTAGTAAAATAGGTCAAATAGTCACAGAGTTACAGCACTGTAGGTCAAATGCATTCCTTCGTAAAATTCGGTGATTTCGGATTCGTAAAACGTTTTGAAAATATATTCAATCAACAGCCACCACCCATTTTTGGGGGGATAGGTAAAAGTTTCAGAACGATCCTATGGTTAGATTCTGAGAAATCCGATTTGTGGACAAAACACAAAAAAAAAATAACAATAATAATCTTAACAGAAACAATAAGCTTTCATATGTAATATGAAAGCTTAATAACAATAATAATCTTAACAGAAACAATAAGCTTTCATATGTAATATGAAAGCTTAATAATCTTAACAGAAACAATAAGCTTTCATATGTAATATGAAAACTTAATAATAATAGGAATTAGACAATACGCTGACCTTCCACTGACCATGCTTATAATATAAAATCTGTCAATGACAGCTGATTCATTGTTTAGTTTTTTATATGATATATTTAATATCAATAATATATGTATGTGCATGCTTTATTTTACTTTACACGACCTCTAAAAATGCCCCAAATCGTAAAAATACGACTTTTTGGATTTCGATCTCCTTTTTTCGGCTACCCCGGACATTTTCAAAAAATGATACAATGATTTCACACAACAGGCCAGCTATTAGCCTCTCGATTGACAAGAGTTTCATCGCCCTCCATTCATTATAACCAATGTCATCGTGCCCTAAAGAATCAACAAATCAGCTTGCTTATCTCTGCTTACCCTAGGCAAAAAATGCTCATCTTTGAACTCAATCATGACATTGACCTAGTGAACGCCTACACCACGTTTGAACATTCTAGCTTAATTAGAAGGAGAGTTCTTGTGTTCCAAAGTCCCGGCCCTTCAAATTGCTTCTATTTTTCATTTTCAATTCAAAATGGTGACCATCACGTGACCGAAATCAAAATTCTGATCCGATAGATTTTTAGGCATTCCTTCCAGGATTCCGAAAATATGACGCCCGAGTCTGTAAGTAAAATAGCAAAAAAGCCTTTTTGATTTTTCACGTTTAAAGATGGTGGCACTTCCGGTTCGATCGACAAACTCCATATTTTGTGTACGAATCAGTAATTACTTGTCTAGTATCAAATTTTTTTTTTAGGTCATTCTGACCTATATTTCGACGATTTTTTTTAAAACTTTGATCCTTAATTTCACCAAGGGGAGATAATTTAGAAAATTTCCAAGGACATCATTGAAGTCGCATTGGCAAGATCTACTAACATTCTAAATTTCACGAAAATCGCACAACTATTAAAGAAGTTGTCAAATTGGTAATAACTTCCGGTTCGAAATGACAGCGACGAATTTTCGAAATGCCAAAATCCGAAATTGCAGATTTGAAATAAATGTTTCAAGATACTCAAAGAAAAAAGAATTAGTAAAATAGGTCAAATAGTCACAAAGTTACAGCATTGTAGGTCAAATGCATTCCTTCGTAAAATTCGGTGATTTCGGATTCGTAAAACGTTTTGAAAATATATTTAATCAACAGCCACCACCCATTTTGGGGGGATAGGTAAAAGTTTCAGAACGATCCTATGGTTAGATTCTGAGAAATCCGATTTGTGGACAAAACACAAAAAAAAAATAACAATAACTAGATCTGCATAGCAGATATGAAAGCTTTCATATTAACTGCAAAGGGGGTTATTAGAATCTATTGAAACAATAAGTATAAATGTCATCAGGTATCTGAAAAATAACATTTACCTTATGAACAAGATGGGGAAAAATACAGAGTATGTTAGATAAGAAAACGTGGTAATCTGTTAGATAAACATACATGGAAGTATATGTTAGATAACTACAATTTATGATATATTTTAAACCAAGGAAGTGGCCTTTCTAAAAATAAAAAAAAAAGGAAAACATGATTGTTTATTTAATGTTGTTAATGACAAACATGTAATCATGTACATTTTTTAAATGAGAACAATTATGCTACATGTATGAATAACTCTCAAAAATTATGTTTTCATCAATCCAAGTATTTTTTTATTTGTATTACTTGATTTATACTGAATAAAGATTACACAAACATACAAAATGGTGTTGGCTGTGTGACTGAATTCCTCGTTGAGAAGTGGTATCGGGTGTCCCATAGAGAAGAAGCAAACCCTCCTTGTGATACACTTGTGAACATTTTAAAAGACCCATTTCGCTGTGTTCCAGAAAAATTCCCATTATAGCTACTGCATTACATGGTTGTTGTTGGGGGAAAGGTGGGTCTTTTCTATTGGCAATGATTTACTTTTTATAGGCCCACATTGAAATGTGGTCGTATATTGTCGTCGCCCCCCTTTTGCTGTTAATATCCGATTGACTTTAAATTTATACGCAGTGTTTAAGGTCATAAGACGAAGAAACCTTTGATTTGCTCTGCCCAGGCAACGTTCCTGTGCTCCGATTGCCTTCAAATTTGCACAGAATGTACCTTGGGATTCTAGCTATCACATATTAAAAATAGAAGAGTGTTGGATTCCGAGAACGTTCAAAATAAATTCAAAACCCACCCCCAACAATCAAAGGTTTTTTGCTTAAAAAATTGCCGTATTTTATCGAATTTTTATTGTTCTTGATATCTGAGGATTTTCTCAATTTACTATGTGATAAATATCATCGCGGCGCAGCCAACCGCTAGAAATTCCAGAGATTTGGACCACCGGAAGGATGCCTCAGCAGTCAAAAAAGGTCAAAATAGGCGATTTCGGTTTCTAGTGTCGATACATCGTTACGGTCATTTTAAAAAATTGTCTTTTAAGGATAATGTGTATAGTACCAATACCTATCACATACAGAAGAGGCGATAAAATCTCTTTGCATTTGCAATTTCAAAATTAATTAAAACCAATATTAAATTCCGAAAATCGTTTTTTTGCTAAAACTCTTTTTTTTTAATCGGATCAAAATGGGAGTAAGGCACAAAGTCCGGGGTGGTAATGGGCGTATTGTGTCCAAATTTCATGGTTTTCGGACAATCGGTGTCGGTGTCACGGCGAAATTCCACTTTTTTCCCCTCATGGAAGCCGTAAATTGACTTGAAGCCAGGGTCCTTGAAGTTGTACAGCTGCACCCGGTGACCGATATTTATTTAACGGGGAATAAGTGATAATTCATATTATAGCAGTAAATAATTAAAATATTTCATAGGGATTATAATAATATGTATATCTTGTCTGGGTACAGGGTTAAAACCAATATTAAATTATGAAAATCGTTTTTTTGCTAAAACTCTTTTTTTTTAATGGGATCAAAATGGGGGTAAGGCACAGAGTCCGGGGTGGTAATGGGCGTATTGTGTCCAAATTTCATGGTTTTCGGACAATCGGTGCCGGTGTCATGGCGAAATTCCACTTTTTCCCCTCATGGAAGCCGTAAATTGACTTGAGGCCAGGGTCCTTGAAGTTGTACAGCTGCACCCGGTGACCAATATTTATTTAACGGCGAAAGGCAGGTGACAAGAACAAACGACTTGAATGAATGCATGTATCACCTTGAAATTTTCAGGGTACCTAGGTACCAACGTGAAAAGTTGCTCGCCGGAATTTAGTACTCATGGTACCTTTGGTTCCAGCGTAGCGCATGCGCGAAATCAAATCCAGATTAACTCGAAAACAACCCTGTCGGCACGAAAAACATCAAAGGAGAAATTCAAATTTTTGAAATATTCAAATACCAAACGTTCGACCATGATCCAGGCTATCCTGAAATATATTAATTTCGGTAATAGGAGACATATTCTCTAGGTCACGACCAATTGTATATGTTTTCAAGCCCATAAATGTGGATTTTTCACTAATTGTCATTTTCAATTCAAAATGGCGTCCATCATTTGCCGGAAATCAAAATTGTGTTCTCTACCGTTTTTCGGCTTTCCTTCAAGGATTCGGAAAATATAATTGCCTTGTCTGTAAGTAAAATATCAAAAAAGCCTTATGAAATTTTCACATTTCAAGATGGTGGCATTTCCGGTTTGAGCTACAAACTCAATTTTTTGTGTACGAATCAGGCAATCTGACCTATATTTCGTCGAATTTTTTGAAAACTTTGATCCTTAATTTCATCAAGGGGAGATAATTTAGAAAATTTCTAATGATATTTTTGAAGTCGCATTGATAAGATCTACTTACATTCTAAATTTCATGAAAATCGTGCAACTATTAAAGAAGTTGTCAAATTGATCTCAAATTCCAATTCAAAATCACAGCTACGAATTTTCGAAATTCGAATATTCGAAATTGCAGATTTTAAGTAAATGTTTCAAGGCACCCCTCAAAAAAAGAATTAGTAAAATAGGTCAAATAGTTACAAAGTTACAGTAATGTAGGTCAAATGAATTTGTTCGTAAAATTCGGTAATTTCGGATTCGAAAAACGATTTGGAAATATATTTAATCAACATTCGCACCCCATTTTTGGGGGGGTAGGTCAAAGTTTCAGATTGATGCTATGGTTAGATTCTGAGAAATCCGATTTGTAGAAATGACACAAAAAAAAAAATAATAATAGGAAAAATGAGCAGAGCTACATCAAACCTAATTTTGAGTCCCTCAGTGATAAATAACTTGATTCAAAATCGTATTATAGCCCCAACGACGATTTGATGAATGGAGACCGTAACGTTACGACAAAGTCTAACACTGTAAGTACCAAATAGTCATACGAGATATGTGCATCTCATCAAATTCAGCTTATACCATACCCACAATAATGTTACGGAGTCAGTGAGTTCAAGTTAGACAATACGCTGACCTTCCACTGACCATGCTTATAATATAAAATCTGTCAATGACAGCTGATTCATTGTTTAGTTTTTTATATGATATATTTAATATCAATAATATATGTATATGCATGCTTTATTTTACTTTACACGACCTCTAAAAATGCCCCAAATCGTAAAAATACGACTTTTTTGATTTCGATCTCCTTTTTTCGGCTACCCCGGACATTTTCCAAAAATGATACAATGATTTCACACAACAGGCCAGCTATTAGCCTCTCGATTGACAAGAGTTTCATCGCCCTCCATTCATTATAACCAATGTCATCGTGCCCTAAAGAATCAACAAATCAGCTTGCTTATCTCTGCTTACCCTAGGCAAAAAATGCTCATCTTTGAACTCAATCATGACATTGACCTAGTGAACGCCTACACCAAGTTTGAACATTCTAACTTAATTAGAAGGAGAGTTCTTGTGTTCCAAAGTCCCGGCCCTTCAAATTGCTTCTATTTTTCATTTTCAATTCAAAATGGTGACCATCACGTGACCGAAATCAAAATTCTGATCCGATAGATTTTTAGGCATTCCTTCCAGGATTCCGAAAATATGACGCCCGAGTCTGTAAGTAAAATAGCAAAAAAGCCTTTTTGATTTTTCACGTTTAAAGATGGTGGCACTTCCGGTTCGATCGACAAACTCCATATTTTGTGTACGAATCAGTAATTACTTGTCTAGTATCGAATTTTTTTTTTTAGGTCATTCTGACCTATATTTTGACGATTTTTTTGAAAAATTTGATCCTTAATTTCACCAAGGGGAGATAATTTAGAAAATTTCCAAGGACATCATTGAAGTCGCATTGGCAAGATCTACTAACATTCTAAATTTCACGAAAATCGCACAACTATTAAAGAAGTTGTCAAATTGGTAATAACTTCCGGTTCGAAATGACAGCGACGAATTTTCGAAATGCCAAAATCCGAAATTGCAGATTTGAAGTAAATGTTTCAAGATACTCAAAGAAAAAAGAATTAGTAAAATAGGTCAAATAGTCACAAAGTTACAGCATTGTAGGTCAAATGCATTCCTTCGTAAAATTCGGTGATTTCGGATTCGTAAAACGTTTTGAAAATATATTTAATCAACAGCCACCATCCATTTTTGGGGGGATAGGTAAAAGTTTCAGAACGATCCTATGGTTAGATTCTGAGAAATCCGATTTGTGGACAAAACACAAAAAAAAAATAACAATAACTAGATCTGCATAGCAGATATGAAAGCTTTCATATTAACTGCAAAGGGGGTTATTAGAATCTATTGAAACAATAAGTATAAATGTCATCAGGTATCTGAAAAATTACATTTACCTTATGAACAAAATGGGAAAAATACAAAACAAAAATTGTCGACTTGTGGCTACCATCCAAGGCATATTTAGAAAACCGTATATTATATTTATAGAGTACGCAGGACAGGAATTAGTTGTGCTTCAATGTAAACCGGCCCGTTTCTTGCCTTTAGTTTTAGAGTTAGGTGTGATTTTCAAAAGATTCAATCGAAAATCGCTGAAAATCAATTGGCTTCTTCATCTCATGACCTTAAACACTGTATAAATTTAAGGTCAATCGGATATTGAATTTAGCTTCTAGAGCGTCCACAAGATTTTGTAAAGTGATCAAGGGCAATAACTCTCACGGTAATTATCGGAAATGGCAGTAAATATCAGATATCGCTGAAAATCAATACTGTAGGCATCTTCGTGTCATGACCATAAATTTAGAGTCAATCGGATATTAACTTTGGCCTCTAGAGCGTCCACAAGATATTTTGAAGTGATCAGGGGCCACAACACTGCGCATAAATTTAAAGTCAATCGGATATTAACTTTGGCCTCTAGAGCGTCCACAAGATATTTTGAAGTGATCAGGGGCCACAACTCTGGCAGTAAATATCAGATATCGCTGAAAATCAATCGTCTACTTCGTCTCATGACCTTAACCACTGTGTATAAATTTAAAGTCAATCGGACATTAACTTTGGCCTCTAGAGCATCCACAAGAATTTTTTTAAGTGATGAAGGGCCATAACTCTGACAGTAATTATCGGAAATCGCTGAAATTCAATTTCAATGTGGGCGTATAAAAATTAACCGATGGCATATAATATTTAATGTATGATAAAGACAAAATAGTCGATTTCGGTTTTTGGTGTTGCGCTCATTTTTAAAAAAAATGTCTTTTACGGATAATGTGTATAGTACTAATAGCAATCACATACGGAAGAGGCGATAAGATCCCTTTGCATTTGGAATTTCAAAATTAATTAAAACCAAATTTAAATTCCGAAAATCGGTTGTTTATTTTTTGCTGAAACTCCTTTTTTTAATCTGATCAAAATGGGAGTAAGTCACAGAGTGGTAATTGGCATATTGTGTCCAAATTTCATGGTTTTCGGACAATCGGTGCCGGTTTCGTGGCGAAATTCCACTTTTTTCGCCCTTACAGAAGCCGTAAATGGCGGAAAAAAACGAACGGCAGGAACCGTGTCAAGAACAAACGATCTGAACGAATGCAGGTATCGCCTTGAAGTTTTCAGTGCACCTAGGTACCAACGTGAAAAGTTCCTCGCCGGAATTTGGTAGTCAACGTACCTTTGGTTCCAGCGTGGCACATGCGCGAAGCAAAAAGAAATTACGGTCGATTTTGGGATTTTGGCTATATTTCGGAGTGGTTTGGTAGATGACGGTGGATCAGGGACTCAGATTGATCTAAAATGGCGATCATAACACAACATGATAATCACTTTGAAGTATAGGTAAATTTTCGCGACCGGGTTGTTTTGCTCTACCCAGGCAACGTTTCTGTGCTCCGATTGCCTTCAAATTTGCACAGAATGTACCTTGGGATTCTAGCTATCACATATTAAAAATAGAAGAGTATTGGATTCCGATGGGATTCTAGCTATCACATATTAAAAATAGAAGAGTGTTGGATTCCGAGAACGTTCAAAATAAATTCAAAACCCACCCCCAACAATCAAAGGTTTTTTGCTTAAAAAATTGCCGTATTTTATCGAATTTTTATTGTTCTTGATATCTGAGGATTTTCTCAATTTAATATGTGATAAATATCATCGCGGCGCAGCCAACCGCTAGAAATTCCAGAGATTTGGACCACCGGAAGGATGCCTCAGCAGTCAAAAAAGGTCAAAATAGGCGATTTCGGTTTCTAGTGTTGATACATCGTTACGGTCATTTTAAAAAATTGTCTTTTAAGGATAATGTGTATAGTACCAATACCTATCACATAAGGAAGAGGCGATAAAATCTCTTAGCATTTGCAATTTCAAAATTAATTAAAACCAATATTAAATTCCGAAAATCGTTTTTTTGCTAAAACTCTTTTTTTTAATCGGATCAAAATGGGAGTAAGGCACAGAGTCCGAGGTGGTAATGGGCGTATTGTGTCCAAATTTCATGGTTTTCGGACAATCGGTGCCGGTGTCACGGCGAAATTCCACTTTTTTCCCCTCATGGAAGCCGTAAATTGACTTGAAGCCAGGGTCCTTGAAGTTGTACAGCTGCACCCGGTGACCGATATTTATTTAACGGGGAATAAGTGATAATTCATATTATAGCAGTAAATAATTAAAATATTTCATAGGGATTATAATAATATGTATATCTTGTCTGGGTACAGGGTTAAAACCAATATTAAATTCCGAAAATCGTTTTTTTGCTAAAACTCTTTTTTTTTTTAATGGGATCGAAATGGGGGTAAGGCACAGAGTCCGGGGTGGTAATGGGCGTATTGTGTCCAAATTTCATGGTTTTCGGACAATCGGTGACGGTGTCACGGCGAAATTCCACTTTTTTTCCCCTCATGAAGCCGTAAATTGACTTCGAAAAAAAACGACGAAAGGCAGGTGACAAGAACAAACGACTTGAACGAATGCAGGTATCACCTTGAAATTTTCAGGGTACCTAGGTACCAACGTGAAAAGTTGCTCGCCGGAATTTAGTACTCATGGTACCTTTGGTTCTAGCGTAGCGCATGCGCGAAGTCAAATCCAGCTAAACTCGAAAACAACCTTGTCGGCACGGAAAACATCAAAGGAGAAATTCGAATTTTTGAAATATTCAAATACCAAACGTTCGACCATGATCCAGGCTATCCTGGAGACATATTCTCTAGGTCACGACCAATTGTATATGTTTTCAAGCCCATAAGTGTGGATTTTTCACTAATTGTCATTTTCAATTCAAAATGGCGTCCATCATTTGCCGGAAATCAAAATTGTGTTATCTACCGTTTTTCGGCTTTCCTTCAAGGATTCGGAAAATATAATTGCCTTGTCTGTAAGTAAAATATCAAAAAAGCCTTATGTAATTTTCACATTTCAAGATGGTGGCATTTCCGGTTTGAGCTACAAACTCAATTTTTTGTGTACGAATCAGTAGTGTCGTAGCTAGTAAAGAAAAAAAAATCAAGGCAATCTGACCTATATTTCGTCGATTTTTTTGAAAACTTTGATCCTTAATTTCATCAAGGGGAGATAATTTAGAAAATTTCTAATGATATTTTTGAAGTCGCATTGATAAGATCTACTTACATTCTAAATTTCATGAAAATCGTGCAACTATTAAAAAAGTTTTCAAATTGATCTCAACTTCCGGTTCAAAATCACAGCGACGAATTTTCGAAATTCGAAAATTCGAAATTGCAGATTTTAAGTAAATGTTTCAAGGCACCCCTCAAAAAAAGAATTAGTAAAATAGGTCAAATAGTAACAAAGTTACAGTAATGTAGGTCAAATGAATTTGTTCGTAAAATTCGGTGATTTCGGATTCGAAAAACGATTTGAAAATATATTTAATCAACATTCGCACCCCATTTTTGGGGGGGTAGGTCAAAGTTTCAGATTGATCCTATGGTTAGATTCTGAGAAATCCGATTTGTAGAAATGACACAACAAAAAAAAAAATAATAATAGGAACAAGTGGTATCAGATGCCTCAGAGAGAATATTCAAATGCTCCTTGTGATACGTTTGTAACACAATTATAACCTAATGTATTACACGGGAGTGGAGTGGGTGGGTCGGGGGGCTTTTCGATTGGCAGGGGACTATTAAAATGGGTAAGCAGAGATAAGCAATTTGATGAAACTTTGTGTATAGTTTCATTACATTAGTACCTTGACCATATTACCTTGACCAAGTTCGACAATGAGCATTCTCTTAGTCAGGATAAGCAAAGCAACTTGATTGGCCGGGACTTTGAATTGGTTGATGCTTTGGGGTATGATAACTTTGGTTATAATGAAGTACTGGAACATAACAACCCAGCTTTTAATTGAGCTAGAATGTTTAAACTTGGTGTAGATGTTCATCAGGTCTTGACTGAACATTTTGAGCTGCAGCTTGGCAATTTCATTGGTCGATGCTTTGGGACAAGATAACCTTGATTTCTATCTGACAGAGAGTGATGAAATTTACAGTATAGTTTGATTGCTCGATACTTTTGAAAAAAATATGAAAGTGCGATTAATTAATGTGTCATCTTTTACTTTGGGGTTTTGGCGGGAGACATCAGCCATACTGTTTGCTTGTTTAATATCCCCTATACAATATACGCTCGACCTCATTACCCGAACTGGGGTAGAAAAGTGGGATCTTTGACAATGAGGCAATGAACTTGTACATTCTTTTGCAGCTGCACAAGAGGGAACATCAACGCCGGATTAACCATGGTGGTGGGGAGGGGGGCTGATACCGACCGTGAAGCCCCGCAAGGGGGTCGGGTCAGGGGGTTCTCCCGCTAAGAAATTGTAATTGGAGGCCGAAAACGTGATTTCATGGCATTTCAGGCACTTGTGTCGGAGCCATTTAGAAATACCTCCCCCAGAAAAATAAAATTCTGCCACAAAATTAGCCACAATCCATGCGGGTGCTGTGAAATTTCTAGAGGAGGGAGCTGGAACCCATGAGCCCGTTAAATTCGCCACTGTAAATGAGCAGAGCTACATCAAACCTAATTTTGAGTCCCTCAGTGATAAATAACTTGATTCAAAATCGTATTATAGCCCCAACGACGATTTGATGAATGGAGACCGTAACGTTACGACAAAGTCTAACACTGTAAGTACCAAATAGTCATACGAGATATGTGCATCTCATCAAATTCAGCTTATACCATACCCACAATAATGTTACGGAGTCAGTGAGTTCAAGTTAGACAATACGCTGACCATGCTTATAATATAAAATCTGTCAATGACAGCTGATTCATTGTTTAGTTTTTTATATGATATATTTAATATCAATAATATATGTATATGCATGCTTTATTTTACTTTACACGACCTCTAAAAATGCCCCAAATCGTAAAAATACGACTTTTTGGATTTCGATCTCCTTTTTTCGGCTACCCCGGACATTTTCAAAAAATGATACAATGATTTCACACAACAGGCCAGCTATTAGCCTCTCGATTGACAAGAGTTTCATCGCCCTCCATTCATTATAACCAATGTCATCGTGCCCTAAAGAATCAACAAATCAGCTTGCTTACCCTAGGCAAAAAATGCTCATCTTTGAACTCAATCATGACATTGACCTAGTGAACGCCTACACCAAGTTTGAACATTCTAGCTTAATTAGAAGGATAGTTCTTGTGTTCCAAAGTCCCGGCCCTTCAAATTGCTTCTATTTTTCATTTTCAATTCAAAATGGTGACCATCACGTGACCGAAATCAAAATTCTGATCCGATAGATTTTTAGGCATTCCTTCCAGGATTCCGAAAATATGACGCCCGAGTCTGTAAGTAAAATAGCAAAAAAGCCTTTTTGATTTTTCACGTTTAAAGATGGTGGCACTTCCGGTTCGATCGACAAACTCCATATTTTGTGTACGAATCAGTAATTACTTGTCTAGTATCGAATTTTTTTTTTAGGTCATTCTGACCTATATTTCGACGATTTTTTTTGAAAACTTTGATCCTTAATTTCACCAAGGGGAGATAATTTAGAAAATTCCCAAGGACATCATTGAGGTCGCATTGGCAAGATCTACTAACATTCTAAATTTCACGAAAATCGCACAACTATTAAAGAAGTTGTCAAATTGGTAATAACTTCCGGTTCGAAATGACAGCGACGAATTTTCGAAATGCCAAAATCCGAAATTGCAGATTTGAAGTAAATGTTTCAAGATACTCAAAGAAAAAAGAATTAGTAAAATAGGTCAAATAGTCACAAAGTTACAGCATTGTAGGTCAAATGCATTCCTTCGTAAAATTCGGTGATTTCGGATTCGTAAAACGTTTTGAAAATATATTTAATCAACAGCCACCACCCATTTTTGGGGGGATAGGTAAAAGTTTCAGAACGATCCTATGGTTAGATTCTGAGAAATCCGATTTGTGGACAAAACACAAAAAAAAAATAACAATAATAATCTTAACAGAAACAATAAGCTTTCATATGTAATATGAAAGCTTAATAATCTTAACAGAAACAATAAGCTTTCATATGTAATATGAAAGCTTAATAATAGGAAAAATGAGCAGAGCTACATCAAACCTAATTTTGAGTTCCTCAGTGATAAATAACTTGATTCAAAATCGTATTATAGCCCCAACGACGATTTGATGAATGGAGACCGTAACGTTACGACAAAGTCTAACACTGTAAGTACCAAATAGTCATACGAGATATGTGCATCTCATCAAATTCAGCTTATACCATACCCACAATAATGTTACGGAGTCAGTGAGTTCAAGTTAGACAATACGCTGACCTTCCACTGACCATGCTTATAATATAAAATCTGTCAATGACAGCTGATTCATTGTTTAGTTTTTTATATGATATATTTAATATCAATAATATATGTATATGCATGCTTTTTTTTACTTTACACGACCTTTAAAAATGCCCCAAATCGTAAAAATACGACTTTTTTGATTTCGATCTCCTTTTTTCGGCTACCCCGGACATTTTCAAAAAATGATACAATGATTTCACACAACAGGCCAACTATTAGCCTCTCGATTGACAAGAGTTTCATCGCCCTCCATTCATTATAACCAATGTCATTGTGCCCTAAAGAATCAACAAATCAGCTTGCTTATCTCTGCTTACCCTAGGCAAAAAATGCTCATCTTTGAACTCAATCATGACATTGACCTAGTGAACGCCTACACCAAGTTTGATAGATAGATAGAAATGGGGTTTAACGTCCACTCGACACAAACTAGGTCATTTCGGGACTAACATATGGTTTAATTTTATTTCAATAATTCGCTTGCGCGTAGGGGTCTTTAGCAGTGGGAGGAAATCGGAGGACCCGGAGAAAACCCACGAGGTTGGACAGGCGACCCTACTCCTTGTCACGTACAACCGGGGATTCGAAACCACGCCAGTCGACTCAATGACAGACTTTATGATACAGCGCGTGCACGCTAACCATTCAGCCATCCAACCCCCCTACACCAAGTTTGAACATTCTAGCTTAATTAGAAGGCCCTTCAAATTGCTTCTATTTTTCATTTTCAATTCAAAATGGTGACCATCACGTGACCGAAATCAAAATTCTGATCCGATAGATTTTTAGGCATTCCTTCCAGGATTCCGAAAATATGACGCCCGAGTCTGTAAGTAAAATAGCAAAAAAGCCTTTTTGATTTTTCACGTTTAAAGATGGTGGCACTTCCGGTTCGATCGACAAACTCCATATTTTGTGTACGAATCAGTAATTACTTGTCTAGTATCGAATTTTTTTTTTAGGTCATTCTGACCTATATTTCGACGATTTTTTTGAAAACTTTGATCCTTAATTTCACCAAGGGGAAATAATTGAGAAAATTTCCAAGGACATCATTGAAGTCGCATTGGCAAGATCTACTAACATTCTAAATTTCACGAAAATCGCACAACTATTAAAGAAGTTGTCAAATTGGTAATAACTTCCGGTTCGAAATGACAGCGACGAATTTTCGAAATGACAGCGACGAATTTTCGAAATGCCAAAATCCGAAATTGCAGATTTGAAGTAAATTTTTCAAGATACTCAAAGAAAAAAGAATTAGTAAAATAGGTCAAATAGTCACAAAGTTACAGCATTGTAGGTCAAATGCATTCCTTTGTAAAATTCGGTGATTTCGGATTCGTAAAACGTTTTGAAAATATATTTAATCAACAGCCACCACCCATTTTTGGGGGGATAGGTAAAAGTTTCAGAACGATCCTATGGTTAGATTCTGAGAAATCCGATTTGTGGACAAAACACACAAAAAAAATAACAATAATAATCTTAACAGAAACAATAAGCTTTCATATGTAATATGAAAGCTTAATAATAATAGGAATTAGACAATACGCTGACCTTCCACTGACCATGCTTATAATATAAAATCTGTCAATGACAGCTGATTCATTGTTTAGTTTTTTATATGATATATTTAATATCAATAATATATGTATGTGCATGCTTTATTTTACTTTACACGACCTCTAAAAATGCCCCAAATCGTAAAAATACGACTTTTTGGATTTCGATCTCCTTTTTTCGGCTACCCCGGACATTTTCAAAAAATGATACAATGATTTCACACAACAGGCCAGCTATTAGCCTCTCGATTGACAACAGTTTCATCGCCCTCCATTCATTATAACCAATGTCATCGTGCCCTAAAGAATCAACAAATCAGCTTGCTTATCTCTGCTTACCCTAGGCAAAAAATGCTCATCTTTGAACTCAATCATGACATTGACCTAGTGAACGCCTACACCACGTTTGAACATTCTAGCTTAATTAGAAGGAGAGTTCTTGTGTTCCAAAGTCCCGGCCCTTCAAATTGCTTCTATTTTTCATTTTCAATTCAAAATGGTGACCATCACGTGACCGAAATCAAAATTCTGATCCGATAGATTTTTAGGCATTCCTTCCAGGATTCCGAAAATATGACGCCCGAGTCTGTAAGTAAAATAGCAAAAAAGCCTTTTTGATTTTTCACGTTTAAAGATGGTGGCACTTCCGGTTCGATCGACAAACTCCATATTTTGTGTACGAATCAGTAATTACTTGTCTAGTATCAAATTTTTTTTTAGGTCATTCTGACCTATATTTCGACGATTTTTTTGAAAACTTTGATCCTTAATTTCACCAAGGGGAGATAATTTAGAAAATTTCCAAGGACATCATTGAAGTCGCATTGGCAAGATCTACTAACATTCTAAATTTCACGAAAATCGCACAACTATTAAAGAAGTTGTCAAATTGGTAATAACTTCCGGTTCGAAATGACAGCGACGAATTTTCGAAATGCCAAAATCCGAAAATGCAGATTTGAAGTAAATGTTTCAAGATACTCAAAGAAAAAAGAATGAGTAAAATAGGTCAAATAGTCACAAAGTTACAGCATTGTAGGTCAAATGCATTCCTTCGTAAAATTCGGTGATTTCTGATTCGTAAAACGTTTTGAAAATATATTTAATCAACAGCCACCACCCATTTTTGGGGGGATAGGTAAAAGTTTCAGAACGATCCTATGGTTAGATTCTGAGAAATCCGATTTGTGGACAAAACACACAAAAAAAAATAACAACTAGATCTGCTAAGCAGATATGAAAGCTTTCATATTCACAGTCACTGTCACATGTCATAGAAATAATATGAACAGAAAAAAAAAATCATTATAATGAGTAAAAATTTGGTGAAGTTAATTCGATTTTTCACTGGTAAATAATTAAATAGACAAGTGGCATAACTTGACCCGCATCCCATCAGCTATCCTGAAAAATGCTGGAAAAATTAAACAAGTAAATTGTGTTTAGTACTGGGTTAATTAAGACAGGCATATGCCTTTGCTATACAGGATGACATGAGGGAAATTTAGCTTGGGAGGTGTAGGCCTGCAGCCAAAATTTCTAGCTAGCTTAGAAACACAACTCCGCTACACGGTCTTCCATAAAAGAAAAACTATACATTTTTGGAAAGCTTATGATGCCAGGAAGACAAAATCTGGGAGTTCCAAGCAAAATGTTTGCAATTTATTGATTTAGGGCCAGATGAAATTCGTCAAAATTGTCAAATAAATGCTATTTGTGTACTAACAATTCTGAAGTTGACATAAAATTAAATAGTTGGTAAAACACCTCATGCCTTCATCCTTGGCAATGAACAGTTTATTGGACAGATTTTGATGTAAATAAAAATGCTCAAAACACAAATGTCATGGGTGAATAAAGAATTGTGGAAATCCATTAACGGTAAAAAAGAATTATCTCCCTTTCTGTCAAATGCCTGTAATTGATAGACTATCAGGTCTTGTATGAATCATAAGACCAGGTGTGGGCAAACAAGCCCAATAATTATTTTGTTTGTTGGATCTCAAGGGCCTGTTAGGGTTGGTTGTTGGATGTTTGCTCCGAAATTATCGCTTGTATGGAACATGCTAGAGTCGATTTGTAGCATATTCTAGCCAGGGGATATGTTTGACAGTAGTTGAGTGATATGCTTTTGAAATAATGGAGATCAGTACCACTTTATAAGCATTGAATCACATGATTTTTTTCCACTAAGATAAACATTCTAAACCCACATACATGTTCCCTTTCAATTAGCCACTACAGTATTTTTACAACTGTACATGTAGCTGTGAACTACTATTTCGGATATGATTAATGGTCAAATTACAAACATACATGTAGATATAAGTTAAAAAAAATAATTGTGTATCTGGGCTGGAATGAAGGGAAAGGTTAGAAAACAGGATGAAGAGTTGTGAAATTATTTATTAAAGTGAAACAATCATTGAAAATCAAAATTAAACAGTTACTCTGCACATCAAATGTCATCAAAGTTAATCTTCATTATCATCATCACTGTCACTAAATGTATTAACATCAAATTCGGTCTCTTTAACAATTTTTTTTTCATTTTCACATTGACTACACATGCACAGGTCTGTACAAGAAAGGGGGGTTGGGATGGCCTAGAGTGCCGCGCTTCGACCTCTAGCTGGTCGGTCACCTCTGGCTTGTGGCTGTGGCTTTGATCCCAGGTGTGAGCGTATGTGGCATGGAGATAGAGGCGTCTTCTCAACCTCGTGGGTTTCCTCCGGGCACTCCGGTTTCCTCTCACTGCTAAAGACCCATACGCGCAAGCGAATTATTGAAATAAAATTGAAACCGTATGTTAGTCCCAAAATGACCTAGTTTGTGTTGAGTGGACGTTAAACCCCATTTCTCTCTCTCTCTGTACAAGACAACTTTGCTGGCCATTTATGATTCTTTCTCTTATGACATCTTCACAGAATATATTGTATGTGGTTTAATATTCGACGGAGGGCTAGTCATCTTTGCTGAAAAATATAAATAAACATATACATGTACACAATTAAAACAAAATTCTGGAGCTTGGTTTACTCTCATTAATTATTATAATTATTCTTACATTGTTTGTATTCTATTTTAATAATGAACATTAAAACATGCTAATATTTGTTCATCCTTGCTGTATTGGGTTGGATGGCCGAATGGTTAGTGTGTGCATGCTGTATCATACGGCCTGCCATTAAGTCAACTGGCGTGGTCTCGAATCCCTGGTTGTACGTGGCAAGGAGTAGGGTCACCTGTCCATACTCCTGATTTTCTCCGGGTACTCTGGTTTCCCCCCACTGCTAAAGACCCCTACGCGCAAGCAAATTATTGAAATAAAATTAAACCATATGTTAGTCCCGAAATGACCTTGTTTGTGTTGAGTGGACGTTAAACCCATTTCTCTCTAATTATGTTTTGCATACAATGTATAAATACAAATGTAAAGGATGTAACTTTAAAATAGAAGAAAATCAAATATTTTTAATATTAAACAATTGCTTTGTTCTTATACTTCTACAATCATTCTCATGTTGTTCATTTTGCCATATTTTTGTTTATTCATTCATATGTCTTCTATATAATGATGCATAGTATAGTACACTATGTTAAAAAAATACTAGAAATGTATGTTTCTTTATCACCAAATGATTTATGTAAGTTGTGAAGTAAAACAGTTGAACATTAAATCCCATTTCAATTTATTTGCATGAGGTGAAGAGAAATAATGGTATTGAACAATTGACTATTCATGAAAGATACTAAAGAGAACTTTATTAATTTATACATACTTTTGCTAATTTTATTGTTATATCTTGGTAGTAACATACCAATATAAATAGTAATATTGTTTCTAGATGAAGACTATTATAATTGAAATGAAATGGGATTTCACATCATAATGCTATGCACGGACTGGGCTAATAATGACAAAAAACTACAATGAATACAATAGTATAAAATGTTGCTATGAAATTAAATAAATGTTGTATACAATAATTAACCGGTTTAATACTATATTATACATAAAATTGAATGAAATTCAATGTTTACTATTTTGCTTTATACATGAATATCACAGGTCAAATTATTGAAATAAATAATGCAAATAGATTATGATTTGAAACATCTTGTATGTCATTGTTCTATTTGTTATATAAGACTACATGATATAAACTTTTTGATAAGCCTCTTTTATCATATTTTGAACCAATGGAATAAAGAGCAAAGACCTAGAATATATTGTAAATATAATCAAGTTTTTGATCAACTGATCAAAGGAAAATATTGCGAATAAATTTGTTGTACTGCTATTGTAAAGAAATCATCATTGTTTTATTTGATATTTAGAATACACATAATCGTGTATATATTTGAAGTTAAGAGCAATTATGATTAGTGATACCTGTATGACCAACTCTCAAAAGATAATCTCATTAAACCAAGTACTTTTTTTCATTTGTATTAGTTGATTTATACTGAATAAAGATAACACAAACAAACAAAAATGAGTTGGCTGTGTGAACACCTCAATGACAAGTGGTATCAGATGCCTCAGAGAGAATATTCAAATGCTCCTTGTGATACGTTTGTAACACAATTATAACCTAATGTATTACACGGGAGTGGAGTGGGTGGGTCGGGGGGCTTTTCGATTGGCAGGGGACTATTAAAATGGGTAAGCAGAGATAAGCAATTTGATGAAACTTTGTGTATAGTTTCATTACATTAGTACCTTGACCATATTACCTTGACCAAGTTCGACAATGAGCATTCTCTTAGTCAGGATAAGCAAAGCAACTTGATTGGCCGGGACTTTGAATTGGTTGATGCTTTGGGGTATGATAACTTTGGTTATAATGAAGTACTGGAACATAACAACCCAGCTTTTAATTGAGCTAGAATGTTTAAACTTGGTGTAGATGTTCATCAGGTCTTGACTGAACATTTTGAGCTACAGCTTGGCAATTTCATTGGTCGATGCTTTGGGACAAGATAACCTTGATTTCTATCTGACAGAGAGTGATGAAATTTACAGTATAGTTTGATTGCTCGATACTTTTGAAAAAAATATGAAAGTGCGATTAATTAATGTGTCATCTTTTACTTTGGGGTTTTGGCGGGAGACATCATCCATACTGTTTGCTTGTTTAATATCCCCTATACAATATACGCTCGACCTCATTACCCGAACTGGGGTAGAAAAGTGGGATCTTTGACAATGAGGCAATGAACTTGTACATTCTTTTGCAGCTGCACAAGAGGGAACATCAACGCCGGATTAACCATGGTGGTGGGGAGGGGGGCTGATACCGACCGTGAAGCCCCGCAAGGGGGTCGGGTCAGGGGGTTCTCCCGCTAAGAAATTTTAATTGGAGGCCGAAAACGTGATTTCATGGCATTTCAGGCACTTGTGTCGGAGCCATTTAGAAGTACCTCCCCCAGAAAAATAAAATTCTGCCACAAAATTAGCCACAATCCATGCGGGTGCTAAATGAGCAGAGCTACATCAAACCTAATTTTGAGTCCCTCAGTGATAAATAACTTGATTCAAAATCGTATTATAGCCCCAACGACGATTTGATGAATGGAGACCGTAACGTTACGACAAAGTCTAACACTGTAAGTACCAAATAGTCATACGAGATATGTGCATCTCATCAAATTCAGCTTATACCATACCCACAATAATGTTACGGAGTCAGTGAGTTCAAGTTAGACAATACGCTGACCTTCCACTGACCATGCTTATAATATAAAATCTGTCAATGACAGCTGATTCATTGTTTAGTTTTTTATATGATATATTTAATATCAATAATATATGTATATGCATGCTTTATTTTACTTTACACGACCTCTAAAAATGCCCCAAATCGTAAAAATACGACTTTTTGGATTTCGATCTCCTTTTTTCGGCTACCCCGGACATTTTCAAAAAATGATACAATGATTTCACACAACAGGCCAGCTATTAGCCTCTCGATTGACAAGAGTTTAATCGCCCTCCATTCATTATAACCAATGTCACGTCACTTCCGGTGCCGTAAGAAACTTTTATATGTAGAAGTAATTTGAGAATTTGCACCAAGTGGGCTTTTCTTTTACACAAATAAGGCAATAAATAATTAACCCAGAACCCATACACTGAAATTAAAATGCGAAAAATCTTAAAAAGTGATCCTGACAAAATTGGTTATTTCTCGGCAAGGGAAGGTGTTAGAAACAATTTTGTGATATCAATATGATCGTATTGATTGATACTATTTGTCCATAGGAATCAAATATCATAATTTTACACCAATAATGAATATCGCTTACTTCAAACAATTACTTGTTTTAGAGGCTAAAAACACAGTTTTTGACAAACTGACGGTACTTCCGGTGATAATGAAAATACTAAATTACTTGTGAAATTTTTATGAAAATCGAATAATAATTGCCACTTTTATGGACCAAAAACTTTGAAAAGTGACCTGCTGAAAATCGCCTATTTCTCCGTAACTGAACAAGTTAGAAAACATGTTGTGATATCTTTATGATCGTATGGGTTCATTCTATTAGTTGATTGGAATCAAATATCATAATTTTGGAAACATTACAAACCAGACTCGTTTGAATAAAATATCTGTTTTGAAGGCTATAAATAAATTTTTGCCCAAATGGCGCCATTTCCGGTGACATTGAAAATGTTAAATTGGTTTGAACTAGTCAAAATTGACATTACGCATCAAATGGTGTCATTTTTATGAAAATCCAATAATAATTGGCTCTTTTACAGGCAAAATAGCGTAAAAAGTGACTCATGCAAAATTGACCATTTCTCGGCAAATACTCATATTACAAACTAATTTTGACATAGATTCTCTTCGTATGGATTAATGCTACAAGTTTATGATAGTTGCGAAGAAATATTTTGAAATATGAAAAGCCTGAAAGGGTTGTAAATAGCTCATTTTTACACCTTTTTTCGCCTTTAAATCGAAATGGCGCAAATACAAAACCAAAATTAAAAAAAGTGAGTCCGACATTTTGTGCGCCTTTTGTAGGGGCATTTATCTTGATCTATCAGATTTGCAAAAATTAACATTTGCTAGTGAAAAGACGTTCCGACTCGACAAAATTGGAGTCTGAAAGCCTAATAATAATAATAATGATAATTTTAGTAAAAACAATAGTCTTTCAGACAAAAGTCTGAAAGCCTAATAATAATTTTAGTAAAAACAATAGTCTTTCAGACAAAAGTCTGAAAGCCTAATAATAATATTAATCTTAGTAATAACAATAGTCTTTCACCGAAAAGACTAATAATAATAAGAAGAAGAATCTTAGTAATAACAATAGTCTTTCACCGAAGGTGATAGCCTAATAATGGCTGAATTAAAGATAGTGGTGGGGTGGGGCGAGTAATGTCAAAATCCGAACAAAAACAATAGTGTTTCACACAAGCTACGCAGTGTGAAACCCTAATAAAAAAAAGTCTATAGTACCCATTCCTACAGAAAACTACAGTGACCCAATTTCCAAATTACAGAATACTACAGTATTCATTCCTATACATAACTATAGAATTTCCTACAAAAAGTGCAATAAAAAAAACCTATAGAATACTATAGTATTTTCCTGTAGAAATTTTGCCATAAATCTGTAGGAAAAACTATAGGATGTGCGCCACAGAAACTGTAGAATATTTGGGGCCGTTATTTCCTACAGGCCCCCAAAATTCTGTAGAATACTATAGAAAATGGGACACGCCCCCCCCCCCCCAAAAAAAAAAAACTCTAAAGGTTTTCTATAGAATTCTACACTGATATACTGTAGGACTTTTGCTAAGGGTGGAGGGGTATTTGAAATATAAATGCGGGGATTTATCCAAAATACCGTAGATGTATACTGAAAAGTAAAGTCAATCCTCTCTTGAAATGTATTTATTATATTTTCGGCGGAATGCATATATAATTAGGGTTTCACATTGCGTAGCTTGTGTGAAACACTATTGTTTTTGTTAAAATTATTAGGGTTTCACACTGCGTAGCTTGTGTGAAACACTATTGTTTTTGTTAAAATTATTATTAGGGTTTCACACTGCGTAGCTTGTGTGAAACACTATTGTTTTTGTTAAAATTATTATTAGGGTTTCACACTGCGTAGCTTGTGTGAAACACTATTGTTTTTGTTAAAATTATTATTCTTATTATTATTATTAGGGTTTCACACTGCGTAGCTTGTGTGAAACACTATTGTTTTTGTTAAAATTATTATTCTTATTATTATTATTCTTCTTTTGTTTTGAGTAGATCTCAGCAACTGATTGTCGGATCGTTACGATTTCTTCGGTTTTATCGGAAAAGTGGGTGTGACTTAGAGGATAAAGCTATTTTGAACGTTCTGCGACAATGCGAAATGTCCGAAATCACCGAAGCTATCGTTTTTAGAAATATTGCAGTAATTTTAACAATAATCATTGGATTTTAACTTTCGATGCATTTTGGCATAGCCGGAGACGGGGCACATAGCTACGCTACTTTTGATTTTTGATTTTCGGCAAATCTTCGCAGATATTAGGCGCTAAATTTAGAAAATTTAAATTTTTACAAAAAACTTTTTTATTTATGAATATTTTTTAATCGTGTTTTACACAAATATAACGAGTCCTCTGACTTGGGCAAAAATGTGAAAATTTTTTGTCTCGGTAATTTTCCTTGGCCCCCATTGGCTAATTCAGTTTTTCAGTCCTAGATTAATTATTTATTGTTCGATTTGTATAAAACAAAGTTCATATGCCCCGTTGTCTCAATTGTCATTTTTTTTGTTACCAATAGTGTTATCTGTCGGCACCGGAAGTGGCGTAAATTGACAAAAAACTACAATTTTGACAGTTAGGTACCATTTTTCGAAAGCAAATATTATTTTTTTCAAATCTGGTATAACTGAAATTGTGCGCCCTTTAAAGGCGCACAAAATGTTGGGACCATTTTTTTTAATTTCGATTCCGTTTTCGGGCTATTTCGATTAAAAGGTGAAAAAAGGTGTAAAATTAAGCTATTTACAACCCATCCAGCGTTTTCATATTTTAAAATATTACTTCGTAACTTTCATAAACTCGTAGCAATAATCTATACGGAGAGAATGTATGTGAAAATTAATTTGTAATATGCGCAGTTGCCGAGAAATGGGCAATTTTGCATGAGTCACTTTTTACGCTAGTTTGCCTGTAAAAGAGTCAATTATTATTCGATTTTCATAAAAGTGACACCATTTGATGTGTAATGTCAATTTTAACTAGGTCAAACCAATTTAACATTTTCAATATCACCGGAAATGACGTAATTTGGGCAAAAATTGTATTTATAGCCTTCGAAACCAGTAATTTATTCAAATGAGTCATATTTGTTATTTGTTTAAAATTTTGATATTTGATTCAAATCAACTAATACAATGAACCCTTACGATCATATAGATATCACAAAATGGTTTCTAACTTGTTCAGTTGCGGAGAAATAGGCAATTTTCAACAGGTCACTTTTTAAGGTTTTTTTGTCAATAAAAGTGTCAATTATTATTCGATTTTCATGAAATTTTCACTGTGTGATACATAATGCCATTTACGATATCATACAAGTAATTTAAGATTTTCATTATCACCGGAAGTAACGTCATTTTGGCAAAAACTGTATTTTTAGCCTTCAAAACAGATATTTTATTCAAATGAATCAGATTTGTAATGTTTTTAAAATTATGATATTTGATTCCAATCAACAAATAGAATGAACTCATTCGATCATACAGATACCTCAAAATGGTTTCTAACTTGTACGGTTGCAGAGAAATAGGCGATTTTCTACAAGTCATTTTTCAAGGTTTTTGGTCTATAAAGGTGGCAATTATTATAGGATTTACATAAAATTTTCAACATGTGATGATGATATTTCTGATTTCATAAACCAATTTAACATTTTCATTATCACCGGAAGTAATGTAATTTTGACAGGATCACTGACATGTAGCAAATGAATTGATTGCTGGATTTGGTTGTTTCTGCGTCCATTTTATTTCATGTGTGCAATGCTTATGTGGAAACCTGTTTAACGGTTTCATTGGTACCGGAAGTGACATAAGTTCAAGGGTAACGTGGCACCGGTGAAACCCGTCATTACTGCTTCGCAGTTCTAGTTCTTCTTTTGTTTTGAGTAGATCTCAGCAACTGATTGTCGGATCGTTACGATTTCTTCGGTTTTATCGGAAAAGTGGGTGTGACTTAGAGGATAAAGCTATTTTGAACGTTCTGCGACAATGCGAAATGTCCGAAATCACCGAAGCTATCGTTTTTAGAAATATTGCAGTAATTTTAACAATAATCATTGGATTTTAACTTTCGATGCATTTTGGCATAGCCGGAGACGGGGCACATAGCTACGCTACTTTTGATTTTTGATTTTCGGCAAATCTTCGCAGATATTAGGCGCTAAATTTAGAAAATTTAAATTTTTACAAAAAACTTTTTTATTTATGAATATTTTTTAGTCGTGTTTTACACAAATATAACGAGCCCTCTGACTTGGGCAAAAATGTGAAAATTTTTTGTCTCGGTAATTTTCCTTGGCCCCCATTGGCTAATTCAGTTTTTCAGTCCTAGATTAATTATTTATTGTTCGATTTGTATAAAACAAAGTTCATATGCTCCGTTGTCTCAATTGTCATTTTTTTTGTTACCAATAGTGTTATCTGTCGGCACCGGAAGTGGCGTAAATTGACAAAAAACTACAATTTTGACAGTTAGGTACCATTTTTCGAAAGCAAATATTATTGTTTTCAAATCTGGTATAACTGAAATTGTGCGCCCTTTAAAGGCGCACAAAATGTTGGGACCAGTTTTTTTAATTTCGATTCCGTTTTCGGGCTATTTCGATTAAAAGGTGAAAAAAGGTGTAAAATTAAGCTATTTACAACCCATCCAGCGTTTTCATATTTTAAAATATTACTTCGTAACTTTCATAAACTCGTAGCAATAATCTATACGGAGAGAATGTATGTGAAAATTAATTTGTAATATGCGCAGTTGCCGAGAAATGGGCAATTTTGCATGAGTCACTTTTTACGCTAGTTTGCCTGTAAAAGAGTCAATTATTATTCGATTTTCATAAAAGTGACACCATTTGATGTGTAATGTCAATTTTAACTAGGTCAAACCAAATTAACCCTTTCAATATCAGCGGAAATGACGTAATTTGGGCAAAAATTGTATTTATAGCCTTCGAAACCAGTAATTTATTCAAATGAGTCATATTTGTTATTTGTTTAAAATTTTGATATTTGATTCAAATCAACTAATACAATGACCCCTTACGATCATATAGATATCACAAAATGGTTTCTAACTTGTTCAGTTGCGGAGAAATAAGCAATTTTCAACAGGTCACTTTTTAAGGTTTTTTGTCAATAAAAGTCTCAATTATTATTCGATTTTCATGAAATTTTCACTGTGTGATACATAATGCCATTTACGATTTCATACAAGTAATTTCAGATTTTCATTATCACCGGAAGTAACGTCATTTTGGCAAAAACTGTATTTTTAGCCTTCAAAACAGATATTTTATTCAAATGAATCAGATTTGTAATGTTTTTAAAATTATGATATTTGATTCCAATCAACAAATAGAATGAACTCCTTCGATCATACAGATACCTCAAAATGGTTTCTAACTTGTACGGTTGCAGAGAAATAGGCGATTTTCTACAAGTCATTTTTCAAGGTTTTTGGTCTATAAAGGTGGCAATTATTATAGGATTTACATAAAATTTTCACCATGTGATCATGCTATTTCTGATTTCATAAACCAATTTAACATTTTCATTATCACCGGAAGTAATGTAATTTTGACAGGATCACTGACATGTAGCAAATGAATTGATTGCTGGATTTGGTTGTTTCTGCGTCCATTTTATTTCATGTGTGCAATGCTTATGTGGAAACCTGTTTAACGGTTTCATTGGTACCGGAAGTGACATAAGTTCAAGGGTAACGTGGCACCGGTGAAACCCGTCATTACTGCTTCGCAGTTCTAGTTATTCTTATTATTATTATTCTTCTTTTGTTTTGAGTAGATCTCAGCAACTGATTGTCGGATCGTTACGATTTCTTCGGTTTTATCGGAAAAGTGGGTGTGACTTAGAGGATAAAGCTATTTTGAACGTTCTGCGACAATGCGAAATGTCCGAAATCACCGAAGCTATCGTTTTTAGAAATATTGCAGTAATTTTAACAATAATCATTGGATTTTAACTTTCGATGCATTTTGGCATAGCCGGAGACGGGGCACATAGCTACGCTACTTTTGATTTTTGATTTTCGGCAAATCTTCGCAGATATTAGGCGCTAAATTTAGAAAATTTAAATTTTTACAAAAAACTTTTTTATTTATGAATATTTTTTAATCGTGTTTTACACAAATATAACGAGTCCTCTGACTTGGGCAAAAATGTGAAAATTTTTTGTCTCGGTAATTTTCCTTGGCCCCCATTGGCTAATTCAGTTTTTCAGTCCTAGATTAATTATTTATTGTTCGATTTGTATAAAACAAAGTTCATATGCCCCGTTGTCTCAATTGTCATTTTTTTTGTTACCAATAGTGTTATCTGTCGGCACCGGAAGTGGCGTAAATTGACAAAAAACTACAATTTTGACAGTTAGGTACCATTTTTCGAAAGCAAATATTATTTTTTTCAAATCTGGTATAACTGAAATTGTGCGCCCTTTAAAGGCGCACAAAATGTTGGGACCATTTTTTTTAATTTCGATTCCGTTTTCGGGCTATTTCGATTAAAAGGTGAAAAAAGGTGTAAAATTAAGCTATTTACAACCCATCCAGCGTTTTCATATTTTAAAATATTACTTCGTAACTTTCATAAACTCGTAGCAATAATCTATACGGAGAGAATGTATGTGAAAATTAATTTGTAATATGCGCAGTTGCCGAGAAATGGGCAATTTTGCATGAGTCACTTTTTACGCTAGTTTGCCTGTAAAAGAGTCAATTATTATTCGATTTTCATAAAAGTGACACCATTTGATGTGTAATGTCAATTTTAACTAGGTCAAACCAATTTAACATTTTCAATATCACCGGAAATGACGTAATTTGGGCAAAAATTGTATTTATAGCCTTCGAAACCAGTAATTTATTCAAATGAGTCATATTTGTTATTTGTTTAAAATTTTGATATTTGATTCAAATCAACTAATACAATGAACCCTTACGATCATATAGATATCACAAAATGGTTTCTAACTTGTTCAGTTGCGGAGAAATAGGCAATTTTCAACAGGTCACTTTTTAAGGTTTTTTTGTCAATAAAAGTGTCAATTATTATTCGATTTTCATGAAATTTTCACTGTGTGATACATAATGCCATTTACGATATCATACAAGTAATTTAAGATTTTCATTATCACCGGAAGTAACGTCATTTTGGCAAAAACTGTATTTTTAGCCTTCAAAACAGATATTTTATTCAAATGAATCAGATTTGTAATGTTTTTAAAATTATGATATTTGATTCCAATCAACAAATAGAATGAACTCATTCGATCATACAGATACCTCAAAATGGTTTCTAACTTGTACGGTTGCAGAGAAATAGGCGATTTTCTACAAGTCATTTTTCAAGGTTTTTGGTCTATAAAGGTGGCAATTATTATAGGATTTACATAAAATTTTCAACATGTGATGATGCTATTTCTGATTTCATAAACCAATTTAACATTTTCATTATCACCGGAAGTAATGTAATTTTGACAGGATCACTGACATGTAGCAAATGAATTGATTGCTGGATTTGGTTGTTTCTGCGTCCATTTTATTTCATGTGTGCAATGCTTATGTGGAAACCTGTTTAACGGTTTCATTGGTACCGGAAGTGACATAAGTTCAAGGGTAACGTGGCACCGGTGAAACCCGTCATTACTGCTTCGCAGTTCTAGTTCTTATTATTATTATTCTTCTTTTGTTTTGAGTAGATCTCAGCAACTACTTGTCGCATCGTTACGATTTCTTCGGTTTTACTGGGAAAGTGGGTGTGACTTAGAGGATAAAGCTATTTTGAACGTTCTGCGACAATGCGAAATGTCCGAAATCACCGAAGTTATCGTTTTTACAAATATTGCGGTAATTTTAACAATAATCATGGGATTTTAACTTTCGATACATTTTGGCATAGCTGGAGACAGGGCACATAGCTGCGCTACTTTTGATTTTTGATTTTCGGCAAATCTTCGCAGATATTAGGCGCTAAATTTAGAAAATTTAAATTTTTACAAAAAACTTTTTTATTTATGAATATTTTTTAGTCGTGTTTTACACAAATATAACGAGCCCTCTGACTTGGGCAAAAATGTGAAAAATTTTTGTCTCGGTAATTTTCCTTGGCCCCCATTGGCTAATTCAGTTTTTCAGTCCTAGATTAATTATTTATTGTTCGATTTGTATAAAACACAGTTCATATGCTCCGTTGTCTCAATTGTCATTTTTTTTGTTACCAATAGTGTTATCTGTCGGCACCGGAAGTGGCGTAAATTGACAAAAAACTACAATTTTGACAGTTAGGTACCATTTTTCGAAAGCAAATATTATTGTTTTCAAATCTGGTATAACTGAAATTGTGCGCCCTTTAAAGGCGCACAAAATGTTGGGACCAGTTTTTTTAATTTCGATTCCGTTTTCGGGCTATTTCGATTAAAAGGTGAAAAAAGGTGTAAAATTAAGCTATTTACAACCCATCCAGCGTTTTCATATTTTAAAATATTACTTCGTAACTTTCATAAACTCGTAGCAATAATCTATACGGAGAGAATGTATGTGAAAATTAATTTGTAATATGCGCAGTTGCCGAGAAATGGGCAATTTTGCATGAGTCACTTTTTACGCTAGTTTGCCTGTAAAAGAGTCAATTATTATTCGATTTTCATAAAAGTGACACCATTTGATGTGTAATGTCAATTTTAACTAGGTCAAACCAAATTAACCCTTTCAATATCACCGGAAATGACGTAATTTGGGCAAAAATTGTATTTATAGCCTTCGAAACCAGTAATTTATTCAAATGAGTCATATTTGTTATTTGTTTAAAATTTTGATATTTGATTCAAATCAACTAATACAATGACCCCTTACGATCATATAGATATCACAAAATGGTTTCTAACTTGTTCAGTTGCGGAGAAATAAGCAATTTTCAACAGGTCACTTTTTAAGGTTTTTTGTCAATAAAAGTCTCAATTATTATTCGATTTTCATGAAATTTTCACTGTGTGATACATAATGCCATTTACGATTTCATACAAGTAATTTCAGATTTTCATTATCACCGGAAGTAACGTCATTTTGGCAAAAACTGTATTTTTAGCCTTCAAAACAGATATTTTATTCAAATGAATCAGATTTGTAATGTTTTTAAAATTATGATATTTGATTCCAATCAACAAATAGAATGAACTCCTTCGATCATACATATACCTCAAAATGGTTTCTAACTTGTACGGTTGCAGAGAAATAGGCGATTTTCTACAAGTCATTTTTCAAGGTTTTTGGTCTATAAAGGTGGCAATTATTATAGGATTTACATAAAATTTTCACCATGTGATGATGCTATTTCTGATTTCATAAACCAATTTAACATTTTCATTATCACCGGAAGTAATGTAATTTTGACAGGATCACTGACATGTAGCAAATGAATTGATTGCTGGATTTGGTTGTTTCTGCGTCCATTTTATTTCATGTGTGCAATGCTTATGTGGAAACCTGTTTAACGGTTTCATTGGTACCGGAAGTGACATAAGTTCAAGGGTAACGTGGCACCGGTGAAACCCGTCATTACTGCTTCGCAGTTCTAGTTCTTATTATTATTATTCTTCTTTTGTTTTGAGTAGATCTCAGCAACTGATTGTCGGATCGTTACGATTTCTTCGGTTTTATCGGAAAAGTGGGTGTGACTTAGAGGATAAAGCTATTTTGAACGTTCTGCGACAATGCGAAATGTCCGAAATCACCGAAGCTATCGTTTTTAGAAATATTGCAGTAATTTTAACAATAATCATTGGATTTTAACTTTCGATGCATTTTGGCATAGCCGGAGACGGGGCACATAGCTACGCTACTTTTGATTTTTGATTTTCGGCAAATCTTCGCAGATATTAGGCGCTAAATTTAGAAAATTTAAATTTTTACAAAAAACTTTTTTATTTATGAATATTTTTTAATCGTGTTTTACACAAATATAACGAGTCCTCTGACTTGGGCAAAAATGTGAAAATTTTTTGTCTCGGTAATTTTCCTTGGCCCCCATTGGCTAATTCAGTTTTTCAGTCCTAGATTAATTATTTATTGTTCGATTTGTATAAAACAAAGTTCATATGCCCCGTTGTCTCAATTGTCATTTTTTTTGTTACCAATAGTGTTATCTGTCGGCACCGGAAGTGGCGTAAATTGACAAAAAACTACAATTTTGACAGTTAGGTACCATTTTTCGAAAGCAAATATTATTTTTTTCAAATCTGGTATAACTGAAATTGTGCGCCCTTTAAAGGCGCACAAAATGTTGGGACCATTTTTTTTAATTTCGATTCCGTTTTCGGGCTATTTCGATTAAAAGGTGAAAAAAGGTGTAAAATTAAGCTATTTACAACCCATTCAGCGTTTTCATATTTTAAAATATTACTTCGTAACTTTCATAAACTCGTAGCAATAATCTATACGGAGAGAATGTATGTGAAAATTAATTTGTAATATGCGCAGTTGCCGAGAAATGGGCAATTTTGCATGAGTCACTTTTTACGCTAGTTTGCCTGTAAAAGAGTCAATTATTATTCGATTTTCATAAAAGTGACACCATTTGATGTGTAATGTCAATTTTAACTAGGTCAAACCAATTTAACATTTTCAATATCACCGGAAATGACGTAATTTGGGCAAAAATTGTATTTATAGCCTTCGAAACCAGTAATTTATTCAAATGAGTCATATTTGTTATTTGTTTAAAATTTTGATATTTGATTCAAATCAACTAATACAATGAACCCTTACGATCATATAGATATCACAAAATGGTTTCTAACTTGTTCAGTTGCGGAGAAATAGGCAATTTTCAACAGGTCACTTTTTAAGGTTTTTTTGTCAAAAAAAGTGTCAATTATTATTCGATTTTCATGAAATTTTCACTGTGATACATAATGCCATTTACGATATCATACAAGTAATTTAAGATTTTCATTATCACCGGAAGTAGCGTCATTTTGGCAAAAACTGTATTTTTAGCCTTCAAAACAGATATTTTATTCAAATGAATCAGATTTGTAATGTTTTTAAAATTATGATATTTGATTCCAATCAACAAATAGAATGAACTCATTCGATCATACAGATACCTCAAAATGGTTTCTAACTTGTACGGTTGCAGAGAAATAGGCGATTTTCTACAAGTCATTTTTCAAGGTTTTTGGTCTATAAAGGTGGCAATTATTATAGGATTTACATAAAATTTTCAACATGTGATGATGCTATTTCTGATTTCATAAACCAATTTAACATTTTCATTATCACCGGAAGTAATGTAATTTTGACAGGATCACTGACATGTAGCAAATGAATTGATTGCTGGATTTGGTTGTTTCTGCGTCCATTTTATTTCATGTGGCAATGCTTATGTGGAAACCTGTTTAACGGTTTCATTGGTACCGGAAGTGACATAAGTTCAAGGGTAACGTGGCACCGGTGAAACCCGTCATTACTGCTTCGCAGTTCTAGTTCTTATTATTATTATTCTTCTTTTGTTTTGAGTAGATCTCAGCAACTGATTGTCGGATCGTTACGATTTCTTCGGTTTTATCGGAAAAGTGGGTGTGACTTAGAGGATAAAGCTATTTTAAACGTTCTGCGACAATGCGAAATGTCCGAAATCACCGAAGCTATCGTTTTTAGAAATATTGCAGTAATTTTAACAATAATCATTGAATTTTAACTTTCGATGCATTTTGGCATAGCCGGAGACGGGGCACATAGCTACGCTACTTTTGATTTTTGATTTTCGGCAAATCTTCGCAGATATTAGGCGCTAAATTTGGAAAAATTTAAATTTTTACAAAAAACTTTTTTATTTATGAATATTTTTTAGTCGTGTTTTACACAAATATAACGAGTCCTCTGACTTGGGCAAAAATGTGAAAAATGTTTGTCTCGGTAATTTTCCTTGGCCCCCATTGGCTAATTCAGTTTTTCAGTCCTAGATTAATCATTTATTGTTCGATTTGTATAAAACAAAGTTCATATGCTCCGTTGTCTCAATTGTCATTTTTTTTGTTACCAATAGTGTTATCTGTCGGCACCGGAAGTGGCGTAAATTGACAAAAAACTACAATTTTGACAGTTAGGTACCATTTTTCGAAAGCAAATATTATTTTTTTCAAATCTGGTATAACTGAAATTGTGCGCCCTTTAAAGGCGCACAAAATGTTGGGACCAGTTTTTTTAATTTCGATTCCGTTTTCGGGCTATTTCGATTAAAAGGTGAAAAAAGGTGTAAAATTAAGCTATTTACAACCCATCCAGCGTTTTCATATTTTAAAATATTACTTCGTAACTTTCATAAACTCGTAGCAATAATCTATACGGAGAGAATGTATTTAAAAATTAATTTGTAATATGCGCAGTTGCCGAGAAATAGGCAATTATGCATGAGTCACTTTTTACACTAGTTTGCCTGTAAAAGAGTCAATTATTCGATTTTCATAAAAGTGACACCATTTGATGTGCAATGTCAATTTTAACTAGGTCAAACCAATTTAACATTTTCAATATCACCGGAAATGACGTAATTTGGGCAAAAATTGTATTTATAGCCTTCGAAACCAGTAATTTATTCAAATGAGTCATATTTGTTATTTGTTTAAAATTTTGATATTTGATTCAAATCAACTAATACAATGAACCCTTACGATCATATAGATATCACAAAATGGTTTCTAACTTGTTCAGTTGCGGAGAAATAGGCAATTTTCAACAGGTCACTTTTTAAGGTTTTTTGTCAATAAAAGTGTCAATTATTATTCGATTTTCATGAAATTTTCACTGTGTGATACATAATGCCATTTACGATTTCATACAAGTAATTTAAGATTTTCATTATCACCGGAAGTAACGTCATTTTGGCAAAAACTGTATTTTTAGCCTTCAAAACAGATATTTTATTCAAATGAATCAGATTTGCAATGTTTTTAAAATTATGATATTTGATTCCAATCAACAAATAGAATGAACTCATTCGATCATACAGATACCTCAAAATGGTTTCTAACTTGTACGGTTGCAGAGAAATAGGCGATTTTCTACAAGTCATTTTTCAAGGTTTTTGGTCTATAAAGGTGGCAATTATTATAGGATTTACATAAAATTTTCACCATGTGATGATGCTATTTCTGATTTCATAAACCAATTTAACATTTTCATTATCACCGGAAGTAATGTAATTTGTGCAATGCTTATGTGGAAACCTGTTTAACGGTTTCATTGGTACCGGAAGTGACATAAGTTCAAGGGTAACGTGGCACCGGTGAAACCCGTCATTACTGCTTCGCAGTTCTAGTTAGGGTTTCACACTGCGAAGCTTGTGTGAAACACTATTGTTTTTGTTAAAATTATTAGGGTTTCACACTGCGTAGCTTGTGTGAAACACTATTGTTTTTGTTAAAATTATTAGGGTTTCACACTGCGTAGCTTGTGTGAAACACTATTGTTTTTGTTAAAATTATTATTAGGGTTTCACACTGCGTAGCTTGTGTGAAACACTATTGTTTTTGTTAAAATTATTATTCTTATTATTATTATTCTTCTTTTGTTTTGAGTAGATCTCAGCAACTGATTGTCGGATCGTTACGATTTCTTCGGTTTTATCGGAAAAGTGGGTGTGACTTAGAGGATAAAGCTATTTTGAACGTTCTGCGACAATGCGAAATGTCCGAAATCACCGAAGCTATCGTTTTTAGAAATATTGCAGTAATTTTAACAATAATCATTGGATTTTAACTTTCGATGCATTTTGGCATAGCCGGAGACGGGGCACATAGCTACGCTACTTTTGATTTTTGATTTTCGGCAAATCTTCGCAGATATTAGGCGCTAAATTTAGAAAATTTAAATTTTTACAAAAAACTTTTTTATTTATAAATATTTTTTAATCGTGTTTTACACAAATATAACGAGTCCTCTGACTTGGGCAAAAATGTGAAAAATTTTTGTCTCGGTTATTTTCCTTGGCCCCCATTGGCTAATTCAGTTTTTCAGTCCTAGATTAATTATTTATTGTTCGATTTGTATAAAACAAAGTTCATATGCCCCGTTGTCTCAATTGTCATTTTTTTTGTTACCAATAGTGTTATCTGTCGGCACCGGAAGTGGCGTAAATTGACAAAAAACTACAATTTTGACAGTTAGGTACCATTTTTCGAAAGCAAATATTATTTTTTTCAAATCTGGTATAACTGAAATTGTGCGCCCTTTAAAGGCGCACAAAATGTTGGGACCATTTTTTTTAATTTCGATTCCGTTTTCGGGCTATTTCGATTAAAAGGTGAAAAAAGGTGTAAAATTAAGCTATTTACAACCCATTCAGCGTTTTCATATTTTAAAATATTACTTCGTAACTTTCATAAACTCGTAGCAATAATCTATACGGAGAGAATGTATGTGAAAATTAATTTGTAATATGCGCAGTTGCCGAGAAATGGGCAATTTTGCATGAGTCACTTTTTACGCTAGTTTGGCTGTAAAAGAGTCAATTATTATTCGATTTTCATAAAAGTGACACCATTTGATGTGTAATGTCAATTTTAACTAGGTCAAACCAATTTAACATTTTCAATATCACCGGAAATGACGTAATTTGGGCAAAAATTGTATTTATAGCCTTCGAAACCAGTAATTTATTCAAATGAGTCATATTTGTTATTTGTTTAAAATTTTGATATTTGATTCAAATCAACTAATACAATGAACCCTTACGATCATATAGATATCACAAAATGGTTTCTAACTTGTTCAGTTGCGGAGAAATAGGCAATTTTCAACAGGTCACTTTTTAAGGTTTTTTTGTCAAAAAAAGTGTCAATTATTATTCGATTTTCATGAAATTTTCACTGTGTGATACATAATGCCATTTACGATATCATACAAGTAATTTAAGATTTTCATTATCACCGGAAGTAACGTCATTTTGGCAAAAACTGTATTTTTAGCCTTCAAAACAGATATTTTATTCAAATGAATCAGATTTGTAATGTTTTTAAAATTATGATATTTGATTCCAATCAACAAATAGAATGAACTCATTCGATCATACAGATACCTCAAAATGGTTTCTAACTTGTACGGTTGCAGAGAAATAGGCGATTTTCTACAAGTCATTTTTCAAGGTTTTTGGTCTATAAAGGTGGCAATTATTATAGGATTTACATAAAATTTTCAACATGTGATGATGCTATTTCTGATTTCATAAACCAATTTAACATTTTCATTATCACCGGAAGTAATGTAATTTTGACAGGATCACTGACATGTAGCAAATGAATTGATTGCTGGATTTGGTTGTTTCTGCGTCCATTTTATTTCATGTGTGCAATGCTTATGTGGAAACCTGTTTAACGGTTTCATTGGTACCGGAAGTGACATAAGTTCAAGGGTAACGTGGCACCGGTGAAACCCGTCATTACTGCTTCGCAGTTCTAGTTCTTATTATTATTATTCTTCTTTTGTTTTGAGTAGATCTCAGCAACTGATTGTCGGATCGTTACGATTTCTTCGATTTTATCGGAAAAGTGGGTGTGACTTAGAGGATAAAGCTATTTTGAACGTTCTGCGACAATGCGAAATGTCCGAAATCACCGAAGCTATCGTTTTTAGAAATATTGCAGTAATTTTAACAATAATCATTGGATTTTAACTTTCGATGCATTTTGGCATAGCCGGAGACGGGGCACATAGCTACGCTACTTTTGATTTTTGATTTTCGGCAAATCTTCGCAGATATTAGGCGCTAAATTTAGAAAATTTAAATTTTTACAAAAAATTTTTTTATTTATGAATATTTTTTAGTCGTGTTTTACACAAATATAACGAGTCCTCTGACTTGGGCAAAAATGTGAAAAATTTTTGTCTCGGTAATTTTCCTTGGCCCCAATTGGCTAATTCAGTTTTTCAGTCCTAGATTAATTATTTATTGTTCGATTTGTATAAAACAAAGTTCATATGCTCCGTTGTCTCAATTGTCATTTTTTTTGTTCCCAATAGTGTTATCTGTCGGCACCGGAAGTGGCGTAAATTGACAAAAAACTACAATTTTGACAGTTAGGTACCATTTTTCGAAAGCAAATATTATTTTTTTCAAATCTGGTATAACTGAAATTGTGCGCCCTTTAAAGGCGCACAAAATGTTGGAACCAGTTTTTTTAATTTCGATTCCGTTTTCGGGCTATTTCGATTAAAAGGTGAAAAAAGGTGTAAAATTAAGCTATTTACAACCCATCCAGCGTTTTCATATTTTAAAATATTACTTCGTAACTTTCATAAACTCGTAGCAATAATCTATACGGAGAGAATGTATGTGAAAATTAATTTGTAATATGCGCAGTTGCCGAGAAATGGGCAATTTTGCATGAGTCACTTTTTACGCTAGTTTGCCTGTAAAAGAGTCAATTATTATTCGATTTTCATAAAAGTGACACCATTTGATGTGTAATGTCAATTTTAACTAGGTCAAACCAATTTAACATTTTCAATATCACCGGAAATGACGTAATTTGGGCAAAAATTGTATTTATAGCCTTCGAAACCAGTAATTTATTCAAATGAGTCATATTTGTTATTTGTTTAAAATTTTGATATTTGATTCAAATGAACTAATACAATGAACCCTTACGATCATATAGATATCACAAAATGGTTTCTAACTTGTTCAGTTGCGGAGAAATAGGCAATTTTCAACAGGTCACTTTTTAAGGTTTTTTGTCAATAAAAGTGTCAATTATTATTCGATTTTCATGAAATTTTCATTGTGTGATACCTAATGCCATTTACGATTTCATACAAGTAATTTAAGATTTTCATTATCACCGGAAGTAACGTCATTTTGGCAAAAACTGTATTTTTAGCCTTCAAAACAGATATTTTATTCAAATGAATCAGATTTGTAATGTTTTTAAAATTATGATATTTGATTCCAATCAACAAATAGAATGAACTCATTCGATCATACAGATACCTCAAAATGGTTTCTAACTTGTACGGTTGCAGAGAAATAGGCGATTTTCTACAAGTCATTTTTCAAGGTTTTTGGTCTATAAAGGTGGCAATTATTATAGGATTTACATAAAATTTTCAACATGTGATGATGCTATTTCTGATTTCATAAACCAATTTAACATTTTCATTATCACCGGAAGTAATGTAATTTTGACAGGATCACTGACATGTAGCAAATGAATTGGTTGCTGGATTTGGTTGTTTCTGTGTCCATTTTATTTCATGTGTGCAATGCTTATGTGGAAACCTGTTTAACGGTTTCATTGGTACCGGAAGTGACATAAGTTCAAGGGTAACGTGGCACCGGTGAAACCCGTCATTACTGCTTCGCAGTTCTAGTTATTCTTATTATTATTATTCTTCTTTTGTTTTGAGTAGATCTCAGCAACTGATTGTCGGATCGTTACGATTTCTTCGGTTTTATCGGAAAAGTGGGTGTGACTTAGAGGATAAAGCTATTTTGAACGTTCTGCGACAATGCGAAATGTCCGAAATCACCGAAGCTATCGTTTTTAGAAATATTGCAGTAATTTTAACAATAATCATTGGATTTTAACTTTCGATGCATTTTGGCATAGCCGGAGACGGGGCACATAGCTACGCTACTTTTGATTTTTGATTTTCGGCAAATCTTCGCAGATATTAGGCGCTAAATTTAGAAAATTTAAATTTTTACAAAAAACTTTTTTATTTATGAATATTTTTTAATCGTGTTTTACACAAATATAACGAGTCCTCTGACTTGGGCAAAAATGTGAAAATTTTTTGTCTCGGTAATTTTCCTTGGCCCCCATTGGCTAATTCAGTTTTTCAGTCCTAGATTAATTATTTATTGTTCGATTTGTATAAAACAAAGTTCATATGCCCCGTTGTCTCAATTGTCATTTTTTTTGTTACCAATAGTGTTATCTGTCGGCACCGGAAGTGGCGTAAATTGACAAAAAACTACAATTTTGACAGTTAGGTACCATTTTTCGAAAGCAAATATTATTTTTTTCAAATCTGGTATAACTGAAATTGTGCGCCCTTTAAAGGCGCACAAAATGTTGGGACCATTTTTTTTAATTTCGATTCCGTTTTCGGGCTATTTCGATTAAAAGGTGAAAAAAGGTGTAAAATTAAGCTATTTACAACCCATCCAGCGTTTTCATATTTTAAAATATTACTTCGTAACTTTCATAAACTCGTAGCAATAATCTATACGGAGAGAATGTATGTGAAAATTAATTTGTAATATGCGCAGTTGCCGAGAAATGGGCAATTTTGCATGAGTCACTTTTTACGCTAGTTTGCCTGTAAAAGAGTCAATTATTATTCGATTTTCATAAAAGTGACACCATTTGATGTGTAATGTCAATTTTAACTAGGTCAAACCAATTTAACATTTTCAATATCACCGGAAATGACGTAATTTGGGCAAAAATTGTATTTATAGCCTTCGAAACCAGTAATTTATTCAAATGAGTCATATTTGTTATTTGTTTAAAATTTTGATATTTGATTCAAATCAACTAATACAATGAACCCTTACGATCATATAGATATCACAAAATGGTTTCTAACTTGTTCAGTTGCGGAGAAATAGGCAATTTTCAACAGGTCACTTTTTAAGGTTTTTTTGTCAATAAAAGTGTCAATTATTATTCGATTTTCATGAAATTTTCACTGTGTGATACATAATGCCATTTACGATATCATACAAGTAATTTAAGATTTTCATTATCACCGGAAGTAACGTCATTTTGGCAAAAACTGTATTTTTAGCCTTCAAAACAGATATTTTATTCAAATGAATCAGATTTGTAATGTTTTTAAAATTATGATATTTGATTCCAATCAACAAATAGAATGAACTCATTCGATCATACAGATACCTCAAAATGGTTTCTAACTTGTACGGTTGCAGAGAAATAGGCGATTTTCTACAAGTCATTTTTCAAGGTTTTTGGTCTATAAAGGTGGCAATTATTATAGGATTTACATAAAATTTTCAACATGTGATGATGCTATTTCTGATTTCATAAACCAATTTAACATTTTCATTATCACCGGAAGTAATGTAATTTTGACAGGATCACTGACATGTAGCAAATGAATTGATTGCTGGATTTGGTTGTTTCTGCGTCCATTTTATTTCATGTGTGCAATGCTTATGTGGAAACCTGTTTAACGGTTTCATTGGTACCGGAAGTGACATAAGTTCAAGGGTAACGTGGCACCGGTGAAACCCGTCATTACTGCTTCGCAGTTCTAGTTATTCTTATTATTATTATTCTTCTTTTGTTTTGAGTAGATCTCAGCAACTACTTGTCGCATCGTTACGATTTCTTCGGTTTTATCGAAAAAGTGGGTGTGACTTAGAGGATAAAGCTATTTTGAACGTTCTGCGACAATGCGAAATGTCCGAAATCACCGAAGCTATCGTTTTTAGAAATATTGCAGTAATTTTAACAATAATCATTGGATTTTAACTTTCGATGCATTTTGGCATAGCCGGAGACGGGGCACATAGCTACGCTACTTTTGATTTTTGATTTTCGGCAAATCTTCGCAGATATTAGGCGCTAAATTTAGAAAATTTAAATTTTTACAAAAAACTTTTTTATTTATGAATATTTTTTAATCGTGTTTTACACAAATATAACGAGTCCTCTGACTTGGGCAAAAATGTGAAAATTTTTTGTCTCGGTAATTTTCCTTGGCCCCCATTGGCTAATTCAGTTTTTCAGTCCTAGATTAATTATTTATTGTTCGATTTGTATAAAACAAAGTTCATATGCCCCGTTGTCTCAATTGTCATTTTTTTTGTTACCAATAGTGTTATCTGTCGGCACCGGAAGTGGCGTAAATTGACAAAAAACTACAATTTTGACAGTTAGGTACCATTTTTCGAAAGCAAATATTATTTTTTTCAAATCTGGTATAACTGAAATTGTGCGCCCTTTAAAGGCGCACAAAATGTTGGGACCATTTTTTTTAATTTCGATTCCGTTTTCGGGCTATTTCGATTAAAAGGTGAAAAAAGGTGTAAAATTAAGCTATTTACAACCCATTCAGCGTTTTCATATTTTAAAATATTACTTCGTAACTTTCATAAACTCGTAGCAATAATCTATACGGAGAGAATGTATGTGAAAATTAATTTGTAATATGCGCAGTTGCCGAGAAATGGGCAATTTTGCATGAGTCACTTTTTACGCTAGTTTGCCTGTAAAAGAGTCAATTATTATTCGATTTTCATAAAAGTGACACCATTTGATGTGTAATGTCAATTTTAACTAGGTCAAACCAATTTAACATTTTCAATATCACCGGAAATGACGTAATTTGGGCAAAAATTGTATTTATAGCCTTCGAAACCAGTAATTTATTCAAATGAGTCATATTTGTTATTTGTTTAAAATTTTGATATTTGATTCAAATCAACTAATACAATGAACCCTTACGATCATATAGATATCACAAAATGGTTTCTAACTTGTTCAGTTGCGGAGAAATAGGCAATTTTCAACAGGTCACTTTTTAAGGTTTTTTTGTCAAAAAAAGTGTCAATTATTATTCGATTTTCATGAAATTTTCACTGTGTGATACATAATGCCATTTACGATATCATACAAGTAATTTAAGATTTTCATTATCACAGGAAGTAACGACATTTTGGCAAAAACTGTATTTTTAGCCTTCAAAACAGATATTTTATTCAAATGAATCAGATTTGTAATGTTTTTAAAATTATGATATTTGATTCCAATCAACAAATAGAATGAACTCATTCGATCATACAGATACCTCAAAATGGTTTCTAACTTGTACGGTTGCAGAGAAATAGGCGATTTTCTACAAGTCATTTTTCAAGGTTTTTGGTCTATAAAGGTGGCAATTATTATAGGATTTACATAAAATTTTCAACATGTGATGATGCTATTTCTGATTTCATAAACCAATTTAACATTTTCATTATCACCGGAAGTAATGTAATTTTGACAGGATCACTGACATGTAGCAAATGAATTGATTGCTGGATTTGGTTGTTTCTGCGTCCATTTTATTTCATGTGTGCAATGCTTATGTGGAAACCTGTTTAACGGTTTCATTGGTACCGGAAGTGACATAAGTTCAAGGGTAACGTGGCACCGGTGAAACCCGTCATTACTGCTTCGCAGTTCTAGTTTTTAAATTAAAATTGATACAAGTTTCATGGTAGCCTTCACTGTCTGAATGAAAGATAGTGGTGGGGTGGGGCGAGTAATGTCAAAATACGTGTCTTAATACGAAATTCCAGTTATTATTGTGTCATACAGTACTGGAAGGTGGGTTTCTATGGATCTTTAAATCTACTTGTTATTTTCTGGCACATTCATGATGACATATTTTAGAAGAGATAAGAGCATTTTTATTTTAAGCAAAGAAATGGGTTACTTAAAATAGACTACTTTCAATTCATTTTATTTATCGAAGGCTCGGATTAGCCCATAGCGTGCACGTGATTTCACTGAAGTCATGGTCATCTAGCGAATTTGTAAGTGACGGCCAGCTTGATTCGCAGAGGACTTGATCTTGGCTTTATCACGGATGTCGCCAAGTAATCCCGATTGGACGTAATTCTTACTCGCCACGTGGGTTTCCTTTTCCTGAAGTTGAAGTGTTCCTGTCATGCGCCATCAGCTTTTACGACACACTCAAGAATTGGGTATGTATGTTGCAATTCAATTCTCTTGCACTAGCCTAATTGATACTAAGAGAATTCATTGACTGGCTAAGTGTTGGTAGCTAAGTCTCTAACTCAATATCATCCAAAATCTTCAACATTGAAAACACGAATTATTTGTCAAATTAAATCAACATTCATGTTGTGATCTTACCGGAAAAGATGGGCTTTTGATATCCAATATTTCAGACAAAATAAACATTTTACCATTGGTACACGAATCGTGTACCATAATGCGCTTCAGCCCCAGTTGTATCAAGAGATTCGAGGGACGAGGCTAGACACATTGCACCAAATCAAACGGCGTATGTAGACCGGAATAACCAGACGCTAGAAATTTGCACTCGCTTGAGACTGCTGGCTTATTTCGCCGAACATAACTGATTTGAAATTGGAGTAAAAACGGAAACCATTGAATGTAAATCAGTTTATATACATTCATATTACAGTATTATATGCGTTGCGACCCACTTTTGTCAATTTCTAGGTCCCATTAAATGTTAGCGATTAAGCTCCTTTAATGTAGACAGCTTAGCAAAATGAATGTCAAGCAATCCTCCAGGCCGGATCAGGCGCTATCATTTGTAGTATTAGTAAATCACTATGATTTGCATCTTAAAGTAGCTAAGTCTCTAACTCATTATCATCCAAAATCTTCAACATTGAAAACACGATTTATTTGTCAAATTAAATCAACATTCATGTTGTGATCTTACCGGAAAAAGATGGGCTTTTGATATCCAATATTTCAGACAAAATAAACATTTTACCATTGGTACACGAATCGTGTACCATAATGCTCTTCAGCCCCAGTTATATCAAGAGACTCGAGGGACGAGGCTAGACACATTGCACCAAATCAAACGGTGTATGTAGACTGGAATAACCAAACGCTAGAAATTTGCACTCACTTGAGACTGCTGACTTATTTCGCCGAACATAACTGATTAGAAATTGGAGTAAAAACGGGAACCATTGAATGTAAATCAGTTTATATACATTCATATTACAGTATTATATGCGTTGCGATCCACTTTTGTCAATTTCTAGGTCCCAAATGTTAGCGATTTAGCTCCTTTAAGCATCTTGCTTGATCTTGCTCTACATAGTACATGCAACCTAGTTCAGCTCTGAGCGTAGGTCTCATTTCACTCGGCCTGTTGTGCCACTCATACTGGTTCTATCGTGGTAAGCAAGGTCTTATTTTCTCACTAAGGTGTTCATTTATATTGTTCAGGCGTTCACTGGGAGTGACACACGACCGTTTAGCAGTAAAAAGTTGCCCAGTAAGATTGACTGGGGCGGATCTCAGTTTCGACAAAGATTCAATAGAAGAGTTCCTGAACGTACAGGCCGAGTGAAATGAGACCTACGTCCAGAGCTGAACTACATGCAACTTATCTTTAAAGTAGCTAAATCTTTAACTCAATATCATCCAAAGTCTTACACGTTGAAAATACAAATTATTTGTCAATTCAAAACAACATTGATGTGATCTTACCAGGAAAAGGTAGGCTTCTGATATCCAATATTTAAGACACAATAAACATTTTACCATTGGTATACGAATCGTGTACCATATTCTTTCAGCGTCATTTGTAACAAGTGACCAGAAAGAACGAGGCTAGACATATTCCACAACTCATGTCAAATCCATATCTTATCCCCAACCTATAACTGGCAGACAACAGACAATGTCTGCTAGAAGTAACCAAAAACTAGCATATAGTTCAAAATATTCTCCTCTTTGCACAATGAATTGATCTGCTCTAATCACGTGGTCAATTCTGTCCACTGGTTGCCGTCGATACTGATTTATAGTAGAAAACACAGAATATAACAAAACGAAACGAAATAAAATATTAATAGTAGTTTGAACCTTACAATTCACCCTGAAGTTAGTAGTGTACCAGGATAATGTTTATATTTTATGAAAGATAATAAATTGTTCTTTCAAATGGTATGTGATAATATACTTGGAATTTGATTTTTCATATTGCATTCCACTGCGACAAGACAGCATCCTATATCAATATGGCCTTGAAGTCTGCTACCCAGTGATGGGATTTCAAAATTTTAGTTGTCGGACATTTTCTTTCCCGAAAATAAAGGGACATTTAAGCAGGTGTTTTCAAACCACAATTAAGAATATTCAAATTCATACATAATAAAAAAAATTAGGTCACCTCGTTATTTTTCATATTTGATTCCCGTATGGTATTCAAATTTATGTCAATAATATTCCTACAAAATTACATGACATCGTAATACCATAGAATGAAAGCGTGCTGACTACTGCCCATCCGTACCGGTTTCAAATTCCCCCCCAAATTACCATATTTTTCAGGTTATCAGTTGATACATTTTTCAGCAAAGTCCGGCATTCGTCTCATACTCCATTTCGATTTATATACGGAAGGTAAAAAAAATGACATCCCGAAATTTATTTGATCGAAAACCGTAGTAAACGTTGCTCTAATACAACGAGCGAGTGATACCAACTGCTAAATAGCCTAATCCCATTCGACTCTAAGCACGCGCTGTCGTCTAAAACAATTACCGTAATTACTTACGTTATTCCAATCGAAATATTTGTCAACATTTCTTTGCGTGTTTATTTATTTATTTAAAAACATAAACCCCATTCAAAATATGATCATAAATCCGACAATATGCCATCAAAATAGAATCTTTTCTCCCGACATCAGACGTATTAGATTCGGCACGTTTACACCTCTTAATTCCACGTGTCTCGCGAGATTTCTACTTTCATTTTGCGTGTGTGTGAAATAGCTTTATTTAACTTCGGCTTCCACTGAAGAAATATCACAGACAAGTTATCGGACACAATGTTTTTGTTGTTGTTTATTAAAGATTTAACGTTCAACACAATGTATATTGATTTGGGGTGTTATTATACTAATAGCATATGTGACATATATGACTAATGTTTACGGCCGACATCAAGGATATTAAAACGTGAGACAATGGAGAAATCACGGGTTAATCACATAGATTAAGTTTATTGGATTGATATATAGTCCGACAAAGGAGAAGCAATGACTTCTGTTCAGGATTGAATTGATGAATTGTTCGACAAAGAATTAAGTCAGCCAATCAAGGCAGATTAAGTAGTTAATCAAGGTAGGTGTATAGACGGCATAAAACAATAATTACTTTCAAGATCACTTAATTACCTAATCAATCCAGCCTATTAATCAACGATAATCGGGTTGAGTGGTAGTTATAAACTCAGTACACTATATTAATTTTGGAATTTTGAATATTATTTACCATGTCTTGATGTCCGATTGGGCATATTCCTGGTAGGACAATTTAGGACATTTGGAAAATAGCGCCGGACATGTCCGGAATATACGGGCAAAATCCGAACACTGCTGATACCCCACCCCTCTTATACCATATAATTCACTCTGTAGGTATTAATGTGCCAGAAAAATGTTTATATTTTATAAAGGATAATAAATTTCTCTTTTAAATGGTATATGATATTATACTTGGAATTTGATTTTTCATATAGCTTTTCGTTGCCGAAAATGACAGCATCCCGTATAAATACCGTCTCAAGGTTTACTACCCCACCCCTCTTATACCTTACAATTCACCCTGTAGATATTAATGTGCCAGGAAAATGATTACATTTTCTGAAAGATAATATATTCCTCTATTAAATGGCATGTTATAATATACATGGAATTTGATTTTTCATACAGAATTTTGCTGATGCAGATGACAGCATCCTATATTAATATAGGGCTGGGGCTATTTGCCACATGTGGTAAGACAATCCGGAGACTATTTGCCACATGTGGCAAGTATCGTACCGCAATTATCAACCAATTTTAATAAAACTTACAGATAACGATAACATTAATAATATCTCAAGAGTAGGCAAAATTTCGACCACTTCCGGTTAGGGGTTTCCGAGATATCGGGTTACCACACTTTTTATGTGGCACGGCTACAGACCAAAATTATCAACAGATTTCCATGAAACTTAAAGAATATGATAACATTACTAATATCTCAAAGTAGCCAAAATTTCGACCACTTCCGGTTAGCGGTTTCAAAGATATCAGGTTACCACACTTTTAATGTGGCACGGCTACAGAACGCAATTACAAACCGATTTCAATGAAACTTGCAGATTATAATTACATTAATAATATCTCAGAGTAGGCAAAATTTCGACAACTTCCGGTTAGCGGTTTCCGAGATATCAGGTTACCACACATTTCATGTGGCACGGCTACAGACTGCAATTACCAACCGATTTCAATGAAACTTGCAGATTATAATTTCATTAATAATATCTCAGAGTAGCCAACATTTTGACCACTTCCGGTTAGCGGTTTCCGAGATATCAGGTTACCACACATTTCATGTGGCACGGCGACAGGCCGCAACTACCAACCTATTTCAATGAAACTTGCAGATAATAATTTCTTTAATAATATCTCAGAGTAGGCAATCTGCAAGTTTTATTGAAATTGGTTGGCAGTTGCGGTCTGTAGCCGTGCCACATGAAATGTGTGGTAACCTGATATCTCGGAAACCGCTAACCGGAAGTGGTCGAAATTTTGGCTACTCTGAGATATTATTAAGGTTATCATAATCTGCCAGTTTCATTGAAATCGGTTGATAATTGTGGTCTGTAGCCGTGCCACATGAAATGTGTGGTATTTAACCTGATATCTCGGAAACTGCTAACCGGAAGTACCAGAAACTTTGCCTACTTATTACTAATGTCATTATAATCTGCAAGTTTCATTGAAATCTGTTGATAGTTGCATTCTGTAGCCACACCACATGAAATGTGTGGTAACTTGATATCTCGGAAACCGCTAACTGGAAGTGGTCGAAATTTTGCCTCCTCTGAGATATTATTAATGTTATCATATTCTGTAAGTTTCATTGAAATCGGTTGATAATTGTGGTCTGTAGCCGTGCCACATGAAATGTGTGGTAACCTGATATCTCGGAAACCCTTAACCGGAAGTGGTCGAAATTTTGCCTACTCTTGAGATATTTTTAATGTAATAATATTCTGCAAGTTTCATTGAAATCGGTTGGTAATTGCGGTCTGTAGCCGTGCCACATGAAATGTTTGGTAACCTGATATCTCGGAAACCGCTAACCGAAGTGGTCAAAATGTTGGCTACTCTAAGATATTATTAATGTAATTATAATCTGCAAGCTTCATTGAAATCGCTTGGTATTTGCGGCCTGTCGCCTGGTCACATGAAATGTGTGGTTACCTGATATCTCGGAAACCCCTAACCGGAAGTGGTCGAAATTTTGCCTACTCTTGAGATATTTTTAATGTAATAATATTCTGCAAGTTTCATTGAAATCGGTTGGTAATTGCGGTCTGTAGCCGTGCCACATGAAATGTGTGGTAACCTGATATCTCGGAAACCGCTAACCGAAGTGGTCAAAATGTTGGCTACTCTAAGATATTATTAATGTAATTATAATCTGCAAGCTTCATTGAAATCGCTTGGTATTTGCGGCCTGTCGCCGTGCCACATGAAATGTGTGGTAACCTGATATCTCGGAAACCGCTAACCGGAAGTGGTCAAAATGTTGGCTACTCTGAGATATTATTAATGTAATTATAATCTGCAAGTTTCATTGAAATCGGTTGGTAATTGCAGTCTGTAGCCGTGCCACATGAAATGTGTGGTAACCTGATATCTCGGAAACCGCTAACCGGAAGTGGTCAAAATGTTGGCTACTCTGAGATATTATTAATGTAATTATAATCTGCAAGTTTCATTGAAATCGGTTGGTACAGTATGGAGATCGTGAAAGTTTGACCAAACATGATTATCGTGTCGTTTTTTGTTGAAAATTGCCACGATAAATAACTCAGTGTAGCAGTCGCTATCGTGTGCCACGATAGGCCTCGGTGTAATTTTTTTATGTAAAATTAGCAATATTTATCAGCCATAAAAAATTGATGTCAAAATGATATACTGCCACGATGTTCAATCAAACAGGCTTCTAAATAATAAAATAAACAGAATTATGGCTGTACCGATACATTACTTTATCAATATGTTCGACATTTTTAAGACTTGCATCGATCGACTATTTCAAACTCATTCAAATTATGAAAATTACAAAATTTTCACACATAGATGCTGGTCTTACCGTGGGCGAAAGTTTTGTCCATCGAAATAGCCATTTCCATTCTGACGAATAAGTCACACAATGCATTTTAAATTGATAAATCACACCTGAACAAGTAATATATCTTCGGGTTTAAATCACAAATGAGTTAAATGCCTTCATGTCCTGTTTTTAAGCACACATAGCAAGAAGTCACCGTCAACCTTGCTGAACACGTGTACATTAACACGTATCACAGTCTAGTCCGGGAGCCCAGTGAGATTTAATCAAAATATTGAGTCCAAAAGGTTTGAGGTCTACAACACATGTTTTACCCCTAGATCATTTTGGAAAGCCAAGTCTTAAGTTTTGTAACCTGTGCATATACCTGGGAGCGCTCCCCCTAACCCTCCGATATTTAATGGGAGTTAAAATTCAATGTCCATCTACAATTTTTTTGCAAGAGTTTGACACTTAACACTAAGAAACAGAATGTATGACTTAAGAGCATACAATGTTGTGCTAATTCTTCTTAAGAGCTTAATTGATTAGCACTAATTAGTGACCGTAATTAAAATTTAGAGTCCATAACTGAAACAAAGCCTAAAAAAGCTAGCTAACCAAGTCATGAAACCAAAAATATCACTTTTTAAGAGCCACAAAAGTTGAACAAACCTTGTTTAAGACTCGTTCAAAGGTGACAAAGGTCAATAACAAATGACCGTAATTAAAATTTAGAGTCCATAACTGAAACAAAGCCTAAAAGATAGCTAACCAAGTCAGGAAACCAAAAATATCATTTAAGAGCGACAAAAGTTGAACAAACCTTGCTTAAGAGTGATTCAAAGGTGACAAGGGTCAAAGGTCAAATTTTAGGTCACATAATGACGTTTGAGTGGATTTGATTAAATTATCTTGTCCGGGATTATTTTTCTTTCTAACACCATTTCTATGAGTTTCACTGCACAAAATGACTGCTAAAGAGCATGAAATGCTGTACTAATGCTACTTAAAAGCTAATTAATTAGCATTAATTTGTGACCAAAATTAAAATTTAGAGTCCATAGCTGAAACAAAGCCTAAAAGCTAGCTAACCAAGTCAGGAAGCCAACAAGATCACTTAAGAGCGACAAAAGTTAAACAAACTTGGCGTAAGACTGGTGACAAAGGGCATATTTTGGGCCACATTATGACCAATCAAACTGCTTATCTCTGCTGATCCTATACATAAAATGTGCATCTTCGAACTCCATCAAGCCATTCACATAATCAACACCTACACCAAGTTTAAAAATTCTACCTCAAATAGAAGAAGAGTTATTTGAGAAGGAGGGCCCGAGGGGCGCCCATTTTGTCTGTCAATTATGGGCCGATTTTCACGAAATTCGAACTCGGCCATCCTTAGGGTGTAACGGTGATATAATAATACGGTTTTTATACGCCCACATTGAAATGTGGTTGTATATTGTCGTCGCCCCTGTCCGTCTGTCCGTCGGCCCTGCATCCACAATTGCTTGTGGACGCTCTAGAGGCTAAAGTTAATATCCGATTGACTTTAGATTTATATACAGTGTTTAAGGCCATGAAACGAAGAAGCCTATTGATTTTCAGCGATTTCCGATAATTACTGCCAGAGTTAGGGCCCTTGATCACTTCAAAAAATCTTGTGGACGCTCTAGAGGCTAAAGTTAATATCCGATTGACTTTAAATTTATACACAGTGTTTAAGGTCATGAAGCAAAGAAGCCTATTGATTTTCAGTGATTTCCGATAATTACTGCCGGAGTTATAGCCCTTGATCACTTCAAAAAAACTTGTGGACGCTCTAGAGGTCAAAGTTAATATCCAATTGACGTTAAATTTATACACAGTGTTTAAGGTCATGAGACGGAGAAGCCTATTGATTTTCAGCGATTTCCAATAATTACTGCCAGAGTTATGGCCCTTGATCACTTCAAAAAATCTTGTGGACCCTCTACAGGCCAAAGTTAATATCCGATTGACTTTAAATTTATACACAGTGTTTAAAGTCATGGGACAATGAAGCCTATTGATTTTCAACGATTTCAGATAATTACTGCCAGACATATGGCCCTTGATCACTTTGAAAAATCTTGTGGATGCTCTAGAGGCTAAAGTTAATATCCGATTGACTTTAAATTTATACACAGTGTTTAAGGTCATGAGACAAACAAGTCGATTCATTTTCAGCGATTTTCTATAATTACTGCCAGAGTTATGGCCCTTGATCACTTCAAAAAATCTTGTGGACACTCTAAAGGCCAAAGTTAATATCCGATTGATTTTAAATTTATACACAGTGTTTAAGGTCATGAGACAAAGAATCCTATTAATTTTCAGCAATTTCAGATAATTACTGCCAGAGTTATGGCCCTTGATCACTTTGAAAAATCTTGTGGACGCTCTAGAGGCTAAAGTCAATATCTGATTGACTTTAAATTTATACACAGTGTTTAAGGTCATGAGACAAAGAAGTCGATTCATTTTCAGCGATTTTCTATAATTACTGCCATAGTTATGGCCCTTGATCACTTCAAAAAATCTTGTGGACACTCTAAAGGCCAAAGTTAATATCCGATTGATTTTAAATTTATACACAGTGTTTAAGGTCATGAGACGAAGAATCCTATTAATTTTCAGCAATTTCAGATAATTACTGCCAGAGTTATGGCCCTTGATCACTTTGAAAAATCTTGTGGACGCTCTAGAGGCTAAAGTCAATATCTGATTGACTTTAAATTTATACACAGTGTTTAAGGTCATGAGACGAAGAAGTCTATTCATTTTCAGTGATTTTCGATAATTACTGCCAGAGTTATGGCCCTTGATCAATTCAAAAAAATCTTGTGGACGCTCTAGAGGCCAAAGTTAATATCCGATTGACTTTAAATTTATACACAGTGCTTAAGGTCATGAGACGAAGTAGCCTATTGATTTTCAGCGATTTACGATAAGTACTGCCAGAGTTATGGCCCTTGATCACTTTGAAAAATCTTTTGGACACTCCAGAGGCTAAAGTTAATATCCGATTGACTTTAAATTTATACACAGTGTTTAGGGTCATGAGATAAAGTCGATTCATTTTCAGTGATTTTCGATATTTATTGCCAGAGTTATGGCCCTTGATCACTTTGAAAAATCTTGTGGACGCTCTAGAGGCCAAAGTCTATATCCGGTTGACTTTAAATTTATACACAGTGTTTAAGGTCACGAGACAAAGAAGTCTATTCATTTTCAGTGATTTTCGATAATTACTGTCACAGTTATGGCCCTTGATCACTTTGAAAAATCTTGTGACGCTCTAGAGGCTAAAGTTATCATCCGATTGACTTCAGATTGATACACAGAGTTTAAGAGCTTGAGACGAACAAGTATATTGATTTTCAATGAATTTTTATGACTTGAACAGCTAAATCCATGATATTGAAAAACCAAACAAATTCTAATGGTTTTCTGATAATTACTTGAATGTTTCATTACCGAAAGAAGTAAAAATATGCGACAACACTTGTTGACTGCCCGGACGATTTAGCTGCTGTGGGCATATGTTTCGTTGCCTGGCAACCTATCTTTTAAATCAGATAAAAATTATGACCTCTATAGGATGTAAATTCAACATATTCTTAAGTATGCTGCTTAGCGTTTCACTTTTGACACCTTAGATTAATATCATATACCATTTAAAAGAGAAATTTATTATCGTTCATAAAATATAAACATTTTCCTGGCACAATAATATCTACAGGGTGAATTATGCGGTATAAGAGGGGTGGGGTAACAGACCCGGAGATGGTATTTATACAGGATGCTGTCATTTGCGACAGCAAAAAGGTATATGAAAAATCAAATTCCAAGTATAATATCATATACCATTTAAAAGAGAAATTTATTATCGTTCATAAAATATAAACATTTTCCTGGCACAATAATGTCTACAGGGTGAATTATGTGGTATAAGAGGGGTGGGGTAACAGACCCGGAGACAGTATTTATACAGGATGCTGTCATTTGCGACAGCGAAAAGCTATACGAAAAATCAAATTCCATGTATAATGCCATATACCATTTAAGGGAGAAATTTATTATCGTTCATAAAAAATAAACATTTTTCTGGCACACTGATATCTTCTTTCCAAATCGTAAGGTATAAGAGGGGTGGGTTTGCCGACATTGATGCTGTCATTTGCATCAGCGAAATTCTGTATGGAAAATCAAATTCCATGTATATTATAACATACTTTCAGAAAAAGTAATCATTTTCTTGGCACATTAATATCTACAGGGTGAATTGTAAGGTATAAGAGGGGTGGGGGAACAAACCTTGAGACGGTATTTATACGGGATCCTGACCCAGAGATGGTATTTATACAAGATGTTGCATTTGTGGCAACGAAATGCTATATGAAAAATCAAATTCCAACTATAATATCATATACCATTTAAAAGAGAAAATTATTATCATTTATAAAATATAAACATTTTTCTGGCACATTAATATCTACAGGGTGAATTGTAAAGTATAAGAGGGGTGGGGTAGCAGGCTTCGAGGCCATAAAATATAAACATTATCCTGGTACACCACTAACTTCAGGGTGAATTGTAAGGTTCAAACTACTATTAATATTGTATGTATTTCGTTTCGTTTCTCTTTGTTATATTCTGTGTTTTCTACTATAAATCAGTATCGACGGCCTCCAGTGGACTGAATTGATCACGTGATTAGAGCAGATCAATCCATTGTGCAAAGAGGTGAATATTTTGAACTAAATTTATTCTTGTCTGCTAGTTTTTGGTTACTTCTAGCAGACATTGTCTGTTGTCTGCCAGTTATAGGTTATAGACTTGAATAACCAGACGCTAGAAATTGCTCTTCGGTTGAGACTCATGCCGTATTTCGCTGGACATAGCTGATTTGAAATTAAAGTCCAAACGGAAACATTTGAATGTAAATCAGTTTATATACAATTAGATTACATTATTATATGATGTGAGACCCATTTGGGTCAATTTCTAGGTCCAAAATATTGGCGATTTAGCTTTTTTAAATCAGTTTCGCACATTTATAGTCACTAATAAACGGTCATGTTGTACTTAATAAGCTATGACCGTTTAATCATCCATAAATAATACACTGAAAGAGTGGTTCAATGGTCAATTATTTGTCCGTATATAAACATGCACAGTTATCTGCCTGACTGCACCGTCCGTGAGATTTTCTGAAGTGAGCAGAATGTAGTCTCGCGCACGTGAATCTGGAGGTCGCAGCAAATATACATCATAAATAGCATTCCACGTGGTATTATACAAACATGTATTGGTATATAAAGCCAAGTAAAAATACACTCATTACGCGCTTCAACTTTCGTGTTTATTTATTAGAGAACGTGGGCAAAAATTTCTATTGCACTCTTTGATTTAATTTTTATACACCCACATGGAAATGTGGTTGTATATTGCCGTCGCCCCTGTCCGTTCGTCGGTCCATCTTTCTGTCCGAGAAAGTACATCCAGATTTTCCAGTGTGGTTTCCCCTTGTCAGTGATGCAGGATGGAGGGCCTGACAAGGACAGTTGTCTAGTCGTTCGGATGGGATGAAAAACTGAGGTCCTGTGTACACATTGGCGTGCACATAAAAGATCCCTTGGCAGTTGGAATTCGATATAAGATTAAGAGTAGGCCGTAGTGCCGCTGCCCGGGCAAAATTTCCCTCATAGCACACTGTATGGCGTATGCCCGTCTTCATTAGCCCAGTTTAGGAGTAGAACAGTAGGACGTTAAACCCCATTTCATTTCATTTCATTTCCGTCTTTCCATCCACAATTTCTTGTGAACACTCTACAGACTACATTTATTATCTGATTGTTTTGGAATTGATATATGTTGTTTGCATTAGTGAAATAAAGAAGCCTATTTAATTTCAATAACTTCCGTTAATTTCTTCTGGAGTTTCACTTCGTTGCACTTTGTGAACGCTCTAACAACTAAAGTTATCAACCCAGGGTTCGAATTTTATTTTTAACACCAAAAGCAATTTTTTGCTTGTTATTTTTAAAATTAGAAGCAAAAACAAAGTGTAACAAGCAAAAATTTCAATAGTTGTAATTAAACCTTTTTAATTCAAATTTACATAAAGTTAACACATTTTATTGCCTGCTGCCAAATGGAACAGAATTTGGTCGTTTGGACCTTTGTCCATTCAACCACCACTTGTTTACAAATGGTCTCGGGTTGAAGTCATTTAATGGTGGACCTTCCAGGTCAATTCTCATTAACATGTCCACAGTACTATTGGACAGTCTACACCTCCAGTCACTTTTTATACGTTTCATCGTAGAAAAACCTCTTTCACATGATGCATTTGACAGTGGAAAACAACTGGTAAGATGAATCACTTTCATAATGTTGCTATAATTGTTATTGACATCTTCCTGACTGACTCTTTGCCAAACAGCAAGGGGATGATAAGCTCTAAAATGAGTATTTCTGGTCATATAAAACTTTAAATCTGACCATTCAGTGATTACAGAATCAGTATTACAAATATTTTGCAGAACATGCTGAAAGTGCTGGATAATATACTTTAGGTCTAAATTACCATAATGATATAAGGCTGGTAAGTCATTTTCAGCAGGCCAGTTCTTATGGTCAAAAATTTGAGCAGCAGTGAAAACTGATTTCCCACCTAAAATATCTTCGAATCGACTTTTACAACAATCAATAATTTTATTGAGAATGCCATTTATCTGGTCCATAACACTCAACAGAGTTTGGCCCTTGTAGGAATTTCCACTCACATCATTATTAAATGATTGTAACTGAGCACCTGGATGATCTATCATCTGCTGGAGAGAAATCTGTGTGGATTTGATTTTAGTCACAGCACTGCTGACATCAATGTCATCACGTTGAAATAGTAAGCTTACTCTACTGACCTCAGATAGGACATCTTTAATGAAATAGAGATACCATATAAATTTAAATTGCGTAAGCCTTTTGATGTAGCCTTGAGTTTTAGCTCTATCTTCTCCTTTATTGGTGTTGTCTGATGCATAATTAGACATATGAGTCAAAATAACTCCCCAGCTATTCAAAAGTTTGGTGACTGCTTGAAGTTTGTGTTCAACCCATCTTGTCCCATTAGCTTTTGTTGGTTTGGAGAAATGTTCATCCATTATCTCTGCAATGTCTGTAGCCTCTTTATTCCTTTTTGCAGAGCCCTGATAAAAATGGTAGACATTCTGCAAACCTTCAATTATATTGTTCATATAAGTATCATTAAATGCATCTTTTACTGCTAGTTCTAACAGATGTGCTAGACACCAGACAGATACTATATAATCTGCATTAGCCTCTTCTTTCAACAAGCTTATAACTCCTCTCCTTTGGCCCATCATAACATTTGCACCATCAGAACAGAAGCCTATCAATTTCTGTTTATAATTTGGCACTCCCAAGCTTTTAAAGGTAGTGTTGATTGCTACCAATATTCCTGTTGCTTTTGTAGTAGGAGGTTGTTCCAGTTTGACATATCTTATCTTGGGGTAGAAGTTTTCTAAAACTTTTACCATAATCAATTCTTTTTCCACTTCTGTCCTATCAGTTGAACCGTCACAAAAGATGCTAATGTAATCAGCCTTTGTCAACAATTCTTTCAATCCTTCAGAATAACTATCAGCTATTACTGAAACAAAATTCTTTACAGCTTTATCATTATAGTAACCCTTTCCAATGTTAGCATCATTAAAATTTTGAAGTTCCACTAAATCTCTAAAATCATTGAAAGGCCTTTCTTTTTTTACCAAATAATAAGATGTTCTAAACAATTTGTCCATTTTAATAAGCTCATCTTCACTCAGCTTCTTAAAGGCTGTTTCAATTAGGGGAAGCTGGTCTTTTTTAGTGATATCAATAGCAAGTTTGGCCTGAAATGCCCTATCATGACTGATTGATTTCTTGTGTTGCTGGACGGATTCTTTCTTTACTCTTTGACTACCTGTGACAAAAGAAGAATTTCTGTCACTGCTATAACCTTTACAAACAGTGCACCAAATTTCACAAACAATGTCTGTATTGGTTCCATCATCATTCTGTTTGACCTTATAGCCAATATCAATGTTCATATCATGCATCCATTTCTTGACACTTGCCTGAGGAATCATTGACTTAATTTTTTTACTAGGTGACTGTACCAGGTTTTCATTGTTATCTTCGCATTCCTGGCTATGTGTATTTTCTTGGTTTTTGCGTTTAAAAAATGCAGTGATCATCGTTTACACGAAATACTACGGTAGTAGTAATTTCGTAGTATTTTCGTTACGGACGAGTAAGCCGTGGGAAATGACCTTTTCACCTTCCCACGGTCAATATAGTTAGGTATAACATGATTGGTCGATAATATCACATGGTTTTAGTTTTGCATATATTATTTGTCGGATGATGTGTTGTTATTTCATTGGTTAAGTTACGCGTGGGCGATTATTTCCGTACTCTTCGTTGAGACTCGGGTGTACTCAGAGTTTGTTCAAGGGAAGTAAGTCTTACCGAGACCCAGTCTAAACACAAGAAAATGGTGTCGTACGTGAAATTTTGTCGTAAACGCTTTCAATCTATTCGAAGAGTTCAGCTATAGAAAAACTAAAGTATTAAAATATTCTTTTTAATCAAAATTACGTAGACGCAAAACTTTGCGTTATAGTATAAATCTAACACGCTATTTTCTTATTTCAACACGCATTTTACGTCTTTGCGTTCGCTAATTTCGAAGCCTGCAACCGATCTGTATGAAATTTATATGCATCATTTAAATTAGTGAAACAAAGAAGCCTATGGAATTTCAGCAATTTCCGTTTATTACATCTAGAGTTATGGCCCTTGTTTCACTTTGTTGAATCATGTGAACGCTCTAATGACAACAGTTATCATCCGATCTGTTTGAAATTGATATGCATCATTTAAATTAGTGAAACGAAGAAGCCTATTGAATTTCAGCAATTTCCGTTATTTACGCCTTAAGTTATGGCCCTTGTGTTACTTTGTTGAACGTTCGAACGACAAAAGTTATCATCCGATCTGTATGAAATTTATATGCATTATTTGAATAAGTAAAACGAAAAAAACTGTCAAATTTCAACAATTTCTGTAGATTACTTCCAGAGTTACGGCCCTTGTTTTAGTTTTAAGAACCTTGTGAACCCTCAAACGACGAAAATTATAATGTCATCTGTATGAAATTGTCTATTAACCCTTTGGCAAGTAATACGACATATATGTCGTCGCCGACAGTGAGCTTAGCGACATATATGTCGCCAACGTCATACCTTAATTTAGATCAACTTTTCTGATTGCATACTAAAAGAAATCCCTCGAAGTATTGTCCAATGACAGGAATAGAAATTAAAGTTACTATTTTTAGCTCTTAGCCTCGTTTTAAATAACTATACTGGGGGTTTTCCATGGGTTTTCTTGTTGAAAGGTCAAGTACGTTCGATGTTGTCTGCTTAGACTGGATAACCCGTGCTAGGCCTATTGTCTGCTTTGTTGTCATTAGTGCAAGATGGCGACCTCCTGCTCTAAACGGCCACGGATGAACAAAAACTTAACATTAAATGCTGTCTTAGAAATTATTAATGATGAAAATGATGGGGATAGTGATAGTGGTAGTGATCTAGATCCACGAGACCTTGGAATGGAATCGGAAGAGGACGAAAATAGCGACGATGAAAATGTAAACAATCATCATAATTTGATGACAGATCACGGCGTTGTTGGGGCTGATGGCGATAATCACAGAGCGAAGAAGTGGAGTATTGTAACAAACAGTCATAGTGACAGGCCAGAAATTCATAACTTTTTGGGAAATAATGGGCCTACGTGGCAACCTCCAGAAGCACAGCCAGTGGAATACTTTGACCGTTTTTTTAGACCCACACAGCCTGCTGAACTTTCTTTGTGGGAGCTCATGATTGAACAAACTAATAAATATGTCCAGTTCTATTTGACGAAAAATCAAGTGCTACAACAACATTCAAAAGTTCATCTCTACAGACCCGTCACCCTTGACCAACTGCGAGCTTTCTTAGGATTACTGTTGAACTGCGGATTAGTGAAGAAGCATGGAATACACGAATACTGGAACACCAAATCTGCATCACAAGACACACCCATCTACAGAAAAATCTTCAAATTAGAAACTTTCAAACTGTTATTGAGGTTTTTTCATTTATCAGACAGTGAAACTGAACCGAAAAGAGGTAGTGCCAGTTATGATCCCACGTACAAGTTCAGACCTTTGTTGGATCATCTCAATAAAACATGGGCTTCTGAATACAACTTAGGAGAGAAGGTTAGCATCGATGAATCAATTGTGGGCTTCAAAGGTAGACACATCTTAGTGAATTACATCAGAATAAAAAAACACCACTAATGGGGTCCGAAAGAATACGTTTTGGCAGATTCACAGACAGGTTATGTTCACCAAATAATATATCACACCAACAATCTTCGAACCACAGACAAAGGACAGCCTTATGATATTTGTACCAAACTAATGCAGCTTCACTCAGGACTCTATCATCATCTTGTAGTTGATAATTATTATACATCAGTGCAATTATGTGATGATATGTTTGACAAACTTACTGGCACAGTGCGATCAAACAGGAAGAATCTCCCAGATGAAGCGAAAAAGACCATGAAAAAGAAGGGCGATCTTATTGAAATGAGAAGAGGCAACTTATTGGCGGTAAATTGGGTTGACAGGAAGCAAGTGAGATTACTTTCTACACACTCAGCTGCAGGGACCGTTGACAAAACCTCATTCGATCAAAAAGTAAATCGCATTCCGTTATGCGTTATTGATTATAATTCCGGAATGGGTGGAGTTGATCTTGCTGATATGATGACAGATCACTATGCCGCAGAGCTAAAAACATTAAAATGTTGGAAGAAAGTGGCTTTTCATTTGTTGGACAGATGCATGACCAATGCATATATTATTATACAAGACAAATCCAAATCTAGTGGGACGTCCAATAACCCATTTGAAATTTATAACTGGTGTAGTTAATATACTTAGTGGTGGCTATGCAGAGGAGCGTATAAGAGTGGGCAGACCAAGCATACTTCCACTAGCATCTAGAACTACTGAAAGGCATTTTATAGATTTCATACCAGAAAAAAACCGACTCAAATGTCAAGTCTGTGCTAGGAAAAGAAGTGTTTCGTGCAAAGGTACACGAGTAAGAACATGGTGCAGAGACTGTTGTGTTGGACTATGCTTGGGAGATTGTTTCCGCACCTTCCATTCTTGAAAATAAAGGTTGAACCAATATCAAATTATTTTATCATGATTAATTGCAATAACGGCTTTCATGATTATCGCGATAAATAACAGTATGGCGATTATATATTTTATCACGGGTGGCCAAATGGTTAATGAATAACTATTAGAAATACGCACATGTGTATGTTACACAACCCTAAATAGTGGATCCCATTCAAATAACAGAGGTTTTTTTAATTCAAAAACGTCGTAACATTACGATGTTATTTATATCATAATTTCATGACTCTGTGTTGTGGATAGGCTGTCACAGAACCATCAATGTACATTTCCGTCATTGTATTTCTTTCTAAAATCAATGACTGCTTAAAAGAGAAAATATCATTATATGTACTATTCATTATATAAATATATCAAATGAAAGTATTTTGCCAAAATGATAATGAAATTTTGAATATGAAACTAAACTACATTATGATAATGGTTTTAATCTTTGTTGTTTTATTTATTCAGTTCGAATACTGGACTAACCGAGTAGCGTTGACTTCTGAAATCCAAGTCTAAAGTAACGATTCTTTTTGCTGTATTGATGGGTGTCGGGCTCCAGACAATTCTCATTTCAGGAGTTCACATAGCTTAAATACTATTGTATTATCACTTATGTTCATGTACTATATCTCTGGTCAATATATCAGGCTAGAAAGGAAATGAAATGGGGTTTACAGCCTTCTCTAATTTTGAGTACATGGGACCTCGGTTGTTTGTCCCATCCGAATCATTAGACTCTGTTCCTAGCCAGGTCCTCCATCCTACACCACTGACAAGGGTAAATCACACTGTAAAATCCCAGGAAACTTTATTGGCCAATATTAGAGTCAAACCCCACTTCAACAGTATCGAAAAAATTTTGTTATTAATTACGTCCGGGTACATTATATTTATAGTTGATGCTAATAATTGTAGTTCGTTTGGGGAGGTTCTGGAAATTCTGATGATTGCATGGTCTGTCATTGAGTCAAGTGATGTGGTTTCTATGGTATGTGACAAAGAGTAGGGTTGTCCGTCCAACCTCATATGGGTTTTCTCCGGGTCCTCCAGTTTCCCCCCACTGCTAAATGCCCCTGCACGCTTGCGAATTATTGAAATAAATTTGAACCACGTGTCAGTACCGAAATGACATAGTTTGTGTCGAGGAGATGTTAAACTCCATTTCTCACTATATCTTTAGCACTGGCAATTATAGTAATCTATACGACCGATATCGTTTTGGCAGGTTGAATTAGAGAGGTTCTGCAACCAGTACGAACTACGACGTACTTCGTAAAAAAATATCAAATTAATCTAAATTTTAGTCTCCAAGAAGTCCATTGCAATGTGTTCTTATCAAATTCGAGATGATTCGACCTCGTGGCCGAGTGTCAAAAAAAAAAAAAAAAAAAATTCAAAGCACGGTACGAAATAACACGCGAACGGTCGTTCAGGTTACGCATCGGTTACCATGACCCGGAAACACGCGAACGGACTTCCGTTCTCGACCACCGAGCTATAATTTATAAACTAAAGGTTTCAGTTAAAATATTCCCTCCACTCCTACATTAAAACATATTACAATTATAAATAAATGCCTGAAAGATCCTTAAGTTCGCACCTGTCATTTTGGCGGTAGCAAATCAACTCGCGGACCCATCATACCTGGCAACGTCATACTCATTAGCCTATTTAGCGAACGAAAGTGCCAGATCAATCAACTGATTTCTATTGTTTTTATTTCTTAAATTAATCGTGATTGAGTAATATCAAATAAAAAACATACTTTTCAACAATGGATCTTCCGGTATTTACGTAATAGGTCAGAGGTGAAAATTCACACCGTGTCAATGACTTTGGCATTATTCCAATATTTTCACGTTGTCACTCACGGCTAATAATTTTATTACATGGAAAGTGAAATGGAATCAGATTTTTTATGATTTACTGCCAGGCATAACGTAGAGCATGATAATGTCGAAGAAATCAGCTATTTATATTTTTGGGGGACGTTATGATGCGAAGCAGCCAAAATCAAGCGTGTCGGCCGCCATATCTTGGATACGTTTCCAGACAGACGATACCACAAAACTTACAGATAATAATTCTAGAGTTTGGAAAGTTAAATTGAATCAAAACTTTTAGGATTTAATACAAGCTACATAGAGGAATATTACATTGCCGAAAATTTCAACTATATATTTTTATTTTCGATGCAATGAAGCAAAGAAGACGACAATTCCCACCATATATCCAACAAAGGCAGAAATGTCACATGCCGATAGCGATGAAGTGACGGTCATTTGGGGCGATATTTCTTTCTAAAAGTTACATATTTATATTTACTTTGAACACTGTTCTTTTTTTTTAAAAAAATATCTTAGGAGATACATGTTCATGTTTATTATGACAGAGAAAAGTCATAATTTTAGTGGAACTGACTTTTCAATATACCGGTAATTGTTAGTTTGTACAATTGAATTTTATATCATTGGAAAGAACACGACAATCTGTACATTTTTGTATAAAACATATTTTTTTTTAGTTATTTGCAATTTTGTAGAGAGTTTTAGGATTAACAATAATCCACTAATTCGCTTAGGGATATGGGCCCTGCTGATTTAATAAGCTTAGGGGTAGCTGGCTAATCTTTTAATTGGCCCCAAATCCCCCTAGGCTAATTCGAGGGTCGGCTCTAAACAAATATGGCATCGTAACCTATAGGTTACCATTTCAAATTTGATGCAGATTAGCGTAACCTATTTTGAGGTTACCATATAAGAGGCTTATTTCATACCCTGCAAAGCCCGAAAATTTGTCCAAAATCAAAACAATTGCCGATCACTTTTGACGCTTATCAACCATATACTGAACTGTAAATGTTCAGGCTTTCTATAATACCGTAAAAAAACGAATTTCATCCACAAATCAGTGAGAAAATCACGATTTTGTATTTCGTTTTTTAACCCCGAACTTTTCCAGAAATCTTCGTAGAAAAGTAACGAACCGAAGGTCGCTTATGTCAATGAGAACACACAAATCTATCAATCTTGTTTATATTTAAAATAGGTCCCATTCTCATGATAATCATTTTTCCGGCGATTATTTGATTTATTGCGATAACCCCAAAAATGCCCTAATATACTGGGGATGGCGATTATCTCATTTTGAGCCGATACTATATCATAATTAAAAAAATAATCGTGATCATGCAGCATCCTCGGGCTGTCGCTGCAACCTTACTTGAAAATAAAAATCAAATTTTGCATATTGTTTATTTATTATAATTTTATTATATGTTATTACATGTTATCAATATAAAGGTATAAAAATTGTTATAACGTCATTTTTACATCATTTAATTCACTCACTGGGGGCATGACGTCAAAACATATCCACTTCCTAAAGGGTTAAATGCCCCTAATTACCTATAAAAGAATAAATATGCGTCAACCCTTGTCGATCGCTCAGACAATCAGCTGCTGTGGGCGTATGTTGTGTTGCCTGGCAACCTATCTTTCATTTTGACGATTTGGGCCATTTCGGTACAGAGCTAGCTGTAATAGCTTCGTTTCATTTCTAACTTTTTAAACCATGAGCGTGGCAAGATAACCTCATTACAACATTTTGGGCATTACTTTTATTTAGTGGTTTTAACCTTCGTTTACATGGCGCTCTATTTACTTTAGGAAATAAATATTTGCTAGCTCTAAATACGCAGGACTATTTGAGAACGGAAAATAAACGAAACAAACTTTTTATTGGTAGTCTTTATTTTCCAGACCCTTTTCAATAATCATAGTATCTTATTTAATTATTCTGTAGCGAGACTAAAATTTAATTACACTCCTTCAAAATCTACAGTACAAAGAATATCATGTGAGCTCCTCGGTATATCTTTAAAACATGTTTCGGAAACCTTAAAGTCGGCGAAAAATGCCACCCTTTATACAGACGAAACTACAAAATTTGGCTCTAAATTTGGCACATATGCAATAACCGCTGACTCGACACGTACGCCACTTTTTCTTGGTCCTTGTGAAATGGCTATAACATCTGAGCAAACTACATTAACGACATTAACCGAAATTTTGGCAGATCTCGACAAAATTGCTGGACCATTTAGTAAATCCGTTATTTTCAAAATTAAAAATACCATGTCAGGCAGAGCCAACACCGAAAAGCTTTTTAATTCTTTATTTACACAATACAGAGGCAGTATTTGCGCTAAATTAGTAGAAAACTGGTCAGATTTATCAGATTCAGAGCGAAAAATTCGTATGAATATTAATCATTTCTTTTGTGATTTTCATTTATTAACTGCTTTGGCAGATAAAAGTATTCTGGAATTGAAAAAATTTGAAGAATTGTGGTTTAAAACGTTCTCGGCCCAAACGTTTAAAACTGCTACATCATTTTCGCCAAACGAATTGGGGTGTGTTCTATTGGTTCGAACCATCTGTAAGGCCTTAAATCATGGTGGGGACGAAAAGTCTGGTTGTTATTTTCCTTTCAAGTTATATTTAAATTCCTTAGGGATTTCAAAATTACCGCTAACGCCATTTCATGGTAACCGGTTTAATATCATTTTTCACAATGCCGCAATTGTAACTTATATGGCCAACCATATTAATACTTTTCTTGGTGATTTGGGGCAGAAAATTGATTGACCCAAAGCATTTCATTAGATATTAAAATTCCTGTATTCCTTATGGAATGCTTGGCTTTTGGGTTTGTAGCATTATAAACCGTTAATATTAAGACATTTGAAGGCGTGGTTATATTGTTAAAACAACTAAGCGTTTGCGCATTCACACACATGTCAAATTCAATCGTCTCATAGAGTGTATTCCGTTCCTTCGCAGCAAAGAAATAAACGATGTTTTCCGACTGCGATAAAGTAATTTTGTTTCAGGGGCATGCGTAACAGTTTTACGGCGACCAAGGGACATAACTCTTATTCTCACTAAGAGTTATCTGTCTTGATTATTGAAGCCGGGTAGATTCTGAAGAAATTAATCCCGAAATAGTGTCTGTTGTACAAAAAATTGACTATGAACCACTCTATGAAAGATGGTTACCTGTGTCGGCCATAACATTTGGGCACTTGTGAGTAAAAAATAGGTTACGTGCCCTTGTTTTGAAATTAGTCTCGCTTAGCCAGTCTACCGACCATTCTGTAGACGTCTGACAGACCAGGATAATCAAGACTACTTTTTTACGAAACATAACACAAAGCTGGAACAAGAAATTGAATTTAGAAACATACACGTTAGGAAATCAACAATTGTTTTAAGAACCTTGTAAAAGTAAAATGAAACTACTGCTAGTATCATGTTCTTGCTTCACGGAAGTGTTTCAGAGATATTATTTGTACTAAACCAAAAGATGTCACTCCTAATGGTACAGTTAATGATAAAGCAATTTTAAAAATAAAACAACGTAATTTCTAAAGCTGCTGTAATAACCAAAAAGCTAAATATTACTGCTATTCAGAATCGTCAACCAAAGATTTTTTACGGCTGTAATAGTTGATAGATGTGTAGAGAATTGCACTTGCGATGGATTTTTATAATCTCATAGACTCTAGTGCTGAGAAATCACTTCGAGACAAGCCACTGATGCGTGCACATTCGCCATGTTGAGTCAAACTTTCTGTAGAGAAAATTTTCACTTCACGGGTCACCCTATTAGTATTAATTTTGTCTGTATTAGGACTCCTATATTGAGCTTTATTTTATTTTTATACGCCAACATTTTCATGTGGACGTATATTGTCGTCGCCCCTCTCCGTCCGTCCACAATTTTTTTGTGGACACTCTACAGGTCACAATTCTTATCCGATTTTGACGAAACTTGAAATATAGGTTTTTATTTTATGATCAGTATTGGAATACCGCGTTTTATCAGTGAAATAAAAGTGTTATTCCACTGGCCAGCAGTAGTCCATGTTGTTTTTACCTAAAATGATTGTAAAATCATAAAATAAATAGAACATTTGTCGTTTTGTCGTGAATAACATATTTTATTTCATCTCTAAGCAGGAAAATGTTTATATTTTCACGATGAAATAAAATATGTTATTCCTTCTAAAACGACAAATATCCTCTATATCTCCATAAGATCTCGGTTGCTTTCGATGTTGGCATGTATCGGATCGAAACTTCATGGATTATGGCCCCTGATTGTACAAAAATCACGTTTTTAGCTTGTGGACCCTATAGAGGTCACAATTTTTATACGCCCACATAGAAATGTGGACGTATATTGCCGTCGCCCCCGTCCGTCCTTCCTCCACAATTTCTTGTGAAGGCTTTAACGCCGCAAGTTATCATCCAGTTAAAAAATAAACACAAAGTTATATGGATAACAATTACTATATTTCTATTAAAGCTACGTTTCAACAATGATTCTCTTGTCGTTTTCAAGCACAATACTGATACAGATAGAAGGAATGAGATATATATACTATGTACAATCACAACATTCAATGAAAACATAATTAGGAAAACAGTGACCCTTGTTCTTATAATGAAACCATATAGATTGACAAAAGCATTTAATTGTAATGTACACTAGGTAGAAACCACTTATTGATATAAGGTTATTGCCTTGATGTATTTTAATTACCATAACAATAGATAAAAGGCGAGGCCATTTTATTAACTCTAGTAATTATAATACTAACCGTGAAACTGTATGCTAATATTTATGTGTTTATAGGTTACAGAAAAAACTAATGAATATCTTATTGTTTGTTTTTATAAATTATAAGTACTATAATAATTATGTGCTGCATATAATGTAACAATACATTAAACTAAACTGCTAAACTGAGTAAAAGATACTAAGAATTTATGTGAAAGTAAAGTCTATGTTAATTATTAATTTAGTCTGTTTTAATTAATTCATCATAGGCTCTGGGGATATATAAACCACTGTCTCTGTTAAGTTCTGGTTGATGTCTCTTTATTTGTACTCCCTCCATTAATTTTCTAGTTTTCTTTTGATTGATGTTGATATTAAGGGTATTTACAGCTGACCAGTTCACTCTGTGGCGGGGGTTGTTTTTCAGGTGTTCTGATACAGCTGATTCATTGGTGGTGCCTTTAGACTGGTGCTCTTTGAGACGGATATCTAATGGACGCTTACTTTCACCTATGTAAAATTTCTTGCAGGAGCAGGTAATCTGGTAAACACTTCCCTTTGGTTGCAGAGGTATTGTTGGTCGGCATTTACCATTTGCGCTGAGGATATCTTTTATTGTAGAACCAGTGTAGAAGCTGGTGTCTATTCCCGCTGGCTTAAGGAGCCTCCGGATTTGGTAGGATAGCTTGTTGTGGAATGGTATAGAGATGCGAATTTGTGAATCTTGTTTAGTCTTAGCTAGTTTAGGTTCATTGCTGGTAGCGGTGTTGATGACTTTCTTGACTAACTGTTCAGGATATTGGTTGAGGTTGCAGAATGTATGTTTTATATGTTCTAGTTCTTTATTGAGGAGTTCAGGATTGCAGATTTTCTTGGCTCTGTGGGTGAGGGTTGAAATGATAGCTGCTTTGACTTTGATGGGATGGTTAGATTGATAATGTATGTATTGATCGGTGTGTGTGGGCTTCCGATATACACTTGTTTGGATGGTACCGCCATTTCTATTCACAAGGACATCTAGGAAGGGGATGGTTCCACAGTTTTCTTTCTCCATCGTAAATTTGATTCTAGGGTGCTGGTTGTTTAGGTGTTGTAGAAGGCAGTTAGGGTCATCTTCTTCTTTCAGCATTACAAACGTATCGTCGACCTTTCTATAATAGCATATAGGAGTTATTGGTGAGGACTGTAGAGCTTTTTCTTCCAGGGAGGTCATATAAACTTCGGTTAGTAGTGGAGATAGGGGGCTCCCCATCGGTAGGCCATGTATCTGTTGGTATAAATCATCACCCCATGTGAAGTAGGTGGTGTTGACACAGTCTGTTACTAATTTTATTATACTGTCTGTGGTGAGATGAGTATTTAAAGGTGATTGAAGTTTGTCTAGGCGGTGGCGGAGAACTTCTATAGCTTCAGATCTGGGGACATTTGTGAATAGGTCAACAACATCATATGAAACTATTTTACCTGGGTTTTGTATATTTTTGATTTCGTCACAAAATTCTGATGAGTCACGGATGAAGGATTTTGCGGACTTGCCTAGAGATGATAGGAGTTTTGAGAGGTGTTGGGCTGTGTTGTAGTGGACGGAATCTCGTGAGCAGACTAGTAAGCGAGCTTTAATGGGATCTTTATGAATTTTAATGGTGGCTCTAGCATAAGGTGGACGGGGATGGTTAGGTCGCAGTTGATAAAAAAGATTGTTGTCTATTTGTTTCTTTTCTTTAAGTTCGTTTAGAGTTTTGGTATGTTCTTTACTTATTGTGCTTGTTGGGTCTTTCCTTATTCTGCGATATGTGGTAGTATCGTTCAATAAGTTAGACACTGTTAACTGGTAATCATCTTTATCCATAATGACCGTTGCTTTACCTTTATCTGCTTGGACAATTGTAATGTTTTTATCTTCTTTTAATTCCTTTAAGGCTTCCCTTTCTAGTCTGCTGATGTTGTTAGGTTGTGGAGTGGATTTCGCTATGAGTTCGGCTATTTGGTGTCTTATGTAGTCTATCTTCCCACCTGGAGCTAATTGCCGGAGGCCCTTTTCTATATTTACTATGTACTCATCATGATTCCTTGGTTTAGATGTTGGTGCGTACTTTAGACCCCTAGAGAGTAGGTTGATCTGTTCATCTGTGAGTGGATGGTTGCTGAGGTTGACGACGGTTTTGGAGAGGAATTCATCTCTAGCATTGGAGCTAGTTCTGGTAGTGGTCTTCTTGGTCTTCTGGGCTTTAAGTGACTTGTATTTCTTTGTTTGTCTAGTTTTGATTTCATCATCTATTTTTAGGTTGGATTTTGTCTGTATATTTCGGAGGGAACTGTAATCTTCATTTGATATGGTGTCTTGTAATTTTTGACGTTCTATCTCTGATTTTGCAAATATGCGGTGTTTTTCATTTCGGTAATGTTGTATTCTTTCTCGTATTAAACATTTACTAGCCTTAAGTAGAATCCTGTAAGCTGATAATGATTTAACCGGCGAATTCAGGACTAATCCTTTAGGTACTAAGTCACTGTCCCTGCATCTCATTAGAAATGTTAAACTGTTACACACTTGTTTTAAAATGGTTATATGTTGTTTGCATTAGTGAGATGAAGAAGCCTATTTAATTTCAATAATTTCCGTTTATTATGTCTAGAGTTATGGCCCTTGTTTCACTTTGTTGAACCTTGTGAACGCTCTAGTGCCAAAAGTTAACATCTGATCTTTGTAAAATTTATATGCAACATTTAAATTAGGGAAACGAAGAAGCCTTTTGAATTTCAGCAATTTCCGTTTATTACTTCTAGAGTTATGGCCCTTGTTTCACTTTGTTTAACCTTGTGGACGTTCTAACGCCAAAAGTTATCATCCATAAGTTATCATCCGATCTTTGTGAAATTTATATGCATTATTTAAATTAGTTAAAACGAAGAAGCCTATTGAATTTCAGCAATTTCCGTCAAATTTCAACAATTTCTGTAGATTACTTCCAGAGTTGAAACCCTTGTTTCAGTTTGTAGAACCTTGTGAACCCTCAAGCGGCAAGAATTATAATCTGATATGTATGGAACTGTCTTGTAAAGGCCCCCAATTACCCACAAAATAATAAATATGTGACAACCCTTGTCTACTGCTCGGACGATTTAGCTGCTGTGGGCGTATGTTTCATTGCTTGGCAACCTATCTTTATCCGATTTTGTTGAAACTTGAAATGTAAGTTTATAACCCAAAGATCTCGGTTCCTTTCGATATTCGTGCATATGGGACCGTAAATTCCTGAATTATGGCCCCTGATTGTATGAAAAATCATGTTTTTAGCTTGTTGTTCCTCTAGAGGTCACAATTTTTATCCGATTTAAAAAAACGTTTGAATATATCACCATTACACACAAAGGATGGTTGTGTTCGAATTTCGTAAAAATCAGACCAAAACTGACTGACAAAATGGCCATCCCTCGTACTCAAATAGCGGAAAAATATGATATATCAAGATTGTGGACGCTCTAGAAGTCACAATTTTCCTCTGATTTTGATGAAATGTAAGTTTATAACGCAAAGATCTTGGTTGCTTTCGATATTTGCGCATATCGGATTGTAACTTCCTGAATTATGGCCCCTGATTGTACGAAAAATTACTTTTTATACGCCCACACTAAATTGTGGTCGTATATTGTTGTCGCCCCCGGCCGGCCAGCGGTGGACGCTCCAGAGGCTAAAATTAATATCCGATTGACTTTAAATTTATACACAGTGTTTGAAGCCATGAGATGAAGAATCATATTGATTTTCAACAATTTCGGATATTTACTACCAAAGTTATGGCCCTTGATCACTTTGAAAAATCTTGTGACACTCTAGAGGCTAAAGTTATCATCTGATTGACTTCAGATTTATACACAGAGTATTAGGTATTGAGACGACCAAGTATATTGATTTTCAATGAATCTTTATGACTTGAAATCCATGATGTTAAAAGTTTCGTATACTAAACGTAAGCATGGGGCAAAACTTTATTAAAACCAAATAAATTCTAATGTTTTTCTGATAATTACTTAATGAGTTGTTACTCTTAATCAGATTTTAAAGTATTATAAATGTTTCATTACTGAAAAAAGTAAAAATATGCGACAACTCTTGTTGACAGCGCGGCCGATATAGCTGCTGTGGGCATATGTTTCGTTGCCTGGCAACCTATCTTCGGTTAGCTTGTTCTCTATCCATCTCTTGCAAAGTGTTCGCGTATCCTGCCTGGCAGCCGCTGGTTCGACTAGTTGCTCTCCCAGGGGTGAGGATTAATTCAGCATCCATAACCACGTTAGCTAGAATAAGGATGACTCCGTCTCAACAAGCTGCATATTAATAGAAAATTATACCAAAACATTTATACAAGAAATAATAGGGGATATGTTAGTACTTCTTATTATCAGAGTGATAAGTGCATGAGAATGGGGAGTGGTGAAGTACATACATATAGCTGAAAGTGTCAGGGAATTGCGGATGCTGCCAAAGTTCACATCTCTCCGCTTGGATGGGAAACAATTACCTGCTCTAGCTCTAACAGATAAAAATGAAAAGGTAGAAAGAGTGGCAGTTCCAGTTGGTGACCAGAATGAAGACAAACTTTTGGGGATTCCACCGTATTTACCTGGTACCGATCAGCACGTTGGCACGATTCTTTCTAACCTTACGTATGAATTACTTGAAAACTGTCAATGTGCTGATAATGTTGTAAGTATGGTCTTTGACAAGATGTCAGCGAACACTGGGCATCTTCTTAGCTCAGCATCCAGGACATACTCAACAGACCATTACTCTGTTGTGGGTGCTTACATCATGTACATGTAGGTGAAGTAATGGCAGGCCTCAAAATGTTTTTAAAAAAAAGCTACCTGTCGCAAGCGACGGGTAATTTTTCTTCATACCTGTCGCTTCATTAACTAACCGGTCACTCTTTCTTATCAAAGACCAGTCACATCACACATATATCCAGATATGTAGGTACACACTCTTAAATTGTTTAGGTCTTTATGTAAACGTAATATGAAACCTTTTTATTTCTTCGACATCGGAAAGCAAAAAAAAATTTTGAAAGTCGGCGAATCTGCTTTGGCTCAGTGACTCGAAAATTCGTACAATTCTATCATCCGTATCCAAATGAATTTCGCCAAGTATCATGGTACCAAACTTGCATGCTAAATTGAATACTTCGCCGTAGAATTCAGCTTTTATAATATCTGTAATAAATTGAATATCAAAACACGAATCACTCATGTGCATGGCACTGTATTTACATGTACTGCATGTGGAGGACAAGTAACACTCCCTGGAATTCCTTTCTCACATCCTGTCTATATTTATGCTACAAATTAAGTACAAATTATATTTATTTATAAAATATTTTGCCGACTTAATTATTTTATTTTGTCAAATTGTATTATAAAATATTCATAGACTTTATTTATGGAAACTGCTTTAAATTTTTTGAATGATTAAATACATCAGGCAACGAGCCGTGCACATTTCCTTCCAGCCTCCACTATTATTTACTTTGGTGTAGTTACGGTAGAATTATTTCAGATGACTTGGGGGTGCGTTTTAATTTATTTGAAATTCATTGTTATAAGACTGGCTACTTGAACTTACAAACTGTGTGAGTAACTGTAGCCTATGCCAGAGTGAAATGTAACCCGTGAAAATGGCGGCTTTTCCCGGTATTTCCGTGCTTAATTCTTGCATTTAGAAACGAATAATTAAATGTGAGTACAGGACGTGGATGTGAGTATTGTGGCCTTAAGTTAATTTACTGAACATCAAGTAAAATTTAGTCCACCTAGTTTTACTTGCTACATGTACCCGTCAAACATAAAAATCGCCTGTCGGAGACAAGTAGATAGACGAACATTTCGAGCCATGTGATGGTGATGCATATATTTTAAGATCTCTAAATGCACTGAAACGCCATCTATGGTGTCTAGTTGGGGAAATGATTCCACTATCACTGTTGAATTAACAGTGACGAATTAACAATTAATGATAAAGAACTTATATCTAAAAAGTTGAAGAGCATCAAACCAAATTTTTCTGTTGAAAGCGTTGTGAATTGCTTTGGAACTGGCTATGGGAAGCCTGTTTTTCCGAGCGCTGTCACCAAGTCTTCCAAACTTAGTTATTTGGCGACTGTAGACTCCTGGTTCCTATTCAGTGTATTGGAACTAAACGATGACTTTCTGTCTCGTGGTCCTGATTCATGGCCTGACAATGATGCGTACCAAATTTCTTGTTCTAATAATAAGTGTAGTAAATGATGCAGCTGAGAGGGGTGTGAAACTTTGTATTGAATACATGTCTAGTACTAAAGATGAAGAGCATTATCAAAATGTGGTCCATGCGGTAGAGAAAAACAGGAAGGATAGACTGAACTTGCGAAAGTCTTTGCCATAATTATGTGCATTACTATAATGTTTTAACAACTGATAAATGGTGTAGTCACGTATACAAGCGTTTTCCTCTGACATTTCCTTCACTAGTCGTTAAAACTGAGTCAATGTCTGATTTATAATGATTTTAAGAAATACTGAGGAACTGTCAATTTTGCTAGAATATCGTTGCTAATTCTCAACTTTAAAAAGTTATTATAAAGAGTTTTATATACTACATGTATGTAAATAATTTGACTTAGTAATGTTTCATGTCAAATTTTCGTCAAAATTTCGAATTTTAAAGTGAACCGTTGCCCCCCTAACATGCTTTGATTCTTTTCTTTTTTTTACATGTTTAGTGTACTTTTATAGTGGAACACCCTTGGCAATCTACAAGAAAATCGGTTGATAATTTAAAAATCATGGGGCAACGTATGCATCGCACCACAGGCCTTTATATAGAAAACCCACCCCGCATGTGCAAGAACAACCCCTAGATTAATAATGTCGTAAACGGGCTATTCAATTCTGGCACAAAGGGGGAACAGCTCACGTTTACAACACCGATTATGATGTCACTCAGATGTGACTGAAAAGCACTTATTTGGAGTACCGTATTAAAGTCTCTTGGGTAGCATTTTATGTATATTTACACAAAATATTTAAAAAAAAAAATTTTCTGTCATTTTCTGTCCGTCTCTGAGAATGCCTGATTGTTTGATTGACAGGCGTTAATTCCACCTACATAATCTCGATTATCAAGTAACGTTTTCAATGGCTGTGGTACCGTTAGCATATTCGGTTTGAGACGGGGTTGCAATTCAATCCTATCACATTTATTTTTATTAAAAATAAGACTTTTAATATATAGTAGATAAGAAGCAAAAGTTTGAAAGGAACAAACCAAATCAATGAGGCATAATTATAGCTGACTTATTGTTAGCCTGCGTGTACTCCTGTACTGTAACTGGTAGGCCTACGTAACTCCCGAAGCAGACAAATAAGAAACAGTGATCCAATGGGGATGCAATTCAACCGGGGTGATGTTAGTTGCGATGTTTATCAATTCCCATAATTTTTCTGTAAACACAAGTGACAAAAGAGCGTATAATACCGACATCCAAATTCTCATTTTAACCACAACTAAACATAATATCAAGGCCGTATATATCGAACTTTCAATCAAATTGACTGACATGCGGCCTCACTTCGTACACTCTATCATTTAGCCTCGATCTAAAACTCCTGGGAGAATGACATCAACGTAATGGTTAATCTCCGCTTACGACGCCATTTAAAAATTTAATCAATCAATGAAATCCTGTTTAAATCCAAGCCGAATCCAAGCCGTCCGTGGGTCTACAGAGTTGATTTTGTGCTTGTTGTGTAAATAAAGATCTAATTTATAATTTCTATGACATCTGAAACCGAAATAAAGACTTGCAATTATCAGATTTAGCTCTTGCATAATGTATGTTTAAAATATTGCCCCGAAACCCAAAAGAATTTCCATTTGTTGTAGGCAGTAAAAACGATTGCACAGTGTATAAAGTGCTAAATACTTTTAGTATAATGATCAATAGAAATGAAGTTATTTGATGCAAAAAAAAACCCTCTTGGATTCTCCTGTTTTTTCGTTGCTGCTCTCCTGTTTTATAATACCTGGGGGTTGACACTTCTGGGATGGGGGAGAGTGATCTAAATGATGCATGTTTTAGCATAAACTAATCATTAAGCAAGAGAACATAGGCTTACTGTGAGTAATTTACAAAGGATGTTTATGAACCCCTTGTGAACGACAATTTCAACAATTTCTGTTAATTACTTGTAGGGTTATGGCCCTTATTTCACGTTGTTGAATCTTATGGACACTTTGCTCTCATTACCTACAATAGAATAAATATGTCGACTGCTCAGACAATTTAGCTGCCATGGGCGTATGGTTCATTGCCTGGCAACCTATCTTTAATGTTATAAGTAGAAAAAATTTGCATTTATATCAAAAGGATTATGATAAACAGCCTTAAAATCTCTAAATCTTTGTGGACCCTTTTGTGGCCTAAAAGTTATTTTTCTATTGATTTCAAATTGATAGATGGTGTTTACATGTATGGTCAAAGACCAATAAAATTTGAATTAATTCTGTACTATTTGCTTGATAAAGGCATACACCCGGTGTCATTTAGGATAAGTATTAAAGATGGGGGGTGGATGGTCGAATGGTTAGCGCATGCGTGTTGTATCATAATGTCTGTTATTGAGTCAACTGGCATAGTTTCCTCCCATGGCTAAAGATGCCTATGAGCAAGCAAATTACTGAAATAAAATTGAACCATATGTTAGTCCTGAAATGACCTTGTTTGTATCGAATGGATGTTAAATCCCATTTCTCTCTCTCCCTAAAGCTAGATTCGTCAATACTTCAAATCTAAAATTATATAGTGAATACCCCAGCAATAGGCTAATATCATTGTCTTTTAAATAATATATTGATGTCAGTCAATTAGATGACATGTTTTCTATATGTTTGCTGACTTTTAAGAGGTGATATTCGATACCTGGTTGTGGTTCATAAAAAAAAATTATACTACTTAATAGGTTGAGACTCTTCATCAGTTTCTTGTGTCTTGTAATGGCTTCCATTATCAAGTGTTTCCGCTAGCTTCAAAAAATAGGTTAAAAATACCGGTCCACTCGTAATTTTACCAGTCTGATGAAAACAAAATTTGACCTCTAATCAATCTTGTCAATGTATTCAAATAATTTAAACACTTCATTGAAACATATTGTGAAAATAAGCCAGGCGGACCCCATCATGGATTGTATTGTGAATCTCAAGAATCGCACGTCTTTGACACTCTAAATATGAATTCCAGGTAGATATTATAATAAATAGATCATACTTTTGATGGTTTCACAGACTAGTTGTTAGTTCAATTTAAATCGTCATTGAATATAATCCACCGATAGAACACCGAATATCCCGAGAAACAGTCATTGATAAAAATATATTTTTCCGACAAAATCTCCAATGCCGAATACCGATGACACATGACATCGCTGGAATTAGGTCAATGATTGAATCAGCGACATTAGCTTTAGTTTTAAATACTGTTTAACATAATGATCTTTATACGCCCACATTTTCATGTGGACGTATATTGTCGTCGCCCCTGTCCGTCCGTCCACAATTTTTTGTGAACAGTCTACAGGTCATAATTTTTATCCGATTTCAATGAAACTTGAAATATAGGTTTATCACCCTCAGATCTCGGTTCATTTCGATATTGGCATGTATCGGACTGTAACTTCATGGATTATGGCCCCTGATTGTACGAAAAATCACGTTTTTAGCTTGTGAACACTGTAGAGGTCACAATTTTTAGGGCCATACTATATACCAGAAAACACAGGAAAACACCGTAAAACACCATTTTATACTGAATACCGGAAAACACCGAAAAAACACTAAATACCGGAAAACATCCTAAATACCGGAAAACACCCTAAATAGGTAACCCGGAGCCTGGTCCTCTGTGTGCGGTTTTGGACCAAGTGAGTGCCGATGAAGGAAGGTCAAGGTCATTATGATGTTCGTTTTACAAATAGCCCCCCCCCCCCCCAAAAAAAATAAAAAAATTTATGATTTTTTTTTCTCCAAAATTTTGTTGATGCCTAATATGTTTTGAATGTTTTAAAAGATGCAATCAGTCTACCTCCATCATTGACCATATTTTATTTTGTATTTTAATTTTAGTTTTCAGTAAATTTTAGTAGATTTCAGTATTTCAGTAGATTAAACACAGCGATCTGAGGGCCCTGTTATATGCCGGTTGCGCCGGTCTCCTGATTCTTACCAGTAACGCTGGCATCAGGGTGGTACGAATTAGTGGAAGGCACGATTAGGCCAACTCCTCCCTAGGTAACAAAAAATCGCATCATAAAACAGCAAGTATCATCAAAAGCGAGTTAATAAATCTCTGAATAGTTCGAGTTGAAGTTCCAGGTTTAACCGCTATGTGTCCTAATCACCAAACGAAATGGATGCCACGCAATTCTCGGACAGGCTGTAATCTGAAAAGTGTCTATCCTTTCCAAGAGCTATCCATCTCGTTGGAAGGGCTAAAAATCTACTTGTTTCTGAGCTTACTTTCATTCCAGGGTCAATATAATCACTTGAACCATAATAATATTCAACATATTCCATCATATTCCGAGGGCCGCACACAGGATTTTTTTCTGGATTACTTTTCAAGCTTTTTTCCCCCAACTCGTTGACCAGTTTTCCTTGAGAAAACCCCAACTTTCGCCCAATTGTCCATGAGAAAACTACATATTCTATCTTACTGCATTGACGGGAAGTGGTAAGCTCGACGTCTGTGAAAAGGGTTGACCGATAAATTTTCAAGGAAGCAATTGTTGTTTTTGTTTGTGAAATAGAGGACTCTAGCCGATGAGGCGACTTTCCCCCCGAGAACCTCAGGCAACCAATTTGTTTTATGTACTACTATCGTAATAAATCATTACTTTGTTAACCACTTCCTGGTGGCTGATCGAAGACTTACACCGAGAAAATGTTTTTTCCGACAATCGATATTCGAGATGTCTTCTGTTGCACAAATTATGCTGCACTGTGTAAGAACTTGCATCCTTTGATCTGAAGATTGTAGATGGAAAAGTATCATTTGCACTATTTCAAAGTAAACCTGCATTTTCGTATATCATCCCGTAATTTGTGATTAATGACAATGACTGTGAAAATAATATGGGTTGAGGAATGGAAGATCTATGTTCGTCACGTGACTGGACAATTCCACCCCCCGTCCCACCATGACGATGTTCCCTCTTGGAGCGGCGCGGCGCTGTGCACTCTCTAAAAAAAATCTCGGGCACAGTTTACTCTTCTAAGTTTTCCGGTAGCTATTTAGTATTTCGGAGTTTGGTCCTCGTGTGTGGTTTTGGACCAGGTGAGCGCTGATGAAATAAGTTCATTAACATACAAGCGAGCGATCGCCTACAGTCAAAGAAAAATTTCTTTTCAGATTTTTTTTAACAATTTCTTCTCCCAAATTTCTCGCAAAAAAGATTTTCCAGTATTTTTCTCTGTAAAATTATTTTCTACGGAATATTTTTTTTGTAAAACCAATTTTTTTTTTCTTTGGGGACAGAATTTTTTTTTCGTCAAAACAATTTGGGAGAAAAAAAATTGAATTTTTTTTTGTGGGGGGGCTATTTGTAAAACGAACATCGTAATGACCTTGACCTTCCTTCATCGGCGCTCACTTGGTCCAAAACCGCACAGAGAGGACCAGGCTCCGGGTTACTTATTTAGGGTGTTTTCCGGTATTTAGGATGTTTTCCGGTATTTAGTGTTTTTCCGGTGTTTTCCAGTATTCAGTATAAAATGGTGTTTTCCAGTTGTTTTCCGGTGTTTTCCGGTATATAGTATTGACGCAATTTTTATCCGATTTGGTTTAAACTTGAAATGTATGCTTATAACCCAAAGATCTAGGTTCCTTTTGATATTAGCGCATATCGGAACATAACTTCCTGAATTATGGCCCCTGATTGTACGAAAAATTGCGTTTTTATCCGATTTGGTTTAAACTTGAAATGTATGCTTATAACCCAAAGATCTCGGTTCCTTTTGATATTAGCGCATATCGGAACATAACTTCCTGAATTATGGCCCCTGATCGTACGAAAAATTGCGTTTTTAGCTTGTGGACCCTATAGAGGTCATAATTTTTATCCGATTTAAAAAAACGTATTATTATATCATCATTACACCCTAAGGATTGTGAAAATCAGCCTAAAATTGACGGACAAAATGGCCGCCGTTCGTTCTCAGATAGCGTAAAAATACGGTATATCAAGTTTGTGGACCCTATAGAGGTCGCAATTTTTATCCGATTTTGTTGAAACTTGAAATGTAAGTTTATAACACAAAGATCTCAGTTCCTTTCGATATCCGCGCATATCGAATTGGAATTTCCTGAATTATGTCCCTTGATTGTAGGAAAAATCACTTTCTTGTTAGCTTGTTCTCTATCTATCTCTCGAAAATGTAGGCGTATCCTGCCTGGCAGCCGCTGGTTTAGCTTGTGGACACTATAGAGGTCATAATTTTCATCCGATTTAAAAAAACATATTATTATATCACCGTTGCACCCTAAGGACGGCTGAGTTCCAATTTCGTGAAAATCGACCCAAAACTTTCAGACAAAATGGCGCCCTTAGTTCTCAAATAGCGTAAAAATATGGTATATCAAGGTTGTGGACCCTATAGAGGTCACAATTTTAATACTATTTTGATGAAACTTGAAATGTAAGTTTATAACCCCAAGATCTCGGTTCCTTTCGATATTTGCGCATATCGAATTGTAATTTCCTGAATTGTGGCCCTTGATTGTAGGAAAAATCACTTTCTTTTTTAGCTTGTTCTCTATCCATCTCTCGAAAATGTGGGCGTATCCTGCCTGGCAGCCGCTGGTTTACTTTATACACAAGCTGACAGAAGCTTTTTATATGCCCACATTGAAATGTGGACGTATATTGCTGTCCGTTAGTCGGTCCGTCCGTTGTCCACAATTTCTTGTGAACGCTTTATCGCCGCAAGTTATCATCCAGTTGTTTTAAAATTGATATATGTTGTTTACATTAGTGAGATGAAGAAGCCTATTTAATTTCAATGATTTCTGTTTATTATGTCTAGAGTTATGGCCCCTGTTTCACTTTGTTGAACCTTGTGAACGCTCTAATGCCAAAAGTTAACATACGATTTTTGTGAAATTTATATGCAATATTTAAGTTAGTGAAACGAAGAAGCCTGTTGAATTTCAACAATTTCTGTTTATTACATCTCGAGTTATTGCCCTTGTTTCACTTTATTGAACCTTGTGAACACTCTAATAACAACAGTTTTCATCTAAGAAAGTCAAAACATAATTATTTCTATGTCTTTTGCTCAATAGGTTATCAAAACTCACTATTATACGACCATGGGTATTATTTCCCACCCTCAAAAATCATTGACACAGGAAATAATAACACAATTACGTCCCTTGTTTTCCTATTGCCTCCATGCATTAGCTACCTTCAAACGTTGGAATTTGAAGTTGAAAATGATATTTTTGCCAATTTCTCAGCTGGCAATAGTGACTTATAGGATTATTCTTTAACAAGGTAGGACGGTTTATAGATACCATCTATTTTAAGGCTTTATATTAATAAATTTTAAAAATACAACTTAAAAAATATGAAATTGCAGCTTTAAATTAGTGAAATGAAGAAGCCCATTAAATTTCAGCAATTTCCATTAATTATGCCGTGAGTTATGGCCCTTGTTTCACTTTGTTGTTATCATTCGATCTTTCTGAAATTTATATGCATTATTTAGATTAGTGAAACGAAGAAGCCTATTGTATTTCAGCAATTTCTGTTTACTACATCTAGAGTTATGGCCCTTGTTTCACTTTACTGCACCTTGTGAACGCTGTTAACGCCAAAAGTTATCACCCAATCTTTGTGAAATTTATATGCATGATTTAAATTAGTGAAACGAAGAAGCCTATTGAATTTCAGCATTTACCCTTTATTATGTCTAGAGTTATGGCCCTTGTTTCACTTTATTGATCCTTGTGAAGAAGCCTATTGAATTTCAGAAATTTCCGTTTATTACGTCTAGATTTATGACCCTTGTTTCACTTTATTGATCCATGTGAACGCTCTAATAACAACAGTTTTCATCCGATCTGTTTGAAATTGATATGCATCATTTAAATTAGTGAAATGTAGAAGCCCATTGAATTTCAGCAATTTCCGTTAATTACGCCGTGAGTAATGGCCCTTGTTTCACTTTGTTGTTCCTTGTGAACGTTCGAACGACAAAAGTTATCCGATCTGTATGAAATTCATATGCATTATTTGAATTAGTAAAATGAAAAAGCCTGTTGAATTTCAACAATTTCAGTAGATTACTTCCAGAGTTGAGACCCTTGTTTCAGTTTGTAGAACCTTGTAAACCCTCAAACAACAAAATTTATAATCTGATCTGTATGGAACTGTCTTGTAAAGGCCCCCAATTACCTACAAAGGAATAAATATGCGACAACCCTTGTCGACCGCTCGGACGATGTAGCTGCTGTGGGCGAATGCTTTGTTGCCTGGCAATCTATCTTTTTTATAAATGTTATCGTTATTATTGAAGGCTATGACATAGCGAAACAAAATTTTATTTTAAAGCAATTTCAATTATGGTTGTCACATGATCATTGTGTCGTTTGTTTATCATCGTCGAATGAATTAAAACTAAAAGGTGACAGACAAAAACTACGGTGCTGTGATAAACGATTACGCAGAGACGTATATTAAATTTTGCAGACTTAAACCTGTCTTTCCTCTGCTGGTACACTACTCACAGGAACTAAATGTACCAAAGATATAACGATATTTCTTTTGCGTGTGATACATGTATCACGAAAGAACATGCAGACATTGAGCAGCATTCTGCCGAAATATTAAATTTGGTCAACATCCAAATTTTCCATTCAGATAGGCTACTGTGGGCATGTGGCTGTCTTTAGATTTATATGGATGTATATGTTGCTTACATTAGTGAGACAAAGAAGTGTATCGAATTTCTCTGCAATGATATTACATGTATACCGTCTAGAGATTTTGTCTTGTGGCAATCTTCAATTTTTTTTAGACAGATATGCCTAAGAAGTCATGAAAAGTTGGAAAATTGTTGCTGGACTTTTGTGCATTTGGGTTGCAGTTATGATGTATATGAGTATGTCTGTCATGCAAACTGGTGAAGCTAACCAGCTTACAGAGTATAAGCTAAAACAAGCTTTAGATGAAATGGACAGATTGAAATCCCAGAATGAAGAACTACAGAAATTGGCTGTAGATTTAAAGTAAGATGTTTGATTTCAAATAGACTTCATTACTGGTTTCTTTGCACAATGAATAGTGTCTAGCAGGGATGTAATACAAAATATGGGGTGTACTGTGTGATTGATTAAATATCTGGGGAAGCTTATCACTTTAACATTGGTATCGTTTAATCTAGCGTAAATAGCACTAATTTCTGTCCTGTGTTCAAATATTCATAACTATTGTTGAATTTCGGCTAATAGTGTTCATTTTGTACTTGTATCCAATTTAAATCTCACTGTTTAATTTTGATTACCAAGCGTCTAATTAACTAGTGTTTAGTTTGTCAACACATGTTTACTTATAAGCGTCCCGCCTAATTCTCACGACTGTTCAATAATTAGTTTGACCGTTCAATTTCTCGAGCCATGATTAAAATCAAGCAAGGTGTCCAATTATGCAAGGTGTTCAATTTTGTTGTCAAAACATCTAATTTCACGTGCTATGTTCAGATATTACGATGTGTTTAGTTGTGGGTCATCATTCAGTTTTGTCGCCGAATGTCTATTTTGCCGCACGATGTTGAAATAAGTGTTAGTTTTAGTACTGACCTGTTGCGATACGGTGAAATATTATTTTTTAGGATTCATACGACCGCAGGTATCTGTAATGCGGGAGCAGGTCGTTTCATCCCATGACCGGTTCACCCCGGGCTGTTTCATCCCAAAGTGACCCCGGGCTGTTTCATCGCGTCATATCGGGTCGTTTCATCCCACAAATCAATAAACAGGTTTTACGTATTTTTAATATGTTATTCATACATTTATGACAATAACAACATGTCATGGCACTTTTAGTAATACTATTTGTATCATTTCATACATAAATCATTTCATACATAAATCATTTCATACATAAATCATTTCATACATAAATCATACATAAATCAATTACTTTGAGTTCATTAAATTATCTATGTACGGCTTTTATAAATAAATGTATTTACGGCTTTTATAAATAAATATATTTGTTAAATTACTTTAATTTCATTAAATTATTTCTTGAATAAATGTATTTGTTAAATTATTTTATAAAGAAATGTATATGTTAAATTAAATTATTTCATAAATAAATGTATTCGTTAAACTATTTCATTAAATTATCTATTATCATTTGTACATAAATTTCAGTAAATTAACTATTTATGGCCACATAGTTACCCGCTAGTTTTAAAAAGGCACTTGTTGTGATGGATCGATCAGTGTATTGCCCCCAGGCTTCAAATATCTTAGAGTTTATTTTACAATATGTTTTTCTACAATTTCTAAAATTCACACCTTCTTCAACCATTGTCCACTGCATGTCTATCAATTCTCCCTCTTCCTTTAAAATTGGTACTAAAATATAAAAACTTAGACCCGCTCCAACACACCTTGAATTAAGACGCCTGTGCCATCCTGAAATACATTAATCTCATATTAAAGAATGTCAACATTGTATAAGAATATTCAATTAAACTACTAATTACTATTGAATGTAAATAATATTGAATGTAAATACTATTGAATGTAACTTACCTTCACAATCATTATTTGTTCGGAAAGCCATCATGAAGATGCTGATGTTATTTAAAGAATAGACAGAGGACTCAAACCAGGTTTGTCGGATATACGAAACGAGTTCCCGTAAAGGGTCCGTGTTTGCCATCAGACACAACTTGTCGAAGGCAGCTCGCATGTGGTCGGCGGGTAGAAAAAGGTAGCGCCATCAAACTACGGACGTGGTCTTCCTTTCGTAGTAAGTACCCGCCAAACCAACACCCTGAACCTTCCTCCAAACGCATTGTTTCCAATGAAAAACACAGCCCTTTAACTTCATCCCGGGGAACACTTTTCTGATAGCTGACCAGCAACCTGGTTCAAAGTCCATCATGCCATATTCTACTGCAGGTTAATATCTTTCTTTTATATGTAATAGTACCTACAATAGTCTTCGGACGTCCTTCTTGTCATCAGGACGAAACATAGCGGCACCTGCTTCATACTGTCCCCTTTTTTCAAAAGACCATGTATGGACCACAACTGGGAAAACGGCTTTTTAACTACTTTAAAAGTCCCATCCATGAACCATCTTTTACACGTTTTACACGTTTTCGGATCATATTTATAGTTAGATAACGCTTTAAATCAAAGTAATTAATTTTAATTGTTCATTTATCTGGCTTCTTACATAAATGTGTAAATACAACTCAACTCTCGCGTCATGTTTTTATTACTAATCCATAACAATTAATTGCATGTTTATTTAATAATAAACAATAAAGTACATGTTTATTTAACAACAAGTAAGTGTTTAACAGTTTATTCGACAATAAGTACAACTCAGTTAATTAACTGCTATTATAATAACAAGGGGGATGAAACAGCCCGGGGTGAAACAGCCCGATAGAAAATTAGATTGAGATGAAACAGCCCGGGGTGAACCGGTTATGGGATGAACTGACTCGCATCCTGTAATGCCTGCTATAATCCGGGGATTATTTTTCAAGATCTCTACCGTGAAACAGATGTTGGACTTTTAATGTCGACGGGACGGTTTCGAAGCAAAGCTTTCTTGAGATGCACATACCGTTTCGTCCACAATCATAAAACGTTTATTTATATATCCATTTAAAACAGTATTTCCCACACTGACAACACATCCATGAATGATAAATCTCACGCATCTGATTTACGTGAGTACATGTCGACTCCCTACCCTGATTAAATCCTTTTTTTTTTATATGTCTTCCCAATTAAGACTAACAGCATGGGTATTGCACCAATCATATATTACATAATATGGGATCTACAGAAAGCATTTTGGGTTGAAGGGCAATAAATACAGAAGGCTTGTAGAATTAATACACATGTCAGAAGCTAACAATATGTCTTTTGTAGGCACGTCACTATTTCAACAGTCAGCCGGAATCAAAAAACGTTACGTCATAGCAGCGCGTATTACAAGAGGCATTGGGGTGATGCTATTTTCAATTTATCATAAATCTTGTGGTTTTTTTTTAAATCTCGCGATGTTTCGTTCTACGTGATAAAATTTTTAATGGCGGTTAAGCCGGGAATTTTTTTTTTCAGATCCGTGAATTATTTTGGATTTTAGCGGTTTCCGAACTTGAAGGTAAGTTTCAATATAATTATTTTTATTCTTAAAATGCACACACATCATTGAACATGGTCTGCACACCTCATGTTATGTCTTTTTTACTTGTATCCCAATTTTCATGGTTGTAAACTGATACGCAGATTGTTGATATAAGGGCCTCTGTCCAGGTGGTCCGCCTTGGCGGACGTGATTTTTTTCAATTTTCACCATTGCAAAAACTGCTATGCGGAGTGTTCTATTGTTGTTATTTACTCATATTAGTATATTATAACCATCGATATATATGTTTTTAAACATACTGATATGTTTTTGGGGTATATTGTGTTCACTTGGCTCCGATGTTAATGGATTAATTTTAGTTGTAAATTTGGATGAATGCTGCATGATTTCGTTATCCTGGTTGCTGATTGGTTCACGTGACTTTGTTTGTAAATAATAACACAACAGGAGCACATGTAGCCCAGTGGATTTGTAAACAAAGCTGATAGTTAACAAAAAACTATTTTAAAATAATTTCTCATTATTTATGAAAATATTTATGTATGATAAGGTTCTAATATACTGTTCTAATTGCTAATGTCAATAATGTTAGATAAATGGAAATTTATTTTATTTCTGTTTATTATTTCAGACTTTATCAATGGCTTTACCAGGTCTTATTCAAAGTTTTAAGGAAGACCTCTTGATTGATGAAAATGGAGAAATTAAATTAATTCGAGATACTTTTCGTAAGGGATTGTTAGTTTATCTTTATGGTGAAAATAAAAAAGATCGTGCAGCCACAGCACGTCAACTACAACAGCTGACAGATGACTTTAGATTGGCCAATTTTGATAGTGTGAAAACTATTGTTCAGCGAACTGTACAATCACTGGACAGTTTAAAAAAAAACACTCAGAGAAATTGGACATCAATTTTAAATTTATTAAATGAACCTTTAAAGTGTCCTCGTCCTGCAGTTGGAGAAGTCACACCAACTATTTCAGAAGTCGAATTTAATTCTCCTCAGCCATCAACTTCATCTGCAACTCCAACATCATTGACTGTTACACCTCAACCAGCTTCTTTAAAGAGAGTAAATTATCACTCTGAGTGTTCTCCGTCTCCTAAAAAACTAAAGATTGACTGCAAAAGCTGTGTGCATCGTAGAACATCAGTGAAAAAGCTAACAAAATCAAGACGGAATTTATTAGCTGAGCTGAAAATAGTGAAACCCCAAAGTTCAGAAAAAATTAGATTGTGTCAGGCTTTGACTCGTAAAGAAAATATTGAGACTTCACTTTGTGCTAAAGTCCGTGGTTTGAAGGCTGAGTTAGTGAAAAAAGATCGATGTATTAAACAATACATTGTCTAATACTTCTGTTTATAATGATGTTTCTAAGACAAAAAGCGAAATTTAAGTCCTGTTTGAAAAAATTACAAGTAGAAAATTTAGACATCAAAAATAAATTGTCTCAGCTGGAAAGAGCTTATGAAAATCTATCACTTGAATTTGAAGAGGCCAAAACTGTTTGTATCGTTATAAGTTATAAAAAAGATGACAAAACCTACAGCGATAAGTTTCGTAAAGCAGCTTATTATTGTCTACAAAACCAAGTACCTGTAGAGACAACAAGTAATGTCATAAACCATGTTTTGGAAGAATTAGCTGATGTATCTATTGCCAATTTTGCAAGTGCAGGAACAATCAGCCAGTATTCTTATGAATTGGGTGTAATGAGTGACCTGCAGGTGGGAGATGTCCTAATTAATAATGATAACCTAACAAGATCATGGGATGCTACATCACTAGCGGGTGATCATGTGAATGAAATCCATATAACAATTGGAATTGTGCCTCCCACAGGTTATGTTATGCAGGTGGCAGTTCTCCCTGGTGGTGAGGCAGTAGATTATGCTAATCATGTAAAGGAAAGTCTCCATGACATCGTTCATACATACTCATCATTTCACAATATAAGTGCTGTGGTGACTGAAAAAAAAGTAATAAGTCATTTGAAAAATACCATGTCTGATTGTGTAAATGTGAATGCTGCTGCGGTGAGAGAACTCGAGAGAGACTTGGATATTAAACTTCTATCGTTAAACTGTAATGTCCACCCTCTAGAGAGTGTTGCTCGAAAATGTTGGGAGTTGCTGAAAACCTATGACACTGATAATTCTGTCGAAAGCAATACCTTCGGCAGTGACTGTCGTGCCGCTAATCTTTTGTACGGAATCAGTAAAATGCGCTACAAACAGGGCAAAGGCGATCTACATGGGTTTACGTTATTTCTAAAAAAGCATGACCTTAAGTGTGGTGTTATTGTAAGATATGTCGGAAATCGCTTTCACATTATTTTTCATCTAGCTGGAGTTGTTATTCACCTGTATGATAAGCTATGTTTATACTTCCATAAAATGTGCAATAACCAGACCACTCTTCGCAGCGCATTACTAAAAGATCTACAAAACACTACAATAGTTTTAGAATTGCGTGTTTTAGGGCTATTGGGAAAATTACTTACTGGACCATGGATGGTAAAATTTTATGCAAACTAGTCTAATCTTACTAATCTTGAAACAAATCCTATGGTGAATACCTGTTTAACCAATTTGAGATATTTTAGGGAAAACCCATTATCTCTGTTGACTGTAAAAAAGGATGTGTTTGACAGGGAACTGGAAGTTGATGATGGTGTTTTACAAGCTCTCTGTCAACCCCTGTCAAGTCTTTATGCAGAAGAACAGTTTAAAAAAATCAGCTGTTCATTGGTGGATGGTATTATTGGTGTCCTGGAAAGGCAACTCGAACGTTACATTGGTGGTGATTTGTCAAACCCTTCACCAGCTCTTTTGGAACAAACCAAGTCTGCCCCTACACATAACATGTTTGCAGAGTGTATCATGGGACTCACTGACCATCATTTTAAACGAGCTCTGAATGCTACAACAGGCTTTATAGATAGAAAAGTGAAATCCGCCAAAAACAACACCATGTCATGGCTTGCCAGTAAGACATCAACTCAACAGAAATCCATCATCTATTTTGGTATTACCAGAGCAAGACAAATGAGAAATTTGTGGAAAAAAAGGGCTGAAAATATTGCTAAAATACAAGACCATAGAGTGAGTAACAAGTTGCAGAAATTTGACAAAAGCGCCCGTATGAAAATCGAACGGAACTTAAAGGACATTTATGAAAAAGGAGCAACAGTCGCGGATAAGTTATCCTCATTTGACAGTGAAACGCAACAATTTATAACGACAGTTATAAGTGATCTTGCTGTCCTCACTGATGTGTTTATAGACCATATATGGTATGATTCCGATGATGGTCAAAAACATCTTTATCATGGAAAAGTTATCTGGGCTCTATCGCGTGCCAAAATTCCAAATCTAAAAGTGGCTTACTGGTCTCCAGAGGAAACAGTCGAGGATGCAGTTGACTACAAGTTTACAGTAGTGCAGTTCCTGGCAGATTATTTGTCTGGTGATTTAACACTAAATGACATGTAGGCCTAAAATAAAACCAATTTCGTCATCAATGTAGTTGGTCTCCGGAACCAACTGTCTATCGCCAAAGAAGATAAACTACCAAGATCTCTGCAGTGTGTTGAAGGTTTTTGTATTTCAGTCAGTGAGGGCTTCAATCTGTATACCTTTATATCTTCATTAAAACCAAGTATGAATGATCCAAACAATGAAAGGTTAAAATATTTGATTTTTGGAAATAAAATTTCATGTATCATTTCTTTCTCATGTCGTCAAGGTCAGCAGGACACCTAAAACACAGGATAGAGACAAAGTAATTAAGTATCCTATAAGCTGTGTACTTGAAGAACATTTTGGCAAAATTTCAGATGAATATTTGAAAAACTGTTGAAGTTATATCATTTTTACTGTGATCGGTTAAGATTTATACATCTTTTCTGGTCTGACCTTTCAAGAGGTCAAGGTCAAAGGTCATTGATAATTAACATTTAGGACCCTATTAATTTGTGCAACGCAGGCACCTTATCTTAAGGAATAACATTTTGGCAAAATTTCAGATGAAAAACTGTTGAAGTTATATCATTTTTACTGTGATCGGTTAAGATTTATAGATCTTTTCTGGTCTGACCTTTCGAGAGGTCAAGGTCAAAGGTCATTGATAATTAACATTTAGGACCCTATTAATTTGTGCAACGCAGGCACCTTATCTTAAGGAATAACATTTTGGCAAAATTTCAGATGAATATCTGAAAAACTGTTGAAGTTATATCATTTTTACTGTGATCGGTTAAGATTTATACATCTTTTCTGGTCTGACGTTTCGAGAGGTCAAGGTCAAAGGTCATTGATAATTAACATTTAGGACCCTATTAATTTGTGCAACGCAGGCACCTTATCTTAAGGAATACTTACTCCAAATTTCTTGTTTGTACTTTTAATAGTCTTGAAGATATGTGTTTTTAAGTGATTATCTAGCCGGAAATTATCACAATTTTTATTATTTTAATTGCATTGTCTTCTCATTTACATATAACAAAAGGGACGAATTTTAACGAGGTTAAATTTGAATATCTCGGCTTCTAGTTAAGCTAGCTCGAAAAACTAAACACCATTGTTTATCATTTAAAAAGCTCTTTAAAATGAAACAGGTTTGGGAGGTGTAACTATCTATCTAAAAAAAATAGTAAAGTGCCTATCTATTGTCTAAGACAAAACGTGAAAATAAACTAATAATTTGATCTCTTTTATTTCTTTTTATTATAATAGAACGACGACCCTTTTTCGCTGAAGATCAAACAAAACCTACTAAATACATTTCATGCTTATATGTAACGCATAACTTTGCCAAACTTTATTTCAGAGAAAGCCAATTTAAAAAGGAATGTATCATATATTAAGTTTAATTTTTAATAAAGAATGGAGACATCATAAATAAGTTAATTCGATGTTTTTGTGGCATGTACTATATTAGATGAGATCGAAATAGCATTTTAGATTAGGGGTTACAGAACAACAAGTAAGGTGGAATTAAAAAGTCAAAGGGAACTGTTCTTCAGATTGAATGGCGACGCCAATCATAAAATTTTACTAAGTTCGTGCTGCCAGACTTTCTTGGCAGAAATAGCTCTTTGAAATTAATGTCTCCGTTAGAAATTTTGGCATTTACCTGTGACAATAATTTTAGCTTCGTTTAAAAATCGTGAAGCATATATTTTCAACTTAGAAGAAATGTTAGAAAATGGCTAAAAAACAATCAGCATTGTTGATTGTAAAATATTTTTGGTTCATTTTCTGCTTGAATGATTGCTGAATAAACGTTCATGGACACGTATTAGTCCGATAATACCTTGCTGACTTTTTCATTTCGGCACCAAAGAGTCTGGTGGATGCATACTGTCAATCAAAGTTCCATAGTGAGAATTGACACGTAACATCAAAAGAAACCGTTTGACAGAACATATACGCCCCTTTAACAACAAACCTTGTTGTAGTCGTGTGGACAATATGACTTTTATTGTTAATTGTCAGTAGCAATAATTACAAATTTTGAAAAGAGATGTCGATGTATTTGTGATTTTACATGTAGCTTCAGTCCATTCAATAACCTGTATTTATTACTCAAATGGTTTCTCAATTAGCAGAATGTCAAAATAAAGAAAACACAGTTACACTTACAATATGACTAACTATGAAGTTATTCGTCGCGATTTCACAGAGTTGTTAGGATTTGGCCGTACCCCCACTCCACCCGCTACATGTAATACCAATTTGTAACAATTAATTGTGATTACTGTGTTACGGTAAAACTCCTGTTTTTAGGAATGTGGATATGTGGGATTGTTCAATTTTTTTAAAATCGGTACAGACTTGAAAGTTTGCGCATGCAGAGCGTCTTCTGAACAAAATGATGTTTAGTCACCATATTTGCAGTTGTATTATGCACAAACGTCATTCCTTAAATAGCCCCACGCCCCTTTAACAACTTATAAAGCATGATTTTTCTGTTAGGCAATTTACTTCTCCGTACCAGTTGGAAACGTAATTGTCTAAGGTCTAAATGAAATGTGAAGTTTAATCAAATATCAAATTGGATTGGGGAACAGGGAAATGTATTTCTGCATAAAAGTACAATGCTGTTTGTTTCAAAGCTGCGTTGGGCTGTTCATCTATTTAATGTGATTTATATTTGATATTTGTGATTGATATCCGACTGTCATAAAAAAAATGGCCTATTAAAAACTAACATCAAATAACGACCAGGGTTCGAAATAACATGCGAACGGTCGTTCAGGTTACGCATAGGTTACCATGACCCGGAAACATGCGAACGGACTTCCGTTCTCGATTTTTTTTTAGTTATTTGCAATTTTGTAGAGTGTAGGCCCTATTAGGATTAACAATAATCCACTAAATTGGCTTAGGGATATGGGCCCTGCTGATTTAATAAGCTTTAGGGGTAGCTGGCCAATCTTTTAATTGGCCCCAAATCCCCCTAGGCTAATTCGAGGGTTGGCTCTAAACAAATATGGCAGCAAATTGATGCATCGTAACCTATAGGTTACCATTTGAAATTTGATGCAGATTAGCGTAACCTATTTTGAGGTTACCATATAAGAGGCTTATTTCATACCCTGACGACCTATATGTTCTTTCTTAAAGAATTCAGATATCATAAATTATCTGCTAGCTATTATAAAATTGTACAATACACAAACAGGGTAAGCGATATGATCAATTCTTCCCCAAGAGCTACCAAATTATCAGAATTTTCAACAAAAAAATTGACAAATTTTATAGTTTTATATCAATATCTTCTCAAATAAAGTAACCGAAAAGTTTTCCCCAACACGTGCGAATAAGCTCGTGCAAGCCTTTACATGTATAAATAGAATTGTTACTTTGATCAAGGAGCCGTTACTGAGATTGACGACTCCGTGCTCTGCACGGACTATTCGTGAAATGTTAAGACGTGAAGTCTGAAATGGTAGGGCTGACATTTGAATTATATTATTTTTTTGATCAGGAATCCAGTTATATGGTACAAATTTGAAGACACAAATAATAACTTGTCGGAAGACGATATTAAGTATATTTTTTAAATCATTTAACAATTATGATCTATCTTTAAACACTTATTAGTTATTAATTTTTCTCTTTTATATTTTTTAAACAAATTTTTTTTTTTTTCAATCCTTTTATTTAAATGACCAAATTTATTGTACATAATCATATACTTTAAATTTATTAAATTTAACGATCCTTTCTTTTTTAACAATCTGTACATAAATAAATTTAAAAATCCTGTGAAGTCACCACCATTATTATATATAAGGCGTCACATTTCGCTGAATGTAGAGGGCCCTCTAGAAGCAATGGGCATAGCCATCACATTGAGCAATAATACAAAATTGACAATAGTGAATGTCTATGCAATAACCCTATTGCTGCACGTGCTTTCTCTCTAGAACACCTGGAAGACAACTGGTCGTCTGATGAATGGGACCATGTTTATATGGATGGCTCACACAATCCTGAAAGGGACACCAGCTCGTTTGGAATATACCAGCCAAACGGGGAACAGGGAATAAGCAGGAAACTGCCCAATAACTGTTCGGTGTACACTGCAGAGATTGTGGCCATCCGTCCCATCAAAAGGCTAGTAAGTTCGTCATTCCGAGCGACTCTCTGAACAATCTGATTTCTATCCAAAACGACAACTCGGACTCAAGACCAGAAGTCATTTTGGAAATCAGGCAGCTGTACCAGAGGGTCCTAGACAAGGGAAGCAAATTAGAGCTCGTGTGGATTCCATCAGATGTGGATATCAGAGGAAACGAGGAGGCCGATCGACTCGCCAGCGAAGGTCTCAAGGACACAGCACCACTCCGCACTATAGAATACAGTACCACGGTATTTTAAAAAGACAGGTCAATTCTATCTGGGAACTAAAGCTCGTTGAACTTAACACATACAGATTCCGGGTGGATCACAAGATCTACACGAAAACAGCGATCAATCACCCTAGAAGAGATATATGCAAACTTATATCGAAACTAAGGGTGAAAGAGCAGCTGCGAGACTTAAAACACCAAGTCATCGTCTGTGAGTGCGGAGAAAAATGTACCACCAACCATGTCCTAGTAGACTGTGAGGTATACAAGGAGGAGAGAAGGGGACTAGTGGGGATGATGGAGAACAACAACATACCGCTCAACACTAAGAACCTACTCTTTCCGAGACCAGATCTGAAGCTGCAAATCTTTGAATTAATCCACGATCTAATGACCACGGTTGGATTAAGTAGAATATTGAAGTAAGAGAGGGTCACGATTAGACGGGCTCGGCATCTAAACACTAATCTACACAGGAGAGATAAACCAAATTAGCAGGATAGTGGAGTAAGAGAGGGTCACGGTCAGAGGGACTCGGCATCTAAACACTAATCCGCTAAAAAGACAACAAAACCGGCAGAGTGGGACAGTGGAGTAAGGGGAGGCCAAGATAAGACGGGTCTGGCACCTAAACACTAGACCCACAAAGATGACATCTACCAATCCAGAAACGAGACGCATATATGTCCGCACATATGCTGTCTCCACAGATCAACAACCAAACTATACGTTTTTATTAAATAAAGGGAAGAACTTCCCACTAAACCTACTCCATGGCCTAAGGCTGCAAATGGAAAGATTGCAAAATCATATTCTAAAAACAGGAGGAAGCCTTGGCTCTCCTATGTCTTGTCTGCTACATCACTTCTGTGGAAGCAGACGTTAAAGCACCAGGTAGTAGTAGTATTATATACTAATCTGGATAAAGGGTATTTTACCCGAAACGTCTGTTGTGATTCTTTTTAGCGGGGATCCTTTAAATCATATTATTCTACCACTTAGCCCCGCTGGTATCATTTTCTTTTGATCCAGTCTCCACGCAGATGTATCAGCCTGTCCAGCTACAACTACTTACTAAGGGAGTGTTGCCGTACCCTTTCCTGTTACCTATATTTACAAGGATAAGTATATTTACGAGAATAAGTATATTTACATACAGCAAATTTGGCTTATTCGCTATATACCCGGGGATATTTTAAAACATCTGTATTTGAACGTTTTGTAAGAGTACTGTATTCTTAAATCTGTCCTATTTCTTAAAATTCTCGGCGCAATTAGTTATTTTTCTTCGCTCGCTGTCCACACAACTCCTTTGCTGATTGGCCCAGACACCGTATGCAACCCATTATCGATAAATATTTGGTTTTGGCAATGTTTTTGGGTACCTTCATGCGATTCACTCTGATAAGTGGCAGAAAAAAAAAATTAATTCTGATCGTATACATTGCCGTTGAGTGTTAATCGAAACCACGTGGCTGAAGATGTAAATTAATCTACAAGCGGGTGTGTGTCATTGAGTAATACTATTACTAATCAACTGTCACGGGTCAGTGATAAAGCCGTCTACAACTCATTATTTACTCCGAATAATTAATCCAAGTGGTGATTGTTTGATATCTCATATCATCTTTAAAAAAATAATCTATAGGCCTTAAATGGAAATAAACAAAATGGCCAATAATGTTTTTTTCGAAGAGAATTTTATTGATAGCTGAATTCCGTTTACCGGCATGCAAAGTAAGGAATGCATTTGGGTTATTATTGTTTAAAATTCTCTTATCACAATGGGTCGAAAAAATGAGAACGACCAACGAGCCGAAATGCGACGATTCTCGGGTTTGCCGTTGAGTATCCTCTGAATAATGTTGATATTTACATCAAAGCCAAAATGCACGAAAGTGGACGTAAGCATTGACTATGAAATTGACATTTCTATAGGGACTCATATTTTGATAACGTCACGGTACCTGAAAATAATAATAGACCTATCGTACACGGAAAATCCTATTTTAATTCACGTGTTAAATGAACACGTGTACAGCTGTTGCGGCTTCTTTGATGATAATCCAATCAACAATCTTAATCTCCTGACCACTAGCTGGCACCAAGGTGCTAATTAATTGATGAGATTAACTGAGTTAATCTCACTAAAGTTATATTATACACAACAGACTAGTAATGTATAGATTGTTCTTCAGTATAACACTATCGTGTGAATATTATGCCGTATGTGTTGTGGATGTTTCGTTACGAAAGGAGTGCATTTATTACGATTTTCGTCGTCAGAACCCTTGAAATCCTAAATAAAAACATATTAAACGAAAAAAATATAGCAAATAAATTGCGGAAATAGTCGGATCAAATTTTTACTACGATTTTCGTCTTCAGCAACCCTGAAAACCCATGGAAAGATCTATTCAACGACAAAACAGCAGATAAATGGCCTGGTTGCTATGGGATTTTGTTTTGGAACATACCAAATCTTTGACTTGCTTTTTCTCAAAACTTACTTTTGTGAGTTGGGTAGCTTCTAATGGACATAGCTCAGTCAATTTTTGCCCAATTTAAACAAACTATACATCAAATTGAAGGCAATGAGTTGGAGAATGTGAAAATAACAATAACTCAATTTTCAAAATTTCCTCATTGTGACTCTGTATGCTGTGGGGGGGTCACATTTGTGTGTGAATTACCACTGTTTGGTTGGTTGTTTTGTATTATTTATCAATGTGGACATTTCTGTTTTATGGATATTGCTATTGAAGGTAAGATGCACAATTTACGCATGGTGGCTCGTTTTTATAAATTTAATTAATGTGAAACGGTGAGTGCGTGTCTTTTTAGTAATAAAGCCGAAATATATTTCGGTTGTAGAAAAAATAGTTTTTGCTGGATTTACTCTCTATATTATTCCCGTGGATATTCAAATTGGGCACTGACTGCTGGGTATTTATAAATGACGACATTACATTCGCCTTTCCGTATACGATAGATTAAGGTCCATTTTTTTATTTCATTAAATGCAACTTTATATATATGGTACGCAATACAAAAGACACATAAGAGAAATGTAGATCATAGCGAGCACACACACCTGTCTAAAGACCTGTCTTTAATTATACAAAGACCTGCATAAAACACACGGTCGATTGGTAAATCGCACGGTAAAACAGTTTTACATCCCAAATTTGATTTAACACGTACGTGTCGGATAAAGCCGATTGGTTCTTGATTATACACCTTTTGGTGCAGTTATCGCAACAATTACACACCATTGACATTCATTTTTTACCGGTCGGTAAATTAACACACCTCTACAGAAAAGGCACCGTCGCACAGTTTTTCACCCCTAGCGTTAATTAACTCACCTCTCAGACAATTTTTCACCCTTGTTAATTAACGCACCTTATTTACAATTTTAACGCAGTAATACCGAGTAATAGTCGGGAAATTAATTTTCTTTCGATAGACGTACAAATAACAAGCCAGGCAGAGATTTCTATAAGGGCTGTGCACAGATTCACCAATTAGTAGTTCCCAGTGATGTAGCCTGTTTTTTATCAGATATTATCAAGATTATAAATATTTTATATATTATTCAAATTATTACGATTTTTATAAGGTCGTATACTGTCGTCGTCTCCGTCCGCAATTGTGGACGCTCTAAAGGCTAAAGTTAATATCCGATTGACTTTAAATTTATATACAGTGCTTAAGGCCATGAGACGAAGAAGCCTATTGATTTTCAGCGATTTCCGATAATTACTGCCAGAGTTATGGCCCTTGATCACTTCAAAAAATGTTGTGGACGCTCTAGAGGCTAAAGTTAATATCCGATTGACTTAAAATTTATACACAGTGTTTAAGGTCATAAGACGAAGAAGCCTATTGATTTTCAGCGATTTACGATTATTACTGCTTGAGATATGGCCCTTGATCACTTTGAAAAATCTTGTGGATGCTCTAGAGGCTAAAGTTAATATCCGATTGACTTTAAATTTATACACAGTGTTTGAGGTCATGATATTAAAAGTTTTGTATACTAAACGTTAGCATGGGGCAGAACTTTATAGAAACCAAACAAATTACTTCATGAGTTGTTACTCTTAATCAGATTTTAGTGTATTATAAATGTTTCATTACCGAAAAAAGTAATAATATGCGACGACACTTGTTGACTGCCCGGACGATTTATCTGCTGTGGGCGGGACAACCGACCAGTCTCCTTACGTAAAACCCATACAATACCGGTTCATTATGGTATCATGGCTGTGTTCATTATTCTATCTGGGGTTCAGATACCATTACGGTACCTGAAAATAACAGTAGACCTATCGTACACGGAAAACCTTATTTTAATTGAGTCGTGTTATGAAGGTAAAATAATACACGTATAGCTGTGTTTCTTTGATAATCAAGAAACTAAACACGATTACCTAATCACTATTCTTAATCTCCTGAGCACTAACACAAAGGTGCTAATTAAGTGGTGAAATTAACAGAATTTATTCCCATAAAAGTTTTAATATACAAGACCTACATTAGTAATGAATGGACTTTTCTCTTTCGTTCTAAATTATAACACTGAGAGAAATATTGAACAAAACTTAAGAAATATGCGTATATGACATGGTTGCTATGTGTTGTTTTTTTTTTTAGAACATAACGTTATCTTTAACTTGCTTTTTCTCATCACTACCTTACTTGATTGCTGACCACATGCTCTGCACAGACAATTCGTAAAACGGTAAGACGTGAAGTATGAAATGGTCGGGTTGACGTTTGAATTATATGGGGTATTTTTTTATTATCAGGAATCAGGTTATATGATGCAAATTTGAAGATACCAATAATAATGTAAATAGATTTTCACACGATTGTTCTGTGCTCATAATTGCAGCTTGTATGTATGCATTGGTATGTGTATGTGTATGAAATTCATTATTTCTGTTCATTACAGTTCCTACCAAATTTTTGAGACCAGAATCGCGCCGACGCGGCGAAAAAAACCACTCCGAATTCTCTTAGATTTCACGGTGAAATTTCGCTTAATTCCGCGGCGATTTTTCTCTAAGATTCGCCGTGTTTCTCTAGGAATTCGCCGTGTTTCTCTAGGAATTCACCGTGTTTCTCTAGGAATTCACCGTGTTTTCTCTAGGAATTCACCGTGTTTCTCTAGGAATTCACCGTGTTTCGGTAAAAGTACATCGTGCTTTGCCGTGCTTCCCGCAAGGAATTTGCGAGCCTACCTTAAGCTAGGGTCGAACTAATATTGTCTATAATACATTTGTAAATTGAAGGGGTTGTAATATAGTAATGCTCCCGGGAATATGTTTAAAGTACAGGCCGATTTGAATAACAAATGAGTTAGGTAATCTCGGGGAGACATTTACCGGCATTCTGTATAGGTTAGGATTTTTTTCCCCAACGCACTGTATACATGTACATACATAACGCCGGCGAAAATGTATGCCAAAATAAACAACTTACAATTTTTTAAACGTATCATTACATCTTCGTCTATAACTTAGATGTAACCCACCAATTATTGGCTGCTATCAAATCCAAACTTTAAATTATATATTTGTACGATGAGATTTTACACACTACTTCATAACCCGCAGCTTCAGTTAAACTAAATCAACGCCCCATAAAGCACAGCGCCATAAATCACTTCCGCAATGCGTTAGTCACGTGGTCAGAAACGCGCGAAAACCTGAGCTGTTGGGTTCGACACGGGGACTATATTCTTAGCAAATCTTGACTGTCACCGGTATATGATAACAATGTATTATGACGTATTAAAACAATTCACCATGAAGCACATCAAAGACAATCAGTTAAAACAACGATAACTGAGTAGTGATTAATTCGTATTATCTGTACTCATCCGTGTTAATAGCTGCAATAATTCTTAATCACGGCTACAATTGATACTCTATTCGGGGCTTTGAGCAAGTAAAATTAGGTTTAATTACAAAATGATGACAGTTTGCGTGGAAATAAGTAATTATGTTACAGTTATTCTGTATTTTCTAGCAAAACGGAAGACATCAGTAGTGGACTACTCGAACCAATAATAAAGAGTTGTTTTAATAAATTGATAATTGTGTTTTAATATGTATCTGTTTTCTTTGAATTAATAAAGTGTTATGTATTACCCGTGGTATTTTGTCACAATGAAGCAAAACCAAGATGTTTTCTTAGGGAGCCAGACTTTGTTTGTATATAGAAGAGCTTGAATCTGATGATTACATTGTATTAACCACCTGAATGGGTCAAATTTAAACAATGACATGGCTTCCTGTAGATTTGTCGAAAGCCTTTGTCTCTTAGCTTGGTGGTTGAGAAGTATTATCGTTTGTTTTATATAAAATTAATTGGAGTAAATAGAATCAAAGAACTTTTGCCGATACCTTGTACGTATAAATGGCAGGTTATAGTCGAATGGTTTATTTCGAGATTATTCAATACGACAGGTTATCATTAATTCAATACGGCATCATGTGGAGAAATCAAACCAAGGAGTACTCGCATTATCTGGTTAAGTTTGACGACGGTGGCTTACTGATTGTTCCCAGAAGTAGGATATTAGAAGAGGGTAGGATTGCGGAGAATGGGAAGTACAAGGTGCAATATAACAAACCCGAAGATGTGTCTGACGCTGTTATTATAAAGACTGGAGACTACTTGACATTGTCAAGGCTAAAGAGGGAGATGGGACAAAAGAAGAAAGATGAGCATCAAAAGAACCCCAGTACAATCCCGACACCAAAGCGTACCTTAACGACGAGTCGCTTACCCCAACCGAAAAGAAAGGTAAATAGTTTTCACAAAAACAACATAACAAAAATATACAACAATTTAATAATTTTATTGCAATCGTTTTCTGACTCTAGAGGCTAAAGTTAATATCCGATTGACTTTAAATTTATACACAGTGTTTGAGGTCATGATATTAAAAGTTTTGTATACTAAACGTTAGCATGGGGCAGAACTTTATAGAAACCAAACAAATTACTTCATGAGTTGTTACTCTTAATCAGATTTTAGTGTATTATAAATGTTTCATTACCGAAAAAAGTAATAATATGCGACGACACTTGTTGACTGCCCGGACGATTTATCTGCTGTGGGCGGGACAACCGACCAGTCTCCTTACGTAAAACCCATACAATACCGGTTCATTATGGTATCATGGCTGTGTTCATTATTCTATCTGGGGTTCAGATACCATTACGGTACCTGAAAATAACAGTAGACCTATCGTACACGGAAAACCTTATTTTAATTGAGTCGTGTTATGAAGGTAAAATAATACACGTATAGCTGTGTTTCTTTGATAATCAAGAAACTAAACACGATTACCTAATCACTATTCTTAATCTCCTGAGCACTAACACAAAGGTGCTAATTAAGTGGTGAAATTAACAGAATTTATTCCCATAAAAGTTTTAATATACAAGACCTACATTAGTAATGAATGGACTTTTCTCTTTCGTTCTAAATTATAACACTGAGAGAAATATTGAACAAAACTTAAGAAATATGCGTATATGACATGGTTGCTATGTGTTGTTTTTTTTTTTAGAACATAACGTTATCTTTAACTTGCTTTTTCTCATCACTACCTTACTTGATTGCTGACCACATGCTCTGCACAGACAATTCGTAAAACGGTAAGACGTGAAGTATGAAATGGTCGGGTTGACGTTTGAATTATATGGGGTATTTTTTTATTATCAGGAATCAGGTTATATGATGCAAATTTGAAGATACCAATAATAATGTAAATAGATTTTCACACGATTGTTCTGTGCTCATAATTGCAGCTTGTATGTATGCATTGGTATGTGTATGTGTATGAAATTCATTATTTCTGTTCATTACAGTTCCTACCAAATTTTTGAGACCAGAATCGCGCCGACGCGGCGAAAAAAACCACTCCGAATTCTCTTAGATTTCACGGTGAAATTTCGCTTAATTCCGCGGCGATTTTTCTCTAAGATTCGCCGTGTTTCTCTAGGAATTCGCCGTGTTTCTCTAGGAATTCACCGTGTTTCTCTAGGAATTCACCGTGTTTTCTCTAGGAATTCACCGTGTTTCTCTAGGAATTCACCGTGTTTCGGTAAAAGTACATCGTGCTTTGCCGTGCTTCCCGCAAGGAATTTGCGAGCCTACCTTAAGCTAGGGTCGAACTAATATTGTCTATAATACATTTGTAAATTGAAGGGGTTGTAATATAGTAATGCTCCCGGGAATATGTTTAAAGTACAGGCCGATTTGAATAACAAATGAGTTAGGTAATCTCGGGGAGACATTTACCGGCATTCTGTATAGGTTAGGATTTTTTTCCCCAACGCACTGTATACATGTACATACATAACGCCGGCGAAAATGTATGCCAAAATAAACAACTTACAATTTTTTAAACGTATCATTACATCTTCGTCTATAACTTAGATGTAACCCACCAATTATTGGCTGCTATCAAATCCAAACTTTAAATTATATATTTGTACGATGAGATTTTACACACTACTTCATAACCCGCAGCTTCAGTTAAACTAAATCAACGCCCCATAAAGCACAGCGCCATAAATCACTTCCGCAATGCGTTAGTCACGTGGTCAGAAACGCGCGAAAACCTGAGCTGTTGGGTTCGACACGGGGACTATATTCTTAGCAAATCTTGACTGTCACCGGTATATGATAACAATGTATTATGACGTATTAAAACAATTCACCATGAAGCACATCAAAGACAATCAGTTAAAACAACGATAACTGAGTAGTGATTAATTCGTATTATCTGTACTCATCCGTGTTAATAGCTGCAATAATTCTTAATCACGGCTACAATTGATACTCTATTCGGGGCTTTGAGCAAGTAAAATTAGGTTTAATTACAAAATGATGACAGTTTGCGTGGAAATAAGTAATTATGTTACAGTTATTCTGTATTTTCTAGCAAAACGGAAGACATCAGTAGTGGACTACTCGAACCAATAATAAAGAGTTGTTTTAATAAATTGATAATTGTGTTTTAATATGTATCTGTTTTCTTTGAATTAATAAAGTGTTATGTATTACCCGTGGTATTTTGTCACAATGAAGCAAAACCAAGATGTTTTCTTAGGGAGCCAGACTTTGTTTGTATATAGAAGAGCTTGAATCTGATGATTACATTGTATTAACCACCTGAATGGGTCAAATTTAAACAATGACATGGCTTCCTGTAGATTTGTCGAAAGCCTTTGTCTCTTAGCTTGGTGGTTGAGAAGTATTATCGTTTGTTTTATATAAAATTAATTGGAGTAAATAGAATCAAAGAACTTTTGCCGATACCTTGTACGTATAAATGGCAGGTTATAGTCGAATGGTTTATTTCGAGATTATTCAATACGACAGGTTATCATTAATTCAATACGGCATCATGTGGAGAAATCAAACCAAGGAGTACTCGCATTATCTGGTTAAGTTTGACGACGGTGGCTTACTGATTGTTCCCAGAAGTAGGATATTAGAAGAGGGTAGGATTGCGGAGAATGGGAAGTACAAGGTGCAATATAACAAACCCGAAGATGTGTCTGACGCTGTTATTATAAAGACTGGAGACTACTTGACATTGTCAAGGCTAAAGAGGGAGATGGGACAAAAGAAGAAAGATGAGCATCAAAAGAACCCCAGTACAATCCCGACACCAAAGCGTACCTTAACGACGAGTCGCTTACCCCAACCGAAAAGAAAGGTAAATAGTTTTCACAAAAACAACATAACAAAAATATACAACAATTTAATAATTTTATTGCAATCGTTTTCTGACTTTAGGGTCGTTTAGGAGTTTTTGATTAAAATGATTACTGTCCTTCCCGAATGAACGTTCGGACCCAAAAAGTCTTTTAGGCATATCAGCCGTGGCTTTCCCACCCACCACCACAACAACCGGAACAACCTTGTACATGTGATCAATAAAGCGATTACATATGTCACGCGTAAGCACGTTGTACCAAAAGTCTTGGCAGTAATTACAGAGTTCTTCTTTTGTGGTGGGGTTCTTTTTCGATACGTAGCGCTTCAGCATATTCCACACCATTTCGATTGGATTTAAGTCTGGGCTTTCGGGGGGGGTGCACCACCAGTTAATGTTATTGTCCTCCATAAATGTTTTTGCAAGTCGGGATGTGTGCTTTGGATCATTATCCTGTTGGAAGCGATGTCCATCGTGAAATCTCTTATTTATGAATGGTAGTAAAGTTTTTTTTAAAATTTCCTCTGTATAGAAAACACTGTCCATAATACCATCAAATATAAGAAGTTGGCTTTTTCCTTTACGACTAATACCCCCCCACAAGTGAACTTTGTATGGGTGTTTTGGGCGACACTGTTGTGGTGCTCTCTGATCTTTTTGTCTATATGCAACTGTTTTGTTATCGTGTAGTTGTATTGAGCATTCGTCTGTAAATATCACATTATCAAACTGGTCATTGGTCTCTAATAAATGTCTACAGAATTCAACCCTTTTTTCTTTATTCTGGTCTCTGATTAGTTGACAATATCGTGGTTTCGTTGATGTATAACCGGCAAAATCAATGGCGCGTCTGACTGTACTAATCGAGGTGTCTGTGCCGTGTGCTGAAAGTGTTTTCTGGATATCCCTGGCAGACTGTGCTGGGTTCTGTTGAAATTCGTTATCAATAAATACTATGTCATCGGAACACAAGTTGTTAAAATGGTGGGTTTTTTCAGTCAATACGCACTTGTTGTCAAATCGTCCTTCAATATATGCGGTTACCGTATATTTTACACCGGACAAAGACACATTCACATTAGATTGGTTAAGGTATCTATGTATAGCAGAACACTTCCAGTCTTTCTTGTGGAGTTCAACAATTTTTAATTTATCCAAGTGTGGTATACGAGTAGCAGGCATTTTTATGAATTGAGCTACTGGTTTCTTGGGTTTTATGGAGGAATCGACTACGACAATACACATGAACAGATATGCAAAAAATATACATGCGCACACGTGTCATCATATTTATATATTCAAATGGTTTCAGTCTAATTAACAAGTGACATGTCAATGTGCCGTGTCTATTCCATGGTGTGACAAATTAAGAAATGGCTGAGGTCAGACACAAAGTTACTGCTAAGTGTTAGAGTTCTTATCAGTAAATTAATTAACCCAAGTCTCTTAATTTCATGTTCAGCTTAGAAAACAAGCGAGTACTTTGGAAAATATTTTAAAATTAAAACTCGCAGCCATTTTCCATAATAGCAATGTAGTACAGATTTATATAGTGCATCTGAGACAAGCAGTTCAAACTTATTTGTCTTTTTTTTCATCTGATGTCATTATTAAATATTAAAAGTCCAATTCTTTAACCCTCAAAATATTGAAGTGTTGTTGAATGAATAAAAATAAATATATTTTATTCTCTTGTCTTTTCAGAAAATGGCATCAGTTATCCGTCGAACGACGCTAGAAAGTTTCAGTTCCAATGACCCACGTGATCTGTCAATTTCTAATGTATCCTCGAGCTCCTATTCAACTAGCTCAACACCAGAATCAGTCTTCCAGGCATCATCAAGAATACCAGTGCCCGTACGTGTAACAGTACCCCGAGATGTCGAATCGCCCTCTACGTCTGAAGAACAGTCCCTCCTGCAAGCCCTGCCAGATTTACAAGATTGTGAAATTACATGTAGGCAGCTTTTTAGGACACCTAATAGGAACAGGCAGAAAACACTCTCAGCAGTAGAAAGGTACATGAAGACAATGAATAAAAAGCAGCATGAACTACAACTAGAAGTCAAGGGACTGCGACAAGAATTAAAGGATATGAATAATCTTGTTTTGTTGATACTACAGAGACTCCCCCTCATGGCGAGGGACAAGATCAGCAGATACCACCAGTACCTAGTCCCCAGCCCGCCACACAGACGCTGCCAACGCCTGAAACTGACACATCAAAATTTGGTGATATCCCACCGGAATTTCGTATTTCTGCTGAAGATCTGAACGCCATGCACCTCCATGCTTTTAATGCCGGCCATTTCGCAACTAAAATAGTACAAAGACTTTTTCCGGAACTGACCGGACCCGACAACTTACGGCAGAAATATTCGTATTTCGGTGGGGGTAGATGCAATAAGCTAGAACTCGATACACGACGGAAATCATTCGTCGTAAGATATGTTTTACATCATTATCCTCAAGTGCAAGAAAAACATGCCTGGCAAGAGCGCGTGGTCGTAAAGATTAACGAATTTCTAAGACGAAAATGAATTTTATGTGTGTATAGACAAAAAAATTTTTAAATAGAAAAAAACAAACATTTTATGTGTGTGTGTAGACAAAATATTTTTTAAAAAGAAGAAAAAAAAGGTGTTTGCGATGGATTTGAATACATTGTTTACCAAGTGTCAAGACTTTATGTGAGTAAATACATGTACTAACTGCAATAAAAAATGAATTCACTTTTAGTGCATGTATGATTATTAAATTTTGACTGTAAAATATTATGATTTGTATACATTGTGCATATGTATTACATGTACATGTTTAACCTAATTTCGATTTTCAATAAAAATCATGTCAATGGAACCAAAAGAATATATTGTATGATTATTTAATTTTGACTGTAAAATATTATGATTTGTATACGTTGTACATTTGTATTACATGATTAACTTACTTTCGATTTTCAATAAAAATCATGACAATGGAACCAAAAGAATAAAATGCTACCCAAAACATCTCTTTAATTGTCGGTTATGGATTTATTATGCAATATCGATGCAGGTTCAATCACGAAACTTGCGCTTACACCGTCTAGTATAGCTTTTGAGCTGCTGATATGTATATGCAGTAGAAAATCGGGAAGTTGAACGTACGAAGGAATGGAATCATTCAGAAGTGTACTCAAAATAAGTAAATTATAACGGGGTGATGACGAGAATTAACACACGTGTGGCCATTGTATAAATATATGCCATGTACGCGTCTGTGTGAAATGGCTTTATTTAATATCCGCTTCTACCGAAATGAAATGAGGGGCACCCAGTAGATGTATATTGTCACAGTACCCCTTCCCACCCATATTGTTTTAATGCGTCATAATACATTGTTATTATGTACCGGTGACAGTCAAGATTTGCTAAGAATATAGTCCCCGTGTCGAACCCAACATCTCATGTTTTCGCGCGTTTCAGACCACGTGACTAACGGTTAACCACATTGCGGAAGTGATTTATGGCGTTGTGCTTTATGGATTTAGTTTAACTAAAGCTGCGAGTAATGAAGTAGTGTGTAAAATCTCATCGTATATAATTCAAAGTTTGGATTTGGTAGCAGCCAATAAGATGAAATGATACGTTGTAAGTTATTCATTGTTTACATACGCCGTACACAGTGGCACCACGTTATACATGTACAGTGTGTTAGAAATAAAAAAATACGACCGTAGCTGCCTCGCCAACGGTTAACATATCTTGTATTCAACTTAAATAAATTACATTTTCCGTCAACATGCTTACATCGGGATGATATCGGCACTCAAGCGATTCACCGTGTTCCACCGCGAAACACTATAATTCACCGTGAAACACCCTATTTCGCGGTGATTTGGCAAGCTGCCGTTTCGCTAGCGATTCTCCGAGATTCCACCGTGAAATAGAGTGTTTTTCCACGGTGTTCGGTGTTTCTAGTCTCAAACTCCAGACACGTAGTGTATCTACTACCATATTATATGTTTCAATAAATTTAGTGAAAACAGATTTGTTGAATCAAACCTTGCCACTGAACATTTAAATGCATATTTAAATATTGTAATAGTCACCAGAACCAGTTGGCCAGCATATGTGAGCCATGTGTAGACTTGATCAGGAATGTTATTATTATAGGCCTTCATTCAGTCGGCCAACGTATGTGAGCCGTGTGCAGACTTGATCCAGGAATGTTATTATTATAGGCCTTCATTCAGTCGGCCAACATATGTGAGCCGTGTGCAGACTTGAATATTATAGGCCTTCTTCCGAGGGTCTGTGTTAAGTCTCATAGTGTAGAGACCAAATTGGTAGATGTTTTTAATATTGTTAGCCTTTTGGCAAAGGTTAACTTGATGATGTTACTGACCTTCTCTAGTAAGGCAGTGTAGTGGAAGATTTAACCTAACTATATGGTATAACGACAGCAAACCCAGCAGCGAAATCAACGACGTACAGAGTGATGTCGATGTTACAGTACCATTACCACGCGTAACGCAAATAAAAACAATAATTACTTACTTTGATTGAAATGATGTCCATTCCTACTAATGAATTAGCATATATTTATTGTAACAGTTAAATCCATAAAATGTAAATTGTATGCCCATATTACTAGTAGAACATAGGTTAAATGAAGTAATGTTATCTTACTCATGATCCGTCGTCACATGCCACCATGGATCGTATATAATATGGATAGCTGACCCTGCAGCAGCTGTCATTGGACGATGAATTATGTTGTACATCGCATGCGCGAAATAGACCTACCCCAAGTGATTTCCGGTAGAAGCTATAGCTGTTGTTTACAAAGCAAAGTCGTACGATTTGATTGAGATTGATGAAGTCATTGATGTAAGTAAAAACAATTTTATCACTGTTAATTTTTTTAATCCATTTCTAAAATAATACGGAATATAATTCAACAGCTTTTTATTCAATAATATAAAATGTTTAAGTGCTGATCTTGATCTATAATAGGCCTATAACACAACACATTTATAACAATCACTAGGCCTATAACTATAGGCCTATATAGTATTATACACACGACGTGTTGTATTATATTATGTTTAATCGCTAAATGTCATTCAAAGATTAGATTGATCTATAATACAATAATGGAATGTGATCAATAATAAAAATAATGACAATCTACTTCCAGTTCGTTTTTGCTGAAGAAGAGGCAGATAGTATTATTAAGTCAACAGCTAGTACTAATACCACAAATGATAATGGCTCAGCTGTAAGTGTGTGTGTGTTAGAATCTATGTGTAAAAGAATTATATGTAAAATATGTTTTACTTAATTTCATTATTAATGTAATGCATGTAACATCTTGAAAATAAGTTAATTTTATAGGCTACTAGAACTTATTAAACATACGGCATACGCACCCCTCTCTAGATCTATACTATAATATAATTGTGAGACAACTTAGGTTTATCCGCAAATATTGTCAGTAAATTAAATCAAATGTTGTTTTTATCAAAATTGATACAGTTTATATCTCCCCAACTAACAGCTTGTTCCATATTCCCACAATATATATACATGTAATTATATCGCTTTATGAACACTGAAATATCTGAAAAAAGATATCACCCGCCCCTTATTGTAACTGAGCTACTACATTCATGTATTATTATCAATTCTGTGATGTTTGGACATTTTTTCAAGATTAAATATTATTACATGATTGATTGATCTCAGTAGTTAAAAAACAATAGGAAGCATTATCCATTTTTTCTACATCCTTATAAACTCTTCTTCATTGTGTTGTAATATCTTTGTTTTGTTGCTTTGTTGATGTGATTATGATAAATTTGTGAACTAAGAATGTAATTTGTTTTATTAACTTGTTATTTTTATTTTGTCCTAGTGTTTTTAATTTTTATGGGCATTTTTAGTTGTATTTATTACTCTAAATTTTAAATATGCATTATACACAATTTAGGTAAGAGAGAGAGAGAGAAAGAAATGGGGTTTAACGTCCACTCCACACAAACTAGGTCATTTCGGGACTAACATATGGTTTAATTTTATTTACATAATTCGCTTGCGCGTAGGGGTCTTTAGCAGTGGGAGGAAACCGGAGGTCCTGGAGAAAACCCACGAGGTTGGAATTTAGGTAAGAGTTGGCTGTTCATGTTATTATAGTTCCGAAATAAATCATTCAAAATTAAATTAATATATTGAAAATTTCACTCAAATTACTTTATTCTAAGCGATGTTTGAATTTTTGACAAGATCTGGCAAGTAGTGTTTATTACTGTAGCATTGTTAATCAAGACTAAGCCTTGCTTTTCCATTTTTATATTCATTCATTAAATGGTGATCACATTATAAATTTAAATCATTAAATGGAGATTGTATTTTAATGTTTACATCTGTGTCATCAGATGCTCTAGAGAGTTGATTATATGTGAATAAATGTTTAAAGAATAATTTATACATCATTTGAAGTCAAAATAAAACCCTGTAATTAGTCAGATTTAGCTCTTACATAATGAATTGTTAAACATGCATTATGCAAGAGCTAAATCTGATTATTGCAAGTCTTAATTTAGGCTTCAGATGTTATAGAAATTATAAATTAGATCCTTATTTAAACAACAAGACCAAAATCAACTCTGTAGACCCATGGATGGCTCGGCTACAGCTCAGATTTAAATAGGATTTCACTAATTGATGAAATCCAATAAGGGATAACCTGATGAAAATACGTCAGTTAGATCGAGGCTAAATGATAGAGTGTACTTAGCGAGGCCGCTGTAAAGCGTTTCGGTATGCCATTGAAAACTTTACTTGATAATCGAGATATGTAGGTGGAGTTAACGCCTGTCAATCAAACGATCAGCGAAGGTGAAGACACAATTCGCTACCATTTCTAGGCAAATATTACAACGATGGTAACTATGTTCAGAATAAAGTAATTTGACTGAATTTTTCAATATATTCTTCTTTCATCATCTACTTTTGAACTGTTATAGCAAGAATGGCCAACTCTCTATAAAAATCTCCCATAATGTATCTTTAATATTGTATAATGTTTAAATATTTGATTAGCTATGTAATATACAATATATCCATATTTCTGGCATGGCTTCCCCAGATCAGTGGTACATGGCGGAGGGCCTGACGAGGACAGCTATCTAGTCATTCGGATGGGACGAAAAACCGAATTCCAGTGTACACATTGGTGTACATGTAAAAGATCCCTTGGCTGTTGTAATTTGACAAAAGAGTGGGCGGTAGCGTGGCTGTCTACACAAAATTTCTCTCATAGCACACTGCATGGCGTATGCCCATCTTCATTAGCCCAGCAAAACAGTAGGATTATAAACACCATTTCATTTTCATATTACTATTGTAATTTAAGGAAAGATTATAATTTATTAGGACTTCATGTTTCAGTTACTGTGGTATTTTAAATACTTCATTTTTATGAATAAAGGAGTAACTGAATTTTATGTTGTTTTTCTGTAACCTCTCTATACTCAAGCCTTCAAAAGAGCTTTGATCATCTGGTATCTTGCACAAATGGTATTGCTAAACCAATCGATTCTTGGTCAGAATTTCACGCATGCATACCAAGGATATCAATGATCATCTGAAATAGCTGAAAATTTAAATGTTAATAGCCATTTAATTACCCTCATCTTGATCAAATACTAGGATGTTAAACTCCATTTCATTTCATTTCGATCAAATACTTTGAGATGCTTTTAAAATTAAACATATGCAAGTCACAAGCAGTGACAAATACAGAATGTCAGCCCGTCATTAATGGGGAGAAAGAAGTTATATTGCAGGTTCTGTTATATCAAAGCTTTTAAAAAAATTTCTCAAGGTGCAGGGAAAAGAACAATTAGTAAATATGTTACAAAATATCAAGACACACCAATCTTCTGAGAGCGCATCATTTAATTTTGTTAAGATTCTAGATCGTGGAGGCTTAACATACCCAAAATCCCAGCTTACCAGGCACATAAGTATATCTGAGTTTTTGAAAACATGTCTTTCAAATAAGTTAACAAAAGATTTTATCCGTGCTGTGTCATCTCCGTCAGGTACACCACAATATGATGACGGTGATATTTACTTAAAGGAATGTATGAAATTATGCATTAATAAATATTTTATTATTAGGGCACATCACAAATGTAAAAGAGTGTTGGGACAGTTCACTGCAAAATCAAAAGGCAAGGTCTCAAAATTCACAAAGGGTTTAAGAAAAGACTTAAAAAATTACTAGAGTCCTTAACAGTAATGATGTTTTACAAATCATAGTTGGCCTATTTCACGTCAGTAAGTTATGGGTCGGAGCAGTTTAGAGCTCTGTAAAATGTAAATTAAATTAATATGTAAATGTATCAGAATATCTCAATTCTATCAAGTTTGTTATCCCATGTACCCGGTAGATTCTCTTAAACCCTCAGTCATTACCAGAGTAAGTAACCCAATAACCATCACACTTTTCATTCATGGGTTCAAGGCTCATCTGGAAAACTACCTCATAATTCAATTCAGTAATGCAATTGTTATTTGCTTATTGTTATATAATAAAATCACTTAAATACACATAATTTATTTCAATATTGATCGTTGTATACAAGAAAATGAAATAAAAGCAATTGGCACGTCCAACCCAACAGGATTCGATCCATAAGATCACGTTGTGCCATTTACATATTTTAACCACGTGGTCATACGAAGGGTTGTTTGCTTATCATTATAATAAAATCACTCAAATACGCATAATTTATATCAAACTAAAGGGCAAAGGCACACTCAATTGGCACGTCCAACCCAACAGGATTCGATCCATAATATCATGTTGTACCATTTACATATTTTAACCACGTGGTCATATGTAGGGTCGTTTGCTTATCATTATATTATAAAATTACTAAAATATGCATAATGTATATCAAACTAAAGGGGCAGACAATTTATCAAATAATTAAACATTGAATGTTATTTTATTACAAATAGTCTACAATGAAGATATGCAACAGAAAAAAGTAACTAAGTCCGTAACCCAATATCATTCATCCAAAATCTTCAATATTGAAAACACGATTTTTTTTGCAATTTAAATCAGCATTGGTGTGGTGATCTTACCTTGAAAATATGGGCTTCTGATATCCAATATTTCAGACAAAATAAACATTTTACCACTGGTACACGAATCGTGTACCATAATGCGTTTCAGTGCAATTTGTATCAAGGTGCTCAAAGAATGAGGCTAGACATATATTCCACATGTCATATCAAACGGTAATGCCATATTCTTATTTGTAGAGCATGCACAATAAATACTATCGATGTTGACTGGAATAACCAGACGCTAGAAAATGACTTTCGGTAGGGACTTCAGGCGTATCGCCGAACATAACTGATGACAATTCACAGTAAAATAGAAACGATTGAATGTAAGATAGTTTATATAAATTCCTATTATATTATTATATGTGTTGCGACCCATTTGTGCCTATTTCTAGCTCCAAAATATTACCGATTTAGCTCCTTTAAATGAAAGTATGCAAACTTACAGGTGGTTTTCGAGCAGCCAGCTCTTTTGCGACAATACTTTTAACGTGGAGATTCAAGGTAGGGACACTTCCTGACTTCAATACACGATATGCTAAACCCGTTTTCTTTCTCACATCTACAAAAAAAAAAAACAACCTTGGCTATTATTTTACGATGAAAATTGTTATTTCGTTTCTGAAAATTTTATGTAGTTGGCAATAAATTTTAATGTAACCCGCCGACTGGCACTATTATTGAAACAAAAACGTTATTAAATTAAATTAAAAATGACAATTTGGTATTTATAAGCAATTACCAAATATAGATATAAATTATGATAATGTGATCTGAAATAATGGTGGATTTGGGTAAATTGTGCCACCGTACGCCGACAGCAGATTATTTATAAACAATAACAAACTTCACTTTCTTCATCTGATCTTTGTAGTTGTACTTTTACCTTATTTCATTCGATAAACTACGGTATTACATTTATACTTCATGATGTGAATGCATTTATTTATTCAACACCACACCTTTATGTATGTATAACCCATATAAAAAAAATATTGACATGATTCGAAACAATCAGACGTGAAGTGTCTGGAGCATAGCACCAAGTTTTTTTCGTTGAGTTTATCTGCTCTGCCTGCACTAATAATAACACCCAAAAAATCATTTTTCCATTCTGTATTATTCTTTGGCAGGCAGTGAAATGATAGCCCCTGATTATTGGTCTTGCGTGCTGGACATCCATATAAAGCACAAACAACCATAATAAAATAAATTATGCACAGAAATAGCCGGACTCCACACATTACCTGGTGTTGTTAATAGACCGGAAGTATTGTAGGGTAGGTCTCTTTCGCGCATGCGATGTATAACATAAACGACCAGTCGGACTTCCTTTTAGTACAGTTCTATGATGCCGCCATATTCGTAGAAGTGTCAACATATCGTATTCATGAACCATGATTATAGTTCATGTGGTTAAAATGCTTATTTAAATAATTGTTGTGTTAGGAATAACTTGATAAATCATTGTACATCGTATTTTTGTAATACGTAATTTTATATAACTTGAGATACGGATTGGCATAGGGACTATATTGCACCACGTCACTTAGCGATTGTTCTGCATGACGCGTTGTTGTGCATTTTTGTTGATGTTTTTATTTGTTTCATTATGTGTTTAATACTTGTTCAAATTCATATTCTTAGTCGCATAATGTACATAATAGTAAATCATGTAAAAGGGCAAGGTAATAGTGGGGGGAATGTTTTATGTACGAATTAAAATATTGCTCCGAACAGGCCTTAAAAAGGGCAAATAATTATTGGTCAGCGGCAATATGGCAGATAACGTCTCAGCATCATATGTGAAAGACTTGTCTTCTTAAGCAGTTGAAAGCAACTTTTATAGTCTATTCTACAGTTTAAATAGCGATTTATTGTAAACCTGAAGGTGAGATAACAGGTTCCCAACAAGTTCATTATGATATATAAATACGAAATTAGTAATTTCATAGACCAGTAATGTATGACAATCTTGGGCTATCGTATATTTTATACTGGGTACCGTTTGTTTGTCACTGCGCGGTACACTAGTATGGAAGACCCTTAGAGACATTGCAAGACGTTATCTCCCACCACGCCAGACGAGATTTCACCATTTTTATAGATTTTCACTTATTTTCAATTACGTTGTTATATTGATGATATTTTAATGAATCGAGATTAATTAAAAGTCATTCCGTTATTGGAGCAGAAACGTACAAACTTGTACTGTTGTAATCATGTTCATAGCGAGTTCGAAGTGTGGCCCCCTGGGGAACACAGAGGTTGAAGCTGAAATGTAATGGGAGGGGAAAACAATGAGATTTGAATGTGTTACAACTTTATTAAATCGGCCTGACAAAATGAGGAATCCCGTAAACCAACCGGCATTGACAGGGTGCTTGGGGTGGCTTACAATATGAAGGTATTTATGTATCAATCTGTATACCCTGTCTTCAGTATCTTTTGCACACTACAGCTGTAATCGAAATCGCCAACAAATAGTCCTGTTGTTCACCTCCATCCTTTATTCTTTAAAAACAGTTCCCCCGATTCGAGAATATTAATAATCATTTATTCACAATGTAGTGACGATATAACGGAAAAGTCACAATTTAATCGATACTTATTTGAAAAACTCACCAGAAATTTGTATAGTTAATGATTTCACGCTCTACTGATGTCGGTTCCAGTTACTGACGCAGATCAAAGATAACTGGCGGTTTCACCCAGATAGTAAACGGTAGCCGAAATAGTGATGTTTTCTTAATTAGTGACATGTTTTCCAGTTTCTCCCGCATGCGTCTTACTAGTGATATGTTTGGATAACTCATGCTTGTTTAATTACTCACATTATTTATACATACTGACACATGTAAGGAATACTAACCAATTAACTTAAATACTCACCTTATGATAATTACTGACCATTTATAGGAATACTGACGTACGGTGTAATTACTGATGGGTTTAAGCGACTACTGACAACACGTATATTTCTCACGAGTTACCATGAATAGTAACCACAATTAACATATTCTGCGCCAGTTAGTCAATACTCAGAGATCGGTTCTACACACTACGCATCTCCCCGTGTCATAAGGAAAAGCCAAAAATTGCATTTTAATCTCATACTCATAATTGCAGATTAGGCCTTGCTTATGTTATTGGCATGTTAAATCACCTGAATAAAACCAATCAGACTGAAAGATCAAAAGATTAAATTTTAAATCACCTGGCTAAAATATGTCTGACATTAGTGACAACGAATAGACTATTAGGTCCTATTTTTTATCTTCAAATTCATATTAGCCTAGTACTGGTAGTAGGCCTATTTATATGAGCCTTGTTAACCTTAACAAAATCATTGTATTTTTAGAATGAGAGAATAGTGTGCTCATGTGTTGACAATAATAATTATGATTGAAATGGAAGATAGCAGGATAGAAAAATGTCCCTTCTCAACCATCATCAACGAGTTTACCACAGCAGTGAGATAAGCCACGGGTGGCGAAAATTTAACCAGACACTGTTTCACAGATTATAATTTCAAGACCTGGGAATGTAATCAGAAAAAGAAAGCCTGTGATGGCTAATTTTAACGACACCAGGTAAGTGTTCAGATGACATGTATGGGCAGCCACCACATAAGAAAATCTTCTTTGGGAGTGATGTAATTATTGTGATCATCCAGTTAAAAATTTGATCCAAAAAGTATGGTAAAATTCAAGGAGTGTCACATGTAATTTCTTTAAATACTGGTATGCTTGCTTTGTAGCTTAATACTTTCTTTTTCAGAAAAATTCAAGTATCAGATGCCAATATACTACATCTTCAAACGTTGAAGGACAGTCCAATCTCATACTTGGTGAGCATAACACCCATTGGCCCTCAACTTATTGGATCCTCACTTGCATTTGGGCTTGTATAGGTTTTTATACGCCCATATTGTCTTCGCCCCCGTCCATCCGATTGACTTTAAATTTATATACAGTGTTTAAGGTCATGATACGAAGAAGCCTATTGATTTTCAGCGATTTCCGATAATTACTGCCAGAGTTCTGGCCCTTGATCACTTCAAAAAATCTTGTGGACGCTCTAAAGGCCAAAGTTAATATCTGATTGACGTTAAATTTATACACAGTGTTTAAGGTCATGAGACGAAGAAGCCTATTGATTTTCAGCGATTTACGATAATTACTGCCAGAGTTATGGCCCTTGATCACTTTGAAAAATCTTGTGGATGCTCTACAGGCCAAAGTTAATATCCGATTGACTTTAAATTTATACACAGTGTTTAAGGTCATGAGACGAAGAAGCCTTTTGATTTTCAGCGATTTCCGATAATTACTGCCAGAGTTATGGCCCTTGATCACTTAAAAAAATCTTGTGGACGCTCTACAGGTCTAAGTTAATATCCGATTGACTCTAAATTTATACACAGTGTTTAAGTCCATGAAACGAAGAAGCCTATTGATTTTCAGCGATTTCCGATAATTACTACCAGAGTTATGGCCCTTGATCACTTTAAAAAATCTTGTGGACGCTATAGAGGCGAAAGTTAATATCTGATTGACTTTAAAATTTATACACAGTGTTTAAGGTCATGAGACGAAGAAGCCTATTGATTTTCAGTGATTTCCGATAATTACTGCCAAAGTTATGGCCCTTGATCACTTCAAAAAATCTTGTGGACGCTCTAAAGGCCAAAGTTAATATCCGATTGACGTTAAATTTATACACAGTGTTTAAGGTCATGAGACGAAGAAGCCTATTGATTTTCAGCGATTTCCGATAATTACTGCCAGAGTTATGGCCCTTGATCACTTCAAAAAATCTTGTGGATGCTCTACAGGCCAAAGTTAATATCCGATTGACTTTAAATTTATACACACTGTTTAAGGTCATGAGACGAAGAAGTCTATTGATTTTCAGCGATTTCGGATAATTACTGCCAGAGTTATGGCCCTTGATCACTTAAAAAAATCTTGTGGACGCTCTACAGGTCAAAGTTAATATCCGATTGCCTTTAAATTTGTACACAGTGTTTAAGGCCATGAGACGATGAAGCCTATTGATTTTCAGAGTTATGGCCCTTGATCACTTAAAAAAATCTTGTGGACGCTCTACAGGTCAAAGTTAATATCCGATTGACTTTAAATTTATACACAGTGTTTAAGTCCATGAAACGAAGAAGCCTATTGATTTTCAGCGATTTCCGATAATTACTACCAGAGTTATCGCCCTTGATCACAGTGTTTAAGGTCATGAGACGAAGAAGCCTATTGATTTTTAACGATTTCCTATAAGTATTGCCAGAGTTATGGCCATCGATCACTTTGAAAAATCTTGTGGACGCTCTAGAGGTCAAAGTTAATATCTGATTGACTTTGAATTTATACACAGTGTTAAAGGTCATGAGACGAAGAAGTCTATTCATTTTCAGCGATTTTCGATAATTACATCCTGAGTTATGGCCCTTGATCACTTGAAAAAATCTTGTGGACGCTCTAGAGGCGAAAGTTAATATACGATTGACTTTAAAATTTATACACAGTGTTTAAGGTCATGAGACGAAGAAGCCTATTGATTTTCAGCGATTTCCGATAATTACTGCCAAAGTTATGGCCCTTGATCACTTCAAAAAATCTTGTGGACGCTCTATTATAAATGTTTCATTACCGAAAGAAGTAAAAATATGCGACAATACTTGTTGACTGCCCGGACGATTTAGCTGCTGTGGGCGTATGTTTCATTGCCTCGCAACCTATCTTTCAGCAAAACCACAGATGCAAAACTGTAATAAAAACAATATTTATCATGAGTTATCCCCCAGTATTTTCAGTAACAAAGACATAATGCAGTATTTTATATTCCATTTTCATGTGGACGTATATTGTGGTCGCCCCTGTCCGTCCGTATGTCTGGACGTTCGTCCACATTTGTTTGTGGACTCTCTACAGGTCACAATTCTTCAGAAATTCAGCAATTCTTCATGGCATGCTCCTAATCAACCGTCCAATCATGATTTGGGGCAATCTGACCCACTCCTCTTGCAGTGCCACGGCCAATTCTTGCAGTGTTGTCGGTAGGCTAGGGCTGGCAATCGATCCTGTTTCAAGTATCGATTATCGCTGACCATCCGCCGATTGATAATCGATAATATCGGCAAATTATTTTGACTTACAATTGTTGAATTGGTTTGAAAACAATCATAATTTGTACACAAATTATATGTGAGTTTATGCTGTGATATCATTCTGTATACATGTAGAATTTTTATTTTCCGTTAATTTGACATTTGACAATAAAATAATAGCATTCCATAGCAAAACCAAGGTGTAGAAAGAAACTCAATCAACTTCGTTTGGAAGACAGAACCCGCCACCGCTCGCCATATCTTTGTCGCTTATGACCTGAATAATACTGAGTAAAATGTAGTTATTTCCCTTTGATCACATCAAACAAATTCTTCAGTTCGCCGTAACAGTTTATTTCTTGCAGTGTTTTCTTCGTACTGGGGAAATTAAAAATTTGCTCTACAGACATTTCTTCGCAAATTTCTTAATAAATTAATAAATTTTATAAAGGGAAAGTACGTGTTTGACTTAGAAACAGAGAAGACGAAAGAACTGAAGAGTTAAAATAAGGGACACAACTGGATGTTACGTGAAACCATTGGCTCTCATCATGACATAAGCGGCCAACTTTTCTCACCGGTTGCGTCTCGCGTGAAAAAACCCCAACAGACGTGTGTGTTTTATTATGATTATTCTGTTTAATTACAGTTCTAGGCCCAAGCATGCATTGCAAAGAATACAGTGATAAGGGTTATTTTTATGGACTTGTTCTTGCAAGTGAAGTACCTATAATTGCGCGATAATCGATATTTTAAAACTGTATCGATAATCGATTTTCAAAACACTTACCGGCGATTATCGGCAATTATCGATTATTTAGTCTAGTTTACGTTGACGTCGACGAACACATCTCCCGATCAAATTAAACGTAACACACTAAAGCAAATATACGCTAAAAAGTAAATCTTATGTAAGAACCGATAGGAAAGCAAACATGGATAGGATAAACCAACAAGCGGCAGTTTTCATCAACCCTTCCTTGAAGTTTCAAATTTGACAATGAACCCCTCCCACCTGTATGGCGCTGTTGCGTGTCGCACATGCAGCACAGTGGTTCTGTTGGGGCGGTAAGTTCTTCATCTGTGAACATACTATCAAAGCATGTCAAGTGTCCATGACTATTTATCATACCACAACCTGCATAGGTATTTGCATTTCAATATCCCTTACTTTTTTATACGCCTTCATTGAAATGTGGTCGTATATTGTCGTCACCCCTGCCCGTCCGTCCGTCCGGCGTCCACATATGCTTGTGGACGCTCTAGAGGCTAAAGTTAATATCTGATTGACATACACAGTGTTTAAGGTCATGAGACGAAGAAGCCTATTAATTTTTAACGATTTCCTATAAGTATTGCCAGAGTTATGGCCATCGATCACTTTGAAAAATCTTGTGGACGCTCTAGAGGTCAAAGTTAATATCTGATTGACTTTGAATTTATACACAGTGTTAAAGGTCATGAGACGAAGAAGTCTATTCATTTTCAGCGATTTTCGATAATTACATCCTGAGTTATGGCCCTTGATCACTTGAAAAAATCTTGTGGATGCTCTAGAGGCCAAAGTTAATATCCGATTGACTTTAAATTTATACACAGTGTTTGAGGTCACGAGACAAAGAATCCTATTGATTTTCAACGATTTCCGATAATTACTGCCAAAGTTGTGGCCCTTGATCTCTTTGAAAAAAGTTATCATCCAATTGAATTCAGATTGATAATTATTTCATGAGTTGTTACTCTTAATTAGATTTTAGTGTATTATAAATGTTTCATTACCAAAAAAAGTAAAAAATATGCGAAAACAGTTGTTGACTGCCCGGACAATTTAGCTGCTGTGGGCGTATGTTTTGTTGCCTAGCAACCTATCTTTTGAAGAGTATATTATGCCCTACACACAGTGAGTGGTAGTTGTCCAGGACGTAATATAATGTCCTACACATGCTGCGATCGTGGGGGAATTCCCAAGGGATTACCCCAAGTGACAAACTATGTTTTAAGAATAGGTTGGGAAAAATACCTCCAAGGCGTTATATTACGCCCTACACACAGTGAGTTGCAGTTGTCCAGGACGTTATATAACGACCTACGCACTTATTATGTTAAATTAGTAAAACGAAAAAGCCTGTCAAATTTCAACAATTTCTGTAGATTACTTCCAGAGTTGAGTCCCTCGTTTCAGTTTGTAGAACCTTGTGAACCCTCAAACGGCAAAAATTATAATCTATTCTGTGTGGAACTGTCTTGTAAAGGCCCCCAATTACCTACAAAGGAATAAATATGTGACAACCCTTGTCGACCGCTCGGACGATTTAGCAGCTGTGGGCGTATGTTTCGTTGCCTGGCAACCTATATGTTAGCTTGTGGTCCCTCTGAAGGTCACAGTTATTATCTGATTTTAAAAATCGTTTGTATATATCACCGTTACACCTTAATAAAGGTCGAGTTCGAATTTCCTGAAAATCAAACCAAAACGGCCGCCGCTTGTATGCAAATGGTGTAGAAATATGGTAAATCAAGGTTGTGGACCCTGTAGAGGTCACAATTTTAATCCGATTTTGATGAAACTTGAAATGCATGTTAGTAACCCAAAGATCTTAGTTCCTTTCGATATTTGCGCATATCGAATTGTAACTTCATGAATTATGGCCCTTGATTGTAGGAAAAATCACTTTCTTTTTAGCATGTTCTCTATCCATCTCTTGAAAATGTGGGCGTATCCTGCCTGACAGCTGCTGGTTATTTCTCAATAAGGAATCACATAACATTTGTTAAAATGCAACAGACAAGTCAGCCATAATCAGTTTTAAATTGTTCTGTCATATTTTCAATAATAATATTTCTGTGTGGCCATATAACAAGAGAGTGAAGTCTATAAAACATATAATTGATCCAATTAGTGAATGAACAGCTATAATCTTGAGAAGAAATTCCAAACATATTTGATATGCGTTTAAAATAAAAGTCCTGTCTTAATTTTATTAGCACTAATAGACGTTGATCGTCCAGAGAAACACTAAATGCTACTATTCTTAGAAAATTCAAACGGTAACTTATAAAAACAGTCATAAGGAAAGCCAGTATAATATTGAAATGAATCTTTTTTAAAGTTGAACAGCTAAAACATTGCACTGATGGTTTCATACTAGTTCCTTTATCTACTTGAAGAAAATGATTGTGTTTAAGATTTTCATTTTCCACAATTAACTTTGCATATTCTTCCTTCATTTTCATATTTTCTGCATCAAGGGCCAAGATGTCCATCGGTTGAAATCCTGAAAAATATATACAGTAAATAGATTACAATATGTATTTCAGGCACCCCTTATTCAAGTGACAACTCAACCGAGAAAGAGAACTCTGATAAATGTGGTGAAATAGTTTTTCCAAAACAAGTTGATGTACATTTAGATTTAAATCAGATAGAAAAGATGAAAGTTGAGTGGAAATAAATAGATGTAAAGGAAGATGAAGCCATAAAAATAGAGAGATCCACAAGAAATAATAACACCTGGATGAATGAAAGTGTGGTGTTACTGCCTCAAATTTTGGAGCTGTTATGAAAAGAAAGAAATAAACGATTCATTTTTAAAAAAACACATTTGACAAAAGTAATTTTTATTCTGTTCCCACTTCTATGAGCAAGCAAACGAAACCATTGCTAAACAAATGTATATCAAACAGTCCGGGAATCATATTCATGATATTGGACTTATAATAAATCCAGCTTTTCCATTTTTAGGTCCTACACCAGATGCAATTGTTTATGATAAAGGCGAGACTGGGCTCATTGAAATTAAATGTCCTTTTTCAGCTCGAGATATGACACTTACAGAAGCATGTAATAAACTGAAAGATTTCTTTTTAATCCCAAATGATGATGAATATAAATTGTCTAGAAACCATATTCACTGGTTTCAGATTCAGGGACAACTTCTCTTAACTGGGGCTCAATTTTGCAACTTTGTCACTTTTACAAGACAGGATTCTGCATAGAGAGAATATATCCTGAAAAAGAAACCATGCAGCAATTTCTTTCAAAATCATCATGTTTTTAAGTTGAACATTTAAACATATCTTATAAAAAAATTGTACATGTCTATAAAATGAGTTTAACTAACCTGCGATAGCATCAACTATATTCTCTGTCTGTACCATTTTATTAATCAAAGCGTTTTCTTCACAGTTTTCATACTCAATCTGATTTGACTTTATAGAAACTCTGTAAAGAAATTGTGACAGTATTGGTTCTTTAATCAAGTTCTGGATGACAAGACTAGTTTAGCATCTTATAATACTTTTATTCTTCTTCTAACATATTATATACAAAACTTAAGACTCCGTAATTAGCTTGTGTTGAGGGAGCCATGGTAGTAGCTTGGCTAGGCACGAGTGTGCCAACTCCTAACTAACTTACATTACATGATCGTTGTCCGGTCTTAACTCCAGACCTGCATGGCCTGTCCTGGCCGGACCTCTACCTCGATTCGTTTGTTCTCTGGGCTTATAAACCCTTCCAGACAAAAGAATCTTATTAGACATCTGGCTGATGTATCATGTATCATATCAGGTTTAACATTTGCTTATCATCAAAGAAAGTTTAAATAAGACATGCCAACAAGGTAAGGTTAACTAATTGTTACATAATCACATAGACCAAGAACTCCAGGGATGTCGATAGCGAAGCGTCTATAACATCAGATAATCTGTGATTATGTAACAAAATTCATAATTATATAAAATTTATACATAATAATTATATTCAAAATTTTTATACCAGAGACTAATTTTGTAAATACGGCAGTAAAATATTTTAATTGTTTGCTGCTAAAACATGGCGTCTAATTTTAATAAATAAAATAATTAGACTAGCCATTAATAAAAAAAATACAGCATTAAAGATACATTATGGGAGATTTTTATATGGAGTTAGCCATTCTTTCTATAACAGTTTAAAAATAGATGATGAAAGAAGAATATATTGAAAATTTCAGTCAAATTACTTTATTCTGAACATAGTTATCACCAGTGTAATTATTGACTAGAAACGGGATTGAATTCCATCTTCACCGATTCTTAGTATAGCCGATCGTTTGATTGACAGGCGTTAACTCCACCTACATAATCTCTGCTGTCTATAGGTATACCAGTGGCGTCGTGCCTATTGGGGAAATAAAAATATTTTTATTGATATTATTAAGACAAAAGACCTGTTCGTCTGTATTAGTCATCACACGATCTCCAGGAATTGTATAATTTGTCATTATCTGTGTTTACTTAGTTTATTGCACTTTAAATAGTTTACATGTAGATGTCATTTGTTAAGGCATCGCTTAACAATGGCCTCGCTTCGTACACTCTATTATTTAGCCTCGATCCAGGAGTATGACGTCAACGTAACGGTTAATCTCCGCTCACGACGCCATTTAAAATTATATCAGTCAACGAAATCCCGTTTAAATCCAAGCTGAATTCAAGCCATCCGTGGGTCTACAGAGTTGATTTTGTGCTTGTTGTGTAAATAAAGATCTAATTTATAATTTCTATGACATCTGAAGTCTAAATAAAGATTTGCAATAATCAGATTTAGCTCTTGCATAATGTATGTTTAACACAATTTTCTCAATTTTAATTTCATGCTATTACCATAACTTGCATAAAAAATGTGTGTACTTTATAGCAGGATCTAAATGAAATATATCTTAAATAATATATAACATTTTGTAGTGTCAACTCAAACTAGATAGGTCATTTTTGGACTGACAAATTGTCCAATTTTATTTCAATAATTCCTTTCCGCGTAGGGGGACCAGGAGGAAACCCATGAGATTGGACAGACGAGCCTTGCCACATACAAGTATTGGTTTGAATAGTTCAAAACCACCTCACTTGACTCACTGACAGCTCTTATGATCTAAAATGCATGTGTTAACCATTCGAAAACCCAAAGCCCCAGTGTAGGACATAAGACACCATCTACAAGACAGTGATTCTAAGCCTCTGTATGACTAATATTGTGAGCACGTGACCGGAAATAATCATTCTAACGCTGATAAACCCATTGTTACCTTAAAACCTTTGATTCAACTACTGCAGGTTTATCAAAAAAAATTACTTGAACTGGGGTTTGGATGGTGGTCTTGGTTGAGCAATATGATCATAAGTGCATCGATGGAATCTGGCTGAAAAATGAAAACAAAAAAAATAAGAATACCGGTATTAATATTATTATGATACATAATTTAAGTAAGTTTAAATGACCATTTCATTCTCGTAGATAATTACTATCAAGTTTTTTATACGCCCACATTTTCATGTGGACGTATATTGTCGTCGCCCCTGTTTGTCCGTCCGTCCGGACGTCCGTCCGCAATTTTTTTGTGGACACTCTACAGGTCACAATTTTTATCCGATTTCAAGGAAACTTGAAATATAGCTTTATCTCCCTAAGATCTCGGTTCCTTTCGATATTGGCATGTATCGGACCGTAACATCATGGATTATGGCCCCTGATTGTACGAAAAATCGCGTTTTTAGCTTGTGGACACTGTAAAGGTAACAATTTTGATCCGATTTTGATGAAACTTCCTGAATTATGGCCCCTGATTGTACGGAAATATTGCCTTTTTATACGCCCACATTGAAATGTGGACTGTATATTGCCGTCGCCCCCGTCCATCCGTCCGTCCATTGTCCACAATTTCTTGTGAACGCTCTAACGCCAAAAGTTATCATCCAATTGTTTTAAAATTGATATATGTTGTTTACATTAGTGAGATGAAGAAGCCTATTTAATTTCAACAATTTCCGTTTATTACGTCTAGAGTTATGACCCTTGTTTCACTTTGTTGTCCCCCGCCTTTCGAAGAAAGCAGGGGACTATTAAAATGGGTCTGTCTGTCTGTCTGTCTGTCTGTCTGTCTGTCTGTCTGTCTGTCTGTCTGTCTGTCTGTCTGTCTGTCTGTCCGTCCGTCCGTCCGTCCGTCCGTCCGTCCGTCCGTCCGTCCGTCCGTCACACTTTTTGGGACACAATAACTCTCTTCCTAATTGAGCTAGAATGTTCAAACTTGGTGTATGTGTTTATTAGGTCAATGCCTTGATGGAGTTCGAAGATGAGCATTTTCCGCTTAGGGTAAGCAGAGATAAGCAATTTGATTGGTTGATGCTTTGGGACACGATAACTCTCTTCCTAATTGGGCTAGAATGTTCAAACTTGGTGTATGTGTTGATTAGGTCAATGCCTTGATGGAGTTCGAAGATGAGCATTTTCCGCTTAGGGTAAGCAGAGATAAGCAATTTGATTGGTTGATGCTTTGGGACACGATAACTTTTAATTGAGCTAGAATGTTCAAACTTGGTGTATGTGTTTATTAGGTCAATGCCTTGATGGAGTTCGAAGATGAGCATTTTCCGCTTAGGGTAAGCAGAGATAAGCAATTTGATTGGTTGATACTTTGGGGCACGATAACTCTCTTCCTAATTGAGCTAGAATGCTCAAACTTGGTGTATGTGTTGATTAGGTCAATGCCTTGATGGAGTTCGAAGATGAGCATTTTCCGCTTAGGGTAAGCAGAGATAAGCAATTTGATTGGTTGATGCTTTGGGACACGATAACTTTAGTTCTAATTAAGTGAGATTGATGAAACTTGGTGTATAGTTTCATTACAGTAATACCTTGACTAAGTTTGATAATGAGCATTTTCTGCTCAGGGTAAGCAGAGCGATACGCAATTTGATTGGTCGAGACTTTGGAAAACAATAACTCTCCTACTTTGATTGTCCCCCGCTTTTCGAAGAAAGCAGGGAACTATTAAAATGGGTTCGTCCGTCTGTCTGTTTGTCTGTCTGTCCGTTCCGCTTATGGTAAGCAGAGATAAACAATTTGATTGGTTGATCTTCGAATTGAGTAAATGTTCATGCTTATTGTCCCCCGCCTTTCGAAGAAAGCAGGGAACTATTAAAATGGGTTCGTCCGTCTGTCTGTTTGTCTTTCCGTTCCGCTTAGGGTAAGCAGAGATAAACAATTTGATTGGTTGATGCTTTGGGACACTATAACTTTAGTTCTAATTAAGTAGATAAACAATTTGATTGGTTGATGCTTTGGGACACTATAACTTTAGTTCTAATTAAGTGAGAGTGATGAAACTTGGTGTATAGTTTCATTACAGTAATACCTTGACTAAGATCGATAATGAGCATTTTCTGCTCAGATTAAGCAGAGCGATAAGCAATTTGATTTGCTGAGACTTTGGAACACAATAACTCTCCTTCGAATTGAGTTAAAATGTTCAAAATTGGTGTGTATGGTTATTGTCCCCCGCCTTTCGAAGAAAGCAGGGGACTATTAAAATGGGTTCGTCCGTCGTCTGTTTGTCTGTCTGTCCGTCACACTCCTTCGAATTGAGTTAAAATGTTCAAAATTATTATAACCAGGTATTGATAAAAGCATCAATTGAGCAATTCCAATACAATCCAATACAATGAATATAGGCAAGGTAAATAAACAAATAAATGGAAAAAACAAATTGAAAAAGAAACTATTATAAATTAATTAAATATGTAGTATGCAATAATGAATTGACATTTAATGACAGAAAGAAAACAGTGAACTTTGCACAACTTGCAGCAAGATGGAAAATAGACCCGTTGATGCAACCAAACTCTAGATCTGTAGGCATAGAGCATGTTTTCCCCTTAATATGCTATAATTATTCCATCAAAAACATTGTATGCTTAGACTATAAGTAAAGATATACTGTTTGATTGTTCAATACTTTGTAAAAGATAATTTGTGATAAATTTATATGTGTCCTCTAATTATTTTCCTATTTCGGCGGGGGACATCAGCCTCACTGTTGGCTTGTTGAAACTTGTGAACGCTCTAACGCCAAAAGTTATCATCCGATCTTTCTGAAATTTATATGCATTATTTAGATTACTGAAACGAAGAAGCCTATTGAATTTCTGTTTATTACGTCTAGAGTTATGGCCCTTGTTTCACTTTATTGAACCTTGTGATTGCTCCAACGCCAAAAGTTATCATTCGATCTTTGTGAAATTTACATGCATTATTTAAACTTGTGAAACGAAGAATCCTATTGAATTTTAGCAATTTCCGTTTATTATGTCTAGAGTTATGGCCCTTGATTCACTTTATTGAACCTTGTGAACGCTCCAACGTCAAAAGTTATCATCCGATCTTTCTGAAATTTATAAGCATTATTTAGGTTAGTGAAACGGAGAAGCCTATTGAATTTCAGCAATTTCCGTTTATTACGTCTAGAGTTATGGCCCTTGTTTCACTTTATTGATCCTTGTGAACGCTCTAACGCAAAAAGTTATCACCCTATCTTTGTGAAATTTATGTGCATGATTTGAATTAGTGAAACGAAAAAACCTATTGAATTTCAGCAATTTACATTAATTACTTCTAGAGTTATTGCCCTTGTTTCACTTTGTTTAACCTTGATAATGCTCGATTGATGATAGTTATCATCAGATATGTATGAAATTTATATGCATCATTTAAATTTGTGAAACAGGTCTATTGAATATCTCCGTTTCCTCCCACTGCTAAAGGCCCCTACGCGCAAGCGAATTATGTAAATTAAACCATATGTTAGTCCCGAAATGACCTAGTTTGTGTCGAGTGGACGTTAAACCCCATTCTCTCTCTCTCTCTATTGAATATCAGCAATTTCCGTCATTAATTTCTAGAGTAATGGCGATTGTGAAAGTTTGAATGACAAAAGGGATCATGTGATCTGTATGAAATTTATATGCATTATTTAAATTAGTAAAACGAAAAAGCCTGTCAAATTTCAACAATTTCTGTAGATTACTTCCAGAGTTGAGACCCTTTTTATACGCCCCCATTGAAATGTGGTCGTATATTGTTGTCGCGTCCGTCCGTCCGTCCGGCGTCCACAATTGCTTGTGGACGCTCTATAGGCTAAAGTTAATATCCGATTGACTTTAAATTTATACACAGTGTTTAGGGTCATGAGACGAAGAAGTCTATTGATTTTCCGCGATTTCCGATAATTACTGTCGGAGTTATGGCCCTTGATCACTTCAAAAAATCTTGTGGACGCTCTAGAGGTTAAAGTTAATATTCGATTAACTTTAAATTTATACACAGTGTTTAAGGTCATGAGACAAAGAAGCCTATTGATTTTCAACGATTTTCGATAATTACTGCCAGAGTTATGGCCCTTGATCACTTCAAAAAAATCTTGTGGACGCTCTAGAGGTCAAGGTTAATATCCGATTGACTTTAAATTTATACACAGTGTATAAGGTCATGAGACGAAAAAACCTATTGATTTTCAGCTATTTCCGATAATTACTGCCAGAGTTATGGCCCTTGATCACTTTGAAAAATCTTGCGGACGCTCTAGAGGCCAAAGTTAATATCCAATTGACCGTAAATTTATACACAGTGTTTGAGGTCATGAGACGAAGAAGCCTATTGATTTTCAGCAATTTCTGATAATGTTTGCCAGAGTTATGGCCCTTGATCACTTTGAAAATTCTTGTGGACGCTCTAGAGGCTTAAGTTAATATCCGGTTGACTTTAAATTTATATACAGTGTTGAAGACCATGAGACGAAGAAGTCTATTGATTTTCCGCGATTTCCGATAATTACTGTCGGAGGTATGGCCCTTGATCACTTCAAAAAATCTTGTGGACGCTCTAGAGGTTAAAGTTAATATTCGATTAACTTTAAATTTATACACAGTGTTTAAGGTCATGAGACAAAGAAGCCTATTGATTTTCAACGATTTTCGATAATTACTGCCAGAGTTATGGCCCTTGATCACTTCAAAAAAATCTTGTGGACGCTCTAGAGGTCAAAGTTAATATCCGATTGACTTTAAATTTATACACAGTGTATAAGGTCATGAGACGAAAAAACCTATTGATTTTCAGCTATTTCCGATAATTACTGCCAGAGTTATGGCCCTTGATCACTTTGAAAAATCTTGCGGACGCTCTAGAGGCCAAAGTTAATATCCAATTGACCGTAAATTTATACACAGTGTTTGAGGTCATGAGATGAAGAAGCCTATTGATTTTCAGCAATTTCTGATAATGTTTGCCAGAGTTATGGCCCTTGATCACTTTGAAAATTCTTGTGGACGCTCTAGAGGCTTAAGTTAATATCCGGTTGACTTTAAATTTATATACAGTGTTGAAGACCATGAGACGAAGAAACCTAGTGATTTTCAGTGATTTCCGATAATTTTTGCCAGAGTTATGGCCCTTGATCACTTTGAAAATTCTTGTGGACGCTCTAGAGGCTAAAGTTAATATCCGATTGACTTTAAATTTATACACAGTGTTTAAGATCTTGAGACGAACAAGTATATTGATTTTCAAGAATCTTTATGACGTGAACAGCTAAATCCATGATGTTAAAAGTTTTGTATACTAAACGTTAGCATGGGGCAGAACTTTATAAAAACCAAACAAATTCTAATGTTTTTCTGATAATTACTTAATGAGTTGTTACTCTTAATCAGATTTTAATGTATTATAAATGTTTCATTACCGAAAAAAGTAAAAATATGTGACAACTCTTGTTGACTGCCCGGACGATATAGCTGCTGTGGGCGTATGTTTCGTTGCCTGGCAACCTATCTTTTCAGTTGGTAGAACCTTGTAAACCCTCAAACGACAAAATTTATAATCTGATCTGTATGGAACTGTCTTGTAAAGGCCCCCAATTATGTACAAAGGAATAAATATGCGACAACCCTTGACGACCGCACGGACGATTGAGCTGCTGTTGGCGTATGTTTTGTTGCCAGGCAACCTATCTTTTAGCTTGTGGTCCCTCTGGACATCACAATTATTAACGGATTTAAAAAAACGTTTGATTATATCACCGTTACACCGTAATGAAGGTTGAGTTCGAATTTCGTGAAAATCGGACCAAAACTGCTGGACAAAATAGCCGCCGCTTCAATGTATGTGAATAGTATAAAAATATGGTATATCAAGGTTGTGGACTCTGTAGACGTCACAATTTTAATCCGATTTTGATAAAACTTGAAATATATATTTATAACCCAAAGATCTTGGTTCCTTTCGATATTTGCGCATATCGAATTGTAACTTCCTGAAATATGGCCCCTGATTGTACGAAAAATCGCCCTTTTTTTAGCTTGTGGTCCCACTGGAGGTCACAATTATTATCCGATTTAAAAAAAAAACGTTTGATTACATCACCGTTACACCGTAAGGAAGGTTGCGTTCGAATTTTGTGAAAATCGGACCAAAACTGCCGGGCAAAATGGCCGCCGCTTGTACGCGTATAGTGTAAAAATATGGTATATCAAGGTTGTGGACCCTGTAGATTTTGATGAAACTTGAAATGCATGATTATAACCCAAACATCTTGGTTGCTTTCGATATTCGCCCATATCGGATTGTACCTTCTTGAAATATGGCCCTCGATTGTACGAAAAACCATGTTTTTATCCTATGACCCCTCTGGAGGTCACAATTTTTGTCCGATTTTAAAAACCGTTTGAATATATCACCGTTACACCCTAGAAATGGTTGAGCTTGAATTTTGTGAAAATCGGACCAAAACTACCGGTCAAAATGGCCAGCCCTCGTACGCAGATAGTGTAAATACATATCAAGGTTGTGGGCCCTCTGGAGGCCACAATTTTGATCCTATTCTGATGAGATTTTAAATTTATTTTTATATCACACAGATCTTGGTTCCTTTCGATATTCAAGCATATCTGAATGTAACTTCCTGGATTATGTCCCCTGATTTTTCATGTGGCCGTATAATTTCGTCGTCCCCAATCCAGACATCCATCCACGACTTGTTTGTGGACACTCTACAGGTCACAATTTTTATCTGATTTTGACGAAACTTGAAAAATGGGTTTATCTCCAAAAGATCTCAGATCCTTTCAATATTGGCATGAATTGGATCGAAACTTCATGGGTTATTGCCCCTGATTGTACTAAAAATCACATTTTCAGCTTGTGGACACTCTAGAGGTTGTAATTTGTATCTGATTTAGATGAAACTTGAAATGTATGTTTATTATTTAAAGATCTCAGTTCCTTTCAATATTCACGCATATCGGACCGCAACTTCATGGATTATGGTCCCTGATCGTACGAAAATCATGTATGTAATATCAAGGTTGTGGACTCTCGCTAAATGTTGGATTTTGATCTGATTTTGATGAAACTTAAAACATGTGTTTATGACCCAAAGATCTTGGTTCCTTTTGATATTTTCTGGATTATGGCCCCTGATTGTACAAAAAAAAATCATGATATTAGCTTGTGAACTCTTTAGAAGTCATGATATTAGCTGGTGGACTCTCTAGAAGTCAAAAAAAAAAAAATTTCTTTGATTTTAAAATCGTTTAAATATTTCATCATTACACCCGAATGATGATTGAGTTCTAATTTCATGAAAATCAAACCGAAACTGCCAGACAATATCGCTGTTTTCTTTTACACTCGGACCATGTCAGAAGACCACTTGGACCAATGTTTTTGAGGAGTTATAAATTCTCTATAGTAGTACTCCTGAAAACTTCTGAAAACTTCTGAAAAGACTATTCCTTCAATCTTTGTGCGTACTATATTTATCGATTTGTACTGCCTTTTATTGCAAACTTCTCCTGGAATGCATGTCGAAGTTTACTTTGCATTTGATCATTTAAATCGGTAGGGACTTTGAATAACCATGTGTGTTGTGTAAATATTTTCAAATTTAATCAGCCTACTTACACAGTATTCCTCATATGTATATTCCCTTAGCAAAAAGTCCTACAGAATACCAGCGTAGTATAATATATAATTCTATAGAAAAACTAGAGTTTTTTTGGGGGGCGTGTCCCATTTTCTATAGTATAAAATTCTATAGTATTCTACAGAATTTTGGGGGCCTGTAGGAAATAACGGCCCCAAATATTCTATAATTTCTACAGCGCACATCCTATTGTTTTTCCTACAGATTTATGGCAAAATTTCTATAGGAAAATATTATAGTATTCTATAGGTGTTTTTTTTTATTGCACTTTCTGTAGGAAATTCTACAGTTATGTATAGGAATGAATACTGTAGTATTCTGTAGTTTGAAAATTGGGCCACTATAGTTTTTTGTAGGAATGGGTACTATAAAATTCTATAGACTTTTTTTTTATTAAATCTTATTTTGGGAATAAAAATATAGTTGGCCCATGATTTCTTCTAAATTGATAAGCTTATTTTTCTCTCATGGATTCTTCTAAATTGATAAGCTTATTTTTTCTCTCATGGATAAATCTGAATTCTGTTGATGATTCACAAGCCAGAACCATGAAAAGGTTTTTTTTCTTGGTATAACTGAAATATAAGGAAAAGAATAGGTAATAAAGTTAAATAAATAACAAAATCACATAAATCTTATCTAATTAAAGTAATTTAATATTATTGTTAAGAAAGTAATAAAGTATACTTATCTTTCTATCTTTAATCGAATCTGTGAAAAAAATAGCACCATTCTCTTCAGTTCCTTGTTAATACTAACATATTAAGTTGTTATACACTGAATTTTTGAATTTAAAATTCAGCCAATGGCCAAACAGATTTCAAGAGAGTACATTGGCTGTTAATTATAGTTTGTTGACAGGTATGCACGGCTGACCTGGTGACTTGAACAAATTATATAATTTGAGTACAGAATCTGCTATAGTCATTAAGATCTAACTAGCAGGATCAAATAACAGTCAGACTGTGTTCTAAATAAACTTTGTCTTTATTTCATTGACTTATCTGAAGAATGATCTATTATCTGATATTTTTGTTGTGAAGATGTACAATTTACTGGCATTTTTTGGAGGGTGGGTGGGGAATTCCTTTGAGTGTCAACATGTATCACTATTTCATTCATATTATATACACTATTTTATACTTGATATTTTATTTTTCGTGGTAAGCTTATTTGATTTTGTCATTTGGTATCACAATAAATTAAGGAAAACTGAATCCTGGAAAATTATGTTGGAAAAGTTTACATAATTCACACAAGTGCATCACTAAATTCTGTTGACCGTTGTAGACTAGTTTACAATTATATTTTAATGGAATATAATTAATAAACAGTCTTTAAGATATTAATTTGCTGATGCAGACAAGCATGTCTGTCATGTCTATCACCCATAAAATGTACTCATATTATGTTTTCATTTGGAAGAGTTTGGCTAGTAAACATGCAGTGCACAGCATTTTGTACGGTGATCGCGAAAACATGTTCAGAAATCAGACTGGATCTTCATAATATTTCATCATAGTAAAGCTTAAGTCTGTAATTTTTATTCATAGTATGGATTTTCTCAACGAAAAACAGGCAAATCAATGTCCACTAATTATAAATTACCAGAGATTTCATAAAAAGCTTATTTAAGAAAACGCAAAAACTGCGCCAAAACATCATGAAATTGCATTTTTTCGCTTGGAATAATCAATAAATTTCTCCCAAGGGGCTGATCCCCCAAACTCCCCTGCTATTAAGAAAGAGGCAGCAGCCGCTCTCAAGCACCACCTGCCCAAGATTACTGCCCGGCATGAATATTTTTCTGGGCACCTCCTTGTCATGTGATTTTAACTTTTAATTGAAAGCCATTATTTAGCTGTCGACACATGGTCAGGTATTTTCCATTTGCACGTTTCCATACATGCGCCTGTTTTAGATACATTCTTTTCAATCGTATCCACATCATGTTTGCCTTTCTTTGATACTTGCATCTTTCCGACCTGATCCACACTATGTGCGTTTTTCATCGATGTTGTCTTCTTTTTGATCGAATCGGCACCACGTGCGTCTGCCTTCGACACTTACCTCCTTTCCGATCGAATCGGCACCCTGTATGTCTTTCTTCAACGCATTATTCTTTTTGATTTTCTTCCTTTGACAGTATTTGACACATTCTTCTTTTAGATCGAATCAGCACCACATATGTCTTTCACCGACGTTTTATTGTTTTTGGTCGTTTGCCTTGGACACTTTCTTCATTTCGATCAAATCAGTGCCACATTCCTTCAACGAGTTATTCTTTTCAGTTGTATCCAAACGATGTGCGCCTTTCTCATATAGGTTCTTCTTTTCAATGGTATCACACCACGTGTACCTTTCTTCAATATTTGCATCTTTCCCATCGCATCCATACTGCATGCGTCTTTCTTCGATACTTGCACCTTTCCCACCGCATCCACACCATGTGGGTCATTTATCGACATTGTCTTTGACGCTTTCTTATTTTCGATCAAAACAGTACCACATTCGTTTTTCTTCAGGACGTTTTTGTTTTCGATCAAATCCCCACCATGTCCACTACCGCACATAATTGCCACAGAAACAAGGAATCAATCCAACATGGCCATAAAGTGACAAGGACTAATTGGTTACGACTTCGTGACTCCTTTTCTTCACTTATCAAGACCCTACATGCAATCCTAAAATGGAATTGTACTATTAGTCCTAAGATGACCTAGTTTGTGTCATTGAAGCCCTCCTCCACTCCCCCACCCCCACTGTTTGCGGCAGCAGTGCTTTAATTACCACTGGACACGTATGAAATAGAATAACAGAAATTCATACCCTAACACCAGTGGAATTTGCTGAAATGTTTTTCTTGGATACTATATTTATCCAAACGGTGCCTGCTAGGCCTATAAGAATAACATGTAAAATTAGCTTCATAATTTGGCTAGACCCCAAAATTTGAATAATTAAATAAGGGCCGAACAATTAATGAATCACGTTTCCTGCCCAAAATGTACTGTACAGCAAAAATTTATAGTTAAAAAAGTACCCATCCTACTAAAATGCCCCCTACTCCCAAAATTTACAGTATATTGATTATTAAACATGCTTAATATTTTTATACTCCCACATTTTCATGTGGACGTATATTGTCGTCGCCTCTGTCCGTCCGTCCACAATTGTTTTTGAACAGTCTACAGGTCACAATTTTTATCCGATTTCAATGAAACTTGAAATATAGGTTTATCACCCTAAGATCTCGGTTCCTTTCGATATTGGCATCTATCGGACCGTAACTTCATGGATTATGGCCCCTGATTGTACGAAAAATCACGTTTTTGGCTTGTGAACACTGTAGAGGTCACAATTTTTATCCGATTTTGTTGAAACTTGAAATGTAAGTTTATAACACAAAGATCTCGGTTCCTTTCGATATTCGCGCATATCGGACCGTAACTTCCTGAATTATGGCCCCTGATTGTACGGAAAATCTTGTTTTTAGCTTGTGGAACCTATAGAGGTCATAGTTATTATCCGATTTAAAAAAATCATATTATATCACCGTTACACCATAAGGACGACTAAGTTCGAATTTCGTGAAAATCGGCCAAAAACTGACAGATAAAATGGCTGCCCTTCGTTCTCAAATAGCGTAAAAATATGGTATATCAAGGTTGTGGACCCTATAGAGGTTACAATTTTAATCCGATTTTGTTGAAATTTGAAATGTAAGTTTACAACCCAAAGATCTTGGTTCCTTTCGATATTCGCGCATATCGGACCGTAACTTACTGAATTATGGCCCCTGATTGTACCAAAAATCGCGTTTTTGGCTTGTGAACACTGTAGAGGTCACAATTTTTATCCGATTTTGTTGAAACTTGAAATGTAAGTTTATAACACAAAGATCTCGGTTCCTTTCGATATTCGCGCATATCGGACCGTAACTTCCTGAATTATGGCCCCTGATTGTACGGAAAATCTTGTTTTTAGCTTGTGGAACCTATAGAGGTCATAGTTATTATCCGATTTAAAAAAATCATATTATATCACCGTTACACCATAAGGACGACTAAGTTCGAATTTCGTGAAAATCGGCCAAAAACTGACAGATAAAATGGCTGCCCTTCGTTCTCAAATAGCGTAAAAATATGGTATATCAAGGTTGTGGACCCTATAGAGGTTACAATTTTAATCCGATTTTGTTGAAATTTGAAATGTAAGTTTACAACCCAAAGATCTTGGTTCCTTTCGATATTCGCGCATATCGGACCGTAACTTACTGAATTATGGCCCCTGATTGTACCAAAAATCGCGTTTTTAGCTTGTGGACCCTATAGAGGTCATAATTTTTATCCGATTTAAAAAAATGTATTAATATATCCCCGTTACACCCTAAGGACGACTAAGTTCGAATTTCGTGAAAATCATCCCAAAACTGACAGACAAAATGGCCGCCCCTCGTTCTCAAATTGCGTAAAAATATGGTATATCAAGGTTGTGGACCCTATAGAGGTCACAATTTTTATCCGATTTTGTTGAAACTTGAAATATAAGTTTATAACTCAAAGATCGTGGTTCCTTTCGATATTTGCGCATATCGAATTGTAATTTCCTGAATTATGGCCCTTGATTGTGGGAAAAATCACTTTCGTTTTAGCTTGTTTTCTATCCATCTCTCGAAAATGTGGGCGTATCCTGCCTGGCAGCCGCTGTTTTTTTTTTGTGTGTCTCAGATGCCAAGATTAAAAAAGCAATCTGCAGATGTTAAGAAAAAAGAAAAGAAGAAATATATGGTGAGGTGTAGATCCATATCTACACCTGAAGTTAAAAGTAGCATTCACACAGGCTCTTATCGATCTGATATTGGCCCATTCGTGAATGTTGAGGATGATAATCGCACAGGGTCGTACACTATTTTGCTTTAATACACTATTTTGCCTATAACGTTTTTTAGGACTTCGAATTCTGTCTTATGGTTTGGATTGTTCGTACTTGGTTTTATTTTATTGACCCATGTGTGGATAGTAATGAAAAGAAAGAAATGAAAAAGCTTAATGCAAGTAGAAGTACTTATACAACTAGTGCTACTGTTGAAGGACATGTGGCACAAGGTTCTATTAGTACAAACGATGATGTAGAAAGTAGCATTCACACAGGCTCTTATCGATCCGATATTGGCCCATTTGTGAATGTCTTATGGTTTGTCTTATGGTTTGGATTGTTCGTACTTGGTTTTATTTTATTGACCCATGTGTGGATAGTAATGAAAAGAAAGAAATGAAAAAGCTTAATGCAAGTAGAAGTACTTATACAACTAGTGCTACTGTTGAAGGACATGTGGCACAAGGTTCTATTAGTACAAACGATGATGTAGAAAGTAGCATTCACACAGGCTCTTATCGATCCGATATTGGCCCATTTGTGAATGTTGAGGATGATAATCGCACAGGGTCGTATTGCTCTGATATTGACCCAAGTGTGGATAGTAAAGAAAAGAAAGAAATGAAAGAAAAGCTTAATGCAAGTAGAAGTACTTATACAACTAGTGCTACTGTTGAAGAACATGTGGCACATGGTTGTAGTACAAAAAATGATGTTGAAATTGAAGAATACAGTTGGGTGGTCAAGCCTTCTGTTACTGAAAGTAATGTTGATACTACCAGTGCTACTATTGAAATATATGTAGCACAGACTTTTGTAGGTAGAGAAAATAATATAAAAAATCAAACTTTGTTACAGCTTGACAAATATTTTGATTTTCAAAAAAAACAGAATGTGTTGAAAAGAAAACAGCTCAAGCTGTTGATAAGAAAAGTAATGCAGAAAGAAGTGAATATTGGAAGTCTTATAAAAAGTTAAAACGAAAAGATTCTCAATATAATAGAGCAGGAGCCCAGGGGGTTTACCTAGCTGAAAAGTGTACCAATTTTCTCCTATATGGTATCAATGTATGTATATCTGGTATCATCAGAATGCAAGTCTGCCGGGTTTCTGGTGGTGGGTGTGGTATTCCACGCCCAAAATGCCATCCCCCCAACTAGTCTAGATTAGCTCAAAAGTGTACCACATGAAAATCGCACAGCAATGTACTGTACTTCTTCAGGTATTACAAAAACACTCTGAAAGACATTTCTAGTGGTGGGGTACCCCTGACAGAGCTATGTAATTGCCAGACATTTGTAGTGATGGCGTATCCCTGACAAGATTTATCTAATTTCCAGACCAAAGCTAGGCTAGATTAGCTCAAATATGTACCACCTAAAACAGCTTTGGAGTTGTTCAGTACCACCACAGGAATCATGAATGACCACTGCCAGACAGTTTGTGCGGTGGGTTGCCCCTAACAGACACGCCCAAAACACTCTGATTTCCTGAAAAGGAAACGTCTAGATCCTGAGTACAGGGAATCAGAGAAGATGAAGAAAACTTCCGATAGAAAGGTAAAGAGATTAAACCCTGGGTACAGGGAATCAGAAAAGATCAGGGAAACCTCTGATAGAAAGGTAAAGAGATTAAACCCTGGGTACAGGGAATCAGAAAAGATGAGGGAAACCTCTGATAGAAAGGTAAAGAGATTAGATCCTGGCTATGGTTCTAGACATAAGCAAAAACACTCTGATTTCATCAAAAGGAAACGTCTAGATCCTCAGTACAGGCAATCGAAGAAAATAACGGAAACTTCTGATAGAAAGATAAAGAGATTAAACCCTGGGTACAGGGAATCAGAAAAGATGAGGGAAACCTCTGATAGAAAGGTAAAGAGATTAAACCCTGGGTACAGGGAATCAGAAAAGATGAGGGAAACCTCTGATAGAAAGGTAAAGAGATTAAACCCTGGGTACAGGGAATCAGAAAAGATGAGGGAAAACTCTTATAGAAAGGTAAAGAGATTAAACCCTGGCTACAGGGAATCTGAAAAGATCAGGGAAACCTCTGATAGAAAGGTAAAGAGATTAAACCCTGGGTACAGGGAATCAGAAAAGATGAGGGAAACCTCTGATAAAAAGGTAAAGACATTAAACCCTGGGTACAGGGAATCAGAAAAGATGAGGGAAACCTCTTATAGAAAGGTAAAGAGATTAAACCCTGGGTACAGGGAATCTGAAAAGATCTGGGAAACCTCTGATAGAAAGGTAAAGAGATTAAACCCTGGGTACAGGGAATCAGAAAAGATGAGGGAAACCTCTGATAGAAAGGTAAAGAGATTAAACCCCGGGTACAGGGAATCAGAAAAGATGAGGGAAACCTGATAGAAAGGTAAAGAGATTAAACCCTGTGTACAGGAAATCAGAAAAGATGAGGGAAAAGAAATTGAAAAAATTAAAGAGACTGAATTCTGACACTAGAATTAGTCATAATAGAAAGGAGGCCATTAGTAGGCGTAAGAAAAGGGCTAAATTGAAATCTTTGGACACTAACGAATTAATTCGGCTGTTCCATCAGAAGGTAAGCAATGGGCCAACCTACACTTGTGAAATTTGTCACCAGTTATGGTACAAACACAGTGTAAAACAATCCGCAGCAGTTAGTAAGTTGAATGATTCTGCCATTAACGTGGTGGACAAAAAAAAATCAGAGGGAATGTTGTAAATGTTGTTACTAATGTGTGTAGTACCATCCGTTCTCTTCCCAGAGCTCCAGATGAGAACTTCACAATAGCTGCGAAATTGAAACGGCAACTTAAGTATAGCCATGCTGTTATGACTGAAAATATCAGACCATATAAGATTATGGAAGCTATAGCATGGTTGGAAGCTAATGGTGACCTCTTCCATAAGGAAGGGGTTCACTTTGGTGAAGTAATTATACCAGATGATGAAGACATGGTCAAACATGTTGACCACTGCGATGAAAGTAGTGAAATATCTCCAGATGGAAATGGTGTAAATACTATTCATGTTGACGACTCTGATGAAATAAATGTTTTTTCGGAGGGTGAGAAAATGAGCAAACAAAGAGGTGTCACTGAGAATAATAACTCAGGTAAGGAAGCCACTACTTCAGGGAAACCTGGAGTTGATACTTTTGAGGATTGGAGTGAGGATGAAGGTGAACAAGCTCCTGGATCTAAGGATACATTGTTGACTTCCCCTGACTTCATTGAAGATGATGAGAAGGAAAAGGTATACTCTTTTGCTTCAGGACAGGGTAATATTCCATTAAGTATCTTTATGGACAAATACTCTGAAGAGCTGTCATTTTCACAAATATTTGCAGGAAAGGCAAGAGTAGATGCAAAGGAAAGGAAAGCAAAAGTTTACTACATTGAACTTTGTAAGTCTGAGTTAAGACGGAACGATAGAAGAGCTGCAAATTGTGTTGACAATATCTTTTTCAGATTGAAAAAGCTGCAAATGAAAACTATGATTGGTCAAGCAAACATAGCAGTTAGAAAAAATAAAACTGCCGGTAAAAATTTGACGGCTGGTGATCTCCGAACACCTGGTCACTTGGAGAAATTAGTGCAATTCGATGATGGTTATATGGTGTTGAAAACACTGAGAGGTTCTCCACCATACTTTAAAAAAGCCAAATCCGATCTTTTCGGGATGATAAGAATGTTGGAAGAGACCACCTACTTTTGTAGTTTTAGTGCCGCTGAAACGAAGTGGAAACATTTGCTTAAAATATTAGGCAAGTTACAAGATTATGAAGAATATTCTGATGAAGAAATCGATAACATGGACTGGGAGAAAAAATGTAAGATTATTTCGTCAGACCCAGTTACGTGTGTAAGACAGTTTGATTACCAGGTCAATCTGTTGTTCAGAGATGTACTGAAAGCAGAGAACTCACCCTTGGGAAAAATAAGTGATTTTTTTTTTACAGGGTTGAGTTTCGGCACAGAGGCTCGCCTCACATTCATGCCTTGTTATGGGTTGAGGGAGCGCCTAAATACAAGTGCAGTGAAAATGAAGAAATTGTTGAGTACATTGATAGCAAGACATCATGTAGAAGAATTGTGGATGATGATTTACAGCCACTTGTAAATTATCAGACACATAAGCATTCTCATACATGTAGAAGGAAGAACCAAAAGATTTGCAGGTTTGGTTTCCCCAAACCGCCAATGCCAAACACTGTAATTCTAGAACCGCTGGATGCAACGGTTGGTGAAAATGACATTAATTCACCTAAAAGTGATTATGACAAAGTGAAGGTAGTTTTAGATGAAATAAAAGATGGTGAAGACATTTCTTTTGAATATTTCTTGGGAAAAGTCTCTATCTCTTATGAGCAGTATATTATGGCAGTACGTTCATCAATTAGATCAGCGACTGTCTTTTTGAAAAGAACGCCGAATGAATTGAGGATTAATTCCTATAATCCTCTTCTTCTGAAGGCATGGAGAGCAAATCTCGATATCCAATTTGTGCTTGATGTATATGCTTGTGCTATGTATACTCAGCCAAATTAAAAACTTGACACTGATGAATTTCAACAATTTTTTTTTTCTGGTAAGTCAAATAAATTTTAAAGTGTTTCTAACGATAGTAAGTAGTAAGAAGCCTTTAATTTTCATAAAATTGTAAATTCACGTGGATCACGTGACTTTTGAGCATATAAAGATGAAAAACCTGAAAAACACGTGCAAACACAAACTCGTGAGGTCAATCGATGCAAGTTTGCTTAAACTGAACACGCACACGTAACTTGCACTGGAAAAACAAATTAAAATTGTTATTTTCATCTTTGTTAGAAAATGCCGCGCCTTTCAAATGTAGAACGTCTACGTGCTATAGGTAGGCTCTATGCTGGTCAGTTTGTGGTCACTGTTGCAAGAGCCTTTAATTGTTCACGCCAGACAATAATTAATCTTAGAATGAGAGTGCTTCAAACTGGAACTATTGCCGACCGGCCAAGGGCGGGAGCGCCACGTGTGACGTCACTCCAGGAAGATCAAGCAATACGATTACGTCATCTTAGAAACAGATTTGTCACTGCAACCTCCACAAGTAGAGAGATGTTTGGTGGAAGGGTAACTGCTGCTGGTCTTCGAGCTCGGAGGCCCTAAAATGGACCAATATTGACACCTCTTCATCGCCGTAACCGACTTGTGTAGGCCACAAGACACATAAGATTTACTCAAAGACAGTGGAATTCGGTTGTCTTTAGTGACGAATCTCGATTCACTTTGAGATTTGCCGATGGCAGGGTTCGAGTGTACCGCAGACGAGGTGAACGTTACGCTCAAGTATGCGTCAGAGAATTTGACCGATTTGGTGGCGGCAGCGTCATGGTTTGGGGTTCTTTTTGTGCACATGGACGTTCTCCTCTTGTTGTCCAAGGCAACTTAAATGCTGTCCAGTACAGGGATCAGATTTTGCAACCTGTTCTTCTTCCGTTTATGCAGAGACATGGGCCTGGACTAACGTTTCAACAAGACAATACTCGACCCCATACAGCAATTGCTACCCAGAATTTTTTAAGAAATGCCGGTGTCCAAGTCCTGGATTGGCCGTCGCTTAGCCCCGACCTTACTCCTATTGAACACATCTGGGACGAACTGGGTCGACGTGTTCGTCAGCAAGTGAATCCACCACTGACGTTGCAGGACCTTCAACATGCTCTTGCTGAGCAGTGGCGACGTCTTCCTCGGGTAGTGTTTACTAATGTTCTGAGATCCATGAGAAGACGTGTGGCAGTACGAGACGCTAGAGGAGGCCACAACCGTTACTAAACACTTTATTCCGTTTGTTCTCCAAGTCTGTGAATTTTATTTTGGGGGGTACTGTGACATCACGAACGTTGTCAATGTCAAGGACTTTCGGCGAGACGTATTCTTGCTTTCTGTTGTCAAGGTCGTCTGTGCACAACATAACACTAAAATAGTTGCCTTAAACCAAATATTAAAAATCTAGTCCCAAAAATCCCGAGTGGCAAGTTTTTAATTTGGCTGAGTATATATATTGCCTCATATAGCTAAGTCACAAAGAGGTATTAGTGATTTGCTAAGGCAAGCAATGAAAGAAGTAAGAAACGGCAATTATGGTATCAGAGACCAAGTCAAGGTAATTGGCAATAAGTTTCTGAATAATGTAGAAGTTAGTGCCCAGGAAGCTGCATATATCATACTGCAACTTCCTATGAGAAAAACATCGAGGGAAGTTTATTAACACGTCTCCTCCGTGTGAAAGGGTATATCTGTTGAAATCGCAAGATCAACTGGATGGCCTTGATGACGAAGATGAAAATATCCAATCTAGTAATTATCTAGACAGGTATAAGAATCGTTCAAAGCAGTTAGAAAATGTAAGACTAGCTGATTTTGTTGCTTGGTATGATAGAAAAAATACCTATAAAAACGATCCAAGCAAGTGGAAAACGACCAGACATTTGTTGAAGACCAAATAGAGCACAGCTCTGATTGGGACGATGATGACTTGAGAGAGAAATCTTCTCAAGCGAAGAAAATAATACTACGATAAAGAAAAGGGCATTAGGTATGTCAATTTTAATGTTGACAAGGAGCCCGAGAAACATTACAGAGAACTCCTCATGTTGTATTCCAACTGGAGGGATGAAGAAGTTGATTTATTGGGAGGATCTGATTCCTTCCAAAGCAAATATGAACATATGAAGGATCAAATAGTTGAGCAAATTAAGCAATATGATGCAAATAGGGATGCTGTAAATGCAGCTATTCTTGCTGAAGGCCAGAATTTGGAAGATGCCTGGGATCAACAGGCACCTGTTACCCAGCAAGTTGAAAAAGAAGATGAAATAGAAGAAAAGTTAGATATAAAGAAAGATTCTGAATGTGGTAATCCTACCAAATACGAGTATGATATTGGTATGGATCTGGAACTTCCCACTGAAAGCAATGTTGAACAGGTGGCATTGTATGAAATGCCCGATGAAAATTATAGATCTCTGATGAGGTCATTGAATCAGAAACAGCTGTATTTTGTATATGATACCTTGAATGAAATAAAATTCTCACGTAACCAGGTTTTCAGATTCTTGAGTGGAGGAGCTGGTGTAGGAAAAAGCGGCAATACTATATACCGGAAAACACAGGAAAACACCAGAAAACACCATTTTATACTGAATACCGGAAAACACCGGAAAAACACTAAATAGGTAACCCGGAGCCTGGTCCTCTGTGTGCAGTTTTGGACCAAGTGAGCGCCGATGAAGGAAGGTCAAGGTCATGTTCGTTTTACAAATAGCCCCCCCCCCCCCCCAAAAAAAATAAAAAAAAAATCCGATTTTTTTTTTCTCCCAAATTTTTTTGACGAAAAAAAATTTCTGTCCCCCCCAAAAAATATAATTTTTCCGAAAAATTGGTTTTATAAAAAAAACATTCTGTAGGAAATAATTTTACAGACAAAAATACTGGAAACAAAATTTGAATTTTTTGAGAAAGAAATTTGGGAGAAGAAATTCTTAAAAAAAATCTGAAAAGAAATTTTTATTTGACCGTAGGCGATCGCTCGCTTGTATGTTAATGAACTTATTTCATCAGCGCTCACCTGGTCCAAAACCACACACGAGGACCAAACTCCGCATTACTAAATACCTACCGGAAAACTGTGCCCGAGATTTTTTTAGAGAGCGTGCACCGCTGCGGGAGGGGTCATCGTCAGGGTGGGAAGGGGGTTGGAATTGTCCAGTCACGTGACGAACATAGATCTTCCATTCCTCAACCCATATTATTTCCACAGTCATTGTCATTAATCACAAATTACGGGATGATATACGAAAATGCAGGTTTACTTTGAAATTGTGCAAATGATACTTTTCCATCTACAATCTTCAGATCAAAGGATGAAAGTTCTTACACAGTGTAGCATAATTTGTGCAACAGAAGACATCTCGAATATCGATTGTCGGAAAAAACATTTTCTCGGGGACATTTTTTTCCGATTACGCATTCGGTGTAAGTCTTCAGCCACCAGGAAGTGGTTAATATAGTAATGTTTTATTACGATAGTAGTACATAAAACAAATTGGTTGCCTGAGGTTCTCGGGGGGAAAGTAGCCTCATCGGCTAGAGTCCTCTATTTCACAAACAAAAACAACAATTGCTTCCTTGACAATTTATGGATCAACCCTTTTCACAGACGTCCAGCTTACCACTTCCCGTCAATGCAGTAAGATAGAATATGTAGTTTCCTTATGGACAATTGGGCGAAAGTTGGGGTTTTCTCAAGGAAAACTGGTCAACGAGTTGGGGAATAAAGCTCGAAAAGTAATCCAGAAAAAAAATCCTGTGTGCGGCCCTCGGATTATGATGGAATATGTTGAATATTATTATGGTTCAAGTGATTATATTTGACCCTGGAATGAAAGTAAGCTCAGAAACAAGTAGATTTTTAGCCCTTCCAACGAGATGGATAGCTCTTGGAAAGGATAGACACTTTTCAGATTACAGCCTGTCCGAGAATTGCGTGGCATCCATTTCGTTTGGTGATTAGGACACATAGCGGTTAAACCTGGAACTTCAACTCGAACTATTCAGAGATTTATTAACTCGCTTTTGATGATACTTGCAGTTTTATGATGCGATTTTTTGTTACCTAGGGAGGAGTTGGCCTAATCGTGCCTTCCACTAATTCGTACCACCCTGATGCCAGCGTTACTGGTAAGAATCAGGAGACTGGCGCAACCGGCATATAACGGGGCCCTCAGAGGGCTGTGTTTAATCTACTGAAACACTGAAATCTACTAAAATTTACTGAAAACTAAAATTAAAATACAAAATAAAATATGGTCAATGATGGAGGTAGACTGATTGCGTCTTTTAAAACATTCAAAACATAATAGGCATCAACAAAATTTTAGAGAAAAAAAAATTGGAATTTTTTTTTTTTTTTGGGGGGGGGGGCTATTTGTAAAACGAACATCGTAATGACCTTGACCTTCCTTCATCGGCGCTCACTTGGTCCAAAACCGCACACAGAGGACCAGGCTCCGGGTTACCTATTTAGGGTGTTTTCCGGTATTTAGGATGTTTTCCGGTATTTAGTGTTTTTCCGGTATTCAGTATAAAATGGTGTTTTCCGGTATATAATATGGCCCGGAAAAAGCAGGTGATGATTTTGAAACTATTAAGCAAATATTGTTGGCTCCGACTGGCAAGGCCGCTAACAACATCATGGGTAGTACTCTCCACAGCGCGCTTAAGATCCCCGTGTGCCAGTCATTGCAATATAAAAGCTTAGATAGTAGCAGATTAAATACGTTAAGAAGTAGCCTTGGGGGTTTGAAAGTTGTTTTTATTGATGAGATATCCATGGTAGTAAGTGGTATGATGAATATTCTCAATAAAAGATTTCAAGATATCAAAGGCAGTCCACTGTTATTCGGTGGATGTCATGTTATCTGTGTAGAAGATCTGTTTCAGTTGAAACCGGTATTTGATAGCTATATATTTGAAAATCTTGATAGTGCCTATGGGCCAACAGCGAGTAATATATGGAAAGATAATTTTTGTATGTATGAACTTACAGAAATTATGAGGCAAAAGATAGCAAAGCCTTTGCTGAGCTATTGAATAGATTAAGAGAAGGTAATTATATATCTGAAGAAGAAAAATGTATTGATATCAACATTCTTAAATCAAGATTGTTGAAAGTTAATGAAGAGAGTGAGTATCCCTTTGACATCCCTCTTTAAGTAATGAAAAGATGAAAAACTTTAATGACAAAGTTTTTGATAACATGGTGGGTGAAAAAATTGTAATTTTAGCATAAGATAGCATAGTTGGGTCTGCTTCACAAGTTGTGGGCAAAGCTATACTTGAGAAAGTAATGAAAAGATGAAAAACTTTAATGACAAAGTTTTTGATAACATGGTGGGTGAAAAAATTGTAATTTTAGCAAAAGATAGCATAGTTGGGTCTGCTTCACAAGTTGTGGGCAAAGCTATACTTGAGAAAGTTCCGGAAGATCCGAGAAAAACCATGCAATTACATTCCACTTTAGAATTGTTAATTGGCTTAAAATGTGAAATAGCTTTAAATGCTAGATTGGATGATGGGTTGACAAACGGGGCGTCTTGCGTGGTAAAAAAAAAATCCAGACAGGCGCTTCTAGGTTAGCAAGTAGCACCATAGTCTGGGTCCAGTTTGAAAATCCAGATGTTGGGAAGTTAACTAGAAAAGATTATAAAAGTCATTTCAGTGCAGAAGTTGATGCCTTGTGGACACCTATTCTGGCTGTTTCACGACAGTTTAGAGTTGGGTAATACAAGAATGCAGAAGTAATGAGAATGCAGATACCTTTGAGACCAGCTGCTGCTAAAACTGTTCACCGATCACAAGGGGATACTTTAGAAAGCGTGGTCATTGATTTCGAAGGTAGGAAAACTCGACATATTCATTTTGTTGGATTAAGCAGGGTGAAAACTATTGAAGGTTTACACATCATAAACCTGAACGAAAACAAAATATCAGTCAGTAATGATGTGAAAGTAGAAATGAATGAATTGCGTACAACACGTAAAGTCATATGCAGAACACGGGATTTGAGTTCTGTGAGCTCAGATAAAATAATTGTGGTTTATCATAACGTTAGATCACTGCAGACATATTTTGAAGATGTAAAAGCGAGTCTGTGTAAAATTAATGCTACTGTCGTCATACTGGCAGAGACAAGAGTAATAGCAAGTGTAAATTCAGATATGTATAACATACCTGGTTATACCTTGTATAGAAATGATGCTGTGACAGAAATATTGAAAAATCATCATGGCATGGCTGTATATGTCAATGATAAAATGAAACTGAAAAATATTGTTGTTGAACCATTCAATATGAATGGTGTTGAGATGAACGTTATAACGTTAGATATTGAAATTGAAAATATAAAGAATTTTTGCAAGATACTTGGGCTATGTAAACCGCCTAAAGTGTCAGAGGGTCAGTTCTGTTCAGCTCTTATAGATGTGAGCAAAACGTCAAATGAAACTGATTTCACCATAGTTCTTGGTGACTTCAATATGAAATTTGAAAAATGTAAGACTTCGAGTGTCAACGAAGTGTTGAAGGGCATGAGCCAGTTGATTGATGAACCTACCACTGATTCAGATACAGTGATAGATTTGATATACTCTGATCTACCGAAAGATCACATAAGGTCTGGTATTCAGGAGAACTACTTTTCGGACCACAAAGTGATCTATTTGATGATCAGTAAAGAAAAATTAAGTAATGATGAGGATAAAGCTTACAGCAACATTAATGCTGCCAATACTGTTGGAAATGAAAATATGTGGAAATTCCACACTGTTAAGGAAAATAAAAAGGCTTTTTTATTTGGGGAAAATATTCCCGCAGGAAGAATTTCTAAAGAAATGAAAAAAAACTGATATTCAAAATGAAATGCAGGTCGATAATATAATAGTCAGAAAGTATGGCTATCAGATAAGCAGAAGAGATCTAGCTACCCTTGCTCCAAGACAGTGGCTTAATGATCAAGTAATAAATGTGTATATGAAATACCTACAAGAAAGAGAAAGAAATGAAGGCAATCAAATATTGGCTGAAGAAATTTTCTGTTACACCAGAATAGAAGGGATTTTAAGAAATGCAGTAGAATTCTACCAACGTAGAAATTTTCTACAATATGATATACTAGTTCCAGTGTACACTGCAAGTCACTGGAGCTTATTGGTAGTATATGTGAGATCAAAGACAATAAAGTACTTTGATTCGCTTGGAAGTTATAGTAGAGGTGCTGTATGTTTGAACACATTGCTCAGTTTTATTAATGAGATTGAGACAGTACGATCAAACACATGGAAAACGATAATGGAAAGAAACATAACTATACAAGATAATAGTTATGACTGTGTTGTTTATGTATGTATGTTTACAGATTATATTCTTCAGGGTTTATCTTTGAAGAACAGAAAGAGAAATGCTGCTGGTTATCGTCAGCACATGAAGGAAATAATAATGATGTGAAGTAGTGTGGCAACAACTATGCTCTTGCTCATTGCAAATACATATGCTGATGTCTTAGTGTGTAATAGTGTGTAAAAGTTATGTTTAGGAAAAAGCTGCTGGTTACCGCAAGCACATGAAGGAAATAATGGAGTGGCAAGAACTATGTTGTTGCCCATGCAAGTAGTAAAGGCTAATACTCAGGTATTACTGGCCGTGAAAGTGTAAGATTGGCGGGAGTCGGGGAGCCTGCCTGTATAAATATTTATTTATTTATATGAAAAGTATGTTTAGGAAAAAGCTGCTGGTTACCGCCAGTAGATGAAGGAAATAATGGAGTGGCAAGAACTATGTTGTTGCCGATGCAAGTAGTAAAGGCTAATACTCATGTATTACTGGCCGTGAAAGTGTAAGATTGGCGGGTGCAGGGGAGTCGGGGAGCCTGCCTATATAATTATTTATTTATATGAAAAGTATGCTTAATTCTTTAAGGTTTATCTCAATCTGATTTAAATACAGATATCTCTTTCGTTTCATTTTTATACGCCCACATTTTCATGTGGACGTATATTGTCGTTGCCCCTGTCCGTCCAGGCGTCCGTATGTCTGGACGTCCGGACGTCCGTCCGTCCGTCCACAATTTGTTTGTGGACACTCTACAGGTCACAATTCTTATCCGATTTTGACGAAACTTGAAATATATTTTTATCGCCAAAAGATCTTGGCTGCTTTCGATATTGGCATGAATCAGATCGACACTTCATGGATTATGGCCCCTGTTTGCACGAAAAATCACGTTTTTAGCTTGTGGACCCTATAGAGGTCACAATTTTTATCCGATTTTGTTGAAACTTGAAATGTTAGTTTATAACCCAAAGATCTCGGTCCCATTCGATATTTGCGGATATCGGACTGTAACTTCCTGAATTATGGCCCCTGATTGTACCAAAAATCGCGTTTTTAGCTTGTGGACCCTATAGAAGTCATAATTTTTATCCGATTTAAAAAGCCGTATTATTATATCACCGTTACACCCTAAGGACCGCTGAGTTCGAATTTCGTGTAAATCGGCCCAAAATTGACAGACAAAATGGCTGCAATTCGTTCTCAAATAGCATAAAAAAATATGGTATATTAAGGTTGTGGACCCTATAGAGGTCACAATTTTTATCCGATTTTGTTGAAACTTGAAATGTAAGTTTATAACACAAAGATCTTGGTCCCTTTCGATATTTGCGCATATAGAATTGTAATTTCCTGAATTATGGCCCTTGATTGTAGGAAAAATCACTTTCTTTTTAGCTCTTTCTCTATCCATCTCTCGAAAATGTGGGCGTATCCTGCCTTGCAGCCGTTGGTTTTATTCTTTTAATGGACTCCCACATATAAAGTTCTAATCGGTTGTAGTGGATTTTGTCCCTATGACATCAGACATTTTATAAGCAAACCAGCATTGATTTTCCTAGTGTGATAACCACAGTTCCGTACACCACACGGACCGTTTCATTGGATTATCACTTACATCAATCAGAACGCGGATTATACAAATCCTACTGTAGTAAAGATAAGTAAAGCGAAATAGGACTTCTGTTTTTATCAGATTAGGTTTGTCTTTGAAGAATGGAAAGAAGTAATTAAGCTGCTGGTTATCTCTATCCTCGGTATCTCCAATGTTATTGTAAATCCACCTCCTAAAAGGAGCTTGTACGTTAATTATAAGAAGGGATGCAACAAATTTAATGAGAAAGAAGTGATATGCACACGCAGCAATGTCTTTAAAAATACTTTTACAAAGTTTGTTACCTTGATTCGTCAATGTTAGTTGCAATAAAATGCTTGTTACTTCCCTTCTCCCACTTTCAAAATTTTTGGTTGGTTTATAAACAAAGCACAATTATCAAGGGATGATGATTTGATCAATTGCCTACCCCGCAAATTTACCTAGAGGTAAATTGAAAACGGAACGATACCGCTGGAAATACCGAGGATTGCTTATCTCCAGCACATGAAGGCAATACAGTTCAAAATGGTCATACTAAAGCTTATGACATTGTACATAAAGCAAAAAATATTGGCGCCTAATACAAATGTATTATTGGCCAGTGTAGTAGAAAAATGCAGATTGAACATGGATGGTTGGTCAAATGGTATAGAAATCGTATGGAGTAACAGCTGAAATTTTACTAATTGATAAGAAGATAAGAATTTAAAGATTGATTTGAAAATATTGTTTACTAATATAGTCCTTCAATGTTTGCTTTTGAAGAACAGAAAAAATATGGTAATTATTGCCAGCACATGAAGGAAATGATAATTATGTGAAATACTGTACAATTAAGTTGTTGAGCATTACAAATACATATGGTGTAGATCCTCCATTGGCCATAAAAAATGAAATTGGGGTTAACGTCCTACTGTTCTGCTCCAACTGGGTTAATTAAGACGGGCATACTGTAATACTTTTAGTTGAATTTTTGCTCGAGAAATAACATATTCGCATAATATGTGATATGTACTTAAAATACTTAAATCAACTTAGGGTTTGAATGACATATTGTGATATAAAAACACTTGTAGAGCCATAACATAACTGGTTCTATGTCAACAACATGTTAACAGATATCTCATGAGAATATTCTTCAGTAAAATTCCATTCCACCATATAAGGGTTGGTTGTCGACGTCATTGGGCTCAATTAACCAATCTCTATAATTATTTACATCATATTTGACCAATTGGATAATTGAATGTCCAAAACCAGTAGATACAAAATTAGGATACTGGTGAGAATTCGCCAGACTTCTATTAGGTTCCAGAGAGCTTCCATCTGAGTTCCTAGACAGCCGCGAGGCTGGCTAGGGTAGAGAAATGGTTTTAGCTAGTATTGTTATCTATTATGCTTGTATACCTGTATTCAGCTATATATATATAAAATGTAGAAGCAAACTGTCGCATTGTTATTCCTGGTAAGACAACGTCTTAAGAAACTGTAAGAAGTAAATACACAACGTGAAGCAGAAGTAAAGACAGCTAGAGACAAATTCTAGACGATCACAAGGCTACAGAAATATGTAGTAAGAAAAGATGCATGGGTCGTATGTAGGATGTGGCGACCGGTTTCCGACATATGCCCGCTCTCCACGTCAGACAGAAGACCTATGGTGCTACATATTCGATTTGGTGCCGTAACGCAGTTTCGACCTTTAGGGTAAGCAGCAAATTTGGAAGAAGAATAAATATTCGATATGGTGCACGTGACTACGAAATCGAGTAACCTGGAAGAAGATTAGAAGAAAAGAGAGTATGCATAGCACTGCATAGTCTTGCATATTCAATTTGGTGGCGTAACGAAGTTTCGACCTTTGGGGTAAGAAGTCACTTTAGAAGAAGAATACATATTTGAAGACGTTAAGAAGAAAACATGTACAATCCAGCAACAGAAAAAGTCTGGTGGAAAAAATCTGGTGGAGATATTCGAAAAATTGGGTAAATACATTTTGTTTAGTAAATTAAATGTGTTAAATTTGTTTACAGACCAAATAATATTAATTTAAAGTTAAAATCTGATTAGAAACTAAGTATTTAAAATTTAACTGTATAGAGAATAAATTAGAGTCATTCATAAGTTTAGATTGATAGGTTTATTAAACAATATAATATCACTGGTTAGGTGTGTATATTATCGGGTTAACATGACCTGTAGTAAAATTAAAGTTAAAGAGAAAGTTTAGGGAGTAGGTTTTAAAAAAAAATGTTTTGATATAACTAAGGAATAATAATGATAAGGAAACGGAATAGGGAATAAAATAAGGAACTAATGTTGTCTCCGTGTCGCAGTGGAAAGACGGCAGAGCTAAGGATGAAGTTTGTGAGTGATTAACTCTAGTTTCCAAGATGGCCGTACTTTCTACTGTGATTCGTTAATTTGTGTTTTTTGTTGTTTCGTATACTATATAATTTTAAGACCCTTAGTCGAGGCCTTGGAGTTGTTGTAATTTAACTTTTGATTAAAAAGTTAGGTTATGTTGAAAATCCCATATGGTTCATCTAGGGATGTTGGTTATAGTTTTCCTGGGAAAAAACTAAAATTATTGGCTCGTTGAATTGTGAGATTATCGCAAAGTCATTAATACGAGTTTAATAGGAGGTTAAGGTAAGAATACGACACTTTTTTTTAGAAAAGTGGCAGAATACGGTAAATTTTGTCCGTATATAATTTTATGTAATTAAATTTTAGCTTTAGAAACGTAATATTAACGTTTAATATATACTGCTAATTGCTTTAAGCTGTTGACACGTACGCAATGATTGGGAATGTGTAATTTGACATGAGGTCGAATTATAATAAACAATAGTATTCATACTGTGTTAAATTTGACGTGTGTAAAAGTCACGGATTGCATTAATATAATATACTATTCAAAAAAAGTAGGGGATATTTGATTTTGGGGGCATAATACTAAAATATGCAAATGACTACGAAAAAAGTCACTATAGAACCTAACAGAAGAAACATTTCCAGTTACATGTGACGCCCAAAGCACCAATAGCTACCGCATGGAATGCAGGTGATGCTTGGGATCATCATGGGGGTCCAACCCAAGATTTGCACGACTCTGACTTTGAATGTTACAGTCATTGTGGCATGGAATTCCAGGGTGGAAACATCAGTTTAATTGTTTTAGTGACCAGAAAACAAATTTTGATATGCGTCGGCTTACCCAAAATGAAAGGTTACGTGCCCTTGGCATGCTACAGATCGGCACAACACAGGCGGTTGTGGCGCGGACGATGAATGTTTCTCAGTCTGTCATAAGCAGGCTATGGTCCAGATACCGTGATACACAATCTGTACAGGACAGACCACGCTCAGGTCGACCAAGGGCGACAACTCAAGCCCAGGATCGATTTATCCGTACCTTGGCCTTGAGAAATCGTGTCATCACAGCAAATCAGATCAGCGCTCGTCTTCAAACAGACACTGGTGTGAGAGTGAGTGGCCAGACGATTCGGAATCGACTGCATAGGGGTCACCTTCGCGCCCGACGTCCTCGCGTGATCCCTTGTTTGAGAGATCATCACATTCAGGCAAGACGTCGTTGGTGTAGGGATCGTCAACACTGGGATAATCGACGCTGGAGCAATGTGATGTTTTCAGATGAGTCAAGGTTCACTGTTGATTTTTTGGACAGACGTAGGAGGGTGTGGCGTCGTCGAAACGAGCGCTTCCAAGACGTTAACGTCATCAGACATGATCGATTTGGGGGTGGTTCTGTTATGGTGTGGGGAGGCATCACTGTTGCTGGAAGAACGGCTTTACATGTTGTTGCAGGGCGTGTTACAGGCCAGTACTACCGGGACAACATCTTGGCAGTCCATGTTGTGCCGTTCGCACGACGTCGTGGCCGCCGTTTCATCTTCCAGGATGACAACGCAAGATGTCACAGGGCCAGGATCGTTACAGGTTACCTCCAACAACAGAACATCACCACATTACCTTGGCCAGCACTGAGTCCCGACCTCTCCCCCATCGAGCATGTCTGGGACATGCTTGGACAGAGGTTACGTCAACGTCAACAACGTCCTGCCAATGTCCAAGAACTTGCTGCTGCGTTGCAACAGGAATGGGACAATCTGGACCAAAATGACCTTAGACGTCTCATTAGGAGTATGCCACGTCGGATCAATGCTTGTTTGGCAAACAGAGGAGGATTTACCCGTTACTGACTTGGTTGTGAAGCTGTGGTAACTTTGCTGTTTGACCCCGGGTATCATTTTACCCTTATAATGGTCAGTCTGTGCCTTACTTAGTCTAACGATCATTTGGAATAAATCGATGAATGTGAACTTCATTTCATTTTGTCATTTGTTTCTTCGTCAGTTTCATTAGGTGACTTTAATAACACTTAAAAATCAAATATCCCCTACTTTTTTTGAAGAGTATATATAGGATATAGTTAACTGTATGTGTTATTAAAAGTTAGGTATATTCTGGTTGTCGTGTTTATAGAACATGTTCTAAGTGCATGATGTCCGGACTCATTTGCTTGGGATATAGTTCTAGATAAATTAAATAATAATGGAATGTCATTCATATACTGGCCATATTTGATTGACATTCTCGATAATGTTATGTCACACTAGTGTTGAAATAGGCAAAGGCCCTGCTTGTTTTAGACATTTAGTGATGTATGATAACAATATAGTTGTTTTGGTTGACATGTAAAAAAGGAAATAGTAGTCAAAACGAAATACAAAATTGTAAATGATTAGGTCAAAAAGGTCACATTACTGACGGTGAAATATAAAATAATAATGAAATTGTTTTGGGGGAATTCTAAAACACAAACGGAAATTCTAAAACAGAAAACGCAATTATAAAATTACTGATCGAGTTCAGGTCAAGAGGTTAAAGTAAGTTTGAAGATTTATAATTAAAGAGACACATCAAAGTTTATTTAATAATTAAATAAAATTTAATTTTAATTAAGAGTAAGATTTACAAATACTTTTTCGAAATAATAATGTGAGACTAATATCAAAATAAAGATTTAGGAATAGTTAGTTCTTGGTCTGATGGCAATGACATGTTTGATTGACGGATAAAATTGTACAAACCAATCATACTTAGAAGAAAAAAAAGAAAGTTTCAACTTGATACTATGGTAGCTGAAACAGACCAATACAAATCCAAGAAGAAGAAATGGTTTACCAGTTTACCAAATTGAGATTTCCTGAGACAGAATTTAAAGGGAAACCTGAACTTTATAAATATTACGTAATGTGTTATAGTGTTTTGAAATTAGGACACTTGAAGATTTAAAAAAGACAATTTGTGTTTTCTGTGTTTAGGCTTAGTGGATTTTCATAGGATTTTACAGTGATGAACTTTTTTGAGAACTTTTGCATGCAACTTTTGATTTTTGATTATGTGTGTTTGTGTTTTCACAGTTTTGTTATATAGTATAGTATCGTTGATATTTGCCTGTTGCATGAATAATTATAGGGTTTAGCACATAGAAGTTTTAAGAGTCTCCTACCTGTTCATTTAGCACAAATCTTGCAAGTGGGGGAGGTGATATATGTTGATTTTCTAGATTTCTGCTACATTTATGAATAGTTATATAATTCTACAGATGTTGGTATGGTTATTATAAAGGATTCGAGGGATCTTTTACCCAATACCGAGCAAAAAGTCTTAAAGAAAGGGACGAATGTATTACTTTTAGTAGAATTTTTGCTCGAGAAATAACATATTCGCATAATATGTGATATATACTTAAAATACTTAAATCAACTTAGGGTTTGAATGACATATTGTGATATAAAAACACTTGTAGAGCCATAACATAAATGGTTCTATGTCAACAACATGTTAACAGATATCTCATGAGAATATTCTTCAGTAAAATTCCATTCCACCATATTAGGGTTGGTTGTCGACGTCATTGGGCTCAATTAACCAATCTCTATAATTATTTACATCATATTTGACCAATTGAATAATTGAATGTTCAAAACCAGTAGATACAAAATTAGGATACTGGTGAGAATTCGCCAGACTTCTATTAGGTTCCAGAGAGCTTCCATCTGAGTTCCTAGACAGCCGCGAGGCTGGCTAGGGTAGAGAAATGGTTTTAGCTAGTATTGTTATCTATTATGCTTGTATACCTGTATTCAGCTATATATATATAAAATGTAGAAGCAAACTGTCGCATTGTTATTCCTGGTAAGACAACGTCTTAAGAAACTGTAAGAAGTAAATACACAACGTGAAGCAGAAGTAAAGACAGCTAGAGACAAATTCTAGACGATCACAGGGCTACAGAAATATGTAGTAAGAAAAGATGCATGGGTCGTATGTAGGATGTGGCGACCGGTTTCCGACATATGCCCGCTCTCCACGTCAGACAGAAGACCTATGGTGCTACAATACGCCATGCAGTGAGCTATGAAGGAAATTGGCCCAGGTAGCAACACTATGATCTACTCTTATATCGAATTCCAATGTGTACACAGGACCTCCGGTTTTTCATCCCATCTGAACAACTAGACAGCTGTCCTTGTCAGTCCCTCTATCCTGCACAACTGATAAAGGAAAACCATGTCGGAATATCCAGATGACTTTTCTCAGCCAATGCAGGGATCACACACGTAACTTCCAGACTAGCGAGCCAGCGTTTCACCCACTTAGCCACTGTGCGCCCTTAATGGCCATAAGACTGTGGTTTTCGTTATGTATTACAGTAGAAAAATGCTTTTAGGAAAGATAGCTAAAACACTTTTTGCTCTCATATGTTTTACACTAATATAATAATACAGCCTAAATATAAGCTTCTTTTTCTCCTGTATTGCAGATTGCACAACAATGGGTAATTAGTTGCAATAATGGAGATAAAAGATTATATTGAGGAATAAATAAAATTATAATAACATTTTGTCTTGAAGATAAGTATTGTTTTATATAGTTGGAAAAATCTATTTTACTTTTGTTTGGATCCAAAAGGTCAGATAAACACATATTTCGATATTCTAGACCAATATTGTTGCAAACTAACAACACACGTAAATGCTAAATTTCTTATCCATGCCCAGATGATTTATTGTTGTCAAATTAATACTTTTTTTCCAACAATAACCAATTAAAATCTTTACATTCATATGTTTCTGTTTCTTTCAGAACTGGCAATTACCGGTAGCAAATATTACAGAATTACATAAGAACTAAAGATATTCATGATGATTTTAAAATATGCACATTGTCCATTTTATATTACCTTTACCTACATGTATCTTTAGAATATTCATACTTTTTAAAATAAATTCTTGTTCATTATTTCAAATACACCTTCTCACAGACTTTTTATCAATCAAATTTTCATGTGGACAAATATTGTCGTTGCCCATGTCTGTCTGTCTCTCTGTTCGACCATCCACAATTTGTTGTCACAATTTTTATTCGATTTTGACAAAACTTAAAATATAGGTTTTTTGCAAAAAGATCTCCCTTCCTTTCCATATTGCCATGTTTCATACAATAACTTCATGTATTATGGCACCCATATGGACGTATATATTTAGCTTGCGGATTCTCTAGAGGTCGCTGTTTTTTTCTCCGATTTTAAAAACCATTTAAATTTATCACCATTCCACCATTTATCACCATTCCAGGTTGAATTCGAATTTCGGGAAATCTTGACAAAATGGCCGCTCTTTGTATGCAAATTGTGTAAAAGTATGCAATATAAAGGGGCTGTGGACCCTCTAGAGGTCACAATTTTTATCTGATTTTCATGAAACTTAAAACATCTTTATATCACAAAGATATCAGTCCCTTTTGATATTTGTGCATTTCAGACCATAACTTTCTGGATTATTTCCCTTGATTTTACAAAAAAATCTGTTTGTTTTAGTTTGTTCTCTTGTATGTGGGCGTATCCTGACTGGCAGCCGCTGGTAATTGGCAACTTGATTTGCTTTGTCTGCCTTCCGCCTTCTCTTTTTTTTTGTTAACTTCTTATTCAAATTTGAAATTAAGGCCCATGCCCGAAATGATATGAAATGGGGTTTAACGTCCTACTGTTCTGCTCCGAACTGGACTAATGAAGACGGGTATACGCTATACAGTGTGCTATGAGGGAAATTTTTCCCCGATGGTGGCACTACGGCCATCTCTTATATAGATTTCCAACTGTCAAGGGATCTTTTACGTGCATGCCAATGTCGGTTTTCCATTCTATCCAAATGACTAGACAGCTGTCCTTGCCAGGCCCTCCATCCTGCGCCCATGCCCGAACTATTTAGCCAGCAGACCTGTTCTGTACGTATATGAGTTACAGTCAAATAAGATCAACTATATTAATTATATTATGAAAAAGATTGTTTCCACTGGCTGTCACTTCTGCCCTGGTGCAATAACGGAATGAATTTATTAATACTGACATTTTAATGTGACATTGTGAAAAGAGCAACATTTATTAGTATATAAGATAAGACATACTGGTACATAGGAAAATGATGCGTACAGGTCTTGTATTTTGTTGGAAAAAAAGAAAAAAAGAGTAGGCAAAAAAAGTCTATAAATATATAAATAAATAATAACCTTAGTAAGTTAGTGCACACAGAAAGATGTTTCCCATTCTCTGTTCACCCAGTACTGAGCCTATCTCTTCGTTTAACCACTTGTCTGCATCAACCTATCCATCGTCTGGTATTGTGTGTTCTTCCAAGCTTTGGGAAAGGAATAAAGGTTATCCCTTTTGTCAGTCTCTCCGGACTGTCTGAATTACACTACCCCAAGCATATCTCTTTCACATTATGACAGGTTGGTGGATAATGTCTGCTGGAAATACCTTTATTTACGTCTGACCATAGATCTGATTGGTTGATTTATTATTTTGACAGCTGCGATCGGTCTAATTACTTTTGTAACAAAGTCTTAGAGACCCCTAATGCTCTCTCTTCACTAGGGGTCTCTAAGACTTTGTTACTAAAGTAACTACGATCGGTCAAACTCTTGTACTACAGAAAATATTTTTGACATTCAGTCACATGGTCAGCACCGATTATGCGATACTACTGACTAGAATTAAAAATCTTATGTTCTAAGCACACACTCTAATTATGCAGTGATTTAAAAAATTATTTCACTACAAAGACCATAGGGGGCAGGTCATATATAATATAATATATAGTTGCGTCTGACACACTACTAAAATCTCTAAAAACATCGAGGGGTAATCAGCGCAAAGTTGGCAATCTGCACGGTAACTTTATAATCTGCGCTCGGGGTGCAATCTGCACGAGGGGTGAAGATTGCGCCTAACAGATATATAGATACACGTTTTATGATTATGGACGAAACGTTATGTGCATCTCAAGAAAGCTTTGCTTTGGGACAGTCCCGTCGCCATTAAAAATCCAACATCTGTTTCACCGTAGTGATCTTGAAAAATAATCCCCTGCCAATTGACAGGCATACAGATACCTGTTGTCGTATGAATCCTGAAAAATATTTCGCAATATCGCAACAGGTCAGTACTAAAACTTACTATAGTATTTAAACACCGATCAGCGAATCTAACATCGTGCGGTAAAATAGACATTTAGCGACAAAACTGAAGGATGACCCACAACTAAACACATCGTAATGTCTGAACATCACACATGAAATTGGATGTTTGACAACAAAATCGAACACCTTGCGTAATTGGACACCTTGACTAATTTTAATCACAGCTTGGGAAATTGAATGGTCCAACTAATTATTGAACAGTAGTGATAATTAAGCAGAACGCTTATAATTGAACACATGTCGACAAACTAAACACTAGTTAATTAGATGCTTGGTAATCAAAATAAAACACTGAGATTTAAATTGGATACAAGTACAAATTGAACACTATTAGCCGAAATTCAACTATAGTTATGAATATTTAGACACAAAACAGAAATTAGCGGTATTTATGCAAGATTAAACGATACTAATTTTCCAGTGTAATCTGACTAAAGTATGTATAGCATCCTTTGTAATAAGATCAGAGATGGAAGTAGCAGTATGGTTCTCCATACTAAACTCCGAATCAAGATGGACACCAAAGATCCTTATCATAATCAACAATATTTTTATTGAGAGTCAGTGCATGAGGATAACATCGTTAATCAGCGTTCTGTAACCTTTTGTTCTGGAGTTGACTATTTGTTCTAAATATATATTTTACATACCGGAAAATATACATTTAAGGATCATTATCAAATTTGGTTTCTATACCAATATTGGTTTTTCGAGACAAAGCAGCTTGGTTTTCACATTGCCACGCCTTGCATGGCTGTCTTTTGTTTCAGAGATTTACATAATGGCAAAGGGGAAAATAATAATCATAATTCACTGAAAAAATTACAGACAAAATTGGAATTGGCAAAACAAGAATTAAAAGAATTGACAGCCAAGAATTCGGCAACTTTATCAGATGAAGGTAGGTACACATATTTTTAGCCCATCATATCATTTTCATTCGGATTCAGTTGGTCGGTCCTGGCCTTTAACATGCACTTCCAAGGGTGATATTGTAGACAAGTTCATTCGGATTAATCTTATTTATTTTTATACGCCGACATGGAAATGTGGACGTATATTGCCATCGCCCCCGTCCATCTGTCCGCCCGTCCACAATTTACTGTGAACGCTCTCACTCCAAAACTTATTATCCGATTGTTTTAAAATTGATATATGTGGATTACATAAGTGTGTTTTAAAATTGATAGATGTGGATTACATTAGTGAGATCAAGAAGCCTCTTTAATTTCAATAATTTCTGTTCATTACGTCTAGAGTTATGGCCCTTGTTTCACTTTGTTAAACCTTGTGAACGCTATTACGCCAAAAGTTATCATCCGATCTTTGTGAAATTTATATGCATTATTTAAATTAGTGAAGAAAGAAGCCTATTAAATTTCAGCAATTTCCGTTTATTACGTCTAAGAGTTATGGCCCTTGTTTTACTTTATTGGACCTTGTGAACGCTCTAACGCCAAAAGTTATCATCCGATCGTTCTGAAATTTATATGCATTATTTAAATTAGTGAAACAAAGAAGCCTATTAAATTTCAGCAATTTCCGTTTATTACGTCTAAGAGTTATGGCCCTTGTTTTACTTTATTGGACCTTGTGAACGCTCTAACGCCAAAAGATATCATCCGATCGTTCTGAAATTTATATGCATTATTTAAATTAGTGAAACAAAGAAGCCTATTGAATTTCAGAATTTCCGTTTATTCCGTCTAGAGTTATGGCCCTTGTTTCACTTTATTGAACCTTGTGTACGCTCTAACGCCAAATCTTTCTGAAATTTATATGCATTATTTAGATTAGTGAAATGAAGAAGCCTTTTGAATTTCAGCAATTTCCATTTATTACGTCTAGAGTTATGGCCCTTGTTGAACTTTATTGAATCTTGTGAACCCTCTAATGCCAAATCTTTCTGAAATTTATATGCATTATTTAAATTAGTGAAACGAAGAAGCCTATTGAATTTCAGCAATTTCTGTTTATTATGTCTAGAGTTATGGCCCTTGTTTCACTTTATTGAACCTTGTGGTGAATGCCAAAAGTTATCACCCGATCTTTGTGAAAATATATGCATGATTTAAATTAGTGCTCAGGGTAAGCAGAGCGATAAGCAATTTGATTGGCCGAAACATTGGAACACAATAACTCTCCTAATTGAGCAAGAATGTTCAAACTTGGTGTAGGTGTTTATTAGGTGAATGCCTTGATGGAGTTTGAAGATAAGCAATTTGATTGGTCGAGACTTTGGAACACAATAACTCTCATTCTAATTGAGCTAGCATGTTCACACTTGGAGTAGGTGAATGCCTTGATGGAGTTTGGGGTTAGAAGATGAGAATTTGCTGCTTAGGCTAAGCAGAGATAAGCAATTTGATTGGTTGATAACTTTAGTTCTAATTAGCACATCAATACCTTGACTAAGTTCCATAATAAGCATTTTCTGCTTAGCGTAAGCAATTTGATTGGTCGAGACTTTTGAACACAATAACCTCTTTTTAGTTGAGGTAGAATCTTCGAACTTGGTGTAGGCGTTCATTAGTTGAATGCCTTGATGGAGTTTGATGTTATACATTGTCTGCTTACAGTAAGCAGAGATAAGCAATCTGATTGGTTGATGCTTTAGGCCCAATAACTTTGGTTTTTTAAAATTAAACATGCATTATGCAAGAGCTAAATCTGCCTATCACGGTCTTTCTTTAGGCCTGAAATCTTATCTAAATTATTAATTAGACATTAAAAATTATCCAGACCATAATCAACTCTCGATGTCAAGGCTAGCCTTCGATATCGACTGGATTAGAATCCTATATGCTGCAAACGTTCATTGATAATTAAATCAAAACAATGGATAATCGAGACTATGCTTTTTAACTTACTAACTTTGGTAATGATGAACGATGCTAGGCGGAAATTTACAAAGCTGATATCTCGGTTCATATTGGATCAATTTGACTGAAATTTTCAACAAATTACCTTTACATTATCTAGTTTTTAACTATACTGAGCGCCATGGAAAACGCATCACTTAGTTTTTCGTATAACAAAATGATCCTGTAAACATATCTTATTTATTTTGCTTCTTATTGTGAACAATATTGAAATGGGAACACATCACAACACATTTGTACACTTATGGATGTTTAATCTATAATTAAGGGTACAAAGTCAGAGGGGTCAAAACCAAAAGTACGACACAAATGTCAGTAGCGCGTGTGTCCTCCACGGGCCATCATCACGGTAGACTACAGCATTAACGCGACCCCTGCAAATGTGTAGGGCGGTCCGGTGATGAAATGTGAAGCCTCCCCACACCATTACACTCCCCCCACCCCATAGATTCGTTTCGAAGACGCAGCAGTCTGCAAGACGTTCCCCAAGACGTCTCCACACACGTTGACGGCCATCAGCGTGATAAAGATGAAAGCAACTCTCATCACTGAAGAGCACACTTTGCCAGTCCACTCTTCTCCATGTCTGGTGTCCTTGAGCCCATATCAAACGCCGCTGACGGTGATGATCCCTGAGGATAGCGCCAACATAAGGTCGTCGTGCACGGAGTCCTACTTCTCTTAGACGACGTCTTACGGTGTTAGCACTTACTGGTCCTTGTCTTCCGACAACTGCTGCACCTGTTCGATTTGCTGGGCGGAATCTGTCACGCAGATGAGTGACCCGGATGTAGCGGTCTTGAGCCTGGGTTGTAACGCGTTGTGGACCAGGACGTTGACGGTCACGTGTTGATCCAGTAACTCGAACACGGTCCACCAACCTTACAATAGTGGACTGATGACAATTGAAGTGTCTGGCAATAGCACGTGTAGACATGCCAGCCCTGGACATTCCCATGGCTTCATTCCGTTGATTTTCAGTAAGTCTCGGCATCTCTAGCTCAATTCCTTCACACGTCCAACAACAAATTACGACAGATTGACTTTCCACAGTTTATGTACAGCACATTAAGTTGAAAACATGCTTTTAAAGGGCTCACACACAATGCTGCACGTGAATATTGGGTTTTCATGTGCATCTCGTGCAATTTTTTTTGTGCACACGGGCGGATATTTTCATGTGCACGTATTATGCCGTCGCCCCTGTCCGTCCGGATGTCTGTCTGCCCCTGATTGTACGAAAAACCACGTTTTTAGCTTGTGGACCCTATAGAGGTCACAATTTTTATCCGATTTTTTTGAAACTTGAAATGTAAGTTTATAACCGAAAGATCTCGGTTCCTTTCGATATTCGCGCATATCGGACCGTAACTTCCTGAATTATGGCCCCTGATTGTGCGAAAAATCGCGTTTTTAGCTTTAGCTTCGTGAAAATCGGCCCAAAATTGACAGACAAAATGGCCGCCGTTCGTTTTCAAATAGCGTAAAAATATGGTATATCAAGGTTGTGGACCCTATGTCACAATTTTTATCCGATTTTGTTGAAAATTAAAATGTAAGTTTATAACCCAAAGATCTAAAAAAAACGTATTATTATATCACCATTACACCCTAAGGACGGCTGAGTTCGAATTTCATGAAAATCGGCCCAAAATTGACAGACAAAATGGCCACCGTTCGTTCTCAAATAGCGTAAAAATAGGGTATATCAAAGTTGTGGACCCTATAGAAGTCACAATTTTTATCCGATTTTGTTGAAACTTGAAATGTAAGTTTATAACACAAAGATCTCGGTTCCTTTCGATATTTGCGCATATCGAATTGTAATTTCCTGAATTATGGCCCTTGATTGTAGGAAAAATCCCTTTCTTCTTAGCTTGTTCTCTATCCATCTCTCGAAAATGTGGGCGTATCCTGCCTGGCAGCCGCTGGTTATCCGATTTTGTTGAAACTTGAAATGTAAGTTCGTTCATTTCGATATTCGCGCATATCGGATCGTAACTTCCTGAAATATGGCCCCTGATTGTACGAAAAATCACTTTCTTTTTAGCTTGTTCTCTGTCCATCTCTCGAAAATGTGGGCGTATCCTGCCTGGCAGCCGCTGGTTTATTTTTTTTAATTATTTTTTTATGAATGATCTTGTCTACAACTCCAATATATATGACTATTAAATTCTTCCGAAACCATTTGAGGCTATGAGGAATTTATACGTAGCTTTTGCTATAAGCTAAAACATATAAATTTCATGATACTATATCTCACCCACTGCGGGGCTGGGGACAATTCTATTAATAATGGAAGTTGAGGAATACTAATATTTGGTTTTGACAAAATGACTGGCACGGATTTCTTTCATATTAAATTTGATGGTCAAACTTGAAGAAAATGACTTCATTTTTGACATCATTTTTCCAATAAAATCAGTCATTGCCTAGATTATTAGGCCAGATAATGCCCCAAGCAACCGACTTCCAGCAACCCCGTGAAGGGCCGTTACAGATGATTTGGGAGTTCCACAAGGATCAGTCCTTGGACCTGTTTTTTCTGTAATGTATACTAAGAATTTAGGACAATTATTCAGATGATACACAGCTGATTACAAATTACTCCCTTTCAAAAACTTTTCCATCCCCTGATTGTACACATGACATTAAAGCATAGAACTAGAATACTATCTGTTCTATAAATTAACATTGGCGTGCAGGTAAAAGATCCCTTGGCAGTTGGAATTCGATATAAGAGTAGGCCGTAGCGCCGCTGCCCGGGCAAAATTTCCCTCATAGCACACTGTATGGCGTATGCCCGTCTTCAATTAGCCCAGGTTAGGTGCAGAAGAGTAGGACGTTAAACCCCATTTCATTTCATTTCATTTTCATTTCTATAAATTAAAGATAGGATGACAAGAAATATGTTGAAATGAAATTTAATTGAATTAAGTAAATCAGAATGTATTTTATATGGTCCAAATACACATCTGAAAAATACAAGTTCAAATGATGTGGTTGCACGAGATGCAATATTTGTACCATGAGACACTGTGAAGAACTTAGGTGTCCTCTTAGGGTCCAATTTGAGCATGGACAGTCACATAATTAGTGAAATTTGTCGAAACTGTTATCTTTGGATCTTTGGTCCAGGAACATTGGCAACATAAGACACTTTAAAAACCAGGATGCAGCTGCTACACTTTTATGTTCTTTGGTATTCTCAAGGATTGACTACTGTAACAGCTTGTTAGTAGAAACATCTAGTGCCAATATTTAAAAAAAATCAACTTGTACAAAATACCGCAGCTCGAATTCTTACCAGATCATCAAAATACTCTCATATTACTCCTGTTCTAAAATCACTCCATTGGCTGCCAATTCATGAAAGAATCATCTTCAAAAGTCTGTCTTTGACGTATCAGTGTGTGAATGGCTTCGCTCAAATATACTTATATAACCTTACGCAAATACAAGTTCTCTCGCATAACCTCTGGTCGAACACACCTTCATCAGTTGTGTTGCTAAAGGTGCAAATTAAAATCATTTGGATACGGAACGTGTTCTGTGAATGCGCCTAAACTGCAGAACAGTCTTTCTTCCAGAGATCATTAAATCATCATTAAACCCTTTCTTGTTTTACGGGGGGTTGGATGGCCGAATGGTTAGCACGCGCGCTGTATCATATGGTCTGTCATTGAGTCAACTGGCGGGGTTAGTCCCGAAATGACCTAGTTTGTGTCGAGTGGACGTTAAACCCCATTGCTCTCTCTCTTTTCTTGTTTTACACCAAGACTTAAAACTCATCTTGTTATCAGGATTAATTAAATTAATTTAATTGTATGCACAGTGGACATGCCTCTGTACATGGAGTTCGTGCGCCATATAAATGTACATATTATTATTATTATTATTATTATTATTCGTCAGGCCGAAGTTAGATTTGCACTCCAGCATCCAAGATGGCGACTGAAATCAGCTGTTCATTTCCCCGTCTTTTGCACAAATAAAATGCGGTTTAGTAGCCAGTTATCCGAAAGAAACTACAATAGCATATTCCTGAAGCAATAGCCCGAGAAATACCGCTCTCTGGCCATTGCTGGATTCACTTCTAATACTTATGTTTTTGGGGGAGTGTGTCTATTCTTCCAGTTCAATCAAATCGCTCCTAACATCAGTCTTTTGTTTAATATGGGGTCTTCCCTAAAACTTTGGACAGTGATTTAAGGGTAGTAAAAATGGTGAAAGAATTGTTTGTCTCCAAACAGTATTGTTTACATTGTAGCCGTTTTGATAGCCTCGTTTATCGCGCAATTAGTTTTTCTGCAATATTCTGCTATGGGCGTAATAAATTTCGTGAATCATGACGTAACGTTATGTAAACATATTTGGAGCTCTGTTTAAACTCGAATGATATTGTTATGCAGATAGGTATTGGTTGTTAATCGGACTATTGACCAGTCATAATTTGGAACAGAAATTTGCTTTCATTACGGCAGTATTGAGCGGGATTAGGTCTAATTAAACGAAACACTGCGGGGAGTATGCTACAATAGTGACCTTACGCTCATATACTATTTGTTTTTGTCTTTTTGAAATATTGCTTGATACGTTTGACAAGTATAAACAGATGTACATGACTACTACACAATTTAGTTTTTACGATTTGCTGTTCAAAAATTCATCATCCTTCTACTAGATCATGTGATTATATTATAATAAAATGTTGAAAAATAGGCTAGAGAGATTAATTGTATTTACCAAGAACCGCTCTTTTGGCATTTACAGTAAATTAAGCTTTTCAAAATTTTAACGGTGTAATTGTGTGCTCAGTTTTCGTGATTAGATACTTATTAGACAGATAGATAGATAGAGGATCAGATAGATAGTAGATAGTATTAAAGTATAGCAATATTTTTTTAGGGTTTCCACTGCGTAGCTTGTGTGAAACACTATTGTTAGAGTGGGCCACAGACTCAATTATCTGTACTATATAAACTGACCTGTTTTAACAGCATGTTGTCACGCGGATCAAAACTTCGTTTATGAGAAAAGTGCTCTCACGGGCTCGCTCGTGCAATGTAAGCAGCAAACAGTCGCCCAAAATAGACATTCACGTGACAATATTCATTCACTTATTTATCAATGAAGCCATGTAAAAAATTATTCTTTATTCGTTGGGAATTAAAAATAAGTAGTTACGAACTAGATTAAAATTTTGGCTAAAACTCGGCGATTTAATTTCTAAGTTAGTTGATTGTAACCAATGACGTATATATTGTAACGGTTCTCGGTTCAGAGTCAACTCATGTAGTTTCGCCCTTTTTCTATCTTTTAAATCCACTCTCGTGGCAACATACCGACACTGCAAGACTGTGAAAGTTACTTATATTTAACCGTAAACTATGTTGTTAGTGGGCGCTTTAGTTACTTTAGAAGTTACATTGTTGCTAGCTCTAAATACGCAGAAAAAAATTGAGACTGGAAATTAATTGAACAAAATTATTTTACCTAGTCTCGATTAACCAGACGTGTATGATTAAAATAAAATTACGGTACTGGTCACAAGACTCGGATTCTAATCATTTTAGGGCGCTGCGAATTTGGCCCCTGGTTTTGTGTCAAATTTAATAGGAGGATGTGCCATTATGGCTATGCCATTCGTGTTTAGTATCCTTATGCATTTGCCATTTCTAACATGGTGGTTACAAAACGTTTCAGTTATTATATATCCAGCAACAACTCATTTTTCTAGAACTGAAATATAACCAAAAAGACGCGCATTGACTGTTTCATAATTATTAAAAATATGAAAACGCGACACGATGCGTAAATTGTGCGTCTTACTTTCGAGAACAATAGCTATAAAACAGAAATTTCCAGATTGATACATAATACGACACAACCAACCATAAGTGGTAATTCAAACACAAAGGGTATATTTAAACTTAAATTTCTCTAACATTTCACTAAAAGATCCCTATTGTAGAACTTCCAACTTATTCTGTAGTCATTGTCATGCCGGTTGTTTTTAATAACAGAATTTTCCCGTCATATAACAGATCAAAGAATTTTTCGAGACGCATTGTCACGTATCAACTTCTATTGTTAGATCATCTGGCGCCACAAATAACCCAATCATATCAAAAAGCATGCAGTTCCACCTTGAAATGGGTTCAATTGATTTACGGTTTATTCTATAATTTATAACACAGTTTAGAGCACAATGTAGAGGAATCACTTTTTTGACTTCTAAGTAGATTCTTATACGGAATTCCGGATGCAATGCTAGACATTTGGACCACTGCTGCCGAACCGATTTGAAAATGCTTAAAGGCTTTTTTTTTCTTTGCGCATGTCGTGTGCTCCTCTGTTTTTGATGTGTGTCTGATTTTTATATTTATGATAATTATTTGAAACAAAATAAATAATAATAATAATAATAATAATAATATCATTTATATAGCGCTAGTCCTCACAGAGTATGCTCATAGCGCTTGTGATTCAGTTCTGTACAATGAAAGTTCAATACCAAGGCACCACTAAACATAACGTTTAAATAAATACGTCTTCAATAAGGTTTTAAATGTCGATAAGGATGGAGATTTTTTGAGGTGGATAGGAAGATTGTTCCAGTATACTGCAGCAGTGTATTTAAAAGGTCGCGCACCAAAAGATTTCAAGTTGTAATTAGGAATCGTTAGAAAAAGTTTATCATTTGATCGAAGGTTTCTAGACGAGGAATTGTGGTGGACAAGCTCTTGTAGGTATGAAGGTGCTGTTCCATTCACTGATTGGTATGTCAGACACAGCAATTTGAATTCAATCCGCTCATTTATCCGAAGCCAGTGTAAAGAAGTCAATACAGGAGAAATGTGTTCACGTGGGTTTGTTTTGCAGATTATTCTGGCGGCTTTGTTTTGTATTCTTTGTAAACGTTGTGATTGTTTATGTGTTATGCCAATTAAAATACTGTTGCAGTAGCCAAGTCGGGAAATGACCAAACAACGAACTAGTGTTGACGCAGCATCTTCTGTGATCAGATGGCGTATTGATCCAATATTTCTGAGATGATAACTACAGGTTTTACATAGAGAACTAATGTGGGATTCCATAGAAAGATTATTGTCCATAATCAGACCAAGATTTCTAACTGATGTTTTAAAGTTTATAACTGATTGTTCAATATATAGATGGTTGACTACACATTTTTCTAGTCTGCGAGCAGGACCTACAACTAGGATTTCAGTCTTGTCAGAATTTAGTTTCAACATGTTGATATCCATCCAGGATTTCACATTTTTGATACAGGCTTCCATATGGGAGCAGGTTAGGTTTTGACTGACATGGTCTGGTTTTAAAAAAGTCAATGACCTGGGAATCATCTGCGTAAAAGTGATGGTTCTTGTCATGCCGACATAAGAGCTTTCCAAGTGGTTTTGTGAACATGCAAAATAAAATGGAACCAAGCACTGACCCTTTAGGTACACCACAGTACAAGGATGCTGATTTAGAGAACGACTTCCTGACAAGGACAGCTTGAGATCTTCCAATCAAGTATGAGGAAAACTAACTGAGGACGGTACTGCTAAGTCCATACTCTACTTCTAATCGATCTAATATCTTTTTGTGATCCAGCGTGTCAAAGGCGGCTGAAAGATCTAAGAGGACTAACATAGCCACATTACCATCATCAACCCCACTCCTGATTGTGTTTAGGACATGATTTAGAGCAGTTTCCGTGCTGTGAGAGCTTCTATAAGCTGACTGGTATTTATACATTAATTTGTTAGTTTCTAAATGTTCTAGGAGCTGTATTTTGACCACCCTTTCTAATATTTTGGATAGAAATGGCAATTAGACACTGGCCGATAATTCTTCAGGACTTCCGGATCCATTGATGATTTCTTAATGAGGGGCTTAATAACAGCATGTTTGAAACATTCTGGAACTACACCACAACTCAGACTGGAATTAATAATTGCCGTCAATAACGGAAGAAGATAATCCAATATCAGAATCATAAACCGTGTAGGAATCTTATCCAATGCACAAGAAGTTGGTTTGGAAGATAATATGATTTTCTTCAGTTCTGATTCAGTTACATTACGAAATAAATGAAATTTATTACCATTGAAGGGTTCATCTTGAGGTTCATAAGTTCCAGTTGTTGACAATTCTGATCTTATTTTTGAGATCTTATCTATGAAATAATTACTAAAATTATTTGCCACTTCTAATTCTGGACCACGTGGGTGCACAACATCTTGAGGTTTTCCTAGTAGATTGTTCAACGTTGAGAAAAGGGCTTTAGGATTTTTCTTGTTGTCATTTATGAGATTGATGTAATGATCTGATTTTGTCTTTTCGATGAGTTTGTTAGCTTCGTTACGAGCTGATCTATATATGTGTCTATCAATCTCTGATTGCGACTTCCTCCATTTTCTTTCAACGCCACGCCTGGTATTTCTAGCCTTCAAGATTTCTGCTTAGAACCAAGAAGTATTTGGGCGTTTGCGAATAATCTTTGTCTTCCATGGAGCATGTTTGTCAAGGAGATTTGTGAGTACAGAGTGTAACGTATCTAACAATTGAGAGGGGTCAGGTGTGAATGGGGGCTTAAGGTTTGTTGACTGGTCTAATTCCTGGACAAAGTCACTGGTGTTGATTTTTTTTTATATCACGGAATATGATCTCGACAGAAGGAGAAAATGGTCTATCAAAATCAACATCAAAAGATATGTAGAAGTGATCAGAGATTTGTTTATCAGCAACCTCCACGTTGTGAATGAGACCCTCATCCCTAGCCAGTATCCAAGCCAGTGTATGACCGCTTTGATGGGTTGCACATGGGACATGTTGTACAAAATCATGTACATCTAAGATCTTCTGAGCCTTCTTGGTAAGATAGTTTTCTTTCGAGTCATAATGGATATTAAAATCTCCAAGTATCACGGAGATGCGTAAATTCCGAAATGAAAAGTGTATCTGTGACATCATTGTTTTTCGAAGGTGGGGGACGGTAGATACATAAAACGTAGCGACTTTTTTCCACAACTTATCATAAAGAATATTTAACATCTACAATGAGTACAGTAAGCACTCTCTACATACTACGTTTGTAAACCACGAAATTCGTCCCTTATTAGAAAGTTTTAACTATGGTCTATCGCATGTAAACGTTAAAAAAATCAGCTCAAAATACAGACAACCTCTCTCTCCCTCTCTCTCTAAGGGCTGCGCACGCGTACAAATGTTAAATTCAATCGTTAATTGTACGTACGTAAAAAACGAAGAAAACCGACTGCGGAAATTAAGAATTCGTTTTCCAGAGCAAAATTTGAAACTTTGATGTGACCAAGAAACATAACTCTTTTTAATGAAGAAATCTACCGCTGTAACGCTACTTGGGCGATCAACTTTTCCATATATTAGAAAGTCCCATCGAAATGGCCAAATCACACAAATATCCAACTTAGCAATAGTTTAATTGTTAATGAATGATGATTTTAATGGTAAGTCTTATCATATTTGTTAAAATAAGCCCCAAATATAGCTCGTTTATTGGATTTTTGTTATTTGCACGAACCACTCTACTATTGTTTTTGATCGGATTATTATTCTTCTTATTATTATTATTTTTCCATTTGAGCATATCCCAAACTACTTGTCGGATCGATTCGATGTCTTCGGTTTTACTGGGAAAGTGGGTTTGACTTAAATTTTAAAGTTATTTCTAACGTTCCGCGACAATGCGAAATGTCCGATATCACCGAAGTTGTCGTTTTTCGAAATTTTGCCCTAATTTTATCAATAATTGTCGGATTGTAATATTTGATACATTTTGATATAGCTGGAGACAAGGCACATAGCTACAGTTCTTTAGATTTTTTATTTTCGACGAATCTTCGGAGATATTAAGTGCCAAATTTTGAAAATTTCAATTTTTACGAAAAACTTTTTTATTAATGAATATTTTTATGTGGTATTTTACCTCGGGTTAAAGAGGCATCTGATTTGACCAAAAATGGCTACATTTTTTGTCACCGTATTTTACCTTGGCCCCCATTGTCTAATTCAGTTTTTCAGTCCTGGATTAATTATTTATTGTTCGATTTGTATAAAACAAGGTTCATATGCTCCGTGGTCCAAAATGTCATTTTTTTGTTACCGGTACATTTTCCGTTCGGCAATGGGAGTGACGTAAATTTAGCAAAAACTGCAATTTTGAAAGTTCGGTACCTCTTTTTGAAAGCAAATATTATTTTTTTCAAATATGGTATGACTGAAAGGGTGTGCCCTGTTAAGGCGCAGAAATCATCGCGCTCAGTTTTTTTTAATTTTTATTTCATTTTCGGATCATTTCGGTTTAAAGGTGAAAAAATGAGCTATTCACAACCCATTCAGGCTTTTCATTTTTTAAAATATTTCTTCGCAACTTTCATAAACTAGTAGCAATAATCCATACGAAGAGAATGTATGTGAAAATTAGTTTGTAATATGAGCAGTTGCCGAGAAATGGGCAATTTTGCATAAGTCACTAATTACACTAGTTTGCCTGTAAAAGAGTCAATTATTATTCGATTTTCATAAAAGTGACACCATTTGATGCATAATGCCAATTTTAACTAGGTCAAACCAATTTAACATTTTCAATGTCACCGGAAATGACGTAATTTGGGCAAAAATTGTATTTATAGCCTTCAAAACCAGTAATTTATTCAAATGAGTCGTATTTGTTTAAAATTCTGATATTTGATTCCAATCAACTAATAGAATGAACCCAAACGATCATTTAGATATCACAAAATGGTTTCCAACTTGTTCAGTTGCGGAGAAATAGACGATTTTCAACAGGCAACTTTTCAAGGTTTTTGGTCCATAAAAGTGTCAATTATTATTCGATTTCCATAAAATTTCCAGTGGGTGATACCAAATGCCATTTACGATTTCATACAAGTAATTTAACACTTTTACTGTCACCGGAAGTAACGCCATTTTGGCAAAAACTCTATTTTTAGCCTTCAAAACAGATATTTTATTCAAATGAGTCTGATTTGTATTGTTTTTAAAATTATGATATTTGATTCCAATCAACAAATAGATTGAACCCACACGATCATACAGATACCAAAAAATTGTTTCTAACTTGTACGGTTGCCGAGAAATAGACGATTTTCTACAAGTCACTTTTCAAGGTTTTTGGTCTATAAAAGTGGCAATTATTATTCGATTTACATAACATGTTCTCCATGTGATGCCTTAATGCCATTTCTGATTTCATAAAACTAATTGAACACTTACATGTAACAAATGTATAAAATAAATTGATATTGCTGGATTTGGTTGATTCTGCGTCCATTTTTTTGATGTGTGCAATGCTTATGTGGATACCTGTTTAATGGTTTCATTGGTACCGGAAGTGACATATGTTTAAGGGTAACGTGGCACCGGTGAAACCCGTCATTACTGCATCGCGTTCTAGTGATGATTGTTTTTACCAAAACTTCAGATTTTTGATTTTCGACGAATCTTCGCTTATATTAGGCCCGGAATTTTGAAAATTTAAATTTTTGCAAAAAACTTTTTTATTAATGAATATTTTTTGATCGTATTTTACACAGTATTAAATGGTCATCTGGCTTGAGCAAAAATGTGAACAATTCTTGTCTCAGTTATTCGGGTTAGTCGCCATTGGCTAATTCAGTTTTTCGATCCTAGATTTATTATTTATTGTTCGATATGTATAATAGAAAGTTCATAAGGTCCGTTTTCCGAAATTTCATTTGTATACGCCCACATGTATCATCTCATTGTTTTGAAATTGATATATGTCGTTTGCATTAGTGAAATGAAGAAGGCTATTTAATTTCAATAACTTGGTGTAACTGTTTAACATTAACATTGTTATTATTGGTTATCATTAATTCTTACTTTGTGTTATTTAGACAGATATCTAGTTTATTCCTTTCATCAGTTATTACCCAGTTAACATTGATGGGTAGATTTACGTAAAGTTTACGTCATTATGGTTAGATTTTGGTTAGCGTCCAATAATGGTAAAATTCTTTGGTTAAATTTACGTTACTTTTACGTCATAATGGTTATGGTTACTTTTACGTCAGAAAATGACGTAAATGTAACGTAAACTTTATGACGGATTACTAACCAATTTTTTTCCCTTTGAATACTTCTTGATTAAATAACATTACAAGTGTGTGCACATTCTAACAATTGATATATAGTCGGAATTCAGACATAATAATTATATATGTATTATTGGTTATAATTCTAACGTTAATCTAACGTAAATTTTACATCAGGTTTCTAACCGTTAGTTTATGGTTAGTTTTCTGACGTAAATCTAACGTTAGTTTTCTGACGTAAATCTAACGTTAGTTTTCTGACGTAAATCTAACGTTAGTTTTCTGACGTAAATCTAACGTTAGTTTTCTAACGTTAATATAATGTTAGTTTTCTAACGTTCAATGTAATGTTAGTTTTATGTCATAATTTTAACCGTTAATTTAACGTTAGTTTTCTAACGTAAATCTAATGTTAATTTTATAACATAAATCTAACTTTAGTTTTCTAACATAAATCTAACGTTAGTTTTCTAACATAAACCTGATATTAGTTGTAAAACGTAAAACAAATGTCAGTTTAATGTCATGATACTAACAATTAAGGGCCTGACAAGACAGCTGTCTAGTCATTAAAATGGGTAAGACCCTGGCTTGCTAGCCTGGAGGTCGGGTGTTCGATCCCTGCATTGGCCGAGAAAGTTCATCCAGATTTCCGGCGTGGTTTCCCCTTGTCAGTGATGCAGGACGGAGAGCCTGACAAGGACAGCTGTCTAGTTGTTCAGATGGGCTAAAAAAACGAGGTCCCGTGTACACATTGGCATGCATGTAAAAGATCCCTTGACAGTTGGAATTCGATATAAGAGTAGGCCGTAGTGCCACTGTCGGGGCAAAATTTCCCTCATAACACTGTATGGTGTATGGCCATCTTCATTAACCCAGTTCGGAGCAGAACAGTTGGACGTTAAACCCCATTTCATTTCATTACATTTTGTATCCATTTCTAAGTGCCCAAGAATAGAGATCTAGCTCCTTTAATAGTTGCGGTCTGTAGGTGACACACAAAGAGAAAACGAATGAATGAATGATCTACTCTCATTTCAAATTCCAAATGTCAAGGGTTCTTTTACGTGCACACCCACGTGATGGACTAGACACTGGTTTTTTTTAGGTCCTCTGTCCTACACCACTACTAACAAAGGGAACTTTCTTGACCAACATGGGGATCACGTTGGCTAAGTGGGTAAGACGCTGACTCGCTAGCCTGGAGGTCGGGTGTTCGATCCCTGCATTGGCTGAGAAAGTTCATCCAGATTTTCCTGCGTGTTTTCCCCTTGTCAGTGATACAGGACGGAGGGCCTGACAAGAACAGCTGTCTAGTCAGGGATGAAAAACTGATTACTAGAGAGAGAGAGAGAAATGGGGTTTAACGTCTACTCGACACAAACTAGGTCATTTCGGGACTAACATATGGTTTAATTTTTATTTACATAATTCGCTTGCGCGTAGGGGTCTTTAGCAGTGGGAGAAAACCGGAGGTTGGACAGGCGACCCTACTCCTTGTCACGTACAACCGGGGATTCGAAACCACGCCAGTCAACTCAATGACAGACTTTATGATACAGCGCCCGCACGCTAACCATTCAGCCATCCACCCCCCCCCCCCCCATTACTAATTACTAAGTTTGTGAAATGTAGGTTTTTCCTCATGTAGATTATATCGAGCATTAATAAGATCAAAACTCGATTATGGGTGTATTGTGTATGGGTCTGCCCGCGAGTCTTATCTCAAAGAGCTCGACACCATACACAACCAGGGACTTAGAATCAGTTTAGGAGCATTTCGTACATCTCCAGTGGAAAGTTTATACGTCGAGGCGCACGAGCTCTCATTGCACAACAGACGTGATAAGCTTGCCCTGCAGTATGCTACGAAAATTGCATCACTTCCAAATCATATTTCATATAATACCATATTTAGACCTTATCATGAGCATTTATATCTGCGAAAGACTAAGGTTATTCCATCATTCGGTATTCGCATACAACCCCTCATGTCGGAGGCTGGTATCAGCCTTGACAGTATTGCGAATACCCCTTTCTTTAGGTCTCCGCCGTGGGCTATATCTCTCCCAAAGATTGATTTCGATCTTACTCAACATAAGAAGAGAGATACTAGCTCGACGGTGTTCCAATCTCTTTTTAGAGAGCTAAGGTCTAAATATGGTGATTATACTCCTATTTACACAGATGGCTCTAAAGATGGTGATCGGGTGGCTTCGGCTACAGTGACACCAACTGAGACCATTTCTGTGTGTCTTCCACCTGCTGCTTCAATATTTACAGCTGAGCTCCAGGCCATTCTTCAGGCTTTGGAGTTCATTCAATCATCACATTTACTACAGCACATCATCTTTACTGATTCTCTGTCCTCGCTTCAAGCAATTAACAATAAACAGCTTGAACACCCATTAGTAGCAGATGTTTATCGTCTGCTACTATCTTACGAGTTGAGCAGCAAGGACATTGTCTTTTGCTGGCTCCCCAGTCACGTTGATATAAGGGGGAATGATCAAGCAGATTTTGCTGCCAAAGCTGCTTTAGATCTTCCCCAATCACCTTTTTTAATACCATATAAAGATTTTAAAGCATGTATAAATAATTTTATTTATGACCGCTGGCAACGGTCTTGGGATCTTGCAGGCACAAATAAACTTCATCATATCAAGCCTCTCTTAGGAGACTGGCCAAGCTCCTATAGAACCAACAGGAGGGATGAAGTTGTTTTGTGTCGCTCTCGTATTGGTCATACTTTTTTAACACACATTTTCATATTAAAGCGAGAGCCTCAACCAGAATGTGAACACTGTCATGTTCCTTTGACAGTTAAGCACATTTTGATTGAGTGCAAGCATTTCAAGGATATTAGATCAAATTTTTACCGTTGTCAGTCATTACATCACATGTTTGCCCAACCGGGTTTATATGGTAAAGTGTTAGACTTTTTAAAGGAGACAGGATTTTATCATAAATTTTAATTGTATATATATATATATATCATTTCATTTTTGTATTTAATATTTATATGCATAAAAGTTGTTTTTTATTTTTAATTTTACTAACTGTGATATTGTTTTTATTTATGCATATGTTTTTCTGTGATATAATTTAGCCTGTCTTGTAATATTCACCATATGTTTGGCGCAATATAGCCCGGTTGGAGCTGGCGTGCCATAAAACCACATTACATTACATTACATTACCATAACGACTAGACAGCTGTCCTTGTCAGTCCCTCCGTCCTGCATCACTGACAAGGGAAACCACGCCGGAAAATCAGGATGAACTTTCTCGGCCAATACAGGGATCGAACACCCGATCTCCAGGCTAGCGAGCCAGCGTATTACCCACTTAGCCACTTGATCCTCCCTTTGGTGAAAGAGAGAGAGAGAGAGAGAGAGAAATGGGGTTTACCGTCCACTCGACACAAACTAGGTCATTTCGGGACTAACATGGTTTAATTTTTTATTTACATAATTCGCTTGCGCGTAGGGGTCTTTAGCAGTGGGAGGAAACCGGAGGACCCGGAGTAAACCCACGAGGTTGGACAGGCGACTCAATGACAGACTTTATGATACAGCGCGCGCACGCTAACCATTCAGCCATCCACCACCCCCCACCCCCCCTTTGGTGAAAGAAAACAGAGCTGTGGCTAGTGAAATGAAAGTTTAACGTCCTACTGTTTTGCTCTGAACTGGGCTAATGAACATGGGCATACGCCATACAGTGTGCTATGTGGGAAATTTTGCCCGGACAGTGGCACTACGGCCTTCTCTTATATCGAATTCTAACTTCAAGGGCTCTTGTACGTGCACGCCAATGTGTACATGGGACCTCATTTTTTTGTCCCATTTTAATGACTAGACAGCTGTCTTGTCTAGCCCTCTGTCCTGCATCACTGACAAGGGAGAACCACGCCGAAAAATCAGGAGTAACTTTCTCGGCCAATGCAGGGATCGAACACCCGACCTCCAGACTAGATAGCCAGTGTCTTACCGACTTAACCAACGTGATCCCCGTTGTGGATACAATTCCTGGATTTGAAGGTCAGGTATGATATGAAACGAATATTTTGAACCGGTTCACCAATGCAACCAATCCGTGACGGGTTAACTGATAGAGGGTTACATCCTTGATATAAATATACTTGTCGCGGGTTTTAAGAATAGAAATATATATATATAAAGGTAGCTCAAAATTCATCTCTACATGTACATAGGCCAAGGGGGGATCATGTGGCTAAGTGGGTAAGACGCTGACTCGCTAGCCTTGAGGTCGGGTGTTCGATCCCTGCATTGGCCGAGAAAGTTCATCCTGATTTTCCGGTGTGGTTTCCCATTGTCAGTGATGCAGGACGGAGGGCCTGATGAGGACAGCTGTCTAGTCGTTTGGATGGGACAAAAAAAAACCATGGTCCAGTGTACACATTGGCGTGCACATAAAAGATCCCCTGGCAGTTGGAATTCGATACAAGAGTAGGCCATAGCGCTGCTGCCCGGGCAAAATTTCCCTCATAGCACACTGTATGGCGTAACCTTTTGCGTCTCTTCAAAATATTTCAAATCTTTTGTCATGGATCAACCATTGCAAATATCCGTGTTACAATTATATTTGAAATGTGTTAAACCAATTCTGCAACACATGTAATATTGGTGTAGTATATATCTTTGTTTATACACCCACATATCAATTTTGGCCCTGTTTGTCCGTACACTGGGTGTGAAATGTGAATCATTCCGATTGTGAGAGGACAAGCATTATCAATATACAGCTTTTCAGGATTTTGCCTTCCTTGGTTAATTCTCCCTTTTTCAAATGCAATAGATGCTGTGTTTATTCTTAATTGATCTTTTTCAAATTTGTGTTACACACTGGAATCATGAGAGGACGAAACCTAACAATATTCAGCATTCCACAACATTCCATTCCAGTGTCGGCCGAGAAAGTTCTTTGTGATTTCCAGACTTGGTTTCTTCCCCTTGTCAGAGGTGCAGGACAGAGGGCCTGACAAGGAGGGACAGCTGTCTAGTCGTTTTGATGGTACGAATGACCGAGGTCCTGTGCACACATTGGTGTGCACGTGAAAGATCCCTTGAAAGTTTGAATTCGATATAAGAGTAGGCTTTAGCGCCGCTGTCTGGATAAAATTCCATAATAGGACACTGTATAGCATATTTCCATGTCATTAGCCCTGTCGGAATAGGACATTAAACCCCATTTCATTTCACTCATTCCAAAGTTAACTCCTATTCCATCAATACCTTGAGCAAATAAGATAGAGGCTATAGGTTTTGGCCCAATTTGGTCAATATCCCAGTTTTTTCTTTCTTATATGCATATCAACACTTTCATAGCGCTAATGTAGACCTTTTTCTTGAACATTTTCCCTTGTCAGTGATGCCGGACAGAGGACCTGACATGGATGGCTGACTAGTCATACGGAAGGGACAAAAAACCCAAGGTACAGTGTAAACTCAAGTGTGTGTGTGTGTGAAAGATCCCTTGGAATTTTATATAAGAGTACGCCATAGCTCTGCACACTGTGTGGCATATGCCCGTCTTCATTTCTAAAACAGCTGTGGATAAAAACTGTTAATATTTAAATGTGTATTTTGTATTTTATAACATTATATTTTTGTCTTTTAAATAAAGTATATGTATACATACTTGTAGTATATTTTGTCATATAATTCTGCTAGATTTTTAACTTTTCTGTGTAATACATTTAGAATTCTGACTGGTTATGGGTAGATAGAGAGCAATGGGGTAAAACATCCAATAGACATAAACTGTCCTTTGGGACTAAGTGATTCAATTCAAGTTGAATAATTCATCCGCACCAGGAATCTTTAGTAGTAGGAGGACCCAGAGAAAACCCATGTTCAAGTTGGGTGTGGAAACAAACCACTTGACTCAATGACAGACCTTATGATCTAAAGCGCACACGTTGGACCACTCAACTTTTAGCCTCACCCACGGGTCAGGAAAATTTGATTATTGGTTGAATGTACTTCCCATTTACTGCCGCATATAATGAATAATTTTGAAGGTTTTAATGCTCATCAAAATTTGACATTAGAATTGCATCCGTAAATGATGTTAATTTAATGTTAGATTTACGTTATAATGGTCGGTTAGATATCCATCATTTTGCTCATCCTTTTAACGACAATTTAACGTCAGGAAATGACGTTAATCTAGCGTAAAGTTTACGTCATTTTTACGTTATATTTACATCATTTTCTGACGTAAATCTAACGTAAAGTTTACGTCATTTTCTGACGTAAATCAAACGAAAATGACGTAAACTTTACGCAAATTTTACGTTAGATTTACGTCAGAAAATGACGTAAAGTTTACGTTAGATTTACGTCAGAAAATGACGTAAATATAACGTAAAAATGACGTAAAGTTTACATTAGATTAACGTCATTTCCTGGCGTAAAATTATCGTTAAAAAGATGAGCAAAATGATGGTAAACTGACTGACCATTTTTACGTAAATGTAACGTAAAATTAACATCATATTGTTATGTGGGTACAATTATATAATAGATGAACCCAGTTTTAACTAAAAAAGGTTTACATGTAGGTCATCTAAATGTTCAATATTTCTTTAATAAAATTCCAGAACTTAGTCTATTCATTCAAAACTTTGATATATTTGCTATTTCCGAATCACACTTAACTACTTCTATAGATGATGATCAATTACATATTGCTGGATTTCATAATCCGTTAAGAAAAGATAAGTCTAATTTAAGTTCTTCTGGAACATTGCTCTACATAAAAGATAACTTCATTTATAGACACCGCTCAGATCTGGAACATCCAAATATTGAATTGATCTGGATAGAACTAAATTTAAAAAAGTCAAAGCCAATTCTCATATGCTGTATATACCGAAATCCAGCCTCAACTAAACTATGGATTGATTCTTTTTCGGAAATGATGGAATCTGCATGGAATAATCTAAATGAAATTCTTATAATTGGAGATTTAAACATAGATCTTTACAAAAATCAAAATAAACATTGGACCGATTTGTTACAAACTTTTGGCCTCAGTCAACTTATTAAAGCACCTACACGAGTTACTGATAAAACGAAAACATTAATAGACCATCTCATTGTTTCAGACCCTGATCATGTCAAAGAAATCAAAATTCCTTGTTATGCTGCCTCTGATCATTACCCAGTATGTTTTACCTGGCAGAAAAAGGGTGCTTCTTTTCCTAAAAATAAACATATAACAATTACATATAGGTCATTTAAACACTTTAATAAAGATCAATTTTTGTATGATTTGCATGCAGCTCCCTTTGACTATATTTATAATTATTCTGATCCAAATTTAGCTTTATCTGTCTGGAATTCAATTATTACTCCAATAATAAATAAACACGCCCCCTTAAAAACTAAGAGAGTAAGAAACGTTGATAAACCAGTTTGGTTAACCCATGAAATATTTCAACTTATTCATAAACGAGATTATTTAAAGAAAAAAGGTGATGTTACTCATTACAAAAAATTAAGAAATGAAGTTAAAACAGCTATCAGAGCAAGTAAACGAAAATATTTAGAATCCTTGATATCTGACCGGAAAAACAGTAAACAGATTTGGGATGCCATTAAACTAGCAAATAATACTTTTCATAAAACTTCATCACAACCTACTCAAATGGATCCTGACACTCTCAATGATTATTTTATCAATGTTGCAAACAACTTACTGAACAATGTCCCAATTTCGTTAAGCAAAAATGATTCCAATTGTATTTCTAATTTTGTAAACAATCAAACTTCATCTTGTACTCCTAAATGTAAAATACCTTTTATGTCTACTTGTGATGTATACAAATATCTTTCAAATTTAGATTGCATCAAAATCTGTAGGAATTGATGGTGTTAGCTCGTTTTTTCCCAAAACCGGATGCTCAATTTTAAATACCTCTCTAACATATATATTTAACCTCTGCATTGAAAAGAACATATTTCCTGACATTTTAAAACAGGCAAAGGTACTGCCATTCTTCAAATCAGGTGATAAAAGCCTAACCGGTAATTATAGGCCAATATCTATTTTGCAAACTCTCTCTAAACCCCTTGAAAAACATATAAATTTGAATATTACTAATTATTTAAATAAAAATAATCTTTTATATTTAAATCAACCTGGCTTCCGTTCAAATAGCTCGTCATACAGCCCTTGTTAATATCACTGAAAATGTTTATGACGCTCTAAATAATAATATGCTAACAGGATTATTATTTTTTGATTTCAGAAAAGCTTTTGACATGGTAAATCATAATCTTCTTCTACAAAAACTTCAGCTATATAATTTTTCTGAAAACTTACTCTCATTATTGAAATCATACCTTCCCACATAACAATATGATGTTAATTTTACGTTACATTTACGTAAAAATGGTCAGTCAGTTTACCATCATTTTGCTCATCTTTTTAACGATAATTTTACGTCAGGAAATGACGTTAATCTAACGTAAACTTTACGTCATTTTTACGTTATATTTACGTCATTTTCTGACGTAAATCTAACGTAAACTTTACGTCATTTTCTGACGTAAATCTAACGTAAAATTTGCGTAAAGTTTACGTCATTTTCGTTAGATTTACGTCAGAAAATGACGTAAACTTTACGTTAGATTTACGTCAGAAAATGATGTAAATATAACGTAAAAATGACGTAAACTTTACGCTAGATTAACGTCATTTCCTGACGTTAAATTGTCGTTAAAAGGATGAGCAAAATGATGGATATCTAACCGACCATTATAACGTAAATCTAACATTAAATTAACATCATTTACGGATGCAATTCTAATGTCAAATTTTGATGACCAAAGTTACGAAAATATAACAAACCATTAAAACCTTCAAAATTATTCATTATTTGCGGCAGTAAATGGGAAGTACATTCAATCAATAATCAAATTTTCCTGACCCGTGGGTGAGGCTAAAAGTTGAGTGGTCCAACGTGTGCGCTTTAGATCATAAGGTCTGTCATTGAGTCAAGTGGTTTGTTTCCACACCCAACTTGAACATGGGTTTTCTCTGGGTCCTCCTACTACTAAAGATTCCTGGTGCGGATGAATTATTCAACTTGAATTGAATCACTTAGTCCCAAAGGACAGTTTATGTCTATTGGATATTTTACCCCATTGCTCTCTATCTACCCATAACCAGTCAGAATTCTAAATGTATTGCACAGAAAATCTAGCAGAATAATATGACATAATATACTACAAGTATGTATACATATACTTTATTTAAAAGACAAAAATATAATGTTATAAAATACAAAATACACATTTAAATATTAACAGTTTTTATCCACAGCTGTTTGAGAAATGAAGACGGGCATATGCCACACAGTGTGCAGAGCTATGGCGTACTCTTACATAAAATTCCAACTGCCAAGGGATCTTTCACACACACACACTTGAGTTTACACTGTACCTTGTTTTTTTGGTCCCTTCCGTATGACTAGTCAGCCATCCATGTCAGGTCCTCTGTCCGGCATCACTGACAAGGGAAAATGTTCAAGAAAAAGGTCTACATTAGCGCTATGAAAGTGCTGATATGCATATAAGAAAGAAAAAACTGGGATATTGACCAAATTGGGCCAAAACCTATAGCCTCTATCTTATTTGCTCAAGGTATTGATGGAATAGGAGTTAACTTTGGAATGAGTGAAATGAAATGGGGTTTAATGTCCTATTCCGACAGGGCTAATGACATGGAAATATGCTATACAGTGTCCTATTATGGAATTTTATCCAGACAGCGGCGCTAAAGCCTACTCTTATATCGAATTCAAACTGCCAAGGGATCTTTCACGTGCACACCAATGTGTGCACAGGACCTCGGTCATTCGTACCATCCAAACGACTAGACAGCTGTCCCTCCTTGTCAGGCCCTCTGTCCTGCACCTCTGACAAGGGGAGGAAACCAAGTCTGGAAATCACGAAGAACTTTCTCGGCCGACACTGGAATGGAATGTTGTGGAATGCTGAATATTGATAGGTTTCGGCCTCTCATGATTCCAGTGTGTAACACAAATTTGAAAAAGATCAATTAAGAATAAACACAGCATCTATTGCATTTGAAAAAGGGAGAATTAACCAAGGAAAGCAAAGTCCTGAAAAGCTGTATATTGATAATGCTTGTCCTCTCACAATCGGAATGATTCACATTTCACACCCAGTGTACGGACAAACAGGGCCAAAATTGATATGTGGGTGTATAAACAAAGATATATACTACACAAATATTACATGTGTTGCAGAATTGGTTTAACACATTTCAAATATAATTGTAACACGGATATTTGCAATGGTTGATCCATGACAAAAGATTTGAAATATTTTGAAGAGACGCAAAAGGTTACGCCATACAGTGTGCTATAAGGGAAATTTTGCCCAGGCAGCAACGCTATGGCCTACTCTTGTATCGAATTCCAACTGCCAGGGGATCTTTTATGTGCATGCCAATGTGTACACTGGACCTTGGTTTTTTTTTTGTCCCATCCAAACGACTAGACAGCTGTCCTTGTCAGGCCCTCCATCCTGCATCACTGACAATGGGAAACCACACTGGAAAATCAGGATGAACTTTCTCGGCCAATGCAGGGATCGAACACCCGACCTCAAGGCTAGCGAGTCAGCGTCTTACCCACTTAGCCACATGATCCCCCCTTGGCCTATGTACATGTAGAGATGAATTTTGAGCTACCTTTATATATATATTTCTATTTTTAAAACCCGCGACAAGTATATTTATATCAAGGATGTAACCCTCTATCAGTTAACCCGTCACGGATTGGTTGCATTGGTGAACCGGTTCAAAATATTCATTTCATATCATACCTGACCTTCAAATCCAGGAATTGTAGCCACAACGGGGATCACGTTGGTTAAGTCGGTAAGACACTGGCTATCTAGTCTGGAGGTCGGGTGTTCGATCCCTGCATTGGCCGAGAAAGTTATTCCAGATTTTCCGGCATGGTTCTCCCTTGTCAGTGATGCAGGACAGAGGGCTAGACAAGACAGCTGTCTAGTCATTAAAATAGGACAAAAAAATGAGGTCCCATGTACACATTGGCGTGCACGTACAAGAGCCCTTGAAGTTAGAATTCGATATAAGAGAAGGCCGTAGTGCCACTGTCCGGGCAAAATTTCCCACATAGCACACTGTATGGCGTATGCCCATCTTCATTAGCCCAGTTCAGAGCAAAACAGTAGGACGTTAAACTTTCATTTCACTAGCCACAGCTCTGTTTTCTTTCACCAAAGGGGGGGGGGGGGGGTGATGGCTGAATGGTTAGCGTGCGCGCACTGTATCATAAAGTCTGTCATTGAGTCGACTGGCGTGGTTTCGAATCCCCAGTTGTACGTGGCAAGGAGTAGGGTCGCCTGTCCAACTTCATGGGTTTTCTCCGGGTCCTCCGGTTTCCTCCCACTCCTAAAGACCCCTACGCGCAAGCGAATTATGTAAATAAAAAATTAAACCATATGTTAGTCCCGAAATGACCTAGTTTGTGTCGAGTGGACGGTAAACCCCATTTCTCTCTCTCTCTCTTTCACCAAAGGGGGGGATCAAGTGGCTAAGTGGGTAAGACGCTGGCTCGCTAGCCTGGAGATCGGGTGTTCGATCCCTGTAAGTTCATCCTGATTTTCCGGCGTGGTTTCCCTTGTCAGTGATGCAGGACGGAGGGACTGACAAGGACAGCTGTTTAGTCGTTATGGGACGAAAAACTGAGGTCCCGTGTAGACATTGGCGTGCACGTAAAAGATCCCTTGGCAGTTGGAATTCGATATAAGAGTAGGCCGTAGCCCCGCTGCCCAGGCAAAATTTCCCTCATAGCACACTGTATGGCATATGCTCGTCTTCATTGGCCCAGGTTAGGAGCAGAATAGTAGGACGTTAAACCCCATTTCATTTCATTTCATTTCTTTCACCAAAGACCACATAAATACTTCATTTAGCACTTGTCATTTGAAACAGTTATAGCCTATGTCTTGTCTGGAAGAGGGGGCATCATCACATTACCATACAGGGTATAAGTCGATGTTGAGTATAAGTCAAATTGCCAAATTTTACATTTTTCCGACCTACATCCATAATTAAGTAGAGGCGGTATATAAGACTAATGTTTTTCAACTCCACGAGTTTCGAGACTGTTATCCTAGTCTAATACCGTGCCGGTGTACGCCGAAGAAAAGTTGGGCCATATAAATAATGAGGGTCTGGGACAGTTGTCAATAACACTTGCATTTATAAACAAACATGAATCGTGATGACGAATTAGGATTCAATAAAAAAAAACAACATAAATATGGCCCATGAAGAGAGAAATTTTACAATAAAAAAAAATTAAGAGTGTTGGATATTGAACTGACAATGCAATCAAATGGACTTTCGGAAATGGCATTCTTATATAAATTTCATGGGCGTCAACATCTTGTTTTAGGACTAGTTACCTTCCTTAGACTTTGTTTATGATAATGTAAAAGACCGGATAATCTAGCCTATGACCGATTATTCTCAAATGTTGACAACGCAACCACACTAATATTCGTAGAATATAGAATATTTTTTTCTAGATGATAGAGACTAATAATATGCCAACATTGAAATGTGTGCATAAATATGGTATATACTTAACTACACCAATATTATACCTATGTCATAGAATTTGTTACAAACATTACAAATATAATCTTAATAGAGATCTTTGCTATGGTTGATCTATCAGTAAAAATTGGAAGATTTGTAAGGAACGCAAATGGTTATTGTTTACTGGCTGCAGCAGGGAGCAATAACAGGAACACAGATGATTTTCAACTCACTGATACAACTCAGTTTAAACTTTAAGCCAAAGAGCTGTTATATAATACTGTGACAGGATATCTGCTCTAAACTAACTAGTCATCAAAGAATTGACTGTCAAAAGTTCAGACAGAAAGTATTTTAGGCCTACAATGCTTGTAAAGCTTTGGCCTACATTCTGATGATATTTGTGCTACCATAGATACATATATATTTATATCATTACGTTATGTGACAAGTAGTAGTGTTTGGCAAGTAGTAGTGTTGTCTAACTATCATTATAAAGCCCATATAAATCTTTTTAGAACTTCTTTGTCATTACTGCCACCAAGGGTGCTCAAATATACATGTAGGATCTGTAAAAAAAAAAAATAAATAAATAAAAAGCAACTTTATACTCCCCAAAAAAAACGTAATTGGGTTAAACGGCCTACTGTTCAGCTCCAACTGGGCTGACAGCCAACCTACTGTGGATCTGTAATGAAATGGGGTTCAACATCATACTGTTCTGCTCAAACTGGGCTAAAGAAGTTGGACAAATGCTTGAAAGTGTGCTGTGATGGAAATTTTGACTGGACCGTGTGTACAAAAGAGCTTGGTTTTTTGTCCTATCCGAACAACTGTACATTAGCCCTTACCAGCCCCTCTGTCTTGCACCAGTTAAAAGAGGAACCATGCCAGAAAATCCTGATGAACTTTCTTGGCCACCACAAGAAAAAATAAGCAGGGGAGTAGGACTGAAACCTTTATGTACAAGTATGTACGGGCAAACTTGTTATTTAATGTTATAGGCCTATGTATATAATTAGAGTCTTGATTATCCATTTTTCAATTAAATTAAATCATTAACATTAACCACCAGTGTTTAAATCTGTGAACATCTCGAGTACCCGATGGCATTGAGACTTGATTATAGACTTAGCAAGTTAATACATTAAAATGTCTTATAAAAAATTTTAACATTTACAGTCTCAAGAAATACCTACTTAACCTACGTACAATATATAGATTTAGCTCTTGCATTATGCATTATTAAATTTGCAAAAATATCAGTACAATAACAACAAAAAAACCCAACCTGAAACACCCATAAAAATGTTTAGAAAATACTACATGTACTTATATTATAATTAGCACAGCCTGAATTTTAACAGTCTACATCATTAATAAATTCGTTATGTGTTTGATAATTTTTGGATCCAGATTTTTTAAAAACAATTTTGGAACCAGTATTACTTTCGATAACTTAAAGCAATGTTGATTTTGTTTATGAATAGTATGGTTTACGGACAATGTAACTGCATCGTGTTAAAAACAAATACTGACTGTCTGATATACAAAGTTGCGTGCAAACTTTTTCCACGGCCAGATTATTTTTTTTATCAACATTAGATCTATCGGTATACTATCTACGGAAGTTCGCATAAAAAGTGCACTTACCTTCAACTTTACTTTGCTGAATCCAAAATCGTGTGTGTATGTGTGGAATAGCTTTATTTAACTTTAAATCACGGCATCATTTCTTCTTTGGGAAAAATAATAATTACATTATGCCGCCATTTTAAATCCCAGAATTCCGTACGTTCCGGTCAAACGAACAAACAAAAAATATTTAATAAATAATTGAAGCAATTTAGATAAATAACAACAATAACCGTAACCTATAAAAAAAATATTGTAATGTGAATAGAAATAATATGATATAAACCGATTTAAACACAATCATCAACCGTGAACAGATCGTGACCTTGACCTTGCCCGAGTCGATAAAAATATATTTTTACATCTATGTAGTTCTAAAAATGGCGGCTGTTCGTTTGAAAGGCCTGTAATATTTCTGATAACGAATCTATTCATATAATTTGTTTGTATACGCTCTACCATATTTTATATGAGGTTACATAATTATGTTATATTAAAAGAATAATCAAATCGGGGAATTTTAATTTTCAGAGATAGGTCTTTTATCGAGAGACGATAAATATATGGACTTTTTTTAGCTAGAGTAGATCTCTATGTTAATTGACTGGGTCATTAATATGTAACAGGCATTGCCTGAGTAGAGCGAAGCTGATTATTGTCAAATATAAAACCTTCATAATTAATTTTCTCAAGTGATACAAAAAATGTTAAATAATTTAGTTTTTCAAAATTGATTTTTATTTAGATCTAAATTTTATACATTAATTTTGTTTTTAAAAAAAAGAACAAAAAAGTGTGAGAATTATTTTCATTGACGTAAAAAATATGTGACGTCATTGATTAGACGCATCATAGAAATAGTTCTATGAGGCGCGTAATCTTGCTTGGACGAGATTTGGTAAGTTGACATGCGCATTGCCTGTTTTCTCCAGTGTATCCGGTTTCGGTCTGAATTTTTTCTTAATCAACAGTCTGTGGGTAACATTTTCAATTACGCTCCTGTGTTACCGGAAAAGAGCTTTGCTCAAGCACCGCGCTTCGCGCGATGCTGTAGAGCTTCGCTCTATATTATCTATTTTTCAGATTCATAACTTAAAAAAATGGAACTAGTCTTGGTCCAACCTTTATTTTTATATGGTTTTACAACTTGTATAATTAAGTGTTGAACTTTTAAATTCGAAATAAAAAAACGGCACCAATCGACTCATGACCTATTTTATATATTAGGCGTTTTTGTGAGTCGATTAGATTAGGTTTTGATTTGCTAGTACGATTTGGTATGATTTCGATTTGATTAGCTAAGGTCCACAAATGTGAAATTTGATAATTACGATTTGGTAAGATGGCTGCCACCACGGACACCGATCAGAAAAAAAATTGTCTCTGGTAACATGACGAGGGGGCGTGTGTTTCACGTGTAGTCCAAGTTACCTACAGATTACAGTGACACTGCTGGCACCCAGAGGGCCTAAAATTGCTTAGAGCCAGAGGTGATCTAACATTCTTGTGGACTATAAAGTTAACATTAAAGGAGCTAAATCGCTAACATTTGGGACCTAGAAATTGACAAAAGTGGGTCGCAATGCATATAATACTGTAGTATGAATGTATATAAACTGATTTACATTCAATGGTTTCCGTTTTTACTCCAATTTCAAATCCGTTATGTTCGGCGAAATAAGCCAGCAGTCTCAAGCGAGTGCAAATTTCTAGCGTCTGGTTATTCCAGTTTACATACGCCGTTTGATTTGGTGCAATGTGTCTAGCCTCGTCCCTCGAGTCTCTTGATACAACTAGGGCTGAAGCGCATTATGGTACACGATTCGTGTACCAATGGTAAAATGTTTATTTTGTCTAAAATATTGGATATCAAAAGCCCATCTTTTCCCGTTAAGATCACAACATGAATGTTGATATAATTTGACAAATAAATCGTGTTTTCAATGTTGAAGATTTTGGATGATATTGAGTTAGAGACTTAGCTACTTTAAACACATCAAATGCGTTTTAAAAAAACATTTTTTATGGAGAAAAACAACAATAAGCATTAAAAATTACTTACGATGTCGAACATTCCGCCATTTTGAAAACGTCAAATCTAATCGCCTAAACACCTCCTGGGACGATTAGGTCGATTTGCCTAATCAGTTGAGTTAAATCGTCTCACAAATGTAACGATTAGCATAATCAACTTGGTTCACAAATGCGTATAATAGCTAATCGGTCTAATCTAATCGGTTCACAAAAACGCCTATTGTATATGTAGACAGCCGCCATTTTAAATGACATTAACAACACACATTGATTTAAGCTCTGAGTGAGCTAATGAAGACAGGCATACACTATATACAGTGTACTATGACGGAAACTTTGCACGGATAGCGGCACTATATGGCCTACTCTGATATTGAATTACAACTGTCGGAGTGTCTTTTACGTGCATGCCAATATGTACATGAGGACTTGATTTTTCGTATGACCCGAACAACTATACCTTATCCCTTGCCAGATCCTCCGCCCTGCCACAGTCCATAGAAAATTTCCGTCATAGCACTCTGCATTGCGTATGACTATCTTCAATAGTCCGACTGGTGCAGAAAAGTATGAAAATGAATTTTAAATGGGGTTTGAACATCCTACTATTTTATTCCAAGTGCTCTAATGAAGAAGGGCATATGCTATAATGGTTAAAATGTTGTGATTTCGGGTTAAAATGCCGTGATGTTGGGTTATCGCCTTACGAAGGGTGATATCAGTCACCATATCTACTGGGTTTCTTTAATACTCATATTTATAGTATTTTATAGAGTCAGACTAGTGGACTAGTGAATGCACGGATTAGTGCACCTATTGGTAATGACTATATGCGGAAATGCTGCTCTCCAGGCAAAATGTCTTTCCTAGCACATCTTTATTAGTAAGTGCGGTAATGCTGCTGTCCAGGCAAAATTTCTGTCATAGCACATCTTCATTACTAATTTTGATAAAGCCACGGTGGCTAAGTGCGTAAGATGCTGGCTCGATAATCCAGAGCACGTGTTCGATCCCTGCATTGGTGGAGGAAGTTCATCAGGATTTTCCGACATGGTTTCCCCTTGTCAGAGGTGCAGGAACAAGGACAGTAGTCTAGTCACTCAGATGGGACAAAAAACCGAGGTACCATGTATACATTGGCTTGCACGAAAAGATTCCTTGGCAGTTGGATTCGATATTAGTAGGCCATAGTGCCGCTGCTGGGGCAAAATTTCCCTCATTGCACATTGTATGGTATGTACCTGTCTTCATTAGCCCAGTCGGAGCAGAACAGTAGGACAATAAACCGATTTCATCAGGACAAATCTACATGAGGAAAAACCTACATTTCACAAACTTAGTAATTTGTAACGGGGGGGGGGTTGGATGGCTGAATGGTTAGCGTGCGGGCGCTGTATCATAAAGTCTATCATTGAGTTGACTGTCGTGGTTTCGAATCCCCGGTTGTACGTGACAAGGAGTAGGGTCGCTTGTCCAACCTCCGGTTTTCTCCCACTGCTAAAGACCCCTACGCGCAAGCGAATTATGTAAATAAAAATTAAACTATATGTTAGTCCCGAAATGACCTAGTTTGTGTCGAGTAGACGTTAAACCCCATTTCTCTCTCTCTCTCTAGTAATTAGTAACACACTGGCTAGCAAATGAGGGGTTCAATTTCCGTGTTGGTCGAGAAAAATGAAATGAAATCGGGTTTAATGTCCTACTGTTCTGCTCCTAAACTGAGCTAATGAAGACGAGCATACGCCATACAGTATTCTATGAAGGAAATTTTGCCCAGGCAGCTGCGCTATGGCCTACTCTTATATCAAGTTCCAACTACCAAGGGATCTTTCATGTGCACTCCTGTGTGTACACGTGACCTCAGTTTTTCATCCCTGACTAGACAGCTGTTCTTGTCCGGCCCTCCGTCCTGTATCACTGACAAGGGGAAAACACGCAGGAAAATCTGGATGAACTTTCTCAGCCAATGCAGGGATCGAACACCCGACCTCCAGGCTAGCGAGTCAGCGTCTTACTCACTTAGCCAACGTGATCCCCATGTTGGTCGAGAAAGTTCCCTTTGTTAGTAGTGGTGTAGGACAGAGGACCTCAAAAAAACAGTGTCTAGTCCATCACGTGGGTGTGCACGTAAAAGAACCCTTGACATTTGGAATTTGAAATGAGAGTAGATCATTCATTCATTCGTTTTCTCTTTGTGTGTCACCTACAGTTCGCAACTATTAAAGGAGCTAGATCTCTATTCTTGGGCACTTAGAAATGAAATGAAATGAAATGAAATGGAGTTTAACGTCCTACTTTTCTGCTCCTAACCTGGGCTAATGAAGACAGGCATACGCCATACAGTGTGCTATGAGGGAAATTTTGCCCGGACAGCGGCACTAAGGCCTACTCTTATATCGAATTCCAACTGCCAAGGGATCTTTTACGTGCACGCCAATGTGTACACGGGACCTCGGTTTTTCGTCCCATCCGAACGACTAGACAGCTTTCCTTGTCAGCCCCTCTGTCCTGCATCACTGACAAGGGAGAACCACGCTGGAAAATCTGGATGAACTTTCTCGGCCAATGCAGGGATCGAACACCCGACCTCCAGGCTAGCGAGCTAGCGTCTTACCCACTTAGCCACGTGATCCCCCACTTAGAAATGGATATAAAATGTAATGAAATGAAATGGGGTTTAACGTCCAACTGTTCTGCTCCGAACTGGGCTAATGAAGATGGCCATACACCATACAGTGTGTTATGAGGGGAATTTTGCCCCGACAGTGGCACTACGGCCTACTCTTATATCGAATTCCAACTGTCAAGGGATCTTTTACATGCATGCCAATGTGTACACGGGACCTCGTTTTTTTTTTTATCCCATCTGAACAACTAGACAGCTGTCCTTGTCAGGCTCTTCGTCCTGCATCACTGACAAGGGGAAAAAACGCCGGAAATCTGGATGAACTTTCTCGGCCAATGCAGGGATCGAACACCCGACCTCCAGGCTAGCGAGCCAGGGTCTTACCCATTTTTGTCCCATTTTAATGACTAGACAGCTGTCTTGTCAGGCCCTTAATTGTTAGTATCATGACATTAAACTGACATTTGTTTTACGTTTTACAACTAATATCAGGTTTATGTTAGAAAACTAACGTTAGATTTATGTTAGAAAACTAACGTTAGATTTACGTCAGAAAACTAACGTTAGATTTACGTCAGAAAACTAACGTTAGATTTACGTCAGAAAACTAACGTTAGATTTACGTCAGAAAACTAACGTTAGATTTACGTCAGAAAACTAACGTTAGATTTACGTCAGAAAACTAACCATAAACTAACGGTTAGAAACCTGATGTAAAATTTACGTTAGATTAACGTTAGAATTATAACCAATAATACATATATAATTATTATGTCTGAATTCCGACTATATATCAATTGTTAGAATGTGCACACACTTGTAATGTTATTTAATCAAGAAGTATTCAAAGGGAAAAAAATTGGTTAGTAATCCGTCATAAAGTTTACGTTACATTTACGTCATTTTCTGACGTAAAAGTAACCATAACCATTATGACGTAAAAGTAACGTAAATTTAACCAAAGAATTTTACCATTATCGGACGCTAACCAAAATCTAACCATAATGACGTAAACTTTACGTAAATCTAACCATCAATGTTAAGTGGGTTAATAATCGAAAACAGTGTATATCAATTGGACAAAATAAATCTTCATTTCAAAATATAATTTCCGGTGTACCCCAAGGATCAATCCTTGGACCTTTACTTTTTAATCTCTTTACCTTTTTCTCTTTCCGTAAATTCCGATCTGTTTGCAGATGACACCACCATTTATACCTCTTCTCCGGATATAACATCTCTTAATAATAAACTCCAATTGGAAACCAATAAAATATTACAATGGTGCCAAAATAATGCTATGATTATCAATGAATCAAAAACTAAATCAATGTTAATAGCTACAAACTATCAACTTAAAAATCCATTAAATAAACTTGACATTCAAATCAATAGTAATCAAATTGAAAATGTTTCTGAATTTAAACTTTTAGGTGTAATCATTGATAGAAATTTTTCTTGGAATAAACATACTGAATACATTTGTAAAACACTAAATAAAAAATTGTATCAACTGAAAAAGATAAAATCACTTCTTCCGTCAAACTTGTTAAAATTATTCTATTTTGGCCATTTTCAGTCACATATTTTGGCCATTTTACCTGTAGTAAAACATCCTTAAATTACTTACAGCATGTGCAAAAATTGGCTTTTAAATTAATTAATGATAAACCACTAAATATTTTAACCATTCAAAATCGGTTCACCTTCAATAAATACATCTTACTTTTCAAATTAGTTCATAAAAAATGCCCAAACTACTTAACTAATATTCTCGTTTTTAAAAATACACCTTATACCAATATTAATCGTCGATTTAATATTCCTCAACCTAATAAATCAATATATAAAAATAGTTTAAAATACATTGGACCTTGTCTCTGAAATCATCTACCTACCTCAATTAAAAACACAACTGTACTATCAGACTTTAAGGCGAATATTCTTTTAAACATACATTGACATTCCTAACCTGAGTAAACCTTATGCACATAATTTTTAATTCATAATAGAGAAGGTAGTTAACCTTACTGCATTTTTTTTTTTTTTTTTTTAAATATATATATATATATATATATATATATTATAATCCAAATAGTGTGCATAGGCTAAACGCAGAGTGCTCGATGAATAAATCCAGAGCGAATATAAATAATTAAAAATATGAAATCTATAAGTTCTTTACTTAAAGTTTTATGCGGTACTCCACACTCATCAGAAGAAAAATACAAATGAAGTTTGATTACACGAGGCATGGTAACAACGGTTGACGGGCGTGACGTCAACAGTATACAACAAAACATAACAAATTATTTAGGAAAGATATTACTGAATTATCTAAAACCTGTGTCTTAGATGAACCAAGCTTTAAATATTGTCGACTAGTAAATTTAGTAATGTAGTTTATAGGGTATGGCCTATTGACACAATTTGCATTAAGGTTAACTGGCGGAACAAGGCAATTATAAAAACATACTTTAGTTACTTAGAATATAAAGCAATAAATACAACAAAATGATGTGCTATAGTTTAAAGTTCTGCAGTAAATATTTATGAAGATGCCTGCATGTAGAAACAAGCTCATTTCTTCTATTTAAGGAGGCAAGTTCTGGTTTGCAAATAATGAAGTATTTCTCCCATATGCATAAGTTGCATCTATTTGTGGAGGGGCTGTATGGTTTGGAATTCTTTAAAATTTTCCATGTGATGCTGTAATTTATATTATCGTCTTTAAGTTTCCATATGTATTTACTCAATTCCGTGCAGTTTTTCAGCTTAGTGTTTCTAAAAGAATAAGTGTGGTTATTAAATCTAGTTTTAAAAGGGCCCTCCGTGAGGCCTACATAGGTTTCTTCTGGTTTGTTGTTAGCGGAGACTGTCGCTTGGTATATTACTCACTCTGTCAAACACTTTTTTGGTAAGGGGCAACTGTCGCGATTTCTACAATTACATTTTTCGTTATTTGAGTATGCGTCACTTTTAGCCAGGATTGATTTATTGTGGTTGTTGAAGCTCTGTTGAATATTATTCATTGTACAATAGCTAATTTTGACGGTATTTCGGTTGAATATTTTGTGAAGTTTATTTGTGATTGGGAATTCCTCGTCTAATATTTTAAGGAAAGTTTTACCGACATTTGTCTGTACGTTTAGGCTGTATGGTGGATTGAACCAAATTACATTTCTTTGTCATTTACGGGGTCTGTTGTTGTAGTTTTCTGGTATGCTTGGGGAATAGGTGAGTTGATGATCGTATCTGCTGTTATTCAATGCCGTTTGGTATAGGGGCGCAGCCTTGTCGAATGTTTCTTTGTCACTCGATATTTCATTTAGACGTTTGTTGATGGCATCTGGAATGTTTTTGAGTATACTGGGTGGGTGGTTGGATTTTTTGTTTATATACAGCGGTGAATTGTTTGGTTTGTTGAACGGGGCGTATTTACGATTTTTTATTTTTGACTGTTATGTCCCCTTAACCGTGGAATTGCCCATCTGGTAAAATTACACTATCTTTCTTGAATGGTAAGGTTAATTCATAATGACCATTATCTTTATGTTTAATATTCTCTTGAGCTATCTTAATAAACCTCTTGTCTTCCCAAGATAAACTTGTACAGTCTTCATCTTCCTCTATGAAGTCTAAATTAAACATATCGTTGACTCGAGTAATTAGCTCTTTAACTGTAGTCCGGAATACAAATTGGTCGTTCTTCGCAACTTTGGGCTGTTGACAGTTTAAACCTATCAATAGAGCAATTTTGATATCATCACGATAGGGCATCAGTCTTCACAAGATTCTTTGGAAATGATCCCATTTCTTACAAGATTCTAATCTTGGTATTTGCTCTTTTCTGGCTGGTATTTCTTCTCTGCTGGTATTTCTGACTTTGAATTAAATTTTCACCAGTAATGGTTGATACTTTTAAGTCCACAGGTATACCAGTTATCTTTAATGAGTCAGCAAGGAATTCTATCATAAAACAAGCATCAGACTGTTCATCTATAAGAGCATATGCTATTTCTTGTCTTTCTCTGAAATCGGTGTGGTAAACTTTAACAGGAACAATTTGTGATGAAACATCTAAGCAATCTCCAAATCCCTTGATACAGGTTGAGACATAGCTAGCTTCCGGTTTCTCCTTTACTTCTGATACAGTTCTTTGTCATGTAGACAAGTGGGGTGATTGAGTTTACAATTCTGATAAGTCTTCCTTATTCTGCAGTCTTTCCGAGTGTGACCATAAAAAAGGCAACCATTACAGACACCCTTTTGGTACAATAAATTTCTTCTTTCTGGCAATGGAAGTTTGAGGAACTTCTCACAGGTGCACATATCGGGTTGCTCTTTACAATAGTGATAATAAGGTTTCTTGGGTTGTGACGATTTCTTATCTTCCACAGTTTTTTTTAATTCAGTTTCATCACTTGTAAATGTGGTGGTCTTTGATGTAGATGATTGTGTGGGTATGGTAGATGATGCAAAACTATGATTTCTTCTAGACTGATGTGGCCTTTTATCTAGTTCTTTATCACTATATCTTACACTTCTATCTCTGTATCTAAAAGACTTTATCTTCAGAATCCTTTTGGTACATTGTGGTCATCACCAGATTACATGCTATTCTGACCTCTTTCTCTATAAAATTACATAATACAGCAAACTTGGGATAATGTCTTCCATTTTCTTTTCTACTATTTCATGGTTACTCTTATTTCTACCCTCTCCTGCTATGTAATCATCGACTAACCAACCCCATCTCCCAACGATATGGTTTGGTAATTTTCTTAATATCCTTTTACTTTCCTCAGGATCATTCAAGATTTTTATACGCCCACATTTTCATGTGGCTGTATATTGTCGTCGCCCCTGTCCGTCCGTCCACAATTGTTTGTGAACAGTCTACAGGTCACAATTTTTATCCGATTTCAATGAAACTTGAAATATAGGTTATCACCCTAAGATCTCGGTTCCTTTCGATATTCGTGCATATCGGACCGTAACTTACTGACAGATAAAATGTCCGCCCTTCGTTCTCAAATAGTGTAAAAATATGGTATATCAAGGTTGTGGACCCTATAGAGGTCACAATTTTTTTTCCGATTTTGTTGAAACTTGAAATGTAAGTTTATAACCCAAAGATCTCAGTTCCTTTTGATATTTGCGCATATCGGAACGTAACTTCCTGAATTATGGCTCCTGATTGTACGAAAAATCGCGTTTTTAGCTTGTGGAGGTGGACCCTATAGAGGTCATAATTTTTATCTGATCTAAAAAAACGTATTATTATATCACCGTTACACCCTAAGGACGGCTGAGTTAGAATTTCATGAAAATCCGCCCAAAACTGACAGACAAAATGGTCGCCCCTCGTTCTCAAATTGCGTAAAAATATGGTATATCAAGGTTGTGGACCCAATAGAGGTCACAATTTTTATCCGATTTTGTTGAAACTTGAAATGTAAGTTTATAACCCAAAGATCTTGGTTTCTTTTCGATATTTGCGCATATCGAATTGTAATTGCCTGAATTATGGCCCTTGATTGTAGGAAAAATCACTTTCGTTTTAGCTTGTTTTCTATCCATCTCTCGAAAATGTGGGCGTATCCTGCCTGGCAGCCGCTGGTTAAATATTCATTTTGTTGCATGGCTGTTTTACGGTGCTGAAGAAAATCTGAGAATTTTATTAATCCAGGTCCATCCTATGACGAAATTCTTGGCCAATCTCTCAATTTTCTTTTGTAGGCATCACCAGCTTTGAAATGGTCTCCATATCTGTCATCAAATCTATCCCTGGCACTTTGATAAGTGTCTTCAGTATCCTGTTGTAGAAAACCAAGTATAGCATCCTTGGCATCCCCACCAGTATATCTGCCTAAATAATACAATCTACCAGCAGTTGTGGTTATTCTACTTTCCACAAAAGTTTCATATGATTTGATCCATATGGGATATTGTATTAAATCCCCTTGAAACACTTCCGGTTCAGGTTTGGGCAATGAATCACTATCCCATCTTTTTGACATAAGATTGAAAAGCTTTGTAAGGCTATTATCTTGTTGAACTTCTAGTAATGTGGGTAAAGGTTGATTGGCAAACTCTGTAAGGCTATTATCTTGTCAAACTTCTGGTGGTTGGGGTAAAGGTTGACTGTACTTTGACTTGTGTTTCTAAATAACTATCCATTAAATCTTTATCAGCAGGCCCACCATTTACATACGGCAAAGTTGAATCCATGACAACAGACATATTACATTCTTCTTCTCTATCTATAAATTCAATTACAGACTTATGTTTTCGATAATTCTTCTAGCATTTGCAGTTTCTCTAAATCTTACTGAGATCTTTCAATTTCAGCTTCTTTTTCAGCTTGCAATCTTTTAATTTCAGCTTCCTTGTCAATTTTAAGTTGATGAAATTTCATTTCAGTTTCTATGAGGGTTGCTTTTTTAACCATTTCCGATCTAGTTGAACTAGCAACAGAGTGTTTTGAGTATTTGGATTTGACCAAAGGACCATGTGAAACTCTTGATCTTTTATCTTCTTGATCTTTCTTTTCTTCTCCATCAACTATTGCTACTTCTATAGGATATTTAGGATTTGATGTCATCTTGATCTTGAAACTTTATATCATAGCTTGAAGTATGTGAAATTCCCTAGAAATTCTTGGTATCTTTAAATGAAAATCACCAGGTAGATAACTTGAACTTGATGCGAATTTAATTCTATGAATATCAAGGTCTTATAATTTCGGGCTTGATAGGTATCTTTAGTTCTCTGTAAGAGTATCTTCTTAGTTCTTAACAAAGCAGGTGTCTTGGTATTTCTTGAAAAAGGTAAGTATGTTACAATGCCATGTAATGTATAGGTGTCTTGGTAATAAAATAATTCCATACAAAACAGGCGTCTTAAATTTACATACAAAACCTCAAAACTTCCAATGTTGAAATCGTGGTATAAATCTTATCAGAAACATGTCCCTTTAATGTTAATGAATCAGCCAATCACATGACCCTCGACAATGTTGGAGACAGCTTTTTTTTGATCTAGCATTGAGAATTCTTGTGCAGTGTCACAGATTACTGACAACTGATTTGTCCTTGAAAATATCTAATTTATCAAAACTTTATAAAACTATGATGAATAAATTATTCTTATTAAATCTTCCTCTTGATACTCTGTATTATAAAGTCTGTCATTGAGTCGACTGACGTGGTTTAGAATCCCCGGTTGTACGTGACAAGGAGTAGGGTCGCCTGTCCAACCTCGTGGGTTTTCTCCGGGTCCTCTGGTTTCCTCCCACTGCTAAAGACCCCTATGCGCAAGCGAATTATTGAAATAAAAATAAAAACCATATGTTAGTCCCGAAATGACCTAGTTTATGTCGAGTGGACGTTAAACCCCATTTCTCTCTCTCTCTCCTCTTGATACTGTGAATTTCTAACAATTTCCGTTTTCACACGATTATACAGTTTACTTTTAGGTTAACAGTTCCAAATCCAATCAACGTTGTTTACTGTTCCCTTTATTCCACGACAACTTCTTAAACAGTCTTTTTATACGCCCACATATCGGTTCCTTTCGATATTGGCATGTATCGGATTGTAACTTCATGGATTATGGCCCCTGACTGTATGAAAAATCACGTTTTCAGCTTGTGAACACTGTATTTCGATATTCGCGCATATCGGACCGTAACTTCCTGAATTATGGCCCCTGATTGTACGAAAAATTGCGTTTTTAGCTTGTGGACCCTATAGAGGTCATAATTTTTATCCGATTTAAAAAATCGTATTATTATATCACCGTTACAACCTAAGGACGGCTGAGTTCGAATTTTGTGAAAATCGGCCCAAAATTGACAGACAAAATGGCCGCTGTTCGTTCTCAAATAGCTTAAAAATATGATATATATCAAGGTTGTGGACCCTATAGAGGTCACAATTTTTATCCGATTTCGTTGAAACTTGAAATGTAAATTTATAATCCAAAGATCTCGGTTCCTTTCGATATTCCTGCATATCGGACCGTAACTTCCTGAATTATGGCCCCTGATTGTACGAAAAATCGCTTTCTTTTTAGCTTGTTCTCTATCCATCTCTCGAAAATGGGGGCATATCCTGCCTGGCAGCCGCTGGTTAACTTGTGGACCCTATAAAGGTCATAATTCTTATCCGATTTTGACGAAACTTGAAATATAGGTTTATCCCCAAAAGATCTCCGCTGCTTTCGATATTGGCATGTATCGGATCGAAACTTCATGGATTATGGCCCCTGATTGTACTTAAAATCACGTTTTTAGCTTGTGGACCCTATAGAGGTCACAATTTTTATCCGATTTTTTTTAAACTTGAAATGTAAGTTTATAACCCAAAGATCTCAGTTCCTTTCGATATTCGCGCATATCGGACCGTAACTTCCTGAATTATGGCCCCTGATTGTACGAAAAATTGCGTTTTTAGCTTGTGGATCCTATAGAGGTAATAATTTTTATCCGATTTAAAAAACGGTATTATTATATCACTGTTACACCCTAAGGAAGGTTGAGTTCGAATTTCGTTCTCAAATAGCGTAAAAATATGGTATATCAAGGTTGTGGACCCTATAGAGGTCACAATTTTTATCCGATTTTTTTTAAACTTGAAATGTAAGTTTATAACCCAAAGATCTCGGTTCCTTTCGATCTTCGCGCATATCGGACCGTAACTTTCTGAATGATGGCCCCTGATTGTACGAAAAATCGCGTTTTTAGCTTGTGGACCCTATAGAGGTCATAATTTTTATCCGATTTAAAATTATTATATCACCGTTACACCCTAAGGAAGGTTGAGTTCGAATTTCGTGAAAATTGGCCCAAAATTGACAGACAAAATGGCCGCCGGTCGTTCTCAAATAGCGTAAAAAATATGGTATATCAAGGTTGTGGACCCTATAGAGGTCACAATTTTTATCCGATTTTGTTGAAACTTGAAATGTAAGTTTATAACCCAAAGATCTTGGTTCCTTTCTATATTCGCTCATATCAGACTGTAACTTACTGAATTATGGCCCCTGATTGTACCAAAAATCGCCTTTTTAGCTTGTGGACCCTATAGAGGTCATAATTTTTATCAGATTTAAAAAAACGTATTATTATATCACCGTTACATGCTAAGGACGGCTGAATTCGAATTTCGTAAAAAAAATCGGCCCAAAATTGACAGACAAAATGGCCGCCCCTCGTTCTCAAATAGCGTAAAAATATGGTATATCAAGGTTGTGGACCCTATAGAGGTCACAATTTTTATCCAATTTTGTTGAAACTTGAAATGTAAGTTTATAACCCGAAGATCTAGGTTCCTTTCAATATTTATGCATATCGAATTGTAATTTCCTAAATTATGGCCCTTGATGGTAGGAAAAATCACTTTCGTTTTAGCTTGTTCTCTATCCATCTCTCGAAAATGTGGGCGTATCCTGCCTGGCAGCCGCTGGTCTTTACTTGAATTTGGTATTATCGATGCTCGGCAGCATAGTACAATTTTCTTGACAAAACCATCCAAGTTTTTTACTGTAACGGCTGGAGACCATGCTTTCTTAACTTTACGTCCCCGGTTTGGCCGTGTTGGATATTCAGGCTTACTGGGCTTCACATATAATCAAACGTCGTAATTCTTCATGAAGCACGTAAAAAACTTTGTGATGGCATACAACTTGATAGCAATTAAAAATTGCGCCATGCTCTTCACATGAGACACATGCCTGCCGGTTTTAGTGAAATTATGGATTGACTGATCAAACAATTACTTAATTTACATTATTACGGATGGTGAATGGAATGTGAACAGAAATTTAGATTATGAAAAATCAAACATAATAACATCTCTATCTCCGTAACACATGTTTGTAATATGTTTTGTGAGGAAGAAACTTTATTGCCCCCTGCCTTTCAAAGAAAGCCAGGAACTATTAAAATAGGTCTGTCCGCCCGCCCGCCCGCCCGCCCGCTCGCCGTCCTGTCTGTCATCACACTGTCTGGGACACAATAACTCTCCTTCTAATTAAGCTAGAATGTTCGAACTAGGTGTGGGTGTTTATTAGGTCAATGACTTGATGGGGTTTGAAGATGAGCATATTCTGCTTAGGGTAAGCAGAGATAAGCAATTTGATTGGTTGATGCTTTGGGACGCGATAACTTTAATTCTAATTAAGTGAAAGTGATGAAATTTGGTGTTTCATTACATCAATACCTTGACTAAGTTCAATAAGGAGCATTTTCAGCTTAGGGTAAATAGAGTGATAAGAGAGAGAGAGAAAAATGGGGTTTAACGACCACTTGACACAAACTAGGTCATTTCGGGACTAACATATGGTTTAATTTTATTTACATAATTCGCTTGCGCGTAGGGGTCTTTAGCAGTGGGAGGAAACCGGAGGACCTGGAGAAAACCCACAAGGTTGGACAGGCGACCCTACTCCTTGTCACGTACAACCAGGGATTCGAAACCACACCAGTCGACTCAATGACAGACTTTATGATACAGCGCGCACACGCTAACCATTCAGCCATCCAACCCCCCAAATAGAGTGATAAGATTTGGAGCACGATAAATTTCTGTTAATTTCTTCTGGAGTTATGGCCCTTGTTTCACTTTTTGACCCTTGTTTCACTTTTTTGCACCTTGTGAACGCTCTAACGACAAAAGTTATCAACCGATCTGTATGAAATTTATATGCGTCATTTAAATTAGTAAAACAAAGAAGCCTATTGAATTTCAGCAATTTCCGTTTATTACATCTAATGACAACAGTTATCATCCGATCTGTTTGAAATTGATATGCATCATTTAAACTAGTGACAGGGTTCCCACGGTCCTTGAAAATCCTTGAATATCCTTAAATTTAAAATTTCATTTTCAAGGTCTTGAATATCCTTGAATTTCGCGGAAATAGGAAAATATCCTTGAATTTCAGTTGAGATCCTTAATTTTGTTTCAAATGTCTTCAATTCCTTTTAAATATGAGATTATAACGATAGTTGGTAATGTTTTGGTTATTTTTAAGATGAAAAATTGTAACTTTAGGCTAAAAAATGTCCTTGAAAATCCTTGAATTTGACATATATTTATCCTTGAATATCCTTGAAAAAATGTTTGACGAAGCCGCGGGAACTCTGAGTGAAATGAAGAAGCCTATTGAATTTCAGCAATTTCCGTTAATCACACCGTGAGTTATGACCCTTGTTTCACTTTTTTGTACCTTGTAAATGCTCTAACGACAAAAGTTATTATCCGATCTGTATGAAATTTATATGTATCATTTAAATTAGTAAAACGAAATCAAGACGAACAAGCCTATTGAATGTCAGCAATTTCCGTCAATTAAGTCTAGAGTTATGGCCCTTGATTTACATTGTTGAACTTTGTGAACTTTCGAACAACAAAAGTTATCATCCGATCTGTATGAAATTTATATGCATTATTTGAATTAGTAAAACGAAAAAAGCCTGTCGAATTTGAACAATATCTGTAGATTGCTTCTAGAGTTACGGCCTTTGTTTTAGTTTTTAGAACCTTGTGAACCTTCAAACAACGAAAAGTATAATGTCATGTGTATGAAATTGTCTATTAAATTCCCCTAATTACCTACAAAAGAATAAATGTGACAACCCTTGTCGACTTCTCTGACGATTTAGCTGCTGTGGGCGTATGTTTTGTTGCCTGGCAACCTATCTTTGATAATTACTGCCAGAGTTATGGCCCTTGATCACTTTGAAAAATCTTGTGGACGGTCTAGAGGTCAAAGTTAATATCTGATTGACTTCAAATTTATACACAGTGTTTAAGGTCATGAGACGAAGAATCCTATCGATTTCCAGCGATTTCCGCTAATTGCTGCCAGAGTTATGGCCCTTGATCACTTTGAAAAATCATGTGGACCCTCTAGAGGCTAAAGTTAATATCCGATTGACTTTAAATTGATACACAGTGTTTAAGGTCATGAGACGAAGAATCCTATTGATTTTCAGCGATTTCCGATAATTTTTGCCAGAGTTATGGCCCTTGATTACTTTGAAAAATCTTGTGGATGCTCTAGAGGCAAAAGTTAATATCCGATTGACTTTAAATTTATACACAGTGTCGTTTAAGGTCATGAGACAAAGAAGTCTATTCATTTTCAGTGATTTTCAATAATTACTGCCAGAGTTATGGCCCTTGATCACTTCAAAAAATCTTGTGGATGCTCTAGAGGCTAAAGTTAATATCTGATTGACTTTAAATTTATACACAGTGTCATTTAAGGTCATGAGACAAAGATGTCTATTCATTTTCAGTGATTTTCGATAATTACTGCCAGAGTTATGGCCCTTGATCACTTCCAAAAATCTTGTGGATGCTCTAGAGGCTAAAGTTAATATCTGATTGACTTTAAATTTGTACACAGTGTTTGGGGTCATGAGACGAGGAATCCTATTGATTTTCAAAGATTTCCGATAATTACTGCAGAAGTTATGGCCCTTGATCACTTTGAAAAATCTTGTGATGTTCTAGAGGCTAAAGTTATCATCCGATTGACTTCAGATTGATACACAGAGTTTAAGATCTTGATACTAACAAGTAAATTTTTATGACTTGAACTGCTAAATCCATGATATTAAAAGTTTTGTATACTAAGCGTTAGCATGGGGCAGAACTTTATAGAAAATTCTAATGGTTTTCTGATAATTACTTCATGAGTTTTTACTCTTAATCAGATTTTAGTGTATTATAAATGTTTCATTACCGAAAAAAGTATGCGACAACACTTGTTGACTGCCTGGACGATTTAGATGGTGTGGGCGTATGTTTCGTTGCCTGACAACCTATCTTTGAATTGCTTCTTTGACTGAGCAACAATATGTGAGTTCCTTGCTAGCTTCATTCACAAAGTTGCTGGTTGGTGAATATTCGTTGTCTGACATTCATTTCTGGTGATCAAAACAAGCATTTGGCTCCCAGTTTTTACTTTTTCATTGTTATTAATAGACTACAGTAGAGGACCAAGTTTAAATCATGAAAAAAGAAGACGGAAAATGGAGAATACAAATCACGAATTTTGGTTTTACATTCAAGCAGAATTAATTAAAATGAAAGATATGGTAAAAGATAATTATTATGTAAAAAATAAGCTGGATAACATTTTAGAAACATCTTTTGATTATCAAAAGTAAGTCAAATTTTTTATATGCCCACACTGTTGATTCAGTTTATATTGCCATCGCTAATACTAGGGTATGAAATCATTCTAAGGCCCCAAAAATTAAAAGTTCTGATTTCCGTTAACCTGAATACTCTAAACCTACTGGATTTGTAAAAATGCCTATATTATTTGTTGTTATAAATGAATATAAATGTCATCTTTTTTTTATACGCCTACATTGAAATGTGGTCGTATATTGTTGTCGCCCCCGTCTGTCCGTCCGGCGTCCACAAGTTAATATCCGATTGACTTTAAATTTATACACAGTGTTTAGGGTCATGAGATGAAGAAGCCTATTGATTTTCAGCGATTTTCGATAATTATTGTCAGAGTTATAGCCCTTGATCACTTCAAAAAAGCTTATGGACGCTCTAGAGGTCAAAGTTAATATTCGAATAACTTTAAATTTATGCACAGTGTTTAAGGTCATGAGACAAAGAAGCCTATTGATTTTCAGCAATTTACGATAAATACTGCCAGAGTTATGGCCCTTGATCACTTTGAAAAATCTTCTGGACGCTCTAGAGGCTAAAGTTAATATCCGATTGACTTTAAATTTATACAGTGTTTAAGATCTTGAGACGAACAAGTATATTGATTTTCAAGAATCTTTATGACTTGAACAGCTTAATCCATAATGTGAAAAGTTTTGTATACTAACATTAGCACGGGGCAGAACTTTATAAAAACCAAACAAATTCTAATGGTTTTCTGATAATTACTTAAAGGAGCTAAATCGCTAATATTTGGGACCTAGAAATTGACACAAATTGACGCATCTAATAATGAAATATGAATGTATATAAAATGATTTACATGCAATCATTTCCGTTTTTACTCTAATTTCAAATCAGCTATGTTCGGCGTAATACGCCAGATGTCTCAATGAAATGGCAATCTCTAGCGTCCCGTTATTCCAGTCTACGCCGATAGTATTTATTGCGCATGCTCTCAGGATAAGAATATGGCCTCACTGTTTGACAGGATTTGTGGAATGTGTCTAGCCTCGTTCTTCAATTCTCTGGAACTGAAACGCATTATGGTACACGATTCGTGTACCAATGGTAAAATGTTTATTTTGTCTTAAATATTTGATATCAGAAGCCCATCCTTTTCCGGTAAGATCACAACATCAACGTTGATTTAAATTAACAAATAATTCGTGTTTTCAATGTCGAAGACTTTGGATGATATTGAGTTAGAGACTTAGCTACTCTAATGAGTTGTTACTCTTAATCAGATTTTAATGTATTATAAATGTTTTATTACCGAAAAAAGTAAAAATATGTGACAACTCTTGTTGACTACCCGGACGATATAGCTGCTGTGGGCGTATGTTTCGTTGCCTGGCAACCTATCTTTGGGTCTGCGTTTACCGCTCAAAATGTTTACATGAGATTGCTAACTGTCATGAAAATCTTAACTACAGGTTTTGTATAGATTTACCCCTGCACATTCTGAAAACCTATAATCCACAACTTTTGTTGGCCCCCGCCTTTCGAAGAAAGCAGGGGACTATTAAAATGGATTCGTCTGCCTGTCTGCCCATCCGTCTGTCTGCCCCTCCGTCTGTCTGTTCGTCACACTTTTTGGGACACAATAACTCTCTTTCTAATTGAGCTAGAATGTTCAAACTTGGTGTAGGTGTTTATTAGGTCAATGCCTTGATGGAGTTCGAAGATGAGCATTTTGTGCTTCGGGTAAGCAAAGATAAGCAATTTGATTGGTTGATGCTTTGGGACATGATAACTTTAGTTGTAATTAAGTGAGAGTGATGAAACCTGGTGTATAGTTCAATACATCATTACCTTGACTAAATTTGATAATGAGCATTTTCTGCTCAGGGTAAGCAGAGAAATAATTTGATAGTAAATAACAGAAATAATGAATTTCATACACATACCAATGCATACATACAAGATGAAATTCTGAGAACTGAACAATTGTGTGAATAGGCTATCTATATACATTTATTTTTGGTATCTTCAGATTTGCAACATATCATAACCGGATTCCTGATAAAAAAAACATATAATTCAAACGTCAACCTGACTGTTTCACGAATTGTCTGTGTCAAGGCGACTGCAGTTCGGTTGCTTTATTTAAAAAGATAACTGATATTAAACTATACAATTGACTGCGCTATATCCGTTTGAGGTTGCCCAAGTCAGAAAAGGTAGTTTGAGATAAAGCAAGTTAAAGATATTGTTATGTTCTAAAACAAAATCACATAGCAACCACGCCGTATATTTGTTAATTTTTGTTTAATATTTCTCTCGGTGTTATAATTTAGAATGAAAGAGTATAGACCATACATTAGTAATGTAGGTCTTGTGTATTAAAACTTTTATGGGAATAAATTCTGTTAATCTCACCACTTAATTAGCACCTTTGTGTTAGTGCTCAGTAGATTGTGAATGTTGATTGGGTAATTGAGTTTAGCTTCTTGATTATTATGTTTTGATAGCTGTATGGATTCAATTTGGAATCACAGCTAAACGTATATTCTGTTACCTTCGTAACATGACTCAAGGTTTTGCGTCTGTTTTTTTTTGAGGTACCGTAATGGTATCAGAATCTGAACCCTAGATAGAATAATAAACGTAGCCATGATACCACTATGGGCCTCGCCGGGTGTCTGGACCGAAAAATTTTATGTATTGTATGGGTTTTAAAACTTGTTTGTATTTGTTAAAATTGGGATTATCGATAATACTTTGGCCACATTTATAAACTAGAGATTCACGGCTTCACAACGATGCCAAGTATTACTTAATATCTATTTTTGAAATATAGTCAGAATGGCCAGCTCTTTTTCTAAATCTTAGTATTGAACATCCTTTACGTTTCAATATTCCAGACCCACTGGTTGATGGCTATCTTAAAATTTTGTGGTTTAGTTAACAGGAATAGAGATGGGAAGAACGGGAAAGAACATATACAAGTAGACGAGGAGATATTAAAGCTTTTAATAGAGCGCTGCCATTGCTCCGTTGATGATAATCTTTACGAGGAAAAGATTGTCACAATAATGGAAATGCAAGAAATGAAATGAGGTTTCATGTCCTGGGCTTATGAAGACTGGCATATGCCATACAGTGTGGCAGCACTATGGCCTACTCTTATATTGAATTGCAACTGCCAATTGACCTTTTACGTGCACGCCAATGTATGTACAGGATCTTTGTATTTTGTCCCATCCGAACAACAAGTCACCTCTCCTTGTCACGCCCTCTGTCCTGCACCACTGACAAGGGGAAACCACACAGGAAAATCAAGATGAACTTTCTCGGCCAATGCAGGGATCGGACACGCGATCTCCTGTCTAGCGAGCCAGCGTCTTTATTTTTATCTTACCCACTTAGCCACCGTGGCTCTCCGAAACACAAGAAAAGTCTACAACATACAGAAGCGAATTTACGAACAAGCCGGCGTCACTATAGTGTACGTAGAAGTAAAACGGTGATTTATTTTATGGAAGAGTTGCAAAATTGATTATGTGGATTGGGTTGGTAATCTTGTGCTCTGTGATAAATCATTTTACTATTATGTAAGAAAAGAAAATATGAATTCAAAGAACTAAATCAAACTTCGGTTTTTATCCGCACCTCACTTGCATGCATACCAAGATGATAAATCGTGGATACTCTCTCTCCCTCTCTGGATAGCCATAACGTGGATGGGAATGCTGTGGCAGTCTTCATGTAATTTTATGAATTGTTTTTAATTGAATGAATGATGTTTTCAAAAGATAATAAAATTAACTGCCAAACCACTCATTATCCGGTCAGGTAGCACATTTTTGTGCGTAGAACTTTCCGCGGTTCAATTTATGATTTTTTGTATTTCAATCTTTATAGTTTTATATTCAATAGTTATTCTTTTAAAGTAAATAAAATAAAGTGCCAAACAATTTGTTACCCCATCGGGTAGCGCATTCATGCGTAGAACGTTTGGCATTGTATATTATACCATAATATGTTATTACTATTTTCATCGTTATAAATATTGTTTAAAAATTGTAGTTATAAAAGCTAATTTCTCAAAGGTAAAAAGATATTCACACGACTCTTCTGTGCTCATAATTTCAGCTTACATATTTGTTTCAATAAAAGTAGTGAAAATATATTTACTTTGTTCTTTCTTAACCATTAGTTTTCATTCCAAATTGAATCCATACAGATATCAAAACATAATAATCAAGAAGCTAAACTCGATTACCCAATCAACATTCTTAATCTCCTGAGCACTAACACCAAGGTGCTAATTAAGTGGTGAGATTAACAGAATTTATTCCCATAAAAGTTTTAATATACAAGACCTACATTACTAATGTATGGGCTATTCTCTTTCGTTCTAAATTATAACACTGAGAGAAATATTAAACAAAACTTAACAAATATATGGCGTGCTTGCTAGGTGATTTTTTTTTTTTTAGAACATAACGATATCTTTAACTTGCTTTTCCTCAAACAACCCCAAACGGATATAGCTCAGTCAATTTTATAGTTTAATATTAGTTATCTTTTTAAATAAAGCAACCGAACCCTGAATAAGCTTGTGCACGCTTTTACATGTATAAATAGAATTGTTACTTTGATCAAGAAGGCGTTAATTGATTGCTGACCCCGTGCTCTGCACGGACACTTCATGAAACGATAAGACACGAAGTCTGAAATGGTCGGGTTGATGTTTGAATTATATGGGGGTATTTTTTTTATCAGGAATCAGGGTTATAATATGGTTCAAATTTGAAGTTACCAATAATAATGTAAATATATATTCACACGATTGTTCAGTGCTCAGAATTTCAGCTTGGTATGTGTATGAAATTCATTATTTCTGTTATCTACTATCATATCATCTGTTTCAATAAATTTAGTGAAAACAGATTTATGATATTTTTTAACCATTAGTCGTGATTTCAAATTCAATCAATACAGATAAAATCACACCTACCCCAAAACATGCGCCAATCCGCATGTAACGTGAATAACTATAAATTGTAAATCAACTAATAATACACATTGTGCCGTATTCTACTTAAATTGTAAATCAACTAATAATACACATTGTGCAGTATTCTACTAAGGGCAACCGTTGTAGGTTCATTCTTTCATTACTGGAGTTTTACTTCCACCGGGAACGGGTACAAATAGTGTGACGAATCAAACCTTTCCACTGAGCACTTAAATGCATATTTAAATACGAAGGTGTCTATAAGTTGATCTGTCCAGCCCATCTTCGGTGTATTTTGCACACTAAGGTGGTAATCAAAATCGCTGACAAATAATCCGATTCGAAAATATTAATAAATAATTAATTGTTTATTCAGGGAAAGTCACAATTTAACCAATACTAATCACTTATTTGTAAAACTCACCAGCAGTTTATATAGTTAATGATTTTACGCTCTACTGGTGTCTGGTCCAGTTACTGACATAGATCAAAGATAACTGGCGGTTTCACTCAGATAGAGAATGGAAGCTCCAATAGTGACGCGTTGTTAATTAGTCACGCATTTGCCAATTTCTATGGCCCATAACAACTGCCATTTAAAGAAAAAATAAATAAAGCAGATAATTTATACGTTACAATTTAATTAAAACGTTTAATTATGAAGGCATATGCATATCAATAATGTAATAATAAATAATGATTTTGCTTGTATTTTTGTCTTGTCTATTTTACTTGTGTGTTTGAACATTTCTCTGATTATAATATAATGGCTTGGGCTGTTTTTGTTATTATTTATTATTATTATTATTTAATACATTTATATAGCGCATCTTTCACCGAAGTGTTCACATGCGCTTAACAATAACAAAGTAAAATACAATTTATAATAAAAAAGAAGTTCCTAAAAATTCAATTTATAATAAAAAGAAGTTCCTAAAAAATAGTTCCTAAAAATAAAAAAGTAAGAAGAGAGAGACAATGTAGAAATGATATAAAATCAGTAAAAAGCGTGTTTGAATAAATGATTTTTCAAGTGCGATTTGAATGTAATGATGGAAGGTGTTTTCCGAATAAAATAAGTTAATTTATTCCAAATTAACGGTGCATAGAATGAAAAGGCCTTCATGCCATAGGATGCTAGTTTGGCAAGAGGTTGTACTAACAGTAAATCGTCACTACAGGACCTTGTGTTTCTCACCGAAATGCGGATTTGTATCAATTCAGATAAGTATGGAGGTGCGAAACCATTGAGACATTTGTATGTGATTAACAATATTTTAAAATCAATTCTGAATGATACAGGAAGCCAATGAAGGGTGTAAAGAATTGGAGTTTTTGTAGTTTTGAAAGTAGCTTATCCGGTAGACCAGTTAACAGGGAGTTTAAACAATTAAGACGTGAAATCACAAGAGATTGAATTAAAGTTTTAGTAGCATCAACAGATAAATATTAATGTATTATGCTGATATTGCTCAGATTATAATAGCCATTCTTACAAATATTATTAACATGATTTTCCATTGTAAAATGTGAGTCAAAGATGGCTCCTATGTTTCTTGCAGTTAGTGATGGGGATATAACAGTTTTACACACACGAATTGAAGGATCAGAGTCAACTTTACTAAGCACATTTTTAGAACTAATTTGTAGATATTCAGTTTTGTCATCGTTTAATTTAAGAAAGTTTGAAGTCATCCAATTTTTAATGTCATCTATGCACAGTTGGAGTTTTGACTTTGAAAAAAATTAGATGCTTGTCAACAGAGGGTTTGAATGATAGATAAATCTGAGTATCGTCAGCGTATAATTGAAAACACAGCCCATGTTTACGTACTATGTCTCCAAGGGGTGAAGTATAAAGACTAAACAGTATCGGTCCCAGAACTGATCCTTGCGGAACGCCACAAGAAAGAATGGTTTTGGGTGAAGCGTGATCACCAACTATAACTGTTTGATCTTGGTTTGTTAGATACGAAGTAATAAGTTCAAGAGCATTTTCATTGATTCCAAACATATTCTGTAGTTGATTTAGGAGTATTAAATGGTCAACAGTGTCGAAAGCTGCTGTTCATTTGAGATACTAACTGAAATTTCCTATGATAAACAAAATAAATTGTATACATGTTAATAAAATATCAAGCTTTATTCAAATGAGATGATAGAGAAGTAAAACATACGTTTATGTCATTGCAATAAGACCAACACTGAAAAGACCACAGTATGTTGTCCTGGAATAAACTGTAATGGGTAAAAATAGTCACACTCCATCCAACTATTTCAGCTAATCCATTAACAGTGTCGCCTTTCGGTCTGAGATCAAAGAGCAATTTCATGTGAAAAGCATGCTCTCCGGATAGTATAAATTCTATAATAAGGATGAGACTGAATCCACAGTACCTGTGGTTTATCAGGGCCGTGGAGTATAGTAAAGCTATTTCATACAATCGTAAACGATTGGAATATTAAGTTATGTGTTTAAATTTAGCTGTTCTTGTAATACCCATATTTCCATAGGTCGGTATTGTGTATGCAAAGACAAGCTTGTTACACAAAGTGTGATGGAATCAGAGCATACCAGAAGATGTTCGACGATCATCTCCATGTGTTGGAGGCGGACGTGAGTCCCTATTATTAAACATGATTAGTGTTATTTGGTATGTGATTTATCTATTTTTATATAGTGATGGAATTCTGTTTCCTTGGATAGCCCTATTTACGACCCTGGTAAGAAATACATTTTTAAAATATAACGGCGACGAAACTTACAGGTTATCATTAATTGCGAGATTTTTTTTTTTATAATTGTGTTTTCAAAACAGATTAGATCATCTGATATCAATAGAGATTAGAATATATCGGATAATCAAATGGAGGTTTGGCAGGATATCGGCAGTAACGATATTCGTGCAACCGATTTTAATACACACGCATTTATAGTTCAGTGGTACCACAATAATGTTAACAAATGAAACCCTTAAAGCGACAAGAAATATAAATAACTGCAGCCATACAATGGTACGCATTATAAAACATGTATTCTTCGAATATTGTCAGTACTGAACAAATTCTAATTATTCTACGGTATATATCCACAGGTGACGATGTCGTGGCGATTTCATTACCACCTAAATGAATAGACACGGTCTCCAGTTTCCTCCCACTGCTAAAGACCTCTATATGAAAATTATTGAAATATAGACCCTGTGGTGTCTAGCTATCACGTTAATATTCATATTACTGTACAATGGGAGATAACTCCATTCTAAATGTTTATTGATCATGTGACATGTATGACGTATTAAGAAAGTTCCATGGCATGTTTCAACCATGTTGTAAGCTTGTCAAGGATGATGAATAAAATCTATCGTAATCTTCAGAACAGTATGGTGTTCATTCCATCCACACTACATATTTGGCGACGTGTGATTTAAGAATCTATGGTTACAAGAATTAGTCATGTCAGAGACTTCATCTATACAAGAAATGTACAATTTCAGCCTACACATTTGTCCACTTCGATTCATTTACACATGCCATTCCTGCCTACACCAGATAATCCTTCATTCCATGGGAACGTTTATTTACGAATTGCATAATTGCTTCCGCAGCGGAACGGAAGAAAGCTATTCTACTCAATTCCTTAGGAGCAGAAGGCCAACATATTTTTTATACTTTACCTGATTTCAATCCAGAAGATGATCACTACAGTGATGATGTTTATGAACATGCCATGAATAAATTACAGTGCCATTTCAAATCTAAAATTAACATAGTTTCCGAACGATACAGATTTTGGCAACGTGCACAGTTTCCAAGAGAGCTCGTTACGTGACCTTGCCTCAACTTGTTAATTTGGTACATTTACAAATGAAATGCTATGTGACCAATTGGTTGAAAAAACAACTCTTCTAGAATTCGAGAGAGACTTTTACTCGAACCAGATCTGAGCCTCGACAAAGCAATTGAAATTGCTCTTCAAGTTGAAACTGCAAGCAAAGTCTTTTAATTGTCCTACACATACACCTACAACTTCAACGAGTTCACAGATTGACTTTACAAAGTCGAAATCAAGATTTAAAGTCGTAGTAAACAAGGGATAGGATTTTGCCCATATATTCCGGACTTGTCTGACGCTATTTTCCAAACGCCCAAAATTGTTCGACCGGGAATATGCCCAATCAGACATCAAGACGTGAATAATATTCAAAATTCCAAAATTAATATAGTGTACTGAGTGTATAACTACCACTCAACCCGATTATCGTTGATAATAGGCTGGATTGATTAGGTAATTAAGTAATCAACGTATTTATCGTGTTATACCGTCTATACACCTACCTTGATTAACTACTTAATCTGCCAAGATTGACTGACTTAATCCTTTGTCGGACGATTCATCAATCTAATCTTAAACAGAAGTCATTGCTTCCCCTTTGTCGGACTATTCATCAATCCAATAAGAGTGATTATAATTTTAATCCACGTGTTTAACTCATGGTTTCTCCATTGGCGGACATTTTAATCGCATTGATGTGAGCCGACAGCATCTATAAAGTAGTCATAGATATCGGAAGAGTATATAACAGGGCTTCCACTTCAGAATTTTCCTAGCCGGTCATTTTTCACGTGGAGAAAGTGGTGCTATTTTTAGCACATAATAAGAAGACACAAAACAACATGATATTCAAATGTCGATCGGGTTTAATTGGGTCAAGGACAGTTGCAAAGAAATTTAATCTCACGTCGGCATTTATACCCACCCACCCCCTCAATAAAGGAACACATGTAATCAATTATCGTTTATTTATTTATTTATATATGAAAAAATATAACAACAAGAAACATTCATTCATCGCAAGTACACTATTTTCTTACTTTATTTACAACATCACCCGTATACATGTATACGCCTCGTATCTCTAATGGAACTGTTGTGGTATAACATCTTTAAATAGTCGATCTTCGTGTTCATGTGACGTTTTATGGTCACCGGAGGCAGTGTGCTCAACCAGAGCCGACTTTCTAAAATTCTGGGAACCAATCACAAAACTATTCTTGGCGTTATGTTTCTGACAACAATCTTTTAATTAACCTGTGCGTACTGCGTATGTGACGAGTTAGACTGTTGACTATTTCTCCATACACGGCGAAAAGTAGTTCGGAATGATTAATGCATTTAAATAATTTAAAGTCATTCAATGTACAAAAATTAATAACATACTTTTAAAACTTATAAATATATTAACTCGTATTAATATTTGGGGAGCTCAAACAATATCGTTCTAGTATAAAGACGAGAGTATCATCGTCGAAACGTTGCATGTTAATAAACCAGTGATTGTTATTCCATAAATAGTGTTAGTGTGTTACTGTATAATTACTAAATGCCACTTAAAGAAGTTCTGACACATCGATATGGAGATGAGGCAATCAAATTAGTTAACAGTGTGGGTAAAACTGAAGGGAAGTATCATAGAGTTTGTAATAATTTGACCTTTTTATTGCGATGTCGTGACAAACAGCTTATACCTAATGGTTTACGTCTTAAGCCACCAGTTAAGTCGAAAGCAGCCTTGAAGATTTTGGATAAAGCCAGCCACTCACTACTTAGGGAAAGGATTCAACATCTTAGGAATGAGAAACAGCGCATCAACATCTTGAAACACCAGCACCAACTTGAATTAGAAAACAAATTAAACCCAGATGACTTTCGAGCTCTCCGTGACAAACAGACCCATGCCAATGAAGCACTGAATAAGAAGATTAGAACGAAGCAGTGTAATAAATTCCAAAGTCTACTACTAGCTGGAAATAAGAAAGATAACCAACTAACCAACCAAAAAGTCAATGAATACATCTCAAAGACAGTCGTGAACCTGAGTGACAAGCAACTCACAGATGACCAGATTTCTTTACTTTCAAAGGGTCTGAATTATGCACCAGTACTCCAGCGGAAAAACAGTGACACCTTCATCACCAACATAGAACGAGGAATACGTCAACTAGCCCCAGGGGGGAGAACGGAATACCTGCGCCACCAGATCACTGAGTTACTATCAAAATCCAAACCACAGAAGCCTAACCTGACCAAACCACAGCGAGATGCTATCAATGAACTAAAGACAGATGACACCATCACCACAGTAGGAGCAGATAAAGGCAAGGCCACAGTCATCCTTAACAAAACAGATTACAATACCATAGTTGACAGCTTACTCCAAGATAAAACTACATACAAGAAACTACGCAAAGACCCCACCAATACTCTATCTAATCAACATTTTAGCCATCTCAAAGAATTGCGAACTTTAAACCAAATAACAGATGAGACTATGTACCAGATGAGAGTGATGCATCCACGCCCACCTTATGCCAGAGCCACAATAAAAATACACAAAGAACCCATTAAAGCCCGCCTATTAGTCTGTTCCAGAGAATCGGTCTTCTACAAAACAGCGCAGTACATGGTCAAGTTATTATCCCCACTAGGTAAATCTGCTGACTCCTTTATCAAAGATTCGGCAGACTTCTGTGAGAAAATCAAGGGTTCCCAACATGTAGGTAAATTTATTTCATACGATGTCATCGACCTTTTCACAAACATCCCAAGAAATGAAGCACTGCAGGCACTGAAACTAAGAATTAATGACCTAGAAACCCCACTAAACACTAAGCTAAGTACAGATAACATCATAACCTTAATAAATAAATGTGTAAGCTCGACATATTTCAGTTGGGGTGAAGACATATATGAGCAAGTTCAAGGACTCCCGATGGGAAGCCCCCTCTCCCCACTAATCACTGAAGTATATATGACTCAACTGGAGGAAGAAGCACTACGTACATCACCAATAATCCCTCTAAGTTGGCATAGAAAGGTCGACGACGTATTCGTGATGATCAGAGAAGAAGACAGCCCACAACAACTACTGGACCACCTCAATAACCAAACAGAGAGGATTATGTTTACGATGGAAAGTGAAACTAATAACCAATTAGCCTTCCTTGATGTTCTGGTGAAAAGGGTAGATAAGGATATTACCACCACAGTCTACAGGAAGCCCACCCACACAGACCAGTATATACACCATTCATCAAACCACCCCAGTCAAGTTAAGAAAGGCATCATTACAACCCTGACACGTCGCGCCCTTAAAATATGTGATCCCCCACAAATAGAAGCAGAATTACAGCACATGAAAGATGTTTTCATCCATTTCAACCAATATCCACCTGAAGTGGTAGAAAAGATTATCTCCGCTACCATCACTAAACATCAGAAGGCAGTTAACCCCCCACCCAAACCTGAGACAGCAGTTAGAATATCCATTCCGTTCATAGGCAAGACATCATATGAAATAAGAAGATTACTTAGCAGAGCAGGGATTGACGCTAGTTTTACCACGGGACCCACAATCAAACAACTGATAAAGGCTAACGGGAAGAACCCCCCATCAAACCCTCCACCACCAAAAGGATGCATATACAAACTGACCTGCTCGTGTGAAAACCAGTATATAGGAGAAACTAAAAGACCGTTGAACATCAGAATTAAGGAACACCAATCGCTATCCAAATATAACCAATCCGCAGTCGCTGAACACTTGCGAAACAATAAGAAACACAGAATGCAATGGTCCAAAGTAGAAGTGATGAACGCGAACCAGCATGTTAAGAAGACAAGGAAAATCATGGAAAGTATTCAGATCCGACGACAAAAGCCGGCCCTTAACAGAGATGTAGGAGTCTATCTCCCCCACGCATACGATACAATAATTTTCCAGTAATACATTTTGTTAATATGATTGTTGTTACATTCTCACTTAATTTATTCAAATAATTATCATATATCGGATTAACTCCAGATTACTTTTCATTATTATTATTATTATTTATAACATTCAGAATCATTACTTTAATTAATCATATATAAGAACTAGTGCTTCGTACACTATCTAACATCCGCCATTATTATAAATTAAACTTCAATGTTATTAAAATAATAGTTAATGTGTGTTATTGTACACCCAATGAATGCTTAACACCTATTTGTATCATTGTAATAATACTGATCACTAATTAGGCTTATTCCTGCTTTATAGATATGTAATTAATTATGGCTTCGGTACATTGTAACAACTTAAGGCTTTATCATCATCGCTTTGATCAGTGCTAGTTATATATAAGGTCTATATTTATGGCTTCTTTTTTACTGTATATAAATACTTGATGTTTTACATATATGTTATCATTTGCTTGATAAAGACGAGAGTATCATCGTCGAAACGTTGCATGTTAATAAACCAGTGATTGTTATTCCATAAATAGTGTTAGTGTGCTAGTATTTTCACTCGATAACATGTAAATATAATTGCATATGTATCAAAATGGCGGCAAGCGTAAAAAGTTCATTGTGTCAAGTAAAGTAACGTCAATCAGTTGTTACATAAAAGAAAACAAAAGGATTAAAAACACACCCGACAATATGTCTTGTGTAGGAATATTATATCTTAACCACGGGAATGTTTGTGACAAGATTTTAAGACAGACTTTGTTTTTCGGAAAGGAACTGTCTTCCTCGTGGGCTGATGTTGAAGAAGGGAGGTCGGATTCATTGACGACAATGTTATCATCTCGCTTTCTTTTGTTATTCTGAGAGGTTTGGAATTTCAACATTTTGAAAGGATGTAAAGCATGCTAACATTTCTGTTATATATATCATTCGCATGATTAACTCTAGTTATCAAGTGAAGACATCAAAGTAAAGTTTTTAATTTGTTGTTTGATGTTGATACAGTAAATATGGCTGCATGAACGATGAAAGTCGGCAAATATGCTGTTTTAAGAATGGTTACACAGTACTAATTAAAAAACAAAACTCGGTTAATTAAAGTGATTAAATGTTAAGCTTTTAATCTGTTTGATGTAGAGCCTCCGTTGATTGTGATTAGAGCAATATACACAAGTATAATTAATTGGCAGTGGTTTCCATTCGTGGATTACTGAACACTGTTCATTTCATTATACCTGACGGTTTACATCACAACACAAACGGAAATACTTCGTATCCCGGGATTTTATGATTTAGCATAAAATATGCTATTTTTCCGGCGTGCAAAATGACCTACAGGCCTGATCCGTTTTCGGTCATTTACCAGAGCCCTCACGCCGCTGTGAGGGATTTTTTTTATCCGTTATTTCCTTGCATCTGTAGCCATTCCAAGCAGGGGCGCAGATCACCAAAAATTATTGGTGGGGACAGTCCATGTGCGGGCGACTATTGGTAAAGAGAGGGGTTGGGGGGTCCTCCCCCGAAATTTTTTGAAAACTAGACGCTCTAAAGAGCACTCTGTGGGTATTTTCAGTAACATTTTCTGGCAAACATTTCTAATCCCTGAGGCAGCAAATGATACGAAATCTAATCTAAAGACAAATCTTCAAGCCACCGTTCACGATTTATTCTCTCTTGTACACTACAACACTAGAAATATGTACACTACAACAACTAGAAATATTTACACTACTGATATTCCAGCTCCGCCATTCCCAGTAGTGTTCGAAGACTACGTAAAGTCTTTGAGCAAAATGTGTATTCAATTGGATACACAAATGTACAGGCCTACAAATCTTTACAATGCAGTGTAGATCCTAATAACAATTTAAAGAATATTTTCTTTAGAAATTTATAAGTGTTCATATAGAGTCGGGCCCGTAGGCTGGAAGCAAGGTGGGCGGGTTCGTTTGTGAAACAAAAGTACCGACTATATAACCGAATTTTTGTTACAAAATGGTGTCTAAATATGCATTCTCAGAGATTCTGAGTTGTTTTTACCAATAACAAAATAGTTCAGAGAGCAATTTTTTAATCGAAAAATAAAAATTCAATAAAGTGTTTAATATATTTAAAAACTTAAAAAACAGTACACTTATATCCACTCTGCCCGTTTCTTTTCCCTTTGTCTTCTTTCTGAACGGAACATGACAGGTTTTAAAAATGTCTTTTCCGATAAATTTCCTAAATTTCCTAAATTTCTAAACCATCTTCAAAACAGCAAAAAAATTTCACTTACTTGTAATAATAAGTACACGATTCTTGGCTCAGCTTACTGGACTCTAAAAAATAGAGGGTTCGAGTCTTAAATTTTAGATTTAATTGCCTATATTCCATAGAGAGAGATAGAAACCAGTCTTTAAAAATACATTCATTTAGTATGACAGCAAATCTAGCAATGAAGGGTTCCCCTGATATACAAACTAAATCCTTTAGTTAGGTGATTTATCATCCAGTATACCAGATAAAAACAAAATCTCAGCTATTCCTTAACCCTTTAATACCCAGCGTATCAGATATGCACACCTACATGATATACATATTATTATAATCCCTATGGAATATTTTTATACGCCCACATTTTCATGTGGACATATAATGTCGTCGCCCCTGTCCGTCCGTCCGTCCGTCCACAATTGTTTGTGATCAGTCTACAGGTCACAATTTTTATTCAATTTCAACGAAACTTTAAATATAGGTTTATCACCCTAAGATCTCGGTTCCTTTGGATATTGGCATGTATCGGACTGTAACTTCATGGATTATGGCCCCTGATTGTACGAAAAGTCACGGTTTTAGCTTGTGTACACTGTAGAGGTCACAATTTTTATCCGATTTGGTTTAAACTTGAAATGTATGCTTATAACCCAAAGATCTCGGTTTCTTTTGATATTCGCGCATATCGGAATGTAACTTCCTGAATTATGGCCCCTGATTGTACAAAAATCGCGTTTTTAGCTTGTGGACCCTATAGAGGTCATAATTTTTATCCGATTTAAAAAAACATATTATTATATCACCGTTACACCCCAAGGACGACTGAGTTCGAATTTCGTGAAAATTGGACCAAAACTGACAGACAAAATGGCCGCCCTTCGTTCTCAAATAACGTAAAAAATATGGTATATCAAGGTTGTGGACCCTATAGAGGTCACAATTTTTATCTGATTTTGTTCAAACTTGAAATGTAAGTTTATAACACAAAGATCTCGGTTCCTTTCGATATTCGCGCATATCGGACCGTAACTTCCTGAATTATGGCCCCTGATTGTATGAAAAATCGCGTTTTTAGCTTGTGGACCCTATAGAGGTCATAATTTTTATCTGATTTAAAAAAACGTATTATTATATCACCGTTAAACCATAAGGACGGCTGAGTTCAAATTTCGTGAAAAAAACACCAAAACTGACAGACAAAATGGCCGCCGTTCGTTCTCAAATAGCGTAAAAATATGGTATATCAAGGTTGTGGACCCTATAGAGGTCACAATTTTTATCCGATTTTGTTGAAACTTGAAATGTAAGTTTATAACCCAAAGATCTCAGTTGCTTTCGATATTCGCGCATATCGGACCGTAACTTCCTGAATTATGGCCCCTGATTGTACGAAAAATCAAGTTTTTAGCTTGTGTACACTGTAGAGGTCACAATTTTTATCCGATTTAAAAAATCGTATTATTATATCACTGTTACACCCTAAGGACGGCTGAGTTCGAATTTTGTGAAATTCAGCCCAAAAGTGACAGACAAAATGGCTGCCCTTCGTTCTCAAATAGCGTAAAAATATGGTATATCAAGATTGTAGACCCTATAGAGGGCACAATTTTTATCTGATTTTGTTGAAACTTGAAATGTAAGTTTATAACCCAAAGATCTTGGTTCCTTTCGATATTCGTGCATATCGGACTGTAACTTCCTGAATTATGGCCCCTGATTGTACGAAAAATCACGTTTTTAGCTTGTGGACCCTATAGAGGTCATAATTTTTATCCGATTTAAAAAAACGTATTATTATATCACCGTTACACCCTAAGGACGTCTAAGTTCAAATTTTATGAAAATCGTTCCAAAACTGACAGACATAATGACTGCCCTTTGTTCTCAAATAGCGTAAAAATATGGTATATCAAGGTTGTGGACCCTATAGAAGTCACAATTTTAATCCTATTTTGACGAAACTTGAAATGTAAGGTTTTAACCCAAAGATCTTGGTTCCTTTCGATATTCGCGCATATTGGAACGTAACTTCCTGAATTATAGCCCCGTTTTTAGCTTGTGAACCCTATAGAGGTCATAATTTTTATCCAATTTAAAAAAACGTATTATTATATCACCGTTACACCCCAAGGACGGCTAAGTTTGTATTTCGTGAAAATCGGACCAAAACTGACAGACAAAATGGCCGCCCTTCGTTCTCAAATAGCGTAAAAAATATGGTATATCAAGGTTGTGGACCCAATAGCGGTCACAATTTTTATCCGATTTTGTTGAAACTTGAAATGTAAGTTTATAACCTAAAGATCTCGGTTCCTTTCGATATTTGCACATATCGGACCGTAACTTTCTGAATTATGGCCCCTGATTGTACGAAAAATCGCGTTTTTAGCTTGTGGACCCTAAAGAGGTCATAATTTTTATACGATTTAAAAAAAACGTATTATATCACCGTTACACCCTAAGGAAGGTTGAGTTCGAATTTCGTGAAAATCGGCCCAAAATTGACAGATAAAATGGCCGCCCTTCATTCTCAAATAGCGTAAAAATATGGTATATCAAGGTTGTGGACCCTATAGAGGTCAAAATTTTTATCCGATTTTGTTGAAACTTGAAATGTAAGTTTATAACCCAAAGATCTCAGTTCCTTTCGATATTTGCGCATATCGAATTGTAATTTCCTGAATTATGGCCCTTGATTGTAGGAAAAATCACTTTCGTTTTAGCTTGTTCTCTATCCATCTCTCGAAATTGTGGGCGTATCCTGTCTGGCAGCCGCTGGTAATTATTTACTGTTATAATATGAATTATAACTTATTCCCTGTTAAATAAAAATCGGTCACCGGGTGCAGCTGTACAGCTTCAAGGACCCTGGCCTCAAGTGCCTGGGACCAACTCTACACTTTCTGAAATGTCAATAAAAGCTCTGGAATGATTTCAATTTCAAAAAATAAACAGTAAGCAAAACATCGGAAATAAGTGGTGGGGACACAGTATATCATGTCCCCACCACTAAAAATATTGGTGGGGACGCGTCCTGGTGTCCTCACCGAGATCTGCGCCCATGATTCCAAGAGCTAATTCGGAAATCGTAGAAAAAGAGCCTTAAAATCGAGCAAAAAAGCCAGTTGAACATGCGACTCGAAAATTGTCAAGGCGAGCAAGGCATTATGATGGGAAAAAAGACGAATCTATTCCCTAGCCACTTCACTATTTAAGCCTTGTTACGTGTACTGTGTACTGTCCACACATGAAACAATGCTACATCAAGTTGCACTCATGCGCGTCGGTGATGGGCACGAGTGTTTACGCCGCCGATTCCACAAGATGCTATCATTGATTTCTGTCTATAGTCACTCAATAGGATTAGGGCACCGTCAGCTAAACAACAAGAATCGTTTGAAAGTGGAAGCATTAATTAGACCAGACTGGTGTGTTTGTGTCGATGGTTTGAGTCATTTGGGATCCCTGCAACGGGTTGGGAACGGACATAATAATATTTGGGTCTGGGAAAAGGCAGTTTCAGCAGTAAAAAAAGGCCCCTCGCGCCCCCCCTTGGATCTGCCTCTGGTGATGATAGCCTCCAGGTTTTATCTACAGATTCCGAAAAAACTACAAAACAAACCATTAAATGCACTGTTAAATTTAACACTGTTGAAATTAGCCTTACAGTTGATACAGCTTCCGATGTTTCGTTATTGACTGTTCCCTTATTTGATAGATATTTTCTAAGAGACGTTGTTTAGTCTTGTTCAGATACACAGTTAAGAAGTTACACTGCCCATTCTATCGATATCATTGGTACTTTTAATGCATGTGTTGAGTATAATGATCATTGTTTAAATTGCATATTTTATGTTGTTGAAAATGGTGCAAGTTTAATCGGTAAAGATATCATTCAGTCACTAGGTATTAATATTGAAGGTAGTACTTTAGGCCAGACATTTTTAATTTCATGGTTTACGGATTTTTTGGCAGCACTTTAGATTGGGTAGGTCAAAATAAAAATAAATTTAAACATTAGATTTTTTTTTTCAGCACAGGGTTATCATATTGGTTGGGTAGGTCGGTTAAAAAAACCCAAAAAAAAACCCCACAAAATATTAGAAGTTTACTTTAACAGGTTTATTGTTAACAAAACAAAATAAGAGTGTGACAATATATTATGTATCACTGTTAACCAGTATAAGGTGTCACAAACTAGCCATTTTAATTGACTTAATAAGTAATTTAAATCTTTAATATTATTAGAGGCATTAAGTGTTGACAGATTATAAAAATAGTTTCTACTGTAGCCACAACAATTAATGAAAGATTTTAATGTCCTGAGTCTCTGTGAAAAACAGAGTTCTTCGAGAAGCTTTAGAAATTCAAAAACATAAGCCAAAATTAAACAGAGACTCGGGACATTATCTTCCAAATCTTTGGGTGGATTTACTACACAATCAGTGAACACTAATAACTTTAATCAGTAAATGGTTTTCTTTCTTTTTAAGTGTTAATTGTTATTAATTAAGTGTAGATTGTGGTTTAGGGTTTCCAATCATTGTTTATTTAGTTATTCTATATATTGTACCATATTTTGTTATAAATCATTTAGCTTGACAACGATACCTGTATGTGTATCGAAACGTAGCTTGTTAATAAATTCAGAAGTAGTATATCCATATAAGTGCGTATTGTGTCCGATGAATTTATTTTCACAAATGATCTTTGATTAATTCCTGTTTCTTGCCCCACGTGGAGGCACAGATGACAGATAGTTAGATGTAGGGTACCAGAATCTGCCTAGGTTTGCCGAGTGGCCATTTTGAATGACAGTTCTCGCTCACGTCGTCTTACTGCACAGCACGCGATGTTTCCTAGTAAATACGGTATACATTGAAGCCAATCAAGGGTTCATCAAAAAGAAAATTGATAAACATTAATAAAAAAAATATGAGTATGGGTCGGAAATAAAATAAAATTAAATTCTCAAGTTACATATTTATTTTTTTATCGGGAGGTTGCCGCTTCAGTCGGCGGGTCCGTAAAACGAAAAATCAAAAAAGTGTCGCCTTATCTTGTCATTCTACTTCCTTATTTCCACGTACTAATGCAAATGATTGTCCATCTACTAGTACAGATATTATTGACATTGAATATCCTGAATTATTTAGTGATAAATTAGGTACAGTTAAAGGGTGTACATCTACTGTTAAAATTAAGCCTAACGTTAAACCTGTACAACAGAAATTACGCCGGTTACCGTTCGCAGTTCGTAAGGCGGTTTCTGATCACATCAAGGAAGTAGAACGGGCGGATATTATTGAAAAAATCGATGCTTCCGAATGGGTCATTTCAATTGTAGTTGGGCGTAAAATACCCACTTTCAAATATAGATGAAATTATTAGTGAAATGCACTAACTACAGTTTTTTCACGCTTAGACCTTAAATCGGCCTATCACCAACTTAATTTAAGTTGAGAGAGCCGAGATCTTACAGCTTTCATTACGCATGATGGCTTATTCCGATTCAAACGTGTTTTTTTTGGAATCGCTTCAGCACCGGCATTTTTTATACGCCTACATTGAAATGTGGACGTATATTGCCGTCGCCCCCGTCCGTCCATCTGTCGGTCCGTCTGTCCGTCCGTCCGTCCATGGTCCACAATTTCTTGTGAACGCTCTAACGCCAAAAGTTATCATCCGTTTATTGCATCTAGAGTTATGGCCCTTGGTTCAAAAGTTAATATATGATCTTTGTGAAATTTATATGCAATATTTAAGTTAGTGAAACGAAGAAGCCTATTGAATTTCAACAACTTCTGTTTATTACGTCTAGAGTTATGGCCCTTGTTTCACTTTATTGACCCTTGTGAACGCTCTAACTCCAAAAGTTATCATCCGATCTTTCTGAAATTTACATGCATGAATTAAATTAGTGAAACGAAGAAGCCTATTGAATTTCAGCAATTTCCGTTTATTACGTCTAGAGTTATGGCCCTTGTTTCTCTTTATTGAACCTTGTTAATGCTCGATTGATGATAGTTATCATCCGATATGTATGAAATTTATATGCATCATTTAAATTTGTGAAACAGGTCTATTGAATTTCAGCAATTTCCGTCAATAATTTCTAGAGTTATGGCGATTGTGAACGTTTGAATGACAAAAGTGATCATGTGATCTGTATGAAAATTAAATGCATTATTTAAATTAGTAAAACAAAAAAGCCTGTCAAATTTCAACAATTTCTGTAGATTACTTCCAGAGTTGAGACCCTTGTTTCAGTTTGTAGAACCTTGTAAACCTTCAAACGACAAAATTTATAATCTGATCTGTATGGAACTGTCTTGTAAAGGCCCCCAATTACCTGCAAAGGAATAAATATGCGACAACCCTTGACGACCGCTCGGACGATTTAGCTGCTGTGGGCGTATGTTTTGTTGCCTGTCAACCTATCTTTCAAAAAGTGACATCTCAGATTTTTAGTAAATTAAACGGTACAATATGTTATCTTGACGATATAATAGTTTACAATCGTCCTAAAGCTGAACATGATGAAAATTTATGCACAGTTTATTAAAACACTGTGATTTAGGCATAAATTTAAACGAAAAGTGTGAAATTTAATGTTTCCAAACTACACGTACTTGGTCATGTTATCGATGCCGACAGTATTCGTCCAATTCCGGAGCTTGTCCAAACTATCCGCGAAGCACCCGTTCCTTCTACAAAGGACCAATGTCATTGATTTCTTGGGCTAACGGGATACTATTCTAAATTTGTTCCTTATTTCGCTATGATAATTCAACCGCTACGGTCTGCTATGCAAGCCGATAAATTTGTATGGACACCGATGCCGACAAAGCGTTTTCAACGTTCAAGAATCAAATTCTTTTTAGTCCAGTCCATTCCTTATTCGATCCAGAGTTACCTGTCGTCGTTACAACTGATGCCAGCGTGTACGGCTTGGGCGCCATTTTAGCACAATTAAAAAACGAAGCAGAGGTTCTTGTAGCTTGTGCGTCTAGGAGTCTTACTCTGGCTGAAGAAAACTACTCAGTCGGGGAACGCAAAGCACTTGCGTGTGTATGGTCAGTTGAAAAATGGCATACATATATCTGTGGGTTCGAAAATTCATATTACATACGGATCATTGAGCTCTAACAGCTTCATTAGGTTCTTCCGGTCCATGTCACAAGCCAATGTGTATTGCACGGTGGAATACACAGTTACTTACAACTACACAGTTTGGTTCAAACCCAGTTCTCAAAATAAAGTCATTTACCTTTAATTACCTCAAATTCAGCAATAATCGAAGATTGCGACACCATTTATCACATTACGCTTTCAACCAGTGATACAGTTATTAAGTCTACAGAACTTAAAGAAGCTATTGTTAGTGATCCTACGTGGTCTCAGTTAATTTTATACATTTGCGATGGATGGCCTACTTCAGCCAAAGATACAGTTTACGATTCTAAACCGTTTTATACAATACGCGATGAATCATCCGTTCATAATATTGAAATGCAAATACCTATGCAGGTTGCGATATGATAAATAGCCATGAACATTTGACATGCTTTGAGATAATGTTCACAGATGAAGAACTTATTGCCCCAACAGAACCACTGAGCTGCACATGCGACACGCAATAGCGCCACACATGTGGAAGGGGTTCGTTGTCAAATTTGACACTTCAAGGAAGGGTTGGTGAAAACTGACGCGTGCTGGTTTATCTATCCACGTTTGCTTTCCTATCGGTTCTTGCATAAGATTTACTGTTTAGCATATCTTTGCTTTAGTGTGTTACGTTTAATTTAATCGGGAGACGTGTTCGTTGATGTAAACGTCAACCGACAACACTGCAAGAATTGGCTTTGGCACTGCAACAGGAGTGGGTCAGATTGCCCCAAATCGTGATTGGACGGTTGATTAGGAGCATGCCACGACGAATTGCTGAATGTCTGAGGATTGGTGGAGCAATTACTCATTATTAAGACAAAAATCAAAAACGTCCATTTTCACTTTTGACAGTGTATCTCTTTGCGAGTGAAATGGGGCCAACAAATACGCTGTACATATGAACTGTTTATGTTCCTGTGTAGGCAATTGGCCTGTTATTAACATAGACTGGTTACCTCTAATAAAAACAGCAGTGCATTTCCGCAGTTTTGTATTGTTTCTGAATATCCCCAACTCTTTTTGAAGAGTATATTTCGTGGTAGTTGTGTAATAGTACCTTCAGAACTACAAACTCGATTAATTCAGTTAGCACACACAGACCATCAGGTTATTGTTAAAACTAAGCAGAGATTACGAGATCTCTATTGGTGGCCTAAAATGGAACGAAAGTATTAAAAATTGCGTTACTTGTCAGTATAACGATAAGTCTGCTACTACACGTACAGCGCCTATGCAATCTGTTAAACTTCCAGAAACTGCTTGGGAGAAACTTGGCCTTGATTTTGTGGGTCCAGACTATTCTGCACCTGAACACGAAAGATTCATGATTACATTAATTGATTACCGAAGTAAATGGCCAGAAGTTGCTTTTCCCGTAATATTACTACGTCTACCACAATTGCCTTCCTTATTCGCATATTTAACCGTGAGAGTTATCCTAAAGAAATTGTAACCGACAATGGTCCTCAATTTAAATCTCACGAATTTAGTGAATTTCTGCGTAAAAGGGATATAACACATAGATTTTCATCTAATTATCACCCCCTAGGTAACAGTGAAATCGAAAGATTTAACAGAATTTTAAGTGAAGTTATTCAGTAAGCTCGGTTTGAAAACAAAAACGTTACTACTGATGTAACCGAATTTCTTGGTACTCATAGAGCAACGCAACATACTACAACCGGTGAATCCCGATCTAACGTAGTACACGGACGACATATGCGTACTTTACTTGACATAATTGGGATTACACAACATCCAACTCCACTTTCCAATTCTGACATAGATCAGCGTGTTAAGATCAAACAAGATTCAAGTAAATCTTACACAGATACTCGTAAAGGAGCAACTATTCGAACTTTTTATCCAGGCGTTCTTGTAAGAATTAAAAAGCCTTGGAATGTGCCAAAGTAAATACACGGTTCCATTTCGAATTACGTTTAAGGTTGGTCAAAGTACTGTTATACTTGATAATGGTCAGAAATGGAATGTATGTCCTTTATTTCCATTTTATGCTATAGATATGTTCTCAAATACAAATAGCAGTTATGGTTGTAATAATAATAATGAACCTAACGTTGTCCATCCAAATAATTTCCATTCTGAAAGAGTTAGAAGCTCTAGGATCAGAACAAAACCAGTATGGTTTAAAGATTACATTGTCAGTAGAAAATGAGTTCATATTACTAGTTTTTTATTTCTTCCAGGAGAGGGGAAAAGTGGTTTCTAGCTATCATGTTAATATTCATTTTACTGTACAATGGGAGATAACTCAATTCTAAATGTCTTATTATTGATCATGTGACATGTATGACATATTAAGAAAGTTCCATGGTTTGTTTCAACCATATATATGTCAAGGATGATGAATAAAATCCATCGTAATCTTCAGAACAGTATGGTGTTCATTCCATCCACACTACAGACCCAAAATGACCTAGTTTGTGTCGAGTGGATGTTAAACCCCACCTCTCTCTCTCTCTCTCTCTCTCTCTCTCTCTCTCTCTCTTAATTTCAAGAATTAATATAAGTTATTGCATATTTACTTAATGGACAATGTTTTATTTTAACGAAATTGCAAATGTTTATTACAATGCAAATGTGTAATGCTCTACTCATACATTCCACCTGACTTAACAATTAATCAACGGGGTTAAGATTGTTGATTGGGTAATCAAGTTCTGATTTATTTATATTACCAAAGAAACCGACAGAGCTGTAACAGGCCGCAAATGATAGTTTTGTTGAACTGAAGTGTCACCTCTAGCATTACACACTTGAAAGAAACATGTGAAATTTCATTAATTTTAAAATAAAATATTGTGCAGTAAGTAAATATGCAATACATTAATAGTTGACATGAAAAAATGAATATAAACAATAAAACATTATTTAATTTGTTTTGTTAAAGCATTAATTTTAAAATAAATACAAACAATCGACACTACTGTCTGTTCCAAGAGATACTCTGACTCTCAAATTCCTTGCCATTTCTTCAGTTTTTATACACCCACATTTTCATGTGGACGTATTATGCCGTCGCCCCTGTCCGTCCGTCCACAATTGTTTGTGGACTCTCTACAGGTCACAATTCTTATCCGATTTTGACGAAACTTGAAATATAGGTTTATCCCCAAAAGATCTCGGCTGCTTTCGATATTGGACTGCATCGGATCGAAACTTCATGGATTATGGCCCCTGATTGTACGAAAAATCACATTTTTCGATTGTGGACCTTATAGAGGTCACAATTTTTATCCGATTTTTTTTAAACTTGAAATGTAAGTTAATAACCCAAAGATCTCAGTTCCTTTCGATATTCGCGCATATTGGACCGTAACTTCCTGAATTATGGCCCCTGATTTAACGAAAAATCGCGTTTTTAGCTTGTGGACCCTATAGAGGTCATAGTTTTTATCCGATTTAAAAAACCGTATTATTATATCACTGTTACACCCTAAGGAAGGTTGAGTTCGAATTTCGTGGAAATCAGCCCAAAATTGACAGCAAAATGGCCGCCGTTCGTTCTCAAATAGCGTAAAAATATGGTATATCAAGGTTGTGGACCCTATAGAGGTCACAATTTTTATCCGATTTTGTTGAAAATTGAAATGTAAGTTTATAACCCAAAGATCTCGATTCCTTTCGATATTCGCGCATATCGAACTGTAACTTCCTGAATTATGGCCCCTGATTGTACGAAAAATCACGTTTTTAGCTTGTGGACCCTATAGAGGTCATAATTTTTATCCGATTTAAAAAAACGTATTATAATATCACCATTACACCCTAAGGACGGCTGAGTTTGAATTTCGTGTAAATCGGCCCAAAGTTTATAACCCAAAGATCTCTGTTCCTTTCGATATTCATGCATATCGGTTCGTAACTTCCTGAATTATGGTCCCATAGCGTAAAAATATGGTATATCAAGGTTGTGGACCCAATAGCGGTCACAATTTTTATCCGATTTTGTTGAAACTTGAAATGTAAGTTTATAACCTAAAGATCTCGGTTCCTTTCGATATTTGCACATATCGGATCGTAACTTTCTGAATTATGGCCCCTGATTGTACGAAAAATCGCGTTTTTAGCTTGTGGACCCTAAAGAGGTCATAATTTTTATACGATTTAAAAAAACCGTATTATATCACCGTTACACCCTAAGGAAGGTTGAGTTCGAATTTCGTGAAAATCGGCCCAAAATTGACAGACAAAATGGCCGCCGTTCGTTCTCAAATAGCTTAAAAATATAGTATATCAAGGTTGTGGACCCTATAGAGGTCAGTTCCTTTCGATATTTGCGCATATGGAATTGTAATTTCCTGAATTATGGCCCTTGATTGTAGGAAAAATCACTTTCTTGTTAGCTTGTTCTCTATCCATCTCTCGAAAATGTAGGCGTATCCTGCCTGGCAGCCGCTGGTTAATTTAAAAGGCCAAAAATTGGTGACATAGCTGAAATTGTCATCCCGTTGCTCACTTCGTCGAGCCCTAACGCCTAAAATTTCGTTAAGATCCACTCTCCTCTTGGAAATTTCACATATTTCGACATCGATTCTTTCTCAAAACATCAACATTACGAGTGCGTCTGCGTAATGGGAGACTTGCATTTCGCGTATAGGGTAGACAGGTATCTCCTAATCGGGCACATTCGGTTAGAAATATATAGTGAAGGAAAATTCGCCCGTTTCTTTTGCGGCAGTAATACTTAGGTTTCAGACTGTGGATCATGTTTTTTGGTCGGATTAATATTATGTTCTGTTTAACCCGCTTATTTTGCAGAAACTGCGCATTAAGCCACTCGGTTTTTGGGAGTAAGGTCTAGAGATATGACATTTTTATAAACACTTTAATTATTAGTTTTCCAAGGTTCTGATCAGCTGTATATAAATATTCAAAATATATTTGTCCAGATTATTTCCCTTTGGCCTTGCAGTTTTTAGCCTATCAACTAAATAATAATTATCCGATTGACACAGAATCAACGGCATGGTATACATGTTGGCACTATCTATAATAATTAATACAAAATATTATCTTATCGCAAATTAGCTGATATATATCTGGATAGTCCTTGTAAATATGCAGAGCAAGGCGGGAATCGATTTTCGTACTTCGTTTTCCCGCAAATGTTATTTAACTTTTTTATTTTATAATATTTGTATTCTAAACATTTATCTACACGTAGGGTTGATATATAACATCAACCATATCCATGAATCATTTTGAATTTTTGCTATTTCTGAGAAATAGGCAGTTTTGTTGGAGTCACTTTTCAAAAGAATAAAATATTGTTCTATTTTAATGACATTTGCTCGATTTGATACTGCAACTGTTCATTATTGTAACATTCTTGTCATTAGAAATGGCATCATTTTGGCAAAATTGGTACTTTTAGCCCTTATTAAACAAACTTTAATTTAAAATATACCTGTTTGTTCATAATTAAATTTTAAAACTTTAATTCCACATATCGAAAATCACAAACCACTGCGAACATATGAATATATCAAAAGATTGTTTGTAACTTTATGCAATTGTCCAAAGTACCTTTTTACGTTGTTTACCCAAACACATCTACAGTGATTTTGAAAAAAAACCCCAACATATTTTCAACCCTTAAAGCAAACATGTTTTTTTCTAAAGAGTGTTATTCAGTGCCAGTTAATAATGATGGTTACTAATTTTGTTTAAGTAATATTGTGTAGATATACGACCAAGCATTGGTCATTTTGTAAGGGTTCCACACGTTAACATGCTATCATAAATGGCAATTTTGCCTAAATAATTAACACGTGTAACATGCTCATGGGAATATGTTAAGTGACGTCCGTTAAAGGATTACGAGCACTGGTGAAACCCGTCATGACTGCATCACAGTTAAAGTTTTCCATAATTTTCTGAGCTCTTTCTAAACCCCCTTTTTGCAACATAAATACCGTTATTTTAATATTCCTCACAGTTCACTGCTGGATCTTAGATATTCATAGTATTGTTATTTGACAACAGTTCAGATTTATTTCAGATATTCAGCTAGAAAAGACAAAAAAAGCGAATCTTCGAAAATATAACCCCTTGAATAATTGTCCCCCGCCTTTCGAAGAAAGCAGGGGACTATTAAAATGGGTCTGTCTGTCTGTCTGTCTGTCTGTCCGTCACACTTTTTGGGACACAATAACTCTCCTCCTAATTGACCTAGAATGTTCAAACTTGGTGTAGGTGTTTATTAGGTCAATGCCTTGATGAAGTTCGAAGATGAGCATTTTCGGCTTAGGGTAAGCAAAGATAAGCAATTTGATTGGTTGATGCTTTGGGACACGATAACTTTAGTTATAATTAAGTGAGAAAGATGAAACTTGGTGTATAGTTTCATTACATCAATACCTTGACTAAGTTCGATAATGAGCATTTTCTGCTCAGGGTAAGCAGAGCGATAAGCAATTTGATTGGCCGAGACTTTGGAACACAATAACCCTCCTTCTAATTGAGCTAGAATGTTCAAACTTCGTGTCGATGTTTATTAGGTCAATGCCTTGATGGTGTGTGAAGATAAGCATTTTCTGCTTAGGGTAAGCAAAGATAAGCAATTTGATTGGTTGATGCTTTGGGACACGATAACTTTAGTTCCAATTAAGTGAGAGTGATGAAACTTGGTGTATAGTTTCATTACATCAATACCTTGACTGAGTTCGATGATGAGCATTTTCTGCTCAGGGTAAGCAGAGCGATAAGCAATTTGATTGGCCGAGACTTTGGAACACAATAACCCTCCTTCTAATTGAGCTAGAATGTTCAAACTTGGTGTAGGGGTTTATGAGGTCAATGCCTTGACGGAGTGCGAAGATCGGCATTTTCGGCTTAGGGTAAGCAGAGATAAGCAATTTGACTGGTTGATGCTTTGGAACACGATAAAATTGGTTCTAATTAAGTGAGATTGATGAAACTTGGTGTATAGTTTCATTACATCAATACCTTGACTAAGTTTGATGATGAGAATTTTCTGCTTAGGCTAACGAGCAATAAGCAGTTTGATTGGTCAAGACTTTGGAACATAACAACTCTTCTTCTAATTGAGGTAGAATGTTTAAACTTGATGTAGATGTTCGTCTTGACTGAGTTCAATGATTAACATATCGAGCTAAAGCTAAGCAGAGATAAGCAATTTCCTGCTTTGGGACAAGATTACTTTGATTCTATCTGATAGAGAGTGATGAAACTTAGTGTATCGTTGATAATCAGTTTGATTGCTTGATACTTTGGAAAAAAAATAGATGTGCGATTAATTAATATGTGTCATCTATTTATTTGGGGATTTCGGCGGGGGACATCAGCCTCACTTGGCTTGTTGATTATTGTTATCTACAGTTTATTATTTGAAGATGAAAATTACGCGAGATGTCAAGGAATTAACCAAACTATTAACCAGAATTATTTACTCCTCGCAGTGTTTCATTTGAATAGATCTAATCCCATTTAACACTGCTGTAATGGAAGCAAATTTATGTTCCAAATTATGACTGGTCAATAGTCCGATTAACAACCAATAGCTAACTGCGTAACAATTTCATGAGGCTTTAAACAGAGCCCCAAATTGGACCAAATATCTTTACATAACGTTACGTCATGACTCAAGAAATTTACGCCCAATTAACCAGTACATAGCCAAAATTGCAGAAAAACTTATTGCGTGACAAACGAGGCTGTCAAAACGGATACAATATAAACAATACTGTTTGGGGATGAATAATACTTTAACCGTTTTTAATATCTTAAATCACTGTCCAAAGTTTCAGGGAAGACCCCAGATTAAACAAAGCGCTGTGATGTTGCTGTACTTGGGATAGATTTGATTGAACGGGAAGAATAGACACACTCCCGCAAAAGCTCAAGTATCAGAAGTCAATAAAGCAATGGCCAGAAAGGGATTTCTTGAGACAATAGCTTCAGGAATATGTGTTCTGCGTTGCATAACCTTGATTGAAGATATGAAATGAAATGATGTAATTGATGTTTAATGGCACGCCAGCATCAACCGGGCGCAATCTGGTTAATAATAAAACACAGATCCTATTTCGTTTCGTTTTTATAGTTCAAAATTTCGGTTGCTTGTCTTTACTACACTTGGATCCTGGAAGAGTTGTTATTTAACTCGTGTTCTGAATGGTGTCGGGGATAAGCCAATGCAACGGTCTGTTACGGCGAGCTTTAGGCGTGTTTTTCACGGAACTGTGGGTAATCCACTAGTAACATCAATGCTGTTTGGTTAATCAAATGTCTGACGTCATAGGGTCATAAGTCGGTCTTTTCACACCTGACGTGACCTATCGCTATAACTTGTCAGATCTTCATGTAGTGTAGGCCATCGAAAGTATAAAAAAACGAAACGAAATTTAAATCTGTATTTTAATCAGATTGAACCAGGCGATAATACGCCAGACATAAAAATATAAAAATCGTTTTACTTTTGTTGTAGGCTTCACGAGAAATTAGGTTACATATACATTTAGTCTAATCATTGCTCCAGCCTAAATTCAACTTTAAATTGTCTAAAGGCAAAGTCGTAAGCGAGGGAATAACTTATATTAACTATGCAATCCTCGATTACTTTTGCATATTATGGACCAAGTTATTGTGTACGCCTATAGCCCCTTTCAAAATTTCCATCACATGCAGTTCAGGATAAAATTTGTATGCAGTTTATATGAGTATCAAAACGCTACAGCCCTCAGGGCCAATTAAATATTCAACTCAGTTGGACAAACTGCAGTGGTCTTGGATTCCGTAAAAATAAAAGTTATATTCTACTGGGCCGAAACAACTTCCTTGACATCCAAGTAGACTGAAACGACTTGAGCCAAACCAACGCCCCCTCCCTCTTCGACTCTTCCGGATAACTAGGTCAAACATGGCTGATGTTCAACAGTGGGATGTAAACAAACTATGATTTTTCATGAGAGAGAGGTTATATAGCGTGATCTGAATTTGGTTTCCTCGTGTAAGAAAGTAATGGGTTGGCAATTCCAGGTATGTCACTAAGTTTTAATCGTCTAAATTAAAAATTGAAGAAATGGCAAGCAATTTTCATGTCGTAGTGTCACCTGGAACAGACAGTAACTAGGTAATTCAGGACTAACTTATAGTAGGTGTCACAGCTCCATTGCCCGCGTTGAAAGAAAGTCGTTTTTATACGCCCACATTGAAATGTGGTCGTATATTGTCGCCCCCGTCCGTCCGTCGGTCCGGCGTCCACAATTGCTTGTGGACGCTCTAGAGGCTAAAGTTAATATCCGATTGACTTTAAATTTATATACAGTGTTTAAGGCCATGAAACGAAGAAGCCTATTGATTTTCAGCGATTTCCGATAATTACTGCCAGAGTTATGGCCCTTGATCACTTCAAAAAATCTTGTGGATGCTCTACAGGCCAAAGTTAATATTCGATTGACTTTAAATTTATACACAGTGTTTAAGGTCATGCGACGAAGAATCCTATTTATTTTCAGCGATTTCCGATAATTACTGCCAGAGTTATGGCCCTTGATCACTTCAAAAAAATCTTGTGGACGCTCTACAGGCCAAAGTTAATATCCGATTGACTTTAAATTTTTACACAGTGTTTAAGGTCATGAGACGAAGAAGCCTATTCACTGTGTATAAATTTTAAGTCAATTGGATATTAACTTTAGCCTCTAGAGTGTCCACAAGATTTTTCAAAGTGATCAAGTATATTGATTTTCAATGAATTTTTATGACTTGAACAGCTAAATCCATGATATTAAAAGTTTTGTATACTAAAAGTTAGCATGGGGCAGAACTTTATAAAAACCAAACAAATTCTAATGGTTTTCTGATAATTACTTCATGAGTTGTTACTCTTAATCAGATTTTAGTGTATTATAAATGTTTCATTACCGAAAGAAGTAAAAATATGCGACAACACTTGTTGAGTGCCCGAACGATTTAGCTGCTGTGGGCGTATGTTTCGTTGCCTGGCAACCTATCTTTTCCCGATTTGTAACCCTTTTTATACGCCCACATTTTCATGTGGACGTATATTGTTGTCGCCCCTGTCCGTCCATCCACAATTTGTTTGTGGATTATGGCCCCTGTTTGTACGAAAAATCACGTTTTTAGCTTGTGGACACTATAGAGATCACAATTTTTATACGCCCACATTTTCATGTGGACGTATTATGCTGTCGCCCCTGTCCGTCCGTCTGTCCGTCCGTCCACAATTGTTTGTGGACTCTCTACAGGTCACAATTCTTATCCGATTTTGACGAAACTTGAAATATAGGTTTATCCCCAAAAGATCTTGGCTGCTTTCGATATTGGCATGTATCGGATTGAAACTTCATGGATTATGGCCCCTGATTGTATGAAAAATCACGTTTTTAGCTTGTGGACCCTATAGAGGTCACAACTTTTATCCGATTTTGTTGAAACTTGAAATGTAAGTTTATAACCCAAAGTTCTCGGTTCCTTTCGATATTTGCGCATATCGGACCGTAACTTCCTGAATTATGGCCCCTGATTGTACGAAAAATCGCGTTTTTTAGCTTGTGAACCCTATAGCGGTCATAATTTTTATCCGATTTAAAAAAACATATTATTATATCACCGTTACACCCTAAGGACGGCTGAGTTCGAATTTCGTGAAAATCGGCCCAAAATTGACAGACAAAGTGGCCGCCGTTCGTTCTCAAATAGCGTAAAAATATGGTATATCAAGGTTGTGGACCCTATAGAGGTCACAATTTTTATCCGATTTTGTTGAAACTTTAAATGTAAGTATATTATACAAAGATCTCGTTTCCTTTCGATATTCGTGCATATCGGACCATAACTTCCTGAATTATGTCCCCGGATTGTACGAAAAATCGTTTTCATTTTAGCTTGTTCTCTATCCATCTCTCGAAAATGTGGGCGTATCCTGCCTGGCAGCCGCTGGTTAGCTTGTGGACCCTATAGAGGTCATAATTTTTATCCGATTTAAAAAAAAAACATATTTTATATCACCGTTACACCCTAAGGGAGAATGAGTTCGTATTTCAAGAAAATCGGCCCAAAATTGACAGACAAAATGGCCGCCGTTCGTTCTCAAATAGGGTAAAAATATGGTATGTCAAGGTTGTGGACCCTATAGAGGTCACAATTTTTATCCGCTTTTGTTGAAACTTGAAATGTAAGTTTATAACCCAAAGATCTCGATATTCGCGCATATCGGACCGTAACTTCCTGAATTATGGCCCCTGATTGTACGTAAAATCGCATTTTTAGCTTGTGGACCCTATAGAGGTCATAATTTTTATCTGATTTAAAAAAAACTATTATTGTATCACTGTTATACACTAAGGACGGCTGAGTTCGAATTTCGTGAAAATCGGCCCAAAACTGACAGACAAAATGGCCGCCCGTCGTCCCAAATAGCGTAAAAATATGGTATATCAAGGTTGTGGACCCTATAGAGGTCACAATTTTTATCCGATTTTGTTGAAACTTGAAATGTAAGTTTATAACGCAAAGATCTCAGTTCCTTTCGAAATTTGCACATATCGAATTGTAATTTCCTGAATTATGGCCCTTGATTGTAGGAAAAATCACTTTCTTTTTAGCTTGTTCTTTATCCATGTCTCGAAAATGTGAGAGTATCCTGCCTGGCAGCCGCTGGTTAGCTTGTGGATTCTCTACAGGTCACAATTTTTATTTTTATTTTAAAAACCCATTAGATCACTATTCCACCATAATGAAGGTTGAATTGGAATTTTGGGAAAATCGAAATGAAACTGTCGACAAAATGGCCGCTCTTTGTATGCAAATTGTATATAAGTATGTAATTCAAAGGTTATGGACCCTCTACAGGTCACAATTTTTATCCAATTTTGATGGAACTTAAGACATATCTTTATATTCCAAAAATCTCAGTCCCTTTTTATATTTGCGCATTTCAGGCCATAACTTTCTGGATTATGACCCCTAATTGTACAAAAACTGAGTTCGAATTTCATGAAAATCGGCCCAAAATTGACAGACAAAATGGCCGCCGTTCGTTCTCAAATAGCGTAAAAATATGGTATATCAAGGTTGTGGACGCTATAGAGGTCACAATTTTTATCCGATTTTGTTGAAACTTGAAATGTAAGTTCATAACCCAAAGATCTCGGTTTCTCTCAATATTCGCGCATATCGGACCATAACTTCCTGAATTATGGTCCCTGATTGTACGAAAAATTGCGTTTTTAGCTTGTGGACCCATTAGAGGTCATAACTTTTATCCAATTTAAAAAAACGTATTATTATATTACCGTTACACCCTAAGGACAGCTGAGTTCAAATTTCGTGAAAATCGGCCCAAAATTTACAGACAAAATGGCCGCCGTTCGTTCTCAAATAGAGTAAAAATATGGTATATCAAGGTTGTGGACCCTATAGAGGTCACAATTTTTATCCGATTTTGTTGAAACTTGAAATGTAAGTTTATAACCCAAAGATCTCGGTTCCTTTCGATATTCGTGCATATCGGACCGTAACTTCCTGAATTATTGGCCCTGATTGTACGAAAAATCGCGTTTTTAGCTTGTGGACCCATTAGAGGACAAAATTTTTATCCGATTTAAAGAAACGTAATATAATATCACCGTTACACCTTAAGGACGGCTGAGTTCGAATTTCGTGAAAATCGGCCCAAAATTGACAGACAAAATGGCCGCCATTCGTTCTCAAATAGCGTAAAAATATGGTACATCAAGGTTGTGGGCCCTATAGAGGTCACAATTTTTATCCGATTTTGTTGAAACTTGAAATGAAAGTTTATAACCCAAAGATCTCTGTTACTTTCGATATTCGTGCATATCGGTTCGTAACTTCCTGAATTATGGTCCCTGATTGTACGAAAAATCGCGTTTTTAGCTTGTGGACCCTATAGAGGTCATAATTTTTATCCGATTTAAAAAAACGTATTATAATATCACCATTACACCCTAAGGACGGCTGAGTTCGAATTTCGTGTAAATCGGCCCAAAACTGACAGACAAAATGGCCACCCTTCATTCTCAAATAGTGTAAAAATATGGTATATCAAGGTTGTGGACCCTATAGAGGTCGCAATGTTTATCCGATTTCGTTGAAACTTGAAATGAAAGTTCATAACCCGAAGATCTTGGTTCCTTAGGATATTCGCGCATATCGGACGGTAACTTCCTGAATTATGGCCCCTGGTTGTACGAAAAATCATGTTTTTAGCTTGTGGACCCTATAGAGGTCATAATTTTTATCTGATTTAAAAAAACGTATTATTGTATCACTGTTACACACTAAGGACGGCTGAGTTCGAATTTCGTGAAAATCGGCCCAAAACTGACAGACAAAATGGCCGCCCTTCATCCCAAATAGCGTAAAAATATGGTATATCAAGGTTGTGGACCCTATAGAGGTCACAATTTTTATCCGATTTTGTTGAAACTTGAAATGTAAGTTTATAATGCAAAGATCTCAGTTCCTTTCAAAATTTGCGCATATCGAATTGTAATTTCCTGAATTATGGCCCTTGATTGTAGGAAAAATCATTTTCTTTTTAGCTTGTTCTCTATCCATCTCTCGAAAATGTGAGCGTATCCTGCCTGGCAGCCGCTGGTTATCTTGTGGATTCTCTACAGGTCACAATTTTTTTTTTGATTTTAAAAACCCTTTAGATCACTATTCCACCATAATGAAGGTTGAATTGGAATTTTGGGAAAATCGAAATGAAACTGTCGACAAAATGGCCGCTCTTTGTATGCAAATTGTATATAAGTATGGAACTTAAAACATATCTTTATATTCCAAAAATCTCAGTCCCTTTTTATATTTGCGCATTTCAGGCCATAACTTTCTGGATTATGACCCCTAATTGTACAAAAACTTGTTTTGGTTTTAACTTGTTCTCTATCCATCTCTTGCAAAATGTGGGCGTATCCTGTCTGGCAGCCACTGGTTTAACTTAACGTCAAACAGTTGCTATTTAATCTTTTGTAATAATTTTTAAATATTTTAGAAGCAGATATCCTGTTCTTTTGTTTGATATAATTTTTATATATGTGTTCATTTTATTAGGGTTTCACACTGCGTAGCTTGTGTGAAACACTATTGTTTTTGTTCGAATTATTCTTCTTCTTATTATTATTTTTTTTTTTTCCACTTGAGCATATCTCAGAAACTACTTGTCGGATCGATTCGATGTCTGAACGGTTTTCCTGGGAAAGTGGGTGTGACTTAGAGATTAAAGCTATTTCGAACGTTCGGTGAAAATGCAAAATGTCCGAAATCGCCGAAGTTGTCAGTTTTTGAAATATTGCCGTAATATTAACAATAATCGTTGGATTTTAACATTTGATACATTTTGACATAGCCTGAGACAGGGCACATAGCTACGGTAGTTTAGATTTTTTATTTTCGACGAATCTTCGGAGATATTAGGCGCCAAATTTTGAAAATTTAAATTATAACAAAAATTTTTTTTATTAGCGAATAATTTTTTATGGCATTTTACCCAGGGTTAAGGGGTCATCTGATTTGAGCAAAAATGTGAACATTTTTTTTCTCAATAATTTTTCTTTGCCGCTATTGGCTAATTCAGTTTATCAGTTCTAGGTTAATTATTTATTGCCCGATTTTTATAAAACAAAGTTCATATGCTCCATGGTGCAAATTCTCAATTTTTTTTATTACCGGTAAAGTTTTCTATCGGTACCGGATGTGACGCAATTTTATTAAAAACTCCAATTTTGTCGAGTCGGAACATCTTTTCACTAGCAAATGTTAATTTTTGCAAATCTGATAGATCAAGATAAATGCCCCTACAAAAGGCGCAAAAAATCTCGGACTCACTTTTTTTGATTTTGGTTTTGTATTTGCGCCAGTTCGATTTAAAGGTGAAAAAAGGTGTCAAAATGAGCTATTTACAACCCATTCAAGCTTTTCATATTTTAAAATATTTCTTCACAACTTTCATAAACTTGTAGCATTAATCCATACGAAGAGAATCTATGTCAAAATTAGTTTGTAATATGAGTATTTGCCAAGAAATGGTCAATTTTGCATGAGTCACTTTTTACGCTATATGGCCTGTAAAAGAGCCCATTATTATTGGATTTTCATAAAAGTGACACCATTTGATGCGTAATGTCAATTTTGACTAGTTCAAACAAATTTAACATTTTCAATGTCACCGGAAATGGCGCCATTTGGGCAAAAAATGTATTTATAGCCTTCAAAACAGATATTTTATTCAAATAAGTCTGATTTGTAATGTTTTTAAAATTATGATATTTGATTCCAATCTTTTAATAGAATGATCCCATACGATCATATAGATATCACAAAATGGTTTCTAACTTGTTCAGTTGCGGAGATATAGGCGTTTTTCAGCAGGTCACTTTTCAAGGTTTATGGTCCATAAAAGTGTAAATTGATATTCGATTTTCATAAAAATTTCACTGTGTGATACCTAATGCCATTTACGATTTCATACAAGTAATTTAGTATTTTCATTATCACCGGAAGTCCCCTCACTTTGGTAAAAACTGTAATTTTAGCCTCTTAAACAAGTAATTGTTTGAAGTAAGCGATATTCATGATTGGTGTAAAATTATGATATTTGATTCCTGTGGACAAATAGTATCAATCAATACGATCATATTAATATCACAAAATTGTTTCTAACATCTTCCCTTGCCGAGAAATAACCAATTTTGTCAGGGTCACCTTTTAAGATTTTTCGCATTTTAATATCAGTGTATGGGTTCTGGGTTAATTATTTATTGCCTGATTTGTATAAAAGAAAAGCCCTCCTGGTGCAAATTCTAAACTTACTACTACCTATAAAAGTTTCTGTCGGCACCGGAAGTGACGTAATTTTCCCAAAACTTCAATTTTGACGTGTCCAAAGGTCTTTTAAAAAGCAAATATTAATGTTTACAAATCTAATAGATCAAGATGAATGCTCATACTAAAGACACAAAATTTGTCTTGCTTTTTTTTTTTTATTTCGGTTTTGCATTTGCATCATTTTGATTTAAAGCTGAAAAAAGGTGTAAAAATGAGCTATTTACAGTGCATTCAGGCTTTTCATATTTTAAAATATTTCTTGACAACTTTCATGAACCTATAGCATTAATCCATACGATGACAATGTATGTCAAAATTAGTTTGTAATATTAGCAGTTGCCGAGAAATAGGCAAATTTGCATGAGTCACTTTTCACGGTTTTTTTGCCTGTAAAAGAGTTAATTACAATCCGATTTTCTAATTTTTTTTCACCATTTTCACCATGCCATTTTTGACTGGGTGGATCAAATTTTACATTTTCACTGTCACCGGAAGTGGCGTCATATGGGCAAAAACTGTATTTATAGCCTTCAAAACAAATATTTTATTCAAATGAGTCTGATTTGTAATGTTTTTAAAATTATGACATTTGATTGCAATCAACAAATAGAATGAACCAATACGATCAAACAGATACCACAAAATGGTTCCTAATTTTTACGATTGCAGAGAAATAGAAGATTTTCTACAAGTCACTTTTCAAGGTATTTGGTCTATAAAAGTGTCAATTATTATTCGATTTTCATAAAATTTTCACCATGTGATGCCTGATGCCATTTATGATTTCATGGAACTAATTTAACATTTTCATTGTCACCGGAAATAATGTCGTTTTGGCAAAACCGGTATTTTTAGCCTTCAAAACAAATATTTTTTTGAAGTGGGTTATATTTTTTTAGTTGCTTAACAATATGATATTTGATTCCAATGGACATACATAATATTTCATATTACATGGGTTGCAAAAATAGGCTAAAATGCTTACTGATGCCGTACTTAAAATGTGGTGATCGTTTGGTTTGTCATGGTAACCACCATTGAAAATGGTAGGCCCTATAACATTGCCTTTTTGGGGGTTTGTTTTTCGTTTGGGTTGGTATAACAACTAAATATTTTAAGTAATATACAAGAGTAAAGATAAGTAATTTTAATAATTCACAAACATATTTACTTGTAAACAAAATGTCTCTTCAAGATCTTAATTCCTTCATATTTTACTTATGTCTTAATAATGGCCAAAATGGACAATTTGCTACTGCAGAATGTTTTTCAAAAGCGAACCCCTTTCCAGGTTTAAGAGAATAGTATAAATATTTTGATTTTATTTAATTTTTAAAATCTTGCCAAATAGCTTCTGATTTTGAAATAATACAATTATCAATATGTGGTATTATTGTCATAATAATGGAAAATAATGCTTTTTTGGAAAAAAATAACTGTGGTTGATATGGTAACAACTGAAACTCTTCATATTTTTCTCAAACTTACACAATCCATATCATTTGATATTACATGGGTTTCAAATCAATCTGATTAAAACACAGATCCAATTTCGTTTCGTTTTTATAGTTCAAAATTTCGATTTTACTTGTCTTTACTAAACATGGATCTGCAAGCGTTGTTATTTAACTTGTGTGCTACTTGAAATGAGGGGTCAGCCAATCAAATGGTCTGTCGAATCGAGCGTTTGACCTTTTTTGTGCGGAACTGTGTGTAGACATTAGCGGCAATAGAAATCAAAACAAAGCAAAAGTAGATAAAAAATACATGGTGGTCGCTAATTGGTTAATTGAATGACTGACGTAATCGGGTCAAATGTCGGTTGCTTGGTACCTGACGTCATAGAACGTGAACTCCCACTATAACTTGTTAGATCTACATGTACTGTAGGCCATCGAAAGTATAAAATTGATAATATATGGCAGATTGGAAATATGTAATTTTAAAAATTCACAAACTTTTTGACATATTCCCATAATTTCACTTGTGTATGTCCATTCCTTCATATTTTATTAATGTCCCCAAAACGCCCCAAAAATAGGCAATTTTGTGCCGCGGAAAATTTAAAAAATGAACATATATTCAGCTCTTGAGAGACAGCATATAGATATTTTTACTCTTTTTATTTCTGTTAATCTTACTTGATAGCTACTGATTTTAAAATGCATAACAACCAGGTTCAATATTTCACAACCAGGTTCAATATTTCAGATATAACATGGACAAGATCATTTTTGATGAAAAAATTGACCAAAATCACTTTAACAAAATGGAATTTTTGAGAAAACCTACGTATTTTGGAGTTACTGTGGAAATCGGAGTAATTGTTACACAAATGTGAATATTGAAACATAATTAGCCTTAAAGTTGTATTTAATTAATTTACATCTACATTTTTGATAGTTTTGATATGAAATGAAATATGGCATCACAAAACACACCAAAAATGACTTTTTCAAAGTGTTGAAAAACCTTTCTTCCGCGAAAAGTCAAAAATCACAATTTTGAGCCTCCATAAAAAAAAAAATAATTTTCATCTGATTTTGAATCTGTAAAAAGTTTTGTGAGAAGAATGATGAGATCTACTTGAAAAGCTCATCAAATGTATAATCATAATCTCAAAATCACCTTTTCCACCTACTTATAGTTCAATATTATTTCATTAACTCGCTTGCAACTCTGGGACGGTGCGTTTTCTGTACTGAGTATGTTAATTAACCGACGGGTTAAAAACGAATGACTCGGTGTGTATTGTTTAATTGGTGTGTTTTCTCGATAGTTGTTATAACTGCACCAAAAGGGTATAATCAAGGACCAACCGACTTTATCTGACGTGTGAGTGTTAAATGGAAACTTGGGAAGGAAAATTGTTTTTACCGTGCGATTTTTCATTCGCCGGTGTGTTTTTCGCAAATAGGACTTTGTAGAAGGACAGGTCTTTATATGTGGAAGTTGTACGGGGCTGTTTCTTCTATGCGTCTTTTGTATTTGTTGATGAACATAAGACGCAGTACGTGTTTTATAGTCCCACCACTTATAAAGTTGCATAATAAAATATAAATATGGACCCTAATCTGTCGTAAAAAGGTGAGAACAATGTCGTCATTTATAAGTATCCAGCAGTCAGGCCCCAATTTGAATATATCCGGGTATATAGCGATAAGCTAAATTTTCCGTATGTCTGTATATATTTTTTTGTTCTGACAATTTATTGTTTTGCGGGTTGAAATTAGTACCACATAAACGGTAACTCATTGCCAGTTTATTGTTTTGCGTGTTGAAATGAGTACCGCGCAACCCGTAGCTCATAGCCAGTTTATTGTTTTGCGTGTTGAAATTAGTACAATATACGTAACCCGTACTTGTTTCGTTGCAAATTTTAATAGATAACCATTTTGCAATTATATTTATATTATAAACAAAAAAATGTTAGCTGTTCAATAATAATTGTTATATAGCCAGCGTATTTAACAATCATCACATAGATGGTTTCCTTTTCGGTGAGGGTTTGAACAGTGTTTCATTAATAATTAATTAGACCTAGCAAAACATATTTAACAATCGTCACATATAGATGGTTTCCATAGCGGTCAGATTAAAGTACATTGTTGAGTATTGGTGGGAGGACATGAAATTTCATATATTATATAAATCCCATGTAATTTCGTCAAATCACTTCATTGTGGAAGCGGGCGCTACATTAAGTTATTTGAGACACACTCTTCTATAATTAAACTAATTTTCTTTACGATGTCGGTTCGATATCAGTGTTGGTGTACGCGTTGTGATGGAAGTGAAGAATATAATCATCGAACTGTCGAGGAACACATCGTAGCCGAAAGAGACAGAGGGATTATTAAAAGATGTATTGCATAATAGTGTTTATTTTGCCATCCGGTTTAACAGTTCGCCGGATAATGAAATGTCCTTAGAAATAGTCAGGACCCACATAATGCGCACAATAATAAATTTTCTGAAATAATAATAATTCAAACAAGTCAAATGATTAATTGATTCCAAGTATATCATGGCATGTCAGTACAGACTACTGCAATAAGAGTTATTTTCTTTATTACAAATAATCACAAATAACCAAATCAAAATAAGACAATAATCGTCATAAATTTATTCACATTGTTGATATTTTCAATAATACCATTATTGATCATGAAATCTAATTAATAGCTGAGAGACTAATCTTGTCGGCTCATAATCTTAATTGGTTAATTAACACGTCAGTGTTATAAACTCTACCAAATGTTGACTCATCTGATTGTGTATTGGTCTGTTTATAAAGTTTAACACTGATATGTTTATTACCCGAGATTATGAGCCGATTATAAGATTAGCCAACATATGATTTTACCATAATATATTAACATGGAATTTTAAAGTTATAAAAGATAAACCAACATATTTTTGAAAATCAATATTAATTTCATTTTCAGAGAACGTCTATTGGAAAATTGCTAGCTGATCCAACAGATTCCCCATTCCCCACATTGCAAAACAGATCAACATGTCAAATCGTTTCAGTTACTGGTATAAAGTTTTAAAATATCATGTCTTAAATAGCCCCTTCGTCCCTTTAAATATATATTTTTTTATACTTTAACTTATAAATGCAACACACAAACTGCTTACCGTATTTATACAATAGACGATAAAAATCCCAAAGAATAACCCAGTTCAGTTTCTTTCCAATAATTATCACAAAAACAAATCATTAAATTTCATTTTTCCAGTTAACATATCGAAGAAGCTTTCAATAAAACACCTAACAACCAGATCTTATGAATGGAATCTTGTCAGGACAGAACTTAGATTAATAGTAACTGATGCGACAGTTACATCAAAGAGTCCACATCAAAAGAGTACAAAGGAAATTGCCTAACAAAAAAGCGTGTATTAGTTAAAGGGGCATGGTGCGATATAAGGGATGATTTTTGTGCCAAATTACAAAAATTATCACCACCGGTTAAGGAATGATTTTATTGACAGGAGTATGTCAACTGCGAATATGATGATTAAGTATTCTTTTCACACGCTGCATGCGCCAACCTTCAAGTCTGTACCGATTCAAAAATTGAATTATCTCTCATATCCACAATTTTTAAAACCTGAGTTTTATTGTAAATAAAATTATTAGAATCTGTTGTAACCTACTGGTAATACATGATGTAAATTGTAGGGGGTGGGGGTGTGCTATTCATCGTAGCCCGTTCGTAATTTAGCCATGACAACGGCACATATTCTGTGTGAAAATCCAGATTGGTCGCGTCCCAATGATTTCTTACTACAAGGACGTAACTAGCTCAGAGCAACGGGGGGGGGGGGGTTCTCAAGGGGTGCTGTAAAATTGATGGACATTGTATATCTATTGTTTTTATGGACAACAATTTTTTCGAAGGGGAGGGGGGCTTTGCCCCACTTGCCCCTTAGTTACGGGCCTGACTTACTGACAATACAGAATATAAGTATTGTCTACAAGACTACGGCATGGTAACAATTTGTTGTTAAAGGGGCTTCTATTTTAGTCAATTATCGATTCCTATTGATAGCACGTGTGAATTCACGTAATTTGGAAACTTGACTGACAGTATGCATTGACTCAGACTTTTTGGTGGCGAAATGAAAAGGTCATCAAGGTATTAACCGACTGATAACGTGTTAATGTGCATGTGTGACTTCTGACGATGTGTGCTTAAAAACAGGAGATGAAGGCATTTAATTCATTTGTGATTTAAACCCGAAGATATATTAATTCAGATGTGATTTATCAATTTAAAATGCATTGTGTAACTTATTTGTCAGAATGGAAATGGCCATTTCAATGGACAAAACTTTCGCCCACGGTAAGACCAGCATCTATGTGTGTAAATTTTGAAATTTTCGTAATTTTAATGAGTTTGAAATAGTCGATTGATGCAGGTATTAAAATGTCGAACATATTGATGAAGTAATGTATCGGTACAACCATAATTCTGTTTATTTTATTATATAAATGCCTGCCAATGTTTGATATTTGTTATATTTTCAATATAAGCCAGTATAATCTGCGTGTTTAACCGTGTTAAATTAACAATCTTTTTTTGCATGCCTTATTAGCTGATAATCGACTACGATATCACTGCCGTGGAATCGCACGATAAATACATAAACCTATTTCAAACCAGCTATGGATGTGCTGACTGTACATGCGTGAAAGTCAGACTTTTTAAAATTCGCGGTGGATGGCGGTTTAAAATAATCACGGAGGTCGGCAGTTTACTCAAATTCGCGAAGGAAATTTAGAGCAGAATTTTGAGCTTGGCCAGAGCAGATTGATTAACTAACGTCGTCGATTTTTATATTTATATTTTATTATGCAACTTTATAAGTGGCGTGACTATAAAACACGTACTGCGTCTTATGTTCATCAACAAATACAAAAGAAGCATAGAAGAAACAGCCCCGTACAACTTCCACATATAAAGACCTGTCCTTATACAAAGTCCTATTTGTAAAAACACACCAGCGAATGAAAAATCTCACGGTAAAAACAATTTTCCTTCCCAAGTTTCCATTTAACACTCACGCGTCAGATAAAGTCGGTTGGTCCTTGATTATACCCTTTTGGTGCAGTTATAACAACTATCGAGAAAACACACCAATTAAACAATACACACCGTGTCATTCGTTTTTAACCCGTCGGTTAATTAACATACTCAGTACAGAAAACGCACCGTCCCAGAGTTGTTCACACCTAGCGATAATTAACTCGCCTTTCAGTCTATTTTTCACCCTGGTTAATTAACACACCTTATCTAGAGATTTTAAGCCATAGTGAGGAGTTATAATCCGAATTTTATTTTTTTATCGAGATACATAGGTATTGACCGTTTTGCGAGTTTTTAATGCGGCAAACGTACGTTTTAACCTTTACCTATTTCTCAGTGATTCTATCTGATGTGTTTAGAATTTTCAATGAATTGGAAACAAAGCTTACTGAAAATGTCCAGCAATCCACACTTACAAAAGCTGAAGAGAAGTCCGTACTTGGATTTTGACAGAAAAGAAAGCAATTTTGCCTTAAGCCTTTTCATGCCGCTGTTGTCAATGATTATAACACCATTTTTTTTTTTATTTAAACAATATTTTATTCAAACTAGTCAATAGGATTGGGGAACAGGACAAAGCCTATATCACCCCTCTCCAGTACAAAGAAAAGTATATACAATATGAATTATGAGAAATAATGGTTAAACTATAACATATATACAAATATACAATTACATACATTTCAATATGCATAAACGTAAGTTATAACTTTAAACAAAAAACAAAAACAAAAAAACACCAATAAATATATGATAATCTTTCCCTGGAGATTTTTAAATAATAATTTAAATAATTATGACAATGTTAGTATATAATTATTTTATAATAATCCAATTCAATGTTTAAGCACGTAAATGTTGTAGTAAAATCTTAGCGTCATAACATAAAAATTTGGCAATATACTAACATTTTTTAAGAAATATTTTGAAGTGAAAAATAAAGTTTCTCAATGACTGAAACACTTTGATTTTTCAATAAAGTCATGAACAGCTGAAAAATTTTTAGTATTTTCTTTTAGTGAAATATCGGAATTTCCATATAAAAGGATATTAATATTTCGATATAATGGTGGTAGACATAATATGGTATTATTTCTGACATCTGAATGTAAGGAACAAACAAGAAGGAAGTGGTAAACGTCTTCAACTTGATGACCACAAATGCAAGCTGGGGAATCAGAGAGATGACGAAAAAAAAGATGAGAATTTAGGTTGCTGCAAGAAAGGCTGAATTTGGAATGAATTATTTGGTTTTTACGTTTGCCAAAGTTATAATAAATAGGAACATCGATATCAGATTTAGTAAAATGTAATTTAAATTTTGCTAGTGATTCTGAGGACTGGACAGTAGAGTCAAGGGAATTCCATAATCTAGTAGCAGATGGAAAGAACGAATTGTAAAATAAGGTAGTGCGGCAAAAGAATTCTGGGATATTGGTATGCCTAAAAGAATAATATTGGGGTTTGGTAATGCATAAGTTAGATAGGTATTCAGGAGTTAGGTTTTTAACAATTTTATAAAATAAAAACAACTTATGTCTTTTCCGTCGTTCTTTTAAAGGTGCAACTCCAGTTTCTTTATATAATAATGAATGGCTAGTTCCTCTCACGCCGCCACAAATAGTGCGCAGTGCATCTAATTGTAGTTGTTCAAGTTTATTAGCTAGGTGTTCTGTGCAGCCGTCCCATATAACATCTGCATAATCGAAATGAGGTAAAATGAAAGAAGTGTATATTGTATAAAGGGATTTTCTGTTTAGTCGATATTTTAGAGATCTTAAACAGTTTACTAGTTTACTATTTGTCAATGATTATAACACCGTTCTGATGATATTTACTATTTTTCAATGATAATGACACCGTCCTGCTGATAGATCCTGATATACACTGAGGAGATTAGATTCATGAGGTACTTCCACTATTTTATCCTTCTGATATTTTGTAAAAATTTATGAATGTAAATTTTGTATGATATTTTGCGAGGGTTCATGAATGTAAATTTTGTATAATACTGTATTTGATATTTACTATTTGTCAATGATAGTAACACCATTCCTCTTATTTTTCCCTTTTTTCAATGATAGTAACACTGTCCTGATGATATTTACTATTTGTCAATGATAGTAACACCATTCTACTGATATTTACTATTTGTCAATGATTATAACACCGTCATGATGATATTTACTATTTTTCAATGATAGTAACATCGTCCCGCTGATATTTACTATTTGTCAGTGATAGTAACACCGTCCTGATGATATTTACTATTTGTCAGTGATAGTAACACCGTCCTGATGATATTTACTATTCGTCAGTGATAGTAACACCGTCCTGATGATATTTACTACATATTTGTCAATGATAGTAACACCGTTCTACTGATATTTACTATTTGTCAATGATTATAACACCGTCCTGATGATATTTACTATTTTTCAATGACACCGTCCTGTTCATATTTACTATTTTTCAATGATAGTAACATCGTCCCGCTGATATTTACTATTTGTCAATGATTATAACATCGTTCTGCTGATATTTACTATTTGTCAATGATTATAACAGCGTTCTAATGATATTTACTATTTGTCAATGATTATAACACCGTTCTGCTGATATTTACTATTTGTCAATGATTATAACACCGTCCTGATGATATTTACTATTTGTCAATGATAGTAACACCGTCCTGCTGATAGATCCTGATATACACTGAAGAGATTAGATTCATGAGGTACTTCCACTATTTTATCCTTCTGATATTTTGTAAAAATTTATGAATGTAAATTTTGTATGATATTTTGCGAGGGTTCATGAATGTAAATTTTGTATAATACTGTATTTGATATTTTGTAAGAAAAGGATTCATTGAATGTCTCTAATATATTGTGAAAAATTATGAACGTAGTTTTTGTATTACATTTGATATTTTGTGAGGGTTCATGAATGTAATTAGATGTGATATTTTGTAAGGATTAGTATTCCCTCCCGAAAGTAAATTTTGTATATATTTGATATTTTGTGAGGATTAAGGATTGACTCACCAGGTCAATAACGGGCATTGCCCAATTTAGTATTTAATCTGCGATTGTATATTCTTACCTCAGAGAGCAATCTACGCTGTCTGCTTTACGTACAACAAGTTCCAAAAAAATGTTATGAGTTAGAACAACATGTATAAAACTACTAGTACCAATAGTTGCTGTTCGATATTCTGATATATACGTACACCTAATGCTACATTAAACCAATTGAAAAAAAAAAAGTTTTTTGTTTATTTTTGGGGCTTTTTGTGAAGATGATGATCACCGTACTTTAAGAGTGTAGGACTACTACTTGTAGGTAGAGTATAGTCTAAATATAGATGATTAACTCGGTGGTCGCAGGTAGAGAGGTAAAGATAACATTGGTCCTGAAAATTGAAAGAAAAGACAAAATCTTGCCTTTTTAGTCGTGCTGACCTGAAACTTTTTAGAGTGTAGAATTTATTTTCCAATCTTGAGGATTTAGGCCTACATTTTACTATTCAATGACTACTGTGAGCTATGACAGTTCTCTCAACTGCAGCTTATAATGAGATCTGCACATATCAAGAGATTTAAGAGTGAAATAATGCGAATTTTAGCAAATTTTCACTTCCAGTTGCAGTAAGAGTTGTCATACGAACATTATGTTGCGAAAACATAGCAGCTGTGAAGGTGTCTGTATTATACTACATTTGTTTGAATATCAGTTTGATAATATTGGGGATAAAGCTTTGTAAAATTGTCAAATTTATCCCAATTTTTGTCAAAATTACCCACTATTTTTGAGAGTGTAGTTATAGACATATATGAAATTTTATTTTTTTAATTGAGAGACCTGATACCCAGTTACTAACAACCACAAAAAGAATTCATGGGACCCCGCGGCAGTGGAGATATTGCGGCATAGAGTTAGGGTTCTTTATAAGGTTTGATTTATACACTTCAGGAATAACCAAATGGCACCCCTGAGTGGAAAGATAGATTTTTCTTTCTTCATTTTTTTTAAACATTACTACGTAGCCTAATATATCGAATCATCATTCGTTTCATAAGTACTCATTTACAACCTGAAAAACAGCCTCTAACATTGCCTAAAATTGACGAAAAAATGAGAAATAACTAGATCAGCGGTTTTGGCTATCGAGTAGTCTCATGGGCATGACCAAACCCTATGAATATGAATGGAATCGGCCGACCCATCACCTTCCTGATTTTGCATGGTTTTCTCGTGGACAAGCACTTAAGTTTTTCTTTGGGTATTTCACATTTCTTGCTTTTCAAATACAAAATGTTTTTCAATCTAAGCAACCAAGCGACACCTCTCTTTAAGCGATTATAGTTTGAATAATGTTCGAATAACTGACTGACACATTTTTGTGATTGTTCTGACAATTTTACAGCATAAACAGTTGTTTCCAAATCAGTACAGTCTTCTAATTCTATACAATTTTCCGGCCAATTACTTTTAGTCTTCCAGAGAAAAGTCGGTCCTTTTAGCCACTTTGTGGAGGTTAGTTCTGCAGTGGTTAAACCTCCTGAGCAATAATCAGCACAGTTTAGTTCGGTTCTATTAGCCACATAGACTTGGTAACGAGCTTTCTCATTACAAATATATCTTAATACAGTTTGACTATCTGTCCAATAGTAAGTATCATTCGCAGGCAAAGTCATTTCTCTATTCAACATGTTATTCTGTTTTACAGCTGAAGTAGCAGCAGCTAATTCAAGTTTCACGATACTATGTGGTTTTATGGGTGTGACACGTGACCTTCCCATAAGAAATGAACAATGGATAAGGCCTTCACTATTAATCAAACGAATGTAAGTCACTGTGCCATATCCATCTTGGCTGGCATCTACCGGATGGTGTACTTGAATGTTCGTCACATTACCAAAATTCTGAGCTTTTATACACCCGTTCAGCTCCACATTTTGTAAGTTTGGTAGATCATTTAACCATTTAGACCATTCAAGTTCATACTTTGACGGAATTGTTTGGTCCCAAGACAGCTCTTGAAGTATGATTCGGGCTTTCAAGCCAAATGGGGAACAAATACCATAGGGATCGTAAACAGAGCTCATTACAGATAAGATGTTTCGGCGCGTGGAAGTTTCGGTGCACCATTGCACACCTAAAGCTCTCTTCACTGGTAAACTATCCTTAGTAAGATCTAAGTTTTTAAATTCATCCACTTTAGAGATATCTGGGATGGTGTTAAGGAGTTCTCTGCTGTTAGTGACCCACTTGGTTAAATTAAAACCACTTCTTTTCAAAAGATCACATATTTCACGAACCAAATCAATGGCTTCACCATCACTTTTTACTGATTTGAGTAAGTCATCCACGTAAAAGTCATTATTTATGGCTTCAATGACTTCGGGCCTGTAATTATGAATGTTGTCACTTGCAGCTTTTCGTAGTGCATAGTTCGCACAACTTGGGGAACTCGCAGCACCGAATAAATGAACACACATGCTGTAGTCTTGACTAGGCCACCATAAGAATCTCATCATGTCACGATTATTTTTCTCCATCTGCGGTCATTGCGATGGGTTCTTGACGATGATGATGAGTTAGTTGTATTTTACGTCCGCTTCCACCGAAGTGATATCGCAGACAATCAAGTGTTATATATTTTTTTAGGCGTCGAATGTGCTATTGTTGCTGATTATACTGTGGATATTAATATCAAAACTTGTGTCGCGAGGTGTTGACGTAGAGGGATGGTAGCTGCATTCTTGTATTTCAATATTACTTTCGTTTATCTTTAATGGAGGGGGTCTTGGTTTAGTAAATTCAAAGATTTTTCTGATGTTGATCTGGCTCCATCCTCTCTTCTTCTTTTTGGAGCTTTTGGTTCGACTGGTGGAGACTGGGTTACTGGTGGTTTATTTTCTGGAACTGTTGGCTTGCTGTTTTGTACTGTCTTTACTGTGGTTGGTGGGACTGTTGGGATTATTGGAGCTGTCTTCTTTTTCTTGTCTTTTTCAGGGGCCCGGAGAGGGCATTCTCTTCGTGAATGGCCAAACTTCTCGCATCTGAAGCATGGAGAAGGTTGGCCTGGTGTTACTACTCGTACTTTGGCATCTCCGTAATGTGCTTTTAATACTATTACTTGGGGTATATCTTTGAATTTCTTGTTCTGGATCTCTATTTCCACTTCTCTTATTCTTTTGTAGACATGGGTGCCCGGGAGTTGTTGGTCTTGGAAGGTTCTCACATGTCCGATGTCACCCATAATTTCTAGGAAGTAATCATCGGAGTATGATACAGGGAAGTCGTAGACTGTAAGGGTGACTACTTTGGTAAAACGTTTGTGGAACTGATATGTTATCCCCATGTGCGTGTGTTTCCCTTCATCGAGGAGTTTACTTTTTACTTCTTTCGTTCTTACATGGACGTGCCACTCGTCTTCTTTTAGGTAGATTGTTAATATATCTTCCCACTTGCCGAGTAGGTCGATCAGGCACTTCAAGATTCCCCTGTCGGTTAATCTCTCCGTGCTGCTGACCGCCACGTGGTATGATATGCGGCTTGTCTCTTCTTCTGGCACTTGGTAGGTTTTTACTATCGGGTCCATGGTGAATGGGTAACTGGAAGACTGGAAAAACTGGAAGACTGGATAACTGGGATACTGGATCACTGGAGCTCAGGTGTTAACAGGGCGAACGCTAATTAACGGTTCTTGACGGCATCTTAGTAGCACATCAATCATTCTGTTTGTAAGATCTGGTCCCTGTAACAGTTCGTCATTAAGGGATCTGTTGTGATACATCAATGGGCAGTTGTACACGACACATGATTTGTCAGGTTTCTTTGGATGTGACACATTGTGATGTGGAATAAATCAGACACGTCCATCATCACGATTTAATTCAGAGACTGGTACCCTTTCAGCATACCCTTTCATTTCTAGGTTTTCCATGAAGTCACAATATTGTTCACGTAATTGTGTATTATTTATTAGTCAGTTTCTTAGCTTTGAATCAAATAGTTCTGCTTGTAGTTTATTATCAGGCATCACAGTCTTACTGTCTCGAAAGGGAAGTTGTGTTTGATAATGGTTGTTCACAAATTTCACCGATTTGTCCATTATGTTGAGAAAACATTTATCTTCGATAGATAAAGATTTAGTGTCATCACTTAAGTTCTCACTGAACTCAAGATTAAAGTAACCATGCAATTGATCCTCTAATCTATTGTCTATTTTACAAAAGTTCACACCAATAGGCTTCATGTTTGTAAATTTACTGGGTATACCATAAAAGAGCCATCCAAGGGGGGACTTGATAGCGTAAGGTTCACCTATTCTACCGGTTCTAATTTCTAGTGGGGTTGTGGATGCTGGCATGTTTCAGGGGTAGAAACTAACCTGAAATGGTCACTAGCCATTTGGGCTAGTAGCTTTCAGATCTTACTAGCCCAGCCAACATTCTACTAGCCCAGTAAGAAACTGACACCAGACGTAAAAATTCTGATTTAGACTGTTGTTTTGTTCATCATTAATCAATCAAAAACACCAAAATACATTCACTTAAATTTATTTTGGCACATTTAATAATACAACAAATAGACTTTGTTCATTGTTGCCTCTGTTTTTTTCATCAAATAATGAATTCATTAGTCAGTCATGAAGACATATATATTAAAATTCAATTTGGCACATTTCATTTCATATTTCATATTTGTCCTTCGGAAGTTTAATCTTCAATTCAATAGATTTTTTCAGGGGCCTCATTTGTATTTATATTTTATTTATGTTTTATAAATTCAGTTGTGATGTGCAAAATAATATGATGTAATGTCCTTAAAATTTAATATCATAAGTTGTCACCGAGTGATGAAGTTATTTATAGCAGAGCATGTGTATTTACGAGCGTCTTCATTGCCGTAATATATCGCTGTTATAAAACCTTTTAACATCCATGTTCTTCGCTAAATTGCTTCATATGTATATATATCAACGATTATGTTAGGCGATTTATGATAATTAACCTGAAATATGACTGAAAAGTTATTCAATTATATCGACTTTCGCTTCATAATTCATCGCGGTGTAAACAGAGGCTGTTCCGTACCCTCCCTTGTTATCATACAATTTCAACCAATCAGCAAGCTCGCTTGCTCAGATTTCATACCGGTATGGTGAAATGGAACAGCCAAAGATTAAAAACATGTAAATAGTGATGGCGAGGATTTTCGGAAGTTAGTTACATGACAGTGTTCATTAAGTACAAATTATCAATTATTACAACTACCAAAATATCAGATCGCCACACAGGCGAATTGATTTTGAATTTCATTCGCCCGTACTGACTTTTACTCGCCATGGGCGACCGGGCGAGTATTAGTTTCTATCCCTATGTTTACTCCGATCATCAGCGTTACTCTTGGAATGCAAGGTCCTTCGAGTTGAGGTAACGCAAGATCCTTAAAGTGTTCATATTTTATCAAATCCTCCTGTGTTGAAGCATCATTCATCAAAACTGGTAGTTTACCTTTGACGTAAGTTATTGGCAAGTCAATAAATTCTTCCTGATAAGTATTGCTCACTTGTAGTGTATCTGTTATGATTTCAGCATCTTCAGCCTTTTCTAAGTTGAGAGTTTTCAGTAAGACAGAAGTTTTCTTAGTGCGTACCTTTAACGCATTGCATAGTTCAGAGTCAATAAACACTGCACCACATCCGTTATCTACTAATGCATATGTTCCAATAGATTGATTACTTGACTTCGGCTTAATTTGTATCGATACAATAGCCATTAATGGATTTGACCCAGTTGCTAAACAACCGGAAGTTATTCTGGCTTTAGGTTCTGCAAAGTCTCCACGTTGTGACTGATCACAATATCCGGTTTCACGATTCACGCCTTTCACGATACAGGTTTTCACTATAGTTTCTATCACGATCTTTGTTGGAGTCATGTAGAATGGTGGGATGAGAACGTGGACACTTAGCACACTTAGCCCACTCCCAGGGCTGAAACTAGGGACAAATTTTAGGGAGAAGTGACTTCTCCCTACAGACAGAATAGGGAGAAGTGAGGGAGACATAGGGAGACTTGAAGGAGAGGTAAAATTTCATGCATTGCTGCATTCTCTGTTCAGTAAGCTTAGGGAGACATTAGTAAATTCAAAGAGAAGTCAGAATGTTAAAAAATAATTTAATACAATCACAAATTAATTATGAAGTAAATATTTTCCTTTGCTTCATTGACTTCCATTTAATTAATGCAGGTTTAAAATCAAAATCCTCATATTCGGGCCCATCTTCAGAGATTCGCATTAAATCAATTAAAACAGAGTCACTTAAGGAATTTCTAAAGTTTGTTTTAAGTCGATTTTGTGTAGAGAATCCTCTTTCACAATCAACAGTTGTAATTGGGATTAAAATAGCACATTTTAATATTTTAATGAAATTTGGAAGAAGCTGAAAATGGTTTTCAATAATCTTGGCAGCACATTCTTGAAAGCTGGAAGTTGAATAACTACCAAGAACTAATCTTTTGTAAATCATAAATTCAGACTTGCACTCATCTGGATTTAGTATAAAATTATTTTTATAATTCTCTATTAATCTATCGATTTCAAGACTTCCATACACACCTAGGTTCGTTTTATTTTTTACAATGTTTAAGGGCAATAGTGGCCCAAAACATACTAAAATAGATTTGTCTGAAAATCTGTCCTGTAGATTGTTTATTATATTTGTGATATATTCTGCAGATATTTTGTAAATTTGATCTCTTTGGTTGGAATAATATTTTACATTTATGTAAGAAAAAGCACCATGTTCATTGTCACATAATCGAAAGCCTTCAAACCCATCTAAATTTTCATTAACATTCTTCTTAACACTACGGAAAGTACTTTCCTCAACAGGTCTAGCGTATTTGGCTTTACCATCAGCAACAATAATAAATTCTTTTAACTTGCTTACAAAAGATCCTTCATTTTCTTTCAAATCTTGTAATGCATCACATAAGCTGTCAACATTACAAGATATTGAACTGAAATCCAGATTTTCTGTTTGAAAAACTTTAGATAATTTAGACAAAAATGGTAATATATCCATTAATAAATGAGTAATAGCAATGAATTTAAATTGTTCTACTTCAGCATACAGCCCTCTGGCAACTGGATGTCCCTCAGCTTCAATTGCTAAAGCTTCAACCAGTGCTGGATAAGTCCTATAAATAACTTGAACAGCTCTATCAAGACTTAGCCAACGAACTGCATGAACTTCAGCATATTTTAGCTGAGGTATATCCATTGCCTCTTGAATGTATCTTAGCCGAGGGCTGAATTGCTGAAGTAGGCAAATACACTAGACACTGTCCTAGAATATTCCTTTAAGACAGGAATTGAAGTTGCAGCCTGGGAAGCTGCCAGAGCACATCTATGTGCAGCACAATGTATTCCAATTAATCCAGGAGAGTATGCTCTTAATTTGGCAACAAGACCATTTTTTTTGCCAGTCATAACACTTGCACCATCTGTACTAATGCCTATCATATTTTTTACATTAATATTTTTTGATTTCAGTTCTTCCAAAACTTTTTGGAGCAGTGTGTCTGCATTTGCATTTGAGTCCAAAATACCAATATTATTAAGGAGTTTGGTTGTAACTCCTTTGTCAAAATACTGAATATAAATTAAAAGTCTTTTTGAATTTGCCTTGTCCGTACTTTCATCCAACATAATAGAATAATAGAGGGAGTCTTGAACTTTTTGAATACAATACAATCCTCCAAAATACACTGTGCAATCACACTTTGAAATTCGGTAACACTTTTTTGGCAGGTATACATTGGCTGATCTTCCTTTCTTAAATTCAGTCCTAGCAACTTTTCCAATCGCACAAGTTTTGGAAATTTGGTTTTAGCAATTTCTTCTTTTCCCAGCCAATAAGCACATTTAAGATATGAAGTAATATTTTCTTCGTCTTTTTCAATTTTTTTCATAACCAGTTTTTGTAGGTTTTGCCGATCTTTCATTTTTATACTTGTTAAAGCATTCAAATGACCTTGAGCTAAAAAAACAAAAAAAAACAAATAAATAGACCTATGCCAAAATTACAGATTTAAACAAATAAACAATGTCTTGAACTTAAAAGTTATATTTTACTTAATTTGAATCAGCGGCAATGTAGCCTATACAATATAACAACAAAAAACTATTTTTCTTTAATTATAATAGTAAATAAAAGTAATTAAAACAGTACACTTACAAACAGCATGACGACTGTGGTTAGTTGTCTTGGCAGGAATGTTGTGACCTTGTGCATTACAGTTTCATATTTAGCTGCACGACAAATTTTGCAATGCCACTTTTTATTGTCCTCTAAAATATACCAATCAAAACTATTCTGTGATAGATCTTTGGTAAACCTTCGTTTTGCTGGACTACAAACAGTACTACTACTTGTAATTTCTTCTTCATCTCGTTGCCGTTTTTTGTGGACTTGACCTAGGTTTGGGTGAACAACCTTCCAGCCAATTTTCCATATTCTAAGTTTTTCAATGTAGCAAATGACACTAATTCTTGGTTGTTTGCCTTTATATACTGATTCCATATTTCGTAAAATTGACTTCAATAATATTAAATTAATCACGCCCTTGTTAACAAATTACGTTTCCGGTACAACAAAGAAAATAAAAAATATTTACTTAGATTTGAATTGAAAGCTTTGAGTTGAAAGTCTAATGTTTTTCTTTGTTAAAATTCTGACTATCATCACAATATATTGTTAATTAATTTAAAAATAACACACTAGTGGATATAATTTATCATAGAAAAACAAAAGAATGTCATTGTTCTTGGCCCAAATGAATCAAAAACACTAATAAGTTTGATATAATTAGTATCAACACACACTCAGTTTACAGTTATTTTTTCATTTAAGGAAAAAAGTACGACAACATCAGAACGGACAGGAGAGTGTAAATTTAAACATGGCTGACATTTATTGACTTCTGTCATGCATGCCTTTTACTGTCGGGACATTAAACATCTATCATTTCTAGGGAACTGGTAGGGCGAAGTTGACATCCCCCTGGTCAAGTTTTCAGGCGAAGTTTAGTGTTGTAGGGCGAGAATCTCGCCTCAGTCGCCCGTAAATTTCAGCCCTGCCCACTCCTTATTCGTACAGTTTGGTTTTACATGGCCAGGGTTCAGGCAAGCAAAACAGAGTCCTAGTTTTTTAAAACTTTCAGATTTGTTTTCCGATGATAAAGCACCAAAACGTCTGCACTCGGTCAGAGGATGATGTGACCATTCACCGCAAAATAAACAAGGGGGATTGGCAGCACGATTTTCTGTTCCTCGAACATTATTGTCAACTTTCACTTGATTTGAATAAACTTTATGTTGTTGCAATGCAGACGAGGAAACTTGAGGTTTATGTTGAGAGTTCTGAAATTGGTATCTCTCATTACGAGAGATGTGTCCCACAAAGGTTTCAAAATCTTCCAATGTAGGCGACTTATGTTCTACTTCACGGAATCTTCCCACTTCCTTTATCCATTGTTGTTGAATTCCTGTTGGCAACTTTGAAGCTAAGACTTTCAGAAATTCGAATCCATCCATTGTTGACATTTCAGAGTTTCCTTGTTTAGCGTTGACACAGTTTATCAAGAATAAGGAAAACTTCCTTAAGTTTACTCGGTCACCTGATGAAATGCGGTTGCATTCCTCAGCTTTATGTTTGAAGGCAGCAGCTAGGATAGGCTCATTACCATAATCACGATGCAACAGCATTTATGCTCAAAGAAATGCCTTTTGAGCTGGAATTATCATGGGGCACTGCTTAATTAATTCATATGCCTCACCATGGATATATTTGATCAGTAGTTCAAGTTTTCGTGCATCATCACTAGTATTGTTTTCCACGACGTACTTGAAGTTTTGCATAAAGTTCATATAGTCAAGCAAATTTGATCCATTAAATGGTTTAATCTCTTGTGAAGGAAGGGCTTGTTCCGCCCTCTGATTGTCAATAAGCTTGCTCAAAATGTCGGCCATAATTAGGTTCCTTAGACAAGTTGGGGCCACTTGATTCTATTAACACAGGCAAATGTTCACTGGTTTGTGACAATGGTGTCACCGACCTTTGCTCTTGAGGATTAGAATGCACAGGTTGTGGTAATACTGCGACATTCACAGGCTGTGGGGGGTTATGAGGTTTGAAAGTTATTTCAGGATCTGTTTGCACTGCAATCATTTCATTCACTTCGCGTGCAGCCTGTAGTTTGGCTGTGATAATTATCTCCTCTTGTCATCGAGTGAGTTCAGTGGTTTTTCTTTGTAGAATTTGTTTTTCTGCTTCAATTGCATGACGCTCTCGCATTGCGGCAAGTTGTAGCTTTAATTCAATTTCTTTTTGTAGATTTCTGAGTCTCATCTTCGAAGCTGTTGTGGATGTTTTAGAGATGTTTGATACACTGTCCTCAGGACATACTTCATTGCCATTATCTTTGTTCACTTGATTAACAATCACATTGCCATTGTTTATATTATTGTATTCACCGGCCCCGTTCGGGACGTTTTGATTAGTACCAGGATTTTCAGTATTGTTCACTTGGTCACCTTCAGTTGCAGGATTATCATCCGCCACAACATTATCATGATCGTTGTTCGAGGCCATGATTTCACATTCACAAAAATCACTGTTTAATGTTATAGCACATTCACAGACGTTTTTTCACTTTTATGTAGACATGGACTTAGTAGGGTGCCACAGCATTAATCGACACAACATTTGGTAACTAGGGTAAGCGACAGTTCATCACAGAAATTGTGGTCTGATTCCCAAAGTGGTTATGGAAGGGAGACAATCAGTCAACAACACCAAGAAAGTCTTGAATTTGAAAGCATTTATATGACGAAGACAGTTACTTTACATATATAAATGTAAACAATAATAAATGTAAAAGAGATCACAGTTGAATCGTTTGATTCACTTACTGGTTCATTATAGAGTGTTCTACGTGTTTATAAAATGTTCATTGTTCACAGTTGACTAACTTGTCAGTGTTGACAATTTCACGACAGATTTACATAGACTAGTTTATCACTGAATATCACATCATAACCCACTTGGCATGAATGCTACACAATGTTCACGTATCACCTGTTCACAGATTCTATCACATAATTTTCACTTGTCGCCGTTCGTCACCATTTGTCGGTGAAAAAACGATATGAGACTGGCCCTACCAAGCCATGATGGCTGGATCACAACACGTGAAGCCTGCTGCTTCGACCAATGCGCAGGCGTCCCGCCAATAGCCTTGACTGACTAGACGCTTGACAGACAAAAAAATGTAGACTACATGAGTTCGTTTGTTTTTATTTAAGGTGTAACTGCAGCAACTGCCAGATTCATCAAACTGAAACTGAATGTAAGTGTTACACGAAAATCGGGGCAATAAAAAATAAGATTGATGAGATAGTAGGCAAAAGCTGTATATTAGAACACCCAGGCTTCTACTCAGTCTGTCTGGACCCATATGTTCTTGAGGTGTCTTGGCTTCAATATCGCCAACAATATGGTCAGGCAGCATATGATGGGCCTTACGATGAAAAGATGAGACATGTTGCTTACAGGCAATTGGCTAGATGGTGTTGGGGATTTCTTGGGTGAAATGTACGGGTTGCCCTTCCATCTTGTGCTGAAAGTCGAATCAGGGCCCAGTATGTGCCGCCTGGACTTGAGGAGGATGCTACATTTAAAGGTTTTCAGACTCAAAACTAGAGACTTATAAATGAGATTTGGTAACTAGGGTAAGCGACAGTTCATCACAGAAATTGTGGTCTGATTCCCAAAGTGGTTATGGAAGGGAGACAATCAGTCAACAACACCAAGAAAGTCTTGAATTTGAAAGCATTTATATGATGAAGACAGTTACTTTACATATATAAACGTAAACAATAATAAATGTAAAAGAGATCACAGTTGAATCGTTTGATTCACTTACTGGTTCATTATAGAGTGTTCTACGTGTTTATAAAGTGTTCATTGTTCACAGTTGACTAACTTGTCAGTGTTGACAATTTCACGACAGATTTACATAGACTAGTTTATCAATGAATCTCACATCATAACCCACTTGGCATGATTCACGAATGCTACACAATGTTCATGTATCACCTGTTCACAGATTCTATCACATAATTTTCACTTGTCGCCGTTCGTCACCATTTGTCGGTGAAAAAACGATATGAGACTGGCCCTACTAAGCCATGATGGCTGGATCACAACACGTGAAGCCTGCTGCTTCGACCAATGCGCAGGCGTTCCGCCAATAGCCTTGACTGACTAGACGCTTGACAGACAAAAAAATGTAGACTACATGAGTTCGTTTGTTTTTATTTAAGGTGTAACTGCAGCAACTGCCAGATTCATCAAACTGAAACTGAATGTAAGTGTTGCACGAAAATCGGGGCAATAAAAAATAAGATTGATGAGATAGTAAGAAAAAGCTGTATATTAGAACACCCAGGCTTCTACTCAGTCTGTCTGGACCCATATGTTCTTGAGGTGTCTTGGCTTCAATATCGCCAACAATATGGTCAGGCAGCATATGATGGGCCTTACGATCAAAAGATGAGACATGTTGCTTACAGGCAATTGGCTAGATGGTGTTGGGGATTTCTTGGGTGAAATGTACGGGTTGCCCTTCCATCTTGTGCTGAAAGTCGAATCAGGGCCCAGTATGTGCCGCCTGGACTTGAGGAGGATGCTACATTTAAAGGTTTTCGTACTCAAAACTAGAGACTTATAAATGAGATTTGTATTAAAATTATTTATTCATATATCGTTTTAAATTTTTGTATATGTTAATGGCTTCCTTTTTGTCTGGATGTTCAAAACAACTGGAAAGCGGGGCTGGTGCCTCTTCATTCAGACAACATTCTCCATCTTGAATTATTCTGTGCATCTCTGTATTCAGATCAGTTACATAGTCTGAAAAAAGAAATGATGGAGATTGATGAAACTAAGTGTATTTAAGTGTATAGTTTCACTCACTACCAGGTACTTCAAAACTAGGCATAGATAATCAGTTTGATTACTCGATACTTTTGAAAAAAGATAAATGTGCAATTAATTAAAGATGGGTTCCCAGAAAAGTATTTATCGGGTGGTTATTTCCAATAAAAGTATGGCAATTTTGGTATATATGGAAAGTAGAGATATCCAATCTTACTAGAAAAATACTGGATTCCCCGAAAAACACCCATGGAGCATATACAGGACAAAAATGTAAGGGTTCCTAAAATCGACATCCCAACGAATAGGAATTTCTGCACGCGTGATGTCAAAGGTCACACGCGAACATTGAGCGCTTGATGTACAAGTTGATAAACTTTATGAAGAGTTAGACGTACAACACTTTCTGAGATAAAAATAACGGAAAAAGACGCAGGTAGTGGATAATCTGAGAATTTAATCAGGATTCGATATTTGTAATAAATACTAAGCGATTAAAGACAACATCGTCTTATGTATGCACCTTCCAAGAGAGGTAAGTCGCGTGACGTAAACATGACCTGGTTTGATCAAATTTTTATAGCAGGGCATTCCTTATGTTAAGGAGCAAATTTTATGAAACTAGAAATATTTGCCTACTCTTCATGGCGAGGTATCCAAAGTGATACATCTTTGGTGCAAAATGTATCACTGTTGCATGGTATCCCTCAAGAGTTGATGTCTGCCCAGCTGGGCTCAACTTTCTAATGTCTGTGAGCTTCTCATAAACTTCAGTGCCTGAATGAAAAAAATGAGTGGCATTGTGTAATCAGACAGGGTATCAAGATTTTACAATTTCTCTTCATATTTACTGCTTAACGTTAGATAATGATCAATTATATCTTCAAACATATCCAAGACAGGGTTATAAATACAATGTAACAATATGCAAACTACTTTTTATATACCTGGTTCAAACCAACCTCTCACAACTGGACTGTGCTGACACTTTGGAAAGAGTGGGTTATCATGGATGTTGTTACAATATGTATGCTGTAGACTGTCACGTGATGTTTACTCACTGTTATTACGTCACCACTCGTCTATGCAGCCATCTTACTGTATGTAGCTTCCCTGAAATAAAGCCTAAGAATGCTGCCGTTAAATGTTTCAGTAGTATCAAAACTTCATCATCCTAGATCTTGTAATGTGTTGTAAAACAACGAGGACATTGTGTAGTGCCTAAAAGTTCATACACTCATTCTGGTACTTTCAACGCAGGTGGTTTGTGTCGTCCATTTTGATTCTCAACGGAACTCACAAGACACGATTTGTAAGTTGGATCCCTCTTCTTCATAATCTTTATCAACTAAAATGAGTCAAGAAGGAGGAGAAGCACCACCGCCTCCCACTTTCCACAGTAATGTACCCCTTCCGCCTAAACTTGAAGTAAAGGGTAATCTGTCAAATAACTGGAAACGCTGGCGACAACTTTGGGACTCATTTGAGATTGTATCACGCACTAAAGATCAATCCGGCAAGTACAGAGTTGCAACCTTCATCACCTGTGTAGGCTCTGATGCCTTAGATATCTATAATGGGCTTCCGTTTGAGAATGAAGAGGTAAAGACTAATATGAATACTATACTTAACCTCATGGAAAGACACGGTCTAGGCGAAACAAATGTAATCTATGAGCGATATATCTTCTTTACTAGAAACCAGGGTGAGAATGAAAGTATTGACACTTACGCTACTCAACTCCGTTCCCTTGCACAGTCGTGTGAGTTTAGAGACTTAAAAGAGGAACTTATACGAGACCGCATTGTCTGTGGCACTACCAACAATGTTGTACGCACAAAACTTTTACAAGAACCAAGACTCACTCTAACTAGATGTTTGGACATTTGTCGTGCCTTTGATTCAACAGAAAGTCAGGTTAAAGCAATGTCTGGGAAGGAGGAAATCCACTACACTGGTTCCAAGTCGATGCATGATAGTTCTACATCACAGCTAAAAAATATAATTGCAAGTTCTGTGGCAGAAAACATGAAAGAGATAGGAGGTTATGCCCTGCATTGGATCAGACATGCTCTAATTGTGGAAAACTCTCCCATTTTGCTACCCAGTGCCTATCACCGCCTAAGCTAAAATCTACTAGAAATTCCTATAGTCAGCACAAGTATCGACGCAAATGGAAGAATAAGCAAGGCATAAAGAAACAAGTGCACGCTGTGAATGATTCTTCTAGTGGTGATAACTCAGATGAACTCCTACTTACTCTTGAAATCTGTAACGAAGAAACTGTCCATGCCGTAGAAGACAGATATCCGTCGAAGATCTTCACCACTCTTCTTCTTGAAAAAACTCTCACTAAATTTCAAATCGACACCGGTGCTACCTGTAATGTCATTTCTAGAGAAAACTTACCTGAAAACTGTGAAGTTAAGAAAACTGACCTAACATTAAAAATGTATAATGGTTCACAGATTTACAACACTTAGACTTGTTAATCCAAAGAATTCTCTGAGTTACAGTGGAAGATTTGTGGTCGTTCCTCAAACGAGAATTCCTCTTCTTGGTTCTCGCTTCGCTCTACAGATGAATCTTCTGAAAGTACTGGAGGAGAATATTCTGCAAATTGAAAATACTTCTATGGTTCCAGATCACATCTCTATTAAACCCATAACTCTTGAAGATGCTCTTGTTGTCTACAAAGATATCTTCAATGATGAAATCGGATTGCTGGAGGGAAAACAGAAACTTGAGGTAGATGCATCTATTACTCCAGTGAAACAAGCTTTACGAAGAATGCCCCATGCTATCCGAGATCAGCTTAAAACTGAACTTGACCTGATGGAACGCCAAGGTGTAATTACAGCAGTTGACACTCCGACTGACTGGGTGTCAAGTCTGGTACTAGTAAAAAGGCATCTGGCAAACTTCGGGTTTGCTTTGACCCCAAACCATTAAATACAGCATTAAAAAGAAGTCACTATCCTTTACCTGTAATAGAGGATATACTACCTAGTATTACACAAGCTAAAGTATTCTCAAAGTGTGACCTACGTAATGGTTTCTGGCATATACCACTTGAAGAAAGCTCAAGCTTTCTCACAACCTTTGGTACACCTTTTGGAAGGTACAGATGGCTGAAACTTCCCTTTGGCATATCACCTGCTCCTGAAATATTTCAGTATAGAATAGATCAAGTTCTTCAAGGTCTTGATGGTACTTTTAGAGTGGCCGATGACATCCTTGTGATCGGAGAAGCTGAAGCTGTAAAAAACCATGACCAAAGATTCATTCGACTTCTTGAACGGTGTAGACAAAAGAATGTGAAACGGAATCCAGATAAACTAGATCTGAAACAAGCACAAGTTTCCTTTATTGGACATATTCTCTCATCAGATGGTCTTAAACCGGATCCTCAGAAAATCAAGGCAATTTTAAATATTCCAAAGCCTACTGATGTACAGAGTGTGCAGAGAATCATCGGGATGGTTAACTACTTATCTAAATTCTTGAAAAGTCTCAATGACATTTGTGAGCCACTCCGGACGTTAACTCGGAAAGATTCTGCTTGGAACTGGCATTTGAGCATGACCAATCATTTGAAAAAGTAAAAAAAGCAGTAACTGAAGCACCTATTCTAAAATACTATAATAGCAAGGAAGATGTTTATCTCCAGTGTGATGCCTCTGATACGGGCCTAGGCGCAACACTCCTTCAAGGAGGCCAACCTGTTGCATATGGTAGTCACGCTCTAACTCCCACAGAAAAGAATTATGCGCAAATTGAAAAGGAACTTTTGAGTATTGTTTATGGTTTTCACAAGTTCCACCAATACGTTTATGGCCGTAAAGTACTTGTAGAAAGTGATCACAAACCACTGGTCTCTATACAGAACAAACCACTACTTACAGCTCCTAAAAGGCTCCAGAGAATGTTGCTCTCACTACAAAACTATGAGTTTGAAATTGTGTATAAAAAAAGGCAAGAACATGCACCTTGCCGACACGCTATCAAGAGCCTACTTGCCTGTGTATGAAAATACAGATGAACACAAAACTCAAATACTACACATTGATTTGACTACAACAGCAACAGAACTACAATCCATTCATATGTCTGAATACTTGCTTATTACTGATGAAAAAATTCAATCAATTCAATCTGAAACTGAAGTAGCTGATACTCTTCAATCAGTTAAATCCATGATCAAGTCAGGATGGCCAGAGAAAAGGAATGGTGTTCCAAATCTGGCTTTCCCATATTTCGATCTTCGAGATGAACTCTCTGTACAGGATGGTATTGTCTTTAGAGGATCACGATGTATAATTCCGAAGAAACTTCGTCCAGATATTCTTAAACGATTTCATAGTTCTAATACTGGGATCGAATCGTGTAGACGAAGAGCTCGTGAATGCATATACTGGCCCAACATGAATTCTGAAATAAGTGACTATATCTCCAAGTGTGATATATGTGCTACTTACGAGAGAAAACAACCTAAAGAACCACTGATTTCTCATGGCATACCAGACCGTCCACGGTCTAAATTGGGTACAGACATTTTCACATACAACCAAAGAGACTATCTTGTCACAGTGGACTACTTCAGTGATTTCTTCGAAAAAGACCACATTACTGACAAGACCGGCAAGGAAATCATTCGAAGACTTAAAGGTCACATGGCTCGTCATGGTATTCCTGATGTATTGATCTCAGACAATGGACCACCTTTCAGCTCCAAGGAATTCCAGGAATTTTCTCAATCATTTGAGTTTGAACACATAACCAGTTCGCCAGGGTTCCCGCAGTCTAATGGCAAGGCGGAATCAGCTGTAAAAATTGCCAAGCAGTTGATCAAGAAGGCACATAAAGCTAATTCGGATCCATACCTAGCCTTACTAGATTACAGGAACACTCCTTCAGAAGCAACTAAATGTTCGCCTGCCCAAAGTTTGTTTAATCGCAGAACGAAGACTCTTTTGCCAACTATGAAATCGCTCCTACAACCTGCAATTCCTTCGTCTGTCCTGCAAAAGAAGAAGAAGAAAGCTGCCCGGATCACTGAACATTATAACAAGTCAGCCAAAGAATTACCTCCACTTGCGGATGGTAGTCTAGTTAGACTTCAACCTATGACTCCCAACGTAAAAGAGTGGCAGAAAGCTACAGTAAAGAAGCAGGTTAATATTCGATCATATGAGATTGAGACAGAGGAAGGCAAAGTTTATCGAAGAAACAAACGACATCTGAAGTTCACACCTAAGTCACCCGATAAATCACAAGATTTAAAAGAAGACAACATAATACTACCAAGAGAAAATTCTACTGAAATAAATCCATCAGATACAGCCAGGATAACTCCTAAGAAATCTTCTAGTGTCAGCGAATTCCCCAATTCACAGGACTCTAGCCCAAAACACACTGTCGTTACTAGAAGTGGTAGACTTTCCAAACCCCCTTCTTATTTAGAAAGTGATTATTTAAAATAACTGGTTGGAACGTTCTCATTAATAGTGTTCGATTTAACGTGGCATGTTACTTAGAGTTACACTTTTAGCCGTAGTTTGTCCATTGCAATTATTTTTAAATTTTAACTGGTTAAATTTGCTTTAGGTCTCTGTTTTAGTTTTTTCCTTTGTTACGATATGTCAGCTGTAGACTGTCAGGTGATGTTTACTCACTGTTATTACGTCACCACTCGTCTATGCAGCCATCTTACTGTATGTAGCTTCTCTGAAATAAAGCCTAAGAATACTGAAGTTAAATGTTTCAGTAGTATCAAAACAGATGTGTATGTTACCCAAATGATTAGCAATAGAAGACCATTTTGCCATCAGTATATCTGGATTCCCATCACTAGTTGCAGCGCACCAATATAAGTGGTAGAGTATGCTGCGAATCCATCTTTGCGCCCTTTCTTTTCAGTAAATTTGGATAGCTTTTTTTGAAGATCTGTTGGTAAAAAATAAATTTATAATAATGCCAGGAGCATTGTCAGTACACATTTGAAATAAAATGGAAGTTTAACTTCCTACTGTTCTTCTACTACTGGGCTAATGAATACCAACATGCGCCATGCAGTGTGCTATGGTCCTTAAACACTGACTAGGAAGAAATGAAATGAAATGAAATGGGGTTTAACATCCTACTGTTCTGCTCCTATACTGGGCTAATGAAGACGGGCATACGCCATACAGTGTGCTATGAGGGATCTTTTTCGTGCATTCGAATGAATACACGGGACCTCGGTTTTTCGTATCATCTGAAGGACTAGACAGCTGTCCTTCTCAGGCCCTCTTTTCTGCACCACTGACAAGGGGAAACCACGTCGGAAAATCTGGATGAACTTTCTCGGCCAATGCAGGGATCGAACACCCGACCTCCAGGCTAGCGAGCCAGCGTCTTAACCACCTAGCCACCGTGGCTCCCCGACAAGGAAGAACCACGCTGGGAAATCCTATTGAACTTTATCGGCTAACGCAGGGATTGAACATGGGACCGCCCGGTTAGCAAGCCAATGCCATATTCACTGAGGGACCCTGCCTCCATTGATACACACAATCCAATTATATTTTCATACATATACTAAACCTAAAACCGTCTAAAAAAATATATGCATCATGAAAAAGTCAGTACAGCTAGGCCATCAAAAGTACAAATTTGATGACTTAAGTTTTTAATTCCAAAATAGCTGGAAAAAAAAGGTTAAAGATACATTGTGGGAGATTAGATAAAGAGCTGGCAGTTCTCACTATACAGGGCCGGCGGAAGCAATTCTTGATTGGGGGGGGGGGCTTCCATCCTAGGTCCTTATAACCTGGGCCCCAATAACCTGGAGAAAAGAGTACTTGCGGCCAAATTATTGGGGGGGGGGCTAAAGCCCCCCCTAGCCCCCCCACTCCGCCGGGCCTCCTATAATAGTTAAAAACTAGATTAATGTAAATGGAATTTGCTGAAAATTTCAGTCAAATGGATTGACCCTGAACCGAGATTTTGGCGATTGAATTTTCCGCCTAGCCTCGATCATCATTACTAAATTCAGTATGATAGAAAACAGTCTCGATTATCCACTGCATGATTAAATCATGAATGAAAGTTGAGCTGCAAATCGGATCCTAATCTAATAAATATCACAGGCTAGCGATGACATTGAGAGTTGATTATGGTCTGGATAAGTTAATTAATGTCTAATTAATAAATTAGATAACATTTCAGGCCTAAAGAAAGAGATGCAATAGGCAGATTTAGCTCTTGCATAATGTATGTTTATTTTTTTTAAAACATTGTATTCAAGTTTAGAATACAGCTTCTAAATCTTACTTTTTGCAACATGCCACACATCCAAGTAATGGGTCACATCATTCTTCTTAGCCCTAAGTCACCTCTGAATCTGTAGGTGTCCATCTGTTGTTAACCAAGGTGTTCATCTGTTGTTAACCAAGGTGTTATTCCTGGCTTGGCCTCTTCTACTGTAGTAATGCACCTCTTCAAGCCCTCAAGCTCCATGGAGTCCATGTGTAATTCGATTTCACCTCAGAACTCTAAAATATAGCCATACTTTCGAATCAGGACAGCCTTGTATAGAGTGGCCCACAGCCTCTATTATCTGTACTATATAAACTGACCTGTTTTAACAGCATGTTGTCACGCGGATCAAAACTTCGTTTATGAGAAAAGTGCTCTCACGGGCTCGCTCGTGTACTGTAGGCAGCAAACAGTCGCTCAAAATAGACATTCACGTGATAATATCCACTTATTTATCAATGAAGCCATGTAAAAAATTATTCTTTACTCGTTGGACTTTTAAAAATAAGTAGTTACAATTACGAACTAGATTAAAATCTCGGCAATTTAATTTCTAAGTTAGTTGATTGTAACCAATGACATATATATTGTAACGGTTCTCGGTTCAGAGTCAACTCCTGTAGTTTCGCCCTTTTTCTATCTTTTAAATCCGCTCTCGTGGCAACATACCGAAACTGCAAGACTGTGAAAGTTACTTTTTTTAACCGTAAAACTCTGTTGTTAGTGGGCGCTTTAGTTACTTTAGAAGTTACATTGTTGCTAGCTCTAAATACGCAGAAAAAATTTGAGACTGGAAATTAATTGAACGAAATTATTTTCCCTAGTCTCGATTAACTAGAGGTGTATGATTAAAATTAAATTACGGTACTGGTCACAAGACTCGGGATTCTAATCATTTTAGGGCGTTGCGAATTTGGCCTCCGGTTTTGTGTCAAATTTAATAGGAGGATGCGCCATTATGGTCATGCCATTATTCGTGTTTAGTATCCTTATGCTTTTGCGAGTAAAAACTGCATTTGCAATTTCTAACATGGTGGTTACAAAACATTATTATAAATCCAGCAACAACTCATTTTTCTAGAACTGAAATATAACAAAAAAGATGCGCATTGACTGTTTCATAATTATTAAAAATATGAAAACGCGACACGATGCGTCTTACTTTCAAGAACAATAGCTATAAAACAGAAATTAGCTCATGGTAACTGATAAATACAGACAACCCCTCTCTCTCTCTCTCTCTCTCACTAAGGACAGCGCACACATACAAATGTTAAATTCAATCGTTAATTGTACGTACGTAAAAAAAAAGAATTCTGAGTGCGGAAAGTAAGAATTCATTTTTCAGAGCAAAATTTGAAACTTTGATGTGACCAAGAAACATAACTCTTTTGGATGAAAAAATCTACCGCTGTAACGCCACTTGGTTGATCAACTTTTCCACATATTAGAAAATCCCATTCAAATGGTTAAATCACACAAATATCCAACTTAGCAATAGTTTAATTGTTAATGAATGATGATTTTAATGGTGAGTCTTATCATATTTGTTAAAATAAGCCCCAAATATAGCTCGTTTATTGGATTTTTAGTTCTATGCATGAACCACTCTACCTTGTATGTGGTTTAAATTGACAGATAATATCCTGTCAAGATGAAATATGCATAAATAAAATAAAGATCTAAGATCCATAAGAATGTCCCTGACTATGCTTCTTTTCAAAAATTATATCTCAAATACGGGAACTCATGTCAGTTCTACAAATTACTGGTAACTTGAGTGTAAGAACCAGGGCTTCCACTTCAAAATTTTCACTGCCGGTCATTTTTGATAACGCACGAAAACTTTTCAAAGTAATATTATATTTCATGTTTTTTATTCATGGTAGGGTATTGTGAATTCACGTGTCTATACTACTTTGTCACCATGGGGTGCACAAAAAAAATATATTTGACTTAAAAATGAAATATTAGTAAGGCTCATGATAATTATTTAATAATTAAATATTCCGTTTTAGCTACTTAAATAAGGAAATACCATTTCAGTAGCTCACACATAACACGTGCTCTATAGTAAATACACTGACCTGGATAATTTTGAGTTGCAATACAATAACTTTGAAATGAAGATAAATATATAATTATCCATGGCATATATCTCACATTTTTTTGGTTTTAGACCATCTCTTACGGAATTACGGGCCGCAGAATTGTGACGTAAATCCTAATAATGTATAACTAAATGACTAACGGATAACTAACTTCACGGCTAGCGACACTAGCGCCCCCTAGAATATGGTCGTGTATAAGAGTAACCGTATATACACAACATTTCTTCTACACGTGGAATTATCAATATTGCTGCACAATAGAACTGGAATACGTATTTTTCTTAATTGTTCGGTAAGCAAGTTAACTAATCTCTAGATTTTATTAATTATCAACACAACACTCAGTATAATCTGTTTACGACTATATATACAACTCTATAACACCAGTCACGAGATTGGCGTCTAGACGACGTGCATTCTTGTATAGTTACACAGTGAAGGTCGATTGTAGTCATGTTTGAAATTTTTTTTTTTTAAAAAAGACCCTCTTTCCGGCGTGCAAAATGACCGTTAGGTCAGATCTAGGAACGGTCATTTTCCATAGCCGTAGGTCTCGACCGGCATATACGGCCGACGTGGAAACCATGGTAAGAACTGTATACAGTATATACTGTAAGCTAAAATTTAGCTGTCCTGTCAATTCATGCAATTTTATCAATCTAAGAATAAGAACAATACTTTACCTGGACAAGTTCTGTACAAATCATGACATTTCTCCTGGTATCATGGAGACTGTATGAGCCATACTTAGCACAATGACCCATTGAATCGTTACGTGCATCTCCAGCAAATGCTGCATCATTGTCCAGTGCTGCCAAGTTTTCTTTCTGTTGCTTCTCCCAAATATTTCGGACTGTGCCATGAAGGTACTTTCTCTGATGGATGAAGAAGGTGTTCTTTGTGTAGGTCTGGACACCCCAGAAATCAAGGACACAGAGTGCCTTTTGCAGCAAAGCACCTACAAACAGGATGGCAGCAGATAGTGTAATATTACCATCTGCTATGGTTCCTTATTTTGCCTGACTGGACCAACTACTATTAGTGTCACAAGATAAACAGTGCTGTTCCACAGTGATCATTGTCCCTGTTCTTGTGGATACTTTTGCAAATGCCCCACGTACACAACAAATACGACAGATTGAGAAAAGTTCAAGGAGCTCCTTTTCATACACAACATACTTTGTAGCTTTATTTGAGCTGGATTCACATTGAAAGTCATCTGTTATCCTGAAATATTAAATATAAATCAAATTGTATTATACATAGAGCTAATGATTAACACCCAGTCGTTGTTGTTTGTATTTTACAGGAGAGCTGAAAAAGCTCCCCTTCAGGGGTCTCGATAACTTTTCGAACTTGATTAGCAGAACTGCTAATCAAGTTAGATAAATTCAGGCAAATTGATAAGCAATGTCCAGTTTTGATTAGCAGTGTGTGAATATCCATTGACTACAATTTCGGAAAACTGGGAAGTAAAATCTATCTGTAAATTTCGGTAAAAAGTGTGATTTAAAAATTAAGGAGAGTGATCTGATATTAAGCAGAGTCATTAGATGCATGTATGAGAAATGGTTCTGAAGATCAATAACTGCATGTTAGAGGATCATTCCTGGTTTCATCAATGGTAATAACCCTCGATAACTTGGTAAAGGAGAAGGAGAGCGATTTTCAATTTTAAGGGGAGGGAGAAAAACCTCCCCTCGGTTGATATTCAGGTGAGCGGCAGGTGCTCGAGAGGGATCGCTCGCGGTAAAACACAATGACTGAACACTAAGTTAGAGGTTGCACAGCAATACAACTACAATTCAAAAACCAAGCGCAGAATTCAATGGAAAGTAAATTTTACTTAAACTAACTATAAAAAGCAATATGGCATTTATAATGTACTGCATATGTACGGCAGGAAATAAGTCTTATTACGATGTTTTGGTCAGACAGTGTCAGTCTTGATTGAAATAGTTCTGACCTGTTAACCGAGACTAAAGATGAGAGACTTTGCTTCAGAATCGAGGAAAATTCTGATTTGTGGAACAATACAGGATAATACTAACCTGTCATGAACATTATCCTCCTCCTCACTTGGTTCCCAATCAATGTCCATGGGGTCGTCCATCAGATTCATCTGAAGAGTCCTAGGTAGGTAAGATGAATTGAAGGGATTTGACTGGAGATTGAACATTCACTTGCACATTTATATCTCCTTCTTGCACCTGAACATCTTTGGGTATCAACCTAGTCAATGGTGGTAACTTAGCCACGTTGCAATCTGTTGCTTTTGATTTTACATTTTTCTGTTGTTGTGGTCGCCCTAAACACAATATAAAAAGGGGTAAATAATTTTGAATTCTAACAATTATTTGTTTTTGTACTGGTATTTGCCCTAAAATCAAATTATATTTTATAAATTGAAATTTGACAATTCTTCTGGTGAGAATTAACTATCTAACAAATTGGCCAATATGGTTTTCATTACTTTAAATTATTCAAGAATTAAATAGCTACCATCCCGAACCATGGTGGGATCTCGATAGCCACTAATTGGCAGGGGTACCGGGGTTAGCCTCTTGGCAGGGTTTGCGAGATTATTATCGGGATTGTACAGAGATTTAATAACTGATAACTGATATAACAAAGACACATAACCGAAGGATGACAGGCCTACCTGTCCAGTTAATTCAACAGATAATCTCACCTCGGTCCACAAAAGAGAGACACATACTAGTCGCCTCCCACTTCTGATTTTTAAGGCATTTTAGTTTGAACTTGGACCATTTTTAGCTTTGTAATACTACTAAATACTAGATTATTTGTTTCAATAAATACCTCTGGACCTTGGCTTGGATTTTTGACTGTTATATGTAATTGGAGTAAAAACCTCTGAATGTTGGGATGGTACTGGTGATACAACCATGGGTAAAATAGAAGGAATGTCGTTGATTTGACTGGATGTACGTGGCAGGTCTAGATTATCTGGTTCGACGGTATCAGCTAGCAGCTTTAAGTTTAATGATAACTGCTATTTCTAATTTTAAATTTTAGACTTTCTGCATTATGACTTCCTATAAAATATAAATATTTTACAGAGTGGTTTGAATTTGAAATTTTGAAAATCAGACTAGGGTAAAAATATGGTATATCAAGGTTGTGGACCCTATAGAGGTCACAATTTACATCCGATTTTGTTGAAACTTGAAATGTAAGTTTATAACACAAAGATCTCGGTTCCTTTCGATATTCGTGCATATATCGAATCATAACTTCCGGAATTATTGCCCCTGATTGTACGAAAAATCTCCTTTTTAGCTTGTGGACCCTATAGCGGTCAAAATTCTTATCCGATTTGAAAAAACTTTTGATTATATCACCGTTGCACCCTATGGATGGTTGAGTTAGAATTTCGTAAAAATCGAACCAAAACTGTCAGACAAAATGACCGTGTCTCGTAGACAAATAGCATAAAAATATGGTATATCAATGTTGTGGACCCTCTAGAGGTTACAACTTTCTTTTGATTTTGATGAAACTTTAAATGTAAGTTTATAACCCAAAGATCTTGGTTCCTTTTTATATTTTCGTGCATATCGGATAGTAACTTCCTGAATTATGGCCCCCGATTGTACGAAAAATCGCGTTTTTAGCTTGAGGTCCCTCTAGAGATCACAATTTTTATCTGATTTAAAAAAAATGTGTGAATATATCACACTAAGATCTTGGATCCTTTTGATAATTGCGGATACCCGAACTTAATGTCCTGGATTACAGCCCCTGATCGTTCGAAAAATGACATTTTTAGTTTGCGGATTTTCTAGAGGTCACAATTTTTTTTTCCGATTTTAAAAAACGTTTAAATATTTCACCATTCCACCATAATGAAGGTTGAATTCGAATTTCGGGAAAATCGAAATGAAACTGCCCAACAAAGTGGCCGCTCGTTGTACGCAAATTGTGTAAAACTGTGCAATAAGAAGGTTGTCGACCCTCTAGAGGTCACAATTATTATAAGATTCGGATGAAACTTCAAATATATCTTTATATCCCAAAGATCTAAGCCCCTTTTGATATTTGCGCATTTCAGACCATAACTTTCTGGATTATTGCCCCTGATTGTACAAAAAATCCCGTTTGTTTTAAGCCTGTTCTCTATCCATCTCTTGCAAAATGTGGGCGTATCCTGCCTGGCAGTCGCTGGTTATTTTTTCATTACAAAATGTCACCTGAAACCACAGAGAACACTAATCGGGTACTGATTATAAAATGTTAATTGTGTCTTAAATATTGGATATAAGGCTCCTCTAGTTTCACGGCAAGATAACAACACCATTTATTAACATGAGAAATAGTGTTCTGTGGCTTCAAGGAGAGCATTAAAGTTGATGAATCATGATATTGATATAAAGTTAGTGGGAGCATGAAGTTAATGAAAGTGTGAACTTCATAAATGTGCCGATTCTGTAACATAAAATAAAGTACGAAGTTGACCAAAATCAGTGTATGGCATGGGTTCCACGTTGGCCGTATATGCCGGTCGAGACCTGCGGCTATGGCAAATGACCGTTCCTAGATCTGACCTAACGGTCATTTTGCACGCCGGAAAGAGATTCTTTTTTTCCAAAACCCAATTTTCAAACATGGCTACGATCGACCTCCACTATGTAACTATACAAGAATGCACACGTATAGAAGCCAATCTCGTGATTGGTGTTATAGAGTTGTATAAATACAATAGTCGTCAACAGATTATACTGAGTGGTGTGTTGATAATTAATGATGAGTGTCTGGTAGAGAACAATAAAAGTTAATTGATAAGTGGGAATCTAATCAACGGCGTGAAGCGGTCCATTGTTAATCATTCACGTATTGTCCACGTGTCAGAAGGATTTTCAACATCAAAGCCGTTTACCACTATTACGGTCAGGCACGATGTAAACAAAGTTATTATGAGCTTCGAAAAAAGGCAATTGATATAAAATACTGCTCTTCGCATCCAACCTACTGTCATATAAAATAAAGACAGCATAGAAATTACGGAAGTCCTCAACAACGTACATGTACGTGTTGGGAGAAAAATGCATTGATAAATTTTTATAGCGGCATTATGGCCTTGTGGAAATTGTATAAATAAAATCTAGAGAATAGTTAACTTGCTTACCGAAAAATTAAGAAAATTACGTATTCCAGTTCTATTGTGCAGCGATATTGATAATTCCACGTGTAGAAAATATGTCGTGTATATACGGTTACTCTTACACACGACGATATTCTAGGGGGAGCTAGTGTCGTTAGCTGGGAAGTTAGTTATCCGTTAGTCATTTAGTTATACATTATTAGGATTTACGTCACAATTCTGCGACCCGTAATTCCGTAAGAGATGGTCTTAAAACCAATAAATGTGAGAAATATGCCGTGGATAATTATATATTTATCTTCATATCGAAGTTATTGTGTTACAACTCAAAATTATCCAGGTCAGTGTATTTACTATGGAGCACGTGGTAATTACGTGTGAGCTACTGAAATGGTTTTTCTACGGCCAATTCAATTATTTCGTTATTTAGGTAGCCAAAATGGAATATTTAATTAATTAATAAATAATTATCATAAGCCTTACTAATATTTCCTTTTTAAGTCAAATATATTGGTGACAAAGTGGTATAGACACGTGAATTCACAATACCATACCATGAATAAAAAACATGAAATATGAATTTACTTTGAAAAGTTTTCGTGCGTTATCAAAAATGACTGGTAGTGAAAATTTTGAAGTGGAAGCCCTGGTGTATGGTGACCTTAAAATAAGTTACTCATGGGCTCCTCTGTATCTTGTAATAACAAAATAGCTATCTTGTAATTACAAGTTCGGCTATCTTGTAATTACAAGATAATCAGAATTTTTTTTTTCATTTGATTGACCCTAATGGGCTTTCTATAAATTTCCGATATTTTGGCCTTTCTATACGCCCACATTGAAATGTGGTCGTATATTGTCGTCATGAGACGAAGAAGCCTATTGATTTTCAGCAATTTTTGATAATTACTGCCAGAATTATGGCCCTCGATCCCTTCAAAAAATCTTGTGGACTCTCTAAAGGTCATAGTTAATATCCGATTGACTTCAAATTTATACATGCGACGAAGAAGCCTATTGATTTTCAACGATTTTTATACGCCCACATTTTCATGTGGACGTATATTGTCGTCGCCCCTGTCTACAGGTCACAGTTTTTATCTGATTTCAATGAAACTTGAAATATAGGTTTATCACCCTAAGATCTCGGTTCCATTTGATATTGGCATGTATCAGACTGTAACTTTTTGGATTATGGCCCCTGATTGTACGAAAAATCACTTTTTTAGCTTGTGAACACTGAGTTCGAAATTCATGAAAATCGACCCAAAACTGACAGACAAAATGGCCACCCTTCGTTCTCAAATAGCGTAAAAATATGGTATATCAAGGTTGTGGACCCTATAGAGGTCACAATTTTTATCCGATTTTGTTGAAACTTGAAATGTAAGTTTATAACCCAAAGATCTCGGTTCCTTTTGATATTCGCGCATATCGGACCCTAACTTCCTGAATTATGGCCCTTGATTGTACGAAAAATTGCGTTTTTAGCTTGTTGACCTTATAGAGGTCATAATTTTTATCTGATTTAAAAAAACGTATTATTATATCACTGTTACACCCCAACAACGGTGTAAAAAAAAAAAAAAACGGCTGAGTTTGAATTTCGTGAAAATTGGCCCAAAACTGACAGACAAAATGGCCGCCGTTTGTTCTCAAATAGCGTAAAAATATGGTATATCAAGGTTGTGGACCCTATAGAGGTCACAGCAACTTCCTGAATTATGGCCCCTGATTGTACGAAAAATCACTTTCTTTTTAGCTTGTTCTCTATACATCTCTCGAATGTGTGGGCGTATCCTGCCTGGCAGCCGCTGGTTGATAATTACTGCCAGAGTTATGGCCCTTGATCACTTCAAAAAATCTTGTGGATGCTCTAGAGGTCAAAGTTAATATCTGATTGACTTTAAATTTATACACAGTGTTTAAGGTCATGAGACGAAGAAGCCGATTGATTTTCAGCAATTTCCGATAATTACTGCCAGAGTTATGGCCCTTGATTACTTTGAAAAATCTTGTGGACGCTCTAGAGGCTAAAGTTAATATCCGATTGACTTCAGATTGATACACAGAGTTTAAGGTCTTGAGACGAACATGTATATTGATTTTCAATGAATCTTTATGACTTGAACAGCTAAATCCATGATGTTAAAAGTTTCGTATACTAAACGTTAGCATGGGGCAGAACTTTATAAAAACCAAACAAATTCTAATGGTTTTCTGATAATTACTTATAATGAGTTGTTACTCTTAATCAGATTTTAAGGTATTATAAATGTTTCATTACCGAAAAAAGTAAAAATATGCGACAACTCTTGTTGACTGCCCGGACGATATAGCTGCTGTGGGTGTATATTTTATTGCCTGGCAACCTATCTTTATATTTTTTGCACCTTTGAACATACGATATCTCAGGGAGATTTTATCTGAGCAAATAATGTAATACATCATTATAGAGCCATGTTACCATTCAAGTGCCCAAATTTCTAGTTAAAACTATCCCGACAGTGATCCCCATACCGGAAAGATTTTTAAAAAAAATGAAAAGAAAAGAGGTTAAAAAATTGGCGCTCTTGCGAAAAACATGATTTCTCCTTCAGATGTCACCGATTCAAAACAACTGAAGTGTCGTTGAATAGTCTCATGGATGGACTATCATATGGCATCCAATTCGATAGTTAGAAAATAAATTATGGTACACCGAAAATCTAGTCGGAAATGTATATCAAATTGTTTGGACTGCACACGATGGTAGAGGGACTCTTATAAAAAAGTCACTTTAAAACATATTTTTAAAATCGCTGTAGTGAGAAGAGAGGTCAGGACATTATGAAACAAATGCTAAATTGGGTCTTAAATTAAAATAAATTACAAAACAAATTATTCCGTCGTCAATCGTTTTATTTAATTATAATTAGAGGATTAAGGATTCAGTCAGGCGTTAATGAATACATACGCAAGTGTATATATATAGGTAATTAAGGTATAAATATTCCAAATATGCATTCGGTCACTGTGATGTTGAATTTGTCAGAGCATTTGAACAGTGGTGCCATAAAAAGAATCGTTGTGTCTTTTCTGTTATGAAGATGAACTAATGTGTCTGTGAAGTAATCTATACTATAAACATTTTTTTGTTATCTGCATTCATTCTCTCCATATTGTGAACTTTTGAATAGTCAAGGAGATAAAATAATATTCTTGTGTACTAAATAAAGTACATACTAAACATTTATTTTCATTTTTAATTAATAAACATATGAATAAAAATGATATAAAATATTTGGCTAAAACTTTCTGAAGTGGCTAATAAAATTTTGATTTGACTAAAGGTTTTAAGAGTCTAGGGCGGTCACTGAAATATCCTAAATGAAATAAGTACTCGACAAAGGGTCTCAATGAAAAATCGTTAGATTACTGAAAATTAACTTCTATTTTTTTATTTTTTTTTTCAAAACTGCTCAATGGCTGTTTCTGAAACTTCTGGTACAGGAAGTTAAATGCCAACGTCACGTGTTAAAACTATCCCTACAATAATATGTAAACTGGAAGTAGTCGAAAAATATCTGATTTCTCCGTCGGATATTACCGGATCAAAACAGCTAAAGTATCGTTGGATAGCCCGGTGAATAGACTTTCATGTAATTCCTTCCGGTCTAGTCTTGTATTACATTTCTAATAACAACCATTATTTTCTTGCTTCATGTCATAGTTTTCATAAAATTGCTGTCATTTAATTCATTAAACCAAATATATTTATTTCATTATTTTTAAGAACTCTTTACTCTGACCTTTTTCACCTGAAAAATGTTGATAATGTTAGTGAATGGAAAAGAGATGAGGCACAAGCATTAGGAGATTTAGTTCAAAGAAGATTTACTTACTTGCAGGTATTGTATATTAGTTATTTATTGATTTCCAATGGTTTGTGCAATCACTTACAGCTCTATTACTCTTTTTATATGCCCACATTAAAATGTTTTAAAAAATTTCGTATATCGTTGTCAGGCATATAAATTTTTATACGCCCACATTTTCATGTGGACGTATATTGTCGTCGCCCCTGTCCATCCGTCCACAATTGTTTGTGAACAGTCTACAGGTCACAATTTTTATCTGATTTCAATGAAACTTGAAATATAGGTTTATTACCCTAAGATCTCTGTTCCTTTCGATATTGGCATGTATCGGACCGTAACTTCATGGATTATGGCCCCTGATTGTACGAAAAATCATGTTTTAAGCTTGTGAACACTGTAGAGGTCACAATTTTTATCCGATTTGGTTTAAACTTGAAATGTATGCCTATAACCCAAAGATCTCGGTTCCTTTCGATATTTGTGCATATCGGAACGTAACTTCTATCACGTATTATTATATCACCGTTACACCCTGAGGATGACTGAGTTCGAATTTCGTGAAAATTTGTTGAAACTTGAAATGTAAGTTTATAACCCAAAGATCTTGGTTCCTTTCGATATTCGCGCAAATCGGACTGTAACTTCTTGAATTATGGCCCCTGGTTGTACGAAAAATCCGATTTAAAAAAACTTATTATTATATCACCGTTACACCCTAAGGATGACTGAGTTCGAATTTCGTGAAAATCGGCCAAAAACTGAAAGACAAAATGGCCGCCGTTCGTTCTCAAATAGCGTAAAAATATGGTATATCAAGGTTGTGGACCCTATAGAGGCCACAATTTTTATCCGATTTTGTTGAAACTTGAAATGTAAGTTTATAATTGAATGATCTCGGTTCCTTTCGATATTCGCGCACATCGGAACATAACTTTTTATCCGATTTAAAAAAACGTATTATTATATGACCGTTACACCCCACGGACGACTGAGTTCGAATTTCGTGAAAATCCGCCCAAAACTGACAGACAAGATGGTCGCCCTTCCTTCTCAAATAGTGTAAAAATATGGTATATCAAGGTTGTGGACCCTATAGAGGTCACAATTTCTATCCGATTTTGTTGAAACTTGAAATGTAAGTTTATAACCCAAAGATCTCGGTTCCTTACGATATTTGCGCATATCAAATTGTAATTTCCTGAAGTATGGCCCTTGATTGTAGGAAAAATCACTTTCGTTTTAGCTTGTTTTCTATCCATCTCTCGAAAATGTGGGCGTATCCTGCCTGGCATCCACTGGTTTTATACTTTATTAAATTATGTTCCTTATATATTTTTCATTAAAGTGGAATTTGGTATGAGCCAAAACATTCGCTGCTAATTGTTGTTCTTAGTGTTTAAAGTCCGCTTCCACCGAGGGTGTCTTATTTTCCTGTGGGGAAATCGGAGTAACCGGGGTAAACCCACGAGATTGAGAAGACACCCTTATCTCCAAGGGAATTTAAGAATAAGCAGTGTGGGGACAGGGAAAATATGTGATGACATTGAAAAGGAGAGATGCAAGTCTATTACATGTTTCTACAACATATTTTTATAAAAAAAATGTATTGGAAATATGTGAAATTTGATGCCTTTTTATACACCCACACCACCCCCGTCTGACCGTCCCACCGTAGGTCCCTTCTTTCGTCATGACAAACGTCAATCAGTTTGCTTGCTTGTGGTCGCTCTAGAGGCTAAAAGTAATATCCGATCGACTTTAAATTTCTACAGTGTTTAAGGTCATGAAACAAAGAATCCTATTGATTTTCAGCGATTTCCGATAATTACTGCCAGAGTTATGGCCCTTGATCACTTCAAAAAATCTTGTGGACACTCTAGAGGCTAAAGTGAATATCCGATTGACTTTAGATCTAGACACAGTGTTTAAGGTCATGAGACAAAAGAAGCCTATTGATTTTCAACGATTTCCGATAATTACTGCCAGAGTTATGGCCCTTGATCACTGCAAAATATCTTCTGGATGCTCTAGAGGCCAAAGTTAATATCCGATTGACTTTAAATTTATACACAGTGTTTCAGGTCATGAGATGATGTAGCCTATTGATTTTCAGCAATTTCCAATAATTACTGCCAGTGTTATGGCCCTTGATCACTTCACAATATCTTGTTGCGCTCTAGAGGCTAAAGTTATCATCCGATTGACTTCAGATTGATACACAGAGTTTAAAGATGGGTTCCCGCGTTCAAACTGGGTGATTTAATGGTATATATGGACTAAAAACATATTCAAACTAATTAATTGTCCCCCGCCTTTCGAAGAAAGCAGGGGACTATTAAAATGGGTTCGTCCGTCTGTCTGTCTGTCTGTCTGTCTGTCCGTCTGTCTGTCCCGTCTGTCTGTCCGTCTGTCTGTCCGTCACACTTTTTGGGACACAATAACTCTCTTCCTAATGGAGCTAGAATGTTCAAACTTGGTGTATGTGTTTATTAGGTCAATGCCTTGATGGAGTTCGAAGATGAGCATTTTCCGCTTAGGGTAAGCAGAGATAAGCAATTTGATTGGTTGATGCTTTGGGACACGATAACTCTCTTCCTAATTGGGCTAGAATGTTCAAACTTGGTGTATGTGTTGATTAGGTCAATGCCTTGATGGAGTTCGAAGATGAGCATTTTCCGCTTAGGGTAAGCAGAGATAAGCAATTTGATTGGTTGATGCTTTGGGACACGATAACTTTTAATTGAGCTAGAATGTTCAAACTTGGTGTATGTGTTTATTAGGTCAATGCCTTGATGGAGTTCGAAGATGAGCATTTTCCGCTTAGGGTAAGCAGAGATAAGCAATTTGATTGGTTGATACTTTGGGGCACGATAACTCTCTGCCTAATTGAGCTAGAATGTTCAAACTTGGTGTATGTGTTGATTAGGTCAATGCCTTGATGGAGTTCGAAGATGAGCATTTTCCGCTTAGGGTAAGCAGAGATAAGCAATTTGATTGGTTGATGCTTTGGGACACGATAACTTTAGTTCTAATTAAGTGAGATTGATGAAACTTGGTGTATAGTTTCATTACATCAATACCTTGACTAAGTTCAATCATGAGCATTTTCTACTCAGGCTAAGCAGAGCGATAAGCAATTTGATTGGTCGAGACATTGGAACACAATAATTCACATTCTAATTGATGTAGAATGTTCAAACTTGGTGTAGGCTTTCATTAGGTGAATGCCTTGATGGAGTTCAATGATGAACATTGTATGCTTACGGTAAGCAGAGATAAGCAATCTGATTGGTTGATGCTTTGGGGCATGATAACTTTGAGAGAGATGAAACTCCGAATATAGATTCATTATATCATTACCTTGACTAAGTTCGATGGTGAAAATTTTCTGCTAAGGCTAAGGAGCAATAAGCAATTTAATTGATTGGTCAAGACTTTGGAACATAATAACTCTGCTTTTAATTGAGGTAGAATGTTTAAACTTGATGTAGATGTTCATTAGGTGAATGTCTTGACTAAGTTCAATGATTAACATTTCGAGCTGAAGCCAAGCAGAGCTTATCAGTTTCATAATCTCGATTCTATTTGATAGACAGTGATGAAACTTAGTCTATAGTTTAACTGTTCGATACTTTTGAAAAAAATAAATGTTCTATTAATTAATACGTGTCATCTAATTATTTTGCTATTTCGGCGGGGGACATCAGCCTCACTGTTGGCTTGTTTGTCATAACTTTGCTTCAAATCCTTCTCAAACAATGTAATTGCAAAGGAATGTCCTGCTATAAAAATTTGATCAAACGATGTCATGTTTATGTTCTTGGATTATCCACTACCCGCGTCTTTTTCCGTCATTTTTATCTCAGAAAGTGTTGTACGTCTAACTCTTCATAAAGTTTATCAACTTATACATGATCAAGCGCTCAATGTTTGCGTGTGACCTTTGACATCACACGTGCAGAAATTCCTAATCGTCGGGCTGTCGATTTGGGGAACCCTTACATTTTTGTCCTGTATACGCTCGCATAGCGATCGAGCGCCTCTAATGAAAAGTTTAAGCGGTATCAAATGGACAATAACAGTCCGATAAATTCTAAACAGTCGGTGTTTATCGATATTGTAGCCCAAAATATTTAACATTTTTCTTGGAATTCTTTCTTTCGCGATAGTTGACGGTCGTTTTTTGGTTTTAATGACGTAAATACCAGGGAAAACAGTTTTGACGTAATGAAAATATCCGTGACGTAATAAGATAAACACTCATTTACATTCTATTTGGTTCACAAAGCGACTGGTTAATTGTGTCTGTTTGGAAAGGGAGGTCACTCTGCGATAATTTTAGAGATCGAAACGGCCACAGATCACTAAACATTTGCCCATTGTCTTTAATGTTAATTCTCGTCTCTTAGACCGGCTCTAACTTTTTCCCAAATTTTCGTTGGGTAGAACGCTTTCTACCACAGATGGAGCAACATGTGGCAACCTCTTGCCCAAAAGCATGTATGAGGTTCACCATGAAAGACTTGGGATACACAAGCTGGAAGTAGAGACAAGAAAACATGCAATTTTGGACCCTACATTTCAACCTAACCAACCTCTCAACTCTTGTATCCTTCCACCTCAAAATCATGAATATTCACCAAAACCTGGTAGAAAATGTATTTTCAAACCATTTTCTTCGATTCTACACCAAAAAGTCAACAAAAATCGCCATGCAAAAGGGGGAGAAAGGGAAAGGGAGAGAAAGACTAAAAATAACTTTCGCCCTACATCAATATTTGGTGAGCTGTGTCCAAACAGAAATCGTAAGTGTATTTTATGTACTTTTTAAATGAATTTGAACTCCAGCAGTGACTAGGTTCGAAATAAATTGCATATCATGTTTGATAAATGTCCATACACTCGTGTGACCGTGTAGATATATGCTGTGTAGCGTGCGCATGTGGTTGCTATGCTTGTTTACGTTGTCATTTCGAAGTGGATATTTAACCGTATACGGCAAAGTATCTACTTCCGCTATTTTACCGTACATCGTTTCTGATTCAAAATGGCGGAAAGTACAGATATATTCCGCCATTTTGGTAACTGGTCTTTCAAGTTCGGCGCAGAAGCAGGATTTTACGGGAAAAACATAAACCACTGACAGTCTTAGTACTTAATTAAAAACCAAAATCCGCAGAAATGCGCCCTCGACCAAAATAGAATAATATTCTAAATGCTTTTCTACAATTTACATTTATTCGGCGCGTCGAATTACCCAATAACACCCAATAACTGCCCAATAACACCCAATAACACCAAAATAACAACCAATAACTACAAAATGTTGACTTTAGAAACACAAAATAACAATTTAGTTGAATTTAAGAAGCATCGCTGCTTTGTGTCCAAATCGGAGTTTCCACTCACTCGCCTGAAGGGAGATAACTCGTATATGTGATTTTTGTTGACAGGAAATTAATAATTGCCCAATAACACCCAATAACTGCCCAATAACACCAAATTGTTGACTTTGGAAATACAAAATAACAATTTAGTTAAATTTAAAAGCCTCGCAATGTTGAGCCCAAATCAGAGTTCTACGCTCACTCGCCTGAAGGGAGATAACTCGTGTATGTGATTTTTGTTTACAAGAAATTAATGTATGCTTTTGTTGCAATTCGTTTTAATTATACATGGGCGTCAAATATGGAATAACTATTTCAACCCCTCCATGGGTATCGTCAGGCGGTTGCAATAACAAAACGTTATTACAGATGTCCCCGCTATAGTTTTTCATGAAATTCAAATTAACATCCAATAAATTAACGCAAAAATGCGCTACCCGATGACATAACGATTAGTCTGTAAAGAAATTCTAATTAACTGCCAAACATTCTACACACAAAGGCGCTACCTGATGAGGTAACGAGATACTTGGCTGTTAATTTTAATTCCTTTATAAAACAATATTTTATTAAAAACATACACATATTTACAAATGTTTCCTATGAAAATATAAAGATAACAAAATAATTAGTCTGTAAAGGAATTCTATGCACAAAGGCGCTACCTGACGAGGTAACGAGATACCTTGCGGTTAATTTTAATTCCTTTCCAAACCAATATTTTATTAAAACATTTAAACCTGTTTCATATGAAATATTTTATTAAATGTACCTGACGAGGTAACGAGATACTTGGCGTTTAATTTTAATTCCTTTACAAACCAATGTTTTATAAAAAAAAACATACACATATTTAAAAATGTTTCATATGAAAATATTATAAAGATAATAAAATAATTAGTCTGTAAAGAAATTCTAATTAACTGCCAAACGTTCTACGCACAAAGGCGCTACCTGACGAGGTAACAAGATACTTGGCGTTTAATTTTAATTCCTTTCCAAACCAAAGCATACATTAATTTCTTGTAAATAAATACCACATACACGAGTTATCTCCCTTCAGGCGAGTGAGCGTAAAACTCTGATTTGGGCTCAGCGTTGCGAGGGTTTTAAATTCAACTAAATTGTTATTTTGTATTTCCAAAGTCAACAATTTGGTGTTATTGGGCAGTTATTGGGTGTTATTGAGCAGTTATTGGGTGTTATTAATTTCTTGTCAACAAAAATCACATATACGAGTTATCTCCCTTCAGGCGAGTGTGCGTGAAACTCCGATTTGGCCACAAAGCAGCGATGCTTCTTAAATTCAACTAAATTGTTATTTTGTGTTTCCAAAGTCAACATTTTGTAGTTATTGGTTGTCATTTTGGAGTAATTGGAGTAATTGGGCTGTTATTGGGCAGTTATTGGGTGTTATTGGGCAGTTTTTGGGTGTTATTGGGTAATTCGACGCGCCCCATTTATTATCTTATTTTCTTTTAAAAATAATTCTCCAGTTTCTACCATAGAAATTCAAGTATGGCTATTTCGTTCCTTTATAAGAAACGGAAAAAGAAGTAATGTTAGACAAAAAACAAACAGAACTGTTGGGTTAGGGTTAGGTTTTGGGTTAGGGTTAGGTTTTGGGTTTGGGTTATGGGTTAATGTCAGACGGCATTACCAAAGTGAAAACTGCTAAGTCCAGGTATCAGAGAACTGCGCATGTTAAACGGAAGTGAACGGCAAAATAGTAAATAAAGTAAAGTGCCGTATACGGTTAAATATCCACTGCCTTGTCATTTCGATTACATGTCATTTGGGACTCGTGTCATTTGGGACTCAAAAAAATATGACCACGAAATTTGAGACTCGGGTATACGACGTTTGGGACTTTGGTATACGTTGTTTGGGACTTGGGTATACGACGTTTGGGACTCGGGATAATTTATTAGAAATAGGCCAATTCAAAACATGAAAGAAAAAATTTATTAACATGAGACACATGGTTAGTAAAAGACTCAACCTAACGATAAAACATTAGTTGCACTTACGGTTCTTTGATAATCATCGTTTCTCATAAAAGTTATATATTTATTTAAAACGAATAATATGCTGATGAATTTATTTGAAAATGACCTACACATGAGCTGCACGTTGACATGCTTGTCGTAGATGGCAATACCAATCGATAAATTAGTGCGTACAAGGCAAAGTTTTTTTGTGGAAAATTTAAGAAATGGCAACTATCAAAGCGGGATAATTAAAGCTGATTAACTGATAATCCCAATGTTATTACAGTATGTTCAAAGAAACCTAATGGTTCTTTGGTGGATGAGGAAAAACGTGAGTTGTCAATCATCGAGAATGGCAGCCGTGTGTTGATTGCAGTTATACCGTTTAACGAAAAAACATTAGCAGTGGTCGGTCAATGAAGCTCGTTTACTATTTGATAAAAGAAAAACAACGAAGTATTACTAAATATACACAAATTTTGAACAATATATTATTGTCAAGTTTTATACTCGCAGATAAAACAAAACAATGGAAAACTAGCAGTGTTAATCGCGGTCTCAACAATCGCCGATCAACTAAATAAAACGAAAGACAACTAAGACAACTGTTACTAAATATCTCATAAATAAATAGTCCAACTGTCGTTTATATTGAGTCTCAAATGTCGTTTGTGTTGAGTCCCAATTGACGCCAATCAAGTCCCAATCGTCGTCAACTGAGTCCCAATTGTCGTTTATGTTGAGTCCCAAATGACGTGAGTCCCAAATGACGTGATACCGTCATTTCGACGCTGTGAATGTGATGTTTCTTCTTCGCAAAAAACCCTGGCCTGTGTATCTGTATGAAAATTAGTCTCTGTCCTATTCATATCAGTATCAGCCTGACTTGTATATTATTAAAAATATATTACAGTCCATACGGAGTTCAATAAATTGTAGTATTTTTATTCACTTGTTGAAAATCTTCGATTTTGACCAGTCTGATTATGATAGGATAGAGTGACCATAGCAACCATTATTGTCAGACCAGCCTTGAAATTAAATTTACTTATTATCTTTCAAATACACTCACTAACTTTGTTTTTTTGTGTGTTTCAGTGTGTGTTTGAATAAGCCAATGGTTGAATTTCATTGTTGATGACATACATTCTAACCTTTTCTGAAACCTGGTTAACTGATACATCAAACGCTGAACAGCTTGAACTAAATGGTTATCATAAACCTATACTATGTAATAGGACAGTTGGACCCGGTGGAGGTGTAGCTATTTACATACGCGAATCGCTTTATTTTAAAGCTAGATTTGACTTGAACATTGCTGGACTAGAGGCAGTTTGGGCTGAAATAAGAAATAAAAATAATATTTATTTGATAGGTTCTTTTTATAGATCCCCGACAGCTAATTTCGAATACTGGAACTTAATCGAGCAGAGTATAGAACTTGCCAAAGAACAAAATATTAAAACTATAATTTTAGGTGATTTTAATGTTAATATAATTAATAAATATTCTTCAAGGATTAGTAGTATTATGCGTTGCTTTGATGTAACACAACTCATTAATTCACCAACGCGTATTACTGAGACTAGTGCGACGCTACTTGATATAATACTTGTAAGTTGCCCGGATAATATTCACTCAACTGAAATTCTCAACGCGAACGTTAGTGATCATTGTCCAATAACAACAACCGTGTTTTTTAAGAAACCGACTCGTAAGACTTACCCAAGGCAAATTTGGAATTATGACTTTGACCCCATACACCTAAATAATTTCTTTGAGAGATTCGACTGGGATGAGTTTTTCAATCAAAGCTTGAGCCCGAACGCGCTAGTTGAAAACTTCTCGAATATATTGATGGAAGCTGTTGAAAAATTTGTTAGGCACAAATTTGTAACGATTCGAACACGTGATACTCCATGGATGAATGGGTATATCAGAAAAAGGCAAAATGCTCAAACTCTCCCGCCCACTGGCAATGTTTTCGTAAGAATAGGTACTAGGCCATCTCGGAAATTCGAAAAGCAAAACTTAACTATTATCATAAATTAGATAGCGACATTAGTTCAAATCGTTTTCAAGAAAAACACTGGTGGAATCTTATCAAGCAATTTGGTATAAAAAATGGAAACTCAAGAAGGGAATTGCCACCTCTACTTGATTCTGATAATAAAATCATATATGGAGATAAGGACAAGGCAAATATTTTAAATTCCTTCTTTATTGACCAAACAATGTTGGACAATATTGATGATATGGTCCCTACCACTGTCTTCAATGATTTTGAAATTGAAGAACCAATATATACACCTAATATTGTTTGCGATATACTGAATTCCCTGTCCACAAATAAAGCTAGTGGTCCTGATCGTATTAATAATAAAATATTAAAGGCGTGTTCAGATAGCCTCGCAAATCCATTAAGTAAAATTTTCAATCTTTGTCAGCAAAATGCAACTTTTCCCAACAAATGGAAAATGGCAAATGTTGTTCCGATATTTAAGAAGGGCAATCCACATGACTGTTGTAACTATCGACCTATATCCTTGCTTAGTACCTTAGGTAAGGTTTTCGAGAAGTGTATTTATAAGTTTATTCATAACTTTGTTCTCACTCATAATATATTAACCGTTTTTCAATCTGGATTTAGACCCAACGACTCCACAGTCTACCAACTTTTAGATATTTATGATCAAATTTCGAAGTCCCTTGACCAAGGTACTGAAGTCAAAGTAATATTTTTTGATATCAGCAAGGCGTTTGATCGCGTGTGGCATAAAGGTCTATTACATAAACTAAATGCCATTGGTGTAAGGGGTAAACTACTTTCACTTATCGAAAACTATTTACAAAATCGTAAACAGGCAGTTGTATTTAATGGTGAATACTCCAAGTTAAAAACTGTATCTTCAGGAGTTCCCCAGGGCTCAGTCATGGGACCCCTCCTTTTCTTGATCTATATTAACGATGTAATAAATGATATTAAGTCTAGTATACGTCTCTTTGCTGATGATACGTCGTTATACATGGCCATAGAAGATAATTTTGAATGGTGTAATATTCTTAATAATCATTTGGACTCAATTAAGACTTGGGCAGCCAAGTGGAAAGTCACCTTCAACCCAACAAAAACGACTTCAATGACCTTCTTCCGAAAACTTGTGCCAACTAATATTGAACTGAATTTCAATGGGACTGAACTTAAAGACGTTGAGGAACATAAACATCTCGGAATAATATTTCATAAAAGATGTAAATGGTCTTCCCATGTAAATTATGTTATTACCAAAGCCAGCAAGATGATCGAATGCTTTCGCAGTTTCAAATATAGAATCTCGCGTAAATCACTTGAAGTTATTTACAAAAGTTTTATTCTGCAAATATTTGGCTACACTGACGTGGTGTGGAATAACTGTAGTCAGGACGACGCCGCTTAACTTGAAAAACTACACTTGGACGCATTACGTACTATTACAGGCCTTGTTAGAGGCACTTCGCACAAACAACTCTATGCCGAATCTGGCCTTCCATCGCTCAAAGATAGGAGGTATATGCATAAGCTTGTCTTATTTTATAAAATGTCCAAAAATCAAACCCCCGTATATTTAAGCAACCTCGTGCCCCCAAAAGTTACTGATTTAAATCCTTATCCAGTGCGAAATCAAAACCAATATAGAAAAATTCATGCTAAAAGTTTGTTATATAAAAACTCTTTTCTTCCGTCGGTAATTGACGAATGGAATATTTTGCCTGAAAGAATCAAAGACGCCCAAAATATGTCTACCTTTAAGCGGGAGCTGTATAATATTATCGGCGCGGTTAAAATCCCAAGATATTACTATTTTGGCGAACGTCAGTACCAATTGATCCATTGCAGAATTCGTAACAACAAAAGTAATTTAAACTTCCATAAATTCCTTATGCATATTAGTGATAACCCAATGTGCTCATGTGGCCACCAAATAGAAAATCCTGAACATTATTTTCTGACTGTAATAATTATACAGCTATCGGCAATGTAACTATTAATAAACTGCCTTATGACCAGCGGTCTATCATTTATTTAATTAAAGGTAACAATGATCTTGGTGATGACGTAAACGAAAATATATTCCAGATAGTTCATGACTATTTAAAACTAACAAAACGTTTTGACACATAGAAAATCACTTTTGCGAACGACTGGAATACGTCTTTAAATAAATAATCAATAATTACTCTTTAACTTTAACTGTATATCTAATGTAATTTAGTTAGTTGGTGTGGTGGTTAGAACGGCTTGTTACTTATTTATTTATCTTATTAATTTACACTGTTAAATTGGAACTTTCGTCGTCAAGAAACAAGTACATTATCATAGTCTTGAAATATCAAAAGTAAATAACATAAACATATATGAAGCAAATTTATATAAGCTTTTAGCTTGTTTTTGTATCATATCTTTAAAACTGTAATGTAATATATGATATTTTATGAATAAATATTGTTTAAACTTTTCAAGAAAAAATTCATGAAGATTTCCTAGAATAAAGTTTTGAGGTGTAGAATTTTTGGCCACTGTAAACAGAGTCTAGCTCCCAGAAAATATTCATTCGCAGTGATTCGCCCAGGAAATTTAGAGGACTGTTATACTCATTCGACGCCACTTTAGGACCAATCAGAATCCAAGAAATTTCCATTTTGGGCTACAAAACAGAATGGATTCTTTGTAATTTGGAAGAGGTAATTGGAGGGAATGGCTGATAGTGATAGCAGCTGCAGGTTGCCCTATATAAAAGGAATCGCAGATAATGTTTGTCAGTTGAAAAACTGTCTTTCAAAATGGTTGAGAAGAATGTAAAGTGTAGTAAGGCAGTGAAGAAAAACCAACAGGCAATTTCATGTAACAAATGTGATCAGTGGGCACACAGGACTTGTGGTACAAGTATGTCTTCTTTCTTTATGTAATTTTTTGACCAAACCAAAAACTACCAAATAAAAAAGACTATCTTTTGTTAAAAGACTTGATAAAGTAATTATGTATTGCAATGTGTATATTTGTTTTAAATTCAGTGAATGAATCTATGACTGATTTATAAACCAAATGACAATATTCTTGGAATGATTTTTATTGTTATTTTCATGAGTTTTGAATGTTTTGTTTTCTTCTGAATTGTCTAGAAAATTCTATGTAGAGGCAGCAAAAGGGGGAAAGCTATTGATTTTTTGTGCATTATATTCCGAGTAGGTAACACACCAAGTAATCCACCCACCACTATCAAGTTCTGATGATATTGCAAGTTTGACGGATTTGCCAACAACAGAATACCCTACGACGGACCCATCCACAGGACCTTCCCCTCCACCAAAGCGTAGGAAAACTGTGCACAGACATGTTGTGAGGCGTCCAAGAGATGTCACAAGAGATCACAGAAGAAAGGGTGGCAAGGTTGAGATCACAGAGAATTGATGGATTGAAGGTATAAATAACAGTAATTTCTTTACTACAACCCTTATGCTGTATTATTCTTACAAATCATTTCAATTCTTTGGCTGTCATGTGGGCTTACTTATTAAACTACAAAAAAAATATTTCATTACATCAAGATTACATTTAATATTTACAGATGTTAATGTCACAGCTGAATGAAAAAAGAATGGAATTGCTGGTTGGTCTGTCGGTCCGGCGTCCACAATTGTTTGTGGACGCTCTAGAGGCTAAAGTTAATATCCGATTGACTTTAAATTTATACACAGTGTTTAAGGTCATGAAGCGAAGAAGCCTATTGATTTCAGCGATTTCGAATAATTACTGTCAGAGTTAAGGCCCTTGATCACTTCAAAATATCTTGTGGACGCTATAGAGGCCAAAGTTAATATCCGATTGACTTTAAATTTATACATAGTGTTTAAAGTCATGAGACAAAGAAGCCTATTGATTTTCAGCAATTTCCGATAATTACTGCCAGAGTTATGGCTCTTGATCACTTCAAAAAATCTTGTGGACGCTCTAGAGGCCAAAGTTAATATCCGATTGACTTTAAATTTATACACAGTGTTTAAGGCCATGAGACGAGGAAGCCTATTGATTTTCAGCAGTTTCCGACAATTACTGACAGAGTTATGGCCCTTTATCACTTCAAAAAATTTTTGTGGACGCTCTAGAGGCCAAAGTTAATATCCAATTGACTTTAAATTTATACACAGTGTTTAAGGTCATGAGACGAGAAAGCCTATTGATTTTCAGCAGTTTCCGACAATTACTGCCAGAGTTATGGCCCTTGATCACTATAGAGGCCAAAGTTAATATCCGATTGACTTTAAATTTATACACAGTGTTTAAGGTCATGAAACGAAGAAGCCTATTGATTTTCAGCGATTTCCGATAATTACTGCCAGAGTTATGGCCCTTGATCACTTCAAAAAATCTTGAGGACGCTCTAGAGGCCAAAGTTAATATCCGATTGACTTGAAATTTATACACTGTGTTTAAAGTCATGAGACAAAGAAGTCTTTTGATTTTCAGCGATTTCCGATAATTACTGCCAGAGTTATGGCCCTTGATCACTTCAAAAAATCTTGTGGACGTTCTAGACACCAAATTTAATATCCGATTGACTTTAAATTTATACACTGTGTTTAAGGTCATGAGACGAAGAAGCCTATTGATTTTCAGTGATTTCCGATAATTACTGCCAGAGTTATGGTACTTGATCACTTCAAAATATCTTGTGGATGCTCTAGAGGACAAAGTTAACATACGATTGACTTTAAATTTATACAGTGTTTAAGGTCTTGAGACAAACAAGTATATTGATTTTCAATGAATTTTGATAACTTTTACAGCTAAATCCATGATATTAAATGTTTCGTATACTAAACGTTAGCTTGGGGCAGAACTTTATAAAAACCTAACAAATTCTAAAGATGTTCTGATAATTACTTCATGAGTTGTTACTCTTAATCAGATTTTAGTGTATTATAAATTTTTCATCACCGAAAGAAAGTAAAAATATGCGACAACTCTTGTTGACTGCCCGGACGATTTAGCTGCTGTGGGTGTATGTTTCGTTGCCTGGCAATCTATCTTTACATATTTTAACATTTTACTTTCAGGAAATTGATCAGTATTGTTTAGGTGAGGGGGTGCTGCAGATCGCATTACAAACAAGAAATGACATTTTTTTTAGGGTACTAGATGACGACGAACAGAAAAAGTTTCGCCATGCTGCCTACCATCAGTTTAATTACTGGAGGCACAGTCGACATGGAAGAGATAACAGACAAATAATACCAAAAAAGTCTCGAAAACTATTTACAGTTATAGCACTATATTTATATAAACAACAACCCTAGATGATCCTTTATTATAAACTGCCAAGAAACTGTACCTGCGTGCTATATTTCACAAGATATATCCATTCGACTGTATTGTAAATTACACTGCTTTTGTGCACCATCCGCGGACATATTTGTTTTGGGGTTTTCGATGTTGACGGAGTTATGTTCTCTTGGTTATTTCAAATTATTGATTTATTTTCCGATAAGAATGAACCACCACTACCATTCGGGACTATTCGTTTAAATCGTAATTTGCTATCTTATGAAATGTGCTCCATGCTTCGATTGAATTCAAGATTTCCAAGAATGCGGAACAGAGCTCAGTTTTGGATTGGCCATTCCCGTGTGCTTAATTTTGATGTGTGCAGTCCAATTTAAATTTATTTAAGTTTTTGTAGATATATTAGACCAATCTATTTATATTTTCTGTATACCCATAGACACATAGGTCTATTTATATTGGTATTTATATGTGAATGTGCCTTTGTAAATTAATATTTGATCTCCCATTTAACGAATAATGTTCGGCAAGTATGTCTATTGATGAAAAGTTTCATGGAGTAATTAGAGTATTAAATAAATAATGACAGACTATGCTGATTATTTTAATATGTATTTCCTATAACTTTATAGGGACTGAAAGCGATCGATAACATTAACAAAAACACATCTCATCGTGACCAACACCCTCTGAATCAACATGCCTGTATGTTAGATCTTCTTTCGTAACGGCATGTCATCTATTACAACACCCTTAAAGTGGAAATTGCAAATTTTTAAGTTATATTTTTAAAATTTATTAAAATAAAGCCTGAAAATAGATGGTATCCATAAACAGTCCTACCTTGTTAAAGAATAATGCTATTAATCCTAAAATCAATATTGCCAGCTGAGAAATTGGCAAAAATATCATTTTCCTCTTCATTTTCAAATGTTTGAAAAAAAGCTACTCCATGGTGGAGAATAGAAAACAAGGGAGGTAATTGTGTTATTATTTCTTGTGTAAATGAGTTTTAAATGTGAGAATGCCACCTATGATCGTATAATTGTGAGTTGACAACCTATTGAGCAAAAGACATAGAAATAATTACGTTTTGACTTTCTTAGAAAATTTGAAATTCTCGCTTTAAATCATATACATTAATATTATGTACAGTAGAACATCTGTCTTGGCAGATATTTTTTTATAAAACAGTCAACATTATCTTGTCAGCTATTATACGAAAGAAATACAGGATTTCCCAAAGATAAATAAGTTAAAAATTAAGGTAATCAGCGTAGGTGTACTCACTTTATCAAACAAAGCGTAACTCAAATCTTACCCCAAAACACGATCTGTTACGACAATTCACAAATCGATTGATAATAAATAATACATAGTCATTATTTACCAAACACGGATATGTAATTTAGAACTAATCTGTAATAAACATATATTCCAAATTGTTCCCCTTGGGACAAAATAAAAAGTTTAATTTTACTTAGAGTATCTCAAAGGCAACTTTTCAAACACGAAAACAAAGCAGATCTACAGAAGTAGGCGTATTTTATAAAATAAATTTCTATCGGAAAATTAACCGATTGGTTTAAAGAAAATAGTTATTAAATAATGAATTGTTAAAATACTGTGAGAAGTGTAGGAATGTCGGTCTGCTGGGACGTCTGGATTGACAAATAAAATGGTTTTAGAAACGAAGAATGAAGAAATTGTATTTTTTTATAACCGCTAAAAAGGGGCATTGAAAGTTTTTTCCGGTTAGGTAGGATCAGCCAGGTCAATTAATTTTTGTAAATTTTCTTTTAAAACTGGAATCGAGTGTTCCTTACTGGCGACAGAAAAATAAAATATAGACTTATTGGAAACTTGCTGATTTAAAACATACCTATGAAACCGGAGCTGTGCCTTCAGTGCCTCTTTCATTTCCCTATCTGTAAGTTTTAAAAGCCCATTTTCCATACCCTCTTTACTTTTCCAAAGACCCACCCCGATAATTTTTGTTGTTAGGCACTCTTTTTTCCTAATCTCACTTTTTCCCTTTTGTATTAATTCATTCTTTTTCGCCAAAAGAACTGCTAGCTTTTTTTTTCGATTTCTTCCCGTCTTTGCCTAAATTTAGAAAGTTGATTTTTAGTTATCGTTTGAGCATCCATTAAGACCAAATTACGTTTATCAGGTGAAAGAGTTGTTAGCCATTCATCAGATTTTTTCATTTTATATAAAATGGGCTCTTCGTTGCCATAAATATTAGACGAGGGCACGATCCTCATTAATCTATCGAGATGACTGAACACGGTTTCCGGTAATTTGTTGTGAGGCGAAGAAGACTTCCAAAACATGGATCAGGGTTGAATTAAAAGTTAAATCAGAATCAAATTTCGTCAGGTTAGCAAGGACCGAATCATTTTCAATTTTGATTAGAGATTCAAATGGGTGTGATTTACCTTCAACAAAGTTTTAAATATTTGGGTTTTCCAAAAAATCATGTAATTTCTGATAAATAATTTTCATGTCAAGTGCATTAATTCCGCTTTCTAGTATGCGCCACAGTGGAGCTCAATTTGAAATAACGGAATTTTAATATCTAATAATATGCTTTGGGTCAATCTATTTTCTGTTCCAAAATCACCAAGAAAATGTGTTATATGCTTGGCCATATAATTTACAATTGCGGCATTGTGGATAATATTATTAAACTGGTTACTATGAAATGGCGTTAGTGGTAATTTTGAAATCCCAAGGGACTTGAGATACAACTTAAAAGGCAAATAACAACCCAACTTTTCGTCCCCACCCTGTGTAAAGGCTTTACAGATGGTCCGAACCAATCAAACACACCCAGGTTCGTTTGGCAAAAATGAAGAAGCGGTTTTAAACGTTTGGGCCGAATACGTTTTAAAAAACATTTCCTCAAATTTCTTCAATTCAGACGCACTTTAATTGACCAAACCAGTTAAAGATACATTATGGGAGATAAGATAAAGAGATGGCAGTTCTCGCTATAATAGTTAAAATCTAGATAGTGTAAAGGTAATTTGCTGAAAATTTCAGTCAAATTGATCCACTATGAGCCGAGAAAGAAGCGGGTGAAATTTTTGCATAGTCTCGGTCATCATTACTAAAATCTTTAATATAAACAGCATAGTCTCGATTATCCACTTTTTCTGATTTAATTATCAGTGGCCGTTAACGGCATATAGGAATCTAATACAGCCAACATCGAAGGCTAGAATTGACATCGAGAGTTTATTATGGTCTGGATAAGTTATTTAATGTCTAATTGATAATTTAGATAACATTTCAGGCCTAAAGAAAGACTTGTAATAAGCAGATTTTGCTCTTGCATAATGCATGTTTAATAGATGAAGACCGCAAAAGAAATGATTTATATTTAGGTGAATATTTTGCTCTGAATCTGATAAATCTGACCAGTTTTCTACTAATTTAGAACAAATATTACCTCTGTACCGTGTAAATAAAGTATTAAAAAGCTTTATGGCTCGGTCTGACATTGTATTTCTAATTTCGAAAATTACGGATTTACTAATGGGCCCAGCTATGTCATCAAGATCTGCCAAAATTTCATTAAAGTTGCAAGAGTAGTTTAAGCAGATTTATAAGCCATATGCCGAAAACCAATAATAATTGGCGTATGAGTCGAGTCAGCGGTCAGTGCATGTACCGAATTTGGAGCCAAATTCTGTAGTTTCGTCCGTATATGAAGTGGTGTTTTTTGCTGACTTTAAGGTTTCCGAAACATGCTTTAAAGATACACCGACGCGCTCACATGATATTCTTTGAACTGTAGTTCTTTTTGAGGTATAATTAGATTTGAGTCCCGCGACAGCCAAACATGCGGTTATAGTTGCATGACCAAATTATGGCATTCTGGAGTGTATCTTTGATTTTCGACATCATACAAAATTACTTCTTCTCCACGAGGTTAGGAATTGCAACCAGTTTTTTTATTTGCCAAAACTTTATTATTATTAGCCTTCGCGCGAATCAATTCTTTCGAGGTCTTCCTTAGTCGATTTTTTTAAACAGAAAATTGTTTTTGTATACCTATTTACCCTTCTTAATAAATTCTGAAACCAATATTGATCTGAAACCAAGTTTTCTATCTGGAAACCATGTGGTGGCTACTGGATAAACTATTTTTCAAACTAATGCGCATATACCGGAAGTGACCGAACTTTGTACTTTTTCCCGGAATTGAAAATCGGCCGTGGTTTCGTCAATTCTTTACCTATTTTTAAACAAATGACATTTTCGGAAACCCTGAATCTTTTCCAAGATAATTGCTATCTCACACTTTTCAATTTCGAACATTTGTCTATGACTTTTATCGTTCGAAAATTGAAAACACGTTGTTTTCGAGACAATTTTTGTTATTTTTCCAAATTATCAAATTTGACCTACATTTTTGGATACCTGAAGTCCTTCCGATTCCAGTAATATAAGTTTCATTCCGAGTTATCGTCCTTTATTTTTCAATTTTTTTCAAATTTTCTGCCCATTTTCCAACCCTTATATTTTTTTGAAAGCATCAACCGATCTTTCTGAAACTCCAGGATCGTAAAGCCATATTTTCAGACCGTTGGATAAAGCAATTTCAACAACGATCCGTAAACTGAAAGTAGTCGAAATAATGCTCGATATTTTGTAAAAAACGCAAAAAATGGGTGCTTTTTGGGAAAAACGGGATTTCTCCGTCCAATTTCAACGGATGAAACAAATTAATGAATCGCTGGGTCGCACGATGATTGGGCTGTCGTATGATACCAAATTTATAAGGATACTATGATCAGGCAGCAAACTAGGGCACGCTGAAAATCAAGTATTTTCTGATTTGGAGTGGTTTTGGACGCCTTTATCTCGAAAACTACTCCAAGTATTTTTCTTAAACTTTCTCTATCGAGAGTCCTTGTGTATGAAACCATCCAATAAAAATTAGAAACTTCTGGAATAGGATAAAAAAAAAAGGACTGAAAATTGAAAAAAGTCGAAAAATCGTTAAATTTTGGAAAATGCTCTATTAAATTGTTTATTTTAACAGATTTTCAAAAAAAAGTTATAAATTTAAAAAACTTACCTAATAGCGATCCTAACCATGTATAATATGTAGTCAGTTATTGAACTTTAATTTTCGATATTTTGGCACTTCTGAACATAGGATTTCTCAGGGGGATTTTATCTGATCGGTTAATTTAGTATATAATTATAAAGCCCTGTGCCCATTCAAGTTCCAAAACTGGAGGTTAAAACTACCCGACAATGATTCGTATACCGGAAGTAGTTTAAAAAATGAAAAAAAAGGTAAAATTTAAAAAAAAAAAAGGCACTCTTGTTAAAAACTCGAATTCTCCGTCAGATATTAGCGGACCAAAACAATTAAAGTGTCGTCGGATAGTCCCATAAATAGACTATCTTATGACATCTAAATGATACGAATTCGATGGTTAGGAAATAAATTATGGTACGCGGAAAATCTAGTATTTTCCGTTTGGGTGCATTCTGAGACGCCTTTTTCTCGGAAACGACGCCAACGATTTGTCTTAAACTTTTCTTAATTGGTGGTCTAGGGTGTGAATCCAAAAATAAAAGCATTGAAATAATATAGGAGGTCCAAAAATGGCCTCAATCATTGAAAAATAGTGAAATTATTGAAAATGCTCTTTTATTTATCTTTTTTGCGAAAAATTACTCAATGGATGTTTCTGACACTTCTGGCACAGGAAGTTAAGTATGTACACAACTTGTTAAAGCTATCCCGACAATAACCCAAAAACCGGAAGTAGTCGAAAAAATATCCGATATTTTGAATTTTTTTCAAAAATGAAGTATTTTGCCAAAATGGTGATTTCTCCTTTGGATATTACCAGATCAAAAGAATGGACTTAAGTATGCTTCCATCGGGTCTGTTGCCTGAAAGCCGATTCAGCACTGCCATGCAGGTCCAGTTAGAATTATTTTTATTTTTACCCAGCTTTCTAGTCTTTGTCTTCAGTCTGACCAGCCTACTTTGAATACCTTTGTCATCAAACGTCACGCAATCGTCATGTAAAGCAGTAATTATAATGCTTAGTACTAGCCTATTTGTAATTCTTGCGAAGGGAAGTTTAGTTATTGTACTGAGAACACAGTGATCGCCCAAAGCAATGCTGGATAGTAATTCATCGTTGGACGTCATGCCTGCTAATTGAATGGGTTGACAACAAATTAAAAGAAGTACGTCGGTCAATTCCTAAACAAATTAAAAAGATTTGTTTCCCTTGAACTCTGAAAGCCAATTGTCTCGAACAGTAAATATAGTCAACCGAGACTATTGTGCGCTTCGATTAATTCCCGATAGCAAATTTAAGATACGAAACAATTTGTTTATTTTTTAATTTTGACAGCACTCGTCTTAGCTATTCCACGAAGATTTAAGGAACCTTTAAAAAATTAAAAGATAAATACGGCTTTTATTCTTCTCTCGACTAAAACAACTGCTACGGAGATGTGAAATCGCCGAAACTAAATGACAACACTCTGTAGATAAAAAGAGAATTGAAAAATGAAAACGACAATAATTTTTAGAATTTCGAACGAAGTTTGTGATCAAATAATATCTAAAGACAAACGCGTGGTGAAATAATTTTTAACTTGTCTTTATTTACCATTTGATGTTGTGTCAATACCACGTGCATGGCCATATATAGTGAATATTTGCTGCGACGAATTACTCGCACGTGCTCCCAGTAGGCCCGGCGCTGTTTTGTCATCATTGAGAAATTCGTCTTTGGACAGTAAACAACTCTCCAGGTAAGACCAAATTTCTTAGCGGATAAATTATTGTTGCATGGGTCACCCTATTAGTGGTTCTCGGTTTGCATGCAAATTATCTTCAACTGCTACCAACAAACATCTTGCAGGGTAAACCAGTGGACTGCAAAATAATGTCAAATACATTATTATTGTTGGTGTCGAACATCTATCATAAATTTTGAAAGAGTACTTTTTAAAGAAGGAACATGGAAAAAGAGAGGGAGAGAAATGAGGTTTAACGTCCACTCAACACAAACAAGGTCATTTTGGGACTAACCTTGTTCAATTTTATTTCAAGGCACTCCCTTATTTCAATAATTTGCTTTCGCATAGATCTTTATATAGCAGTCGGAGGAAATCAGAGGCCCCAGAGAAAACCCACAAGGTTGGGCAGACGACTCTACTCCTTGTTGGTGTTGAACATCTTTCATAAATTTAAAAGTGTACTTTTTAAAGAAAAAACGTGAAAAAAGAGAGGTAGAGAAATGGGGTTTAACATCCACTCAACACAAACAAGGTCATTTTGGGACTAACCTGGTTCAATTTTATTTCAATAATTTGCTTGCGCATCTGATCCAGTGCAAGAGTAGGCCATAGTGCGGCTTCCTGGGAAAAATTTCCCTCATAGCACACTGTATGGCGTATACCCGTCTTCATTATCCCAGTCTGAGCAGAACAGTAGGATATTAAACCACATTACATTTCATTTCTGATCCAACTTGCACGCGTTAACTATTCGGTACAAAAACATATTAAATCAGCTAAAAGGTTCAATTGATAATTATGCGTAGTGTAGTTTCTTTTTTTCTATTTGCACAACTGTAAAATGTTTTTGTTTAACTATTTATTATAACATTTATATCCTTCGTCTTTGTATGTTCTTAACAATTGTACTATTATAACTGTCAATTACAATTGACTCAATTGGGGGCATTGGTAAGTTTTCGTAACTTTTGTCTCAATCCGTTTGTACTTTATTTATGTTCTGGTACAATAATCTGTGTTTAAACCAAACATTCGGTCACCCAACCGAACTTGAAAAGAAAGTGAAAATCATAAATCATCATAACTACTAAGCTTAGTTTGAACTGGTTGTAATTACCTGTAACTTAGTGGCTAGTGGCATGGAATGACTCATTTCCTGTGTGCCTGTAAAAGTCATTTTAGTTGATGTTTATTTTTTTTATGTTTACATCATGTAGGCCTATATTTCAGTACATTAAAGCATAGATATGGTGACCCATGTACTCACAGAAATACAGTCCACCGCTGATAGTTCGAGACTACCACTGAAGCGTGCACATTCGCCGTGCCGAGACCAACTTTCTGACAGTATGATACTATAAATAGCCATGGCACGTGCAATTCTCTACAAATCTATCAACTATTACAGACGTAAAAAATTTATTGTTGACGATTTTGAATAGCAGTAAAATTAAGCTTCTTGGTTATTACAGCAGATTTAGAAATTACGTTCGTTTCATTTTTTAAATCGCTTTATCATTAACTGTACCGTTAAGAGCGGCATCTTTTGGTTTAGTACAAATAATATCTCTGAATCACTCGGGTTAGACAGGAACATGATACTAGCAGTAGTTTCATTTTACTTTTACAAGCTTCTTAAAACGATTGTTGAGCTACCTAACGTGCTTATTTCTAAATTCAATATCTTGTTCTAGCTTTCTGTTATGTTTCGTAAAAAAGTAATCTTGATTATCCCGACCTGTCAATCAGACATAGAATGGTCGATAGACTGGTTAAGCGAGACTAAGAAAAGTTTAAGAAAAATCGTAGGCGTTGTTTTCGAGAAAAAGGCGTCTCAGAATGCACCAAAACGGAAAATACTAGATTTTCCGCGTACCATAATTTATTTCCTAACCATCGAACTCGTATCATTTAAATGTCATAAGATAGTCTATTCATGGGACTATCCGACGAAATATTGTTTTGGTCCACTAATATATGACAGAGAATTCGAGTTTTTAACAAAAGCGCCAATTTGTTTACCTTTTTTTTCGTTTTTTTTCGTTTTTTTAAACTACTTCCGGTATACGAATCATTGTCAGGTAGTTTTAACATCCGGTTTTGGAACTTGAATGGTCACAGGGCTTTATAATGATATACTAAATTAACCGATCAGATAAAATCCCCCCGAGAAATCCTAGTGCCAAAAATGTCAAAATATCGAAAATGACATTTCAATAACTGACTACATATTATACATGGCTAGAATCGCTATTAGGTCAGTTTTTTCAATGTATAACTTTTTTTTTGAAAATCTATTAAAATAAACAAATAATAGAGCATTTTCCAAAATTTCACGATTTTTCGACTTTTTTCAATTTTCAGTCCCTTTTTTATCCTATTCCAGACATTTCAAATTCTTATTGCATGGTTTCATGCACAAGACTACCGAAAGGACTCTCGATAGAGAAAGTTAAGAAAAATCCTTGGAACAGTTTTCGAGATAAAAGCGTCCCAAAACGCTCCAAATCAGAAAATACTAGATTTTCAGCATGCCATAGTTTGCTGCCTGGTCATAGTATCCTTAAGAATTTGGTATCATACGACAGTCCAATCATCGTGCCACCCAACGACAAATTAATTTGTTTAATCCGTTGAAATTGGATGGAGAAATCCCGTTTTTCCCAAAAGCACCCATTTTTGCGGGGTTTTTTTTTCCAAAACGTCGAGCATTATTTCGACTACTTCCGGTTTACGGATCGTTGTTGAAATTGCTTTATCCAACGGTCTGACAATATGGCTTTGTGATCCTGGAGTTTCAGAAAGATCGATTGATGCTTTCAAAAAAATATAAGGGTTGGAAAATGGGCATAAAATTCCAAAAAAATCGAAAAATAAAGTGCGATAACTCGGAATGCAACTTATGTTAATAGAATCGGAAGGACATCAGGTATCCAAAAATGTAGGTCAAATTTGAAAATTTAAAAAAATAACAAAAATTGTCTCGAAAACAATGTGTTTTCACTTTTCAAGGATAGAAGTCATAGACGAATGTTCGAAATTGAAAAATGTGAGATAGCCATTATCTCGGAAAAGATTCCGGTTTCTGAAAATGTCATTTGTTTGAAAATAGGTAAAGAATTGACGAAACCACGGTCGATCTTCAATTCCGGAAAAAAGTACGAAGTTCGGTTACTTCCGGTATGCGCAGAAGTTTCAAATACAGTTTTTCGAGTAACCACCACATGGTTTCCTGATAGAAAATTTGGTACCAGATCGATATCTCTTTTCGATCATAGAGAAATAAGCTCCCGCGGTAAATAATAATAATAACTAGACCTGCAAGCAGCACTGAACCGGCTTTCAGGAATCAGACAGGAAGTGTGTCATACAATAGCCCATTTATCGAGCTACCAAACAATACTTTAGATGTTTTGATCCGGTCACACCCGACGGTGAAATCCCGATTGTTGCAAGAGCACCGATTTGTTACTGTCTTTTTTATACGCCCACATTTTTATGTGGACGTATTATGCCGTCGCCCCTGTCCGTCCGTCTGTCTGTCTGTCTGTCTGTCTGTCGGTCCGTCCGTCCGTCCGTCCGTCCACAATTGTTTGTGGTCTCTCTACAGGTCACAATTCTTATCCGATTTTGACGAAACTTGGCTGCTTTCGATATTGGCATGTATCGGATCGAAAATTCATGGATTATGACCCCTGATTGTACGAAAAATCACGTTTTTAGCTTGTGGACCCTATAGAGGTCACAATTTTTATCCGATCTTATTGAAACTTTAAATGTAAATTTATAACCCAAAGATCTCGGTTCCTTTCAATATTCGTGCATATCGGACCGTAACTTCCTGAATTATGGCCCCTGATTGTACGAAAAATCGCGTTTTTAGCTTGTGGACCCTATAGAAGTCATATTGTTTATCCGATTTAAAAACCGTATTACTATATCGCCGTTACACCCTAAGGACGGCTGAGTTCGAATTTCGTGAAAATTGACCCAAAACTGACAGACAAAATGGCCGCCCTTCGTTCTCAAATAGCGTAAAAATATGGTATATCAAGGTTGTGGACCCTATAGAGGTCACAATTTTTATCCGATTTTGTTGAAACTTGAAATATAAGTTTATAACCCAAAGATCTCGGTTCGTTTCGATATTCGCGCATTTCGGACCGTAACTTCCTGAATTATGGCCCCTGATTGTACGAAAAATCGTGTTTTTAGCTTGTGGACCCTATAGAGGTCATAATTTTTATCTGATTTGAAAAACCGTATTATTATATCACCGTTACACCCTAAGAACGGCTGAGTTCGAATTTCGTGAAAATCGACCCAAAACTGACAGACAAAATGGCCGCCCTTCGTTCTCAAATAGCGTAAAAATATGGTATATCAAGGTTGCGGACCCTATAGAGGTCACAATTTTTATCCAATGTTGTTTAAACTTGAAATGTAAGTTTATAACCCAAAGATCTCGGTTCCTTTCGATGTTCGCGCGTATCGGACTGTAACTTCCTGAATTATGGCCCCTGATTGTACGAAAAATCGTGTTTTTAGCTTGTGGACCCTATAGAGTCATAATTTTTTATCCGATTTAAAAAAAAACCGTATGATTATATCACCGTTACACACTAAGGATGGCCGAGTTCGAATTTCATGAAAATCGGTCCAAAACTGACAGACAAAATGGCCGCCCTTCGTTCTCAAATAGCGTATATCAAGGTTGTGGACCCTATAGAGGTCATAACTTTAATCCTATTTTGATGAAACATGAAATGCAATTTTATAACCCAAAGATTTCAGTTCCTTTCAATATTCGCGCATATCAGACCTTAACTTCCTGAATTATGGCCCCTGATTGTACGAAAAATCACGTTTTTTGGCTTGTGGACCCTATAGAGGTCATAACTTTTATCCGATTTAAAAAAAAAACGTTTTAGAATATCACCGTCACACCCTAAGGACGGCTGAGTTAGAATTTCGTGACAATCGGCCCAAAACTGACAGACAAAATGGCCGCCCTTCCTTCTCAAATAGCGTAAAAAAAATGGTATATCAAGGTTGTGGACCCTATAGAGGTCACAATTTTTATACGCCCACATTTTCATGTGGACGTATTATGCCGTCGCCCCTGTCCGTCCGGATGTCCGTCCACAATTGTTTGTGGACTCTCTACAGGTCACAATTCTTATCCGATTATGACGAAACTTGAAATATAGGTTTATCCCCAAAAGATCTCCGCTGCTTTCGATATTGGCATGTATCGGATCGAAACTTCATGGATAATGGCCCCTGATTGTACGAGAAATCACGTTTTTAGCTTGTGGACCCTATAGAGGTCACAATTTTTATCCGATTTTTTTAAAACTTGAAATGTAAATTTATAACCCAAAGATCTCGGTTCCTTTCGATATTCGCGCATATCGGACCATAACTTCCTGAATTATGGCCCCTAATTGTACGAAAAATCGCGTTTTTAGCTTGTGGACCATATAGAGGTTCTAAATTTTTATCCGATTTAAAAAACCGTATTATTATATCACCGTTACACCCTAAGGACGGCTGAGTTCGAATTTCGTGAAAATCGGCCCAAAATTGACGGACAAAATGGCCGCCATTCGTTCTCAAATAGCGTAAAAATATGGTATATCAAGGTTGTGGATCCTATAGAGGTCACAATTTTTATCCGATTTTGTTGAAACTTGAAATGTAAGTTTATAACCCAAAGATCTTGGTTCCTTTTTATATTTGCGCACATCGGACCATATTCCTGAATTATGGCCTCTGATTGTACGAAAATACGCGTTTTTAGCTTGTGGACCCTATAGAGGTCATAATTCTTATCCGATTAAAAAAAAAAAACGTATTATTATATCACCGTTACACCCTAAGGGCGGCTGAGTTTGAATTTCGAGAAAATCGGCCCAAAACTGACAGATAAAATGGCCGCCCTTCGTTCTCGAATAGCGTAAAAATAGGGTATATCAAAGTTGTGGACCCTATAGAAGTCACAATTTTTATCCGATTTTGTTGAAACTTGAAATGTAAGTTTATAACACAAAGATCTTGGTTCCTTTCGATATTTGCGAATATCGAATTGAAATTTCCTGAATTATGGCCCTTGATTGTTGGAAAAATCACTTCCTTCTTAGCTTGTTCTATATCCATCTCTCGAAAATGTTGGCGTATCCTGCCTGGCAGCCGCTGGTTTTTTTAAATATAGAATACTTTTTTGACTACTTCCTGTTTACGGATCATTATCGGGATAGATTTAACAAGTGGTATGGGAACTTAACTTCCTGTACCAGAAGTTTCAGAAAGATCCATTTGACAGTTTTACCTCCCTTATACCATTAGAAGCAGATTTACAGATATAACGATTTTTCGACTTTTTTCAAAGATTGTGGCCCTTTTTGGACCATTTATACTATGTTGAGGCTTTTAAATTTGGATTCACGCCATAGACCACCGTTAGGACTCTAAGTAACAGAAGTTTAAGAAAGAAAGTAAGAAGTTTTCGAGATAAAAGCGTCCATTGTTCGAACTATCCAATGACACTTTAGTTGTTTTGATTCGCTGAAATCTGGCGTAGTAATCACTTTTTTTCGCAAGATCACCATTTTTTTTATTTTTTGCGGTTTTTTTTCTCAAAATATCCGAAATTTTTTTCGACTACTTTCGGTTTTTAGATCATTGTCGGGATAGCTTTAACAAGTTGTTTGGTTACCTCAGCTTCTGTACAAGAAGTTTCAGAATAATCCATTCTGCCGTTTTCCAAAGAAAGAAAAATAGATCATTTTCAGTAATTTAAGGATTTTTCAACTTTTTTCCAAGATTGAGGCTCTTTTTGGACAACTTATATTATTTCAATGCTTTATTTTTGGACTCATGCCATAGCTCACCCATAGGACTCTGAGTAAAAAAAGTTTAAGAAAAAACGTAGTTGTTGTGTTTGAGAAAAAGGCCTCTCAAAATGCTCCAAAACAGAAAATACTAGGCGTACCATAATTTATTTTCTAGCCATCTAAATCGTATCATGCAGATGTCATATGATACTCCATTAATAACTTAATACATATTATACATCGTTATAACCGTAATTAGGTCAGCTATCTGAATGTGTAACCTTTTCGTAAAAATCTGATCAAATAATAAAATAATATAGCATTTTCCAAAATTTCACGAATTTTGACATTTTTCGATTTTCAGTCACTTTTTTATCATATTCCAGACATTTCAAAGTCTTATTGGATGGTTTCATGCACAAGAAAATCTAATTGACTCTCGATAGAGAAAGTTAAAAAATTGTAGGTCAAGTTTTTGAGATAAAGGCGTCCAAAAACGCTCCAAATCAGAAAATACTTGATTTTCAGCTTGTCATATTTTGCTGCTTGGTCATAGTATCCGTATAAATTGGACATCATACGACAGTCCATTCCTCGGGCCACCCAAAGAAAGCTTAATTCGCTGAATCCATTTATATTGGACGGAGAAATCGAGTTTTCCCCCAAAACACCCATTTTTTGCGTTTTCGAAATATCTATCATTTCGACTACTTCCGGTTTCCGGATTGTTGTTGAAATTGCTTTGCCAACCGGTCTGACTATATAGCTTTATGTTCCAGTAGTTTCAGAAACATCAAATGGGACTTTCAAAAAAATATAAGGGTTATAAAATGGGCAGAAAATTCGAAAAATAAAGGGCGATAACTCTGAATGAAACTTATATTATTGGAATCGGATAGACTTCAGGTATCCAAAAATGTAGGTCAAATTTGAAAATTTTGCAGAAAAACAAAAATTGTCTCGTAAACAACGCATTTTCAAAATTCGAACGACAATGGTCTGATATTATAGCTTTATGTTCCAGGACTTTCAGAAACACCAATTGATCCTTTCACAAAAATATAAGGGTTACTAAATGGGTAGAAATTTCGAAAAATTCGAAAAATAAAGGGCGATAACTCTGAATGAAACTTATATGGCTCGAATATCGGATGGACATCAGGTATCCAAAAATGTAGGTCAAATTTGAAAATTTTGAAAAATAACAAAATTGTCTCTTAAACAACATTTTTTCATTTTTCGATCGCTAGAAGTTAACGACGAAGTTTCGAAATTTTGAAATTTTCAACTGCTATCGTCTCAGAAAAGACTCAGGGTTTCCGAAAATGTCATTTGTTTGAAAAAAGGTAAAGAATTGACAAAACAACGGCTGTTTTTTTTAACTTTTTGACACCATACCAAATTCGGCCTCTTCCGGTCTGCGCAGAAGTTTCAAAAATAGTTTATGAAGTAACCACCACATGGTTTCCCGATAGAAAATTAGATCCCAGATCGGTATCTCTTACAGGGACTGAGAAATAAGGGTCCGCGGTAAATAATAATAATAATAATAATTTTAGTAATTTCGTCTGAAAGCCTAATAATAATAATTTTAGTAAAGACAAAAGCCTGAAAGCCTCATAATAATAATTTTAGTAAAAACAATAGTCTTTCAGACAAAAGTCTGAAAGCCTAATAAATAATAATAATTTTAGTAAAAACAATAGTCTTTCAGACGAAAGTCTGAAATCCTAATTAATTTATATACTGTCAGATATACTGTGGATGCTTTAGAGGCTAAAGTTAATATCCGATTGATTTTAGATTTTTACACAGTGTTTAAGGTCATCAGACAAAGAAACGTATTGATTTTCAACGATTTCTGATAATTACTGCCAGATTTATAGCCCTTGATCACTTTAAAATATCTTGTGGACGCTCTGGAGGCTAAAGTTAATATCCGATTGACTCTAAATTTTTCACAGTGTTTAAGGTCATCAGACGAAGAATCCTATTGATTTTCAATGATTATCGATAATTACTACCAGAGTTACGGTACTTGATCACTTTGAAAAATCTTGTGGGCGCTCTAGAGGCTAAAGTTAATATAATTTTAATAATAATAACTAGAACTGCGATGCCACGTTACCCCTGAACTTATGTCACATCCGGTGGCACGTTACCCTTGAACTTATGTCACTTCCAGTACCAGTGAAACGGTTAAACAGGTTTCCACATAACCATTGCACACATGAAATAAAATGGACGCAGAATCAACCAAACCAGCAATCAATTCATTTTATACATTTGTTACATGTAAGTGATCCTGACAAAATTACATTACTTCCGGTGATAATGAAAATGTTAAATTAGTTTTATGAAATCAGAAATGGCATCATCACATTGTGAAAATTTTATGTAAATCCAATAATAATTGCCACTTTTAGAGACCAAAAAATTTGAAAAGTGACGTGTAGATAATCGTCTATTTCTCTGCAACCGTACAAGTTAAAAACCATTTTATGGTGTCTGTATGATCGTATAGGTTCATTCTATTTGTTGATTGGAATCAACATTACAAATCAGATTCATTTGAATAAAATATCTGTTTTGAAGGCTAAAATTACAGTTTTTGCCAAAATGGAATTACTTTCGGTGATACGTCTATTTCTCTGCAACCGTACAAGTTAGAAACCATTTTGTGGTATCTGTATGATCGTATTGGTTCATTCTATTTATTGATGGAAACCAAATACATGTATCATAATTTTAAAAATATTACAAATAATACTCATTTGAATAAAATATGTATTTTTAAGGCTAAAAATACAGTTTTTGCCGTGAAAATGTTAAATTGGTTTGACCTAGTCAAGATTGGCATTAGGCATCAAATGGTAAAAAAATATTGAAAATCGAATAATAATTGATTCTTTTACAGGCAAAATAGCGTGAAACGTGACGCATGCAAAATTGCCTATTTCTCGGCAGCCGCTCATATTATTTACAAACTAATTTTCGCATACATTCTCTTTGTATGGATTATTGCTACGAGTTTATGAAAGTTACAAAGAAATATTTTAAAATATAAAGACGCTTAATGGGTTGTAAATAGCTTAATTTTACACCTTTTTTCACCTTTTAATCGAAATTGCCCGAAAATGAAATCAAAATTAAAAAAATCTGAGCTCAAGATTCTGTGCGCCTTTATAGGGTGCACCCTTTTAGTTATATCAGATTTTGAAAAAAAATATTTGTCAAAATTGTAGTTTTCGGTAAAATTACGTCACTACCGGTGCTGACAGATAATTATATCGGTAACAAAAAAAAAATGAGCATATGAACTTTGTTTTATTCAAATTGAACAATAAATAATTAATCTAGGACTGAAAAACTGAATTAGCCAATAGCAGCCAAGGAAAATTACTGACACAAAAAAAAATCACATTTTTGCTCAGGTCCGATGACTCCTTAATTCTGTGTAAAATACCATCAAATATTTCTAATTAAAAAAAATGTTGGTAAAAATTTAAATTTTGTAAATTTGGTGCCTTATATCTACGAAGATTTGCAGAAAATCAAAGTCGAAAGTAGCACAGCTGTGTGGTCCGTCTTAGGCTATGCCAAAATGTATTGAAAGTTAAAATCCAACAATTATTGTTAAAATTAAGGCAATATTTTTAAAAACGACAACTTCGGTGATTTCGGACATTTCGCATTGTCGCAGAACGTTCAAAATAGCTTTATCCTCTAAGTCACACCCACTTTTCCAGTAAAAACCGAAGACCGTGTGACAAGTAGTTGCTGAGATCTAAGCAAAATAATAAAAAAATAATAACTAGATCTGCTAGGCAGATATTAAAGCTTTCATATTCACGGTCAGTTTCTGTCACATGTCATGGGTTATATAAAGAATCTCAACAAGGAATTATTAAACTCGATCAAAACTCGGAAGTTATATAGGTATATATATTGAGTAACAGTGCACCCGGGCAAAAAAATCTGGGAAATAACTGAGACTTGTATTGCTGTAATCGAATTGACTCCCCGTTCCAGAAGTTTAAAATACGGATCTAGATGTAGAAAAACGGGACAGATTAGAAAATGAAATGAAAATATCGGGAAATAACTCAAAAATGGCAGGAAAATGTCGAACAAGTAAATTGTGTCGTGGAAATGAAATGAAATGGGATTTAACGTCCTACTGTTCTGCTCCGAACTGGGCTAATGAAGACGGGCATACGCCATACAGTGTGCTATGGCCTACTCTTATATCGAATTCCAACTGCCAAGTGATCTTTAACGTGGACACCAATTTATAGACGGGTCCACAGTTGATCGGCCCATCCGAACGATTAGACAGCTATTTTTGTCAGTCTCAGTTCTGTACCACTAACAAGGCGAAATGACGCTGGAAAATGCTGATATTTATGCGTTGCGTATATATAGTGAGTAACATTGCATCCGGTCAAAAAAAATTGGAAAATAAAGGGAAATAACTGAGACTTGTATTGCTGTAATTGAATTGACCCCCTGTTCCAGAAGTTTAAAATACGGATCATTAAATTATTTTATTTTAAAACTTGAAAGATATTTCTATAGTTCAAAGACTAGAATAAAGTCACCTGGCTGGGAAATCAGGTGTTTCCATATATCAGACAAAATCAAAACCATGCTATGGACAAAATTGCACAAACATGAAACCCCAAAAATGTCAGAAACTGTTGGAATATAACATATTGAATATGTCTTATGTCGGAGATGAATTTTTTTCCCCACCAGATTATGACACTTACGTGGTTCAGTCTAATATCCCAAAACTACTTGAATTAGGTTTAAAGGTGAATTATCAATATAATTAACGGCGACGGCTTTATAATCTGGATATCTGTCTACGTTTTAAATTTAAGCTTGCTAAGATTTAACGTAACAAGTAATGAAATAGGCTGAAAAGTGAAGTCGAGTCAACTAATAGACTGCTAAAATATAACGAGAACCATTCCCCCTGGCCAAAAGGTAATCTAAAAATAAAAAGATACTGCTGAGACCGTATTGCTGGAATCAGATTTACTTTCCTTTGCAAGAAATCGATCAAGTCGTTTAAAACCCAGAAGCATCAGGAAATGAGTAAAAAAATGGTTGGAAAAATGCCGAGAAAATATCGAACAATAAACTGAGATAACTTGTAATGAATCTTATATTTTTGGAACCGTATTGATCTTAGCTATTGGAATATTTAGATCAAGTTTGTAAGTTTTAAAAATTAACATAAAAAAATGTTGTGCAATCAACCTTAGAAAATAGAAAACCAATTCAGAGACGTCGGCTTATTCCAAGTATTTCCAAGCCGTTAATGCGGATTTATCACTCATAAATAACTTTGTCGAGTTAAATGAATCAATCTACTTTCATTCCAAATATCATGAAAATCGTGCTTTGAGAGATCATTTGAAAATTTCAAAAGACATTGTTTAACGTTAAATGTATCAGTTCTACTTTTATTCCAAATTTCATGAAAATCGTGGTAATAATATTAAAGAAGTTGTCATATTCGTTTTTACTTCCGAAATAATATGTCAATGACGTAATTTTTGAAATTTGAAAATAGCAGATTTAAAGTAAATGTTTCAAAGTACCCAAAGAAATGAATGTGTAAAATAGGTCAAATATTCCCAAAGTTACAGCTATGTAGGTTAATTCTTTCGTCATTTTAACATTTGGTGATTTCGGATTTGTAAAGCGTTTCACAAATATGTATTCAAAAGTCAACATCCATTCTGGGAGACAGGTTAAAATTTAGAAAGATCCAAAGATTAGATTCTTGACAGAATGTTAAGAAATGAATTGCCCTGTAAACAACTTTATCGGCACAAAAAACTTCAAATTCGAAATTTTAAAATTTTGAAATACCAAAAATTCATGCCTGAGCCGGGCTATCTAGAAATGTAATAATTTCGGTAATAGGAGACGGATTCCCTAAGCCACGACCTATTCTAGCCCATTAATGTGGATTTTTCACTATTTTTCATTTTCAATTCAAAATGGCGTCCATCATTTGCCAGAAATCAAATCTAAGCTCTACATTTTATGGGCATTCCTTCAAGGATTCGGAAAATATAATTCCCTTCTCTGTAAGTAAAATATCAAAAAAAGCCTTAAAGACAATTCACATTTCAAGATGGTGGCACCTACAAACTCCATTTTTATACGCCCACATGGAAATGTGGTCGTATATTGCCGTCGCCCCCATCCGTCCGTCCGTCCATCGGTCCGTCGTCCACAATTTCTTGTGAACACTCTACAGACAACATTTATCATCTGATTGTTTTGAAATTGATATATGTTGTTTGCATTAGTGAGATGAAGAAGCCTATTTAATTTCAATAACTTCCGTTAATTTCGTCTGGAGTTATGGCCCTTGTTTCACTTTGTTGCACCTTGTGAACGCTCTAACGACAAAAGTTATCAACCGATCTGTATGAAATTTATATGCATCATTTAAATTAGTAAAACAAAGAAGCCTATTGAATTTCACCAATTTCCGTTAATTACATCTAGAGTTATGGCCCTTGTTTCACTTTGTTGAATCTTGTGAACGCTCTAATGACAACAGTTATCATCCGAACTGTTTGAAATTGATATGCATCATTTAAATTAGTGAAACGAAGAAGCCTATTGAATTTGAGCAATTTACGTTGATTACGCCGGGGGTTATGGCCCTTGTTTCACTTTTTTTGTACCTTGTGAATGCTCTAACGACAAAAGTTATTATCCGATCTGTATGAAATTTATATGCATCATTTAGATTAGTAAAGCAAAGATGCTTATTGAATTTCAGCAATTTCCGTTAATTACATCTAGTGTTATGGCCCTTGTTTCACTTTGTTGTTTGTTTTGAACGCTCTAACAACAAAAGTTATCAACCGATCTGTATGAAATTTATATGCATCATTTGAATTAGTAAAACAAAGAAGCCTAATGAATTTCAGCAATTTCCGTTAATTTCATATAGAGTTATGGCCCTTGTTTCACTTTGTTGAATCTTGTGAACGCCCTAATGACAAGTCATCAATCGATCTGTTTGAAATTGATATGCATCATTTAAATATTAGTGAATCGAAGAATCTTATTGAATTTCAGCAATTTCCTTTAATTACGCCGGGTTTGAGTTTCAGCAAATTTCCTTTCATTACATCTAGAGTTATGGCCCTTGTTTCACATTGTTGAATCTTGTGAACGCTCTAATGCCAAAAGTTATCACCCAATCTGTATGAAATTCATATGCATCATTTAAATTAGTGAAATGAAGAAGCCTATTGAATGTCAGCAATTTCTGTCAATTACTTCTAGAGTTATGGCCCTTGTTTTACTTTGTTGAACCTTGTCAACGTTCGAACGACAAACTTTATCATCCGATCTGTATGAAATTGATATGTATTATTTGAATTAGTAAAACAAAAAAGTCTTTCGAATTTCAACAATTTCTGTAGATTACTTCCAGAGTTACAGCCCTTGTTTTAGTTTTTAGAACCTTGTGAACCCTCAAACGACGAAAATTATAATGTCATCTGTATGAAATTGTCTATTAAATGCCCCCTAATTACCTACAAAAGAACAAATATACGACAACTCTTGTCGACCGCTCGCACGATTTAGCTGCTGTGGGCGTATGTTTAGTTGCCTGGCAACCTATCTTTTGTATACGAATCAGTAGTGTCATAGCTAGTACAGAAAAAATAATTCAAGGTGATCTGACCTATATTTCGTCAATTTTTTTGAATAATTTGATCCTTAATGTCTCCAAGCGAAGATAAGTTAGAAAGTTTCTAAAATGTAATCTTTCAAGTCGCATCGTTATCATCTACTTACATTCCAAATTTCAGGAAAATCGTGCAACTATAAAGAAGTTGTCAAATTGATCTTAACTTCCAGAACGAAATCACAGCGACGAATTTTCGAAAATCTAAAATTGCAGGTGAAGTTGCCTTTCATCAAGGTAATCAAAGAAAAAAGAATTAGTAAAATAGGTCAATAAACAACAAAGTTATGACTATGCATTTTTATACGCCCACATTTTCATGTGGACGTATTATGCCGTCGCCCCTGTCCGTCCGTCCGTCCACAATTGTTTGTGGACTCTCTACAGGTCACAATTCTTATCCGATTTCGACGAAACTTGAAATATAGGTTTATCCCCAAACGATCTCGGCTGCTTTCGATATTGGCATGTATCGGATCGAAACTTCATGAATTATGGCCCCTGTTTGTACGAAAAATCACGTTTTTAGCTTGTGGACCCTATAGAGGTCACAATTTTTATCCGATTTTGTTGAAACTTTAAATGTAAAGTTATAACCCAAAGATCTCAGTTCCTTTCGATATTTGCGCATATCGGACAGTAACTTTCTGAATTATGGCCCCTGATTGTACGAAAAATCACGTTTTTAGCTCGTTTTATATCACCGTTACACCCTAAGGATGACTGAGTTCGAATTTCGTGAAAATCGGCCCAAAATTGACAGACAAAATGGCCGCTGTTCGTTCCCAAATAGCATAAGAATATGGTATATCAAGGTTGTAGACCCTATAAGGGTCACAATTTTTATCCGATTTTGTTGAAACTTGAAATGTAAGTTTATAACCCAAAGATCTCGGTTCCTTTCGATATTCGTGCATATCGGACCGTAACTTCCTGAATTATGGCCCCTGATTGTACGAAAAATCACGTTTTTAGCTTGTGGACCTTATAGAAGTCATAATTTTTATCCGATTTAAAAAACCGTTCTATTATATCACCGTTACACCCTAAGGATGACTGAGTTCGAATTTCGTGAAAATCGGCCCAAAATTGACAGACAAAATTGCCGCCATTCGTTCCCAAATAGCGTAAGAATATGGTATATCAAGGTTGTGGACCCTATAGGGGTCACAATTTTTATCCGATTTTGTTGAAACTTGAAATGTAAGTTTATAACCCAAAGATCTCGGTTCCTTTCGATATTCGTGCATATCGGACCGTAACTTCCTGAATTATGACCCCTGATTGTACGAAAAATCAAGTTTTTAGTTTGTGGACCCTATAGAAGTCATAATTTTTACCCGATTTAAAAAAACGTATTAATATATCAGTTTATAACCCAAAGATCTCGGTTCCTTTCGATATTCGCGCATATCGGACCGTAACTTCCTGAATTATGGCCCCTGATTGTTCGAAAAATCGCGTTTTTAGCTTGTGGACCCTATAGAGGTCATAATTTTTATCCGATTTATAAAACCGTATTATTATATCACCTTTAGACCCTAAGAACGGCTAAGTTTGAATTTCGTGAAAATCGGCCCAAAACTGACAGGCAAAATGACCGCCCCTCGTTCTCAAATTGCGTAAAAATATGGTATATCAAGGTTGTGGACCCTATAGAGGTCACAATTTTTATCCCATTTTGTTGAAACTTGAAATGTAAGTTTATAACCCAAAGATCTCAGTTCTGTTCGATATTTGCGCATATCGAATTGTAATTTCCTGAATTATGGCCCTTGATTGTAGGAAAAATCACTTTCGTTTTAGCTTGTTTTCTATCCATCTCTCGAAAATGTGGGCGTATCCTGCCTGGCAGCCGCTGGTTTTTGTTCGTAAAATTCAGTGATTTTTTTAAAGAGTATATATGGAGCCGAATCGTTGCCATATTAAGAGAAAATATAATAGTTAAAATTGACAATGGTGAAAGTGGTCATTTTCGACATTTTTCATTTGTAAATATAACGTAACACAAAATCACTATATTAGTATGAAAATAAACCTAAAAAATCTAGTTATGTTTTTTCACTTTCTACTTTTTCGCCTTTGCAAATTCACTCAAACTTTTTATCGTCTCGGCTAAAATTACTGCTAAATTGGGGTATTCATAACTCTTAATTGTCCGATTTTTTAAAATTATTTTTGGGAGAAAAAAAATGAAATAAATTCGTTGTCATGTTGAACAACTTTTTGATTAATGAGTTATATCATCGAACCTTGAGGTTTGCTCATTGTCTTAATAGAACGGATGAATCGTTGACAGAGCATCGGCATGGATGTGATCGAATCTCCGTCGTTATATCTGAAATAAGTGAAACTACAAAAGAGGTGCTTGGCTGCCTTAATCAATTAAGAAAAGCTTTACAGTTATTAGACGATGTAATAAATTGCCAACAAGAATTAGGACACGGTAGAGAGTATCATTTTTCGTCAGGAAGAGTTGATCCGCCAAAGTTATTTATTCCACAAGAACAGTTACAATATTTACTAGAACTGCGAAGCAGTAATGACGGGTTTCACCGGTGCCACGTTACCCTTGAACGTATGTCATTTTCAGAGCCACGTTCCCTTGAACTCATATGACTTCCAGTACCAATGGAACCGATAAACAGATTTCCACATAAACATTGCAGACGTGTTATAAAATATCATAATTTTAAAATGATTACAAATAAGAATCATTTGAATAAAATATCGTCAAAAACGTGATCCTGACAAAATTTGTTACTGACTTACCGCTAAGTTAACTGACTTTCTAATGGGAAATTAAAATGCGAAAAAAATCTTAAAAAGTGATCCTGACAAAATTGGTTATTTCTCGACAAGGGAAGATGCTAGAAGCAATTGTTGAATATCTATATGATCGTATTGATTCAATCGATATGTCCATTGGAGTTAAATATCATAATGTTAAATAAATAATAAATATAACTCACTTAAACAAAATGTTAATTTTGAACGCTAAATATACAGACTAAAAAATACATTACTTCCGGTGATAATGAAAAATGTTAAATTAGTTCTATAAAATTATAAATTGCATAAGGCATCACATGGTGAAAATTTATGAAAATCTGAAAATAATTGACACTTTTATGGGCCAAAAACCTTGAAAAGTGACTTGTAGAAAATCGTCTATTTCTCTGCAACCGTCCAAGTTAGAAACCTTTTAGTGGTATCTGTATGATCGTATGGGTTCATTCTATTTGTTAAATGGAATCAAATATCATAATTTTAAAATGATTACAAATAAGAATCATTTGAATAAAATATCTCTTTTAAAGGCTAAAAATACAGTTTTTGCCAAAATGATGTCATTTCCGCTGACAGTGAAAATGTTAAATTGGTTTGACCTAGTTAAAATTTGCATAAGGCATCAAATGCTAAAAAAACATGAAAATCGAATAATAATTGACTCCTTTACAGGCAAAATAACGTGAAAAGTGACGCATGCAAAAATCTTCTATTTCTCGGCAACCGCTCATATTACAAACTAATTTTCACATACATTCTCTTCGTATGGATTATTGCTACGAGTTTATGAAAGTTACGAAGAAATATTTTAAAATATGAAGACGCTGAATGAGTTGTAAATAGCTTAATTTTTCACCGTTTTGCACCTTTTAATCGAAATAGCCCGAAAACGAAATCGAAATTAAGAAAACCGAGTCCAATGTTTTGTGCACATTTGCATGGCGCATCCTTTTGGTAATATCAAATTTTGAAAAAATAATATTTGCTTTCAAAAAGTGGTACCGAACTGTCAAAATTATAGTTTTTGTTAACATTATGTCACTTCCGATGCCGACAGATAACTCTATCGGTTACAAAAAAAAATGACATTTCGGAAAAAGGAGCATATGAACTTTGTTTTAAACAAATCGAACAATAAATAATCAATCTAGGACCGAAAAACTGAATTAGCCAATGGCGGCTAACGCAAATTACTGAGACAAAAATTGTTCACATTTTTGCTCAAATCAGATGACCCTTTAGCCCTGGATAAAATACCATAAAGAAATATTCATTAATAAAAAGTTTTTTTGTAAAATTTTAAATTTTCAAAATTTGGCGCCTAATATCTCCGAATATTCATCGAAAATCAAAAATCTAAAATCCTGTAGCTGTGCATTGTCTCTGGCTTTGTCAAAATGTTTCAAATGTTAAAATCCGGCTATTATTGTTAATATTACGGCAATATTTACAAAAAAATAACTTCGGTGATTTCGGACATTTCGCATTGCCGCAGAATGTTCGAATTAGATTTAATCTCTAAATCATGCCATCTTTCCTGTACCCCCCCCCCTCCCCAAATAAAAACACACATATGCATAACTCAGATATTGACACGTTCTTTGCATGCGCATTGCAATAGAGAAGGGGATTGAAAAATAGAGTTGAACAATTCACATGATGATAATCCTAGATCGGTAGAATCGAACAGACGCCGGCAATCCAAATATGTAATCGAAAACTCAAAATTCCAAGAAATAACAATTTTGGTAAATTTTCAAATTTTAAAGAAAAAATGAGAACGACATTGTATCTCAATTCGGCCGTTATCGCATCCGCAATATCCCCAGCTGTACAAAAATATAACTTTTTCGAAAATCGGTTGGGAATTGGCATAATTAGGGCTGGTTTTCAATTTTCGTGCACGTTAAAGATTTACACCACTCCCGGCCTGTTCACAACTTTCGCGATAGTTATTAATAATAATTGCTAAAAACAAGGGAAAACTCAATATTCAGAACTCTGTTAATTTCAGAGTTCTACACGAATTGTAAATGGAATAAAAAAAAAAAAAACAGTTTTCCGAATGGGACCCAAACAGTCTTTTAAGTCCCAGATAACAACTAAAAACACTAAATCATAATTATCAACATAAAATTTTCTTTATAAATATAGAGGGGCGACTTCCTTATAAATAGCTGCAGCAGAGTGCTTTATTTTAAATGGTATAAAGAGATGACGTTATGTACACAAAAAACTGGGATATTAATTTCAGGAGCAACTGTCATTTTACTAATATGAAATATTTTCACTCTAGAAGCACCAGTGCCAGTTTGGGTTAACAGTAGAACACCCTTAGTTCAAATATTGCCACTTTGAAAAATAGCTCTCTATATTATACATATGCAGAACTTTTCGATTATGACCATTTCGGACTTCGATTATGACCATTTCGGACTTTTGTCGATATACAGTGCCATTTGTTTGGCCACTCTTGATACTTTTGACCGTTGTACGGTAATTTCATACGGGGGGTGGGGTAACACGCGCGTGCGTGCGCTGTATCATACGGTCTGTCATTGAGTCTAATGGCGGGGTTTCAATTGCACGGTTGTACGTGACAAGGAGTAGGGTTGCCTGTCCGACCTCGTGGGTTTTCTCCGGGTCCTCCGGTTTCCTCCCACTGCTAAAGACACCTACGCGCAAAACTGGAAGTAGTCGAAAAGATATCGGATATGACATCTAAATAGTAAAAATTCGCGGGTTAGGCAATATATAAAGAAACGCTGAAAATCTATCATTTTCCTTTTTGGAGCCCATTCAGACGCTTTTATCTCGAAAACTTCTCTTATTTCCTTTCTTATACTTCTTTTACTTAGAGTCCTAACGGTGGTCTATGGTGTGAATCCAATATAGTATAAATGGTCCAAAAGGGCCACAGTAAAAAAAATCGTTGCTCTTGCAACAATCGGGATTTCACCGTCGGGTGTGACCGGATCAAAACATCTAAAGTATCGTTTGGTAACTCGATAAATGGGCTATTGTATGACACACTTCCTATCTGATTCCTGAAAGCCATTTCAGTGCTGCTTGCAGGTCTAGTTATTATTATTATTTTTTTGCGCGGGAGCCTATTTCTCCATGATCGAAAACAGATATCGATCTGGAACCAAATTTTCTATTGGGAAACCATGTGGTGGCTACTTGATAAAACAATTTTGAAACTTCTGTGCATACCGGAAGTAACCGAATTTTTATTATTATTTTTTTCCGCGGGAGCCTATTTCTCCATGATCGAAAACAGATATCGATCTGGAACCAAATTTTCTATCTGGAAACCATGTGGTGGCTACTTGATAAAACAATTTTGAAACTTCTGCGCATACCGGAAGTAACCGAACTTTGTACTTTTTTCCGGAATTGAAAATCGGCCATGGTTTCGTCAATTCTTTACCTATTTTCAAACAAATGACATTTTCGGAAACCCCAAATCTTTTCCGAAATAATGGCTATCTCACATTTTTCAATTTCGAACATTCATCTATGGCTTTTGTCGTTCGAATTTTAAAAATACGATGTTTACGAGAAATTTTTGTCATTTTTCAAAATTGTCAAATTTGACCTACATTTTTGGATACCTGAAGACCATCCGATTCCAGAAATATAAGATTCATTCCGAGTTATCGCCTTTTTTTTCGATTTTTTTCTAATTTTCGGCCCATTTCCCAACCCTTATATTTTTTGGAAAGGATAAATCGATAGTTCTGAAAGTCCTGGAACATAAAGCTATATAGTCAGACCGCTGCATAAAGCAATTTCAAAAACGATCCGGAAACCGGAAGTAGTCGAAATAATGATAGTTATTTGGAAAAAAAAGCAAAAAATGGGTGTTTTGGGGAAAAACTCGATTTCTCCGTTCAGTATCAATGGATTAAACGAATTAAGCTTTCGTTGAGTGGCCCGAGGAATGGACTGTCGAATGATGCCCAATTTATACGGATACTATGACCAAGCAGCAAAATATCACAAGCTGAAAATCAGGTATTTTCTGATTTGGAGCCTTTTTGGACGCCTTTATCTCAAAAATTTAACCTACAATTTTTTTTGAACTTTTTCTATCGAGAGTCCTTTCGGTAGTCTTGTGCATGAAAATATCCAATAAGTCTTTGAAATGTCTGGAATAGGATAAAAAAGGGACTGAAAATCGAAAAAAGTCGAAAAATCGCTAAATTTTGGAAAATGCTATATTATTTTATTATTTAATCAGATTTTTACGAAAAGGTTACACATTCAGATAGCTGACCTAATTACGATTCTAACGATGTATAATATGTATTGAGTCATTGAAATTTAATTTTCGATATTTTGACATTTTTGAATTTTTGGCACTTTTGAACATAAGATTTCTCAGGGCCATTTTATCTGATCAGATAATGTAATATATCATTACAGAGCCCCGTGGCTATCTAATTGCCCAAATTGGTTATTAAAACTATCCCGACAATAATCTCCATACCGGACGTATTCAAAAAATGAAGAAAAAGGTTAAAAAAAAAAATTAGCGCTCGTGCGAAAAACTTGATTTCTCCACCAGATCTTAGCGGACCAAAAGAACTAAAGTGTCGCTGGATAGCCCCATTAATGGACTATCATATGACATCTGAATGATACGATTTAGATGGCAAGAAAATAAATTATGTTACGCCGAAAATCTAGTATTTTCCGTTTTGGAGCATTTTGAGAGGCCTTTTTCTCAAACACAACAACTAGGTTTTTTCTTAAACTTTTTTTACTCAGAGTCCTATGGGTGGACTATGGCGTGAGTCCAAAAATAAAAGCATTAAAATAACATAAGTTGTCCAAAAAGAGCCTCAATCTTGGAAAAAAGTTGAAAAATCCTGAAATTACTGAAAATGCTCTTCTATTATTCTTTGTTTTGAAAACAGCTCAATGGGTGTTTCTGAAACTTCTGGTACAGAAAGTTAACTATCCAAACAACATATTAAAGCTATCCCAACAATGACCCAAAAACCGGAAGTAGTCAAAAAAATATCCCGATATTTTGGAAAAAAAACCTTAAAAAGTAAAAAATGGTGATCTTGCGAAAAAAGTGATTACAACGCAATATTTCAACGAATCAAAACAACTAAAGTGTCATTGGATAGCCCGAACAATGGACGATATTATGACATCTCAATGGTATAAAATCGCTGGTTAGGTAATATATTATGAGATGCTGAAAATCTAGTATTTTCCTCTTTGGAGCCTATTCAGACGCTTTTATCTCGAAAATTACTCTTATTTCCTTTCTTAAACTTCTGTTACTTAGAGTCCTAACGCTGACCTGGGGTGTGAATCCAAATTTAAAAAAAGCCTCAATATAGTATAAATGGTCCAAAAGGGCCACAATCTTTGAAAAAAGTCGAAAAATCGTTATATCTGTAAATCTGCTTCTAGTGGTATAAGGGAGGTAAAACTGTCCAATGGATCTTTTTGAAACTTCTGGTACAGGAAGTTAAGTTCCCATACCACTTGTTAAATCTATCCCGATAATGACCCGTAAACAGGAAGTAGTCAAAAAAATATTCGATATTTAAAAAAAAAAAAAAGTAAAAAAATTGGTGCTCTTGCAACAATCGAGATTTCACCGTCGGGTTTGACCGGAACAAAACATCTAAAGTATCGTTTGGTAGCTCAATAAATGGGCTATTGTATGACACACATCGGGGGTTGGATGGCTGAATGGTTAGCGTGCGCGCGCTGTATCTAAAGTCTGTCATTGACTGGCGTAGTTTCGAATCCCCGGTTGTACGTGACAAGGAGTAGGGTCGCCTGTCCAACCTCGTAGGTTTTCTCCGGGTCCTCCGGTTTCCTCCCACTGCTAAAGACCCCTACGCGCAAGCGAATTATTGAAATAAAATTAAACCATATGTTAGTCCCGAAATGACCTAGTTTGTGTCGAGTGGACGTTAAACCCCATTTCTCTCTCTCTCTCTATGACACACATCCTGTCTGATTCCTGAAAGCCGGTTCAGTGCTGCTTGCAGGTCTAGTTAGGCTTTCAGTTGTCTGAAAGACTATTGTTTTTACTAAAATTATTATTATTATTATTTTTTTCCGCTGCAGCCTATTTCTCCATGATCGGAAACAGATATCGATCTGGAACCAAATTTTCTATTGGGAAACCATGTGGTGGCTACTCCTTAAAACAATTTTGAAACTTCTGCGCAGACCGGAAGTGGCCGAATTTCGTGCGGTGCATAAAAATTAAAAAACGGCCGTAGCTTCGTCAATTCTGTACCTATTTTCATACAAATGATATTTTCAGAAACCCTGAGTCTTTTCTCGGACGATAGCAGTTGAAAATTTCGAAATTTCGAAACTTCGTCGCTGACTTCTAGCGTTCGAAAAATGAAAAATTTTGTTTAAAACACAACTTTTGTTATTTTTCAAAATTTTCAAATTTGACCTACATTTTTGGATACCTGAAGACCATCCGATACCAGAAATATAAGTTTCATTCCGAGTTATCGCCCTTTATTTTTCGATTTTTTTCGAATTTTCTGCCCATTTCCCAACCCTTATATTTTTGGGAAAGGATAAATCGATAGTTCTGAAATTCCTGGAACATAAAGCTATATAGTCAGACCGCTGCATAAAGCAATTTCAAAAACGATCCGGACACCGGAAGTAGTCGAAATAATGATAGATATTTCGAAAAAAATGCAAAAAATGGGTGTTTTGGGGAAAAACTTGATTTCTCCGTCCAGTATCAATGGATTAAACGAATTAAACTTTCGTTGAGTGGCCCGAGGAATGGACTGTCGAATGATACCCAATTTATACGGATACTGTTACCAAGCAGCAAAATATGACAAGCAGAAAATCAAGTATTTTCTGATTTGGAGCGTTTTTGGACGCCTGTATCTCGAAATCTTAACTTTTTTTTTAACTTTCTTTATCGAGAGTCCATTCGATAGTCTTGTGAATTATGCCATCCAATAAGACTTTGAAATGTCTGGAATACGATAAAAAAGGGACTGAAAATCGAAAAAAGTCGAAAAATCGTGAAATTTTGCAAAATGCTCTATTACTTTATTATTTAAACAAATTTTTACAAAAAGATTACAGATTCAGATAGCTGACCTAATTACGATTCTAACGATGTATAATATGTATTGAGTTATTGAAATTTAATTTTCGATATTTTGACATTTTTGCATTTTTGGCACCTTTGAACATAGGATTTCTCAGGGTCATTTTATCTGATCAGATAATGTAATATATCATTACAGAGCCCTGCCGCTATTTAATTGCCCAAACTGGTTATTAAAACTATTCCGACAATAATCTCCATACCGGAAGTAATCAAAAAATGTAAAAAAAAAGGTTAAAAAATTGTCGCTCTTGCGAAAAGCTGGATTTCTCGGTCAGATATTACAGGACCAAAAGAAGTAAAGTCTCTTTGGATAGCCCCATTAATGGACTATTATATGGCATCTCAATGGTGCGATTTCGATGGTTAGAAAATAAATTGTGGTACGCCGAAAATCTAGTATTTTCCGTTTTTGGAGCCTTTTTAGACGTCTTTTTCTCGAGTGAGTGAGTCCAACAATAAAAGCATTGAAATAACATAAGTTGTCCAAAAAGAGCCTCAATCTTGGAAAAAAGTTGAAAAATCCTTACATTACTGAAAATGATCTTCTAATTTTCTTTCTTTGGAAAACAGCTGAATGAATTATTCTGAAACTTCTTGCACAGAAGGTAAGGTAACCAAACAACTTGTTAAAGCTATCCCGACAATGATCCATAAAACGGAAGTAGTCGAAAAAATTTCGGATATTTTGAGGAAAAAAAACCGTAAAAATAAAAAAAAAAGGAGATCTTGCGAAAACAAGTGATTAATACGCCAGATTTCACCGAATCAAAACAACTAAAGTGTCATTGGATAGTTCGAACAATGGACAATCTTATGAGATCTAAATGGTTAGGCAATATATAATGGAACGCTGAAAATCTATTATTTTCCTTTTTGGAGCCTATTCAGACGCTTTTATTTCGAAAACTTCTCTTATTTCCTTTCTTAAACTTCTGTTACTTAGAGTCCTAGCGGTGGTCTATGGTGTGAATCCAAATTTAAAAGCCTCAATATAGTATAAACGGTCCAAAAGGGCCACAATCTTTGAAAAGAAGTCGAAAAATCGTTATATCTGTAAATCTGCTTCTAATGGTATAAGGGAGGTAAAACTGTCCAATGGATCTTTCTGAAACTTCTGTTACAGGAAATTAAGTTCCCATACCACTTGTTAAATCTATCCCGATAATGATCCGTAAACAGGAAGTAGTCAAATAAATATTCGATATTTAAAAAAAAAAGACAGTAAAAAAAATCGGTGCTCTTGCAACAATCGGGATTTCACCATCGGGTGTGACCGGATCAAAACATCTAAAGTATCGTTTGGTAGCTCGATAAATGGGCTATTGTAGGACACACTTCCTGTCTGATTCCTGAAAGCCGGTACAGTGCTGCTTGCAGGTCTAGTTATTATTATTATTATTTATCCCGGGAGCCTATTTCTCCATGATCGAAAACAGATATCGATCTGGAACCAAATATTCTGTTGGGAAACCAGGTGGTGGCTACTCCTTAAAACAAGTTTGAAACTTTTGCGCAGACCGGAAGTGGCCGAATTTCGTGCGGTGCATAAAAATTAAAAAACGGCCGTAGCTTCGTTAATTCTGTACCCATTTTCATACAAATGACATTTTCAGAAACCCTGAATCTTTTCTCGAACGATAGCAGTTGAAAATTTCGAAACTTCGTCGCTGACTTCTAGCGTTCGAAAAATGAAAAATGTTGTTTAAAAGACAATTTGTTATTTTTCAAAATTTTCAAATTTGACCTACATTTTTGGATACCTGAAGACCATCCGAGTTTCATTCCGAGTTATCGCCCTTTATTTTTCGATTTTTTTCGAATTTGGCAAAAAACTCGTTTTCTGTGTCCAATATCAATGGATTAAATGAATTAGGCTTTCGTTGAGTGGCCCGAGGAATGCACTGTCGTATGATGCCCAATTTATACGGATACTATGACCAAGCAGCAAAATATGACAAGCTGAAAATCAAGTATTTTCTGATTGTGAGCGTTTTACGACGCCTGTATCTCGAAAACGGCTCCAAGGATTTTTCTTAAACTTTCCCTATCGAGAGTCCCTCCGGTAGTCTTGTGCATGAATCCATCCAATAAGACATTGAAATGTCTGGAATAGGTAAAATAACGTACTGGAAAGCGAAAAAAGTTGAAAAATCGTGAAATTTTGGAAAATGCTCTATCACTTTATTATTTAAACAATTTTTTACAATAAAGTTACACATTCAGATAGCTGACCTTATTATGATTCTAATGATGTATAATATGTATTGAAATATTTAAATTTAATTTTCGATATATTGACATTTTTGCATTTTTGGCACTATTGAACATAGGATTTCCCAGGGGACTATTAAAATGGGTTCGTCCGTCTGGCTGTCTGTCTGTCGGTCCGTCACACTTTTTAGTACACAATAACTCTCCTTCTAATTGAGCTAGAATGTTCAAACTTGGTGTAGGTGTTTATTAGGTCAGTGCTTTGATGGAGTTTGAAGATGAGCATTTCTGCGTAGGGTAAACAGAGATAAGCAATTTGATTGGTTGATGTTTTGGGACACGAGAACTTTAGTTCTAATTAAGTGAGAGTGATGAAACTTGGTGTATTTTTTCATTACATCAACAGGGATGTAGCCAGGATTTGCTGAATGGTGGAAAAAATAGCTTCCGAGCGGAGCGCTGAAAAAAAAATTTTGGAGGGGGGCAGGTCTTTTATGAAAATTCAACCCTTCTTGGTGTATTTTCAGAGCATCTGCCGTCTTTTGTATTTGCTTCAGTGCAAATCAAATATCCATTTATACTGAGCGCCATGGATATTTTATTACTTGGTGGTTTTGTATGTATAATATTATGCAATACTATCAACTATTGTTTCACACAATACTCCCAAATGCAAAAAATATCGGCCCGTGTGCACAAAAAAAAATTGCACGAGATGCACATGAAAAACCCAATATTCACGTGCAGCATTGTGTGTGAGCCCTTTAAAAGTATGTTTTCAACTTAATGTGCAGTACATGAACTGTGAAACGTCAATCTGTCGTAATTTGTTGTTGGACGTGTGAAGGAATCGAGCTAGAGATACCGAGACTTACTGAAAATCAACGGAATGAATCCATGGGAATGTCCAGGGCTGGCTTGTCTACACGTGCTATTGCCAGACACTTCAATTGTCATCAGTCGACTATTGTAAGGCTGGTGGAACGTGTTCGAGTTACTGGATCAACACGTGACCGTCAACGTCCTGGCCCACAACGCGTTACAACCCAGGTTCAAGACCGCTACATCCGGGTCACTCATCTGCGTGACAGATTTCGCCCAGCGACTCGAACAGGTGCAGCAGTCGTCGGAAGACAACGACCAGTAAGTGCCAACACCGTAAGACGTCGTCTAATAGAAGTAGGACTCTGTGCACGATGACCTTACGTTAAAGCTATCCTCAAGGATCATCACCGTCAGCGGCGTTTGATATGGGCTCAAGGACACCAGACATGAAGAAGAGTAGACTGGCAAAGTGTGCTCTTCAGTGATGAGTCGCTTTCATCTTTATCACGCTGATGGCCGTCAACGTGTGTGGAGACGTCTTGGGGAACGTCTTGCAGACTGCTGCGTCTTCGAAACGAATCGATGGGGTGGGGGGAGTGTAATGGTGTGGGGAGGCTTCACATTTCATCACCGGACCGCCCTACACATTTGCAGGGGTCGCGTTAATGCTGTAGCCTACCGTGATGATGTCTTGCAACCAACTGTTGTTCCGATGGTTTGAGCGCTCCCACAAGTTCAGCACTTCCAACAGGATAATGCACGTCCGCATACCGCCCGTTTTAGTATGGACTACCTGGCTGCTAACAACATCAATGTCTTGGACTGGCCAGCCATGTCTCCGGACATCATGGCACCGATAGAACATGTCTGGGATGAGATTGGACGCCGTCTGTATCGGAGACCACAGATGCACACCATTGCTGCTTTAAAAGCTGCTCTTGTCCAAGAATGGAACAATTTGCCCCATGCCTTCTTTCAAACATTGGTAAAGTCCATGCGACGTCACTGCACAGCGTGCGTAAGAGCCTGTGGAGGACATACGCGCTACTGACATCTGTGTTGTACTTTTGATTTTGACCCCTCTGACTTTGTACTGTTTATCACAGATTGAACATCCATAAGTGTACAAATGTGTTATTGATGTGTTCCCATTTGAATAGTGTTCGTGTTTTATTTGAGTACAACAAATTATAACAGGTAAATATTGATAATCAAAACATGTTGTTTTATTTGACTTGTGTCTCTTGAATTACAACACCATTTACGACATCCAAACCTTTAACATTGGAGTGCCGTAAATTGGTCTGGGTGGCCTATTTACGGCAAATATACAAATTTAAAGATCGTAGAATTGTAAAATGAATAGACCTACACAACTTCTAAATATAAATAAACAAAATACCAATACTTCTTTCTGTAAACTAATTTGGGATGATAGGGTCTACTATGGCACACAAAAATAAATTATGCTGTGGTTTTCGTCGGCTTTTACCATGCCTTTGCCGTTTGCCGTGGTAAATTTCGAGCGCTGAGTTTGTGTACAGAGAAGGACGAAAGGGTTTAAATACGACTGGGCAGCTTTCTTCGATTTTTTCTTTGTGCTGGGCGGCAAATGCCCTGATCAATACCTTGACTAAGTTCGATAATGAGCATTTTCTGTTTGGGGTAAGCAGAGCGATAAGCAATTTGATTGGTTGAGACTTTGGAACACAATAACTCTGCTTCTATTTGAGGTAGAATGTTCAAACTTGGCGTAGGTGGTCATTAGGTGAACATTGTCTGCTTAGGGTAAGCAGATATCAGCAATCTGATTGGTTGATGCTATTGGGCACGATAACTTTTGTTATAATGAAGTGAGAGCGATGAAACTCTGAATATAGATTCATTATATCATTACCTTGACTAAGTTCGATGGTGAGAATTTTCTGCTTAGGATAAGGAGCGACAAGCAATTTAATTGATTGGCCAAGACATAACAACTCTGCTTTTAATTGAAGTAGAAAGTTTAAACTTGGTGTAAATGTTCATGCCTTGACCAAGTTCAATGATTAACATTTCGAGCTAAAGCTAAGCAGAGCTAAGCAATTTCATTTGTCGATGCTATGGGACAAGATAACTTTGATTCTATCTGATAGAGAGTGATGATACTTAGTTTATAGTTGATAATCAGTTTGATTGTTCGATATTTTTGAAAAAAAAAAATTTGCGATTAATATGTGTCATCTATTTATTTTGGCATTTCGGCGGGGGACATCAGTCTCACTGTTGGCTTGTTTATTTTGTGATTGGGGGTGGGTGGGGATATTTTTTCATTGTATAACACAATTTTATTAGTACTGGAATTAACTTTGTCTATTAACCTTCGAAATGTCTGTTTAGTACAAATTTTTCATATCATTTATTGAATAAATATTAATTTAACAAACAAAAATATTATGTCATTTATCAAACATTACAGTTTAAATAGAACAAACGGAGGGGGGGGGGGGGGGCTGCATTTGAAAGGTTGCTATACTGGATATAAATTGGTAAAGTACAACAGAACTTTTTGTTGGTGGTTATAAACAGATTTGTATGAAACAACACAAGTTTCAGAAATTTCAATACAAGTAATGTGTAAAATTTCACACACGTTTGTGTTGCTTGATGAATTTTAACACAAGTTTTCTGTTTCAACATTTAACACAAGTTTGAGTTGTTTCAACACAAGTTTGTGTTGTTAAATAGAGACACCTAACTTGTGCATGAGGTGATTAGCGACTCTTTAACAACATGCCTGTGTCTTCAATGTGGTAAGGTTACCTTACCTAGGGAGTTGCTAACTGAACTCCTGCCCCTGATGAATGATACGCTAAGCAAATGGACAAAAAGATGATTTGGGGCGACTGGTTTGAAATTCTAAATGCACAAAAGTGTATAATGATAATAATCTTATGCAAATTTTAATATTTGTTATTCAGAATCCAGAAAACTGCTCTTCAGCAAAAAAAATTGTGTGTAATCTACATAAAGGATGTGGCTATGGTTGTCAATTACACCATGTAGTGTATTGTTTTATTGTGGCTTATGCTACCAAACGGACATTAGTCTTAGAATCAAAAGGATGGCGGTATGCTTCACTTGGATGGGAATCTGTCTTTTTACCTCTGAGTAAAACATGTACAGACCGAGTGGGAATTTCCAATAAACACTGGGGACGTAAGTATTAACTAGGCTGTTTTAATAATAATCAGTGGGTATTTTAAAAACAATGCAGTAAGACACAAATTTTTACCAATTTTGATAATGACCCGTATTTTTTTAATAGCCAATAGCCATTTATTATTTACAGATTTTCTATTGCGCACCTGTTCACGTGTGAAGCATTGTGGTCAATGAGAGAACAAATCCTATTGATATTCAGTGTACCGTGACTTTCCATTACAGAGTTACCCTCCCCACCCTCCTCTTTGCAGAAAACCTTGTGAACACGATAGAGTCTGTAGTGTGATGTGATGCTATACAGGCTATAGTTTTAGTGGATCTATTTGGCTTAAAGCATTGGGGTCATCGATCCCTGTTGATATTCATAATCTGCAGCCTACCGTTCCCAAGTTTACCCCCCTTTGCTGAAAACCGTGTGAACAGGAGAAAAGCTGTAGTTTTAAACAATTATTTTTCAAATTTGGCGGGAAGCATTGGGGTCATGAGAGGATGAACCCTAGAGATAAGATTTCTTCAAGGATTCAAGATCCTTATCAAATTTGCTCAATATCCAAGTTTTCCGTTTGGATAAGCTGCAATTGAGACAAAGCTGCTGTGTGGGTGTATTTCACGCTTTGCATGGCTATCTTTAATACCAACATGTTTAACATACAATGATTTTCAAGGTAATCAAAAGCGTTATGTGACCGTTGCCAAGACCTAAAGCGAGAGTTATTAATAAAACACAGAAATTAATCAATTTCAGGATTAAATTGCAACATATGATGTTTGGGTTTAAATTTCTCAAAGTATTTATCCTTCAGCCTCAAAGCATTACATCCTTAAGTTTGCATTTTGAAGAAGGTTGAAATACATTATCATAAAATTTAAATGGCTCTTCCACCAGGGCCCGGTTATTCAACTTGCCAGTTAAATTTAATTATTTGAACAACATCGTTATATTTAACAACCGAAGAATACTGTTGTTGTGTTGTTAAATGTAATGCATCGTTATATGTTGTCGTAAAAATGGTCCATATTTAACTGACCTAGCAGGGCAACGTAATATCAATCAAGATGACTGCCAGCAAGTAGTAATGGTCATGCCTCCCACTTTAAGCAGAAAAACATGAATGCAAAGGTACTAATGCAAGTACTAAACAAATAAGACATACAAGTAGTTCCTTTCTACAAATCCATGGGGACAAATAGCTCAGTTTCTCCCTTGCTAGATAATCATGATTGTGGACGGAGGCTCAATGACGTCCCACTACTCAACTATTAAAATGGGTTTGTCTGTCTGTCTATTGGGACACAATGTTCAAACTTAGTGTGGATGTTTATTAGGTCAATGCTTTGATGGAGTTCAAGGATGAGCATTTTCTCCTTAGGGTAAGCAGGGATAAGCAATTTTAGCTTGTTTTTTTACTGGCACAACAACAGGTACATGGTTCCACGATTATTTGACCCATCAGAATGACCAGACACTATAAAATGCCAGTCCCTAATTTAATTTGAAAAAAATCAGATTTCCTCTACATAAATAAAACTTCAAAGATAATTAATTAATAGTTTAAATGAGTCCAAGCGACTCAATATTTTGTGTTACACCTTACACTATTGCTCTATATTTTGGCGTTTAAATTTCACGTGTAAAGAGACTTTTACTTCCAAGACTTCACTGAAAATGTCCGGCAATGGTCGTTCTCGATACATTTTGCAACAAGTTTTGTGCGGTCGGTAAATAAACTCACCTGGCTTAGCCTTTGGGATATGACAATTAAAACGCTTGACAGGGGTACCGCACCACTGAAAATGTCTGACAGTGGTTTCGTGTAGTTAGTAAATGAAATAGTCTAGCTTAACGTTTGGGAGTGGGGTAATTAGGGAAGTCTGGCGGGGGTACCTCTTCAGTGAAAATATCTGGTGATGATCATTCTTGATACATGTGAATATCCTCAACATTTTGCAACACGTCAGTCCATGAGCTAATTAGACTTAGCTCTAGGGGCTAGGGCTTTTGGGGCAATTAGAAACGGCTGGCAAGTTTACCACACTACTGAAAATATCTGACTATTGTCACTGTTGATGCACATGAATATGCTGAACATTATGCAAGAAATTTCATATGGTTAGTAAATGAGGTAAACTGTTTTAGCTTTTGGGGTGACGCAATTAGAGACTGCTTGACTATTAGAAATGAAATGAAATGAAATGGTGTTTAACGTCCTACTGTTCTGCTCCTAAACTGGGCTAATGAAGACGGGCATACGCCATACAGTGTGCTATGAGGGAAATTTTGCCCGGGCAGCGGCGCTATGGCCTACTCTTATACGAATTCCAATTGCCAAGGGATCTTTTACGTGCACGCCAATATGTACACGGGACCTCGTTTTTTTGTCCCATCCGAACGACTAGACAGCTGTCCTTGTCAGCCCCTGTCCTGCATCACTGACAAGGGGGAACCACGCCAGAAAATCTGGATGAACTTTCTCGGCCAATGCAGGGATCGAACACCCAACCTCTAGGCTAGCGAGCCAGCATCTTAACCACTTAGCCACGTGATCCCCCTTGACCATTAGAATTTCCCAACATTGCAAATGACTCTAATCTGACGATAATGATTTTGTCGATGGTCTTATAACGGAAAAGCATTGTAATACAATATCATTTGGGATCTAAATTTCAATATTGTATTATGAATTCATATTTTATTTGTAACTCATTTTGGACATATATTAAGTGACAGATTAATTGTAAGTTTTAATCTATATCAGGTGTGAGGAGTTGACATAGTATTGTGTTAGATTTAATGGATTGTACAAACGTGTATACTCGGAGTGTCTATATGATATAAGATTTAGGCTTAACACGTATTGACACCTTTTGTCTTGAGCTAAGATGTGTGAATCTTAATAATTACTTTTCATTGTTCTGATAACTAATGGTATTAACTATGGCGTGCCCTAGCCGATATAAAAAAGCCTAGTTTAGAAGCAGGCAGGGGGAAGTACAGAAGGGGCGCAGAGAGAGACCTGCAGAGAGACCTGTAGAGACTTAAAGGTCTTCCGGACCTCGGGAGAGGGCCTGCCCTCAACCCCGGAGAAGTTAGGTCTTCTGAGACCTAGTAGGAGCAGCTATAGATAGACGTTACTATACCCAACCAAATGATGTTCATATGTACCTATAAATATGTTATCCAGTATTAAAATATCTTTTTAATAAATAAGAGTATGTATTCTATCACATACTCTTAAGTGGTGCCGTGTCCGATGAATGTGTGGTTATGATATATCCAGATTGATTTGGAGACATACTCTAGACCAGGCCAACGTTTTCGAAGTCCTAACCACTAGAAGATAAAAGAATTGTATTAAGAGGTAAGTCTTTTTCTGATCCTATTCATGGCCACGGATAATGCTGATATTAGCGTTATGTTTAATAATTTAACTGCCGAAATAAGCGGTTTGTCTTCAACGCTTAAACATTATGTAGTAACTCAATTAGCTCAACCATTTTCTAGTGTTAAGAATAATGATATTCATCTGTTGTATCTTATTCAAAAAATTAAATATATTGCTAGTAGTGGAACAGTACTCAACTATTTGTATGAAAATTACTAATAATATGTAAATTATAATTGTTTTGAACACATATTTTGGCTTAAAATTAGTAGTAACTATTAAATGCCTATGTTTCGAAGTGAAATGTTTTATGATTGTTTAATTACCTGGAATCGAGTTAAGAGTATCCTAATTGAGAGATATAACTCATAAACATTCACGCGGTATTAATGGTTTTATCTCTTATATTATTTTTTTTGTTTTGTCTATATATATATTTTGCCTCGGGTTTTACGGGAGAGATTTTATTTGTGTTAACCCCAATAATGCCCGATATGTTACGGGAAAAGTTTTATGTGAAATTCCTATAAGTTGGGATTGGTTTCGCCCCGTGTTTTATGGGAGAGATTTTATTTGTATTAACCCCAATAATATGCGATTGGGAAGCCCGAGATGTTACGGGAGAGTTTTACGTGAAATTCCTATAAGGCGGAATTGGTTTCACCCCAGCGAGGGTCTTGCTCGGAATTAAGAGCGAATGTGATGTATTGTTTTGTGTTTTGTTTAAAAATTATAGAGATAAAACCACTGTTAATTTTGTTAGGTTCTTTCCAAATATCCAAATGACCTCCTACTTTCAATTTGGTTTATGTCAATTCTCATGTAAATATTTTAGAATAGTCTGTTCCACTTACTAATTTGATTAAAAGTTAATTGAGTTCACTCCATGATATAATAAGCAGATGATAAAACTTGGGCACGAATGGTAGTTAAAATATTTCTCATGACATGTCATTAAGCACCGTTGGCCAGGGGGTATGGAAAGGAAAAAGACTAACCGACAAGAATAATAGCGGCCAATAAATAAACAAAGAAGGTGACGATACCGAGTATAAAGTATTGAAAAATATGGTGCCGGCTAAAGCCACAAGCGACAGTAAGCTTGTAAATGGAGAAATTATCCATTCACCATACCTCGACAAACCAGAGCATACGAAACCACAAGCGAATATTAGCTCATTGTATCCCTCGCTCCAGCTTGCAGCCACAGAGATGACTGCAATATCCATGACCCATGGTCACTAACATTGGTGGATACTATATGCATAACTGGTGGATATGATGCATAACTTGTGGAATATATATGCTGACGTGAAGGAGAATATGCATACATGGTGATGCATACATGGTGGAAAATATAATTATGCCGACATGAAGAAGAATATGCATACATGGTGGAAAATATAATTATGCTGACATAAAGGAGAATAGGTGCATACATGGTGATTCATACATGGTGGAAAATATATGTTTAAATGGTGGATTCCCTAATTTGGATCGCGTGTGAATGTGATTATGTTCGTGTGTTTAATTTATCATTTATATGACATTCATTGTGTGACTATTTTCCCACGTACTGTGTTCCCACGTAGGTGTGCCTATATTCGTGGGATATACTGATCTAGGATCTAGGACCAGTGACACTTATACTTTTGTGAATATTTTTAGTTTCGATGTTGTGCTTCTTGTATATAACTTTTGCGACACTATATTTACCCCGGCGTTACTTTGTAGACTACTGAACATTTTTTTTTTACCATTGACAACATACTTCAGTTATTGTATTATGCTTTAATCTTTTATTGTTTTAAAATCGTTTCATATATTGTTTTATATATTCCACTATTTTAAAATTGTGGTTAAGGGAGGAATGTAATACAATATCATTTGGGATCTAAATTTCAATATTGTATTCTGAATTCATATTTTATTTGTAACTCATTTTGGACATATATTAAGTGACAGATTAATTATAAGTTTTAATCTATATCAGGTGTGAGGAGTTGACATAGTATTGTGCAAGATTTAATGGATTGTACAAACGTGTATACTCGGAGTGTCTATATGATATAAGATTTAGGCTTAACACGTATTGACACCTTTTGTCTTGAGCTAAGATGTGTGAATCTTAATAATTACTTTTCATTGTTCTGATTACTAATGGTATTAACTATGGCGTGCCCTAGCCGATATAAAAAAGCCTAGTTTAGAAGCAGGCGGGGGAAGTACAGAAGAGGCGCAGAGAGAGACCTAGAGGGAATTCGGCCCGGACCTCGGAAGAGGGCCTGCTCTCGACCCCGGATAGAGGGGTCCTGTGAGGCCGAGGAGAAGCAGCTATAGCTAGACGTTACCATACCCAACCAAAATGATGTTCGTATGTACCTGTAAATATGTTAACCAGTATTAAAATATCTTTTTAATAAATAAGAGTTATGTATTCTATCACAGCATTTGTGATGCACATATATATTTTCAGTATGCCAAAAAATGTGAGGAAAAGTTAGATCAATTTCCACATAGGTGGATTTTAGAACACATGAGATGGCATCGACAGTTGATTATGATCTTTTCATGTTAATGAATGTCTAATTAATAGTTTATATAACATTTCAGATCTAAAGAAAGACTTGCAATAGGCAGATTTAGGCACAATGGGGACCACATTTGGCAATCTCCTCATCATAAATTTGTAGGGGGTTGACCGTTAAGTTTATTTGCTACGGGGATTTGAAGTTGACTGGGGTGAAAATCTCACTTCCGACACAAAGATTGCTCTGCAGAAAGACACTTTACACCCCCTATCCCTCCGCTCTGATATCATCAGTATTACCCAAAACTGCTATGAAATTGCAAATTTGATCCCTTTAAATACGTCCACTTATATTGTCGTCGCCCCTGTCTGTCCGTCCGTCCGTCCGTCCACAATTGTTTGTGAACAGTCTACAGCAGTGATGGGATTTCAAAAATTTTCTTGTCGGACATTTTACCGAAAATAAAGGGGCATAACTCTTATCGTTATTTAAGCAGACGAATTCGTACCACAATTAAAAGTCACATGTCAAAATATTCAAATCCCGTACGTAATAAAAATAGGTGAACCTGTCTGTCCGTCTGTCTGTCCGTCTGTCTGTCCGTCACACTTTTTGGGACACAATAACTTTCTTCCTAATTGAGCTAGAATGTTCAAACTTGGTGTATGTGTTTATTAGGTCAATGCCTTGATGGAGTTCGAAGATGAGCATTTTCCGCTTAGGGTAAGCAGAGATAAGCAATTTGATTGGTTGATGCTTTGGGACACGATAACTCTCTTCCTAATTGGGCTAGAATGTTCAAACTTGGTGTATGTGTTGATTAGGTCAATGCCTTGATGGAGTTCGAAGATGAGCATTTTCCGCTTAGGGTAAGCAGAGATAAGCAATTTGATTGGTTGATGCTTTGGGACACGATAACTTTTAATTGAGCTAGAATGTTCAAACTTGGTGTATGTGTTTATTAGGTCAATGCCTTGATGGAGTTCGAAGATGAGCATTTTCCGCTTAGGGTAAGCAGAGATAAGCAATTTGATTGGTTGATACTTTGGGGCACGATAACTCTCTTCCTAATTGAGCTAGAATGTTCAAACTTGGTGTATGTGTTGATTAGGTCAATGCCTTGATGGAGTTCGAAGATGAGCATTTTCCGCTTAGGGTAAGCAGAGATAAGCAATTTGATTGGTTGATGCTTTGGGACACGATAACTTTTAATTGAGCTAGAATGTTCAAACTTGGTGTATGTGTTTATTAGGTCAATGCCTTGATGGAGTTCGAAGATGAGCATTTTCCGCTTAGGGTAAGCAGAGATAAGCAATTTGATTGGTTGATACTTTGGGGCACGATAACTCTCTTCCTAATTGAGCTAGAATGTTCAAACTTGGTGTATGTGTTGATTAGGTCAATGCCTTGATGGAGTTCGAAGATGAGCATTTTCCGCTTAGGGTAAGCAGAGATAAGCAATTTGATTGGTTGATGCTTTGGGACACGATAACTTTTAATTGAGCTAGAATGTTCAAACTTGGTGTATGTGTTTATTAGGTCAATGCCTTGATGGAGTTCGAAGATGAGCATTTTCCGCTTAGGGTAAGCAGAGATAAGCAATTTGATTGGTTGATACTTTGGGGCACGATAACTCTCTTCCTAATTGAGCTAGAATGTTCAAACTTGGTGTATGTGTTGATTAGGTCAATGCCTTGATGGAGTTCGAAGATGAGCATTTTCCGCTTAGGGTAAGCAGAGATAAGCAATTTGATTGGTTGATGCTTTGGGACACGATAACTTTAGTTCTAATTAAGTGAGATTGATGAAACTTGGTGTATAGTTTCATTACAGTAATACCTTGACTAAGTTTGATAATGAGCATTTTCTGCTCAGGGTAAGCAGAGCGATACGCAATTTGATTGGTCGAGACTTTGGAAAACAATAACTCTCCTACTTTGATTGTCCCCCACCTTTCGAAGAAAGCAGGGAACTATTAAAATGGGTTCGTCCGTCTGTCTGTTTGTCTGTCTGTCCGTTCCGCTTATGGTAAGCAGAGATAAACAATTTGATTGGTTGATCTTCGAATTGAGTAAATGTTCATGCTTATTGTCCCCCGCCTTTCGAAGAAAGCAGGGGACTATTAAAATGGGTTCAAATTAAGCGTCACAAATAGAGCGCGTGCTTTCGCCGTAAAACGGTGTCGTCTGCTAGAAAGACAAAACGTGATTTATCATCACCCAGTTGTGCAAACGAAACGTCTTTATACAAACTTTTCCTTTTTATAAGCTCGTTTATATAGTTTATGCTTTAGTTCTTGAAGAAGCTTTCCAATGTATTACCCCTGTAATTCCTCCTCTTTTATCTGTACAATATTTTCGAAAAAAATGAAACGAAATCCACTTATGTATACATTTAGGTTACATTATAGCCTACATGTCCCGACTCAACTTGCCACATTACATGTCATAATATTATAACCAGGTATTGATAAAAGCATCAATTCAGCAATTCCAATACAATCCAATACAATGAATATAGGCAAGGTAAATAAACAAATAAATGGAAAAAACAAATTGAAAAAGAAACTATTATAAATTAATTAAATATGTAGTATGCAATAATGAATTGACATTTAATGACAGAAAGAAAACAGTGAACTTTGCACAACTTGCAGCAAGATGGAAAATAGACCCGTTGATACAACCAAACTCTAGATCTGTAGGCATAGAGCATGTTTTCCCCTTAATATGCTATAATTATTCCATCAAAAACATTGTATGCTTAGACTATAAGTAAAGATATACTGTTTGATTGTTCAATACTTTGTAAAAGATAATTTGTGATAAATTTATATGTGTCCTCTAATTATTTTCCTATTTCGGCGGGGGACATCAGCCTCACTGTTGGCTTGTTCATATTTAATTCCCGTACAGTATTCAATTCATACCACAATTAAAAACCACATGTCAACAAAATATTCAAATCCCATACGTAATAAAAATTGGTGACCTCGCTATTTTTCACACTTAATTCCTGTACGGTATTCAAAATTATGTCAGTAAATGTCCTACAAAATTAAGCATTTTCATAATATGTTGAATGAAAGCTTGCCGATCCTGCTTCGGCATCAAATTCACAACCATAATATTCCTTTAGAATTTCTGCTCATATAGCTATTGGTAGCCCCTCCCCTTTTTGTTATTTTGCTGGGTGCGTACTAGTCTCGGTCACCCAGAAACTCCTAGTCTTCAACATATTCGTAGAATATTTTTCTGGGTAATAGAGACTAATAGCCTACGTGACTCACATCACACGGCTTCATAGTAAGCACTGCCTAATAATATGTTAAGCAATATTTGTGCCGCGCTCGAGATCAAGGGAAAGTGCCACTGTGGATGAGAATTTCTATATGAATTCTTAAAAGACGTAAAAGATATCGTTGACAAAATGACTGTCCATTGATTTAGGGTGTTATTTACTCTTACGATATATGACATCTATGATTAGTTTATTATAGATGATGTCGGCTCACATCAATGCGATTAAGATGCCCGACAAATGAGAAACCACGAGGTAAACAGGTGGATTAAAATTATAATCATTCTTATTGAATTGATGAATAGTCCGACAAAAGGAAAGCAATGACTTCTGTTTAAGATTAGATTGATGAATTGTCCGACAAAGAATTAAGTCAGTCAATCAAGGCAGATTAAGTAGTTAAATCAAGGTAGGTTTATACTATAGACGGTATTATTATTATTATTATTATTATTACAGCATATTTATAGTGCACCCTTTCATATAACATGTTCAGGGGCACTTTACAAAGTGACAATGTAAATCAAACATAAACAACAAGATTATGGGCATGTTAACGATTGTATACAGAGTCAGTTAAAAGCCTGATTAAATAAATGTGTTTTAAGTTGTTTTAAAAGAATATAGAGATGTACAACATCTTAAACTAAATGGTAGATTATTCCATAAAACAGGTGCTTGATAACTAAAAGAGCGCTGACCATAGGAGACTAGTTGAACAGTTTTGGGCTTTAAAAGTAGTTTATCTGATGTATGTAATGTTTGGCCAGGTGTATAAAGTTCTAAAAGATCTGAGAGGTAAACAGGAGCTAAATTATTTAAACATTTAAAAGTAAGTAATAAAATCTTAAAATCAATTCGATATTTAACAGGTAACCAGTGTAAATTATATAAAACAGGAGTTATGTGGTCACATTTCTTAGTTAAAGTAACAAGTCTAGCCGCAGTATTCTGTACTTTTTGTAATTTATCTATAAGCTTTAAAGGTAAACCAACTAAAAGTGAATTAAAGTTATCTAATCGAGAAGTGACCAGAGAATTAACAAGTGACTTAGTGGCCTCTACAGTTACACATTTATGTATTTTACCTATATTTCTAATATTAAAATAGCACAATTTACAAATATTATTTACTTGAGCTCCCATAAGCATAAAACTATCAAAGATAGCACCAATATTACGAGCAGAATAAGATGAAAATATATCACAATTACCAATTACAACAGGGGGGTTATCTTGTGCAGATTTACTTAATTGATGCCTTGAGCCTAATAACAAATATTCGGTTTTATCATCATTCAATATTAGAAAGTTCTTTGACATCCATTTTCTAATTTCACTAATACAGTTGTCAAGTTGCAATTTTGATAAATTGAAAGAAGATGGACAATTAGGTGTAAATGAAATATATAATTGAGTATCATCGGCATACAAATGAAAGCTGAGACCATATTTTCTGACAATATCTCCTAATGGTGACGTATAGAGGGTAAATAAAATCGGACCAAGAACAGAACCTTGGGGAACCCTAGATGACAAAACAGATTCAGACGACGATTTGCAATTAACTAAAATACACTGTTTTTTACCCACAAGATAGCTCTCTAAAAGATTTAATGCAGAGCCACAAATACCGAATTTAAATTGAAGTCTATGTAGAAGAATGGAAGGGTCCACCGTGTCGAAAGCAGCATATAAATCTAATAAAATTAAAAATGTACATTTTCTATTATCAATTTCCATTAAAATATCATTTGAAACCCAGGTTAAAGCTGTTTCGGTACTGTGAAATTGTTTATAAGCACTTTGAAATGGTTCATACAAACAGTTATCATCTAGATGGGCCTTTATCTGAGAAGCAATACATTTCTCCAATATTTTAGAAATAAAACTTAAGTTAGAGACTGGCCTGTAATTTTTAAAAACATTAGGATCCAGTGTAGACTTTTTAATTAAAGGGGTAACATAAGCTCGATTGAAAACGTTGGGAATAGTAGCGGATGATATACAAGAATTAATAATATTGGTAAAAACTGGAATAACTTCGTCTAGACAGTCCTTAAGAACAGAAGTCGGAACAGGATCTAATGAACAAGATTTAGGAGCAGACGATTTAATTAGCTTTAAAACAAAAGATTCACTAACCAAGTTAAAATTTTCTAAATAAACAGAATTTTCTAACTTATCAAAATCATGAGCGTTCAAGTCAATAGTTTTATTTAAATCATCAAGTTCAGTTCGTATTTTCTGTATTTTTATTTGAAAGAAATCAGAGAATAAATTTGCAAGTTCAGTGTCATTATCATTGTCCGGGAGGATAGTACGCTCAGCATTATGGTCCAAAAGGGAATTCACAACTTTATACAGGTCTTTTTGTCTGTTTTCGCCATTTTCTATTTTATCAGAGTAAAATTTAATTTTAGCATCTTCAATTAATTTATTCACATTGTTTTTTAAAGATTTATAAATCTGTTTATGTAGATTTGTTTTCCGCCACAGATGTTCAGCCTTATTACGGCCCCTTTTGGCTTCTAAAATAGAATCATTAAACCACTGCGTATTGGGACGAATAGTAAATGTTTTCGTTTGAAGAGGAACAAGCGAGTCCAAAATTTCAGCAAGCTTTGAGTGATATTGGGTTGCCTTCTCTTGTATATCTTGAATATGTTGAATGCCATTGAAATTCGAGTTCACTATTTCCGCTTTAAATTTATTTATGTCAAATGATTTAAACCTTCGATATGTTAAAGTCTTTCTTGTTGGTTGTGGTTTCTGGATCATAAGATTAAAAGTTGCCGGGAAATGATCAGATATTAATTACCTAATAAACCCAGCGTATTATCGACGATAATCGGGTTGAGTGGTAGTTATACACTCAGTAAATTATATTAATTTCGGAATTTTGAATATTATTCACCATGTCTTGATGTCCGATTGGGCATATTCCCGGTCGGACAATTTTGGGCGTTTGGAAAAAAGATTCGGACAAGTCCGGAATATACGGGCAAAATCCCATCACTGGTCTACAGGTCACTGAAACTTGAAATATAGGTTTATCACTCTAAGATCTCGGTTCCTTTTGATATTGGCATCTATCGGACTGTAACTTCATGGATTATGGCCCCAGATTGTACGGAAAATCACGTTATCAGCTTGTGAACACTGTAGAGGTCACAATTTTTATCCGATTTGGTTTAACCTTGAAATGTATGCTTATAACCGAAGGATCTTGGTTCCTTTCGATATTCGTGCATATCGGAACGTAACTTTCTGAATTATGGCCCCTGATTGTACGAAAAATCGTATTTTTAGCTTGTGGACCCTATAGAGTTCATAATTTTTATCCGATTTCAAAAAACTTGTTATTATATCACTGTTACACCCTAAGGACGACTGAGTTAGAATTTTGTGAAAATCGGCCCAAAACTGACAGACAAAATGGCCGCCCTTAGTTTTCAAATAGCGTAAAAATATGGTATATCAAGGTTGTGGACCCTATAGAGGTAACAATTTTTATCCGATTTTGTTGAAACTTGAAATGTAAGTTTATAACCCAAAGATCTCGGTTCCTTTCGATATTCGTGCATAGCGGACCGTAACTTCCTGAATTATGGCCCCTGATTGTACGAAAAATCTTGTTTTTAGTTTGTGGACCCTATAGAGGTCATAATTTTTATCTGATTTAAAAAACCGTATTATTATATCCTAAGGACGGTTGAGTTCGAATTTCATGAAAATCAGCTCAAAACTGACAGACAAAATGGCCCCTGTTCGTTCTCAAATATCATAAAAAAAATGGTATATCAAGGTTGTGGGCGTATCCTGCCTGGCAGCCGCTGGTCTCCAATTCTAGACCAAAAAGTCAACCCAAAAAGGCGAGAAAAAAATTAAGGGAAAAATTGTCTATTTATAACTCGTACTACATTCGTCCATCATGAAATAAGGGGAAATAATTACTAGTCTTAGTCCTGTTTTATACATTAGAGTTATGCTCTCTTGCTATATATCCACTACATGCTCTACAAATAAACATGTCATTCATATACTGGTCTTGTATTAAAACAAGAACCCATCATATGGTGGCAGGATGGGATAAAACACCAGTCTAAATAATGCAAGTTGCCCCTGATTGTACGAAAAATCGCGTTTTTAGCTTGTGGATGTTTGTTTGACGTTCTAACTCATGACGTCAACTGGCAGACTATGGCTATTTAGGAGACGACCACTGTCAAGATCGGTCGCATTATTTCTGTTACGTCTTTTTTGTATTCCTGATTGTTTTCAAATTTGAGTGAAGTCTGTGTCACTACAGGCCCGGGACTGTACAGCGCAGTGGACGCTTACGGCTGGCCCCTGGATCCATTCACTTGATTTGATATTTGTTTATTTGGTGCAATGTCTATTTTCTGTCTTGTCCACAGGTTTATCTTGTAGATTTTTGTTTTACGTGTAGTGCGGACCTCTTGCACTTACTATTAGAGTAGAGTTTTAACCCTTCGTACTGCAGAAGGTTCTCGTTGTCGGGTTTTGCTCCTGTTTGCTCACTACACTTATTATTTTAGCGTTTTCCGAGATTCTATCCGGATTATCGCCCTTATTGTTAAAATTGTTTGACGTTCTAACTCATGAAGTCAACTGGCAGACTATGGCCATTTAGGAGACGACCACTGTCAAGATCGGTCGCATTATTTCTGTTACGTCTTTTTTGTATTCCTGATTGTTTTCAAATTTGAGTGAAGTCTGTGTCACTACAGGCCCGGGACTGTACAGCGCAGTGGATGCTTACGGCTGGCCCCCGGATCCATTCACTTGATTTGATATTTGTTTATTTGGTGCAATGTCTATTTTCTGTCTTGTCCGCAGGTTTATCTTGTAGATTTTTGTTTTACGTGTAGTGTGGTCCTCCTGCACTTACTAATAGAGGTCAAAATTTTTATCCTATTGAAAAAGAAACGTGTGAATATATCACCGTTACACCCTCAGAATGGTTGAGTTCGAATTTCGTAAAAATTGCACCGAAACTGACGGACAAAATGTGTTGTGGATCCTCTAGAGGTCACAATTTTGATCTGATTTTGATGAAATTTGAAATAAATGTTTATAACCCAATTATCTTGGTTCCTTTCTATTTTCGTGTATATCGAATCGTAACTACCTGAATTATGGACCATGAGTATACGAAAAATCACAATTTTTATCCAATTTTGTTGAAACTTGAAATGTAAGTTTATAACCCAAAGTTCTCGGTTCCTTTCGATATTCGCGCATTTTATGAAAAATCGCATTCTTAGCTTGTGGACCCTATACAGGTCATAATTTTTATCCGATTTGAAAAATCGTATTATTATATCACCGTTACACCCTAAGGACGGCTGAGTTCAAATTTCGTGAAAATCGGCTCAAAACTGACAGATAAAATGGCCGCCCTTCGTTCTCAAATAGCGTAAAAATATGGTATATCAAGGTTGTGAACCCTATAGAGGTCACAATTTGAAACTTGAAATGTAAGTTTATAACCCAAAGATCTCGGTTCCTTTCGATATTTGCGCATATCGGAACATAACTTCCTGAATTATGGCCCCTGATTGTACGAAAAATTGCATTTTTAGCTTCTTGAACCTATAGTCATAATTTTTATCTGATTTAAAAAAACATATTATTATATCACCGTTACACCCTAAGGACGACTGAGTTCGAATTTTGTGAAAATCGGCCCAAAACTGACAGACAAAATGGCCGCCCTTTGTTCTCAAATTGCGTAAAAATATGGTATATCAAGGTTGTGGACCCTTATAGAGGTCACAATTTCTATCCGATTTTGTTGAAACTTGAAATGTAAGTTTATAACCCAAAGATATCGAATTGTAATTTCCTGAATTATGGCCCTTGATTGTAGGAAAAATCACTTTCGTTTTAGCTTGTTTTCTATCCATCTCGCGAAAATGTGGGCGTATCCTGCCTGGCAGCTGCTGGTTATCCGATTTTGTTGAAACTTGAAATGTAAGTTTATAACCCAAAGATCTCGGTTCCTTTCGATATATGCGCATATCGAATTGTAATTTCCTGAATTATGGCCCTTGATTGTAGGAAATATCACTTTCGTTTTAGCTTGTTCTCTTTGATCCATCTCTTGAAAATATGGGCGTATCCTGCCTGGCAGCCGCTGGTCTCCAATTCTAGACCAAAAAGTCAACCCAAAAAGGCGAGAAAAAAATTAGGGGAAAAATTGTCTATTTATAACTCTTACTACATTCATCCATCATGAAATAAGGGGAAATAATTACTAGTCTTAGTCCTGTTTTATACATTAGAGTTATGCTCTCTTGCTATATATCCACTACATGCTCTACAAATAAACATGTCATTCATATACTGGTCTTGTATTAAAACAAGAACCCATCACATGGTGGCAGGATGGGATAAAACACCAGTCTAAATAATGCAAGTTGCCCCTGATTGTACGAAAAATCGCATTTTTAGCTTGTGGACCCCATAGAGGTCAAAATTTTTATCCGATTGAAAAAGAAACGTGTGAATATATCACCGTTACACCCTCAGAATGGTTGAGTTCGAATTTCGTAAAAATTGCACCGAAACTGACGGACAAAATGGTCGCCCCTCGTTCGCAAAAAGTGTCAAAATATTGCGTATCGGGGTTGTGGATCCTCTAGAGGTCACAATTTTGATCTGATTTTGATGAAATTTGAAATGCATGTTTATAACCCAATTATCTTGGTTCCTTTCTATTTTCGTGCATATCGAATCGTAACTTCCTGAATTATGGACCCTGATTATACGAAAAATCACGTTTTTAGCTTGTGGTCACTCTAGAGGTCACAATTATTATCCAATTTAAAAAAAATGTTTGGATATATCACCATTACACCATTATTTTGTCTGAAGTTGAGTTTCAGACCCTAGCTCTAGGTTGTATCTATGAAGCTGCTGAGTCACACATAAAGGATATTAAAACCATCAGCGCAAGACCATCAGTAGACTATCTACAGAAGGATTCACATCCAGCATGTAATAGCTGAGGTACACATCATTCAAAACGACGACGACAAGCATGTCCAGCCTACAGTACCAAATGCACAACATGTGGGAAGAACAACCATTGGTCTGTATGTCGATCATCGTCACAAAATGCTCCTATTAGACATTCTTCAAGAAGACTGTCACGAACAAGACATTCTCAACGACAAAGGTCACACAGTTCTCATAATCTTAATGTTGATCAAATTTCTGATGATCATAACTCCATGGTTGATGACTTTAACTCCCTCACCTTCCATTCAGTCACAGTTTCAAGCATGGGTTCCATGTCAGCCATATATGCCGGTCGGGACCGAGGGCTCTGGAAAATGACCGAAACCGGATCAGGCCCATAGGTCATTTAGCACCCCGGAAAAATAGCATATTTTGTGCTAGATCATAAAATCCTGGGATACGAAGAATCTCCCTGCGTGTCGTGGGAAACTGTCAGGTATAATAAAATTAACAGTGTTCAGTAGTCCACGAATGGAAACCACTGCCAATTAATTATCCTTGTGTATATTGCTCTAATCACAAATCAACGGAGGATCAACATCAAACAGATTAAAAGCTTAACATTTAATCACTTTAATTAACCGAGTTTTGTTTTTTAATTAGTACTGTGTAACCATTCTTAAAACCGAGTTGTTGTTACAGCATATTTGCCGACTCTCATCGCTCGTGCAGCCATATTTACTGTATCAACATCAAACAAATTAAAAACTTTACTTTGATGTCTTCACTTGATAACTAGAGTTAATCATGCAAATGATATATATAGCAGAAATATTAGTATGCTTTAGAATAGTGAAGTAAGAGGGGGTCACGGTTAGACGGGCCCGGCATCTAAACACTAAACTACATAGGGGATTTATACCAAACTGGCAGGATAGCGGAGTAAGGGGGAGTCACGATCAGACGGACTCGGCATCTAAACACTATTCCACCAAAAACAGACACCAAACCTACAGAGTGGGATAGTGGAGTAAGGGGAGGTCACGATAAGACGGGCCTGGCACCTAAACACAAACCCCACAAAGATGACATCTACCAAACTAGCAGGATAGTGGAGTAAGGGGGAGTTACGGTCAGACAAACTCGGCACCTAAACACTATTCCGCAAATAAAACTGATACCAAACCCAGAGAGTGGGATAGTGGAGTAAGGGGAGGCCACGATAATACGGGCCTGGCACCTAAACACTAAAACGATGACATCTACCAATCCAGAAGTAGACGAGATCATCTACCAAACGATATGTTTTATATTAAATAAAGGGAAGAACTTCCCACTAAACCAAATCCATGGCCTAAGGCCAAATGGAAAGATTGCAAAATCATATTCTAAAAAGCAGGAATCAGCTTCGGCTCTCCTATGTCTTGTCTGCGATATCACTTATGTGGAAGCAGACGTTAAACACCAAGAACGAACGAACGTATGCTTTACATCATTTCAAAATGTTGAAATTCCAAACCTCTCAGAATAACAAAAGAAAGCGAGATGATAACATTGTCGTCAATGAATCCGACCTCCCTTCTTCAACATCGGCCTTCAAGGAAGACAGTTCCTTTCCGAAAAACAAAGTCTGTCTTAAAATCTTGTCACAAACATTCCGGTGGTTAAGATATAATATTCCTACACAAGACGTATTGTCGGGTGTGTTTTTAATCCTTTTGTTTTCTTTTATGTAACAACTGATTGACGTTACTTTACTTGACACAATGAACTTTTTACGCTCACCGCCATTTTGATACATGTGCAATTATATTTACATGTTATCGAGTGAAAATACTAGAACGATATTGTTTGAGCTCTCCAAATATTAATACGAGTTAATATATTTATAAGTTTTCAAAGTATGTTGTTAATTGTTGTACATTGAATGACTTTGAATTATTTAAATGCATTAATCATTCGGAACTACTTTTTGCCGTGTATGGAGAAATAGTCAACAGTCTAACTCGTCACGTACGCACAGGTTAATTCAAAGAAACATAACGCCAAGAATAATTTTGTGATTGGTTCCCAGAATTTTAGAAAGTCGGCTCTCGTTGAGCACACTGCCTCCTGTGACCATAAAACGTCACATGAACACGAAGATTGATTATTTAAAGATGTAATACCACAACAGTTCCATTAGAGATACGAGTAGTATACATGTATACAGGTGATGTTGTAAATAAAGTAAGAAAATAGTGTACTTGCGATGAATGAATGTTTCTGGTTATATTTTTTTATAAATAAATAAATAAATAAATGATAATTGATTACATGTGTTCCTTTATTGAGGGGGTGGGTGGGTATAAATGCCGACATGAGATTAAATTTCTTTGCGACTGTCCTTGACCCAATTAAACCTGATCAGCATTTCAATATCATGTTTTGTGTCTTCTTATTATGTGCTAAAAATAGCACCACTTTCTCCACGTGAAAAATGACCGGCTGGGAAAATTTTGAAGTGGAAGCCCTGGTTTCAAGCATGTGTCTGAGTCAACCTAAAGAGGATGAAGCTTATGCTGAAGTGAAAATACAGATGACAAACGGACCAGGCGTACAGTCTACACCTGAAAGTCGACTCTGGAACCCAGGCTATCACATTGCTGCTCAGAATCTTTCGTCGCATGTACCCAGCACGCCTCACCCCAGATGGTTTCCCTGTTGAATCTGTTCGTGCCCCTACAGTAGACACAAGACTAACAGCTTATAATGGAACAGATCAAATGTTATGGTACTATAAAACTACAATATAAAACACAAATTTATATAATAATAGGATTCTTATATAGCGCTAAACTCCAAACAATAAAGTTTGCTCAAAGCGCACACAAAGTCAATTCTAATATTTAGCAAACAGGAATGTCTTTAATTTAGATTTAAATATTGAAAATGTTGGAGCAGATTTTAAAGCTAACGGGAGGGCATTCCACTTCAAAGCCGCTGAAACTTCAAATAATTTAAAACGAAATTTTTTCAGTTGCCATTTTGGTACTGTAATATAATGTTGAGATTGAGATCGCAGAGATCGTATTGACTGGTAGGGATTAACAAGTTCCTTTAAATACGAAGGAGCATTTTCATGAAGGCACTGATACACAACTGTTAAAATTTTGAATTCACTTATGCGTAACCAATGCAGAGAATTTAGTACTGGAGATATACTAGAACGTTTTGATGATTTAGAAACTAATCTGGCTGCAGAATTTTGTATCTTCTGTAGTTTTTGTAATAATTCAGATGAAATGCCAGTAAGAAGACTGTTATAGTAATCTAATTTTGATAAAATTAATGATCGAACAAGGGTAGCTGTGGATTCTGTCGTTAACATGTGACGGATGCTGCTGATGTTCCTAAGATGGTAGTAGCATATCTTGGTTAGATGGTTTACATGAGTCCAAGTACACACCAAGATTTTTTACTTTATCACAGAACGCAATCTGTACTTCACCAACTTGAACGTGATCTACCGACATCTTGGAAGTTCATGATGTTGGGCCGATGAGAATGGCCTCCGTCTTATCATCGTTCAGTTTTAATTTATTTAATGACATCCAGGACTTAACATTAGCAATGCATGCTTGAATATTATTCAGGCTTTGATAATGTGAAAGTACAGGCAAGCTCTCAATAAGCTGGGTGTCATCAGCATATAAATGGTGTGACAGCTGAAAACCATTTATAATCTGGCCTAGTTGAGTGGTATACATGGTAAAAAGAATTGGGCCCAATACGGATCCTTGCGGCACACCACAATTCAGGGAGACAGACGAGGAAAGGGAGTCTCTGATAATAACAGATTGGCTTCTGCCTGATAGATACGATGTAAACCAGTTTAATACCATACCGTCTAATCCACACTCATCACGGAGACGGATGATGAGAACAGAGAACATTAGGATCATTAGTGTTGAATGCAGCGGACAAGTAAAGCAGTATCAACAAAGCTACATTTCCTTTATCAACAATTGTATTAACTTTATTAAGTGCGCAGTTCAGTGCAGTTTCTGTTCCATGGGATGGTTAATAGGCTGATTGAAATTTATACAACAAATTATTTGAGTATAAATGATCCATAAGACGAACCTTTACAGCTCTTTCAAGGACTTTGGATATAAAAGACAGGTTGTATACAGGTTTGTAATTCTTTTAAAAGAAGGTTGTTATCTAAGTTTGACTTTTTCAGAAGGGGTTTTACAACAGCAGTTTTAAATAAAGCAGGAACAGTTCCTGTTACGAGACTGGTGTTTACAATTTTAGTAATGACAGGAACTCCAGCATTAGTTTTGTTGGCATAGGATCCAACTGGCACCATGTAGGTTTAGAAGCTCGAATAAGATCGGCAAGTTCAGAAGAACAATTCCTTAAACGAGGCCAAAACGTCTCCTTTAAATGTGTCTCGAGTTCAAACGCAAATGAATCATTTCCAAGACTATTTCTGAGGTTGGTGATTTTGTTGATAAAATATTTACTGAAAGATTCAGCCAGCTGCTGATCACTAGATATTGTAGGGAGTACACTATCAACATTTTGACCCAACAAACTAAACATGGCACTAAACATTATCTTCGGGTTGTTAGAGTTTGTGTGTATGAAATCATTATAAGAAGATTTCGCTTTGCGAATAATGAAGTTGACTTTATTTCTGGCGGTGTTATAGATTTGTCTGTGAACTTCTAGTTTTGTAAGACGCCACTTTCGTTCTGCAGTGTTAGCCTGGAGGTCGGGTGTTCGATCCCTGCATTGGCCGAGAAAGTACATCCCGATTTTCCAACGTGGTTTCTCCTTGTCAGTGATGCAGGACGGAGGGCCTGACAAGGACAGCTGTCTAGTCCTTCGGATGAGACGAAAAACCAAGGTCCCGTGTAAACATTGGAATGCACGTAAAAGATCCCTTGGCAGTTGAAATTCAATATAAGAGTAGGCGATAGTGCCGCTGCCCGGGCAAAATTTCCCTCATAGCACACTGTATGGCGTATGCCCATCTTCATTAGCCCAGTATAGGAGCAGAACAGTAGGACGTTAAACCCCATTTCATTTCATTTCATTTTCGTTCTTTCAGTTTGCCGTTCAATCTTGGCTTGGAGTACCGTATTTTTCGGTGTATTAGGCGCACTTTTTTTACCAAATATTTTATTTTCTAGAAGGGGTGCGCCTAATACATAAAGTTAAGCGAATCCAGGCTTTTCCCGTGTAGACACCGAAGTCGGGAGTTCAACAAATAACTGCCCTATAATCAACACGTCGACCGGGTGACGCTACCTCAAAAGTTTATGATAAATTACCACACAAATTAAACACAATACTGTTTCCTTTCATGTCCATTTATATTTGTCAGTAATATTTTAGATAGTTTAAAATTCGTCAATAATTATCGCCCGTATTTCTGTTATTTCGTGCATAAAAATTTAAAAAGTTGTCAACATTTTAGGCTATCCCGTGTACAGTATAGTGTTTGTCATAACCGGCAATGCAAACACCATCGGCTGATAGCCGTTCAACGTTAACGATGTTTTAAAAAATAGCATACGTATCGTTAATATTTCTTGCTAATTCTACATCATATATTTCTGCTATTCCGTATACTCTTGGCCATTATCCCCGTTCAAGGTCAGTGGTGCTGTCAGTCAAGTTGACGAATAGGGCGGGATATGCATTCATACCAGCATATTCATTGGCTCAATATAAGTCATTGGTAGTAAGGGTGGGATTAGAGTTAAACTGACATATATTGAAGTTGTTCTCTTGTCTACGATATCACCCCTGGTGGAAGTGGGCGGCAAACTCCAGAAACGACGACAACGAAGTTGTTCTGTCTAACCTGTTCTCGAAACGGCAAATCTTCACGGCGTCTATGATTGACAGTTAACCCATTCTTTCTCAGTGTGTGGATAACATGCGGCGCTCTATCTATTTGCTTTATCTATTACCGCACTCTTTAGCGGTTCGTCTCGTAGTCATTCTGAATAAATTTATTTACTATACATTGCTGTAACTTATATATTTAGCCGTTTCAAGTTACCGATAGTTTTCATGCAACGAAGATTCACTGATTAACCTATTGTTATAATTTACCGGTATCGTTAATTATCTACCGGTGAGTTGTCATTGTATGCTTTATGAAGTTGTTTGTTGTTCACAAATGCTATTGTCTTATGATACTGATAGATATAAATGGCCTCAATCTAGGTATTGTCATGCTGTGTGTAGTGGGCGAGACAATTGACACAATCGTTTGATTGTCAGTTGTTTGGATAGTATAAAATAAACTAGAATTATTGTTTCTCTTTTTACCGGTAGTCAGGATTTAAGCCGTGAGTAACTGATCATGATAAATTATTTCTACACTTTTTATTTCATTTGTTTATCATCAATACCTATTTATTTATCACAGCCAATTGCTCGTGAATTTAACAGGATGTAATAGACAGCCATTTGTGTTGTGGGCGGGACTCTAATGACAATTTGACTACCGTACAAGCGCCAGAATTACCACTTAAGTTATGAAACGATTCAATTGAAAGTTGTAATTAATATAAAGTCTTATGCAATTCAAAAAATGTATATAGAGTTTAATTTCATAAATATGAAATATATATAAAGCTTGATACAGCTAAATATCGGTAATTATTATAACTGTAAACAGTAAGGTTTGGCCCAGTTACTGGAGATCGCAGGTGTATTTGAATCACGTATGGTAACTATGGTATGGCACCTGTTTCACAAGGCGCTGGAGAAGGGTGTGCCTAAACCATGCATTTTTATTTTTTCCTGAAACACCTCTGCCAAACTCGCCCTGCGCCTTATCTACGCATGCGCCTAATACACCGAAAAATACGGTATTTCGTTACAGTACCAGGGGCTAACTGGTTTTGCTCGCATTTGTTTGAAAGTAACAGGTGCATGTTTATCTAGTTCCTGCAATGTAATATTAAATAACTCGGCAAGTTCTTCTCCATCAGGAGGGGCAGTTAGAAGCTGAGAATTATTTAGGTCAAACTTAAAGTCATCTCTTGATATCTTCTTGATATTTCTACAAGCAACTTTCGATAATTTGACACTAGGGACCGGGTATCATTCAGATTTGATGAAAAAAGGAAAGAAACTGAGCTTACCATCTATAATCTAATACACATATTCAGTTAATAGATTGCCATGCAGAAAGTATTAAATACCATCAAGATTCATCAAATAACGCCCACAAGAATTATTTGTGGGTTTAAAACAACATTGATGTTGTGATCTTACCAAGAAAAGGTGGGCTTCTGATATCCAATATTTATGACAACATAAACATTTTACCGTTGGTACACGAATCGTGTACCATAATGCGTTTCAACACTTTTTGTAAAAAGGGACTCGAAAAACGAGGCTAGGCATATTCCACAAGTCATGTCAAACGGTGACGTTATATTCTTATCTGGAGAGCATGCCCAATTAATAATATCGGCGTAGACTGGAATAACCAGACCCCTACGCGCAAGAAAATTATTGAAATAAAATTAAACCATATGTTAGTCCCGAAATGACCTAGTTGTACATAAAATGAATATCTTCAGCCTGGCGGCTTTTAGAAAATACAGCAACATTCGTTTTGGCAACATTAACTTTAAGTTTCCATGTTTCACAATATAAATACATTGCGTTTAGTGGAGATTGCAACTCTGCTGCGGATTCTGCAAAAATAACTGTGTCGTCCGCATATAATAAGATACAATTTGAAATACACTTCAATATCATCATTGTCAAATAGCAAGTGTGATATATTACAAACATCGGTTAAACCACTATAAGCATGCGACATAAACTCGGTCAAATCATTCAGAAAAATAGAAAGTAAAAGTGGCAACAAGTTTTCACCCTGCCTCACACCAATATTAGATGCGAAGAAATCAGAACAATTAGAACCATCTCTTACACAGGACTTGGTTAATTTTTACAAATTTTGCAATATAATCAGTGATTTACCATCTATACCGTTGCGTAGCAGCTTTTTTTGCCATAATAATACTCTGTTTACTGAATCAAAGGCCTTTCGATAATCAACAAAGGCACAATACAATTTTTTCCGTCTAAATAAATGCAAGTCAATGAGACATTTCAAGTTAAAAATATGGTCAGCAGTGCCATACCCTTTTCTGAACCCTGCTTGTTCCTCACATAATAAACCAAGACTCTCCAAATAATTGAACATTCTATTATTTAGAATACATGTAAACAATTTACCAAAACAACTTTATATTGTTATGCCTCTATAATTATCTACATTTGCAGGATCCCCTTTCTTTTTATAAATAGGCTTTCGAATACAATATTGAATAATTTCAGAAAAACAGGCATAAGTTTATCAGCTGCATGTTTCAAAAATTCATTAAGTATCATGTCCTTTGTTATTTTTCAATGACTTAATTGCACTTACAACCTCCTGTTCGCATATTGACTGATTAATAACAGTATTGTACTCACTGATATTTTCTGGTAATACATCATTATCAGTTTCAACATTATTTAAATTCCTGAAATGGTTATAAAATAAATCAAGAGCAACTTTTTGCTGCACATTTTTATACGCCCACATTTTCATGTGGACGTATATTGTTGTCGCCCCGGTCCATCCGGACGTCCGTCCATCCACAATTTGTTTGTGGAATCTCGACAGGTCACAATTCTTGTCCGATTTTGACGAAACTTGAAATATAGGTTTATCCCCAAAAGATCTCGGCAGTTTTAGATATTGGCATGTATCGGATCGAAACTTCATGGATTATGGCCCCTGTTTGTACGAAAAATCATGTTTTTAGTTTGTGGACCCTGTATGGGTCACAATTTTAATTTGATTTTGTTGAAACTTGACATGTAAGTTTATAACCCAAAGATCTCAGTTCCTTTCGATATTCGTGCATATCGGACCGTAACTTCCTGAATTATGGCCCCTGATTGCACGAAAAATTGCTTTTTTAGCTTGTGGACCCTATAGAGGTCATAATTTTTATCTGATTTAAAAAAAAAAAAGTATTATTATATCACCGTTACACCCTAAGGAAGGTTGAGTTCGAATTTCGTGAAAATCGGACCAAAATTGCCTGACAAAATGGCCGCCGTTTGTACGCGAATAGTGTAAAAATATGGTAAATCAAGGTTGTGGACCCTGTATGGTTCACAATTTTAATTTAATTTTGATGAAACTTGAAATGCATGTCTATAACCTAAAGATCTTGGTTCCTTTCGATATTGTTGCATGTCGAATCGTAACTTCCTGAATTATGGCCCCTGATTATACGAAAAATCGCGTTTTTAGCTTGTGGACTTTATATAGGTCATAATTTTTATCCGATTTAAAAAATAATATTATTATATCACTGTTACACCCTAAGGAAGGTTGAGTTCGAATTTGGGGAAAATCGGACCAAAATTGTCGGACAAAATGGCTGCCGTTTTTTGTACACGAATAGTGTAAAAATAGTGTATATGTCAAGGTTGTGGACCCTGTATGGGTCACAATTTTAATTCGATTTTGATGAAACTTGAAATGCATGTTTATAACCTAAAGATCTTGGTTCCTTTCGATATTGTCGCATATCGGATCGTAACTTCATGAATTATGGCCCCTGATTATACGAAAAATCGCCTCTTTTAGCTTGTGGTCCCTCTGAAGGTCACAGTTATTATCTGATTTTAAAAATCGTTTTAATATATCACCGTAACACCATAATAAGGGTTGAGTTCAAATTTCCTGAAAATCAAACCAAAACTGCCGGACAAAGTGGCCGCCGCTTGTACGCGAAAGTGGTAAAAATATGGTATATCAAGGTTGTGGACCCGGTGGAGGTTACAATTTTAATCCGATTTTCATGAAACTTGAAATGCATGTTTATAACCCAAAGATCTTGGTTCCTTTCGATATTTGCGCATATTGAATTGTAATTTCATGAATTATGGTCCTTGATTGTAGGAAATATCACTTTCGTTTGTTCTCTATCCATCTCTCGAAAATGTGGGCGTATCCTGCCTGGCAGCCGCTGGTTACCCTTATCATCACAACCTTTATTCAATAATGACCAATACGACTTAGGATCATTAACCTTTAGACAACGCAATTTGCTAACAAATGTCTTTTGGAACTCATTAAATTGTCGTTTTAAGGTTTTCTTATACTCTCTACTTTTACATACCATGTCGTCATAATTACTTGCCGAACGCACTCTGTAATAATACTTCTTAGACCTGCGATAATTTCTACGTTTTACATAAGTCACTGTTAAAATACTTTTTGCCATGAAAAGATTTAGGTTTACTTTTCTTTGCCTGGTTTACATCAAATTTAACAAACATATCAGCATGCTCAGCAGCATACTTGATTTTATTATTACAATCATCAACAGCGTTATTAACAGCTGCAATATTTGTGTTTTGGGGATCAATATTCTCTAATTCAATTAACAATTCACCTATGTTGGCATTATCTAGTTTCTCTATGAATAATGGAGCTCTGTCATTGACCCACCTCGGTTTAACAATAGATTCACCTGGGTAAGTGATAACAAGATCAGTATCATTTATATTTTCTATATCAGAAGTGTTTATATTTCTAGAATCGGTCAAATCAGAACACAATTGCAAACAAAAAGGTTTGTGAACATCAATTAGAATTGGGTCAAATTCTAAAACATTGAAATCAACAATTGATCTAAATAAAGTTTGTGATACAATGGCATAATCGATAACAGAGTCATTGCAAGTAGTAAGGCCAATACCCCTGTCATTGCCCACCCTACCATTTACAAAGAACAGTTCTAAACTTCTACATAGTTCTAATAATCGCTTTCCATATTTATCAACTTTGCATTTATCTTGTGATACTCTCTTAACAGGAATTCTGCATTCATCTAAAATATGCAAATTATTAACAAGAGCTTGCTCAACATTTGACACATTGCAAAAATCAAGGATATTATTATCAATAGAACCATATTAATTTACATTACTACAATGTGCATTGAAATCTCCAAGTAAACAAACTTGTAATTCTGTATCATTTACAACACTTTCAATTTCACTAAACAAATCAATATTACTGTATTTACTGTTCTCAGTAGGGATATAAACAACCCAAATAAAGTTTTATGTAACAATAGCTTGTCATTAATAGTAAACCAAAGGATGCAGTGACTAGAACAGGTTATAGGGTCACCAACATGAACATATTCACATATATATGTCTTTACAAAGACACAGATACCACCTGATTTAGCTACACAGTTTTGTCTTATAACAGTGGGTAGGAGCTTAAACCCATCAATCTCAATATCATCATACTGATCAATTTTAGTTTCAGTTAGACATACATGTATTATATCATATAAAGAGATAAATTCTATAAAGTCAGGATTGTTCAACCTTGAAACAAGGCCACACACATTAAGTGTTAAGAGTTTGTTATTACATGGCAAAACATTTTCGTGCAGCACTTTATAGTTAATGTGGTCTGATCTAACAGTAGTTATCTCCCATTAATCAGTAAGCACACTGTTGGAGGCAGACCACCATTAAATTTCACCATCTTGGTACCCTCAAATTGTAGTTCGTCTATTTATAGCAATTCTCTCTCTGTCTCTTTTCTTCCCTTTTTTGTTGATTTTTTGGTCTAGAATGGACGAAGAGGGTTTGAATTAACATTTTCTGCCAGATTTTGGTAAATATTCATGATTTTGAGGCGGAAGGATAACACGGTGATATGGACGGCAACTAGTTACATGTTTTTAGTATTCTTTTTCAAGTTTGTATATCTCAAAATTTGGGTGGTCAACCTCATACAAATTTAAGTGCAAAGACATGACCATTTGTTCCTCTGTCTGTAGTGAAAAGCATTCAGCCCAATGTGGGCAATGAGGCCAGAATTAACATTGAAGCCAATGGGGAAATTAATGGTGGTCTGCCTCCTATATGGAAACAACCTGACAGTGGATGAGAGGCCTAAATTTGATATGATTTCCAAATTGTCAGAAAATGTGATATATGACATTTTGATAATAAAATAGATAGGTTACCAGGCAACGAAACATACGCCCACAGCAGCTAAATCGTCCGAGCGGTCGACAAGGGTTGTCGCATATTTATTCCTTTGTAGGTAATTGGGAGCCTTTACAAGACAGTTTCATACAATTCAGATTATAATAAACGGAAATTGCTGAAATTCAATAGGCGTCGTCGTATCAATAATTTAAGTGATACATTTAGATTTCAGAAAGATCGGATGATAACTTTTGGCGTTGGAGCGTTCACAAGGTTCAATAAAGTGAAACAAGGGCCATAACTCTAGACATATTAAACGGAAATTGCTGAAATTCAATAGGCTTCTGCGTCTTACTAATTTATATAATGCATATAATTTTCAGAAAGATCGAATTATAACTTTTGACGTTAGAGCGTTCACAAGGTTCAATAAAGTGAAACAAGGGCTATAACTCTAGACGTAATAAACGGAAATTGCTGAAATTCAATAGGCTTCTTCGTTTCACTAATTTAAATAATGCATATAAATTTCACAAAGATCGGATGATAACTTTTGGCATTGGAGCGTTCACAAGGTTCAATAAAGTGAAACAAGGGCCATAACTCTAGACATACTAAACGGAAATTGCTGAAATTCAATAGGCTTCTTCGTTTCACTAATTTAAATAATGCATATAATTTTCAGAAAGATCGAATGATAACTTTTGACGTTCACAAGGTTCAATAAAGTGAAACAATGGCCATAACTCTAGATGTAATAAACGGAAATTGCTGAAATTCAATAGGCTTCTTCGTTTCACTAATTCAAATAATGCAAACAAATTTCACAAAGATCGGATGATAACTTTTGGCGTTAGAGTGTTCACAACGTTCAACAAAGTGATATAAGGGCCATAACTCTAGACATAATAAACAGAAATTATTGAAATTAAATAGGCTTCTCCATCTCACCAATGTGAACAACATATATCAATTTTAAAACAATCGGATCATAACTTTTGGCGTTAGAGAGTTCACAAGAAATTGTGGATGACAGACGGACGGATGGGGGCGACGGCAATATACGTCCACATTTCAATGTGGGCGTATAAAAAGTGAAATGGTAAAATTTCACAAATATTTGACAAATTTGTGAGGGGCAGTTTTGAATTTAGTCAAAATTTTGTGATTTTCAGTGTTTATTTACTTTTCAAAATTAGTGGAAAATATTTAAATGTATAATTTTTACTTTTTCTGCATCATAAAGGTTAGACGGGAAGAAAGTATCATAATTTCACTCAATTTTGCCTAAAAATCATGATAAGTTGTCTGAAATTCTTCATGTCAAAATTTTAATTATTCATCTGTTGTGAAATGAACCAAAATGTCTTCCATGTCTTTATTTTCATTGTTAAATAACTTGGAAAGAATCCATGTGTTTTTCAGATATTGAAAAAGTATCCACGTGTTTGTCAGAAATTTAAAAATTAAGAAATTTAGTCTAATTATGTACTGCTGAGGTATGTTAGAATTTTCAAAACATTAGTGAACTGCATTTTGCTGATGTGTACCTCTGGCTTAACACAATTTTAATTTTTCAAATCCTGAAATTGTTGCATTTCCCTTCTCGAGAAAGTAAAATCTATGTGTTTGCAGGGAAATTTCTCTGCCTTCATTTCATTTAGACTGGCTCACCTCCCCACCCCACCCCTTTTCTTGAACATTTTAATCCGATTTTCATGAAACTTGAAATGCATGTTTATAACCCAAAGATCTTGGTTCCTTTCGATATTTGCGCATATTGAATTGTAATTTCATGAATTATGGTCCTTGATTGTAGGAAATATCACTTTCGTTTGTTCTCTATCCATCTCTCGAAAATGTGGGCGTATCCTGCCTGGCAGCCGCTGGTTACCCTTATCATCACAACCTTTATTCAATAATGACCAATACGACTTAGGATCATTAACCTTTAGACAACGCAATTTGCTAACAAATGTCTTTTGGAACTCATTAAATTGTCGTTTTAAGGTTTTCTTATACTCTCTACTTTTACATACCATGTCGTCATAATTACTTGCCGAACGCACTCTGTAATAATACTTCTTAGACCTGCGATAATTTCTACGTTTTACATAAGTCACTGTTAAAATACTTTTTGCCATGAAAAGATTTAGGTTTACTTTTCTTTGCCTGGTTTACATCAAATTTAACAAACATATCAGCATGCTCAGCAGCATACTTGATTTTATTATTACAATCATCAACAGCGTTATTAACAGCTGCAATATTTGTGTTTTGGGGATCAATATTCTCTAATTCAATTAACAATTCACCTATGTTGGCATTATCTAGTTTCTCTATGAATAATGGAGCTCTGTCATTGACCCACCTCGGTTTAACAATAGATTCACCTGGGTAAGTGATAACAAGATCAGTATCATTTATATTTTCTATATCAGAAGTGTTTATATTTCTAGAATCGGTCAAATCAGAACACAATTGCAAACAAAAAGGTTTGTGAACATCAATTAGAATTGGGTCAAATTCTAAAACATTGAAATCAACAATTGATCTAAATAAAGTTTGTGATACAATGGCATAATCGATAACAGAGTCATTGCAAGTAGTAAGGCCAATACCCCTGTCATTGCCCACCCTACCATTTACAAAGAACAGTTCTAAACTTCTACATAGTTCTAATAATCGCTTTCCATATTTATCAACTTTGCATTTATCTTGTGATACTCTCTTAACAGGAATTCTGCATTCATCTAAAATATGCAAATTATTAACAAGAGCTTGCTCAACATTTGACACATTGCAAAAATCAAGGATATTATTATCAATAGAACCATATTAATTTACATTACTACAATGTGCATTGAAATCTCCAAGTAAACAAACTTGTAATTCTGTATCATTTACAACACTTTCAATTTCACTAAACAAATCAATATTACTGTATTTACTGTTCTCAGTAGGGATATAAACAACCCAAATAAAGTTTTATGTAACAATAGCTTGTCATTAATAGTAAACCAAAGGATGCAGTGACTAGAACAGGTTATAGGGTCACCAACATGAACATATTCACATATATATGTCTTTACAAAGACACAGATACCACCTGATTTAGCTACACAGTTTTGTCTTATAACAGTGGGTAGGAGCTTAAACCCATCAATCTCAATATCATCATACTGATCAATTTTAGTTTCAGTTAGACATACATGTATTATATCATATAAAGAGATAAATTCTATAAAGTCAGGATTGTTCAACCTTGAAACAAGGCCACACACATTAAGTGTTAAGAGTTTGTTATTACATGGCAAAACATTTTCGTGCAGCACTTTATAGTTAATGTGGTCTGATCTAACAGTAGTTATCTCCCATTAATCAGTAAGCACACTGTTGGAGGCAGACCACCATTAAATTTCACCATCTTGGTACCCTCAAATTGTAGTTCGTCTATTTATAGCAATTCTCTCTCTGTCTCTTTTCTTCCCTTTTTTGTTGATTTTTTGGTCTAGAATGGACGAAGAGGGGTTGAATTAACATTTTCTGCCAGGTTTTGGTAAATATTCATGATTTTGAGGCGGAAGGATAACACGGTGATATGGACGGCAACTAGTTACATGTTTTTAGTATTCTTTTTCAAGTTTGTATATCTCAAAATTTGGGTGGTCAACCTCATACAAATTTAAGTGCAAAGACATGACCATTTGTTCCTCTGTCTGTAGTGAAAAGCATTCAGCCCAATGTGGGCAATGAGGCCAGAATTAACATTGAAGCCAATGGGGAAATTAATGGTGGTCTGCCTCCTATATGGAAACAACCTGACAGTGGATGAGAGGCCTAAATTTGATATGATTTCCAAATTGTCAGAAAATGTGATATATGACATTTTGATAATAAAATAGATAGGTTACCAGGCAACGAAACATACGCCCACAGCAGCTAAATCGTCCGAGCGGTCGACAAGGGTTGTCGCATATTTATTCCTTTGTAGGTAATTGGGAGCCTTTACAAGACAGTTTCATACAATTCAGATTATAATAAACGGAAATTGCTGAAATTCAATAGGCGTCGTCGTATCAATAATTTAAGTGATACATTTAGATTTCAGAAAGATCGGATGATAACTTTTGGCGTTGGAGCGTTCACAAGGTTCAATAAAGTGAAACAAGGGCCATAACTCTAGACATATTAAACGGAAATTGCTGAAATTCAATAGGCTTCTGCGTCTTACTAATTTATATAATGCATATAATTTTCAGAAAGATCGAATTATAACTTTTGACGTTAGAGCGTTCACAAGGTTCAATAAAGTGAAACAAGGGCTATAACTCTAGACGTAATAAACGGAAATTGCTGAAATTCAATAGGCTTCTTCGTTTCACTAATTTAAATAATGCATATAAATTTCACAAAGATCGGATGATAACTTTTGGCATTGGAGCGTTCACAAGGTTCAATAAAGTGAAACAAGGGCCATAACTCTAGACATACTAAACGGAAATTGCTGAAATTCAATAGGCTTCTTCGTTTCACTAATTTAAATAATGCATATAATTTTCAGAAAGATCGAATGATAACTTTTGACGTTCACAAGGTTCAATAAAGTGAAACAATGGCCATAACTCTAGATGTAATAAACGGAAATTGCTGAAATTCAATAGGCTTCTTCGTTTCACTAATTCAAATAATGCAAACAAATTTCACAAAGATCGGATGATAACTTTTGGCGTTAGAGTGTTCACAACGTTCAACAAAGTGATATAAGGGCCATAACTCTAGACATAATAAACAGAAATTATTGAAATTAAATAGGCTTCTCCATCTCACCAATGTGAACAACATATATCAATTTTAAAACAATCGGATCATAACTTTTGGCGTTAGAGAGTTCACAAGAAATTGTGGATGACAGACGGACGGATGGGGGCGACGGCAATATACGTCCACATTTCAATGTGGGCGTATAAAAAGTGAAATGGTAAAATTTCACAAATATTTGACAAATTTGTGAGGGGCAGTTTTGAATTTAGTCAAAATTTTGTGATTTTCAGTGTTTATTTACTTTTCAAAATTAGTGGAAAATATTTAAATGTATAATTTTTACTTTTTCTGCATCATAAAGGTTAGACGGGAAGAAAGTATCATAATTTCACTCAATTTTGCCTAAAAATCATGATAAGTTGTCTGAAATTCTTCATGTCAAAATTTTAATTATTCATCTGTTGTGAAATGAACCAAAATGTCTTCCATGTCTTTATTTTCATTGTTAAATAACTTGGAAAGAATCCATGTGTTTTTCAGATATTGAAAAAGTATCCACGTGTTTGTCAGAAATTTAAAAATTAAGAAATTTAGTCTAATTATGTACTGCTGAGGTATGTTAGAATTTTCAAAACATTAGTGAACTGCATTTTGCTGATGTGTACCTCTGGCTTAACACAATTTTAATTTTTCAAATCCTGAAATTGTTGCATTTCCCTTCTCGAGAAAGTAAAATCTATGTGTTTGCAGGGAAATTTCTCTGCCTTCATTTCATTTAGACTGGCTCACCTCCCCACCCCACCCCTTTTCTTGAACATGATATTTGGATATTCAATTGAACATTTGTTGACTCCAAATTAGCAGTAATTGGATTTTGTGCTTGAACCGAGCATTTTATTTGGCAAAAGATAAGGATTTAATTAATCCTGCCATGTGTCAAAGATGGCATGATATTTGGATATTATTCTCCTATTGTGTAACACTAGTTAACAGGTTTTTAGGTTGTCTTTTTGATGGGATAAAATCCAGAGAAATAGAAATGAAGGTTTCTTAAAGGTTGCTTGGTTCTACTGTTGGTTTCAGGAACTTTCCTTTCCATTTTGTTGGATATTTTCCTTTCTTTAATTTTAGAGCTCCTGAAACCAACAGTAGAAAATAAAACAATACTTAATCACCAATTAAGGTGGGGAGGGGGGAGGGTGATAAGTACCCCCAAAATAACCAATGGAAAGTAGTTAGTTGTAAAAAGAAAAATACAAATGTGAAAAACCTATCAATAGTAGAAAGAACGAACACCGGGAATATACAGCGGACTATAATAGAAAATCTCATTTTTATAAGCCCACATGGAAATGTGAACGTATATTGCTGTCACCCCTGTCCATCCGCCTGTGGGTCCGTCCCTCCATCATCCTCAATTTCGTGTGAACACTCTTAACGCCAAAATTTATCATCTGATTGTTTTAAAATTCATATATGTTGTTTACATTAGTGAGATGAAGAATCAGACCAAAGTTAACGTCTGATCTACATTAAATTTAAATTTATTATCTAAATTAGTAAAACAAAGAATCCTATTGAATTTCAACAATTTCCCTTGTTACTTCTGGAGTTATATGGTTCTTGTTTCACTTTGTAGAACCTTGTGAACACTCTAATGACAAAAGTTATCATCCAATCTGTATTAAATTGATACGGGTGTCATGTAAATGCTCCCATTACCCACAAAAAAATAAATATGTGACAATCCATGTAGACTGCACAGATGATTTAGCAGCACAGATGTTTCTCTGATTATTAGAATTATATACATTAATTTATTTTCTGGAGGATCTCTTGCTTTCATGAACCTTTCCTTTAAGGTCATTTGACAAAGAATATTGATTTTCAACGATTTCCAATATTTACTTTCAGAGTTGACCTCTCTGAAGAATATTGTGGACGCCTTATCGACAACCAAAGTTAATATCCCATTGACTTACAAATTATATACCGAGTTTAGGGTCTTGAGACGAAGAAGCCTATCGATTTCTGATAATTACTTATTGGGTTGTTAATTTTACTCTTAATCAGATTTTAGTGTCTTGTAATGCTTTCATTAGAAAAAAAATGGATATGCGACAACCCCTTATTGACTCCCCGAATGACTTAGCTGCTGTGGGCGTATATTTTCGTTGCCTGGCATCCCATCTTTCAAATTTGATGTGCAGCATTTAAAGGAAGAATCCTATCAATATTAGATGTTCCACGATCTTTCATTCCCGAGTTTCTTCATTTTCCGAAAGCCTTGTGAATGCGATAACGACTGTGAAGCATTGGGTTCATCAGAAAATGAACCCTATGCATTTTCAGCTTTCTTCTACTACCTTCCATTCTGGAGTTATCATCCCCTTGCCAAAAAATCTTGTGAGTGTGGTAGCGACTACAGATTTAATAGATTGTTTTCTAATTTGGTAGGAAGCATTGTGGTTATGATAGGACGAACCCTATGGATATGAGAGAATTAAAAAAATATCGATATTCAGCATTCAGTGACCTTCCGTTCCGGAGTTATCTCCTTTTGCCGAAAACCTTGTAGAGGCTACAGTCTTTAATAGATTTGTTTCAATTTGTGTGAAGCACTGGAGTTTTGAGTGGAGGAAGTTCCTCCGACGAACCATATACATCGTTCAAGATAGGGGTCAGATTTCTTTAAGATATCCATGTCAAATTTGGTCGATATCCAAGTTTTCTGTTTGAATAAGCTTTTGTCAAGACATAGCTGCTGTGTGTGTGTGTATTTCCACGCTTTGCATGGTTATCTTAAATTGTTAATTTGTGAAGCATTGGGTTCACGATAGAATATCCTTTGATATTCATCCTGGCGTGACCTAGAGTTACCTACCTACCGCGGGTGTATATCTTGTTAAATACCCAAATTACCTACAAAAAAACACCCCAGATATTAAACAACCTTACTTGACTGCCCGGACAATTTAGCTGCTGTTGCTGTATGTTTCCTCTCCTTTTCTTTTTTATTTCTTTGAAGTAAAATTATTACACTAGAATATTATACTTTTTAGATGAAAATAAGGCAATGGACAGTTTAGAACCGCAGTTTGTTATTAAAATGTTTTATATAATTTCATTTTTCAGCGTTGAATGTGATAGAAAATATCCAAGTTGTGGAGCTACCAATTGTTGACAGTATGTATCCTCGTCCGGATTTTATGCCACTAGCTGTACCAGCAGATCTTGCAACCAGGTTATTTCGTATTCATGAGGACCCCTCTGTATGGTGGATAGGACAGATTGTCAAGTATTTAACAAGACCACAGAATGCATTGTTAAAGGACATGGAGAATACTAAAGCTAAATTGGGTTTCCAAAATCCTACTGTTGGGTAAATTAGTTTTATTGTCCCAGCATTTCTGTATTCTTTCATTTCCATAGTCTGTTCCGTTGTTGTTTCCATTGCCTGCTTCCATTTTTATACGCCCACATTTTCATGTTTAGTTGTTGGTAATCATTCAGTTTTGCCGCCGAATGTCTATTTTGCCGCACAATGTTGAAATACTGTAATAAGTGTTAGTTTTAGAACTGACCTGTTGCGATACAGTGAAATATTATTTTTCAGGATTCATACAACGGCAGGTATCTGTAATGCCTGTCATTATCCGGGGATTATTTTTCAAGATCACTACAGTGAAACAGATGTTGGATTTTTAATGGCAACGAGACGGTTCCGAAGCAAAGCTTTCTTGAGATGCACATACCGTTTTGTCCACAATCATAAAACGTGTATTTATATATCCATTTAAAACAGTATTTCCCACACTTACAACACATCCACGAATGATAAATCTCAATATCGGATTTACGTGTGTACAAGTCGACTCCCTACCCTGATTAAACCTTTTTGTTTAAATGTCTTCGCAACTAAGACTAACAGCATGGGTATTGCACCAATCATATATTACATAATATGGGATCTATAGAAAGCATTTTGGGTTAAAGGGTAGTGCGATTATCTGGGGCAATAAACACAAGGCTTATAGAATTAATAGACGTGTTAGAAGCTAACAAAATGTCTATTGTGTAAGACAAAACGTGAAAATAAACTAATAATTCTAACTCTTTATTGTCCCCCGCCTTTCGAAGAAAGCAGGGGACTATTAAAATGGGTTCGTCCGTCTGTCTGTCTGTCTGTCTGTCCGTCTGTCTGTCCTTCACACTTTTTGGGACACAATAACTCTCTTCCTAATTGAGCTAGAATGTTCAAACTTGGTGTATGTGTTTATTAGGTCAATGCCTTGATGGAGTTCGAAGATGAGCATTTTCCGCTTAGGGTAAGCAGAGATAAGCAATTTGATTGGTTGATGCTTTGGGACACGATAACTCTCTTCCTAATTGGGCTAGAATGTTCAAACTTGGTGTATGTGTTGATTAGGTCAATGCCTTGATGGAGTTCGAAGATGAGCATTTTCCGCTTAGGGTAAGCAGAGATAAGCAATTTGATTGGTTGATGCTTTGGGACACGATAACTTTTAATTGAGCTAGAATGTTCAAACTTGGTGTATGTGTTTATTAGGTCAATGCCTTGATGGAGTTCGAAGATGAGCATTTTCCGCTTAGGGTAAGCAGAGATAAGCAATTTGATTGGTTGATACTTTGGGGCACGATAACTCTCTTCCTAATTGAGCTAGAATGTTCAAACTTGGTGTATGTGTTGATTAGGTCAATGCCTTGATGGAGTTCGAAGATGAGCATTTTCCGCTTAGGGTAAGCAGAGATAAGCAATTTGATTGGTTGATGCTTTGGGACACGATAACTTTAGTTCTAATTAAGTGAGATTGATGAAACTTGGTGTATAGTTTCATTACAGTAATACCTTGACTAAGTTTGATAATGAGCATTTTCTGCTCAGGGTAAGCAGAGCGATACGCAATTTGATTGGTCGAGACTTTGGAAAACAATAACTCTCCTACTTTGATTGTACCCCGCCTTTCGAAGAAAGCAGGGAACTATTAAAATGGGTTCGTCCGTCTGTCTGTTTGTCTGTCTGTCCGTTCCGCTTATGGTAAGCAGAAAAAACAAATTGAAAAAGAAACTATTATAAATTAATTAAATATGTAGTATGCAATAATGAATTGACATTTAATGACAGAAAGAAAACAGTGAACTTTGCACAACTTGCAGCAAGATGGAAAATAGACCCGTTGCTACAACCAAACTCTAGATCTGTAGGCATAGAGCATGTTTTCCCCTTAATATGCTATAATTATTCCATCAAAAACATTGTATGCTTAGACTATAAGTAAAGATATACTGTTTGATTGTTCAATACTTTGTAAAAGATAATTTGTAATAAATTTATATGTGTCCTCTAATTATTTTCCTATTTCGGCGGGGGACATCAGCCTCACTGTTGGCTTGTTTCTTTTTATTATTATAAAACGACAACCCTTTTTCGGTGAAGATCAAATAAAACCTACTCAATACATTTCATGCTTTTATGTAACGCATAACTTTGCCAAACTTTATTCCAGAGAAAGCCAATTTAAAAAGGAATTGTATCATATATTTAAGTTTAATTTTAATAAAGAATGGGGATATCATAAATAAGTTAATTCAATGTTTTTGTGGCATGTGCTATTTTAGATGAGATCGAAAGAGCATTTTAGATTAGGGGTTACAAAACAACAAGTAAGGTGGAATTAAAAAGTCGAACGGAACTGTAGTGTCGAGTGTATTTATCCAAGCCCCGCTTGGCATGTAAAGGCGTCCACATAAACTAACAATGTTACCTATTTTGAACTGTTTCAATGGCATTTAGTAATTGAACTAGAGGATACAGGTCACAATCCTATGGAATACAATTACTGCTTATTACTGAGCAACGTTTCGACTAGGCTTTTCTAGTCATTATCAAGCTATGATAAAAAATGAAAATATGACAGGTACACAACAATACTTAGTTAATGCTGACAAACAAGAGATCTCCCTTAATTACGTGTACCTAAAAGGTAATCTAATTTAATAAAGGCTAATAGGAACATTCAATAATACCAATTAACCTAAAAATTGACTAATTGATTACTGGATAAGTGTTGTGGAGTATATACAATGATTAGTAGGTTTTGATAATGACAAACGTTGAAAGAAAATTAAATTTGATAAAGTGTTATGAACGACCCCTTTCACTGAAATAAACACAAATGATTAATGAATAGATTGTTGTGGAGTATTTACAACGATTTGATGAGATTTTAATAATGACATCCCAAGAAGATTATATTTGATTAGTATTATAACAAAAAATAATTGATATGTGCATGTTGATGCGAGCGATTCTACTGATATACGAAAACCCCTTAGAACAATGACTGCACAAATGATCAATAGTCCCATGAAGGCTGGAATATTGATAAGTATTAAATATGATTGAAATAAAAAAAAAAAAAAAAAAATTATGCTTAGCCTTTGATTATGTGATAAAGAGTATCATACGCCCTGGGGAGGAACAATCCTTGAACTCTGTTCATCCTTGGTTTGTGTCGTCGTATTTCAATGACTTCATGCAATCGGCGCACTCTCTTGTTGCTTATATTCTTGCATAGTGGTTTTACATTGGACCATTGGACTCTGTGACGAGGGTTGGAGTTCAAATGTTCAGCTTCAGCTGAGTTGTTGGTTGCGGGTTTCGACTTGTGGTCATCTATCCTTTTATAAAATGGTCGCTTTGTCTCTCCGATGTATTTGCTCCCACAATTGCATACTATTTGATAAACACATCCCTTTGGTTGTAGTGGTTGTGTTGGATTTTGTTTACCATTGGCTCTTAATATGTCTTTGGTGCTGTTGCTTTTTGTGAAAGTTACATCTATTTCTAGTTGTTGCATTAGTAGCCGGATAAACTCAGTACCTCCGGAATCTGTTCCAGTTCTTCCCTATCTATACTGCCAATAACCTCTCGAGGGGCACATATTTTCTCAGCCGCAATCGGGCTGACTCCTATGTCACATAATTGTTCAAATGAACAAATCTAAATCAATTAATTACAAAACTATGAAATGAACCAATAATTTCTATGGTATAACTTACTTATTGTCTAGGAATAAACTGTTAACAAAATTATACTTGTCATACCAGGTGTATAATCGAGTATGGACTAGCTATAGGAATATGCCCAATCGGACATCAAGACATGGTGAATAAATTAATATAGTTTACTGAGTGTATAACTACCACTCAACCCGATTATCGTCGATAATACGCTGGGTTTATTAGGTAATTAAGTGATCAACGTATTTATCGTGTTATACCGTCTATAGTATAAACCTACCTTGATTTAACTACTTAATCTGCCTTGATTGACTGACTTAATCCTTTGTTGGACAATTCATCAATCTAATCTTAAACAGAAGTCATTGCTTTCCTTTTGTCGGACTATTCATCAATTCAATAAGAATGATTATAAACCTCATGGTTTCTCATTTGTCGGGCATCTTAATCGCATTGATGTGAGCCGACATCATCTATAATAAGCTAATCATAGATGTCACATATCGTAAGAGTAAATAACACCCTAAATCAATGGACAGTCATTTTGTCTACGATATCTTTTACGTCTTTTAAGAATCCATATAGAAATTCTCATCCACAGTGGCACTTTCCCTTGATCTCGAGCGCGGCACGAATATTGCTTAACATATTATTAGGCAGTGCTTACTATGAAGCCGTGTGATGAGTCACATAGGCTATTAGTCTCTATTATCCAGAAAAATATTCTACGAATATGTTGAAGACTAGGAGTTTCTGGGTGACCGAGACTAATACGCACCCAGCAAAATAACAAAAAGGGGAGGGGCTACCAATAGCTATATGAGCAGAAATTCTTACGTATTTGTAGGCGTCAATCATTCTGCTGTGTTGCCTATGATGCCTGTCACTCTGTCGTGACTATCAAAGAGTGTTATTCGCTGAAGTTAGCTATGCCTGTTTACAAGTGATTTAACTATTTCGGAAGTTCTGCATTCATTTGCTGCCGTATAAACGAAGACACGTAATTCTAAAGGAATATTATGGTTGTGAATTTGATGCCGAAGCAGGATCGGCAAGCTTTCATTCAACATATCACGAAAATGCTTAATTTTGTAGGACATTTACTGACATAAATTTGAATGCCGTACGGGAATTAAGTGTGAAAAATAGCGAGGTCACCAATTTTTATTATGTACGGGATTTGAATATTTTGTTGACATGTGGTATTTAATTGTGGTATGAATTGAATACTGTACGGGAATTAAATATGAAAAATAGCGAGGTTCACCTATTTTTAATACGTACGGGATTTGAATATTTTGACATGTGACTTTTAATTGTGGTACAAATTCGTCTGTTTAAATAATGATAAGAGTTATGCCCCTTTATTTTCGGTAAAATGTCCGACAAGTAAAATTTTGAAATCCCATCACAGGTTTGGACCTGCTAGACACGCTCACAAACACAACCCTTCACACTTAGGTTCACAAAACAATAATAAAGTAAACAATCTTTATTTTAACCTATAAATATAATAAAATAATTTTATTTTAACTTTCCTCTCCCGTTTTTTTAATGAAAAAGATTAATTTTTATCTGGTACTACCATTTGTAGTGTCGAGTGTATTTATCCAAGCTCCGCTTGGCATGTAAGGCGTCCGCATAAACTAACAATGTTACCTATTTTGAGTCTAAACATAATCTGAGCCGTAGCCACGGCAAAACAGCAATATATAGGTTAAATCCCGCTGGTAGCACAGGACTCCGTGGATAGGTGGACACCTGTATCATACAGGGCAAAAATCACAACACAACTGTTCTTCAGACTGAATGGCGACGCCAATCATAAAATTTTACTGCGTTCTTGCTGCCATACTTTCTAGGCAGAAAAAACCTTTTGGAATTAATGTCTTCGTTAGAAATCTTGGCATTTACCTGTGACAATAATTTTAGTCTCGTGCAAAAATCGTGAAGCATATAGTTTCAACTTGGAAGAAATGTTAGAAAATGGCTAACAAACAATCAGCATTGTTGATTGTAAAACATTCTTGGTTCATTTACTGCTTGAACGATTGCTGAATACCATGGACACGTTTTTCATTTCAGCACCAAAGAGTCTGGTGGATGCATACTGTCAATCAAATTTCCATAATGAGAATTGACACATAACTTCAAAAGATACAGATTGACAGACCGTAGACGCCCCATTAACGACAAACTGTTACTTTGCTGTAGTCGTGTGGACAATATGACTTTTATTGTTAATTGTCAGTAGTACTAATTACAAATTTTGAAAAGATGTCAATGTATTTGTGATTACATGTAGCTTCAGTCCATTCAATAACCTGTATTTATTACTCAAATGGTTTCTCAATTAGCAGAATGTCAAAATAAAGAAAACACAGTTACACTTACAATATGACTAACTAATAAGTTATTTGTCGCGATTTGGCAGGACCCCCACTCCACTTGTTACATGTAATACCAATTTGTAACGAGTAATTGTGATTACTGTTTTACAGTAAAACTCCTGTTTTTAGGAATGCGGATATGTGGGATTGTTTAATTTTTATACGCCCCCATTTTCATGTGAACGTATATTGTCGTCGCCCCTGTCCGTCCGTCAGTCCACAATTGTTTGTAAACAGTCTACAGGTCACAATTTTTTTCCGATTTCAACGAAACTTGAAATATAGGTTTATCACCCTAAGTTCTCGGTTCCTGTCGATATTGGCATGTATGGGACTGTAACTTCATGGATTATGGCCCCTGATTGTACGAAAAATCACGTTTTTAGCTTGTGAACACTGTAGAGGTCACAATTTTTATCCGATTTGGTTTAAACTTGAAATGTATGCTTATAACCCAAAGATCTCGGTTCCTTTAGATATTCGCGCATATCGGAACATAACTTTCTGAATTATGGCCCCTGATTGTACGAAAAATTGCGTTTTTAGCTTGTGGACCCTATAGAGGTCATAATTTTTATCCGATTTTGTTGAAACTTGAAATGTTAGTTTATAACCCAAAGATCTCAGTTCCTTTCGATATTCGCGCATATCGGACCGTAACTTCCTGAATTATGGCCTCTGATTGTATGAAAATTCGCGTTTTTAGCTTGTGGACTCTATAGGGGTCATAATTTTTATCCGATTAAAAAAAACATATTATATCACCGTTACACCCTGAGAGTTGGAATTTCGTGAAAATCAGCCCAAAATTGACAGACAAAATGTCCGCCGTTCGTTCTCAAATAGCGTAAAAATATGGTATATCAAGGTTGTGGACCCTATAGAGGTCGCAATTTTTATCCGACTTTGTTGAAACTTGAAATGTAAGTTTATAACCCAAAGATCTCGGTTCCTGTCTATATTCGCACATATCGGACCGTAACTTCCTGAATTATGGCCCCTGATTGTACAAAAAATCTTGTTTTTAGCTTGTGGACCCTATAAAGGTCATAATTTTTATCCGATTTAAAAAAAACGTATTATTATATCACCGTTACACCCTAAGGAAGGCTGAGTTCAATTTCGTTAAAATCGGCCCAAAATTGACAGACAAAATGGCCGCCGTTCGTTCTCAAATAGCGTAAAAATATGGTATATCAAGGTTGTGGACCCTACAGAGGTCGCAATTTTCATCAGATTTTGTTGAAACTTGAAATGTAAGTTTATAACACAAGGATCTCGCTTCCTTTCGATATTAGCGCATATCGGAACTTAACTTCCTGAATTATGGCCCCTGATTGTACGAAAAATCGCGATTTTAGCTTGTGAAGCCCATAGAGGTCATAATTTTTATCTGATTTAAAAAAACGTATTATTATATCACCGTTAGACCCTAAGGACGACTAAGTTCGAATTTCGTGAAAATAGGCCCAAAACTGACAGACAAAATGGCCACCCTTCGTTCTCAAATAGCGTAAAAATATGGTATATCAAGGTTGTGGACCCTATAGAGGTCACAATTTTTGTCCGATTTTGTTGAAACTTGAAATGTAAGTTAATAACCCAAAGATCTCGTTTCCTTTCGATATTAGCGCATATCGGTCCTTAACTTCCTGAATTATGGCCCCTGATTGTACGAAAAATCACTTTCTTTTTAGCTTGTTCTCCAGCCATCTCTCGAAAATGTGGGAGTATCCTGCATGGCAGCCGCTGGTTATCTGATTTAAAAAACCATATTATTATATCACCGTTAAACCCTAAGGACGGCTGACTTCGAATTTCATGAAAATCGGCCCAAAACTGACAGACAAAATGGCCGCTGTTCGTTGTCAAATAACGTAAAAATATGGTATATCAAGGTTGTGGACCCTATAGAGGTCACAATTTTTATCAGATTTTGTTGAAACTTGAAATGTAAGTTTATAACCCAAAGATCTCAGTTTCTTTCGATATTCACGCATATCGGACCGTAACTTCCTGAATTATGGCCCCTGATTGTACGAAAAATCGCTTTTTTTGCTTGTGGACCCTATAGAGGTCATAATTTTTATCCGATTTAAAAAATCGTATTATTATATCACCGTTACACCCAAAGGACCGCTGAGTTCGAATTTCATGAAATTCAGCCCAAAATTGTCAGACAAAATGCCCACCCTTCGTTCTCAAATAGTGTAAAAACATGGTATATCAAGGTTGTAGACCCTATAGAGGTCACAATTTTTATCTGATTTTGTTGAAACTTGAAATGTAAGTTTATAACCCAAAGATCTTGGTTATTTTCGATATTCGCGCAAATCAGACTGTAACTTCCTGAATTATGGCCCCTGATTGTAGGAAAAATCACTTTCTTTTTAGCTTGTTCTCTATCCATCTCTCGAAAATGTGGGCGTATCCTGCCTGGCAGCCGCTGGTTTTAAATTGGTAAAGACTTGAAAGTTTGTGCATTCTGAGCGTCTTCTGAACAAACTGATGTTTAGTCATCATATTTGCAGTTGACATATTCTGTCAAAATAATTCCTTACACCGGTGGTAATTATTTCATTGTATTGTGCACAAACGTCATTCCTTAAATAGCCCCACGCCCCTTTAACAACTTATAAAGCATGATTTTTATACGCCCACATTTTCATGTGGACGTATGTTGTCGTCGCCCGTCAACAATTGTTTGTGAACAGTCTACAGGTCACAATTTTTATCCGAATTCAACGAAACTTGAAATATAGGTTGATCACCCTAAGATCTCAGTTCCTTTTGATATTGGCATGTATCGGACTGTAATTTCATGGATTATGGCCCCTGATTGTACGAAAAATCACGTTTTTAGCTTGTGAACACTGTAGAAGTCACAATATTTATCCGATTTGGTTTAAACTTGAAATGTATGCTTATAACCCAAAGATCTCGGTTCCTTTCGATATTCGCTCATATCGGAACGTAACTTCCTGATTTATGGCCCCTGATCGTCCGAAAAATCGCGTTTTTAGCTTGTGGACCCTATCCTATAGAGGTCATAATTTTTATCCGCGCATATCGAATTGTAATTTCCTGAATTATGGCCCTTGATTGTAGGAAAAATCACTTTCTTGTTAGCTTGTTCTCTATCCATCTCTCGAAAATGTGGGCGTATCCTGCCTGGCAGCCGCTGGTTCTGTTAGGCAATTTATTCTACACTGTTTGATGTGCTTTATAATTATTGAAGAGGCTCGAATTCATAAGATCTGGTTGTTAGATGTGTTTACTCTGGGTGTTGATGGATAAAACAATCAAAATTAATATTTGTGTCTGTGATAATTATTGGAAACGGAACCTTTTTTTAAATTAGGATATTAGTGTCTATGGCATGAATACGGTAAGCAGTTTGTATTTGAAGTTTACAAGTTGAACGGGTGTCAGTTAAGGTAATACTTGACTCGTATGTAAATTAATTCGAATAAATCAGTTTTACTCATTGGTTGTTTATATTGTTTTATTTACCTAATAATCAACTAGCTTGGCTCGCCATCATGACAGAGATTAGTTCACCGATGTTTTTGTAATAAAGAACAATAGTATTGTTTGCTGATTAGCGTTATGATTTTAGACAAAACGATAAGTTCACCAATGTTTTTGTAATAAAGTAGATCCGTATTGTTTGTTGATTGACTTTATCCCATGATTTAAAAAAATTGGCGATGTTTAATATTGGGTCAAAAATAATTCTTTAAAGAGCGCTGGAGCCCCTTTTAGATAGACGAAGTGGCTACGTGCAGTTTTATTCTTTGATCTTTTATACACGGGACATTTCTGTTATTCAAACCAATCTGCACGTGAATAAAACAAAGTTTATATGCTCCGTGGTCCAAAATGTCATTTTTTTTGTTACCGGTACATTTTGCTTTCGGAAACAGAAGTGACATAAATTTATCAAAAACTGCAATTTTGACAGTTTGGTACCCCTTTTTGAAAGCAAATGTTATTTTTTTCAAATCTGGTATGACTGAAAGGGTGTGCCTTGTTAAGGCACAGAAATCATCGAGCTCAGTTTTTTAAATTTATATTTCGTTTTCGGATCATTTCGATTTAAAGGTGAAAAAATGAGCTATTCACAACCCATTCAGGCTTTTCATATTTTAACATATTTCTTCGCAACTTTCATAAACTAGTAGGAATAACCCATACGAAGGGAATGTATGTGAAAATTAGTTTGTAATATGAGCAGTTGCCGAGAAATGGGCAATTTTGCATGAGTCACTTTTTACTCTAGTTTGCCTGTAAAAGAGTTAATTATTATTGGATTTTCATAAAAAAATGACACCATTTAATGCGTAATGTCAATTTTAACTAGGTCAAACCAATTTAACATTTTCAATGTCACCGGAAATGACGTAATTTGGGCAAAAATTGTATTTATACCTTCAAAACCAGTATTTATTCAAATGAGTCTAATTTGTTATTTGTCTAAAATTTTGATATTTGATTCCAATCAACTAATAGAATGAACCCATACGATCATATAGATATCACAAAATGGTTTCTAACTTGTTCAGTTGCGGAGAAATAGACGATTTTCAACAAGTAACTTTTCAAGGTTTTTGGTCCATAAAAGTGTCAATTTATTATTCGATTTTCATAAAATTTCCAGTGTGTAATACCTAATGCCATTTACGATTTCATACAAGTAATTTAACACTTTTACTGTCACCGGTAGTAACTTCATTTTGGCAAAAACTGTATTTTTAGCCTTCAAAACAGATATTTTATTAAAATGAGTCTGATTTGTAATGTTTTTAAAATGATGATATTTGACTCCAATCAACTAATAGATTGATTCCTCACGATCATACAGATACCAAAAAATTGTTTCTCACTTGTACGGTTGCAGAGAAATTGACGATTTTCTACAAGTCACTTTTTAAGGTTTTTGGTCTATAAAAGTGGCAATTATTATTCGATATACATAAAATTTTCACCATGTGATGCCTTATGCCATTTCTGATTTCATAAAACTAATTGAACACTTTCATTATCACTGTACTGTACACATGTAACAAATGTATAAAATGAGTTGATATTGCTGGATTTGGTTGATTCGGCGTCCATTTTATTTAATGTGTGCAATGCTTATGTGGAAACCTGTTTCATTGGTACCGGAAGTGACATATGTTTAAGGTAACGTGGCATCTGTGAAACCCGTCATTACTGCGTCGCAGTTCTAGTGATGATTGTTTTTACCAAAAAAACAATCATCTAACCTTGACCGTTTTATTTTCCACTTGAGCATATCTCAGAAACTACTTGCACTGAGAAATAGGTAAAGGTTAAAACGTACGTTTGCCGCATAAAAAACTCGCAAAACGGTCAATACCTACGTATCTCGATAAAAAAATAAAATTCGGATTATAACTCCTCATTATGGCTTAAAATCTCTAGATAAGGTGTGTTAATTAACAAGGGTGAAAAATGGACTGAAAGGCGAGTTAATTATCGCTAGGGGTGAAAAACTCTGGGACGGTGCGTTTTCTGTACTGAGTATGTTAATTAACCGACGGGTTAAAAACGAATGACACGGTGTGTATTGTTTAATTGGTGTGTTTTCTCGATAGTTGTTATAACTGCACCAAAAGGGTATAATCAAGGACCAACCGACTTTATCTGATGCGTGAGTGTTAACTGGAAACTTGGGAAGGAAAATTGTTTTTACCGTGTGATTTTTCATTCGCCGGTGTGTTTTACGCAAATAGGACTTTGTATAAGGACAGGTCTTTATATGTGGAGTTGTACGGGGCTGTTTCTTCTATGCGTCTTTTGTATTTGTTGATGAACATAAGACGCAGTACGTGTTTTATAGTCACACCACTTATAAAGTTGCATAATAAAATATAAATATGGACCCTAATCTGTCGTAAAAAGGTGAAAACAATGGCGTCATTTATAAGTATCCAGCAGTCAGGCCCCAATTTGAATATATCCGGGTATATAGCGATAAGCTAAATTTACCCTATGTCTATATATTATATTCTTTTGTTCTGAAAATTTATTGTTTTGCGGGTTGAAATTAGTACCACGTAAACGGTAACTCATTGCCGGTTTATTGTTTTGCGTGTTGAAATGAGTACCGCGCAACCCGTAGCTAGTTTATTGTTTTGCGTGTTGAAATTAGTACAATGTACGTAACCCGTACTTGTTTCGTTGCAACTTTTATATTTATATTATAAACAAAAAAATGTTAGCTGTTCAATAATAATTGTTATATAGCCAGCGTATTTAACAATCATCACATAGATGGTTTCCTATACCGTGAGGGTTTGAACAGTGTTTCATTAATAATTAATTAGACCTAGCAAAACTTATTTAACAATCGTCACATATAGATGGTTTCCATAGCAGTCAGATTAAAGTACATAGTTGAGTATTGGTGGGAAGACATGAAATTTCATATATTATATAAATCCCATGTAATTTCGTCAAATCACTTCATTGTGGAAGCGGGCGCTACATTAAGTTATTTGAGACACACTCTTCTATTATTAAACTAATTTTCTTTACGATGTCGGTTCGATATCAATGTTATTGTACTCGTTGTGATGGAAGTGAAGAATATAATCGTCGAACTGTCGAGGAACACATCGTAGCCGAAAGAGACAGAGGAATTATTAAAAGATGTATTGCATAATAGTGTTTATTTTGCCATCCGGTTTAACAGTACGCCGGATAATGAAACGTCCTTAAAAATAGTCAGGACCCACATAATGCGCACAATAATAAATTTTCTGAAATAATAATTCAAACAAGTCAAATAATTAATTGATTCCAAGTATATCATGGCATGTCAGTACAGACTACTGCAATAAGAGTTATTTTCTTTATTAAAAATAATCACAAATAACCAAATCAAAATAAGACAATCGTCATAAATTTATTCACATTGTTGATATTTTCAATAATACCATTATTGATCATGAAAGCTATTTATTAGCTGAGAGACTAATCTTGTCGGCTCATAATCTTAATTGGTTAATTAACACGTCAGTGTTATAAACTCTACCAAATGTTGACTCATCTGATTGTGTATTGGTCTGTTTATAAAGTTTAACACTGATATGTTTATTACCCGAGATTATGAGCCGATAAGATTAGCCAACATGATTTTACCATAATATATTAACATGGAGTTTTAAAGTTATAAAAGAGAAACCAACATATTTTTAAAAATCAATATTAATTTCATTTTCAGAGAACGTCCATTGGATAATTGCTAGCTGATCCAACAGATTCCCCATTCCCCACATTGCAAAACAGATCAACATGTCAAATCGATTCAGTTACTGGTATAAGGTTTAAAAATATCATGTCTTAAATAGCCCCTTCGTCCCTTTAAATATATATTTTTTTATACTTTAACTTATAAATGCAACACACAAACTGCTTACCGTATTTATACAATAGACGATAAATATCCCAAAGAATAACCCGGTTCAGTTTCTTTCCAATAATTATCTCAAAAACAAATCATTAAATTTCATTTTTCCAGTTAACATATCGAAGAAGCTTTCAATAAAACACCTAACAACCAGATCTTATGAATGGAATCTTGTCAGGACAGAACTTAGATTAATAGTAACTGATGCGACAATTACATCAAAGAGTCCACATCAAAAGAGTACAAAGGAAATTGCCTAACAAAAAAGCGTGTATTAGATAAAGGGGCATGGTGCGATATAAGGGATGATTTTTGTGCCAAATTACAAAAATTATCACCACCGGTTAAGGAATGATTTTATTGACAGAGTATGTCAACTGCGAATATGATGATTAAGTATTCTTTTCACACGCTGCATGCGCCTACCTTCAAGTCTGTACCGATTCAAAAATTTAATTATCTCTCATATCCACAATTTTTAAAGCCTGAGTTTTATCGTAAATAAAATTAATAGAATCTGTTGTAACCTACTGGTAATACATGATGTAAATTCCAGGAGATGGGGTGTGCTATTCATCGTCGCCTGTTCCCGTTCGTAATTTAGCCATGACAACAGCACCTATTTTGTGTGGAAATCCAGATTGGTCGCGTCCCAATTGTAATTGTTCTTTAATAATTAAAATGAGGTAAACTATTTTGGATAATGATTTCTTACTACAAGGACGTAACTACCTCAGAGCAACGAGGGGGGAGTGTTCTCAAGGGGTGCTGTAAAATTGACGGACAATGTATATCTATTGTTTTTATGGTCGACAATTTTTTCAAAGGGGAGGGGGCAAACTTTTGCGGGGGGGGGTGGGGTGGGCAATTATCGATTCCTATTGATAGCACGTGTGAATTCACGTAATTTGGAAACTTGACTGACAGTACGCATTGACTCAAGACTTTTTGGTGGCGAAATGAAAAGGTCATCAAGGTATTAGCCGACTGATAACGTGTTAATGTGCATGTGTTCAGCAAGGTTGACAGTGACTTCTGACGATGTGTGCTTAAAAACAGGAGATGAAGGCATTTGATTCATTTGTGACTTAAACCCGAAGATATATTACTTCAGATGTGATTTATCAATTTAAAATGCATTGTGTAACTTAATTTGTCAGAATGGAAATGGCTATTTCAATGGACAAAACTTTCGCCCACGGTAAGACCAGCATCTATGTGTGTAAATTTTGAAATTTTCGTAATTTTAATGAGTTTGAAATAGTCGATCGATGCAAGTATTAAAATATCGAACATATTGATGAAGTAATGTATCAGTACAACCATAATTCTGTTTATTTTATTATATAAATGCCTGCCAATGTTTGATATTTGTTATATTTTCAATATAAGCCAGTAAAATCTGCGTGTCTAACCGTGTTAAATTAACAATCTTTTTTTGCATGTCGTATTAGCTGATATTCGACTACGATATCACTGCCGTGGAATCGCACGATAAATACATAAACCTATTTCAAACCAGCTATGGATGTGCTGACTGTACATGCGTGAAAGTCAGACTTTTTAAAATTCGCAGTGGATGGCGGTTTAAAATAATCACGGAGGTCGGCAGTTTACTCAAATTCGCGAAGGAATTTTGAGCTTGGCCAGAGCAGATTGATTAACTAACGTCGTCGATTTTTATATTTATATTTTATTATGCAACTTTATAAGTGGCGTGACTATAAAACACGTACTGCGTCTTATGTTCATCAACAAATACAAAAGAAGAAACAGCCCCGTACAACTTCCACATATAAAGACCTGTCCTTATGCAAAGTCCTATTTGCGTAAAACACACCGGCGAATTAAAAATCGCACGGTAAAAACAATTTTCCTTCCCAAGTTTCCATTTAACACTCACGCGTCAGATAAAGTCGGTTGGTCCTTGATTATACCCTTTTGGCGCAGTTATAACAACTATCGAGAAAACACACCAATTAAACAATACACACCGTTTCATTCGTTTTTAACCCGTCGGTTAATTAACATAATCAGTACAGAAAACGCACCGTCCCAGAGTTTTTCACCCCTAGCGATAATTAACTCGCCTTTCAGTCCATTTTTCACCCTTGTTAATTAACACACCTTATCTAGAGATTTTAAGCCATAATGAGGAGTTATAATCCGAATTTTATTTTTTTATCGAGATACGTAGGTATTGACCGTTTTGCGAGTTTTTAATGCGGCAAACGTACGTTTTAACCTTTACCTATTTCTCAGTGTTGGTTTTACAGGAAAGTTAGCATGACTTAAAGATTAAACCTATTTCGAACATTCTGTGACAATACGAAATGTCCGAAATCGCCTAAGTTGTCGATTTTTTAAATGTCGCCGTAATATTTACAATAATCAATGGATTTTAACATTTGGTACATTTTGACATAGCCGGAGACGGGGCAAATAGCTACGGTACTTTAGATTTTTTATTTTCGACGAATCTTCGTGTATATTAGGCGCAAAATTTTGAAAATTTAAATTTTTACTGAAAAATTTTTTATTAATAAATATTTTTCGATTGTATTTTACACAGGATTAAATGGTCATCTGACTTGAGCAAAAATGTGAACAATTCTTGTTTTAGTAATTCGGGTTAGTTGCCATTGGCTAATTCAGTTTTTCGATACTAGATTAATTATTTATTGTTCGATATGTATAATAGAATGTTCATAAGGTCCATTTTCCGAAATTTCATTTTTTTGTTACCGTTAAAGTTTTCTGTCGGCAACGGGAGTGACATAATTTTAGCAAAAACTACAATTTTGACAGTTCGGTACCACTTTTTGAAAGCAAATATTATTTTTTCAAAATTTGATATTACCTAAGCTATTTACAACCCATTCAGCGTCTTCATTTTTTAGAATATTTCTTCGTAACTTTCTTAATCGCGTAGCAATAATCCATACGAAGAGAATGTATGTGAAAATTAATTTGTAATATGCGCAGTTGTCGAGAAATAGGCAAGTTTGCATGCGTCATTTTTATACGCCCACATTGAATTGTAAGTCTAAAAACCTACTTCTTCAGAGAATACAAGCTACATGTATTCTCTGAAGAAGTAGGTTTTTAGACTTACGAAACGTTAGATACTATAAAAGATGGTTTTGTGATACCCATGACTTTGTTTTTAACCACTCCTACTACTGGTGTCACCGTATCAAGTTGATTATGACTTAGATCCCATCTAAGTTTATGTTATTCAAATGGTTTTGGATTCCAAGCAGGGGAAGAAAGCAGGGGACTATTAAAATGGGTTCGTCTGTCTGTCTGTCTGTCTGTCTGTCTGTCTGTCTGTCTGTCTGTCTGTCTGTCTGTCTGTCTGTCTGTCTGTCTGTCCGTCTGTCTGTCCGTCTGTCTGTCCGTCACACTTTTTGGGACACAATAACTCTCTTCCTAATTGAGCTAGAATGTTCAAACTTGGTGTATGTGTTTATTAGGTCAATGCCTTGATGGAGTTCGAAGATGAGCATTTTCCGCTTAGGGTAAGCAGAGATAAGCAATTTGATTGGTTGATGCTTTGGGACACGATAACTCTCTTCCTAATTGGGCTAGAACGTTCAAACTTGGTGTATGTGTTGATTAGGTCAATGCCTTGATGGAGTTCGAAGATTAGCATTTTCCGCTTAGGGTAAGCAGAGATAAGCAATTTGATTGGTTGATGCTTTGGGACACGATAACTCTCTTCCTAATTGGGCTAGAATGTTCAAACTTGGTGTATGTGTTGATTAGGTCAATGCCTTGATGGAGTTCGAAGATGAGCATTTTCCGCTTAGGGTAAGCAGAGATAAGCAATTTGATTGGTTGATGCTTTGGGACACGATAACTTTTAATTGAGCTAGAATGTTCAAACTTGGTGTATGTGTTTATTAGGTCAATGCCTTGATGGAGTTCGAAGATGAGCATTTTCCGCTTAGGGTAAGCAGAGATAAGCAATTTGATTGGTTGATACTTTGGGGCACGATAACTCTCTTCCTAATTGAGCTAGAATGTTCAAACTTGGTGTATGTGTTGATTAGGTCAATGCCTTGATGGAGTTCGAAGATGAGCATTTTCCGCTTAGGGTAAGCAGAGATAAGCAATTTGATTGGTTGATACTTTGGGGCACGATAACTCTCTTCCTAATTGAGCTAGAATGTTCAAACTTGGTGTATGTGTTGATTAGGTCAATGCCTTGATGGAGTTCGAAGATGAGCATTTTCCGCTTAGGGTAAGCAGAGATAAGCAATTTGATTGGTTGATGCTTTGGGACACGATAACTTTAGTTCTAATTAAGTGAGATTGATGAAACTTGGTGTATAGATTTATTATATGAATACCTTAACTAAGTTCGATAATGAACATTTTTTGCTGAGGGTAAGCAGAGTGATAAGCAATTTGATTGGTAGAAACTTTGGAACACAATAACTCTCCTTCTAATTGAGGTAGAATGTTCAAACTTGGCATAGGTGTCTATTAGGTGAATGTTTAAACTTGATGTATATGTAGATGTTCATTAGGTGAATGTCTTGACTGAGTTCAATAATTAACATTTCGAGCTGAAGCTAAGCAGAGCTAATCGATTTCATTTGTCGATGGTTTGGGACAAGATAATCTTGATTCTATCTGATAGAGAGTGATGAAACTTAGTGAAAAAAATAAATGTGCGATTAATTAATATGTGTCATCTATTTATTTTGCAATTTCGGCGGGGGACATCAGCCTCACTGTTGGCTTGTTGGATTTACATTGAAATATGGACGTATATTTCCGTCGCCCCCGTCCGTCCGGTCGTCTGTCGGTCCGTACGTCCATCGTCCACAATTTCTTGTGAACACTCTAACGCCAAAAGTTATCATCCAATTGTTTTAAAATTGATATATGTTGTTTACATTAGTGAGATGAAGAAGCCTATTTAATTTCAATAATTTCCGTTTATTACGTCTAGTGTTATGGCCCCTGTTTCACCTTGTTGAACCTTGTGAACGCTCTAATGCCAAAAGTTAACATACGATCTTTGTGAAATTTATATGCAATATTTAAGTAAGCGAAACGAAGAAGCCTATTGAATTTCAACAATTTCTGTTTATAATGTCTAGAGTTATGGCCCTTGTTTTGGTTCACTTTATTGAAATTTGTGAACGCTCTAACTCCAAATGTTATCATCCGATCTTTCTGAAATTTATATGCATTATTTGAATTAGTGAAACGAAGAATCCTATTGAATTTCAGCAATTTATGTTTACTACATCTAGAGTTATGGCCCTTGTTTCACTTGACTGCACCTTGTGAACGCGGTTAACGCCATAAGTTAGCACACAATCTTTGTGAAATTTATATGCATTATTTAGATTACTGAAACGAAGATCCTATTGAATTTCAGCAATTTCCATTTAGTATGTCTAGAGTTATGGCCCTTGTTTCACTTTATTGATCCTTGTGAACACTCTAACGTCAAAAGTTATCATCCGATCTTTCTGAAATTTATATGCATTATTTAGATTACTGAATCGAAGAAGCCTATTAAATTTCAGCAATTTCTGTTTATTACGTCTAGAGTTATGGCCCTTGTTTCATTTTATTGAACCTTATGAATGCTCCAACACCAAAAGTTATCCCCCAATCTTTGTGAAATTTATATGCATTATTAAGATTAGTGAAACGAAGAAGCCTATTGAATATCAGCACTCTCCGTTTATTACGTCTAGAGTTATGGCCCTTGTTTCACTTTATTGATCCTTGTGAACGCCCTAACGCCAAAAGTTATGACCCGATCTTTGTGAAATTTTTATGCATGATTTAAATTAGTGAAATGAAATAGCCTATTGAAGTTCAGCAATTTACAATAATTACTTCTAGAGTTATTACCCTTGTTTCACTTTGTTAAACTTGTTAATGCTCGATTGATGAAAGTTATCATCCGATATGTATGAAATTTTTATGCATCATTTAAATTTGGGAAACAGCTCTATTGAATTTCAGCAATTTCCGTCAATAATTTCTAGAGTTATGTCGATTGTGAACGTTTGAATGACAAAAGTGATCATGTGATCTGTATGAAATTTATATATATTATTTAAATTAGTAAAACGAAAAAGCCTGTTAAATTTCAACAATTTCTGTAGAGTTGAGACCCTTGTTTCAGTTTGTAGAACCTTGTAAACCCTCAAACGACAAAATTTATGTGATCTGATTATTACCTACAAAGGAATAAATATGTGACAACCCTTGTTGATCGCTCGGACGATTTAGCCGCTGTGGGCGTGTGTTTTGTTGCCTGGCAACCTATCTTTCACATTATTTTTCCTGTAAAAGAGTCAATTATCATTTTCAATTTGTTTTTACCATTTGATGCCTAATGTCAATTTGGACTAGGTCAAACCAAATTAACATTTTTATACGCCCACATTGAAATGTGGTTGTATATTGTCGTCACCCCCGTCCGTCCGTCGATCAGTCTGTCCGTCCGGTGGTCCGGCGTCCACAATTGCTTGTGGACGCTCTAGAGGCTAAAGTTAATATCCGATTGACTTTAAATTTATACACAGTGTTTAAGGTCATGAGACGAAGAAGCCTATTGATTTTCAGCGATTTCCGATAATTACTGCCAGAGTTATGGCCCTTGATCACTTCAAAAAATCTTGTGGACGCTCTAGAGGCTAAAGTTTATATCCGATTTACTTTACATTTATACACAGTGTTTATGGTCATGAGACGAAAAAGCCTATTGATTGACTTCAGATTGATACACAGAGTTTAAGGTCATGAGACGAAAAAGCCTATTGATTTTCAGCGATTTCAGATAATTACTGCTAGAGTTATGGTCCTTGATCACTTTCAAAAATCTTGTGGATGCTCTAGAGGCTAAAGTTAATATACATTTGACTTTAATTTTATACACCGTGTTTGAGGCCATGAGACAAAGAATCATATTGATTTTCAACGATTTCCGGTCATGAGACGAAGAAGTCTATTGATTTTCAGCGATTTTCGATAATTACTGCCAGTGTTATGGCCATTGATCACTTTGAAAAATCTTGTGGATGCTCTAGAGGCTAAAGTTAATATCCATTTGACTTTAATTTTATACACCGTGTTTGAGGCCATGAGACAAAGAATCATATTGATTTTCAACGATTTCCGATAATTACTGCCAGAGTTATGGCCCTTGATCACTTCAAAAAATCTTGTAAATGCTCTAGAGGCTACAGTTAATATCCGATTGACTTTAAATTTATACACAGTGTTTGAGGTCATGAGACGAAGAATCCTATTGATTTTCAACAATTTCCGATAGTTACTGCCCAAGTTATGACCCTTGATTACTTTGAAAAATCTTGTGATGCTCTAGAGGCTAAAGTTATCATCCGATTGACTTCAGATTGGTACAGAGTTTAAGGTCTTGAGACGAACAAGTATATTGATTTTCAATGAATTTTTATGACTTGGAACAACTAAATCCATGATGTTAAAAGTTTCATATACTAAACATTAGCATGGGGCAGAACTTTATAAAAACCAAACAAATTCTAATGGTAGGGTGACCCATGTACTCACAGAAATACAGTCCACCGCTGATAGTTCGAGACTACCACTGAAGCGGGAACATTCGCCGTGCCGAGACCAACTTTCTGACAGTATGATACTATAAATAGCCATGGCACGTGCAATTCTCTACAAATCTATCAACTATTACAGACGTAAAAAATTTATTGTTGACGATTTTGAATAGCAGTAAAATTAAGCTTCTTGGTTATTACAGCAGATTTAGAAATTACGTTTGTTTCATTTTTTATATCGCTTTATCATTAACTGTACCGTTAAGATCGGCATCTTTTGGTTTAGTACAAATAATATCTCTGAATCACTCGGGTTAGCCAGGAACATGATACTAGCAGTAGTTTCATTTTACTTTTACAAGCTTCTTAAAACGATTGTTGAGCTACCTAACGTGCTTATTTCTAAATTCAATTTCTTGTTCTAGCTTTCTGTTAAGTTTCGTAAAAAAGTAGTCTTGATTATCCCGACCTGTCAATCAGACGTAGAATGGTCGATAGACTGGTTAAGCGAGACTAATTTCAAAACAAGGGCACGTAACCTATCTTTTACTCAAAAGTGTCTGGATGTTATGGACGACTCTTGGAACCAGTTTTCAGTCTATTATTTATACATGATTAATTGTCATAGCTTATTAAGTACAACATGATCGTTTATTTAGTGACTATAAGCTACCTAACGTGCTTATTTCTAAATTCAATTTCTTGTTCTAGCTTTCTGTTAAGTTTCGTAAAAAAGTAGTCTTGATTATCCCGACCTGTCAATCAGACGTAGAATGGTCGATAGACTGGTTAAGCGAGACTAATTTCAAAACAAGGGCACGTAACCTATCTTTTACTCAAAAGTGTCTGGATGTTATGGACGACTCTTGGAACCAGTTTTCAGTCTATTATTTATACATGATTAATTGTCATAGCTTATTAAGTACAACATGATCGTTTATTTAGTGACTATAATTGTGTGAAACTGATTTGAGGCTTGGCATATATATAAATATTGTGGCGTAATTGTCAAGATATATGGAGATATTTATTTATGGTGGGTCACCCTACTAATGGTTTTCTAAGAATTACTTAATTAGTTGTTACTCTTAATCAGATTTTAATGTATTATAAATGTTTAATCACCGAAAAAAGTAAAAATATGCGACAACTCTTGTTGACTCCTCGAATGATTTAGCTGCTGTGGGCGTATGTTTCGTTACCTGGCAACCTATCTTTACTATCACTGGAAATGACGACATTTGGTCAAAAACTGTATATTTAGCCTTCAAAACAGATACTTTATTCAAATGAGTCTGATCTGTAATGTTTTTACCATTATGATATTTGATTCCATTCAACAAATAGAATTAACCCATATGATCATACAGATACCACAAAAAAGTTTCTAACTTGTTCGGTTGCAGAGAAATAGATGATTTTCTTCAAGTCATTTTTCATGGTTTTTGGTCTATAAAAGTGCAATTTAATATTCGATTTTCAAAAAATTTTCACCATCTGATGCCTTTTGCCATTTATGATTTCATAGAATTAATTTAACGTTTTCATTATCACCGGAAGTAATGTCATTTTATCAAAAACTGTATTTTTAGCTTTCAAAACAAATTTTTTTTTGTGAAGTGAGTTATATTTATTATTCGTTTAACAATTTTGATTTTTGATTGCAGTGGACATACAGACTCGATCAATACGATCATATAGATGTCCAAAAATGGCTTCTGGTATCTTCCCTTGTCGAGAAATAACCAATTTTTTCAGGAAGACTTTTCTAGATTTGTTGCAGTATATAGCTAGATTGGTGCTGACATGCCAAAAAACACCATTTAATTTCATTTATTCAACTTGAAAATTGTCAAAAACCTCTCCCATTAAGAGTGGATTCATGATTTCAAATGGCAGTTATATTTCAGTGTCCATATTCGAAGAACTGATAAAGTAGGTGTTGAAGCAGCGTTTCATCCTATTGAGGAATATATGGTACACGTGGAAGAATACTATGACAAGCGTGAAATGGTAAAGAATATTCAGCAACGAAGAGTTTATTTAGCAACAGATGATGCAGCCGTTTTAGCTGAAGCCAGAAAAAAGTAAGATATGTCTTTTGTAAAAGTCCAACAAAAAATTGGTTGGCTATAATTATGAAGTTCTCATCATATCAGGTGTTAATAAAGAGTAAGCATAACCTGCCTTGTGAATGACAAACATCACTTCTTATAAGCCCACATTTGGTCAGGGTTGGGGCCATTACATTGCCAATGTAATTAATTACATTACCATCACTTTTTATACGCCCCCGTATATTGTCAGTCGGTCAGTCATCTACAATTTCTTGTGAGCACTCTACAGACTACATTTATCATCTGATTGTTTTGAAATTGATACATGTTGTTTATGTTAGTAAATGAAGAATTCTATTGAATTTTGGCAATTTCCGTTACGTCTAGAGTTTTGGCCCTTGTTTCACTTTTTGATATATGTGGTTTACATTAGTGAGATGAAGAAACCTATTTAATTTCTATTAATTTTTGTTCATTACGTCTAGAACCTTGTGAACGCTATCACACCAAAAGTTATCATCCGATATTTCTAAAATTTATATGCATTATTTAAATTATTGAAATGAAGAAGCCTATTGAATTTCAGCAATTTCCATTTATTATGTCTAAAGTTATGGCCCTTGTTCCACTTTATTGAACCTTGTGAACACTCCTATGCCAAAAGTTATCACCCAATCTTTGTGAAATTGATATGCATGATTTAAATTAGAGAAATGAAGAAGCCTTTTGAATTTCAGCAATTTCCGTCAATTACTTCTAGAGTTATGGCCCTTGTTTCACTTTGTTGCACCTTGGGAACTCTCTAACATCAAAAGTTATCTGCCGATCTGTATTAAATTTACATGCATCATTTAAATTAGTAAAGAGAAGAATCCTATTGAATTTCAGCAATTTCTGTTTATTACTTCTAGAGTTATGGCCCTTGTTTTACTTTGTTGCACTCTGTGAACTATCTAACCTCTAAAGGTATCGCCTGTCTGTATGAAATTTGTATTTGCCATTTAAGTTAGTAAAAAGAACAATCCTAGTTAATTTCAGCAATTTATGTTTATTACATCTAGAATTATGGCTATGTAATTTCAGCAATTTACAATAATTACTTCTAGACTTATGGACCTTGTTTCTCTTTGTTAACATCCCATATGTATGAAATTTATATGCATCATTTAATTTTGTGAAACAGAGGTCTATTGAATTTCAGCAATTTCCGTCAATAATTTCTAGAGTTATGTCCCTTGTTTTACTTTGTGAACGTTGTGAACATTTGAATGACAAAAGTGATCATCCAATCTGTATGAAATTTATATGCATTATTTAAATTAGTAAAACGAAAAAGCCTATCAAATTTCAACAATTTATGTAGACTACTTCCAGAGTTGATGCTCTTGTTTCAGTTTGTAGAACCTTGTGAATCCTCAAACGACAAAAATTATTATCTGATCTGTATGGAACTGTCTTGTAAAAGCCCCAATTACCTACAAAGGAATAAGTATGCGACAACCCTTGTCGACCGCTCGAAGGCCCGGCAACCTATCTTTGTATGAATTGTTATTTCTATAAAACATCACATCTAGGCAAAAGGTTTGCCAGGTTCATGCAGGATGTCATTATCGTCTCCAAATTAAGTAGGCATACATGCACATTGAGCTTTTTAAAGAGAGAAATCCAACACCCTGTTTGACCTCAATATTTATTATGAATTACTAGGATCACATTGATTCAATTTCATTGATGCAAAGTATTAATTGTAGTACATCAAATGTCTATCATTATCTCTCGCTTTGAATACCCATCCCACCATCTGATGATATAGGATAAAGCACACGACTGTGAGACGTTTCTCATAAAAGTTCTGTTTTACAAAAAGTTATGTAGCTGAGCAGAGCCCCCCCCCCCCCCCAAATCTGGCTCTGAAAATGGGTCGTAAATTGAAAGTAATAAAATTCAATAGTTAATTCAAGTAGTTAATATTTGGACTCGATTGGTCAATTTCCTTTTGCATTGAGTTTTGCTCCAAATATTTTAATGAAACGAACCTATTTGATTTCAAGCAAAATCGTGTCTTCAAAATTCAGTTTATAGATTGGGCTGACTTTAGAGCAACCCTTCCCACATTCATGCAAATGTTTGCTCACGGGTATCATTCTATTTTCTGGAATTGGGATTTGAGTGCGATGAAGATTAATTCTGCAACTAAGTTGTTGGTCAGTCTTTCCATTGCTTTTCTTGTACGTAATGGAAGATTGAGTTCTCAGCCGTTACAGACTGTGCCCTTTGACGATTAATCTTTTCCACGACCTTTGTCTCCAATAAATTTTGATCCAATACAATAAATTCTGAAAACTAATTAGTAATATATGTACCACGCTTTAATTTGAACCATCTTGAAAAATAAGATAAAAGTCTATATACTATATTAGGGGTTTCGTGAACAATAGCTAGAGTGGTTCGTGCAAATAACAAAAATCCAATAAACAAGCTATATTTGGAGCTTATTTTAACAAATATGATAAGACCATTAAAATCATCATTCATTAACAATTAAACTATTGCTAAGTTGGATATTTGTGTGATTTGGCCATTTGAATGGGACTTTCTAATTATATGGAAAAGTTGATCGCCCAAGTAGCGTTACAGCGGTAGATTTTTTCATTAAAAAGAGTTATGTTTCTTGGTCACATCAAAGTTTCAAATTTTGCTCTGGAAAACGAATTCTTAATTTCCGCAGTCGGTTTTCTTCGTTTTTTACGTACGTACAACTAACGATTGAATTTAACATTTGTAGGCGTGCGCAGCCCTTAGTTAGAGAGAGAGGTTGTCTGTATTTTGAGCTTATTTATTTTTAACGTTTACATGCAATAGACTATAGTTAAAACTTTCTAATAAGGGGTGAATTTCGTGTTTTACAAACGCAGTATGTAGAGAGTGCTTACCGTACTCATACTGATGTTAAATATCCTTTATGATAATCCTATTTTGTTTCAAATAATTATCACAAATATAAAAATCATACACATCAAAAACAGAGGAGCACACGACATGCGCAAAGAAAAAAAGCCTTAAGCATTTTCAAATCGGTTCGGCAGCAGTGGTCCAAATGTCTAGCATTGCATCCAGAATTCCGTATAAGAATCTACTAAGAAGTCAAAAATGCGACTATTACACATTGTGCTCTAAACTGTGTTATAAATTATAGAATAAACCGTAAATTAATTGAACCCATTTCAAGGTGGAACTGCATGCTTTTTGATATGATTGGGCTATTTGTGGCGCCAGATAATCTAAAAATAGAAGTCGATACGTGACAATGCGTCTCGAAAAATTCTTTGGTCTGTTATATGATGGGAAAATTCTGTTATTAAAAACAACCGGCATGACAATGACTACATAATAAGTTGGAAGTTCTACAATAGGGATCTTTTAGTGAAATGTTAGAGAAATTTAAGTTTAAATATATCCTTTGTGTTTGAATTACCACTTATGGTTGGTTGTGTCGTATTATGTATCAATCTGGAAATTTCTGTTTTATAGCTATTGTTCTCGAAAGTAAGACACACAATTTACGCATCGTGTCGCGTTTTCATATTTTTATGGTTATATTTCAGTTCTAGAAAAATGAGTTGTTGTTGGATTTATAATAACTGAAACGTTTTGTAACCACCATTTTAGAAATAGCAAATGCATAAGGATACTAAACACGAATGGCATAGCCATAATGGCACATCCTCCTATTAAATTTGACACAAAACCGGAGGCCAAATTCGCAGCGCCCTAAAATGATTAGAATACCGTAATTTTATTTTAATCATACACGTCTTGTTAATCGAGACTAGGGAAAATAATTTCGTTCAATTAATTTCCAGTCTCAAATTTTTTCTGCGTATTTAGAGCTAGCAACAATGTAACTTCTAAAGTAACTAAAGCGCCCACTAACAACAGAGTTTTATGGTTAAATAAAAGTAACTTTCACAGTCTTGCAGTGTCGGTATGTTGCCACGAGAGTGGATTTAAAAGATAGAAAAAGGGCAAAACTACATGAGTTGACTCTGAACCGAGAACCGTTACAATATATACGTCATTGGTTACAATCAACTAACTTAGAAATTAAATCGCCGAGTTTTAGCCAAAATTTTAATCTAGTTCGTAACTACTTATTTTTAAAAGTCCAACGAGTAAAGAATAATTTTTTACATGGCTTCATTGATAAATAAGTGAATGAATATTGTCACGTGAATGTCTATTTTGGGCGACTGTTTGCTGCTTACAGTGCACGAGCGAGCCCGTGAGAGCACTTTTCTCATAAACGAAGTTTTGATCCGTGTGACAACATGCTGTTAAAAAGGGTCAGTTTATATAGTACAGATAATTGAGTCTGTGGGCCACTCTACAATAGCTGCTGAAACTATCTTCACTTCTGGTTCACCTTCGACCAAAAGTGGTATTTCTGTCAAGTCGGTCACTCTTGTTTTGGCTTCCATAAAAAGCTTGGCCCATTAAACCACCTCTGTACTTTCTGTCCATTATTAAGTGAAATGCTACGTGAAGTGTCATCTGCAGGATTTTTTGCTGTGCTGTATCAACATAGTTCCACTGTGAAATATCACTACTGTCTCTAATTACAGTTGCACGGTTGGCTACAAACGTATGAAATCAAGCATCTTCATTTCGAAAGTACCTAAGAACAGATATTCTGTCTTTCCAATAATAAACGTTACTAAGTGAAAATTCTATCTCACAAAGTATCATATTACAAAATTTAACAGATAGGGTGGCTGCTGTCAGGTCCATACGCGGAACTGTAATCTTTTTGATGGGTGCAACACAGGGATCTTAATCGGCTGTTTTTTGTCGGCTTTAGCCGATTGATCTTTAATCTAGCCGATTGGTAAAACAATGAACCGGCCACTAAGGTATCACAAATCAATCTACTTTCGGCCGATTTACAAAGAATTAATTATCAGGCCGATTGTTAAAACAATGAACCGGCCACTAATGGTATCATAAATCAATCGACTTTCGGCCGATTACAAAGAGTTAATTATTACTCGTCGATTAAGAAACCCATCAAAGAGTCAATCATTACAAAGAATACCTTCGGCTTATTTCATAAATAAACAACTTAATTGAGGTAATCATGCCAAGTACTTGAACATTGAACACCTCGCAGAATGACACCAGGAAACGTAAACAAGATTTAACTGAAGATAGTGATGGCGGCGTTGACCTTTAACTTCAAGCATGCACGTCGTCAAAGGAAGTTCCAAAAGCCGGAGATCCTCCCACGTGCAATATAGGTCAACAAAATTATCGGCAATAAAAGACCGTATTAATCTGACGATCATACCTGCGCAGCAAAGAAAGACGATGACAGAACAAAGAGTTTAATTCCCAAATCTATAGAAATTGTTTTAAACCGGGCGTTAATCCGAAATGCGTATTCCATAGCAAAAAGAAACATTGCCATCGAAAATTATGAACAATAATTGAACGATTTGACAGAACAGCAGGATCATGAAATGACAAAAAAACTATATCGTGATTTTAATTGTTGTGGTGAATTTTTCTTTAATATCCAGTGAAATTGAGGAAGAGATCCTCTCAGATATCCGAACTAGTCCTGCTGCATTAAATCCCAACAATTGTATACCGGTAATGCTAAAAATAAACTGATCGGAATCACGACAATTGGCCACGTGACCTTTCGCCCGTTCAGCATATTTCCCAGTTCCAACTATACACGGAAACCGATTTGTGCTACTTTGTTATTTATATACTTTGTTATTTATATATATATATTAACATGTGCTTACGAATAAAATAATTTAAAAAAAACATTTGTATGTACAATTGTAGTTTTTACTAATTTATAACTTCCGTTTAGTTGGATGAAACCAAAAGTAGGAATATGCAATACAAGTTGCTGAAATAATATGACTATAAATGTCGATATTATAGCGATGTATGAATGCAAGTATGCAATTACTAAGGTCTTGTTTATACGGAGTTTCGGCTATTATTATCCCAAATACATTATGCAATTAGTGAATTATGCAATTACTGTCGTGAATAGAGTATGCATAAACTAACATGTTTGTTGTTGAAAAGACGACTATCCGTTAGGCCTAACCGTGGCCGGTTCATTTCAAAATGGATTAAGAACCCTGGTGCAACACGAGATTTACCAGTCATGGGACTGCAATGGATGTTTCCTACCGAGTCTTCTAGACGAATGTAAATTACTACCCCATATGCATATTCATTAGAACCACTAAAGCTATGGATCTCACTCGAAATTATGTCCTGAAAATGGTCAGGTTTGTAGCATTTCAAAATGGATTAAGAACCCTGGTGCAACACGAGATTTACCAGTCATGGGACTGCAATGGATGTTTCCTACCGAGTCTTCTAGACGAATGTAAATTACTACCCCATATGCATATTCATTAGAACCACTAAAGCTATGGATCTCACACGAAATTATGTCCTGAAAACGGTCAGGTTTGTAGCATCTAGGAACAGATAAAGTCTCTAATTTTGGCAGATTGTGCAACCAAGGATTCCAAGTTTTAAGATCCTGTTAAAAAATCCTATCATCTCATCCTAATCCTTGGCGACATAAATTCTGTAGAATATGAAAGGCGATGCTAGGCATAACGAATCATACACAGATGAAACCACAGAGATTATTCCTCTTCTTGTAGCTGACTGTCTCTGTAACTGAATATGAAACTTGATGGCTTCGTTCTCCACAGACCAACTTACTCCTAGAGCATGTTCTAAAGGCAAGGAATCTCTATATAAATCCTTTACCTTTCTACTAATCCACCCCGTTTTAATAAATTCACCCCGTTTACATAAAATACAAAGTTGTTCTACTAAATTAATCATGTCACTTTCACTGTCCACTGATTTTAGACAATCGTCTAAAAAAAAGTTGTTCAATACAGTTTGTATGGCTATTTCCTGAAATTATAATGATTATCAAGTCCAGTTTTTATACGCCCACATAGAAATGTCTGTCGGTCGGTCCGTCCGTCCACAATTTGTTTATGGACACTCTACAGGTCACAATTTTTATCCCATTTCAAGAAACTTGAAATATAGCTTTATTTCCCTAAGATCTCGGTTCCTTTCGATATTGGCATGTATCGGACAATTACTTCATGGATTATGGCCCCTGATTGTACGAAAAATCGCGTTTTTAGCTTGTGGACACTCTAGAGGTCACAATTTTGATCCGATTTTGATGAAACTTGAAATGCATGTTTATAATCCAAAGATCTTGGTTCCTTTCGATATTCGCGCATATTGGATTGTAACTTCCTGAATTATGGCCCCTGATTGTACGTAAAAATCGCGTTTTTGGCTCGTGGTCCCTCCAGAGGTCACAATTTTTATCCAATTTAAAAAAACGTTTTATTATATCACCGTTACACCGTATTAAAGGTTGAGTTTGAATTTCGTGAAAATCAGACCAAAACTGACGGCCAAAATGGCGACCGCTTGTACACGAATAGTGTAAAAATATGATTTATCAAGGTTGTAGAGATCACAATTTCAATCCGATTTTGATGAAACTTGAAATGCATGTTTATAACCCAAAATCTTGGTTCCTTTCGATATTTGCGCATATCCAATCTTAACTTCCTGAATTTAGGCCCCTGATTGTACGAAAAATCACCTTTTTTTTTAGCTTGTGGTCTCTCTGAAGGTCACAATCATTATCCGATTTCAAAAAACGTTTGATTTTATCACCATTACACAGTAATGAAGGTTGAGTTCGAATTTCGTAAAAATCGGACCAAAAATGGCCGCCCCTCGTATACAAATACTGTAAATATCTGGTATATTGCCTGGCAACCTATCTTTAGCTTGTGGATTCTCTAGAGGTCCCATTTTTTTTTTTGATTTTAAAAACCGTTTAGATCACTATTCCTACATAATGGAGGTTGAATGGGAATTTTGGGAAAATCGAAATAAAACTGTGTCGACAAAATGGCCGCTCTTTGTATGCAAATTGTATAATAAGTATGTAATTCAAAGGTTATGGACCCTCTAGAGGTCACAATTTTTATCCAATTTTGATGGAACTTAAAACACATCTTTATATTCCAAAAATCTCAGTCCCTTTTGATATTTGGGCATTTCAGATCATAACTTTCTGGATTATGACCCCTGATTGTACAAAAATCTCTTGCAAAATGTGGGCGTATCCTGCCTAACAGCCGCTGGTCTTCTTTCTCAGATGATATACCGAGTGGTGTGGAAGATAATATACCTTGCTGTCGGTCAATTCTGTCAACTTCATCATCGGGTACTTGTTCCGCATAACCTTGTTCTAAATCTTAGGTCATATATTCTTTGTATTCGTTTTCTAACTGTGGGTCGGGCTCCATATTTCTCTGTAATGACTTCAAACGACCTATAGCTTGGGTAATATTGTTAGATGGAAGCAAGGAGTAGGGTCCTCCGGTTTCCTCCCACTGCTAAAGACCCCTACGCGCAAGCCAATTATTGAAATAAAATTAAACCATATGTTAATCCCGAAATGACCTAGTTTGTGTCGAGTGGACGTTAAACCCCATTTCTCTCTCTCTTTAAATGGAAGATTAATCCAATAATGACCATCTTTAAATCTAATCGACTCTTCTATTTTCTTGATGAAAAGTTTATCATTCTGTGAATTCTCTTGCTTATCATCAATGATATGTTCTGGGAAATCCAGAATAAAGTCTCTAATTGATTTTGTTGAACTATTTTCTCTTCTAATGGTACTTCCGCATGGTATACTGTTGGATCGTAATGAGTTGAAGTATCACGGACAAGATTCCATATCAACCAACCAAGCATCGAATGGAAAGCTTTGGGACTATTCCTGGGTCAAGTTTTTATACGCCCACATAGAAATGTGGACGTATATATTGCTGTCGCCCCCATCCGTCTGTCCGTCCATCCTCCCCAATTTCTTGTGAACGCACCAACTCTAAAAGTTATCATCCAATTGTTTTAAAATTGATATATGTTGTTTACATTAGTGAGATGAAGAAGTCTATTTAATTTCAATAATTTCACTATGTTGAACCTTGTGAACGCTCTAATGCCAAAAGTTAACATCCGATCTTTGTGAAATTTATATGCAATATTTTAAATTAGGGAAACGAAGAAGCCTATTGAATTTCAGCAATTTCCGTTTATTACTTCTAGATTTATGTCCCTTGTTTCACTTTGTTTAACCTTGGGAACGCTCTAACCCCAAAAGTTATCATCCTATCTTTCTGAAATTTATATGCATTATTTAAATTAGTGAAACGAAGAAGCCTCTTGAATTTCAGCAATTTCTGTGTATTATGTCTAGAGTTATGGCCCTTGTTTCACATTATTGAACCTTGTGAACACTCTAACATCAAAAGTTATCATCCGATCTTTCTGAAATTTATATGCATTATTTAAATTAGTGAAACGAAGAAGCTTATTGAATTTCAGCAATTTCTGTTTATGTCTAGAGTTTAGCCCTTGTTTCACTGTATTGAACTTTGTGAATGCTCTAACATCAAAAATTATCTACCGATCTGTATGAAATTTACATGCGTCATTTAAATTAGTAAAGAGAAGAATCCTATTGAATTTCAGCAATTTCCGTTTATTACTTCTAGCGTTATTACCCTTGTTTCACTTTTGTTCAACCTTGTTAATGCTCGATGGATGAAAGTTATCATCCGATATGTATGAAATTTATATGCATCATTTAAATTAGTGAAACGAAAACCCTGTCAAATTTCAACAATTTCTGTAGATTACCTTCAGCATTGAGACCCTTGTTTCAATTTGTAGAACCTTGTGAACCCTCAACAAACGGCAAAAATTATAATCTGATCTGTATCACTGAGAAATAGGTAACGGTTAAAACGTACGTTTGCCGCATTAAAAACTCGCAAAACGGTCAATACCTACGTATCTCGATAAAAAAAATAAAATTTGGATTATAACTCTTCATTATGGCTTAAAATCTCTAGATAAGGTGTGTTAATTAACCAGGGTGAAAAATGGACTGAAAGGCGAGTTAATTATCGCTAGGTGTGAACAACCCTGGGACGGTGCGTTTTCTGTACTGAGTATGTTAATTAACCGACGGGTTAAAACGAATGACACGGTGTGTATTGTTTAATGGGTGTGTTTTCTCGATAGTTGTTATAACTGCACCAAAAGGGTATAATCAAGGACCAACCGACTTTATCAGACGCGTGAGTGTTAAATGGAAACTTGGGAAGGAAAATTGTTTTTACCGTGCGATTTTTCATTCGCCGGTGTGTTTTTCGCAAATAGGACTTTGTATAAGGACAGGTCTTTATATGTGGAAGTTGTACGGGGCTGTTTCTTCTATGCGTCTTTTGTATTTGTTGATGAACATAAGACGCAGTACGTGTTTTATAGTCACGCCACTTATAAAGTTGCATAATAAAATATAAATATGGACCCTAATCTGTCGTAAAAAGGTGAAAACAATGTCGTCATTTATAAGTATCCAGCAGTCAGGCCCCAATTTGAATATATCCGGGTATATAGCGATAAGCTAAATTTACCGTATGTCTATATATATTCTTTTGTTCTGACAATTTATTGTTTTGCGAGTTGAAATTAGTACCACGTAAACGGTAACTCATTGCCGGTTTATTGTTATTCTCGAATTGGAGCAAATTTTGTAAACAATAATGGATGGCAGTGAACAAAGGGACTATTTGTCAACGATTTCGATTACCGCCGTAGTTTGCAAAAGACACCGAAGATGGTTAGATCGATCTATTATAAATACCATCATATTTAAATATGAATTTATATGCTCAGTGGCAAGGTTTGATTCTTCACACTATTTGTACCCGTTCCCATTCTTACAACAGGTTCCCCATGCAGAATACGGCGCAATGTGTATTGTTATTTAATTTACAATTTATATTTATTCTCGTTACATGCGGATTGGCACATGTTTTGGGGCAGGCGGCACTTTGCTATCTGTATAGATTATTAAAATTGGAATGGATAATCTGTTTTCTAAACAAACTTCGCATTTAGAAACCATGTCAGAAACATTCTGACTGATGCCGGGCCAAAACATCACATCGCGACCCAATTTACGACATTTTTCAATACCTAAATGTCCTACATGAACACGTTTCAACATTTCTCTTCTAAGAGATGGTGGAATAACAATGGTTTCGCCTTTCAAGACAAGTTCGTCTGATACAGAAAGTTCATCTCTGTACTGCCAGTATTCACTAATATTAGCAGGTAATATCCATTTACTATCTGGAAACCCTGAAACAATACCTTTTTGTAGATCATGTAATTCAGTCTTCGTAGCTTCACATATTTCGGCTAGTTTGACATCTGTAACCGGCAAATGTGATATACTATGAATAAAATAATCCATCTCACTATCCAGAATTTCTTCACTACTGCTTTCTGTTAATGCGTCTCTTGATAACGTATCTGCTACTATCAGCCGCTTTCCTGGTTTGTACTGTAATGTGAAAGTATACCTCTGCAGTCTAAACAACATGCGCTGAAGAATTGGTGGCACTGCTGAAAGCGACTTCTTCAAAATAAACTGTAAAGGTCTATGGTCATTTTCAACTACCACTTCTTTGCCATAGGTATATGTGTGGAATGTGTGGAATCTTCCTCTATCTGTGCATAACGCGTCTCGACGTCTGTCATGGACCTGGAAGCGTATGCGATAGGATGCCCCTCTTGCTGCAAGACTGCGCCTAATCCACATTTAGAAGCATCACAACTTATGGTGATTGGTTTTGAAACATCAAAATACTTCAATACTGCACCTGGATCACGTGTAAGTATATTTCTTTTATTTCAACAAAAGATTTCTCTTGTTCGTGTAACCATATAATTCCACATCTTTCTGCGGTAATGACCTTATTGGCCAAGTTATGGAAGACATATTGGGTACAAATTTGGCCAGATAATTTACTGTTCCTAAAAGTCTTTCAACACCTTTCTTGTCAATTGGTGGTGGCATTTCCGATATGGCTTTGATTTTGCGCGGATCTGGCTTTATGCCATCAGCTGTAAATTTATGACCTATATAACTAACCTCGCATACAAAGAAAACACATTTATCAATGTTTAAAGTCAAGTTAATTTGCTTACACCGATTCAAAACCAACTTTAGACGTTTTTCAAGTTCAAGTCGGGTTTCTGCCCAAATCAAAATATTGTCAATGTCAGTTTCTACACCGGGTAAATCAAAGAAATGTTCAGCTATTCTTTTTTTAAATACTTCTTGCACAGATTTGATGCCAAATGGCATTCTACAGAAACAGTATCTCCCGAATGGCGAATTAAAACATTAGTAAGAAGTTGACTTGTTTTGTTGTATCTAAGGCGATCTGCCAGTACCCACTATTAGCATCTAGTTTAGCTAACCACTTAGCCTAGTAATATCTTCAATAGTTGTTAAATCAAAATGCTCTCTTTTGATTGTTACGTTTAAATGTCTTGGGTCGAGGCATACGTGAAGTTGACCATTCGGTTTTTCAACAACAACAAGTGAGTTAACCCAGTCGGTTGGCACATAAACTTTTTTGATGATACCCTTCTTTTACATATCACTCAGAGTTGCTTGCAGTTTTTCACGAAACGCGACTGGAACTTTCCTGACAGGATTTATCACTGGAATTACCAACGGGTCAATTCCAATATGATATGGTCTCTTTAAACAACCTAAACCATTGAAAACTGTAGGGTACTGTTTAACAACATTAGCTTTAATGTTTAATTCAATATTATTGTCAACATTCATAATCACTTTAATTAAACCCAGTTCTTGAGACGCCCTAATCCCCAGGAGTGGAGATTGGTTAGTTTCTGTTACATAAAACTCAAGGTTCTTATTTTCTACTTTTTATTGGCATTTAAACTTCACGGATAGTGGATTCCCTGTGTAACTGGTTAAAGTGGACATCAATGGTTGTTTAAAAATATTTCCATTGTCTATTTTCTTGAAAATATCAACAGGAAGTATGTTGGTCTGATAAACCCTGTCAGGAAAATCAAAGCCATATCGGAAATGCCACCACCAATTGACAAGAAAGGTGTTGAAATACTTTTAGTAAACAGTAAATTATCTGGCCAAATTTGTACCCAATATGTCTTCCATAACTCGGCCAATAAGGTCATTACTGCAGAAAGATGTGGAATTTATATGGTTACACGAGCAAGAGAAATCTTTTGTTGAAATAAAAGAAATATACTTACACATGAACAAGGTCCAGTATTGAAGTATATTGATGTTTCAAAACCAATCACCATAAGTTGTGATGCTTTTAAATGTGGATTAGGCGCAGTCTTGCAGCAAGAGGGGCATCCTATCGCATACGCTTCCAGGTCCATGACAGACGCCGAGACGTGTTATGCACAGATAAAGAAAGCATTACTTTCAATTCTTTTTGGCCTAGAAAGATTCCACACATATACCTATGGCAAAGAAGTGGTAGTTGAAAATGACCATAGACCTTTACAGTTTTGTTTTTTGAAGAAGTCGCTTTCAGCAGCACCACCAAGGCTTCAGCGCATGTTGTTGAGACTGCAGAGGTATACTTTCACTTTACAGTACAAACCAGGAAAGCAGCTGATAGTAGCAGATACGTTATCAAGAGCCGCATTACCAGAAAGCAGTTGTGAAGAAAATCTTGATAGTGTTACGGTCCGAGAACACACCCATCATATTATATATTTTATTATTATTAAATTATTTATTGTTTCATCGGGAACATACCCATGTAGTGCATTATTTGTCATAAAGTATTTGTATTAGAACGTGCCTTTCTTTGTTAATGGATTCACTGGTTTGTTTACCTTTACGAACTTGTTCTCCCCCGCGTCACAAATGGACTGCGCCATTTTGTTCCACGCTGTTGTCTTCACTGGCTGCAAGTAGCCGATAATCCCTCATAGCTCCGTACAAATGAAGTGTCATGAAGCAATGAGTGCATGGGCTACAGTATTAAACCCAATTATCGATATCTGCATATAAATAAATATATTTCTGCCTCGAGTCTTACCGTATTTTCGATTGAAACATTGACGAGCTAACCGTCCGCCAAACGGCAAGCGCTAGACTGTTGGTCAAGTGATACTACGTTGGGGTTAATATGACGTCAAAATTTGGTGACGTATTATGGCGCGCTGTACGAATCATTCCTGTTAGTTGGCCTTCGCAACTCACTGTGTACAGACGTGTTGGTTTTTTTGGAGTCTTGGGAATATGGCTCAAGCTTCCTGCAATATGCCCTCACTGGTAAGGAATTAATTGTATTGTAATAGGTTGTGTAACCTGTGCCTGTTGGGGAGCCCAATTAAGCTTCTTGTGATTTATAATAATAATTTCGGTGTTTACCGACATTATTACCGTGCCTTTGACTTTGTTTGTCCTTTGACCTCCAAGTCTAACTGTGAGTTGACGTACACCTATCTTGCCCTTTTTAGCCAAGGTGTTTTGCAATATTAACATATAGAACATTGAGATATAATTGATTAACCGGCTTTGCCTGTAGAACCTAAAGTGGTATTACAACCAGTCATTGGTACTTCAAAACCTGGTGTTTCAAACCGAATCTGGTGCATGCCTGTATGATCTGGGTGCCTGGAACCGAATCTGGTGTTTTGAACCTAATCCGGTGCACAAGATAACAGCTGGGTTTGACCAATGTTCCCTACTATAATAAGAAAACAACTGTAATTTTTTGTTTTTATTCAACAATTGGGATACAATATTCAACATGTTTTACTTGGCACAACCAAGCCCCGGTTTCACAAAACATTCTCAGTCTTAGTGAAGATTTTACTCAAAATTGTTCACATTTTCATAAAACTTTTGTCTTTTTAATGTATCAACATATACAGCAATTAAAAATTTTTTTAAAAAATATGTGCAGAGTTTTGTTTCTGAATCATAAACACTCATTGAAAGTTGAGGAATTCTAAGTCTGAGAATGCTTTGTGAAACTGCAGGCAGAAATTTCTTGTAGCATAATAATTTAATTAAACTTAATCAAAACTTGACATTCTGTTGATTTACAGATTATAGAAAGAAAGAGGCTTATTTTTCACAAACCACAACTTTTAACTGAAGATTAAAACATTATAATTGTCAAAACAATACAACAATAAAGGTTTTACAGACCACGATCATACATCTAATCATTAACACGTTTTGGCACCTTGTGTTCTAAATCGTTTAGTGCATGATTCACATACAGGATGTTCATCACCCTCACAAAGTTCTAGAGAATCTCCACAAACGGAGCAACAAGGAGGAAAATTGCGCCTTTTACTGTAGAATAATTGTCAAAACAACAATACAATGATAAAGGTTTTACGGACCACGAAACATGCATCTAACCATTAACGCGTTTTGGCACCTCGTGTTCTAAATCGTTTTAAATTAATACATGTACATGATTCACATACAGGATGTCCATCACCCTCGCAAAGTTCTAGTGAATCTCCACAAACGTAGCAACAAGGACGAAAATTGCTCCTTTTACTGTAATAATGTATGCAAATGTCATTATCACAAGATACTTCATCTTCACATAATAAAAAATTTACGAACGCAGGACTACCACAACTGTATAGAATATCTTCGGTTGTCTTTTCTAAATGTAAAGATATAAAAAAAATAAAACAATCAGGTTTAGTATTTTCTTGCATGGCTTAACTTTAATTTGTGATACATTAAATGCAACATTAAAAATATTTTTAAATTATTAAATACTGTACCTACTTAAAATTCAATATTATTAAAACTAAATTGGAAATTATCAAAAGACAAGATATTTAATATACACATCAGTTGTAAAAATTGTTGACCCCAATCAACAGAGTGACACTAGATGCTCAGGAAAGGTGAACAGATACTGCTTTAACATTCCCACACACAGGGTTAATTTTGGTCATCGAGAATATCAGAAGCCATTTGAGAGGTTCATTTATTTACATATATATATATATATTACCTTTACTTGCTGTTCATATGATAATTTTCTAGATGAATAAAGGCATCGTGACTTTCCACACATGTAGCATGATATGAAACTTCTAACAGTTTCTGCCGACTTTCTACATTCTATAGGTTGTGGATCATCTTGTACTTTTTCAGGACCTGGTAACTTTCGCTATTAAATTATAAAAGAATAAATGATGTACTATTAAATATTTGTTACAACAATAACTATCACCATAGTCTACCTGTCGCACAGAGTTTACAGACTACATACTTGTCTATCATTTTGATGTTTTTATTTAGATTAACCGAACACTGATACAAAATATTACTTTTATCATTAATAATTTTAACAAATATTTTTTGTCATAGTATATATTGTGTTTTGTTACTTTTGAAAAAGAGGACATATAATATAAAATATTTATAACCTTTCGAGATTTAGTTTTCTTTGATATACCACTGTTCTCTTTCATGCTTGGTCGATGAGTCTCTGAGGTACAAGTACCCCATACAGATTCAAATGGTTTGTAGTGGGTCATATCCACATCTGGAATTGGGTCTGGCAGAGGATCTAGCTTTTCAAAATAAGGGATTTGTGGGGGAATTTTTGAACAGTAATCACAGTTTACAATATTTTTGCACTTCTTAATACACAGAAAATAATGTCTTACAGTACAATGTGTACCCATAAATTTGATTTGGATAATTCTTGAGATAACACTTTTGTAGTTTTGTTACATCCACATTTGGATCTAAGTCAATTATTGTTTTAATAGTTTTCTCAATGCTCTTGGTAGTAGCAGCTTTGGTTACCTGGACAGTCTCAGTCTCTGGAATACAGAATTTAACAAATCAATGGGTGCTTGCACACTTTTCTCCATTTTTTCCTTGATAACTCCTGACTGTTCAGCTACCTTTCGGAGAGCTTTCAATGAATTCGCTTTTGCAATTTGTTTTTCACCTTCTTCGTCCATTTTTTCACGGCAAATGCTTACAGCCTGAAGACCCAAATTTAATGTTGCAATACATCTTTCAACTGGATTTCTGAATGACTGCAGAGGGGCTGTCCTGGCTGCCACAAGCATATCTAAATTAATTGTAATAAATAATGCCATGAGTGAAACTTGTACAGATAAATAAGTAATTCTATGATCTGGTCCACCATCAGAACATATCCCGAGTATTGGTTTAACATTTCCAGTAGTTTGAAGTAGGTTTATCAATTCAGTTGAATGACGGAAAGGAGTGTTTGTTTGAAAAACTTGATCCTTAACACCAACAAATAATGTCCCATTATAAAAGGAGCCACCAATATCTTTTGGGTATATCTATTAGAAGAACAGCGGACGGAATCAGTTTAAACTTGGTAAAATCGTGATCCGATGCACTGAATATTTGACTGTCTCCTTCAACAATATTGGGTCGCCCTCTCGGGCACATGTGACTGGTAAACCTGGTTCTCCTACTTATACGTGGCACTTGTCATCAATAGAAATGAAAGAACTAAAATCACGAAATTTAAGTAAAAATTCGCGTAAATGTCAAAATACCATATTAGAATAATGAGCATCCTCATGCTCCCCTCGCAGATGACTTGTTTGGATCCTATATCTTAAATTAAATCTACCCGCATAGTGAACTGATGAATGGAAGTGTTTGTTTTTCGACCAAAATTGAAGTCGCAAATATGATTCAGACGGTATAGGAATATTTGGGTCTAGATCTTTTGACACTTGGTTTATTAAATCTCTGACGGAACAGCAAGTCTTCCAATAGTTTTGTGTCTTCTTTCATGAGCAGCATTCAGGGTTGTTTTATTTATGTAACTGTCAAGAGCTTCAAAAAAAGGGTCATACTTCCTGATTTGTACAAAATTAAGTTCACGAAGATCAACAGCCATATCTGGATTTTCGCAATCAAGATATAATTTTAGTCTATTCTTGACTTCGCTAGTGATTTTGGTTTGGTTTACAGAACAGTCACCTGTCAGATCTTCATATAGCTCCTTCATCACTGTCCCTATATTAAATTTCTTAGGATGTTCAAAGATTCGACCATAATGATCCGTAAACTTTCTTTTCATAGCCCTACTATGGTACATTTTCAAATGCTTTTCTTCAATTGTTTTACAAAGAGCAACAGATTTAGACGTATCTCTGTTAGCGGCAGTGTTAGGCACTTTCCATATGAACCAAATTTTTTGATTCCCTTGTGTACACGAGAGTATTTCGTTCATATGTTAACGGTAATGTTAAATCACTAATATATTTTGATTTGAGTTTTATATCATAAGGAGCAAATTCATCAATGCACACTGGTTCATAGTCTAGTTTTACTAGAAGTTTATTTTCAAGTTCTCTGTATCTTTGAATTAAAGAATTCAAACACACTATAGTTATCAAGAGATCTCGCTAGATCAGAGATAGATTGACAGAAATTACAAAATCTTTCCAATTGAAAAGCTGGAATCAAGGATATTTCAAACAGTTTGTTGGAATACTCATGTATAGTACTTTGTTTCAACTGTTTTACAGCATGCTTGCTTTGTTGAGGTTGGTTATATGTTTGTGAAGACAAGTTCATAGGATCAGTTACAAAGTTTTTAACAAAATACTCAGGTATTTGTGAGAATTTATGTAAATGTGGCAAAATATAATATAGTACTGTTGTTAATACATTTACACATGTTGTGCCCTGAACAATAGTTGAAGGCGTAAAAAACAAATTATCCCTCTCCATAACACTGACAATGTCATTAAATAACCCAAAGTTAGAGTGGTTCATACTCAATTTTTTAACAACAAACACACACTATTTCGGGATTATTTTAACATTATATGATAAGACTTAACATAAAAACTTCATTTATCAACAATGGAAGTCTGACAACATTTGATTTTTGAGGATATAACCATTTGCAAATATGTTATAAATGCCTCAAAATCTACCCGTCTTCCATAATCAAGGCAGATAACTCTTAGTAAGAATAAGAGTTATGTCCCTTGGTCGCGGTAAAAATGGTACGGAAGCCCCTGAAACGAAATTTCATTATCGCAGTCGGAAAACATCGTTTATTTCCTTGCTGCGAAGTAACAGAATACACTCTATGAGACGATTGAATTTAACATGTGTACGCATGCGTAAACGCTTAGTTGTTTTAACAATATATCCACGCCTTCACATGTCTTAATATTAACTGTTTATAATGCTACAGTGAAAATTAAAATACACGTTTAGCTGGATATGAAACGATCGACATTCGACATGAATTGTTTAAAGATTAGCCAAACATATGTATTAAAAAGAACAGTGCTTTCATTTCTGTATACCCACAGACACCGGGTCTGTTTAAAATGGCATGTTATATACAGACGGAGCGAGAGAGAGACGTCTATAAATCTAATAATATAACACTTTAATGTTAATCCCAAAGATAAATAAATATATTGGGCAGCATGATATTTGTTATGAAAAATAAATTGTCGGATGAAGTACGAGGAAAATATAATGGCATGTAATACGGAGATTGAGGGATAAAGACCTCTATAAATCTATTAATTTAACACTTAATTTTTTGTCCCACAGAAAAATAAATATATTGTGCCGTATGATGTTTGTTATGAAAAAAAAAAACACATTGCCGGATAAAGTATGGGGACGATTACAAATACAATAAAGATAGAGATTCAGGGAGATTTGAATTCGAATTTGGTATAGTGGGGAGTGGTAAATGCAACATAAAAGATAATATATTAACAACAAATTCAAAATTAGGACCACGTTCTCTCGTGTGGTATGCTAGCATTTACACTCTAATATTTATCACTGAGAAGTAGTAAGAGTGAGATTTGTACGTTTAGGGCATAGATATCTCCCGATTTGGTAAATTTCTATGAATATCGGTAAAATTCTAATTATCGCAACAAATCTAATACGAAGGGGCTAAAATCTGTAGGTACGGTGTGTTAATTAACAGGGGTGAAAATCTCGGCGACAGTGTGTTTTCTGTACCGGTGTGTTAATTAACGAACGGGTTAAAAACGACTGACACGGTGTGTATTCTTTGTTTGGTGAGTTTTCTCGAAAGTGTGTTATAACTGCACCAAAGGTGTTTTATCAAGGACCAACAGGCTTTATCTGACGCGTAGGTGTTAAATCCAATTTACCGTGCGATTTCTTGTTTCCGTGTGTTTTAAGCAGATCGGTCTTTGTTAAGTGTAGGTCTTTATACATGGATTTATACGTGCTGTAGTTACATTTGTTCGTTCTTATACGTATTTCATTTCTTGGTGAATACTACATGTTTTATACTTCGTACCATAGTCGGGCTGCAATTATTTATATATTTGTCTTTTTTGTGGGTTTAATTTGTTTATATATTATCGTGCGTACCACTGAAGTATAAATGCACGTTATTTACCGATAACCGGACCAGCCTCCATTGATATCAGACTAACGAATCTGTTTCGAAAACCAAGTTTATAAATATAAAATCGAGCAATTGATGAAAAACTATTGGTTTCGTCATGTCTATATTTACTACATGTGGGCGTTTTAATGCATAAATGTATTGTTTCTTACCTGGGTTGTAAAAAGGACTATCCAAGAAAAATTTAATTTCCACATATATATCAAATAATAATTCACATATCAAATAACACTAATGCAAATAGGGACATGCGCCGGCGGTGATATTGTCCATTGACCTTTGACTTAATATGGAAATAGAGGCTTTACAAGAACAGCTAATTTTAAACACTTGTTAATATTTCTATTGTTTACGATTGTATGAATTAGCTTTATTATTTTTCTCCCGGTACTAATAAACTATGGGTCAAGTGGATCCAATTTTTATTATGTGATTTATCAACGTGATGACAGATCGAGAGCATGGGCTCCATGTATCTATTTATAAAAGCATGCAATCACCTTTGGGAATCAGCTTCCAGTCTAAAACGACTTTAAAATCTCTTTTGTTATTTCGGCCGCTTTATTTGAAAAGATTTTCATAATATGCCGTAGTAATTTGTCATTTTGTTTTTATTGTTAATTCTGTTTAATTGTGAACATTTCGAAATCTAAATATTTAATATTTATTCTTGGGTACGGGTTTAGAATAGTGTTATAGCATGATTTATTTGTTAAAGATCTGTTAATTCTGAAACAACAATTTATTGCTGTAGTGATCAATTTCAACATTTTCACTATAGATGTATTCTAAAGTCATAGTTTTAAACTTAAATAGCTTCATTTACAATATTTCCGGCCATATATTATGCTAAATTGAGTCCCATGTCATAAGTCTTCAACTTTTAGAACCGTCCATAGCACACATTATGTCCAGAATTTGACGTTTTAACAGCTTAATTAATAAATTTGTTAAAGAAAACTATTTCAGAACAACAATAATTTCTTATACACCTTTGATGTAATTAATTGTTCGTTTGACAAATTACGGTTTTGAAATAGGATACACAACACATCTATATTAATTTACAGGGTCATATTTTGAATTTTAATAAACCAAGGTTCATTCAAGAAAATTATTGTTGTGTTCTGATAAATTAAGTGTACCTGGGCCCTGTTTCTCAAAATCTTAACTAAGATAAAACACATTCACTAAAATTGTTGAGCTGGGGCAATAATTAATTTATTACCCCTAATAAAGTCTGACAATTAACAGTTGTTATATAACATCTAGGTCAACGGTGATCCAATGGTGTTCAGCGAAGCGTACTTCCTGCTCTGATGGCAGTTTGTGTTGTAATATTATGTGACTTGGAAATACGTTTAATAATTTAACAAATTCAAGAAGAAGAAGAAGAACAACCAAAGGCATCAAATTTTCGCATACATGTATTTCCAATACGACAATTTTTTTGTTTTGAAATATACTGTAGAAAAATAACTTAGTCCTCTAACTTAAGTACCACATGATAATAATGTAATAGTTAGTATTTCATTGTATTTAAATCTTATAATCCCTCTTGTTGTTTTCAAGTACCGTGAATGTATCGGAATCGAAATCCCAGATAGGATATACATTTTGATATTATATGTAAGATATGCTTACAATTATACTCAGTTTTGATATTATTTGTAAGATATGCTTACAATTATACTCATAGAGAATTTTGGCGCTGGTAAATGTAGCAAATGGTGGACCACCTTATTCTCACTCGATAATCGTCGCTATTTGATTCATTCTTGCATTTCCCATCAATGGTGATAGTACAATTTGAAAAATAATATCCGATTAGTCATGTTTGTATATTTTACAAGCCGTATGAAGCCACGGCTTAACTATCAAAATAATTCATTTTCTTCGAAAAGAATTGACGGCCTTTTTGAATATTTCCTTCTAGCTCACTGTTAAATTCCACTTGTTGACCATGTTTCTTTTGAATCGCCCTAATATTACACAAAATATCATTATGGGAGTAGAGCTAATACGCATAGAAGCGAATGCTTCGGCCCATATCAACTGCCAATTAAAGAAAAAATAAATAAAGCAGATAATTTATACGTTACAATTTAATTAAAACGTTTAATATATGAAGGCATATGCATATCAATAATGTAATAATAAATAATGGTATTGCTTGTACCTTTGTCTTGTCTATTTTACTTGTGTGTTTGAACATTTCTCTGATTATAATAGAATCGCTTGGGCTGTTTTTGTTTTTTTTTTTCATTTGAGATACTAACCGAAATTTCCTATGAGAAACAAAATAAATTGTATACATGTTGATAAAATATCAAGCTTTATTCAATTGAGATGATAGAGAAGTAAAACATACATTTATGTCATTGCAATAAGACCAACACTGAACAGACCATAGTATGTCATTCTTGAATTAAGTGTAACAGGTAAAAAGAGTCACACTCCATCCAACTATTTCAGGAAATCCATTAACAGTGTCGCCTTTCGGTCTGAGATCAAAGGGGGTCTGAGATCAAAGGGCAATATTTCGTGTGAAAAGCGTGCTCTCCTGATAGTATAAATTCTATAATAAGGATGAGACTGAATCCACTATTAAGTGATGTGTTTAAATTTAGCCGTTCTCGTAAAACCCATATTTCCATAGGCCGGAATTGTGTACGCAAAGACAAGCTTGTTACACAAAGTGTGATGGAATCAGAGCATACCAGAAGATGTTCGACGATCAGCTCCACGTGTTGGAGGCGGACGTGAGTTCCTATTATTAGACATGATTAGTGTTATTTGGTATGTGATTTATCTATTGTTATATAGATAAAAAAGACAAATATATAAATAATTGCAGCCCAACTATGGTACGAAGTATAAAACACGTAGTATTCACCAAGAAATGAAATACGTATGAGAACGAACATCTAACTACAGCACGTATAAATCCATGTATAAAGACCTACACTTAACAAAGACCGATCTGCTTAAAACACACGGAAACAAGAAATCGCACGGTAAATTGGATTTAACACCTACGCGTCAGATAAAGACTGTTGGTCCTTGATAAAACACCTTTGGTGCAGTTATAACACACTTTCGAGAAAACTCACCAAACAAAGAATACACACCGTGTCAGTCGTTTTTAACCCGTTCGTTAATTAACACACCGGTACAGAAAACGCACCATCGCCGAGATTTTCACCCCTAGCGATAATTATATCACCACTCAGTCAATTTCTCACCCCTGTTAATTAACACACCGTACCTACAGATTTTAGCCTCTTCGTATTAGATTTGTTGCGATAATTAGAATTTTACCGATATTCATAGAAATTTATCAAATCGGGAGATATCTATGCCCTAAACGTACAAATCTCACCTTTACTACTTCTCAGTGTATGCTGTTATCTGTTCTATTTCGTACAAAGCGCTCAATAACATTTACCAAAACACATTTCATCGTGACCAACGCCCCCTGAATGTATATGTCTGTATGTTAGAGCTGCATTTGCTACCGAATGTTGTCTTTTGCAACATCATTAAATCATAAACATGTACTTATACAGTATAACCATATATCTGTCTGTTCAGATATTTTTTATAACAATCAATGTTATCATGTCAGCTATTATACCACAGAAATACAAGTTTCCCAAAGTTGATTTAAGTTGAAATTAAATTAATCTATTAATTGTAATCGCCTGTACACACAACCTATTTAAATTGAACATTATTTGTCAAACAATAAATTGTAAAATTTAATTAACAAACCTTATTCTTGACTATATAGTTCCTGGAACAAAAGGATTTACTACAAACCAATAAATAAAAAAGATGATCGTTCAAAACGCCAGTTGATAATATCCTCTTCTTTATCAAACAATAAAATGTAAAATTAAATTAACAAACATTGTTCACAATATTTCCTGGAACAAAAGGATTTACAACAAACTAATAAATTAATAAATATGCACAGTTAAAATGAACCAGAAAACAACAGAAACTGTAAATAGAGGGTATTAAATAATTAAAACGTATTCACTTTGTCAGAATGTCTGTCTGCTGGGACATCTGGAATGAAGAATAAAATGGACATAGAAATAAAAAAAAATCAATTAACTGCATTTCATAACCGCTAAGAAAGAGGCATTGTAAACTTCTTCCAAATAAGTAGGGTGAGCCATACAAATATTTTTTTCTAAATTTGCCTTTAAATTTGGAACAAAACGTTCCTTACCCGCCGAAGAAAAATAAAAAAGTGATTTATCAGAAATTGGCTGATTCATGACGTATCTACGAAATCGGGGCTGTGCTTTCAATGCCTCTTTTGTTTACCCGAGTGACGAAAACTTTGAAAGCCCATCATCCATTCCTTCTTTATTTATCCAAAGTCCCATCCCGGCAATTTCTGCTGTTAGGCGCTCTTTTTTCCTAATCTCAAGTTGTCCCCTTTCTTTTAATTTATCCCTTTTCGCCAAAAAAACCTCTAACCGTTTTCTCTCAATCTCTTCGCGCCTTTGTCTAAATTTAGAAAGTTGGTTTTTCGTTATAATCCGAGCATCCATTATGACCAAATTACGTCTATCAGGAGAAAGAGTTTTAAGCCATTCGTTAGATTTATTCATTTTATATAAAATGGATGCTTCCTTGCCAAAAGTATTAGACGAGGGCGCAATCCTCATTAATCTATCGAGATGACTGAACACGGTTTCCGGCAGTTTGTTGTGAGGCATGGCAGAACCCGAACATGAAGGATTAAAGTCATCTCAATACTCAAGTAAAATATTTGAAATGTACTTTTTAAACTCGACAAAGAGGATTTAAAAAAAATGGATGAGGGTTGAATTAATATCGGAATTAAAATCTAATTTTTTTAAGTGATCAAGGACCGGATCGTTTTCAATTTTAATCAGAGATTCAAACAGGTGTGATTTATTTACCTTCTGCAAAGTCATGTAAATTTGTGGTTTCAAAAAAATCATGTAATTTTTTATAAATATGTTTCATATCAAGAGCATTAAAACCGCTTTCTAATATGTGCCACAGTGGAGCAGTTATTAGTTTATTTATGGCTACAGAATAATTAAATAAGATACTATGATTATGAAAGTAATTTACACCAAGTTACCGAAAAGTGTCTGGAAAATAAAGACTACCACTTAAAAAGTTTGTTTCGGTTATTTTCCGGTCTCAAATAGTTCTGCGTATTTAGAGCTAGCAAATATTTATTTCCTAAAGTAAATAGAGCGCCACGTAAACGAAGGTTGTAACGACCAAATAAAAAAAAATCCCAAAATGCTGCAATGAGTTTATCTTGCCATGCTCATGGATTAAAAAGTTAGAAATGAAACGAAGCTATTACAGCTAGCTCTGTACCGAAATCGCCAAAAAAAAACAAATCAAAAATTAAACCAAAGAGTTGTAATCGAAATTTTTGCTCACGTTCGCTATTAAATAAACACGAAAGTCGAAGCGCGTAATGAGTGTATTTTTACTTGGCTTCATATACCAATACATGTTTGTATAATACCACGTGGAAAGCTATTTGTGACGTATATTTGCTGCGACCTCCAAAATCACGTGCGCGGGACTAAACATTGCTCACTTCAGAAAATATCCCCGATGATGCAGTCAGGCAGAGACCTGTGCATGTTTATATAAGGACAAATAAGTGACCATTGAACCACTCTACCAAAGTCTCCTCGACAATTTTGTTTTCTGTCAGGAAATTTTTTATCTTTGTGATGACCGGATTGCATGAGAATTTGGAAAGCGTCTTGACTATTTGTAGATCTATTATTACTATTTTCCATATGCTTGGCAGAACTACTACTTATTGTCATATTCATCACATACATGTACATATTTACTGTTTTCTTTATCATTTTTTTTGTTCAAAGTCAGTTCAATTTGCACAAACTTGCCAAATTCATCTGTGACTTGACTATCGTTTAGATTTGACGAAATTTGAATCATACTTTGATCGCTCCTCGACTTTCTGACGAAAAAAGCATGCACGCAGTCATTCGTTATATTTTCAGGCAAAGGTTGTTTAAACATTTGATTTGGAATAAAAAGTTCTGTGTCTGTCTTTTGAACAAGACTTTCGAACGATATCGATGAACTTGAAAGTATAAGGAATCCCCACTACACTCCAATCTAAATATATAAATGCTTTCTCGCATATTTTAAGGGAAACAATCGTAGTCGATGATGAGGTAGACCCTCCGCCAGACCCAGCCATGATGATGAATATTACCGGCACGAGTGAGAGCGGACGTTTTTTATTGGTCTAGATTCCAGGGATTCCCAGTATTTCACTCATACGGCTAATGAAAAACAGTATACCTTACGGCCGTGTTAAGAAGTTTTAGTCGGTTGCCATGCATTATATACAAAGCTATTTTTCATTTGGCTGTGAACGCATCAAATTTACAGCTCTCATCCAATGAAATCTATTGTTATATCTCTCTATATTAAACACGACAACATTCCGATAACTTTTGTTTAGCGGGTAAATATCAATAAACGGGACATTATGCGGTAAATTATTTCTAAAATAATTGTTATAAATGATGAAAACAACCAAATAAAACTTCAAAATTTTTTGTGTTGGAAAGCAGTGCGGCCGAAAATAGCCCCCTCGATCCTAGTTCCAATTCAACACCGCCTAAAATATTGCGATTATTATTAGCAGCAAGGTTTCTAGTGGAAATGCTGCAGGGAGTTGGGGAGCGTAAATAAGGTGGTCTGGAACCGAATTTGGGCACTAAAGGGGGATAACTCCTCTTGGGCTTGATATTTTTATTTACAGAAAAACCGTACCAATCCACAAGTTCCTGAATCGTGTATCGCGTACAACAAGTATCCTGATATATTCACAACTTTAAAAACTAAGTACCGGTATTAATAACTATTCTCAACGTGGAACTAGTAAAACTTGTAACTTCAATGTACATTTTTAAATATTAAATATTGTATTAATTATTATATATATTAATGTAATAAAGTTTGTGTTGTTCTTAATTGAAGTACTCTGTTATCTGTTCGTGTCTGGGTTATTGCAGAGGGTCTTCACATACAGGTACAGAACGCCCGCAAATACGTTGGTTGCCAGCCGGAGGGTTGGTCGCGCAACAATTGGTGTCAGAAGTGGGATATATTGAAGTTCTGTAGTTGGTGAACCCTTTTTCAGACATGAGCTATTCTGAGATTACTTTCAAAGAGCAATCTGTGCCTTGTCATCAGAATTTAAATGATAGTATTGCCTCAAGAGGTTCTAGTATGGAAGACCCTGACTTCACTGTTTTGGATGAGACTGTTGATGACACTTTGTCCGTAGCTGATGTCCTCCAATCTGTGGAGAAACGAATAGAAGCTTCGATTTTTAGAAGTCATGAAAACCTAGAAAAGAGAATAATAAAAATGACTAAAAATATCTTGACAAATTATAATAGAGCAACTGAAAACTCTCTATCACATATGACTTTAGAAATTGAAAAGGTTAGTTCCGAGGTGAATGAATTGAAATCCTCACGACAAACCTGTGGTGCTCCAATACACACCCTACAAAATCCATGCAATGAGTTAACTACAGATATAAACAATAGTTATGGTAAAACTCCAAGGTTAGGCACACAACCTGGTAGTAGTAGTTTGACATGTCAAGATGTACCCACAGAGGGGTTTTATCATTTGAGGGAGACTACTCCAAATAATCATATGCCTGCCCCCACCAAAATGAGACCACCAAGTTACAATGGAAGTGAGGAGCTTGAAGATTATCTTGCCCAGTTTGAAGTCCTATCAGAATTAAATCGCTGAGATTATAAGACTAAGTCCCTATATCTTGCCAGCAGCCTTGACGGAAGTGCAAGGTCCCAGCTAAATGAATTATCCCATGAGCAAAGAAGGGATTATGATAATCTTGTTCAAATATTAAAGGGACTATCCCGATTTGAACAGTCTCAAAAATAAAAATCCGAGTACGTATGAAATTTAAGCACCAAAATATAGAGGAGTGGTGTATTTAGCTTGTCTCAAAATTTCAGCTCAAAATATTGAGTCGTGTGGACGTGAACGTCAAAACTGCTTATCCGGACACGTAACCCTTTTAAGATTTCGGGTCAATTTTTTCGTCGGGTTACCTGATAATCGATTCCCGTTCCCTTAGAGGTCTATACTGTGAATGACCCACATGTTGTATTTGATAACGAAAGGTAAATTTAACCTACACATTATTTTTATAAAATAAAAGACTGTTTTTATCCAGATACCATATCATACTGCTTGGGATACAGATCCCCATTTCCAGATGAAGACAGACAGGTTTAAGTTGTTCGAAAACGTATAACATATACTGAGTTAGTTGCTCGGCCCTAAGGTAGAGGATTTTAAGCTATTTTAACACAAAAATAAGCAGTTTTATTCTCCAAAATATTATCGGGATTGGCCCTTTAAACCTTAGATTTGGCTCAACCAATAGGGCTGAAATATTTAAGGCCACCCTTCAGATTAGAACCAAGCAGAGAAATGAAAGTATATCTGATCTTGCTCAGTCGATCAAGAACCCTCGCAAAGGATTATTTTATAGATGCTTTACCAGATACCGATATGAGGCTTTGACTTCGTGTAGCCAGAGTCAACATATAGGTGTAGCTGAGCTGTTAGCTGTACAGCTGGAGGCTTTTAGAATGGCAGACCGACAGAAGACACATCGGGTTCATGCAGTCGGACAATCTAAGGAACAAAACCTGTCTGGAGATTGTCATGAACAGACAAAATTCAATGACGTTGTCCAGGGTTTGCGACAGGATATGCAGCTTCTAACAAAACATCTGCAGCGATTGTCCGCTTCTCACTTACAATCTGAAAGAAATAGAATAAATGATTACCAAAATAATTCATATCAAAACGGCAATGCCTACAATAGGAATTTAAGGCCTTGGAGAGGGAATCAGAGACCAGTGAAACGGGCAGACGTCGATTTCGGAGACCAGACCTTGACGAGAACAGAGACCAACCAGGTCTCAATAAGGGCCTCAAAATATGGAGATGAGGGACTGTTTGTGCCAACACTAATTGAGGGTCTACCTGTCACAATGCTAGTGGACACTGGGGCCAATATTACAGTTTTAAATAGGGAAGTGTTGGACAAGTTGTCTCAAAAGTCCTCGTTTATAAAACTTTTGCCAGTTAACTTGAGCATGATAACTGCAACTGGAGAGTTGTCTCCCTTTCATGGAAAAACACACTTGAAAATAAAATTAGGGAAAAGTAATGTCACTCAAGAAGTTTATGTTACTGACATTCAAAACGATGGCATTTTGGGTTTAGATTTTTTAACAAATATAGGGGGAGATGTAATTCTCAGTAAGAATTGTTTAAATGTTAAAGCAGAGGAAATTTCTTGTTACCTCTTCTCAGCTGATGCAGAGCCAAAAGTGTGCAGGCTTGCTGTAGCTGAAGACACAGTTGTTCCCCCTGAAACAGAGATTATTGTTTCAGGAAAATTCATTGATCCTGTGATTAATATGAAAAAAGGAATTATAGAACCTTTGCCAGGGTTTACTAAAAAGACAGGACTATTACTAGCTAAATGCTTTGTGAATACCAGGGGAGGGAATATTCCTCTACGTATTTTAAATGTAACAGACCAACCTTGTAAGATTTATAAGAACACAGTAGCGGCTCAATGTGAAGTTGCTTAGGAAATTGTTAAAGTTGAACAGGATAATTCTGTTCAACCAGTATACAATGTGACTAAAACTCACATATTACCTGATCATGTCATGGAAGTGCTTGATAGAAGTATACCAAATCTGAACGATTCTGAAAAAGAAAAATTAAAGAATCTATTAATTAAACATAGTGATTTATTCTCTAAAAATTCCTTAGATATAGGAGGGACAAATCTTGTGGAACATAAAATAAACACAGGTAATGCCATGCCAATAAAGCAGCCGCCCAGACGTATACCACTGGCTAAACTTCAGGAAGCCAGGGAAGAAATAGAGAAAATGGCCAAACAGGGGATCATCTCTCCCTCAATCAGTCCTTGGTCATCCCCGGTGGTTTTAGTAAAGAAGAAGGATAACAGTACTAGATTTTGTGTTGATTACCGCAAGCTTAATGATGTGACTGTTAAAGACTCCCACCCCCTTCCCAGGATAGACGATACCTTGGATGCACTGTCTGGAGCAAAACTGTTTTCCACGCTTGATCTTAAAAGTGGATACCATCAAGTAAAATTAGCTGAGAGTGACAAAGAGAAATCAGCTTTTTCAGTGTATGGTAGTGGCTTGTGGGAGTTCAATGTAATGAGTTTTAGGCTTTGTAATGCCCCTGGCAGTTTTGAAAGATTGATGGAGAGGGTGCTAAAAGGCTTATCCTGGCAAATCTGTCTGGTCTACCTTGATGACATAATAGTATATTCGAAGTCGTTCGAACAACACCTTGCAAATTTAACTAAGGTTTTTGAGTGCCTGAAACAGGCTAACCTAAAGCTAAATCCAAAAGAATGTCATCTAATGAAAGAAAAAGTTACTTATCTTGGGCACATTGTTAGTACAGAGGGTATTGCAACTGATCCTGCCAAAACCGAGGCTGTGAAAAAAACTGGCCGGTGCCTGAAAATGTAAAACAAATTAGAAGCTATCTGGGACTTTGCTCCTATTACAGGAGATTTGTTAAGGGGTTTGCTGATATAGCAAGGCCATTACATAAACTCACAAAGAAAACAAGGCCATTTCAATGGTCCGAGGAGTGTTATTTTGCCTTTCAAAGGTTGCGGACAGCGCTTAGAGTCGCCAGTTCTCGCCTATCACAATGACAAGTTCAGAATAGATTGTGATGCTAGCAATGAAGGATTGGGATCTGTACTCTCCCAGGTGCAATATGGTACAGAAAGAGTTATTTGTTTTTACAGTAAAGCTTTCTCTTAAGCCGAAAGAAAGTATTGTGTAACTAGAAGGGAACTTCTAGCTATGATAACATCAATTAAAAACTTTCACCATTATTTGTATGGAAGAAAATTTCTAATGCGAACAGACCATAGAGCGTTGAGATGGTTGTTTAATTTCAAAAATCCTTAGCTGCCTATGATTTTGAAATTGAGTACCGTCCTGGCAGAATCCACTCTAATGCTGATGCACTGTCAAGGCGACCATGCTTCGAACGTAACTGTTCGAAATGCTCTTCTGCCGAAGAGAGATATGGGTAATTTAGTCATGTTCAAAATGACTTAACCCCAATGGAAGATGTTGCACCAAAGCTGGTGCGAGCAAATAATGAAAATGCAAAACCTACCACTGACATATATCAATCCGGATGGTTGGCATTGGCACTACTGATATCATTAATATGCCTTCTACCTTTTATCAACAGGACCATTCATCTGGCTTTGAGTATCCTCTGAATAATGTTGATATTTCTACAAAACAGAGAGAAGATAATATTTTAGCCCAGGTCATTGACTGGAAGGAAATGAATAGAAAACCTCCATGAGAGGAAATTGCTAATAAAGATATATCTGTTATATACTATTGGCACCGTTTTGAGTCTTTTGTTTTACAGGGGGAGATGTTATATCGATCTTGGGAAAAAGAAACAGGAGATTTGACGTATCTCCTTGTTCTACCTTCTTGCTTAAAGAAACTAGCCTTTGAACACTTACATGACTCGCTGACTGGTGGGCATTTAGGGGTCAAGATAACCTTGTACAAATTGAGGTCTCGCTTTTCGTGGTATGGCATGAGATCTGATGTAAAATATTGGGTAAATTGCTGTGACATTTGTTCGTCAAGGAAAAGACCGGCGCATAAACCTAAGGCCCCTCTGAAATTATATTGTGTAGGAGCTCCCATGGAAAGAATTGCCATGGATATCATGGGACCTTTGCCACTGACCCTCCTAGTTGTGGGCGATTATTTCACTAAGTACACAGATGCGTATCCTATCAAAGATACAACTGCTCTCACAGTTGCTGATACCCTGATAGAAAGATTTGTAACTCATTTCGGTGTGCCTCTTTCACTGCACACAGATCAAGGGTCGAACTTGGCTCCAAGGTATTTGCCTCTATGTGTCAAACCTTGGGAATTCACAAGACTCGAACTACCCCTTTTCGCCCACAATCTGACGGAATGATTGAGAGGGCGAACCAAACAATAAAAAATATGCTTAGCGCCTTTGTAAATGAAAACCAAAATAATTGGGATAAATACTTACCTATGATAATAATGGCTTATCGTTCATCCATTCATGAATCAACTGGTGTTTCCCCAAATAAAATGATGTATGGAAGAGAGATAACTCTTCCTGTTGATTTGGTTTTTGGCACACCTGAAATGATAAATATAGAAAATTATTCATTAGATTTTAATTATGCATATGAATTACAACAAAAAATGTATAGAATACATAATTTTGCAAGAGGCCGTCTAAATACGGCGGGAGCAAGTATGAAAAGAAACTATGATAAAAAGTTAGCTCATAATAGTTATGAGGTTGGAACTCCAGTATGGGTTCACAACCCCAAGCTGAGGAAAGGTTTGAGTAGAAAATTGTAAAGGGATTGGCAAGGCCCATATATTTTCACCCAGATAATTAATAGCGTAATTTACCGGGTACAAGGATTTTCCCCGAGCTAAACCCAAAATAGTTCATCATTACAAACTAAAACCATATGAGGGTAACTCTCCCCCAACATGGCACAGAGTTAGATATCTGTAATTTATTTATTGTATATAAAGATGTAATATTAATGATTATTAATTGACAACTTTTCACTTACCTGTATGTTTTCACTCGCCTGTATATACTACCATTTTGTATGAGACTTTATCTTTCATTTAAGGTAACTACTTACACCTGCCGTGTATGTGGGGACTACACTTTGGAGAGAAAATCTGCTGGAAAGCGGCACCTGATTGAGCAACACAGTGGCATTGGATTTAGGTGTCTGCTCTGTAAGAAAGTTTTTATGAGGGGCCAGCAGAGGCACCGAGATTGCACCGGGGGAGATGGCTCGGCACCGTACGAGCCCTTCAATCGCATAACCGGGGATTGTGGCCAGATTGTAGAGGAGGCCTTGTCTCGTTTCATGACCACGATTGACGAGAAGATCCTACCAATACAGGAGAGGCAAATGACTCCATCTACGGAAAAGAGGAAGCGTGACAGCCCTCCTCCACTGTCCACCAGCATCAGGATAAAAAGCCGGAATGAAATGAAATGTGGTTTTATGGCACGTCAGCTCCAACCGGGCTATATTGCGCCAAACATATGGTGAAAATTACAAGACAGGCTAAACTATATCACAGAAAAACATTATATGCATAAATAAAAACAATATCACAGTTAATAAAATTAAAAATAAAATACAACTTTTATGCATATAAATAATAAATACAAAAATGAAATGATATATATATATATATATATATATATATATATATATATACAATTAAAATTTATTATAAAAACCTGTCTCCTTTAAAAAGTCTAACACTTTACCATATAAACCCGGTTGGGCAAACATGTGATGTAGTGACTGACAAATAAAAAGCCGAACACCATCAGTCCCTGTAGCTCTTTCAGTCCTCCCCCAGGAAGTTACAACAAGACAACAGTGACACATTGTCTCTCTACGCAGAAGGTGTTTCAACTTTAGATGAAGACATGGGGTTCGAGGAATATATTCCACAAACCATACCAAACCTGCCATCCGAGGAGGAACCAATGCCACACCCTTGCCCAGTTGTAACCAAAGCTACATTAATGCAGTTGAATCGTATCGTGTTGAATGTTGGGGGAACCAAATATGATACCACCCAGGAGACGCTGTTAAGTGTCCCCAACAGTTTTTTTACATTTCTTTTCAGGGTTGAACCCACTGCCTCCGCCCCTATCACGTATTTTATTGATAGGGACCCAGCTCATTTCCGACATGTGCTGAATCATTTGCGCCGTGGGGGTGTTTCAAGGCCCCAAACCCTCCCCAAGGAACCCCGGTTCTTGGAGGAGCTCATTATTGAAGGTGAATTTTTCATTCTTCCAAAACTTGTTCAAATAGCCCATGCCCGTTTAGCCATGCTCAAAGATGAGTGACAGTTGACCTTACTGCCTACCTGTTTGGGGACCAAACCCGGATTGAGAGGAGGGCTGTTACGGTCCGGGAACACACCCATCATATTATATGTTTTATTATTAAATTATATATTGTTTCACTGGGAACATACCCATGTAGTGCATTATTTGTTATAAAGTATTTGTAATAGAACGTGCCTTTCTTTGTTAATGGATTCACTGGTTTGTTTACCTTTACGAACTTGTTCTCCCCCGCATCACAAATGGACTGTGCCATTTTGTTCCACGCTGTTTTCTTCGCCGACTGCAAGTAGCCGATAATCCCTTATAGCTCCGTTCAAATGAAGTGTCATGAAGCAATGAGTGCATGGGCTACAGTATTAAACCCAATTATCGATATCTGCTTATAAATAAATATATTTCTGCCTATATTTCTGCGTATTTTCGATTGAAACATCGACGAGCTATCCGTCCGCCAAACGGCAAGCGCTCGACTGTTGGTCATGTGATACTACGTTGGGGGTTAATATGACGTCAAAATTTGGTGACATATTATGGCGCGCTGTACGAATCATTCCTGTTAGTTGGCCTTCGCAATTCACTGTACAGTCAAGTTGGGTTTTTTTTGGAGTCTTGGGAATATGGCTCAAGCTTCCTGCAATATGCCTTCACTGGTAAGGAATTAATTGTATTGTAATAGGTTGTTTAACCTGTGCCTGTTGGGGAGATCCCAATTAAGCTTCTTGTGATTTATAATAATAATTTCGTTGTTTACTGACATTATTACCGTGCCTTTGACTTTGTCTTTTGACCTCCAAGTCTAACTGTGAGTTGATGTTTGGCTTTGGCTCCATACATTTACACACCTATCTTGCCCTTTTTAGCCAAGGTGTTTTGCAATATTAACATATAGAACATTGAGATATAATTGATTAACCAGCTTTGCCTGTAGAACCTAAAGTGGTATTACAATCAGTCATTGGTACTACAAAACCTGGTGTTTCGAACCAAATCGGGTGCGTGCCTGAATGATCTGGGTGCCTGGCACCGAATCTGGTGTTTTGAACCTAATCCGGTGCACAAGATATAAACCTGATTATTAATGTTACATAAGATATTGCGATTATTATTAGCAGCAACTTTTCTAGCGGCAATGCTGCAGGGAGTTGGGGAGCGTAAATATGGTGATCTTGAACTGAATTTGGGCACTAAAGGGGGATAACTCCTCTTTGGCTTGATATTTTTATTTACAGGAAAACCGTACCAATCCAGAAGTTCCTGAATCATGTATCGCGTACACCAAGTATCCTGATATATTCACAACTTTAAAAACTAAGTACCGGTACTAATAACTATTCTCAACGTGGAACTAGTAAAACTTTTAACTTCAATGTACATTTTTAGATATTAATTATTAAATATTGTATTATTATATATATTTATGTAATAAAGTTTGTGTTGTTCTTAATTGAAGTACTGTTATCTGTTCGTGTCTGGGTTATTGCAGGGGGTCTTCACGCACAGCTACAGAACGCCCGCAAATACGTTGGTTGCCAGCCGAAGGGTTGGTCGCGCAACAATATTTTGTTCATAGTATCATATCACATTTGTCAGTTACAGATGTCAAACTACGCGAAATATGTGAAGCTACAAAGACTGAATTACATGATCTACAAAAGGTTATTGTTTCAGGGTTTCCAGATAGTAAATGGCAATTACCTGCTAATATTAGTGAATACTGGCAGTGCAGAGATGAACTTTCTGTATCAGACGAACTTGTCTTGAAAGGCGAAACCATTGTTATTCCACCATGTCTTAGAAGAGAAATGTTGAAACGTGTTCATGTAGGACATTTAGGTATTGAAAAATGTCGTAAACTGGCTCGCGATGTGATGTTTTGGCCCGGCATCAGTCAGAATATTTCTGACATGGTTTCTAAATGCGAAGTTTGTTTAGAAAACAGATTATCCAACCAGAAAGAGCCGATGATTCCATCCAGGATACCAAGTTCGTGTCAAAAGCATTATTTTGATTTGGGCACTAAAGGGGGATAACTCCTCTTTGGCTTGACATTTTTATTTACAGGAAAACCGTACCAATCCAGAAGTTCCTGAATCGTGTATCAAGTACACCAAGTATCCTGATATATTCACAACTTTAAAAACTAAGTACCGGTACTAATAACTATTCTCAACTTGGAACTAGTAAAACTTTTAACTTCAATGTACATTTTTTGATATTAATTATTAAATATTGTATTATTATATATATACTATTCAAAAAAAGTAGGGGATATTTGATTTTGGGGGCATAATACTAAAATATGCAAATGACTACGAAAAAAGTCACTATAGAACCTAACAGAAGAAACATTTCCAGTTACATGTGACGCCCAAACGCACCAATAGCTACCGCATGGAATGCAGGTGATGCTTGGGATCATCATGGGGGTCCAACCCAAGATTTGCACAACTCTGACTTTGAATGTTACAGTCATTGTGGCATTGAATTCCAGGGTGGAAACATCAGTTTAATTGTTTTAGTGACCAGAAAACAAATTTTGATATGCGTCGGCTTACCCAAAATGAAAGGTTACGTGCCCTTGGCATGCTACAGATCGGCACAACACAGGCGGTTGGGGCGCGGACGATGAATGTTTCTCAGTCTGTCATAAGCAGGCTATGGTCCAGATACCGTGATACACAATCTGTACAGGACAGACCACGCTCAGGTCGACCAAGGGCGACAACTCAAGCCCAGGATCGATTTATCCGTACCTTGGCCTTGAGAAATCGTGTCATCACAGCAAATCAGATCAGCGCTCGTCTTCAAACAGACACTGGTGTGAGAGTGAGTGGCCAGACGATTCGGAATCGACTGCATAGGGGTCACCTTCGCGCCCGACGTCCTCGCGTGATCCCTTGTTTGAGAGATCATCACATTCAGGCAAGACGTCGTTGATGTAGGGATTGTCAACACTGGGATAATCGACGCTGGAGCAATGTGATGTTTTCAGATGAGTCAAGGTTCATTGTTGATTTTTTGGACAGACGTAGGAGGGTGTGGCGTCGTCGAAACGAGCGCTTCCAAGACGTTAACGTCATCAGACATGATCGATTTGGGGGTGGTTCTGTTATGGTGTGGGGAGGCATCACTGTTGCTGGAAGAACGGCTTTACATGTTGTTGCAGGGCGTGTTACAGGCCAGTACTACGGGGACAACATCTTGGCAGTCCATGTTGTGCCGTTCGCACGACGTCATGGCCGCCGTTTCATCTTCCAGGATGACAACGCAAGATGTCACAGGGCCAGAATCGTTACAGGTTACCTCCAACAACAGAACATCACCGCATTACCTTGGCCAGCACTGAGTCCCGACCTCTCCCCCATCGAGCATGTCTGGGACATGCTTGGACAGAGGTTACGTCAACGTCAACAACATCCTGCCAATGTCCAAGAACTTGCTGCTGCGTTGCAACAGGAATGGGACAATCTGGACCAAAATGACCTTAGACGTCTCATTAGGAGTATGCCACGTCGGATCAATGCTTATTTGGCAAACAGAGGAGGATTTACCCGTTACTGACTTGGTTGTGATGCTGTGGTAACTTTGCTGTTTGACCCCGGGTATCATTTTACCCTTATAATGGTCAGTCTGTGCCTTACTTAGTCTAACGATCATTTGGAATAAATCGATGAATGTGAACTTCATTTCATTTTGTCATTTGTTTCTTCGTCAGTTTCATTAGGTGACTTTAATAACACTTAAAAATCAAATATCCCCTACTTTTTTTGAATAGTATATTTATGTAATAAAGTTTGTGTCGTTCTTAATTGAAGTACTGTTATCTGTTCTTGTCTGGGTTATTGCAGGGGGTCTTCACGCACAGCTACAGAACGCCCGCAAATACGTTGGTTGCCAGCCGGAGGGTTGGTCGCGCAACAATATTTTGTTCATAGTATCATATCACATTTGTCGGTTACAGATGTCAAACTAGCCGAAATATGTGAAGCTACAAAGACTGAATTACATGATCTACAAAAGGTTATTGTTTCAGGGTTTCCAGATAGTAAATGGCAATTACCTGCTAATATTAGTGAATACTGGCAGTACAGAGATGAACTTTCTGTATCAGACGAAATTGTCTTGAAAGGCGAAACCATTGTTATTCCACCATGTCTTAGAAGAGAAATGTTGAAACGTGTTCATGTAGGACATTTAGGTATTGAAAAATGTCGTAAACTGGCTCGCAATGTGATGTTTTGGCCCGGCATCAGTCAGAATATTTCTGACATGGTTTCTAAATGCGAAGTTTGTTTAGAAAACGGATTATCCAACCAGAAAGAGCCGATGATTCCATCCAGGATACCAAGTTCGTGTCAAAAGCATTATTTTGATAAACACTCCAAAGATTTGCCAGAACTTTTTGATAATGAATCTATCCGAATGCAGGATGATAATAAGTGGAAACCTGCTTTCGTAGAAAGTCGCCCAGATACGCCAAGATTGTATAACGTCATTATCCAGATGGTTCTAGTTACAGGAGAAATCGTGTAAATCTAATGAAATCTATTAAAACGGAAAACGATATTAATAATATTGATAATCTTAATCTGAATACATGATCTTATCATGTTAAAAATTTATCGACTGGTTTGTAAGCATGTAGCCGATCAGATAGATATGTGCTCGGTTGGTTACGCCTGAGATTCACTCAGTTTTTGCATATGCATCTTGCCTGTACTATGTCACTTGAATAAAAGACATTGCCAAATATGCATCGAGTGATTTTATTGTCTATATTAGTACAGCGGTGTCAGGCGATTTTCACCAAACTTTGCAGATTTGGTCATTGGGTATCCTGTATACCCCACATGAAATATAAAGGTCACCAACCTTGTAGTTACAGAGAACCAGCTAAATTCAAATACTTCCCATAAATTGCCTATTGATTTTTTATTTTTTTTAATTATTTTTTTATGAATGATCTTGTCTACTACTTCAATATATATGACTATTAAATTTTTCCAAAACCATTTGAGGCTATGAGGAATTTATTTTCATGATGCTATATCTCACCCACTGTTAATAATGGAAGTTGAGGACTACTAATACTAATATTTGGTTCTGACAAAATGACTGGCATGGATTTCTTTTATATTAAATTTGATGGTAGAACTTGGAGAAAATGACTTCATTTTTGACATCATTTTTCCAATAAAATCATCCATTGCCTGGATTATTAGGCCTGATAATGCCCCATGCAACCGCCTTCCAGCAACCCTGTGTAGAGCCGGTACAGATGATTTGGGAGTTCCACAAGGATCAGTCCTTGGACCTGTCTTTTCTGTAATGTATACTAAGAATTTAGGACAACTAATCGATAATCATGGTAATTGAATTGAGTAAATCAGAATGTATTTTATTTGGTCCAAATACAAATCTGAAAAATACAAGTTCTAAGGATTTGGTTGTACGAGATGCAATACTTGTACCATGAGACACTGAAGAACTTAGGTGTCCTCTTGGGGTCCAGTTTAAGCATGGACAGTCACATTAGTGAAATTTGTCAAAACTGTTTTCTTCTGTCCATATAAGACACTTGAATAGCCAGGAAGCAGCTGCTACACTTGTATGTCCTTTGGTATTCTCAAGGATTGACTACTGAAACAGCTTGTTAGTAGAAACATCTAGTGCCAATATTAAAAAAAAATCAACTTGTACAAAATACTGCAGCTCGAATTCTTACCAGATCATCAAAATACTCTCATATTACTCCTGTTCTGAAATCACTCCATTGGCTGCCAATAAATGAAAGAATCATCTTCAAAAGTCTGTCTTTGACGTTTCAGTTTGTGAATGGCTTAGCTCAAATATACATATCTAACCTTATGCAAATACAAGTTCTCTCGCGTAACTTCCGGTCGAACACACCTTCACCAGTTGTGTTGCTCAAGGTTTAAATTAAAATCATTTGGGCATGGATCGTTCTCAGTGAATGCACCTAAACAATCTTCTAGAGATCATTAAATCATCTTAAACACTTTCTTGTTTTACGTCAAGACTTAAAACCCATCTTGTTATCAGGATTAATTAAATTAATTTAATTGTATGCGCAGTGGACATGCCTCTGTACATGGAGTATGTGTGCTATATAAATGTACTTAAGCTGAAATCAGCTGTTCATTGTCCCGTCTTTTGCACAAATAAAATGCAGTGTAGTAGCCAGTTAGCCTGAAGCAATAGCCCGAGAAATACCACTCTGGCCATTGCTGGATTGACTTTTCTTCATATTCAATCAAATCTCTCAACATGACAGCCCTTCATTTAATCTGAGGTCTTCCCAAAAACTTTGGACAGTATTGTTCTTCTCCAAACAGTATTGTTTACTTTGTAGCCATTTTGATAGCCCCGTTTGTCACGCAATTAGTTTTTCTGCAATATTCTACTATGCACTGGTTAATTGGGCGTAAAAATTTTCGTGAATCATGACATAACGTTATTTAAACATATTTGGAGCTCTGTTTAAACCCGAATGATATTGTAACGCAGTTAAGTATTGGTTGTTAATCGGACTATTGACCAGTCATAATAATTTGGAACAGAAATTGGGGATCACGTGGCTAAGTGGGTAAGACGCTGGCTCGCTAGCCTGGAGGTCGGGTGTTGGATCCCTGCATTGGCCGAAAAAGTTCATCCAGATTTTCCGGCATAGTTTCCCCTTGTCAGTGATACAGGACAGAGGGCCTGACAAGGACAGCTGTCTAGTCGTTCAGATGGGATGAAAAACCGAGGTCCTGTGTACACATTGGCGTGCACGTAAAAGATTCCTTGGCAGTTGGAATTCGATATAAGAGTAGGCCGTAGCGCAAAATTCCCCTCATAGCACACTGTATGGCGTATGCTACAATAGTGACCTTACGCTCATATACTATTTGTTTTTGTCTTTTTGAAATATCACTTGATTCGTTTTTCAAGTATAGACAGATATATATCACTACTACACTATTTAGTTTTTACGATTAATTGTGAAAAAATTTATCATCCTTCTACTAGATCATGAGATTATATTGCCGAATTAATAAAATGTTGAAAAATAGTCTAGAGAGATTAATTGTATTTACCAAGAACAGCTCTTGGTAAATTATGCTTTACAAACTTCATTGTTTAAAAATTCTAACGGTATAATTGTGAGCCCAGTTTTCATGATTTATTAGATAGATAGATAGATAATATATAGATAGATGATTATATACATAGTAGATAGTAAAGTATAGCGATCTTTTTTAATTTGAAATACTCATTGGTAATAAGTATTTGTAGTTTTGATAATGTAACATTTTTTAAATGTGAATTATTTGATGAAAGTATATAATGCGTTTATATTTATTTGTTTATTTCTATTTCTATTATGGCTTGTTCTTAATGGAACTGGAACCCACATTAATTTAGTTTCCATTGCTCTGTTACACTTTTCAATGTGTAAATATAGCGGTTTCGTCATTTTTGTTGAAAATCGTTATTTTTGGACAAAAATGGAAATTATTTACTACTAAACGAGTCGAGTGCCACCCAATTTTTTTATTGATCTGAATACTATAGATCATTGCCTTTTCAGTCAGCATTCCAAAAAAAAATTAAACCCGCAGTGGGTGAGATATAGATAGAATAAAATGACATACCTAAATTGACCTATTTTGGTACCTATCCATGTCTAGCTGTGGAGATAATATTCAATTATAACTTAAGGTCAGATAATGTTAAACTTAACTGAATTCCTGTTATGCCTGGAGTCATTATCTTACTTGAGGGGGATGGGTGGCCGAATGGTTAACGCATGCTTGTTGGATCATAAGATCTGTCATTGAGTCACATGGCATGGTTTCAATTCCCCACTTATACGTTGTTCTCCAGTTTGGCAGTTTCCTCCCTCAGCTAAAGACCCCTACATGCAAGCGAAATATTGAAATAAAATTCAACCATGTGTTAGTCCCAAAATGACCTATCAATCGCACTTGTACCCTGAGGTCAAGTTCAGTAGAAGACTTATGTACAGGATGAGATGGGGGGCGTATGATTGGTCAGATGGGGTGAAAATTTTCCGCCTATGTGTACAATTACTCCCCGTGGCTAGCCAATGCATAAATTTAAAGCATATTGATTGATATCTCAGAGTTGTATTTCATCCAATATATAATTGAGCTGCATTTCACTAAAAATATGAGTTGCAATTCACTCAGTATATGTGAGTTGCAATTCACTCGATGTATGTGAGTTGCGAGAGAGAGAGAAATGGGGTTTAACGTCCACTCGACACAAACTAGGTCATTTCGGGACTAACATATGGTTTAATTTTATTTCAATAATTCGCTTGCGCATACGGGTCTTTAGCAGTGGGAGGAAACCGGAGGACCCGGAGAAAACCCAACAGGTTGGACAGGCGACCCTACTCCTTGTCACGTACAACTGGGGATTCGAAATCACACCAGTCGACTCAATGACAGACTTTATGATACAGCGTGCGCACGCTAACCATTCAGCCATCCAACCCCCCATGTGAGTTGCAATCCATTCTATGTAATGTGAGTTGCAGTCGACTCAATATACGTGGGTTGCAATTCACTCTATATAATGCGGGTTGCAATTCACTAGATGTATGCGAGTTACAATTCAGCCAATAAATGTTAGTTGCAATTCAGACAATATATGTGAGTGGTGTCTTCACCACTGTCATATTTTATAATCCTTTCAACATACATTTTAGCTATTCAAATAAATTTAAACTAGGTTGTTAATTAGAGAAAAGGAAAATAAAATTATCAGATTTTCAGTATTCTTTAATTTATATAGAGAACAATATATAATAAATGTATGGACTGTGATGCCTTATGTGTTAGGATTTCAGATTATTCTCAATAACATTCAGTGTCATGGCAATACATTTCAAAAGTATAGATTAGACCGGCTGTGATTGATTATGATGCTTTTGTGTGGTGCAGATCTATTTTGATAACCACACATAACGGACACAAAGGTGCACCACAGCAGTGCATGTTACACGGGTCGCAACTCAAAAGTAAAACAAACAAGCTAGAATGTTCAAACTTGGTGTAGGTGTTTATTAGGATGATGCTTTGATGGAGTTCGAAGATGGGCATTTTCCACTTGGGGTAAGCCCCGTCTTCATTAGCCCAGGTTAGGAGTAGGACGTTAAACTCCCATTTCATTTCATTTCACTTAGGGTAAGCAGAGATAAACAATTTGATTGGTTGATGCTTTGGAACACAATAACTTTAGTTCTGATTAAGTGAGAGTGATTAAACTTTGGTGTATAGTTTAATTACATCAAGGGGGATCACACGTGGCTAAGTGGGTAAGACGCTGGCTCGTTAGCCTGGAGGTCGGGTATTCGATCTCTGCATTGGCCGAGAAAGTTCATTCAGATTTTCCGGCATGGTTTCCCCTTGTCAGTGATACAGGACAGAGGGCCTGACAAGGACAGCTGTCTAGTCGTTCAGATGGGACGAAAAACCGAGGTCCCGTGTACACATTAGCGTGCACGTAAAAGATTCCTTGGCAGTTGGAATTCGATATAAGAGTAGGCCGTAGCCCAGGTTAGGAGCAGAACAGTAGGACGTTAAATTTCATTTCATTTCATTACATCAATACCTTGACTGAGTTTGATAATGAACATTTTCTGCTCAGGATAAGCAATTTGATTGGTCGTGACTTCGGAACACAATAACTCTCCTTTTAATAGAGAAACAATCTTCACACTTGGTGTAGGTGTTTATTAGGTGAATGCCTCGAATGAAAATTTTCTGCTAAGGGTAAGCAGAGATAAGCAATTTGAATGGTTGATGCTTTGGGACACAATAATTTTAGTTTGATAATGAACATACTCTGCTGAAGATAAGCAGAGCGATAAGCAATATGATTGGTTGAGCTTTGGAACACAATAACTCTCCTTCTAATTGAACAACAATGTTCACACTTGGTGTAGGTAAGCAGAGATAAGCAATCTGATTGGTTGATGCTTTGGGACACGATAACTTTTTTTTTAATTAAGTGAGAGTGATGAAACTCTGAGTATAGATTCATTATATCATTACCTTGACTAAGTTTGATCAGAATTTTCTGCTTAGGCTAATGAGCGATAAACAATTTGATTGGTCAAGATTTTGGAACACAACAACTCTGCTTTTAATTGAGGTAGAATTAGTCAAGTGGCTGAAGGGGAGGAATCACCACCCGAGCTGTGAATTTATGAAACCAAGTTTTTCTAGACCAGTTTTTTTGCGTAAATTCCGAATCTGGGTGGTGATCAGGCGTTTGCAGGGGTCTTTTCGAGATATGGGGGGTCCAATTTCTACAATTTGGGGAAAATGTGATTATGTTGACATAAATGATGATCATGTTATATATTAATAAAACATAAATTTCTAGGACTGTACATCTCTAAAGAAGTGTATATGATGCCACTGGACAATTGTTTTCATTTGTTGGGAGGTTGGGTGGGGGTAGCAGGTATACGTGTATGGAGGGGGTGGTAAAATTGGCGGGAAATGAGTTCACATTGATTTAAATGGTAATTTTCTTCGAGCTTGGTAAAAACATTACTTTTTAATTCCGCTGAACATCTCTATATATTTAAGTAAGATTCACATTGTATGAGGCGGGGGTGGTGGGGTGGGGGACAAAATATAATTTTGGGACAGAAACCATTCAATTCAAAATTGACCTGAAAAGTGTTTTCTCGTTAGCTTTTTTGTTCAATCTGATTAAAAACACTATTGTTTTTATTAAGATTATTATTCTTCATCTTATTATTATTATTCAAATTCCATTTTGATTAGAACTCAGCAACTGCTTGTCGCATCGTTTCAATTTCTTCGGTTTTACTTTGAAAGTGGGTGTGACTTAGAGGATAAAGCTATTTTTAATGTTCTGCGACAATGCAAAATGTCCAAAATCACTGAAGCTATCAATTTTTTAAAAATATTGCAGTAATTTTAAAAATAAACGTTGCATTTTAATTTTTGTTACATTTTAGTAAAACGAAAAAGCCTGTCTGATTTCAACAATTTCTGTAGATTACTTCCAGAGTTACGGCCCTTGTTTTAGTTTTTATACGCCCACATTGAAATGTGGTCGTATATTGTTGTCGCCCCTGTCCGTCTGTCCGGCTAATGTTAATATCCGATTGACTTTAAATTTATACACAGTGTTTAAGGTCATGAGATGAAGAAGCCTATTGATTTTCAACGATTTCCGATAATTAACGCCAGAATTATGGCCCTTGATCACGTCAAAAAATCTTGTGGACAAAGTGGTCAAAGTTAATATCCGATTGACTTTAAATTTATACACAGTGTTTAAGGTCATGGGACGAAGAAGCCTATTGATTTTCAACGATTTTCGATAATTACTGCGTGAGTTATGGCCTTTGATCACTTTGAAAACTCTTGTGGACACTCCAGAGGCTAAAGTTAATATCCGATTGACTTTAAATTTATACACAGTGATTAAGGTCATGAGACGAAGAAGACTATGGATTTTCAGCGAATTCTGATAATTACTGCCAGAGTTATGGCCCTTGATCACTTTGAAAAATCTTGTGAACACTCTAGAGGCTAAAGTTAATATCCGATTGACTTTTAATTTATTGACAAGGACAGCTGTCTAGTCCTTCGGATGAGATGAAAAACCAAGGTCCCGTGTATACATTGGAATGCACGTAAAAGATCCCTTGGCAGTTGGAATTCGATATAAGAATAGGCGATAGTGCCGCTGCCCGGGCAAAATTTCCCTCATAGTACACTGTATGGCGTATGCCCGTCTTCATTAGCCCAGTATAGGAGCAGAACAGTAGGATGTTAAACCCCATTTCATTTCATTTCTTTAAATTTATACACAGTGTTTAAAATCATGAGACGATGAAGCCTATTGATTTTCAGCGATTTCCGATAATTACTGCCAGAGTTATGGCCCTTGATCACTTTGAAAAATCTTGTGGACGCTCTAGAGGCTAAAGTTAATATCCGATTGACTTTAAATTTATACACAGTGTTTAGGTCATGAGATGAAGAAGACTGGATTTTCAGCGATTTCCGATAATTACTGCCAGAGTTATGGCCCTTGATCACTTTGAAAAATCTTGTGGACACTCTAGAGGCTAAAGTTATCATCCGATTGACTTCAGATTGATACACAGAGTTTAAGGTCTTGAGACGAACAAGTATGTTGATTTTCAATGAATCTTTATGACTTGAACAGCTAAATCCATGGGGGGGTTGGATGGCTGAACGGTCAGCGTGCACGCGCTGTATCATAAAGTCTGTCATTGAGTCGACTGGCGTGGTTTCGGATCCCCGGTTGTATGTGACAAGGAGTAGGGTCGCCTGTCCAACCTCGTGGGTTTTCTCCGGGTCCTCCGGTTTCCTCCGGTTTCCTCCCACTGCTAAAGACCCCTACGCGCAAGCGAATTATTGAAATAAAATTAAATCATATGTTAGTCCCGAAATGACCTAGTTTGTGTCGAGTGGACATTAAACCCCATTTCTCTCTCTCTCGCTAAATCCATGATGTTAAAAGTTTTGTATACTAAATCTTAGCATGGGGCAGAACTTTATAAAAACCAAACAAATTCTAATGGTTTTCTGATGAGTTGTTACTCTTAATCAGATTTTATGTATTATAAATGTTTCATTACCGAAAATTGTTAACTGCCCGGACGATATAGCTGCTGTGGGCGTGTGTTTCGTTGCCAGGTAACCTATCTTTAGAACCTTGTGAACCCTCAAACGACGAAAATTATAATGTCATCTGTATGAAATTGTCTATTAAATTCCCCTAATTACCTACAAAAGAATAAATATGTGACAACCCTTGTCGACTGCTCGGACGATTTATATGAAAACTTGTCTGCAGTACCTAAAACATCTTGAACTGTAGCTTCAACATCGTTATAGATTGTTGGGATGATTTTCTGTTGAAAATAGGTCCTGGAAGGCACTTGATATTTAGGGTTAATTTGTTCCATGAGATGTCTAAATCCCGTTCTTTCTACGGCAGAAAAACTTATCATATCCTTCGCCATCCAATGGCCTATTGCCCGGTGTGTAATTATTGCAGATTTAGAATTAATGTCCCATTTTTTTACTTTCTCAAATGCTCCAACAATACCGGGTTGGGTTTTAAACTTTGTTGAACTTTGTAAGTTGGATCCCTGTTTTAAATTTTTCGTTTTGTTGGTGTCTGAATAAGCATGCGGGTGGTTGTCTCGCAAATGATGCCATAGATTCGAAGTGTTACCCCCTGGCGTTTTGATGTCTCGAGAGCAAAGTTTGCAGGTCGCGTCATCTTTATCATTGACATTTTTAAGGCCAAAATGACTCCATACCACTGAAGAAGTGTTCTTTTTTGCAGCAAGGATATCATTTGCTGTCGAAATCGGTACAGAACTTTGCTGTTGAGCAGCCATATTGTTTCTAATGACAATAAAAGAAATATCATCCAGATGCATAAATTGTACTATAACATAGTTACCGACTGGATAATCAATGTTCAACAACGCGACGAGTGGAGTTGGTTTCTATGACAACGACACTCTACTCAGCAGCGCATGCAGTGGCCAAACTAGAAATTGTTAACATGAGATATTTTATCATCCTTCTGTCATTTTGACAAGAATTCGACCGAAATAATACAATATACTTTCCATATTTTATAAATGTGATTATCCCAAATCATAATTGTGATTATTTTAAAAATAATCACGATATATCGTGATATAACGATTATTGCGAATGGAGGCGGCGATTATTTAATCGCCTGACCCAATAATCGCGATTAATCGCAATCCCCGGGGTATCGCTGCATCCTTAGCCTACGTATATATTCTTTGGGTTGTCGAAAGTCAGTTACCATCAAATCACATGTCATGGGCCATAAGCGAAAAATTGAACAGCCTTCGTCAACGTCTGATAGAAGAATGTCAGAAATGCTCCAAGCCTACAGATGATACTGACATGATCAGCTCTCGTCAATCTAATATTATTACATCCTTGAATGTTGAAGCGATATCAACTTCTACAATTGGTCTGCATGTAGGCTACCTCAAAAGTTCATGACAGAGAAAAATTTATAAAAAGAAAAATCTTAAAGGGGCATTATGGGAGATTAGATAAAGAACTGGCAGTTAAAAATAGATAACGTGAATAGAATATGCTGGAAATTTAAGTCAAATTGCTCCACTCTGAACCGAGATATTAGCTTTTGAATTTTAGGCTTAGCCTCGATCATCATTACTAAAGTCGGTACAATAAAAAACATAGTCTCGATTATCCATTTTTGTTTAAACGCATTCTGAAAAGGTAGATCTTTTAAGGATGAATGGAAATTGTCAGGTATACAGATATTCATTAAAAACAAATACACTGTGTAATTTATTATTATTATTATTACAGCATATTTATAGTGCGCCCTTTCATATAACATGTTCAGGGGCACTTTACAAAGTGACAATGTAAATCATACATAAACAACAAGAATATGGACATGTTAACGATTGTGTACAGAGTCAGTTAAAAAGCCTAATTAAATAAATGTGTTTTAAGTTGTTTTTTAAAAGAATATAGAGATGTACAACATCTTAAACTAAATGGTAGATTATTCCATAAAGCAGGTGCTTGATAACTAAAAGAGCGCTGACCATAAGAGACTAGTTGAACAGTTTTGGGCTTTAAAGATAGTTTATCTGATGTACTTAATGTTCGGCCAGGTGTATAAAGTTCTAAAAGATCTGAGAGGTAAACAGGAGCTAAATTATTTAAACATTTAAAAGTAAGTAATAAAATCAATTCGATATGTAACAGGTAACTAGTGTAAATTATATAAAACAGGAGTTATGTGGTTACATTTCTTAGTTAAAGTAACAAGTCTGTACTTTTTGTAATTTATCTATAAGTTTTAAAGGTAAACCAACTAAAAGTGAATTAAAGTTATCTAATCGAGAAGTGACCAGAGAATTAACAAATATTCAGTTTTATCATTATTCAATTTTAGAAAGTTCTTTGACATCCATTTTCTAATTTCACTAATACAGTTCTCAAGTTGCAATTTTGATAAATTGAAATAAGATGGACAATTAGGTGTAAATGAAATATATAATTGAGTATCATCGGCATACAAATGAAAGCTGAGACCATATTTTCTAACAATATCACCTAATGGTGACGTATAGAGGGTAAATAAAATCGGACCAAGAACAGAACCTTGAGGAACCCCAGATGACAAAACAGATTCAGATGACGATATACAATTAACTAAAATACACTGTTTTCTACCCACAAGATAGCTTTCCAAAAGATCTAATGTAGAGCCACAAATACCGAATTTAAATTGAAGTCAACGTAGAAGAATGGAAGGGTCCACCGTGTCGAAAGCAGCATATAAATCTAATAAAATGAATAATGTACATTTTCTATTATCAATTTCCATTAAAATATCATTTGAAACCCAGGTTAAAGCTGTTTCGGTACTGTGAAATTGTTTATATGCACTTTGAAATGGTTCATACAAACAGTTATCATCTAGATGGGTCTTTATCTGAGAAGCAATACATTTCTCAAAAATGTTACTAAGTAATGGAAAAGTGGTTAACACCATTAAGCCCGATGTTGAAAAAGCATTCAAAAATGGGCTTCTGCAAAGCAGAGAAGAATATTGTAAACTAGATCTCAGCAACTATAAGAGATACAGGTTTGAAATTTGATTTTCTGTCGGAAAAGTGGTGTGCAGCTACTGCTTACAGCTATTTCGAAATTTGTGCTCACAGCGGAAATGCGTCAAATCTTTAACGTGCACGAAAATTGAAAATCGGCCATTATTCTCTTAATTCTCAATGGATTCTTCAGATATTTACATTTTTGGATAGCTGGAGACATTTCTGAGCAGATAGCAGTTCAAAACTGTGGAAATTAGAAACTTTGTAGCTCTCATTTTTTTTGTGAAAAATGGAAAATTTTCAAAATTTTCTAAAATCTTTAATTTTGGGAATTTTGAAATTTCTGTTATATTTTTGGATAGCTGACATCAATCCGATTCCAACAATATAAGTTTTGTTCTGAAATGTTGACTTTGATTTTTCACTTTTTTTCGCATTTTGGTCAAATCGTAGAGTTCTTATTTTTTTTAAAACGGCTAAAACGATTTTTCTGAAACTTCAGATATATGAAGTCGAAGGACCAAACCAGTGCATGAACTATAAATGAAAATCCTCTAATCACCGGAAGTAGTCAAGAAAGGTATCCAAAGTTTGACAAAATTGTGAAAAATGGGTGCCTGTGCGGAAATTATTTATTGTTTGATTTGTATAAACAAAGTTCATATGCTCTGTTGTCTCAATTGTCATTTTTTTGTTACTGATAGTGTTATCTGTCGGCACCGGAAGTGGCATAATTTTACCAAAAACTACAATTTTGACAGTTAGGTACCATTTTTCAAAAGCAAATATTATTTTTTTTAAAACTGATATAACTAAAAGAGTGTGCCCTTTAAAGGCGCAAAAAACGCGATTTCGAGCAACTTTAGACGCATGTTTCTCGGAAACGCTGCCAACAATTTTTTTAAAACTTTCTCAATTGAGAGACTAATGGGTACTCTGTTGTGTGAAACCACTGTATCATTTTTTGAAATGTCAGGGGTAGCCGAAAAAAGAGATCGAAAATCGAAAAAGTCGTATTTTTACGATTTGGAACATTTTTAGAGGTCTACAGAGAGGCCTATCAGTAGTGTTATATATAAAACCATTGTACAACAGTTCCAAATTTCAGGAGTAGCAGAACAAAGTGATCGAAAATTGAACACGGTACCTTTGTTTGATTTGTATAAACAAAATTCATATGCTCTGTTGTCTCAATTGTCATTTTTTTGTTACTGATAGTGTTATCTGTCGGCACCGGAAGTGGCATAATTTTACCAAAAACTACAATTTTGACAGTTAGGTACCATTTTTCAAAAGCAAATATTATTTTTTTTAAAACTGATATAACTAAAAGAGTGTGCCCTTTAAAGGCGCAAAAAACGCGATTTCGAGCAACTTTAGACGCATGTTTCTCGGAAACGCTGCCAACAATTTTTTTAAAACTTTCTCAATTGAGAGACTAATGGGTACTCTGTTGTGTGAAACCACTGTATCATTTTTTGAAATGTCAGGGGTAGCCGAAAAAAGAGATCGAAAATCGAAAAAGTCGTATTTTTACGATTTGGAACATTTTTAGAGGTCTACAGAGAGGCCTATCAGTAGTGTTATATATAAAACCATTGTACAACAGTTCCAAATTTCAGGAGTAGCAGAACAAAGTGATCGAAAATTGAACACGGTACCTTTCATTGTTAAGCGAAACATAAGGGGGGATACAATCTGTACGTTTTGTCAACGTATAGAGCCTATTCAAGAGTGCTTTTATCAGTGATGATATTTGAACTGAAATTATTTCAACTATGAGTGTTTTCTTCTATCCAAAATATGGGTTTAGTGACCCTGTAACAGAAATAGTTGATTGCTGTGTGTAATAATTAGTCTTTGAATTAATATTGTTGCTTCTTTGTCAAAATTATCTTATACCGGTAATCATCTGGACAGAAATCGACGGCTCGCCCTGTTTATCAGAAAGTCCAATTTGTTAAGCGGTTGCAGAAGTATCGTACAGTAGTATCGAATATTGTACCTGTGATAAAAGGCATGACGTTGTTTGAGCATGGACTCTATCTGTAATTAATATTAAATTTTTATTAGTGACGTCAAATCTTTAAATTTTTTTATTCCATTTACAATTCGTGTAGAACTCTGAAATTAACAGAGTTCTGAATATTGAGTTTTCCCTTGTTTTTAGCAATTATTACTAATAACTATTGCGAAAGTTGTGAACAGGCCGGGAGTGGTGTAAATCTTTAACATGCACGAAAATTGAAAACCGGCCCTAATTATGCCAATTCCCAACCGATTTTCGAAAAAGTTATATTTTTGTACAGCTGGGGATATTGCGGATGCGATAACGGCTGAATTGAGATACAATGTCATTCTTTGATAATTTGAAAATTTACCAAAATTGTTATTTCTTGGAATTTTGAGTTTTCGATTACATATTTGGATTGCCAGCGTCTGTTCGATTCTACCGATCTAGGATTATCATCATGTGAATTGTTCAACTCTATTTTTCAATCCCCTTCTCTATCGCAATGCGCATGCAAAGAACGTGTCAATATCTGAGTTATGCATATTTGTGTTTTTATTTGGGGGGGGGGGGTGCGGGAGTGGTGGGAATAGTCTTTTGTCATGCATCTGGCGACTGTGTGACGCCTTGGCTACAGTGAAAGCCTTCAGTCTTGCAAGCAAGTCTAGTAGATATTTGTTCTTTCTTTTGGCAGAGAAAATATATGGCTAATAAATTAAAATGAAAAATTAGCGAAAAAAAAAAGAAAACCAGAGTGAGCACTGGCTGGAATGAAGATTTGCAATATGAATTGGTATCCGAAGCATATCCAAAGGATACAAGCCAGATGTTGATCAGCAACCAAGAAGATATTTATCCCGCTCATACTATGAACTTTGATTTTAATTCTTCTGATGAAGACTAAGAATAAACTAATATCTAAACATGTCTCTGATTTACTGTGGTTTTTTTATGTACATTTACAGATCTCTTGAGTTGAAAAGTACCATCATGATTTAATATATTGAATGACGAAATAGGTAATGAACGAAAAAGCTAACAAGATGCCACTTTTAAGGTCAATTTTGAACCAAATGATTTCCGTCCACAAAAACACATGTAACGCCCCACCCCGCGGGCACCCACCATGGCTTCCAACTCCACATAATGGGAATATTATAAACATATTTAGAGATGTTTCATCAAGCTCTAAGGAAATCATCATTTAAATCGACGTAAACTCATTTCCCGCCAATTTTATCCCCCCCCTCTCTACCCCCCCCCCTCTCGACACATGCACACCTGCAACCACCCACCCCACCTCGCCACAAATGAAAACAGTTGTCCAGAGGCATCATAAAAATTATTTAGAGATGGACAGTCCTAGAAATTTACGTTTTATTAATAATTATATAAAATGATCATCATATACTATTCAAAAAAAGTAGGGGATATTTGATTTTTAAGTGTTATTAAAGTCACCTAATGAAACTGACGAAGAAACAAATGACAAAATGAAATGAAGTTCACATTCATCGATTTATTCCAAATGATCGTTAGACTAAGTAAGGCACAGACTGACCATTATAAGGGTAAAATGATACCCGGGGTCAAACAGCAAAGTTACCACAGCATCACAACCAAGTCAGTAACAGGTAAATCCTCCTCTGTTTGCCAAACAAGCATTGATCCGACGTGGCATACTCCTAATGAGACGTCTAACGTCATTTTGGTCCAGATTGTCCCATTCCTGTTGCAACGCAGCAGCAAGTTCTTGGACATTGGCAGGACGTTGTTGACGTTGACGTAACCTCTGTCCAAGCATGTCCCAGACATGCTCGATGAGGGAGAGGTTGGGACTCAGTGCTGGCCAAGGTAATGTGGTGATGTTCTGTTGTTGGAGGTAACCTGTAACGATCCTGGCCCTGTGACATCTTGCGTTGTCATCCTGGAAGATGAAACGGCGGCCATGACGTCGTGCGAATGGCACAACATGGACTGCCAAGATGTTGTCCCGGTAGTACTGGCCTGTAACACGCCCTGCAACAACATGTAAAGCCGTTCTTCCAGCAACAGTGATGCCTCCCCACACCATAACAGAACCACCCCCAAATCGATCATGTCTGATGACGTTAACGTCTTGGAAGCGCTCGTTTCGACGACGCCACACCCTCCTACGTCTGTCCAAAAAATCAACAGTGAACCTTGACTCATCTGAAAACATCACATTGCTCCAGCGTCGATTATCCCAGTGTTGACGATCCCTACACCAACGACGTCTTGCCTGAATGTGATGATCTCTCAAACAAGGGATCACACGAGGACGTCGGGCGCGAAGGTGACCCCTATGCAGTCGATTCCGAATCGTCTGGCCACTCACTCTCACACCAGTGTCTGTTTGAAGACGAGCGCTGATCTGATTTGCTGTGATGACACGATTTCTCAAGGCCGAGGTACGGATAAATCGATCCTGGGCTTGAGTTGTCGCCCTTGGTCGACCTGAGCGTGGTCTGTCCTGTACAGATTGTGTATCACGGTATCTGGACCATAGTCTGCTTATGACAGACTGAGAAACATTTATCGTCCGCGCCACAACCGTCTGTGTTGTGCCGATCTGTAGCATGCCAAGGGCACGTAACCTTTCATTTTGGGTAAGCCGACGCATATCAAAATTTGTTTTCTGGTCACTAAAACAATTAAACTGATGTTTCCACCCTGGAATTCAATGCCACAATGACTGTAACATTCAAAGTCAGAGTCGTGCAAATCTTCCATGCGGTAGCTATTGGTGCGTTTGGGCATCACATGTAACTGGAAATGTTTCTTCTGTTAGGTTCTATAGTGACTTTTTTCGTAGTCATTTGCATATTTTAGTATTATGCCCCCAAAATCAAATATCCCCTACTTTTTTTGAATAGTATATCTCGATAACGGAATCTATGCAGAATACTGGTCTAGAAAAACTTGGTCTCATAAATTCACAGCTCAGGTGGCGATTCCCCCCCTTTAGCCACCGGACTAAATGTTTAAACTTTAGGTGGATGTTCATTAGGTGGATGTCTTGACTGAGTTCAATGATTAACATTTCCTGCTAAAGCTAAGCAGAGCTAAGCAAATTTCTTTGACTTTGATGAAACTTAGTGTGTAGTTGATAATCAGTTTCATTGCTCAATATTTTTGAAAAAGATAAACATGCAATTAATTAATGTGTCATCTATTTATTTCGGGATTTTGGCGGGGAACATCTGCCTCACTGTTGGCTTGTATTTACAAATTTCCAATAACATGATCAGTTCAAATAACTGATTTGTTTTTATACGTCCACATGAGTATATTTTGAAGAAAATTGAAATATAGGTTTATCTCCAAAAGGTCTCGGTTGCTTTCGATATTGGCATGTATCGGACCGAAACTTCATGGATTATGGCCCCTGATTGTACGAAAAATCATGTTTTTAGCTTGTGGACCCTATAAAGGTCACAAGTTTTATACGCCCACATTTTCATGTGGATGTATATTGCCGTCGCCCCTGTCCGTCCTGGTCTGTCCGTCCACAATTGTTTGTGGATACTCTACAGGTCACAATTCTTATCCGATTTTGACGAAACTTGAAATATAGGTTTATCTCCAAAAGATCTCGGTTGCTTTCAATATTGGCATGTATCTGACCGAAACTTCATGGATTATGGCCATCGCCCCTGTATATTGCCGTCGCCCCTGTCCGTCCGTCCGTCCGTCCACAATTGTTTGTGGACACTCTACCGGTCACAATTTTTATCCGATTTTGTTGAAACTTGAAATGTAAGTTTATAACCCAAAGATCTCGGTTCCTTTCGATATTCGCGCATATTGGATCGTAATTTCCTCAATTATGGCCCCTGATTGTACGAAAAATCGTGTTTTTAGCTTGTGGACCCTATAGAGGTCATAATTTTTATCCGATTTAAAAAAAAGTATTATTATATCACCGATACACCCTAAGGACAGCTGAGGTCGAATTTCGTGACAATCAGCTCAAAATTGCCAGACAAAATGGCCACTGTTCGTTCTAAAATAACGTAAAAATATGGTATATCAAGGTTGTGGACCCTATAGAGGTCACAATTTTTATCCGATTTTGTTGAAACTTGAAATGTAAGTTTATAACACAAAGATCTTGGTTCCTTTTGATATTCGCGCATATCGGACCGTAACTTCATGAATTATGGCCCTTTATTGTATGACAAATCGCGTTTTTAGCTTGTGAACCCTATAGAGGTCATAATTTTTATCCGATTTAAAAAAACGTATTATTATATCACCGTTACACCCTAAGGATGACTGAGTTTGAATTTTGTGAAAATCGGCCCAAAATTGACAGACAAAATGGCCGCCGTTCGTTCTCAAATAGCGTAAATATATGGTATATCAAGGTCGTGGACCCTATAGATGTCACGATTTTTATCCGATTTTGTTGAAACTTGAAATGCAACTTTATAACCCAAAGATCTCGGTTCCTTTCGATATTCACGCATATCGGACCGTAACTTCCTGAATTATGGCCCCTGATTATACGTAAAATCACGTTTTTAGCTTGTGGACCCCATAGAGGTCATAATTTTTATCCGATTTAAAAAACTGTATTATTATATCACTGTTACACCCTAAGGACGACTGAATTCGAATTTCGTGAAAATCAGCCCAAAATTGGCAGACAAAATCGCCGCCGTTCGTTCTCAAATAGCGTAAAAATATGGTATATCAAGGTTGTGGACCCTATAGAGGTCACAATTTTTATCCAATTTTGTTGAAACTTGAAATGTAAGTTTATAACCCAAAGATCTCAGTTCCTTTCGATATTCGCGCATATTGAATTGTAATTTCCTGAATTATGGCCCTTGATAGTAGGAAAAATCACTTTCTTGTTAGCTTGTTCTCTATCCATCTCTCGAAAATGTGGGCGTATCCTGCCTGGCAGCCGCTGGTTTGATAATTATTGTACGAGTTGTGCCCCCATTAACTACTAATTAATGAATATGCGACAACCTTTTTGTCCTGCTTGGGTGACTTAGCTGCTGTTGGCTTCATGGGCGTCACACATGGGGGGGTCCGGGGGGTCCGACCCCCCCCCCCAATTTTTTTTCTGGGGGGTTCTGAAAATACTTGGACCCCCCCCCAAATTTACATAGTAGACCCTAACTCCTATTTATTTACAACAATTATTATGTTAGTTAAGATTCTATCTGTATAAAACCTGTACATATCCCAATATGGTTTACATTGCTAAAATAAAACACAAAGAGAATCATCCTTGAAACATGTATGAAGTGAAAAGTACCTGTGTTCCATAAAATTGTGTTTAGTTAATTTTTTTTCTGCCACTTATCAGAGTGAATCGCATGTAGGTACCCAAAAACATTATCGCCTAAACCAAATATTTATCGCCCGCTCAGCCAACCACGTAACCATAATACTTTGCACGCGGTGGGCCAATCAGCAAACGAGTTGTGTAGACAGCATGGCCACATGGTGTTTGTTTATATTTTTTAGGGGTTTTAAAATAGGGTTAGGGTTATCGGGAGGTGAGGGTTCTTTTCAGATCCCCCCACAGAAAGCACGGGCCGTGGGTCTAAAGTTTCCTAACCCATATGGGAATCGAACCCATGACGGCACCCATTCGCCTCGCAGTTGCCGGTCCAGCGCTCTACCACGGCTACGCCTCTAGTTGGCTTATGGTTTATTGCCTGGCAACCTATATTTCTGAAATATTGTTTAGAATATAAGAATTAACCAATGTTAGTATGTGTAACATGCCAAGTTTAATGTCTCTTTCAGATATCCAAAGTATGTTTTTATAAGCGACAATGAAGTAAGCAAAACTGCTAGATTAGGAACCCGATACACAGATGCATCATTACGTGGTATCATTTTAGATATTCATTTTCTGTCTCTCACAGATTTTCTGGTGTGTACATTCTCTTCACAGGTAATTTTAATTTAATAGACTTGTTGTATTTTGTCATGCCCTGGTTCGTCTGTCATTCACAAATTCTTGTTCCCTTCTAAGATTGCATTCATCATTTGATCTTTCTCACATTTATATGCATTGCTTTCATTATTGATTGGAAGAATCCTATTTAATATTTCAGCGATTTTTAGTTATTGTTGGTGCTCAATTTGTAGCCAATTACCAAGGTCAAACTTTCTATTACTTATGTCATTTTTATACACCCACATTTTCATGTGGACGTATATTGTCGCCCCTGTCCGTCAGTACGTCCATCCACAATTTGTTTGTGGACAGTGTACGGGTCATAGTTTTTATCTGATTTTGATGCAATTTGAAATATAGGTTCATCTCCCAAAGACTTGGTTCCTTTTGATATTGGCAAGTATCGGACTGTACCTTCATGAATTATGGCTCCTGATTGTACAAGAAATCACTCAGATAGTGAAGGGAAGCTTCAATAGTGACGCGTTGCTAATTAGTCACGCTTTTGTCAATTTCTCCCGCACGTGCCTGACTAGTGATATGGTCGGCTGAACTCAAGTTTGTTTAATTACTCACGTTATTTTTACATACTGACACAAGTAAGGAATACTAACCAATTGACTTAAATACTCACCTTATGATTATTACTGACCATTTATAGGAATACTGACGTACAGTACAAATACTGACGGGTTTAAGCGACTACTGACAACACGTATATATCTCATGAATTTCCATGAATAGTAAGCACAATGAACCTTTTCTACTTCATTTAGGGATATTCTAATACAGAGGCCAGTTAGTCAATACTTGAGATAGGTTCTACACACTATGCATGTTACCGTGTACGGAACCAGGGGCGTAAATGTGTGGGGCACCCCCCCAGGAAAAAAAATAGTCGGTCGCAAAATCAGTACAGTCGGACGCAAAATAAGAGCAGTCGCAAAATCAGTACAGTCGGTCGCAAAATAAGAGCAGTCGGTATCAAAATAAGTGCTCACTGCACACGTCACGCTACTCACGCAAAACTTTAGTATAAAATAACCTTGTCAACTTAATGTGTTTCACTCTTATTCTGTTGTGAGTATGTAGATCTAAGAACAAAATTTACCCCAGGGAGAAAAATAGTCGGTCTCAAAAAAAGTGCAGGTGGTCTCAAAATTATGCATCGCCGTCTTAATGAATTATTGAGGTAAACAAATAATGCCAGAATAGATCCCAAATACTAGTCGGTCGCAAAATCAGTGCAGTCGGTCGAAGATATGAGCAGTCTGTATCAAAATAAGTGCTCACTGCACACGTCACTCTACTCACGCAAAACGTTAGTATTAACTAATCTTGTCGACTTATCATGTTTGAAAAAAATGTTTTTCACCCCATGGCAAAAATAGAGTCGGTCTCAAAAAAAAGTGCTCACCGCAGTCGGTCTCAGACTAAATGAATTAATGGGGTGTTTTCTGACCATCAGAATTCTGCAAAATCTCTCCCCAAAGTCCAGGGCATTTCAGAGACCCAGTAAGCGCCCCATTGAGGTAAAGTGCCCTCAGGCCCAGTCCTCAAAAATTAAAAGCTCAGTTACATATCGGCGCTCAATTCCATTATGCCACCATTCTTCAACTCCTTCTCTGTCTTATACTATCTCATCTCTATCATATTCACTGTTACAGTGAATAACCCAGTTAGTAGTACCACTAGTGAGTGAGTCGTAGGTTAAAAGACTGTAGAATTGTTAGTTCTACTCTCACAAAACAGGCGACATTGACAGATAGGCCTCAAGATTTTGACCCATTTCTTATCCTCTCGTTAACGAGAATTTGGATCCATTTGCCATGACATTGACTAAAATTGCGGGTGTTCGATCCCTGCATTGGCCGAGAAAGTTCATCCAGATTTTCCGGCGTGGTTCTCCCTTGTCAGTGATGCAGGACGGAGGGGCTGACAAGGAAAGCTGTCTAGTCGTTCGGATGGGACGAAAAACCGAGGTCCCGTGTACACATTGGCGCGCACGTAAAAGATCCCTTGGCAGTTGGAATTCGATATAAGAGTAGGCGATAGTGCCGCTGCCCGGGCAAAATTTCCCTCATAGCACACTGTATGGCGTATGCCCGTCTTCATTAGCCCAGGTTAGGAGCAGAACAGTAGGACGTTAAACTCCATTTCATTTCATTTCATTTGACTAAAATTGTCAGGCCCAGTCCCAAAAATTAAAAGCTTGGTTACACATCTGAAATTTTTTCGCGCCTGCGGCGCTCGATTCCATTATAACATCATTCTTCCACTCCTCTGTTGTCTTATACTGTCTAAGCACAATTATATTCACGGTTATACTGAACTGCCTAGTTATGTTAGTAGTACCACTGGTGTGTGGGTCGTGGGGCGTCAGACTTTACAAAAGTTCTGTCAACTCTTGCAAAACAGGCGGAATTGACAGGGTGCAGATCTTGAGATTTTGTCTAATTGACTCACATTTCTGGTCCTCTCGTCCACAAGAATTTCTCCCAGCAATGACCTCAAATGCCAAGATATTGACTCAATTTTTCAAAATTTTCTCAGGTTGCTCAGTGTTATAGGCACAATCATATATGACATAAACTTTATGTCAACTTAAATAAAACTATATAATTATAATTATACAATACCATCTATGTTCTACCGGGACGCTTAATGTTATAGCCAGTATTTTGTTGACATTCATTGTGGGGTGGGATTGTGGCTGGGGTGGCGCCCTAGATTTGGACTCCCCCCTCACCCATCTAGATCCGCTACTGCACATGGCCCCTACAAAACTCGCACCTGTGGTGCTCGGTTCCTGACTGCGTCACTCGTACTAGGGGTATGGGCATCAGTCGGTCGCATTTTGGCTAAACACCCCCCCCCCAAACAAAATCGTTATGTACGCCCCTGTACGGAACCTGACCTTGACTAAGTTCGATTGTGCGAATTTTCTGCATTGGCTAAGGAGCTATAAGCAATTTGATTGGTCAAGACTTTGGAACATAAAAACTCTTGCTTTTAGTTGAGGTAGAATGTTTAAACCTGATGTAGATGTTCATTAGGTGAATGTCTTGACTGATTTCAATGATTAACATTTCAAGCTAAAGCTAAGCAGAGCTAATCAATTTCATTGGTCGATGCTTTGGGACAAGATAATCTTGATTCTATCTGATAGAGAGTGATGAAACTTAGTGCATAGTTTGATTGCTCGATACTTTTGAAAAAAATAAATGTGCTATTAATATGTGTCATCTATTTATTTTGGGATTTCGGCGGGGGACCTCAGTCTCACTGTTGGCTTGTTTTCATTATCATTTGCTTGAAAACGTTGAGAGAACCCTCAAAGAAACTTCGCTTTAATTAAAATAGTAATTGTGTTCCATATTATGTATTTGTGTTTATTACGTATGTCAATTGCTAAATGCCGCTCAAAGAAGATATCCGTCATCAATAGGGAGATGAGGCAGTGAAATCAGTGAATTTAATTGGTAAATTAGAAGGTAAATATATTAAAGCAAGTAGCAATCTGACTTTTCTGTTACGGTGTCGCGATAAGAACATCACACCCAAGGGCCTAAGTCTTAAGTCACCGGTCAACTCTATATTCCTTTATTGGCGATTTGACTTAATATATTAAATGGTTTCCTTATTAATTAATGGTTAATTAGCTGTTACTTGTTTTTGTATATAAACCATCTGTATATTATTTTCATTATCATTATTGCTTGAAAACATTAAGAACCCTCAACGAAACGTCGCTTTAATTAAAATAGTAATTGTGTTCCATATTATGTTTTTGTGTTTATTGCGTATGTCAATTGCTAAATGTCGCTCAAAGAAAAGAATTAGATATTTGATAGTTAAATTTCTTTGTCCGCTTGGATGTAAAATATACAAACTATAAATATAAAACTAAAGCATAGTACATGTATTTGGTATGCCATATTATGCTGTGTTAGATGACGGAAAGTGACAATCGACACAATTTGTAAATATAAATAATATTTAGTTATAATATTAAATTGTTTATTGCACTGTATATACCATATGGCTATTTGCACAGTAATGGGACATATTACTCCCAACAGGAAGATTAAAAGAAATGTAATAATAGGTCATTTATCTATTTTGATTCATACAAAGGGACCATTTTATGAATTTAAAATTCATATATTGGGATAGCGTAGCGTGTTTTCTCCTTCATATGAGTGTTTACGTAACAGTACCCAGAGATAGCAAAAAAGAACCACAGATATTGCATTATAATGACCATTTAAGGTTTAGAAATGACTGTTTGACCTTTTTAAGTTAATAGTATGTTATTTCCACCTTATAATAACTTATGGACTGTTTATTCCCATTACTTTTAAAATTATACATGAATTATCAATTGGCATAACTTGGATGGAAAGTAACAACTGTTATATCTCTACAACATTTAATTTCTTGATTTAATTATTTACAATAATTTTTATTCAATCTCTGAATTATGTATTAAACAAACAAATAACAAAATAATCTGTTGCCAAGCTTTCATCAAAATAAATGCTGGTTTTTGTTCGTTATATTGGATGGAAATGTAGTAACATTATCAATAACTGGATCGAAAATAACCTTATCAAAAATTTAATGGATGGAAAATAACGTTATCAAAAATGTGACGGATGGAAAATAACGTTATCATAAATTGTAATGATTAAAATGGCAACAAATTCCATGTGGATTAGATGTGTAAACGTGATATAGAGCGAAATAGTAGAATAGCAGACACTGTCCCTGAGGCGTGATTTGGACGGAACCAGGAACCCAAGATGTTTACATTCTGAACAGGTGCGCCAGCTTAAAAAATCGATGGAATGTGAAAACACGAGGAATTGATAGATTTACCGATCTCGCTTTTTTGTTTTCTTTATTCTCCCAATGGCGAGTCTTATTTGCTTCCGTTTTCGCGAAAAAACGTTCCTTGTGAGAAGTTACAAACAAATTTGGAATGCATTTTATCCGAAGTCAACGTTATGTGTTTGCGGATGGAATGAACTGTACGTGACTCACGTTCGACACTTTTTTAGTGCAAAAATAACATGAAAATGATTCCCAAATACAGAATAGATCGGTATAAGACATACTTTATGCCTAATTCTACCAAATTTTACCAATATGAGTGCACTTATTGTAAAATATCAACGCTTAGACACTTTACAAAATGTTGAGCGTTACGTTGTCTATATGGCTCCAAAGTACCATATGATTCTATGTCTGTAAGTCTTTGGATAAAATAACTATCAATGGGCGAAAACTATGACGATACCACAGGCCTACGTCGTCAATTCACGATACAATACAAAACACCAAAACAATGTCAACTGACTCAGCCATGTATGTGTTCTTTAATTCTTTCTATCTAAGACATTACATCTAAAATTACTACAGAAGAATCTTTCTATCTATCTTTAACAGTCGATCCATTCTGTAATATTATAGTTGAGTATTGAGATTGAGATCGAGATCGAGATCGAGATTGACTGAAAATATAAATATGATGTCCTTTAACTATCTATTAAATTACAAGTTATGCTTACTAGTTATCATATTGAACGCTAAGGCTTATTGACCTTTGACCTCTGCAACTGCACAACATCGTGACACATTCTATATGGCATGGCAATGACAATTTGCAAATGCAACTTGGATAATTTCTTATGCATAAGCTCGTTCCTACTATATACTAGACAATACTATAACTAAATACTATAAATAAGCTTGTAAATAATAATTATGATTGCATTGATCATAGTTCAGCTCGTGCAGGTCCCCAGAAATGACCGAAATTCTGAAGTTCGCTTAGCGACGACTTTCAAATCATAATCATATCTTATAACATACAAATTACATGTTAAAACAATTCTATAAATGATAAACAAACTATTTACCGTATTATAGGCCCATCATGTCCGTAAAGACTAAACTTTTACTATACTTATAAGAAACTTTACTGTTTAACTATTGACTTGAGGTGCCCGTGCCCGTCATTCTAAAGACAAAAAGCCAAATTAACCAGTCTTATTATTAAACAATGTAATTAGTGTTGCGTCACACGATCGTCCAGGCCCATTGAGATGCAAGCACGAAGCGTCAACACCACTGGAATCAGACCAATACAAATTTGACCGGTCCATCCCAGCCTCCTAATTACGTACTTTCTGGGGAGTACTTCTACAAACACTGCTTAGCTAATTACTATTATTACCATACTAAACTATTACTTAACTAAGCTATTACTTAACTAAGTATTATCATCGTGTTTACTAACTTCTTGGTACCCTTATACTCAGTTTCACTAATAACGATACTTATCATCACTATTTATTTTACATTAAACTATCACCTTCCTTTTCTAATATAACACTCAACTTGTGTATAGAGCGCGTAACAGTACTTGTTGCCGTTTTGACATTTGGAACACGAACTAAGCTATTTTTATCATAAATGACGTCTTTTACTCTGCCTAACGCATAGGAACTTTTTAAATTGGAATCTAATACTAACACTACGTCTCCAACGCTAATATTCTTTTGGGGGTTTAACCATTTTTGTCTCTCCTGCAACAACGTAAGGTATTCTTTGGACCATCTTTTCCAAAAAATCCCCGAAAGATACTGTATCTGTCGCCATTTTCTCCTTGCGAGTTTATCTTCTATATCATGTGGATCTGTAGAGACTGTTGTAATAGGTCTAGCATTCATGATAGCTTCTACTTCACATAAGAAAGTATGTAAAGCTTCGTCGTCAAGCGGTATTAAGTGTTCTTTAAGCAAAGCGTAGAGGATTCGTCTGACTGTCCTAATTAACCTTTCCCAAACGCCCCCAAAATGAGAAGCTGCGGGAGGGTTGAATTCCCAATTGATTTTTGATTGAAGCATACTATCGTGGATCTTCTGGGCATTCAATTTACCCAATTCTTCTCTTAGCTCCCTTTCTGATCCAACTAGATTTGTTCCGTTATCTGATCTAATATATTTTATAGGTCCTCGTCTACTACTAAATCTGCGCAAGGCATTTATACAAGAATCGGTGTCTAAACTGTATGCCACTTCAAGGTGAACTGCTCTAACTGACAAACACGTAAATATTACACCCCAACGTTTTACTGTAGAGCATCCTCTTTTGACTTCTATTGGCCCAAAATAATCCATGCCCACTCAGGAAAACACAGGTTCGTCTGCTATAAGACGTTCAACTGGAAGATCCGCCATCTTCTGTTGAGAAACTTTGGCTTTATACTTTCGACAGATTACACATCTTGATATAATACTCTTTATGATGGATGAAGCTTTAATGATCCAATATCGAGTTCGAAGTTCAGCTAACACAGCAGATTTTCCTAAATGACCAACTAAACTATGAATACTGCTGATTATTAAAGATGACACTGGCGAATGATGTGGTAAAATAACAGGATGTTGTGATTCATATGGTAACGTAGACCTACTAAGACGTCCCCCGACTCTTAATATTCCATCCTTTATGATTGGGTCTAAACGATGTAATGAACTCGATTTATGTAAGGTTACCCTGGTGTCTTTCTGAAAGCTGTCTATTTGTCCACTAAAATGCTTTTCTTGGACGTAATGAACGATTGAGTTCTCAGCCCTCTGCAGATGTTCTATGGTTATTGAATCTTGTGAGTTCTCTGACGACTGTGTCTTTTGACGATTAATCTCTTCCACGACCTTTGTCTCCAATAAATTCTGATCTTGTATATCCTGTTCTAGTCTTGAGCGAATTTCCTTTCGAACCTTCGACCAATACAATAAATTCTGAAAACCAATTAGTAATCTAGCTACCACGCGCTTTAACTTGAACCAACTTGAAAAATAAAAGATAAGTCTATCTACTATATTAGGGGTTTCGTGAACAACAGCTGCTGAAACCATCTTCACTTCTGGATCACCTTCAACCGAAAGTGGTATTGCTGTCGCCTTCGGCCACTCTTCTTTTGGCTTCCATAAAAAGTTTGGTCCATTAAACCACCTCTGTACTTTCTGCCCATTATCAAATGAAATGCTACGTGAAGTATCATCCGCAGGATTTTGTGCTGTATCAACGTAGTTCCACTGCGAAATATCACTACCATCTCTAATTACAGTTACACGGTTCGCTATAAACGTATGAAATCGGGCATCTTCGTTTCGAATGTACCTAAGAACGGACATACTGTCTGTCCAATAATAGACGTTACTAACTGAAAGTTCTATCTCACGAAGTATCATATTACACAATTTAACAGATACGGTGGCTGCCGTCAGCTCCATACGCGGAATTGTAATCTTCTTGATGGGTGCAACACGAGATTTACCAATCACGGGACTGCAATGAATGTTTCCTATCGAGTCTTCTAGACGGATGTAAATTACAACCCCATATGCATATTCACTTGAGTCACTAAAGCTATGGATCTCACACGAAACTATGTTCTGAAAATGGTCAGGTTTGTAGCATCTAGGAACAGACAAAGTCTCTAATTTTGGAAGATTGTTCAACCAATTATTCCAAGTTTTAAGATCCTGTTCAGAAATCGTATCATCCCATCCTAATCCTTGGCGACACAAATTCTGTAGAAGTAGTTTAGCAGGCAATATGAAAGGCGATGCTAGGCCTAACGGATCATACACAGATGAAACCACAGAGAGTATTCCTCTTTTTGTAGCCGACTGTCTCTGTAACTGAATATGAAACTCGATGGCGTCGTTCTCCACGGACCAACTTACACCTAACGCACGTTCTAATGGCAAGGAATCTCTGTCTAAATCTAAATCCTTTACCTCTTTTGCTCTTTCGTTTTCTGGAATGGAATCAATAACCTTTCTACTACTACTAATCCACTTTGAAAGGACAAATCCACCCCGTTTACATAAAATACAAAGTTGTTCTACTAAAAATATCATGTCACTTTCACTATCCACTGATTTAAGACAATTGTCTACATAGAAATTGTTCAATACAGTTTGTATGGCTATTTCCTCAAAATGATCATGATTATCAAGTGCAGTTTTTCTTAAAGCTGAATTCGCACACGAAGGAGATGACGTTGCTCCAAACAGATGAACAACCATACGGTAGATAACCGGGTCCTTAGATATATCTCCATATGGCCACCAAAGAAACCTTAAGAAATCTCTATCTTCTTTGGGAACCAGAATTTGGTGAAACATGTCATTGATGTCTCCAATTACTGCTGTTAAAGACTGTCTAAATCGTAATAATACACCGACTAGATTATTTGTCAGGTCTGGTCCCTGTAACAACATATCGTTAATGGATACTCCATAATACCGAACTGCACAATCGTAGACAACTCTTATTTTCTTCTTTCTCGGGTGGTATACGGCGTGATGTGGAAGATAATATACCTTGCCGTCGGATCTGTTTAATTTCATCATCGGGTACTTGTTCCGCATAACCTTGTTCTAAAACCTTGGTTATGTATTCTTTATATTCGCTTTTTAACTGTGGGTCGGACTCCATTTTCCTCTGTAACGACTTCAAACGACCTTCAGCTTGGGTAATATTGTTAGGCATAACTGTATTTTGGGTTTTAAATGGAAGATTAATCCAATAATGGCCATCTTTAAATTTAATCGACTCTTCTACTTTCTTGATGAAAAGTTTATCATTCTGTGAATTCTCTCGCTTATCATCAATGATACGTTCTGGGAAATCCAGATTAACAGACTGTCTAAATAAAGTCTCTAACTGATTTTGTTGAACTATTTTCTCTTCTAATAGTACTTCAGCATGGTTTACTGTTGGATTGTAATGGTTTGAGGTATCAACCAACCTAGCATCGAACGGAAAGCATTCAGACTATTACTGGGTCCAGTTTTTACTTCTAATGGTCTGTAAGCGTCCGCAACGTTATTTCCAATGAGTAGACCAATTTCACAGCCGAGGTTGGGTAGCTGAATACCATCTAAATGTGGCCATTTGTTGATATCATCTTGCCTGGGAATGTGATGATGCGAAACCGGCATCTTTTCCTTTGTGTATACCGATGGTAAATCTATAGCATCATCTGAATCTAAGCTACATATCTGCATTCCTTCTATAAGATACGTATACAGGTTCTGCCTTTTACCCATTGTTTCAAGAGTGATCCTTCTTCGTTTTCCGTGGCTTCCTAGTCTATTCATTATGGATGTAGTACAGAAGCATACACTGCTTCCTGGATCATGGAAGGCATACGTTATTATGGACTGTGTGCTATTCTTCATTTTGACTCTAACTGGTACTATCGCCATAGTGCACTCTCCAGCCTCCATAGAACTAGTTACGTGTGCACCAACTCCGCCTACGGTTGATACAGATTCTGCACCAGCTTGATCGATTTTATTACCTTTGTTTCTGTTATTCATGTGCATCACTGTAGGATGAAGACCATCACATTTTTTACAGAATTCATTTTGTTGACAATATTTCTTGTAGTGCCCTACTTTAAGACATCCATAACATATTCTATTCCCTTCTACAAATTTCTGTTTATCTTGGTAATCTATTTCTTCGAATTTGGTACATTTGTCTATACTATGATTGTCGCGTTTACAGAAAATACATAGTTTCGGTAAAGCATTCCTAGTTTGTGGTTCATGACTTCTTTTACGTTCTCTATTAGTATTATTACCAAAGCTTCTAAAGGGAGTTCTACCCCTACCAGCACCTGTCTTATTTCTGTCATATGCTGCATCACTTCTGTAGATGGGGGGTTGATCAGAAACTTTATTTGAGAAGTTAGCTCTGGGACTATTATGACTGTAAGAGTTGGAAGGTTTAATTCCAGGGGATACAAATAGCGCATCTTTACCATAAGTGGGGTCATTCATTTTCTTAGACTCACATTTTACTAACTGAACAAGCTGACTAAACTTAGGTGACAAACCTTCTGAACGAGTATTAAATACAATATTACGCCACCTTTCCTCTGTTGAATATGGCAATTTCTTTAATATTTTTTGAATATTATCAGGGTACTCAAGTACCTTTACTCCATTAACTGAACGTATTGCTTTTTCACATTCTACTAAAAACACAGAAAATTGTTCTAAAGCTTTAGGCTTATTTACAACTGGCCAGTTTAAAGCCCTTCTAATAAATGCATTTGCTATCTCATCATTATTACCGTACTTATCATCTAGTGCTTTCATTGCAGAATGAAAAGCCTGATATGAATCAAGATAAGAATAACCTACTATAAGATTATAACACTGAGAAATAGGTAACGGTTAAAACGTACGTTTGCCGCATTAAAAACTCGCAAAACGGTCAATACCTACGTATCTCGATAAAAAAATAAAATTCGGATTATAACTCCTCATTATGGCTTAAAATCTCTAGATAAGGTGAGTTAATTAACCAGGGTGAAAAATGGACTGAAAGGCGAGTTAATTATCGCTAGGTGTGAACAACTCTGGGACGGTGCGTTTTCTGTACTGAGTATGTTAATTAACCGACGGGTTAAAAACGAATGACACGGTGTGTATTGTTTAATTGGTGTGTTTTCTCGATAGTTGTTATAACTGCACCAAAAGGGTATAATCAAGGACCAACCGACTTTATCTGACGCGTGAGTGTTAAATGGAAACTTGGGAAGGAAAATTGTTTTTACTGTGCGATTTTTCATTCGCCGGTGTGTTTTTCGCAAATAGGACTTTGTATAAGGACAGGTCTTTATATGTGGAAGTTGTACGGGGCTGTTTCTTCTATGCGTCTTTTGTATTTGTTGATGAACATAAGACGCAGTACGTGTTTTATAGTCACGCCACTTATAAAGTTGCATAATAAAATATAAATGTAAAAATCGACGACGTCAGTTAATCAATCTGCTCTGGCCAAGCTCAAAATTCCACTCTAAATTTCCTTCGCGAATTTGAGTAAACTGCCGACCTCCGTGATTATTTTAAACTGCCATCCACGGCGAATTTTAAAAAGTCTGACTTTCACGCATGTACAGTCAGCACATCCATAGCTGATTTGAAATAGGTTTATGTATTTATCGTGCGATTCCACGGCAGTGATATCGTAGTCGAATATCAGCTAATACGGCATGCAAAAAAAGATTGTTAATTTAACACGGTTAGACACGCAGATTTTACTGGCTTATATTGAAAATATAACAAATATCAAACATTGGCAGGCATTTATATAATAAAATAAACAGAATTATGGTTGTACCGATACATTACTTCATCAATATGTTCGACATTTTAATACTTGAATCGATCGACTATTTCAAACTCATTAAAATTACGAAATTTCAAAATTTACACACATAGATGCTGGTCTTTCCGTGAGGGAAAGTTTTGTCCATTGAAATAGCCATTTCCATTCTGACAAATAAGTTACACAATGCATTTTAAATTGATAAATCACATCTGAAGTAATATATCTTCGGGTTTAAATCACAAATGAATTAAATGCCTTCATCTCCTGTTTTTAAGCACACATCGTCAGAAGTCACTGTCAACCTTGCTGAACACATGCACATTAACACGTTATCAGTCGGATAATACCTTGATGACCATTTCATTTCGCCACCAAAAAGTCTGAGTCAATGCATACTGTCAGTCAAGTTTCCAAATTACGTGAATTCACACGTGCTATCAATAGGAATCAATAATTAACTAAAATAGAAGCCCCTTTAACACTGAGAAATAGGTAACGGTTAAAACGTACGTTTGCCGCATTAAAAACTCGCAAAACGGTCAATACCTACGTATCTCGATAAAAGAATAAAATTCGGATTATAACTCCTCATTATGGCTTAAAATCTCTAGATAAGGTGTGTTAATTAACCAGGGTGAAAAATGGACTGAAAGGCGAGTTAATTATCGCTAGGTGTGAACAACTCTGGGACGGTGCGTTTTCTGTACTGAGTATGTTAATTAACCGACGGGTTAAAAACGAATGACACGGTGTGTATTGTTTAATTGGTGTGTTTTCTCGATAGTTGTTATAACTGCACCAAAAGGGTATAATCAAGGACCAACCGACTTTATCTGACGCGTGAGTGTTAAATGGAAACTTGGGAAGGAAAATTGTTTTTACCGTGCGATTTATCATTCGCCGGTGTGTTTTTCGCAAATAGGACTTTGTATAAGGACAGGTCTTTATATGTGGAAGTTGTACGGGGCTGTTTCTTCTATGCGTCTTTTGTATTTGTTGATGAACATAAGACGCAGTACGTGTTTTATAGTCACGCCACTTATAAAGTTGCATAATAAAATATAAATGTAAAAATCGACGACGTCAGTTAATCAATCTGCTCTGGCCAAGCTCAAAATTCCGCTCTAAATTTCCATCGCGAATTTGAGTAAACTGCCGACCTCCGTGATTATTTTAAACCGCCATCCACGGCGAATTTTAAAAAGTCTGACTTTCACGCATGTACAGTCAGCACATCCATAGCTGATTTGAAATAGGTTTATGTATTTATCGTGCGATTCCACGGCAGTGATATCGTAGTCGAATATCAGCTAATACGGCATGCAAAAAAAGATTGTTAATTTAACACGGTTAGACACGCAGATTTTACTGGCTTATATTGAAAATATAACAAATATCAAACATTGGCAGGCATTTATATAATAAAATAAACAGAATTATGGTTGTACCGATACATCACTTCATCAATATGTTTGACATTTTAATACTTGCATCGATCGACTATTTCAAACTCATTAAAATTACGAAATTTCAAAATTTACACACATAGATGCTGGTCTTACCGTGAGGGAAAGTTTTGTCCATTGAAATAGCCATTTCCATTCTGACAAATAAGTTACACAATGCATTTTAAATTGATAAATCACATCTGAAGTAATATATCTTCGGGTTTAAATCACAAATGAATTAAATGCCTTCATCTCCTGTTTTTAAGCACACATCGTCAGAAGTCACTGTCAACCTTGCTGAACACATGCACATTAACACGTTATCAGTCGGATAATACCTTGATGACCTTTTCATTTCGCCACCAAAAAGTCTGAGTCAATGCATACTGTCAGTCAAGTTTCCAAATTACGTGAATTCACACGTGCTATCAATAGGAATCGATAATTAACTAAAATAGAAGCCCCTTTAACAACAAATTGCCACCATGCCGTAGTCTTGTAGACAATACTTATATTCTGTATTGTCAGTAAGTCAGGCCCGTAACTAAGGGGCAGGTGGGGCAAAGCCCCCCCCCCCCCCCGCAAAAATTTGCCCCCTCCCCTTTGAAAAAATTGTCGTCCATAAAAACAATAGATATACATTGTCCGTCAATTTTACAGCACCCCTTGAGAACACTCCCCACCCCATCGTTTCTCTGAGCTAGTTACGTCCTAGTAGTAAGAAATCATTGGGACGCGACCAATCTGGATTTTCACACAGAATATGTGCCGTTGTCATGGCTAAATTGCGAACGGGCTACGATGAATAGCACACCCCATCTCCTGCAATTTACATCATGTATTACCAGTAGGTTACAACGGATTCTATTAATTTTATTTACGATAAAACTCAGGCTTTAAAAATTGTGGATATGAGAGATAATTAAATTTTTGAATCGGTATAGACTTGAGGGTTGGCGCATGCAGTGTGTGAAAAGAATACTTAATCATCATATTCGCAGTTGACATACTCCTGTCAATAAAATCACTCCTTAACCGGTGGTGATCATTTTTGTAATTTGGCACAAAAATCATCCCTTATATCGCACCATGCCCCTTTAACTAATACACGCTTTTTTGTTAGGCAATTTCCTTTGTACTCTTGATGTGGACTCTTTGATGTAATTGTCGCATCAGTTACTATTAATCTAAGTTCTGTCCTGACAAGATTCCATTCATAAGATCTGGTTGTTAGGTGTTTTATTGAAAGCTTCTTCGATATGTTAACTGGAAAAATGAAATTTAATGATTTGTTTTTGTGATAATTATTGGAAAGAAACTGAACCAGGTTATTCTTTGGGATATTTATCGTCTATTGTATAAATACGGTAAGCAGTTTGTGTGTTGCATTTATAAGTTAAAGTATAAAAAAATATATATTTAAAGGGACGAAGGGGCTATTTAAGACATATTTTAAAACCTTATACCAGTAACTGAATCGATTTGACATGTTGATCTGTTTTGCAATGTGGGGAATGGGGAATCTGTTGGATCAGCTAGCAATTTTCCAATAGACGTTCTCTGAAAATGAAATTAATATTGATTTTCAAAAATATGTTGGTTTCTCTTTTATAACTTTAAAACTCCATGTTAATATATTATGGTAAAATCATATGTTGGCTAATCTTATAATCGGCTCATAATCTCGGGTAATAAACATATCAGTGTTAAACTTTATAAACAGACCAATACACAATCAGATGAGTCAACATTTGGTAGAGTTTATAACACTGACGTGTTAATTAACCAATTAAGATTATGAGCCGACAAGATTAGTCTCTCAGCTATTAATTAGCTTTCATGATCAATAATGGTATTATTGAAAATATCAAAAATGTGAATAAAATTATGACGATTATTGTCTTATTTTGATTTGGTTATTTGTGATTATTTGTAATAAAGAAAATAACTCTTATTGCAGTAGTCTGTACTGACATGCCATGATATATACTTGGAATCAATTAATCATTTGACTTGTTTGAATTATTATTATTTCAGAAAATTTATTATTGTGCGCATTATGTGGGTCCTGACTATTTCTAAGGACATTTCATTATCCGGCGAACTGTTAAACCGGATGGCAAAATAAACACCATTATGCAATACATCTTTTAATAATCCCTCTGTCTCTTTCGGCTACGATGTGTTCCTCGACAGTTCGACGATTATATTCTTCACTTCCATCACAACGCGTACACCAACACTGATATCGAACCGACATCGTAAAGAAAATTAGTTTAATTATAGAAGAGTGTGTCTCAAATAACTTAATGTAGCGCCCGCTTCCACAATGAAGTGATTTGACGAAATTACATGGGATTTATATAATATATGAAATTTCATGTCCTCCCACCAATACTCAACTATGTACTTTAATCTGACCGCTATGGAAACCATCTATATGTGACGATTGTTAAATAAGTTTTGCTAGGTCTAATTAATTATTAATGAAACACTGTTCAAACCCTCACGGTATAGGAAACCATCTATGTGATGATTGTTAAATACGCTGGCTATACAACAATTATTATTGAACAGCTAACATTTTTTTTGTTTATAATATAAATATAATTGCAAAATGGTTATCTATTAAAAGTTGCAACGAAACAAGTACGGGTTACGTACATTGTACTAATTTCAACACGCAAAACAATAAACTGGCTATGAGCTACGGGTTGCGCGGTACTCATTTCAACACGCAAAACAATAAACCGGCAATGAGTTACCGTTTACGTGGTACTAATTTCAACCTGCAAAACAATAAATTGTCAGAACAAAAGAATATATATAGACATACGGTAAATTTAGCTTATCAATATATACCCGGATATATTCAAATTGGGGCCTGACTGCTGGATACTTATAAATGACGACATTGTTTTCACCTTTTTACGACAGATTAGGGTCCATATTTATATTTTATTATGCAACTTTATAAGTAGCGTGACTATAAAACACGTACTGCGTCTTATGTTCATCAACAAATACAAAAGACGCATAGAAGAAACAGCCCCGTACAACTTCCACATATAAAGACCTGTCTTCATACGTACTGTCTTCATACGTACTGCGTCTTATGTTCATCAACAAATACAAAAGACGCATAGAAGAAACAGCCCCGTACAACTTCCACATATAAAGACCTGTCCTTATACAAAGTCCTATTTGCGAAAAACACACCGGCGGATGAAAAATCGCACAGTAAAAACAATTTTCCTTCCCAAGTTTCCATTTAACACTCACGCGTCAGATAAAGTCGGCTGGTCCTTGATTATACCCTTTTGGTGCAGTTATAACAACTATCGAGAAAACACACCAATTAAACAATACACACCGTGTCATTCGTTTTTAACCCGTCGGTTAATTAACATACTCAGTACAGAAAACGCACCGTCCCAGAGTTGTTCACACCTAGCGATAATTAACTCGCCTTTCAGTCCATTTTTCACCCTTGTTAATTAACACACCTTATCTAGAGATTTTAAGCCATAATGAGGAGTTATAATCCGAATTTTATTTTTTTATCGAGGTACGTAGGTATTGACCGTTTTGCGAGTTTTTAATGCGGCAAACGTACGTTTTAACCGTTACCTATTTCTCAGTGTAAGCTTCATCATTAGTATACCTCTCTAACAACCCAAATTTCTCATCATAATCATCACAATGAATCAAAATAGAATTAAGTTGTCGCTTAAACCTTGGATACTTTAACACATCCCCACCAAACACTTGAACTTCAGGTGGAGGCTTTTTTAAATACTTAATTATGGACATTTCAGTATTAACATTACCTTGTGTATATACATTAGGATTAATATTAAGACTATTAAGAGGGTTTACTTTAGGACTAACATTAACAGGGCTATATGCAGAATGGTTAACTAAAGGCATATTAACACTAACAACAGGTTGATTTACAATTGTTGGATTTACCTTACTATTTGCAACCGAATGACTAACTATAGGTGGGTTAACACTGGAATTACTCACAACAGGCGGGTTAACAATGGAATTACTTACTAAAGGAGGATTGACAAAGGGTTGACTAACAACGGGTGAATTTACAACACCTGGATTAGCAATATTTACATCATTAACAAATTCAGAATGTACAGAATTAAAATCGTTAACATTGTCACTATTATTAATACTGTTGAGGCCATGCTGACTTCCCATGTCTTCAAGAACTTTCACCTTTTTTCTGCTTACTTTAATTTCTGTTTCTAGTTCTAATTGTTTTTGTTGATGTTGAAGACTACGCAAACGTGGGGCAATAAGCGTCAATGCATCTCCAGCAGCATGTAAACATAACAGGCGATTTCCGGGCGTATCAAATGAGACGTTCAAAACAGTTGTCTACATAATACTTTATTCAACCAAAAAATCTCTCATATGTTGATGTGATGATAAGATGATATTGATTATGATGCTGATTATGATGCTGAGTATGATTGACTGAAATATATAAACATTCCAGACATAAATACCAGAATTAACATACAACAATAAAATAATAAAGTTATAAGTATGACAAGAATATTCTGTCACAAAACAGAAATTCGTCTGCAGGCCTCTTATCTTACGCACTCAAGTCGGATTCAGATAAGGCTTAAAGTCAGCTAATATTGAATAACAATTACTTGATGACAGTTTACATTCATTCATTATCATAACCAATATTAAACTAATAATATATCTTTTGTCTAAGAAAAACATTATAACCTTGACAAAAATAAGGGACGGTTTGTCTGCAATGGCGGGAAATGAAGGAAAAGCACATAACGTAAAGATTACAATCAAATTTACTGATAAAAACGCAAAGACAGTGTCATTAATTCTCATAATTTATGTCTATAGCAACTCTGTTTCAAATCTTACCGTATATTATGTCATGCCAGATAGATGGAAAGAGATGAGACAAGAATTAAACAGTAAACATCTACAACATTCTTCCTAGGAAGACATTTTGCACAAGACTAGATCATACATGGCTTGTCTAAGAGAACAAGTTGAACAGGGTTACTGGACATTCGAGACTACCATTGTCTGGAAGTCTGAACCAAATTTAGGAATGCTTGTACATAAAACGAAAGGAAATCAAACAAATAAAGTACACATGGTACTAAGTCAATTATTAAAGGAAAGGTGCAATTTGACCGTTACATACCGGCCCTCTAATCGACGATTTTACAAGAGCGATTACCAAAACCTTTAAAAACGAAGGTCAAATTGACTGATTCGAACAAAGTTAATGCAACATCTAAACAGTTTGTACATCTAATATGTCTCAGAACCAAAGGCACTGCTTAGTCGATACATGTAAGTAAATCGAAATGTGTATACACCTGTGCTCGTGACCTCAAGAATAATGCAATAACGTATCAGTCACAACTCAATGCATATAATTCAAACAGTCTACATAATGCAAAGGGTTAATCATTATAATTCAAACAGTTAAAAATTTAGAGATTGTGTTTCAAACAGTTCACTTTTCCCTTGTTATTAATGTTCAAATTTCACTAGTATACTCGTCCATAAGGTAAGTTGGATAAATTTCATCACGATTCCAAACAGTTCGTATTATTCTAAACTTTCTAAGTTTTATGGATCTATTAATTTTCTTAACAGTCATTAACAGTTAGTGTTTCTAAACAGTCCACACATTTATTTCTAAACAGTTTATAAACTTTCGAAAACCTATTATTAACAGTCCATGTTTATTATAAACAGTCCATGGTTTCTCATCACAGTCTATTCAATCACTTCACAATTAATCGGCTTCCAAAACAATGCTTAACTTATGAACAGGGCGTTGTACAGTAGAATTCTGTGTCTTCACAGTAGCAACTCTAACTAGACCATTTCTGTCAGCTATCACTTCGACTACTCTACCAAGTGTATATGAACATCTTATAGCTGTATCTACAACCAGAACTACATCTCCAACAGCTACATTTTTATGCAGTTTCAACCATTTTTGTCGTACTTGGAGTAATTGTAAATACTCTCGGGTCCATCGTTTCCAAAAGATACCAGACAGGTACTGGATTTGTCGCCAGCGCCGTTTTGCATAGTTGTCGGCTTTATCGAAAATCCCAATAGGCATAGTTTCTCCAGAACGATTCAAGAGTAGATGATTTGGAGTTAAAGGGTTAATGTCATTCATGTCACTTGAAACAGTTGTTATAGGACGACAGTTCATTATCGCTTCAACTTCACAAAGGAATGTGTGCAGAGCTTCATCGTCCATAGGTATAAGGCGTTCTTTAAGTAGTGCATACAGGATTTTTATGACAGTACGTATTAAGCGCTCCCAAACGCCACCAAAGTGGGAGGCAGCAGGGGGGTTAAACTGCCAGTTAATACCATGTTGAAGAAGTGCATTTTTAATCTTTGCTTGGTTCCAATTCTGTATTTCTTCTCGAAGCTCACGTTCGGACCCAACCAGATTAGTACCATTGTCGGATCTTATAAATTTTACCGGCCCTCGTCTGGAGATAAATCTTCTTATCGAACTTATACAGGAGTCTGTATCCAGGCTATAAGCCACCTCAAGATGTACAGCTCTTACCGCAAGGCATGTAAAGATTACTCCATATCGCTTGATGGTCGATCGGCCACGTTTTACTTCGAAGTGTCCAAAGAAATCCATACCAACTCTTGAAAATGGTGGTTGATCTGGAATTAAACGTTCGACTGGTAGATCAGCAATCTTTTGTTCTGCTACCCTGGCTAAATATTTCCTACAAGATACACATTTGGCAATTACGTTCTTGATCAAAGATGAAGCTCTAACAATCCAGTATTTCTGTCGTAATTCGGCCATAATAGCAGATTTTCCCAAGTGTCCTACGACTTTGTGTACGTGACAGACTATCAACGTTGAAACATGTGTCTGTGCGGGTAAAATTATAGGGTGTTTTTCATCATAAGGAATATCGGCTCTGTTTAATCTACCTCCAACTCTAAGGTTTCCATTTACTAATATTGGATCTAAGCGACGAAGTGTACTATTCTTGTTGACAGTAGCTTTAGTATCATGCTGTCTCAGAGTCCTGAACTCATGGTTGTAGTGTTGGTGCTGCGTATAACGTATAATGGCAGACTCGGCTTTCTCGATATCTTCTGGAGTTAAAAGGCCATCAGCAGAAGAATTTGATTTATCAAATTGCTTTGTGACTCGGGTCTGTAGTGGGACTGCATCTAAGGTACATGTACTATTTATTCGTCTTCTAACTCTTTCTCTTAGAATTTCAAAACATATCAACAGTCTAGCAACTACTCTTCTCAGTTTATTCCAGCTCGAAAATCTAGATAGCAACTGGTCAGTTATTGAAATGTCAGCGGTAGTTACACAAACAATTCTTAGTTCTGGATCGTCTTCAGGCAACATGGGTGATAAATTCTTCTGTTCGGGCCACTCATGATTTGGTTTCCATAGAAAATCGGGACCATGAAACCATTTCTTAACTTGGTTTAGGTTGTCAGCTTTAACTCCTCTTGAAGCTTGATCGGCAGGGTTGTTTTTGGTGTCTATGTAATACCATTGTGAAATGTCGCTTCCATCCCTAATAACTGCTATACGGTTGGCGACAAAGGTTAGGAATCTTGAACTTGTGTTTCTCAGATAACGTAGAACCGACATTGAGTCTGTGTGATAAAAGACTTTATCAACATGGATTTCAAGCTCTTTCAAAATCATGTTCGTCATTCGCACAGCAATGGTGGCAGCAGTGAGCTCCATTCTAGGAATCATCATTTTCTTCAGTGGGGCTACCCTGGCCTTTCCAAATAACAGCGAACAGTAAATATCTTCTGATTCATTAACAAACCGTAAATACGCTACCATACTATATCCTTCATTACTAGCATCTGCAAAACTGTGTATTTGGCTTGAAACAATTCTACCAAAATTCTTCGGCTTGTAGCACCTTGGGATATCAAATCTTTCCAGACCTGGTAAGCTTTCTAAGAACAGTTGCCATTTACGAAGATCTGATTCGGGTATTTGATCATCCCATCCAAGTTCAAGACGACATAAATTCTGTAAAATAAGTTTTGCTGACAGTAGAAAAGGATTAACTAATCCTAGTGGATCATAAACGCTTCCTATGGTTGCTAATATCCCACGTCTAGTACAAGGCTGAGGTTTTAAGGTTACATCAAATTTCAAAACATCTAATTCTACATTCCATGTGATACCGAGAGCCCGTTCGACTGGTAGTTCTTCGTAATAAAGATCCGGTCTTCTACAGGTACTGATGACAAGATATCTCGATCATTCGAAATCCATTTAGACAAATGAAAACCACCTTTTGAGCATAACAGTCTTAAGTCTTTCACAAGCTTCATCAGTTGGTCTTTGTCATCATGGGACTTCAGGCAGTCGTCCACATAAAAATTATTCAGTACAGTTTTGAAAACTAATTCATGGAAGTTCATAACATTGTCAAGAGCGGTTCTTCTTAGTGCAGAGTTAGCGCATGACGGTGATGACCGCAAACCAAAACTATGTTTTAGCATTCTGTAAACAGCTGGACGTTTTTTAACATCTCCGTCAGGCCACCATAAAAATCTGAGTTAGTCTGTGTCAGACTTTGGAACATTTACCATGTAGAACATACTCTGTACATCCCCTTGAGCTGCATAAATTCCTTGGCGAAAACGAAGGAGGACTCCTATCAAATTGTTTGTCAGGTCAGGGCCTTGAAGCAGGAGGTTATTCAATGAACTACCCTGATACACAGCTGCACAATCAAAAACTACTCGAATGTTATTCTTCTTAGCATGGTATACACCATGGTGTGGCAGATACCAAACTTTTCCATCTTGACGTTCTATTTCCTTCTCAGGGACAACTTCGGCATGACCATCCGTAATGAGCCTCTCCATAAACTCAGTATAATCACAAGCAAATTGTGGGTTCTTTCTCATCTTATTAGCTAATGATTGCAGACGCTGAACTGCTTGGTACACATTATTCGGCAACAAGTTGCTTCCAGCTTTAAAGGGCAAGGCTATCATGTAGTGACCGTCAGCATAGGAAATAGACTTGTTAACTTGATCAAGAAATTGTTTATCTTCTTGAGAGTTTTCTCTTTTATCATTTTTAATGGCCTCTGGAAAATCAGAATTATACATCTTAGTAACCATAGTATTTATCTCTTCATAATTCTTAATAGATGAGATAGTTGCCCTGTTTACGACAGCCGTGGATTCTGGAATGCCATCTCTCATAAGGTTCCATATAATCCAGCCAAGTGGTGATTTAACAGCATTGGGAGATCCTGGTGGACCATTCCTGAAATCAGTTATCAAATACACGTCTGGGACATTGTTACCAATTAGTAGTCCAATCTCTGAATCAATTATAGGTAAACTGATGTCTCTTAGGTGAGGCCATCTCTCAATTTCTTTGTTTGCTGGGATATGTCTTTTGCTAACAGGCATTTTATATTTCGTGTAGACATTTGGTAAATCGATTAAGTTTCCTTGAGTTAGATCAGATATCTGTATACCTTTGATGACTTGCGAGTTAAATGTATGTGGTGTACCCATTGTATCTATGGTTAAGTTTATCTTCTTTCCATGACCAGCTAGTTGGCGTAGCAGATGTGTAGAACAAAATGAAATGCTGCTTCCAGGATCTACAAAGGCGTAAGTACATACCGTGTTCAACCCATTCTTCAGCTTCGCTATAACTGGAATGATTGCCATAGCACAATTTCCTGAAGTGTCCTCATCAGCAATAGACATGTTAGAAATAGCTCTAGTTACAGCAGGTTTATCAGTTTTATTGTTAATACTACATGTATTACTCGGGTGTAATATTGTATGATGTGGTCTCGAACATAGTCCGCACCTTGGATTGTTTCTACAATAATGACCAACGTGCCCAATTTTCAAACAGTCAAAACATAACCTCTTCGATCGGACAAAGTCTGATTTCTTCTCATAAGAAAGTGATGACAACTCTCTACAGCAATCCATACGATGAGAGGGATGATTGCAGTAAGCACATGGTTTAGTGAAGGCTATATCCACGTTTTGTGTTTCATTTTTGGATTTAAAAGGAGTAAACTTGGTGTTCGCCCCGCATGATCCATCTGTTATTTCCATTTGGACTCATTGAAGACGAAAACTGAGTTGTGTAAGATCCTTTCGGTTTTACCGTAAATGATCGTCTTTCAGATATTAAGGCAAGTTTACCAAACATTGGGTCATTGGCTTTTCTTGATTCTGTCTGGAGTAGATTCAATAGGTCAACAAACTTAAGGGGAGTTGCCTTGCCTCTATTACCATCCTTCAGCGTTCGATACTTGTCCTGTATTGAATATGGAAGTTTTCGCAGGATTATTCTAACAGTCTCCGCAAAGTCTAAATGTTTCTCCGATTCAATACTTTCAATTGCATTCGAGCACTCAGTTAAAAACAGTACAAAATCATCCAAGGCTTTCGGATTATCTGAACGAATTTCAGGCCATTTCAGGGCCCTACTTACGAAGGCGTTTGCTACAACTTTTTTGTCTCCATAACATTCTTCCAGTAATCGCATAGCTGATGTATACGCTTCTTCACTACTCTTCTTGTATGAACAGGAACTGACAAAGCGATGGGCTTCACCGGTAGTAAATTGCTCAAGGAATGTCATCTTTTCATCAAAGGACTCACAGTTTGAAATAACCAGAGACTTAAACTGTCTAATGAACTTATGATAATTCAGAACATCACCACTAAATGACTTAATGTTTGTAGCAGGTTTCCTCAAATGGCGAGCTAGAGATGCAGAAAACTGCACTGATTCATCACTAGGCACGTACTTGACAGGCGCAGGTTCAACACTTGGCACATGCTCAACAGCAAGTGTACGTTCATCAGTTGGCTTGACTGTAGGTGTAGGCACCACTTCTTTCACAGACGTAGTACTACTGACAGATTTATTATCACCATCGCTGAGATTCTTCAAAAAATTGCTTTTTTCTGATGATATCTGAAGTTCAGTGTCGATTTCTAACTGTTCCTCACGATGCTCGATGTCCAGCCTGGCCTTATCAAGCTTATGTTTTTCTTTCAGGGCATTCGCTCTTGCAGTTAACTCTATCTTTTTGTTTTTTTCTTGTAGTTTTAATGAAGATATACTACTCGAAACAGAATGACGTGATGAACGAGAGTGACGACTAGTTTTACTCCCTTTCGAAATGTGAGAATCCAAGTCGGTCTCAGCTTGGCGTAACCATTCTTGAATGTGAAATCTAAAATTACAAACATAAATGTCTCTATTTTCATAAAGTTCTTGATTATATTCTTCAACCTCAGAAAGCGATAAAAGGCCACAATAAATATCATGTTGATTTAAGTAGGCTTCAAAAAGTACCATCCATTCTGAAAAGCCTTTCCTCACAGTCGAAACTTCTTTATTTTCCAATAACAGCCTTTTTAAACGTTCAGTCTTGGCTTTAAGAATTCGAAACGAACTGTTCACATCTTTTAAAATTAGCTCTTTACGAAAGTCAGAACCTTTGACAGTCTCTGTCCTTGGTCTTGGAGAAATGACTGGTTTAGTTGTTGTCTCGTCCCTTTCCATCTGTAATCCTTTAACTATACGTCAATAATGAAGATTACGCAAACGTGGGGCAATAAGCGTCAATGCATCTCCAGCAGCATAACAGGCGATTTCCGGGCGTATCAAATGAGACGTTCAAAACAGTTGTCTACATAATACTTTATTCAACCAAAAAATCTCTCATATGTTGATGTGATGATAAGATGATATTGATTATGATGCTGATTATGATGCTGAGTATGATTGACTGAAATATATAAACATTCCAGGCATAAAGACCAGAATTAACATACAACAATAAAATAATAAAGTTATAAGTATGACAAGAATATTCTGTCACAAAACAGAAATTCGTCTGCAGGCCTCTTATCTTATGCACTGAAGTCAGATTCAGATAAGGCTTAAAGTCAGCTAATATTGAATAACAATTACTTGATGACAGTTTACATTCATTCATTATCATAACCAATATTAAACTAATAATATATCTTTTGTCTAAGAAAAACATTATAACCTTGACAAAAATAAGGGACGGTTTGTCTGCAATGGCGGGAAATGAAGGAAAAGCACATGGTCCACATACATAAAGATTACAATCAAATTTACTGATAAAAACGCAAAGACAGTGTCATTAATTCTCATAATTTATGTCTATAGCAACTCTGTTTCAAATCTTACCGTATATTATGTCATGCCAGATAGATGGAAAGAGACGAGACAAGAATTAAACAGTAAACATCTACAACATTCTTCCTAGGAAGACATTTTGCACAAGACTAGATCATACATGGCTTGTCTAAGAGAACAAGTTGAACAGGGTTACTGGACATTCGAGACTACCATTGTCTGGAAGTCTGAACCAAATTTAGGAATGCTTGTACATAAAACGAAAGGAAATCAAACAAATAAAGTACACATCCCACATAACAATATGATGTTAATTTTACGTTACATTTACGTAAAAATGGTCAGTCAGTTTACCATCATTTTGCTCATCTTTTAAACGATAATTTTACGTCAGGAAATGACGTTAATCTAACGTAAGCTTTACGTCATTTTCTGACGTAAATCTAACGTAAACTTTACGTCATTTTCTGACGTAAATCTAACGTAAAATTTGCGTAAAGTTTACGTCATTTTCGTTAGATTTACGTCAGAAAATGACGTAAACTTTACGTTAGATTTACGTCAGAAAATGATGTAAATATAACGTAAAAATGACGTAAACTTTACGCTAGATTAACGTCATTTCCTGACGTTAAATTGTCGTTAAAAGGATGAACAAAATGATGAATATCTAACCGACCATTATAACGTAAATCTAACATTAAATTAACATCATTTACGGATGCAATTCTAATGACAAATTTTGATGAGCAAAGTTACGAAAATATAACCAACCATTAAAACCTTCAAAATTATTCATTATTTGCGGCAGTAAATGGGAAGAACATTCAATCAATAATCAAATTTTCCTGACCCGTGGGTGAGGCTAAAAGTTGAGTGGTCCAACGTGTGCGCTTTAAATCATAAGGTCTGTCATTGAGTCAAGTGGTTTGTTTCCACACCCAACTTGAACATGGGTTTTCTCTGGGTCCTCCTACTACTAAAGATTCCTGGTGCGGATGAATTATTCAACTTGAATTGAATCACTTAGTCCCAAAGGACAGTTTATGTCTATTGGATGTTTTACCCCATTGCTCTCTATCTACCCATAACCAGTCAGAATTCTAAATGTATTGCACAGAAAAGTTAAAAATCTAGCAGAATTATATGACTAAATATACTACAAGTATGTATACATATACTTTATTTAAAAGACAAAAATTATAATGTTATAAAATACAAAATACACATTTAAATATTAACAGTTTTTATCCACAGCTGTTTGAGAAATGAAGACGGGCATATGCCACACAGTGTGCAGAGCTATGGCTTACTCTTATATAAAATTCCAACTGCCAAGGGATCTTTCACACACACAAACTTGAGTTTACACTGTACCTTGGTTTTTTTGTCCCTTCCGTATGACTAGTCAGCCATCCATGTCAGGTCCTCTATCCGGCATCACTGACAAGGGAAAATGTTCAAGAAAAAGGTCTACATTAGCGCTATGAAAGTGTTGATATGCATATAAGAAAGAAAAAACTGGGATATTGACCAAATTGGGCCAAAACCTATAGCCTCTATCTTATTTGCTCAAGGTATTGATGGAATAGGAGTTAACTTTGGAATGAGTGAAATGAAATGGGGTTTAATGTCCTATTCCGACAGGGCTAATGACATGGAAATATGCTATACAGTGTCCTATTATGGAATTTTATCCAGACAGCGGGGCTAAAGCCTACTCTTATATCGAATTCAAACTGCCAAGGGATCTTTCACGTGCACACCAATGTGTGCACAGGACCTCGATCATTCGCACCATCCAAACGACTAGACAGCTGTCCCTCATTGTCAGGCCCTCTGTCCTGCACCTCTGACAAGGGGAGGAAACCAAGTCTGGAAATCACGAAGAACTTTCTCGGCCGACACTGGAATGGAATGTTGTGGAATGCTGAATATTGATAGGTTTCGTCCTCTCATGATTCCAGTGTGTAACACAAATTTGAAAAAGATCAATTAAGAATAAACACAGCATCTATTGCATTTGAAAAAGGGAGAATTATCCAAGGGAGAATTATCCAAGGAAGGCAAAGTCCTGAAAAGCTGTATATTGATAATGCTTGTCCTCTCACAATCGGAATGATTCACATTTCACACCCAGTGTACGGACAAACAGGGCCAAAATTGATATGTGGGTGTATAAACAAAGATATATACTACACCAATATTACATGTGTTGCAGAATTGGTTTAACACATTTCAAATATAATTGTAACACAGATATTTGCAATGGTTGATCCATGACAAAAGATTTGAAATATTTTGAAGAGACGCAAAAGGTTACGCCATACAGTGTGCTATGAGGGAAATTTTGCCCGGGCAGCAACGCTATGGCCTACTCTTGTATCGAATTCCAACTGCCAGGGGATCTTTTATGTGCATGCCAATGTGTACACTGGACCTTGTTTTTTTTTGTTCCATCCAAACGACTAGACATCTGTCCTCGTCAGGCCCTCCGTCCTGCATCACTGACAATGGGAAACCACACCGGAAAATCAGGATGAACTTTCTCGGCCAATGCAGGGATCGAACACCCGACCTCAAGGCTAGCGAGTCAGCGTCTTACCCACTTAGCCACATGATTCCCCCCTTGGCCTATGTACATGTAGAGATGAATTTTGAGCTACCTTTATATATATATTTCTATTTTTAAAACCCGCGACAAGTATATATTTATATCAAGGATGTAACCCTCTATCAGTTAACCCGTCACGGATTGGTTGCATTGGTGAACCGGTTCAAAATATTCGTTTCATATCATACCTGACCTTGAAATCCAGGAATTGTAGCCACAACGGGGATCACGTTGGTTAAGTCGGTAAGACACTGGCTATCTAGTCTGGAGGTCGGGTGTTCGATCCCTGCATTGGCCGAGAAAGAAATTCCAGATTTTCCGGCATGATTCTCCCTTGTCAGTGATGCAGGACAGAGGGCTAGACAAGACAGCTGTCTAGTCATTAAAATGGGACAAAAAAATGAGGTCCCATGTACACATTGGCGTGCACGTACAAGAGCCCTTGAAGTTAGAATTCGATATAAGAGAAGGCCGTAGTGCCACTGTCCGGGCAAAATTTCCCACATAGCACACTGTATGGCGTATGCCCATCTTCATTAGCCCAGTTCAGAGCAAAACAGTAGGACGTTATACTTTCAGTTCACTAGCCACAGCTCTGTTTTCTTTCACCAAAGGGGGGGGGGGGGAATGGCTGATTGGTTAGCGTGCGCGCGCTGTATCATAAAGTCTGTCATTGAGTCGACTGGCGTGGTTTCGAATCCCCGGTTGTACGTGGCAAGGAGTAGGGTCGCCTGTCCAACCTCATGGGTTTTCTCCGGGTCCTCCGGTTTCCTCCCACTCCTAAAGACCCCTACGCGCAAGCGAATTATGTAAATAAAAAATTAAACCATATGACCTAGTTTGTGTCGAGTGGACGGTAAACCCCATTTCTCTCTCTCTCTTTCACCTAAGGGGGGGATCAAGTGGCTAAGTGGGTAAGACGCTGGCTCGCTAGCCTGGAGATCGGGTGTTCGATCCCTGTAAGTTCATCCTGATTTTCCGGCGTGGTTTCCCTTGTCAGTGATGCAGGACGGAGGGACTGACAAGGACAGCTGTCTAGTCGTTATGGGACGAAAAACTGAAGTCCCGTGTAGACATTGGCGTGCACGTAAAAGATCCCTTGGCAGTTGGAATTCGATATAAGAGTAGGCCGTAGCCCCGCTGCCCAGGCAAAATTTCCCTCATAGCACACTGTATGGCATATGCTCGTCTTCATTAGCCCAGGTTAGGAGCAGAACAGTAGGACGTTTAACCCCATTTCATTTCATTTCATTTCTTTCACCAAAGACCACATAAATACTTCATTTAGCACTTGTCATTTGAAACAGTTATAGCCTATGTCTTGTCTGGAAGAGGGGGCATCATCACATTACCATACAGGGTATAAGTCGATGTTGAGTATAAGTCAAATTGCCAAATTTTACATTTTTCCGACCTACATCCATAATTAAGTAGAGGCGGTATATAAGACTAATGTTTTTCAACTCCACGAGTTTCGGGACTGTTATCCTAGTCTAATACCGTGCCGGTGTACGCCGAAGAAAAGTTGGGCCATATAAATAATGAGGGTCTGGGACAGTTGTCAATAACATTTATAAACAAACATGAATCGTGATGACGAATTAGGATTCAATAAAAAAAAAACCCATAGATATGGCCCATGAAGAGAGAAATTTTACAATAAAAAAAATTAAGAGTGTTGGATATTGAACTGACAATGCAATCAAATGGACTTTCGGAAATGGCATTCTTATATAAATTTCATGGGCGTCAACATCTTGTTTTAGCACTAGTTACCTCCCTTAGACTTTGTTTATGATAATGTAAAAGACCGGATAATCTAGCCTATGACCGATTATTCTCAAATGTTGACAACGCAACCACACTAATATTCGTAGAATATAGAATATTTTTTTCTAGATGATAGAGACTAATAATATGCCAACATTGAAATGTGTACAGAATATATGGTATATACTTAACTACACCAATATTATACCTATGTCATAGAATTAGTTACACACATTACAAATATAATCTTAATAGAGATCTTTGCTATAGTTGATCTATCAGTAAAAATTGGAAGATTTGTAAGGAACGCAAAAGGTTATTGTTTACTGGCTGCAGCAGGGAGCAATAACAGGAACACAGATGATTTTCAACTCACTGATACAACTCAGTTTAAACTTTAAGCTAAAGAGCTGTTATATAATACTGTGACAGGATATCTGCTCTAAACTAACTAGTCATCAAAGAATTGACTGTCAAAAGTTCAGACAGAAAGTATTTAAGGCCTACAATGCTTGTAAAGCTTTGGCCTACATTCTGATGATATTTGTGCTACCATAGATACATATATATTTATATCATTACATTATGTGACAAGTAGTAGTGTTTGGCAAGTAGTAGTGTTGTCTAACTTTCATTATAAAGCCCATATAAATCTTTTTAGAACTTCTTTGTCATTACTGCCACCAAGGGTGCTCAAATATACATGTAGGATCTGTAAAAAAAAAAAATAAATAAATAAAAAGCAACTTTATACTCCCAAAAAAAAACGTAATTGGGTTAAACGGCCTACTGTTCAGCTCCAACTGGGCTGACAGCCAACCTACTGTGGATCTGTAATGAAATGGGGTTCAACATCATACTGTTCTGGTCAAACTAGTGGACTAGTGAATGCACGGATTAGTGCACCCATGGACTAGTGAAAACGCAGACTAGTAATTAGTAATGATGGAAAAGTGTGGAAAGACCTCTTTTACAGGTTGGCGTGCACTTAGAACTATTGGTAATGACTATATGCGGAAATGCTGCTCTCCAGGCAAAATGTCTTTCCTAGCACATCTTCATTAGTAAGTGTGGTAATGCTGCTGTCCAGGCAAAATTATATAAATAATGATCATGAATATTATATTTACTGGTCCAAGGATCATTAAGTTTATATTTACTGGTGCAAGGTACTACATTTAATAACTTTAATTATAAAAACACTTAATGCATTGTCGGCCTATGAATTTTATATTTACTGGTGAAAGGATCATTAATTTTATATTTACTGGTGCAAGGTACTATATTTAATAAATTTAATTATAAAAACACTTCATGCATAGTCGGCCTAGGTGTGGACTACTCCGAACATTTGGACAGTGATAACCTTTTAGTAGAGAACAACTCTGCTTTATGAAACAGTTTCCGACAATCAATCATTATTTGTTTTGTCAAATTTTTGGGTATCAAAATTGAGAGAGAGAGAAATGGGGTTTAACGTTCACTTGACTCGATGATACAACAAAAAACACAATTACTATTTTAATTAAAGCGATGTTTCGTTGAGGGTTCTCTCAACGTTTTCAAGTAAATGATGCTCAATAGTCAACGGGTGCACTCGTCCGCTTGCCAGCCTATCTTTTATAGTCCCATTGGTGCAGAAAAGTAGGAAAATTAAATGAGATTAAACATCCTACTGTTTTGCTCTGAGTGAGCTAATGAAGACAGGCATACACTATATACAGTGTACTATGACGGAAACTTTGCACGGATAGCGGCACTATGGCCTACTCTGATATTGAATTACAACTGTCGGAGTGTCTTTTACGTGCATGCCAATATGTACATGAGGACTTGATTTTTCGTATGACCCGAACAACTATACCTTATCCCTTGCCAGATCCTCCGCCCTGCCACAGTCCATAGAAAATTTCCGTCATAGCACTTTGCATTGCGTATGACTATCTTCAATAGTCCGATTGGTGCAGAAAAGTATGAAAATAAATTTTAAATGGGGTTTGAACATCCTACTATTTTGTTCCAAGTGGGCTAATGAAGAAGGGCATATGCTATAATGGTTAAAATGTTGTGATTTCGGGTTAAAATGCTGTGATGTTGGGTTATCGCCTTACGAAGGGTGATATCAGTCACCATATCTACTGGGTTTCTTTAATACTCATATTTATAGTATTTTATAGAGTCAGACTAGTGGACTAGTGAATGCACGGATTAGTGCACCCATGGACTAGTGAACCCGCAGACTAGTAATTAGTAATGATGGAAAAGTGTGTAAAGACCTCTTTTACAGGTTGGCGTGCACTTAGAACTATTGGTAATGACTATATGCGGAAATGCTGCTCTCCAGGCAAAATGTCTTTCCTAGCACATCTTCATTAGTAAGTGTGGTAATGCTGCTGTCCAGGCAAAATTTCTCATAGCACATCTTCATTACTAATTTTGATAAAGCCACGGTGGCTAAGTGCGTAAGATGCTGGCTCGGTAATCCGGAGGTCACGTGTTCGATCCCTGCATTGGTCGAGAAAGTTCATCAGGATTTTCCGACATGGTTTCCCCTTGTCAGAGGTGCAGGAACAAGGACAGTAGTCTAGTCACTCAGATGGGACAAAAAACCGAGGTACCATGTATACATTGGCTTGCACGAAAAGATCCCTTGGCAGTTGGATTCGATATTAGTAGGCCATAGTGCCGCTGCTGGGGCAAAATTTCCCTCATAGCACATTGTATGGTATGTACCTGTCTTCATTAGCCCAGTCGGAGTAGGACAATAAACCGATTTCATCAGGACAAACCTACATGAGGAGAAACCTACATTTCACAAACTTAGTAATTAGTAACGGGGGGTGTGGGGGTGTGGATGGCTGAATGGTTAGCGTGCGGGCGCTGTATCATAAAGTCTATCATCGAGTTGACTGTCGTGGTTTCGAATCCCCGGTTGTACGTGACAAGGAGTAGGGTCGCCTGTCCAACCTCCGGTTTTCTCCCACTGCTAAAGACCCCTACACGCAAGCGAATTATGTAAATAAAAATTAAACTATATGTTAGTCCCGAAATGACCTAGTTTGTGTCGAGTAGACGTTAAACCCCATTTCTCTCTCTCTCTCTAGTAATTAGTAACACACTGGCTAGCAAATGAGGGGTTCAATTTCCGTGTTGGTCGAGAAAAATGAAATGAAATCGGGTTAAACGTCCTACTGTTCTGCTCCTAAACTGAGCTAATGAAGACGAGCATACGCCATACAGTATGCTATGAAGGAAATTTTGCGTAGGCAGCGGCGCTATGGCCTACTCTTATATCAAGTTCCAACTACCAAGGGATCTTTCATGTGCACTCCTGTGTGTACACGTGACCTCAGTTTTTCATCCCTGACTAGACAGCTGTTCTTGTCAGGCCCTCCGTCCTGTATCACTGACAAGGGGAAAACACGCAGGAAAATCTGGATGAACTTTCTCAGCCAATGCAGGGATCGTACACCCGACCTCCAGCCTAGCGAGTCAGCGTCTTACTCACTTAGCCAACGTGATCCCCATGTTGGTCGAGAAAGTTCCCTTTGTTAGTAGTGGGTGTGCACATAAAAGAACCCTTGACATTTGGAATTTGAAATGAGAGTAGATCATTCATTCATTCGTTTTCTCTTTGTGTGTCACCTACAGTTCGCAACTATTAAAGGAGCTAGATCTCTATTCTTGGGCACTTAGAAATGGATACAAAATGTAATGAAATGAAATGGGGTTTAACGTCCAACAGTTCTGCTCCGAACTGGGCTAATGAAGATGGCCATACACCATACAGTGTGTTCTGAGGGAAATTTTGCCCCGACAGTGGCACTACGGCCTACTCTTATATCGAATTCCAACTGTCAAGGGATCTTTTACATGCATGCCAATGTGTACACGGGACCTCGGTTTTTTTTATCCCATCTGAACAACTAGACAGCTGTCCTTGTCAGGCTCTCCGTCCTGCATCACTGACAAGGGGAAAAAACGCCGAAATCTGGATGAACTTTCTCAGCCAATGCAGGGGTCGAACACCCGACCTCCAGGCTAGCGAGCCAGGGTCTTACCCATTTTTGTCCCATTTTAATGACTAGACAGCTGTCTTGTCAGGCCCTTAATTGTTAGTATCATGACATTAAACTGACATTTGTTTTACGTTTTACAACTAATATCAGGTTTATGTTAGAAAACTAACGTTAGATTTATGTTAGAAAACTAAAGTTAGATTTATGTTATAAAATTAACATTAGATTTACGTTAGAAAACTAACCCTAAATTAACGGTTAAAATTATGACATAAAACTAACATTACATTAACGTTAGAAAACTAACATTATTATAACGTTAGAAAACTAACGTTAGATTTACGTCAGAAAACTAACGTTAGATTTACGTCAGAAAACTAACGTTAGATTTACGTCAGAAAACTAACCATAAACTAACGGTTAGAAACCTGATGTAAAATTTACGTTAGATTAACGTTAGAATTATAACCAATAATACATATATAATTATTATGTCTGAATTCCGACTATATATCAATTGTTAGAATGTGCACACACTTGTAATGTTATTTAGTCAAGAAGTATTCAAAGGGAAAACAATTGGTTAGTAATCCGTCATAAAGTTTACGTTACATTTACGTCATTTTCTGACGTAAAAGTAACCATAACCATTATGACGTAAAAGTAACGTAAATTTAACCAAAGAATTTTACCATTATTGGACGCTAACCAAAATCTAACCATAATGACGTAAACTTTACGTAAATCTAACCATCAATGTTAACTGGGATGGTACTAAGTCAATTATTAAAGGAAAGGTGCAATTTGACCGTTACAGATGTTTTACTTTAATTGCAGCCATGTCTAATGCTTCTTTTTCCTTTTGTGTTTCTGCCCTTGCTTCCAGCTCAGCAAGCCTCTGTGCTTCTTTTATTCGTGCCGATGACAACGTCGATGTTCGTGAACTACTCCCAGTTAACATTGATGGTTAGATTTACGTAAAGTTTACGTCATTATGGTTAGATTTTGGTTAGCGTCCAATAATGGTAAAATTCTTTGGTTAAATTTACGTTACTTTTACGTCATAATGGTTATGGTTACTTTTACGTCAAAAAATGACGTAAATGTAACGTAAACTTTATGACGGATTACTAACCATTTTTTTTCCCTTTGAATACTTCTTGATTAAATAACATTACAAGTGTGTGCACATTCTAACAATTGATATATAGTCGGAATTCAGACATAATAATTATATATGTATTATTGGTTATAATTCTAACGTTAATCTAACGTAAATTTTACATCAGGTTTCTAACCGTTAGTTTATGGTTAGTTTTCTGACGTAAATCTAACGTTAGTTTTCTGACGTAAATCTAACGTTATTTTTCTGACGTAAATCTAACGTTAGTTTTCTAACGTTAATATAATGTTAGTTTTCTAACGTTAATGTAATGTTAGTTTTATGTCATAATTTTAACCGTTAATTTAACGTTAGTTTTCTAACGTAAATCTAATGTTAATTTTATAACATAAATCTAACTTTAGTTTTCTAACATAAATCTAACGTTAGTTTTCTAACATAAACCTGATATTAGTTGTAAAACGTAAAACAAATGTCAGTTTAATGTCATGATACTAACAATTAAGGGCCTGACAAGACAGCTGTCTAGTCATTAAAATGGGTAAGACCCTGACTCGCTAGCCTGGAGGTCGGGTGTTCGATCCCTGCATTGGCTGAGAAAGTTCATCCAGATTTTTCTGCGTGTTTTCCCCTTGTCAGTGATACAGGACGGAGGGCCTGACAAGAACAGCTTTCTAGTCAGGGATGAAAAACTGAGGTCACATGTACACACAGGAGTGCACATGAAAGATCCCTTGGTAGTTGGAACTTGATATAAGAGTAGGCCATAGCGCCGCTGCCTGGGCAAAATTTCCTTCATAGCATACTGTATGGCGTATGCTCGTCTTCATTAGCTCAGTTTAGGAGCAGAACAGTAGGACGTTAAACCCGATTTCATTTCATTTTTCTCAACCAACACGGAAATTGAACCCCTCATTTGCTAGCCAGTGTGTTACTAATTACTAGAGAGAGAGAGAGAGAGAGAGAGAAAAAAAAATGGGGTTTAACGTCTACTCGGCACAAACTAGGTCATTTCGGGACTAACATATGGTTTAATTTTTATTTACATAATTCGCTTGCGCATAGGGGTCTTTAGCAGTGGGAGAAAACCGGAGGTTGGACAGGCGACCCTACTCCTTGTCACGTACAACCAGGGATTCGAAACCACGCCAGTCAACTCAATGACAGACTTTATGATACAGCGCCCGCACGCTAACCATTCAGCCATCCAACCCCCCGTTACTAATTACTAAGTTTGTGAAATGTAGGTTTTTCCTCATGTAGGTTTGTCCTGATGAAATCGGTTTATTGTCCTACTGTTCTGCTCCGACTGGGCTAATGAAGACAGGTACATACCATACAACGCACTTAGCCACCATGGCTTTATCAAAATTAGTAATGAAGATGTGCTATGACAGAAATTTTGCCTGGACAGCAGCATTACCGCACTTACTAATGAAGAAGTGCTAGGAAAGACATTTTGCCTGGAGAGCAGCATTTCCGCATATAGTCATTACCAATAGTTCTAAGTGCACGCCAACCTGTAAAACAGGTCTTTACACACTTTTCCATCATTACCAATTACTAGTCTGCGGGTTCACTAGTCAGTGGGTGCACTAATCCGTGCATTCACTAGTCTGACTCTATAAAATACTATAAATATGAGTATTAAAGAAACCCAGTAGATATGCTGACTGATATCACCCTTCGTAAGGCGATAACCCAACATCACAGCATTTTAACCCGAAATCACAACATTTTAACCATTATAGCATATGCCCTTCTTCATTAGCCCACTTGGAACAAAATAGTAGGATGTTCAAACCCCATTTAAAATTCATTTTTATACTTTTCTGAACCAATCGGACTATTGAAGATAGTCATACGCAATGCAGAGTTCTATGACGGAAATTTTCTATGGACTGTGGCAGGGCGGAGGATCTGACAAGGGATAAGGTATAGTTGTTCGGGTCATACGAAAAATCAAGTCCTCGTGTACATATTGGCATGCACGTAAAAGACACTCCGACAGTTGTAATTCAATATCAGAGTAGGCCATAGTGCCGCTATCCGTGCAAAGTTTCCGTCATAGTACACTGTATATAGTGTATGCCTGTCTTCATTAGCTCACTCAGAGCAAAACAGTAGGATGTTTAATCTCATTTAATTTTCCTACTTTTCTGCACCAATGGGACTATAAAAGATAGGCTGGCAAGCGGACGAGTGCACCCATTGACTATTGAGCATCATTTACTTGAAAACGTTGAGAGAACCCTCAACGAAATGTCGCTTTAATTAAAATAGTAATTGTGTTTTTTGTTGTATCATCGAGTCAAGTGAACGTTAAACCCCATTTCTCTCTCTCTCAATTTTGATACCAAAAAATTTGACAAAACAAATAATGATTGATTGTCGGAAACTGTTTCATAAAGCAAAGTTGTTCTCTACTAAAAGGTTATCACTGTCCAAATGTTCAAATATATTTTTATCGTCTCGGGCAAGGTCAAGGTCACGATCTGTTCACGGTTGATGATTGTGTCTAAATCGGTTTATATCATATTATTTCTATTCACATTACAATATTTTTTTATAGGTTACGGTTATTGTTGTTATTTATCTAAATTGCTTTTATTATTTATTAAATATTTTTTGTTTGTTCGTTTGACCGGAACGTACGGAATTCTGGGATTTAAAATGGCGGCATAGGTTATTATTTTTCCCAAAGAAGAAATGATGCCGTGATTTAAAGTTAAATAAAGCTATTCCACACATACACACACGATTTTGGATTCAGCAAAGTAAAGTTGAAGGTAAGTGCACTTTTTATGCGAACTTCCGTTGACAGTATACCGATAGATCTAATGTTGATAAAAACATAATCTGGCCGTGGAAAAAGTTTGCACGCAACTTTGTATATCAGACAGTCAGTATTTGTTTTTAACACGATGCAGTTACATTGTCCGTAAACCATACTATTCATAAACAAAATCAACATTGCTTTAAGTTATCGAAAGTAATACTGGTTCCAAAATTGTTTTTAAAAAATCTGGATCAAAAAATTATCAAACACATAACGAATTTATTAATGATGTAGACTGTTAAAATTCAGGCTGTGCTAATTATAATATAGGTACATGTAGTATTTTCTAAACATTTTTATGGGTTTTTCAGGTTGGGTTTTTTTGTTGTTATTGTACTGATATTTTTGCAAATTTAATAATGCATAATGCAAGAGCTAAATCTATATATTGTACGTAGGTTAAGTAGGTATTTCTTGAGACTGTAAATGTTAAATTTTTTTATAAGACATTTTAATGTATTAACTTGCTAAGTCTATAATCAAGTCTCAATGCCATCGGGTGCTCGAGATGTTCACAGATTCAAACACTGGCGGTTAATGTTAATGATTTAATTTAATTGAAAAATGGATAATCAAGACTTTAAGCTTATATACATAGGCCTATTTAAATGATATAACATTAAATAACAAGTTTGCCCGTACATACTTGTACATAAAGGTTTCAGTCCTACTCCCCTGCTTATTTTTTCTTGTGGTGGCCAAGAAAGTTCATCAGGATTTTCTGGCATGGTTCCTCTTTTAACTGGTGCAAGACAGAGGGGCTGGTAAGGGCTAATGTACAGTTGTTCGGATAGGACAAAAAACCAAGCTCTTTTGTACACACGGCCAGTCAAAATTTCCATCACAGCACACTTTCAAGCATTTGTCCAACTTCTTTAGCCCAGTTTGAGCAGCACAGTATGATGTTGAACCCCATTTCATTACAGATCCACAGTAGGTTGGCTGTCAGCCCAGTTGGAGCTGAACAGTAGGCCGTTTAACCCAATTACGGTTTTTTTTGGGAGTATAAAGTTGCTTTTTATTTTTTTATTTTTTTACAGATCCTACATGTATATTTGAGCACCCTTGGTGGCAGTAATGACAAAGAAGTTCTAAAAAGATTTATATGGGCTTTATAATGAAAGTTAGACAACACTACTACTTGCCAAACACTACTACTTGTCACATAATGTAATGATATAAATATATATGTATCTATGGTAGCACAAATATCATCAGAATGTAGGCCAAAGCTTCACAAGCATTGTAGGCCTAAAATACTTCCTGTCTGAACTTTTGACAGTCAATTCTTTGATGACTAGTTAGTTTAGAGCAGATATCCTGTCACAGTATTATATAACAGCTCTTTAGCTTAAAGTTTAAACTGAGTTGTATCAGTGAGTTGAAAATCATCTGTGTTCCTGTTATTGCTCCCTGCTGCAGCCAGTAAACAATAACCTTTTGCGTTCCTTACAAATCTTCCAATTTTTACTGATAGATCAACCATAGCAAAGATCTCTATTAAGATTATATTTGTAATGTGTGTAACAAATTCTATGACATATGTATAATATTGGTGTAGTTAAGTATATACCATATTTATGCACACATTTCAATGTTGGCATATTATTAGTCTCTATCATCTAGAAAAAAATATTCTATATTCTACGAATATTAGTGTGGTTGCGTTGTCAACATTTGAGAATAATCGGTCATAGGCTAGATTATCCGGTCTTTTACATTATCATAAACAAAGTCTAAGGGAGGTAACTAGTCCTAAAACAAGATGTTGACGCCCATGAAATTTATATAAGAATGCCATTTCCGAAAATCCATTTGATTGCATTGTCAGTTCAATATCCAACACTCTTAATTTTTTTCATTGTAAAATTTCTCTCTTCAGGGGCCATATCTATGTGTTTTTTTTATTGAATCCTAATTCGTCATCACGATTCATGTTTGTTTATAAATGCAAGTGTTATTGACAACTGTCCCAGACCCTCATTATTTATATGGCCCAACTTTTCTTCGGCGTACACCGGCACGGTATTAGACTAGGATAACAGTCCCGAAACTCATGGAGTTGAAAAACATTAGTCTTATATACCGCCTCTACTTAATTATGGAAGTAGGTCGGAAAAAAGGAAAATTTGGCAATTTGACTTATACTCAACATAGACTTATACCCTGTATGGTAATGTGATGATGCCCCCTCTTCCAGACAAGACATAGGCTATAACTGTTTCAAATGACAAGTGCTAAATGAAGTATTTATGTGGTCTTTGGTGAAAGAAATGAAATGAAATGAAATGGGGTTTAACGTCCTACTGTTCTGCTCCTAACCTGGGCTAATGAAGACGAGAATATGCCATACAGTGTGCTATGAGAGAAATTTTGCCTTGGCAGCGGGGCTACGGCCTACTCTTATATCGAATTCCAACTGCCAAGGGATCTTTTACGTGCATGCCAATATCTACACGGGACCTCTATTTTTCGTTCCATAACGACTAGACAGCTGTCCCTCTGTCAGTCCCTCCGTCCTGCATCACTGACAAGGGAAACCACGCCGGAAAATCAGGATGAACTTTCTCGGCCAATACAGGGATCGAACACCCGATCTCCAGGCTAGCAAGCCAGCGTCTTACCCACTTAGCCACTTGATCCCCCCCTTTGGTGAAAGAGAGAGAGAGAGAAATGGGGTTTACCGTCCACTCGACACAAACTAGGTCATTTCGGGACTAACATATGGTTTAATTTTTTATTTACATAATTCGCTTGCGCGTAGGGGTCTTTAGCAGTTAGCAGTGGGAGGAAACTGGAGGACCCGGAGAAAACCCACGAGGTTGGACAGGCGAACCTATTCCTTGCCACGTACAACCGGGGTTTCGAAATCGCGCCATTCGACTCAATGACAGACTTTATGATACAGCGCGCGCACGCTAACCATTCAGCCATCCACCCCCCACCCCCTTTGGTGAAAGAAAACAGAGCTGTGGCTAGTGAAATGAAAGTTTAACATCCTACTGTTTTGCTCTGAACTGGGCTTATGAAGATGGGCATACACCATACAGTGTGCTATGTTTGAAATTTTGCCCGGACAGTGGCACTACGGCCTTCTCTTATATCGAATTCTAACTTCAAGGGCTCTTGTACGTGCACGCCAATGTGTACATGGGACCTCATTTTTTTGTCCCATTTTAATGACTAGACAGCTGTCTTGTCTAGCCCTCTGTCCTGCATCACTGACAAGGGAGAACCACGCCGGAAAATCTGGAGTAACTTTCTCGGCCAATGCAGGGATCGAACACCCGACCTCCAGACTAGATAGCCAGTGTCTTACCGACTTAACCAACGTGATCCCCGCTGTGGCTACAATTCCTGGATTTGAAGGTCAGGTATGATATGAAACGAATATTTTGAACCGGTTCACCAATGCAATCAATCCGTGACGGGTTAACTGATAGAGGGTTACATCCTTGATATAAATATACTTGTCGCGGGTTTTAAAAATAGAAATATATATATAAAGGTAGCTCAAAATTCATCTCTACATGTACAGAGGCCAAGGGGGGATCATGTGGCTAAGTGGGTAAGATGCTGACTCGCTAGCCTTGAGGTCGGGTGTTCGATCCCTGCATTGGCCGAGAAAGTTCATCCTGATTTTCCGGTGTGGTTTCCCATTGTCAGTGATGCAGGACGGAGGGCCTGACGAGGACAGCTGTCTAGTCGTTTGGATGGGACAGAAAAAACAACAAGGTCCATTGTACACATTGGCGTGCACATAAAAGATCCCCTGGCAGTTGGAATTCGATACAAGAGTAGGCCATAGCGTTGCTGCCCGGGCAAAATTTCCCTCATAGCACACTGTATGGCGTAACCTTTTGCGTCTCTTCAAAATATTTCAAATCTTTTGTCATGGATCAACCATTGCAAATATCCGTGTTACAAATATATTTGAAATGTGTTAAACCAATTCTGCAACACATGTAATATTGGTGTAGTATATATCTTTGTTTATACACCCACATATCAATTTTGGCCCTGTTTGTCCGTACACTGGGTGTGAAATGTGAATCATTCCGATTGTGAGAGGACAAGCATTATCAATATACAGCTTTTCAGGACTTTGCCTTCCTTGGTTAATTCTCCCTAGTCTAGTCGTTTAGATGGTACGAATGACCGAGGTCCTGTGCACACATTGGTGTGCACGTGAAAGATCCCTTGGCAGTTTGAATTCGATATAAGAGTAGGCTTTAGCGCCGCTGTCTGGATAAAATTCCATAATAGGACACTGTATAGCATATTTCCATGTCATTAGCCCTGTCGGGATAGGACATTAAACCCCATTTCATTTCACTCATTCCAAAGTTAACTCCTATTCCATCAATACCTTGAGCAAATAAGATAGAGGCTATAGGTTTTGGCCCAATTTGGTCAATATCCCAGTTTTTTCTTTCTTATATGCATATCAACACTTTCATAGCGCTAATGTAGACCTTTTTCTTGAACATTTTCCCGTGTCAGTGATGCCGGACAGAGGACCTGACATGGATGGCTGACTAGTCATACGGAAGGGACAAAAAACCCAAGGTACAGTGTAAACTCAAGTGTGTGTGTGTGTGTGAAAGATCCCTTGGCAGTTGGAATTTTATATAAGAGTACGCCATAGCTCTGCACACTGTGTGGCATATACCCGTCTTCATTTCTCAAACAGCTGTGGATAAAAACTGTTAATATTTAAATGTGTATTTTGTATTTTATAACATTATATTTTTGTCTTTTAAATAAAGTATATAGATTTTTAACTTTTCTGTGCAATACATTTAGAATTCTGACTGGTTATGGGTAGATAGAGAGCAATGGGGTAAAACATCCAATAAACATAAACTGTCCTTTGGGACTAAGTGATTCAATTCAAGTTGAATAATTCATCCGCACCAGGAATCTTTAGTAGTAGGAGGACCCAGAGAAAACCCATGTTCAAGTTGGGTGTGGAAACAAACCACTTGACTTAATGACAGACCTTATGATCTAAAGCGCACACGTTGGACCACTCAACTTTTAGCCTCACCCACAGGTCAGGAAAATTTGATTATTGGTTGAATGTACTTCCCATTTACTGCCGCAAATAATGAATAATTTTGAAGGTTTTAATGCTCATCAAAATTTGACTTTAGAATTGCATCCGTAAATGATGTTAATTTAATGTTAGATTTATGTTATAATGATCGGTTAGATATCCATCATTTTGCTCATCCTTTTAACGACAATTTAACGTCAGGAAATGACGTTAATCTAGCGTAAAGTTTACGTCATTTTTACGTTATATTTACATCATTTTCTGACGTAAATCTAACGTAAAGTTTACGTCATTTTCTGACGTAAATCTAACGAAAATGACGTAAACTTTACGCAAATTTTACGTTAGATTTACGTCAGAAAATGACGTAAAGTTTACGTTAGATTTACGTCAGAAAATGACGTAAATATAACGTAAAAATGACGTAAAGTTTACGTTAGATTAACGTCATTTCCTGACGTAAAATTATCGTTAAAAAGATGAGCAAAATGATGGTAAACTGACTGACCATTTTTACGTAAATGTAACGTAAAATTAACATCATATTGTTATGTGGGCTAGTGCAAAGGCTTGGTACCGGAGTTTTATTTATACTAAACCATTCATTAACACTTTGTTTGAATGTTTCTATATACTCACTTCTCTCCGTGAAATACTGTTCATTGTAGGCTGCAATGGCTGCATCATCTAACGTTTTACAATATTCGTCGTGACAGTTTAAATAATCTTCAAATTCGTTTTGCCACAAACTATGTTCTTTTCTAATTAAAACACGATCAGTACTGCTTGTCAACTTCTCCTTTAATGCTTCAGTTGAAACCTTTAATTGTCTGAAGAAAGCGTTTAATCTCCGCTCACACCTTTCACTAACTGTACTATTCATCTTTGGTGATACTAACAGGATAAGCAAATACGTCAATGCTATATGGCTCCAAAGTACCATATGATTCTATGTCTGTAAGTCTTTGGATAAAATAACTATCAATGGGCGAAAACTATGACGATACCACAGGCCTACGTCGTCAATTCACGATACAATACAAAACACCAAAACAATGTCAACTGACTCAACCATGTATGTGTTCTTTAATTCTTTCTATCTAAGACATTACATCTAAAATTACTACAGTAGAATCTTTCTATCTATCTTTAACAGTCGATCCATTCTGTAATATTATAGTTGAGGATTGAGATTGAGATTGAGATCGAGATCGAGGTTGACTGAAAATATAAATATGATGTCCTTTAACTATCTATTAAATTACAAGTTATGCTTACTAGTTATCATATTGAACGCTAAGGCTTATTGACCTTTGACCTCTGCAACTGCACAACATCGTGACACATTCTATATGGCATGGCAATGACAATTTGCAAATGCAACTTGGATAATTTCTTATGCATAAGCTCGTTCCTACTATATACTAGACAATACTATAACTAAATACTATAAATAAGCTTGTAAATAATAATTATGATTGCATTGATCATAGTTCAGCTCGTGCAGGTCCCCAGAAATGACCGAAATTCTGAAGTTCGCTTAGCGACGACTTTCAAATCATAATCATATCTTATAACATACAAATTACATGTTAAAACAATTCTATAAATGATAAACAAACTATTTACCGTATTATAGGCCCATCATGTCCGTAAAGACTAAACTTTTACTATACTTATAAGAAACTTTACTGTTTAACTATTGACTTGAGGTGCCCGTGCCCGTCATTCTAAAGACAAAAAGCCAAATTAACCAGTCTTATTATTAAACAATTAGCGTAATTAGCGTTGCGTCACACAATCGTCTAGGCTCATTGAGATGCAAGCACGAAGCGTCAACACCACTGGATCAGACCACTACAAATTTGACCGTTACATTGTCGTCTCATGGAAAATGTGAAAAAAATATGAGAAAACTGAAGGAAAGATATTGTTATTTTTACTTTGGCTAGAGACCGTGGTGTTGTCCTAATTCAACACTTAATCATTATTAAACAATGTTATCAAGGTAATTCAAACATACACTAAATTTTTGCTGGAAGGTACTATTTTTCGGGAGTTTGGCTCCATCCAAATTATGAGGGTTTCCAATTGTTTTTTTGAGTAAAGATAATATGTAATTTTCATGCAGGTATTTTATATTGTATTTTCTGTCTCACATCCCATACATCAATAAGTAACAATAACAAAATAATAACAAATATAAATATATTTTTATTTACAACAAGTTCAAGTTGACTGTTATGTTTTGTCCCTTTACTGTGCAAAGAGCCATATATTGTTTCATGCATATAATTACTGTTTTAATAATCTATTAATCAATCACTAATTACAATACATTACAACGAATTGCAATGAAAGCATACATTAGGTTCTTGTCAACAAAAATCACATACACAAGTTATCTCCCTTCACGTGACTGAGCGTGAAACACCGATTTGGGCACAATGCCACGAGGCTTCTTAAATTTAACTAAATTGTTATTTTGTCATTCTGATTAAAACACCGATCTTATTTCGTTTCATTTTTGTACTTCAAAATTCCGTTTTAAATGTCTCTACTACATTAGGATCTGGAAGAGTTTTTATCATTGACGTGTTTTGAATGGCGTGAAGAATTGGTCAATGAAACGGTCTGTTAGGGCAAGCTTTAGGCGTGTTTTGCACGGAACTGTGGGTAATCCACTAGTAACATCGATGCTGATTGGTTAAACAAATGCCTCACGTCATAGGGTAAAAAGCCGCTAGTCTGACCTACAACAGGTGAGATCTTCATGTACTGTAGGCCATCGAAAGTATAAAAAAACAAAACGAAATATAGATCTGTATTTTAATCAGATTGTTATTTTGTGTTTCCAAAGTCAACATTTTGGAGTAATTGGGTGTTATTTTGGAGTTATCGGGTGTTATTTTGGAGTTATTGTGCGGTTTGAAAAATTCGCAGTGATCGGCGTTTTACTCAAATTCGGGAATAAAATTTAGAACGGAAGTTAGAGCGTGGCAGAGCGGATCTATTAACTGACGCCTGCAACTTTTCATTTCTGCACAGGTCGTACGTCGGGGGGAAATTTCATACTTCCACTTCGTGATATTTTGTCGAGTTTTTTTTCCTGTGCTTCATTATGACATAATAACACGAGTAAGTAGGCTACAAAGAAAACAAATGTTTCAAAACAAACATAATTATCAATTTATGAAAACGATATTTATTATTTTTAAAAAAAATGGTCTGATTGGTCTTCTGTCTTAGTCCGAGTGGTTTATCAACTGGTCCGAGTGGACTATGGTCCAGTTTGTCATGCATTCTTAGACATAATTCCGATAGCGTTGTCTGAAAATGGGCGACAGCTTATCTATAGATATTTTTACAATGAAATCTAGATTGACAGATCGTGACTATTTGGCACCAGCTTGAAAAACAAACATAATTATCAATTTATGAAAACGATATTTATTATTTTTAAAAAAAATGGTCTGATTGGTCTTCTGTCTTAGTCCGAGTGGTTTATCAACTGGTCTGAGTGGACTATGGTCCAGTTTGTCATGCATTCTTAGACATAATTCCGATAGCGCTGTCTGAAAATGGGCGACAGCTTATCTATAGATATTTTTACAATGAAATCTAGATTGACAGATCGTGACTATTTGGCACCAGCTTGAAAAAGTCTCACGAGATTATCGCACTGCCACATGTACATGAAATCAGGAAAGTTGTTCGACGTTCATAAAATTCCGTAAACTTTTGCAAGTTTGACTTCTTGTGACGTGAACTGGAATTCGATTGGAAGTGAAGAGTGGAAGCGGAACGTCAATAATGTTTCTGATTTAAAGAATATATATTGCCTGGGATGGGATTTACGGATTTTCGATGTGTTGTGTAATTTATTTTGTAAGTGTGATAATTACTGTTTTAAGATTCGATCAAGAGATGAAGGATGGAAGGCTACGTTAATTCATTTGTGATTTAAATAAGATACATTACCTGGGATGTGATTTACCGATTTTCAATGTATTTTTATTGTTGGAATTACTATTTTTAATGGATAATAATACTAGGCTCACGGTAAGACAAGCATCAAAGGGTACGAATTTTTATACACCCACATGGAAATGTGGATGTATATTGCTGCCACCCCCGTCCATCCGTCTGTCGGTCCGTCAGCCACAATTTCTTCTTATAATCTAATTGTTTTAAAATTGATATATGTTGTTGACATTAGTGAGATGAAGAAGCCTATTTAATTTCAATAATTTCCGTTTATTACGTCTAGAGTTATGGCCCTTGTTTCACTTTGTTGGACCTTGTGAACGCTCTAACGCCATACGTTATCATCAGATCTTTGAGAAATGTATAAGCATTATTTAAATTAGTAAAACGAAAAAGCCTGTCAAATTTCAAAATTTTCTGTAAATTACTTCCAGAGTTAAGGCCCTTGTTTCAGTTTGTAGAACCTTGTGAATCCTCAAACAACAAAAATTATAGTCTGATCTGTATGAAATTGTCTTGTAAATGCCCCCAATTACCTACAAAAGAATAAATATGCGTCAACCCTTGTCTACCGCTCGAACGATTTAGCTGCTGTGGGCGTATGTTACGTTGCCTGGCAACCTATCTTCGGATGAGACAAAAAATCGAGGTCCTGTGTATACATTAGAATGCACGTAAAAGATCCCTTGGCAGTTGGAATTAGATATAAGAGTAGGCGATAGTGCTGCTGCCTGGGCAAAATTTCCCTCATAGCACACTGTCTTCATTAGCCCCGTATAGGAGCAGAACAGTAGGACGTTAAACCCCATTTCATTTCATTTCATACGGTCTGTCGTTGAGTCAACTGGCAGGGTTTCGATTCCCATTGTTTTACGTGACAAGGAGTAGGGTTGCCTGTCCAACCTCGTGGGTTTTCTCTGGCTCCTCCAGTTTCGCAAGCGAATTATGGAAATAAAATTGAACCATATGTTAGTCCCGAAATGACCTAGTTTGTGTCGAGTGGATGTTAAACCCCATTTCTCTCTCTCTCATCTAATAAATAAATGCGGTAGATAAATAAACAAATCGTTGATTATTACACGGCTCTCGGGGAAACTACACGGTCAATTGTGATATATTTTCATCTTATTCTGCCCCTAATATTAGCACAATCTTTGATAGTTTTTATGCTTATGGGACCTCATGTAAATAATATTTGTAAATTGTGCTATTTTAATATCAGAAATATAGGTAAGATAACTAGAATTCACTTTTAGTTGGTTTTCCTTTAAAGCTTTTATAGATGAATTACAAAAAGTACATAATACTGCAGCTAGACTTGTTACTTTAACTAAGAAATGCGACCACATAACTCCTGTTTTATAATTATATAATTTATCAAAAGTACGTAGTATGTGTTCCACAGGTAGAAAGGGTAGAGCCAGTACTTTTCTAAAAAAAAACAGCTTATACACGCCGTCCTTCTGGTTGTGGGCAGTCTACAAAAAAATAGAAACATATGGGTTGTAATACAAAAATAATTGTGAATAATTACGAATAATTGTGAATAGTATCATGAATTATTTCAAATACTCTTAAAATAACATACATGAAGTCCGTTTTCTTGGATCTTTCTCTAAACTGCCTGCCCCCAATGAAAAGCACAGTTTAGTTAAAAAATACATCACTATAATAGTTAATTTGCTGAAAATTTCAGTCAAATTGATCCACTATGAACCAAGATTTTAGCGATTGAATTTTCGGCCTAGCCTCGATCATCATTACTAAAGTCGGTAGGATAAATAAACATAGTCTCGATTATCCATTTCATGATTAATTTATGAATAGAAGTCGAACAGCAAATTGGAACCTAATCCGATAAACATCGCAGGCTAGCGATGCCATCGAGATTTGATTATGGTCAGGATAAGTTAATTAATGTCTAACTAATTAATAATTTAGATAACATTTCAGGCAGGCCTAAAGAAATGAAATGAAATGGGCTTTAACGTCCTACTGTTCTGCTCCGAACTGGGCTAATGAAGACGGAGGCCTAAAGAAAGACCTGCAGTAGGCAGATTTAGCGCTTGCATAATGTATGTTTAATTGATGTTTTGTTAATTGATTTTCTTTGAAGTGCTTCATGATGAAATAATAAAATGAACACAATTACCAATCTGTTAAAACAACATTATAAATTTGATTCAAACAACAATATCAATTTTATTAAGATAACACATTTTCATAACAAAATCAGATTGGTGTGGGTGGTCTTTGAAGAAAGCAATTGTATTAAAACAAATATAAAGTTTTGTGTGTGAGTTAGTTATATTTTACGTCCGTTTAGGTCGATTTGTCTGGTTGAATGGCAGGGCGGTGCACATCTTCCTTGGGGTTTGTTGATGAGTGTGGGCCTGGACCATTTGTCCTTCCATTTCATGGCAGGAGTTTCGTTTTAAAGATATGAATATGTTGGTGGGTGTTAGTGACATTACAATTTACATACATGAATATATGATTCAATCTACAATCAATGTTTATTTATCTTAAATCAGATAAAATTAGAAATAGAGATAAAATATAACTGAAAAATAATTGAGACAAAAAAATAAAATAAAAACTAGAACTGCGATGCAGTAATGATGGGTTTCACCGGTGCCCCGTTACCCTTGAACATATGTCACTTCCGGTACCGATGAAATCATTAAACAGGTTTCCATTTAAGCATTGCACACATCAAATAAAATGTACGCAGAATTAACCAAATCCAACAATATCAATTCATTGTATACATTTGTTCACATGGTGAAAATTTTATGTAAATCGAATAATAATTGCAACTTTCATAGACCAAAAACCTTGAACAGTGACTTGTAGAAAATCGTCTATTTCTCTGCAACCGTGCAAGTTAGAAACCATTTTTTGGTATCTGTATGATCATATGGGTTAAATCTATTTATTGATTGGAATCAAATATAATTTTAAAAACATTAAAAATCAGACTCATTTGAATAAAATGTTTTAAATGCTAAAAATACAGTTTTTGCCAAAATGACGTTACTTCCGGTGATAATGAAAATCTTAAATTACTTGAATGAAATCATAAATGGCATTAGATATCACAGGGTAAAATTTTTTATGAAAATCGAATAATAATTGACACTTTTATGGACCAAAAACCTTAAAAAGTTACCTGTTGAAAATCGCCTATTTCTCCGCACATGAACAAGGTAGAAACCATTTTGTGATATCTATATGATCGTATGGGTTCATTCTATTAGTTGATCTGAATAAAATATCAAAATTTTAAACAAATAAGAAATACGACTCATTTGAAAAAATTATTTGTTTCGAAGGCTATAAGTACAGTTTTTGCTCAAATTACGTCATTTCCGGTGACATTGAAAATGTTAAATTGGTTTGGCCTAGTTAAAATTGACATTACACATCAAATGGTGTCACTTTTATGAAAATCCAATAATAATTGATCTTTTTCAGGCAAACTAGCGTAAATAGCGGCTCATGCAAAATTGCCCATTTCTCGGCAACTGCTCATATTACAAACTAATTTTCATATATATTCTCTTCGTATGGATTATTCCTACAAGTTTATGAAAGTTGCGAAGAAATATATTAAAACATGAAAAGCCTGAATGGGTTGTGAATAGCTCATTTTATCACCTTTTTTCACCTTTAAATCGAAATGACCCAAAAACAAAATCGAAATTAAAAAAACTGAGCCCGATGTTTTCTGCGCCTTTACAGGGCACACCCTTTCAGTCATACCAGATTTGAAAAAAATAATATTTGCTTTCAAAAAGTGGTACTGAACTGTCAAAATTGTAGTTTTTGCTAAATTTACGTCACTTCCGTTGCCGAAAGGAAAATGTACCGGTAACAAAGAAAATGACATTTTGGACCACGATTATACAAATCGAACAATAAATAATTAATCCAGGACTGAAAAACTAAATTAGCCAATGGGGGCCAAGGAAAAATACGGTGACAAAAAATGTTGACATTTTTGGTCAAATCAGATGACTCTTGAACCCTGGGTAAAATACCACATAAAAATATTCATTAATAAAAAAGTTTTTCGTAAAAATTTAAATTTTCAAAATTTGGCGCCTAATATCTCCGAAGATTCGTCGAAAATAAAAAAATCTAAAGAAACGTAGCTGTGTGTCTTGTCTCTGGCTATGTCAAAATATATCCAATGTTAGAATCCAACAATTATTGTTAATATTACGGCAATATTTCAAAAAACAATAACTTCGACGATTTCGGACATTTCGCATTGTCGCAGAACGTTCGAAATAGCTTTAATCTCTAAGTCACACCCACTTTCCCAGTAAAACCGAAGACATCGAATCAATCCGACAAGTGGTTTCTGAGATACAATCAAATTGGAAAAAGAAAAATAATAAGAATAATAATAAGAATAATCTTAACAAAAACAATAGTGTTTCACACAAGCTACGCAGTGTGAAACCCTAACTAGACCTGCAAGCAGCACTGAACCGGCTTTCAGGAATCAGACAGGAAGTTTGTCATACAATAGCCCATTCATCGAGCTACCAAACGATACTTTAGATGTTTTGATGCGGTCACACCCGACGGCGAAATCACGATTTTTGCAAGAGCACCGATTTTTACTGGTTTTTTTTCTAAATATCGAATATTTTTCGACTATTTCCGGTTTACGGATCATTATCGAGCAAGATTTAACACGTATGGGAACTTAACTTATTGTACTAGAAGTGGGGGGTTGGGTGGCCGAATGGTTAGCACGTGCGTGCTGTATCATACGGCCTGTCATTGAGTCAACTGGCGTGGTTTCGAATCCCTGGTTGTACGTGACAAGGAGTAGGGGCGCCTGTCCAACCTCGTGGGTTTTCTCCGGGTCCTCCGGTTTCCTCCCACTGCTAAAGACCCCTACGCGCAAGCAAATTATTGAAATAAAATTAAACCATATGTTAGTCCCGAAATGACCTAGTTTGTGTCGAGTGGACGTTAAACCCCATCTCTCTCTCTCTCTCTCTCTCTCTCTCTCTCTCTCTCTCTCTCTCTGTACTAGAAGTTTCAGAAAGATCCATTGGACAGTTTTTAAAAGAAAGGAAAATTAGAAGATATTTAACAATATTTAGCAAATAATTGGTAGTCTGATACTAATGTGTTATCTCCCTTATACCATTAGACCATTAGAAGAAGATATAACAATTTTTCAACTTTTTTCAAAGATTGTGGCTCTTTTTGGACCATTTATACTGAGCGCCATGGAAAACGCATCACTTGGTTTTTCGTATAACAAAATGATCCTGTAAACATATTCTTATTTATTTTGCTTCTTATTGTGAACAATATTCAAATGGGAACACATCAATAACAACACATTTGTACACTTATTGATGTTTAATCTGCAATCAACGGTCCAAAGTCAGAGGGGTCAAAACCAAAAGTACGACGCAGATGCCAGTAGCGCGTGTGTCCTCCACGGGCCATCATCATGGTAGGCTACAGCATTAAAGCGACCCCTGCAAATGTGTAGGGCGGTCTGGTGATGAAATGTGAAGCCTCCCCACACCATTACACTTCCCCCGCCCCATCGATTCGTTTTGAAGACGCAGCAGTCTGCAAGACGTTCCCCAAGACGGCTCCACACACATTGACGGCCATCAGCGTGATAAAGATGAAAGCAACTCTCATCACCGAAGAGCACACTTTGCCAGTCTACTCTTTTCCATGTCTGGTGTCCTTGAGCCCATATCAAACGCCGCTGACGGTGATGATCCCTGAGGATAGCTCCAACATAAGGTTGTCGTGCACGGAGTCCTACTTCTCTTACTGGTCCTTGTCTTCCTACGACTTCTGCACCTGTTCGAGTCGCTTGGCGGAATCTGTCACGCAGATGAGTGACCCGGATGTAGCGGTCTTGAGCCTAGGTTGTAACGCGCTGTGGACCAGGACGTTGACGGTCACGTGTTGATCCAGTAACTCGAACACGTTCCACCAGCCTTACAATAGTTGACTGATGACACTTGAAGTGTCTGGCAATAGCAGACATGCCAGCCCTGGACATTCCCATGGCTTCATTCCATTGATTTTCAGTAAGTCTCGGCATCTCTAGCTCGATTCCTTCACACGTCCAACAACAAATTACGACAGATTGATGTTTCACAGTTCATGCATGCACATTAAGTTGAAAACATGCTTTTAAAGGGCTCACACACAATGCTGCACGTGAATATTGGGTTTTTCATGTGCATCTCGTGCAATTTTTTTGTGTGCACACGGGCCGATATTTTTTGCGTTTGGGAGTATTGCATAATATTATACATATAAAATATTTGGGAAAAAAAGTGATGCGTTTTCCATGGCGCTGAGTATAAATGGAAATTTGATTTGCACTGTAGCAAATACATAAGACGGCAGATGCTCTGAAAATACACCAAGAAGGTTTGAATTTTCATAAAAGACCTGCCCTCCTTCAAAAACAAAAAAAAAATTTTCATCGCTCCGCTCGGAAGCTATTTTTTCCACCACTCAGCAAATCCTGGCTACATCCCTGTTGATGTAATGAAAAAATACACCAAGTTTCATTATCTCACTTAATTAGAACTAAAGTTATGGTGTCCCAAAGCATCAACCAATCAAATTGCTTATCTCTGTTTACCCTAAGCAGAAATGCTCATCTTTAAACTCCATCAAGGCACTGACCTAATAAACACCTACACCAAGTTTGAACATTCTAGCTCAATTAGAAGAAGAGTTATTGTGTACTAAAAAGTGGGACGGACAGACAGACAGCCAGACAGACGAACCCATTTTAATAGCCCCCTGCTTTCTTCGTAAGGCGGGGGACAATTACCACACTGCTTAAGAATACAGTTAACTCTTGTAGTATAATAGGGTTTAATACTGCAATAAATACTTCTTCCTGTTTTGGGTTGGGTTTTTTTTTTAGAGTAGATTATTCTGATTGGTCATTTACAGGTAAGCAATAAATGTCCAATTTCGATTAATGAACCAATAAAATTAATTAACCAGCGGCTGCCAGGCAGGATACACCCACATTTTGCAAGAGATGGATAGAGAACAAGCTAAAGACAAAAATGATTTTTTGTAAAATCAGGGCCATAATCCAAAAAGTTATGGTCTGAAATGAACAAATATGAAAAGGGACTGAGATTTTTAGAATATAAAGATATGTTTTAAGTTTCATCAAAATTGAATAAAAATTGAGACCTCTAGGAGGGGCCATAACCTTTGTACAATTTGCGTACGAGCGGGCAGTTTCATTTCGATTTTCCCGAAATTCCAATTCAACCGTCATTATGGTGGAATGGTGATATATCCAAATAGTTTTTAAAATCGGAAAGAAAATTTTGACCTCTAGAGAATCCACAAACTAAAAATGCGATTTTTCGACCAATCAGGGGCCATAATCCAGGAAGTTACATTTGGATATGTGTGATTATCAAAAGGAACCGGAGAGAGAGAAATGGGGTTTAACGTCCACTCGACACAAACTAGGTAATTTCGGGACTAACATATGGTTTAATTTTTTATTTCAATAATTCGCTTGTGCATGGGGGTCTTTAGCAGTGGGGGGAAACCCGAGGACCCGGAGAAAACCCACGAGGTTGGACAGGCGACCCTACTCCTTGTCATGTACGACCGGGGATTTGAAACGACGCCAGTCGACTCAATGACAGACTTTATGATACAGCGCGCGCACGCTAACCATTCAGCCATCCAACCCCCTCAAAAGGAACCAAGATCTTTATGATAAAAACATATATTTAAAGTTTCATCCAAATCGGATAAAACTGTGGCCTTTAGAGGGTCCACAACCTTGATATACCATATTTTTACACTATTTGCGTACAAGGGGCGGCAATTATGTCCAACAGTTTTTGTCCGATTTTCACGAAATTCGAACTCAACCATCATTAGTGTACAACTGTGAAATATTCATAGGTTTTTTTTTTTAAATCAGATTATAGATAACCAGCGGCTGCCAGGCAGGATACACCCACATTTTCGAGAGATGGATAGAGAACAAGCTAAAAAGAAAGTGATTTTTCGTACAATCAGGGGCCATAATTCAGGAAGTTACAGTCCGATATGCGCGCATATTGAAAGGAACCGAGATCTTTGGGTTATAAACTTACATTTCAAGTTTCAACAAAATCGGATAAATATTGTGTCCTCTATAGGGTCCACAACCTTGATATACCATATTTTTACGATATTTGAGAACGAACGGCGGCCATTTTGTCTGTCAATTTTGGGCCGATTTTCACGAAATTCGAACTCAGCCGTCCTTAGGGTTTAACGGTCATATAATTATACGTTTTTTAAATCGGATAAAAATTATGCCCTCTATAGGGTTCACAAGCTAAAAACACGATTTTTCGTACAATCAGGGGCCATAATTCAGAAAGTTACGTTCAGATATGCGCGAATATCAAATGGAACCAAGATCTTTGGGATATAATCATACATTTCAAGTTTAAAATAAATCGGATAAAAATTGTGACCTCTACAGTGTTCACAAGCTAAAAACGTGATTTTTCGTACCATCAGGGGCCATAATCCATGAAGTTACAGTCCGATACATGCCAATATCGACAGGCACCGAGATCTTAGGGTGATAAACCTATATTTCAAGTTTTATTGAAATCTGATAAAAATTGTGACCTGTAGACTGTTCACAAACAATTGTGGATGGACGCCAAAATCTGATAAAAATTGTGACCTGTAGAGTGTGTCCACAAACAAATTACGGACGGACGGACAGGGGCGACGACAATATACGTCCACATGAAAATGTGGGCGTATAAAAAGAATATATTTCCATACCCATTTAGACACTATTGTTCTAATTTTCACATCCTACAACAATTTTCTTTCATGTGTCAAGTTTATTGGGGCGATATCAATCAGACGCTTCCAAATGCAGACTTTGTAATAACCTGTCTCGATCTATTGTCTGAAACAAGATGTGAAAATAAACAAAGGGTTTAATCAGAGTAATCTTTTCTTATGTCTAAGTAATAGTTTATTATTGGAGTCAACAAAATGTGGAAACACTTCAAACATCAATTGGAAGAACTTATAAAAAATACAGAAATAAGCAGCAACACAGTGAACACAAAATGTCTCCACTCCTCATCACACTACTGTTCCTAACCTGTCTACGAACAACATGCTCCAGTAATAGTAATGGCCATAATGACTGCAGAACATCTACATACCACCTTAAATGTAGTCTTCAAGTAGAACAAAAATCGGAACTGACCAACTTACTCAGTATAAATATGAGTAAAAAATTCCTTAGAAGGAAACCATCCATATGCACAGCAAACAACCACAGCGAATGATGTACAATTTAACCCAGGCCCAAACTCTACAACATACAACTGCGCCACATGCGATCAGCCGGTAACCTCGGATGACAGAGCCATAGTGATACATGTAATCAATGGTATCACATCACATGCCAATCCGTAGACACAAGGACATATGTTGAACTCACCAATAACAGCGCCATAGCATGGGACTGCATTGTATGCGATAACCCAAATTACAGCCCGATCTGTTTCAACCAGACATTGAGTACCACAAACCAATACAGCATACTCTCGGAAGAATCATCATTTTCCAGTCCAACTAGAACCAATATCAAGCCCATACATGCCTCAACACCAATCAGAAACAGCTCCAAAGGTAGAATTAAAAGAACGCCAATAAAAATTCTAAATATAAACTGCCAATCCATCAAAACCAAGCAATGCAGAATGACAAACCTACTGAATAACACTAAACCTGATGTTTTAATCTGCACAGAAACTTGGATAGATCGCAGCATAGTAGACAATCAGATATTTCCAGACAACTATAACATATTTCGTAAAGATAGGAAAACAACTGGAAGAGGGGTCCTGATAACAATAAATCGAGAATACGTCAGTGAGCCAGTACCTGAATATGACACTGATTGCGAAATAGTATGGGCCAAAATAAAACTGGTCAACAGCAAAGACCTATACATAGCAGCCTACTATAATCCTAAGACATCAAATGAGCAATTGCTGGACGAGCTGGAAAAAAGCCTGGACAAATTCCGTAAAAAATTGCAGCTGGAGATTTCAACCTTCCAGGATGCAGGGCTGGGGTAATGGTAATGGGTAATGGAATGTAATCATTACATTTTTTAAGTAATGGTCATGTAATGAGTAATGGAAGATTTCCAAAGTAATGAGTAATGGAAATGTAATTAATTACATTCCAAAAATCATGTAATAGTCAATTACATTTCAATTACTTTTCAATTACATTTTATGGCATATATAAATATTTCCAATATGACAAGCCTGAAATTTTATAGCACCAAAGACGTAATTAAGTGTATCTAACACAAATCCAATTCATTATAATTCTAAAAAAAAAGATTTAAATCCGTTTTAAAAAATTATCAGAAAAATAAGAAGGCATTAAACATTTTCTTTTATTACTTTTTATGAAGGAACCTTTTTTAGACATGTAACCTAAGAAGTGGATATCTGATAAGATGTATATATAATCAAAGATTAGTACTAATTTGCAGCCAATCACTCAGTCAATCAATCAGTCAGTTAGATTAAAAGGCAATAAATAGTCTTATGGCACTTTAATCTTAATTTCAAGGTAACAAGTGACAAACCAATCAATGACCTTCAAGTATCTCATCATTTTATGGTTACTTAAAACTAATATATATTTTGTTTTAGAGTCACGCTGAATAATTTACCAGTTATTATACAATATATTATAGAAAAACTATTTGGACTGATTAATTTTTTTTTAAAAATTACTTAAAAGAAAATAAAGTTAATTAACTATAGTTTTGATTAATTTTTCAAGTCATACAGTGAAAATGTCAGTTTTTGTCACCACTGCCCGTCACTTTAAAATTTGCCTTGATGTTATAATAATTGCTAGAAATAATAATTCATAAACAAATATCTATTAAGTGAGAATCAAGGATTATTTTGAGTTTGATTTTGTAGGTACTTCATGCTCACTTCCTCCAGACATCGTTTCCGCCACAACAGTAACCACTTTCAAAGCGAAAGTGGCCGCCATGGTGGCGTAGAAACAAACAAGTGTATAGTTTTAAATGTATATATTTACTGTCAACAGGCAGTATCTTAAAATTTGGAATCTAAAAGGCATGCTTTCGACATGGCATAAAGATAGGTTGCCAGGCAACGAAACATACGCCACGGCAGCTATATCGTCCGGGCAGTCAACAAGAGTTCTCACATATTTTTACTTTTTTCGGTAATGAAACATTTATAATACCTTAAAATCTGATTAAGAGTAACAACTCATTAAGTAATTATCAGAAAACCATTAGAATTTGTTTAGTTTTTATAAAGTTCTGCCCCATGCTAACGTTTAGTATACGAAACTTATAACATCATGGATTTAGCTATTCAAGTCAAAAAGATTCATTGAAAATCAATACACTTGTTTGTCTCAAGACCTTAAACTCTGTATCAATCTGAAGTCAATCGGATCATAACTTTAGCCTCTAGAGCGTCACAAGATTTCTCAAAGTGATCAAGGGTCATAACTCTGGAAGTAATTATCGGAAATCACTGAAAATCAATTTTCTTCTTCGTCTATGACCTTAAACATAGTGTATAAATTTAAAGTCAATCGGATATTAACTTTAGCCTCTAGAGCATCCACAAGATTTTTCAAAGTGATCAAGGGACATAACTCTGGCAGTAATAATAACTAGACCTGCAAGCAGCACTGAACCGGCTTTCAGGAATCAGACAGGAAGTGTGTCATACAATAGCCCATTTATCGAGCTACCAAACGATACTTTAAGATGTTTTGATCCGGTCACACCCGACGGTGAAATCCCGATTGTTGCAAGAGAACCGATTTTTTTACTGTCTTTTTTTTTTATATATCGAATATATTTTTGACTACTTCCTGTTTACGGATCATTATCGGGATAGATTTAACAAGTGGTATGGGAACTTAACTTCCTGTACCAGAAGTTTCAGAAAGATCCATTGAACAGTTTTACCTCCCTTATACCATTAGAAGCAGATTTACAGATATAACGATTTTTCGACTTTTTCAAAGATTGTGGCCCTTGTGAAAGTTGAATCTCTAATATGAATATCAGTCCAAAAATGGTTCAGTTTCTTTCAATATGTACAAAAATGTGACAAATTTTAACAAGACAGTTACCGTCTATGAACTAAATTGACTGGCCTCTTTTAAATTCGAATGAATCCAAGCCAGGAGATTATCTAGTGTTGGTATTTTGATTTTGTTTTCTTAATTAAATGTTAAATCAATCTGATTACATATTACATTAGTGTTACTTTGCTCTTATTTTTTGAAAAAATTTTCACAAGTTGTTTTCCTTTATTTTGTTAATGTAGAATGGTAATGAACTGCTCTTTTCATTTTCTTTGTTTTATTTGTTTCGTTTGAATTTGATTTATCTGTTTAGTTTTTGATTGTTTAATTTTTGTTAATGAAGTTGATTCTTTTAAACTTTGTTTTTTATTTTTGAACTCTACTTGGTGTAGGTGTTTATCAGGTAATACCTCGACTGAGTTCAATATAGAGATTAGCCGGTTGATTTGTTGGATATAAACCTTTGAATAATAGCGCCTAACAGGCAGCTGTGTTTAATTATGTTCTCCTGATTTTGATTGTTTCTGTGTGTTTGAAGTATATGTTTGTGAAATGCGCTTAGAAACACTTCACGTGTAATGAAGCGCTATATAAATCGAACAATAATAATTAAATAATTCTTGGTTGAAAAAAATATTGATTTTAAAAGTTAAAAATGCATTTTTTGACAAAATGGCGTCACTTCCGGTGTCAATTTTAAATTGTAATCAATTTGATACGACGCATACTTGCTTTTTGAATCAAATGGTGTCACTTTTGTGAAAATCCAATAATAATTGACTATTTTACAGGCAAAATAACGAAAACAGTGACTTATGCAAGATTACCCATTTATAGATAACTGCTTATATTACAAACTAATTTTAACATACATTTTCTTCGTATGGATTATAGCTACAAGTTTATAAAAGTTACGTAGAAATATTTTAAAATCTGAAAAGCCTGAATGGGTTGTAAATAGGTCTATTTTACACCTTTTTTCACCTCTTAATCGAATTTGCTCGAAAATGAAATCGAAATTAAAAAAAAACCGATCCCAACATTTTGTGCGCCTTTAAAGGGCACACTCTTTTAGTTATATCAGTTTTTTAAAAAAATGATATTTGCTTTCGAAAAATGGTACCTAACTGTCAAAATTGTAGTTTTTGGTAAAATTAAGCCACTTCCGGTGCCGACAGATATCTCTATCGGTAACAAAAAAAATGAACTTTGTTTTATACAAATCGAGCAATAAATAATTAATCTAGGACTGAAAAACTGAATTAGCCAATGGCCGCCAAGGAAAATTACTGAGACCAAAAAATTTCACATTTTTGCCCAAGTCAGATGACTAGTTAATTTTGTATAAAACACGACCAAAAAATATAAAATATTCATAAATAAAAAAGTTTTTTGTAAATAGACAGGAAGTGTGTCAAACAATAGCCCATTTATCGAGCTACCAAACGATACTTTAGATGTTTTGGTCCGGTCACACCCGACGGTGAAATCCCGATTGTTGCAAGAGCACCGATTTTTTTACTGTCTTTTTTTTTAAATATCGAATATTTTTTTGACTACTTCCTGTTTACGGATCATTATCGGGATAGTGGTATGGGAACTTAACTTCCTGTACCAGAAGTTTCAGAAAGATCCATTGGACAGTTTAACCTCCCTTACATCCCACTTCTACTCGTTGCCACTGGCAACCTTTGATAAAACTGTCCTGTTTATTTGCAATACATGCATAACTATATCCGTGTATCAGAAATGTACAGAAAGAGTACTATTCATTTCTGAAACACGGATACTTTTATACCGTTTTAGATACCTATCAAGCAATAAGTAGCGGACGTTTAGTCCGACCCAGATCGCAATTGATAACGATGGTTTTATACAATGTACATGAAACAACTAGTCAAAATCATAGTAACAAAACAAAATGGGGGGAACTACATGGCAGCTGAAAAACATATACAATGACATTAAATTAACATAACAACATATTACAAAAATCAATTATTATACATATCAATTGGCATATATTCTATAATTTGGTTTGATTTATATTAATATGCAAAATATATAAATTAGAATATTGAATAATTATTTTAATTAATTGTGATGATAGAAGGCGCAGTTCTCTTGCTGGACACTTCACAGGCATTGAAAATAAGCAGGATGAAAAAAACGCCTAGAAAGACATAAACTTTATTACAAATAAATTTCAACGGAAGAACCATCCGCCGATGCATACTTTCACCAGGAATGACCCACGTTTCGCATTTCCTTTACACTGCATTTAATAATATCGCAGTCCTCTACGCCATAGACAAGTTGTTTTGACGATGTGGTCTAAACAAACACGTGATTGTTTTACGCTCAGAGTATCATATCAAGACGCACGTGTAAAAACTACTCAGGTCGTCTCTCCACTGCGAAATCATTCTACCATGAAATGTAACGTGAGGCTCAGAAAGGGATAAATAATGAAAGAGCAGAAAGTATTTGTCATTTTCAGTTGAAACGACTCGATAATAAATACTATTTTTCACATTTTGCTTCACAATACTCGATAGAAATGTGATGTAAGTAACTTATTAGCACCTTTCCTCGGTGTATCGGTGAATATCAGGACAGTCTTGGTCGGGAGCCGCCTCGGCTCCGCCTCGGCTGGGCCCCTCGACCAAAACTGTTCTGATATTCACCGATACACCTCGGAAAGTGTGTTAATAACTACTACTTGTACCATTAGAAGCAGATTTACAGATATAACGATTTTTCGACTATTTTCAAAGATTGTGGCCCTTTTGGATCATTTATACTATATTGAGGCTTTTAAATTTGGATTCACACCATAGACCACCGTTAGGACTCTAAGTAACATAAGTTTAAGAAAGGAAATAAGAGAAGTTTTCGAAATAAAAGCGTCTGAATAGGCTCAAAAAAAGAAAATAATAGATTTTCAGCGGTCCATTATATATTGCCTAACCCGCGAATTTTTGCCATTTAGATGTCATAAGATCGTTCATTGTAAGAACTATCCAATGACACTTTAGTTGTTTTGATTCGGTGGAATCTGGCGTAGTAATCACTTTTTTTCGCAAGATCGCCATTTTTTTACTTTTTTATTTTTTTTTTCTCAAAATTTCGGAAATTTGTTTGACTACTTCTTTGAATCATTGTCGGGATAGCTTTAACAAGTTGTTTGGTTACCTTACCTTCTGTACAAGAAGTTTCAGAATCATCCATTCAGCTGTTTTCCAAAGAAAGAAAATTAGAAGATCATTTTCAGTAATTTAAGGATTTTTCAACTTTTTCCCAAGATTGAGGTTCTTTTTGGACCACTTATGTTATTTCAATGCTTTTATTGTTGGACTCACGCCATAGTCACCGATAGGACTTTGAGTAAAAAAAGTTTAAGAAAAAACCTGGTTATCATTTTCGAGAAAATGGCGTCTGAATATTGTAAAAGTTTGAAGTTTCTAAGTAATTTATTAAGTGAAGATCATTGATTATCAAAAATAACAATATAACATAAATACAATGTATAGGGTGGTGTAGCTTATAATAATATATATGCATAGGGTGGTGTAGCTTATAATATATATATATACAATTTCATAATACTGTAAAATATGTAATATAAGAAGTACAAATTACTGATGTCGAATTGATTAAATATAAGATCTTTATCAAATATAACTCTTAGATCTTCATTAAATATAACTATTAGATCTTTATTCTCTAGTTAGCAACAACCATAAATCGATAATAAAATATATCGTACTTTTCAGTCACTAGTAGTTTAAATAATCTAAATTACAAATTTCTTTAATAAACAAGTAATCTATCGAATATATAGTACTTTTCGGTTTATTTAAAATATATATTGTAAAATATTCGCTGGTAAATAAACAAGTAATGAATCATATAAATTCCCACTTTTCCGTTTATTTTAGCGCGTACCATTTTTAATTATTTTTAGACACTAATTATCTTTTACGGAAACATATTTAAATAAACAAATATTTCGTCGTCAAACGTACTTTTCCATTTTATTAAATATATATATATTGTAAAATATTCGCAAGTAATTAAACAAGTAATAAATTATATAAATTCTTACTTTTCCGTTTATTAATTCATATTTTAGAAATATCCATTAAAGTAATACTCGATTCTAATCATCGTACTTATCTAATATATTAGAATCTAATTCTAAATCTTCAGTTAAGATAAATATATATATATATACCTATAAAGTTTAACATTCAAATTATACATAGAGCTTACCTGAATATAAGAATCCAATATTGAAGTTTCTAAGTAATTTATTAAGTGAAGATAAATGATAACTTTGAGCTAGCTTATTTATATCTTCCAAAAGTCGCGGTACTGTTAAGGATGCCACGTGTAAGATTAAACTCATTTTTGACTGGTGGAAAACAATTAACGAAAGACGCCCATTTCTCGATACGAAGTCTGATTGGCCAGATCGAGACTCGCTTAGTTAAATATGTCAGGTAACGACATTCTGAGTAATGGCGTTAGTTTAATCCTAGCGTATTGTTTTAAAAGTTTAAGCTGTCACCATTAATCTTCCTTAATTACGTCAATGTTGAGTTATGCTTATTAGGGGATTATTCATTCGCTGTCCTTAATAAACATATATACATTTAAAATTAACTATATATTCTATAAACTATACATTATTCAAAATACATGAAAATTAAATATCTAAAATAAAATAGTGTGCATATTTTGTCAATATGCACTGTTACAATACCCCTCGTCCGTGAAAAATTTTGTCTTCAAAAATTAAATCATCAAAATATGGCTGAATGCTAAAATCACATTAACCTTAATTAATAAAAAAAATATATAGATACATATATACAAATTAGAAAAATATATTTATCGAAATACCAAACGGTTTGAGCTAATTACAACATCAGAAAATGAATGGGAAACCTCGTGTTTAAGTATAATTTTGTGGTAATATAACAGATGTATAACCATGCTCAAGCAACAGATACGTCGTAAATGAATGAGATAGAATTTGTTTAAGTTTATAAGCCTGGTTCAAGGAAGGTCGAATTTATTTTCTAAATCTAATACTATCACCTGTAACTTATTGGTGATTTTAAAATTTGGCATGTCAACAGTTAGAGTAGGGAATATTGAAAAATTAAGGAAAAAATTATTAATCTTATCTGGATGTATAATATCCCAATAATTGCCACCTAATGGTAAATTCAAAACAGATAATTGTATACAGGAATAACCGGAAGTTACCTCTAATATTATTTTTGCTTTACATAATTGGCGTTTCCACAATTTAAAAAGAATAACAAACAATGAAAATATAAGAACCGTAACGGCTATTGCGCTAAAATAATACGTATAGTTTTGTGAGATAATGTTATACAAACGATGAAAATATTGGAATATGAACCCGTAATAAATGTGTTGTATTACATCAGTGGCGTAGACGGGGTGGGAAAATGAGCAATTAAAACATGAAAATTATCCATAATTTTGATGCAAAAATAAAATAAGAGAAATAAACGATACGTAGCAAGCATTTTTTTTTAAACATTGGTTGATCAGACCAACAATTCTAGCACTAATAAACATAGACGAATCTATAATTTTAGCTTGCTACATTTCTTAAAAAAATAAAGGCGGGGGTAAAATAGCCACTGATGTTATTATAGGTGCGTGAGTTCAAGGTAGTTTCCTGACACATTTACTCTGAACTGAGCGTTTTCTGGCTATTCTCGCATGTTGTATGACTGTTTTTACACAGATTGTTGCGCATTTTTGTAGATGTCCGCACTGTGAAATGTAAATTCATCTGATAATCTCACTGCTTGTTTCTGATAATTATTTTTAAAACACGTTATATATAAAAAAAACTCCATCACCATAAAAACACAAAATATTCACAATTCATTCTCGCCAAATGAAGGCATCACAATTTAAAACACAGATTTCGACGCACACAGCAATATCACATTTCACCAACGTTTAGTTCCCAAACTGACGCTCCATACTTAAATCTTTCTTCGCTCGATATGGTCTTCTTCGCCATTTTGTATTCTTCTGAATTATTTCATCTCGGCGATCTCTATTTCCTGTGCTTCCGGAAGTTGCCATATTGTTCTGTCATGCGCATACTACACTGGCTATTTTCGACACCAGTCAGGATCTTAAAACATCTCCAGAATTGTAAAAGTGTGTTCTTTGGGTTGTTGTTATCTGAATATAAGAATCCAATATTGAAGTTTCTAAGTAATTTATTAAGTGAAGATCATTGATTATCAAAAATAACAATTTAACATAAATACAATGTATAGGGTGGTGTAGCTTATAATAATATATATGCATAGGGTGGGGATATTTGATTTTGGGGGCATAATACTAAAATATGCAAATGACTACGAAAAAAGTCACTATAGAACCTAACAGAAGAAACATTTCCAGTTACATGTGACGCCCAAACGCACCAATAGCTACCGCATGGAATGCAGGTGATGCTTGGGATCATCATGGGGGTCCAACCCAAGATTTGCACGACTCTGACTTTGAATGTTACAGTCATTGTGGCATTGAATTCCAGGGTGGAAACATCAGTTTAATTGTTTTAGTGACCAGAAAACAAATTTTGATATGCGTCGGCTTACCCAAAATGAAAGGTTACGTGCCCTTGGCATGCTACAGATCGGCACAACACAGGCGGTTGTGGCGCGGACGATGAATGTTTCTCAGTCTGTCATAAGCAGGCTATGGTCCAGATACCGTGATACACAATCTGTACAGGACAGACCACGCTCAGGTCGACCAAGGGCGACAACTCAAGCCCAGGATCGATTTATCCCTACCTTGGCCTTGAGAAATCGTGTCATCACAGCAAATCAGATCAGCGCTCGTCTTCAAACAGACACTGGTGTGAGAGTGAGTGGCCAGACGATTCGGAATCGACTGCATAGGGGTCACCTTCGCGCCCGACGTCCTCGCGTGATCCCTTGTTTGAGAGATCATCACATTCAGGCAAGACGTCGTTGGTGTAGGGATCGTCAACACTGGGATAATCGACGCTGGAGCAATGTGATGTTTTCAGATGAGTCAAGGTTCACTGTTGATTTTTTGGACAGACGTAGGAGGGTGTGGCGTCGTCGAAACGAGCGCTTCCAAGACGTTAACGTCATCAGACATGATCGATTTGGGGGTGGTTCTGTTATGGTGTGGGGAGGCATCACTGTTGCTGGAAGAACGGCTTTACATGTTGTTGCAGGGCGTGTTACAGGCCAGTACTACCGGGACAACATCTTGGCAGTCCATGTTGTGCCGTTCGCACGACGTCATGCCGCCGTTTCATCTTCCAGGATGACAACGCAAGATGTCACAGGGCCAGGATCGTTACAGGTTACCTCCAACAACAGAACATCACCACATTACCTTGGCCAGCACTGAGTCTCGACCTCTCCCCCATCGAGCATGTCTGGGACATGCTTGGACAGAGGTTACGTCAACGTCAACAACATCCTGCCAATGTCCAAGAACTTGCTGCTGCGTTGCAACAGGAATGGGACAATCTGGACCAAAATGACCTTAGACGTCTCATTAGGAGTATGCCACGTCGGATCAATGCTTGTTTGGCAAACAGAGGAGGATTTACCCGTTACTGACTTGGTTGTGATGCTGTGGTAACTTTGCTGTTTGACCCCGGGTATCATTTTACCCTTATAATGGTCAGTCTGTGCCTTACTTAGTCTAACGATCATTTGGAATAAATCGATGAATGTGAACTTCATTTCATTTTGTCATTTGTTTCTTCGTCAGTTTCATTAGGTGACTTTAATAACACTTAAAAATCAAATATCCCCTACTTTTTTTGAATAGTATATATTGTAAAATATTCGCAAGTAATTAAACAAGTAATAAATTATATAAATTCTTACTTTTCCGTTTATTGATTAATATTTTCGAAATATCCATTAAAGTAATACTCGATTCTAATCATCGTACTTATCTAATATATTAGGATCTAATTCTAAATCTTCAGTTAAGATAAATATATATATACCTATAATGTTTAACATTCAAATTATACATAGAGCTTACCTGAATATAAGAATCCAATATTGAAGTTTCTAAGTAATTTATTAAATGAAGATAAATGGTAACTGTTTTGTTTGTTAGTTGTATTTTACGTCCGCTTCCACCGAGGTGATATCGCAGACAATAACATGTTATTTGTACAAGGTGCAATAATTTACAATGTGTTTAGTGGAAAATAGGATGATAAGGTTTTTGTATATATGTACAAAAGACAATAGGTAACAGCAAGAGACATGAATTAGTAGGTGAAAGTGGACTTTTACAAAACAGACGTCTTCGTGACAAAACAGACATAAATGTGGTCGAACATTGGGACAGACATGTAAACAAAGACATTATGACAGATCAGACAGAGTGGATGGACACTTAAACATATATTATGTACATATATATAGTAATTTGGTCATTTGTATTGGTCTGGTCATTCTGTCCGGTTGAATAGCAGGGCGGTGCCACTCTTCCTTGGGGCTTATTGGTGAGTGTAAGGCCTGTACCATTCTCCCTTCCATTTGGTTATATTGTCCGGTATGGTGGTTGATTTTGTCATTGCTTCTGTTGTTCATTCCTTTGTTGTTGGTTCTCTGAAGGAAGAATCCAGCACCTGAAAAGAGAAGGCTAGAGAGAAATGAATATTTGGTCTTACGATTGTTTTTATGTTTATTTCGTCTAGTAAGGCTTCGGGGTGGGGGTGGGGGGGGTGGGGGAGGGGGTCATTATAAACTAATAATAAGAATAATAAGTGGAATAAAAGAAAATAAATTGTTAAGTGAATTGCAAATAAATAATGAGAAAAATAATTTATTCATGAATTATATTGATGGTAAATTTATTGTATAATTTGATTTATTAATTTTATCGACGTTTTATTAGTAGTGTAGGGCGGTTTAGGCTTCCTTCTAGAGGACATTTTTACCTTCCGCCCTACTGTTAATTGATTAATTTTGTTAATTGATTTATTAATTTTATCGGAGGTTTATTAGTGGTGTAGTGCGGTTTACGCTTCCTTCTAGAGGACATTTTTACGTTCCGCCCTACTGTTAATTGAATAATTTTATTAATTGATTTATTAATCATATCGGAGTTTTATTAGTAGTGCAGGGCGATTTACGCTTCCTTCTAGAGGACATTTTTACGTTCCGCCCTACTGTTTAATTGATTAATTTTATTATTTTATGTATTTGGTCATGCCTATATTTATTAGAAGTGTAGGGCGGTTTACGTTTCCTTCTAGAGGACATTTTTACTCCGCCCTACTGTTTAATTGATTAATTTTATTATTTTATGTATTTGGTCATGCCTATATTTATTAGTAGTGTAGGGCGGTTTACGCTTCCTTCTAGGGGACATTTTTACGTTCCGCCCTACTGTTTAATTGATTAATTTTATTATTTTATGTATTTGGTCATGCCTATATTTATTAGTAGTGTAGGGCGGTTTACGCTTCCTTCTAGGGGACATTTTTACGTTCCGCCCTACTGTTTAATTGATTAATTTTATTATTTTATGTATTTGGTCATGCCTATATTTATTAGTAGTGTAGGGCGGTTTACGCTTCCTTCTAGAGGACATTTTTACGTTCCGCCCTACTGTTTAATTGATTATTTTATGTATTTGGACATCCCTACATTATCTATAAAATCCCAGACAAGTTGTGATGTCCAGTATCTATCGTCAGGTTGTGGAGAGAGGAGAGATTTGAGACAGAGAGTTTTTCCCCTCTCTGCTAAATTCCTAATTACGGATTGACGTTCTTTGTCTAATTGATTACAGTTGATTACAGAAATTTTGCCTGGGCAGCGGGGCTACGGCCTACTCTTATATAGAATTCCAACTGCCAAGGGATCTTTTACGTGCACACCAATGTCTACACGGGACCCCGTTTTTTTGTCCCATAACGACTAGACAGCTGTCCTTGTCAGTCCCTCCGTCCTGCATCACTGACAAGGGAAACCACGCCGGAAAATCAGGATGAACTTTCTCGGCCAATACAGGGATCAAACACCCGATCTCCAGGCTAGCGAGCCAGCGTCTTACCCACTTGGCCACTTGATCCCCCCCTTTGGTGAAAGAGAAAGAGAGAGAAATGGGGTTTACTGTCCACTGGACACAAACTAGGTCATTTCGGGACTAACATGGTTTAATTTTTTATTTACATAATTCGCTTGTGCGTAGGGGTCTTTAGCAGGGGGAGGAAACTGGAGGACCCGGAGAAAACCCACGAGGTTGGACAGGCGACCCTACTCCTTGCCACGTACAACCGGGGATTCGAAACCACGCCAGTCGACTCAATGACAGACTTTATGATACAGCGCGCGCACGCTAACCATTCAGCCATCCACCCCCCCCACCCCCTTTGGTGAAAGAAAACAGAGCTGTGGCTAGTGAAATGAAAGTTTAACGTCCTACTGTTTTGCTCTGAACTGGGCTAATGAAGATGGGCATACGCCATACAGTGTGCTATGTGGGAAATTTTGCCCGGACAGTGGCACTACGGCCTTCTCTTATATCGAATTCTAACTTCAAGGGCTCTTGTACGTGCACGCCAATGTGTACATGGGACCTCATTTTTTTGTCCCATTTTAATGACTAGATAGCTGTCTTGTCTAGCCCTCTGTCCTGCATCACTGACAAGGGAGAACCACGCCGGAAAATCTGGAGTAACTTTCTCGGCCAATGCAGGGATCGAACACCCGACCTCCAGACTAGATAGCCAGTGTCTTACCGACTTAACCAACGTGATCCCCGTTGTGGCTACAATTCCTGGATTTGAAGGTCAGGTATGATATGAAACGAATATTTTGAACCGGTTCACCAATGCAACCAATCTGTGACGGGTTAACTGATAGAGGGTTACATCCTTGATATAAATATACTTGTCGCAGGTTTTAAAAATAGAAAGATATATATAAAGGTAGCTCAAAATTCATCTCTACATGTACATAGGCCAAGGGGGGATCATGTGGCTAAGTGGGTAAGACGCTGACTCGCTAGCCTTGAGGTCGGGTGTTCGATCCCTGCATTGGCCGAGAAAGTTCATCCTGATTTTCCGGTGTGGTTTCTCATTGTCAGTGATGCAGGACGGAGGGCCTGACGAGGACAGCTGTCTAGTCGTTTGGATGGGACAAAAAAACAAGGTCCAGTGTACACATTGGCATGCACATAAAAAATCCCCTGGCAATTGGAATTCGATACAAGAGTAGGCCATAGCGCTGCTGCCCGGGCAAAATTTCCCTCATAGCACACTGTATGGCGTAACCTTTTGCGTCTCTTCAAAATATTTCAAATCTTTTGTCATGGATCAACCATTGCAAATATCCGTGTTACAATTATATTTGAAATGTGTTAAACCAATTCTGCAACACATGTAATATTGGTGTAGTATATATCTTTGTTTATACACCCACATATCAATTTTGGCCCTGTTTGTCCGTACACTGGGTGTGAAATGTGAATCATTCCGATTGTGAGAGGACAAGCATTATCAATATACAGCTTTTCAGGACTTTGCCTTTCTTGGTTAATTCTCCTTTTTTCAAATGCAATAGATGCTGTGTTTATTCTTAATTGATCTTTTTCAAATTTGTGTTACACACTGGAATCATGAGAGGACGAAACCTATCAATATTCAGTATTCCACAACATTCCATTCCAGTGTCGGCCGAGAAAGTTCTTCGTGATTTCCAGACTTGGTTTCCTCCCCTTGTCAGAGGTGCAGGACAGAGGGCCTGACAAGGAGGGACAGCTGTCTAGTCGTTTGGATGGTACGAATGACCGAGGTCCTGTGCACACATTGGTTCGCACGTGAAAGATCCCTTGGCAGTTTGAATTCGATATAAGAGTAGGCTTTAGCGCCGCTGTCTGGATAAAATTCCATAATAGGACACTGTATAGCATATTTCCATGTCATTAGCCCTGTCGGAATAGGACATTAAACCCCATTTCATTTCACTCATTCCAAAGTTAACTCCTATTCCATCAATACCTTGAGCAAATAAGATAGAGGCTATAGGTTTTGGCCCAATTTGGTCAATATCCCAGTTTTTTCTTTCTTATATGCATATCAACACTTTCATAGCGCTAATGTAGACCTTTTTCTTGAACATTTTCCCTTGTCAGTGATGCCGGACAGAGGACCTGACATGGATGGCTGACTAGTCATACGGAAGGGACAAAAAAAACCCAAGGTACAGTGTAAACTCAAGTGTGTGTGTGTGAAAGATCCCTTGGCAGTTGGAATTTTATATAAGAGTACGCCATAGCTCTGCACACTGTGTGGCATATGCCCGTCTTCATTTCTCAAACAGCTGTGGATAAAAACTGTTAATATTTAAATGTGTATTTTGTATTTTATAACATTATATTTTTGTCTTTAAAATAAAGTATATGTATACATACTTGTAGTATATTTTGTCATATAATTCTGCTAGATTTTTAACTTTTCTGTGCAATATATTTAGAATTCTGACTGGTTATGGGTAGATAGAGAGCAATGGGGTAAAACATCCAATAGACATAAACTGTCCTTTGGGACTAAGTGATTCAATTCAAGTTGAATAATTCATCCGCACCAGGAATCTTTAGTAGTAGGAGGACCCAGAGAAAACCCATGTTCAAGTTGGGTGTGGAAAGAAACCACTTGACTCAATGACAGACCTTATGATCTAAAGCGCACACGTTGGACCATTCAACTTTTAGCCTCACCCACGGGTCAGGAAAATTTGATTATTGGTTGAATGTACTTCCCATTTACTGCGGCAAATAATGAATAATTTTGAAGGTTTTAATGCTCATCAAAATTTGACATTAGAATTGCATCCGTAAATGATGTTAATTTAATGTTAGATTTACGTTATAATGGTCCGTTAGATATCCATCATTTTGCTCATCCTTTTAACGACAATTTAACGTCAGGAAATGACGTTAATCTAGCGTAAAGTTTACGTCATTTTTATGTTATATTTACATCATTTTCTGACGTAAATCTAACGTAAAGTTTACGTCATTTTCTGACGTAAATCTAACGAAAATGACGTAAACTTTACGCAAATTTTACGTTAGATTTACGTCAGAAAATGACGTAAACTTTACGTTAGATTTACGTCAGAAAATGACGTAAATATAACGTAAAAATGACGTAAAGTTTACGTTAGATTAACGTCATTTCCTGACGTAAAATTATCGTTAAAAAGATGAGCAAAATGATGGTAAACTGACTGACCATTTTTACGTAAATGTAACGTAAAATTAACATCATATTGTTATGTGGGTAGCAGGTGTGACGTGGTCGCAATTTGTCCACATGGGCATTTAATTGGTGTAAAGGTGAAGTCTTTTATTACGTTTATCGTTTTTAGCCTCGTGATGAGCTTGCATATTTTGATTGAGGGATGATTGATGTAAACCTTTTCTACAAGAGTGCTATCAATTTGATAGCGATGAGTATTCTCTTGTTTTAGACGGGTTTTCCATGCATTTTTAATTTTATCTTTAGTTATGCTTGTGAATTCTTGACTGCTGTATTCTAAATTTTCTATATCATTTAACGAAAACCCTTCCTTGGCTAGCTTGTCAGCTTGTTCATTGCCAAAGATATTGATGTGGGAGGGGATCCATGCAAGGACTACCTCTCTTCCGTTATTCTTGATTGTTTGATTAATATCCCTAATTTGGTGGATTATGCCCTGTCTGCTTTTAGAGTAATCTGATTCGATGGATTTGATGCTACTTAAGGAGTCTGATAGGATAACGGCTTTTTGGTGTGTTTGGGTGACTAGCCATTCTATTGCAGTTTTAATGGCCATCAGTTCTGCGGTGTACACAGAACAATGTTCTGGTATCCTTTTCCTGATGTTTAGCTTTGCTTTGGGTATGAAAATGCCGTACCTTGTCAATCCCTGTGTATTATTTTTCGATCCATCTGTATAGATTTTGAGATAGTCTGCCCATTTGGTGTCTATTAGTTCTAATGCTAGTGCTCTAGCCTCAATGGGATTAGCGTGTTTTTTTGTAACGTTAATCAGGTTCATATTGATGACTGGATCGCTTAGTTGCCAGGGTGGAGTGACGGGATAAGTTTTTGTTTCTATGATTGTTCCTTTTAAACCGTGCTTATTTAAGACATCGTTTGACATTTGCCCGAATGTCATGGGACGCGTATTTTTTCTACAGCCTATGCGTTTGAATTGTTGAAGGCACTTATATGTCGGACATTTTTCTTTTAGCATTTGCAGTTTACCCCAGTAAATGGTAACTTGAGCTAGCTTATTTATATCTTCCAAAAGTCGCGGTACTGTTATGGATGCCACGTGTAAGATTAAACTCATTTTTGACTGGTGGAAAACAATTAACGAAAGACGTCCATTTCCCGATACGAAGTCTGATTGGCCAGATCGAGACTCGCTTAGTTGAATATGTCAGGTAACGACATTCTGAGTAATGGCGTTAGTTTAATCCTAGCGTATTGTTTTAAAAGTTTAAGCTGTCACCATTAATCTTCCTTAATTACGTCTAGATAACAAACAATAAAGGACCCTCTATTAAAGCTCTTTGATACGTGTATACAATTATATAATATTGTTTAAAATCTTTTTACACCCATCAGCGTCAATGTTGAGTTATGCTTATTAGGGGATTATTCATTCGCTGTCCTTAATAAACATATATACATTTAAAATAAACTATATATTCTATAAACTATACATTATTAAAAATACATAAAAAGTAAAATTTCTAAAATAAAATAGTGTGCATATTTTGTCAATATGCACTGTTACAATATGCTCCAAAACGGAAAATACTAGATTTTCGGCGTACCATAATTTATTTTCTAGCCATCTGAATTTTATCATTCAGATGTCATATGATAGTCCATTAATGGGGCTAGTTCTTTTGGTCCGCTAACATCTGATGGAGAAATCAAGTTTTTCGGAAGAGCGCTATTTTTTTAAACCTTTTTTCTTCATTTTTTGAATACTTCCGGTGATAGTTATAATAACCGGATTGGCTTATCAAAAAGAGAGAGAGAGAGAGATTCACTCTGAGGTCCCATGTACACATTGGCATGAACTTAAAGATCCCCTGGCAGTTGGAATTCAATATAAGAGCAGGCCTTAGCACTACTGTTCAGACAAAACTCCCTGGTAACACACTTGCGGGTGGTGGGGGGTGGGGGTGGATGTCCAAATGGTTAGCCGAGCTGACAAGACGTGTCTTGATAGCTCTCTCTACTGGCGTTTATAAAGAGCTATTTATTTAGTGTCCGACAATGGCCATCATATCTTTTGTATAGATACGACCCAGCTACCCTGTAATGGATTAATATCTCAGAGTTGATAATTGTATAAACTATTCGAGTTCTACTGTGACAAGACATTTGAATTCTCAGTGTTGGTGTCAGCCATATTGTCATGGCCGGTCTATGGCCACCGTGATTCACCACCTTTAAACTCTAATTAAGACCACATACAAGCTGTTGAAGTGTTTTATTGACAATGAGTTACATAAAATCGACAAAGATGACAATTAACCCTAATGGGGAGATGAGTGTAACAAACCGTATAATTCGTGACAATACTGTTGAACTGATTCCCGACGATGATAACCCCTCCACTGGTATTGCCTCAGTAGACATATTATATTTCCTACAAGCTAAGGATTTTGACATCAGCAATATAAAATGTCTCCAAAATGTAGGTAAGGGCAAGTTTTGCCTAACTCTTAAGGATATACTTGCCAAGGAGTTATTTCTTGAGAATCTCAAGACCTTCTCAGTGAAGAATTGCAATTATACAGTAGAGTCGGCTGGAAACATCACATGGGACTACCCTGTTGATTCAATTCCTGTTGCGGTCTTCGGCCTACCATTCGAAATGGACAATAAATATCTGGTTAACAAATTGACGAACTATTGTGAATTGGTTAAATGTGACAGATCCTGCTTCAAACCATTTCCAACGGTCGAAAGCGGTGTTAAAATTGTTTATGTAAAAAAAATGTTTAAACCTATTCCATCGCACATTTATATAAAAGGGATACATGTATCCATTAAATATGAGGGCCAAACTAGGGGCAAAATTTGTTACAACTGCGGCCTGCATGGGCATCTTGGCCGTGAATGTACAAAACCAGACAAAAGATATAGTCTGCCAACCAACCCCAATGCACCAAATCCTGATGATCAAATGGAATTTCCTGCCCTTCAACCCCAAACTAGTCCAAACAGTGCTATAGTATCTGCTGATATAGCCACTGAACCCACCCATAATATTGATAATATTTATGAACCTAATCATGAGCACCTAAATATCAATAACCATGTCTTAGGCTATGACCCTAGTGAAGACAATAACCCTGGTGTCAATAATATTATCCCCTCAAAAAATAATACGACAAAAACAAATGTCTATAATTCTGGTCAAGTCAAACCCGCAAACCCAGGAAGTCTAAACCAGGACTTAGCTACTCTAGACTCCATAAAAACTACAGTAGTCAACAATGACATTCCTATCACTACCGATACAACAAATGTTATCCTCAGCCCTGATAGCCATTTTATCAATGATGTTAATAAGTCTATTATTGATACATCTAGTGGTCATGTTTCTTCCACCCCCATTAACACAGGATCCTCAGTGGGTCAAAGTTATTTAGAGGATAACAGTATCATTGACAACTCATCCCATGATATCCCTGTAACATCGCAGTCAAATCTTAACTATGACGCTGATGTCTCATTGTTAAATAACTCTACAGTCACTAAGTGTGACACAGTAAGTAAAAGGGAAAGAAGCCTTGATAGTTTATCCGAAACAGAAATAGATGATAAAAGGGCGCGAGCGGAATCCCCGCTTACCGAAACAGAAGTTTAGAGATCAAACAAATTAAGACGTTATAAGTTCTTGAAACCATATTAGTTAACAATGAAGCCTTCTATCCCTATTATTTACCTAATTATTATGTTAATTTACTCCATAAACGCTCTACAAGGAAATCTTCAAAAGATTAAACAAATTAGCAATATATTTAACAAACTAGATATTGTTTGTATACAAGAAATTCTAAAATCCAATGTCCATCAAATAAAAAATGTTGAAAACGAAACTGGCTATAACTTATACACTGCATATAATGAAACAAAGATTGGCATTGCCCTATTATTAAGCCCAAACATGATACATAAACTCTACAATACACCTGATGAATTAGCAGGTAGGCTCCAACATCTGGAGGTAAATACAAATAATGAAACTATTCAAATATTCAATATATATGGTCCCTGCAAGAGAGAATTGAAAACTTATTACTACAAGAGACTTCTTGAATATGTCAAAACTATTCATAATCCACAACATTCTTATATTATTACTGGTGATTTTAACCTTATTGAAAACAGTAAAGATAACAAACATGGCAACATGAATAACCATCCAAAAGATGCTATAAGATATCTACTTGATATACAAAATCTACTTAATATAAGTGATGGTTACAGAATTATCTCCCCTGACACTCCCCTTTTTACCTATCACAACTCACAAGGACATGCTAGCAGATTATACCGCATTTACATAAGTAATAAATATGCAACTTACATCAAATCAATCAAACATATACCACTTCATTTCACTGACCATAAAGCAGTGGAACTAAATATCAACCTTAACAATCTTAAATGGGGTAAAGGATATTGGAAACTTAACAATTCTATTCTAGATGATAAAAACTACCAAAATCAAATTAAAACATTCTGGTCAAGCTGGCAAAACAAAAAATACCAAATCATTGACAACATACAATGGTGGGAGAAAGGTAAAGCCGCTATTAGAAATATTACACAAAATTACTGTCAAGCCTTAGCAGTTGAGAACAAACATATCCTCAGTAACCTTTATCAACAACTGGAATCCCTAGAAAATGAAATACCTAGTAAGAATAACTCTATAAACGAGATTAAATCAAAAATTGAGCTTATAGAATATAATACCAAACAAGGCTACGTTATACGTTCAAAATTAGAAATACCCCAAATTGATGTATCTACTAATTCTAAAATATATAAATTAGCAGAAGTTAAAAAGGGTGCAAAAAAACAAATTAAACAACTGATCAATCAAAATAATACAATCTGTGACAATAAACAAGATATATTAGACACAATTCACCAATTCTACCAACAACTATATACTTCTCAAAATATCAATGATAACTTAATGAAGTCCTATATCGAAAACAGTGACATAAACACACTAACAAACACGGAAAGAGATTCAATATCACATTTTATATCTAGAGATGAAGTCCTTAAGGCGTTACAAAAATTTAGAACAAACCGTAGCCCGGGTATAGATGGTATTCCAGGAGATTTCTACATAAAATTCTTTGACATTATAGGAAACGATTTAACAGAAGTATTAAACAACATCTATCTACAGGGGGAATTATCTAACACAATGAGAACTGGTATCATAACAATTAACTACAAGAATAAAGGCGACCATCGATTACTCAAGAACTATAGACCGATAAGCCTGTTATGTGTGGACTATAAAATCATAACAAAAATTCTAAGCACAAGAATAAATTCTGTTATTAACAAATTAATCTCTAATACACAAACAGGAGCTGGACCAAATAAAAGCATTTTTGATAACCTATATTCAATAGATACAATACTAAATTATATAAACACAAATGAGTCCAGTGCCTATATATTATCATTTGACCAAGAAAAAGCCTTCGATCGCATTGAACACAACTATATCATAAATCTACTTAAACATATTAATTTCCCAAATTACATCCTTAACTGGGTTACAATATTGTTTAAAAACTTGATTAGTAAAGTCCAAGTAAATGGATCCTTTTCCCAAAATATTAAAATTAACCGATCGATTCGTCAAGGATGTCCACTATCCATGATTCTATACTCATTGTGTATCAACCCCCTTGCTTCATACATAAACAAAAACATCCTCATAAAAGGCATCAGGATCCCTAACCACCCTTCAGAGATTAAGTTATTTCAGCATGCAGATGACTGTTCTGCTATAATATCTAGACTTTCTTCATACAGCACTCTCCTCAAACAATTCAAAACATTTGGCTCTATATCTGGCTCCAAACTAAACCATGATAAAACTGAAATCCTTTCTGTTGGAAAACCATCACACTACTCCTATCCTGTAAATATAAATATTAATATTAAAACAGACGCTATAAAATTACTAGGCATTTGGTTTGGCTCAAATAAAATGGAAAAGAACTGGCTACCCCTTGTTCAAATAATCAATTCAACCATCCAGACATGGGAAAATCACTCTCTTTCATATAAAGAAAAAGTATGCATCTTAAACACCTATATACTCAGCAAACTATGGTTTGTTGCTAGGATAGTTCCTCCCTCAAACTCAATTATTAAAAACATAAATAAAATAATCTACAATTTCATCTGGGAAAATAAAAGTGAAACAATTAATCGAAACACCTTGAACCTAGAGCATAAAAATGGTGGCCTTAAAGTGCCAAACATTCGACTAAAAATCCAGGCAATGCAACAACAACTTATAGTAAAAGCAATCAAAGACAACAACAGTCCCTGGTTAGGCCTATACATATACTGGCTAGGATTTACTACAAGGGATACTCTGCCAAGATATGCATCCAATAATTATACCCACTCGGAAAAACTCCCCCAATCATATATAGATATAAAAGAAACTTACATTAGCCTCAAATCATCCATCAAATATACATACAATACAAAACTTAAAGACATATACTGGTCCCTAATTGACTTATTACAGACACAACCAAAAATAAATAAACAATTACCTCATGTTGACTTTTCAAAAGTCTGGACAAACCTCTATAAATGCTCCTCCTTATCTGAAAAAGAAAAGGATTTCATGTATACAATCATCAATAATGCAGTACTAACAAAAGATATTATGCTATACAGAAATATATATACTATCAACTATAAATGCCACTACTGTAACCGAGCAACTGAATCTTACCATCATTTATTTCTGAATTGCCCCAAATTAAAATTCTATAAATGTTTCATTACTACACATATAAACAACATTCATCTCACCAAAGAATTCAAAATCAACAACAATACAATCCATCTACACAATATAAAATCTAAATACATTCATGATATATACCTATACCTGTCGATCATATGGTCTAACCGAACACACCCTCTATCCACCAATATTTCACAAGAGCTTATATACCAATTCTATACAAAAAGAAAACAAAAATAAAGATTACTCTCTCAAGCTCGAGTCTTCACTACCTTATGACCCTCCTTAAGCCTAGGTTTGTGTCGTCATGTCTGAATTTATACTCTGCAACTTCTCCCATGAAATATTGACTTTGCTACTATAATAAGTAGCTACAACCATAGACATCTTCTTATATTTCTTTCGTATATGAGCACTCATTGCAAATTTTTTTATTTTTTTTATTTTTTTTTAAGAAGGATTTAGGCCTACAAGCGAAAATAACCAAACGCCTGTAGGCCTACCCCATATAAATTCTGGAAAATTTTGGCTTAATTGATAAACCAATATTATACAAAAGGAAATAAAATCGAAATCACCAAGCTTCAGCCTACTCTGCCTTACCGAATTCTCCTGTATAAGGCAAGTTATCGTCCTGTATGAAGCTTCCATATTAATTACTCTACTATATGACTAAACAGACCGTGCTATTTACTTTAAGTTTAAGTTGTCACAACTTGACATCTTAGTCATCTTTCGTTTTCGTTAAATGGCACTATCTCACTCTGTCATATAAATAAAATACCTATACACCCACTGAAATATGTCCAACAGTAAAATAGAAATCTATTAAAAACATTTAAACACTAACTCAAGTTTTACCCGTTTGTTTTACCGCTATTCAGTCACTGTAATCAACACTCACCTCTAACATTAACATGGCCATCATAACATCCCACAATTCCCTATGCACGTTCTTTTTGTGCTGAATATTTAAATTTAAAAAAAAAAAAAATTGCGGGTGGTGGGGGGTGGGGGTGGATGTCCAAATGGTTAGCGCATGCGTGTTGTATCATAAGGTATGTCATTGTTTGTTTGTGGTGTAGGACAGTGTCTAGTCCTTCAAATAGGACAAAAAATCAAGATCTTGTGCTCATGTTGCATGTGCATGTAAAAGAAACCTTGAAAGCTGGAATTCGAAATGCGAGTAGGTCATTCATTCATTCCTTTTTCTCTTTATGTGCCGCTGACGGGCCGAAATTCTTAAAGGAGTTAAAAGGTTCGATCCCTGCATTGGCCGAGAAAGTGATGCGGGACGTATGGCCTGATAAGGACACCTGTCTAGTCGTTCGGATGGGACGAAAAATATAGGTCCTGTGGACACATTAGTGTCAGTTGGAATTCGATATAAGAGTAGGTCGTAGTGCCGCTGTACGAGCAAAATGTCCCTCATAGCACACTGTATGGCGTATGCCGTTTTCATTAGCCCAGTTCGGAGCAGAACAGTAGGACGTTAAACCCCATTTCATTTATATTGTTGGGCCCATACCGCCACGACTTGCCCAGACTCTACCCAACGCAACGTCTTGTCTTAGATAATCAGTGCAGTGTGCACAGTCCCACGACCACGATTCAATCCATTTCCGTCGCGTCGTGGCCCGTCGGCCCGATTGAAATTGTTCAATCGTAGTCGAATGCAGTTGGTTGCAGTCGTAACTTATCGTGTTTGTGTGGACACTCACACGACGCGATCAATTGTCTTACTGATGTTTAGCCAATCAGAGAGTAGCATTTAGTCACGACGCATAATCTGTGAGAGTCGGGCCTGTGTGGACTGGTACAGTCGTAGGCAAGTGAAGTGAAGGCGCGACCCGATTTTTTTTACAACTACCCAAGACGCTGAGTCCTGTCGGCTTGTGTGTAGTCGTAGCGATATGGGCCGGGCTTAATAATATAATATGAATGTATATAAACTGAATAAAGTTCAGTCTTATCTGGTTTTACTGTATATTTTAATCAATTATGTTCGACGAAATATGCAAAAAGCCCAAATTGAATGACAGTCTTTGGCGTCTGGTTATTCTAGTCCACACCAGTATTCTCCTGTGGGATATGGTTAGCCTTCTTCATCGAGTCGCTTCATTACAAATGGTGCTCATGTTATTAAACTGACATTTGTTTACGTAAGAAAACTAAGGATAAAAAATAACAGTAATTTAATTGTTGACATTTGTTTTACGTTATACAACTAATATCAGGTTTATGTTAGAAAACTAACGTTAGATTTATGTTAGAAAACTAACGTTAAATTAACGGTTAAAATTATGACATAAAAGTAACATTACATTAACGTTAGAAAACTAACTTATATTATCGTTAGAAAACTAACGTTAGATTTACGTCAGAAAACTAACCATAAACTAACGGTTAGAAACATGATGTAAAATTTACGTTAGATTAACGTTAGAATTATAACCAATAATACATATATAATTTTTATGTCTGAATTCCAACTATTTATCAATTGTTAGAATGTGCACACACTTGTAATGTTATTTAATCAAGAAGTATTCAAAGCGAAAAAAATTGGTTAGCAATCCGTCATAAAGTTTACGTTACATTTACGTCATTTTCTGACGTAAAAGTAACCATAACCATTATGACGTAAAAGTAACGTAAATTTAACCAAAGAATTTTACCATTATTGGACGCTAACCAAAATCTAACCATAATAACGTAAACTTTACGTAAATCTAACCATCAATGTTAACTGGGGTCCGTCCTTGTGGACGCTCTATAGGCTAAAGTTAATATCCGATTGACATTAAATTTATACTCAGTGTTTAAGGTCATGAGACGAAGCAGCCTATTGCTTTTCAGTGATTTCCGATAATTACTGCCAGAGTTATGGCCCTCGATCACTTTGAAAAATTATGAGGACACTCTAGAGGCTAAAGTTACTATCCGATTGCCTTTAAATTGATACACAAGTATATTGATTTTCAATGAATCTTTATGACTTGAACAGCTAAATCCATGATGTTAAAAGTTTCGTATACTAAACGTTAGCATGGGCAGAACTTTATAAAAACCAAACAAATTCTAATGGTTTTCTGATAATTACTTAATGAGTTGTTACTCTTAATTTTAATGTATTATAAATGTTTCATTACCGAAAAAAGTAAAAATATGCGTCACCTCTTGTTGACTGCCCGAACGATATAGCTGCTGTGGGCGTATCTTTCGTTGCCTGGCAACCTATCTTTACTTAAGAGTATAAAACTTTTTGCAATTATTTGTCAGTAGACGTCCGGGTCATCATATATTCAAAATCGGAATCAAAATGGCGGCTGAATATCAACACGTGTACAATGTAAATAATACTTTCACCGTTTTTAATACCTTAAATCACTGTCCAAAGTTTTAGGGAAGCCCCCAGATTAAACAAAGGGCTATCTGTTGCTGTACTTGGGATATATTTGATTGAATGGGAAGAATAGAGACACTCCCTCAACAGCTCAAGTATCAGAAGTCAATCCAGCAATGGCCAGAGAGGGATTTCTCGGACCATTGCTTCAGAAATATGAAAAATGATGGCGATCTATTGCTATGGATAGTCATCAGAAAATTCCTTATTCGCCGTGAATTTCAAATGGAATCGCGACAAAAGTTTGTATAATAGTGATTATTAATTAATATATTATAGCAAACAATTATTATGTCGACAAGTGAATGGCACCTTTCGTATTTCCGTGCTTATAGAGAATGGTTTGGGATATCAGTCGGTTAAGTGTTGGCTTTGTTATGAAAAACCTGCAAGTTTATAGGGTTATCAAAATTACCGGTAAATGCGCCAATTGCTTGGACTGTCTTAATTTTCCACGTAGCCTAATTTCACAATGGCAACTTAGTGGACCCACACCCTATGAGTAATCAGCTTGTATATTTACGGGATCATCAAATTTACTGTTGGGCGTTTTTCGCCGAAACTGTGGCGTGATACTTTGTATTTCTATGTCCTTTTTTTTTTAAATTCACTTGCCAGTTGGGCTTCCGTGCTTGTAATTTATGAAGACGTATTATGACGTCGACCCTGTATGTGTACGTGTCTGTTACCTACAGGGCGCAATTCTTTATGGATTGTTTTGTAACTTTGCTTACTTATTCACTTTTATAGAATTTCAGCAATTTCCGTTTATTACGTCTAGAGTTATTGCCCTTTTTTCCCTTTATTGAACCTAGTGAATGCTCAAAAGTCATCATCCTACCTTTGTGAAATTTATATGCATTATTGTTCCCCCGCCTTTCGAAGAAAGCAGGGGACTTAAAATGGGTTCGTCCGTCCGTCGCACTTTTTGGGACACAATAACTCTCTTTCTAAATGAGCTAAATGTTCACACTTGGCGTAGGTGTTTATTAGTTCAATGCCTTGATGGAATTCGAAGACGAGAATTTCTTCTTAGGGTAAGCAGAGATAAGCAATTTGATTGGTTGATGCTTTGGGACAAGATGACTTTAGTTCTAATTAAGTGGGAGTGATGAAACTTGGTGTATAGTTTCATTACATCAATACCTTGACTAAGTTCGGTCATGAGCATTTTCTGCTCAGGGTAAGCAGAGCGATAAGCAATTTGATTGGCCGAGACTTTGGAACACAAGCACTCTCCTTCTAATTGAGCTAGAATGTTCAAACTTGGTGTAAGTGTTTATTAGGATAATGCCTTGATGGAGTTCGAAGATGAGAATTTTCTGCTTAGGGAAAGCAGAGATAGCAATCTGATTGGTTGATGCTTTGGGACACGATAACTTTAGTTCTAATTGAGAGTGATGTATAGTTTCATTACATCAATACCTTGACTAAGTTCGATAATGAGCATTTTCTGCTCAGGGTAGCAGAGCGATAAGCAATTTGATTGGCCCTGACTTTGGAACACAAGAACCCTCCTTCTAATTGAGCTAGAATGTTCAAACTTGGTGTAGGTGTTTATTAGGTAAATGCCTTGATGGAGTGTGAAGATAAGCATTTTCTGCTTAGGGTAAGCAAAGATAAGCAATTTGATTGGTTGATGCTTTGGGACACGATAACTTTAGTTCCAATTAAGTGAGAGAGATGAAACTTGGTGTATAGTTTCATTACATCAATACCTTGACTAAGTTCGATGATGAGCATTTTCTGCTCAGGGTAAGCAGAGCGATAAGCAATTTAATTGGCCGAGACTTTGGAACACAATAACCCTCCTTCTAATTGAGCTAGAATGTTCAAACTTGGTGTAGGTGTTTATTAGGTCAATGCCTTGATGGAGTGTGAAGATAAGCATTTTCTGCTTAGGGTAAGCAGAAATAAGCAATTTGATTGGTTGATGCTTTGGGACACGATAACTTTAGTTCCAATTAAGTGAGGGTGATGAAACTTGGTGTATACATGTAGTTTCATTACATCAATATCTTGACTAAGTTCGATGATGAGCATTTTCTGCTCAGGGTAAGCAGAACGATAAGCAATTTGATTGCACACAATTATAGTCACTAAATAAACGATCATGTTGTACTTAATAAGCTATGACCATTAATCATGTATAAATAATAGACTTAAAACTGGTTCCAAGAGTCGTCTATAACATCCAGACACTTTTGAGTAAAAGATAGGTTACGTGCCCTTGTTTTGAAATTAGTCTCGCTTAACCAGTCTATCGACCATTCTACGTCTGATTGACAGGTCGGAATAATCAAGACTACTTTTTTTACGAAACATAACAGAAAGCTAGAACAAGAAATTGAATTTAGAAATAAGCACGTTAGGTAGCTCAACAATCGTTTTAAGAAGCTTGTAAAAGTAAAATGAAACTACTGCTAGTATCATTTTCCTGTCTAACCCGAGTGATTCAGAGATATTATTTGTACTAAACCAAAAGATGCCGATTTTAACGGTACAGTTAATGATAAAGTGATTTAAAAAATGAAACGAACGTAATTTCTAAATCTGCTGTAATAACCAAGAAGCTTAATTTTACTGCTATTCAAAATCGTCAACAATAAATTTTTTACGGCTGTAATAGTTGATAGATTTGTAGAGAATTGCACGTGCCATGGCTATTTATAGTATCATACTGCCAGAAAGTTGGTCTCGGCACGGCGAATGTGCACGCTTCAGTGGTAGTCTCGAACTATCAGCGGTGGACTGTATTTCTGTGATTACATGGGTCACCCTAGCTTTGGGACAAGATAACTTTGATTCTATCTGATAGAGAGTGATGAAACTTAGTGTATAGTTGATAATCAGTTTGATTGCTTGATACTTTGGAAAAAAATAGATGTGCGATTAATTAATATGTGTCATCTATTTATTTGGGGATTTCGGCGGGGGACATCAGTCTCACTGTTGGCTTGTTTTTTCTTATACATGAATAAGGAATAGGTTCTTTATTTCTTTCTTTTTTTAAAAACATTTAAACACTAACTCAAGTTTTACCCGTTTGTTTTACCGCTATTCAGTCACTGTAATCAACACTCACCTCTAACATTAACATGGCCATCATAACATCCCACAATTCCCTATGCACGTTCTTTTTGTGCTGAATATTTAAATTTAAAAAAAAAAAAAAATTGCAGGTGGTGGGGGGTGGGGGTGGATGTCCAAATGGTTAGCGCATGCGTGTTGTATCATAAGGTATGTCATTGTTTGTTTGTGGTGTAGGACAGTGTCTAGTCCTTCAAATAGGACAAAAAATCAAGATCTTGTGCTCATGTTGCATGTGCATGTAAAAGAAACCTTGAAAGCTGGAATTCGAAATGCGACACAATAACTCTCTTTCTAAATGAGCTAAATGTTCACACTTGGCGTAGGTGTTTATTAGTTCAATGCCTTGATGGAATTCGAAGACGAGAATTTCTTCTTAGGGTAAGCAGAGATAAGCAATTTGATTGGTTGATGCTTTGGGACAAGATGACTTTAGTTCTAATTAAGTGGGAGTGATGAAACTTGGTGTATAGTTTCATTACATCAATACCTTGACTAAGTTCGGTCATGAGCATTTTCTGCTCAGGGTAAGCAGAGCGATAAGCAATTTGATTGGCCGAGACTTTGGAACACAAGCACTCTCCTTCTAATTGAGCTAGAATGTTCAAACTTGGTGTAAGTGTTTATTAGGATAATGCCTTGATGGAGTTCGAAGATGAGAATTTTCTGCTTAGGGAAAGCAGAGATAGCAATCTGATTGGTTGATGCTTTGGGACACGATAACTTTAGTTCTAATTGAGAGTGATGTATAGTTTCATTACATCAATACCTTGACTAAGTTCGATAATGAGCATTTTCTGCTCAGGGTAAGCAGAGCGATAAGCAATTTGATTGGCCCTGACTTTGGAACACAAGAACCCTCCTTCTAATTGAGCTAGAATGTTCAAACTTGGTGTAGGTGTTTATTAGGTAAATGCCTTGATGGAGTGTGAAGATAAGCATTTTCTGCTTAGGGTAAGCAAAGATAAGCAATTTGATTGGTTGATGCTTTGGGACACGATAACTTTAGTTCCAATTAAGTGAGAGTGATGAAACTTGGTGTATAGTTTCATTACATCAATACCTTGACTAAGTTCGATGATGAGCATTTTCTGCTCAGGGTAAGCAGAGCGATAAGCAATTTAATTGGCCGAGACTTTGGAACACAATAACCCTCCTTCTAATTGAGCTAGAATGTTCAAACTTGGTGTAGGTGTTTATTAGGTCAATGCCTTGATGGAGTGTGAAGATAAGCATTTTCTGCTTAGGGTAAGCAGAAATAAGCAATTTGATTGGTTGATGCTTTGGGACACGATAACTTTAGTTCCAATTAAGTGAGGGTGATGAAACTTGGTGTATACATGTAGTTTCATTACATCAATATCTTGACTAAGTTCGATGATGAGCATTTTCTGCTCAGGGTAAGCAGAACGATAAGCAATTTGATTGCACACAATTATAGTCACTAAATAAACGATCATGTTGTACTTAATAAGCTATGACCATTAATCATGTATAAATAATAGACTTAAAACTGGTTCCAAGAGTCGTCTATAACATCCAGACACTTTTGAGTAAAAGATAGGTTACGTGCCCTTGTTTTGAAATTAGTCTCGCTTAACCAGTCTATCGACCATTCTACGTCTGATTGACAGGTCGGAATAATCAAGACTACTTTTTTTACGAAACATAACAGAAAGCTAGAACAAGAAATTGAATTTAGAAATAAGCACGTTAGGTAGCTCAACAATCGTTTTAAGAAGCTTGTAAAAGTAAAATGAAACTACTGCTAGTATCATTTTCCTGTCTAACCCGAGTGATTCAGAGATATTATTTGTACTAAACCAAAAGATGCCGATTTTAACGGTACAGTTAATGATAAAGTGATTTAAAAAATGAAACGAACGTAATTTCTAAATCTGCTGTAATAACCAAGAAGCTTAATTTTACTGCTATTCAAAATCGTCAACAATAAATTTTTTACGGCTGTAATAGTTGATAGATTTGTAGAGAATTGCACGTGCCATGGCTATTTATAGTATCATACTGCCAGAAAGTTGGTCTCGGCACGGCGAATGTGCACGCTTCAGTGGTAGTCTCGAACTATCAGCGGTGGACTGTATTTCTGTGATTACATGGGTCACCCTAGCTTTGGGACAAGATAACTTTGATTCTATCTGATAGAGAGTGATGAAACTTAGTGTATAGTTGATAATCAGTTTGATTGCTTGATACTTTGGAAAAAAATAGATGTGCGATTAATTAATATGTGTCATCTATTTATTTGGGGATTTCGGCGGGGGACATCAGTCTCACTGTTGGCTTGTTTTTTCTTATACATGAATAAGGAATAGGTTCTTTATTTCTTTCTTTTTTTATTATTTTATTTTTACCTTTCTTTGATAGGCTAGTTCTTTTTCTTTGATAGTTCCTTTTGGCTATTTTGTTTTGTTTTTTGTTTTTTTACATTTGGTCCTATTTCTTTTGGGGCTTACTTTTGTTCCTAGGATTTCTCTGTTTAATTCATATAGTTTTTCCTAATTTTCTTAATTTTGATTTCTAGTTTTGTTTTGTCTGGTATCTTTAGTTGCCCATTCATTTTGTTTTTCTGCTTTGTATTATTAGCTTCATATTTTTAGTTTAATTTAATTTAGAACATAACCTCATTTTTCTTCCAATCAGATACCTTTAAAATGACCATGTGACACTGTTCTATTTCATGAAGAATGAAGTTATCTTAAGTACTTGCCATTGGCTGTAGAAAACCCCACCCACAGCTCAGGTCATGGTATGTGATCGCTAATTGGGATTAACACAGTAAGCTAACTACACGGTCTGCTGATTTAGGGTGAGCTAAATAAAGGATAAAGACAACAACATTTAATATAATTTAATTGTGGTTATATCTTAATATTTACAATATAATTTACATGCATTATATTTCAACCGTTACAGTTTTATCTTTTTTTCGCAAAACTACTTTATTTACACAATCTGGAATTATTATTTCGAGAGTGTTATTAGCACTTGGAAGGCACATCTTGGTTTACGCAAGTTTTCAACTTCTTAATTTCCTGAATTTCGTCATTATCTTCTTGTGTACCGGTAGTTTTAATGTCATTTATTTCAGGCGGCCCCAAAGACTTGCTAACACTATCTTTAATAGAAAATAACTCTCTTTGGTATTTCTGGACAGCGTTGCTTCTATGGGCACTCCTTGACGTCACAGCCTTATCCGAAAAACCATCATTGTACAAAGTTGTGCAACAAGTTACCCGACCAGAGTGGTTTGATATTGTTCGACCCTCAATACTAAGTCCAGCTTGTTGATAAAATTTTTTAAACATTTGAGAAAGTTTATTAAAAGTTATATTGGCAGCACTAAACCTGGGATGTTGACTTTCATCAGTTACGGTTGTGGTCAGTGGTTTTTTATATAGAAATCCTTTACGGGGAATAAGCGATAGATAATAATCATACATTTTCACCAAACAACGCTCATTATCTGGCTGTTCATAGTGTTCAATTGGTGTAATTGTCACATTTTTTCGTTTTAATCCACCTTGCGAGTTTTTTTGTATCCTAGGAGTGAATCTTATAAATTTTCTCTTGTTTTTTTGATCAGTCAAAATTTCAAATTGTTCAGCTTCAACACACTTATGTTGCTCCATACCTCTAAATGCAAAGGCTTTTCCATTATAGAAAAATATCGCGTTACTCAGTCCTTCTGCTGTGTTCATAGAAAAAACACTCTTATCCCACATTACTTTTTCCTCTTCTGGAAGCACTGGTTCACATGATTTTACTTTTGTTCCAAATCCAAGAGATGTCAGTCGTTTCATTTCGGAATCCAATATTTTGCGGAATGTACTAAATTTCTCATCATCATCTCTCAAAATATGCACATTATTTCTGTTACAATCATTTTTGATATACCTTTGTAATCCCGAAACAATTTGAACAAGAGTGTTTGGTGGATAATTTGTCGCATCTTTACGCCTTATCTCAACAATAAATCTTTGCAGCCAAAATTGTAATTCTTCATCATTTAATGTATTAATGTCCGTAGGAATTAATTTTCCTTTCTCAAAATATGTCTCTGGCTTAGAGTTCCTATTATCAACCCAGTCCTTCCATAAATTTAACGCCCATTTGTTGTTGTTTCTGGTCTTGATTGGAACTGAACATTTTTGTATATTTTCTAAATCTGCCTGCTTCACAGGACTAGAAAAACGTCCTTTATTATCACCAGTCACACATGGCATATCCACTAGTTGTTGCGTTGGAATATCCATCACTTGCGATAGGCTAATTAGTTCATCATCTGATGGAAACGATGCCCAGTCGACAGCAAAATCTGGCACATCCATATTGAAGTACATTTACTATAGTGACTATAAAATTACTACTGAATGAATGAAGGAACATAATAAGATTAAAGTTGTACTCATTAACGATCAAAAGTTACTTGTAATCACTTGTAATCACCTTTAATCTCTTAATCTCATGACTTATACAGGTGACATTGAATGACTCCACCCAATTGTCAATCACTCTATGACCACACCTACAAATTATTCAACTTTAACAAATTTCATATTTCAATTAGTTTTCCCCAAATATTTTATGAAATATAAATAATACAAATATCATACTATATTTTGTATAAGTTTTGAAAGTAGAGATCATGTAGCCCTTTCTAAACCATGAAGAATTTTCTATATGGGTTCTAACTCTTACTTATTAGGGTTTTATTTTCCTCTATTTTGTTTGGTTTTAAAACTTATTTCTCAAATACTTCATTACTAGGTATTTTCTCGCTATAAGGGTTTCAGTTATATTTCTCAGTCTAAGCATTTCTATTCACTTGTTGTTTTAACAGCCAAATTACCCTTTCTGAACAGATTAAGTCTCTCATCAAAGACGCCGTTCACTAAGAATTAATCAGTGTCCAAGCCAATCAATTGATTGAATTGCTCACTAATACCATAAAACAACTAGCAAGCTTGGTGTTTATAGAAATCTGAACCCTTACAAGCAATTAGAACTCATAGCTAATCAGCACTAAACACACTGATTGACTAGCGGTTCATTGTGGGAAAGGATAACAACAGTACAATCAGAAAACCTTAAAAAAAATGTTCAATCATTCCTTTGTTTTAGATCTTTCGATAGCAATAAGAACAATGGCGACAGAGGCTACTTCTCCCATGTCAATGGCAGAAGCCTTAAATAGCAGCCCAGCGCCAAAGTTTTTTACTGCACCAAAAAGGAAGGATGAACAGAACCACGTCGTGCAAGAGAGGCCAATGGAAGGCAAGTCTTTTCATGGGTCCAAACTGACGGCAGTGGGAAAGGAACTACGGACCAAGTGGGGTATCAGGATAACGGTGACTGGACATATCAGACTTGCCCTAAAAAGTAAGTTAGACATGGACAAAGCACTGGCCCAGGACAGCCTACTCAGTATGACCGTGACGATATCCGAACCGACCACCTTGTTAACAGACAAGGTGGTTGTTCATGGGATACCGGCCGATTATACCGGGGAGGAAATAATGGACGACCTGAAAGATGGGGAGTATGACGTCACTGAGATATACAGGTTTAGAGTGGCCGAGGGGAAGGATCAGGGAAGCGTTGCTCTGACCTTCAAGAAAGGTACAGCACCCGAGGTCATAAACATAGTTTATCTCAGAAGACGGACTCATCCCCCGATATCCCTATATACAGAGGGTGCGACAGTGCGCTAACTGTCAAACTACAAGGGCAACCACGCAGCTAACTCCCCTCAATGCCCAAGAATTGAAGCGACAAAAGCAGCTCTACGTCTTCAAAGTAAAGAAAAACTTACCTTTAGGGAGGCAACCCAACAAGTAAAGAACAAGGAGAGGGAAGCAAAAGTAGTCAGAGAACCGGTGGTGGAACCAAAACAAGCTCCAGCACCGACTCTCTCGGGGTGGGGGTGGGGGTGGCCGAATGGTTAGCACGTGCGTGCTGTATCATAAGACCTGTCATTGAGTCAACTGGCGTGGTTTCGAATCCCCGTTTGTACGTGTCAAGGAGTTGGGTCGCCTGTCCAACATCGCGGGTTTTCTCCGGGTCCCCCGGTTTCCTCCAACTGCTAAAGACCCCTACGCGCAAGCGAATTATTGAAATAAAATTGAAAACCATATGTTAGTCCCGAAATGACCTAGTTTGTGTCGAGTGGACGTTAAACCCCATTTCTCTCTCTCCGACTCTCTCGACGTCAGATGCAAACAGAAGGCCCATGAAGCATGTTTCACCCCAAAATTCATATCGGAAAACAGCTTCATGGACTTAATGCAAGACCTAATACAGATAGCGATATCCAAAGAAGACCCTAAAACTAAACTGACCAATATATTCAACAGATTAGGGAACTACTTTGTCAACGCGGAAGAACTGGGAAACTTCATTACAACATCTAAGACATCAAAGAGGTCAAGGGATGACGGAGAGGAGGAGAACTTGGTCCTCAAGTTTCTCGTGCTATCCGGAGGAGGATCACTCGTGTACGCCATTTTAGCGCTGTAGATATTCTCAGCAGCACACCCGTATTGGCTCCGGAGGCAAGCACGATTGTGGCACCACCTGTGGAGAGTGAGACACCTGTGGATCAATAGATCCGAAACATCTACGCGCATCTCTCCAGACAGTCGTCATGGCGGGCCAGGTAAAAGTTTTACAACTTAACGTTAACAGACTGGAGCCCAGATGTGCTGAGCTGAGAAAATACATCACCCGCAACCCCAAAGATGTAATATGCCTCCACGAAACCAAGCTACTACCAACCAAGAACGAAATACACTTGTCAGAGAAGGGACAGACCGGACAGCACGACACGTGGCGGCGGTCTTGCCATCTACGTCAGTGATAACTTAAATTATATTTCTGTTTCGCTGGACGTAGTGGGCCCTCTAGAAGCAATGGGCATAGCCATCACATTAAGCAATAATACGAAATGGACAATAGAGACTTTTGGCAAGCGTAGATTTCTGGTCCGTATCACGTATCCGTATCGATTATGCTTGTGTTTTTCTCATACGTGATACGACACACGGATATGGCAGCACATATCGAACAGCTTTCATACGAAAAAGGTCCGTATAACATCGTCATCTTTTTACCGCCTTGTTTGCTACTTTTAGACGCTGAAATGTTGTGGTATAGCGTGTTTATGAATCTATGTGTATCCTAGAACACAAAGGTGAATATTTGATGTGATTTTAACCATGATAAAGACTGGAATTTAATCACTATATTTGATGAGCTTTTATGGGAATTTTCATATTTTTCCAGTCTGTCTGTCTGCATGCTGGTTGATCTACGGGGGGCTGAGTGGTTAGGACGTGCGCGCTGTACCATAAAGTCTGTCATTGATTCAACTGGCGTGGTTTTGAATCCCCGGTTGTACGTGACAAGGAGTAGGGCCGCCTGTCCAACCTCGTGGGTTTTCTCCGTCATGTCACAGACACTACTCTCGGGGCACCTGTTATGTGCCGTGTTCGTAGATTTAACAAAGGCTTTCGATTTGGTTTGGTTAGACGGGCTGCTCTTTAAGCTGGGACGTATCGGTATAACGGGCATAATGTTTCGATGAATCAAAAGCTTTCTGGGCAATAGAAGGATACAGGTGAATGTTGGCAGATTCCTGAGTGCCCTGCAAACATTAGAACATGGCACGCCTCAGGGATCGGTCATCGGTCCCACTCTCTTCAATATCATGATTAACGACATACAGATATCGTCCTACCTAGACTGCAGTACTGACTTAGCAAAATTTGCTGACGACAGTACAATCTGGAGGAGAGGGACAAGATACTGTGAACTACAAAAAAATATGCAAAAGGCCCTAAACAAATTCACGACATGGGCTAACGATTGGGGATTCAAAATCTCAGAGAAGAAAACGGTCGGCATGCCTGTGAGCAGGAATAGTGGGATACGCAGAATGACCAAACCCAGTTCCTTGGCGTAATCTTTGACCAAAGGCTGACCTGGAAACCGCACATCGACTGAACTGTAGATAGATGCTCCAATAACGGGCAGCACATGGGGAGCCAATAGAGTTACATTAATGATGGTGTATCGTGCTCTAATACGCTATGTATTAGACTACGGCTCTTTGGCCTTCATGAACTGCGTGCCAACACTCTTAAGTGAGCTTGACACCATCCAATACAAAGCTCTGTGTATTGCGACTGGCGTAGGGCCTGGGACTAGGAGAGAGGCATTACTACAAGAAGCCGGGGAGTTGCCCCTATCTCTAAGGAGAAAAGAACTAGCGACAAGGTATTGGGCTAAGATCTCGCAACTGGGCGAAAGATCCCCAACTTTTGTCAGTCTACAAAAGACAAGATATGTGAGAGATCCTAGAAAGAAAAGCTTCGGCCAGGGTATCAGGGAAACAATCAAGGAACTGGGACTCGGGGAGCTCGTGATAAATGAACACGACCCCCAGCGATCGCCCCTTGGACGCACCCTATACCACCGATCAATCTAGATCTACTACAGAAAACCGACAAGAGAAACAACCCCACTGCTGCACGTGTTTTCTCTATAGAACATCTGAAAGACAACTGGCCGTCTGATGACTGGCACCATGTATACACGGATGGCTCACGCAACCCTGAAAGGTGTACCAGCTCGTTTGGAATATACCTGCCAAACGGGGAACGGGGAATAAGCAGGAAACTGCCCAATAACTGTTCGGTGTACACTACGCTATATCATGGATCTCCCATCAAAAGACCAGTAAGTTCGTCATTCCAAGCGACTCTCTGAGCAGCCTGATTTCAATCCAAAATGAAAACCCGGACTCAAGACCAGAAGTCATTTTGGAAATCAGATAGATGTACCAGAGGGTCCTAGAGAAGGGAAGCAAATTAGAGCTCGTGTGGATTCCATCACATGTCGACATTAGAGGAAACGAGGAGGCAGATCGACTCGCCAACGAAGGTCTCAGGGACACAGCACCACTCCGCACCATAGACTACAGCACCACGGAAATCTACAGTATGGTTAGAAGACAGGTCAATTCATTCTGCGAATTAAAGCTCGCTGAATTCAAGATGGATGACAAGATCTACACGAAAACAGCGACCAATCACCCTAGAAGAGATATATGCAGACTTATATCGAAACTAAGGGTGAAAGAGCGGCTGCGAGACTACAAACACCAAGTCATCGTCTGTGAGTGCGGAGAAGAATGTACCACCAACCATGTCCTGGTAGACTGCGAGGTATACAAGGAGGAGAGAAGGGAACTAGTGATAATGATGGAGACAAACAACATACCGTTCAACACTAAGAACCTACTCTTTCCGAAACCAGATCTGAAAATGCAAATCTTCGAACAAATCCACGACCTAATGATAACAATTGGACTAGGTAGAATAGTGAAGTAAGAGGGGCCACGGTTAGACGGGCTCGGCATCTAAACACTAAACTACATAGGGGATATATACCAAATTGGCAGGATAGTGGAGTAAGGGAGAGTCACGATCAGACGGACTCGGCATCTAAACACTATTCAGCGAATTAAAGCTCGCTGAATTCAAGATGGATGACAAGATCTACACGAAAACAGCGACCAATCACCCTAGAAGAGATATATGCAGACTTATATCGAAACTAAGGGTGAAAGAGCGGCTGCGAGACTACAAACACCAAGTCATCGTCTGTGAGTGCGGAGAAGAATGTACCACCAACCATGTCCTGGTAGACTGCGAGGTATACAAGGAGGAGAGAAGGGAACTAGTGATAATGATGGAGACAAACAACATACCGTTCAACACTAAGAACCTACTCTTTCCGAAACCAGATCTGAAAATGCAAATCTTCGAACAAATCCACGACCTAATGATAACAGTTGGACTAGGTAGAATAGTGAAGTAAGAGGGGCCACGGTTAGACGGACTCGGCATCTAAACACTAAACTACATAGGGGATATATACCAAACTATCAGGATAGTGGTGTAAGGGAGAGTCACGGTCAGACGGACTCGGCATCTAAACACTATTCCGCATAGAAACAGATACCAAACCAATAGAGTGGGATAGTAGAGTAATGGGAGGCCACGATAAGACGGGTCTGGCACTTAAACACTAAACCCACAACGATGACATCTACCAATCCAGAAACGGGAGAGATCAAATATCAAACAATATGTTTCTTATTAATTAAAGGGAATAATTTCCCACTAAGCCCAATCCATGGCTTAAGGCCGAAAATGGAAAGACTGCAAAATTATATTCTAAAATCAGGAAGCAATAGGAAGTCATTAGGTCACCCTACTTAGTAGCAGCCACGTCGGTCATCCACTGTGCTGTAGGTATACATTATATGTATTGAATTATTGTCCTTTGTAAGATATAAGTTCCAGTAATTAAAAGATTGAAGAACCATTCCAGGCTTATTAGTTATTGAAGAACCTAGCGGTTATATATGGTGCAGATTGAGGCCTGGTCATATGATAGGGAGTGATGAAACTTAATGTATAGTTGATTATCAGTTTGATTGCTCGATACTTTTGAAAAATAAAATGTGTGATTAATTAATATGTGTCATCTATTTATTTTGGCATTTCAGCGGGGGACATCAGATTCACTGTTGGCTTGTTTATCATCTGATATGTATAAAATTTATATGCATCATTTAAATTTGTGAAACAGATCTATTGAATTTCAGCAATTTCCATCAATAATTTCTAGAGTTACGGCGATTGCAAACCTTGTGAACGTTTGAATGACAAAAGTGATCATCTGATCTGTATGAAATTTATATGCATTATTTAAATTCGTAAAACGAAAAAGCCTGTCAAATTTCAACAATTTCTGTAGATTACTTCTAGAGTTGAGACCCTTGTTTCAGTTTGTAGAACCACGTGAACCCTCAAATGACAAATTTTTAAATCTGATCTGTATGGAACTGTCTTGTAAAGGCCCCCAATTACCTACAAAGGCATAAATATGCGACAACCCTTGTCGACCGCTCAGACGAATTAACTGCTGTGACCGTATGTTTCCTTGTCTGGCAACCTATCTTTTTACTTTGTTGAACCATGTGAACGTTCAAATGACAAAGGTTATCATCCGATATGTATGAAATTTATATGCATTATTTAAATTAGTAAAACGAAAAAGCCAGTTGAATTTAAAATAAACACAACAGTTTTATGGATAACAATTACTATATTTCTATAAAGCCACGTTTCAACAATGATTCTGTTGTCGTTATCAAGCACAATACTAATACAGACAGAAGGAACGAAATATATATACTATGTACAATCAAAACATTCAATGAAACCATAAATTAGGGGAACGGTGACCTTTGATCTTGATAATGAAACCATATGCAATAGCATAAACATCTAATCTAATATGGGGTTATAATGCTGGATGTATAACTTATTACCTTAACTATGGACAACATAGCGACGCCATTGCTTGACTCTTGTGTGATTATAATACCTGGCCGTACAACAGTATACAAATATTGTTATGTTAACACGTTACAGAAACTACTTAATAAATGTCCTATATAATGTTATAATGATGTGTACCATCAAAGGATGATAACATCAATAATTCTTGTGCGCTGCATATTAAATTTAACAATGATAACTTGATTTGTGATACATTAAACTGAATTGCTTGAAATAAGTAATACTCCTTGTGGGGTAAATGTTACTATGGATATGAGAGTAACATCTATGTGAATTTCCTGGTTTTGGTCTATTTGTGATTAATTCATCATAAGCTCTGGGGATATATATACCACTATGTCTGTTTAGTTCTGGTTGATGTCTCTTTATTTGGATGGCCTCCATTTATCTTCGGGTTTTCTTTTGGTTTATATTGATATTAAGGGTATTTACAGCTGACCAGTTCACCATTTCAACAATATTTGTAAATCACTTCCAAAGTAAAGGACCTTGGTTTCAGTTTGTAGAACTTTGTGAACCCTCAAATGATGAAAATTATAATCTGATCTGTATGGAATTGTCCTGTAAATGCCCCACTTACCTACAAAAGAATAAATATGCGACAAACCGGACAATTTAGCTACTGTGGGCGTATGTTTTGTTGCAATTTATCTTTTTTAAGCTTGTTCTCCGCCAACTCTTGCAAAATGTGGGGGTATCTTGTCTGGCAACCGCTGGCTGATTTCTGTGTACATTAAAGATTTCAGATATTTCCGTTGTGCGCAGAACCTTCAAGATAGGTTTAATGATTAGCCCACATGCTGTTTTGCAAAAGAAAATCAAACCTAAGATCAGTATCTGTTCTAATCGTTGAGAAATAGGGGCGCTATGACCTGAATCAAAATTATTTAGGTAAAGGTTTCAGAAAGATACGGGGTCACGGTGGCTAAATGGGTGCGGCGCTGGATCACTAGCGTGAAGATCGGGTGTTCGATCCCTGCATTGTCCGAGAAAAGTTCATCCAGATTTTCCGGTATGGTTCCCCCATGTCAGTAATGCAGGACGGAAGGCCTGACAAGAACAGCTGCCTAGTCGTTCGGGTGGGACGAAAAACCGAGGTCCCGTGTACACATTGGCGTGCACGTAAAAGATCCCTTAACAGTTGGAATTCGATATAAGAGTATGCCCTAGTGCCGCTGTCCGGGCAAAATTTCCCTCATAATAAACTGTATGGCATATGCCCGTCTTCATTAGCCCAGTTTAGGAGCAGAACAGTAGGACGTTAAACCCAATTTCATTTCATTTCAGAAAGATACCATGGTTAGATTCTGAGATTACAGATTTGTTGGTAAAACACACAAAAAATCCCAATAACCTTTAAAAGTATGAACGGAAATCGGTTTACGTATTGTTTAATGGTCGAGAGCGAGACATTAAGTAATATATTGTCTTAAGCTTGAGACCATTAAACGACTTGAAATATAGATGCTCCGCATGTGCTTTTGCAGTGAAATACGTCACACGAGTCTAATATTTCACTAGCGTAAATAATGTACGATTGGCAAGTTGCCCATAAGATTTTTTGAAATAATGGTACACCAACATCAAAGGGTAACGTCACATCTGTATTTTAAATACACTTATTTTACATTAATATGTGCTTTTTGCCTATTAAAGCCACTTTTCTTTATCTGTGTTTTTCTTAACAAAGCATTGTATTTTAAACCCATAAGAATATAGAAATACATCAGCAAGTTGGGGCCCATAGGAATTTAGGAATACCAATTAATTGCTTGAATATAAAGGTTATTCTAAAAAATAATGCTCCAAAATGTTTCTACCGCTCAGTAAATTAAATGCTATTATGTTCTTCAGGTATGTCGAGTAGCATATGAACTGATGCAAACTTTGCATGATGATGCGTCACAGAATTTCTATTCTCTAGATGATGTATATTACTTTGGAGGTCAGAATGCTCATAATCTTGTAGCTGTAGAAAAATATACTGCAAAAGATCATAAAGAAATTGACTTAGAAGTTGGAGATTTAGTTGGAATAGCTGGTAACCATTGGAATGGTTATAGTAAAGGAATAAACCGACGGACAGGAAAGTCAGGCCTTTACCCATCTTACAAGGTAGAAAATAGAGTAGCTGTTGCAGAGATGCCACGATATGAAGAGATTGATGAAGTCAGTTGATGATTCCGTTCATAATACCTCAAAATGTTTAATAAAGTAAGATTCACAGGCAATAACTTGCGTAGAGATCACTATTGTTTTTCTTCTTACTTCCATACGACCACATTAATACACGATTGAAATTGATACGCATGCCACAAAGTAGCCAGTGGAGTGCTCGGGAATCTGAACACTTAGGGGTCCTAGATGGAGACAACATCAAGGTTAGCATTGGTTTGTAACATCAACAAATACTTCTAACACTTTCTTTAACTTTTTCTGGTTACAAAAGCATTCTCAATTGTAAGATTAACAAAGGCTCTCAGAAACTACCCATAAAAACGAATTTACATGGGAGACAACTCTTTAAAGCATATCACGCCAGTTTGACATTATTAAATGGAGTTACCTTCCCTAGACCAATTCAAACCGAAAAAATTCCTGATGTGCCCAAGGAATCAGAATCCCAACCTAACATAAATATCCAATATCTGCGTAGAGATCACTATTGTTTTTCTTCTTACTTCCATACGACCACATTAATACACGATTGAAATTGATACGCATGCCACAAAGTAGCCAGTGGAGTGCTCGGGAATCTGAACACTTAGGGGTCCTAGATGGAGACAACATCAAGGTTAGCATTGGTTTGTAACATCAACAAATACTTCTAACACTTTCTTTAACTTTTTCTGGTTACAAAAGCATTCTCAATTGTAAGATTAACAAAGGCTCTCAGAAACTACCCATAAAAACGAATTTACATGGGAGACAACTCTTTAAAGCATATCACGCCAGTTTGACATTATTAAATGGAGTTACCTTCCCTAGACCAATTCAAAACCGAAAAATTTCCTGATGTGCCCAAGGAATCAGAATCCCAACCTAACCTAAATATCCAATATTCTCGAAAGGCAAATTGATCACAAATATAGACTTTTAGACATATAACTGTAAAACACAATAGATCAATCATAAACCTAACTTTGCTCTAACACCTTTCACTTTCAGTCCTTAATATTATTAAGTTAATCGTCAGCTTCTAAAACCGGACACAGTTTAGGGGCGGATCCAGAGGGGGGGTTTGGGGGGTCGCCCCCTCCCCCCTGCTCAGCTACATAAATGTTTTTGTAAATCAACTCAATATGAACAGGTCTTACTGTGGTAGATGTTAATAAAACACCCCAAACCTTAGTACTTTTGTTTCTGGTTATCTTCAAATTAAAAGGACCAAACAAATCTACGCCCATATCTGTAAAGAATGGCGAAGACGCCTTTAACCTGTTGGTTGGTAGATCTCCCATTAACGTCGTCGAGTGAAGTGGTTTTCTCATCTTCTGATATATTACACACTTTCTAATGATACCCTTTGTTAGACTTCTTCCTCTTACTGTCCAATATTACCAACAAATTTCACACAATGTTCTGTCTGTGCCTGGGTGTCCTATTTTTTCGTGAATCCCTTACTATCGGCTTCGAAATTACGTTATCAGGATCAAGTAAAATTAGATGCGCTTTATAAGAAGGGGAAGATCTTGTCAGACGGCCGCCAACGTTTACAATGTTTTCTTCAACAAACGGCGCAAGATATCTGTATCTCCCCTCCCGATCCATCGTTTTACTCTGTGCGAATATAACCCACATTGAAAAAAACAACTTATGTTGAAGCAACACAAATTTGTGTTATTTTCAACACATGTTAGGTGTCTCTATTTAATAACACAAACTTCTGTTAAATGTTGAAACAACACAACACTTTATCAAACAACACAAACTTGTGTGAAAATCTACACATCACTTGTGTTAAAATTTCTGAAACTTGTGTTGGAATTTCTAAAACTTGTGTTGAAATTTATGAAACTTGTGTTAAAATTTATGAAACTTGTGTTTCATACAAACTTGGGTATAACCACCAACAAAAACTTGTTTTATATCCAGTATAGCAACCTTTCCCATGCAGCCCCTCCTTTTGTTCTGTTTTAACTGTAATGTTTGATAAATGACATGACAATAAGTTTATTTGTTAAAATAGTATGTATTCATTAAATTACTATTTATTCATTAAATGATATGAAAAATTAAATTAATGCCAAATCAATACTAAACAGACATTTCAAAGGTAGTAAAAACAAAGTAAACCAAAACAAGCACTGAGACATTTGAAATATCGTTAAATATCATATAATGGTCTTCAAATTTTCCTTTCTTTTAAAAACTGTCCAATGGATCTTTCTGAAACTTCTGGTACAGGAAGTTAAGTTCCAATACCACTTGTTAAATCTATCCCGACAATGATCTGTTAACCGGAAGTAGTCGAAAAAATATCCGATATTTTTAGAAAAAAAATAGTAAAAAATTGATAGTCTAGCGAAAATCGCGATTCCTCCGTCGGATATCACTGTATCAAAACAATTAAAGAATCGCTTGGTAGCTCGATAAATGGGCTATTGTATAACACTCTACCTGTCTGATTCCTGAAAGCCGGTTCAATGCTGCTTTCTCAGAACCTAACCATAGTATCTTTCTGAAACTTTGACCTACCCCCCCCCCCCCAAAAAAAAAACAAAAAAAAAAACGGGTGGTAGCTTTTGATTAAACAAATCTGAAATCACCGAAGAAATTGACCTATACATATCTATAACTTTGTTCCCTTTTAACCTATTTTACTAATTCTTTTTTCTTTTAGTACATTGAAACATTTACTTCAAATCTGATATATTTCAAATTTTTGAATTTCGAAAATTACGTCATTGACATTTCGTCCCGGAAGTAAAACCAAATTGTTGACTTCTGTAATATAAGTACGATTTTCATGAAATGAAATTTGGAATGTAAGTAGATCTCATTGACACAACTTCAACAATATCATTAGAAATGTCCTAACATATCTCCCCATGGAGAAATGAAGAGACAAACTTTTGAAAATTGCTGATTCGTACACAAAATATGGAGTTTGTCGATCGAACCGGAAGTGCCAACATCTTGAAACGTGAAAAGTCCCTAAGGCTTTTGCGATATTTTACTTACAGACATGGGAGTTATATTTTCTGAATTTTGATTTCGGTCAATTGATAGTTACCATTTCAAATTGAATATGAAAAATGGTGAAAAATCTACATTAAAGGGGTTTGAAAATAAACACAATAGGCCGTAGTTTGGAGAATTCATCTCCAATTTCCGAAATGAATACATTTTTGGATAACCGGGATCAGGGTCGAGATTTTGGTATTTGAAAATTTCTAAATTTCGTATTTCGCCTTTGACGTGCCGACAAAGTTGTTGCCCGCCTTTCGAAGAAAGCATGGGATTATTAAAATAGGTTTGTCCGTCTGTCGCTGTCCATCACACTTTTTGGGACACAATAACTCTTTCTAAGGCCAATACTTTAATGAAATTCGAAGATGGGCATTTTCCACTTAGGGTAAGCGAAGATAAGCAATTTGATTTGTTGATGCTTTGGGACACGATAACTTTAGTTCTAATTAAGTGAGAGTGATAAAACTTGGTGTATAGTTTCATTACATCAATACCTTGACTAAGTTCAATAATGATCATTTTCTGCTCAGGGTAAGCAGACAATAAGCAATTTGATTGGCCAAGATTTTGGAAAACAATAACTCTCCTTCTAATTGAGCTAGAATGTTCAAACTTGGTGTAGGTGTTTATTGGGCCAATGCCCTGACTTCAGATTGATACAGAGAGTGTAAGGTCTTGAGACGAACAAGTATATTGATTTTCAATGAATCTTTGGGACTTAAACAGCTAAAAAGCATGGGTCAGAACTTTATAAAGGAAATGAAATGGGGTTTAACGTCCTACTGTTTTGCTCCGAATTTGGCTAATGAAGGCGGGCATATGCCATACAGTGTGTTATGAGGGAAATTTTGCCCAGACAGCGGCACTATGGCCTACTCTTTTATCGAATTCCAACTGTCAAGGGATCTTTTACGTGCACGGCAATGTGTACACGGGACCTCGGTTTTTCGTCTTATCCGAATGACTAGACAGCTGTCCTTGTCAGGCCCTCCGTCCTGCATCACTGACAAGGGGGAACCACGCCGGAAAATCTGGATGAACTTTCTCGGCCAATGCAGGGATCGAACACCCGACCTCCGGGCTAGCAAACCAGCATCTTACCCACTAAGCCAACGTGATCCCCAGAACTTTACAAAAACCAAACAAATTCTAATGGTTTTCTGATAATTACTTAATGAGTTGTTACTCTTAATCAGATTTTAAAGTATTATAAATGTTTCATTACCGAAAAAAGTAAAAATATGCGACAACTCTTGTTGACTGCCCGGACGATTGAACGCAAACGATTAAGCTGGTCAGTGGGAGCTTATTTTTCAAGTTTTGTAAAGATCAGTTGTTAAACAGAAAATTTTGCCCGATTTAATTCGTAACAAATAACGTCAAATTTTGCCCTGTCGAAATGTTTCTCGTTATAACCCGGCGAGTTTTTTGCCGATTGGGGATCACGTGGCTAAGTGGGTAAGACGCTAGCTCGCTAGCCTGGAGGTCGGGTGTTCGATCCCTGCATTGGCCGAGAAAGTTCATCCAGATTTTCCGGCGTGGTTCTCCCTTGTCAGTGATCCAGGACGGAGGGGCTGACAAGGAAAGCTGTCTAGTCGTTCGGATGGGACGAAAAACCGAGGTCCCGTGTACACATTGGCGTGCACGTAAAAGATCCCTTGGCAGTTGGAATTCGATATAAGAGTAGGCCGTAGTGCCGCTGTCCGGGCAAAATTTCCCTCATAGCCCAGGTTAGGAGCAGAACAGTAGGACGTTAAACTCCATTTCATTTCATTTTTTGCCGATTATAATAATTCTTTTTTATACACCCGTCCGTCCATCCATCCACAATTGTTTGTGAACAGTCTACAGGTCACAATTTTTATCCGGTTTCAATGAAACTTGAAATATAGGTTTATCGGACTGTAACTTCATGGATTATGGCCCCTGATTGTACGAAAAATCACGTTTTAAGCTTGTGAAAACTGTAGAGGTCATAATTTTTATCCGATTTAAAAAAACGTATTATTATATCACCGTTACACCCTAAGGACGGCTGAGTTCGAATTTCGCGAAAATCGGCCCAAAACTGACAAATAAAATGGCCGCCCTCTGTTTCAAGTAGCGTAAAAATATGGGATATCAAGGTTGTGGACCCAATAGAGGTCACAATTTTTATCTGATTTTGTTGAAACTTGAAATGTAAGTTTATAACCCAAAGATCTCGGTTCTTTTCGATATTTGCGCATATCGAACTGTAATTGTCTGAATTATAGCCCTTGATTGTAGGAAAATTCACTTTCTTTATAGCTTGTTCTCTATCCATCTCTCGAAAATGTGGGCGTATCCTGCCTGGCAGCCGCTGGTTCTACTACTACCTGGTAACGTCTGTTTCCACAGAAGTCATATCGCAGAAATTCTTTTTTCTTTTTAAACGCCCACATTGAAATGCTGACATATATTGCCGTCGCCCCCGTCCATCGTCCACAATTTCTTGTGTACGCTCTAACGCCAAAAGTTATCATCCAATTGTTTTAAAATTGTTTACATTAGTGAGATGTATAACAATAACTCAATTTTCAAATTTTTTTCTCATTGTGACTCAGTATGGCATTGGGGGTCACACTAATTTTCCTTTCTTTTAAAAACTGTCCAATTAATCTTTCTGAAACTTCTGGTACAGGAAGTTATGTTCCCATGCAACGTGTTAAATCTATCCCTACAATGATCCGTAAACCGGAAGTAGTCGAAAAAAATATTCGATATTAAAAAAAACACAGTAAAAATCGGTGCTCTTGAAAAAATCGTGATTTCGCCGTCGGGTGTGACCGCATCAAAACATCTAAAGTATCGTTTGGTAGCTCGATTAATGGGCTATTGTATGACAAACTTCCTGTCTGATTCCTGAAAGCCGGTTCAGTGCTGCTTGCAGGTCTAGTTATTATTTTTTCCGCGGGAGCCTATTTCTCCATGATCGAAAAAAGATATCGATCTGGAACCAAATTTTCTATTGGGAAACCATGTGGTGGCTACTTGGTAAAACAATTTTGAAACTTCTGCGCATACCGGAAGTAACCGAATTTTGTACTTTTTTCCGGAATTGAAAATCGGCCGTAGTTTCGTCAATTCTTTACCTATTTTCAAACAAATGACATTTTCGGAAACCCAGAATTTTTTCCGAGATAATGACTATCTCACATTTTTCAATTTCGAACATTCATCTATGGCTTTTGTCGTTCGAATTTTGAAAATACGTTGTTTACGAGACAATTTGTTATTTTTCAAAATTTTCAAATTTGACCTACATTTTTGGATACCTGAAGACCATCCGATTCCAGAAATATAAGTTTCATTCCTAGTTATCGCACTTTATTTTTCGATTTTTTTCGAATTTTCTGCCCATTTCCCAACCCTTATATTTTTTGGAAAGGATAAATCGATAGTTCTGAAATTCCTGGAACATTAAGCTATATAGTCAGATCGCTGCATAAAGCAATTTCAACAACGATCCAGAAACCGGAAGTAGTCGAAATAATGATAAATATTTCGAAAAAAAACCGCAAAAAATGGGTGTTTTGGGGAAAAACTGGATTTCTCCGTCCAATATCAATGGATGACACATATTTATTAATCGCACATTTATTTTTTTCAAAAGTATCGAGCAATCAAACTATACACTAAGTTTCAGATAGAATCAAAGTTATCTTGTCCCAAAGCATCGACTAATGTAAATCATTGAACTCAGCCATGACATGACAGCAGAGAATATTCATTATCGAACTAAGTCAAGGTATTGATGTAATAAAGCTATACACCAAGTGTCCTCACTCTCACTTAATTCGAACTAAAGTTATCGTGTCCCAAAGCATCAACCAATCAAATTGCTTATCCCTGCTTACCCTAAGCAGAAAATTCTCATCTTCAATCTCCATCAAGGCATTCACCTATCAGACACCTACGCCAAGTGTGAACATTCTAACTCAACTAGAATGAGAGTTATTGTGTTCCAAAATCTTGACCAATCAAATTGCTTATCTCTGCTTAACCTAAGCACAAAATGCTCATGTTCGAACTCCATCAAGACATTGACCTAATTAACACCTACACCAAGTTTGAACATTCTACCTCAATTAGAAGGGGAGTTATTGTGTTCCAAAGTCTCGGCCAATCAAATTGCTTATCGCTCTGCTTACCCTAAGCAGAAAATGCTCATTATCGAACTTAGTCAAGGTATTGATGTAATGAAGCTATACACCAAGTTTCATCACTCTCACTTAATTAGAACTAAAGTTATCGTGTCCCAAAGCATCAACCAATCAAATTGCTTATCTCTGCTTACACTAAGTAGAAAATGCTCATCTTTGAACTCCATCAAGGCATTGACCTAATAAACACCTACACCAAGTTTGAACATTCTGGCTCAGTTAGAGAGAGTTATTGTGTCCCAAAAAGTGTGACGGACGGACAGACACACCGATTTTAATAGTCCCCCTGCTTTCTTCGAAAGGCGGGGGACAAAAATACAAATATTATATAATAAAGAAGTTAAATAACATTTGCAGGAAAACGGAATATGAAAATCGATTCCCTCCTTCCACTACTTATTTATGAGGGCTATCCAGTTATATATCAGCTAAATTGCGATAAAATAATATTTTATATCAATAATTATTATAGCTTGTGCCATCGTGTATTCTATGCCGTTGATTGTGTGTCAACCGAATAATTATTATCTAGTTTATATGCTAAAAACTGTATCACCAAAGGGGGATAATTTAGATAACAAGGTATTACTGTAATGAAACTATACACCAAGTTTCATCAATCTCACTTAATTAGAACTAAAGTTATCGTGTCCCAAAGCATCAACCAATCAAATTGCTTATCTCTGTTTACCCTAAGCGGAAAATGCTCATCTTCGAACTCCATCAAGGCATTGACCTAATCAACACATACACCAAGTTTGAACATTCTAGCTCAATTAGGAAGAGAGTTATCGTGCCCCAAAGTATCAACCAATCAAATTGCTTATCTCTGCTTACCCTAAGCGGAAAATGCTCATCTTCGAACTCCATCAAGGCATTGACCTAATAAACACATACACCAAGTTTGAACATTCTAGCTCAATTAAAAGTTATCGTGTCCCAAAGCATCAACCAATCAAATTGCTTATCTCTGCTTACCCTAAGCGGAAAATGCTCATCTTCGAACTCCATCAAGGCATTGACCTAATCAACACATACACCAAGTTTGAACATTCTAGCCCAATTAGGAAGAGAGTTATCGTGTCCCAAAGCATCAACCAATCAAATTGCTTATCTCTGCTTACCCTAAGCGGAAAATGCTCATCTTCGAACTCCATCAAGGCATTGACCTAATAAACACATACACCAAGTTTGAACATTCTAGCTCAATTAGGAAGAGAGTTATTGTGTCCCAAAAAGTGTGACGGACAGACAGACGGACAGACAGACAGACGGACGAACCCATTTTAATAGTCCCCTGCTTTCTTCGAAAGGCGGGGGACAAAAAATAAGAAGAACTAGATCTGCATAGCAGATATCAAAGCTTTCATATAAACTTCAAAAGGGGTTATTAGAATCTATGAATCAACAACCACTCTGACGGAAGATATTCTCTCGGCTAAAAAATCTTTTTTCTCTCAGCTACGAGAGATACGTAGAATTAAACCGGCCCAGAGCCGACCGTGTTGATAAGAAGCCGCTTATTTGACATTGACACATAACTGAAGGTTTTTAGTGTTGCGATCATTTTGAAAAAAATGTCTTTTAAGGACAATGTGTATAGTACTAATAGCACTAATGGAAGAAGCGATAAGATCCCTTTGGATTTGCAATTTCAAAATTAATTAAAACCAAATTTAAATTCCGAAAACTCTTTTTTATAATCGGGTCAAAATGGGAGTAAGGCACAGAGTCCGGGGTGGTAATGGGCGTATTGTGTCAAAATTTCATGGTTTTCGGACAATCGGCGCCCGTGTCGTGGCGAAATTCCACTTTTTTCGCCCTTACTAAAGCCGTAAATGGCGGAAAAAGCCTAACGGCAGGAACCGTGTGAAGAACAAACCAACTGAACGAATGCAGGTATCGACTTGAATTTTACAGGACACCTAGGTACCAACGTGAAAAGTTCCTCGCCGGAATTTGGTAGTCATGGTACCCTTGGTTCCAGCGCGGCGCATGCGCGAAGTCAAAGGAAATTATGGTCGATTTTGGGATTTTGGGTATATTTCGGAGTGGTTTGGTAAGTGACGGTGTATCTAAGATGGCGGTCATAACACAATATTATAATAACTTTGAAGAATGACCAAATTTTCGCGACCGGGTTGATTTGCTCTTCCCAGGCAACGTTCCTGTGGTCCGATTGCCTTCAAATTTGCATAGAATGTACCTTGGGATTCTAGCTATCACATATTAAAAATAAATTCAAAACCCACCCCCACCCATCAAAGTTTTTTTGCTTAAAAAATTGCCGTATTATATCGAATTTTTATTGTTCTTGATATCTGAGCATTTTCTCCTATTAATATGTGATAAATATCATCGCGGCGATTTCGGTTTCTAGTGGTGATACATCGTTACGGTCATTTTAAAAAATTGTCTTTTAAGGATAATGTGTATAGTACCAATACCCATCACATAATTAAGAGGCGATAAATTCTCTTTGCATTTGCAATTTCAAAATTAATTAAAACCAATATTAAATTCCGAAAATCGGTTTTTTGCTAAAACTCTTTTTTTTTAATGGGGTCAAAATGGGGATAAAGCACAGAGTCCGGGGTGGTAATGGGCGTATTGTGTCCAAATTTCATGGTTTTTGGACAATCGGTGCCGGTGTCACGGCGAAATTCCACTTTTTTCCCCTCATGGAAGCCGTAAATTGACTTGAGGCCAGGGTCCTTGAAGTTGTACAGCTGCACCCGGTGACCGATATTTATTTAACGGGGAATAAGTGATAATTCATATTATAGCAGTAAATAATTAAAATATTTCACAGGGATTATAATAATATGTATATCATGTTGATGTGCATATCTGATATGCTGGGTATTACAGGGTTAAAACCAATATTAAATTCCGAAAATCGTTTTTTTGCTAAAACTCTTTTTTTTAATGGGATTTAAATGGGGGTAAGGCACAGAGTCCGGGTGGTTATGGGCGTATTGTGTCCAAATTTCATGGTTTTCGGACAATCGGAGCCGGTGTCACGGCGAAATTCCACTTTTTTCCCCTCATGGAAGCCGTAAATTGACTTAGAAAAAAAACGACGAAAGGCAGGTGACAAGAACAAACGACTTGAACGAATGCAGGTATCTCCTTGAAATTTTCAGGGTACCTAGGTACAAACGTGAAAAGTTGTTCGCCCGAATTTAGTACTCATGGTACCGTTGGTTCCTGTGTAGCGCATGCGCGAAATCAAAACCAGCTAAACTCGAAAACAACCTTGTCGGCACGGAAAACATCAAAGGCGAAATTCGAATTTTTTGAAATATTTAAATACCAAACATTCGACCATGATCCAGGCTATCCTCAAATGTATTAATTTCGGTAATAGGAGACAGATTCTCTAAGCCACGACCAATTGTGTATGTTTTCAAGCCCATAAATGTGGATTTTTCACTAATTTTCATTTTCATTTCAAAATGGCGTCCACCAGTTGACCTAAATCAAAATTCTAAACCGATAGATTTTTAGGCTTTCCTTCAAGGATTCAGAAAATGTAACTCTTATGTCTGTAAGTAAAATATTGCAAAAGCCTTATGGACTTTTCACATTTTGAGATGGTGGCACTTCCGATTTGCTCGACAAACTCCATATTTTGTGTACACATCATTACTGTCTTAGCTAAAACAAAAAAAAAATTCAAGGCAATCTGACCTATCTTTCGTCGATTTTTTTGAAAACTTTGATCCTTAATTTCATCAAGGGGAGATAATTTAGAAAATTTCTAATGGCATTTTTCAAGTCGCATCGGTAAGATCTACATACATACTCAATTTCATGAAAATCGTGCAACTATTAAAGAAGTTGTCAAGTTGGTTTCAACTTCCGGTTCGAAATCACAGCGACGAATTTTCGAAATATTGCAGATTTGAAGTAAATGTTTCAATGTACTCAAAGAAAAAAAAATAGTAAAATAGGTCATAAATTCACAAAGTTACAGCAATGTAGGTCAAATGCATTCGTTTGTAAAATTCGGTGATTTCGGATGAGTAAAACGTTTTGAAAATATATTCATTCCAAAGCCACCACCCATTCTTGGGGGGGGGGGTAGGTCAAAGTTTCAGAAGATCCTACGGTTAGATTCTGAGATATAAGATTTGCAGGAAAAACACACAAAAAAAAAATAAGAAGAACTAGATCTGCATAGCAGATATCAAAGCTTTCATATAAACTTCAAAAGGGGTTATTAGAATCTATGAATCAACAACCACTCTGACGGAAGATATTCTCTCGGCTAAAAAATCTTTTTTCTCTCAGCTACGAGAGATACGTAGAATTAAACCGGCCCAGAGCCGACCGTGTTGATAAGAAGCCGCTTATTTGACATTGACACATAACTGAAGGTGAATAGGCCTACCCGTCCAGTTAATACAATGGGCAATCTCACATCGGTCCACTAAAGAGAGGCACATACTAGTCGCCTCCTACTTCCCCAAGACATTTAGTCCAAACCTTGACTCTCATACATATAAACCATTTGGTACTACATGTACATGTATTTCGTACTACATGTACATGTATTTCGTACTTATATCATATTAAACCCCTCGGCCGCCATGTTGAATCACACAGTATTTAACGTTCTATATCCTAACATCTTTATGAAATCAACGACAAATCTAAACTTGGGCACTCCAACCATTTTTATTTTTACATCATTCAGTTTTTTTTAAATAAGTAATTCTATCACAAATTATAGTGAAGACTGGACCACTAAACTAGTTACCGATCAGTTTTTCTTTGTGTTAATGCGTTCAACATTTTCAAAGCAATGATTCTTATAATGTGCGAGCCGCCATGACACCGGCGGATATTATAACTTCGATAGGCGAGAAACTTCAGGTAGCAGTTGGGTTTCATCAAATCATATAATTATGCGGTACGGCTTCACCTTTATTTCAGTGCAGTTTTAGGTCAGTTTATGTGTAAATTAAGGGAGCTTTACATAGGCCAGTAACCTTTTTGTAGTCATTTGATTAAAAAAAACTTGCGGAAAGGAACTCCGTAGGACAAGCCACTACTATGGCAGGAGTAAGGCGGAAGACATCAGTAGTGGAACCATTTCTAAGTTAATCCCGAAGTGCGTTGCTATTGTAAGAATATATAAAATGGGGTTTACGGTCCCGCTTTTTTGCTGTAGTTTGAGTAATGAGTTAGAGCGTATATTTTGTAGTCAAAAAATTATTGCAAATACAAGACCTCATCCCCACCACCACCACCCTGTAATACACTAGCTAGCTTGTGTATTTCCATATTCCATTTCCGAGAGATAGATAGAGAACACGCGAAATATAAAGTGATTTTTCTTACAATCAGGGACCATAATTCATGAAGTTACGATTCGATACGCGCAAATATCGAAAGGAACCATATCTTTGGGTTATAAACATGCATGTCAAGTTTCATCACAATCTTTCACTGTGAAAAACCGGGGCTAAGTCATCTGAAATCAAACTAATTTTTACAATGTAGGTAGTGAAAACAAAATGTTATGTTAAGCGTTGTTCGAGGGTGGGGTGGGTGCATAAAATTCCAAATGCAAAGGGTTATTTTTCGTGCACGCCAATATGCACACAGGATTTTGATTTTTCGTCCTACCCAAAAAACTGCACGCAAAGTTCGTGTCGGGCCTTCGGTCAAGAACCACGGACAACGGGAGAGAACGGGGACCTCTGTTTTGCATACCATCCAAGCGACTAGGCACTAAATCCTTGTACCATGGACGAGGGGACGGGCGTTTTTCGTCCCATCGAAACGACTAGACACAGATCCTTGCTAGGCCTTCCATACTTCACCACTGCCAACGGGGAACCACTTTGACCTCGGGTTTTCGTACCATCCGAACGACTAGACACTAATCCTTGCAAGGCCTTCCGTTCTGCACGCATATACTTGATATACTAAATACACAAATGGCTGAATTTCGAGACATTTCTGGCACTCTTTTAACACATAATGAGAACACTGCATTAATTTCTATATATCAATAAAATATGCCTCAGACCCATTGTATCATATATGATACACTAAATTTCGACATTGATTTTCAGAAAAAATATTGTTTATTTTTAAATTTGAATTAGACAAGTAACAAAATATATTTTCTGGAAACAAATAGCATATAAATAAAAATTGATTTACTTTCTGATTATTTTTTTAAAATGAAATCATTCCAGGGCTTTTATTGACATTTCAGAAAATGTAGAGTTGGTCCCATGCACTTGAGGCCAGGGTCCTTGAAGTTGTACAGCTGCACCCGGTGACCGATATTTATTTAACGGGGAATAAGTGATAATTCATATTATAACAGTAAATAATTAAAATATCCCATAGGGATTATAATAATATGTATATCATGTAGGTGTGCATATCTGATATGCTGGGTATGACAGGGTTAAAACCAATATTCAATTCCGAAAATCGTTTTTTTGCTAAAACTCTTTTTTTTTAATGGGGTCAAAATGTGGGTAAAGCACAGAGTCTGGGGTGGTAATGGGCGTATTGTGTCCAAATTTCATGGTTTTCGGACAATCGGTGCCGGTGTCACGGCCAAATTCCACTTTTATCCCCTCATGGAAGCCGTAAATTGACTTAGAAAAAAAACGACGAAAGGCAGGTGACAAGAACAAACGACTTGAACGAATGCAGGTATCACCTTGAAATTTACAGGGTACCTAGGTACCAACGTGAAAAGTTGCTCGCCGGAATTTAGTACTCATGGTACCGTTGGTTCCTGTGTAGCGCATATCGAAATCAAAACCAGCTAAACTCGAAAACAACCTTGTCGGCACGGAAAACATCAAAGGAGAAATTCGAATTTTTGAAATATTCAAATACCAAACATTCGACCATGATCCAGGCTATCCTGAAATGTAATAATTTCGGTAATAGGAGACACATTCTCTAAGTCACGACCAATTGTGTATGTTTTCAAGCCCATTAATGTGGATTTTTCACTATTTTTCATTTTCAATTCAAAATGGCGTCCATCAGTTGGCCTAAATCAAAATTCTACTGCCTACATTTTATGGGCTTTCCTTCAAGGATTTGGAAAATATAATCCCTTTGTCTGTAAGTAAAATATCAAAAAAGCCTTAGCGATATTTCACATTTCAAGATGGTGGCACTTCCGGTTTGGGCTACAAACTCCATTTTTTGTGTACGAATCAGTAGTGTCGTAAATAGTAAAGAAGTACAAGTTCAAGGCAATCGGACCTATATTTCGTCGATTTTTTTTAAAACTTTGATCCTTAATTTCATCAAGGGGAGATAATACAGAAAATTTCTAATGACATTTTTCAAGTTGTATCGGTAAGATCTACTAACATACTGAATTTCATGAAAATCGTGCAACTATTAAAGAAGTTGTCAAGTTGATTTTAACTTCCGGTTCGAAAATCCGACATTGCAGATTTGAAATAAATGATTCAGGGTACTCAAAGAATTTTTTTTTAGTAAAATAGGTCAAAAAGTCACAAAGTTACAGCAATATAGGTCAAATGCATTCGTTCGTAAAATTCGGTGATTTCGGATGTGTAAAACATTTTGAAAACATGCCTATTCCAAAGCCACCACCCATTCTTGGGGGGGGGGGGTTAGGTCAAAGTTTCAGAAAGATCCCACGGTTAGATTCTGAGATATAAGATTTGCAGGAAAAACACAAAAAAAATAAAAAAATAATAATAGTAATAATCTTAACAGAAACAATAAGCTTTCATATGTAATACATATGAAAGCTTAATAAGCAGATATCAAAGCTTTCATATAAACTGCAAAAGGGGTTATTAGAATCTATGAATCAACAATCACTTTGACGGAAGATATTCTCTCGGCTAAAAAATCTTTCTTCTCTCAGCTACGAGAGATACGTAGAATTAAACCGGCCCAGAGCCGATCGTGTTGATAAGAAGCCGCTTATTTGACATTGACACATAACCGAAGGTGAATAGGCCTACCCGTCCAGTTAATACAATGGACAATCTCACATCGGTCCACTAAAGAGAGGCAGATACTAGTCGCCTCCTACTTCCCCAGAACATTTAGTCCAAACCTTGACTCTCATACATATAAACCATTTGGTACTACATGTATTTCGTACTTATATCATATTAAACCCCTCGGCCGCCATGTTGAATCACACAGTATTTAACGTTCTATATCCTAACATCTTTATGAAATCAACGACAAATCTAAACTTGGGCACTCCAACCATTTTTATTTTTACATCATTCAGTTTTTTTTAAATAAGTAATTCTATCAAAAATTATAGTGAAGACTGGACCACTAAACTAGTTACCGATCAGTTTTTCTTTGTGTTAATGCGTTCTACATTTTCAAAGCAATGATTCTTATAATGTGCGAGCCGCCATGACACCTGAGAAACTTCAGGTAGCAGTTGGGTTTCATCAAATCATATAATTATGCGGTACGGCTTCATCTTTATTTCAATAGGAATTGGTTTATTATATGTGCAGTGCAGTTTTAGGTCAGTTTATGTATTGTTTAATGGTCGAGAGCGAGACATTAAGTAATATATTGTAACAACATGAGGGCCGTGAGGCCCGAATGTTTTTACAATATATTACGCAATGTCTTAAGCTCGAGACCATTAAACAACTTAAAATACAGACACTTGCACGTGCTTTGCAATGAAATACGTCACTCGAGTTCAATATGTTATCAAGTTACGCTTGGCACATTGCTCGTACGATTATTTGAAATAATGGTACTCCAACATCAAAGGATGACGTCACGTCTGTATTTTAAGTGTAAATTAAGGGAGCTATACATAGGCCAGTAACCTTTTTGTAGTCATTTGACTAAAAAAAACTTGCGGAAAGGAACTCCGTAGGACAAGCCACTAATGTAGCAGGAGTAAGGCGGAAGACATCAGTAGTGGAACCATTTCTAAGTTAATCCCGAAGTGCCTTGCTATTGTAAGAATATATAAAATGGGGTTTACGGTCCCGCTTTTTTGCTGTAGTTTGAGTAATGAGTTAGAGCGTATATTTTGTAGTCAAAAAATCATTGCAAATAGAAGACCTCATCCCCACCACCACCACCCTGTAATACACTAGCTAGCTTGGGTATTTCCATATTCCATTTCCGAGAGATAGATAGAGAACACGCGAAATATAAAGTGATTTTTCTTACAATCAGGGACCATAATTCATGAAGTTACGATTCGATATGCGCAAATATCGAAAGGAACCATATCTTTGGGTTATAAACATGCATGTCAAGTTTCATCAAAATCTTTCACTGTGAAAAACCGGGGCTAAGTCATCTGAAATCAAACAAATTTTACAATGTAGGTAGTGAAAACAAAATGTTATGTTAAGCGTTGTTCGAGGGTGGGGTGGGTGCATAAAATTCCAAATGCAAAGGGTTATTTTTCGTGCACGCCAATATGCACACAGGATTTCGATTTTTCGTCCTACCCAAAAAACTGCACGCAAAGTTAGTTGTCGGGCCTTCGGTCAAGAACCACGGACAAAGGAAGAGAACGGGGACCTCTGTTTTGCATACCATTCAAGCGACTAGGCACTAATCCTTGTACCATGGACGAGGGGACGGTCGTTTTTCGTCCCATGGAAACGACTAGACACAGATCCTTGCTAGGCCTTCCATACTTCACCACTGCCAACGGGGAACCACTTTGACTTCGGGTTTTCGTACCATCCGAACGACTAGACACTAATCCTTGCAAGGCCTTCCGTTCTGCACAAATGAACCACGCTGGCCTCGTTTTTTCGTAACATACAAACGACTAGACAATGTTTCATAATTTAGTCATGTTCGCGTGGGTGGGTTGGCAGCAGAATTGATATGTACATGAAAGTGACACGAGGAGGAGGGGGGGGGGGGGCGGGGTGTAAACAAATCACACAAATCAGAGCTTTGTAATACACGCATATACTTGATATACTAAATACACAAATGGCTGAATTTCGAGACATTTCTGGCACTCTTTTAACACATAATGAGAACACTGCATTAATTTCTATATATCAATAAAATATGCCTCAGACCCATTGTATCATATATGATACACTAAATTTCGACATTGATTTTCAGAAAAAATATTGTTTATTTTTAAATTTGAATTAGACTAGTAACAAAATATATTTTCTGGCAACAAATAGCATATAAATAAAAATAGATTTACTTTCTGATTATCTTTTTTAAATGAAATCATTCCAGGGCTTTTATTGACATTTCAGAAAATGTAGAGTTGGTCCCATGCAATTGAGGCCAGGGTCCTTGAAGTTGTACAGCTGCACCCGGTGACCGATATTTATTTAACGGGGAATAAGTGATAATTCATATTATAACAGTAAATAATTAAAATATCCCATAGGGATTATAATAATATGTATATCATGTAGGTGTGCATATCTGATATGCTGGGTATTACAGGGTTAAAATTGTGACCTCTGTAAATAGGCCCGTTCCTTGCATTTAGTTTTAGAGTTAGGAGTGCTAAAATTGAGAGAGCGAAATGGGGTTGATCGACCACTCGACACAAACTAGGTCATTTCGGGACTAACGTATGGTTCAATTTTATTTCAAATATTCGCTTGCGCGTAGGGGTCTAGCAGTGGGAGGAAACCGGGTGATCCTGATCCTTGTCACGTACGGAAAGATGCCCCAGCAGTCAAAATAGGTCAAAAAAGGCGATTTCGGTTTCTAGTGTCGAAACATCGTTGCGGTCATTTTAAAAAATTGTCTTTTAAGGATAATGTGTATAGTACTAATACCTATCACATACGGAAGAGGCGATAACATCTCTTTGCATTTGCAATTTCAAAATTAACTAGAACTGCGAAGCAGTAATGACGGGTTTCACCGGTGCCACGTTACCCTTGAACTTATGTCACTTCCGGTACCAATGAAACCGTTAAACAGGTTTCCACATAAGCATTGCACACATGAAATAAAATGGACGCAGAAACAACCAAATCCAGCAATCAATTCATTTGCTACATGTCAGTGATCCTGTCAAAATTACATTACTTCCGGTGATAATGAAAATGTTAAATTGGTTTATGAAATCAGAAATAGCATCATCACATGGTGAAAATTTTATGTAAATCCTATAATAATTGCCACCTTTATAGACCAAAAACCTTGAAAAATGACCTGTAGAAAATCGCCTATTTCTCTGCAACCGTACAAGTTAGAAACCATTTTGAGGTATCTGTATGATCGAATGAGTTCATTCTATTTGTTGATTGGAATCAAATATCATAATTTTAAAAACATTACAAATCTGATTCATTTGAATAAAATATCTGTTTTGAAGGCTAAAAATACAGTTTTTGCCAAAATGACGTTACTTCCGGTGATAATGAAAATCTTAAATTACTTGTATGAAATCGTAAATGGCATTATGTATCACACAGTGAAAATTTCATGAAAATCGAATAATAATTGACACTTTTATTGACAAAAAACCTTAAAAAGTGACCTGTTGAAAATTGCCTATTTCTCCGCAACTGAACAATTTAGAAACCATTTTGTGATATCTATATGATCGTAAGGGTTCATTGTATTAGTTGATTTGAATCAAATATCAAAATTTTAAACAAATAACAAATATGACTCATTTGATTAAATTACTGGTTTCGAAGGCTATAAATACAATTTTTGCCCAAATTACGTCATTTCCGGTGATATTGAAAATGTTAAATTGGTTTGACCTAGTTAAAATTGAAATTACACATCAAATGGTGTCACTTTTATGAAAATCGAATAATAATTGACTCTTTTACAGGCAAACTAGCGTAAAAAGTAACTCATGCAAAATTGCCCATTTCTCGGCAACTGCGCATATTACAAATTAATTTTCACATACATTCTCTCCGTATAGATTATTGCTACGAGTTTATGAAAATTACGAAGTAATATTTTAAAATATGAAAACGCTGGATGGGTTGTAAATAGCTTAATTTTACACCTTTTTTCACCTTTTAATCGAAATAGCCCGAAAACGGAATCGAAATTAAAAAAACTGGTCCCAACATTTTGTGCGCCTTTAAAGGGCGCACAATTTCAGTTATACCAGATTTGAAAAAAATAATATTTGCTTTCGAAAAATGGTACCTAACTGTCAAAATTGTAGTTTTTTGTCAATTTACGCCACTTCCGGTGCCGACAGATAACACTATTGATAACAAAAAAAATGACAATTGAGACAACGGAGCATATGAACTTTGTTTTATACAAATCGAACAATAAATAATTAATCTAGGACTGAAAAACTGAATTAGCCAATGGGGGCCAAGGAAAATTACCGAGACAAAAATTTTTCACATTTTTGCCCAAGTCAGAGGACTCGTTATATTTGTGTAAAACACGACTAAAAAATATTCATAAATAAAAAAGTTTTTTGTAAAAATTTAAATTTTCTAAATTTAGCGCCTAATATCTGCGAAGATTTGCCGAAAATCAAAAATCAAAAGTAGCGTAGCTATGTGCCCCGTCTCCGGCTATGCCAAAATGCATCGAAAGTTAAAATCCAATGATTATTGTTAAAATTACTGCAATATTTCTAAAAACGATAGCTTCGGTGATTTCGGACATTTCGCATTGTCGCAGAACGTTCAAAATAGCTTTATCCTCTAAGTCACACCCACTTTTCCGATAAAACCGAAGAAATCGTAACGATCCGACAATCAGTTGCTGAGATCTACTCAAAACAAAAGAAGAATAATAATAAGAAGAACTAGAACTGCGATGCAGTAATGACGGGTTTCACCGGTGCCACTTTACCCTAAACATGTTACTTCCCGTACCAATGAAACCATTAAACAGGTTTCCACATAAGCATTGCACACATCAAATAAAATAGACGCCGAATCAACAAAATCCAGCAATATCAATTCATTTTATACATTTGTTACATGTAAGTGTACTGTACTTCCGGTGATAATGAAAATGTTCAATTACTTTTATGAAATCAGAAATGACATAGGGCATCACATGGTGAAAATTGTATGTAAATCGAATAACAATTGCCACTTTTATAGACCAAAAACCTTGAAAAGTGACTTGTAGAAAATCGCCTATTTCTCTGCAACCGTACAAGTTAGAAACCATTTTCTGGTATCTGTATGATCGTATGGGTTCAATCTATTTGCTGATTGGAATCAAATATCATAATTTTAAAAACAATACAAATAAGACTCATTTGAAAAAAATATCTGTTTTGAAGGCTAAAAATACAGTTTTTGCCAAAATGACGTTACTTCCGGTGATAATGAAAATGTTAAATTAGTTCTATGAAATCATAAATGACACAAGATATCATATGGTGAAAATTTTATGAAAATCGAATAATAACTGACACTTTTATAGACCAAAAACCTTGAAAAGTGACTTAAGGAAAATCGCCCATTTCTCTGCAACCGTACAAGTTAGAAACCATTTTGTGGTATCTGTATGATCGGATGGGTTCAATCTATTTGATCAATAGAATCAAATATCATAATTTGAAAAAAATAACAAATACGAATCATTTGAATAAAATATTGTTTTTTGATGGCTAAAATTTAAGTTTTGAGCAAATGACGTCATTTCCGGTGGCAGCGCAAGGGGTAAAATGGTTTGACATAGTCCACTATGGCATTAGGCATCCAATGGCGAAAGAAAATTGAAAATCGAATAATAATTGATTCTTTTACAGCCAAAATTACGTGAAAAGTGACTCATGCAAAATTGCCTATTTCTCGGCAACTGCTTATATTACAAACTAATTTTCACATACATTCTCTTCGTATGGATTATAGCTACAAGTTTATAAAAGTTACGTAAAAATATTTTAAAATCTGAAAAGCCTGAATGAGTTGTAAATAGGTCAATTTTACGCCTTTTTTCACCTCTTAATCCAATTTGCTAGAAAATGAAAAAGAAATTAAAAAAACTGCTTCCGACATTTTTTGCGCCTTTAAAGGACACACTCTTTGAGTCATATAATTTTTCAAAAAAATAATATTTGTTTTCAAAAAATGGTACCTAACTGTCAAAATTGTAGTTTTTGGTAAAATTATGCCACTTCCGGTGCCGACAGATAACACTTTTGGTAATAAAAAAAATGACAATTGAGACAACGAAGCATATGAACTTTGTTTTATACAAATCGAACAATAAAAAATTAAGCTAGGACTGAAAAACTGAATTAGCCAATGGAGGCCAAGGAAAATTACTGAGACAAAAAATTTTAACATTTTTGCGCAAGTCAGATGACTCTTTAATTCTGTGCACAACACGAGTAAAAAATATTCATCAATAAAAAAGTTTTTTGTAAAATTTTAAATTTCCGAAATTTGGCGCCTAATATCTTCGAATTTTTGCTGAAAATCAAAAATCGAAAGTAGCGCAGCTATGTGCCCTGTCTCCAGCTATGCCAAAATGTATCGAAAGTTAAAATCCCATGATTATTGTTAAAATTACCGCAATATTTGTAAAAACGATAACTTCGGTGATTTCGGACATTTCGCATTGTCGCAGAACGTTCAAAATAGCTTTATCCTCTAAGTCACACCCACTTTCCCAGTAAAACCGAAGAAATCGTAACGATGCGACAAGTAGTTGCTGAGATCTACTCAAAACAAAAGAAGAATAATAATAATAATAATAACTAGAACTGCGAAGCAGTAATGACGGGTTTCACCGGTGCCACGTTACCCTTGAACTTATGTCACTTCCGGTACCAAAATTACATTACTTCCGGTGATAATGAAAATGTTAAATTGGTTTATGAAATCAGAAATAGCATCATCACATGGTGAAAATTTTATGTAAATCCTATAATAGTTGCCACCTTTATAGACCAAAAACCTTGAAAAATGACTTGTAGAAAATCGCCTATTTCTCTGCAACCGTACAAGTTAGAAACCATTTTGAGGTATCTGTATGATCGAATGAGTTCATTCTATTTGTTGATTGGAATCAAATATCATAATTTTAAAAACATTACAAATCTGATTCATTTGAATAAAATATCTGTTTTGAAGGCTAAAAATACAGTTTTTGCCAAAATGACGTTACTTCCGGTGATAATGAAAATCTTAAATTACTTGTATGAAATCGTAAATGGCATTAGGTATCACACAATGAAAATTTCATGAAAATCGAATAATAATTGACACTTTTATTGACAAAAAACCTTAAAAAGTGACCTGTTGAAAATTGCCTATTTCTCCGCAACTGAACAAGTTAGAAACCATTTTGTGATATCTATATGATCGTAAGGGTTCATTGTATTAGTTCATTTGAATCAAATATCAAAATTTTAAACAAATAACAAATATGACTCATTTGAATAAATTACTGGTTTCGAAGGCTATAAATACAATTTTTGCCCAAATTACGTCATTTCCGGTGATATTGAAAATGTTAAATTGGTTTGACCTAGTTAAAATTGACATTACACATCAAATGGTGTCACTTTTATGAAAATCGAATAATAATTGACTCTTTTACAGGCAAACTAGCGTAAAAAGTGACTCATGCAAAATTGCCCATTTCTCGGCAACTGCGCATATTACAAATTAATTTTCACATACATTCTCTCCGTATAGATTATTGCTACGAGTTTATGAAAGTTACGAAGTAATATTTTAAAATATGAAAACGCTGGATGGGTTGTAAATAGCTTAATTTTACACCTTTTTTCACCTTTTAATCGAAATAGCCCGAAAACGGAATCGAAATTAAAAAAACTGGTTCCAACATTTTGTGCGCCTTTAAAGGGCGCACAATTTCAGTTATACCAGATTTGAAAAAAATAATATTTGCTTTCGAAAAATGGTACCTAACTGTCAAAATTGTAGTTTTTTGTCAATTTACGCCACTTCCGGTGCCGACAGATAACACTATTGGTAACAAAAAAAATGACAATTGAGACAACGGAGCATATGAACTTTGTTTTATACAAATCGAACAATAAATAATTAATCTAGGACTGAAAAACTGAATTAGCCAATTGGGGCCAAGGAAAATTACCGAGACAAAAATTTTTCACATTTTTGCCCAAGTCAGAGGACTCGTTATATTTGTGTAAAACACGACTAAAAAATATTCATAAATAAAAAAGTTTTTTGTAAAAATTTAAATTTTCTAAATTTAGCGCCTAATATCTGCGAAGATTTGCCGAAAATCAAAAATCAAAAGTAGCGTAGCTATGTGCCCCGTCTCCGGCTATGCCAAAATGCATCGAAAGTTAAAATCCAATGATTATTGTTAAAATTACTGCAATATTTCTAAAAACGATAGCTTCGGTGATTTCGGACATTTCGCATTGTCGCAGAACGTTCAAAATAGCTTTATCCTCTAAGTCACACCCACTTCCACTTTTCCGATAAAACCGAAGAAATCGTAACGATCCGACAATCAGTTGCTGAGATCTACTCAAAACAAAAGAAGAATAATAATAATAATAAGAATAATAATTTTAACAAAAACAATAGTGTTTCACACAAGCTACGCAGTGTGAAACCCTAACTAGAACTGCGAAGCAGTAATGACGGGTTTCACCGGTGCCACGTTACCCTTGAACTTATGTCACTTCCGGTACCAATGAAACCGTTAAACAGGTTTCCACATAAGCATTGCACACATGAAATAAAATGGACGCAGAAACAACCAAATCCAGCAATCAATTCATTTGCTACATGTCAGTGATCCTGTCAAAATTAGATTACTTCCGGTGATAATGAAAATGTTAAATTGGTTTATGAAATCAGAAATAGCATCATCACATGGTGAAAATTTTATGTAAATCCTATAATAATTGCCACCTTTATAGACCAAAAACCTTGAAAAATGACTTGTAGAAAATCGCCTATTTCTCTGCAACCGTACAAGTTAGAAACCATTTTGAGGTATCTGTATGATCGAATGAGTTCATTCTATTTGTTGATTGGAATCAAATATCATTACAAATCTGATTCATTTGAATAAAATATCTGTTTTGAAGGCTAAAAATACAGTTTTTGCCAAAATGACGTTACTTCCGATGATAATGAAGATCTTAAATTACTTGTATGAAATCGTAAATGGCATTATGTATCACACAGTGAAAATTTCATGAAAATCGAATAATAATTGACACTTTTATTGACAAAAAACCTTAAAAAGTGACCTGTTGAAAATTGCCTATTTCTCCGCAACTGAACAAGTTAGAAACCATTTTGTGATATCTATATAATCGTAAGGGTTCATTGTATTAGTTGATTTGAATCAAATATCAAAATTTTAAACAAATAACAAATATGACTCATTTGAATAAATTACTGGTTTCGAAGGCTATAAATACAATTTTTGCCCAAATTACGTCATTTCCGGTGATATTGAAAATGTTAAATTGGTTTGACCTAGTTAAAATTGACATTACACATCAAATGGTGTAACTTTTATGAAAATCGAATAATAATTGACTCTTTTACAGGCAAACTAGCGTAAAAAGTGACTCATGCATAATTGCCCATTTCTCGGCAACTGCGCATATTACAAATTAATTTTCACATACATTCTCTCCGTATAGATTATTGCTACGAATTTATGAAAGTTACGAAGTGATATTTTAAAATATGAAAACGCTGGATGGGTTGTAAATAGCTTAATTTTACACCTTTTTTCACCTTTCAATCGAAATAGCCCGAAAACGGAATCGAAATTTAAAAAACTGGTCCCAACATTCTGTGCGCCTTTAAAGGGCGCACAATTTCAGTTATACCAGATTTGAAAAAAATATTATTTGCTTTCGAAAAATGGTACCTAACTGTCAAAATTGTAGTTTTTTGTCAATTTACGCCACTTCCGGTGCCGACAGATAACACTATTGGTAACAAAAAAAATGACAATTGAGACAACGGAGCATATGAACTTTGTTTTATACAAATCGAACAATCAATAATAAATCTAGGACTGAAAAACTGAATTAGCCAATGGGGGCCAAGGAAAATTACCGAGACAAAAAATTTTCACATTTTTGCCCAAGTCACAGGACTCGTTATATTTGTGTAAAACACGACTAAAAAATATTCATAAATAAAAAAGTTTTTTGTAAAAATTTAAATTTTCTAAATTTAGCGCCTAATATCTGCGAAGATTTGCCGAAAATCAAAAATCAAAAGTAGCGTAGCTATGTGCCCCGTCTCCGGCTATGCCAAAATGCATCGAAAGTTAAAATCCAATGATTATTGTTAAAATTACTGCAATATTTCTAAAAACGATAGCTTCGGTGATTTCGGACATTTCGCATTGTCGCAGAACGTTCAAAATAGCTTTATCCTCTAAGTCACACCCACTTTTCCGATAAAATCGAAGAAATCGTAACGATCCGACAATCAGTTGCTGAGATCTACTCAAAACAAAAGAAGAATAATAATAATAAGAACTAGAACTGCGAAGCAGTAATGACGGGTTTCACCGGTGCCACGTTACCCTTGAACTTATGTCACTTACGGTACCAATGAAACCGTTAAACAGGTTTCCACATAAGCATTGCACACATGAAATAAACAACCAAATCCAGCAATTAATTCATTTGCTACATGTCAGTGATCCTGTCAAAATTACATTACTTCCGGTGATAATGAAAATGTTAAATTGGTTTATGAAATCAGAAATAGCATCATCACATGGTGAAAATTTTATGTAAATCCTATAATAATTGCCACCTTTATAGACCAAAAACCTTGAAAAATGACTTGTAGAAAATCGCCTATTTCTCTGCAACCGTACAAGTTAGAAACCATTTTGAGGTATCTGTATGATCGAATGAGTTCATTCTATTTGTTGATTGGAATCAAATATCATTACAAATCTGATTCATTTGAATAAAATATCTGTTTTGAAGGCTAAAAATACAGTTTTTGCCAAAATGACGTTACTTCCGATGATAATGAAGATCTTAAATTACTTGTATGAAATCGTAAATGGCATTATGTATCACACAGTGAAAATTTCATGAAAATCGAATAATAATTGACACTTTTATTGACAAAAAACCTTAAAAAGTGACCTGTTGAAAATTGCCTATTTCTCCGCAACTGAACAAGTTAGAAACCATTTTGTGATATCTATATAATCGTAAGGGTTCATTGTATTAGTTGATTTGAATCAAATATCAAAATTTTAAACAAATAACAAATATGACTCATTTGAATAAATTACTGGTTTCGAAGGCTATAAATACAATTTTTGCCCAAATTACGTCATTTCCGGTGATATTGAAAATGTTAAATTGGTTTGACCTAGTTAAAATTGACATTACACATCAAATGGTGTCACTTTTATGAAAATCGAATAATAATTGACTCTTTTACAGGCAAACTAGCGTAAAAAGTGACTCATGCATAATTGCCCATTTCTCGGCAACTGCGCATATTACAAATTAATTTTCACATACATTCTCTCCGTATAGATTATTGCTACGAATTTATGAAAGTTACGAAGTGATATTTTAAAATATGAAAACGCTGGATGGGTTGTAAATAGCTTAATTTTACACCTTTTTTCACCTTTCAATCGAAATAGCCCGAAAACGGAATCGAAATTTAAAAAACTGGTCCCAACATTTTGTGCGCCTTTAAAGGGCGCACAATTTCAGTTATACCAGATTTGAAAAAAATATTATTTGCTTTCGAAAAATGGTACCTAACTGTCAAAATTGTAGTTTTTTGTCAATTTACGCCACTTCCGGTGCCGACAGATAACACTATTGGTAACAAAAAAAATGACAATTGAGACAACGGAGCATATGAACTTTGTTTTATACAAATCGAACAATCAATAATAAATCTAGGACTGAAAAACTGAATTAGCCAATGGGGGCCAAGGAAAATTACCGAGACAAAAAATTTTCACATTTTTGCCCAAGTCACAGGACTCGTTATATTTGTGTAAAACACGACTAAAAAATATTCATAAATAAAAAAGTTTTTTGTAAAAATTTAAATTTTCTAAATTTAGCGCCTAATATCTGCGAAGATTTGCCGAAAATCAAAAATCAAAAGTAGCGTAGCTATGTGCCCTGTCTCCGGCTATGCCAAAATGCATCGAAAGTTAAAATCCAATGATTATTGTTAAAATTACTGCAATATTTCTAAAAACGATAGCTTCGGTGATTTCGGACATTTCGCATTGTCGCAGAACGTTCAAAATAGCTTTATCCTCTAAGTCACACCCACTTTTCCGATAAAATCGAAGAAATCGTAACGATCCGACAATCAGTTGCTGAGATCTACTCAAAACAAAAGAAGAATAATAATAATAAGAACTAGAACTGCGAAGCAGTAATGACGGGTTTCACCGGTGCCACGTTACCCTTGAACTTATGTCACTTACGGTACCAATGAAACCGTTAAACAGGTTTCCACATAAGCATTGCACACATGAAATAAACAACCAAATCCAGCAATTAATTCATTTGCTACATGTCAGTGATCCTGTCAAAATTACATTACTTCCGGTGATAATGAAAATGTTAAATTGGTTTATGAAATCAGAAATAGCATCATCACATGGTGAAAATTTTATGTAAATCCTATAATAATTGCCACCTTTATAGACCAAAAACCTTGAAAAATGACTTGTAGAAAATCGCCTATTTCTCTGCAACCGTACAAGTTAGAAACCATTTTGAGGTATCTGTATGATCGAATGAGTTCATTCTATTTGTTGATTGGAATCAAATATCATTACAAATCTGATTCATTTGAATAAAATATCTGTTTTGAAGGCTAAAAATACAGTTTTTGCCAAAATGACGTTACTTCCGATGATAATGAAGATCTTAAATTACTTGTATGAAATCGTAAATGGCATTATGTATCACACAGTGAAAATTTCATGAAAATCGAATAATAATTGACACTTTTATTGACAAAAAACCTTAAAAAGTGACCTGTTGAAAATTGCCTATTTCTCCGCAACTGAACAAGTTAGAAACCATTTTGTGATATCTATATAATCGTAAGGGTTCATTGTATTAGTTGATTTGAATCAAATATCAAAATTTTAAACAAATAACAAATATGACTCATTTGAATAAATTACTGGTTTCGAAGGCTATAAATACAATTTTTGCCCAAATTACGTCATTTCCGGTGATATTGAAAATGTTAAATTGGTTTGACCTAGTTAAAATTGACATTACACATCAAATGGTGTCACTTTTATGAAAATCGAATAATAATTGACTCTTTTACAGGCAAACTAGCGTAAAAAGTGACTCATGCATAATTGCCCATTTCTCGGCAACTGCGCATATTACAAATTAATTTTCACATACATTCTCTCCGTATAGATTATTGCTACGAATTTATGAAAGTTACGAAGTGATATTTTAAAATATGAAAACGCTGGATGGGTTGTAAATAGCTTAATTTTACACCTTTTTTCACCTTTCAATCGAAATAGCCCGAAAACGGAATCGAAATTTAAAAAACTGGTCCCAACATTTTGTGCGCCTTTAAAGGGCGCACAATTTCAGTTATACCAGATTTGAAAAAAATATTATTTGCTTTCGAAAAATGGTACCTAACTGTCAAAATTGTAGTTTTTTGTCAATTTACGCCACTTCCGGTGCCGACAGATAACACTATTGGTAACAAAAAAAATGACAATTGAGACAACGGAGCATATGAACTTTGTTTTATACAAATCGAACAATCAATAATAAATCTAGGACTGAAAAACTGAATTAGCCAATGGGGGCCAAGGAAAATTACCGAGACAAAAAATTTTCACATTTTTGCCCAAGTCACAGGACTCGTTATATTTGTGTAAAACACGACTAAAAAATATTCATAAATAAAAAAGTTTTTTGTAAAAATTTAAATTTTCTAAATTTAGCGCCTAATATCTGCGAAGATTTGCCGAAAATCAAAAATCAAAAGTAGCGTAGCTATGTGCCCTGTCTCCGGCTATGCCAAAATGCATCGAAAGTTAAAATCCAATGATTATTGTTAAAATTACTGCAATATTTCTAAAAACGATAGCTTCGGTGATTTCGGACATTTCGCATTGTCGCAGAACGTTCAAAATAGCTTTATCCTCTAAGTCACACCCACTTTTCCGATAAAATCGAAGAAATCGTAACGATCCGACAATCAGTTGCTGAGATCTACTCAAAACAAAAGAAGAATAATAATAATAAGAACTAGAACTGCGAAGCAGTAATGACGGGTTTCACCGGTGCCACGTTACCCTTGAACTTATGTCACTTACGGTACCAATGAAACCGTTAAACAGGTTTCCACATAAGCATTGCACACATGAAATAAACAACCAAATCCAGCAATCAATTCATTTGCTACATGTCAGTGATCCTGTCAAAATTACATTACTTCCGGTGATAATGAAAATGTTAAATTGGTTTATGAAATCAGAAATAGCATCATCACATGGTGAAAATTTTATGTAAATCCTATAATAATTGCCACCTTTATAGACCAAAAACCTTGAAAAATGACTTGTAGAAAATCGCCTATTTCTCTGCAACCGTACAAGTTAGAAACCATTTTGAGGTATCTGTATGATCGAATGAGTTCATTCTATTTGTTGATTGGAATCAAATATCATTACAAATCTGATTCATTTGAATAAAATATCTGTTTTGAAGGCTAAAAATACAGTTTTTGCCAAAATGACGTTACTTCCGATGATAATGAAGATCTTAAATTACTTGTATGAAATCGTAAATGGCATTATGTATCACACAGTGAAAATTTCATGAAAATCGAATAATAATTGACACTTTTATTGACAAAAAACCTTAAAAAGTGACCTGTTGAAAATTGCCTATTTCTCCGCAACTGAACAAGTTAGAAACCATTTTGTGATATCTATATAATCGTAAGGGTTCATTGTATTAGTTGATTTGAATCAAATATCAAAATTTTAAACAAATAACAAATATGACTCATTTGAATAAATTACTGGTTTCGAAGGCTATAAATACAATTTTTGCCCAAATTACGTCATTTCCGGTGATATTGAAAATGTTAAATTGGTTTGACCTAGTTAAAATTGACATTACACATCAAATGGTGTCACTTTTATGAAAATCGAATAATAATTGACTCTTTTACAGGCAAACTAGCGTAAAAAGTGACTCCTGCATAATTGCCCATTTCTCGGCAACTGCGCATATTACAAATTAATTTTCACATACATTCTCTCCGTATAGATTATTGCTACGAATTTATGAAAGTTACGAAGTGATATTTTAAAATATGAAAACGCTGGATGGGTTGTAAATAGCTTAATTTTACACCTTTTTTCACCTTTCAATCGAAATAGCCCGAAAACGGAATCGAAATTTAAAAAACTGGTCCCAACATTTTGTGCGCCTTTAAAGGGCGCACAATTTCAGTTATACCAGATTTGAAAAAAATATTATTTGCTTTCGAAAAATGGTACCTAACTGTCAAAATTGTAGTTTTTTGTCAATTTACGCCACTTCCGGTGCCGACAGATAACACTATTGGTAACAAAAAAAATGACAATTGAGACAACGGAGCATATGAACTTTGTTTTATACAAATCGAACAATCAATAATAAATCTAGGACTGAAAAACTGAATTAGCCAATGGGGGCCAAGGAAAATTACCGAGACAAAAAATTTTCACATTTTTGCCCAAGTCACAGGACTCGTTATATTTGTGTAAAACACGACTAAAAAATATTCATAAATAAAAAAGTTTTTTGTAAAAATTTAAATTTTCTAAATTTAGCGCCTAATATCTGCGAAGATTTGCCGAAAATCAAAAATCAAAAGTAGCGTAGCTATGTGCCCCGTCTCCGGCTATGCCAAAATGCATCGAAAGTTAAAATCCAATGATTATTGTTAAAATTACTGCAATATTTCTAAAAACGATAGCTTCGGTGATTTCGGACATTTCGCATTGTCGCAGAACGTTCAAAATAGCTTTATCCTCTAAGTCACACCCACTTTTCCGATAAAATCGAAGAAATCGTAACGATCCGACAATCAGTTGCTGAGATCTACTCAAAACAAAAGAAGAATAATAATAACTAGAACTGCGAAGCAGTAATGACGGGTTTCACCGGTGCCACGTTACCCTTGAACTTATGTCACTTCCGGTACCAAAATTACATTACTTCCGGTGATAATGAAAATGTTAAATTGGTTTATGAAATCAGAAATAGTATCATCACATGGTGAAAATTTTATGTAAATCCTATAATAGTTGCCACCTTTATAGACCAAAAACCTTGAAAAATGACTTGTAGAAAATCGCCTATTTCTCTGCAACCGTACAAGTTAGAAACCATTTTGAGGTATCTGTATGATCGAATGAGTTCATTCTATTTGTTGATTGGAATCAAATATCATAATTTTAAAAACATTACAAATCTGATTCATTTGAATAAAATATCTGTTTTGAAGGCTAAAAATACAGTTTTTGCCAAAATGACGTTACTTCCGGTGATAATGAAAATCTTAAATTACTTGTATGAAATCGTAAATGGCATTAGGTATCACACAATGAAAATTTCATGAAAATCGAATAATAATTGACACTTTTATTGACAAAAAACCTTAAAAAGTGACCTGTTGAAAATTGCCTATTTCTCCGCAACTGAACAAGTTAGAAACCATTTTGTGATATCTATATGATCGTAAGGGTTCATTGTATTAGTTCATTTGAATCAAATATCAAAATTTTAAACAAATAACAAATATGACTCATTTGAATAAATTACTGGTTTCGAAGGCTATAAATACAATTTTTGCCCAAATTACGTCATTTCCGGTGATATTGAAAATGTTAAATTGGTTTGACCTAGTTAAAATTGACATTACACATCAAATGGTGTCACTTTTATGAAAATCGAATAATAATTGACTCTTTTACAGGCAAACTAGCGTAAAAAGTGACTCATGCAAAATTGCCCATTTCTCGGCAACTGCGCATATTACAAATTAATTTTCACATACATTCTCTCCGTATAGATTATTGCTACGAGTTTATGAAAGTTACGAAGTAATATTTTAAAATATGAAAACGCTGGATGGGTTGTAAATAGCTTAATTTTACACCTTTTTTCACCTTTTAATCGAAATAGCCCGAAAACGGAATCGAAATTAAAAAAACTGGTTCCAACATTTTGTGCGCCTTTAAAGGGCGCACAATTTCAGTTATACCAGATTTGAAAAAAATAATATTTGCTTTCGAAAAATGGTACCTAACTGTCAAAATTGTAGTTTTTTGTCAATTTACGCCACTTCCGGTGCCGACAGATAACACTATTGGTAACAAAAAAAATGACAATTGAGACAACGGAGCATATGAACTTTGTTTTATACAAATCGAACAATAAATAATTAATCTAGGACTGAAAAACTGAATTAGCCAATTGGGGCCAAGGAAAATTACCGAGACAAAAATTTTTCACATTTTTGCCCAAGTCAGAGGACTCGTTATATTTGTGTAAAACACGACTAAAAAATATTCATAAATAAAAAAGTTTTTTGTAAAAATTTAAATTTTCTAAATTTAGCGCCTAATATCTGCGAAGATTTGCCAAAAATCAAAAATCAAAAGTAGCGTAGCTATGTGCCCCGTCTCCGGCTATGCCAAAATGCATCGAAAGTTAAAATCCAATGATTATTGTTAAAATTACTGCAATATTTCTAAAAACGATAGCTTCGGTGATTTCGGACATTTCGCATTGTCGCAGAACGTTCAAAATAGCTTTATCCTCTAAGTCACACCCACTTTTTCAGTAAAACTGAAGAAATCGTAACGATCCGACAATCAGTTGCTGAGATCTACTCAAAACAAAAGAAGAATAATAATAATAATAAGAATAATAATTTTAACAAAAACAATAGTGTTTCACACAAGCTACGCAGTGTGAAACCCTAATAATAATAAGAACTAGAACTGCGAAGCAGTAATGACGGGTTTCACCGGTGCCACGTTACCCTTGAACTTATGTCACTTCCGGTACCAATGAAACCGTTAAACAGGTTTCCACATAAGCATTGCACACATGAAATAAAATGGACGCAGAAACAACCAAATCCAGCAATCAATTCATTTGCTACATGTCAGTGATCCTGTCAAAATTACATTACTTCCGGTGATAATGAAAATGTTAAATTGGTTTATGAAATCAGAAATAGCATCATCACATGGTGAAAATTTTATGTAAATCCTATAATAATTGCCACCTTTATAGACCAAAAACCTTGAAAAATGACTTGTAGAAAATCGCCTATTTCTCTGCAACCGTACAAGTTAGAAACCATTTTGAGGTATCTGTATGATCGAATTAGTTCATTCTATTTGTTGATTGGAATCAAATATCATAATTTTAAAAACATTATAAATCTGTTTCATTTGAATAAAATATCTGTTTTGAAGGCTTAAAATACAGTTTTTGCCAAAATGACGTTACTTCCGGTGATAATGAAAATCTTAAATTACTTGTATGATATCGTAAATGGCATTATGTATCACACAGTGAAAATTTCATGAAAATCGAATAATAATTGACACTTTTATTGACAAAAAAACCTTAAAAAGTGACCTGTTGAAAATTGCCTATTTCTCCGCAACTGAACAAGTTAGAAACCATTTTGTGATATCTATATGATCGTAAGGGTTCATTGTATTAGTTGATTTGAATCAAATATCAAAATTTTAAACAAAAAACAAATATGACTCATTTGAATAAATTACTGGTTTCGAAGGCTATAAATACAATTTTTGCCCAAATTACGTCATTTCCGGTGATATTGAAAATGTTAAATTGGTTTGATCTAGTTAAAATTGACATTACACATCAAATGGTGTCACTTTTATGAAAATCGAATAATAATTGACTCTTTTACCGGCAAACTAGCGTAAAAAGTGACTCATGCAAAATTGCCCATTTCTCGGCAACTGCGCATATTACAAATTAATTTTCACATACATTCTCTCCGTATAGATTATTGCTACGAGTTTATGAAAGTTACGAAGTAATATTTTAAAATATGAAAACGCTGGATGGGTTGTAAATAGCTTAATTTCACACCTTTTTTCACCTTTTAATCGAAATAGCCCGAAAACGGAATCGAAATTAAAAAAAATGGTCCCAACATTTTGTGCGCCTTTAAAGGGCGCACAATTTCAGTTATACCAGATTTGAAAAAAATAATATTTGCTTTCGAAAAATGGTACCTAACTGTCAAAATTGTAGTTTTTTGTCAATTTACGCCACTTCCGGTGCCGACAGATAACACTATTGGTAACAAAAAAAATGACAATTGAGACAACGGGGCATATGAACTTTGTTTTATACAAATCGAACAATAAATAATTAATCTAGGACTGAAAAACTGAATTAGCCAATGGGGACCAAGGAAAATTACCGAGACAAAAAATTTTCACATTTTTGCCCAAGTCAGAGGACTCGTTATATTTGTGTAAAACACGACTAAAAAATATTCATAAATAAAAAAGTTTTTTGTAAAAATTTAAATTTTCTAAATTTAGCGCCTAATATCTGCGAAGATTTGCCGAAAATCAAAAATCAAAAGTAGCGTAGCTATGTGCCCCGTCTCCGGCTATGCCAAAATGCATCGAAAGTTAAAATCCAATGATTATTGTTAAAATTACTGCAATATTTCTAAAAACGATAGCTTCGGTGATTTCGGACATTTCGCATTGTCGCAGAACGTTCAAAATAGCTTTATCCTCTAAGTCACACCCACTTTTCCGATAAAACCGAAGAAATCGTAACGATCCGACAATCAGTTGCTGAGATCTACTCAAAACAAAAGAAGAATAATAATAATAAGAACTAGAACTGCGAAGCAGTAATGACGGGTTTCACCGGTGCCACGTTACCCTTGAACTTATGTCACTTCCGGTACCAATGAAACCGTTAAACAGGTTTCCACATAAGCATTGCACACATGAAATAAAATGGACGCAGAAACAACCAAATCCAGCAATCAATTCATTTGCTACATGTCAGTGATCCTGTCAAAATTACATTACTTCCGGTGATAATGAAAATGTTAAATTGGTTTATGAAATCAGAAATAGCATGATCACATGGTGAAAATTTTATGTAAATCCTATAATAATTGCCACCTTTATAGACCAAAAACCTTGAAAAATGACTTGTAGAAAATCGCCTATTTCTCTGCAACCGTACAAGTTAGAAACCATTTTGAGGTATCTGTATGATCGAAGGAGTTCATTCTATTTGTTGATTGGAATCAAATATCATAATTTTAAAAACATTACAAATCTGATTCATTTGAATAAAATATCTGTTTTGAAGGCTAAAAATACAGTTTTTGCCAAAATGACGTTACTTCCGGTGATAATGAAAATCTGAAATTACTTGTATGAAATCGTAAATGGCATTATGTATCACACAGTGAAAATTTCATGAAAATCGAATAATAATTGAGACTTTTATTGACAAAAAACCTTAAAAAGTGACCTGTTGAAAATTGCTTATTTCTCCGCAACTGAACAAGTTAGAAACCATTTTGTGATATCTATATGATCGTAAGGGGTCATTGTATTAGTTGATTTGAATCAAATATCAAAATTTTAAACAAATAACAAATATGACTCATTTGAATAAATTACTGGTTTCGAAGGCTATAAATACAATTTTTGCCCAAATTACGTCATTTCCGGTGATATTGAAAGGGTTAATTTGGTTTGACCTAGTTAAAATTGACATTACACATCAAATGGTGTCACTTTTATGAAAATCGAATAATAATTGACTCTTTTACAGGCAAACTAGCGTAAAAAGTGACTCATGCAAAATTGCCCATTTCTCGGCAACTGCGCATATTACAAATTAATTTTCACATACATTCTCTCCGTATAGATTATTGCTACGAGTTTATGAAAGTTACGAAGTAATATTTTAAAATATGAAAACGCTGGATGGGTTGTAAATAGCTTAATTTTACACCTTTTTTCACCTTTTAATCGAAATAGCCCGAAAACGGAATCGAAATTAAAAAAACTGGTCCCAACATTTTGTGCGCCTTTAAAGGGCGCACAATTTCAGTTATACCAGATTTGAAAACAATAATATTTGCTTTCGAAAAATGGTACCTAACTGTCAAAATTGTAGTTTTTTGTCAATTTACGCCACTTCCGGTGCCGACAGATAACACTATTGGTAACTTTGTTTTATACAAATCGAACAATAAATAATTAATCTAGGACTGAAAAACTGAATTAGCCAATGGGGGCCAAGGAAAATTACCGAGACAAAAAATTTTCACATTTTTGCCCAAGTCAGAGGGCTCGTTATATTTGTGTAAAACACGACTAAAAAATATTCATAAATAAAAAAGTTTTTTGTAAAAATTTAAATTTTCTAAATTTAGCGCCTAATATCTGCGAAGATTTGCCGAAAATCAAAAATCAAAAGTAGCGTAGCTATGTGCCCCGTCTCCGGCTATGCCAAAATGCATCGAAAGTTAAAATCCAATGATTATTGTTAAAATTACTGCAATATTTCTAAAAACGATAGCTTCGGTGATTTCGGACATTTCGCATTGTCGCAGAACGTTCAAAATAGCTTTATCCTCTAAGTCACACCCACTTTTCCGATAAAACCGAAGAAATCGTAACGATCCGACAATCAGTTGCTGAGATCTACTCAAAACAAAAGAAGAATAATAATAATAAGAATAATAATTTTAACAAAAACAATAGTGTTTCACACAAGCTACGCAGTGTAAAACCCTAATAACTAGAACTGCGATGCAGTAATGACGGGTTTCACCGGTGCCACTTTACCCTAAACATGTTACTTCCCGTACCAATGAAACCATTAAACAGGTTTCCACATAAGCATTGCACACATCAAATAAAATGGACGCCGAATCAACAAAATCCAGCAATATCAATTCATTTTATACATTTGTTACATGTAAGTGTACTGTACTTCCGGTGATAATGAAAATGTTCAATTACTTTTATGAAATCAGAAATGACATAGGGCATCACATGGTGAAAATTGTATGTAAATCGAATAACAATTGCCACTTTTATAGACCAAAAACCTTGAAAAGTGACTTGTAGAAAATCGCCTATTTCTCTGCAACCGTACAAGTTAGAAACCATTTTCTGGTATCTGTATGATCGTATGGGTTCAATCTATTTGCTGATTGGAATCAAATATCATAATTTTAAAAACAATACAAATAAGACTCATTTGAAAAAAATATCTGTTTTGAAGGCTAAAAATACAGTTTTTGCCAAAATGACGTTACTTCCGGTGATAATGAAAATGTTAAATTAGTTCTATGAAATCATAAATGACACAAGATATCATATGGTGAAAATTTTATGAAAATCGAATAATAACTGACACTTTTATAGACCAAAAACCTTGAAAAGTGACTTAAGGAAAATCGCCCATTTCTCTGCAACCGTACAAGTTAGAAACCATTTTGTGGTATCTGTATGATCGTATGGGTTCAATCTATTTGATCAATAGAATCAAATATCATAATTTGAAAAAAATAACAAATACGAATCATTTGAATAAAATATTGTTTTTTGAAGGCTAAAATTTAAGTTTTGAGCAAATGACGTCATTTCCGGTGGCAGCGCAAGGGGTAAAATGGTTTGACATAGTCCACTATGGCATTAGGCATCCAATGGCGAAAGAAAATTGAAAATCGAATAATAATTGATTCTTTTACAGCCAAAATTACGTGAAAAGTGACTCATGCAAAATTGCCTATTTCTCGGCAACTGCTTATATTACAAACTAATTTTCACATACATTCTCTTCGTATGGATTATAGCTACAAGTTTATAAAAGTTACGTAAAAATATTTTAAAATCTGAAAAGCCTGAATGAGTTGTAAATAGGTCAATTTTACGCCTTTTTTCACCTCTTAATCCAATTTGCTAGAAAATGAAAAAGAAATTAAAAAAACTGCTTCCGACATTTTTTGCGCCTTTAAAGGACACACTCTTTGAGTCATATAATTTTTCAAAAAAATAATATTTGTTTTCAAAAAATGGTACCTAACTGTCAAAATTGTAGTTTTTGGTAAAATTATGCCACTTCCGGTGCCGACAGATAACACTTTTGGTAATAAAAAAAATGACAATTGAGACAACGAAGCATATGAACTTTGTTTTATACAAATCGAACAATAAAAAATTAAGCTAGGACTGAAAAACTGAATTAGCCAATGGAGGCCAAGGAAAATTACTGAGACAAAAATTTTTAACATTTTTGCGCAAGTCAGATGACTCTTTAATTCTGTGCACAACACGAGTAAAAAATATTCATCAATAAAAAAGTTTTTTGTAAAATTTTAAATTTCCGAAATTTGGCGCCTAATATCTTCGAATTTTTGCTGAAAATCAAAAATCGAAAGTAGCGCAGCTATGTGCCCTGTCTCCAGCTATGCCAAAATGTATCGAAAGTTAAAATCCCATGATTATTGTTAAAATTACCGCAATATTTGTAAAAACGATAACTTCGGTGATTTCGGACATTTCGCATTGTCGCAGAACGTTCAAAATAGCTTTATCCTCTAAGTCACACCCACTTTCCCAGTAAAACCGAAGAAATCGTAACGATGCGACAAGTAGTTGCTGAGATCTACTCAAAACAAAAGAAGAATAATAATAATAAGAATAATAATTTTAACAAAAACAATAGTGTTTCACACAAGCTTCGCAGTGTGAAACCCTAACTAGAACTGCGAAGCAGTAATGACGGGTTTCACCGGTGCCACGTTACCCTTGAACTTATGTCACTTCCGGTACCAATGAAACCGTTAAACAGGTTTCCACATAAGCATTGCACACATGAAATAAAATGGACGCAGAAACAACCAAATCCAGCAATCAATTCATTTGCTACATGTCAGTGATCCTGTCAAAATTACATTACTTCCGGTGATAATGAAAATGTTAAATTGGTTTATGAAATCAGAAATAGCATCATCACATGGTGAAAATTTTATGTAAATCCTATAATAATTGCCACCTTTATAGACCAAAAACCTTGAAAAATGACTTGTACAAAATCGCCTATTTCTCTGCAACCGTACAAGTTAGAAACCATTTTGAGGTATCTGTATGATCGAATGAGTTCATTCTATTTGTTGATTGGAATCAAATATCATAATTTTAAAAACATTACAAATCTGATTCATTCGAATAAAATATCTGTTTTGAAGGCTAAAAATACAGTTTTTGCCAAAATGACGTTACTTCCGGTGATAATGAAAATCTTAAATTACTTGTATGAAATCGTAAATGGCATTATGTATCACACAGTGAAAATTTCATGAAAATCGAATAATAATTGACACTTTTATTGACAAAAAACCTTAAAAAGTGACCTGTTGAAAATTGCCTATTTCTCCGCAACTGAACAAGTTAGAAACCATTTTGTGATATCTATATGATCGTAAGGGTTCATTGTATTAGTTGATTTGAATCAAATATCAAAATTTTAAACAAATAACAAATATGACTCATTTGAATAAATTACTGGTTTCGAAGGCTATAAATACAATTTTTGCCCAAATTACGTCATTTCCGGTGATATTGAAAATGTTAAATTGGTTTGACCTAGTTAAAATTGACATTACACATCAAATGGTGTCACTTTTATGAAAATCGAATAATAATTGACTCTTTTACAGGCAAACTAGCGTAAAAAGTGACTCATGCATAATTGCCCATTTCTCGGCAACTGCGCATATTACAAATTAATTTTCAAATACATTCTCTTCGTATAGATTATTGCTACGAGTTGATGAAAGTTATGAAGTAATATTTTAAAATATGAAAACGCTGGATGGGTTGTAAATAGCTTAATTTTACACCTTTTTTCACCTTTTAATCGAAATAGCCCGAAAACGGAATCGAAATTAAAAAAACTGGTCCCAACATTTTGTGCGCCTTTAAAGGGCGCACAATTTCAGTTATACCAGATTTGAAAAAAATAATATTTGCTTTCGAAAAATGGTACCTAACTGTCAAAATTGTAGTTTTTTGTCAATTTACGCCACTTCCGGTGCCGACAGATAACACTATTGGTAACAAAAAAAATGACAATTGAGACAACGGAGCATATGAACTTTGTTTTATACAAATCGAACAATAAATAATTAATCTAGGACTGAAAAACTGAATTAGCCAATGGGGGCCAAGGAAAATTACCGAGACAAAAAATTTTCACATTTTTGCCCAAGTCAGAGGACTCGTTATATTTGTGTAAAACACGACTAAAAAATATTCATAAATAAAAAAGTTTTTTGTAAAAATTTAAATTTTCTAAATTTAGCGCCTAATATCTGCGAAGATTTGCCGAAAATCAAAAATCAAAAGTAGCGTAGCTATGTGCCCCGTCTCCGGCTATGCCAAAATGCATCGAAAGTTAAAATCCAATGATTATTGTTAAAATTACTGCAATATTTCTAAAAACGATAGCTTCGGTGATTTCGGACATTTCGCATTGTCGCAGAACGTTCAAAATAGCTTTATCCTCTAAGTCACACCCACTTTTCCGATAAAACCGAAGAAATCGTAACGATCCGACAATCAGTTGCTGAGATCTACTCAAAACAAAAGAAGAATAACTAGAACTGCGAAGCAGTAATGACGGGTTTCACCGGTGCCACGTTACCCTTGAACTTATGTCACTTCCGGTACCAATGAAACCGTTAAACAGGTTTCCACATAAGCATTGCACACATGAAATAAAATGGACGCAGAAACAACCAAATCCAGCAATCAATTCATTTGCTACATGTCAGTGATCCTGTCAAAATTACATTACTTCCGGTGATAATGAAAATGTTAAATTGGTTTATGAAATCAGAAATAGCATCATCACATGTTGAAAATTTTATGTAAATCCTATAATAATTGCCACCTTTATAGACCAAAAACCTTGAAAAATGACTTGTAGAAAATCGCCTATTTCTCTGCAACCGTACAAGTTAGAAACCATTTTGAGGTATCTGTATGATCGAATGAGTTCATTCTATTTGTTGATTGGAATCAAATATCATAATTTTAAAAACATTACAAATCTGATTCATTTGAATAAAATATCTGTTTTGAAGGCTAAAAATACAGTTTTTGCCAAAATGACGTTACTTCCGGTGATAATGAAAATCTTAAATTACTTGTATGATATCGTAAATGGCATTATGTATCACACAGTGAAAATTTCATGAAAATCGAATAATAATTGACACTTTTATTGACAAAAAAACCTTAAAAAGTGACCTGTTGAAAATTGCCTATTTCTCCGCAACTGAACAAGTTAGAAACCATTTTGTGATATCTATATGATCGTAAGGGTTCATTGTATTAGTTGATTTGAATCAAATATCAAAATTTTAAACAAATAACAAATATGACTCATTTGAATAAATTACTGGTTTCGAAGGCTATAAATACAATTTTTGCCCAAATTACGTCATTTCCGGTGATATTGAAAATGTTAAATTGGTTTGACCTAGTTAAAATTGACATTACACATCAAATGGTGTCACTTTTATGAAAATCGAATAATAATTGACTCTTTTACAGGCAAACTAGCGTAAAAAGTGACTCATGCAAAATTGCCCATTTCTCGGCAACTGCGCATATTACAAATTAATTTTCACATACATTCTCTCCGTATAGATTATTGCTACGAGTTTATGAAAGTTACGAAGTAATATTTTAAAATATGAAAACGCTGGATGGGTTGTAAATAGCTTAATTTTACACCTTTTTTCACCTTTTAATCGAAATAGCCCGAAAACGGAATCGAAATTAAAAAAAATGGTCCCAACATTTTGTGCGCCTTTAAAGGGCGCACAATTTCAGTTATACCAGATTTGAAAAAAATAATATTTGCTTTCGAAAAATGGTACCTAACTGTCAAAATTGTAGTTTTTTGTCAATTTACGCCACTTCCGGTGCCGACAGATAACACTATTGGTAACAAAAAAAATGACAATTGAGACAACGGGGCATATGAACTTTGTTTTATACAAATCGAACAATAAATAATTAATCTAGGACTGAAAAACTGAATTAGCCAATGGGGGCCAAGGAAAATTACCGAGACAAAAATTTTTCACATTTTTGCCCAAGTCAGAGGACTCGTTATATTTGTGTAAAACACGATTAAAAAATATTCATAAATAAAAAAGTTTTTTGTAAAAATTTAAATTTTCTAAATTTAGCGCCTAATATCTGCGAAGATTTGCCGAAAATCAAAAATCAAAAGTAGCGTAGCTATGTGCCCCGTCTCCGGCTATGCCAAAATGCATCGAAAGTTAAAATCCAATGATTATTGTTAAAATTACTGCAATATTTCTAAAAACGATAGCTTCGGTGATTTCGGACATTTCGCATTGTCGCAGAACGTTCAAAATAGCTTTATCCTCTAAGTCACACCCACTTTTCCGATAAAACCGAAGAAATCGTAACGATCCGACAATCAGTTGCTGAGATCTACTCAAAACAAAAGAAGAATAATAATAATAAGAATAATAATTTTAACAAAAACAATAGTGTTTCACACAAGCTACGCAGTGTGAAACCCTAATAATAATAAGAACTAGAACTGCGAAGCAGTAATGACGGGTTTCACTGGTGCCACGTTACCCTTGAACTTATGTCACTTCCGGTACCAATGAAACCGTTAAACAGGTTTCCACATAAGCATTGCACACATGAAATAAAATGGACGCAGAAACAACCAAATCCAGCAATCAATTCATTTGCTACATGTCAGTGATCCTGTCAAAATTACATTACTTCCGGTGATAATGAAAATGTTAAATTGGTTTATGAAATCAGAAATAGCATCATCACATGGTGAAAATTTTATGTAAATCCTATAATAATTGCCACCTTTATAGACCAAAAACCTTGAAAAATGACTTGTAGAAAATCGCCTATTTCTCTGCAACCGTACAAGTTAGAAACCATTTTGAGGTATCTGTATGATCGAATGAGTTCATTCTATTTGTTGATTGGAATCAAATATCATAATTTTAAAAACATTACAAATCTGATTCATTTGAATAAAATATCTGTTTTGAAGGCTAAAAATACAGTTTTTGCCAAAATGACGTTACTTCCGGTGATAATGAAAATCTTAAATTACTTGTATGAAATCGTAAATGGCATTATGTATCACACAGTGAAAATTTCATGAAAATCGAATAATAATTGACACTTTTATTGACAAAAAACCTTAAAAAGTGACCTGTTGAAAATTGCCTATTTCTCCGCAACTGAACAAGTTAGAAACCATTTTGTGATATCTATATGATCGTAAGGGTTCATTGTATTAGTTGATTTGAATCAAATATCACAATTTTAAACAAATAACAAATATGACTCATTTGAATAAATTACTGGTTTCGAAGGCTATAAATACAATTTTTGCCCAAATTACGTCATTTCCGGTGATATTGAAAATGTTAAATTGGTTTGACCTAGTTAAAATTGACATTACACATCAAATGGTGTCACTTTTATGAAAATCGAATAATAATTGACTCTTTTACAGGCAAACTAGCGTAAAAAGTGACTCATGCAAAATTGCCCATTTCTCGGCAACTGCGCATATTACAAATTAATTTTCACATACATTCTCTCCGTATAGATTATTGCTACGAGTTTATGAAAGTTACGAAGTAATATTTTAAAATATGAAAACGCTGGATGGGTTGTAAATAGCTTAATTTTACACCTTTTTTCACCTTTTAATCGAAATAGCCCGAAAACGGAATCGAAATTAAAAAAAATGGTCCCAACATTTTGTGCGCCTTTAAAGGGCGCACAATTTCAGTTATACCAGATTTGAAAAAAATAATATTTGCTTTCGAAAAATGGTACCTAACTGTCAAAATTGTAGTTTTTTGTCAATTTACGCCACTTCCGGTGCCGACAGATAACACAATTGGTAACAAAAAAAATGACAATTGAGACAACGGAGCATATGAACTTTGTTTTATACAAATCGAACAATAAATAATTAATCTAGGACTGAAAAACTGAATTAGCCAATGGGGGCCAAGGAAAATTACCGAGACAAAAATTTTTCACATTTTTGCCCAAGTCAGAGGACTAGTTATATTTGTGTAAAACACGATTAAAAAATATTCATAAATAAAAAAGTTTTTTGTAAAAATTTAAATTTTCTAAATTTAGCGCTTAATATCTGCGAAGATTTGCCGAAAATCAAAAATCAAAAGTAGCGTAGCTATGTGCCCCGTCTCCGGCTATGCCAAAATGCATCGAAAGTTAAAATCCAATGATTATTGTTAAAATTACTGCAATATTTCTAAAAACGATAGCTTCGGTGATTTCGGACATTTCGCATTGTCGCAGAACGTTCAAAATAGCTTTATCCTCTAAGTCACACCCACTTTTCCGATAAAACCGAAGAAATCGTAACGATCCGACAATCAGTTGCTGAGATCTACTCAAAACAAAAGAAGAATAATAATAATAAGAACTAGAACTGCGAAGCAGTAATGACGGGTTTCACCGGTGCCACGTTACCCTTGAACTTATGTCACTTCCGGTACCAATGAAACCGTTAAACAGGTTTCCACATAAGCATTGCACACATGAAATAAAATGGACACAGAAACAACCAAATCCAGCAACCAATTCATTTGCTACATGTCAGTGATCCTGTCAAAATTACATTACTTCCGGTGATAATGAAAATGTTAAATTGGTTTATGAAATCAGAAATAGCATCATCACATGTTGAAAATTTTATGTAAATCCTATAATAATTGCCACCTTTATAGACCAAAAACCTTGAAAAATGACTTGTAGAAAATCGCCTATTTCTCTGCAACCGTACAAGTTAGAAACCAGTTTGAGGTATCTGTATGATCGAATGAGTTCATTCTATTTGTTGATTGGAATCAAATATCATAATTTTAAAAACATTACAAATCTGATTCATTTGAATAAAATATCTGTTTTGAAGGCTAAAAATACAGTTTTTGCCAAAATGACGTTACTTCCGGTGATAATGAAAATCTTAAATTACTTGTATGAAATCGTAAATGGCATTATGTATCACACAGTGAAAATTTCATGAAAATCGAATAATAATTGACACTTTTATTGACAAAAAAACCTTAAAAAGTGACCTGTTGAAAATTGCCTATTTCTCCGCAACTGAACAAGTTAGAAACCATTTTGTGATATCTATATGATCGTAAGGGTTCATTGTATTAGTTGATTTGAATCAAATATCAAAATTTTAAACAAATAACAAATATGACTCATTTGAATAAATTACTGGTTTCGAAGGCTATAAATACAATTTTTGCCCAAATTACGTCATTTCCGGTGATATTGAAAATGTTAAATTGGTTTGACCTAGTTAAAATTGACATTACACATCAAATGGTGTCACTTTTATGAAAATCGAATAATAATTGACTCTTTTACAGGCAAACTAGCGTAAAAAGTGACTCATGCAAAATTGCCCATTTCTCGGCAACTGCGCATATTACAAATTAATTTTCACATACATTCTCTCCGTATAGATTATTGCTACGAGTTTATGAAAGTTACGAAGTAATATTTTAAAATATGAAAACGCTGGATGGGTTGTAAATAGCTTAATTTTACACCTTTTTTCACCTTTTAATCGAAATAGCCCGAAAACGGAATCGAAATTAAAAAAAATGGTCCCAACATTTTGTGCGCCTTTAAAGGGCGCACAATTTCAGTTATACCAGATTTGAAAAAAATAATATTTGCTTTCGAAAAATGGTACCTAACTGTCAAAATTGTAGTTTTTTGTCAATTTACGCCACTTCCGGTGCCGACAGATAACACTATTGGTTACAATAAAAATGACAATTGAGACAACGGGGCATATGAATTTTGTTTTATACAAATCGAACAATAAATAATTAATCTAGGACTGAAAAACTGAATTAGCCAATGGGGGCCAAGGAAAATTACCGAGACAAAAAATTTTCACATTTTTGCCCAAGTCAGAGGACTCGTTATATTTGTGTAAAACACGATTAAAAAATATTCATAAATAAAAAAGTTTTTTGTAAAAATTTAAATTTTCTAAATTTAGCGCCTAATATCTGCGAAGATTTGCCGAAAATCAAAAATCAAAAGTAGCGTAGCTATGTGCCCCGTCTCCGGCTATGCCAAAATGCATCGAAAGTTAAAATCCAATGATTATTGTTAAAATTACTGCAATATTTCTAAAAACGATAGCTTCGGTGATTTCGGACATTTCGCATTGTCGCAGAACGTTCAAAATAGCTTTATCCTCTAAGTCACACCCACTTTTCCGATAAAACCGAAGAAATCGTAACGATCCGACAATCAGTTGCTGAGATCTACTCAAAACAAAAGAAGAACTAGAACTGCGAAGCAGTAATGACGGGTTTCACCGGTGCCACGTTACCCTAGAACTTATGTCACTTCCGGTACCAATGAAACCGTTAAACAGGTTTCCACATAAGCATTGCACACATAAAATAAAATGGACGCAGAAACAACCAAATCCAGCAATCAATTCATTTGCTACATGTCAGTGATCCTGTCAAAATTACATTACTTCCGGTGATAATGAAAATGTTAAATTGGTTTATGAAATCAGAAATAGCATCATCACATGGTGAAAATTTTATGTAAATCCTATAATAATTGCCACCTTTATAGACCAAAAACCTTGAAAAATGACTTGTAGAAAATCGCCTATTTCTCTGCAACCGTACAAGTTAGAAACCATTTTGAGGTATCTGTATGATCGAATGAGTTCATTCTATTTGTTGATTGGAATCAAATATCTTAATTTTAAAAACATTACAAATCTGATTCATTTGAATAAAATATCTGTTTTGAAGGCTAAAAATACAGTTTTTGCCAAAATGACGTTACTTCCGGTGATAATGAAAATCTTAAATTACTTGTATGAAATCGTAAATGGCATTATGTATCACACAGTGAAAATTTCATGAAAATCGAATAATAATTGACACTTTTATTGACAAAAAACCTTAAAAAGTGACCTGTTGAAAATTGCCTATTTCTCCGCAACTGAACAAGTTAGAAACCATTTTGTGATATCTATATGATCGTAAGGGTTCATTGTATTAGTTGATTTGAATCAAATATCAAAATTTTAAACAAATAACAAATATGACTCATTTGAATAAATTACTGGTTTCGAAGGCTATAAATACAATTTTTGCCCAAATTACGTCATTTCCGGTGATATTGAAAATGTTAAATTGGTTTGACCTAGTTAAAATTGACATTACACATCAAATGGTGTCACTTTTATGAAAATCGAATAATAATTGACTCTTTTACAGGCAAACTAGCGTAAAAAGTGACTCATGCAAAATTGCCCATTTCTCGGCAACTGCGCATATTACAAATTAATTTTCACATACATTCTCTCCGTATAGATTATTGCTACGAGTTTATGAAAGTTACGACGTAATATTTTAAAATATGAAAACGCTGGATGGGTTGTAAATAGCTTAATTTTACACCTTTTTTCACCTTTTAATCGAAATAGCCCGAAAACGGAATCGAAATTAAAAAAACTGGTCCCAACATTTTGTGCGCCTTTAAAGGGCGCACAATTTCAGTTATACCAGATTTGAAAAAAATAATATTTGCTTTCGAAAAATGGTACCTAACTGTCAAAATTGTAGTTTTTTGTCAATTTACGCCACTTCCGGTGCCGACAGATAACACTATTGGTAACAAAAAAAATGACAATTGAGACAACGGAGCATATGAACTTTGTTTTATACAAATCGAACAATAAATAATTAATCTAGGACTGAAAAACTGAATTAGCCAATGGGGGCCAAGGAAAATTACCGAGACAAAAAATTTTCACATTTTTGCCCAAGTCAGAGGACTCGTTATATTTGTGTAAAACACGACTAAAAAATATTCATAAATAAAAAAGTTTTTTGTAAAAATTTAAATTTTCTAAATTTAGCGCCTTATATCTGCGAAGATTTGCCGAAAATCAAAAATCAAAAGTAGCGTAGCTATGTGCCCCGTCTCCGGCTATGCCAAAATGCATCGAAAGTTAAAATCCAATGATTATTGTTAAAATTACTGCAATATTTCTAAAAACGATAGCTTCGGTGATTTCGGACATTTCGCATTGTCGCAGAACGTTCAAAATAGCTTTATCCTCTAAGTCACACCCACTTTTCCGATAAAACCGAAGAAATCGTAACGATGCGACAAGTAGTTGCTGAGATCTACTCAAAACAAAAGAAGAATAATAATAATAACTAGAACTGCGAAGCAGTAATGACGGGTTTCACCGGTGCCACGTTACCCTTGAACTTATGTCACTTCCGGTACCAATGAAACCGTTAAACAGGTTTCCACATAAGCATTGCACACATGAAATAAAATGGACGCAGAAACAACCAAATCCAGCAATCAATTCATTTGCTACATGTCAGTGATCCTGTCAAAATTACATTACTTCCGGTGATAATGAAAATGTTAAATTGGTTTATGAAATCAGAAATAGCATCATCACATGTTGAAAATTTTATGTAAATCCTATAATAATTGCCACCTTTATAGACCAAAAACCTTGAAAAATGACTTGTAGAAAATCGCCTATTTCTCTGCAACCGTACAAGTTAGAAACCATTTTGAGGTATCTGTATGATCGAATGAGTTCATTCTATTTGTTGATTGGAATCAAATATCATAATTTTAAAAACATTACAAATCTGATTCATTTGAATAAAATATCTGTTTTGAAGGCTAAAAATACAGTTTTTGCCAAAATGACGTTACTTCCGGTGATAATGATAATCTTAAATTACTTGTATGATATCGTAAATGGCATTATGTATCACACAGTGAAAATTTCATGAAAATCGAATAATAATTGACACTTTTTTTGACAAAAAAACCTTAAAAAGTGACCTGTTGAAAATTGCCTATTTCTCCGCAACTGAACAAGTTAGAAACCATTTTGTGATATCTATATGATCGTAAGGGTTCATTGTATTAGTTGATTTGAATCAAATATCAAAATTTTAAACAAATAACAAATATGACTCATTTGAATAAATTACTGGTTTCGAAGGCTATAAATACAATTTTTGCCCAAATTACGTCATTTCCGGTGATATTGAAAATGTTAAATTGGTTTGACCTAGTTAAAATTGACATTACACATCAAATGGTGTCACTTTTATGAAAATCGAATAATAATTGACTCTTTTACAGGCAAACTAGCGTAAAAAGTGACTCATGCAAAATTGCCCATTTCTCGGCAACTGCGCATATTACAAATTAATTTTCACATACATTCTCTCCGTATAGATTATTGCTACGAGTTTATGAAAGTTACGAAGTAATATTTTAAAATATGAAAACGCTGAATGGGTTGTAAATAGCTTAATTTTACACCTTTTTTCACCCTTTAATCGAAATAGCCCGAAAACGGAATCGAAATTAAAAAAAATGGTCCCAACATTTTGTGCGCCTTTAAAGGGCGCACAATTTCAGTTATACCAGATTTGAAAAAAATAATATTTGCTTTCGAAAAATGGTACCTAACTGTCAAAATTGTAGTTTTTTGTCAATTTACGCCACTTCCGGTGCCGACAGATAACACTATTGGTAACAAAAAAAATGACAATTGAGACAACGGGGCATATGAACTTTGTTTTATACAAATCGAACAATAAATAATTAATCTAGGACTGAAAAACTGAATTAGCCAATGGGGGCCAAGGAAAATTACCGAGACAAAAAATTTTCACATTTTTGCCCAAGTCAGAGGACTCGTTATATTTGTGTAAAACACGATTAAAAAATATTCATAAATAAAAAAGTTTTTTGTAAAAATTTAAATTTTCTAAATTTAGCGCCTAATATCTGCGAAGATTTGCCGAAAATCAAAAATCAAAAGTAGCGTAGCTATGTGCCCCGTCTCCGGCTATGCCAAAATGCATCGAAAGTTAAAATCCAATGATTATTGTTAAAATTACTGCAATATTTCTAAAAACGATAGCTTCGGTGATTTCGGACATTTCGCATTGTCGCAGAACGTTCAAAATAGCTTTATCCTCTAAGTCACACCCACTTTTCCGATAAAACCGAAGAAATCGTAACGATCCGACAATCAGTTGCTGAGATCTACTCAAAACAAAAGAAGAATAATAATAATAATAAGAATAATAATTTTAACAAAAACAATAGTGTTTCACACAAGCTACGCAGTGTGAAACCCTAATAAGAATAATAATTTTAACAAAAACAATAGTGTTTCACACAAGCTTCGCAGTGTGAAACCCTAATAATAATTTTAACAAAAACAATAGTGTTTCACACAAGCTACGCAGTGTGAAACCCTAATAATAATTTTAACAAAAACAATAGTGTTTCACACAAGCTACGCAGTGTGAAACCCTAATAACTAGAACTGCGAAGCAGTAATGACGGGTTTCACCGGTGCCACGTTACCCTTGAACTTATGTCACTTACGGTACCAATGAAACCGTTAAACAGGTTTCCACATAAGCATTGCACACATGAAATAAACAACCAAATCCAGCAATCAATTCATTTGCTACATGTCAGTGATCCTGTCAAAATTACATTACTTCCGGTGATAATGAAAATGTTAAATTGGCTTATGAAATCAGAAATAGCATCATCACATGGTGAAAATTTTATGTAAATCCTATAATAATTGCCACCTTTATAGACCAAAAACCTTGAAAAATGACTTGTAGAAAATCGCCTATTTCTCTGCAACCGTACAAGTTAGAAACCATTTTGAGGTATCTGTATGATCGAATGAGTTTATTCTATTTGTTGATTGGAATCAAATATCATAATTTAAAAAACATTACAAATCTGATTCATTTGAATAAAATATCTGTTTTGAAGGCTAAAAATACAGTTTTTGCCAAAATGACGTTACTCCCGGTGATAATGAAAATCTTATATTACTTGTATGAAATCGTAAATGGCATTATGTATCACACAGTGAAAATTTCATGAAAATCGAATAATAATTGACACTTTTATTGACAAAAAACCTTAAAAAGTGACCTGTTGAAAATTGCCTATTTCTCCGCAACTGAACAAGTTAGAAACCATTTTGTGATATCTATATGATCGTAAGGGTTCATTGTATTAGTTGATTTGAATCAAATATCAAAATTTTAAACAAATAACAAATATGACTCATTTGAATAAATTACTGGTTTCGAAGGCTATAAATACAATTTTTGCCCAAATTACGTCATTTCCGGTGATATTGAAAATGTTAAATTGGTTTGACCTAGTTTAAATTGACATTACACATCAAATGGTGTCACTTTTATGAAAATCGAATAATAATTGACTCTTTTACAGGCAAAGTAGCGTAAAAAGTGACTCATGCATAATTGCCCATTTCTCGGCAACTGCGCATATTACAAATTAATTTTCACATACATTCTCTCCGTATAGATTATTGCTACGAGTTTATGAAAGTTACGAAGTAATATTTTAAAATATGAAAACGCTGGATGGGTTGTAAATAGCTTAATTTTACACCTTTTTTCACCTTTTAATCGAAATAGCCCGAAAACGGAATCGAAATTAAAAAAACTGGTCCCAACATTTTGTGCGCCTTTAAAGGGCGCACAATTTCAGTTATACCAGATTTGAAAAAAATAATATTTGCTTTCGAAAAATGGTACCTAACTGTCAAAATTGTAGTTTTTTGTCAATTTACGCCACTTCCGGTGCCGACAGATAACACTATTGGTAACAAAAAAAATGACAATTGAGACAACGGACATATGAACTTTGTTTTATACAAATCGAACAATAAATAATTAATCTAGGACTGAAAAACTGAATTAGCCAATGGGGGCCAAGGAAAATTACCGAGACAAAAAAATTTCACATTTTTGCCCAAGTCAGAGGACTCGTTATATTTGTGTAAAACACGACTAAAAAATATTCATAAATAAAAAAGTTTTTTGTAAAAATTTAAATTTTCTAAATTTAGCGCCTAATATCTGCGAAGATTTGCCGAAAATCAAAAATCAAAAGTAGCGTAGCTATGTGCCCCGTCTCCGGCTATGCCAAAATGCATCGAAAGTTAAAATCCAATGATTATTGTTAAAATTACTGCAATATTTCTAAAAACGATAGCTTCGGTGATTTCGGACATTTCGCATTGTCGCAGAACGTTCAAAATAGCTTTATCCTCTAAGTCACACCCACTTTTCCGATAAAACCGAAGAAATCGTAACGATCCGACAATCAGTTGCTGAGATCTACTCAAAACAAAAGAAGAATAATAATAATAATAAGAACTAGAACTGCGAAGCAGTAATGACGGGTTTCACCGGTGCCACGTTACCCTTGAACTTATGTCACTTCCGGTACCAATGAAACCGTTAAACAGGTTTCCACATAAGCATTGCACACATGAAATAAAATGGACGCAGAAACAACCAAATCCAGCAATCAATTCATTTGCTACATGTCAGTGATCCTGTCAAAATTACATTACTTCCGGTGATAATGAAAATGTTAAATTGGTTTATGAAATCAGAAATAGCATGATCACATGGTGAAAATTTTATGTAAATCCTATAATAATTGCCACCTTTATAGACCAAAAACCTTGAAAAATGACTTGTAGAAAATCGCCTATTTCTCTGCAACCGTACAAGTTAGAAACCATTTTGAGGTATCTGTATGATCGAAGGAGTTCATTCTATTTGTTGATTGGAATCAAATATCATAATTTTAAAAACATTACAAATCTGATTCATTTGAATAAAATATCTGTTTTGAAGGCTAAAAATACAGTTTTTGCCAAAATGACGTTACTTCCGGTGATAATGAAAATCTTAAATTACTTGTATGAAATCGTAAATGGCATTATGTATCACACAGTGAAAATTTCATGAAAATCGAATAATAATTGAGACTTTTATTGACAAAAAACCTTAAAAAGTGACCTGTTGAAAATTGCTTATTTCTCCGCAACTGAACAAGTTAGAAACCATTTTGTGATATCTATATGATCGTAAGGGGTTATTGTATTAGTTGATTTGAATCAAATATCAAAATTTTAAACAAATAACAAATATGACTCATTTGAATAAATTACTGGTTTCGAAGGCTATAAATACAATTTTTGCCCAAATTACGTCATTTCCGGTGATATTGAAAGGGTTAATTTGGTTTGACCTAGTTAAAATTGACATTACACATCAAATGGTGTCACTTTTATGAAAATCGAATAATAATTGACTCTTTTACAGGCAAACTAGCGTAAAAAGTGACTCATGCAAAATTGCCCATTTCTCGGCAACTGCGCATATTACAAATTAATTTTCACATACATTCTCTCCGTATAGATTATTGCTACGAGTTTATGAAAGTTACGAAGTAATATTTTAAAATATGAAAACGCTGGATGGGTTGTAAATAGCTTAATTTTACACCTTTTTTCACCTTTTAATCGAAATAGCCCGAAAACGGAATCGAAATTAAAAAAACTGGTCCCAACATTTTGTGCGCCTTTAAAGGGCGCACAATTTCAGTTATACCAGATTTGAAAACAATAATATTTGCTTTCGAAAAATGGTACCTAACTGTCAAAATTGTAGTTTTTTGTCAATTTACGCCACTTCCGGTGCCGACAGATAACACTATTGGTAACAAAAAAAATGACAATTGAGACAACGGAGCATATGAACTTTGTTTTATACAAATCGAACAATAAATAATTAATCTAGGACTGAAAAACTGAATTAGCCAATGGGGGCCAAGGAAAATTACCGAGACAAAAAATTTTCACATTTTTGCCCAAGTCAGAGGGCTCGTTATATTTGTGTAAAACACGACTAAAAAATATTCATAAATAAAAAAGTTTTTTGTAAAAATTTAAATTTTCTAAATTTAGCGCCTAATATCTGCGAAGATTTGCCGAAAATCAAAAATCAAAAGTAGCGCAGCTATGTGCCCTGTCTCCAGCTATGCCAAAATGTATCGAAAGTTAAAATCCCATGATTATTGTTAAAATTACCGCAATATTTGTAAAAACGATAACTTCGGTGATTTCGGACATTTCGCATTGTCGCAGAACGTTCAAAATAGCTTTATCCTCTAAGTCACACCCACTTTCCCAGTAAAACCGAAGAAATCGTAACGATGCGACAAGTAGTTGCTGAGATCTACTCAAAACAAAAGAAGAATAATAATAATAATAAGAACTAGAACTGCGATGCAGTAATGACGGGTTTCACCGGTGCCACTTTACCCTAAACATGTTACTTCCCGTACCAATGAAACCATTAAACAGGTTTCCACATAAGCATTGCACACATCAAATAAAATGGACGCCGAATCAACAAAATCCAGCAATATCAATTCATTTTATACATTTGTTACATGTAAGTGTACTGTACTTCCGGTGATAATGAAAATGTTCAATTACTTTTATGAAATCAGAAATGACATAGGGCATCACATGGTGAAAATTGTATGTAAATCGAATAACAATTGCCACTTTTATAGACCAAAAACCTTGAAAAGTGACTTGTAGAAAATCGCCTATTTCTCTGCAACCGTACAAGTTAGAAACCATTTTCTGGTATCTGTATGATCGTATGGGTTCAATCTATTTGCTGATTGGAATCAAATATCATAATTTTAAAAACAATACAAATAAGACTCATTTGAAAAAAATATCTGTTTTGAAGGCTAAAAATACAGTTTTTGCCAAAATGACGTTACTTCCGGTGATAATGAAAATGTTAAATTAGTTCTATGAAATCATAAATGACACAAGATATCATATGGTGAAAATTTTATGAAAATCGAATAATAACTGACACTTTTATAGACCAAAAACCTTGAAAAGTGACTTAAGGAAAATCGCCCATTTCTCTGCAACCGTACAAGTTAGAAACCATTTTGTGGTATCTGTATGATCGTATGGGTTCAATCTATTTGATCAATAGAATCAAATATCATAATTTGAAAAAAATAACAAATACGAATCATTTGAATAAAATATTGTTTTTTGAAGGCTAAAATTTAAGTTTTGAGCAAATGACGTCATTTCCGGTGGCAGCGCAAGGGGTAAAATGGTTTGACATAGTCCACTATGGCATTAGGCATCCAATGGCGAAAGAAAATTGAAAATCGAATAATAATTGATTCTTTTACAGCCAAAATTACGTGAAAAGTGACTCATGCAAAATTGCCTATTTCTCGGCAACTGCTTATATTACAAACTAATTTTCACATACATTCTCTTCGTATGGATTATAGCTACAAGTTTATAAAAGTTACGTAAAAATATTTTAAAATCTGAAAAGCCTGAATGAGTTGTAAATAGGTCAATTTTACGCCTTTTTTCACCTCTTAATCCAATTTGCTAGAAAATGAAAAAGAAATTAAAAAAACTGCTTCCGACATTTTTTGCGCCTTTAAAGGACACACTCTTTGAGTCATATAATTTTTCAAAAAAATAATATTTGTTTTCAAAAAATGGTACCTAACTGTCAAAATTGTAGTTTTTGGTAAAATTATGCCACTTCCGGTGCCGACAGATAACACTTTTGGTAATAAAAAAAATGACAATTGAGACAACGAAGCATATGAACTTTGTTTTATACAAATCGAACAATAAAAAATTAAGCTAGGACTGAAAAACTGAATTAGCCAATGGAGGCCAAGGAAAATTACTGAGACAAAAAATTTTAACATTTTTGCGCAAGTCAGATGACTCTTTAATTCTGTGCACAACACGAGTAAAAAATATTCATCAATAAAAAAGTTTTTTGTAAAATTTTAAATTTCCGAAATTTGGCGCCTAATATCTTCGAATTTTTGCTGAAAATCAAAAATCGAAAGTAGCGCAGCTATGTGCCCTGTCTCCAGCTATGCCAAAATGTATCGAAAGTTAAAATCCCATGATTATTGTTAAAATTACCGCAATATTTGTAAAAACGATAACTTCGGTGATTTCGGACATTTCGCATTGTCGCAGAACGTTCAAAATAGCTTTATCCTCTAAGTCACACCCACTTTCCCAGTAAAACCGAAGAAATCGTAACGATGCGACAAGTAGTTGCTGAGATCTACTCAAAACAAAAGAAGAATAATAATAATAATAAGAATAATAATTTTAACAAAAACAATAGTGTTTCACACAAGCTTCGCAGTGTGAAACCCTAATAATAATTTTAACAAAAACAATAGTGTTTCACACAAGCTTCGCAGTGTGAAACCCTAACTAGAACTGCGAAGCAGTAATGACGGGTTTCACCGGTGCCACGTTACCCTTGAACTTATGTCACTTCCGGTACCAAAATTACATTACTTCCGGTGATAATGAAAATGTTAAATTGGTTTATGAAATCAGAAATAGCATCATCACATGGTGAAAATTTTATGTAAATCCTATAATAGTTGCCACCTTTATAGACCAAAAACCTTGAAAAATGACTTGTAGAAAATCGCCTATTTCTCTGCAACCGTACAAGTTAGAAACCATTTTGAGGTATCTGTATGATCGAATGAGTTCATTCTATTTGTTGATTGGAATCAAATATCATAATTTTAAAAACATTACAAATCTGATTCATTTGAATAAAATATCTGTTTTGAAGGCTAAAAATACAGTTTTTGCCAAAATGACGTTACTTCCGGTGATAATGAAAATCTTAAATTACTTGTATGAAATCGTAAATGGCATTAGGTATCACACAATGAAAATTTCATGAAAATCGAATAATAATTGACACTTTTATTGACAAAAAACCTTAAAAAGTGACCTGTTGAAAATTGCCTATTTCTCCGCAACTGAACAAGTTAGAAACCATTTTGTGATATCTATATGATCGTAAGGGTTCATTGTATTAGTTCATTTGAATCAAATATCAAAATTTTAAACAAATAACAAATATGACTCATTTGAATAAATTACTGGTTTCGAAGGCTATAAATACAATTTTTGCCCAAATTACGTCATTTCCGGTGATATTGAAAATGTTAAATTGGTTTGACCTAGTTAAAATTGACATTACACATCAAATGGTGTCACTTTTATGAAAATCGAATAATAATTGACTCTTTTACAGGCAAACTAGCGTAAAAAGTGACTCATGCAAAATTGCCCATTTCTCGGCAACTGCGCATATTACAAATTAATTTTCACATACATTCTCTCCGTATAGATTATTGCTACGAGTTTATGAAAGTTACGAAGTAATATTTTAAAATATGAAAACGCTGGATGGGTTGTAAATAGCTTAATTTTACACCTTTTTTCACCTTTTAATCGAAATAGCCCGAAAACGGAATCGAAATTAAAAAAACTGGTTCCAACATTTTGTGCGCCTTTAAAGGGCGCACAATTTCAGTTATACCAGATTTGAAAAAAATAATATTTGCTTTCGAAAAATGGTACCTAACTGTCAAAATTGTAGTTTTTTGTCAATTTACGCCACTTCCGGTGCCGACAGATAACACTATTGGTAACAAAAAAAATGACAATTGAGACAACGGAGCATATGAAATTTGTTTTATACAAATCGAACAATAAATAATTAATCTAGGACTGAAAAACTGAATTAGCCAATTGGGGCCAAGGAAAATTACCGAGACAAAAATTTTTCACATTTTTGCCCAAGTCAGAGGACTCGTTATATTTGTGTAAAACACGACTAAAAAATATTCATAAATAAAAAAGTTTTTTGTAAAAATTTAAATTTTCTAAATTTAGCGCCTAATATCTGCGAAGATTTGCCGAAAATCAAAAATCAAAAGTAGCGTAGCTATGTGCCCCGTCTCCGGCTATGCCAAAATGCATCGAAAGTTAAAATCCAATGATTATTGTTAAAATTACTGCAATATTTCTAAAAACGATAGCTTCGGTGATTTCGGACATTTCGCATTGTCGCAGAACGTTCAAAATAGCTTTATCCTCTAAGTCACACCCACTTTTTCAGTAAAACTGAAGAAATCGTAACGATCCGACAATCAGTTGCTGAGATCTACTCAAAACAAAAGAAGAATAATAATAATAATAAGAACTAGAACTGCGAAGCAGTAATGACGGGTTTCACCGGTGCCACGTTACCCTTGAACTTATGTCACTTCCGGTACCAATGAAACCGTTAAACAGGTTTCCACATAAGCATTGCACACATGAAATAAATGGACGCAGAAACAACCAAATCCAGCAATCAATTCATTTGCTACATGTCAGTGATCCTGTCAAAATTACATTACTTCCGGTGATAATGAAAATGTTAAATTGGTTTATGAAATCAGAAATAGCATCATCACATGTTGAAAATTTTATGTAAATCCTATAATAATTGCCACCTTTATAGACCAAAAACCTTGAAAAATGACTTGTAGAAAATCGCCTATTTCTCTGCAACCGTACAAGTTAGAAACCATTTTGAGGTATCTGTATGATCGAATGAGTTCATTCTATTTGTTGATTGGAATCAAATATCATAATTTTAAAAACATTACAAATCTGATTCATTTGAATAAAATATCTGTTTTGAAGGCTAAAAATACAGTTTTTGCCAAAATGACGTTACTTCCGGTGATAATGAAAATCTTAAATTACTTGTATGATATCGTAAATGGCATTATGTATCACACAGTGAAAATTTCATGAAAATCGAATAATAATTGACACTTTTTTTGACAAAAAAACCTTAAAAAGTGACCTGTTGAAAATTGCCTATTTCTCCGCAACTGAACAAGTTAGAAACCATTTTGTGATATCTATATGATCGTAAGGGTTCATTGTATTAGTTGATTTGAATCAAATATCAAAATTTTAAACAAATAACAAATATGACTCATTTGAATAAATTACTGGTTTCGAAGGCTATAAATACAATTTTTGCCCAAATTACGTCATTTCCGGTGATATTGAAAATGTTAAATTGGTTTGACCTAGTTAAAATTGACATTACACATCAAATGGTGTCACTTTTATGAAAATCGAATAATAATTGACTCTTTTACAGGCAAACTAGCGTAAAAAGTGACTCATGCAAAATTGCCCATTTCTCGGCAACTGCGCATATTACAAATTAATTTTCACATACATTCTCTCCGTATAGATTATTGCTACGAGTTTATGAAAGTTACGAAGTAATATTTTAAAATATGAAAACGCTGAATGGGTTGTAAATAGCTTAATTTTACACCTTTTTTCACCTTTTAATCGAAATAGCCCGAAAACGGAATCGAAATTAAAAAAAATGGTCACAACATTTTGTGCGCCTTTAAAGGGCGCACAATTTCAGTTATACCAGATTGGAACAAAATAATATTTGCTTTCGAAAAATGGTACCTAACTGTCAAAATTGTAGTTTTTTGTCAATTTACGCCACTTCCGGTGCCGACAGATAACACTATTGGTAACAAAAAAAATGACAATTGAGACAACGGGGCATATGAACTTTGTTTTATACAAATCGAACAATAAATAATTAATCTAGGACTGAAAAACTGAATTAGCCAATGGGGGCCAAGGAAAATTACCGAGACAAAAAATTTTCACATTTTTGCCCAAGTCAGAGGACTCGTTATATTTGTGTAAAACACGATTAAAAAATATTCATAAATAAAAAAGTTTTTTGTAAAAATTTAAATTTTCTAAATTTAGCGCCTAATATCTGCGAAGATTTGCCGAAAATCAAAAATCAAAAGTAGCGTAGCTATGTGCCCCGTCTCCGGCTATGCCAAAATGCATCGAAAGTTAAAATCCAATGATTATTGTTAAAATTACTGCAATATTTCTAAAAACGATAGCTTCGGTGATTTCGGACATTTCGCATTGTCGCAGAACGTTCAAAATAGCTTTATCCTCTAAGTCACACCCACTTTTCCGATAAAACCGAAGAAATCGTAACGATCCGACAATCAGTTGCTGAGATCTACTCAAAACAAAAGAAGAATAATAATAATAAGAATAATAATTTTAACAAAAACAATAGTGTTTCACACAAGCTACGCAGTGTGAAACCCTAATAATTTTAACAAAAACAATAGTGTTTCACACAAGCTACGCAGTGTGAAACCCTAATAATTTTAACAAAAACAATAGTGTTTCACACAAGCTTCGCAGTGTGAAACCCTAATAAGAATAATAATTTTAACAAAAACAATAGTGTTTCACACAAGCTACGCAGTGTGAAACCCTAATAATAATAATAATAAGAATAATAATTTTAACAAAAACAATAGTGTTTCACACAAGCTACGCAGTGTGAAACCCTAATAATTTTAACAAAAACAATAGTGTTTCACACAAGCTACGCAGTGTGAAACCCTAATAATAATTTTAACAAAAACAATAGTGTTTCACACAAGCTACGCAGTGTGAAACCCTAATAATAATTTTAACAAAAACAATAGTGTTTCACACAAGCTTCGCAGTGTGAAACCCTAATAAGAACTAGAACTGCGAAGCAGTAATGACGGGTTTCACCGGTGCCACGTTACCCTTGAACTTATGTCACTTCCGGTACCAATGAAACCGTTAAACAGGTTTCCACATAAGCATTGCACACATGAAATAAAATGGACGCAGAAACAACCAAATCCAGCAATCAATTCATTTGCTACATGTCAGTGATCCTGTCAAAATTACATTACTTCCGGTGATAATGAAAATGTTAAATTGGTTTATGAAATCAGAAATAGCATCATCACATGTTGAAAATTTTATGTAAATCCTATAATAATTGCCACCTTTATAGACCAAAAACCTTGAAAAATGACTTGTAGAAAATCGCCTATTTCTCTGCAACCGTACAAGTTAGAAACCATTTTGAGGTATCTGTATGATCGAATGAGTTCATTCTATTTGTTGATTGGAATCAAATATCATAATTTTAAAAACATTACAAATCTGATTCATTTGAATAAAATATCTGTTTTGAAGGCTAAAAATACAGTTTTTGCCAAAATGTCGTTACTTCCGGTGATAATGAAAATCTTAAATTACTTGTATGATATCGTAAATGGCATTATGTATCACACAGTGAAAATTTCATGAAAATCGAATAATAATTGACACTTTTTTTGACAAAAAAACCTTAAAAAGTGACCTGTTGAAAATTGCCTATTTCTCCGCAACTGAACAAGTTAGAAACCATTTTGTGATATTTATATGATCGTAAGGGTTCATTGTATTAGTTGATTTGAATCAAATATCAAAATTTTAAACAAATAACAAATATGACTCATTTGAATAAATTACTGGTTTCGAAGGCTATAAATACAATTTTTGCCCAAATTACGTCATTTCCGGTGATATTGAAAATGTTAAATTGGTTTGACCTAGTTAAAATTGACATTACACATCAAATGGTGTCACTTTTATGAAAATCGAATAATAATTGACTCTTTTACAGGCAAACTAGCGTAAAAAGTGACTCATGCAAAATTGCCCATTTCTCGGCAACTGCGCATATTACAAATTAATTTTCACATACATTCTCTCCGTATAGATTATTGCTACGAGTTTATGAAAGTTACGAAGTAATATTTTAAAATATGAAAACGCTGAATGGGTTGTAAATAGCTTAATTTTACACCTTTTTTCACCTTTTAATCGAAATAGCCCGAAAACGGAATCGAAATTAAAAAAAATGGTCCCAACATTTTGTGCGCCTTTAAAGGGCGCACAATTTCAGTTATACCAGATTTGAAAAAAATAATATTTGCTTTCGAAAAATGGTACCTAACTGTCAAAATTGTAGTTTTTTGTCAATTTACGCCACTTCCGGTGCCGACAGATAACACTATTGGTAACAAAAAAAATGACAATTGAGACAACGGGGCATATGAACTTTGTTTTATACAAATCGAACAATAAATAATTAATCTAGGACTGAAAAACTGAATTAGCCAATGGGGGCCAAGGAAAATTACCGAGACAAAAAATTTTCACATTTTTGCCCAAGTCAGAGGACTCGTTATATTTGTGTAAAACACGATTAAAAAATATTCATAAATAAAAAAGTTTTTTGTAAAAATTTAAATTTTCTAAATTTAGCGCCTAATATCTGCGAAGATTTGCCGAAAATCAAAAATCAAAAGTAGCGTAGCTATGTGCCCCGTCTCCGGCTATGCCAAAATGCATCGAAAGTTAAAATCCAATGATTATTGTTAAAATTACTGCAATATTTCTAAAAACGATAGCTTCGGTGATTTCGGACATTTCGCATTGTCGCAGAACGTTCAAAATAGCTTTATCCTCTAAGTCACACCCACTTTTCCGATAAAACCGAAGAAATCGTAACGATCCGACAATCAGTTGCTGAGATCTACTCAAAACAAAAGAAGAATAATAATAATAACTAGAACTGCGAAGCAGTAATGACGGGTTTCACCGGTGCCACGTTACCCTTGAACTTATGTCACTTCCGGTACCAATGAAACCGTTAAACAGGTTTCCACATAAGCATTGCACACATGAAATAAAATGGACGCAGAAACAACCAAATCCAGCAATCAATTCATTTGCTACATGTCAGTGATCCTGTCAAAATTACATTACTTCCGGTGATAATGAAAATGTTAAATTGGTTTATGAAATCAGAAATAGCATCATCACATGGTGAAAATTTTATGTAAATCCTATAATAATTGCCACCTTTATAGACCAAAAACCTTGAAAAATGACTTGTAGAAAATCGCCTATTTCTCTGCAACCGTACAAGTTAGAAACCATTTTGAGGTATCTGTATGATCGAATGAGTTCATTCTATTTGTTGATTGGAATCAAATATCATAATTTTAAAAACATTACAAATCTGATTCATTCGAATAAAATATCTGTTTTGAAGGCTAAAAATACAGTTTTTGCCAAAATGACGTTACTTCCGGTGATAATGAAAATCTTAAATTACTTGTATGAAATCGTAAATGGCATTATGTATCACACAGTGAAAATTTCATGAAAATCGAATAATAATTGACACTTTTATTGACAAAAAACCTTAAAAAGTGACCTGTTGAAAATTGCCTATTTCTCCGCAACTGAATAAGTTAGAAACCATTTTGTGATATCTATATGATCGTAAGGGTTCATTGTATTAGTTGATTTGAATCAAATATCAAAATTTTAAACAAATAACAAATATGACTCATTTGAATAAATTACTGGTTTCGAAGGCTATAAATACAATTTTTGCCCAAATTACGTCATTTCCGGTGATATTGAAAATGTTAAATTGGTTTGACCTAGTTAAAATTGACATTACACATCAAATGGTGTCACTTTTATGAAAATCGAATAATAATTGACTCTTTTACAGGCAAACTAGCGTAAAAAGTGACTCATGCATAATTGCCCATTTCTCGGCAACTGCGCATATTACAAATTAATTTTCAAATACATTCTCTTCGTATAGATTATTGCTACGAGTTTATGAAAGTTATGAAGTAATATTTTAAAATATGAAAACGCTGGATGGGTTGTAAATAGCTTAATTTTACACCTTTTTTCACCTTTTAATCGAAATAGCCCGAAAACGGAATCGAAATTAAAAAAAATGGTCCCAACATTTTGTGCGCCTTTAAAGGGCGCACAATTTCAGTTATACCAGATTTGAAAAAAATAATATTTGCTTTCGAAAAATGGTACCTAACTGTCAAAATTGTAGTTTTTTGTCAATTTACGCCACTTCCGGTGCCGACAGATAACACTATTGGTAACCAAAAAAATGACAATTGAGACAACGGAGCATATGAACTTTGTTTTATACAAATCGAACAATAAATAATTAATCTAGGACTGAAAAACTGAATTAGCCAATGGGGGCCAAGGAAAATTACCGAGACAAAAAATTTTCACATTTTTGCCCAAGTCAGAGGACTCGTTATATTTGTGTAAAACACGACTAAAAAATATTCATAAATAAAAAAGTTTTTTGTAAAAATTTAAATTTTCTAAATTTAGCGCCTAATATCTGCGAAGATTTGCCGAAAATCAAAAATCAAAAGTAGCGTAGCTATGTGCCCCGTCTCCGGCTATGCCAAAATGCATCGAAAGTTAAAATCCAATGATTATTGTTAAAATTACTGCAATATTTCTAAAAACGATAGCTTCGGTGATTTCGGACATTTCGCATTGTCGCAGAACGTTCAAAATAGCTTTATCCTCTAAGTCACACCCACTTTTCCGCTAAAACCGAAGAAATCGTAACGATCCGACAATCAGTTGCTGAGATCTACTCAAAACAAAAGAAGAATAATAATAATAAGAATAATAATTTTAACAAAAACAATAGTGTTTCACACAAGCTACGCAGTGTGAAACCCTAATAAGAACTAGAACTGCGAAGCAGTAATGACGGGTTTCACCGGTGCCACGTTACCCTTGAACTTATGTCACTTCCGGTACCAATGAAACCGTTAAACAGGTTTCCACATAAGCATTGCACACATGAAATAAAATGGACGCAGAAACAACCAAATCCAGCAATCAATTCATTTGCTACATGTCAGTGATCCTGTCAAAATTACATTACTTCCGGTGATAATGAAAATGTTAAATTGGTTTATGAAATCAGAAATAGCATGATCACATGGTGAAAATTTTATGTAAATCCTATAATAATTGCCACCTTTATAGACCAAAAACCTTGAAAAATGACTTGTAGAAAATCGCCTATTTCTCTGCAACCGTACAAGTTAGAAACCATTTTGAGGTATCTGTATGATCGAAGGAGTTCATTCTATTTGTTGATTGGAATCAAATATCATAATTTTAAAAACATTACAAATCTGATTCATTTGAATAAAATATCTGTTTTGAAGGCTAAAAATACAGTTTTTGCCAAAATGACGTTACTTCCGGTGATAATGAAAATCTGAAATTACTTGTATGAAATCGTAAATGGCATTATGTATCACACAGTGAAAATTTCATGAAAATCGAATAATAATTGAGACTTTTATTGACAAAAAACCTTAAAAAGTGACCTGTTGAAAATTGCTTATTTCTCCGCAACTGAACAAGTTAGAAACCATTTTGTGATATCTATATGATCGTAAGGGGTTATTGTATTAGTTCATTTGAATCAAATATCAAAATTTTAAACAAATAACAAATATGACTCATTTGAATAAATTACTGGTTTCGAAGGCTATAAATACAATTTTTGCCCAAATTACGTCATTTCCGGTGATATTGAAAGGGTTAATTTGGTTTGACCTAGTTAAAATTGACATTACACATCAAATGGTGTCACTTTTATGAAAATCGAATAATAATTGACTCTTTTACAGGCAAACTAGCGTAAAAAGTGACTCATGCAAAATTGCCCATTTCTCGGCAACTGCGCATATTACAAATTAATTTTCACATACATTCTCTCCGTATAGATTATTGCTACGAGTTTATGAAAGTTACGAAGTAATATTTTAAAATATGAAAACGCTGGATGGGTTGTAAATAGCTTAATTTTACACCTTTTTTCACCTTTTAATCGAAATAGCCCGAAAACGGAATCGAAATTAAAAAAACTGGTCCCAACATTTTGTGCGCCTTTAAAGGGCGCACAATTTCAGTTATACCAGATTTGAAAACAATAATATTTGCTTTCGAAAAATGGTACCTAACTGTCAAAATTGTAGTTTTTTGTCAATTTACGCCACTTCCGGTGCCGACAGATAACACTATTGGTAACAAAAAAAATGACAATTGAGACAACGGAGCATATGGACTTTGTTTTATACAAATCGAACAATAAATAATTAATCTAGGACTGAAAAACTGAATTAGCCAATGGGGGCCAAGGAAAATTACCGAGACAAAAAAATTTCACATTTTTGCCCAAGTCAGAGGGCTCGTTATATTTGTGTAAAACACGACTAAAAAATATTCATAAATAAAAAAGTTTTTTGTAAAAATTTAAATTTTCTAAATTTAGCGCCTAATATCTGCGAAGATTTGCCGAAAATCAAAAATCAAAAGTAGCGCAGCTATGTGCCCTGTCTCCAGCTATGCCAAAATGTATCGAAAGTTAAAATCCCATGATTATTGTTAAAATTACCGCAATATTTGTAAAAACGATAACTTCGGTGATTTCGGACATTTCGCATTGTCGCAGAACGTTCAAAATAGCTTTATCCTCTAAGTCACACCCACTTTCCCAGTAAAACCGAAGAAATCGTAACGATGCGACAAGTAGTTGCTGAGATCTACTCAAAACAAAAGAAGAATAATAATAATAACTAGAACTGCGAAGCAGTAATGACGGGTTTCACCGGTGCCACGTTACCCTTGAACTTATGTCACTTCCGGTACCAATGAAACCGTTAAACAGGTTTCCACATAAGCATTGCACACATGAAATAAAATGGACGCAGAAACAACCAAATCCAGCAATCAATTCATTTGCTACATGTCAGTGATCCTGTCAAAATTACATTACTTCCGGTGATAATGAAAATGTTAAATTGGTTTATGAAATCAGAAATAGCATCATCACATGGTGAAAATTTTATGTAAATCCTATAATAATTGCCACCTTTATAGACCAAAAACCTTGAAAAATGACTTGTAGAAAATCGCCTATTTCTCTGCAACCGTACAAGTTAGAAACCATTTTGAGGTATCTGTATGATCGAATGAGTTCATTCTATTTGTTGATTGGAATCAAATATCATAATTTTAAAAACATTACAAATCTGATTCAGTTGAATAAAATATATGTTTTGAAGGCTAAAAATACAGTTTTTGCCAAAATGACGTTACTTACGGTGATAATGAAAATCTTAAATTACTTGTATGAAATCGTAAATGGCATTATGTATCACACAGTGAAAATTTCATGAAAATCGAATAATAATTGACACTTTTATTGACAAAAAACCTTAAAAAGTGACCTGTTGAAAATTGCCTATTTCTCCGCAACTGAACAAGTTAGAAACTATTTTGTGATATCTATATGATCGTAAGGGTTCATTGTATTAGTTGATTTGAATCAAATATCAAAATTTTAAACAAATAACAAATATGACTCATTTGAATAAATTACTGGTTTCGAAGGCTATAAATACAATTTTTGCCCAAATTACGTCATTTCCGGTGATATTGAAAATGTTAAATTGGTTTGACCTAGTTAAAATTGACATTACACATCAAATGGTGTCACTTTTATGAAAATCGAATAATAATTGACTCTTTTACATCCAAACTAGCGTAAAAAGTGACTCATGCATAATTGCCCATTTCTCGGCAACTGCGCATATAACAAATTAATTTTCACATACATTCTCTCCGTATAGATTATTGCTACGAGTTTATGAAAGTTACGAAGTAATATTTTAAAATATGAAAACGCTGGATGGGTTGTAAATAGCTTAATTTTACACCTTTTTTCACCTTTTAATCGAAATAGCCCGAAAACGGAATCGAAATTAAAAAAACTGGTTCCAACATTTTGTGCGCCTTTAAAGGGCGCACAATTTCAGTTATACCAGATTTGAAAAAAATAATATTTGCTTTCGAAAAATGGTACCTAACTGTCAAAATTGTAGTTTTTTGTCAATTTACGCCACTTCCGGTGCCGACAGATAACACTATTGGTAACAAAAAAAATGACAATTGAGACAACGGAGCATATGAACTTTGTTTTATACAAATCGAACAATAAATAATTAATCTAGGACTGAAAAACTGAATTAGCCAATTGGGGCCAAGGAAAATTACCGAGACAAAAATTTTTCACATTTTTGCCCAAGTCAGAGGACTCGTTATATTTGTGTAAAACACGACTAAAGAATATTCATAAATAAAAAAGTTTTTTGTAAAAATTTAAATTTTCTAAATTTAGCGCCTAATATCTGCGAAGATTTGCCGAAAATCAAAAATCAAAAGTAGCGTAGCTATGTGCCCCGTCTCCGGCTATGCCAAAATGCATCGAAAGTTAAAATCCAATGATTATTGTTAAAATTACTGCAATATTTCTAAAAACGATAGCTTCGGTGATTTCGGACATTTCGCATTGTCGCAGAACGTTCAAAATAGCTTTATCCTCTAAGTCACACCCACTTTTTCAGTAAAACTGAAGAAATCGTAACGATCCGACAATCAGTTGCTGAGATCTACTCAAAACAAAAGAATAATAATAATAATAATAAGAACTAGAACTGCGAAGCAGTAATGACGGGTTTCACCAGTGCCACGTTACCCTTGAACTTATGTCACTTCCGGTACCAATGAAACCGTTAAACAGGTTTCCACATAAGCATTGCACACATGAAATAAAATGGACGCAGAAACAACCAAATCCAGCAATCAATTCATTTGCTACATGTCAGTGATCCTGTCAAAATTACATTACTTCCGGTGATAATGAAAATGTTAAATTGGTTTATGAAATCAGAAATAGCATGATCACATGGTGAAAATTTTATGTAAATCCTATAATAATTGCCACCTTTATAGACCAAAAACCTTGAAAAATGACTTGTAGAAAATCGCCTATTTCTCTGCAACCGTACAAGTTAGAAACCATTTTGAGGTATCTGTATGATCGAAGGAGTTCATTCTATTTGTTGATTGGAATCAAATATCATAATTTTAAAAACATTACAAATCTGATTCATTTGAATAAAATATCTGTTTTGAAGGCTAAAAATACAGTTTTTGCCAAAATGACGTTACTTCCGGTGATAATGAAAATCTGAAATTACTTGTATGAAATCGTAAATGGCATTATGTTTCACACAGTGAAAATTTCATGAAAATCGAATAATAATTGAGACTTTTATTGACAAAAAAACTTAAAAAGTGACCTGTTGAAAATTGCTTATTTCTCCGCAACTGAACAAGTTAGAAACCATTTTGTGATATCTATATGATCGTAAGGGGTCATTGTATTAGTTGATTTGAATCAAATATCAAAATTTTAAACAAATAACAAATATGACTCATTTGAATAAATTACTGGTTTCGAAGGCTATAAATACAATTTTTGCCCAAATTACGTCATTTCCGGTGATATTGAAAGGGTTAATTTGGTTTGACCTAGTTAAAATTGACATTACACATCAAATGGTGTCACTTTTATGAAAATCGAATAATAATTGACTCTTTTACAGGCAAACTAGCGTAAAAAGTGACTCATGCAAAATTGCCCATTTCTCGGCAACTGCGCATATTACAAATTAATTTTCACATACATTCTCTCCGTATAGATTATTGCTACGAGTTTATGAAAGTTACGAAGTAATATTTTAAAATATGAAAACGCTGGATGGGTTGTAAATAGCTTAATTTTACACCTTTTTTCACCTATTAATCGAAATATCCCGAAACCGGAATCGAAATTAAAAAAACTGGTCCCAACATTTTGTGCGCCATTAAAGGGCGCACAATTTCAGTTATACCAGATTTGAAAACAATAATATTTGCTTTCGAAAAATGGTACCTAACTGTCAAAATTGTAGTTTTTTGTCAATTTACGCCACTTCCGGTGCCGACAGATAACACTATTGGTAACAAAAAAAATGACAATTGAGACAACGGAGCATATGAACTTTGTTTTATACAAATCGAACAATAAATAATTAATCTAGGACTGAAAAACTGAATTAGCCAATGGGGGCCAAGGAAAATTACCGAGACAAAAAATTTTCACATTTTTGCCCAAGTCAGAGGGCTCGTTATATTTGTGTAAAACACGACTAAAAAATATTCATAAATAAAAAAGTTTTTTGTAAAAATTTAAATTTTCTAAATTTAGCGCCTAATATCTGCGAAGATTTGCCGAAAATCAAAAATCAAAAGTAGCGCAGCTATGTGCCCTGTCTCCAGCTATGCCAAAATGTATCGAAAGTTAAAATCCCATGATTATTGTTAAAATTACCGCAATATTTGTAAAAACGATAACTTCGGTGATTTCGGACATTTCGCATTGTCGCAGAACGTTCAAAATAGCTTTATCCTCTAAGTCACACCCACTTTCCCAGTAAAACCGAAGAAATCGTAACGATGCGACAAGTAGTTGCTGAGATCTACTCAAAACAAAAGAAGAATAATAATAATAATAAGAACTAGAACTGCGAAGCAGTAATGACGGGTTTCACCGGTGCCACGTTACCCTTGAACTTATGTCACTTCCGGTACCAATGAAACCGTTAAACAGGTTTCCACATAAGCATTGCACACATGAAATAAAATGGACGCAGAAACAGCCAAATCCAGCAATCAATTCATTTGCTACATGTCAGTGATCCTGTCAAAATTACATTACTTCCGGTGATAATGAAAATGTTAAATTGGTTTATGAAATCAGAAATAGCATCATCACATGTTGAAAATTTTATGTAAATCCTATAATAATTGCCACCTTTATAGACCAAAAACCTTGAAAAATGACTTGTAGAAAATCGCCTATTTCTCTGCAACCGTACAAGTTAGAAACCATTTTGAGGTATCTGTATGATCGAATGAGTTCATTCTATTTGTTGATTGGAATCAAATATCATAATTTTAAAAACATTACAAATCTGATTCATTTGAATAAAATATCTGTTTTGAAGGCTAAAAATACAGTTTTTGCCAAAATGACGTTACTTCCGGTGATAATGAAAATCTTAAATTACTTGTATGATATCGTAAATGGCATTATGTATCACACAGTGAAAATTTCATGAAAATCGAATAATAATTGACACTTTTTTTGACAAAAAAACCTTAAAAAGTGACCTGTTGAAAATTACCTATTTCTCCGCAACTGAACAAGTTAGAAACCATTTTGTGATATCTATATGATCGTAAGGGTTCATTGTATTAGTTGATTTGAATCAAATATCAAAATTTTAAACAAATAACAAATATGACTCATTTGAATAAATTACTGGTTTCGAAGGCTATAAATACAATTTTTGCCCAAATTACGTCATTTCCGGTGATATTGAAAATGTTAAATTGGTTTGACCTAGTTAAAATTGACATTACACATCAAATGGTGTCACTTTTATGAAAATCGAATAATAATTGACTCTTTTACAGCCAAACTAGCGTAAAAAGTGACTCATGCAAAATTGCCCATTTCTCGGCAACTGCGCATATTACAAATTAATTTTCACATACATTCTCTCCGTATAGATTATTGCTACGAGTTTATGAAAGTTACGAAGTAATATTTTAAAATATGAAAACGCTGAATGGGTTGTAAATAGCTTAATTTTACACCTTTTTTCACCTTTTAATCGAAATAGCCCGAAAACGGAATCGAAATTAAAAAAAATGGTCCCAACATTTTGTGCGCCTTTAAAGGGCGCACAATTTCAGTTATACCAGATTTGAAAAAAATAATATTTGCTTTCGAAAAATGGTACCTAACTGTCAAAATTGTAGTTTTTTGTCAATTTACGCCACTTCCGGTGCCGACAGATAACACTATTGGTAACAAAAAAAATGACAATTGAGACAACGGGGCATATGAACTTTGTTTTATACAAATCGAACAATAAATAATTAATCTAGGACTGAAAAACTGAATTAGCCAATGGGGGCCAAGGAAAATTACCGAGACAAAAAATTTTCACATTTTTGCCCAAGTCAGAGGACTCGTTATATTTGTGTAAAACACGATTAAAAAATATTTATAAATAAAAAAGTTTTTTGTAAAAATTTAAATTTTCTAAATTTAGCGCCTAATATCTGCGAAGATTTGCCGAAAATCAAAAATCAAAAGTAGCGTAGCTATGTGCCCCGTCTCCGGCTATGCCAAAATGCATCGAAAGTTAAAATCCAATGATTATTGTTAAAATTACTGCAATATTTCTAAAAACGATAGCTTCGGTGATTTCGGACATTTCGCATTGTCGCAGAACGTTCAAAATAGCTTTATCCTCTAAGTCACACCCACTTTTCCGATAAAACCGAAGAAATCGTAACGATCCGACAATCAGTTGCTGAGATCTACTCAAAACAAAAGAAGAATAATAATAATAAGAATAATAATTTTAACAAAAACAATAGTGTTTCACACAAGCTACGCAGTGTGAAACCCTAATAATAATTTTAACAAAAACAATAGTGTTTCACACAAGCTTCGCAGTGTGAAACCCTAACTAGAACTGCGAAGCAGTAATGACGGGTTTCACCGGTGCCACGTTACCCTTGAACTTATGTCACTTCCGGTACCAATGAAACCGTTAAACAGGTTTCCACATAAGCATTGCACACATGAAATAAAATGGACGCAGAAACAACCAAATCCAGCAATCAATTCATTTTCTACATGTCAGTGATCCTGTCAAAATTACATTACTTCCGGTGATAATGAAAATGTTAAATTGGTTTATGAAATCAGAAATAGCATCATCACATGTTGAAAATTTTATGTAAATCCTATAATAATTGCCACCTTTATAGACCAAAAACCTTGAAAAATGACTTGTAGAAAATCGCCTATTTCTCTGCAACCGTACAAGTTAGAAACCATTTTGAGGTATCTGTATGATCGAATGAGTTCATTCTATTTGTTGATTGGAATCAAATATCATAATTTTAAAAACATTACAAATCTGATTCATTTGAATAAAATATCTGTTTTGAAGGCTAAAAATACAGTTTTTGCCAAAATGACGTTACTTCCGGTGATAATGAAAATCTTAAATTACTTGTATGATATCGTAAATGGCATTATGTATCACACAGTGAAAATTTCATGAAAATCGAATAATAATTGACACTTTTATTGACAAAAAAACCTTAAAAAGTGACCTGTTGAAAATTGCCTATTTCTCCGCAACTGAACAAGTTAGAAACCATTTTGTGATATCTATATGATCGTAAGGGTTCATTGTATTAGTTGATTTGAATCAAATATCAAAATTTTAAACAAATAACAAATATGACTCATTTGAATAAATTACTGGTTTCGAAGGCTATAAATACAATTTTTGCCCAAATTACGTCATTTCCGGTGATATTGAAAATGTTAAATTGGTTTGACCTAGTTAAAATTGACATTACACATCAAATGGTGTCACTTTTATGAAAATCGAATAATAATTGACTCTTTTACAGGCAAACTAGCGTAAAAAGTGACTCATGCAAAATTGCCCATTTCTCGGCAACTGCGCATATTACAAATTAATTTTCACATACATTCTCTCCGTATAGATTATTGCTACGAGTTTATGAAAGTTACGAAGTAATATTTTAAAATATGAAAACGCTGGATGGGTTGTAAATAGCTTAATTTTACACCTTTTTTCACCTTTTAATCGAAATAGCCCGAAAACGGAATCGAAATTAAAAAAAATGGTCCCAACATTTTGTGCGCCTTTAAAGGGCGCACAATTTCAGTTATACCAGATTTGAAAAAAATAATATTTGCTTTCGAAAAATGGTACCTAACTGTCAAAATTGTAGTTTTTTGTCAATTTACGCCACTTCCGGTGCCGACAGATAACACTATTGGTAACAAAAAAAATGACAATTGAGACAACGGGGCATATGAACTTTGTTTTATACAAATCGAACAATAAATAATTAATCTAGGACTGAAAAACTGAATTAGCCAATGGGGGCCAAGGAAAATTACCGAGACAAAAAATTTTCACATTTTTGCCCAAGTCAGAGGACTCGTTATATTTGTGTAAAACACGATTAAAAAATATTCATAAATAAAAAAGTTTTTTGTAAAAATTTAAATTTTCTAAATTTAGCGCCTAATATCTGCGAAGATTTGCCGAAAATCAAAAATCAAAAGTAGCGTAGCTATGTGCCCCGTCTCCGGCTATGCCAAAATGCATCGAAAGTTAAAATCCAATGATTATTGTTAAAATTACTGCAATATTTCTAAAAACGATAGCTTCGGTGATTTCGGACATTTCGCATTGTCGCAGAACGTTCAAAATAGCTTTATCCTCTAAGTCACACCCACTTTTCCGATAAAACCGAAGAAATCGTAACGATCCGACAATCAGTTGCTGAGATCTACTCAAAACAAAAGAAGAATAATAATAATAAGAATAACTAGAACTGCGAAGCAGTAATGACGGGTTTCACCGGTGCCACGTTACCCTTGAACTTATGTCACTTCCGGTACCAATGAAACCGTTAAACAGGTTTCCACATAAGCATTGCACACATGAAATAAAATGGACGCAGAAACAACCAAATCCAGCAATCAATTCATTTGCTACATGTCAGTGATCCTGTCAAAATTACATTACTTCCGGTGATAATGAAAATGTTAAATTGGTTTATGAAATCAGAAATAGCATCATCACATGTTGAAAATTTTATGTAAATCCTATAATAATTGCCACCTTTATAGACCAAAAACCTTGAAAAATGACTTGTAGAAAATCGCCTATTTCTCTGCAACCGTACAAGTTAGAAACCATTTTGAGGTATCTGTATGATCGAATGAGTTCATTCTATTTGTTGATTGGAATCAAATATCATAATTTTAAAAACATTACAAATCTGATTCATTTGAATAAAATATCTGTTTTGAAGGCTAAAAATACAGTTTTTGCCAAAATGACGTTACTTCCGGTGATAATGAAAATCTTAAATTACTTGTATGATATCGTAAATGGCATTATGTATCACACAGTGAAAATTTCATGAAAATCGAATAATAATTGACACTTTTATTGACAAAAAAACCTTAAAAAGTGACCTGTTGAAAATTGCCTATTTCTCCGCAACTGAACAAGTTAGAAACCATTTTGTGATATCTATATGATCGTAAGGGTTCATTGTATTAGTTGATTTGAATCAAATATCAAAATTTTAAACAAATAACAAATATGACTCATTTGAATAAATTACTGGTTTCGAAGGCTATAAATACAATTTTTGCCCAAATTACGTCATTTCCGGTGATATTGAAAATGTTAAATTGGTTTGACCTAGTTAAAATTGACATTACACATCAAATGGTGTCACTTTTATGAAAATCGAATAATAATTGACTCTTTTACAGGCAAACTAGCGTAAAAAGTGACTCATGCAAAATTGCCCATTTCTCGGCAACTGCGCATATTACAAATTAATTTTCACATACATTCTCTCCGTATAGATTATTGCTACGAGTTTATGAAAGTTACGAAGTAATATTTTAAAATATGAAAACGCTGGATGGGTTGTAAATAGCTTAATTTTACACCTTTTTTTCACCTTTTAATCGAAATAGCCCGAAAACGGAATCGAAATTAAAAAAAATGGTCCCAACATTTTGTGCGCCTTTAAAGGGCGCACAATTTCAGTTATACCAGATTTGAAAAAAATAATATTTGCTTTCGAAAAATGGTACCTAACTGTCAAAATTGTAGTTTTTTGTCAATTTACGCCACTTCCGGTGCCGACAGATAACACTATTGGTAACAAAAAAAATGACAATTGAGACAACGGGGCATATGAACTTTGTTTTATACAAATCGAACAATAAATAATTAATCTAGGACTGAAAAACTGAATTAGCCAATGGGGGCCAAGGAAAATTACCGAGACAAAAAATTTTCACATTTTTGCCCAAGTCAGAGGACTCGTTATATTTGTGTAAAACACGATTAAAAAATATTCATAAATAAAAAAGTTTTTTGTAAAAATTTAAATTTTCTAAATTTAGCGCCTAATATCTGCGAAGATTTGCCGAAAATCAAAAATCAAAAGTAGCGTAGCTATGTGCCCCGTCTCCGGCTATGCCAAAATGCATCGAAAGTTAAAATCCAATGATTATTGTTAAAATTACTGCAATATTTCTAAAAACGATAGCTTCGGTGATTTCGGACATTTCGCATTGTCGCAGAACGTTCAAAATAGCTTTATCCTCTAAGTCACACCCACTTTTCCGATAAAACCGAAGAAATCGTAACGATCCGACAATCAGTTGCTGAGATCTACTCAAAACAAAAGAAGAATAATAATAATAAGAACTAGAACTGCGATGCAGTAATGACGGGTTTCACCGGTGCCACTTTACCCTAAACATGTTACTTCCCGTACCAATGAAACCATTAAACAGGTTTCCACATAAGCATTGCACACATCAAATAAAATGGACGCCGAATCAACAAAATCCAGCAATATCAATTCATTTTATACATTTGTTACATGTAAGTGTACTGTACTTCCGGTGATAATGAAAATGTTCAATTACTTTTATGAAATCAGAAATGACATAGGGCATCACATGGTGAAATTTGTATGTAAATCGAATAACAATTGCCACTTTTATAGACCAAAAACCTTGAAAAGTGACTTGTAGAAAATCGCCTATTTCTCTGCAACCGTACAAGTTAGAAACCATTTTCTGGTATCTGTATGATCGTATGGGTTCAATCTATTTGCTGATTGGAATCAAATATCATAATTTTAAAAACAATACAAATAAGACTCATTTGAAAAAAATATCTGTTTTGAAGGCTAAAAATACAGTTTTTGCCAAAATGACGTTACTTCCGGTGATAATGAAAATGTTAAATTAGTTCTATGAAATCATAAATGACACAAGATATCATATGGTGAAAATTTTATGAAAATCGAATAATAACTGACACTTTTATAGACCAAAAACCTTGAAAAGTGACTTAAGGAAAATCGCCCATTTCTCTGCAACCGTACAAGTTAGAAACCATTTTGTGGTATCTGTATGATCGTATGGGTTCAATCTATTTGATCAATAGAATCAAATATCATAATTTGAAAAAAATAACAAATACGAATCATTTGAATAAAATATTGTTTTTTGAAGGCTAAAATTTAAGTTTTGAGCAAATGACGTCATTTCCGGTGGCAGCGCAAGGGGTAAAATGGTTTGACATAGTCCACTATGGCATTAGGCATCCAATGGCGAAAGAAAATTGAAAATCGAATAATAATTGATTCTTTTACAGCCAAAATTACGTGAAAAGTGACTCATGCAAAATTGCCTATTTCTCGGCAACTGCTTATATTACAAACTAATTTTCACATACATTCTCTTCGTATGGATTATAGCTACAAGTTTATAAAAGTTACGTAAAAATATTTTAAAATCTGAAAAGCCTGAATGAGTTGTAAATAGGTCAATTTTACGCCTTTTTTCACCTCTTAATCCAATTTGCTAGAAAATGAAAAAGAAATTAAAAAAACTGCTTCCGACATTTTTTGCGCCTTTAAAGGACACACTCTTTGAGTCATATAATTTTTCAAAAAAATAATATTTGTTTTCAAAAAATGGTACCTAACTGTCAAAATTGTAGTTTTTGGTAAAATTATGCCACTTCCGGTGCCGACAGATAACACTTTTGGTAATAAAAAAAATGACAATTGAGACAACGAAGCATATGAACTTTGTTTTATACAAATCGAACAATAAAAAATTAAGCTAGGACTGAAAAACTGAATTAGCCAATGGAGGCCAAGGAAAATTACTGAGACAAAAAATTTTAACATTTTTGCGCAAGTCAGATGACTCTTTAATTCTGTGCACAACACGAGTAAAAAATATTCATCAATAAAAAAGTTTTTTGTAAAATTTGAAATTTCCGAAATTTGGCGCCTAATATCTTCGAATTTTTGCTGAAAATCAAAAATCGAAAGTAGCGCAGCTATGTGCCCTGTCTCCAGCTATGCCAAAATGTATCGAAAGTTAAAATCCCATGATTATTGTTAAAATTACCGCAATATTTGTAAAAACGATAACTTCGGTGATTTCGGACATTTCGCATTGTCGCAGAACGTTCAAAATAGCTTTATCCTCTAAGTCACACCCACTTTCCCAGTAAAACCGAAGAAATCGTAACGATGCGACAAGTAGTTGCTGAGATCTACTCAAAACAAAAGAAGAATAATAATAATAATAAGAACTAGAACTGCGAAGCAGTAATGACGGGTTTCACCGGTGCCACGTTACCCTTGAACTTATGTCACTTCCGGTACCAATGAAACCGTTAAACAGGTTTCCACATAAGCATTGCACACATGAAATAAAATGGACACAGAAACAACCAAATCCAGCAACCAATTCATTTGCTACATGTCAGTGATCCTGTCAAAATTACATTACTTCCGGTGATAATGAAAATGTTAATTTGGTTTATGAAATCAGAAATAGCATCATCACATGTTGAAAATTTTATGTAAATCCTATAATAATTGCCACCTTTATAGACCAAAAACCTTGAAAAATGACTTGTAGAAAATCGCCTATTTCTCTGCAACCGTACAAGTTAGAAACCATTTTGAGGTATCTGTATGATCGAATGAGTTCATTCTATTTGTTGATTGGAATCAAATATCATAATTTTAAAAACATTACAAATCTGATTCATTTGAATAAAATATCTGTTTTGAAGGCTAAAAATACAGTTTTTGCCAAAATGACGTTACTTCCGGTGATAATGAAAATCTTAAATTACTTGTATGAAATCGTAAATGGCATTATGTATCACACAGTGAAAATTTCATGAAAATCGAATAATAATTGACACTTTTATTGACAAAAAAACCTTAAAAAGTGACCTGTTGAAAATTGCCTATTTCTCCGCAACTGAACAAGTTAGAAACCATTTTGTGATATCTATATGATCGTAAGGGTTCATTGTATTAGTTGATTTGAATCAAATATCAAAATTTTAAACAAATAACAAATATGACTCATTTGAATAAATTACTGGTTTCGAAGGCTATAAATACAATTTTTGCCCAAATTACGTCATTTCCGGTGATATTGAAAATGTTAAATTGGTTTGACCTAGTTAAAATTGACATTACACATCAAATGGTGTCACTTTTATGAAAATCGAATAATAATTGACTCTTTTACAGGCAAACTAGCGTAAAAAGTGACTCATGCAAAATTGCCCATTTCTCGGCAACTGCGCATATTACAAATTAATTTTCACATACATTCTCTCCGTACAGATTATTGCTACGAGTTTATGAAAGTTACGAAGTAATATTTTAAAATATGAAAACGCTGGATGGGTTGTAAATAGCTTAATTTTACACCTTTTTTCACCTTTTAATCGAAATAGCCCGAAAACGGAATCGAAATTAAAAAAACTGGTCCCAACATTTTGTGCGCCTTTAAAGGGCGCACAATTTCAGTTATACCAGATTTGAAAAAAATAATATTTGCTTTCGAAAAATGGTACCTAACTGTCAAAATTGTAGTTTTTTGTCAATTTACGCCACTTCCGGTGCCGACAGATAACACTATTGGTAACAAACAAAATGACAATTGAGACAACGGAGCATATGAACTTTGTTTTATACAAATCGAACAATAAATAATTAATCTAGGACTGAAAAACTGAATTAGCCAATGGGGGCCAAGGAAAATTACCGAAACAAAAATTTTTCACATTTTTGCCCAAGTCAGATGACTCGTGTCAGTGTGAAACCCTAATAATAATTTTAACAAAAACAATAGTGTTTCACACAAGCTTCGCAGTGTGAAACCCTAACTAGAACTGCGAAGCAGTAATGACGGGTTTCACCGGTGCCACGTTACCCTTGAACTTATGTCACTTCCGGTATCAATGAAACCGTTAAACAGGTTTCCACATAAGCATTGCACACATGAAATAAAATGGACGCAGAAACAACCAAATCCAGCAATCAATTCATTTGCTACATGTCAGTGATCCTGTCAAAATTACATTACTTCCGGTGATAATGAAAATGTTAAATTGGTTTATGAAATCAGAAATAGCATCATCACATGTTGAAAATTTTATGTAAATCCTATAATAATTGCCACCTTTATAGACCAAAAACCTTGAAAAATGACTTGTAGAAAATCGCCTATTTCTCTGCAACCGTACAAGTTAGAAACCATTTTGAGGTATCTGTATGATCGAATGAGTTCATTCTATTTGTTGATTGGAATCAAATATCATAATTTTAAAAACATTACAAATCTGATTCATTTGAATAAAATATCTGTTTTGAAGGCTAAAAATACAGTTTTTGCCAAAATGACGTTACTTCCGGTGATAATGAAAATCTTAAATTACTTGTATGATATCGTAAATGGCATTATGTATCACACAGTGAAAATTTCATGAAAATCGAATAATAATTGACACTTTTTTTGACAAAAAAACCTTAAAAAGTGACCTGTTGAAAATTGCCTATTTCTCCGCAACTGAACAAGTTAGAAACCATTTTGTGATATCTATATGATCGTAAGGGTTCATTGTATTAGTTGATTTGAATCAAATATCAAAATTTTAAACAAATAACAAATATGACTCATTTGAATAAATTACTGGTTTCGAAGGCTATAAATACAATTTTTGCCCAAATTACGTCATTTCCGGTGATATTGAAAATGTTAAATTGGTTTGACCTAGTTAAAATTGACATTACACATCAAATGGTGTCACTTTTATGAAAATCGAATAATAATTGACTCTTTTACAGGCAAACTAGCGTAAAAAGTGACTCATGCAAAATTGCCCATTTCTCGGCAACTGCGCATATTACAAATTAATTTTCACATACATTCTCTCCGTATAGATTATTGCTACGAGTTTATGAAAGTTACGAAGTAATATTTTAAAATATGAAAACGCTGAATGGGTTGTAAATAGCTTAATTTTACACCTTTTTTCACCTTTTAATCGAAATAGCCCGAAAACGGAATCGAAATTAAAAAAAATGGTCCCAACATTTTGTGCGCCTTTAAAGGGCGCACAATTTCAGTTATACCAGATTTGAAAAAAATAATATTTGCTTTCGAAAAATGGTACCTAACTGTCAAAATTGTAGTTTTTTGTCAATTTACGCCACTTCCGGTGCCGACAGATAACACTATTGGTAACAAAAAAAATGACAATTGAGACAACGGGGCATATGAACTTTGTTTTATACAAATCGAACAATAAATAATTAATCTAGGACTGAAAAACTGAATTAGCCAATGGGGGCCAAGGAAAATTACCGAGACAAAAAATTTTCACATTTTTGCCCAAGTCAGAGGACTCGTTATATTTGTGTAAAACACGATTAAAAAATATTTATAAATAAAAAAGTTTTTTGTAAAAATTTAAATTTTCTAAATTTAGCGCCTAATATCTGCGAAGATTTGCCGAAAATCAAAAATCAAAAGTAGCGTAGCTATGTGCCCCGTCTCCGGCTATGCCAAAATGCATCGAAAGTTAAAATCCAATGATTATTGTTAAAATTACTGCAATATTTCTAAAAACGATAGCTTCGGTGATTTCGGACATTTCGCATTGTCGCAGAACGTTCAAAATAGCTTTATCCTCTAAGTCACACCCACTTTTCCGATAAAACCGAAGAAATCGTAACGATCCGACAATCAGTTGCTGAGATCTACTCAAAACAAAAGAAGAATAATAATAATAAGAATAATAATTTTAACAAAAACAATAGTGTTTCACACAAGCTACGCAGTGTGAAACCCTAATAATTTTAACAAAAACAATAGTGTTTCACACAAGCTACGCAGTGTGAAACCCTAACTAGAACTGCGAAGCAGTAATGACGGGTTTCACCGGTGCCACGTTACCCTTGAACTTATGTCACTTCCGGTACCAATGAAACCGTTAAACAGGTTTCCACATAAGCATTGCACACATGAAATAAAATGGACGCAGAAACAACCAAATCCAGCAATCAATTCATTTGCTACATGTCAGTGATCCTGTCAAAATTACATTACTTCCGGTGATAATGAAAATGTTAAATTGGTTTATGAAATCAGAAATAGCATCATCACATGTTGAAAATTTTATGTAAATCCTATAATAATTGCCACCTTTATAGACCAAAAACCTTGAAAAATGACTTGTAGAAAATCGCCTATTTCTCTGCAACCGTACAAGTTAGAAACCATTTTGAGGTATCTGTATGATCGAATGAGTTCATTCTATTTGTTGATTGGAATCAAATATCATAATTTTAAAAACATTACAAATCTGATTCATTTGAATAAAATATCTGTTTTGAAGGCTAAAAATACAGTTTTTGCCAAAATGACGTTACTTCCGGTGATAATGAAAATCTTAAATTACTTGTATGAAATCGTAAATGGCATTATGTATCACACAGTGAAAATTTCATGAAAATCGAATAATAATTGACACTTTTATTGACAAAAAAACCTTAAAAAGTGACCTGTTGAAAATTGCCTATTTCTCCGCAACTGAACAAGTTAGAAACCATTTTGTGATATCTATATGATCGTAAGGGTTCATTGTATTAGTTGATTTGAATCAAATATCAAAATTTTAAACAAATAACAAATATGACTCATTTGAATAAATTACTGGTTTCGAAGGCTATAAATACAATTTTTGCCCAAATTACGTCATTTCCGGTGATATTGAAAATGTTAAATTGGTTTGACCTAGTTAAAATTGACATTACACATCAAATGGTGTCACTTTTATGAAAATCGAATAATAATTGACTCTTTTACAGGCAAACTAGCGTAAAAAGTGACTCATGCAAAATTGCCCATTTCTCGGCAACTGCGCATATTACAAATTAATTTTCACATACATTCTCTCCGTATAGATTATTGCTACGAGTTTATGAAAGTTACGAAGTAATATTTTAAAATATGAAAACGCTGAATGGGTTGTAAATAGCTTAATTTTACACCTTTTTTCACCTTTTAATCGAAATAGCCCGAAAACGGAATCGAAATTAAAAAAAATGGTCCCAACATTTTGTGCGCCTTTAAAGGGCGCACAATTTCAGTTATACCAGATTTGAAAAAAATAATATTTGCTTTCGAAAAATGGTACCTAACTGTCAAAATTGTAGTTTTTTGTCAATTTACGCCACTTCCGGTGCCGACAGATAACACTATTGGTAACAAAAAAAATGACAATTGAGACAACGGGGCATATGAACTTTGTTTTATACAAATCGAACAATAAATAATTAATCTAGGACTGAAAAACTGAATTAGCCAATGGGGGCCAAGGAAAATTACCGAGACAAAAAATTTTCACATTTTTGCCCAAGTCAGAGGACTCGTTATATTTGTGTAAAACACGATTAAAAAATATTCATAAATAAAAAAGTTTTTTGTAAAAATTTAAATTTTCTAAATTTAGCGCCTAATATCTGCGAAGATTTGCCGAAAATCAAAAATCAAAAGTAGCGTAGCTATGTGCCCCGTCTCCGGCTATGCCAAAATGCATCGAAAGTTAAAATCCAATGATTATTGTTAAAATTACTGCAATATTTCTAAAAACGATAGCTTCGGTGATTTCGGACATTTCGCATTGTCGCAGAACGTTCAAAATAGCTTTATCCTCTAAGTCACACCCACTTTTCCGATAAAACCGAAGAAATCGTAACGATGCGACAAGTAGTTGCTGAGATCTACTCAAAACAAAAGAAGAATAATAATAATAAGAATAACTAGAACTGCGAAGCAGTAATGACGGGTTTCACCGGTGCCACGTTACCCTTGAACTTATGTCACTTCCGGTACCAATGAAACCGTTAAACAGGTTTCCACATAAGCATTGCACACATGAAATAAAATGGACGCAGAAACAACCAAATCCAGCAATCAATTCATTTGCTACATGTCAGTGATCCTGTCAAAATTACATTACTTCCGGTGATAATGAAAATGTTAAATTGGTTTATGAAATCAGAAATAGCATCATCACATGGTGAAAATTTTATGTAAATCCTATAATAATTGCCACCTTTATAGACCAAAAACCTTGAAAAATGACTTGTAGAAAATCGCCTATTTCTCTGCAACCGTACAAGTTAGAAACCATTTTGAGGTATCTGTATGATCGAATGAGTTCATTCTATTTGTTGATTGGAATCAAATATCATAATTTTAAAAACATTACAAATCTGATTCATTTTAATAAAATATCTGTTTTGAAGGCTAAAAATACAGTTTTTGCCAAAATGACGTTACTTCCGGTGATAATGAAAATCTTAAATTACTTGTATGATATCGTAAATGGCATTATGTATCACACAGTGAAAATTTCATGAAAATCGAATAATAATTGACACTTTTATTGACAAAAAAACCTTAAAAAGTGACCTGTTGAAAATTGCCTATTTCTCCGCAACTGAACAAGTTAGAAACCATTTTGTGATATCTATATGATCGTAAGGGTTCATTGTATTAGTTGATTTGAATCAAATATCAAAATTTTAAACAAATAACAAATATGACTCATTTGAATAAATTACTGGTTTCGAAGGCTATAAATACAATTTTTGCCCAAATTACGTCATTTCCGGTGATATTGAAAATGTTAAATTGGTTTGACCTAGTTAAAATTGACATTACACATCAAATGGTGTCACTTTTATGAAAATCGAATAATAATTGACTCTTTTACAGGCAAACTAGCGTAAAAAGTGACTCATGCAAAATTGCCCATTTCTCGGCAACTGCGCATATTACAAATTAATTTTCACATACATTCTCTCCGTATAGATTATTACTACGAGTTTATGAAAGTTACCAAGTAATATTTTAAAATATGAAAACGCTGGATGGGTTGTAAATAACTTAATTAGGGTTTCACACTGCGTAGCTTGTGTGAAACACTATTGTTTTTGTTAAAATTATTAGGGTTTCACACTGCGAAGCTTGTGTGAAACACTATTGTTTTTGTTAAAATTATTATTCTTATTATTATTATTATTCTTCTTTTGTTTTGAGTAGATCTCAGCAACTACTTGTCGCATCGTTACGATTTCTTCGGTTTTACTGGGAAAGTGGGTGTGACTTAGAGGATAAAGCTATTTTGAACGTTCTGCGACAATGCGAAATGTCCGAAATCACCGAAGTTATCGTTTTTACAAATATTGCGGTAATTTTAACAATAATCATGGGATTTTAACTTTCGATACATTTTGGCATAGCTGGAGACAGGGCACATAGCTGCGCTACTTTCGATTTTTGATTTTCAGCAAAAATTCGAAGATATTAGGCGCCAAATTTCGGAAATTTAAAATTTTACAAAAAACTTTTTTATTGATGAATATTTTTTACTCGTGTTGTGCACAGAATTAAAGAGTCATCTGACTTGCGCAAAAATGTTAAAATTTTTTGTCTCAGTAATTTTCCTTGGCCTCCATTGGCTAATTCAGTTTTTCAGTCCTAGCTTAATTTTTTATTGTTCGATTTGTATAAAACAAAGTTCATATGCTTCGTTGTCTCAATTGTCATTTTTTTTATTACCAAAAGTGTTATCTGTCGGCACCGGAAGTGGCATAATTTTACCAAAAACTACAATTTTGACAGTTAGGTACCATTTTTTGAAAACAAATATTATTTTTTTGAAAAATTATATGACTCAAAGAGTGTGTCCTTTAAAGGCGCAAAAAATGTCGGAAGCAGTTTTTTTAATTTCTTTTTCATTTTCTAGCAAATTGGATTAAGAGGTGAAAAAAGGCGTAAAATTGACCTATTTACAACTCATTCAGGCTTTTCAGATTTTAAAATATTTTTACGTAACTTTTATAAACTTGTAGCTATAATCCATACGAAGAGAATGTATGTGAAAATTAGTTTGTAATATAAGCAGTTGCCGAGAAATAGGCAATTTTGCATGAGTCACTTTTCACGTAATTTTGGCTGTAAAAGAATCAATTATTATTCGATTTTCAATTTTCTTTCGCCATTGGATGCCTAATGCCATAGTGGACTATGTCAAACCATTTTACCCCTTGCGCTGCCACCGGAAATGACGTCATTTGCTCAAAACTTAAATTTTAGCCTTCAAAAAACAATATTTTATTCAAATGATTCGTATTTGTTATTTTTTTCAAATTATGATATTTGATTCTATTGATCAAATAGATTGAACCCATACGATCATACAGATACCACAAAATGGTTTCTAACTTGTACGGTTGCAGAGAAATGGGCGATTTTCCTTAAGTCACTTTTCAAGGTTTTTGGTCTATAAAAGTGTCAGTTATTATTCGATTTTCATAAAATTTTCACCATATGATATCTTGTGTCATTTATGATTTCATAGAACTAATTTAACATTTTCAGTATCACCGGAAGTAATGTCATTTTAGCAAAAACTGTATTTTTAGCCTTCAAAACAGATATTTTTTTCAAATGAGTCTGATTTGTAATATATTTCAAATTATGATATTTGATTCCAATCAACAAATGGATTGAACCCATACGATCATATAGATACCAAAAGATAGTTTTTATCGTGTACGGTTGCCGAGAAATAGTCGATTTTCTACAAGTCACCTTTCAAGGTTTTTGGTCTATAAAAGTGGCAATTCTCATTCGATTTACATACAATTTTCGCCATATGATGCCTTATGCCATTTCTGATTTCATAAAACTAATTGAACATTTTCATTATCACCGGAAGTAATGAAATTTTGCCAGGATCACTTACAAGTAACAACATATATATATAAAATGAATTGATATTGCTGGATTTGGTTGATTTTTCGTCCATTTTATTTGATGTTTACAATGCTTATGTGGAAACCTGTTTGATGGTTTCATTGGTATCGGAAGTGACATATGTTTAATTCTTATTATTATTCTTCTTCTTATTATTATTTTTTTTTTCCAATTTGCTTATATCTCAACAACTTCTTGTCGGGTCGATACAATGTCTTCAGTTTTACTGGGAAAGTGGGTGTTACTTAGAGATTAAAGCTATTCCCGGCATTCTGCGACATTGCGAAATGTCCGAAATCACCGAAAATGTCGTTTTTTGAAATATTGCCGTAATATTAACAATAATCATTGGATTTTAGCATATGATGCATTTTGACATAGCCAGAAACATGGGACATAGCTATGTTACTTTTGATTTTTGATTTTCGACAAATCTTGGAAGATATTAGGCGCCAAATTTTGAAAATTTAAATTTTTACAAAAAATTTTTTTATTTATTAATATTTTTATATGACATTTTAACCAAGGTTAAAGAGTCATCTGATTTGAACAAAAATGTCAACATTTTTTTGTTTCCGTAATTTTCCTTGGCCGCCATTGGCTAATTCAGTTTTTCAGTCCTACATTAATTATTTATTGTTCGATTTGTATAAAACCTAGTTCATATGTTCCGTGGTTCAAAATGTCATTTTTTTTGTTACCGGTAAAGTTTCCTGTCGGAACCGGAAGACGCGTAAATTTAGCAAAAACTACAATATTGACAGTTCGGTACCACTTTTTGAAAGCAAATATTATTTTTTACAAATCTGATATTATCCAAAAGATGCGCACTGTTAAGGTGCACAAAATCTCGGACTCAGTTTTTTTAATTTCGATTTCGTTTTCGGGCCATTTCGATTAAAAGGTAAAAAAAGGGGTAAAAATAAGCTATTTACAACCCATCCAGCGCCTTCATATATTAAAATATTTCTTTGATACGTTCATAAACTTGTAGAAATAACCCATACGAAGAGAATGTATGTGAAAAATAGTTTGTAATATGAGCAGTTGCCGAGAAATGGGCAATTTTGCATGAGTCACTTTTTACGCTAGTTTGCCTGTAAAAGAGTCAATCATTACTGGATTTTCATAAAAGTTACACCATTTGGTGCGTAATGTCAATTTTAACTAGGTCAAACCAATTCAACATTACCAATATCACCGGAAATTACGTAATTTGGGCAAAAACCGTATTTATAGCCTTCGAAACAAATAATTTATTCAAATGAGTTGTATTTGTTATTCGTTTAAAATTTTGATATTTGATTCCAATCAACTAATAGAATGAACCCATACGATCATATAGATATCACAAATTCCTTTCTAACTTGGTCAGTTGCGGAGAAATAGACGATTTTGAACAGGTCACTTTTCAAGGTTTTTGGACCATACAACTGTCAATTATTATTCGATTTTCATAAAATTTTCACTGTTTGATACCTTTTACCAATTATGATTTCATACAAGTAATTTCAGATTTTCATTATCACCGGAAGTAACGTCAATTTCGCAAAAACTGTATTTGTAGCCTTCAAAACAGATATTTTGGTCAAATGAGTCTGATTTGTAATGTTTTTACAATTATGATTTTTGATTCCGCTCAACAAATATATTGAACACATATGATCATACAGATACCGCAAAATGGTTTCTAACTTGTACGGTTGTAGAGAAATAGACGATTTTCTACAAGTCACTTTTCAAGGTTTTGGGTCTTTGCCATTTCTGATTTTAAAAAACTAATTTATCTTTATCATTATCACTGCATATAATGAAATTTCGTCAGGATCACTAAATGTATAAAATGAATTGATTACCAAAAGATGTTGGTTCCTGTGGTAATTAGCTCATATCAGATTGTTACTTCCTGAATTATATTATTGTATGAAAAAACTTTCTTGTTTAACTTTCTTCTCTATCCATCTCTTGCAAATTGTGTTTGTTTTTCTTTCCTCCAATTTAAATGGCTGCATTTTGGCATAGCCGGAGACGGGGCACATAGCTACGCTACTTTTGATTTTTGATTTTCGGCAAATCTTCGCAGATATTAGGCGCTAAATTTAGAAAATTTAAATTTTTACAAAAAACTTTTTTATTTATGAATATTTTTTAGTCGTGTTTTACACAAATATAACGAGTCCTCTGACTTGGGAAAAAATATGAAAATTTTTTGTCTCGGTAATTTTCCTTGGCCCCCATTGGCTAATTCAGTTTTTCAGTCCTAGATTAATTATTTATTGTTCGATTTGTATAAAACAAAGTTCATATGCTCCGTTGTCTCAATTGTCATTTTTTTTGTTACCAATAGTGTTATCTGTCGGCACCGGAAGTGGCGTAAATTGACAAAAAACTACAATTTTGACAGTTAGGTACCATTTTTCGAAAGCAAATATTATTTTTTTCAAATCTGGTATAACTGAAATTGTGCGCCCTTTAAAGGCGCACAAAATGTTGGGACCAGTTTTTTTAATTTCGATTCCGTTTTCGGGCTATTTCGATTAAAAGGTGAAAAAAGTGTAAAATTAAGCTATTTACAACCCATCCAGCGTTTTCATATTTTAAAATATTACTTCGTAACTTTCATAAACTCGTAGCAATAATCTATACGGAGAGATTGTATGTGAAAATTAATTTGTAATATACGCAGTTGCCGAGAAATGGGCAATTTTGCATGAGTCACTTTTTACGCTAGTTTGCCTGTAAAAGAGTCAATTATTATTCGATTTTCATAAAAGTGACACCATTTGATGTGTAATGTCAATTTTAACTAGGTCAAACCAATTTAACATTTTCAATATCACCGGAAATGACGTAATTTGGGCAAAAATTGTATTTATAGCCTTCGAAACCAGTAATTTATTCAAATGAGTTGTATTTGTTATTTGTTTAAAATTTTGATATTTGATTCAAATCAACTAATACAATGAACCCTTACGATCATATAGATATCACAAAATGGTTTCTAACTTGTTCAGTTGCGGAGAAATAGGCAATTTTCAACAGGTCACTTTTTAAGGTTTTTTGTCAATAAAAGTGTCAATTATTATTCGATTTTCATGAAATTTTCACTGTGTGATACATAATGCCATTTACGATTTCATACAAGTAATTTAAGATTTTCATTATCACCGGAAGTAACGTCATTTTGGCAAAAACTGTATTTTTAGCCTTCAAAACAGATATTTTATTCAAATGAATCAGATTTGTAATGTTTTTAAAATTATGATATTTGATTCCAATCAACAAATAGAATGAACTCATTCGATCATACAGATACATAATATTTTCACCATGTGATGATGCTATTTCTGATTTCATAAACCAATTTAACATTTTCATTATCACCGGAAGTAATGTAATTTTGACAGGATCACTGACATGTAGCAAATGCATTGATTGCTGGATTTGGTTGTTTCTGCGTCCATTTTATTTCATGTGTGCAATGCTTATGTGGAAACCGGTTTAACGGTTTCATTGGTACCAGAAGTGACATAAGTTCAAGGGTAACGTGGCACCGGTGAAACCCGTCATTACTGCTTCGCAGTTCTAGTTCTTATTATTATTATTCTTCTTTTGTTTTGAGTAGATCTCAGCAACTGATTGTCGGATCGTTACGATTTCTTCGGTTTTATCGGAAAAGTGGGTGTGACTTAGAGGATAAAGCTATTTTGAACGTTCTGCGACAATGCGAAATGTCCGAAATCACCGAAGCTATCGTTTTTAGAAATATTGCAGTAATTTTAACAATAATCATTGGATTTTAACTTTCGATGCATTTTGGCATAGCCGGAGACGGGGCACATAGCTACGCTACTTTTGATTTTTGATTTTCGGCAAATCTTCGCAGATATTAGGCGCTAAATTTAGAAAATTTAAATTTTTACAAAAAACTTTTTTATTTATGAATATTTTTTAATCGTGTTTTACACAAATATAACGAGTCCTCTGACTTGGGCAAAAATGTGAAAATTTTTTGTCTCGGTAATTTTCCTTGGCCCCCATTGGCTAATTCAGTTTTTCAGTCCTAGATTAATTATTTATTGTTCGATTTGTATAAAACAAAGTTCATATGCCCCGTTGTCTCAATTGTCATTTTTTTTGTTACCAATAGTGTTATCTGTCGGCACCGGAAGTGGCGTAAATTGACAAAAAACTACAATTTTGACAGTTAGGTATCATTTTTCGAAAGCAAATATTATTTTTTTCAAATCTGGTATAACTGAAATTGTGCGCCTTTTAAAGGCGCACAAAATGTTGGGACCATGTTTTTTAATTTCGATTCCGTTTTCGGGCTATTTCGATTAAAAGGTGAAAAAAGGTGTAAAATTAAGCTATTTACAACCCATCCAGCGTTTTCATATTTTAAAATATTACTTCGTAACTTTCATAAACTCGTAGCAATAATCTATACGGAGAGAATGTATGTGAAAATTAATTTGTAATATGCGCAGTTGCCGAGAAATGGGCAATTTTGCATGAGTCACTTTTTACGCTAGTTTGCCTGTAAAAGAGTCAATTATTATTCGATTTTCATAAAAGTGACACCATTTGATGTGTAATGTCAATTTTAACTAGGTCAAACCAATTTAACATTTTCAATATCACCGGAAATGACGTAATTTGGGCAAAAATTGTATTTATAGCCTTCGAAACCAGTAATTTATTCAAATGAGTCATATTTGTTATTTGTTTAAAATTTTGATATTTGATTCAAATCAACTAATACAATGAACCCTTACGATCATATAGATATCACAAAATGGTTTCTAACTTGTTCAGTTGCGGAGAAATAGGCAATTTTCAACAGGTCACTTTTTAAGGTTTTTTTGTCAATAAAAGTGTGAATTATTATTCGATTTTCATGAAATTTTCACTGTGTGATACATAATGCCATTTACGATTTCATACAAGTAATTTAAGATTTTCATTATCACCGGAAGTAACGTCATTTTGGCAAAAACTGTATTTTTAGCCTTCAAAACAGATATTTTATTCAAATGAATCAGATTTGTAATGTTTTTAAAATTATGATATTTGATTCCAATCAACAAATAGAATGAACTCATTCGATCATACAGATACCTCAAAATGGTTTCTAACTTGTACGGTTGCAGAGAAATAGGCGATTTTCTACAAGTCATTTTTCAAGGTTTTTGGTCTATAAAGGTGGCAATTATTATAGGATTTACATAAAATTTTCAACATGTGATGATGCTATTTCTGATTTCATAAACCAATTTAACATTTTCATTATCACCGGAAGTAATGTAATTTTGACAGGATCACTGACATGTAGCAAATGAATTGGTTGCTGGATTTGGTTGTTTCTGCGTCCATTTTATTTCATGTGTGCAATGCTTATGTGGAAACCTGTTTAACGGTTTCATTGGTACCGGAAGTGACATAAGTTCAAGGGTAACGTGGCACCGGTGAAACCCGTCATTACTGCTTCGCAGTTCTAGTTATTCTTATTATTATTATTCTTCTTTTGTTTTGAGTAGATCTCAGCAACTGATTGTCGGATCGTTACGATTTCTTCGGTTTTATCGGAAAAGTGGGTGTGACTTAGAGGATAAAGCTATTTTGAACGTTCTGCGACAATGCGAAATGTCCGAAATCACCGAAGCTATCGTTTTTAGAAATATTGCAGTAATTTTAACAATAATCATTGGATTTTAACTTTCGATGCATTTTGGCATAGCCGGAGACGGGGCACATAGCTACGCTACTTTTGATTTTTGATTTTCGGCAAATCTTCGCAGATATTAGGCGCTAAATTTAGAAAATTTAAATTTTTACAAAAAACTTTTTTATTTATGAATATTTTTTAATCGTGTTTTACACAAATATAACGAGTCCTCTGACTTGGGCAAAAATGTGAAAATTTTTTGTCTCGGTAATTTTCCTTGGCCCCCATTGGCTAATTCAGTTTTTCAGTCCTAGATTAATTATTTATTGTTCGATTTGTATAAAACAAAGTTCATATGCCCCGTTGTCTCAATTGTCATTTTTTTTGTTACCAATAGTGTTATCTGTCGGCACCGGAAGTGGCGTAAATTGACAAAAAACTACAATTTTGACAGTTAGGTACCATTTTTCGAAAGCAAATATTATTTTGTTCCAATCTGGTATAACTGAAATTGTGCGCCCTTTAAAGGCGCACAAAATGTTGGGACCATTTTTTTTAATTTCGATTCCGTTTTCGGGCTATTTCGATTAAAAGGTGAAAAAAGGTGTAAAATTAAGCTATTTACAACCCATTCAGCGTTTTCATATTTTAAAATATTACTTCGTAACTTTCATAAACTCGTAGCAATAATCTATACGGAGAGAATGTATGTGAAAATTAATTTGTAATATGCGCAGTTGCCGAGAAATGGGCAATTTTGCATGAGTCACTTTTTACGCTAGTTTGCCTGTAAAAGAGTCAATTATTATTCGATTTTCATAAAAGTGACACCATTTGATGTGTAATGTCAATTTTAACTAGGTCAAACCAATTTAACATTTTCAATATCACCGGAAATGACGTAATTTGGGCAAAAATTGTATTTATAGCCTTCGAAACCAGTAATTTATTCAAATGAGTCATATTTGTTATTTGTTTAAAATTTTGATATTTGATTCAAATCAACTAATACAATGAACCCTTACGATCATATAGATATCACAAAATGGTTTCTAACTTGTTCAGTTGCGGAGAAATAGGCAATTTTCAACAGGTCACTTTTTAAGGTTTTTTTGTCAAAAAAAGTGTCAATTATTATTCGATTTTCATGAAATTATCACTGTGTGATACATAATGCCATTTACGATATCATACAAGTAATTTAAGATTTTCATTATCACCGGAAGTAACGTCATTTTGGCAAAAACTGTATTTTTAGCCTTCAAAACAGATATTTTATTCAAATGAATCAGATTTGTAATGTTTTTAAAATTATGATATTTGATTCCAATCAACAAATAGAATGAACTCATTCGATCATACAGATACCTCAAAATGGTTTCTAACTTGTACGGTTGCAGAGAAATAGGCGATTTTCTACAAGTCATTTTTCAAGGTTTTTGGTCTATAAAGGTGGCAATTATTATAGGATTTACATAAAATTTTCAACATGTGATGATGCTATTTCTGATTTCATAAACTAATTTAACATTTTCATTATCACCGGAAGTAATGTAATTTTGACAGGATCACTGACATGTAGCAAATGAATTGATTGCTGGATTTGGTTGTTTCTGCGTCCATTTTATTTCATGTGTGCAATGCTTATGTGGAAACCTGTTTAACGGTTTCATTGGTACCGGAAGTGACATAAGTTCAAGGGTAACGTGGCACCGGTGAAACCCGTCATTACTGCTTCGCAGTTCTAGTTTTACACCTTTTTTCACCTTTTAATCGAAATAGCCCGAAAACGGAATCGAAATTAAAAAAAATGGTCCCAACATTTTGTGCGCCTTTAAAGGGCGCACAATTTCAGTTATACCAGATTTGAAAAAAATAATATTTGCTTTCGAAAAATGGTACCTAACTGTCAAAATTGTAGTTTTTTGTCAATTTACGCCACTTCCGGTGCCGACAGATAACACTATTGGTAACAAAAAAAATGACAATTGAGACAACGGGGCATATGAACTTTGTTTTATACAAATCGAACAATAAATAATTAATCTAGGACTGAAAAACTGAATTAGCCAATGGGGGCCAAGGAAAATTACCGAGACAAAAAATTTTCACATTTTTGCCCAAGTCAGAGGACTCGTTATATTTGTGTAAAACACGATTAAAAAATATTCATAAATAAAAAAGTTTTTTGTAAAAATTTAAATTTTCTAAATTTAGCGCCTAATATCTGCGAAGATTTGCCGAAAATCAAAAATCAAAAGTAGCGTAGCTATGTGCCCCGTCTCCGGCTATGCCAAAATGCATCGAAAGTTAAAATCCAATGATTATTGTTAAAATTACTGCAATATTTCTAAAAACGATAGCTTCGGTGATTTCGGACATTTCGCATTGTCGCAGAACGTTCAAAATAGCTTTATCCTCTAAGTCACACCCACTTTTCCGATAAAACCGAAGAAATCGTAACGATCCGACAATCAGTTGCTGAGATCTACTCAAAACAAAAGAAGAATAATAATAATAAGAACTAGAACTGCGAAGCAGTAATGACGGGTTTCACTGGTGCCACGTTACCCTTGAACTTATGTCACTTCCGGTACCAATGAAACCGTTAAACAGGTTTCCACATAAGCATTGCACACATGAAATAAAATGGACGCAGAAACAACCAAATCCAGCAATCAATTCATTTGCTACATGTCAGTGATCCTGTCAAAATTACATTACTTCCGGTGATAATGAAAATGTTAAATTGGTTTATGAAATCAGAAATAGCATCATCACATGGTGAAAATTTTATGTAAATCCTATAATAATTGCCACCTTTATAGACCAAAAACCTTGAAAAATGACTTGTAGAAAATCGCCTATTTCTCTGCAACCGTACAAGTTAGAAACCATTTTGAGGTATCTGTATGATCGAATGAGTTCATTCTATTTGTTGATTGGAATCAAATATCATAATTTTAAAAACATTACAAATCTGATTCATTTGAATAAAATATCTGTTTTGAAGGCTAAAAATACAGTTTTTGCCAAAATGACGTTACTTCAGGTGATAATGAAAATCTTAAATTACTTGTATGAAATCGTAAATGGCATTATGTATCACACAGTGAAAATTTCATGAAAATCGAATAATAATTGACACTTTTATTGACAAAAAACCTTAAAAAGTGACCTGTTGAAAATTGCCTATTTCTCCGCAACTGAACAAGTTAGAAACCATTTTGTGATATCTATATGATCGTAAGGGTTCATTGTATTAGTTGATTTGAATCAAATATCACAATTTTAAACAAATAACAAATATGACTCATTTGAATAAATTACTGGTTTCGAAGGCTATAAATACAATTTTTGCCCAAATTACGTCATTTCCGGTGATATTGAAAATGTTAAATTGGTTTGACCTAGTTAAAATTGACATTACACATCAAATGGTGTCACTTTTATGAAAATCGAATAATAATTGACTCTTTTACAGGCAAACTAGCGTAAAAAGTGACTCATGCAAAATTGCCCATTTCTCGGCAACTGCGCATATTACAAATTAATTTTCACATACATTCTCTCCGTATAGATTATTGCTACGAGTTTATGAAAGTTACGAAGTAATATTTTAAAATATGAAAACGCTGGATGGGTTGTAAATAGCTTAATTTTACACCTTTTTTCACCTTTTAATCGAAATAGCCCGAAAACGGAATCGAAATTAAAAAAACTGGTTCCAACATTTTGTGCGCCTTTAAAGAGCGCACAATTTCAGTTATACCAGATTTGAAAAAAAAAAAATTTGCTTTCGAAAAATGGTACCTAACTGTCAAAATTGTAGTTTTTTGTCAATTTACGCCACTTCCGGTGCCGACAGATAACACTATTGGTAACAAAAAAAATGGCAATTGAGACAACGGAGCATATGAACTTTGTTTTATACAAATCGAACAATAAATAATTAATCTAGGACTGAAAAACTGAATTAGCCAATGGGGGCCAAGGAAAATTACCGAGACAAAATTTTTTCACATTTTTGCCCAAGTCAGAGGACTCGTTATATTTGTGTAAAACACGACCAAAAAATATTCATAAATAAAAAAGTTTTTTGTAAAAATTTAAATTTTCTAAATTTAGCGCCTAATATCTGCGAAGATTTGCCGAAAATTATAAATCAAAAGTAGCGTAGCTATGTGCCCCGTCTCCGGCTATGCCAAAATGCATCCAAAGTTAAAATCCAATGATTATTGTTAAAATTACTGCAATATTTCTAAAACGATAGCTTCGGTGATTTCGGACATTTCGCATTGTCGCAGAACGTTCAAAATAGCTTTATCCTCTAAGTCACACCCACTTTTCCGATAAAACCGAAGAAATCGTAACGATCCGACAATCAATTGCTGAGATCTACTCAAAACAAAAGAAGAATAATAATAATAAGAACTAGAACTGCGAAGCAGTAATGACGGGTTTCACCGGTGCCACGTTACCCTTGAACTTATGTCACTTCCGGTACCAATGAAACCGTTAAACAGGTTTCCACATAAGCATTGCACACATGAAATAAAATGGACGCAGAAACAACCAAATCCAGCAATCAATTCATTTGCTACATGTCAGTGATCCTTTCAAAATTACATTACTTCCGGTGATAATTAAAATGTTAAATTGGTTTATGAAATCAGAAATAGCATCATCACATGGTGAAAATTTTATGTATCTGTATGATCGAATGAGTTCATTCTATTTGTTGATTGGAATCAAATATCATAATTTTAAAAACATTACAAATCTGATTCATTTGAATAAAATATCTGTTTTGAAGGCTAAAAATACAGTTTTTGCCAAAATGACGTTACTTCCGGTGATAATGAAAATCTTAAATTACTTGTATGAAATCGTAAATGGCATTATGTATCACACAGTGAACATTTCATGAAAATCGAATAATAATTGACACTTTTATTGACAAAAAACCTTAAAAAGTGACCTGTTGAAAATTGCCTATTTCTCCGCAACTGAACAAGTTAGAAACCATTTTGTGATATCTATATGATCGTAAGGGTTCGTTGTATTAGTTGATTTGAATCAAATATCAAAATTTTAAACAAATAACAAATATGACTCATTTAAATAAATTACTGGTTTCGAAGGCTATAAATACAATTTTTGCCCAAATTACGTCATTTCCGGTGATATTGAAAATGTTAAATTGGTTTGACCTAGTTAAAATTGACATTACACATCAAATGGTGTCACTTTTATAAAAATCGAATAATAATTGACTCTTTTACAGGCAAACTAGCGTAAAAAGTGACTCATGCAAAATTGCCCATTTCTCGGCAACTGCGCATATTACAAATTAATTTTCACATACATTCTCTCCGTATAGATTATTGCTACGAGTTTATGAAAGTTACGAAGTAATATTTTAAAATATGAAAACGCTGGATGGGTTGTAAATAGCTTAATTTTACACCTTTTTTCACCTTTTAATCGAAATAGCCCGAAAACGGAATCGAAATTAAAAAAACTGGTCCCAACATTTTGTGCGCCTTTAAAGGGCGCACAATTTCAGTTATACCAGATTTGAAAAAAATAATATTTGCTTTCGAAAAATGGTACCTAACTGTCAAAATTGTAGTTTTTTGTCAATTTACGCTACTTCCGGTGCCGACAGATAACACTATTGGTAACAAAAAAAATGACAATTGAGACAACGGAGCATATGAACTTTGTTTTATACAAATCGAACAATAAATAATTAATCTAGGACTGAAAAACTGAATTAGCCAATGGGGGCCAAGGAAAATTACCGAGACAAAAATTTTTCACATTTTTGCCCAAGTCAGAGGACTCGTTATATTTGTGTAAAACACGACTAAAAAATATTCATAAATAAAAAAGTTTTTTGTAAAAATTTAAATTTTCTAAGTTTAGCGCCTAATATCTGCGAAGATTTGCCGAAAATCAAAAATCAAAAGTAGCGTAGCTATGTGCCCCGTCTCCGGCTATGCCAAAATGCATCGAAAGTTAAAATCCAATAATTATTGTTCAAATTACTGCAATATTTCTAAAACGATAGCTTCGGTGATTTCGGACATTTCGCATTGTCGCAGAACGTTCAAAATAGCTTTATCCTCTAAGTCACACCCACTTTTCCGATAAAACCGAAGAAATCGTAACGATCCGACAATCAGTTGCTGAGATCTACTCAAAACAAAAGAAGAATAATAATAATAAGAATAACTAGAACTGCGAAGCAGTAATGACGGGTTTCACCGGTGCCACGTTACCCTTGAACTTATGTCACTTCCGGTACCAATGAAACCGTTAAACAGGTTTCCACATAAGCATTGCACACATGAAATAAAATGGACGCAGAAACAACCAAATCCAGCAATCAATTCATTTGCTACATGTCAGTGATCCTGTCAAAATTACATTACTTCCGGTGATAATGAAAATGTTAAATTGGTTTATGAAATCAGAAATAGCATGATCACATGGTGAAAATTTTATGTAAATCCTATAATAATTGCCACCTTTATAGACCAAAAACCTTGAAAAATGACTTGTAGAAAATCGCCTATTTCTCTGCAACCGTACAAGTTAGAAACCATTTTGAGGTATCTGTATGATCGAAGGAGTTCATTCTATTTGTTGATTGGAATCAAATATCATAATTTTAAAAACATTACAAATCTGATTCATTTGAATAAAATATCTGTTTTGAAGGCTAAAAATACAGTTTTTGCCAAAATGACGTTACTTTCGGTGATAATGAAAATCTGAAATTACTTGTATGAAATCGTAAATGGCATTATGTATCACACAGTGAAAATTTCATGAAAATCGAATAATAATTGAGACTTTTATTGACAAAAAACCTTAAAAAGTGACCTGTTGAAAATTGCTTATTTCTCCGCAACTGAACAAGTTAGAAACCATTTTGTGATATCTATATGATCGTAAGGGGTCATTGTATTAGTTGATTTGAATCAAATATCAAAATTTTAAACATATAACAAATATGACTCATTTGAATAAATTACTGGTTTCGAAGGCTATAAATACAATTTTTGCCCAAATTACGTCATTTCCGGTGATATTGAAAGGGTTAATTTGGTTTGACCTAGTTAAAATTGACATTACACATCAAATGGTGTCACTTTTATGAAAATCGAATAATAATTGACTCTTTTACAGGCAAACTAGCGTAAAAAGTGACTCATGCAAAATTGCCCATTTCTCGGCAACTGCGCATATTACAAATTAATTTTCACATACATTCTCTCCGTATAGATTATTGCTACGAGTTTATGAAAGTTACGAAGTAATATTTTAAAATATGAAAACGCTGGATGGGTTGTAAATAGCTTAATTTTACACCTTTTTTCACCTTTTAATCGAAATAGCCCGAAAACGGAATCGAAATTAAAAAAACTGGTCCCAACATTTTGTGCGCCTTTAAAGGGCGCACAATTTCAGTTATACCAGATTTGAAAACAATAATATTTGCTTTCGAAAAATGGTACCTAACTTTTAAAATTGTAGTTTTTTGTCAATTTACGCCACTTCCGGTGCCGACAGATAACACTATTGGTAACAAAAAAAATGACAATTGAGACAACGGAGCATATGAACTTTGTTTTATACAAATCGAACAATAAATAATTAATCTAGGACTGAAAAACTGAATTAGCCAATGGGGGCCAAGGAAAATTACCGAGACAAAAATTTTTCACATTTTTGCCCAAGTCAGAGGGCTCGTTATATTTGTGTAAAACACGACTAAAAAATATTCATAAATAAAAAAGTTTTTTGTAAAAATTTAAATTTTCTAAATTTAGCGCCTAATATCTGCGAAGATTTGCCAAAAATCAAAAGTAGCGCAGCTATGTGCCCTGTCTCCAGCTATGCCAAAATGTATCGAAAGTTAAAATCCCATGATTATTGTTAAAATTACCGCAATATTTGTAAAAACGATAACTTTGGTGATTTCGGACATTTCGCATTGTCGCAGAACGTTCAAAATAGCTTTATCCTCTAAGTCACACCCACTTTCCCAGTAAAACCGAAGAAATCGTAACGATGCGACAAGTAGTTGCTGAGATCTACTCAAAACAAAAGAAGAATAATAATAATAATAAGAATAATAATTTTAACAAAAACAATAGTGTTTCACACAAGCTTCGCAGTGTGAAACCCTAATAATAATTTTAACAAAAACAATAGTGTTTCACACAAGCTACGCAGTGTGAAACCCTAATAATAATTTTAACAAAAACAATAGTGTTTCACACAAGCTACGCAGTGTGAAACCCTAATAATTTTAACAAAAACAATAGTGTTTCACACAAGCTTCGCAGTGTGAAACCCTAATAATAATTTTAACAAAAACAATAGTGTTTCACACAAGCTACGCAGTGTGAAACCCTAATAAGAACTAGAACTGCGAAGCAGTAATGACGGGTTTCACCGGTGCCACGTTACCCTTGAACTTATGTCACTTCCGGTACCAATGAAACCGTTAAACAGGTTTCCACATAAGCATTGCACACATGAAATAAAATGGACGCAGAAACAACCAAATCCAGCAATCAATTCATTTGCTACATGTCAGTGATCCTGTCAAAATTAGATTACTTCCGGTGATAATGAAAATGTTAAATTGGTTTATGAAATCAGAAATAGCATCATCACATGGTGAAAATTTTATGTAAATCCTATAATAATTGCCACCTTTATAGACCAAAAACCTTGAAAAATGACTTGTAGAAAATCGCCTATTTCTCTGCAACCGTACAAGTTAGAAACCATTTTGAGGTATCTGTATGATCGAATGAGTTCATTCTATTTGTTGATTGGAATCAAATATCATTACAAATCTGATTCATTTGAATAAAATATCTGTTTTGAAGGCTAAAAATACAGTTTTTGCCAAAATGACGTTACTTCCGGTGATAATGAAAATCTTAAATTACTTGTATGAAATCGTAAATGGCATTATGTATCACACAGTGAAAATTTCATGAAAATCGAATAATAATTGACACTTTTATTGACAAAAAACCTTAAAAAGTGACCTGTTGAAAATTGCCTATTTCTCCGCAACTGAACAAGTTAGAAACCATTTTGTGATATCTATATAATCGTAAGGGTTCATTGTATTAGTTGATTTGAATCAAATATCAAAATTTTAAACAAATAACAAATATGACTCATTTGAATAAATTACTGGTTTCGAAGGCTATAAATACAATTTTTGCCCAAATTACGTCATTTCCGGTGATATTGAAAATGTTAAATTGGTTTGACCTAGTTAAAATTGACATTACACATCAAATGGTGTAACTTTTATGAAAATCGAATAATAATTGACTCTTTTACAGGCAAACTAGCGTAAAAAGTGACTCATGCATAATTGCCCATTTCTCGGCAACTGCGCATATTACAAATTAATTTTCACATACATTCTCTCCGTATAGATTATTGCTACGAGTTTATGAAAGTTACGAAGTGATATTTTAAAATATGAAAACGCTGGATGGGTTGTAAATAGCTTAATTTTACACCTTTTTTCACCTTTCAATCGAAATAGCCCGAAAACGGAATCGAAATTTAAAAAACTGGTCCCAACATTTTGTGCGCCTTTAAAGGGCGCACAATTTCAGTTATACCAGATTTGAAAAAAATATTATTTGCTTTCGAAAAATGGTACCTAACTGTCAAAATTGTAGTTTTTTGTCAATTTACGCCACTTCCGGTGCCGACAGATAACACTATTGGTAACAAAAAAAATGACAATTGAGACAACGGAGCATATGAACTTTGTTTTATACAAATCGAACAATCAATAATAAATCTAGGACTGAAAAACTGAATTAGCCAATGGGGGCCAAGGAAAATTACCGAGACAAAAAATTTTCACATTTTTGCCCAAGTCACAGGACTCGTTATATTTGTGTAAAACACGACTAAAAAATATTCATAAATAAAAAAGTTTTTTGTAAAAATTTAAATTTTCTAAATTTAGCGCCTAATATCTGCGAAGATTTGCCGAAAATCAAAAATCAAAAGTAGCGTAGCTATGTGCCCCGTCTCCGGCTATGCCAAAATGCATCGAAAGTTAAAATCCAATGATTATTGTTAAAATTACTGCAATATTTCTAAAAACGATAGCTTCGGTGATTTCGGACATTTCGCATTGTCGCAGAACGTTCAAAATAGCTTTATCCTCTAAGTCACACCCACTTTTCCGATAAAATCGAAGAAATCGTAACGATCCGACAATCAGTTGCTGAGATCTACTCAAAACAAAAGAAGAACTAGAACTGCGAAGCAGTAATGACGGGTTTCACCGGTGCCACGTTACCCTTGAACTTATGTCACTTCCGGTACCAATGAAACCGTTAAACAGGTTTCCACATAAGCATTGCACACATGAAATAAAATGGACGCAGAAACAACCAAATCCAGCAATCAATTCATTTGCTACATGTCAGTGATCCTGTCAAAATTAGATTACTTCCGGTGATAATGAAAATGTTAAATTGGTTTATGAAATCAGAAATAGCATCATCACATGGTGAAAATTTTATGTAAATCCTATAATAATTGCCACCTTTATAGACCAAAAACCTTGAAAAATGACTTGTAGAAAATCGCCTATTTCTCTGCAACCGTACAAGTTAGAAACCATTTTGAGGTATCTGTATGATCGAATGAGTTCATTCTATTTGTTGATTGGAATCAAATATCATAATTTTAAAAACATTACAAATCTGATTCATTTGAATAAAATATCTGTTTTGAAGGCTAAAAATACAGTTTTTGCCAAAATGACGTTACTTCCGGTGATAATGAAAATCTTAAATTACTTGTATGAAATCGTAAATGGCATTAGGTATCACACAATGAAAATTTCATGAAAATCGAATAATAATTGACACTTTTATTGACAAAAAACCTTAAAAAGTGACCTGTTGAAAATTGCCTATTTCTCCGCAACTGAACAAGTTAGAAACCATTTTGTGATATCTATATGATCGTAAGGGTTCATTGTATTAGTTCATTTGAATCAAATATCAAAATTTTAAACAAATAACAAATATGACTCATTTGAATAAATTACTGGTTTCGAAGGCTATAAATACAATTTTTGCCCAAATTACGTCATTTCCGGTGATATTGAAAATGTTAAATTGGTTTGACCTAGTTAAAATTGACATTACACATCAAATGGTGTCACTTTTATGAAAATCGAATAATAATTGACTCTTTTACAGGCAAACTAGCGTAAAAAGTGACTCATGCAAAATTGCCCATTTCTCGGCAACTGCGCATATTACAAATTAATTTTCACATACATTCTCTCCGTATAGATTATTGCTACGAGTTTATGAAAGTTACGAAGTAATATTTTAAAATATGAAAACGCTGGATGGGTTGAAAATAGCTTAATTTTACACCTTTTTTCACCTTTTAATCGAAATAGCCCGAAAACGGAATCGAAATTAAAAAAACTGGTTCCAACATTTTGTGCGCCTTTAAAGGGCGCACAATTTCAGTTATACCAGATTTGAAAAAAATAATATTTGCTTTCGAAAAATGGTACCTAACTGTCAAAATTGTAGTTTTTTGTCAATTTACGCCACTTCCGGTGCCGACAGATAACACTATTGGTAACAAAAAAAATGACAATTGAGACAACGGAGCATATGAACTTTGTTTTATACAAATCGAACAATAAATAATTAATCTAGGACTGAAAAACTGAATTAGCCAATTGGGGCCAAGGAAAATTACCGAGACAAAAATTTTTCACATTTTTGCCCAAGTCAGAGGACTCGTTATATTTGTGTAAAACACGACTAAAAAATATTCATAAATAAAAAAGTTTTTTGTAAAAATTTAAATTTTCTAAATTTAGCGCCTAATATCTGCGAAGATTTGCCGAAAATCAAAAATCAAAAGTAGCGTAGCTATGTGCCCCGTCTCCGGCTATGCCAAAATGCATCGAAAGTTAAAATCCAATGATTATTGTTAAAATTACTGCAATATTTCTAAAAACGATAGCTTCGGTGATTTCGGACATTTCGCATTGTCGCAGAACGTTCAAAATAGCTTTATCCTCTAAGTCACACCCACTTTTTCAGTAAAACTGAAGAAATCGTAACGATCCGACAATCAGTTGCTGAGATCTACTCAAAACAAAAGAATAATAATAATAATAATAAGAATAACTAGAACTGCGAAGCAGTAATGACGGGTTTCACCGGTGCCACGTTACCCTTGAACTTATGTCACTTCCGGTACCAATGAAACCGTTAAACAGGTTTCCACATAAGCATTGCACACATGAAATAAAATGGACACAGAAACAACCAAATCCAGCAACCAATTCATTTGCTACATGTCAGTGATCCTGTCAAAATTACATTACTTCCGGTGATAATGAAAATGTTAAATTGGTTTATGAAATCAGAAATAGCATCATCACATGTTGAAAATTTTATGTAAATCCTATAATAATTGCCACCTTTATAGACCAAAAACCTTGAAAAATGACTTGTAGAAAATCGCCTATTTCTCTGCAACCGTACAAGTTAGAAACCATTTTGAGGTATCTGTATGATCGAATGAGTTCATTCTATTTGTTGATTGGAATCAAATATCATAATTTTAAAAACATTACAAATCTGATTCATTTGAATAAAATATCTGTTTTGAAGGCTAAAAATACAGTTTTTGCCAAAATGACGTTACTTCCGGTGATAATGAAAATCTTAAATTACTTGTATGAAATCGTAAATGGCATTAGGTATCACACAATGAAAATTTCATGAAAATCGAATAATAATTGACACTTTTATTGACAAAAAACCTTAAAAAGTGACCTGTTGAAAATTGCCTATTTCTCCGCAACTGAACAAGTTAGAAACCATTTTGTGATATCTATATGATCGTAAGGGTTCATTGTATTAGTTCATTTGAATCAAATATCAAAATTTTAAACAAATAACAAATATGACTCATTTGAATAAATTACTGGTTTCGAAGGCTATAAATACAATTTTTGCCCAAATTACGTCATTTCCGGTGATATTGAAAATGTTAAATTGGTTTGACCTAGTTAAAATTGACATTACACATCAAATGGTGTCACTTTTATGAAAATCGAATAATAATTGACTCTTTTACAGGCAAACTAGCGTAAAAAGTGACTCATGCAAAATTGCCCATTTCTCGGCAACTGCGCATATTACAAATTAATTTTCACATACATTCTCTCCGTATAGATTATTGCTACGAGTTTATGAAAGTTACGAAGTAATATTTTAAAATATGAAAACGCTGGATGGGTTGTAAATAGCTTAATTTTACACCTTTTTTCACCTTTTAATCGAAATAGCCCGAAAACGGAATCGAAATTAAAAAAACTGGTTCCAACATTTTGTGCGCCTTTAAAGGGCGCACAATTTCAGTTATACCAGATTTGAAAAAAATAATATTTGCTTTCGAAAAATGGTACCTAACTGTCAAAATTGTAGTTTTTTGTCAATTTACGCCACTTCCGGTGCCGACAGATAACACTATTGGTAACAAAAAAAATGACAATTGAGACAACGGAGCATATGAACTTTGTTTTATACAAATCGAACAATAAATAATTAATCTAGGACTGAAAAACTGAATTAGCCAATTGGGGCCAAGGAAAATTACCGAGACAAAATTTTTTCACATTTTTGCCCAAGTCAGAGGACTCGTTATATTTGTGTAAAACACGACTAAAAAATATTCATAAATAAAAAAGTTTTTTGTAAAAATTTAAATTTTCTAAATTTAGCGCCTAATATCTGCGAAGATTTGCCGAAAATCAAAAATCAAAAGTAGCGTAGCTATGTGCCCCGTCTCCGGCTATGCCAAAATGCATCGAAAGTTAAAATCCAATGATTATTGTTAAAATTACTGCAATATTTCTAAAAACGATAGCTTCGGTGATTTCGGACATTTCGCATTGTCGCAGAACGTTCAAAATAGCTTTATCCTCTAAGTCACACCCACTTTTTCAGTAAAACTGAAGAAATCGTAACGATCCGACAATCAGTTGCTGAGATCTACTCAAAACAAAAGAAGAATAATAATAATAACTAGAACTGCGAAGCAGTAATGACGGGTTTCACCGGTGCCACGTTACCCTTGAACTTATGTCACTTCCGGTACCAATGAAACCGTTAAACAGGTTTCCACATAAGCATTGCACACATGAAATAAAATGGACACAGAAACAACCAAATCCAGCAACCAATTCATTTGCTACATGTCAGTGATCCTGTCAAAATTACATTACTTCCGGTGATAATGAAAATGTTAAATTGGTTTATGAAATCAGAAATAGCATCATCACATGGTGAAAATTTTATGTAAATCCTATAATAATTGCCACCTTTATAGACCAAAAACCTTGAAAAATGACTTGTAGAAAATCGCCTATTTCTCTGCAACCGTACAAGTTAGAAACCATTTTGAGGTATCTGTATGATCGAATGAGTTCATTCTATTTGTTGATTGGAATCAAATATCATAATTTTAAAAACATTACAAATCTGATTCATTTGAATAAAATAACTGTTTTGAAGGCTAAAAATACAGTTTTTGCCAAAATGACGTTACTTCCAGTGATAATGAAAATCTTAAATTACTTGTATGAAATCGTAAATGGCATTATGTATCACACAGTGAAAATTTCATGAAAATCGAATAATAATTGACACTTTTATTGACAAAAAAACCTTAAAAAGTGACCTGTTGAAAATTGCCTATTTCTCCGCAACTGAACAAGTTAGAAACCATTTTGTGATATCTATATGATCGTAAGGGTTCATTGTATTAGTTGATTTGAATCAAATATCAAAATTTTAAACAAATAACAAATATGACTCATTTGAATAAATTACTGGTTTCGAAGGCTATAAATACAATTTTTGCCCAAATTACGTCATTTCCGGTGATATTGAAAATGTTAAATTGGTTTGACCTAGTTAAAATTGACATTACACATCAAATGGTGTCACTTTTATGAAAATCGAATAATAATTGACTCTTTTACAGGCAAACTAGCGTAAAAAGTGACTCATGCAAAATTGCCCATTTCTCGGCAACTGCGCATATTACAAATTAATTTTCACATACATTCTCTCCGTATAGATTATTGCTACGAGTTTATGAAAGTTACGAAGTAATATTTTAAAATATGAAAACGCTGGATGGGTTGTAAATAGCTTAATTTCACACCTTTTTTCACCTTTTAATCGAAATAGCCCGAAAACGGAATCGAAATTAAAAAAAATGGTCCCAACATTTTGTGCGCCTTTAAAGGGCGCACAATTTCAGTTATACCAGATTTGAAAAAAATAATATTTGCTTTCGAAAAATGGTACCTAACTGTCAAAATTGTAGTTTTTTGTCAATTTACGCCACTTCCGGTGCCGACAGATAACACTATTGGTAACAAAAAAAATGACAATTGAGACAACGGGGCATATGAACTTTGTTTTATACAAATCGAACAATAAATAATTAATCTAGGACTGAAAAACTGAATTAGCCAATGGGGGCCAAGGAAAATTACCGAGACAAAAAATTTTCACATTTTTGCCCAAGTCAGAGGACTCGTTATATTTGTGTAAAACACGATTAAAAAATATTCATAAATAAAAAAGTTTTTTGTAAAAATTTAAATTTTCTAAATTTAGCGCCTAATATCTGCGAAGATTTGCCGAAAATCAAAAATCAAAAGTAACGTAGCTATGTGCCCCGTCTCCGGCTATGCCAAAATGCATCGAAAGTTAAAATCCAATGATTATTGTTAAAATTACTGCAATATTTCTAAAAACGATAGCTTCGGTGATTTCGGACATTTCGCATTGTCGCAGAACGTTCAAAATAGCTTTATCCTCTAAGTCACACCCACTTTTCCGATAAAACCGAAGAAATCGTAACGATCCGACAATCAGTTGCTGAGATCTACTCAAAACAAAAGAAGAATAATAATAATAAGAATAATAATTTTAACAAAAACAATAGTGTTTCACACAAGCTACGCAGTGTGAAACCCTAATAATTTTAACAAAAACAATAGTGTTTCACACAAGCTACGCAGTGTGAAACCCTAATAATAATAATAAGAACTAGAACTGCGAAGCAGTAATGACGGGTTTCACCGGTGCCACGTTACCCTTGAACTTATGTCACTTCCGGTACCAATGAAACCGTTAAACAGGTTTCCACATAAGCATTGCACACATGAAATAAAATGGACGCAGAAACAACCAAATCCAGCAATCAATTCATTTGCTACATGTCAGTGATCCTGTCAAAATTACATTACTTCCGGTGATAATGAAAATGTTAAATTGGTTTATGAAATCAGAAATAGCATCATCACATGTTGAAAATTTTATGTAAATCCTATAATAATTGCCACCTTTATAGACCAAAAACCTTGAAAAATGACTTGTAGAAAATCGCCTATTTCTCTGCAACCGTACAAGTTAGAAACCATTTTGAGGTATCTGTATGATCGAATGAGTTCATTCTATTTGTTGATTGGAATCAAATATCATAATTTTAAAAACATTACAAATCTGATTCATTTGAATAAAATATCTGTTTTGAAGGCTAAAAATACAGTTTTTGCCAAAATGACGTTACTTCCGGTGATAATGAAAATCTTAAATTACTTGTATGATATCGTAAATGGCATTATGTATCACACAGTGAAAATTTCATGAAAATCGAATAATAATTGACACTTTTATTGACAAAAAAACCTTAAAAAGTGACCTGTTGAAAATTGCCTATTTCTCCGCAACTGAACAAGTTAGAAACCATTTTGTGATATCTATATGATCGTAAGGGTTCATTGTATTAGTTCATTTGAATCAAATATCAAAATTTTAAACAAATAACAAATATGACTCATTTGAATAAATTACTGGTTTCGAAGGCTATAAATACAATTTTTGCCCAAATTACGTCATTTCCGGTGATATTGAAAATGTTAAATTGGTTTGACCTGGTTAAAATTGACATTACACATCAAATGGTGTCACTTTTATGAAAATCGAATAATAATTGACTCTTTTACAGGCAAACTAGCGTAAAAAGTGACTCATGCAAAATTGCCCATTTCTCGGCAACTGCGCATATTACAAATTAATTTTCACATACATTCTCTCCGTATAGATTATTGCTACGAGTTTATGAAAGTTACGAAGTAATATTTTAAAATATGAAAACGCTGGATGGGTTGTAAATAGCTTAATTTTACACCTTTTTTCACCTTTTAATCGAAATAGCCCAAAAACGGAATCGAAATTAAAAAAAATGGTCCCAACATTTTGTGCGCCTTTAAAGGGCGCACAATTTCAGTTATACCAGATTTGAAAAAAATAATATTTGCTTTCGAAAAATGGTACCTAACTGTCAAAATTGTAGTTTTTTGTCAATTTACGCCACTTCCGGTGCCGACAGATAACACTATTGGTAACAAAAAAAATGACAATTGAGACAACGGGGCATATGAACTTTGTTTTATACAAATCGAACAATAAATAATTAATCTAGGACTGAAAAACTGAATTAGCCAATGGGGGCCAAGGAAAATTACCGAGACAAAAAATTTTCACATTTTTGCCCAAGTCAGAGGACTCGTTATATTTGTGTAAAACACGATTAAAAAATATTCATAAATAAAAAAGTTTTTTGTAAAAATTTAAATTTTCTAAATTTAGCGCCTAATATCTGCGAAGATTTGCCGAAAATCAAAAATCAAAAGTAGCGTAGCTATGTGCCCCGTCTCCGGCTATGCCAAAATGCATCGAAAGTTAAAATCCAATGATTATTGTTAAAATTACTGCAATATTTCTAAAAACGATAGCTTCGGTGATTTCGGACATTTCGCATTGTCGCAGAACGTTCAAAATAGCTTTATCCTCTAAGTCACACCCACTTTTCCGATAAAACCGAAGAAATCGTAACGATCCGACAATCAGTTGCTGAGATCTACTCAAAACAAAAGAAGAATAATAATAATAAGAACTAGAACTGCGAAGCAGTAATGACGGGTTTCACCGGTGCCACGTTACCCTTGAACTTATGTCACTTCCGGTACCAATGAAACCGTTAAACAGGTTTCCACATAAGCATTGCACACATGAAATAAAATGGACACAGAAACAACCAAATCCAGCAACCAATTCATTTGCTACATGTCAGTGATCCTGTCAAAATTACATTACTTCCGGTGATAATGAAAATGTTAAATTGGTTTATGAAATCAGAAATAGCATCATCACATGTTGAAAATTTTATGTAAATCCTATAATAATTGCCACCTTTATAGACCAAAAACCTTGAAAAATGACTTGTAGAAAATCGCCTATTTCTCTGCAACCGTACAAGTTAGAAACCATTTTGAGGTATCTGTATGATCGAATGAGTTCATTCTATTTGTTGATTGGAATCAAATATCATAATTTTAAAAACATTACAAATCTGATTCATTTGAATAAAATATCTGTTTTGAAGGCTAAAAATACAGTTTTTGCCAAAATGACGTTACTTCCGGTGATAATGAAAATCTTAAATTACTTGTATGAAATCGTAAATGGCATTATGTATCACACAGTGAAAATTTCATGAAAATCGAATAATAATTGACACTTTTATTGACAAAAAAACCTTAAAAAGTGACCTGTTGAAAATTGCCTATTTCTCCGCAACTGAACAAGTTAGAAACCATTTTGTGATATCTATATGATCGTAAGGGTTCATTGTATTAGTTGATTTGAATCAAATATCAAAATTTTAAACAAATAACAAATATGACTCATTTGAATAAATTACTGGTTTCGAAGGCTATAAATACAATTTTTGCCCAAATTACGTCATTTCCGGTGATATTGAAAATGTTAAATTGGTTTGACCTAGTTAAAATTGACATTACACATCAAATGGTGTCACTTTTATGAAAATCGAATAATAATTGACTCTTTTACAGGCAAACTAGCGTAAAAAGTGACTCATGCAAAATTGCCCATTTCTCGGCAACTGCGCATATTACAAATTAATTTTCACATACATTCTCTCCGTATAGATTATTGCTACGAGTTTATGAAAGTTACGAAGTAATATTTTAAAATATGAAAACGCTGGATGGGTTGTAAATAGCTTAATTTTACACCTTTTTTCACCTTTTAATCGAAATAGCCCGAAAACGGAATCGAAATTAAAAAACATGGTCCCAACATTTTGTGCGCCTTTAAAAGGCGCACAATTTCAGTTATACCAGATTTGAAAAAAATAATATTTGCTTTCGAAAAATGGTACCTAACTGTCAAAATTGTAGTTTTTTGTCAATTTACGCCACTTCCGGTGCCGACAGATAACACTATTGGTAACAAAAAAAATGACAATTGAGACAACGGGGCATATGAACTTTGTTTTATACAAATCGAACAATAAATAATTAATCTAGGACTGAAAAACTGAATTAGCCAATATCTGCGAAGATTTGCCGAAAATCAAAAATCAAAAGTAGCGTAGCTATGTGGCCCGTCTCCGGCTATGCCAAAATGCATCGAAAGTTAAAATCCAATGATTATTGTTAAAATTACTCCAATATTTCTAAAAACGATAGCTTCGGTGATTTCGGACATTTCGCATTGTCGCAGAACGTTCAAAATAGCTTTATCCTCTAAGTCACACCCACTTTTCCGATAAAACCGAAGAAATCGTAACGATCCGACAATCAGTTGCTGAGATCTACTCAAAACAAAAGAAGAATAATAATAATAATAAGAACTAGAACTGCGAAGCAGTAATGACGGGTTTCACCGGTGCCACGTTACCCTTGAACTTATGTCACTTCCGGTACCAATGAAACCGTTAAACAGGTTTCCACATAAGCATTGCACACATGAAATAAAATGGACGCAGAAACAACCAAATCCAGCAATCAATTCATTTGCTACATGTCAGTGATCCTGTCAAAATTACATTACTTCCGGTGATAATGAAAATGTTAAATTGGTTTATGAAATCAGAAATAGCATCATCACATGTTGAAAATTTTATGTAAATCCTATAATAATTGCCACCTTTATAGACCAAAAACCTTGAAAAATGACTTGTAGAAAATCGCCTATTTCTCTGCAACCGTACAAGTTAGAAACCATTTTGAGGTATCTGTATGATCGAATGAGTTCATTCTATTTGTTGATTGGAATCAAATATCATAATTTTAAAAACATTACAAATCTGATTCATTTGAATAAAATATCTGTTTTGAAGGCTAAAAATACAGTTTTTGCCAAAATGACGTTACTTCCGGTGATAATGAAAATCTTAAATTACTTGTATGATATCGTAAATGGCATTATGTATCACACAGTGAAAATTTCATGAAAATCGAATAATAATTGACACTTTTATTGACAAAAAAACCTTAAAAAGTGACCTGTTGAAAATTGCCTATTTCTCCGCAACTGAACAAGTTAGAAACCATTTTGTGATATCTATATGATCGTAAGGGTTCATTGTATTAGTTGATTTGAATCAAATATCAAAATTTTAAACAAATAACAAATATGACTCATTTGAATAAATTACTGGTTTCGAAGGCTATAAATACAATTTTTGCCCAAATTACGTCATTTCCGGTGATATTGAAAATGTTAAATTGGTTTGACCTAGTTAAAATTGACATTACACATCAAATGGTGTCACTTTTATGAAAATCGAATAATAATTGACTCTTTTACAGGCAAACTAGCGTAAAAAGTGACTCATGCAAAATTGCCCATTTCTCGGCAACTGCGCATATTACAAATTAATTTTCACATACATTCTCTCCGTATAGATTATTGCTACGAGTTTATGAAAGTTACGAAGTAATATTTTAAAATATGAAAACGCTGGATGGGTTGTAAATAGCTTAATTTTACACCTTTTTTCACCTTTTAATCGAAATAGCCCGAAAACGGAATCGAAATTAAAAAAAATGGTCCCAACATTTTGTGCGCCTTTAAAGGGCGCACAATTTCAGTTATACCAGATTTGAAAAAAATAATATTTGCTTTCGAAAAATGGTACCTAACTGTCAAAATTGTAGTTTTTTGTCAATTTACGCCACTTCCGGTGCCGACAGATAACACTATTGGTAACAAAAAAAATGACAATTGAGACAACGGGGCATATGAACTTTGTTTTATACAAATCGAACAATAAATAATTAATCTAGGACTGAAAAACTGAATTAGCCAATGGGGGCCAAGGAAAATTACCGAGACAAAAAAATTTCACATTTTTGCCCAAGTCAGAGGACTCGTTATATTTGTGTAAAACACGATTAAAAAATATTCATAAATAAAAAAGTTTTTTGTAAAAATTTAAATTTTCTAAATTTAGCGCCTAATATCTGCGAAGATTTGCCGAAAATCAAAAATCAAAAGTAGCGTAGCTATGTGCCCCGTCTCCGGCTATGCCAACATGCATCGAAAGTTAAAATCCAATGATTATTGTTAAAATTACTGCAATATTTCTAAAAACGATAGCTTCGGTGATTTCGGACATTTCGCATTGTCGCAGAACGTTCAAAATAGCTTTATCCTCTAAGTCACACCCACTTTTCCGATAAAACCGAAGAAATCGTAACGATCCGACAATCAGTTGCTGAGATCTACTCAAAACAAAAGAAGAATAATAATAATAAGAATAATAATTTTAACAAAAACAATAGTGTTTCACACAAGCTACGCAGTGTGAAACCCTAATAACTAGAACTGCGAAGCAGTAATGACGGGTTTCACCGGTGCCACGTTACCCTTGAACTTATGTCACTTCCGGTACCAAAATTACATTACTTCCGGTGATAATGAAAATGTTAAATTGGTTTATGAAATCAGAAATAGCATCATCACATGGTGAAAATTTTATGTAAATCCTATAATAGTTGCCACCTTTATAGACCAAAAACCTTGAAAAATGACTTGTAGAAAATCGCCTATTTCTCTGCAACCGTACAAGTTAGAAACCATTTTGAGGTATCTGTATGATCGAATGAGTTCATTCTATTTGTTGATTGGAATCAAATATCATAATTTTAAAAACATTACAAATCTGATTCATTTGAATAAAATATCTGTTTTGAAGGCTAAAAATACAGTTTTTGCCAAAATGACGTTACTTCCGGTGATAATGAAAATCTTAAATTACTTGTATGAAATCGTAAATGGCATTAGGTATCACACAATGAAAATTTCATGAAAATCGAATAATAATTGACAATTTTATTGACAAAAAACCTTAAAAAGTGACCTGTTGAAAATTGCCTATTTCTCCGCAACTGAACAAGTTAGAAACCATTTTGTGATATCTATATGATCGTAAGGGTTCATTGTATTAGTTCATTTGAATCAAATATCAAAATTTTAAACAAATAACAAATATGACTCATTTGAATAAATTACTGGTTTCGAAGGCTATAAATACAATTTTTGCCCAAATTACGTCATTTCCGATGATATTGAAAATGTTAAATTGGTTTGACCTAGTTAAAATTGACATTACACATCAAATGGTGTCACTTTTATGAAAATCGAATAATAATTGACTCTTTTACAGGCAAACTAGCGTAAAAAGTGACTCATGCAAAATTGCCCATTTCTCGGCAACTGCGCATATTACAAATTAATTTTCACATACATTCTCTCCGTATAGATTATTGCTACGAGTTTATGAAAGTTACGAAGTAATATTTTAAAATATGAAAACGCTGGATGGGTTGTAAATAGCTTAATTTTACACCTTTTTTCACCTTTTAATCGAAATAGCCCGAAAACGGAATCGAAATTAAAAAAACTGGTTCCAACATTTTGTGCGCCTTTAAAGGGCGCACAATTTCAGTTATACCAGATTTGAAAAAAATAATATTTGCTTTCGAAAAATGGTACCTAACTGTCAAAATTGTAGTTTTTTGTCAATTTACGCCACTTCCGGTGCCGACAGATAACACTATTGGTAACAAAAAAAATGACAATTGAGACAACGGAGCATATGAACTTTGTTTTATACAAATCGAACAATAAATAATTAATCTAGGACTGAAAAACTGAATTAGCCAATTGGGGCCAAGGAAAATTACCGAGACAAAAATTTTTCACATTTTTGCCCAAGTCAGAGGACTCGTTATATTTGTGTAAAACACGACTAAAAAATATTCATAAATAAAAAAGTTTTTTGTAAAAATTTAAATTTTCTAAATTTAGCGCCTAATATCTGCGAAGATTTGCCGAAAATCAAAAATCAAAAGTAGCGTAGCTATGTGCCCCGTCTCCGGCTATGCCAAAATGCATCGAAAGTTAAAATCCAATGATTATTGTTAAAATTACTGCAATATTTCTAAAAACGATAGCTTCGGTGATTTCGGACATTTCGCATTGTCGCAGAACGTTCAAAATAGCTTTATCCTCTAAGTCACACCCACTTTTTCAGTAAAACTGAAGAAATCGTAACGATCCGACAATCAGTTGCTGAGATCTACTCAAAACAAAAGAAGAATAATAATAATAATAAGAACTAGAACTGCGAAGCAGTAATGACGGGTTTCACCGGTGCCACGTTACCCTTGAACTTATGTCACTTCCGGTACCAATGAAACCGTTAAACAGGTTTCCACATAAGCATTGCACACATGAAATAAAATGGACGCAGAAACAACCAAATCCAGCAATCAATTCATTTGCTACATGTCAGTGATCCTGTCAAAATTACATTACTTCCGGTGATAATGAAAATGTTAAATTGGTTTATGAAATCAGAAATAGCATCATCACATGTTGAAAATTTTATGTAAATCCTATAATAATTGCCACCTTTATAGACCAAAAACCTTGAAAAATGACTTGTAGAAAATCGCCTATTTCTCTGCAACCGTACAAGTTAGAAACCATTTTGAGGTATCTGTATGATCGAATGAGTTCATTCTATTTGTTGATTGGAATCAAATATCATAATTTTAAAAACATTACAAATCTGATTCATTTGAATAAAATATCTGTTTTGAAGGCTAAAAATACAGTTTTTGCCAAAATGACGTTACTTCCGGTGATAATGAAAATCTTAAATTACTTGTATGATATCGTAAATGGCATTATGTATCACACAGTGAAAATTTCATGAAAATCGAATAATAATTGACACTTTTTTTGACAAAAAAACCTTAAAAAGTGACCTGTTGAAAATTGCCTATTTCTCCGCAACTGAACAAGTTAGAAACCATTTTGTGATATCTATATGATCGTAAGGGTTCATTGTATTAGTTGATTTGAATCAAATATCAAAATTTTAAACAAATAACAAATATGACTCATTTGAATAAATTACTGGTTTCGAAGGCTATAAATACAATTTTTGCCCAAATTACGTCATTTCCGGTGATATTGAAAATGTTAAATTGGTTTGACCTAGTTAAAATTGACATTACACATCAAATGGTGTCACTTTTATGAAAATCGAATAATAATTGACTCTTTTACAGGCAAACTAGCGTAAAAAGTGACTCATGCAAAATTGCCCATTTCTCGGCAAATGCGCATATTACAAATTAATTTTCACATACATTCTCTCCGTATAGATTATTGCTACGAGTTTATGAAAGTTACGAAGTAATATTTTAAAATATGAAAACGCTGAATGGGTTGTAAATAGCTTAATTTTACACCTTTTTTCACCTTTTAATCGAAATAGCCCGAAAACGGAATCGAAATTAAAAAAAATGGTCCCAACATTTTGTGCGCCTTTAAAGGGCGCACAATTTCAGTTATACCAGATTGGAACAAAATAATATTTGCTTTCGAAAAATGGTACCTAACTGTCAAAATTGTAGTTTTTTGTCAATTTACGCCACTTCCGGTGCCGACAGATAACACTATTGGTAACAAAAAAAATGACAATTGAGACAACGGGGCATATGAACTTTGTTTTATACAAATCGAACAATAAATAATTAATCTAGGACTGAAAAACTGAATTAGCCAATGGGGGCCAAGGAAAATTACCGAGACAAAAAATTTTCACATTTTTGCCCAAGTCAGAGGACTCGTTATATTTGTGTAAAACACGATTAAAAAATATTCATAAATAAAAAAGTTTTTTGTAAAAATTTAAATTTTCTAAATTTAGCGCCTAATATCTGCGAAGATTTGCCGAAAATCAAAAATCAAAAGTAGCGTAGCTATGTGCCCCGTCTCCGGCTATGCCAAAATGCATCGAAAGTTAAAATCCAATGATTATTGTTAAAATTACTGCAATATTTCTAAAAACGATAGCTTCGGTGATTTCGGACATTTCGCATTGTCGCAGAACGTTCAAAATAGCTTTATCCTCTAAGTCACACCCACTTTTCCGATAAAACCGAAGAAATCGTAACGATCCGACAATCAGTTGCTGAGATCTACTCAAAACAAAAGAAGAATAATAATAATAAGAATAATAATTTTAACAAAAACAATAGTGTTTCACACAAGCTACGCAGTGTGAAACCCTAATAACTAGAACTGCGATGCAGTAATGACGGGTTTCACCGGTGCCACTTTACCCTAAACATGTTACTTCCCGTACCAATGAAACCATTAAACAGGTTTCCACATAAGCATTGCACACATCAAATAAAATGGACGCCGAATCAACAAAATCCAGCAATATCAATTCATTTTATACATTTGTTACATGTAAGTGTACTGTACTTCCGGTGATAATGAAAATGTTCAATTACTTTTATGAAATCAGAAATGACATAGGGCATCACATGGTGAAAATTGTATGTAAATCGAATAACAATTGCCACTTTTATAGACCAAAAACCTTGAAAAGTGACTTGTAGAAAATCGCCTATTTCTCTGCAACCGTACAAGTTAGAAACCATTTTCTGGTATCTGTATGATCGTATGGGTTCAATCTATTTGCTGATTGGAATATCATAATTTTAAAAACAATACAAATAAGACTCATTTGAAAAAAATATCTGTTTTGAAGGCTAAAAATACAGTTTTTGCCAAAATGACGTTACTTCCGGTGATAATGAAAATGTTAAATTAGTTCTATGAAATCATAAATGACACAAGATATCATATGGTGAAAATTTTATGAAAATCGAATAATAACTGACACTTTTATAGACCAAAAACCTTGAAAAGTGACTTAAGGAAAATCGCCCATTTCTCTGCAACCGTACAAGTTAGAAACCATTTTGTGGTATCTGTATGATCGTATGGGTTCAATCTATTTGATCAATAGAATCAAATATCATAATTTGAAAAAAATAACAAATACGAATCATTTGAATAAAATATTGTTTTTTGAAGGCTAAAATTTAAGTTTTGAGCAAATGACGTCATTTCCGGTGGCAGCGCAAGGGGTAAAATGGTTTGACATAGTCCACTATGGCATTAGGCATCCAATGGCGAAAGAAAATTGAAAATCGAATAATAATTGATTCTTTTACAGCCAAAATTACGTGAAAAGTGACTCATGCAAAATTGCCTATTTCTCGGCAACTGCTTATATTACAAACTAATTTTCACATACATTCTCTTCGTATGGATTATAGCTACAAGTTTATAAAAGTTACGTAAAAATATTTTAAAATCTGAAAAGCCTGAATGAGTTGTAAATAGGTCAATTTTACGCCTTTTTTCACCTCTTAATCCAATTTGCTAGAAAATGAAAAAGAAATTAAAAAAACTGCTTCCGACATTTTTTGCGCCTTTAAAGGACACACTCTTTGAGTCATATAATTTTTCAAAAAAATAATATTTGTTTTCAAAAAATGGTACCTAACTGTCAAAATTGTAGTTTTTGGTAAAATTATGCCACTTCCGGTGCCGACAGATAACACTTTTGGTAATAAAAAAAATGACAATTGAGACAACGAAGCATATGAACTTTGTTTTATACAAATCGAACAATAAAAAATTAAGCTAGGACTGAAAAACTGAATTAGCCAATGGAGGCCAAGGAAAATTACTGAGACAAAAAATTTTAACATTTTTGCGCAAGTCAGATGACTCTTTAATTCTGTGCACAACACGACTAAAAAATATTCATCAATAAAAAAGTTTTTTGTAAAATTTTAAATTTCCGAAATTTGGCGCCTAATATCTTCGAATTTTTGCTGAAAATCAAAAATCGAAAGTAGCGCAGCTATGTGCCCTGTCTCCAGCTATGCCAAAATGTATCGAAAGTTAAAATCCCATGATTATTGTTAAAATTACCGCAATATTTGTAAAAACGATAACTTCGGTGATTTCGGACATTTCGCATTGTCGCAGAACGTTCAAAATAGCTTTATCCTCTAAGTCACACCCACTTTCCCAGTAAAACCGAAGAAATCGTAACGATGCGACAAGTAGTTGCTGAGATCTACTCAAAACAAAAGAAGAATAATAATAATAATAAGAACTAGAACTGCGAAGCAGTAATGACGGGTTTCACCGGTGCCACGTTACCCTTGAACTTATGTCACTTACGGTACCAATGAAACCGTTAAACAGGTTTCCACATAAGCATTGCACACATGAAATAAACAACGAAATCCAGCAATCAATTCATTTGCTACATGTCAGTGATCCTGTCAAAATTACATTACTTCCGGTGATAATGAAAATGTTAAATTGGCTTATGAAATCAGAAATAGCATCATCACATGGTGAAAATTTTATGTAAATCCTATAATAATTGCCACCTTTATAGACCAAAAACCTTGAAAAATGACTTGTAGAAAATCGCCTATTTCTCTGCAACCGTACAAGTTAGAAACCATTTTGAGGTATCTGTATGATCGAATGAGTTTATTCTATTTGTTGATTGGAATCAAATATCATAATTTAAAAAACATTACAAATCTGATTCATTTGAATAAAATATCTGTTTTGAAGGCTAAAAATACAGTTTTTGCCAAAATGACGTTACTCCCGGTGATAATGAAAATCTTATATTACTTGTATGAAATCGTAAATGGCATTATGTATCACACAGTGAAAATTTCATGAAAATCGAATAATAATTGACACTTTTATTGACAAAAAACCTTAAAAAGTGACCTGTTGAAAATTGCCTATTTCTCCGCAACTGAACAAGTTAGAAACCATTTTGTGATATCTATATGATCGTAAGGGTTCATTGTATTAGTTGATTTGAATCAAATATCAAAATTTTAAACAAATAACAAATATGACTCATTTGAATAAATTACTGGTTTCGAAGGCTATAAATACAATTTTTGCCCAAATTACGTCATTTCCGGTGATATTGAAAATGTTAAATTGGTTTGACCTAGTTAAAATTGACATTACACATCAAATGGTGTCACTTTTATGAAAATCGAATAATAATTGACTCTTTTACAGGCAAAGTAGCGTAAAAAGTGACTCATGCATAATTGCCCATTTCTCGGCAACTGCGCATATTACAAATTAATTTTCACATACATTCTCTCCGTATAGATTATTGCTACGAGTTTATGAAAGTTACGAAGTAATATTTTAAAATATGAAAACGCTGGATGGGTTGTAAATAGCTTAATTTTACACCTTTTTTCACCTTTTAATCGAAATAGCCCGAAAACGGAATCGAAATTAAAAAAACTGGTCCCAACATTTTGTGCGCCTTTAAAGGGCGCACAATTTCAGTTATACCAGATTTGAAAAAAATAATATTTGCTTTCGAAAAATGGTACCTAACTGTCAAAATTGTAGTTTTTTGTCAATTTACGCCACTTCCGGTGCCGACAGATAACACTATTGGTAACAAAAAAAATGACAATTGAGACAACGGAGCATATGAACTTTGTTTTATACAAATCGAACAATAAATAATTAATCTAGGACTGAAAAACTGAATTAGCCAATTGGGGCCAAGGAAAATTACCGAGACAAAAATTTTTCACATTTTTGCCCAAGTCAGAGGACTCGTTATATTTGTGTAAAACACGACTAAAAAATATTCATAAATAAAAAAGTTTTTTGTAAAAATTTAAATTTTCTAAATTTAGCGCCTAATATCTGGGAAGATTTGCCGAAAATCAAAAATCAAAAGTAGCGTAGCTATGTGCCCCGTCTCCGGCTATGCCAAAATGCATCGAAAGTTAAAATCCAATGATTATTGTTAAAATTACTGCAATATTTCTAAAAACGATAGCTTCGGTGATTTCGGACATTTCGCATTGTCGCAGAACGTTCAAAATAGCTTTATCCTCTAAGTCACACCCACTTTTTCAGTAAAACTGAAGAAATCGTAACGATCCGACAATCAGTTGCTGAGATCTACTCAAAACAAAAGAATAATAATAATAATAACTAGAACTGCGAAGCAGTAATGACGGGTTTCACCGGTGCCAGGTTACCCTTGAACTTATGTCACTTCCGGTACCAATGAAACCGTTAAACAGGTTTCCACATAAGCATTGCACACATGAAATAAAATGGACGCAGAAACAACCAAATCCAGCAATCAATTCATTTGCTACATGTCAGTGATCCTGTCAAAATTACATTACTTCCGGTGATAATGAAAATGTTAAATTGGTTTATGAAATCAGAAATAGCATCATCACATGTTGAAAATTTTATGTAAATCCTATAATAATTGCCACCTTTATAGACCAAAAACCTTGAAAAATGACTTGTAGAAAATCGCCTATTTCTCTGCAACCGTACAAGTTAGAAACCATTTTGAGGTATCTGTATGATCGAATGAGTTCATTCTATTTGTTGATTGGAATCAAATATCATAATTTTAAAAACATTACAAATCTGATTCATTTGAATAAAATATCTGTTTTGAAGGCTAAAAATACAGTTTTTGCCAAAATGACGTTACTTCCGGTGATAATGAAAATCTTAAATTACTTGTATGATATCGTAAATGGCATTATGTATCACACAGTGAAAATTTCATGAAAATCGAATAATAATTGACACTTTTTTTGACAAAAAAACCTTAAAAAGTGACCTGTTGAAAATTGCCTATTTCTCCGCAACTGAACAAGTTAGAAACCATTTTGTGATATCTATATGATCGTAAGGGTTCATTGTATTAGTTGATTTGAATCAAATATCAAAATTTTAAACAAATAACAAATATGACTCATTTGAATAAATTACTGGTTTCGAAGGCTATAAATACAATTTTTGCCCAAATTACGTCATTTCCGGTGATATTGAAAATGTTAAATTGGTTTGACCTAGTTAAAATTGACATTACACATCAAATGGTGTCACTTTTATGAAAATCGAATAATAATTGACTCTTTTACAGGCAAACTAGCGTAAAAAGTGACTCATGCAAAATTGCCCATTTCTCGGCAACTGCGCATATTACAAATTAATTTTCACATACATTCTCTCCGTATAGATTATTGCTACGAGTTTATGAAAGTTACGAAGTAATATTTTAAAATATGAAAACGCTGAATGGGTTGTAAATAGCTTAATTTTACACCTTTTTTCACGTTTTAATCGAAATAGCCCGAAAACGGAATCGAAATTAAAAAAAATGGTCCCAACATTTTGTGCGCCTTTAAAGGGCGCACAATTTCAGTTATACCAGATTTGAACAAAATAATATTTGCTTTCGAAAAATGGTACCTAACTGTCAAAATTGTAGTTTTTTGTCAATTTACGCCACTTCCGGTGCCGACAGATAACACTATTGGTAACAAAAAAAATGACAATTGAGACAACGGGGCATATGAACTTTGTTTTATACAAATCGAACAATAAATAATTAATCTAGGACTGAAAAACTGAATTAGCCAATGGGGGCCAAGGAAAATTACCGAGACAAAAAATTTTCACATTTTTGCCCAAGTCAGAGGACTCGTTATATTTGTGTAAAACACGATTAAAAAATATTCATAAATAAAAAAGTTTTTTGTAAAAATTTAAATTTTCTAAATTTAGCGCCTAATATCTGCGAAGATTTGCCGAAAATCAAAAATCAAAAGTAGCGTAGCTATGTGCCCCGTCTCCGGCTATGCCAAAATGCATCGAAAGTTAAAATCCAATGATTATTGTTAAAATTACTGCAATATTTCTAAAAACGATAGCTTCGGTGATTTCGGACATTTCGCATTGTCGCAGAACGTTCAAAATAGCTTTATCCTCTAAGTCACACCCACTTTTCCGATAAAACCGAAGAAATCGTAACGATCCGACAATCAGTTGCTGAGATCTACTCAAAACAAAAGAAGAATAATAATAATAAGAATAATAATTTTAACAAAAACAATAGTGTTTCACACAAGCTACGCAGTGTGAAACCCTAATAAGAACTAGAACTGCGAAGCAGTAATGACGGGTTTCACCGGTGCCACGTTACCCTTGAACTTATGTCACTTCCGGTACCAATGAAACCGTTAAACAGGTTTCCACATAAGCATTGCACACATGAAATAAAATGGACGCAGAAACAACCAAATCCAGCAATCAATTCATTTGCTACATGTCAGTGATCCTGTCAAAATTACATTACTTCCGGTGATAATGAAAATGTTAAATTGGTTTATGAAATCAGAAATAGCATCATCACATGTTGAAAATTTTATGTAAATCCTATAATAATTGCCACCTTTATAGACCAAAAACCTTGAAAAATGACTTGTAGAAAATCGCCTATTTCTCTGCAACCGTACAAGTTAGAAACCATTTTGAGGTATCTGTATGATCGAATGAGTTCATTCTATTTGTTGATTGGAATCAAATATCATAATTTTAAAAACATTACAAATCTGATTCATTTGAATAAAAAATCTGTTTTGAAGGCTAAAAATACAGTTTTTGCCAAAATGACGTTACTTCCGGTGATAATGAAAATCTTAAATTACTTGTCTGATATCGTAAATGGCATTATGTATCACACAGTGAAAATTTCATGAAAATCGAATAATAATTGACACTTTTATTGACAAAAAAACCTTAAAAAGTGACCTGTTGAAAATTGCCTATTTCTCCGCAACTGAACAAGTTAGAAACCATTTTGTGATATCTATATAATCGTAAGGGTTCATTGTATTAGTTGATTTGAATCAAATATCAAAATTTTAAACAAATAACAAATATGACTCATTTGAATAAATTACTGGTTTCGAAGGCTATAAATACAATTTTTGCCCAAATTACGTCATTTCCGGTGATATTGAAAATGTTAAATTGGTTTGACCTAGTTAAAATTGACATTACACATCAAATGGTGTCACTTTTATGAAAATCGAATAATAATTGACTCTTTTACAGGCAAACTAGCGTAAAAAGTGACTCATGCAAAATTGCCCATTTCTCGGCAACTGCGCATATTACAAATTAATTTTCACATACATTCTCTCCGTATAGATTATTGCTACGAGTTTATGAAAGTTACGAAGTAATATTTTAAAATATGAAAACGCTGGATGGGTTGTAAATAGCTTAATTTTACACCTTTTTTCACCTTTTAATCGAAATAGCCCGAAAACGGAATCGAAATTAAAAAAAATGGTCCCAACATTTTGTGCGCCTTTAAAAGGCGCACAATTTCAGTTATACCAGATTTGAAAAAAATAATATTTGCTTTCGAAAAATGGTACCTAACTGTCAAAATTGTAGTTTTTTGTCAATTTACGCCACTTCCGGTGCCGACAGATAACACTATTGGTAACAAAAAAAATGACAATTGAGACAACGGGGCATATGAACTTTGTTTTATACAAATCGAACAATAAATAATTAATCTAGGACTGAAAAACTGAATTAGCCAATGGGGGCCAAGGAAAATTACCGAGACAAAAAATTTTCACATTTTTGCCCAAGTCAGAGGACTCGTTATATTTGTGTAAAACACGATTAAAAAATATTCATAAATAAAAAAGTTTTTTGTAAAAATTTAAATTTTCTAAATTTAGCGCCTAATATCTGCGAAGATTTGCCGAAAATCAAAAATCAAAAGTAGCGTAGCTATGTGCCCCGTCTCCGGCTATGCCAAAATGCATCGAAAGTTAAAATCCAATGATTATTGTTAAAATTACTGCAATATTTCTAAAAACGATAGCTTCGGTGATTTCGGACATTTCGCATTGTCGCAGAACGTTCAAAATAGCTTTATCCTCTAAGTCACACCCACTTTTCCGATAAAACCGAAGAAATCGTAACGATCCGACAATCAGTTGCTGAGATCTACTCAAAACAAAAGAAAAATAATAACTAGAACTGCGAAGCAGTAATGACGGGTTTCACCGGTGCCACGTTACCCTTGAACTTATGTCACTTCCGGTACCAAAATTACATTACTTCCGGTGATAATGAAAATGTTAAATTGGTTTATGAAATCAGAAATAGCATCATCACATGGTGAAAATTTTATGTAAATCCTATAATAGTTGCCACCTTTATAGACCAAAAACCTTGAAAAATGACTTGTAGAAAATCGCCTATTTCTCTGCAACCGTACAAGTTAGAAACCATTTTGAGGTATCTGTATGATCGAATGAGTTCATTCTATTTGTTGATTGGAATCAAATATCATAATTTTAAAAACATTACAAATCTGATTCATTTGAATAAAATATCTGTTTTGAAGGCTAAAAATACAGTTTTTGCCAAAATGACGTTACTTCCGGTGATAATGAAAATCTTAAATTACTTGTATGAAATCGTAAATGGCATTAGGTATCACACAATGAAAATTTCATGAAAATCGAATAATAATTGACACTTTTATTGACAAAAAACCTTAAAAAGTGACCTGTTGAAAATTGCCTATTTCTCCGCAACTGAACAAGTTAGAAACCATTTTGTGATATCTATATGATCGTAAGGGTTCATTGTATTAGTTCATTTGAATCAAATATCAAAATTTTAAACAAATAACAAATATGACTCATTTGAATAAATTACTGGTTTCGAAGGCTATAAATACAATTTTTGCCCAAATTACGTCATTTCCGGTGATATTGAAAATGTTAAATTGGTTTGACCTAGTTAAAATTGACATTACACATCAAATGGTGTCACTTTTATGAAAATCGAATAATAATTGACTCTTTTACAGGCAAACTAGCGTAAAAAGTGACTCATGCAAAATTGCCCATTTCTCGGCAACTGCGCATATTACAAATTAATTTTCACATACATTCTCTCCGTATAGATTATTGCTACGAGTTTATGAAAGTTACGAAGTAATATTTTAAAATATGAAAACGCTGGATGGGTTGTAAATAGCTTAATTTTACACCTTTTTTCACCTTTTAATCGAAATAGCCCGAAAACGGAATCGAAATTAAAAAAACTGGTTCCAACATTTTGTGCGCCTTTAAAGGGCGCACAATTTCAGTTATACCAGATTTGAAAAAAATAATATTTGCTTTCGAAAAATGGTACCTAACTGTCAAAATTGTAGTTTTTTGTCAATTTACGCCACTTCCGGTGCCGACAGATAACACTATTGGTAACAAAAAAAATGACAATTGAGACAACGGAGCATATGAACTTTGTTTTATACAAATCGAACAATAAATAATTAATCTAGGACTGAAAAACTGAATTAGCCAATTGGGGCCAAGGAAAATTACCGAGACAAAATTTTTTCACATTTTTGCCCAAGTCAGAGGACTCGTTATATTTGTGTAAAACACGACTAAAAAATATTCATAAATAAAAAAGTTTTTTGTAAAAATTTAAATTTTCTAAATTTAGCGCCTAATATCTGCGAAGATTTGCCGAAAATCAAAAATCAAAAGTAGCGTAGCTATGTGCCCCGTCTCCGGCTATGCCAAAATGCATCGAAAGTTAAAATCCAATGATTATTGTTAAAATTACTGCAATATTTCTAAAAACGATAGCTTCGGTGATTTCGGACATTTCGCATTGTCGCAGAACGTTCAAAATAGCTTTATCCTCTAAGTCACACCCACTTTTTCAGTAAAACTGAAGAAATCGTAACGATCCGACAATCAGTTGCTGAGATCTACTCAAAACAAAAGAAGAATAATAATAATAAGAATAATAATTTTAACAAAAACAATAGTGTTTCACACAAGCTACGCAGTGTGAAACCCTAATAATAAGAATAATAATTTTAACAAAAACAATAGTGTTTCACACAAGCTACGCAGTGTGAAACCCTAATAATAATTTTAACAAAAACAATAGTGTTTCACACAAGCTACGCAGTGTGAAACCCTAATAATAATTTTAACAAAAACAATAGTGTTTCACACAAGCTTCGCAGTGTGAAACCCTAATAATTTTAACAAAAACAATAGTGTTTCACACAAGCTACGCAGTGTGAAACCCTAATAATAATTTTAACAAAAACAATAGTGTTTCACACAAGCTACGCAGTGTGAAACCCTAATAATAAGAATAATAATTTTAACAAAAACAATAGTGTTTCACACAAGCTTCGCAGTGTGAAACCCTAATAATAATTTTAACAAAAACAATAGTGTTTCACACAAGCTTCGCAGTGTGAAACCCTAACTAGAACTGCGATGCAGTAATGACGGGTTTCACCGGTGCCACGTTACCCTAAACATATGTCACTTCCGGTACCAATGAAACCATTAAACAGGTTTCCACCTCATCATTGCACACATCAAATAAAATGGACGCCGAATCAACCAAATCCAGCAATATCAATTCATTTTATATATTTGTTACATGTAAGTGTACAGTACTTCCGGTGATAATGAAAATATTCAATTAGTTTTATGAAATCAGAAATGGCATAAGGCATCACATGGTGAAAATTTTATGTAAATCGAATAATAATTGCCACTTTTATAGACCAAAAACCTTAAAAACTGACTTGTAGAAAACCGTCAATTCCTCTGCAACCATACAAGTTAGAAACCATTTTCTGGAATCTGTATGATCGTATGGGTTTATTCTATTTGTTGATTGGAATCAAATATCATAATTTTAAAAACATAACAACTCAGACTCATTTGAATAAAATATCTGTTTTGAAAGCTAAAAATACAGTTTTTGCCAAAATGACGTTACTTCCGGTGATAATGAAAATCTTCAATTACTTGTATGAAATCGTAAATGGCATTAGGTATCACATAGTGAAAATTTCATGAAAATCGAATAATAATTGACACTTTTATGGACAAAAAACCTTGAAAAGTGACCTGTTGAAAATTACCTATTTCTCTACAACTGAACAAGTTAGAAACCATTTTGTGATACCTATATGATCGTATGGGTTCATTCTATTAGTTGATTAGAATCAAATATCAAAATATTAAACAAACAACAAATACGACTCATTTCAATAAATTATTTGTTTCTAAGGCTATAAATACAGTTTTTACCCAAATTTCGTCATTTCCGGTGACATGGAAAATGTTAAATTCAGTTGAACTAGTCACAATTGACATTATGCATCAAATGGTGTCACTTTTATGAAAATCCAATAATAATTGACTCTTTTACAGAGACAATAGCGTAAAGAGTGACTCATGCAAAATTGACCATTTCTCGGCAACTGCTCATATTACAAACTAATTCTGAGATAGATTCTCTTCGTATGGATTAATGCTACAAGTTTATGAAAGTTGCGAAGAAATATTTTAAAATATGAAAAGCCTGAATGGGTTGTAAAAAGCTCATTTTTTCACCTTTTTTCACCTTTAAATCAAAATGACCCGAAAACGAAATCGAAATTAAAAAAACTGAGCCCGATGTTTTCTGCGCCTTTACAGGGCACACACTTTCAGTCATACCAGATTTGAAAAAAATAATATTTGCTTTCAAAAAGTGGTACCGAACTGTCAAAATTGTAGGGATTATAATAATATGTATATCATGTCTGAGTATTACAGGGTTAAAACCAATATTAAATTCCGAAAATCGTTTTTTGGCTAAAACTCTTTTTTTTTTAATGGGATCAAAATGGGGGTAAGGCACAGAGTCCGGGGTGGTAATGGGCGTATTGTGTCCAAATTTCATGGTTTTCGGACAATCGGTGCCGGTGTCACGGCGAAATTCCACTTTTTTCCCCTCATGGAAGCCGTAAATTGACTTAAAAAAAAACGACGAAAGGCAGGTGACAAGAACAAACGACTTGAACGAATGCAGGTATCACCTTGAAATTTTCACGGTACCTAGGTACCAACGTGAAAAGTTGCTCGCCGGAATTTAGTACTCATGGTACCGTTGGTTCCTGTGTAGCGCATGCGCGAAAATCAAAACCAGCTAAACTCGAAAACAACCTTGTCAACACGGAAAACATCAAAGGAGAAATTCAAAATGGCGTCCATCAGTTGACCTAAATCAAAATTCTACTGCCTACATTTTATGGGCTTTCCTTCAAGGATTTGGAAGATATAATCCCCTTGTCTGTAAGTAAAATATCAAAAAAGCCTTAGCGATATTTCACATTTCAAGATGGTGGCACTTCCGGTTTGGGCTACAAACTCCATTTTTTGTGTACGATTCAGTAGTGTCGTAACTAGTAAAGAAATACAATTTCAAGGCAATCGGACCTATATTTCGTCGATTTTTTTTAAAACTTTGATCCGTAATTTCATCAAGGGGAGATAATACAGAAAATTTCCAAGGACATTTTCAAGTTGTATCGATAAGATCTACTTACATACTGAAATTCATGAAAATCGTGCAACTATTAAAGAAGTTGTCAAGTTGATTTTAACTTCCGGTTCGAAATCACAGAGACGAATTTTTGAAATTCGAAAATCCGAAATTGCAGATTTGAAGTAAATGATTCAAGGTACTCAAAGAATTTTTTATTTAGTAAAATAGGTCAAAAAGTCACAAAGTTACAGCAATGTAGGTCAAATGCATTCGTTCGTAAAATTCGGTGATTTCGGATGTGTAAAACGTTTTGAAAACATACCTATTCCAAAGCCACCACCCATTCTTGGGGGGGGGGGGGTAGGTCAAAGTTTCAGAAAGATCCCACGGTTAGATTCTGAGATATAAGATTTGCAGGAAAAACACACAAAAAAAAAAAAATAATAATAACTAGATCTGCATAGCAGATATGAAAGCTTTCATATAAACTGCAAAGGGGTTTATTAGAATCTATTGAAACAATAAGTATAAATGTCATCAGGTATCTGAAAAATTACATTTACCTTATGAACAAAATGGGAAAAATACAAAACAAAAATTGTCGACTTGTGGCTACCATCCAAGGCATATTTAGAAAACCGTATATTATATACAGAGTACGCAGGACAGGAATTAGTTATGCTTCAATGTAAACCGGCCCGTTTCTTGCCTTTAGTTTTAGAGTTAGGTGTGATTTTCAAAGGATTCAATCGGAAATTGCTGAAAATCAATTGGCTTCTTACCTTAAACACTGTATAAATTTAAAGTCAATCGGATATTGAATTTAGCCTCTAGAGCGTCCACAAGATTTTTTAAAGTGATCAAGGGCAATAACTCTGACGGTAATTATCGGAAATGGCAGTAAATATCAGATATCGCTGAAAATCAATACTGTAGGCATCTTCGTGTCATGACCTTAAACACTGCGCATAAATTTAAAGTCAATCGGATATTAACTTTGGCCTCTAGAGCGTCCACAGGATATTTTGAAGTGATCAGGGGCCACATCTCTGGCAGTAAATATCAGATATCGCTGAAAATCAATCGCCTACTTCGTCTCATGACCTTAACCACTGTGTATAAATTTAAAGTCAATCGGACATTAACTTTGGCCTCTAGAGCATTCACAAGATTTTTTTTAAGTGATGAAGGGCCATAACTCTGACAGTAATTATCGGAAATCGCTGAAAACCAACTGGCTTCTTCATCTCATGACCTTAAACACTGTTTATAAAGTCAATCGGATATTGAATTTAACCTCTAGAGCGTGGACAAGATTTTTTGAAGTGGTCAAGACCATAATTCTGACAGTAATTATCGGAAATCGCTGAAAATCAATAGGCTTCTTCGTCTCATGACCTTAAACACTGTGTATAAATTTAAAGTAATCGGATATTAACTTTAGCCGTCCGGACGGCGGCGACGACAATATACGACCACATTTCAATGTGGGCGTATAAAAATTAACCGATGGCATATAATATTTAATGTATGATAAAGTCAAAATAGTCGATTTCGGTTTTTGGTGTTGCGCTCATTTTAAAAAAAAATGTCTTTTACGGATAATGTGTATAGTACTAATAGCAATCACATACGGAAGAGGCGATAAGATCCCTTTGCATTTGGAATTTCAAAATTAATTAAAACCAAATTTAAATTCCGAAAATCGGTTGTTTATTTTTTGCTGAAACTCCTTTTTTTAATCTAATCAAAATGGGAGTAAGTCACAGAGTGGTAATGGGTGTATTGTGTCCAAATTTCATGGTTTTGGGACAATCGGTGCCGGTGTCGTGGCGAAATTCCACTTTTTTCGCCCTTACAGAAGCCGTAAATGGCGGAAAAAAACGAACGGCAGGAACCGTGTCAAGAACAAACGACCTGAACGAATGCAGGTATCGCCTTGAAGTTTTCAGTGCACCTAGGTACCAACGTGAAAAGTTCCTCGCCGGAATTTGGTAGTCAACGTACCTTTGGTTCCAGCGTGGCGCATGCGCGAAGTAAAAAGAAATTACGGTCGATTTTGGGATTTTGGGTATATTTCGGAGTGGTTTGTGTTGACGGTGGATCAGGGACTCAGATTGATCTAACATGGCGATCATAACACAACATGATAATCAATTTGAAGTATGAGTAAATTTTCGCGACCGGGTTGAATTGCTCTACCCAGGCAACGTTCCTGTGCTCCGATTGCCTTCAAATTTGCACAGAATGTACCTTGGGATTCTAGCTATCACATATTAAAAATAGAAGAGTGTTGGATTCCGAGAACGTTCAAAATAAATTCAAAACCCACCCCCAACAATCAAAGGTTTTTTGCTTAAAAAATTGCCGTATTTTATCGAAATTCCAGAGATTTGGACCACCGAATGGATGCCTTTGCAGTCAAAAATATCAAAATAGGCGATTTCGGTTTCTAGTGTCGATACATCGTTACGGTCATTTTAAAAAATTGTCTTTTAAGGATAATGTGTATAGTACCAATACCTATCACATACGGAAGAGGCGATAAAATCTCTTTGCATTTGCAATTTCAAAATTAATTAAAACCAATATTAAATCCAGAAAATCGTTTTTTTGCTAAAACTCTTTTTTTTTAATCGGATCAAAATCGGAGTAAGGCACAGAGTCCCGGGTGGTAATGGGCGTATTGTGTCCAAATTTCATGGTTTTCGGACAATCGGTGCCGGTGTCACGGCGAAATTCCACTTTTTTTCCCCTCATAGAAGCCGTAAATTGACTTGAGGCCAGGGTCCTTGAAGTTGTACAGCTGCACCCGGTGACCGATATTTATTTAACGGGGAATAAGTGATAATTCATATTATAGCAGTAAATAATTAAAATATTCCATAGGGATTATAATAATATGTATATCTTGTCTGGGTACAGGGTTAAAACCAATATTAAATTCCGAAAATCGTTTTTTGGCTAAAACTCTTTTTTTTTAATGGGATCAAAATGGGGGTAAGGCACAGAGTCCGGGGTGGTAATGGGCGTATTGTGTCCAAATTTCATGGTTTTCGGACAATCGGTGACGGTGTCACGGCGAAATTCCACTTTTTTCCCCTCATGGAAGCCGTAAATTGACTTGAGGCCAGGGACCTTGAAGTTGTACAGCTGCACCCGGTGACCGACGAAAGGTAGGTGACAAGAACAAACGATTTGAACGAATGCAGGTATCACCTTGAAATTTTCAGGGTACCTAGGTACCAACGTGAAAAGTTGCTCGCCGGAATTTAGTACTCATGGTACCTTTGGTTCCAGCGTAGCGCATGCGCGAAGTCAAATCCAGTTAAACTCGAAAACAACCTTGTCGGCACGGAAAACATCAAAGGAGAAATTCGAATTTTTGAAATATTCAAATACCAAACGTTCGACCATGATCCAGGCTATCCTGAAATGTATTAATTTCGGTAATAGGAGACATATTCTCTAGATCACGACCAATTGTATATGTTTTCAAGCCCATAAATGTGGATTTTTCACTAATTGTCATTTTCAATTCAAAATGGCGTCCATCATTTGCCGGAAATCAAAATTGTGTTCTACCGTTTTTCGGCTTTCCTTCAAGGATTCGGAAAATATAATTGCCTTGTCTGTAAGTAAAATATCAAAAGAGCCTTATGTAATTTTCACATTTCAAGATGGTGGCATTTCCGGTTTGAGCTACAAACTCAATCAGTAGTGTCGTAGCTAGTAAAGAAAAAAAAAATCAAGGCAATCTGACCTATATTTCGTCGATTTTTTTGAAAACTTTGATCCTTAATTTCATCAAGGGGAGATAATTTAGAAAATTTCTAATGATATTTTTGAAGTCGCATTGATAAGATCTACTTACATTCTAAATTTCATGAAAATCGTGCAACTATTAAGGAAGTTGTCAAATTGATCTCAATTTCCGGTTCAAAATCACAGCGACGAATTTTCGAAATTCGAAAATTCGAAATTGCAGATTTTAAGTAAATGTTTCAAGGCACCCCTCAAAAAAAGAATTAGTAAAATAGGTCAAATAGTTACAAAGTTACAGTAATGTAGGTCAAATGAATTTGTTCGTAAAATTCTGTGATTTCGGATTCGAAAAACGATTTGAAAATATATTTAATCAACATTCGCACCCCATTTTTTTTTTTGGGGGGGGGGGGGTAGGTCAAAGTTTCAGATTGATCCTATGGTTAGATTCTGAGAAATCCGATTTGTAGAAATGACACCAAAAAAAAAAAAATAATAATAATAGGAATAATCTTAACAGAAACAATAAGCTTTCATATGTTATACATATGAAAGCTTAATAACTAGATCTGCATAGCAGATATGAAAGCTTTTATATTAACTGCAAAGGGGTTTATTAGAATTAGTTATGCTTCAATGTAAACCGGCCCGTTTCTTGCCTTTAGTTTTAGAGTTAGGTGTGATTTTCAAAGGATTCAATCGGAAATCGCTTAAAATCAATTGGCTTCTTACCTTAAACACTGTATAAATTTAAAGTCAATCGGATATTGAATTTGGCCTCTAGAGCATCCACGAGATTTTTTTTAAGTGATGAAGGGCCATAACTCTGACAGTAATTATTGGAAATCGCTGAAAATCAATTGGCTTCTTCATCTCATGACCTTAAACACTGTGTATCAATTTAAAGTCAATCGGATATTGAATTTAACCTCTAGAGCGTGCACAAGATTTTTTGAAGTGGTCAAGGACCATAATTCTGACAGTAATTATCGGAAATCGCTGAAAATCAATAGGCTTCTTCGTCTCATGACCTTAAACACTGTGTATAAATTTAAAGTAATCGGATATTAACTTTAGCCGTCCGGACGGCGGCGACGACAATATACGACCACATTTCAATGTGGGCGTATAAAAATTAACCTATGGCATATAATATTTAATGTATGATAAAGTCAAAATAGTCGATTTCGGTTTTTGGTGTTGCGCTCATTTTAAAAAAAAATGTCTTTTACGGATAATGTGTATAGTACTAATAGCAATCACATACGGAAGAGGCGATAAGATCCCTTTGCATTTGGAATTTCAAAATTAATTAAAACCAAATTTAAATTCCGAAAATCGGTTGTTTATTTTTTGCTGAAACTCCTTTTTTTAATCTGATCAAAATGGGAGTAAGTCACAGAGTGGTAATGGGTGTATTGTGTCCAAATTTCATGGTTTTGGAACAATCGGTGCCGGTGTCGTGGCGAAATTCCACTTTTTTCGCCCTTACAGAAGCCGTAAATGGCGGAAAAAAACGAACGGCAGGAACCGTGTCAAGAACAAACGACCTGAACGAATGCAGGTATCGCCTTGAAGTTTTCAGTGCACCTAGGTACCAACGTGAAAAGTTCCTCGCCGGAATTTGGTAGTCAACGTACCTTTGGTTCAAGCGTGGCGCATGCGCGAAGTAAAAAGAAATTACGGTCGATTTTGGGATTTTGGGTATATTTCGGAGTGGTTTGGTAGGTGACGGTGGATCAGGGACTCAGATTGATCTAACATGGAATCATAACACAACATGATAATCACTTTGAAGTATGAGTAAATTTTCGCGACCGGGTTGATTTGCTCTACCCAGGCAACGTTCCTGTGCTCCGATTGCCTTCAAATTTGCACAGAATGAACCTTGGGATTCTAGCTATTACATATTAAAAATAGAAGAGTGTTGGATTCCGAGAACGTTCAAAATAAATTCAAAACCCACCCCCAACAATCAAAGGTTTTTTGCTTAAAAAATTGCCGTATTTTATCGAATTTTTATTGTTCTTGATATCTGAGGATTTTCTCAATTTAATATGTGATAAATATCATCGCGGCGCAGCCAACCGCTAGAAATTCCAGAGATTTTGACCACCGGAAGGATGCCTCAGCAGTCAAAAAAGGTCAAAATAGGCGATTTCGGTTTCTAGTGTCGATACATCGTTACGGTCATTTTAAAAAATTGTCTTTTAAGGATAATGTGTATAGTACCAATACCTATCACATAAGGAAGAGGCGATAAAATCTCTTTCCATTTGCAATTTCAAAATTAATTAAAACCAATATTAAATTCCGAAAATCGGTTTTTTGCTAAAACTCTTTTTTTTTAATCGGATCAAAATGGGAGTAAGGCACAGAGTCCGGGGTGGTAATGGGCGTATTCTTTCCAAATTTCATGGTTTTCGGACAAACGGCGCTGGTGTCGTGGCGAAATTCCACTTTTTTCCCCTCATGGAAGCCGTAAATTGACTTAAAAAAAAAAAAAAAAACGACGAAAGGCAGGTGACAAGAACAAACGACTTGAACGAATGCAGGTATTACCTTGAAATTTTCAGGGTACCTAGGTACCAACGTGAAAAGTTGCTCGCCGGAATTTAGTATTCATGGTACCGTTGGTTCCAGTGTAGCGCATGCGCGAAATCAAAACCAGCTAAACTCGAAAACAACTTTGTCGGCACGGAAAACATCAAAGGCGAAATTCGAATTTTTGAAATATTCAAATACCAAACATTCAACCATGATCCAGGCTATCCTGAAATGTAATAATTTCGGTAATAGGAGACACATTCTCTAAGTCACGACCAATTGTGTATGTTTTCAAGCCCATTAATGTGGATTTTTCACTATTTTTCATTTTCAATTCAAAATGGCGTCCATCAGTTGACCTAAATCAAAATTCTACTGCCTACATTTTATGGGCTTTCCTTTAAGGATTTGGAAAATATAATCCCCTTGTCTGTAAGTAAAATATCAAAAAAGCCTTAGCGATATTTCACATTTCAAGATGGTGGCACTTCCGGTTTGGGCTACAAACTCCATTTTTTGTGTACGAATCAGTAGCGTCGTAACTAGTAAAGAAATACAAGTTCAAGGCAATCGGACCTATATTTCGTCGATTTTTTTTAAAACTTTGATCCTTAATTGCATCAAGGGGAGATAATACAGAAAATTTCTAATGACATTTTTCAAGTTGTATCGGTAATATCTACTTACATACTGAATTTCATGAAAATCGTGCAACTATTAAAGAAGTTGTCAAGTTGATTTTAACTTCCGGTTCGAACTCACAGCGACGAATTTTTGAAATTCGAAAAATCCGAAATAGCAGATTTGAAGTAAATGATTCAAGGTACTCAAGGATTTTTTTTTTAGTAAAATAGGTCAAAAAGTCACAAAGTTACAGCAATGTAGGTCAAATGCATTCGTTCGTAAAATTCGGTGATATCGGATGTGTAAAACGTTTTGAAAACATACCTATTCCAAAGCCACCACCCATTCTTGGGGGGGTAGGTCAAAGTTTCAGAAAGATCCCACGGTTAGATTCTGAGATATAAGATTTGCAGGAAAAACACAAAAAAATAAAAAAAATAATAATAATAACTAGATCTGCATAGCAGATATGAAAGCTTTCATATTAACTGCAAAGGGGGTTATTAGAATCTATTGAAACAATAAGTATAAATGTCATCAGGTGTCTGAAAAATTACATTTACCTTATGAACAAAATGGGAAAAATACAAAACAAAAATTGTCGACTTGTGGCTACCATCTAAGGCATATTTAGAAAACGTTATATTATATACAGAGTACTCAGGACAGGAATTAGTTGTGCTTCAATGTAACAGAAGTTTAAGAAAGGAAATAAGAGAAATTTTCGAAATAAAAGCGTCTGAATAGGCTCCAAAAAGAAAAACAATAGATTTTCAGCGTTCCATTACATATTGCCTAACCAGCGAATTTTTACCATTTAGATCTCATAAGATTGTCCATTGTTCGAACTATCCAATGACACTTTAGTTGTTTAGATTTGGTGAAATCTGGCGTAGTAATCACTTTTTTCGCAAGATCTCCATTTTTTTAATTGTTACGGGGCTTTTTTTCTCAAAATATCCGAAATTTTTTCGACTACTTCCGTTTTTTGGATCATTGTCGGGATAGCTTTAACAAGTTGTTTGGTTACCTTACCTTCTGTACAAGAAGTTTCAGAATAATCCATTCGGCTGTTTTCCAAAGAAACAAAATTAGAAGATCATTTTCAGTAATCTAAGGATTTTTCAACTTTTTTCCAAGATTGAGGCTCTTTTTGGACAACTTATGTTATTTCAATGCCTTTATTGTTGGACTCACGCCATAGCCCCCCCCCCCCCATCGGACTCTGCGTTAGAAAAGTTTCAGAAAAATCGGAGTTGTCGTTTTCTAGAAAAAGACGTCTAAAAAGGCTCCAAAAACGGAAAATACTAGATTTTCGGCGTACCACAATTTATTTTCTAACCATCGAAATCTTGCCATTGAGATGCCATATAATAGTCCATTAATGGGGCTATCCAAAGACACTTTACTTCTTTTGGTCCGGTAATATCTGACCGAGAAATCCAGCTTTTCGCAAAAGCGACAATTTTTAAACCTTTTTTTGAATACTTCCGGTATGGAGATTATTGTCGGAATAGTTTTAATAACCAGTTTGGGCAATTAAATAGCGGCAGGGCTCTGTAATGATATATTACATTATCTGATCAGATAAAATGTTCCTGAGAAATCCTATGTTCAAAGGTGCCAAAAATGCAAAAATGTCAAAATATCGAAAATTAAATTTCAATAACTCAATACATATTATACATCGTTAGAATCGTAATTAGGTCAGCTATCCGAATCTGTAATCTTTTTGTAAAAATTTGTTTAAATAATAAAGTAATAGAGCATTTTGCAAAATTTCGGCACGGAAAACATCAAAGGAGAAATTCGAATTTTTGAAATATTCAAATACCAAACGTTCGACCATGATCCAGGCTATCCTGAAATGTATTAATTTCGGTAATAGGAGACATATTCTCTAGATCACGACCAATTGTATATGTTTTCAAGCCCATAAATGTGGATTTTTCACTAATTGTCATTTTCAATTCAAAATGGCGTCCATCATTTGCCGGAAATCAAAATTGTGTTCTACCGTTTTTCGGCTTTCCTTCAAGGATTCGGAAAATATAATTGCCTTGTCTGTAAGTAAAATATCAAAAGAGCCTTATGTAATTTTCACATTTCAAGATGGTGGCATTTCCGGTTTGAGCTACAAACTCAATCAGTAGTGTCGTAGCTAGTAAAGAAAAAAAAAATCAAGGCAATCTGACCTATATTTCGTCGATTTTTTTGAAAACTTTGATCCTTAATTTCATCAAGGGGAGATAATTTAGAAAATTTCTAATGATATTTTTGAAGTCGCATTGATAAGATCTACTTACATTCTAAATTTCATGAAAATCGTGCAACTATTAAGGAAGTTGTCAAATTGATCTCAATTTCCGGTTCAAAATCACAGCGACGAATTTTCGAAATTCGAAAATTCGAAATTGCAGATTTTAAGTAAATGTTTCAAGGCACCCCTCAAAAAAAGAATTAGTAAAATAGGTCAAATAGTTACAAAGTTACAGTAATGTAGGTCAAATGAATTTGTTCGTAAAATTCTGTGATTTCGGATTCGAAAAACGATTTGAAAATATATTTAATCAACATTCGCACCCCATTTTTTTTTTGGGGGGGGGGGGGGTAGGTCAAAGTTTCAGATTGATCCTATGGTTAGATTCTGAGAAATCCGATTTGTAGAAATGACACCAAAAAAAAAAAAATAATAATAATAGGAATAATCTTAACAGAAACAATAAGCTTTCATATGTTATACATATGAAAGCTTAATAACTAGATCTGCATAGCAGATATGAAAGCTTTTATATTAACTGCAAAGGGGTTTATTAGAATTAGTTATGCTTCAATGTAAACCGGCCCGTTTCTTGCCTTTAGTTTTAGAGTTAGGTGTGATTTTCAAAGGATTCAATCGGAAATCGCTTAAAATCAATTGGCTTCTTACCTTAAACACTGTATAAATTTAAAGTCAATCGGATATTGAATTTGGCCTCTAGAGCATCCACGAGATTTTTTTTAAGTGATGAAGGGCCATAACTCTGACAGTAATTATTGGAAATCGCTGAAAATCAATTGGCTTCTTCATCTCATGACCTTAAACACTGTGTATCAATTTAAAGTCAATCGGATATTGAATTTAACCTCTAGAGCGTGCACAAGATTTTTTGAAGTGGTCAAGGACCATAATTCTGACAGTAATTATCGGAAATCGCTGAAAATCAATAGGCTTCTTCGTCTCATGACCTTAAACACTGTGTATAAATTTAAAGTAATCGGATATTAACTTTAGCCGTCCGGACGGCGGCGACGACAATATACGACCACATTTCAATGTGGGCGTATAAAAATTAACCTATGGCATATAATATTTAATGTATGATAAAGTCAAAATAGTCGATTTCGGTTTTTGGTGTTGCGCTCATTTTAAAAAAAAATGTCTTTTACGGATAATGTGTATAGTACTAATAGCAATCACATACGGAAGAGGCGATAAGATCCCTTTGCATTTGGAATTTCAAAATTAATTAAAACCAAATTTAAATTCCGAAAATCGGTTGTTTATTTTTTGCTGAAACTCCTTTTTTTAATCTGATCAAAATGGGAGTAAGTCACAGAGTGGTAATGGGTGTATTGTGTCCAAATTTCATGGTTTTGGAACAATCGGTGCCGGTGTCGTGGCGAAATTCCACTTTTTTCGCCCTTACAGAAGCCGTAAATGGCGGAAAAAAACGAACGGCAGGAACCGTGTCAAGAACAAACGACCTGAACGAGTGCAGGTATCGCCTTGAAGTTTTCAGTGCACCTAGGTACCAACGTGAAAAGTTCCTCGCCGGAATTTGGTAGTCAACGTACCTTTGGTTCAAGCGTGGCGCATGCGCGAAGTAAAAAGAAATTACGGTCGATTTTGGGATTTTGGGTATATTTCGGAGTGGTTTGGTAGGTGACGGTGGATCAGGGACTCAGATTGATCTAACATGGAATCATAACACAACATGATAATCACTTTGAAGTATGAGTAAATTTTCGCGACCGGGTTGATTTGCTCTACCCAGGCAACGTTCCTGTGCTCCGATTGCCTTCAAATTTGCACAGAATGAACCTTGGGATTCTAGCTATTACATATTAAAAATAGAAGAGTGTTGGATTCCGAGAACGTTCAAAATAAATTCAAAACCCACCCCCAACAATCAAAGGTTTTTTGCTTAAAAAATTGCCGTATTTTATCGAATTTTTATTGTTCTTGATATCTGAGGATTTTCTCAATTTAATATGTGATAAATATCATCGCGGCGCAGCCAACCGCTAGAAATTCCAGAGATTTTGACCACCGGAAGGATGCCTCAGCAGTCAAAAAAGGTCAAAATAGGCGATTTCGGTTTCTAGTGTCGATACATCGTTACGGTCATTTTAAAAAATTGTCTTTTAAGGATAATGTGTATAGTACCAATACCTATCACATAAGGAAGAGGCGATAAAATCTCTTTCCATTTGCAATTTCAAAATTAATTAAAACCAATATTAAATTCCGAAAATCGGTTTTTTGCTAAAACTCTTTTTTTTTAATCGGATCAAAATGGGAGTAAGGCACAGAGTCCGGGGTGGTAATGGGCGTATTCTTTCCAAATTTCATGGTTTTCGGACAAACGGCGCTGGTGTCGTGGCGAAATTCCACTTTTTTCCCCTCATGGAAGCCGTAAATTGACTTAAAAAAAAAAAAAAAAACGACGAAAGGCAGGTGACAAGAACAAACGACTTGAACGAATGCAGGTATTACCTTGAAATTTTCAGGGTACCTAGGTACCAACGTGAAAAGTTGCTCGCCGGAATTTAGTATTCATGGTACCGTTGGTTCCAGTGTAGCGCATGCGCGAAATCAAAACCAGCTAAACTCGAAAACAACTTTGTCGGCACGGAAAACATCAAAGGCGAAATTCGAATTTTTGAAATATTCAAATACCAAACATTCAACCATGATCCAGGCTATCCTGAAATGTAATAATTTCGGTAATAGGAGACACATTCTCTAAGTCACGACCAATTGTGTATGTTTTCAAGCCCATTAATGTGGATTTTTCACTATTTTTCATTTTCAATTCAAAATGGCGTCCATCAGTTGACCTAAATCAAAATTCTACTGCCTACATTTTATGGGCTTTCCTTTAAGGATTTGGAAAATATAATCCCCTTGTCTGTAAGTAAAATATCAAAAAAGCCTTAGCGATATTTCACATTTCAAGATGGTGGCACTTCCGGTTTGGGCTACAAACTCCATTTTTTGTGTACGAATCAGTAGCGTCGTAACTAGTAAAGAAATACAAGTTCAAGGCAATCGGACCTATATTTCGTCGATTTTTTTTAAAACTTTGATCCTTAATTGCATCAAGGGGAGATAATACAGAAAATTTCTAATGACATTTTTCAAGTTGTATCGGTAATATCTACTTACATACTGAATTTCATGAAAATCGTGCAACTATTAAAGAAGTTGTCAAGTTGATTTTAACTTCCGGTTCGAACTCACAGCGACGAATTTTTGAAATTCGAAAATCCGAAATAGCAGATTTGAAGTAAATGATTCAAGGTACTCAAGGATTTTTTTTTTAGTAAAATAGGTCAAAAAGTCACAAAGTTACAGCAATGTAGGTCAAATGCATTCGTTCGTAAAATTCGGTGATATCGGATGTGTAAAACGTTTTGAAAACATACCTATTCCAAAGCCACCACCCATTCTTGGGGGGGTAGGTCAAAGTTTCAGAAAGATCCCACGGTTAGATTCTGAGATATAAGATTTGCAGGAAAAACACAAAAAAATAAAAAAAATAATAATAATAACTAGATCTGCATAGCAGATATGAAAGCTTTCATATTAACTGCAAAGGGGGTTATTAGAATCTATTGAAACAATAAGTATAAATGTCATCAGGTGTCTGAAAAATTACATTTACCTTATGAACAAAATGGGAAAAATACAAAACAAAAATTGTCGACTTGTGGCTACCATCTAAGGCATATTTAGAAAACGTTATATTATATACAGAGTACTCAGGACAGGAATTAGTTGTGCTTCAATGTAACAGAAGTTTAAGAAAGGAAATAAGAGAAGTTTTCGAAATAAAAGCGTCTGAATAGGCTCCAAAAAGAAAAACAATAGATTTTCAGCGTTCCATTACATATTGCCTAACCAGCGAATTTTTACCATTTAGATCTCATAAGATTGTCCATTGTTCGAACTATCCAATGACACTTTAGTTGTTTAGATTTGGTGAAATCTGGCGTAGTAATCACTTTTTTCGCAAGATCTCCATTTTTTTAATTGTTACGGGGTTTTTTTTCTCAAAATATCCGAAATTTTTTCGACTACTTCCGTTTTTTGGATCATTGTCGGGATAGCTTTAACAAGTTGTTTGGTTACCTTACCTTCTGTACAAGAAGTTTCAGAATAATCCATTCGGCTGTTTTCCAAAGAAACAAAATTAGAAGATCATTTTCAGTAATCTAAGGATTTTTCAACTTTTTTCCAAGATTGAGGCTCTTTTTGGACAACTTATGTTATTTCAATGCCTTTATTGTTGGACTCACGCCATAGCCCCCCCCCCCCATCGGACTCTGCGTTAGAAAAGTTTCAGAAAAATCGGAGTTGTCGTTTTCTAGAAAAAGACGTCTAAAAAGGCTCCAAAAACGGAAAATACTAGATTTTCGGCGTACCACAATTTATTTTCTAACCATCGAAATCTTGCCATTGAGATGCCATATAATAGTCCATTAATGGGGCTATCCAAAGACACTTTACTTCTTTTGGTCCGGTAATATCTGACCGAGAAATCCAGCTTTTCGCAAAAGCGACAATTTTTAAACCTTTTTTTGAATACTTCCGGTATGGAGATTATTGTCGGAATAGTTTTAATAACCAGTTTGGGCAATTAAATAGCGGCAGGGCTCTGTAATGATATATTACATTATCTGATCAGATAAAATGTTCCTGAGAAATCCTATGTTCAAAGGTGCCAAAAATGCAAAAATGTCAAAATATCGAAAATTAAATTTCAATAACTCAATACATATTATACATCGTTAGAATCGTAATTAGGTCAGCTATCCGAATCTGTAATCTTTTTGTAAAAATTTGTTTAAATAATAAAGTAATAGAGCATTTTGCAAAATTTCACGATTTTTCGACTTTTTTCGATTTTCAGTCCCTTTTTTTATCGTATTCCAGACATTTCAAAGTCTTATTGGATGGCATAATTCACAAGACTATCGAATGGACTCTCGATAGAGAAAGTTAAAAAAAAAGTTGAGGTTAAGATTTCGAGATACAGGCGTCCAAAAACGCCCCAAATCAGAAAATACTTGATTTTCAGCTTGTCATATTTTGCTGCTTGGTCATAGTATCCGTATAAATTGGGCATCATACGACAGTCCATTCCTCGGGCCACTCAACGAAAGCTTAATTCGTTTAATCCATTGATATTAGACGGAGAAATCGAGTTTTTCCCCAAAACACCCATTTTTTGATTTTTTTCCGAAATATCGGACATTATTTCGACTACTTCCGGTTTCCGGACCGTTGTTGAAATTGCTTTATCCAGCGGTCTGACTATATAGCTTTATGTTCCAGGACTTTCAGAAATATCGATTTATCCTTTCCCAAAAATATAAGGGTTAGGAAATGGGCAGAAAATTCGAAAAAAATCGAACAATAAAGGGCGATAACTCGGAATGAAACTTATATTTCTAGAATTGGATGGTCTTCAGGTATCCAAAAATGTAGGTCAAATTTGAAAATTTTGAAAAATAAAAAAAATTGTCTGTTAAACAAAATTTTTCATTTTTCGAACGCTAGAAGTCAGCGACGAAGTTTCGAAATTTCTGAAAATGTCATTTGTATGAAAATAGGTACAGAATTGACGAAGCTACGGCCGTTTTTTAATTTTTTGGCACCGCACGAAATTCGGCCACTTCCGGTCTGCGCAGAAGTTTCAAAAATACTTTATCAAGTAGCCACTACATGGTTTCCCAATAGAAAATTTGGTTCCAGATCGATATCTGTTTTCGATCATGGAGAAATAGGATCCCGCGGAAAAAAAAAATAATAACTAGACCTGCAAGCAGCACTGAACCGGCTTCCAGGAATCAGACAGGAAGTGTGTCATACAATAGCCCATTTATCGAGCGACCAAACGATACTTTAGATGTTTTGATCCGGTCACACCCGACGGTGAAATCCTGATTGTTGCAAGAGCGCCGATTTTTTTTACTGTCTTATTTTTTTAAATATCGAATATTTATTTGACTACTTCCTGTTTACGGATCATTATCGGGATAGATTTAACAAGTGGTATGGGAACTTAACTTCATGTACCAGAAGTTTCAGAAAGATCCATTGGACAGTTTTACCTCCCTTATACCATTAGAAGCAGATTTACAGATATAACGATTTTTCGACTTTTTTCAAAGATTGTGGCCCTTTTGGACCATTTATACTATATTGAGGCTTTTAAATTTGGATTCACACCATAGACCACCGTTAGGACTCTAAGTAACAGAAGTTTAAGAAAGGAAATAAGAGAAGTTTTCGAAATAAAAGCGTCTGAATAGGCTCCAAAAAAATAGATTTTCAGCGTTCCATTATAGATTGCATAACCAGCGATTTTTTTACCATTAAGATGTCATAAGATCGTCCATTGTTCGGGCTATCCAATAACACTTTAGTTCTTTTGATTCGTTGAAATATGGCGTTGTAATCACTTTTTTCGCAAGATCGCCATTTTTACTTTTTAAAGTTTTTTTTTTCAAAATATCGGATATTTTTTCGACTACTTCCGGTTTTTGGATCATTGTCGGGATAGTTTTAACATGTTGTTTGGATAGTTAACTTTCTGTACCAGATGTTTCAGAAATACCCATTGAGCTGTTTTCAAAACAAAGAATAATAGAAGAGCATTTTCAGTAATTTGAGGATTTTTCAACTTTTTTCCAAGATTGAGGCTCTTTTTGGACAACTTATGTTATTTCAATGCTTTTATTTTTGGACTCACGCCATAGTCCACCCATAGGACTCTGAGTAAAAAAAGTTTAAGAAAAAACGTAGTTGTTGTGTTTGAGAAAAAGGCCTCTCAAAATGCTCCAAAACGGAAAATACTACATTTTCGGCGTGACATTATTTATTTTCTAGCCATCTAAATCGTATCATTCAGATGTCATATGATAGTCCATTAATGGGGCTATCCAGCGACACTTTAGTTCTTTTGGTCCGCTAAGATCTGGTGGAGAAATGAAGTTTTTCGCACGAGCGCTATTTTTTTTTAACCTTTTTCTTCATTTTTTAAATACGTCCGGTATGGAGATTATTGTCGGGATAGTTTTAATAACCAATTTGGGCAATTATATAGCCACGGGGCTCTGTAATGATATATTACATTATCTTATCAGATAAAATGGCCCTGAGAAATCTTATGTTCAAAAGTGCCAAAAATTCAAAAATGTTAAAATATCGAAAATTAAATTTCAATAACTCAATACATATTATACATCGTTAGAATGGTAATTAGGTCAGCTATCTGAATGTGTAACCTTTTCGTAAAAATCTGATTAAATAATAAAATAATATAGCATTTTCCAAAATTTAACGATTTTTCGACTTTTTTTCGATTTTCAGTCCCTTTTTTTATCCTATTTCAGACATTTCAAAGACTTATTGGATGTTTTCATGCACAAAACTACCGAAAGGACTCTCGATAGAGAAAGTTTTTAAAAAAATGTAGGTTAAGTTTTTGAGATAAATGCGTCCAAAAACGCCCCAAATCAGAAAATACTTGATTTTCAGCTTGTCATATTTTGCTGCTTGGTCATAGTATCCGTATAAATTGGGCATCATACGACAGTCCATTCCTCGGGCCACTCAACCAAAACTTAATTCGTTTAATCCATTGATACTGGACGGAGAAATAGAGTTTTTCCCCAAAACACCCATTTTTTGATTTTTTTCCGAAATATCGGATATTATTTCGACTACTTCCGGTTTCCGGACCGTTGTTGAAATTGCTTTATCCAGCGGTCTGACTATATAGCTTTATGTTCCAAGACTTTCAGAAATATCGATTTATCCTTTCCCAAAAATATAAGGGTTTGGAAATGGGCAGAAAATTCGAAAAAAAATCGAAAAATAAAGGGCGATAACTCGGAATGAAACTTATATTTCTGGAATCGGATGGTCTTCAGGTATCCAAAATTGTAGGTCAAATTTGAAAATTTTGAAAAATAACAAAAATTGTCTTTTAAACAACATTTTTTATTTTTCGAACGCTAGAAGTCAGCGATGAAGTTTCGAAATTTCGAAATTTTCAACTACTATCGTCCGAGAAAAGACTCAGGGTTTCTGAAAATGTCATTTGTATGAAAATGGGTAAAGAATTGACGAAGCTACGGCCGTTTTTTAATTTTTATGCACCGCACGAAATCGGCCACTTCCGGTCTGCGCAGAAGTTTCAAAATTGTTTTAAGGAGTACCCACCACCTGGTTTCCCAATAGAATATTTGGTTTCAGATCGATATCTGTTTTCGATCATGGAGAAATAGGCTCCCGGGATAAATAATAATAATAACTAGACGTGCAAGCAGCACTGAACCAGCTTTCAGGAATCAGACAGGAAGTGTGTCATACAATAGCCCATTTATCGAGCTACCAAACGATACTTTAGATGTTTTGTTCCGGTCACACCCGACGGTGAAATCCCGATTGTTGCAAGAGCACCGATTTTTTTACTGTCTTTTTTTTTAAATATCGAATATTTTTTTGACTACTTCCTGTTTACGGATCATTATCGGGATAGATTTAACAAGTGGAATGGAACTTAACTTCCTGTACCAGAAGTTTCAGAAAGATCCATTGGACAGTTTTACCTCCCTTATACCATTAGAAGCAGATTTACGGATACAACGATTTTTCGATTTTTTTCAAAGATTGTGGCCCTTTTGGACCATTTATACTGTATTGAGGCTTTTAAATTTGGATTCACACCATAGACCACCGTTAGGACTCTAAGTAACAGAAGTTTAAGAAAGGAAATAAGAGAAGTTTTCGAAATAAAAGCGTCTGAATAGGCTCCAAAAAGGAAAATAATAGATCTTCAGCGTTCCAATACCACTTGTTAAATCTATCCCGATAATGATTCGTAAACAGGAAGTAGTCAAAAAAATATTCGATATTTTAAAAAAAAAGACAGTAAAAAAATCGGTTCTCTTGGAACAATTGGGATTTCGCCGTCGGGTGTGACCGGATCAAAACATCTAAAGTATCGTTTGGTAGCTCGATAAATGGGCTATTGTATGACACACTTCCTGTCTGATTCCTGAAAGCCGGTTCAGTGCTGCTTGCAGGTCTAGTTATTATTATTTTTTTCCGCGGGAGCCTATTTCTCCATGATCGGAAACAGATATCGATCTGGAACCAAATTTTTTTATCGAGAAACCATGTGGTGGCTACTCCTTAGAACAATTTTGAAACTTCTGCGCAGACCGGAAGTGGCCGAATTTCGTTCGGCGCATAAAAATTAAAAAACGGCCGTAGCTTCGTCAATTCTGTACCTATTTTAATACAAATGACATTTTCAGAAACCCTGAGTCTTTTCTCGGACGATAGCAGTTGAAAATTTCGAAATTTCGAAACTTCGTCGCTGACTTCTAGCGTTCGAAATTTGAAAAAATTTGTTCAAGAGACAATTTTTGTTATTTTTCAAAATTTTCAAATTTGACCTACATTTTTGGATACCTGAAGACCATCCGATACCAGAAATATAAGTTTCATTCCGAGTTATCGCCCTTTATTTTTCGATTTTTTTTCGAATTTTCTGCCCATTTCCCAACCCTTATATTTTTTGGAAAGGATAAATCGACAGTTCTGAAAGTCCTGGAACATAAAGCTATATAGTCAGACCGCTGCATAACGCAATTTCAAAAACGATCCCGAAACCGGAAGTAATGAAATAATGATCGATATTTCGAAAAAAACGCAAAAAATTGGTGTTTTGGGGAAAAACTCGATTTCTCCGTCCAGTATCAATGGATTAAACGAATTAAGCTTTCGTTGAGTGGCCCGAGGAATGGGCTGTCGTATGATGCCCAATTTATACGGATACTGTGACCAAGCAGCAAAATATGACAAGCTGAAAATCAAGTATTTTTTTTTAACTTTCTCTATCGAGAGTCCATTCGATAGTCTTGTGAATTATGCCATCCAATAAGACTTTGAAATGTCTGGAATACGATAAAAAAGGGACTGAAAATCGAAAAAAGTCGAAAAATCGTGAAATTTTGCAAAATGCTCTATTACTTTATTATTTAAACAAATTTTTACAAAAAGATTACAGATTCGGATAGCTGACCTAATTACGATTCTAACGATGTATAATATGTATTGAGTTATAGAAATTTAATTTTCGATATTTTGACATTTTTGGCACCTTTGAACATAGGATTTCTCAGGGTCATTTTATCTGATCAGATAATGTAATAGATCATTACAGAGCCCTGCCGCTATTTAATTGCCCAAACTGGTTATTAAAGCTATTCCGACAATAATCCCCATACCGGAAGTATTCAAAAAATGAAAAAAAAAGGTTAAAAAATTGTCGCTCTTGCGAAAAGCTGGATTTCTTGGTCAAATATTACCGGACCAAAAGAAGTAAAGTGTCTTTGGATAGCCCCATTAATGGACTATTATATGGCATCTCAATGGTACGATTTCGATGGTTAGAAAATAAATTGTGGTACGCCGAAAATCTAGTATTTTCCGTTTTTGGAGCCTTTTTAGACGTCTTTTTCTCGAAAACGACAACTCCGATTTTTCTGAAACTTTTCTAACGCAGAGTCCTATGGGTGGGCTATGGCCTGAATCCAACAATAAAAGCATTGAAATAACATAAGTTGTCCAAAAAGAGCCTCAATCTTGGAAAAAAGTTGAAAAATCCTTAGATTACTGAAAATGATCTTCTAATTCTTCTGAAACTTCTTGTCCAGAAGGTAAGGTAACCAAACAACTTGTTAAAGCTATCCCGACAATGATCCAAAAACCGGAAGTAGTCAAAAAATTTCCGATATTTTGAGAAAAAAAACGTAAAAAGTAAAAAAAATGCCGATCTTGCGAAAAAAGTGATTACTACGCCAGATTTCACCGAATCAAAACAACTAAAGTGTCATTGGATAGTTCGAACAATGGACAATCTTATGAGATCTAAATGGTAAAAATTCGCGGGATAGGCAATATATAATGGAACGCTGAAAATCTATTATTTTCCTTTTTGGAGCCTATACAGACGCTTTTATTTCGAAAACTTCTCTTATTTCCTTTCTTAAACTTCTGTTACTTAGACTCCTAACGGTGGTCTATGGTGTGAATCCAAATTAAAAAGCCTCAATATAGTATAAATGGTCCAAAAGGGCCACAATCTTTGAAAAGAAGTCGAAAAATCGTTATATCTATAAATCTTTCTGAAACTTCTGGTACAGGAAGTTAAGTTCCCATACCACTTGTTAAATCTATCCCGATAATGATCCGTAAATAGGAAGTAGTCAAATAAATATTCGATATTTAAAAAAAAAAAGACAGTAAAAAAAATCAGTGCTCTTGCAATAATCGGGATTTCACCGTCGGGTGTGACCGGATCAAAACATCTAAAGTATCGTTTGGTAGCTCGATAAATGGGCTATTGTATGACACACTTCCTGTCTGATTCCTGAAAGCCGGTTCAGTGCTGTACTACAGAATTCTATAGACTTTTTTTTTATTAATTCTTATTTTGGGAATAAATATAATTGGCCAATGATTTATTCTAAATTGATAAGCTTATTTTCGGCACTTGCCGAACTATACAAGCCAAAGGCTACTTTCAAATACAAATTACGAATGAAAAATGAGCATTTAACAGAATTTTATTTTGTATTTCATTGGAATATTTCCAAATTAATATTTATTTTAAGAAAATTCAGCCAACACTTACGTCTAAAATGACATCGATAAACTGAAATCCCAAATACTCCGCCAAAGCGTCAGGCCTACCGGAAGTAAACATGGCACTTTTATCTTCGCGCATGCGAGGACGAGCATAATTCGCTCTAACGGTCTCGTTGGCGTTCCAGTGTATTTAGTTCTATGTTCAGGTTGAGAGCGCGCCCCATTGATATGATTGTGCCAACTTTTACTAATAATATTTGGAAAGCTTATTCAATTACCTTTTAGAATATATATAGCTGGATGCTCATAATTTTGTACGATGCTCCGAATTTTGACTCGGAATATTACCGTTCTTTCACTTTAAAATATTGAAAAATGACCTATGTTCAGGTTGAGAGCGCGCCCCTTTAATATGATTGTGCCGACTTTTACTAATAATATTTAGAAAGCTTAATCAATTACCTTTCAGAATATATATAGCTGGATGTTCAGAATTTTGTACGATGATCCGAATATGGACTTCAAAAAAAAATACAGGTCTATTTTTACATTTAGAATATTGAAAAATTGGCTATGTTCAGGCTGAGAGCGCGCCCCTTTAATATCATTGTGCCAACTTTTACTAATAATATTTGGAAAGCTTATCCAATTACCTTTCAGAATATATATAGCTGGGTTCTCAGAATTTTGTACGATGGTCCGAATTTTGACTCGGAATATTACCGTTCTTTCACTTTAAAATATTGAAAAATTGTCGACGTTTAGGATGAGAGCGCACCCCTTTAATATGATTGTGCCATATTTTACTAAGTATATTTGGAAAGCTAATTTAATCACCTTTTAGAATATATATAGCTGGATGCTCAGAATTTTGTACGATGGTCCGAATTTTGACTCGGAATACTACCGTTCTTTCACTTTAAAATATTGAAAAATTGGCGACGTTTAGGATGAGAGCGCACCCCTTTAATATGATTGTGCCAACTTGTACTAATAATATTTGGAAAGCTTATTCAATTACCTTTCAGAATATATATAGCTAGATGCTCAGAATTTTGTGCGATGGTCCGAATCTTGACTCGGAATATTACCGTTCTTTCACTTTAACATATTGAAAAATTGGCGACGTTTAGGATGAGAGCGCACCCCTTTAATATGATTGTGCCAACTTTTACTAATAATATTTAGAAAGCTTATCCAATTACCTTTCAGAATATATATAGCTAGATGCTCAGAATTTTGTACGATGATCCGAATTTGGACTTCGAAAAAAATACAGGTCTATCTTTACATTTAGAATATTGAAAAATTGGCTTTATTCATGTTGAGAGCGCATCCCATTAATATGATTGTGCCAACTTTTACTAATAATATTTTGTACGATGATCCGATTTTCGACTTCGAAAAAAATACCGGCCTATCTTTACATGTAGAATATTGAAAAAATGGCTATGTTCAGGTTGAGAGCGCGCCCCTTTAATATGATTGTGCCAACTTTTACTAATAATATTTGGAAAGCTTATTCAATTACCTTTCAGAATATATATAGCTAGATGCTCAGAATTTTGTGCGATGGTCCGAATCTTGACTCGGAATATTACCGTTCTTTCACTTTTAAATATTGAAAAATTGTCCACGTTTAGGATGAGAGCGTACCCCTTTAATATGACTGTGCCATATTTTACTAAGTATATTTGGAAAGCTTATTTAATCACCTTTTAGAATATATTTAGGTGGATGCTCAGAATTTTGTACGATGGTCCGAATTTTGACTCGGAATATTACCGTTCTTTCACTTTAAAATATTGAAAAATTGGCGACGTTTAGGATGAGAGCGCACCCCTTTAATATGATTGTGCCAACTTTTACTAATAATATTTAGAAAGCTTATTCAATTACCTTTCAGAATATATATAGGTAGATGCTCAGAATTTTGTACGATGATCCGAATTTGGACTTCGAAAAAAATACAGGTCTATCTTTACATTTAGAATATTGAAAAATTGGCTTTATTCATGTTGAGAGCGCATCCCATTAATATGATTGTGCCAACTTTTACTAATAATATTTGGAAAGCTTATTCAATTACCTTTCAGAATATATATAGCTGGATGCTCATAATTTTGTACGATGGTCCGAATTTTGACTCGGAATATTACCGTTCTTTCACTTTAAAATATTGAAAAATGGGCTATGTTCAGGTTGAGAGCGCGCCCCTTTAATATGATTGTGCCAACTTTTACTAATAATATTTAGAAAGCTTAATCAATTACCTTTCAGAATATATATAGCTGGATGTTCAGAATTTTGTACGATGATCCGAATATTGACTTCGAAAAAAATATAGGTCTATTTTTACATTTAGAATATTGAACAATTGGCTATGTTCTGGTTGAAACCGCGCCCCTTTAATATCATTGTGCCAAGTTTTACTAATAATATTTGGAAGCTTATCCAATTACCTTTCAGAATATATATAGCTGGATGCTCATAATTTTGTACGATGGTCCGAATTTTGACTCGGAATATTACCGTTCTTTCACTTTAAAATATTGAAAAATGGGCTATGTTCAGGTTGAGAGCGCGCCCCTTTAATATGATTGTGCCAACTTTTACTAATAATATTTGGAAAGATTATTCAATTACCTTTCAGAATATATATAGCTAGATGCTCAGAATTTTGTGCGATGGTCCGAATCTTGACTCGGAATATTACCGTTCTTTCACTTTTAAATATTGAAAAATTGTCCACGTTTAGGATGAGAGCGTACCCCTTTAATATGACTGTGCCATATTTTACTAAGTATATTTGGAAAGCTTATTTAATCACCTTTTAGAATATATTTAGGTGGATGCTCAGAATTTTGTACGATGGTCCGAATTTTGACTCGGAATATTACCGTTCTTTCACTTTAAAATATTGAAAAATTGGCGACGTTTAGGATGAGAGCGCACCCCTTTAATATGATTGTGCCAACTTTTACTAATAATATTTAGAAAGCTTATTCAATTACCTTTCAGAATATATATAGGTAGATGCTCAGAATTTTGTACGATGATCCGAATTTGGACTTCGAAAAAAATACAGGTCTATCTTTACATTTAGAATATTGAAAAATTGGCTTTATTCATGTTGAGAGCGCATCCCATTAATATGATTGTGCCAACTTTTACTAATAATATTTGGAAAGCTTATTCAATTACCTTTCAGAATATATATAGCTGGATGCTCATAATTTTGTACGATGGTCCGAATTTTGACTCGGAATATTACCGTTCTTTCACTTTAAAATATTGAAAAATGGGCTATGTTCAGGTTGAGAGCGCGCCCCTTTAATATGATTGTGCCAACTTTTACTAATAATATTTAGAAAGCTTAATCAATTACCTTTCAGAATATATATAGCTGGATGTTCAGAATTTTGTACGATGATCCGAATATTGACTTCGAAAAAAATATAGGTCTATTTTTACATTTAGAATATTGAACAATTGGCTATGTTCTGGTTGAAACCGCGCCCCTTTAATATCATTGTGCCAAGTTTTACTAATAATATTTGGAAGCTTATCCAATTACCTTTCAGAATATATATAGCTGGATGCTCAGAATTTTGTACGATGGTTCTAATTTTGACTCGGAATATTACCGTTCTTTCACTTTAAAAATATTGAAAAATGGACGACGTTTAGGATGAGAGCGCACCCCTTTAATATGATTGTGCCAACTTTTACTAATAATATTTAGAAAGCTTATTCAATTACCTTTCAGAATATATATAGTCCGATGCTCAGAATTTTGTACGATGATCCGAATTTTGACTCGGAATATTACCGTTCTTTCACTTTAAAATATTGAAAAATGGGCTATGTTCAGCGCACCACTTTAATATGATTGTGCCAACTTTTACTAATAAGATTTGGAAAGCTTATTCAATTACCTTTTAGAATATGTTTAGTTGGATTATCAGAATTTTGTACGATGGTCCGAATTTTGACACGGGATATTAACATTAACAGCCTTTTCGTTTAATTTTTTTTTTCAAAATTGGCCATGTTTAGGATGAGAGTGCATCGCTTTAATATGACTGTGCCAACTTTTACTAATAATATTTGGAAAGCTTATTTATTTACCTTTCGGAATATATTTAGTTGGATGTCCAGAATTTCGTAAGATAATGCGAAAATACATCTCTATTCTGAGCTAAAGGAATGGATAAATAATAATATATTCTACTTTCATTTGATAGACATAACGTTGGATTTGATTGGTTGATAAAAATAGATGAGTTTGGGCGACTGTTGAATTTATTCTGAATAGGTTGCCAACGAACAGGTTGCCAGCTGGATCGGTCGAATAGGTCGCTAGCCGAATAGTTCGCCAAATTGTGTTCGGTATTTGAAATGAATTCCGGTAGTCTTTCAAATAAATTCGTCTACAGCGCCTTTATCTGGCCTGTGCAGAGATCAAAATGTATTATACATTTAAAATAAGTGAGTTTTGTGGGAGGAATCGGGGATTTTAGAAGTGAATTGCGGTGATTGTAAATGCATTCCGGTGATTGTAAATGAATTCCGGTGAATTCCGGTGATTAGTCTACCCGTTTAATTATTAGAGATTTTGATGAGAAGCAGGGGCGGAGCGGCCCCTTTTACTGACCGCGGAGACCGGATGGGGGTTCCGGGGGCTCTCCCCCATGAAAATTTTGAAAAATGAACCCCAAATATGCGATTTGGTGGCATATCTGATTATAATCTCTGTCAAATAATATATCTCATAAATCGATTAATATAGGCCAAAAACCCGACCTGCAAGTAATTTACAACCACCAACCTGTGAAATTATCATATCGTCATATTATTAATTAAGGTATTATCATTGTATCGTCAAGACCAGCTATCATCAAATTTTGCCGAGGCCTTAAAATTGAATTTTTGGGGGGAGTTACGAACCATCCGCAGACGTTTCTGGCGACAGTGTCGGGTGAATCCGATAAATTTTCCGATGAAATTCGGAATCCCCATTGCAGGATTCCGAATTCCGGCTCACATCCAGCCCAGAAAGTCTATTATACCAGCCCAATCCAGATTCCAGTGATTTTTTTTTTTTAAACAATATTTTTATTCATTAAATCTGAATTTGGATTGGGGAACAGGCTATGCCTATGTGTAACCCCTCTCTCTGATTTAGGTACATGTACACATTATAAATATTTACATACATACATACATACATACATACATAATTACATAATTATAGAGCATATATGATACATCATGGATAATATAGAGACTTAGATGATTATACAGAGTGCAGGGCTTGGAATGACTTAAGAGTTGTTTATGGAGATTTAAATCTTTTTGATAAGGAAATAAATTGTTGGACTTCTTGGAAAATAAGTGTGTTTATCTCTGGACTAAGTTTTGTTGACCCATACAACAGACAACTGATTGTTTTATGATTATGTTGAAGGTTATGGATTGTCCGTTTTCTTGCATCTGAATATAAGTGGCATACGAGTAAATAGTGTTCGGTATCTTCGAATTTGTGACCACAGAGGCAAGCAGGGCTATCATCGACGTGTCTGAGGAATTTATGGCCTTGTAGGTTCGAGCAGCATAATCTTAGTTTACAGTGGATTATTTGTAATTTTCGTATCCCAGTATAGTAATATGATGGCACGATGGTGTCTAATTTATTTAGTGAATTTCCAAAGATAGCAAGGGATCGAGAGTTTCTAATTTCAACGTTAAGTTTGTTCCATTCTCGTATACTGGAAGGGATGAAGGACTCTGAGAAAATTTCGGTTCTGCATCTGGTTTCCTTCAGAAGGTAATATATTGTGATCCTCGAATAGAAGAATCAATCAATAAGATGCCATTATATGTAGAACCTCAGTTAGAAAATCGTAGAAATACTGAAATATTGCTGTTTAATGTAGAGGGATTAATGCAACATTATGAAGACGTGAAGAATGATTATAGGTTTACCCAGGCTGACTTTATCTGTTTAACAGAAACTTGGATCTCCCAAATAGCAGAATGTAAAAACTTTAAACTTGATGGCTATACATTATTTAATCAACCTACACATACATGTTATGATAACTCTAATATATAAGACACAATAGGTTATCTCCCTAAGATCTCGGTTCCTTTCGATATTGGCAGGTATCGGAACGTAACTTCATGGATTATGGCTCCTGATTGTACGAAAAATCGCGTTTTTAGCTTGTGGACACTCTAGAGGTCACAATTTTCATCCGATTTTGATGAAACTTGAAAAGTATGTTTATAACCTTTCGATATTCGCGCATATCGAATCGCAACTTCCTGAATTATGGCCCCTGATTGTACGAAAAATCGCGTTGCTGGCTTGTGGTCTCTCCAGAGGTGACAATTTTTATCCGATTTAAAAAACCGTTTGATTATATCACCGTTATGCGGTAATGAAGGTTGAGTTCGAATTTCGTGAAAATCGGACCAAAACTGCCGGACAAAATGGCTGCCGCTTGTACGCGAATAGTGTAAAAATATTGTATATCAAGGTTGTGGACCCAGTAGAGGTCACAATTTTAATCTGATTTTGATGAAACTTGAAATGCATGTTTATAACCGAAAGATCTTGGTTCCTTTCGATATTTGCGCATATCGAATTGTAACTTCCTGAATTATGGCCCCTGATTGTCCGAAAAATCGCTTTTTTTTTTAGCTGGAGGTCACAATTATTATCCTATTTAAAAAAAAAACGTTTAATTATATCACCATTGGGATGCACTGACCCGCATCCAATATATTCTACTTTCTTTTTTATACATGTAGCGTTGGATTTTATTGGTTGATAAATATAGCGTGATCGGTCAAATCTACCGCTAGGCGAACAGGTTGCCAATTTGTGTTCGTTGTAATTGTAGGTGTTGTTGGGTAATTCGACGTGCCTTACTAATACAAAAGGAGAATGAATCGTCTTCTTCAACCACTTATGACTGGTAGGCATACAACAGCCATTCTTTTCTGTCGATTGTTGCCCGCAAAATATTCAACTAACACAGGATCAAAAGAATACATAGACAACCTTATCAAAGAAAAGAGATTAGTGGTGTTTATGAAAGGCACTCCTGATGCTCCAAACTGTGGCTTTAGTAATGCAGTCGTCCAAATATTGAAATTTCATGGGGTTGATAACTACGATTCCTATAATGTATTAGAGGATGAATCCCTTAGACAAGGTAAGAATGAATTACGCTTAAACTTACTTAAAGCCAGGAGCTAAACCGCTAATTAATATTTGGGACCTACAGAAGGGCCCGCGGACTAATCACCAGAATTCACCGGAAATCATTTACAATCACCGGAATGCACATATAATCACCGGAATTCACTTCGAAAACCCCCCCGATTCCTCCCACAAAACTAATTTATTTTAAATGCATAATACATTATAATCGGCGCATCGAATTACCCAATAACACCCAATAACTCCAAAATGTTGCCGTTGGAAACACAAAATAACAATCTAGTTGAATTTAAGAAGCCTCGCTGCTTTGCCCAAACTATAACTGGCAGACAACAGACAATGTCTGCTAGAAGTAACCAAAAGCTAGCAGACAAGAATAAATATAGTTCAAAATATTCACGTCTTTGCACAATGGATTGATTGCTCTAATCACGTGATCAATTCTGTCCACTGGTCGCAGTCGGCCGAAATCAAGCTGGCCGTCTATAAGGATTCTAGCCAACGATAAGCAGAATTCAAGCTAGCTAACTATAAGAAATTCGCTGGACGACCGTGACTGCAAATGAGATCATGTGATTGGTATGGCTAATCCGTGCCATCATAGATAATACGGTATTATCTATGGTGCCATCGACAAATAAGATAAATTGAAAGTATAGTCTACTTTTATAATTAGGTTACTGTTAGACAGCGACCTTTTATTTTCACAAAACAGCAAGCATTTTTCTCTTCTAAAGTACCTAATCATGAATGTGCCAGGAAATAACTGATAGGCCTAGATCCAAAGAGCGATAGAAACATACTTTCCAGTGAGGTATGACACTGTAACTGGAATTTCGTATTAAGATCCGTATTTTAACATTTTAAACACTCGCCCCCCCCCCCTCTCTCTCTGTGTAAGTGTAACTAGAGTTTAGCAGGCCTGGAGGCTTATTAACTTTGATCCATTTTGAAACAAAAAGTATATATGCACTGTGCCCAACAAATAATGGATACAATTAAAGTTACAATTTCATATTTTCTAAGAAAGTCAAAACATAATTATTTCTATGTCTTTTGCTCAATAGGTTGTCAACTCACTATTATACGATCATTCATAGGTCATCTTTCTCACACTTAAAAATCTTCACACCGGAAATAATAACACAATTACCTCCCAATTTCCTCCATTGTTTTCCTATTCCCCACCATAGCTATCATCAAACGTTTGAATTTGAAGTTGAAAATGATATTTTTGCCAATTTCTCAACTGGCAATAGTGAATTATAGGATTAATAGGATTATTCTTGAACAAGGTAGGACTGTTTATAGATACCATCTATTTTAGGGCTTTATTTTAATACATTTTAAAAATATAACTTAAAAATATGAAATTGTAACTTTAAAGAGAGCCATAACTATATTATACTTTTCAGTATAGATATACGGAATTTTGGATTAACCCCCACGCCTCTTCCCCCCCCCCCCCACCATCCCAACCATTCCTTCACTTCAACTTATGAAAATATGAATGTGCCAAAAATTTATTTACATATTTGAAAAGAGCAATGAACGTGCTTTTCACTAATATGTCAAATCATATCTGGAATTTGGTATTAAGACGCATATTTTTACCTTGAATACCCCCCACCGGTAATCACAGTAATATCAACCAATTTTGGTCGTTGTGTAAACTAACTGAATATGAATGTGCCAGAAAATTATTTACATATTTGAAAAGAGCAATGAACGTACGTTTCACTGATATGTAGCATCATATCTGGAATTTAGTATTAAGACACATATTTTTACCTTGAATCCCCCCAACCCCCTCATAATCACGGTAATAGAGTTGAGTACCACTCAACTTTGATCTTTCTGTAAGCTAAGTAAATATGAATTTCCCGGAAAAATAATTACATATTTGAAAAGAGCAATGAACACATATTTTTACCTTGAATCCCCCCACCCCCGCATAATCACGGTAATAGAGTTTAGTACCACTCAACTTTGATCTTTCTGTAAGCTAAGTGAATATGAATGTGCCAGAAAAATAATTACATAATTGTAAAGAGCGATGAACGTGCTTTTCACTGATATGTAACATCATATCTGGAATTTGGTATTAAGACACATATTTTTACCTTGAATACCTCCTCCCCTCCCGTAATCACGGAAATAAGAGTTTAGTACCACCCAACTTTGATCGTTCTGTAAGGTATCTAAATATGAATGGGCCAGAAAATTATTTACATATTTAAAAAGTGCAATGAACGTGCCTTTCACTGATATGTAACATCATAACTGGAATTTGGTATTAAGACACATATTTTTTACCTTGAATACCCCCCCCCCCCCAACTTCGATCGTTCTGTACGCTAACTAAATATGAATGTGCCAGAAAATTATTTACATATTTGAAAAGTGCAATGAACGTGCTTTTCACTGATATGTAACATCATATCTGGAATTTGGTATTAAGACACGTATTTTTACCTTGAATCCCCCCCACCCCCTCATAATCACGGTAATAGAGTTTAGTACCACTCAACTTCGATCGTTCTGTAAGGTTACTAAATATTAATGTGCCAGAAAATTATTTACATATTTGAAAAGTGCAATGAACGTGCTTTTCACTGATATGTAACATCATATCTGGAATTTGGTATTAAGACACATATTTTTACCTTGAATACCTCCTCCCCCCCTTGTAATCACGGTAATACAGTTTAGTATCACCCAACTTCAATCGTTCTGTAAGGTAACTAAATATGAATGTGCCAGAAAATTATTGACATATTTGAAAAGAGCAAATCGGTTTTATTATCGGATCCGTCTCTTGAGCTTTCCTAATTTCATCTATTGTTAAAGAGGCATACATCATAGTCGGACAAACTGAACCATCGACATCATCCACACGATCTACATCCGTGGTTATTGCGGAAATCCAACAAGTATCATCGTCATACGCTGCTTCCTCAGCTTGTATGATTGCAGTCTTAAAGTCGTTGGTTATCGTCTCTGTGCACTGTTCTTGATATTTTTCAATATCCAGGGGCATCCTAGACAAACCGTCTGCTGCTTTATTACTGGTCCCTGGTTTGTACTTGATTTCGAAGTTGAAGTCTGAATGTTCTTTTAACCAACGATGTCTTGTGCTGTCCAGTTTTGCACTTGTTAGTATATATGTTAGGGGGTTATTATCAGTATATATTTTAAAATGTTTTGCGTAATATAGAAAGTCTCTGAAACGTTCACTAACAGCCCACTTGAATGCTAAAAACTTGAGTTTCCCAGAATGCAAGTGATATTTCTGTTCAGCTGGGGTTAATGTTCTAGAACCATATGCCACAACTCTTAACTTGCCACCGTGTCCTTCCTGGTAGAGAATACAACCCAAACCATCTTGTAATGCGTCTGTGAACACTACATAATCTTTCTCGAAATCAGGATAAGCCATTACCTCTGATGATAGTAATGCGTCGATTAGATTGTTGAGAGTTGTTTGGTGATCAGTAGTCCAATTAACTCTGTGGTTTGAAGGAACTTGACCTTTAAACTGTTTAGTCTTACTACCCTTCACAGGTGTGTCTGTTTTTGTTGACTGCTCCGGTTTCTTTAATAGATCATATAGCGGCTTACTACGACTTGAAAAATTCTGCAGATACTTCCTATAGTAACTGATAAAGCCTAACATTCGACGTATATCGCCTACTGTTTTAATTTTTCTGGTCTTCAAATCAGCCACTGCTTTCTTGTCCATGGGATCCATCTGGTAACCATTTTCTGACACCAGGTGCCCTAGATATCTAATTTGTCGCTTAAATATCTCGCATTTCTTTGGCTTCAGTTTTATTCCCTTTGCCTTTAGTTTTCTAAACACATTTCTCAAATCTTCTAAGTGACTATCAAATGATTTGGGGAATACCAATACGTCATCTAAATAAGGACAGCAACATCTGTCACGAAGGTCACTCAAGGTCTCCTCCATAAATCGTTGAAATTGACCAGCTGCTCCCATGAGCCCAAATGGAATCCTCCGCCACTCGTATAAGCCCCAAGGCGTAGTGAAGGCAGTTAAATGACAACTCTCTTCATCCATATACCCTTGATGGTAGGCTTTTCCTTGGTCCAGTAGAGAAAACCATGATTTACCAGCCAAGCCACACAACATGTCGTGGGTCTTTGGTATTGGCTGTCTGTCGGGAATAGTCTTTGCATTCAGGTTACGAAAATCGATACACAGGCGAAGGCTTTGGTCCTTTTTCCTTACGCAGACCATACTACTGGCGTATGATGAACTACTTCTAACAATGAAGTTTTTGCGAATCAAGTCATTCAGATACGTCTTAACCTCTTCGTACAATGGACGAGGTATCGGAATATATGTTTTCTTGATGGGTTCATCATCCTTTAAGTTTATTTTCAGTCGTAATTCTTGGACATTTCCAATGTCATCATCATATTTTGAGAAGACGGATGATTCTTCATACAGTAACTGTCTAATCTTGTTCTTTTCTTCTTCAGAACAATCTACATGCGAGATGTCAACTGGTGGATACCAATTTATATCTTCTTTGAGGTCTTCCTTGCTCACAACATTATGCGTCTGCTTGTTAATACTATTTATTTGTGTTTGACAAGATAAATATGGCGATCGATTATCTCCCTTTATTTCTGGTATTGTCACTGGAACTACTGACTGTACGGCATGAAGGCTACCAATGACTGTTTTGCTCCGGAGTGAAATATCATTGTTCGTTTCATTACTAGCATATACTACTACAGTTGATGTGGAACCTTTCCTTAATTGTAACAGCACCCCAGAAAGAATAATTCCTTCCGGTATTGCCTCAGACTCTGAAGGTTCAAACAGTGCAAGTGTCTTTTCACTTAAATTCGTTCGGGCTAAACATTTAATTTTCACAGTTGACTGTTTTGGCACTTTAATATTTGATCGTCCTAAAGCTACGTTACTTATGTCATCAGTCTTCAACTCTCTGATGAACCCGACTAATGCTTCTACCGTCTCTGCTTTCACATTCGGATTTCCTGACTGAATTGTCTTGACCATAACATTCAAATTATTATCAATGATATTTATATAGTGTTCGATAAGATTGTAGCCTACTAACGGTTTGTCAACTCCATCAGAATTGGTCACTAAAAATGGAACAATACATTGTTTATCAGCTGAATTTTTTTTTTTTCGCTATCTGGAACTTTAATGCTACATATCCCAAAAATGGAATAGACCCTCCGTTTGCTGCCTTGACATTCAAGTTGCAGTCAATTAATTCTGAAACTTGTCGAAGTTCTTTCTTAGGCAGGTTCAGTTTCAACCATTTTAGGGGCAGAATACAGATTTGTGCGCCTGTGTCCCACAGAACTTATGTTTGTACATCGTCCAACAGACATAAGACGTCACATTGTTTTCCAATTGTCTTTCGGAGACAGGGTAGATTGGCCTTTTAAAGTGTTGCAATCTGAGTTTTGTATTCTATTTAAAGTTTTACAGACATCATGGTGATCTCTCCAATGGTGCCTTTGACAAATTTTAGAACAGTACTTCGCAACTAGACATCTTCCACAAGAAAAGAGTTTACATACATGTTGTCCACAGTTAACACAAGCTAACTTTTGAGGGTCATGGGGATTACTGTTTATGTGGATCAGGGGTTTCCCCACTGCCCGGATCCCTGTACGTTTTTTGATCGATTCTTGCGTTGTTTACACCCTGCACGGAAATGTTCTTCAGATCCACATATGAAACAATGTCCACAGATTTCAACTTTGTTCAGCTCGCACCTTTCACACTTTTTTCTGATGAAGGGTTTAAACTTTTGAGTCTTAACATCTGAAAGTTCTCTTTTTAATGATAACACTTCCAATCGCAATTGGTCTATCTCCGAGTTTGAGTTAATAGTAGTCTCTGAAGCAACAACATTTACTCGCGTTTTAGTCTTGAACTTTTTAGTGCGCTCCTCGTATTCTAAAACTATCTTGTTACAGGATTCGGTCAGGAACTCATCTGATGGATTTTTTGCTAAAATATCCTTCATTTCCATGGCAGTTGTGGGGTCCCTCAGCCCGAAATGAATACTCTTTAAAGTCATTTGACGAACCAACTTTCTATCATAATTCAGACTAGAATCCTCCTCCTCAGATGCGAAAGAAACTTTCTGACCTAAATCAAGTACACGCCACACAAAATCTAGAACCTCTTCTTTCTGTCCTTGGATAGCTTCAGTTAACTCAGTATATTGTTCAGTGGCAGAGCGTTCTTTATAATATGTCCGTAGTAGCTTCCTCAACACTGGAAGAGTAAGATCTGATTTACCCTCAAGGTATCCCCTGAGTTTCTCTGATGTGTGTATCGCACGAACTATAGCCCACACAATTTCTGCAGCTGGATAACCTCTCTGTAATCCCGCTTCTATTTGTCTGATGATGTTTACGAAACTGATTCCATCTTTTCCGTTAATTACACCCACAATTTTAAATTCTTTTCTATTGCTATTGTCTATAACCTTTGGTTTTTCTGTTTCATTTATAATCTCTGACTCGATTATAATTTCTGGTTCATCGGCTATTAGTCTATTTTCAACAGTTTCTGTTTTTGGTTTGTCCTTATTTGACCTATTTTGTTTATCTAATTGTACCTTCAGCACGTTTAGCATATCTTGTAGCGGACGAAGATCCTCCGCGTCTTCATCACCAGTTAAGGACAACAAATATTTCTCAAGGAGTTTTACAAGTTCAAATCTATTACCCTTTGTTTTTCCATCTACAGTTATATGACCAAGCATAATGACCAGTCAGTTTTAGATAATTTCTCATGGTTAATATAAATCAGGATAGAAGCTAATTAGTTAAGTATTTAATCCATTATTGTTTATTTATGTTAATGTCTCTAGTGATAATCCTGTATAGTATATGTTTTGATGTCAACACTTGAGCTTATCCAATTATAGTTAGAATATAAAAAGGCTAATGTACATCAATAGGCAAGTCATTAGGTCACCCGACTTAGTAGCAGCTACGTCGGTTATCCACTGTGCTGTAAGTGTACATTGTATGTATTGAATTATTGTCATTTGTAAGAGATAAGTTCCAGTAATTAAAAGATTGAAGAACCATTCCAGACTTATTAGTTATTGAAGAACCTAGCGGTTATAGTTACCTGCAGCTGTCCACAACACTTTTCAAGATGAACTGCCGACAACTGGTAAAGTATCACCTTTATATCCCACAAAATTCCTTGTTCTTCCATCTCTACTGGTACACTGAATCACCGACTAGATGAGAATAAGATTCTGAGCTACTGCTTTTCACCAAACGGATAAAAGTTGCTTGACTCATCGACACGCAGATACCATTCACTGGTCACCAATCGAACTATCAATACCACTCATTGAACACCAATCGAGTCACTGATAATATTCACTGGATACCAATCGAATTATCTCATGACATCATACATCAGCACTTTACACCCAACATCCTGGCAAGCTCGCCAAATAAATGTAGCACTCTTAACTCTCAATTAGTCTTTTAAGGCCAGACCTGAAGTGTGAATAAAACAGCAAAAGTTTATAAGGCATTTATTCTTTTAAAGAGTATGGCGAAACTCGTGTTTCCTTCTGCATACATGTAAAATACAACATATAACAAAATACAAATACTATGTTATAGCCTTGGCTATTGTTACGCAATGGATATTATACAGAAGACATCTTACATTTTTTAAACTATTATTTAGCTTATTCTTTATATTATGTCGTCAAAGCTATGACGTCATATTAACATTAATAAATTATGACATCACTTGTTACCATGACTAACCTTGTACTGCAACTGTATCATTTGTGTAGCTTGTATTCTCTGAAGAAGTAGGTTTTTAGACTTACGAAACGTTAGATTAGATACTATAAAAGATGGTTTTGTGATACCCTTGACTTTGTTTTTAACCACTCCTACTACTGGTGTCATCGTATCAAGTTTATTATGACTTAGATCCCATCTAAGTTTATGTTATTAAAATGGTTTTGGATTCCCCTCTCTTTATGTATTTGGATTCACTAATGGAAATGTGGTCGTATATTGCCGTCACACCCGTCTGTCTGTTGGTCCGTCTGTCCGTCGTCCACAATTTCTTGTGAACACTTTACAGACTACATTTATCATCTGATTGTTTTGAAATTGATATATGTTGTTTGCATTAGTCAGATGAAGAAGCCTATTTAATTTCAATAAATTCTGTTAATTTCTGCTAGAGTTATGGCCGACAGTGACATTTATAATTATCATATACAATGTCAAACGAAGAGGAAATTATCAAACATAAGAGGCGTGTCCGTGGAGGCATAAAAGGCTCTGTGAAAAACCTCATTTCAAGTGTAGATGAAGTGCCACACAGCCCAGAACTTCGTCCAAAAATTCAAGCCACAATCAATTCTCTTAAGAAAAAGGAGCAAGTATTAGAAAAAATAAATGATGAAATATTAGATTCCACAAAACAGGAAAATATTGATGAAGAAATCCCCACGGCGGATGAATTCGCAACGTTCATTGGTTTGGCCATATTATAGTTCCAACAACTGTTGATCAGTATTAACAATTCCACTATCTCCCCAGAATCAAAGGTTAATGACATTGTTAGAGACATTGAGGTTTTAGAAAATTCAATTTCGCGTGATGCTGGTCCTGTTCTCAACACGGAGGGTGCAAATGATGCAGAAACAGATGAACCAAGAAATACAAACATGGTTTCACCCCAAAGAAGGTCACATGTGAAATTGCCAGAATTGTCTATGGTGGAGTTTCATGGGAAATTGGAAAGCTGGACCACATTTTGGGATTCGTTTGAATCCACAGTTCATAATCATCCACATTTACCTGATATTGATAAATTTAAATATTTGCTCAGTTCTATTAAAGGAGAGGCCGCCCACACCATTGGTGGTTTATCCATAACCTCAGATAATTACAGAAAGGCAGTGGAAAAGCTGAAAAGAAAGTATGGAAATAAACAAAAAATCATTGATCAACATATGAAAGCCCTGCTAGCATTAGAAGTCAGTGGTAAAGGTTTGAGGTACATATATGACACTATAGAATCCCATGTGAGTTCATTAATATCATTGAATGTACCCTCACAGAACTATGGAAGCCTGTTGACGTCAGTAATACTAAAGAAATTACCGAATGATATTCGTCTTACTATCAGCCGAGAATTGAAGGATGACGATTGGGATTTTGACAAATTTCTTGAATTGTTACACCAGGAAGTTGAAGCCAGAGAAAGAGCTTCTATAAAACCACCGAAATACGACAAACCACCATTAACCAATTATAATTCCAAATTTAGTAAACCAGTCAGTCAGAACTCCAGTTACATGAAGAATATAGGCACAGCTACAACATTGTTTACGCCATCCAATACACCCAGTTACGGTCCAATCCAGTGATGGGATTTCAAAAAAATTATTGTCTGACATTTTTTCCCGAAAATAAAGGGGCATAACTCTTATCGTAATTTAAGCAGACGTTTTCAAAACACAATTAAGAATCACGTGTCAACAAAATATATTCAAATTCATATGTAAAAAAAAATAGGTGCACCTCGTTATATTTCATTTTTAAAACCCGAACGGTATTCAAATTTATGTCAATAATATTCCTACAAAATTACATGACATCAATACTATAGAATGGCAGCGTGCCGACTGCTGTCGATCTGTTTCAAACTCCCCCAAAATTACCGTATTTTCCGCATCATACGTCGGTACATTTTTCAGCAAAGTCCGACATTCGTCTGATACTACGTTTCGATTTATATACGGAAGGTAAAAAAATGACATCCTGAAATTTATTTGGCCGTAAACCGTAGTTAACGACGCTCAAATACAACGAGCGTGTGACACCAACACTGCTAAATAATTGCATTCGACTGTAGCACGCGCTATCGTCTAAAACAATTAACTACTTACAATGTACGTCATTCCAATCGAAATATTCGTCAACATTTCTTAGCGTGTTTATTTATTTAAAGACATAAACCCCATTCAAAATATGATCATAAATCCGACAATATGCCATCAAAATAGAATCTTTTCCCGGACATCAATCGTATTGGATTCGGCACGTATACACCTCTTAATTTCACGTGTCTCGCGAGATTTGTACTTTCATTTTAATTACTGAACTATAGCGCCATATGCGTGTGTGTGAAATATCTTTATTTAACTTCGGCTTCCACCGAAAATATATCACAGACAAGTTATCGGATACAATGTATGTTGATTTGAGGTGTTATATACTATCAGGATATGTGACATATATGACTAATTTCTACGTGAGAATGGACAAATCACGGGTTAATCAGATTAAGTTTATAATCACTCTTATTGGATTGATATATCGTCCAACAAAGGAGAAGCAATGACATCTGTTCAGGATTGATTTGATGAATTGTCCGACAAAGGATTAAGTCAGCCAATCAAGGCAGAATAGTAGTTAATCAAGGTAGGTGTGTAGACGACATAACACGATAAATAGTCGATCACTTAATTACCTAATCAATCCAGCCTATTATCAACGATAATCGGGTTGCACGGTAGTTATACACTCAGTACACTATATTAATTTTGGAATTTGAATATTATTCACCATGTCTTGATGTCCGATTGGGCATATTCCCGGTCGGACAATTTTGGGCGTTTCGAAAAAAGATTCGGACAAGTCCGGAATATACGGGTAAAATCCCATCACTGGTCCAACCTATACCTATTGTCATAGTTCTCATGCCTCTAATTCCTGTAAAATTGTTACAAGTGTACAAGCCAGAAAAGAGATTCTGAGAAGATCCAAAAGATGTTACATCTGTCTCAGAAAAGAACATTTTAATAGAAGTTGTGATGGTAAAAACTGTCAAAAATGTGGACAGAGACATATAAGTATTTGTTCTCAACTCCACCCTGACTTCAATAATCGATCAGAAAATCCAAGATATGCAAATTATAGCCAAGATTTTAGGTATCAAGTTCCGCAATCCCAGACTGCTAATTATTATCAACCCATGCCCAACCAGGTTACACTCCAAGGAATGATTACTATAATGAGCCTGCAAGAACTCAGAATGCCAATCCCAGTTATAAATTTCCAAATAATGGTCAACACCGTTATCCACCCACACAACAACAGCAGCCGTCACAGTCAAGAGGCAATAACCCATATCAATCAACGAATCCAGCTCAGAACAGCCTCACAAAGTTATATTTTGAATCCACGACTCCTGTTCTATTACAAACGGCCTAATGCCATGCATTTCATCCAGATAGTTATTTTAGAAGAACAGTTATAAGACTTTTATTAGACAGTGGTAGCCAGAGAACATATATCACCATGAAACTTCGAAATTATCTGGGTTTGCCGACAATTGCTAAAAGAGACATAATCATAAAGACGTTTGGTTCATCCAAAGAAACAAGACATATGCGAACTATTAACCTGTCAAACTTTATACCAGGCCAAGCAGTATTTTCCACAATTGCCAAATATATCGTTTGCTGATAGCTGTTTGCCAGAAAGTAATGTTGAGATAGACTTATTGATAGGATCCGACCAATATTAGAGTGTTGTCACCGGAGGTATCATACGGGGGGAGTCAGGACTCTCAGCCATTTGTACGAAATTAGGATGGGTATTATCAGGACCATTACACACTAGTGATGTATCCATTGAAGAAAATACAAACTTTATCACTACCCATGTATTAAAGTGTGATACCCAATTAGAAGCTAGTATTTCGTCAAACCAATCAGAACTTGAAACCAGTCTTCATAAATTCTGGGACTTGGAGTCATTAGGCATTAAGCCAAGATCTGTTTATGAAGATTTGAGTGAATCAATAATGTTTAAAGATGGACGATATCAAGTACATCTACCATGGAAAACCCCTTATCCCTTGTTGCCTGATAATTATTTGACTTGTTTCAAACGTTATGAAAGTTTAATCAGGAGACTCAACAAGGAACCTGAAATTCTCAAAGAATATGACAAGACCATTAAGGATCAGCTCAAAAATGGAATCCTGGAAGTTGTTGAAGATAGCAATATTGGAGAAGTTGGTAGAACTCATTATTTGGCCCATCATTGTGTTATACGTGAGGATAAGGAAACCACAAAACTCAGAATTGTGTTTGACGGGTCAAATAGAAATCCAGGTCCTTCTTTAAACGATTGTTTGCTAGTAGGCCCCCCACTGACACATTATTTATTAGATATTCTTTTGAGATTCAGAGTAAATCGAATTGGACTCACCGGTGACATCAAAAAGGCATTTCTCATGGTATCCATAGCAGAAGAAGACCGAGATGTAATATTTATTTGGACCAAGGACATTCATGATCCTAATTCACCATTTCATATTTTACGGTTTACCAGAGTGACATTTGGTGTGTCATCCAGTCCGTTCTTTTAAATGCCACAATAAAATTCCATATGGAACAGTTCTTGGAAGATGACCCAAACTTTGTCAAGAAATTCATGGAATCAATTTATGTTGACGATCTAAGTTCAGGTGCCAATACCGTGGATAATGCGTATGAATTCTATAAAAAATCTAAGGATAGGCTCACTATGGCAGGTTTCAACTTACGGAAATTTGTTAGTAATTCATCAGAACTCATGGATCGAATCAATACCAATGAGTCGTTATCGGATGATTTGAAACCCCAAGAAACTGTTATTCATGATAATCATATTATTAGTGATGAAGATAGTTATACCAAAATTTATTTTGGTTCATCGGACATTAACAGTGAACAAAGGATACTAGGTGTAAGGTGGAATTATATCTTGGACTTATTCGTTTTTGATCTCCAAGAAATAGCCGATTTAGCAAAAAATTGTGTTCCCACCAAAAGAAACATTGTAAGTCTGGCTTCTAAGATATTTGATCCTTTTGGGTATTTATCACCAGTAACAATCCAGTTCAAAATGTTATTCCAAGAACTCTGTAAGTGTGATTATGATTGGGATAATGAACTCAAGGGAGATAATCTAGATCACTGGACCACTTTAGTGGAATCATTACAAACCAAAACTACATATTTTCTTCCAAGATGTTTATTTTATGGCGTTTCCGAAGCAGTCATAAGTATTTCATTACATGGCTTTTGTGACAGTTCCATGAAGGCTTACGGTGCAGTCATTTATCTTAGAATTGAAACTACAACAAACTGTTAAATTCGATTTCTGGTCTCAAAAACTCGAGTTTCACCCATAACTCAACACACCATACCACGTTTAGAGTTATTATCTGCTCTTGTATTGGCCAGGTTAATGGAGAGTGTAGTCAAGGCCTTATCAGACCAATTAGATATCCAAAAACTCTATTGTTGGACCGATTCAAAGGTATCATTATATTGGATCAAAAGCATACACTGTGAATATAAACAATTTGTTCAAAACCGTGTATCAGAGATTCGTAACCTCACACCAATTCACAGTTGGGGTCATTGCTCAGGAAAATCAAATCCAGCAGACATTTTATCTAGAGGGATATCACCATTAGATCTCTTAACCAATACATTGTGGCAAAATGGACCAAGTTGGTTAAGTCAATTCACAGACACTACAGGTAGCGGAACTGACAAGCCCGATATAATTCCAAATGAATGCATCCAGGAAATGAAAATTCAGGAACGAGATCGTGTCACCACTAGTCTCATGATTACAGATTTGTTAAATACTCACATCAGTCAAATTATCAATTGTGAGGACTTCAGTGACTATAATCGCCTAATCCTTGTAACCAGTTATATACATATACAATCTGGGGGGTTGGATGGCTGAATGGTTAGCGTGCGCGCGCTGTATCATAAAGTCTGTCATTGAGTCGACTGGCGTGATTTCGAATCCCCGGTTGTACGTGGCAAGGAGTAGAGTCGCCTGTCCAACCTCGTGGGTTTTCTCCGGGGCCTCCGGTTTCCTCCCACTGCTAAAGACCCCTACGCGCAAGTGAATTATGTAAATAAAATTAAACCATATGTTAGTCCCGAAATGACCTAGTTTGTGTCGAGTGGATGTTGAACCACATTTCTCTCTCTCTCTCACATAAACAATCTCAAAGCCAAATCAAGGGAAACTCGGAATTTAGCAACTCATTTGACTCCAGACGAGCTCAATAAATCCGAGAATTTATGGTTAAAGGACAACCAATCAGGTTTAATCAATAATTCAAAGTTCAACCAGTGGAAGCATGAGTTTGATTTCTTCACTAGCCACGACGGGTTAATCAAGTGCCAAGGTAGACTTCAAAATGCAGAAATTTCTGATTCATTCAAAAATCCAATTATCTTGAACTCACAACATCATGTGACCCTATTAATAGTTAAAGAATGTCATAATCGTGTCATGCATGGAGGAGTAAAATCCACATTGACTCAGCTAAGATCGAAATTTTGGATTATAAGAGGACGCCAATTTGTACGGAAAATCATATTCCGGTGTGTCGCATGTCGAAAATTTGATGCTAAGCCATATCAAGTGTTAGTTCCGCCCCCACTTCCTTCATTTCGTGTCAATGAATCTACACCTTTTAGTCACACAGGAGTAGATTTTGCTGGACCTTTGTATGTGAAAACGCAAACCCAAGAACTTCAAAAGGTATGGATTGCCTTATTTACCTGCTGTTCCACACTTGCCATCCACTTAGAATTACTACCAGATCTAACAACAGAATCATTTCTTCGCTGTTTCAAACGTTTTGCTGCCAGATACGGAACTCCAAATGAAAGTCATCTCTGATAACGCGAAAACCTTCATATCCGCGTCAGAACAACTCCAGAAATTCACGGATGATCCAGTTATTAGGAATCATTTTTCCCAGGAAAGAATTAAATGGTCTTATAATCTCGAGAAAGCTCCGTGGTGGGGAGGCATTTTCGAAAGACTCATAAAATCCACAAAAAGATGTTTACGGAAATTCGTTGGAAATGCCAAATTATCATTTGATGAACTCTTAACTGTTATTGTAGAGATCGAAACCATTCTTAATTGTAGACCACTATCATATGTGTCAACCGAAGACTGGGAAGAACCTTTAACCCCCTCACATTTACTTTACGGTCGTCGCATACTCGGATTACCAAGCGAAACAAAGGACTTAACTAAAGACTTTAATCCAGTGAAACCAATCGAAATGCGAAGAAGACTTAATCATTTATCTATGATATTAAATCACTTTTGGTCAAGATGGAAGGGGGAATATCTTTTAGAACTTCGTAATTCTCATCGAAGTCATTCATCCAATACTTCCAATATCATTTCAGAAGGTGACATTGTAATCGTTAACAACGAAAATCAACCACGTAGCCTTTGGAAGCTTGGAAAGGTGGAGAAACTCATTAGAGGAGATGATGGACTTTCGCGCGGTGTCAAAGTCAGTACTAATGGAAAATCATTTAATCTACGCCGTCCAATCCAGTTCTTGTATCCATTAGAAGTCAGTCATAAGACAGAAACCGACAACCCAGTGGTCATCGATATAGTTTCACAAGAAGCCAAAACTATTGAAACAGAAACCATACGTCCACGTCGTAAGGCAGCCGTGTCGGCAGATATCAAACGTAAAGGATGGATAACTCAATTAACCCAGGATAACGACGATATTTCATAATCCATTCTAATCATTATATTTGTGTTACAATTTATAGGACTCCAATAATCCTTTACAAGAGTTCTTATCCGTTTATGTTAATTTTCCATGTTTATTATCTGTGTATTATTATACTGTGTTCTATTTCCCATTGTGCCAGGACTCAATTACCAAAGACTCATATTGTGATAACCCTTTTTATACGCCCACATTGAAATATGGTCGTATATTGTTGTCGCCCCCGTCCGTCCGTCCGGCGTCCACAAGTAGAGGCTAAAGTTAATATCCGATTGTTTAAGGTCATGAGACGAAGAAGCCTATTGATTTTTGGCGATTTCCGATAATTACTGCCAGAGTTATGGCCCTTGATCACTTCAAAAAATCATGTGGACGCTCTAGAGGCCAAAGTTAATATCCGATTGACTTTAAATTTATACACAGTGTTTAAGGTCATGAAACGAAGAAGCCTATTGATTGCCAGCGATTTCCGATAATTACTGCCAGAGTTATGGCCCTTGATCACTTCAAAAAAATCTTGTGGACGCTCTAGAGGCCAAAGTTAATATCCGATTGACTTTAAATTTATACACAGTGTTTAAGGTCATGAGACGAAGAAGCCTATTGATTTTCAGCGATTTCCGATTACTGCCAGAGTTATGGCCCTTGATCGCTTCAAAAAATCTTGTGGACGCTCTAGAGGCCAAAGTTAATATCCGATTGACTTTAAATTTATACACAGTGTTTAAGGTCATGAGACAAAGAATCCTATTGATTCTCAGCGATTTCCGATAATTACTGCCAGAGTTATGGCCCTTAATCGCTTCAAAAAATCTTGTGGACGCTCTACGAGGCCAAAGTTAATATTCGATTGACTTTAAATTTATACACAGTGTTTAAGGTCATGAGACAAAGAAGCCTATTGATTCTCAGCGATTTTCGATAATTACTGCCAGAGTTATGGCCCTTGATCACTTCAAAAAAATCTTGTGGACGCTCTAGAGGCCAAAGTTAATATCCGATTGACTTTAAATTTATACACAGTGTTTAAGGTCATGAGACGAAGAAGCCTATTGATTTTCAGCGATTTCCGATAATTACTGCCAGAGTTATGGCCCTTGATCGCTTCAAAAAATCTTGTGGACGCTCTAGAGGCCAAAGTTAATATCCCATTGACTTTAAATTTATACACAGTGTTTAAGGTCATGAGACGATGAAGCCTATTGATTTTCAGCGATTTCCGATAATTACTGCCAGAGTTATGGCCCTTGATCACTTCAAACAATCTTGTGGACGCTCTAAAGGCCAAAGTTAATATCCCATTGACTTTAAATTTATACACAGTGTTAAAGGTCATGAGACGATGAAGCCTATTGATTTTCGGCGATTTCCGATTACTGCCAGAGTTATGGCCCTTGATCGCTTCAAAAAATCTTGTGGACGCTCTGGAGGCCAAAGTTAATATCCGATTGACTGTAAATTTATACACAGTGTTTAAGGTCATGAGACGAAGAAGCCTATTGATTTTCAGCAATTTACGATAATTACTGCCAGAGTTATGGCCCTTGATCACTTTGAAAAATCTTGTAGACGCTCTAGAGTCTAAAGTTAATATCCGATTGACTTTAAATTTTATACACAGTGTTTAAGGTCATGAGACGAAGACGTCTATTCATTTTCAGTGATTTTCGATAATTACTGCCAGAGTTATGGCCCTTGATCACTTCAAAAAACCTTGTGGATGCTCTAAAGGCTGAAGTTAATATCTGATTGACTTTAAATTTATACACAGTGTTTGAGGTCACGAAGCGAAGAATCCTATTGATTTTCAAAGATTTCTGATAATTACTGCCAAAGTTCTGGCCCTTCTTGATCACTTTGAAAAATCTTCTGGACACTCTAGAGACCAAAGTTAATATCCGATTGACTTCAGATTGATACACAGAGTTTAAGATCTTGAGACGAACAAGTATATTGATTTTCAATGAATTTTTATGACTTGGAACAGCTAAATCCATGATACAGTATTAAAAGTTTTGTATACAAAACGTTAGCATGGGGGAGAACTTTATAAAAACCAAACAAATTCTAATAGTTTTCTGAGTTGTTGCTCTTAATCAGATTTTAGTGTATTATAAATGTTTCATTACCGAAAAAAGTAAAAATATGCGACAACTCTTGTTGACTGCCCGGACGATTTAGCTGCTGTGGGCGTATGTTTCGTTGCCTGGCAACCTATCTTTTAAATTTTCATTTATCAGGGCCATCAGAGGGGAGTGTGAGAGAGACTAATATAACCAAGACTATAATACTGTCCCTTTGAAAACTCTCCTGCATTAGAAACCATAATTTTGTTATTGTTGTTGATTAAGCCATGCTCCATTTTCACTTTCATTTTATTTGTATCAGTATTTATCAGTGAATACTTACATAAAATCCATAAACCAAAAGAACAATTTGTCTTCTATGAATCGTAAAAGACACCACTCAAGGCGCCAAAGCTACGAAAAGCTGCTACAGTTACATGTACATTTTGTGATTGATAAGGTGTGGAATAAATTGGAGGAATAAAATCAAGTGAACTATTTTCCACAGGGGGCGGTATAATTACATTTACTATGGCTGTATTCAGAATTTACAAAGAAATCTGCTAAATCTGCTCAATGCTGTTCACATCTCCTGCGAATTTATCCACAAGATTTGGAAAAACAAATGTAATCCATGCTATGCAGGCCCCTCCTTGAATATGTACCATATCCGTTGTTGGGGGTAAATAAATCTTGAGTTCTTTGCCATCCATTTCAGTAGTTAAAACAAAACCATGCTGAGATTTTGGAAAACTGTCTTTTGAGTAGTGTAAATGCAACAGTTTTTCCATTATGTTAAAATATGAGTGTTGAGTAAATTGTACTGTAACACTGTGCAAGCATTTATCTGTGTAGTCACTAAGTGTGAAATACTCAGTTATTGACATCAATCTGTTTTGTTTCACAATTTGAAATTACTTGAGAGGCTTGGTTTTCAAATGAATTTACTCTCATCTTCGTGTATTTTAAGTACATTTTGTATATTATTCACATAAATTAGAAGATCGTAATATCCATATAATTGAAGCAATACCTTACAGTATTTTATTATCCATATAGTATTAAGTATTCACAGCGCTATTTAAGAATTGTCACTATATTTTTGAATCCAAAAATCTAAACTTAAGATTAAGGTATTCCACAGAATTTCACGTAAATCCAAATAATCATGTATGATAATCTTATCTTCACGTTGAAAGAAGGAATGGCACTTTGTTGGTTAGTATTTTTGAAGTACAGTACAATTTATCCAGAGCTATTTTATTCCTGACTGGTGCTGGCGGCCATCTTGAGTGAGACGGAAAATTCACACAAAATGAAATTATTGTAGCAGACAATTAATATTTAAAGGCTATTTTATACAAGAACAATTTTGAAATCCCATCACTGCTAAGAACCATTGCAGATTTGGTCATAGGTCAGGGGATGTAAATAGTGTTAGGGCACGTGATTGTTGACGAGATTGTGGGTTAGTTTTAAGAATTTTGTGGAGGGGTTTAACTCTTCACATAATCACTGACCTAGGATGATGGAAATTTAGTTCGTGATATTTTCTTAAATAGTTTTACAAATTTGGCTTGTGGTGCTGGTCGTTTTTGGCAGTAGTGACACTGATGTTCTTCTGGTATTTTTGTGTCTGAAGAAAAAATTTAATTAAATTGAGGCACTCGGGTGAGAGCCACATTAGTGTGTTTCTTATAGGGATAGAATTTTCTAAAAGCGTTTTTGTTTCACTATCCCTGCTAAATGGGACTACAAAGACGGGTATTGCGCTAGCCGTATGAATATTCAAACCGGGTGGGGTGGGGCTGTTTTTAATTTTTCAATCCAGAATTTCTCTTATTAGCCTAAAAGTTTTGATTTCTTCTGGGGTTTCAAAGTCAGTCTTAGTCTTTTCTATTGGTGTGACAGTGAGATCAGAAATGTTGTGATTTGGTTGGTTGAAGTGATTTGAGACCGGTTTGTCTTTTTTGGAAAAATAGAATGAAATGAAATGGGGTTTAAACGTCCTACTGTTCTGCTCCGACTGGGCTAATGAAGACAGGCATACATCATACTGTGAGGGAAAATTTGTCTGGGCAGCGGCACTGTGGCCTACTCTTCTATCGAAATCCAACTGCCATGGGATCTTTTACGTGCACACCAATGTATACATGGGACCTAGGTTTTTCATACGATTCAAACGACTAGACAGCTGTTCTTGTCAGGCCCTCTATCCTGCACCACTGACAATGGGAAACCACGTCGGAAAATCATGATGAACTTATGTCTTTTTGGTGACTATGTCTTACCGATGACCATTAATTCTTTCACGAAGCACATTTTTTGGTCTCTCCTACGCACTGTTTGTCACATTTGTCTACTGGAAATTAGATAAATTATGTTGGAACTGCTGCACGAAAGTTGGTCTAATATTGGGAATTGCGTGCAAGATATTTTATTATGAAAGTGGTCGGATATGTTTACGATTTTGCATGTCTGACATCTGGAATGGCCACAAGGTTTGGTTTTAAATGTTAATTGCATATTGTTTGATTCTTTGACGGGAATTTCAGCAGGAGTATTGTTTCCTATGAGTCAAAGATATCGTTTGGTGTATCCCCTTTCCCTTATTTTGCCAAAGACTAGAGTACACGCAGACTCAAAATCGTCTTTCTGTGTACATAACCTATGAAAACGAAGAATGATATTTTATTATGTAAGAGAAGGTATGTTTTGGATGAAAAGAGCTTTTGAACAGTAGTTGATGTGTGTCACTTTTTTTGAAAAGTACTTTCGTTTCTAATTGGCAGGTTTGTTTTTTTTGTGTTGGTGTCAAGGAAATCTATGCTGTTTTGACTTACATTTGCGGTTAATTTGACAGATGGGTGATGATTGTTGGAATGTTGAAAAACGTTCAAAATTCGTCTAGTGTATACGTCCAGACTATGAAAACGTCATCTAAGAAACGTCCATAGAAATCTGGTTTAATGGGCAGAGTGGTAGAACTTCCCTTTCTCACTCTGCCATAAAGAGATTTGCATAACTCAGGGAAAATCATTTTCACATCGCCATTCCGAAGCCTGAAGGTATACTTGGTCTTTGAAAGTGAAGTCATTCCTTCTCAGACAAATGTTGAGTAATTTAAGGATTGCTTCGTTCGGTCGGAATCGTAAACGTGAAGGACTGGTGAACACTCGAATGGCATAAGTTATCATCCGATCTGTATTATTTAAAAGAGTAAAACGAGGAAGCTTATGGAATTTCAACAATTTCTGTTTATAACTTATGACCCTTGTTTCACTTTGTAGTACGTTGTGAATGTTCAAACAAATAAAAAATTATTATTCAATTTGTATTAAATTGAGATCAGTGTATTGTAAACACACCCAATACCCACAAAAGAATAAATATGAGATAACCCTTGTCGACTGCTCAGACGATTTAGCTGTTGTGGGCATATGTTACATTACCTGGCAACCTATCTTTCTGTTCAAATTTGGTGTGAAGCATTGAGACAATGAGAAGATGAGCCCTATTGTTTTCCCGCTCCCCTTCCATCTCTTGCAAAATGTGGGGCATATCTTGCATGGCAACCGCTTGTTTCAAAGATTGAAATCTTTTAACTGGTGCATTATCAGTTTCACAACCCTGGCTCTAGATAATCTCTTAATAAACCTTTTGGCACTCACATATTATAACATAAAACCAAAACAGTTCTTACTCAAAGCATTCCCTTTTAATACTTCAAACAAAAATTCCTAATGTGGAAATTATCACACTACTAACAGACATGCTAACCTTGAACAGATTCTGATTTAGATGGTCTCAATGTCAGTCGTCTGTAGATGTGAACATTTGAAATATGGAGTTAATAACTATAAATGATTGTTTCTTAACAGAAGAAAAATGAAATAATCAATATCAATGTTTGTTGATAAAGGTTACTGGCGAGTGTATGTTCAGCTACCTGACAAAGTATGTATAATATCGTGTATTAACATTTAAATTGCAGGTATTAAAGACTATTCTCAATGGCCAACGATTCCCCAGGTATATATCAATGGTGATTTTATTGGTGGCTGTGATGTAATATTAGAAATGCACAAAAATGGGGACTTAATTGAAGAACTTCAGAAAGCTGGCTTAAGATCAGCTTTGCTTGATATGTAGATTGGGATCAATAGGATTAAATTTTTTAGTAAATAGATCATTGATGTTGTGGACAAATGATTTGTGTGAAGACAGTTAGAAATTAACCACAACAAACAGCAAAACTGGGGTAAAAGCCAAATCAAATATTGCTGAGAAAGCAATTATTTAGGAAATAAACTTGTATTACACAACAAACAAATTTGTATTTATGTTTGTAATGAACACTGTTGAAATGTTCACTATGCTATTTTGTTAATACACAGACTGGACTCCTGGAGAATATTAAGAATAAGATGTTATAATCTACATATTAAACAATGTATATTTTGATCATTGTTCAATTTCCCCATTGTGGGCAAGTTCCTTATAACTATGCAATAGCCTTGACCAATAAGTAATGACCAATGAATCTCATGCTGTTCAGATACTGAGTGATCGCAGATTGGATTATTTGTGCTTTCTTTGCTTGCACATTCCTCCGTAGGGCTAGACCTAGGCGAGACGTCGTCTTTGAGAAATTCAGCTGGTGGGGGGGGGGGCATTTTTATTTGGTTCAAAATCTTCACCGGGCTAATTTTTGGTTTCAGTGTTACTATTACCTATCACCGGGCAAAATTTCCCTGTGTTGGCCGAGATAGTTCATCAGGTTTTTCGGACATGGTTTCCCCTTGTGAGTGGTGCAGGATGGAGGTCCCGTGTATACATTGGCGTACACGGAAAAGATCCCGTTGCAGTTGAAATTCAATATAAGAGTATGCCATAGTGCCGCTGCCCGGGCATAATTTCCCGCGTGGCACACTGTATAGCGTATGACTGTATTCATTAGCCCAGTCGGAGTAGGACATTAGACCCCATTTTATTTTGCAGCAGATCTCAGTTATCTACCACTTTCTGAAAGGTTCACACTGTATGGACATTTTCATGTGGTTCCATCTGGACGTTCATTCAGATTTGTTTGTGGACACTCTAAAGGTCGCAATTTTTATCTGATTTTGACGAAACATGAAATGTTTATATCTGTTCCTTTCAATATTGGCACTGTCGTCAGGAAAACAGCCTGATCCATATGATCTGAAAACTGGATGGATTGGTGAAAAAATGGGGACTAGATATTGGCCTCCAGCGATGTATGGTGATATTTGTGGATATTTTCATTCATAAAATGGTCACATTAACAAAGGTATTATTTAACAAAACGCCACAGACTTTATAATCTGTAGCCTAGGCCTAATTTAGCTTAGGGCTTAGCCCTATCTAGACATCTTCAGGTATTCATTTGACTTGTCAGAAGAGACATTTCAAATGTCATTTTTTAAAATGAGCCTCAGAAAATAGGTGAAGTAATATTTTCCTAATGAGAATCCCTAAGGCCTACTGGTAATTTTTATACGCCCACATTGAAATGTGGACGTATATTGCCGTCGCCCCAGTCTGTCTACAATTTCTTGTGAACGCTCTAACACCAAAAGTTATCATCCGATCTTTCTGAAATTTATATGCATTATTTAGATTACTGAAACGAAGAAGCCTATTGAATTTCAGCAATTTCCGTTAATTACATCTAGAGTTATGGTCCTTGTTTCACTTTATTGAACCTTGTGAACGCTATAACGCCAAAATTTATCATCCGATCTTTCTGAAATTTATATGCATTATTTACATTACTGAAACGAAGAAGCCTATTCAATTTCAGCAATTTCCGTTAATTACATCTAGAGTTATGGTCCTTGTTTCACTTTATTGAACCTTGTGAACGCTATAACGCCAAAATTTATCATCCGATCTTTCTGAAATTTATATGCATTATTTACATTACTGAAACGAAGAAGCCTATTGAATTTCAGCAATTTCCGTTAATTACATCTAGAGTTATGGCCCTTGTTTCACTTTATTGATCCTTGTGAACGCGTCAAAAGTTATCATTCGATCTTTCTGAAAATTATATGCATTATTTAAATTAGTGAGACGAAAAAGCCTATTGAATTTCAGCAATTTCCGTTAATTACGTCTAGAGTTATGGCCCTTGTTTCACTTTATTGAACCTTGTGAACGCTCCAACACCAAAAGTTAATGCTCGATTGATGAAAGTTATCATCCGATATGTATGAAATTTATATGCATTATTTAAATTATTAAAACGAAAAAGCCTGTTAAATTTCAACAATTTCTGTAGATTACTTCCAGAGTTGAGACCCTTGTTTCAGTTTTTATACGCCCACATGAAAATATGGTCGTATATTGCCGTCGCCCCCGTCCGTCCGTCAATCGGCCACAATTTCTTGTGAACACTCTACAGACTACATTTATCAACCGATTGTTTTGAAATTGATATATGTTGTTTGTATAAGTGAGATGAAGAAGCCTATTTAATTTCAATAACTTCTGTTAATTTCTTCTGGAGTTATGGCCTTTGTTTCACTTTGTTGCACCTTGTGAACGCTCCAACACCAAAAGTTATCAACCGATCTGTATGAAATTTATATGCATCATTTAAATTAGTAAAACAAAGAAGCCTATTGAATTTCAGCAATTTCCGTTAATTACATCTAGAGTTATGGCCCTTGTTTCACTTTGTTGAATCTTGTGAACGCTCTAATGACAACAGTTATCAACCGATCTGTTTGAAATTGATATGCATCATTTAAATTAGTGAAATGAAGAAGCCTATTGAATTTCAACAATTTCTGTTAATTTCTTCTGGAGTTATGGCCCTTGTTTTACTTTGTTGCACCTTGTGAACGCTCTAATGACAAAAGTTATCAACCGATCTGTATGAAATATATATACATCATTTAAATTAGTAAAACAAAGAAGCCTATTGAATTTCAGCAATTTCCGTTAATTACATCTAGAGTTATGGCCCTTGTTTCACTTTGTTGAATATTGTGAACGCTCTAATGACAACAGTTATCATCCGATCTGTTTGAAATTGATATGCATCATTTAAATTAGTGAAATGAAGTAGCCTATTGAATTTCAGCAATTTCCGTTAATTACGCCGTGAGTTATGGCCCTTGTTTCACTTTGTTGTACCTTGTAAATGCTCTTAAGACAAAAGTTATTATCCGATCTGTATGAAATTTATATGTATCATTTAAATTAGTAAAACGAACAAGCCTATTGAGTTTCAGTTATCACCTAACTTAGTGAAATGAAGACGAACAAGCCTATTGAATGTCAGCAATTTCCATCAATTACATCTAGAGTTTACTTTGTTGAACTTTGTGAACTTTGGAACAGCAAAAGTTATCATCCGATCTGTATGAAATTCATATGCATTATTTGAATTATTAAAACGAAAAAAGCCTTTCGAATTTGGAAGCCCTTGTTTTAGATTTTAGAACCTTGTGAACCTTCAAACAACGGAAATTATAATGTCATCTGTATGAAATTGTCTATTAAATTCCCCTAATTACCTACAAAAGAATAAATATGTGACAACCCTTGTCGACTGCTCGGACGATTTAGCTGCTGTGGGCGTATGTTTTGTTGCCTGGCAACCTATCTTTAGAACCTTGTATATGCATTATTTAAATTAGTGAAACGAATAAGCCTATTGAATTTCAGCAATTTCTGTTTACTATATCTAGAGTTATGACCCTTGTTTCACTTGACTGCACCTTGTGAACGCGGTTAACGCCATAAGTTAGCACCCAATCTTTGTGAAATTTATCTGCATGATTTAAATTAGTGAAACGAAGAAGCCTATTGAATTTCAGCAATTTCCGTTTATTACGTGTAGAGTTATGGCCCTTGTTTCACTTTATTGAACCTTGTGAACGCTCTAACGCCAAAAGTTATCATCCAATCTTTCTGAAACTTATATGCATTATTTAGATTACTGAAACGAAGAAGCCTATTGAATTTCAGCAATTTCAGTTTAATACGTCTAGAGTTATGCCCCTTGTTTCACTTTATTGATCCTTGTGAACGCTCTAACGTCAAAAGTTATCATCCGATCTTTCTGAAATTTATATGCATTATTTAGATTACTGAAACGAAGAAGCCTATTCAATTTCAGCAATTTCTGTTTATTACATCTAGAGTTATGGCCCTTGTTTCACTTTATTGATCCTTGTGAACACTCTTAACGTCAAAAGTTATCATTCGATCTCTCTGAAAATTATATGCATTATTTAAATTAGTGAGACGAAGAAACCTTTTGAATTTCAGCAATTCCCGTTTATTTCGTCTAGAATTATGGCCCTTGTTTCACTTTATTGAACCTTGTGAACGCTCCAACACCAAAAGTTATCACCCAATCTTTGTGAAATTTATATGCATTATTAAGATTAGTGAAACGAAGAAGCCTATTGAATATCAGCACTTTCCGTTTATTACGTCTAGAGTTATGGCCCTTGTTTCACTTTATTGATCCTTGTAAACGCCAAAAGTTATGATCCGATCTTTGTGAAATTTATATGCATGATTTAAATTAGTGAAACGAAAAAGCCTATTGAATTTCAGCAATTTACAATAATTACTTCTAGAGTTATTGCCCTTGTTTCACTTTGTTAAACCTTGTTAATGCTCGATTGATGAAAGTTTTCATCCGATATGTATGAAATTTTTATGCATCATTTAAATTTGTGAAACAAGTCTATTGAATTTCAGCAATTTCCGTCAATAATTTATGGCGATTGTGAACGTTTGAATGACAAAAGTGATCATGTTATCTGTATGAAATTTATATGCATTATTTAAATTAGTAAAACGAAAAAGCCTGTCAAATTTCAACAATTTCTGTAGATTACTTCCAGAGTTGAGACCCTTGTGTCAGTTTGTAGAACCTTGTAAATCCTCAAACGACCAAATTTATAATCTGATCTGATTATTACCTACAAAGGAATAAATATGCGACAACCCTTGTCGACCGCCCGGACGATTTAGCTGCTGTGGGCGTATATTTTGTTGCCTGGCAACCTATCTTTCAGAATTTTGTCAAAGTTTAGATACTTTTCTTGACCACTTCCGGTGATTAGAGGGTTTTTATTTATAGTTTAAGCACTAGTTTTCTCCTTTGACTTCATAGACCTGAAGTTTCAGAAAAATCGTTGGAGCCGTTTTAGAGTTATTAAATTTTGACTAAAAATCACAAAAAATTGACCAAAATCAAAATCAGAATTTCAAAACAAACCTTATATTGGAGGAATCGGATAGACACCAGCTATCCAAAAATGTAATCAGAATTTAAAAATTCCAAGAAATAAAAATTTGAGAACATTTTGAAAATTTTCCAATTTTCACCAAAATAATCAAAGCGACAAAGTTTCTAAAGTCGACGTTTTTGAACTGCTATCTGCTCAGGAATGTCTCCAGCTATCCAAAAATGTAAATAGGAGAAAAATCGGTTACAAATTTTGTTTTACATTTAAGCACTAACCACCACCCATTTTCCCGAGAGAAAACCAAACTTCAGACCTCTATCTCTTATATTTGCTGAGAAATAGGCTCCCCAAATAAAAAATATATAATAATAATAATATTAATCTTAGTGTAATGTCCAAAATATTGTTTATATGTTGTGTCTGTGAAGTCGTTTGCCTTTTAGTGTTGAGTGACTGGTTGATCGTGTCTGTAGTGTTGTTATTAGTTTGTGTGAAAGAGACTTTGTGATCTTGACTGTTTAACTTCCTGTGGTCTCGTTATGAGGTTGTGAGTGATGGCGTGGGTTGATGCTATATGGCACCTAGTAAAAACACAAAAAGGGGGGGAGCTACCAATAGCTAAATGAACGTATTTGTAGGCGGGAATTAAAAAGCCTAACCACGCCTTGACATGATCAGTGAAGGTCGCTTTCTGGATATTATTCAGAGCAGAGAAATATGGCGACGGAACTGCCAGCTATGGCGACGGACCTGCCAACAAAGATGTTTAATTCCTTAGAGGAAGCAGAACGACAATTCCTGCTCTGCTGAATAATCTAATCACAATTCCAATTGCTGGGACCATTCTATAGAAAATTCTGCTGCGATAGCTATTCTGACAAAAAAATTAGTCTGGTGTAGTGGCTATTCTGCAGAATATTTCTACTGTGATGGATAATCTAACGAAATTCCTGATATAATGGATATTCTAAAGAAAGATGGTGCTGTTGGAACCAATCTATAGAAAATCCTACTGTGAGAACCAAGCTGAATAATCTAATCACAATTCCAATTGCTGGGACCATTCTATAGAAAATTCTGCTGCGATAGCTATTCTGACAAAAAAAAAAGTCTGTTGTAGTGGCTATTCTGCTGTGATGGATAATCTCACGAAATTCCTGATATAATAGATATTCTAAAGAAAAATGGTGCTGTTGGAACCAATCTATAGAAAATCCTACTGTGAGAACCAAGCTGAAAAACCATTCTGGTGTAATGGCTATTGTGAAGAAAATTCTGGTGTAGTAATGGCTATTGTGACGAAAATTCTGGTGTAATGGATATTGTGATGATTTTTTTTTGCTGTCGTGGATAATCTAACAATTCCTGCTCTGTTGAATAATCTAATCACAATTCCAATTGCTGGGACCATTCTATAGAAAATTCTGCTGCGATAGCTATTCTGACAAAAAAATTAGTCTGGTGTAGTGGCTATTCTGCCGAATATTTCTACTGTGATGAATAATCTCACGAAATTCTTGATATAATGGATATTCTAAAGAAAAATGGTGCTGTTGGAACCAATCTATAGAAAATCCTACTGTGAGAACCAAGCTGGAAAGCCATTCTGGTTTAATGGCTATTGTGAAGAAAATTCTGGTGTAATGGCTATTGTGACGAAAATTCTGGTGTAATGGCTATTGTGATGATTTTTATACGCCCACATTTTCATGAGGACGTATTATGCCGTCGCCCCTGTCCGTCCGGACGTCCACAATTTGTTTGTGGACACTCTACAGGTCACAATTTTTATCCGATTTTAACGAAACTTGAAATATAGGTGTATGTCCAAGAGATCTCGGCTGCTTTCGATATTGGTATGTATCAGATCGAAACTTCATGGATTATGGCCCCTGTTTGTACGAAAAATCACGTTTTTGGCTTGTGAACCCAATAGAGGTCACAATTTTTATCCGATTTTGTTGAATCGTGAGATGTAAGTTTATAACCCAAAGATCTCGGTTCCTTTCGATATTTGCGACCGAAACTTCCTGAATTATGGCCCCTGATTGTACGAAAAATCGCTTTTTTAGCTAGTGGACCCTATAGAGGTCATAATTTTTATCCGATTTAAAAAACCATATTATTATATCACTGTTACACCCTAAGGACGACTGATTTCGAATTTCGTGAAAATCGGCCAAAAACTGACAGATAAAATGGCTGCCCTTCGTTCTCAAATAGCGTAACAATATGGTATATCAAGGTTGTGGACCCTATAGAGGTCACAATTTTTATCCGATTTAAAAAAACGTATTATTATATCACTGTTACACCCTAAGGATGACTGAGTTCGAATTTCGTGAAAATCGGCCTAAAATTGACAGACAAAATGGCCGCCGTTCGTTCTCAAATAGCGTAAAAGTATGGTATATCAAGGTTGTGGACACTATAGAGGTCACAATTTTTATCCGATTTTGTTGAAACTTGAAATGTAAGTTTATAACCCAAAGATCTCGGTTCCTTTCGATATTCGCGCATATCGGACCGTAACTTCCTGAATTATGGCCCCTGATTGTACGAAAAATCGCGTTTTTAGCTTGTGGACCCTATAGGTCATAATTTTTATCCGATTTAAAAAAACGTATTATTATATCACCGTTACACCCCAAGGCCGACTGAGGTCGAATTTCAAGAAAATCGGACCAAAAATGACAGACAAAATGGACGCCCTTCGTTCTCAAATAGCGTAAAAATATGGTATTTCAATGTTGTGGACCCTATAGAGGTCACAATTTTTATCCGATTTTGTTGAAACTTGAAATTTAAGTTTATAACCCAAAGATCTCGGTTCCTTTCGATATTCACGCATATCGGACCATAACTTCCTGAATTATTCGCCCTGATTGTACGAAAAATCGCGTTTTTAGCTTGTGGACCCTATAGAGGTCATAATTTTTATCTGATTTAAAAAACCGTATTCAGTACTTGGACTAGATGAAAATTAGCCATTTTTCCCCAAATTTAGGAATGCGACCCCCACAGACAATACAGTTCTGTTGAAGAGAATCTTGTCATCAACTTGTCAAAGACAATATGTTGTAGCATAATTATCAGATACAGATGATGTGGTGTTTAGAGCATGCTAAGTATCATATTACACTGCTCTATATTTAGATGGGTTTGGATCAGTTTCTATATGAGACTTTTAATTCACATTCAGATTCAATGTAGAAAAAAAAAATTAAAATAAAAATTTAATAAAAAAAATAACATTTGATTCAAATATTACATAAAGTTATACTAAGCTTTTTATATTTTAAATTTGATGTAATAGAAGAAACGCGAGGGTCACACCTGCGGCTGATCAGTCGGTCAGGGAAACGCTGCTGTAGCCCTGCCAATGATTCGTTTGAGGTGTGGGGGTGGCACCATCCTGCTGGAACCACTGGAGGTCCCTGACGACCCCTCTTCATCGACCAAGTTTAGGTGATGAACGCTTTTTTGGTGTCACCCGGTACACTTTACAAAGACATGAACAAATTGTATACAAAAGCTCCCAAATATTCTAAAATGTCTACATTTTTATTGATCATCAGTATCTTAAATTGTTGAGAGCCACGGTTGCTAAGTGGGTAAGACACTGGTCGAGAAAGTTCGTTGGGATTTTCCGACCTGGCTTCCCCTTGTCAGTGGTGCCGGACGGAGGGACTGATAAGGACAGCTGTCTAGTCGTTCGGATGGTACCAAAACCGACTGCCAGGGTATACATTAGCGTGCACGTAAAAGATCCCTTGGCAGTAGGAATTCGATATAAGAGTAAGCCATGGTGCAGCTGCCTGGGCAAAATTTCTCTCATAGCACACTGTATGGCATATGCCCGTCTTCATTAGATGGACAGAACAAGCTAACAAAAAGGCGTTTTTTTTTTTTACAATCAGTGGTCATAATCCAGCAAGTTACGGTCTGAAGTATCAACATTAGGAACCCAGATCTTTGGGATATAAATATATAACTGGATGAAAATTGTGACCTCTAGAGAATCCACAAGCTAAAAACGAGACCCGGTCTGGTACATGCCAATATCGAAAGAGACCAAGATCTTTGGGAGATATGCCTATATTTCAAGTTCTGTCAACATCAGATAACAATTGTGATCTGTTGAATTTCCACAAACAAATTATGGCCGGACAAATGGACAGCGGCGACAGCAGTATACATCCACAAGAACATATAGTCGTATGAAAATCAGGACCGGATGAAATGTGCCCTCTCAAATTAAAATAACAGCTCTGGTCTGGTATCTGTGTTCTTCCTTGAATAAAAAGAATATGTTATGTATATTGGTTATATGACAGTCTCCATATGTAACAGTGTTAAGCTGTTATCTATCAACTTCATCATTAGTTAATTCACCATATTTAAAATGACAGTTTAAAAAATGTTACTTTATTTTTAAAATGAAATGAGCAATTTAAATTTTATCTAGTTAAGTATTTGCAAATTCTGTACGAATACACACTTCTACAGAACATGTACTTTGTCTCTGGTTTAGACATGCAAATCCTTATCCAATTAAACTACATAATGCATATGTTCTGTTTTCAGAAAGAATATAATTATAAATAGCTCACCTTTATTGAAAGACGTCAATTTTATTCTGGCATCCACTACCATTCTTTTTAATGATAAAACTTGTTTTTTGGAATAAATAAACAACTAATTTCCCCAGAAATGATACCGATTATAATAAATGATGTCATTTGATACTCCCAATAGCAGGCAGGTTTATAGTTGTCAACATATAATTAGGGTAATAATGCTATCAAGTCGGACATGTTGTTTAGATTAGCATACCAGAAAATTAAATGTCAGTGAACTGGACACAACACAAACATCCAAAATTTAGCCCCTTTTCTGGACCTGGTCCATACACTGTATTATTATATCACCGGTAAACCCTAAGAACGGCTGAGTTTGAATTTCGTGAAAATCGGCCCAAAACTGACAGACAATATGGCCGCCGTTCGTTCTCAAATAGCGTAAAAATATGGTATATCAAGGTTGTGGACCCTATAGAGGTCACAATTTTTATCCGATTTTGTTGAAACTTGAAATATAAGTTTATAACCCAAAGATCTCGGTTCCTTTCGATATTCGCGCATATCGGACCGTAACTTCCTGAATTATGGCCCCTGATTGTACGAAAAATCACGTTTTTAGCTTGTGGACCCTATAGAGGTCATAATTTTTATCCGATTTAAAAAAACGTATTATCATATCACCGTTACACCCTAAGGACGACTAAGTTCGAATTTCGTGAAAATCGGCCCAAAACTGACAGACAAAATGGCCGCACCTCGTTCTCAAATAGCTTAAAAATATGGTATATCAAGGTTGTGGACCCTGATCTTTAAGAGGCATTTAGTAATTGGTTAGAGCAATAAACTGTAACACATACTTATGGAAGAACAATTACTGATTTATTTGGGCGACGTTTCGAAGAGTATTCTCTCAACATTTTCAAGCAAGTACAGTAACAAATGTGTAGAGCAATTATATATAGACAAACAATAACAACAATTCAGAAACCATGCATGACAACAACAAGATCAAAGGATTAAAAAACAACATGATCAAAGGCAATATACATATGACGGATTATACGGGTAAATAATTTTAATTGGACAACCAATCATGACAAATGAGAAACCATACATGATGTGATTGGCTAGGTGAGGGTACATCAAGGGAATAATAAAGGACTGATAATAGGGGTAAACATACCATTAAACCAAACAAAAGGGAAGCCATACATGTGGACCCTATAGAGATCACAATTTTTATCCAATTTTGTTGAAACTTGAAATGTAAGTTTATAACCCAAAGATTTCGGTTCCTTTCGATATTTGCGCATATCGAATTGTAATTTCCTGAATTATGGCCCTTGATTGTAGGAAAAATCACTTTCTTTTTAGCTTGTTCTCTATCCATCTCTCGAAAATGTGGGCATATTCTGCCTGGCAGCCGCTGGTTTTTTGCTGTGGTGGATAATCTAACGACAATTCCTGCTCTGCTGAATAATTTAATCACAATTCCAATTGCTGGGACCATTCTATAGAAAATTCTGCTGTGATAGCTATTCTGAAAAAAAAATTAGTCTGGGTTCGTCTTAAACGTGCGATTGCCTGGTGGTTAAGACTTCGTAAAGTATTAATACTGAAATCTAAAAATCGTGATGAAGACAGACTTGATAATCTAGTTAATAATAAACCCCTTTCCTTTGAAGAAGTTGATAATGCAGAATGTGAAATTATAAGGTTTGTCCAGCAACAAAACTTTTCTGCTGAGATAAAAACTTTTAAGTGATTAGAACCCTGAATTCATGAAGTCTGTAAACTCTAACAGTGTAATTTCAAATCTTGATCCTGTGCTTCAAGATGGTTTACTTCGAGTTGGTGGTAGACTTCGTCATGCCAATATACAATATAACGCGAAACATTAGTTAATACTTCCCAGAGTGAACCATGTATCAAACTTAATAGTGAAATATTGTCATCAAAGGTAGGGTGACCCATGCACTCTACAGAAATACAGTCCACCGCTGATAGTTCGAGACTACCACTGAAGCGTGCACATTGTAAATTCAATTTCTTGTTCTAGCTTTCTGTCATGTTTCGTAAAAAAGTAGTCTTGATTATCCCGGCCTGTCAATCAGACGGAGAATGGTCGGTAGACTGGTTAAGTGGGACTAATTTCAAAACAAGGGCACGTAACCTATTTTTTGCTAAAAAGTGTCTGGATGTCATGGACGACACTCCGAACCATTTTTCAGTGTATTATTTATAGATGGTTAAATGGTCATATCTTATTAAGTACAACATGACCGTTTATTTAGTGACTATAATTGTGCGAAACTGATTTTAAGCTTAGTATATATATAAGTATTATGGTGTAATTGTCGAGATATTTGGAGATATTTATTTATGGTGGGGCAGCCTATCAAAGGGTATGTCACCAGGGCAGAAATCATACCTTAGCGGAATTGTAGGTGAACAAAAAATGGCTGATTTACCATATTCAAGATTAAAAGCTGATGAACGACAATTGTTTTAAGAACCATGTAAAAGTAAAATGAAACTACTGCTAGTATCATTTTCCTGCCCAACCCGCGTTATTCAGAGATATTATTTGTACTAAACCAAAAGATGCCACTCCTAACGGTCTAATTAATGATAAAGCAATTTAAAAAATGAAACGAACGTAATTTCTATATCTGCTGTAATAACCAAGAAGCTTAATTTTACTGCTATTCAAAATCGTCAACAATAAATTTTTTACGGCTGTAATAGTTGATAGATTTGTAGAGAATTGCACGTGCCATGGCTATTTATAGTATCATACTGTCAGAAAGTTGGTCTCGACACGGCGAATGTGCACGCTTCAGTGGTAGTCTCGAACTATCAGCGGTGGACTGTATCATTTTCCTGCCCAACCCGCGTTATTCAGAGATATTATTTGTACTAAACCAAAAGATGCCACTCCTAACGGTCTAATTAATGATAAAGCAATTTAAAAAATGAAACGAACGTAATTTCTATATCTGCTGTAATAACCAAGAAGCTTAATTTTACTGCTATTCAAAATCGTCAACAATAAATTTTTTACGGCTGTAATAGTTGATAGATTTGTAGAGAATTGCACGTGCCATGGCTATTTATAGTATCATACTGTCAGAAAGTTGGTCTCGACACGGCGAATGTGCACGCTTCAGTGGTAGTCTCGAACTATCAGCGGTGGACTGTATTTCAGTAGAGTGCATGGGTCACCCTACCTTTGATGACAATATTTCACTATTAAGTTTGATACATGGTTCACTCTGGGAAGTATTAACTAATGTTTCGCGTTATATTGTATATTGGCATGACAAAGTCTACCACCAACTCGAAGTAAACCATCTTGAAGCACAGGATCAAGATTTGAAATTACACTGTTAGAGTTTACAGACTTCATGAATTCAGGGTTCTAATCACTTAAAAGTTTTTATCTCAGCAGAAAAGTTTTGTTGCTGGACAAACCTTATAATTTCACATTCTGCATTATCAACTTCTTCAAAGAAAAGGGGTTTATTATTAACTAGATTATCAAGTCTGTCTTCATCACGATTTTTAGATTTCAGTATTAATACTTTACGAAGTCTTAACCACCAGGCAATCGCACGTTTAAGACGAACCCAGTCTGAATAATGTTCAAAGAGAGTCATCACTGACTTATCACCATCTGTTTCCACTTTAATAACATTCACATTTGAAACATTAACAGAGTCTGATTACGCTACTGGATAACTGGGCCACTCACTGCTGGGTTGCCGTAGGAATTCTGGACCAAACAACCACTCAGAGTTCATCAAGTCACTTGCAGACAAACCACAAGATGCATAATTTTCACAATTAAGTTTCGAAGGTACATAATGCCACTGACTAACATCAGAGCCATCATGAATAATAGCTAACCTGTTCGACACAAAAATCTGATGTCTCATTTTGTCATTTCTAATATACTTAATGATTGTTTGGCTATCTGTCCAAAAATAAATGGAATTCACTGGAATTGAAAGTTCTCTTAGTAACATAGTGTTTATTCTAACTAAACATGTTGCAGCTGAAAGTTCTAACTTTACTATAGTATGTGGTCTAATAGGGGCAACTCTTGACCTTCCAAGAACAAATGCCACATGAATGTCACCTTCACTGTTCACAAATCGTAGGCCTACATATGTAACTGTTCCATACCCTGTTTGGCACGCGTCCCCAAAATGATGGAGATCGGTATTCACGACCTTACCAAAATTATTTGGCACCAAACAACGGTTTACTTTGACCTTGGATAAATTAGGTAAATCTATTAACCATTTTTCCCACTCAAGTTTATGTGTCTCGGGAATAGTCTCATCCCACGACAATTTGGCACGACATAGTTCTTGCAAAATCATTTTTGCTTTTAACACGTATGGAGCAACAAAACCACAAGGGTCATACACGGAACTCATCGCAGAGAGTATATTGCGACGGGTAGCCTTAGGATTAACAATGTTTATATCAAATTCCAAACGGTCTTTAACTACAGACCACTGAACACTGGGTGCCCTTTTAATTGGTAAATTATCTGTTTCAAAGTCTAATTTTTTCACTTCCTCTACTCTATCTTTCTCTGGAATAGTACTAAGTAATTGTCTGCTATTACTTAACCATTTGGTGAGATTAAAACCACCTAATTTAAGAATTACACATATTTCTTTGACTAACTTAATAGCATCATTTTCATTAGGCATAGATTTTAGAAAATCGTCTACGTAAAAGTTATTATTAATTGCATTTATAACTTCTGGGCTACACTTGTTCTTATTATCACAGGCTACTTGTTTTAAGGCAAAGTTTGAGCAACTAGGTAAACTACTAGCACCAAATAAATGTACTAACATTCTGTATTCACACAGTGGTTTGTCTAGTTGTCCTTCTGGCCACCACAAAAATCTCATCATATCGCAATCATATTTTACAACTCGACACTGATAAAACATCTCTTGGATGTTTGCCATGAAACATATCTGATGCTGTCTCCACCTTAACAAAACACCTAGAAGTCTATTAGTCAGATCAGGACCTGGTAATAATTGTTCATTTAATGAATGGTTATTAAACTCAAGAGGACAATTGAAAACAATCCTAATTTATTCAGGTTTTTTCGGATGAATAACGCTGTGATGGGGAATAAACCAAACACGTCCATCATTCCTACCAATTTCATGATCTTGGATTTTTTCAGCATAGTTTTTCTCAACTAAATAGTTCATAAAACCTGAATAATTATTATTCAGCACAGGATTACTAAGCAAACGTTTTCTTAGCTTATATGCAAACAATTCGGCCTGCAATTTATTATTTGGCATATTCACTGTTCGATCTCTGAAAGGCAATTCTGTTTCATAATAGTTATCTTTTAGAGTTATTGAATCGTTCATCTTTTAGAGTTATTGAATCGTTCATTATTCTAAGAAATCTCTTGTCTTCTAATGACAAGTGCTGTTTTTCATCACTAAGTCTTTCTCCAAATTCTAAATTGAAATATCTACGAACTTGGTCTTCTAAATTATTATCTACTGCACAGAAATTAACACCTACTTTAGAAGGTTTATTTAATTTTCCAGGTAATCCATAACACAACCATCCTATAGGTGACTTAATTGCGTAAGGTTCACCAATGTTTCCTGTTATGATTTCAAGGGGCGTAGTAGCAGCTGGAACATTAATTCCAATCATCATGGTTACCTTTGGAATTCAATGGCCAGTGAATGTTGGGATTGTAATGTCCTTTAGATGATACCATTTATTTAAATCTTCTTGCTCTGGGGTATCACATAATGAGACTGGCATCGAGTCTTTTACATACGCAGGAGGCAAGTCTAGAAAGTTTTCACTGTCAACACCACTATATAATTTGTATGATATCTGTAAGAAATTTAGTGTCCCATAATTCGTCAGAATTCAAGGTTTTCAAATTAATAAGAGTTTCTCTATAGCGCAACTTTAAGGAATGCACTAAGTCTTCATCAATAAACACTGCTCCACTTCCATTGTCTACAAATGCATAAGTGGAAATACTCTAGTCACTGCATTTTTGGTTTCACACGAACAGCCACGATCGCCATTAAAGGATTATTAGTACCAATAACGTCTGCACAGTCATTAAAGGTATATTTCACACAACCACCCAGCGGGCACGCAACGTTGTTACAACATTGTGACAACGTCAATATTGGTCGTGACGTTGTACAACGTGTTTTCGACCAATATTCGACGTTGTATTTACGTCATATACAGGTTGTTGACACAACGTTGTCACAACGTCATCAAAACGTTATCAAAACGTCATATACAGGTTGTTGTCACAACGTTGTCACAACATTGTCACAACGTCATCAAGACGTTATTCTAACGTCATATACAGGTTGTTGTCACAACGTTGTCACAACGTTATCAAAACGTCATATACAGGTTGTCGTCACGGCGTTGTTACAACGTTGTTACAACGTTGTCACAACGTTGTAACAACGTCTTCAAAACGTTATCAAAACGTCATATACAGGTTGTTGTCACAACGTTGTCACAACGTCATCAAAACGTTATTCAAACGTCATATACAGGTTGTTGTCACAACGTTATCAAAACGTCATATACAGGTTGTTGTCACAGCGGTTTTACAACTTTGTCACAACGTTGTCACAACGTCTTCAAAACGTTACCAAAACGTCATTATTATACAGGTTGTTCACACAATATCTCACAACGTTATCAAAACGTCATATACAGGTTGTTGTCACGGCGTTGTTACAACGTGGTCACAACGTCTTCAAAACGTTATCAAAACGTCATATACAGGTTGTTGTCACAACGTTGTCACAACGTTATCAAAACGTCATATACAGGTTGTTGTCACGGCGTTGTTACAACGTGGTCACAACGTTGTCACAACGTCTTCAAAACGTTATCAAAACGTCATATACAGGTTGTTGTCACAACGTTGTCACAACGTTATCAAAACTTCATATACAGGTTGTTGTCACAACGTTGTTAAAACGTTGTCACAACATTGTCATAACGTTATCGAAACGTCATATATAGCAGTTCGAACCTTGACCTCTGATTGTCAAACCAAGGTCACCACGAGACTCCCAGGGGTCAATTTAGTTTAAATAGCCACGACCTCAAGGTCGTCGGATCCGATTTGGGATGGGCGAGTTATCTGCCCTTAGACCACACCGCTGTAATGCTCAGCTATTTCACTTTCTAGGGAAATTTGCCCCAAAAATGTCATCCGATCGCCCCGGGGTTTGGTGACCCGATAGACTGACCCAACATTTGTTCTTCATTTTTTAAAATCGCCAACCAAAAGTCGTGACCTTGACCCGCTAGGGGCCCCGGAAGTATTTTGGTTTTTGAACCCTAGGGGCCCATCTAATAAAGTCAGGACCACTGGACCTTGACCTTCCAAAATGTCATCTTGGTCCACATGACCCCGGTAGGTCAAGGTCATCAGAAAGGGTCAAGGTCACCAAAATATCTACTGAGTTCGATGCTCCCGGGCACATGGTGGGGCCCCTGGTCTGCGCGGCAAATCAAAGGTCATGACCATGGATAGGCAACTCATTGACCTTTCGAATGGGGCCTTGACCTTTGACCTGACCCTTGACCTTGGGATCGAAAAAGTCCCAAAACTTCATGTACCACCCAGATATCACGAATAAATCTCAAGGTCAAAGTCGTGACCCGCACCCGCAAGGTCAATTTTGGGGTTGTAACCTGAGTCAAGGTCATGACATTGCCTGACATTCCCTGTTCCCGGCAGCCATTTAGGTAAAAAGTCACATTCAAAATCCCGAGAGAAAGTGAAAGCGGAACTTTCAGAATGTTATTTGGAAGAAAATATTTTGCTTTCTTGTCAGTCAAATAAAGATCCCCAAATTCGATGATTTTTAAGTATAATAAAACATTTTCACTTTCTTGTCATTGAACACGGCGAATTTGTACTGCATTGATCGCGGATTGAAACATTTCGTCGGGTCCCACTCGGCGGTGTGCGACATCGGTCAGTTATTTGTTTTATAATTTTTCGGAAATCATAATTTCCTTTAATGCATTAAAGTTATTGGTGTACTAAATAGGCAATACTGGCTTGCTTTCATGTTGCTGAGCACACGGGTTGGGAAAGCAAGAAAAGGCGTTTGCGTCCGTCAAGTATTATAAAAATGTATTATGAACTGTAAACGAGATGCCTCTCCCGCACCTAAATGTCGCTGTTTTTACATCCGGTGTTTTTCAATTGAAATAATAACACAAAACACAGAAAATGGTGATTAATGCATATTGTGTAGTGTGCAGCGTTTGCTACACAAATTCAGTGCATAAAACAGGAATTGCAATGCGCTTATCTATAGAAATTGACGTATGATCTTGGGTACAGTTGTATTGGTTAACGACGTAGATCGAGATTTAATAACACAATACAAACTATAATACATTTTATTTAAGGCTTATTGTAAAACAACTAGAAGCTGACAAATATTCCGGTTAATTCTTCAGTAAATTATCTGGTAACACTAGCGGTTTTTTTTCCCGCGGAAACTGATAACGTGACTCTAAATGTTGCCGCGAAAGATGCTTCTGGGACGCAATATTGGTTTTTTGGTTCGTGCCGAAGGTAAGTTCTATTATTTTAACTCTCAACCGGGTATGTGGAAGGGATATAAAAATCGTCAATTGCTTCTTCTAAGGCTAATATAAGATCAGATAAAATTATATTGTATCTTAACACCCCATTAGGCTATTAGAGACAGCATACAAATACAAACAAAACATTAGGCTACCTACGCAACAGCATTATCAATGGCTATAAAACAACAAAAACACCAACTATATTTACATGTATGTAAAACACGCGCACCTATACATACATCATGTAGTAACAGAGACTATTATTATTAAGTTGAATATGAAAGCCCCTCGAATTTGATTACCGGCAATGTAGGTTTGGACTTTGTTGACTACCGCGATGTAAGTGGCGACGTTCATTTCAAAACACACTCAGACTGCAGCTGTGCCGAGTGAATTTCATATTTTTAAGTTATATTTTTAAAATGTATTAAAGTAAAGCTTTAAAATAGATGGTATCTATAAACAGTCCTACCTTGTTACAGAATAATCCTATTATTCCTATAATTCACTATTGCCAGTTGAGAAATTGGCCAAAATATCATTTTCAACTTCTAATTCAAATGTTTGCAGATAGTTTTTCCATGGGGGGGGGGGGGGGGTAGAACAACAAAGGTGGTAATTGTGTTATTATTTCCGGTGTGAATGATTTTATAAGTGCCATAATGATACCTATGATCCTATAATATTGAGTTGACAGCCTATTGAGGAAAAGATATAGAAATAATTATGTTTTGACTTTCTTAGAAAATATGAAATTCTTGCTTTAACTTTTAAAACTAGCTGGACCAGCTGCATGATTGTGTCAGTCCGCTCAGAATACACGAGTCTAGGCCAAGCGACGTAGAATTTAGAACCGACGTGATCTGCACTTGTCTAGGCTAGACATTTGCGTTGATGTGTTGCGCAAGTAGATCTAACTAAATGAAATCTCTCATCATTAGTTTTTTCATATTACTCATATACATAGCCGTTAAACGAATAATTTGCGACACATAGCAAGCCATTTGATCTATTCTACACGTCACTGGGCTATTTGATTTGACGGAGTTTTGTTACCCACGGCAAAATCTCGATCATTCGGCTTCACTAAACAAATTATTAATAAAAACAGCCGTAGATCGACATCTAATAGTGCTAATGTAAATTTAATAATACTATTCCGGTATAAAAAAAAGAAATAATAATAAAAGAATAATGAAATCAATTCAATCTCTTTTAAGTATTTAAATGATCATTTTAAGTAGATACCGTTATATTACTGAGCGCCATGGAAAACGCATCACTTTTTTTCCCAAATATTTTATTACTAGTTGGTTTTGTATGTATAATATTATGCAATACTATGAACTATTGTTTCACACAATGCTTCCAAACGCAAAAATTTTCGGCCCGTGTGCACAAAAAAAAATTGCATGAGATGCACATGAAAAACCCAATATTCACCTGCAGCATTGTGTGTGAGCCCTTTAAAAGCATGTTTTCAACTTAATGTGCTGTACATGAACTGTGAAACGTGAATTTATCGTAATTTGTTGTTGGACGTGTGAAGGAATCGAGCTAGAGATGCCGAGACTTACTGAAAATCAACGGAATGAAGCCATGGAAATGTCCAGGGCTGGCATGTCTACGCGTGCTATTATTGCCAGACACCTCAATTGTCATCAGTCCACTACTGTAAGGTTGGTGGAACGTATTCGAGTTACTGGATCAACGCGTGACCGTCAACGTCCTGGTCCACAACGCGTTACAACCCAGGCTCAAGACCGCTACATCCGGGTCACTCATCTGCGTGACAGATTCTGCCCAGCGACTCAAACATGTGCGGCAGTCGTCGAAAGACAAGGACCAGTAAGTGCCAACACCGTAAGACGTCGTCTAAGAGAAGTAGGACTCGACGACGACCTTATGTTGGAGCTATCCTTAGGGATCATGACCGTCAGCGGCGTTTGATATGGGCTCAAGGACACACCAGACATGGAGAAGAGTAGACTGGCAAAGTGTGCTCTTCAGTGATGGGAGTCGCTTTCATCTTTATCACGCTGATGGCCGTCAACGTGTGTGGAGACGTCTTGAGGAACGTCTTGCAGACTGCTGCGTCTTCGAAACGAATCGATGGGGTGGGGGAAGTGTAATGATGTGGGGAGGCTTCACATTTCATCACCGGACCGCCCTACACATTTGCAGGGGTCGCGTTAATGCTGTAGCCTACCGTGATGATGTCTTGCAACCAATTGTTGTTCCGATGTTTCGAGCGCACCCACAACTTCAGCACTTCCAACAGGATAATGCACGTTCGCATACCGCCCGTTTTAGTATGGACTTCCTGGCTGCTAACAACATCAATGTCTTGAACTGGCCAGCCATGTCTCCGGACATGGCACCAATAGAACATGTCTGGGATGAGATTGGACGCCGTCTGTATCGGAGACCACAGATGCACACCATTGCTGCTTTAGAAGCTGCTCTTGTCCAAGAATGAAACAATTTGCCCCAGGCCTTCTTTCAAACATTGGTTAATTCCATGCGACGTCGCTGCACAGCGTGCGTAAAAGCCCGTGGAGGACACACGCGCTACTGACATCTGTGTCGTACTTTTGGTTTTGACCCCTCTGACTTTGTACCGTTGATTACAGATTAAACATCCATAAGTGTACAAATGTGTTGTTATTGATGTGTTCCCATTTGAATATTGTTCACAATAAGAAGCAAAATAAATAAGATATGTTTACAGGATCATTTTGTTATACGAAAAACTAAGTGATGCGTTTTCCATGGCGCTCATTATATATAAGTGTGAAACCTGGCCATTATTTAATTAATTACAGTTCTAAGTGAATCCCAGCAAGCACAAAATATTTCAAAAACGTTTTTTGTTTTTGTTTTTGTTATTTTTCTTGTTTCTAAAAGGTTATGTAAAAAAAAAAAATATTTATTAAACGTTTTTTAAATGTTTTAAGTGTAAGTTTTCGATAAATATTGATAAAAATGTTTAATATATGTTTAGATAACGTTCATAATTGATGTTTTCTTACAAAATTTTCCATTAAAACGTAGTACCGTAAATATGATTTTTTTAAACGTTTATGAACCGTTTATAAAGAACCCGCAATGAATAGGTAACAATTACCTATACACGCCATTTGAAAAAATTTTTTTTTTTAAAAAACATTTATTAAACGTTTATTACACCTTTAAAACTTGGGGGGGTGGATGGCTGAATGGTTAGCGTGCGCACGCTGTATCATAAAGTCTGTCATTGAGTCGACTGGCGTGGTTTCGAATCCCCGGTTGTACGTGGCAAGGAGTAGGGTCGCCTGTCCAATCTCGTGGGTTTTCTCCGGGGCCTCCGGTTTCCTCCCACTGCTAAAGACCCCTACGCGCAAGCGAATTATGTAAATAAAATTAAACCATATGTTAGTCCCGAAATGACCTAGTTTGTGTCGAGTGGACGTTAAACCCCATTTCTCTCTCTCTCTCTCCCTTTAAAACTTAATTACGTTCTTAACTTAATTGCAAAATATCTATATTTAATGTACCGGTATATAAAAAAAACCCAATAAAGGTCAAGATTAATTATCTTATACATATTTTATTTTAAAACACACCCAAGGTTGACAGTTGGCCCAATCAAATTTAAACATCTTTCCGCCAAAAAGGAATCCCAGCCAAACCTGCATGGCTGCTTTTGTAGAGCTGTGATAAACTGTCGAGTTTTATAAGTTGCTAGAAGGCGTAACAGTTGAGAATTAGGTATGTTACGATTAATTAATATTTTGTGTCCATTTAGAAATAATTATGATATAAAAGAATTAATTGTTTCGGTAATTGTAGATTATTTTCTACTGGTGTCATTTCCACGTAGTCGAACTTCTATTGTCATTTCATTATTGAACCCTCCTTGCAAAGTAAATTGAGTATTTTAAATATGTTTTATTATCTCTTAAATGATTTATTTTAGTTCTGAAACTTTAGTGTTTTTATTTTATAATTGTATTGCATTTTAATCATTTAGTTTTTGGTCATTTGCTATGTCTGGATTTGGAAAGAGCTATTTCAATCTATTTCTGGAATTGGAAGGGGCCATTTCAATATTTATAGTATTGTATAATGGACTTTCCCATTATCTATTATCTTTAAATTTATAGGGTTACCAATTTCATGAATTGTTTAGATAAGTTGATACTACCCCAAGCTTTGCAGGGAGTGTTAATAATAATGTAACGTGTACAAAACTTCGAGCGGGAATTAATAAGACATTAATTTCCCGTGATATATTACAAATGACAAATGCTATATGAACTTTGTGCTGTATGAACTATTTATATAGTCTTTAGTGAATGAAAACATTTTGGCTACCATTCCTGGTTTTGAATGTCAAATATGATATGAAAACGAATATCGGTTTGTAATTTTTTTAACCGTTTCACCAGTAGTAACCGATGAACGGTTAACCAAGTCGCTGTATACATCTTAATTATTAGGCAACCAAGTCTACGATCTTAATTAAAAAGATAGGTTGACACGCAACAAAACATATATGCTCTGAAAATTAAATCTTGTACTTTGTCGATCTACGGACAGGTGGATATAATGCCGGGCTAGTGCGACTGTTAACACCACAGCTCTTTAATTACATGCTTGTGGGTTTTAGATTTAATTCAAGTGAAGGGTAATTTTATTATTAAATGTATACAACATCAATATCCATGAGCATACACCTGCATAATTGAACTGACATTGATTGTAAATATTACAGTGATTGAAATATAATAATATACTAGATGTGTTTCATTTATTTCATGTTATAGCTATAGGTAACCCATCTGATGAGCCTTGGTGGTTACCAGTTTAAAGTCGTATTCTTTCTTTTGAAAACAAATTGATAAAATAATCGTACATTCGTTTTCCAATCGTCTTCGTCTTAAAGGAGTCAAGTCTCTAACTCAATATCATCCACAGTCTTCGACATTGCAACCATGGGACTCATTGTTTAATTAAACCCAACATCAATGTTGTAACCGTGAAAAGATGGGCTTCTAATGTCCAATATTTAACACAAAGTTAAAGTTTTGAAATTGCCACACGAATCGCGCGCAAGAATGCTTTCAAATTTCATTTGTAATAGAGAGACTCAAAGAATGAAATTAAATATACCCAAGAGAATACTATATGCGGGTGTAAACTTGAATAACCAGACGCCAAAGACTGGCATTCAATTTGGACTCTTCGCGTATGGGGGGTTGGATGGCCGAATGGTTAGCACGCGCACGCTGTATCATACGGTCTGTCATTGAGTCAACTGGCGGGGTTTCGATTCCCCGGTTGTACGTGACAAGGAGTTTGGTCGCCTGTCTAACCTGGTGGGTTTTCTCCGGGTCCTCCGGTTTCCTCCCACTGCTAAAAAGACCCCTACGCGCTAGCGAATTATTGAAATAAAATTGAACCATGTGTTAGTCCCGAAATGACCAAGTTTGTGTCAAGTGGACGTTAAACCCCATTTCTCTCTCTCTCTTCGCGTATTTCGCCGAACATAACTGATTAGACATTACAGTAAAAACAGAAACGATTGAATGTAAATCAGTTAATATACAAACATATTACATTATTATATGCGTTGCAACCCATTTATGTCCATATCTAGGTGTCAAGGAATGGAAAGTCAAAATTCGTGGTATTGTCAAACGCATAAACAGTATGTCTTTTTATTTTAACAGGTTGATGTCTAATTCCCTAATGGCCCAATTTAATTTAAAGGGAAATAAAGGGAGGCGGTCCATAATGGACTTAGAAATTTACAAAGTTGTCCGAGGTTTGTTTTTATCATACTCAATTTACGAACATATCCTTAAATATCTGATAATCAAACATGGTATGGGCATACACGAGTTTTTATTACTTCATCGATGAGTGTTGATCTTTTTATACGCATTGAAATGTGGTCGTATATTGTCCTCGCCCCCGTCCGTTCGTCCGTCGGTCCGGCGTCCACAATTGCTTGATCACTTCAAAAAATCTTGGGGACGCTCTAGAGGCCAAAGTTAATATCCGATTGACTTTAAATTTATACACAGTGTTTAAGGTCATGAGACGAAGAAGCCTATTGATTTTCAGCGATTCCCGACAATTACTGCCAGAGTTATGGTCCTTGATCACTTCAAAAAATCTTGTGGACGCTCTAGAGGCCAAACTTAATATCCGATTGACTTTAAATTTATACACAGTGTTTAAGGTCATGAGACGAAGAAGCCTATTGATTTTCGGCGATTTCCGATAATTACTGCCAGAGTTATGGCCCTTGATCACTTCAAAATATCTTGTGGACGCTCTAGAGGCCAAAGTTAATATCCGATTGACTTAAAATTTATATACAGGGTTTAAGGTCATGAGACGAAGAAGCCTATTGATTTTCAGCGATTTCCGATAATTACTGCCAGAGTTATGGCCCTTGATCACTTCAAAAAATCTTGTAGACGCTCTAGAGGCCAAACTTAATATCCGATTGACTTTAAATTTATACACAGTGTTTAAGGTCATGAGACCAAGAAGCCTATTGATTTTCAGCGATTTCCGATAATTACTGCCAGAGTTATGGCCCTTGATCACTTCAAAAAATCTTGTGGACGCTCTAGAGGCCAAACTTAATATCCGATTGACTTTAAATTTTATACACAGTGTTTAAGGTCATGAGACGAAGAAGCCTATTGATTTTCAGCGATTTCCGATAATTACTGCCAGAGTTATTGCCCTTGATCACTTCAAAAAATCTTGTGGACGCTCTAGAGGCCAAAGTTAATATTCGATTGACTTTAAATTTATACACAGTGTTTAAGGTCATGAGACAAAGAAGCCTATTGATTTTCAGCGATTTCTGATTATTACTGCCAGAGTTATGGCCCTTGATCACTTCAAAAAATCTTGTGGACGCTCTAGAGGCCAAAGTTAATATCCGATTGACTTTAAATTTATACGCAGTGTTTAAGGTCATGAGACGAAAAAGCCTATTGATTTTCAGCAATTTACGATAATTACTGCCAGAGTTATGGCCCTTGATCACTTTGAAAAATCTTGTGGACGCTCTAGAGTCTAAAGTTAATATCCGATTGACTTTAAATTTATACACAGTGTTTAAGGTCATGAGACGAAGAAGTCTATTCCTTTTCAGTGATTTTCGATAATTACTTCCAGAGTTATGGCCCTTGATCACTTCAAAAAACCTTGTGGATGCTCTAAAGGCTAAAGTTAATCTCATTGACTTTAAATTTATACACAGTGTTTGAGGTCACGAGGCGAAGAATCCTATTGATTTTCAAAGATTTCTGATAATTACTGCCAAAGTTATGGCCCTTGATCACTTTGAAAAATCTTGGGGACGCTCTAGAGGCCAAAGTTAATATCCGATTGACTCCAGATTGATACACAGAGTTTAAGATCTTGAGGCGAACAAGTATATTGATTTTCAATGAATTTTTATGACTTGAAACAGCTAAATCCATGATACAGTATTAAAAGTTTTGTATACAAAACGTTAGCATGGGGCAGAACTTTATAAAAACCTAACAAATTCTAATGGTTTTCTGAGTTGTTGCTCTTAATCAGATTTTAGTGTATTATAAATGTTTCATTACCGAAAAAAGTAAAAATATGTGACAACTGTTGTTGACTGCCTGGACGATTTAGCTACTGTGGGCGTATGTTTCATTGCCTGGCAACCTATCTTTATGACTTGGACAGCTAAATCCATGATACAGTATTAAAAGTTTTGTATACAAAACGTTAGCATGGGGCAGAACTTTATAAAAACCAAACAAATTCTAATGGTTTTCTGAGTTGTTGCTCTTAATTAGATTTTAGTGTATTATAAATGTTTCATTACCGAAAAAAGTAAAAATATACGACAACTCTTGTTGACCCCCCGGACGATTTAGCTGCTGTGGGCGTATGTTTCGTTGCCTGGCAACCTATCTTTTTTGTAATTTAACACCCATGCCTTTCTTACACGTACAAATTTATGGAGAATATGAAAGTAATAACACAAGCGATGTCTCATATAGAATGTGTTATTGGGTCATATATAATATAATTCATATGGGGTTTAACGTCCTACTGTTCTGCTCAGACTAGGCTAATGAAGATGGGCATGCGCTATACCGCGTGCAATGAAGGAAAAATTTGCCCGGGCAGCGGCACTATGGCCTACTCTTATATCGAATTCCAACTGCCAAGAGATCTTTTACTTGCACGTCAATGTGTACACGAGGCCTCGGTTTTTCATACCATCCAAACGACTAACAGTTGTCCTTGTCAGGCCTATTGAACTTTCTCGGCAAATGTAGGGATCGAAAATGCGACCTCCAGACAAGCGAGCCAGCGTTTTACCCAATAAGCCACCTTTGGTCCATAATTCATGGGATGCAGAATTATCTGTTACAGCTTCAGGACCACCTTTTTGATCGGACTGAATTATATAATTTACAAAATTTGACAGAGTAAATATACAGTTTTTTGTATTCTTCAGATAGTGTAATGATCAGTCAGCCGAGCTGCAATGAAGCCGAGATAATAACAGCAGTTTCGGCTCATCTAAAATATGAGCCGGACAGAAGAGGGACCAATTAAGTACATGTACAGTTTAAATTTGTTTATTACATGTCATATTTTATTATAATCTTTATAAGCCATTTTAAGTTCTTTTATCATCCATTTAATTTTATTTTATTTTCTATGTGTGATGTCCACAAAATGTTAACTGCGCCATTGAGCATTGAGTGTTTTATATTGGTAATAGGCGCATTATAAATAATAAATTATTATTATTATTACAGTACCAATTGCATTAAAATTACTTTCTCATTTTTAGCAATATCATTCATTACCCATTACATTGAAAGTAAATAATTACATTTTATTACTATTTAAAGATTAGTGCTAATTTAGCATTTAATCAATCAGATTTAAAGACATGCATACCATTGGATAGTTCGCACTGATGTTTATATATATATTCATATCTTTCTCATTTTATTTATTTGTGTATATATGCTTGAAAACGACTTGTGAAATCTTGTTGAAACGTTGCAGTGAAATAAACCATAGTAATTGTTATTCCATAAAAGTGCGTTATTTGATTATGTTCTAATTACTAAATGCCATTCAAAGAATGCGCCATTAAATGTAATTGAAATGTAATTGACCATTACATGATTTTCGGAATGTAATTAATTACATTTCCATTACTCATTACTTTTGAAATCTTCCATTACTCATTACATGACCATTACTTAAAATTTAATGATCAGATTCTATTACCTTTACCCATTACTGCAAAGTTATATGACTCTAGCATTAATATTGACTGTAATATAATCGTTTGAATTGAATGTTTTGAAACTACGTACTGTCCTATTAATTGATACTGATTTTATTCAGAAAGAAGCAATTAGATTGGTTGTGATGGGACACAATAACTTTGATTCTAATTGAGTGAGGGTGTTGAAACTTCGCGTATCGTTTCACTATGTCAAAACCGTGGCCCAAATCTGTCGGGCATTTAAGCACCCCCCCCCCCCCTTCCCCGAACACACACCTAATTTAACTTCCATCGTGCCCGGCCGCCTATTCCCGTCTTCGTTAGTCCAGTGGGGGCAGAACTGTAGGGAGTTCGGATGGGGCTTATACTGGGTTTTATACAACCTCAAAACAACAAATTCTGACGTCGTGACAACTTTTCGCCAACCACCACACAACGTTGAAAAACAACAAATTCTGACGTCGTGACAACTTTTCGTCAACCACCACACAACGTTGTGACAATGTTGCTTGAACGTCCGTACAGCGTTGTCACAACTTTTCGTCAACCACCACACAACGTTGTGACAATGTTGCTTTGACGTCCGTACAACGTTGTCACAACTTTTCGTCAACCACCACACAACATTGTGACAATGTTGCTTTGGCGTCCGTACAACGTTGTCACAACTTTTCGTCAACCACCACACAACGTTGTGACAATGTTGCTTTGACGTCCGTACAACGTTGTCACAACGTAAGAGTTTGTTGCAAAACAACCTACAGCTGACCTATTTCAGACGTTGTGATACAACCCCTGAACAATGTTGTCACAACGTTGCTACTTTCACATTTTGATTTTTCAGTCCTACCACGATAACTTTGTTGAGTGTCACGACGACTATCTCGATTATCAGTTTCACGATTCACACGGTCCCTACTAGAGTCATGCAAAACTGTAGGGTGTGCAGGGCTGTCGGTAATTTTTCACAGTTGATTAGCAGCACTGCTAATCAAAAATTCCAATTTTGCCAAATTTGATTAGCAAATTTAAAAATTGATTAGCAGTTTTTCAGTTTCAACATAAAAACCTAAATAACAAGATATTACTTTAGTTCATAACAAATATGATTAGATTCCATTCTTACTATTCTTAGATTTTTTTAGCACTGCCACAAGTACTTGTGACAGTTTGTGAATGTGATGTAGACATTTAGTTAGGTCTTATGTCTGAATCCAATTCTTAACAGTGACTTCCAAGGCCCCAATCATTTTAATTGTTATTTTTCGTTACGTTAGAAATCTTCGTTAGAAAACAATTTCGTCTGCTTTTTATCGTGTATTGCTATTTTTGTTCAATCGGGCGCACCTCGGGGGGTTGGATGGCCGAATGGTTAGCACGTGCGTGCTGTATCATAAAGCCTGTCATTGAGTCAACTGGCGTGGTTTCGAATCCCCGGTTGTACGTGACAAGGAGTAGGGTCGCCTTTTCAACCTCGTGGGTTTTCTCCGGGCCCTCCGGTTTCCTCCCACTGCTAAAGACCCCTACGCGCAAGCGAATTATTGAAATAAAATTAAACCATATGTTAGTCCCGAAATGACCTAGTTTGTGTCGAGTGGACGTTAAACCCCATTTCTCTCTCTCTCTCTCTCTCTCGGGCGCACCTCGATTAACTAGACACACGCGATATTTTACGGGAATTTTTACTTTGATTTATCATTTTACAATACGTTAACATATATTTATTTATTTTATATTTTATTTACAATACGTGGGGGATACACTGGCTTTATTTCTTTCAAAATGAATATAATATAATTACTTGATGTCTCGCAACGTGAGTGGTACTACTTGATTCCCTATTTCCGGTTTAATAGTCCCTATTCATAGAGTTATGTCCCTGTATTATATAGTACCGTATGAGTCGACCCTAAGTCCAAATCAAATAGTCAGTCGAATAAACCGGTCGATGGCTTATTAAAATTTTGGAATCGTTTGTAATCAGTATAAGTTAAAGAAAAAACGCACTAATTCCAATATCTTTTATCATTGTTTTTGTTTATTTTTTACGTCCCCTCATGTTCAAATTTGATTGTTCAAATTAAAACTTTAAGGTGTTATTGCCACCGCGGCTTAATAAAGTCATGCTTTACTTCTTCCCTCATCCCCATATGCCCCCATCTTTTAAGTGCACGCCAATGTGTACACGGGACCTCGGTTTTTCGTCCCATCCGAACGACTAGACATCTGTCCTTGTCCACCTCCAAAAGAATATAGAGTCCCTATATATGATATGTTGGGTTAGGGGGGCATATGGGGATAAGGTATTTGACATTATAATGTGGCCTCCTCCAGTCAATAAAATCAGTCAGTTAGTTCAGTCGATAACATCAGTAAGTTAGTTCATGCTCGTCCCATCCGAACGACTAGACAGCTGTCCTTGTCCGCCTCGAAAAGAATAGAGTCAATATATATGATATGAACATGGAAAGGGGATGCGATGGGGCGGGGGGGGGGGGGGGGGGGGGGGCGTGTCGGGATGAGGTATTTGACATTTTCATGTGGCCTCGTCCAGTCGATAAAATCAGTCAGTTAGTTCAGTCGAATAATCCAGTCGAATAAACCAGTCGAATAATTCAGTCGAAAAGTTCAGTCGAATAATTCAGTCGAATAAACAAGTCGCTCAATATTAAGTAGCGGTGGCAGCGGGCTAAGATAATTAGTAGCAAATCATGCTCGTAGCCATAGCTGAAGGAGCCGGGGGCATGGGGTAGGGACCTGGGGGCTTCCCGACTAGTTTCAAGAAATGAAACGAAATGAAATGGGGTTTTAACGTCCTACTGTTCTGCTTGGAACTGTGCTAATGAAGACGGGCATACGTCATACACTGTGGGATGAGTGAAATTTTGCCCGGACAGCGGCACTACGGCATACTCTTATATCGAATTCGATCTGTCAAGGGATCTTTTACGTCCACGCCAATGTATACACGGGACCTTGGTTTTTCGTCCCATCCGAAAGACTAGACAGCTGTCCTTGTCCGCCTCGAAAAGAATAGAATCCCTATATATGATATGAACGAAGAAAGGGGATGGGGTGCGGCGGGGGGGGGGGGGGGGGAGGTATTTGACATTTTCATGTGGCCACGTCCAGTCGATAAAATCAGCCAGTTAGTTCAGTCGAATAATCCAGTCGAATAAACCAGTCGAATAATTCAGTCGAGAAGTTCAGTCGAATACTTCAGTCGAATAGTTCAGTCGAATAATCCAGTCGAATAATTCAGTCAGTCGAATAAACAAGTCGCTCAATATTAAGCAGCGGTGGCAGCGGGCTAAGATAATTAGTAGCAAATCATGCTCGTAGCTATAGCTGAAGGAGCCGGGGGTATGGGGTAGGGACCTGGGGGCTTCCCAACTAGTTTCAAGAAATGAAAAGAAATGAAATGGGGTTTTAACGTCCTACTGTTCTGCTTGGAACTGGGCTAATGAAGACGGGCACACGCCATACACTGTGGGATGAGGGAAATTTTGCCCGGACAGCGGCACTACGGCATACTCTTATATCGAATTCCATCTGTCAAGGGATCTTTTACGTCCACGCCAATGTATACACGGGACCTCGGTTTTTCGTCCCATCCGAAAGACTAGACAGCTGTCCTTGACCGCCTCGAAAAGAATAGAGTCCCTATATATGATATGAACGAAGAAAGGGGATGGGGTGGGGCGGGGGTGTGGGGTGTGTGTGAGGTATTTGACATTTTCATGTGGCCTCGTCCGGTCGATAAAATCAGCCAGTTAGTTCAGTCGAATAATCCAGTCGAATAAACCAGTCGAATAATTCAGTCGAAAAGTTCAGTCGAATAATTCAGTCGAATAAACAAGTCGCTCAATATTAAGTAGCGGTGGCAGCGGGCTAAGATAATTAGTAGCAAATCATGCTCGTAGCCATAGCTGAAGGAGCCGGGGGCATGGGGTAGGGACCTGGGGGCTTCCCAACTAGTTTCAAGAAATGAAACGAAATGAAATGGGGTTTTAACGTCCTACTGTTCTGCTTGGAACTGGGCTAATGAAGACGGGCATACGCCATACACTGTGGGATGAGGGAAATTTTGCCCGGACAGCGGCACTACGGCATACTCTTATATCGAATTCCATCTGTCAAGGGATCTTTTACGTCCACGCCAATGTATACACGGGACCTTGGTTTTTCGTCCCATCCGAAAGACTAGACAGCTGTCCTTGTCCGCCTCGAAAAGAATAGAATCCCTATATATGATATGAACGAAGAAAGGGGATGGGGTGGGGCGGGGGGTGTGGGGTGTGTGTGAGGTATTTGACATTTTCATGTGGCCACGTCCAGTCGATAAAATCAGCCAGTTAGTTCAGTCGAATAATCCAGTCGAATAAACCAGTCGAATAGTTCAGTCGAATACTTCAGTCGAATAATCCAGTCGAATAATTCAGTCGAATAAACAAGTCGCTCAATATTAAGCAGCGGTGGCAGCGGGCTAAGATAATTAGTAGCAAATCATGCTCGTAGCTATAGCTGAAGGAGCCGGGGGTATGGGGTAGGGACCTGGGGGCTTCCTAACTAGTTTCAAGAAATGAAAAGAAATGAAATGGGGTTTTAACGTCCTACTGTTCTGCTTGGAACTGGGCTAATGAAGACGGGCACACGCCATACACTGTGGGATGAGGGAAATTTTGCCCGGACAGATGGAATTCGATATAAGAGTAGGCCGTAGTGCCGCTGTCCGGGCAAAATTTCCCTCATAGAAAAGTGTATGGCGTATGCCCGTCTTCATAAGCCCAGTTCCAAGCAGAACAGTAGGACGTTAAAACCCCATTTCATTTCTTTTCATTTCTTGAAACCGGTTGGGAAGCCCCCCGGTCCCTACCCCATGCCCTCGGCTCCTTCAGCTATGGCTACGAGCATGATTTGCTACTATATTATCTTAGCCCGCTGCCACCGCTGCTTAATATTGAGCGACTTGTTTATTCGACTGAATTATTCGACTGAACTATTCGACTGAAGTATTCGACTGAACTTTTCGACTGAATTATTCGACTGGATTATTCGACTGAACTAACTGACTGATTTTATCGACTGGACGAGGCCACATGAAAATGTCAAATACCCCCCCCCCCCCTGCCCCACCCCATCCCCTTTCTTCGTTCATATCATATATAGGGATTCTATTCTTTTCGAGGCGGACAAGGACAGCTGTCTAGTCGTTCGGATGGGATGAAAAACCGAGGTCCCGTGTACACATTCGCGTGGACGTAAAAGATCCTTTGACAGATGGAATTCGATATAAGAGTAGGCCGTAGTGCCGCTGTCCGGGCAAAATTTCCCTCATAGAAAAGTGTATGGCGTATGCCCGTCTTCATTAGCCCAGTTCCAAGCAGAACAGTAGGACGTTAAAACCCCATTTCATTTCTTTTCATTTCTTGAAACCGGTTGGGAAGCCCCCCGGTCCCTACCCCATGCCCTCGGCTCCTTCAGCTATGGCTACGAGCATGACTTGCTACTAATTATCTTAGCCCGCTGCCACCGCTGCTTAATATTGAGCGACTTGTTTATTCGACTGAATTATTCGACTGGATTATTCGACTGAACTATTCGACTGAAGTATTCGACTGAACTTTTCGACTGAATTATTCGACTGGTTTATTCGACTGGATTATTCGACTGAACTAACTGACTGATTTTATCGACTGGACGAGGCCACATGAAAATGTCAAATACCTCACCATACCCCCTTTCTTCGTTCATATCATATATAGGGACTCTATTCTTTTCGAGGCGGACAAGGACAGCTGTCTAGTCTTTCGGATGGGACGAAAAACCGAGGTCCCGTGTATACATTGGCGTGGACGTAAAAGATACCTTGACAGATGGAATTCGATATAAGAGTATGCCGTAGTGCCGCTGTCCGGGCAAAATTTCCCTAATCGCATAGTGTATGGCGTATGCCCGTCTTCATAAGCCCAGTTCCAAGCAGAACAGTAGGACGTTAAAACCCCCATTTCATTTCTTTTCATTTCTTGAAACTAGTTGGGAAGCCCCCCGGTCCCTACCCCATGCCTCGGCTCCTTCAGCTATGTCTACGAGCATGATTTGCTACTATATTATCTTAGCCCGCTGCCACCGCTGCTTAATATTGAGCGACTTGTTTATTCGACTGAATTATTCGACTGAAGTATTCGACTGAACTTTTCGACTGAATTATTCGACTGGTTTATTCGACTGGATTATTCGACTGAACTAACTGACTGATTTTATCGACTGGACGAGGCCACATGAAAATGTCAAATACCCCCCCCCCCCCCGCCCCACCCCATCCCCTTTCTTCGTTCATATCATATATAGGGATTCTATTCTTTTCGAGGCGGACAAGGACAGCTGTCTAGTCGTTCGGATGGGGTGAAAAACCGAGGTCCCGTGTACACATTCGCGTGGACGTAAAAGATCCTTTGACAGATGGAATTCGATATAAGAGTAGGCCGTAGTGCCGCTGTCCGGGCAAAATTTCCCTCATAGAAAAGTGTATGGCGTATGCCCGTCTTCATTAGCCCAGTTCCAAGCAGAACAGTAGGACGTTAAAACCCCATTTCATTTCTTTTCATTTCTTGAAACCGGTTGGGAAGCCCCCCGGTCCCTACCCCATGCCCTCGGCTCCTTCAGCTATGGCTACGAGCATGACTTGCTACTAATTATCTTAGCCCGCTGCCACCGCTGCTTAATATTGAGCGACTTGTTTATTCGGCTGAATTATTCGACTGGATTATTCGACTGAACTATTCGACTGAAGTATTCGACTGAATTATTCAACTGGTTTATTCGACTGGATTATTCGACTGAACTAACTGACTGATTTTATCGACTGGACGAGGCCACATGAAAATGTCAAATACCTCACCCACCCCCTTTCTTCGTTCATATCATATATAGGGACTCTATTCTTTTCGAGGCGGACAAGGACAGCTGTCTAGTCTTTCGGATGGGACGAAAAACCGAGGTCCCGTGTATACATTGGCGTGGACGTAAAAGATACCTTGACAGATGGAATTCGATATAAGAGTATGCCGTAGTGCCGCTGTCCGGGCAAAATTTCCCTAATCGCATAGTGTATGGCGTATGCCCGTCTTCATAAGCCCAGTTCCAAGCAGAACAGTAGGACGTTAAAACCCCATTTCATGCCTCGGCTCCTTCAGCTATGTCTACGAGCATGATTTGCTACTATATTATCTTAGCCCGCTGCCACCGCTGCTTAATATTGAGCGACTTGTTTATTCGACTGAACTATTCGACTGGATTATTCGACTGAAGTATTCGACTGAACTTTTCGACTGAATTATTCGACTGGTTTATTCGACTGGATTATTCGACTGAACTAACTGACTGATTTTATCGACTGGACGAGGCCACATGAAAATGTCAAATACCTCACCCCCCCCCCCCCCCCGGCCCCATCGCATCCCCTTTCTTCGTTCATATCATATATAGGGATTCTAATGTTTTCGAGGCGGACAAGGACAGCTGTCTAGTCGTTCGGATGGGATGAAAAACCGAGGTCCCGTGTACACATTCGCGTGGACGTAAAAGATCCTTTGACAAATGGAATTCGATATAAGAGTAGGCCGTAGTGCCGCTGTCCGGGCAAAATTTCCCTCATAGCACAGTGTATGGCGTATGCCCGTCTTCATTAGCCCAGTTCCAAGCAGAACAGTAGGACGTTAAAACCCCATTTCATTTCTTTTCATTTCTTGAAACTAGTTGGGAAGCCCCCCGGTCCCTACCCCATGCCCCCGGCTCCTTCAGCTATGGCTACGAGCATGATTTGCTACTAATTATCTTAGCCCGCTGCCACCGCTGCTTAATATTGAGCGACTTGTTTATTCGACTGAATTATTCGACTGGATTATTCGACTGAACTATTCGACTGAAGTATTCGACTGAACTTTTCGACTGAATTATTCGACTGGTTTATTCGACTGGATTATTCGACTGAACTAACTGACTGATTTTATCGACTGGATGAGGCCACATGAAAATGTCAAATACCACATCCCGACACCCCCCCCCCCCGCCGCCCCACCCCATCCCCTTTCTTCGTTCATATCATATATAGGGACTCTATTCTTTTCGAGGCGGACAAGGACAGCTGTCTAGTCTTTCGGGTGGGACGAAAAACCGAGGTCCCGTGTATACATTGGCGTGGACGTAAAAGATCCCTTGACAGATGGAATTCGATATAAGAGTATGCCGTAGTGCCGCTGTCCGGGCAAAATTTCCCTAATCGCATAGTGTATGGCGTATGCCCGTATTCATAAGCCCAGTTCCAAGCAGAACAGTAGGACGTTAAAACCCCATTTCATTTCTTTTCATTTCTTGAAACTAGTTGGGAAGCCCCCCGGTCCCTACCCCATGCCCCCGGCTCCTTCAGCTATGGCTACGAGCATGATTTGCTACTAATTATCTTAGCCCGCTGCCACCGCTGCTTAATATTGAGCGACTTGTTTATTCGACTTGTTTATTCGACTGAATTATTCGACTGAACTTTTCGACTGAATTATTCGACTGGTTTATTCGACTGGATTATTCGACTGAACTAACTGAATGATTTTATCGACTGGACGAGGCCACATGAAAATGTCAAATACCTCACACACACCCCGGCCCCATCGCATCCCCTTTCTACGTTCATATCATATATAGGGACTCTATTCTTTTCGAGGCGGACAAGGACAGCTGTCTAGTCTTTCGGATGGGACGAAAAACCGAGGTCCCGTGTATACATTGGCGTGGACGTAAAAGATCCCTTGACAGATGGAATTCGATATAAGAGTAGGCCGTAGTGCCGCTGTCCGGGCAAAATTTCCCTCATAGCACAGTGTATGGCGTAGGCCCGTCTTCATTAGCAAATCATGCTCGTAGCCATAACTGAAGGATCCGGGGGCATTGGGTAGGGGCCGGGGGGCTTCCCAACTAGTTTCAAGTCTTAAGTGATACATGTACTTTAGATACTAGTATTTTCGCTCCCACACACAGGGCCCCTCCCATTCCACCAACACCCCGTTTCTATGGTCATATATAGGGACTATTCTTTTCGAGGTGGGGGCCGACAATATTAGTATCTACTTAAGTACAATTATCTCCTGCGACGGGTGAGGACCAAACCCCGCCCAAGCCCTCGGCTCCTACAGCTATGGCAACGAACATTGAGCTACTCAATGGGCTGTTTTTCCGACTGGTTTCATCGACTGAAGTATTTGACTGATTTTATCGACTGAGATATGTGTGGGATTTTATCGTCTGGACGAGGCCACGTTAAAATGTCAGATTTATGTAAGATGAATCATTACTTGGAGAGACCTAGGAAACCTATATACTACATGTAATTGGGGATCCGATTTATAGGAAGTTATAAGTTGTTTAATTGTTGCTGTTATGTAGGCACTATTTGCTCCTGAAATAAAGTGTTGAAGATCCAGTCCAAGAATCTGTATTCATTTCTGATCCTAACAGAACACACGTCGAAGAGCTACATTCCCTGCTAGTCAAATTGTACATAATATATTGAAGAAGAAGGCATGGATATCAACTTTATTCTTCCTTCAGCAGCAGTAGCAGCAATAAGAAATCTTGATCAACTATCAGTGTCTTGGAGTCTCAAACAGGGGTTTAAATGGGCTTTAAAAGGGACTTCTCAGAAAATTAATTACCCAGTCCGGAAAAGAAATATCTTTCTTTTGTCCAAATACAAAGGGATAGACAGCGACAGCTGGAATTTTTTGCAAAGGGTGCCCAAAAAGTACAGGTTTCTGTGACCTCCAGTAAAAAGGATGCGGGTGTTCAAAATGTTCTGGATACTAACGATGTATCTTTTTTTAATAACCTTGTGTTAATGGTGTCATCCTGCCAATTGCCATGATAAAGGTTGCAGCCATGCGAGATGTTTCAAGTTTTAGTGCCAAATGCACCAGCCGTCAAGACTCAAGATCACAGATTTAGACATGTTAGGCCTTACAGCAGGAATCCTTTGTACAGGAATAGAAATTATTATCGTGAAAATAGTTATAGATTATGTTATTTTGAATAATGGAAAAATAAGGATTTTGATTGTATTAATGATTAAAACATGGGGTCATGTTTTTGTTTGAAATAATTTTAAGGTGGATACACATGACTAATGTATAGGTCATATGTTATTTAATTATTGTTTAATTCTATTTTTAATTTCAAATCTATATTTTAACATTCATTAATGCTTGGTTAGTCATTAGAAGCAGACAACAATTAATTTGTCACTCCATATAAATTATGACAGGCTGGCAACTAGAGTGTTTGATCTCTTCAGTTTCTTTAACTATTGTTTTAAATGGCTTAAGACTTAATTCTTCAATAATTATATGCTTATTTCAACACTTTCATAGTAACTAATTTATATAAAAAGACAAGTGTATGTAGGATGAATTATACAGTAGTTGGAGAGACCAACTTAGTTGCAGGACTGATTTATAGGAAGTTATAAGTTGTTTACTTGTTGCTGTTATTTATTTGCTCCTGAAATAAAGTGTTGAAGATCTATTCAAAGAATCTGTAGTCATTTCCAATACTTAGAGAACACACTCCACGCGATACATTCCCTGAAAGTCGAACTATGTTATGAGCATGAAAGGGCTACTTAATAATATGAAATGAAATGGGAGTTTAACGTCCTACTGTTGGGCTAATGAAGACGGGCATACGCCATACAGTGTGCCATGAGGGAAATTTTGTCTGGACAGTGCACTACAGCCTACTCTTATATCGAATTCCACCTGTCAAGGAATCTTTTACGTTTATTCCAATGTGTACACAGGACCTCGTTTTGTCATCCCATCCGAATGACTACACAGCTAACCTTGTCAGGCCCTCTGTCCTGCATCACTGACAAAGGGGAATCACACCGGACAATCTGGATGAACTCTTTCGGGCAATGCAGGGATCGAACACCTACATGTAACCTCCAGACTAGCGAGCCGGCGTCTTACCCACTTAATCACTCCCGCTACATAATGAAGTGAAATGGGGTTTAACATCCTTCTGTTGTGCACCGACTAGGCTAATGAAGATGGGCATATGCCATACAGTGTGCTACAAGGGAAATTTTGCCCCGACAGTAGCGCTACAGCCTACTCTTATATATTGAATTCCAACTGCCAAGGGATCTTTTACATGCACGCCAATGTGTACATGGGACCTTGGTTTTTCATGCCACCCGAAAGACTAGACAGCTGTAGTTTTTGTCACACCCTCCGTCCTGCCCTACGGACAAGGGGAAACCACCTGGATAAAATCCTGAGGAACTGTCTCCGCCAATACCGAGAACGAACCCGCGACCTCCAGGCTAGCGAACCAGCACCTTACTCACTTAGCCACTGTTGTTCCAGGCTACTTATTGATCTTGGTTCACTTGGTTAGTCATTAGAAGCAGACAGCAATTAATTTGTCAGTCGATTTAAATAACTAAAGTGGGTGGTCTGTTAAGTTTCTTTTACTATTGTTTAAATGACTTAATCCTTCAATAATTATATGTTTTTGTCAATACTTTCATAGTAACTAATTTATATAAAAAGAAAAATGTATGTAAGATGAATTATAGTTGGAGAGACCAGCTGAGGGAACCTATGTACCAGTTGGAGGACCAATTTATAGGAAGATATAAGTTGTTTACTTGTTGCTGTTATTTATTTGCTCTTGAAATAAAGTGTTGAAGATCTATTCGAAAAATCTGTATTCATTTCCGATACTTAGAGAACACACTCGACCAGATACATTCCCTGAAAGTGGAACCGTGTTATGAGCATGAAAGGGCTACTCAATGAAATAAAATGGGCTTTAACGTCCTACTGTTGTGCACCGACTGAGCTAATTAAGTCAGGCATATGCCATACAGGGGATCTTTTACATGCATGCCAATGTGTACATGGGACCTTGGTTTTTCATCCCATCCAAACGACTGCCCCACTGACCGGGGGAAACCACCCGGAAAATCCTGAGGAACTTTTTCGGCCAATACCAGGAACAAACCTCCAGGCTAGCGAGCCAGTGTCTTACTCACTTAGCCACCGTGGCTCCAGGCTACTTATTGTTATCTTAGTTCACTCCAATTAGTGATTCATAAAGTATGGTCCTCCACCATCAAGTCAAGCGACTGCTTTTTTTCGACTGAAATATACACTGAAATATTCGACTTGACAAGGTCACAAAAAAAACCCTGACTCGTCCAATACCCCCAGCCCCTGACTACAGGCCTATGTAGGATTCTATTCACTTAGATGACGGACCAAAAACATTACTCTCCGTTTAGTACATGTATCAACTAAATACCTAGATCATAAGACTTTTGCCCGAAAAATCTGACTTTAAAGTAGTTGGGAGGGGCGGGGGGTGAAGCCCCTGGCTACGACCATGATTGGGCTATTCTATATTACCTTAGCTCACTGCCACCGGTACTTAATATTGACCGACTGGTTTTATCGACTGGGATATTTGACTGTTTTTTCGCCAGGATTATTCAACTGGTTTTGTTGAATAGATTATTTGACTGTTTTTTTTCAACTGGATTATTTGACTGGTTTTGTTGACTGAATTATTCGACTGGTTCTGTCAACTGAATTATTTGACTGATTTTATTGTCGAAAAAAGTCAAATATCCCAGTCAATAAAACTATTTTATTGTGGCCTCATCCAGACGATAAAGCCAGTCAAATATCTCAGTCAATAAAACGAGTCAAATAATTCAGTCGATAAAACCAGTCCGATAAAATAAGTCGAATATCTCAGTCGATAAAATAAGTCAAATACCTCAGTCGATAAAACCATGGACCTTATAATACCATGATAAAACCAGTCGAATATCACAGTCAATAAAACAAGTCGAATATCTCAGTCAATAAAACTAGACGAATATCACTGTCGATAAATCCACATCCCAGATCAAGTTGGGTCTTCATACCAGATCAAGTTGACAAAATGTGCTTTTGACAGTTATATGATGAGAAGTTAAAAACAGCCCTTCAATAATAAGCAGGAATTGCAGTGAACTAAGATAATACCGAGTAATTCAGTCATACCCATAGCCATAGCTGTAAAAGAGCCGGGGGCTTGCACCTCCCTCCCCTGCCAAATAGTTTCAAGTTCAATTTATGGGGCAAAAGTAGTCTGATAAATACGTATTTGGGCCGGGGATAGCCGAAAAAACAGTCAAATAATCCGGTCGAAAAAAAAATCAAGCAGATAATTCAGTCGAATAATCCAGTCGAATAATCCAGTCGCTCAATATGACGAGGAAAAACGTAAAGCTTGACTTTATTAAGCAGTGGTGGCAGTAACTAAGATAACAACATGTAGCCTACTCCTCTATAAATCCCTCCACACGGTTGTTTTTATTCCGAAGCGACTAGATACTATGCTGTCATCAGTTTTATGCATCGGACACAGATTTAATTCAAGTTGTTTATATTAGTACGGCCATTGTTTTCAGTTGATGACGTCAGTCGTTGACCCTTAACCCTAGATGACGACCTTACTCGCAAAGAGAGGTCAACACGTTGTTTAGGGGATTGCTATTGGAAGGAAAATCTCAATAAAGTTGTGACTTCAACTGTCAGATTTGAACTTGGGGGAAAATAATCAAAATAGACAAAAAACGATGTAATCATATTTGAGTTAGTGCGTTTTTTATTTCAGTCAAACAAACTATTCCCAAATTTTAGCCCAACCATCGACCGAGTTTGTTGACTGGAAATTCTAGTGGTACTTAGGGGTAATTGTACCGTCTAATGAATTGTGTCTGGGTAGTTCGAGAAAAAAATGTCACACGGAGAATTCAGTTTTGTTTATAAAATTTTATTCAATATTTTACACACGTTGAAAGTGTTCAGAAAGCTTTCTAGTCTTCAAATGTGGATTATCCTTCTGTCAATATCTAGAAGTGAAAACGACCCACGTGTGAGTGGACTTGGATATCAGAGTAGATCAATAACGTAACGAAAAATAACAATTAAAATGATTGGGGCCTTGGAAGACACTGTTAAGAATTGGATTCAGACATAAGACCTAACTAAATGTCTACATCACATTCACAAACTGTCACAAGTACTTGTGGCAGTGCTAAAAAAATCTAAGAATAGTAAGAATGGAATCTAATCATATTTGTTATGAACTAAAGTAATATCTTGTTTTATGTTGAAACTGAAAAACTGCTAATCAATTTTTAAATTTGCTAATCAAATTTGGCAAAATTGGAATTTTTGATTAGCAGTGCTGCTAATCAACTGTGAAAAATTACCGACAGCCCTGCACACCCTACAGTTTTGCATGACTCTAGTAGGGACCGTGTGAATCGTGAAACTGATAATCGAGATAGTCGTCGTGACACTCAACAAAGTTATCGTGGTAGGACTGAAAAATCAAAATGTGAAAGTAGCCAGCAAGTAACTTCTGGTTGTGTGAAATATACCTTTAATGACTGTGCAGACGTTATTGGTACTAATAATCCTTTAATGGCGATCGTGGCTGTTCGTGTGAAACCAAAATGCAGTGACTAGAGTATTTCCACTTATGCATTTGTAGACAATGGAAGTGGAGCAGTGTTCATTGATGAAGACTTAGTGCATTCCTTAAAGTTGCGCTATAGAGAAACTCTTATTAATTTGAAAACCTTGAATTCTGACGAATTATGGGACACTAAATTTCTTACAGATATCATACAAATTAGTGGTGTTGACAGTGAAAACTTTCTAGACTTGCCTCCTGCGTATGTAAAAGACTCGATGCCAGTCTCATTATGTGATACCCCAGAGCAAGAAGATTTAAATAAATGGTATCATCTAAAGGACATTACAATCCCAACATTCACTGGCCATTGAATTCCAAAGGTAACCATGATGATTGGAATTAATGTTCCAGCTGCTACTACGCCCCTTGAAATCATAACAGGAAACATTGGTGAACCTTAGGCAATTAAGTCACCTATAGGATGGTTGTGTTATGGATTACCTGGAAAATTAAATAAACCTTCTAAAGTAGGTGTTAATTTCTGTGCAGTAGATAATAATTTAGAAGACCAAGTTCATAGATATTTCAATTTAGAATTTGGAGAAAGACTTAGTGATGAAAAACAGCACTTGTCATTAGAAGACAAGAGATTTCTTAGAATAATGAACGATTCAATAACTCTAAAAGATGAACGATTCAATAACTCTAAAAGATAACCATTATGAAACAGAATTGCCTTTCAGAGATCGAACAGTGAATATGCCAAATAATAAATTGCAGGCCGAATTGTTTGCATATAAGCTAAGAAAACGTTTGCTTAGTAATCCTGTGCTGAATAATAATTATTCAGGTTTTATGAACTATTTAGTTGAGAAAAACTATGCTGAAAAAATCCAAGATCATGAAATTGGTAGGAATGATGGACGTGTTTGGTTTATTCCCCATCACAGCGTTATTCATCCGAAAAAACCTGAATAAATTAGGATTGTTTTCAATTGTCCTCTTGAGTTTAATAACCATTCATTAAATGAACAATTATTACCAGGTCCTGATCTGACTAATAGACTTCTAGGTGTTTTGTTAAGGTGGAGACAGCATCAGATATGTTTCATGGCAAACATCCAAGAGATGTTTTATCAGTGTCGAGTTGTAAAATATGATTGCGATATGATGAGATTTTTGTGGTGGCCAGAAGGACAACTAGACAAACCACTGTGTGAATACAGAATGTTAGTACATTTATTTGGTGCTAGTAGTTTACCTAGTTGCTCAAACTTTGCCTTAAAACAAGTAGCCTGTGATAATAAGAACAAGTGTAGCCCAGAAGTTATAAATGCAATTAATAATAACTTTTACGTAGACGATTTTCTAAAATCTATGCCTAATGAAAATGATGCTATTAAGTTAGTCAAAGAAATATGTGTAATTCTTAAATTAGGTGGTTTTAATCTCACCAAATGGTTAAGTAATAGCAGACAATTACTTAGTACTATTCCAGAGAAAGATAGAGTAGAGGAAGTGAAAAAATTAGACTTTGAAACAGATAATTTACCAATTAAAAGGGCACCCAGTGTTCAGTGGTCTGTAGTTAAAGACCGTTTGGAATTTGATATAAACATTGTTAATCCTAAGGCTACCCGTCGCAATATACTCTCTGCGATGAGTTCCGTGTATGACCCTTGTGGTTTTGTTGCTCCATACGTGTTAAAAGCAAAAATGATTTTGCAAGAACTATGTCGTGCCAAATTGTCGTGGGATGAGACTATTCCCGAGACACATAAACTTGAGTGGGAAAAATGGTTAATAGATTTACCTAATTTATCCAAGGTCAAAGTAAACCGTTGTTTGGTGCCAAATAATTTTGGTAAGGTCGTGAATACCGATCTCCATCATTTTGGGGACGCGTGCCAAACAGGGTATGGAACAGTTACATATGTAGGCCTACGATTTGTGAACAGTGAAGGTGACATTCATGTGGCATTTGTTCTTGGAAGGTCAAGAGTTGCTCCTATTAGACCACATACTATAGTAAAGTTAGAACTTTCAGCTGCAACATGTTTAGTTAGAATAAACACTATGTTACTAAGAGAACTTTCAATTCCAGTGAATTCCATTTATTTTTGGACAGATAGCCAAACAATCATTAAGTATATTAGAAATGACAAAATGAGACATCAGATTTTTGTGTCGAACAGGTTAGCTATTATTCATGATGGCTCTGATGTTAGTCAGTGGCATTATGTACCTTCGAAACTTAATTGTGAAGATTATGCATCTCGTGGTTTGTCTGCAAGTGACTTGATGAACTCTGAGTGGTTGTTTGGTCCAGAATTCCTACGGCAACCCAGCAGTGAGTGGCCCAGTTATCCAGTAGCGTAATCAGACTCTGTTAATGTTTCAAATGTGAATGTTATTAAAGTGGAAACAGATGGTGATAAGTCAGTGATGACTCTCTTTGAACATTATTCAGACTGGGTTCGTCTTAAACGTGCGATTGCCTGGTGGTTAAGACTTCGTAAAGTATTAATACTGAAATCTAAAAATCGTGATGAAGACAGACTTGATAATCTAGTTAATAATAAACCCCTTTCCTTTGAAGAAGTTGATAATGCAGAATGTGAAATTATAAGGTTTGTCCAGCAACAAAACTTTTCTGCTGAGATAAAAACTTTTAAGTGATTAGAACCCTGAATTCATGAAGTCTGTAAACTCTAACAGTGTAATTTCAAATCTTGATCCTGTGCTTCAAGATGGTTTACTTCGAGTTGGTGGTAGACTTTGTCATGCCAATATACAATATAACGCGAAACATTAGTTAATACTTCCCAGAGTGAACCATGTATCAAACTTAATAGTGAAATATTGTCATCAAAGGTAGGGTGACCCATGCACTCTACAGAAATACAGTCCACCGCTGATAGTTCGAGACTACCACTGAAGCGTGCACATTCGCCGTGTCGAGACCAACTTTCTGACAGTATGATACTATAAATAGCCATGGCACGTGCAATTCTCTACAAATCTATCAACTATTACAGCCGTAAAAAATTTATTGTTGACGATTTTGAATAGCAGTAAAATTAAGCTTCTTGGTTATTACAGCAGATATAGAAATTACGTTCGTTTCATTTTTTAAATTGCTTTATCATTAATTAGACCGTTAGGAGTGGCATCTTTTGGTTTAGTACAAATAATATCTCTGAATAACGCGGGTTGGGCAGGAAAATGATACTAGCAGTAGTTTCATTTTACTTTTACATGGTTCTTAAAACAATTGTCGTGTCGCCCACCAGGCGTTATTTGTAAATTCAATTTCTTGTTCTAGCTTTCTGTCATGTTTCGTAAAAAAGTAGTCTTGATTATCCCGGCCTGTCAATCAGACGGAGAATGGTCGGTAGACTGGTTAAGTGGGACTAATTTCAAAACAAGGGCACGTAACCTATTTTTTGCTAAAAAGTGTCTGGATGTCATGGACGACACTCCGAACCATTTTTCAGTGTATTATTTATAGATGGTTAAATGGTCATATCTTATTAAGTACAACATGACCGTTTATTTAGTGACTATAATTGTGCGAAACTGATTTTAAGCTTAGTATATATATAAGTATTATGGTGTAATTGTCGAGATATTTGGAGATATTTATTTATGGTGGGGCAGCCTATCAAAGGGTATGTCACCAGGGCAGAAATCATACCTTGGCGGAATTGAGACAGAATTATTGGATCATAGGAGCAAGTGTTTTAATTAAAAGTCATGTGAAAAAATGTTTCATATGTAGAAAACTACAATCTCGTGTAGGTGAACAAAAAATGGCTGATTTACCATATTCAAGATTAAAAGCTGATGAACCAGCATTTACTACTGTTGATATTGACTATTTTGGCCCATTTGAATTGAAAGTAGGGCGAGTGACGCGAAAGAGATATGGAGTTGTGTTTACAAGTTTCTCCTCGCGTGCTATTCACATTGAAGTGACAGACTCTATGGATACAAGTGCATGTATTAGTGCTCTTCGTCATTTCATAGCGAGACACGGATCGTGTAAAGAAATATACTCAGACAATGGAACAAATTTGGTAGGAGCCAATACAGAACTTAAAACTTCATTGCAGGAATTAAATCAAGAAGAAATGCAGAAATTTTCTGTAAAGTATAGCTTTAAGTGGCATTTTAATCCCCCAGCTGCCTCACACCATGGTGGTGTTTGGGAAAGACAAATTCGCATTATACGAAAGATATTGAATGCTATTTTGAACGAACAGTTTATTAAAACTTGCAAAAGTGATGATCAGTTGAGAACTCTTCTTTGTGAAGTTGAATCAATTGTCAACAGTCGACCTTTGACTCGAGTATCAGAGGACCAAAGTGATTATGATGTGATTACTCCTAATAGTTTGCTATTGTTAAAACCAACTGCTAGTTTTCCTCCAGGTGTGTTTTGTGAAAGGACATATATTCTAAACGTAGATGGTGTCAAGTCCAATATTTAGCAGAACTGTTTTGGAAGAGATGGGCTCCTGAGTACCTGCCAATGCTTCAAACAAAACAGAAGTGGCTGAGACCCAAGCGAAACTTCAAAATTGGTGATATGGTGCTTATTGTAGACAATAATGCTCGTGGATCGTGGCTTATGGGTTTGATAATTGAAATCTATCAAAATAAACTAGGGCATGTGAGAAGTGTCAAACTGAAGACCAAAACCTCAACTTTGGTTCGTCCAATAGACAAACTCTGTATTATTAGAGCACGATGAATAAATTCGTATTGTGTAAAATGTTGAATTCTTTATGACCAAATTCTTTATGACCAAATGTATTTGTAAACTGTAATATGAGAATGATTTAATTACCGGAAGTAGTCGAAGTAGTCGAAATAATGCTCGATATTTTGAAAAAAGGCAAAAGATAGGTTGCCAGGCAACAAAACATACGCCCACAGCAGCTAAATCGTCCGAGCAGTCGACAAGGGTTGTCACATATTTATTCTTTTGTAGGTAATTAGGGGAATTTAATAGACAATTTCATACAGATGACATTATAATTTTGAAGGTTCACAAGGTTTTAAAATCTAAAACAAGGGCCGTAACTCTGGAAGCAATCTACAGAAATTGTTCAAATTCGACAGGCTTTTTTTGTTTTAATAATTCAAATAATGCATATGAATTTCATACAGATCGGATGATAACTTTTGTTGTTCGAAAGTTCACAAAGTTCAACAAAGTAAATCAAGGGCCATAACTCTAGACGTAATTGATGGAAATTGCTGACATTCAATAGGCTTGTTCGTCTTCATTTCACTAATTTAGGTGATAACTGAAACTCAATAGGCTTGTTCGTTTTACTAATTTAAATGATACATATAAATTTCATACAGATCGGATAATAACTTTTGTCTTAAGAGCATTTACAAGGTACAACAAAGTGAAACAAGGGCCATAACTCACGGCATAATTAACGGAAATTGCTGAAATTCAATAGGCTACTTCATTTCACTAATTTAAATGATGCATATCAATTTCATACAGATCGGTTGATAACTTTTGTCGTAAGGTGCAACAAAGGGAAACAAGGGCCATAACTCCAGAAGAAATTAACGAAAGTTATTGAAATTAAATAGGCTTCTTCATCTCACTAATGCAAACAACATATACCAATTTCAAAACAATCGGTTGATAAATGTAGTCTGTAGAGTGTTCACAAGAAATTGTGGACGATGGACCGACAGACAGACGGTGGCAACGGCAATATACGACCACATTTCCATGTGGGCGTATAAAAATGGGTGCTTTTGGGAAAAACGGGATTTCTCCGTCCAATTTCAACGGATTAAACAAATTAATGCATCGTTGGGTAGCATGATGATTGGACTGTCGTATGATACCAAATTTATAAGGATACTATGACCAGGCAACAAACTATGGCACGCTGAAAATCAAGTATTTTCTGATTTGGAGTGTTTTTGGACGCCTTTATCTCGAAAACTGCTCCAAGGATTTTTCTTAAACTTTCTCTATCGAGAGTCCTTTCGGTAGTCTTGTGCATGAAATCATCCATTAAGAATTTGAGACGTCTGGAATAGGATAAAAAATGAACTGAAAATTGAAAAAAGTCGAAAAATCGTGAAATTTTGGAAAATTCTCTATTATTTGTTTATTTTAACAGATTTTCAAAAAAAAGTAATAAATTGAAAAACCTGACCTAATAGCGATTCTAACCATGTATAATATGTAGTCAGTTATTGAAATTTAATTTTCGATATTTTGACATTTTTGCAGTTTTGGCACTTTTGAACATAGGATTTCTCAGAGGGATTTTATCTGATCGGTTAATTTAGTATATCATTATAAAGCCCTGTGCCCATTCAAGTTCCAAAACCAGATGTTAAAACTACCCGACTATGATTCGTATACAGGAAGTAGTTTAAAAAACGAAAAAAAAGGTAAAAAAATGAAAAAAAAAAATGGCGCTCTTGTTAAAACCTCGAATTCTCCGTCAGATATTAGCGGACCAAAACAATTAAAGTGTCGTCGGATAGTCCCATGAATAGACTATCTTATGACATCTAAATGATAAGAATTCGATGGTTAGGAAATAAATTATGGTACGCGGAAAATCTAGTATTTTCCGTTTTGGTGCATTCTGAGACGACCTTTTCTTGAAAACGACGCCAACGATTTTTCTTAAACTTTTCTTAATCAGAGTCCTATCGGTGGTTTAGGGTGTGAATCCAAAAATAAAAGCATTGAAATAATATAGGTGGTCCAAAAATGGCCTCAATCTTTGAAAAAAGTTGAAAAATAGTGAAATTAATAAAAATGCTCTTTTATTTATCTTTTTCTCGAAAACTACTAAATGGATGTTTCTAACACTTCTGGCACAGGAAGTTAATTATCTATACAACTTGTTAAAGCTATCCCGACAATGATCCAAAAACCGGAAGTAGTCGAAAAAATATCCGATATTTTGAGAAAAAAATGCAAAAAAGTGAAGATTTTTTGCCAAAAACGTGATTTCACCTTTGAATTTCACCGAATCTAAACAAATAAAGTCTCATTGGATAGCCCGAATAATGGACGTTCTTATGACACCCAAGGGATACAAATTCGATGCGTAAGGCAATAGATTATGGGACGCTGAAAATCTAGAATTTTCCTTTTTAGGGCCTATTCAGACGCTTTTATCACGAAAACTACTCTAAATTTGTTTCTTAAAGGTTCAATACCACTCTTATTGTAACTGAATAATATGTCCCAATCTTTATTCTGGTCAACAAATTGTACTATTTTAGAATATTTCAATTAATTGATGATACAAATTTTATCTTAACACACCTTATTTAAAAATTTTGAAAAATTCAACATAATGGTTTGAAACGTCTAACGTAAACCTTTTCAAATGAAACTTCAATTTAAAAATATTTTCGAACCCTCTGGACAAGTAAAATTGGATGTAATGGATAATTTACACAACAGGTAGGACACTTAAACATCTGGTACTTAGATAGAGATATTATTTATTTTCTGGAGCTTTCAAGCCAGCAAGAGTGTTATTGTCCCTTTAAACTTCGGTTACTTAGGGTCCTAACGGTGGTTTAGGGTGTGAATGCAAATCTAAGAGGGTCAATATAGCATAAACGGTCCAAAAAGGGCCTCACTCTTTGAAAAAAAAGTCGATTGATATTAATGATAACGCTTGTAACGGTATAAGGGAGGTAACCACTCCTAACAAATTGGACCCAGACTAGCAATTATTTGCTCAATATCGTTACATATCCGATATTTTGAGAAAAAAACCCAGTAAAAGATTGGTACTCGGGCGAAAATCGAGATTTCTCCATCGGGTGTCATTGAAACAAAACAAGTAAATTATCGTTTGGTAGCTGATGTGGCTAGATGGATGCAGAACACTATTAATTTTGCATATCTCGTTTCTTTTTTGCCATTTTGATTGCCTATCTGTATTGACATTTGGGTGTAGAATTGATGAAGAGGTATTGAATTTCGTACAATCAGGGGCCATAATCCATGAAGTTACAGTCCGATACATGCCAATATCGAAAGGAACCGAGATCTTTGGGTGATAAACCTATATTTCAAGTTTCATTGAAATCGGATAAAAATTGTGACCTGTAGACTGTTCAGAAACAATTGTGGACGGACGGACAGGGGCGACGACAATATACGTCCACATGAAAATGTGGGCGTATAAAAAGCAACAAATTAAATAGTGACCCCAAAATGGCTAAGTGTCAAGTAAATTCAACCTTTTCTTCTCATTCAATATTCAAATAAATAACAAAACTAAATAATTGTTCTTCTTTTATTTCATTTTGTTTTTGTAAATATTGTTTTAGTGTTTGTGACCAACTGATAAAACCACCGGTATTACCGATCCTGTAACCAGAGCCAATAATTCAATTTTTTTAAAGCCTTTGTGTTCTCTAACAATAATTGTCCCATCTACACTGGTATGAAGTGATTTTCCTGTAGAGATTTCTGGTAAAACATGAACTGTTGCAACATATAAGAAAGTACCAGCACTAAATAACATGGCTATTCCAGTTGTGTGCATGTCGTACAGTGTCTCTTTACTTTGCTGAAAAAAAAAAAAAAAATTATAGCCTACTAATATGGAAAATGTATGTTGATAAAAGTTATTCTTTCCGAAAACTACACTTAACTCTTGTTTTCGGGAAAATCAACAACAGCTTGTTCATCTAAATTGTCTTTGAAATTAGTTACATTCAAAATATTAGTCTTATCAAAATAGATCTCTGGAACATAATGTCCTAGATTGCTAAAAATCAACAGGGTTATCATTTCAAATCCCAATGCTTCACACCCAATTTGAAAATCAAGAGAGTGCATCTCCTCACAGCCCTAACACGTCACAGCAAATTTTTAAACAATCTGTTAAAACTGTAGTCTCTATCACGTTTTCTGAATGGAAGCCTGCAGAATGCTGAATATCTGTCCGATATGCGCGAATATCAAAAAGAACCGATATCACCGTGATATAAACACATGCTTTAAGTTTTATGAAAATCGTATCAAAATTGTGACCGCTAGAGGATCCGCAACATTGGTATTACACAATTGTACAATTTTGTTTGACAACTTTATTATATCGTGATTGTAATTATTATATTCAGTTGTGATTTTGTTAATATTCTTTTGTAAATATTTCTCTTCTATATTCAAACTTTATGGTTAACTTCTATGATAAAGGGCAAAATGTAAGACAAGTCTCCAGGACAAATTTTCAACCCTTTGAAAATAAAATTATCATTAGGCTTTCAGACTTTGTCTGCAAGACTATTGTTTTTACTAAAATTATTATTATTATTAAGCTTTCATATTTCATATGAAAGCTTATTGCTTTTATTAAGATTAATATTATTAAAAATGAAATGAAATGAAATGGAGTTTAACGTCCTACTGTTCTGCTCCTAACCTGGGCTAATGAAGACGGGCATACGCCATACAGTGTGCTATGAGGGAAATTTTGCCCGGGCAGCGGCACTACGGCCTACTCTTATATCGAATTCCAACTGCCAAGGGATCTTTTACGTGCACGCCAATGTGTACACGGGACCTCGGTTTTCCGTCCCATCCGAACGACTAGACAGCTTTCCTTGTCAGCCCCTCCGTCCTGCATCACTGACAAGGGAGAACCACGCCGGAAAATCTGGATGAACTTTCTCGGCCAATGCAGGGATCGAACACCAGACCTCCAGGCTAGCGAGCTAGCGTCTTACCCACTTAGCCACGTGATCCCCTAATGAAAGCTTATTGTTTCTGTTAAGCTTTCATATTTCATATGAAAGCTTATTGTTTCTGTTAAGATTATTAACTTTTCATATTTCATATGAGAGCTTATTGTTTCTGTTGAGATTATTATTATTTTTGTGTGTGTGTATTTTCTGCAAATCGGATTTCTCAGAATCTAACCATAGGTAGGGTGACCCATGTACTCACAGAAATACAGTCCACCGCTGATAGTTCGAGACTACCACTGAAGCGTGCACATTCGCCGTGCCGAGACCAACTTTCTGACAGTATGATACTATAAATAGCAATGGCACGTGTAATTCTCTACAAAACTATCAACTATTACAGCCGTAAAAAATTTATTGTTGACGATTTTGAATAGCAGTAAAATTAAGCTTCTTGGTTATTACAGCAGATTTAGAAATTACATTCGTTTCATTTTTTAAATCGCTTTATCATTAACTGTACCGTTAAGATCGGCATCTTTTGGTTTAGTACAAATAATATCTCTGAAGCACTCGGGTTAGACAGGAACATGATACTAGCAGTAGTTTCATTTTACTTTTACAAGCTTCTTAAAACGATTGTTGAGCTACCTAACGTGCTTATTTCTAAATTCAATTTCTTGTTCTAGCTTTCTGTTATGTTTCGTAAAAAAGTAGTCTTGATTATCCCGACCTGTCAATCAGACGTAGAATGGTCGATAGACTGGTTAAGTGAGACTAATTTCAAAACAAGGGCACGTAACCTATCTTTTACTCAAAAGTGTCTGGATGTTATGGACGACTCTTGGAACCAGTTTTCAGTCTATTATTTATGTATTGTTTAATGGTCGAGAGCGAGACATTAAGTAATATATTGTAACAACATGAGGGCCGTAGGCCCGAATGTTTTTACAATATATTACGCAATGTCGTAAGCTCGAGACCATTAAACATCTTAAAATACTGACACTCCGCACGAGCTTTTACGTCACACTAGTCCAATATCTCACTGGTATGAATAAAGTACTATTGGCAAGTTGCCCGTACGATTATTTGAAATAATGGTACACCAACATCAAAGGGTGACGTCACATCTGTATTTTAAACATGATTAATGGTCATAGCTTATTAAGTACAACATGATCGTTTATTTAGTGACTATAATTGTGTGAAACTGATTTGAGGCTTGGCATATATATAAATATTGTGGCGTAATTGTCGAGATATATGGAGATATTTATTTATGGTGGGTCACCTTACCATAGGATCTTTCTGAAACTTTGACACCCCCCCCCCCCAAAAAAAAAATGGGGTGCGAACGTTGATTAAATATATTTTCAAAACGTTTTACGAACCAAAATTTACGAACCAAAATTTACGAACGCAAAAATTGACAATGCATAGTCGTAACTTTGTGGATTATTTGCACGATTTTGTTGAATTTTGGAATGTAAGTGGATCTTACTGATGCGACGTGAAAGATGTCATTAGAAATTTTCTAACTTATCTTCCCTTGGAGAAATAAAGGATCAAATTTTTCAAAAAATTGACAAAATATAGGTCAGATTACCTTGATTTATTTTTTCTCTACTAGCTATGACACTGCTGATTCTTACACAAAAAATGGAGTTTGTAGGTCAATCCGGAAGTGCCACCATCTTGAAATGTGAAATGTCCTTAAGACTTTTTTGATATTTTACTTACAGACAAGGGAATTATATTTTCTGAATCCTAGAAGGAAAGCCGATAAAATGTAGAGCTTAGAATTTTGATTTCTGGCAAATGATGGAAGCCATTTTGAATTGAAAATGAAAAATAGTGAAAAATACACATTAATGGGCTTGAAAACATACACAATAGGTCGTGCCTTAGAGAATCCGTCTCCTATTACCGAAATTATTACATTTCTGGATAGCCCGGATCAGGCACAAATTTTTGGTATTTCAAAATTTCGACTTTGACGTTTTTCGTGCCGACAAAGTTGTTGACAGAGCAATTTCTTTCTTAAGATTATGTCAAGCTTATATCCAAGAATTTAATCTTTGGATCTTTCTAAATCTTAAACCTGTCTCCCAGAATGGATGCTGACTTTCGAATACATATTTCGAAACGCTTTACAAATCCGAAATCACCAAATGTTAATGACGAAAGAATTAACCTACATAGCTGTAACTTTGGAAATATTTGACCTATTTTACATATTCATATTTCTTTGGGTACTTTGAAACATTTACTTTAAATCTGCTATTTTCGAACTTAAAAAATTACGTCATTGACATATTATTTCGGAAGTAAAAACGAATATGAAAACTTCTTTAATATTAGCACGATTTTCATGAAATTTGGAATAAAAGTAGACCTGATTATTTAACTTAAACAATGTTTTTAGAAAAATCTGCATTAACGGCTTGGAAATACTCGGAATAAGCCGCCGTTTCCTGAATTGGTTTCCTGTTTTCGAAGGTTGATTGCACGACATTTTTTTTTATGTTAATTTTTAAAACTTACAAACTTGATCTAAATATTCGAATAGCTGAGATCAATCCGATTCCAAAAATATAAGATTCATTACAAGTTATCTCAGTTTATTGTTCGATATTTTCAACTATTTTCTAATCATTTTCTGATGCTTCTGGGTTTTAAACGTAGACAGATATCCAGATCATAAAGCGATCGCCGTTAATTATATTGATAATTCACCTTTTAACCTAATTCAAGTGGTCTGGGGATATTAGACTGAACCTTGTAAATGTCGTAACCTGGTAGGGGAAAAGTAAATCTCCGATATAAAGACCAATTCAATATGTTATATTCGAACAGTTTCTGACATTTTGGGGGTTTCATGTTTGCGCAATTTTGTCCATAGCATGGTTTTGATTTTGTCTGATATATGGAAACACCTGATGTCCCAGCCAGGTGACTTTGTTCTAGCTCTTTGAACTACAGAAATATCTTTCAAGTTTTAAAATAAAGTAATAAAATGATCCGTATTTTAAACCTCTGGCACTCCCTGGGGAGTCAATTTGATTACAGCAATATAAGTCTCAGTTATTTCCCTTTATTTTCCTTTTTTTTTTGCCCGGGTGCAATGTTACTCACAATAAATACGCATAAATGTCAGCATTTTCCAGCGTTGTTTCACCTTATAGTGGTATTGAACGGAGACCCTGACAAGAATAGCTGTCTAATCGTTCGGATAGGCCGATCAACTGAGGACCCATCTATAAATTGGTGTCCACATTAAAGATCACTCTTCAGTTGGAATTCGATATAAGAATAAAGGTTGCCAGCGCCAGGCAACGAAACATACGCCCACAGCAGCTAAATCGTCCGGGCAGTCAACAAGTTTTTTCAAAGTGATCAAGGGCCATAACTTTGGCAGTAATTATCGGAAATTGCTGAAAATCAATAGGATTCTTTGTCTCATGACCTCAAATACTGTGTATAAATTTGAAGTCAATCGGATATTAACTTTAGCCTCTAGAGCATCCACAAGATTTTTTGAAGTGATCAAGGGCCATAACATCTGGCAGTAATTATCGGAAATCAAACGCTTCTTCATCTTCTGACTGTAAACACTGTGTATAAATTTAAAGTCAATCGGATATTAACTTTGGCCTTTAGAGCGGCCACAAGATTTTTTGAGGTGATCAAGGGCCATAACTCTGGCAGGATTATCGAAAATCGCTGAAAATGAATAGACTTCTTCGTCTCACTGTGTATAAATTTAAAGTCAATCGGATATTAACTTTAGCCTATAGAGCATCCACAAGATTTTTCAAAGTGATCAAGGGCCATAACTCTGGCAGTAATTATCGGAAATCGATGAAAATCAATAGGATTCTTCGCCTCATGACCTTAAACACTGTGTATAAATTTAAAGTTAATCGGATATTAACTTTGAACTCTAGAGCGTCCACAAGATTTTTTGAAGTGATCAAGAGCCATAACTCAGGCAGTAATTATCGGAAATTGCTGAAAAATCAATAGGCTTCTTTATCTCGTGACCTTAAACACTGTGTATAAATTTAAAGTCAATCGGATATTAAGTTTGACCTCTAGAGCGTCCACAAGATTGTTTGTAGTGATCAAGGGCCATAACTCTGTCAGTAATTATCTTCGTCTCATAAATATTAAGTCAATCGGATATTAACTTTAGCCTCTAGAGCGTCCACAAGCAATTGTGTACGCCGGCCGGCCGGACAGACGGGGGCGACGACAATATACGACCACAATTCAATTTGGGTGTATAAAAAGGCCTTAGTGCCGCTGCCCGGGCAAAACTTCCCTCATAGCATTCTGTATAGCGTATGCCTGTCTTAATTAGTCCAGTAGAAGCAGAACAGCAGGATGTTAAAGCCTATTTCATTTCATATTAATAACCGTGCAATTTAGGGTTGTATAATTTTCCAAACGATCATTCCACGACACAAGGGGATCACGTTGGCTAAGTGATTAAGATGCTGGCTTGCTAGCCTGGAGGTTGGGTGTTCGATCCATATTTTAAACTTCAGGAACGGGGAGTCAATTCGATTACAGCAATACAAGTCTCAATTATTTACCTTTATTTTCCAGATTTTTTTGCCCGGGTGCACTGTTACTCAATATATATACCTATATAACTTCGAGTTTTGATCGATTTTAATAATTCCTTTTCCTTGAGACTCTTTATATAACCCATGACATGTGACAGGGGGGGGGGGGGCGAACGTTTATTAAATATATTTTCAAAACGTTTTACGAATTCGAAATTTACGAACGAAAAAATTGACAATGCATAGTCGTAATTTTGTGCATTATTGACCTATTTTAATAATTCTTTTTTATTTGAGTACCTTGAAAAAAATCATTTTCATCTGCATTTTCATATTTTAGAATTTCGAAAATTCTTCACTGTGATTTCGACCCAGAAGTTGCGATCAACTTGACAACTCCTTTAACATTTGCACTATTTTGTTGAATTTTGGAATGAAAGTAGATCTTACGGATGCGACGTGAAAGATGTCATTAGAAATTTTCAAAACTTATCTCCCCTTGGAGAAATAATGGATCAAAATTTTCCAAAAAAATCGACGAAATATAGGTTAGATTATCTTGAATTATTTTTCCTGTACTAGCTACGACACTACAGATTTGTACACAAAAATGAAGTTTGTAGCTCAACCCGGAAGTGCCACCATCTTGAAATGTGAAATATCCTTAAGGCTTTTTTCATTTTTTACTTACAGACAAGGGAATTATATTTTCCGAATCCTTGAAGGAATACCCATCAAATGTAGGGCTTAGAATTTTTATTTCTGGCAAATGATGGACGCCATTTTGAATTGAAAATGAAAAATAGTGAAAAATACACATTAATGGGCTTGAAAACATACACAATAGGTCGTGGTTTAAAGACTCCGTCTCCTATTACCGAAATTATTACATTTCTGGATAGCCCGGCTAAGGCATGAATTTTTGGTATTTCTTCAAAATTTCGAATTTTCAATTTGAAGTTTTTCGTGCCGACAAAGTTGTTTACAGGACAATTTCGTTCTTAAGATTCTGACAGGCTTATATCCAAGAATCTAATCTTTGGATCTTTCTAAATCTTTAACCTGTCTCCCAGAATGGATGTTGATTTTGGAATACATATTTTTTCGAAACGCTTTACAAATCCAAAATTCCCAAATGTTAATGACAAAACAACAATTAACCTACATAGCTGAATATTTGACCTATTTTACATATATGTATTTCTTTGGGTACTTTTAAACATTTACTTTAAATCTGCTATTTTCGAACCTCAAGAATTACGTCATTGACATATTATTTTGGAAGTAAAGATAGGTTGCCAGGCAACGAAACATACGCCCACAGCAGCTATATCGTCCGGGCAGTCAACAAGAGTTGTCGCATATTTCACTTTTTTGGTAATGAAAAATTTATAATACATTAAAATCATTAAGTCATGAAAATCAATAGGATTCTTCGCCTCATGACCTTAAACACTGTGTATAAATTTAAAGTTAATCGGATATTAACTTTGAACTCTAGAGCGTCCACAAGATTTTTTGAAGTGATCAAGAGCCATAACTTTGGCAGTAATTATCCGAAATCGTTGAAAATCAATAGGCTTCTTTGTCTCATGACCTTAAACACTGTGCATAAATTTAAAGTCAATCGGATATTAACTTTGACCTCTAGAGCGTCCACAAGATTTTTTTAAAGTGATCAAGGACCATAACTCTGGCAGTAATTATCGAAAATCGCTGAAAATCAAAAGACTTCTTCGTCTCATGAGTCAATCGGATATTAACTTTAGCCTATAGAGGGTCCACAAGCAATTTTCAAAATTTTCTAAAAAATTTATTTCTAGGAATTTTTTAAATTCTGCAGTTTGGTTTTCTCTCGGGAAAATGGTTGGTGGCTAGTGCTTAAATGTAAAACCAAATTTGTACGCGTAGCGGATATGCGTCAAATCTTTAACGTGGACGCAAATTGAAAATCGGCCATAATTCTGCTAATTCTCAACAGATGTTTCTCTTATTTACATTTTTGGATAGCTGAAGACATTTCTGAACAGATAGCAGTTCAAAAACGTCGAATTTAGAAACTTTGTCGCTTTCATTTTTTTTTCGGTGTAAATTGGAAAATTTTCAAAATTTTCTAAAATTTTTATTTTTAGAAATTTTGTTTAAAATTCTGATTACATTTCAGGAAGTTACGGTCCGTTATGCGCGAATGTCGAAAGGAACAGAGATCTTTGGGTTATAAACTTACATTTCAAGTTTCAACAAAATCGGATAGAAATTGTGACCTCTATAGGGTCCACAACCTTGATATACCATATTTTTACGCTATTTGAGAACGAACGGAATGAAAAATATTGTTTAAGAGACAATTTTTGTTATTTTTCAAAATTTTCAAATTTGACCTACATTTTTGGATACCTGAAGACCATCCGATTCCAGAAATATAAGTTTCATTCCGAGTTATCGCCCTTTATTTTTTGAATTTTCTGCCCATTTCCCAACCCTTATATTTTTTGGAAAGGATATATCGATATTTCTGAAAGCCCTGGAACATAAAGCCATATAGTCAGACCGCTTGATAAAGCCATTTCAACAACGGTCCGGAAACCGGAAGTAGTCGAAATAATGCTCGATATTTTAAAAAAAGGGCAAAAAATGGGGGCTTTTGGGAAAAACGGGATTTCTCCGTCCAATTTCAACTGATTAAACAAATTAATGTATCGTTGGGTAGCACGATGATTGGACTGTCGTATGATACCAAATTTATAAGGATACTATGACAAGGCAGAAAACTATGGCACGCTGAAAATCAAGTATTTTCTGATTTGGTGCGTTTTTGGACGTCTTTATCTCGAAAACTGCTCCAAGGATTTTTCTTAAACTTTCTCTATCGAGAGTTCTTTCGGTAGTCTTGTGCATGAAACCATCCAATAAGAATTTGATACGTCTGGAATAGGATAAAAAAAGGGACTGAAAATTGAAAAAAGTCGAAAAATCGTGAAATTTTGGAAAATTCTCTATCATTTGTTTATTTTAAAAAATTTTCAAAAAAAAGTTATAAATTGAAAAACCTGACCAAATAGCGATTCTAACCATGTATAATATGTAGTCAGTTATTGAAATTTTATTTTCGATATTTTGACATTTTTGCAACTTCTGAACATAAGATTTCTCAGGGGGATTTTATCTGATCGGTTAATTTAGTATATCATTATAAAGCCCTGTGCCCATTCAAGTTCCAAAACCGGATGTTAAAACTACCCGACAACTATTCGCATACCGGAAGTAGTTTAAAAAACAAAAAAAAAAGGTAAATTTTTTTTTTTAAAAATGGCGCTCTTGTTAAAACTCAAAATCTCCGTCAGATATTAGCGGACCAAAACAATTAAAGTGTCGTCGGATAGTCCCATGAATAGACTATCTTATGACATCTAAATGATACGAATTCGATGGTTAGGAAATAAATTATGGTACGCGGAAAATCTAGTATTTTCCGTTTTGGTGCATTCTGGGACGCCTTTTTCTCGAAAACAACGCCAACGATTTTTCTTAAACTTTTCTAGGGTGTGAATCCAAAAATAAAATATAAGTGGTCAAAAATGGCCTCAATCTTTGAAAAAAGTTGAAAAATAGTGAAATTATTGAAAATGCTCTTTTATTTATCTTTTTTTCGAAAACTACTCAATGGATGTTTCTGAAACTTCTGGCACAGGTAGTTAAGTATCTATACAACTTGTTAAAGCTATCCCGACAATGATCCAAAAACCGGAAGTAGTCGAAAAAATATCCGATATTTTGAAAGAAAATGAAGATTTTTGCCAAAAACGTGATTTCACCTTTGGATTTCACCGAATCTAAACAAATAAAGTCTCATTGGATAGCCCGAATAATGAAAGTTCTTATGACATCCAAATGATACAAATTCGATGCGAAAGGCAATAGATTGTGGGACGCTGAAAATCTAGAATTTTCCTTTTTAGAGCCTATTCAGACGCTTTTATCACGAAAACTACTCTAAATTTGTTTCTTAAACTTCGGTTACTTAGTGTCCTAACGGTGGTTTAGGGTGTGAATGCAAATCTAAAAGGGTCAATATAGCATAAACGGTCCAAAAAGGGCCCAAATCTTTGAAAAAAAGTCGAAAAATCGCTATATGATTCATATTAATGATTACGCTTGTAACGGTATAACAGAGGTAACCACTCCTAACAAATTGGACTCAGACTAGCAATTATTTGCTAAATATCGTTACATATCCGATATTTTGAGAGAAAAAACAGTAAAAGATTGGTACTCGGGCGAAAATCGAGATTTCTCCGTCGGGTGTCATTGAATCAAAACAAGTAAATTATCGTTTGGTAACTGATGTGGCTAGATGGATGCAGAACACTATTAATTTTGCATATCTCGATAGTGCCGGTTATTTTTAGATATTTCTCCCTCCTTTTATGGCATATTGTTTGCCTATCTGTATTGACATTTTGGTGTAGAATTGATGAAGAGGTATTGAACATCTATGTTCTGTCTGATTTGGTGTACGTCTCGTTTCTTTTTTGCCATTTTGATTGCCTATCTGTATTGACATTTGGTTGTAGAATTGATGAAGAGGTATTGAATTTCTATTTTCTGCCTGGTTTGAGACTTTTATGGCCTAATAATACACCAAGTCGAGAAGCATTGTTTTGTTTTTGCACTAACACGGTCATGATATTCTGTCCCCAGTCTGCTATGAATATCAGTGAATTGAAATTTTGGTGGTCAACCCTTATACAAATTCAGTACTCTGATGATCCCATAATGTCATACTAGCTGTGCTGTAAAGGGTAGTTCTCGACAAAATTTAGGGAATGGGCTACTGCATGTAGAACACCAGTGATTCAACATCGGAGAAATTAATAGTGGTCTGCCTCTAAATATATTGGATAATCAACCATCTAAAAAAAACAACTCCCGGTTAGGCATGGGCAAGGGAACTTTTCGTGAAATATTGACAACCGTCCAAAACCCCTCCTGTACGTTGAAGATTTGGGGGTTGTGGATGTCGGAGACTACGCGACTTGATGCAATGACAGACCATTGTTATTTCACGTGTTTAACATCTATCGACACAAAATAGGTCATTTTGGGCATAACTTATGGTTAAACTTCATTTCAATAATATGCTTGTGCATTGGGGTCTTTACCAGTGGGGGGGGGGGGGGAACCAGATGACCCTATGCCCTGGTCACGTACAGCAGGGTTTTGGATTTCGCAGCAGTTTGACTTCGTGACAGAAACTTTCGCAGTGGGAGGAAACCCAGGAGATTGGACAGGCACTAGTCCTTGTCATGTATAATCTATGACACATCCACACCAATCGATTCAATGATAAACCTGATGATGGAATACGGACGAGTTAACCATTTGGTCACCCCACCCCTCCTTAAAATATGTGACTGGCACCCCCACAACTGCTTAGGTAGAAAATGACATCAAAGTGGTGCACATTACCAGAAATAGATAATCAATTTAGAAAATTGTGGTATGAACGATTTTTGCCCGGACAGCAGCGCTATAGGGAACTTATTTAGTATTCCAATTGTTTTGGGTTGTGTTTTACGTGCAACAAATGCGTACATAGGACCTAGGTTTCTCATCCCCTCTGACTATATGTTGTCCTTTGTCAGGCCATCCATCATCCTTACACTTTTCACAAGGGAAGAACCAAGCTGGGAAATCTGATAATTTCTCGACTAATATGGGGATTGACTATTGGATCTAGAGGTTAGCGAGTTGTGGTCTAGGGTGTGCATCCAAATGTAAAAGACTTGAAATGATATAAATGGTCCAAAAAGAGCCTCAAACTTTGAAAAAAATTGAAAAATCGTTAAATTACTGAAAATGCTCTTCTATTTTTCTTTTTATTCAAAATTGCTCAATGGATGTTTCTGAATCTTCTGGTACAGGAATTTAAAGGCCAACGCCACGTTTTAAAACTATCCTGAAATTGATACGTAAACCGGAAGTAGTTGATACGATATCCGATATTTTGAAAAAATGCGTAAAAATAAAGATTTATGCCAAAAACGCAATTTCTCCGTTTGATATTACCAGATCAAAAGAGCTAAAGTATCGTTCGATAGCTCAGTGAATGGACTTTCGTATGCTTTCTTCGGGTCTGTTACCTGAAAGCCGATTCAGTACTGCCATGCAGGTCTAGTTCGAAAAATTGTCCGATATTTTGAAGAAAACGCAAAAAATGGGTGCTTTTGGGAAAAACGTGATTTCTCCACCCGATATCAACGGATTAAAGAAATTAAGGTATCGGTGGGTAGCCCGGGGAATTGACTATCATATGATACCAATTTCACATGAATCCTATGAGAGGGTAGCAAAATATGACATGCCGAAAATCAAGTATTTTCTGATTTGGAGCGTTTTTGGACGCCTATATTTTTGATTTTCGATTAATCTTCGAAGATATTAGGCGCTAAATTTTGAAAATTTAAATTTTGACAAAAAACTTTTTTATTTATTAATATTTTTTTATGGCGCTCTACCTATAATTAAAGGGTCATGTAATTTGAGCAAAAACATGAAAAATTTTTGTATCGATAATTCACCTTGGCCGCTATTGGCTAATTCAGTTTATGGGTTCTAGGTTAATTATTTATTGCTCAATTTGTATAAAACAAAGTTCATATGCTCAATGGTGCAAAGTCTCAACTTTTTTATTACCGATAAAGCTTTCTGTCAGCAGCGGAAATGACGTAATTTTGACCAAAACTACAATTTTGGCGGTTAGGTACGTCTTTTCGAAAGCAAATATTATTTTTTTAAAATAAGTAAAAAGTAAGAAGTTGCGCCATGTAAAGGCGCAAAAAAAGTCGGAAGCCGTTTTTTAAATTTTTATTTCATTTTTGCGCCATTTCGGTTTAAAGGTGAAAAACGGTGTAAAATTGAGCTATTTACAACCCATTCAGGCGTTTCATATTTTAAATATTTCTTTTTGACTTTTATAAACTTGTAGCATTAATTCATACGAAGAGAATCTATCTCAAAATTAGTTTGTAATATGAGCAGTTGCCGAGAAATGGTCAATTTTGCAAGTGTCACTTTTTACGCTATTTTGCCTGTAAAAGAGTCAATTATTATTGGATTATCATAAAAGTGATACCATTTGATGCGTAATGTCAATTGTAACTAGGTCAAACCAATTTAATATTTTCAATATCATCGGAAATGACGTAATTTGGGCAAAAACTATATTTATAGCTTTCGAAACAAATAATTTATTCAGGTGAGTCGTATTTGTTATTTGTTTAAAATTTGGATATTTGATTCCAATCAACTAATCGCGGAGAAATAGGCGATTTTCAACAGGTCACTTTTCAAGGTTTTTGGTCCATAAAAGTGTCAATTATTATTCGATTTTCATAAAATTTTCACTGTGTGATACCTAATGCCATTTATGATTTCATACAAGTAATTTAAGATTTTCATTATCACCGGAAGTAACGTCATTTTGGCGAAAACTGTATTTTTAGCCTCCAAAGCAGATATTTTATTCAAATGCGTCTGATTTGTAAAGTATTTAAAATTATGATATTTGATTCCAGTCAATGCATAGATTGATCCCAAACGATCATACAGATACCAAAATATGGTTTCTAACTTGTACGGTTGCAGAGAAATAGACGATTTTCTACAAGTCACTTTTTAAGGTTTTTGGTCTATAAAAGTGGCAATTATTATTCGATTTACATAAAATTTTCACCATGTGATGCCTTATGCCATTTCTGATTTCATAAAACTAATTGAACATTTTCATTATCACCGGAAGTACTGTACACTTACATGTAACTAATTTATAAAACTAATTTAGAATTTTCATTATCACCGCAAGTAATGTAATTTTGTCAGGATCACTTACATGTAACAAATGTATACAATGAATTGACATTGCTGGATTTGGCTGATTCTGCTTCCATTTTATTTGATGCGTGCAAAGTTTGTGCATATCTATTTATCGGTTCAATTGGTACTGGAAGCGATGAGTTCAAGGGTAACATGGCACCAAAAGTGACATAAGTTCAATGGTAACATGGCACCAGTGAAACCCGTCATTACTGCTTCGCAGTTCTAGTTATTATTATTATTATTTATCCCGGGAGCCTATTTCTCCATGATCGAAAACAGATATCGATCTGGAACCAAATATTCTATTGGGAAACCAGGTGGTGGCTACTCCTTAAAACAATTTTGAAACTTCTGCGCATACCGGAAGTGACCGAACTTTGTACTTTTTCGCGATATTGAAAATTGGCCGTGGTTTCGTCAATTCTTTATCTATTTTCAAACAAATGACATTTTCGGAAACCCGGAATCTTTTCCGAGATAATGGCTATCTCACATTTTTCAATTTCGAACATTCATCTATGCCTTTTGTCGTTCGAATTTTGAAAATACGTTGTTTACGAGACAATTTTTGTTATTTTTCAAAATTTTCAAATTTGACCTACATTTTTGGATACCTGAAGACCATCCGATTCCAGAAATATAAGTTTCATTCCGAGTTATCGCACTTTATTTTTCGATTTTTTTCGAATTTTGGGCCCATTCCCGAACTCTTATATTTTTTTGAAAGGATTAATCGATGTTTCTGAAAGTCCTGAAACATAAAGCCATATGGTCATTCTGATTTGTAAAGCAATTTCAAAAACGATCCGTAAACCGGAAGTAGTTGAAATAATGTCGGGAATTTTGAAAAAAATGTTAAAAATGAGTGCTTTTCAGAAAAACGCGATTTCTCCGCCCGATATCAACGGATATAACAAATTAAGGTATCGGTGAGTGGCTCGGGGAATGGACTGTCGTATGATGCCCGATTTATATGGATACTATGAAAAGGCAGCAAAATATGGTATGCTGAAAATCAAGTATTTTCTGATTGGGAGCGTTTTTGAACGCCTGTATCTCGAAAACTTAACCGCACCTTTTTTTTTTAACTTTCTCTATCGAGAGTCCATTCGATAGTCTTGTGAATTATGCCATCCAATAAGACTTTGATATGTCTGGAATACGATAAAAAAGGGACTGAAAATCGAAAAAAGTCGAAAAATCGTGAAATTTTGCAAAATGCTCTATTTACTTTATTATTTAAGCAAATTTTTACAAAAAGATTACAGATTCAGATAGCTGACCTAATTACGATTCTAACGATGTATAATATGTATTGAGTTATTGAAATTTAATTTTCGATATTTTGACATTTTTGCATTTTTGTCACCTTTGAACATAGGATTTCTCAGGGTCATTTTATCTGATCAGATAACGTAATATATCATTACAGAGCCCTGTCGCTATTTAATTGCCCAAACTGGTTATTAAAACTATTCCGACAATAATCTCCATACCGGAAGTATTCAAATAATGAAAAAAAAGGTTAAAAAATTGTCGCTCTTGCGAAAAGCTGGATTTCTCGGTCAGATATTACCGGACCAAAAGAAGTAAAGTGTTTTTGTATAGCCCCATTAATGGACTATTATATGGCATCTCAATGGTACAATTTCGATGGTTAGAAAATAAATTGTGGTACGCCGAAAATCTAGTATTTTCCGTTTTTGGAACCTTTTTAGACGTCTTTTTCTCGAAAACGACAACTCCGATTTTCCTGAAACTTTTTTAACGCAGAGTCCTATGGGTGGGTTATGGCGTGAATCCAACAATAAAAGCATTGAAATAACATAAGTTGTCCAAAAAGAGCCTCAATCTTGGAAAAAAGTTGAAAAATCCTTAGATTACTGAAAATGATCTTCTAATTTTGTTTCTTTGGAAAACAGCTGAATGGATTATTCTGAAACTTCTTGTACAGAAGGTAAGGTAACCAAACAACTTGTTACAGCTATCCCGACAATGATCCAAAAAACGGAAGTAGTCGAAAAAATTTCGGATATTTAGAGAAAAAAAAACGTAAAAAATAAAAAAATGGAGATCTTGCGAAAAAAGTTATTACTACGCCAGATTTCACTGAATCAAAACAACTAAAGTGTCATTGGATAGTTCGAACAATGGACAATCTTATGAGATCTAAATGGAAAAAATTCGCGGGTTAGGCAATATATAATGGAACGCTGAAAATCTATTATTTTCCTTTTTGAAGCCTATTCAGACGCTTTTATTTCGAAAACTGCTCATATTTCCTTTCTTAAACTTCTGTTACTTGCAGTCCTAACGGTGGTCTATGGTGTGAATCCAAATTTAAAAGCCTCAATTTAGTATAAATGGTCCAAAAGGGCCACCATCTTTGAAAAGAAGTCGAAAAATCGTTATATCTGTAAATCTGCTTCTAATGGTACAAGGGAGGTAAAACTGTCCAATGGATCTTTCTGAAACTTCTAGTACAGGAAATTAAGTTCCCATACCACTTGTTAAATCTATCCCGATAATGATCCGTAAACAGGAAGTAGTCAAATAAATATTCGATATTTAAAAAAAAAAAAGACAGTAAAACAAATTGGTGCTCTTGCAACAATCGGGATTTCACCGTCGGGTGAGACCGGATCAAAACATCTAAAGTATCGTTTGGTAGCTCGATAAATGGGCGATTGTATGACACACTTCCTGTCTGATTCCTGAAAGCCGGTTCAGTGCTGCTTGCAGGTCTAGTTATTATTAGGCTTTCAGACTTTTGTCTGAAAGCCTATTGTGATTACTAAAATTATTATTATTTATTAGGCTTTAAGCCTATTGAGATTACTAAAATTATTATTTATATTTTTTTTTTTTCGCGGGAGCCTATTTCTCAGTGCCTGTAACAGATACCGATATGGGACCTAATTTTCTATCGGGAAACCATGTGGTGGCTACTTGATAAACTATTTTTGAAACTTCTGCGCAGACCGGAAGTGGCCGAATTTCGTGCGGTGCATAAAAATTAAAAAACGGCCGTAGCTTCGTCAATTCTGTACCTATTTTCATACAAATGACATTTTCAGAAACCCTGAGTCTTTTCCCGAACGATAGCAGTTAAAAATTTCGAAATTTCGAAACTTCGTCGCTGACTTCTAGCGTTCGAAAAATGAAAAATATTGTTTAAGAGACAATTTTTGTTATTTTTCAAAATTTTCAAATTTGACCTACATTTTTGGATACCTGAAGACCATCCGATTCTAGAAATATAAGTTTCATTCCGAGTTATCACCCTTTATTTTTCGATTTTTTTCGAATTTTCTGCCCATTTCCCAATCCTTATATTTTTTGGAAAGGATAAATCGATATTTCTGGAAGTCCTGGAACATAAAGCTATATAGTCAGACCGCTTGATAAAGCAATTTCAAAAACGGTCCGGAAACTGGAAGTAGTCGAAATAATGTCCGATATTTCGAAAAAACACAAAAAATTGATGTTTTGGGGAAAAACTCGATTTCTGTGTCCAATATCAACGGATTAAACAAAGTAAGCTTTCGTTGAGTGGCCCGGGAAATGGACTGTCGTATGATGCCCAATTTATACAGATAGTATGACCAAGCAGCAAAATATGACATGCTGAAAATCAAGTATTTTCTGATTTGGAGCGTTTTTGGGCGCCTGTTTCTCGAAAACTGTTTCAAGGATTTTTCTTAAACTTTCCCTATTGAGAGTCCCTCCGGTAGTCTTGTGCATGAATCCATCCAATAAGACATTGAAACATCTGGAATAGGTAAAATAACGTACTGAAAATCGAAAAAAGTTGAAAAATCGTGAAAATTCTCTATTACTTTATTATTTAAACAAATTTTTACAAAAAAGTTACACATTCAGATAGCTGACCTAGTTACGATTCTAACGATGTATAATATGTATTGAAATATTTAAATTTAATTTTCGATATATTGACATTTTTGCATTTTTGGCACTATTGAACATAGGATTTCCAAGGGGCATTTTATCTGATCAGACAATGTAATATATCATTACATAGCCCTGTGGCTATTTGATAAGCCAATCCAGTTATCAAAACTATCCCGACAACAATCTCCATACCGGACGTAATCAAAAAATGAAGAAAAAGGTTAAAGAAAATTAGCGCTCTTGCGAAAAACTTGATTTCTCCATCAGATCTTAGCGGACCAAAAGAACTAAAGTGTCGCTGGATAGCCCCATCAATGGCCTTTTTCTCAAACACAACAACTACGGATTTTCTTAAACTTTTTTTACTCAGAGTCCTATGGGTGGACTATGGCGTGAGTCCAAAAATAAAAGCATTGAAATAATATAAGTTGTCGAAAAAGAGCCTAAATCTTGTAAAAAAGTTGAAAAATCCTTAAATTACTGAAAATACTCTACCATTTTTCTTTCTTTGGAAAACAGCTGAATGGATTTTTCTGAAACTTCTTGTACAGAAGGTAAGGTAATCAAACAACTTGTTAAAATTATCCCGACAATGATCCAAAAACCAGAAGTAGTCAAAAAAATATCCGATATCTTGAGAAAAAAAACATAAAAAGTAAAAAAAATGTGATCTTGCGAAAAAAGTGATTACTACGTAAGATTTCAAAACAACTAAAGTGTCATTGGATAGCCCGAACAATGGACGATCGTATGAAATCTAAATGGTAAAAATTCGCTGATTAGGCAATATATACTATTCAAAAAAAGTAGGGGATATTTGATTTTGGGGGCATAATACTAAAATATGCAAATGACTACGAAAAAAGTCACTATAGAACCTAACAGAAGAAACATTTCCAGTTACATGTGACGCCCAAACGCACCAATAGCTACCGCATGGAATGCAGGTGATGCTTGGGATCATCATGGGGGTCCAACCCAAGATTTGCACGACTCTGACTTTGAATGTTACAGTCATTGTGGCATTGAATTCCAGGGTGGAAACATCAGTTTAATTGTTTTAGTGACCAGAAAACAAATTTTGATATGCGTCGGCTTACCCAAAATGAAAGGTTACGTGCCCTTGGCATGCTACAGATCGGCACAACACAGGCGGTTGTGGCGCGGACGATGAATGTTTCTCAGTCTGTCATAAGCAGGCTATGGTCCAGATACCGTGATACACAATCTGTACAGGACAGACCACGCTCAGGTCGACCAAGGGCGACAACTCAAGCCCAGGATCGATTTATCCGTACCTTGGCCTTGAGAAATCGTGTCATCACAGCAAATCAGATCAGCGCTCGTCTTCAAACAGACACTGGTGTGAGAGTGAGTGGCCAGACGATTCGGAATCGACTGCATAGGGGTCACCTTCGCGCCCGACGTTCTCGCGTGATCCCTTGTTTGAGAGATCATCACATTCAGGCAAGACGTCGTTGGTGTAGGGATCGTCAACACTGGGATAATCGATGCTGGAGCAATGTGATGTTTTCAGATGAGTCAAGGTTCACTGTTGATTTTTTGGACAGACGTAGGAGGGTGTGGCGTCGTCGAAACGAGCGCTTCCAAGACGTTAACGTCATCAGACATGATCGATTTGGGGGTGGTTCTGTTATGGTGTGGGGAGGCATCACTGTTGCTGGAAGAACGGCTTTACATGTTGTTGCAGGGCGTGTTACAGGCCAGTACTACCGGGACAACATCTTGGCAGTCCATGTTGTGCCGTTCGCACGACGTCATGGCCGCCGTTTCATCTTCCAGGATGACAACGCAAGATGTCACAGGGCCAGGATCGTTACAGGTTACCTCCAACAACAGAACATCACCACATTACCTTGGCCAGCACTGAGTCCCGACCTCTCCCCCATCGAGCATGTCTGGGACATGCTTGGACAGAGGTTACGTCAACGTCAACAACTTCCTGCCAATGTCCAAGAACTTGCTGCTGCGTTGCAACAGGAATGGGACAATCTGGACCAAAATGACCTTAGACGTCTCATTAGGAGTATGCCACGTCGGATCAATGCTTGTTTGGCAAACAGAGGAGGATTTACCCGTTACTGACTTGGTTGTGATGCTGTGGTAACTTTGCTGTTTGACCCCGGGTATCATTTTACCCTTATAATGGTCAGTCTGTGCCTTACTTAGTCTAACGATCATTTGGAATAAATCGATGAATGTGAACTTCATTTCATTTTGTCATTTGTTTCTTCGTCAGTTTCATTAGGTGACTTTAATAACACTTAAAAATCAAATATCCCCTACTTTTTTTGAATAGTATATATATAATGGGACGCTGAAAATCTAGTATTTTCATTTTTGGGGGCTATTCAGATGTTTTCATCTGAAAACTTCTCTTTTTTCCTTTACCTAGTTTCTGTCGAGTGGACGGTAAACCCCATTTCTATCTCAATATCTCGGTAGTGCCGGTTAATTTGAGATATATTTTGTCTCCCTCCTTTTCAGCCATTTTGCTTGCCTATCTGAATTGTCATTTTGGTGTAGAATTGATGACTAGGTATTGAATTTCTATTTTCTGCCTGGTTAATTTTGGTGGTGAACCCTAATACAGATTGCTGGGAGTTGTTGGTGTTACTTAAGAGTCATAATGGTGGTCTAGGGTGTGAATCCAAATTTAAAAGCCTCAATATAGTATAAATGTTCCAAAAAGGGCCCCAATCTTTGAAAAAAAATTGAAAAATCGTTATATATATTTGTAACTCTACTATAAGAGTATAAGGGAGGTAACTATCTCTAAGAATGGTGGAATCAGGCTACCAATTATTGGCTAAAAATCGTTAAATATCTGGTAATTGATGTTTCTGAAACTTCTTGAACAGGAAGTTAGGTGCCATCGCCATGTGTTAAAACTATCCCGAAAATGATGCTTAAACCGGAAATAGTTGATAAAACATCGGATATTTTGAAAAAAATATAAAAAAAAAGATTTTTGTCAAAAGCGCGATTTCTCCGTTGGATATTACCAGATCAAAAGAGCTAAAGTATCGTTCGATAGCTCAGTGAATGGACTTTCGTATTCGAATGCTTCCTTCGATTCTTTCATATCTCAGTCCAACCTCGTGGGTTTTCTCGAGGTCCTCGGGTTTCCTCCCACTATTAAAGACCCCTACGCGCAAGCGAATTATTGAAATAAAATTAAACCATATGTTAGTCCCGAAATGACCTAGTTTGTGTCGAGTGGACGTTAAATCCCATCTCTCTCTCTCTCTCTGAATATCTCGGTAGTGCCGGTTATTTTGAGATATATTTTGTCTCCCTCCTTTTCAGGCATTTTGCTTGCCTATCTGAATTGTGATTTTGGTGTAGAATTGATGACGAGGTATTGATTTCTATTTTTTGCCTGGTTTGGTGTCCGATTGAGATTGAGACTTTTATGGCTGAAGAATACGAGTAAAGAGGTTTTGTTTTTGCAATAACACTGTCATGATATTCTGATCCCAGTCTGCTATGAATTTCAGTTAATTGAACTTTGGTGGTCAACCCTCATACAGATTGCTGGAGGTTGTGGGTGTCGGAGACAACGCGACTTTATGCAATTACAGACCCTTGTTATATCAGGTGCTTAATAGTACATTGTGAAAATCAATTTCTTATTCTGACTTTGCTGATGAAGAAATGTGGTTTAACATCCTTTGGCATTATGGTTAAATTTTATTTCAATAATATACTTGTGTGTTTGGGTATGTAGCAGTGGGAGGAAACCAGGAAAAAATTACAAGGTCTTTAGCAGTGGGAGGAAACCAGAGGACCTGTAGAAAAACTACAAGGTGGACAGGCAACCCTACGCCCTGAACACTAAAACAGGGGTGTAAACCATAGCAGTTTCACTGTATGACAGAACCTTTTGCAGTGGGAGGAAATCCACAAGGTAGGACAGGCCCTAGTCCTTGTCATTTACAATCAATGACTCGCATCCACAGCGTTAATCATTTGGTCAAACATCATCCTTAAACCTTTCAGAAGAACCAAGCTGGAAAATTTGAATATTTCTTGACTAAGTGGGGATTGAATATTGGACCTACAGGTTAGCAAGTTACAAGAAGGGCTACCAAAAGGAATGCCTACTAAGAATATTTTAATTTTTGGAGCCTATTCAGACGCTTTTATCTCGAAAACCTCTCTTCTTTCCTTTCTTAAACTTCTGTTACTTAGAGTCCTAACGGTGGTCTATGGTGTGAATCCAAATTTAAAAGCCTCAATATATTATAAATGGTCCAAAAGGGCCACAATCTTTGAAAAAAGTCGAAAAATCGTTATATCTGCAGTAAATCTGCTTCTAGTGGTATAAGGGAGGTAAAACTGTCCAATGGATCTTTCTGAAACTTCTGGTACAGGAAGTTAAGTTCCCATACCACTTGTTAAATCTATCCCGATAATGATCCGTAAACAGGAAGTAGTCAAAAAAACATTCGATATTTAAAAAAAAAGACAGTAAAAAAAATCGGTGCTCTTGCAACAATCGGGATTTCACCGTCGGATGTGACCGGATCAAAACATCTAAAGTATCGTTTGGTAGCTCGATAAATGGGCTATTGTATGACACACTTCCTGTCTGATTCCTGACATCTAACGATGTATAATATGTATTGAGTTATTGACATTTAATTTTCGATATTTTGACATTTTTGGCACCTTTGAACATATCTGATCAGATAATGTAATATATCATTACAGAGCCCTGCCGTTATTTAATTGCCCAAACTGGTTATTAAAACTATTCCGACAATAATCTCCATACCGGAAGTATTCAAAAAATGAAAAAAAAAGGTTAAAAAATTGTCGCTCTTGCGAAAAGCTGGATTTCTCGGTCAGATATTACCAGATCAAAAGAGGTAAAGTGTCTTTGGATAGCCCCATTAATGGACTATTATATGGCATCTCAATGGTACGATTTCGATGGTTAGAAAATAAATTGTGGTACGCCGAAAATCTAGTATTTTCCGTTTTTGGAGCCTTTTTAGACGTCTTTTTCTCGAAAACGACAACTCTGATTTTTCTGAAACTTTTTTAACGCAGAGTCCTATGGGTGGGCTATGGCGTGAGTCCAACAATAAAAGCATTGAAATAAGATAAGTTGTCCAAAAAGAGCCTCAATCTTGGAAAAAAGTTGAAAAATCATTAGATTACTGAAAATGATCTTCTAATTTTCTTTCAGACGCTTTTATCTCGAAAACTTCTCTTATTTCCTTTCTTATAGTATAAATGGTCCAAAAGGGCCACAGTAAAAAAATCGGTGCTCTTGCAACAATCGGTATTTAACGGTCGGGAGTGACCGGATCAAAACATCTAAAGTATCGTTTGGTTACTCGATAAATGGGCTATTGTATGACACACTTCCTGTCTGATTCCCATGTACTCACAGAAATACAGTCCACCGCTGACAGTTCGAGACTACCACTGAAGCGTGCACATTCGCCGTGCCGAGACCAACTTTCTGACAGTATGATACTATAAATAGCCATGGCACGTGCAATTCTCTACAAATCTATCAACTATTACAGCCGTAAAAAATTTATTGTTGACGATTTTGAATAGCAGTAAAATTAAGCTTCTTGGTTATTACAGCAGATTTAGAAATTACGTTCGTTTCATTTTTTAAATCGCTTTATCATTAACTGTACCGTTAAGAGCGGCATCTTTTGGTTTAGTACAAATAATATCTCTGAATCACTCGGGTTAGACAGGAACATGATACTAGCAATAGTTTCATTTTACTTTTACAAGCTTCTTAAAACAATTGTTGAGCTACCTTAACGTGCTTATTTCTAAATTCAATTTCTTGTTCTAGCTTTCTGTTATGTTTCGTAAAAAAGTAGTCTTGATTATCCCGACCTGTCAATCAGACGTAGAATGGTCGATAGACTGGTTAAGCGAGACTAATTTCAAAACACGGGCACGTAACCTATCTTTTACTCAAAAGTGTCTGGATGTTATGGACGACTCTTGGAACCAGTTTTCAGTCTATTATTTATAGATAATTAATGGTCATAGCTTATTAAGTACAACATGATCGTTTATTTAGTGACTATAATTGTGTGAAACTGATTTGAGGCTTGGCATATATATAAATATTGTGGCGTAATTGTCGAGATATATGGAGATATTTATTTATGGTGGGTCACCCTACTTTGAGTACCTTGAGACAATTACTTCAAATCTGAAGATTCAGATTTTCGAATTTCGAAAATTCGTCGCTGTGATTTCGAACCCGTATTTATGACCAATTTGACAACTTCTTTAATAGTTGTATGATTTTCATGAAATTTAGCATATAAGTAGATCTTACCGATCCGACTTCAAAAATATGATTAGAAATTTGCTAAATTATCTCCCCTTAATGAAATTAAGGATCAAAATTTTCAAAAAAATCATCGAAATATAGGTCAGAATGACCTAATTTTTTTTTTCGATACTAGACAAGTAATTACTGATTCATATACAAAATATGGAGTTTGTCGATCGAACCGGAAATGCCACCATCTTGAAACGCGAAAAGTCTTAATAACTTTTGCGATATTGCACTTACAGACATGGGAGTTATATTTTCTGAATCCCTGAAGGAATGCCTAAAAAATCGACATTTACGGTCTTCTAAACAAACACAATAAGGCATAGTATGTTCAATACGTCTCCTATTTCTAAAATTAATACATTTGAGGATAGCCGGGATACGGGTCGAATGTTTGGTATTTGAATATTTCAAAAATTCGAATTTCGCCTTTGATGTTTTCCGTGCCGACAAGGTTGTTTTCGAGTCTAGACCCGCGCATGCGCGTCACAACCCTACTATCGTGCACACCAACTTGAAACTCACCGAGTATCTGGCTTATGGTCCCAAGCATAATTCCAAACTAGAAATTTAAGGGCCCGACCCATGGGGAGCGAGCGGTGGCCATTTTCCCGGGGGTACATATGATAAAACAAGATGGAACTAGGTGTTCGATTTCAATCTGGAGACAATTTTTGGATGCGCCGAGGTAGGAAATGGGAGGTTAGCCAAAATTTCAAAGAGATAGGTCCATTTTGTAAAAAAATCCCTTCATAACAAACATATTTAGCTGCTTTTGACTTCGTGCATGCACAACGCTGTAACCAAAGGTACCATGTCTACCAAATTCCGGCGAGAGAACTTTTCACGTTGGTACCTAGGTGCCCTGAAAATTTTAAGGCGTTACCTGCATTCCTTCAAGTCGTTTGTTATTGGCACGGCTCCAGGTCGTTTTTTTTTCTAAGTCAATTTACGGCTTCCGTAAGGGGAAAAAGGGGGAATTTCGCCGCGACACCGGAACGGATTGTCCGAGAATCATGAAATTTGGACACAATACGCCCATTACCACCCCGGACTCTGTGCTTTACCCCCATTTTGATCCCATTAAAAAAAAGAGTTTTAGCAAAAAACGATTTTCGGAATTTAATATTGGTTTTAATTAATTTTGAAATTGCAAATGCAAAGAGATTTTATCACCCCTTCCGTATGTGATAGGTATTAGTACTATACACATTATCCTTAAAAGACAATTTTTTAAAATGACCGCAACGATGTATCGACACTAGAAACCGAAATCGCCTATTTTGACCTTTTTTGACTGCTGAGGCATCCTTCCGGTGGTCCAAATCTCTGGAATTTCTAGCGGTTGGCTGCGCGGCGATGATATTTATCACATATTAAAAGGAGAAAATGCTCAGATATCAAGAACAATAAAAAATCGATAAAATACGGCAATTTTTTAAGCAAAAAAAACATTGATGGGTGGGAGGTGGGCTTCGAATTTATTTTGAACGTTCTCGGAATTCCACACTCTTCTATTTTTAATATGTGATAGCTAGTATCCCAAGGTACATTCCGTGCAAATTTGAAGGCAATCGGACAAACGGAACGTTGCCTAGGCAGAGCAAATCAACCCCGGTCGCGAAAATTTGCTGATTCTTCAACGTTATTATAATATTGTATTATGACCGCCATCTTAGATCCATCTGGGTCCCCGATCCACCGTCACTTATAAAACCACTCCGAAATAGACCCAAAATCCCAAAATCGACCTTAATTTCTTTTGACTTCGCATATGCGCCACGCTGGAACCAAAGGTACCATGACTACCAAATTACGGCGAGGAACTTTTCACGTTGGGACCTAGGTACCCTCAAAAATTCAAGGCGATAACTGCATTCATTCAGGTCGTTTGTTCTTCACACGGTTCCTGTCGTTCGGCTTTTTCCGCCATTTACGGCTTCAGTAAGTGCGAAAAAAGTGGAATTTCGCCACGACACCGATTGTCCGAAAACCATGAAATTTGGACACAATACGCCCATTACCACCCCGGCCTTTGTGCGTTACTCCCATTTTGATCCGATTAAAAAAATTTCGGTCAACTGATGGTCTCCATTTGGAATTGAATATGAAGAACAGTGAAAAATCCACTTGAACAGACGTGAAAATAAACACAATAGACCGTAATATGTTCAATGCGTCTCTTATTTCTGAAATTAATGCATTTCAGGATAACTCGGGATCAAGATCGATTTTTGGGTGTTTGAAAATTTTCAAAATTTCGTATTTCGCCTTTGACCTTTTACGTGCGACAAAGTTGTTTACAGGACAATTTATGCCTTTAATTTTCAAAATTTACAAATTTAACCTAAATATTCGAACAGCTAAGGTCAATCTCATTCAAAAAATATTAGTTCCGTTCAAAGTTATTTCATTTATTTTTTTGATATTTTCCTGACCCTTTTTAGTTCTTTCCCGCCATTTTCGTTTCATGTTCTCATCCGTCCCGTTTTTAAACGGCTTGATCCATTTTTCTGAAACTTTTGGAACGGAAAGTCATTCAGATTACAGCAATCCAAGTCTCAGTTATTTCCCTTTAGTTTTCAGATTATTTTGTTGCCCGGGTGCAATGTTTCTCACTATATTTAGACTTGTAACTTCGCGACTTTTTCACCGATATTGATAATTATTTTTTGTTCTTTTTTCTTTTAAGATACTTGATATAATTCATGTCACGTGACGATGAATATGAAAGCTTTCATATCTGCATGGGACAGTAGCAGATCTAGTTAGCCTTCCAGACTTTCGTCTGAAAGCCTATTGAGATTACTAAAATTACTATTATTATTATTAGGGTTTCACACTGCGTAGCTTGTGTGAAACACTATTGTTTTTGTTAAGATTATTATTCTTCTTATTATTATTCCAAATTATTTTTGATTAGATCTCAGCAACTGCTTGGCGGATCGTTACGATTTCTTCGGTTTTACTGGAAAAGTGGGTGTGACTTAGAGGATAAAGCTATTTTGAACGTTCTGCGACAATGCGAAATGTCCGAAATCACCGAAGCTATCGTTTTTAGAAATATTGCAGTATTTTTAACAATAATCATTGGATTTTAACTTTCGATACATTTTGGCATAGCCGGAGACAGGGCACATAGCTACGCTACTTTTGATTTTTGATTTTCGGCAAATCTTCGCAGATATTAGGCGCCATATTTCGAAAATTTAAATTTTTACAAAAAACTTTTTTATTTATGAATATTTTTTAGTCGTGTTTTACACAAAATTAAAGAGTCATCTGACTTGAGGAAAAATCTGATTTTTTTTTGTCTCAGTAATTTTCCTTGGCCGCCATTGGCTAATTCAGTTTTTTAGTCCTAGATTAATTATTTATTGTTCGATTTGTATAAAACGAAGTTCATATGCTCCGTTGCCTCAATTGCAATTTTTCTTTTGTTACTGATAGCGTTATCTGTCGGCACTGGAAGTGGCGTAATTTTACCAAAAACTACAATTTTGACAGTTAGGTACCACTTTTCGAAAGCAAATATTATTTTTTTTCAAATCTGGTATAACTGAAAGGGTGCGCCCTTTAAAGGCGCACAAAATGTTGTGCCCAGTTTTTTTAATTTCGATTCAGTTTTCGGGCTATTTCGATTAAAAGGTGAAAAAAGGTGTAAAATTAGGCTATTTACAACCCATCCAGCGTTTTTATATTTTAAAATATTACTTCGTAACTTTCATAAACTCGTAGCAATAATCTATACAGAGAGAATGTATGTGAAAATTAATTTGTAATATGTGCAGTTGCCGAGAAATGGTCAATTTTGCATGAGTCACTCTTTACGCTATTGTGCCTGTAAAAGAGTCAATTATTATTGGATTTTCATAAAAGTGACACCATTTGATGCATAATGTCAATTGTGACTAGTTCAACTCAATTTAAAATTTTCAATGTCACCGGAAATGACGAAATTTGAGCAAAAACTGTATTTATAGCCCTCGAAACAAATAATTTATTCAAATGAGTCGTATTAGGTGTTTGTTTAAGATTTTGATATTTGATTCTAATCAACTAAAAGAATGAACCCATACGATCATATAGATATCACAAAATGATTTCTAACTTGTTCAGTTGCGGAGAAATAGGCAATTTTCAACAGATCACTTTTCAAGGTTTTTTGTCCACAAAATCAACGGATTAAAGAAATTAAGGTATCGTTGGGTAGCCCGGGGATTCGACTGTCATATGATACCCATTTCACACGGATCCTATGAGAGGGCAGCAAAATATGACATGCTGAAAATCAGGTATTTTCTGATTTGGAGCGTTTTTGAACGCCTGTATCTCGAAAACTGCTCCAAGGATTTTTTTTAAACTTTCCCTATCGAGACTCCCTCCAGGAGTCTTGTGCATGAATCCATCCAATAAGACATTGAAATTTCTGGAATAGGTAAAATAACGTACTGAAAATCGAAAAAAAGTTGAAAAATCGTGAAATTTTGGAAAACGTTCTATTTCTTTATTATTTAAAAAAAAAATTACAAAAAAGTTACACATTCAGATAGCTGACCTAATTATGATTCTAACGATGTATAATATGTATTGAAATATTTAAATTTGATTTTCGATATATTGACATTTTTGCATTTTTGGCACTATTGAACATAGGATTTCCAAGGGACATTTTATCTGATCAGACAATGTAATATATAATTACATAGCCCTGTGGCTATTTGATAAGCCAATCCGGTTATTAAAACTATCCCGACAATAATCTCCATACCGGAAGTAATCAAAAAATGAAGAAAAAAGGTGTAAGAAAATAGAGCTCTTGCGAAAAACTTGATTTCTCCATCAGATGTTAGCGGACCAAAAGAACTAAAGTATCACTGGATAGCCTCATTAATGGACTATCATATGATATCTGAATGATACGATTTAGATGGCTAGAAAATAAATTATGGTACGCCGAAAATCTTGTATTTTCCGTTTTGGAGCATTTTGAGACGCCATTTTCTCGAAAACGAAAACTACGATTTTTCTTAAGCATAGAAATAATATAAGTGGTCCAAAAAGAGCCTCAATCTTGGAAAAAAATTGAGAAATCCTTAAATTACTGAAAATGCTCTTCTATTTTTCTTCCTTTGGAAAACAGCTGAATGGATTTTTCTGAAACTTCTTGTACAGAAGGTTAGGTAACCAAACAACTTGTTAAAACTATCCCAACAATGATCCAAAAACCGGAAGTAGTCGAAAAAATATCCGATATGACATCTAAATGGTAAAAATTAGCGGGTTAGGCAATATATAAAGAAACGCTGAAAATCTATTATTTTCCTTTTTCGAGCCCATTCCGACGCTTTTATCTGGAAAACTTCTCTTATTTCCTTTCTTATACTTCTTTTACTTAAGAGTCCTAACGGTGGTCTATGGTGTGAATCCAAATTTAAAAGCCTCAATATATTATTATTTTTTTTCCGCGGGAGCCTATTTCTCCATGATCGAAAACAGATATCGATCTGGAACCAAATTTTCTATTGGGAAACCATGTGGTGGCTACTTGATAAAACGATTTTGAAACTTCTGCGCATACGGGAAGTAACCGAATTTTGTACTTTTTTCCGGAATTGAAAATCGGCCGTGGTTTCGTCAATTCTTTACCTATTTTCAAACAAATGACATTTTCGGAAACCCAAATCTTTTCCGAGATAATGGCTATCTCACATTTTTCAATTTCGAACATTCATCTATGGCTTTTGTCGTTCGAATTTTGAAAATACGTTGTTTACGAGACAATTTTTGTCATTTTTCAAAATTGTCAAATTTCACCTACATTTTTGGATACCTGAAGACCATCCGATTCCAGAAATATAAGATTCATTCCGAGTTATCGCCCCTTTTTTCGATTTTTTTCGAATTTTCTGCCCATTTCCCAACCCTTATATTTTTGGGAAAGGATAAATCGATAGTTCTGAAAGTCCTGGAACATAAAGCTATATAGTCAGACCGCTGCATAAAGCAATTTCAAAAACGATCCGGAAAGCGGAATTAGTCAAAATAATGATAGATATTTCGAAAAAAAAGCAAAAAATGGGTGTTTTGGAGGAAAAATCAATGGATTAAACGAATTAAGCTTTCGTTGAGTGGCCTGAGGAATTCACTGTCGAATGATGCCCAATTTATACGGATACTATGACCAAGCAGCAAAATATGACAAGTTGAAAATCAAGTACCGGTATTTTCTGATTTGGAGCGTTTTTGGACGCCTTTATCTCAAAAACTTAACCTACAATTTTTTTAAACTTTCTCTATCGAGAGTCCTTTCGGTAGTCTTGTGCATGAAAACATCAAAAAAAGTCTTTGAAATGTCTGGAATAGGATAAAAAAGGGACTGAAAATCAAAAAAAGTCGAAAAATCGTTAAATTTTGGAAAATGCTATATTATTTTATTATTTTTAAATAATAAAATATTATAGCATTTTCCAAAATCAGATTTTTACGAAAAGGTTACACATTCAGATAGCTGACCTAATTACGATTCTAACGATGTATAATATGTATTGAGTTTTTGAAATTTAATTTTCGATATTTTAACATTTTTGAATTTTTGGCACTTTTGAACATAAGATTTCTCAGGGCCATTTTATCTGATCAGATAATGTAATATATCATTACAGAGCCCCGTGGCTATATAATTGCCCAAATTGGTTATTAAAACTATCCCGACAATAATCTCCATACCGGACGTATTCAAAAAATGAAGAAAAAGGTTTAAAAAAATTAGCGCTCGTGCGAAAAACTTCATTTCTCCACCAGATCTTAGCGGACGAAAAGAACTAAAGTGTCGCTGGATAGCCCCATTAATGGACTATCATATGACATCTGAATGATACGATTTAGATGGCTAGAAAATAAATTATGTCACGCTGAAAATCTAGTATTTTCCGTTTTGGAGCATTTTGAGAGGCCTTTTTCTCAAACACAACCACTACGTTTTTTCTTAAACTTTTTTTACTCAGAGTCCTATGGGTGGACTATGGCGTGAGTCCAAAAATAAAAGCATTGAAATAACATAAATTGTCCAAAAAAAGCCTCAATCTTGGAAAAAAGTTGAAAAATCCTCAAATTACTGAAAATGCTCTTCTATTATTCTTTGTTTTGAAAACAGCTCAATGGGTATTTCTGAAACATCTGGTACAGAAAGTTAACTATCCAAACAACATGTTAAAACTATCGCGACAATGATCCAAAAACCGGAAGTAGTCGAAAAAATATCCGATATTATGAAAAAAAAAACTTAAAAAGTAAAAAATGGCGATCTTGCTAAAAAAGTGATTACAACGCCATATTTCAACGAATCAAAAGAACTAAAGTGTCATTGGATAGCCCGAACAATGGACGATCTTATGACATCTTAATGGTAAAAAAATCGCTTGTTCGGTAATATATTATGAGATGCTGAAAATCTAGTATTTTCCTCTTTGGAGCCTATTCACACGCTTTTATCTCGAAAATTACTCTTATTTCCCTTCTTAAACTTCTGTTACTTAGAGTCCTAACGCTGATCTGGGGTGTGAATCCAAATTTAAAAGCCTCAGTATAGTATAAATGGTCCAAAAGGGCCACAATCTTTGAAACAAGTCGAAAAATCGTTATATCTGTAAATCTGCTTCTAGTGGTATAAGGGAGGTAAAACTGTCCAATGGATCTTTCTGAAACTTTTGGTACAGGAAGTTAAGTTCCCATACCACTTGTTAAATCTATCCCGATAAAGACCCGTAAACAGGAAGTAGTCAAAAAAATATTCGATAGCGGACCTAATTACGATTCTAACGATGTATAATATGTATTGAGTTATTGAAATTTAATTTTCGATATTTTGACATTTTTGGCACTTTTGAACATAGGATTTCTCAGGGCCATTTTATCTGATCAGATAATGTAATATATCATTACAGAGCCCTGTGGCTATCTAATTGCCCAAATTGGTTATTAAAACTATCCCGACAATAATCTCCATACCTGACGTATTCAAAAAATGAAGAAAAAGGTTTAAAAAAATTAGCGCTCGTGCGAAAAACTTGATTTCTCCATCAGATCTTAGCGGACCAAAAGAACTAAAGTGTCGCTGGATAGCCCCATTAATGGATTATCATATGACATCTGAATGATACGATTTAGATGGCTAGAAAATAAATTATGGTACATCGAAAATCTAGTATTTTCCGTTTTGGAGCATTTTGAGACGCCATTTTCTCGAAAACGAAAACCAGGATTTTTCTTAAACTTTTTTTACTTAGAGTCCTATCGATGGACTATGGCATGAGTCCAAAAATAAAAGCATTGAAATAATATAAGTGGTCCAAAAAGAACCTCAATCTTTGAAAAAGTTTAAAAATCCTTAAATTACTGAAAATGATCTTCTAATTTTCTTTCTTTGGAAAACAGCTGAATGGATTATTCTGAAACTTCTTGTACAGAAGGTAAGGTAACCAAACAACTTGTTAAAGCTATCCCGACAATGATCCAAAAACCGGAAGTAGTAAAAATTTTTCCGATATTTTGAGAAAAAAACCCGTAAAAAGTTAAAAAAATGGCGATCTTGCGAAAAAAGTGATTACTACGCCAGATTCCACCGAATCAAAAGAACTAAAGTGTCATTGGATAGTTCGAACAATGGACGATCTTATGACATCTAAATGGTAAAAATTCGCGGGTTAGGCAATATATAATGAAAAGCTGAAAATCTATTATTTTCTTTTTTTGAGCCTATTCAGACGCTTTTATTTCGAAAACCTCTCTTATTTCCTTTCTTAAACCTATGTTACTTAGAGTCCTAACGGTGGTCTATGGCGTGAATCCAAATTTGAAAGCCTCAATATAGAATAAATGGTCCAAAAGGGCCACAATCTTTGAGAAAAGTCGAAAAATCGTTATATCTGTAAATCTGCTTCTAATGGTATAATGTCCAATGGATCTTTCTGAAGTTAAGTTCCCATACCACTTGTTAAATCTATCCCGATAATGATCCGTAAACAGGAAGTAATCAAATAAATATTCGATATTTAAAAAAAAAAAGACAGTGAAAAAAATCGGTGCTCTTGCAACAATCGGGATTTCACCGTCGGGTGTGACCGGATCAAAACGTCTAAAGTATCGTTTGGTAGCTCGATAAATGGGCTATTGTATGACACACTTCCTGTCTGATTCCTGAAAGCCGGTTCAGTGTTGCTTGCAGGTCTAGTTATTATTATTATTATTATTTACCGCGGGAGCCTTTTTCTCCATGATCGAAAACAGATATCGATCTGGGGTTCAATTTTCTCTCGGGAAACCATGTGCTGGTTACTCGAAAAAGTATTTTAGGAACTTCTGCGCAGACTGGAAGTGGCCGAATTTTGAACGGTAGCAATATATCAAAAATCGGCCGTGGTTTCGCCAATTCTTTACCTATTTTAAAACAAATCACATTTTTGGAAACCCTGAATCTTTTCCGAGACAATGGCTATCTCACATTTTTTTATTTCGAACATTCATCTATGGCTTTTGTCGTTCGAAATTTGAAAATACGTTGTTTAGGAGACAATTTTTGTAATTTTTCAAAATTTTCAAATTTGACCTACATTTTTGGATACCTGAAGGCAATCCGATTCCAGGAATATAACTTTCATTCAGAGTTATCACCCTTTATTTTTCTAATTTTTTCGAATTTTCTGCCCATTTTGTGTGCCCGAGTTTCGTTTTACGGCCGAATTGACGTTTCTGAAACTTATGGAACATGAAGTTATAGTCCAAAACCAACTGATAAAACTATTTCGACAAGAATCCTTAAACCGGAAGTGGTCGAGAAAATGTCCGATATTTTGAAGAAAACGCAAAAAATGGGTGCTTTTGGGAAAAACATGATTTCTTCACCCGATATCAACAGATTAAAGAAATTAAGGTATCGTTGGGTGGCCCGGGTATTCGACTGTCATATGATACCCATTTCACGCGGATCCTATGAGAGGGCAGCAAAATATGACATTCTGAAAATCAGGTATTTTCTGATTTGGATCGTTTTTGGACGCCTGTATCTCGAAAACTGCTCCAAGGATTTTTTTTAAACTTTCCCTATCGAGAGTCCCTTTGGTAGTGTTGTGCATGAATCCTTCCAATAAGACATTAAAATTTCTGGAATAGGTAACATAACGTACTGAAAATCGAAAAAAGTTGAAAAATCGTGAAATTTTGGAAAATGCTCTATTACTTTATTATTTAAAAAATTTTTACAAAAAGGTTACATATTCAGATAGCTGACGTAATTACGATTCTAACAGTGTATAATATGTATTAAAATATTTAATTTTAATTTTCGATATATTGACATTTTTGGCACTATTTAACATAGGATTTCCCAGGGGCATTTTATCTGATCAGACAGTGTAATATATCATTACATAGCCCTGTGGCTATTTGATAAGCCAATCCGGTTATTAAAACTATCCCGACAATAATCTCCATACCGGAAGTATGCAAAAAATGAAGAAAAAAGGTTTAAAAAAATAGCGCACTTGCGAAAAACTTGATTTCTCCATCAGATGTTAGCAGACCAAAAGAACTAAAGTATCGCTGGATAGCCCCATTAATCGACTATCATATGACATCTGAATGATACGATTTAGATGGCTAGAAAATAAATTATGGTACACCAAAAATCTAGTGTTTTCCGTTTTGGAGCATTTTGAGACGCCATTTTCTCGAAAACGAAAACTACGATTTTTCTTAAACTTCTTTTACTTAGAGTCCTATCGGTGGACTATGGCGTGAGTCCAAAAATAAAAGCATTGAAATAATATAAGTGGTCCAAAAAGAGCCTCAATCTTGGAAAAAAGTTTAAAAATCCTTAAATTACTGAAAATGCTTTTCTATTTTTCTTTCTTTCTTTGTACAGAAGGTTAGGTAAACAAACAACTTGTTAAAACTATCCCGACAATGATCCAAAAACCGGAAGTAGTCGAAAAAATATCCGATATTTTGAGAAAAAAAAACCCATAAAAAGTGAAAAAAATGGTGATCTTGCGAAAAAAGTTATTACTACGTAAGATTTCACCGAATCAAAACAACTAAAGTGTCACTGGAGAGCCCTAACAATGGACAATCGTATGACATCTAAATGGTAAAAATTCGCAGGTTAGGCAATATATAATGAAACGCTGAAAATCTATTATTTTCCTTTTTGGACCCTATTCAGACGCTTTTATCTCGAAAACTTCTCTTATTTCCTTTCTTATACTTCTGTTACTTAGTCCTAACGGTGGTCTATGGTGTGATTCCAAATATAAAAGCCTCAATATAGTATAAATGGCCCAAAAGGGCCACAGTCTTTGAAAAAGCCGAAAATTCGTTATATCTGTAAATCTGCTTCTAATGGTATAATGTCCAATGGATCTTTCTGAAACTTCTGGTACAGGAAGTTAAGTTCCCCCCATACCACTTGTTAAATCTATCCCGATAATGATCCGTAAACAGGAAGTACCCTAGTACAGGAAATTAAGTTCCCATACCACTTGTTAAATCTATCCCGATAATGATCCGTAAACAGGAAGTAGTCAAATAAATATTCGATATTTTAAAAAAAAAAAAGACAGTAAAAAAATCGGTGCTATTGCAAAAATCGGGATTTCACCGTCGGGTGTGACCGGATCAAAACATCTAAAGTATTGTTTGGTAGCTCGATAAATGGGCTATTGTATGACACACTTCCTGTCTGATTCCTGAAAGCCCGTTCAGTGCTGTTTGCAGGTCTAGTTATTATTTTTTTTTTTTCGCCGGAGCCTATTTCTCAGTGCCTGTAACAGATACCGATATGGGACCTAATTTTCTATCGGGAAACCATGTGGTGGCTACTTGATAAACTATTTTTGAAACTTCTGCGCAGACCGGAAGTGGCCGAATTTCGTGCGGTGCATAAAAATTAAACAAGCGGTTGCCATGCAAGATACGCCCACATTTTGCAAGAGATGGACAGAGAACAAGCTCAAAAAAAGAAGTGATTTTTTCGTACAATCAAGGGCCATAATTCAGGAAGTTATGATCCAATATGTACGAATATCGAAAGGAACCAAGATCTTTGGGTTATAAATATGTATTTCAAGTCTCATCAAAATCGGATCAAAAGTGTGACCTCTATAGGGTCCACAACCTTGATATACAATATTTTTACGCTATTTGAGATCGAACGGCGTCCATTTTGTCTGTCAATTTTGGGCCAATTTTCATGAAATTCGAACTCCGTCGTCCTTAGGGTGTAACGGTGACATAATAATACGTTTTTTTAAATCTGATAAAAATTATGACCTATATAGGGTCCACAAGCTAAAAACGCGATTTTTCCTACAATAAGGGACCATAATTCAGGAAGTTAAGATCCGATATGCGCGAATATCGAAAGGAACCGAGATCTTTGGGTTATAAAATTACATTTCAAGTTTCAACAAAATCGGATAAAAATTATGACCTCTATAGGGTCCACAACCTTGATATACCATATTTTTACGCTATTTGAAAACGAACAGCCGGCATTTTGTCTGTCAATTTTGGGACGATTTTCATGAAATTCGACCTCAGCTGTTTTTGGGGTGTTACGGTGATATAATAATATCACAAAAAATTGTGACCTCTATAGGGTCCACAACCTTGATATACCATATTCTTACGCTATTTGAGAACGAACGGCAGCCATTTTGTCTGTCAATTTTGGGCCGATTTTCACAAAATTCGAACTCAGTCGACCCTAGAGTGTAACGGTGATATAATAATACGTTTTTTTATATCGGATAAAAATTATGACCTCTATAGGGTCCACAAGCTAAAAACGCGATTTTTCGTACAATCAGGGGCCATAATTCAGGAAGTTACGGGCCGATATGCGCGAATATCGAAAGGATCCAAGATCTTTGGGTTATAAACTTACATTTCAAGTTTCAACAAAATCGGATAAAAATTGTGACCTCTTTAGGGTCCACAACCTTGATATACCATATTGTTACGCTATTTGAGAACGAGTGGCGGCCATTTTGTCTGTCAATTTTGGGCCGATTGTCACAAAATTCGAACTCAGTCGACCCTAGGGTGTAATGGTGATATAATAATACGTTTTTTTATATCGTATAAAAATTATGACCTCTATAGGGTCCACAAGCTAAAAACGCGATTTTTCGTACAATCAGGGGCCATAATTCAGGAAATTACGGGCCGATATGCGCGAATATCGAAAGGATCCAAGATCTTTGGGTTATAAACTTACATTTCAAGTTTCAACAAAATCGGATAAAAATTGTGACCTCTTTAGGGTCCACAACCTTGATATACCATATTGTTACACTATTTGAGAACGAACGGCGGCCATTTTGTCTGTCAATTTTGGGCCGATTTTCACGAAATTCGAACTTAGTCGTCCATAGGGTCGTCCTTAGGGTGTAACGGTGATATAATAATACGTATTTTTAAATCAGATAAAAATTATGATCTCTATCGGGTCCACAAGCTAAAAATGCAATTTTTCATACAATCAGGGACCATAATTCGGGAGGTTACGGTCCGATATGCGCGAATATCGAAAGGAACCAAGATCTTTGGGTTATAAACTTACATTTCAAGTTTCAACAAAATCGGATAAAAATTGTGACCTCTATAGGGTCCACAACCTTGATATACCATATTTTTACGCTATTTGAGAACAAACGGCGGCCATTTTGTCTGTCAATTTTGGGCCGATTTTCACGAAATTCGAACTCAGTTGTCCTTAGAGTGTAACGGTGATATAATAATATGTTTTTTTTAAATCGGATAAAAATTATGACGTCTATAGGGTCCACAAGCTAAAAACGCGATTTTTCGTACAAACAGGGGCCATAATTCAGGAAGTTACAGTCCGATATGCGCGAATATCGAAAGGAACTGCGATTTTTGGGTTATAAACTTACATTTCAAGTTTCAACAAAATCGGATAAAAATTGTGACCTCTATAGGGTCCACAAGCTAAAAACGTGATTTTTCGTACAAACAGGGGCCATAATCCATGAAGTTTCGATCCGATACATGCCAATATCGAAAGCAGCCGAGATTTTTTTTGGATAAAGCTATATTTCAAGTTTCGTCAAAATCGGACAAGAATTGTGACCTGTAGAGAGTCCACAAACAAATTGTGGACGGACGTCCGGACGGACAGGGGCGACGACAATATACGTCCACATGAAAATGTGGGCGTATAAAAACGGCCGTAGATTCGCCAATTCTGTACCTATTATCATACAAATGACATTTTCGGAAACCCTGAGTCTTTTCTCGGACGATAGCAGTTGAAAATGTCGAAATTTCGTCGCTGACTTCTAGCGTTCGAAAATTGAAAAATGTTGTTTAAGAGACAATTTTTGTTATTTTTCAAAATTTTCAAATTTGACCTACATTTTTAGATACCTGAAGACAATCCGATTCCAGAAATATATATTTCATTCCGAGTTATCGCCCTTTATTTTTCGATTTTTTTTCGAATTTTCTGCCCATTTCCCAACCCTTATATTTTTGGGAAAGGATACATCAATATTTCTGAAAGTCCTGGAACATAAAGCTATATAGTCAGACCGCTTGATAAAGCAATATCAACAACGGTCCGGAAACCGGAAGTAGTTGAAATAATGTCCGATATTTCGAAAATAACGCAAAAAATGGGTGTTTTGGGGAAAAACTCGATTTCTGTGTCCAATATCAATGGATTAAACAAATTAAGCTTTCGGTGGGTGGCCCGGGGATTAGACTGTCGTATGATGCCCAATTTATACGGAAAGTATGACCAAGCAGCAAAATATGACATGCTGAAAATCAAGTTTTTTCTGATTTGGAGCGTTTTTAGACGCCTGTTTCTCGAAAACTGCTCCAAGGATTTTTCTTAAACTTTCCCTATCTAGAGTCCCTCCGGTAGTCTTGTGCATAAATCCATCCAATATAAGACATTGAAATGTCTGGAATAGGTAAAATAACGTACTGAAAATCGAAAAAAAGTCGAAAAATCGTGAAATTTTGGAAAATGCTCTATTACTTTATTATTTAAACAAATTTTTACAAAAAAGTTACACATTCAGATAGCTGACCTAATTACGATTCTAACGATGTATAATATGTATTGAAATATTTAAATTTGATTTTCGATATATTGACATTTTTGCATTTTTGGCACTATTGAACATAGGATTTCCAAGGGACATTTTATCTGATCAGACAATGTAATATATCATTACATAGCCCTGTGGCTATTTGATAAGCCAATCCGGTTATTAAAACTATCCCGACAATAATCTCCATACCGGAAGTAATCAAAAAATGAAGAAAAAAGGTGTAAGAAAATAGAGCTCTTGCGAAAAACTTGATTTCTCCATCAGATGTTAGCAGACCAAAAGAACTAAAGTATAGCTGGATAGCCTCATTAATGGACTATCATATGACATCTGAATGATACGACTTAGATGGCTAGAAAATAAATTATGGTGCGCCGAAAATCTAGTATTTTCCGTTTTTAGCATTTTGAGACGCCATTTTCTCGAAAAGGAAAACTAAGTTTTTTTCTTAAACTTCTTTTACTCAGAGTCCTAACAGTGGACTATGGCGTGAGTCCAAAAATAAAAGCATTGAAATCAATCTGGTTTAAACACAGATCCTATTTCGGGATAGCCCGAACAATGGACGATCGTATGACATCTAAATGGTAAAAATTCGCTGGTTTGGCAATATATAATGGAACGCTGAAAATCTAGTTTTTCATTTTTGGTGGCTATTCAGATGCTTTTATCCCGAAAACTTCTCTTTTTTCCTTTCTTAAACTTCTGTTACTTAGAGTCCTAACGGTGGTCTAGGGTGTGAATCCAAATTTAAAAGCCTCAATATAGTATAAATGGTCCAAAAAGGGCCACAATCTTTGAAAAAAGTTAAAAATCGTTATATCCCTAATGGTATAAGGGAGATAACTCATTGGTATCAGACTACCAATTATTTGCTAAATATTGTTAAATATCTTCTAATTTTCCTTTCTTTTAATAGGGTGCCCCGAGTTTAAAAAAAAATCTCGAAAACTATTTACAGTTATGACACTATATCTATATAAACAACAACCCTAGATAATCATTTATTATAAACTGCCAAGAAACTATACCTGCATGCTATATTTCACAAGATAATATCTTGTGAAATATAGCACGCAGGTATTATATCCATTCGATTGTAATTTAAAATACACCGTTTTTGTGTACTACGGGCGGAAATATTTATTTTGAGGTTTCAATGTTAACAGAGTTATGTTTTCTTGGTCATTTAAAATTATTGATTTCTTTTCCGAAATGAATGAACCACCACTACCATTCGGGTCTATTAGTTTAAATCGTAATTTGCTATCTGAGGAAATCTACTTCATGATTCAATAGAATTTCAGATCTCAGAGCATGCGCAACGCAGCTCAGTTTTTGGATCGGTCATTCCCGTGTACTTAATGTGTGCAGTCCAATTTAAATGTATTTACGTTTTTGTAGATATATTAGAACAATCTATTTATATTTTCTGTATACCCATAGACACATAGGTCTATTTATATTGGTATTTATATGTTAATATGCCTTTGTAAATTTATATTTGATGTCCCATTTACGAAAGAATGTTCGGAAGTATGTTTATTGAAGAAATGTTTCATGGAATAATAACATGTAGAGTATAAAATAAATAATGACAAAGATAAATAGGTTAAAAATCAAGGTAATCAGTGCAGGTGTATTCACTTTATCAAACAAAGCCTAACTCAAATCTTTCCCAAAAACACGATCTGTTACAACATTTCACAAATTGATTATTTACCAAACACAGATATGTAATTTAGAACTAATCTGTAATAAACATATATTCTCAATTGTTCCCCTTGGGACATTATTAGAGTATGTCAAAGGCAACTTTTCAAACACGATATCAAAGTAGATCTACAGTAGTAGGCATATTTTGTAAAATAAATTGCTACCCGATTTGTTAAAATACTCTGCAAAGTGTTGGAATGACAGTCTGCTGGGATGTCTGGATTGACAAATAAATTAGAAGCGGAGAATGAAGAAATTGTATGTTTTTATAACCGCTAAAAAAGGGCATTGAAAGTTTGGTAGGATCAACCAGGTCAATTAATTTTTGTAAATTTTCTTTTAAAACTGGAATCGAGTGATCCTTACCGGCGACAGAAAAATAAAATATAGACTTATTGGAAAGTTGCTGATTTAAAACATGCCTATGAAACCGGAGCTGTGCCTTCAGTGCCTCTTTCATTTCCCTATCTGTTAGTTGTAAAAGCCCATTTTCCATACCCTCTTTACTTTTCCAAAGACTCACCCCGATAATTTCTGTTGTTAGGCGCTCTTTTTTCCTAATCCCACGTTTCCCCTTTTCTATTAATTTATTCTTTTTTGCAAAAAGAACCGCTAGCTTTTTTCTTACGATTTCTTCCCGTCTTTGCCGAAATTTAGAAAGTTGGTTTTTAGTTATCGTTTCAGCATCCATTAAGACCAAATTACGTTGATCAGGTGAAAGATTTTTTAGCCATTCATCAGATTTATTCATTTCATATAAAATGGACGCTTCCTTGCCAAAAATATTAGACGAGTGCGCGATCGAGATGACTGAACACGGTTTCTGGTAATTTGTTGGCAGAACTCGAACACGAAAGATTAAAGTCATCTCGATTCTCAAGTAAACTTTTTGCAATGTACTTTCTGACCAAATTATGGCATTCTGAAGTGTATCTTTGATTTTCGACAACATACAAAATTACTTCTTCCCCACGAAGTTGGGGCTTACAACCAGTTTTTTTTATTTGTCAAAACTTTATTATTATTAGCCTTCGCACGAATCAATTCTTTTGAGGTCTTCCTTAGTCGATTTTTTAAACGCAAAATTGTTTATGTATACCTATTGATCCTTCTTAATAAATTCTTATTTTTCCTATTTAACTTGGTCAAAGTCACCGCATCGACAGATGTCTGCGTCCCTCTATTTATTAAATGTATCGTGCTGGTATCTGCCGATGGTGTCTTATCCACTATCACCACTATCCCGGGGAAAAAGAGGCTGTCGAGATAATCGTCATATAATTTTAAAGATTTATTACAACTTTTCTTCAGTCTGACCAGCTACTTCGAATACCGATGTCATCAAACGGCACGCTGTCGTCATGTAAAGCAGTAATTATAGACTGGTGCTCTGTATTTGTCGGAAATTTATTAATGATGCCTACCTAGTACCAGCCTATTTTTAATTTTTGCAAAGGAAAGTTTAGTTATTGTACCAAGATCATAGTGATCGCCCAAACCAATGCCGGATAGTAATTCATCTTTGGATGTCATGCCTGCTAATTGAATTAATTGACAACAAATTAAAAAGAGTCCGTCAGTCAATTCCTGAACAAAATAAAAAGAATTGTTTACCCTAAACCCTAAAAGCCAATAGGGGCATTCCATGTCAAGTGTACACACCTCATTGACACCATGGTAACAGATTCTCTTCAATTTTTCTCCAAAAGTTAGCCCCACCGAGAGAACAATTTATGTGAAGTTTCAGGTTTGAAAACCTAATGGGTCAGTTTTTTGGGCCGACCAAATTTTGAGCCAATCTGGTGGATCAAAAACCTTGCAACAGCTATAATTTTCCTCCTAATTGTCTGATTTTCATAAAGTTGAACAGAAGGTGTCGTGACCCTGTGTAGGTTCTGCAGCTCCTTCACGCACACTTAGTGTCCTCTTGCTCATCAATGGCACAGTATCCTCACTGTTCGCCTGTTCGTCGTCCGATGCCGACACTACACTCGCCTCAGGCGGCAGTTGCGACATTCTTTTCCTACATGCGGAACATACACGGTCACCTTCTTTTACCATCGACAGGTATTTCTCAATCATTACTTTAGACACATCCCTCAAGTCCTTCAGCTTCAGTTTGTCATGGCATTTGAAAGGATTTATACAAAACTTACGAAACTCCCCCTTTTTACAAGTAAAATCCATTATTTCATTCAAAATTTTACTTTTTTTGAAATAACAGAAAATATTCACTTTCGTTTCTCAGAAAATGCTGGATACCAGTCAAACATACACTGGACCCCAGGCTCAACCATGCAGACTCAACCCAGGTGGCATTTTCAAAAGCATTTTTGGGCATGATCCCATTTTCATATTTGGCATACAGGTGGATGATATATAGAACATGATTTTGAGAAAAAATTGGGGTCATCGGATTTTCTGCCCGTACAGGGTCAAAAGTCAAGGTCAAAGAAATAAAAAGAAAATTTGAAAACATTATCTGATAACATCGTGTAATACATCAAATAAAAGGTCTTGATTTTCTGATCATTTTGGTACCAACTTTATGAAAATCGGACGATTAGGAGGAAAATTATACATTATAGCTGTTGCAAGGTTTTTGGCCCACCGGATTGACCCAAAATTTGGTCGGCCCAAAAAACGTCATTTTTGGGTCGGTTAGCCTGAAGTTTGGTTTTTACACTTTTTTCATCCCACCTCACCATTAGACATCAAATGAACGAAATCTGAGATGACTTGTCATTTTTCGGTCGGAAAGTGTGTACACTTGATGTGGAATGCCCCAATAGTCTCGAACAGTATATCTGGTCAATCGAGGCTACCCTTCGTTTCGATTAATTCCTGGTAGCAAATTTAAAATACGAAACAATTTGTTAAATTTCTTAACTTGGCAAAACTCGTCTTGGGCAATTTAACGACTATTTCACGAACCTCTGTAAAAAAATACCGAATTGAAAAATAAAGATAGGTTGCTAGGCAACGAAACATACGCCCACAACAGCTAAATCGTCCGGGCAGACAACAAGAGTTGTTGCATATTTTTACTTTTTTCAGTAATGAAACATTTATAATACACTAAAATCTGATTAAGAGCAAAAACTCATGAAGTAATTATCAGAAAACCATTAGAATTTGTTTTTTTTATAAAGTTCTGCCCCATGCTAACGTTTTGTATACAAAACTTTTAATATCATGGATTTAGTGTTCAAGACATAAAAATTCATTGAAAATCAATATACTTGTTGGTCTCAAGATCTTAAACTCTGTGTATCAATCTGAAGTCAATCGGATGATAACTTTAGCCTTTAGAGCGTCACAAAGTGATCAAGGACCATAACTTTGGCAGTAATTATCGGAAATCATTGAAAATCAATAGGATTCTTTGTCTCATGACCTTAAACACTGTGTATAAATTTAAAGTCAATCGGATATTAACTTAGGCCTCTAGAGCGTCGACAAGATTTTTCAAAGTGATCAAGGGCCATAACTCTGGCAGTAATAATCGGAAATCATTGAAAATCAATAGGATTCTTTGTCTCATGACCTTAAACACTGTGTATAAATTTAATGTCAATCGGATATTAACTTTGGCCTCTAGAGCGTCCACAAGATTTTTCAAAGTGATCAAGGGCCATAACTCTGGCAATAATTATCGGAAATCGCTGAAAATCGATAGGCTTCTTCGTCTCATGACCTTAAACACTGTGTATAAATTTAAAGTCAATCGGATATTAACTTAGGCCTCTAGAGCGTCCACAAGATTTTTCAAAGTGATCAAGGGCCATAACTCTGGCAGTAATAATCGGAAATCGCTGAAAATCAATAGGCTTCTTCGTCTCAAGATCTTAAACACTGTGTATAAATCTAAACTCAATCGGATATTAACTTTGGCCTTTAGAGTGTCCACAAGAATTTTTGAAGTGATCAAGGGCCATAACTCTGGCAGTAATTATCGGAAATCGCTGAAAATCAATAGGCTTCTTCGTCTCATGTCTTTAAACACTGTGTATAAATTTAATGTCAATCGGATATTAACTTTGGCCTCTAGAGCGTCCACAAGATTTTTCAAAGAGATCAAGGGCCATAACTCTGGCAATAATTATCGGAAATCGTTGAAAATCGATAAGCTTCTTCGTCTCATGACCTTAAACACTGTGTATAAATTTAAAGTCAATCGGATATTAACTTAGGCCTCTAGAGCGTCCACAAGATTTTTCAAAGTGATCAAGGGCCATAACTCTGGCAGTAATAATCGGAAATCGCTGAAAATCAATAGGCTTCTTCGTCTCAAGATCTTAAACACTGTGTATAAATCTAAACTCAATCGGATATTAACTTTGGCCTTTAGAGTGTCCACAAGATTTTTTGAAGTGATCAAGGGCCATAACTCTGGCAGTAATTATCGGAAATCGCTGAAAATGAATAGGCTTCTTCGTCTCAAGACCTTAAACACTGTGTATAAATTTAAAGTCAATCAGTTATTAACTTTAGCTTCTAGAGCGTCCACAAGCAATTGTGGATGCCGGACGGACGGACGGGGGCGACGACAATATACAACATTTCAATGTGGGCGTATAAAAATAGATAATGCAAAATGAACTATTGAAATTTTCATTAAATTACTTTATTCTGAGCGACGATATCAGCCTTTGAAGGTTTGACAGAATGTCATCACCGTACTGGTTGTTCGAGGCTGAACCTCGCTTTACCATTTTTCAATTAAAACATTAAATGACCGAACTGTTCTAACCTACTTAAATATGTTAATAAATGTCTAATGAATAGTTTATATAACATATAAGGCCTAAAGAAAGACCTGCAATAGTTCCTTCTACTGACGGTAACACTAGAAATAGAAAAGAACTTAGGTATCAAATGACATTATCTTTACTTAAAACACCTGTTAGGATCACAATTTATGCATGTCCCTTCCACGCTTCTGTACAATCGAAATCTTAATTTGTTCAAATGAGATAATTAATTCGTTTCAATGAGATAATTAATTCGTTTCAATGAGATAATTAATTCGTTTCAACGAGATACTAACTCGTTTCAACGAGATACTAACCTTTTAAACGAGATAATTAATTTGTTCAAACAAGATACTAATTCCTTCAAACAAGATACTAATTCCTTCAAACGAGATACTAATTCCTTCAAACGAGATTATTAATTCGTTCAAACGAGATAATTAATTCGTTCAAACGAGATACCAATTCGTTCAAACGAGATACTAATTCGTTCAAACGAGATACTAACTCGTTCAATTGGATTAATATTATTTTTTTTTCTTTGGCACTAATGGGCCTTCGTACTCTTGGGAATGATATTGTAATCAACATGTAAGATAATCTCAACTATATTCATTAATGATACTGCATATAGATACAGTGTATTCATGATTGGATAAGAGGCGTGACCCAATTTTATTACTTCGTGTTTGATTCCTGAGGTAAAATAGTACCATGTATTTCCGGACTAACAATGACATATATCTACATAGATTATCATGCCATTTGAGGCATTTTAATGTATCTGTATCAACCGATATATACTCTTCAAAAAAATTAGGGGATATTCAGAAACAATACAAAACTGCGGAAATGCACTGCTGTTTTTATTAGAGGTAACCAGTGTATGTTAATAACAGGCCTTTACGTCAGATTTCTACAAGCATATATTAAGTACATTTATATCTTAAATGATAAAATACATTATTCTATATAAATGGTGAGTCGCAGGGTTCCTACTATACACAGATCTAAGTACATAAATCCATCAATGGGGAATCGTTATGGAGGCAATCTGTTAATTCTTAAAAAGATATTTCCATTTATTTGTGTATAATTCTGGAGATATCTCAATCTCCATTTTAGCATGCTCTACTAAAAAGCTTTCATACTTATTAATGTTGAGCATTTCGTTTCGTAGTTTAGCCCGATATATATAGAATTTAGTTAAAATAATTACATGATTAATGAAAATCCATTCAGTATTACTTATATAATTTGATTTGTTAGTTAGACCAAGGTGTATTATATGTGTTTTTATATTTATCTTTATATTACCACGATCTAGGATAGTATGAAGATGATTCCATATTATTTGTGAAAATGGGCAAAGGACAAAGAGATGTTCTACATTTTCTATATTAGATTCACAGAAAGTGCAGAGTGTGTTATCAACTTTTCTAATTTTGAATAATTTATCATTTGTGAATATAATCCTATGGAGATATTTGTATTCAAAACTCCTCAGTTTTGTTCTAAGACATACAGTGTTTATTATTTTGAATATATTTTCTACGTCTAAATCACTTAACAGGCCTATTGCCTACACATGAACATAAACAGTTCATATGGGCGGCTTATCTGACGGCCCCATTTCACTGGCAAAGAGATACACCGTCAAAAGTGAAAATGGACGTTTTTGATTTTTGTCTTAATAATGAGTAATATTGCTCCACCAATCCTCAGACATTCAGCAATTATCGTGGCATGCTCCTAATCAACCGTCCAATCACGATTTGTGCAATCTAACCCACTCCTCTTGCAGTGCCACGGCCAATTCTTGCAGTGTTGTCGGTTGACGTCGATGAACACATCTCCCAATCAAATTAAACGTAACACACTAAAGCAAAGATACACTAAACAGTAAATCTTATGCAAGAACCGATAGTTCTTCATCTGTGAACATATTCTCAAAGCATGTCAAGTGTCCATGACTATTTATCATATCAAAACCTGCATAGGTGTTTGGATTTCAATATCCCATACTTTTTTTGACGAGTATATTTCACTGTGGATATCTGATATCGGTAAAACTGATAGGTGCCATATTGGACCATCACTATTTTTTTTTTAATACTTACCTTACTGAGACAGAGATATGTGACAAATGAAAGAAGAGGGGCAGCTAAAGAAAAGATCAATAAATGCTTTCTTATTCTAGATCTCTCAAATCCTGCATGAAGCAAAAATGACACTAAACCAAATGCTGCAGGTGACTGAAAAAAAAAAAAAAAAAAAAAGAAAGGGAAAAAAAGATCTGTTTCCAGGCAACAAAACATACACCAACAGCAGATACCTCGTCTGGGCAAAATCTTTTCACGGTATAATATCGTTAATGAAATTCTGTAGACTTATGGGCGGTACAACATTGCTTTTTATGATTTATCTCCAATATTTCACCCTGTGGTATTATTTGAACCAATAGCTGTCTGGACATACAATGTCTGACGTAAATAACTGTTTAATCAGCTTCTCACACTGTAACTGAAGCCGCTATCTTGCTAATAACACGATTTTATAACAAATGGAAATAATTCATTTTTGTAAGCTTGACAACCATAGCAGGATTAAGAGGCGTGTACAGGTACATTAATAGTTGTGTCTTTACTGCACGCTAAAGCAATTCTATGTAAAGTCAACTTCAATGTTCAACTGTACCAAATTGTTCAGTCCCTCCTACGTCATATAGTTGATTTTGTCATATAGTTGAATTTATTCAGAAAGTTATAATTCGATATGTACGAAAATAGAAAGGAACCAAGATATTTGGGTTATAAACATGCATTTCAAGTTTCATCAAAATCAGATAAAAATTGTGACCTCCAGAGGGTCCACAACCCTGATACATTTGCGAACGAGGGGCGGCCATTTTGTCCGTCAGTTTCAGTCTCATTTTTACAAAATTCGAACTCAACCATCCTTAGAGTGAAACGGTGCTATGTTCAAACGGTTTTTTAAATCGGATAAAAATTGTGACCTCTATGGGGTCCACAAGCTAACCAGCAGCTGCCAGGCAGGATACGCCCACATTTTCGAGAGATGGATAGAGAACAAGCTAACAAGAAAGTGATTTTTCCTACAATCATGGGCCATAATTCAGGAAATTACAATTCGATATGCGTGAATATTGAAAGGAACCGAGATCTTTGGGTTATAAACTTACATTTCAAGTTTCAACAAAATCAGATAAAAATTGTGACCTCTATAGTGTCCACAACCTTGATATACCATACTTTTACACTATTTGAAAACGAACGGCGGCCATTTTGTCTGTCAATTTTGGGCCGATTTTCACGAAATTCGAACTCAGTCGTCTTTAGGGTGTAATGGTGATATAATAATACGTTTTTTTAAATCGGATAAAAATTATAACCTCTGTAGGGTCCACAAGCTAAAAACGCGATTTTTCGTACAATCAGGGGCCATAATTCAGGAAGTTACGGTCCGGTATGCGCGAATATCGAAAGGAACCGAAATCTTTGGGTTATAAACTTACATTTCAAGTTTCAACAAAATCGGATAAAAATTGTGACCTCTATAGTGTCCACAACCTTGATATACCATATTTTTACGCTATTTGAGAACAAACGGCGGCCATTTTGTCTGTCAATTTTGGGCCGATTTTCACGAAATTCAAACTCAGTCGTCCTTAGGGTGTAACGGTGATATAATAATACGTTTTTTTTAAATCGGATAAAAATTATGACCTCTATAGGGTCCACAAGCTAAAAACGTGATTTTTCGTACAATCAGGGGCCATAATTCAGGAAGTTAAAGTCCGATATGCACGAATATCGAAAGGAACCAAGATCTTTGGGTTATAAACTTACATTTCAAGTTTAAACAAAATCGGACAAAAATTGTGACCTCTATAGTGTCCACAACCTTGATATACCATACTTTTACACTATTTGAGAGCTAACGGCGGCCATTTTGTCTGTCAATTTTGGGCCGATTTTCACGAAATTCGAACTCAGCCATCCTTAGGGTGTAACGGTGATATAATAATACGTTTTTTTAAATCGGATAAAAATCATGACCTCTATAGGGTCCACAAGCTAAAAACGCGATTTTTGGTACAATCAGGGGCCATAAATCAAGGAGTTACGGTCCAATATGCTCGAATATCGAAAGGAACCAAGATCTTTGGGTTATAAATTTACATTTCAAGTTTCAACAAAATCGGATAAAAATTGTGACCTCTATAGTGTCCACAACCTTGATATACCATACTTTTACGCTATTTGAGAACGAATGGCGGCCAGTTTGTCTGTCAATTTGGGCCGATTTTCACGAAATTCGAATTCAGCCATCCTTAGGGTGTAACGGTGATATAATAATACGTTTTTTTAAATTGGATAAAAATTATGACCTCTATAGGGTCCACAAGCTAAAAATGTGATTTTTGGTACAATCAGGGGCCATAATTCAGGAAGTTACGGTCCGATATGCGCGAATATCGAAAGGAACCGAGATCTTTGTATTATCAACTTAGATTTCAAGTTTCAACAAAATCGGATAAAAATTGTGACCTCTATAGTGTTCACAAGCTAAAAACGTGATTTTTCGTACAGACAGGGGCCATAATCCATGAAGTTTCGATCCGATACATGCCAATATCGAAAGGAACCAAGATCTTTTGGAGATAAACCTATATTTCAAGTTTCGTCAAAATCGGATAAGAATTGTGACCTGTAGAGTGTCCACAAACAAATTGTGGACAGACGGACAGGGGCGACGACAATATACGTCCACATGAAAATGTGGGCGTATAAAAACGCGATTTTTCATACAATCAGGGGCCGTAATTCAGGAAGTTAGGGTCCGATATGCGCGAATATCGAAATGAACCGAGATCTGTGGGTTATAAATATGCATTTCAAGTTTCTTCAAAATCAGATGAAAATTGTGACCTCCAGAGAGTCCACAACCCTGATACACAATATTTTGACACTATTTGCGAACGAGGGGCGGCCATGAAAATGTAGGCGTATAAAAATAATTCATTTCATTTCTTCACAAAATGGGATGGGTTATATGTAACAGGCATTGCCTGAGAAGAGCGAAGCTGATGTGATTATTGTCAAATATAAAACCTTCATAAATAAGTTTCTCAAGTGATACAAAGAATTTTAAATAATAGATTTTAAGTTAGACCTAAATTGTATGATTAATTTAGTTTGAACAAAAAAGTGTGAGAATTATTTTTATTGACGTCAAAAAAATATGACGTCATTGATTAGACGTGTAAAAGAAATATTTCTATGAGACGCGTAATCTCGCCTGGGCGATATTTCGGAGATTGGCCTGCGCATTGCCAACTTTCTTCGAACATTGACAAATTGGAGAATCCGTTTCCGGTCTGAATTTTTTTATTAATCAACAGTCTGTGGGTGACAGTTTTAGTTACCCTCCTGTCTTATGGGAAAAGAGCTTTGCTCAAGCACCACGCTTCACGTGATGCTGGAGAGCTTCGCTTTATATTATGGAATATATAACAAAGGTATTTATGCAGGTACTAAATGACGTGTTTACAGAATTTTTTAGGCAGTGGATATTTAACCGTATACAGCAAAGTATCTACTTCCGCTATTTTACCGTACATCGTTTCTGATTGGCTAATTTGTATGATGATGTCATACCTTATTCAAAATGGCGGAAAGTACAGATGTTCTGAAAATAGGAGATAAATTTGAACCCTAACCCTAACCCATTTTTCTAATCCATCAAAATGGGAAATTAAATTAAAATAATTACAATAGTGTGTTCTTAATTTATTTTCAAATTTTGGGATTAATACTGATTTTTAAGATAGCCGTATACGGTTAAATTCATCTCATGTACAGTCAAATAATCCAGGAACTGACACTTGATGACATCACTATATTCCAGCCAATCAGAAACAATGTACGGTAAAATAGCGGAAGTAGAAACTTTGCCGGATACGGTTAAATATCCACTCCGAATTTATTACAGAGATTTGCAGCATGGAATTATCGATCGACAACAGCGATGTTCTTTTGTTCGATCCCTGCATTGGCCGAGAAAGTTCATCTGGATTTTGCGACGTGGTTTCTCCTTGTCAGTGGTGCAGAACTGAGGGCCTAACAAGGACAGCTGTCTAGTCCTTCGGATGAGACGAAAAACTGGTCCTGTGTATACATTGGAATGCACGTAAAAGATCCCTTGGCAGTTGGAATTCGATATAAGAGTAGGCGATAGTGCCGCTGCCCATGCAAAATTTCCCTCATAGCACCCTGTATGGTGTATGCCCGTCTTCATTAGACCAGTATAGGAGCAGAACAGAAGGACGTTAAACCCCATTTCATTTCATTTCATTTTCTTTTTAGGCTAATATGAGTAATATGTCTGTCAAATTTACTGATGGTCCGACGTATCATCGATGCATTGTAAGTATCTATGTTAGCTCCCCATGCATCAACGAGTAAAATATTATTTGATTGATATTAGCACAGACGAGTGAATGGCTGTTTCGTCAACAAATGACATGGTTGTGATTATTGAATGTTCAAAAGACGAAATGAAATGAAATGGGGTTTAACGTCCTACTGTTCTGCTCCGAACTGGGCTAATGAGGGAATTTTGCCTGAACAGCGGCACTACAGCCTACACTTATATCAAATTCCAACTGTCAAGGGATCTTTTATATGCACGCCAATGTGTACACGGGACCTCGGTTTTTAGTTCCATCCGAACGACTAGACATCTATCTGTCCTTCTCGGGCCCTCCGTCCTGCATCACTGACAAGTGAGAACCACGCCGGAAAATCTGGGTGAACTTTCTCGGCCAATGCAGGTATCGAACACCCGACCTCCAGGCTAGCGAGCCAACATCTTACCCACTTAGCCACTGTGATCCCTTTCAAAAGACGAATCAACACAGAAATGTCATTGAAATTATTCCAATAGGTCTATTACATTTCTTACAGATAACCATATGTCATGAGAGAGTATAAAGAGCAATATTTATAACAATAATTTTGAACTAGATCTGCTACTGTCCCATGCAGATATGAAAGCTTTCATATTCATCGTCACGTGTCATGGATTATATCTTAAAAGAAAAAAGAACAAGAAAAAATAATTATCAAAATCGGTCAAAAACTTGCAGAGTTACAAGTCTAAATATAATGAGAAACATTGCTCCTGGGCAAAATATAATCTGAAAACTAAAGGGAAATTACTGAAACTTGTATTGCTGTAATCAAATAACTTCCCATTCCAGAAGTTTCAGAAAGATAGGTTGCCAGCTAAATCGTCCGAGCAGTCGACAAGGGTTGTCACATATTTATTCTTTTGTAGGTAATTAGGGGAATTTAATAGACGATTTCATACAGATGACATTATAATTTTCGTTGTTTGAAGGTTCACAAGGTTCTAAAAACTAAAACAAGGGCATAACTCTGAAAGTAATTTACAGAAATTGTTCAAATTCGACAGGCTTTTTTTGTTTTACTAATTCAAATAATGCATATAAATTTCATACAGATCGGATGATAACTTTTGTTGTTCCAAAGTTTAACAAAGTAAATCAAGGGTCATAACTCTAGACGTAATTGACGTAAATTGCTGACATTCAATAGGCTTGTTCGTCTTCATTTCACTAATTTAGGTGATAACTGAAACTCAATAGGCGTGTTCTTTTTACTAATTTAAATGATACATATAAATTTCATACAGATCGGATAGTAACTTTTGTCGTTAGAGCATTTACAAAGTGAAACAAGGGCCATAACTCACAGCGTAATAAACGGAAATTGCTGAAATTCAATAGGCTTCTTCATTTCACTACTTTAAATGATGCATATCAATTTCATACAGATCGGTTGATAACTTTTGTCATTAGAGCGTTCACAAGATTCAACAAAGTGAAGCAAGGGCCATAACTCTAGATGTAATTAACGGAAATTGCTGAAATTCAATAGGATTCTTTGTTTTCCTAATTTAAATGATGCATATAAATTTCATACAGATCGGTTGATAACTTTTGTCGCTAGTGCGTTCACAAGGTGCAAAAAAGTGAAACAAGGGCCATAACTCCAGAAGAAATTAACAAAAGTTATTGAAATTAAATAGGCTTCTTCATCTCACTAATGCAAACAACATATATCAATTTCAAAACAATCGGTTGATAAATGTAGTCTGTGGAGTGTTCACAAGAAATTGTGGACGATGGACCGGCGAACGGGGGCGAGGGCAATATACGACCACATTTCCATGTGGGCGTATAAAAATGAATCAAGCCGTTTAAAAACGGAACCGGGCAGAAAATAAAATGAAAATGCCAGAAAAGAACTCAAAATTAAGGAAATAAATTGTCCTGTAACAACTTTGTCAAAGGCGAAATTCAAAATTTTGAAATTTTCAAACACCCAAAATTCGACCCTGATCCTGGCTATCCTGAAATGTATTAATTTCAGAAATAGGAGACACATTGAACATACTACAGCCTGTTGTGTTTATTTTCACGTCCGTTGAAGTGGATTTTTCCCTGTTTTTCATATTCAATTCAAAATGGTGACCATCAGTTGACCGAAATCAAAAATCTGCTCTGAACGTTTTTTAGGCATTCCTTCAAGGATTCAGAAAATGTAACTCCCATGTCTGTAAGTAAAATATCGAAAAAGCCTTAGGGATTTTTCACATTTCAAGATGGTGGCACTTCCGGTTCAATCGATAGGCTTCAGATTTTGTGTACAGATCAGTAATGTCTTAGCTAGTACAGAAAAAAAATTTTCAAGGCAATCAAACTTATATTTTGTCGATTTTTTTGAAAACTTTGATCCTTATTTTCTCCAAGGGGAGATAACTTAGAAAATTTCAAATTACATCGATGAAGTTGGATCAACCAGATCTACCAACATTCCTAATTTCATGAAAAACGTACTAATATTCAAGAAGTTGTCATGTTCGTTTTATTTGAATTTCGAAAATCGGAAATAGCAGATTTGAAGTAAATGTTTTAAGGTACTCAAAGCAAAAAGAATAAGTAAAATAAATCAAAAGGCCAACATCTGTTTGTGTGCACTAACTTGCAAAGGTTATTGTAAGTGGATGGGAAATCTTCCTTTGTTCTTTTTGTTGAATAAGCAGATTGTTTGTTGATGTGACCTCATGACCTGTGACGTTTAGATAACGTCATATGGATATCATGGCTATTCACTGTGTCAGAGTTACTTCTCTGCAGGCAGGGTGAGTCTGTCGTTCAGATTGTAACTAGACATGTTCAATGTTATTGCACACTTTTGCTGGTTTACACTAGTTTTAGTAGAAATCATATAGAGAAGTGGGGTGGGTTTTCTGTGCAATAACAATAAGCATGTTGAGCAGTTGTCAATGTTACAAGTCATTTATAGCACGCTTCATTCGTTAACAGGTTTAATCTCTCAGCCTTCGGCCTCTGCTTAAACCTGTTAACTCATGAAAGCCATGCTATAAATATAACTTATTTATTTATATTTTTACAGACTTTTTTTTTGCCACAGGCACTTGAAGGGATTAAAATAAAACTTCTTACTACTGTTTGACTAGTATTACTAATATCAGTAATACTAGTCAAACAGTAGTAAGAAGTTTTATTTTAATCCCTTCAAGTGCCTGTGTTTTTTTGCCTTCTGTTATTTTTCTTTTTTTCAAACAAAATACAAGACCTGCACTCGACCATTTGCATCATAATTTTTCTTATGTACCGGTAGGCCTCATCTTATAGGCTAATAACTGTGCCTGTTTTATAATGTGACATTAAAATGTCAGTATTTTCTCTCAAACATTATATAAATTTATACCGTTATTGCACCAGGGCAGAAGTAACAGCCAGTGGAAACAATCTTTTTCATAATATAATTAATATAGTTGATCTTATTTTACTGTAACTCGTATACGTACAGAACAGGTCTGCAGGCTAAATAGTTCAGACATGGGCCTTAATTCCTTAATTTCAAGTTTGAATAAGAAGTTAACAAAAAAAAAAAGAGAAGGCAGAAGGCAGACAAAGTAAATCAAGTTGCCAATTAAAAACTTGATAGTAATTATCTACGAGAATAAAATTGTCATGTAACCTTACTTATATTATGTATCATAATAATAATATTAATATTCATATTATTTTTTTTCATTTTTCAGAACTTTGTAAATGGTCAGCCAGATCCCATCGCTGCACTGCATTATGAATATGATCATATTGCTCAACCAAGACCACCTCCCAAACCTAGTTCAATTAATTTTTTTGAGAAACCTGCAGTAGTTGAATCAAAGGTTTTAAGGTAACAATGGGTTTACCAGCTTTAGAATGATTATTTCCTGTCACATGTGCTCACAGTATTAGTCATATAGAGGCTTAGAATCACTGTCTTGTAGATGGTGTCTTCTGACCTATACTGGGGGTTTGGGTTGTTGAATGGTTAACACATGCATTTTAGATCATAAGGGCTGTCAGTGAGTCAAGTGAGGTGGTTTTGAACTATTGAACCAATACTTGTATGTGGCAAGGCTCGTCTGTCCAACCTCATGGGGTTTCTCTGGGTCCTACTACGCGGTAGGGAATTATTGAAATAAAATAGGACAATTTGTCAGTCCAAAAATGACATATCTAGTTTGTGTCGACTGGAGTTAAACTCCATTTCTCTCTCTCTGACACTACAAACTGTTCTATATCATGTTAGATATATTTCATTTAGATCCTGGTATAAAGTACACACATTCTTTATGCGTCTGTAACTGTAAGTTATGGTAATAGCATGAAATGAAAATTGTGTTAATACTGTATTTTTTGTTATTAATGGCTAGTCTAATTATTATATTTATTAAAATTAGACACCAGGTTTTAGCAGCAAACAATTAAAATATTTTACTGTCTCTGGTATAAAAATTTTGAATATAATTATTTATGTACACATTTTATATAATTATGAATTTCTTACAGAGTTTCTATAAAGTCAAATCAGATTGAGTATGAAAACTGTGAAGAAAATGCTTTGATTAATAAAATGGTACAAGTTGATGCTACCGTAGGTTAGTTAAACTCATTTTATAGATATGTAGAATTTTTAATAAGATATGGCTTTAAATGTTTAACATAAAAACATGATAATTTTGAAACAAGTTTCTGCATGGTTTCTTTTTCAGGATATATTCTCTCATTGCAGAAATCCTGTCTTGTAAAAGTGACAAAGTCGCAAAATTGTGCCCCAGTTATGAGAAGTTGTCCTGAATCTGAAACCAGTGAATATGGTTTCTAGACAATTTTTTGTTCATCATCATTTTGGATTAAAAAGAAATCTTTCAATTTATTACATGGTTCTGTAAGTGTCATATCTCAAGCTAAAAAAGGACATTTAATTTCAATGAACCCAGTCTTGCCTTTATCACAAACAATTGCATCTGGTGTAGCACCTAAAAATGGAAAAGTTGGATTTATTACAAGTCCAATGTCATGAAAATGATTCCCGGTCTGTTTGATATACATTTGTTTAGCAGTGGTTTCATTTGCTTGCTCATAAGAAGTGGGAACAGAATAAAATTTACTTTTGTCAAATGTGTTTTTTAAAGATAGGTTGCCAGACAACTAAACATACGCCCACAGCAGCTAAATCGTCTGAGCGGTCGACAAGAGTTGTCGTATATTTGTTCTTTTGTAGGTAATTAGGGGGCATTTAATAGACAATTTCATACAGATGATATTATAATTTTCGTCGTTTGAGGGTTCACAAGGTTCTAAAAACTAAAACAAGGGCTGTAACTCGAAGTAATCTACAGAAATTGTTGAAATTCGACAGACTTTTTCGTTTTACTAATTCAAATAATACATATCAATTTCATACAGATCAGATGATAACTTTTGTCGTTCGAAAGTTCACAAGGTTCAACAAAGTAAAACAAGGGTCATAACTCTAGAAGTAATTGACAGAAATTGCTGACATTCAATAGGCTTCTTCATTTCACTAATTTAAATGATGCATATGAATTTCATACAGATTGTCGTTCAAGCATTCACAAGATTCAACAATGTGAAACAAGGGCCATAACTCTAGATGTAATTAACGGAAATTTGCTGAAACTCGATAGGCTTGTTCGTTTTTCTAATTTAAATGATACCTATAAATTTCATACAGATAGGATAATAACTTTTGTCGTTAGAGCATTCACAAGGTACACAAAAGTGAAAAAAGGGCCATTACTCACGGTGTAATGAACGGAAATTGTTGAAATTCAATAGGCATCTTCGTTGCATTAATTTAAATGATGCATATCAATTTCAAACAGATCGGATGATAACTGTTGTCATAAGAGCGTTCAAAAGATTCAACAAAGTGAAACAAGGGCTATAACTCTAGATGTAATTAACGGAAATTGCTGAAATTCAATAAGCTTCTGTTTTACTAATGTAAATGATGCATATAAATTTCATACAGATCAGATAATAACTTTTGTCTTTAGAGCATAAACAAGGTACAACAAAGTGAAACAAGGGCCATAACTCAAGGCGTTATTAAAGGAAATTGCTGAAATTCAATAGGGTTCTTCGTTTCACTAATTTAAATGATGCATGTCAATTTCAAACAGATCGGATGATAACTGTTGTCATTAGAGCGTTCACAAGATTCAACAAAGTGAAACAAGGGCCATAACTCTAGATGTAATTAACGGAAAGTGCTGAAATTCAATAGGCTTCTTTTTTTAACTAATCTAAATGATGCATATAAATTTCATACAGATCGGTTGATAACTTTTGTTGTTAGAGTGTTCACAAGAAGCAACAAAGTGAAACAAGGGCCATAACTCTAGATGTAATTAACGGAAATTGCTGAAATTCAATAAGCTTCTTTGTTTTACTAATCTAAATGATGCATATAAATTTCATACAGATTGGATAATAACTTTTGTCGTTAGAGCATTCACAAGGTACAAAAAAAGTGAAACAAGGGCCATAACCCCCGGCGTAATCAACGTAAATTGCTCAAATTCAATAGGCTTCTTCATTTCACTAATTTAAATGATGCATATCAATTTCAAACAGATCGGATGATAACGGTTGTCATTAGAGCGTTAACAAGATTCAACAAAGTGAAACAAGGGCCATAACTCTAGATGTAATTAACGAAAATTGCTGAAATTCAATAGGCTTCTTTGTTTTACTAATTTAAATGATGCATATAAATTTCATACAGATCGGTTGATAACTTTTGTCCTTAGAGCGTTCACAAGGTGTAACAAAGTGAAACAAGGGCCATAACTCCAGACGAAATTAACGGAAGTTATTGAAATTAAATAGGCTTCTCGATCTCACTAATGCAAACAACATATATCAATTTCAAAACAATCAGATGATAAATGTAGTCTGTAGAGTATTCACAAGAAATTGTGGACGGCGGATGGACGGACAGACGGGGGCGACGGCAATATACGACCACATTTCCATGTGGGCGTATAAAAATGAATAGCTCATTTCTTTCTTTCTTTTCATAACAGCTCCAAAATTTGAGGCAGTAACACCACACTATCTTTTTTTCATCCAGGTGTTATTATTATTTCTTGTGGATCTCACTATTTTTATGGCTTCATTTTGCTTTTTTACATCTATTTATTTCCACTCAACTTTCATCTTTTCTATCTGATTTAAATCTAAATGTACATCAACTGGTTTTGGAAAAACTATTTCACCACATTTATCAGAGTTCTCTGTTGTCAGTTGAGTTGTCACTTGCATAAGGGGTGCCTGAAATACATATTATAATCTATTTACTGTATATATTTTTCAGGATTTAAACCGATGGACATCTTGGCCCTTGTTGCAGAAAATATGAATTACATCACCTTTGTATTACATACTTGTACATAATTTGCATACAAAGAGCGGCCATTTTGTCTTACAGTTTCATTTCGATTTTCCCAAAATTCGAATTCAACCTTCTTTATGGTGGAATGGTGATATATCTAAACGGTTTTAAAAATCGGAAAAAAAAAATTGTGACTTAGAGAATCCACAAGCTAAATATGCAATTTTTCGACCAAAGTTACGTTAGAATATGTGTGATTATCAAAAGGAACCAAAAGCTTTATGATAAAAACATACATACATGTAAGATAGGTTGCCTGGCAACGAAACATTCGCCCACAGTGGCTAAATCGTCCGAGCGGTCAACAAGGCTTGTCGCATATTTATTCCTTTGTAGGTAATTGGGGGCCTTTACAAGATAGTTCCATACAGATCAGATTATAATTTTTGCCGTTTGAGGGTTCACAAGGTTCTACAAATTGAAACAAGGGTCTCAACTCTGGAAGTAATCTACAGAAATTGTTGAAATTTGACAGGCTTTTTCATTTCACAAATTTAAATGATGCATAGAAATTTCATACATATCGGATGATAACTTTCATCAATCGAGCATTAACAAGGTTGAACAAAGTTAAACAAGGGCAATAACTCTAGAAGTAATAAACAGAAATTGCTGAAATTCAATAGGATTCTTCTCTTTACTAATTTAAATGACACATGTAAATTTCATACAGATCGGCAGATAACCTTTGATGTTAGAGCATTCACAAAGTTCAATAAAGTGAAACAAGGGCCATAACTCTAGACATAATAAACAGAAATTGCTGAAATTCAAAAAGCTTCTTCGTTTCACTAATTTAAATAATGCATATCAATTTCAAAAAGATAGGATGATAATTTTTGGGGTTAGAGAGTTCACAAGTTTAAACAAAGTGAAACAAGGGCCATAACTCTAAAAGTAATAAACATAAATTGCTGAAATTCAATAGGCTTCTTCGTTTCCCCAATTTAAATATTGCACATAAATTTCACAAAGATCGGATGTTAACATTTGGCATAAGAGCATTCACAAGGTTCAACAAAGTGAAACAAGGGCCATAACACTAGACGTTGTAAACGGGAATTATTGAAATTCAATAGGATTCTTCGTTTCACTAATTTAAATAATGCATATAAATTTCAAAAAGATAGGATGATAATTTTGGGGGTTAGAGCGTTCACAAGTTTAAACAAAGTGAAACAAGGGCCATAACTCTAAAAGTAATAAACAGAAATTGCTGAAATTCACTAGGCTTCTTTGTTTCCCCAATTTAAATATTGCACATAAATTTCACAAAGATCAGATGTTAACTTTTGGCATAAGAGCGTTCACAAGGTTCAACAAAGTGAAACAAGGGCCATAACTCTAGACGTTATAAACGGAAATTGTTGAAATTAAATAGGCTTCTTCGTTTCACTAATTTAAATAATGCATATAAATTTCAGAAAGATAGGATAATAACTTTTTGGGGTTAGAGCGTTCAAAAGGTTAAACAAAGTGAAACAAGGGCCATAACTCTAGAAGTAATAAACGGAAATTGCTGAAATTCAATAGGCTTCTTCGTTTCCCTAATTTAAATATTGCATATAAATTTCATAAAGATTGGATGTTAACTTTTGGGGTTAGAGCGTTCAAAAGGTTAAACAAAGTGAAACAAGGGCCATAACTCTAGAAGTAATAAACGGAAATTGCTGAAATTCAATAGGCTTCTTCGTTTCCCTAATTTAAATATTGCATATAAATTTCACAAAGATTGGATGTTAACTTTTGGCATTCGAGCATTCACAAGGTTCAACAAAGTGAAACAAGGGCCATAACTCTAGACATTACAAATGGAAATTATTGAAATTAAATAGGCTTCTTCATCTCACTAATGTAAACAACATATATCAATTTTAAAACAATTGAATTATAACTTTTGGCGTATAAAAAACATACCTGTGACCTGTAGAGTGTCCACAAACAAAATGTGGACAGAGGGACAGGGGCGACGACAATATACGTCCACATGAAAATGTGGCCGTATAAAAATGGAATATAAAATACTGCATTATGTCTTTTTTATTGAAAATACAGGGGGATAACTAATGATATTGTTTTTATTTCGGTTTTATATCTGCAGTTTTGCTGAAAAACCTATACAGGCCCAAATCAATTACATTATTACGTACATGATATGCAAATAAACTGAGGGCCAATGGATGTTGTTAAGAAGTCTGCTGTGCTGCTCACCAAGTATGAGATTGGACAGTCCTCCAAGGTTTGATACTTGATTTTTTCTGAAAAAGAAAATATTACGCTACAAAGCAGGCATACCGGTATTTAAAGAAATTGCATGTGACACTCCTTGTGTATTATCATACTTTTTGGATCATCACAATATATTACATCACAATAAGAACATTTTCTTATGTGGTGGTTGCCCGTGTCATCTGAACACTTACATTCCCAGGTCTTGAAATTATAATCTGTGAAACAGGGTCTGGTTAAATTTTCGCCACCCTTGGCTTATCTCACTGCTGTGGTAAACTTGTCGATGATGGTTGAGAAGGGACATTTTTCTATCCTGCTATCTTCCATTTCAATCACTATTATTATTGCCAACACATGAGCACACTATCCTCTCATTCTAAAAAAACAATGATTTTGCAAGGTTAAAGATAGGTTGCCAGGCAACGCAACATACACCCACAGCAGCTAAATCGTCCGATCGGTCGACAAGGGTTGCCGCATATTTATTCTTTTGTAGGTAAATGGGGGCATTTACAAGACAATTTCATACAGATCAGATTATAATTTTTGTTGTTTGAGGGTTCACAAGGTTCTACAAACTGAAACAAGGGCCTTAACTCTGGAAGTAATTTACAGAAAATTTTGAAATTTGACAGATTTTTTGTTTAATTTATATTTTTTGTTTAATGCATATAAATTTCATACAGATCGAATGATTAACTTTTGTCATTTGAACGTTCACAAGGTTCACAAAGTAAAACAAGGGCCATTTTAACTCTAGAAATAATTGATGGAAACTGTTGAAATTCAATAGAACTCTGTTGCACAAATTTAAATGATGCATATAAATTTCATACATATTGGATGATAACTTTCATCAATCGAGCATTAACAAGGTTGAACAAAGTGAAACAAGGGCCATAACTCTAGAAGTAATTATTGTAAATTGTTGAAATTCAATATGCTTTGTGGTTTCACTAATCTAAATGATGCATATAAATTTCATACAGATCAGATGATAACTTTTGGAGTTAGAGCATTCACAATGTTTAACAAAGTGAAACAAGGGCCATAACTCTAGACATAATAAATGGAAATTGCTGAAATTCAATAGGATTCTTCTTTTTACTAATTTGAATGACGCATATCAATTTCATACAGATCTACAGATAACTTTAGATGTTAGAGCGTTCACAAGGCGCAACAAAGTGAAACAAGGGCCATAACTCTAGAAGTAATTAAGGGAAATTGCTGAAATTCAACAGGCTTCTTCATTTCAGTAATTCAAATAATGCATATAAATTTCACAAAGATCAAATGATAACTTTTGGCGTTAGAGCGTTCACAAGGTCCAACAAAGTGAAACAAGGGCCATAACTCTAGACATAATAAACAGAAATTATTGAAATTAAATAAGATTCTTCATCACTAATGTCAACAACATATATCAATTTTAAAACAATTGTAGCATAACATTTGGATAAATCTGAATGTGAGGATAAAAAATAGGGCCTAATAGTCTATTCGTTGTCACTAATATCAGACATATTTTAGCCAGGTGATTTAAAAGTTAATCTTTTGATCTTTCAATCTGATTGGTTTCATTCAGGTAATTTAACGTGCCAAAAATAACATAAGCAAGCACTAATCTGCTATTATGAGTATGAGATTAAAATGCAATTTTTGGCTATTCCTTCTGAGTTTATTACTAATAAGTAATATTACTATTATTAGTGCAAGAAATAATGGATTACGGTACTAATACTATAGTCTAGACTAGTTAGATGATACAAGATCTCTGTCCTATTATTGTATCAAAATGATTAAAAATCTGTTGCAAGACACGATAGCTCACCTAATATTAAGGGCAGAAATTGTCTATGGAAAAATCACAAATTTCAAAAGCCCACTTGTACTAGGTAGAATAAAACTGAGTTCCAGAAATTAATGCCATATCAGTAATCAGTTTCCCTGGAGTGAATGAATGAAAATACTGGAATATCTACTATTCAATAATTCAGTCGATTCCAGGCATTTTAATTTACCTTCTTCTTTCACGTCAGAAACGAACAGTGAAAAGATAAAATAGATTCGTAACTTGGTAATCTTACCTTTTCTTTGGTACTTGTAGGTTCACAGAGTATGTCATGTAGACCTATCGACGGAAACTGCTTTATAACTCAAAGCCCTTCTCTTTCACCCACCAAATAAACCATTTAAGAGTTCTCGCTACCACTTCTTCTTCTCAGGTAGTCAACTATGCGGTCATACTTTTCTTTCCGTGTAACAAAATTCAATAAAATGACTAATACTAACGAAGTGCTCCATGGTGAATACCTAGTAACATTAGGCGTACTATCATTGTGGTAATCCATTAAATAGCCCGGACAAAGTTTACTTCGCGCGAGCATCTTTCAGTCTGATTGGTTTCATTCGGGTAATTTAACATGCCAATAATAACATAAGCAAGCCCTAATCTGCCATTATGAATATGAGATTAAAATGCAATTTTTGGCTATTCCTTATGAGTTTATTACTAATAAGTAATATTACTATTATTATTAGTGCAAGACTAAATGGATTACGGTACTAATACTTTAGCCTAGACTAGTTAGATGACACAAGACCTGGGCCCTATTATTGTATCAAAATGAATAAAAATCTGTTGCAAGACACGATAGCTCACCCAATATTAATGGCAGAAATTGTCTACGGAAAAATCACAAATTCAATAGACCTCTGTATCACAAATTTAAATGATGCATATAAATTTCATACTTATCGGATATTAACTTTCATCAATCGAGCATTAACAAGGTTGAACAAAGTGAAACAAGGGACATAACTCTAGAAGTAATTATTGTAAATTTCTGAAATTCAATAGATTTCGTGGTTTCAGCAATCTAAATGATGTAGAGATGGGCGATTTCACCAGTTATCCCTTATAGCAGTGACTAGTTTCATTCTAATTGAACTCTTCAGACTGATTTATCTCACATAGTGAGTGAGGTTCTATATATACTGTATGGAAACCCCGGTGAGATTTCACCGGGGTTTCGGATTTTTACCGGGGTTTTAGTTTTGGCAGGGTTTACCGGGGTTTCTAATACCGGGGTTAGGTATTTTACTGGGGTTTCAGGTTTTACCGGGGTTTTGAAAAGTTACCGGGGTTTTAGGATATGACCGGGGTCTGCAAAATTGCTGAAATTCAATAGGCTTTTTTGTTTTACTAATTTAAAAAATGCTAATAAATTTCACAAAGACAAGATAATAACTTTTGGCATTAGAACGTTCACAAGTGCCAATAAAGTGAAACAAGGGTCATAACTCTAGACGAAATTCAACAGGATTCTTCGTTTCACTAATTTAAATAAAGCATATAAATTTCACAAAGATCGGATGATAACTTTCAGCGTTAAAGAGTTCACAAGGTTCAACAAAGTGACACAAGGGCCATAACTCTAGACATAATAAATGGAAATTGCTGAAATTCAATAGGCTTCTTTGTTTCACTAATTTAAATACTGCATGTAAATTTCACAAAGATCGGATAATAACTTTTGGCATTAGAGCGTTCACAAGGTTCAACAAAGTGAAACAAGTGATATAACTCTTAAGTAATTAACATAAATTATTGAAATTAAATAGGCTTCTTCATCTCACTAATGTAAACAACATATATCAATTTTAAAACAAGCAGATGATAACTTTTTGCATTAGAGCGTTTACAAGAAATTGTGGACGACGGACGGACAGACAGGAGCAACGGCAATATACGTCCACATTTCCATGTGGGCGTATAAAAACTGTTAGGTCTGGATTTATCCCCTCTGATACCTCTTTTAAGTAAAAATATTGACCCTGAGGTCAAGTCCCCTACTGTAGATTCTATCATAACCTAAGGCAATGCCCATTTAGCATTGCCTCTGAAGCATAGATTATTTCTTAGGAAATATCTCAACAAAAGATACCACCCAATATATTCAACGACAAGGCCTGTTGGTGATACTTTGTTTGGCCCTGATGTAGCTAACCGGATCAAAGAGATCCATCAATCAAATAGAATTTATAACTCCTTTTCTAATGGCATAGTTTTTAAAGATCTTATTTAGTTCAAAGCTTCAAGCGCTAGCTACAATCTCTGTATCGTTCCGGCAGGCCCTCCTTTCTCCAACCGGGTCAGGTTCCCTCACTAAAACTATCACTAGACGTTGAAAGTAATAATACATTATTTTACGCTTGACAAATTTCTGTATTACTGGGCCACTATTACCTCAGATCAGTGAGTGTTGAATATCGTTAGTGGTTATAAAATTGACTTTATTTTAACTCCTATGTTCAGAAGGCTATTCCAAATAGCCCGCCTTTTAATCTTGAACAGATATCTTTAATAGATCAGGAAGTAGATAAAATTTTAAATTTTACCAAAATCTTTTTTATTTATGAATACTTTTATATGGTATTTTACCCAGGATTAAAGAGTCATCTGATTTGAGTAAAAATGTCAACATTTTTTGTCTCCGTAACTTTCCATGGCTAATTCAGCTTTTCAGTCCTAGATTAATTATTTATTATTCGATTTGCATAAGACAAAGTTCATATGCTGCGTGGTCCAAAATGTCACTTTTTTAGTCACCAGTCAAGTTCCCTGTTGACGTAAATTTTCAAAAAAAAATATCAATGTTTACAAATCTAAAAGATCAAGATGAATGCTCCTACTAAATACACAAAATGTTTCGGGCTTATTTTTGTTTATTTCGGTTTTGTATTTGCCCTATTTTAATTAAAATGTGAAGAAAAGGTGTGAAAATGAGCTATTTACATTGCATTCAGACTTTTTATATTTCAAAATATTTCTTGACAACTTTCATAAACCTGTAGCAATAATCCTAACAAAGACCATGTATGTCAAAATTAATTTGTAATATATGAGCAGTTGTCGAGAAATAGACAATTTTTCATGGGTCATTTTTCACGTTATTTTGCATGTAAAGGAGTTAATTATAGTCAGATTTTCGATCTGTTTTCATCAAATGATGCCTAATGACACTTTTGACTGAGCGGAACCAATTTCACATTTTCAATATCACCGAAAATGGCCTAATTACCACATAAACTCTATTTTTAGCCTTCAAAACAAATATTTTATTCTTCTAAGTCACATTAGTAATTTTTTTAAAATTAAGATATTTGCTTACAATGAACAAATAGAATGAACTGATGTGAACATACAGATATCACAAAATGGTTTCTAACTTGTACGGTTGCAGAGAAATAGACGATTTACTACAAGTCACTTTTCAAGGTTTTTAGTCTATAAAATTTTCACCATGTGATGCCTTATGCCATTTCTGATTTCATATAACTTATTTAACATTTTGATTATCACCGAAAGTAATGTCCTTTTGGCAAAAACTGTATTTTTATCCTTCAAAACAAATGTGCGTTATATTTATTATTCGTTTAAAATTATGATATTTAATTCCAATGGAAATGAAATGAAATGAAATGGGGTTTAACGTCCTACTGTTCTGCTCCTATACTGGGCTAATGAAGACGGGCATATGCCATACAGTGTGCTATGAGGGAAATTTTGCCCAGGCAGCAGCACTATCGCCTACTCTTATATCGAATTCCAACTGCCAAGGGATCTTTTACTTGCATTCAAATGGACATATAGATTGGATCAATACAATCATATAGATGTTCACAAATTGTTTCTAGCATCTAACTTAGTAGTAAGTTAGTAACAAATTTTGTCAGGATCACTTTTTTGACATATGTAACGCAGGGTAATCAAATGTATAAATGGAACTGATATTGCTGGATTTGGTTCATTCTGCATCCAATTTATAACATGTGCGCAATGCTTATGTGGAAATCTGTTTAACGGTTACATTTGTACCAGATGTGACTTAAGTTCAAGTGTAACGTGGTACCGGAAGTAACATAAGTTCAAGGGTAACGTGGCACCAGTGGAATCCCTCATTACTACATTGCAGTTCTAGTGATGATTGTTTTTACCAAAACAAAGATAGGTTGCCAGGCAACGAAACATACACCCACAGCAGCTAAGTCGTCCGAGCTGTCAACAAGAGCTGTCGCATATTTATTCTATTGTCGGTAATGAAACATTTATAATACACTAAAATCTGATTACGAGTAACAACTCGTTAAGTAATTATCCGAAAATCATTAGAAATTGTTTGGCTTTTAGTTCTGTGCCATGCTAATGTTTATTATACAAAACATTTAATATCACTGATTTAGCTGTTCAAGTAACCAAAATTCATTGAAAATCAATATACTTGTTCGTCTCAAGACATCAAACTCTGTTTATCAATCTAAAGTCAATCGGATGATAACTTTGGTCTTTGGTCTCTAGAGCGCCCACAAGATATTTCAAAGTGATCAAGGGTCATAACTCTAGCAGTAATTATCGGAAATCGTTGAAAATCTATAGACATCTCAAGAGCGCCCACAAGATATTTCAAAGTGATCAAGGGTCATAACTCTAGCAGTAATTATCGGAAATCGTTGAAAATCTATAGACATCTCAAGAGCGTCCACTAGATATTTCAAAGTGATCAAGGGTCATAACTCTAGCAGTAATTATCGGAAATCGTTGAAAATCTATAGACATCTCTAGAGCGTCCACTAGATATTTCAAAGTGATCAAGGGTCATAACTCTAGCAGTAATTATCGGAAATTGATGAAAATCTATAGACGTCTTCGTCTCATGACCTTAAACACTGTATAAATTTCAAATCAATCGGATATTTACTTTAGCCTCTAGAGTGTCCACAAGATTTTTCAAAGTGATCAAGGGCAATAACGCTGGCAGTCATCATCGCAAATCATTGAAAATCAATAGACTTCTTCGTCTCATGACCTTAAACACTGTGTATAAATTTAAAGTCAATCAGATATTAACTTTAGCCTCTAGAGCGTCCACAAGATTTTTCAAAGTGATCAAGGGCCATAACTCTGGCAGTAATTATCGCAAATCGTTGAAAATCAATAAGCTTCTTCGTCTCATGACCTTAAACACTGTGTATAAATCTAAAGTCAATCGGATATTAACTTTAGCCTCTAGAGCGTCCACAAAATTTTCAAAGTGATCAAGGGCCATAACTCTGGCAATAATTATCCCAAATCATTGAAAATTAATAGGCTTCTTCGTCTCATGACCTTAAATGCTGTGTATAAATCTAAAGTCAATCGGATATTAACTTTAGCCTCTAGAGTGACCACAAGCAATTGTGGATGCCGGAGTACGGAAGGAGGGGGCGACGAAAATATATGCCCACATTGATATCATCAAACACTTTGACTGTTTTATTTTCTACTTAAGCATATCTCAGAAACTACTTGACACATCGATCCGATATCTTTGGTTTTACTGGGAAAGTTGGCATGACTTATAGATTAATTCTATTTATAACATTCTGCTACAATGCAAAATGTCCGAAATTACTGAAGTTGTCTTTTTTCTAAATATTGCCATAATAATACTGAAAATAATAGATGGAGTTTAACATTTGATACATTTTGACATAGCAGGAGACAGGGTAAATAGCTATGGTACTTTAGATTTTTCATTTTCAACGAATCTTCGCTGATATTAGGCGTGAAATTTTGAAAATTAAAATTTTTACAAAAAACTTTTTTTTAATTAATGAATATTTTTTGATGTTTTTTTTACACAGGAATAAAGGGTCATATGACTTGAGCAAAAATGTGAACAATTTTTGTCTCAATAATTTGCGTTAGCAGCCACTGTCTAATTCGGTCCTAGATTAATTATTTATTGTTCGCTTTTGTATAAAACTAAACTCTTGTGCTCCGTTTTCCGAAATGTCTTTTTGTTTGTTACCGTTAATGTTTCCTATCGACACCGAAAGTGACATAATATTACTAAAAACTACAATTTTGACAGTTCGATACCACTATTTGAAAGCAAATATTATTTTTTTCAAATCTGGAACAACTGAAAGGGCGTGCCCTTTAAAGGCACACAAAACATTGGGCTCAGTTTTTTTTAATTTCGAATTCGTTTTCAGGTTATTTCGTTTAAAAGGTGAAAGATAGGTTGCCACGCAACAAAACATACGCCCACAGCAGCTAAATCGTCCGGTCGACAAGGGTTGTCGCAAATTTATTCCTTTGTAGGTAATTGGGGGCCTTTACAAGACAGTTCCATACAGATCAGATTATAAATTTTGTCGTTTGAGGGTTTACAAGGTTCTACAAACTGAAACAAGGGTCTCATATATATCCCTTATGAAAAAGTCCTATAGAAAAAGTACAGGTTTCTATAGAAGTTTGTGGGATTCTATAGAATGCTGCAGGAAAACGAATTCATTCTGTATTTTTTTTTACATGACTATAGATTCAAAAACATGTACTATAGTTTTGTGTAGGATTGGTAGATGAATATTTTCCAAGTGTAATTTCCTATAGAATTCTATAGAATACTGTAAGAAACTATTTGAAAAAAAATAAACCTACAGATTCATTGGTGCTGCTATAGTTTTCTATAGAACTAACTTGTATCTTCGAGTCAGTTGAGTAATCCTTCAGTTTTCAACAGCCTTTGTGCTAAAAACTATAGTTTGCTATAGAACTAACTTGTATTCTCATGTCAGCTGTGATTCCTATAGATTTGGTGGTAAAAACTACAGTTTTCTATAGAACTAACTTATTGTCTCAAGTCAGTAGTATTTTCCTATAGTTGTCTATGGCATTCTGTTGAAAACTAAGAATTTATATGTATACTGTACTTAAACCATTTTAACAAATAGCCTACTATAGTTTCCTACATAATATTGTAGAAACAATGTTCTATACTACAGATTTCATAAATTGGCGATGTCATTTATTCATACTATAGTTTACAATAGAATTTAGTGATGCACTTGTGTGAATTATGTAAACTTTTCCAACATAATTTTCCTGGATGCAGTATTCCTTAATTTATTGTGATAACAAATGACAAACTAAAACTGCGATGCAGTAATGACGGGTTTCACCTGTGCCACTTTACCCTAAACATATGTCACTTCCGGTTCCAATGAAACCATTAAACAGGTTTCCACATAAGCATTGCACACATCAAATAAAATGGACGCCGAATCAACCAAATCCAACAATATCAATTCATTTTATACATTTGTTACATGTAAGCGTACAATACTTCCGGTGATAATGAAAATGTTCAATTAGTTTTATGAAATCAGAAATGGCATAAGGCATCACATGGTGAAAATTTTCTGTAAATCGAATAATAATTGCCACTTTTATAGACCAAAAACCTTGAAAATTGACTTGTAAAAGTTGTCTATTTCTCTGCAACCGTACAAGTTAGAAACCATTTGTTGGTATCTGTATGATCGTATGGGTTCAATCTATTTGCTGATTGGAATCAAATATCATAATTTTAAAAACATTACAAATCAGACTCATTTGAATAAAATATCTGTTTTCAAGGCTAAAAATACAGTTTTTGCCAAAATGACGTTACTTCCGGTGATAATGAAAATCTTAAATTACTAGTATGAAATCGTAAATGGCATTAGGTATCACACAGTGAAAATTTCATGAAAATCGAATAATAATTGACACTTTTATGGACAAAAAACCTTGAAAAGTGACCTGTTGAAAATTGCCTATTTCTCCGCAACTGAACAAGTTAGAAACCATTTTGTGATATCTATATGATCGTATGGGTTCATTCTTTTAGTTGATTAGAATCAAATATCAAAATCTTAAACAAACAACAAATACGACTCATTTGAATACATTATTTGTTTCGAAGGCTATAAATACAGTTTTTGCCCAAATTACGTCATTTCCGGTGACATTGAAAATGTTAAATTGAGTTGAACTAGTCACAATTGACATTATGCATCAAATGGTGTCACTTTTATGAAAATCCAATAATAATTGACTCTTTTACAGGCACAATAGCGTAAAGAGTGACCCATGCAAAATTGCCCATTTCTCGGCAACTGCGCATATTACAAATTAATTTTCACATACATTCTCTTTGTATAGATTATTGCTACGAGTTTATGAAAGTTACGAAGTAATATTTTAAAATATGAAAACGCTGGATGGGTTGTAAATAGCTTAATTTTATACCTTTTTATCGAAATGGCCCGAAAACGGAATCGAAATTAAAAAAACTGGTCACAACATTTTGTGCGCCTTTAAAGGGCGCACAATTTCAGTTATACCAGATTTGAAAAAAATAATATTTGTTTTCGAAAAATGGTACCTAACTGTCAAAATTGTAGTTTTTTGTAAAATTACGCCACTTCCGGTGCCGACAGATAACACTATTGGTAACAAAAAAAATGACAATTGAGACAACGGAGCATATGAACTTTGTTTTATACAAATCGAACAATGAATAATTAATCTAGGACTGAAAAACTGAATTAGCCAAGGAAAATTACCGAGTCAAAAACTTTTCACATATTTGCCCAAGTAAGAGGACTCGTTATATTTGTGTAACACAGCTCCATTGCCCGCGTTGGAAGAAAGTCATTTTTTCCCGATTTGTAACCCTTTTTCAACTTAATGTCATACGGTGGCTATTTAATATTTTGTAATAATTTTAAAATATTTTGGAAGCCGATATCTTGTTCTTTTGTTTGATATAATTTTTATATATGTGTTCATTTTATTAATTTCATAAACGTAAGTTGAAAAACGTTAATTTCCCGTGTTTTGACGTTACGCTGAAAAATTTTGTCACGTTTTTAAACGAGGGTACCCCACTTCAAGTGCTCGGCGGGCGCACTTATTATTAATATTATTTTTTCATTCTAATATCATTAGAAAGATAAATGAACGATCTTTCAATTGGTCGGGGGTGCTTTGTTGGCATTTCGAAATACCATGCATTTTTTGCAAGTTGAACGCTTCAATTCACGCAATCTTTTTTTTAGGCGATTTGTCAATATAGCACCCCCGACCGATTGAAAGTTTGTTTTATTGTCGTTTTGATGCTATTAAAATCAACAAAATCGGAGCATGGTAAGTGCGCCCGCCAAGCAATTGAAAATGGTATACAATGAGAAATTTTGTCAAAAATAAATCGCGTAGTTTTGCCTTGTTATGACGTCATTTCAACACCAAAACTAAAATGTATTCCATGTTCCTTAGACTCATATTCGCGGTAAATTACGTCGAAAGGCAACTCCGATGTTTTTTTATGAAGTAAGCGTTACGTTATATGAATAAAGGACTTGCCTGAAAATAAATAAGGATAGTTAATTCCATTTTTTTTCACGCCTTTTGGCTTTGCTGGGTTGACTGTGTTTACATCACGTGACTCATATTCGCGCGCTTTTATAACCATGTGACAGGATATAAAAATAAAATCGAATGGAAATTTCCTCTCGGCGACCACACGTCTTTACTTTTAACACCAAACATTTTTCAAGAATTGAAAAATTACATAAAATTGACGAATGTTTCAATGCTCTGAAATCATAAATTCATAGATTATGAATTAGGTCAGTCATGTCAATAAATACTAATTAAGGTACTAAATAGTAAATACTATCATCACTCATAGCATAGTATTGATACGGATACTCAATTTTAGCAAAACGTTTTACTAAATAATTTAGCATTATATAACAGTTGTCATACTAATTATTATAATTTTAATTCTTTTTTTTTAGGAAACTATATTTAACACCTCGAGTATCACATATTTGTTGCCTTAATTGGGCCTTGATGATTCGATATTTATTTACATTGATTAAAATATACAAAAAAGGAAGCTGCTCAATGGGCTACATACCAATTTGAAGGAATAATAGAAATATTCAAAAGTGAAGTAAAAACATAACAATTCTTTGAGTTAAATTGTAGCTTTTAGGCCTAGGCCTTTATAACAATGACTAGGCCTACCATAGCCTATCAATAACTGAGTAACCTACTTTTACTCTTTAGTCTTTAGAGAATAATTTTTTATTGGTCAATGTTATCTTCTGAGTAGAAAATAATATGTAAAAGCAGAATTCTAACAATAATGTAAGCAAGGAATGCTGAGAACAATGATAATGAAACAAGAGTTGTCCGTTTTTTAAAATTATGTGGTTGCTATGACAACCATCCAAAATCCTTAATAATTTACTAAAAATATACAATTCTTAATATTTTATATTACATGGGCTATAAATATATGCTAAAATGCTTTCTGCTACTGTACTTAAAATGTGGCGATCAATTGGTTTGTCATGGTAAACATCATTGAAAATGGAATAACATTGCCTTTTTTGGGGTGTTTGTTTTCGTTTTGATTGCTATAAAAACCAAATATTAAGTAATATAGAAGAGTAAAGATAAGTAATTTTAAAAATTCACAAACATATTTACTTGTAAACAAAATTTCTCTTCAAGATCTTAATTCCTTTTATATTTTATTTATGTCTTAATAATGGCCAAAATGGACAACTAGCTACTGCAGAATGTTCTTCAAAAGGGAACCCCTTTCCAGCTCTTGGGAGAAGACATATAAATATTTTCATTTTATTTATTTTTTAAAATCTTGTCCAATAGCTTCTGTTTTTAAAATAATACAATTATCAATATTGATGTCATGATTATTGGAAAATAATGCTTTTCGGAAAAAAATAAATGTGGTTGCTATGGTAACAGCCCAAACTCCTCCATATTTTTCTCAAACTTACACAATCCATATCATTTGATATTACATGGGTTACAAATATTTTAAACTGCTTACTTTAAAATGTGGTGATGACCTTTTGGGTTATGGTAAATAGCGTTGAAAATGGTCAAAAATTGCATTTTTTCCATTTTGGTTGCCATGACAACCAAAATCGATAATATATGGCGGATTGGAAATAAGTGATTTTTAAAATTCACAAACTTTTTGACATATTCCCATAATTTCACATGTGTATCTCCATTCCTTCTTATTTTATTAACGTCCCAAAAACGCCCCAAAATTAGGCAATTGTGTGCCGTGGAAAATTGTTCAAAAATGAACATATATTCAGCTCTTGAGAGAAGGCATATATATATTTTTACTCTTTTTTTTTTTGTTAATCATACTTAATGGCTACTGATTTTAAAATGCATAACAAGCAGGTTCAATATTTCAGATATAACATGCACAAGACCATTTTTGATGAAAAAATTGACCAAAATCGCTCCGACAAAATGGAATTTTTGAGAAAACCTATGTATTTTGCAGTTACTGTGGAAATCGGTGTAATTATTACAAAAATGTGAAAATTGAAGCAAAATTTCATGAATTTACATCTTCATTTTTAATAGGTTTGATATGAAATGAAATATGGCATCACAAAAAAAACACCAAAAATGGCTTTTTCAAAGTGTTGAAAAACCTTTCTTCCGCGAAAAGTCAAAAATCGCAACTTTGAGCCTCAATAAAAAAAAAAGTTTTCATCCGATTTTGAATCTATAAAAAGTTTTGTGAGAAGAATTATGAGATCTACTTGAAAAGCTAATAAAATCAAATGTATAATCATAATCTCAAAATCACCTTTTCCACCTAGAAAACACGACTAAAAAATATTCATAAATAAAAAAGTTTTTTGTAAAAATTTAAATTTTCTAAATTTGGCACCTAATATTTGCGAAGATTTGCCGAAAATCAAAAATCAAAAGTAGCGTAGCTATGTGCCCTGTCTCCGACTATGCCAAAATGGATCGAAAGTTAAAATCCAACGATTATTTTTAAAATTACTGCAATATTTTTAAAATCGATAGCTTCGGTGATTTCCGACATTTCGCATTGTCGCAGAACGTTCAAAATAGCTTTATCCTGTAAGTCACACCCACTTTCCCAGTAAAACCGAAGAAATCGAAACGATGCGACAAGCAGTTGCTGAGATCTAATCAAAATGGAATTTGAATAATAATAATAAGAATAATAATTTTAACAAAAACAATAGTGTTTCACACAAGCTACGCAGTGTGAAACCCTAATAAGCTTACCACAAAAAATAAAATATAAAGTATAAAATAGTGTATATAATATGAATGAAATAGTGATACATGTTGACACTCAAAGGAATTCCCCACCCTCCAAAAAATGCCAGTATATGTAATGTTCACAACAAAAATATCAGATAATAAATTATTCTTCAGATATATAAGTCAATGAAATAAAGATAAAGTTTATTTGAACACAGTCCAGATTCTGTACTCAAATTATATAATTTGTTAAAGCCACTACGTCAACCAAACTATAATTAACAGCCAATGTACTCTCTTGAAATCTGTTTGGCCATTGGCTGAATTTAAAATTTAAAAATTCAGTGTATAATAACAACTTAATATGTTAGTATTAACAAGAAACTAAAGAGAATGGTGGTGTTTTTTCACAGATTCGATTAAAGATAGAAAGATAAGTATACTTTATTACTTTCTTAACAATAATATTAAATTACTTTAATTAGCTAAGATTTATGTGATTTTGTTATTTATTTAACTTTGTTACCTATTCTTTTCCCTATATTTCAGTTTTACCAAGAGAGAGAGAGAGAGAGAAATGGGTATTTTTAGCCTTCAAAACAGATATTTTATTCAAATGAGTCTGATTTGTAATGTTTTTAAATTGAGGATATTTTAATCAATTTAAATCTGCACTAAAGACTTTCCTGTTTCGACAGTTTTACCAGTAGAGCCATTACTAAAAGCGTTTTCAGCATGTGTCAACATGGAGAAGACGCTATATAAAACCTCATTCTTCTTCTTTTTATTATTTGATTCCAATCAACAAATAGAATGAACCCATAGGATCATACAGATATCACAAAATAGTTTCTAACTTGTACGGTTGCAGAGAAATAGACGATTTTCTACAGGTCACTTTTCAAGGTTTTTGGTCCACAAAAGTGTCAATTATTATATTATTCGATAGAAATAGGCAATTTTGCATAAGTCACTGTTTTTGTTAATTAGCCTGTAAAATAGTCAATTATTATTGGATTTTCATAAAAGTGACACCATTTGATTCAAAAAGCAAATATGCGTCATATCAAATTGATTACAACTTAAAATTAAAACCGGAAGTGACGCCATTTTGTCAAAAACTGCATTTTTAACTTTTAAAATCAATATTTTTTTTCAACCAAGAATTATTTAATTTGTATTAATAATTTTAACTTTTGGTTTAAAATTCACATATTAATAAAATTCATCCGGTCATATAGATATCACAAAATTGTTTCTAACTTGTTTGGTTGCTGAGAAATAGACGTTTTTTCTACAAGTCACTTTTCTAGGTTTTTGGTCCCTAAAAGTGTCAATTTCGATTTCCATAAAAATTTCACCATGTGATGCCTAATGTCATTGATGATGTCATAAAACTAATTTAACATTTTTATTATCACTGGGAGTAATTCAATTTTGGCAAAATTATATCAAATAATTGTTTCTAACATCTTCCCTTGCCGAGAAATAACCAATTTTGTTAGCATCACTTATTACGATTTTTTGCATTTTAATTTCAGTACATGGGCTCTGGGTTAATTAATCATTGCCTGATTTGTATAAAACAAACGCTCATATGCGTTGTAGTGCAAATTCTCAACTTTTTTCTACAGATAAACTTTTCTGTCGGCACCCGGAAGTGATATAATTTTGCCCAAAACTTCAATTTTGACATGTCGAAAGTTCTTCTCAAAGGAAAATATTAATTTTTACAATTTTGAAAGATCAAAATGAATGCTCCTACTAAAGACGCAAAATATGTCGGGCTTATTTTATTTTTTTTTTGGTTTTGTACTTGCGCCATTTTGATTTAAGGATGATAAAATAGGTGTAAAAATGAGCTATTTACAATGCATTCAGGCTTTTCATATTTTAAAATATTTCTTGACAACTTTCATAAACCTGTAGCATTAATCCATACAAAGATAATGTATGTCAAAATAAGTTTGTTATATATAAGCAGTTGCCGAGAAATAGGCCATTTTGCATCAGCCACTTTTCACATTATTTTGCCTGTAAACGAGTTAATTATAGTCCGATTATCGATTTTTCTTTACCATGTGATACCTCATGCCACTTTTGATTGGGCGGAACTAATTTCACATTTTCAATGTCACCAGACATGGTGCCATGTACTTTTAGGCTTCAAAACAGATATTTCATTCACATGAGTCAGATTTTAATGTTTTTAAAATTATGATATTTGATTCCAATTAACAAATAGAATGAACCCATACGATCATACAGATTTGTAATGTTTTTAAAATTATGATATTTGATTCCAATTAACCAATTGAATGAACCAATACGATCATACTGATATCACGAATGGTTTCTAACTTGTACGGTTGCAGAGAAATAGACAATTTTCTACAAGTCACTTTTCAAGGTTTTTGGTCTATAAAAGTGTTAATTATTATTCGATTTTCAACATGTGATGCCTTACGCCATTTATGATTTCATTATCACCCGAAGTAATGTCATTTTGGCAAAAACTGTATTTTTATCCTTTAAAACAAATGTTTTTTTTAAGTGAGTTTGAAGTGACTCCAATTGACACATAGACTGGATCAATACGATCATATAGATGTCCAAAAATTGCTTCTAGCATCATCCCTTGCCGACAAATTCCCATTCGAAAGTCAGCTAACTTAGCGTAAAGTTAGTAACACATGGTAACAGAGGTATCAATGGAATTGATATTGCTGGATTTGGTTGATTCTGCGTCTATTTTATAACACATGTGCAATGCTTATGTGGAAATCTGATTCATTGGTACCGGATGTGACATGTTCAAGGGTGACGTGGCACCGGAAGTGACATATGTTGAAGGGTAACGTGGCACCAGTGAAATCCGTCATTTTTCCCCACTAAAAAAACAATTATCAAACACGTTGGCCGTTTTTTTTTCCACTTGAGCATATCTAAGAAACTACTTGTCAGATCAATCCGATATCTTTGGTTTTACTGGGAAAGTTGGCGTGACTTAAGAGACTAAATCTATTTCGAACATTCTGCGACAATGCGAAATATCCAAAATGACCGAAGTTGTCGTTGTTTACAATATTGTAGTAATATTTATAATAATCGATGGATTTCAACATTTGATACATTTTGACATAGCTGGAGACAGGGGATATAGCTACAGTACTTTAGATTTTTCATTTTCGACAAAACATCGGAGACATTAGGTGCCAAATTTTGAACATTTAAATTTTTACAAAACACTTTTTTATTTATGCATATTTTTATGTGGTATTTTACCCAGGGTTAAGAAGTCATCTGATTTGACAGAAAATGGCAACTTTTTTTTGTCATCGTAACTTTCCTTGGCCGCCATTGGCTAATTTAGTTTTTCAGTCCTGGATTAATTATTTGTGACCGCATATATCGGAATACGCAAAATCTAATTTTGGACTAGAGACAAAATAAGTGAAAATATTGATTTTCATCGAAATTGAGATTTTCACAAAAATGAGTCTATAAATATACTATCTATCGAGACAAGAGATCAAAATAGCAATAAAAGATTTTAGAACACCTTTATTTGAACGTTTTGTAAGAGTACCGTATTCTTAAATCTGTCCTATTTCTTAAAATTCTTGGCAAAATTAGTTAGTTTTCTTCGCTCCCTGCGTGACGACCGGTCATTCCTCTTGCATAATAATTGGCATCCTTGTAAAGCAGAGAATCTCTAGTTTACAAATATGATCAAATTAATGTTGATGAATTGATTTTGAACGGATACAATCAGTTTTAAAACCCCTTAAAAAATATAAACCACCTCTACTTGTTGCTATACTGTCTACACAACTCGTTTACATTATGGCTATGTGGCTGACTCGAGCGGGCGATAAATATTTGGTTTTGGCGATAATGTTTTTGGGTACCTACATGCGATTCACTCTGATAGGTGGCAGAAAAAAATTAATTCTGATCGTATATAGATTGCCGTTGAGTGTTAATCCAAACCACGTAGCTGATTATGTAAATTAATCGTCATGCGGGTGGGTGTCATTGAGTAATACTAATGAACTGTCACGGGTCAATGATAAAGCTGTCGACAACTCCTTATTTACTCCGAAAAATTAATCCAAGCGGTGATTATTTGATATTTCATATCATCTTTAAAAAAACGGGGGATGTAGTAGTAATGTATAATACCGTCCTTCACCTTGCCATGTCTGTAACCTTGACATTAATAAAGTGGTCTTGAACATGCATCCTTCGTCATATCACAGACTCTTGACACCCACAGAAAATAATGTCTCACAGTACAATGTGTATCCATAAATTTGACAAGATTTGGATGATTCTTGAGATAACACTTCTGTAATTTTGTTACATCCACATTTGTATCCAAGTCAATTATTGTTTTAATAGTTTTCTTAATGCTGTCCTCAGTAGCAGCTTTGGTTACCTGAACAGGCTGTGAATTATAACTCAGTCTCTGAAATACAGAATTTAACAAATAAATGGGTGCTAGTACACTTTTCTCCATTTTTTCCTTTATAACTCCTGACTGTTCAGCTACCTGTCGGAGAGCTTTCAATGAATTGGCTTTTGCAATTTGCTTTTCACCTTCCTCTTCCATTTTTTCACGGCAAATGCTTACAGCCTTAAAGATCACATAAGACGAAAAATCTAAACTTCATGTCGTATAGCCAATGGTTACTATATCCACTTTACGCCAAGTTCACAACAATCTGATTAAAATTAATTCGGCTGTTAAAGTTTAAGCATCCGACCAGGGGTCTCGATAACTTTTCGAACTTGATTAGCAGAACTGCTAATCAAGTTAGATAAATTCAGGCAAATTGATTAGCAATGTCCAGTTTTGATTAGCAGTGTGTGAATATCCATTGACTACAATTTCGGAAAACTGTGAAGTAAAATCTATCTGTTGAATTTTGCAATATTATGCAAAGGTTTATTCAGTCCCACTATTTCAAAATTATTGTTGTAAATATTTTAATGTCTGCTCATTGCTGTGTATCCTCTCTCATGACACGTAGTAGGCCTATCGGAATAATTTCGATGACATTTCTGGGTTGATTCGTCTTTTGAACATTTGTTGTATTTTTGCTGATGACCGTGACACATATGGTGTCTATTGAACGGGGCCCGTTCAATAACTGAGACTATAACAGACCAAACCTTACCAAGTAGTACAATATAGTTCCCGTATTACTACGCTGGGCTATAAATAGATTGACCGTCTGCTCAGCGGGTCTGCTTGAAGTTAGCTTTTTAGTAGTCACACAGAGTGAACGACAGATTATCACAGTTAATTAAAGTTAATTGGATTACTTCTAATTACGGACATTACTCGGCAGTCAAGTTGACTGGAAATTCAATACATTCAATATTCATAACCATGTCATTTGTTGACGTAACAGCCATTCACTCGTCAGTGCTGATATCAATCAAATAATATTTTACGTGTCGATGCATCAGGATCTAACATCGATACTTGCGATGCATCGGTCATACATCGAAAAAATTGACAGACATTTACATTAGCCTACAACTACGAAGATCGCTGTTGTCGATCGAAAATTCCCTGCTGCAAATATCCATTACAAATTCGTCATTTAGTATCTGCAGTAATACTGGTGCCTATCTTTGTTATATATTCCATAATATCTATCCCATTTTGTGAAGAAAATCAATGGATCATTTTTATTTTATCCAAAAAAAAAACGCCTGTCATTAAAAAAAAAACAACGCATAACTCCGCGCATATAGGGGGCGCTAAAACTTTGCTTTTACCAGTAATAGATATTAGATTCTAGATGATCGTGACTAAACTTGCGAAGAAATGTTGAAAAATCGTTATAGAAACTGTCCACAACTCTTTACAGTTAAAAAGGGGACATAAAATTGTCCATGTGAGAAATAAAAGAATCAATATTTATGATTAGCATTTGTGCGAATCAAGTTAGCTATTTTGTGGCAAATTGATTAGCAATGGGCAAGAATTGATTCGCAAAGTGCGATGCGAACCCGGTTATCGAGACCCCTGCATCCAACACGCAAAAACGCTTTTCAATTGTTCAATTACGACCTTAATCATGTTGATTGGCTGGTGACGTCACAGCACTACACATAGGATATACATTATCTATATAATATCTCAATGTGTGTACAATATAGCACTATCAATACACACCACCAGTTGACAAGTGTCTATTGACGGTCCAATTATCACGTGATTGGAATATTTTAGAGTGAATTTAAAATGCTGTATCATGCCGCAGACCCATTTAAGCTGCCTTTGTTTAAATAGGCCACGTGTCAAATGAAGACGCCTCAAGCAATTAGCGAATTTACCAGTAATTTGGATAAGTACAGAAATACAAAAGGTGCCAGTCATTTGTCGATATATTCATTATTAGCTATATATAATTATAATAACCATTTCTATACATAAAGAACAACTTTTATCGTAACTCTATTTGAAATTTACAGTGAATATGTTATTTATTGATGACTTTGCAAAACAATAGATTACCCTCATTTCTCAGCCATGCACTACGGGCATAGTAAATCAAGTTAAACTTTGGCGTGAAAATTGAACGGGATTCATGGACATGAATATCAAATACACTTAATCATACGTGGAGTGCCTGATGCCGTTTGGTGAGAGATTAAACTGTCAATGTAATTGTAAAATACCTTTATTATAAAAATGTTAAACGTTATTAGACATTATTACCTTAACTTATCACAATTGTTTATCCATCGAATAATTTATATTCAGATTTCATATCAAGTCAATTAAATGTTGTTTAAACGCCAATCAATAAATAATACAAGGCTACTTTATTACAGAAACATCGGCAAGCAAAACTTATTGATTAATGAGTAAAAAATATTTATAAACAACTGATGAGTAAACTTAATTATTTTATACAATTAACCTGTGTACGATTCTACGATTAGTTGGTTCGTGGGGTATTACGCACACGTTCCACCTAGAGTGATGTCTTTGATCTGGCCGGCGTAAAAAAAGATAATTACCTAATCACCATTCTTGATTAATTTATGACCCCATCTCCATGGAACTTTAGTCGGATTGATTAAACATACATTATGCAAGAGCTAAATCTGTCTATTGCAGGTCTTTCTTTAGGCCTGAAATGTTATCTAAATTATTAATTAGACATTAATTAACCTATCCAGGCCATAATCAACTCTAGATGGCAGCGCTAGCCTGCGATCTTTAGTGGATTGTAAGCTGATTTACTGCATAACTTTCCTTCTCGATTAAATGTATAATCGAGAATATGCTGTTTATCGTACTGACTTTAGTAATGATGACCGAGGCTTATGGGAATTTCAGTCGCTTAGTTCTCGGTTCATCGTGGATCAATTTGAATGAAATTTTCACCAAATTGCCTTTACATTATCTAGTTTTTAACTATTATAGTGAGAACTGCCAACTTGTTACCGAATCTCTCATAATGTATCTTTAATGACAGATATAAACGACACTTACCATATTATTATCAATACACAAAGATAGATGACCCTTCTCAATCTGTTAATCCATTTACCAACAAAATTTATTTGTACTGTTAATTCTAACGTATATTGAGATATTTTTTCGTATTTCATTTTTACGGTCTATTTCAGAGTAATGAAGTCAAATTCACATGCAGAAAGAAAGGCCCCGTACGATGGCTACAGGTAAATGAGATACAGTTGGCTACTCTGATAACGGATCGTCATTTACAAATCGCGTTTCACTCATGTTTGACGTTTATGATACATTTTGCATGACCACATCTTTTTACTCAGGAAATTAGAGCCACAATACTCTTTTTGACGAAATTATATCTCGAATCGTTTGGACTGCACATGATGGAAGAGGGACTCCATCAAAAAGTCACATTAAAACACAGTATTAATATCGCTGTCATGAGAAGAGAGGGCGTGACATTATAAAACATTCTAAATTATAAAACAAATTATTTGGTAGTCAATTGTTTGATTTAATTAGGGGATTAAGGAATCAGTCAGGCGTTAACAAAAAAACACACGCCGGCTGTATATAGGTAATTAAGGAATAAACATTCCGAATATGCATTTGGTCACTGTAACGTCACTGGCGTCTGAGGTGATTAAGAGTGTTTTCGATAATTGGCAAAGTCGTTTTTACGGGAGGTCTATTTTTGCGACTTTGAGTGAAGATAGCTGCATTAATTTCGATGAGATTGGTGTGAACTTGCCGTAAAGTGGATATAGTAACCATTGGCTACACGTACCGAAAAATTTCCATGTCCATCTTATGTGCACTTTAAGACCCAAATTTAATGTTGCCATACATCTTTCAACTGGATTCCGGAATGACTGAAGAGGGCTGTCCTGGCTGCCACAAGCATATCTAAATTAAGTGAAATAAATAATGCAATGAGTGAAACTTGTACGGATAAATAAGTGATTCTATGATCTGGTCCACCATCAGAATATATTCCGAGTATTGGTTTAACATTTCCAGTAGTTTGAAGTAGGTGTAGGCCTATCAATTCAGTTGAGTGACGGAAAGGAGTACTTGTTTGAAAAACTTGATCCTTAACACCAACAAACAATGTTCCATTATAAAAGGAGCCACCAATATCTTTGGGTATATCTGTTAGCAGAACAGTGGACGGAATCAATTTAAACTTGGTAAAATCGTGATCCGATACACTGAATGTTTGACCATCTCCTTCAACAATATTTGGTCGCCCTCTCTGGGAACATATGACTGGTAAACCTGGTTCTCCTACTTTTACGTGGCACTTGTCATCAATAGAAATGAAAGAACTAAAATCACGAAATTTAATTAAAAATTCGCATAAATGTCTAAATACCATATTAGAATAATGAGCATCCTCATGTTCCCCTCGGAGTTGACAAGTTTGGTTCCTATATCTTAAATTAAATCTACCCGTATAGTGAATTGATGAATGGAAGTGTTTGTTCTTCCAACAAAATTGAAGTCTCAAATATGATTTAGATGGTATAGGAATATTTGGATAAAGATCTTTTGACACTGGTTTATTAAATCTCTGACGGAAATCGCAACAGCAAGTCTTCCAATAGCTTTGTGTTATTTATGTAACTGTCAAGAGCTTCAAAAAAAGGGTCATACTTCCTGATTTGTCCAGAATTAAGTTCATGAAGATCAACAGCCATATCTGGATTTTCGCAATCAAGATATAATTTTAGTCTATTCTTGACTTCGCTAGTGATTTTGGTTTGGTTTTCAAATGCTTTTCTTCAATTGTTTTGCAAAGAGCAACAGATTTAGACGTATCACTGTTAGCGGCAGTGTTAGGCATATGAACCAATTTTTTTGATTCCCTTGTGTACACAAGAGTATTTCATTTGTTAAAGTTGCAATTTCATATTTTTAAGTTATATTTTTAAAATTTATTAAAATAAAGCCTTAAAATAGATGGTATCTATAAACAGTCCTACCTTGTTAAAGAATAATCCTATTAATCCTATAATTCAGTATTGCCAGTTGAGAAATTGGCAAAAATATAATTTTCATCTTCAAATTCCAACGTTTGAAGATAATTACTCCATGGTGGAGAAAAGAAAACAAGGGAGGTAATTGTGTTGTTATTTCCGGTGTAAATGAGTTTTAAGTGTGAGAATGACACCTATGATCGTATAATAGTTAGTTGACAACCTATTGAGCAAAATACATAGAAATAACTATGTTTTGACTTTCTTAGAAAATATGAAATTGTAACTTTAACGGTAATGTTAAATCACTTAAATATTTAAGTACCAGCAGCCAAAATTCATTTCTTATTATTTCTGATATTTGATAGTTTATCATGAAAGTAGCCACCAATAGAAGCCCAGCAAAAAAAAATTAACAAAATATCTTGATAAGTTCCGGAGATATTCATGTTTAAAGGTCTCATTTTTAACTAATTGCATAAATTAGCTAAAATGGGCCATTTTGATATGCAATTAACAGTTGCATAAATATGCAAATAGGTATTGTTTTCAACTTAATGAAATATAGGTATTATTTTCAACTTAATGAAATACATTGAGTACATTCTATACAAAAATTAAATGTATTAAGACTATTTCAAGCAACTTTTCTTGAAATATGCTTTTAAAAATTAAAATAATGACAAAATTACATAGTACGAATAAGTCTGAAGTCCAACTTCGGTATGCAATAAGTTTTTATGCAAATATAAATTTATGGGTTTTTCAGCATTTTTCTATATACAAAGTTCTATATTTTAACGCTAATTTTTTCAAGCTTTCTTGCTATGCAAATTAAGATGTTATTCACAATTAAAAATGATCAGAAGTGCAATTTTGACCACGGAAAAATGCCACATTTGTGAATAATTGAGTCACAACTTCAAAATGTCATAACTTCAAGACTAATTAAGCGATTTGATTGAAATTTGGACCATAGCTTCATAACGTCTTATTGTACCATATGCCACTGTGAGTAAAGTTATATTTACAACACTACAATTGTTTTTGGAACCTTTATTTTGCATATAAATTAGTTGAATTATACACTTGAAACAGTGTATTTTAAACAAAAATCATCACCGACATCAGATGTATATTTACTCTGGATAGCAGAGCTTTATGGACACTTTCAATACCACCAAAAACTTTAGAAGACATGAAAAAGTCTCATAACCAACAGGATCTCTACTACAGTTCCGACTTTTCTTCTTTGCTATAGCCATAATAATTCTTTAAAAATGTTTTTGACAAAGCTGATTTGAATAATCACCAGATATATATATATATATACACAACACAGCCTGGGTTATCCATGATAATAGCAAGTCTGTCTTCCTTCTTTTGAAACTGAATTGAATGAAGAATAATACGTTTGTTACAGCTACTGGCACTATTTTTTTTATTTGATATGTCACCCAAAAGTTCACGCCTGGTTATATTTAACCTCAACAAATGTTACTTCATTTGTAAGATATGAGATATGATCTTCTTTCACTGTTAGGCCTACTAAGTTAGAATTTCTTTGTACCGGTACACTTTCAGCAAAAGACCCCTTAATCGAGATTTCTGAATATCTATATAATATACCGCGAATATCTATATAATATACCGCAAAATCTACAACTACGTTCCACGACCTTTCAGAAAATACAACTGCAGTAGTTCATTATTCAAGCATAAGTTCGGCATGGATCAGGATGGTCTTCGGCCTCTTCCACTTGCAGTGAATATAGATTTTAAAATCTTGAAATCAACATGATCTGAAATAATATAACATAATAATTTATTTCCATAAATTTTATTTCGAGCTTGTTTAATGCCTAAAATATCACCAAATAAATTGATAATATAAAAATGTGAACTTCTTTTAGGCCTAAACTCTAAACCTAAAAAAAAAATCCATGGCACAAGACTCACAAGTGATTCACATTTTGTAAGGAGAAAACCCTAACATAAAAACAATATTATAATTTATATAAAAGTCTACTTCAAACAACATATCAATAGAGGATGTGAAAATGTAACATAAATTTGAACAAACAATGAGGTATCATCAAAAGAAAATCGTCATTATTTTGTGAAATGAGCGACATCGAATCGATGTCCGCCATATTGGATTTTACCGATTCATTGTCAACATCTTCGGTGGATTAAAACGAAGAAATATCATATAAATACCCAATAAACATTCTTGATAATAAATTACATGATAGATTAATATATAATAATTCAATATTGAGATTCATTTTCATTAAAATACTTTTAGTTAATTTTCATTTTCACGACAACTAAGTGTGCTAGCTATCGGAATGCCGATCAAGCACTTGACCTGCATACCGGGAGAAAAAACAAAAAATAATTTAACCCATCGGTTGATAAAAAAATAAAACGTATAAAGATTAATATCTCAGTAACATTCTATATTGAAAAAATATAAACAAAATTACCTATTTTGCTGAATATCGACGCTGATAAACACTCTATGGGGTCAGGAATTACCGTCATGGTGCATGTGTAGTAGGACTGGTTTGTTTACGTTATTGTATTTTACCACTGTATTTCGCGCGCTTTGCGGACTGTTACCAGCAATGATAGCCACAGTTTCGTGTTATTTTTAGAAAGAAAATTGAATGAGGATTAATTTGGTATAAGGTTTGCCATATCTATATGTCGTACTAAGACACTAAAATTAGCTTTGAAATCGGAACAAATTTTTAAATAATAATTAAAGTGATTTAATACAAGAAAATTAACACGTATTTAATATCATACGAAAGGTCATTCTTTGCTGCTTTTGTTACTATTTATAGAAAATATATTTCGTTTTTGGCAAGCGAACGCAAGAGATTTGAATACACCTACTGAGATGAGGTCGGGACTGAAAGTCGGCATGATGCCGACCCGCGGCCCTAATTAACAAGATAAATTCGTGTTATACTAATTACTCTGTTTCATAAAATATTGTTTGGAAGTCAATAAAATTAACACCATTTGAAAGCCAGAAATTTCACCATATTTCCAGTATAATTTTTAACAATATATACAAATAAATAAAAAAACTATAAGCTGTTGAAAAGATGCTACATTTGGGCAATTTTGAGATTTTCCACTCAGATAACTGGGTGGCTGCTGGTACCTATAATTTGATTTGAGTTTTATATCATAAGGAGCAAATTCATCAATGCACACTGGTTCATAGTCTGTTTTACTAGAAGTTTATTTTCAAGTTCTCTGTATCTTTGAATTAAAGAATTGGGCCTAAGAAAGTTCACTTTACCACATATTAATGTGTTTTTTCCGGACACAGTTTCTCGTGAATGTTGGTGTTGAGTTGTTGTAATAAAACTTCAAAATCTTTTATGTTGGAAAGCAGTGCGGCCGAAAATAGACCTCCTGATCCTAAGCGCGCGGGTGACAAGAAACATAGTTCCAATTCAACACCGCCTAACGAAGACGGGCATACGCCATACAATATGCTATGAGGGAAACTTTGCCTGGACAGCGGCTCTATGGCCTACTCTTATATTGAATTCCAACTGTCAAGGGATCTTTTACGTGCAAGCCAATGTCAGGCCTCGATATAGTAGGTGATCGATCGGTCGATCGCCTGGACGAGATTTCAGGAGAACGATAATTTGATCTCCCCGGTTATGTCGGGTAATCGGTAAAAAGTTTATGGGGAACACCAATTTAAATCCACGTTTTAGTTGGCTCAGCAAAACTGTGGCCAACTCACGGAGAATAGTGTTGACTAGTTTGATGGTTTCTATAGCCAAATAAAAGACGTCCTGATGTCTGAATCTGTGTATTCCAATTCTTCAAAGCGTCATGCGCAGAGTTGGTGGTTTCTGGGGAATTCCATAGTTTGTGACGTTGAACACAATGGTCAAATTGACAAGCTTGTGTCCAAATAAGGAAATCGGCGACTTCGTCTGTTTACGATCTTTCACGAAGTGACATCTCATAGCATACGATTGGACTTTGTGATTTCGTAAATTGCATATTCAGCGGTGACGTGGGACAGGACCAATAGACTGACTCTTTCGCTGACAGCTATGCAAATTAATCTGGGAGTCCCTGTTGTTATGCAAGAATGCCCCAACTGTCACAATTTTCTCAACACGTGGTTGTGTGGATTTGACAAGATTTTGGTCGAGTTGCCAAAATGGCCACGCAAGTGAAGAAAAAAGAGACAGTCAATATAAGAACATTCAAAAAATGGGAATTCAAGGACGAATTTGAGATTTTGAGAAAGGACGACGACGGAAACCTAACAAAATTGCGTTGTAAAATTTGTGCAGATCATTTGTCTGACGTGCTGAACGAAGCAAGGAGACGAAATATGAAAGGAGTGGTCGTGAACAGTATCATGCACCTCGCAGATGGCGTGGAGTGCGTGCACAAAGGAAATTTGTTCAGGCACACCAGGTCTGGTGGATTACACGACTGGGCAAAACGAAAGTACGGCACACCGGACGGCATCACCTCCCCTAGCCCGTCAACATCTTCAGGTAGGTACCCGTTCGTACCGCGTCGTGGTTAGGTTTAACTTTCTGCTGTATGCTAATTTGTGTTCTTGTAGTTCCTATCCTCGACGTTTTGGTCAGAATATACTTTTCGTGGACCAGTGAAACTCATTGGTGCATCAAAATGACCAATTTTGCATAACTTGTCACCTTGTCAGTCACAGTTTCGAATTCACCCAGAAATAAAGACACAGATCTGTCAATACCGCCCAGGTTTTTTTTTTACCCCTGTCGTTAGGCGGCCACGTTGTTGTTGTTGTTGCTGATCGGGATGTTCCTCCTTCCAGACTAGGACAGGAGCACCCTCAGAGAGGTAAAAGTTTTGAGATGTAAAAGTTCAGCGATGTTAATGTTAAAATATACTATGTATATGCAATGCGACTTGCTCTCTCTCCCGCCCTCCCCCCCCCCACTCTCCCTCCCCCACTCTCCCTCCCTCTCTCTGGTTGATGGTTATATTTTTTATATTTTATACCTCCATGGTTAGGAGAAGCGAGGCCCTTTCTGCAGATTTCTTTTTAAGTTTCCGTAGATTCTGTTGAAAAATTGGCAGAGAAATATATAAAAGAGCTCAAGATGATTTCAATCAATATTTTGACCAAACCATTGCAGATAGGAATTACGTTACACATAATAATCATCTGCAGTGCAGGTATACAAATATAACATATTCAGTAGATCTGAATATCTATGTACACCGCTATGTTATTTTGTTATTTGGCTTTGGCGCGGTTAAACCATCATTGAAAGCCTGAATAAAAGGAAACGGAATAGAAACGGGCCCACAGAAAAATCTCGTGAACTTGTACTTATGCACATGCCTCTTATTATAAAATGGTATATTAGGCTTGCTTACAGTTCGGCGAATCAAGGGAATTTGAATATTACGCAAAAAAGTGAGCCAACTCATTGAACCAATGTATAAAACATTCTGTTCTATATTTTCTTAAACAAGTTTGAAGTGTTTCTGACAATAATTGTTTTTAAATTAATTAATATTTCAGGAGCTAGTGGATCCTCCAAGACTCTTGATAGTGGAGGGTTACCCACCCAGCCGAGAATTGATTTACTGATCAACTCAACAACTTGTAGCGGATACAAAAACCTCTTCAACACAGCACTGTTCATTGCAAGAGAAGAGAAGCCTTTTTTTGAATTTCCAGCACTGATTGATCTTCAGAGAAGAAATGGGGTGCACTTTTTAGCTGGGAAAGACAGTGATAAGTGTTGTCGAGAGTTTGTCTCTTGCCTTGCGACTGTTTTACGTAATGATATTTTGATGATGATGCAGAGAGCAAATTTCTTCTCGGGTTTGATGGATGGCTCACAGGCACGCACGCAAAACTGGTTCGGAAAAAGAACTTGTTTATGGCAAAATAGTTGTGAATGGATGTCCAACTGAACTGCTCTTGAAATGCCAGGACATGTGTGAAATCGGAGGGGAAGATGCTCAGTCTGTTAAGAGTGCTTACGATAAAACGTTTGTAGATGTGTGTAAGATGCCAGAAGACAGATACGCAAAGTTAATGGTCAGCGTCTGTACCGATGGCGCGAGCGTGAACATGGGGGTGTATAACGGTGCCTGCACACAGTTGAAGGCAGACCATGATCGCAACTGGCTGTTAATTATCCATTGCTCAAACCATCGCCTGGAATTGGCGATCAAGGACGCCTTCATGGCCGATGCAGCTTTCCGGGATATTGATGATATCATGATGCAAATGTATTACCATTTTCGGAATAGCGGAAAGGCGAAGAGAATTTTCTTTCAAGTTGCTCTTGCTCTTGGAGTAACCTGTGTGAGTTTGGCCAAGGCCCATGGTACTCGCTTCCAGAATCACAAGTATCGCGCCTGCAAATCCATGGTTGTGAACTATCTGCCCCTCTGTCTGTATTGCGAAAATATGATTGAAACACCTGGGGCATGCAAGGCTGACACAGCAGCAAAACTGAAAGGATTCCTAAACAGATTCCTGGCATATACTTACCTGTCTGCCTTGCACTTCTACCGCCAAGTACTGCAGATCACAGCTCACTTGGCGTATGTAATGCAGAGGAGCTCTGTACTGCTGACAGACATCATAGATGCCATTGCAGAAGCCAAGCAAAACCTGAATGAACTTGCTGAATCAGATGTTGACTTACCATTTGAAGCAAGTGAATGAAGATGATTCGGTCTCAATAGATGCAACAGCAACAAACTTACCAGTAACTCTGTCATTCAGAGAAAAGCACCAGCTCACAGACAAACAGAAGAGAAGAGTTGAAAAACTAACAAAAGTTACAAAATAAGAATACACTCTCAAAAATGTAAAACAGGGACAAGCTTCTGTGAAACGGATCAAAGAAAAATTGCTTCCAGCAATCACTGATGCCATTGATCGACGTTTTGCTCCTTTTTTGTCCAAAGAAGAGATCTACAGTTCAATCCAACTTGCAGACCATTCCAGTTGGGACTATGATGACAAGGAGTTTGGCATGGACAAAATCAGGAAGCTTAGTGATCATTTCCGTGTTCCTCTTGAATTCCATGGCTATAGTGTTACCAAAGCTATGGTTGAATTCAAACAGCTGAAGGCTCTTGTTGGTCAGAAATTCCGCAACCATACTAACAAACTGCAGGTGTGGAAATCCATATTTTGTCATCATGGAAAGAAATGTCCACACATACTGCTTCTTATTGAACTCTGTCTGTCTCTAGCATGGTCATCATCGACTGTAGAGAGGTGATTCAGTGTGTGTGCACGTACCTTAACAGACAGCAGAACATCAATCAAGAAAGACACCTTGGATGATCTTTTGATGTTACGAATCAACATACCATCATTGGAGGCCCTGGATTCTGGATACACCTATGATTTGGTTGACAAGGCTGTCAGCCATTACCTTTTGAAACCAGAACGAAACAGTTCAACGAAGAGGTCACACAAGCATGTGACAGTGCATGCGCCAGACCAGAGCAGGGACACGCACAGCACTGCATTTCTACCCACGCCATTCAATACTCCACTGAATGAGCTCCTGGAGGACGAGGAGTTCCTGCATGTGAGCGACAGTTCCGAAAGTGCTGACGAGGAAAGTGACCAGGATGATGATGGCATGGACTCTGACATTCACATCTCTGATGATGACACCATGGATGCTAATGTCCCATCCTCAGATGATGACTCACATGTTACTGAAATCGATATTGCAGTAGATTCAGACATATCTGTAGTAGACACGGAGTGATACTGACAGAGTCGAAAAATCAATCGGTTGTGGGACAGTTAACATGAAGAACAATTACTTGATAATCAACAGTGAATTTTTTTCTTCAATTTGTTCATGAGAGAATATTTTAAAGCTGAATGTATCTCACGAAATGTCATGATAGTCGGTTGTGAGACGGTTAACATAAAAACCATTACTTGATAATCAACAGTGATTTTTTTTTTAATTTATTCATGAGAGACACCATTTTTCAACATCAGTCACATTACTAGGACTTATATAATCTTGGCGCCATTTTGTGAGATATATTCAGCTTCAAAATATTCTGAAGCTTTTGAAGCTGAATATATCTCACAAAATGGCGCCAAGATTATATAAGTCCTAGTAATGTGACTGATGTTGAAAAATGGTGTTTCACCTCCGAAGAACATTTGATCATGGGAATTTGACCATCAGCATCAATAAGACTAGAGCACTGTGAAGGTCAGCTTTTTGCTGAGCATTATTCTTTCACTTGTTAATTATTATGGAAATGAGTGTGAAAGAACACAAAGATCTTTGTTTATTTGGAAATGCCGCTCATAATTCAATGGTGGGAAGCAAAGCAAAAAAGCTAATTTCAATAGTGTGCTTGTTTTTCTTATGGATAGGCACTTTCACTTCCTGTGATTGAATTATTGGCAATACCATATATTTTATTGCATATTAAAATGACTGTCAAGGAGTAAAACAGTTCTTCAAATTGTATCTTGGATATATTCCCTGAAATGAATTAAGTAAATGGTCACGCAATTTAAGTTACTCAAGAAACAACATTCAAACAACATCATGCAATCTCTAGTTTTAGGTGATCGATTCAGGCGATCGATTGGTCACCTGGTTGATACCTCAGGTGATCAAAAAATCAATCACCTGGACCAAAAATCAGGGGATCGATTTATTGATCACCCTGTGCCGTCTTATTTCGAGGCCTGAATGTGTACACGGGACGTCGTTTTTTCATCCCATTCAAACGACTACACAGCAAGATGCATAGTGTGTAGAACTGGTGTCAGAGCTTTTAATAACTGGCTTCTGCGTTAGAATATCCATCAGTTAAGTAGAAAAGCTTAATTGTCGTTACTATTCATGGAAACTCGTGAGAAATATACGTGTTGTCAGTAGACGCTTACTTGCACCGTACATCAGTATTCGTATAAATGGTCAGCAATAATCATAAGGTGAGTATTTAAGTTAATTGGTTAGTATTCCTTACTTGTGTCAGTATGCAAAAATAACACGAGTAATTAAACAAACGTGAGTTAATCCAAACATATCATCGGTCAGACGTTTGTGGGAGAAATTGGGAAAAGTGTGACTAATTAAGAAAGCGTCAGTATTTGGGCTACCGTTCACTACCTGGGTGAAACCGCCAGTTATCTTTGATCTGCGTTAGTAACTGGAACCGACGTCAGTTGAGCTTGGAATCATTAACTATATAAATTTCTGTTGAGTTTTTCGTTTTAAATGAGTGATTAGTATCGGTTGAATTGTGACTTATCCGTTAAATCGTCTAAATGATTAATTATTTATTAATATACTCGATTTGAAAATTTTTAAAATTAGAAGCCAGGAAACGCCATTTCAATGGATTAGAGACAATAAAGTTATGATTGAAAAATGGTCGTTTTTTTTTAATGACAATTGTAATTTATCAATTGAAAATTGAATTATATTTTATTCATCTCAACTTCGATTTAATTATTGAATGGACATTTCGAACAACTTCATGCAAAACCCCATTCCTTCCTCCATCCCAACTTCTGCCAGGGTAATGGTCAAATACTTATTTAGAAATTTGTATTTTAATTAGAAAATACTTTCAGTCCAATACTTTCAGTCTTTATTTTTGACACCGTATATGGATATTTTATCAAATACAACATACAATCATAAATAGGGATTTTCTAGCTACAGCAAACTCTAACTTTCTTAATATTATGTAGATAAAGATTTTTTTATCATTTATCAGAGTGTGTTTAACGGAGGTATTTATATTTGTTGTATATTTGATCAATGGTAATCGGAAAAATTTGTGTTGTATTTGTATTTGGAAAACTAATGAAATGTATTTGACCCCAACCCTGCCCCCTGCACATCCAATTGTTTCTTCATTTCTGGAGAATTGTCAAAAAAACTGGGTTATCTTTTTATATTAATTTAAGTAAAATAATCATTGAATTTGAGTTAGTGGCATTTATTAATACATATATACATTATTCTCTGACACAGTTTATTTAACTTCAACGGCGGTTCACTAGATTCCAAAATTTATCAAGGGCGACAGATATGGTATTTCCAACTATCCTGCGGGGATGTGTGGCAAGAATCATCAGATCACTGAGTTGTGTCTGTGTCATTCGAGGCCGCTGTTGAGCGAGGCCTTAACAAATGACATCTAAACTAAAGTGCAATAAACTAAACACAGATAATGACAAATTATACAATTCCTGGAGGGCGTGTGATGACTAAAATAGACCGACAGGTCTTATGTATTAATAATATCAATAAAAATATGTACGAATGCATACATACAAGCTGAAATTCTGTGCACTGAAGAATCGTGTGAATATCTATTTACATTAGTATTTGTAAATTTGTACCATATTTATTATAATCCTTGTCTTTGTGGCTTCTTCTACATTTTTATACTTAAATGCTTACTCCCAGGTTTTTGTATCATATTATTGTTTACCCTATGGAGCGGAATTTCCCCCATAATTCTAACTTCTAACCTAGTAATGCGTATGCTAATATGCTTACTTCTATACATGTAAGTTCTTACTAACACATGTTAAATTGGCTATTTACACATGTAAAAATGCTCATTTATTTAACCCATTTTTTAAATATTGCAGTTAGAATTTGTATTTTGTTATATTTCCATTATTAGGCTACATTTAATTTATTGTAGTCTGTATAGTTTCGTTAACATTTTGACATTTCACAAATGTTTCGCGGTAATGCCGTCATAATTCTAAGCTCATTTTGGTAACAGATGGCACTATTTATTGTATGGAGGCTGATTAGGGACATGTAAAATCTCGCCTTTTTCATAACCAGACAGATAAAAATCATAAAATATTTTATGTACAAAAGCAAACTGTTGTAGATATTTTTAAAATATATAAATAGGCTTCCCTGTCATGCATTTTCCAATATACTGCTATATCGATTGATTTGGCATATTTTGTTTCTAAAAGAACAATAAAATATATAGAAAGAACTCATTACGTCATGCAGTGAATAAATAAATATATAGTTAATGATAAGTTTAGCGTATCTTTTCCCCTCAAATTTATGAAATATTTTTCGCACACCAGTAAAGTATTTTCAATATTATTTTAGCTTTCTATCGGATCAAGCCTCCAAATCATTGTGAGCCGCGATGGCTCGGTTAGTATGTACCTGACTCGGTCTCAGGTTCGCTCCCAGTGTTGGAAGAGAAAGTGATTTCCCCTTTCCAGTGATGGGGTTCCTGACAAGAAACACTGTCTAGTCGTTCTAATAGCATGCATGTAAAAAAAACCTGGACGCTGGGATTTGAAATAAGAGTAGGCCGTAGCACCGCTGTCCGTGCAAAATCACCTCGCCCTGCACACTTCATGGCATATTCCCGTCTTGATTAGCACAGTTGATGCTGAACGACGGGACGTTAAACTCGATTTCATTTAATTTAAAGATAAATTATGGGAGAATAGATAGACCCAAAGAGCTGACTAATGTAAAGAGAATTTGCTGAAAATTTCAGTTCCCCTCTGAACCGAGAATTTGGCAATTGAATATGGGCCTAGCTTCGATCATCATTACTAAAGTTGGTAATCTTGATTATCCATTTTTTGATTTAATCATGAATGAGCGTTGAGCAGCAGATCAGATCCTAATCCAGTAAACATCGCAGGCTAGCGATGACATCGACAGTTGATTATGGTCTGGATAAGTTAATTAATGTCTAATTAATAATTTAAATAACATTTCAGGCCTAAAGAAAGACCTGCAATAGGCAGATTCAGCTCTTGAATAATGTATGTTAAATTTCCAAATCATCGGATTAGCCGCTTGAATTGATCTTATTAATCTCATTCCAAAGTTTGGTGTCATAACTAATTGGATAAAGGCCAAACGAATTGGGGTTGGTGTGAGGGGGGGGGGGCTTTGCTTTAATTTTATATCTAAATTATCCTTTCCTGTTTCTCAATTCAATCTAAAATAAAATAAGATATTGTTTATAAACCAAAACAAACACACAAAATAACTTTGTTCTACTGGTGTATTTCTATATTACTTAAATATTATCAGAATAATTTACTTTTGTACGTTATATTGCCAAAAAAGAGAGGCTAAATCAATTGATAAGGCTGTATTAGGGAAAATGCACGAAAAAGTAGCCTATTTATTCATATGAAAAATATCTAGAATAATTTGCTTTTGTACGTAAAATATTTTAGTATTTTTGACAGAAAAATGTCGTCATGTCTGACGGGTAATGAAAAGGGCGAGAATTTACATGTCCCCAATGAGCCACCATATAATAAACAGCGCCATCTGTTAGCATAATGTGCGTTAAAATTATGACTCCCTTTTAACCCGTTATGATAAGTCATAATTCTAACTCTCATTATGGTAACAGGTGGTGCTGTTTATTATATGGTGGTCCATTGAGAACATGTGAAGTTGTGCCTTTTTATATAACCCAAAAACACGACATTTTTGCTTTCAGACATAGGTACAAAAGTAAGTCATTCTCAACAATTTTTTTAAAAGAATTATGCTATTTTTTTCTCTAAAAGAAAAAATAAAGTATTTTTCGTGCAAAAGTAAATTATTCAAAGTTTTTATTGTGTTTGTTTTTGTTTATAAACAATATTTTATATTTTACAGAAGGTTGAATATTGAAGGGGTTTTGGGCTAAGGGGCCATAACCTAATTTGATAAAAAAAATAAAAAAATCTATTAAAAACTATAGCCTGTATCGCATTCACAATGTTTTCGGAAAAGAATCAAAATTATGATCTCTTCGGGGCTAAAATCCAGGAAATTACAGTCCAATATGTGCCAAAATTGAACCTATTCGAGTTCTTTCTGATATAACATACAATTTTAGTTTTAAAATAAATCTAATAAAAATTGTGACCCACAAGCTATGTGTGCGATTTTCGTACGATCAGGAGCTATAATCCAAAATGTTATCGTGAAATAAGTGCCAAAATCGGACCCATATTTGTCTATACTACCCTATGGAAACATTAATGGGGGATCACGGTGGCTAAGTAGGTATGACGCTGGCTCGCTAGCCTGGAGATCGGGTGTTCGATCTCTGCATTGGCCGAGAAAGTTCATCCAGATTTTCCGGCATGATCCCCCCCTTGTCAGTGATGCAGGACCAAGGGCCTGACAAGGACAGCTGTATAGTCGTTCGGATGGAACAAAAAAAACCCGAGGTCCCGTGTACACATTGGAGTGCACGTAAAAGATCCCTTGACAGTTGAAATTCGATATAAGAGTAGTCTGTAGTGCCGCTGTCCGAGCAAAATTTCCCTCATAGCACGTCTTCGTTAACCCAGTTTGGAGCAGAACAGTAGGATATTAAACTCCATTTCATTTGGAAACATTAAAATATAAGAGGGGAGGGGTGGTGACAATTACCCCGGAACCCCTCAACGGGGGCACAATATGGGACTTTGATGAGAAAGTGTAAACAATGTACAACTATACCAACTGTAAATTTGGTTAGTTATGACCCTATAGAATGGGGCCAATAAGGGCGGTGAATCGTTTGCCCAATCGCCAAAAGTCTTTCTACATCCTAACACAAAACAGGTGATTTAGAAATGAAATAAAGTTTAATGTCCTGTTGTTACGCACCGACTGTGCTAATGAAGACGGGCATACGTCATGAAGTGTGCAATTTCTGAGGATTTTGTACGGTCGGGGGCACGATGGCCAAGCACTTGTGGCAGACCTCGGATTTCGGAGTATCATTACCAATTTGATGAATAAATTCAACCATGATTTTCAGTTAGCCTGGTGCCCGAAGTGTTCAAATTTGGCTGATGTACTTCCGGGTCACTTTGCTAAATGCCATTTTGGCGGCCATCTTTAAAAATGGCCGCCGTTTTTCATTGCAATTGAGCGCATCACGGAAACCTTCATAACTCTTTCAAAGATTGACCTATTGATATGGAATATGGCTCAAAATGTTCGCAATAATATTCTACAGCTGCTTTTATATGACAGATGTTGGTGAATAAATCATATATTTTCCAAATCAACAGATTATTCTGAAAAAAGCAACGTTTTGGCATTTTTTTTTCAAGATTTATTTTATAAGTTTACTACCAAATCATGTTTAGGGTAAATTTAGCCAAATTTTGTGTGTGGTCTTCATAAGTTATTCATTTGGCATAAATAAATACGCTCAGTGACCCAGTCTGTACAGCTGCGGTGGTCGGAAACTCAACAAAAGTCTTGAGTAGACTGTCAATTTTCAAATGTTGAGCCGCGGCGAGATAGGGTACTAACCACGTGAACGTCTATTTAGGGTTGTTGCAATCGCAACGATATTTGGGGACCGGTTGTTTCTGAAGAAAAATTTGTCACTGAAGACGATTTTGATATTATGTCACTTCTGTGACGTCATTTTCGGTTGAATCCGTCCGATTTCCCAAATGGCCGCCAAAATTTCAGGAAAAATGAATTTCTTGTTAGGATGGATGAGTATCACGCAAAGCAAGACGTGATATATCATATATAGGGTTTCCGTCTATAAAATTAGTTTCCCAAAATCTAAGATGGCGAAAATTCAAAATGGCAGTCAAAATTTGCCTAAAATGATTGATGCCTCGGATGATCGTTATTTTACAGTTTGATATGTCCTGTAGTATGCCGCTTAAGGGGTTTTCGATGTCACAGAACTTAAATACAACCTCTAAAAAAAGGGTTTCCAAAATCCAAGATGGCTAAAATCCAAGATGGCGGCAAGAGTTTCCCTAAAATGAATGATTTTTCAGATAATCGTCATTTTCCTGTTTTGTACGGTTTGTAATATGTCCTTTATGGGGTTTTCAGGATCACTAAACTTAAATATTACCTCAAAAATAGATTTTGGATATCGTAGATGATTGCCTCAAAAATAGATTTTGGATATCGTAGATGATTGCTTAAGAACAAAACGGGACAATTGTCAGTCTTTCTCTTGGCTTGGCTTATTATAAAAATTTGTAGTAGTTTTTTTATGGGAGGATGGAATTAATTATACTAGATCTCGTAAATCAGAAAACAAGATTTCATATTATTCCAGCAAAACTGTATGGAATTTTAATACATCTTTGCAAATATATCTAGTTGTTAAGAATTACCTTTTCTGTTTGTTCAGAAATGGGCCGAAATAGTGGCTCAGTGGATAAGGCTCAACAAGGTCCGGAATTCGATCCCTGTGTCTGGGCAAATTTTTCCTCATTTCACACTGTATGACGAATAGCCATCTTCATTGACCAAGTTAGAACAGTAGGACGTTAACCAACATTGCATTTCATTTCTGGTCCACAAATCGTAATGTGATAGATTTGTACTTTGAAGAGTCTGGCAACCTATTGTGGTATCATCTAGAATCTAGACAGATGGTATCATGGATTCATATTTGTCAATTGTGAAAGTGTAAAGTGTAAAATGTATTTCACAACAAGTTCTAAGTTTAAAAATGATAATTACAGAGATAATTTGAATTACATTTACGACTAGGTATCCCAAAAGCCATGGCTCACGATTTCCTCTTCGTTAATGTCACAACCATCCAATTCATTAGAATTACTGTGACAATCGCAACTACTGTTTTTCTTCTTCAATGGACACTAGCCAAAGTACAAGGAGAAACAGGAAATCTTGGCAGCGACAATGATGATATCATTTTAATATCATAGGCCTGCCTAAAGCGAAAGAGAAAATTGGTCGACATTACTTTTGTGATGCCTAGTCGTAAATACATTTCAAATTATCTTCGCAACAAATGCACATAGACAGGTATAAACTGTAATTGGTATAGATAAGCACAAGAATAAAAGATCAAACAATTATTTAAGCGGTATAATGAACCACGAGCAATAGGCCATAACAGTAAAAACATGATAACAACTTGTGAAATCTTGTTGAAACGTCGCAGTGAAATAAACTATTGTAATTGTTATCCATAAATAGTCTGTTATTTGCTTATAAAAGACATATTACAAGCTACATCAAACAGAAAATCGATCATTTTACGGAAATTCTGGCCACCATTCTGAATATTCACCATCTTGGATTTTTTTAAACACTCTGTGTTTTGGTTAATTTTAAGTTCAGTAATCACTTTCAATTGGATATTACATGTAATATCAAACTGTGAAATAACTATTATCTGACAAATTGGCCATTTGAGCAACTTTTGGCCGCCATTTTGAATTTCTGCCATCTTGGATTTGGGACACTCATATTAGAGATTATTTTTTATGATCAATGTTTCTGATATCTAGTAAATCACTTGAGTTGACCAAATAGATAATTTGGCTTTTTAGTAAACTTATGAACAGACATCATGGACCCCCCCCTCCCCCGAAAATATTGCTGTTTTCAGATTAATCTTTTATTTAGAAACCGAAAGCATTGATTAAACAACATGTATCATATACCAGCAGATTTAGAATTGTATTATGAACATTTTGAGCTATATAACATATCCATTGATGAACCTGTTGAGGAGTTGTGGAGGTTTCCCTTGCTTGCACTATTTCAAATAAAAAAATGGCGGCCGTCAAACCCACATTTGGCAAAGTGACCCAGATGTCCATCAACCAATTTTGGACACTTTAGACCTAAGGCTAACTGAAAATCATGGTTAAATTTATTCATCAAACTGGTAATGAAAATCTGTGTGTCACATGGACTATGACAGGTGGAAAGCACGCCGGAAAACCTGAGGAACTTTCTCTTCCAACTCCGGGAGCGAACCCGGGACCTTCTGGTAACCGAGCCAGTGACTTACGCACCGAGACACCGCAGCTCCCAATGAAATTACTTACCTCTGTTTAACCTTAGCTTGAAATGTTAATCATTGAAATCCGTCAAGACATTCCTCTAATGAACATCTACATAGATGTTTAAACATTCTACCTCAATTAAAAGCAGACTTGTTATGTTCCAAAGTCTTGACCAAACAAATTGCTTATCGAACCTTAGCCTAAGCAGAAAATTCTCATCATCAAACTTAGTCATGGTAATGATATAATGAATCTATACTCGGAGCTTCGTCACTCTCACTTAAGAAAACCAAAGTTATTGGCCCCAAAGCATCAACCAATCAGATTGCTTATCTCTTCTCACCGTAAGCAGACAGTGTTTATCATCTAACTCCATCAAGGCATTCACCTAATAAACAACTACACCAAGTTTGAACATTCTACCTCAACTAGAAGGAGAGTTATTGTGTTTCAAAGTCTCGACCAATCAAATTGCTTATCGCTCTGCTTACCCTAAGCAGAAAATGCTTATTATGGAACTTCGAACTTCATCAAGGCATTCACCTAATGAACACATACACCAAATTTGAACATTCTAGTCAAGGTAATAATATAATGAATCTTTATATTCGGAGTTTCATCGCTCTCACTTTATTACAACAAAGTTATCGTGCCCCAAAGCATCAACCCATCAGATTGCTTACCTCTGCTTACCATAAGCAGACAATAATAATAATAATCCATCTTGTATAGCGCTGGTACATTCAGTAAAACTGCTCAAATTAATGTTTAAAATCAGTTAAAACACTCCTTAAAATTTAAAAGTAAAACTGAGTTTAAAAAGTTAATGATTAATAACACTATATACTATGGTGTTCTATTTCGGCCACTTCCCGCGTCGCCCTTGGAAAAAGGCGATGCGCGACACAAAATCCGCATTGCACGTCGCTTGTTAAGCTATAGAGAAAAAATAGCGACGCCGACTTTTTAATAAAACGTCGCCCTTTAAAAGGCGACGCGTCGCGCATCGCGTTGCCCTTTGCATCGCGCGTCGCCTTTTCTAAACGGATATTGTTAACAGTTTTGGTGATGAAATGCGCAGGTACCAGGAGAATTCATTTGCAGTTTATTTGCCGTTTGGTATTTTATGTTCAATACATATTTGACACAAGGAACTGTCATTAATATCCTTTATATAACAATACATTCCTATAATACCCAGATTATGTGTTATGTTTTAAATCTCTATTCTTAACTTAAAATCGTAAACTCTGGCGTGAATGAGTGACCTCGTGCTCTCTGCAGATACAGTCATTTATAGTTAAACACACGATGACAGGGTACTGATAACGTTGTGGGTATGGTTTCAGTTGTTTTATAGGTTTTCAAGTGTTGTATTACTTATAGTATGACACATTCCTTGACATTTTGACACACAGAATTAATACGAGAATATATTTTTTATATCCGAAGACGAATATATTAGCAAGGGGTGGGGTACTGGGTGGGGCATACGCCCGGGGACGGCTCTTCTTGGGGATGGAGGTGTGGGGGGGGGGGGTAAGTAAAGTTATTACCTTGGAAGCTGAGATAACAAATCACCGGCCTTTGCTTCTCCTAAGCATGTGTAAACCAGGACATATTTCAGTAAATTGAGGGCTAGAATTATGATTTTTCCAAGATATATTATAGGGTTTTTCGATCAAACGGAGAGTTGATGGGGAAATAATATAAAAATTTTAATAAATACAATAAATAGTTATTTAGACAAGGTGTTAAAAGTATAAAAGATGATATTTTAAAATGTATTTGATCATCAAAATTCAACTGAGCGAAGACACTAAACAAAGCAATTACAGTATGCAATGGCGAGGTGCTGGGGGGGGGGGCGTCACTGAATTGTTTGCCCTGGGGCGCCACATAGGCTTGTGACGGCCCTGCTAGTAGCATCCTTTCGCTCCCATATCTCATTCAATGATTATAGACTGTGTGACTAGGTTAACTAGTGCAGAAGTGAACCTAATCTTGGATTCTTTCAACATCGATCTTAATCTGATTTCTTTAGGGCTGCTAATATATTCGTCGTAGGATATCCACAATAAAAATATTCTCGTATTAATTCTATCTTGAGAACCTATACAACAACTGATGTAAATAACAGAAACCACACCCACATCGTTATCAGTGCGCTTTCGTAGTTTGTTGAACTACAGTGTATAGTATATAACTGTACCTACAGAGAGCACTAGGTCACTCTTTCACAGTAGAGTTTAAAATTTAAAGTTTAGAACAGAGATTTGAAATATAATCTCTATATTATAGTCTATATATATTAATCTCTATATATTATAGAAATGTCTTGTTATAAAGGATATTATTGACGGTTCCTTGTCCAGCATAAATCAATGTATTGAAGACAAAATACCAAACGGCAAATAAACTGCAAATGAATTCTCCTGGTACATGCGCATTTCATCACCAAAAATGTAAACAATATCTGTTCAGAACACCTACACCAAGTTTGAACATTCTCCCTCAATTAGAAGGAGAGTTATTGTGTTACAAAGTCTTGACCAATCAAATTGCTTATCGCTCTGCTTACCCTCAGCAGAAAATGTTCATTATCAAACTTAGTCAAGGTATTGATGTAATAAAGCTATACACCAAGTGTCCTCCCTCTCACTTAATTAGGGTTTCACACTGTGTAGCTTGTGTGAAACACTATTTTTTTTGTTCGGAATATTATTCTTATTATTCTTATTAGTAGGCTTTCAGACTTTCATCTGAAAGCCTATTGAGATTACTAAAATTATTATTATTAGGCTTTCAGACTTTCGTCTAAAAGCCTATTGAGATTACTAAAATTATTAGGCTTTCAGACTTTTGTCTGAAAGCCTATTGAGATTACTAAAATTATTATTAAGCTTTCATATTACATATGAAAGCTTATTGTTTCTGTTAAGATTATTATTGTTATTTTTTTTTTGTGTTTTGTCCACAAATCGGATTTCTCAGAATCTAACCATAGGATCGTTCTGAAACTTTTACCTATCCCCCCAAAAATGGGTGGTGGCTGTTGATTAAATATATTTTCAAAACGTTTTACGAATCCGAAATCACCGAATTTTACGAAGGAATGCATTTGACCTACAATGCTGTAACTTTGTGACTATTTGACCTATTTTACTAATTCTTTTTTCTTTGAGTATCTTGAAACATTTACTTCAAATCTGCAATTTCGGATTTTGGCATTTCGAAAATTCGTCGCTGTCATTTCGAACCGGAAGTTTTTACCAATTTGACAACTTCTTTAATAGTTGTGCGATTTTCGTGAAATTTAGAATGTTAGTAGATCTTGCCAATGCGACTTCAATGATGTCCTTGGAAATTTTCTAAATTATCTCCCCTTGGTGAAATTAAGGATCAAAGTTTTAAAAAAAATCGTCGAAATATAGGTCAGAATGACCTAAAAAAAAAATTCGATACTAGACAAGTAATTACTGATTCGTACACAAAATATGGAGTTTGTCGATCGAACCGGAAGTGCCACCATCTTTAAACGTGAAAAATCAAAAAGGCTTTTTTGCTATTTTACTTACAGACTCGGGCGTCATATTTTCGGAATCCTGGAAGGAATGCCTAAAAATCTATCGGATCAGAATTTTGATTTCGGTCACGTGATGGTCACCATTTTGAATTGAAAATGAAAAATAGAAGCAATTTGAAGGGCCGGGACTTTGGAACACAAGAACTCTCCTTCTAATTAAGCTAGAATGTTCAAACTTGGTGTAGGCGTTCACTAGGTCAATGTCACGATTGAGTTCAAAGATGAGCATTTTTTGCCTAGGGTAAGCAGAGATAAGCAAGCTGATTTGTTGATTCTTTAGGGCACGATGACATTGGTTATAATGAATGGAGGGCGATGAAACTCTTGTCAATCGAGAGGCTAATAGCTGGCCTGTTGTGTGAAATCATTGTATCATTTTTTGAAAATGTCCGGGGTAGCGGAAAAAAGGAGATCGAAATCCAAAAAGTCGTATTTTTACGATTTGGGGCATTTTTAGAGGTCGTGTAAAGTAAAATAAAGCATGCATATACATATATTATTGATATTAAATATATCATATAAAAAACTAAACAATGAATCAGCTGTCATTGACAGATTTTATATTATAAGCATGGTCAGTGGAAGGTCAGCGTATTGTCTAACTTGAACTCACTGACTCCGTAACATTATTGTGGGTATGGTATAAGCTGAATTTGATGAGATGCACATATCTCGTATGACTATTTGGTACTTACAGTGTTAGACTTTGTCGTAACGTTACGGTCTCCATTCATCAAATCGTCGTTGGGGCTATAATACGATTTTGAATCAAGTTATTTATCACTGAGGGACTCAAAATTAGGTTTGATGTAGCTCTGCTCATTTACAGTGGCGAATTTAACGGGCTCATGGGTTCCAGCTCCCTCCTCTAGAAATTTCACAGCACCCGCATGGATTGTGGCTAATTTTGTGGCAGAATTTTATTTTTCTGGGGGAGGTACTTCTAAATGGCTCCGACACAAGTGCCTGAAATGCCATGAAATCACGTTTTCGGCCTCCAATTAAAATTTCTTAGCGGGAGAACCCCCTGACCCGACCCCCTTGCGGGGCTTCACGGTCGGTATCAGCCCCCCTCCCCACCACCATGGTTAATCCGGCGTTGATGTTCCCTCTTGTGCAGCTGCAAAAGAATGTACAAGTTCATTGCCTCATTGTCAAAGATCCCACTTTTCTACCCCAGTTCGGGTAATGAGGTCGAGCGTATATTGTATAGGGGATATTAAACAAGCAAACAGTATGGCTGATGTTTCCCGCCAAAACCCCAAAGTAAAAGATGACACATTAATTAATCGCACTTTCATATTTTTTTCAAAAGTATCGAGCAATCAAACTATACTGTAAATTTCATCACTCTCTGTCAGATAGAAATCAAGGTTATCTTGTCCCAAAGCATCGACCAATGAAATTGCCAAGCTGTAGCTCAAAATGTTCAGTCAAGACCTGATGAACATCTACACCAAGTTTAAACATTCTAGCTCAATTAAAAGCTGGGTTGTTATGTTCCAGTACTTCATTATAACCAAAGTTATCATACCCCAAAGCATCAACCAATTCAAAGTCCCGGCCAATCAAGTTGCTTTGCTTATCCTGACTAAGAGAATGCTCATTGTCGAACTTGGTCAAGGTAATATGGTCAAGGTACTAATGTAATGAAACTATACACAAAGTTTCATCAAATTGCTTATCTCTGCTTACCCATTTTAATAGTCCCCTGCCAATCGAAAAGCCCCCCGACCCACCCACTCCACTCCCGTGTAATACATTAGGTTATAATTGTGTTACAAACGTATCACAAGGAGCATTTGAATATTCTCTCTGAGGCATCTGATACACCTTGTTAAGCTTTCATATTACATATGAAAGCTTATTGTTTCTGTTAAGATTATTATTGTTATTTTTTTTTTGTGTTTTGTCCACAAATCGGATTTCTCAGAATCTAACCATAGGATCGTTCTGAAACTTTTACCTATCCCCCCAAAAATGGGTGGTGGCTGTTGATTAAATATATTTTCAAAACGTTTTACGAATCCGAAATCACCGAATTTTACGAAGGAATGCATTTGACCTACAATGCTGTAACTTTGTGACTATTTGACCTATTTTACTAATTCTTTTTTCTTTAAGTATCTTGAAACATTTACTTCAAATCTGCAATTTCGGATTTTGGCATTTCGAAAATTCGTCGCTGTCATTTCGAACCGGAAGTTATTACCAATTTGACAACTTCTTTAATAGTTGTGCGATTTTCGTGAAATTTAGAATGTAAGTAGATCTTGCCAATGCGACTTCAATGATGTCCTTGGAAATTTTCTAAATTATCTCCCCTTGGTGAAATTAAGGATCAAAGTTTTCAAAAAAATCGTCGAAATATAGGTCAGAATGACCTAAAAAAAAAATTCGATACTAGACAAGTAATTACTGATTCGTACACAAAATATGGAGTTTGTCGATCGAACCGGAAGTGCCACCATCTTTAAACGTGAAAAATCAAAAAGGCTTTTTTGCTATTTTACTTACAGACTAGGGCGTCATATTTTCGGAATCCTGGAAGGAATGCCTAAAAATCTATCGGATCAGAATTTTGATTTCGGTCACGTGATGGTCACCATTTTGAATTGAAAATGAAAAATAGAAGCAATTTGAAGGGCCGGGACTTTGGAACACAAGAACTCTCCTTCTAATTAAGCTAGAATGTTCAAACTTGGTGTAGGCGTTCACTAGGTCAATGTCATGATTGATTTTAAAGATGAGCATTTTTTGCCTAGGGTAAGCAGAGATAAGCAAGCTGATTTGTTGATTCTTTAGGGCACGATGACATTGGTTATAATGAATGGAGGGCGATGAAACTCTTGTCAATCGAGAGGCTAATAGCTGGCCTGTTGTGTGAAATCATTGTATCATTTTTTGAAAATGTCCGGGGTAGCCGAAAAAAGGAGATCGAAATCCAAAAAGTCGTATTTTTACGATTTGGGGCATTTTTAGAGGTCGTGTAAAGTAAAATAAAGCATGCATATACATATATTATTGATATTAAATATATCATATAAAAAACTAAACAATGAATCAGCTGTCATTGACAGATTTTATATTATAAGCATGGTCAGTGGAAGGTCAGCGTATTGTCTAACTTGAACTCACTGACTCCGTAACATTATTGTGGGTATGGTATAAGCTGAATTTGATGAGATGCACATATCTCGTATGACTATTTGGTACTTACAGTGTTAGACTTTGTCGTAACGTTACGGTCTCCATTCATCAAATCGTCGTTGGGGCTATAATACGATTTTGAATCAAGTTATTTATCACTGAGGGACTCAAAATTAGGTTTGATGTAGCTCTGCTCATTTACAGTGGCGAATTTAACGGGCTCATGGGTTCCAGCTCCCTCCTCTAGAAATTTCACAGCACCCGCATGGATTGTGGCTAATTTTGTGGCAGAATTTTATTTTTCTGGGGGAGGTATTTCTAAATGGCTCCGACACAAGTGCCTGAAATGCCATGAAATCACGTTTTCGGCCTCCAATTAAAATTTCTTAGCGGGAGAACCCCCTGACCCGACCCCCTTGCGGGGCTTCACGGTCGGTATCAGCCCCCCTCCCCACCACCATGGTTAATCCGGCGTTGATGTTCCCTCTTGTGCAGCTGCAAAAGAATGTACAAGTTCATTGCCTCATTGTCAAAGATCCCACTTTTCTACCCCAGTTCGGGTAATGAGGTCGAGCGTATATTGTATAGGGGATATTAAACAAGCAAACAGTATGGCTGATGTCTCCCGCCAAAACCCCAAAGTAAAAGATGACACATTAATTAATCGCACTTTCATATTTTTTTCAAAAGTATCGAGCAATCAAACTATACTGTAAATTTCATCACTCTCTGTCAGATAGAAATCAAGGTTATCTTGTCCCAAAGCATCGACCAATGAAATTGCCAAGCTGTAGCTCAAAATGTTCAGTCAAGACCTGATGAACATCTACACCAAGTTTAAACATTCTAGCTCAATTAAAAGCTGGGTTGTTATGTTCCAGTACTTCATTATAACCAAAGTTATCATACCCCAAAGCATCAACCAATTCAAAGTCCCGGCCAATCAAGTTGCTTTGCTTATCCTGACTAAGAGAATGCTCATTGTCGAACTTGGTCAAGGTAATATGGTCAAGGTACTAATGTAATGAAACTATACACAAAGTTTCATCAAATTGCTTATCTCTGCTTACCCATTTTAATAGTCCCCTGCCAATCGAAAAGCCCCCCGACCCACCCACTCCACTCCCGTGTAATACATTAGGTTATAATTGTGTTACAAACGTATCACAAGGAGCATTTGAATATTCTCTCTAAGGCATCTGATACCACTTGTTCCTATTATTATTATTTTTTTTTTTTTTGTGTCATTTCTACAAATCGGATTTCTCAGAATCTAACCATAGGATCAATCTGAAACTTTGACCTACCCCTCCAAAAAATGGGGTGCGAATGTTGATTAAATATATTTTCAAATCGTTTTTCGAATCCGAAATCACCGAATTTTACGAACAAATTCATTTGACCTACATTACTGTAACTTTGTAACTATTTGACCTATTTTACTAATTCTTTTTTTGAGGGGTGCCTTGAAACATTTACTTAAAATCTGCAATTTCGAATTTTCGAATTTCGAAAATTCGTCGCTGTGATTTTGAACCGGAAGTTGAGATCAATTTGAAAACTTTTTTAATAGTTGCACGATTTTCATGAAATTTAGAATGTAAGTAGATCTTATCAATGCGACTTCAAAAATATCATTAGAAATTTTCTAAATTATCTCCCCTTGATGAAATTAAGGATCAAAGTTTTCAAAAAAAATCGACGAAATATAGGTCAGATTGCCTTGATTTTTTTTTCTTTACTAGCTACGACACTACTGATTCGTACACAAAAAATTGAGTTTGTAGCTCAAACCGGAAATGCCACCATCTTGAAATGTGAAAATTACATAAGGCTTTTTTGATATTTTACTTACAGACAAGGCAATTATATTTTCCGAATCCTTGAAGGAAAGCCGAAAAACGGTAGATAACACAATTTTGATTTCCGGCAAATGATGGACGCCATTTTGAATTGAAAATGACAATTAGTGAAAAATCCACATTTATGGGCTTGAAAACATATACAATTGGTCGTGACCTAGAGAATATGTCTCCAGGATAGCCTGGATCATGGTCGAACGTTTGGGATTTGAATATTTCAAAAATTCGAATTTCTCTTTTGATGTTTTCCGTGCCGACAAGGTTGTTTTCGAGTTTAGCTGGATTTGACTTCGCGCATGCGCTACGCTAGAACCAAAGGTACCATGAGTACTAAATTCCGGCGAGCAACTTTTCACGTTGGTACCTAGGTACCCTGAAAATTTCAAGGTGATACCTGCATTCGTTCAAGTCGTTTGTTCTTGTCACCTGCCTTTCGTCGTTTTTTTTCTAAGTCAATTTACGGCTTCCATGATTGTCCGAAAACCATGAAATTTGGACACAATACGCCCATTACCACCCCGGACTCTGTGCCTTACCCCCATTTCGATCCCATTAAAAAAAAAAGAGTTTTAGCAAAAAAACGATTTTCGGAATTTAATATTGGTTTTAACCCTGTACCCAGACAAGATATACATATTATTATAATCCCTATGAAATATTTTAATTATTTACTGCTATAATATGAATTATCACTTATTCCCCGTTAAATAAATATCGGTCACCGGGTGCAGCTGTACAACTTCAAGGACCCTGGCTTCAAGTCAATTTACGGCTTCCATGAGGGGAAAAAAGTGGAATTTCGCCGTGACACCCGCACCGATTGTCCGAAAACCATGAAATTTGGACACAATACGCCCATTACCACCCCGGACTCTGTGCCTTACTCCCATTTTGATCCGATTAAAAAAAAAGAGTTTTAGCAAAAAACCTATTTTCGGAATTTAATATTGGTTTTAATTAATTTTGAAATTGCAAATGCAAAGAGATTTTATCGCCTCTTCCTTATGTGATAGGTATTGGTACTATACACATTATCCTTAAAAGACAATTTTTTAAAATGACCGTAACGATGTATCAACACTAGAAACCGAAATCGCCTATTTTGACCTTTTTTGACTGCTGAGGCATCCTTCCGGTGGTCCAAATCTCTGGAATTTCTAGCGGTTGGCTGCGCCGCGATGATATTTATCACATATTAAATTGAGAAAATCCTCAGATATCAAGAACAATAAAAATTCGATAAAATACGGCAATTTTTTAAGCAAAAAACCTTTGATTGTTGGGGGTGGGTTTTGAATTTATTTTGAACGTTCTCGGAATCCAACACTCTTCTATTTTTAATATGTGATAGCTAGAATCCCATCGGAATCCAACACTCTTCTATTTTTAATATGTGATAGCTAGAATCCCAAGGTACATTCTGTGCAAATTTGAAGGCAATCGGAGCACAGGAACGTTGCCTGGGTAGAGCAAAACAACCCGGTCGCGAAAATTTACCTATACTTCAAAGTGATTATCATGTTGTGTTATGATCGCCATTTTAGATCAATCTGAGTCCCTGATCCACCGTCATCTACCAAACCACTCCGAAATATAGCCAAAATCCCAAAATCGACCGTAATTTCTTTTTGCTTCGCGCATGTGCCACGCTGGAACCAAAGGTACGTTGACTACCAAATTCCGGCGAGGAACTTTTCACGTTGGTACCTAGGTGCACTGAAAACTTCAAGGCGATACCTGCATTCGTTCAGATCGTTTGTTCTTGACACGGTTCCTGCCGTTCGTTTTTTTCCGCCATTTACGGCTTCTGTAAGGGCGAAAAAAGTGGAATTTCGCCACGAAACCGGCACCGATTGTCCCAAAACCATGAAATTTGGACACAATATGCCAATTACCACTCTGTGACTTACTCCCATTTTGATCAGATTAAAAAAAGGAGTTTCAGCAAAAAATAAACAACCGATTTTCGGAATTTAAATTTGGTTTTAATTAATTTTGAAATTCCATATGCAAAGGGATCTTATCGCCTCTTCCGTATGTGATTGCTATTAGTACTATACACATTATCCGTAAAAGACATTTTTTTTTAAAATGAGCGCAACACCAAAAACCGAAATCGACTATTTTGTCTTTATCATACATTAAATATTATATGCCATCGGTTAATTTTTATACGCCCACATTGAAATTGAATTTCAGCGATTTCCGATAATTACTGTCAGAGTTATGGCCCTTCATCACTTAAAAAAATTCTTGTGGATGCTCTAGAGGCCAAAGTTAATGTCCGATTGACTTTAAATTTATACACAGTGGTTAAGGTCATGAGACGAAGTAGGCGATTGATTTTCAGCGATATCTGATATTTACTGCCAGAGTTGTGGCCCCTGATCACTTCAAAATATCTTGTGGACGCTCTAGAGGCCAAAGTTAATATCCGATTGACTTTAAATTTATGCGCAGTGTTGTGGCCCCTGATCACTTCAAAATATCTTGTGGACGCTCTAGAGGCCAAAGTTAATATCCGATTGACTCTAAATTTATGGTCATGACACGAAGATGCCTACAGTATTGATTTTCAGCGATATCTGATATTTACTGCCATTTCCGATAATTACCGTGAGAGTTATTGCCCTTGATCACTTTAAAAAATCTTGTGGACGCTCTAGAAGCTAAATTCAATATCCGATTGACCTTAAATTTATACAGTGTTTAAGGTCATGAGATGAAGAAGCCAATTGATTTTCAGCGATTTCCGATTGAATCTTTTGAAAATCACACCTAACTCTAAAACTAAAGGCGAGAAACGGGCCGGTTTACATTGAAGCACAACTAATTCCTGTCCTGCGTACTCTATAAATATAATATACGGTTTTCTAAATATGCCTTGGATGGTAGCCACAAGTCGACAATTTTTGTTTTGTATTTTTCCCATTTTGTTCATAAGGTAAATGTAATTTTTCAGATACCTGATGACATTTATACTTATTGTTTCAATAGATTCTAATAACCCCCTTTGCAGTTAATATGAAAGCTTTCATATCTGCTATGCAGATCTAGTTATTTATTATTATTATTTTTTTTTTTTTGGTAGAGCCTATTTCTCAGTGCCTGTAACAGATACCGATATGGGACCTAATTTTCTATTGGAAAACCATGTGGTGGCTACTTGATAAAGTATTTTTGAAACTTTTGCGCAGACCGGAAGTGGTCGAATTTCGTGCGGTGCATAAAAATTAAAAAACGGCCGTAGCTTCGTCAATTCTGTACCTATTTTCATACAAATGACATTTTCAGAAACCCTGAGTCTTTTCTCGGACGATAGCAGTTGAAAATTTTGAAATTTCAAAACTTCTTTGCTGACTTCTAGCCTTCGAAAAATGAAAAAAATTGTTTAAAAGACAATTTTTCTTATTTTTCAAAATTTTCAAATTTGACCTACATTTTTGGATACCTGAAGACCATCCGATTCCAGAAATATAATTTTCATTCTGAGTTATCGCCCTTTATTTTTCGATTTTTTTCGAATTTTCTGCCCATTGACCAACCCTTATATTTTTGGGAAAGAATAAATCGATAGTTCAGAAAGTCCTGGAACATAAAGCTATATAGTCAGACCGCTGGATAAAGCAATTTCAACAACGATCCGAAAACCGGAAGTAGTCGAAATAATGATAGATATTTCGAAAAAAAGGCAAAAAATGGGTGTTTTGATGAAAAACTCGATTTCTCCGTCCATTATCAATGGATTAAACGAATTAAGCTTTCCTTGAGTGGCCCGAGGAATGGACTGTCGAATGATGCCCAATTTATACGAATACTATGACCAAGCAGCAAAATATGACAAGCTGAAAATCAAGTATTTTCTGATTTTGAGCGTTTTTGGACGCCTTTATCTCCAAAACTTAAACTACAATTTTTTTTTTAACTTTCTCTATCGAGAGTCCTTTAGTTAGTCTTGTGCATGAAAACATCCAAGAAGTCTTTGAAATGTCTGGAATAGGATAAAAAAGGGACTGAAAATCGAAAAAATTCGAAAAATCGTGAAATTTTGGAAAATGCTATATTATTTTATTATTTAATCAGATTTTTACGAAAAGGTTACACATTCAGATAGCTGACCTAATTACGATTCTAACGATGTATAATATGTATTGAGTTATTGAAATTTAATTTTCAAGATTTTGACATTTTTGAATTTTTGGCACATTTGAACATAGGATTTCTCAGGGCCATTTTATCTGATCAGATAATGTAATATATCATTACAGAGCCCTGTGGCTATCTAATTGCCCAAATTGGTTATTAAAACTACCCCGACAATAATCTCCATACCGGACGTATTCAAAAAATGAAGAAAAAGGTTAAAAAAAAATAGCGCTCGTGCGAAAAACTTGATTTCTCCATCAGATCTTAGCGGACCAAAAGAACTAAAATGTCGCTGGATAGCCCCATTAATGGACTATCATATGACATCTGAATGATACGATTTAGATGGCTAGAAAATAAAATATGGTACGCCGAAAATCTAGTATTTTCCGTTTTGGAGCATTTTGAGACACCATTTTCTCGAAAACGAAAACTACGATTTTTCTTAAACTTCTTTTACTTAGAGTCCTATTGGTGGACTATGGCCTGAGTCCAAAAATAAAAGCATTGAAATAATGTAAGTGGTCCAAAAAGGTTCCTTAAACAGTAATTTTCCTTGGCCGCCATTGGCTAATTCAGTTTTTCAGTCCTAGATTAATTATTTATTGCTCGATTTGTATAAAACTAAGTTCATATACTCCGTTGTCTCAATTGTCATTTTTTTTGTTACCGCGAGAGTTATGTGTCGGAACCGGAAGTGGCTTAATTTTACCAAAAACTAAATATTCGATATTAAAAAAAAAAACAGTAAAAATCGGTGCTCTTGCAAAAATCGTGATTTCACGGTCAGGTGTGACCGGATCAAAACACCTAAAGTATCGTTTGGTAGCTCGATGAATGGGCTATTGTATGACACACTTCCTGTCTGATTCCTGAAAGCCAGTTCAGTGCTGCTTGCAGGTCTAATTATTATTATTATTATCATTTACCACGGGAGCCTATTTCTCCATGATCGAAAACAGATATCGATCTGGGGTTCAATTTTCTATCGGGAAACCATGCACGGTGGTTACTTGATAAAGTATTTTTGAAACTTTTGCGCAGACCGGAAGTGGCCGAATTTTGAACGGTAGCAATAAATCAAAAAGCGGCCGTGGTTTCGCCAATTCTTTACCTATTTTAAAGAGAGAGAGAGAGAGATGGGGTTTAACGTCCACTCGACACAAACTAGGTCATTTTGGGACCAACATATGGTTTAATTTTATTTCAATAATTCGCTTGCGCATAGGGGTCTTTAGCAGTGGGAGGAAACCAGAGGACCCGGAGAAAACCCACGAGGTTGGACAGGCGACCCTACTCCTTGTCACGTACAACCTGGGATTCGAAACCACGCCAGTCGACTCAATGACAGACTTTATGATACAGCGTGCGCACGCTAACCATTCAGCCATCCACCCCCCCCCCCCACCTATTTAAAAACAATTCACATTTTTGGAAACCCTGAATCTTTTCCGAAACAATGGCTATCTCACATTTTTCAATTTCGAACATTCATCTATGGCTTTTGCCGTTCGAAATCTGAAAATTTAAACTTTTACAAAAAACTTTTTTATTCATGAATATTTTTTAGTCGTGTTTTCCACAAAATTAACGAGTCATCTAACGTGGGCAAAAATGTGAAATTTTTTTGTCTCAGTAATTATTTATTGCTCGATTTGTATAAAACAAAGTTCATATACTCCGTTGTCTCAATTGTCATTTTTTTTGTTACCGCGAGAGTTATGTGTCGGAACCGGAAGTGGCTTAATTTTACCAAAAACTACAATTTTGACAGTTAGGTACCATTTTTCGAAAGCAAATATTATTTTTTTTAAAAAAACTGATATAACTAAAAGAGTGTGCCCTTTAAAGGCTCACAAAATTTTGGGCTCGTTTTTTTTTAATTTTGATTTTGTTTTCGAGCAAATTCGATTAAGAGGTGAAAAAAGGTGTAAAATTGACCTATTTACAACCGATTCAGGCTTTTCAGATTTTAAAATATTTCTACGTAACTTTTATAAACTTGTAGCTATAATCCATACGAAGAAAATGTATATTAAAATTAGTTTGTAATATAAGCAGTTACCTAGAAGTGGGCAATTTTGCATAAGTCACTGTTTTCGTTATTTTGCCTGTAAAATAGTCAATTATTATTGGATTATCACAAAAGCAAGTATGCGTGGTATCAAATTGATTACAATTTAAAATTGACACCGAAAGTGACGCCATTTTGTCAAAAAATGCATTTTTAACTTTTAAAATCAAAACAGATATTTTATTCAAATGAGTCTGAGTTGTTATGTTTTCAAGGTTTTTGGTCCATAAAACTGTCAATTATTATTCGATTTTCATAAAATTTCCAGTGTGTGATACCTAAACCCATTTACGATTTCAAACAAGTCATTTAACATTTTCACTATCAACGGAAATGACGTCATTTGGGCAAAAACTGTATTTTTAGCCTTCAAAACAGGTATTTTATTCAAATGAGTCTGGTTTGTAATGTTTATAAAATGATGATATTTGATTCCAATCAACAAATAGAATGAACCCTTACGATCATACAGATACCACAAAGTGGCCATTATTTTTCGATTTTCATAGATTTTCACCATGTGATGCCTTATGCTATTTATGATTTCATGGAACTAATTCAACATTTTCATTATCACCGGAAGTAATATCATTGTGGCAAAAACTGTATTTTTAGCCTTCAAAACAGATATTTTATTCAAATGAGTCTGAGATACCATACGTTCATACAGATACCACAATATGGTTTCTAACTTGTACGGTTGCAGAGAAATAGACAATTTTCTACAAGTCACTTTTCAAGGTTTTTGGTCTATAAAAGTGGCAATTATTATTCGATTTTCATAAAATTTTAACCATGTGATGCCTTCTGCCTTTTATGATTTCATAGAACTAATTTCAAATTTTCATTATCTCCAGAAGCAATGTTATTTTTGCAAAAACTGTATTTTTACCCACCCAAACGAACATTTTTTTGAAGTGAGTTATATTTATTATTCGTTTAACATTATGATATTTGACTCCAATGGATATATAGATTGAATCAATAAGATCATATAGATGTCCAAAAATAGCTTGTTGCGAAATAACAATTTTGCCAGGATCACTTTTTTGACATATGTAACACATGGTAACAAATGTATGAATGAAATTGATATTGCTGGGTTTGATTGATTCTGCGTCCATTTTATAACACGTCTGCAATGTTTATGTGGAAATCTGTTTATCAGTTCCATTGGTACTGAAAATGATATGAGTTCAAGGGTAAAGTGGCACCAAAAATGACATAAGTTCAAGGGGAAACATGGCACCAGTGAAACCCATCATTACTGCTTCACAGTTCTAGTTAGAACTAAAGTTATCGTGTCCCAAAGCATCAACCAATCAAATTGCTTATCTCTGCTTACCCTAAGCAGAAAATGCTCATCTTCATACTCCAATCAAGGCATTGACTTATAAACACCTACACCAAGTTTGAATATTCTAGCTCAATTAGAAGGAGAGTTATTGTGTTCCAAAGTCTCGGCCAATCAAATTGCTTATCGCTCGGCTTACCCTGAACAGAAAATGCTCATGCTCATTTAATTAGAACTAAAGTTATCAGGTTCCAAAGCATCAACCAATCAAATTGATTATCTTGGCTTATCCTAAGCAGAAAATGCTAATCTTCAAACTCCATCAAGGCATTGACCTAATAAACACCTACACCAAGTTTGAACATTCTAGCTCAATTAGAAAGAGAGTTATTGTGTCCCAAAAAGTGTGACGGACAGACAGACACATGGACAAACCCATTTTAATAGCCCCCGGCTTTCTACGAAAGGCGGGGGACAATTAACTGGTAGAGGATATTTGTATGTCAATTTCTCTACCTCAACCTTTTTATTCGTAGCTTGGGTAATCAAGCTCAGAACGGACTCATTCACAGGATCATTAAAGACGTTGTATATTGGTGGGGAATGCCAATTTTCCCTCATTGTTGGGGATCTGAGAAGGTGTGTGTGTTATACGTGGGTGTTTATGGTATATGGCAATTAGGCAAAATATTTTCATACACACACAATTATTATTCCTACCTTATGTAACATAATAGCTATGAAGACAATCATTGTAATATGATTTTCAGCTAATGTAATAGCAGCTCCCAATGCTACACCGTCAGCTGAAATTGATATAAAATACATTATTATTATTATTATTACAGCATATTTATAGTGCACCCTTTCATATAACATGTTCAGGGGCACTTTACAAAGTGACAATGTAAATCACACATAAACAACAAGATTATGGGCATGTTAAAGATTGTATACAGAGTCAGTTAAAAGCCTGATTAAATAAATGTGTTTTAAGTTGTTTTTTAAAAGAATACAGAGATGTACAACATCTTAAACTAAATGGTAGATTATTCCATAAAACAGGTGCTTGATAACTAAAAGAGCGCTGACCATAGGAGACTAGTTGAACAGTTTTGGGCTTTAAAAGTAGTTTATCTGATGTACGTAATGTTCGGCCAGGTGTATAAAGTTCTAAAAGATCTGAGAGGTAAACAGGAGCTAAATTATTTAAACATTTAAAAGTAAGTAATAAAATCTTAAAATCAATTCGATATTTAACAGGTAACCAGTGTAAATTATATAAAACAGGAGTTATGTGGTCACATTTCTTAGTTAAAGTAACAAGTCTAGCCGCAGTATTCTGTACTTTTTGTAATTTATCTATAAGCTTTAAAGGTAAACCAACTAAAAGTGAATTAAAGTTATCTAATCGAGAAGTGACCAGAGAATTAACAAGTGACTTAGTGGCCTCTACAGTTACACATTTACATATTTTACCTATATTTCTAATATTAAAATAGCACAATTTACAAATATTATTTACTTGAGCTCCCATAAGCATAAAACTATCAAAGATAGCGCCAATATTACGAGCAGAATAAGATGAAAATATATCACAATTACAGAATACAGAATAATTATTTATGTTCAATTTCAGAGTTTAGTACAGAATTTGTTTTCTTAATATAATTTTTGTTGTGGTCTGGGTGGTCGATTGTGTGAGCTATAGATCACAAGATCTGTCATTGAGTCAAGTGACATGGTCTTGATCAAAAGGATCATCAATGTCAACTAATGGTCAATGGGATATAAAATGAAATGAAATGGGATTTAATGTCCTACTGTTCTGATCCGAACTGTGTTTTGTCCCATCCAATTCACTAGACAGCTGTCCTTGTCAGGCCCTCCGTCCTGCATCACTGATAAGGGGAAACCATGCCGGAAAATCTGGATTAACTTTCTCGGCTAATGCTTAGCCACTTAGCCACCGTGACCCCCCTTTGGGATATAAAGATATTCTTTTAAGTTTCATCAAAATCAGATAAAAATTGTTACCTCTAAGAGGGTCCACAACCTACGTATTACATACTTTTACCCAATTTGCGTACAAAGAGCGACCATTTTGTTGGGCAGTTTCATTTCGATTTTCCCGAAATTCGAATTCAACCTTCATTAAGATGGAATGGGGATCCAATATGCGCGAATATCGAAAGGAACCAAGATCTTTGGATTATAAACATGTACTTCAAGTTTCATCAAAATCGGATCAAAACTGTGACAGCTCTAGAGTGTCCACAAACTAAAAACGTAATTTTTCGTACAATCTGGGGCCATAATCCAGGAAGTTACAGTCGGATATGTGCAAATATTGACAGCAACCAAGATCTTTGTGAGATAGACCTATACTTCAAGTTTTGTCAAAATCGGATAAAAATTGTGACCTGTAGAGTGTCCACAAACAAATTGTGGACGAATGGACCGGGGCGATGGCATAATACGTCACATGAAAATGTGGGCATATAAATAACGCTTGTTGAAAACGCTTGTTTACTTGTCGAATCCAAGTAACATTTTGAAATGACAAGTAGAACAAGCCAACAGTGAGGCTGATGTCCCCCGCCGAAATAGGAAAATAATTAGAGGACACATATAAATTTATCACAAATTATCTTTTACAAAGTATTGAACAATCAAACAGTATATCTTTACTTATCGTCTAAGCATACAATGTTTTTGATGGAATAATTATAGCATATTAAGGGGAAAACATGCTCTATGCCTACAGATCTAGAGTTTGGTTGTATCAACGGGTCTATTTTCCATCTTGCTGCAAGTTGTGCAAAGTTCACTGTTTTCTTTCTGTCATTAAATGTCAATTCATTATTGCATACTACATATTTAATTAATTTATAATAGTTTCTTTTTCAATTTGTTTTTTCCATTTATTTGTTTATTTACCTTGCCTATATTCATTGTATTGGATTGTATTGGAATTGCTCAATTGATGCTTTTATCAATACCTGGTTATAATAATTTTGAACATTTTAACTCAATTCGAAGGAGTGTGACGGACAGACAGACAAACAGACGACGGACGAACCCATTTTAATAGTCCCCTGCTTTCTTCGAAAGGCGGGGGACAATAAGCATACACACCAATTTTGAACATTTTAACTCAATTCGAAGGAGAGTTATTGTGTTCCAAAGTCTCAGCAAATCAAATTGCTTATCACTCTGCTTAATCTGAGCAGAAAATGCTCATTATCGATCTTAGTCAAGGTATTACTGTAATGAAACTATACACCAAGTTTCATCACTCTCACTTAATTAGAACTAAAGTTATAGTGTCCCAAAGCATCAACCAATCAAATTGTTTATCTACTTAATTAGAACTAAAGTTATAGTGTCCCAAAGCATCAACCAATCAAATTGTTTATCTCTGCTTACCCTAAGCGGAACGGACAGACAAACAGACAGACGGACGAACCCATTTTAATAGTTCCCTGCTTTCTTCGAAAGGCGGGGGACAATAAGCATGAACATTTACTCAATTCGAAGATCAACCAATCAAATTGTTTATCTCTGCTTACCATAAGCGGAACGGACAAACAGACAAACAGACAGACGGACGAACCCATTTTAATAGTTCCCTGCTTTCTTCGAAAGGCGGGGGACAATCAAAGTAGGAGAGTTATTGTTTTCCAAAGTCTCGACCAATCAAATTGCGTATCGCTCTGCTTACCCTGAGCAGAAAATGCTCATTATCAAACTTAGTCAAGGTATTACTGTAATGAAACTATACACCAAGTTTCATCAATCTCACTTAATTAGAACTAAAGTTATCGTGTCCCAAAGCATCAACCAATCAAATTGCTTATCTCTGCTTACCCTAAGCGGAAAATGCTCATCTTCGAACTCCATCAAGGCATTGACCTAATCAACACATACACCAAGTTTGAACATTCTAGCTCAATTAGGAAGAGAGTTATCGTGCCCCAAAGTATCAACCAATCAAATTGCTTATCTCTGCTTACCCTAAGCGGAAAATGCTCATCTTCGAACTCCATCAAGGCATTGACCTAATAAACACATACACCAAGTTTGAACATTCTAGCTCAATTAAAAGTTATCGTGTCCCAAAGCATCAACCAATCAAATTGCTTATCTCTGCTTACCCTAAGCGGAAAATGCTCATCTTCGAACTCCATCAAGGCATTGACCTAATCAACACATACACCAAGTTTGAACATTCTAGCCCAATTAGGAAGAGAGTTATCGTGTCCCAAAGCATCAACCAATCAAATTGCTTATCTCTACTTACCCTAAGCGGAAAATGCTCATCTTCGAACTCCATCAAGGCATTGACCTAATAAACACATACACCAAGTTTGAACATTCTAGCTCAATTAGGAAGAGAGTTATTGTGTCCCAAAAAGTGTGACGGACGGACGGACGGACGGACGGACGGAGGGAGGGAGGGAGGGAGGGAGGGAGGGAGGGACGGACGGACGGAGGGAGGGAGGGAGGGAGGGAGGGAGGGAGGGAGGGACGGACGGACGGACGGACGGACGGAGGGAGGGAGGGAGGGAGGGAGGGAGGGACGGACGGACGGACGGACGGACGGACGGACGGACGGACGGACGGACGGACGGACGGACGGACGGACGGACGGACGGACGGACGGACGGACGGACGGACAGACAGACAGACAGACAGACAGACAGACAGACAGACAGACAGACAGACAGACAGACAGACCCATTTTAATTCTTCGAAAGGCGGGGGACAACTAGAACTGCAAAGCAGTAATGATGGGTTTCACCTGTGCCACGTTACCCATGAACTTATGTGACTTCCAGTGCCACGTTACACTTGAACTTATCACTTCCGGTACCAATGGAACCGATGAACAGATTTCCACATAAACATTGCAGATGTGTTATAAAATGGACGCAGAATCAACCAAATCCAGCAATATCAATTCTAGTTATACATTTGTTACCATGTGTTACATATGTCAAAAAAGTGATCCTGACAAAATTGTTATTTCTCGACAAAATATTTTTGGATATTTTTATGATTGTATTGATTCAATCTATATGTCTATTGAAGTCAAATATCATATTGTTAAACAAATGATAAACATAACCCACTTTAAAAAAATATTTGTTTTGAAAGCTAAAAATACAGTTTTTGCCCAAATGACATTACTTCCGATGATAATGAAAATGTTAAATTACTTCTATGAAATCATAAATAGCATAAGACATCACATGGTGAACATTTTATGAAAATCGAATAATAAGTGCCACTTTTATGAACATTGAATATTAATTTGCAGTTTTATAGATCAAAAACCTTGAAAAGTGACTTGAAGAAAATCGTCTATTTCCCTGCAACCGTATAAGTTAGAAACGTTTTTGTGGTATCTGTATGATCGTATGGGTTTATTCTATTTGTGATTTGAATCAAATGTCATAATTTTAAAATGATTACAAATAAGAATCATTTGAATAAAATATTTCTTTTAAAGGCTAAAAATACAGTTTTTGCCCAAATGATGTCATTTCCGCTGACAGTGAAAATGTTAAATTTGTTTGACCTAGTCAAAATTAGCATAAGACATCAAATGGTAAAAGAAAATGAAAATCGAATAATAATTGACTCCTTTACAAGCAAAATAACGGGAAAAGTGACGCATGCAAAAATTGCCTATTTCTCCGCAAACGCTCATATTACAAACTAATTTTCACATACATTCTCTTCGTATGGATTATTGCTACGAGTTAATGAAAGTTACGAAGAAATATTTTAAAATATGAAGACGCTGAATGGGTTGTAAATAGCTTAATTTTACACCGTTTTTCACCTTTTAATCGAAATAGCCCTAAATCGAAATCGAAATCGAAATTAAGAAAACTGAGTCCGATGTTTTGTGCACATTTCCATGGCGCATCCTTTTGGTAACATCAAATTTTGAAAAAATAATATTTTCTTTCAAAAAGTGGTACAGAACTGTCAAAAGTATAGTTTTGTTAAAATTATGTCACTTCCGATGCCGACAGATAACTCTATCGGTAACAAAAAAAATGATATTTTGGAAAAGGAAGCATATGAACTTTCTTTTAAACAAATCGAACAATAAATAATCAATCTAGGACCGAAAAACTGAATTAGCCAATGGCGGCTAACGCAAATTACAGAGACAAAAATTGTTCACATTTTTGCTCAAATCAGACGACCCTTTAGCCCTTGATAAAATATCATAAAGAAATATTCATTAATAAAAAAAAATTGTAAAAATTTAAATTTTCAAAATTTGGCGCCTAATATCTCAGAAAATTCACCGAAAATCAAAAATCTAAAGACCCGTAGCTATGTGCCTTGTCTCTGGCTATGTCAAAATGTATCAAATGTTAAAATCCGGCATTTATTGTTAATATTACGGCAATATTTAGAGAAAAAAAACCAACTTCGGTGATTTCGGACATTTTGCATTGTCGCAGAATGTTCGAAATAGATTTAATCTTTAAGTCATGCCATCTTCCCTGCAAAACCAAAGATATCGGATTGATCCGACAAGTAGTTTCTGAGATATACTTAAGTGGAAAATAAAACGGCCAATGTGTTGGATGATTGTTTTTTTGGTAAATTTGGTTCCAGATCGATATCTGTTTTCGATCATGGAGAAATAGGCTCCCGCGGAAAAAAATAATAATAATAATAATTTTAGTAAAAACAATAGTCTTTTTTAAAATTTCGGTTGTAACTTAGTTTAAGTTTTCGTGAATAAGGGCCCTGTTAAATTAAACAACGGATAACTCCTACCTCTTAAATGATTTATATAATTAGTAAATAATTATTATTATCTAATGATTGTTGTTTTGTGACATATATAGTAATAGTATAACCAATATATACATTATACTTTTATAATCAATATGATACTGTGCATTAGTCGTGTTTATGTTCTTATGATTTGAATTTCTTCATGCAATATTTGTAAATCGCCAGTAGGAATAAATGTCTCTTATACGTTATGCTGGCTGGAATTTGCACGGTAGGCTATAGCCTTTGGTTTCCTCCAACTGCTAAAGACACCTACGCGCAAGCGAATTATTGAAATAAAAACAAAATAAATGATATGTTAGTCCCGAAATGATCTCTAAACATGCTCGTACAGCGGCTCTAGTCTTCTTTTATATAGAATTCCAACCGCCAAGGGATCTTTTACGGTTACACCAACGTGTACACGGGACTTCGGAATCGCGTTCATGTCAGCTACTCAAAAATGTAACTGGTTCAAAAAGTGATTGAATACAATTTTCTGGTTTCGTGCACGTTAAAGATTTGACGTCACTAATAAAAATCTAATTTTAATTAGAGATAGAGTCCATGCTCAAACAACGTCATGCCTTTTATCACAGGTGCAATATTCGATACCACTGTACGATACCACTGCAAACGATTAATAAATTGGACTTTCTTATAAACAGCGCGAGCCGTCGATTTCTGTCCAGATGATTACCGGTATAAGATAATTTTGACACAGAAGCAACAATATTAATTCAAAGGCTAATTATTACACACAGCAATCAACTATTTCTGTTACAGGGTCACTAAACCCATATTTTGGAAAGAAGAAAACACTCATAGTTGAAATAATTTCAGTTCAAATATCATCACTGATAAAAGCACTCTTGAATAGACTCTATACGTTGACAAAACGTACAGATTGTACCCCCACTTATGTTTCGCTTAACAATGAAAGGTGCCGTGTTCAATTTTCGATCCCTTTGTTCTGCTACTCCTGAAATTTGGGACTATTGTACAATCGTTTTATGTATAACACTACCGATAGACCTCTCTGTAGAAGAAGTTCAAAAAAAGAATTATGTTGACTTTTCGAGAAATAGGCCTCTAAAAATGCTCCAAATCGTAAAAATACGACGTTTTCGATTTTCGATCTCTTTTTTTGGCTATCCATGACATTTCAAAAAATGATACAGTGGTTTCACACAACAGGCAATCCATTAGTCTCTAAATTGAGAAAGTTTTTAAAAAATCATTGGGTGCGTTTCCGAGAAACATGCGTCTAAAGTTGCTCGAAATCGCAAAATACCTTACTTTTCAAAGTCATATAACTTTTTTATTTTTTGATAGAAACTTGTCGCTGAAGTACCATCTGATAGACAATTCAATAAGCTATTAAACGATATAATACTTTTACTAATCAGCAAAAACACAATGTTCAAAAAAAGAATTATGTTGACTTTTCGAGAAATAGGCCTCTAAAAATGCTCCAAATCGTAAAAATACGACGTTTTCGATTTTCGATCTCTTTTTTTGGCTATCCATGACATTTCAAAAAATGATACAGTGGTTTCACACAACAGGCAATCCATTAGTCTCTAAATTGAGAAAGTTTTTAAAAAATCATTGGGTGCGTTTCCGAGAAACATGCGTCTAAAGTTGCTCGAAATCGCAAAATACCTTACTTTTCAAAGTCATATAACTTTTTTATTTTTTGATAGAAACTTGTCGCTGAAGTACCATCTGATAGACAATTCAATAAGCTATTAAACGATATAATACTTTTACTAATCAGCAAAAACACAATTGATACATCGCAATTTCCGCATAGGCACCCATTTTTCAAAATTTTGTCAAAGTTCGGATACATTTCGTGACTACTTCCGGGATTTCAATTGTTTTCATTTATAGTTTAAGGACTGGATTAGACCTTCGACTTCATATTCCTGAGGTTTCAGAAAAATCGTTGGAGCTGTTTTAAAAAAATAAGAATTCTACGATTTGACCAAAATGCGAAAAAAAGTGAAAAATCAAAGTTAACATTTCAGATATTTTTTTTATATCGTTGGAATCGGATCGACGCTAGCTATCTAAAAATGTAATCATAATGTAAAAATTCCCAAAAATAAAAATTTTACCAAAATTTAGAAAATTTTCCAATTTTCACCAAAAAAATGAAAGCGACAAAGTTTCTAAATTCATCGGTTTTGAACTACTATCTGCCCAGCTATACAAAAATGTAAATATCGGTTGAGAATTCCCAGTTATGACCAGTTTTCGTTTTTCGTATTTAACGTCACTTCCGGTATGCGAACAAATTTCAAAATAGCTTTAAGCAGTAGCTCCACCCCACTTTTCCCACAGAAAATCAAATTTCAAACCTCTATCTCTTAAAGTTGCTGAGATCTAGCTTCCCCCAATAAAAAAAAATAATATTAATCTTAGTAATAACAATAGTCTTTCACCGAAGGTGAAAGCCTAACTAGAACTGCGAAGCAGTAATGACGGGTTTCACCGGTGGCACGTTACCCTTAACATATGTCACTTCCGGTACGGCAATGAAACCATTAAACAGGTTTCCACATAAGCATTGCACACATCAAATAAAATGGACGCCGAATCAACCAAATCCAGCAATATCAATTCATTTTATACATTTGTTACATGTAAGTGTACAGTACTTCCGGTGATAATGAAAATGTTCAATTAGTTTTATGAAATCAGAAATGGCATAAGGCATCACATGGTGAACATTTTATGTAAATCGAATAATAATTGCCACTTTTATAGACCAAAAACCTTTAAAAGTGACTTGTAGAAAATCGTCTATTTCTCCGCAACCGTACAAGTTAGAAACCATTTTGTGGTATCTGTATGATCATATGGGTTCATTCTATTTGTTGATTGGAATCAAATATCATAATTTTAAAAACATTACAAATCAGACTCATTTGAATAAAATATCTGTTTTGAAGTCTAAAAATACAATTTTTGACAAAATGACATTACTTCCGGTGATACTAAAAATGTTAAATTAGTTTTATGACATCATCTATGACATTGGGTATCACCTGGTGAAAATTTTATGAAAATCGAATAATAATTGACACTTTTATGGACCAAAAACCGTCAAAAGTGACTTGCAGAAAACCGTCTATTTCTCCGCAACCGAACAAGTTAGAAACAATTTTATGATATCTATATGACCGTATGAATTTTATTAATATTTTAATTTAATTCAAAAGTTAAAAATATTAATACATATCAAATAATTCTTGGTTGAAAAAAATATTGATTTTAAAAGTTAAAAATGCAGTTTTTGACAAAATGGCGTCACTTCCGGTGTCAATTTTAAATTGTAATCAATTTGATATGACGCATACTTGCTTTTTGAATCAAATGGTGTCAAAATCCAATAATTATTGACTATTCTACAGGCAAAATAACGAAAACAGGCAACTGTTTATATTACAAACTAATTTTAACATACATTTACTTCGTATGGATTATAGCTACAAGTTTATAAAAGTTACGTAGAAATATTTTAAAATCTGAAAAGCCTGAATGGGTTGTAAATAGGTCAATTTTACACCTTTTTTCACCTCTTAATCGAATTTGCTCGAAAATGAAATTGAAATTAAAAAAACTGAGCCAAAACTTTTTTGCGCCTTTAAAGGGCACACTCTTTTAGTTATATCAGTTTTTTAAAAAATAATATTTGCTTTCGAAAAATGGTACCTAACTGTCAAAATTGTAGTTTTTGGTAAAATTACACCACTTCCGGTGCCGACAGATAACTCTATCGGTAACAAAAAAAATGACAATTGAGACAACGGAGCATATGAACTTTGTTTTATACAAATCGAACAATAAATAATTAATCTAGGACTGAAAAACTGAATTAGCCAATGGCGGCCAAGGAAAATTACGGAGATAAAATTTTTTCACATTTTTGCTCAAGTCAGATGACTCTTTAATTCTGTGTGTAAAACATGACTAAAAAATATTCATAAATAAAAAAGTTTTTTGGAAAAATTTAAATTTTCTAAATTTGACGCCTAATATAGATCTGCGAAGATTTGCCGAAAATCAAAAATCTAAAGTAGCGTAGCTATTTGCCCTGTCTCCGGCTATGCCAAAATGTATCGAAAGTTAAAATCCAACGATTATTGTTAAAATTACTGCAATATTTTTAAAAAACGATAGCTTCGGTGATTTCGGACATTTCGCATTGTCGCAGAACGTTCAAAATAGTTTTATCACACACCCACTTTCCCAGTAAAACCGAAGAAATCGAAACGATGCGACAAGCAGTTGCTGAAATTTTATCAAAATGGAATTTGAATAATAATAATAAGAACTAGATCTGCATAGCAGATATCAAAGCTTTCATATAAACTTCAAAAGGGGTTATTAGAATCTATGAATCATCAACCACTCTGACGGATGTAGAAAGGAATATATTGTTACTAAATCTGTTGTACTGTTTCTTGTTATGGTAAAGAAAACATGAATACAACTATGAGATTTGTATAGAATTGGCATTAATCAATATATTTATTGTTTAATACTACATGTATATTATAGATACAAAGTGAATTAAATGAACCCACTTACATGTACTTTATATAAGCAATGTTTTTTTATTCATCGTTACTTTGAAATCACATTATTTTCATTGATGATAAAAAGGTTGTATTTGTACCGAATCAAAAAAGTATGTTGTATGACATTGCATTATCTGTACCAATTATTTATTTGCAAACCAATATACAATGTTTATTTCTACTCCAATATATTTGTTTCAACCCATGATAGTTTATTCACTCTTCTCACTTAAATACAAGAATAACACACGATTAAATTACTGAAACAAGTAATGCTGGTAGATTATAATTTGATATTGTATACCATTTACTCTCTGTTAGATAAGGCGACGTGGTAATTTGTTAGCTAAACATACATGGAAGTATATGTTAGATAACTACAATTTATGATATATTTTAAACCAAGGAAGTGGCCTTTCTAAAAATAAAAAAAAATAAAGGAAAATATATTTCATACAATTGTTATACTGTTACTGTTATCGTGAAGAAACATGATTGTTTATTTAATGTTGTTTATGACAAACATGTAATCATGTACATTTTTTAAATAAGAACAATTATGCTACATGTATGAATAACTCTCAAAAATTATGTTTTCATCAATCCAAGTATTTTTTTATTTGTATTACTTGATTTATACTGAATAAAGATTACACAAACATACAAAATGGTGTTGGCTGTGTGACTGAATTCCTCGTTGAGAAGTGGTATCGGGTGTCCCATAGAGAAGAAGCAAACCCTCCTTGTGATACACTTGTGAACATTTTAAAAGACCCATTTCGCTGTGTTCCAGAAAAATCCCCATTATAGCTAGTGCATTACATGGTTGTTGTTGGGGGAAAGGTGGGTCTTTTCTATTGGCAATGATTTACTTTTTATAGGCCCACATTGAAATGTGGTCGTATATTGTCGTCGCCCCCTTTTGCTGTTAATATCCGATTGACTTTAAATTTATACGCAGTGTTTAAGGTCATAAGACGAAGAAGCCTTTGATTTGCTCTGCCCAGGCAACGTTCCTGTGCTCCGATTGCCTTCAAATATGCACAGAATGTACCTTGGGATTCTAGCTATCACATATTAAAAATAGAAGAGTGTTGGATTCCGAGAACGTTCAAAATAAATTCAAAACCCGCCCCCAACAATCAAAGGTTTTTTGCTTAAAAAATTGCCGTATTTTATCGAATTTTTATTGTTCTTGATATCTGAGGATTTTTCTCAATTTAGTATGTGATAAATATCATCGCGGCGCAGCCAACCGCTAGAAATTCCAGAGATTTGGACCACCGGAATGATGCCTCAGCAGTCAAAAAAGGTCAAAATAGGCGATTTCGGTTTCTAGTGTCGATACATCGTTACGGTCATTTTAAAAAATTGTCTTTTAAGGATAATGTGTATAGTACCAGTACCTATCACATACGGAAGAGGCGATAAAATCTCTTTGCATTTGCAATTTCAAAATTAATTAAAACCAATATTAAATTCCGAAAATCGTTTTTTTGCTAAAACTTTTTTTTTTTTAATCGGTCAAAATGGGAGTAAGGCACAGAGTCCGGGGTGGTAATGGGCGTATTGTGTCCAAATTTCATGGTTTTCGGACAATCGGTGCCGGTGTCACGGCGAAATTCCACTTTTTTCCCCTCATGGAAGCCGTAAATTGACTTGAAGCCAGGGTCCTTGAAGTTGTACAGCTGCACCCGGTGACCGATATTTATTTAACGGGGAATAAGTGATAATTCATATTATAGCAGTAAATAATTAAAATATTTCATAGGGATTATAATAATATCTATATCTTGTCTGGGTACAGGGTTAAAACCAATATTAAATTCCGAAAATCGTTTTTTTGCTAAAACTCTTTTTTTTTAATGGGATCAAAATGGGGGTAAGGCACAGAGTCCGGGGTGGTAATGGACGTATTGTGTCCAAATTTCATGGTTTTCGGACAATCGGTGCCGGTGTCACGGCGAAATTCCACTTTTTTCCCCTCATGGAAGCCGTAAATTGACTTAGAAAAAAAACGACGAAAGGCAGGTGACAAGAACAAACGACTTGAACGAATGCAGGTATCACCTTGAAATTTTCAGGGTACCTAGGTACCAACGTGAAAAGTTGCTCGCCGGAATTTAGTACTCATGGTACCTTTGGTTCCAGCGTAGCGCATGCGCGAAGTCAAATCCAGCTAAACTCGAAAACAACCTTGTCGGCACCGTAAACATCAAAGGAGAAATTCGAATAAAAAATGATACAATGATTTCACACAACAGGCCAGCTATTAGCCTCTCGATTGACAAGAGTTTCATCGCCCTCCATTCATTATAACCAATGTCATCGTGCCCTAAAGAATCAACAAATCAGCTTGCTTATCTCTGCTTACCCTAGGCAAAAAATGCTCATCTTTGAACTCAATCATGACATTGACCTAGTGAACGCCTACACCAAGTTTGAACATTCTAGCTTAATTAGAAGGAGAGTTCTTGTGTTCCAAAGTCCCGGCCCTTCAAATTGCTTCTATTTTTCATTTTCAATTCAAAATGGTGACCATCACGTGACCGAAATCAAAATTCTGATCCGATAGATTTTTAGGTATTCCTTCCAGGATTCCGAAAATATGACGACCGAGTCTGTAAGTAAAATAGCAAAAAAGCCTTTTTGATTTTTCACGTTTAAAGATGGTGGCACTTCCGGTTCGATCGACAAACTCCATATTTTGTGTACGAATCAGTAATTACTTGTCTAGTATCGAATTTTTTTTTTAGGTCATTCTGACCTATATTTCGACGATTTTTTTGAAAACTTTGATCCTTAATTTCACCAAGGGGAGATAATTTAGAAAATTTCCAAGGACATCATTGAAGTCGCATTGGCAAGATCTACTAACATTCTAAATTTCACGAAAATCGCACAACTATTAAAGAAGTTGTCAAATTGGTAATAACTTCCGGTTCGAAATGACAGCGACGAATTTTCGAAATGCCAAAATCCGAAATTGCAGATTTGAAGTAAATGTTTCAAGATACTCAAAGAAAAAAGAATTAGTAAAATAGGTCAAATAGTCACAGAGTTACAGCATTGTAGGTCAAATGCATTCCTTCGTAAAATTCGGTGATTTCGGATTCGTAAAACGTTTTGAAAATATATTTAATCAACAGCCACCACCCATTTTTGGGGGGATAGGTAAAAGTTTCAGAACGATCCTATGGTTAGATTCTGAGAAATCCGATTTGTGGACAAAACACAAAAAAAAAATAACAATAATAATCTTAACAGAAACAATAAGCTTTCATATGTAATATGAAAGCTTAACTAGACCTGCAAGCAGCACTGAACCGGCTTTCAGGAATCAGACAGGAAGTGTGTCATACAATAGCCCATTTATCGAGCTACCAAACGATACTTTAGATGTTTTGATCCGGTCACACCCGGCGGCGAAATCCCGATTGTTCCAAGAGCACCGATTTTTTTACTGTCTTTTTTTTTAAAATATCAAATATTTTTTTGACTACTTCCTGTTTACGGATCATTATCGGGATAGATTTAACAAATGGTATGGGAACTTAACGTCCTGTACGAGATGTTTCAGAAAGATCCATTGGACAGTTTTACCTCCCTTATACCACTAGAAGCAGATTTACAGATATAACGATTTTTTGACTTTTTTCAAAGATTGTGGCCCTTTTGGACAATTTATACTATATTGAGGATTTTAAATTTGGATTCACACCCCAGATCAGCGTTAGGACTGTTAGTAACAGAAGTTTAAGAAAGGAAATAAGAGTAATTTTCGAGATAAAAGCGTCTGAATAGGCTCCAAAGAGGAAAATACTAGATTTTCAGCATCTCATGATATATTACCTAACCAGCAATTTTTTACCATTGAGATGTCATAGGATCGTCCATTGTTCGGGCCATCTAATGACACTTTAGTTGTTTTGAAATCTTACGTAGTAATCACTTTTTTCGCAAGATCACCATTTTTTTACTTTTTTTTGTTTTTTTCAAAATATTGGATATTTTTTCGACTACTTCCGGTTTTTGGATCATTGTCGGGATAGTTTTAACATGTTGTTTGGAAAGTTAACTTTCTGTACCAGAAGTTTCAGAAACACCCATTGAGCTGTTTTCAAAACAAAGAATAATAGAAGAGCATTTTCAGTAATTTGAGGATTTTTCAACTTTTTTCCAAGATTGAGGCTCTTTTTGGACAACTTATGTTATTTCAATGCTTTTATTTTTGGACTCACGCCACAGTCCACCCATAGGACTCTGAGTAAAACAAGTTTAAGAAAAAACGTAGTTGTTGTGTTTGAGAAAAAGACCTCTCAAAATGCTCCAAAACGGAAAATACTAGATTTTCGGCGTAACATAATTTATTTTCTAGCCATCTAAATCGTATCATTCAGATGTCATATGATAGTCCATTAATGGAGCTATCCAGCAACACTTTAGTTATTTTGGTCCGCTAAGATCTGGTGGAGAAATCAAGTTTTTCGCACGAGCGCTAATTTTTTTTTTAAACCTTTTTCTTCATTTTTTTAATACGTCCGGTATGGAGATTATTGTCGGAATAGTTTTAATAACCAATTTGGGCAATTAGATAGCCACAGGGCTCTGTAATGATATATTACATTATCTGATCAGATAAAATGGCCCTGAGAAATCCTATGTTAAAAAGTGCAAAAAATTCAAAAATGTAAAAAAAATCGAAAATTAAATTTCAATAACTCAATACATATTATACATCGTTAGAATCGTAATTAGGTCAGCTATCTGAATGTGTAACCTTTACGTAAAAATCTGATTAAATAATAAAATAATATAGCATTTTCCAAAATTTAACGATTTTTCGACTTTTTTCGATTTTCAGTCCCTTTTTTATCCTATTCCAGACATTTCAAAGACTTATTGGATGTTTTCATGGACAAGACTACCGAAAGGACTCTCGATAGAGAAAGTTAAAAAAAAATTGTAGGTTAAGTTTTTGAGATAAAGGCGTCCAAAAACGCTCCAAATAAGAAAATACTTGATTACCAGCTTGTCATATTTTGCTGCTTGGTCATAGTATCCGTATAAATTGGGCATCGTTTGACAGTCCATTCCTCGGGCCACTCAACGAAAGCTTAATTCGTGTAATCCATTGATACTGGACGGAGAAATCAAGTTTTTCCCAAAAACACCCATTTTTTGCTTTTTTTTCGAAATATCTATCATTATTTCGACTACTTCCGGTTTCCGGATCGTTTTTGAAATTGCTTTATCCAGCGGTCTGACTATATAGCTTTATGTTCCAGGACTTTCAGAACTATCGATTTATCCTTTCTAAAAAATATAAGGGTTGGGAAACGGGCAGAAAATTCGAAAAATATCGAAAAATAAAGGGCGATAACTCGGAATGAAACTTAAATTTCTGGAATCGGATGGTCTTCAGGTATCCAAAAATGTAGGTCAAATTTGAAAATTATGAAAAATAACAAAAATTGTCTTTTAAACAAAATTTTTCATTTTTCGAACGCTAGACGTTAGCGACGAAGTTTCGAAATTTTCAACTGCTATCGTCCGAGAAAAGACTGAGGGTTTCTGAAAATGTCATTTGTATGAAAATGGGTACAGAATTGTCGAAGCTACGGCCGTTTTTTAATTTTTATGCACCGCACAAAATTCGGCCACTTCCGGTCTGCGCAGAAGTTTCAAAATTGTTTTCCCGATAGAAAATTTGGTTCCAGATCGATATCTTTTTTCGATCATGGAGAAATAGGCTTCCGCGGAAAATAATAATAATAATAATAATTTTAGTAAAAACAATAGTCTTTCAGACAAAGTCTGAAAGCCTAATAATAATCTTAACAAAAACAGTGTGAAACCCAAATAACTAGAACTGCGACGCAGTAATGACGGGTTTCACCGGTGCGCCGATACCCTTGAACAAATGTCACTTCCGGTACCGATCAAACCATTAAACAGGTTTCCATATAAGCATTGCACACATCAAATAAAATCTACGCAGAATCAACCAAATCCAGCAATATCAATTCATTGTATACATTTGTTACGTCTAAGTGATCCTGACAAAATTACATTACTTCCGGGGATAATGAAAATATTAAATTAGTTCCATGAAATCATAAATGGCATCAGACATCATATGGTTATGAAAATCGAATAATAATTGACACTTTTATAGACCAAAAACCTTGAAAAGTGACTAGTAGAAAATCGTCTATTTCTCTGCAATCGTATAAGTCAGGAACCATTTTGTGGTATCTGTATGATCATATTGGTTCATTCTATTTGTTGATTGCAATTAAATGTTATAATTTGAAAAACATTACAAATCAGACACATTTGAATAAAATATCTGTTTTAAAGGCTAAAAATACAGTTTTTGCCAAAATGACGTTACTTCCGGTGATAATGAAAATCTTAAATTACTTGAATGAAGTCTTAAATGGCATTAGGTATCACACGATGAAAATTTTATGAAAATTTTATGAAAATCGAATAATAATTGACACTTTTATGGGCAAAAAACCTTGAAAAGTTGCCTGTTGAAAATCGTCTATTTCTCCGCAACTGAACAAGGTAGAAACCATTTTGTGATATCTATATGATCGTATTGGTTCATTCTATAAGTTGATTTGAATCAAATATCAAAATTTTAAACAAATACGACTCATTTGAATAAATTATTTGTTTCGAAGGCTATAAATACAATTTTTGCCCAAATTACGTCATTTCCGGTGACATTGAGAATTTTAAATTGGCTTGACCTAGTTAATACTGACATTACGCATCAAATGATGTCACTTTTATGGAAATCCAATAATAATTGACTCTTTTACAGGCAAACTAGCGTAAAAAGTCACTCACGCAAAATTGCCCATTTCTCGGCAACTGCTCATATTACAAACAAATTTTCACATACATTCTCTTCGTATGGATTGTTGCTACTAGTTTATGAAAGTTACGAAGAAATATTTTACCAGCGGCTGCCAGGCAGGATACGCCCACATTTTCGAGAGATGGATAGAAAAGAAGCTAAAACGAAAGTGATTTTTCCTACAATCAAGGGCCACAATTCAGGATATTACAATTCGATATGCGCAAGTTTCAACAAAATCGGATAAAAATTGTGACCTCTATAGGGTCCACAACCTTGATATACCATATTTTTACGCAATTTGAGAACGAGGGGCGGTCATTTTGTCTGTCAGTTTTGGGCAGATTTTCACGAAATTCGAACTCAGTCATCCTTGGGGTGTAACGGGGATATAATAATACATTTTTTTAAATCGGATAAAAATTATGACCTCTATAGGGTCCACAAGCTAAAAACGCGATTTTTCGTACAATCAGGGGCCATAATTCAGTAAGTTACGGTCCGATCTACGCGAATATCGAAAAGAACCAAGATCTTTAGGTTATAAACTTACATTTCAAGTTTCAACAAAATCGGATAAAAATTGTAACCTCTATAGGGTCCACAACCTTGATATACCATATTTTTACGCTATTTGAGAACGAAGGGCAGCCATTTTATCTGTCAGTTTTTGGCCGATTTTCACGAAATTCGAAATCAGTCGTCCTTAGGGTGTAACGGTGACATAATAATATGATTTTTTAGACCTCTATAGGGTCCACAAGCTAAAAACCTGATTTTTCGTACAATCAGAGGCCATAATTCAGGAAGTTACGGTCCGATATGCGCGAATATCGAAAGGAACCGAGATCTTTGGGTTATAAACTTACATTTCAAGTTTCAACAAAATCGGATAAATATTGTGACCTCTATAGGGTCCACCATCTTGATATATCATATTTTTACGCTAATTGAGAACGAACGGCGGCCATTTTGTCTGTCAGTTTTGGACCGATTTTCACGAAATTCGAACTCAGCCGTCCTTATGGTTTAACGGTGATATACTAACACGTTTTTTTAAATCGGATAAAAATTATGACCTCTATAGGGTCCACAAGCCAAAAAACGCGATTTTGCGTACAATCAGGGGCCATAATTCATGAAGTTACGGTCGGATATGCGCGAATATAGAAAGGAACCTAGGTCTTTGTGTTATAAACTTACATTTCAAGTTTCAACAAAATCGGATAAAAATTGTGACCTCTATAGGGTCCACAACCTTGATATACCATATTTTTATACTATTTGAGAACGAATGGCGGCCATTTTGTCTGTCAGTTTTGGGCCGATTTTCACGAAATTCGAACTCAACCGTCCTTAGGGTTTAACGGTGATATAATAATACGGTTTTTTAAATCGTATTATTTTTATAGGGTCCACAAGCCAAAAAACGCGTTTTTACGTACAATCAGGGGCCATAATTCAGGAAGCTATGGTCCGATATGCGCAAATATCGCAAGGAACCGAGATCTTTCGGTTATAAACTTACATTTCAAGTTTCAACAAAATCGGATAAAAATTGTGACCTCTACAGTGTTCACAAGTCAAAAACGTGATTTTTCGTACAATCAGGGGCCATAATCCATGAAGTTACGATCCAATAGATGCCAATATCGAAAGGAGCCGAGATCTTAGGGTGATAAACCTATATTTCAAGTTTCATTGAAATCGGATAAAAATTGTGACCTGTAGACTGTTCACAAACAATTGTGGACGGATGGACGGACGGACGGCCAGGGGCGACAATATACGTCCACATGAAAATGTGGGCGTATAAAAATATTAAGACGTTGAATGGGTTGTAAATAGCTTAATTTTACACCTTTTTTCACCTTTTAATCGAAATAGCCCGAAAACGAAATAGAAATTAAAAAAACTGAGTCCGATGTTTTGTGAGCCTTTGCATTGCGCATCGATTTGGTAATAACAAATTTTGAAAAAATAATATTTGCTTTCAAAAAGTGGTACCGAACTGTCAAAATTATAGTTTTTGTTGAAATTATACCACTTCCGGTGTCGACAGGAAACTTTATCGGTAACAAAAAAAGTGACATTTTGGAAAACGAAGCATATGAACTTTGTTTCAAACAAATCGAACGATCATTAATGAATCTAGGAGCGTAAAACTGAATTAGCCAATAGCGGCCAAGGAAAATTATTTAGACAAAAATTGTTGACATTTTCGCTCAAATCAGACGACCCTTTAGTCATCAAAAAATATTCATTATTAAAAAAGTTTTTGTAAAAATTTAAATTTTCAAAATTTGGCGCCTAATCGAAAATCAACAATCTAAAGAACCGTAGCTACGTGCCTTGTCTCTGCCTATGTCAAAATGTATCAAATGTTAAAATCCGGCAATTATTGTAAATGTTACGACAAAATTTCAAAAATTAACCACTTCGGTGATTTCGGACATTTCGCATTGTCACAGAACGTTCAAAATAGCTTTAATCTCTTAGTCACACCCACTTTCAAAGTGAAACCGAAGAAATTGGATCAATACGACTAGTTTCTGAGATGTGATGAAAATGGAAAAAAAAATAATAAGAAGAATAACTAGAACTGCGATGCAGTAATGACGGGTTTCACTGGTGCCACGTTACCCGAAACATTTCACTTCCAGTACCAATGGAACCGATAAACAAATATTCACAAACTTTACACACATCAAATAAAATGGACGCCGAATCAACCAAATCCAACAATATCAATTCATTTTATACATTTGTTACATGTAAGTCTACAGTACTTCCGGTGATAATGAAAATATTCAATTAGTTTTATGAAATTAGAAATGACATAAGGCATCACATGGTGAAAATTTTATGTAAATCGAATAATAATTGCCACTTTTATAGACCAAAAACCTTGAAAAGTGACTTGTAGAAAATCGTCTATTTCTCTGCAACCGTACAAGTTAGAAACCATTTTCTGGGTTCAATCTATTTGCTGATTGGAATCAAATATCATAATTTTAAAAACATTACAAATCAGACTCATTTGAATAAAATATCTGTTTTGAAGGCTAAAAATACAGTTTTTGCCAAAATGACGTTATTTCCGGTGATAATGAAAATCTTAAATTACTTGTATGAAATCGTAAATGGCATTAGGTATCACACAGTGAAAATTTCATGAAAATCGAATAATAATTGACACCTTTGTGGACAAAAAACCTTGAAAAGTGACCTGTTGAAAATTGCCTATTTCTCTGCAACTGAACAAGTTAGAAACCATTTTGTGATATCTATATGATCGTATGGGTTCATTCTTTTAGTTGATTAGAATCAAATATCAAAATCTTAAACAAACACTAAATACGACTCATTTGAATAAGTTATTTGTTTCGAAGTCTTTAAATACAGTTTTTGCCCAAATTTCGTCATTTCAGGTGACATTGAAAATGTTAAATCGAGTTGATCTAGTCACAATTGACATTATGCATCAAATGGTGACACTTTTATGAAAATCCAATAATAATTGACTCCTTTACAGGCCCAATAGCGTAAAGAGTGACTCATGCAAAATTGACCATTTCTCGGCAACTGCGCATATTACAAATTAATTTTCACATACATTCTCTCCGTATAGATTATTGCTACGAGTTTATGAAAGTTACGAAGTAATATTTTAAAATATGAAAACGCTGGATGGGTTGTAAATAGTCGAATTTTACACCTTTTTTCACCTTTTAATCGAAATAGCCCGAAAACGGAATCGAAATTAAAAAAACTCGGCACAACATTTTGTGCGCCTTTAAAGGGCGAACCCTTTCAGTTATACCAGATTTGAAAAAAATAATATTTGCTTTCTAAAAGTGGTACCTAACTGTCAAAATTGTAGTTTTTGGTAAAATTACGCCACTTTCGGTGCCGACAGATAAATCTATCGATAACAAAAAAATGGTAATTGGGACAATGGAGCATATGAACTTTGTTTTATACAAATCGAACAATAAATAATTAATCTAGGACTGAAAAACTGAATTAGCCAATGGCGGCCATAGAAAATTACTGAGACAAAACAAAATCAGATTTTTCCTCAAGTCAGATGACTCGTTACTTTGGTGTAACACACGACTAAAAAATATTCATAAATAAAAAAGTTTTTTGTAAAAATTTCAATTTTCGAAATTTGGCGCCTAATATCTGCGAAGATTTGCCGAAAATCAAAAATCAAAAGTAGCGTAGCTATGTGCCCTGTCTTCGGCTATGCCAAAATGTATCGAAAGTTAAAATCCAATGATTATTGTTAAAATTACTGCAATATTTCTAAAAACGATAGCTTCGGTGATTTCGGACAATTCGCATTGTCGCAGAACGTTCAAAATAGCTTTATCCTCTAAGTCACACCCACTTTTCCAGTAAAACCGAAGAAATCGTAACGATCCGACAAGCAGTTGCTGAGATCTAATCAAAAATAATTTGGAATAATAATAATAACTAGACCTGCAAGCAGCACTGAACCGGCTTTCAGGAATAAGACAGAAAGTGTGTCATACAATAGCCCATTTATCGAGCTACCAAACGATACTTTAGATGTTTGATCCGGTCACACCCGACGGTGAAATCCCGATTGTTCCAGGAGCACCGATTTTTTTACTGTCTTTTTTTTTTAAATATCGAATATTTTTTTGACTACTTCCTGTTTAAGGATCATTATCGTGATAGATTTAACAAGTGGTATGGGAACTTAACTTCCTGTACCAGAAGTTTCAGAAAGATCCATTGGACAGTCTTACGTCCCTTATACCACTAGAAGCAGATTTACAGATATAACGATTTTTCGACTTTTTTCAAAGATTGTGGCCCTTTTGGACCATTTATACTATATTGAGGCTTTTAAATTTGGATTCACACCCCAGACCAGCGTTAGGACTCTAAGTAACATAAGTTTAAGAAAGGAAATACGAGAAGTTTTCGAAATAAAAGCGTCTGAATAGGCACAAAAAAGGAAAATAATAGATTTTCAGCGTTCCATTATTTATTGCCTAACTCGCGAATTTTGATCATTTACATGTCATAAGATCGTCCATTGTTCGTACTATCCAATGACACTTTAGTTGTTTTGATTCGGTGGAATCTGGCGTCGTAATCACTTTTTTCGCAAGATCACCATTTTTTACTTTTTAAGGGTTTTTTTTTTCAAAATATCGGATATTTTTTCGACTACTTCCGGTTTTTGGATCATTGTCGGGATAGTTTTAACATTCTGTTTGGATAGTTAACTTTCTGTACCAGTTTCAGAAACACCCATTGAGATATTTTCAAAACAAAGAATAATAGAAGAGCATTTTCAGTAATTTGAGGATTTTTCAATTTTTTTCCAAGATTGAGGCTCTTTTTGGACAACTTATGTTATTTCAATGCTTTTATTTTTTGACTCACGCCATAGTCCACCCATAGGACTCTGAGTAAAAAAAGTTTAAGAAAAAACGTAGTTGATGTGTTTGAGAAAAAGGCCTCTCAAAATGCTCCAAAACGGAAAATACTAAATTTTCGGCTTACCATAATTTATTTTCTAGCCATCTAAATCGTATCATTCAGATGTCATATGATAGTCCATTAATGGGGCTATCCAGCGACATTTTAGTTCTTTTGGTCCGCTAAGATCTGATGGAGAAATCAAGTTTTTCGAACGAGCGCTAATTTTTTTAAACGTTTTTCTTCATTTTTTGAATACGTCCGGTATGGAGATTATTGTCGGGATAGTTTTAATAACCAATTTGGGCAATTAGATAGCCTCAGGGCTCTGCAAAGATATATTACATTATCTGATCAGATAAAATGGCCCTGAGAAATCCTATGTTCAAAACTGCCAAAAATTCAAAAATGTCAAAATCTCGAAAATTAAATTTCAATAACTCAATACATATTATACATCGTTAGAATCGTAATTAGGTCAGCTATCTGAATGTGTAACCTTTTCGTAAAAATCTGATTAAATAATATAGCATTTTCCAAAATTTAACGATTTTTCGACTTCTTTCGATTTTCAGTCCCTTTTTTATCCTATTCCAGACATTTCAAAGACTTATTGGATGTTTTCATGCACAAGACTACCGAAAGGACTCTCGATAGAGAAAGTTAAAAAACAATTGTAGTTTAAGTTTTTGAGATAAAGGCGTCCAAAAACGCTCCAAAATCAGAAAATACTTGATTTTCTGCTTGTCATATTTTGCTGCTTGGTCATAGTATCCGTATAAATTGGGCATCATTCGACAGTCCATTCCTCGGGCCACTCAACGAAAGCTTAATTCGTTTAATCCATTGATACTGGACTGAGAAATCAAGTTTTTCCCCAAAACACCCATTTTTTGCGCTTTTTTTCGAAATATCTATCATTATTTCGATTACTTCCGGTTTCCGGATCGTTTTTGAAATTGCTTTATGCAGCGGTCTGACTATTTAGCTTTATGTTCCAGGACTTTCAGAACTATCGATTTATCCTTTCCAAAAAATATAAGGGTTGGGAAATGGGCAGAAAATTCGAAAAATAAAGGCCGATAACTCGGAGTGAAACTTATATTTCTGGTATCGGATGGTCTTCAGGTATCCAAAAATGTAGATTAAATTTGAAAATTTTGAAAAATAACAAAAATTGTCTCTTAAAATTTTTTTTCATTTTTCGAACGCTAGAAGTCAGCAACTAAGTTTCGAAATTTCGAAATTTTCAATTGCTATCGTCCGAGAAAAGACTCAGGGTTTCTGAAAATTTCATATCGATGAAAATAGGTACAGAATTGACGAAGCTACAGCCGTTTTTTAATTTTTATGCACCGCACGAAATTCGGCCACTTCCGGTCTGCGCAGAAGTTTCAAAATTGTTTTATCAAGTAGCCACCACATGGTTTCCCGATAGAAAATTTGGTTCCAGATCGATATCTGTTTCCGATCATGGAGAAATAGGCTCCCGCGGAAAAAAATAATAATAACTAGACCTGCAAGCAGCACTGAACCGGCTTTCAGGAATCAGACAGGAAGTGTGTCATACAATAGCCCATTTATCGACCTACCAAAGGATACTTTAGATGTTTTGATCTGGTCACACCCGATGGTGAAATCCCGATTGTTGCAAGAGCACCGATTTTTTTTACTGTCTTTTTTTTTTTTAAATATCGAATATTTATTTGACTACTTCCTGTTTACGGATCATTATCGGGATAGATTTAACAAGTGGTATGGGAACTTAATTTCCTGTACCAGAAGTTTCAGAAAGATCCATTGGACACTTTTACCTCCCTTATACCATTAGAAGCAGATTTACAGATACATGTATAACTATTTTTCGACTTCTTTTCAAAGACTGTGGCCCCTTTTGGACCATTTATACTATATTGAGGCTTTTAAATTTGGATTCACACCATAGACCATTGTTAGGACTCTAAGTAACAGAAGTTTAAGAAAGGAAATAAGAGAAGTTTTCGAAATAAAAGCGTCTGAATAGGCTCCAAAAAGGAAAATAATAGGATTTTCAGCGTTCCATTATATATTGCCTAACCCGCGAATTTTTAAAATTTAGATCTCATAAGATTGTCCATTTTTTGAACTATCCAATGACACTTTAGTTGTTTTGATTCGGTGAAATCTGGCGTAGTAATCACTTTTTTTCGCAAGATCTCCATTTTTTTAATTTTTACGTTATTTTTTTCTCAAAATATCGGAAATTTTTTCGACTACTTCCGTTTTTTGGGTCATTGTCGGGATAGCTTTAACAAGTTGTTTGGTTACCTTACCTTCTCTACCACAAGTTTCAGAATAATCCATTCAGCTGTTTTCCAAAGAAAGAAAATTAGAAGATCATTTTCAGTAATCTAAGGATTTTTCAACTTGTTTCCAAGATTGAGGCTCTTTTTGGACAACTTATGTTATTTCAATGCTTTTATTGTTGGACTTACGCCATAGCCCACCCATAGGACTCTGCGTTAAAAAAGTTTCAGAAAAATCGGAGTTGTCGTTTTCGAGAAAAAGACGTCTAAAAAGGCTCCAAAAACGGAAAATACTAGATTTTCGGCGTACCACAATTTATTTTCTAACCATCCAAATCGTACCATTGAGATGCCATATAATAGTCCATTAATGGGGCTATCCAAAGATACTTTACTTCTTTTGGTCCGGTAATATCTGACTGAGAAATCCAGCTTTTCGCAAGAGCGACAATTTTTTTCACCTTTTTTTCATTTTTTGAATACTTCCGGTATGGAGATTATTGTCGGAATAGTTTTAATAACCAGTTTGGGCAATTAAATAGCGGCAGGGCTCTGTAATGATATATTACATTATCTGATCAGATAAAATGACCCTGAGAAATCCTATGTTCAAAGGTGCCAAAAATGCAAAAATGTCAAAATATCGAAAATTAAATTTCAATAACTCAATACATATTATACATCGTTAGAATCATAATTAGGTCAGCTATCCGAATCTGTAATCTTTTTGTAAAAATTTGTTTAAATAATAAAGTAATAGAGCATTTTGCAAAATTTCACGATTTTTCGATTTTCAGTCCCTTTTTTATCGTATTCCAGATATTTCAAAGTCTTATTGGATGGAATAATTCACAAGACTATCGAATGGACTCTCGATAGAGAAAGTTAAAAAAAAAGTTGCGGTTAAGATTTCGAGATACAGGCGTACAAAAACGCCCAAAATCAGAAAATACTTATTTTTCAGCTTGTCATATTTTGCTGCTTGGTCATAGTATCCGTATAAATTGAGCATCATACGACAGTCCATTCCTCGGGCCACTCAACGAAAGCTTAATTCGTTTAATCCATTGATATCGAGAAACACCCATTTTTTGCTTTTTTTTCGAAATATCTATCATTATTTCGACTACTTCCAGTTTCCGGATCGTTTTTGAAATTGCTTTATGCAGCGGTCTGACTATATAGCTTTATGTTCCAGGACTTTCTGAACTATCGATTTATTCTTTCCCAAAAATATAAGGGTTGGGCAATGGGCAGAAAATTCGAAAAAAATCGAAAATTAAAGGGCGTAAACTCGGAATGAAACTTATATTTCTGGAATCGGATGGTCTTCAGGTATCCAAAAATGTAGGTCAAATTTGAAAATTTTGAAAAATAACAAAAATTGTCTCATAAACAAAATTTTTCATTTTTCGAACGCTAGAAGTCAGCGACGAAGTTTCGAAATTTCAAAATTTTCAACTGCTATCGTCCGAGAAAAGATTCAGGGTTTCTGAAAATGTCATTTGTATAAAAATAGGTACAGAATTGCCGAAGCTACGGCCGTTTTTTAATTTTTATGCACCGCACAAAATTCGGCAACTTCCGGTCGGCGCAGAAGTTTCAAAAATAGTTTATCAAGTAGCCACCACATGGTTTCCGATAGGAAATTAGGTCCCATATCGGTATCTGTTACAGGCACTGAGAAATAGGCTATGGCGAAAAAAAAAAAAATAATAACTAGACCTGCAAGCAGCACTGAACCGGCTTTCAGGAATCAGACAGAAAGTGTGTCATACAATAGCCCATTCATCGAGCTACCAAACGATACTTTAGGTGTTTTGATCCGGTCACACCCGACGGTGAAATCACGATTTTTGCAAGAGCACCGATTTTTACTGGGTTTTTTTTACTTTTTTTTAAATATCGAATATTTTTATGATTACGGTTTCACCGGTGCCACGTTACCCTAAACATATGTCACTTCCGGTACCAATGAAACCATTAAACAGGTTTCCATACAAGCATTGCACACATCAAATAAAATGGACGCCGAATCAACCAAATCCATTAATATCAATTCATTTTATACATTTGTTACATGTAAGTGTACAGTACTTCCGGTGATAATGAAAATGTTCAATTAGTTTTATGAAATCAGAAATGGCATAAGGCATCACATGGTGAAAATTTTTATGTAAATCGAATAATAATTGCCACTTTTATAGACCAAAAACCTTGAAAAGTGACTGTAGAAAACCGTCTATTTCTCTGCAACCGTACAATTTAGAAATCATTTTCTGGTATCTGTATGATCGTATGGGTTCAATCTATTTGTTGATTGGAATCAAATATCATAATTTTAAAAACAATACAAATCAGACTCATTTGAATAAAATATCTGTTTTGAAGGCTAAAAATACAGTTTTTGCCGAAATGACGTTACTTCCGGCGATAATGAAAATCTTAAATTACTTGTATGAAATTGTAAATGGCATTAGGTATCACACAGTGAAAATTTTATGAAAAAAGAATAATATTGACACTTTTATGGACCAAAAACCTTGAAAAGTGACCTGTTGAAAATCGCCTATTTCCCGCAACTGAACAAGTTAGAAACAATTTTGTGAAATCTATATGACCTTATGAATTTTATTAATATGTGAATATAAACCAAAAGTTACAATTATTAATACATATTAAAGAATTCTTGGTTGAAAAAAATATTGATTTTAAAAGTTAAAAATGCATTTTTTGACAAAATGGCGTCACTTCCGGTGTCAATTTTAAATTCTAATCAATTTGATACGACGCATACTTGCTTTCTGAATCAAATGGTGTCATTTTTGTGAAAATCTAATAATAATTGACTATTTTACAGGCAAAATAACGAAAACAGTGACTTATGCAAAATTGCCCATTTCTAGGTAACTGCTTATATTACAAATTAATTTTAACATACATTTTCTTCGTATGGTTTATAGCTACAAGTTTATAAAAGTTACGTAGAAATATTTTAAAATCTGAAAAGCCTGAATTGGTTGTAAATAGGTCAATTTTACACCTTTTTTCACCTCTTAATCGAATTGGCTCGAAAATGAAATCGAAATGGACGCGGGAATCAGCCAAATCCATCAATATCAATTAATTTTATACATTTGTTACATGTAAGTGTACAGTACTTCCGGTGATAATGAAAATGTTCAATTAGTTTTATGAAATCAGAAATGGCATAAGGCATCACATGGTGAAAATTTTTATGTAAATCAAATAATAATTGCCACTTTTATAGACCAAAAACCTTGAAAAGTGACTTGTAGAAAACCGTCTATTTCTCTGCAACCGCACAATTTAGAAATCATTTTCTGGTATCTGTATGATCGTATGGGTTCAATCTATTTGTTGATTGGAATCAAATATCATAATTTTAAAAACAATACAAATCAGACTCATTTGAATAAAATATCTGTTTTGAAGGCTAAAAATACAGTTTTTGCCGAAATGACGTTACTTCCGGTGATAATGAAAATCTTAAATTACTTGTATGAAATTGTAAATGGCATTAGGTATCACACAGTGAAAATTTTATGAAAAAAGAATAATATTGACACTTTTATGGACCAAAAAACTTGAAAAGTGACCTGTTGAAAATCGCCTATTTCTCCGCAACTGAACAAGTTAGAAACAATTTTGTGAAATCTATATGACCTTATGAATTTTATTAATATGTGAATATAAACCAAAAAAGTTAAAATTATTAATACATATTAAAGAATTCTTGGTTGAAAAAAATATTGATTTTAAAAGTTAAAAATGCATTTTTTGACAAAATGGCGTCACCTCCGGTGTCAATTTTAAATTGTAATCAATTCGATACGACGCATACTTGCTTTTTTAATCAAATGGTGTCATTTTTGTGAAAATCTAATAATAATTGACTATTTTACAGGCAAAATAACGAAAACAGTGACTTATGCAAAATTGCCCATTTCTAGGTAACTGCTTATATTACAAATTAATTTTAACATACATTTTCTTCGTATGGTTTATAGCTACAAGTTTATAAAAGTTACGTAGAAATATTTTAAAATCTGAAAAGCCTGAATTGGTTGTAAATAGGTCAATTTTACACCTTTTTTCACCTCTTAATCGAATTTGCTCGAAAATGAAATCGAAATGGACGCGGGAATCAGCCAAATCCATCAATATCAATTCATTTTATACATTTGTTACATGTAAGTGTACAGTACTTCCGGTGATAATGAAAATGTTCAATTAGTTTTATGAAATCAGAAATGGCATAAGGCATCACATGGTGAAAATTTTTATGTAAATCGAATAATAATTGCCACTTTTATAGACCAAAAACCTTGAAAAGTGACTTGTAGAAAACCGTCTATTTCTCTGCAACCGTACAATTTAGAAATCATTTTCTGGTATCTGTATGATCGTATGGGTTCAATCTATTTGTTGATTGGAATCAAATATCATAATTTTAAAAACATTACAAATCAGACTCATTTGAATAAAATATCTGTTTTGAAGGCTAAAAATACAGTTTTTGCCGAAATGACGTTACTTCCGGCGATAATGAAAATCTTAAATTACTTGTATGAAATTGTAAATGCCATTAGGTATCACACAGTGAAAATTTTATGAAAATCGAATAATATTGACACTTTTATGGACCAAAAACCTTGAAAAGTGACCTGTTGAAAATCGCCTATTTCTCAGCAACTGAACAAGTTAGAAACAATTTTGTGAAATCTATATGACCTTATGAATTTTATTTATATGTGAATATAAACCAAAAGTTAAAATTATTAATACATATTAAAGAATTCTTGGTTGAAAAAAATATTGAATTTAAAAGTTAAAAATGCATTTTTTGACAAAATGGCGTCACTTCCGGTGTCAATTTTAAATTGTAATCAATTTGATACGACGCATACTTGCTTTTTGAATCAAATGGTGTCATTTTTGTGAAAATCTAATAATAATTGACTATTTTACAGGCAAAATAACGAAAACAGTGACTTATGCAAAATTGCCCATTTCTAGGTAACTGCTTATATTACAAACTAATTTTAACATACATTTTCTTCGTATGGTTTATAGCTACAAGTTTATAAAAGTTACGTAGAAATATTTTAAAATCTGAAAAGCCTGAATGGGTTGTAAATAGGTCAATTTTACACCTTTTTTCACCTCTTAATCGAATTTGCTCGAAAATGAAATCGAAATTAAAAAAATCGATCCCAACATTTTGTGCGTCTTTAAAGGGCACACTCTTTTAGTTATATCAATTTTTAAAAAAAAAATAATATTTGCTTTCGAAAAATGGTACCTAACTGTCGAAATTGTAGTTTTTGGTAAAAATAAACCACTTCCGGTGCCGACAGATATCTCTATTGGTAACAAAAAAAATGACAATTGAGACAACGGAGTATATGAACTTTGTTTTATACAAATCGAGCAATAAATAATTAATCTAGGACTGAAAAACTGAATTAGCCAATGGTGGCCAAGGAAAATTACTGAGACAAAAAAAAAATCACATTTTTGCCCAAGTCAGATAACTCGTTAATTTTGTGTAAAACACGACTAAAAAATATTTATAAATAAAACAGTTTTTTGTAAAAATTTGAATTTTCAAATTTCGAACGACAAAAGCCATAGATAAATGTTCCAAATTAAAAAATGTGAGATAGCCATTGTCTCGGAAAAGATTCAGGGTTTCCAAAAATGTGAATTGTTTTAAAATAGGTAAAGAATAAGCGAAACCACGGCCGATTTAGCCAAAGTCAACTAAGAGTTGCGCCCCTTCCCACAATAAATCCCATAATTCTTGCAAAGATATAAACAAACATGAATCGTGAAGACGAATTAGGATTAATTTTAAAAGCATAGATATGGCCCATGAAGAGAGAACTTTTACAAAAAAAATGTTAGATATTGAACTGGCATGCAATCAAATGGATTTTTGAAATGACATTCTTAAATTAATTTCGTGGGCGTAAACATCTGGTTTTAAGAGGAGTTACCTCCCTTGGATAATGTAAAAGACCGGATTATCTAGCCGTAGAATATTTTTCTGGATGATGGAGACTTAGTAGCCGGATTCCACCGTGCTTAGAGATAGTTACCTCCCTAATACCCTATAGTACAGATACAAATATAACGATTTTTCGACTTTTCTTTCAAAGATTGGGGCCCTTTTTGGAACATTTATACTATACTGATGTCCAAAAGAAAGTATACACACTAAAAATATGTCTAAGTTTTGTTTAGATTAAAAACAATTGATAAAACATTACTGAGCTTGTCTCTTGCATCCAAACTCAACATATCTAAGCAACAAAAGGTGAAACAAATTGAAATTGTACCCAAATACCGCATAGAATGGAAAAACGACTTTGGTTGATGCAGTATGAAATGCACAGCGTATACTTTCTTTTGGACATGGGTATATATTGAGGCTAGACCACCCTAGGACTCCAAGTAACAGAAGTTTATGAAATGAATTAAGAGTAGTTTGCGAAATAAAAGCGTCTGAATAGGCTCCAAAAAGGAAAATACAAGATTTTCAGCGTCCCATAATGTATTGCCTAACCAGCAAATTTTTAACATTTAGATGTCATAAAATCGTCCATTGATCAGGATATACAATGATACTTTAGTTGTTTTGATTCGGTGAAATCTGGCATAGTAATCACTTTTTCACAAGATCACCACTTATTTTACTTTTTACGTTTTTTTTTTTCAAAAATATCGGATATTTTTTCGACTACTTCCGGTTTTTGCATCATTGTCGAGATAGTTTTAACAATTTGTTTAGATACTTAACTTTCTGTCACAGAAGTGTCAGAAACATCTATTCAGTAGTTTTTTGTAAAAAAGATAAATAAAAGAACATTTTCAATAATTTAATGATTTTTCAACTTTTTTCAAAGATTGAGGCCATTTTTGGACCCCTTATATTATTTCAAACCTTTTCCTTTTGGATTGACGCCACAGACTACCGATAGGACTCTGCGTTAAAAAAGTTTCAGAAAAATCGGAGTTGTCGTTTTCGAGAAAAAGACGTCTAAAAAGGCTCCAAAAACGGAAAATACTAGATTTTCGGCGTACCACAATTTTTTTTCTAACCATCCAAATCGTGACATTGAAATGCCATATAATAGTCCATTAATGGGGCTATCCAAAGATACTTTACTTCTTTTGGTCCGGTAATATCTGACCGAGAAATCCAGCTTTTCGCAAGAGCGACAATTTTTTAACCTTTTTTTTTTTATTTTTTGAATACTTCCGGTGTGGAGATTATTGTCGGAATAGTTTTAATAACCAGTTTGGGCAATTAAATAGCGACAGGGCTCTGTAATGATATATTACATTATCTGATCAGATAAAATGACCCTGAGAAATCCTATGTTCAAAGGTGCCAAAAATGCAAAAATGTCAAAATATCGAAAATTAAATTTCAATAACTCAATACATATTATACATCGTTAGAATCGTAATTAGGTCAGCTATCCGAATCTGTAATCTTTTTGTAAAAATTTGTTTAAATAATAAAGTAATAGAGCATTTTGCAAAAATTCACGATTTTTCGACATTTTTCGATTTTCAGTCCCTTTTTTATCGTATTCCAGACATTTCAAAGTCTTATTGGATGGCATAATTCACAAGACTATCGAATGGACTCTCGATAGAGAAAGTTAAAAAAAAAAGTTGCGGTTAAGATTTCGAGATACAGGCGTCCAAAAACGCTCCAAATCAGAAAATACTTGATTTTCAGCTTGTCATATTTTGCTGCTTGGTCATAGTATCCGTATAAATTGGGCATCATACGACAGTCCATTCCTCGGGCCACTCAACGAAAGCTTAATTCGTTTAATCCATTAATACTGGACGGAGAAATCAAGTTTTTCCCCAAAACACCCATTTTTTGCATTTTTTTCAAAATATCTATCATTATTTCGACTACTTCCGGTTTCCGGATCGTTTTTGAAATTGCTTTATGCAGCGGTCTGACTATATAGCTTTATGTTCCAGGAATTTCAGAACTATCGATTTATCCTTTCCGAAAAATATACTATTCAAAAAAAGTCACCTAATGAAACTGATGAAGAAACAAATGACAAAATGAAATGAAGTTCACATTCATCGATTTATTCCAAATGATCGTTAGACTAAGTAAGGCACAGACTGACCATTATAAGGGTAAAATGATACCCGGGGTCAAACAGCAAAGTTACCACAGCATCACAACCAAGTCAGTAACGGGTAAATCCTCCTCTGTTTGCCAAACAAGCATTGATCCGACGTAGCATACTCCTAATGAGACGTCTAAGGTCATTTTGGTCCAGATTGTCCCATTCCTGTTGCAACGCAGCAGCAAGTTCTTGGACATTGGCAGGACGTTGTTGACGTTGACGTAACCTCTGTCCAAGCATGTCCCAGACATGCTCGATGGGGGAGAGGTCGGGACTCAGTGCTGGCCAAGGTAATGTGGTGATGTTCTGTTGTTGGAGGTAACCTGTAACGATCCTGGCCCTGTGACATCTTGCGTTGTCATCCTGGAAGATGAAACGGCGGCCATGCGAACGGCACAACATGGACTGCCAAGATGTTGTCCCGGTAGTACTGGCCTGTAACACGCCCTGCAACAACATGTAAAGCCGTTCTTCCAGCAACAGTGATGCCTCCCCACACCATAACAGAACCACCCCCAAATCGATCATGTCTGATGACGTTAACGTCTTGGAAGCGCTCGTTTCGACGACGCCACACCCTCCTACGTCTGTCCAAAAAATCAACAGTGAACCTTGACTCATCTGAAAACATCACATTGCTCCAGCGTCGATTATCCCAGTGTTGACGATCCCTACACTAACGACGTCTTGCCTGAATGTGATGATCTCTCAAACAAGGGATCACGCGAGGACGTCGGGCGCGAAGGTGACCCCTATGCAGTCGATTCCGAATCGTCTGGCCACTCACTCTCACACCAGTGTCTGTTTGAAGACGAGCGCTGATCTGATTTGCTGTGATGACACGATTTCTCAAGGCCAAGGTACGGATAAATCGATCCTGGGCTTGAGTTGTCGCCCTTGGTCGACCTGAGCGTGGTCTGTCCTGTACAGATTGTGTATCACGGTATCTGGACCATAGCCTGCTTATGACAGACTGAGAAACATTCATCGTCCGCGCCACAACCGCCTGTGTTGTGCCGATCTGTAGCATGCAAAGGGCATGTAAACCTTTCATTTTGGGTAAGCCGACGCATATCAAAATTTGTTTTCTGGTCACTAAAACAATTAAACTGATGTTTCCACCCTGGAATTCAATGCCACAATGACTGTAACATTCAAAGTCAGAGTCGTGCAAATCTTGGGTTGGACCCCCATGATGATCCCAAGCATCACCTGCATTCCATGCGGTAGCTATTGGTGCGTTTGGGCGTCACATGTAACTGGAAATGTTTCTTCTGATAGGTTCTATAGTGACTTTTTTCGTAGTCATTTGCATATTTTAGTATTATGCCCCCAAAATCAAATATCCCCTACTTTTTTTGATTAGTATATAAGGGTTGGGAATGGGCAGAAAATTCGAAAAAAAACGAAAAATAAAGGGCGATAACTCGGAATGAAACTTATATTTCTGGTATCGGATGGTATTCAGGTATCCAAAAATGTAGATCAAATTTGAAAATTTTGAAAAATAACAAAAACAGTGTGAAACCCTAACTAGAACTGCGAAGCAGTAATGACGGGTTGCACCTGTGCCAAATTAACCTAAACATATGTCACTTCCGGTACCAATGAAACCATTAAACAAGTTTCCACATGAACTCATCATTTCCAGTACCAATGGAATCGATAAACAAATATTCACAAACTTTGCACACATCAAATAAAATGGACACCGAATCAACTAAATCCCGCAATATCAATTCATTTTATACATTTTTTACATGTAAGTGTACAGTACTTCCGGTGATGATGAAAATGTTCAATTAGTTTTATGAAATCAGAAATGGCATAAGGCATCACATGGTGAAAATTTTATGTAAATCGAATAATAATTGCCACTTTTATAGACCAAAAACCTTGAAAAGTGGTATCTGTATGATCGTATGGGTTCAATCTATTTGCTGATTGGAATCAAATATCATAATTTTAAAAACATTACAAATCAGACTCATTTGAATAAAATATCTGTTTTGAAGGCTAAAAATACAGTTTTTGCCAAAATGATCGTAAATGGCATTAGGTATCACACATGAAAATTTTATGAAAATCGAATAATAATTGACACTTTTATGGACAAAAAACCTTGAGAAGTGACCTGTTGAAAATCGCCTATTTCTCCGCAACTGAACAAGTTAGAAACCATTTTGTGATATCTATATGATCCTATGGGTTCATTCTATTAGTTGATTGGAATCAACTATCTACATATTAAACAAATAACAAATAGGACTCATCTGAATAAATTATTTGTTTCGAAAGCTATAAATATAGTTTTTGCCCAAATTATGTCATTTCCGGTGACATTGAAAATGTTAAATTGGTTTGACCTAGTTACAATTGACATTACACATCAAATGGTATCATTTTAATGAAAATCCAATAATAATTGACTCTTTTACAGGCAAAATAGCGTAAAAAGTGACACCTGCAAAATTGACCATTTCTCAGCAACTGCTCATATTACAAACTAATTTTGAGATAGATTTTCTTCGTATGAATTAATGCTACAAGTTTATGAAAGTCACAGAGAAATATTTTGAAATATGAAACGCCTGAATGGGTTGTAAATAGTTCAATTTTACACTGTTTTTCACCTTTAAATCGAAATGGCGCAAAAATGAAATCGAAATTAAAAAAACTGCTTCCGACTTTTTTTGCGCCTTTACATGGCGCATCTTCTTACTTATTTTAAAAAAAATAATATTTGCTTGTGAAAAGACGTACCTAACCGCCAAAATTGTAGTTTTGGTCAAAATTACGTCATTTCCGCTGCTGACAGAAAGCTTTATCGGTAATAAAAAAAGTTGAGACTTTGCACCATTGAGCATATGAACTTTGTTTTATACAAATCGAGCAATAAATAACTAACCTAGAACCCATAAACTGAATTAGCCAATAGCGGCCAAGTTGAATTATCGATACAAAATTTTTTCATATTTTTGCTCAAATCACATGATTCTATAATTATGGGTAAAGCGTCATAAAAAAATATTCATAAATAAAAAAGTTTTTTGTCAAAATTTAAATTTTCAAAATTTGGCGCCTAATATCTTCGAAGATTAATGGTAAATCAAAAATCTAAACAATCGTAGCTATTTGCCGTGTCTCAGGCTATGTCAAAATGTATCAAATGTTAAAATCCGACAATTATTGTTAATATTACAGCAATTTTTAATAAAACGACAACTTCGGTGATTTCGGACATTTCGCATTATCACAGAAAGTTCGAAATAGCTTTAATCTCTAAGTCACACCCACTTTCCCAGTAAAACCGAAGACATCGAGTAGATTCGATAAATAGTTTCTGAGATATGCTCAAGTGGAAAAAAAAAATAATAAGAAGAACTAGAACTGCGATGCAGTAATGACGGGTTTCACTGGTGCCACGTTACCCTTGAACTTATATCACTTCCGGTGCCTCGTTACTCTTGAACGGTTCCAATGAAACCGTTAAACAGATTTCCACATAAGCATTGCACACGTGTTATGAAATGGATGCAGAATCAACCAAATCCAGCAATTTCAATTCCATTTATACATTTGAATAAAATATCTGTTTTGAAGGCTATAAATACAGTTTTTGCCCATATGACCCCATTTCCGGTGACACTGAAAGTGTAAAACTGGATCCGCCCAGTCAAAAATGGCGTTAGGCATCATATGGTGAAAAAATAAAGAAAATTGGATTATAATTAACTCTTTTACAGGCAAAATAAAGTGAAAAGTGACTCATGCAAAATTGCCTATTTCTCGGCAACTGCTATTATTACAAACTAATTTTGACATAAATTGTCATCGTATGGATTAATGCTACAGGTTCGTAAAAGTTGTCAAGAAATATTTTAAAATATGAAAAATCTGAATGCTTTGTAAATAGCTCATTTTTACACCTTTTTTCAGCTTTAAATCAAAATGATGCAAATGCAAAACCGAAAAAAAACAAAAAAACAAAGCAAGACATATTTTGCGTCTTTCGTATGAGCATTCATCTTGATCTATTAGATTTGTAAACATTAATATTTGCTTTTTAAAAGACCATTCGACACGTCAAAATTGAAGTTTTGGGCAAAATTACGTCACTTCCGGTGCCGACAGAAACTTTTATATGTAGAAGTAAGTTGAGAACATGCACAGGTGGGCTTTTCTTTTATACAAATCAGGCAATAAATAATTTACCCAGAACCCATACACTGAAATTAAAATGCGAAAAATCATAAAAAGTGATCCTGACAAAATTGGTTATTTCTCGGCAAGGGAAGATGTTAGAAACAATTTTGTGATATCAATATGATCGTATTGATTGATACTATTTGTCCATAGCAATCAAATATCATAATTTTACACCCATAATGAATATCGCTTACTTCAAACAATTACTTGTTTAAGAGGCTAAAAATACACTTTTTGCCAAAGTGATGGTACTTCCGGTGATAATGAAAATACTAAATTACTTGTATGAAATCGTAAATGGCATTAGGTATCACAGAGTGAAATTTTTATGAAAATCAAATAATAATTGACACTTTTATGGACCAAAAACCTTGAAAAGTAACCTGCGGAAAATCGCCTATTTCCCCGCAACTGAACAAGTTAGAAAACATTTTTTGATATCTATATGATCGTATGGGTTCATTCTATTAGTTGATTGGAATTAAATATCATAATTTTGAAAACATTACAAATCATTTGAATAAAATATCTGTTTTGAAGGCTATAAATACATTTTTTGCCCAAATGGCGCCATTTCCGGTGACATTGAAAATGTTAAATTGGTTTGAACTAGTCAAAATTGACTTTACGCATCAAATGGTGTTATTTTTATGAAAATCCAATAATAATTCGCTCTTTTACAGGCAAAATAGTGTCACCACAGTCTGTCAAGATGATCCTACAATTCCCTTTCTATAGTTGAGTTAATTATGGGTTACCTTAACATTGATATGACATCTTAGAGCATAGTCCTCTTAACTAGTAGTCTAATAAGAATGAAACTGAATGGAATAATGTGTCCTAATGGTAATATTTTAATACATGTATATAATTAATATTATAAGCCTATTTTCTATGCCTATAATCTTCTTTGTATTCTTTTAATATTTTAATCTGTGTTTAAATTGTTGTGTTTATGTTAATTGTAATATAGGTATCTAGGGGTTACATCTTCATAGATATAAATATGGAGATGGACCCATGAAGGAGTGAAGTTAGGTAGGAGACACAGGTAACAGGCTACATTTAACTTAAGCCAACTCTCGAAATTATACCTCTTAGTTGTGCATAAATCTGTCTAGTTATAATTTAGTTCTGTGTAATGTCTGTTATAATTGTTATTACTGTATCTACATAAAGTTCTACAACTAACTGAATCAAGTGTTATGATCTATGATGAATAGCCAAAAGTACTAAGAACCAAGCTGGTTACATGGGGAGATTGCCATCTGATTCCTGGAAAAACCTTCTCAACGCCATACGCAGTGCTCAACCTTTGCTACACCCCCATCAAACAAAGGTTAAGACCTGAAGGATTCTGAGAAGTGATTTCTGTGAAGATACTGTTAAACAAAATAGCAACGATAACACCATTTAATGGAGGAAGACATGAAAGGCCTCACTATTGGATTAAAGATTTTGAAGCATATTGTAAATTCCACAATATAAGCAGTGACAGAATGGTACCATTGTTCGCATTGTCAACTGAAGGATGTGCAAAAGATTGGTATTATGGAATACAAAGAACAGGTGTGGAGACATATGAAGAAATAAAAAAGGAATTTATGGAGAATTATTGTAAACTTGAAGGAGATGAAATCCTAACCAAACAAAAAGAGACAGAAACTGTCGAGGAATACATCGCAAACAAAAAATACTGGGCAAGTGAGGTACACCAATTAAATGAACATACAACCATGTCAGCCATGTTAAACGGGTTACTTCCAGAAATAAAGAAACATGTCCGATTATTCGGAAAACCAACAAATTTGAAAGAACTGGAAAAATCTTCGCTTTATATGGAATATGTGCTAAACAAAGACATAAATAAAGAAGAATCCTCTTCAAGAAAAAAATTAGATGATGTAACAAGTGCTTTAAATTCTCTTACCATCCAACTGGGTAACAATTCAAACAATGTGAAAGAATGGGACAATGAGAATTATAATTGCAATTACGATACAACTTATGATAGTGCTAAATTATTCAATTGTAATGCTGAACTTTTTATGGATGGAAATTTTCAAGACCCCACAAATTTTCATCATTATTCTAGAAGTGTACACCAAGGTAAGCCTGATAAGTTATATAATACCTTAGATACCCAATATGACCGTCAGTATCAAATTTGTGCTACAAAAAAAATGAATTCCTTTAAGTCGAAAAGCAAAAAAACTAAGTATAAAGAACCCTTATTAAACAATAACTATGCAGGGCAAGGAGTTTCAAAATTATCCCCAGAAGAAGACAAACCATTTAAAAGTTCCTTAATTAATGTCATAATAAACAGAAAGATGATAAAAGGCTTAGTAGATAGTGGGGCGAATATTTCCGTGATATCTCATTTATTGTACAAACAAAATGATCTGTCCAAATTAAGCTCAATACAAGAGACAGAGACAAGACATGTATCAGGTGTTGGTGGTGACTTTATTAAGGTCACAGGAAAAATTAATCTCCCTATCCTAATAGGACGTTTAACACTGCACCAAGATTTCCTTGTTTTAGAAAGAACGACTCACTCACTATTATTAGGTATTGACTTTTTACAAACACAAAAAGTGGTTGCGAATTTTGAATTGAAGACCCTGTCGCTTCAAAGTGGGACAACAGTTGTGCCCCTAGGAGATAATCAACTGAATGAAACATACAGTTCCTCCCAAATTATCACGGCTACAATTGGTAAACTATTCGAGGGAAGTAAAATTAAGTTCAATTGCAAAATAATCACAGTTTGCATGGAAATAAGTAATGTTACAAAAAATGAAGAGTGGAACACTGAAACTTAATCTTATCTTATCTTACCAAACAATTATTCTGTATTTTCGAGCAAAACGGAAGACATCAGTAGTGGACTACTCAAACCAATAATAAAGTGTTTGTTTTAATATGCCTCTGTTTTCTTTGAAATAATAAAGTGTTATGTACTTACCCGTGGTATTTTTTCATCATGAAGCCCATCAAAGAAAAACTATTAAATTGTTGATGTAATAACTATAAATATTTGCTAATATGTACTTACCGACAGCGGACATTGTTAAGTTATGTATATACTCACCTATAAATTATTCGCCTCTTTGTATTGTAATTTATTTATAAATAACATATTGTCTGTATTATATTTTTAAAATGAATAAGTCAAGCCTCATAATATAATATAATTCAGAAAGTGTACTCAGAATAAGTAAATTATAACGGAGTGAAGGAGAGAATTAACACATTCGTGGCCATTGTATAAATATATGACATGTGCATGTAATGTACACGTCTGTGTGTGTGAAATGGCTTTATTCAATATCCGCTTCCACCGAAATGAATTGGGCGATATAAAGTAGATGTGTATTGTCACAACACGGCGGAGATTTTTCTACGGCTTCGCAAAATCCTGTAAGAATATTCCTTGGTTGAATGCATGTAAATGTACAATATTATATGTATACATAATTTGTAAAATAACAAATACATGGGGCTGTCACTTTTGTGACCTTCACAGTGTACCCCCTCCCACCCATATCATTTTAATGCGTCATAATACATTATTATCATATACATTGTACCGGTGACGGGAGCGGGCGGTTTCATCCCAAATTTACACAGGTCCTTTCATCCCACTTATATCATCGTTTCATCCCACAAATTTAAAAACCGGTATTGCATGAATTTTTAATATTTTATTTATATATTAATACAAATAACAACATGCCAATGCAATTTTATTTTCCGAATATTTTATTTATACGATGTCAATGCAATTTTAATAGGAATAGTGTCCAACTTCTTTCTTTGTATACGTTCTAGTTTATTTTCCGAATCCACACCAATTCTCGACACCAATTTCACTAAAATTATATTGCTTACAATCGAGCGATACTCATAGCAAAACATTCAACTTGTAATACACTGTATAGTCATTTGCATGCATGTTGGTTTCACTATAACAGGATTGCCAGTGATAGAACAGATCAAAGGATAAAATTGCACGTAGCCACTATTTCGACACGTGTTATCTTTAGATGTTCAGACTACCTGGCGTCTCAAATTACCCAACGTGAAAAGAAAGCATTAGTATTACATGTTTAGCTTAATTTCGATTTTTCAATAAAAATCATGACAATGGAACGAAAATAATAAAATGCTACTCAAAACATCTCTTTGTTTATGGATTCTTATTGATTATGGATTTATTATGCAATATCGATGCAGGTTCAATCACGAAACTTGCGTTTACAGCGTCTAGTATAACTTTCGAGCTGCTGATATCTATACGCTTATAGATTGCAGTTACACAGAGTACATGTACACATGTATATGCAGTAGAAAATCGGAAAGTTGAATGTACAAAGGAATGGAATCATTCAAAGGTGTACTCAAAATAAGTAAATTATAACGGGGTGAAGGCGAGAATTAACACATGTGTGGCCATTGTATAAATATATGACATGCGCATGTATTGTACACGTCTGTGTGTGTGTGTGAAATGGCTTTATTTAAATATCCGCTTCCACCAAAATGAAATGAGCGGCACACAGTAGATGTATATTGTCACAGTGGATATTTGTCGTAAGAATATCCCTTGGTTGAATGCATGTAAATGTACAGTATTATATGTAAACACAATTTGTAAAATAACAAATACATGGCGCTGTCACTTTTGTGACTTTCACAGTGTACCCCCTCCCACCCATATTATTTTAATACGTCATAATACATTATTATCATATACCGGTGACAGTCAAGACTTGCTAAACACTTTTCGCTAAGTAACACAGAGTAAGAATATATAGTCCCCGTGTCGAACCCAAGATCTCATGTTTTCGCGCGTTTCTGACCACGTGACTTACGGTTAACCGCATTGCGGAGTGATTTACATGTATGGCACTGTGATTTATGAATGGTTGAATTAGATTAACTGAAGCTGCGAGTAATGAAGTTATGTGTAAAATCTCATCGAATATAATTTAAAGTTTGGATTTGATAGCAGCCAATAAGATGAAATGAGACGATGTGTGACAATGTTGCAAGTTTAGTTGCCAAAAAGAATTTGAGACATGGTCAGAAAACAAAACAACCCCACAATTCACCTAGAGGTCAGAAAAAAACAGGGGATAAACTGATGTCAACTGCCGAAGTTTTTGTTGCTGCTGAAAATCAATATCTGCAACAGGATCCAGTAAGCACATTTCAAGAAGTTCTGGCTATTTCCTTGCCTCAATTACAAGAAGCACAATTGTTTCAGTACATCAAGTTTCTTCAGGATGACATCTTACCAGATGACCAGAGAATGGCTAATAGGATTCTTAGTGAGCAGAGCTTTTACCAAATCACTGATGGCATCCTATATCATTTATTCTCACCCCGAGGCAAAGGGACAAGAATCGAGAGAGAGGTAAAACAATTATGTATTCCGCAACACATGCGAGACGACATCCTGAAAGCCTACCATGATTCCCTCGGACATTAAGGACAAGACAGAACACAGAGGGCAATCCAGTTAAAATACTTCTGGCCATGGATGTACTCTGAAATTGAATATTATGTCAAATCATGTGGAGTGTGTCAACAATCAAAACCATATTACCACAAGAAACCAGAAACGCTAATACCCCTCCCTGTAGGATTTACCTTCAGCAGAATTCACATGGATATCATTGGCCCATTCAAAAAGTCAACAGAAGGATATACATCAATTCTGTTAGTCGTCTGTCCCTTGAAGTCAACAGGAGCATCTGTAATTGCCAAGATCCTGTTTACAGAAATAATTTGCCGCTACGGGACACCAAAAGAAATCTTGACAGATAGAAGACAAAACTTCATGAGTAAACTTTTGGTAGAATTGTGCAAACTACATCACATTAAGAAGCTTACTACTGCAAGCTATAGGCCTCAAACCAATGCAGCATGTGAACGTATGAACCAAACCATATACAACACACTACAAGCCTATATCAAACCAGACCAGTCTGATTGGCCAGATGTTCTTCCAGCCGTCCTCATGGCTTACAGAGCAACTCCAGCAACAGAATCTACCAACCTAAGTCCATTTCAAATGTTGTTTGGCAAGGAACATACTCTCCCAATAGATATCGAACTGCTACCAGTCGAAACATTAGGCAGCAAGGATGCCAAACAACATTATGAAAGGATAACACAAAACTTAGAGATTGTAAAAGATATTGCAAGGAAAAACATAACTACTGCTCATAAAAAGTACACACATCAGCGTGACCAGAAAGCTGAAAAGCCCAAATTTAAAGAAGAACAAATGGTATGGTTATATTGTTCTAAGACTGAAACAGGATTCAGTAAGAAACTTCAAAGAAAATGGGTTGGACCTTATTACATCTGCATTGACCTAGGCAATAACACCTACAAACTTCGTCGAAATGCAGATCACCAACTTGTAAAGTCACCAATCCATGCCGACCGTTTACATCCTTACATTGATCCTTCTAAAAGGCCAACAAACCCAATTGAAAGTGATGAAATTTTCAACCCTGAGGAAATCAATTCAGATATTTCTCAAACTACAGATGCACACCCATCTACTAACAACCATAATGTGCCAAACAAAACTGGTAGTCAAAACCCAAATAACTCCACAAAGTCTAATACACAAGATGATACCAATATTCCTAACACACCAGATAAAGACATGACAATGACCCAAACACAGACCAAATTTGAGGAAGATCATATTGTTAAAATTTTACAATCTTCAAAATATCGTGGGCAGTTTTGGTACAAAACTAGATTAAAGAACGTTAAAGGGCCACAATGGATTATTCGCGACTTATTGCCCCAAGATCTGGTAAGACAATTCCATGCCACATAAACACAAAAAGGCTTTGTAAAAAAGAGCAGAGTTTCCGATAACCGGTATTTTCCGGTTTTATACCGGTAAATTTTAACGTGTACCGGTAAATTATCTTCCCGGCGGTCCATGGGACCGGTAAACAATGATACGGAAAATCATAAACGTCAACAAAATTAAATGCAACTTTATCTTTCTATTCATAGCTCATGTCAAAAATCTCGTGCTGACCGTGGGTGTCGAAAAGTGGTGCTATTTATAGTAACTTCGGTATGATGGTTTCTTCTGTCTTGAAGATCGCTGCTCAATGTCTGCATGATCTTCACAAAATGGCGCCAAAGTAGACGAATCTTTCGTCCTTTAACGGAGCTGGTGATACATGTATCAAACGCAAAAGAAATATCGTTATATCTTTGGTAGTTCCAGCAGAGAAAAAACGGGTTTACGTCGGCAAAATTTAATATACGTCTCTGTGTAATCGTTTATCTTAGCACCATAGTTTTTGTCTGTCACCTTTTTAGTTTTTATTCATTCGACGATGATAGACAAACGACACAATGATCACGTGACAACCACAATTGAAATTTCTTTAAAATCATTTTTGTCTATGTCATAGCCTTTAATAATATCGACAACATTTATAAAACAAAGCTTCTGTCAGCATGTAGTATAAAGTAAAAAATCATAACGTTAAACAGTATTTAAAACTAAAGCTAACTTCGCCGATTCATTGACCTAATTCCAGCGATGTCACGTGTCATCGGTATTCCGAGATTTTATCCTAAAAATATGTTATTAATGACTGTTTCTCAGAATATTCGGTGTTCTATCAGTGGATTATATTCAATGAAGATTTAAATTGAACTAACAACTGGTCTGTGAAACCATCACATCTATGATCCAATTATTATTTTAATATCTACCTGGAATTCATATGGAGCGTCAAAGACGCGCGATTCTCGAGATTCACAATACAGCATGTTTCAATGAAGGGTTTATTTATTTGAATACATTTACAAGAATGATTAGAGGTAAAATTTTGTTTTCATCAGACTGGTAAAATTACGAGTGGACCGGTATTTTTGACCTCTACCGGAAAGATGTACCGGTAATTTTTTTAAGCTAGCGGAAACACTGAAAGAGGCGTGTTTAAAACAAGTAGCGTTTTATTTTATTTTTTGATATATATGGTTATAGTTAGATATATGGGTATCTAAGACTGATCACACTTCCACTTTGCATTAGTGTTTAAACTTAGACTATTACTCGGTCATATGACTATGAGTAAATCCGTTATTAATATTATCATTGAATGTTTTTATTTGACCACATTTTTTACCCTATACTTACTACATTATTTTGGTTAGTAATTTTATTTTACTAAGTGACCATGACTTTATCTGAGTCAATTGTTTTATTAATTCTCCATCTAAGTATGTATCATTGTCAGTATGGCTTTAATTATATATACACGATTTAGTTAGAATCTTGATTGGTTTGACTAATTATTTGGCTACCATGCTAAATTAAGTGTAATACTACGTTTTATTGTATGTATATTACCTGTAACTTATGAATGATGATGTTTAATTGGCAGTATATAGCCTTAGTCATATACATTTGGGTATTTCAAGATTAAGACCTTGACTTATCTATTACATACGTGATAAATACAAATATTGGGCGAAGCTCTGTCCCTGGGGGTTGGATTTGGAACAATATAAATGATCGATATGCTGAATTTAAACAAAATCTGTTAATTATAGCAGTCTGTAGAGTATTTACAGACAATAAAAGTGGGTGTGGTGCCACACCCCTGGGGGTCAGGACATGTATCAAAATAAATAGCTGCTATCCTTACAGGAATAAATATGCCAAGTTCCAAGAAGATTCATTCTGAATTTCAGCCTGTAGACAAAAAACAAAAAAATTGGGCGTGGCTCTGCCACTGGGGGTTAAACATGGATCAATATAAATAGGTACAACCCTATGATGGATCAATCCAAATCTGTTAATAATTGTGGCCTTCGGGCGCTAAACACAAAAATTGGGCATCGCTCTGGTTTGCCCCTGGGAGTCGGGACATGCACTAAAATCAATAGTTGCCATCCTTAGGCTATAAGTATAAGGAATATATACTCTTCAAAAAAAGTAGGGGATATTCAGAAACAATACAAAACTGCGGAAATGCACTGCTGTTTTCATTAGAGGTATCCAGTGTATGTTAATAACAGGCCCATTGCCTACACATGAACATAAACAGTTCATATGGGTGGCTTATCTGACAGCCCCATTTCACTCGCAAAGAGATACACCGTCAAAAGTGAAAATGCACGTTTTTGATTTTTGTCTTAATGAGTAATTGCTCTACCAATCCTCGGACATTCAACAATTCATCGTGGCATGCTCCTAATCAACCGTCCAATCACAATTTGGGGCAATCTGACCCACTCGTCTTGCAGTGCCACAGACAATTCTTGCAGTGTTGTCGGTTGTCGTTGACGTCGACGAACACGTCTCCTGATCAAATTAAACGTAACACACTAAAGCAAAGATACGCTAAACAGTAAACCTTATGCAAGAATCGATAGGAAAAGAAATGAAATGAAATGGGGTTTAGCGTCCTACTGTTCTGCTCCTAACCTGGGCTAATGAAGACGGGCATATGCCATACTGTGTGCTATGAGGGAAATTTTGCCCGGGCAGCGGCGCTACGGCCTACTCTTATTTCAAATTCCAATTGCCAAGGGATCTTTAACGTGCACGCCAATGTGTACACGGGACCTCGGTTTTTCGTACCATCCGAACGACTAGACAGCTTTCCTTGTCAGGCCCTCCGTCCTGCATCAGTAACAAGGGAAAACTTTCTCGACCAATGTAGGGATCGAACACCTGACCTCCAGGCTAGCGAGCCAGCCTCTTACCCACTTAGCCATGCGATTCCCAGAATCGATAGGAATGCAAACATATATAGATAAACCAGCACGCGGCAGTTTTCATCAACCTGTCCTTGAAGTGTAAAATTTGACAATGAACCCCTCTCAAATGTATGGCGCTATTGCTTGTCGCATGTGCAGCTCTGTGGTTCTGTTGGGGTGATAAGTTCTTCATCTGTGAACATACACTCAAAGCATTCCAAGTGTCCATGACTATTTATCATATCACAACCTGCATAGGTATTTGCATTTCAATATCCTCTACTTTTTTTGAAAAGTATATATATATGCCAGGTTTCAATACGATCCATTAAGAATTGTGGCCTGTAGGCAATACACAGACACACAAAGAAAATATGGGCTTGGCTCTGTCCCTGGGGGTCAGGTATTCACCAAAAAGCAATAGGGATCATCCTTAGGGTATAAGGAATAGGTATGCACAGTTTCGAAAGGTTCAGTTAAGAATTGCGGCCTGTAGGAGAAACACAGACACACACAAAAATTGGGCGTGACTCTGTTCCAGGGGGTCGGGCATGCACCAAAAATAATAGAGGTCATCCTTAGGAGATAAGGAATAACAAAAAGAAAATGGGCGTGGCTGTGCCCCTGGGGGTTAGGCATGCACCACAAACAATAAGGATCATCCTTAGGGTATAAGGAATAAGTATGTAAAGTTTCAAGATGAGCAGTTAAGAATTGCAGTCTGCAGGTGAACCACAAACACACATACACACCCACACACATACATGATATGGTGTAAATTTATATATTTTATGCATTTGACTTTTTACGAAAGAAATGCGGACACACAGGAGTTTGCAAATAATTGGGGAAATACGACCGACCGAGTCCCTATGCTAGTTACACTTAATCGAGGACATGCATGGTGTAAGTTGGGAACGCCTCCAAATGAGTGTAATACTATAGGACTTCTTCTTGTTGTGTTTACTTTCTGGTGATCTTTAATAAGACTACAGCATAAAATAGTTTCACAACTTTATTTCTAAGTTGTACAGGCTTTGCAGGTTCCTCGTTCTGAATGATAATGGCTGGTAGGAATTTCTGGGTGAGCTCTAATCCAGCTCGCCTCTACACCCTAATTTATACCCCCTAATTTCTGCAGGTCTTCGATAACCTTGACGTTGATTTCCACGCCATATAAGGAATAAAACTCTTTATTTCCCACAAATAAGATAGGAAACATTACCTATTTTTGGTCTATCAACCATAGGTCAATTAACAGCCAGAATTTGATGACTATTTTGACAATGATTATAATTTGACCAAAATATCACTGTTTTTAGGAATAACTATACCCACGTTCATTAAGTACATGAGATTTGACTTTATAGACAAAATTGAAGAGACAATTTTATAAAGACCCAAAATTGTCTCAAGGGCCAAAGTGTTACACAAGGTCATTTGCTCTATACTACCATACTGTGGACTTGACACTTATTGTGGTCTTTAGCCTGTAAATAACTACGTTTTTGTCCCCCCCTTTGACCACACATGAGAAATAAAAAACAATATAACTGTTTAAAATTGATGTATGGCACAATATCGCGATATGATCAACCGAGGACGCATATTATGTTTTAATACCGACAATTGGGGACTTTGTGTATGGTGAACACCGACAACCGAGTACACAAACACACTCACATCCGAAGACATTACATTACAAGTGTATATCAATATTATAAATTGAGTGGGTTCAACACTCTATATCAGAGAACAGGTCCCCTTTGACCACAGGAGCAGCCCACTGAAAGAACATTTTTTATTGATTCAGCCACTGAAAACTTTTAATTTTCTAAATCAATCGGAGGTCGTACAGACTGTATGTGAACAATCAAGGACTTGTGGACTTGAGTGTAGGTGGGGGAGATAGCAGGAAATTTCAAGTTAATATATATCTGTTTAAGATATTAACTTGAGCTTTTAAACTACTAACATTCTCAAATTTCAACTTGAATTTAATCTTTCAAGATATTAACTTAAATTTTTAAGATATGAAAGATATATTCTGACGAAAGTATTTATAGGGTAGTTATTTCCAATAAAAGTATGGCAAATTTGGTACATATGGAAAGTATAGACGCCCAATCTTACTAGAAAAATACTTGATGGGGCAGGCACTGGGCAGGGATGTCAGGGTATTACTGTACTAACTGTCAGCCCGACGGCTTATTGTCTGCCAGATTGACTTAGGAAGCTGCTATTATTTCTTAATCAAACAGTTAATTGGTTTTGGGAACATTGAGGTGTTTAAACGTACAATAGACTCTGCAATCAAACGGTAGAAAAATAATTTGGCAGAGGATAATGAAAGAATTTACTTAGGCTTCAATATATACGGTAAATGGACAGTAAGTAACGACAAATACATTCTGAAATGGACCCTCCCTCAATCAAGTAATGTGACAAACATGGATTTTTACATCTTGGGGTTCTTCCTTCCGAATACAATCTCTTGAGAAGGATTTGAAGCCAATTTTTGATAGATTAATTAGTTTGAAAATGTTTTAGCCCAAATATATCATCACAATATACAGTTTGGCCTCTGTAACTTAAACATTTAAGATTTTAACTTCATTTTGAAGTTATCAACTTAAACATACATTATGCAAGAGCTAAATCTGATTATTGCAAGTCTTTATTTAGGCTTCAGATGTCATAGAAATTATAAATTAGATCTTTATTTACACAACAAGCACAAAATCAACTCTGTAGACCCACGGATGGCTTGGATTCAGCTTGGATTTAAACGGGATTTCATTGACTGATTTAATTTTAAATGGCGTTGTGAGCGGAGATTAACCGTTACGTTGACGTCATACTCCCGGATCGAGGCTAATTGATAGAGTGTACGAAGCGAGGCCGCTGTTGAGCCATGCCTTAACAAATGACATCTAAACTATTTAAAGTGCAATAAACTAAACACAGATAATGACAAATTATACAATTCCTGGAGACCGTGTGATGACTAATACAGACGGACAGGTCTTCTGTCTTAATAATTTCAATAAAAATATTTTTATTTCCCCAATTAGGCACGACTCCACTGGTGTCTACCTATAGATTTATCATAATTGTATTATAATATTATGTCCTATATTCAATTGATTTAATGCATGCCCAAAATACAAGTAAGAACGAAAATTTACCCCCTCACTCATTTTGTCCAATTGTTATAAAAATCCAAAAAGGTAAAACACAAATTCGGATATCATGACAGCAGACAAAAGACAGCAGAGATTATGTAGGTGGAGTTAACGCCTGTCAATCAAACGATTGGTGAAGATGGAATTCAATCCCATTTCTAGTCAAAAATTACACTGGTGATAACTATGTTCAGAATAAAGTAATTTGACTGAAATTTTCAATATATTCTTCTTTCATCATCTATTTTTGAACTGTTATAGCAAGAATGGCTAACTCCTTATAAAAATCTCCCATAATGTATCTTTAAAGATACATTCCCGCGTACAAACTGGGTGATTTAATGGTATATATGGACTAAAAACATATTCAAACTAATTAATTTGTCATAATTTTGCTTCAAATCCTTCTCAAACATTGTACTTGTGAAGGAATGCCCTGCTATAAAAATTTGATCAAACCAGGTCATGTTTACGTCATGTGACTTACCTCTCTTGGAAGTCAGAGGAGAATTCATTGCATACATTGTACGTCTAACTCTTCATAAAGTTTATCAACTTATACATCAAGCGCTCAATGTTCGCGTGTGACCATATACAAACGCACACACACACACACACACACAGGGACGACAGCAATATACATGTACTTCCACATTATGAATGTGGATGTATAAAGATAGGTTGCCAGGCAACGAAACATACGCTCACAGCAGCTAAATCGTCCGGGCAGTCAACAAGAGTTGTCGCATATTTTTACTTTTTTCGGTAATGAAACATTTATAATACACTAAAATCTGATTAAGAGCAACAACTCAGAAAACCATTAGAATTTGTTTGGTTTTTATAAACTTCTGCCCCATGCTAACATTTTGTATACAAAACTTTTAATACTGTATCATGGATTTAGTTGTTCCAAGTCATAAAAATTCATTGAAAATCAATATACTTGTTCGTCTCAATATCTTAAACTCTGTGTATCAATCTGAAGTCAATCGGATATTAACTTTGGCCTCTAGAGCGTCCACAAGATTTTTCAAAGTGATCAAGGGCCATAACTTTGGCAGTAATTATCAGAAATCTTAGAAAATCAATAGGATTCTTCGCCTCATGACCTCAAACACTGTTTATAAATTTAAAGTCAATCAGATATTAACTTTTGCCTCTAGAGCATCCACAAGGTTTTTTGAAGTGATCAAGGGCCATAACTCTGGCAGTAATTATCGGAAATCTCTGAAAATCAATAGGCTTATTCGTCTCATGTCCTTAAACACTGTGTATAAATTAAAGTCAATCGGATATTAACTTTCGCCTCTAGAGCGTCCACAAGATTTTTTGAAGTGATCAAGGGCCATAACTCTGGCAGTAATTATTGGAAATTGCTGAAAATGAATAGGCTTCTTCGTCTCATGACCTTAAACACTGTGTATAAATTTAAAGTCAATCGGATATTAACTTTGGCCTGTAGAGCGTCCACAAGATTTTTTGAAGTGATCAAGGGCCATAACTCTGGCAGTAATTATCGGAAATCGCTGAAAATCAATAGGCTTCTTCGTCTCATGGCCTTAAACACTGTATATAAAGTTAAAGTCAATCGGATATTAACTTTAGCCTCTAGAGCATCCACAAGCAATTGTGGACGCCGGACGGACGGATGGGGGTGACGACAATATACGACCACATTTCAATGTGGGCGTATAAAAATAGTGAAAAATCTAAATTGACGGGCTTGTGAATAAACACAATAAGCCGTAGTTTGTTGAAATGTCTCCTATTTCTGAAATTAATACATTTGCTCATGGTCGAATATTTGGTACCGACAAAGTTGTTTACGAGTGAAAAATCTGCATTAACAGCTTAGAAATACTCAGAATAGGCGGTCGTTTCGTAAATTTGTCTCCTATTTCCGAAATTAATATATTTCTGGTTAGCCTCCTTCCACGAATGGGTGATGGCTTTGGAATAGATATATTTTGAAAACGTTTTACGAATCCAAAATCACCGAACTTTACTTACAAAAACATTTACATTAAATCTGCTATTTCCGATTTTCAAATTTCGAAAAAGATATCATGGACATCTCTACTCCAGAGTGCCTCGAGGTTTCGTTCACACGTAACTTCTCGGTTCTTTAAGCCATCCTTTCTTAGAGCAATGAGCCACCGAATTGTTGGCGCATCAAATAGCCACGAGCTGAAAGGCGTCAGTCGATAAATTCTAAATGCATGTCCTACCTTATTGTGTTATCCACCTCTGAACAACAATAACACTTACTGACAAACAAACGTTGTTCAGTGAAACCGGTTTATCCAATATCACATACACCAGCATTTCTTTCAGTCGACATGTTGGGATAGTTTGACCTTTTTTTGACGTCATATCCTCTGTTTTACGCGAAACGAAATGCATTTTTGTACCATATTTTTATGGATTGCGTATATGTACTGTTTTTGTAGAGGTTTTATATCGGGATAGAAGATGATGTTTGTTGAAAAAAAATTAAAAAGGCGTACAGGCTCGATGATATTTAGGGGGGCAGAACCCGAAATGCCCGAAAAAATTTCGGGTGTACAGACAGCGGCGCCGATATTCCCCCCCCCCCCCCCCCGCAAAAATTTTTTGGAATATTTGACGGCTGCAAACATAATTTCCTGCTATTTCAACCCATGAACAAAGCAACTTCAAAGTGGTCTAATATAGCCTAATTAAGATGGCTGACTCGAATTCCAATCAAAAGATCAATCGTTTTACAGTCCACGGAGACGGGACCGTTTGGAGAAAATTTTGAAAATTTAACAGCCGCATACACAATTTCCTGCTATTCCAGTCTGTGAATACAGCAACTTCAATTTGGTCCAATATAGCCTACCTGGCTGACCCGAATTCCAAACAACCAATCAATCGTCGTGGGGTATGAGGGGCCTCACCCTCGGGGCCTCACCCTCCCCGAGAAAATTTTGAAAATCTAACCACCGCAAATGCGTTTTCTGCTATTCTAGCCCGTGTAAGAAAACTCCAAAAGTATCCAATGGTTTTGTAACCGAAATCCCATTCTGAATTCCAACCATCCAATCAGACCGTTGCAGCTGCATTCATAAATAATAATCGATGCTCGAAAAATGTCGCACAAAGTAGAGTGGCTCCAGACAAAATGTTTTAATCTATAGTCAACTCAGTACAAATTTGTGGTATTCAAGTAAAAGAAAAGTAAAATTAGTGTTTTATTAGGGCTCAATGACAGTTAGGGAAGAAAAACTAAAAATGCCCGAAAGAATTTTAGGTTTACAGACAGCGGCGCCGGTTTTCTTCGAGGGGTGAAGAGGCAGAACTGACCCCCGAAGAAAATTTTGGAATATTTGATGGCCGCAAACGCGTTTTACTGCTATTCCAGCCAGTAAATTTAGTGTTTTATTAGATTTCGGGCACTTTATTTTGCCAAGTAGATGAAATAAAAAAATTTTTTTTTCACTTTACCCTTCTGCCCGAAAAGTGAGCTTGCCCCCCTGGCTCGTACGCCTATGAATAATTAGGTCGCTCTTCACACGTAGTTGAAAATACACAACGTCTATTGAGAACTTAATAATTATTTGTTGCATGATTAATTAGTAGTAGTATGCCTAGATCATGACCAGTGCTTGAAATGAGGATTCTTCTATAACGGCACCAAAAATTTATAAATGCTGTAACAAAAATTAACCGACAATTATAAGGCACGGCTGTCTTTCTTCATATTTAACAAATTATGTCCTGTTGTCATTTTCCGTCACTGAACGTGCAATTTTTATATTTGTAGATAGACAAACGGCCCCGTGCAATGATTTTCCGTGTCAATTAATCTGGTTCTAATTGCGTTTGGTGGTAATGTCATAAGTATAAAATTTACAGATTCCTTTTGGAGTAATAAAGTCATCGAAATTTTTTTTCCTTTCGATCCTTTAGTTATTCGTGTTCCCAATGGTTGCCATCATGTCATAACCTTCTATAATAAGGGCACTATTTTAGAAAGTGAGCATTCTTATGAAAAAATGAACTATTAAGGGTATGCTTGGGACATTTCTGAATTATTGACCTAATCCCACCCCAGCCGCCCCTGAACGACTGTATGATATATTGAAAAGTTATTACCTATGCATTTCATACGTCTACATGTATATATAAAAGGCATAACTTTTTGATACGTGTACACGTGGACAACGACGCAATTTGAGCTATTTTTATTACCGTGGCAGTCCGTGTTTGCTTCAGCTTTTACTTTTTACGACATTTTTGCCGTTATGCCGTGGTAAATTCTAGCATAGGTGGTATGCTTGAGATTATTATTTATAAAATGTTATTAAATGTTCATTACAATATAAATCCTTAAATTTGTCTGTGTTTGTAGAATGTTTCATCGCTACCGGTTGATTATGATTGCTTCTGTCTTGTCAATGTCATGTGACATTTTCCCGCTTTTTCTATCGTTGAAAATATCTATAATAAAGCATCGAGTCTTGTATCACACACACACGGCAACTAAAATAAAAGGGCCGAGTGCCATTTTAAGTAAGAGACTAAAAAGAATGCTTTGTTCACAATTTGAATAATATTCTATGAAAAGATTTATTGGCTGCCGAGTCATATTGAACAGATATCGGCTACGCAAATATCGGTAAAATATCTTCTGATAGGCCACTCATCGGACAATTAGGCTACTGAATAGTGAAACCGATAATCGGACCATCACTAAAAATAAATTTAAAATGATCACCTTCAAATTATAGTCTCATGATTTCATTTCATTTAAAGAATTATGTTCGTAATATGCACCATGCCAGATTTCAACTTTGACCAATGTAGGTCATTTCCTGTTTCACCGTGTTTTGTTGTGTGTAGGCGAAGATTTTTGTGAAATCTCTTAAAATAGACAGCAAAAAATATTTTTCGGAACATAGATGGATATGATATGTAAGTTTAATGTGTTAGCAGTGCAGATAACTGAAAATTGTTAATTTTTCCGTCCGCTAGAAGAAGTAAACTAGTTATCAACTTTTGCGACAAGGTTTTGACCGTTCGGATGTTAGATGTTACGTCCTCAGAATATCAAAGAGTAACATCTAACTTGTTGGATTAGGACATCTCATACCGGAGGTAAAACACATCTTGACAACTTTTTTTAATATTAGCACGATTTACATGATACTTGGCATGCAAGTAGACCTGGCTGATTCAACTTCAACCATGTCGTTAGAAATTTTCTAACTTATCGCCCCATGGAGAAATTAAGGGTCAAAGTTTTAAAAAAATTGAAAAAAAATGTAGGTCAGATTGCCTTGAAAATTTATTTATGTACTAGCTAAGACACTACTGATGTGTACACATAATATGGAGTTTGTCGATCGAGCCATCATCTTGAAAAATGAAAAATCATTAAGATTTTTGCGATATTTCACTTACAGACATGGGAGTTACATTTTTTTAATCCTTAAGAGAATGCCTAAATAACGGGCGGACCAGAATTTTGATTTCAGTCAACTGACCGTCACCATTTTAAATGGAATATGAAAAAAAAGTGAAAATTCTACCTTAACGGCCATTAAAATAAACACAATAGGCCGTAGTTTGGAGAATTAGTCTCTTATTTCCATAATGAATACATTTCTAGATAGTCGAGATCAGGGTCAAATTTTGGGTATTTGAAAATTTCAAAGTTTCGAATTTGACACTTTTCGTGCCGACAAAGTTCTTTACAGGACATTTCATTTCCTTAATTTTCAAAATTAACATATTCGAATAGCTGAGGTCAATCTGATTCCAAAAATTTCAACTCCATTTAAGGTTGTCTAACTGAACTCTTCCATATTTTCCTACCATTTTTAGTTCTTTTCCACCATTTTCATTTCATTTTCTAATCCGTCCCATTTATAAACGGCTTGATCCATTTTTCTGAAACTTCTGGAACAGGAAGTCAATCCGATTACAGCAATACTAGTCTGAGTTATTTCCCTATATTTATCAGATTATTTTTTGCCTGGTGCAATATTTCTAACTATATTTAGGCTTATAACTTTGCAGGTTTTTGTCTGATTTTTATAACAAGAAAATAGTTGAGATTCCTTATATAACCCATGACATGTTGCAGAAAGTAGTGTTGAAACTACTATTCGGATATTCGTTAACAGATACAAAATAAGGGTTATCGGAATCATTTTACTGTCCGTTTACTATTCGTTACAATATATTCTGACATTCCGTATGGCGTATACGTATAGCCATTTTTACATCTGATTACTTTGAAATTTTCCCCAATGCAATTGATCACGTATGCAGCTCTGAGAATAAATGTCAACATTATGCGTATTATTTAGTGATAGTAACTTATTAATGCAGTGCAACGAAAACAGTAGTCTAAACAAAAAAAAATATTCATTCATTCCCTGCGCTAGTTTACGGCATACAAGTTTAGACCGTGTTTTGACTTCCCGCAGTGAAATTTATTCATAATGACCTAGGTCACATATATTCCCATTCACTGATTGGTTCAATAGTAGTAGGTTATCAGAATGAGGCAAACGGCCTTGGCGGAATAAATGGCACATGTTTTTATTTTACTTTTTTCATTCGCGTTGATTGAGCAAAATGATAAGTGGGAGGGCTGTGGATTACAGGAGTAGTTATACTATACAAATTTCTTCACCTCATTGATTTTTTGGGATATCATAGATAGTCTCAATAATTACGGCTAAAGGTAGGCACGTTGTTTTTCTTTGCGGCTCAAACAATTTGCAAATCGAAAGTACGATTTCATACTCATACTCGGCATACACAGACACTCATAAACATTGAAACAAGTGAGAAATTATGAGTATATGAACTTTTGTTGTAATTTTGTTCACGAATTTCACGTCTCCGAATTATCCGAATAGTATTCGGATAGCCAACAAAAGTATTCGGATCACAAATCTTGGTCCGATTTTCAACACTAGCAGAAAGTGAACGTGAATTTGAAAGCTTTCACATCTGCCTGGCAGTTCTTTTTTTTTTGTTATCAAAAACAAGAATCAGTGGTGACAACTTGAAATGACCAAGTGACAAGTAAAAAAATTTTCTACTTGTCACCCGAGACAAGCAAAATTTTACAAACATTTCAACCCCTGCTCCATATACACCATATACAAACGCACCCACACACAGAGGATAGAAATCATAAGTTCCACATTATGAATGTGGATGTATGAAAATTACCTGGTTATTACAAAATACTTTCATGTTAAATAATGGCATATAAAAATCCTGTTGAATTTGTTTATTGATTACCATCACTATGATTAACATTACTTACCAGCAGCATGTACTACTAAACCCACAGTTGCTGTAATTTTATTTCTATTATGTGCTAAAGCTTCACTTCCAGATTCTAAATCTGAAATAAAAAAACATGAAATCTTGAATGACATGCAATGAGCATGTAACCATCAACAAATGGCATGCATGAGAAACATATTGTTGCACGTTGGGACGGTGACTATATCTTGTCATGAGTCATATGTGACCGGCCGCATCTAAATGAGTCGGAATGCGCGAGAATCAATAATGAGATAAAGACAAAATAAGTGAAAATATTGATTTTGAACGAAATTGAGATTTTCGCAAAATTAGTTATTTGTCTTCGCTCGAAGCGGGACGACCAGTCATTCCTCTTGCATAACAATTGGCATCGTTGTAAAGCGGAGCATCTCTAGTTTATAAATATGATCAAAATATTGTCGATGAATTGATTTTGAACGGATACAATCGAGAATTTAAAATCCTCCAAAAATATAAATAAACTCCGCCTGTTGCCATGCTGTCCACACAACTCCTTTGCTGATTGGCCCAGACACCGTGTGCAAGACATTATCAATAAATATTTGGTTTTGGTGATAATGTTTTAGGGTACCTACATGCGATTCACTCTGATAAGTGGCAGAAATGTTAATCGAAACCACGTGGCTGATGATGTAAACTAATCGACAAGCGGGTGTGTGTCATTGAGTAAAACTATTACTAATCAACTGTCACGGGTCAATGATAAAGCCGTCGACAACTCATTATTTACTCCGAATAATTAATCCAAGTGGTGATTATTTGATATCTCATATTATCTTTAAAAAAATAATCTATAGGCCTTAAATGGAAATAAAACAAAATGGCCAATAATTTTCTTTTCAAAGAGAATTTTATTGATAGCTGAATTCCGTTTACCGTCGCTTCTTCATACGGCATGCAAAGTAAGGAATGCATCTGGGATATTATTGTTTAAAATTCTCTTATCACAATGGGTAGAAAAAATGAGAACGACCAACGAGCCGAAATGCGACGATTCTCGAGTCTGCCATTGAGTATCCTCTGAATAATGTTGATATTTACATCAAAGCCAAAATGCACGAAAGTGAACGTAAGCATTTCTTGACTATGAAATTGACATTTCTTTAGGGACTCATATTTTGATAACGTCACGGTACCTGAAAATAATAATAGACCTATCGTACACGCAAAATCTTATTTTAATTCACGTGTTAAATGAACACCCGTACAGCTGTGGCGGTTCTTTGATGATTATCCAATCAACAATCTTAATCTCCTGACCACTAGCTGGCACTAAGGTGCTAATTAATTGATGAGATTAACTGAATCTCATTAAAGTTATGTTATACACAACAGACTACTAATGTATAGATTGTTCTTCAGTATAACACTATCATGTGAATATTATGCTGTATGTGTTGTGGATGTTTCGTTACAAAAGGAGTGCATTTATTACGATTTTCGTCGTCAGCACCCTTGAAATCCTAAATAAAAAGCATATTAAACGACAAAATATAGCAAATAAATTGCGGAAATTTTTACTACGATTTTTGTGTTCAGCACCCCTGAAAACCCATGGAAAGATATATTCAACGACAAAACAGCAGATAAATGGCCTGGTTGCTATGGGTTTTGTTTTGGAACATACCAAATCTTTGACTTGCTTTTTCTCAAAACTTACTTTTGTGAGTTGGGTAGCTTCTAATGGACACAGCTCAGTCAATTTTTGCCCAATTCAAACAAACTATACATCAAATTGAAAATAACAATAACTCAATTTTCAAAATTTCCTCATTGTGACTCAGTATGCTGTAGAGGGTCACATATTATTAACAATCAGTTGCTAGGCAAGATATACCTCTTCCTTTCATTGACCCAATGCTTAAAAAAAATCGTTTGACAGAAAACGATAACAAGCGGCTGTTATGCAAGATACGCCCACATTTTGCAATAGATGGACAAAGAACAGGTTTTCACAAAAGGGGTGTACCCAGTATATTCGGAACGGAATGTCAAGGATCATTGACAATCGATATGGTTCGTCCTCTCATGCTACACACAAAATTTGAAATAACTCTGTTACAAACTCTAGGCTCTCATTCAGACGGTTTTCAGCAAAGGGGAGTAACTTCGAAACCCCCGAATATCGATAGGGTTCAAAATCTCATGAACCCAATGCTAGGGGGGACTATAAATTATTTATTTACGTCCAATTGCAGGAGTGTTCACTGGACCAATACAAAATTATTGGTACCAAATTTATTGACCTACCCTCAAAATAAGGCCCGCCCCCTGCCACTTCAAAGTTTTGTGTACAAAATACTGCAAATAACTGATTTTTTTTTATCAAATTTCAGGAAACAGACCACTGCCTGGAAACTGAAACATTTAGCTTGATGATGTATAATCCGCTTTGAATAGTTGTAGTTGAGAGACAGTAGACGGTATCATGAAAGTATTTTGCATACACCAGTTTTGCCACCTCTCTAAATGCTGATTGTTCAGTGGCAACTCCCTTTCCATCCATCAACACATAACGTGATCCTGGCCTATTCATCCCAAGAGCATACGACAGTCTCATCAAGTAATACACTATTCAGTTCATTCCATCTTGATAGCTTTTTTGATATTTATGAATGCTCTTTATACAATTTTCCTATAAATGTTCTATAAATATTCTATAATTCTACAATGTTTTCAATATAAGTTTTACGTGTCTTTCATATAATTCTGTTTAAATAAGTTAACCTCCTTACACCTTTTTAAAAAAATTTTTACATCTAATATATTTTGTGTTATCTAAATATCTTTACATTTCTCATAGGGCTTATATTTTCATCTCTATTTATCAATTATTTTTTAAATTCTTAAATGTGTTATAAATCTGAGTTTTTAGGGTTTTTTAGGATGGTTATTTATATTCATTTTACAAACATGATTATCTTTTTAATGCCTCATTAGTTTATAAACATTTTTTAGGATGGTTATTTATATTCATTTTACAAACATGATTATCTTTTTAATGCCTCATTAGTTTAAACATATTTTATTGACAAATATGAAAAGGATTGAGCACAAGTTTCAAAAACTTAGAAAAGCCCTTTCCATACATACAAATAAAAGACAAAATTTAATACCAACAAGATGTTATCCACCAAAAAAGCTATTGCTAATAATATATACTAAGATGTAACTAATATCATTAACTTTTATTTAAATGGTTTTGAAAGTTTGATATATTTGTGAACTTCAAGGAAAAGGTTTGTATTCATCTCAATTGACAATTCTGAATTGCCGCATAATAGGATATCTATATTTATCACAGAATAATTTGACAATGTATTTAATAGCTCAGCACGAATTACATCATATAAGTGACATTGCAGAAAATAGTGTTCAGCATTTTCTATAAATTTGCCACAAGAACATGTGGGATCATCTACAACGTTTATTTCATACAAATCATTTTGCAACGAACTACACCCATGCCATATTTTAGTGTGAATAATATTTTCATGTCTATTACCTTTACAGTAGTAGATTGGCGCTTTATGTATTAAGGAATGTAATTTTTGTTTGTATAGATATTTGAAGGATTTAATGTTGGTTGATTGCTTTATGCGGTCCTCTAATAATTCCCAATCTCGAATTGTTGTGGGGAAGTACGAAGTTTGGTGTAATGTTGTTCTACAATAAGGGTAAAACTCCAGGAACAAACGAACGAACGAATGGGATGTGATTTACGGCTTTCCAAATGTATAATTACCTCGGACGTGATTTACCGATTTTTGATGTATTTGTCAATAGCGGAATTACTATGTTGAATGGATAATGGATAATAATACTACGACCATGGTAAGGCGAGCATCTATGGGTGTGCTTTTTTTTTATATTCACCAAATGTATAATTACCTCGGACGTGATTTACCAATTTTTGATGTATTTGTCAATAGCGGAATTACTATTTTGAATGGATAATGGATAATAATACTACGACCACGGTAAGGCGAGTATCTACGGGTGTGCTTTTTTTTTATATTCACCATTTTTATTCGCACTTCATATGCAAATAATCGTAATCAAAATTAACCATTTTCGCGGGAAAATAAACGATTCATCTAATAGTTAAACATAGTAGATAAATTAACAGGTGTTGATTTTTAAACGCCTCTCGGGAAATTGAACTGCTCGTCTAATAAATAAACGCATTAGATAAGTCAACGCTTCGGCCATTTCTAAACACCTCTTGGAGAAATTAAACGGTGTACCATTAAATTAAACTATAGTACTAATTCAACGATTTTTGTAATTTCCAAACGATGTTTATCGATATCAAACAATGTTTTTAAATTAAACTATATGCATAGTTTTTAGCGCTAAAAACCCCTTATTAAACGATACAAGTTTTACAGTGCAGGCAGGATACACCCACATTTTCGAGAGATGGATAGAGAACAAGCTAACAAGAAAGTGATTTTTTGTACAATCAGGGGCCATAATTCAGGAAGTTACAGTCCGATATGCGCGAATATCGAAAGGAACCGAAATCTTTGGGTTATAAACTTAAATTTCAAGTTTCAACAAAATAGGATAAAAATTGTGACCTCTATACCATATTTTCACGCTATTTGAGAACGAAGGGCGGCCATTTTTTCTGTCAGTTTTGGGCCAATTTTCACGAAATTCAAACTCAACCGTCCTTAGGGTGTAACAGTGATATAATAATACGGTTTTTTAAATCGGATAAAAAAATATGACTTCTATAGGGTCCACAAGCTAAAAACGCGATTTTTCGTACAATCAGGGGCCATAATTCAGGAAGTTACGGTCCGATATGCGCGAATATCAAAAGGAAAAAAAGGAACCGAGATCTTTGGGTTATAAATTTACATTTAAAGTTTCAACAAGATCGGATAAAAATTGTGACCTCTATAGGGTCCACAAGCTAAAAACGTGATTTTTCGTACAATCAGGGGCCATAATCCATGAAGTTTCGATCCGATACATGCCAATATCGAAAGCAGCCGAGATAATTTGGGGATAAATCTATATTTCAAGTTTCATCAAAATCGGATAAGAATTGTGACCTGTAGAGAGTCCACAAACAATTGTGGACGGGCGTACGTCCAGACGGACAGGGGCGACGGCATAATACGTCCACATGAAAATGTGGGCGTATAAAAACGCGATTTTTCGTACAATCAGGGGCCATAATTCAGGAAGTTAAGGTCTGATATGCGCGAATATCAAAAGGAGCCGAGATCTTTGGGTTATCAATTTACATTTCAAGTTTCAACAAAATCGGATAAAAATTGTGACCTCTATAGTGTCAACAAGCTAAAAACGTGATTTTTCGTAGAAACAGGGGCTATAATCCATGAAGTTTCGATCCGATACATGCCAATATCGAAAGCAGCCGAGATCTTTTGGAGATAAACCTATATTTCAAGTTTCATCAAAATCGGATAAGAATTGTGACCTGTAGAGTGTCCACAAACAAATTGTGGACGGACGGACAGGGGCGACGACAATATACGTCCACATGAAAATGTGGGCGTATAAAAATTGTGACCACTATTGGGTCCACAAGCTAAGATTTTACATACAATCAGGGGCCATAATCCATGAAGTTACGGTCCAATACATGCCAATATCGAAAGGAACCAAGATCTTAGGGAGATAAACCTATATTTCAAGTTTCGTTGAAATCGGATAAAAATTGTGACCTGTAGGGTGTCCACAAACAATTGTGGACGTCCAGACGGACAGGGGCGACGACAATATACATCCACATGAAAATGTGGGTGTATAAAAATTGAAAAGCGTTTTGGCGTGTTAGATACTTAAAGTAGCTAAGTCTCTAACTCAATATCATCAAAAATCTTCTACATTGAAAACACAAATTATTTGTCAATTCAAATCAACATTGGTCTTGTGATCTTACAGGGAAAAGATGGGCTTCTGATATCCAATATTCAAGACAAAATAAACATTTTACCATTGGTACACGAATCGTGTACCATAATGCGTTTCAGCGCCATTTGGAACAAGGGACTCAAAGAACGCGGCTAGACATATTCCACAAGTCATGTCAAATGGTGACGCTATATTCTTATCTGGAGAGCATGCGCAATAAATATCATCGGTGTAGAATGGAATAACCAGACGCTAAAGATTGTCATTCAATTGAGACTTTTGTCGCATTTCGACGAACATAACTGATTAGAAATTACAGTAAAAACAGAAACGGTTGAATATAAAGCAGTTTATATACATTCACATTACATTATTATATGCATTGTGACCCATATGTGTCAATTTCTAGGTCTCAAATATTAGCGATTTAGCTCCTTTAGACGTTAATAGCCGAATTAATTTTAATCAGATTGGTGTGAATTTGCCGTAAAGTGGATACAGTAACCATTGGCTATACGTACATGAAATTTAGATTTTTCTGTCAACAAATGCCTTGTGAACGTAATAGTGGCTACAGTTTTTTGCGGATCTATTGCATTCACTGAACGACGGATCCATAGGGAAGACAATATAAAAGATAGGTTGCCAGGCAACGAAACATACACCCACAGCAGCTATATCATCAGGGCAGTCAACAAGAGTTGTCGCATATTTTTACTTTTTTCGGTAATGAAACATTTATAATACATTAAAATCTGATTAAGAGTAACAACTCATTAAGTAATTATCAGAAAAACAATTAGAATTTGTTTGGTTTTTATAAAGTTCTGCCCCATGCTAACATTTAGTATACGAATCTTTTAACATCATGGATTTAGCTGTTCAAGTCATAAAGATTGATTGAAAATCAATATACTTGTTCGTCTCAAGACCTTAAACACTGTGTATCAATTTAAAGTCAATCAGATATTAACTTTAGCCTCTAGAGCGTCCACAAGATTTTTCAAAGTGATCAAGGGCCATAACTCTGGCAGTAATTATCGGAAATCGCTGAAAATCAATTGGCTTCTGTGTATAATGTATAAATTTAAAGTCAATCGGATATTAACTTTAGCCTCTAGAGCGTCCACAAGATATTTCAAAGTGATCAAGGGCCATAACTCTGGCAGTAATTATCGGAAATCACTGAAAATCAATAGGCTTCTTCGTCTCATGACCTTAAACACTGTATACATTTAAAGTCAATTGCATATTAACTTTGACCTATAGAGCGTCCACAAGATTTTTTGAAGTGATCAAGGGCCATAACTCTGGCAGTAATTTTCGGCAATTGTTGAAAATCAATAGGCTTCTTCATCTCATGGCCTCAAACACTGTGTATAAATTTAATGTCAATCAGATATTAACTTTAGCCTATAGAGCATCCACAAGCAATTGTGGACGCCGGACAGACGGACCGACGGACGGGGGCGACAACAACATACGACCACATTTTATGTCTGTAATTTTATTTTTCTGGACACTACTTTCAGATTACACAACATTAGAAGTCACCAGAGTACAAGGACAGAAGACCGAAAACATGCAGAGTGCTCAACTCAAAAAGTGGACGGACTAGCTACTGATAGACAATGGTGAAGACAATTTAAATGTGAAACGTTAGTTTCTGTTGATTTACCTGAAGCAGCATGAAAATGTGAACCACCTAACTGGTCAACTAATAACATAAATATAAAACCAGCCACCAAGCTAATGCCAATACGACTGTGCTCTTCAGACATATCATGATGGGAATCTTCAAGACCATCTTCTTTAACATTGGAATGTATTAATTTGATGTTTGCATTCCTCCTAATAGTCTCAGGCGCTAATTTTTCAACATGATGATAACTAGCGCCATGTCTTCCTACAAAATAAAAATTATAAATTTAATCGTTCAAAACAAAATGAAATGAAATGAAATGGGGTTTAACGTCACTGTTCTGCTCCGTCTGGACTAATTAAGACGAGCATACGCCATACAGTGTGTTATGAGGGAAATTTTGCTCCAACTGTCATGGGATCTTTTACGTGCACGCCAATGTGTACACGGGACCTCGGTTTTTCATCCCATCCGAACGACTAGACAGCTGTCCTTGTCAGGCCCTCCGTCCTGCATCACTGACAAGGGGGAACCACACCGGAAAATCTGGATAAACTTTCTCGGCCAATGCAGGGATCGAAAACCCGACCTCCAGGCTAGCGAGCGAGCGTCTTACCGACTTAGCCACCCATTCTCGGTTACCCAGTGTAGTCATTCTGTTCTACTCTACTATACCCTGGGTTAATCTATGCAGGAGACACGTTTTCAAGTTATCCGCCCTTGATGATTGTGCTATTTTTATCGACCAATCCCATAAATTGTTATTTGAAAAGGAAGTTGGCAAAGGTAAGTAACTCTCATCGGACAATGTTAGAAGTTGGCCTATTCTTAATGCGTAATTATTAACAACCAATTATATATTATGTTAATTAAGACCAGACGTTCATATAATAATGTAGGGTCATTAGTTTTATTTAGAATCGTTCGTTCGTTCGTTCCCGGAATTTTATGTCCAAGTGATATTGTACACAAGTTATTGTGAATCAAATTGCCAAGTATCAGTTCAATAATAATAAACATAACAGAATGACATATTTCAGACAAAGAACGAATAGTAATAATAACAAAAGTCAAACTTATAGATGTTTACATATTTGAAATCAACAACACATACTACAGATTTTGATAATACAATTAAATATAAATAAATTATAAATATATACATTATTTACATAAATCATTCAGTAAATGGACATGAATATGGTTATCTACCCTTATAAAAACGAAGGTGAAACGATTGGTTTGTAAACTGTTTTTAGTTGTTTTTAGCTTGTTCTCTATCCATCTCTTGCAAAATGTGGGCGTATCTTGCCTGCCAACCGCTGGTTCTTACGACCCGTACATTGTTATTGAGGATTTACGTAATTTCTATGCTGTTTTTATTTAATTTAAAACTTGGTTGGATTCGAAGAGCAGTACTTGATATCCGATTGCCCTTTTTTCGAAGATCATAATAATCTTTTGTTCTAGAAAATTCCTATGACACCTGGACAATACTTGGGTGTTCAAATAGTTAATGACTAACATAACAATGGACCACTTCACCGCCATTGATAAGATTCCCACATATCAATTAACTTTTATTGTTCTACTACCAGACACTCATCATTAATTATCACCCAATAATACATTCTACAGTAGATATCGCTTTTGTGATATATTTCATAATCTACTGCGATATCGCTTTACATGAATTTGATTGGTCAGTTGAAAAGGAACTACTTTTTTTATTTTCAAAGAACAGTTTATTTCTTATTAAAAGTAACTTTTCTTTTGTCGTTCAAGCGTTCACAAGATTCAACAAAATGACACAAGGCACAAGGGCCATAACTCTAGCTGTAATTAGGGGGATCACGTGGCTAAGTGGGTAAGACGTTGGCTCATTAGCCTGGAGGTCGGGTGTTCGATCCCTGCATTGGCCAAGAAAGTTCATCCAGATTTTCCAGCGTGGTTTCCCCTTGTCAGTGATGCAAGACGGAGGGCCTGACAAGGACTGCTTTCTAGTCGTTCGGATGGGACGAAAAACCGAGGTCACATGTGCACATTGGCGTGCACGTAAATGATCCCTTGGCAGTTGGAATTCGATATAAGAGTAGGCCGTAGTACCGCTGCCCTGGCAAAATTTCCCTCATAGCACACTGTATGGTGTATGCCCGTCTTCATTAGCCCAGTTTACGGCACAATATTTATATATATATATCAAGCCTTAAATCAGTTTCACACAATTATAGTCACTAAATAAACGATCATGTTGTACTTAATAAGCTATGACCATTTAATCATCTATAAATAATATACTGAAACTGGTTCCAAGTTTCGTCCATAACATCCAGATACTTTTGACAAAAAGATAGGTTACGTGCTCTTGTTTTGAAATTAGTCTCGCTTAACCAGTGTACCAACCATTCTACGTCTGATTGACAGGTCGGGATAATCAAGACTACCTTTTTACGAAACATAACAGAAAGCTGGAACAAGAAATTGAATTTAGAAAAAAGCACGTTAGCCAGCTCAACAATTGTTTTAAGAAGCTTGTAAAAGTAAAATGAAACTACTGCTAGTATCATGTTCCTGCTAATGAAAGTGATTCAGAGATATTATTTGTACAAAACCAAAAGATGCCGCTCTTAACGGTACAGTTAATGATAAAGCAATATACGTCCACATTCCAGCATTGATTGATATGGTACTTTTTAAAATGAAGAGAATGAAAAATGAAATGGTTGTAATATGATAAAAGGCAAAGACGGCTAGGTTTGTTTTGCCAAATTTACAGACAAAATACTAACCAAAAAGTGGGTGTGACACTGTCCCAGGAGGTCGGAGCAAGCACCAAAATAAATAGTTGCTGTCTTTACGGTATAAGGAATAAATATGCAAAATTCCAAGATGATCCATTCAGAATTGCAGCCTGTAGACGATAAATACAAAAAATGGGTGTGGCTCTGCCCCTGGCCGTTGGATATGGAACAATATAAATAGGTGCCGTCCTTAGCGTATAAGAAATAAGTGTTCCAAGTTCCAAGATAATCCATTCAGAATTGTGGCCTTCGGGCTCTAAAGGCAAAAATTGGGCTTTGATCTGCCCCTGGGGGTCGGGGCATTCACCAAAATCAATAGTTGACACCCTTAGGCTATAAGGAATACATATGTCAAGTACAAAGTTGATCCATTCAGAACTCCGGCCTGTAAACGATAAACACAAAAATTGGGCGTGGCTCTGCCCCTGGGGGGCGGGACAAGCAGTTGTCGTCCTTAGGCTATAAGGAATACATATCCCTAGTTCAAAGACGATTAGGAATTGTGGCCTGTAGGCAACTCACAGAGACACAAAGAACAAATGGGTGTGGCTCTGTCCCTGGGGGTTGGGCAATCACCAAAAAACAATAGGGAGCATCCTTGGGGTATAAGGAATAGGTATGCAAAGTTTCAAAATGATCTGTTAAGAATTACGGCCTGTAGATGACAAACAAATACAAGAATTGGGCGTGGCTCTGTCCAAGGGAGTCGGGCATGCACCAAAAACAATAGGGATCATCCATAGGGTTAAAGGAATAAGTGTGTAAAGTTTCAAGATGATCACTTAAGAATTGTGGCCTGTAGGCGACACACAGACACACAAAAAGAAAATGGGCATGGCTCTGACCCTGGGGGTAGGGCATGGCACCCAAAACGACAGGGATGTTCCTTAGGGTACAAAGAATAAGTATGCAAAGTTTCAGTATAATACGTTAAGAAATGCAGTCTGTAGACGACAAACAAACAAATACAAGAAATGGGCGTAACTCCGTCCCTGGGGGTTGGGCATGCACCCCAAACGATAGGAATTTCCTTAGGGTACAAAGAATAAGTATGCAAAGATTCAAGATGATACGTTAAGAAATGCGGCCTGTAGACGACAAACAAACAAATACAAGAAATTGGCGTTGCTCTGCCCATGGGGATCGAGCATGCACCAAAAAAATAGGGATCATCCATAGGGTATAACGAATTCATACGAAATTTTTTCAAGATGATCCATTAAGAATTGTGGCCTGTAGGCGGCACGCAGACACACAAAAAGGAAATGGGTGTGTCTCTGCCCCTGGGGGTTGGGCATGCACCCCAAAAGATAGAGATGTTCCTTAGGGTACAAAGAATAAGTATGCAAAGTTTCAAGATGATACGTTAATAAATGCGGCCTGTAGACGACAAACAAACAAATACAAGAAATGGGCGTGGCTCTGCCCCTGGGGATCGGGCATGCACCAAAAACAATAGGGATCATCCATAGGGTATTAGGAATAAGTGTGTAAAGTTTCAAGACGATCACTTAAGAATTGTGGCCTTTAGGCGACACACAAAAAGAAAATGAGCGTGGCTCTGCCCCTGGGGGTAGGGCATGCAACCCAAACGATAGGAATGTTCCTTAGGGTACAAAGAATAAGTATGCAAAGTTTCATTATGATACGTTAAGTAATGCGGCCTGTAGATGAAAAACAAAGAAATACAACAAATGGGCGTGGCTCTGCCCCTGGGGGTCGGGCATGCACCAAAAACAATAGGGATCATCCTTAGGGTATAAGGAATAAGTATGTAAAGTTTGAAGATGATCACTTAAGAATTGTGGCCTGTAGGCGACACACAGACACACACACACACACACACACACACAGGGGTGACGGCAATATACGTCCACATTATGAATGTGGACGTATAAAAATAAAACGAACGTAATTTCTAAAGCTGCTGTAATAACCAAGACGCTAAATTTTACTGCTATTCAAATTTAAATGATACATATCAATTTAATTTCAAACAGATCGGATGATCTAACTGTAGGTATTAGAGCATTCACAAGATTCAACAAAGTGAAACAAGGGCCATAACTCTAGATGTAATTAACAGAAATTTGCTGAAACTCAATAGGCTTGTTCGTTTTACTAATTTAAACGATATATATAAATTTCATACAGATTGGATAATAACTTTTGTCGTTAGTGCATTCACAAGGTACAACAAAGTGAAACAAGGGCCATAACTCACGGTGTAATTAACGGAAATTGCTGAATTTTAATAGGCTTCTTCGTTGCACTAATTTAAATGATACATATCAATTTCAAACAGATTGGATGATAACTGTTGTCATTAGAGAACGTCCACAAGATTCAACAAAGTGAAACAAGGGCCATAACTCTAGATGTAATTAAAGGAAATAGCTGAAATTCAATAGGATTCTTTGTTTTACTAATTTAAATGATGCATATAAATTTCATACAGTTTGGATAATAACTTTTTCACAAGGTGCAACAAAGTGAAACAAGGGCCATAACTTCAGAAGAAATTAAATAGGCTTTTTCATCTCACTAATGCAAACGACATATATCAATTTCAAAACAATCAGATGATAAATGTAGTCTGTAGAGTGTTCACAAGAAATTGTGGATGATGGACGGACGGACGGACGGACAGGGGTGACGGCAATATATGACCACATTTCCATGTGGGCGTATAATAGAAGTATTTATATTATCATGATGCCATGGGCCGATGATGGGTTCAAAGTTGACGACAATAACATATACAGGCTATTGCCATGGCATTGGTACTATCTTCCCTCACGGATAGAGAAACGACCATGTGTGTAGTAAATTCTATGACTGACTTGTTAAATAATTTAACTTATTTTGTATTTAAAAATCCAAAAGGTATGTTTTTAATTATTTATGTCAGAACAAATCATCAACCAGTTTGGAATAGGTCGTTTCGTTACCTGTCAAATTAGGGACGGATAAAGAAATGAAATGCCAAGAATGAATGAATTAACGAACCGTTAACTTAGAAGCATATCACTAAAGAATCTGGTCCGAATGAGCTAATTAATGCCAGACAGGGCGACGACATAATATGGCCACATGAAAATGTGGACGTATAAAAATAATTTATGACTGAAATTTTGTAGGATAATAAATGAAATGAAATGAGGTTTAACGTCCTACTGTTCAGGATAATAAAAGTAGTGGGTGCTAAATGATATACTCACTTCCACTTGAATACATAGCATGAACACCTTCTGGAATGATAACCGATAATGCTGTACCAACAAGTAAGCCTGCCCCCAATACTGTAACTAACTTTAATTTTTCCTTAAAGTAAATTAAAACATAGGTTTTGAGAATTAAAAATTTATTGTAAGGTAATAAAACATTCACCTACTAACAGACTTCACACTACAATCGTGGTGAAAAATTTAAGACCACCCTGTACAATTAATGTGTTTATTAGGTCAACGCTTGGATGGAGTTCGAAGATGAGCACTTTCTGCTTAGGGTAAGCAGAGGTAAGCAATTTGATAGGTTAATGCTTTGGGACACGATAACTTCAGTTCCAATTAAGTGAGAGTGATCAAACGTGGTGTATAGTTTCATCACATCAGTACCTTAACTAAGTTTGATAATAACCATTTTCTGCTGAGGGTAAGCAATTTGATTGGTCGAGACTTTGAAACACAATAACTCTCCTTCTAATTGAGGTAGAATGCCTTGATGGAGTTCGATGATAAACCTTGTCTGCTTACGGTAAGCATAGATAAGCAATCTGATTGGTTGATGCTTTTGGACACAATAACTTTGTTATAATTAAGTGAGAGCTGGGAAACTCTGAGTATAGATTCATTATATCATTACCATGACTAAGTTTGATGAGAATTTTCTGCTAAGGCTAAGGAGCGATAAGCAGTTTGAGTGGTCAAGACTTTGGAACATAACAACTCTGCTTTTAATTGAGGTAGAATGTTTAAACTTGATGTTGATGTTCATTAAAGCTAAGTAGAGCTAAGCAATTTCTTTGACTTTGATTCTATCTGATAGAGAGTGATGAAACTTAGTGTTATAGTTGATAATCAGTTTGATCGCTGGATGCTTTTGAAAAAGATAAACATGCAATTAATTAATATGCGTCATCTATTTATTTCGGGATTTCGGTGGGGGACATCAGCCTCACTGTTGGCTTGTTTTTTTTTCCCCAATTGCATCTAAAACTTTAATGATTCCATCAGCAATCGTTTGTTTGCACCAGTCATTTATTCGAGACAATTACAGAGACAATTATAGAAGGAGTACAGTTAATTACCCGTCTATAAAATCGATTTTAAATTGAGTTTTGACTTTCTGGAATAACCATTAAAGTGGCAAAAAAATCACCTCTGCCGAAGTTAAACAAGTCAATCAGATGATAACTTTCGGGATAGATTTAACAAGTGGTATGGGAACTTAACTTCCTGTACCAGAAGTTTCAGAAAGATCCATTGAACAGTTTTACCTCCCTTATACTATTAGAAGCAGATTTACAGATATAACGATTTTTCGACTTTTTTCAAAGATTGTGGCCCTTGTAAAAGTTGAATCTCTAATATGAATATCAGTCCAAAAATGGTTCAGTTTCTTTCAATATGTACAAAAATGTGACAAATTTTAACAAGACAGTTACCGTCTATGAACTAAATTGACTGGCCTGTTTTAAATTCGATTGAATCCAAGCCAGGAAATTATCTAGCGTTGGTATTTTGATTTTGTTTTCTTAATTAAATGTTAAATCAATCTGAGTACATATTACATTAGTGTTACTTTGCTCTTATTTTTTGAAAAGATTTTCACAAGTTGTTTTCGTTTATTTTGTTAATGTAGAATGGTAATGAACTGCTCTTTTCATTTTCTTTGTTTTGTTTAAATTTGATTTATCTGTTTACTTTTTGATTGTTTCATTTTTGTTAATGAAGTTGATTCTTTTAAACTTCGTTTTTTATTTTTGAACTCTACTTGGTGTAGGTGTTCATCAGGTAATACCTCGACTGAGTTCAATATAGAGATTAGCCGGTTGATTTGTTGGATATAAACCTTTGAATAATAGCGCCTAACAGGCAGCTGTGTTAAATTATGTTCTCCTGATTTTGATTGTTTCTGTGTGTTTGAAGTATATGTTTGTGAAATGTGCTTAGAAACACTTCACATGTAATGAAGCGCTATATAAATCGTACAATAATAATAATAACTTTGGTCTCTAGAATATCCAGAGGGGCCATAACTCCGGCAGTAATTATCGGAAATAGGCTTCATCGTCTCATGATCTTAAACACTGTGTATAAATTTAAAGTCAATCCGATATTAACAAGATTTTTCAAAGTGATCAAGGGCCATAACTCTGGCAGTAATTATTGGAAATTGTTGAAAATTAATTGGCTTCCTTGTGTCATGATCATAAACACTGTGTATAAATATAACGGCAATCGAATATTAAATTTAGCCTCCAGAGCGTCCACAAGATTTTTCAACATGATCAAGGGCCATATGTATGGCAGTAATTATTGGAAATCGTTTGAAAGCCACAGGCTTCTTTGTCTCATGAGCATAAACACATTGCATAAATTTAAAGGCAATTGGATATTAACTTTAGCCTCCATCCACAAGATTTTTCAAAGAGGTTAAGGGCTATAGCTCTGGCAGTAATTATCAGAAATCGTTGAAAATCAATAGGAGTCTTTGTCTCATGACCTTAAACACTGTGTATAATTCACGCACTCATTGATTGGTAAGAAATGCAACACAAAGCTACCAGCATTTGAAAATTCTAAAGACGTGGCCGATTCATTAAACAAATTTTTCAAAGATCTAAAAGATTTGATCTGAATTACAAATTTCTACTCCCATCACATTCAATAATACTACTACTTTCTGTGGTGAACCACTTTTTGAAATTACTTCCTTCATCGAAAAGGTGATCTCTGAAATAATTATTTCCTCCAAGCCTACAACTTGTATCTATAACATACGTAGCAGGGATACTGAGGAACAAGTTCTTTTGTGTGCTCATCAACAAAAGTGCTAATAGAGGCCTGGCTAGTCTTTCGCACAATGAATCGTGATGATTTGACAGAATCAAATCTCAGTAAAGAAAACTGGGTATTTTTACAACGTTTCAATCGAGAAACGCAAAAACAACTTTGTGAGCTCCTTGTAGAATTCAAGAAAGATTTCCCACAAGCCACTTTTCAAAGTATGTGAAATAGCAGCATAATGAAAATCGGGATGAGTTCCAAACTTATTTAGCTGTGGTACCCCCACCGCAAAAACTAATAAGCCAACAGTGAGGCTGATGTCCCCCGCGAAATCCCGAAATAAATAGTGACACCTATTAATTAATTGCATGTTTATCTCTTTCAAAAGTATCGAGCAATTAAACCGATTATCAGCTATACACTAAGTTTCATCAGTCTCTATCAGATAGAATCAAATTCAAAGAAATTGCTTAGCTCTACTTAGCTTTAGCGGGAAATGTTAATCATTGAACTCAGTCAAGACATTCACTTAATGAACATCAACATCAAGTTTAAACATTCTACATTATACAACAAATTTCATCACTCTCGTTTAATTAGGGTTATTCAAAAGCTTTCATATTTGTGACCGTCCGCATCTAAATGAGTTGGAATGCGCGAGAATCAATAATGAGATAAAGACAAAATAAGTGAAAATATTGATTTTGAACGAAATTGAGATTTTCACAAAAATGAGTCTATCAATATACTATCTATCGACACAGAAGATCAAAATAGCAATAAAACATTTTAAAACACTTGTATTCTTAAATCTGTCCTATTTCTTAAAATTCTCGGCGAAATTAGTTATTTGTCTTCGCTCGCAGCGGGACGACCGGTCATTCCTCTTGCATAACAATTGGCATCGTTGTAAAGCGGAGCATCTCTAGTTTATAAATATGATCAAAATATTGTCGATGAATTGATTTTGAACGGATACAATCGAGTTTTAAAACCCTCCAAAAATATAAATAAACTCCGCCTGTTGCCATGCTGTCCACACAACTCCTTTGCTGATTGGCCCAGACACCATGTGCAAGACATTATCCATAAATATTTGGTTTTGGCGATAATGTTTTGGGGTACTTACATGCGATTCACTCTGATAAGTGGCAGAAAAAAATTAATTCTGATCATAGAGATTGCCGTTGAGTGTTAAACGAAACCATGTGGCTGATAATGTAAATTAATCGACAAGCGGGTGTGTGTCATTGATTGAGTAATACTATTACTAATCAACTGTCACGGGTCAATGATAAAGCCGTCGACAACTCATTTACTCCGAATAATTAATCCAAGTGGGGATTATTTGATATCTCATATCATCTTTAAAAAAAATAATCTATAGGCCTTAAATGGAAATAAACAAAATGGCCAATAATTTTCTTTTCAAAGAGAATTTTATTGATAGCTGAATTCCGTTTACCGACGCTTCTTCATACGGCATGCAAAGTAAGGAATGCATCTGGGATATTATTGTTTAAAATTCTCTTATCACAATGGGTCGAAAAAATGAGAACGACCAACGAGCCGAAATGCGACGATTCTCAGTCTGCCATTGAGTATCCTCTGAATAATGTTGATATTTACATCAAAGCCAAAATGCACGAAAGTGAACGTAAGCATTTCTTGACTATGAAATTGACATTTCTATAGGGACTCATATTTTGATAACGTCACGGTACCTGAAAATAAAAATAGACCTATCGTACACGCAAAATCTTATTTTTATTCACGTTTTAAATGAACACGCGTACAGCTGTGGCGGCTTCTTTGATGATTATCCAATCAACAATCTTAATCTCCTGACCACTAGCTGGCACTAAGTTGCTAATTAATTGACTGCGTTAATCTCACTAAAGTTATATTATACACAACAGACTACTAATGTATAGATTGTTCTTCAGTATAACACTATCATGTGAATATTATGCCGTATGTGTTGTGGATGTTTCGTTACGAAAGGAGTGCATTTATTACGATTTTCGTCATCAGCACCCTTGAAATTCTAAATAAAAAACATATTAAACGACAAAATATAGCAAATAAATTGCGAAAATAGTCGGATCAAATTTTAACTACGATTTTCATCTTCAGCACCCCTGAAAACCCATGGAAAGATATATTCAACAACAAAACAGCAGATAAATGGCCTGGTTGCTATGGGATTTTGTTTTGGAACATACCAAATCTTTGACTTGCTTTTTCTCAAAACTTACTTTTGTGAGTTGGGTAGCTTCTAATGGACACGGCTCAGTCAATTTTTGCCCAATTCAAACAAACTATACACCAAATTGAAGGTAATGAGTTAGAGAATGTGAAAATAACAATAACTCAATTTTCAAAATTTTCTCATTGTGACTCAGTATGCTGTGGGGGGTCACAGCTTATTGTTCTGTTAAGATTATTATTATATATTTTGTTTGTGTTTTCTACAAATCAGATTTCTAGGAATCTAACCATGGGATCTTTATGAAACTTTGACCTACCCCCAACCCCCCAAAAACTGGGTGGTCATTTTTGATTTAATTTATATTTTCAAAGCGTTTTACGTACGAAAAAATTGACCTACTTTTCTGTGACTTTGGGACTATTTGACCTATTTTACTAATTCTTTTTTCTTTGAGTACCTTGAAGAAATTCATTTTCACTTGCAATTTCAGATTTTCGAATTTCGAAAATTCGTCGGTGTGATTTCGTCCCAGAATTTCAGACCAACTTGACAGCTTCTTTAATATTTACATTATTTTCATGAAATTTCAAATGTAATTAGATCTTACTGATGCGACTTGAAAGATGTCATTAGAAATTTCCATGGAAAAATTAAGGATCAAAATTTTTTTAAAAAATCGACAAAATATAGGTCTAGTCTGAAGGCTCAGTGTGGAGGGGAGTCCATCAAATGGACACAAAACTGAAGTCCAACCATGAAACTATTCAATTGTTTTTCGGACTAGTTTCATTATATATAACAATTGTTGTTAATTAAGTTGGGGAGATTTCGATTTGACAGTTTTTATGTATTTTTGAAACAGGTTTCGAAGTGTGTTGATTATGTTATGCAAGAACTTTTTTGACTTTCCAAAGTAAATGTACAGTGCTAAGACCACCTAAAGATAAGTTTTAAATGTTCCTACTAAAAATTAGAACATGTTTCGCTTTAGTTTTTCTACGCCCACATGGAAATGTGGTCGTACATTGCCGTCGCCCCCCGTCCATCTGTCGGTCCGCCGGTCGTCCACAATTTCTTGTGAACACTCTACAGACTACATTTATCATCTGATTGTTTTGAAATTGATATATGTTGTTTGCATTAGTGAGATGAAGAAGCCTATTTAATTTCAATAACTTCTGTTAATTTCTTCTGGAGTTATGGCTCTTGTTTCACTTTGTTGTACCTTGTGAACCGATATGTATGAAATTTATATGCATTATTTAAATTTGTAAAACAAAGAATCCTATTGAATTTCAACAATTTCCGTTAATTATATCTAGAGTTATGGCCCTTGTTTCACGTTGTTGAATCTTGTGAACGCCCTAATGACAACAGTTATCATCCGATCTGTTTAAAATTTATATGCATCATTTAAATTAGTGAAACGAAGAAGCCTATTGAATTTCAGCAATTTCCGTTAATTACGCCGTGAGTTAAGGCTCTTGATTCACTTTGTTGTACCTTGTAAATGCTCTGACGACAAAAGTTTTTATCCGATCTGTATGAAATTTATATGTATTGTTTAAATTAGTAAAACGAACAAGCCTATTGAGTTTCAGCAAATTTCTGTTAATTACATCTAGAGTTATGGCCCTTGTTTCACTTTGTTGAATCTTGAGAACGCTCGAACGACAAAAGTTATCACCCAATCTGTATGAAATTCATATGCATCATTTAAATTAGTGAAATGAAGCCTACTGAATGTCAGCAATTTCTGTAAATTATTTCTAGAGTTATGGCAACGAAACATACGCCCACAGCAGCTAAATCGTCCGGGCAGTCAACAAGAGTTGTCACATATTTTTACTTTTTTCCGTAATGAAACATTTATAATACATTAAAATCTGATTAAGAGTAACAACCCATTAGGTAATTATCAGAAAACCATTAGAATTTGTTTGGTTTTTATAAAGTTTTGCCCCATGCTAACGTTTAGTATAGGAAACTTTTAACATCATGGATTTAGCTTTCCAAGTCATAAAAATTCATTGAAAATCATTATACTTGTTCGTGTTAAGACCTTAAACACTGTGTATGAATCTGAAGTCAATCGGATGACAACTTTAGCTTCTAGAGGGTCACAAGATTTTTCAAAGTGATCAAGGGCCATAACTTTGGTAGTAATTATTGGAAATCATTGAAAATCAATATGATTCTTCGTCTCATGACCTCAAACACTCTGTATCAATTTAAAGTCAATCGGATATTAACTTTAGCCTCTAGAGCATTTACAAGATTTTTTGAAGTGATCTGGCAGTAATTATCGAAAATCGCTGAAAATGAATAAACTTCTTTGTCTCATGACCATAAACACTGTTTATAAATTTAAAGTCAATCGGATATTCACTTTGGCCTCTAGAGCGCCCACAAGATTTTTTGGAGTGATCATGGGCCATAACTCTGGCAGTAATAATCGAAAATTGCTGAAAATCAATAGGCTTCTTCGTCTCATGACCTTAAACACTGTGTATAAATTTGAATATTAACTTTGTCCTCTACAGCGTCCACAAGATTTTTTGAAGCAATCAAGGGCCATAACTCTGGCAGTAATTATCGGAAATTGCTGAAAATCAATAGGCTTTTTCGTCCCATGACCTTAAACACTGTGTATAAATTTAAAATCAATCGGATATTAACTTTGACCTCTAAAGCGTCCACAAGCCATTGTGGATGCCGGACCGCCATGTGGGCGTACAAAAATGGATATAAGGCTACAGTGTTATTAAAATGAGGTTTTCTCGGCTACATAATCTATTTTTCAACTATTATAACGAGAAATGCAAGCTCTAATGTCGTTTTAAGTGACACAGGAATATCTGATGACCAGAATATTTTTTATATGTATGGTCGTATTATTTCATACAAATATCTGCCATGTTTGGTCTTTACATGGAATAAAACAGACTGTATGACAGTGCCATGGTGGCTCAGTGAGTAAGGTGCTAGGCCACTAAAACCAGTTGGTCATGGGTTTAATCTTTGTGTTCACAGAGAAACATTGTCAGCAGGATTTCCAGCACTGATTCTTCTGGTCACGAGTGCAGGACCGAATGGTCTGGCAAAGAAAGGTGTCTTATTCTTCAGGGGGGATGAATAAAAAATGGTGTCCTGTGTATACCACTGGCCCATTGAAAAATCCTGTGATGGTTTCAAATGGGAATGAAGTGCCACTTTCTGGGCAAAATTCCCCAATATCATACTGCAAAGGGTATGCTCGTCTTCATTATCCCAGTTGGAGCAGAACATAGGATGTTAAAATATGCTTCATTTCATTTTTATATGCCCACATTGAAATGTGGTCGTATATTGTCGTCGCCCCCGTCTGTCCGGCGTTCACAATTGCTTGTGGACGCTCTGGAGGCTAAAGTTAATATCCGATTGATTTTAAATTTCTACACAGTGTTTAAGGTCATGAGACAAAGAAGTTTATTGATTTTCAGCGATTTCCAATTACTGCCAGAGTTATGGCCCTTGATCACTTCAAAAAATCTTGTGGACGCTCTAAGAGGTCAAAGTTAAAATCCAGTTGACTTTAATTTTATACACAGTGTTTAAGGTCATGAGACGAAAAAGCATATTGATTTTCAGCGATTTTCGATAATTACTGCCAGAGTTATGGCCCTTGATCACTTTGAAAAATCTTGTAGACACTCTAGAGGCTAAAGTTAATATCCGATTAACTTTAAATTTACACACAGTGTTAATGGTCATGAGACGAAGAAGTCTATTTATTTCCAGCGAATTTCGATAATTAATGCCAGAGTTATGGCCCTTGATCACTTCAAAAAATCTTGTAAATGCTAAAGAGGCTAAAGTTAATATCCGATTGACTTTAAATTTATACACAGTGTTTGAGGTCATGAGACGAAGAATCATATTGATTTTCAACGATTTCCGATAATTACTGCCAAAGTTATGGCCCTTGATCACTTTGAAAAATCTTGTGACGCTCTAGAGGCTAAAGTTATCATCTGATTGAATTTAGATTGATACACAGAGTTTAAGGTCTTGAGACAAACAAGTATATTGATTTTTAATGAATTTTTAAGACGTGAACAGCAAAATCCATGATGTTAAAAGTTTCGTATATTAAATGTTAGCATGGGGCAGAACTTTATAAAAACCAAACAAATTCTAATGGATTTTCTGATAATTACTTAATGAGTTGTTACTCTTAATCAGATTTTAATGTATTATAAATATTTCATTACCGAAAAAAGTAAAAATATGCGACAACTCTTGAAGACTGCCCGGATGATTTAGCTGCTGTGGGTGTATGTTTCGTTGCCTGGCAACCTATCTTTATATTTTACGCTGACATATTATTGCTTTAAATCTTCCTAGCGCAAAAACAGAAAATTTCACCTTTTGACCTCTGGGGTCACTAAGACTAAAGGTGAATTTAGCAAGTTTACATTTTTTTTGAATTCACTTTCAGTGCAAATGAACTCATTTGAACTTTAACCCTGAATATATCGAAAACGCCCCAATTGCGGACTAATTACCACCTAGCATCGTATTCTTCTATGCAACATTTTACTATAGAAAAGTTGGGTCTGGTTTTGTGCCCATTTGATGGACACCCCTGCACACCGAGCCTCCAGGTTAGACCTATATTTTGTTGATTTTTTTGAAAATTTTGATCCTTAATTTCCCCAAGGGGAGATAAATAAGTTAGGAAATTTCTAATGACATCTTTCAAGTTTAACGTCCACTCAACCACCAATTACTGATGAAAAAATTGACCTACATAGCTGTAAGTTTGTGACTATTTGACCTATTTTCCTAATTCTTTTTTCTTTATCTACCTTGAAACATTTACTTTCAAACTGCTATTTCTGATTTTCAAAAATTACATCATTGACCTCTCATCCCAGAAGTAAAATCCAACTTGACAACTTCTTTAATATTAGTACGAAACTTGGCATGCATGTAGATCTGGCTGATCCAACTTCAAGGATATGATTAGAAATGTTCTAACTTATCTCCCCTTGAATAAATTAAGGATCAAAGTTTTCAACAAGTGGTTGCCATGCATGATACACCCACATTTTGCAAGAGATGAACAGAGAACAAGCTAAAAAAATGATGTGATTTTTTGTACAATCAGGGCCATAATCCAGGAAGATATGGTCCGATAACTCTAGTCGTAATTATTGGAAATTGCTGAGGAGTCTTAGTGTCACTAATTTAAAGGGCCAATAACACTCTTGCTGTAACTGAATAATATGTCCAAATCTTCATTCTGGTCAACAAATTGTACTGTTATACAATATCCCAATTCATTAGTGGTATATACATGATCTTATCAACGGTATTTAAAAAAAATGGAAAAATTTCGTTGGGTGGATGGTGTTCTCACCAATTTCACTAACTGAGAGACTGGTAAAACATTCCACAAAGCGGAAAAGGGGGAATCCCATTGTGGCGCATGCGCAAAGCGTCAAATACGCTTCGCTCTGTAATGTTTATATACATATATATAACTGGCGGTAGTTTTTTCTTTGATGTCCATAGCAGTTATATCTCATAAAAACCTGTCATGACGTCATCATAGGTTGATATATTCGTTCATGACGTCATTTCATATCAACCGTTAATGACGTCATCCCAGGTCTATATATTCGGCTCATATCAACCGCTGATGACATAGATGATCGAAATAAAACAAAAAACACAGAAATAAATTTTTATTCTTTTGACAATTAAAAATTGTTATGGTACAGTTTGTATCATTCCGGGCCGAAATAGACGGCGTACTTATCGATATACATGTATTTAGAGCGGTTATCCATGTCTAAGACATGTCAGAATTTTCTTTCCGTCCACATTGCGATTATTTCTCCACACACTACAAGACTTGAAAGTATTTATTGCCCAAGAGTTCCTTTGTAAAGTATTTTTGGGTACAGTCCACTTAAAACAGTCGGTCAAATCCTTCTCTGAACATACCGAAAAACTTCAATCATGGTTTACTGTCAGAATTCTTGGAAAAGAATGCCTTTTGGTCCAAATTTTCTGCTGGTTTTGGATAGATCCTCATCGATATTTGCATTCACATCTATTCCATCGTCAATATGTTGGCTAAAAAGGATTGATTATTCGTCTGACTTCGTATTACTATCCATTTTGTTTTTGATTTCAAATCAATAGTCCAAATTGGCGATGTATAAACAAAAACATGCACGTAATTACACGTGATTACTTCGGTAATTTTCGCTATTTGGCGGAAACTATCGAGCAATTATCCAATCATTGTTGCCTTTTAATGGAAGAGCCCATTAAATTTAAGAGTGAAATGGCGTTGTATATGTCGGATATAAACCTACTCTCCCTCGGATTGATATGGTAAAGAACGCTTGGATTCGCCCGCGCGTTCTCTACCATATCAACCTCGGGAAGGTTAATATCCTATACGTAGCTGACGGTTTTAGAAGGATATAGGATTTAAACTGCTACGATTCATGCCAGACAATGAATCCATTTTTACCGTTAAGTTTATATTCATTACGATTATTTACTTATGCTCTCATAGCTTCAAAGTCAGGAACGATTTGCGAAGTGAATGATCTTAATTTAGATTGAATGATTGTCATTTGGTAATGGTAGGCCTACTTCGACTAAATTATTATCAATCACTCAACTTATTGAATGGCTTCATTTGGTTTGGTTACCGGTACCTAATTGATGGATCAAACAGACAGATTATCTTTAAAATTTGATGATTGGGTTCATTCTTAGCTTTGATTAGATCTAAGACCGATATGGTTTCATCCACCTGCATTTTTTAAATTGATAATGAGTGATCATAGAAGCTGATTATTTTGAACTTCTTGAAGTTGCAACATGGTTTCATCTTCAAAATATATAAATAATATCAAATTAAATAAATCATTCATCAAATTTATTTCTGCACTTTTGAACTTGATAATAATTATGACTGACAGTGTCCTTATATGTGTAATAAATTCATTGGTGCCAATGAAGAAGCAGTTACTTGTGATTCCTGCGGTAAATGGACACATAGGACATGTAGAACAGGTCTGACAAATTTCTTGTGTGCAATTAGGCTATCAATTTGGTTTATTCGCTCGAATTTTCTATGAGTTATGAAAACCCTTTTTTTATTCACTATGCATTTTGGTATTACAGGTATTTCGAAAATTGTCTATTTGAGGTCAGTCAAAACTGGGAGTGATCTACCATTCTTGTGTCGGGCATGCCAGGTGGAATCTTTAATTCATTACCAGGTGTTCCCCCCCCCCCCAACCGTCTCTACTTTACCAACTACGCCAGAAACAACTTATGCTGCCCAACCTTCAACATCAACAGCATTATCTACATCAAGGACAAAAGAGGGAAAAGACAAAAAGAGAAAACTGAGTCAACAAGGGAGAGGGTCGAAAGACTCAAAAAGAAAAAACTAAGGGTTGTCGCATATTTTTACTTTTTTCATAATGAAACATTTATAATACACTAAAATCTGATTAAGAGCAACAACTCACGAAGTAATTATCAGAAAACTATTAGAATTTGTTTGGTTTTTATAAAGTTTTTCCCCATGCTAAAGTTTTGTATGCAAAGCTTTTAATATCATGGATTTAACTGTTCAAGTCATAAAAATTCATTGAAAATCAATATACTTGTTCATCTCAAGATCTTAAACTCTGTGTATCAATCTGAAGTCAATCGGATGATAACTTTAGCCTTTAGAGCGTCACAAGATTTTGCAAAGTGATCAAGGGCCATAACTTTGGCAGTAATTATCGGAAATTGTTGAAAATCAATAGGAATCTTTGTCTCATGACCTCAAACACTGTGTATAAATTTAAACTCAATCGGATATTAACTTTAGCCTCTAGAGCGCCCACAGCAAATATTGGAAATTGCTGAAAATCAATAGGCTTCTTTGTCTCATTACCTTAAACACTGTGTATAAATTTAAAGTCAATCGAATATTAACTTTGGCTTCTAGAGCATCCACAAGATTTTTTGAAGTGATCAAGGGCCATAACTCTGGCAGTAATTTTCAAAAATCGCTGAAAACCAATAGGCTTCATCATCTAATGACCTTAAACACTGTGTATAAATTTAATGTCAATCGGATATTAACTTTAGTCTCATGACCTTAAACATTATGTATAAATTTAAAGTCAATCGGATATTAACTTTGGCCTTTAGAGCATCCACAAGATTTTTTGAAGTGATCAAACGCCATAACTCTGGCAGTAATTATCAGAAATCGCTGAAAATCAATAGGCTTCTTCGTCTCATGACCTTAAACATTGTGTATAAATTTAAAGTCAATCAGATATTAACATTGGCCTTTAGAGCATCCACAAGATTTTTTTAAGTGATCAAGGGCCATAACTCTGGCAGTAATTATCGGAAATCGTTGAAAATCAATAGGCTTCTTCATCTCATGACCTCAAACACTGTGTATAAATTTAAGGTCAATTGGATATAAACTTTGGCCTCCACAAAGTTTTTCAAGGTTTTTCAAAGTGATCAAGGGCCATAACTCTGGCAGTAATTATCGGAAATCGCTGAAAATCAATAGGCTTCTTCGTCTCAAGACCTTAAACACTGTGTATAAATTTAAAGTCAATCAGATATTAACTTTAGCCTCTAGAGCGTCCACAAGCAATTGTGGACGCAGGACCGCCCGCCGGACGGGGCCGACGACAATATACGACCACATTTCAATGTGGGCGTGTAAAAAAAATCATTTTTTATTAGTTGTAAAATATATACACAGAAACAGCAAGCAATAATATTTATGAAAACAAAATTTTAAGATATAAAGAAATATTTTGTAAGCTCACAATGGATTACTATTCATGCACTTTCTTGTAATTATATAACAAATATATATATGGTCATTTCTGGTAATAATTATATAAAATATTTACACAGTATATGAGCCCAGAGATAATTATTTACAAATTGCAAACATAATTTTCAAACAATTTCAGAAAATGGTAAATGAACTAGACGTGGATGGATGTAGGATACTTTTGTTGTCTGTGGCTGAAAAAATGCCTGCAGTTTTATTTGACATTTCTGAAGAACTAAGAAACCAACAGCCAATCCAACCCCCATATCCAACCTCAACTGCACCAGATTGGTGTTCCTATGACAGATGTGGAGATATGCCAACAGAAATTGAGAAGTTATGTTGCGGTACCAGACCAGAAAATTGTATTTCATTACGACCAGTCAGTGATTTTTTTCTGTAATAATATCCTTTGATATATTTCATCCACAAAAATGAATATCATTGGCCTGGGTAGTACTGGCAGCAGGAGGTTCTGCAGCCTTCATTTCAGTCACTTCAAATTGGCTGGTTTACTGAAAATAGATTTTAAAAATAGTTAAACATACATTATGCAAGAGCTAAATATTCCTATTGAAGTTCTTTCTTTAGGCCTGAAATGTTATACAAACTATTAATTAGACATTAATTAACGTATCCAAATCATAATCAAGTCTCGATGTCAATGCTAGCCTGCGATATTTGTTGGATTATGATCCGATTTGCTGCATAACTTTCCTTCTCGATTTAACGATTAAATGGATAATCGAGACTATGATTTTTGTTGTACCGACTTTAGTAATGATGACCGAGGCTATGCGGAACTTTCAATCACTTATTTCTCGGTACATAGTGGACCAATCTGACTGAAATTTTCAGCAAATTGCCTTTACATTATCTAGTTTTTAACTATTATAGTGAGAACTGCCAACTTGTTATCTAATCTCGCATAATGTATCTTTGATTTAATTTTTTCAGGAGTTTGAACAGTATTGTTTAGAGCCAATTTATATAGAATGGTGTACTAGCAATTGATATGGACGTAGACATTAATCGAAGGAGAAGACATGCAGTCTACAGACAATTTCTTATGTGGTGCCACGGACGTCTTGGTACAGGGAATAGAGTAGTAGTACCCTCCTGTTGTGTTTTGAAAATAGTATTATCGTTTCAAGACAGAAATAAACAGTACATGGGTTTTAATCCAAGGCGATTATTATGAAAATACTTACATTAAAATCTTGTTTTCTGCTTCGTTCTGTCTCTGAAGTTGGTTCTGGCTGGGGTTTTGCAACTGTGTCTGCAATCTTTCGAGGGCCATCCTGGTCTAGTGGTCATTTTCACCTCGTTTTGCCTTTATCATCGAGCCTGGCCCTATAAAGATAATAAATTCAAGACATCAGAATAGTTCCAGGATGGTTTGGCAATTAATACAAATTCTTGTTTCGTGCCAGACATTTTAAATTTTTACAACACTTTATTTGATTCTATAGTAAAAGATAGGTTGCCAGGCAACAAAACATACGCCCACAGCAGCCAAATCGTCCGAGCCGTCGTCAAGGGTTGTCGCATATTTATTCCTTTGTAGGTAATTGGGAGCCTTTACAAGACAGTTCCATACAGATTAGATTATAAATTTTGTCGTTTGAGGGTTTACAAGGTTCTACAAACTGAAACAAGGGTCTTAACTCTGGAAGTAATCTACAGAAATTATTGAAATTTGACAGGCTTTTTCGTTTTATTAATTTAAATAATGCATATAAATTTCATACAGATCACATTTGTCATTCAAATGTTCACAATCGCCATAACTCTAGAAATTATTGACGGAAATTGCTGAAACTCAATAGACCTGTTTCACAAATTTAAATGATGCATATGATAACTATTATCAATCGAGCATAAACAAGGTTTAACAAAGTGAAACAAGAGCAATAACTCTAGAAGTAATTATTGTAAATTGCTGAAATTCAATAGGCTTTTTCGTTTCACTAATTTAAATCATGCCTATAAATTTCACAAAGATCGGGTGATAACTTTTTGCGTTAGAGCGTTCACAAGGATCCATTAAGTGAAACAAGGGCCATAACTCTAGATGTAATAAACGGAAATTGCTGAAATTCGATAGGCTTCTCCGTTTCACTAATCTAAATAATGCATATAAATTTCACAAAGATCGAATGATAACTTTTGGCGTTGGAGCGTTCACAAGGCTCAATAAAGTGAAACAAGGGCCATAACTCTAGACGTAATAAACGGAAATTGCTGAAATTCAATAGGCTTCTTCGTTTTAGTAACCTAAGTAATGCATATAAATTTCAGAAAGATCGGATAATAACTTTTGACGTTAGAGCGTTCACAAGGATCAATAAAGTGAAACAAGGGCCATAACTCTAGACGTAATAAACAGGAATTGCTGAAATTCAATAGGCTTCTTCGTTTCAGCAATCTAAATAATGCATATAAATTTCAGAAAGATTGGATGATAACTTTTGACGTGAGAGCGTTCACAAGGATCAATAACGTGAAACAAGGGCCATAACTCTAGACGTAATAAATGGAAATTGCTGAAATTCAATAGGCTTCTTCGTTTCAGCAATCTAAATAATGCATATAAATTTCAGAAAGATTGGATGATAACTTTTGACGTGAGAGCGTTCACAAGGATCAATAACGTGAAACAAGGGCCATAACTCTAGACGTAATAAATGGGAATTGCTGAAATTCAATAGGCTTCTTCGTTTCAGCAATCTAAATAATGCATATAAATTTCAGAAAGATCGGATAATAACTTTTGACGTTAGAGCGTTCACAAGGATCAATAAAGTGAAACAAGGGCCATAACTCTAGACGTAATTAACAGGAATTGCTGAAATTCAATAGGCTTCTTCGTTTCAGCAATCTAAATAATGCATATAAATTTCAGAAAGATTGGATGATAACTTTTGACGTGAGAGCGTTCACAAGGATCAATAACGTGAAACAAGGGCCATAACTCTAGACGTAATAAATGGAAATTGCTGAAATTCAATAGGCTTCTTCGTTTCAGCAATCTAAATAATGCATATAAATTTCAGAAAGATTGGATGATAACTTTTGACGTGAGAGCGTTCACAAGGATCAATAAAGTGAAACAAGGGCCATAACTCTAGACGTAATAAACGGAAATTGCTGAAATTCAATAGGCTACTTCGTTTCAGTAACCTAAATAATGCATATAAATTTCAGAAAGATCAGATGATAACTTTTGATGTTAGAGCGTTCACAAGGATCAATAAAGTGAAACAAGGACCATAACTCTAGACGTAATAAACGGGAATTGCTGAAATTCAATAGGCTTCTTCGTTTCAGCAATCTAAATAATGCATATAATTTTCAGAAAGATCGGATGATAACGTTTGACGTGAGAGCGTTCACAAGGATCAATAAAGTGAAACAAGGGCCATAACTCTAGACGTAATAAACGGAAATTGCCGAAATTCAATAGGCTTCTTCGTTTCAGTAATCTTAAAAATGCATATAAATTTCACAAAGATTGAATGATAACTTTTGGCGTTGGAGCGTTCACAAGTGAAACAAGGGCCATAACTCTAGACGTAATAAATGGAAATTGCTGAAATTCAATAGGCTTCTTCGTTTCACTAATTTAAATAATGCATGTAAATTTCAGAAAGATCGGATGATAACTTTTGGCGTTAGAGCGTTCACAAGAACGGAGCGACAGACGGACGGACGGGGGCGACGGCAATATACGTCCACATTTCAATGTGGGCGTATAAAAATGCTACTTAACATGCTTCAAATTTTTCCACATTTTAGGGTAAGGTTTCTGGTATTTTTCAGAAAAGGAGTATGTCAGAATAAATCTGCGCATCTTGACAATGCTCTAATTTATAGAGAGATAAATTAGCCTACATATAAGTCGAAGGAATTTATGTACTATGTATACTACTGTAAAGTTGTAATTCAACTCATCTATCCAATCAAACTTACTATGGTACTTACTTTTCTTGAGTTATATCGTCTTGAAAGGGGCTAATTCCTACAGAGGTTGTAGACATTTCAGGAGGCCTGTTCTTTCCCTTGTCTGTACTACAAAAACAAAATTAGTTGTAATAATTGGTACTATCATGTATAAAAGTGACGATATCATTACCACTATGTTAATGATGAAAGTGTCTGGTAGCTTACCAACAACTAAGATTTTCACAGCGTTGGAAAAATATTGTGACAAAAAATGAGGTGTAGTAATAACGGATATAATGCAAAGTGAATGAAACAATAATGTCACTGAGACAATAATGTCATTGAATAATTCGAAACAGTGATAAAATTGTTATTGTTTTTACTATATAAATAAAATATTAAAAATTCATATAAAAGTTGTGTTCGTGTTTTTTCATATAATCCTCGTTTTTAAATTTATGGGATGAAACGACCCTATATAAGTGAGATGAACTGAGTCAACGACCCTATATAAGTGAGATGAAACCACCCTATATAAGTGGAATGAAATGACCCATGTAATTTTGGGATGAAACAGCCCAGGGTGATCTACATGTACCGGTACCACAATTTTGAAAAAACAATTAATTAGTTGCTGTACAAATATTACATGCCATGATTGGATGATAGTTCTTAAACATACAGTGCTCCAGCATTTGAAGGCACACAAATTCCGCTATAGCTGAAAAAATAAATACATTCACCTGTCATTCATCAGAAAACTGTCTGGTAATATTAGTAATTATACAAGATAGTAAAAGAAAATCTTACAATAATTAAATTTAAATTCAGGTTACTAATAAACCATAGCTCATATGAGATATTCAACCATCTAGATTTAAGTACAGTAGATTAAACTACAGTAGCTAAGTCTCTAACCCAATATCATCCAAAGTCTGACACAAATTATTTGTCAATTTAAATCGACATTGATTTTGTGATTTTACCGGGAAAAGATGGGCTTCTGACATCCAATATTTAAGACAAAATGAACATTTTACATGTGTACACAAACTATTTGTCAATTTAAATCGACATTGATTTTGTGATTTTACCGGGAAAAGATGGGCTTCTGACATCCAATATTTAAGACAAAATGAACATTTTACATGTGTACCATTTGTAACAAGGGACTCGAATAACAGGGCTAGACATATTCCACAAGTCAGGACGGTGACATTCTTAGATGGAGAGCCTGCCTAATAAATACGATTGGTGTAGACTGGAATAACCAGACGCTACATAGATTGCCGTCCCATTGATACTTCTGGCGCAATTCGTCGAACATAACTGATTAGAATTTACAGTAAAAACAGAAATGATTGAATGTAAATTGTAAATCAGTTTATATACATGTACACATATATTACATTATTATAAATGTTGCGACCCATTTGTGTCAATTTCTAGGTCCCAAATATTAGCCATTTAAAAAATGAAATGAAATGGAGTTTAACGTCCTACTGTTCTGCTCTGAACTGGGCTAATGAAGACATGCATATGCCATACAGTGTACTACATGTATGAGGGAAATTTTGCTTGGACAGCGGTACTACGGCCTACTCTTATATCGAATTCCAACTGTCAAGGGATCTTTTACGTGCACGCCAATGTGTACACGGGACCCCAGTTTTTCGTCCCCTCCAACAAATAGACAGTTCTCCTTGTCAGGCCCTCCGTCCTGCATCACTGACAAGGGGGAACCACGCCGGAAAATCTGGATGAACTTTCTCGGCAAATGCAAGGATCGAGCACCCGACCGCCAGTCTAGCGAGCCAGCGTCTTACCCACTTAGCCACCGTGATCCCCACATGTTTTATAAAGACATTATAATATTTATAAACAGTAATATTTTTCAAAACGAAACGTTTCCCAATGGTGAATGGCCAATAATAAACTGAATATAGATTCTCGTGATAATATTTTTTTTGCAAATTAGGCCTACCTGTCCAATAACAGCTTTGCCATTTCTTGATGAGTCTCTATTTTCAGTTTCTTCTTCAATTCTTTCCACGTTTTTTTAGACTTGTCAATCGAAGGAAAAAATCACTATACAAGGTCCATGATCACATGAACTCGAGAACAATAGATTAGATAGATATCTAGCTGATTGACACCTCTATATACAATTCAGGCAAATTAGACCTCAGACGGACTGTCTAGAATGTTATTAATCAGTTTGAATTAATTGTGTGGTAATCCAACTCATATTAATCCCATTTCCTTTCACATTCCCGCTGACAATACGTATTTATTTATTTGCGACAATAAACAGCGCCACAGAGGATATCCCACTTATGACATCATGGAAAGCTATTTTTAGAACATGAAGTCAATCAAATCTTGAGCTTATTACCTCCCTTGATAGAAATGGCTCTCAGATTGTTTGAAAAGCTTTACGTTAGACGATTCAAATGTGATTTGGACTTAAAAAATACTTTCGAACCCTTTGGACAAGTAAAATAGGATTTAATGGATAATTAACACATCAGGTAAGTCACTAACACATACTGTATCTAGTACTTAGAATAAGGGTATTTTTCTATTTTCTGGCGCTGTCAAGCCAGCCAGAGTGTTATTGTCTCGTTAAATGATATGTGTAATTTTCATACAGATCGGATGATAACTTTTGTCATTAGAACATTTACAAGGCGCAACAAAGTGAAACAAGGGTCATAACTTCAGAAGAAATTAAAAGAAAATGCTGAAATTCAAAGTGATTCTTTGTTTTACTAATCTAAATGATGCATATAGATTTCATACAGATCAGATATTAACTTTTGTTGTTGAAGCGTTCACAAGGTGCAATAAAGTGAAACAGGGACAATAACAAAGTGAAACAATGGCCATAACTCTTGACTTAATTAACGGAAATTGCTGAAATTCAATAGGTGTCTTCGTTTCACTAATTTAAATGATGCATATAAATTCCATACAGATCGGATCATGACTTTTGTTGTTAGTGCGTTCACAAGGTTCAACAAAGTGAAACAAGGGCCATAACCCTAGATGTAACTAAAGGAAATTGCTGAAATTCAATAGGCATTTTCGTTTCACTCATTTAAATGATGCATATAAATTCCATACAGATCGGATGATAACTTTTTGTCGTTGGAGCGTTCACAAGATTCAACAAAGAGAAACAAGGGCTATAACTCTAGTCGCAATTAACGGAAATTGCTGAAATTCAAAAGGCTTTTTCGTGTCACTAATTTAAATGATGCATATAAATTCCATGTTATTAGAGCGTTCACAAGGTTCAACAAAGCGAAACAAGGGCCATAACTCCAGAAGAAATTAATGAAAATTATTGAAATTAAATAGGATTCTTCATCTCACTTAATGTAAACAACATATATCAATTTCAAAACAATCAGATGATAAATTTATTCTGTAGAGTGTTCACAAGAAATTGTGGATGACAGACGGAGGCGATGGCCATATACGACCACATTTCCAATGGGGGCGTATAAAAAGTGAAAAATCCACGAACAAATGGACGTGAAAATGAACACAATAGGCCGTATACCTCTCCTATTTCCGAAATAAATACATTTCTGCATAGCCGGTGATCAGGGTCAAATTTTTGATGTTTGAAAATTCCGAACTTCGCCTTTGATCTTTTTCGTCCCGACAAAGTTGTTTACGAGACAATTCATTTTCCTTAATTTTCAAAATTTACAATTTTGACCGAAATATTTGAACAGCTGAGGTCAATCTGATTAAAAAAATATAAGTTCCATTCAAAGTTATATCATTTCATTTTTCAATATTTTCCCGCCATTTTTATTTCATTTTCTATCAGTCTTGTATTTGAACGGCATGATCGATATTTCTGAAACTTTTTGAACTGGAAGTCAATCGGTTTACAGCAATACAAGTCTCAGTTATTTTCTTTTATTTTCCAGATTATTTCTCGCTATTTTAAGCTTATAACTTTGTCAGTTTTTGAGCGATTTTAATAATTATTTTTTTCGTGTTAAGATTCTTTATATAATCTTCCAAAAAAGTAGGTTATATTGAAATGCAAATACCTATGCAGGTTGTGATATGATAAACAGTCATGGACACTTGACATTCTTTGAGAGTATGTTCACAGATGAAGAACTTACCGCCCCAACAGAACCACTGACAAATGAAATTAAATGGGTTTTAACGTCCTACTTTTCTGCTCCTAAACTGGGCTAATGAAGACGGGCATACGCCATACAGTGAGCTATGAGGGAAATTTTGCCCGGGCAGCGGCGTTACGGCCTACTCTTATATTGAATTCCAACTGCCAAGGGTTCTTTTACGTGCACGCCAATATGTACACGGGACCTCTGTTTTTCGTCCCATCTGAACGACTAGACAGCTGTCCTTGTCAGGCCCTCCGTCCTGCATCACTGACAATGGGAAACCACGCCGGAAAATCTGGATGAACTTTCTCGGCCAATGCAGGGATCGAACACCAGACCTCCAGGCTAGCAAGCCAGCGTCTTACCCACTTAGCCAGGTGATCCCCCAGAACCACTGCAAGTGCGACACGCAATAGTGCCATACACGTGGGAGGGGTTCATTGTCAAATTTGACACTTCAAGGAAGGGTTGATGAAAACTGCCGCATGCTGGTTTATTCTATCCATCTTTGCTTTCCTATCGGTTCTTGCATAAGATTTACTGTTTAGCGTATCTTTGCTTTAGTGTATTACGTTTAATGATTTTTCAAATAAAAGTGCATGTTTCTGAATTCACGCTACTTCTTCCTTTAAGGTAATCAACTGTGCGATGATACATTTCTTTCAGTATCGCCTTACTGGTACTTGCAGTTGTACCAGTATAGTGCCAGTAAAGTTACGGTCACAAAATTCATTAAAACGAATAAAACTAAGGCAATGATCCATGGTGAATACCAAGAAGGATTAGGCGGATTATCATCGCGGTAATCCATTAAATACCCTGGACAGACTTAACTCTGCACACGCAGATTAGTCCGATCCTTAATGTAAATCCGTCTGCTTTTCGGATAGAAATCTGGGAATAAGCTTTATTTGGAAGGTTTCAATGTTTAATGACAAAAAAACAATGTTGACATTTTTTCTGAGTAGGTCTTGATGGTATGGGAGGCCATTATCTGAGGGTAGCCATTTTCGATAATATTCCATTACTAAAATTATTAATATTATTATTTTTTTTTTTTGTGTATTTTCTGCAAATCGGATTTCTCAGAATCTAACCATAGGATCTTTCTGAAACTTTGACTTACCCCCCAAAAAATGGGGTGCGAACGTTGATTAAATATATTTTCAAATCGTTTTTCGAATCCGAAATCACCGAATTTTACGAATGAATGCATTTGACCTACATTGCTGTAACTTTGTAAATATTTGTCCTATTTTACTAATTCTTTTTTCTTTGGGTACCTTGAAAGATTTACTTCAAATCTGCAATTTCAGATTTTCGAATTTCGAAAATTCGTCGCTGTGATTTTGAACCGGAAGTTGAGATCAACTTGACAACTTCTTTAATAATTGCACGATTTTCATGAAATTTAGTATGTAAGTAGATCTTACAGATGCGACTTGAAAAATGTCATTAGAAATTTTCTAAATTATCTCCTCTTGATGAAATTAAGGATCAAACTTTTAAAAAAAATCGACGAAATATAGGTGAGATTGCCTTTAAAAAAAATTTCTGTACTAGCTACGACACTACTGATTCGTGCCACCATCTTGAAATGTGAAATATCGCTAAGGCTTACAGACAAGGGAATTATATTTTCCGAATCCTTGAAGGAAAGCCCATAAAATGTAGGAATTAGAATGGACGCCATTTTGAATTGAAAATGAAAATTAGTGAAAAATCCACATTAATGGGTTTGAAAACATACACTATTGGTCGTGGCTTATAGAATCTGTCTCCTATTACCGAAATTAATACATTTCAGGATAGCCCGGCTCATGGTCGAATGTTTGGTATTTGAATATTTCAAAAATTCTAATTTCGCCTCTGATGTTTTCCGTGCCGACAAAGATGTTTTCAAGTGTACGCATGCGCGTCACATCCCTACTTTCGTGCACACCAACTTGACACTCACCAGGTACCTGGCCTATGGTCCCAAGCACAATGCCAAAAAATAAATTTTAGGGCCCGACCCATGGGGGGCAAGTGGTGGCCATTTTCCCGGGGGTACATAAAGTTAAACAAAAAATAGAGATGGAACTAGGTGTTCGATTTTAATTTTGAGACCATTTTTGGATGCCCCGAGGTTGGAAATGGGGGTGGGGGGGTAGGCCGAAGTTTCGAGGAGATAGGACTATTTTTTTTTTAAAAATCCACAATAACAACATATTTAGCTGCTTTTGACTTTGCGCATGCGCTACGCTGGAACCAAAGGTAGCATGAGTACCAAATTCCGGCGAGGAACTTTTCACGTTGGTACCTAGGTGCCCTGAAAATTTCAAGGCGATACCTGCATTCCTTCAAGTCGTTTGTTCTTGGCACGGCTCCAGGTTACTTTTTTTTTTTTCTAAGTTTAATTACGGCTTCTATAAGGGGAAAAAAGTCGAATTTCGCCATGTCACCGGAATCGATTGTCTGAAAACCATGAAATTTTTACACAATACGCCCATTACCACCCCGGACTCTGTGCTTTACTCCCATTTTGATCCGATTGAAAAAAGAAGAGTTTCAGCAAAAAATAAAAAAGATTTTCGGAATTTAATATTAGGTTAAATTAATTTTGAAATTGCAAATGCAAAGGGATTTTATCGCCTCTTCCGTATGTGATAGGTATTAGTACTATACACATTATCCTTAAAAGACAATTTTTTAAAATGAACGGAACGATGTTTGCGACACTAAAATCTGAAATCGCCTATTTTGACCTTTTTTGACTGCTGAGGCATCCTTCCGGTGGTCAAAATCTCTGGAATTTCTAGCGGTTGGCTGCGCCGCGATGATATTTATCATATATTAAAAGGAGAAAATGCTCAGATATCAAGAAAAAAAATCTATAAAATACGGAAATTTTTTAAGCAAAAAAACATTGATGGGTGGGGGTGGGCTTCGAATTTATTTTCAACGTTCTCGGAATTCCACTCTTCTATTTTTAATATATGATAGTTAGAATCCCAAGGTACATGCTGTGCAATTTGAAGGCAATCGGACCACCAGAACAATGCATGTGCAGTGAAAATCAACCCCGGTTGCAAAAATTCTTCAACACTTGTTATTGTATTATGGCCGCCATTTTACATCCACCCGCCCTCACGGATCCACCCGAAACCACCAAACCACTCCGAAATCCACCGCGCCACACTGGAACCAAAGGTACCATGACTACCAAATTCCGGCGAGGAACTTTTCACATTGGTACCTAGGTGCCCTGAAAATTTCAAAGCGATACCTGCATTCGTTCAGGTCGTTGGTTCTTGACACAGTTCCTGCCGTTCATCAATTTACGGCTAGACATGGGAGTTACATTTTCTGAATCCTTGAAGGAATGCCTAAAAATCTATTGGATTAGAATTTTGATTTAGGTCAATTGATGGTCACCATTTTGAACTGAATATGAGAAAAAGTGAAAAATCGACGATAACGGACATGAAAATGAAAACAATAGGCCGTAGTTTGGAGAATACGTCTCCTATTTCGAAAATGAATACATTTCTGAATAGCTGGGATCAGGGTCCAATTTATGGTATTTGAAAATGTCACAATTTCGAATTTTGCCTTTGACATTTTTCGTGCCGACAGAGTTGTTTACGAGTGAAAAATCGGATTAACATCGCGAGTTTTTGACCGATTTTAATTGGTTTTTTTTTTTATCTTGTTGAGATTCTTTATATGACCCTTGACATGTGACAGGAAGTGATTGTGAATATGAAAGCTTTCATATCTGCTTAGCAGATCTAGTTAGCCTATTGAGATTACTAAAATTATTATTAGGCTTTCAGACTTTTGTCTGAAAGCCTATTGAGATTACTAAAATTATTATTAGGCTTTCAGACTTTCATCTGAAACCCTATTGAGATTACTAAAATTATTATTATTATTATTATTTACTGCGAGAGCCGATTTCTCCATGATCGAAAACAAATATCGATCTGGGTTCACTTTTCTATCGGGAAACCATGTGGTGTTTTTTTTTTATCTTGTTGAGATTCTTTATATGACCCTTGATATAATTAAAAGTGTGCCCTTTAAAGGCGCACAAAATGTTCGGCTCGGTTTTTTTAATTTCGATTTCATTTTGGAGCAAATTCGATTAATAGGTGAAAAAAGGTGTAAAATTGATCTATTTACAACCCATTCAGGCTTTTCAGATTTTAAAATATTTCTACGTAACTTTTATAAACAAGTAGCTATAATCCATACGAAGAAAATGTATGTTAAAATTAGTTTGTAATATAAGCAGTTACCTACAAATGGGCAATTTTGCATAAGTCACTGTTTTCGTTATTTTGCCTGTAAAATAGTCAATTATTATTGGATTTTCACAAAAGTGACACCATTTGATTAAAAAAGCTAGTATGCGTCGTATCAAATTGATTACAATTTAAAATTGACACCAGAAGTGAAGCCATTTTGTCCAAAAAATGCATTTTTAACTTTTAAAATCAATATTTTTTTCAAACAAGAATTATTTAATATGTATTAATAATTGTAACTTTTGGTTTACATTCACATATTAATAAAATTCATACGGTCATATATATTTCACAAAATTGTTTCTAACTTGTTCAGTTGCGGAGAAATAGGCGATTTTCAACAGGTCACTTTTCAAGGTTTTTGGTCCATAAAAGTGTCAATTATTATTCGATTTTCATAAAATTTTCACTGTGTGATACCTAATGCCATTTACAATTTTATTACAAGTAATTTAAGATTTTCATTATCACCGGAAGTAACGTCATTTTGGCAAAAACTGTATTTTTAGCCTTCAAAACAGATATTTTATTCAAATGAGTCTGATTTGTAATGTTTTTAAAATTATGATATTTGATTCCAATCAACAAATAGATTGAACCCATACGATCACACGATACCAGAAAATGGTTTCTAACTTGTACGGTTGCAGAGAAATAGACGGTGTTCTACAAGTCACTTTTCAAGGTTTTTGGTCTATAAAAGTGGCAATTATTATTTGATTTACATAAAATTTTCACCATGTGATGCCTTATGCCATTTCTGATTTCATAAAACTAATTGAACATTTAAATTATTACCGGAAGTACTGTACACTTACATGTAACAAATGTATAAAATGACGATCCTAACGATGTATAATATGTATTGAGTAATTGAAATTTAATTTTCGATATTTTGACATTTTTGAATTTTTGGCACTTTTGAACATAGGATTTCTCAGGGCCATTTTATCTGATCAGATAATGTAATATATCATTACAGAGCCCTGTGGCTATCTAATTGCCCAAATTGGTTATTAAAACTATCCCGACAATAACCTCCATACCGGACGTATTCAAAAAATGAAGAAAAAGGTTAAAAGAAATTAGCGCTCGTGCGAAAAACTTGATTTCTCCATCAGATCTTAGCGGACCAAAAGAACCAAAGTGTCGCTGGATAGCTATTATATGACATCTGAATGATACGATTTAGATGGCTAGAAAATAAATTATGGTACGCCGAAAATCTAGTATTTTCCGTTTTGGAGCATTTTGAGACGCCATTTTCTCGAAAACGAAAACTACGGCGGAGTCCAAAAATAAAAGCATTGAAATAATATAAGTGGTCCAAAAAGAACCTCAATCTTGGAAAAAAGTTGAAATATCCTTAGATTAAACCATAGCTATGATGTCATCCTTTGTTCTTTTAATCCATTATAAGGAGGAATAGATTGTTGTCTAAACAAACAGTCCATTATTAATGAAGACAATCCATTATTAATGGAAATAGTCCATTATTTTTAGACATTGTCCATTATTAGTGAAAAATACATTAATAATAAAGTGTAGTCATTATATATTAGGCAACTGAAAATAAATCAAAACAACCTGTCCATTTATTACTAATTTCCCTTTCAACATTTACAAAATTTTAAATAAATTTAAATTTCCGAAGAATGGATGTTAATTTCCCTGGAATCACTGGACACTTTTGAATTATTTTGTCTTGGACTTGATAGTTGACACAATTTTGGACACTTTTCAGCTACAAAAATGTTACGCAAGTCCGATAGTTGAATGTTGCGTGTCCGTTTATATGCACTTGAACGATGTCCAGTGTTTTTCCACAATGAGCTGTTCATCTACTCCTGCAGCAAACAAACGTGTAGACATTAAAATCTGATTAAGAATAACAACTCATTAAGTAATTATCAGAAAACCATTAGAATTTGCTTGGTTTTTATAAAGTTCTGCCCCATGCTAACGTTTAGTATAGGAAACTTTTAACATCATGGATTTAGCTGTTCAAGTCATAAAAATTAATTGAAAATCAATATACTTGTTCGTCTCAAGACATTACACTCTGTGTATGAATCTAAAGTCAATCGGATCATAACTTTAGCTTCTAGAGGGTCACAAGATTGTTCAAAGTGATTAAGGGCCATAACTCTTACAGTAATTATCAGAAATCGCTGAAAATCAATAGGCTTCTTCGTCTAATGACCTTAAACACCGTGTATAAATTTAAAGTCAATTTGATATTAACTTTAGCCTCTAGAGCCTTTACAAGATTTTTTGAAGTGATCAAGGGCCATACCTCTGGCAGTAATTATCGAAAACCGCTGAAAATGAATAAACTTCTTCGTCTCATGACCTTAAACACTGTGTATAAATTTAAACTCAATCGGATATTAACTTTAGCCTCTAGAGCGTCCACAAGATTTTTCAAAGTGATCAAGGGCCATAACTCTGGCAGTAATTACCGAAAATCGCTGAAAATGAATAAACTTCTTCGTATCATGACCTTAAACACTGTGTATAAATTTAAACTCAATCGGATATTAACTTTAGCCTCTAGAGCGTCCACAAGATTTTTCAAAGTGATCAAGGGCCATAACTCTGGCAGTAATTATCGGAAATCGCTGAAAATCAATAGGCTTCTTCGTCTAATGACCTTAAACACTGTGTATAAATTTAAAGTCAATCGGATATTAACTTTGGCCTCTAGAGAGTCCAAAAGATTTTTTGAAGTGATCAAGGGCCATAACACTGGAAGTATTTATCGGAAATCGATGAAAATCAATAGGCTTCTTCGTCTCATGACCTTAAACACTGTGTATAAATTTAAAGTCAATCGGATATTAACTCTGACCTCTAGAGCGTCCACAAGATTTTCTGAAGCGATCAAGGGCCATAACTCTGGCAGTTAATATCAGAAATCGCTGAAAATCAATAGGCTTCTTTGTCTCATGACCTTAAACACTGTGTATAAATTTAAAGTCAATCGGATATTAACTTTAGCCTCTAGAGCGTCCACAAGCAGCGACAGACGGACGGGGGCGACGACAAATCACTTGTCAAAAGAGGTATCGCAGATTGCATGTATTATTGGGACTTGTGTGTTAATTATGCAGACCGTGGGAAAAACTTGTGCAAGTTTCGCGCTAAATTTAAAGGAGCTAAATCGCTAACATTTGGGACCTAGAAATTGACAGAAGTGGGTCGCAACGCATATAATATGAATGTATATAACCTGATTTACATTCAAAGGTTTCCGTTTTTACTCTAATTTCAAATCAGTTATGTTCAACGAAATAAGCCAGCAGTCTCAATCGAATTCAAATTTCTAGCGTCTGGTTATTTCAGTCTACATACGCCGTTTGATTTGGTGCAAGTGTCTAGCCTCGTTCCGCGAGTCTCTTGCTAGAACTGGGGCTGAAACGCATTATGGTACACGATTCGTGTACCAATGGTAAAATGTTTATTTTGTCTTAAATATTGGATATCAGAAGCCCATCTTTTTCCGGTAAGATCACAGCATCAATGTTGATTTAAATTGACAAATAATTTGTGTTTTCAAAGTTGAAGATTTTGGATGATATTGAGTTAGAGACTTAGCTACTTTAACCATTTTCACTGCATCAGTGTAGTATACAATAACTTATATGGCATGGTACCTTTTACGGTAATAGAATTCAAAGCGTTGATTGGCTGAGGCATGATCGTGATCTACAATATGCCATCCGAAAATTCCATTCTCTGTGGATTTCAAAATGAAGTAGTACTTATGATTAATATAGGCCTATAGTTAATAAATGAGAGTACAATCGTATGGATACATTGCCCTGTGAATTTCAAAACGACGCCAGGATTTTTGGAAATTAATTGTGTTACGGAGACGCAAAATTCTGAACAGCTTTTGCAAAACGGAAATAATATTCGAAGAGAAATAAAAAGACACAAAACTATCTGCCGATAATTAAACCGATGTGTGCTATGATTTGTTGTTGATAATAATTTTTAGTACTTATATAAAAAAAATAATAACATTATACCTATTCAATGATTTAATGGCCTCTCCTGAGGCAAATGTATTGCGGCTACAGCCAATTGCCAAGGTTAATTGACAGGACTGCTTAAAGAAGCTAAATCGCTAATATTTGGGACCTAGAAATTGACACAAATGGGCCGCAACGCATATAATAATGTAATATGATGTTTATAAACTGATTTACATTCAATCGTTTCTGTTTTTACTGTAATTTTTAATCAGTTATGTTCGGCTAAATATGCCACAAGTCTCATGTGAATGGCAATCTTTAGCGTCTGGTTTTTCCAGTATAAAACAATGGTAATTTTTGCGCATGCACTCCAGATAAGAATATAGCGTCACCATTTGACATGACTTGTGGAATATGTCTAGCCGCGTTCTTTGAGTCCCTTGTTCCAAATGGCGCTGAAACTCAATATCATCAAAAATCTTCTACATTGAAAACACAAATTATTTGTCAATTCAAATCAATATTGGTCTTGTGATCTTACAGGGAAAAAAAGATGGGCTTCTGATATCCAATATTCAAGACAAATTAAACATTTTACCATTGGTACACGGATCGTGTACCATAATGCGTTTCAGCGCCATTTGGAACAAGAGACTCAAAGAACAGGGCTAGACATATTCCACAAGTCATGTCAAATGGTAACGCTATATTCTTATCTGGAGAGCATGCGCAATAAATACCATCGGTGTAGACTGGAAAAACCTAGTTCAGCTCTGAACGTAGGTCTCATTTTACACTCGACCTCTACGTTCAGGGACTGTCCTATTAAATCCTTGTCGAAAATCTAATCGCTTCCCAGTCAATTTTACTGGGCAACTTTTTACTGCTAACCGGTCGCGTGTCAGTCCCTGTGAACGCCTGAACAATATAAATGAACATCTTAGGGAGAAAATAAGACCTTGCTTACCTGGGTGTAACGGTGATATAATAATACGTTTTTTTAAATCGGATAAAAACTTTGACTTCTATAGGGTCCACAAGCTGAAAACTCGATTTTTCGTACAATCAGGGGCCATAATTCAGGAAGTTATGGTCCGATATGCGCGAATATTGAAAGAAACCGAACTCTTTGGGTTATAAACTTACATTTCAAGTTTCAACAAAATTGGATAAAAATTGTGATCTCTATAGGGTCCACAACCTTGATATACATATTCTTACGCTATTTGAGAACGAACGGCGGCCATTTTGTCTGTCAATTTGGGGCCGATTTTCACGAAATTCGAACTCAGTCGTCCTTAGGGTGTAACGGTGATATAATAATACGGGTTTTTATATCGGATAAAAATTGTGACTTCTATAGGGTCCACAAGCTAAAAACGTGATTTTTCGTAACAATCAGGGGCCATAATCCAGGAATTCACGGTCCGATATGCACGAATATCGAAAGGAACCGAGATCTTTGGGTTATAAACTTACATTTCAAGTTTTAACAAAATCGGATAAAAATTGTGACCTCTATAGGGTCCACAACCTTGATATACCATATTTTTACGCTATTTGAGAACGAACGGCGGCCATTTTGTCTGTCAATTTTGGGCCGATTTTCACGAAATTCGATCTCAGCCGTCCTTAGGGTGTAACGGTGAAATAATAATACGTTTTTTTAAATCGGATAAAAATTATGACCTCTATAGGGTCCACAAGCTAAAAACGCGATTTTTCGTACAATCAGGGGCCATAATTCAGGAAGTTACGGTCCGATATGCGCGAATATCGAAAGGAACCAAGATCTTTGGGTTATAAACTTACATTGCAAGTTTCAACAAAATCTGAAAAAAATTGTGACCTCTATAATATACCATACTTTTACGCTATTTGAGAACGAACGGCGGCCATTTTGCCTGTCAATTTTGGGCCGATTTTCACGAAATTCGAACTCAGTCATCCTTAGGGTGTAACGGTGATATAATAATACGTTTTTTTAAATCGGATAAAAATTAGGTCAACAAGCTAAAAACGCGATTTTTGGTACAATCAGGGGCCATAATTCAGGAAGTTATGGTCCGATATGCGCGAATATCGAAAGGAACCGAGATCTTTGGATTATCAACTTAGATTTCAAGTTTCAACAAAATCGGATAACAATTGTGACCTCTATAGTGTCCACAACATTGATATACCATATTTTTACGCTATTTGAGAACTAACGGCGGCAATTTTGTCTGTCAATTCGGGCCGATTTTCACGAAATTCAAACTCAGCCATCCTTAGGGTGTAACGGTGATATAATTGAACGTTTTTTTAAATCGGATAAAAATTATGACCTCTATAGGGTCCACAAGCTAAAAACACGATTTTTGGTACAATCAGGGGCCATAATTCAAGAAGTTACGGTCCGATGTGCACGAATATCGAAATGAACCGAGATCTTTGGATTATCAACTTAGATTTCAAGTTTCAACAAAATTGGATAAAAATTGTGACCTCTATAGTGTCCACAAGCTAAAAACGTGATTTTTCGTACAAACAGAGGCCATAATCCATGAAGTTTCGATCCGATACATGACAATATCGAAAGGAACCGAGATCTTTTGGAGATAAACCTATATTTCAAGTTTCGTCAAAATCGGATAAGAATTGTGACCTGTAGAGTGTCCACAAACAAATTGTGGACGGACGGACAGGGGCGACCGCATAATACGTCCACATGAAAATGTGGGCGTATAAAAATACGTCTCCGTCTTCTAACCGACTTGGCGGACATCACTGAAAGGGTAACGCACAAATTCAAGAACTCGGCCATATAAGAGTAAACGAAATTTAGGTAAGCCTGGGAGAAAAAAAAATGAAATCTTTGAAAAGTTGAGAATCTTCAGTGATTTATTGCTTTGCCTAGCTAAATTACAATAATTTACAATCAAATTCTTTCAAAAATCCCAATTTTTTCGCACCAGGCCGAGTTCTTAAATTTGTGCGTTACCCTTTCAATGATGTCCGCCAAGTCACATGAGACTTGTGGCGTATTTAGCCGAACATAACTGATTAGAAATTACAGTAAAAACAGAAACGACTGAATGTAAATCAGTTTATAAACATTCATATTATATGCGTTGGGACCCATTTTTGTCTATTGTCTATTTCTAGGTTGCAAATATTAGCAATTTAGCTCCTTTAAAAGAAATGTCGCTTTGAAAATATAGAACGCATAATTACCACAAAGAAAAACTGTTCAATAACTATTTTAGTGGTTCAGTCTTCACTATTTGTGCCAGAATTACTTATTTCAATACAAACTGTAATGATATATGTTGACAATTGTGCTTTGAACCTATTTGTATTTTGCGTAAGGAGTCTTAGAATGTATCAATTGTAGCGTTAAACACAGTTTAACGGTACGACATTTGTAGCTAGGTCGAGAGGATATGAGGTTTCTTAATAATCTAACCGTGGTCCCCTAGTACCAGGCAGTAGGCCCAGGCCTACTCCCCCTAGTAGTAGGCCTACACATTGTATTGGCTTACCTCTGAAAGCGTGAAAGCTAATGGAATCAAACCAGAAAGGTAACATCCAATCGACATTCCAAGAGACAGCAAAACCAATGTCGTGATATCATCCATTTCCGCTTAGCAGTATGTCTAACGTCGAAAAATAATACCAACTTAACTTCCACCAGGTATGATGATCTTCGTTTCCACGAATGCAAATTTGGATATCATGGCAGAGTTCTGGTGTGCAATGAAGAGCGCATGACACTGATAGCAATATATTTTTTTTATGAATTTCCCCATACGGCTATTTATAGCGATACCGACGCGCGTCGATGTAGGGTCATAGATTTATACACAATGACGTATATATATATATACGTCATTGGTTATACATTCCAAACTTAGGCATCCCAAACTTCGGCTGCCTATCTACAGCTAGCTCCGGCGTATGACGTAGATGGGTCGCTGCGTGCAGTATGAAACTTAGGCTGCCTGTCTACAGCTAGCTCCGCCTGAGATCATTATGACGTATGACGCAGATGGATCGCTGCGTGCAGTTTGAGAGTTATAAACTAGAGCGGTAAAAGTTTATTAACTGCTATTCTAATAACAAGGGGGTGAAACAGCCCGGGGTGAAACAGCCCGATAAAAAAATAGGTTGGGATGAAACAGCCCGGGGTGAAACGGTCGTGGGATGAACTGACCCGCATCCAGAGAGATGGTGACTGGTGGCCACGAAGCATAGAACTAGAAGTTAGAACAGAACAAAGTTTCTTAGCACGGGATTTAGTCATAACTACATAAAATCTGGTCAACAAAATGTACTATTTTACAATATTCCAATTAATTGATGATATAAATTTCGTCTTAACACACCTAACTAAAAAATTTGGAAAAATTCAACTAGGCCTTGAGCGTTTTCACAATTTCACTATCAATGAGACTGGTAAATCTTGTCTACAAACAGGAAAAGGGAGAATCTCATTGCCGCGCATGCGTAAGATGTCACCTCACCACTGATGCAAATGACAGCAGGCGACCTCATAGGTCTTTATAGGATATCTATGGGCGGTATCACGTCATTTGGGACTCACGACATTTGGGACTCAACATAAACGACATTTGGGACTCAGTTGACAACGTTTGGGACTTGATTGGCGTCAATTGGGACTCAATATAAACGACAGTTGGGACTATTTATATATGAGAGATATAGTAGGTAGTAACAGCTGTCTTAGTTGTCTTTCGTTTTATCATAGATAATATTTTGTTGATCGGCGATTGTTGAGACCGCGATTAACACTGCTAGTTCTCCTTTGTTTTGTTTTATCTGCGAGTATAAAACTTGACAATAATATATTGTTGAAAATTTGTGTTTTTCTTTTATCAAATAGTAAACGAGCTTGATTGACCGACCACTGCTAATGTTTTTTCGTGAAACGGTATAACTGCAATCAACACACGGCCGCCATTCTCGATGATTGACAACTCACGTTTTTCCTCATCCACCAAAGAACCGTTAGGTTTCTTTGAACATACTGTAATAACATTGGGATTATCAGTTAATCAGCTTTAATTATCCCGCTTTGATCGTTGCCATTTCTTATATTTTCCACAAAAAAACTTTGCCTTGTACGCACTATTATCAATTGGTATTGCCATCTACGACAAGCATGTCAACGTGCAGCTCACGGATTATCGTTAACAATTTCTAGGGGCTTGTAAAAAAAAGATTGCATGTCGTGTAAATATTTATTTTGTTTTTTGTGTAGGTCATTTTCAAATAAATTCATCAGCATATTATTCGTTTTAAATAAATATATAACTTTTATGAGAAACGATGATTATCAAAGAACCGTAAGTGCAACTAATGTTTTATCGTTTGGTTGAGCCTTTTACTAACCACGTGTTTCATGATAATAAACATTTTCTTTCATGTTTTGAATTGGCCTATTTCTAATAAATTATCCCGAGTCCCAAACGTCATTAACCCGAGTCCCAAACGACGTATACCAAAGTCCCAAACGTTGTATACCCGAGTCCCAAATGTCGTGGTCATATTTTTTTGAGTCCCAAATGACGTGAGTCCCAAATGACATGTAATCCTATGGGCGACCTATTCGGCTAGCTACCTATTCGACCGATCCAGCTGGCAACCTGTTCGTTGGCAACCTATTCAGAATTATGCCAACAGTCGCCCAAACTCATCTATTTTTATCAACCAATAAAATCCAACGTTACGTCTATCAAATGAAAGTAGAATATATTATTTTTTTATCCATTCCTTTAGCTCAGAATAGAAGTACTTTGTTCGAAGTCCAAAATCGGATCATTGTACAAAATTCTGAGCATCCAGCTATATATACTATTCAAAAAAAGTAGGGGATATTTGATTTTGGGGGCATAATACTAAAATATGCAAATGACTACGAAAAAAGTCACTATAGAACCTAACAGAAGAAACATTTCCAGTTACATGTGACGCCCAAACGCACCAATAGCTACCGCATGGAATGCAGGTGATGCTTGGGATCATCATGGGGGTCCAACCCAAGATTTGCACGACTCTGACTTTGAATGTTACAGTCATTGTGGCATTGAATTCCAGGGTGGAAACATCAGTTTAATTGTTTTAGTGACCAGAAAACAAATTTTGATATGCGTCGGCTTACCCAAAATAAAAGGTTACGTGCCCTTGGCATGCTACAGATCGGCACAACACAGGCGGTTGTGGCGCGGACGATGAATGTTTCTCAGTCTGTCATAAGCAGGCTATGGTCCAGATACCGTGATACACAATCTGTACAGGACAGACCACGCTCAGGTCGACCAAGGGCGACAACTCAAGCCCAGGATCGATTTATCCGTACCTTGGCCTTGAGAAATCGTGTCATCACAGCAAATCAGATCAGCGCTCGTCTTCAAACAGACACTGGTGTGAGAGTGAGTGGCCAGACGATTCGGAATCGACTGCATAGGGGTCACCTTCGCGCCCGACGTCCTCGCGTGATCCCTTGTTTGAGAGATCATCACATTCAGGCAAGACGTCGTTGGTGTAGGGATCGTCAACACTGGGATAATCGACGCTGGAGCAATGTGATGTTTTCAGATGAGTCAAGGTTCACTGTTGATTTTTTGGACAGACGTAGGAGGGTGTGGCGTCGTCGAAACGAGCGCTTCCAAGACGTTAACGTCATCAGACATGATCGATTTGGGGGTGGTTCTGTTATGGTGTGGGGAGGCATCACTGTTGCTGGAAGAACGGCTTTACATGTTGTTGCAGGGCGTGTTACAGGCCAGTACTACCGGGACAACATCTTGGCAGTCCATGTTGTGCCGTTCGCACGACGTCATGGCCGCCGTTTCATCTTCCAGGATGACAACGCAAGATGTCACAGGGCCAGGATCGTTACAGGTTACCTCCAACAACAGAACATCACCACATTACCTTGGCCAGCACTGAGTCCCGACCTCTCCCCCATCGAGCATGTCTGGGACATGCTTGGACAGGGGTTACGTCAACGTCAACAACGTCCTGCCAATGTCCAAGAACTTGCTGCTGCGTTGCAACAGGAATGGGACAATCTGGACCAAAATGACCTTAGACGTCTCATTAGGAGTATGCCACGTCGGATCAATGCTTTTTTGGCAAACAGAGGAGGATTTACCCGTTACTGACTTGGTTGTGATGCTGTGGTAACTTTGCTGTTTGACCCCGGGTATCATTTTACCCTTATAATGGTCAGTCTGTGCCTTACTTAGTCTAACGATCATTTGGAATAAATCGATGAATGTGAACTTCATTTCATTTTGTCATTTGTTTCTTCGTCAGTTTCATTAGGTGACTTTAATAACACTTAAAAATCAAATATCCCCTACTTTTTTTGAATAGTATATATTCTGAAAGGTGATTGAATAAGCTTTCTAAATATTATCAGTGAAAGTTGGCACAATCAATTTAAAGGGTTGCGCTCTCATCCTAACCGTCGCCAACTTTTAAATATTTTAAAGTGAAAGAACGGTAATATTCCGAGTCAAAATTTGGACTATCGTTCAAAATTCTGAGCATCCAGCTATATATATTCTGAAAGGTAATTGAATAAGCTTTTCAAATATTATTAGTAAAAGTTGGCACAATCATAATTCATATTAAAGCGGTTGGCTCTTAACCCGAACATAGCCAATTTTTCATTTTTCTAAATGTAAAGTTAATCCGGTATTTTGTTCGAAGTCCAAATTCGGATCATCGTACAAAATTCCGAGCATCCAGCTATGTATATTCTGAAAGGTAATTAAAAAAGCTTTCCAAATATTATTAGTAAAAGTTGGCACAATCATTTTAAAGGGGTGCGCTCTCATCCTAAACGTCTCCAATTTTTCAATATTCTAAATGTGAAGATAGACCGTTAGTTTTTTCGAAGTCCAAATTCAGATCATCGTTCAAAATTCTGAGCATCCAGCTATATATATTCTGAAAGGTAATTGAATAAGCTTTCCAAATATACTTATTAAACGTTGGCACAATCATATTAAATGGGTGCGCTCTCATCCTAAACCTCGCCAATTTTTCAATATTTTAAAGTGAAAAAATGGCAATATTCCAAGTCAAAATTCGGACCATCGTACAAAATTCTGAGCATACAGCTATATATATTCTGAACGGTAATTGAATAAACTTTCCAAATATTATTAGTAAAAGTTGGCACAATCATATTTAAGGGGTGCGCTCTCATCCTAAACGTCGCCATTGCCATGTTTTTTGGACAGGGTGTAGGTGATATGGTCCCGGTTGGGGAACATAAGTTGTTTTGTAAATAGAACAAACTTCATTCCTATATAGGACACAGGAATGTAGTTCTGATCAAAAAATAGCCTAATTTTCCCTTATTTTTTTTCTCCCTTTTTCAGGCGTTTTTGGTTTTTTGTTTAGATGTATAATTGTTGGGAAGGTTTTGAATTTTGAATATCTTACCAGTTTTGGTGGGAAAAGAGGATATTTGTGCGGAAGAATAACATAGGTAAAAGGGCTTGAAAGATGTCTCACATTGAACCGGAAGTAAAGAAATGATTTGAGATTTTCATGGAGAACCTCATACATGCTTCGAAGGAGATGACTGCCAGGTGTTGTACTTTATGCCTTGTGAAGGAATTAGCTCAACGAATATTGTGGAAAGAGTTACAGCTTGTGACATGAGCGTGAAATAAGATTGAAGTCAATGGGACAATAATTGGTGATCTGTGGCCTGTCTGTAGTGAATGGAACAAATTTTACATTTTACATCAAAGTTTTGAAGATTTTTACTTGAAATTTTCAGAGCAGGTACAGTTGACATTGTAGTTATTATAAACATCTTTATTTCGTGTGCATTAAGTGTAAATTAAAATTTCAGGCACTTGGATTAAATTTTCGGTTTGTTTACACTTGTATTTTCATGAAACTCACTAATAATATGGAATGCAACAGTGTAGCACAATGGGTTTTTTTTGTTTAATATTTTATATCTCACAGTTTTTGAAAGCACATGTTGCAAAATGGCAGCCAAATTTGCATTTTATGCCGAAAAAAATCAATTTTTCCAGTGAAATGTCTCCAATGTCGAATTTGGCAGGGGTCGAAGACTATCAATGACAGATATGGCATTCTTCGTTTCAAATGCCCTGATGGTATTTGGCGAACTAAGAAGGCCCATAGATTATCATTTATGGTGTTAAATGCACTAGATTTCAATTTACCAGTTGACTTGGATTGCTCACATCTGTGTCATAACAACCTGTGCGTCAATTCAAGTCATCTGAGTTTAGAGCCCCATCATGTCAACAATAATAGACAACGACACAAATCCCTTGGGTTTTGCACAGGGCATGGCCAATATTCCATGTGCTTCTTGAATTTGATGCATATGTAGGTGAGTATTGGCCCATTTGATTGCAGGATTTGTTTGGGGTGGGGGGGGGGAAGGAATGTTCTTTGGAAATACTTTATTAATACATGTACTTCCATTACCGGTTGAAACCACGGGGAGGTCTTCCTTCTTATTCAACCATGTGGGCTTTTTTTTGGGTTTTTTATTTGAGTTTTTAATGTCACTATTTTATGGTAATTTTCTTCACTTCAGTTCTCTGTTCAGGCTCCACTCTGCAGCTCAGATGGCATAGAAATTTTAGTTCACAGTTCAAGACTGCGTGTATGAATGATCCTGCAGGGCTTCCTCTTGTGTTTCCATCATCATGCCTTCCGGTAAGTTTATATCCAATTGCCCTTTCTTATAGCCGGAAACGGCAGAATGTGTCTGTTTGTATTTAGCAAAGTCATACATTTTTTTTCCCCTAGACCACAGTGCATGCCTTTTGACGCCCGATCTGCTTTTGTAGTTTTTCTGGTAAATTCGTTCATTCTCCATTTGATTTAAGGCCTTTTTTGTTTTGAGGGAAAGGGAAGCACCAGTATTTATGGCCTTTTTTTCCGAAGATTCCCTAATGCCAATATTGTTTTGTAAAACTGTCGATGATAGTCTGTCCATGGCATTTCTTCCAAAATTTACATTTTTGGGTAGGGATACACTTAGAGACCGGTTTAGGGCCTCATATTTTTGTGTATTTGTTTGGAATCGGGTTTTTGAAATGGCTTCCTCGCTAAGTCTGATTTTCAGGATCTCATTTAATATTAATTTATCATTTTCATTCATTTGCAGAACAGTTATATTGTTAGAAGCTAGGAACATGGAGCGTAGCCACCACGAATTGTGAAAACCACCCCCACAGACAATTGAACAGCTGCGACATTTCGAACAGTCACCATCATAGCACATGACAGTTGCCTCTAGGATTTTAGGTAGGCGTTTCTTGATTTCTTTTAGGTCTCCACAGTGGTTGTGAAACAGATCTTTTACAATGAGACTACATCTGGCCTTGACATCCTGACTGAAAATTTTCTTCATGTGCAATTTTTCTAATCTTGTTTTTCCCAGAAACATGGCATCACTAAACTTTGCTCTGCTGCACTGTCTAAAGTGGGAGGCAGCCAGGTGTGTGGGATCCGCTAGCCTCTCCACTTTCCACATGGGATGTAAAGTTTTTAAACTCTCCTCTATTCCCTCTGCAGATCTTCCATCTCCGTCTGTTATCACACATTTGACAAGGACGTCCTGTAGAGCCAACTCCTTGCCTAAATTTTTACCCGTGTCCAGCTCGGAAAGTGGAGCCTCAGCTAATAAGTTGGCCGTGCATCCTTCGTGGCCCCCTGGACAATCTACAGAAAGCCCTTTCCCCTTCAACCAGGCCCCAGTCCAACAGAGTTTGTTTTGCATGACTGCCCCTAAGATATACTGATTTTTTGTGGTGGTTTCACATGCGAGAGCTATTGCCTGTGAAGCCCCCTGGCCTGGCTTTTTGCTGTGCCCAATTGTGATGCAGTTGTATCTGCCATCAACAGCAACATTTATTATATTTGGTTCCCTGGCTCCCCCTTTTGCATTGATGGCTTTAACTTCGTCAACTTTTTCCTTCATGTACCGGTCATTTAACTCAACTGTTTTTTCACTGACAGTCTTTGATAATTTCTGCATACTGGTCCGAGATGGTGGCAGAATATCTAAGGCAGCCAACATAGGCCTGGCCTTGGTGTTTCCAATAGGCATATCCAACAAGCCAGACTGTAGTGTTAAGTTTATAGCAGCAGCCTTCCGTCCCTTTCTGCCTGTTTCTACCTCCACATATAATTTGTAAACAGGAGAGGTGAATCCGCATTTGGTGCATCGCATCGAATATTTCCAGCCTGCTCCCCATTTCTCCTCGGTTGCGACTTCAAAATTTGGCATTACGCAAGCTTCTTCCTCCAATTGGAAGTGAAGTTTGATCACCGAAATCCACATGTCAACCATTTTTTCAATGTTGATGATTCTATTTCCCTCTATAGCATCCATGTTGTTACTGTCATCATCTTGTGTTTTTTTAGGTTTAGACCTCAATTATCTCCTGCTGCCAGAGCCCATGTCATCATAAGAAGGAAAAAGAATATCTGTATCAGATATATTTCCAGGAGCAGCTGTAGATGTAGATGGAAAGTCATAATCGGTTTGTGTACCTGTTGTTGACTCTAGCAACTTTTCCTGGTATTTTACATGGCCAGGCTGAAAAAAGGTGTGCGTTCGTTTCCTCAACCCTCTCATTTCTTAGAATAGACCTAACTAAATATTTTTGCTTGCTTGTGTGCTGTTGTAAATATCATTGTCAGTCTGCAAGAGTTGTAAGGTGTGGCTTGGAAGGGAGGATTATGGTTGGTCAAGCATCTATTGGATTTCATTCCAAGGGGGGTGGGATCATAAACATGTTGTCTTGTTATGTAATTAGATTATTTTAAACTAATTGGCCTGTGTTGTTGCAGTCAACTGGAAGATGTATCAGAAAAAATTACCATTATTGGTTTCAATAATTTAAAAATTTCAGAATTTTGACTTTTGTCAGCTAATATTGACAAAAAAGAGTACCAATTTTTCGTCCAAAAAAAAAAAAAAAATCTGAATGAACAATACACATTTTTTATGTTCTTCAAGCTCAATTTGAATTCAATTGTTAAAATCATTTTACTAAACGTAATTATTTTGATAAACAGCCAAGTTATAAAGGAATGAAAATTGTAGATTTGGAAATCTTCTGACTTCAAATGGCATAAATAGTGGAAATGTGTACACATAAGGAAGTAATCCATTATCTGTCTAAAAATGCATATATTGCCATGTTTTTGGACAGGGTGTAGGTGATATGGTCCCGGTTGGGGAACATAAGTTGTTTTGTAAATAGAACAAACTTCATTCCTATATAGGACACAGGTCACCAAAAAATTCCTACTTTCGTCACCCACAAATGTAGTTCTGATCTAAAAATAGCCTAATTTTCCCTTATTTTTTTTTCTTCCTTTCTCAGGCATTTTTGTTTTTTTGTTTAGATGTGTAATTGTTGGGAAGGTTTTGAATTTTGAATATTTTGCTAGTTTGGTTGGAAAAGAGGATATTTATGTGGAAGAATAACATAGGTAAAGGGCTTGAAAGACGTCTCACATAGAACCGGAAGTGAAGAATTGACCCCAGTCTACTTTAACTTTTACTGATTTGAGATTTTCATAATGAACCTCATACATGCTTCGGAGGAGATGACTGCCAGGTGTTGTACTTTATGCCTTGTGAAGGAATTAGCTCAACGAATATTGTGGAAAGAGTTACAGCTTGTGACATGAGCGTGAAATAACATTGAAGTCAATGGGACAATAATTGGTGATCTGTGGCCGTATAGGAGCTTTTACGCGTGACGTATTTCCGGTTTCTATTTTTAGTCTGGCCTTTTTCAACACCGGTCTTAACATGGTAAATGCTAGGGAAAATGGTTTTTTTCCTCTTTTTCTCTTTATTCAAAAAGTATTCTTGAATGCCACTCTTGTCGTAAGTTGCGTGTAGCATTCGTAATAAATTACCAATTTCAAATCGTGTCTAAATTATTTTTGTTTCGTTTTATTGACGAAATACTGCGTTGTAGCAGACGATATATGTCAAGCCCGCACACAGTCCAGTCGACCGCTGTATGTAAAGCATAAACCACTATACATTACTGTATTAAGCCGATTTATATGTTGTGTGTTAATTTTACTGCAAACAATTAATATATAACATCTGTTTGGTTGTAAAATGCCACGAAATAGAGCATAGGAGTAAATAATAGAATGGGTTAGAGCGGTGACGCTGCGGTTCCACGAAAGAATAATTCAAGACGATATTAAAATTTAAGCACGACCCGTAGCACATCTAAAAAAGAGAGAACAAATAATAATCACGCTGTAAAAAAAATAATTCTGAACCAAATACTGAATTAGAAATTGATAAAATGGACACAATTGTATCGTTCTTCTTCTTGGTTGCGGCAAGAGAAACTGATTGGATTAAAATTTCACTTAGTGCCAAAAAGACGATTTATGTGGTTACAATTAACAGAAATAACCGGGTTTAAAAAATATTCTTTTTGTTATTCGTATCCCATCAAGAGGAAAATTTATAAAAATGGCTGAAGTTTTACCCCGTGCAACAAACGACTATTTTATCATTGGTTAGAGCCGTCTAATCGCGGAGAAATTTACAGTAGCTATTGGCTAACAGTACGCATAAACAATCTTATTTGCATATTGCATACTATTTATAGTATTATTAGCTGGAATTATTTTCAAGTCGACAGCCTAAAATACCAACATAGTACCGTGTTTTGTGTCGAGTAGGGTAGCATGCAGTGCTATAGCAGACGATATATCAACCTTGCAAAGAACTGTCCAGTCGGCAGTTGAATGTAAATAGGATAGACCATTTATATCTTTTGTGTTAATAGTCCCGTAATTAATATATAACATCTGTTTTTTGACCGTAAAATGCGTTATAAACTTGACTTAATTCTAGTTCGGGCCATGAGCACGGATCAGTCATCCACTTCCTCAATTGCAAATGGCCAATTACGGGTCTGGTAAACTTGCCGTATCTTTCCTATATCGAAGTTTTTGTAAATATCGCTTTCTGGCATCGGTCGGTAAACCTTACACGTATATAGAAATGGCGTTCAGTTCCATTTTATGTAAAAAAAGCTTACTGTACGACGTTATTTTCACAAAAAAAACACACACTGGCCTATGGGTTTCAGTCTATGAATAAGGCCAGGGTCTGCGCATGACCGAAAATGACGTCAAAAGGGAAACCCGTAAAAGCTCCTATACTTTCGTTGCAATTCGTTGTAATGTATTGTAATTAGAGATTGATTAATAGTTTATTAAAACAGTCATTATATGCATGAAACATATTATGGTATATATAGTGCAATAAACAATTTAATATTATAGCTATATTTTTTTATTTATACTTGCAAATTGTGTCGATTGTCACTTTCTGTCATGGACATCTTAACTTGTTTTGAAATAAATAAATGAAATCAATTTAAATAAGTTCCGCTGACAATTAATTGTCTTTGTTCAGAGTATTCTCATGTTATGATAGTTTATTATGTTGTGATTGTATGTGATTTGTCACTTTATACAATGACAATATTTACATTTAATATGATTTGTAAATCCGATATTTTGACCATTAAAGGGAGATTACTCTAAATGTGTGGAGAAAGTCTCGTAAATCTTCAAATTTGAGATGATTTAAGACAATTATGTATAGAACCTATTTGTAATTCATCAAAAAGCCTCTTTTATCAGCATTTCAGTCCTAATTTAACTTACAATATTATTTGACCAAATCCATACACCGGAATTCACTTTGGAGATATCAGAATTCGCCCGTACAATCTTCCTATTTACTTTTATTTTCCATTATTATTAATATTGAATTACTTTAAAACACATAAAATCACCGGAATTCACATTGAAGAAACATAAACACCTGAATTCACATTGAAAACATAAACACCGGAATTCACTTTCAACATATCTGAATTCGCACTGAAGACCTTCGTATTTACTAATATTTTACATTAATAATAATTAATGTATTTACTTATATTTTACATTAATAATAGATTACTTTAAATCACTGGGATTCACTTTGAAAACATATAAACATCGGAATTCACTTTCAACATATCGGAAAGACCTTCCTTCGTATTTACTAATATTTTACATTAATAATAAATTACTTTTAAACACCGAAAATCACCGGAATTCACATTGAAAACATATAAACACCGGAATTCACTTTCAAATATCGGAATTTGCACTTCAGACCTTCGTACTCGATCACAAATATTTTACAATAATAATAAATTACTTTAAAACACCGGAATTCACTTACAAAATATCTGAATTCGCACATTAGACCTTCGTATTTACTAATATTTTACATTAATAAAAAAATAATTTAAAACAACGGAATTCACTTTGAGAAAATCGGAATTCGCCCCAAGACAATTGTATTTACTTATATTTTGCATTAATATTAATACTAGAATGTATCTGCTGTAAAACGATATTTCCAGATGGTCAACTCGGGGAAACACAATAAAAACACAGCAGTAATCCATGTAAAATGTCAAACCGAACATTTCTCGAATGAAGATGAGCTAAGTTTATTCGAAAATTAACTTAGTAATAATAAGCCAACCAAATGATTATAGAGTCTCATCAATAATGGTTTGGATGTTTTCATAGATAATCCGTTGTAGCATGAAGCAGTCCAGATTAAATGAAGTGTAATTTTAATAATATGCCAATAGTAGGCATATAGAATGTTCACCAGTTAATTGTCATTGTAAAAGGTGACAAATCACATACAATCACACCTCCAAAAAACATAACAAACTATGATAACATGATGAGAATGAGAATTTATTTATTTCTAAACAAGTTACGATGTCGATGACCGAAAGTGACAATCGGCGCAATTTGCAATTATAAATAAATAACTAGACTTGCTTGCAAGACTGAAGGCTTTCACCGTGCCAAGGCGTCACACGATCGCCAGATGCATGACAAAAGACTTTCCTCACCACTCGCCCACACCCCACCCCCCAAAAAAACAACCCAATACACTAACATAACTCAGATATTGACACGTTCTTTGTATTCGCATTGCGATAGAGAAGGTAATTGAAAAATAGAGTTGAACAATTCACATCATGATAATTCTAGATCGGTAGAATCGAACAGACGCAGCCAATCCAAATATGTAAGCGAAAACTCAAAATTCCAAGAAATAACAATTTTAGTAAATTTTCAAATTTAGAAGAAAAAATGAGAACGACATGGTATTTCAATTTGGCCGTTATCGCATCCGCAATATCCCAAGCTGTACAAAAATATAACTTTTTCGAAAATCGGTTGGGAATTCACATAATTAGGGCCGGTTTTCAATTTTCGTGCACGTTAAAGATTTACACAACTTACGGTCTGTCCACAACTTTCGCAATAGTTATAAGTAATAATTGTTAAAAACAAGGGAAAAATCAATATTCAGAACACTATCTGTTAGTTTCAGAGATCTAAACGAATTGTAAGTGGAATAAAAAAAACAACAAAAAACAGTTTTCCGAATGGGACAAAAGCAGTCTTATAGTCTCAGATAACAAATAAAACCCGAAATCATAATTATCAACCTCAACTTTCCTTTATACTAAGAAAGGGGCGACTTTCTTATAAATAGCTGCAGCAGGGAGCTTTATTTTAAATGGTATAAAGAGATGACGTCATGTACACAAAAAAACTGGGATATTAATTTCAGGAGCAACTGTTTTTTACTGATATGAAATATTTTCACTCTAGAAGCACCAGTGCCAGATATTGGTTAACAGTAGAACACCCTTAGTTCAAATATTTCCACTTAGAAAAATAGCTCTCCATATTATACGTATGCAGAACGTTCCGATTATGACCCTATCAGACTTTTATCGATATACAGTGCCATTTGTTTGGCCACTCTTGATACTTTTGACCGTTGTACGGTGGTTTCATACGGGGGGGGGGGGGGGGGGTAACACACGCGCGCCGTATCATAAAGTCTGTCATTGAGTCGACTGGCGTGGTTTCGAATCCCCGGTTGTACGTGACAAGGAGTAGTGTCGCCTGTCCAACCTCGTGGGTTTTCTCCGGTTTCCTCCCACCAACAAAGACCCCTACGCGCAAGATAATTATTGAAATAAAATTAAACCATATGTTAGTCCCGAAATGACCTAGTTTATGTCGAGTGGACGTTAAACCCCATTTCTCTCTATCTCTCTCTAACCAGGGTAATTATATAACTGTTAAATTAAGCAATGGATAAATCCTACCTCTTAAATGATTTATATAATTAGTAAATAATTATTATTATCTAATGATTGTTGTTTTGTGACATATATAGTATAACCAATATATTCATTATACTTTTATAATCAATATATTGTCTGCGATATCACCTCGGTGGAAGCGGACGTAAAATACAACTAACCCATCATAATCAATATGATACTGTGCATTAGTCATGTTTATGTTCTTATGATTTGAATTTCTTCATGCAATATTTGTAAATCGCCAGTAGGAATAAATGTTTCTTATATAGATACATTATGCTGGCTGGAATTTGCACGGTAGGCTACAGCCTTTGGGACTGCGCTGTATCATACGGTCTGTCATTGAGTCAACTGGCTAGGTTTTGATTCCCCGGTTGAACGTGATGAGCCTGTCCAACCCTGTGGGTTATCTCCGGTTTCCTCCAACTGCTAAAGACCCCTACGCGCAAGCGAATTATTGAAATAAAAAAAGTAATCCATATGTTAGTCCCGAAATGATCTATAAACATGCTCGTACAGCGGCACTAGTCTTCTTTTATATAGAATTCCAACCGCCAAGGGATCTTTTACGGTCACACCAATGTGTACACGAGACTTCGGAATCGCGTTCATGTCAGCTACTCAAATATGTAACTGGTTCAAAAATTGATTGAATATTCAATGAAATATCGCCAATTTTCTGGTTTCGTGCACGTTAAAGATTTGACGTCACTAATTAAAATCTAATATTAATTACAGATAGAGTCCATGCTCAAACAACGTCATGCCTTTTATCACAGGTGCAATATTCGATACCACTGTACGATACTACTGCAAACGCTTAATAAATTGGACTTTCTTATAAACAGTGCGAGCCGTCGATTTCTGTCCAGATGATTACCGGTATAAGATAATTTTGACACAGAAGCAACAATATTAATTCAAAGGCTAATTATTACACACAACAATCAACTATTTCTGTTACAGGGTCACTAAACCCATATTTTGGAAAGAAGAAAACACTCATAGTTGAAATAATTTCAGTTCAAATATCATCACTCTTGAAAAGGCTCTATACGTTGACAAAACGTACAGATTGTATCCCCCACTTATGTTTCGCTTAACAATGAAAGGTGCCGTGTTCAATTTTCGGTGCCTTTGTTCTGCTACTCCTGAAATTTGGGACTATGGTACAATCGTTTTATGTATAACACTACCGATAGGCCTCTCTGTAGAAGACGTTCCAAAAAAGAATTATGTTGACTTTTCGAGAAATAGGCCTCTAAAAATGCTCCAAATCGTAAAAATACGTTTTCGATTTTCGATCTCTTTTTTCGGCTACCCCTGACATTTTAAAAAATGATACAATGGTTTCACAAAACAGAGTACCCATTAGCCTCTCAATTGAGAAAGTTTTTAAAAAATCGTTGGGAGGCTTTCCGAGAAACATGCGTCTAAAATTGCTCGAAATCGTAAAAAACGTTACATTTCAAAGTCACATAACTTTTTAAATTTTTGATAGAAACATGCCGCTTTAGTACCATCCGATAGACAATTCAATTGGCTCTTAAACGATATAAAACTTTAACTAATCGACAAGAACACAATTGATACATCGCATTTTCCGCACAGGCACCCATTTTTCACAATTTTGTCAAAGTTTTGATACCTTTCTTGACTACTTCCGGTGATTAGAGGATTTTCATTTATAGTTCATGGACTGGTTTGGTCCTTCGACTTCATATTCCTGAAGTTTCAGAAAAATCTTTGGAGCCGTTTTAAAAAAATAAGAACTCTACGATTTGACCAAAATCAAAGTCAACATTTCAAAACAAAACTTATATTGTTGGAATCGGACTGATGTCAGCTATCCAAAAATATAACTGAAATTTCAAAATTCCCAAAAATAAAAATTTTAGAAAATTTTGTAAATTTTCCATTTTTCACCAAAAAAATGAGAGCGACAAAGTTTCTAAATTCCACAGTTTTGAACTGCTATCTGCTTGGAAATGTCTCCAGCTATCCAAAAATGTACATATCTGAGGAATCGATTGAGAATTAAGAGAATAATGGCCGATTTTCTATTTTCGTGCATGTTAAAGATTTCACGCATTTCCGCTATGCGCACAAATTTCATTTTACCTCTATGCACTAACCACCACCCATTTTCAAGGGAGAAAACCAAACTTCAGACCTCTGTCTCTTATAGTTGCTGAGATCTAGCTCCCCCCAATAAAAAAGAAAATAATAATAAGAATAATCTTAGTAATAACAATAGTCTTTCACCGAAGGTGAAAGCCTAAATATAGCTATAATATTAAATTGTTTATTTTAATAAACTATTAATCAATCTTTTATTACAACGAATTGCAACGAAAGTATACATTAGTTTCTTGTCAACAAAAATCACATACACGAGTTATCTCCTGTGAACCTCCAATTTGGGCACAAATCAGCGAGGCTTCTTAAATTCAACTAAATTGTTATATTGTGTTTCCATAGTCAACATTTTGGGGGTTATTGGCTGTTATTTTGGAGTTATTGTGTAATTCGACGCAAATTGTTATTATTTGTTATTTTGGAGTTCGGCCTATTGGGTAATATGACGCGCCCTACGTTATCATAATCATGATGCATATATTTGAAATGAATTCCGGTAGTCTTTCAAATAAATTCACCTACAGCGCCTTTATCTGGCCTGTGGAGAGATCAAAATGTATTATGCAATTAAAATAAGTGAGTTTTGTGGGAGGAATCGGGGATTTTAGAAGTGAATTCCGGTGATTGTAAATGAATTCCGGTGATTGTAAATGAATTCCGGTGATTGTAAATGAATTCCTGTTGAATTCCGGTGATTAGTCTACCCGTCGACGGCGATCAGTGGACAGAATTGATCGCGTGATTAGAGCAGATCAGTCCATTGTGCAAAGAGGTGAATAATAATATTTTGAACTATATTTATTCTTGTCTGCTAGTTTTTGGTTACTTCTAGCAGACATTGTCTGTTGTCTGCCGGTTATAGGTTGGGCTTCATTCATGTGATATAGTGCATAGAATTCCGCTATTTCTGTGATATATAAGATGCTATTCTTAATTTATATAATGCAATCACTCAAATATTATTTTTCTATGAATATTAATTGATTCATAGAAATACTTTATAATCTTTCAAATTTACAAAAAAGTCCCACTGCTAATCGAGGCCGATTGGGTTCAAAGTGTGCTGACTGCATACTCATAGCTACTAAGCTAGGCTGATTAGACTCTATACTATATACTAATAGTATATATACGCGGTATTGGTTGATGCATTTCAGTGTTTCTGGCACATATAGTATAATGTCCTTAATATACATAAAACACTCAAAAATCAATCGAAAAAATATCCCCAAGTCTCTTAAACATAAGAAAAAAGCGGACTGCTAATATAAGTGAGGTCAATTTATATACTTTATGTGGTATAGTGCGATGAATTCCGCTATTTCTGTGATATATCAGATACTATTCTTAGTTTATATAATACAATCACACAAATATTATATTTCGATGAAAAGTAATTCATAGAAATACTTTAAAATCTTTCAAAATTAAGAAACTGTCTCACTGCTAAGCGAGGCCGATTGTATACTTCATGTGGTATAATGCGATGAATTCCGCTATTTTTGTGATACATAAGGTACTATTCTTAAAAATATTTAAAACTAGATAATGTAAAGGCAATTTGCTGAAAATTTCAGTCAAATTGATCCACTATGAACCGAGAAATAAGCGGTAAGTGATCGAAAGTTCCGCATAGCCTCGGTCATTATTAATAAAGTCGGCTCGACAAAAATCATAGTCTCGATTATCCACTTAATCGTTAAATCGAGAAGGAAAGTTATGCAGCAAATCGGATAATAATCCAACAAATATCGCAGGCTAGCGTAGACATGGAGAGTTGATTATACATTAATCAATGTCTTAATTAATAGTTTATATAACATTTCAGGCCCATATAAAGACCTAGAATAGGCAGATTTACCTCTTGCATAATGCATGTTTAATTTATATAATACAATCACTCAAATATTTTTTTTTTTTATGAAAATTAATTCATAGAAATATTTTATAATCTTTCAAGATTAAGAAAAAGTCCCACTACTAAGCGGGGCCGTTTGTTTCAAAGTGTGCTGATTGCAGAGCGAGGCCGATTAGACTCTATACGTAGGGGTGATGATTTTCCGTGATCGCGGAAAAAACGCGGAAATCGCGGAATTGTCCACTCAAAACGGAATTTGAAATCTCACACGGAAAAAGACGGAAAAGCCGATATTTGCTGATACTAAACACAAACTCAAAATAATTTTGCAGTTATCCAAGTATTTTATCTTTTTATTCATAAAAATCGGAAATATTGAATGATATCGCGTGGTTTTGTTACTGTCTATTTTAGTATTTCGCTACTTTCATTTCATCATTTAGGAATCATAATTTTAATCGAAACGAAAACCCGTCTTTCATGTATCCCATTATAAAATTACTCTGTAGTTTAACTTGAATTAAACATTGTAATGTATATATATGTCTTTAAAAAAACTTCTGTCACTTCATAAAAGTAAAAATCGTTTCATTTACTTCTTATTTTACTGCCGGGCTCGTGACTCGTGTTTATCCGCATTAACCACGTGACATCAGAAATATACCGTAGCCTTGTGAATCCAGCCCTTATTCTCGAAGAAACGGTAGTAACTACGAAGATGTCTGGATAAATCGCGACTACACCTAGCAGCTGAGAAACATGACTTCGTCTGCTAAAAAGATGAAACGAGCTCACAAGATGTAATTTTCTGTTATTTAATTCGGGAAACAGGTTTAAAGAATAACTAGTCATTGAACATTACAAGTCATTCACAATTCAACATTTGTTATCATTGGTTTAAAATGATCCGTTTTGTAATAAAAGGCATTTTAAGATGTTTTATTCATTTATTCATAAAATAACATTTTATCTCGAAAAAACGGAATATGGTCAGCTCTGAAACGGAAAATAACGGAATTAAAAATACTTAAAACGGAATTTGCTATTTTCTGAAACGGAAAATCATCACCCCTATATACGCGGTATTGGATGATAATAATCCAACAAATATCGCAGGCTAGTGTAGACATGGAGAGTTGATTATAGTCTGGATACGTTAATCAATGTCTAATTAATAGACCTGAAGAAAGTCCTAGAATAGGCAGATTTAGCTCTTGCATAATGCATGTTTAATTTATATCATACATAGAAATATTTTATAACCTTTCAAAATTAAGGAAAAGTCCCAGCGAGGCCGATTAGGCTCTATTCGCGATATTGGATGATGCATTCCGTTTTTCTGAGATATATAAGATAGTGTGCTTAATATACGTAACACATTAGAAAGAAATATCATTATTTTATGGAAATCAATTGAAAAATATCCCCAAATCTTTTAAACGTAAGAAAAGGGCTGACTGCTAAGCGAGGTCGGTTGTATACTTCATGTGGACATATATTATCGTCGCCCCTGTCCGTCCGTCCACAATTGTTTGTGAACACTCTACAGGTCACAATTTTTATCCGCTTTTTCAACGAAACTTGAAATATAGGTTTATCTCCCTAAGATCTCGGTTCCTTTCGATATTGGCATGTATCGTACTGTAACTACATGGATTATGGCACCTGATTGTACGAAAAATCACGTCTTTAGCTTGTGAACACTGTAGAGGTCACAATTTTTATCCGATTTGGTTTAAACTTGAAATGTATGTTTATAACTTTCTGAATTATGGCCCCTGATTGTACGAAAAATCGCGTTTTTAGCTTGTGGAACCCATAGAGGTCACAATTTTTATCCGATTTTAAAAAAAACCGTTACAATATATCACCGTTACACCCTAAGGATGGTTGAGTTCGAATTTCTAAAAATCGGACCGAAACTGACAGACAAAATGGCCGCCCCTCGTTCGCAAATAGTGTCACAATATTGTGTATCAGGGTTGTGGAACCTCTGGATGTCACAATTTTCATCTGATTTTGATGAAACTTGAAATGCATGTTTATAACCCTCAATAATCGCGCATATCGGATCGTAACTTCCTGAATTATGGCCTCTGATTGTACGCAAAACCGCGTTTTTAGCTTGTGGTCCCTCTAGAGGTCACAATTATTATCCAATTTAAAAAAAGTTCGAATATATCACCATTACTCCCTAAGGGTGGTAGAGTTTGAATTTCATGAAAATGAGACCAAAAATGTTGGACAAAAAGGCCGCCCCATGTATGCAAATACATGTAGTGTAAACATCTGGTATATCAAAGTGGTGGACCCTCTAGAGGCCACAATTTTGATCCGATTTTGATGAAACTTAAAATGCAAGTTTATAACCCAAAGATCTCGGTCCCTTTCATTATTTGCGCATATCAGACCGTAACTTCCTGAATTATGGCCTCTGATTGTACGCAAAATCGGGTTTTTAGCTTGTGGTCCCTCTAGAGGTCACAATTATTATCCGATTTAAAAAAACGTTCAAATATATCACTGTTACACCCTAAGGGTGGTTGAGTTTGAATTTCATGAAAATGAGACCAAAACTGTTGGACAAAAAGGCCGCCCCATGTACTCAAATAGTGTAAACATCTGGTATATCAAAGTGGTGGACCCTCTAAGAGGCCACAATTTTGATCCAATTTTGATGAAACTTGAAATGCAAGTTTATAACCCAAAGATCTCGGTCCCTTTCATTATTCGCGCATATCGGACCGTAACTTCCTGAATTATGGCCTCTGATTGTAAGCAAAATCGCGTTTTCAACTTGTGATTCGCGCATATCGGACCGTAACTTCCTGAATTATGGCCTCTGATTGTAAGCAAAATCGCGTTTTCAGCTTGTGGTCCCGCTAGAGGTCACAATTTTTATTCGATTTAAAAAAAAACGTTTGAATATATCACCGTTACACCGTAATGTTTGTAGAGTTCGAATTTCGTGAAAATCGGGCCAAAACTGTCGGACCAAATGGCCACCCCTCGTACGCAAATAGTTTAAACATCTGGTAAAAATCAATGTAGTGGACCCTCTAAAGGTCACAATTTTGATCCGATTTCGATGAAACTTGAAATACATGTTTATAACCCAAAGATATTGGTTCCTTTCGATATTCGCGCATATCGGATCATAACTTCCTGAATTATGGCCATGGATTGAATAAAAAATACATCACCATTCCACCATAATGAAGGTTGAATTCGTATTTCGGGAAAATCAAAATGAAAGTACCCGACAAAATGGCCGCTCTTTGTACGCAAATTGTGTAGAAGTGTGTAATACGATGGTTGTGGACCCTCTAGAGGTCAAAATTTTATATCCGATTTTGATGAAACTTAAAACATATCTTTATATCCCAAAGATCTCTGTCCCTTTTTATATTTGCACTTTTCAGGCCATAACTTTCTGGATTATTGCCCCTGACTATACAAAAAATCACGTTTATTTTTAGCTTGTTCGCTATCCATCTCTTGCAAAATGTGGGCCTATCCTGCCTGGCAGCTGCTGGATGTGATATATAAGATACTATTCTTAGTTTATATAATACAACCACTCAGATATTATTTTTCTATGAAAATTAATTCATAGCAATACTTTATAATCTTTCAAAATTAAGAAACAATCTCACTGCTAAGCGAGACCGATTGTATACTTCATGCATAGTGAGGCCGATTGGGTTCAAAGTGTGCTGACTGCATAGCAAGGCCGATTAGACTCTATACGCGGTATTGGATGATGCATTTTCGTATTTCTGGGATATATAAGATGTGTGCTTAATACACGTAACACATTAGAAAGAAATATCATTATTTTATGAAAATCAATTTAAAAAATATCCCCAAATCTTTTAAGTGCACATAAGATGGGCTTGGGAACTTTTCGATACGTGTAGCCAATGGTTACTATATCAACTTTACGGCAAGTTCACATCAATCTGATTGAAATTAATTCAGTTATCTTCACTCAAAGTCTTAAAAATAGACCTCCCGTAAAAACGACTTTGCCAATTATTGAAAACACTATAGTCTTAATCCCCCCAGACGCCAGTGACATTACAGTGACCGAATGCATATTCGAAATGTTTATTCCTTAATTACATATATACCGCCTGACTGATTCCTTAATCCCCCTATTAAATAAAACAATTGACTACGGAATAATTTGTTTTGTAATTCATTTTTATGAATTTAGTTCTTCATCCCTGAAGAAGTTAGTATTTTTTTGGACGAAACGTTGGATAAAACGATGGTTTTTTGATATTGTATTCTATTAATTATTTTATATCACATGTAAATGTGGTCGTATATTGCCGTCGGTCTGTCCGTCCATCGTCCACAATTTCTTGTGAACACTCTACAGACTACATTTATCATCTGTTTTAAAATTGATATATGTTGTTTGCATTAGTGAGAACCCTATTTAATTTCAATAACTTCCGTTAATTTCTTCTGGAGTTATGGCCCTCGTTTCACTTTCTTGCACCTTGTGAACGCTCTAACAACAAAAATTATCATCCGATCTGTATGAAATTTATATGCATCATTTAAATTAGTAAAACAAAGAAGCGTATTGAATTTCAGCAATTTCTGTTAATTACATCTAAAGTTATGGCCCTTGTTTCACTTTGTTGAATGTTGTGAACGCTTTAATGACAACAGTTATCATCCGATCTGTTTGAAATTGATATGCATCATTTAAATTAGTGAAACGAAGAAGCCTATTGAATTTCAACAATTTCCGTTAATTACGCTGTGAGTTATGGCCCTTGTTTCACTTTGTTGTACCTTGTAAATGCTCTAACGACAAAAGTTATTATCCGATCTGTATGAAATTTATATGCATCATTTAAATTAGCCAAACAAAGAAGCCTATTGAATTTCAGCAATTTCTGTTAATTACATCTAGAGTTATGGTTCTTGTTTCACTTTGTTGAATCTTGTGAACGCTCTAATGACAACAGTTATCATCCGATCTGCTTGAAATTGATATGCATCATTTAAATTAGTGAAAAGAAGACGGCTAATGAATTTCAGCAATTTCCGTTAATTACGCCAGGAGTTATGGCCCTTGTTTCACTTTGTTGTACCTTGTGAATGCTCTAGCAACAAAAGTTATTACCCGATCAGTATGAAATTTATATGCATCATTTAAATTAGTAAAACAAAGAAGCGTATTGAATTTCAGCAATTTCCAATAATTACATCAAGAGTTATGGCCCTTGTTTCACTTTGTTGAATCTTGTGAATACTCTAATGACAACAGTTATCGTTCGATCTGTTTGAATTTGATATGCATCATTTAAATTAGTGCAACGAAGAAGCCCTTGTTTTGTTGCCTGGCAACCTATCTTAATTTTTAAGTTCCTGGATTCATGGCCCCTGACTACAAAAAATCCCATTATTTTTTTTTAGCTCATTCTCTGTCCATGTCTTGCAAAATGTGGTTGTATCTTGTATGGCAACCGATTGTTTCAATTATGGTTCCTAAATTGGGAGTTTAGGGGTTGTCACATAATATGTTGCCACCATGCAGCTCTGGGTGGCGGTAGACATAGGCGTACGGTGGTTGTTGGTGCCCAAAAAATGTAGTTAGGTTCTTAGTATGTTACATAATAATAATAATAATAATAACTAGACCATCCAGCACCACTGAACCGGCTTTCAGGAATCAGACAGGAAGTTTGTCATACAATAGCTCATTCATCGAGCTACCAAACGATACTTTAGATGTTTTGATGTGGTCACACCCGACGGTGAAATCACGATTTTTGCAAGAGCACTGATTTTTACTGGTTTTTTTTTAAAATATCGAATATTTTTTCGACTACTTACGGATCATTGTCGGGATAGATTTAACACGTTGTATGGGAATTTAACTTCCTGTACCAGAAGTTTCAGAAAGATCCATTGGAAAAGAAAGGAAAGTCAGAAGATTTTTAACGATATTTAGCAATGGCGTCTCAAAATGCTCCAAAACGGAAAATACTAGATTTTCGGCGTATTATAATTGATTTTCTAGCCATCTAAATCGTATCATTCAGATGTCATATGATAGTCCATTAATGGGGCTATCCAGCGATACTTTAGTTCTTTTGGTCTGCTAACATCTGATGGAGAAATCAAGTTTTTCGCAAGAGCGCTATTTTCTTAAACCTTTTTTTGCATTCTTCCGGTATGGAGATTATTGTCGGGATAGTTTTAATAACCATATTGGCTTATCAAATAGCCACAGGGCTATGTAATGATATATTACATTGTATGATCAGATAAAATGCCCCTGGGAAATCCCATGTTCAATAGTGCCAAAGATGCAAAAATGTCAATATATCGAAAATTAAATTTAAATATTTCAATACATATTATACATCGTTAGAATCGTAATTACGTCAGCTATCTGAATATGTAACTTTTTTGTAAAATTTTTCTAAAATTTGACGATTTTTCAACTTTTTTCGATTTTCAGTACGTTATTTTACCTATTCCAGAAATTTCAATGTCTTATTGGATGGATTCATGCATACGACAACCGGAGGGACTCTCGATGGGAAAAGTTTTAAAAAAAATCCTTGGAGCAGTTTTCCAGATACAGGCGTCCAAAAACGGTCCAAATCAGAAAATACCTGATTTTCAGCATGTCATATTTTGCTGCCCTCTCATAGGATTCGTGTGAAATGGGTATCATATGACAGTCGAATCCCCGGGCCACCCAACGATACCTTAATTTCTTTAATCCCTTGATATCGGGTGAAGAAATCACGTTTTTACCAAAAGCACCCATTTTTTGCGTTTTCTTCAAAATATCGGACAATTTTTCGACCACTTCCGGTTTAAGGATCCTTGTCGAAATAGCTTTATCAGTTGGATTTGGACAATAACTTCATCGTCCAGAAGTTTCAGAAACGTCGATTCGGCCGTAAAACGAAACTCGGGCTCACAAAATTGGCAGAAAATTCGAAAAAAATCGAAAAATAAAGTGTGATAACTCTGAATGAAAGTTATATTACTGAAACCAGTAGGTCAAATTTAAAAATTTTGAAAAATAACAAAAATTGTCTCTTAAATTTTTTTTTTCATTTTTCGAACGCTAGAAGTCAGTGACGAAGTTTCGAAATTTTCAACTGCTATCGTCCGAGAAAAGACTCAAGTACCCAAAAATGTAGGTCAAATTTGAAAATTTTGAAAAATAACAAAAATTGTCTCTTAAACAACATTTTTCATTTTTCGAACGCTAGAAGTCAGCGACGAAGTTTTGAAATTTCAAAATTTTCAACTGCTATCGTCCAAGAAAAGACTCAGGGTTTCTGAAAATGTCATTTGTATGACAAAAGGTACAGAATTGACGAAGCTACGGCCGTTTTTTAATTTTTATGCCGAAAATCTAGTATTTTCCGTTTTGGAGCATTTTGAGACGCCATTTTCTCGAAAACGAAAACTACGATTTTTCTTAAACTTCTTTTCGCAACATCGCCATTTTTTTTTTATTTTTTAGGTTTTTTTTCTCAAAATGTCGGATAATTTTTCGACTACTTCCGGTTTTTGGATCATTGTCGGGATTTTTCTTAAACTTTTTTTCGCAACATCGCCATTTTTTTTACTTTTTACGTTTTTTTTCTCAAAATATCGGAAATATTTTCGACTACTTCCGGTTTTTGGATCATTGTCGGGATAGCTTTAACAAGTTGTTTGGTTACCTTACCTTCTGTACAAGAAGTTCCAGGATAATCCATTCAGCTGGTTTCCAAAGAAAGAAAATTAGAAGATCATTTTCATTAATTTAAGGATTTTTCAACTTTTTTCCAAGATTCAGGTTCATTTTGGACCACTTATATTATTTCAATGCTTTTATTTTTGGACTCACGCCATAGTCCACTGAGTAAAAAAAGTTTAAGAAAAACTAAGTTTTCGTTTTCGAGAAAATGGCGTCTCAAAATGCTCCAAAACGGAAAATACTAGATTTTCGGCGTACCATAATTTATTTTCTAGCCATCTAAATCGTATCATTAAGATGTCATATGATAGTCCATTAATGGGGCTATCCAGCGACACTTTAGTTCTTTGGGTCCGCTAAGATCTGATGGAGAAATCAAGTTTTTCGCACGAGCGCAATTTTTTTTAACCTTTTTCTTCATTTTTTGAATACGTCCAGTATGGAGATTATTGTCAAGATAGTTTTAATAGCCAATTTGGGCAAATAGATAGCCACAGGGCTCTGTAATGATATATTATATTATCTGATCAGATAAAATGGCCCTGAGAAATCCTATGTTCAAAAGTGCCAAAAATTCAAAAATGTCAAAATATCGAAAATTAAATTTCAATAACTCAATACATATTATACATCTTTAGAATCTGAATGTGTAACCTTTCGTAAAAATCTGATTAAATAATAAAATAATATAGCATTTTCCAAAATTTTACGATTTTTTGACTTTTTTCGATTTTCAGTCCCTTTTTTTTTTTATCCTATTCCAGACATTTCAAAGCCTTATTTGATGTTTTCATGCACAAGACTACCGAAAGGACTCTCGATAGAGAAATTAAAAAAAAAATTGTATGTTAAGGTTTTGAAGTAAAGGCGTCTAAAAACGCTCCAAATCAGAAAATACTTGATTTTCAGCTTGTCATATTTTGCTGCTTGGTCATAGTATCCGTATAAATTGGGCATCATACGACAGCCCATTCCTCGGGCCACTCAACGAAAGCTTAATTCGTTTAATCCATTGATACTGGACGGAGAAATCGAGTTTTTCCCCAAAACACCCATTTTTGCGTTTTTTTCGAAATATCTATCATTATTTCGACTACTTCCGCTTTCCGGATCGTTTTTAAAATTGCTTTATGCAGCGGTCTGACTATATAGCTTTATGTTCCAGGAATTTCAGAACTATCGATTTATCCTTTCCAAAAAATATAAGGGTTGGGAAATGGGCAGAAAATTCGAAAAAAATCGAAAAATAAAGGGCGATAACTCAGAATGAAACTTACATTTCTGGTATCGGATTGTCTTCAGGTATCCAAAAATGTAGGTCAAATTTGAAAATTTTGAAAAATAAAAAAAATAGTCTCTTAAACAAAATTTTTCAATTTTCGAACGCTAGAAGTCAGCGACGAAGTTTCGAAATTTCGAAATTTTCAACTGCTATCGTCCGAGAAAAGACTCAGGGTTTCTGAAAATGTCATTTGTATGAAAATAGGTACAGAATTGACGAAGCTACGGCCGTTTTTTTAATTTTTATGCACCGCACGAAATTCGGCCACTTCCGGTCTGCGCAGAAGTTTTAAAATTGTTTTTAGGAGTAGCCACCACCTTGTTTCCCAATAGAAAGTTGGTTCCAGATCGATATCTGTTTCCGATCATGGAGAAATAGGCTCCCCCGGAAAAAAAAAATAATAATAACTAGACCTGCAAGCAGCACTAAACCGGCTTTCAGGAATCAGACAGGAAGTTTGTCATACAATAGCCCATTCATCGAGCTACCAAACGATACTTTAGATGTTTTGATGCGGTCACACCCGACGGTGAAATCACGATTTTTGCAAGAGCACCGATTTTTACTGGGTTTTTTTAAATATCGAATATTTTTTCGACTACTTCCGGTTTATGGATCATTGTCGGAATAGATTTCACACATTGTATGGGAACTTAATTTCCTGTACCAGAAGTTTCAGAAAGATCCATTGGACAGTTTTTAAAAGAAAGGAAAATTAGAAGATATTTAACAATATTTAGCAAATAATTGGTAGTCTGATGCCAATGTCTTATCTCCCTTATACCATTAGACCAGTAGAAAAAGATACAACGATTTTTAAACTTTTTTCAAAGATTGTGGCCTTCTTTGGACCATTCATACTATATTGAGGCTTTTAAATTTGGATTCACACCCTAAACCACCGTTAGGACTCTATGTAACAGAAGTTTAAGAAAAGAAATAAGAGAAGTTTTCGAGATGAAAGCATCTGAATAGCCCCAAGACCGGGACAAGACCGAGATATGGAAGAAACGATTCATTTATACTATATTGAGGCTTTTAAATTTGGATTCACACACTAGACCACCGTTAGGACTGTAATAAACAGAAGTTTAAGAAAGGAAAAAAGAGAAGTTTTCGGGATGAAAGTATCTGAATAGCCCCCAAAAATGAAAATACTAGATTCGCAGCGTCCCATTATATATTGGCTAACCGGCGAATTTTTACCATTTAGATGTCATACGATCATCCATTGTTCGGGCTATTAAATGACACTTTAGTTGTTTTGAAATCTTACGTAGTAATCACTTTTTTTGCAAGATCAACATTTTTTTCCTTCTTTTTTTTTCTCAAAATATCGGATATTTTTTCGACTACTTCCGGTTTTTGGATCATTGTCGGGATAATTTTAACAAGTTGTTTGGTTACCTAACCTTCTGTACAAGAAGTTTCAGAAAAATCCATACAACTGTTTTCCAAAGAAAGAAAAATGGTAGAGTATTTTCAGTAATTTAAGGATTTTTCAACTTTTTTCCAAGATTGAGGCTCTTTTTGGACACCTTATATTATTTCAATGCTTTTATTTTTGGACTCACGCCATAATCCACCGATAGTACTCTGAGTAAAAAAAGTTTAAGAAAAATCGTAGTTTTCGTTTTCGAGAAAATGGCGTCTTAAAATGCTCCAAAACGGAAAATACTAGGTTTTCGGCGTACCATATTTTATTTTCTAGCCATCTAAATCGTATCATTCAGATGTCATATGATAGTCCATTAATGGGGCTATCCAGCGACACTTTAGTTGTTTTGATCCGCTAACATCTGATGGAGAAATCAAGTTTTTCGCAAGAGTGCTATTTTTTTTAACCCTTTTTCTTCATTTTTTTAATACTTCCGGTATGGAGATTATTGTCGGGATAGTTTTAATAACCGGATTGGCTTATCAAATAGCCACAGGGCTATGTAATGATATATTACATTGTCTGGTCAGATAAAATGCCCCTGGAAAATCCTATGTTCAATAGGGGCAAAAATGTCAATATATCGAAAATTAAATTTAAATATTTCAATAAATATTATACATCGTTAGAATTGTAATTAGGTCAGCTATCTGAATGTGTAACTTATTTGTAAAAATTTGTTTAAATAATAAAGTAATAGAGCATTTTCCAAAATTTCACGATTTTTCAACTTTTTTCGATTTTCAGTACGTTATTTTACCTATTCCAGAAATTTCAATGTCTTATTGGATGGATTCATGCACAAGACTACCGGAGGGACTCTCGATGGGAAAAGTTTAAAAAAAATCTTTGGAGCAGTTTTCCAGATACAGGCGTCCAAAAACGGTCCAAATCAGAAAATACCTGATTTTCAGCATATGTCATATTTTGCTGCCCTATTTTACCTATTCCAGACATTTCAATGTCTTATTGGATGGATTCATGCACAAGACTACCGGAGGGACTCTCGATAGGGAAAGTTTTAGAAAAATCCTTGGAGCAGTTTTCGAGATACAGACGTCCAAAAACGCTCCAAATCAGAAAATACTTGATTTTCAGCATGCCATATTTTGCTGCCTGTTCATAGTATTCGTATAAATCGGGCATCATACAACAGTCCATTCCCGGAGCCACTCATCGATACCTTAATTTGTTATATCCGTTGATATCGGACGGAGAAATCGCGTTTTTCTGAAAAGCACTCATTTTTTTACGTTTTTTTTCAAAATTCCCGACATTATTTCGACTACTTCCTGTTTACGGATCGTTGTTGAAATTGTTTTACAAAACAGAATGGCCATATGGCTTTATGTTTGAGGACTTTCAGAAACATCAATTATTCCTTTCAAAAAAAATATAAGAGTTTGGGAATGGGCCCAAAATTCGAAAAATAAAAGGCGATAACTCGGAATGAAACTTATAACTGGGATTGGATGGTCTTCAGGTATCCAAAAATGTAGGTCAAATTTGAAAAAAAAATTTCGGAATCGGAAAGACTTCAGGTATCCAAAAATGTAGGTCAAATTTGAAAAATAACAAAAATGTCTCGTAAACTACGTTTTTTCAATTTTCGAACGACAGAAGTCCAGGACGAATTTTCGAAATTGAAAAATGTGAGATAGCCATTGTCTCGGAAAAAAATCAGGGTTTCTGAAAATGTCATTTGTTTGAAAATAGGTAAAGAATTGACGAAACCACGGCCAATTTTCAATATCGCGAAAAAGTACTAAGTTCGGTCACTTCCGGTATGCGCAGAAGTTTCAAAATTGTTTTAAGGAGTAGCCACCACCTGGTTTTCCAATAGAATATTTGGTTCCAGATCGATATCTGTTTTCGATCATGGAGAAATAGGCTCCCGGGATAAATAATAATAATAACTAGACCTGCAAGCAGCACTGAACCGGCTTTCAGTGGAAGAGCACCGATTTTTTTTACTTTTTTTTTTTTTTTAAATATCGAATATTTATTTGACTACTTCCTGTTTACGGATCATTATCGGGATAGATTTAACAAGTGGTATGGGAACTTAATTTCCTTTACCAGAAGTTTCAGAAAGATCCATTGGACAGTTTTACCTCCCTTATACCATTAGAAGCAGATTTACAGATATAACGATTTTTCGACTTCTTTTCAAAGATTGTGGCCCTTTTGGACCATTTATACTATATTGAGGCTTTTAAATTTGGATTCACACCATAGACCACCGTTAGGACTGTAAGTAACAGAAGTTTAAGAAAGGAAATAAGAGAAGTTTTCGAAATAAAAGCGTCTGAATAGGCTCTAAAAAGGAAAATAATAGATTTTCAGCGTTCCATTATATATTGCCTAACCCGCGAATTTTTAAAATTTAGATCTCATAACATTGTCCATTGTTCGAACTATCCAATGACACTTTAGTTGTTTTGATTCGGTGAAATCTGGCGTAGTAATCACTTTTTTCGCAAGATCTCCATTTTTTTAATTTTTACGGTTTTTTTTCTCAAAAAATCCGAATTTTTTTCGACTACTTCCGTTTTTTTGATCATTGTCTTGATAGCTTTAACAAGTTGTTTGGTTACCTTATCTTCTGTACAAGAAGTTTCAGAATAATCCATTCAGCTGTTTTCCAAAGAAAGAAAATTAGAAGATCATTTTCAGTAATCTAAGGATTTTTCAACTTTTTTCCAAGATTGAGGCTCTTTTTGGACAACTTATGTTATTTCAATGTTTTTATTGTTGGACTCACGCCATAGCCCACCCATAGGACTCTGCGTTAAAAAAGTTTCAGAAAAATCGGAGTTGTCGTTTTCGAGAAAAAGACGTCTAAAAAGGCTCCAAAAACGGAAAATACTAGATTTTCGGCGTACCACAATTTATTTTCTAACCATCGAAATCGTACCATTGAGATGCCATATAATAGTCCATTAATGGGGCTATCCAAAGACACTTTACTTCTTTTGGTCCGGTAATATCTGACCGAGAAATCCAGCTTTTCGCAAGAGCGACAATTTTTTAACCTTTTTTTTTCATTTTTTGAATACTTCTGGTATGGAGATTATTGTCGGAATAGTTTTAATAACCAGTTTGGGCAATTAAATAGCGACAGGGCTCTGTAATGATATATTACATTATCTGATCAGATAAAATGACCCTGAGAAATCCTATGTTCAAAGGTGCCAAAAATTCAAAAATGTCAAAATATCGAAAATTAAATTTCAATAACTCAATACATATTATACATCGTTTACTATGGTAATTAGATCAGCTATCCGAATCTGTAATCTTTTTGTAAAAATTTGTTTAAATAATAAAGTAATAGAGCATTTTGCAAAATTTCACGATTTTTCGACTTTTTTCGATTTTCAGTCCCTTTTTTATCGTATTCTAGACATTTCAAAGTCTTATTGGATGGCATAATTCACAAGACTATCGAATGGACTCTCGATAGAGAAAGTTAAAAAAAAAAGTTGCGGTTAAGATTTCGAGATACAGGCGTCCAAAAACGCTCCAAATCAGAAAATACTTGATTTTCAGCTTGTCATATTTTGCTGCTTGGTTATAGTATCCGTATAAATTGGGCATCATACGACAGTCCATTCCTCGGGCCACTCAACGAAAGCTTAATTCGTTTAATCCATTGATATTGGACGGAGAAATCGAGTTTTTCCCCCCAAACACCCATTTTTTGCTTTTTTTCCGAAATATCTATCATTTTTTCGACTACTTCCGGTTTCCGGATTGTTTTTGAAATTGCTTTATGCAGCGGTCTGACTATATAGCTTTATGTTCCAGGACTTTCAGAACTATCGATTTATCCTTTCCAAAAAATATAAGGGTTGGGAAATGGGCAGAAAATTCGAAAAAAATCGAAAAATAAAGGGCGATAACTCGGAATGAAACTTATATTTCTGGAATCGGATGGTCTTCAGGTATCCAAAAATGTAGGTCAAATTTGAAAATTTTGAAAAATAACAAAAATTGTCTTTAAAACAAAATTTTTCATTTTTCGAACGCTAGAAGTCAGCGACGAAGTTTCGAAATTTCAAAATTTTCAACTGCTATCGTCCGAGAAAAGACTCAGGGTTTCTGAAAATGTCATTTGTATGAAAATAGGTACAGAATTGACGAAGCTACGGCCGTTTTTTAATTTTTATACACCGCACGAAATTCGGCCACTTCCGGTCGACGCACAAGTTTCAAAAATAGTTTATCAAGTAGCCACCACATGGTTTCCGATAGGAAATTAGGTCCCATATCGGTATCTGTTACAGGCACTGAGAAATAGGCTATGGCGAAAAAAAAAAATAATAACTAGACCGGCAAGCAGCACTGAACCGGCTTTCAGGAATCAGACAGGAAGTGTGTCATACAATAGCTCATTTATCGAGCTACCAAACGATACTTTAGATGTTTTGATCCGGTCACACCCGACGGTGAAATCCCGATTGTTGCAAGAGCACCGATTTTTTTTACCGTCTTTTTTTAAAAATATTTATTTGACTACTTCCTGTTTACGGATCATTATCGGGATAGATTTAACAAGTGGTGTGGGAACTTAATTTACTGTACCAGAAGTTTCAGAAAGATCCATTGGACAGTTTTACCTCCCTTATACCATTAGAAGCAGATTTACAGATATAACGATTTTTCGACTTCTTTTCAAAGATTGTGGCCCTTTTGGACGATTTATACTATATTGAGGCCTTTAAATTTGGTTTCACACCATAGACCACCGTTAGGACTCTAAGTAACAGAAGTTTAAGAAAGGAAATAAGAGAAGTTTTTGAAATAAAAGCGTCTGAATAGGCTCCAAAAAGGAAAATAATAGATTTTCAGCGTTCCATTATATATTGCCTAACCCGCGAATTTTTTTTTTTAAATATCGAATATTTATTTGACTACTTCCTGTTTACGGATCATTATCGGGATAGATTTAACAAGTGGTGTGGGTACTTAATTTCCTGTACCAGAAGTTTCAGAAAGATCCATTGGACAGTTTTACCTCCCTTATACCATTAGAAGCAGATTTACAGATATAACGATTTTTCGACTTCTTTTCAAAGATTGTGGCCCTTTTGGACCATTTATAATATATTGAGGCTTTTAAATTTGGATTCACACCATAGACCACCGTTAGAACTCTAATTAACAGAAGTTTAAGAAAGGAAATAAGAGAAGTTTTCGAAATAAAAGCGTCTGAATAGGCTCTGAACAGGAAAATAATAGATTTTCAGCCTTCCATTATATATTGCCTAACCCGCGAATTTTTACCATTTAGATCTCATAAAATTGTCCATTGTTCGAACTATCCTATGACACTTTAGTTGTTTTGATTCGGTGAAATCTGGCGTAGTAATCACTTTTTTCGCAAGATCTCCATTTTTTAAATATTTACGAGTTTTTTTTCTCAAAATATCCGAAACTTTTTCGACTACTTCCGTTTTTGGGATCATTGTCTGGATAGCTGTAACAAGTTGTTTGGTTACCTTACCTTCTGTACAAGAAGTTTCAGAATAATCCATTCAGCTGTTTTCCAAAGAAAGAAAATTAGAAGATCATTTTCAGTAATCTAAGGATTTTTCAACTTTTTTCCAAGATTGAGGCTCTTTTTGGACAACTTATGTTATTTCAATGCTTTTATTGTTGGGCTCACGCCATAGCCCACCCATAGGACTCTGCGTTAAAAAAGTTTCAGAAATATCAAAGTTGTCTTTTTTGAGAAAAAGACATCTAAAAAGGCTCCAAAAACGGAAAATACTAGATTTTCGGCGTACCACAATTTATTGTCTAACCATCGAAATCGTATAATTGAGATGCCATATAATAGTCCATTAATGGGGCTATCCAACAACACTTTACTTCTTTTGGTCCGGTAATATCTGACCGAGAAATCCAGCTTTTCGCAAGAGCGACAATTTTTTAACCTTTTTTTTTTCATTTTTTGAATACTTCCGGTATGGAGATTATTGTCGGAATAGTTTTAATAACCAGTTTCGGCAATTAAATAGCGGCAGGGCTCTGTAATGATATATTACATTATCTGATCAGATAAAATGACCCTGAGAAATCCTATGTTCAAAGGTGCCAAAAATGCAAAAATGTCAAAATATCGAAAATTAAATTTCAATAACTCAATACATATTATACATCGTTAGAATCCTAATTAGGTCAGCTATCCGAATCTGTAATCTTTTTGTAAAAAATTGTTTAAATAATAAAGTAATAGAGCATTTTGCAAAATTTCACGATTTTTCGACTTTTTTCGATTTTCAGTCCCTTTTTTATCATATTTCAGACATTTCAAAGTCTTATTGGATGGCATAATTCACAAGACTATCGAATGGACTCTCGATAGAGAAAGTTAAAAAAAAAGTTGCGGTTAAGATTTCGAGATACAGGCGTCCCAAAACGCCCCAAATCAGAAAATACTTGATTTTCAGCTTGTCATATTTTGCTGTTTGGTCATAGTATTCGTATAAATTGGGCATCATACGACAGTCCATTCCTTGGGCCACTCAACGAAAGCTTAATTCGTTTAATCCATTAATACTGGACAGAGAAATCGATTTTTTCCCCCAAAACACCCATTTTTTGCGTTTTTTTCGAAATATCTATCATTATTTCGACTACTTCCGGTTTACGGATCGTTGTTGAAATTGCTTTATGCAGCGGTCTGACAATATAGCTTTATGTTCCAGGACATTCAGAACCATCGATTTATTCTTTCCCAAAAATATAAGGGTTGGGCAATGGGCAGAAAATTCGAAAAATAAAGGGCGATAACTCGGAATGAAAATTATATTTCTGGAATCGGATGGTCTTCAGGTATCCAAAAATGTAGGTCAAATTTGAAAATTTTGAAAAATAACAAAAATTGTCTTTTAAACAAAATTTTTCATTTTTCGAACGCTAGAAGTCAGCGACGAAGTTTCGAAATTTCGAAATTTTCAACTGCTATCGTCCGAGAAAAGACCCAGGGTTTCTGAAAATGTCATTTGTATGAAAATAGGTACAGAATTGACGAAGTTACGGCCGTTTTTTAATTTTTATGCACCGCACGAAATTCGGCCACTTCGGTCTGCGCAGAAGTTTCGAAAATACTTTATCAAGTAGCCACCACCCAGTTTCCCGAGAGAAAATTGAACCCCAGATCGATATCTGTTTTCGGTCATGGAGAATTAGGCTCCCGCGGTAAATAATAATAATAATAACTAGACCTGCAAGCAGCACTGAACCGGCTTTCAGGAATCAGGCATGAAGTTTTTCATACAATAGCCCATTTATCGAGCTACCAAACGATACTTTAGATGTTTTGATCCGGTCACACCCGACGGTGAAATCCCGATTGTTGCAAGAGCACCGATTTTTTACTGTCTTTTTTTTAAAAAAAAAATATCGAATAATTTTTTGACTACCTACTGTTTACGGATCATTATCGGGATAGATTTAACAAGTGGTATGAGAACTTAACTTCCTGTACCAGAAGTTTCAGAAAGATCCATTGGACAGTTTTACCTCCCTTATACCATTAGAAGCAGATTTACAGATATAACAATTTTTATACTATATTGAGGCTTTTATATTTGGAATCACACCATAAACCACACCATAAACAGAAGTATAAGAAAGGAAATAAGAGAAGTTTTCGAGATAAAAGCGCCTGAATAGGGTCCAAAAAGGAAAATAATAGATTTTCAGCGTTTCATTATATATTGCCCAACCCGTGTGATAGAATACATAACTCTTATTTATTAAAAAGATATTTTAATACTGGACAACATATTTACAGGTACATAATAACATCATTTGGTTGGGTGAAGTTACGTCTAGCTATAGCTGCTTCCCCTCGGCCTCACAGGACCCCTCTGCCCGGTGTCGAGGGCAGACCCTCTCCCGAGGTCCGGGAGACCTCTCAGCCTCTCAGGCCTCTCTCTTCCCTGCCTGCTTGTAAACTAGGCTTTTTATATCGGTTAAGGCACGCCATAGTTAATACCATTAGTAATCAGAACAATGAAAAGTAATTATTAAGATTCACACATCTTAGCTCAAGACAAAAGGTGTCAATACGTGTTAAGCCTGAATCTTATATCATATAGACACTCCGAGTATACATGTTTGTACAATCCATTAAATCTTACATAATACTATTTCAACAACCTACACCTGATATAAATTAAATCTTACATATAATCTGTCACTTAATATATGTCTAAAATTGAGTTACAAATAAAATATGAATTAATAGTTCTGTTATGAATTAAGAATACAATATTGAAATTTAGATCCAATATGATATTGTATTACATTCCTCCCTTAACCACAATTTTAAAATAGTGGAATATATAAAATAATATATGAAACGATTTTAAAACAATAATAGATTAAAGCATAATACAATATTGAAATTTAGATCACAATAAAAGCAGATATTTTCAATGGTTAAAAAAAATGTTCAGTAGTCTACGGAGTAACGCCGGGGTAAATATAGTGTCGCAAAAGTTATATACAAGAAGCACAACATCGAAACTAAAGTATAAGTGTCACTGGTCCTAGATCCTAGATCAGTATATTCTATGAATAAAGGCACATCTACGTGGGAACACAGTACGCGGAAAAATCGCACACAAATGAATGTCATATAAATGATAAATGAAATACACGAACATTATCAAATTCACACGCGATCCAAATTAGGGAATCCACCATTTAAACATATATTTTCTACCATGTATGCATTAATAGTTCTGTTATGAATTAAGAATACAATATTGAAATTTAGATCCAATATGATATTGTATTACATTCCTCCCTTAACCACAATTTTAAAATAGTGGAATATATAAAATATATGAAACGATTTTAAAACAATAACAGATTAAAGCATAATACAATATTGAAATTTAGATCACAATAAAAGCAGATATTTTCAATGGTTAAAAAAAATGTTCAGTAGTCTACGGAGTAACGCCGGGGAAAAAGAGTGTCGCAAAAGTTATATACAAGAAGCACAACATCGAAACTAAAAATATTCACAAAAGTATAAGTGTCACTGGTCCTAGATCCTAGATCAATATATTCTATGAATAAAGGCACATCTACGTGGGAACACAGTACGCGGAAAAATCGTCACCCAAATGAATGTCATATAAATGATAAATGAAATACACGAACATTATCAAATTCACACGCGATCCAAATTAGGGAATCCACCATTTAAACATATATTTTCTACCATGTATGCATCACCATGTATGCACCTATTCTCCTCTATGTCAGCATAATTATATTTTCCACCATGTATGCATCACCATGGATGCATATTCTTCTTCATGTCGGCATAATTATATTTTCCACCATGTATGCATCACCATGTATGCATATATTCTTCATCATGTCAGCATATATTTCGTATGCTCTGCTTTGTTGAGGTATGGTGAATGGATAATTTCTCCATTCTCAAGCTCACTGCGGCTTGTGGCTTTTAGCCGTCACCATATTTATTGGCCGCTATTATTCTTCTCGGTTAGTCTTTTTCCTTTCCATACCGCCTGGCCAACGGTGCTTAATGACATGTCGTGTCATGAGAAATACTTTAACTGCCATCCGTGCCCAAGTTTTATCATCTGCTTATTATATTACGGAGTGAACTCAATTAACTTTTAATCAAATTAGTAAGTGGAACAGACTATTTTCAAATATTTACATGAGAATTGACATAAACCAAATTGAAAGTAGGAGGTCACATTTAACTAATCTTAAATAAGACATTTTGGAGAGAACCTATCAAAATTAACGGTGGTTTTATCTCTATAATTCTTAAACAAAAACACAAAACAATACATCACATTCGCTCTTAATTCCGAGCAAGACCCGCCTGGGGTGAAACCAATTCTGCCGTATAGGAATTTCACTTAAAAACTCTCCCGTAACATCTCGGGCTTCCCAATCGCATATTATTGGGGTTAACACAAATAAAATTTCTCTCTCACGTAACATATCGTGACATCCCGTAAATCCCGGGGTTAAACCAATCCCACCTTATAGGAATTGCACATAAACTCTTCCCGTAACACATCGGGCATTATTGGGGTTAACACAATTAAAATCTCTCCCGTAAAACTCGGGGCAAAATAAATATATAGACAAAACAACAACAACGAAAAAATAAGAGATTAAATCGTTTATACCGTGTGAATATTAATGAGTTATATTTCTCAATTAGGATACTCATAACTCGATTCCAGTTAATTAAACAATCATAAAACATTTCACTTCGAATTATAGGCATTTAATAGTTACTACTAATTTTAAGCCAAAATATGTGTTCAAAACAATTATAATTTACATATTATTTAAAAAAAAATCAACATAACTCATTGTAAAACAAAATAGATGTTTGTTTTAGTAATTTTCATACAAATAGTTGAGTACTGTTCCACTAATAGCAATATATCTAATTTTTGAATAAGATACAACAGATGAACGGTCATATTTCTTAATACTAGAAAATGGTTGAGTTACTACATAATGTTTAAGCGTTGAAGACAAACCGCTTATTTCGCCAGTTAAATTATTAAACATAACACTAATCATTACCCGTGGCCAAAGTTTGGATCAGAAAAAGACTTACCTCTTAATAAAATTCTTTTATCTTCTAGTGGTTAGGACTTCGAAAACGTTGATCTGGTCTACGGCGCCACTTAAGAGTATGTGATACAACCACAGGTTCAGGAATCACGGCACCACTTAAGAGTATGTGATATATCATAACCTCAGGTTCGTCAGTCACGGCACCACTTAAGAGTATGTGATAGAATACATAACTCTTATTTATTAAAAAGATATTTTAATACTGGACAACATATTTACAGGTACATAATAACATCATTTGGTTGGGTGAAGTTACGTCTAGCTATAGCTGCTTCCCCTCGGCCTCACAGGACCCCTCTGCCCGGTGTCGAGGGCAGACCCTCTCCCGAGGTCCGGGAGACCTCTCAGCCTCTACGGGCCTCTCTTGTCCCTCCTTTGTACCCTTCCCTGCCTGCTTGTAAACTAGGCTTTTTATATCGGTTAAGGCACGCCATAGTTAATACCATTAGTAATCAGAACAATGAAAAGTAATTATCAAGATTCACACATCTTGGCTCAAGACAAAAGGTGTCAATACGTGTTAAGCCTGAATCTTATATCATATATACACTCCGAGTATACATGTTTGTACAATCCATTAAATCTTACATAATACTATTTCAACAACCTACACCTGATATAAATTAAATCTTACAATTAATCTGTCACTTAATATATGTCTAAAATTGAGTTACAAATAAAATATGAATTAAGAATACAATATTGAAATTTAGATCCAATATGATATTGTATTACACCCGCGAATTTTTACCATTTAGATGTCATACGATTGTCCATTGTTCGGGCTCTCCAATGACACTTTAGTTGTTTTGATTCGGTGAAATCTTACGTAGTAATAACTTTTTTCGCAAGATCACCATTTTTTTCACTTTTTATGGGTTTTTTTTCTCAAAATATCGGATATTTTTTCGACTACTTCCGGTTTTTGGATCATTGTCGGGATAGTTTTAACAAGTTGTTTGGTTACCTAACCTTTTGTACAAGAAAGATCCATTCAGCTGTTCTCCAAAGAAAGAAAAATAGAAGAGCATTTTCAGTAATTTAAGGATTTTTCAACTTTTTTCCAAGATTGAGGCTCTTTTTGGACCACTTAAATTATTTTAATGTTTTTATTTTTGGACTCTCGCCATAGTCCACCGATAGGACTCTAAGTAAAAGAAGTTTAAGAAAAATCGTAGTTTTCGTTTTCGAGAAAATGGCGTCTCAAAATGCTCCAAAACGGAAAACACTAGATTTTTGGCGTACCATAATTTATTTTCTAGCCATCTAAATCGTATCATTCAGATGTCACATGATAGTCCATTAATGGGCTATCCAGCGATACTTTAGTTCTTTTGGTCTGCTAACATCTGATGGAGAAATCAAGTTTTTCGCAAGTGCGCTATTTTTTTAAACCTTTTTTCTTCATTATTTGCATACTTCCGGTATGGAGATTATTGTCGGGATAGTTTTAATAACCGGATTGGCTTATCAAATAGCCACAGGGCTATGTAATGATATATTACATTGTCTGATCAGATAAAATGCCCCTGGGAAATCTTATGTTAAATAGTGCCAAAAATGCAAAAATGTCAATATATCGAAAATTAAATTTAAATATACTATTCAAAAAAAGTAGGGGATATTTGATTTTTAAGTGTTATTAAAGTCACCTAATGAAACTGACGAAGAAACAAATGACAAAATGAAATGAAGTTCACATTCATCGATTTATTCCAAATGATCGTTAGACTAAGTAAGGCACAGACTGACCATTATAAGGGTAAAATGATACCCGGAGTCAAACAGAAAAGTTACCACAGCATCACAACCAAGTCAGTAACGGGTAAATCCTCCTCTGTTTGCCAAACAAGCATTGATCCGACGTGGCATACTCCTAATGAGACGTCTAAGGTCATTTTGGTCCAGATTGTCCCATTCCTGTTGCAACGCAGCAGCAAGTTCTTGGACATTGGCAGGACGTTGTTGACGTTGACGTAACCTCTGTCCAAGCATGTCCCAGACATGCTCGATGGTGGAGAGGTCGGGACTCAGTGCTGGCCAAGGTAATGTGGTGATGTTCTGTTGTTGGAGGTAACCTGTAACGATCCTGGCCCTGTGACATCTTGCGTTGTCATCCTGGAAGATGAAACGGCGGCCATGACGTCGTGCGAACGGCACAACATGGACTGCCAAGATGTTGTCCCGGTAGTACTGGCCTGTAACACGCCCTGCAACAACATGTAAAGCCGTTCTTCCAGCAACAGTGATGCCTCCCCACACCATAACAGAACCATCCCCAAATCGATCATGTCTTATGACGTTAACGTCTTGGAAGCGCTCGTTTCGACGACGCCACACCCTCCTACGTCTTTCCAAAAATTAACAGTGAACCTTGACTCATCTGAAAACATCACATTGCTCCAGCGTCGATTATCCCAGTGTTGACGATCCCTACACCAACGACGTCTTGCCTGAATGTGATGATCTCTCAAACAAGGGATCACGCGAGGACGTCGGGCGCGAAGGTGACCCCTATGCAGTCGATTCCGAATCGTCTGGCCACTCACTCTCACACCAGTGTTTGTTTGAAGACGAGCGCTGATCTGATTTGCAGTGATGACACGATCTCTCAAGGCCAAGGTACGGATAAATCGATCCTGGGCTTGAGTTGTCGCCCTTGGTCGACCTGAGCGTGGTCTGTCCTGTACAGATTGTGTATCACGGTATCTGGACCATAGCCTGCTTATGACAGACTGAGAAACATTCATCGTCCGCGCCACAACCGCCTGTGTTGTGCCGATCTGTAGCATGCCAAGGGCACGTAACCTTTCAATTTGTTTTCTGGTCACTAAAACAATTAAACTGATGTTTCCACCCTGGAATTCAATGCCACAATGACTGTAACATTCAAAGTCAGAGTCGTGCAAATCTTGGGTTGGACCCCCATGATGATCCCAAGCATCATCTGAATTCCATGCGGTAGCTATTGGTGCGTTTGGGCGTCACATGTAACTGGAAATGTTTCTTCTGTTAGGTTCTATAGTGACTTTTTTCGTAGTCATTTGCATATTTTAGTATTATGCCCCCAAAATCAAATATCCCCTACTTTTTTTGAATAGTATATTTCAATACATATAACAGTCAAATCCGCGGGCCACCCAACAATACCTTAATTTCTTTAATCCGTTGATATCGCGTGGAGAAGTCACGTTTTTCCCAAAAGCACCCATTTTTTGCGTTTTCTTCAAAATATCGGACAATTTTTCGACCACTTCCGGTTTAAGGATTCTTGTCAAAATAGTTTTATCAGTTGGTTTTGGACTATAACTTCAGTCTGAAAGCCTAATAATAATTTTAGTAATCTCAATAGGCTTTCAGACGAAAGTCGGAAAGCCTAATAATAATAATAATTTTAGTAATCTCAATAGACTTTCAGACGAAAGTCTGAAAGCCTAATAATAATAATAATAATTTTAGTAATCTCAATAGGCTTTCAGACGAAAGTCTGAAAGCTTAATAATAATTTTAGTAATCTCAATAGGCTGAAAGCCTAATAATAATCTTAACAGAAACAATAAGCTTTCATACGTAATACATATCAAAGCTTAATAACTAGATCTGCATAGCAGATATCAAAGCTTTCATATAAACTGCAAAGGGGGTTATTAGAATCTATGAATCAACAATCACTTTGACGGAAGATATTCTCTCGGCTAAAAAATCTTTCTTCTCTCAGCTACGAGAGACACGTAGAATTAAACCGGCCCAGAGCCGATCGTGTTGATAAGAAGTCGCTTATTTGACATTGACACATAACCGAAGGTGAATAGGCCTACCCGTCCAGTTAATACAATGGGCAATCTCACATCGGTCCACTAAAGATAGGCACATACTAGTCGCATCCTACTTCCCCAAGAGATTATAGTCCAAACCTTGACTCTCATACATATAAACCATTTTGTACTACATGTACATGTATTTCGTACTTATATCATATTAAACCCATCGGCCGCCATGCTGAATCACACAGTATTTAACGTTCTACATGTATATCCTAACATCTTTATGAAATCAACGACAAATCTAAACTTGGGCACTCCAACCATTTTTATTTTTATATCATTCAGTTTTTTTTTTAAATAAGTAATTCTATCACAAATTATAGTGAAGACTGGACCGGATAATGTGTATAGTACTAAAAGCAAACACATAAGGAAGAGGCGATAAGATCCCTTTGCATTTGGAATTTCAGAATTAATTAAAACCAAATTTAAATTCCGATAATCGGTTGGGTTTTTTTTTGCTGAAACTCCTTTTTTAAATCTGATCAAAATGGGAGTAAGTCACAGAGTCCGGGATGGTAATGGGCGTATTGTGTCCAAATTTCATGGTTTTCGGACAATCGGTGCCGGTGTCGTGGTGAAATTCCACTTTTTTCGCCCTTACAGAAGCCGTAAATGGCGGAAAAAAACGAACGGCAGGAACCGTGTGAAGAAAAAACGACCTGAACGAATGCAGGTATCGCCTTGAATTTCTCAGGGCACCTAGGTACCAGCGTGAAAAGTTCCTCTCCGGAATTTGGTAGTCATCGTACCTTTGGTTCCAGCGTGGCGCATGCGCGAAGTCAAAAGAAATTACTGTCGATTTTGGGATTTTGGGTATATTTCGGAGTGGTTTGGTATGTGACGGTGGATCGGGGACCCGGATTGATCTATTATAATAAGCGTTTAAGAATGAGCAAATTTTCGCTACCGGGGTTGATTTGCTCTGCCCAGGCAACGTTCCGTTGGGCCGATGGCCTTCAAATTTGCACGGGATGTACCTTGGGATTCAAGCTATCACATATTAAAAATAGAAGAGTCTGGAATTCCGAGAACGTTGAAAATAAATTCGAAAACCACCCCCACCGGTCAAAGTTTTTTTGCTTAAAAAATTGCCGTATTTTATCGAATTTTTATTGTTCTTGATATCTGAGCATTTTCTCCTTTTAATATGTGATAAATATCATCGCGGCGCAGCTAACCGCTAGAAATTCCAGAGATTTGGACCACCGGAAGGATGCCTCAGCAGTCAAAAAAGGTCAAAATAGGCAATTTCGTTTTCTAGTGTCGATACATCGTTGCGGTCATTTTAAAAAATTGTCTTTTAAGGATAATGTGTATAGTACTAATACCTATCACATATGGGAGAGGCGATAAAATCTCTTTGCATTTGCAATTTCAAAATTAATTAAAACCAATATTAAATTTTCGAAAATCGGTTTTTTGCTAAAACTCTTTTTTTTTAATGGTATCAAAATGGGAGTAAAGCACAGAGTCCGGGGTGGTAATGGGCGTATTGTGTCCAAATTTCATGGTTTTCGGACAATCGGTGCCGGTGTCACGGCGAAATTCCACTTTTTTACCCTCATGGACGCTTTACAGGCTAAATTTAGTATCCGATTGACTTTAAATTTATACACAGTGTTTAAGGTCATGAGATGAAGAAGCCAATTGATTTTCGGCGGTTTCCGATAATTACTGTCAGAGTTATGGCCCTTCATCACTTGTGGATGCTCTAGAGGCCAAAGTTAATGTCCGATTGACTTTAAATTTATACACAGTGGTTAAGGTCATGAGACGAAGATGCCTACAGTATTGATTTTCAGCGATATCTGATATTTACTGCCAGAGTTGTGGCCCCTGATCACTTCAAAATATCTTGTGGACGCTCTAGAGGCCAAAGTTAATATCCGATTGACTTTAAATTTATGCGCAGTGTTTAAGGTCATGACACGAAGATGCCTACAGTATTGATTTTCAGCGATATCTGATATTTATTGCCATTTCCGATAATTACCGTCAGAGTTATTGCCCTTGATCACTTTAAAAAATCTTGTGGGCGCTCTAGAGGCTAAATTCAATATCCGATTGACTTTAAATTTATACAGTGTATAAGGTCATGAGATGAAGAAGCCAATTGATTTTCAGCGATTTCCGATTGAATCCTTTGAAAATCACACCTAACTCTAAAACTAAAGGCGAGAAACGGGCCGGTTTACATTGAAGCACAACTAATTCCTGTCCTGCGTACTCTGTATATAATATACGGTTTTCTAAATATGCCTTGGATGGTACCCACAAGTCGACAATTTTTGTTTTGTATTTTTCCCATTTTGTTCATAAGGTAAATGTAATTTTTCAGATACCTGATGACATTTATACTTATTGTTTCAATAGATTCTAATAACCCCCTTTGTAGTTAATATCAAAGCTTTCATATCTGCTATGCAGATCTAGTAAAGTCTGAAAGCCTATTGAGATTACTAAAATTATTATTAGGCTTTCAGACTTTGAGATTACTAAAATTATTATTTCGTCTGAAAGCCTATTGAGATTACTAAAATTATTATTAGGGTTTCACACTGCGTAGCTTGTGTGAAACACTATTGTTTTTGTTAAGATTATTATTCTTCTTCTTCTTATTATTATTATTATTATTCCAAATTATTTTTGATTAGATCTCAGCAACTCCTTGTCGGATCGTTACGATTTCTTCGGTTTTACTGGAAAAGTGGGTGTGACTTAGAGGATAAAGCTATTTTGATCGTTCTGCGACAATGCGAAATGTCCGAAATCACCGAAGCTATCGTTTTTAGAAATATCGCAGTAATTTTAACAATAATCATTGGATTTTAACTTTCGATACAATTTGGCATAGCCGGACACAGGGCACATAGCTATGCTACTTTTGATTTTTGATTTTCGGCAAATCTTCACAGATATTAGGCGCCAAATTTCGAAAATTTAAATATTTACAAAAAACTTTTTTATTTATGAATATTTTTTAGTCGTGTTTTACACAAAATTAACGAGTCATCTGACTTGAGCAAAAATCTAAAAAAAATTTGTCTCCGTAATATTCCTTGGCCGCCATTGGCTAATTCAGTTTTTCAGTCCTAGATTAATTATTTATTGTTCGATTTGTATAAAACAAAGTTCATATACCCCGTTGTCTCAATTCCCATTTTTTTTGATCCCGATAGCGTTATCTGTCGGCACAGGAAGTGGCGTAATTTTGCCAAAAACTAATATTTTGACAGTTAGGTACCACTTTTCGAAAGCAAATATTATTTTTTTCAAATCTGGTATAACTGAAAGGGTGCGCCCTTTAAAGGCACAAAAAATGTTGTGCCCAGTTTTTTTAATTTCGATTCCGTTTTCGGGCTATTTCGATTAAAAGGTGAAAAAAGGTGTAAAATTAAGCTATTTACAACCCATCCAGCGTTTTCATATTTTAAAATATTACTTCGTAACTTTCATAAACTCGTTGCAATAATCTATATTGAGAGAATGGATGTGAAAATTAATTTGTAATATGCGCAGTTGCCGAGAAATGGTCAATTTTGCATGAGTCACTCTTTACGCTATTCTGCCTGTAAAAGAGTCAATTATTATTGGATTTTCATAAAAGTGACACCATTTGATGCATAATGTCAATTGTGACTAGTTCAACTCCATTTTACATTTTCAATGTCACCGGAAATGACGAAATTTGGACAAAAACTGTATTTATAGCCTTCGAAACAAATAATTCATTCAAATGAGTCGTATTTAGTGTTTGTTTAAGATTTTGATATTTGATTCTAATCAACTAAAAGAATGAACCCATACGATCATATAGATATCACAAAATGGTTTCTAACTTATTCAGTTGCGGAGAAATAGGCGATTTTCAACAGGTCACTTTTCAAGGTTTTTTGTCCACAAAAGTGTCAATTATTATTCGATTTTCATAAAATTTTCACTGTGTGATACCTAATGCCATTTACGATTTCATACAAGTAATTTAAGATTTTCACCGTAAGTAACGTCATTTTGGCAAAAACTGTATTTTTAGCCTTCAAAACAGATATTTTATTCAAATGAGTCTTATTTGTATTGTTTTTAAAATTATGATATTTGATTCCAATCAGCAAATAGATTGAACCCATACGATCATACAGATACCAGAAAATGGTTTCTAACTTGTACGGTTGCAGAGAAATAGGCGATTTTCTACAAGTCACTTTTCAAGGTTTTTGGTCTATAAAAGTGGCAATTGCTATTCGATTTACATAAAATTTTCACCATGTGATGCCTTATGTCATTTCTGATTTCATAAAACTAATTGAACATTTTCATTATCACCGGAAGTACAGTACACTTTCATGTAACAAATGTATAAAATGAATTGATATTGCTGGATTTTGTTGATTCGGCGTCCATTTTATTTGATGTGTGCAATGCTTATGTGGAAACCTGTTTAATGGTTTCATTGGTACCGGAAGTAACATGTTTAGGGTAAAGTGGCACAGGTGAAACCCGTCATTACTGCATCGCAGTTCTAGTTATTATTATTATTATTATCATTTACCGCGGGAGACTTTTTCTCCATGATCGAAAACAGATATCGACCTGGGGTTAAATTTTCTCTCGGGAAACCATGTGGTGGTTACTCGAAAAAGTATTTTTGGAACTTCTGCGCAGATCGGAGTGGCCGAATTTTGAATGGTAGCAATAAATCAAAAATCGGCCGTGGTTTCGCCAATTCTTTACCTATTTTAAAACAATTCACATTTTTGGAAACCCTGATTCTTTTCCGAGACAATGGCTATCTCACATTTTTCAATTTCGAACATTCATCTATGGCTTTTGTCGTTCGAAATTTGAAAATACGTTGTTTAGAAGACAATTTTTGTAATTTTTCAAAATTTTCAAATTTGACCTACATTTTTGGATATCTGAAGGCAATCAGATTCCAGGAATATAACTTTCATTCAGAGTTATCACCCTTTATTTTTCGAATTTTCTGCCCATTTTGTGTGCCCGAGTTTCGTTTTACGGCCGAATTGACGTTTCTGAAACTTATGGAACATGAAGTTATAGTCCAAAATCAACTGATAAACCGGAAGTGGTCGAAAAAATGTCCGATATTTTGAAGAAAACGCAAAAATTGGGTGCTTGTGGTAAAAACATGATTTCTTCACCCGATATCAACGGATTAAAGAAATTAAGGTATAGTTCATATGATACCCATTTCACGCGGATCCTATGAGAGGGCAGCAAAATATGACATTCTGAAAATCAGGTATTTTCTGATTTGGAGCGTTTTTGGACGCCTGTATCTCGAAAACTGCTCCAAGGATTTTTTAAAACTTTCCCTATCGAGAGTCCCTCCGGTAGTCTTGTGCATGAATCCTTCCAATAAGACATTAAAATTTCTGGAATAGGTAACATAACGTACTGAAAATCGAAAAAAGTTGAAAAATCGTGAAATTTTGGAAAATGCTCTATTACTTTATTATTTAAAAAAAATTTTACAAAAAAGTTACATATTATTATTCAGATAGCTGACGTAATTACGATTCTAACGATGTATAATATGTATTTAAATTTAATTTTCGATATATTGACATTTTTGCATTTTTGGCACTATTTAACATAGGATTTCCCAGGGGCATTTTATCTGATCAGACAATGTAATATATCATTACATAGCCCTGTGGCTATTTGATAAGCCAATCCGGTTATTAAAACTATCCCGACAATAATCTCCATACCGGAAGTATGCAAAAAATGAAGACAAAAGGTTTAAAAAAATAGCGCACTTGATTTCTCCATCAGATGTTAGCAGACCAAAAGAACTAAAGTATCGCTGGATAGCCCCATTAATGGACTATCATATGACATCTGAATGATACGATTTAGATGGCTAGAAAATAAATTATGGTACACCAAAAATCTAGTGTTTTCCGTTTTGGAGCATTTTGAAACGCCATTTTCTCGAGAACGAAATCTACGATTTTTCTTAAACTTCATTTACTTAGAGTCCTATCGGTGGACTATGGCGAGAGTCCAAAAATAAAAGCATTGAAATAATATAAGTGGTCCAAAAAGAGCCTCAATCTTGGAAAAAAGTTGAAAAATCCTTAAATTACTGAAAATGCTCTTCTATTTTTCTTTCTTTGGAGAACAGCTGAATGGATTTTTCTGAAACTTCTTGTACAGAAGGTTAGGTAACCAAACAACTTGTTAAAACTATCCCGAAAATGATCCAAAAACCGGAAGTAGTCGAAAAAATATCCGATATTTTGAGGAAAAAAACCCCATAAAAAGTGAAAAAAATGGTGATCTTGCGAAAAAAGTTATTACTACGTAAGATTTCACCAAATCAAAACAACTAAAGTGTCTTTGGAGAGCCCGAACAATGGACAATCGTATGAAATCTAAATGGTAAAAATTCGCGGGTTAGGCAATATATAATGAAACGCTGAAAATCTATTATTTTCCTTTTTGGACCCTATTCAGACGCTTTTATCTCGAAAACTTCTCTTTCCTTCTTATTTCCTTTCTTATACTTCTGTTACTTAGAGTCCTAACGGTGGTCTATGGTGTGATTCCAAATATAAAAGCCTCAATATAGTATAAATGGTCCAAAAGCGCCACAGTCTTTTAAAAAGTCGAAAAATCGTTATATCTGTAAATCTGCTTCTAATGGTATAATGTCCAATGGATCTTTCTGAAACTTCTGGTACAGGAAGTTAAGTTCCCATACCACTTGTTAAATCTATCCGGATAATGATCCGTAAACAGTGGGTAGTCAAAAAATTATTCGATATTTTTTTTTTTAAAAAAAGACAGTAAAAAATCGGTGCTCTTGCAACAATCGGGATATCACCGTCGGGTGTGACCGGATCAAAACATCTAAAGTATCGTTTGGTGGCTCGATAAATGGGCTATTGTATGACACACTTCCTGTCTGATTCCTGAAAGCCGGTTCAGTGCTGCTTGCAGGTCTAGTTATTATTATTATTATTATTTACCTCGGGAGCCTATTTCTCCATGATCGGAAATAGATATCGATCTGGAACCAAATTTTCTATCGGGAAACCATGTGGTGGCTACTTGATAAAGTATTTTTGAAACTTCTGCGCAGACCGGAAGTGGCCGAATTTTGAACGGTAGCAATTAATCAAAAAGCGGCCGTGGTTTCGCCAATTCTTTACCTATTTTAAAACAATTCACATTTTTGAAAACCCTAAATCTTTTCCGAGACAATGGCTATCTCACATTTTTGAATTTCAAACATTCATCTATGGCTTTTGTCGTTCGAAATCTGAAAATTTAAATTTTTACAAAAAACTTTTTTATTTATAAATATTTTTTAGTCGTGTTTTACACAAAATTAACAAGTCATCTGACTTGGGCAAAAATATGAAATTTTTTTGTCTCAGTAATTTTCCTTGGCCGCCATTGGCTAATTCAGTTTTTCAGTCCTAGATTAATTATTTATTGCTCGATTTGTATAAAACAAAGTTCATATACTCCGTTGTCTCAATTGTCATATTTTTTTGTTACCGATAGAGATATCTGTCGGCACCGGAAGTGGCTTAATTTTACCAAATACTACAATTTTGACAGGTACCATTTTTCGAAAGCAAATATTATTTTTTTTAAAAAAAACCCGATATAACTAAAAGAGTGTGGCCTTTAAAGGCGCACAAAATGTTGGGATCGTTTTTTTTAATTTCGATTTCATTTTCGAGCAAATTCGATTAAGAGGTGAAAAAAGGTGTAAAATTAACCTAATCACAACCCATTCAGGCTTTTCAGATTTTAAAATATTTCTACGTAACTTTTATAAACTTGTAGCTATAATCCATACGAAGAAAATGTATGTTAAAATTAGTTTGTAATATAAGCAGTTACCTAGAAATGGGCAATTTTGCATAAGTCACTGTTTTCGTTATTTTGCCTGTAAAATTGTCAATTATTATTGGATTTTCACAAAAGTGACACCATTTGATTCAAAAAGCAAGTATGCGTCGTATCAAATTGATTACAATTTAAAATTGACACCTGAAGTGACGCCATTTTGTCAAAAAATGCATTTTTAACTTTTAAAATCAATATTTTTTTCAACCAAGAATTATTTAATATGTATTAATAATTTTAACTTTTGGTTTACATTCACATATTAATAAAATTCATAAGGTCATATAGATTTCACAAAATTGTTTCTAACTTGTTCAGTTGCGGAAAAATAGGCGATTTTCAACAGGTCACTTTTCAAGGTTTTTGGTCCATAAAAGTGTCAATTATTATTCGATTTTCATAAAATTTTCACTGTGTGATACCTAATGCCATTTACAATTTCATACAAGTAATTTAAGATTTTCATTATCACCGGAAGTAACGTCATTTTGGCAAAAACTGTATTTTTAGCCTTCAAAACAGATATTTTATTCAAATGAGTCTGATTTGTAATGTTTTTAAAATTATGATATTTGATTCCAATCACCAAATAGATTGAACCCATACGATCATACAGATACCAGAAAATGGTTTCTAACTTGTACGTTTGCAGAGAAATAGACGGTTTTATACAAGTCACTTTTCAAGGTTTTTGGTCTATAAAAGTGGCAATTATTATTCGATTTACATAAAATTTTCACCATGTGATGCCTTATGCCATTTCTGATTTCATAAAACTAATTGAACATTTTCATTATCACCGGAAGTACTGTACACTTACATGTATAAAATGAATTGATATTGCTGGATTTTGTTGATTCGGCGTCCATTTTATTTGATGTGTGCAATGCTTATGTGGAAACCTGTATGTGGAAACCTGTTTAATGGTTTCAATGGTACCGGAAGTGACATATGTTTAGGGTAACGTGACACCGGTGAAACCGTAGTCATATAAATATATTTGATATTAAAAAAAACCCAGTTAAAATCGGTGCTCTTGCAAAAATCGTGATTTCACGGTCGGGTGTGACCGGATTAAAACACCTAAAGTATCGTTTAGTAGCTCGATGAATGGGCTATTGTATGACACACTTCCTGTCTGATTCATGAAAGCCGGTTCAGTGCTGCTTGCAGGTCTAGTTATTATTATTATTATATTTTTTTTTTGTGTTTTTCCTGCAAATCTTATATCTCAGAATCTAACCGTGGGATCTTTCTGAAACTTTGACCTACCCCCCCCCCCCAGAATGGGTTGTGGCTTTGGAATAGGTATATTTTCAAAACATTTTACACATCCGAAATCACCGAATTTTACGAACGAATGCATTTGACCTACATTGCTGTAACTTTGTGACTTTTTGACCTATTTTACTAAAAACAAATTCTTTGAGTTCCTTGAATCATTTACTTCAAACCTGCAATTTTGGATTTTCGAATTTCGAAAATTCGTCGCTATGATTTCGAACCGGAAGTTAAAATCAACTTGACAACTTCTTTAATAGTTGCACGATTTTCATGAAGTTAAGTATGTAAGTAGATCTTTCCGACACCACTTGAAAAATGCCATTAGAAATTTTCTGTATTATCTCCCCTTTATGAAATTAAGGATCAAAGTTTTCAAAAAAATCGACGAAATATAGGTCCGATTGCCTTGAAATTGTATTTCTCTACTAGCTACGACACTACTGATTCGTAAACAAAAAATGGAGTTTGTAGCCCGAACCGGAAGTGCCAACATCTTGAAATGTGAAATATCGCTAAGGCTTTTTTGATATTTTACTTACAGACAAGGGAATTATATTTTCCAAATCCTTGAAGGAAAGCTCATAAAATGTAGGCAGTAGAATTTTGATTTATGTCAACTGATGGACGCCATTTTGAATTGAAAATGAAAAATAGTTAAAAATCCATTTTAATGGGCTTGAAAACATACACAATTGGTCGAGACTTAAAGAATATGTCTCTTATTACAGAAATTAATACATTTCAGGATAGCCTGGATCATGGTCGAATGTTTGGTATTTGAATATTTAAAAAATTCGAATTTCGCCTTTGATGCCGACAAGGTTGTTTTCGAGTTTAGCTGGTTTTGACTTTGTACACTAAAATTCCCCATAGTAAATTAAAAGCTCGGTTAAAAGACATTATTCACAGTGTCTTTTCATCTAAATCAGGAAATGTTAGATATCAATATTTAGTTGTTAATTACAATTCATCATATTTTGTCAAGAACCATAGTGATTCCAAAAATAAATTCACCGCCAACAAGATAATTCAGATGTTGGATTTTTTAATTGATAATATCTTTGTTGAATTTGGAGGGGAAATTTATCAGCAAGTTGTAGGTATCCCCATGGGCACCAACTGTGCACCTTTGCTTGCTGATTTGTTTCTCTATTCCTACGAAGCCGATTACATACAGGCACTTGTAAAATCAAATAAACGATTAGTCAGGCATTTTAATTTCACTTATCGATATATCGATGATGTTCTATCACTGAATAATCCAAAATTTAGTGATTATTTAGAATTCATATATCCTGATGAGCTCGAAATTAAAAACACTACTGACGGTGACAATTACGCTTCCTACTTGGATTTGCGTCTCGATTTTGACAATTGCCATAAACTTAGTGTTAAATTGTACGATAAACGTGATGACTTTGCCTTTCCGATTGTTAACTTTCCATTTATTAGTAGTAACATTCCAATATCACCAGCTTATGGAGTGTTTGTGTCTCAACTAATTCGTTACGCGAGAGCTTGTTCATTTTATTCTGATTTTTTAAGTAGATCGAGGCATTTGTCATCTAAGCTTCAACTACAGGGATACTTGCGAACTAAACTTATTAAAACCTTTAAAATGTTTTATGGCCGTCATATTGCTTTGATTGGTAAATATAACATGTCTCTCTCGGCTATTATTCTAGATATATTTAATTGACGCATATACTATCTCTCTGATAATGTCTGTCTCCTACATCGTTAACACTGTTCATCACGTGCATTTTGCATACCAATAGTTCATTGGCCAATCACGCTATTTTACCGAGATTTCGCCTAATAGTTTGGATGCAGCTATGGCGGGTAAGCTTACTCTTCCGGACACCTGTTACCACTGTTTGTCGTGTATTTTGTACACGGTGAACAGTCCATATGCTGATTACACTATTTTGCCTTATTACACTATTTTGCCTATACCGTTTTTTTGTTTTTTTGCGCCAGGCAGGGTAAGCTTACTCTTCCGGACACCTGTTACCACTGTTTGTCGTGTATTTTGTACACGGTGAACAGTCCATATGCTGATTACACTATTTTGCCTTATTACACTATTTTGCCTATACCGTTTTTTTTTTTTTTTTTTTTTTTTTTTTTTTTTTAGGACTTCGAATTTTGTCTAATGGTTTGGATTGTTCGTAATACCTGTAATACCCAGCATATCAGATATGCACACCTACATGATATACATATTATTATAATCCCTATGAAATATTTTAATTATTTACTGCTATAATATGAATTATCACTTATTCCCTGTTAAATAAATATCGGTCACCGGGTGCAGCTGTACAACTTCAAGGACCCTGGCCTCAAATCAATTTACGGCTTCCATGAGGGGAAAAAATTGGAATTTCGCCGTGACACCGGCACCGATTGTCCAAAAAACATGAAATTTGGACATAATACGCCCATTACCACCCCGGACTCTGTGCTTTACCCCCATTTTGATTCCATTAAAAAAAGGAGTTTTAGCAAAAAAACGATTTTCGGAATTTAATATTGGTTTTAATATTGCTGAGGCATCCTTCCGATGGTCCAAATCTCTGGAATTTCTAGCGGTTGGCTGTGTCGCGATGATATTTATCACATATTAATAGGAGAAAATGCTCAGGTATCAAGAACAATAAAAATTCGATATAATACGGCAATTTTTTAAACAAAAAAACTTTGATGGGTGGGGGTGAGTTTTGAATTTATTTTGAACGTTATCGGAATCCCACACTCTTCTATTTTTAATATGTGATAGCTAGAATACCAAGGTACATTCTATGCAAATTTGAAGGCAATCGGACCACAGGAACGTTGCCTGGGCAGAGCAAATCAACCCGGTCGCGAAAATTTGTTCATTCTTCAAAGTTATTATAATATTGTGATATGACCGCAATCTTAGATACACCGTCATTTACCAAACCACTCCGAAATATACCTAAAATCCCAAAATCGACCATAATTTCTTTTGACTTCGCGCATGCGCCGCGCTGGAACCAAAGGTACCATGACTACCAAATTCCGGCGAGGAACTTTTCACGTTGGTACCTAGGTGCACTGAAAACTTCAAGGCGATACCTGCATTCATTCAGGTCGTTTGTTCTTGACACAGTTCCTGCCGTTCGTTTTTTTCCGCCATTTACGGCTTCTGTAAGGGCGAAAAAAGTGGAATTTCGCCACAACACCGGCACCGATTGTCCCAAAACCATGAAATTTGGACACAATACGCCCATTACCACTCTGTGACTTACTCCCATTTTGATCAGATTTAAAAAAGGAGTTTCAGCAAAAAATAAACAACCGATTTTCGGAATTTAAATTTGGTTTTAATTAATTTTGAAATTCCAAATGCAAAGGGATCTTATCGCCTCTTCCGTATGTGATTGCTATTAGTACTATACACATTATCCGTAAAAGACATTTTTTTAAAAATGAACGCAACACCAAAAACAGAAATTGACTATTTTCTCTTTATCATACATTAAATATTATATGCAATCGGTTAATTTTTATACGCCCACATTGAAATGTGGTCTTATATTGTCGTCGCCGCCGTCCGGCTGGCTAAAATTAATATCCGATTACTTTAAATTTATACACAGTGTTTAAGGTCATGAGACGAAAAAGCCTATTGATTTTCAGCGATTTCCGATAATTACTGTCAGAATTATGGTCCTTGACCACTTCAAAAAATCTTGTGCACGCTCTAGAGGCTAAATTCAATATCCGATTGACTTTAAATTTATACACAGTGTTTAAGGTCATGAGATGAAGAAGCCAATTGATTCTCAGCGATTTCCGATAATTACTGTCAGAGTTATGGCCCTTCATCAGTTAAAAAAAATCTTGTGGATGCTCTAGAGGCCAAAGTTAATGTCCGATTGACTTTAAATTTATACACAGTGGTTAAGGTCATGAGACGAAGTAGGTGATATTTACTGCCAGAGTTGTGGCCCCTGATCACTTCAAAATATCATGTGGACACTCTAGAGGCCAAAGTTAATATCCGATTGACTTTAAATTTATGCGCACTGTTTAAGGTCATGACACGAAGAAGCCTACAGTATTGATTTTCAGCGATATCTGATATTTACTGCCATTTCCGATAATTACCGTCAGAGTTATTGCCTTTGATCACTTTAAAAAATCTTGTGGGCGCTCTAGAGGCTAAATTCAATATCCGATTGACTTTAAATTTATACAGTGTTTAAGGTCATGAGATGTAGAAGCCAATTGATTTTCAGCGATTTCCGATTGAATCCTTTGAAAATCACACCTAACTCTAAAACTAAAGGCAAGAAATGGGCCGGTTTACATTGAAGCACAACTAATTCCTGTCCTGCGTACTCTGTATATAATATACGTTTTTTCTAAATATGCCTTGGATGGTAGCCACAAGTCGACAATTTTTGTTTTGTATTTTTCCCATTTTGTTCATAACGTAAATGTAATTTTTCAGATACCTGATGACATTTATACTTATTGTTTCAATAGATTCTAATAACCCCCTTTGCAGTTTATATGAAAGCTTTCATATCTGCTATGCAGATCTAGTTATTAAGCTTTCATATGTATTACATATGAAAGCTTATTGTTTCTGTTAAGATTATTAAGCTTTCATATGTATTACATATGAAAGCTTATTGTTTCTGTTAAGATTATTATTAAGCTTTCATATGTATTACATATGAAAGCTTATTGTTTCTGTTAAGATTATTATTATTATTATTATTAAGCTTTCATATGTATTACATATGAAAGCTTATTGTTTCTGTTAAGATTATTATTAAGCTTTCATATGTATTACATATGAAAGCTTATTGTTTCTGTTAAGATTATTAAGCTTTCATATGTATTACATATGAAAGCTTATTGTTTCTGTTAAGATTATTATTATTATTTTTTTTTTTTGTGTGTTTTTCCTGCAAATCTTATATCTCAGAATCTAACCGTGGGATCTTTCTGAAACTTTGACCTACCCCCCCCCCCCCCCAAGAATGGGTGGTGGCTTTGGAATAGGCATGTTTTCAAAATGTTTTACACATCCGAAATCACCGAATTTTACGAACGAATGCATTTGACCTACATTGCTGTAACTTTGTGACTTTTTGACCTATTTTACTAAAAAAAAATTCTTTGAGTACCCTGAATCATTTACTTCAAATCTGCAATTTCGGATTTTCGAATTTCGAAAATTCGTCGCTGTGATTTCGAACCGGAAGTTCAAATCAACTTGACAACTTCTTTAATAGTTGCACGATTTTCATGAAATTCAGTATGTAAGTAGATCTTACCGATACAACTTGAAAAATGTCATTAGAAATTTTCTGTATTATCTCCCCTTGATGAAATTAAGGATCAAAGTTTTAAAAAAAATCAACGAAATATAGGTCCGATTGCCTTGAAATTGTATTTCTTTACTAGTTACGACACTACTGATTCGTACACAAAAAATGGAGTTTGTAGCCCAAACCGGAAGTGCCACCATCTTGAAATGTGCAATATCGCTAAGGCTTTTTTGATATTTTACTTACAGACAAGGGGTTTATATTTTCCAAATCCTTGAAGGAAAGCCCATAAAATGTAGGCAGTAGAATTTTGAATTATGTCAACTGATGGACGCCATTTTGAATTGAAAATGAAAAATAGTGAAAAATCCACATTAATGGGCTTGAAAACATATACAATTGGTCGTGACTTAGAGAATGTGTCTCCTATTACCGAAATTATTACATTTCAGGATAGCCTGGATCATGGTCGAATGTTTGGTATTTGAATATTTCAAAAATTCGAATTTCTCCTATGATGTTTAAAGTGCCGACAAGGTTGTTTTCGAGTTTAGCTGGTTTTGATTTCGCGCATGCGCTACACAGGAACCAACGGTACCATGAGTACTAAATTCCGGCGAGCAACTTTTCACGTTGGTACCTAGGTACCCTGTAAATTTCAAGGTGATACCTGCATTTGTTCAAGTCGTTTGTTCTTCACATGATTCCTGCCGTTCGTTTTTTTCCGCGATTTACGGCTTCAGTAAGGGCGAAAAAAGAGGAATTTCGCCACGACACCGGAGCCGATTGTTCGAAAACCTAGGTACCCTGTAAATTTCAAGGTGATACCTGCATTTGTTCAAGTCGTTTGTTCTTGTCACCTGCCTTTCGTCGTTTATTTTCTAAGTCAATTTACGGCTTCCATGAGGGGATAAAAGTGGAATTTGGCCGTGACACCGGCACCGATTGTCCGAAAACCATGAAATTTGGACACAATACGCCCATTACCACCCCAGACTCTGTGCTTTACCCCCATTTTGACCCCATTAAAAAAAAAAGAGTTTTAGCAAAAAAACGATTTTCGGAATTGAATATTGGTTTTAACCCTGTCATACCCAGACATAAAATAAAACCAAGTACGAACAATCCAAACCATAAGACAGAATTCGAAGTCCTAAAAAACGTTACAGGCAAAATAGTGTATTCAAGCAAAATAGTGTAATCAGCAAATGGACTGCTCCTCGTGTACAAATTACACGACAAACAGTGGTAACAGGTGTCCGGAAGAGTAAGCTTACCCTGCCTGGCGCCACACCCGCCATAGCTGCATCCAAACTATTAGGCGAAATGTCGGTAAAATAGCGTGATTGGCCAATGAACTATCGGTATGCAAAATGCACGCGATGAACTGTGTTAACGATGTAGTAGATATTATCAGGGAGATAGTAATAGTATACATGTCAATTAAATATATCTAGAATAATAGCCGAGAGAGACACGTTATATTTACCAATCAAATCAATATGACGGCCATAAAACTTTTTAAAGGTTTTAATAAGTTTAGTGCGAAAGTATCCTTGTAGTTGAAGCTTAGATGACAAATGCCTCGATCTACTTAAAAAATCAGAATAAAAGGAACAAGCTCTCGCGTAACGAATTAGCTGAGTATAATCCCTATGAAATATTTTAATTATTTACTGCTATAATATGAATTATCACTTATTCCCTGTTAAATAAATATCGGTCACCGGGTGCAGCTGTACAACTTCAAGGACCCTGTCCTCAAGTCAATTTACGGCTTCTATGATTGTCCGAAAACCATGAAATTTGGACACAATACGCCCATTACCACCCCGGACTCTGTGCCTTACTCCCATTTTGATCCGATTAAAAAAAAAAGAATTTTAGCAAAAAAACGATTTTCGGAATTTAATATTGGTTTTAATTAATTTTGAAATTGCAAATGCAAAGAGATTTTATCGCCTCTTTCGTATGTGATAGGTATTGGTACTATACACATTATCCTTAAAAGACAATTTTTTAAAATGACCGTAACGATGTATCGACACTAGAAACCTAAATCGCCTATTTTGACCTTTTTTGACTGCTGAGGCATCCTTCCGGTGGTCCAGATCTCTGGAATTTCTAGCGGTTGGCTGCACCGTGATGATATTTATCACATATTAAATTGAGAAAATCCTCAGATATCAAGAACAATAAAAATTCGATAAAATACGGCAGTTTTTTAAGCAAAAAAACTTTGATTGTTGGGGGTGGGTTTTGAATTTATTTTGAACCTTCTCGGAATCCAACACTCTTCTATTTTTAATATGTGATAGCTAGAATCCCAAGGTACATACTGTGCAAATTTGAAGGCAATCGGAGCACAGGAATATTACCTGGACAGAGCAAATCAACATTATCCTTAAAAGACAATTTTTTAAAATGACCGTAACGATGTATCAACACTAGAAACCGAAATCGCCAATTTTGACATTTTTTGACTGCTGAGGCATCCTTCCGATGGTTCAAATCTCTGGAATTTCTAGCGGTTGGCTGCGCCGCGATGATATTTATCACATATTAATAGGAGAAAATGCTCAGGTATAAAGAACAATAAATATTCGATATAATACGACAATTTTTTAAGCAAAAAAAACTTTGATGGGTGGGGTGGGTTTTGAATTTATTTTGAACGTTCTCGGAATCCCACACTCTTCTATTTTTAATATGTGATAGCTAGAATCCCAAGGTACATTCTATGCAAATTTGAAGGCAATCGGACCCCAGGAACGTTGCCTTGCCAGAGCAAATCAACCCGGTCGCGAAAATTTGCTCATTCTTCAAAGTTATTATAATATTGTGTTATGACCGCCATCTTAGATATACCGTCATTTACCAAATCACTCCGAAATATACCCAAAATCCCTAAATCGACCATAATTTCTTTTGACTTCGCGCATGCGCCGCGCTGGAACCAAAGGTACCATGACTACCAAATTCCGGCGAGGAACTTTTCACGTTGTTACCTAGGTGCCCTGAAAAATTCAATTTTTTTTAGCAAAAAAACGATTTTCGGAATTTAATATTGGTTTTAATTAATTTTGAAATTGCAAATGCAAAGAGATTTTATCGCCTCTTCCGTATGTGATAGGTATTAGTACTATACACATTATCCTTAAAAGACAATTTTTTTAAAATGACCGCAACGATGTTTCGACACTAGAAACCGAAATCGCCTATTTTGACTGCTGGGGCATTTTTCCATTGGTCCAAATCTCTATAATTTCTAGCGGTTGGCTACGCCGCGATGATATTTATCACATATTAAAAGCAGAAACTGCTGAGATATCAAGAACAATAAAAATTCGATAAAATACGGCAATTTTTTAAGCAAAAAAAACTTTGATGGGTGGGGATGGGTTTCGAATTTATTTTCAACGTTCTCGGAATCCCACACTCTTCTATTTTTAATATGTGATAGCTAGAATCCCAAGGTACAGTCTGTGCAAATTTGAAGGCAATCGGATTACCGGAACGTTGCCTGGGCAGTGCAAATCAACCCGGTCGCGAAAATTTGCTCATTCTCCAACGCTTATTATAATAGATCAATCCGGTCCCCGATCCACCGTCACATACCAAACCACTCCGAAATATACCCAAAGTCCCAAAATCGACCGTAATTTCTTTTGACTTCGCGCATGCGCCACGCTGGAATCAAAGGTACGATGACTACCAAATTCCGGCAAGGAACTTTTCACGTTGGTACCTAGGTGCACTGAAAACTTCAAGGCGATACCTGCATTCGTTCAGGTCATTTGTTCTTGACACGGTTCCTGCCGTTCGTTTTTTTCCGCCATTTACGGCTTCTGTAGAGCGAAAAAAAGTGGAATTTCGCCACAACACCGGCACCGATTGTCCAAAAACCATGAAATTTGGACACAATACGCCCATTACCACCCTGGACTCTGTGACTTACTCCCATTTTGATCAGATTAAAAAAAAGGAGTTTCAGTAAAAAAAAACCAAATGATTTTCGGAATTTAAATTTGGTTTTAATTAATTTTAAAATTCCAAATGCAAAGGGATCTTAGCGCCTCTTCCGTATTGTCGTCGCCGCCGCCGTCCGGCCGGCTAAAGTTAATATCCGATTACTTTAATTTTATACACAGTGTTTAAGGTCATGAGAGGAAGAAGCCTTTTGATTTTCAGCGATTTCCGATAATTACTGTCAGAATTATGGTCCTTGATCACTTCAAAAAATCTTGTGCACGCTCTAGAGGCTAAATTCAATATCCGATTGACTTTAAATTTATATGAGATGAAGAAGCCAATTGATTTTCAGCGATTTCCGATAATTACTGTCAGAGTTATGGCCCTTCATCACTTAAAAAAAATCTTGTGGATGCTCAAGAGGCCAAAGTTAATGTCCGATTGACTTTAAATTTATACACAGTGGTTAAAGTCATGAGACGAAGTAGGCGATTGATTTTCAGCGATATCTGATATTTACTGCCAGAGTTGTGGACGCTCTAGAGGCCAAAGTTAATATCCGATTGACTTTAAATTTATACAGTGTTTAAGGTCATGAGATGATGAAGCCAATTGATTTTCAGCGATTTCCGATTGATTCCTTTGAAAATCACACCCAACTCTAAAACTAAAGGCAAGAAACGGGCCGGTTTACCTTGAAGCACAACTAATTCCTGTCCTGCGTACTCTGTTTATAATATACGGTTTTCTAAATATGCCTTGAATGGTAGTCACAAGTCGACAATTTTTGTTTTGTATTTTTCCCATTGTGTTCATAAGGTAAATGTAATTTTTCAGATACCTGATGACAGTCAATCTGATATTAATTTCAACCTCTGGAAAATAAAGACCTTAAACACTGTGTATAAATTTAAAGTCAATTGGATATTAAAAGCATAAGGGGCGACGACAATATACGACCACATTTCAATGTGGGCCTATAAAAAGTAAATCATTGCTAACAGAAAAGACCCACCCTCCCCCAACATCCACCATGTAATGCACTAGCTATAATGGCAATTTTCTGGAACACGGCGAAATGGGTCTTTTAAAATTTTCACAAGTGTATCACAAGGAGGGTTTGCTTCTTCTCTATGGGACAGTTGATAGTATGATACCACTTCTCAACGAGGAATTCAGTCACACAGCTAACACATTTTTGTAATCTTTATTCAGTATAAAACAAGTAATACAAATTTTTAAAAAAATACCTGGATTGATGAAAATAATTTTTAAGAGTTATTCATACATATTATAACTATTCTCATTTTCAAAAATGTACATGATTACATGTTTGTCATAAATAACATAAAATAAACAATCATGTTTCTTCACCATAACAGTAACAGTATAACAATTGTATGAAATATTATTTTCCTTTCTTATTTTACCCACTTGTCCAAGAACCGGACTATATTTACAATATATTTCAGGGGTTTTTTTTCTAGAAAGGCCACTTCTTTGGTTTAAAATATATCATAAATTGTAGTTATCTAACATATACTTCTATGTAGTCTTATAACTAACAGAGAGTACAAGATATACAATATCAAATTATAATCTACCAGCATTACCTGTTTCAGTAATTTAACCATGTGTTATTCCTGTATTTATGTGGGAAGAGTGATTAAACTATCATGGGTTGAAACAAATATCTTGGAGTAGAAATAAACATTGTATATGGGTTTGTAAATAAATAATTGGTACAGATAATGCAATGTCACACAACATACTTTTTGCATTCAGTACAATTACAACCTTTTTATCATAAATGAAAATAATGTGATTTCAAAGCAACGATGAATAAAAAAACATTGCTTATATAAAGTACATGTAAATTGGTTACTTTAATTCACTTTGTATCTATAATATACATGTAGTATTAAACAATAAATATATTGATTAATGCCAATTCTATACAAATCTCATAGTTGTATTCATGTTTTCTTTACCATAACAAAGAGTATAACAGATTTAGTAACAATATATTCCTTTCTACATACAATATATTCCAGGTATTTTCACTTTAGCATGTTAAAAGTTTGCATTAGTGCATTTTCTTCAGATGTTTAGTATGTCGTTACTTCATTGATTAAAAGTGTTTCATAAAATGCAGTTGTATCTTATAATACCGGGACAAGTACCCTGTCACATTATACAATTTACTTTTTGCATTTTAATACTATTACACCGTATATCTAGAGGATTGACAAACCAATGATGGACATTGAATACAATCACTTTATATTTATATAATGTAGTATCAAGAGAATTAATTATTGTATATAAACAACATCAATGCTAATTTCATAACAACATTTTATACTATTCTTATTAAAGTATTTTCCGTCTTTATTAGCAAAACCAGTGCAAAACAGTATGATAAACCCAATTTCATTTATAATATAATTCATTTAGAATACAATATGACTAATTATATAAGTATGTTACTAAAAAGAGATAACATTCATAAATAGTATATTATTTATTAACATTATTTCTATTCACCACCGAAATCATTTGCACATTTCTATTAAATTACTATCATAGCTCTGTCTATTGTACATCATTATATGGTTGACAATTTGAATGAATATACAAAAATATGGTAATAAGATCAACTGTAAAAAAAACTGTAAAAGTATCTAAACAAAAAGTTGTTTAATATTACAAATATTGTAGTTATGGCCCATAAGTTAACATTAATGTGAACTTATCTCCCTTATATGTACAAAACATGGATGAACGTGTACAAATGTATTAAAACAGTAATATTTATATCAGTGAAAATAAATAAATATATGTTTTATTATTGAATAAATATTCTAAAAAAACAAAACAACTTTAAATAGTTTAAAATACAGTACAAATAATCTGAGAATAATCATTATATCATGAATATCAAAATAAATCTATTTAATTTAAATAAATATTACGGTGTATCCACATAAGAATACTTTGCATCCCATCCCATCCCACCCGCAGTGGGATCCCGGCATAAGATGTATCAATATGGAAAAAAAAAAAATTCACAATACACAAAAATACTTTGCATCTCATCCCATCCCATCCCATCCCACCCCACCCACTTCTAATAACAAATCATTAATACCAGGTTCCCCCTATCACAATTTGTGCCACGATTGAACCTATCGTGGTTCTAATCATTGAGTAATTGTGGTGATCCAAATGTATCTGCACGTAGCAGATCATGGAATCAATAGGTAAGGCATTGCATGACAGTGGGATCCCAGCATAAGATGTATCAATATCAAAAAAAAATATATTTCACAATACACAATGTTTAAATATTTACACATCTGAAAATCTAAATACCACATCTAGCTAAATGTTTAATGTGTGAATAAATGTCTAATTAATAATTCATATAACATTTACGCCAAAAGGACCTGTCAGATTAAGCTCTTACATAAGAATCTATAATAAGTATCATCAGTACTTTCGTCTTCATTAAATTCATTTATTTAACTTTTTCTTAATCGATTTCATTTATTTAACTTATTCCAATGGCAATGGCATTATGATAACTGAAATATGTCTGCAATATTCTTAGCCTCAAATTACTGACATTAAAATTCTTCACAAAAATAAGATCTAAAATAGTATTTCCATCAGTTGTAATTTCTGTGACACACTGCTTATAAAAATTCCTCTCCATACATTGTTGTATTCCAGCTTTACCTTTTAAAATATCTTATTAAAATCACCCATTATCATGAAACTACCTCCAAAATCATCAAGTTCATCTAATAATTTCTGTAAATATGTAACAAATAAATCAGTTTTATAACATGGTGGCCTGTATATGACAACTATAGTCAAATTCATGTCTCGTAAACCAAATGCAACATGCTCAATATTAAATACACCTAAATTATATAAATGACAAACTCTATTCTTTCTGTAATATAAGCCAACCCCACCATGGAGTGTGTTTCTTAATTCTGTAAAAATCTGAGAATTATCATAAGATGCTTGCCTAGATTTACTGTGTAAACTAAAATCATTAATTTCAAAATTTCTGCCTTCAACCTCATTTAGCCAGGTTTCAGTTAAACATATATAATCACACTGAGTAAATCTGTAATCATTTCTTAAATCTCAAAATGAGAGTTTAAACCTTGTATATTATGGAGAATTATCTCAGTAGCTGAACGTTGTTCAGTACTTGGTTCAATATAAAGGGGCATTTCATTCAATGAATCTGTTATAGCCTTATCACAATATAGGAGCTTTTCATTGAAATCTTTAACAAGTCCATTCAATGATGTAACACGAGATAATGCTACGTAACCTTGGCCCTTGGCCCGGTGCAAAAGCTTTTTTTTAATGAAACAACAGCGTTTGAAAGAGAGAGGCCTTGAGTTTTATGAATTGTACAGCTATATGCTAGTTTCAATGGGAATTGACGTCTTATGTCATTGCGGTAATTTATTTTCTCCTCTTGTCTGCCAATTGGAATGCAATCATTTGGTACATTTTCTGGTAAAACTGTGTCTTTTCGAATTTTGGCTCCAACTCTTTTATTATCAAATTCTACATAAATTAGTTTTACATTTTCATCTGTATCAAAGGCAATATGACGAACATAACCAAATACACCATTACATAATCCATCTGATACATCCAGGTTTTTTGTTAGTAAAACTCTTGCACCTTCGGCAATATTTAATACACTACTTAAACAAGTATCTACATCTTTTGATGTTATTGTATTTATTTTAACCATTTTACCTGATCTTTCATCCTTTGAGAAGTCATTTGCGTCAATACGAATCAGGCTGTCACATAGCTTTCCCAGCATCTTTGTGTTATGTTCATCAACAAGAGCATTAGTAGCAAATAGATGTAGAACATTTTCATCATAGTCTTCGATCTCTCGACTTTTTAACAGATTAATATCTTTTGTACTCAGAGATTCACCCTTCTGCTTTGTTCTTATTCTATTCAAAGTTTGTGCAAAAGTCAAATCGTCTTTTTGTCTCATTATGTCTTGTAATTCAACAATTTTAAAATTATTCTGCCACAAATTAGTAAGGTCATCAGTATTTCTATACAGTGGTTTTGCTTTTACAGGTGGTAATTGATAAAAATCTCCTACAGCTATTATACAAACATTTCCGAAAGGTGTAAAGTCAGCACATTGTTTTATTTGTCGAAGTCTTCCATGGATATAACATAATAACTTTGGGCTCACCATAGAAATCTCATCTATAATAAGTATTTGTAAATGACCTAAATCAGCTCTCAAACTATTTATCTTGTCTAAACCTAGTCCAACATAGGGTATCTTTATATCAGTTCTTATCTTTAAGGAAAAATGAATGGTGCTGCAGCCTAAATTCATAGCCGAGACGCCAGTCAGCGAGACCATAAGCACTGTCTGTTCATCTGGATTATCTGTTATTTGTGATAATAATCTATTAGCTTCATAGTATATACTCTTAATGACATAGCTTTTTCCAGTCCCAGCTCCTCCAGACAAAAATAGCATAAATTGTTCTGGATTTTTCCTATGTATCTTGTTCAAACAAAATTCTCTTACTTTATAAAATACATCCATTTGTAATTTGTTCAGTGATCTTAACATGGGTATAGCTTCTGTTCTACTTACAATACTATTGTAGGATTCCTTTTTGTCATTTTTGTTATTTTTTCTTTCCCCTATCAAATCCGGTATTTCAATTTCCTCAACATCATCGTGTATATCCTCATCTGGTATATCAAGACATTCAAGATTATCAACTTGATTTTCTATATCCAATGATGACCAAGCATCTTTTAAGTTAGTTCCACATTTTTCTATTATGTCAGTAGCAGCATCAATGTTTACTTTATCTTTTTCAAATAAATTACGATTACCATCAACAATATCTTTAACATATTCAGTTTTTTTACATATTCTAACTGAACCAGATTTGTAAAATGCTTCATGTGTCTCAAACCCTATTGGTTTGAACTGTTTATCTATACAATGTGGTAAAAATAGTTGTAAACTACTAAGATAATATTTTTCTGGTTCTTTTGTTATTGAGAATCTCGCATAGCGAATTACAGCTGGTTTAGATCTTGTTCGTTTAATGATATAACCTAAATCTTTCTGAAGTTTATATGCTAGATTTTTTTCAGAATTTTCATTAATTCGTTCAGATTTGGACATTACTCGATATTCTGAGCAAAATGTAGCCAAACACATATTATTGAACTGTTCTGTCTTAGGTCGAGCTTTGTATCTATCTATAATACTGGTCATAAACATATTTTCATCACTCAAAGCTCCTTCTTTTGATTTACTCTGCAGAATTTTTAAAGGTAATGTAAGTCTGACATTATTTTCACCAGTTGGAATAAACTGAACCTTTCGAGATGATTCTCGTAATCTTAAATTACATACTCGATAAGCACTTTCTTGTGCAGAAACTTCTCTACAATGAAGATATGTACTTGATATTTTCTTTAAACTTTCTTTTGCTGTTAAATTACCATCTTTAGCCGCTTCTTGTGCATCTGATAAGACTAAACCCATTTCACGTTCTGATTTCGATATATATGAAACTATATAAACTATACAAGAATAGGCATCAAATACATACTGTATATCCATGTTTGCATCCCAAGCTCTTAACAAATTTGGATTATAAGGATTTATCCATACATCTTTCGGGTTTCGTTTTAATATAACATTATTCTTCTTTGACAACAGCTCACAAGCTTTCTGAAACAATTCCTGTGTCATACCAAGATCATCATATAATTCATCAATCGAAGTATAATTTTCTCTTCATCTGATAATGCTTTCCATAATGCTTCAAGAAGGCTTTTTGCTGTATTCTGGGTCATTTTATCGAAACCAAAAAGATTTCTCAGGTATACCAGCCAGGAATAAAATAGCTCTGGAGAAATTGTGCTGTACTTCAAAAATACTAACCAACAAAGTGCCATTCCTTCTTGTAATGTTAAGATAAGATTATTATACATGTTTATTTGGATTTTCGTGAAATTCTGTGGATTACCTTAATCTTAATTTTAGAATTTTGGATTCAAAAATATAGTGACAATTCTTAAATAGAGCCGTGAATACTTAATACTATATGGATAATAAAATACGGTAAGCTATTGCTTCGTTTATATGGATATTACAATCTGCTAATTTATGTGAATAATATACAAAATATACTTAAAATATACGAAGATGGAAGTAAATTCATTTGAAAACCAATCCTCTCAAGTAAGTTCAAATTGTGAACCAACACCAATTGATGTCAATAACAATGAGTATTTCACACTTAGTGACTACAAAGATAAATGCTGCAGTGTTACAGTACAATTTATTCAACACTCATATTTTAACATAATGGAAAAACTGTTGCATTTACACTATTCGAAAGACAGTTTTCCAAAATCTCATCATGGTTTTGTTCTAACTACTGAAATGGGTGGCAAAAAACTCAAGATTTATCTATACCCAACAACGGATATGGTACATATTCAAGGAGGGGCCTGCATAGCATGGATTACATCTGTTTTTCCAAATCTTCTGGATAAATTCGCAGGAGATGTGAACAGTATTGAAAATACCTCAAAGGAAGATATAGTAGATTTATTTGATGTTAATTCTGAATACAGCCATAGTACATCTAGAAATGTAATCATACCACTCCCTGTGGAAAATAGTTCACTTGATTTCATTCCTCCAATTTATTCTACACCTTATCAATCACAAAATGTACATGTAACGAACTCTGACCTAGACTGCCTGTTTGAGAAAATAAGAGATCTTGATAGCCAAGTGTTTCAACTTCAAGAGGCCCTCAACCATTAAATCAGTTACGTTGACAGTGCAACTCAAACAGACCCGGTAATGCTAACCAGTCAGGAAATCAACACAGACACTATCAAAATCATATCAAATGAGACACCAGCAGTAAATCAACAACAAAATACTAGTGAAGACAAACCGGTTAGTACAAGAGATAATACTTCAGACAACAATGTATCCATTATAAATCTCCATTCCCACGATGATAAGAATGTTACAACAGAAACTACCACCCACACTACCCCATCAACATCAAAGACATGTGCCAGTACAGATACGCCACTAACAACTAGAACCTTAACTGAAGAGAGACAGGATGGACTAAAGGTCATTGACACCAGTAAACCCAAAGAACCACCGATTGTAATTGGAGATAAATTGTCAAATGAAACCCAATCCCAGAAAAACATTCTTCTTATCGGCAGTTCCATTTTACAAAGAGTTAAATTAAATGGGCTAAAATCAAATGTTAAAGTGCTGTCAATTAATGGTGCCAAGATTTTCAACATTGTCAAAAATCTACAGCGCATGGATCTCAGCATGTATGACAAAATTATCATTCAGGCTGGAGGGAATGACGTATCAGAGCTACGGTCCTTATCTGATATTACATATGACCTGAAAAGAACAGTGGACACTATTAGAAAGAAAAGGCCAAATGCACATATTTTCATCTGTGAGGCTACACCAAGACATGACCAGGCAGGACAAAATATCGATCATAACATTCAATTTTATAACAATGTCCTTCGTGAGTTTTGTGTTCAAAAGGCAGTAAATCTAATTCGAGTGTTTGATTCAATAAAATCTGACTACAGACATATTTGGAAAGACAATATTCACTTGTCTGACAGAGGTACATCTGCACTACTACATATTTATGAAGAATATGTAGACATTATCAAGGAAAGACTAGACATTAACAATAGTTTCATTAAACCCTGTTTCTTCTGTGGTATTTCGGGTCATACAAAAGACACGTGTAAAATTGGTACCAAGGTTACATGTTACCGGTGTAATATTGAGGGTCATAAAGCGAATTATTGTAAAGCATTTCATAGGCAATATTGTACAGATAGGTACTAGGATAAAGGCAATGTTTTTGAAGCCGGAAAATCTACGTATGATTCTGATTTAATTGATTATAATAATTTTATGCAATATATGACCAACACCACTAATATTTTTGATTATTCTATTGAACCATTGATTGATAACTTCCACTGTTTCACTAATGTAACTCTTTCAAGTAATAGCACAACTAATGATACTGAAACTTCCTTCGATAATCCTGTTGGTACTGATAATAATAGTCTGATTTTTGAAGATCATAAAAGTAATGATCCAACGATGCATAAAGGCGACCTCAGCAGTCAGTTTATTGACTCTGATGTAACCCTCGATTCATTACAATCCATCAATTATCCCTCTGTTTCCACTTTATTTTCAACCAAACGTAAAGGTTTTAAAATAGGTCATTTAAATATAAATAGACTTTTCGGTAAAATTGATGAAGTAAGGGATTTAATTTTGCAAGATAATGAAAATTTTAATGTCATGGGCTTTTCTGAAACGTTTTTACATTCTGAAATTGACGATAAATTTATTAATATCTTTGGTTATGATCTGATCAGAAAAGATCGACTGAGCAAAAGTGGCGGAGGCCTTATCTTATATGTAAATTCAGATCTAAAATATTCAAGAAAACTTGATTATGAACATCAAAATATCGAATCCATTTGGATTGAACTCCATCCAGAATATGAAAAATCATTTTTATTATGTCTTGTATATAGACCACCTTCTTCGTGTACAGGTTGGTTTGATGATTTTGAAACTAGTTTAAATTCCATAAATACTGGTCAATCTATTTATGTAATAGGAGATTTTAATATAGATTATTCAACTACTGTTCCAAAACGATGGGAAAACATAATCAATATGCAGGGATTACATCAATTAATTACTGCCCCTACACGCTGTTTTAAAAATTCTTCTACTGTCATTGACCATCTATATACAAACACACCGGATAATATTGTTGAAATTAAAGTTCCTCAATATGGTATTAGTGACCATTTTCCGATTATTTTTATCATTGGAAACTGCAAGAGAAAAATCACAAAACACAACCACTTGGAAATTCTATACAGAAATTACAAAAACTTTGATGATTCTAATTTTATTAATGATCTTGCTAAAATTCCATTTGAACTAGTCGAGTCAATTGATGACCCAAATTCTGCCCTTGATACTTGGTATAACCTTTTTATAGGTGTTTTAGACTGCCATGCTCCGCAAAAGCGAAAAAGAGTAAAAAAATACTATCAACCGAAGTGGTTTAATGAGGAAATAAATAAAGCCCGAAAGTTCAGGGACTTCTTTAAAGCCTCCAAGAGGTGTGACGACTATAGAATATGGAGAAATAAAACCAAAAATCTCATTAATAAAGCCAAAAAAAAACTTTATCAAGGACTCTATCGAAAATGAAGAGCAATCTAAAAACATATGGAGATATTTTAGTGACATACAAAATAAACCCAATAATTGCCCTTATCCCAATAGTATTAAATATGGAAAAACAACAGTTAATGATCTAAATGCTATTGCTAATGTGATGAATGATTACTTCACTAATTTAACTGATGACATTAAGCCCCCCTATACACCACTTTCTCAAGAGTGCAAACGAAAGATATCAGATTACGTAAATGATAAGATTCCCCCAAATAACAACTTTTCTATTAATTGTATTACTACCACAGAGGTATTAAAACATTTATTGAGTTTAAATAGTAACAAAGCCATTGGGTGTGATGGTATTGGACCCAAAATTTTAAAATTGTCTGCGTATACAATTTGTAGCAGTTTGACATATATCATTAATCTTTGTATTTCTCAAAACATGTTCCCCAGTGCCCTTAAACTGGCTAAAATTATTCCTATACATAAGAAGGGAGCTAAAGATGATCCGAACAATTATAGGCCAATCTCAATTCTCCCCACAATTTCAAAAATATTCGAAAGGCACTTGAGCACTCAAATTCAAACTTATTTGGAAACCTTCAATGTTCTTTATGCTTACCAATCTGGATTTAGATCAAATCATTCATGTGCTACTGCACTGATCCGAATGACAGATAATTGGCTTGATGCTATCGATAATGGTGCGATGAGTGGTATAGTGTATCTTGATTTTAGCAAAGCATTTGATCTCATTGATCATAAGCTTATTATTGAAAAACTACATCTTTATCGATTTGATAATAATTCACAAATTTTGATTGAATCATATCTTGACTCACGGAAGCAAAAAGTATGTTTAGGATCAATTACCTCCTGAATTACTACAGTCAAATGCGGGGTTCCACAAGGTTCGATCCTGGGTCCTCTCCTATTCCTAATTTTTATAAATGATCTCCCACTCAATATTGAATCAAGTCAGATAGATTTGTTTGCTGATGACAGTACCCTGCATTGTTCACACAAAGATATTTTATCCATCGCCAAAAATCTCCAAAATGATCTCTATTTGGTTGCTGAATGGTGTGAAAACAATGGGATGGTAATCAATCCTTCGAAAACAAAATCAATGCTGATTTCAACAAAACACAAAAGAAATCAGAAAAACCTAACTTTATCTCTCCATGGTGAGAAAATTGAGACGGTTACTACCGCAAAATTACTTGGAATTCAAATTGACCAAGACCTTAATTGGGAAGCACAGATAGCAGATATGTCTAAAAAACTTGCATCAAAAATATTTCTCCTAAATAAGATAAAAGATCATTTACCTTACGAGACAAGAATTTTGTTTTATAACAGTTACATACTACCAATATTTGATTATTGCTCTATTATTTGGGGAAATGCTACCAAAAGTAGATTAGACATTCTTTTAAAATTACAAAAGAGGGCAGCAAGAGCTATTCTTGATGCACCGATTGAAACTCCGTCCACCTCTTTATTTACTAAACTCGGTTGGCTTACCCTTACACAGAGAATTCTTTACAATAAAATTGTCTTATCATTCAAAATTATTACATTTAATACTCCACTTTATCTAAATTTCCATTTTATTGAAAAATCTCTTGTTTCCAAAACGGATATCTTGCTCCGTTCACAGACCAGTAAATCTCTTTTTCTTCAAAAATGCAAAACGGAATCCATGAAACGTACTTTTCATTATTCTGCATGTCTTTTATGGAACAATCTGCCTTTTGATATAAAGATGTGTAAAAATGTTGAAAATTTTAAGATTAAACTGAAAACTCATCTATTTTGCACACTGTAGGAACCATAATATTCAACTGATGACATACTTATTATTTTTAACTTGCAACTGCATTCTATTTTATTTTGTGTGTAATTATAGTGTTCTTCCTATATTCTACTTGTATAATGTATATGTTTTGTAGTTTGGGAGTGACTTATCAAACTTCCCACTTTAAAATGCTATTGCATTTCTAATGATTTTAAATTTATCCTGATATTACATGTATATATGTCTTTGTAGTTTAGGAGGGACCTATGGAAGATTAGGTGGTTTTTTTTGCAAACTAAATACGTTGCCTCATTAAATAAAGTTTTTATTATTATTATTATTATTACATGTATTGTCTCCATTTTCATCTTCATTTTGTTCAGGAATGTTTGTATCATAATTATCTACTGATCGACATATGAAACTTTGTTTTGATGGTGGTCTAGGAAAATTAAATCTGCAAACTGATTTGTTTTTCTTACAACTCTTTGTATGTTTATAACTATGTCTTTGTACAGTATTAACAATCTCGTGTAACTCTGGGTCATGATCTTTATCATGCAATTCACATTTTATATATTTATCTATAAAATCTACCACATCTTCATCATTATCTTCAATTTTATGTGAATTCTCAATCCAAAATAAACAATGTGCATGTGGCGTTCCACGTGCTTGAAATTCTAATCTATAGAAATAATCAATTACTTTACCGATTGGTTCAGCATCTGACATAATAACATGCTTTAAAAAATAGTGAAAACTATGGTCAAACATTCTAGCAGTAGTAATAGGATTACTTCGAAGTATTTCACATTTTTCAGCCCAATCTAAGTCACAAACCTTTCTATTATCACCTTGCTGTTTCAAAATACAATTTATTACATCGCCACCTCGCATTTCACTATAACTGTAGCTACTGAAGTATGTGGGGACCCCCAATTGCCTTAACATTGCAAATAATCCCTTCTGTGTACTCTGCCAATATGGAGGTGTACCTCTAATAGGAGTCATAAATTTATAGCCCTCGTCATTTCGGAAAATATTTTTTAATGGCTCTTTTGTTGTCAACATGTCTGGTGTTATCTTTTTTAAGTTATTTAAACCACTTTTTCCTTTTCGCAAGGCAATAGACACATTTGATACAATTTGACTTAATTCAGAAAGATACTGGGCATAAAATATGTAGTCTGATGAATGCGGACAATAGATTTGCACAAAACACAATCTACAATTTAAATATCGTGACAAGGTTATTCTCTCTTCATGGTTATCATGGTATGTAGCAGTGCCTTTAGGAAAAAGTGTTGGAAAACATTTGGCTTCATTAGTTTCATCAGTTAATATTCTAACAGGACTATTACCTTCAGCAGGGGAAATAGAAAATATACTATCAAAATGATTATCTAATGTTTCACTTACAATGTCAAGAGGTTGTAAACATGTAGCTAATTCTGGGCCATTTGATTTCTCTGCATCAACATCAATATCAGGTAAGTCGTCCTCTATTTCATCTATGTCCGATAAGTTGTCTTTTTGAAAATCTGAGTGGTTTGTAGCCAATTTTTCTAAAACAGAGTTATTTCCCTCTAACACTTCATCTATATCAATCCATTCATCATTAAATTCTATATCTGAATAATATTTATTAATACGTTTTAGATAATGTAAAGCATCTTTCATTTTCTTCTTACTTATGTATTGATATTGATAATAGCCTTTTTGGGTTCTACGCCTTTTAAGTTTTATCCTGATAAGCTGAGTATCATTTTCAATTCTTGGCAAAATACTCGTGGTTTTACTTATATTAGATGGTACACAAACTGTTGCTCCAGAAATCTTATGTTGTTTGAACTTTGATAAATTAACCATTTTCATGAAAGGAATACGTAGTGATACCAAGTGAGTTTCTAATGAATTCAGTGCTTTTAGTTCATCAACTATTGGACCAGGATCTAAATTATTAGTCATCGCTTCTTGTGGCTTCTTTCCTGATTTAATTTTTCTGTCACATGTAAAACATATCCATAAAGATTTAGAACTTTCAGGGTGAGCACAGTCATTTTGGCAAGTGATAGAACAGTCATGTAAATATTTCTTAGATATACATACACTAGCTATCTGTTTAACTTTGGCAGTTCTATAATTTCTTTCATTACAAAAAGTTACTTGATTATTAAATAACAATCTATGACACACACAGCAGATATATTCTGGGCCATTCTTTTTTTCTTTTTTGAAATCATTGATAACAATATCTATTTTACTCATTTCTGATAACATCTCTATGGTTCTTATCAGATCTATACTTAATTTGACTTGTTGACTTAACATGAGACTGAAATTGTTTGTTTGTCTTATATTTGTATTTACTTAGTTCTTTTACGGTTGTATTAAATTCTTCATTTGTTTCATATTTATATTTACTTTGATCTTTAACATAGGTCTTAAATTCTTCATTCGTTTCATACTTATATTTACTTTGAGCTTTAACATGAAACTGAAATTCTTTATTTGTTTTATATTTTTTCATACTAATAGATATAAGGTGGTCCCGATATGCACTATTAGATTTGTATTTCATATGTCTTCAATTTCTGTTTGTAATGATTATTTGACATATACCTTTCTTTGTTCTTCTTGATTAATTTATCTCTGAATATTTGACAGAATTTGTATTTATGATTCAATTTATGTTTCAATTTATCACAAATATTATCATATTCATTCTTTAATCTATAGTTCATATTCCTTTTTGACTTATGAAATTGCCTAAATTTATAATCTGTATTATATTTGGACTTAAATGTGTTACAGAATCGTCTTCTGTATGTTCTATTCTCTTCATACATTTGACCTTTGCCTGGTCTAACAGATTCTTCTTTTCTCATAAAATTCCAATATCTATCACATTCAGATTTCTGTTTTTCCATTATTTTTTCTGCATTAAGTTGTGTTACATATGTGTATTTCTTTTTAGAAACCCAATTGTTTCCCCTTCTTTTATGTTTTCTAGTTACTTTAAATTCGGTTTCATTTGGTTTTATAGGGATGTCATTTTCATGATCAATATCTTTAATAAAACTTTTACCTTGTGGCTCTAGGCCTACATCATTATCCTCAGTTCTATAACATGATGCAACATTCAATACTACTTCATAGTGCACCTGATTGGCGTGGTTAATATAAATTCCTTCATTACTATTTGATCCATCATCCAATATCTGTAATTTAGAAAATTTCAGCCACCTGTTATTACTATAGGTATATATATATATCCACTTGTAATAAATCAGCACAAACATATATTTCAAGTTCTGTAGCCCATGACCCTAAATATCTCATTTTGGATCTTTTTAAATAGTCATCAACAGTCAAAAAGTCAGCTCTAAGATATGGTGTAAATATAGCTTCATTGTTTTTTAAATGATTAACAATAGCTAACCTGACAATTCTATGATTCACTTCTGTACCAGATATTGCATATGATACTGATCTAAAATAACAATTACCGTCTCCAGTAATACTTTTAATTTGTGATGGTCGATTGATTGGACATCTATTTACATTATTAGAATTATTGTCTACTCTATTTACTATATTAAGTTGTCTACATATTCTGATTTGCTCATCTAAACCCAATGTATGAAGAAAAAATTGCTTTTTTCAACATGAGATATAAATACATCACCATCTGTTTCATTTATGGCTTTTTCATTGACAATTTCACTACTATTGTCATCAATTAATACTTCATCATGTATTGCACCATCAATGATATTTATACCTGTTACTTCAAACTGTGTATTCATACCGATTTCCATTGATTCGGCTAAATTACAGCAGTGTACATAAACATCTACAATATCCTTCATTTCCATCAATACTGATCTTCCATCAGGAGTTAATAGTCCCTCTGAATTTCTGGAATGGCTGTCAAATATATAATACTTATTACATCTTTTCATGATTACAAATGTATTACCACCAAAAGTTATAAAGCATGACTTGTATCGTAAAAGACATGTCTGCAGAGCTTCATACAATGTCATAGATAATTCATTGTTTTCAAAAGTAGTGTCTCCAGCTCGAATCAGTCCTACTAGAGGATCCAACTGAATATCTACATTAAAGAGTTTTTCAAAAACAATAAGGCTTCTTGGCAATTCAGATATCAAAATATACCTGTTATGCATTGATGAAGAAGATTGCAAAAAACTGTACAATTCATTACCAGCTATTAAAACCTTATCCAAATCGTTTGTATTCCAGATATGAACAGATTTAATAGAAGAAAATAAAACAGCAACTAAAGAATTTCCAGTACATTGTGTGCCACTAAATTTACCAAATCTTACATCTGCCTGATGAAAACTTACCATAAACATATTTATAATTATATACCATGGGCTTAGATATTTCCTTCCTACATGAAGTTTCATTATTAGCCTAATAGTGGAACGAGTGGATTCCCAGTTCTTGGGAATTAAATGCGGAATGAATGTTTGTTATATATTCTTAACCAGTATGGTGTGTAGTATTCCAGAAAAATTCCCCCCGTCAATTGGTTTTGGGAAAAAAAATTTGTGGCTGGTTGAAATTTTGGCCTTCGGTGATCACATAAAAAGAGGGATAATTTCGGTATGAATAGATTTGACATTTTCTGACGAATTATCATGGTAAAATCTCGCACACAATTCACAAAACGATCAGAGAATAATATTTGGTGATAATAAAATCAGAAATCATATGACGTCATCATTGAAATCCAAGATGGCGGCCAAAATGCAGCTATCTCATAAGTTATCAATTTCAAGTTAAATATATCTTGTTATATGTCTATCCACAGGTTTATATATCATCTGAGTACGATTAACATAGTAAAAACTCATTTAACATGGTATTAAACCCGGGAAAATAATATTCGTGACTCACCGATTAGTCCCCATCGTCATCCAGATCAACTGCTTCCACATTCGTGCAGTTCTCTCCGCGGCAACCGCCACATACATCAACACATTTGAGACCATTTTTACGGCACGTGCACATATTTGTGCCGCATTGGTTCCGGATCGACTTGCATTTACACCTCAAAAAGTTGAGTACCGAGTCGGGAGCTGGTGGAAAGTCCATTCGGACTGGCTCATAAGATCCACTGTCACTCGCCCATCCCCATTCGGTTGGATCCAATGCAGATTCGTCCAATTTTGCCCATACGACTACTTGCAAATGTACTCTTAGTGCGTGGAAGTGTGCGGCTCTATCAGTTGGGGGCATACGCTCGACGTCAATCCGGTTCTTTTCAGCCATCATCGTTCTAAATTTTGTGAACCGCAAGCGTAAATGTGTCCAAAGAGGGCACTACCAGCTTTACCAACAGAATCCGGTGAACTGTTCAATTTAGATATTATCTTAGCCCAACCTTGCACGCCTTTGTCGCACAAACATTTTATTATTAAATTCTTTCCTTGCCCATAACACTGCGACGTAAAGAACGCAATGTAAAGAACCGGATTGACGTCGAGCGTATGCCCCAAACTGATAGATTGACGGGGGGATTTTTCTGGAATACTACACCCCATACTGGTTAAGAATATGTAACAAACATTCATTCCGCATTTAATTCCCAAGAAATATATACCTCTACTAGCCTATATCTGAATTTATCATATTCTGTGAACATTTTTGTACTGTATTCTCACCATTGGTATTTGATGTTTCTTGTGCTGTCATATCATTCTCAACTTTAATATTTTTTGCAAATGTCTTCAAATTCAAAAAAGCTTTTGATTTCTTTGACTTTCAAGGCATAATTAAGATTTCACAATCAATGAAAACTGGAGTTATTTCCCTTTAATTATTTTTATATGAAACCGGATTCCACAACTTTCTAAACAAAAATATTTATTTCTTATATTTTTCTGAGTTACTTGGCTTAATATTTTTCTGAGTTACTTGGCTTAATATTTTTCTTAGTTACTTGGCTTAATATTTTTCTACAAGAAATGACCTTTTCCTAAGACAATAGAATGTCACAATCCTATTGAATAGCTGATTGTTATATGACTTTTCCTAAGACAATAGAACGTCACAATCCTATTGAATAGCTGATTGTTATATGACTTTTCCTAAGACAATAGAAGGTCACAATCCTATTGAATAGCTGATTGTTATATGACTTTTCCTAATACAATAGAACGTCACAATCCTATTGAATAGCTGATTGTTATATGACTTTTCCTAAGACAATAGAACGTCACAATCCTATTGAATAGCTGATTGTTATATGACTTTTCCTAAGACAATAGAACGTCACAATCCTATTGAATAGCAGTTTTTAGTACATAAGACAGTGGTGCCAATCACTGAATGTTTCTTAGTTAAATAGCAGACCGCTTCAACGAATACCAGTTTGCCAAGCTGGTATAAAAGCTGAGTAAATTGGCTGTTAAAATCAAAGTACAACAGATAGCCAATCTGTTATAGCGCCTGTAAAGATACTACCACTAACCAATAAACCAGAGTTTAACCACACTGAAGCCTCAGATCTGAAAATATACAAAATATACATATTATAAATATTTGTAGACCTTTTTTACTTATAGTCTACTTATAGTTATTACAACGTGTGAAAATCTAATCTCAAAGAAATGTAGCCCAAAACTTGTTCAATTCCTTTCAATATTTACAAAGATAGAATGAATTTCAATATTCACCATCCACTGCAGACAATATAATTATAGAATATGGTCAAAAGCAGCCAACACAAAGTATAATTACCATAGAAACGTTCTTTTTGGGGTTTTTTTTTGTATAGGATTGAGATTATTTACAGTTGAAAAACAAATATTAATTGTATCAGAAACATTGACCATAAAAGACACTTGATTAGCCACTGTAACAGCATGTTAGACACATCTAGTGCCAATATTAAACAAGCGGCTGCCAGGAAGGATACACCCACATTCGAGAGATTGATAGAGAACAAGCTAAAAAGAAAGTGAATTTTCCTACAATCAAGGGCCATAATTCATGATGTTACAATTCGATATGTATAAATATCGAAAGCAACCAAGATCTTTGGGTTATAAACATGCATGTCAAGTTTCATCACAATCTGTTCAAAATTGCGACCTCTATAGAGTCCACAAGCTAAAAACATGATTTTTCGTACAATCAGGGGCCATAATCCATCAATTTTCGATCCGACACATGCCAATATCGAAAGCAGCCAAGATCTTTTGGAGATAAACCTATATTTCAAGTTTAGTCAAAATCGGATAAGAATTGTAACAATTGTGGACGGACGGACTGACAGGGGCGACAACAATATCCCTCACATGAAAGATAGGTTGCCAGGCAACAAAACATACGCCCACAGCAGCTAAATCGTCCGGGCAGTCAACAAGAGTTGTCGCATATTTAAGCTTTCATATTACATATGAAAGCTTATTGTTTCTGTTAAGATTATTATTAAGCTTTCATATTACATATGAAAGCTTATTGTTTCTGTTAAGATTATTAAGCTTTCATATTACATATGAAAGCTTATTGTTTCTGTTAAGATTATTATTGTTATTTTTTTTTTGTGTTTTGTCCACAAATCGGATTTATCAGAATCTAACCATAGGATCGTTCTGAAACTTTTACCTATCCCCCCAAAAATGGATGGTGGCTGTTGATTAAATATATTTTCAAAACGTTTTACGAATCCGAAATCACCGAATTTTACGAAGGAATGCATTTGACCTACAATGCTGTAACTTTGTGACTATTTGACCTATTTTACTAATTCTTTTTTCTTTGAGTATCTTGAAACATTTACTTCAAATCTGCAATTTCGGATTTTGGCATTTCGAAAATTCGTCGCTGTCATTTCGAACCGGAAGTTATTACCAATTTGACAACTTCTTTAATAGTTGTGCGATTTTCGTGAAATTTAGAATGTTAGTAGATCTTGCCAATGCGACTTCAATGATGTCCTTGGAAATTTTCTAAATTATCTCCCCTTGGTGAAATTAAGGATCAAAGTTTTCAAAAAAATCGTCGAAATATAGGTCAGAATGAACTAAAAAAAAAATTCGATACTAGACAAGTAATTACTGATTCGTACACAAAATATGGAGTTTGTCGATCGAACCGGAAGTGCCACCATCTTTAAACGTGAAAAATCAAAAAGGCTTTTTTGCTATTTTACTTACAGACTCGGGCGTCATATTTTCGGAATCCTGGAAGGAATGCCTAAAAATCTATCGGATCAGAATTTTGATTTCGGTCACGTGATGGTCACCATTTTGAATTGAAAATGAAAAATAGAAGCAATTTGAAGGGCCGGGACTTTGGAACACAAGAACTCTCCTTCTAATTAAGCTAGAATGTTCAAACTTGGTGTAGGCGTTCACTAGGTCAATGTCATGATTGAGTTCAAAGATGAGCATTTTTTGCCTAGGGTAAGCAGAGATAAGCAAGCTGATTTGTTGATTCTTTAGGGCACGATGACATTGGTTATAATGAATGGAGGGCGATGAAACTCTTGTCAATCGAGAGGCTAATAGCTGGCCTGTTGTGTGAAATCATTGTATCATTTTTTGAAAATGTCCGGGGTAGCCGAAAAAAGGAGATCGAAATCCAAAAAGTCGTATTTTTACGATTTGGGGCATTTTTAGAGGTCGTGTAAAGTAAAATAAAGCATGCATATACATATATTATTGATATTAAATATATCATATAAAAAACTAAACAATGAATCAGCTGTCATTGACAGATTTTATATTATAAGCATGGTCAGTGGAAGGTCAGCGTATTGTCTAACTTGAACTCACTGACTCCGTAACATTATTGTGGGTATGGTATAAGCTGAATTTGATGAGATGCACATATCTCGTATGACTATTTGGTACTTACAGTGTTAGACTTTGTCGTAACGTTACGGTCTCCATTCATCAAATCGTCGTTGGGGCTATAATACGATTTTGAATCAAGTTATTTATCACTGAGGGACTCAAAATTAGGTTTGATGTAGCTCTGCTCATTTACAGTGGCGAATTTAACGGGCTCATGGGTTCCAGCTCCCTCCTCTAGAAATTTCACAGCACCCGCATGGGTTGTGGCTAATTTTGTGGCAGAATTTTATTTTTCTGGGGGAGGTATTTCTAAATGGCTCCGACACAAGTGCCTGAAATGCCATGAAATCACGTTTTCGGCCTCCAATTAAAATTTCTTAGCGGGAGAACCCCCTGACCCGACCCCCTTGCGGGGCTTCACGGTCGGTATCAGCCCCCCTCCCCACCACCATGGTTAATCCGGCGTTGATGTTCCCTCTTGTGCAGCTGCAAAAGAATGTACAAGTTCATTGCCTCATTGTCAAAGATCCCACTTTTCTACCCCAGTTCGGGTAATGAGGTCGAGCGTATATTGTATAGGGGATATTAAACAAGCAAACAGTATGGCTGATGTCTCCCGCCAAAACCCCAAAGTAAAAGATGACACATTAATTAATCGCACTTTCATATTTTTTTCAAAAGTATCGAGCAATCAAACTATACTGTAAATTTCATCACTCTCTGTCAGATAGAAATCAAGGTTATCTTGTCCCAAAGCATCGACCAATGAAATTGCCAAGCTGTAGCTCAAAATGTTCAGTCAAGACCTGATGAACTTTAAATTTATACACAGTGTTTAAGGTCATGAGATGAAGAAGCCAATTGATTTTCAGCGATTTCCGATAATTACTGTCAGAGTTATGGCCCTTCATCACTTAAAAAAAATCTTGTGGATGCTCTAGAGGCCAAAGTTAATGTCCGATTGGCTTTAAATTTATACACAGTGGTTAAGGTCATGAGACGAAGTAGGCGATTGATTTTCAGCGATATCTGATATTTACTGCCAGAGATGTGGCCCCTGATCACTTCAAAATATCTTGTGGACGCTCTAGAGGCCAAAGTTAATATCCGATTGACTTTAAATATATGCGCAGTGTTTAAGGTCATGACACGAAGATGCCTACAATATTGATTTTCAGCGATATCTGATATTTACTGCCATTTCCGATAATTACCGTCAGAGTTATTGCCCTTGATCACTTTAAAAAATCTTGTGGACGCTCTAGAGGCTAAATTCAATATCCGATTGACTTTATATTTATACAGTGTTTAAGGTAAGAAGCCAATTGATTTTCAGCGATTTCCGATTGAATCCTTTGAAAATCACACCTAACTCTAAAACTAAAGGCAAGAAACGGGCCGGTTTACATTGAAGCACAAGTAATTCCTGTCCTGCGTACTCTGTATATAATATATGGTTTTCTAAATATGCCTTGTATTTTTCCCATTTTGTTCATAAGGTAAATGTAATATTTCAGATACCTGATGACATTTATACTTTTTGTTTCAATAGATTCTAATAACCCCCTTTGCAGTTAATATGAAAGCTTTCATATCTGCTATGCAGATCTAGTTATTGTTATTTTTTTTTGTGTTTTGTCCACAAATCGGATTTCTCAGAATCTAACCATAGGATCGTTCTGAAACTTTTACCTATCCCCCCAAAAATGGGTGGTGGCTGTTGATTAAATATATTTTCAAAACGTTTTACGAATCCGAAATCACCGAATTTTACGAAGGAATGCATTTGACCTACAATGCTGTAACTTTGTGACTATTTGACCTATTTTACTAATTCTTTTTTCTTTGAGTATCTTGAAACATTTACTTCAAATCTGCAATTTCGGATTTTGGCATTTCGAAAATTCGTCGCTGTCATTTCGAACCGGAAGTTATTACCAATTTGACAACTTCTTTAATAGTTGTGCGATTTTCGTGAAATTTAGAATGTTTGTAGATCTTGCCAATGCGACTTCAATGATGTCCTTGGAAATTTTCTAAATTATCTCCCCTTGGTGAAATTAAGGATCAAAGTTTTCAAAAAAATCGTCGAAATATAGGTCAGAATGACCTAAAAAAAAAATTCGATACTAGACAAGTAATTACTGATTCGTACACAAAATATGGAGTTTGTCGATCGAACCGGAAGTGCCACCATCTTTAAACGTGAAAAATCGAAAAGGCTTTTTTGCTATTTTACTTACAGACTCGGGCGTCATATTTTCGGAATCCTGGAAGGAGTTTGTCGATCGAACCGGAAGTGCCACCATCTTTAAACGTGAAAAATCAAAAAGGCTTTTTTGCTATTTTACTTACAGACTCGGGCGTCATATTTTCGGAATCCTGGAAGGAATGCCTAAAAATCTATCGGATCAGAATTTTGATTTCGGTCACGTGATGGTCACCAATTTGAATTGAAAATGAAAAATAGAAGCAATTTGAAGGGCCGGGACTTTGGAACACAAGAACTCTCCTTCTAATTAAGCTAGAATGTTCAAACTTGGTGTAGGCGTTCACTAGGTCAATGTCATGATTGAGTTCAAAGATGAGCATTTTTTGCCTAGGGTAAGCAGAGATAAGCAAGCTGATTTGTTGATTCTTTAGGGCACGATGACATTGGTTATAATGAATGGAGGGCGATGAAACTCTTGTCAATCGAGAGGCTAATAGCTGGCCTGTTGTGTGAAATCATTGTATCATTTTTTGAAAATGTCCGGGGTAGCCGAAAAAAGGAGATCGAAATCCAAAAAGTCGTATTTTTACGATTTGGGGCATTTTTAGAGGTCGTGTAAAGTAAAATAAAGCATGCATATACATATATTATTGATATTAAATATATCATATAAAAAACTAAACAATGAATCAGCTGTCATTGACAGATTTTATATTATAAGCATGGTCAGTGGAAGGTCAGCGTATTGTCTAACTTGAACTCACTGACTCCGTAACATTATTGTGGGTATGGTATAAGCTGAATTTGATGAGATGCACATATCTCGTATGACTATTTGGTACTTACAGTGTTAGACTTTGTCGTAACGTTACGGTCTCCATTCATCAAATCGTCGTTAGGACTATAATATGATTTTGAATCAAGTTATTTATCACTGAGGGACTCAAAATTAGGTTTGATGTAGCTCTGCTCATTTACAGTGGCGAATTTAACGGGCTCATGGGTTCCAGCTCCCTCCTCTAGAAATTTCACAGCACCCGCATGGATTGTGGCTAATTTTGTGGCAGAATTTTATTTTTCTGGGGGAGGTATTTCTAAATGGCTCCGACACAAGTGCCTGAAATGCCATGAAATCACGTTTTCGGCCTCCAATTAAAATTTCTTAGCGGGAGAACCCCCTGACCCGACCCCCTTGCGGGGCTTCACGGTCGGTATCAGCCCCCCTCCCCACCACCATGGTTAATCCGGCGTTGATGTTCCCTCTTGTGCAGCTGCAAAAGAATGTACAAGTTCATTGCCTCATTGTCAAAGATCCCACTTTTCTACCCCAGTTCGGGTAATGAGGTCGAGCGTATATTGTATAGGGGATATTAAACAAGCAAACAGTATGGCTGATGTCTCCCGCCAAAACCCCAAAGTAAAAGATGACACATTAATTAATCGCACTTTCATATTTTTTTCAAAAGTATCGAGCAATCAAACTATACTGTAAATTGCATCACTCTCTGTCAGATAGAAATCAAGGTTATCTTGTCCCAAAGCATCGACCAATGAAATTGCCAAGCTGTAGCTCAAAATGTTCAGTCAAGACCTGATGAACATCTACACCAAGTTTAAACATTCTAGCTCAATTAAAAGCTGGGTTGTTATGTTCCAGTACTTCATTATAACCAAAGTTATCATACCCCAAAGCATCAACCAATTCAAAGTCCCGGCCAATCAAGTTGCTTTGCTTATCCTGACTAAGAGAATGCTCATTGTCGAACTTGGTCAAGGTAATATGGTCAAGGTACTAATGTAATGAAACTATACACAAAGTTTCATCAAATTGCTTATCTCTGCTTACCCATTTTAATAGTCCCCTGCCAATCGAAAAGCCCCCCGACCCACCCACTCCACTCCCGTGTAATACATTAGGTTATAATTGTGTTACAAACGTATCACAAGGAGCATTTGAATATTCTCTCTGAGGCATCTGATACCACTTGTCATTGAGGTGTTCACACAGCCAACTCATTTTTGTTTGTTTGTGTTATCTTTATTCAGTATAAATCAACTAATACAAATGAAAAAAAGTACTTGGTTTAATGAGATTATCTTTTGAGAGTTGGTCATACAGGTATCACTAATCATAATTGCTCTTAACTTCAAATATATACACGATTATGTGTATTCTAAATATCAAATAAAACAATGATGATTTCTTTACAATAGCAGTACAACAAATTTATTCGCAATATTTTCCTTTGATCAGTTGATCAAAAACCTGATTATATTTACAATATATTCTAGGTCTTTGCTCTTTATTCCATTGGTTCAAAATATGATAAAAGAGGCTTATCAAAAAGTTTATATCATGTAGTCTTATATAACAAATAGAACAATGACATACAAGATGTTTCAAATCATAATCTATTTGCATTATTTATTTCAATAATTTGACCTGTGATATTCATGTATAAAGCAAAATAGTAAACATTGAATTTCATTCACTTTTATGTATAATATAGTATTAAACCGGTTAATTATTGTATACAACATTTATTTAATTTCATAGCAACATTTTATACTATTGTATTCATTGTAGTTTTTTGTCATTATTAGCCCAGTCCGTGCATAGCATTATGATGTGAAATCCCATTTCATTTCAATTATAATAGTCTTCATCTAGAAACAATATTACTATTTATATTGGTATGTTACTACCAAGATATAACAATAAAATTAGCAAAAGTATGTATAAATTAATAAAGTTCTCTTTAGTATCTTTCATGAATAGTCAATTGTTCAATACCATTATTTCTCTTCACCTCATGCAAATAAATTGAATTGGGATTTAATGTTCAACTGTTTTACTTCACAACTTACATAAATCATTTGGTGATAAAGAAACATACATTTCTAGTATTTTTTTAACATAGTGTACTATACTATGCATCATTATATAGAAGACATATGAATGAATAAACAAAAATATGGCAAAATGAACAACATGAGAATGATTGTAGAAGTATAAGAACAAAGCAATTGTTTAATATTAAAAATATTTGATTTTCTTCTATTTTAAAGTTACATCCTTTACATTTGTATTTATACATTGTATGCAAAACATAATTAGAGAGAAATGGGTTTAACGTCCACTCAACACAAACAAGGTCATTTCGGGACTAACATATGGTTTAATTTTATTTCAATAATTTGCTTGCGCGTAGGGGTCTTTAGCAGTGGGGGGAAACCAGAGTACCCGGAGAAAATCAGGAGTATGGACAGGTGACCCTACTCCTTGCCACGTACAACCAGGGATTCGAGACCACGCCAGTTGACTTAATGGCAGGCCGTATGATACAGCATGCACACACTAACCATTCGGCCATCCAACCCAATACAGCAAGGATGAACAAATATTAGCATGTTTTAATGTTCATTATTAAAATAGAATACAAACAATGTAAGAATAATTATAATATCATGTATCAAACCAAAACAAATAATTCAATTTCAATAACTATTGAGAGCTGGCTGAAAAATTCTAAACCCATCTGTGAAAGAACTGTATAGAATTGTATAAAGTCCATTGTTTCCATTTATTTTTCTATGTAGTCACTTTTGAAGTGTACACTCTCACTCTTTAGTTAATGATGTTGCATGGCCTTGATGTCTGCCAGGAAGAAATTATCTTCAGTTACCCTTAAAAAATTGATCACAGCTGACATGACGTAATCATAGAGGGAAAATGATATCACCCATTTATGAACAGAAGTATTGTCTGAATAGAACACCTGTATAATACTTCTATTGATAGTCTGGCTGTTTTTAAGGTAGTCAATCAGCAGAATAGTTTAGGAATCATAAACGAGTGAACCCATCACCTGTCCAGTCGAAAGAACTGACCAGGCTTGATTGGGGACTTGCGAGTCTGGATGCTTCCATTGTTTTTATTGAATTTTGCATTCTGGTTGAAACTGATGAATCCAGGTCTCCTCTATGTTTAAAAATCTGGCTAAAATTTTTTTAGGAAATATTGAAAACAGCAAAGATTGTCACTGGATGTCACTGGATCAAGTACCTCCTGCAACCACTTCTTTAGTGCAGAAAAGGAAGGGCCATTGTCTCCTATAGTGGAGACCGTATCCACATATTTCAATGTTTGGGTTAGGACTTTCAGTTGCAGATACTTGATGACTGCCATATCGATAGTTCTGTCCATTTTTGGTGATTTCAATGGGTAGGTTCACAAGATTGTCTGGTACAAATACAATAATAACACTTCAGCTGCAGGTCTTATGTCTATGATTCATTCAATGATTCTACTTGTGGTGGTAAAAGCCAATTAAATCTCTCCTCTTCAGATCTAGAACTTTTCAGCCAGCTGTTGTATTATAGTGTATCCACACAAAGAAAAATTAACACAGAGAAAAATCATTATTACATAATAAATATATAAAATGACAATAAATGATGTGGTATTCATATTTCAATCAGAAGACGGAGAAAAATGGGGTTTAAGTCCACTCGACAGAAACTAGGTATTTTGGCATTAACACATGGTCCAATTTTATTTCAATAATTTGCTTGTGCGTATGGGTCATTAGCAATGGAAGGAAACTGGAGTTCGCAGAGAAAACCCTCGAAGGATGAACGTGCTACCCTACTCCTTGCCACGTACAACTGGGGATTTGAAACCACACCAGTTCACTAAATGGTAGACCTTATGATACAGCGCGCACATACTAACCATTCACCCCCCCCCCCTTATTTCAAACAACAAAATTAAATGTATTGATACAAATATATATCTATGGATACAAATATATCTGTACAAATGTATATAGATAGAATAATCGTATAGATAAAGAAAAATTAAAATCCCCGGCTACAATCCAACCAGGGAATAGCGGGAGTGTAGACAATCTGGGACCTAGCTCTCCAAACAAATTACGCTCCTGAAGCAAAAAGAAAGAGTAAATCGGTGCTGCCTGTTGTGTGTATTATATGTAAAAAACGTGACAGATTTGTCACTGTTGGAGAAAATAGGAAGAAGGGTGTATTTACACAGACTCAGACCCAAACAGGCTCAGGTAGGCCTAATGTTAATATTATGTTACTTACTAAATTTATAATTATTACTAATAAATATTAAATATATTCATCCTACAGTTTTTAATTATTGTGTTGTTGTTTTTGTTGTAAATGGAATCAGAAGTGCTACTGCAATCACTGTAAAATTGTTATGAAGCTAGCCAGTAAAGCCCTTTACCCCATTTGTTGATTTGGCACAGTCATTGGTTAAAGTGTTGCACATTTGCTTGCACAAGGGATGAAACATAGAGAAGTTAACTTGTTTTTTATTTTCTTGGCCCACTTGTAGGTGCCTTGCTAAGACGATCTGTCTCTAGACCATTTCCGCTCACACAAAGGATCTGAACTAAACCGCATGCCAGAGTTGACCAGCCAGGTACATGTACATGTAGGCCTCAAAGTGACATTCCCTCCCCCACCCTTGAGCACAAACAACATTCAACGCTATATGGTGTATAATTTGTTTGCAAATTTGTTTGTAGGCCAACTGTTGAAAGCTGCTGAATTGAAAGAGGATGAAGATATTTTAAGGCATATCAGAGGGCAAGATTGTGTGGCCATTGAGGTCAGATATCACCAAAAATGTTATAGGCAATATACATGTACTGAATTTCTTAGACAGTTATCAGAAAGGTAAATATTTGTGATGTTTTTTTTATTTGTATTCTCCGCCTTCTTGCCACTGGTATTATTCAAATAAAACTGAACCATGGGTGAGTCCTGAAATTACTATGTTTTTGTCCAGTGGACGTTAAACCGCAATTCTCCTCTCTATCTCTCCTTGTACTGCTAATGCCTTCCTGTCTTCATTAGCTGGTTTCTGCATGAAAATAAGATGTTAACCCCTGTGTAAGTGTCTTTTTCCTCTGTTGTACGAAATTAATGAGAGTAAACCAAGCTCCAGAATTTTGTTTTAATTGTGTACATGTATATGTTTATTTATATTTTTCAGCAAAGATGACTAGCCCTCCGTCGAATATTAAACCACATACAATATATTCTGTGAAGATGTCATAAGAGAAAGAATCATAAATGGCCAGCAAAGTTGTCTTGTACAGAGAGAGAGAGAAAGAGAAATGGGGTTTAACGTCCACTCAACACAAACTAGATCATTTTGGGACTAACATACGGTTTCAATTTTATTTCAATAATTCGCTTGCGCGTATGGGTCTTTAGCAGTGAGAGGAAACCGGAGTGCCCGGAGGAAACCCACGAGGTTGAGAAAACGCCTCTATCTCCATGCCACATACGCTCACACCTGGGATCAAAGCCACAGGCACATCCCAACCCCCCTTTCTTGTACAGACCTGTGCATGTGTAGTCAATGTGAAAATGAAAAAAAAACTGTTAAAGAGACCGAATTTGATGTTAATACATTTAGTGACAGTGATGATGATAATGAAGATTAACTTTGATGACATTTGATGTGCAGAGTAACTGTTTAATTTTGATTTTCAATGATTGTTTCACTTTAATAAATAATTTCACAACTGTTCATCCTGTTTTCTAACCTTTCCCTTCATTCCAGCCCAGATACACAATTATTTTTTTTAACTTATATCTACATGTATGTTTGTAATTTGACCATTAATCATATCCGAAATAGTAGTTCACAGCTACATGTACAGTTGTAAAAATACTGTAGTGGCTAATTGAAAGGGAACATGTATGTGGGTTTAGAATGTTTATCTTAGTGGAAAAAAATCATGTGGTTCAATGCTTATAAAGTGCTACTGATCTCCATTATTTCAAAAGCATATCACTCAACTACTGTCAAACATATCCCCTGGCTAGAATATGCTACAAATCGACTCTAGCATGTTCCATACAAGCGATAATTTCTGAGCAAACATCCAACAACCAACCCTAACAGGCCCTTGAGATCCAACAAACAAAATAATTATTGGGCTTGTTTGCCCACACCTGGTCTTATGATTCATACAAGACCTGATAGTCTATCAATTACAGGCATTTGACAGAAAGGGAGATAATTATTTTTTACCGTTAATGGATTTCCACAATTCTTTATTCACCCATGACATTTGTGTTTTGAGCATTTTTATTTACATCAAAATCTGTCCAATAAACTGTTCATTGCCAAGGATGAAGGCATGAGGTGTTTTACCAACTATTTAATTTTATGTCAACTTCAGAATTGTTAGTACACAAATAGCATTTATTTGACAATTTTGACGAATTTCATCTGGCCCTAAATCAATAAATTGAAAACATTTTGCTTGGAACTCCCAGATTTTGTCTTCCTGGCATCATAAGCTTTCCAAAAATGTATAGTTTTTCTTTTATGGAAGACCGTGTAGCGGAGTTGTGTTTCTAAGCTAGCTAGAAATTTTGGCTGCAGGCCTACACCTCCCAAGCTAAATTTCCCTCATGTCATCCTGTATAGCAAAGGCATATGCCTGTCTTAATTAACCCAGTACTAAACACAATTTACTTGTTTAATTTTTCCAGCATTTTTCAGGATAGCTGATGGGATGCGGGTCAAGTTATGCCACTTGTCTATTTAATTATTTACAAGTGAAAAATCGAATTAACTTCACCAAATTTTTACTCATTATAATGATTTTTTTTTTCTGTTCATATTATTTCTATGACATGTGACAGTGACTGTGAATATGAAAGCTTTAATATCTGCTTAGCAGATCTAGTTGTTATTTTTTTTTTGTGTTTTGTCCACAAATCGGATTTCTCAGAATCTAACCATAGGATCGTTCTGAAACTTTTACCTATCCCCCCAAAAATGGGTGGTGGCTGTTGATTAAATATATTTTCAAAACGTTTTACGAATCCGAAATCACCGAATTTTACGAAGGAATGCATTTGACCTACAATGCTGTAACTCTGTGACTATTTGACCTATTTTACTAATTCTTTTTTCTTTGAGTATCTTGAAACATTTACTTCAAATCTGCAATTTCGGATTTTGGCATTTAGAAAATTCGTCGCTGTCATTTCGAACCGGAAGTTATTACCAATTTGACAACTTCTTTAATAGTTGTGCGATTTTCGTGAAATTTAGAATGTTAGTAGATCTTGCCAATGCGACTTCAATGATGTCCTTGAAAATTTTCTAAATTATCTCCCCTTGGTGAAATTAAGGATCAAAGTTTTCAAAAAAATCGACGAAATATAGGTCAGATTGCCCTGAAATTTTTTTTCTTTACTAGCTAAGACAGTACTGATGAGTACACAAAATATGGAGTTTGTCGAGCAAACCGGAAGTGCCACCATCTCAAAATGTGAAAAGTCCATACGGCTTTTGCAATATTTTACTTAAAGACATAAGAGTTACATTTTCTGAATGCTTGAAGGAAAGCCTAAAAATCTATCGGTTTAGAATTTTGATTTAGGTCAACTGATGGACACCATTTTGAAATGAAAATGAAAATTAGTGAAAAATCCACATTTATGGGCTTGAAAACATACACAATTGGTCGTGGCTTAGATAATCTGTCTCCTATTACCGAAATTAATACATTTGAGGATAGCCTGGATCATGGTCAAATGTTTGGTATTTGAATATTTCAAAAATTCGAATTTCTCCTTTGATGTTTTCCGTGCCGACAAGGTTGTTTTCGAGTTTAGCTGGTTTCGATTTCGCGCATGCGCTACACAGGAACCAACGGTACCATGAGTACTAAATTCCGGCGAGCAACTTTTCACGTTGGTACCTAGGCACCCTGAAAATTTCAAGGTGATACCTGCATTCGTTCAAGTCGTTTGTTCTTGTCACCTGCCTTTCGTCGTTTTTTTTTTCTAAGTCAATTTACGGCTTCCATGAGGGGAAAAAAGTGGAATTAGGCCGTGACACCGGCACCGATTGTCCGAAAACCATGAAATTTGGACACAATACGCCCATTACCACCCCGGACTCTGTGCTTTACCCCCATTTTGATCCCATTAAAAAAAAAAGAGTTTTAGCAAAAAAACGATTTTCGGAATTTAATATTGGTTTTAACCCTGTAATACCCAGACATGATATATTATTATAATCCCTATGAAATATTTTAATTATTTACTGCTATAATATGAATTATCACTTATTCCCCGTTAAATAAATATCGGTCACCTGGTGCCGCTGTACAACTTAAAGGACACTGGCCTCAAGTCAATTTACGGAGAGAGAGAGAGAGAGAAATGGGGTTTAACGTCCACTCGACACAAACTAGGTCATTTCGGGACCAACATATGGTTTAATTTTATTTCAATAATTCGCTTGCGCGTAGGGGTCTTTAGCAGTGGGAGGAAACCGGAGGACCCGGAGAAAACCCACAAGGTTGGACAGGCGACCCTACTCCTTGCGTCAATTTACGGCTTCCATGAGGGGAAAAAGTGGAATTTCGCCGTGACACCGGCACCGATTGTCCGAAAACCATGAAATTAGGACACAATACGCCCATTACCACCCCTGACTCTGTGCTTTACCCCCATTTTGATCACATTAAAAAGAAAAGAGTTTTAGCAAAAAAACGATTTTCGGAATTTAATATTGGTTTTAATTAATTTTGAAATTGGAAATGCAAAGAGATTTTATCGCCTCTTCCGTATGTGATAGGTATTGGTACTATACACATTATCCTTAAAAGACAATTTTTTAAACTGACCGTAACGATGCATCGACACTAGAAACCGAAATCGCCTATTTTGACCTATTTTGACTGCTGGGGTATCTTTCCGTACGTGACAAGGAGTAGGTCGCCCGTCCAACCTGTGTATTTTTTCAGGATCACCCGGTTTCCCCCCACTGCTAGACCCCTACGCGCAAGCGAATTATTGAAATAAAATTGAACCATACGTTAGTCCCGAAATGACCTAGTTTGTGTCGAGTGGTCGATCAACCCCATTTCGCTCTCTCAATTTTAGCACTCCTAACTCTAAAACTAAATGCAAGGAACGGGCCTATTTACAGAGGTCACAATTTTAACCTACATGCACACCTACATGATATACATATTATTATAATCCCTATGGGATATTTTAATTATTTACTGTTATAATATGAATTATCACTTATTCCCCGTTGAATAAATATCGGTCACCGGGTGCAGCTGTACAACTTCAAGGACCTTGGCCTCAAGTGCATGGGACCAACTCTACATTTTCTGAAATGTCAATAAAAGCCCTGGAATGATTTCATTTAAAAAAAATAATCAGAAAGTAAATCTAGTTTTATTTATATGCTATTTGTTGCCAGAAAATATATTTTGTTACGAGTCTAATTCAAATTTAAAAATAAACAATGGGTCTGAGGCATATTTTATTGATATATAGAAATTAATGCAGTGTTCTCATTATGTGATAAAAGAGTGCCAGAAATGTCTCGAAATTCAGCCATTTGTGTATTTAGTATATCAAGTATATGCGTGTATTACAAAGCTCTGATTTGTGTGATTTGTGTACACCCCGCTCCCCCCCCCCCCTCCTCGTGTCACTATCATGTACATATCAATTCTGCTGCCAACCCACCCACGCGAACATGACTAAATTATGAAACATTGTCTAGTCGTTTGTATGTTACGACAAAACGAGGCCAGCGTGGCTCATTTGCTGCAGAACGGAAGGCCTTGCAAGGATTAGTGTCTAGTCGTTTGGATGGTACGAAAACCCGAGGTCAAAGTGGTTCCCCGTTGGCAGTGGTGAAGTATGGAAGGCCTAGCAAGGATCTGTGTCTAGTCGTTTCGATGGGACGAAAAACGCCCGTCCCCTCGTCCATGGTACAAGGATTAGTGCCTAGTCGCTTGGATGGTATGCAAAACAGAGGTCCCCGTTCTCTCCCTTTGTCTGTGGTTCTTGACCGAAGGCCCGACAACTAACTTTGCGTGCAGTTTTTTTTAGGTAGGACGAAAAATCGAAATCCTGTGTGCATATTGGCGTGCACGAAAAATAACCCTTTGCATTTGGAATTTTATGCACCCACCCCACCCTCGAACAACGCTTAACATAACATTTTGTTTTCACTACCTACATTGTAAAATTTGTTTGATTTCAGATGACTTAGCCCCGGTTTTTCACAGTGAAAGATTTTGATGAAACTTGACATGTATGTTTATAACCCAAAGATATGGTTCCTTTCGATATTTGCGCATATCGAATCGTAACTTCATGAATTATGGTCCCTGATTGTAAGAAAAATCACTTTATATTTCGCGTGTTCTCTATCTATCTCTCGGAAATGGAATATGGAAATACACAAGCTAGCTAGTGTATTACAGGTTGGTGGTGGTGGGGATGAGGTCTTCTATTTGCAATGATTTTTTGACTACAAAATATACGCTCTAACTCATTACTCAAACTACAGCCAAAAAAAAGCGGAACGGAAACCCGATTTTATATATTCTTACAATAGCAACGCACTTCGGGATTAACTTAGAAATGGTTCCACTACTGATGTCTTCCGCCTTACTCCTGCCACAGTAGTGGCTTGTCCTACGGAGTTCCTTTCCGCAAGTTTTTTTTAGTCAAATGACTGCAAAAAGGTTACTGGCCTATGTATAGCTCCCTTAATTTACACATAAACTGACCTAAAACTGCACTGCACATATAATAAACCAATTCCCATTGAAATAAAGGTGAAGCCGTACCGCATAATTATATGATTTGATGAAACCCAACTGCTACCTGAAGTTTCTCGCCTATCGAAGTTATAATATCCGCCGGTGTCATGGCGGCTCGCACATTATAAGAATCATTGCTTTGAAAATGTAGAACGCATTAACACAAAGAAAAACTGATGGGTAACTAGTTTAGTGGTCCAGTCTTCACTATAATTTGTGATAGAATTACTTATTTAAAAAAAACTGAATGATGTAAAAATAAAAATGGTTGGAGTGCCCAAGTTTAGATTTGTCGTTGATTTCATAAAGATGTTAGGATATAGAACGTTAAATACTGTGTGATTCAACATGGCGGCCGAGGGGTTTAATATGATATAAGTACGAAATAGATGTACATGTAGTACCAAATGGTTTATATGTATGAGAGTCAAGGTTTGGACTAAATGTCTTGGGGAAGTAGGGGGCGACTAGCATGTGCCTCTCTTTAGTGGACCGATGTGAGATTGCCCATTGTATTAACTGGACGGGTAGGCCTATTCACCTTCAGTTATGTGTCAATGTCAAATAAGCGGCTTCGTATCAACACGGTCGGCTCTGGGCCGGTTTAATTCTACGTATCTCTCGTAGCTGAGAGAAAAAAGATTTTTTAGCCCAGAGAATATCTTCCGTCAGAGTGGTTGTTGATTCATAGATTCTAATAACCCCTTTTGAAGTTTATATGAAAGCTTTGATATCTGCTATGCAGATCTAGTTTTACTTTTTTCGGTAATGAAACATTTATAATACACTAAAGTCTGATTAAGAGTAACTCGTAAAGTAACGTGCGAACGCTTAGTATACGAAACATTTAATATCATGGATTTAGCTGTTCAAGTTATCAAAATTCATTGAAAATCAATATATTTGTTCGTCTCAAGACCTTAAACTCTGTGTATCAATCTAAAGTCAATCGGATATTAACTTTAGCCTCTAGAGCGTCTAAAAGAATTTTTTAAGAGATCAAGGGCCATAACTATGGCAGTAATTATCGGTAATCATTGAAAATCATTAGACATCTTCGTCTCATGACCTTAAACAATGTGAATAAATTTAAAGTCAATCGGTGGCGACGACAATATTTTCATGTGGGCATATAAAAAGGGGAGTTTGTTTACATTTTTAAGGGATTTATCTAAAACTCGATTGTATCCGTTCAAAATAGATTCATCGGCAATATTTTGGTCATATACGTAAACTAGATATTCTCTGCATTACAATGCCAATTATTATGCAAGAGGAATGACCGGTCGTTCTGCTGCGAGCGAAAAAAAAAATAACTAATTTCGCTGAGAATTTGAAAAAATAGAACATATTTAAGAATACTGTACTCTTACAAAACGTCTAAATAAACGTGTTCTAAAATCATTTATTGCTATTTTCATCTTTTTGTGTCGATAGATCAAAATCAATATTTTTACTTATTTTGTCTTTATCTCAATATTGATTCACGCGTATTCCGACTCATTTAGCTGTGGTCTAAGGTTGCAACAATATCAAATTATTTTATCAGGGTGGGTTAGGGTAAGGGCTAGGACCTGCAGATTTCATCAGAGTCTCGAGATGTAGACAGGGCTAGCCCTAACCCTAACCCAAGCCTAACTCTTACCCTAACCCATAATCCACATATGACGTCATAAAATGCTAAGGACCGTCTTCGATCTAGTTCTCCCAATGAATGTTGTTTATTTAAAATAACTTCTATTCAGTCGATAATCAGTGATCTGGCGATTATTAGATTTATCGCGATAACTGAACAAATTTCCTGATATACCTGATGTATTGTGCACTGAACAATTTAGATTAGAAGTGGTGTGCTGAAGTAAGAGTGTTTGTAGCAAATGCTGTTTTATACATTAATATTAATCACTAGTTTTATCATTTTCAATTGAAAAACAACCGATTTAAAAACCGGGACATTAGGTACGTGAGAGGCATCGGGACGGGACGACAAAAAGGACCCCAAAAACCTGAACATATGGTAACCCTAGACTTAGTTCTCACTCGAAATTGAAAGGGGCAGATATAAGAATATTTTATCAGACCAGATGCCAGAAATGATCTTTACAAAAAGTTGAAAATGAATTACCGGTACATATCCTACTAAAATGCACTGTCTATTAATTTCTTTGTATTATTTATGTAACATGTACCCAAAACTTAACAATCGCCTACCATATACACGTAAAACTATAGCTAAATCTATCAGTGCTTCTATTTTTTATTCATTTAAACTTTAGGGTTTAAAATACTGTAGTTTAGAACCTTCCTCACTTTTTCATTGTTGTTTGTACACTCAAATGGTCTTATATTTATAATGTATATTTAAGGGCATTGACCTATATGAGATAAATGTGCTTATATCTGTTTGCCTTATTACTGGCAAGGTTAGTAAATATAGTCTACATTAAAATCATTTGTATGTTTTGTTTGTAAACGTTTACATTTGCCATGTTGTTATTTATCGTCATTTGTACAAGCTGTCCTAATAGTCTGGAGGCTCAGTGCGCAGGGGTGTCTATCAAATGGGCACAAAATCAAACCCAACTTTTCTATAGTAAAATTTTGCGTAGAATAATATGCTGAGTGGTAATCAGCCCGCTGTTGGGGCGTTTGAGATATTCGGGGTCAAAGGTCAAATGAGGTCATTTGCACTGAAAGTGAATGCGCAATCATCCTTGTATCATGAAAATATACTGAAGATGATCGAAAGTTATCACCCTTTCAATAAAAATTTAAACTTGCTAAATTCACCTTTAGTCTTTGAGACCCCGGAGGTCAAAAGGAGAAATTTTCCCATTTTGCACTAGGAAGATTTAAAGCAATAAATGTCAGCGTAAAATATAAAAACTAAAGCGAAACCTGTTTAATTAATGGTAGGAACATTTAAAACTTATCTTTAGGTGGTCTTAGCACCGTACATTTACTTTGGAACGTCGAAAAAGATCTTGCATAACAGAACCAACACATCTCGAAACCTGTTTCAAAAATACTTAAAAACTGTCAAATCGAAATCTCCTAGATTTAGTTTAACAACGATTGTTATACATAATGAAACTAGCTGTCCTAAAAACAATTGAATAGTTTCATGGTTGGACTCCAGTCTGCAGGCCGCGTGGATTTCCGGGAATCATAATCTGAGAAAACCGGAACCGGAAAACACGTATCTGACGACGAGATTAAATGTTTGCAAATTCTTTATGAGTTTTCATGAATTTCGCCGGAACATGGACACAGATAAAACGGACGGATGCATTGTACATAATAGCTCACGGGATATAAATGTTGTATTGGTAAATCTTACTGGGGAAATGTTTGACAGGTTTTGTGGCGCGGCCTGCAGACTGGAGTTCAACCATGAAACTATTCAATTGGTTTTTTAAGACAACTAGTATCATTATGCATAGCATTCGTTGTAAAACCAATTCGGAGAGATTTTAATTTGGCAGTTTTTACGTATTTTTTAAACAGGTTTTGAAGTGTTTTGGTTCTGTTATTCAAGATCTTTTTCGACGTTCCAAAGTAAAAGTTTGGTGCTAAGACCACCTAAAGATAACTTTTAAATGTTCCTATTAATTATTAGAACAGGTTTCGCTTTAGTCTTTATATTTTACGCTAACATTTTATTGCTTTAAATCTCCCTAGTGCAAAATTGGAAAATTTCACCTTTTGACCTCCAGCGTCACAAGTTTACATTTTTATTGAAAGGGTGATAACTTTCGATCATTTTCAGCTTATTTTCATGATGCAAGAATGGCGGCACATTCACTTACAGTGCAAATGAACTCATTTGACCTTTGACCCCGAATATCTGGAAAACGCCCCAACGGCGGACTGATTACCACTTGGCATCGTATTCTACACAAAATATGACTCTAGAAAAGTTGAGTCTGGTTTTGTGCCCATTTGGTGGACACCCTCCCGCACTGAGCCTCCGGTCTATAAACAGCATCCAAAACTTAGGCTGTCTACAGCAACACTGATCCGCAGTGAATATTCGCTTGGCCGCCAGTATACCTGATAAGGATGACATCGACGAGACTTAATGACTCAGAAATATTAACTTTTTTCCTCCGACAAATTAAATTCTAAAACATTTTTTGGAAGTATAAGAAAAATAAAGGTGTTTGAAGTATATCTGGATAAAAAAATCTTCCATATTTAGCGTAAATAGGTACAGAAAATAGTACGCGGAGGCGTAAAATGGGTAAAAAGATATAATTCTGACCATACCAGTTAATATTACTACATTCTATGTTGACAAACAAAGCACGTGTGGCGATCGATTGACGTTTTTTTCAGTCTGTTTGCTTTTGAAACATTTGGATTGTTTTCCTGTTGTACTGAACACCGTTTATTATTGATGAAGGATTCTTCATATTGTGTTTTAAAACTTAATCGACCTGTTTTTCAACAAAACGATGTTGGTAAACATTAGGATGTGACGTCACCCATAGAACTATAGCGGTCTGACCTTTCAAAGGTCAGTCATCTTGGACAGAGATAAAAGACGGCTGTCTTAAAGATACATTATGGGAGATGAGATAACGAGTTGGTAGTTCTCACTATAATAGTTAAAAACTACATAATGTAAAGGCAATTTACTGAAAATTTCATTCAAATTGATCCACTATGAACCTAGAACTAAGCGGATGAAAGTTCCGCTTAGCCTCGATCATCATTACTGAAGTCGGTAAGACAGACCTAATAGTCTCGATTAACCATTTAATCGTTAATCACGAAGGAAAGTTTTGCAGCAAATCGGACTATAATCCAACAAATATCGCAGGCTAGCCTTGACATCGAGGGCTGATTATGGTCTGGATAAGTTAATTAATGTCTAATTAATAGTTTTTATAACATTTCAGGCCTAAAGAAAGACCTGCAATAGGCAGATTTTGCTCTTGCATAGTGTAGTGTCGAGTGGTTATTTATATATATACAGTACCAAGTCCCACTTGGCGTTCTAAGTCTAAGGCGTGTCCGCGTACTAACAAGTTACCCATTTGAAGTCTAACATAATCTGACCCGCTGCTACGGCAAAACAGCAATATATAGGTTAAATCCCGCTGGTAGCACGGGACTCCGTGGATAGGTGGAAGTAGTCCCGGTTATCCTGACGGACACTTGTATTATACAGGGCAAAATCACAACACACCTCCCCGTCTTAATTTGAAAGTATTGGTTCCTGGTTCTGAAAAAAATATCCTACTCTTCACATTCACACGTTCAATCACACTAGCAACGGTATACAGGTACACCGTAACATTCACGCATCAATCAAGAACAAATTGGTTATAAATTCACCGAAAAAATTCTACATACACACTCAGCTATTTAACGATTTACATCAAAGTCACCGTTGGCATTAAGTTTAACAGGTAAATATTCAACATCGTAATTTTGAAGACATCTTCACTTTAAATTTCGTTCCTTTATTTCGAAGGAAAGATTGAATCTTATTTCCTAAACTCGAGAAATAGCATTTTATTCTGGCCAGATATTCTGATCGTATTCGTAACAAAGACCCTCTACAAATAGTATAATAGTTCATGTTGACCACAGTTGAAGTCACACGTGGAATATTGAGGCTTTCAATATTATGTAACGGTAAATTGACTATGCCATTCAGTCCCATGTTTAACGCAACATTTCCATAACTTATAATTTTCTTTTTATTCGACCGTAACGGATCGAGATGAATAGGTTCAACCATTTTACAGAAGAGCTGATATGCTGTTAATGCAAACTTGATTACATCGATGAGAGAAATCTCAATCACGGCATGTGATCGGGCAGACTGTTCAAACAATTGGTCGGAAATATTTAAAGATCCAGACGACGTAAACTCAGTTAAATGATTGGCAATATTACACCGTGAGATAGTTAACGGTGAGACTAATATCTGCTTCATGACAGCTAAATGAATACATGTATTTGTAACTTCGGATTCGTAACACGCATCAAAGACACCGTCGATAATGCGGGAATTATCAATAAATAAATCTGTGTTCACCGTATTTACAGGAACACCGTGAAGGGTCAATAATTCATCTTTGATTAAATTGATACACATTTTAATTAGTTCTACTATGAACAAATTCATTTGAAATAACCGCTTATCCAAATTTACGGGTCCAGCCAAATCATACACAGGAACGTCGAACCATTTATCTATGGTAGATCTATTTAACTCCACACACTTAAGTCTAGGAGGCTTTTCTTTTTGTTGCTCAAAGAAACTATCGGAAATTGAATATTCCCCAGCGGTAAACTGCGTAACAACTAAAGTTGATGGACCGCGAAATAGAAGTCCCGTTTGACTATTTGATATTGAGCGCAACCAGTTCATAATTGAATTTTCAAACGCATGAAACTCGGGAACCTCTTTAATTTTTGACAGTTTCTCCTTTAACGCTCGACTGCGATGCTCAGAAAGTTTCATCATCTTTCTTCCGGTATTTATTAACACAGTCGATACTTGTTGACTTTGAGCTTTAAAATTAAACTGACTTATAGAATCTGAACGATCACTGTGGACAGACTCCGATGTAAATCCGCAAGTTACGTCAATTTTCGCGGAATCGATTCTTGGAATGACACCGGTTGCAACGGTATCCAGGAACTTTTGATCAGCCCCCGGGGTGGTGATATTTGTTACATCACCGTATAAATCGGTGTTAGTGAAACCGTTCGATGCCTTGGCGGTTTCAAAACTGGCGATCGTCCCGCGTCTATCCGACCCATTCGTAGTCGAAGTTTCATCCTCGGACATCCCGACAGCTGAATCACTGGACAAACTCGGGACACAAGGCTTGCCTGCTTGATCGAGTTCAAGTTTTAATTCGTCTATTGCAGCTCGTTCATGGACAACTTGTGGGTCGCACTTTAAATTCTCCGAAATAAGCTTGGACACTGGAGTTTCCGCATTAGGCATTATTGCACGTGACCGATGAGTTCTTTCAGATGAATTACAAATATCGGTTAACTGACTCAACTGATCATTTAATTTGTCAATTTTATTGATGATGTCGGTACAAGTACGCTCCATCCTCTCCCTTTAAACAAAAGAACAACTGTTCCCTACATTCCTGGTCGGACCATCCCTGTGCTATGGCAAACCTGATAAATTTATTGGCAAAACTAGGCCAGTTGGAATAGCCATCAAAGAACAATGAGTCTGGAATATTGTAACACCGTTGAGATCGGTTGAATATACTATTACCCGTATAAAACTGACGGGATAAGGAATTGCCACCCGTGGACGACGGTGGAATATGTCGACCAGCTAGCCATGATGATCTCATTATTTCATCAATATATCTTTACAATTTTAAAAGAGGAAACATGGCGAGATAATAGGAAACAAAGTCACTCCCTAATTGCATAAAACACGTGTTGTTATGCCCGTGCAGGCGTACACACAAGTCGTGACAAGAGCCGCACGTGCAACTCGCTCAATAAAGTTTCAATCTATTCGATTAGAGTACTAGTACAAAGCAATATATATTATATCCTTCTCCCCTTGTTAAATAAAAGTGTTTTTTTTACCATACTACCATTGTAGTGTCGAGTGGTTATTTATATATATACAGTACCAAGTCCCACTTGGCGTTCTAAGTCTAAGGCGTGTCCGCGTACTAACAAGTTACCTATTTGAAGTCTAAACATAATCTGAGTCGCTGCTACGGCAAAACAGCAATAATAGGTTAAATCCCGCTGGTAGCACGGGACTCCGTGGATAGGTGGAAGTAGTCCCGGTTATCCTGACGGACACCTGTATTATACAGGGCAAAATCACAACAATAGTGTATGTTTAAACTGTGTAAAACAGATTGGTCTACAGCTGGACACAGATCACCAAATATTCCTACTACGCCGTCACCCTGGACACAGATCACCAAATATTCCTACTACGCCCCACTACGCCGTCACCCACGAAACAAGGGCCAAAGCTATTTTTAGTCTTCCTCTCCCTTTTCCTTTTTCCCCCTTTTGCATGGCGATTTTTGTTGACTTTTTGGTGTAGAATCGAGGAAAAGGGTTTGAAAATACATTTTCTGCCAGGTTTTGGTGAATATTCATAATTTTGATGCGGAAGGGTACAAGAGTTGAGAGGTTGGTTAGGTTGAAATGTAGGGCCTGAAATTGCATGTTTATTTGTCTCTACTTCCAGCTTGTGTATCTCAAGTTTTTCATGAAGAACCTCATACGTGCTTTTGGGCAAGTGGTTGCCACATGTTGCTCCATTTGTGGTAGAAAGCGTTCTACCCAACGAAAATTTGGGAAAAAGTTATAGCCGGTCTAAGATACGAGAATTAACATTGGAGTCAATGGGGAAATCTTTAGTGATCTGTGTCCAGCTAGCTCTGTAGATGGATCGCAGGGTGCAGTATGTCGTAAACGGATGTTTCAATTACCATTGGCTCTCACAAATACAAATACAATGTCTTATTTTATCATGTTTCCCCACAACATACATTCACTACTCACAGAGACGACAGGGAACCATTTATCATAACAATGTGACAGAGGATGAATAAAGAAAACACGTGTTGTGTAAATAATAATAATGTAAATATAATATGGCGGCATGATTTAGTGTAGACTGTCACAGCGTAGATCTAGTTATATTTTGATTGTACAACAATATAGGCTAAATCTTTTCAAACACACATTAAATCACCTACATCGTGAATCAGTGGAGCATACATAATATACTATTCAAAAAAAGTAGGGGATATTTGATTTTGGGGGCATAATACTAAAATATGCAAATGACTACGAAAAAAGTCACTATAGAACCTAACAGAAGAAACATTTCCAGTTACATGTGACGCCCAAACGCACCAATAGCTACCGCATGGAATGCAGGTGATGCTTGGGATCATCATGGGGGTCCAACCCAAGATTTGCACGACTCTGACTTTGAATGTTACAGTCATTGTGGCATTGAATTCCAGGGTGGAAACATCAGTTTAATTGTTTTAGTGACCAGAAAACAAATTTTGATATGCGTCGGCTTACCCAAAATGAAAGGTTACGTGCCCTTGGCATGCTACAGATCGGCACAACACAGGCGGTTGTGGCGCGGACGATGAATGTTTCTCAGTCTGTCATAAGCAGGCTATGGTCCAGATACCGTGATACACAATCTGTACAGGACAGACCACGCTCAGGTCGACCAAGGGCGACAACTCAAGCCCAGGATCGATTTATCCGTACCTTGGCCTTGAGAAATCGTGTCATCACAGCAAATCAGATCAGCGCTCGTCTTCAAACAGACACTGGTGTGAGAGTGAGTGGCCAGACGATTCGGAATCGACTGCATAGGGGTCACCTTCGCGCCCGACGTCCTCGCGTGATCCCTTGTTTGAGAGATCATCACATTCAGGCAAGACGTCGTTGGTGTAGGGATCGTCAACACTGGGATAATCGACGCTGGAGCAATGTGATGTTTTCAGATGAGTCAAGGTTCACTGTTGATTTTTTGGACAGACGTATGAGGGTGTGGCGTCGTCGAAACGAGCGCTTCCAAGACGTTAACGTCATCAGACATGATCGATTTGGGGGTGGTTCTGTTATGGTGTGGGGAGGCATCACTGTTGCTGGAAGAACGGCTTTACATGTTGTTGCAGGGCGTGTTACAGGCCAGTACTACCGGGACAACATCTTGGCAGTCCATGTTGTGCCGTTCGCACGACGTCATGGCCGCCGTTTCATCTTCCAGGATGACAACGCAAGATGTCACAGGGCCAGGATCGTTACAGGTTACCTCCAACAACAGAACATCACCACATTACCTTGGCCAGCACTGAGTCCCGACCTCTCCCCCATCGAGCATGTCTGGGACATGCTTGGACAGAGGTTACGTCAACGTCAACAACGTCCTGCCAATGTCCAAGAACTTGCTGCTGCGTTGCAACAGGAATGGGACAATCTGGACCAAAATGACCTTAGACGTCTCATTAGACGTCGGATCAATGCTTGTTTGGCAAACAGAGGAGGATTTACCCGTTACTGACTTGGTTGTGATGCTGTGGTAACTTTGCTGTTTGACCCCGGGTATCATTTTACCCTTATAATGGTCAGTCTGTGCCTTACTTAGTCTAACGATCATTTGGAATAAATCGATGAATGTGAACTTCATTTCATTTTGTCATTTGTTTCTTCGTCAGTTTCATTAGGTGACTTTAATAACACTTAAAAATCAAATATCCCCTACTTTTTTTGAATAGTATATATACGGTGTGCTATTCACTTGGAATTTTCCTTTCTTCACCATAAAAAGGTTTTATATATTGCTAAATAAAAAGAAAACCGCCATACTTACTTACAAGCATTCTCCACACAAGGCTCGCTATCTAGCAAGGGAAGACAACTCTGTTTGGGAGATGGACTAAGACTAGTAATTATTTGGCACTTGAAACTACGTTAACAGAGAAAAACTGTGTAGTTTTCGATGAAAGTGTTAAAAAGTCTAATATTGCATCATGATTACTGTTTTAAAGTATTTTTGTTTTTGATTTATATTGAATTTATCTCATCTTTTTACAGAATGCATTTATGTTCAAAAATAAAAATGTTCTGTTTAATTCAAAATTCATGTGCTTTTAAATTTCTGTCTGAAATTCCGCAGTTTTCTGATGTATTATAGTGTTTGCAGAATGCCACACAACTCATCTGAAAATGCATAGATTTTTATATTCTTTGGCCAGGGAATTGCATATATGTTTGTTTATTAGATAACAACAGATTTGTTTAAACTGCAGAAACAGGTGAGGTATATAGGACTAAGACTAGTAATTATTTCCCCTTATTTCATGATGTAGTGCGAGTTAAAAATAGACAATTTTTCCCTTAATTTTTTTCTCCCCTCTTCCTGCATTTTGGGGTTGACTTTTTGGTCTAGAATTAGAGAAAAGAGATTAAATTTGCAATTTCATAGCAGTTTTGGGTAATACTGATGATATTACAGCGGAGGGATAGGGGGTGTTAAGTGTCTTTCTGCGGAGCAATCATTGTGTCGGAAGTGAGATTTTCACCCCAGTCAACTTCAAATCCCCGTAGCAAAAAATCTAAATGGTCAACCCCCTACAAGTTTATGATGAGGAGATTGCCAAATGTGGTCCCCATTGTGCCTATAAAGATTGGAACCAACGGAATGTTGAGCAAAAAGCTACAGCCTGTGATTTACAGCCATTTAACATTGAAGTCAATGGGCAAATAATTGCTAGTCCGAGTCCAGATTGACTTACAAGACAAACTGGAGGCAGACCACCATTAAATTTGACCATCTCGGTACCCAAACAAATTGTATTTCGTCTATTTATAGCAATACTCTCACCGTCTCTTTTCTCCCCTTTTGCATGCCCATTTTTGTTGAGTTTTTGATCTAGAATGGACGAAGAGGGTTTGAATTAAAATTTTCTGCCAGGTTTTGGTAAATATTCATGATTTTAAGGCGGAAGGATAACCGAGTTATCAGTTTGGCTACTAGTTTAGTTACATGTTTTTAGTATGCTTCTTCAAGTTTGTGCATCTCAAAATTTTGGTGGTCAATTTCAAACAAATTTAAGTGCAAAGACATGGTCAGTTGTTCCTCTGTCTATAGAGAAAAGCATTCCGTCCAACGAAAATTTGGGGAAAAGTTGGTGGTGAGCAAAAAGGCCAGAATTAACATTGAAGTCAATGGGGAAATTAATGGTGGTCTGCCTCCATCTCCCAAACAGAGTTGTCTCCCTTGTAGCGATACTTGCGCACTGGATCAGTGGTTTAAGAGTCTATTCTTTTGGGATATAAGATCTCTCTAATATTCTTTGGCACCTCTACCAGTTCCCGTGGCCGTAGAAACTTAAGATTTTCCGGGGATGTTGGGGGGGGGGGGGAGCTATGACCTCACGCCAAATTTCAGACAAATCGACTAATAAATTTTCGTTTTCCCGATCTTTTAGATTCACGCGAGAGATAAATTTATCAGTATATATATATATTAACTGGCATTACGGCAAAAATACAGTAACACTAGTGGTATCCAGACCACTCGGACGAATACAGAGACCACTCGGAACTCGGACCAAACCAAAAGACCACTCGGGCAAATTAATTTATATTGTAAGAGCACTTGGACCAATTCTTATACCTCATTAATATTCATTAGTTCCACCAATATGTATAAGTATGTTACTATATAAGAGCCTACATCAATAAAGTTTCCCAGACAGCACACCATATTTGGCCCAGATCTGGCAACATGTGGCAAAATGATTGGGCCGGATATGGCATGCCACATGTGGGCCAGATCTGGCAGACATGGGCCAGGCGTGGCCCAATCAGAGCCAGATCTGGCCCAGATTCGCTAATGCACACGCTCGCCTTGCATGGCCCAGATCTGGCACACAGCTGGAAGGCTTTGGCAAAGATATGGCATGCCACGTGTGGGCCAGAGATGGCACAATTGGCCCTTGTCTGGGCCATCACTGGCCCAAATGTGGCCCACGGATGAAATTCATACCATGCCAGATGTGGGCCAAATAGGGCAACCCGTTATTCCCTGTCCTATTCCTCCTTCGTAAACCGAGGGGCATGGCCATGGTCTAGTGGTTTAACACTTGCTCGTGAAATTAAAAGGTCTGTCCTCCAGTCAAGTGGTGTGGTTGCGAATCCCTGCTTGCATGTGACAAGGACTGAAGGAGTAGGGTAACCTGTCCAACTTCGTCAGTTATCTCTGGGAACTATATTGAAATAGTTTGAACCATATGTTAGTCCCAAAATGATAGTAGAAATTAAGGATATCTTGCATGCAGCACAAACAACATACATTAACAACAAAAGCAAAATCTTAAATAATAAATTTATTCATCCATATAACACAGCACAGTTCTATGGATAACAGTCACTATATTATATACACACAACGTTTCGACAAGATTTCACTGTTCGTTATAAGACACACAAATTATCTATGTCAATATCATTCTCCACTTCTTCATTCTGCAGCTATCTCCTCCTCCTCTTCCCCGTGTTTTTGTTCTTCCCCCATTCAACCATTTTGTTTACAACATTTTTGAAATTATTTTCCATTGTATCCTATAGTGGTGAAGTTATTGATCACACCTGCAATAAATGCAAAAAATGTACATAAAAAACATGTTTTTCCTTCTTTATATCAAGCATGGCCAAGGGGTCTGTCAATGCAAGTACATGTACCAAAGTATTAAGTCAAATAATTCTTATTTGCCAAGGCAAAAGAATAGTTAATTAAATGAAGTTATTTATAATGAAATCACATAAATCTATCTAATTTAATATTACTGTAGAGAAAGTAATAAAATGTACTTATCTTTTTATCTTTAACTAAGTTCTGTGAAAATAATGCACAGTTTTGTACCACTGCAATGTCTTCAGTTTCTTGTTAGTACTAAATTCTATTTTAATAGATTGTAAAATTCAGTGTAAAACAACTTAAAAGTTGTTTTACACTGAATTTTACAATTTTAAATTCAGCCAATGACCAAACAGATTTCAAGATAGTAAATGGGTTGTTCATTATGCTTTGTTGAAAGATTTACATGGTTGACCTGCTAGCTTCAACAAATTGTATAATCTGAGTACAGAATCTGCTATAGTAATTAAAATCTAACTACTTTGTAGCATGATACCCAACACTCAGACTGTGTTCAAATAGACTTTGTCTTTATTTCATTGACTTCTTTCAAGAATAATTTATTATTTTTGCTTTAAAGATTTACATTTACTGGCTTTTGGGGGAGGGTGGGGTGAGAGGATTCCATTTATATTATATACAGTACCGGTACATTAAAAAAATATTATTTTAAGACTTTAATATTTATTTGTAATAAAACTAATATAGAACAAGGGAAAATTCTACTGGAAACTAGATGTCATATTCTGAGCCGAAATTTATTGTGTTGAATATAAAACAAAAAATTTAAAACTGTTAAATAAACTGACAAGATATTCTTAGATACCAGTTACAAAAATAAGTTTAATTCATCAGTAGTGAGCCAATAGTTGCCAAGTTTTAGCCAGATATGGCCCACATCTGGCAACATCTGGCTGGGTGTGGGCCACATCCAGCCAGATGTGGGCCATACTTGGGCCAAAGCTGAGTGGCTGTCTGGGTTAGCATAGTTATAATAGCAGACGTGCCTTTGTCTTAATTTATATAGAAGCTATTACACCTATCTTGACGTTATTTTTCTGATATTTTTAAAACATCCAGGTGGCTTAGGAGCCGACCTGGGTCCGTATTCAAAGGATATCTTAAGTCTAAGATAGTCACTTAACTACTAGTATAGCTTTCACTTAAATATACGTAACTTCCTGTAAGTTAGGGGCATAGAGTTATAACTCTATGGTTAGGGGCAAGTGGTATTCAAAGGCACTGTTAAGTATCAAATTTTCTCTTAAAGTTAAGCTGCCTTAACTATTAAAGACCACGTAAGATCAAAAATCTAAATTGCATGTATGTATAGCCCATGGTTACTATATCAACTTTACGGCAAGTTCACATCAATCTGATTAAAATTAAGTCCGCTGTTAACGTTTAAGTATCCGACACACCAAAACGCTTTTCAATTTTTCAATTACGACCTTAATCCGGTTGATTGGCTGGTGACGTCACAGGCACTACACATAGGATATACATTATCTATACAATATCTCACTGTATGTACAATATAGCACTATCAATACACACGGCAACTGGATAAGCGTCTATTGACGGTCCAATTACCACGTGACTGGCCTAATCATAATCACCGAATTATCGTCTTTCATTGGTATAGATTAGACATTTGTGATTGGAATATTTTAAAGTGAATTTAAAATGCCGTAGATCAATTTAAGCTGCCTTTGTTTAAATAGGCCACGTGTCAAATGAAGATGACTCAAGAAATTAGCGCATTTACCGGTAATTTGGATAACCCCGTAATACTTGATATCCCAAACTTAAGTACAGAAATACAAATGCTGCCAGTCATTTGTCGATATATTCATTATTAGCTATATATACTATTCAAAAAAAGTAGGGGATATTTGATTTTGGGGGCATAATACTAAAATATGCAAATGACTACGAAAAAAGTCACTATAGAACCTAACAGAAGAAACATTTCCAGTTACATGTGACGCCCAAACGCACCAATAGCTACCGCATGGAATGCAGGTGATGCTTGGGATCATCATGGGGGTCCAACCCAAGATTTGCACGACTCTGACTTTGGATGTTACAGTCATTGTGGCATTGAATTCCAGGGTGGAAACATCAGTTTAATTGTTTTAGTGACCAGAAAACAAATTTTGATATGCGTCGGCTTACCCAAAATGAAAGGTTACGTGCCCTTGGCATGCTACAGATCGGCACAACACAGGCGGTTGTGGCGCGGACGATGAATGTTTCTCAGTCTGTCATAAGCAGGCTATGGTCCAGATACCGTGATACACAATCTGTACAGGACAGACCACGCTCAGGTCGACCAAGGGCGACAACTCAAGCCCAGGATCGATTTATCCGTACCTTGGCCTTGAGAAATCGTGTCATCACAGCAAATCAGATCAGCGCTCGTCTTCAAACAGACACTGGTGTGAGAGTGAGTGGCCAGACGATTCGGAATCGACTGCATAGGGGTCACCTTCGCGCCCGACGTCCTCGCGTGATCCCTTGTTTGAGAGATCATCACATTCAGGCAAGACGTCGTTGGTGTAGGGATCGTCAACACTGGGATAATCGACGCTGGAGCAATGTGATGTTTTCAGATGAGTCAAGGTTCACTGTTGATTTTTTGGACAGACGTAGGAGGGTGTGGCGTCGTCGAAACGAGCGCTTCCAAGACGTTAACGTCATCAGACATGATCGATTTGGGGGTGGTTCTGTTATGGTGTGGGGAGGCATCACTGTTGCTGGAAGAACGGCTTTACATGTTGTTGCAGGGCGTGTTACAGGCCAGTACTACCGGGACAACATCTTGGCAGTCCATGTTGTGCCGTTCGCACGACGTCATGGCCGCCGTTTCATCTTCCAGGATGACAACGCAAGATGTCACAGGGCCAGGATCGTTACAGGTTACCTCCAACAACAGAACATCACCACATTACCTTGGCCAGCACTGAGCCCCGACCTCTCCCCCATCGAGCATGTCTGGGACATGCTTGGACAGAGGTTACGTCAACGTCAACAACGTCCTGCCAATGTCCAAGAACTTGCTGCTGCGTTGCAACAGGAATGGGACAATCTGGACCAAAATGACCTTAGACGTCTCATTAGGAGTATGCCACGTCGGATCAATGCTTGTTTGGCAAACAGAGGAGGATTTACCCGTTACTGACTTGGTTGTGATGCTGTGGTAACTTTGCTGTTTGACCCCGGGTATCATTTTACCCTTATAATGGTCAGTCTGTGCCTTACTTAGTCTAACGATCATTTGGAATAAATCGATGAATGTGAACTTCATTTCATTTTGTCATTTGTTTCTTCGTCAGTTTCATTAGGTGACTTTAATAACACTTAAAAATCAAATATCCCCTACTTTTTTTGAATAGTATATAATAATAATAACCATTTCTATACATAAAGAACAACTACAGTGAATATGGAATTTTCCGATGACTATGCATAACATGTACAATAGATCGCACTCATTTCTCTGCCAATCAACGCTTGGTATCTTATTATCATGTACCGTTCCATGTACTACGGGTGTAGTAAATGAGGTTAAACTTCGCCGCGAAAATTGCATGGGATCATTCGTGGAGTTCCTGGTGCCGTTTGGTGAGTGATTAAACTGTCAATGTTGTTGTTGTTGTTTATTATAAATTTAACGTCCAATACAAAATGCATGATATTATGGACAGGTTGATTTAATTAAGTTATTTACTTAAATAAAAAATAGAAGTTGGGTAAAAACACTAAATAATAAAAAGTTCTTGTATATCTAAACGTCACTTTGAAACAGATTTAAAATAATTAAAAGTTTTTGTATATCTAAAAATCACTTTAAAACACTTTTTTAAAAATGGTTTTAAAATCGTTGTCGTGGGAAGAGAGGGCGGGTCATCTTCTCACTTTGTCATAATGAAAGTTAAAATAGGAGATGCAATTGTAAAATACTTTTATTATAAAGAAGATAACCGATGTTAGACATTATAACCTAATCGTATCAAAAACGTTAATCCATCCATCACTTAAATGTTGTTTAAACGCCAATCAACAAATAATACGAGGCTACTTGATTACAAAAACACCGTTGAGCAATAATTATTGGGTATATAGTAATTTTAAACAACTTATTAGTAAAACTTAATTATTTTATACAATTAATGTGTGTGTGTGTATGATTCTACCATTAGTTCGTTCGTGAGGTATTACGCACACGTTCCACTTAGAGTGATGTCTTTGATCTGGCCGGCGTAAAAAAAGATAATTACCTAATCAACATTCTTAATCCCACTAACACTCACTGTTAACACCAACTTGAAATTAATTTATGACCCATGCCTGTATAACTTTTCTAGTCGGATTGATTAATTAATGACAGATATTAACGACACTACACTTTATGTGGAAAAGCGAAGTGCTCGCAGTAAAAACCACATCGCTGTACCCGTATATTACTTACATATTAAAAGTGTTCGTCCAATAAGTTCCATATTGTAAAAAAATAATTAAGAGTTCAGGACTTCAAAGTTTAAAAGTTGTAGGCACTCTAAATTGGATCTTAAATTATAATGAATTCAGATTGAAACAAAGACAACGTCGCCGAGCGTAGCTGGCCTCAAATTTCTTTTTTCGTTGGCAGCTTTGATGTTGTGGTGCATAATAGAGTAAAAGGTTATTACAACCGAAATAGTTAAGGATATCTTTTTCCGATCATCTATCATGTTCGTATACATGCTTAATCATGTTTCCACGATTGTCATATAATAAAGTTAAATTATTTGTGATGACACGGCTTTCGTTGGCAGCTTTGATGTTGTGGTGCATAATAGAGTAAAAGGTTATTACAACCGAAATAGTTAAGGATATCTTTTTCCGATCATCTATCATGTTCGTATACATGCTTAATCATGTTTCCACGATTGTCATATAATAAAGTTAAATTATTTGTGATGACACGGCTTTAAAGATTTTTAGAAGTTATTTATACTACCGCTAGAAGCAAGGCATGATTTACTTTTTACAACTCATTCCCATACAGTATTTATTTAGATAAAATATAATGTAACACGCATCTTTCGTACACACAATGTACCGTCAATATATAGATTTTTAGAAGTTATTTATACTACCGCTATCTAGAAGGCATGATTTATTTTTTACAACTCATTCCCATATAGTATTTATTTAGATAAAATATAATGTAACACGCATCTTCCGTACACACAATGTACCGTCAATGCCAGGCCTTTGAAAATCTAAATGTATAGGCAGTTAAACAATGTCTATGAATTTCTGAAATGATAGATTTATAAAAAAAAACCCAAAAAAACCACTGTATGATTTGTCCAGTCTAACTTAAAAGGCAAAGGTCATTGTGTATGGCTAATATACTATTCAAAAAAAGTAGGGGATATTTGATTTTGGGGGCATAATACTAAAATATGTAAATGACTACGAAAAAAGTCACTATAGAACCTAACAGAAGAAACATTTCCAGTTACATGTGACGCCCAAACGCACCAATAGCTACCGCATGGAATGCAGGTGATGCTTGGGATCATCATGGGGGTCCAACCCAAGATTTGCACGACTCTGACTTTGAATGTTACAGTTTAATTGTTTTAGTGACCAGAAAACAAATTTTGATATGCGTCGGCTTACCCAAAATGAAAGGTTACGTGCCCTTGGCATGCTACAGATCGGCACAACACAGGCGGTTGTGGCGCGGACGATGAATGTTTCTCAGTCTGTCATAAGCAGGCTATGGTCCAGATACCGTGATACACAATCTGTACAGGACAGACCACGCTCAGGTCGACCAAGGGCGACAACTCAAGCCCAGGATCGATTTATCCGTACCTTGGCCTTGAGAAATCGTGTCATCACAGCAAATCAGATCAGCGCTCGTCTTCAAACAGACACTGGTGTGAGAGTGAGTGGCCAGACGATTCGGAATCGACTGCATAGGGGTCACCTTCGCGCCCGACGTCCTCGCGTGATCCCTTGTTTGAGAGATCATCACATTCAGGCAAGACGTCGTTGGTGTAGGGATCGTCAACACTGGGATAATCGACGCTGGAGCAATGTGATGTTTTCAGATGAGTCAAGGTTCACTGTTGATTTTTTGGACAGACGTAGGAGGGTGTGGCGTCGTCGAAACGAGCGCTTCCAAGACGTTAACGTCATCTGACATGATCGATTTGGGGGTGGTTCTGTTATGGTGTGGGGAGGCATCACTGTTGCTGGAAGAACGGCTTTACATGTTGTTGCAGGGCGTGTTACAGGCCAGTACTACCGGGACAACATCTTGGCAGTCCATGTTGTGCCGTTCGCACGACGTCATGGCCGCCGTTTCATCTTCCAGGATGACAACGCAAGATGTCACAGGGCCAGGATCGTTACAGGTTACCTCCAACAACAGAACATCACCACATCACCTTGGCCAGCACTGAGTCCCGACCTCTCCCCCATCGAGCATGTCTGGGACATGCTTGGACAGAGGTTACGTCAACGTCAACAACGTCCTGCCAATGTCCAAGAACTTGCTGCTGCGTTGCAACAGGAATGGGACAATCTGGACCAAAATGACCTTAGACGTCTCATTACACGTCGGATCAATGCTTGTTTGGCAAACAGAGGAGGATTTACCCGTTACTGACTTGGTTGTGATGCTGTGGTAACTTTGCTGTTTGACCCCGGGTATCATTTTACCCTTATAATGGTCAGTCTGTGCCTTACTTAGTCTAACGATCATTTGGAATAAATCGATGAATGTGAACTTCATTTCATTTTGTCATTTGTTTCTTCGTCAGTTTCATTAGGTGACTTTAATAACACTTAAAAATCAAATATCCCCTACTTTTTTTGAATAGTATATGTTGTTTTCTATTCGTGATACATTGTTAAAAAATTAAAGTTTACAATATCCATCATTATCCCACCACTATTTATTGTACATACTGCACACAGCGATCCACCTACGTCATGCCGGAGCTAGCTGTAGTTAGGCAGCCCAAGTTTGGGATGTTTATTGTAATGTATTGAAATGGAATTTAAAAAAAAAAGTCTATGAAAACAGCCATTCCGGCAAAGGATGCGCTCTATCATAATTTATCCCAAATTATAATCATACTATCTTCGTGCGTTACAATACAATATTTCGACAAACATTTTCCTAGTAATGTAAACTAAGAATTTAATAAAGTATAGTGGGCATAACTTGCTTGCAATGTTAGGAATTCGACATTTAAAATTTTTGGCAGTGGATGGCATTCCATAAATTGAAAATTCATGCTATTAGGCGAATGTGAGTTTTCCATAATTTGAGCGGGGAGTTAAGTTTTCACATAGCCAAGTATATGTAAAATAGAGCCTTTGAATACCAATTTAAGGTAAAACACTTGGTTAAGTGGAAAAATTAAGTATTTTTACTTAACTTTTAGAAAACCTTTGAATACGGACCCTGGTCTACACAACCAGTTATCTTCCTTTGACTAGTGCTCTTTTAGCACAACTAAATTATTAGTTTATTCCCGATTCTGCTATGAAGTTTGAGATAGCTTCATAAAACTTATATGACATTATGAGGGGGGAAGAGTACATTTTGGAGGGTATATTTAAGTTTGGCATTTTCCATTAAAAACTTCGTAAAGGGAGTCTTGTCCAATTTATTGCACGCAATGATGACATGAATAACAGTCAAATTGTGGCAACATTCGCACTTCACTGGGTTAAATTTATGGTCGGTAATTAAATGCTCAGTTCTTTAATCTTGTGATTAACCCACAGATAAAAATGAAACCGGTTCTTACAGGCCGGTAAGTTTGACCTCTACGTTGTGTAAAAAAACTCGAGACGTTAAGATAGGGAACTACATATCTAGTTACAAAGAAGGAACTATTGTTGTAGGACAGTATGGCGGATCAGCCTGCTGCTCGATTTAATATACAAGGAAAACTAATAACAAAATAAAGGAATAGGGACCTACACAACCATTATTAACAATGACAGTGAACATCAATCAATTTAACCCGAGTTTAAAAATGTATTTATTCCTATTAATGGTTCAATTTGTCTTATTGTTTATTTTTTTTTTTAATTAATATTTTTTGTGTATTGCTGCTGGCCCTTCTTTTTCTTTTCAGGTAAATTTGTATCCGTGAAGAGCCGTACGCAAGTAAAACTCGAATGGGATGCCTACAACTTTTTGGGATGCCTACAACTTTTAAGTCAGTTAATTTTTAACATGGAACTTATCGGGCGAACACTTTTAAAATGTAAATAATCTACGGGTCCAGCTATGTGGTTTTTACGGCGAGCACTTCTCTTTCCACATAAAGCCAGCGGATTCTTTTTCCCAACGGGTTTTTTTTTCTATCCGCTCTGATGACGCCAAACATCAGTCAGTTGGACCTCCTGTTTCAACTTTATTATGACAAAGGGAGAAGATTATCCGCCCTCTCTTCTCACGACAGCGAATTTATAATAGTGCTTCAAGGAACCTTTTGGTACCCGAGAACCCTTTTTATTTTCTGTTTTTAACAATTTTCAACTGTAAATAATTTAATTAAATCAACCTGTCCATAATATCATATTCATTGTATTGGACGTTAAATCTGTAATAAACCGCCTTGGACCGAGTGGTCTTTGGTCCAACTGGTCATGGATTCACACTAGTAACAGCAATAAAATTAATAAATGGTTGCCTTTGATTTTATAAAACCAAACCATTTTGTTGTTGATGTTTTATGATAAAAACAATCCTGAACATGGCCTTCTCTTTAAATTTTGCTCTCGATTATGAACACACTTTTGGCGTTTCTAATATTTCTATAATTACTAGATATTTTGTAATATTTATCTACGTAATATTAGGTAGATTTTTTATGTCATCGCTCCACCCATCAACGAAAGTATAAGGGTCGTCAAGCTTGGTTCCGTTTTTTTAATGTTAATTTATAGTCATATTGGGTTTTTGTATCGTTTGCGGTAAGACCTTTATCTAATAAACATAGGCCCATTCTCCACGCAAGTCTCGCTATCCAGTAGTGCAGAACCTTGAATAAGGCTCTGCAGTAGTGTGGACTGCAAGGGAAGACAACTCTGTTTGTAGGGTGACCCACCATAAATAAATATCTCCATATATCTCGACAATTTCGCCACAATATTTATATATATGCCAAGCCTCAAATCAGTTTCACACAATTATAGTCACTAAATAAACGATCATGTTGTACTTAATAAGCTATGACCATTAATCATCTATAAATAATAGACTGAAAACTGGTTCCATGTGTCGTCCATAACATCCAGACACTTTTGAGTAAAAGATAGGTTACGTGCCCTTGTTTTGAAATTAGTCTCGCTTAACCAGTCTATCGACCATTCTAGGGCTGATTGACAGGTCGGGATAATTAAGACTACTTTTTTACGAAACATAACAGAAAGCTAGAACAAGAAATTGAATTTAGAAATGAGCACGTTAGCTAGCTCAACAATTGTTTTAAGAAGCTTGTAAAAGTAAAATGAAACTACTGCTAGTATCATGTTCCTGTCTAACCCGAGTGTTTCAGAGATATTAATGTACTAAACCAAAAGATGCCACTCTTAACGGTACAGTTAATGATAAAGCGATTTAAAAAATGAAACGAACGTAATTTCTAAATCTGCTGTAATAACCAAGAAGCTTAATTTTACTGCTATTCAAAATCGTCAACAATAATTTTTTTACGGCTGTAATAGTTGATAGATTTGTAGAGAATTGCACGTGCCATGCCTATTTATAGTATCATACTGTCAGAAAGTTGGCCTCGACACGGCGAATGTGCACGCTTCAGTGGTAGTCTCGAACTATCAGCGGTTGGCTGTATTTCTGTAGGTGCGTGGGTCACCCTACTGTTTGGGAGATAGACATAGGCCTAGTAAATATCGCGCGAAATTGCCCATGCATGCGTGCGCAACTTACCGCGAATAAGATTACGCATGCCTATTGACTTGTAAAAATAGGCGCGCAACCGAATCTTGGTGTCTTACTAATACCTACTAGTTTTCTTAGTGTATTTTAAGATTTACAAATTACAGGCCTGCATTGCATCAAAGTCGACATCCGCAGTAGTCGGCATGGTAAGTAACAAAAGCAGCGTCCTTGGATTAATCTAGACAATTTCTAAACTGTTGGCCTTCAGCCTACGGCTACACTGCAGGTTGAGGGTACAGGATAGCATAGATAGATGATAGAGAGCCATACCAACGTGCCAACCCAAACTTGGTACACTCATGACACTGTCCCTTGATCAGATTGTCATTTTTAAGTTTTTCATTATCAAACTGAGTGATCTACCATAAATACTCATTCCAAAAGGACTCATTGTTCCAATACCTACATTTGAAATGTAATTTCAATTGGCCTTAAAATAAATTAAAAATGGGCCATTTGAATTTGACCTTAAAAAGTCAAACTCAAACTAAGTCACAAGTGCCATGGCCCATATAGGAAAAGCCAAGGACTATTACTATTGTCATTGTTTTTTTTTCTCCCCAGGCATAGTACTTTCGTCGTTGTTCTACTTCTAGAGCTTCTCGATGTGTGCTTCTCTTATGTTATTGTTATGGGGAGTTGTTGGGAGACCGAATGGTTAGCATAGTTAGCACGTGCGCACTGTATCATATAAAGCCTGTCATTGAGTCAACTGGCGTGGTTTCGAATCCCGGTTGTGTGTGACAAGTTGAAGGGTCGCCTGTCCAACCTCGTAAGTTTTCTCCCTGTCCTCCGGTTTCCTCCCACTGCTCACTGCAGCTATTGCTAAAGACCCCTACACGCAAACGAATTATTGCAATAAAATTAAACCATATGATTGTTAGTCCCGAAATGACCTAGTTTGTGTCGAGTGTACGATAAATGTTAAAGTTAAACCAATTTCTCTCTCTCTAGTCTCATGTTACCAGTATGTATTTACAGTATTAGGCTAGTTTATTAATATTTTCCATTTAACATATCTGAGTGGTTGATTGTTTTCCAACTTCGAAGATAAAATGCATTTGGCTTCAACATTGTGACGTCTCACCTCACTGTGTGCTTTTATGATTTATTAAAAATTATTAATATATACTGTTAATTAAAGAAGGCTTTCATTTCTGAAAAAAAATAATTATAGATATTAAAATTCAATTTGAGATAGGACTTTGACTTTAACTAGCATTATTCAATAAGCATTTAAGTTTTTTTTATTGGTTTCTGACGAAGATAAATACCCCCCAAAGGTCGGAATGATCATATTCTATATCAGATATTTCATTTCAGAATGGAATAACAATTAAAGGAAAAATTTTATACGAGTTGCAAGTAGCCAAGTGCTATATTTACACGCACATTGCAACCCCAGATTCCGTCTATAAACTAATTATTAATGAACCAAACAGCAAACAGTACCATAGCACATAATAAAAGATAGATTTTTGATCATCAAGAACTGTTCCTTTTCTGTCGATATGTACAGAATCAGTCCACACACTGAGGTAAGACATTACTTGCTCAACTAGGGAACAATTCCTTACAAATTCTTTTGATATCTATATGCCCATCTTTTCATAAACACGTGGTGTGGTGCCATCGCCCTGTCCATCAATCCATGTGTCCATTCAGATTTTGCTTGTGGAGGCTACAAAGATAACAATTTATAATATTATATGTGGCCCACATTTCCATGTAGATGTAATGTCATCGACCTGTCTATCGGCCTATCCTACAGATCACAATTTTTATCCGAATGTGATGAAACTTGAAGTATAGATTTATCTCTCCAAGAGCTTGGTTCCTTTGATTATTAGCGTTGTTTGTACTCGAGCCTAATTTTATGGATTAGGACCCCTGTGTACAAAAAATCATGTTTACAGCTTGTGAATGGTCTAGAGGTCACAATTTTCGTCCAGTTTTCACAAGCAGTGGCCATGTAAGATCCGCCCTCAATTTGCAAGAGAGGAACAAAACAAACTAAAATAAAAAGTGATTTTACGTAAAATCAGGGCCAATAATCCAGAAAATCACAAGTATAATCCTCAATGATACAGACTATTTTATTTCAGATATTTCAAACCAAACCCTTTCCCATTAACCAGGATAAAGTAAACAATTTTTATGATCCGCAGCTAATCTCAGTTCCTGATGCCCTATCCTCACCCAAAAAATCAAGGGTCAGCGTTAGTGGATACATTGCAAAAGTAAGAACTACTATTTTTTAAAATAAACACCCACGAGGCATGAAATTAACTGCAAAAGGGGGTATTAAATTAGAATCTATTGAAACAATAAGTATAAATGTCATCAGGTATCTGAAAAATTACATTTACCTTATGAACAAGATGGGGAAAAATACATAACAAAAATTGTCGTGTTGTGGCTACCCTCAAGGCATATTTAGAAACCAGTATATTATATACAGAGTAGGTTATTTCTTGAATCCCAGGAATCTGACCTATCCGTATATATATGCATACACCCTACCGTACCAGACAATATATAATTAAAAAAAAGAACAGGAATGCAATGCCTTTTGAAGACTCGATTTTACCCGCTCTCGCTTCGTCTCGTTTTTTTCAACAATTCATAATGTCAGGCAATCAAACCTCTGTCGATTCACTCATGTTTTTTTCTACAATCCAGTTGTTTTGATTTGCATAAATACTCCCACAAAACGATACCCACTTGTTCCCAATGTTTACATTATTTTCGTCCATTTCCAATTTGTCCTCGACTCCATGCGCTGACGTCACACAAAACACCGAACACAAATTTGCACCTATTCGGCTAGCGACCTATTCGACCGATCCAGCTGGCAACCTGTTCGTTGGCAACCTATTCAGAACAAAGGAATGGATAAAAAAATAAATATTTTACTTTCATTGGATTTTGTTGGATTTATTAGTTGATGAAATTAGATGAGTTTGGGCTACTGTTGTCTTTGTTTTGAACAGGTTGCCAGCGGGATCGGTCGAATAGGTTGCTAGCCGAATAGGTGCCAATTTGTGTTCGGTGTTTTGTGTGACGTCAGCGCATGGAGTCCTTTTGTGTGACGTCAGCGCATGGAGTTGAGGACAAACGTCAACGAGCGAAAATAATGTAAATATTGGAATTAAGTGGCTATGGTATCGTTTTGTGGTAGTATTTATGCAAATCAAAACGACTGGATTGAAGAAAAAACATATCTGAGTGAATTGACAGAGGTTGGATTGCCGGACATTACAAATTGTTGGAAAAAAAACCCAGCCGAAGCGAGAGCAGGTAAAATAGGGTCTTCCAAAGGCAATGTATTCCTGTTCTTTTTTTTATTATATATTGTCTGGTATGACATGGTGTATGCATATGTATACTGATAGAAGGTCAGAGTCCTGTGCTTGAATAGACCTTTTAGTAGCTTTGCGTACGCAGGACAGGAAGTAGTTGTGCTTCAATGTAAACAGACCTGTTCCTTGCATTCAGTTTTAGAGTTAGGTGTGATTTTCAAAGGATTCAATTTTAAACAATTCAGCCTCTAGAGCATCAACAAAATATTAACTTTTCCCTCCAGACAGTCTACAAGATATTTCAAATTGATCAAGGGCCATAACCCTGACGGTAATTATTGGAGATAATTCAAAATCAAAAAGCATCTTCCTCTCATGACCTTAAACACTGTGAATAAATATAAAGTCAATCAGATATTAAATTTAGCCTCTAGCGCGTCATATTTCGAAGTAATCAGGGGTCATATATATATCTGGTAGTATTTATTAATTATCGGAAATTGTTGAAAATCAATAAGCATAAACAATATTTATAAATTGAGTCAATCATATATTAACTTTAGCTTTTAGAGCGTCCAAAAGATATATCAAAGTGATCAAGTGAGCCATAACTCTGGCAGCAATTATTTCCATTCAAGTCTATGGCAGGACCAGGCTTGTTTACATTTATTTTAATGCACCATATCCCGTGATTCCAAAAACTCCTAAATGGTCTATAGTAAAACTAAACTGTTGGTGACATTTAGACTATAATCTATAATAATTTGTCATATTAAAATCAACCATGACATTTTCAGATCAATGACACAGTTTCAACAGGGACCACAAAGAGAAAATTCATCTCTCTTAGCCCACAGAAAACACAGGATGATAAGGCAAAACCAATCCAGTTGAAGCTCTGGGGCCCGAAGGCCACACTCACCGTAGCCTACCACCAATTGGTTCTCGTGTTGTTGTAAAAAGCGTTGTGGTGAATGAATACCACGAAACCAATGACCTAAATTCGACGCCACAAACTGAAATATTAGTAAATATAGAACATGTATTTAATAGCATATTAACTAGCTAACTTACCGCACCCAAGTCCAATGGTTACTTTTCACTCTAATGACCTCCAACCTATTTCATTTTTTCAGACAAGAGGAATTTAGAATACCTTCTCACTAAGCGCCCTCAAGAAACTTCATGCTTGACTTTCCCTTAGTTGATCATTTTTCTTAAATAGCAATAATAAAAATGTTTAAGTACCCCTTCACACTTGTATCTTGTGCTGATTATTCTCATTCTCCTTCACCTTGCTAATATAAGTCAATGGACTTGGCAAGTGACCTGTAAATAATTGAGTCATATTTATCAAATTAACAGTACACTTATGACTTTAATTATACACCTGTTTAATGAAATATGCATTATGCAAGATTTAGATAAAGAGCTGGCCAATATTGATTCAAAAATGATAAGATTTAGAACTTACATAATGCATCTTTAACTGATATACAAACACAAAATAAAGAACCCTGTCTGGCCAGGACTTATATCATAGGGGGGGGGGGGGGCTTACATGTACTTTCAGCAACAGAGGGGGAGGGTTATCTGGCTTCAACTGAATCTACCTCCTCAAACTCAACCAACTAGTAGCAGCCAGTTGCACATGCTTAACTTGCTGCAAACAGTTGCAGTCGACACAAGTGTTCCTAGAAGTGGCAACTCATTTCACTGGATATAAGATCATGTGATGGGAGACGTGTCATGTGACTTACAAATAAACAAAATGGTACTCCCTTTTTTAAAATGTTGATGTCGACAATAATATACTAATAGAATGGTGGTAAGATTGACCATGTCTTTGGGGTGCTTCTTCTAAGGTATTTGCCATTTTTTTGATGAAGTGATTGATAAATTAACAGTCACATGTTAAGTGTGGTTCCGAGTTGACATGAGGACCTGATACAATCAGCATACTTGCAACGTGTTGCTGTGTGTTGCAAAGTAGACATAAGCCCCCACACCTGTCATTATGTTTAGTGGCATGCTTCGAATCCCACACTTTTAAAAACCTCATTTTGATAGCCTTGTTTGCCTGACTTTGTAGTTTTTTGGGGGTGGGTCTTCCCACTGCTAAAGAGCCCTAAGCACAAATTAATTATTGAAATAAAATTGTATTATATATTACTACCAGATCAAACTTGTTTCTGTTCAGTGGAAGTTAAAACCCTCATTACTCCCTCTCTTTTAGGAATGTGATGAAGAAGAACCGTTTAAAGGGTCCGTTGAAGGCATTGGTTGGCAACAGTAAGTATTTACAATACAACTTGAAGCTTTTCAGTTTCAACATAAAACACCTAAATATGAAACATATTAAAGTTAAATTACAGTTAACACAAGGTTATATTACATACGATATGTAATTACCCTATTTCCTACCGGGACCTCATTTGACCCAATTCTGGCTGATTGTATCAAAATGGAGTATCAAAATGGATTAAGATCCCTGCTCTTAATCACAAATGCAAAATATTTTCCTGAATTATTTTCCCCCCAACCCCATTCCATTATTTTGGAATTAAACACAGCTTTAATAAAGATGCATTATTCAAGATTTACAGGGCTTACTATTCTTGCTACATTAGATCCATAATAGATAATGCAAAATTTCAAATTACTTTATTCTGAGTAAAGTTATCAGTTTGAAATTTTGATAAGACGTGTATAGTGTATGATGCATACTGAATTCTGTGTCCGAGATTGTGTATTTTGATTCTTGAGTTAAAAAAGTGCCATAAATACAGCTTAAAATATTAATTTTATTTTATCTATTAATAAACAATATATGTCCACGGTTTTAAATGGCAGTTTTATATATTTTTGACACATTTTCATGTGGATGTATATTGTTGTCGCCCCTGTCAGTCCATACGTCAACAATTGTTTGTGAACACTCTACAGGTCACAATTTTTATCCGATTTCGATGTAACTTGAAATATAGATTTATCACCATAAGACCTCGGTTCCTGTCGATATTGGCATGTATCAGACTGTAACTTTATGGATTATGGCCCCTGATTGCACGAAAAATCACGTTTTTAGCTTGTGAACACTGTCGAGGTCACAATTTTAATCTGATTTTGATGAAAATTTAAATGCATGTTTATAACCCAAAGATCTTGGTTCCTTTCAATATTTGTGCACATCGGATCGTAACTTCCTGAATTATGGCCCCTGATTATACGAAAAATCGCCATTTTTTGCTTGTGGTCCCTCTGGAGGTCACAATTATTATCCGATTTAAAAAAAACCGTTTGATTATATAACTGCTACACCGTAATGAAGGTCGAGTTCAAATTTCGTGACCATCGGACCAAAATTGCCGAACAAAATGGCCGCCACTTCTATACCAATAGTAGAAAAGTATGGTATATCAAGGTTGTGGACCCTTTAGAGGTCAAAATTTTAATCCGAATTTGATGAAACTTGAAATGCATGTTCATAACCCAAGGATCTTGGCTCCTTTTGATATTTGTGCATATCGGATCGTATGGCCCCTCAAAATCGCCTACTTTAGCTTGTGGTCCCTCTGGAGGTCACAATTATTATTTCCGATTTAAAAAAAACCGTTTAATTATATCACCGTTACACCGTAATGAAGGTTGAATTCAAATTTCGTGAAAATCGGCCAAAACTGTCTAACAAAATGACCGCCGCTTGTACGTGTCAAAATATGGTATATCAAGATTGTGAACCCTGTAGAGGTCACAATTTTAATTCGATTTTGATGTAACTTGAAATGCATGTTTATAACCCAAAGATCTTGGTTCCATTCGATATTTGCACATATCGAGTTGTAACTTCATGAATTATGGCCCTTGATTGTAGGAAAAATCACTTTATTTTTAGCTTGTTCTCTATCCAACTCTTGTATGTGGGCGAATCCTGCCTGACAGCCGCTGGTTTCTTTAAGGCAAAATTTGGTCAATTTAAAATGTGTATCATGATGCACCTGTATGACTGGGCTATGACATGATACTGTATTATATAGTGGCACAGCATATCATTTTAGCCCTATCCAATAGATGCCAATATCGAAAGGAACCCTACCTATATCTCAAGTTTCATCAACATGGATAAAAATTGTGACCTGCAGAGTGTCCCCAAATAAAATGTGAACGGACATGCGGATTGACAGGGGCAACGACTGAAAATGTGGACGTATAAAAATATTGCCCCTGATTTACACAAACATCTGGTAAAAATTGGTGTATCTTGCATGCATGGCAACTAGTTACAGTAAACTTCACATAAGTCAGATCTAAGTGGACTGACTAATTTTATCCGAGTTAACCAAAGATCTGAGTTAGCCGAAGATCGAAATTCAATCTTAGCTCAATTACAGTAAATCTACAAGAGCCAGGTAATTGATTCAAATGCACATTTATCAAAAATACAGACATCAAAAAGGTATTTTTATACGCCCACATTTTCATGTGGACGTATATTGTCGTCTCCCCTGTCCGTCCACAATTGTTTGTGAACTCACTACAGGTCACAATTTTTATCCGATTTCAATTAATCTTGAAATATAGGTTTATCACCATAAGATCTCGGTTCCTTTCGATACTGGCATATATCGGGCCGTAACTTCATGGATTATGGCCCCTGATTGTACGAAAAATCACGTTTTAAGATTGTGAACACTGTAGAGGTCACAATTTTGAACCGATTTTGATGAAACTTGAAATGCATGTTTATAACCCAAAGATCTTGGTTTCCTTTGATATTTGCGCTTATCGGTTTGTAACTTCCTGAATTATGGCCCCTGATTATACGAAAAATCGCCATTTTTAGCTTGTGGTCTCTCTGGAGGTCACAATTATTATCCGATTTGAAAAACCGTTTGATTATATCACCGTTACACCGTAATGAAGGTCGAGTTCAAATTTTGTGAAAATCAGACCAAAACTGCTGGACAAAATGGCCGCCACTTGTACGCGAATAGTTTAAAAATATGGTATATCAAGGTTGTGGACCCTGTAGAGGTCACAATTTTAATCTGATTTTGATGAAACTTTAAATGCATGTTTATAACCTAAAGATCTTGGTTCCTTTGGATATTTGCGCATATCGGAGCATAAATTTCTAATTTTAGCACTGATAATACGAAAAATCACCATTTTTAGCTTTTGGTCCCTCTGAAGTTCACAATTGTTTATATCAGTTTATCACCAATACACCTTAATGAAGGTCGAGTTCAAATTTCGTGAAAATCGGACCAAAATTGCAAGACAAAATGGCCGCCGCTTGTACGCGAATTGTGTAAAAATATGGTATATCAAGGTTGTGGACCCTGTAGAGGTCACAATTTTAATTTGATGAAACTTGAAATGCATGTTTATAACCTAATGATCTCGATTCCTTTCGATATTTGCACATATCGGATCGTAACTTCCTGAATTATGGCCCCTGATTGTACAAAAAAAATCGCCTTTATTAGCTTGTGCTCCATCTGGATGTCACAATTATTACCTGATTTAAAAAAACGTTTGATTATGATCTCGATTCCTTTCGATATTTGCACATATCGGATCGTAACTTCCTGAATTATGGCCCCTGATTGTACAAAAAAAATCGCCTTTATTAGCTTGTGCTCCATCTGGATGTCACAATTATTACCTGATTTAAAAAAAACCGTTTGATTATGTCATAGGTACAGCGTAACGGAGGTTCAGTTCGAATTTCGTGAACATCGGACTAAAATGGCCAAACAAAATGACCGTCGCTTGTACGCGATTAGTGTAAAAGTATGGTATATCAAGGTTGTAGACCCTTTAGAGGTCACAATTTTAATCCAATTTTGATGAAACTTGATATGCATGTTTATAACTCAAAGATCTTGGTTCCTGTTGATATTTGCGCATATCGGATCATTTCCCTGATTGTACGCAAAATCGCCTATTTTAGCTTCTCTGGAGGTCACAATTATTATCCGATTTAAAAAAAGCATTTGATTATATCACTGTTACGCCATAAGGAAGGTGAATTCGAATTTCCTGAAAATATCGAATTGTAACTTCATGAATTATTGCCCTTGATGGTAGGAATAATCACTTTCTTTTTAGCTTGTTCTCTATCCATCTCTCGTATTGGGCGTATCCTGTCTGGCAGCCGCTGGTTATTGATGAATTGCATATTGAATATTCAATATGCAAAAAATGATTCCAAGATTTTGTTAGTATAGATAACTACCAGTTTGTCGACGGTAGTCTATTGAAATCTTTGAAAAATGTCCTAAATTTTCCAAGAAAAGTGTCCCGTACAGCAGAAAGTGAGTTTCGAATTTTCTTGAAAATTCTATTATTGTGTCACGTCAAATAGGCAGATACGAGTCAAAATGACAAGGAAAAGTATTTTAGGGCTCTGTGCAGGGAATACCTAGCCACATTTTACAGCATCAGGACAAAACTGACTTACCGAAGGAAAAAATACGGAAATAGATAAATGGACCGAACATTTTGATCCCGACTTGAGAAAAGATCAGACTTAATAAGAAAAACGTGTAGAATCAAAGGGTCCAATAGATTTTACACAAATTGAGCAAAGATCTGACTTATGCAAAGTTTACTGTATTTGTGAAAAAAATATTGGCAAACTTATATTTTCCTATCCTAGGCCAGATACAATCTTGATGATTAGCTCATATTCACTGACTGTTAAAACAACATTGTTAACAGAAATCTCAAGATTTGATACCCTAGACCTGATTGGAATGAATGTAGCAGGCATGAGAAAAGGAATCCGAATTACCAACATGTAAGAAATATAATTACTAAAAAAAAATTACCTTTTGTCACAGACACTTAAAGTTTTTTTATTTTTAAATCAGCCAAAAACTAAATTGTCAAAATTTATTTAATACCAAACATTTAACTTATGATGAATAAATGTGTCCGGGAAATCATTCCTGTGTCAACTTCTGCATGAAATATGAAGAAAAATCTCTTTATATATACTCCTAAATAATTTCATTTAAAATTACATTGACAATTTCAGTAAAGTCATTCCCCAGCAAACAGAAAAACAGAAAGTAAGTATTCTTTTATTTTCAATATCCATACAAATTTAAAGATAGGTTGCCAGGTAATAAAACTTAAGGCCACAGCAACTAAATCGTCCAAGTGGGTGATAAGAAGTATCACATATTCTTACTCCTGTAGGTAATGGGGCGGCATTTACAAGACAATTTTATACAGATCAAATTATAATTTTTTGTTGTTTGTGGGTGCAAAAGGTTTTACATATTGAAACAAGGGCCTTAACTCTGGAAGCAATTTACACAGGCTTTTTCCTAATTTAAATAAAGTACATAAATTTTATACAGACTATACTTTTGTCATTTGAATATTCACAAAATCGCCATTGTCAGCTTGTGGTCCCTGTGCAGGTCACAATTATTATCCAATTGAAACTACCATTTGTTGATATCTCCATTACACCATAATGAAGGTTGAGTTAGAATTTCGTGAAAATCTGACCAAAACTACCAGACAAAATGGCCACCACTTGTACACGAATAGTGTAAAAATATGTTGTATCAGGGTTGTGGACTCTGTAGAGGTCACAATTTTGATCTGATTTTGATGAAACTTTAAATGCATGTTAATAACCCAAAGATCATAGTCCCTTTTGATATTTGCGCATATTGGATCGTAACTTCCTGAATTATGGCCCCCGATTATATGAAAAATCGCCATTATTAGCTTGTGGTCCCTCTGGAGGTCACAATTATTAATCGATTTAAAAAAACGCTTGATTATATCACGGTTACACTGTAATGAAGTTTGATTCAAATTTCGTGGAAATCGAACCAAAACTGGCGGACAAAATGGACGCGCTTGTACGCGAATAGTATAAAAATATAGTATATCAAGGTTGTAGACGTCACAATTTTAATGAAACTTTAAATGCATTTTTATAACCCAATGATCTTTATTCCTTTCGATATTTGCACATATCGGATCGTAACTTCCTGAATTATGGCCCCTGATTGTACGCAAAATCGCCTATTTTAGCTTGTGGGTCCCTCTGGATTATTTTAATTAATGTAGTACAAGAAAGAAGTCTATTGAATTTCAACAATTTTCCTTCATTATTTCTAGAATTATAACCCTAGTTTCAATTTGAAGAACCCTGTGAATTCTTTTTATCAACAAAACTGATGATTCGATCTGAATGAAATTGTTGTGCATATTATTTACATCAGGGAAACCAAGAAGCCAATGTAATTTCAACCATTTCTGTTCATTACTTCTAGAGAGTTATTAATCCTATCTTCATTTTGTTGAACCTTGTGAACACCTGACGACAAAATATCATCCAATATGTATGTGCGCATATGTTTCATTGCCTGTCAACCTATCGATTACCAACCTGTCCACAATTACTGTCAGTGAAAAAAACGCAACAAGTATTTTAATCTCAGTTTGAACCATTGCGCTTATGAAAAGATGATCCCCATCAATATGTCACATCCGTCATAAAATGAAGATGTATGAAATTCTTGCGGATTAAAGAAGTGTATAAGCAGAATTAAACCAGTTACTCAGAGTAAAACATTATTGAATGTCTCTTTTACTTATGATCAGTATGAAAATCAAACCAAAATGGCCGCCCGTTGTACGCGAAAAGTGTAAAAATATGGTATATCTTCAAGTTTGTGGACCCTGTAGAGATGACAATTTTAATCCGATTTTGATGTAACTTGAAATGCATGTTTATAACCCAAAGATCTTGGTTCCTTTCGATATTTGCGCATATCGAATTGTAACTTCATGAATTATGGCCCTTGATTGTAGGAAAAATCACTTTCTTTTTAGCTTGTTCTCTATCAATCTCTTGTATGTGGGCGTATCTGCCTGACAGATGCTGGTTATAGTTTTTGTTTTATTTTATTTTACATACAGTTTGTACTTCATTACATTTATAGAGCCCGGGTTGGCACTTTTCACTTTAGACGCTTTTAGTTAAATTAACCAATCATAAAAATTCTACTTGCAAGCGAGGAATTACATGTATTTCTTTATTGTCCAATCAATAGACGCCTTCCAATTTACTTTATTCTATTCTTAGTAACATTGTGTAATCGTAATAAGATTTAAGAAGATTTTTTATAATTTTTGTTTTATTTTACATACAGTTTGTACTTTTGCTAGACTATTCTTTGTTACATTTATAGAGCCTGGGTTGGCACTTTTCACTTTAGACGCTTTTAGTTAAATTAACCAATCAAAAAAATTCTACTTGCAAGCGAGGAATTATTTCTTTATTGTCCAATCAATATAGACGCCTTCCAATTTACTTTATTCTATTCTTAGTAACATTGTGTAATCGTAATATTATCGCCATATATGTCACGTACAACAGTAAATATGGCAGGATTTAAGGGCCAAAACTAAATGTATGTTGAAAGTGTTATTATACATCATAGAAAATACCTAATACCTAAGATGCAAAATACATATGTCATTATACTTATAATGATGAATACATAATACTGTTAAAGTAAAAGTCAAATGTCAAATTACAATTGCTGGCAGGCCAGTAAAAACTTTAAAACATTGTTGAATGAACCATTTTAAAATTAATCATCGTAATTAAAGAACATTTCATTAAATGGACTAATCGTTTTGTTTTCATGAAATGAGCTCCTTAATAACAATTTATAACAAAGAACAGATACAAAATCAAAGTAAAATTTAAATTTTCTTTCAAAAGGTTATCGTACATTATGATCATTTAATATATTAAATCTTTCCAAATATAATATACAGTTTCCATACATTTAAATTGGCGCAAGATTGCATTAATTGATAATAACAAGTAAAGCCGTAAAGTCAAAATAAATACAACCCGATGACCTTTTACCTCAAGAACTCAAGATGCAAAAGACAGATGTCATTTTGCAAAGTTGCTTTGTTGAAGTGTTTATGTGAAAAGGTTGTGCACATTAGTGGATTTTTTCCAAAAAACATTTGTAATTTGACTTTTACTTTAACGGTATTATGTATTCATCATTATAAGTATAACGACATATGTATTTTGCATCTTAGGTATTAGGTATTTTCTCTGATGTATTATATTAACACTTTTAACATACATTTACTTTTGGCCCCTAAATCCTGCCATAGGGAAACAGAGTATTGTTTTGTATATTATCGTAGATATATAATTAATTAAAAATATTTCAAATGAACCAAGTTAACTAGGTAAACATAAGTACGGCCTTAGTTTAAATTTTCATTAAAGGATTGTACATTTCTTTGAAAAAATTCCTGAAATTTTTGCGCATGTCATGTAATGCCTTTCAGGCGAGTATAACGTGCGCACGATTTAATGACTCGCACCTCCTGACAAGCTCTGTTTTATGTTTAAAATTGATACCATACGTTAACCGATTACTTACCGGTTAATAGCACGAATTATCGTTATTAAAAATATTACAAAGAAAAATAAAGAAATTTTAAAAAAATATTGTCATTACTTATCACTTAATGCTATGTTAAAAAAAATGGAATTATTAAAATGCATCTGTTCGTCTCGTCACCTACCCGAGTCCGAAACGTCGAGGCCATATTTTTGAGAGTCCGAAATGACGCAGTACCGAAATGGCATGTAATCGTCAATAATAACTTTCAATTCGGACACCCTGACTCAGGTACAAGGAGGGTTGCATCCGTGACCGCGGATCTTCTAAGAATACCTTGATGAAAAGGCTCAGATTTAACATGCCACTTTGTGGACCATAATCCAATCTTCCTGTCATTACTGTCATGGTGTAAATACTATTGTAAAATCGGGTATTTATCTGCCTCTAGGCCCGCCGGTTTACCCACCTAACCTGTGATGGCTAGAGTAAGGCTTAATGGGTTATGACAGGGCGACAGACAGACAGGTAACTAAACTATACAAAGCAGCCACTACACTAATACCTTCATGCAACAGATAAGCAGATACTTCAGCTATAGTTATATATAAATAAAGCGTCTACTCACTACGATTAATCAAATGAATAAATAAACACTAATAATGATCTGGAACATCCGTGGACTTCTTGACTATCTTGTTGAATTAGCGCGAATGAAGGAGATTAAGGGTGTGAAATAGCTTTAACCGGGCACGTGCATAGACCACGGACGGGCTGGTCCATTCTGGCAAAAGGGGCCCCAGCTCACGTCTTGCTGCAACAATACGAATCAACTTTTAACGGAAAAATTATCAAATAACCCTTCCAGTCGATACAGAGTATAGGGGCTTTACTATCAAACTAATCTAATGACTAAACTTGATTGTACAAAGCAAGGGCGTGGATTTGTCATAACTTTTGGGGGTGGACGGACGAACCCTGGAACCTTTTATTACCAAACCAAAATAACAATTACGAACAATTTACCAGTTGTAACTAGGGGTAATATGATGACGACATGGAAAAATTGACTACCTACAATTAAAGAGGAAGATATCTGAAGAGGCGAAAAGTAGAAATTATGAATGGTATATAGGCTTCCATAGTTATGTATTCACATACATTTAATTATGTGTTGGCCTATTAAAGTGACATGGCCTTATGAACACGAAATCGAGGTTGAGGGAAGATAACTCTCGAGTTCGGGTTGGATGCAGACCACCATTAATTTTCCCATTGACTTCAATGTTAATTCTGGCCTCTTTGCCCACCTCCAACTTTTCCCAAAAGTTTCGTTGGGCTGAAGGGCTTTTCACTACAGACAGAGCAACAAATGGCCATGTCTTTGCACTAAAATTTGTATGAGGTTGACCACCAAAATTTTGAGATACACAAACTTGAAGAAGCATATTAAAAACATGTAACTAATTGCCGGAGACAACCTGATAACTCGGTTATCCTTCCGCCTCAAAATCATGAATATTTACCAAAACCTGGCAGAAAATATTAATTCAAACCCTCTTTGTCCATTCTAGACCACAAAAAAATCAACAAAAATGGGCATGCAAAAGGGGAGAAAAGAGACGGAGAGAGAATTGCTATAAATAGACGAACTACAATTTGTTTTAATGGTGGTCTGCCTCCGGTTGTGGAATCGCGCGAATAAGCTGTGATTGATGATTTTTGCTGTAAATTACTTATGTCTTGTGAATCTCAGAATATAATTATGGAAGACGATTTTGTGTATTAACTTGTTTGTTAAACCACATTTGTGTTACACCCCCAAATACACAATAACACTGTGTCGATGACAGTGTGATCTGACTCCTACAACTGCGCATGCGGTAAACGATAAACACACACCAGGAACCATCCCACACTGTCACACCGGGCTTTGTCTTATACTCCAAAATCAATTATACACTACTTTTGAGATTTTCTATTGCAATCTAAATCACAATTACCCTAATAAATATTTAAGACACAAAATTTCAATACGTAGCTCTACTAATTTAAAAGGGTAAATGGCGTGAATTACCCACTGAGTGCGGGGGACCAGGGAATTCTCAATTCAACTCCAAATCTCACCCTACCCCCTAAAGTTCAAAATCGCAAGCGCCACTGATGCAAGATTGGGTAAATTTATTACTTATATCGACAGTCTAATCCCTATATTCTTACCCATTTAAGCCTGCGATGGGAAGGCTGATGGGTCAAGGGGTACTTGGATAGACGAACAGACAGGTAAATCAACACTACGAAGTCACTATACTATTCGTCCCAATGGTTTAATGATTCTATTTCAAAAGCCAAAACGGACCGTAATAAGGCTGAACATATGTGGCAGAAAACAAATCTAAATGTCGATTATTAATCTTTAAAAAACAATATGAATGAATTAATTGAAGACACTCTTCCGGACAATGACTTGCGAATTTATTTTTTGATTTCTTTCAAATAAAAATACGAACTTGATGATTTAAACAATCTAATTAAAATACAGATCTATAATTCGTTTCGTTTTTTATTCTTTCGATGGCCTACTACACTACATGTAGTAAAGACAAGTAAAAACGAAATTTTTAGCCTTCAAAACAGATATTTTATTCAAATGAGTCTGATTTGTAATGTTTTTAAAATTATGATATTTGATACCAATCAGCAAATAGATTGAACCCATACGATCATACAGATACCAGAAAATGGTTTCTAACTTGTACGGTTGCAGAGAAATAGAAGATTTTCTACAAGTCACTTTTCAAGCTTTTTGGTCTATAAAAGTGGCAATTATTATTCGATTTACATAAAATTTTCACCATGTGATGCCTTATGCCATTTCTGATTTCATAAAACTAATTGAACATTTTCATTATCACCGGAAGTACTGTACACTTACATGTAACAAATGTATAAAATGAATTGATATTGCTGGATTTGGTTGATTCGGCGTCCATTTTATTTGATGTGTGCAATGCTTATGTGGAAACCTGTTTAATGGTTTCATTGGTACCGGAAGTGACATGTTTAGGGTAACGTGGCACCGATGAAACCCGTCATTACTGCATCGCAGTTCTAGTTATTAAGCTTTCATATGTATAACATATGAAAGCTTATTGTTTCTGTTAAGATTATTATTATTCCTATTATTTTATTTTTTTTTGTGTCATTTCTACAAATCGGATTTCTCAGAATCTAACCATAGGATCAATCTGAAACTTTGACCTACCCCCCCCCCCCAAAAAAAAAAATGGGATGCGAATGTTGATTAAATATATTTCCAAATCGTTTTTCGAATCCGAAATCACCGAATTTTACGAACAAATTCATTTGACCTACATTACTGTAACTTTGTAACTATTTGACCTATTTTACTAATTCTTTTTTTGAGGGGTGCCTTGAAACATTTACTTAAAATCTGCAATTTCGAATTTTTGAATTTCGAAAATTCGTCGCTGTGATTTTGAACCGGAAGTTGAGATCAATTTGACAACTTCTTTAATAGTTGCACGATTTTCATGAAATTTAGAATGTAAGTAGATCTTATCAATGCGACTTCAAAAATATCATAAGAAATTTTCTAAATTATCTCCCCTTGATGAAATTAATAAATTGTATAAGGATCTAGCATTCATCAAGAAATCTAATCTCTATCGTGTTCGCCTGCTTGTTATCTCTCTGGGACAGAAATCTTATATTGCTGAAAATTAACAGGGGTCATCCTTGTCGCGAAACACTGAATATCGAAAATCCGTTAAAACACAAAATTTGAAACAAAACCGTTAAAACTGTAGGCTCTTCCGAGCTATTAAGGTTTTCGGGAAAGTGTGTGTACGTGGGTGGGGGGGGGGTAAACAACAGGTTGTGGGGCGCTGAGAATACGTTAAAACTACGCACACACATGAAATTACCCGAGATCTCGAGAAAATTTACACAGGATGGCAAGATCCCGAGAACATTAACTCCAATTCTCGAGATCGTTAACGCAGGATGGGAGATTCTCGAGAAATTTATTAGGGGATTTCGAGAACATTAAATTGAGATCTCGAGAAAGTATCACAGGATCGCAGGATCTCGAGGCCTTCTACAAAATTTTGCATGACCCGTATACGCTTCCGTATAAATGAAACCTTGGATCAGATATTGGATGATGAGGAAGACCTAAAATGGTGCCGATATTTTTATTCAACCCCCAGAATAAATAAGTAGGAGAATATGTCTGAATAAACCAGAAGAATTTTCCGTCACCTGTAATTTTTTAACGCCGGTTAAAGCGATTTAGTAAAATATACAGCAAAATGGGACTTTAGCCTACATGGGATTTTACATTTTTTAACGTTTGATATTTTATACAAATATAATTAGAAATGAAATAAATTACCTGATCTAAATAAAAACTAGTTGTTTCTTTGTTAAACCGTCATTATAATTTCCACTGCTATTGTTTATATTTTTATTAAAACATGTACCCTCTTGTGGGCAGCGTCCCATTTTTGGGACAGCCTTTGAAATGACCAAAATTAACAGATTTTTAAAATTTAACCGATTTTAAACTACCAAAACTTCAATTTCGTGACATTTTAAACATCATATTAAAAAATCAAACAAATTTGATATCTCGCCCAAGATTGGGTTAAGGATCAAAGTTTTCAAAAAAATCGACTAAATATAGTCAGATTGCCTTGATTTTTTTTTCTTTACTAGCTACGACACTACTGATTCGTACACAAAAAATTGAGTTTGTAGCTCAAACCGGAAATGCCACCATCTTGAAATGTGAAAATTACATAAGGCTTTTTTGATATTTTACTTACAGACAAGGCAATTATATTTTCCGAATCCTTGAAGGAAAGCCGAAAAACGGTAGAGAACACAATTTTGATTTCCGGCAAATGATGGACGCCATTTTGAATTGAAAATGACAATTAGTGAAAAATCCACATTTATGGGCTTGAAAACATATACAATTGGTCGTGACCTAGAGAATATGTCTCCTATTACCGAAATTAATATATTTCAGGATAGCCTGGATCATGGTCGAACGTTTGGTATTTGAATATTTCAAAAATTCGAATTTCTCCTTTGATGTTTTCCGTGCCGACAAGGTTGTTTTCGAGTTTAGCTGGATTTGACTTCGCGCATGCGCTACGCTGGAACCAAAGGTACCATGAGTACTTAATTCCGGCGAGCAACTTTTCACGTTGGTACCTAGGTACCCTGAAAATTTCAAGGTGATACCTGCATTCGTTCAAGTCGTTTGTTCTTGTCACCTGCCTTTCGTCGTTTTTTTTCGAAGTCAATTTACGGCTTCCATGAGGGGAAAAAAGTGGAATTTCGCCGTGACACCGGCACCGATTGTCCGAAAACCATGAAATTTAGACACAATACGCCCATTACCACCCCGGACTCTGTGCCTTACCCCCATTTTGATCCCATTAAAAAAAAAAGAGTTTTAGCAAAAAAACGATTTTCGGAATTTAATATTGGTTTTAACCCTGTACCCAGACAAGATATACATATTATTATAATCCCTATGAAATATTTTAATTATTTACTGCTATAATATGAATTATCACTTATTCCCCGTTAAATAAATATCGGTCACCGGGTGCAGTTGTACAACTTCAAGGACCCTGGCTTCAAGTCAATTTACGGCTTCCATGAGGGGAAAAAAGTGGAATTTCGCCGTGACACCGGCACCGATTGTCCGAAAACCATGAAATTTGGACACAATACGCCCATTACCACCCCGGACTCTGTGCCTTACTCCCATTTTGATCCGATTAAAAAAAAAGAGTTTTAGCAAAAAAACGATTTTCGGAATTTAATATTGGTTTTAATTAATTTTGAAATTGCAAATGCAAAGAGATTTTATCGCCTCTTCCGTATGTGATAGGTATTGGTACTATACACATTATCCTTAAAAGACAATTTTTTAAAATGACCGTAACGATGTATCGACACTAGAAACCGAAATCGCCTATTTTGACCTTTTTTGACTGCTGAGGCATCCTTCCGGTGGTCCAAATCTCTGGAATTTCTAGCGGTTGGCTGCGCCGCGATGATATTTATCACATATTAAATTGAGAAAATCCTCATATATCAAGAACAATAAAAATTCGATAAAATACGGCAATTTTTTAAGCAAAAAACCTTTGATTGGGGTTTTGAATTTATTTTGAACGTTCTCGGAATCCAACACTCTTCTATTTTTAATATGTGATAGCTAGAATCCCAAGGTACATTCTGTGCAAATTTGAAGGCAATCGGAGCACAGGAACGTTGCCTGGGCAGAGCAAATCAACCCGGTCGCGGAAATTTGTTCATTCTTTAAAGTTATTATAATATTGTGTTATGACCGCCATCTTAGATACACCGTCATTTACCAAACCACTCCGAAATATACCCAAAATCCCAAAATCGACCATAATTTCTTTTGACTTCGCGCATGCGCCGCGCTGGAACCAAAGGTACCATGACTACCAAATTCCGGCGAGGAACTTTTCACGTTGGTACCTAGGTGCCCTAAAAAATTCAAGGCGATACCTGCATTCGTTCAGGTCGTTTGTTCTTCACATGGTTCCTGCCGTTCGGTTTTTTCCGCGATTTACGGCTTCAGTAAGGGCGAAAAAAGAGGAATTTCGCCACGACACCGGCGCCGATTGTCCGAAAACCATGAAATTTGGAAAGAATACGCCTATTACCACCCCGGACTCTGTGCCTTACTCCCATTTTGATCCGATTAAAAAAAAAAGAGTTTTAGCAAAAAAACGATTTTCGGAATTTAATATTGGTTTTAATTAATTTTGAAATTGCAAATGCAAAGAGATTTTATCGCCTCTTCCTTATGTGATAGGTATTGGTACTATGCACATTATCCTTAAAAGACAATTTTTTAAAATGACCGGAACGATGTATCGACACTAGAACCCGAAATCGCCTATTTTGACCTTTTTTGACTGCTGAGGCATCCTTCCAGTGGTCCAAATCTCTGGAATTTCTAGCGGTTGGCTGCGCCGCGATGATATTTATCACATATTAAATTGAGAAAATCCTCATTTATCAAGAACAATAAAAATTCGATAAAATACGGCAATTTTTTAAGCAAAAAACCTTTCATTGTTGGGGGTGGGTTTTGAATTTATTTTGAACGTTCTCGGAATCCAACACTCTTCTATTTTTAATATGTGATAGCTAGAATCCCAAGGTACATTCTGTGCAAATTTGAAGGCAATCGGAGCACAGGAACGTTGCCTGGGTAGAGCAAATCAACCCGGTCGCGAAAATTTACTCATACTTCAAATTGATTATCATGTTGTGTTATGATCGCCATGTTAGATCAATCTGAGTCCCTGACCCACCGTCACCTACCAAACCACTCCGAAATATACCCAAAATCCCAAAATCGACCGTAATTTCTTTTTACTTCGCGCATGCGCCACGCTCGAACCAAAGGTACGTTGACTACCAAATTCCGGCGAGGAACTTTTCACGTTGGTACCTAGGTGCACTGAAAACTTCAAGGCGATACCTGCATTCGTTCAGGTCGTTTGTTCTTGACACGGTTCCTGCGGTTCGTTTTTTTCCGCCATTTACGGCTTCTGTAAGGGCGAAAAAAGTGGAATTTCGCCACGACACCGGCACCGATTGTCCCAAAACCATGAAATTTGGACACAATACGCCCATTACCACTCTGTGACTTACTCCCATTTTGATCAGATTAAAAAAAGGAGTTTCAGCAAAAAATAAACAACCGATTTTCGGAATTTAAATTTGGTTTTAATTAATTTTGAAATTCCAAATGCAAAGGGATCTTATCGCCTCTTCCGTAAGTGATTGCTATTAGTACTATATACATTATCCGTAAAAGACATTTTTTTTAAAATGAATGCAACACCAAAAACCGAAATCGACTATTTTGACATTATCATACATTAAATATTATATGCCATCGGTTAATTTTTATACGCCCACATTGAAATGTGGTCGTATATTGTCGTCGCCGCCGTCCGGACGGCTAAAGTTAATATCCGATTACTTTAAATTTATACACAGTGTTTAAGGTCATGAGACGAAGAAGCCTATTGATTTTCAGCGATTTCCGATAATTACTGTCAGAATTATGGTCCTTGACCACTTCAAAAAATCTTGTGCACGTTCTAGAGGTTAAATTCAATATCCGATTGACTTTAAATTTATACACAGTGTTTAAGGTCATGAGATGAAGAAGCCAATTGATTTTCAGCGATTTCCGATAATTACTGTCAGAGTTATGGCCCTTCATCACTTAAAAAAAATCTTGTGGATGCTCTAGAGGCCAAAGTTAATGTCCGATTGACTTTAAATTTATACACAGTGGTTAAGGTCATGAGACGAAGTAGGCGATTGATTTTCTGCGATATCTGATATTTACTGCCAGAGATGTGGCCCCTGATCACTTCAAAATATCTTGTGGACGCTCTTGAGGCCAAAGTTAATATCCGATTGACTTTAAATTTATGCGCAGAGTTTAAGGTCATGACACGAAGATGCCTACAGTATTGATTTTCAGCGATATCTGATATTTACTGCCATTTCCGATAATTACCTTCAGAGTTATTGCCCTTGATCACTTAAAAAAATCTGGTGGGCGCTCTAGAGGCTAAATTCAATATCCGATTGACTTTAAATTTATACAGTGTTTAAGGTAAGAAGCCAATTGATTTTCAGCGATTTCCGATTGAATCCTTTGAAAATCACACCTAACGCTAAAACTAAAGGCAAGAAACGGGCCGGTTTACATTGAAGCACAAGTAATTCCTGTCCTGCGTACTCTGAATATAATATACGGTTTTCTAAATATGCCTTGGATGGTAGCCACGAGTCGACAATTTTTGTTTTGTATTTTTCCCATTTTGTTCATAAGGTAAATGTAATTTTTCAGATACCTGATGACATTTATACTTATTGTTTCAATAGATTCTAATAACCCCCTTTGCATATGAAAGCTTATTGTTTCTGTTAAGATTATTAAGCTTTCATATTACATATGAAAGCTTATTGTTTCTGTTAAGATTATTATTGTTATTTTTTTTTTGTGTTTTGTCCACAAATCGGATTTCTCAGAATCTAACCATAGGATCGTTCTGAAACTTTTACCTATCCCCCCAAAAATGGGTGGTGGCTGTTGATTAAATATATTTTCAAAACGTTTTACGAATCCGAAATCACCGAATTTTACGAAGGAATGCATTTGACCTACAATGCTGTAACTTTGTGACTATTTGACCTATTTTACTAATTCTTTTTTCTTTGAGTATCTTGAAACATTTACTTCAAATCTGCAATTTCGGATTTTGGCATTTCGAAAATTCGTCGCTGTCATTTTGAACCGGAAGTTATTACCAATTTGACAACTTCTTTAATAGTTGTGCGATTTTCGTGAAATTTAGAATGTTAGTAGATCTTGCCAATGCGACTTCAATGATGTCCTTGGAAATTTTCTAAATTATCTCCCCTTGGTGAAATTAAGGACCAAAGTTTTCAAAAAAATCGTCGAAATATAGGTCAGAATGACCTAAAAAAAATATTCGATACTAGACAAGTAATTACTGATTCGTACACAAAATATGGAGTTTGTCGATCGAACCGGAAGTGCCACCATCTTTAAACGTGAAAAATCAAAAAGGCTTTTTTGCTATTTTACTTACAGACTTGGGCGTCATATTTTCGGAATCCTGGAAGGAATGCCTAAAAATCTATCGGATCAGAATTTTGATTTCGGTCACGTGATGGTCACCACTTTGAATTGAAAATGAAAAATAGAAGCAATTTGAAGGGCCGGGACTTTGGAACACAAGAACTCTCCTTCTAATTAAGCTAGAATGTTCAAACTTGGTGTAGGCGTTCACTAGGTCAATGTCATGATTGAGTTCAAAGATGAGCATTTTTTGCCTAGGGTAAGCAGAGATAAGCAAGCTGATTTGTTGATTCTTTAGGGCACGATGACATTGGTTATAATGAATGGAGGGCGATGAAACTCTTGTCAATCGAGAGGCTAATAGCTGGCCTGTTGTGTGAAATCATTGTATCATTTTTTGAAAATGTCCGGGGTAGCCGAAAAAAGGAGATCGAAATCCAAAAAGTCGTATTTTTACGATTTGGGGCATTTTTAGAGGTCGTGTAAAGTAAAATAAAGCATGCATATACATAATTTATTGATATTAAATATATCATATAAAAAACTAAACAATGAATCAGCTGTCATTGACAGATTTTATATTATAAGCATGGTCAGTGGAAGGTCAGCGTATTGTCTAACTTGAACTCACTGACTCCGTAACATTATTGTGGGTATGGTATAAGCTGAATTTGATGAGATGCACATATCTCGTATGACTATTTGGTACTTACAGTGTTAGACTTTGTCGTAACGTTACGGTCTCCATTCATCAAATCGTCGTTGGGGCTATAATACGATTTTGAATCAAGTTATTTATCACTGAGGGACTCAAAATTAGGTTTGATGTAGCTCTGCTCATTTACAGTGGCGAATTTAACGGGCTCATGGGTTCCAGCTCCCTCCTCTAGAAATTTCACAGCACCCGCATGGATTGTGGCTAATTTTGTGGCAGAATTTCTTAGCGGGAGAACCCCCTGACCCGACCCCCTTGCGGGGCTTCACGGTCGGTATCAGCCCCCCTCCCCACCACCATGGTTAATCCGGCGTTGATGTTCCCTCTTGTGCAGCTGCAAAAGAATGTACAAGTTCATTGCCTCATGAAAGCTGCTGAATTGAAAGAGGATGAAGATATTTTAAGGCATATCAGAGGGCAAGATTGTGTGGCCATTGAGGTCAGATATCACCAAAAATGTTATAGGCAATATACATGTACTGAATTTCTTAGACAGTTATCAGAAAGGTAAATATTTGTGATGTTTTTTTTATTTGTATTCTCCGCCTTCTTGCCACTGGTATTATTCAAATAAAACTGAACCATGGGTGAGTCCTGAAATTACTATGTTTTTGTCCAGTGGACGTTAAACCGCAATTCTCCTCTCTATCTCTCCTTGTACTGCTAATGCCTTCCTGTCTTCATTAGCTGGTTTCTGCATGAAAATAAGATGTTAACCCCTGTGTAAGTGTCTTTTTCCTCTGTTGTACGAAATTAATGAGAGTAAACCAAGCTCCAGAATTTTGTTTTAATTGTGTACATGTATATGTTTATTTATATTTTTCAGCAAAGATGACTAGCCCTCCGTCGAATATTAAACCACATACAATATATTCTGTGAAGATGTCATAAGAGAAAGAATCATAAATGTCCAGCAAAGTTGTCTTGTACAGAGAGAGAGAGAGAGAAATGGGGTTTAACGTCCACTCAACACAAACTAGGTCATTTTGGGACTAACATACGGTTTCAATTTTATTTCAATAATTCGCTTGCGCGTATGGGTCTTTAGCAGGGAGAGGAAACCGGAGTGCCCGGAGGAAAACCCACGAGGTTGAGAAGACGCCTCTATCTCCATGCCACATACGCTCACACCTGGGATCAAAGCCACAGCCACAAGCCAGAGCTGACCGACCAGCTAGAGGTCGAAGCGCGGCACTCTAGGCCATCCCAACCCCCCTTTCTTGTACAGACCTGTGCATGTGTAGTCAATGTGAAAATGAAAAAAAAACTGTTAAAGAGACCGAATTTGATGTTAATACATTTAGTGACAGTGATGATGATAATGAAGATTAACTTTGATGACATTTGATGTGCAGAGTAACTGTTTAATTTTGATTTTCAATGATTGTTTCACTTTAATAAATAATTTCACAACTGTTCATCCTGTTTTCTAACCTTTCCCTTCATTCCAGCCCAGATACACAATTATTTTTTTTTAACTTATATCTACATGTATGTTTGTAGTTTGACCATTAATCATATCCGAAATAGTAGTTCAAAGCTACATGTACAGTTGTAAAAATACTGTAGTGGCTAATTGAAAGGGAACATGTATGTGGGTTTAGAATGTTTATCTTAGTGGAAAAAAATCATGTGGTTCAATGCTTATAAAGTGCTACTGATCTCCATTATTTCAAAAGCATATCACTCAACTACTGTCAAACATATCCCCTGGCTAGAATATGCTACAAATCGACTCTAGCATGTTCCATACAAGCGATAATTTCTGAGCAAACATCCAACAACCAACCCTAACAGGCCCTTGAGATCCAACAAACAAAATAATTATTGGGCTTGTTTGCCCACACCTGGTCTTATGATTCATACAAGACCTGATAGTCTATCAATTACAGGCATTTGACAGAAAGGGAGATAATTCTTTTTTACCGTTAATGGATTTCCACAATTCTTTATTCACCCATGACATTTGTGTTTTGAGCATTTTTATTTACATCAAAATCTGTCCAATAAACTGTTCATTGCCAAGGATGAAGGCATGAGGTGTTTTACCAACTATTTAATTTTATGTCAACTTCAGAATTGTTAGTACACAAATAGCATTTATTTGACAATTTTGACGAATTTCATCTGGCCCTAAATCAATAAATTGCAAACATTTTGCTTGGAACTCCCAGATTTTGTCTTCCTGGCATCACAAGCTTTCCAAAAATGTATAGTTTTTCTTTTATAGAAGACCATGTAGCGGAGTTGTGTTTCTAAGCTAGCTAGAAATTTTGGCTGCAGGCCTACACCTCCCAAGTTAAATTTCCCTCATGTCATCCTGTATAGCAAAGGCATATGCCTGTCTTAATTAACCCAGTACTAAACACAATTTACTTGTTTAATTTTTCCAGCATTTTTCAGGATAGCTGATGGGATGCGGGTCAAGTTATGCCACTTGTCTATTTAATTATTTACCAGTGAAAAATCGAATTAACTTCACCAAATTTTTACTCATTATAATGATTTTTTTTTTTCTGTTCATATTATTTCTATGACATGTGACAGTGACTGTGAATATGAAAGCTTTAATATCTGCTTAGCAGATCTAGTTATTGTTATTTTTTTTTTGTGTTTTGTCCACAAATCGGATTTCTCAGAATCTAACCATAGGATCGTTCTGAAACTTTTACCTATCCCCCCAAAAATGGGTGGTGGCTGTTGATTAAATATATTTTCAAAACGTTTTACGAATCCGAAATCACCGAATTTTACGAAGGAATGCATTTGACCTACAATGCTGTAACTTTGTGACTATTTGACCTATTTTACTAATTCTTTTTTCTTTGAGTATCTTGAAACATTTACTTCAAATCTGCAATTTCGGATTTTGGCATTTCGAAAATTCGTCGCTGTCATTTCGAACCGGAAGTTATTACCAATTTGACAACTTCTTTAATAGTTGTGCGATTTTCGTGAAATTTAGAATGTTAGTAGATCTTGCCAATGCGACTTCAATGATGTCCTTGGAAATTTTCTAAATTATCTCCCCTTGGTGAAATTAAGGATCAAAGTTTTCAAAAAAATCGTCGAAATATAGGTCAGAATGACCTAAAAAAAAAATTCGATACTAGACAAGTAATTACTGATTCGTACACAAAATATGGAGTTTGTCGATCGAACCGGAAGTGCCACCATCTTTAAACGTGAAAAATCAAAAAGGCTTTTTTGCTATTTTACTTACAGACTCGGGCGTCATATTTTCGGAATTCTGGAAGGAATGCCTAAAAATCTATCGGATCAGAATTTTGATTTCGGTCACGTGATGGTCACCATTTTGAATTGAAAATGAAAAATAGAAGCAATTTGAAGGGCCGGGACTTTGGAACACAAGAACTCTCCTTCTAATTAAGCTAGAATGTTCAAACTTGGTGTAGGCGTTCACTAGGTCAATGTCATGATTGAGTTCAAAGATGAGCATTTTTTGCTTAGGGTAAGCAGAGATAAGCAAGCTGATTTGTTGATTCTTTAGGGCACGATGACATTGGTTATAATGAATGGAGGGCGATGAAACTCTTGTCAATCGAGAGGCTAATAGCTGGCCTGTTGTGTGAAATCATTGTATCATTTTTTGAAAATGTCCAGGGTAGCCGAAAAAAGGAGATCGAAATCCAAAAAGTCGTATTTTTACGATTTGGGGCATTTTTAGAGGTCGTGTAAAGTAAAATAAAGCATGCATATACATATATTATTGATATTAAATATATCATATAAAAAACTAAACAATGAATCAGCTGTCATTGACAGATTTTATATTATAAGCATGGTCAGTGGAAGGTCAGCGTATTGTCTAACTTGAACTCACTGACTCCGTAACATTATTGTGGGTATGGTATAAGCTGAATTTGATGAGATGCACATATCTCGTATGACTATTTGGTACTTACAGTGTTAGACTTTGTCGTAACGTTACGGTCTCCATTCATCAAATCGTCGTTGGGGCTATAATACGATTTTGAATCAAGTTATTTATCACTGAGGGACTCAAAATTAGGTTTGATGTAGCTCTGCTCATTTACAGTGGCGAATTTAACGGGCTCATGGGTTCCAGCTCCCTACTCTAGAAATTTCACAGCACCCGCTTGGATTGTGGCTAATTTTGTGGCAGAATTTTATTTTTCTGGGGGAGGTACTTCTAAATGGCTCCGACACAAGTGCCTGAAATGCCATGAAATCACGTTTTCGGCCTCCAATTAAAATTTCTTAGCGGGAGAACCCCCTGACCCGACCCCCTTGCGGGGCTTCACGGTCGGTATCAGCCCCCCTCCCCACCACCATGGTTAATCCGGCGTTGATGTTCCCTCTTGTGCAGCTGCAAAAGAATGTACAAGTTCATTGCCTCATTGTCAAAGATCCCACTTTTCTACCCCAGTTTGGGTAATGAGGTCGAGCGTATATTGTATAGGGGATATTAAACAAGCAAACAGTATGGCTGATGTCTCCCGCCAAAACCCCAAAGTAAAAGATGACACATTAATTAATCGCACTTTCATATTTTTTTCAAAAGTATCGAGCAATCAAACTATACTGTAAATTTCATCCCTCTCTGTCAGATAGAAATCAAGGTTATCTTGTCCCAAAGCATCGACCAATGAAATTGCCATGCTGTAGCTCAAAATGTTCAGTCAAGACCTGATGAACATCTACACCAAGTTTAAACATTCTAGCTCAATTAAAAGCTGGGTTGTTATGTTCCAGTACTTCATTATAACCAAAGTTATCATACCCCAAAGCATCAACCAATTCAAAGTCCCGGCCAATCAAGTTGCTTTGCTTATCCTGACTAAGAGAATGCTCATTGTCGAACTTGGTGAAGGTAATATGGTCAAGGTACTAATGTAAAGAAACTATACACAAAGTTTCATCAAATTGCTTATCTCTGCTTACCCATTTTAATAGTCCCCTGCCAATCGAAAAGCCCCCCGACCCACCCACTCCACTCCCGTGTAATACATTAGGTTATAATTGTGTTACAAACGTATCACAAGGAGCATTTGAATATTCTCTCTGAGGCATCTGATACCACTTGTCATTGAGGTGTTCACAGAAAATTTCGCCCGGTTGAAATGTTTCTTGCTATAAGTCAGCAATTTTCCGAATTCAGGGAGGCTGAATGGCTGAATGGTTAGCATGTGCGCGCTGTATCGTAACGTCTGTCATTGAGTCAACGGGCGTCGTTTCGATCTTCAGGTTGCACGTGACATGGAATATGATTTCCAACCCCGTTTATTGCGAACGATTAAGCTGTTCAGGGGGAGCTTATTTTTAAAAGTTTTGTAATATTCGGTTGATAACTAAAGGTACCGTGCAAATTAAACTGTTAAAATAGAAAATTTGGCCCGGTTGAAATGTTTCTCGCTGTAGGTCAGCTAGAATGTTCAAACTTGGTGTAGACGTTCACTAGGTCATTGTCTTGATCGAGTTCACAGCAGAAATAACAGTGAAACGATCAACGAACTCATAGCAGAAATAACAGTGGAAAACTTAACGAATTCATAGCATAAATAGCAGAAATGAAATGGGGTTTTACGTCCTACTCTTCTGCACCTGACCTGGGCTAATGGAAGACGCGGCATACGCCATACAGTGTGCTATGAGGGAATTTTTGCCCGGTCAGCGGTGCTACGGCCTACTCTTATATCGAATTCCAACTGCCAAGGGATCTTTTACGTGCATTCCAATGTGTACACGGGACCTCGGTTTTTCGTCCCATCCGAACGACTAGGCAGCTGTCCTTATCAGGCCCCCCTTCTGCATCACTGACAAAAGAAACCACGCCGGAAAATCGAGATGAGCTTTCTCGGCCAATGCAAGGATCGAACACCCGACCTCCAGGCTAACGAGCCAGCGCCTTGCCCACTTAGCCACCGTGATTCCCATAAATAGCAATGAAACGATCAACGAATTTATAGCAGTAATAACACTTCAACAATTAACGAATTCGTAGCAGAAATAACGGTGAAACAATTAACGAATTCGTAGCAGAAATAACAATGAAACGTTCAACGAAATCATAGCCGAAAAAAGAGTGGAACAATCAACGAATTAATAGTAGACAAGTTCATAATAGAAAAAACAGTGAAACAATGAACGAATCATAGCAGAAACCACCAGAAGGCTATCCATACACTGTGAAATTTGAAACCTAAATGGCCCGGCTAGGAACAATATCTACATGCCCGTAAAAGACTACTTAACAGTTGGAATTCGAAAGAAAAGACCGTAACGACGCTGTCCGATCAAAATTTAGTTAATTCAGTCGGCGCAGACAGATAGGTCGTTAAAACCATTTCTGTTCAGTTCATTCCATTTCCTTAAATCTATGAAAGTTGTGTGAATTGGGAATCGGGTATTACTCAACAGTTTCAGGGGAGATAAGCCGTCTTTGAGATTGGAAATCAATTTTTGATATCGACTGTGTATGATTGCTACTAGATCGATTGTGATTCAGGTTCTAATCAGTTTGGATTGAAGAATCGGGGTGGTATATGTGTGGGGTGGGGGTGGTGGCACAAGACGCTATATCCCATTCGCAACCACACACCTAACAAATGCAGGGTATAGGTTGCGATCAGTTCTTTCAAGATTTTCATATATTTAAGCCACTTTATTACACGCCTCATCTGAAAATGTCTGTGTTAGTGTAGATAAATGTTGACCAAATAACATCTTTCACCATTTTGACTTTCAGTTACAGAACTAGCATAGGGGCGTTTTAAGGTTTATCATGGCGGAGGCTGTACTATTTTGAGGGCCCTCTGTCGCGAGGGGAGGTTCTTGATTGATGATTGTCATGCCAATGCAATGGCTGCATTCTCATTCAGTAGTGGATTCGACAGTAACAGTGTATAGAAAACGATTGAGTTGGACTCGGGGGCCCTTTCCCTTGGCCCTAGGGACCCTTTTGTCATTCGTGGGACCCTTTTGTCTGTCTTTAGAGCCCTCCCTAACTAGGGTACATTTTCATTTTTCGCATCGGTTGTAGCATTTTTCTCCCGTTTTATTTTTTCAACTGCTTTGATTTTTTTCGCGGAGAGGCTGGCGCCTCCAGCGCCTCAGCTATAAAACGCTTTTGAACTAGCAGTACTATTGACATAATACCGTTTTTTCCAGTAATGGTAACTCACTCGTTTCTGCACTGAATAACCATGACACGGAGAGAGAGAGAGAGAGAGAGAGAGAGGGTTTAACGTCTACTCGACGCAAACTAGGTCATTTTGGGACTAACATATGGTTTAATTTTATTTCAATAATCTGCTTGCGCATATTAACAGTGGGAGGAAACCGCAGGTCCCGGGGTAAACCCAGGAGATTGGACAGGCGAGATTGTAGGTTAGGGTTAGGGTAAGCGCTAAGGTTAGGTCTTGGGTTAGGATTAGGATTAGCGATATCTCTATTTACATCTCGTGACCTTTGACCAAACGTAATGAAGACAGGATGACACGACACGGAGAGACACGGAGAGAGAGAGAGAGAGAGAGAGAGAGGGTTTAACGTCTACTCGACGCAAACTAGGTCATTTTGGGACTAACATATGGTTTAATTTTATTTCAATAATCTGCTTGCGCATATTAACAGTGGGAGGAAACCGCAGGTCCCGGGGTAAACCCAGGAGATTGGACAGGCGAGATTGTAGGTTAGGGTTAGGGTAAGCGCTAAGGTTAGGTCTTGGGTTAGGATTAGGATTAGCGATATCTCTATTTACATCTCGTGACCTTTGACCAAACGTAATGAAGACAGGATGTGACGTATATATGCACATTGAGGTTATCAAGCTATAGACCGGACTAGTAGTAAGCTATAAACGGATAAATAACAAGAGTTTATATGTATATTATTTTATTAAATTTATATATACCTTAACTCCCTGATTTACATATATACATTATGCATGAACAATAGAAACTATATACTAGTATTTATAAGTATTAAAGCTATGGTAATATTATGCTATCAAATAGCCGTATTGTCTTAATATTTGTTGTAACCGCAACCTTGATAGTTATTGTAAGAAGGATAACGGTTGTAGTTGTTGTATCCGTTACCGTATCCGTTGTTATTGTAGTTGTTATATCCCTTCCCATATTCGTTGTTATTGTGGCCATTGTTGTAACCGTTGTTGTAATTGTAGGGGCCGTTGTAACTATTGTATCCTTTATTATTGTATTGGTTGTACTTGTATAGTCCGTTGTTGTATCGGTTGTATGGCCCATTGTTGTACCCGTTGTAGTTGTATGATTGTTTGTAAGCTCCAATCTTTCCATGTCCAAAAAGTCCGTTTCCAATTATACCGTGTCCGATACCGTTACCAACGATACCATGACCAATTCCGTGTCCAACAATACCGTGTCCGATACCGTTACCAACGATGTCATGCCCAATGCCGTTACCAATCTTTCCATGTCCAATAAGCAGCTACTGTCAAACAGACAGCGAAAGCGACGAAAGCCTGAAAAAGAAAAAAAAAACATGTGTTTTACAGAAATAGCCGTAGATTTGATTCCATACTAAAAAAAAAATCGCGAGGGTTTATTTATTTATAACCAAAAACTTGACAATCAAGAAATTTTACTGTGCCGCCATTATTTAGTACATGATCGAGTTTTGGCGTTACCAGGCAAAATCACAAATAATGTTCAACTCTGGGTAATAATTTACACTTTTTATAATTTACCGTTCTGGCCCTATGAATATAAAACTGCCTTTAATACAATGTCAAGGGCGATAAGCAATAATACAACAGTGACGATGCAATACCATGTTCAACCCTCGATTTCTACCAGTTTTAAATTTAAAGATGGACCTATGGGTATGAATGCCAAGTGCGATAAGCAATCATATAAAAATTTAGTATGTAATGAAACTTATTAGTGCTATACCAAATTAGATATCAGGTTTCTTGTCCAGAAAGTTCAAGTATATCCCATCTGGGTCACGATCCTTGTCACTACATACCGCTAATGGGAAGTATTGAAGATTATTTAGTCAACAAGTTAAATTTACTCTCTGTAGATTGTTACAATGTTTTACTGTATTAGCCCAGTCTGTACAGAACAGAGGGGCGAAAAAGCAAGTCCCATTTAAGATTTCAGGGACCGGGTATGCTTATCTTAAAACTTCAAAGATTTGAAATCTTATACGGAGTAGGGCAAAAGTCCTACTTTATACACCGACTGGACCATTGAAGACAAACAGATAGATTTTGCCCGGACATCTATATTACGATATACTCTATCAAGGAATCTTTTACGTGCACGCCAATGTGTACACTGAACATTGCTTTTCGTCCCATCCTGACAATTAGACACTATTCCCTGTCAGACCGGGCAGACCTACTGTCCTGTACAGCTAACAAGGGCAGTCAAGCCTGTACAATTGACTTTCTGGTCAAACCCCGGGAGAGAGCCCAAGACCTACTGGTTAGTTAATCAGTGTCTCTTATCACTGAGCCACCATGATCCCCATACATTAAAAACATGGAGTTCGTAGATGAGCATTTTATGCTTAGGGTAAGCAGAGATAAGCAATTAGATTGGTTGATGATTTCGGACACTTTCACTTCAGTCAGAGTGATGAAAATTGGTGTATGGTTTCATTACATCAATACCTTGAATACGTTCGACAATGAGCATTGTCTGCCCTGGATAAGCAGAGCGATGAGCAATTTGATTGGTCGAGAATTTGAAACAAAATAACTCTCCTTCTTATTGGGGCAGAATGTTCAATCTTGGTGAAGGCGTTCATTAGGTCAGTGCCATGAAGGAGTGCGAAGATGAGCATTGTCTGCTTACAGTAAGCAGAGATAAGCAATCTGATTGATTGATTCTTTGGGGCACGATAACTTTGGTTATAATGAAGTGAGAATGACAAAATTCCAAATATAGATTCATTATGTCATTACCTTGACTAAGTTTGATGTTGAGAATTTCTGCGTAGATTTAGGAGCAATAAGCAATTTGACTGATCACATTGGAACATAACACCTCTGTTTTTAATTAAGGTAGAATTTGAACCGGTTGAATTGTTTCTCGTTATAATTCTTTTTCCTTTTTAAGATTCTTTATATAACTCATGAGATGCGACAGAAACTGACCGTGAATATGAAAGCTTTAATATCTGCTTAGCAGATCTAGTTATTATTATTATTATTTACCGCGGGAGCCTAGATCTCCATGATCGAAAACAGATATCGATCTGGAATTAGATTTTCTATCGGGAAACCATGTGGTGGCTACTTGATAAAATATTTTTGAAATTTCTGCGCATACCGGAAGTGACCGAACTTTGTACGTTGTCTAAAAATTAAATATTGGCCATAGTTTCGCCAATTCTTTATCCATTTTCAAGCAAATTACATTTTTGGAATCCCTGAATCTTTTCTGAGACAATGGCTATCTCACATTTTTCAATTTCGAACATTCGTCTATGACTTTTATCGTTCGAAAATTGAAAACATGTTGTTTACGAGACAATTTTTGTTATTTTTCAAAATTTTCAAATTTGACTTACATTTTTGGATACCTGAAGTCCATCCGATTCCAGTAATATAAGTTTTATTCAGAGTTATCGCCCTTTATTTTTCGAATTTTCTTCCCATTTTGTGAGCTCGGGTTTCGTTTTATGGCAGAATTGACGTTTCTGAAACTTCTGGAACATGAAGTTATAGTCCAATACCAACTTATAAAGCAATTTCGACAAGAATCCTTAAACCGGAAGTAGTCGAAATAATATGCGATATTTTGAAAAAAAAACGTGAAAAATTGGTGTTTTGGGTAAAAACACGATTTCTCCGTCCGATATCAACGGATTAAACAAATTAAGGTATCATTTGGTCGGGCGGTGATTGGACCACTGAATGATACCCAATTCCTGCGGATACTATGATCAGGCAGCAAAATATGGCACGCTGAAAATCAAGTATTATCTGATTTTTAGCATTTTTGGACGCCTGTATCTCAAAAACTACGCCAGCGATTTTTATGAAACTTTCTCTATCGAGAGACCTTGTGGTAGTCTTGTGTACGAAGCATTCCATTACGACTTTGAAATATCTGGAATAGGTGAAATAACGGACTGAAAATCGAAAAAAGTCGAAAAATCGTGAAATTTTGGAAAATGCTCTACTATTTTTTTTATTTTAAGAGATTTTCAAAAAAAGGTTGTATATTCTTATAGCTGACCTAATTACGATTCTAACGATGTATAATATGTATGTAGTTATTGAAATTTAATTTTCGATATTTTAATTTTTTTGCATTGTTGTCACTTTTAAACATAGGATTTCTCAGGAGCATTTTATCTGATCAGATAATGTAATATATCATTACAGAGCCCTGTGGCTATTTTAGTGCCCAAACCGGCTATTAAAACTATTCCGACAATAATAACCATACCGGAAGTATTCAAAAAATGAAAAAAAAAGGTTAAAAACATTGTCGCACTTACGAAAAAATTGATTTCTCCCTTAGGTAATAGCGGACCAAAAGAACTAAAGTGTCGTTGGATAGCCCTATTAATGGACCATCATATGGTATCTAAATAATACGATTTTGATGGTAAGGAAATAAATTATTGTATGAAGAAAAATCTAGTATTTTCCGATTTTTTAACATTCTGAGACGCCATTTTCTCGAAAACGACGCCTACGATTTTTCTTAAACTTTTCTTACTCAAAGTCCTATCGGTTGTCTATATAGTGAATCCAAAATGAAAAGCATTGAAATAATATAGGTGGTCCAAAAATGGCCTCAAACTTGGATGTTTCTGACACTTCTGGTACAGAAAGTTAAGTATCCAAAGAACTTCATAAAGCTATCACGACAATGATCGTAAAACCGGAAGTAGTCGAAAAAATGTCCGATATTTTGAAAAAAAATTTTTTTTTACGAAGACCTTTTTAATTTTTTTTTACGAAAACCTTTTTAATTTTTTTTTACGAAAACCTTTTTTATTTATGAATATTTTTGATGGTATTTTACACGGTTAAAATATCATCCTACTTGAGCAGAAATGAGGAAAAAAAATATCTCGGTAATTTGCGTTAGCCGCCATCGGCTAATTTAGTTTTTCGTACCCAGAAAAATTATTTATTGTTCGATTTGTATAAAGCAAAGTTCATATGCTTCGTGGTCCCAATTGTAATTTTTTTTGTTACGGTGAAATTTTTCTGTCGGCAACGGAAGTGACGTAATATTAACTCTAACACCTCTGTTACAGGAAGTTAAGTATCTATTGGACTATCTTATGATACCAAATTCATATGGATACTACGAAAAAGCAGCAAAATATGGTACGCTGAAAGTCAAGTATTGTCTGATTTTGAGCGTTTTTGGACGCCCATATCTTGAAAACTACTCAAGCGATTTTTCTGAAACATTCTCTAGCGAGAGTCCTCTCGGTAGTCTCGTTATAATTATTATTTACCGCGGGAGCCTATTTCTCCATGATCGGAAACAGATATCGATCTGGAACCAAATTTTCTATCGGGAAACCATGTGGTGGTTACTTGATAAAGTATTTTTAAAACTTCTGCGCAGACCGGAAGTGGCCGAAATTTGAACGGTAGCAATAAATCAAAAAGCGGCCGTGGTTTCGCCAATTCTTTACCTATTTTAAAACAATTCACATTTTTGGAAACCCTGAATCTTTTCCGAGACAATGGCTATCTCACATTTTTTAATTTCGAACATTCATCTATGGCTTTTGTCGTTTGAAATTTGAAAATTTAAATTTTTACAAAAAACTTTTTTATTTATGAATATTTTTTAGTCGTGTTTTACACAAAATTAACGAGTCATCTGACTTGGGCAAAAATGTGAATATTTTTTGTCTCAGTAATTTTCCTTGGCCGCCATTGGCTAATTCACTTTTTCAGTCCTAGATTAATTATTTATTGCTCGATTTGTATAAAACAAAGTTCATATACTCCGTTGTCTCAATTGTCATTTTTTTTGTTACCGATAGAGATATCTGTCGGCACCGGAAGTGGCTTAGTTTTACCAAAAACTACAATTTTGACAGTTAGGTACCATTTTTCGAAAGCAAATATTATTTTCTTAAAAAACTGATATAACTAAAAGAGTGTGCCCTTTAAAGACGCACAAAATGTTGGGATCAGTTTTTTTTAATTTCGATTTCATTTTCGAGCAAATTCGATTAAGAGGTGAAAAACGGTGTAAAATTGACCTATTTACAACCCATTCAAGCTTTTCAGATTTTAAAATATTTCTACGTAACTTTTATAAACTTGTAGCTATAATCCATACGAAGAAAATATATGTTAAAATTAGTTTATAATATAAGCAGTTACCTAGAAATGGGCAATTTTGCATAAGTCACTGTTTTCGTTATTTTGCCTGTAAAAAAGTCAATTATTATTGGATTTTCACAAAAGTGACACCATTTGATTCAAAAAGCAAGTATGCGTCGTATCAAATTGATTAAAATTTAAAATTGACACCGGAAGTGACGCCATTTTGTCAATAAATGCATTTCTAACTTTTAAAATCAATATTTTGTTCAACCAAGAATTATTTAATATGTATTAATAGTTTTAACTTTTGGTTTACATTCACATATTAATAAAATTCATAAGGTCATATAGATTTCACAAAATTTTTTCTAACTTGTTCAGTTGCGGAGAAATAGGCGATTTTCAACAGGTCACTTTTCAAGGTTTTTGGTCCATAAAAGTGTCAATTATTATTCGATTTTCATAAAATTTTCAGTGAGTGATACCTAATGCCATTTACAATTTCATACAAGTAATTTAAGATTTTCATTTTCACCGGAAGTAACGTCATTTTAGCAAAAACTGTATTTTTAGCCTTCAAAACAGATATTTTATTCAAATGAGTCTGATTTGTAATGTTTTTAAAATTATGATATTTGCTTCCAATCAACAAATAGATTGAACCCATACGATCATACAGATACCAAAAAATGGTTTCTAACTTGTACGGTTGCAGAGAAATAGACGGTTTTCTACAAGTCACTTTTCAAGGTTTTTGGTCTATAAAAGTGGCAATTATTATTCGATTTACATAAAATTTTCACCATGTGATGCCTTATGCCATTTCTGATTTCATCAAACTAATTGAACATTTTCATTATCACCGGAAGTACTGTACACTTACATGTAACAAATGTATAAAATGAATTGATATTGCTGGATTTGGTTGATTCGGCGTCCATTTTATTTGATGTGTGCAATGCTTATGTGGAAACCTGTTTAATGGTTTCATTGGTACCGGAAGTGACATATGTTTAGGGTAACGTGGCACCGATGAAACCTTGGTCCAAAAAATATTTGATACTGAAAAAAACCCAGTAAAAATCGGTGCTCTTGCAAAAATCGTGATTTCACCGTCGGGTGTGACCGGATCAAAACACCTAAAGTATCGTTTGGTAGCTCGATGAATGGGCTATTGTATGACACACTTTCTGTCTGATTTCTGAAAGCCGGTTCAGTGCTGCTTGCAGGTCTAGTTATTATTATTTTTCTTATTCCATTTTGATTGTATCTCAGAAACTACTTGTCGGATTGATTTGATGTCTTCGGTTTTACTGGGAAAGTGGGTGTGACTTAGAGATTAAAGCTATTTCGAACGTTCTGCGATAATGCGAAATCTCCGTAATCGTCGAAGTTGTCGATTTTTTAAATATTGCCGTAATATTAACAATAATCGTCGCATTTTAATATTGGATACATTTTGACATAGCCAGAGACAAGGGACATAGCTACGGTTCTTTAGATTTTTGATTTTTGACGAATCGTCGGAGATATTAGGCGCCAAATTTTGAAAATTTAAATTTTTACAAAAAACTTTTTTATTTATGAATATTTTTATGTGGTATTTTACCCAGGGTTAAAGAGTCATCTGATTTGACCAAAAATGGCACCATTTTTTTGTCACCGTAATTTTCCTTGGCCCCCATTGGCTAATTCAGTTTTTCAGTCCTGGATCAATTATTTAATACTCGATTTGTATCAAACAAAGATCATTAGCTCCGTGGTCCAAAATGTCATTTTTTTTTGTTACCGGTAATGTTACCTTTCGGGAACGGAAGTGACGTAAATTTAGCAAAAACTACAATTTTGACAGTTCGGTACCACTTTTTGAAAGCAAATATTATTTTTTTCAAATCTGGTATGACTGAAAGTGTGTGCCCTGTAAAGGCGCAGAAAATATCGGGCTCAGTTTTTTTAATTTCGATTTCGTTTTCGGGTCATTTCGATTTAAAGGTGAAAAAAGGTGAAAAAATGAGCTATTTACAACCCATTCAGGCTTTTCATGTTTTAATATATTTCTTCGCAACTTTCATAAACTTGTAGCAATAATCCATACGAAGAAAATGTATGTGAGAATTAGTTTGTAATATGAGCAGTTGCCCAGAAATGGGCAATTTTGCATGAGGCACAATGTCTGCTAGTTTGCCTGTAAAAGAGTCAATTATTATTGGATTTTCATAAAAGTGACACCATTTGATGCGTAATGTCAATTTTAACTAGGTCAAGCCAATTTAACATTTTCAATGTCACCGGAAATGACGTAATTTGGGCAAAAACTGTATTTATAGCCATCGAAACAAATAATTTATTCAAATGAGTCGTATTTGTTATTTGTTTAAAATTTTGATATTTGATTCAAATCAACTAATAGAATGAACCCATACGATCATATAGATATCACAAAATGGTTTCTACCTTGTTCAGTTGCGGAGAAATAGACGATTTTCAACAGGCAACTTTTCAAGGTTTTTGGTCCATAAAAGTGTCAATTATTATTCGATTTTCATACAATTTTCACCGTGTGATACCTAATGCCATTTACAATTTCATTCAAGTAATTTAAGATTTTCATTATCACCGGAAGTAAGGTCATTTTGGCAAAAACTGTATTTTAAGCATTTTAAACGGATATTTTATTCAAATGAGTCTGATTTGTAATGTTTTTAAGATTATATTTCATTCAAATCAACAAAAAGATTGAACCCATACGATCATACAGATACCAAAAAATGGTTTCTAACTTGTACGGTTGCAGAGAAATAGACGATATTCTACAAGTCACTGTTCAAGGTATTTGGTCTATGAAAGTGGAAATTATTATTTGATTTACATAAAATTTTCACCATGTGATGCCTTATGCCATTTCTGATTTCATAACATTTTCATTATCACCGGAAGTAATGTAATTTTGTCAGGATCACTTACATGTAACAAATGTATACAGTGAATTGATATTGCTGGATTTTGTTGATTCTGCGTACATTTTATTTGATGTGTGGAATGCTTATATGGAAACCTGTTTAATGGTTTCATCGGTACAGGAATGGACATATGTTCAATGGTAACGGGGCACCGGTGAAACCCGTCATTACTGCGTCGCAGTTCTAGTTCTTATTATTTTTTTTTTCCACTTGAGCATATCTCAGAAACTATTTGTCGGATAAACTCGATGTCTTCGGTTTTTCTGGGAAAGTGGGTGTGACTTAGAGATTAAAGCTATTTCGAAGTTGTCGTTTTTTTAAATATTGCCGTAATATTAACAATAATTGTCGGATTTTAACATTTGATACATTTTAACATAGCCTGAGACACGGCAAATAGCTACGATTGTTTAGATTTTTGATTTTCGATTAATCTTCCAAGATATTAGGCGCCAAATTTTGACAAAAAACTTTTTTTATTTATGAATATTTTTTTTATGGCGCTTTACCTCTAATTAAAGGGTGGTGTGATTTGAGCAAAAATATGAAAAAATTTTGAATCGATAATTCACCTTGGCCGCTATTTGCTAATTCAGTTTATGGGTTCTAGGTTAATTATTTAATGCTCGATTTGTATAAAACAAAGTTCATATGCTCAATGATGCAAAGTCTCAACTTTTTTATTACCGATAAAGTTTTCTGTCAGCAGCGGAAATGACGTAATTTTGACCAAAACTACAATTTTGGCGGTTAGGAACGTCTTTTCAAAAGCAAATATTATTTTTTTAAAATAAGTAAAAAGACAGAAGTTGCGCCATGTAAAGGCGCAAACAAAGTCGGAAGCATTTTTTTTAATTTCGATTTCATTTTTGCGCCATTTTGAATTAAAGGTGAAAAACGGTGTAAAATTGAGCTATTTACAACCCATTCAGGCGTTTCATATTTTAAAATATTTCTTTGCGACTTTCATAAACTTGTAGCATTAATTCATACGAAGAGAATCTATCTCAAAATTAGTTTGTAATATAAGCAGTTGCTGAGAAATGGTCAATTTTGCAAGTGTCACTTTTTACGCTATTTTGCCTGTAAAAGAGTCAATTATTATTGGATTATCATAAAAGTGATACCATTTGATGCGTAATGTCAATTGTGAATAGGTCAAACCAATTTAACATTTTCAATATCATCGGAAATGACGTAATTTGGGCAAAAACTATATTTATAGCTTTCGAAACAAATAATTTATTCAGATGAGTCGTATTTGTTTAAAATTTGGATATTTGATTCCAATCAACTAATAGAATGAACGCATGGGATCATATAGATATCATAAAATGGTTTCTAACTTGTTCAGTTGCGAAGAAATAGGCGATTTTCAACAGGTCACTTTTCAAGGTTTTTGGTCCATAAAAGTGTCAATTATTATTCGATTTTCATAAAAAATTCCACTGTGTGATACCTAATGCCATTTACGATTTCATACAATTTAAGATTTTCATTATCACCGGAAGTAATGTCATTTTGGCAAAAACTGTATTTTTAGCCTTCAAAACAGATATTTTATTCAAATGAGTCTGATTTGTAATGTTTTTAAAATTATGATATTTGATTCCAATCAACAAATAGATTGAACCCATACGAGCATACAGATACCAGAAAATGGTTTCTAACTTGTACGGTTGCAGAGAAATAGACGGTTTTCTACAAGTCACTTTACAAGGTTTTTGGTCTATAAAAGTGGCAATTATTATTTGATTTACATAAAATTTTCACCATGTGATACCTTATGCCATTTTTGATTTCATAAAACTAATTGAACATTTTCATTATCACCGGAAGTACTGTACACTTACATGTAACAAATGTTTAAAATGAATTGATATTGCTGGATTTAGTTGATTCGGCGTCCATTTTATTTGATGTGTGCAATGCTTATGTGGAAACCTGTTGAATGGTTTCATCGGTACCGGAAGTGACATATGTTCAAGGGTAACAGGGCACCGGTGAAACCCGTCATTACTGCGTCGCAGTTCTAGTTATTCTTATTAATATTCTTATTCCATTTTGATTGTATCTCAGAAACTACTTGTCGGATTGATTTGATGTCTTCGGTTTTACTGGGAAAGTGGGTGTGACTTAGAGATTAAAGCTATTTCGAACGTTCTGCGATAATGCGAAATGTCCGTAATCGTCGAAGTTGTCGATTTTTTAAATAATGGTTTCATTGGTACCGGAAGTGACATATGTTTAGGGTAAAGTGGCACCGGTAAAACCGTAGTCGAAAAAATATTCGATATTAAAAAAAACCCAGTAAAAATCGGTGCTCTTGCAAAAATCGTGATTTCACCGTCGGGTGTGACCGGATCAAAACACCAAAAGTATCGTTTGGTAGCTCGATAAATGGGCTATTTTGACACACTTCCTGTCTGATTCCTGAAAGCCGGTTCAGTGCTGCTTGCAGGTCTAGTTGTATATTCTAATCAATTATTAAGCGTCATTGTGAAAGATTAGATAAAGATCTGACACTTCGCGCTATAATAGTTAAAAATAGATAATGTAAAGAGAATATGCTGAAAATTTCAGCAAACTCTGAGCCAAAAAAGAAGAAAAAACACTGTAGCTTCGGTTGTCATTGTTAGTGTTGTAAAGATAATAGACAAGTCTTGCTTATCCATTTTTACGTTTAATCACAAAATTGTTGAACAGCAGATCAGATTTAAATTTGTCTAAAATCAGACCCATCAGAAGGCATTTTGACAGTTCGGTTCGGTAACTAATGAAATACCTGCAACTGACAGACTTAGCTCCTGCATAATGCATGTTTATTATGTTTGGTGAAATACACAACAATCCAGTCAGTATATTCTACACAGTTTTTTTTTTCTGTTTTTGACCTTGGTGGGGGTGTGTGAAACAGCCAATTTAAAATTACATCCGCATTGTCGATAATGTCTCAGGTGTGTGTTTGTTAAAATTAAAGTACTTATTTATTGTGGACTTATCAATTAGTTTGCGAACAAGTTTTCTTATTAACACCCTTGTACTGTTTTGTCGGCTTGCAGATGACTCTTTAACTCTGACAGTACCGTTGAGTCGAAGATGTCAACAAACCGGACGCGTCAGATCAGCTTAATGCACTCCCACAAATAAATCATAGAACGACGATGTCCTGGAACGATGTTAATTTAATGGGCAAAGTGGTAAAAAACACTGTGAAGTTTCACATACAAAATTATGACGAACAAAACAAATATCAACCCATGTTGGAAACAATGGCGGGTTCTAACCAGTTCATAGATCTCAATGTCCAGTCTCTCAGATATAAGACAGCACCGACACTCGCTGTGACGCTCAAACCAAATGCAAATGCGAAATAAGTGTCAGTAAATTATATGGAATGAAATGATAAGCTTAATAAATGTCCATTACCGAAGTACACAAAATAATGTTAGGTTTAAGATAAAGAAAACACAAGCGTAGCGTCAGCTTGGTTACCGTAAGGTGCCTTAGTTCTAGTAACAAGTGTCTTATTTGACGACTACAAGTTATAATCTATGGCAAGACGGTAGGGTCACGAAAATGTAAAAACAGCACAACCCTTTTATTTAACAGAACACAGTTTTTATGGGAAACAATCACGGGCCACTATAGCCTGCATCAAGCGTGACAGTACCAGATCCATATTTACAATATTGTTACCAACAGATAAATAGCATACAGTTAATGAGGAGACAGATATGTATGGAACACAAAGATGACAATACAAATATAATATCCACTTCACATATATATGTTACAGTCAATCTGTGTAATCAGTTATTTCGCGTAATGACTAAACGAATAAGTCATTTCGCGAAGAGCCTGTGAGCACAAGGCAATACGTGTAATGACTGAAAATTCCAGACATTACTCGAAATGACTAAAATTCCTACCCTTTTTTTACACATAATGCCTGATTGTAGATTTTGCAAATCAGGCAATATGTGTAAGACGTAAAATTACAACATAACCTTAAAAAAAACCCATTTAATATTGGTTTTGAGTTTTTATTTCGCTTTTCTTGGCATTAGGTCTGTAGAATGGTTGTTTTTATTGGAATTTAATGAACTTATAGGCTTAAATCCTGCCCTTCCAATAACCCGTTTTTAGTTTAATGGATGGTCCCATTGTCCCATGATAAAATCATTGTCAATACTTCAAAACAAGTTATCCATTAATCATTGTGTTTAATTTCAGAAAGAGTGGTCTATGGCATATTGGATGTTGTCATTAGCATTACCCTTATCAACCTTGATCACTCTCAATAATTACATTACTTTAATTAAGTTGGGTTTCCTTTAAGGTAATTAGAAGGGTGTCTCTGGTTGGTCAGCATTAACCACGTATTGTTGTTTACATGGATATATTGTCTTGTTATAATTTATATTTTATCATTGCTTTATAATGATTAGAGAAGCCTAGTCGAAACATCACTCAGTAATAAGCAGTAATAGTATTCCATAGAATTGTGACCAGTATATCCCAGTTCAATTACTAAATTCCATTGAAACAATTTACTTGATATCCTCATGGCAGAATCTTACGAAAATCGGTTTAAAGCAGAGCTTTACAAGAAATATGAAGTTTGCAAGAGAATTTTAATTCCAAAGGAGGCGTATTTCACAATGATAGAGGATATAAAAACAGCAGCAGGAGCTGGTGGAACAAAGAACAGACATGGATACTACTTACTATCAAAGTAAGTACAACACAGTTGTTTACAAGACAATTTATTTCTTTAATTTTCAAAATTTACAAATTTGACCTAAATATTCGAACAGCTGAGGTCAATCCGATTCCAAAAATATAAGTTCCATTCAAAATTATATCATTTCTTTTTTCAATATTTTCTCGCCATTTTCATTTCATTTTCTGATTCGTCTCGATTTTAAATGGCTTGATCGATTTTTCTGGAACTGAAAGTCAATCATATTATAGCAATACCAGTGTCAGTCATTTCCTTTTATTTTTCATATTATTTTTTATATAACCCATGACATGTCACAGGAAGTGGCTGTAAATATGAAAGCTTTCATATCTGCCTGGCCGATCTAGTTATACATGTTTTTGTTCTGTCAGCGTTTTTTGAATATAGGGTGGGTCTGGGGTGTATTTTTCAAACATTACATATATGCATGGTTTAAGTATCTTTTAAATATAGTTTTAAAAATGTATCGTATTTTTTCAGGTTTGAGATACTGCAGTGCGGTGATGTTGAGAAACTCATCAAAAAGCGTGCCACCCAAGATGAGGATCCAGTATATTATGTCAGTATAGAAGACACAAATGATGTGGTCAAGCGAGCTCACATAGCCACAGGCCATGGTGGACGTGATCGAATGGCCAAAGAGGTCAACAAAAAGTATGCTAACATCACTCGGGAGGCTCTTGAAATTTTCAAGTCCTACTGCCAGGAATGTCAGAAGAAACGCAAGCGCCCAAGGACCAAGGGTGTGGTGGTACGTCCCATTCTAACAAAAGAATTCGCCTCGCGTGCACAAATTGATCTGATTGATATGCAGACCATGGCCCAAAATTCATTCAAGTGGATCATGGTCTATCAAGACCACTTGACCAAATTTGTTATTCTACGAGCATTAACCTCAAAACGTGCTGCTGAGGTTGCCCATCATTTACTGGATATTTTTCTTCTTCTCGGTGCCCCATCGATCCTCCAGAGCGACAATGGAAGTGAATTTACAGCTGAGGTTATCTCTGAACTGAAGCTGGTGTCTCCCAGACTGGTCATGGTTCACGATTAACCTCGACACCCTGGAAAGGGCAAATGGTGACATAAAGGATATGCTTGTTGCTTGGATGGGGATAATAACACAAATGATTGGTCTTTGGGCATAAAATTTGTACAATTCAAGAAAAATTCCAGTCTGCATTCTGGAATCAAACGATCACTATATGCCGCTATGTTTGGATGTGAAGCTAAAGTTGGCTTAACATCATCATCTTTGCCGACCGAGGTTATTGAACGGATGCAAAGTGAGGATGATTTATTGTTCGCATTTTCCAATCTGCAAGACTCAACCACCAATCTTGACCCGTCACAAACTACCAGTCAGGAACCGTCACAAACCACCAGTCTGGAACTGTCACACACTATCAGTCAGGATCCGACGCAAACTACCAGCCAGGAACTGTCACAAGCTACCAGTCAGGATCCGACGCAAACTACCAGCCAGGAACTGTCACAAGCTACCAGTACGGAACCGACACTAACTACCAGTCCGGAACCGTCACAAGCTACCAGTCCGGAACCGACACTAACTACCAGTCAGGAACCGACACAAACTACCAGTCTGGATTTTGATTTGAACCTCCAGCCAGCCCAATTGAACAGGGGAATAGTCCCTCCGATTTACTCAATGCCCGATTGCAAAACATCCTATGCGAAAGAAATGGTGCCAGCTCTGCTCAGATGATACAAGCTCAGCATATGGTCAAGCTGAGTCGAGTGGAACTAGCCACTGGCCAGGTGGGAGACAACGCAGCTGTACCTATCCCTCTAGTGGATAGAGGTCGTGGTGATCCACGTAATATTCTGGGAATAATTATCGACCGCGATGAGAATAACATGTACACCATTTGTGTGAAAGCAGGAATTCTAAAAGGGAAGTTTTCACGCAATCAGTTTGATTTGTGTCCCCAACAGTTACTTACTGAATCTGATGTAGACCTTACAAAGACGGTAACAGTTCGCCAGGCTGTACATAAAGAATCCAGCTGCGGTGGACAGGGGTATGTCCGGTGCAATTGTGCAGGTTCCAAGAGATGCGGGACGAATAGATGCAAATGCTTCAAAATGAAAATCCAATGCTCCAGCCGCTGTCATAGCAGCCTGTTCTGCAAAAACAAGTGACTTGAGTGATGAACCAGTCGGGATTTTTTTTTAAAAAGTAATTTGACAGTAAGACTTTTGTGATGAAATTAATATTTCATTTCAACGAATTAATATTTCGTTTCAGTAAATTAATATTTTGTTTAAAAGAATTAATATTTCGTTATAATTAATATTCTGCAATGTATGATTTAACGTTGGATGTGAAGTCAATAAATGTTATACAGTGACTTTTTGTGGTTTGACAGTCCTTCAGTCATTTCACGTAATGTCTGCCCATGATGTTTAGTCATTTCGTGTAATGTCTGGAATTTTCAGACATTACACGTATTGCCTTGTGCTCACAGGCTCTTCGCGAAATGACTGATTCGTTTAGTCATTACATGAAATGACTGATTTCACAAATTGACTGTAACATATATAAATAGAAGTGGTATTGGTGGAATTACCCAAATGGACTGTTGTAATTTTAATTACATAGACAGCTCCAAACTACTTTTGATATTAAGTAGCATTAGCACAACATTGTATGCTCTTAAGTCATGCATTCTGTTTCTTATTGTTAAGTATGAAACGTTTGCAAGAAAATTGTGAATGGACATTGAATTTTAACTCCTATTAAATATGGGAGGGTTACGGGGAGCACTCCCAAGTATATGCACAGGTTACAAAACTTAAGACTTGGCTTTCAAAAATGATCTAGGGGTAAAATATGTGTTGTAGACCTCAAACCTTTTGGACTCAATATTTTGATATTAACTTTAACCTCTGGAGCGTCCACAAAATTTTTCAAAGTGAACAAGGGCCATAACTCTGGTAAAAATTATTGGAAATTGTTGAAAATCAATATGCTTCTTCGTCTCATGACTTTAAATACTGTGTATAAATCTAAAGTCAATCGGATATTAACTTTAGCCTCTAGAGCATCCACAAGTTATTTCGAAATGATCAAGGGCCATAACTCTGGCAGTAATTATCGGATAGGTTTCTTTGTCTCATGACCTTAAACACTGTGTATAAATTGATATCAGATATTAACTTTAGCCTCTAGAGTGTTCACAAGATATTTCAAAGTGATCAAGTGCCATAACTCTGGCAGTAATTATCGGATATCATTGAAAATTAATAGGCTTCTTCGTCGCGTGACCTTAAACACTGTGTATAAATTTAAAGTCAATCGGATATTAACTTTAGCCTTTAGAGCGTCCACAAAGATTTTTCAAAGAGATCAAGGGCCATAACTCTGGCAGTAATTATCAGAAATCGTTGAAAATCAATACGCTTCTTCGTCTCATGACCTTAAACACTGTGTATAAATATAAAGTCAATCGGATATTAACTTTAGTCTCTCTACAGCGTCCACAAGATATTTCAAAATGATCAAGGGCCATAACTCTGGCAGTAATTATCGGATAGGCTTCTTCGTCTCATGACCTTAAACACTGTGTATAAATTCAAAGTCAATGGAATATTAACTTTAGCCTGTAGAGCATCCACAAGCAATTGTGGACGGCGGACCAACGAAAATATACGACCACATTTCAATGTGGGCATATAAAAATGTTTCTAATACCACAAGTTTATACAATAGAAGAACTACAATATTTATTATCAACTTGACTTAACAAATATTTATTATTAATTTTACTTAACAAATAACTTGAAAGGCCTCTATTTACAATTTAACAAAAAAATACACCTAAGATGAATGGTTTTACATAGCCCATTTATAATTACACAATAAACCATAATAATATTTACCTAAAAAAACACAAATAACAAAAGAGTAATAAGCTGTGTTAAGATGAGTTCAATATTTTTAAATTGAAAATACCTGAACAATATTGAAATTAAAGATGGCAAAAATAAAACTACATGTAGTTTTATTTTACCATTTTTAATTTCAATTACATATTATCAAAGAGCAGCTTTAATTAACTAATATATATATAAATATATATATAAATAAACATCTTGTGTTCTATTAGATAAGGATAGGTTGCCAGGCAACGAAACATACGCCCACAGTAGCTAAATCATCGACAAGGAATGTCGCATATTTATTCCTTTAATTGGGGGCCTTTACAAGACAGTTCCATACAGATCAGATCATGAATTTTGTTGTTTGAGGGTTCATAAGGTTCTACAAACTGAAACAAGGGTCTCAACTCTGGAAGTAATATACAGAAATTGTTGAAATCTGACAGGCTTTTTTGTTTTACTAATTTAAATAATGCATATAAATTTCATACTGATCAGATGATCACTTTTGTCATTCAAACGTTCACAGTTGCCATAACTCTAGAAATTATTGATGGAAATTGCTGAAATTCAATAGACTTCTGTTTCACAAATTTAAATGATATTTCATACATATCAGATGATAACTTTCATCAATCAAGCATTAACAAGGTTGAACAATGTGAAACAAGGGTCATAACTCTAGAAGTAATTATTGTAAATTGCTGAAATTCAATAGGTTTGGTGGTTTCACTAATTTAAATAATGCATATAAATTACACAAAGATCAGATGATAACTTTCGGCGTTAGAGCGTTCACAAGGTTCAATAACGAGAAACAAGCATAATTCTAGAAGTAATAAACGGAAATTGCTGAAATTCAATAGGATTGAGAGTTCACAAGGTTCAATAAAGAGAAACAAGCATAATTCTAGATGTAATAAACGGAAATTGATGAGATTCAATAGGATTTTTCTTTTTACTAACTTAAATGGCACATATAAATTTCATACTGATCGGCAGATAACTTTAGAGGTTAGAGCGTTCACTAAGTGCAACAAAGTGAAACAAGGGCCATAACTCTAGACGTAAGGAATGGAAATTGCTGAAATTCAATAGGGTTCTTCATTTCACTAATTTAAATAATGCATATCAATTTCAGAAAGATCGGCAGATAACTTTTGATGTATACGGAAATTGCTGAAATTCAATAGGCTTCTTCGTTTCATTAATTTTAATAAGGCATATAAATTTCAGAAAGATCGGATGATACCTTTTGGCTCTAGAGCATTCACAAGGTTCAATAAAGTGAAACAAGGGCCATAACTCTAGATGTAATAAACAGAAATTGCTGAAATTCAATAGGCTTCTTCATTTCACTAATTTAAATAATGCATATAAATTTCACAAAGATCGGATGACAACTTTTGGTGTAATAGCGTTCACTAGGTACAACAGAGTGAAACAAGGGCCATAACTCTAGCCGTAATGAACAGAAATCATTGAAATTAATTAGACTTCTTCATCTCACTAATGTAAACCACATGTATCAACTTTAAAACAATCGGATAATAACTTTTGGAGTTCACAAGAAATTGTGGACAACGGACGGGGGGTGATGGCAATATACGTCCACATTTCCATGTGAAACTTCCAATCAGTAGAAACAGGAAACACAAACCAAATACAGACGGTTTGATGGGATCAATTTCGACTAAGTCAAAATGGTGCATTTGATATTCAGATAAGTTGATATAAAATAATTAATAGAATACAATATCAAAAAAACATCGTTTCAGTAAAAATACTAACTTCTTCAGGGATGAAGAACTAAATTCAAAATGACTGGAAGTCAGTTATGACATCATAGGAAGTTATGACATCGTGGGAGTGATGACGTCATAGACCTACATACATAACGTGAAAGTTTAGCTTAACTAAAACTTAGGTAAAATTTTACAAGTAAGGAAAACTTATGCATGATTATGAAACCCCCTGGATTTAACTCATTTAAACCGTTAGGCCAAACTGAATCAAGTCTATGAATTTCTGCTGTGTTCAATTTTTTCTGATCTTTATCAGGAATTTTTTGTACTATGGTACACACGAAATCATGACCCGGTATATTAAAACTAAGTTTTAGTTAAGCTAACCTTTCACGTTATGTATCTAAGTCTATGATGTCATCACTCCCACGATGTCATAACTTCCTATGATGTCATAACTGACTTCCAGTCATTTTGAATTTAGTTCTTCATCCCTGAAGAAGTTAGTATTTTTACTGACGAAATGTTGGATAAAACGATGTTTTTTTGATATTGTATTCTATTAATTATTTTATACCACATTTCCATGTGGGCGTATAAAATGTACTCCTACTGTTTTAAAGAGGAATATACCTGAATGATAGATACTTTTAGGCCATGGTACACACTAATTTTATCTTTTCGTATATTCATTGTATGCATAATTTAAAGCTTCATGATTTAGGGAAATAATTAGGGAGGCGGGCCTTCATATCATTCAAGCTGTCTACAAATGGCCACAAACATGGTCACCCACCAATTGCTTCAATATCAACAGTTGAATTTTTATATGAAGATAAATGAAAATGCATACCAAACTTGGGCTGTCTACAGTTAGATCCGCTTGAGAACAGACACTAAATTAGTTGACTGACATTTTAAGTCCTAAATCGACGAATTTAATCGAAAACAAGAAGTATACTTCAACAATTGTTTTAAGTGTTTATGATGCTTCCATTTAATAAAACTGAAAAAGTTTGTTTAGTCTTTGCATGTATGACAGTTGCGAAATGGAGTAGAACCCCATTAATATTAGGATATGGTGGCCATTTAGGGCAGAGATCTATTCTCAAAGTAAGAAGTAGATGATCTCTGTGTGCAGAATGATGAAAATGATGCATGCATAATGTATAACATCAACATCTGCCCAGTCAGAACTAAATAGTGATATAAACCATAACTAACAAATTTTACTTCAACAGGTTTCTTAATCAACTTTCAAATCTGGATGTTCAATTCGATAACTTTTCCAATTATGACTGTAAAAATACTTACACCTAATGTATGATATGATAAGTCAAGTAAATATTACGATATAGTGACAAATGAACAATAATAGTTCAAATGACTTAATCTATTTAAAATAATAAATTAAAGAAAACTGCATACAGTACTCATGTAAAAAAAAAAAATTAACCCATTAAAGAAAGAACAACATTGGTGTCAACCAGAATACATATGTGATAGAAATAGTTCAACACATTCAAAAACATTTAACATAAAAACCCTTGTCATAGTTGATCTGTAATAACGATCTGAAGATTCCAGAAGTGATGCAAAAGCAGGTTAATGTTACCGACTGACAATTTCTGTGAAGCCAAAGAGATGTTACAGGAGATCACAAGAGGATTTCGATCAAAACCAACTACATGTATTCATAAAAGGAATTGTCTAGGTATCTGAAAAAGCAAAGAAACTAGAAACAAGTGGTTGCCATGAAAGATACGCCCCAATTGTGCAAGAGATGGACAGAGAACAAGCTAAAACAAGCCAACAGTGAGGCTGATGTCCCCGCCGAAATCCCAAAATCAATTGATGACACATTAATTAATCACACATTTATTTTTTTCAAAAGTATCGAGCAATCAAACTACACACTAAGTTTTATCACTCTATCAGATAGAATCAAGATTATCTTGTCCCAAAGCATCGACCAATGAAATAGATTAGCTCTGCTTAGCTTTAATTTAGCTTGAAATGTTAATCATTGAAATCAGTCAAGACATTCACCTAATGAACATCTACATCAGGTTTAAACATTCTACCTCAATTAAAAGCAGAGTTTTTATGTTCCAAAGTCTTGACCAATCAAATTGCTTATCGCTCCTTAGCCCAGGCAGAGAATTTGCACAATCGAACTTAGTCAAGGTAATGATATAATGAATATACATGTATATTCAGAGTTTCATGGCTCTCACTTCATTATAACCAAAGTTATTGTGCTCCTAAAGCATCAACCAATCAGATTGCTTATCTCTACCTACCGTAAGCAGACAATGTTCATCATCGAACTCCATCAAGGGATTCACACCAAGTTTGAACATTCTACCTCAATTAGAAGTAGAGTTATTGTGTTCCAAAGTCTCGATCAATCAAATTGCTTATCGCTCTGCTTACCCTCAGCAGAAAATGTTCATTATCGAACTTAGTCAAAGTATTGATGTAATAAAGCTATACACCAAGTGTCCTCACTTTCACTTAATTAGAACTAAAGTTATCGTGTCCCAAAGCATCAATCAATCAAATTGCTTATCTCTGCTTACCCTAAGCAGAAAATGCTCATCTTCGAACTCCATCAAGGCATTGACCAAATAAACACCTACACCAAGTTTGAACATTCTAGCTCAATTAGAAGGAGAGTTATTGTGTTCCAAAATCTTGGCCAATCAAATTGTTTATCGCTCTGCTTACCCTGAGCAGAAAATGCTCATTATCGAACTTAGTCAAGGTATTCATGTAATGAAACTATACACCAAGTTTCATCAGAGAGAGAGAGAGAAATGGGGTTTAAGGTCCACTCAACACAAACTAGGTCATTTCGGGAGTAACAGATGGTTCAATTTTATTTCAATCATTCGCTTGCGCGTAGGGGTCTTTAGCAGTGGGAGGAAACCGGAGGACCTGGAGAAAACCCACGAGGTTGGACCAAGTTTCATCACTCACACTTAATTAGAACTAAAGCATCAACCAATCACATTGCTTATCTCCGCTTACCCTAAGCGGAAAATGCTCATCTTCGAACTCCATCAAGGTATTGACCTAATAAACACCTACACCAAGTTTGAACATTCTAAGTCAATTAGAAAGAGTTATTGTTTCCCAAAAAGTGTGACGGACAGACAGACAGACAGACGGACGGACGAACCCATTTTAATAGTCCCCTGCTTTGTTCGAAAGGTGGGGGACAAAAAGTGATTTTTTGTAAGTATACAATCAAGGCTCATAATTCAGTAAGTTATGATCCAATATGCACCAATATTAAAAGGAACCGATATCAATGGGTTATAAACATACAAAGTTTCATCAAAACTGCCCACAGCAGCTAAATTGTCCGGGCAGTCAACAGGAGTTGTCGCATATTTTTACTTTTGTATACAAAACATTCAATATCATGGATTAAGCTGTTCAAGTTATCAAAAATCATTGAAAATTAATCAATCTAAAGTCAATCATAACGATCATATATAGATGTAAACACGATGTAAAAAAAAAGGCTTTTTCGTCTCATGACCTTAAACACTGTGTATAAATTTAAAGTCAATCGGATATTAACTTTGGCCTCGAGAGTGTACACAAGATTTTTCAAAGTGATCAAGGGCCATAACTCTGGCAGTATTTATTGGAAATCGCTGAAAATCAATAAGCTTGTTCGTCTAATGACCATAAACACTGTGCATAAATTTAAAGCCATCGAATATTAACTTTAGCCTCTAGAGTGTCAACAAGATATTTCAAAGAGATCAAGGGCCATAACTCTGGCAGTAATTATCGGAAATCGCTGAAAATCAATACGCTTCTTCGTCTCATGACCTTAAACACTGTGTATAAATAAATTTAAAGTCAATCGGATATTAACTTTAGCCTCTAGAGCATCCACAAGCAATTGTGGACGACGGACCGACAACAATATACGACCATATTTTAATGTGGGCGTATAAAAAGTGATTACAAATCTTACAACCTATACAGCTTATATTTCTTACCTGATTCACACAATTTTAAGCTAGTACATTAAAGATGTAATCTATTTCAGTGGATGACATATTTCAGAGAAATAGAAATTTTGATTAATACAGATTGTTTGGTTTGTAGTTTTTTGAACACATGCAAAATTCTGATATCTATATTTTGTGCAAATTTGGCCAAAAGTACAGATTTCGTCTATGAATACTCTACATGGTCTGCAATAATAATCATCAGAACAGAAATGAATATAAATGTAGTATTCGATAAATCAAGATGACATAATTTCAGCTTTACAGCACAAGCAGGATTGCAATTTATAATCCATATAGCAGAGACAGTGCCATCAGTTGGTTTCAAAATGCCATCCTCATATAACAACTCTTCAAAGGAATTATTAACCCTTCACTGGTCATTGTCGACTATAATCACCACAACAATATACAGCTAAGTGGTCAGTCGACCACAGCAAGAACCTTTTTTATAAGGCGCATTTGAGTATTTAGTTTCGTATTTAATTGATATCGCCACGCATGCGTGTCGGACAGGAACTTGTCTTGTCAAGGGCATTGGGAAAAACATGTCTTTGCTTAACAATTTTTGACAAAAAAAGTAAAATTAACGATGTCGGGAAGGTTAAAGACTCCCAAAGTGGTTGAAATGCTTATGAACTATTTCCAACTCGGATTATAAGACACCGATTCTGAAGACGATATTTCTGATGAAAATGATTTGCAAATTATAGATTATCTTATCCCCTTCAACTTTTTTATTGGTATCAAGAGTCTATCACTTATAATTATCTGGCAGTTGTCGATTGAAATAGGCATACAAAATATTTCACTTTAGCCTTTCTTTAGCCTGACCACTTGACGTCATGACGTCAAAATGACTTCAACCGGTTAAGGGTTAATGCACCTGTTACTGCTCTCTACTTCAGTTTGTAACAACAACTGATTTCCTTTTTAAGCATCACTTTCTGATTCTTCAAATCTTTGTTACAGATCAATAGCAGCACAGATCTCTATTATGAAATTGCATTTGGAATGTGTTTAATCAATTCTATCACATACACAGAATTGGTGGCCACCAACATTGTCCTTTAATAGTAAAATTTCTTTTAAAAATAGTTACATTTCACTTCTATCTGGAATTGCAATAAAACATGGTCCAAATATAAAAAAAAAGAAGAAAACATCAATGCAGAAATTAAATCATGATTATCTTAAATTACAAAAATTGTTCCTTAAAAAGGCTTCTTCATTTTTTGGAAGGTCGAACCCCTTTGATAATTTTGGGTTTATTTTTAATAGATCCTGCTCTCTTCTTTCCAGACTGAAAATAAAGATAAGATTAAAATTAAAATACTTGATAAAAATGTTAAATCACTTCTATTAGGATATAAAGATAGGTTGCCAGGCAACGAAACATATGCCCATCGCAGCTAAATTGTCCGACAAGGATTGTCGCATATTTATTGTTTTGTAGGTAATTGGGGGCATTTACAAGACAATTTCATACAGATCAGATTATAATGTTTGTGATCTCAGGATTCACAAGGTTATACAAACTGAAACATGTGCCTTAATCAATGGACAGTCATTTTATCTGCGATATCTTTTACGTCTTTTAAGACTCCATATAGAACTTCTCATCCACAGTGGCACTTTCCCGGTATTTCGACCGCTGTACAAAAATTGTTTAACATAAGGCAGCGCTTACTATGCAGCTATGTGCTATGAGTCACGTACGCCATACGCGGAAGTTAGCTATGCCTTTTCACGAGTGAATTAACTATCAATTTCGAACGCCTTTCTTTCATTTGCTGCCGTATAAACCAAGACATGTAATTTTTGGAGGAATATTACTGGCTGCAGTTGAAGCATGTACAGATCGGCAAACTTTCATTCTATCGTATTACGAAAACACATAATTTTGTAGGCATATTACTGACATACATTTGAATACCATCCATACGGGAATTAAATATGAAAAATAGTGAGGTGTTCCTATTTCTATTACGCACAGATTTGAATATTTTGTTGACATTTTATTCCGTAAGTTCTGTATTTATTTGCTGCCGTATAAACAGAGACACGTAAAGTGAATTTGATGCCGAAGCAGGATCGGCAAGCTTTCATTCAATGTATTACGAAAATGCTTAATTTTGTAGGAATGTTATTGACAATGACATAAATTTGAATGCCGTACAGGAATTATATATGAAAAATAGCGAGCTTCACCTATTTTTATTACGTACGGGATTTGAATATTTTGTTGACATGTGATTTTTAACTGTGGTATAAATTGAATACCGTACGGGAATTAAATATAAATTTTTATTACGTACGGGATTTGAATATTTTGTTGGCATGTGAATTCTTCTCCTTAAATATCGATAAGAGTTATGCCCCATTATTTTAGGTAAAATGTCCAACAAGAAAAATTTTGAAATCCCATCACTGGATATGTTAATCCCAAAATGACATAGGTTCTCTTAAATGAATATATTGTTAACACGCTTTAAATATCTGGATGCAATAGACTTGGTGTAGAAAATTCTAAGTACATTAAAATATTGGCAATAGGAGGGATTTCTTGCTATGGCTTGTTTGTGGTATAGGACGGGATTTATTGTTTTGATTACAATCACAATGTTACACAATAAATTATACCCCTCCCCCTATTGAGAATTGTAATTAAAGAATGTAATGATATCTTAGTTTACATTATGCCTTTGAATCTACCTTGGAGGTATGTGCAACCTTAAATTTATTAATATGATTATTTCTACAATTATAGTCTTTAATTACACACTGTTAACCAGCCATTGGTGTTTTAATGACAATAAATCATATAGTTTATTCAGTTAAACGTAAGATTTAGAATGAATAGATATAGTTGGTTTGTTTGGGCCTGTCTCTCCCACAAAATTGATGAAAATTACAAGCCGGAAAACGCGTTTTCTTGCTACGTAGTTCAGGACGTCAAGGGAACCTTAACATGCACAGGATTTCGGCTTTTCGTTCCATCCCAACGACTATACGTTGTCCCTTGCCATTTGAGGTTTAGAAATGACTGTTCCACCTTTTTAAGTAAATTTCCACCTTATAATGACTTTTAATGGACTGTTTATTCCCATTACTTTTAAAATTATAGATGAATTATCAATTGGCATAACTCAGATGAAAAAATAACAACTGTTATATCTCTACAACATTTAATTTCTTGATTTAATTATTTACAATAATTTTTATTCAATCTATGAATAATGTATTAAACAAACAAAAAAGAAAATAATCTGTTGCCAAGCTTTCATCAAAATAAATGCTGGATTTTGTTCGTTATATTGGATGGAAATGTAGTAACGTTATCAATCATTGGATGGAAAATAACGTTATCAAAAATGTGTCTGTCAATTTTGGGCCGATTTTCACGAAATTCGAACTCAGCCATCCTTAGGGTGTAATGGTGACAAAAATAATACATATTTTTAAATCGGATAAAAATTATGACCTCTATAGGGTCCACAAGCTAAAAACGCGATATTTCGTACAATCAGGGGCCATAATTCAGGAAGTTAAAGTCTGATATGCGTGAATATCGAAAGGAACCAAGAGCTTTGAGGTATAAACTTACATTTCAAGTTTCAACAAAATCGGATAAAAATTGTGACCTCTATAGGGTCCACAACCTTGATATACCATATTTCTACGCTATTTGAGAACGAAGGGCGGCCATTTTGTCTGTCAGCTTTGGGCCGATTTTCACGAAATTCGAACTTGGCTGTCCTTAGGGTGTAACAGTGATATAATAATAGGTTTTTTTTAATAGGATAAAAATTATGACCTCTATGGGGTCCAGAAGCAAAAAACGCGATTTTTCGTACTATCAGGGGCCATAATTCAGGAAGTTACGGTCCGATATGCGCGAAGGAACCAAGATCTTTGGGTTATAAACTTACATTTCAAGTTTCAACAAAATCGGATTAAAATTATGACCTCTATTGGGTCCACAAGCTAAAAACGTGATTTTTCTTACAATCAGGGGCCATAATTCAGGAAGTTACGGTCCGATATGCGTGAATATCGAAAGAAACCGAGATCTTTGGGTTATAAACTTACATTTCAATTTTCAACAAAATCCGATAAAAATTGTGACCTCTATAGGGTCCACAACCTTGATATACCATATTTTTTTAGGCTATTTGACAACGAACGGCGGCCATTTTGTCTGTCAATTTTGGGCCGATTTTCACAAAATTCGAACTTGGCCATCCTTAGGGTGTAACGGTGATATAATAATACGGTTTTTTTAAATAGGATAAAAATTATGACCTCTATGGGGTCCAGAAGCAAAAAACGCGATTTTTCGTAAATCAGGGGCCATAATTCAGGAAGTTACGGTCCGATATGCGCGAAGGAACCAAGATCTTTGGGTTATAAACTTACATTTCAAGTTTCAACAAAATCGGATTAAAATTATGACCTCTATTAGGTCCACAAGCTAAAAACGTGATGTTTCTTACAATCAGGGGCCATCATTCAGGAAGTTACGGTCCGATATGCGTGAATATCGAAAGAAACCGAGATCTTTGGGTTATAAACTTACATTTCAATTTTCAACAAAATCGGATAAAAATTGTGACCTCTATAGGGTCCACAACCTTGATATACCATATTTTTTAGGCTATTTGAGAACGAACGGCGGCCATTTTGTCTGTCAATTTTGGGCCGATTTTCACAAATTCGAACTCGGCCATCCTTAGGGTGTAACGGTGATATAATAATACGTTTTTTTAAATCGGATAAAAATTATGACCTCTATAGGATCCACAAGCTAAAAACGCGATATTTTGTACAATCAGGGGCCATAATTCAGGAAGTTACAGTCTGATATGCGTGAATATCGAAAGGAACCGAGAGCTTTGAGGTATAAACTTACATTTCAAGTTTCAACAAAATCGGATAAAAATTGTGACCTCTATAGGGTCCACAACCTTGATATACCATATTTCTACGCTATTTGAGAACGAAGGGCGGCCATTTTGTCTGTCAGCTTTGGGCCGATTTTCACGAAATTCGAACTCGGCTGTCCTTAGGGTGTAACGGTGATATAATAATACGTTTTTTTAAATAGGATAAAAATTATGACCTCTATGGGGTCCAGAAGCAAAAAACGCGATTTTTCGTACAATCAGGGGCCATAATTCAGGAAGTTACGGTCTGATATGCGCGAAGGAACCAAGATCTTTGGGTTATAAACTTACATTTCAAGTTTCAACAAAATCGGATTAAAATTATGACCTCTATTGGGTCCACAAGCTAAAAACGTGATTTTTCTTACAATCAGGGGCCATAATTCAGGAAGTTACGGTCCGATATGCGTGAATATCGAAAGAAACCGAGATCTTTGGGTTATAAACTTACATTTCAATTTTCAACAAAATCGGATAAAAATTGTGACCTCTATAGGGTCCACAACCTTGATATACCATATTTTTTAGGCTATTTGAGAACGAACGGCGGCCATTTTGTCTGTCAATTTTGGGCTGATTTTCACAAAATTCGAACTCGGCCATCCTTAGGGTGTAACGGTGATATAATAATACGGTTTTTTAAATCGGATAAAAATTATGACCTCTATAGGGTCCACAAGCTAAAAACGCGATATTTCGTACAATCAGGGGCCATAATTCAGGAAGTTAAAGTCTGATATGCGTGAATATCGAAAGGAACCAAGAGCTTTGAGGTATAAACTTAAATTTCAAGTTTCAACAAAATTGGATAAAAATTGTGACCTCTATAGGGTCCACAACCTTGATATACCATATTTCTACGCTATTTGAGAACGAAGGGCGGCCATTTTGTCTGTCAGCTTTGGGCCAATTTTCACGAAATTTGAACTCGGCTGTCCTTAGGGTGTAACGGTGATATAATAATACGGTTTTTTAAATAGGATAAAAATTATGACCTCTATGGGGTCCAGAAGCAAAAAACGCGATTTTTCGTACAATCAGGGGCCATAATTCAGGAAGTTACGGTCTGATATGCGCGAAGGAACCAAGATCTTTGGGTTATAAACTTACATTTCAAGTTTCAACAAAATCGGATTAAAATTATGACCTCTATTGGGTCCACAAGCTAAAAACGTGATTTTTCTTACAATCAGGGGCCATAATTCAGGAAGTTACGGTCCGATATGCGTGAATATCGTAAGAAACCGAGATCTTTGGGTTATAAACTTACATTTCAATTTTCAACAAAATCGGATAAAAATTGTGACCTCTATAGGGTCCACAACCTTGATATACCATATTTTTTAGGCTATTTGAGAACGAACGGCGGCCATTTTGTCTGTCAATTTTGGGCCGATTTTCACAAAATTCGAACTCGGCCATCCTTAGGGTGTAACGGTGATATAATAATACGGTTTTTTAAATCGGATAAAAATTATGACCTCTATAGGGTCCACAAGCTAAAAACGTGATATTTTGTACAATCAGGGGCCATAATTCAGGAAGTTAAAGTCTGATATGCGTGAATATCGAAAGGAACCAAGAGCTTTGAGGTATAAACTTAAATTTCAAGTTTCAACAAAATTGGATAAAAATTGTGAACTCTATAGGGTCCACAACCTTGATATACCATATTTCTACGCTATTTGAGAACGAAGGGCGGCCATTTTGTCTGTCAGCTTTGGGCCGATTTTCACGAAATTTGAACTCGGCTGTCCTTAGGGTGTAACGGTGATATAATAATACGGTTTTTTAAATAGGATAAAAATTATGACCTCTATGGGGTCCAGAAGCAAAAAACGCGATTTTTCGTACAATCAGGGGCCATAATTCAGGAAGTTACGGTCCGATATGCGCGAATGTTCGAAGGAACCAAGATCTTTGGGTTATAAACTTACATTTCAAGTTTCAACTAAATCGGATTAAAATTATGACCTCTATTGGGTCCACAAGCTAAAACGCAATTTTTCGTACAATCAGGGGCCATAATTCAGGAAGTTACGGTCCGATAAGTGCGAATATCGAAAGGAACCGAGATCTTTGGGTTATAAACTTACATTTCAAGTTTCAAAAAAATCGGATAAAAATTGTGACCTCTATAGGGTCCACAAGCTAAAAACGTGATTTTCCGTACAATCAGGGGCCATAATCCATGAAGTTTCTATCCGATACATGCCAATATCGAAAGCAGCTGAGATCTTTTGGGGATAAACCTATATATCAAGTTTTGTCAAAATCGGATAAGAATTGTGACCTGTAGAGAGTCCACAAACAATTGAGGACGGACGGACGGACAGAGACAGACGTCCAGGGGCGACGACATAATACGTCCACATGAAAATGTGGGCATATAAAAATGTGATTTTTCGTACAATCAGGGGCCATAATCCATGAAATTTTGATCAGATACATGCCAATATCGAAAGCAGCCAAGATCTTTTGGGGATAAACCTATATTTCAAGTTTTGTTAAAATCGGATAAGAAATTGTGACCTGTAGAGAGTCCACAAACAATTGTGGACGGACGTCCGCACAGACAGGGGCGACGGCATAATACGTCCACATGAAAATGTGGGCATATAAAAAGTTGGAATGCATTTCATCCGAAGTCAACGTTATGTTTTTGGGGATGGAATGAACTGTATGTGACGTTCAACATTTTTCTAGTGCAAAAATAACATGAAAATGATTCCCAATTACAGAATATATCGGTATAAGACATACTTTATGCCTAATTCTACCAAATTTTACCAATGTGAGTGCACTTATTGTAAAATATCAACACTTAGACACTTTACAAAATGTCAAGCGTTACCTTGTCGTCTCGGATGGAAAATGTGAAAAAAACTATGAGAAAACTGAAGGAAAGATATTGTTATTTTTACAGTGGCTAGAGACCGTGGTGTTGTCCTAATTCAACACTTAATCATTATTAAACAATTTTATTAAGATAATTCAAACATACACTAAATTTTTGCTGGAAGTCTGAAGCCTTATCCAATAGGTACTATTTTTTGGGAGTTTGCCTCCATCCAAATTATGAGGGTTTCCAATTGTTTTTTGAGAAAGAATAATATGTAATTTTCAGGAGGGTATTTTATATTGTATTTTGTGTCTCACATCCCTTACATCAATAAGGAACAATAACAAAATAATAACAAATATAAATATATTTTTAACATATTCAAGTTGACTGCTATGTTTTGTCCCTTTGCTGTGCAAAGAGCCTTATGCAAATTTCCCCAAGACTGATAATGGCTGCTTTTGTTATGGAAGTACTAGAGACAACACCTAAACAGTTCCCTAGAGAAATGATTTCTGTTGCAATTTGTTCTAGGTGCATTGTTATCTACACCCGCCTAAATGTAAACAACATATATCAATTTCAAAACAATCAGATGATAATTGTAGTCTGTAGAGTGTTCACAAGAAATTTAGCCTCTAGAGCGTTCACAAGATTTTTCAAAGTGATCTAAGGCCATAACTCTGGCAGTAATTATCGGATATCGTTGAAAATCAATAGGTTTCTTTGTCTCATGAAAGGAAACACTGTGTATAACTTTAAAGTCAATCAGATATTAACTTTACCGTACAACTTTATATATATATATGGTACACAGTACAGAAGACGCATAAGAGAAGTGTAGATCATAGCGAACACACACGCCTATATAAAGACCTGTCTTTAATTATGCATAGACCTACATAAAACATGCGGTTGAATGATAAATTGCACGGTAAATCCGTTTTACTTTCCAAACTTTGATTTAACACATACTGTCACATAAAGCTGTTGGTCCTTGATTATACTCCTTTTGGTGCAGTTATCACAACTAGCGAGAAAACACGCCGATTAAATAATACACACCACTGGCATTCACACCTCGATAAATTATTTGTTTAGCCAACATTCTATTTCACTCACAGCCGAGTAACCATTCAGAAAGAAAATAATTGAGGTGTACCGAATGCTGAGAGAGAGAGAGAGAAATGGGGTTTAACGTCCACTCGACACAAACTAGGTCATTTCGGGACTAACATATGGTTTAATTTTATTTCAATAATTTGCTTGCGCGTATGGGTCTTTAGCAGTGGGAGGAAACTGGAGGACCCAGAGAAAACACACGAGGTTGGACAGTCGACCCTATTCCTTGTCACGTACAACCGGGGATTCTGAAAGCTGAGAATTGGGACTTTTTGTCTCATAGAATTTATTCGTAGACTGATTCGTATTACAGATTTCATTTCTAAAGGTTCCAAAGGTGGCTTGGACGACAGGATAATAAGATTTGGTTTAGTAATAAAATTGTACAGAAAATGTCAATATTCCGTTCCAAATTGACCCACACAGACCCGACTTTACACGAAACCACTCTACAATTTGCCACAGATTATGATTTCTTGGAATTTCATTGGACAATTATTGTAGTCTTGATCGTGACATGATTAGTATTCATACTACGAATCAACCCACACAGAACCAACTTGACGTGAAACCATTCTATAGAACAATTTGCCACAGATTATGATTTCTTGGAATTTCATTGGACAGTTATTATAGTCTTGATCGTGTAGTCTGATTCTTTAATTATACAAGACGATAATAACTGTCAAGAGCCTAGATATAATGAAGTAAACTGTGTTTACTTTTGACATCAACATACAACGGAAAAAAATCATGCCTAAAAAAAGAATCCCAAGTACCCCAAAACATTATCGCCAAAATTAAATTTTTAACGCAACTTTATTTTTTCTTTTTGCAAATTGTGACTTTAGCGACCGACAGTGTGAGCCCTGTTAGAACACGAGACAGGGTCAAACATGAATTATAGAAAACAGTGGACAATAAAGTACAATTAAGTTAAATGAAATTTTCTTATCAATACTATATTATTACAAACCTTTTTTGACTTTTTCTTGTAGTATTTTTTGACAGGTTTGTTAAGGTTGGCAATTCCTAATCTATTACTAAGATCTTTAACTTTAAATATTCTCACTAGCCAATGTTCTGTGGTGTAAGCCTCTTCCATATGAGTGAGTTCAAAGTTTTTATTACCAATTTCAACACCTCTCGTTCTATCAAAACCAGTTGGTGTCCTTACATCAAGCTAATTGAAAAAGATTAATACAGAGTTCATTTACCTATAACATTCTAACTTCCAGATGTTTATAGTTTTAAGTGGCCAAAGGAAAGCCCCATATGCAAGCCTGGAAATAACTTCCAAATGTGTGTCTGACACCATGACACATTCAGTCTGACATTTAAAATTTTCGGTCGGACATAATATTCTGACATTTGGGTTGACACAATGTGTATCAAGATCTATTCTGTTGACGTGAGCCAGGGCAGTTTTGCTTAGTTTTCGTTTGTTTGACGAAATAGGTTTAGATTTGTCACGGATATAAAAATGTTACCCATTAAATACGTTTCATCAAAGTCTGTAATAAAAGGTTCTATGCTGAAATACATGCAACCGAATTACACCATTTGACTGACGACTGCTTAATGCCTATCAGTATTGGATTAATTGAGAAAATTTCAAATCCCTGAAGCATGACATTCTATGAATTCCACAACAATGTATGCTTCATCTCGTAAGATTCCCTTGAATATATGTGACAAAAATCGGTAAATTTTAGTATTCGGCACCTACCATAAATTTACTAAGCCCGTCTTCGAGACATTGTTGAAGCATCACTCATGGGGTTGAACCACGATATCAAAGATATTTGATTTCCCAATGGGCATGAAAGTGTCAATATTTGGTTTCCCATAGTTTTTTTCTGATTATGACCCTGTATCCATTGGGTGTTAAAATAGTTAGGTTAGATTTCAAATTATAGAGCTACTCTCATTTGCCAACATTATCTTTATGTCTGGGAATGGAATTGCGAGACTACGGCAATGGCCACAGAAGCAAGCCCGCATGGTTGATTGACTAGACTGACATTTTTCAGATAAAAAGTAATACTATGGATTAATAGACTTTTATGTGCATTTTCCGATTCTGGATTGTGACATACAAGTTATAGAAAATAGAGCTATATGTACGATAGCGTGTAAAGTTAGAAATTCACGAACGGTAGCAGTCTACCACCACACTTTCATTTTCAAAAAATGGCGAAAATCTGTCGATAAATTTTTCCTCAGACCGTTTGGAAGTTTCACCTAACAAGTCGCGGAATTCGATTGGACTTTGTCCGTGTCCGTTAGAGCCTTCACAAGGATCAGGGGGATCAAGTGGCTAAGTGGGTAAGACGCTAGCTCGCTAGCCTGGAGGTCGGGTGTTCGATCCCTGCATTGGCCGAGAAAGTTCATCCAGATTTTCCGGCGTGGTTCTCCCTTGTCAGTGATGCAGGACGAAGGGGCTGACAAGGAAAGCTGTCTAGTCGTTCGGATGGGACGAAAAACCGAGGTCCCGTGTACACATTGGCGTGCACGTAAAAGATTCCTTGGCAGTTGGAAAATCTGTTGAAAATTTTACTGATGACCCTGATGGGTACAGAATGGTTAATGTCCATTATTCGTGAAAAATACTGGATTATTGGTTGCAGATCTGTTATTCGTCATGTGAAATGTTTGAGGTGTAGAAAACTATTTGCCAAACCGATGCAACAAGTTATGTCCCCATTACCACTGGACAGGATTACACCATTAGTAGAGTAGGCATTGATTGTTTTGGGCCATTTTATACGAAATTTGGTAGGAAATACTTAAAAAATTATGGGTGTATTTTTACATGTTTAGTGTCTAGAGCGGTTCACATTGAAGTACTTGACTCTCTCGACACAAATAGCCTGATTAATGCTTACGTTAGATTTAAATTTCGTAGAGGCAAGCCTTCCAAAATTATTTCAGATAACGGTTCGAATTTGATAGGTGCTAATAATGAACTTAGATCTGCAGTGAATGGTTGGAATGTTAACAAAAGGTTGTCATCTTTTTTCACGTTGGAAAATGTTGAATGGATGTTTAATCCTCCCAAAGCGTCAAATTTTGGAGGCGCTTGGGAAAGCCTTATTGGTGTTTTTCGTCGTGTGTTCACTTCCATGTCACTCTCAAAGGACCTTTCTCACGATTCTTTAGTTACCCTGTTCACGGAAATTGAAAGCATTGTGAATTCTCGTCCAATAACTAAGGTAAGTGATGATGTCACGGATCTTAAAGCTCTTACTCCCAACCAAATCTTGCTTCTTAATAGTGGTTCCTGTAAACCTCTTGCAGTTACCTCTGTCAATGATTTTTATCATCGACGCTGGAAATATGTTCAGCATTTAGCTGATTTATTTTGGAAAAAATGGTTGAAATTATATTTGCCATCTCTTCAAGTTGTCATAAATGGCAAACTACTACGCGCGATTTAAGGATTGGTGACTTAGTATTGCTGCTTGATGAGTCTTTACCCCGATCACTTTGGCCCATGGCATTAGTAAAAGAGATCAAGGTAGGTAGGGACGGCAGGGTAAGGTCATCAACGGCAGGGTAAGGTCATCAACGATTAAAACCAGGTCTTCTGAATTTATTTGACCTATTAATAAACTTGTTCTTTTAGAAAGAGTTGATTGATGAACAAAATTATTTACTAGAACTTTTTGTTTATGTTGTTTTTATGCTGGGTTGTTAATTCGTCATTTAGTCTTTTTCAGACGTTTGAATTTGGAGTTCTAGCTTAGTTGAATATTCCAAAATAATGTATTTTATGTAGATTAATATCGGTATGTAGAATTGGTTTTTCCTTATGTCGTACATTCTGAGCTAGTTGGCACAGGGTGGGGGAGTGTTTTTCCCGTTCGTTTATATATATTGTATTATGCTAATACGCAGTATTTAATATACATTTATTATTATATTTATAGGTTTATTCGTTTTCATGTATTTCTATATTTAAGTGTCTGTTTAATAGAGTCTACTTAACAATGAATGTGTATATCACGTGAGACGCGTTACTACTGGAACGTGAGTGTTTTTCACACACACGCACACACATGAGCGTTAACACTTGAGCTATCGAGAACAAGTTTTTAACTTGGACCCTCTGTTTACGTTTTATATAGTCAAGTTTTTAACTTGACGTTCTCCAGTTTTTAACGATCGATTAGTTATCGCTCTATTTTCAACTTTCCTGGGAGCGTCTTATTTTATGGTGCCAAAGCTTGTAAGTAGTCAATCTATCTGAATTATCCTTACATTTTTATATTTAGTTTAAACGAATGTAACAATCTCTCTCTCTCTATATATATATATATGCTATAATATAATAAATGCTATTATTATAAATATACTATTCAAAAAAAGTAGGGGATATTCGATTTTGGGGGCATAATACTAAAATATGCAAATGACTATGAAAAAAGTCACTATAGAACCTAACAGAAGAAACATTTCCAGTTACATGTGACGCCCAAACGCACCAATAGCTACCGCATGGAATGCAGGTGATGCTTGGGATCATCATGGGGGTCCAACCCAAGATTTGCACGACTCTGACTTTGAATGTTACAGTCATTGTGGCATTGAATTCCAGGGTGGAAACATCAGTTTAATTGTTTTAGTGACCAGAAAACAAATTTTGATATGCGTCGGCTTACCCAAAATGAAAGGTTACGTGCCCTTGGCATGCTACAGATCGCCACAACACAGGCAGTTGTGGCGCGGACGATGAATGTTTCTCAGTCTGTCATAAGCAGGCTATGGTCCAGATACCGTGATACACAATCTGTAAAGGACAGACCACGCTCAGGTCGACCAAGGGCGACAACTCAAGCCCAGGATCGATTTATCCGTACCTTGGCCTTGAGAAATCGTGTCATCACAGCAAATCAGATCAGCGCTCGTCTTCAAACAGACACTGGTGTGAGAGTGAGTGGCCAGACGATTCGGAATCGACTGCATAGGGGTCACCTTCGCGCCCGACGTCCTCGCGTGATCCCTTGTTTGAGAGATCATCACATTCAGGCAAGACGTCGTTGGTGTAGGGATCGTCAACACTGGGATAATCGACGCTGGAGCAATGTGATGTTTTCAGATGAGTCAAGGTTCACTGTTGATTTTTTGGACAGACGTAGGAGGGTGTGGCGTCGTCGAAACGAGCGCTTCCAAGACGTTAACGTCATCAGACATGATCGATATTGGGGTGGTTCTGTTATGGTGTGGGGAGGCATCACTGTTGCTGGAAGAACGGCTTTACATGTTGTTGCAGGGCGTGTTACAGTCCAGTACTACCGGGACAACATCTTGGCAGTCCATGTTGTGCCGTTCGCACGACGTCATGGCCGCCGTTTCATCTTCCAGGATGACAACGCAAGATGTCACAGGGCCAGGATCGTTACAGGTTACCTCCAACAACAGAACATCACCACATTACCTTGGCCAGCACTGAGTCCCGACCTCTCCCCCATCGAGCATGTCTGGGACATGCTTGGACAGAGGTTACGTCAACGTCAACAACGTCCTGCCAATGTCCAAGAACTTGCTGCTGCGTTGCAACAGGAATGGGACAATCTGGACCAAAATGACCTTAGACGTCTCATTAGGAGTATGCCACGTCGGATCAATGCTTGTTTGGCAAACAGAGGAGGATTTACCCGTTACTGACTTGGTTGTGATGCTGTGGTAACTTTGCTGTTTGACCCCGGGTATCATTTTACCCTTATAATGGTCAGTCTGTGCCTTACTTAGTCTAACGATCATTTGGAATAAATCGATGAATGTGAACTTCATTTCATTTTGTCATTTGTTTCTTCGTCAGTTTCATTAGGTGACTTTAATAACACTTAAAAATCAAATATCCCCTACTTTTTTTGAATAGTATATTATTATAAAGGTTTGTTAATTTGATGTACATAAAATTTTGTTCATGTTTCAGTGAACGAGAGAATTTGAGAGAATTTATATTCTAAATAAAACTGTATAAAGCTACAACACCATCGTTCCTTATTTTTACCGCCTCCCGGAAAGTACAGGGCCAATCCCGATAATATTTTGGAGAATTAAACTGCTTAATTTTTTGTTAAAATCCTTTAAAATTCTCTACCTTAGGGCCGAGCAACTAACTCAACATATGTGATATGTTTTCAAACAACTTAAACCCCTCAGTCTTTATCTAGAAATGGAGACCGGTTTCCCAGACTTTTATTTTATAAAAATAATGTGTAGTTGAAATTTACCTTTCGTTATCAAGTACAGCACATGGGTCATTCATTGTAGAGACCTCTAAAGGAACGGGAGTCGATTATCAGGTCACCCAACGAAAAAATTACCCAAAATCTTAAAAGGGTTTTGTGTCCGGATAAGGAATTTTGACGTTCACATCCAAACAACTCAATATTTTGAGCTGAAATTTTGAGACAGGGTAAATACACCATTCCTGTATATTTCATATTTTGGTGCTTAAATTTCATACGTACTCAGACTTTTATTTTTGAGACTCTGTTTAAATCGGGATAGTCCCTTTAACAAATTTGCAGGGACTGTTCATTTTGTCACAACTAATTACAAATTTCAGACTTATCTCCCCATTAAAGTACAGAATTGTGAATACAGAATAATTTCTTGGTGGCTATCATGAAAGGCTCCTGAAAGATAATGATATCAGTAGATGTATGTATGACTAGTAAATAAATGTCTACAAACCTGTAATTGTCCAAATCTATAATACGACAACTTGTACATCAAACAATTTAATAATGTCTGTGATCCGGCTGAATCAACACGGAATTCACCTTGTGGGGTAAAATAATCTGATTCCTGATAAAAGAACAACTTAATAACATCATTTTGATTAAGATCAAATAAAAGTAAATCATAATTTAAGTCAATGAAATAAAAGTGCTGAGATAATATTATATTTACAACTGTCTAAGTTAAGGCATGACAACTAGAAATTCATTACATGATCCTAGGATATACAAAATTGCACCATTTTCACCTCTCCCAAATTAAGAAGAGGAATCTACATTTAGCATACATTATCTTTGTACAACAATATAAAGCATATAATTTTGTTATGAATTTTAAGATCTTGCTAGTGTGTATTTCAATACAATATAAATGAATTTAGTATATGGCGTATTCTTCAATTTCTTTCATCCAGGCCTTGAGATCTGAAAATCATGCTGCAATGATAAAATGTGTTTGCCATATATTTCAATCTGAGACAATGCTTATTATAACTAGTTTACATTAAATTTAAAGATGTATAAATTATCAAAAAAACACTATTATTAATATTGGAGTAGGCTAACTCAAACTGTTCATAAATAAAAAGCATTTGAAAGAATTCCATTTCTTTCGATATCATACGTGTTTATGTCCAATTACAGTTTAAAAGACAAGAATGTCATTTTGACAGCGCCACAAATTTATTGTTTTGCTTTAGACAGGTGGGACAAGCTAAAATTACGTTTATAATTACGACGTGTTGACATCTATCAGAGGGCCTACATCTAGTAGTACATTGTAGGTGGTCTACTGAACATTGATACAGCAATACTGGGCGTCCGATATGTCTTTCAATCACAAATTATGCCACGTAATGTCAGTTTGTGTGCATATTGTTTATATACTATCAAGTTTAGAAGTTACATGAAATAATTAACAAAAACAAGCCTCTCTTTGATAGATTTTAAAACTACATCGTAACCACCATCATTTTGAATGTACCGGTAAATCACTAACTATGATTGTCTACTATTTATGGAGATATGTAGAAATCTATGTCTAGGTATTTTTTTTACAGCCAAACTAAATTTCACATTTCCCTTCCCGCCTCGCATATGTTTCTTCACCTATGTATCACTCATTAAATTGATAATTCCATGTCTGAAGGATAACTATGCACCTGAATATGAACAGCGATGTGATGGTGACATCGAAAATTGACCAGGGCTTTGTGGTGGGAATTCATGCATAGTTTTGGGGATGATGTCACCCACTATTTTGGCCCAAAGAACGATGTTACTAACTTGAATAATTTGCTGGCGCGATAATTCATGTTCGCTAGTTTTAATTTGCGAGCGCGCTCAAATCTCAAGGCCTGTTCATCAGATGAATATTAAAAAATATATATATATTTTGATAAGCATGTAAACCTATACCAGAATATAATGCCAATACTGTTTTAAAATCAAACCTATTGAGTATCATATTATTTATTGGAAAGCCGTTGATAGACCAAACATGTCGGCTGTTAGTTAATTTGAATACTTATGCCAACAGCAATAATTTCATACCACAAGGTTTTCTTACTTTATAGTATTATCATAGGTTCAATCCTGGTTCAACTAACTAATGCAAGTAAATATATATATATCTATACATCTATAGACACACACAAACCCTTATATCTTTTGGATGTTCTCCTTCAGCAATTCGCACCATCCATAGAAATTTATTGATATCATCTCCCGAATAACCAATAACACCACCAAAAATAACTAATACATAATCTACATCTAATGCTCTCATGATATCATAGGCTGCTGATTCATTAGACGACATAGCTTTACCAACCTGTTAATATAAACACTTCATGTCATAAAATATAACATTTTTAATTATTGTCAATTTCATGATCTACCTTGAACATTCCTCCATATGGTTTTCAATTATTGATAAACCATATTCTAATTAAATATTTAAACAAGCGGTTGCCATGCAAGATGCGCCCACATTTTGCAAGAGATAGACAGAGAACAAGCTCAGGGGCCTTAATTCAAAAAGTTACAATCCGATATGCGTGAATATCTACAGGTACTGAGATCTTCGGGATATAAACATCTAATTTAAGTTTCATCAATATCGGATCAAAATTGTCAACTCTAGAGGGTCCTCAACCTTGGTATTACATACTTTTACACTATCTGCGACCAAGGAGCGGCCATTTTGTCGGGCAGTTTCGTTCTGATCTTTACGAAATTCAAACTCATCCAACATTATGGTGTAACGGTGATATATTTAAACAGTTTTAATACGCCACATTTTCATGTGGACGTATACGGTATATTGTTGTCGCCCCTGTTCGTCCGGACGTCTGTCCACAATTTGTTTGTGGACACTGTACGGGTCACAATTCTTATTCGATTTTGATGAAACTTGAAATATAGGCATATCTCCCGAAGATCTTGGTTCCTTTCGATATTGGCATGTATCGAACCATAACTTCATGGATTATGGCCCCTGATTGTAAGACCAGCGGCTGCCAGGCAGGATACGCCCACATTTTGCAAAAGATGGATCGAGGACAAGCTAAAAACAAACACGATTTTTTGTACAATCCTGGTCAATAATCCAGAAAGTCATGGCCTGAAATGTGCAAATATCAAAAGAGACTGAGATCTTTGGGATATAATGATATGTTTTAAGTTTCATCAAAATCGGATAAAAATTGTGATCTCAAGAGGGTCCACAACCTTCGTACTACACACTTATACACAATTTGCGTACAAAGAGCAACCATTTTGTAGGGCAGTTTCATTACGATTTTCCCAAAATTCGAATTCAACCTTCATTATGGTGGAATGGTGATGTATTTAAACAGTTTTTAAAATCGGAAAAAAATTGTGACCTCTAGAGAATCCACAAGCTAAAAATGCGATTTTTCGAACAATCAAGGCCATAATCCAGGAAGTTAAGTTGGGGTGTCCGGGATTATCAAAAGGAACCAAGATATTAGTGTGTAATGGTGATATATTCAGACGTTTTTTTTTAAATTGGATAAAAATGTGATTCTTTTATTCAATCAAGGGCCATAATTCAGGATGTTACGATACGATATGCGCGAATATCGAAAGGAATCAATATCTTTGAGTTATAAACATGTATTTCAAGTTTCATCGAAATCAGATCAAAGTTCTGACCTCTAGAGGGTCCACAACATTGATTTACCAGATGTTTACACTATTTGCGTATGGGGGCATTTTCTCTGTCAGCTTTGGCCCGATTTTCACGAAATTAGAACTCAACAAACATTACGGTGTAACCGTGATATATTCGAACATTTTTTTAAATCAGATAATAATTGTGAGTTCTAGAGGGACCACAAGCTAAAAATACAATTTTTTTCGTACAATCAGGGGCCATAATTCATGAAGTTACGATTCAATATGTACGAAAATTGAAAGGAACCGTGATGATTCGAACATTTTTTTAAATCAGATAATAATTGTGAGTTCTAGAGGGACCACAAGTTAAAAACACGATTTTTCGTACAATCAGGGGCCATAATTCAGGAAGTTACGATTCGTTATGTACGAAAATTGAAAGGAACCAAGATATTTGGAATATAAACATGCATTTCAAGTTTCATGAAAATCAGATGAAAATTGTGTCCTCCAGAGGGTTCACAACCATGATACACAATATTTTGAGACTATTTGCGAACGAGGGGCGGCCATTTTGTCCGTCAGTTTCGGTCAGATTTTTTACGAAATTTGAACTCAACCATCCTTAGGGTGTAACGGTGATATATTCCATGGATTTTTTAAATCAAATAAAAATTGCGACCTCTCTAGGGTCCACAAGCTAAAACGCGATTTTACGTACAATCAAGGTCAATAATTCAGGAAGTTATGGTCCGATATGGGCTAATATCGAAAGGAACCAAGATCTGTGGGTTATAAACATACATTTCAAGTTTAACCAAAATTGGATAACCAGCGGCTGCCAGACAGGATACACCCACATTTTCGAGAGATGGATAGAGAACAAGCTAACAAAAAAACTGATTTATCTTACAATCGCCATAATTCATGAAGTTACAATTCGATATGCGCAAATATCGAAAGGAACCAAGATCTTTGGGTTATAACATGCATTTCAAGTTTCATCAAAATCAGATTAAAATGATATATCATATTTTTACACTACTCGCGTACAAGCGGCGGCCATTTTGTCCAACAATTTTGGTCCAATTTTTACGAAATTCGAACTCAACCTTTATTACGGTGATATATTCAAACGGTTTTTAAAACTGGATAATAATTGTGACCTTCAGAGGGACCACAAGCATCCCCTCAAGAATCTTTTGATGCAGCTTAAATGAAATATTCGCCACGTACGAGCCGTCATGAGAACTAATCCCACAGCCCTGATCCAAAACACTGAGAATCATTATTTAACCTAGACATACCTCCACAGTTAGGGTCCAAGTAACCGAAAGAGGTATCATTAGAAGAAAGGCTAGGCCTACCACTATCCTGGGTACGTCCACTCTGTGACAACTGTTCACATTCCTCGATAAATGTCGTAATTCTTGGATTCCCGAAACATCAAGTTGATTGGTGCCGCCATATTGGATCAGCTGACCTACACTTCCACTATTAAGGCCTCGTTCTCGTGCTACAAATGTTGTCTGCTCTGATTTGCCCTCGCCAACATCTTTGGCCGTTCGAAGGCCAGTCAAAACACCACTTGTCATAAACTGACTAAAAAAACATTCCTAACAACGGAATCACTCCTTGCTGCAAAACTCCTCCGATACAGACTGACAATTAGTTTTAATTATCTTCAAAAAGTCCTTTCGTGGAATCAATGAAAGAGAAAGAGAGAGAGAGAGAAATGGGGTTTAACGTCCACTCGACACAAACTAGGTCATTTCGGGACTAACATATGGTTTAATTTTATTTACATAATTAGCAGTGGGAGGAAACCGTAGGTCCCGGAGAAAACCCACGAGGTTGGACAGGCGACCCTACTCCTTGCCACGTACAATTGGCAATTCGAAACCACGCCAGTCGACTCAATGACAGACTGTATGATACAGCGCGCGCACGCTAACCATTCATCCATCCAACCACCCTACTAATGAAAGTCTTTTCAACACCTCTCTCATATAATCAGAAGTCAAGTTTTCAGGTATATAGGAATGACTTTGATTTGAAACACCACTGTTTGCGTTGTGTCTTGTAGTATTAACTCTTAAATGACCCAGAGGTTTGACGTCATAACGTCATAAAAACCCATGCCATAATCGTCAATAGTGTTAAAATATACATATACATTTTAAAATCATATTATTAAAAAACAACTGTAGATAGACCCTACATGTAAATGGATGAAATAATCTAAATTTAATGTTATTTTCAAAAATATGAATTTCATACCAAAAATTAATTTAGACATTTCATGCAAAATTCATGTATAATATATATTATAATAGTTCTATTTTTTTTGTTTGTTTGTTCGGCTGTTTTGAACTAAAAATCATTCATCATGAATCTCTTTTAATGTAAGCTTATTTAAGTAATTTATTGATTACTTGCTTCTATCAGTCAGTAGGCCTACTAGCCTATCACGTTCTAATGCAAAACTATAAAATTCTACACCACCGATAAAATCTGAATCACTGTCATTCAATAAGAATGGTAATCCGTAGGGATTCACCTAATGAATGCCTACACTAAGTTTGAACATTCTACCTCAATTAGAAGGAGAGTTATTGTGTTCCAAAGTCTCGACCAATCAATTTGCTTATCGCTCTAGTTGCTTACCCTCAGCAGAAAATGTTCATTATCAAACTTAGTCAAGGTATTGATGTAATAAAGCTATACACCAAGTGTCCCCACTCTCACTTAATTAGAACTAAAGTTATCGTGTCCCAAAGCATCAACCAATCAAATTGCTTATCTCTGCTTACCCTAAGCAGAAAATGCTAATCTTCGAACTCCATCAAGATATTGACCTAATAAACACCTACACCAAGTTTGAACATTCTAGCTCAGTTAGTAGAAGAGTTATTGTGTTCCAAAATCTTGGCAAATCAAATTGCTTATCGCTCTGCTTACCCTGAGCAGAACATGCTCATTATCGAACTTAGTCAAGGTATTGATGTAATGAAACTATACACCAATTTTCATCACTCTCACTTAATTAGAACTAAAGTTATCGTGTCCCAAAGCATCAACCAATCAAATGGCTTATCTCCACTTACCCTAAGCGGAAAATGCTTATCTTCGATCTCCATCAAGGTATTGACATAATAAACACCTACACCAAGTTTGAACATTCTAGCTCAATTAGAAAGAGTTATTGTGTCCCAAAAAGTGTGACGGACAGACAGATGGACAGACGGACGAACCCATCGAAAGGCAGGGGACAATTAATTAACAAGCTGTAAACACTTCACACAGATTAATGATTAGTTGAATGATAATTACAAATGATAAGGCCGTCGACAACACATTATTTACTCCAAACAATTAATCAAAGCGGTAATTATTTAATATCTCGTTTCATCTGTTAGAAAATAATTTATAGGCCTTAAATGGAAATAAACAAAATAGTCAATAATTTTCTTTTCGAAGAGAATTTTATTGATAGCTGAATTCAGTTTACTGTCGCTTCATATTGGATTTTGTTTAATACTCTATTATCACCATGGGTCGGAAAAATGGGAACGACCAACGAGTCGAAACGCGACGATTATCGAGGGGGGGGAAATAATCTGCCATTGTTTAATTACAACGCTTCCAAAATGCACAAAAGTGAATGTAAGCATTTCATGCCAATGAAATTGAAATTTCTATTCTATTAGGGACTCATATTTTGATACCTTTAAGGTACCTGAAAATAACAATAGACCTATTGTACATGCAAAATCTTAATTCAATTGTACAGATTGTCTACTAAACTTGATTACCGAATCAACAACCTTAATCTTCTGACCACTACTAATGTATAGATTGTTCTAAATTATAACGCTATCATAGGAAATGTGAATATGCATGTGCATTTACTACGATTTTCATCTTCAGCACCCTTGAAAACCTAAAGAAGAAAATATTAATATTAACCGATAAACTAACGAATGATTTAATGGCATTGATGCTGTGTGATATTATTTTAGAACATACCAACACCTTTAACTTGCTTTTTCTAAAAACTGCAGATGTCAGTGCATTCAATTCATTTGCAACTAACTGAAAGGTCTGCTGACCGCCCTTTTCCATTCTCGAACGTTAAACAGTCACCCGTGCCCGATTAGTTAATAAATTAAATTCTCGTAATGCAATTATATTCACTGTAAATAGCATGTTTACAGTTATCTATACACTGATATCGTAATCGTGCCATAGTATATACAATGGCTAAAATAACTACTTTCAATTAAGGTGTATTGAATATGTAAGATAGGTTGCCAGGCAACGAAACATACGCCCTCAGCAGCTAAATCGTCCGGGCAGTCAACAAGAGTTGTCGCATATTTTCACTTTTTAAGTAATGAAACATTTATAATACACTAAAATCTGATTAAGAGTAACAACTCATCAAGTAATTATCAGAAAATCATTAGAATTTGTTTGTTTTTTATAAATTTCTGCCCCATGCTAACGTTTAGTATACGAAATATTTAATATCATGGATTTAGCTGTTCAAGTTATCAAAATTCATTGAAAATCAATATACTTGTTCGTTTCAAGACCTTAAATTCTGTGTATCAATCATAAGTCAATCGGATGATAACATAAGCCTCTAGAGCTTCACAAGATTTTTCAAAGTGATCAAGGGCCATAACTTTGGCAGTAATTATCGGAAATCGTTGAAAATCAATAGGATTCTTCGTCTCATGACCTCAAACACTGCATATAATTTAAAGTCTGGCAGTAATTATCCAAAATCGCTGAAAATCAATAGGCTTCTTCCTCATGACATTAAACACTGTGTATAAATTTAAAGTCAGTCGGATATTAACTTTAGCCTCTAGAGCGTCCACAAGATATTTTGTTGTGATTAAGGGTCATAACTGTGGCAGTAATTATCGGAAATTGCTGAAAATCAATAGGCTTCTTCGTCTCATGACCTTAAACACTGTGTAAAAATTTAAAGTCAATCGAATATTAACTTTAGCCTCTACAGCCTCCACAACATCTTTCAAAGTGATCAAGGGCCATAACTCTGGCAGTAATCATCGGAAATCGCTGAAAATGAATAGGATTCTTCATGGCATGACCTTAAACACTGTGTATAATTTTAAAGTCAATCGGATATTAACTTTAGCCTCTAGAGCGTCCACAAGATTTTTTGAAGTGATCAAGGGCCATAACTCTGGCTGTAATTATCCGAAATCACTGAAAATCAATAGGCTTCTTCGTCTCATGACATTAAACACTGTGTATAAATTTAAAGTCAATCGGATATTAACTTTAGCCTCTAGAGCGTCCACAAGATTTTTTTAAGTGATCAAGGACCATAACTCTGGCAGTAATTATCCAAAATCACTGAAAATCAATAGGCTTCTTCGTCTCATGACATTAAGCACTGTGTATAAATTTAAAGTCAATCGGATATTAACTTTAGCCTCTAGAGTGTCCACAAGATTTTTTGAAGTGATCAAGGGCTATAACTCTGGTAGTATTTATCCAAAATCGCTGAAAATCAATAGGCTTCTTCGTCTCATGACATTAAACACTGTGTATAAAATTAAAGTCAATCGGATATTAACTTTAGCATCTAGAGCGTCCACAAGATTTTTTGAAGTGATCAAGGGCCATAACTCTGGCATTAATTATACGAAATCGCTGAAAATCAATAGGAATCTTCCTCTCATGACATTAAACACTGTGTATAAATCTAAAGTCAATCGGATATTAACTTTAGCCTCTAGAGTGTCCACAAGCAATTGTGGATGCCAGACGAACCGACGGAAATGAAATGAAATAGGGTTTAACGTCCCACTTTTCTGCTCCGACTGGGCTAACGATTCCGGGCATACACCATACAGTGTGTTATGAGGGAAATTTTGCCCAGACAGCCACACTACAGCCTACTCTAATATCGAATTCCAACTGTCAAGGGATCTTTTACGTGCATGCCAATGCGTACGCAGGACCTCAGTTTTTTAGTCCCATCCAGACGACTAGATAGCTGTCCTTGTCAGGCCCTCTGTCCTGCATCATTGACAAGGGGGAACCACGCCGGAAAATCTGGATGAACTTTCTCGGCCAATGCAGGGACCGAACACCCGACCTCCAGGCTAGCGAGCCAGCGTCTTACCCACTTAGCCCTGACAGGCGGACGGACGGGGGCGACGACAATATACGACCACATTTCAATGTGGGCATATAAAAAAAGATGGCGAAAATTGTTGGATCAAATTTTTACTACAATTATCGTCTTCAGCACTCCTGGAAACCTCTAGAAAATAAAATTCAACGACAAAACAGCAAATAAATGGACTGGTTGCTATGGGATTTTGTTTTGGAACATACCAAAACTTACTTTGGTGAGTTGAGTGGCTTCAAGCGGACACAGCTCAGTCGATTTTTACCCGATTCAAACATATATTTGAACAGTTTTTTAAATCAGATAAAAACAACATTTTTTGTACAATCAGGGCCGATAATCCAGGAAGTTGCAGTCCAATGTGCGCGAATATCGAAAGGAACTGAAATCTTTGGGTTATAAACATACATTTCAAGTTTCATCTAAATCGGATAAAAATTGTGACCTATAGAGTGTGTACAGCTAAAAACGTGATTTTTCGTACAATCAGGAGCCATAATCTACAAAGTTTTGATCTGATAGATGCTAATATCGACAAAACCAAGATCTTTTGGAGATAAACCTAAATTTCAAGTTTCGTCAATATCGGATAAGAATTCTAACCTGTAGAATGTCCACAAACAAATTGTTGATGGACAGGGGCAACGACAATATATGTTCACATGAAAATGTGGGTAAAAATTTAAACAAGCCAACAGTGAGGCTGATGTCCCCCGCCGAAATAGGAAAATAATTAGAGGACACATATAAATTTATCACAAATTATCTTTTACAAAGTATTGAACAATCAAACAGTATATCTTTACTTATAGTCTAAGCATACAATGTTTTTGATGGAATAATTATAGCATATTAAGGGGAAAACATGCTCTATGCCTACAGATCTAGAGTTTGGTTGTATCAACGGGTCTATTTTCCATCTTGCTGCAAGTTGTGCAAAGTTCACTGTTTTCTTTCTGTCATTTAATGTCAATTCATTATTGCATACTACATATTTAATTAATTTATAATAGTTTCTTTTTCAATTTGTTTTTTCCATTTATTTGTTTATTTACCTTGCCTATATTCATTGTATTGGATTGTATTGGAATTGCTCAATTGATGCTTTTATCAATACCTGGTTATAATATTATGACATGTAATGTGGCAAGTTGAGTCGGGACATGTAGGCTATAATGTAACCTAAATGTATACATAAGTGGATTTCGTTTCATTTTTTTCGAAAATATTGTACAGATAAAAGAGGAGGAATTACAGGGGTAATACATTGGAAAGCTTCTTCAAGAACTAAAGCATAAACTATATAAACGAGCTTATAAAAAGGAAAAGTTTGTATAAAGACGTTTCGTTTGCACAACTGGGTGATGATAAATCACGTTTTGTCTTTCTAGCAGACGACACCGTTTTACGGCGAAAGCACGCGCTCTATTTGTGACGCTTAATTTATTTTATTATTCACTCGACGTCATCACTTAGTAGACTTACTATTTTTAATATGTTGTCTTCGGTATAAAGCTGTTTATGCAGAAAACCAAATACTATGACATAGAATATTTTGTTTCATGGTTTATCGGCATTCTATTTGTCACTCATTCTATCGCTATTTATAGAATAGGCTACCTTGGTTACACAACTACGGTACCAAATGTATCTATTAATAAACTGCTCCCACTCCCAGGCTACAATTTGTACATGCTGTGTCTGCTAACAGGTATTTCCTAGATATCAACGGTCAAATTTCCCCGAATATTATTTTACATTTCTGTGATATGTGAAAAGGTTTGTTAAAATTAAATATTGAATACGATTTTATTGGAATGTACGATTTATGGGGAAGAAAAGATTTTACAACAGTGGAACGATATCGTAACCGAACAAAGCACGTGGTTTATTTAATGAGCCATTGATTGGCATTGTAATTGAATAGCGGTAAACGTGCGATATAAGCAAACTGACATGAACTCGCGATTTGTATTTTTCACAGATTATAATTTTTAAGAAGTAAACGAGAAAATATTTGTTACATTAAAGGTCTGTTGTAATATGCGAAGTCCGTGATTTTTCACAATCACAAACAATTACCCCTCCGATAATAATTGAAATTGTCGTGTCTAGACGAGTAGTTCAGTATTATTCAAAAATAAAGAAAACGAAATTCTTGGTGTAAATCATGTTGACCAAGTGTTGAAAAACTGATGCATATTTCTTTTTTTATTCAGGTAAAAAAAAAAGTATGGCAAGCAGCGGGGGACAATAAGCATACACACCAATTTTGAACATTTTAACTCAATTCGAAGGAGTGTGACGGACAGACAGACAAACAGACGACGGACGAACCCATTTTAATAGTCCCCTGCTTTCTTCGAAAGGCGGGGTACAATAAGCATACACACCAATTTTGAACATTTTAACTCAATTCGAAGTAGAGTTATTGTGTTCCAAAGTCTCAGCAAATCAAATTGCTTATCGCTCTGCTTAATCTGAGCAGAAAATGCTCATTATCGATCTTAGTCAAGGTATTACTGTAATGAAACTATACACCAAGTTTCATCACTCTCACTTAATTAGAACTAAAGTTATAGTGTCCCAAAGCATCAACCAATCAAATTGTTTATCTACTTAATTAGAACTAAAGTTATAGTGTCCCAAAGCATCAACCAATCAAATTGTTTATCTCTGCTTACCCTAAGCGGAACGGACAGACAAACAGACAGACGGACGAACCCATTTTAATAGTTCCCTGCTTTCTTCGAAAGGCGGGGGACAATAAGCATGAACATTTACTGAATTCGAAGATCAACCAATCAAATTGTTTATCTCTGCTTACCATAAGCGGAACGGACAGACAGACAAACAGACAGACGGACGAACCCATTTTAATAGTTCCCTGCTTTCTTCGAAAGGCGGGGGACAATCAAAGTAGGAGAGTTATTGTTTTCCAAAGTCTCGACCAATCAAATTGCGTATCGCTCTGCTTACCCTGAGCAGAAAATGCTCAATTATCAAACTTAGTCAAGGTATTACTGTAATGAAACTATACACCAAGTTTCATCAATCTCACTTAATTAGAACTAAAGTTATCGTGTCCCAAAGCATCAACCAATCAAATTGCTTATCTCTGCTTACCCTAAGCGGAAAATGCTCATCTTCGAACTCCATCAAGGCATTGACCTAATCAACACATACACCAAGTTTGAACATTCTAGCTCAATTAGGAAGAGAGTTATCGTGCCCCAAAGTATCAACCAATCAAATTGCTTATCTCTGCTTACCCTAAGCGGAAAATGCTCATCTTCGAACTCCATCAAGGCATTGACCTAATAAACACATACACCAAGTTTGAACATTCTAGCTCAATTAAAAGTTATCGTGTCCCAAAGCATCAACCAATCAAATTGCTTATCTCTGCTTACCCTAAGCGGAAAATGCTCATCTTCGAACTCCATCAAGGCATTGACCTAATCAACACATACACCAAGTTTGAACATTCTAGCCCAATTAGGAAGAGAGTTATCGTGTCCCAAAGCATCAACCAATCAAATTGCTTATCTCTGCTTACCCTAAGCAGAAAATCCTCATCTTCGAACTCCATCAAGGCATTGACCTAATAAACACATACACCAAGTTTGAACATTCTAGCTCAATTAGGAAGAGAGTTATTGTGTCCCAAAAAGTGTGACGGACAGACAGACGGACAGACAGACAGACGGACGAACCCATTTTAATAGTCCCCTGCTTTCTTCGAAAGGCGGGGGACAAAAACACAATATAAATCTAAGAGAAAACCAGTCCCTGTTACTTACCAATGCTATATGGCTATTATTCCAGGTATTATTATCAACTAATGTTGTTTTATTACCCATACCAGCTATCTGATAACCATAATCCCACCAAGACATAATCCGCGCTTTATCATCTGTATTGTGACGTAACCAGAAATAAGCTTCTCGAAAATCATCTAAAATTGTTCGACTTCTAAAAATATGAATTGAAATGAACTAAGTTTTTAACATCAACTATTTGTGAAATATCCAATGCACAATATAAACAGCGGCTGCCAGGCAAGATTCGCCAACATTTTGCAAGAGATGGTTAGAGAACAAGCTAAAAACAAAAGTGATTTTTTGTAAAATCAGGGGCCATAATCTAGAAAGTTATGGTTTGAAATGCGCAAATATCAAAAGGGACTGAGATCTTTGGGATATAAAGAATTGTTTTAAGTTTCATCAAAATCAGATAAAAATTGTGAGAGAGGGAGAGAGAAATGGGGTTTAGAGTCCACTCGACACAAACTAGCTCATTTTGGGACTAACATGTGTGTTTTTTAAAAATTTTATTTCAATAATTCGCTTGCACGTAGGGGTCTTTAGCAGTGGGAGGAAACCGGAGGACCTGGAGAAAACCCACGAGATTGGATAGGCGACCCTACCCCTTGTCACGTACAACCAGGGATTCAAAACCATGCCAGTTGACTCAATGACAGACTTAATGATACAGCGTGCACACGCTAACCATTCAGTCATCCAACCCCCCTGATAAAAATTGTGAACTCTAGAGGGTCCACAACCTTCGTATTACATACTTTTACACAATTTGCGTACAAAGAGCGGCCATTTTGTTGGGCAGTTTCATTTCGATTTTCCGAAATTCGAATTCAACCTTTATTATGTTGGAATGGTGATATATTTAAACAGTTTTTAAAATCGGGAAAAAAAATTGTGACCTCTAGAGAATCCACAAGCTAAACAAGAGCATCGCTAATGCCGCAATATACGTACACATTCCTGCTTTGATTGATATGGTACTTCTTAAAATGAAGAGAATGAAATATGAAATGGCTGTAATATGACAAAGAGGCAAAGAAGGCTAGACGTTGGGTTTGTTTTGCCAAATTTACAGACAAAATATTAACAAAAAAGTGGGTGTGACACTGCCCCAGGTGGTCGGGGCATGCACCGTAATAAATAATTGCTGTCTTTACGGTATAAGGAATAAATATGCAAATTTCCAAGATGATCCATTCAGAATTGCAGCCTGTAGACAATAAAAACTGGGTTTGGCTCTGCCCCTAGAGGGTGGATATGGAACAATGTAAATAGGTGCTACCCCGTTATTGAAATGATTGATACTCTGAATTTCAACAAAATCTGTTAATTATTGCAACCTGTAGAGAGTATTTACCGATAAAAAGTAACAAAGCTAGATTGCCAGGCAAGGAAACAAACACCCACAGCAGCTAGATCGTCCGAGCAGTCGACAAGGGTTGTCGCATATTTATTCCTTTGTAGGTAATTGGGGGCCTTTACAAGACAGTTCCATACAAATCAGATTATAATTTTTGCCGTTTGAGGGTTCACAAGTTTCTACAAACTGAAACAAGGGTCTCAACTCTGGAAGTAATTTACAGAAATTGTTGAAATTTTACTAATTTAAATAATGCATATAAATTTCATACAGATCAGATGATCACTTTTGTCATTCAAACCATCACAAGGTTCACAACCGCCATAACTCTAGAAATTATTGACGGAAATTGCTGAAATTCAATAGACCTCTGTTTCACAAATTTAAATGATGCATATAAATTTAATACATATCGGATAACTTTCATCAATCAAGCATTAACAAGGCTAAACAGGATTCTTCTCTTTACTAATTTAAATGACACATGCAAATTCCCTACAGATCGGCAAATAACTTTTGATGTTAGAGCGTTCACAAGGTTCAATAAAGTGAAACAAGGGCCATAACTCTAGACGTAATAAACGAAAATAGCTGAAATTCAATAGGCTTCTTCGTTTCACTAATATAAAGATAGAGTGATAACTTTTGGCGTTCACAAGTTTCAATAAAGTGAAACAAGGGCCATAACTCTAGACGTAATAAATGGAAATTGCTGAAATTCAATAGGCTTCTTCGTTACACAAATTTAAATAATGTGTATAAATTTCTGAAAGATAACTCTAGAAGTAATAAACGAAAATTGCTGAAATTCGATAGGCTTCTTTGTTTGCCTAATTAAAATATTGCATATAAATTTCACAAAGATCAGATGTTTACTTTTGGCATAAGAGCGTTCAGAAGGTTCAACCAAGTGAAACAAGGGCCATAACTCTATATGTAATTTACGGAAATTATTGACATTACATAGGCTCCTTCATCTCACTAATGCAAACAGCATATATCAATTTTAAAACAACTGGGTGATAACTTTTGGCGTTCACACGAAATTGTGGATGATGGACTGACGTACCAACAGACTAACGGACGGACGGGGGCGATGGCAATATATGTCCACATTTCTATGTGGGCGTATAAAAAAAAAGTGGGTGTGGTACCACATTCCTGGGGGTCGGGACATGCACCAAAATAAATAGTTGCTATCCTTACAGTATAAGGAATAAATAGCCAAGTTCCATGATGATCCATTTAGAATTCCAGCATGCAGACAAAAAACACAAAAATTGTGCGTAGCTCTGCCCCTGGGGGTTGGACATGGACCAATACAGTGATGGGATTTCAAAATTTTTCTTGTCAAGACATTTTTACCAAAAATAAAGGGGCATAACTCTTATTATTTAAGCAGGCGGGTCAGACTACAATTAAAAATCACGTGTCAACAAAATATTCAAATTCGTACGCAACAAAAAAAAAAAAAGGTGCTCCTCGTTATTTCTCATTAATTCTCGTACGGTATTCAAATTTATGTCAGTAATATCCCTACAAAATTATGTGTTGTCGTAATACGATAGAATGAAAGCGTGCTGACTACTGTCGGCCAGTACTTTTGTAGGGTGACCCACCATAAATAAATATCTCCAAATATCTTGACAATTACGCCACAATATTTATAAATTTGCCAAGCCTCAAATCAGTTTCACACAATTATAGTCACTAAATAAACAATCATGTTCTACTTAATAAGCTATGACCATTAATCATCTATAAATAATAGACTGAAAACTGGTTCCATGTGTCGTCCATAACATCCAGACACTTTTGAGTAAAAGATAGGTTACGTGCCCTTGTTTTGAAATTAGTCTCGCTTAACCAGTCTATCGACCATTCTACGTCTGATTGACAGGTCGGGATAATCAAGACTACTTTTTTACAAAACATAACAGAAAGCTAGAACAAGAAATTGAAATTAGGAATAAGCACGTTAGCTAGCTCAACAATTGTTTTAAGAAGCTTGTAAAAGTAAAATGAAACTACTGCTAGTATCATGTTCCTGTCTAACCCGAGTGTTTCAGAGATATTATTTGTACTAAACCAAAAGATGCCGCTCTTAACGGTACAGTTAATGATAAAGCGATTTAAAAAATGAAACGAACGTAATTTCTAAATCTGCTGTAATAGCCAAGAAGCTTAATTTTACTGCTATTCAAAATCGTCAACAATAAATTTTTTACGGCTGTAATAGTTGATAGATTTGTAGAGAATTGCACGTGCCATGGCTATTTATAGTATCATACTGTCAGAAAGTTGGTCTCGACACGGCAAATGTGCACGCTTCAGTGGTAGTCTCGAACTATCAGCGGTGGACTGTATTTCTGTAGAGTGCATGGGTCACCCTAACTTTTGTTCAAAATCACCTCTTAACTTGCCATATTTTTCGGGGTATAAGTCGATACTTTTTTCAGCAGAAGTCCGGCATTCGTCATATACTACGTTTTGACGTCTATACGGGTGGAGGTAAAAAATAAAAGACATCCCAAAAATTTTTTTCGCAGTGACTATCGTGTAAAACTACTTACATGTACTCTATTCCAATCGAAATATTTGTCGACATTTCTCAGCTTGTTTATTTCTTTTTATTTAAACATAAACCCCATTCAAAATATCATAAACCCGAGAATATGCCATCAAAATAGAATCTTTTCTACGACGTGATAATTGTCAGGTTTACATCTCTTGTAGTTTCACACGTCTCGGGAGATTTCTACTTTAGGTTTCGATTATTTTATTATAACCACGTGTGGGTGTTTGTGTTAAATAGCTTTATTTAACGTCGGCTTTCACCGAATTGATATTGCAGACAAATTACCGGATATATTGATTTATAAGTTAACGTGATAATAGTCACGTTTACATATCTTGTAATTTCACGCATCTCGCAAGATTTCTATTTTAGTTTTTGATTATTGTATTATAACCACGTGTGTGTGTGAAATAGCTTTATTTAATGTCCGAGCAGTCGACAAGGGTTGTCACATATTTATTCTTTTGTAGGTAATTAGGGGAATTTGATAGACAATTTCATACAGATGACATTATAATTTTCGTTGTTTGGAGGTTCACAAGGTTCTAAAAACTAAAACAAGGGCCGTAACTCTGGAAGCAATCTACAGAAATTGTTCAAATTCGACAGGCTGATAACTTTTGGCATTAGAGCGTTCACAAGATTCAACAAAGGTCATAGATCTAGATGTAACTAGACCTGCAAGCAGCACTGAACCGGCTTTCAGGAATCAGATAGGAAGCGTGTCATACAATAGCCCATTTATCGAGCTACCAAACGATACTTTAGATGTTTTGATCCGGTCACACCCGACGGTGAAATCCCGATTATTGCAAGAGCACCGATTTTTTTACTGTCTTTTTTTTTAAATATCGAATATTTATTTGACTACTTTCTGTTTACGGATCATTATCGGGATAGATTTAACAAGTGGTATGGGAACTTAACTTCCTGTACCAGAAGTTTCAGAAAGATCCATTGGACAGTTTTACCTCCCTTATACCATTAGAAGCAGATTTATAGATATAACGATTTTTCAACTTTTTTCAAAGATTGTGGCCCTTTTGTACCATTTATACTATATTGAGGCTTTTAAATTTTGATTCACACCATAGACCACCGTTAGGACTCTAAGTAAAAGAAGTTTAAGAAATTAAATAAGAGAAGTTTTCGAAATAAAAGCGTCTGAATAGGCTCCAAAAAGGAAAATAATAGTAGTTAATCAAGAGAGAGAGAGAGAAATGGGGTTTATCGTCCACTCGACACAAACGTCCAGTCGACACAAACTAGGTCATTTCGGGACTAACATATGGTTTAATTTTATTTACATAATTCGCTTGCGCGTAGGGGTCTTTAGCAGTGGGAGGAAACCGGAGGACCCAGAGAAAACCCACGAGGTTGGACAGGCGACCCTACTCCTTGCCACATACAACCGGGGATTCGAAACCACACCAGTCGACTCAATGACAGACTTTATGATACGGCGCGCACACGCTAACCATTCAGCCATCCAACCCCCCTAGTTAATCAAGGCAGGTGTATACATGTAGATGGTATAACACGATAAATACGTTGATCACTTAATTACCTAATCAATCCAGCTTATTATCAACGATAATTGGGTTGAGTGGTAGTTACACACTCAGTAAACTATATTAATTTCGGAATATTGGGCGTTTGGAAAAAAGATTCGGACAAGTCCGGAATATACGGGCAAAATCCCATCACTGGACCAATATACATAGATACAACCCAGGGTTCTTAATCCATTTTGAAATGAACCGGCCACGGGTAGGCCTAACGGATAGTCATCATTTCAACAACAAACATGTTGGTTTATGTATACTCTATTCACAACAGTAATTGCATAATTCATTAATTGCATAACCTATACGGGATAATAACAACTGAAACTCCGAATAAACAAGACCTTTGTAATTTCATACTTGTATTAATACATCGCAATAATATCGACTTTTATAGTCATATTATTTCAGCAACTTGCATTGCATTTTCCTACTTTTGCTTTTATCCAACTAAACGGAAGTTATAAATTAGTAAAAAGAAAAACTACAAGTACATACAAATGGTTTTTAAATTATTTTATTTGTAAGCACATGTTAATATATATATATATAAAGATAGGATGCCAGGCAACAAAACATACGCCCACTGCAGCTAAATCGTCCGAGCGGTCGACAAGGGTTGTCGCATATTTATTCCTTTGTAGGTAATTGGGGGCCTTTACAAGACAATTCCATGCAAATCAGATTATAAATTTTGTCGTTTGAGGGTTTAAAAGGTTCTACAAACTGAAACAAGGGTCTCAACTCTGGAACTAATCTACAGAAATTGTTGAAATTTGACAGGCTTTTTCGTTTTACTAATTTAAATCATGCATATAAATTTCATACAGATCACATGATCACTTTTGTCATTTAAACGTTCACAATCGCCATAACTCTAGAAATTATTGACTAATTTGCTGAAATTCAATAGACCTGTTTCACAAATTTAAATGATGCATATAAATTTCATACATATCGGATGATAACTTTCATAAATCGAGCATTAACAAGGTTTAACAAAGTGAAACAAGGGCAATAACTCTAGAAGTAATTATTGAAAATTGCTGAAATTCAATAGGCTTTTTCGTTTCACTAATTTAAATCGTGCATATAAATTTCACAAAGATCAGGTGATAACTTTTGGCATTAGAGCATTCACAAGGATCAATAAAGTGAAACAAGGGCCATAACTCTAGACGTAATAAACGGAAATTGCTGAAATTCAATAGGCTTTTTCGTTTCAGTAATCTAAATAATGCATATAAATTTCACAAAGATTGGGTGATAACTTTTGGCGTTCACAAGGTACAATAAAGTGAAACAAGGGCCATAACTCTAAACGTAATAAATGGAAATTGCTGAAATTCAATAGGCTTCTTTGTTTCACTAATCTAAATAATGCATATAAATTTCACAAAGATTGGGTGATAACTTTTGGCGTTAACAGCGTTCACAAGGTGCAGTAAAGTGAAACAAGGGCCATAACTCTAGCTGTAGTAAACAGAAATGGCTAAAATTGCACTAATTTAAATAATGCATATAAATATTAGAAAGATCGGATGATAACTTTTTGAGTTACAGCGTTCACAAGGTTCAATAAAGTGAAACAAGGGCCATAACTCTAGACGTAATAAACATATATTGTTGAAATTCAATAGGCTTCTTCGTTTCACTAACTTAAATATTGCATATAAATTTCACAAAGATCAGATGTTAACATTTGGCATTAGAGCGTTCACAAGGTTCAACAAAGTGAAACAAGGGCCATAACTTTAGACATAATAAACAGAAATTATTGAAATTAAATAGGCTTCTTCATCTCACTAATGTAAACAACATATATCAATTTGGCGTTAGAGCGTTCACAAGAAATTGTGGACGATGGACGGACGGGGGTGACAGCAATATACGTCCACATTTCAATGTGGGCGTATAAAAATAAAGTATATAAATAACAAAGTAGCACAAATTAGTTTCCGTGTATAGACGGAACTCGGAAATATGCTGTACGTGTGAAAGGTCGCGTGGCCAATTGTCGTGATTCAGATTGGTTTATTTTTAGTGTTGCCCGTATACAATTTTATTCTGTCATCGTCTTTCTTTGCTGCGCATGTATGATCGTCAGATTTAATATGATATTTTATTGAAATTAACAGAGCCACATACAAATTTATTTTTATGGTTGTGCTTCTGGCGGATCTGAAATTGGTAAAATAATAGGCTATTACTTGAAGTGAACATACTAATAATAATATACGGGTCAGTACCTGACTTACTTTACGTTAACATAATTACCTGACTAATAAAATAAGTAATAATTAATAACTTACGAGACAAAACATTTTCTCTGAATCTTTGTCGAACGAAAGCCATTTGAAAGTAGTTAACAATTCTGATCTAAAATATCTTCCGGCCTTCGACTTTGGTTGACCTATATTTGATGTGGGAGGATCTTCGGCTTTTGGAACTTCCATTGACGATGTGCATGCTTGAAGTTCAAGGTCAACGCCACCATCAATATCTTCAGCTAAATCTTGTTTACGTTTCCTGCTGTCATTCTGCGAGGTGTTCAAGTATTTCAACATTGTGTTTGATAGAAATGAATGAACCGACATTGGATTATATACATTCTTTTACTTGGCATGATTACCTGAATTAAGTTGTTTATTTATGAAAGAAGCCGAAGTTATTCATTGCAATGATTGACTCTTTGATGGGTTTCTTAATCGACGAGTAATAATCAACTCTTTGTAATCGGCCGAAAGTAGATTGATTTATGATACCATAGTGGCTGGTTCATTGTTTTACCAATCGGCCTGATAATCAATTCTTTGTAAATCGGCCGAAAGTAGACTAATTTGTGATACCAGTAGCCGATTACGATCCCTGGTACAACCCCATGCTGGATCATTCTGAATTGGATCCAAATCTGTTATTTGCAACCTGTATATTATCATTTATAGACAAAATATCAACAAAAAGTGTGTGTAGCACCGCCGAAAGGGCAGGGGGTGGGATGAAGGAGGGGGGTCACGCACCAACATCAATAATCGCCGTCCTTAGGGTATAAAGAAATAAGTATACCCATGGACGTATACCAAGTTCCAAGATAATCCATTCAGAATTGATAGCCTCGTCTGTCACGCAATTAGTTTTTCTGCGATATTCTGCTATGCACTGGTTAATTAGGCGAAATAAATTTTGTGAATCATGACGTAACGTTATGTAAACATAAATTTAGCTCTGTTTAAACCCGAATGATATTGTTACGCAGTTAGGTATTGGTTGTTAATCGGACTATTGACCGGTCATAATTTGAAACAGAAATTTGCTTTCATTAGGGCAGTATTAAGTGGGATTAGCAGAGAGAGAGAGAAAGAAATGGTGTTTAACGTCCACTTGACACAAACTAGGTTATTTTGGGACTAACACATGGTTCAATTTTATTTCAATAATTCGCTTTAGCAGGCGACCCTACTCCTTGACACGTACAGCCGGGGAATCGAAACCCCGCCAGTTGACTCAATGACAGGCCTTATGATACAGTTCGCACATGCTAACCATTCGGCCATCCCCAAAGGGGGATTAGGTCTAATCAAATGAAACACTGCGAGGAGTATGCTAAAATAGTGACCTTATGCTATATACTATTTGTTTTTGTCTTTTTGAATCATCACTTGCTTCGTTTGTCAAGTATAGAAAGATGTATATGACTACTATGCTAGTATAAAATACACTATTTACTTTTTACGATTTGCTGTTCAAAAATTCATCATCCTTCTACTAGATCATGGGATTATATTGTCGAATTAATAAAATGTTGAAAAATAGTCTAGAAAGATTAATTATATTTACCAAGAACAGCTCTTTTGGCATTTACAGTAAATTAAGCTTTTCAAACTTCATCGTTTAAAAATATTGAAGGTGTAAATGTGACCTCAGTTTTCATGATTAGATACTTATTAGACAGATAGATGATTAGATAGATAGTAGATAGTAAAGTATAGCGATATTTTTTAATTTGAAATACTTATTTGTAGTTTTGATAACGGAACATTTTTTAAACGTGAATTATTTGATGAAAGTATATAATGTGTTTATATTTATTTGTTTATTTCTATTATGGCTTGTTCTTAATGGAACTGGAACCCACGTTAATTTGGTTTCCAGTGCCCTGTTACACTTTTCAGTGTGTAAATAAAGCGTTTTTTGGGGGTTTTTTCATCATTTTCGTTGAAAATCGTTATTTTTGGACAAAAATGAAGATTATTTTCTGGTAAACGGGTTGAGGGCCACCAAATTTGTTTTTTTCTTGATCTTAATACAATAGATCATTCCCTTTTCAGTCAGCATTCCCAAAAAATTCTTATACCTGCAGTGGGTGAGATAAAAAAATGACATAGCTAAATTGAGCTATTTTGGTACCTTGCAGCACCAAGTCCCTATACCAAAAACCTCTTGATGAAAGTACATCAACATTTTAGAATGTATACCAACTAACCATATCTGCTATCCTTTAAAGTTTCATTAATCTATTTGCCAAAGTTTATTTGTACCCCATAATTGAAAATTGGCCTGATATTTTGGGTTTTTCTCGGTCTTAAAATTTCAATTTTTTTTTCTACACTCTAAAAATGGTTTGATTGATCTATAATTGTGGCAGTGGGGTTTGGAGGGGTTACCCATCATACATAAAAAATAGCGAAAATCGGATACCCACCATGTGGCTGTGCCGGTCCCTGCATGGTTCTCTCGCAAAGGCATTCTTAACATTCTACTTGTACTGGGCTTATGCATTTTTCAGGCAGTGTCTAATTTTTCACAATCCACGTTAAAATTCATTAATTTACATAAATACTTAATAAAAACATCTTCGAACTCCATCTAGGCATTGACTTAATAAACACCTACACCAAGTATGAACATTCTAGCTCAATTAGAAGAAAAGTTATTGTGTCCGAAAAAGTGTGACGGACAGATAGACAGGCGGACGAACCCATTTTAATAGTCCCCTGCTTTCTTCGAAAGGCGGGGGACAAATATGTACATTTATAATATATAATGTTAAAGCGAGAATTTCATATTTTCTAAGAAAGTCAAAACATAATTATTTCTATGTCTTTGGCTCAATAGGTTATCAACTCACTATTATACGACCATGGGCATTATTTTCCACTCTTAAAAATCATTGACACAGGAAATAACACAATTACCTCCCTTGTTTTCCTATTGCCTCCATGCATTAGCTACCTTCAAACATTGGAATTTGAAGTTGAAAATGATATTTTTGCCAATTTCTCAGCTGGCAATAGTGAATTATAGGATTAATAGGATTATTCTTTAACAAGGTAGGACGGTTTATGGATACCATCTATTTTAAGGCTTTATTTTAATAAATTTTAAAAATATAACTTAAAAATATGAAATTGTAGCTTTAAAATGCTCTTGATTCATTAAACACTAAATATACTTTAATGGTCGAGATCTAGACATTAAGTAATACATGATTCTACATTAGATTGAAGACCATTAAAAAAACTTAAAATACAGATACCATCATTTTAATGAAATTTTGACCAGTTTCCAATATTCCATCTAGTATAAAATAATGTACGACAAGATCCAAGCATGACGTCACACCTGTTATTCTATTTTTTTTAATGTCTCATAATGCAATTGAAATCAGATTTGAATTGATTGAGTGTTGACTTCTGAAGAGATTTGAAGGTAGTTTATAGTCTACACTGTGTCTGTGAATGAATATGTTATTTTGTTACTACTACTATACATCTGATTCCTTGACAAGAGACCTATCTTATCAAGAAATCAAAAGTATTTTATGGAATTTAATTTTAATCTTATAAAAGTCAGAAAACAATGACACCAGATATTTGAATCAAGTACATTAAATGACTGCACTTACCCCCCTTGACCATATGAAGCTAACACAATGCTTGGACTAGAATAGGCACTACTAGTAACCCATGTACAATGTACAGCAAATAACATTAACATCATTAACATGGCTATAACAATCACACTTTTAATATTAACACCTAATGTATCATCATCTTTAGGTTTATTTTCACTAATTTTCTTTGCTTTACCAACCTGTAATACAATATAACAATATTTATGTTCTATTTCTCTTAAACAAATATCAACAGAACCACAGATCTTTTATGTAAAGATAAGTTGCCAGGCAACGAAACATACGCCCGCAGCAGCTAAATTGTCCGAGCAGTCGACAAGGATTGTTGCATATTTATTCTTTTGTAGGTATTTGGGAGCAAGTACATGACAATTTCATACAGATCAGAATATAATTTTCGTCGTTTGAGTGTTCACAACATGGGTTCCATGTTGGCCATATATGCCAGTCAAGACCGAAGGTTACGGAACATGACTGGAACTAGATCTGACCCATTTATCATTTTGCACCTCAGAAAAATAGTGTATTTTTCAAACCCCAATTTTCCAATATAGCTACGATCGATCTCCACTATGTAACAATAAAATTCGGGGACATCTCACTGTGCCACCTGCTATTGTTCTCATGGGGGGGGGGGAGGGATTAATCAAGCTCCGCTTTCTTAAACTACAAGGTTTAAACTAATTAACAACTTTATTCACAATAAATTACATAAAAGTAACAACAAATACATGTATCAAACATAAATCATAACCCTACTAAATGTGATATGGCGTCAGTATATTCAATTGCACTTTTTACTCCATTTAACAGTTCGATTTTTAGATCATTAATAGATTCTTCTACTCTTATATATTTTCGCCTTTTAGGAGGCAATTGTCCCCCGTTATCCAATTGAACTATTGTATTTTCAGGAGAAGTCTGCTCTTTCGACACAATGTTAATAAATTTAAATATATTTGGAAATGGAAGGAATTGGCTGACAAGTATTTCAAGTTTGGCGTTCATTGAGGTAATAAACTCTTGTACTCTAATAGCATTCTCTTCGGATGGATGGTTGTGGTTCTGACTGTAGCTTCTTATCATATATTTGATTGATTTATGAGTACTGTCTGAATGAAAGGTAGGTGAATAATATTTAAGATACGCATTAACCGAGGACAGGTGAACTTAACTTATATATTTTAATCATTAAACCTAAAATTCTACAGCCTATACAGAACAATGCACGCGTATAGAAGCCACCACACAATCTCATGACTTATGTTATAGAATTGTATACATAGTTGTCAACAGAAATGAAATGAAATGGGGTTTAACGTCCTACTGTTCTGCTCCTAAACTGGGCTAATGAAGACGGGCATACGCCATACAGTGTGCTATGAGCGGAATTTTGCCTGGGCAGCGGCGCTACGGCCTACTCTTATATCGAATTCCAACTGCCAAGGGATCTTTTACGTGCTCGCCAATGTGTACACGGGACCTCGGTTTTTCGTCCCATCCTAACGACTAGACAGCTGTCCTTGTCACTGACAAGGAGAAACCACGCCGAAAAAACTTTCTCGGCCAATGCAGGGATCGAACACCCGACCTCCAGGCTAGCGAGCCAGCGTCTTACCCACTTAGCCATGTGATGCCCAGTTGTCAACAGATTTTAGGAAGTGTTGTGTTGATAATTAATGATGAATGTCACAGTGAGGCTGATGTCCCCCGTCAAAATCCCAAAATCAATAGATGCCACATTAATTAATAGCACCCGTGTGGATATTTTCCAGTTTCAATTCCATTGGTATGGAAAGTAAATGCTTTAAACTAGGCGTGAATAATTCAGTGAACAATGAATTTCTTTTTCCAGAACACTGAAATACTCGTCAATGTTACAGAATTTTTCAGTTGTTGAAAAATATTTGGTGTTAAAAAGTAAAGACGTGTGGGAGCTTGGAAGGAAATTTCCCTTCGATATAAGAGTGGGAATATGAGTCACGTGATGTTAACACAGTTGACCCAGCGAAAGACATGAAAACAAGCCAACAGTGAGGCTGATGTCCCCCGCAGAAATCCCAAAATAAATAGATGACACATATTAATTAATCGCACATTTTTTTTTTCAAAAAGTATCAAGCAATCAAACTCATTATCAACTATACATTAAGTTTCATCACTCTCTCTAGAATCAAAGTTATCTTGTCCCAAAGCATCGACCAATGAAATTGCTTAGCTCTGCTTAGCTTTCTCTGCTTAGCTTTAGCTCGAAATGTTAATCATTGAACTCAGTCAAGACATTCACCTAATGAACATCTACATGAAGTTTAAACATTCTTCCTCAATTAAAAGCAGAGTTTTTATGTTCCAAAGTCTTGACCAATCAAAATGCTTATCGCTCGTTAGCCTATGCAGAAAATTCTCATCATCAAACTTAGTCATGGCAATGATATAATGAATCTATACTCGGAGTTTCATCACTCTCACTTAATTAAAACCAAAGTTATCGTTCCCCAAAGCATCAACCAATCAGATTGCTTATCTCTGTTTACCTTTTAAAGCAAACAATGTTTATCATCAAACTCAATCAAGGCATTGACCTAATAAACACCTACACCATGTTTGAACATTCTAGCTCAATTAGAGAAGGAGAGTTATTGTGTTCCAAAGCATCAGCCAATCAAATTGCTTATCTCTCTGCTTACCCTGAGCAGAACATGCTCATTATCAAACTTAGTCAAGGTATTGATGTAATGAAACTATACACCAAGTTTCATCACTCTCACTTAATTATAACTATAGTTTTCATGTTACAAAACATCAACCAATCAAACTACTTATCTCTGCTTACCCTAAGCAGAAAATGCTCATTTTCGAACTCCATCAAGACATTGACCTAATAAACACCTACACCTACAGACAGACGGATCAACCCATTTTAATAGTCCCCTGACAATAAAAGTTAATTGTTTGGTGGGAATCTTATCAATGACGTGAAAAGGTCCATTGTTAGTTGTCATACGCTATTTGAACACCCACGTATTGTCCACGTGTCATAAGAATTTTCTAGAAAAAAATGGGTTTACCCCTATTGCGGTCACACACGGTGTAAACAAGATTAATATGATCTTCGAAAAAAGAGCAATCAGATATGAAGTACTGTTCTTCGAATCCAACCAACAGTGGTATTAAATAAAAACAGCGTAGAAATTACGTAAATCCACAAATGCATTAGAATGTTTTTTTACAGTGGTATTACGGCCTTGCAGACATTGTAGAAATAAACCAGTGATTGTCAGGTAGGATACGCCCACATTTTCCAAGAGTTGGATAAAGAATTGTACAATTTTTTGTACAATCAGGGGCAATAATCCAGAAAATTATGGCCTGAAATGTGCAAATATCAAATGGGACTGAGATCTTTTGGATATTAAGTTACGTTTTAAGTTTCATCAAAATCGGATAAAAATTGTGACCTCCAGAGGGTCCACAACCTTCGTATTAAACGGTTTTTAAAATCGGAAAAAAATTGTGACCTCTAGAGAATATGCAAGCTAAACATGCAATTTTTCGAACAATCAGGGTCCATAATCTAGGAAGTTAAGTTCAGGTATCCGTGATTATCAAAAGGAACCAAGATCTTAGTGTGTAATACTAATGATATATTCACACGTTTTATTTCAATTGGATAAAAATTGTGACCTCTACAGGGACCACAAGCTAAAAACGTGATTTTTTGTTCAATCAAGGGCCATAATTCAGGAAGTTATGATCCGATATGCGCGAATATCGAAAGGAACCAATATCTTTGGGTTATAAACATATATTTCAAGTTTCATCGAAATCGGATCAAAATTGTGACCTCTAGAGGGTCCACAACCTTGATTTATCAGATGTTTTCACAGATAAAAATTATGACCTCTATGGGGACCACAAGCTCAAAAGCCGATTTTTCGTACAATCAAGGGCCATAATTCAGAGAGTTACAGTCTGATATGCGCGAATATCAAAAGGAACCAAGATCTTTGGGTTATAAACATGCATTTCAAGTTTCAACAAAATCGGATAAAAATTGTGAACTCTATAGGGTCCACAACCTTGATATATAATAATAATAATATAATGAATTTATAAAGCGCCTGCATTCCAGTAAAAATTACTGCTCCGCGGCACTATTACATTTTGTAAAAATGGTAGATGCAGAATACATAAAAATGAATAGTACATATAATCATAGAAATTTTAAGAAATTTGAAGTTATTAAAATGACAGCGGATTGCGAGTTTTTTATGTGTTCGGTTAGAGAATTCCATAACTTTGGTGCAGCATAAGCAAAAGATCTCTGACCGTATAACTTTGGTTTTTGGTTGTACCAGTAAATTGTTATTCTGGGATCTTAGAGTTCTAGTTGGAGTGTATCGATGGAGTAGAGATTGAAGATAGTGTGGAGAGTCTTCAGAATGGAGAGCCAGGTTTGTTAAGGAGAGGATTTTAAAGTTGATACGCGATTCAATAGGTAACCAATGTAGATTCTTTAATACTGGAGTAATATTTTCACATTGTTTGGTTCTTGTTACAATACGGGCTGCCTTAATTTAGATCTTCTGTAGCTGATTTATTTGATATGAGAGGAGATTAAACAGAATGGAATTGCAGTAATCAAGACGAGATGTTACAAGTGAATTGACTAACAATTTTGCTGTTTTTAGATCAATAAAGTTTCTAATACGACCGATGTTAAAAAGATGGTAATTAGTTGATTTACATATCATTGAAACATGGTGTTAATAATCAAAGTTACAATCTAACTGTACACCAAGATAACGAACATCATTTTTCCCCCATAGAGCAATATCACCGATATTGATTGGTAGTTTGTCTATTTGCGATCTCCTAAACTTACTTCTGATCGTTAATACCTCTGTTTTTTCGTCGTTTAGTTTAAGAAAGTTGGTGGACATCCACTTTTTTATTGACTGAATGCAGAGTTGTAAATTATGAGTACCTTGTTTAAATGCAATATAGAGTTGTGAATCATCGGCATATAGATGATAATCAATACCAAATTCTTTGATCAAGTCTCCCAGAGGTGAAGTATAGGCTGTGAAAAGGAGAGGACCGAGTACAGAACCTTGTGGAACACCGTAACATAAATTCACAGGTTTTGATTTTTGATTATTGATTTTTACGGATTGTGTTCTTCGACTTAGGTAAGATTTGAACCATTCTAATGCCAAACCCCTGATACCAAATCTGTCATGAAGTCGTTTAATAAGTACATCCTGATCAATAGTGTCAAATGCAGCACTAAGATCTAATAGAACAAGTTTCACAACATTTTTATCATCCAGTTTTAAGAGAATGTCATTACAAACACAGACCAAGGCCGCTTCTGTGCTGTGTAAACTTTTATAGGCTGACTGAAAACTATCATTTAAATTATTGCGTTTTAGCTTTTGTTTAAATTTTATAGAAACAACTTTCTCAATCAATTTGGAGGCAAACGATAAATTAGACACAGGTCTATAGTTTTTAAGAATATTTTTGTCAAGATTCGATTTTTTCAATAATGGCCTAACTTCAGCTTCTTTTAAGACTGATATACCATATTTTTACACTATTTGAAAATTGTCTGTCAATTTTGGGCCGATTTTCACGAAATTCGAACAACCTACCTTAGGGTGTAACGGTGATATAAAAATACGTTTTTTTAAATCGGATAAAAATTATGACCTCTATAGGGTCCACAAGCTAAAAACGCGATTTTTCGTACAATCAGGGGCCATAATTCAGGAAGTTACGGTCCGATATGCGCGAATATTGAAAGGAACCGAGATCTTTGGGTTATAAACTTACATTTCAATTTTCAACAAAATCGGATAAAAATTGTGACCTCTATAGGGTCCACAACCTTGATGTACCATATTTTTACGCTATTTGAGAACGAACGGCGGCCATTTTGTCTGTCAATTTTGGGCCGATTTTCGAAATTCGAACTCAACCTTTCTTAGGGTGTAACGGTGATATAATAATACAGTTTTTTAAATCGGATAAAAATTATGACCTCTATAGGGTCCACAAGCTAAAAACGCGATTTTTCGTACAATCAGGGGCCATAATTCAGGAAGTTACAGTCCGATATGCGCGAATATCGAAAGGAACCGAGATCTTTGGGTTATAAACTTACATTTCAAGTTTCAAAAAAATCGGATAAAAATTGTGACCTCTATTGGGTCCACAAGCTAAAAACGTGATTTTTCGTACAATCGGGGGCCATAATCCATGAAGTTTCGATCCGATACATGCCAATATCGAAAGCAGCCGAGATCTTTTGGGGATAAACCTATATTTCAAGTTTCGTCAAAATCGGATAAGAATTGTGACCTGTAGAGAGTCCACAAACAATTGTGGATGGACGGACAGGGGCGGCGGCATAATACGTCCACATGAAAATGTGGGCGTATAAAAACCGAGGTCCTGTGTACAAATTGGCGTGCACGTAAAAGATCCCTTGGCAGTTGGAATTCGATATAAGAGTAGGCTGTAACGCCGCTGCTGGGGCAAAATTTCCCTCATAGCACACTGTATGGTGTATGCCTGTCTTCATTAGCCCAGTTTAGGAGCAAAACAGTAGGACGTTAAACACCATTTCATTTCATTTTCATATCTCTGCTTACCCTAAGCAGAAAATGCTCATCTTCAACTCCATCAAGGCATTGACCTAATAAACACCTACACCAAGTTTGAACATTCTAGCTCAATTAGAAAGAGAGTTATTGTGTCCCAAAAAGTGTGACGGACAGGCGGACGGACGGACAGACAGACAGACGGACGAACCCATTTTAATAGTCCCTTGCTTTCTTCGAAAGGCGGGGGACAATAAAAATAAAGAGAGGAATCCAAAACCAGTTGAACAAGCCAACAGTGAGGCTGATGTCCCCGCCAAGATCCAAAAATAAATAGATGACACATATTAATTAATTGCACAATTATCTTTTTCAAAAGTATTGAGCAATCAAACTGATTATCTATACTTAGTCTAGGTATAAAATGTTCACGATCAAACTCAGTCAAGGTTTTGAAGTACCTGGTTAAATGTTAATCATTGAACTCAAGTCATTCACCTAATGAACATCTACATCAAGTTTAATTAAACATTCTTCCTCAATTAAAAGCAGAGTTATGTTCCAAAGTCTCGACAAATCAAATTGCTTATCGGTCCTTAGCCTAAGCAGAAAATTCTCATCATCGAACTTAGTCAAGGTAATGATATAATGAATCTATACTCAAGAGTTTCATCACTCTCACTTAAACATGCAATATCTAAGAGCTAAATCTGCCTATTGCAGGTCTTTCTTTCGGCCTAAAATGTTATCTAAATTATTTATTGGACATTAACTTATCCAGACCATAATCAACTCTCGATGCCATCGTTAGCCTGCAATATTTACTGGATTTGAATACATTTTGTGATGGATAATTGAACGTAAAAATGGATAATTGAGAATTTGTCATCATACCAACATAAGTAATGAACACCGAGACCAGCCTAAAATTCAATGGCTAATATCTTGGTTCAGAGTGCAGCAATTTGACTCAAATTTTCAGCATAATTTGTTTGTATTATTATATTTTAACTAATATAGCAAGAACTGTCAGCACTTTATCGAATCTTACCTAATGCCCCTTTAATTAGAAATAAAGTGATTGTGTCCCAAAGCATTAACCAATCAAATTGCTAATATCTGTTTACCCTATGCAGAAAATGCTCATCTTCAAACTCCATTAAGGTATTCACATAATGAAAATCTACACCAAGTTTGAACATTGTACTTGAATTAGAAGGAGAGTTATTTGTGTTTCAAAGTCTCGACCAATCAAATTGCTTATTGCTCTTACCCTGAGCAGAAAATGCTCATTATCAAACTTAGTCAAGTCAAGGTACTCATGTAATGAAACTAAACCTCAAGTTTCATTACTCTCAATTAATTCGAACTACATCAAAGCATTCACCTAATAAACACCTACACCAGGTTTGAACATTCTAGCTCAATTAAAAGGAGAGTAATAGTGTCCCAAAAAGTGTGACGGACAGACAGACGCATTTCAATAGTCCCCTGATTTCTTCGAAAGGCAGGGGACAATGACATAAACTTTGATGGGATCCAAATCATAATAAATTTGATATGGTGTAGTAGGAGTGGTTAAAAACAAAGCCATGGGTATCACGAAACCATCTTTTATTGCATCTAACGTTTTATAAGTGTAAAACCTTACTTCCTCAGCGAACACAACTACACATATTTGTGATACCCATGACTTTGTTTTTAACCACATTTCCATGTGGGCATATATAAAACTCATCACAGATGATACACAGCTATAAATGAATTCTTGAATATTTATACATGTAATAGGAACCATATACACTTCCACCCATCATTCAGTGAAATGGTTTGGAATTCCTATGTTAAGTCAAAGCAATATAGCACATATATGTATAACACTGTTTTATTTACAGTATACACATAAAAGTGCATAATGATTTACAGTTTATACCTAAATATTTATATCATAAACCTACTTTATCATACAGTCTTTCATTTTTATTTTCTTGATCCTTCTCACAGCTACGGTGATTTGTTTTGGGTGTGTCATCTTTTAAATATATTTCCATTGTTTTAGAGAAAGCGATAGCTGCTAGAACACATACTATAGGTGTCAGAGTTAGCATTAGACGGACCATTACCCCAGCAAAATAACTGGCAAATATGGCATATAAAATAACTGAAAAATATTATTTTAAAAAATCAACATTATTTCATGTAATAGTTAGGTTATCTTATTACTGGTGGTTTTAATGATAACAAATGTTTTTATAAGTAAAATATCCACCAGTACAGATTGTACTAGCAATAATACTGACAAACCAAACTGTTTATCAATTAATATGTTATTTTGTAACCAACATGCAATAAATGACAGTTGAATTGTTGCAATCGTTTTGTCTTCTTATAAAGCTTTGAATGTATCTCAATAAAAGACTGAATGCTGCTGAAGCTTTGTCATCAATTTTTATTTTCTTTGACTTGTAAACATATGTAGGCAGTGATGGGATTTCGCCTGTTTATTCCGGACATGTCCAACGCTATTTTCCGAACGTCCAAAATTGTCCGACCAGGAATAAGCCCAATCGGACATCGAGATATGGTGAATAATATTCAAAATTCCAAAATTAATATAGTGTACTGAGTGTATAACTACCACTCAACCCGATTATCGTTAATAATAGGCTGGATTGATTAGGTAATTAAGCGATCAACGTATTTATTGTGTTATACCGTCTATACACCTACCAGATTATCGTTAATAATAGGCTGAATTGATTAGGTAATTAAGAGATCAACGTATTTACCGTGTTATACCGTCTATACACCTACCTTGATTAACTGCTCAATCTACCATAATTGACTGACTTAATCTTTTATCGGACAATTCATCAATCTAATCTTAAACAGAAGGCATTGTTTTGCCTTCGTCGGACTATTCATCAATCCAATAAGAGTGGTTATAATTCATTTTAATCTACGTGTTTACCTCATGGTTTCTACATTGATTTGTTTGGAAATTTTAATCACAGCATGTACCAACCGACAGCATAAGCTAGTCTTAGATGTCACATATCGTGTCGTAAGAGTATATAGCACCCCAAATCAATGAACAGTCATTTTGTCTGCGATATCTTTACGTCTTTTAAGATTCCATAAAGAAATTCTCATCAACAGTGAAACTTTTTCGCGTTCCCGATTGCCGAACGAAAATCGCTTACAAGGCAAAGCTTACGATGAAGCTATGTGCTATGAGTCACGTACGCCATACGCTGAAGGAAGTTATGCCTTTTTACAAGTACGTACGGATCGGCAAGCTTTCATTCTATTGTATTACGAAAACCCGTTAATTTTATAGGAATATTACTGGCATATGCTGAAGGAAGCTATGCCTTTTTACAAGTAGGTACGGATAGGCAAGCTTTCATTCAATCGTATTATGAAAACCCGTAATTTTATAGGAATAATACTGGTATAAATTTGAATACCATACGGGAACTAAATATGAAAAATAGCGAGGTGTTCCTATTTTTATTACGCACGGATTTGAGTATTTTGTAGACATTTTATAAAGAAGAAAACGATTCTTATTCAGAAAGTTCTGCATTCATTTGCTGCCGTATAAACGAAGACAAGTAATTTTGTAGGAATATTAGGCCTACTATTGTGAATTTGATGCTGAAGCAGGATCGACAGGCTTTCATTCAATGTATTACGAAAATGAGTTATTTTGTAGTATTGTTACTGACATAAATTTGAATACCGTACAGGAATTAAATATGAAAAATAGCGAGGTTCACCTATTTTTATTACGTACAGGATTTGAATATTTTGTTGACACATGATTTTGAATTGTGGTATGAATTCGCCTGCTTAAATAACGCTAAGAGTTATGTCCCTTTATCTTCGGTAAAATGTTCGACAAGAAAAATTTTGAAATCCCATCACTGTATGTAGGTATCATAGTCTCATATCGTGTGGCAATAGGATGTTAAAACTCCATTTCATTTTTTATGTGTGGATGTTGAACCATGTACCTCTTTTGTGATATGTGGAAAATATTATTATACAATGGTAGGTAACAAACAGCTAGTATAGGCATACTATTATACTAATTTTAATCATATTATTTTGCCTAATGTTTTATTGTATACCTGTGACCACATCTCCAACTTTACCTGAGCAATAAGGCTCCCTCCCAAACACAGAATTGAACCCAGGAAATGTTCTCAAAACGCAACCTAATTTCTGAGATGGTAATGTTTCTCCGTGATTTTCATGTAACTCATGCTGCACGTGCTGTTCACCGGGACCAGACCTATAAAATGCACCTCCATACCTGGTTAAATCATTCACACTTCAACATCAGCAGCATGCCACGAGTCACAACAGCTCAGAGGAACCAGGTGCTTGGAAGACTCGACGCTGGCCACACTACATAAGCAGGGCTCTATAAAAGTTGAGTGTGCCTGCGCACACACTTGAAAATGTGCCTGCGGGGTCATACCGAAACACAGGGATGTAGCGAGGATTTGGTGAGTGGTGTTAAAATATATCTGGCAAGCGGAGCGAGGCAAAAAATTTTTGGGAGGGGGGCGTGGTCTTTTATGAAAATTAAACCCTTCTTGGTGTATTTTCAGAGCATCTGCTGCCTTTTGTATTTGGTTCAGTGCAAATCAAATTTCCAATTATATATTCAAATTTTACCAAATTCACTTAATTTTCATCAATGATACAGGGATCTAAAAACTTTTTGACACCACCCGACCGAGCATAAAATTGTCCCGCCCCACTCTGTTTCTCTGGATAGATAAGTTGAGGACCTTTTGGCATTTGTTGTTTTGTTGGGTTTTTTTTTCAAATATTACTTTATTACTTTGAGATTAAAAATTATTAAAACGGTGTTTGTGTTTTATTTGAGTACAACGAATTATGACAACAGGTAGATATTGATAATTAAAACACGTTGTATTATTTGACTTGTTTGTAAAGTTGTTGTACGTGTCTCACGAATATTTTTATTATTACGGTGGAATGAGAATCAGGTCAGGCAGAAACTGAGAAAGCTCTCATCGTCCTCCTAGTTCTACTCTCGGGCCGTAGCAAATCCATGGTCAACACAGGTAAGAAATAAAATAAGATCATCGTGAAAATTTGCAGGCACGTGTTGGACAATTACGACATTCAAACCTTTAACATTGGAGTGCCGTAAATTGGTCTGGGTGACCTATTTACGGCAAATAAACAAATATAAAGACCGTAGAATAATTGTAAAATGAATAGACCTAGGCCTACACATCTTTTAAGTATAAATAAACAAAATACCAATACATCTTTCTTTAAACTAATTTGGGATGATAGGGTCTACTACGGCACACAAAAATAAATTATGCCGTGACAGACATGGTTTGCGTACGTCGGCTTTTACCATGGCTTTGCCGTTTAATTGCCGTGGTAAATTTCGAGCGCCGAGTTTGTGTACAGAGAAGGACGAAGGGGTTTAAATACGACTGGGCCTTTTTCAATTTTTCTTTGTGCTGGGCGGCAAAAAATAGTGCCGGGTGCAGGCGCCGCCCGGCGTGGCTACATCTTTAAAAATGTGCCTGCAAAAAAAAATTTTCAAGCAAATGTGCCTGCGCACGCCGTGCGCGGAAATATCGATGCCTGTACATAAGCCATCGCCAATCACTTCCAGGTCAATGTTCGGACCATATGTAGGTTTCAGCAATGCTTTCGGGCCACCAACACCACAAATGATTGCCCCGAACTGGTAGACCAAGGGTTACCACAAGGGAACAAGACTGCCATGTTGTGCGACAGCACGGGCAGAATCCCTTCACAGGCATCTGAGACAGTGGGAACACAGGGAAGACCCATCAGTAACGATATAATGCGCCGATGTCGCAACAGAGAGAACATCCATTGCCGTAGACTGATCCTCACCACTCGCCATCGATGAGAACGGCTACAGTTTGCCCAACAACACCAGAACTGGCGACACAGGCAATGGAGAACTGTTCTGTTCACAGATGAGAGTTGGTATTGCATATCAACTGCAGAACCAGAATATGGCGTTGACATGGCCAGCATCATTCTGACCAATGTGTCATGGAAAGAGACTCATGGGGAGGTCCAAGCATAATGGTTTGGGGCGGAATCGGCCTGAACCAGAGCGTGGGTCCTGCATATTCCTGAAGCAATGGCCAGGGAAATCCCACTCTGGCCATTGCTGGATCGGCTTCTGATACTTGAGCTTTTGAGGGAGTTTGTCTATTTTTCCTGTTCAATCAAATCTATCCCAAGTACAGCAACATGGCAGCCCTTCGTTTAATCTGGGTCTTCAGTAAAACTTTGGACAGTGATTTAAGGTATTAAAAACAGTTTTCGGTTTGATAGCCTCGTTTGTCACGCAATTAGTTTTTCTGCAATATTTTGCAATGCAGTGGTTAATTGAGCATAATAAAATCGCGAGTCATGACGTAACGTTATGTCAACATATTTGGTCCAATTTGGAGCTCTGTTTTAATCTGTGGTGTTCCAAAATCTTGGTCCAGGGAGAGGAGACGGCATAACAGCAGTGCGCTACATCGATCAAGCTCTCAGACCCCAAGTCATACCACATTTCACATGTCATCAAAACAACGTTTCTCAGCATGACAACACCCGTGCCCACACTGCCAGAGTTACTCTCTGATTTTGAAATCGTACCGACGTTTTTTTTTTGCTGTTTGGTATATTATTTCACACTGTGAATATATTACTGATTTAACAAAACATTCCTTCCCTAAATAAAGATTTATAGACATCCACTTACCAAATACTCTTTCATCATTGACATGTTTAACACAGTACCATACACCGGCAGGAAAAACACAAATTAAAATATGAAGATCAAAGAAGAAAGAAACCCAGGTAGTGGGCTGATGTTCCGAGACAGAAGCTATAATAGGAATGTGAATTTTGGCATAACCAGTGTCCCATAAAGAATAAAATCTACCACTCCATGGTGCAATATAACCTGTTGAAATAAAAAGAAAATGACCACAATATTTTGTATTAGAACTCACATTTCTTTTAGACTTGATATCTAGTCATCTAAATGACCTAAGGAAGCGCACATGACATATACCAAGTAAAATTAAAATCCAGTGAACACAATCTACTTCGATAATTTTTAAGATTTTCATACTCCCTTCATCAGTATGCCTTAACCCTGACAAACAGAAAACGGGCTTGATAAATATTTATAAGGATGTAAATGTAAGATTCCTAACCGCTTACTTACTGTTAAGATAGGTTGCCAGGCAACAAAACATACACCCACAGCAGCTAAATCGTCCGAGCGGTCATCAAGGGTTGTCACATATTTATTCCTTTGTAGGTAATTGGGGGCCTTTACAAGACAGTTCCATACAGATCAGATTATAAATTTTGTCGTTTGAGGGTTTACAAGGTTCTACAAACTGAAACAAGGGTCTCAACTCTGGAAGTAATCTACAGAAATTGTTGAAATTTGACAGGCTTTTTCGTTTTACTAATTTCAATAATGCATATAAATTTCATACAGATCACATGATCACTTTTGTCATTCAATTGTTCACAATCACCATGACTCTAGAAATTATTGACGGAAATTGCTGAAATTCAATAGACCTGTTTCACAAATTTAAATGATGCATATAAATTTCATACATATCAGATGATAACTATCATCAATCGAGCATTAACAAGGTTTAACAAAGAGAAACAAGGGCAATAACTCTAGAAGTAATTATTGTAAATTGCTGAAATTCAATAGTTTTTTTCGTTTCACTAATTTAAATCATGCACATAAATTTCACAAAGATCGGGTTATAACTTTTTGCGTTAGAGCGTTCACAAGGATCAATAAAGTGAAACAAGGGCCATAACTCTAGACGTAATAAACAGAAATTGCTGAAATTTAAAAGGCTTCTCCGTTTCACTAATCTAAATAATGCATATAAATTTCACAAAGATCGAATGATAACTTTTGGAGTTAGAGCGTTCACAAGGTTCAACAAAGTGAAACAAGGGCCATAACTCTAGACGTAATAAACAGAAATTGTTGAAATTCAATAGGCTTCTTCGTTTTACTAACTTAAATATTGCATATAAATTACACAAAGATCGTATGTTAACTTTTGGCATTAGAGCGTTCACATGGTTCAACAAAGTGAAACAAGGGCCATAACTCTAGATGTAATAAACAGAAATTATTGAAATTAAATAGGCTTCTTCATCTCACTAACATTAACAGCATATATCAATTTTAAAACAATTGGATGATAACTTTTGGCGTTAGAGCGTTCGGAAGAAATTGTGTACGACAGACGGACGGACGGACCGACAGACGGACGGACGGGGTGACGGCAATATACGTCCACATTTCAATTTAGGCGTATAAAAAACCCAACTGCTTTACCAATTTATTCACAGTAGGTGGAAACGGCAATTTTGCGATTATGATTATACATTTGATTTTATTAGCTATTCAAGTACAGGCAGGGCAGGGTTGTAAAAATCCACTAGCCCGGCGCTACCAAAAATAACTTACGGGCTAGTGATCTATTTAGCCGTACTAGTCCTGGGCTAGTGCCCTTTCACCGGTTTGTGAATTAAACTAGTGACGATATAGATAAATAAGCTGTAAAACATCCCACATTTATTTCTCAAATTCCAAGGAAAACTCAATCATAACAATAGATTTTCTGTAGTAAAACTTAGAGCGTATGGACATTTTTTGTACCCCTTCTATTCATTCATTCTTGACATTTCATTTCTTCATCTTGCACGCTTGGACAGGTCAGTATAAACCAGTTGAAATCAGGTTGATTTGAAAGCAAAAGACTCACTTATACTTTATATTAGATTAGTTCTGACATAAATATTTGAAAGCATACTTTTGTATTTTTAAATACAAGATAATTTTGATTATTTAACATGTCAGGTATTTCCAAAGAATTTACTACACGTGTTCATTACACACACACCATGATGAATGGTTCCAGTGACCCGTGTGTCGTCAACTTTGAACCCATCGGCACCAGCATGGCACTCGAGTGATAATATAAACAATTTTACTATCCTGTCTATTTTAATATTTTATCAGCACATCAAACTGATTTGTTTCATTTTTAGACTCTTTATAGAGTGACCAGGTAAATAAATACGGTAAAACAATTAATTTGTCAATCAGTCGAGGCTATCTTGTGCTTTGCAGTAAGTGCTAATAATAACGTAACATATACAAATCTTCGAGCGGGAATTAAACGACGTTAATTTACCGTGATATATTATAAATGACATGTGCTATATGAAGTAATTGTATGGTCTTTAGTGAAAGAAAAGATTGTTGTGGCTACCATTCCTGGTTTTGAAGGTCAGATATGATATGAAAACGAATATTGCTGAAATTCAATAGATGTCGGTTTCACAAATTTAAATGATGCATATAAATTTCATACATATCGGATGATAACTTTCAACAATCGAGCATTAACAAGGTTGAACAAAGTTAAACAAGGGCAATAACTCTAGAAGTAATAAACGAAAATTGCTGAAATTCAATAGGATTCTTCTCTTTACTAATTTAAATGACACATGTAAATTTCATACAGATCGGCAGATAACTTTTGATGTTAGAGCATTCACAAAGTTCAATAAAGTGAAACAAGGGCCATAACTCTAGACGTAATAAACAGAAAATTGCTGAAATTCAAAACGCTTCTTCGTTTCACTTATTTAAATAATGCATATAAATTTCAGAAAGATCAGATGATAACTTTTGGTGTTAGAGTGTTCACAAGGTTAAACAAAGTGAAACAAGGGCCATAATGCGTATAAATTTCTGAAAGATAGGATGATAACTTTTGTTCACAAGGTTAAACAAAGTGAAACACGGGCTATAACTCTAGAAGTCATTAACAGAAATTGCTGAATATCAATAGGCTTCTTTGTTTCCCTAATTTAAATATTGCATATTAATTTCACAAAGATCGGATGTTAACTTTTGGCATTAGAGCGTTCAGAAGGTTCAACAAAGCGAAACAAGGGCCATAACTCTAGACGTAATAAACAGAAATAATTGAAATTAAATAGGCTTCTTTATCTCACTAATGTAAACAACATATATCAATTTTAAAACAAGAAATTGTGGACGATGGACGGCGGACCGGGGCGATGGCAATATATGTCCACATTTCTATGTGGGCGTATAGCAATATAGGTCCACATTTCCATGTGGGCGTATAAAAATTATATCACTAAGAACTAAGTAATGGTTGATCTGTGCATGGAGGCTATAGAAATCTGTCTAGGGTGTTATCTGTACGTCTATCGAAAGAAAATTAATTTCACGATTATTACTCAGCATTACCGTGTTACAATTGTAAATAAGGTGATTAAATTAGTAAGGGTGAGAAATTGACGTTAGAGGTTAATAACTGTGCTATGGTGCATTTTCTGTAGAGGTGTGTTAATTAACTGATGGGTAAAAAATGAATGTCAAAGGTGTATATTATTTAAAGATACATTATGGGAGATTTTTATAACGAGTTAGCCATTCTTGCTATAACAGTTCAAAAATAGATGATGAAAGAAGAATATATTGAAAATTTCAGTCAAATTTGATTGACAGGCGTTAACTCCCCCTACATAATCTCTGCTGTCTTTTGTCTGCTGTCATCATATCCGAATTTGTGTTTTACCTTTTTGGATTTCTATAACAATTGGACAAAATGAGTTTGAATTTTGTGAAAATCGGCCCAAAACTGACAGACAAAATGGCCGCCCCTTGTTCTCAAATAGCGTAAAAATATGATATATCAAGGTTGTGGACCCTATAGAGGTCACAATTTTTATCTGATTGATATTGATTTTTATTGATATTATTAAGACAGAAGATCACACGGTCTACAGGAATTGTATAATTTGTCATTATCTGTGTTTAGTTTATTGCACTTTAAACAGTTTTGATGTCATTTTGTCAAAATCAGATAAAAACTGTGACCTGTAGAGTGTGCACAAACAAATTGTGGACGGACGGAGGGCAGGGGCGTAAAATTTTTTTTTAATCCACTAGCCCAGGGCTAGTAGTCTACTGTCAGGCACTAGCCCGGCATTAATATCCACTAGTCCATAGTTCGACAAGGTACAAGATTTAATCTTCAATATTTGGGCATATGTTTTGTTGCCTGCCAACCTATCGTTTTTAATAAAGATCGTAGACTCGATTGCCTAATAATTAAGGATGTATATGGCTACTCAGTCAACAGGTCACGGTTAGGTTGCACTGGTGAAATGGTTCAAAAAACTACAAACCGATATTCGTTTTCATATCATATCTGACCTTCAAAACCAGGAATAGTAGCCACAACAATGTTTTCTTTCACTAAAGACCATATAAATACTTCGTATAGCACATGTCATTTGTAATATATCATGGTAAATTAACGTCCTTTAATTCCCACTGGAAGATTTGTATACGTTATGTTATTATTAGCACTTACTGCAAAGCACGAGACAGCCTCCACTGATTGACAAATTAATTGTTTTACCGTATTTATTTACCTGGTCACTCTATAAAGAGTCTCAAAATGAAACAAATCAGTTTGATGTACTGATATAATATTAAAATAGACAGGATAGTAAAATTGTTTATATTATCCCTCAGAGTGCCATGCTGTGTGCCGATGACACACAGGTCACTGGAACCATTCAGCATGGCATGTGCGTAACAAACACGGGTAGTAAATTCTTTGGAAATATCTGACATGTTAAATATTAAAAATTATCTTGTATTTAAAAATACAAAGGTATGCTTTCAACTGGTTTATAAGTGACCGGTCAAAGCGTGCAAGATGGAGAAATGAAATGTCAAGAATGAATGAATAGAAGGGGTACAAAAAATGTCCATAGGTCTCTAAGTTTTACTACAGAAAATCTATTGTTATGATTGAGTTTTCCTTGGAATTTGAGAAATAAATGTGGGATATTTTACAGTTTATTTATCTGTATCGTCACTAGTTTAATTCACAAACCAATGAAAGGGGACTAGCCCAGGACTAGTCCGGCTAAATATATCACTAGCCAGTAAGTTATTTTTGGTAGCCCCAGGCGTCGGGCTAGTGGATTTTTACAACCCTGGACGGGGTTAACGACAATATACGTCCACATGAAAATGTGGGCATATAAAAGTACGGAAAGGCAATGAAATGTCGTCATTTATAAATACCCAGCAGTCAAAGCCCAATTTGAATATCCCTGGGTATATAGAGAGTAAATCCAGCAAAAACTCATTTTTCTACAACCGAAATATATTACTGCTATATAACTAGAAAGATGCGCATTGGCCATTTCACATTCATTAAAATTATAAAGATAGGTTGCCAGGCAACGAAACATACGCCCACAGCAGCTAAGTCGTCCGAGCAGTCAACAAGAGTTGTCGCATATTTTTTCTATTGTCGGTAATGAAACATCTATAATACACTAAAATCTGATTAAGAGTAATAATCAGAAAATCATTAGAATTTGTTCGACTTTTAGTTTTGCCACATGCTAACGTTTAGTATACAAAACATTTAATTTCATGGATTTAGCTGTTCAAGTTGTCAAAATCTATTGAAAATCAATATACTTGTTCATCTCAAGACCTTAAACTCTGTGTATCAATCTAAAGTCAATCAGATGATAACTTTGGTCTCTGGAACATCCACAAGGGCCATAACCAGGGATGGGATTTCGCTCGTATATTCCGGACTTGTCCAACGCTATGTTCTAAACGCCCAAAATTGTCTGACCAGGAATATTCCCAATCGGACATCAAGACATGGTGAATAATATTCAAAATTCCAAAATTAATATAGTGTACTGAGTGTATAACTACCACTCAACCTGATTATTGTTGATAATAGACTGGATTGAATAGGTAATTAAGTGATCAACGTATTTATTGTGATATCCAGTCTATATGTATACACCTACCTTGATTAACTACTTAATCTGCCATGATTGACGACTTAATCCTTTGCCGGACAATTCATCAATCTAATCATAAACAGAAGTCATTGCTTCCCCATAGTCGGACTATTCATCAATCCAATAAAAGTGATTATAATTTTAATCCATGTGTTTACCTCGTTTTTTCTTCATTGTCGGACACATCAATCGCATTGATGTGAGCCGACAACATCTACAAACTAGTCATAGATGTCACATATCGTATGAGTATACAACACCCTAAATCAATGGACAGTCATTTTGTCTGCGATATTTTTTAAGACTCCATATAGAAATTTTCATCCACAGTGGCACTTTCCCGTAATCTCGAGCGCCGCATGAAAATTGCTTAACATATAAGGCAGTGCTTACTATGAAGCTATGTGCTATGAGTCACGTACGCCATACGCTGAAATTAGCTAAGCCTTTTTACGAGTGATTTAACCATCAATGTAATTTTAAAATACTAACTTGTGAAGAAGGGAATAGTGTTTTGTCATAAACACAGGTATTATTATTTCGAACGCCATTCTTTTATAAACTAAGACATGTATTTTTGGAGGAATATTACTGGCTAGCAGGCACGGATAGGCAAACTTTCATTCTATTGTATTACGAAAACATGTAATTTTTTAGGAATATTACTGACATACATTTGAATACCATAACCATACGGGAATTATGCTGCCATATAAACGAAGACACGTAATTTTGAAGGAATATTACGGTTATGAATTTGATGCTGAAGCAGGATTGACAGGCTTTCATTCAATGTATTATGAAAATGAGTTATTTTGTAGTATTGTTACTGACATAAATTTGAATACCGTACGGGAATTAAATGTGAAAAATAGCGAGGTTCACCAATTTTTATTACGTACGTCGTACGGGATTTGAATATTTTGTTGACATGTGATTTTTAATTGTGGTATGAATTGAATACCGTACGGGAATTAAATATGAAAAATAGCGAGGTTCGCCTATTTTCATTACATACAGGATTTGAATATTTTGTCGACATGTGATTTTTAATTGTGGCATGAATTCTTCTGCTTAAATAACGATAACAGTTATGTATGGTGGCTGATTGCTATCATGTCGTGATGTTGTGGTGTCGCCTTTCGTAAGGCGACAACCTGACATCACGACACTACAACATTTTTATGCGACAATACATTTTTACACGACATTACGACATTCTTAACGTTGTGGTGTCGGGTGAAAATGTTGTAGTGTTGGGTTAAAAATGTAGGGTTGTCGGGTTATAATGTTGTGATGTCGGGTTGTTCGCTGGATGACCATCACTTGAATGTAATCACATGCTCGGTATGGGCTAATCCAAGCCTTTGATAAATAAAATGAATTAAAAGTAGTCTATTAGTAACCTATTTCTTTGCTCAAAATAAAATTGCTTTTATCTCTTCTAAAGTATGTAATCACGAATATGCCAGAAAATAACAAGTAGATTTAAAGAGCCATAGAAACCTACTTTCCGGGGATGTATGACACAATAACTTTAACTTCGTATTAAGACACATATTTTGACATTAAACACTCGCCCCACCCCATGGCTCGAAATGTTCGCCTGTTCGTCTGACAGGTAGCAAATAAAACTACCTGTCACTTGCGACAGGTGTACTAAATTTTACTTGATGTTCAGTAAATTGACCACAATACTCACGTCCACGTCACGTACATTTAATTATTTGTTTCTAAATGCAAGAATTAAGCACGGAAATACCCATCCCAAACTTAGGCTGCCTATCTACAGCTAGCACCGGCTGAGAATAGGCCCTAAGCTAATTAACCAACATTTTAATTCCTACATCGACGATTTTAGTCGAAACACTGAGTATGCTTTTAAATTTTTTTAAAAGTATTTATTTCTCTTCTATTGTCATATTGAATGAAATTAAATATGTTTATTTAGCCGCTGTGTGTATGAAAGATGTCAAACTAGTCCTCTAATTATTCAATATGGCGGCGCCCATGAAACATAATTTCACAGAGGCGGTTTTGTTTGCGAAAACAAATTTAGGAGTATCTAACCTTGTTTTGAAAGATAAACAGATTGAAACTCTCAAGACAGTTTACAATGGTAAAGAATTTATTGCAATATTACCCATAGCACATATTATATATTGCTTTTACGCGAGTGTCAGCGACATGGCATGTTTACATAAAACACACATGCGTGGGTTATTTTTACTCTGTTGTCTAAACAAATCGGTGTTTAGTCGATAAGTCCCACCCCAAAATGATCACGTGGGCGTTTTAAATGGCGGCTAATCGGGGCAGTGTCACATTCTGGGAAGTATGACGTAGATGGGTCACTGCGTGCACTATGGGAAATACCGCGAAAAGCCGCCATTTGTACTGTTTACATTTCGCTCTGTCGTAGGCTACAGTTACTCACACAGTTTGGAAGTAGACAATTTTATATCAATGAATTTCACACCATCTACGCTTGTTTTCATCTGCTTGACACTAGTTTATAGCATTATGGAGTATTATATCTAAATAAATTAAAACGCACCCCCAAGTCACCTGAAATAATTCTACCGTAACGACACCACAGTAAAGATAGTAGTGGTTGGAATGGAAATGCACACAGCTCGTTGCTTGGTGTATTTAATCATTTAGAAAGTTTTAAACAATTTCCATAGATAAAGGTTATGAATAATTTATAAGACAATTTGACAAAATCGAAAAATCAGGTCGGAAAAATATTTCATATATATAAATATAATTTGTAGCGTAAATATGGTTCGGATATGTGAGAAGGGAATTCCAGGTGGCGTTATCTGTCCTTCGCACGCGGTACATGTAAATACGGTGCCATGCACAGGTGTGATTTGTGTTTTGATATTCAATTTATTAAGGATAATTTAAAATCTGAATTCTACAACTCAACGGTGAAGTATTCGATTTAGTACGGAAGTGTGGTACCATGATACTTTGCGGAATTCACGTGGATACGGATGATAGAATTGTACAAATCTTCGAGTCGCTGAGCCATAGCAGATTCGCCGACTTTCAAGAACTTTTAGGCATTCCAATGTCGAAGAAATAAAAAGGTTTCATATTAAGATATTTATATAGAGCAATGCACGTCAAAGACCTAACCACGTGTGTTTGTACCTACATGTATGGATATGTGTGATGTGATTAGTCTTTGAGTTTGATAATTGAGAGTGACAGGTTATTTACTGAAGCGACAGGTATAAAGAAAAGCTACCTGTCGCTTTTTTTTAAACATTTCGAGGCCTGCCACCCTGTTTAATTCAGCCAGTGAAAGCTACCAAACTTGTATCAATTTTAATTTAAAAAAGTATATATGCATTCCGCCGAAAATATAATAAATAGATTTCAAGAGAGGATTAACTTTACTTTTCAGTTAAGATATACAGAATTTTGGATTAAGCGCGACATTTTTATTTCAAATTTTTCTGAGTATGATGTCTTGTCCGTGTATTTGTTTTTGTGTAAATTTTGTGTGGTGCAGCCCCCCCCTGCACTTACTATTAGATACACCCTTTTGACACTTCACCAACGATATTTATTACTTTGTAGGTAATTGGGGGCCTTTACAAGACAGTTCCATACAAGGTTCCACAAACTTAAACAAGGGTCTCAACTCTGCAAGTAATCTACAGAAATTGTTGAAATTTGACAGGCTTTTTCGTTTTACTAATTTAAATAATGCATATAAATTTCATACAGATCAGATGATCACTTTTGTCATTCAAATGTTCACAAGGTTCACAACCGCCATAACTCTAGAAGTAATAAACGAAAATTGCTGAAATTCAATAGGATTCTTCTCTTTACTAATTTAAATGATGCATGTAAACTTCATACAGATCGGCAGATAACTTTTGATGTTAGAGCATTCACAAGGTTCAATAAAATTAAACAAGGGCCATGACTCTAGACATAATAAACGGAAATTGCTGAAATTCAATAGGCTTCTTCGTTTCACTAATTTAAATAATGCATATAAATTTCAGAAAGATAGGATGAGAACTTTTGGTATTAGAGAGTTCACAAGGTTCAACAAAGAGAAAAAAGGGCCATAAACTCTAGGGCATGTTTTTTTTTTAAAGTGTACCATAGGTTCCCAATCCCATCTGAATTATGAAATTCCAATTCCTCTTACAAAATCCCTGTCTCAGGGAAGATTGATACATATTCTTCCAAAATATATTTTAAAAACGATAATTTTTTGCAAAATAATTTTTTTATTGAACATTATACCTAACATATTGAAATTTTTTGAATCGTATCACTCTAGATGAAATTATATCAAATGCAAACAATGCACATTAAAATTCATATAAATAGCAATCTCTATAGGTAGAATATACATTGAATTATGTTAAATGAATGAAGATGCTATTATTTTTGGGTCATAAGACAGTAAAGATGACAATTTTAGTAATTATAAAATATCTCTTTTGAATTTGACTGACGCATGGCACATTTATTTTCCTTTCAGATATTAACTGTTGCTTATATATATTAATAATTTTCTTCAAAAGTTTAATGTAATAATACATTATCTAAATCTGAAGTTTCATGGGATATGATTTACAAATTAATTTTTAATTAATTGCATTGGTAATGTTACATGTGGACAGACATTCTGGCAGATTTGTAACATTAGCACTAAAGTTTGAAGAAAATTTCTATTTAGAGTGTTGATTTAAGTAGTTACTGAGATTTTTTTACATGCTAAATAAAGCATAATATTAAGAATTTAAGATTAATATAATAAATATAATCAGATATTTTAATAACCTAAAATTTAAACATTTATCGGGCATGCAACTGTTGCTAACATTACATAAGGACAGACTTGGACATTTTTTAAATAACTGTATTACTTGAATTATTGTTTTTAACTAAAAATTCAAATAGTCCGCAATGAAAGGTATTAATAAATTGTATAGTATTTCTACCCTTGGGCGAGTTTTAAATTTAAAATCGGACAAAAAGTATTTTAAAAGCACGTGCTAACGCTACGTATGGACAGACGGTTTATTTAATCGGTCTGACAATTGCAGGGGTCAAAGTCATTTTGATCGAGTGAATAAGGCGAGAATGCCGACCGCCATGTTTATACATCGGGAATTGGAAAGCCGGTTTTCATTTCTAAAGGCCGTAAAGAAAGTGATACATTTTGAGTAAATAACACTGTGAAAGGTGAATTAGTGGTGCTAACGTATCAAGAGTGCTAACGTTAACATTTTCGGACAGACAACTGTAAAAATGGCATAATCAATCGACTACCCTTGTCAAATTATCCGTATCCTGTGTGGAAGATCGAGACTACACTCACGCTTCGTTTGCAGCGGTTATTCAAATTCTATCACGTAATATGAAGCCGAAAAGAAATATTAAAATAATGCTAACGTTTCGCTAAAACTGGACAGACATCAATTGGATGAAACGTTAGCAATATATAAGCATGGAAATTTGATTTTCCAAACCATTTTTTAAATGGCATATACTAAAACCTAAACAGCCATTCCACAAAGGGACAAATTTATTTCCACGTGACATAAAAATACAAAGTTTACAAAACGAAAGTAAGACCACTTCAATAATGTAGTGGATGGACAGACCAGTCAAATTTTCACTGAGGTTTGAACAATTCAATTTTCGGAAGTTGTTATTTTTCTCATCAGTATATTTTTAAGTCTGTTTTAAAGAACACACACTTGCCATTATAATTATACAAAAATAAATTAAAAATTTTAAAACAAATGTTATTTCAATGTATTCTAAAATCTTGATAAAAAATGATGGGAAAAATGTCTGCCTTAAATGATGTAATTCATTAAAATATTTGAAACTTATTTTAATAAAAAAAATACACCAATAAAGCTGGTATTAAGTATTTTATATGTTCAATATATGCTGATTTTGAAGATAAGAAAAATATTTAAAAACTCTTTTTCTCTTTTCTAATAAAACCATTACATTTGTTAGATACCCACTGGTACACTTTATAATAAAACATGCTCTAGAAATAATAAACGGAAATTGCTGAAATTCAATAGGCTTCTTCGTTTTACTAATTTAAATAATGCATATAAATTTCAGAAACATAGGATGATAAAGTTCACAGAATTTCTATGTTACATCTGGGAACGATAAGTATTTTGCATTTTTGACATCTCCTTTTCCTTCCGTTTGTGCATAGTTTTTAGCAATTATGGACGATAGATGGATGGACGGAACAACCGATGGTCAGGGGCGACGGCAATATACGTCCACATTTCCATGTTGGCGTATAAAAATACCACCAAACCATTGATAATGCGTTAATCAAAGTATTTGTTATTGTAATTCAAAAATATATGCAAAATAGTGACTTGCTGTTATTAGAAATTAATCATTGAACTCAGTCAAGACATTCACCTAATGAACATCTACATCAAGTTTAAAAATACTACCTCAATTAAAAGCAGAGTTGTTATGTTCATAAGTCTTGACCAATCAAATTGCTTATCGATCCTTAGCCTAAGCAGAAAATTCTCATCAACAAACTTAGTCAAGGTAATGATATAATGAATCTATACTCAGAGTTTCATCACTCTCACTTAATAAAAACCAAAGTTATCGTGCCCCAAAGCATCAACCAATTGATTGCTTATATCTGCTGACCGTAAGCAGACAATGTTTATCATCGAACTCCATCAAGGCATTCACCTAATGAACGCCTACACCAAGTATGAATATTCTACCTCAATTAGAAGGAGAGTTGTGTTCCAAAGTCTCGATCCAAACAAATTGCTTATCACTCTGCTTACCAATAAGCAGAAAATGCTTATTTATGGAACTTACTAAAGGTATTGATGAGATAAAACTATACACCAAGTCAGTGTATAAAATTTGTCAAGAAAAGTTGTAGGCCAATAGGACCCGCTGGTAGACGCCATTCATGAAAGTTGTAAGTCCTAACATTAAGTTGCACTGAGAAATAGGTAACGGTTAAAACGTACGTTTGCCGCATTAAAAACTCGCAAAACGGTCAATACCTACGTATCTCGATAAAAAAAATAAAATTCGGATTATAACTCCTCATTATGGCTTAAAATCTCTAGATAAGGTGTGTTAATTAACAAGGGTGAAAAATGGACTGAAAGGCGAGTTAATTATCGCTAGGTGTGAACAACCCTGGGACGGTCCGTTTTCTGTACTGAGTATGTTAATTAACCGACGGGTTAAAAACGAATGACACGGTGTGTATTGTTTAATTGGTGTGTTTTCTCGATAGTTGTTATAACTAGGTGTCAGGTAGTCGAGGTAAAAGGAGCGTTTTTAGTGAGCGGAAGAGTTCAGTCAACTGTGACGATACATTCGTTCAATTCTGTTGGATTTTAGTAGTTTTAAAGTCTATATTTTTACTGTGAATATGTCTTCAAGTTTGCGAAAGCATAATAAGGTTGATTCTATTGCCTCAGATATAATGGAGAAGAAGAAAAAAACAGACAAAGCGACAGGTCAGAAAATGGCGACCATCAAAGAAAATGATTCAAATATGGCGGGACACGAACTTTTACCAGAGAACATTAACAGTGATTTAACGTTTGATTTCCAAGGTTTTTCTGAAAATATATCCAAGTCGTTTGAACGCCTTAACGACAGGAGAAGAAATTAACTGACAAGATCACGGAGTCAATCAGAACAACAATAGAAAAACTTGTTAAAAGTCGTGTAAACGAGGAAATTAGTGTAATGAAGGGTGAATTCGTAAAAGAGATGGATGTTATGAAAGCTGAAATTGAGAGGTTAAAGTCTTCAAAATTCGAACGACTCGGCAATAACAATAATTACACGTCTGATACACTGGATGATAGCAGACGAACAAATATTGTGATAAAAGGACTGTATGAAAGTGAGGGGGAAATGAATAATCCCGATTACACTTTAGATAAAGTAAATGATCTCATCCACGATGGTTTAAAGCTAAGAACAGTTAATGTGATCAACGTTCAACGAAAGGCAAGTCGCGGTACTCACCCCGGAGTTGTAATAGCGACCGTAGAAACTATCGAACAGAAAAAACAAATTATGGAAAATAAATCTAGTCTTCTTCGTAGCAAAAATCATTACAACATTTACATCGACAATGATTTACCACCAGCTGTTAGATATCAACAGAATAACCTAAGAACCATCTTAAAGGAAACCGGTCTCACCAGACGCTACCGAATTCAAGGAACCAGAATTGTCCCTAACACCTCTTCGAGTTCGCGTGTACCCCGCGCATAGGAATTACTACATCTGGGTTGTTGGAATATTAATGGATGGTCAAAGCATAATAATGATAATTCTTCTTTCAGACATAGTGTGATAGTGTCTAATAATTTTGACATTTGTGGTGTATGTGAAACATTTTTATGCGATGATGATTTTATAAACGTGTCTGGATATAAATTCATTTATAATAATAGAGGTAATTTACATAAAAGAGCAAAAAGAGGCTCTGGAGGTGTTGGTTTTTTAATAAAAGATAGTATTTATAGTTTTATGGATATATCAATTCTCGACGATTCCTACGAAGATATATTGTGGACCAAGTTGAGCTCCAAATCTTGTGATTTTAAAATGTGTCTGTGTGTATGTTACCTGCCACCAACAGGATCTTCTGGTATGCCAGACCCAGATCTGTTTTTCTTAACACTATCTCAACAAATTTACAGTTATCAAAATCAAGGATTATTGTGTATTTGTGGTGATTTCAATTCACGTATTGGAAATAATAGTGACTTCATTGAGGGTGTCGACGATGTCTCATCAAGATCATGTGTGGATACGACTGTTAACCATTATGGTGATTTATTACTAGATTTTCTAATAGATAATAATATGTGTATGCTAAACGGACGAGTTGGTTCAGGAAATGATTTCACGTGTATATCTATAAAGGGCAAGTCAGTTGTGGATTATGTATTCGTTCCCCATGAACAGTTATCGATTTACACTGAGTTTAAAGTTAAAACAGTTACTGATATAATTAATGAACACAATTTAGCTGTGCCGATTACTACACCAGATCACTCTGTTCTTCAGTGGTCAATGAAGACACCTGAATTATTGTTACCGAACATCAATAAAAACAAACCCAAGCGATTAGCAAAAGTGAACTCTTATAATGTGAAAAACTTTCCATTAAATTTCTTACAGAATGAGTCTACTCAACAGATGATACACGAAACAATAGCCAGAATAGAAGATGAAATTTTTGGAAACCAAAGTGTGAATTCAGCTTATGAAACTCTTGTGAACTTTCTCAAAGTAGAAATGGATAATTGTGGATTAAAGAGAACTATTCCCTCGGGTGACACGAACAAAAGTAAAAGTGTGTTTAAACCTTATTGGGATGAAACATTGCAAGCTATGCGTGACGATATGTGCAGGAAAGAGAAAGTATGGTTAAGATGTAAACATAATAGCGCTGAGAGACAACTATTCAAACGAGAGTACTGTGACAGTCGTCGAGACTTCGACAAACTTCACAGGAAATATAAGAGACGTTATCAGCTACAAAAGCAACAAGATTTAACAGACAAGCTGATGAACCCAGGTGTTAAACACACACGTGATTTCTGGAAAACGTTCGGAAAGATCGGAACAGTGAATGACCGAAAGTTAAGCTTACCCCTTGAAGTCATTGATGATAATGGAACAATCAACAGTGATCTAAACGATGTATTGAACAAATGGAAAACAGATTATAGTGAACTATATAATAGTGAACACATTAACTTCGATGAACAACATAAACAGTCAGTCAAAGAATATTATAAAACTTTGTTTAATATCGATATGAATAATGCAATTCTAAACGAAGAAATAACAAAAGATGAAGTGAAAGATGCTATATCACGACTCAAACGAGGAAAAGCCGTCGGGTTTGACGATATTCCATCAGAGGCTTTAAAAAACACTGTTTGCATCGACATGTTATTCAACATAATTTCGTATTGTTTTGAAAATGGAACTGTACCGGAGCTTTGGACGACAGGGATTATAAAACCCATTGTTAAAGCGAACTCTACTCACCCTCTGGTCCCTCTCACCTATCGTGGATTAACACTCTTATCTGTGCCAAGTAAAGTGTACTGTGATATTCTCAATAAGAGGCTAGCTAATTGGACTGAATCACAGAATCTGTTGGTGGATGAACAATGCGGTTTTCGAGAAAAACGTAGCTGTATGGATCAACTATATACCCTACACAGTGTCATTAATAACAGGAAAAATGTCAAGCAGTCCACATTTGCATGCTTTATAGACCTGAAGAAAGCGTTTGATAATGTCGATAGAGAGTGCTTGTGGTTTCAACTGTTGCAATTTCGTGTGAACGGGAAGATATTAAATGCACTGCGTTCGTTGTACAATAACACAAAGTGTGCGGTCAACGTAAACAACCATTTAACAGATTGGTTTGACGTGACTTTAGGTGTGAAACAAGGTTGTCTGCTTTCGCCCTCTTTATTCGCAATATATATTAACGATCTAGCTCAAGAAATAAAGAACCTCAATTTAGGTATAGACATCGATGGATTTAACTTAAGTATTCTTTTATATGCGGATGATATTGTGTTGTTAGCCACTTGTGAAAAGAACCTTCAACTGATGTTAAACTGTGTTAATGAATGGTGCTATAAATGGCGTTTACAGATCAATAAATCCAAATCAAATATTTTACACTTCAGAACTGTAAACACTGAAAGGTCAAAGTTCGAATTTAAATGTGGACAGGAAACTCTTTTGTACAGTGAGAAATATAAATATCTAGGACTTTGGTTTGACGAACATTTGTGTTATAAAATAGCGGTTAAAGAATTAGCTAAATCATCCAGTCATGCTTTAGGGGCTCTCGGAAATAAATTCTTTGCACTTGGAGGAATGTCGTTTACTGTATTCAATAAGCTATATGAATGTCTAGTTGAACCTGTTTTGTTGTATGGTGCTGCCATCTGGGGAACTAGTGAACACAGTGCGATTAACAATGTGCGTACAAGAGCTTGTAAGCTATTTCTAGGTCTACCAAAACGCAGCTCTAACGTAGGCGCATACGGAGATGTGGGGTGGATAACTTCAAAAACTAAACAAGCGCTAGAAGTATTTAAGTGGTGGCATAAACTTAAAAAGAGTGATCCGGACAGACTAGTGTTTAAGGTCCATCAATGGTCATCGCGAATATCCAAGTCATGGGAGAAACGCGTCCTCACATTAGCCAAAACATTTAATGTCTCTAATGAGATCGCTCAAGCGCATACTAATTGCTCATCAAAACTATGTGTACTAAGGTTTTTAATTATGATAAATTCGTATGGTTTAGTAAATTGTGGAATGACAGACAAAATGTTTTAAATGGAAATAAACTGAGAACTTATAGACTGTTTAAAAAGGATTTGAATCCAGAATTTTATGTAACATGTGCTTTGACCAGACAACAACGTAGTGTTATTGCCAAACTCAGATGTGGAGTTCTCCCCCTTGCCATAGAAACTGGTCGTTACTGTAAGCCCCCCATTCCTTTAAAAGATCGTATCTGCCCTCTTTGTAATATAGAAATTGAAAACGAAATTCATTTTTTAATTAATTGTGAATTTTTAGATGATATTCGATACAAACTTCTTAATGCCTTCAATTTTGATGATTTTATAAATTCTGATTCTATGAACAAGTTTTTAACCATCATGATGTCTTCAGAAAATATTCCTTTAATTGCTAATTAGGGTTTCACACTGCGTAGCTTGTGTGAAACACTATTGTTTTTGTTAAAATTATTCTTATTATTATTCTTATTATTTTTTTTTTTCCAATTTGATTGTATCTCAGAAACTACTTGTCGGATTGATTCGATGTCTTCGCTTTTACTGGAAAAGTGGGTGTGACTTAGAGATTAAAGCTATTTCGAACGTTCTGCGACAATGCGAAATGTCCGAAATTGTCGAATTTTGAAATATTGCCGTAATATTAACAATAATCGTCGGATTTTAACATTGGATACATTTTGACATAGCCAGAGACAAGGCACATAGCCACGGTTCTTTAGATTTTTGATTTTCCACGAATCGTCGGAGATATTAGGCGCCAAATTTTGAAAATTTAAATTTTTACAAAAAACTTTTTTATTCATGAATATTTTAATGTGGTATTTTACCCAGGGTTAAAGAGTCATCTGATTTGACCAAAAATGGCACCATTTTTTGTCATCGTAAATTTCCTTGACCCCCATTGGCTAATTCAGTTTTTCAGTCCTGGATTAATTATTTATTGCTCGATTTGTATAAAACAAAGTTCATATGCTCCGTAATCCAAAATGTCATTTTTTTTGTTACCGGTAAAGTTACCTTTCGGCAACGGAAGTGACGTAAATTTAGCAAAAACTACAATTTTGACAGTTCGGTACCACTTTTTGAAAGCAAATATTATTTTTTTCAAATCTGGTATGACTGAAAGTGTGTGCCCTGTAAAGGCGCAGAAAACATCGGGCTCAGTTTTTTTAATTTCGATTTCGTTTTCGGGTCATTTTGATTTAAAGGTGAAAAAAGGTGAAAAAATGAGCTATTTACAACCCATTCAAGCTTTTCATATTTTAAAATATTTCTTCGCAACTTTCATAAACTTGTAGCATTAATCCATACGAAGAGAATCTATCTCAAAATTAGTTTGTAATATGAGCAGTTGCCGAGAAATGGTCAATTTTGCATGAGTCACTCTTTACGCTATTGTGTCTGTAAAAGAGTCAATTATTATTGGATTTTCATAAAAGTGACACCATTTGATGCATAATGTCAATTGTGACTAGTTCAACTCAATTTAACATTTTCCATGTCACCGGAAATGACGAAATTTGGGTAAAAACTGTATTTATAGCCTTAGAAACAAATAATTTATTGAAATGAGTCGTATTTGTTGTTTGTTTAATATTTTGATATTTGATTCTAATCAACTAATAGAATGAACCCATACGATCATATAGGTATCACAAAATGGTTTCTAACTTGTTCAGTTGTAGAGAAATAGGTAATTTTCAACAGGTCACTTTTCAAGGTTTTTTGTCCATAAAAGTGTCAATTATTATTCGATTTTCATGAAATTTTCACTATGTGATACCTAATGCCATTTACGATTTCATACAAGTAATTTAAGATTTTCATTATCACCGGAAGTAACGTCATTTTGGCAAAAACTGTATTTTTAGCTTTCAAAACAGATATTTTATTCAAATGAGTCTGAGTTGTTATGTTTTTAAAATTATGATATTTGATTTAAATCAACAAATAGAATAAACCCATACGATCATACAGATTCCAGAAAATGGTTTCTAACTTGTATGGTTGCAGAGGAATTGACGGTTTTCTACAAGTCACTTTTTAAGGTTTTTGGTCTATAAAAGTGGCAATTATTATTCGATTTACATAAAATTTTCACCATGTGATGCCTTATGCCATTTCTGATTTCATAAAACTAATTGAATATTTTCATTATCACCGGAAGTACTGTACACTTACATGTAACAAATATATAAAATGAATTGATATTGCTGGATTTGGTTGATTCGGCGTCCATTTTATTTGATGTGTGCAATGATGAGGTGGAAACCTGTTTAATGGTTTCATTGGTACCGGAAGTGACATGTTTAGGGTAACGTGGCACCGGTGAAACCCGTCATTACTGCATCGCAGTTCTAGTTGTATTTTAAATATGCTCAAAACTAGACGATTTTACTTGTAAATATATCAATGACTTTTAATTTAATGTATTTAGTCCGTTCAAAGATACTGTTGACTTTTGTCTTAATGTACATATTTTTTTTTTTAGATCGTGTCTCATAAGTCTATAACGGCTGGGTATTATTCATCACTTTTATTGTAATTGTATGTTTGTATGTATATTTTGGATGTAATACGTGACACGTAAATAAAATAAATTATTATTATTATTATATATAACTGCACCAAAAAGGTATAATCAAGGACCAACCGACTCTATCTGACGCGTGAGTGTTAAATGGAAACTTGGGAAGGAAAATTGTTTTTACCGTGCGATTTTTCATTCACCGGTGTGTTTTTCGCAAATAGGACTTTGTATAAGGACAGGTCTTTATATCTGGAAGTTGTACGGGGCTGTTTCTTCTATGCGTCTTTTGTATTTGTTGATGAACATAAGACGCAGTACGTGTTTTATAGTCACGCCACTTATAAAGTTGCATAATAAAATATAAATGTAAAAATCGACGACGTCAGTTAATCAATCTGCTCTGGCCATGCTCAAAATTCCGCTCTAAATTTCCTTCGCAAATTTGAGTAAACTGCCGACCTCCGTGATTATTTTAAACCGCCATCCACGGCGAATTTTAAAAAGTCTGACTTTCACGCATGTACAGTCAGCACATCCATAGCTGGTTTGAAATACGTTTTATGTATTTATCGTGCGATTCCACGGCAGTGATATCGTAGTCGAATATCAGCTAATACGGCATGCATAAAAAGATTGTTAATTTAACACGGTTAGACACGCAGATTTTACTGGCTTATATTGAAAATATAACAAATATCAAACATTGGCAGGCATTTATATAATAAACAGAATTATGGTTGTACCGATACATTACTTCATCAATATGTTCGACATTTTAATACTTGCATCGATCGACTATTTCAAACTCATTAAAATTACGAAATTTCAAAATTAACACATAGATGCTGGTCTTACCGTGGGCGAAAGTTTTGTCCATTGAAATAGCCATTTCCATTCTGACAAATAAGTTACACAATGCATTTTAAATTGATAAATCACATCTGAAGTAATATATCTTCGGGTTTAAATCACAAATGAATTAAATGCCTTCATCTCCTGTTTTTAAGCACACATCGTCAGAAGTCACTGTCAACCTTGCTGAACACATGCACATTAACACGTTATCAGTCGGATAATACCTTGATGACCTTTTCATTTCGCCACCAAAAAGTCTTGAGTCAATGCATACTGTCAGTCAAGTTTCCAAATTACGTGAATTCACACGTGCTATCAATAGGAATCGATAATTGACTAAAATAGAAGCCCCTTTAACAACAAACTGCTACCATGCCGTAGTCTTGTAGACAATACTTATATTCTGTATTGTCAGTTAGTCAGGCCCGTAACTAAGGGGCAGGTGGGGCAAAGCCCCCTCCCCCCCCGCAAAAATTTGCCCCCTCCCCTTTGAAAAAATTGTCGTCCATAAAAACAATAGATATACATTGTCCGTCAATTTTACAGCACCCCTTGAGAACACTCCCCACCCCATCGTTTCTCTGAGCTAGTTACGTCCTTGTAGTAAGAAATCATTGGGACGCGACCAATCTGGATTTTCACACAGAATATGTGCCGTTGTCATGGCTAAATTACGAACGGGCTACGATGAATAGCACACCCCATCTCCTGCAATTTACATCATGTATTACCAGTAGGTTACAACGGATTCTATTAATTTTATTTACGATAAAACTCAGGCTTTAAAAATTGTGGATATGAGAGATAATTAAATTTTTGAATCGGTATAGACTTGAAGGTTGGCGCATGCAGCGTGTGAAAAGAATACTTAATCATCATATTCGCAGTTGACATACTCCTGTCGATAAAATCATTCCTTAACCGGTGGTGATAATTTTTGTAATTTGGCACAAAAATCATCCCTTATATCGCACCATGCCCCTTTAACTAATACACGCTTTTTTGTTAGGCAATTTCCTTTGTACTCTTTTGATGTGGACTCTTTGATGTAATTGTCGCATCAGTTACTATTAATCTAAGTTCTGTCCTGACAAGATTCCATTCATAAGATCTGGTTGTTAGGTGTTTTATTGAAAGCTTCTTCGATATGTTAACTGGGAAAATGAAATTTAATGATTTGTTTTTGTGATAATTATTGGAAAGAAACTGAACCGGGTTATTCTTTGGGATATTTATCGTCTATTGTATAAATACGGTAAGCAGTTTGTGTGTTGCATTTATAAGTTAAAGTATGAAAAAATATATATTTAAAGGGACGAAGGGGCTATTTAAGACATGATATTTTAAAACCTTATACCAGTAACTGAATCGATTTGACATGTTGATCTGTTTTGCAATGTGGGGAATGGGGAATCTGTTGGATCAGCTAGCAATTTTCCAATAGACGTTCTCTGAAAATGAAATTAATATTGATTTTCAAAAATATGTTGGTTTCTCTTTTATAACTTTAAAACTCCATGTTAATATATTATGGTAAAATCATATGTTGGCTAATCTTATAATCGGCTCATAATCTCGGGTAATAAACATATCAGTGTTAAACTTTATAAACAGACCAATACACAATCAGATGAGTCAACATTTGGTAGAGTTTATAACACTGACGTGTTAATTAACCAATTAAGATTATGAGCCGACAAGATTAGTCTCTCAGCTATTAATTAGCTTTCATGATCAATAATGGTATTATTGAAAATATCAAAAATGTGAATAAATTTATGACGATTATTGTCTTATTTTGATTTGGTTATTTGTGATTATTTGTAATAAAGAAAATAACTCTTATTGCAGTAGTCTGTACTGACATGCCATGATATATACTTGGAATCAATTAATCATTTGACTTGTTTGAATTATTATTATTTCAGAAAATTTATAATTGTGCGCATTATGTGAGTCCTGACTATTTCTAAGGACATTTCATTATCCGGCGAACTGTTAAACCGGATGGCAAAATAAACACCATTATGCAATACATCTTTTAATAATCCCTCTGTCTCTTTCGGCTACGATCTGTTCCTCGACAGTTCGACGATTATATTCTTCACTTCCATCACAACGCGTACACCAACACTGATATCGAACCGACATCGTAAAGAAAATTAGTTTAATTATAGAAGAGTGTGTCTCAAATAAATTAATGTAGCGCCCGCTTCCACAATGAAGTGATTTGACGAAATTACATGGGATTTATATAATATATGAAATTTCATGTCCTCCCACCAATACTCAACTATGTACTTTAATCTGACCGCTATGGAAACCATCTATATGTGACGATTGTTAAATAAGTTTTGCTAGGTCTAATTAATTATTAATGAAACACTGTTCAAACCCTCACGGTATAGGAAACCATCTATGTGATGATTGTTAAATACGCTGGCTATATAACAATTATTATTGAACAGCTAACATTTTTTGGTTTATAATATAAATATAATTGCAAAATGGTTATCTATTAAAAGTTGCAACGAAACAAGTACGGGTTACGTACATTGAACTAATTTCAACACGCAAAACAATAAACTGGCTATGAGCTACGGGTTGCGCGGTACTCATTTCAACACGCAAAACAATAAACCGACAATGAGTTACCGTTTACGTGGTACTAATTTCAACCCGCAAAACAATAAATTGTCAGAACAAAAGAATATATATAGACATACGGTAAATTTAGCTTATCGCTATATACCCGGATATATTCAAATTGGGGCCTGACTGCTGGATACTTATAAATGACGACATTGTTTTCACCTTTTTACGACAGATTAGGGTCCATATTTATATTTTATTATGCAACTTTATAAGTGGCTTGACTATAAAACACGTACTGCGTCTTATGTTCATCAACAAATACAAAAGACGCATAGAAGAAACAGCCCCGTACAACTTCCACATATAAAGACCTGTCTTTATACAAAGTCCTATTTGCGAAAAACACACCGGCGAATGAAAAATCGCACGGTAAAAACAATTTTCCTTCCCAAGTTTCCATTTAACACTCACGCGTCAGATAAAGTCGGCTGGTCCTTGATTATACCCTTTTGGTGCAGTTATAACAACTATCGAGAAAACACACCAATTAAACAATACACACCGTGTCATTCGTTTTTAACCCGTCGGTTAATTAACATACTCAGTACAGAAAACGCACCGTCCCAGAGTTGTTCACACCTAGCGATAATTAACTCGCCTTTCAGTCCATTTTTCACCCTTGTTAATTAACACACCTTATCTAGAGATTTTAAGCCATAATGAGGAGTTATAATCCGAATGTTATTTTTTTATCGAGATACGTAGGTATTGACCGTTTTGCGAGTTTTTAATGCGGCAAACGTACGTTTTAACCTTTACCTATTTCTCAGTGTTGTGGGCCCAATAAATATTAACAAAACACACGTCCACTACCCCACCCCAAATGCCTTTATTTCTAAGTTCTAGCCATTTGGGACAGGTTTAAAAGTTAAAATATGTATTCAATATTGATTGACTGTACACATTACAATTTTAACTTTTGAAGGATATAATGTTACTACTTCGGGTATAGAAAGATAAAAATCATTCCACCCCTATTTTACCCCAGACTTGATATTTATTTTTTCTGTAATAAATAAATATTTACTTGTAGTTGTAATAATCTTAATGATTATATATAGGTCTACTAGTACTGACAATATAATATCTAGAAATTCCATTCACATAGAAATCTGAAGATTACGTATTAAATATTAAATAACAGAAAATATTGTTCATTTAAATGAAATGAAATAAAACTGGCGTTCAGGTCCTACCAGACATAGATTAATGTCTTACATTTCAATAAACATGTTAAATTTACTGTCCGGTAGCAACAATCATTTTATTTGTTTCATTCATCATGACATGTGGAACTGTGAAATGAAAGACCGTGACCTCTTTCAAAATGAAAGTAAACTATCACTGCTGTTTGGCAGACGACACATCATTTTTTATCATTATTAAACTGACCTGATGTCACACGTTGGGATAGTCCATATTTATAAAACCATAAACTCTTTGTTATTCTTTCTATATATGACATATTGTACGTGCCTGTTTTCGAAGACTTGGGTCTCCATTACGGTAGTGAAATTGTCATTAAAGAAATAGGCTTGATAATCAAGTCTGCCAGTAAATCACAAGATTTAGAAAACATGGCGGGAAAGGCCACTCGTTTTTACTCACTGGAATTGTATTGTTACCAGTAGTTAGGCTTTCAGGGAATTTTCAGCTCTGCTTTTCAAATTTCATTTTTACAAGACAAAGAATTTATATCATGTGAATTTTTATTCTTGGATTCATGACAGTACAGTAGATGGACTGACCTAGTTTAGTAGCACACGTTTGGATTTCACAATTGAAGGAATATAATATGATTAATATGCCGGATTATGCATGTGTATTCAATATCGGATAAAGACAAATAAGACAGTAAGTAAGGCATACCATCGGAACACACACTCATCTATTCCACACTTGATCAAAATGATTAAATAATATTCTGCCGAACTCTGGGAGCGTGCTGATATTTGCAAGCACAACCTCACTCCTTCAACGATTTCTTTTGGTGGACAATTTTATTTTCATTTCCGATAATGAAATACAGTTAAATATCTGGATGAAATATATTACGGATATAAATAGGAACAATATAAATATTTTCAAAGGAGAATTTGATAGAACCATGAACAAAATATCCATGACACATATTTTTCCCAACAAAAACAGTCGGCTCACAGGGCCGACCCACCATCTTTAAAATAAAAAGATGTCGGCCCGCCAATATTTATCGGCGCTGGGCCGACGGACCAACGTAAATTTTAAACACTGCACCAAGTGTCCCTACTCTCACTTAATTATTAATTAGAACTAAAGTTATCGTGCCCCAAAGCATCAACCAATCAAATTGCTTATCTCTGCTTACCCTATGCAAAAAATGCTCATTTTCGAACTCTATCATGGCATTCACATAATAAACACCTACGCCAAGTGAAAACATTATAGCTCAATTAGTAGAATGAGAGTTATTGTGTTCCAAAGTCTCAACCAATCAATTTGCTTATCACTTTGCTTACCCTGAGCACAAAATGCTCATTATCGAACTTAGTCAAGGTATTGTTGTAATAAAACTATACACCAAATTTCATCACTCTCATTTAATTAGAACTCAAGTTATCGTGTCATAAAGCATCAACCAATCAAATTGCTTATCTCTGCTTACCCTAAGCAGAAAATGCTCACCTTCGAACTCCATCAAGGCATTGGCCTAATAAACAGCTACACCAAGTTTGAACATTCTAGCGTAATTAGAAAGAGAGTTATTGTGTCCCAAAAAGTGGGACGGACGGACAGACAGACAGACAGACGGATGGACAGAAAATGTGGGCATATAAAAAGTAGAAACCACAAGCTAAAGAAAGGTTGCCAGGCAACGACACATACGCCCACAGCAGCTTAATCGTCTGAGGGGTCGACAAGGTTTGTCACACATTTATTTCTTTTGTAGATAATTGGGGGCATTCATTTACAAGTCAATTTCATACAGATCAGATTATAATTTTCGTCGTTTGAGGGTTCACATGGTTCTATAACTATAAACTGAAATAAGGGCCTTAACTCTGGAAGTAATGTACAGAAATTGTTGAAATTTGACCAGCTTTTTATTTTACTAATTCAATAATGCATATAAATTTCATACAAATTGGATGATAACTTTTGCCATTTGAAAAAAAAAACACACTCGATAAGAATAGGAGGGTGAAAGATTCCCTGTGACAGTGCATGCAAGTTCGGATCTCAATGATGCATCCGGGGAAGAGCAGGAACCAGTCCATGTAGATAAATCATAGAATAGTATCCCCATATAAATTCCATACAGATCGGATGATAATTTTTGTCGTTGGGACGTTCACAAGGTTCAACAAAGTCAAATGAACCGGCCACGGGTAGGCCTAACGGATAGTCATCTTTTCAACAACAAACATGTTGGTTTATGCATACTCTATTCACGACAGCAATTGCGTAATTCATTAATTGCATAACGTATTTGGGATAATAATAGCTGAAACTCCCAATAAACAAGACCTTTGTAATTGCATACTTGTATTCATACATCGCTTTAATATCGACTTTTATAGTCATATTATTTCAGCAACTTGCATTGCATATTCCTACTTTTGCTTTCATCCGACTCAATGAAAGTCATAAATTAGTAAAAAGAAAAACTACAATTACATACAAATGGTTTTTAAATTATTTTATTCGTAAGCACATGTCAATATATATATAAAAATAACAAAGTACCGTATATAAATAACAAAGTAGCACAAATTACTTTCCATGTATAGTCGGAACTCGGAAATATGCTGTACGTGCGAAAGGTCACGTGGCCAATTATCGTGATTCAGATTAGTTTATTTTTAGAGTTACCCGTATACAATTTTATTCTGTCATCGTCAGATTTAATATGGTCTTTTATTGAAATTAACAGAGCCAGATCTGAAATTGGTAAAATAATAGGCTATTACTTGAAGTGAACATACTAATAATAATATATGGGTCAGTAGGTTATTACCTGACTTACTTTACGTTAACATAATTACCTGACTAATAAAATAAGTAATAATTAATAACTTACGAGACAAAACATTTTCTCTGAATCTCTGTCGAACGAAAGCCATTTGAAAGTAGTTAACCATTCGGATCTAAAATATCTTGCGGCCTTCGACTTTGGTTGACCTATATTTGACGTGGGAGGATCTACGGCTTTTGGAACTTCCACTGACGACGTGCATGCTTGAAGTTCAAGGCCAACACCGCCATCACTATCTTCAGCTAAATCTTGTTTACGGCCGTCATTCTGCGAGACGTTCAATTATTTCAACTTTGTGTTTGATAGAAATGAATGAACCGACATTGGATTATATACATTCTTTTACTTGGAATGGTTACCTCAATTAAGTTGTTTATTTATGAAATAAGCCGACGGTATTCATTGCAATGATTGACTCTTTGATGGGTTTCTTAATCACGAGTAATAATTAACTCTTTGTAATCAGCCGAAAGTAGATTGATTTATGATACCATAGTGGCCGGTTCATTGTTTTACCAATCGGCCTGATAATTAATTCTTTGTAAATCAGCTAAAAGTAGATTGATTTGTGATACCTTAGTGGCCGGTTCATTGTTTTACCAATCGGCTAGATTAAAGATCAATCGGGTAAAGACGACAAAAAACAGTCGATTAAGATCCCTGGTCATAACTTCTTTATGTCGCTAATGTTAACAACATATATCAATTTCAAAACAATAATGTGATTTTTCGTATAATCAGGGGCCATTTGCAGGAATTTACGGTCTTACGGTCCGATACGTACAATTATCAAAAGGAACCAAGATCTTGGGACATAAACCTATATTTCAACTTTCAAAATTAGATAACCAGCGGCTGCCAGGCAGGATACGCCCACATTTACGAGAGATGGATAGAGAACAAGGTAAAAAGAAAGATTTTTCGTACAATCAGGGGCCATAATTCAGGAAGTTATGGTCCGATATGCACGAATATCGAAAGGTTTGAGTTACAAACTTACATTTCAAGTTTCAACAAAATCGGATAAAAATTGTGACCTCTATAGGGTCCACAACCTTGACATACCATATTTTTACGCTATTTGAGAACGAACGGCGGCCATTTTGTCTGTCAGTTTTGGGCCGATTTTCACGAAATTCGAACTCAGTCGTCCTTAGGGTCTAACGGTGATATAATAATACGTTTTTTTAAATCGAATAAAAATTAATACCTCTATGGGCTCCACAAGCTAAAATCGTGATTTTTCGTACAATCAGGGGCCATAATTCAGAAAGTTACGTTCCGACATGCGCGAATATCGAAAGGCACCGATAAATCGGATAAAAATTATGACCTCCATAGGGTCCACAAGCTAAAAACGCGATTTTTCGTACAATCAGGGGCCATAATTCAGAAAGTTACGGTCCGATATGCGCGAATATCGAAAGGAACCGAGATCTTTGGGTTATAATCATGCATTTTAAGTTTAAACTAAATCGGATAAAAATTGTGACCTCTACAGTGTTCACAAGCTAAAAACATGATTTTTCAGGGGCCATAATCCATGAAGTTACAGTCCGATACATGCCAATATCGAAAGGAACTGAGATCTTAGGGTGATAAACCTATATTTCAAGTTTCATTGAAATCGGATAAAAATTGTGACCTGTAGACAATTGTGGACGGACGGAAAGGGGCAACGACAATATACGTCCACATGAAAATGTGGGCGTATAAAAATTGTGACCTGCAGAGTGTCCACAAACAAAATGTGAACGGACAGGGGCGACGACAATATGAAAATGTGGGCGTATAAAAATTAATAGAATCTCATGAAACGTAAATTTGATCAAATTGCAGGCGGTATACCATCTCTACGACAATATTACAGTACCGTGATAGAGTGTTTGACTCACAGTACAATATCGTCAACAATAAATACAGATTGTGCTTTTCGCAGTATATCAAATATCAAGCAATCATTTACTTACCCGCCCATGTTAAACCAACTACTGTTAGAAAAACTAAAGCTGCTGCTATAGAAACAGCCATTATAAATATATATCGAAATTCTGCTTTTGTTACAAATGACTGCACAAATTTCAGTGCTGCATATGCATTCAATAATGCAAATACACCTGAAATGACAAAAAAACAAGCTGCTGCCATGCATGATAGACACACATTTTGCAAGAGATGGACAGAGTAGGGGCAACTAAACATACACCCACAGCAGCTCAGTTGTCCAGGCAGTCAACAAGAGTTGTCACATATTTTCTTTTTATCGTTCATGAAACATTTATAATACTAGGGTGACCCATGCACTCTACAGAAATACAGTCCACCGCTGATAGTTCGAGACTACCACTGAAGCGTGCACATTAGCCGTGTCGAGACCAACTTTCTGACAGTATGATACTATAAATAGCCATGGCACGTGCAATTCTCTACAAATCTATCAACTATTACAGCCGTAAAAAATTTATTGTTGACGATTTTGAATAGCAGTAAAATTAAGCTTCTTGGTTATTACAGCAGATTTAGAAATTACGTTTGTTTTATTTTTTAAATTGCTTGATCATTAACTGTACCGTTATCAGGGCACATAACCTATCTTTTACTCAAAAGTGTCTGGATGTTATGGACGAAACTTGGAACCAGCTTCAGTCTATTATTTATAGATCATTAAATGGTCATAGCTTATTAAGTACAACATGATCGTTTATTTAGTGACTATAATTGTGTGAAACTGATTTGAGGCTTGGTATATATATATATAAATATTGTGGCGTAATTGTCGAGATATTTGGAGATATTTATTTATGGTGGGTCACCCTAATAATACACTAAACTCTGATTAAAGGACAATATTGGTGTCAGTCATTATCAAATATGTGAAAGAACTCGTTCAAATTGTTCCAAATATAATTTTAACACAGAGATCATTGCTACGATAGATGCGTAATCAAGGTTTCGACAAAAGGAAATGAAGAACACAAAAGGAAAACACAAGTTATCCTTCCATAATAACTGACTGAAGTGATGAGTGATAACAGATACACGGGTGAATTTCTGCTCACTAATAATTCCTTAGAAGACCAAAAGTTATTATGTGAGACTGTGAGAGGATACCTGACAATTCAAAAGATAGGTGGCCAGGCAACGAAACATATGCCAACAGCAGCTAATTCGTCCGAGCTGTCGACAAATTGTGACCTCTAGAAGGTCCACAAGTTTGATATACCAGATGCTATACACAATTTGCGTTCGAGGGAGTTGGCCATTTTGTCCGGCAGTTTTGGCCCAATTCTCACAAAATTCGAACTCAATAAACATTACGGTGTAACAGACATATATTCAAACATTTTTTTTAAATTGGATAATAATTATGACCTCTAAAGGGACCACAAGCTATAAACATGATTTTTCATACAATCAGGGGCCATAATTCAGGAGTTACTATCCGATATGCCCCAATATCGAAAGGAACCAAGATCCTTGGGTTATAAACATGTATTTCAAATTTCTTCAAAATCAGATCAAAATTGTGATCTCTAGAGGGTCCACAACGTTGATATACCAGATGTTTACACTAATGTTTATGAGGGGCGCCCATTTTGTCTGGCAGTTTTGTTCTGATTTTTACGAAATTTCAACTCAACCAAAATTACAAGGAAACGGTGATATATTAGAATGTTTTTTTAAATCGGATAATAATCGTGACATCTAAAAACGTGATTTTTTGTACAATCAGGGGCCATAATTTATTTCGATATTTGAAGTTTTTGGCGATATTCGATAAACCACTATATTGACGATTTTTGGCCACATGATATCGTAGTTGGGTCTGAAAATACCATATCGCGATAAATGACTATATCGAGAATATCGTGCAGCCCATGGGTTCCACGTCTGCCGTATATGCCGGTCGAGACCTACGGCTATGGAAAATGACCATTCCTAGATCTGACCTAACGTCATTTTGCACGCCGGAAAGAGGGTCTTTTTTTAAAAAAAAAAAAATCTCAAATATGACTACGATCGACCTTCACTGTGTAACTATACAAGAATGCACGTCGTCTAGAAGCCAATCTCGTGATTGGTGTTATAGAGTTGTATATATAGTCGTCAACAGATTATACCGAGTGTTGTGTTGATAATTAATGATGAGTGTCTGGTAGTAGAGCAATAAATGTTAATTGATAAGTGGGAATCTAATCAACGGCGTGAAGCAGCCCATTGTTAGTCCACGTGTCATAAGAATTTTCAACAACAAAGCCGTTTGCCGCTATTACGGTCAGATACAATGTAAACGAGATTATTATGAACAAAACTGACACAGTTATATGGGACAACAATCACTGGTTTATTATATACAAGCACAACGTTTCGATAAGTATTCTCTTATCGTTATCAAGCACAATGATTATTATGATCTTCGAAAAAGGGCAATTGATATGAAGTATTGCTCTTCGAATCCAACCGTCATATCAAATAAAAACAGCATAGAAATTACGTAAATCCTCAACAACGTACGTGTTGGAAGAAAAATGCATTTAAAAATAAAATGTTTATAGCGGTATAACGGCCTTGCGGAAATTGTTGAAATAAAATCTAGAGATTAGTTAACTTGCTTACCGAACAATTAAGAAAAATATGTATTCAAGTTCTATTGTGCAGCAATATTAATAATTCCACGTGTAGAAGAAATGTGTATATACGGTTACTCTTTTACACGAGTCGACCATATTCTAGGGGGCGCTAGGGGCGCTAGTGTCGCTAGCTGTGAAGTTAGTTATCCGTTAGTCATTTAGTTATACATTGAGCTACTGAAATGGTTTTTCTCCGGCAAATTCAACTATTTCGTTATTTAAGTAGCCAAAACGGAATATTTAATTATTAAATAATTATCATGAGCCTTAATAATATTTCATTTTTAAGTCAAATATATTTTTTTTGTGCACCCCATGGTGACAAAGTAGTATAGACACATGAATTCACAATACCCTACCATGAATAAACAAGCGGTTGCCATGCAAGATACGCCCACATTTTGCAAGAGATGGACAGAGAACAAGCTCAAAAAAAGAAGTGATTTTTTCGTACAGTCAAGGGCCATAATTCAGGAAGTTATGATCCAATATGTGCGAATATCGAAAGGAACCAAGATCTTTGGGTTATAAATATGTATTTCAAGTTTCATCAAAATCGGATCAAAATTGTGACCTCTATAGGGTCCACAACCTTGATATACCATATTTTTACGCTATTTGAGAACGAACGGCGGCCATTTTTTCTGTCAATTTTGGGCCAATTTTCACGAAATTCGAACTCCGTCGTCCGTAGGGTGTAACGGTGACATAATAATAGGTTTTTTTAAATCTGATAAAAATTATGACCTATATAGGGTCCACAAGCTAAACACATGATTTTTCCTACAATCAGGGACCATAATGCAGGAAGTTACGGTCCGATATGCGCGAATATCGAAAGGAACCAAGATCTTTGGGTTATAAATTTACATTTCAAGTTTCAACAAAATCGGATAAAAATTGTGAACTCTTTAGAGTCCACAACCTTGATATACCATATTGTTACGCTATTTGAGAACGAACGGCGTCCATTTTGTCTGTCAATTTTGGGCCGATTTTCACGAAATTCGAACTCAGTCGTCCTTAGGGTGTAACGGTGATATAATAATACGGGTTTTTAAATCGGATAAAAATTATGACTTCTACAGGGTACACAAGCTAAAACGTGATTTTTCGTACAATCAGGGGCCATAATTCAGGAAGTTACAGTCCGATATGCGCGAATATCGAAAGGAATCGAGATCTTTGGGTTATAAACTTACATTTCAAGTTTCAACAAAATCAGATAAAAATTGTGACCTCTATAGGGTCCACAACCTTGATATACCATATTTTTACGCTATTTGAGAACGAACGGCGGCCATTTTGTCTGTCAATTTTTGGCCGATTTTCACGAAATTCGAACTCAGTCGTCCTTAGGGTGTAACGGTGATATCATAATACGGTTTCTTAAATCGGATAAAAATTATGACTTCTATAAGGTCCACAAGCTAAAAACGTGATTTTTCGTACAAACAGGGGCCATAATTCAGGAAGTTACATCGAATATCGAAAGGAACTGAGATCTTTGGGTTATAAACTTACATTTCAAGTTGCAACAAAATCCGATAAAAATTGTGACCTCTATAGGGTCCACAAGCTAAAAACGTGATTTTTCGTACAAACAGGGGCCATAATCCATGAAGTTTCGATCCGATACATGCCAATATCGAAAGCAGCCAAGATTTTTTTGGGATAAAGCCATATTTCAAGTTTCGTCAAAATCGGACAAGAATTGTGACCTGTACAGAGTCCACAAACGAATTGTGGACGTCCGGACGGACAGGGGCGACGACAATATACGTCCACGTGAATTCACAATACCATACCATGAATAAAAAACATGAAATATACATTTACTTTGAAAAGTTTTCGTGCGTTATCAAAAATGACCGGCAGTGAAAATTTTTTAGTGGAAGCCCTGATACAGCCCTATAATGAGTGACTTCGCCGAGCATTTGAAGTGGGGTACCCTCGTTTAAAAACGTGACAAAATTTTTCTGCGTAACGTCAAAACACGGGAAATTGACGTTTTTCAACTTACGCTTATGAAATAAATAAAACGAACAAGTATACAAAAATTATATAAAACAACAGAACAGGATGTCTGCTCCCAAAATGTTTTTAAATTATTACGAAAGATTAAGTAGTCACTGTTTGATCTTAAGTTCAAAAGATAGGTTGCCAGGCAACGAAACATACGCCCACAACAGCTAAATCGTCCGAGCATTCAACAGAAGTTGTCGCATATTTTTCTTTTTTCGGCAATGAAACATTTATAATACACTAAAATCTGATTAAGAGCAACAACTCATGAAGTAATTAACAGAAAACCATTAGAATTTGTTTGTTTTCATAAAGTTCTGCCACATGCTAACGTTTTGTATACAAAACTTTTAATATCATGGATTTAGCTGTTCAGGACATAAAAATTCATTGAAAATCAATATACTTGTTCGTCTCAAGCGAGAATTTCATATTTTCTAAGAAAGTCAAAACATAATTATTTCTATGTCTTTTGCTCAATAGGTTATCAACTCACTATTATACGACCATGGGCATTATTTCTCACCCTTAAAAATCATTGACACAGGAAATAACACAATTACCTCCCTTGTTTTTCTATTGCCTCCATGCATTAGCTACCTTCAAAGGTTGGAATTTGAAGTTGAAAATGATATTTTTGCCAATTTCTCTGCTGGCAATAGTGAATTATAGGATTAATAGGATTATTCTTTAACAAGGTAGGACGGTTTATGAATACCATCTATTTTAAGGCTTTATTTTAATAAATTTTAACAAGCCAACAGTGAGGCTGATGTCCGCCGCCAAAATACCAAAATAAATAGATGACACATTAATTTATCGCACATTTATTTTTTTTAAAGTATCAAGCAATCAAACTGATTATCAACTATACACTTAAGTTTCATCACTCTCTATCAAAGTTATCTTGTCCTAAAGCATCAACCAACAAGGCATTGACCTAATCAACACATACACCAAGTTTGAACATTCTAGCTCAATTAGGAAGAGAGTTATCGTGCCCCAAAGTATCAACCAATCAAATTGCTTATCTCTGCTTACCCTAAGCGGAAAATGCTCATCTAATCAAATTGCTTATCTCTGCTTACCCTAAGCGGAAAATGCTCATCTTCGAACTCCATCAAGGCATTGACCTAATCAACACATACACCAAGTTTGAACATTCTAGCTCAATTAGGAAGAGAGTTATCGTGCCCCAAAGTATCAACCAATCAAATTGCTTATCTCTGCTTACCCTAAGCGGAAAATGCTCATCTTCGAACTCCATCAAGGCATTGACCTAATAAACACATACACCAAGTTTGAACATTCTAGCTCAATTAAAAGTTATCGTGTCCCAAAGCATCAACCAATCAAATTGCTTATCTCTGCTTACCCTAAGCGGAGAATGCTCATCTTCGAACTCCATCAAGGCATTGACCTAATCAACACATACACCAAGTTTGAACATTCTAGCCCAATTAGGAAGAGAGTTATCGTGTCCCAAAGCATCAACCAATCAAATTGCTTATCTCTGCTTACCCTAAGCGGAAAATGCTCATCTTCGAACTCCATCAAGGCATTGACCTAATAAACACATACACCAAGTTTGAACATTCTAGCTCAATTAGGAAGAGAGTTATTGTGTCCCAAAAAGTGTGACGGACAGACAGACGGACAGACAGACGGACGGCCGAACCCATTTTAATAGTCCCCTGCTTTCTTCGAAAGGCGGGGGACAAAAAAATAACTTAAAAATATGAAATTGAAGTCAATCGGATGATAACTTTAGCCTATAGAGCGTCACAAAGTGATCAAGGGCCATAACTTTGGCAGTAATTATCGGAAATCATTGAAAATCAATAGGATTCTTCATCTCATGAACTTAAACACTGTGTATAAATTTAAAGTCAATCAGATATTAACTTTGGCCTCTAGAGCGTCCACAAGATTTTTCAAAGTGATCAAGGGCCATAACTCAGGCAGTAATTATCGTAAATCGCTGAAAATCAATAGGCTTCCTCGTCTCATGACCTTAAACACTGTGTATAAATTTGAAGTCAATCAGATATTAACTTTGGCCTTTAGAGTGGCCACAAGATTTTTTCAAGTGATCAAGGGCCATAACTCTGGCAGTAATTATTCAGAAATCGCTGCAAATCAATAGGCTTCTTCGTCTCGTGACCTTAAACACTGTGTATAAATTTTAGGTCAATCGGATATCAACTTTGGCCTCTAGAGTGACCACAAGATTTTTCAAAGTGATCAAGGGCAATAACTTTGGCAATAATTATCGGAAATCGCTGAAAATCAATACGCTTCTTCGTCTCAAGACCTTAAACACTGTGTATAAATTTTAGGTCAATCGGATATTAACTTTGGCCTCTAGAGCGTCCACAAGACTTTTCAAAGTGATCAAGGGCCTAACTTTGGCAATAATTATCGGAAATCGCTGAAAATCAATAGGCTTCTTCGTCTCAAGACCTTAAACACTGTGTATAAATTTAAAGTCAATCAGATATTAACTTTGGCCTCTAGAGTGTCCACAAGCAAAAAGGTTACAAATCCTGAAAAAACGTCTTTCTTCCAACGCGGGCAATGGAGTTGTGACACCTAATCTAGGACTATAATTCAGGAGGTTACGATCCGATTTGCACGAATATCGACAGGAACCAATATCTTTGGGTTGTAAACATGTATTTCAAGTTTCATCGAAATCGGATCAAAATTGTGATCTCTAGAGGGTCCACAACCTTGATTTACTAGATGTTTACACTATTTGCGTACGAGGGGCGGCCATTTTGTCCAGCAGTTTTGGCCCGATATATTCGAATTTTTTTTAAATCGAATAATAATTGTGACCTCTAGAGGGACCACAAGCTAAAAACGCGATTTTTCGTACAACTGGAGGCCATAATTCAGAAAGTTACGATCTGATATGTGCGAATATTGAAAGGAACCAAGATCTTTGGGTTATAAACTTGCATTTCAAGTTTCATCAAAATCGGATCAAAATTGTTGCTTCTAGAGGGTCCACAACTTTGATATACAAAGATGTTTACACTATTTGCGTACGAGGGGGCGACTATTTTGTCTGGCAATTTTCATGAAACTCAACCTCAGACAAAACTACAGTGTAACCGTGATATATTCGAACATTTTTTTAAATCGGATAATAATTGTGACCTCTAGAGGCATGACAAGCTAAAAACGCGATTTTTCTTAAAATCAGGGTCCATAATTCGGGAAGTTACGATTCGATATGCACGAAAATAGAAAGGAACCAAAATATTTGGGTTATAAACATGCATTTCAAATTTCATCAAAATCAGATGACAATTGTGACCTCCAAGGGGCCCACAACCCTGATACTGCAATATTTTGACACTATTTGCAAACGAGGGGCGGCCATTTTGTCTGTCAGTGTAGGTCCGATATTTAGGAAATCCAAACTCAACCATCCTTCGGGGTAAACGGTGATATATTCAAACGCTTTTTTAAATCGGATAAAAATTGTGACCTCTATGGGGTCCACAAGCTAAAAACGTGTTTTTTCGTACACTCAGGGGCCATAATTCAGGAAGTTATGGTTTGATATGCGCGAATATTGAAAGGAACGGAGATCTGCGGGTTATAAACATGCATTTCAAGTTTCATCAAAATCAGATGAAAATTGTGACCTCCAGAGGGTCCACAACCCTGATGCGCAATATTTTGAAACTATTTGTGAACGAGAGGCGGCCATTTTGTCCATCAGTTTCGGTCCGATTTTTACGAAATTCGAACTCAACCATCCTTAGGGTGTAATGGTGATATATTCAAACGTTTTATTAATTCGGATAAAAATTGTGACCTCTATGGGGTCCACAAGCTAAAGACGCGATTTTTCGTACAATCAGGGGCCATAATTCAGGATATTATGGTCCGAAATGCGCGAATATCGAAAGGAACCGAGATCTGTGGGCTATAAACATACATTTCAAGTTTAAACCAAATCGGATAAAAATTGTGACATCTACAGTGTTCACAAGCTAAAAACACGATTTTTTGTACAATCAGGGGTCATAATCCATTAAATTACGGTCCGATACATGCCAATATCGAAAGGAACCGAGATCTTGGGGTGATAAATCTATATTTCAAGTTTCACTGTAATCGGTTAAAAATTGTGACCTATAGAGTGTTCACAATTAATTGTGGACGGATGAACAGGGGCGACAACATATACATCCACATGAAAATGTGGGCATATAAAAACAATCGGATAATAACTTTTGGAGTTAGAGCGTTCACAAGGTTCAATAAAATGAAACAAGGGCCATAACTCTAGACGTAATAAACGGAAATTGCTGAAATTCAATAGGCTTCTTCATTTCATTAATATCAAAGATAGGTTGCCAGGCAACGAAAAATACGCCCACAGCAGCTAAATCGTCCGGGCAGTCAACAAGAGTTGACGCATATTTTTACTTTTTTCGGTAATGAAACATTTATAATACACTAAAATCTGATTAAGAGCAAAAACTGAGAAAACCATTAGAATTTGTTTGGTTTTTATAAACTTCTACCCCATGCTAACGTTTTGTATACAAAACTTTTAATATCATGGATTTAGCTGTTCCAAGTCATAAAAATTCATTGAAAATCAATATACATGTTCCTCTCAAGATCTTAAACTCCGTGTATCAATCTGAAGTCAATCGGATGATAACTTTAGCCTTTAGAGCGTCACAAGATTTTGCAAAGTGATCACGGGCCATAACTCTGGCATTAATTATCGTAAATCGCTGAAAATCAATAGGCTTCTTCGTCTCATAACCTTAAACACTGTGTATAAATTTAATGTCAATCGGATATTAACTTTGGCCTCTAGAGCGTCCACAAGATTTTTCAAAGTGATCAAGGGCCATAACTCTGGCAGTAATTATCGGAAATTGCTAAAAGTCAATAGGGTTCTTCGTCTCATGACCTTGAACACTGTGTATTAATTTAAAGTCAATCGGATATTAACTTTGGCCTCTAGAGCGTACACAAGATTTTTTGAAGTGATCAAGGGCCATAACTCTGGTAGTAATTATCGGAAATCGCTGAAAATCAATAGGCTTCTTGGTCTCATGACCTTAAACACTGTGTATAAATTTAAGATCAATCGGATATTAACTTTGGCCTCTAGAGCGTCCACAAGATTTTTTCAAGTGATCAAGGGCCATAACTCTGGCAGTAATTATTCAGAAATCGCTGCAAATCAATAGGCTTCTTCGTCTCATGACCTTAAACACTGTGTATAAATTTTAGGTCAATCGGATATCAACTTTGGCCTCTAGAGTGACCACAAGATTTTTCAAAGTGATCAAGGGCAATAACTTTGGCAATAATTATCGGAAATCGCTGAAAATCAATACGCTTCTTCGTCTCAAGACCTTAAACACTGTGTATAAATTTTAGGTCAATCGGATATTAACTTTGGCCTCTAGAGCGTCCACAAGACTTTTCAAAGTGATCAAGGGCCTAACTTTGGCAATAATTATCGGAAATCGCTGAAAATCAATAGGCTTCTTCGTCTCAAGACCTTAAACACTGTGTATAAATTTAAAGTCAATCAGATATTAACTTTGGCCTCTAGAGTGTCCACAAGCAAAAAGGTTACAAATCCTGAAAAAACGTCTTTCTTCCAACGCGGGCAATGGAGTTGTGACACCTAATCTAGGACTATAATTCAGGAGGTTACGATCCGATTTGCACGAATATCGACAGGAACCAATATCTTTGGGTTGTAAACATGTATTTCAAGTTTCATCGAAATCGGATCAAAATTGTGATCTCTAGAGGGTCCACAACCTTGATTTACTAGATGTTTACACTATTTGCGTACGAGGGGCGGCCATTTTGTCCAGCAGTTTTGGCCCGATATATTCGAATTTTTTTTAAATCGAATAATAATTGTGACCTCTAGAGGGACCACAAGCTAAAAACGCGATTTTTCGTACAACTGGAGGCCATAATTCAGAAAGTTACGATCTGATATGTGCGAATATTGAAAGGAACCAAGATCTTTGGGTTATAAACTTGCATTTCAAGTTTCATCAAAATCGGATCAAAATTGTTGCTTCTAGAGGGTCCACAACTTTGATATACAAAGATGTTTACACTATTTGCGTACGAGGGGGCGACTATTTTGTCTGGCAATTTTCATGAAACTCAACCTCAGACAAAACTACAGTGTAACCGTGATATATTCGAACATTTTTTTAAATCGGATAATAATTGTGACCTCTAGAGGCATGACAAGCTAAAAACGCGATTTTTCTTAAAATCAGGGTCCATAATTCGGGAAGTTACGATTCGATATGCACGAAAATAGAAAGGAACCAAAATATTTGGGTTATAAACATGCATTTCAAATTTCATCAAAATCAGATGACAATTGTGACCTCCAAGGGGCCCACAACCCTGATACTGCAATATTTTGACACTATTTGCAAACGAGGGGCGGCCATTTTGTCTGTCAGTGTAGGTCCGATATTTAGGAAATCCAAACTCAACCATCCTTCGGGGTAAACGGTGATATATTCAAACGCTTTTTTAAATCGGATAAAAATTGTGACCTCTATGGGGTCCACAAGCTAAAAACGTGTTTTTTCGTACACTCAGGGGCCATAATTCAGGAAGTTATGGTTTGATATGCGCGAATATTGAAAGGAACGGAGATCTGCGGGTTATAAACATGCATTTCAAGTTTCATCAAAATCAGATGAAAATTGTGACCTCCAGAGGGTCCACAACCCTGATGCGCAATATTTTGAAACTATTTGTGAACGAGAGGCGGCCATTTTGTCCATCAGTTTCGGTCCGATTTTTACGAAATTCGAACTCAACCATCCTTAGGGTGTAATGGTGATATATTCAAACGTTTTATTAATTCGGATAAAAATTGTGACCTCTATGGGGTCCACAAGCTAAAGACGCGATTTTTCGTACAATCAGGGGCCATAATTCAGGATATTATGGTCCGAAATGCGCGAATATCGAAAGGAACCGAGATCTGTGGGCTATAAACATACATTTCAAGTTTAAACCAAATCGGATAAAAATTGTGACATCTACAGTGTTCACAAGCTAAAAACACGATTTTTTGTACAATCAGGGGTCATAATCCATTAAATTACGGTCCGATACATGCCAATATCGAAAGGAACCGAGATCTTGGGGTGATAAATCTATATTTCAAGTTTCACTGTAATCGGTTAAAAATTGTGACCTATAGAGTGTTCACAATTAATTGTGGACGGATGAACAGGGGCGACAACATATACATCCACATGAAAATGTGGGCATATAAAAACAATCGGATAATAACTTTTGGAGTTAGAGCGTTCACAAGGTTCAATAAAATGAAACAAGGGCCATAACTCTAGACGTAATAAACGGAAATTGCTGAAATTCAATAGGCTTCTTCATTTCATTAATATCAAAGATAGGTTGCCAGGCAACGAAAAATACGCCCACAGCAGCTAAATCGTCCGGGCAGTCAACAAGAGTTGACGCATATTTTTACTTTTTTCGGTAATGAAACATTTATAATACACTAAAATCTGATTAAGAGCAAAAACTGAGAAAACCATTAGAATTTGTTTGGTTTTTATAAACTTCTACCCCATGCTAACGTTTTGTATACAAAACTTTTAATATCATGGATTTAGCTGTTCCAAGTCATAAAAATTCATTGAAAATCAATATACATGTTCCTCTCAAGATCTTAAACTCCGTGTATCAATCTGAAGTCAATCGGATGATAACTTTAGCCTTTAGAGCGTCACAAGATTTTGCAAAGTGATCACGGGCCATAACTCTGGCATTAATTATCGTAAATCGCTGAAAATCAATAGGCTTCTTCGTCTCATAACCTTAAACACTGTGTATAAATTTAATGTCAATCGGATATTAACTTTGGCCTCTAGAGCGTCCACAAGATTTTTCAAAGTGATCAAGGGCCATAACTCTGGCAGTAATTATCGGAAATTGCTAAAAGTCAATAGGGTTCTTCGTCTCATGACCTTGAACACTGTGTATTAATTTAAAGTCAATCGGATATTAACTTTGGCCTCTAGAGCGTACACAAGATTTTTTGAAGTGATCAAGGGCCATAACTCTGGTAGTAATTATCGGAAATCGCTGAAAATCAATAGGCTTCTTGGTCTCATGACCTTAAACACTGTGTATAAATTTAAGATCAATCGGATATTAACTTTGGCCTCTAGAGCGTCCACAAGATTTTTTGAAGTGATCAAGGGCCATAACTCTGGCAGTAATTATAGGAAATCGTTGAAAATCAATAGGCTTCTTCGTCTCATGACCTTAAACACTGTGTATAAATTTAAGATCAATCGGATATTAACTTTGGCCTCTAGAGCGTCCACAAGATTTTTTGAAGTGATCAAGGGCCATAACTCTGGCAGTAATTATCGGAAATCGCTGAAAATCAATAGGCTTCTTCGTCTCATGATCTTAAACACTGTGTATAAATTTAAAGTCAATCGGATATTAACTTTAGCTTCTAGAGCGTCCACAAGCAATTGTGGGCGTATAAAAATGCATATAAATTTCACAAAGATCGGATGATAACTTTTGGCATAATAGTGTTCACAAGGTTCAAAAAAGTAAAACAATGGCAATAACTCTAGAAGCAATAAATGGAAATTATTGAAATTAAATTGGCTTCTTCATCTCACTAATGAAAACCACATATATCAATTTCAAAACAATCGGATAATAACTTTTGGAGCATTCACAAGAAATTGTGGATGACGGACGGACGGAAGGACAGGGTCGACGGCAATATACGTCCACATTTTCATGTGGACGAATAAAAACCATTGAAAATCAATATAATTGTTCGTTTCAAGACCTTAAACTCTGTGTATCAAGCCAAAGTCAATCGAAACGATTATATAAAGGCGTAAACACGGTGTATAAATATAAAATCAATCAGATGATAACTATGGCCATAAAGAATCCACAAGATTTTTCAAAGTGATCAAGGGACATAACTCTGGCTGTAATAATCGGAAATCCTTGAAAATTAGTAGTATTCTTCTTCGTTTGATGACCTTAAACACTGTGTATAAATTTAAAGTCAATCGAATATTAACTTTGGCCTCTAGACACTAGGGACCGAGCGGGTATCATTCAGATTTGATGAAAAACGGAAAGAAACTGAGCTTACATCTATTATCTAATACACATATTATTGTTCGATTTATATAGCGCTTCATTACACGTGAAGTGTTTCTAAGCGCATATCACAAACATATACTTCAAACACACAGAAACAATCAAAATCAGGAGAACATAATTAAATACAGCTGCCTGTTAGGCGCTATTATTCAAAGGTTTATATCCAACAAATCAACCGGCTAATCTCTATATTGAACTCAGTCGAGGTATTACCTGATGAACACCTACACCAAGTAGAGTTCAAAAATAAAAAACGAAGTTTAAAAGAATCAGCTTCATTAACAAAAATTAAACAATCAAAAACTAAACAGATAAATCAAATTCAAACGAAACAAATAAAACAAAGAAAATGAAAAGAGCAGTTCATTACCATTCTACATTAACAAAATAAAGGAAAACAACTTGTGAAATTTTTTTCAAAAAATAAGAGCAACTGATGTCAAGCCATATCTACTGTAGAATGTATTATTGGGTTATAAAAACGTCTATTTTAAGTTTCATCAAAAGCAGATAAAATCTATCTACACAACAATGTGGACATATATAACAATGAATGAGTAATATTTGCCTTGAAAACAAATTAATTGGCAATTTTGCTGATGTTTTTCAATCATATATAGTTAATAGATTGCCATGCAGAAAGTATTAAATACAATCAAGATTCATCAAATAACACCCAGTTTGTGCTACCGTTTAGTTTAAGAAACACCATTTAGTTTTGACATCGGTCATCTAGTTTATGACTATTTAGTTTAGTTTTGATATTGGTCATCCAGTTTATGACCATTTAGTTTCATAAACTAGACAACCGATGTCAAACTAAACGGTAGCACAAACTGGGCGGTTTTTGATGAATCTTGATGGTATTTAACACTTTCTGCATGGCAATCTATTAACTGAATATGTGTATTAGATTATAGATGGTAAGCTCAGTTTCTTTCCTTTTTTCATCAAATCTGAATGATACCCGGTCCCTAGTAAGAGCGTCCACAAGATTTTTCAAAGTGATCAAGGGCCATAAATCCTGCAGTAATTATCTGAAATCACTGAAAATCAATAGGATTCTTCGTCTCATAATCTTAAACACTGTGTATAAATTTCAAGTCAATCAGATATTAACTTTAGCCTCAAGAACGTCCACAAGATTTTTCAAAGTGATCAAGGGCCATAACTCGTACAATAATTATCAGAAATCGGTGAAAATAAATTTACCAGCAATAAAGAACACTAACCTGCAGCAGCCATATGTTCACTTGTTCTTATCGGTTGAAATCCAACAAAAGGAATTTGCATTGATAAAATTAGCCCTACTATAAAGAAGCTGGTATATGCTGAAAGAACAAATTGATAATCTGTACTAGGTGGAAAAGGTGACTTTCAGATTATGACTATACATCTGATTTAATTAACCTTTCCTGTACATCTCATCATTCTACTTAAATAACATTTTTGCCGATTAAAAATCGGGCGGAAATTAGTGGGGGTACAAATTTAAGATTTTGGACACTTATCACTTTTAACTTTTTCTTGCAACCTGGCCACATATGTAGCCAGTGTTTAGGGGTGTCAACTGGGGGGAACACATACACTTTCACCTGTAACTGCATTCTGGCCACAAATAGTGCCATCTTCAGTTTATTTTATCACTGATAGATGGCCCTGGTGCAGAATCAACTTGTCAGCCTCCAGTGGAAGTAGGTGAGTTTGACTTTCCGATTGGCAAAGTGCAATAATTTCCCCATGGAGAGGATATGAAGTGAAAATCTATATCAGTTTAGTAAAATGTTTGTTTCAGAACATGTAGAAATAGTTGTCAGTATCTTTCAAAGAATAAGAAATAAACTAGGGGGTATTTTATAGACTGGCCACCATGCATGGCATGCATACAGTAGTGACCTTACACATGCCAGATATGTTGCCGGTATGCTATAAGGTATGATAATGTTGGTCATCTCCCTGCTGTAATGCAGTCACAAAGATAGGTTGCCAGGCAACGAAGCATATACCCACAGCAACTAAATCATCCGAGCGGTCGACAAGGGTTCACGCATATTGATTCTTTTGTAGGTAATTGGGGGCATTTACAAGACAATTTCATACAGATCAGATTATAATTTTTGTCGTTTGAGGGTTCACAAAGTTCTAAAAACTGAAACAAGGGCCTTTTGTTTTACTAATTTAAATTAATTTCATACAGATTGGATGATAACTTTTGGCGTTAGAGCATTCACAAGATCCAATAAAGTGAAACCAGGGCCATAACTCTAGATGTAATAAACAGAAATTATTGAAATTAAATAGGCTTCTTCATCTCACTAATGTCAACAACATACAGGGATGTGCCCATAAAAATCTTCGGCAGAAAATTATCGTTTTTTTCCATCGAAAATGTGCTATTTCATGAGTCCAGGGGTCAAAGTTCACGATGGCACCAATTGCCGTGCTGTAGTATTTAGCGAAATTGCCGTAGAAAATAAATAAGAACTACAGCATCTTTAGCCGTGGTAATTCATTTAAGAATATCACGACGGCAATTTGCCGATGTTGACACTGAAACAGCCGCTGTATACCTGCGTAATCCACGGCACAGTCGAAAATAGGAATTTATTGTTTTGTTTCTTTCCTGAGTTCTCGTGACTGCATTTTTTTTTATCAAAAACACAAGTCGGCATTCGTTCAGTCGTACCATGGAACGTATACTGTCCATTGTCATACGGTTACTCAGGTTGTTAGAAGTCAAGTACTTAGTAGCACTAGCAGCCAATTTTATAACAATGAATTTCACACCATCTACGCATGTTTTCACCTGTTTGTCACTAGTTTATAGCATTAAAAGTATATTTATATCTAAAAAAATAAAACACGTATCCCCCCAAGTCATCTGACCTAATTCTACCGTAACGTAACAGCTCGTTGTCTGGTTTATTTAATCATTTAAAAAGTTCAAAACAATTTCCAGAAAAAATGGCTATGAATAATTTACTGGAAAATATGACCAAATCAAATAATTAGGTCTGGAAAATATGTCATATATTATAATTTTTAGCGTAAATATAGATGGGACGTGAGAAAGGAATTCCAGGGGGCATTACATGTCTGCCGCACGAGGTTCATGTAATATAATATCATGCACATGTGTGAAATCGTCTTTTGATTATCAAATTACTGCATTACGGATATTTTATAATTCAACACCTTAACGGCGAGGTATTCATTTAAAACGCAAGTTTGGTACCATGATACTTAAATTTGGTGGAATTTACGTGGATACGGATTATAGAATTGCGTGAATCTTCGTGTCGCTGAGCTAAAGCAGATTCGCGGGCTTGCATTGCAAGAAATTTTAGGCCTCCTGATTTCGAAGAAATAAAACGGATACATATTACGATATTTATAAATTCTTGGGGATTACGCTTAGATTCCTGGCGAAAATACTTCAAAAGGGACATGATAAAAATAGTTAAAATAGCAAAAAAAGTTGTCTGCTAGTGCTAATTTTTTTAACGGTGCAGTAGGCTAGTTTAACAGTCTTGCTAGTTACATCGCACGGATGTGACCAGTTAAAAGAGTCTAAATATCAGACAACTCTGCGCGTCAAATAAGAAATCGAAAGTAATATGTTTCGTCAAAAACATACCTTATATTTAGATGTCTATGATACAAGGTCAAAATAATTTATTCAATTTATGAGGTTAAAAGCAACAAATAAAAACACCTTTTACCAATTTAGATTGTCTTTATTTACAAGAAAATGGAGGTGGGAGCAAACCTGCTTCAAGATATTGGTGCTGGGTGGTGCCGCCCGGTAATTGTAATAGTAGGCACATCCCTGAACATATATCAGTTTTAAAACAATTGGATCATAACTTTTGTCATTAGAGCGTTCACAAGAAATTGTCGACGCCAGATGGACATGGGCGACGGCAATATACATCTACATTTCCAAGTGGGCGTATAAAAAAAGCAAGCTTGAAATATGTTCTTCCAGGTGTAGCAGAACAATGTGTGTGAAATGCAAGGTCTTCCTCTGTTGCGATGGGACATAGCTGCTCTACTATGACTTTCATAAGCACAGGGATAAGATAAGTGGAGCCTACTGCTGGCCTGGTTTTTCTTGGTGGTCTGACATAGAAACTGTCATTGTTGTAGTTTCTCCTCAAGTTCAGACAATCAGTCATTAGTCATGTTAGTACAATGTCTTCTGTTTGGATTGGCCAAACATCTCCACACCGCTGAAAATTGATAAGATAGGTTGCCAGGAAACGAAACATACACCCACAGCAGCTAAAACGTCTGAGCGGTCGACAAGGGTTGTTGCATATTTATTCCTTTGTAGGTAATGTCTCAACTCTGGACGTAATCTACAGAAATTGCTGAAATTTGACAGGCTTTTTCGTTTTACTTATTTAAATAATGCATATAAATTTCATATAGATCAGATAATCACTTTTGTCATTCAAACATTCACAAGGTTCACAACCGCCATAACTCTAGAAATTATTGATGGTAATTGCTGAAATTCAATATACCTGTGTTTCACAAATTTAAATGATGCATATAAATTTCATACATATCAGATGATCGATAACTTTCATCAATCGAGCATTAACAAGGTTCAATAAAGTGAAACAAGGGCCATAACTCTAGACTTAACAAATGGAAATTACTGAAATTCAATAGGCTTCTTCGTTTCACTAACTTAAATAATACATATAAATTTCAGAGAGATAAGATGATAACTTTTGGCGTTAGAGCGTTCACAAGGTTAAATAAAGTGAAACAAGGGCCATAACTCTAGAAATAAACGGAAATTGCTGAAATTCAATAGGTTTCTTCGTTTCCCTAATTTAAATATTGCATATACATTTCACAAAAATCGGATGTTAACATTTGGCATTAGAGTGTTCACAAGGTTCAACAAAGTGAAATTAAATAGGCTTCTTCATCTCACTAATGTAAACAACATATATCAATTTTAAAACAACTGGATGATAACTTTTGGCGTTAGAGCGTTCACAAGAAATTGTGGACGACGGATGGACATACAAGGAAATCGGCAATATACGTCCAAATTTCCATGTGGGCATATAAAAATTGTTGATAAAGTTCACAGAATTTCAATGATGAGTATTTTGCATTTTTGACATCTCCTTTTGTCTTCTTTTCCTTCCATTTGTGCATAGTGGCATCAATTGTGTGTCTCTACCGCCACCCAGAGCTGCATGGTGGCAACATATACTCCCAATTTAGGAACCATAATTGAAACAAGCGGTTGCCATACAAGATACAACCACATTTTGCAAGACATGGACAGAGAATGAGTTAAAAAAAAAAATAATGTGATTTTTTGTACAGTCAGGGGCCATAATTCAGGAAATTACAATTCGATATGCGCAAATATCGAAAGGATCCGAGATCTTTGGGTTATAAACTTACATTTCAAGTTTCATTAAAATCGGATCAAAATTGTGACTTCTACTAGAGGGTCCACAGCCTTGATATACCATATTTTTACACTATTTGCGTACAATATCACAAAGAACCAGGGTCCTTGAGTTATTAACATGTATTTCAATTTCATCAAAATCGGATAAAATCGTATCAAAATTGTGACCTCTAGAGGGTCCACAACCTTGATATACCATATTTTTACACTATTTGCGTACAAGGGGCAGCAATTTTGTCTGGCAGTTTTGGTCCGATCATTACAAAATTTGAAATCAACCAACATTACAGTGTAGCAGTTAAATCAGTGAAATATTTAAGCGTTTGTATTAAATCTGATAATAATTGTGAACTCTAGATGGACCACAAGCTAAAACACGATATTTTCGTACAATCAAAGGCCATAATTCAGAATGTTACAATACAATATGTGCAAATATCACAAGATCTTTGGGTTATTAACCCTTTCATTGCGTCTACCCGGTAGTATCGGGTATTATAAAATGTCGTTAAAAAATGCGTACCCGGTGCTACTGTGTACTCAGTAAAGCCCTCGCTAAAATTAGTACCGTAACTGCAAGTGCCATCTATTGTATTTTCTATACACTAGAACATATTTCCATGTGTTTCAAAGCGGCAAACCGTAAAATGGCGGAGTGCATAGTGACAACGTAGACGATGCACTCTCGACGAAGTCGTGAATGACGTCTTGCAGACCAACACATGGACAATTTCGAGGCGGGTGATGCACATAATTTGTTTCCAGTTACTTGATAATGATAGTAGTGAGGACAGTGATTGGTGTTATGAAGTACGTGTGTGATATGTTGCGCGACGTTCTGCCTATGGCTATGTCTCCCGTGCATGATGAACAAGCCCAATGTGAAAACGATACCCCTGTGTCTGCAGTAGATTCTGACAATAATTCTGATGTTGATAATAATGCTGACCTGCTTGATCGTAAAGGACGTAGTGAAAACAAGGTAGTGCAATCCGCACCTGGTCATGGCAGCGAGAGACGTGATGCGCGTGTTCGTGGTGGCACTGTTCATGGCTGCTATTGATATTTTTGTTCATTTTATATATCTTTATCAAAATCCAGTGAAAAAAACAATATCTCATAAATATTTCATGGAGAAAAAGTCGTTTTCGATTTAGCTTTAGTAAAAAATGAGAAATCCAAAATGGCCGCCATGAAGTCACGTGACTACGTTATTATGCAAATTTCCAAAATTCTATTTTTTCCTCTTAGCCCAACCTCATGCCCATCCCAACAGACAAAAAATATTTTTATAAAAGCTTCCATAAGTACTCAAAAAAGGGTCTAGCACAGGCAGTGGATTTACGTCTAGCATTGAAAGGGTTAACATGTATTTCAAGTTTCATCAAAATCAGATGAAAATTGTGACCTCTAGAGTGTCCACAAGCTAAAACCAGTGGCTGCCATGCAGGATACGCCCACATTTTCGAGAGATGGATAGAGAACAAGCTAACAAGAAAGTGATTTTTCCTACTATCAAGGGCCATAATTCAGGAAATTACAATTCAATATGATTGAAAAGGAACTGAGATTTTTGTGTTATTAACTTAAATTTCAAGTTTCAACAAAATCGGATAAAAATTGTGACCTCTATAGGGTCCACAACCTTGATATACCATATTTTTACGCTATTTGAGAACAAAGGGCAGCCATTTTGTCTGTCAGTTTTGGGCCGATTTTCACGAAATTTGAACTCAGTCGTCCTTAGGGTGTTACGGTGATATAATAATACGGTTTTTAAAATCAGAGAAAAATTAGGACCTCTATAGGGTCCACAAGCTAAAAGCGTGATTTTTTGCGTACAATCAGGGGCCATAATTCAGGAAGTTATGTTCCGATATGCACGAATATCGAAAGGAACCAAGATCTTTGGCTTATAAGCATACATTTCAAGTTTAAACCAAATCGGATAAAAATTGTTACCTCTATAGTGTTCACAAGCCAAAAACGTGATTTTTTTGTACAATCAGGGGCCATAATCCATGAAGTTACGGTCCGATACATGCCAATATCGAAAGGAACCGAGATCTTAGGGTGATAAACCTATATTTTAAGTTTCATTGAAATCGGATAAAAATTGTGACCTGTAGACAGTTCACAAACAATTGTGGACGGACGGACAGGGGCGACGACAATATACTTCCACATAAAAATGTGGGCGTATAAAAACGTGATATTTCGTACAATCAGGGGCCATAATCCATGAAGTTTTGATCCAATACATGCCAATATCAAAAGGAACCAAGATCTTTTGCAGATGAACCTATATTTAAAGTTTCGTCAAAATCGGATAAGAATTGTAACCTGTAGAGTGTCCACAAACAAATTGTGGACAGACTGATGGATGTCCGGAGAGGGGCAACGACAATATACGTCCACATGAAAATGTGGGCATATAAAAAGTGTATTGGATATGTCTAATAATGTGAAAATTCATGTCTGGTTCGAATTTGACATTTCTGGTAAAAGAAGCCAACAGTGAGACTGATGTCCCCCGTTGAAATCCCAAAATAAATAGATAAGACATTAGGGTTAGGCGATATACCTGTTTTTCGGTATATCATGATAAAATCATCGTGATAACCAAAATTATCGCGATATGATAATTATCATGTCTCAATATTGATGATAATATGCTACATCATATGAAGTCGAAATTGTAATGCGAGAGGTCATGATTGATGCAAGGACTTTTATCGAGGAACAGTTGTTTGGCAAGGTCAAGGTTGGACAGTAACGTATTTCTCGGGGTATAAGTCGATACTTTCTTCCGCTATTGTTATTCCAATGCTGTTTAATTTTTTTTAAAATATAACCAACTTTCAATAAAGGATAGAAAATGTCATTAAGATAGAATCTTTCTGCCGACAAGAAACATCTATGATCTTTTTATTGTCCAATCAATGGATGCCTTCTTTTTTATTTTATTCTATTATTAGTAACATACCCCGTAAAATACGGTATTTACCTCAATCGCAACTGTCACTATCTTATAAATATCAACCAGCGACTGCCAGGCAGGATACGCCCACATTTTGCAAGAGATGGATAGAGAATAAGCTAAAAACAAACAGGATTTTTTGTACAATCAGGGGCAATAATCCAGAAAGTTATGGTCTGAAATGTGCAAATATCAAAAGGGACTGAGATCTTTGGGATATCAAGTTTCATCAAAATCGGAAAAAAACTGTGACCTCTAGAGGGTCCACAACCTTCATATTGCATACTTTTACACAACTTGCATACAAAGATCGGCCATTTGGTCAGACAGTTTCATTTCGATTTTCTCGAAATTCGAATTCAACCTTCATTATGGTGGAATGGTGATATATTTAAACGGTTTTTAAAATCGCCAAAAAAATTTGTGCAAGCTAAAAATGCGATTTTTCGAACAATCAGGAGCCATAATACAGCAAGTTACGTTCGGATATATATGCGCGATCATCAAAAGGAACCAAGATCTTAGTGTGTAATGGTGATATATTCACATGTTGTTTTTTTTTAAATTGGATAAAAATTGTGACCTGTATGGGAACCACAAGCTAAAAACGCGATGTTTTGTACAATCAGGGGCCATAATTCAGGAAGTTACCATCCGATATGCCCGAATATCGAAAGGATCCAAGATCTTTAGGTTATAAACATGCATTTCAAGTTTCATCAAAATCTGATCATAATTGTGACCTCGAGAGCGTCCACGACTTTGATATGCCAGATGTTTACACTATTTGCGTACAAGGGGTGGTCATTTTGTTTGGCAATTTTCAACCGATTTTCATAAAACTCAACCTCAGACAAAATTACAGTGTGAAGGTGATATATTTGAACGTTTTTTTTAAATCGGATAATAATTGTGACCTCTTTGATATACCAGATATTTAGACTAATTATGTATGAGGGGAATGCCATTTTGTCCGTCATTTATCGTCCGATTTTCAGGAAATGAAATGAAATGGGGTTTAATGTCCTACTGTTCTGCTCCTATACTGGGCTAATGAAGACGGCCATACGCCATACAGTGTGCTATGAGGGAAATTTTGCCCAGGCAGCGGCACTATCGGCTACTCTTATATCGAATTCCAACTGCCAAGGGATCTTTTACGTGCATTCCAATGTTTACACGGGACCTCGGTTTTTCGTCTCATCCGATGGACTAGGCAGCTGTCCTTGTCAGGCCCTCCGTCCTGCATAACTGACAAGGGGAAACCACGTCGGAAAATCGGGATGAACTTTCTCGGCCAATGCAGGGATCGAACACCCGACCTCCAGGCTAGCGAGCCAGCGCCTTACCCACCTAGCCAACGTGGCACCCTGATTTTCACGAAATTCGAACTTAACCAAAATTACAGTGTAACGTTACGGTGATATATTTGAATATTTTTTTTTAATCGGATAAAAATTATGACCTCCATAGGGTCCACAAGCTAAAAACACGATTTTTTGTACAATCAGGGGCCATAATTCTGGAAGTTACGGTCGGATATGCGCGAATATCAAAAAAACCTGAGATCTTTGGGTCATAAACTTACATTTCAAGTTTCAACAAAATCGGATAAAAATTGTGACCTCTATAGGGTCCACAAGTTAAAAACATGATTTTTTGTACAATCAGCGTCCACAATCCATGAAGTTACTGTCCGATACATGCCAATATCTAAAGTAACCAAGATCTTAGGGAGATAAATCTATATTTCAATTTTCGGTGAAATCAGATAAAAATTGTGACCTGTGGAGTGTCCACAAACAAATCATGGACGGACGTCCGGACAGACAAACAGGAGCAAAGGCATAATATGTCCACATGAAAATGTGGGCGTATAAAAAGTAGATTTTCGAACTCTACCAGTTATTTTTACGTATTATTATCATTAATATTTGACTTTGACTAATGTACGACATTATATTGGGTAATTCCATGACAAGTGGACCAAATCTCGGAAAGTTGGGAACATGACCCCCTCCAAAAAAATTGTAAACAAGCCAATAGATGACACATTAATTAATCACACATTTATTTTTTTCAAAAGTATCGAGTAATCAAACTGTACACTTAAAGTAACTAAGTCTCTAACTCAATATCATCAAAAATTTTCGATATTGAAAACACAAATTATTTGTCAATTCAAATCAACATTGGTCTTGTGATCTTACAGGGAAAAGATGGGCTTCTAATATCCAATATTCAAGACAAAATAAACATTTTAAAATTGGTACACGAATTGTGTACCATAATACGTTTCAGCACCATTTGGAACAAGGGACTAAAAGAACAGGGCTAGACATATTCCACAAGTCATGTCAAATGCATCCTCGGTATCCCCGGTGGTTTCATTCCGTTCTACTCCACTAACCCCTGGGTGAATCTATGGGGGAGACACGTTTTCAAATTATTCGCCCTTGATGATTGTGCTATTTTTATCGACCAATCCCATACATCGTTGATTGAAAAGGAAGTTGGCAAAGGGAAGTAACTCTTATCGGACAAGTTTAGGGATTAGCCTAAATGAGAGAAGTTCAAATTATTCTAAATGCGTACTTACTAACAACAAATTATATAATATGAAATTAAGGAAGACCGGACCAAATTGCCAAGTATACATTCAATAATAATAAACATAACAGAATGAAACATTTCAGATAAAGAACGAATAGTAATAATAATAACAAAAGTCAAATATACAGATGTTATTATTGTTATACATATTTGAAATCAGCAAAACATACTACATATTTTGATAATACAATTAATTATAAATGAATTAGAAATATATACATATTTACATAAATCATTCAGTAAATGGACATGAATTTGGTTAATTACCCTTATAAACTTGAAGGCGAAACGACTGGTTTGTAAACTGTTTCTTGATTGGTTCGTAGACCTTATCTACAATCAAGGCCAGGGCAGATAATTTGAAATCGTAGAAACTCTATGAATTAACCCAGGGTATAGTGGAGTAGAACGGAATGAAACAACTTGGGATACCGAGGATGTGTCAAATGGTAACGCTATATTCTTATCTGGACAGCATGCGCAATAAATACCATCGGTGAAGACTGGAAAAACCAGATTGCCATTCACATGAGACTTCTGGCGTATTTTGCAGAACATAACTGATTAGAAATTACAGTAAAAATAGAAACGATTGAATGTAATTATATACATTCATATTACATTATTATATGCGTTGCGACTAATTTTTGTCAATTTCTAGATTCCAAATATTAGCGATTTAGCTCCTTTAAGTTTTATCCCCTTCTACCAGATAGAATCAAGATTATCTTGTCCCAAAGATAAGCTCGAAATGTTAATCATTGAACTCAGTCAAGACATTTCGCTAATGAACATCTACATCAAGTTTAAACATTAACCTGGGCTAATGAAGACGGGCATACTAGACAGCTTTCCTTGTCAGCCCCTCCATCCTGCATCACTGACAAGGGAGAACCACGCCGGAAAATCTGGATGAACTTTCTTGGCCAATGCAGGGATCGAACACCCGACCTCCAGGCTAGCGAGCTAGCGTGTTACCCACTTAGCCACGTGATCCCCTATACCAAGAAGAAGAGTTATTGAATAATTGTATGTTCAATCTTACACCCCCAACTAGATTGAACATATAACCTATCGTCGAAGGTCCATAAACCCTGGATGATAATATTCTGGCATATCGGATGGTAGCTTCCTGAATTATGGCTCCTAATTGTATGAAATTTCACGTTTTTAGCTTGTGTTCCCTCTAGAGGTCACAATTATTAATCGATTTAAAAACAATGTTCGAATATATCACCGTTACACCGTAACGTTTATAGCCAAAATTGCCGGACAAAATGGCCGACCCTCGTACACAAATAGTGTCTAACATCTGGTATATCACGGTTGTGCTTTTGATATTGGCATGTATAGGACCGAAATTTCATGGATTATGGCCCCTGATTGTACGAAAAATCACGTTTTTAGCTTGTGGACCCTATAGAGGTCACAATTTTTATACGCCCACATTTTCATGTGGACGTATATTGTCGTAGCCCCTGTCCGTCCGGACATCCATCCGTTTTTACCTTGTGGTTCCTGTAGAGATCACAATTTTTATCTTATTTAAAAAAGAAACATGTGAATATATAACTATTACACACTAAGATCTTAGTTCCTTTTGATAATCGCGCATATCTGAACGTAACTTCCTTGATTATGGCTCCTGATTGTTCGAAAAATCGCATAATGAAGGTTGAATTCGAATTTCGGGAAAATCAAAATGACAAAATGGCCGCTCTTTGTACGCAAATTGTGTAAAAGTATGCAATATGAAGGCATTGGATACTCAAGATTTTAACTAGATTAGAACGGCCTGCCTAGTAGGTTCATTTTTTTTTTATCAAATTTGGTCAACGTCACAGTTTTCCTTTCTGATATACAGCTGAATGTGTGGGCGTATTTCCACATTTTCAAAGTTTTTTCCGAAGACTGTTTCCTAAATTGTCACCAACTTAATGCTGTGAATAAACTGTTACAATTTAAATGTCTACTTTTGTATTTTATTGCATTATATATGTATTTTTTGAATAAAGTATAGATACTTGTAGTATATTTTGTTTAATAATTATGTAAGTTGTGCTGGTTTTTTGGCGTTTGGTTGCAATTACATTTAGAATTCTGTTTGGTTATTGATAAATGCATGTATAGAAAGAAATGGGGATTAACTTCCACTCGAATCACACTAGGTCATTTGGGGACTAACATGTGGTTTAGTTTTATTTCAATAATTCATTTGCACGTAGGGGTCTTTAGCAGTGTGAGAAAAAAGAAAAACGGATGACCTGGAGAAAACCAATGAGATTGGACAGGCTACCCTACTACTTGTCATGTACAAATGGGGAATCGAAACCACGCTACTTAATTCAATGAGGGGGGGTCGGATGGCTGAATGGTTAGCGTGTGCGCGCTGTATCATAGAGTCTGTCATTGAGTCAACTGGCGTGGTTTCGAATCCCCAGTTGTATGTGACAAGGAGTAGGGTCGCCTGTCCAACCTTGTGGGTTTTCTCCGGGTCGTCCGGTTTCTTCCCACTGCTAAAGACCCCTACGCGCAAGCGCATTATTGAAATAAAATTAAACCATGTTAGTCCCGAAATGACCTAGTTTTTGTTGAGTGGACGTTAAACCCGATTTCTCTCTCTCTCTCTTAATTCAATGACGGAACTTATGATGCAATGAACATGCGTTAACCGTTTGACCACCGAAACCTTTAGGACGAAATAGTTCGATCCCTGCATTGGCTGAGAAAGTTCATCCAGTTTTTCCGGCGTGGTTTCCCCTCGTCAATGATGCAGGACGGAGGGCCTGACAAGGACAGCTGTCTAGTTGTTCGGATGGGACGTAAAACAGAGGTCCCATGTACATATTGGCAGTTGGAATTCGATATAAGAGTAGGCCGTAGCGCCACTGCCCGGGCAAAATTTCTCTCATAGCACACTGTATGGTTTATGCCCGTCTTCATTAGCCCAGTTTAGGAGCAAAACAGTAAGACGTTAAACTCCATTTCATTTTCTAGGACGAAATAGAGAGAAATGGGGCCTACGATTCAGTTTCAGTTCAATAACTGTTTGCGCCAGGAGTCTTTAGCACTTCATATGGTTAAAGATTTGGTTATTGGTTGACTGAATTTTACAATTACAACCACCAATAATATATCATATTAAAGGTTTTAATTGCTCATTTGACATTAGAATTGCATCCGAAAATGATGTTTATTTAATGTTAGATTTACGTTAAAACGGTCGGTTAGATTTCCATCATTTTGCTCATTCTTTTAACGAGAATTTAATGTCAGGAAATGACATTAATCTAACGTAAAGTTTACGTCATTTTCTGGCGTAAATCTAACATAAGTGACGTAAACTTTACACAAAATTTACGTTAGATTTACGTCAGAAAATGACGTAAATCTAACGTAAAAATGACGACTCTATGTTAGATTAACGTCATTTCCTGATGTAAAATTATCGTTAAAAAGATGAGCAAAACGATGGTAAACTGATTGACCATTTTTACGTAAATGTAACGTAAATTCAACATCATATTGTTATGTGGGAAGGCTTGTAGAATTAATACACATGTGTCAGAAGCTAACAATATGTCTATTGTGTAAGACAAACGTGAAAATAAACAACTAAATCGAACTCTTTATTTCTTTTTATTATTATAGAACGACGACCCTTTTTTGCTGAAGATCAAATAAAACCTACTAAATACATTCCATGCTTATATGTAACGCATAACTTTGCCAAACTTTATTTCAGAGAAAGCCAATTCAAAAAGGAATTGTATCATATATTTAAGTTTAATTTTTAATAAAGAATGGGGATATCATAAATAAGTTAATTCGATGTTTTTGTGGCATGTACTATATTAGATGAGATCGAAATATCATTTTAGATTAGGGGTTGCAGAACAACAAGTAAGGTGGAATTACAAAGTCGAACGGAACTGTTCTTCAGACTGAATTGCGACGCCAATCATAAAATTTTACTGAGTTCGTGCTGCCATACTTTCTAGGCAGAAATAGCTCTTTGGAATTAATGTCTTTGTTAGAAATTTTGGCATTTACCTGTGACAATAATTTAAGCTTTGTGCAAAAATCGTGAAGCATATAGTTTCAACTTGGAAGAAATGTTAGAAAATGGCTAACAATCAGCATTGTTGATTGTAAAACATTCTTGGTTCATTTTCTGCTTGAATGATTGCTGAATACCATGGACACGTATATCAGTTCGATAATACCTTGCTGACTTTTTCATTTCGGCACCAAAGAGTCTGGTGGATGAATACTGTCAATCAAAGATCCATAATGAGAATTGACACGTAACATCGAAAGAAATCCGATTAACAACGCCCCTTTAACAACAATATGACTTTTATTGTTAATTGTCAGTAGTAATAATTACAAATTTTGAAAAGAGATGTATTTGTGATTTTACATGTAGCTTCAGTCCATTCAATAACCTGTATTTATTACTCAAATGGTTTCTCAATTAGCAGAATGTCAAAATAAAGAAAATACAGTTACACTTACAATAAAATAAAACCAAGTACGAACAATCCAAACCATAAGACAGAATTCGAAGTCCTAAAAAACGTTATAGGCAAAATAGTGTATTCAAGCAAAATAGTGTGATCAGCAAATGGACTGCTCCTCGTGTACAAAATACACGACAAACAGTGGTAACAGATGTTCGGAAGAGTAAGCTTACCCTGCCTGGCGGCACACCGCCATAGCTGCATCCAAACTATTAGGCGAAATGTCGGTAAAATAGCGTGATTGGCCAATGAACTATCGCAAAATGCACGCGATGAACTGTGTTAACGATGTAGTAGACATTATTAGGGAGATAGTAATAGTATACGTGTCAATTAAATATATCTAGACACGTTATATTTACCAATCAAATCAATATGACGGCCATAAAACTATTTAAAGGGTTTAATAAGTTTAGTGCGCAAGTATCCTTGTAGTTGAAGCTTAGATGACAAATGCCTCAATCTACTTAAAAAATCAGAATAAAAGGAACAAGCTCTCGCGTAATGAATTAGCTGAGACACAAACACTCCAAAACCTGGTGATATTGGAATGTTACTACTAATAATATGACTAACTAAGAAGTTATTCGTTGCGATTTGTTTTTAGGAATGTGGATATGTGGGATTGTTTAATTCTTTTAAATCGGTACAGACTTGAAAGTTTGCGCATGCAGAGCGTCTTCTGAACAAACTGATGTTTAGTCATATTTGCAGTTGACATATTCTGTCAAAAATATTCCTTATACCGGTGGTAATTATTTCTTTGTATTGTGCACAAACGTCATTCCTTAAATAGCCTCACGCCCCTTTAACAACTTATAAAGCATGATTTTTCTGTTAGGCAATTTATTCTTCACTTTTTGATGTGCTTTATAACTATTGAAGAGGCTCGAATTCATAAGATCTGGTTGTGAGATGTGTTTACTCTGTGTCTGTGTGTTGATGGATAAAACAATCAAAATTAATATTTGTGTCTGTGATTATTATTGGAAATGGAACGTTTTTTTTAATTAGGATATTAGGATATGAAAAAGGTAAGCAGTTTGTATTTGGAATTTACAAGTTGAACGAGTGTCAGTTAACCCGTTCAGAAGCAAACTCATACACGGTTAAGGTAATACTCTTGACTCGTATATAAATTGAATGGAATAAATCAGTTTTACTCCTTGGTTGTTTATATTGTTTTATTTACCTAATATTCAACTAGCTTGGCTTGCCATAACGACAGAGATTAGTTCACCGATGTTTTTGTAATAAAGAACAATAGTATTGTTTGTTGATTAGCGTTATGATTTTAGACAAAATAAGTACAACATGTTTTTGTAATAAAGTAGACCTGTATTGTTTGTTGATTGACTTTATCCCATGATTTAAAAAAATTGGCGATGGTTAATATTGGGTCAAAAATAATTTCTTAAAGTGCGTCGGAGCCCCTTTTAGATAAACAAAGTGGCTACGGGCAATTTTATTATTTGATCTTTCATACACGGGACATTTCTGTTATTCAAACCAATCTGCACGTGAATTACTACATAACAAGTTGACAGTTCATCATTGATTTGGGGTTCACGTGGAATAGATTCTTCGGTCGAAATACAGTTATTCTTTTCTAAACTAAAACGAGTGCCTTGGATTTTTGTGTGGATTTGATATCGGTTATAATTAACCAATATTCTCTTACATCGGAGACTTGTGTTGCGTTCAGTTCATTTTTACGGTGAGTACAAGCTTACGTCGGACTTGAAAGAGCTTTTGAATCCTGTTGCAAGTTCTATTTATGTCTTATTTCTGTTTGTAAGACCGATAACCAAAATACCTTTATAGTTTGCAATTTAAAAGTCTATCTTTGCCGTAATTCTTAACTATATACACTCTTAATACAGTAAATATGAAAAACAATTTGAACACAGCGTAATACATGTATAGTCTTATGCATACTTGTCCTTTAAAATGTTCTAGACATGCAGCTTTACATGACTGGTTGGAAATATAACCGCATATATATCGTGCAGAATTTGTGAACACACATGTTTTAACTATACAACGTGGACTAACATGTCCGTATTATGAACGAAAATATTCAACATTCATAACATCGTGGCAGTATATCATTTTGACATCGATTGTTTATGACAAATAAATACCATTAATTTTGCGTGTAAAATTACACCGAGGCCTATTGTGTCACACGATAGCGACGGCTACACCGCAATTTTCAAAACAAAACGCCACGATAATCGTGTTCCGTCAAACCTTCGCGACGTTTGTACTGATACCTGCAGTTGTATGAATCCTGAAAAAATAATATTTTACCATATCGCAACAGGTCAGAGCTAAAACTAACACTTATTACAGTATTTCAACATCGTGCAGCAAAATAGACATTCAACGGTAAAACTGAACGATGACCCACAACTAAACACATTGTAATATCTGAGCATCGCACGGGAAATTAGATGTTTGACAACAAAATTGAACACCTTGCGTAATTGGACACCTTGACTGATTTTAATCACCGCTCAGGAAATTGAACGGTCCAACTAATTATTTAACAGTCGTGCTAATTAGAAGAGACGCTTATAATTCAACAAGTGTTGAGAAACTAAACACTAGTTAATTAGACGCTTAGTAATCAAAATTAAACAATGAGATTGAAATTCGATAGAAGTACAAATTGAGCACTATTCGCCGAAATTCAACAATATTTATGAATAATTGGATACAGAGTAGAAATTAACGCTATTTACGCCAGATTAAACAGTACCAATGGTGCAGTGTAATATGTCATCGTAAATACTAAAACATCATCTCACAAAGGTCTTCTTCGGTATGGAGTGCCTCAGGGGTCAGTGTTAGGTCCAATTTTATTTAGCATTTATACAACACCGCTATCCCAAATTGTTCGCAGGCATGGTCTTGAATTCCATTTGTATGCAGATGACACTCAACTATATTTGTATTTCAAACTATTATTTACAATAAGGCCAAACTGGAATGTTGTGTTGAAGAAATTCGGTGTTGGATGAGTAATAATTTTCTTAAATTGAATGAAGTTAAAACTGAATATATTCTGTTAGGTTCAAATAATCTTATTAGCAAAGTCAATTACAACGTATCTTTATCTATAGGTTCCCATGTAATATCACCAGTCCCGTCTGCTAGAAATATTGGAGTTTTATTTGATAAATACGTAACCATAGAGCCTCATGTAAATAACACTTGTAAATTATGTTATTTTAATCTCCGCCAAATAGCCTGCATCCGAAAGAATCTCCCCACTTCATCTGTTAAAACTCTCGTCCATTCTCTCATCTAGATCAATGTAACTCTTTACTGAATGGGACTCCTTTACGCATCACTAACATATTACAAAAAGTTCGAAATTCTGGAAGTTACTATTTGATATGCCGAATATCGAAAGGAACCAAGATCTTTGGGTTAACTTACATTTCAAGTTTCATCAAAATCAAAAGAAAATTGTGACCTCTAGAGGGTCCGAAACATTGATATACCAATTTTTACACTATTTGAGTACGAGGGGCGGACATTTTGTCTGTCAGTTTTTAATCCGATAATTATGAAATTTGAAGTTATCTATCTTAAGGGTATAATGGTGATATATTCGACCGTTTTTTTAAATCGGATAAAAATTATGACCTCTAAAGGGTCGACAAGCTAAAGACGTGATTTTTCGTACAATCAGGGGCCATAATTCAAGAAGTTTCGATCCGATACATGCCAGTATCAGAAGCAACCAAGATCTTTTGGAGGTAAACCTATATTTCAAGTTTCGTCAAAATCGAATAAGAATTGTGACAGGGGCGACGACAATATACGTCCACATGAAAATGTGAGCGTATAAAAATAGGTTTTGTCCATAGTACTTGTCAAATTTTTCACCAATAATTGTTTTGGCCATGTTAAAATCCAAATATTGAACCATTCATTCAGCGATTTCTAATTTAATACTGTTAGCTAATAATCTAATTAATAATAGTTCTTTAACAATATATTTACCTGTAAATATTCGTTTTGAGTATCTTCCCATTAAAAGTAGAGTAAAAACATGAAGAGGTATTAAATTGATTATAAACACATATCCACCCCATGCTGATACCTGTAATGTACCGTACAATAAAAACACATTTATTATCCTCCAAATTCATCTACTATAAAGCATATCATTTTCAACGGTTGAAGCCAGTATCACGACTAAATGTTATCAAAGAAAATGTATTCAAACTGTGTTTATAAAGAAAGCATACAGCATGTTAATAATCTGTGAAAAATACAAACTATTTAAGAAACACTAGAAGATTGTCAGATAACTCAAATTCAGTTTAATGTGATAGGGTTTAATTTCAACAACTAACTTACCATGTAAAAGTAAGATAATGCTGTACAGATACCCCAAAATATTTGACCAGTTTTTACAGCTTTAATCTGCAAATATAATGGTGTTGACAAATTTTGGCAGGGCTTAAAATTAAAACATCGTTTGATTTTACAGTAAAATACCTAATAGGCTTGCTCTCTATCTAGCAGATTAATTATATTGAAAGTTCAAATACAACTGATTTCAATCCCTGAGAGGTATTTAGTAATGGATTAGAATACATGGTATGGACACAATCAGTTCATTCCAAGCAAAACCAGCCGCTGCCAGGCAGGATACGCCCACATTTTCAAGAGATGGATAGAGAACAAGCTAAAAAGGAAGTAATTTTTCCTACAAATTACAATTCGATATGCGCAAATATGAAAGGAACCGTGATCTTTGGGTTATAAACTTACATTTCAGGTTTCAACAAAATCGAATAAAAATTGTGACCTCTAAAGGATCCACAACCTTGATAAACCATATTTTTACGCTATTTGAGAACGTATGGCGGCCATTTTGTCTGTCAGTTTTGGGCCGATTTTCAGACAATTCGAACTCAGCCGCCCTTAGGGTGTAACGGTGATATAATAATACGTTATATTAAATCGGATAAAAATTATGACCTCTATAGGCCCCACAAGCTAAAAATGTGATTTTTCGTACAATAGGGGCCATAATTCAGGAAGTTACGGTCCGATATGTGCTAATATCGAAAGGAACCGAGATCTTTGGGGTATAAACTTACATTTCAAGTTTCAACAAAATCGGATAAAAATTATGACCTCTATTGGGTCACAACCTTGATATACCATATTTTTAAGCTATTTGAGAACGAAGGGCGGCCATTTTGTCTGTCATTTTTTGGCCAATTATCAAGAAATTCGAACTCAGCTGTCCTTAGGGTGTAACAGTGGTATAATAATACGTTTTTTTTAAATCGAATAACCAGCGACTGTCAGGCAGGATGCGCCCACATTTTCGAGAGATGGATAGAGAACAAGCTAATAAGAAAGTGATTTTTCCTACTATCAAGGGCCATAATTCAGGAAATTACAATTCAATATGCGCGAATATCGAAAGCAACTGAGATCTTTGTGTTATAAACTTACATTTCAAGTTTTAACAAAATCGGATAAAAATTGTGACCTCTATAGGGTCCACAACCTTGATATACCATATTTTTACGCGATTTGAGAACGAACGGCAGCCATTTTGTCTGTCAATTTTGGGCTGATTTTCACGAAATTCGAACTCAACCTTCCTTAGGGTGTAACGGTGATATAATAATACGATTTTTTAAATCGGATAAAAATTATGACCTCTATAGGGTCCACAAGCTAAAAACGTGATTTTTCGTACAATCAGGGGCCATAATTCATGATGTTACGGTCCGATATGCGCGAAGATCAAAAGGAACCGAGATCTTTGGGTTAAAAACTTACATTTCAAGTTTCAAAAAAATTGGATAAAAATTGTGACCTCTATAGGGTCCACAATTTTGATATACCATATTTTTACGCGATTTGAGAACGAACGGCGGCCATTTTGTCTGTCAATTTTGGGCCGATTTTCACGAAATTCAAACTCAACCTTCCTTAGGGTGTAACGGTTATATAATAATACGATTTAAAAAATCGGATAAAAATTATGACGTCTATAGGGTCCACAAGCTAAAAACGCGATTTTTCGTACAATCAGGGGCCATAATTCAGGAAGTTACGGTCCGATATGCGCGAATATACCATATTTTTACGCTATTTGAGAACAAACAGCGGCCATTTTGTCTGTCAATTTTGGGCCGATTTACACGAAATTCGAACTCGGCCATCCTTAGGGTGTAACGGTGATATAATAATGATACGTTTTTTTAAATCGGATAAAAATTATGACCTCTATAGGGTCCACAAGCTAAAAACGCGATATCGAAAGGAACCGAGATTTTTGGGTTATAAGCATACATTTCAAGTTTGAACCAAATCGGATAAAAATTGTGGCCTCTACAGTGTTCACAAGCTAAAAACGTGATTTTTCGTACAATCAGGGGCCATAATCCATGAAGTTGCAGTCCGATACATGCCAATATCGAAAGGAACCGAGATCTTAGGGTGATAAACCTATATTTCAAGGGGCGACTACAATATACGTCCACATGAAAATGTGGGCGTATAAAAAATACATATATCAATGATTTACAAATAAGGAGAGTGATTTTCAATTTTAAGGCGAGAGAGACAAACCTCCCCTCGGCGGACATTCTGGTGCATGGCAGGCGCTCGTGGGCAATCTGCTTAGCTTCAGCTCGAAATGTTAATCATTGAACTCAGTCAAGACATTCCCCTAATGAACATCTACATCAAGTTTAAACATTCTACCTCAATTAGAAGGAGAGTTATTGTGTTTCAAAGTCTCGGCCAATCAAATTGCTTATAGCTCTGCTTACCCTCAGCAGAAAATGCTCATTATCGAACCTAGTCAAGGTACTGATGTAATGAAACTATACACCAAGTTTCATCACTCTCACTTAATTACAACTAAAGTTATCGTGTCCCAAAGCATCAACCAATCAAATTGCTTATCTCTGCTTACCCTAAGCAGAAAATGCTTATCTCCAAACTCTATCAAGGCATTAACCTAATAAACACCTAGACCAAGTTTGAACAATCTAGCTCAATTAGGCGAGTTATTGTGTCCCAAAAAGTGTAACGGACAGACGGACGGATGGACAGATAGACAGACAGACCCATTTCAATAGTCCCCTGCTTATTTCGAAAGGCGGGGGACAACAATAATTAGTTATATAGACAGGTCTAGAGACAATGATATGCAATAAGAAATGCATGGATTCCAAAAGGCCATACTCTCTTACAATTTGGAAAACTTTACTCTTTTAAGAAATATTTAGAATTTCCGATATTCCATGTTTTCATAGACCCGGTGTAGCCTGTAAGAAATATGAATTGTTGCAATATACTCACCCACAAATAATATGTAAACATCAACGCAAATATAGCAATTCCTTCATTATCATAACTACCTGCTACAGATCTACTAATATAACCTGGAACTGAAAAAACAAACAAAAAACAAAGCATGTGATAAATATTTTTCCTGCATGTCATTGTTTGTTAGTCAATATCATAATGCATAAGACATTCAATGCAATAAATACATCAATGTTAACTTGACCCCATATATATCATTTTAAGTACTTCAGGGCGTTGAGCAGTCTAAGTTAGCACCAACTTTTCAACATCAATCTTATTACATACCCCTCACAGTGTTTCGTTTGATTAGACCTATATTCCACTCAAACACTGCCGTACTCATCACAAATTATGACTGGTTAACAGTCCGATCAATACGCTCAATTTAACTAGTGCACAACAGAATATTGCATAGAAACTAATTTATTGCAGACCTTCACGTAAAAGGAGCGCGATTGCACTCGTTCTCCTCAATACGCCTGGATGTTAGTCGAAGTGCGCTTTTTATATAGCTCGCCTCAATGTCTAAATTGACTCCCCTCAAAGAAAATAATCAGGAAAAATATACCGGTAACGAAAATACTGTCAATATCGACAATCAACTTGCTTGTCGGCTACAATAACAGTCGTACCTTAGTGAGAATCGGCCATCTGGTTCATAATCCGAGTAATTAGCACATTAAATGGTAATTTTGATAATTCGGTAAAAAGAAACAAGCTTGCTGGTTATTCATAACAGTTTCCTTTCTAGTAATAAGCCACTTGGCAAATGAAGACGTACATCTCGCTCGGGATGGATCGTGAATCTCTGGATTCGCGCCCCGTCGTCAAAGCTTGAGCCTACGAATTTCAGGTATAATTGGATAATACATTTTATGGTTTCACTGACCCGTTCTTAGTTAAATTTAAATAGTCATTGAATAATCCCTGACAGAACACCAGATATCCCGAGAAACAGACATTAATAATATATTTTTCTGTCAGTATCTTCAATGCTTTCCGATTCCTGATAACATGTGACATACATCTATTGGAATTAGTTCAATAAACCAACATTGCTAGATTTAGTTTTAAATAGCGTTTTAGTTTATTCTTATTTTATACACATGCTGACGGAGTTATTTTTAAAAATATTATCCTTATTATTTAAGGCTATGGCATAGTCATACAGAATTTTATTTTATATAAAGCAATTTCAATCATGGTTGTCTCATGATCATTGTGCCGCTTGTCTATCATCCATCATCCACGAATGAATAAAAACTTTGCAAGTTATGTGATAGACAAAGATAGGTTGCCAGGCAACGAAACATACGCCCACAGCAACTAAATCGTCCAGGCAGTCAACAAGGGTTGTCGCATATTTTTACTTTTTTCGGTAATGAAACATTTGTAATACACTAAAATCTGATTAAGAGCAACAACTCACGAAGTAATTATCAGAAAACTATTAGAATTTGTTTGGTTTTTATAAAGTTCTGCCCCATGCTAACGTTTTGTATGCAAAGCTTTTAATATCATAGATTTAACTGTTCAAGTCATAAAAATTCATTGAAAATCAATATACTTGCTCGTCTCAAGATCTTAAACTCTGTGTATCAATCTGAAGTCAATCGGATGATAACTTAAGGGCCATAACTTTGGCAGTAATTATCGGAAATCATTGAAAATCAATAGGAATCTTCGTCTCATGACCTCAAACACTGTGTATAAATTTAAACTCAATTGGATATTAACTTGAGCCTCAAGAGCATCCACAAGATTTTTTGAAGTGATCAAGGGCCATAACTCTGGCAGTAATTATCGGAAATCGCTGAAAATCAATAGGCTTCTTCGTCTCATGACCTTAAACACTGTGTATAAATTGAAAGTCAATCGGATATTAACTTCGGCCTCTAGAGCATCCACAAGATTTTTCAAAGTGATCAAGGGCCATAACTCTGGCAGCAAATATTGGAAATCGCTGAATATCAATAGGCTTCTTCGTCTCATGACCATAAACACTGTGTATAAATTTAAAGTCAATCGAATATTAACTTTCGCTTCTAGAGCATCCACAAGATTTTTCAGAGTGATCAAGGGCCATAACTCTGGCAGTAATTATCAGAAATCGCTGAAAACCAATAGCCTTCATCATCTTATGACCTTAAACACTGTGTATAAATTTAATATCAATCACATGTTAACTTTAGCCTCTAGAGCATCCACAAGATTTTTTGAAGTGATCAAGGGCCATAACTCTGGCAGTAATTATCGGAAATTGTTGAAAATCAATAGGTTTCTTCGTCGCATGACCTTAAACATTGTGTATAAATTTAACGTCAATCGGATATTAACTTTGGCCATTAGAGCATCCACAAGATTTTTTGAAGTGATCAAGGGCCATAACTCTGGCAGTAATTATCGGAAATCGCTGAAAATCAATAGGCTTCTTTGTCTCAAGACCGTAAACACTGTGTATAAATTTAAAGTCAATCAGATATTAACTTTGTGGACGCCGGACCGACTGACGGGGGCGACGACAATATACGACCACATTTCAATGTGGGCGTATAAAAACAATAATTTGTGTTTAAATATGAAGAAATGCCATGGTGTTGTATCAGCTTATTTTGGCTACTGCAGTTTCCGATACTGGCCATAGTAGAAAAAATCCTAATTTCAATCGACTGATGATGATAACCGTTTATCCATCGAATAAACAAAGACAGTAATTTATTCAAGAATATTAATGAGTTGAACTTTAAGACATATCTTAGCCTATTCAAAATACGACATTCTTGATAACAAATTACCAAAAATTATTTATGTTGAAGTCTGGTTATTTTAAAGCTAGCGGTAGCTTCTAATTACCTTATTTCCTACCGGTACCTCATTTGACGCAATTCTGGCCAGTTGGTTTCAAAATGGACAAGATGACTAGTCATCACCATCCCGCGCCCTTGAACTTGTTTGGAAGGCATAAGGAACCAGCGGCTGGCAGGCAGGATACGCCCACATTTTCGAGAGATGGATAGTAAACAAGCTAAAACGAAAGTGATTTTTCCTACAATCAAGGGCCATAATTCAGGAAATTACAATTCGATATGCGCAAATATCCAAAGGAACTAAGATCTTTGAGTTATAAACTTACATTTCAAGTTTCCACAAAATCGGATATAAATGGTGACCTCTATAGGGTCCACAACCTTGATATACCATATTTTTACGCATTTTGAAAACAAGGGGCGGCTATTTTGTCTGTCAGTTTTGGGCTGATTTTCACGAAATTCAAACTCAACCGTCCTTAGGGTGTAACGCAGGGTTCTTAATCCATTTTGAAATGAACCGACCACGGTTAGGCCTAACGGATAGTCGTCTTTTCAACAACAAACATGTTAGTTTATGCATACCCTATTCACGACAGTAATTGCATAATTCACTAATTGCATAATGTATTTCACTTTTTGGGATAATAATAGCCAAAACTCTGTATAAACAAGACGTTAGTAATTGCATACTTGCATTCATACATCGCTACAATATCGACATTTTAGTCATATTATTTCAGCAACTTGCATTGCATATTCCTACTTTTGGTTTCATCCAACTAAACGGAAGTTATAAATTAGTAAAAACTACAAGTACATACAAATGTTTTTTTAAAATTATTTTATTCGTAAGCACGTTAATATATATATATATAAATAACAAAGTATATAAGTATATAAATAACAAAGTAGCACAAATCGGTGTCCGTGTATAGTCGGAACTCGGAAATCACTCGGCAGATTCCGGTACCCTGTCGAGGTTTGCCAAGTGCTCGGAAATATGCTGTACGGGCGAAAGGTCACATGGCCAATTGTCGTGATTCCGATAAGTTTATTTTTAGCATTATCGGTATACAAATGTCGGGATTTAATGCAGCAGGACTAGTTCGGATATCTGAGGGGATCTCTTCCTCAATTTCACTGGATATTAAAGAAATAAATTCACCACAACAATTAAAATCACGATATAGTTTTTTTTGTCATTCATGATCCTGCTGTTCTGTCAAATCGTTCAATCGTGCATGTTTGAAGTTCAAGGTCAACGCCGCCATCACTATTTTCAGTTAAATCTTGTTTACATTTCCTGGTGTCATTCTGCGAAGTGTTCAAGTACTTGGCATGATTACCTGAATTAAGTTGTATATTTATGAAATAAGCCTGAAGGTATTCTTTGTAATGATTGACTCTTTGATGGGTTTCTTAATCGACGACTAATAATTAACTCTTTGTAATCGGCCGCAAGTCTATTGATTTATGATACCATTAGTGGCCAGTTCATTTTTTTAACAATCGGCCTGATAATTAATTCTTTGTAAATCGGCCGAAAGTAGATTGATTTGTGATACCTTAGTGGCCGGTTCATTGTTTTACCAATCGGCTAGATTAAAGATCAATCGGCTAAAGCCGACAAAAAACAGCCTATTAAGATCCCTGGTGTAACGGTGATATAATAATACGTTTTTTTAAATCGGATAAAAATTATGACCTCTATAGGGTCCACAAGCTAAAAACGCAATTTTTCGTACAATCAGGGGCAATAATTCAGTAAGTTATGGTCCGATATGCGCGAATATCGGAAGGAACCAAGATCTTTGGATTATAAACTTACATTTCAAGTTTCAACAAAATCGGATAAAAATTGTAACCTCTGTCAGTTTTTGGCCGATTTTCACTAAATTCGAACTCGGTGGAAGCGGACGTAAAATACAACTAACACTAACTAACTACTAAATGTTATTGTGCTTGATAACGATAAGAGAATACTAATCGAAACGTCGTGCCTGTGTATAATAAACCAGTGATTGTTGTCCCATATAACTGTATAGTCTTGTTATGTTTCCAATTGCTAAATGCCACTAAAGGATTATACTTGTTAGTCTCAAGCTCTTAAACTCTGTGTATCAATCTGAAGTCAACTCTGGCAGTAATTATCAGAAATCGCTGAAAATCAATTGGCTTCTTCGTCTCATGACCTTAAACACTGTGTATAAATTTAAAGTCAATCGGATATTAACTTTGGCCTGTAGAGCGTCCACAAGCTTTTTTGAAGTGATCAAGGGCCATAACTCTGGCAGTAATTATCAGAAATTTCTGAAAATCAATACGCTTCTTTGTTTTATGACCTTAAACACTGTGTATAAATTTAAAGTCAATCGGATATTAACTTTGGCCTTTAGAGCGTCCACAAGATTTTTTGAAGTGATCAAGGGCCATAACTCTGGCAGTAATTATCAGAAATCGCTGAAAATCAATACGCTTCTTCGTTTCATGGCCTTAAACACTGTATATAAATTTAAAGTCAATCGGATATTAACTTTGACCTTTAGAGCGTCCCCAAGATTTTTTGAAGTGATCAAGGGCCATAACTCTGGCAGTAATTATTGGAAATCCCTGAAAATCAATAGGCTTCTTCGTCTCATGACCTTAAACACAGTCAGGATTTACGCCAGAAAAAACTGGAAGGGGGGTACAAATTATTGGATCGCCTTTGGCGATCCATAAGCGCCTCTACGGTGCGAGGCTACTACCATGGGGGTCAGAAAATTTTTTCTTCGCAAACGCTGTAAATCCGTTTTTCCGCGCATCTCTGAGAAGAAAATTCACCAACCTAATTCAATCGTTTCAGGAGGAAAACACCGCAAATTCGGCATGACAGACCCACAAGTAGCTGTTTAATGTATGATTCTCATGTCATTCTCCAATAAGGTTCACTTATTTAAGCATGATTGTTCAAATATTAATTGCCGATTCTACCATCGCGATGTATGTTTTGTTTACACGCAGTCATCTGGCAGACTGCGCATGTTCAGTCGGCTATTTTATATAGTCGAGTAATTGATGATAGCCATTTTGCCGTCCCGTCCAGTTTAATCATGTGTTTTTCATTTGAAAATAATAACACAAAACAAATAATTGTTTGATCTTCAAGAAAGGTCACAAAATTAGATCATAGAACAGTGTGATTGGTTCTATTTGCTTGTCAAACAATTTGGACCTTTCTGTTAAATATGTTGTATTTGTAAATTGTAGTTTTCAAAAAGATCGTCAAAACATAACATGTGTACGTCTCGTTGCATAATAAAACAACAAAAAAAAAAAAACAAGCCAACAGTGAGGCTGATATCCCCCGCCGAATACCACAAATAAATAGATGACACATATTAATCGCACATCTATTTTTTTCAAAAGTACATAGCAATCAAACTGGGGGCAGTTTCACAAAGCAACTTACGATGAAAAATTTGCGTTAGTTTATCTTAACGTAAACTTACGTAAAAATCGCGTTTCACTAAAATTCTTAACTTACGAAATTCGTAACTTTTATCGTAAATTCTACGGCAACTCTCACCTTGTCGTAAGTTGGAATTTTTTTTGTATCTTTGACAAAATGGCCGCCTTGTTACTTTATGCGGATCGGCAACTTCGACGAGAGAGAATATTCAGGGATAGATTAAACCCTCTCGACACCCATACAGATGAGGAGTTAGTTTCGCGGTACAGACTTGATCGGACCAGTATATTACATCTTATTAACTGTATTATTATTATTAATGATGATATCGAAACCGCAACTTACCGATCGAAATCCTTGTCATCACCTGTACAAGTCCTGATTGCATTACGATACTATGCCACAGGTAGCTTCCAAAAACTCATTGCTGATGCACATGGGATGAGTGTACCATCAGTGTCTAGAGTAATTTATCGTGTTTCACGAGCAATAACAACCTGTGTTGACGATAAATTATCAATAAATTTCCCCTATTCCATGGAAGATATCAATTCTACAAAGGAAGGTTTTCACCAAATAACAGGCTTCCCAAATGTAGTGAGAACGATTGATGGTACACAAGTTGCCATCATAGCACCATCAGGAGAAAATGAGCCGCTGTTCGTCTGCAGGAAAGGGTTTCATTCCATTAATGTTCAAGCAACAGCTGATTCTAAACTCAGGTAAATGTGTGAATTATCGTCTTGTTTTAACTTTAAGCTTCAACACGGCACGCGATAAGGGGACTCGTCGTAAAATTACATAGTTCACTGCATAGTTCCTTTCAGAATCCCATAATTCTGTTCAACCCCCTCAATTAAAACACCGAGAGCTGCCGGGTTCCAATTTTGTTTTCGCCTTTTTGGTTCCATTTCGGCTTTTGGCAGACTTACAGACGACGTATGGTATTATGTCACGCGCTATGACGTAGCAAACAAAAACAAGTAAACAACAGGCATGATCAAATCAAACATAACGGCTATAATGCCGACATTGTCAACATTCAGTCCGTGGGAATGTTTACAGAAGTGTGAATGAAGTGACGCAACGTGACATTATTTACGAAAAAAGATACGAGAAAAAGTTAAGAAAAAACTTATGCCGGCCTTTGTGAAACCGGCGTAATTAATTGGTATCTTTTTCGTAAGTTTTTCTTAACGTAGTTTTTTTTCTTAAAGTTACAAACTTTTGTGAAACTGCCCCCTGATTATCAACTATACACTAAGTTTCATCACTCTATCAGATACAATCAAAGTTATCTTGTCCCACAGCATTGACCAAGAAAATTGCATATCACTGCTTACCTTTAGCTCGATATGTTAATCATTGAACTCCGTCACAACGAACATCTACATCAAGTTTAAACATTCTACCTCAATCAGAAGCAGAGTTGTTATGTTCCAAAGTCTTGACCAATCAAAATGCTTTTTGCTCCTTAGCCTAAGCAGACAATTCTCATCATCGAACTTAGTCAAGGTATTGATGTAATGAAACTATACACCAAGTTTCATCACTCAAAGTTATCGTGTCCCAAAGCATCAACCAATCAAATTGCTTATCTCTACTTACCATAAGCAGAAAATGCTCATCTTCGCACTCTATCAAGGCTTTGACCTCATAAACAACATTCTAGCTCAAAAGTTATTGTATTCCAAAGTCTTGGCCAATCAAATTACTTATCTCTCTGCTTACACTGAGTAGAAAATGCTCAATATCGAACTAAAGTTATCGTGTCCCAAAGCAACAACCAATCAAATTGCTTATCTCTACTTACCCTAATGGTCATCTTCACACTCCATCAAGGCATTGACCAAATAAACACCTACACCAAGTTTGAACATTTTAACTCAATTAGAAGGTGACTTATTGTGTTCCAAAGTCTCGGCAAATCAAATTGCTTATCGCTCTGCTTACCCTGAGCAGAAAATGCTCATTATCGAACTTAGTCAAGGTATTGATGTAATGAAACTATACACCAAGTTTCCTAACTCTCACTTAATTATTATCGTGTCCCAAAGCATCAACCAATCAAATTGCTTATCTCTGCTTACCCTAAGCAGAAAATGCTCATCTTCGAACTCCATCAAGGCATTGACCTAATAAACACCTACACCAGCGTCTTACCCACTTAGCCACGTGATCCCCATCGAAAATAAACATATCTATACAAATTAACCAAAATCGCAACACTTTATGCCATACACACAAAATTTAAATACAAAAAACCAGCGGCTGCCAGGCAGGATACGCCCACATTTTCGAGAGATGGATAGAGAACAAGCTAATAAGAAAGTGATTTTTCCTACAATCAAGGGCCATAATTCAGGAAATTACAATTCGATATGCGCAAATATCGAAAGGAACTGAGATCTTTGTGTTATAAACTTTCAAGTTTCAACAAAATCCGATAAAAATTGTGACCTCAATAGGGTCCACAACCTTGATATACCATATTTTTACACTATTTGAGAACGAACGGCAGCCATTTTGTCTGTCAATTTTGGGCTGATTTTCCCGAAATTCGAACTCAGCCGTCCTTAGGATGTAACGGTGATATAATAATACGGTTTTTTTAATCGGATAAAAATTATGACCTCTATAGGGTCCACAATCTAAAAACTCGATTTTTCATACAATCAGGGGCCATGATTCAGGAAGTTACCGTCAGATATGCGTGAATATCGAAAGGAACCGAGATCTTTGGGTTATAAACTTAGATTTCTAGTTTCAACAAAATCGGATAAAAATTGTGGCCTTTATATTATAGGGTCCACAACCTTGATATACCATATTTTTATGCTATTTGAGAAAGAACTGCAGCCATTTTGTCTGTCAATTTTGGGCCGATTGTCACGAAATTCGAACTCAGTCGTCCTTAGGGTGAAACGGTGATATAATAATACGTTTTTTTAAATCTGATAAAAATTATAACCTCTGTAGGGTCCACAAGCTAAAAATGCGATTTTTCGTACAATCAGGGGCCATAATTCAGGAATTTACGGTCCGGTATGCGCAAATATCGAAAGGAACCGAAATCTTTGGGTTATAAACTTACATTTCAAGTTTCAACAAAATCGGATAAAAATTGTGACCTCTATAGTGTCCACAACCTTGATATACCATATTTTTATGCTATTTGAGAACAAACGGCGGCCATTTTGTCTGTCAATTTTGGGCCGATTTTCAGGAAATTCGAACTCAGCCATCCTCAGGGTGTAACGGTGATATAATAATACGTTTTTTTTAAATCGGATAAAAATTATGACCTCTATAGGGTCCCCAAGCTAAAAACGCGATTTTCGTACAATCAGGGGCCATAATTCAGGAAGTTACAGTCCGATATGCGCGAATATCGGAAGGAACCAAGATCTTTGGGTTATAAACTTACATTTCAAGTTTCAACAAAATCGGATAAAAATTGTGACCTCTATAGTGTCCACAACCTTGATATACCATATTTTTATGCTATTTGAGAACAAACGGCGGCCATTTTGTCTGTCAATTTTGGGCCGATTTTCAGGAAATTCCAACTCAGCCATCCTCAGGGTGTAACGATGATATAATAATACGTTTTTTTTAAATCGAATAAAAATTATGACCTCTATAGGGTCCACAAGCTAAAAACGCGATTTTTCATACAATCAGGAGCCATAATTCAGGAAGTTACGGTCCGATATGCGCGAATATCGAAAGGAACCAAGATCTTTGGGTTATAAACTTACATTTCAAGTTTCAACAAATTCAGATAAAAATTGTGACCTCTATAGTGTCCACAACCTTGATATACCATATTTTTACGCTATTTGAGAACGAACGGCGGCCATTTTGTCTGTCAATTGCGGGCCGATTTTCATGAAATTCGAACTCAGCCGTCCTTAGGGTGTAACGGTGATATAATTGAACGGTTTTTTAAATCGGATAAAAATTATGACCTCTCTAGGGTCCACAAGCTAAAAACACGATTTTTGGTACAATCAGGGGCCATAATTCAGGAAGTTACGTTCAGATATGCGCAAATATTGAAAGGAACCGAGATATTTGGGTTATAAACTTACATTTCAAGTTTTAACAAAATCGGATAAAAATTGTGACCTCTATAGGGTCCACAAGCTAAAAACGCGATTTTTCATACAAACAGGGGCCATAATCCATAAAGTTTTGATCAGATACATGCCAATATCGAAAGCAGCCGAGATCTTTTGGGGATAAACCTATATTTTAAGTTTCGTCGAAATCGGATAAGAATTGTGACCTGTAGAGAGTCCACAAACAATTGTGGACGGACGGACGGACGGACAGGGGCGACGGCATAATACGTTCACATGAAAATGTGGGCGTATAAAAACATCTTCTAGCCTACTACTTAGGCTAGGCCTATTTTTGGGCCTAAAATGTCAAAGTGTCATTCTCAAGTAAATAACAACTCTTCGAAAATTCATTCATCAAAAAATAACCAATGACAGGAATGTGTCATTACATTCGGAATTTCTTCCAAATACAATAGTACAATAACAATCTTGAAATTGTTTAGAAAAAACGAATGACAAGCTACCAACATCACACAAGAAGTAATTTTTACCAGTCTACTTTTTACTTTCACTTCCCACAATCGACACCTTTCTGCATTTTTGGGAACCTGTGCATATGAATCCCTTGCCCATCTCTTGTGTGGCATTTCACGGCCACACAACATAGCATTAATGTCATTTAACCAGCGGCTGCCAGGCAGGATACGCCCACATTTTCGAGAGATGGATAGAAAACAAGCTAAAACGAAAGTGATTTTTCCTACAATCAAGGGCCATAATTCAGGAAATTACAATTTGATATGCACAATTATCGAAAGGAACCGAGATCTTTGGGTTATAAACTTACATTTCAAGTTTCAACAAAATCGGATAAAAATTGTGACCTCTATAGGGTCCAGAACCTTGATATACCATATTTTTAGGCAATTTGAGAACGAGGGGCGGCCATTTTGTCTGTCAGTTTTGGGCCGATTTTCACGAAATTCGAACTCAGTTGTCCTTAGGGTGTAACGGCGATATAACAATACGTTTTTTTAAATCGGATAAAAATTTTACCTCTATAGGGTCCACAAGCTAAAAACGTGATTTTTCATACAATCAGGGGCCAAAATTCAGGAAGTTACAGTCAGTTTTGGGCCGAATTTCACGAATTTCGAAATCAGTCATCATTAGGGTGTAACAATGATATAATAATACGTTTTTTTAAATCGGATAAAAATTATGACCTCTATAGGGTCCACAAGCTAAAAACGTGATTTTTCGTACAATCAGGGGCCATAATCCATGAAGTTACGGTCCAATACATGCCAATATCGAAAGGAACTGAGATCTTAGGTTGATAAACCTATATTTCAAGTTTCATTGAAATCGGATAAAAGTTGTGACCTGTAGAGTGTTCACAAACAATTGTGGACGGACGGACGGACAGGGGCGATGACAATATACATGTAGGTCCACATGAAAATGTGGGCGTATAAAAATTGTGACCTGTAGAGTGTTCACAAACAATTGCGGACAGACAGACGTAAGAGGGTGACGACAATATACGTCCACATGAAAATGTATATGGGGAAGATATAAAAGTGGTACCAAAGAATAAAAAGATAGGTTGCCAGGCAACAAAACATATGCCTACAGCAGCTAAATCGTCTGAGCAGTCGACAAGAGAGAGAAATGGGGTTTAACGTTCACTCGACACAAACTAGGTCATTTCGGGACTAACATATGGTTTAATTTTATTTCATCAATTCGCTTGCGCGTAGGGGTCTTTAGGAGTGGGAGGAAACCGGAGGACCTGGAGAAAACCCACGAGGTTGGACAGGCGACCCTACTCCTTGTCACTTAAAATTTTCATTATTACCGGAAGTAATGTAAGTTTGTCAGGATCACTTACATGTAACAAATGTATAAAATGAATTGATTGCTGAATTTGGTTGATTCTGCGTCCATTTTATTTCATGTGTGCAATGTTTCATTGGTACCGGAAGTGACATTACTGCATCACAGTTCTAGTGATGATTGTTTTCCACTTGAGTACTACTTGTCGAATTGATCACATATCTTTGGTTTTACGGGAAAGTCAGCATAACTTAGGTATTAAATCTATTTCGAACATTCTGTGACAATGCGAAATGTCCTAAATCACAGAAGTTGTCGGTTTTATTTAAATATTGCCGTAATATTTACAATAAAACGGCAGATTTCAACATTTGGTACATTTTGACATAGACAGAGACAGGGCAAATAGCTACGGTACTTCAGATTTTTGATTTTCGACGAATCCTCGCTTATATTAGGCGCGAAATTTTGAAAATTTAAATTTTTACAAAAAACTTTTTTATTTTTGAATATTTTTTGATGGTATTTTACACATGATTAAAGGGTCATCTGACTTGAGCAAAAATGTGAACAATTTTTCTCTCAGTAATTTGTGTTAGCCGCCATTGTCTAATTCAGTTTTTCAGTCCTAGATTAATTATTTAATCAAAATAGCAATAAAACATTTTAAAACAACTGTTTGAACGTTTTGTAAGAGTACCGTATTCTTAAATCTGTCCTATTTCTTAAAATTCTCGGCGAAATTAGTTATTTTTCTTCGCTCGCAGCTGGACAACAGGTCATTCCTCTTGCATAATAATTGGCATCGCTGTAAAGCGGAGCATCTCTAGTTTACAAATATGATCAAAATATTGTCGATGAATTGATTTTGAACGGATACAATCGAGTTTTAAAACCCCCCAAAAATATTATAAATAAACTCCGCCTGTTGCCATGCTGTCTACACAACTCATGCGATTCACTCTGATAAATGGCAGAAAAAAGAATTAATTCTGATCGTATATAGATTGCCGTTGAGTGTTAATCGAAACAATGTGGCTGATGATGTAAATTAATCGACAAGGGGGGTGTGTGTCATTGAGTAATACTATTACTAATCAACTGTCACGGGTCAATGATAAAGCCGTCGACAACTCATTATTTACTCCGAATAATAAATCCAAGTGGTGATTATTTGATATCTCATATCATCTTTAAAAAAATAATCTATAGGCCTTAAATGGAAATAAACAAAATGGCCAATAATTTTAAAATTCTCTTATCACCATGGGTTGAAAAAATTAGAACGACCAACGAGCCGAAATGCAACGATTCTCGAGTCTGTCATTGAGTATCCTCTGAATAATGTTGATATTTACATCAAAACCAAATGCACGAAAGTGAACGTAAGCATTTCTTGACTATGAAATTGACATTTCTATAGGGACTCATCTTTTGATAACGTCACGGTACCTGAAAATAATAGACCTATCGTACACGCAAAATCTGAAAACCCATGGAATTGGAAAGATATATTCAACGACAAAACAGCAGATAAATGGCCTGGTTGCTTTGGGATTTTGTTTTGGAACATACCAAATCTTTGACTTGCTTTTTCTCAAAACTTACTTTTGTGAGTTGGGTAGCTTCTAATGGACACAGCTCAGTCAATTTTTGCCCAATTCAAACAAACTATACATCAAATTGAAGGTAATGAGTCAGAGAATGTGAAAATAACAATAACTCAATTTTCAAAATTTCCTCATTGTGACTCAGTATGCTATGGGGGGTCACACATATGCTGCATTTTCCGAAATGTAATTTTTTTTGTTACCGTTAAAGAAAGTTTCCGGTCAGCACTGGAAGTGACATAATTTTACCAAAAACTGCAATTTTGACAGTTCGGTACCACTTTTTGAAAGCAAATATTATTTTTTTCAAATCTGGTATAACTGAAAGGGTGCGGCCTTTAAAGGCGCACAAAATGTTGGGCTCAGTTTTTTTTAATTTCGATTTCATTTTCGGGCTATTTCGATTAAAAGGTGAAAAAAGGTGTAAAATTAAGCTATTTATCATCCATCCAGCGTCTTCATATTTTCAAATATTTCTTCGTAACTTTTATAAACTCGTAGCAATAATCCGTACCATGATAATGTATGTGAAATTTAATTTGTAATATGCGCGGTTGCCGAGAAATAGGCAATTTTGCATGCGTCACTTTTCACTTTATTTAGCCTGGGAAAGAGTCAATTATCATTCGATTCTCAATGCCAATTTGGACTAGGTCAAACCATTTTAACATTGACAATTTCACCAGAAATCACGTCATTTGGACAAAAACTGTATTTTTAGCCTTCAAAACAGATATTTTATACAAATGAGTATGATTTGTAATGTTTTTAACGTTATGATATTTGATTCCAATCAACAAATAGATTAAACCCATACGATTATACAGATACCACAAAATGGTTTCTAACTTTACGGTTGCAGAGAAATCGACGATTTTCTACAAGTCACTTTTCAAGGTTTTTGGTTTATAAAAGTAGCAATTAATATTTGATTTACATAAAATTTTCACCATGTGATGCCTTATGCCATTTCAGATTTCATAAAACTAATTAAACATTTTCATTATCACCGAAAGTAATGTAATTTTGTCAGGATCACTTACATGTAACAAATGTATAAAATGAATTGATATTGCTGGATTTGGTTGATTCTGCTTCCATTTTATTTGATGCGTGCATAGTTTATGTGGAAATCTTTTTATCGGTTCCATTGGTACTGGAAGTGATGAGTTCAAGGGTAACGTGGCACCGAAAGTGACATAATTTCAAGGGTAACGTGGCACCAGTGAAACCCGTTATTACTGCATTGACTACAAATGTGACAAACTAAGTTAAGGCTTGTTATATATATAAATATTGTGGTATAATTGTCGAAATAATTGGAGATATTTATTCATGATTAGACAGAGTATTATCATTCCAAATACGAGTGTACATCTATCTGTCACAATAGATCTAACAACTAAGTCCTAATCAGTGTTTGTTAATGTCGTGATTTTAAGTTAGGAGAGGGAGACAGCTGTCCTAAATTAAAATTGATTTTAGTTAAAATTGTCATTAAAATAGTTTTGTAAAACAATACTATTTTAAAGGAGCTAAATCGGTAATATTTGAGACCTAGAAATTGACACAAATGGGTAGCAACGCATATAATAATGTAATATGAATGTATATAAACTGATTTACATTCAATCGTTTCTGTTTTTACTGTAATTTCTAATCAGATATGTTCACCGATATACGCCTTAAGTCTCAATCAAATGGCAATCTCTAGCGTCTGATTATTCCAGTCTACACCGATAGTATGCATTGGGCATGCTCTCCAGATAAGAATGTCATCGCTGTTTGACATAACTTGTGGAATATGTCTAGCCTCTTTCTTCGAGTCCCCTGTTACAAATGGCGCTGAAACGCATTATGGTACACGATTTGTGTACAACTGGTAAAATATTGGATATCAGAAGCCAATCTTTTCCCAGTAAGATCACAACACCTATGTTGATTTAAATTGACAAACAATTCGTGTTTTCAATGTCGAAGACTTTGGATGATATTGAGTTAGAGACTTAGCTACTCAGTTAGCAGACGGCTGTCTCTCAAGACAGTCTACATTTCCTATTTGCTTCTTTGTATTCAGTTTTGTTTTTGTTTTTGTGACGGATGGAACATGTGCCAATATGTATTGAATACTGAAACGTTTCTTGATTGATTTTAGAGCATTTAGGTTTAGACTACTTTTTTATACATTTCACCGATATGGTTACTTGTATAGTTGAATTTTACTACATATGCTTACATTCGTACTTTGTGTAGCATATAACAGATCATGACTCGTGCTGGCATTGCACAATGGTTTCTTTGGGTTGTATTCCTGGTTGTTTTCGAATTTGAATGAAGTCTGTGCCACTACAGACCTGGAACTATACAGCACAGTGGACGCGTACGGCTAGCCCCCGGATCCATTCACTTTTTTTGAATCGTCTGTCTGTTTGTGTTTTCCTGAGAATGATGTCTTGTCCGTGTATTTGTTTTTGTGTAAATTTTGTGTGGTGCAGTCTCCCTGCACTTATTATTTAAGTTAAGATAAAATTTTAACTTAAAATAATATTTTGGTGGATTTTATATAAAATCTGTAAAATCGTTATGTGAAACAAAATTATAATTTAGGATGAAATTTTAGTTTAAGACGATTTTAAGGAAACAGGGTCCTGATCAACAAGATTATTCAAATTTATCAACCAGTGTACAAATTTCAAATCAGGTCAATTGGAATTGGATAATAATCTTAATCATTTGAGTGTCTACAAGATTTTTAAAAAATTGATCAGGAACGTTAACTCCAGAAGGTACCACTTATCATAAATAGTTCAAAAGCAATAAAATTCTTTGTCTAAATGTTGTGGAATGCTGAATATTGATAGGGTTCGCCCTCTCACTACCCCAAAACTTCACACCGTGACCAAAATTCAAATAAATTTGTTAAAATCAGTAACCTATATTGTGTTTACAAGGTTTTCAGCAAAAGGGAGGTAACTCTGGAATGAGAGGTTGTGGAGCGCTGAAATTCCATAGGGTTCATCCTCTCAGGACCAAATTTGAAAAAAAAAAATGGGTTCAAAATTAATAAGGCTTTTAGAAAATGAGGGCAACATGTATAGGTCAATAAGCGTTGAAAATCGAAAGAGTTCATCCTGTAAATCACCCCAATGATTCAACCAAATTTGGCGTTAACAAGCCAATTGTCCACAATGAATTGTGGGTGTATAAAAATATGTTAGTAACCTATAGCTATAAAACAAGCTGCAAATAATCCAGCCCCGGCACTCCATACTTCTTTGGTAAAAAAGTAAACAGCTAATGATGTCAATCCACTGAAAACAAAAAATAATAAAAAAAACAAATATATAATTAGCATCAATTTGTAAAACGATTTCATTATAATTAAAGTCATGTTACAGTCAAATTATACACAACATTTAAGTACTTTTTAATTATTGTCATATTTCATTTCATTATAATTATATTGTAATAAACATAATATGAATGAAGTAAGAATAGAGAAGAAAATCATTAGGTTAGTAAATTTACACGTCTCCTACTTCAAAATTCTAATTGTGGGTCAATTTTGATAACTTAACTGTCGTGCGATGCTTTACGATAAGATTGTCAATATTGAGTCCTTGGTCTGGGCCCTGTTTCATGAAATTTTAACTAAAGATAAAATCCAAATAATTAAGAATTAATATTATGACTGTTATACCTAAATATAGGAGCAAGAAATACACAGATATCTCGTATATGAACAGGAATATTCAATATATTTAAAATAGCATGGATAGAACCTGATGTAACCATTAGTCCTGGATAAACCTGTAATAAATAAAAACATTCTTTTATAAAACAAATTACTCAACACCATTCAAAATTGTAGTGTAAATTTTCATCATGATGAATATCATTAATGTTCAAACATTTTAGTTCCCTAAAGATTAGTTACACTTATTTTTTGGAATGGGTCAAAATTAAAGTAATTTAGATTTTTTCACTAAATGATGTTTCAAAGATAGGTTGCCAGGCAACGAAACATAGGCCTACACCTACAGCAGCTAAATCCTCCGAGCAATCGACAAGGGTTGTTCATGCATGTGCCCACGTCAGGCACTATTTTTTGCCGCCCAGCACAAAGAAAAAATCGAAGAAAGCCGCCCAGTCATATTTAAACCCCTTCGTCCTTCTCTGTACTCGAAATTTACCACGGCAAACGGCAAAAATGTCGAACATATTAGTGAAGTATAATGTAGCCGTACAGGCTTTATTGTGTTTATTTTATTATTTGAAACCTAAGCCTGCCAATGTTTGATATTAGTTATATTTTCATTATAAGCCAGTAAATCTGCGTGTCTAACCACGTTAAATTGGCAATCTTTTTTTTCCATACCGGATTAGCCGATATTTGACTAGATATCACTGCGGTGCAATCGTACGATAAATAAACCTATTTCACACCAGATATGGATGTACTGACTGTGCGTGAAAAGTTCAATTTTTTAAATTTCGTGGTGGATCTGTTATGTTAATTTCCCCGGCGGTTTAAAACAATAGCATCGCTAACACTGCAATATACGTCCACATTCCTGCCTTGATTGATATGGTACTTTTTAAAATGAAGAGAATGAAATATGAAATGGCTGTAATATGACAAGAGGAAAAGAACTCTCGGCATTGGGTTTTTTTTTGCCAAATCTACAGACAAAATATTAACAAAACTAGGGTGCCCCGAGCTAAAAAAAAAATCTCGAAAACTATTTACAGTTATTACACTATATCTATATAAACAACAACCCTAGATAATCCTTTAATATAAACTGCCAAGAAACTATACCTGCATGCTATATTTCACAAGATATATCCATTCGACTGTACGTTAAAATACACTGCTTTTGTGTACTACCGGCGGAGATATTTATTTTGAGGTTTCAATGTTAACGGAGTTATGTTTTCTTGGTCATTTAAAATTATAGATTTCTTTTCCGAAATGAATGAACCACCACAACCTTTCGGGACTATTCGTTTAAATCGTAATTTGATATCTGAGGAAATCTGCTTCATGATTCGATAGAATTTCAGATCTCAGAGCATGCGCAAAGCAGCTCAGTTTTTGGATCGGCAATTCCCGTGTACTTAATGTGTGCAGTCCAATTTGAATGTATTTACGTTTTTGTAGATATATTAGAACAATCTATTTATATTTTCTGTATACCCATAGACACACAGGTCTATTTATATTGGTATTTATATGTTAATATGCCTTTGTAATTTTATATTTTATGTCCCATTTAAGAAATAATGTTTGGAAGTATGTTTATTGAAGAAACGTTTCATGGAATGATTAGAGTATTAAATAAATGACAAAGACAAATAGGTTAAAAATTAAGGTAATTAGCGCAGGTATATTCACTTTATCAAACAAAGCATAACTCAGATCTTACACAAAAACACGATCTGTTACGACATTTCACAAATTGATTGATAATAAATAATACATAGTCATTATTTACCAAACACAGATATGTAATTTAGAACTAATCTGTAATAAACATATATTCTCAATTGTTCCCCTTGGGACATACTTAGAGTATGTCAAAGGCAACTTTTCAAACACGATATCAAAGTAGATCTACAGTAGTAGGCGTATTTTGTAAAATAAATTGCTACCCGAAAATTAACCGATTGGTTAAAGAAAACAGTTATTTAAAAATAATGATTTGTTAAAATACTCTGCGAAGTGTTGGAATGTCGGTCTGACAAATAAATTAGAAACGGAGAATGAAGAAATTGTATGTTTTTATAACCTCTAAAAAGGGGCATTGAAAGTTTGGTAGGATCACCCAGGTCAATTAATTTTTGTAAATTTTCTTTTAAAACTGGAATCGAGTGATCCTTACCGGCGACAGAAAAATAAAATATAGAATTATTAGAAAGTTGCTGATTTAAAACATGCCTATGAAACCGGAGCTGTGCCTTCAGTGCCTCTTTTATTTCCCTACCTGTTAGTTGTAAAAGCCCATTTTCCATACCCTCTTTACTTTTCCAAAGACCCACCCCGACAATTTCTGTTGTTACGCGCTCTTTTTTCTAATCCCACGTTTCACCTTTCCTATTAGTATTAATTCATTCTTTTTCGCAAAAAGAACCGCTAGCTTTTTTTTTTCGATTTCTTTCCGTCTTTGCCTAAATTTAGAAAGTTGATTTTTAGTTATCGTTTCAGCATCCATTAAGACCAAATTACGTTCATCTGGTGAAAGATTTTTAGCCATTCATCAGATATATTCATTTTATATAAAATGGACGCTTTGTTGCCAAAAATATTAGACGAGGGCGCGATCGAGATGACTGAACACGGTTTCTGGTAATTTGTTGTGAGGCATGGCAGAACTCGCACACGAAAGATTAAAGTCATCTCGATACTCTATTTATTAAATGTATTGTGCTAGTATCTGCCGATGGTGTCTTGTCCACTATCCCGGGGAAAAAGAGGCTGTCGAGATAATCGTCATATAATTTTAAAGATTTATTACAATTTTTTATATACTGAGCGCCATGGAAAACGCATCACTTAGTTTTTCGTATAACAAAATGATCCTGTAAACATATCTTATTTATTTTGCTTCTTATTGTGAACAATATTCAAATGGGAACACATCAATAACAACACATTTGTACACTTATGGATGTTTAATCTGTAATCAACGGTACAAAGTCAGAGGGGTCAAAACCAAAAGTACGACACAGATGTCAGTAGCGCGTGTGTCCTCTACGGGCTCTTACGCATGCTGTGCAGCTACGTCGCATGGAGTTAACCAATGTTTGAAAGAAAGCCTGGGGCAAATTGGTCCATTCTTGGACAAGAGCAGCTTCTAAAGCAGCAATGGTGTGCATCTGTGGTCTCCGATACAGACGGCGTCCAATCTCATCCTAGACATGTTCTATCGGTGCCATGTCCGGATAAAGATGAAAGCGACTCTCATCACTGAAGAGCACACTTTGCCAGTCTACTCTTCTCCAAGTCTGGTGTCCTTGAGCCCATATCAAACGCCGCTGACGGTGATGATCCCTGAGGATAGCTCCAACATAAGGTCGTCGTGCACGGAGTCCTACTTCTCTTAGACGACGTCTTACGGTGTTGGCACTTACTGGTCCGACGACTGCTGCACCTGTTCGAGTCGCTGGGCGGAATCTGTCACGCAGATGAGTGACCCGGATGTAGCGGTCTTGAGCCTGGGTTGTAACGCGTTGTGGACCAGGACGTTGACGGTCACGTGTTGATCCAGTAACTCGAACCCATTCCACCAACCTTACAATATTGGACTGATGACAATTGAAGTGTCTGGCAATAGCACGTGTAGACATGCCAGCCCTCGACATTCCCATGGCTTCATTACGTTGATTTTCAGTAAGTTTCAGCATCTCTAGCTCGATTCCTTCACACGTCCAACAAAAAATTACGACAGATTGATGTTTCACAGTTCATGTACAGTACGGCCGTCACGATGGTTAGACGGGACACAATATTACCATGTTTTTTATCGTGGAATTCCATGATTTACCGAGTGAACACCGAGCGAAAATCGAGTGACATGATAGCACTGCCTCGGTGTTGGAAACACGGTGTGACTCGGTGTTTTAATTAAACCATGCCTCTGATCGTTTATTTTAGGTGAAGTACATGTAGAGCTATACATTGTTATTATAGATCACTTAATGTGTTGGTCGCTACGTGTGAAGATTGGCGTACGCGTTTCTTTGATCTGTATATAGGGTTATATCAAAGGGTAATTCGTTATTTAAACCCGGGCATTGTCATCTTTTAAACAGAAATATGCCTATACCGATACATTATTACTTCATTAATATGTTCGACATTTGTAAGACTTGCATCGATGGACCATTACAAATTCAATCAAATTACTGAAAAATTATAAAATGACACCAATATATGCTAGTCTTACCGGGGGCCTAGATTTATCCATCTAAATAGTAATTCACATACTGATAAATCATTCTGGTTTAAATCACAAATGAATTAAAAGCCTTCGTCTCCTGATATGTAATCACACAAAGTCAGAATTCACCGTCAACAAGTTTATGGAACTTTGCTGAATACATGTACATTGACACGTATCAGTCCGATAAAACCTTGTTGACGTTTTCATTTCGGCACCATAGAGTCTGGTGGATGAATACTGTCAATCAAGGTTCCACAATGAGAACCGACACGTGACATGAAAGGAAATCGACTGACAGAACAAACTATTACCTTGTTGTAGTCTTGTGGTCGTGGACAATATGACTTTTATTGTTAACTGTCAGTAGTAATAATTACACATTTTCAAAAGAGATGTCGATTTCTTTTTGATGACACATGTAGCTCTAGTCCATTCAATAACCTGTATTTATTACTCAAATGGTTTCTTAATTAGCAGAATGTCAAAATAAAGAAAACAAAGTTACACTTACAATATGACTACGGTAACTAAGAAGTTATTCGTCGCGATTTCACGGGATTGTTAGGATTCGACCGGACCCCCACCCAATCCGCTACATGTAATACCAATTTGTAACAAGTAATTGTGATTACTCTGTTACGGTAAAACTCGTATTTTTTTCAAATTGGTACAGACTTAAGGTTCACGCATGCAGAGCGTCTTATGAACAAAATGATGTTGACATATTCTGCCTTCCACCGGTGGTAATCATTTCATTATATTGTGCACAAACGTCATATCTTAAATAGCCCCACGCCCCTTTAACAACTGATTTTTCTGTTAGACCATTTAATTGCATTGCTAATGTTACATGTGGACAAACATTCTGGCAGATTTGTAACATTAGCACTAAAGTTTGAAGAAAATTTCTATTTATAGTGTTGATGTAAGAAGTTACAGAGATTTTTTACATGCTAAATAAAGCATAATATTAAGAATTTAAGATTAATATAATAAAATATAATCATATATTTTAATAACCTAAAATTTAAACATTTATCGGGCATGCAACTGTTGCTAACGTTACATGACAGACGTGGACATTTTATAAATAACTGTATTACTTTAATTATTGTTTTGATCTAAAAATAAAAATAGTCCGCAATGAAAGGTATTAATAAATTGTATAGTATTTCTACCCTTGGGCGAGTTTTAAATTTAAAATCGGACAAAAAGTATTTCAAAAGCACGTGCTAACGCTACGTATGGACAGACGGTTTATTTAATCGGTCTGACAATTGACACGTTAGCACTTTTTTGCGGGGGTCAAAGTCATTTTGATTGAGTGAATAAGGCGAGAATGCCGACCGCCATGTTTATGCATCGGGAATCGGAAAGCCGGTAAGAAAGTGATACATTTTGAGTAAATAATGCTGTGAAAGGCGAATTAGTGGTGCTAACGTATCAAGAGTGTTAACGGTAACATTTTCGGACAGACAACTGTAAAAATGGCATAATCAAATGACTTCCCGTGTCAAATTATCTGTATCCTGTGTGGAAAATCGAGACTACATTCACGCTTCGTTTGCAGCGGTTATTCAAATTCTATCACGTAATATGAAGCCGAAAAGAAATATTAAAATAATGCTAACGTTTCGCTAAAACTGGACAGACATCAATTGGACGAAACGTTAGCAATATATAAGCATGGAAATTTGATTTTCCAAACCATTTTCCTGCTTTTTTTAAATGGCATATACTAAAACCTAAACAGCCATTCCACAAATGGACAAATTTATTTCCACGTGACGTAAAAATACAAAGTTTACAAAACAAATGTAACACCACTTCAATGATGTAGTGGATGGACAGACTAGTCAAATTTTCATTGGGGTTTGAACAATTCAATTTTCGGAACTTGTTATTTTTCTCGCCAGTATATTTTTAAGTCTGTTTTAAAGAAGATACACTTGCCATTATAATTATACAAAAATAAATTAAAAATTTTAAAACAAATGTTATTTCAATGTATTCTAAAATCTTGATATAAAATGATGGGAAAAATGTCTGTCTTAAATGATGTAATTCATTAAAATATTTGTAACCTTTTTTAATAAAAAAAAAAATACATCAATAAACCTGGTATTAAGTATTTTATATGTTCAATATATGCTGATTTTGAAGATAAGAAATATATTTAAAAACTCTTTTTCTCTTTTCTAATAAAACCATTACATTACATGATATGTTTCGGCATGATAAATAATGTTAAAACTAATCGTTAATCTATTTTCCGTACACGGAACTAAACAACTCCAAATATAAGGAAACATTGTCGTGAATTTATCAGTTAGATTTTCGGATGATATCTTTTACCGCTTATATAATGTACATTATTAAAAATTTACGCAATATGTAAAAAGTATTTACCTTACCTTATACTCATATTGTAGATGTTAAATATCCTTAATAATTATCACAGACAAATATAAAAAAAATACGAATCCAAATTAATATCATTTTGCATATAAACTTACATATATAATCAACTTGGAATACCAAAATTTAAATCTAACGCATTGTGGTCTAAACGGTATCATAAATTATAAAATAAACCATAAATCAATGGACCTGTTGTAAGGTGAACACTGCAACTTTGGGTCTTTGCGGCGCCATGTAGTCTTAACTAATAAAAACAACAAAGTGGCTATGTGCGATTTTATTCTTTGATCTTTGATCCAAGGGACATTTCTGTTATTCAAACTAATCTGCACGAGAATGATAACATACAAGTTGACAGTTATCATTGATTTGGGGTTCATGTGGAATAGATTCTTCCATCGAAATACAGTTATTCTTTTCTAAAATAAAACCAGTGCCTTGGATTTTTGCGTGGATTTGATAGCGGTTATAATTAACTAATATTCTCTTACATCGGAGACTTGTGTCGCGTTCATTTCATTTTTACGGTAAGTACGAACTTATGTCTGATTTGAAAGCGCTTTCGAATCCCTTTGCAAGATCTATTTGTCTTATTTCTATTTGTAAGACCGATAACCAAAATACCTTTATAGTTTGCAATTTTAAAGTCTATCTTTGTCGTGATTCGAGAGTAGTTCTTAACTATACACTCATAATACAGTAAATATGCAAAACAATTTGAACACAGCATAAATATCTAAACTGTGTAATACATGTATAGTCTTATGCAAACGTGTCCTTCAAAGTGTACTAGACATGCAGCTTTACTTGACTGGTTAGAAATGTAACCGCATATATCGTGCAGAATATGTGAACACGCATGTTCTCACTATACAACGTGACCTAATGCGTCCGTACTATTAATGAAAATATTCAACATTCATAACATCGTGGCTGTATATCGTTTTGACATCGATTGTTTATGACAAATAAATACCGTTAATTTTGCATGTAAAATTACACCAAGGACTATCGTGTCACACGACTATCGTGGCACACGATAGCGACTGCTACACCGAGTTATTTATTGTGGCAATATCGTGGCAATTTTCAACAAAAAAACGACACGATAATCGTGTTTCATCAAAGCATCACTGCGGGCGTACTGTACTGCACATTAAGTTGAAAACATTGCTTTTAAAGGGCTCACACAAAATGCTGCACGTGAATATTGGGTTTTTCATGTGCATCTCGTGCGATTTTTTTGTGCACACGGGCCGATATTTTTTGCGTTTGGGAGCATTGTGTGAAACAATAGTTCATAGTATTGCATAATATTATACATACAAAACCACCTAGTAATAAAATATTTAGGAAAAAAAAGAAACAAGATCTGTGGGTTATCAACACACATTTCAAGTTTAAACCAAATTGGATAAAAATTGTGACCTCTACAGTGTTCACAAGCTAAAAACGTGATTTTTCGTACAATCAGGGGCCATAATCCATGAAGTTACAGTCCGATACACTATGCTGCTGGAGTTTGGGACTAGAATCGCCGAACACGGCGGAAAAACTCCCTGTTCCGCGGCGGAATCTTGGAGAATCGCTAGCGAAATGCCAGGTAGCCAAATCACTGCGAAATAGGGTGTTTCGCGGTGTATTACAGTGTTTCGCGGTGGAACACGGTGAATCGCTTGAGTGCCAATATTATCCCGATTTAAGCATGTTGTTGAAATTCAACAGTTTTTTTCGTTTTATTAATTCAAATAATGCATATAAATTTCATACAGATCGGATGATAACTTTTGTCGTTCGAACGTTCACAAGCTTCAAAGTAAAACAAGGGCCATAACTCTAGAAGTAATTGACGGAAATAGCTGAAATTCAATAGGCTTCTTCATTTCACTAATTTAAATGATGCATATTAATTTCATACAGATTGGGTGATAATGTTTGTCGTTCGAGCGTTCGCAAGATTCAACAAAGTCCGAATTATGGCGGATTGAAGTGAACGTGATGTAGATCGAGGGGACAACTACTCCATTATCTAACTTAATACATAACATAAGACTATAAGATTCCTCAATGAGAATTGAGGTACATCACAGCAAGTATGTATGTTGTCTGAGAAGCAATATTTAATTGATATAGTGATATATTGATACATTTTATAAAAATAAATCAACCTGAGATATCACTGACTAGTGAACTCAGCTCACAGTCGTCTGCCACCCAGAGTGTTTATACAAAGATCAACCTAGCTAGTGACCTAATCATATCAAGTTAATTTGTTACCTGTAGTTAGTGTGTTAAAATAAAATAATGGGTAGACCTAAAGATATTAAAACGAAAGATAATTAATTTGTTTTCAAGGCAAATATTACTCATTCATTGTTATATATGTCCACATTGTTGTGTAGATAGATTTTATCTGCTTTTGATGAAACTTAAAATAGACGTTTTTATAACCCAATAATACATTCTACAGTAGATATGGCTTGACATCAGTTGCTCTTATTTTTTGAAAAAAATTTCACAAGTTGTTTTCCTTTATTTTGTTAATGTAGAATGGTAATGAACTGCTCTTTTCATTTTCTTTGTTTTATTTGTTTCGTTTGAATTTGATTTATCTGTTTAGTTTTTGATTGTTTAATTTTTGTTAATGAAGCTGATTCTTTTAAACTTCGTTTTTTATTTTTGAACTCTACTTGGTGTAGGTGTTCATCAGGTAATACCTCGACTGAGTTCAATATAGAGATTAGCCGGTTGATTTGTTGGATATAAACCTTTGAATAATAGCGCCTAACAGGCAGCTGTGTTTAATTATGTTCTCCTGATTTTGATTGTTTCTGTGTGTTTGAAGTATATGTTTGTGATATGCGCTTAGAAACACTTCACGTGTAATGAAGCGCTATATAAATCGAACAATAATAATAATAATAATAATAAAGAGAGGCGGGCAGGATCGTTAAAACGACCCCGCTCAGATAGTTCATCAAACTATGATTCAGCCAGTATAAATGAATTTCTTGACTCGATGATGAAAGATGATGTAAGTTTTAAAATTCTCATCTATGAACTTTCGAAGTGCGACCAAGCTAAGGGTTATCTAATGTCATGCTTACAGCTGGACATTATTGAATCCATGTCCAACCGTATCCACCTGCTTGAAAATCGAGTTGATGACATGGAGCAATATTCAAGACGTACATGACTCAAATTTAGTGGCATACCCGAACCACATGCACATGATACAGAAGACACTGATAAAATCGTCCTAGACGTGATAAACAATGAAATTCTAAAAGATGACGGGTCACTAAGAATATCAAAAAACCAAATCGGCCGAACACATCATGTTGGTAAAAGAAAGCAGGGATCCAACCGCGATATAATTGTTCGGTTCATAAGCTACAGGGACAGAGCTCTGATATATGGAAAAAAAAGTAATCTAAAAAAGTAGAAACTCGGACCCAAATAAACCGACAAAGTTATTTATCAATGAAGCTCTTACAAGAAAGCGTTCCTTTCTCTTCAAATTCTGCAGGGAACTTTTTAAAAAGAAAATCATAAAAAACTGTTGGACCTTTGACGGAAGAATATATGCTATAACTACTTAATGAAGAGATAATCCTCATCAAATCTGAAGAAGACCTTAACCAATTTCATAATCGTGAAACAGATATCCCGCATAATGCCACACGTAACCAAAGATCCTTCTTGGATGAAAATTTACAAGGTCGCTCCAATCACCGGACACCGCTTAACTCAGATCAAGAATTGATGTTTACATCAACACCGAGACATGGAGCTCTAGGCAATCTTCCTTAGATAAACCACCTTATATGAGTTGTCAACGTTTAACTTAATGTCCTCAACTAGTCTTGTGTTTATTATACATGCATGTTTATATGATGTAATAGCATTAGTACAATTAATATAAACCTGTCATAGGAAAATGTCAACCAAGATACGTCAGCTTTATGCACGCCCTAAACATTAGGTGGTATAAGATGCTCTAGAAAGAGAAGGACATCTTCAATAAACCCTTTATCCCCTAAATATAAATAAATGGCCTCAATTATTCTTGTGGGTATGATATAATAGCATTACCACGATTAATATCAACTTCATGCATAAAATATTTGTTAGCAATGCACACGCCTCAAACGAGAAGTGGTATAAGGTGCTCTTGAAAGAGTAGTACACCTTTCAATGAACCCTTATCAACAGCGTCTGTCAATTTGATTCCTAGCTGATATCTATTCTTAGCATTAAATCTGTTATTAATGGGGTACTTGTTTATAGCTATAAAAAACCTGTTTGTATGTAATGTTTTCTACTGATATATTTTATGCTTAATACAGATGATTATCTATAATTAGTCCCCTTATAGTAGAGATAAAGAACCTTTTTTGGCTAAAATATTTTAGTAATCCTATATGAAAAGTCTTTGTACATATCAATGCATGTAGACAACTACCTATAACATGTCTATAAGATTATCACCCCATATAGCAATCATGAATCGCCGAAAAATATTACTAATCGAGGCGACAGCAACAAATTTACTTATGTGCTGATTCAGTGATATCTGCAAAATGTTTGTTCTCTTATTATGTCTGTAGATCATATTCCTCTTTGAGAATGTTATAAACTCTGATATATGAGTTATCCCCCCCTCACACACCGTGGACATGTGATGGTTTTCCATGTCGCATATAGTATGTTAATCCTTTATTGCATATTAAGCACACTTAGATTTCGTACAATGAAAATGAAACATGTACATTCAAAACTTATATGCAATTATAGGGAATATATAAAACTTGAAAGTATATTATCGTATTTTCTTAGATATAAGAGCACTTCTATTTATTCAACGCACAGAGAAATAATGTATTATTATTATTATTATTATTCCTTACAATTATGTTCTCAAAAAGGGCTTTCCTACACACAGATCTATTATCTCATTCATAGCTTCAAATTTGCTTATTTAATTTTAAATAATATTAAATGACGTCTATTAAACTTCTATCCATTAATGTAAGAGGAATTCGAAATGCCTTAAAAAGAAAAAAGATATATCATTGGTTACATGAACAATCATGCGCTATTAATTTCCTTCAAGAAACTCACAGTAGTGTTTGCGATGAAACCGATTGGCAGAGCGAATGGGCAGATCGCATATTGTTTTCACATGGTAGAACTAACTCAGCGGGGACAGCTATTTTTTTTAAAAAGTAACAACAAAATTAATGTTATTAAAAACCAATCTGATGAAAATGGTTATTTTAACATCTTAGTAATAAGTATCTGTAATGATATCTTAGTTTTACTCAATACATATAGCCCTATATCGGACAATGACCAGTACACTTATTATAGGCCGCATTCCATGGGCACAAATTGTCGTTGCAAAAATATTTTCGTTCCTACAAATCCGGTCTAGAAGAAATTTTGTCAGTGTATAGTTCATATAGAGATATTCGTTTGTTGTAATTTTCTCCAAAAAATTTCATAGTTCTTCGGTGATATTCATCTTTGAAATCCGGACTATTTATTGATAGTAAAATTCATAGTGCGCGAGGTCATTGGACAGAATTCAGCGTTGTTCGCCGCGTCACGTGATTGTATTTTCCACAATCGACCAATTATGTTATTGTCTACATTCGCCTGTGTTGTTGGTAAACACAAAATGGCGTGCTTCCCGAGAAACACATTGCAGTTATACATGTAGAAGCTACACGAAATGGCGACAAAGGCTCAATTAACTTGTATTGTTCACTTAGACAGTGTTAATAAGGGAGGTTTCAGAACCCTTTACAAACCCAAGGTGAGACAAATGTTGTGAGGTAGCTATAGACTGGTTTCAATTGGATGGAAATGACCAATCTATTGCAGCATTTTTCGATACAAATGGATTACGAAGGATATTATATTGAAGATACAGTCAGCAGTGGTTTTGGATTTCACCCAACGTTTTATAGATGTTTTAAGAACAAAACAGTTAAAAGATGCGAGAAAGAAAGAGAGTGAGAAGTCAGCGTCTACATTCAGTCCAACCGACTAAAACTGTCACAACATACAGAATTTTACCAAACATTATTTAACAACTGACTATTACTATTAGTATATTAATCATTCAACAAAAACAACAATTCACTCATGACATAATATTTTTAAAAACGGTTTCACCAAACCTTCAACAAGATATGACCACTTCTATTCCAACTAGTAGAAGTAATAAATAAATGAAATAAAGGTGCATCATATATAGGCTACAGACCATAAGTCCAGAAAAATTTGTGAATGAAAGAATTTTGAATATAACCATCCAAGTTAACCCAGAACATTGCATGCTGTGATTCAAAGGAAAGAGGGGAATACCAATTAATCAAAGTTTTTGATAATCCCTAATTAAGTCCTTCACACCCCACTGATAAAGTAACATGAGCTGAACATTAATGTCCAGTCGACACAAAGTAGGTCATTTTGGGGTCCAACATATGGTTCCTTTTTATTTAAATAATTCACTTGTGTGTAAGGGTCTGTAGCAGAGGGAGGAAACTGGGGGACTCGGAGAAAACCCACAAGGTTGAACAAATGACCCTAGTCCTTGTCACGTACAAGCAGAGAATTGAAACTAAGTCACTTGACGCAATGACAGACCTTATGATTTCATGTTTACATGTTAAACCATTTGCCACCCACCCTCCATATTAAATAGATGTCTTTGTAAATTATGTATGTTATAGTTATACAGTGTATTAAGTATAAATGTCTACAGTGAATTTAAATTTATATATTAAATAAATGTATATGAAAATATTATCTATTAAGAAATATTGGTATTTATATTATGCAATATTTATATTAATAAATATCATTTGATACATAATATCAAAATTCAAATGTTCTTTTTGGCCATTACGACCTATTGTTTTGGCCGTTATGTAGTTATGACCAAATTGTTTGACCATTATGACAAATACTTGAGCCATTTTGGTTTAGGGCCTTTATGTCCATAACCTCTACTACCAGGCCTAGTACTTCAACAACTTTAAAAATTAACACTTTTGCTGTTTTGATAAGTCCAATGAAACAAATACCGGTAGCCTTATGAGTTAGTGTCTTACTCTTAGTGTAAATCCTCCATTAAATTGTATTCTAGGTGATCAAAAATATTTTTCGAATCAAGAAATGAAATGGGGTTTGACGTCCTACTGTTCTGCTCCTAAACTGGGCTAATGAAGACGGGTAAATCAAATGTAATTAGTATTGGATTTGATCAACTACATGTACAGTATAGATATGGCATGCTGAAAATCAAGTATTTTCTGATTTGGAGCGTTTTTGGACGCCTGTATCTCGAAAACTGCTTCAAGGATTTTTCTTAAACTTTCCCTATCAAGAGTCCCTCCGGTAGTCTTGTGCATGAATCCATCCAATAAGACATTGAAATGTCTGGAATTGGTAAAATAACGTACTGAAAATCGAAAAAAGTTGAAAAATCGTGAAATTTTGGAAAATGCTCTATTACTTTATTATTTAAACAAATTTTTACAAAAAAGTTACACATTCAGATAGCTGACCTAATTACAATTCTAACGATGTATAATATTTATTGAAATATTTAAATTTAATTTTCGATATATTGACATTTTTGCCCCTATTGAACATAGGATTTTCCAGGGGCATTTTATCTGACCAGACAATGTAATATATCATTACATAGCCCTGTGGCTATTTGATAAGCTAATCCGGTTATTAAAACTGTCCCGACAATAATCTTCATACCGGAAGTATTCAAAGAATGAAGAAAAAGGGTTAAAAAAAATAGCACTCTTGCGAAAAACTTGATTTCTCCATCAGATGTTAGCGGACCAAAAGAACTAAAGTTTCGCTGGATAGCCCCATTAATGGACTATCATATGACATCTGAATGATACGATTTAGATGGCTAGAAAATAAAATATGGTACGCCGAAAATCTAGTATTTTCCGTTTTGAAGCATTTTGAGACGCCATTTTGTCGAAAACGAACCCTACGATTTTTCTTAAACTTTTTTTACTCAGAGTACTATTGGTGGATTATGGCGTGAGTCCAAAAATAAAAGCATTGAAATAATATAAGGTGTCCAATACGAGCCTTAATCTTGGAAAAAAGTTGAAAAATCCTTAAATTACTGAAAATACTCTTACCATTTTTCTTTCTTTGGAAAACAGCTGTATGGATTTTTCTGAAACTTCTTGTACAGAAGGTTAGGTAACCAAACAACTTGTTAAAATTATCCCGACAATGATCCAAAACCGGAAGTAGTCGAAAAAATATCCGATATTTTGAGAAAAAAACCAACAAAAAGTAAAAAAATGGTGATCTTGCGAAAAAAGTGATTACTACGCAAGATTTCAAAACAACTAAAGTGTCATTGGATAGCCCGAACAATGGACGATCGTATGACATCTAAATGGTAAAAATTCGCTGGTTAGGCAATATATAATGGGACGCTGAAAATCTAGCATTCGCTTCAGTAAATAACCTGTCACTCTCAATTATCAAACTCAAAGAATAATCACATCACACATATCCATACATGTAGGTACACACATACGTGGTTAGGTCTTTGACGTACATTGCTCTATATAAATATCGTAATATGAAACCTTTTTATTTCTTCGACATCAGAATGCCTAAAAGTTCTTGAAAGTCGGCGAATCTGCTTTGGCTCGGTGATTCGAAGATTCGTACAATTCTATCATCCGTATCCACGTGAATTCCGCAAAGTATCATGGTACCACACTTCCGTACTAAATCGAATACTTCACTGTTGAGTTGTAGAATTTAGATTTTAAAATATCCGTAATAAATTGAATATCAAAACACAAATCACACCTGTGCATGGCACCATATTTACATGTACCGCGTGCGAAGGACAGATAACGCCACCTGGAATTCCCTTCTCACATATCCGGACTATTTTTACGCTACAAATTATATTTACATATGAAATATTTTTCCGACCTGATTTTTTGATTTTGTCAAATTGTCTTATAAATTATTCATAGCCTTTATTTATGGAAATTGTTTAAAACTTTTTAAATGATTAAATACACCAAGCAACGAGCCGTGTGCATTTCCATTCCAACCACTACTATATTTACTGTGGTGTCGTTACGGTAGAATTATTTCAGGTGACGTGGGGGTGCGTTTTAATTTATTTAGATATAATACTCCATAATGCTATAAACTAGTGTCAAGTAGATCAAAACAAGCGTAGATGGTGTGAAATTCATTGATATAAAATTGTCTACTTCCAAACTGTGTGAGTAACTGTAGCCTACGACAGAGCAAAATGTAATTGTAAACAGATCAAAACAAGCGTAGATGGTGTGAAATTCAGTGATATAAAATTGTCTACTTCCAAACTGTGTGAGTAACTGTAGCCTACGACAGAGCAAAATGTAATTGTAAACAGTGCAAATGGCGGCTTTTCGCGGTATTTCCGTGCTTAATTCTTGCATTTAGAAACGAATAATTAAATAATCCTTATAAGACATATAGAAATAGATTTCACTAAAAATAAAACACACTTATATGGATATACTACTTCTGAATTTATTAACATGCTATTAAAAAAAAAAAAACGATATCTGTATGTGTATCGAAACGTAGCATGTTAATAAATTCAGAAGTAGTATATCCATATAAGTGTGTTTTATTTTTAGAATAATTAAATGTACGTGACGTGGACGTGAGTATTGTGGTCAATTTACTGAACATCAAGTAAAATTTAGTCCACCTGTCGCAAGCGACAGGCAGTTTTATTTGCTACCTCTCAGACGAAAAAATCGCCTGTCGGCGACAAGTAGACAGGCGAACATTTCGAGCCATGAATTAGTGAAACCAACATGCATGCAAATGACTATACAGTGTATTACAAGTTGAATGTTTTGCTATGAGCATCGCTCGATTGTAAGCAATATAATTTTAGTGTAATTGGTGTCGAGAATTGGTGTGGATTCAGAAAATAAACTAGAGCGTATACAAAGTAAGAAGTTGGACACTAGAGTGTATACAAAGTAAGAAGTTGGACACTATTCATATTAAAATTGCATTGACGTCGTATAAAATATTCGGAAAATAAGCTAAGGCCTATGCAAAAGAAGGAGTTGGACACTATTCATGATAAAATTGTATTGGCATGTTGTTATTTGTATTAAGTGCCAGTCCACGAGAAAACCATGCAGAAATCAGGAAGGTGAGGGGTCGGCCGATTCCATTCATATTCACAGGGTTTGGTCATGCCCATGAGACTACTCAATAGCCAAAACCGCCGATCTCAGAAATTGACCATAGCTGAGATACGGCAAACAGGTGTTTTTTGGGGCTTTTTGCTCATTTTTTAGGCAATTTTAGGCAATGTTAGCTGCTGTTTTTCCGGTTGTAAATGAGTACTTATTAAACAAATGATGATTCGATATATTAGGCTAGGTAGTAATGTTTCAAAAAAATGAAAAAAGAAAAATCTATCTTTCCACTGAGGGGTGCCATTTGGTTATTCCTGAAGGGTATAAATCGAACCCTATAAAGTACCCAACTTTATGCCCCGATATCTCCACTGCCGCGGGGTCCCATGAATTATTTTTGTGGTTGTTAGTAAACAGGTACAAGGTCTCTCGATTAAAAAAATAAAATTTCATATATCTTCATACGCATGCGCGATAACATTGTCTACGTTTTGACAATTTTGATGTTGGATCATCTGATACTTCTATGTTCTAATCAATATAGTGACAAAATATGGATGCTAAACGACTCGATACCATCGGCAATTGACAGACTAGCGTTTCGAACCCGCTCAGGCAGTCGTAGAACCCGCTCTGTCAAAACTATCAGTTCTGGTATCCAGCCATCCAAGATGGTGGCTGCTGTATGTGGTTTTTCGCAGTTTTCTACTTCAAAATGCGGCGTTTTCACTGTGTATCCTAAAGAGACTGAGCATGTTTTATTGAAAGAGTGTACTAAAGACATCAGAGGGGTATCTTTCATTGGTAGCAGTGGATTTATTATGCGGACGCTAAATACTAAGAGTGATTACTGGTGATATCTGAGGGAGCGTTTCATTGATATTTACTATTTATCAATGATAGTAACATCGTCCTGCTGATATTTACTATTTTTCAATGATAGTAACATCGTCCCGCTGATATTTACTATTTTTCAATGATAGTAACACCGTTTTACTGATATTTACTGTTTGTCAATGATTATAACACCGCCCTGATGATATTTACTATTTTTCAATGACACCGTCCTGCTCATATTTACTATTTATCAATGATAGTAACATCTTTCCCCTGATAATTACTATTTTTCAATGATAGTAACATCGTCCCGCTGATATTTACTATTTTTCAATGATAGTAACACCGTTCTACTGATATTTACTATTTGTCAATGATTATAACACCGTCCTGATGATATTTACTATTTTTCAATGATAGTAACATCGTCCCGCTGATATTTACTATTTGTCAATGATAGTAACACCGTTCTGCTGATATTTACTATTTGTCAATGATAACACTGTCCTGATGATATTTACTATTTTTCAATGACACCGTCCTGTTCATATTTACTATTTTTCAATGATAGTAACATCGTCCCGCTGATATTTACTATTTTTCAATGATAGTAACATCGTCCCGCTGATATTTACTATTTGTCAATGATTATAACACCGTTCTGCTGATATTTACTATTTGTCAATGATTATAACACCGTTCTGCTGATATTTACTATTTGTCAATGATTATAACACCGTTCTGATGATATTTACTATTTTTCAATGATAATAACACTGTCCTGCTAATAGATCCTGATATACACTGAGGAGATTAGATTCATGAGGCACTTCCACTATTTTATCCTTCTGATATTCTGTAAAAATTTATGAATGGCTGCTCATATTTACTATTTGTCAATGATAGTAACATCGTTCCGCTGATATTTACTATTTGTCAATGATAGTAACACCGTTCTACTGATATTTACTATTTTTCAATGATAGTAACACCGTTCTGATGATATTTACTATTTGTCAATGATAGTAACACCGTTCTACTGATATTTACTATTTGGCAATGATTATAACACCGTCCTGATGATATTCACTATTTTTCAATGATAGTAACATCGTCCCGCTGATATTTACTATTTGTCAATGGTTATAACACCATTCTGCTGATATTTACTATTTGTCAATGATTATAACACCGTCCTGATGATATTTACTATTTGTCAATGATTATAACACCGTTCTGCTGATATTTACTATTTGTCAATGATTATAACACCGTCCTGATATTTACTATTTGTCAATGATAGTAACACCGTCCTGCTGATAGATCCTGATATACACTGAGGAGATTAGATTCATGAAGTACTTTCACTATTTTATCCTTCTGATATTTTGTAAAAATTTATGAATGTAAATTTTGTATGATATTTTGCGAGGGTTCATGAATGTAAATTTTGTATAATACTGTATTTGATATTTTGTAAGGAAAGGATTCATTGAATGTCTCTGATATATTGTGAAAAATTATGAACGTAGTTTTTGTATTACATTTGATATTTTGTGAGGGTTCATGAATGTAATTAGATGTGATATTTTGTAAGGATTAGTATTCCCTCCTGAAAGTAAATTTTGTATATATTTGATATTTTGTGAGGATTAAGGATTGACTCACGAGGTCAATAACGGGCATTGCCCAATTTAGTATTTAATCTGCGATTGTATATTCTTACCTCAGAGAGCAATCTGCACTTTCTGTTTTACGTACAACAAGTTAAAAAAATGTTATGAGTTAGACCAACATGTATAAAACTACTCTACTACTAGTACCAATAGTTGCTGTTCGATATTCTGATATATACGTACACCTATTGCTACATTAAGCCAATTGAAAAAAAAAAGTTTTTTGTTTATTTTTGGGGCTTTTTGTGAAGATGATGATCACCGTACTTTAAGAGTGTAGGACTACTACTTGTAGGTAGGGTATAGTCTAAATATACATGATTAACTCGTTGGTCGCAGGTAGAGGTAAAGGTAACATCTTTCCTGAAAATTGAAAGAGAAGACAAAATCTTGCCTTTTTAGTTGTGCTGACCTGGAACTTTTTAGAGTGTAGAATTTATTTTCCAATCTTGAGGATTAAGGCCTACATTTTACTATTCAATGACTACTGTGAGCTATGACGGTTCTCTCAACTGCAGCTTATAATGAGATCTGTACATATCAAGAGATTTAAGAGTGAAATAATGCGAATTTTAGCAAATTTTCACTTCCAGTTGCAGTAAGAGTTGTCATACGAACATTATTATACTACATTTGTTTGAATATCAGTTTGATAATATTGGGGATAAAGCTTCGTAAAATTGTCGAATTTTTCTGATTTTTGTCAAAATTACCCACTATTTTTGAGAGTGTAGTTATAGACATATATGAAATTTTATTTTTTTAATCGAGAGACCTGATACCCAGTTACTAACAACCACAAAAAGAATTCATGGGACCCCGCGGCAGTGGAGATATCGCGGCATAAAGTTAGGGTTCTTTATAAGGTTTGATTTATACACTTCAGGAATAACCAAATGGCACCCCTCAGTGGAAAGATAGATTTTTCTTTCTTCATTTTTTTGAAACATTACTACCTAGCCTAATATATCGAATCATCATTCGTTTCATAAGTACTTATTTACAACCTGAAAAACAGCAGCTAACATTGCCTAAAATTGACGAAAAAATGAGAAAAAAGCCCCAAAAACACCTGTTTGCCGTATCTCGGCTAGGGTCAATTTCTGAGATCGGCGGTTTTGGCTATCGAGTAGTCTCATGGGCATGAATGGAATCGGCCGACCCATCACCTTCCCGAATTTGCATGGTTTTCTCGTGGACAATATGGGTGGGAGGCGTACACGGTGAAGGTCACAAAAGTGACAGCGTCATGTATTTGTTATTTTACAAATTGTGTATACATATAATACTGTATATTTACATGCATTCAACAAAGGAATATTCTTTCTCAGAATAAGTAAATGATAACGGGGTGAAGGAGATAATTAACACCTTCGCGGCCATTGTATAAATATATGACATGAGCATGTAATGAACACATCTGTGTGTGTGAAATGGCTTTATTCAATATCCGCTTCCACCGAAATGAATTGGGCGATATAAAGTAGATGTGTATTGTCACAGCACGGCGGAGATTTTTCTACGGCTTCGCAAAATCCCGTAAGAATTATTATAATAATGATATTATATTATATGATATACCGGTGACAGTCAAGATTTGCTAAATACTTTTCGCCGAGTAACACAGCGTAGGAATATAGTTCCAAGATTTTGGCACGTTTCATACCAAGTGAATTACCGTTAAGCGCACCGCGGAGTGATTTATGGCGCTGTGCTTTATGGATGGTTGATTTAGATTAACTGAAGCTGCAAGTAATGGGGTAATGTGAAAAAGATCATCGTATATAATTTAAAGTTTGGATTTGATAGCAGACAATAATTGATGGATTACATCCAAGTTATAGACGAAGATGAAATGATACTTTTAAAAAAATGTAAGTTGTTCATAGTTTGCATACATTTTGGCCCCACGTAATGCATGTACACGTTTTCCCGGGAATACCTAACTCATTTTGTTGTTTCTCAAACCGGTCTGTACATTATGCATGTACATGTTTTCACGGCAGCATTACCATATTCCAACTCCTTCAATTTATCATAGACAATATTATTTTGACCCTAGCTTAAGGTAGGCTCGCAAATTCCTGTGTATGCTTAGCGAAACACAGTGAATTCCTAGCGAAACACGGTGAATTCCTAGCGAAACACGGTGGATTCCAAGCGAATCTTAGAGAAAAATTGCCGCGGAATCAGGCGAAATTTCACCGCGTAATCTAAGAGAATTCAGAGTGGTTTTTTGCACCGCGTCGCCGGGATTTCGGTCCCAAAAATTTGGGAGGAACTGTACATGCCAATATCGAAAGGAACTGAGATCTTACGGTGATAAATCTGTATTTCAAGTTTCATTGAATATCGGAAAAAAATTGTGACCTGTAGAGTGTTCACAAACAATTGTGGACGGACGGACAAGGGCGACGACAATATACGTCCACATGAAAATGTGGGCGTATAAAAATTGTGACCTGTAGAGTGTTCACAAACAATAGTGGACGGACATCTGGACGGGCAACGACAATATACGTCCACATGAAAATGTGGGCGTATAAAAACGGATTAAAGAATTATTAGATATTTATATATATGTACAGAAGACAGTAAAAGACGGGACGAAACGTTTGATGCAAAATGAAATAAGTGCGAATGCGGACAGATATACATCATATTGACAAACACACAAAACGAATATGGGACAAAACAGAGATGAACACGGACAAACATTAAGACATAGTATGTAAATATATATATAAGTCGTTTCTGTCGGCCAGGTTGATTTGTCCGGTTGAATGGTAGGGCGGTGCACTTCTTCCTTGGGGTTTGTTGGTGAGTGTGGGGCCTGGGCCATTCTTCCTTCCATTTCATCTTCTAGTCCGGTATGGTTTATCTCCAAAAGATCTCGGTTGCTTTCGATATTGGCATGTATCGGATCGAAACTTCATGGATTATGGCCCCTGTTTGTACGGAAAATCACGTTTTTAGCTTGTGGACACTATAGAGGTCACAATTTTTATCCGATTTTGTTGAAACTTGAAATGTATGTTAATAACCCAAAGATCTCAGTTCTTTTCGATATTCACGCATATCGGACAGTAACTTCCTGATTTATGGCCCCTGTTTGTACGAAAAATCGCGTTTTTAGCTTGTGGACCCTATAGAGGTCAGAATTTTTATCCGATTTAAAAAAACTTATTATATCACCGTTACACCCTAAGGATGGCTGAGTTCGAATTTCGTGAAAATCGGCCCAAAACTGACAGACAAAATGGCCGTCCTTCATTCTCAAATAGCGTAAACTTATGGTATATCAAGGTTGTGACCCCTATAGAGTTCACAATTTTTATCCGATTTTGTTGAAACTTGAAATGCAAGTTTATAACCCAAAGATCTCGGTTCCATTCGATATTCGCGCATTTCGGGCTGTAACTTCCTGAATTATGGCCCCTGATTGTACGGAAAATCGCATTTTTAGCTTGTGGACCCTATGGAGGTCATAATTTTTATCCGATTTGAAAAACCGTATTAATATATCACCGTCACACCCTAAGAACCGCTGAGTTCGAATTTCATAAAAATCGGCTCAAAACTGACAGACAAAATAGCCGCCCTTCGTTCTCATATAGCGTAAAAATATGGTATATCAAGGTTGTGGACAGTATAGAGGTCACAATTTTTATCCGATTTTGTTGAAATGTAAGTTTATAACCCAAAGATCTCGGTTCCTTTCGATATTCGCGCGTATTGGACTGTAACTTCCTGAATTATGGCCCCTGATTGTACGAAAAATCACGTTTTGAGGTTTGTGGACCCTTTAGAGGTCATAATTTTTATCCGATTTAAAAAAACGCATGATTATATCACCGTTACACACTAAGGATGGCCGAGTTCGAATTTCGTGAAAATCGGTCCAAAACTGACAGACAAAATGGCCGCCCTTCTTCTCAAATATGGTATATCAAGGTTGTGGACACTATAGAGGTCACAATTTTAATCCTATTTTGATGAAACATGAAATGTAAGTTTATAACCCAAAGATTTCAGTTCCTTTCAATATTCGCCCATATCAGACCTTAACTTCCTGAATTATGGCCCCTGATTGTACGAAAAATCACGTTTTTTGGCTTGTGGACCCTATAGAGAGGTCATAACTTTTATCCGATTTAAAAAAAACGTTTTAGAATATCACCGTTACACCCTAAGGACGCTGAGTTAGAATTTCGTAAAATCGGCCCCAAACTGACAGACAAAATGGCCGCCCTTCCTTCTCAAATAGCGTAAAAATATGGTATATCAAGGTTGTTGACCCTATAGAGGTCACAATTTTTATCCGATTTTGTTGAAACTTGAAATATAAGTTTATAACACAAAGATTTCAGTTCCTTTCGATATTCGCGCATATCGGACCGTAACTTCATGAATTATGGCCCCTGATTGTACGAAAAATCGCATTTTTTCGCTTGTGGACACTATAGAGGTCATAACTTTTATCCGATTTAGAAAAACGTTTTAGAATATCACCGTTACACCCTAAAGACGGCTGACTTCGAATTTCGTGAAAATCAGAACAAAACAGACGGACAAAATGGCTGACCTTCGTTCTCAAATAGTGTAAAAATATGGTATTACGGTTGTGGACACTATAGAGGTCACAATTTTTATACGCCCACATTTTCGTGTGGATGTATTATGCTGTCGTCCCTGTCCGTCCGGATGTCCGTCCGTCGGTCGACTATTATTTGTGGACTCTACAGGTCACAATTCTTATCTGATTTTGACGAAACTTGAAATATAGGTTTATCCCCAAAAGATCTCGGCTGCTTTCGATATTGGCCTATAGAGGTCACAATTTTGAACTGATTTTGATGAAACTTGACATGAATGTTAATTACCCAAAGATCTTAGTTCCTTTCGATATTTGCGTCCATCGAACGTAACTTCCTGAATTATAACCCCTGATTATCCGAAAAATCGCCTTTTTTTAGGTTGTGGTCCCTCTGGAGGTCACAATTATTATCCGATTTAAAAAACGTTTGATTATATCACTGTTACACCGTAAGGAAGGTTGGGTTCGAATTTCGTGAAAATCGAACCAAAATTGCCGGACAAAACAGGTGCCGTTTGTATGCGAATAGTGTAAAAATATGGTATGTCAAGGTTGTGGACCCTATAGAGATCACAATTTTAATTTGATTTTGGTCAAACTTGAAATGCATGTTTATAACCTAAAGATCTTGGTTCCTTTCGATATTTGCACATATCGGATCGTAACTTCCTGAATTATGGCCCCTGATTGTAAGAAAAAATTGCTTTTTTTTTATACGCCCACATGTAAGTTTATAACCCAAAGATCTCGGTTCCTTTCGATATTCGCGCATATCGGACCATAACTTCCTGAATTATGGTCCCTGATTGTACAAAAAATCCCGTTTTTAGCTTGTGGACCCTATAGAAGTCATAATTTTTATCCGATTCAAAAAACTGTAATATTATATCACCATTACACCCTAAGGACGACTGAGTTCGAATTTCGTGAAAATCGGCCCAAAATTGACAGACAAAATGGCCACCGTTCATTCTCAAATAGCGTAAGAATATGGTATATCAAGGTTGTGGACTCTTTAGAGGTGACAATTTTTATCTGATTTTGTTGAAACTTGAAATGTAAGTTTATAACCCAAAGATTTCGGTTCCTTTCGATATTTGCGCATATCGGACCGTAACTTCCTGAATTATGGCCCCTGATTGTACGAAAAATCGTGTTTTTAGCTTGTGGACCCTATAGAAGTCATAATTTTTATCCGATTCAAAAAACTGTATTATTATATCACTGTTACACCCTAAGGACGACTGAGTTTGAATTTCGTGAAAATCGGCCCAAAATTCTAAGACAAAATGGCTGCTGTTTGTTCTCAAATAGCGTAAAAATATGATATATCAAGGTTGTGGACCCTATAGAGGTCACAATTTTTATCTGATTTTGTTGAAACTTGAAATGTAAGTTTATAACCCGAAGATCTCGGTTCCTTTCGATATTCGCGCATATCGTACCGTAACTTCCTGAATTATGGCCCCTTCATGATTGTACGAAAAATTGCATTTTAAGCTTGTGGACCCTATAGAGGTCATAATTTTTATCCGATTTAAAAAAACGTATTATTATATCACCGTTACACCCTAAGGACAGCTGAGGTCGAATTTCGGCTAAAAATTGACAGACAAAATGGCCGCCGTTCGTTCTCAAATAGAGTAAAAATATGGTATATCAAGGTTGTGGACCCTATAGAGGTCACAATTTTTATACGATTTTGTTGAAACTTGAAATGTAAGTTTATAACACAAAGATCTCAGTTCCTTTCGAGATTCGAGCATATTGAATTGTAATTTCCTGAATTACAGCCCTTGATAGTAGGAAAAATCACTTTCTTGTTAGCTTGTTCTCTATCCATCTCTCTAAAATGTGGGCGTATCTTGCCTGGCAGCCGCTGGTTTTTTAATCAGATTAAAATTATGACCTCTATTAATAAGTGCAGGGGGACTGTACCACACAAAATTTACACAAAAACAAATACACGGACCGGACATCATACTCCAGAAAACACAAACATACAGACAATTCAAAACAAAAAAAAATCAAAAAAAGTGAATGGATCCAGGGGCTAGCCGTAAGCGTCCACTGCGCTGTACAGTCCCGGGTCTGTAGTGACACAGACTTCACTCAAATTTGAAAACAATTAGGAATACAACCCAAAGAACCCATTGTGTAATGCCAGCATGAGTCATGATCTGCTATACAGTACAGAGATCGTGAAAGTTTGACAAAACACAATTTTTTTTTTAGGTTTAAATCACAAATGAATTTAAAGTCTTCATCACCTGATATGAAGCACACTTTGCTGAATACATGTACATGAACACGTTTTATTCCGATAAAGGCGATAATAAAATGCTGACCTTTTCATTTCCGCACCAAAGAGTCTGGGGAATGCATACTGTCAATCAAGGTTTCATAATGTGAATTGGCACGTGACTTCAAAAGAAACCAATCTGACAGAAAATAGACGCCCATTTTACAACCAATTGTTACCCTGTTGTAGTCGTCTTGACAGTACGACTTGTATTGTAAATTGTCAGTAGGAAAAATTACCCAAAAAAGTTTGACATCTTTATTAAAAAAACAGCCATAATTGTTAATATGATTCTGATATGCAAATGGTTGGCATTCAAGAAGGGTCACAATGGTTTGTTCTTTGCATGTCAATCAATTTGGGCGTTTCGATTAAAATCAAACTTTAAGGGAAATTTTCAAAAGAGATGTCCTGTAAAATAACCTGTATTTATTATTCAAATATTTTCTCAATTAGCAGAATGTCAAAATAAAGAAAACAACGTAACACTTACAATATGACTAACTACGAAGTTATTCGTCGACATTTCACGTGGGTTGTTTGTATTGGGCTGGACACTCCCGTCCCATCCCTACATGTAATACCAATATGTAACGAGAAATTGTGATTACTGTTTTACGGTACAAATCGATAATTATGGTCTATTGCATGAATACGGTCAGCTGTTTGTATGTTGCATTCATATATTGAACGGGTGTCAGTAAACTCGTCCACAAGCAAACATGTACGCAGTTAAGTTGTGCACATGGGGGGTTATTGGTTATGTCGTCCACAGGGGGGGGGGTTATTGGTCCACATCTAATATTTAATAATTTAATTGTATGGAGTAAATCAGTTGTTTATATTGTTTTATTTACCCAATAATCAATTATCTTGGCAAACCAATCATGACTGAGATAAGTTCACCGATGTTTTTGTAATAAAGAGCAATAGTATTGTTTGTTGATTAGCTTTATGATTTTAGACATAATGATAAGTTCACCAATGTTTTTGTAATAAAGTAAACTCGTATTGTTTGTTGATTGACGTTATCTCATGATAGCCCCTTCATCCCTTTAAATATATTTATTTATTTATACTTTTTGAATTTATAAATGCAAGGTACAAACTGCTTACCGTATTTATACAGTAGACGATAAATATCCTAAATCATAATCCGGTTCGGTTTCCAATAATTATCACAGAAACAAATATTAATTTTCATTTTTTCTGTGAAGATGAATGGAATCTCGTCCGACAGAATTTAGATTATTAATAGTAATATTAATAGTAGCATTAGTTAAAGGGGCATGGTATGATATAAGGGATGATTTTTGTGCCAAATTAAAAAAAAAATATCACCACCGGTTCAACGAATGATTTTAACAGAATATGTCAACTGCGAATATAATTAAGTATTCTTTTCACACGGTGCATACGCCAACCTTTAAGTCTGTACCGATTCAAAAATTGAATTATCTCTTATATCCACATTTTTTAAATCCGGAGTTTTATCGTAAATAAAATTAATAGAATCCCTTGTAAACCTACTGGTAATACATGATGTATATTGTAGGGGGTGTGCTATCATCGTAGCCTGTTCGTAATTTAGCCATGACAACAGCACCTATTTTGTATGAAAATCCAGATTGGTCGCATTCCAATTGTAATTGTTCTTTAATAATGAGGTCAACTATTTTGGATAATGATTACTTACCATACTGACAATTCAGAATAAAAATATTGTCTACAAGAATAGGACATGGTAACAATTTGTTGTTAAAGGGACTTTTATTTTAGTCAATTATCAATTCCTTTTGATGACAGTATGCATTGACCCAGACTCTTCGGTGCCGAAATGAAAAGGCCATCAAGGTATTATCCGACTGTGATACGTGTTAATGTACATGTGTTCAGCAAGGTTGACGGTGACTTCTTGCTATGTGTGCTTAAAAACAGGACATGAAGGCATTTAACTCATTTGTCATTTAAACCCGAAGATATATTACTTGTTCAGGTGTGATTTATCAATTTAAAATGCATTGTGTGACTTATTCGTCAGAATGGAAATGGCTATTTCGATGGACAAAACTTTCGCTCAAGGTAAGACCAGCATCTATGTGTGAAAATTTTGTAATTTTCGTAATTTGAATGAGTTTGAAATAGCCGATCGATGCAAGGCAAGTCTTAAAAATGTCGAACATATTGATGAAGTAATGTATCGGTACAGCCATAATTCTGTTTATTTAATTATTTAAAAGCCTGTTTGATTGAACATCGTGGCAGTATATCATTTTGACATCAATTGTTTATGACTGATAAATATCGTTAATTTTACATAAAAAAATTACACCGAGGCCTATCGTGTCACGCGACTATCGTGGCACACGTTTGCGACTGCTACACCAATTTATTTATCGTGGCAATATCGTGGCAATTTTCAACAAAAAACGACACAATAATCGTGTTTGGTCAAACTTTCACGATCTCCGTACTGTTTGCTACACGAAATACGAATGTAAGCATATGTAGTAAAATTCAACTATACAAGTAACCACATCGGTGAAATATATAAAAAAGTAGTCTAAACTCTTAAAATCCAATCAAGAAACGCTTCAGTATTCAATACATATAGGGTACATGTTCCATCGTCACAAAAAACAAAAACAAAACTGAATACAAAGAAGCAAGTAGGAAATGTAGACTGTCTTGAGGGACAGCCGTCTGCTGACTGAGAATGACGTCATATCTTAGAAGGTGATAAAAAAATCACAATAATAAGGGCGATAATCCAGATAAAATAACGTTAAAAGCTTAAAAACCATAAGTTCTAGCGATTAACCGGAAATATTAGGGTTTCACACTGCGTAGCTTGTGTGAAACACTATTGTTTTTGTTAAAATTATTATTATTATTCTTATTATCTCAGAAACTACTTGTCGGATTGATTCGATGTCTTTGGTTTTACTGGAAAAGTGGGTGTGACTTAGAGATTAAAGCTATTTCGAACGTTCTGCGACAATGCGAAATGTCCGATTCGTCGATTTTTGAAATATTTCCGTAATATTAACAATAATCGTCGAAATTTAACATTGGATACATTTTGACATGGCCAGAGACAAGGCACATAGCCACGGTTCTTTAGATTTTTGATTTTCCACGAATCGGAGATATTAGGCGCCAAATTTTGAAAATTTAAATTTTTACAAAAAACTTTTTTATTTATGAATATTTTAATGTGGTATTTTACCCAGGGTTAAAGAGTCATCTGATTTGACCAAAAATGGCACCATATTTTGTCATCGTAATTTTCCTTGGACGCCATTGGCTAATTCAGTTTTTCAGTCCTGGATTAATTATTTATTGCTCGATTTGTATAAATCAAAGTTCATATGCTCCGTGATCCAAAATGTCATTTTTTTTGTTACCGGTAAAGTTACCTTTCGGCAAAGGAAGTGACGTAAATTTAGCAAAAACTACAATTTTGACAGTTCGGTACCACTTTTTGAAAGCTATTTACAACCCATTCAGGCTTTTCATATTTTAAAATATTTCTTCGCAACTTTCATAAACTTGTAGAATTAATCCATACGAAGAGAATCTATCTCAAAATTAGTTTGTAATATGAGCAGTTGCCGAGAAATGGTCAATTTTGCATGAGTCACTCTTTACACTATTTTGTCTGTAAAAAAAGAGTCAATTATTATTGGATTTTCATAAAAGTGACACCATTTGATGCGTAAGCACACATTTTTGGCACAATGAGAATATAGAATGATGAGTTCTAACAATTTTGAAATGTTCATCACTTGTGGAATGGCCTGAAACATACAACACTCAAATGCACGGCACATGCATTAAAACTGCACGATCTTCAACAGCATGTTCAACAGCCAACTCATAAAGCAGGCCACATCCTTGATTGGATTGTCACTCGCCAAGATTGCACCTTGATAGAAGACGTCAAAATAAGAGATATACAGATCGCTGATCACTACCTTATATCTTCAAAATGGAATTTTGAAAAGCCCCAACCCGATAAACAGTTAAAGTCTATTCGAAAGATACGATCCATTCAGTTTGACGCTTTCCGCGCTGACCTTGCTTCATCTGACCTAGTTTGTAACCCTCCTCAAGATCCAGATGACCTTGCCGTCCTGTACAACACGACGCTGCTCACTATCCTGGATCAGCATGCTCCAATCGTTACAAAACAGATTATACCTCGACCTGGCATTAACTGGTATAACACCTAGGTACGCGATGCAAAGAAAAGTCGTCGTTTGGCTGAACGGAAATGGAGGTCTACTCATCTTGAGGTACATCGGCAATTATATAACGATGAAAGAGCCAGAGTATCTAAAACTATCAGAAAGGCAAAGTCACGTTACTGTCTTGAAAAACTGAATGAAGATGCCAACTCTCTTGATAAGTGTCATTCCTTCATGAAATCATTGCTTGGTACCAAATCCACAGCCACTCAGCCACATTCAGATGATCGCGAGAAATTGGCAAACTCTTTCTCTGACTTCTTTGCCTCAAAGATTGACAAAATTAGAAAGGAGTTTACTGATCATGGAGTCCTTAGTGATACAAATACGTGTATACCCGTGAACTTGACTGGTGTCGTGCCACTCAACGAGTTTGAGAGTTTTAGTCAGGATGACATTTTATAGATCATCAAATCCGCCAACAAAACGACATGTCCACTTGATCCAATACCTTCCAAGCTACTCATTCAACTGCTAGACATTCTACTTCCTGTTATTACTCTATTAGTCAACTTAAGTTTAAGTACTGGATGTTTCCCATCGGTGTTCAAACAGGCGGTGGTGAGACCACTAATCAAAAAGGAGTCTCTTGATCCCAATATTCTCAAAAACTATAGACCTGTGTCTAACTTGTCATTCCTTTCCAAAATTGTGGAAAGAGCTGTAAATCTCCGTCTTCAATCCCATATCTCGAAATATGAGTTGTTGGATAAGTTTCAGTCTGCTTACAGACCCCACCATGGCACTGAGACCACTGTGTTGAGGGTCCTCAACGACCTACAGTGTGCAGTGGATACAGGGAACGTAGCATCTTTGACTCTTTTGGATTTATCTGCAGCGTACGACACTGTGGACCATCAGATTCTATACAATAGACTTAAAAACCAGTTTTGGATTTCCGGTACACCGCTTTTATGGATCACATCATATCTTAGTAATAGACATCAAACAGTTCTACTTGGTGAGGCTAAATCTCTACCGTTTGAACTTGACTGTGGCGTACCGCAAGGCATTGTTTTAGGACCCATTTTCTTTGTTCTTTATACAACCGCTTTAGGGTCTGTGATCGATGGCTATGATCAGAGGCACTACTCTTACGCCGATGATACTCAACTCATTGGTGTGTCTAGTCCTATGCTAATCAGAAATGCCTTACAAAAAACTACTGACTGTTCGCTGGCAGTTAAACAGTGGATGAAAGCGAACAAACTAAAATTGAACGACGATAAAACAGAGGCTCTTTTAGTAGGTTCATCACAACAACTCAAGTTACTACCTGATCTTAAAATCACCATTGGTAATTCAGAAATAAATTTCTCCAAAAATGTTCAAAACCTTGGAGTGATATTTGATCCTTCTCTGACAATGGACGCTCAGGTTGATATGGTATGCCGTACATGCTACTATCATCTACGCTGTATATGCAACATCAGAAACTATCTCACTGCTGACGCTTGTAAACTACTTGTGAGATCACTTATTTTATCAAGGATTGATTATTGTAATAGTTTACAATAAGGAATCCCACAAGCATTTCTAGCCAAGATCCAAAAGGTTCTTAATACTGCAGCCCGAATAGTAACAAGGACACATAAGTTTGATCACATCCAGAATGTGCTGGCTTCTTTACATTGGTTACCTGCTGAGGCGCGAGTCAAATACAAAATACTAACATTAGTGTATAAATGTCGCAATAATGCAGCTCCTCAATACTTATTTGAACTCTTCTATGACTACAATCCTATTAGATCACTTCGCTCTCAAAATAAACAGTCACTAGTTGTTCCAAGATATAATTTGAAGTCATATGGGTATAGGTCTTTCAGTTCAGCTGGTCCTAGATTATGGAACGAACTTCCACAACAGATCAAGAATCAACAAACTTTTAATCAATTTAAATCCGCACTAAAGACTTTCCTGTTTCAACAGTTTTACCAGTAGAGCCATTACAAAAAGCGTTTTGAGCATGTGTCAACATGGAGAAGACGCTATATAAAACTGCATTATTATTATTATTATTACATGCATCACACCGATATACTGACTCTGACCTTTTTCCGTTTAGATGGCAATTTTTACATCGTTTTTTCATGTCCATTTTTGACGGGAAGTGGTCCATATTTTCATTCAAAGTTTCTTCTTCAAGAACAGAGCGTTTTCTTTTTCTGGATGTCACTGTCACTTTATCAAGAAGCTGTTTCGCGAAATTAATTCTAAATGTCATTAAATCTTTTAAATTTCCATTGGTGTGATTTTTCGATTCTTTATATTCAATAAAAGCATTAGAAATGCTGACATCTAACAGGAAATAAAAGATATACACCCACCATCTTCTGCACATTCGATAGGTGGGGTATTCCATACAGAGTTGATCAGGACGATCAACTCAACCAGGTATTTATTGTACTCCCTAATGGTTGATGGACACACTAAAGATTTCAAACTGCCATCCTTTTGTCGTCTATTAACTTCAACATTATGTGTCGGGTCGTCAGCTGTCGAAATAAAAGGCACAACTCTTTTGTCTTTCCATACTCCTGCTGTCATCTGACCATCTTGGACAATTACACGTTCTCCTTGGTTTTTTACTGTTTTTTTGTTGAGCTCTCCTAGCTAGTTTTTCCTGTTCATGCGGCATGTGCCCCATGCTTTTATTCCTTCTTCTAACAGTTCCTTGAAAAGGGCTGGACTTGTATTAAAAATTGTCAGTATTGACTATCATTCCCCTGTTTTTAATGTTCTGTGTTAAATCCTTTACAACTCTTTTTGTAAGGCGGACTTCTGCTGTTTCCTCTTCTTAACCCGTATAAATTTGATATTCATTAACATGTCCATTGAATGGGTCAGCTCTCATCCAGGCTTTGATGCCATACTTGATGGGTTTTTCAGGCATGAATTGTCTAAAACCGATTCTGCCGCGAAAGGCAATCATTGCCTCATCAATTGAAGTATTTTGATGACAATTGTACTCTTTCAAGCAATTTTTGGATATCATGTCAATCAATGGTCTAATATGATGTAACTTGTCATGTTCAGGGTGGCCTCTTTCGGGATTGGTTACATTGTCATTGACATGCAAATATTGTGATATTTTATTGAAACGGTCTCTTACCATGTATTTGGAAATTTCATACTGCCCCAAAAATGAATCTTTTGACCAGTACATACAGATTCTTGGTAGTTGAATAATACTCATCAGGATTCGTATTCCCACATAAACTCTTATTTCATCCATAGACACAGGGTACCATTTTAAATCTCTGTCGGCAATATTCTTACTCGAGTTCATTTTTTTCCTCAGTCATCTCTGTTGTTGGGCCTGGTACGGGTCCTGTAAAAATCGGCGTCTCAGTGGCTTGTAAATTACCATTCCATTTTCCCGTTATTTCTAAGTTTTGGTCGTCAGTTTCCCCATCAGAATTTGACTCTTCTTCTTCGCTCGATAGCGCCGAAAATTGAAAGCTAAACTCACTTTCATCCACATTTGCATTTTCTTCAATATCATCAGCTAATGTAAATCAAAAAAATTCTGATTCCGTATCACTATCCATATCCAATAAATATTCGCTGTTAATAACTGTTCAATTCTCGAAGATATTGTAAACAATGACAAAATGGCAGATCGTCCCATGGTTTTTACCGCTGACCTATGACGTAAATACCGGAAGATCCGGTGTTGAAAAGTATATATTTTATTGGATGATCAGCGAATGTGACATTCCCTTTCATCGAGGGTTTTACTTTTATTACTCAATCACCATTAATTAATGAAATAGAAACAATAGAAATCAGTTGATTGATTTGGCGCTTTTATACACTAATACCGTTGCCAAGTATGATGGGTCGGCGAGTTGATTTGCTACCGTGAGTCACTTGGTGCGAGATGATTCACTATTGTCAAAAATGGGTTCAGGGCTTTTCATACAAAATTAAAATGTTTTAACACCCAAAATGTATCTGGGAATATCCCTTAAACACTGTGAATAAATATAAAGTTAATCGGACAATAACTTTAGCCTCTAGAGTGCCCACACAGTATTTCAAAGTGATCAAGCACCATAACTCTGGCAATAATTATCGGATTTCGTTTAAAATCAATAGGCTTCTTCGTCTCATGACCTTGAACACCGTGTATAAATTTACTGTCAATCGGATATTTACTTTAGTCTCTAGAGCGTCCACAAGATTTTTCAAAGTAATCAAGGGCCATAACTCTGGCAGTAATTATCAGAAATCACTGAAAATCAATAGGCTTCTTCGTCTCATGACCTTAAACATTGTGTATAAATTTTAAGTCAATCGGATATTAAGTTTAGCCTCTAGAGCGTCCACAAGCAATTATGGACCAACGGACAGACAACAATATACAACCACATTTCAATGTGGGCGTATAAAAATTTGGCATGGCTTTGCCCCAGGGGGTTAGATATGGACCAATATATATAGGTACAACCCTATGCTGGATCATTGCGAATTGGATCCAAATATGTCAATAATTGCAACCTTTATATCATTTACAGACAAAATATCAACAAAAAGTGGATGTGGTGCGCCCTAAACAGCAGGGGGGTGGGGGTTTGGAGGAGGGAGTCGTGCACCAATATCAATAGTTGCAGTCCTTAGATACCAAATTCCAAGATAATCCATTCAGAATTGTGGCCTTCAGGCGTTAAAGGCAAAAATTGGGCGTGGCTCTGCCCCTGGGCATTCACCAAAACCAATAGTTGACACCCTTAGATAAGAAATACATATGCCGGGGCATTCACCAAAACCAATAGTTGACACCCTTAGGCTATAAGGAATACATATGCCAAGTACCAAGTTGATCCATTCAGAATTGCGCCCTGTAAACGATGAACACAACCAGCGGGTGCCAGGCAGGATACGCCCACATTTTGCAAGAGATGGATAGAGAACAAGCTAAAAAAACAAAGATAGGTTGCCAAGCAACAAAACATACACCCACAGCAGCTAAATCGTCCAGGCAGTCAAGAGTTGTCGCATATTTTTACTTTTTTCAGTAATGAAACATTTATAATACACTAAAATCTGATTAAGAGTAACATCTCATTAAGTAATTATCAGAAAATCATTAGAATTTGTTTGGTTTTTATAAAGTTCTGCCCCTTGCTAACGTTTAGTATACAAAACATTTAATATCATGGATATGGCTGTTAAGTTATCAAAATTCATTGAAAATCAATATACTTATTCATCTCAAGACCATAAACACTGTGTATAAATCTGAAGTCAATTGGATACTAACTTGAGCCTCTAGAGCGTCCACAAGATTTTTTGAAGTGATCAAGGGCCACAATTCTGGCAGTATTTATCGGAAATCGCTGATAATCAATAGGCTTCGTCGTCTTATGACCTTAACCACTGTGTATAAATTTAAAGTCAATCGGATATTAACTTTAGCCTCTAGAGCGTCCACAAGATTTTTTTGAAGTGATCAAAAGCCATAACTCTTGCAGTAATTATCCAAAATCGCTGAAAATCAATAGGATTCTTCGTCTCATGACCTTAACCCTCTCATGACCACAGACACCAAGTTCTGGCTGGTCTTAAAATACCAGACAATTCCAAGATGGCCGCCATATTTTGGTATGTCTCATAAAAACACCTGTCACTAGAAAAAAATTGAAAATTTACTTTTACAAGTATCTTTTATTTTGATGAAAAATAACTTACTAATCCCCATATGCAAATTTTGTTGTCTTTCAATAATAAGTACATGTAGATAGTTGAAGTGAAAGTTATAGTACAACACACCAAAAAAAAAAAACCCAACGAGTCCCTCAATAAATCCATTTTATGTACAATTGTTTTTTGGGGTTTTTTATTTCAAAGTTCTTTCAATTTTCCTCTTTTGTGGCACACATTGAACGGATTGTCTTCCATCACAGAGTTGCTTGGCCAGAAGATGTCGAAACTGGAAGTAAGTCATTGCTGGTTTTTGTTGCCAAGTTCTTTTCAGTTTGTATAAAATGTAACGATGGCAAAGTTTAATAAAAACCACCAAAACAAATATCGCCACCACTTGATACTTGTCCTGCCAAGATCATAATATGACCTATTTTGGTCATGAAGATCGACTCCCCCCATAAAACGATTATAATTCACAACGGAGTCTGGCTTCAACACATTCTCCTCTCTTCCACCTTTCCCAATTCTAGTTATTTCTTGCATTTCCGGTGACAAATTTGTAGACAAAACATTCACAGTATGCTTGTCTTGCCACGTACTAGCGACCATGTCACCACACTGTGCAAATTTTGAACCACCTCGCTTCAATTTCACCGTGCGCAGTGAATCAGGAAAGCCTTTTCTGTTTGCTCGTATGGTACAACAAGAATAAGTTTTTACCTTCATTAGGTCGAGTTGTAATTGGGGGCTGTTAAAAAAATTGTCAAAATATATCTCTCTATCTGATCCATGCATCGGTTTCGTCAATTTCATTACCACTTTGTGGCCAAGGCCGGTCTCAACTGAGCCTTTATTGTTTCTCCCTGTGTAAACATCAAACATGAACGCATATCCTGTAGATGGGCATGCCGACATCCTAAGGTTGCAGCGATACCCCGGCGATGCCGCATAATCGCGATTATTTTTTAAATTATAATATCGTATCGGCCCAAAATCAGATAATCGCCATCCATGGTATATCGGGACATTTGTTCAGTTATCGCGATAAATCTAATTATCGCCAGACTACTGATTATCGGGAGCATAGACGTTATTTTAAATCAATAACATTCATCGATAGTAACTCTGACAAGTTCATTTCCGGTGTGGTGGAAGATGCTAGGCAACTGTTATAACTGATCATCCAGTCTCTTTTCTCATAATATATTATAACGAATCGTACTCGGGTTCAGCAACTGGAATAATTTTTTATATGTTCAAGTGTTTTTTTTTTTTTTTACAATTTTAGTTGCTTATTTTTATAATCGTACAAACCAATATCAATCAAAAGTATATATTAGCTGATATTTTCGTATTTAGACAACTACGCTTATTGGAAACACGTACAATCACACTGTCCAATAGGCTAACATATTCGAGGTTGGTCAATCTAGTCAACGCTCAACTCCCCGGATGTTTCAATTTTCTTTCTTGTCATGCCGTCATGGATCATCATAGCTTCAATCTATGAATTAATTTTATTTTTAACCAATGACATTAACATTGTAATAAATATGTCCAACACGCAAGATTCTAGGGAAGGGTCAAACATACAGGTCATTCCGATTTTTTGGGAAAATGGAGATGATGAAGTTAGTTTATCAACCAAATGTAGCTAATGTTATTTCATTATTGAAATTAACAAAGAATAATTTGATTCTGTGTGAATGAATGGAAATCCAAATTATAATTTGATTCTATTCTATGTAAATAATCTGATATTGAAATTCTCTGTGAATAATAGGATATTCAAATTCCCAAATCGTTTGTGAACAATACGCAATGCTGTATATATGAATAATCAGATATTTTCAAACAGTTGATTAATAGTCTAGGTGGAAAAGGTGATTTTGAGATTATGATTATACATTTGATTTTATTAGCTTTTCAAGTAGATCTCATCATTCTTCTCACAAAACTTTTTACAGATTCAAATCGGATAAAAACATTTGTTTTTTTAATTGAGGCTCAAAGTTGCGATTTTTGACTTTTCGCGGAAGAAAGGTTTTTCAACACTTTGAAAAAGCCATTTTTGGTGTTTTTTGTGATGCCATATTTCTTTTCATATCAAACCTATCAAAAATAAAGATGTAAATTCATGAAATACAACTTTAAGCCTAATTATGTTTCAATTTTCACATTTTTGTAATAATTACACTGATTTCCACAGCAACTGCAAAATACATAGGTTTTCTCAAAAATTCCATTTTGTCAGAGCGATTTTGGTCAATTTTTTCATCAAAGATGGTCTTGTGCATGTTATATCTGAAATATTGAACCTGGTTGTTATGTAATTTATAATGAGTAGCTATCAAGTATGATTAACAAAAAAAAAAAAGAGTAAAAATATATATATGCCTTCTCTCAAGAGCTGGATATATGTTCATTTTTGAACAATTTTCCGCGGCACACAATTGCCTATTTTTGGGGCGTTTTTGGGACATTAATAAAATAAGAAGGAATGGAGATACACAAGTGAAATTATGGGAATATGTCAAAAAGTTTGTGAATTTTTAAAATTACTTATTTCCAATCTGCCATATATTATCAATTTTGGTTGTCATAGCAACCAAAATGGAAAAAAATGCAATTTTTGACCATTTCAACGCTATTTCAACCACATTTTAAATTAAGCAGTTTAAAATATTTGAAACCCATGTAATATCAAATGATATGGATTGTGTAAGTTTGAGAACCAGCGGCTGCCAGACAGGATACGCCCACATTTTCGAGATGGATAGACAACCAGCTAAAAAGAAAGGGATTTTTCCTACAATCAGGGGCCATAATTCAGGAAATTACGGTCTGATATGCGCAAATATCGAAAGGAACCGAGATCTTTGGGTTATACACTTACATTTCAAGTTTCAAGAAAATCGGATAAAAATTGTGACCTCTATAGGGTCCACAACCTTGATATACCATATTTTTAAGCTATTTGAGAACGATTTTTACGAAATTCAAACTCAGCCGTCCTTACGGTGTAACGGTGACATACCAAAACGTTTTTTTAAATTGGATAAAATTTATGACCTCTATAGGGTCCACAAGCTAAAAAAGGGATTTTTCCTACAATCAGGGGCCATAATTCAGGAAATTACGGTCTGATATGCGCGAATATCGAAAGGAACCGAGATCTTTGGGTTATACACTTACATTTCAAGTTTCAAGAAAATCGGATAAAAATTGTGACCTCTATAGGGTCCACAACCTTGATATACCATATTTTTAAGCTATTTGAGAACGATTTTTACGAAATTCAAACTCAGCCGTCCTTACGGTGTAACGGTGACATACCAAAACGTTTTTTTAAATTGGATAAAATTTATGACCTCTATAGGGTCCACAAGCTAAAAAAGGGATTTTTCCTACAATCAGGGGCCATAATTCAGGAAATTACGGTCTGATATGCGCGAATATCGAAAGGAATCAAGATCTTTGGGTTATAAACTTACATTTCAAGTTTCAACAAAATCGGATTAAAATTGTGACCTCTATAGGGTCAACAACCTTGATATACCATATTTTTACGCTATTTGAGAACGAAGGGCGGCCATTTTATCTGTGACCTGTAAAGTGTCCACAAACAAATTGTGGACGGACGGACAGGGGCGACGACAAAATACGTCCACATGAAAATGTGGGCGTATAAAAACATTATTTTTTTAATAATGAAACTCATGAATTATCTACTTCTTCACTCATTGTTCTATGGAATACATGTTTCCACCTTAAGGAGATCAGCTGTGTATAAATATAAGCATGTATTTTCCTTCGTTTGAGCGGATTGAGTGAATAAGAAGGAAAATATTTTCTCATCTGGGGCGTATGAATACACGCATGTGCGTGTTGTGTTGTTGGTACAGGTTTTGTCATTCAGGTCGAAGTCGCCACCAAGTTCAGTTCACATTCGTTGCACGTGCATTGTTTAAACTTATTTCATACCTCGTGGTTATAATTTTGATCTTATTATATATTATGGCCGATACAGAGAATAGATCTACTGTCACATTAGAAGACATATTAGCCGAAGTAAGAAGTCAGAAAAATGATTCAAACAGAAAATTTGAATATATGAAAGAAGAGCTACAAGGGGTTAATAAGATGTTTAATACAGAATTGGATAAAGTGAAATCTGATAATGACGTTGAATGGAGGTTTAAAGGTAATAAACTGCAGTTCAATTTTAATTCGGGTTTATTGGATGTAGTTAAACAGATTAGCTGGGCGTATGATCACGGTAAATTAGATTATGCTAAAGAGCTGACTGGTGAAGTATATGAGAAATTAACACACAGAAATAAACTTATTAAAATGGCTGATAGTTCTCAAGGAGGGTGGGAAACAGTTAATCAGTATGTCAGTAATCCTTTAGCAAGTGATTCTGATGATGAAAGAAAAATCAGCAGAGCTGAGAGCAGAGCAGTTAAAAAGAGGAAAGAATTAAGAACAAAGAATGTTTCGAATAAACGCCGCAAGATTGAATTTAACAGTGATGATAATTTTCGTTCACCTCAATCTTCGAGTTTTTATAGGTTTCAAAGAAGTCAGTCCTTTCGTGCCATGCCGAACCGTGGAAGCTGCTACATTTGCGGAGAATTCGGTCACTTCAAGAGAGAGCGTCCCAACTTCAATCAAACCCAAAGTAACACTCAGAACCCCAGAGCAAACCATTAATTTACAGGATGATTCTAACCATAAAATATCTAATGGTGTAAAAGATAAGTATTTACCCGATGATAATCTAAATGAAATATTTACTCATGATTATTTTGAGTACGAACAGGGGCAAGCTCAAATTCTGGTAAAGGGACGACTTCGTAAAAATGTACACTTTTGGGAATCTATCGGTACAAATTCGTTTATTTTAGATGTTATTCAAAACAGTTATAAAATACCGTTTAATTCTCTGCCCGATATTAAGATTTTGAAGAATAATAAGTCTGCTATAGAGCATTCTGAGTTTGTTTTGAAAGCTACATGTATACTTGATTTAGAAGTAAGGGGTCTTGTGACAAGATGTCATGTTGCACCCACAGTCGTTAATCCGTTGTCAGTTTCCATCCAAAATAACAATTGATTTTAGATTTAAGGGAGGTAAATCAATATGTAAATAAATGTAGTATTAAATTTGAAGATAATCGTACCGCTCTTCTTTACATTCATAAAGAATCTTGGATGATTAAATATGACTAATATGCAGCATATCATAATATAGAGATACATGTATGTGAAAATCATACTCAATTTCTTGGATTTTCCTGGGTAATCGGTGGAAATGTGGTTTATTTTAAATTTCTGGTGCTACCCTTTGGTTTGTGTTCTGCCCCTTATATATTTACTAAGTTGTGTCGTGTATTAATAACAAAAATGGAGAGGTGAGGGTAAACGTATGATAATGTATTTGGATGACGGTTTCGGTGCGGGCGATGATTACGAGTCCACTTTTAAGATGGGTCAAGAGGTTAAGAACGATCTTATATTAAGTGGGCTTACTCCCAAAAATGAGAAATCCTTTTGGTTTCCTGTACAAGAGTAGAGTGGCCCACAGCTTCTATTATCTGTACTATATAAACTGGCTAAAACTCGGCGATTTAATTTCTAATTTAGTTGATTGTAACCAATGACGTATATATTGTAACGGTTCTCGTTTCAGAGTCAACTCATGTAGTTTCGCCCTTTTTCTATCTTTTAAATCCACTCTCGTGGCAACATACCGACACTGCAAGACTGTGAAAGTTACTTTTATTAACCGTAAAACTCTGTTGTTAGTGGGCGCTTTAGTTACTTTAGAAGTAACATTGTTGCTAGCTCTAAATACGCAGATAAAATTTGAGACTGGAAATTAATTGAACGAAATTATTTTCCCTAGTCTCGATTAACCAGACGTGTATGATTAAAATAAAATTACGGTACTGGTCACAAGACTCGGATTCTAATCATTTTAGGGCGCTGCGAATTTGGCCTCCAGTTTTGTGTCAAATTTAATAGTAGGATGTGCCATTATTGCTATGCCATTCGTGTTTAGTATCCTTATGCATTTGCCATTTCTAACATTTCAGTTATTATAAATCCAGTAACAACTCATTTTTGTAGAACTGAAATATAACCAAAAAGACGTGCATTGACTGTTTCATAATTATCATAGGCGTACGAGCTCGATGACAGGGGGGCAGAACCCGACATGCCTGAAAAAATTTTGGTGTCGGTCTTCCTCGAGAGGCGAAGAAGCGGAGCTTACCTTGTATGCCCCCCCCCCCCCCCCGAAATTTTTTTGATGTTTTCCTGCTATTTCAGCCCGTGAACAAGCAACTTCAATGTGGTCTAATATAGCCTAATGACAATGGCTGACTCGAATTCCAATCAAAAGATCAACCGTTGGGAAAAAAACTGCCGCAAACGCTTTTTCCTGTTATTCCAGCCTGTGAATACAGCAACTTCAATTCGGTCCAATATAGCCTACCTGGCTGACTCGAATTCCAAACAACCAATCAATCGTCGCGGGTTATGGAGGCCTCACCCTTCCAGAGAAAATTTTGAAAATTTAACCACTGCAAATGCGTTTTCTGCTATCCTAGCCCGTTTTCTTCCAGAGGCGAAGAAGCGGAGCTGACCTTGTTTGTACCCCCAAAAATTTTTTGAAATACTTGACGGCCCAAGTGCATTTTAGTGCTATTCCAGCCCGTAAAATTAGTGTTTTATTAGATTTCGGGAACTTTATATTTTGCCAAATAGATGAAATAATTTTTTTTTTTTTTTTTCACTTTACCCGTCTGCCCGAAAATTCAGCTTGCCCGAAAGTTTGGGGGGCAGCTGCCCCCCCCCCCCCGGCTCGTACACCTATGATAATTATTAAAAATATTAAAACGCGACACGATGCGTAAATTATTGTGCATCTTACTTTCGAGAACAATAGCTATAAAACAGAAATTTCCAGACTGATACATAATACGACACAACCAAACATAAGTGGTAATTCAAACACAAAGGATACATGTATATTTAAACTTAAATTTCTCTAACATTTCACTACCAGCGGCTGCCAGACAGGATACAGCCACATTTTCGAGACATGGATAGAGAACAAGCTAACAAGAAAGTGATTTTTCCTACAATCAAGGGCAATAATTCAGGAAATTACAATTCGATGTGCGCATATATCGAAAGGAACTGAGATCTTTGTGTTATAAACTTACATTTCAAGTTTCAACAAAATCGGATAAAAATTGTGACCTCTATAGGGTCCACAACCTTGATATACCATATTTTTACGCTATTTGAGAAAGAACGGCGGCCATTTTGTCTGTCAATTTTGGGGCGATTTTCACAAAATTCAAACTCAACTGTCCTTAGGGTGGAACAGTAATATAATAATATGTTTTTTTAAATAGGATAAAAATTATGACCTCTAATGGGTCCACAAGCTAAAAACATGATTTTTTCGTACAATCAGGGGCCATAATTCAGGAAGTTACGGTCCGATATGAGCAAATATTGAAAGGAACCAAGATCTTTGGGTTATAAACTTATATTTCAAGTTTCAACAAAATCGGATAAAAATTGTGACCTCTATAGGGTCCACAACCTTGATATACCATTTTCTTACGCTATTTGAGAACGAACGGCGGCCATTTTGTCTGTCAATTTTGGGCTGATTTTCACGAAATTCGAATTCAGTCGTCCCTAGGGTGTAACGGTGATATAATAATACGTTTTTTTAAATCGGGTAAAAATTGTGACCTCTATAGGGTCCACAAGCTAAAAACGTGATTTTTCGTACAAACAGGGGCCATAATCCATGAAGTTTCAATCTGATACATGCCAATATCGAAAGCAGCCGAGATCTTTTGGGGATAAACCTATATTTCAAGTTTCGTCGAAATCGGATAAGAATTGTGACCTGTAGAGAGTCCACAAACAATTGTGGACGGACGGACAGGGGCGACGGCATAATACGTCCATATGAAAATGTGGGCGTATAAAAATATGAAGGAGTTTGGGCTGTAACCATAGCAACCACATTTATTTCTTTTCTGAAAACCATTATTTTCCAATAATCATGACATCAATATTGATAACTGTATTATTTTAAAAACAGAAGATATTGGATAAGATTTTAAAAAATAAATAAAATCAGAATATTTATATGTCTTCACCCAAAAGCTGGAAAGGAGTTCCCTTTTGAAGAACATTCTGCAGCAGCTAATTGTCTATTTTGGACATAATTAAGACATAAATAAAATATGAAGGAATTAAGATCTTGAAGAGAAATTTTGTTTACATGTATTTATGTTTGTGAATTTTTAAAATTACTTATCTTTATTCTTGTATACATTACTTAATATTTGGTTGTTATAGCAATCAAAACGAAAACAAACACCCCAAAAAAGGCAATGTTATTCCATTTTCAATGGTGTTTACCCAAACAAACCAATTGATCACCACATTTTAAGTATAGTAGCAGAAAGCATTTTAGCATATATTTATAGCCCATGGCGTGTAATATAAAATATTAAGAATTGTATAATTTTAGTGAATTATTAAGGATTTTGGATGGTTGTCATAGCAACCACATAATTTTAAAAAATGGACAACTGTTGTTTCATTATCATTGTTCTCAGCATTCGTTTCTTACATTATTGTTAGAATTCTGCTTTTACATATTATTTTCTACTCAGAAGATAACATTGACCAATAAAAAATTATTCTCTAAAGACTAAAGAGTAAAAGTAGGTTATACTCAGTTACTGATAGGCTATGGTAGGCCTAGTCATGTTTATAAAGGCCTAGGCCTAAAAGCTACAATTTAACTCAAAGAATTGTTGTTTTTACTTCACTTTTGAATATTTCTATTATTCCTTCAAATCGGTATGTAGCCTATTGAGCAACTTCCTTTTTTGTATATTTTAATCAATGTATTGTAAATAAATATCAAATCAAGGCCTAAAGGCCTTACGTTTGTCGGTTCTTTCAACTTGTTTAACTGGCCAACAAATAATGTGATACTCGAGGTGTTAAATATAGTTTCCTAAAAAAACAAAGAATTAAAATTATAATAATTAGTATGACAACTGTTATATAATGCTAAATTATTTAATAAAACGTTTTGCGAAAATTGGGTATCCGTATCGATACTGAGTGATAGTAATTATTAGTAATATTGTCGACATGACTGACCTTAATTGAAATTCATAATCTATGTTGGTTCCATCATCTCAAACGAAATGTTGTAAATCGCCAACGGCAAATCCAGAAATTGAGCCATTTTTCAAACTATTTCAGCTAGCGTTAATTCTTTTGTTATTCCAACTTTATTTGGGTATAGTTCCCTTTTTAAGTGGGTAGAAATCGGTGTACTAATTATCAGTAGTACTCAGGGCTCGAATTAGCGGGCGACGTGGACGAAATAGTCGCTTAACCCATTGTACTCTAGTAGCTCATGGTAGTTTTGTATGCACTAATATGTCCTGAGCTAAACTCTTTAAAAATCATCTAATTGATGGTCATTGAACATTTTTTGGTTGGTGACACATTTGTCACCGGGGCCGAAATACGTGAAAATGCCACGACCCTTTTTAAGCGCAGCACTACCCCCCGCCATAACTGTATCTCTAGAACCGGTTGACCTAGAAGGTTGTGTGACCACTCAAAATCTTTGGAATGGTCACATTATAGGGGGTCTGTAATACATTTATATGTTAAAAAGTCAATGGTTGTTAAAATATTTGCAAAAAACTGATTTATTTTTATACTATTGACCCTTTGTTATATTTCCTGTTGTAATTTTACATATTGTCCATATTAATTATGTGGATTTCTACACTTTTCCTTTTTACTACATCCACAAAACATAACACAGTTTATGTTTGCTCCTCTGCAAGTGCACGTCTTGGTACTCATACATGATGTTGGGCATTTGCATGGAGGCGGTAGGTCATCAGGTCTGCATGGCACTGGCAGTATAACAGGTGTAATTCCGGCATCTGATTCTCTATAACCATACTGGCGTGGATCTGGTTTGGTGACTGCAGGAGTTGGAGCTTGTAACCACATCTTACACTGCAGATATGCCCGCTTGATGTGTTCTTGTATTGTTGAAGAACAGCACACAAGATGGTTGAAGATAAGCTCTTTCTTGGAGTTGAGGTACTGCTCCCACCGATACTCATTGAATGTGGAACAGTCGGTTTTCGTTAATCCAGACACAAGGTATTCTTCAGCTTTAGTTATCATCTCTGGTGACAAGTTATCTACGCCAAACCCTTCCAGTAGGGAGAGGTCCATAGATGCTTTCATGCCAGAAAGTTTTGGGCCCACCTTGCTGGTACTATCACATCCACTGAGTGCATGAATAGCTGGAAGACACGACAGCAAACTGTTATCCAGTTGATCAACTAATAGATGGACTGGTACCGTTTTCTTGTTTTTCCGGCTACCAAGCTTTACATACAGCTTTTGTAGTTGCCAGGTTTTATGGAGGTGAAAAATAAGGTTGACAAACACGTCGGTGTCAGGTGAGTCAACCAAAATTGATTGAACCCTGTGTTTCATAACACCATCATTAATATGGAACATGATTCTGTCATCGGCTTCTTCTTGGTTGCTTGAGAGCTCTGGGATCTGTTTTTCAGTACCAGCTAACAGTATCCTACATTCACCCCCATATACTCCTCCAAAGATTATTTCCTTTTGCGACACAACATTCTTTAGCATCCACTTGAATACTTACTCCTGTAACCTTACTTTGTTTAACATGGAGCTCCAGAACATATCAAGATCGACAGGGAGTTTTTGATTGTCAGATCTAATGGTGATAGTGATTTCTTCACGAGAACTTCTCTGTGTACGTTCCATTTGCTTAATTGATGATTTTTGATAAACATCAAAAATAATGTCTATTCTTGTGGAGTCAGAACCTTCAGCAAGAATGCTGTTAGAAAGACTCTCAGCCAATTGCCCAAATGTGTTAAGGCCCATCTTTTTTATTGGTAGTTTTCGCACAAGTGCCATGAAGTCAACTATTGTCATCTGAGCATCACATTTGACACTTCTTTTCTCCTCTGGAAGTTGATTGACTAGTTCTCTCGATAAGGATGCTTTATCTGGCTTTTTTAATCTGATACCATCTTTACATTCAGTGGTGAGGAATTGAGAAGTGCTGGTCAATTCATACTTCAGGAGGTCTAGCATGCTGTACCCTCTTTCTCTAGCATAATCAATGTACCTAATAGTTTCTGCAGCATCTTTCTTTGCTATTGACTTTTTAGCTACGGACAGTGTAGAAAAATGCTTCCCGAAAACAGCCTTGCGGTTAGTAGGTATTGTGTCATGTAGATGTTTTTCCTTGTTCTGAAATCTGGCCTCAACAAACTCTTGATAAATCTTCTCACCAGTTTCCAGGCATTCAAGTAATCCATTAACAACCTCCTGGGGTATATCAACTCCAGTAGAGATATTGAGAAGTCTGATCCCAGTGCTGAAAGGATTGTTGATGGATTTTATGTAATTCAAAAGTGCTGTTGCACGTTCATGGCCAATCTTTGTAGAACTCGGATTGAACTCATGGTGAAGGTTCAGTTCACTGTCGTCTTTGTCGCTCAAGTTACACCATTCAAGCAACTGTGCTACATGAAGATCTGTCTTGTGTTTTAAGAGATTGCATAAGGCTACTGCCTCTTTCTGTCTTGTCATCCCAATGATACCTCCTGCGACCTTAGCAGGTTTATTGTAACACTTTTCGAGTGCCATGTCAAAGCCTACTGCACTGCCGTGTCGACAAGTGTGGTACATTACCCACCCACCATCTATAAAGCATCTGTAGATACCTGAAAACTTCCTTTGTATGTCAAGACAATCTTCAAAGAACAGCGTACCCCATCTGCTATAGTTTGTACGACCAAACCCAAAGAACAAAGGCATGCATCTACGCACAACTGAAATGAAAAGATGCCAATCACCCTGTCGGATAGAGTGTGTAAGATCCCTCAGGATAGGATACAGCTCATCTAGAAACAAGCTCCAGAACCTCACATTTTCATTGCCCGATGTTTCTTTCCATTCTGTGAAAGACTTCTTCAAGTCTGAATGTAAGAGCTTGCTTTCTTCCCAAATCACTCTGAATTCTCTATGTTCAACATCTAAAGCCTGCTGCATTTTAGTTTCCATGGTCTCTATCTGCTTCTCTAATACACCATGAGCACTGTCCTGGTCATTCTGAAACCCCTCAAACATAAGAGTTGTCATAACTTCTGATATCAGACTCATTGCCTTTACAGTAGTGACCTCCTGTCATGATACTATTCTCTACAACATGCTTCCCAAGGCTTCAGTCTCAATTAATGCCACATCAATACCGATACAGCCTAGAAACTTCCCAAGGCAAGCGATTACAATCTTTTCCATGTGAAATGGTCCCATTCCAAGGAATATGTTTCCAAACTGTTTGGGCTTCAGGAGCTGTATTTCTTTTGCGATTGCATACACCCCTTCATCAGACCATAATGCCCCTGACATGGCATTCTTTTGCTTTAGAACATCTTGAAAGTTGAGCACTGATGTGAATATTGTGTCCATTTCCGTCGCTACATCTGGAAGGATAGGTATAAATGATGTCTTCGTAATATAAAACTTCAGTTGATCTTGAAGCGCACTCATTGTTGCTGTGAAGCTAGGAAAAGATCCATCCTCCTGATCTGTGTACTTCTGTCTAGCTAAGCACCAAAGAAAATAATCATCATCAATACTGTGTTTTCGATTATCATTGTATGGTGTTATTGAAAATGACTCTGGTATATCACCAGTGCCTTTGACCAGGTGTGACTTTGCAATGACTTGGCAGGGGAGCACATCAGCTAACTTTTTCTTTCCACGTGGTTCAGAACAGCTTGTCATCTGAATGCCATCAGAATCACTATCTATTGGCTGGTTTTGGAATATGACTAGAACAGTGTCATGACTAGAATCTTTCCCTGAAATAGTGTTCTCTGTATGGTCAAAATTGTCCATTGCTCCTTGGACAACATGGCATTCAGAAATCTTTGATGACACAGGACATCTATTGGGAAGGGTGTCCTCTACCATTTTTTGGGCCACTGAAGTGTTGATCCTCTGCATTGTATCATAGCTGATAGCTAAGTTCATCCTATTCATGATGTCAACAAGCTGTCTTGATCTTGAGAGCTTATGGACCGTTTGTGTCAAACTACAGTGAAATGGAGTTCTACTCCTTCCAGAACTTAACCAATAATGAATAAACTGAAAGAGTGTGTCAAACTTTAATAGCCATTCATCTGTGTTGGTGTTGCTGGTGTTCGGAAACATAAACTTCATAAACTGCATCCACTGTTGGGGACGATGTGATGTGTAGTGGTCCATTGAAAGTTTAACATCCTCACTTGTACAGTATGTTGCATCCAGACCAAAGTCATAATTTTTGCATTCATGCAATAGCTCCATTGCACACTTCTGTGGGCCTGACTTTACAGAAGATCTTAAAGTCTCTATGATATTATCCTGCAGGAGAGAGCTAGAATAAACCATCTGTGATTTTCGCCTGTCATCAGGATAGGTGAAGCAGATTGTGTCCTTGAAGAACTTGATTAAAAGAACCTTTGTCCGTCTGTTATCTATTTGCTTATCTGTCTCTAAGTTATCATTGACGAGGTCACAAATGTGGCTAACACTGTAGCTGCTAGTTTTAAAATCGAGACTATCAAATACAAATTTGCAGTTTAAGTCAAGTGTAGCTGCCTCATTTGATCGCTGGATATTTTCAAACAATGCATCAATTTGTCTATTATACTTTAGCAAGTATTGTCGTAAACAATTCCCATGATAGAATACATCTGCAGCAAACACATCACCAGCTTCATCAAAAAAAGCACACCTTGTCTTAACTTCGTCTTTATAAAAGTTCAAAGCATCTAGAAACGATGCTGCTCTGTCAGACTCTGAGATGCGATACAGTACCCGACCCCTATCACCACAACTCTTCTCTTACTCTGTCACATATAACACACTTTCTTTCAATATCTTTGTAACTCGAACTAGAACTCTTCTTTCGTCGTTTGGAGACGTTATAACTGACGTTATAACTTTCTCCCTCTTCAACCTCTTCAATAAGTTCTGGCTCACTTTTTGTTTTGGCAGATCTTTTCGACTTCAGAATGTAAGTAGAATAACAACATTTCGGCTCCAGATGGTACATAAATGTGTTGCTGTATGCATTTATTCTTGAGGCGACTAAAGAATCTTGCAATTGTTCTGCTGCCATTCGGATTTTAACACGCCCATCATTAGTTCCTGTTAAAGTTTTTCCTGCAGAGTTGCATATAACGCATGCAGTCCCATCAAAATCTCCCTTGGCTGCTGACCTTGAAACCACTAACATTTCCTGTAAAAATATTTTGGCTAAGCGTAATTAATTGTAGATAATAGAGAGGTTTCGCAGCTTAACAGTTACGCTTACACTTACATTTAGATAAGTGTAAGTGTAACTGTACATTATGACGTTTCACTAAATTCACATTTACAGTTGGCGACACTAAGAATAGCAGACGATAGGCACGAGAACATGGACGCTGACGAAATTTTATGGTTAGCCTTGGAAAATGATGATGAGGAGACTTCAAACTTGGGTCCCCTCCCCAACATAGTGGGTTTTCTCCAAGTTCTTTGGTTTCCTTCCACTGCAAAAGAGAGTGTGAAGGATAACCAAGTCTTCCCAAGGTAGCCAAAGACTAGGCCAGGTCCATGATATCGATAGGCCTACATAGCACCATAGTCATGGGCAGTTCTAGAGCACATCACGGATAGATCGTTGAATTACTAAAGCACGCATGTTTTCTCTCGGCCACTTCCTTTTTGTCTAGGAGAAGGTCTTCTCTGTGGATGTATTTCGTGAAAACCACGATTCTGAGAACAATTATGGACTTGATCATAGAAATTAAACAAGGTTTAGCTAAGTGTTGTGAACTTACATTTATGGAGGCTGCTAACCGTCTGCTACACTTTTATGACGTGCGCTTTACGTCATACAACACAAAAACCGATGACGTTTTACCGTCTAAATGTAAATGTAAGTGTAAATGTAAAGTTGCGAAACCTTTCTAATGCAGTTATTACAAAAACACTTTGTTAAGATGATTGTAATATGCACAATTCAACTATAATGAAATCCTGCCAAATCAGTATTAAGGGGATAACTCCCCTTCTTTTTTTGTTAGATTTCCGACTGTCTAGGGTTTTTTAATGCTCATGCAGAAGAATGAACATAAAATATGTAATATTTTGTGACTGTAGTAAAAGCAATCAGTGTAAAAAATTCACATAATTGAACTCTAAAATAGACAATTGAAAATAATTGCAACAAGTAATATAATAATTAGTAAATTATATAATAATAAATCAGTTTTTGGCAAATATCTTAAAAGCTATTGACTTTTAAACATATAAATGTATTACAGACCCCCTATAATGTGACCATTCCGATGATTTTGAGTGGTCACACAACCTTCTGGGTCCACCGGTTCTAGAGATACAGTAATGGCAGGGGGTAGTGCTGCGCTTAAAAAGGGGCGTGGCATTTTCACGTATTTCGGACCCGGTGACAAATGTGTCACCAACCAAAAAATGTTCAATGACCTTCAAATAGATGATTTTTGAAGAGTTTAGCTCTGGACATATAAGTGCATACAAAACTACCATGAGCTACTCTAGTATTGATGACTTCGCCCTAAAAGGCAATAGGGCGAAGTTGAAGTCGCCCTCACTTCGCCGTACATTTGTGCAAGGGCGAAGTAGGTAACAGGCATCGATATCAAGTATCAACAGTAAACAAAGCATTTTCAAAACAACACAACACGTGTTCGCATTGTGAGCTTCGAAGGGAAAACTGAAAATTAAACAAGTTGTGAAAAGCAAAACATGTATTAATATTTTGTTTTTCGACTTTCTCTGTGTTGGCTGTGACAATGTTTAATAGTTTCAATGATAAACATTGTATTTGATGTCAACAGGAAATACAATTCTTTAAAATAAAGCGAAGGAATCGAATCATAAATCTCCGTTACAACCTCTGGCTTCGTCCAGAAATAACAGCCAATCAAAAGCTGCGATGGCCAATATGGCGGCGGATACGATGTTTTTCATGTATTTCTGTCTAAGAATAGACAAAGTACTGAATTGGTCCTCTTTCTTTGAAATAATTTAATAATAAAAAGAATAATAAACATAAAACTTGTGATTGAAAGGTGACGAAAGGTGTACATTGTTGTGTCAACATGGTACAGTCAATAAAGAACAACACGTTTGACGAGTGAAAATAGCATTGACGTACATTTCTGTAGACGAATGGAGATATTAAAACAATTGTTATCAGAATGATTACAACATGTATTTAGAATGTGTTGATAGGTATAATATCGGGTTGATAATTAAATCTACGTTAATATTATTAGTTCCACTAATCTCAACACATAAACGTAAAACAAAGTAGGTAAGTGATTGGTGTGTCAAAACAATAATTTCATACATTGTCGTAGGCCTACTACGTAACAATATGACTATCCTATTGTGAAAGGTGCTAAAACAATCACACAATAGACCCAGGACTAGTAATTAAATGTATTTAGGCATGAAAGGGTATAAATATTGATGTATTTGATAGAGGGGTATCACAAATCTTATTTGTATTGCTAAAGTCAAGTCTGTCTTAGTACTAGTATATGTAATTTATTATCACAGTAATTTTGATACCAGTAAGAGTATGATGACATACTGAAATAAATATGTGTGTGCAGCTAAACGACTTGGTAAGATTGGTTGCAGCAATGCATGAAATATGACCTCTCCTTCAAGTCTCCCTCACTTTGATTTTTTTATGTCCTGTCACATGGTTATAAAAGCGCGCGAAGATGAGTCACGTGATGTAAACACAGTCGGCCCTGCGAAAGGCGTGAATAAAATGGAATTACTATCGTTATTTATTTTCAGGCAAGTCATTTATTCATATAACATAACGATTTCTTCATAAATAAACATCGAGTTGCATTTCGAGCTAAATTTACGGCGAATATGAGTCACAGGAACTTGGATTGAATTTTTGACAAAATTGCCCAATGTATACAATTTTCAAATGCTCGGTGGCGGTTCTTAAAATGCTCCGATTTTGTTGATTTTAATAGCATTGAAACGACAATAAAACAAACTTTTGATCGGTCGGGTGGGCTATATTGGCAAATCGCCTCACAAAAAGATTACGTGAATTGAAGCGTTCAACTTACAAATAAGGCATGGTATTTCGAAATGCCGACAAAGCACCCCTGACCGATCGAAAGATTGTTCAATTACCTTTCTAATGATATTAAAATGAAAAAATAATATTAAAAATAGGAACCGCCGCCGAGCACTTGAAGTGGGGTACCCTCATTTCAAAACGTGACAAAAATTTTCAGCGTAACGTCAAAACACGGGAAATTGACGTTTTTCAACTTACATTTATGAAATTAATAAAATGAACACATATATAAAAATTATATCAAGCAAAAGAACAGGATATCCGCTTCCAAAATATTTTAAAATTATTACAAAATATTAAATAGCCATCGTATGACGATAAGTTGAAAAAGGGTTACAAATAGGGAAAAAATGACTTTCTTCCAACGCGGCCAATGGAGCTGTGACACCTATTAATACATGCATCTTCATAAAGACTAAAGGTTTTAGTTTACAGTAGTGATTACTTCATTTCATTTTGATTTGTTAACACAGCTGCTGAGGTATTTTTTGCAACAGAAAACTGAATAGATTTATATTAACATGTACACCAAACGTACAGTTATATACTCAGAAAGAGTTACTATAACATTTTGTTTATAAAAACTACTACTATAACTACTTATTTGGAATTGTTTAAAAAAAAAGTTGAAAACAAATTGTGACTTTTATTGTGTATTGTCAGGAACATTCCATTATCATGATTATTATATAAATTAAATTATCGCGATAAAAGAGAATTATCATGATAAAATACATAATCGCAATACTGCTATTTATCGCGATAGTTCCAAAAGCTGTTATCGTGATTAATCACGATAAAATAATTTGATATCGTTGCAACCTTAAGACATCCACACCTTCACTCCATGTTTGATCAGTTTCATGGGCATGTATTGAATGAAGCCTAGTCGTCCTTTGAATTTAACCATTGCATGACATTGTCTTTTTTATAAATTCATTCTCTTGACTATCCTCTGTACTCCAATAATTATTAATTTCTGGCAAGTTATTTATTCCCATCAACATAAGGAAAGTTTCAATGTCTTCTACCTCTACCGGCTTCCATGACAGGTCTGGATCTGTTTGCTGTCGAAGACGAGCATATTTATTAGTTTCATCTTTTATTTGAATAAAAGATAGGTTGCCAGGCAACAAAACATGTTAGAGCATTCACAAAGTTCAATAAAGTGAAACAAGACCCATAACTCTAGACGTAATAAACAGAAATTGCTGAAATTCAATAAGCTTCGTCGTTTCACTTATTTAAATAATGCATATAAATTTCAGAAAGATCGGATGGTAACTTTTGGTGTTAGAGCCTTCACAAGGTTCAATAAAGTGAAACAAGGGCCATAACTCTTAAAGTAATAAACAGAAATTGTGACCTTGATATACCATATTTTTACGCTATTTGATAACGAATGGCGGCCATTTTGTCTGTCAATTTTAGGCCGATTTTCACGAAATTCTAACTCAGCTGTCCTTAGGGTGTAACGGTGATATAATAATACAGTTTTATAAATCGGATAAAAATTATGACCTCTATAGGGTCCACAAGCTAACCAGCAGCTGCCAGGCGGGATACGCCCACATTTTCGAGAGATGCATAGAGAAAAAGCTAAAAAGAAAGTGATTTTTCCTACAATCAAAGGTCATACATGTAATTCAGGAAATTACAATTCGATATGAGCAAATATCGAAAGGAACCGAGATCTTTGGGTTATAAACTTACATTTCAAGTTTCAACAAAATCGGATAAAAATTGTGACATCTATAGGGTCCACAACCTTGATATACCATTTTCTTAAGCTATTTGAGAACGAACGGCGGCCATTTTGTCTGTCAATTTTGGGCCGATTTTCACGAAATTCGAATTCAGTCGTCCCTAGGGTGTAACGGTGATATAATAATATGTTTTTTAAAATCAGGTAAAATTATGACTTCTCAAAACTCAGTCATCCTTAGGGTGTAACGGTGACATAATAGAACGTTTTTTTAAATCGGATAAAAATTATGACTTCTATAGGGTCCACAAGCTAAAAACGTGATTTTTCGTACAATCAGGGGCCATAATTCAGGAAGTTACGGTCCGATATGCACGAATATAGAAAGGAACCGAGATCTTTGGGTTATAAACTTATATTTCAAGTTTCAACAAAATTGGATAAAAATTGTGACCCCTATAGGGTCCACAACCTTGATATACCATATTCTTACGCTATTTGGGAACGAATGGCGGCCATTTTGTCTGTCAATTTTGGGCCGATTTTCACGAAATTCGAATTCAGTCATCCTTAGGGTGTAACGGTGATATAACAGAACGGTTTTTTAAATCGGATAAAAATTATGACTTCTATAGGGTCCACAAGCTAAAAACGTGATTTTTCGTACAATCAGGGGCCATAATTCAGGAAGTTACGGTCCGATATGCACGAATATCGAAAGGAACCGAGATCTTTGGGTTATAAACTTACATTTCAAGTTTTAACAAAATCGGATAAAAATTGTGACCCCTATAGGGTCCACAAGCTAAAAACGTGATTTTTCGTACAAACAGGGGCCATAATCCATGAAGTTTCGATCCGATACATGCCAATATCGAAAGCAGCCGAGATCTTTTGGGGATACACCTATATTTCAAGTTTCGTCGAAATCGGATAAGAATTGTGACCTGTAGAGAGTCCACAAACAATTGTGGACGGACGGACGGACGGACGGACAGGGGCGACGGCATAATACGTCCACATGAAAATGTGGGCGTATAAAAATGTAAACTTGCTAAATTCACCTTTGTTCTTTGTGACCCCAGAGGTCAAAAGGCCACATTTTCCGTTTTAGCACGAATGCTATACATAATGATACTAGTTGTCTGAAAAAAACAATTAAATAGTTCCATGGCTGGACTCCAGCCTGCAGGCCGCGTCACAAAGCCTGCCAAAATTTTCCCCGCTAACATTTATCAATACGACATATATATCCTGTGAACTACTATGTACAATGCATTCATCGGTTTTATCTGCGTCCATGTTCCGGCGAAATTCATAAAAACTCATAAAAAGTGTGCAAACTTTTAATCTCGTCGCCAGATGCGTGTTTTCCCGTCACAGATTAACGTTGGTTTTCCTAGACTGGGATTCTTGGAAATCCACGCGGCCTGCAGGCTGGAGCCCAACACTGAAACTATTCAATTGTTTTTCAGATAACTAGTATCATTATGTTTAACAATCGTTGTGAAAATAAATCGGTGAGATTTCGATTTGACAGTTTTTACGTATTTTTGAAACAGGTTTCAAAGTGTGTTGGTTCTGTTATGCAAGATCATTTTCGACGTTCCAAACTAAAAGTTTGGTGCTAAGACCACCTAAAGTTAAATTTTTAATGTTCCTATTATTAATTAGAACAGGTTTCGCTTTCATTTTTATATTTTACGTTGCCATTTTATTGCTTTAAATCTTCCTAGTGCAAAAACAGTAAATTTCACCTTTTGACCTCCAGGGTCACTAAGACAAAAGGTGAATTTAGCAAGTTTACATTTTTATTGAAAGTGTGATTACTTTCGATCATTTTCACCTTCTTTTCATAATACAAGAATGACTGCGCATTCACTTTCGGTGCAAATGAACTCATTTGACCTTTGACCCCGAATATCTCGAAAACACCCCAACGGCGGACCGATTACCACTCGGCATCGTATTCTACGCAAAATTTTACTCTAGAAAAGTTGGGTCTGATTTTGTGCTCATTTGATGGACACCCCCCCACGCTCAGCCTCCGGTCTATAAGAATTGTGACCTGTAGAGTGTCCACAAACAATTGTGGACGGACGGACAGGGGCGACGACAATATATGTCCACATGAAAATGTGGGCGTATAAAAAAGGTTCCAAAATAAGATGAAAGATAGGTTGCCAGGCAACGAAACATACGCCCACAGCAGCTATATCGTCCCGTCAATCGGATGATAACTTTAGCCTCTAGAGTGTCACAAGATCAAGGGCCATAACTCTTGCAGTAAAATTATCGAAAATCGCTGAAAATCAATAGGCTTCTTCGTCTCATGAACTTAAACACTGTGTATAAATTTAAAGTCAATCGGATATTAACTTTAGCCTCTAGAGCGTCCACAAGATTTTTCAAAGTGATCAAGGGCCATAACTCTAGCAGTAATTATCGGAAATCAGTGAAAATCAATAGGCTTCTTCGTCTCATGACTTTAACTCTTTGAACCCTGGCGACCTGGTGCCAAATTGCCAGGCACCCTGAGTTCCTGAGAATAAAATCTGAAAATGAAGGAACCTCAAAGAAACTGCTTGTAAATGATAAGGAATAGCCTGTAACTATCTAAATGAACATATAAATCATTTCATACCTTTTAACACCAGTATTCCTGTTTGTTGTGGTAGTCCTGCCAACATGTCGACCCTTCGCGAATACACAAGTATCGGCGGCAGTAGGCACGCCAAAATGTAGTTTTTTTCTTTTTAGATACTCCTGGGTTGTCCTTTACCCATTTATTGTACTTATATGCACACACAACACAAATGTTATTCGATGTAGCACTATCTGGTCTTTCCGGGTAGTGAAGCCCCACATTTTGCATTTGGACTGGATTGTCCTGTTCCCGAGATTCACGACGAAGTGCAAGACTGCAGTATTCACCAATTAACTGCAGACAAACTTCATCAACAAACATTCCAAATGTCCTAAATCTTTTGCCTTGTCTGGTATGGTTACTGTAGTTATTCATAATAACATAGGCATTGTAAAATACCCAGTGTAAAATTTTTACTATGAGTCGGCGTGGCCATTTGTAATGACGGCGTGTGCGATTGAGTCGCGTCAGCTGATCGTTTTTGTCACACCCACCCATGTATTTATTGTAATCATTGACAATTTGCGGACACTTGACTTTCATGACCGTACCGTCTTTATTTTTTCTATCGACAGTTCAAACAATAGCTGGATCATGAAGCGAAGATAAAAAGTTGATAGGCTTTCGATCCATCCATACCAGACCAGTGAGATTCTCACGACACTTATAATCAGACTGACCGCGTTCGCTAAACGATTTATTCGATCTCTTCAAATCCTTCGGATAGCATGAACGGTTTGTCATAATTGTTCCAACAGCTAAAGTTCCCATTGCCTTATATAAATAATCAAATAATTTAACTGCGGTATAGAACCGGTCCATAACCACAACATGTTGTAGGTTTTCCAAATGCGCTCCATTGATTAGGTCTATTACAACATTGCCTGTTTATTCAACTCCTCGACATAGTTTGGTTTCTGGTTTTTGCCTATATAAATTTCAACGTTAGTGATATATCCTGACTCCGCATCTGTCAGAAGAAATTACTTGATCCCCCATTTAGTGGGTTTGTCTTCCATATATTGTTTTATAGAAAGACGGTTTTTGGTTGGGATCATTCCTTCGTCCAGGCTAAGATGTCGTGATACGTTGTAGTAGTTTTGAAATTTAGAAACCATCATATTCAACATCGGTCGAACTTTGTAAATTTTATCTGATTTATCAAGTAGTGGGTCATACTCGTCAACTAAATGTAGGAATGACCACAACGACAAAAACTTATCGATCCATAACCTCCCGAAATCCTGGAGTATAAGCAACAAAATTTTTTCCGGCACCATTCCAGTAATTTTCAATCCTTTTTTTCACAATAGTATGCTCTATTTGTATCCTGAGCCCAATAAAAACTTTCATTTCAGTTACATTTGTAGCTTTGAATTTGTTACCATAATAATTGTATGGCTTTTGAGTTTTGGTCTGTCCGGCACGTAAGTTGGTCTGTTCCACTAACAAATTCCAAAAGTCCGCGTCCAAGAATATATTCACAAAGTCAATAGCCTGACTTTCATCATTTATGTGATCAGGAATATTTTTAGGCCCAGCTTTCTGCCCCAAAAAAGAAGTATTTACACTGGAAAATGTTTTATTCCAACCGGGTTTACAGTTTTTTGTTTATGTAAACGCTTCTGCGGTGGAGATCGGGTCTCCTCATCGTCCGTATCACTATCGTTTGTGACAGGTAACGAGACAGGTAACGGGTCCGGTACATCCAAATTATCGGCAATGCCTTCATTGTCTGACATGTCCGAGGATGATGTCAGATCTTCTGGTAGATATTCGGCGTCAAATTCACCTTCCTAATCATCAGACAGTACCATATCAATGACAGTTTGAAGTGCCAAACCATTCCGGGAAGTGCGAGAGGTACTTGCCATAATTACGCTTAAAACTGTTCAAAATTCGCTAAAAAACTCCAAACAATAGAAAATATTGGCGGAATGTTTTGTTTCCGGTTTTGCGACCGGAAATACTCGCTGAATACTTGCCTCGTTTTAAGAAACCGATGTAAACAAAACGCACGTGGTCAAATACCGAAAAAACGGTCTAACGGGATATAGACAAAGTAGAGTCAGACCGGTATTTCGGTCTAACGGGTTCAAAGAGATAAACACTGTGTCTAAATCTAAAGTCAATCGGATATTAACTTTAGCCTCTAGAGCGTCCACAAGCAATCATGGAAGACCGACGGACAGACGGGTGGGAGGGAGGGACGACAATTAAGACCACATTTCAATGTGGGCATATAAAAAGGACTTCCTTTTTAACTGACCAATCAAATTCATGTAAAGCGATATCTCCTCAGGAGATATCGCAGTAGATTATGAAATTTGCAGTAGATTATGAAATTTATCCCACAAGCAATATCTACTGTAGAATGTATTATTGGGTTATAAAAACGTATATTTTAAGTTTCATCTATAGAGTCCACAAGCAATTATGAAATTTGCAGTAGATTATGAAATTTATCCCACAAGCAATATCTACTGTAGAATGTATTATTGGGTTATAAAAACGTATATTTTAAGTTTCATCTATAGAGTCCACAAGCAATTATGAAATTTGCAGTAGATTATGAAATTTATCCCACAAGCCATATTATTATTATTATTGTTCGATTTATATAGCGCCTCATTACACGTGAAGTGTTTCTAAGCGCATATCACAAACATATACATCAAACACACAGAAACAATCAAAATCAGGAGAACATAATTAAACACAGCTGCCTGTTAGGCGCTATTATTCAAAGGTTTATATCCAACAAATCAACCGGCTAATCTCTATATTGAACTCAGTCGAGGTATTACCTGATGAACACCTACACCAAGTAGAGTTCAAAAATAAAAAACGAAGTTTAAAAGAATCAGCTTCATTAACAAAAATTAAACAATCAAAAACTAAACAGATAAATCAAATTCAAACGAAACAAATAAAACAAAGAAAATGAAAAGAGCAGTTCATTACCATTCTACATTAACAAAATAAAGGAAAACAACTTGTGAAATTTTTTTCAAAAAATAAGAGCAACTGATGTCAAGCCATATCTACTGTAGAATGTATTATTGGGTTATAAAAACGTCTATTTTAAGTTTCATCAAAAGCAGATAAAATCTATCTACACAACAATGTGGACATATATAACAATGAATGAGTAATATTTGCCTTGAAAACAAATTAATTGGCAATTTTGCTGATGTTTTTCAATCTAAATCAGAATATAAATTGGAATAAATTACCGTTCCTCCAACAATTCTACCCAATGGATACCATGCTCTATCATCAAACCAATTAAGAAAGTTATAGAAGCCATGGGTCACCATATGATGTGTTGCCCGATAGTTAAACCTGAAACAATTATAATATTGGTTAATAACAAATATTCTTTGTGTCAATTACATATAGTGGTATCTCCCAGTAGTATCGAAAACAGGCTTTTTTAATAATAGGGGGAATGGGTGCGAACTACAAAAACAAGGAAGGGGGTGGGGAGGGGTGTAAGCTATATGGAATGGCAAAACATTGTAATAAATAATTCATTTTCCACAAACTAACGTACTGCTATTTGATGATATTAGTGTTGACTTATTATTTTACAGCAATGGATTTTGGTTGTATGGGTTAATATGATACATCTATTATTGGGTGATCAAGGGAGATAACTAAAAATAGGTTGCCAGACAACAAAACATACGCCCACAGCAGCTAAATCGTCTGAGCAGTCGACCAGGGTTGTCGCATATTTATTCTTTTGTAGGTAATTAGGTGAATTTAATAGACAATTTCATACAGATGACATTATCATTTTCGTCGTATGAGGGTTCACAAGGTTCTAAAAACCAAAACAAGGGCTGTAACTCTGGAAGTAATCTAATGAAATTGTTGAAATTCCACAGGCTTTTTTGTTTTACTAATTCAAATAATGCATATAAATTTCATACAGATCGGATGATAACTTTTGTCGTCTGAACGTTCACAAGGAACAACAAAGTGAAACAAGGACCTGACTCACAGCGTAATTAACGGAAATGGCTGAAATTCAATAGGCTTCTTCGTTTCACTAGTTTAAATGATGCATATCAATTTCAAACAGATCGGTTGATAACTGTAGTCATTAGAGCGTTCACAACATTCAACAAAGTGAAACAGGGGCCATAACTCTTGATGTAATTATCAGAAATTGCTGAAATTCAATAGGCTTCTTTGCTTTTCTAAATCAAATGATGCATATAAATTTCATACAGATCGGTTGATAACTTTTGTCATTTGAGCGTTCACAAGGTGCAACAAAGTGAAACAAGGGCCATAACTCCAGAAGAAATGAACGGAAATTGCAGAAATTCAATAGGCTTCTTCATTTCACTAATTTAAATGATGCATATCAATTTCAAACAGATCAGATGATAACTGTTGTCAGAGCGTTCACAAGATTCAACAAAGTGAAACAAGGGCCATAACTCTAGATGTAATTAACGGAAATTGCTGAAATTCAATAGGCTTCTTTGTTTTAATAATTTAAATGATGCATATAAATTTCATACTGATCGGTTGATAACTTTTGTCGTTAGAGCGTTCACAAGGTGCAACAAAGAGAAACAAGGGCCATAACTCCAGAAGAAATAAATGGAAGATATTGAAATTAAATAGGCTTCTTCATCTCACTAATGCAAACAACATATATCAATTTCAAAACAATCGGTTGATAAATGTAGTCTGTAGAGTGTTCACAAGAAATTGTGGACGATGGAAGGACGGACCGACGGCAATATACGACCACATTTCCATGTGGGCGTATAAAAACGAATTGCCGTATTAATATATACTGAGCGCCATGGAAACAGCATCAATTTTTTTCCCAAATATTTTATTACTAGGGGGTTTTGTATGTATAATATTATGCAATACTATGAACTATTGTTTCACACAATGCTCCCAAACGCAAAAAATATCGGCCCGTGTGCACAAAAAAAAATTGCACGAGATGCACATGAAAAACCCAATATTCATGTGCAGCATTGTGTGTGAGCCCTTTAAAAGAATGTTTTCATCTTAATGTGCAGTCGTTGAACTGTGAAACGTCAATCTGTCGTAATTTGTTGTTGGACGTGTGAAGGAATCGCGCTAGAGTCAGAGATGCCGAGACTTACTGAAAATCAATGGAATGAAGCCATGGGAATGTCCAGGGCTGGCATGTCTACATGTGCTATTGCCAGACACTTCAATTGTCATCAGTCCACTATTGTAAGGTTGGTGGAACGTGTTCGAGTTACTGGATCAACACGTGACCGTCAACATCCTGGTCCACAACACGTTACAACCCAGACTCAAGACCGCTACATCCGGGTCACTCATCTGCGTGACAGATTCCGCCCAGCGACTCGAACAGGTGCAGCAGTCATCGGACGACAAGGACCAGTAAGTGCCAACACCGTAAGACGTCGTCTAAGAGAAGTAGGACTCCGTGCACGACGACCTTATGTTGGAGCTATCCTCAGGGATCATCACCGTCAGCGGCGTTTGATATGGGTTCAAGGACACCAGACATGGAGAAAAGTAGACTGGCAAAGTGTGCTCTTCAGTGATGAGAGTAGCTTTCATCTTTATCGCGCTGATGGCCGTCAACGTGTGTGGAGGCGTCTTGGGGAACGTCTTGCAGACTGCTGCGTCTTTGAAACGAATCGATGGGGTTGGGGAAGTGTAATGGTGTGGGAAGGCTTCACATTTCATCACCGGACTGCCCAACACATTTGCAGGGGTCATGTTAATGCTGAAGCCTACCGTGATGTCTTGCAACCAATTGTTTCAAGCGCACCCACAACTTCAGCACTCCCAACAGGATAATGCACGTCCGCATACCGCCCGTTTTAGTATGGACTACCTGGCTGCTAACAACATCAATGTCTTGGACTGGCCAGCCATCTCTCCAGACATGGCACCGATAGAACATGTCTGGGATGAGATTGGACGGGGTCTGTATCGGAGACCACACATGCACACCATTGCTACTTTAGAAGCTGCTCTTGTCCAATAATGGAACAATTTGCCCCAGGCTTTCTTTCAAACATTGGTAAATTCCATGCGACGTCGCTGCACAGCGTGCATAAGAGCCCGTTGAGGACACACCCGCTACTGACATCTGTGTCATACTTTTGGTTTTGACCCCTTCGACTTTGTACCGTTGATTACAGATTACATGTCACGAAAATAGAAGATTTGGGGCGCCATCTTGGATTTCAACCATCTTGGATTCTGACAATCTTATTTAAGATAGTGGGAATGGACTCTACATACCTGAAAGCATAAAATAGACACATTACAAGCCATACCTGGCCTTTCTAAGTGATCTGTCAAGCTCAAAACGTCCGAAAATCCAGAAAATAGTCGCAATTTTGGAAAAAATGGCCGCCCGCAACCATTTTCGGCAAGAAAATTCTGAAAATATTACGGTGTAAGTTTGACCCCGAGTGGACTTCGGTGACGGGTAGAAACCTTAGAAATTCCAAAAAAAAGTGAAAAGTGAAACACCCTATTGGACAGGCCACACTACTCCTTGTCACGTACATCCGCTGAACCGGGGAATTGATGCTGAAATTGAAAACAACATCGAATGTGATATGGTTGGCAAATACTATTTCAAATACAAGCTAAACTCTTGCAGTTTAGCTTATATTTGAAATAGTTTTACAATTTGCAAACCATGTCACGTTCAATGTTATTTTCAATTTCAACACTTCACCAAACCATTCAACCTGAAGAAGAGCAAGTCGTTGATATCAACATAATGGTCCCGATCACACGGTGGCGACCCCAAAAGACGTCATAATGATGGTTGCCAAGTAGAAGTATCAAAATTCTAAATTTGTTTGACTCTCATGCTTAACATGTAAAGCGACAAGAAAGTAGACAGTTTTCTTCTTAATAATAGAAATAAGATGAAACAGAATTAAAATTTACACTGAACAAAAAAAAGAAGTTGGATTATACATTGTCTTTTAAGCGGAAATTGCAAATTTTCTAAGAAAGTCAAAACATAATTATTTCTATGTCTTTTGCTCAATAGGTTGTCAACTCACAATTATACGATCATAGGTGTCATTCTCACACTTAAAACTCATTTACACAGGAAATAATAACACAATTACCTCCCTTGTTTTCTATTCTCCACCATGGAGTAGCTTTTTGCAAACGTTTGAAAATGAAGAGGAAAATGATATTTTTGCCAATTTCTCAGCTGGCAATAGTGAATTATAGGATTAATAGGATTATTCTTTATCAAGGTAGGACTGTTTATGGATACCATCTATTTTCAGGCTTTATTTTAATAAATTTTAAAAATATAACTTAAAAATTTGCAATTTCCGCTTTAATTTAGAAATTGCATGAAGAGAAGTTAGAGTCTAATATACTGCCATAAGAGCTAAATATACCGTATTTACTTCATATTTTCCAAAGTTACAATTCATCCATTTTTGTATTGCTCATGCACATTTAGATAGCAAAATACAGCCACAGGCTCTAAATCTAAAGCTGTTGTGAATGTCTTTTGGAGGCATACCCGGGTGACCCGGCAAAGGCCTACGCTTTGAAAAATAAAATTTCCGTGTTTATGATTTGCCACTGTTTTCAACTTCAAGATCGGATGAATGAATGTGTTTACTGTTTAAAATTGTGTTCTCTAATATATTTTTTTGTCTAGTGTAAACTGTAATTCTATATAATAATTAGATCTACAAGTATAAGAGTATAATCTTCTTACCATGGGTCGAATTCGTGAATAATGCTTTCAAAACGGATGACAGCGAATAATCTTGAACTAAATCCAGCCAACCAAGCAAGGGTCAAGATGAAAAATGTTAGTAAACTTTTCCAGCCACCGGGATTACCCATGGCTGATCGAATATCTGTTTTTCCAACCATGCCGGTGTCAGCCATCTTGGTAAATATAATATGTGATGTCGCCACGTTAGCTTCCTCCACCAATCAGATGCAAGCATGTGGATATGGCCACAGATCACTAATTATTTCCCCATTGACTTTAATGTTAATTCTCGTCTCTTAGACCGGCTCTAACATTTTCCCAAATTTTCGTTGGGTGGAACGCTTTCTGCCAAAGATGGATCAACATGTGGCAAACTCTTGCCCAAAATCATGTATGAGGTTCACCATGAAAAACTTGAGATACACAAGCTGGAAGTAGAGATAAATAAAACATGCAATTTTCGGCCCTACATTTCAACGTTACCAACCCGTACGTAACTAACTAGATAACAAACCTTAATCTCTCAACCCTCCGTGTTTCGAGATAAGACATGAGGCCATTGCCTTCAACCATAGATAATACCGTACGGTATTATCTATGCTTCAACGTAGCACATGTGGGAGCGATTCGCACCCGGCATTTTTAAACAAAATTGAAAATAGTTTTAATCAAAACAACGATTGATTATTGTTATTTATAATATTTCTACCACACCCAACTACAATTAAGCATATAATCCTACCTGAAACGGGTACAAATCGTCGTTTTTAAAATCGAGGCGTTAAGCCGTTACTAAGACCGCCATATTTTTAAACGATACGCTGTCATCATGAAGGCGGGGCTAAATATAAGGCTTTTATAACAGCCAATCAAAAGGGCAATCTAAAGCACAGTAACTATGAATGGATTTCGATGTCGGTGAAATGTCAGACAAAAACAACGCTTCATTAATTTAAAGGCGAATATTTGGAGTTAGGCGACAGTTGTGCCACTACATTGGCCTCTGTAAGTTTAATTAATCATAATAGCATAAACTTATCTTATTTTAAAGATGTTACATGCATTAATAAAGAAATTGAGTTTGCCACTTGGAACTAAAGCAAAGGCATCCAATCGTAGCTAAAAACAAACACATCAGTAAATCTCAACGTTTTTAGCTATACGTTCTCGTAGCTAGTAACTAACGTACGTAGCGTGTCTCAGATGTTCAGAATGTAACCAACCTTGTATCCTTCCGCCTCAAAATCATAAATATTCACCAAAATGTATTTTCAAACCCTTTTTTTCGATTCTACACCAAAAAGTCAACAAAAATCGCCATGCAGTAGGGGGAAAAAGGGAAAGGGAGAGAGAGACTAAAAATAACTTTGGCCCTTGTTTCGTACCTACAGATTGTCTGGGGTTATTTGCTACACGCGGTAAGACAATCCGGAGACTATTTGCCACATGTGGCAAGTCTATCAACCGATTTCAATGAAACTTACAGATAACGATAACATTAATAATATCTCAGAGTAGGTCAAATTTCGACCACTCCCGGTTAGCGGTTTCGGAGATAACAGGTTACCACACATTTCATGTGGCACAGCTACAGACCACAATTATCAACCGATACCCATGAAACTTACAGAATATGATAACATTAATAATATCTCAGAGTAGCCAAAATTTCGACCACTTCCGGTTAGCGGTTTCCGAGATATTTGGTTACCACACATTTCATGTGGCACGATTACAGACCGCAATTACCAACCGATTTCAATGGAACTTGCAGATTATAATTACATTAATAATATTATCTCAGATCAATAGCCAAAATTTCGACCACTTCCGGTTAGCGGTTTCCGAGCTATCAGGTTACCACACATTTCATGTGGCACGGCTACAGACCACTATTATCAACCGATTTCCATGAAACTTACAGAATATAACATTAATAATATCTCAGAGTAGCCAAAATTTCGACAACTTCCGATAAGCAGTTTCGGAGATATCAGGTTACCACACATTTCATGTGGCACGGCTACAGAACGCAATTACCAACCGATTTCAATAACACTTGGAGATTATGATGACATTAATAATATCTCAGAGTATCAAAAATTTCGACCACTTCCGGTTACCAGTTTCGGAGATATCAGGTTACCACACATTTCATGTGGCACGGCTACAGACCACAATTACCAACCGATTTCAATGAAACTCGCAGATTATAATTACATTAATAATATCTCAGAGTAGGCAAAGTTTCGGCCACTTCCGGTTAGCGGTTTCCGAGATATCAGGTTACCACACATTTCATGTGGCACGTCTACAGACTGCAAATACCAACCGATTTAAAGATGGGTTCCCGCGTACAAACTGGGTGATTTAATGGTATATATGGACCAAAAACATATTCAAACTAATTAATTTGTCATAATTATGCTTCAAATCCTTCTCAAACATTGTAATTGCGAAGGAATGCCCTGCTATTAAAATTCGATCAAACCGTCTTGGGAGTCAGAGGAGAATTATTTGCATACATAAGACGATGTTGTCTTTAATCGATTACAATTTATTACAAATATCTAATCCTAATTATATTCTCGGATTATCCACTACCCGCGTCTTTTTCCGTCATTTTTATCTCAGAAAGTATTGTACGTCTAACTCTTCATAAAGTTTATCAACTTGTACATCAAGCGCTCAATGTTCGCTTGTGACCTTTGACATCGTTCCTGCAGAAGTTCCTAATCGTCGGGATGTTTATTACGGGAACCCTTACATTTTTGTCCTGTATACGCTCCATGAGTGTTTTTCGGGGAATCCAGTATTTTTCTAGTAAGATTGGATATCTCTATTTTCCATATATACCAAAATTGCCATACTTTTATTGGAAATAACCAACCGATAAACACTTTTTCTGGGAACCCATCTTTAAATGAAACTTGCAGATTATAATTACATTAATATATCTCAGAGTAGGCAAAAGTTCGACTACTTCCGATCTAACAGAAAAGAAAAAGATTGAGAGAGATCTAGAAAGTACGGTGGCTGATAAGGGACATGAACAATAATATAATTTGTTTTTTTATAATTCCCACCCAAGTCAATTTTAATATAATTTGTTTTTTTATAATTTTCACCCAAGTCAATTTTAATATAATTTGTTTTTTATAATTTTCACCCAAGTCAATTTTAATTCAATCAAACGACCGGCCAGTCTCGGAGACGGTGAAGAGAGAGTTGACTCCTATTTCTAGTCAAAAATTACAATGGTGATAACTTTGTTCAGAATAAAGTAATTTGACTGAAATTTTCAATATAATCTTCTTTCATCATCTATTTTTGAACTGTTATAGCAAGAATGGCCAACTCTCTATTAAAATCTCCAATAATGTATCTTTAAGTAATTATGGATGAGTACACAAAATATGGAGCTTGTCGATCGAATCGGAAGTGCCATATTTTTCTTACAGCTATGGTAGTTACATTTTCTGAATCCTTGAAGGAATGCCTAAAATATTTTCCAGGTAGAATATTGATTTAAGTCAACTGATCTTCACCATTTTGAATTGAATATGGAAAACGTTGAAAAGTCTACATTAACGGGCTTGTAAATAAACACAATAGGCCGTAGTATGTTCAAAGCGTCTCCTATTTCTGAAATTAATATATTTCAGGATAGCTTGGCTCATGGTCGAATCTTTGGTATTTGACTATTTCAAAAATTCGAATTTTACTTTGACGTTTTTCGTGCCTACAAAGTTGTTTACGAGTGAAAAATTTTCCATTAACGGCTTGAAAATAAACGAAATAGGCCGCCGTTTCGTGAACTCGTCTCCTATTTCTGGTTAGCGCCGTTAGCCTCCATACCAAGAATGGTTGGTGGCTTTGGAATCAATACATTTTCAAAACGTTTTACGTATCCGAAATCACCGAAATTTACTGATGGAAAAATTAACCTACATAGCTGTAACTTTGTGACTGTTTGATCTATTTTACTAATTCTTTTTTCTTTGAGTACCATAAAACATTTACTTTAAATCTGCTATTTCCGATTTTCGAAATTCGAATGTTACGTCATTGACATCTTGTCCCGGAAGTAAAACAAATATGACAACTTATTAAATATTAGTACGATTTTCATGAAATTAGGAATGTAGGTAGATCTTGTTAATCCATCTTCAACGATGTCATTGGACATTTTCTAAGTCATCTCCCCTTGGAGAAATTAAGGGTCAAAGTTTTCAAAAAATTCCTCAAAAAGTAGGTCAGATTACTGATGCATACACATAATATGAAGTCTATCGATCGAACCGGAAGTGCCACCATCTTAAAATGTGAAAAATTCCTCAGGCTTTTGCGATATTTTACTTACAGACACGGGAGTTAAATTTTCTGAATCCTTGAAGGAATGCATAAAAAACGTTTAGAGCAGAATTTTGATTTCGGTCAACTGATGGTCTCCATTTTGAATTGAATATGAAAACCAATGAAAAGTCCACTTTAACGGACGTGAAAATAAACACAATAGGCCGTAGTATGTTCAATGCATCTCCTATTTCTGAAATTAATACATTTCAGGATAGCCGAGATCAAGGTCGAATTTTTCGTGTTTGAAAATGTCAGAATTTCGCATTTCGCTTTGACCTTTTGTTGTTTACAGGACAATTTATGTCTTTAATTATCAAAATTTACAAATTTAACCTGAATATTCGAACAGCTGAGATCAATCTGATTCTAAAAATATTAGTTCCGTTCAAAGTTATCTGAATTAATTTTAGGATATTTTCCTGCAATTTTCATTTCATTTTCTCAACCGTCCTGATTTTAAAAGGCTTGATCCATTTTTTTGAAACTTCTGGAACGAGAAGTCATTCCGATTACAGCAATCCAAGTCTCTGTTATTTCCCTTTAGTTTTCAGATTATTTTTTTGCCCGGGTGCAATGTTTCTCACTATGTTTAGACTTGTAACTTCGCGAGTTTTTCACCGATTTCGATAATTATGTTTTCTTGTTCTTTTTCTTTTTAGATCCATGTCACATGACGATGAATATGAAAGCTTTCATATCTGCATGGGACAGTAACAGATCTAGTTATTATTATTTTATTTTTATTTATTTTTTTTTTTTTTTTTTGTGTATTTTTTGCAAATCGGTTTCCTCAGAATCTAACCATAGGATCTTTTTGAAACTTTGACCTACCCCCCCCCCCCCCAAAAAAAAAATGGGGAACGAACGTTGATTAAATATATTTTCAAAACGTTTTACCAATTCGAAATCACCGAAGTTTACAAACGCAGAAATTGACAATGCATAGTCGTAACTTTGTGGATTATTGGCCTATTTTGAACCGGAAGTTGAGACCAACTTGACAACTTCTTTAATATTTGCACGATTTTGTTGAATTTTGGAATGTAAGTGGATCTTACTGATGCGACGTGAAAGATGTCATTAGAAATTTTCTATCTTATTAAAAATTTTTTTACGAAATATAGGTCAGATTACCTTGAATTATTTTTCCTGTACTAGCTACGACACTACTGATTCGTACACAAAAAATGGAGTTTGTAGGTCAATACGGACGTGCCACCATCTTGAAATGTGAAATGTCCTTAAGGCTTTTTTGATATTCTACTTACAGACAAGGGAATTATATTTTCCGAATCCTTGAAAAAAAAGCCGATAAAATGTAGGGCTTAGAATTTTGATTTCTGGCAAATGATGGACGCCATTTTGAATTGAAAATGAAAAATAGTGAAAAATCCACATTAATGAGCTTGAAAACATACACAATAGGTCGTGGCTTAGAGAATCAGTCTCCTATTACCGAAATCATTACATTTCTAGATAGCCAGACTCAGGCACGAATTTTTGGTATTTCAAAATTTCAAAATTTCGAATTTCGTGCCGACAACGTTGTTTACGGGGCAATTTCTTTCTTAAGATTCTGTCAAGCTTATATCCAAGAATCTAATCTTTGGATCTTTCTAAATCTTTAACCTGTCTCCCAGAATGGATGTTGACTTTCGAATACATATTTTCGAAACGCTTTACAAATCCGAAATCACCAAATGTTAATGACAAAAGAATTAACCCACATAGTTGTAACTTTGGGAATATTTGACCTATTTTACATATTCACATTTCTTTGGGTACTTTGAAACATTTACTTTAAATCTGCTATTTTCGAACTTCAAAAATTACGTCATTGACATATTATTTCGGAAGTAAAAACGAATATGACAACTTCTTTAATATATGCACGATTTTCATGAAATTTGGAATAAAAGTAGACCTGATTTATTTAACTTAAACGATGTCTTTAGAAATTTTCTAACTTATCTCCCCTTGGAGAAATGAGGGGTCAAAGCACGATTTTCATGATATTTGGAATGAAAGTAGATTGATTCATTTAACTCGACAAAGTTATTTACGAGTGAAAAATCTGCATTAACGGCTTTGAAATACTCGGAATAAGCCGCCGTTTCCTGAATTGGTTTCCTATTTTCGAAGGTTGATTGCGCGACATTTTTATGTTAATTTTTAAAACTTACAAACTTGATCTAAATATTCGAATAGCTGAGAACAATCCGATTCCAAAAATATAACATTCATTACAAGTTATCTCAGTTTATTGTTCGATATTTTCTCGGTATTTTTCCAACAATTTTCTACTCATTTTCTGATGCTTCTGGGTTTTTAACGACTTGATCGAATTTTTGCAACGGAAAATAAATCTGATTCCAGCAATACGGTCTCAGCAATATCTTTTTATTTTTAGATTACCTTTTTGGCCAGGGGTAATGGTTCTCGTTATATTTTAGCAGTCTATTAGTTGACTCGACTTCACTCTTCAGCCCGTTTTATTACTTGTTACGTTAAATCTTAGCAAGCTAAAATTTAAAACGTAGACAGATATCCAGATCATAAAGACATCGCCGTTAATTATATTGATAATTCACCTTTAACCTAATTCAAGTGGTCTGGGAATATTAGACTGAACCTCGTAAGTGTCGTAATCTGGTGGGGGAAAAGTAAATCTCAGACATAAGACCTATTCAATATGTTATATTCGAACAGTTTCTGACATTTTGGGGGTTTTATGTTTGCGCAATTTTGTCCATAGCATGGTTTTGATTTTGTCTGATATATGGAAACACCTGATGTCCCAGCTAGGTGACTTTATTCTAGCTCTTTGAGCTATAGAAATATCTTTCAAGTTTTAAAATAAAATAATGAAATGATCCGTATTTTAAACTTCTGGGTGCAATGTTACTCACTATATATACGCATAAATATCAGCATTTTCCAGCGTCTTTTCGCCTTGTTAGTGGTACAGAACGGAGGCCCTGACAAGAATAGCTGTCTAATCGTTCGGATTGGCCGATCAACTGAGGACCCGTCTATGAACTGGTGTCCACGTTAAAGACCTCTTGGCAGTTGGAATTCGATATAAGAGTAGGCCATAGTGCCGCTGCCCGGGCAAAATTTCCCTCATACTCATAGCATTCTGTATAGCGTATACCTGTCTTAATTAGCCCAGTAGACGCAGAACAGCAGGACGTTAAAGCCTATTTCATTTCATATTAATAACAGTGCAATTTAGGGTTGTATAACTTTCCAAATGACCATTCAACGACACAAGGGGATCACGGTGGCTAAGTGGGTAAGACGCTGGCTCGCTAGCCTGGAGGTCGGGTGTTCGATCCCCGAATTGGCTGAGAAAGTTCATCCAGATTTCCCAGCGTGGTTCCCCCTTGTCAGTGATGCAGAACGGAGGACCTGACAAGGACAGCTGTCTAGTCGTTCGGATGGGACGAAAAACCGAGGTCCCGTGCATACATTGGCGTGCACGTAAAAGATCCCTTGACAGTTGGAATTCGATATAAGAGTAGGCCGTAGTGCCGTTGTCCTGGCAAAATTTCCCTCATAGCACACTGTAAGGCTTATGCCCGTCTTCATTAGCCCAGTTCGGAGCAGAACGGGAGGGCGTTAAACCCCATTTCATTTCATTTCCACAACAAAATTTACTTGTTCGACATTTTCCTGCCAGTTTTGAGTTATTTCCCAATATTTTCATTTCATTTTCTCATCTGTCCCGTTTTTCAACATCTAGATCCGTATTTTAAACTTTTGGAACCGGGATTCATTTCGATTACAGCAATACAAGTCTCAGTTATTTCCCATTATTTTCCAGATTTTTTTGCCCGGGTACACTGTTACTCTATATATATACCTATATAACTTCGAGCTTTGGTCGATTTTAATAATTCCCTTTCCTTGTTGAGATTCTTTATATAACTTATGACATGTGACCTATATAACTTCGAGTTTTGATCGATTTTAATAATTCCTTTTCCTTGTTGAGATTCTTTATATAACCCATGACATGTGACAGAAACTGACCGTGAATATGAAAGCTTTAATATCTGCCTAGGAGATCTAGTTATTATTATTTTTTTTTGTGTTTTCTGCAAATCGGATTTCTCAGAATCTAACCAAAACAACTAAAGTGTCATTGGATAGCCCGAACAATGGACGATCGTATGACATCTAAATGTTAAAAATTCGCTTGTTAGGCAATATATAATGGGACGCTGAAAATCTAGTATTTTCATTTTTGGGGGCTGTTCAGATGCTTTCATCCCGAAAACTTCTCTTATTTCCTTTCTTAAACTTCTGTTACTTAGAGTCCTAACGGTGGTCTAGGGTGTGAATCCAAATTTAAAAGCCTCAATATAGCATAAATGGTCCAAAAAGGGCCACAATCTTTGAAAAAAGTCGAAAAATCGTTATGTCTGCTTCTAATGGTATAAGTGAGATAACACATTGGCATCAGACTACCAATTATTTGCTAAATATCGTTGAATATCTTCTAATTTTTTGCTTTCTTTTAAAAACTGTCAAATGGATCTTTCACCGAATCAAAACAACTAAAGTGTCGTTGGATAGCCCGAACAATGGACGATCGTATGACATCTAAATGGTAAAATTTGCTGGTTAGGCAAAATATAATGGGACGCTGAAAATCTAGTATTTTCATTTTTGGGGGCTATTCAGATGCTTTCATCCCGAAAACTTACTTCTCTTATTCCTTTCTTAAACTTCTGTTACTTAGAGTCCTAACGGTGGTCTAGAGTGTGAATCCAAATTTAAAAGCCTCATAATAGTATAAATGGTCCAAAAAGGGTCACAATCTTTGAAAAAAGTCGAAAAATCGTTATATCTTCTTCTAATGGTATAAGGGAGAAAACACATTTGCATCAGACAACCAATTATTTGCTAAATATCGTTAAATATCGTCTAATTTTCCTTTCTTTTAAAAACAGTCCAATGGATCTTTCTGAAACTTCTAGTACGATAGGCTGATTGTTGTCAGGTGAGGTCCGCCGCCATCTTAAGCTGTTCGCGAAATCTAATTGATGGTCCTGTTTATACTCCGACTGAATACAAGCCAGGAGAAAAGCTATAGCGTTGTTAATTATTTTGATTTTGTTTTCAAAATTAAATGTTAAATAACAAATTATGATACACATTAGCGTGGATTAGGCCATGGGAAAATTGATATTTTCAGAAAAATTCAAATCGCGCACCGTTATTTTTAAAAAGAAATAACCTTGTAATTATCACATGTACTAACTTTAATCAGTAGAGCATATTACAGAATGAATCTAACCCTGTGTTTCAATCACAGAAGAAATATATACAACAAATGGCCTAAGGCCCCGCTGTGCTTGTGCAACCAAAATATAACAAATAGTAGCGTACTATGGACCAGAAACTGAGTATGACGTCATCTTTGAATTGTGACGTCATGTCTGAATGCGAAATCCGTCAATTGAGGCGCAATTGTCCAAGGAACCATGATGCTTAATTTTATGTCCATTGTACATGAATTGCCGGAGCCTTGGGCTTTTTTCGAAATGCGCCACCAACAAGAACATGATCAGTAGCGCCAAGGGGCCAATTACTGGCCCTAAAATGATATTGTGTGTGCTATTTGCGATTTTTTTTTATTTATTTAAATCACACAGTGTGCTGGAGAAAAACACAAAGTATTGCTTATCTGAAGCTTCTTAATCGTTAAATAGTTTGATTTTACGCATAGAGTCGATATCTATGATTTTTACGGTTGCTATGGAAACCAGAAGGAATAACTATTATAGGCCGTTTTAAAAATCGCCCAAGAACCGATTTCATAATGTCAATAAAATTACCTTTCCAACTATACCAAATAACCCTTGTTCTACCATGGGTAGGGGTATCGGAAAAAATATGGGCTTAAACCGCTAGCCTAGGGAAGTTAAGTTCCCATACAACGTGTTAAATCTATCCCGACAATGATCCGTAAACCGGAAGTAGTCGAAAAAATATTCGATATTTAAAAAAAAAACCCAGTAGAAATACCTGAATTCCATGCGATTCCAGTAATATAAGTTTCATTCAGAGATATCGCCCTTTATTTTTCGAATTTTTTTAAATTTTCTACCCATTTTTCAACCCTTATATTTTTTGGAAAGGATAAATTTTAATCAATCTTCCTGAAACCCCTGCAGCATAAAGTCATATGGTCAGACAGTTGGATAAAGCAATTTCAACAACGATCCGTAAACCGGAAGTAGTCGAAATAATGTTTGATATTTTGAAAAAAACACAAAAACTGGGTGCGTTTTTGAAAAACGTTATTTCTCCGTCCGATATCAACGGTTTAAAACGATTAAGGTATCGTTGGGTTGCTTCATCGCATGATACCCATTCTTACAGATAAAATGAGCAGGACGCAAAATATGGCATTCTAAAAATCAAGTATTTTCTGATTTGGAGCGTTTTTGGACGCCTGTATCTCGAAAACTGCTCCAGCGATTTTTATACGCCCACATTGAAATGTGGTCGTATATTGTTGTCGCCCCCGTCCGTCCGTCCGTCGTCCACAATTGCTTGTGGACACTCTATAGGCTAAAGTTAATATCCGATTGACTTTAAATTTATACTCAGTGTTTAAGGTCATGAGACGAAGAAGCCTATTGATTTTCACTGATTTTCGATAATTTTTGCCAGAGTTATGGCCCTTGATAACTTTGAAAAATCTTGTGGACGCTCTAGAGGCTATAGTTAATATCCGATTGACTTTAAATTTATACACAGTGTTTAAGGTCATGAGACGAAGAAGCCTTTTGATTTTCAGCGATTTCCGATAATTACTGCAAAAGTTATGGCCCTTGATCACTTTGAAAAATCTCGTGACGCTCTAGAGGCTAAAGTTATCATCCGATTGACTTCAGATTGATACACAGAGTTTAAGGTCTTGAGACGAACAAGTGTATTGATTTTTAATGAATCTTTATGACTTGAACAGCTAAATCCATGATGTTGAAAGTTTCGTATACTAAACGTTAGCATGGGCCCGAACTTTATAAAAACCAAACAAATTGTTTTCTGATAATTACTTAATGAGTTGTTACTCTTAATCAGATTTTAATGTATTATAAATGTTTCATTACCGAAAAAAGTAAAAATATGCGACAACTAGATATAGCTGCTGTGGGCGTATGTTTCGTTGTCTGGCAACCTATCTTTCTTAAACTTACCCTATCGAAAGTCTCTTCAGTAGTCTTGTGAAGAAGCCATCTAATAAGACGTTGAAATAATTGGAATAGGACAAAAAAGGGACTGAAAATCGTGAAATTTTGGAAAATGCTCTATTACTTGTTTTTTTTAACAGATTTTCAGAAAAAAGTTATAAATTGAAAAAACCTGACCTAATAACGATTTTAACCATGTATAATATGCAGTGAGTTATTGAAATTTAATTTTTGATATTTTGACATTTTTGCATTTTTGGCACTTCTGGACATAGGATTTCTCAGGGCGATTTTATCTGATCGGATAATGTAGTATATCATTATAAAGCCCTAATCCCATTCAAATTCCAAAACCGGATGTTAAAACTACTCGACAATGATTCGTATACCGGAAATAGTTCAAAAAACGAAGAAAAAAAAGGGTAAAAAATGTAAAAAAAAACAATTGGCGCTCTTGCTAAAAACTCGAATTCTCCGTCAGATACTAGCGGACCAAAGCAATTAAAGTGTCGTCGGATAGTCCCACGAATAGACTATCTTATGACATCTAAATGATTCAAATTCGATGGTTAGGAAATAAATCATGGTACGCCAAAAATCTAGTATTTTCCGTTTTGATGCATTCTGAGACGCCTTTTTTCTCGAAAACGGCGCCAACGATTTTTCTTAAACTGTTCTTAATCAGAGTCCTATCGGTGGTCTATGGTGTGAATCTAAAAATAAAAGCATTGAAATAATATAAGTGGTCCAAAAATGGCCTCAATCTTTGAAAAAAGTTGAAAAATCGTTAAATTATTGAAAATGTTCTTTTATTTATCTTTTTTTTCGAAAACTACTAAATGGATGTTTCTTACACTATCCCGACAATAATGCAAAAACCGGAAGTAGTCGAAAAAATATCCGATGTTTTGAAATAAATGCAAAAAATGAAGATTTTTGCCAAAAGCGCGATTTCTCCGTTGGATATTACTAGATCAAAAGGGCTAAAGTATAGTTCGATAGCCCAGTGAATGGACTTTCGAATGCTTCCTTCGGGTGTGTTGCCTGAAAGCCGATTCAGCACTGCCATGCAGGTAAAAATGAAAAAAGGGGTTACAAAATTGGCGCTCTTCCAAAAATCTTGATTTCTCCGTCAGATATTAGCGGACCAAAACAACTAAAGTGTCGTTGGATATTCCCATTAATGGACTATTATATGACATCAAAATGATACAAATTTGATTTTTTGGAAAAGAATTATCGTATTAGAGCACGATACACCATCATTAGTGTGACTCTGTTGGCCCCCCAAGTGCTGCCCGTTATTTTCCTCATTAAGTTTAGGATTTTGGTGCATCTATCTACAGTCTCGTCGATGTGCGGTTTCCAGGTCAGCCTTCGGTCAAAGATTACGCCAAGGAACTTGGTTTGGTCTTCAAACTCGATGGTTTTCCCGTTCATACACAGAGTCATTCTGCTTATCCCTGCTTACAAGCATGCCGACTGTTTTCTTCTCCGAGACTTTGAATCCCCAATCGTTTGCCCATGCCATGAATTTGTCTAAGGCCTTTTGCATTTTCTTTTGTAGTTCACAGAAGTTCCTCCCTTTCCTCCATATGGTACTGTCATCAGCAAATTTAGCTAACTCAGTTTTGGCGTCGAGGTAGGACGATTTCTGTATGTCGTTGATCATGATACTGAAGAGAGTGGGACTGATAACCGATCCCTGAGGCGTGCCATTTTCTAATGTTTGCTCGGCACTCAGGAATCTACCAACATTCACCTGTATCTTTCTATCGCTCAGAAAGCTTTTGATCCACCGAAACATTATGCCCGTTATACCAATACGTCCTAACATGAAGAGCAGCCCGTCTAGCCAGACTAAATCGAAAGCCTTAGTTAAATCTACGAACACGACACATAACAGGTTCCCAGAGAGGAGTGCCTGCGACATGACTTGCTGTAGTCTCACCAAGTGGTCCGTTGTTGAACGCCCTTTCCTGAACCCGCTTTGATTTTCGTCGATCAGTCGGTTTCTCTCCAGATAGAACTGTAGTCGTATGTTAACCATTGTTTCCAAGGTTTTGCACAGTGTGGATGTCAAACTTACTGGTCGATAGGACTCTGCCATTGTTCTCTCTTTACCTGGTTTTGGAAGAGGGATGACGTTGGCTTTCCGCCATTCTTTAGGTACCTCTCCTGCCAGCCAGGATGTGTTGAAGAAGTTTAGTAGTATCCTTTTGGCGTTTCTAGGCAGATGTTTGAGCATCGAGTACTTTACTTTGTCCTCACCAGCCGCACTATCCTTCTTGAGGGAAAGAGCCTTATTTAACTCCTCCTCAGAGAAGGGTAGATTGATTGGTTTAGCCCCTTCATTAGGTTCAATTTCTAATGAAGGGTGCTGTGAGTAAAAGATTTCCTTTCTCTTCAGAAACTCTGGTGATTGGTTTTCGTCCCTGCTTGCGTCAGCGAAAGCTTTTACAAGTAGATCTGCCTTTTCATTGCCGTTGGTAACGTACTCATCTCCATTCTTTAGGTTTGGTATGTTGAATGATCTGCGCTTCCAGTTCATGGCGTTCAGCTTCTTCCAGACGGCACCTGTTTGCGTGTTTTGATTCAACGCATTACAGAATGTCATCCAGTGTCCGCTTTGTGCCTTCCGGATGGTGTCTCTTGCGGCGTATTTCAACTTCAGGTAGTTTTGGTGATTGACTTCATTGTAGTGGCGTTTCCGTAGGCGTAGTGGCTTCTTTCTTTCGTTAACCAATTTTTGACATTCTGGTGACCACCAAGGTTTTCTAATCCTTGATTGCCCTCCAGAAGTCTTGGGAATGGAGTCGTCTGCGGCACCTATATATTCAAAAAAAGTAGGGGATATTTGATTTTGGGGGCATAATACTAAAATATGCAAATGACTACGAAAAAGGTCACTATAGAACCTAACAGAAGAAACATTTCCAGTTACATGTGACGCCCAAACGCACCAATAGCTACCGCATGGAATGCATTCGACGCTTGGGATCATCATGGGGGTCCAACCCAAGATTTGCACGACTCTGACTTTGAATGTTACAGTCATTGTGGCATTGAATTCCAGGGTGGAAACATCAGTTTAATTGTTTTAGTGACCAGAAAACAAATTTTGATATGCGTCGGCTTACCCAAAATGAAAGGTTACGTGCCCTTGGCATGCTACAGATCGGCACAACACAGGCGGTTGTGGCGCGGACGATGAATGTTTCTCAGTCTGTCATAAGCAGGCTATGGTCCAGATACCGTGATACACAATCTGTACAGGACAGACCACGCTCAGGTCGACCAAGGGCGACAACTCAAGCCCAGGATCGATTTATCCGTACCTTGGCCTTGAGAAATCGTGTCATCACAGCAAATCAGATCAGCGCTCGTCTTCAAACAGACACTGGTGTGAGAGTGAGTGGCCAGACGATTCGGAATCGACTGCATAGGGGTCACCTTCGCGCCCGACGTCCTCGCGTGATCCCTTGTTTGAGAGATCATCACATTCAGGCAAGACGTCGTTGGTGTAGGGATCGTCAACACTGGGATAATCGACGCTGGAGCAATGTGATGTTTTCAGATGAGTCAAGGTTCACTGTTGATTTTTTGGACAGACGTAAGAGGGTGTGGCGTCGTCGAAACGAGCGCTTCCAAGACGTTAACGTCATCAGACATGATCGATTTGGGGGTGGTTCTGTTATGGTGTGGGGAGGCATCACTGTTGCTGGAAGAACGGCTTTACATGTTGTTGCAGGGCGTGTTACAGGCCAGTACTACCGGGACAACATCTTGGCAGTCCATGTTGTGCCGTTCGCACGACGTCATGGCCGCCGTTTCATCTTCCAGGATGACAACGCAAGATGTCACAGGGCCAGGATCGTTACAGGTTACCTCCAACAACAGAACATCACCACATTACCTTGGCCAGCACTGAGTCCCGACCTCTCCCCCATCGAGCATGTCTGGGACATGCTTGGACAGAGGTTACGTCAACGTCAACAACGTCCTGCCAATGTCCAAGAACTTGCTGCTGCGTTGCAACAGGAATGGGACAATCTGGACCAAAATGACCTTAGACGTCTCATTAGGAGTATGCCACGTCGGACCAATGCTTGTTTGGCAAACAGAGGAGGATTTACCCGTTACTGACTTGGTTGTGATGCTGTGGTAACTTTGCTGTTTGACCCCGAGTATCATTTTACCCTTATAATGGTCAGTCTGTGCCTTACTTAGTCTAACGATCATTTGGAATAAATCGATGAATGTGAACTTCATTTCATTTTGTCATTTGTTTCTTCGTCAGTTTCATTAGGTGACTTTAATAACACTTAAAAATCAAATATCCCCTACTTTTTTTGAATAGTATATAATAGCACTCGTGATGTTGGCTGCGTACACGTCGATGTTGGCATCGATGATGTCTTCTTCTTTCCACCCAAGGCAGCCTACACGGAAGTTAGCCCAATCAGCCTCTTTTATTTTCCAATTGGGTTTCCCGTTATAGACTTCCCTGGTTGTTTCACATTGGATGCAGAGTTCTATCAGTAGATGGTCGCTGCCAAGTGTTTCATCTTCGTGTACTTGCCAGTCGCAGCGGTTTGCCATACCAAGCGTACAGAGCGTGAGATCCAGATGTGAAGGTGAGGCATTTCCTCCAACAAAAGTAGGGCTCTCGTCGTTCAGTACGCATAGGTCGTTCTCTTCTATTATTGAGCATAGGCTAATCCCCCAACAGTCATTCCTCGGTGACCCCCACAGGACGTGTTTTGCGTTGAAATCCCCGCAAAACACAAATTCGCCCTGCGGAAGCTGGTCGAGAAGTGACTGGAAGTCAACTGGTTTTCTCGTGACATCTGGGGGTACATAGACATTCACTATTGTCAATTTTGTATTATTGCTCAATGTGATGGCTATGCCCATTGCTTCTAGAGGGTCCTCTACGTCCAGGGAAACAGAAATATAATTTAAGTTATCACTGACGTAGATGGCAAGACCACCGCCACGTGTCGTGCTGCCCGGTCTGTCCCTTCTCTGACAAGTGTATCCGGGCAAGTAGATGTCGTTCTTGGTTGGTAGTAGCTTGGTTTCTTGGAGGCATATTACATCTTTGGGGTTGCGGGTGATGTATTTTCTCAGCTCAGCACATCTGGGGGCCAGTCCATTAACGTTTAGTTGTAGAACTTTTACCTGGCCCGCCATGATGACTGTCCGGATGGATGCCTCTGTCTTGTCTATTTATTGGTCAATTGGCGTTTCACATTCCATAGGAGGTACCTCATTAGTGTTCGTCTTTGGTGTTAAAACCGGCAAGCAACTGGGCATATCGCCAGTGCTGTAGTGACGAACATGAGATATCCTTCTACGGAGTGCGAGGTTTGCCGTTTGATCGCCTTTTGTGGTTTCTTCGTCGTCGTCTTCATCTCTTGGTCTTTTTTTTTACCGTGTTGATTGAATTAATCATGACACACAGGACATCGGGGTTGACCATGTGTGTCCTTATTTTGCCGAGTAGGTTTGTCATCTTGGTAGTTTGGTCCTCATTGGACACGGCCACCCGGAGGAACTCGATCATGAAGTTCATGAAGCCACTTTCCGTTTTAAATTTAGGAATGAAGTGTGATTCATGAACATTCGTTTTCGGTTCCTCTTCCTTCTTGGATTTGGTCTTATTCTTTGGTGTTGGTTTGTCTTTTTGGTTGGGTGCCGTGGTGGGTTTTTTCGGCGTTGTTTGGGATGTCGATGGAATCGGCCCCGGAATTGGTTTTGCAACCGGAGCCCTATTCCTGACATCTTTTGTCCTCCCTTCCTTCTTTTTCAGCATCAATGAGACTTCATTGAAACTTACTTTCTCTTTTACCTGGATCTTTAGAGTTTCCTTGGTGTTTTGGATTTTCGGGCATTCAGGAGAGTTCGCTGCGTGACCGCCTTTACAGTTCGAACATTTTTTTTGAATGCCCGCACTGCAGTCGGTCGCCGCATGACTCCCCCCCCCACACTGGGCGCACACAATCTTTCCTTTGCAGTACTTGACTGTGTGCCCCAGCTTCTGACAGTTGGCGCACTGCCTTACTCTCTGTACATAGGGGTGAGTACTTCGGTTGAGGTAGACGATTTTAAGTGCCTCGGGCGCTGTACCTTTCTTGAAGGTTAGGGCGACGCTTCCCTGGTCCTTCCCCTCGGCCACTTTAAACCGATATACCTAGGTTGCTTGGTAACCCCTCTCTATTAGATCCTCCAGAATTTCGTCTCCGGTATATTCGGCCGGTATCCCATGAACAACCACCTTGTCTATTGACAAGGTGGACGGTTCGGACACCGTCACGGTCATACCGAGAAGTAGGTTCTGGGCCAGCGCTAGGTCCATGTCAGACCTACTTTTTAGGGCAAGTCTAATATGTCCCGGCACTGTGATCTTTATGTCGGGTATGTTGATAATACCCCACTTACTCTTCAATTCCTTGCCCAAGGCCGTAAGTTTGGCTCCTTGGAAGGACTTACCTTCCAGTGGCCTCACAAGTACGACGTGGGTCTGTTCTTCTCTCCTTTTTGTCGCAGGAAAGAACTTTGGTGCAGGGCTGCTTTTAAAAGCGTCAGCCATTGACATGGGTGAGCTAGCCTCTGTCGCCATCGTTCTTATGCTGCCGAAAAGTAAAATCGAAAACAAAAGGAGGGACTGAACAGTGTTGATTAAGGTTGTATGCTGTTGTTAATTAATGGCGTAAGCTGATATAACTGTTGTTAACCCTTTCCACAAAGAGCCGCTAGTCAATCAGTGTTATTAATACTAATTAACTATGGGTTCCTATTGCTTGTATGAGTTTACTTAACAGTTATGAGGCTTGGTAACTATAATAATAATTTAGATTGTTAGTGTTGTTTTAAGCTGGTATAACTGTCGTTAGTTTAGTTTAAAAAATATTTTATTCGTTTGAAAAGGATTGAACAACAGGCAAAGCCTATATAAGTTCTTTCCCAGGGATACAGAAAATAATAAACGATAAATATGACATATACATAAAAATAAAATTAAATATAATAAATTGTAAAACCGAACATATATACAGTTTCATGTGGAAATGATATATACGATGCAATTTTTTGATATTATACAACAATATTATGTAAAAGCGAATCAAAACCTTTGAGTACTTTTAATAAAATAATGGACTGCTTCAAAAATCAAGATATTGGAGGTGTTCGAAAGATTTGTAGAGCCATTTAAAATTAGATCTAGATTAATAGTTTCTGTGAATACATTTAATGAATTGAATAGTTCGATTCTGATAGCTGAATAAGATGGACAAGAGAAGAAAAAGTGGAAATTATCTTCATCCGAAGAATTGCATTTTGGACATTTTTTTGATTCAGATAGGTAGTGGTGGAAAAGATGATTATTGAGATTACTAGATTTATTTCTTAACTGACAGTGAATGATATTTTCCTTACGGTTTCCATAATGAAAGTAACTAGGTTTTTTATGTATAGGATACTGACTCAGGAGACTAGACTTAAAAGTATTGAGAGACGGTGATAACTGCACATGCGTAGGAAGACTATTCCATAGTTTTATTGTGTTTGGGAAAAAACTTTTTATATAAGAAGACGTTTTACATTGTGGTATTTTCAATTTATGGTTTCTAAGATTGTAATAATTTGTTTCGGGTTGTATTTCCATTAGAATATCGGATAGATACTGGGGACTATAGCAATTAAGGATTTTATAAAAATAGACGAGTTTATGCTTTTGACGGCGTTTGAACAGTGGTTCCCACCCTAATTCGTCATAAACATGTTTTCTGTGGGAATTTCGGCGCAGACCAGTTATGATTCTCCCTGCTTCTAGTTGGATATTCTCAAGTAATTCCGAATCTTTAATACTACAATTATCCCATATACAATCCCCATACTCCAAAAGAGGACGTATAAATGACGTAAATATCGTACATAACGTAGATCTGTTTAATTTAAATTTTAATTGGCGTATTATGTTGAGTCTATTGCAAGCTTTTTTGTGAATTTTAGAAATATGTTCTGACCATGTTCCGTTTAGATGAAATGTTAGTCCCAGGTGGCAGTGTGAGGAAACTTTATCAATAATTTTGTTTTCAAACATAAGATTAGGATGATTAGTTTTTTTACGTGTGAATATTAAGTTTTTAGTTTTATTTGGGTTAAATTTTATTTGCCATTTATTTGCCCACGTTGATATTAGCCTCAGATCACTATTGATTGAATTGGCAGATTCTAAAGGGTTACCATTAATAATTGCAAATAAGGACGTATCGTCAGCAAATAATCGTACATTGTTATCTAGATTGTCTGAGATATCATTTATGTATATTAAGAATAGAAACGGACCGAGTATTGATCCCTGGGGAACCCCGGATTCAACTGACAAATAAGGTGATTGAAAACCTTCAAGGACAACACATTGTTTACGATTTGTTAAATAATTGTATATCCAATCACATAGGTTTAGATTAACACCATACTGACGCAGCTTATATATAATTCCAATGTGCCAGACTTTGTCGAACGCTTTAGAAATATCACAGAATACAAAGCTAAGCTCTTTCCCTTTATCTAGATTACTTATGATTATATTATATATCTCAAGAAGTTGGTTTATTGTTGAATCATTTTTTTGAAATCCTGACTGATGTTTAGATAATAAATCATATTTTTTAATAAAGTTGTACAGGTGTTTTAGGATAATTTTTTCAAAAATCTTACAAATTGTGCACGTTAAGGAAATGGGGCGATAATTTTCTGGTAATTGTGGATCACCCTTCCCTTTAAAGGCGGCTATGACATGTGAAGTTTTCCATATGTCTGGAAGTTGTTTAGTTATAAGGCACAGGTTAAATAGACGAGTTAATGGAATTACTATGGCAGGAGATATGTTTTTTAGAATTATTGGGCTGATTTCATCTGGTCCTGGTGGCTTTGAAGAGTCGAGTATTTTTAATTGATCTTTGACGTCTTGTTCAGTTACGATAAAATCATTCATTGTGATATCAGAGCGTGCATCAAAGGGAGGTAATTCATGTGAGGTATCTAATTTTGAAACAGATGTAAAGTATGAATTTAATACCGTCGCCTTATCAAGTGGATGATAATAAATTTTGCCATTGATGTTAATTGGGGTTTGATTATTACTGTTTACTTTTTCCATTTTCACAACTGATTTTACTAATTTCCACCACTGATTTGATGTGACTTTGTGATTATTTATTTTATTAGTGATTTTTGATTTAAAATCATCTTTCGCTTGACGTACGAGTGAAATTACCTCATTTCTAATTTTACGGAACTTTAACCAATGGTTTGGGTTATTTGACTTTTTGGCACGCTTATGGGCTCGGTTTCTTTGTCGAATTTTTAGGCGGATGCAGTTGTTCATAAAAGGTTTATCATTGGGTCTAATTGTGACTACTTTACTAGGAATGAATTTTGATGTGTTTTCGTCAAGGACATTTTTAAAATCTTTATATAATTTGTTATTAACACTAATTAACTATGGGTTCCTATTGCTTGTATGAGTTTACTTAACAGTTATCAGGTTTGGTATTTATAAAAGAGATTTAGCTTGTTGGTGTTGTTTTAAGAGGTTTGTAACGAGTTCAATCAGTTGATTGGCTTGTACACTAAGCTTCTTGGTTATTAGATGATAGAAAGAAGAGTAGAATAGTTAAATAAATGAAGAGTCTGATAAGGAAAATAATGGAAATAAGGAAAGGATGAGAAAGAAAAATAAATAAATAAATGGAGTTAAGAAGTTGGTATATAGGGAGAATGAAAAAACAAATAACAAAAAATGTAGAAAATAAAATAGAAGGAGGAATTAAGGAAATAAGCTTATATCTGATAAAAAAAAAAGGAAAAATAGTATCCTAACAATGAATCAAAGAGAAAAGAAGCAAAAAAAAAAATGGAAGAACAAAATAAAATAAAATAAGGTAGATAGAGAAGAAAAAAATGAGAACAGCTTATACCTTGTGAAGATATAAAAATAAAGACAACCTTAAAATTACTTATGGACTGGAGGATCTTTGCAGAATCTAGTAGTCCTGGGTTTGAGGAGTTTTTGGGAGTCTGGCTAGGCTACTTTATCTATGATAAACTCAGCAATAGCTTTGGAGCTCTGGTGCACTAGGTGTTATCAGTACGAGTACTAATTAACAACTGATGACGGAATTTGTGTGATTGGATCTGATTTTTTATTGGATTACTAGGCTTGTCATTAATTAACAATAAATGGTGTGATTAAGGTTTTGTATATTGCTACCGGAGTTTTATACTATAAAGTGTGATTTAATTAACTTTGTTTAATGTGTATTACTAAGAAAATTTTACACATTTGTCAACCAATTTAGTGTATTGCATTCAACACTTGTCTAGATCAGGAAGGTCTCTGTCTCGGCTACTACTTGGTTAGATTATATAAATATGATGGAAAACTAACTGCTACCTGAAAGGGGCACCAGCTCGTTTGGAATATACCTGCCAAACGGGGAACAGGCAATAAGCAGGAAACTGCCCAATAACTGTTCGGTGTACACTGCAGAGCTTGCCGCCATTCGTGACGCTATATCATGGATTTCCCATCAAAAGACTAGTAAGTTCGTCATTCCAAGCGACTCTATGAGCAGTCTGATTTCAATCCAAAATGACAACTCGGACTCAAGACCAGAAGTCATTTTGGAAATCAGGCAGCTGTACCAGAGGGTTTTAGAGAAGGGAAGCAAAGTAGAACTCGTGTGGATTCCATCACATGTCAACATTAGAGGAAACGAGGAGGCAGATCGACTCGCCAATGAAGGTCTCAAGGACACAGCACCACTCCGCACCATAGACTACAGCACCACGGAAATCTACAGTATGGTCAAAAGACAGGTCAATTCAATCTGGGAATTAAATCTCGTTGAACTTGACACATACAGATTCCGGCTGGATGACAAGATCTACACAAAGACAACACTCAATCACCCTAGAAGAGATATTTGTAGACTTATATCGAAGCTAAGGGTGAAAGAGCGGCTGCGAGACTACAAACACCAAGTCATCATCTGTGAGTGCGGAGAAGAATGTACCGCCAACCATGTCCTGGTAGACTGCGAGGTATACGAGGAGGAGAGTAGGGAACTAGTGAGAACAATGGAGACCAACAACATACCATTCAACACTAAGAACCTACTCTTCCCGAGACCAGATCTGAAACTGCAAATCTTCGAACAAATCCACGCCCTAATGGACACAGTTGGACTAAGTAGAATAGTGAAGTAAGAGGGGGTCACGGTTAGACGGGCCCGGCATCTAAACACTAAACTACATAGGGGATTTATACCAAACTGGCAGGATAGTGGAGTAAGGGGGAGTCACGATCAGACGGACTCGGCATCTAAACACTATTCCACCAAAAACAGACACCAAACCTACAGAGTGGGATAGTGGAGTAAGGGGAGGTCACGATAAGACGGGCCTAGCACCTAAACACAAACCCCACAAAGATGACATCTACCAAACTAGCAGGATATTAAAACTGATACCAAACCCAGAGAGTGGGATAGTGGAGTAAGGGGAGGCCACGATAATACGGGTCTGGCACCTAAACACTAACCCCAAACGATGACATCTACCAATCCAGAAGCAGACGATATCATCTACCAAACGATATGTTTTATATTAAATAAAGGGAAGAACTTCCCACTAAACCAAATCCATGGCCTAAGGCGAAATGGAAAGATTGCAAAATCATATTCTAAAAAACAGGAATCAGCTTCGGCTCTCCTATGTCTTGTCTGCGATATCACTTATGTGGAAGCAGACGTTAAACACCAAGAACGAACGGACGAACTGCTCACATCATTCTTCTTGAAACTTGGTTCAAGATCCCTGCGCCAATTTGTCTGTTTGAAAGAAGAGGGTCTACAAGAACCACCTTGCCATTGATTGTGATGTGTGTGGAGGATGGCAACACAGAAAATGTAATGCAGGTATGTTACATTTGCTAGTCTTATTTTTGGTTTTAAAACACGGGGGATCATATTGACATAATTATTTAGACACACGTGATATTAGGAAACACTTTGCATTTCAGACTAGATCAATAATATATCCAACTAGAGAGAAAATGGCCAGAAGATCAACCGCTGCTGCTAGACTTTTTATGATTATGTGAAGTACACTTGGTTAGAATCAAGAATATGGACAGTTGAATCCTGGTCAGTGTTTGGTAGAAGTTTTAGGACAAATAATGATGTAGAGGGGTGGCATGGCAAACTAAACAAAAGGGCAAAGAAGGGATGTTTACCATTTTATTTGTTGATTACACTTTTATACCAGGAAGCGGATGAAATACCAAACCAATTAAAATTAGTTAAGGAGGGAAAGCTACGTAGATACCAGACAACAAAAACTAGAAAAACAGAGGGAAAAATAATGGAATTGTGGAGAAAATATTGTGAAAATGAAATTACCACAAGTCGTCTATTGAACAAAGCCGCGCATATATATGGTCCAACTGTTAACTAAATCATAGCTTGTAAATAATTATTATTATTATTTTTTTTATGATTACATTGTTATAGGTCAGGTTTTGAAATAGATGTGTTTATTTTTTTCAATTTTTATATGAAATATTTTGAAATGTGTATTAATAAAATATGTATTTTACCGTTTTTTATATGAAATAATTTTGAATATGTGTATGTTTTAATAAAATATTGGTTTGTAAAGGAATTGAATCGCCACCAAATGTCTCGTTATATGAAATAAAATTATATTTACTAATTAAAATATTATACAAAGAACAATTTGTCATTTTTTCAACTTCACTCATTACAAAATATCGTTGCAGTAATTATACTAATATGAGGCTATTTTATATTGGGTTACAATTTGATAATACAGGGTAGTATTTATTGTCATGCAAACATATACTATTCAAAAAAAGTAGGGGATATTTGATTTTTAAGTGTTATTAAAGTCACCTAATGAAACTGACGAAGAAACAAATGACAAAATGAAATGAAGTTCACATTCATCGATTTATTCCAAATGATCGTTAGACTAAGTAAGGCACAGACTGACCATTATAAGGGTAAAATGATACCCGGGGTCAAACAGCAAAGTTACCACAGCATCACAACCAAGTCAGTAACGGGTAAATCCTCCTCTGTTTGCCAAACAAGCATTGATCCGACGTAGCATACTCCTAATGAGACGTCTAAGGTCATTTTGGTCCAGATTGTCCCATTCCTGTTGCAACGCAGCAGCAAGTTCTTGGACATTGGCAGGACGTTGACGTAACCTCTGTCCAAGCATGTCCCAGACATGCTCGATGGGGGAGAGGTCGGGACTCAGTGCTGGCCAAGGTAATGTGGTGATGTTCTGTTGTTGGAGGTAACCTGTAACGATCCAAGCCCTGTGACATCTTGCGTTGTCATCCTGGAAGATGAAACGGCGGCCATGACGTCGTGCGAACGGCACAACATGGACTGCCAAGATGTTGTCCCGGTAGTACTGGCCTGTAACACGCCCTGCAACAACATGTAAAGCCGTTCTTCCAGCAACAGTGATGCCTCCCCACACCATAACAGAACCACCCCCAAATCGATCATGTCTGATGACGTTAACGTCTTGGAAGCGCTCGTTTCGACGACGCAACACCCTCCTACGTCTGTCCAAAAAATCAACAGTGAACCTTGACTCATCTGAAAACATCACATTGCTCCAGCGTCGATTATCCCAGTGTTGACGATCCCTACACCAACGACGTCTTGCCTGAATGTGATGATCTCTCAAACAAGGGATCACGCGAGGACGTCGGGCGCGAAGGTGACCCCTATGCAGTCGATTCCGAATCGTCTGGCCACTCACTCTCACACCAGTGTCTGTTTGAAGACGAGCGCTGATCTGATTTGCTGTGATGACACGATTTCTCAAGGCCAAGGTACGGATAAATCGATCCTGGGCTTGAGTTGTCGCCCTTGGTCGACCTGAGCGTGGTCTGTCCTGTACAGATTGTGTATCACGGTATCTGGACCATAGCCTGCTTATGACAGACTGAGAAACATTCATCGTCCGCGTCACAACCGCCTGTGTTGTGCCGATCTTTAGCATGCCAAGGGCACGTAACCTTTCATTTTGGGTAAGCCGACGCATATCAAAATTTGTTTTCTGGTCACTAAAACAATTAAACTGATGTTTCCACCCTGGAATTCAATGCCACAATGACTGTAACATTCAAAGTCAGAGTCGTGCAAATCTTGGGTTGGACCCCCATGATGATCCCAAGCATCACCTGCATTCCATGCGGTAGCTATTGGTGCGTTTGGGCGTCACATGTAACTGGAAATGTTTCTTCTGTTAGGTTCTATAGTGACTTTTTTCGTAGTCATTTGCATATTTTAGTATTATGCCCCCAAAATCAAATATCCCCTACTTTTTTTGAATAGTTTGCCTGTAAAAGAGTCAATTATTATTCGATTTTCATAAAAGTGACACCATTTGATGTGTAATGTCAATTTTAACTAGGTCAAACCAATTTAACATTTTCAATATCACCGGAAATGACGTAATTTGGGCAAAAATTGTATTTATAGCCTTCGAAACCAGTAATTTATTCCAATGAGTCATATTTGTTATTTGTTTAAAATTATGATATTTGATTCAAATCAACTAATACAATGAACCCTTACGATCATATAGATATCACAAAATGGTTTCTAACTTGTTCAGTTGCGGAGAAATAGGCAATTTTCAACAGGTCACTTTTTAAGGATTTTTGTCAATAAAAGTGTCAATTATTATTCGATTTTCATGAAATTTTCACTGTGTGATACATAATGCCATTTACGATTTCATACAAGTAATTTAAGATTTTCATTATCACCGGAAGTAACGTCATTTGGGCAAAAACTGTATTTTTAGCCTTCAAAACAGATATTTTATTCAAATGAATCAGATTTGTAATGTTTTTAAAATTATGATATTTGATTCCAATCAACAAATAGAATGAACTCATTCGATCATACAGATACCTCAAAATGGTTTGTAACTTGTACGGTTGCAGAGAAATAGGCGATTTTCTACAAGTCATTTTTCAAGGTTTTTGGTCTATAAAGGTGGCAATTATTATAGGATTTACATAAAATTTTCACCATGTGATGATGCTATTTCTGATTTCATAAACCAATTTAACATTTTCATTATCACCGGAAGTAATGTAATTTTGACATGATCACTGACATGTAGCAAATGAATTGATTGCTGGATTTGGTTGTTTCTGCGTCCATTTTATTTCATGTGTGCAATGCTTATGTGGAAACCTGTTTAACGGTTTCATTGGTACCGGAAGTGACATAAGTTCAAGGGTAAAGTAGCACCGGTGAAACCCGTCATTACTGCTTCGCAGTTCTAGTTATTTTTTTTATTGTAAAATTTGTAATCACGATACATGTTTGTTGATAATAATGGTAAACTGAGTTAAATCATCAACAAATATTAGCTAGGTTGTATGATTTAACCATATAAATCAATTTTGAAAAGTTTCTACACATATTGAACTGTTTTATTATATATTTTGTATTTGTTAAGATTTTATTAAATGAAAATAGGTTGATTAATTTATTAGTATGTATTTACCATTTCATAGTTTTAATGCAATTGTATGTTTCCTTTATTCATTAATTGCATTATATTATTAATCATAACATCGTGTCTCACACAAAGCATAAAACAACCTGTGGGTTGCACATGATGATAGTACCTCGCTGGGACGAAGTCGGGGGGCGCTCTGTAATCACTAGTTCGAACGCTGGTTGTTTAGTAATTGGGTTTATTGTCGATTCAACTCATGTAAACAATACAGGACGGCTTACAAAATAGTCTACAACAAAGTTTACATCTACAACACAGTAAACAACACAGGTTAAAACAATATACGGACGTCAGGCGCCCACCATCGTGCATAACCGCATGGCTTCTATCTAAACAATAATAATCAGTTACTATGACAATAATACAGATAATTCAACCGGGCACATGGATGCGGCGCTCATCGGCAGCATTCAGCGTTCTTCGTCTTATGGGCAGGGTTCATGGTTTCTAGTGTAATGGTGAATACGGAATTCACAAATTACAGTTCACGGACATGAGCCTACTAAAATTACTATTTACAACCGATTCGACTTCGCACATTGTCCTTAACTGCTCATCTGTTTGAGAGGTTCTGAGAAACTGTTCATTTAATAAGGATTGGAGAACTTTTCTAACAGTTCTGATTTGGCGCTCCCACACGCCTCCATGGTGTGATGCCGCTGGTGGGTTAAAATGCCATTTAAATCCACACTTAATTCCGAAGTTGTTTAGTTCAGTCAAATTTAAGCCCTTGATTGATGATCTCAATTCGTTGTTCGCACCAACGAGATTTGTTCTGTTATCGGAATATAAATCACATATTGGTCCACGGCGTGCTATGAAACGACACAAGGCACCAATGCAGGAAGTTGTATCTAACGAATCGCCTATCTCAATATGGATAGCACGAGAAGACATGCAGGTAAATAAAATACCGTATCTTTTCTTAAGGGATCTGCCACATTTCACTTGAAATGGTCCGAAATAATCTAGTCCAACTCTTGTAAATGCTGGCTCATCTGGTTTGACGCGAAGGATGGCAAATCTGACATTTTCTGCTCCCCTTGGCGCTTCTGATACTTTCTACAAAGTACACAGTTTCTGACTAATTTCTTGATTAAAACACCGCCTTTCACAATCCAAAACTTTTGACGAAGATCAGCAAGGGTGTGGTTTCTTCCTTGGTGACCTACTTTTGAATGTGAATGTCTAACTATCAATAAAGTCACGTGCGCGTCTTTTGGCAAAATAATCGGGTGTTTCGCATTATGTGGTATCACAGCATTACAGAGTCTAACGCCTACTTTCATAAGCCCTTCATTAATTATTATATCTAAATTTGCAATATTACTGTTACTCTTGACTATTTCACGATTCCTTAAGGCTCTCATTTCATTTGGAAATGACTTTCTTGTACAAATTTCAAAATCACTGTTTCAGAAGTGTCCACTTCATCTACACTTTTAAAAATTTTTCTTCTTTAAAGAATCTGGAACTTCTAGATTTTTCGATCTAAGGCGAAGTATTTGTTTAAGACGGATCCACCACGAAATAGATCGCTTTAGTCTTAACCAGTCTGAATAATAAGAAAGGAGTTTATTTACAGTTTCTGCTGACTTATCAGGTTTCACAAAGTTTACAACTATTTCATTAGTGTCATCTGCTTTTATCGAAAGGTTTTCCGGCCAATCAGTGATCGGGCGATTCAGGAACTCGGGGGCTTTCAACCAGTTTCTAGTCACTAATTCACGAACACTAAGACTTCTTGATGCATGATCAGCTGGGTTTTGAGCAGCCGGAATGTAGCGCCACTGATCATCAGTCGAACCATCATGTATAATCGCGAGTCTATTTGCAACGAACACTTGATGTCTGGTTGTCTCGTTTCTGATGTACTTAAGAACTGTTTGACTATCAGTCCAGAAGAAACACTTGTTTATTGGAATGGAAAGTTCTCGTTGCAGCATGTTGTTGACCCTCACTATTGTTGTTGCTGCAGAAAGTTCAAGTTTTACTATCGTATGTAGTTTGATCGGGGCCACCCTGGATCTGCCAATCAAGAATGATGTATGAATTACACCGGCTTCATTTTCTAGTCGTAAATAAGTCACTGATCCATATCCGAGCTGGCTCGCGTCAGCAATATGATGTAACTGTGTGCTAACAACAGCTCCAAAATCCTTAGGTTTAATACATCTTGAAAGTTTCAGTTTCTATATTCTTCAAATCATCAATCCACTTATTCCATTCGCGACAATGATGAAGAGGAATGGGCTCATCCCAAGAAAGCTTCTCTCTGCATAATGCTTGTAGAATAATCTTGGCTTTCAGGATGAAAGGAGCAGCGATTCCAAAAGGGTTGTACACCGAGCTCATGATGGACAAAATATTGCGCTTTGTCGCTTTAGAATTCAAATTACTCATGTTGACACTAAATTCTATCATATCAGTTTCAACAGACCACTGTACGCCAAGAGCACGTTTAACAGGAAGACTGTCAGTATCGAAATCTAGATTCTTAAATCCTTCTTCTCTCTTTTCTAATGGAACGGTCTGAAGTAATTCTTTACTATTACTGATCCACTTAGTAAGGTTAAATCCGGCCTTTGACAGAATTTCGCAAAGTTCTTTTACATATTTACACTCTCTGTTACACAGGGTTCCCGCGGCTTCGTCAAACATTGGTACACAACCCTCAGACTATATACGTATTATGCCAGACCACTTTGTGTTTTGAAACCCACTTTGTGTTGTGTTTACCGCACATGATTGCCAGAGTGGTAGCAGGAGAAACAAGGAATCAATTCAACACGGCCTAATCTAGCATCAAGACTACAAAAGTTAACTTTCACAATGTTCACTTCCACTTCTTTTATCTTGTTAAATCCATAGAACAGCCACCCAAGAGGCGACTTTATTCCATAGGGTTCACCTAATTGACCTGTTGCAAGTTCTAAGGGTATGGTCGCAGCTGGCACGTTAATTCCAATCATGATGGAAACTTTAGGGATCTGAATTTCACGAACATCAGGAACAGAAATTCCATGAAAATGTTGATATTTGTCTATGTCATTCTGAGAAGGGGCATCAGACGCAGTAACAGGCATCTTGTAAAGCAGGTAAGGTGACAGCAAGTCAATAAAATGAGTACCATTCAAGTCTCCGATTTGTAACACATCGGTCACATTTTCAGTCTTAACAGCTTGTTCACTGTTCAAAGTTTTCACGTTAAGGGTCACAGGTCTACACCAAACTTTCAAAGCGGTTGTGATATCTGGTGTCTCGAATTCTGCACTAGAACCATTATCAACAAATGCGTAAGTTGTCACGCTATTGCCGGTTATCTTGGATCTTATACGTACAGGTGTAACAGTCATTAGTGGATCACCATTAGAGGCAATTTCTGCACCACTGGTACTACATGTTACTGTCAAAGAACAACTGGAAGTCACATTAGCCTTCAGTAGGGTATCATCATTTATGTTCTGTTGATGTCTTCTTTGATCATGGAGAATTGTGGGATGGGATCTCTGACACTTTGTGCATCTTGCAGATTCAGGAAATATACAGTTCTGTTTCCTATGCCCACTGTTCAAGCATAAAAAACAAAGTCCAGCTTTAAAACAAAAAGACGATCTTTCTTCTGGTGATAAGGCACCAAATCTACGACATTCTAACAGGAAGTGCTTGCTTTCTCGACCACAGTAAGTACAAGGTGGTTTCTTGGCTAAATTCTCAGGTTTAGTATTCTGGGTACCGGAACTATTCTCCCTTGTCACAGAAGCCAGAACTCGTTTAGGTCGAACCGAGTGAGTAGGATAGCTTCTCTGGGCTAATTGTGTATCGGCGCGACGTTGGTATCCAAGACCTGCCACGCGTGGGTCATTCTCATTTCTGGACAAGTGACCAACAAACGACTCAAAATCTTCCAATGTTGGAGAGCGGTTATCAACTTCACGTAACCTTCCAACAGTATTAATCCAGCTTTGTTGCCAGGACAATGGTAACTTTAACGCCAGTAATTTCAAATACTCAAAACTGTCCATGCTTTCCATTTCCAGGTTTCCAATCTTCGCATTACAGTAGTTGAGGATGAACACAGCAAATTTTCTTATGGCGAGTTTGTCACCTACATTTATCTTGGGCCACTCTTCAGCCTTACTTCGGTATGCAGCTGCCAATATTGGGGCTTGTCCATACTCTCGCTTCAATAACATCCAGGCGCGATCATAACCGTGTTCTGGTGGGTCAATGAGTGGACATTGCTTGATTAATTCACGAGCTTCACCTTTATCAAATATTCTAATTTTCTGGCATGATCACTGGTTTTACTTTCAATGACATACTTAAAAGTTATCACGAATGTATTAAATGACAAAATATCTGTTCCATCAAATATCTCAATGTCAGTTGAAGGCAGGGCTCGACACTGCCGGCAGCCTCGGCGTCCATGGCCTTCGAATTTTAGAATTTGGCCGCAGATTCGTGGCCGATTTTTAACTATTCACGGCCATGTATGGTCGCCGATTAGTGCTGGGTATCGAGAGTTATTTTTACTATCGATAATCAGTATCGAAACAATCTTATTTTCACGGTCGTAATGAAGACTGGATTACGTATTTTAAAGTCAAACCATACGATGTTGTGATACTCTGATAGATGTTTTTTGTTCGTCTAATTAATAATAAACTGTCTCATATTACGTATAAATTGTTCTTTATTTTTAAATAATGTAGCCTTGGTTCTGAATGACGAAATACCATTGATATTTGATAGGCCTATGTATGTGCAGGAACCAAAATAAAATGTGCACGAGTCGATTCAAAACATTGCGTACATGAGCGCGACAAATACCAACATGGTGGACAAAGAAAATGTAATAGCCTAAAGAGCTTGTTATCACGAATTCGTAAATTGTTTATTATTATTAAAAAAATACAGCCTTGATTCCGAAAGAAGAAATACAAACGTTTTTGTCATCCATCATTGCTATGTAAAATTTTATAATGAGCAGACGAATTCTGAAAGGGGAAAAACTCTGAATTATTTACACATCCGGGTATCTCCAATTTAGCGAATTCCATGATATGGCAATTATTGTTTCAAACTAAAGTATTGTTTAAATGTGCGTGAATTAATTTTAACATTTTTTTTAAAAAGCTAAATTGAGATTGAGACTTTGAAGTAAATATAAAGTGACTGATGTAGGCTATTGACATTGTATTATATACAAAGGGTTAAGTCACAGAAAACATTGAGTCGACTCCTAGTCCTAGTCACGCACGAAAAATAGACGAAGAGAACGATACCGGTACTCGATAGTGCTTTTTGGCATATCTTATCGATACTATCGCTATTTTACCCAGCTCTACCGATGATATAGCAATACTTTCAACTCTCAATATGGCTACATGCCCATTTTTTAAATATTTTTTAGAATAAAAAAATTGTACTAACAACGGTACGATAACTGTAAGGATGCATTATTTTTGTGAAAGTAATAAAAATATTGTTGGTGATGTGATAGGCAAGCCTGTAACAACATTTTGACTGAAAAACAAGATCTACAATAAACAGATTTACATATGATCGACATATTAAAACCTTCATATTTCATGACATAAAAATTGGCCTTGGATTTTCAATTTTGGATCAAGGTTGCACTTTGGCCTATCGTTTGGAGCCCTGGTTGAAGGCAAGGAGAATTCTCTTTGGTTCTCGATCAGCTTATTTAGAATCGCCACCATAGACGAGTCTTCACCTCTTGAAGTATTAACGGGCATGTATTGCACGTGATCAGACCGAGGGGGTGGGCCTGGGTTCACTGGTTCTACAATGTCACTTGTAGCATTCACAAAATTAGGCTGGCTAGGAATACGAAATGTTTCTGGATCATTCACACGATTCTCTAAATTAGTGTTCTTGATAGGAGTTAATCTTGGCATGCTTCTTTCAGTTTCAGAAAACACGGAATCATGATCACTAACAACTGGTTTCTGTTTTAAACGACGATTCAATTCTCTTGCAGCCTGAAGTTTTGACTTTAAAATTAATTCTTCTTCCTTTCGTTCTAAATCAGCTTCTTGGGCCTTTAATTCTAACTTTCTTCATAAGAAATCAGCCTTTTCTGTTGCTCGACGAATTTCTAATTTGGCAGCTTCTAATTCTAGTCTTCCTTTTATATCTTGTTTCCGTTCTTCAATTCTGGTTCTATCTTCCAGGGTTTCTAGCATGCACCGGATTTCAATTTCATCTTTAAGACTTTGAACAAAACTATCTTTATGGTTTTCTGTCGATGCTTCATGATTAGCTGTGTTATCTACAGGAATCACGTTATCAGCGTCATTCTGTTCTACATTGTTTTCTTGTTGCTCACCAACTGGATTGGGGGCATGTTCATTTTCATTTACAGCAACACCGGCCCCGTTTGGGGGAGTATCGCCATTATGACCCGTCTCGTCTTCCATAATTACAATCGCCACGATTCTGTCAATGAACGGGCGATTGGTAACATTCTCACTAGTTCTATCCAAAGTCACATCTCTGCACTGCACACAAATGACAGTAGGCAAATATACAATAAAACCTTCATGACATTCTAAAATTCTCAATTCTACTCACGAGTCCTTATGTTTTCACTAATGTGGGTTGCACATGATGATAGTACCTCGCCGGGACGAAGTCGGGGGGCGCTCTGTCAATCATCACTAGTTCGAACGCTGGTTGTTTAGTAATTGGGTTTATTATCGATTCAACTCATGTAAACAATACATGACGACTTACAAAATAGTCTACAACAAAGTTTACATCTACAACACAGTAAACAACACTGGTGAAAACAACATACGGACGTCGTGCAGGCGGCACAATACTGGATCTTCAATGAGTCACGTTCTATTTTTCACTCGGCAACCCGGCATATCTCTGCAGATTCCACTCGGCCAACTTCGGTTACTCCTCTACACCAAACCATGTTTCCAAACAGAGTTATCTTTCCGTGACCCGCAAATTATATTTTTAACAATGAGTTGAATTCTATTTTTCACTCGGCAAACTTCGACAGATTCCGGAAAACCTCGGCAGAGCTATATATATATAGAAACTATAATATAGCCAAAGAAATATATACTGACAGTATATATTTCAAAGATATAACTCTACGACTTGTCACTTGATCCTTGATACATTTTCCAAACTGAGTTATCTTCTCGAGACAATAGGCCTATCGTATGATTTCCCTACCGATCGCCGCCATTTGGAACAACGACACTGCCGTCACTTGACGTAAGGCTTAGCTTCTACCTACTTTTACGAAATTTCTTGATTTCTTGATCATTTTAAATAAAAGCAATTAAGCGGTTATGGCTGAACTTTGTCTATTCGGTCATTCTTTTATTCATCGTTTATCCCATAGGATTGGTAATAGACTACCACGTCATTTGGGGGGTGGGGGACGGATCCATCGTGTTTGGCGTAGCGGAGGGACGTCACTATATTTAAGACAGGATGTAGGAAAGATTCCTGTTAGTGTTGATGTTGTTTTCGTTCAGACTGGGGGTAATGACATAGGTCTACACAATCAACAGGCTGTTCGCATTGTTAACGACATAATTAACTTAGTTAATTTGATTCGTCAGCAATGCCCATGGGCTGTTATTGTTGTGGGCAATTTGTTTGCTCGCCTCAAACCTCGTGGTCTGAGTGATAAGCAGTACAACGAAGTTAAGAATTCGGTGAACAACCTGCTCCGCCACAGGTTGTCATTTTTATATCGAGTGCTTTTTTGGAATTCCAGTCGGAAGACGAGGTATAGGGCATTGCACTTCGATCGTTGGGGAGTTCACCTTAATGCTGCAGGCAATCGTCTTTTTGCCAATTCGATTCGTGCAGCATTTATAATGGCTCTTTCCCTGTTCAACGAGTGAACTGTTCACTTATTATTATTAATTCTATCGTTGTCCATTTTCTTGGTGGGAGCATTATGGTTTAGTAATGCACCACAATGAAGGCTACCGGTAGCCTTCAAATCTTAAAGTTAAACCTTAGTAAAGTGACTCAGGTGTTTGACATGTAAGTTTACATTTTTTTTTTAATGAATATTATAACTTGACCTTGTAAACAAATAAAGATATCATGTGATCTTTTCTGTATTAAATTTATATGCATTATTTAAATTTGTAAAATAAAGAAGAAGCCAGTTAAATTTCAATAATTTATATTAAACATACAGTATGCAAGAGCAAAATCTGCCTATTGTATTCGTAGGTCTTTCTTTTAAACTTTAGGCCTTAAATGTTATAAAAACTATTAATTACTAAATTAGACATTAATTAACTTATCCAGACCATAATCTATTAATCAGCTCTCATGCAATGTCAATGATAGCTTCTCTCTGTTCTACTGGGATGTCCATTTTCGTTCAAATTACTTTTTAACTACACTTTTTTTGTAAGTTAGGATGTGACTAGGCTAATGAAGATGGATGTTAGAATGGTTTTAAGTCATTTCAATACTTGTTTGGAAAATAAAATGTAGAAATGATTTAATTATTGTACTCATTGAAGTCATAGAAATGTAGGGTAGAATTTGAGCAAAGTTATGACTTACATTGAAATTTCCCTGATTGCAGGTGATATTGACATTCGGGTTTGCGTTATACTCACACTCACATGTATGGAAAGGATATCTTGACATAATTACTTGCATTACATGTATTTAAAATGATTTTGAAGCTTTTCCAGTGACGTTTATTTATTAAATAATCACATGAGAACATTTAGAGTTGATTAAGCATTGACACTTTGGATAATTCTGGAATGGATTGATCAATTAAAAATAAGTTGAAGAGGTAGTAGTAAAAAGGATATACATTAACAATTTAAAGTCCCACTGTCAATATTTGAAAACAAAAATCTACATTCAAATCTTATCTGGAACAGTTCATTGTGTTACAAGCCATTTGTTCTTAATAGATAGCCGAATTTCTTTTAAATGTTGTAATACTACTAGGGTGATTTGATGATATTCATCGTTAGTTGGCAATTGGTGTGCATGAAAGTATTCTAAAATTGCTTCCAGAATATTTTTTTGAGATTCGAAAGATCACTTCATTATTTTAACTCTGGCTGACATATTTTATAGTTTTGAAATAAGCCTAAAAAGTCTGTACTTTATAAAACTTTATGAACTGGATTTTTGCTGTTTTGTAGTATACCTATCACGGTCATCATGGGCAGATATGGAAATCTTGGCAAAAACAAAATGGAGGATAATGGTCAACATCAGTTTTATCAGCCTTCGGATCGTAAAGTTCAAGGTTTCTATATTTTACAACATTCATGTTTTGTCAACAATATGTTGTTGGAATGGGAGTTTTTTGACAATGATGATCGTGTATTCAGGTAAGTTGCCTTAAGGCCTAGTCTGGTCTCCCGGCCATAATCTTAAGGCCTAGTCTTGTGTCTTCCGGTCTCAACTGTAAGGCTTAGTCTTGTATCTTCTGGCCTCAACTGTAAGGCCTAGTCTTGTGTCTCTTAAGACCTAGTCTTGAATCTCTTAAGACCTACTGTAGTCTTGCGTCTTCCGGCCTTAACTGTAAGACCTAGGCTGTGTTTCCTGGCCTTAGCCTTCAAGCCAGAATTTCATATTTTCTATGAAAGTCAAAACATAATTATTTCTATGTCTTTTGCTCAATAGGTTATCAACTCACTATTATACGACTATGGGCATTATTTCCCACCCTTAAAAATCATTGACACAGGAAATAATAACACAATTACCTCCCTTGTTTTCCTATTGCCTCCATGCATTAGCTATCTTCAAATGTTGGAATTCGAAAATGATATTTTTGCCAATTTCGCAGCTGGCAATAGTGAATTATAGGATTAATAGGATTATTCTTTAACAAGGTAGGACTGTGTATGGATACCATCTATTTTAAGGCTTTATTTTAATAAATTTTAAAAATATAACTTAACAAATATGAAATTGTAGCTTTAAGATCTAGTCTTGTCCCATTGATCAAAATTTTGAAATGTTCAGTTTGCTTGTTACTCTTCTTTTGTTTTTAGGGGTGGTTGAGTGGTCCAAGCTCATAAGGTCTTTCATTGAGTCAAACCTCCTGGGTGTCAGTCCAAAAATGTTGGTTTGTTTTGTGTGAGTGTTAATCCCCATTTCTCTCTTTTTTTACTTTAAGATGTCAGACGAAGATACAGAAGGAAGATGTTGGAACCGAACCTGCAGTGTCTGTTAGTAGGACAGGCTCTAGAAATTTTGCAGCAGCTGATATCTTGTTTAAGCTCTACGAAACACAACCAGTCATAGAGGTAAGTTATTCTATTGAATACTTGAATTAGCTTTAGGGCTATGGATTCCTGAGCTAAATAGGGCCTACATTATATAAAGATAGGTTGCCAGGCAACTAAACATACGCCCACAGCAGCTAAATCGTCCGAGCGGTCGACAAGAGTTGTCGTATATTTGTTCTTTTGTAGGTAATTAGGGGGCATTTAATAGACAACTTCATACAGATGACATTATAATTTTCGTCGTTTGAGGGTTCACAAGGTTCTAAAAACTAAAACAAGGGCTGTAACTCAGGAAGTAATCTACAGAAATTATTGAAATTCGACAGACTTTTTCGTTTTACTAATTCAAATAATACATATCAATTTCATACAGATCGGATGATAACTTTTGTCGTTCGAACGTTCACAAGATTCAACAAAGTAGAACAAGGGCCATAACTCTAGAAGTAATTGACAGAAATTGCTGACATTCAATAGGCTTCTTCATTTCACTAATATAAATGATGCATATGAATTTCATACAGATTGGGTGATAACTTTTGTCGTTCAAGCGTTCACAAGATTCAACAATGTGAAGCAAGGGCCATAACTCTAGATGTAATTAACGGAAATTTGCTGAAACTCAATAGACTTGTTCGTTTTACTAATTTAAACGATACCTTTAAATTTCATACAGATCGGATAATAACTTTTGTCGTTAAAGCAACCACAAGGTACAACAAAGTGAAACAAGGGCCATAACTCATGGCGTAATTAAAGGATTCTTCGTTTCACTAATTTAAATCATGCATATCAATTTCAAACAGATCGGATGATAACTGTTGTCATTAGAGCGTTCACAAGATTCAACAAAGTGAAACAAGGGCCATAACTCTAGATGATTAACGGAAATTGCTGAAATTCAATAGGCTTCTTTGTTTTACTAATTTGAATCATGCATATAAATTTCATACAGATCGGTTGATAACTTTTGTCGTTTGAGCGTTCACAAGGTTCAATAACATGAAACAAGGGCCATAACTCTAGACGTAATAAACGGAAATTGCTGAAATTCAATAGGCTTCTTCGTTTCACTAATTTAAATATTGCATATAAATTTCACAAAGATCGTATGTTAACTTTTGGCATTAGAGCGTTCACAAGGTTCAACAAAGTGAAACAAGGGCCATAACTCTAGACGTAATAAACGGAAGTTATTGAAATTAAATAGGCTTCTTCATCTCACTAATGAAAACAACATATATCAATTTTAAAACAATTGGATGATAACTTTTGGCGTTAGAGCGTTCACAAGAAATTGTGGACGATGGACGGACGGACCGACGGACGTACCGACAGACGGACGGACGGGGGCGACGGCAATATACGTCCACATTTCAGTGTGGGCGTATAAAAACCAATTTAGCCAAGCATTGCATTTCTACACCCTTTCACTGAAGCAACGTTCCTGTCCCTTGAGCAGGGTTATCCTGTGACAACACCAGAAGATTGATATATGGGTGGGCTGGTCTAGTGGTCTAATGCATGCCCTTTAGATCATAAGATATGTCCTTGAATCAATTTGAGCCAAGCTTGTATGTGACAAGGAGTAGAATCTCATGTCCAGTATCGTGCATTTTTTTCCCGTTCCGTCAACATGCTGCCAATGGCTTTACAAGGGACCTTTTTTCTTGTCCAGTCCATCTTGCCCTTGCAACAAGACGAAAAAAGGGTGGAAAAACCTGAGGAACTTCCTTGGCCAGATTAAAAACAGATTCTTATCAATGAGCCAGTGTCCTACACACTGAGTCAGAACCCACCGAGCCAGCGGTTTACCCACAGAGGTGGGTCTTTACCCACTGAGACATTGTCTTACCAACTGAGCTGGTGGCTTAACCCCTGAGCCGATGGCTTATCCACAGAGCTGGCACCTCATGTACTGAGCCACCTTGGTTTTCGTTCTGCTCTTGTATTGCACATAAAAATGCCTTCCTGGCTAGGCACAGATTTGACCTTTAATTGATGAATGCCATTATTTAAAGTTAACCTAGATATCATGTCTTAGTAAATCGTTTTTCATTCCAGGTTTCTGCTTACACTAAACCTGATCAAGTTTTGATACGTTGCTTAAAGAAGCGGAGGTGTTGAAGAAAGCTGCCGAGGATGCAGGAGAAAACGTTACAGCTACTACAGCTGAAGGAACTGATTCAGAAACTGAGACCAGTGACACAGATGTTGAAATGAAGGAAGAAGTAACAGATTCACAGGCTAAGAAGAAATATCCTAGAAAACCACATTACCGTCATGCTGATAAGATTTATTTTAAAAAGCTGCCCAGGCACGACTAGACGAATTCATAAAAGTTAAAATGCTAAAAGATCTACTGTTTGGACCTGCTTTCCCTCATCATATCACACGCCAGATTAACGGCTTACTGTATAACCTCCCCGTTCCAGTTCGCTTTATAAATCATTCCACTAGAATTCAGATGTACACCATTGTAACGCAAAGTATGTCACCGATCAAAATTGTCGCATTTCTCAAAGCCAACGGTGGACAGTCTGGTCGCTTTCGTTTAGTCGACAAATCAGAACTTCCGACACATAAGCACATTTTACCAGAACTTAAAAGTAGGGAAATTTCAACTAAGATCAAATCCAAATTTTAGTAGAAATTTCAATTTTGATTGGCTAAGCACTAAAACCAATCAAATTGTTGGCTTTTTTGCTAATAAATATAAGTGCTAGTCTAATGTCTTGTCTCAATTACATCTTCAACAGTATGGTTTTGTTTCTAATTTAAAATCCAAATATTTGTCTAAAGTCTTTACCAGTTGTGTGGTTGAGTGGTCTGATGTATGCTTTAGATCATAAGGTCTGTCATTGATTCAAGTGCCATGGTTTGTGTTGAAGGTACTTCCATCCTTATTTGTTTTATTTTCGCCAGTCATGTTTGGCCGTTTTGACTGACTTGCAGTGAAATTGACCAACTGGAGAATACTAGTAGATCATAAGGTCTGTCTAAAGTTTAGACAAATATTTGGATTTTAAACTAGATTTATAAGGGGCATTTTAAAGGGGCATTGGCGCCATTGGGTAAGATTAGATAAGAGCTGACAGTTCTCGCTATAATAGTTCAACAATAAATAATAGAAACAGAAAATGCTGAAATTTCAGTCAGATTGCTTTGCTCTGAACCGAGATATAGGTGATTCAGTTTTAGGCTACAGAGCCAATTTTCTGAAAGGTAACCTTTTCTGTGGTTCAAGTATCTGATGTGAGAATCTGGGCCCTGTTTCTCGAAATCTTAACAGTGGGAATGCAGTCGACCCTACTCTTGGAAACGAAGCTAAGCCACTTCACTAAATGACAGACCTTATTATCCAACACGAATGTTGTGACCAATAACCACTTTCCTGTCTTAAGGCCTTTGAAAACAGTATTCCTCATTATTAATTTGTCCCAACTAATCATGGTTCATGAATGCGTGTTCTCGATATGTTGACACTTCTACGATGGTGGGTGACTACGAGTCATGAGTGAAATAATGTTATTTCGTTTAATCTGTTATACTAATATAGAGAAAATACAATTTACATTTTATGGATATAACTTTTATGGATATAACTGTTACAACAAATAACACATCTACACAAATTTTTAAGTTGACCTCATTTCAATCAAAGTAAATACATGTACCCGTAAGTATTGTTTATATTCGCGTTACGTTTGGTAGTGGAACCGTGACACTGACATATTGTACATCGTTGACTTCAGGGTTAGGCTTGTTGTCTACCAAAGTTAGGTTAACATCTTCCACTACACTGCAAAGTCAGTAACATCATCAAGCTAACCTTTGCTAAAAGGTTAATGTTAATAACATCCACCAATTAGTCTATACACTAAACACAAGACCTGCAGCATTCAATCTCTGTGATCTATAAATAATTAATAAAAAAACATATGAACTTACTTCAAATTTACACACTATAACTTATTACATAAACTTTATGTAGATAAGGAAAGTGAATTTTGAGATGCACTCCAATGACAAAGAGTTGATTTACATAAAAATTTACAAAAATAAGAACTGTTAATGAAAATAATAAACTGATTTACCTCAAGATAGATAATTGGAAATATTTTCTATACTTTTCTTCTGAAAAATGAAAGGGCGTAGTTTTATTATAAAACAAGGAACATGTACTACAAAAACATATAATTATTAATGTACCCCCTCGCCAACACGTACATTTGGAATTCATTTAATATAGTTAACTAAAAAAAATGTTAAAATCACAATTAATTATGATACCACAATTACAGGCTGGTAAAATCAACACAAAGTTCATACATTAGATTATAATAACCAGAATCGACTTTAAACTGATGTCTCTCACATATCAATGCCATAACTCTTGCAGTAATTATCAGATCTCGCTGAAAATCAATAGGCGTCTTGTCTCATGACCTTAAACATGCCAATTCAAAACATATTTGTTTTCATTTTCCAACTCTTGTCTTACTCTTTTTGCAATGTAAAAATCACGAAAACGTTTTATTTCTCCCAAAGTAAAATTGACATATGGCAAATCTATATAAAAGTCTTTGTCATTCTGTACAGACCCAATAATCTGATCCAAATCTTTAATTGGAGGCATGTATTTTGACTCTTCACATCTAGAGAATTTAATATTTGTTATGTTTCGTTTAATAATATAGCTTCTACATATAACAACAGGCAGAATTTTGTTAGGCAATGAGAGATTAATTCTACTAGTACTATTAGTATTTTGTAAAGCCATATTTGAGTACAATGTAACTTGCTCACCTGTTTTAATTTCCTTAGATTATACTGAATACCGTGGCGTACTGGAAAGGTCTTTCAAACCAATTTACGCTGAACAATCTAACACAGTACAGTAGTATAGTATTGTATGGTACCTTCTTCCACCAATCCAAGTGAAAAATCAAAACCACTATTGATGAACACTGAAATAGAAACATGTAACTACCCTAAATTCACATATTAGATAGTAAAAGCTTAATTGATTCTATTAGTTAAGTATAATATTTGAAATTAGATCTATAATATATAATTATGATTTTAATAAATCTTAGCTGACAATAACGTGCGGATTTCATTCAGTTTTAAAATTGGTACTATAGGGCCTAGCCAGTATAGCGATTCTGAAGGGAAAATACCGCTTATAGTCCATGTGACAGACAGATTTTCATTACCAATTTGATGAATAAATTTAACCATGATTTTCAGTTAGCCTTAGGTCTAAAGTGTCCAAAATTGGTTGATGGACATCCGGGTCACTTTGCCAAATGTGAGTTTGGCGGCCATCTTTAAAAATGGCCGCCATTTTTTAATTTGAAATAGTGCAAGTCAGGGAAACCTCCACAACTCCTCAACAGGTTCACCTATGGATATGTAAAATGGCTCAAAATGTTCATAATACAATTCTAAATCTGCTGGTATATGACTCATGTTGTTTAGGAAATGCTTTCGGTTTCAAAATAAAAGACTAATCTGAAAACAGCAATATTTTCGGGTTTTTTTTCATGATGTCTGTTCATGAGTTTACTAAAAAAATCTTGTTCAGACCCATATAAGCCAAATTATCTATTTGGTCAACTAAAGTGATTTACTAGATATCAGAAACATTGATCATAAAAAAATAATCTCTAATATGAGTGTCCAAAATCCAAGATGGCATAATATCAAAATGGCCAATTTGTCAGTTAATAGTTATTTCACAGTTTGATATTACATGTAATATCCAATTGAAAGGGATTACTGACCTTAAAATTAACCAAAACACAGAGTGTTTAATAAAATCCAAGATGGTGAATATTCATAATGGCGGCCAGAATTTCCGTAAAATGATCGATTTTCTGTTTAATGTAGCTTGTAATATGTCTTTTTAAGCAAATAACACACTATTTGTGGATAACAATTACTATAGTTTATTTCACTGTGACGTTTCAACAAGATTTTACATGTCGTTATCATGTTTTTACTGTTATGGCCTATTGCTCGTGGTTCATTATACCGCTTGAATAATTGTTTGATCTTTTGTTCTTGTGCTTATCTATACCAATTACAGTTTATACCTGTATATGTGCATTTGATTATCTAACGGCTTGGGACATTACAATGCCCATACTAGCTGACTTTGCATCCCTTTGGAGGGTCAGCACCGCTCTTGTATATATATAGCCATATTCTTTTCATTTTATTGCCCCCCCCCCCCCCGCCTTTCGAAGAAAGCAGATGACTATTAAAATGGGTTCGTCTGTCCGTCCGTCACACTTTTTGGGACACAATAAGTCTCTTTCTAATTGAGCAAGAATGTTCAAACTTGGTGTAGGTGTTTATTAGGTCAATGCCTTGATGGAGTTCGAAGATGAGAATTTTTTGCTTAGGGTAAGCAGAAATACGCAATTTGATTGGTTGATGCTTTGGGACACGATAGTACTTTAGTTCTAATTAAGTGAGAGTGATAAAACTTGGTGTATAGTTTCATTACATCAATACCTTGACTAAGTGCGATAATGAGAGTTTTCTGCTCAGGGTAAGCAGAACAATAAGCAATTTGATTGGCCGAGACTTTAGAACACAATAACTCTCATTCTAATTGAGGTAGAATGTTCAAACTGGGTGTAGGCGTTCATTAAATGAATGCCTTGATGGAGTTCGATGATGAACATTGTCTGTTTATGGTAAGCAGAGATAAGCTATCTGATTGGTTGATGCTTTGGGGCATGATAACTTTGGTTATAATGAAGTGAGGGCGATATTAGCTTGACTAAGTTCGATCGTGAGAATTTTCTGCTTAGGCTAAAGAGCGATAAGCAATTTGATTGGTCAGGACTTTGGAACGCAATAACTCTGCTTTTAATTAAGGTAGAATGCTGAAACTTGATGTAAATGTTCATTAGCTAAATGTCTTGACTCAGTTCAGTAATTAACATTTCGGGCTAAAGCTAAGCAGAGCTAAGCAATTTCAATGATCGATGCTTTGGGACAAGATAACTTTGATTCTATCTGATAGAGAGTGATGAAACTTAGTGTATAGTTGATAATCAGTTTGATTGCTCGATACTTTTAAAAAAAATAAATGTGCGATTAATTAATATGGGTCATCTATTTATTTAGGGATTTCGACGGGGTCATCAGCCTCACTGTTGGCTTGTTTATTAATGTTATATGCTTGGTAAGGACTTGTGAAATCTTATTGAAACGTCGCAGTGAATTAAACTATAGAATTTGTTATCCATAAATAGTGTGTTATTTGATTATGCTTCAATTACTAAATGCCTGACCCCATGACCCACCTACAATGCCCAACTAGTCTTATGCGGGACATATTGTGATCAATGGCCAACTGATAGCAGGGGCGGATTGGGCCATCGGGCGATCGCCCGATCGGACAAAAAAATGAAAAAAATAATTTTGTCCAATTCGTCTAAAAAAACCTTTTTCTGCTGAACATTATATGGTGGGGGGGGGGGTATTGGACCGGCCATGGAACTACGATGATGTGGCCGGTGTCTTTAACGGGCTGCCACGCCATCACTGGAGTCTGGAATGGGCTGGTATAATAGACTTTCTGGGCCGGGTGTGCTGGGTGTGTGCCGGAATTCGGAATCCTGCAATGGGGATTCCGAATTCCATCACAGGAGGAATCAACTAGCGCTCCCGGCAACAAAAATGGGACATTTTACAATGAAAATATTCCTACTTATTCAATATTCCTAACTGGTTAATCAAATGGTCAAAATTTTCTCAACTAGTCCCATTTTTAAACCAGTTAAATTCTCTTGACTCTTGACGATACAATGATAATACGTTAATTAATAATATGACGATATGATAATTTCACAGGTTGATTGGTGTAAATTACTTGTAGGTCGGGGTTTTGGCCTAAATTAATCGATTTATGAGATATATTATTTGACAAAGATTATAATCACATATGCCACCAAATCGCATATTTGGGGTTCATTAAAAGGGGTAGCTCCGACAAGGGAGCCCGGACCGGTTCCCGGCCCCAATCCGCCCCTGACTGAAAGTGTACCACTATATTTATGCCTGATCTTGCTTGACCCATTATCCACCTAGCTAGAGTGTCAACAATTTTAATTTAATGCGTAACCTACAGTTCCCAACAATTTTTATGCATGGTCTAGTCTGACCCACCTAGCAATTTTTGTGTGTGGCTTAGGGTTTTTTCGGTAATTAGTGTTGTTTTTTTCGTTATTTATTGATTTTTCGATATTTGGGTTTTTTCGGATTTTTTCGGTAATTAGTATCAAAAAAGTTTTTTCGGTATTTTGTCTGCATCTTTCGGTACTTTTCAGATTTTTATCTCGGAACTTTTCGCATTTTTTCGTTATATGGTACAACCGAACCGGTTTTTCATCAAAGACTCTATGCCTGGCAACTTTTGTGGTATAGTCTAGATAACGTATCCACAGATCCATTTCACAACAAGTTGAAAGTTTAAAAAGAATCGTTGCGAAGATAATTTGAAATGCATTAACGACTAGGCATCACAAAAGTAATGTCGACCAATTTCTTCTTTCGCTTTAGGCAGGCCTATGATATTAAAAGGATATCATCATTGTCGCTGCCGAGATCTCCTGTTTCTTCTTGTACTTTGGCTAGTATCCATTGCTGAAGAAAAACAGTAGTTTCGATTGTCACAGTAATTCCAATGAGGTGGATGGTTGTGACATTAACAAAGAGGAAATAGTGAGCCATGCTTTTGGGTAAATGTATTTCAAATTATCTCTGTAATTATCATTTTTAAACTAAGAACTTGTTGTGAAATACATTTTACACTTTACACTTACACAACTGACAAATATGAATCCATGATACCATCTGGCTAGATTCTAGATGATACCACAAAAGGTTGCCAGACTCTTCAAAGTAAAAATCTATCATATTACCATTTGTGGACCAGAAATAAAATGCAATGTGGGTTAACGTCCTACTGTTCTAACTTGGTCAATGAAGATGGCTATTCGTCATAGAGTGTGAAATGAGGTAAAATTTGTCCAGACACAGGGATCGAATTCCGGACCTCGTTGAACCTTACCCACTGAGCCACTATTTCGGCCAATTTCTGAACAAACAGAATAGATAAATTCTTAACAACTAGATATATTTGCAAAGATATATTAAAATTCCTTACAGTTTTGCTGGAATATTATTAAATCTTATTTTCTGATTTACGAGATCTGGTATAATTAATTCCATCCTCCCCTAAAAATCTACTACACATTTTTATAATAAGCCAAGCCAAGAGAAAGACTGACAATTGTCCCGTTTTGTTCTTAAGCAATAATCTACGATATCCAAAATCTTTTTTTGAGGTAATATTTAAGTTTAGTGATCCTGAAAACCCCATAAATGGCATATTACAAGCCGTACAAAACAGAAAAATGACGATTATCTGAAAAATCATTCATTTTAGGGAAAATCTTGCCGCACTCTTGGATTTTAGCCATCTTGGATTTTGGAAATCCTTTTTTTTAGATGTTCTATTTAAGTTCTGTGACATCGAAAACCCCTTAAGCGGCATTACAGGGCATATCAAACTGTAAAATGACGATTATCCGAGGCATCGATCATTTTAGGCAAATTTTGACTGCCATTTTGAATTTTCGTCATCTTGGATTTTGGGAAACTAATTTTATAGATCAATTGTAAGTACAATGACTACAGAAACCCTATATATGATATATTACAAGTTTTACCTTGCGTGATACTCATCCATCCTAACAAGAAATTCATTTTTCGTCAAATTTTGGCGACCATTTTGGAAATCAGACGGATTCAACCGAAAATGACGTCACAGAAGTGACACACTATCAAAATCGTCTTCAGTGACAAATTTTTCTTCAGAAACAACCGGTCCCCAAATATCGGTGTGATTGCGACAACCCTAAATAAACGTTCACATGGTTAGTACCCTACCTCGCCGAGGCTCAACATTTTAAAATTGACAGTCTACTCAAGACTTTTGTTGAGTTTGCGGCCACCGCAGCTGTATAGACTGGGTCACTGGCCGTATTTATTTATGCCAAATGAGTAACTTAAGAAGACCAGACACAAAATTTGACTAAATTTACCCTGAACATGATTTGGTAGTAAACTTTTAAAATAAATCTTGAAAAAAAATGCCAAAACGTTGCTTTTTTCAGAATAATCTGTTGATTTGGAAAATATATGATTCATTCACCAACATGTGTCATATAACAGCAGCTGTAGAATGTTATTGCGAACATTTTGAGCCATATTCCATATCAATAGGTCAATCTGTGAAAGAGTTATGAAGGTTTCCTTGACGCGCTCAATTTCAATGAAAAAACGGCGGCCATTTTTAAAGATGGCCGCCAAAATGGCATTTAGCAAAGTGACCCGGAAGTCCATCAACCAAATTTGAACACTTCGGGCACCAGGCTAACTGAAAATCATGGTTGAATTTATTCATCAAATTGGTAATGATACTCCGAAATCCGAGGTCTGTCACATGGACTATTATGACTCATGACGTCACTCAAATATGACAGAAAAGCACTTATTTTGGTGCCATCCCACGCATTGACTGGTATATAGAGCGTTTTGATCATTTGAAACTTTGAGTTTGACCTGAAACCCTATTAATTAATAAATAGGTAATATTAATAAAACAATACTACTAGGCCTATTTATTAGTATTTAGAATATATATCATATGTAGGCCTACATACACTGTCATACAGTGCCTTTATTTACAAGTTACATCTGATTTATTAACTGATTATCAGACTTATCCATTTGTGTGTATCTCATTGATCATTCTCAGGCTCAAGTTGTACTCCTGACAAGTCCACGAGTCACGATACTGTGACCCCCTGTTGGTTGCTGTTGTACTTACTTGTAGTTAAACTGTCACTACTACAACTTAAGGGGTATAAATAAAATGCTTGAAATGAAGTCGGACTAGGTAGATATCTAGGCCTAATTATAATGTAGACTTGTTTTCATATCGATTACCCGACGCCAAGACCACTTCTACTGTACTAGCACTAATTTCAATGTAGGCTACTTAGTTAGTAATCTTACCCCAAAAGTTAGAAAAGACTTCGTCAGCAAAAAAAATTATTTACAATCGGTACATCTATGATTAAGATTTGATTTATGCAGTTTTAGTCAAATACTAGCCTACTATAAAGTAACAAACTTCATTTACATTACCCAGGTCAGAAAATCTCCTCAGAAAATAAAAGACAACTGTTTAGTGTTTGTAGCCCAATAAATATAAGAAGCTGACGCCGTTAAAAACAGTGTTAGCCTAAACATCAGAATATTGCGCCAAAAGCAAACCAGTTAAAAATATAATTTGCGGGTCACGGAAAGATAACTCTGTTTGGAAACATGGTTTGGTGTAGAGGAGTAACCGAAGTTGGCCGAGTGAAATCTGCAGAGATATGCCGGGTTGCCGAGTGAAAAATAGAACGTGACTCATTGAAGATCCAGTATTGTGCCGTCAGGCGCCCACCATCGTGCATAACCGCATGGCTTCTATCTAAACAATAATAATCAGTTACTATGACAATGTAACAGGGTCATATTTTGGGACTCTGTCAATTAATGTTGGTGAAGAATGTCCTGATCAGTGTCTTGATTGTTGGAAGTTTTTAATAAGTGAGTTTATAGTTTTGGTTGTGAGATAATGTAAATTCATTAAAATGTTTTGGGGGATGGATTTTCAGTTGTATGGGTCTGGAATTGTATTGTCCGGATTATGGTGTTTTATTTTAGTGGTTGAAATGTCTTAGTTCTTATATGGGTTTACTTTTAATATTTTTTGGTATAGTTGAAAGGATAACTCGTTGGACTCTTTATAGTTCTGAAGGTGGTCTCTTTCTGAAATATTGTTTATCAGGTGATTAGTAATTCTTTGTCCTGGTTGGTTATTCAGAAGTTTAGCTGGGATAAAACTAAATTACACGCATGCATCAGTACCACATGTTACAGATTTAGTGAAGGTCAATACCGGCTCTTTTCCACAAATGGGTAAGCTATTTAATTTAACTTTCTTGTAATAGATGACTGCAAGTGGACTGTGAGTTTCATGAGTGTTTGATATATAATTATATATGTAATTCAAATACTGTAAGGTAAAAATTGTAGGATGTGTAGCCAATAGAACTGTTGGTTACGAATATATGGATAATGGCAACTATTGTATTTTCAGGGCCAACTTGTCGAGCATAAATGTATTTTGTGTTATAGTTATGTGTAGTACCAACAGAAATGGTGTTTAATGGTTATGGTGAATTGAAATACATCTAGATCGACCAACATCGACTACGCGCTTACGCGTTTCATTTAATTGTTTTAAACTGTATCATGTGTCGTTTGTGGATTATATAAACTTATTTAAACCTTATCGTGTTGTCAATCAAGAAATCTATTTTCCCGAACTAAGCAGGTTCAATCTATCAACTTTACCACACCATTGCAGGTGTTGGAAAGGGTAGGTCTGCAATAATGGAGGCACCAGGGGGAGTAGATTTTCTTGGTTGTACCAGTAACAAGTTGAACTGTTTAGTTTTCAATTAACTTATCGTTAGACTTTAAAGTGAATCCGATGGCGTTTAATTACTGACATTCAAATTTATATGCACATTATCATCAAGCTTGAATTCTCGTGACTTTGTGACAGTGTTTAACCACTGGAACTGAAATTATAACAGATTCTGGATGAAGATTGGAACTGTGTAACAGTGAATATTGAACATTAATATTATGAACTATTGATTAATTTAGTGTTAATTTGATTAATTTAGTGTTAATTTGTTTGTTTTCATTTATTTTTAGTGTCGGTAAACCTGGTATGTATGGTTGTAAGTATGGATGTTGACAGCACTAATAAATAAATAGGTCAAGTTTAAATAAGTTAGGGCATAAAATTCCGTAACTATTGATAATCTTAGAACATCATTCAATACACATTGCATTATACTAAAATATATAACAGTTATCCCAGTAACACTATAACTTGTATTGTCTTTATTTTATCAACAGTGGAGTTTTTTTTATGTAGAGTTTAGAGTAGTTTGGTCAGTTGATTGGTTTGAATATGTCGGAGGAAGAAGTTGTGGTCTTGGGTAACACACTAAGAAAGTTGGGTCTTTTTCCAAAGCGTATAGGTAAGACTGAAGATGACGTTGCTGAGTGGATGGAAGATGTTTTGAAATCTAAAGGTAAGTGGCCGGTTAAATCGGATGATGAAACAGAGTCGTCTACTAAATCAAGACCACCAGTTAATCCGATGCCGAAGTTGTCAATGTTTTATGGTGAACCAGGAAAAGGTGAAGTTAGTTACGACCTTTGGAGATACGAAGTAGATTGTTTAATTTCAGAAGGTGTATATGATAACCATGTAATACTGTTGGCTATTCGCCGATCACTTAAAGGGGAGGCCGGTAAGGTTATAATGCGGTTAGGTCCGCATGTTGATGTTAAAACTGTCTTAGCCAAATTGCATAGTGTTTACGGTACATGTGAAGAAGCAGAATCTTTAATCGGACTCTTTTACAGTGCTAAACAATATCCATCTGAAACGGTTACAGATTGGGCATGCCGGTTAGAAGATATATTCGCAAGAGTAACTCGAGAGGGTAGTCCAGATCCTAAAGAATCCGATGAGACATTAAGGAATGTATTTTGGCGTGGATTGTTGCCACACTTACGTGATTTGTCTGCTCACAAATATGATAAATCAACAAGTTTCGACACACTACGTGTTCAACTTCGCCGTATAGAGCATGATGTTAACCAACGAAACTTATCAGCGAGTACCGCTACTTCGAAGCCAAATCCTTTTAACATGATACATACAAAGTCTTCTAATTCTGAATTTCAGGAACTTAAAGGGATAGTTCACAGTATTTCTTCACAAGTTAGTGGATTGAAGGATCAAGTTTCGCAATTAGCTTATAAAGTTGACAGACCTAAGGTTCCACGATGGCAGTCACAAGGAAATGATTCAAGAGGTGAGATGTCAAATAATTTTAGTAGTAATAACCGGGATAATCGGCGTAGTAGTCAAGGACCGGGACCCAAGTGTTGGGCTTGTGGTCAGTACGGTCATATTAGGTTGGGTTGCAGAGCAGCATTTAACCAGAATCGTTCTTTAAACGTTCACAACCTCAGGCCAAGGGAAGCGCCCTGGGGTACTCCACGCAGAGACTTCCCAGAGCGACGTTGAAATCGAATTTTGTAGTTGGTGAACCTAATGAAGCCAATGTTAAAGTTGAGGGAAATTGTTGTACTGCACTTTTAGATACTGGATCAACTGTGTCTACTGTAAGTGAAGAGTTATATAATTCTAAATTAAAACATTTACCTTTACAACCGCTTAAAACTATGTTGGATATAGAATGTGCTGATGGTAAACCATTGCCGTATAAAGGATATATTGAAGCAGATTTACAGTTTTCAGAATTGACAGATGAAACAATAACTTGTATTTTATTAGTAGTTCCGGTGAGTAGATATAATTCATTGGTTCCGGTTTTACTTGGAACAAATGTATTGACTCTTCTGATGAAACAATGTAAAGATGAACATGGGAAATCTTTTCTCCAAAAAGCGAAATTAACCACTTCTTGGTATTTATCTTTTCGTAGTATGGATTTATCAGAAAAAGAATTAGTCAAACGAGATTTCAGTTTAGGAATAGTGAAAAGTGCCTCAGTCAATAGGATACTAGTTTGTCCAAATTCTCGTATAACGTTACCATGTTATGTTGATAAAAAGTTACGATACCCGAAGGTGTCGGTGATGGTACACCCATGTCAACGTTCCAGTATTTCATCTGATTTAGATGTTTCTCCATCCATAATGATGTATGATTACAATAATACAGATTATATTTCAGTTAACGTTTCAAATGTGTCTACAAATACTATTGTTATTTCACCCAAAGCTATTGTGTGTGAACTACAGCCGGTAAATATTGAAGATAACGAAGTTACTTCAGATGGATCCAATGCCTCGGTCTTAAATAAAGTAGAAATTGACGAAAGCGATTTATCAGAGGAAGAGATAATTCAAGGTAAGAACCTGTTGTTAAGTTTTGACGATATTTTCGCACATAATGATCTGGACTTGGGACATACATCCAGAGTACAACACAGAATTGAACTTATAGATGAACAACCGTTTAAGCAACGGCACCGCCGTATACCTCCATCGATGTTTACTGAAGTAAAAGATCATTTAAAGCAGTTGTTAGCATGTGGTGTTATAAGAAATTCACATAGTCCATGGGCATCAAACGTGGTACTTTGTCGTAGAAAGAACGGTAAATTACGCATGTGCACTGATTTCAGACAATTGAATAATAGAACGATCAAGGATTCGTACGCTCTTCCCAGAATTGATGAGTTATTGGATCATTTAGCAGGTAACAAATTTTATTCAAAGTTAGATATGAAGTCCGGATATTACCAGGTCGAAGTTGCCGAAGAACATAAGGAGCGTACCGCTTTCACAATTGGTCCGCTTGGTTTTTATGAGTATAACAGACTTCCTTTTGGTCTTTGTAATTCTCCCGCGACGTTTCAGAGGCTTTTAGAAGATTGCTTAGGAGATCTTCATTTGACGATATGTGTAGTGTATATTGATGATTTGATTATTTTTGCAGATTCATTCGAGGAGCATCTACAGCGCTTAAATAAGGTTTTAGAGCGTTTACGTCAGTGTAATTTAAAATTAGCACCTGATAAATGTAGTTTCTTTAAAAGACGTGTAAACTATGTTGGACATGTTATCTCCGAAGCGGGTATTGAACCAGATCCAGAGAAAATTGAGGTGATCCAAAAATGGCCACGCCCATTGAATTCTGTCGAGGTAAGAAAATTTCTTGGATTTGCTGGTTATTATCGTCGTTTTGTGAAAGATTTTTCGAAAATATCAAAACCTTTATCTATTTTGATGCCCACAACGGGTAAGAAAAATAAAAGTAATGTTTCCGTCAAGTGGAAGTGGGATATTGAGCAGGAAAATGCATTCTGTGAATTAAAGGATCATTTGTGTAGTTCTCCAATTCTTACAAGCTGTGACTATACGTTACCATTCGTTTTACATATTGACGCTTGTCAAACTGGTCTGGGTGCAGTTCTTTATCAGAAACGAGATAATTTATTGAAAGTTGTGGCTTACGCGAGCAGAAGTGTGAATAAATCGGAACAAAATTATTCTGCTCATAAATTGGAATTTTTAGGGTTAAAATGGGCCGTTACAGAAAAGTTTCATGATTATTTGTATGGGAACAAGTTTGTGGTGTATACCGACAATAATCCATTAACCTATATTTTGACTTCCGCTAAATTAGATGCAACAGGTCATAGATGGCTCGCCGCTCTTTCTGCGTATGATTTTGAAATAAAATACAGACCCGGGAAAAATAATTTGGACGCCGATTTATTGTCAAGATTACATAAAGAATCGGAATATATTTCACATGAACAGGTACATGTAATTTGTAATTCTATTCAGCCGAGTAATTATGCCGAATGTTTAAGTATATCACCAGAATTAGTGCCGGAGGTAAATTTAGGTCTAAATGGTATGACACCACGTGATTGGAGAAAGGAACAAGCAAAAGATGCCTCTATATTGTCTATTCTTAAATATTTAAGGTCGGGAATAAAGCCATTTGACAAGGAGTTCAACAAAGAGGTCCAAGTATTATGTCGTCGTTTAGAACACTTAAAGCTGAAACAGGGAGTTTTATATCGATCTGTGGAACATGAAGGGGAGATAATTGAACAACTCGTACTTCCAGGTCATTATAGGAAATTAGCATTTCAGGCTCTTCACGATGATCTTGGTCACATGGGTAGAGATAGAACTATGGTATTAATGAGGGAACGATTTTATTGGCCTGGTATGGCAAGTGATGTTGAACTTTGGATCAAGAATTGTGAACGTTGTTTGAGACGAAAATCTCCTACAAATATCCGAGCCCCTTTGGTGAATATAGAAACTACTCACCCCCTTGAAGTTGTTGCGATGGATTTTCTAACACTAGAACCATCTAAAGGTAATTATCAGTATATTCTAGTTATTACAGATCTGTTCACAAAATATGCTCAAGCAATACCTACACGGAATATGACAGCTCGCACAACGGCTGAAGTATTTTTCAATAATTTTATAGTTCATTATGGTTTACCAAGTCGGATACATTCTGATCAAGGAGCTAATTTTGAGAGTAAAATTATTAAAGAATTATGTAGTTTAGTAGGTATGGATAAATCCCGCACCACAGCTTATCACCCGATGGGTAATGGGCAGTGTGAAAGATTTAATCGGACACTTTTGAATATGCTGGGTACACTTACGCCGGAGAAGAAAAATGATTGGAAAATACAAGTAGCACCTCTTGTACATGCATATAATTGCACACGACATGAAACCACTGGATTTTCACCTTTCTATTTAATGTTTGGACGCCACCCTCGTCTTCCAATAGATTTAGCGTTTGGAGTGAGTCGAGAAGTGTCTAATGTGTCATTACATTCGTATGTAAAAGCGTTAAAGGAACGGTTACAACGTTCTTATGAATTAGCGATTAAATCATCAGAGAATTGTAAAGAAAAACAGAAGACAAAATATGATCGGAAAGTTAAAGGTATTCGTCTTGATATTGGTGATCGTGTTTTAGTACGTACTTTAGCGTTTCAGGGAAAACACAAATTAGCTGATCGATGGGAACCTGGCGTTTACATTGTTGAGGATCAACCTAATTTGGAAATTCCTGTTTTTGTGGTCAGACCAGAGTCTGGGCGTGGACGATCGCGTACTTTACATCGAAATAATTTGTTATCAATCAATAGCGTTGAACCCGTGTATTTTCCGACTCCAAAACCGAGAAAGCGAAAAATAGTAATTGAGTCTAAAGTAGCTGCGGAAAAATGTGTTGAATTAGATTCAAGTTCTGATGAAGAATTTAGTTATGTGGAAGCCAATGATCCTGTAAATGAGAATTACCCGGAGGTTATTCTTACGGGAGGAGGGGAAGGTGATCATGAAATTATCGAGGATATTGTTGAGGGGGATCACAATACCGAGATATTTCATGGGGCATCTAATGACGCATCTGTAAGTAATGAAAATACTGAGGTAAAATCAATTGAAGTTAATGTTTCAGGTGACGCCGTGGATAATAATCCAAGTCCTCTACCGGCAGATGTATCTATTGAAACAAGACCTCGCCGAACATGTAACCAACCTCAATGGATGCAGAGTGGTGATTTTGTTATGGCTCAAATTAATAATCCGTCAGATTGGTATGAGAAAGCTAACTATATTCATTCATTACATCTTTCAGGTTCTTTAAGCAAAATGGCTCCAGAGGTTAGTACGGCATTGTTGTCGTTAATTACTGGTAAGTAAATGACGGGACGTCATTTTTACGGTGGGGGGAAGTATGTAACAGGGTCATATTTTGGGACTCTGTCAATTAATGTTGGTGAAGAATGTCCTGATCAGTGTCTTGATTGTTGGAAGTTTTTAATAAGTGAGTTTATAGTTTTGGTTGTGAGATAATGTAAATTCATTAAAATGTTTTGGGGGATGGATTTTCAGTTGTATGGGTCTGGAATTGTATTGTCCGGATTATGGTGTTTTATTTTAGTGGTTGAAATGTCTTAGTTCTTATATGGGTTTACTTTTAATATTTTTTGGTATAGTTGAAAGGATAACTCGTTGGACTCTTTATAGTTCTGAAGGTGGTCTCTTTCTGAAATATTGTTTATCAGGTGATTAGTAATTCTTTGTCCTGGTTGGTTATTCAGAAGTTTAGCTGGGATAAAACTAAATTACACGCATGCATCAGTACCACATGTTACAGATTTAGTGAAGGTCAATACCGGCTCTTTTCCACAAATGGGTAAGCTATTTAATTTAACTTTCTTGTAATAGATGACTGCAAGTGGACTGTGAGTTTCATGAGTGTTTGATATATAATTATATATGTAATTCAAATACTGTAAGGTAAAAATTGTAGGATGTGTAGCCAATAGAACTGTTGGTTACGAATATATGGATAATGGCAACTATTGTATTTTCAGGGCCAACTTGTCGAGCATAAATGTATTTTGTGTTATAGTTATGTGTAGTACCAACAGAAATGGTGTTTAATGGTTATGGTGAATTGAAATACATCTAGATCGACCAACATCGACTACGCGCTTACGCGTTTCATTTAATTGTTTTAAACTGTATCATGTGTCGTTTGTGGATTATATAAACTTATTTAAACCTTATCGTGTTGTCAATCAAGAAATCTATTTTCCCGAACTAAGCAGGTTCAATCTATCAACTTTACCACACCATTGCAGGTGTTGGAAAGGGTAGGTCTGCAATAAATAATACAGATAATTCAACCGGGCACATGGATGCGGCGCTCATCGGCAGCATTCAGCGTTCTTCGTCTTTTTACGCAAAATACTAATTTTGGGCATAACACAACCCGCTATATATAAAAACATTTCTACATTTATCTATATCTTTAAATCATACAACCGAGATATCATGTGTCGGTGATTTTAATTCAATTTAAACACACATTGTTTGAGAGTGATAGAAAAGTATAACGCATATAGAATTGCATTAAAACATTATTTATGCCACATTTTTTATATATATCTCAATCTATGCCTTTTTGATGCACACATATTCAAATATATTTCGCTAACATTGGCATTCAACAATATTTTAATTCCCACAAAAATATGTGTTTATTGGAGATATATGCGAAGCCATACAGTTAATCCCCAACACCTTAAAATAAATACTATATTTCATCGTTAGGTTTGTAGCATATGTTTCTATATAGTCAAATTTAATGTTCATTTCCCATGGCAGCAAAATCAACCACAACCTACATTATTGGGTAATACGACGCGCCCTACGTTATCATAATCGTGATGCATTTTGAAATAAATTCCGGAAGTCTTTCATACAAATACACCTACAATGCCTTTATGTGGCCCGTGGATCAAAATGTATTATACATTTAATTAAAATAAGTGAGTTTTGTGAGAGGAATCGGGAATTTTGGAAGTGAATTCCGGTGATTGTAAATGAATTCCGGTGATTCTGGTGATTAGTCTACCCGAAAAGCTACTGCCTTATCATAATGATGCATATAATTATTTGACATGAATCCCGGTAGTCTTTCCAAATAAATACACCAACAGCGCCTTCATCTGGCCTGTGGAGAGATCAAAATAGTTATTCGTTATATTATAATGTATTATACATTTAAAATAAATTAGTTTTGTGGGAGGAATCGGGGATTTTCGAAGTCAATTCCGGTGAATTCCGGTGATTGTAAATGAAATCCGGTGATTTCCAGTGATTAATCTACCCGGCCCAGAAGCCCATCTTTTTCCAATTACCCCTAAGTACCACTAGAATTTCCAGTCAACAAACTCGGTCGATGGTTGGGCTAAAATTTGGGAATAGTTTGTTTGACTGAAATAAAAAAACGCACTAACTCAAATGATTACATCGTTTTTTGTCTATTTTGATTATTTTCCCCCAAGTTCAAATCTGACAGTTGAAGTCACAACTTTATTGAGATTTTCCTTCCAATAGCAATCCTCTAAACAACGTGTTGACCTCTCTTTGCGAGTAAGGTCGTCATCTAGAGTTAAGGGTCAACGACTGACGTCATCAACTGAAAACAATGGCCGAACAAATATAAACAACTTGAATTAAGTCTGTGTCCGATGCATAAAACTGATGACAGCATAGTATCTAGTCGCTTCGGAATAAAAACAACCGTGTGGAGGGATTTATAGAGGAGTAGGCTACATGTTGTTATCTTAGTTACTGCCACCACTGCTTAATAAAGTCAAGCTTTACGTTTTTCCTCGTCATATTGAGCGACTGGATTATTCGACTGAATTATCTGCTTGATTTTTTTTTCGACCGGATTATTTGACTGTTTTTTCGGCTATCCCCGGCACTAAATACCTAATTATCAGACTACTTTTGCCCCATAAATCGAACTTGAATCTATTTGGCATGGGAGGGAGGTGCAAGCCCCGGCTCTTTTACAGCTATGGCTATGGGTATGACTGAACTACTCGGTATTATCTTTTAGTTCACTGCAATTCCTGCTTATTATTGAGCGACTGTTTTTAACTTCTCATCATATAACTGTCAAAAGCACATTTTGTCAACTTGATCTGGTATGAAGACCCAACTTGATCTGGGATGTGGATTTATCGACAGTGATATTCGACTGGTTTTATTGACTGAGATATTCGACTTGTTTTATTGACTGTGATATTCGACTGGTTTTATCATGGTATTATAAGGTCCATGGTTTTATCGACTGAGGTATTTGACTTGTTTTATCGACTGAGATATTCGACTTATTTTATCAGACTGGTTTTATCGACTGAATTATTTGACTGGTTTTATTGACTGAGATATTTGACTGGCTTTATCGTCTGGATGAGGCCACAAGAAAATAGTTTTATTGACTGGGATATATGATATTTTTCGACGATAAAATCAGTCAAATAATTCAGTTGACAGAACCAGTCGAATAATTCAGTCAACAAAACCAGTCAAATAATCCAGTTGAAAAAAAACAGTCAAATAATCTAGTCAATAAAACCAGTTGAATAATCCTGGCGAAAAACAGTCAAATATCCCATTCGATAAAACCAGTCGCTCAATATTAAGTACCGGTGGCAGTGAGCTACGGTAATATAGAATAGCCCAATCATGGTCGTAGCCAGGGGCTTCACCCCCCGCCCCTCCCAGCTACTTTAAAGTCAGATTTTTCGGGCAAAAGTAGTCTTATGATCTAGGTATTTAGTTGATACATGTACTTAACTGGAGAGTAATGTTTTTGGCCCGTCATCTAAGTTAATAGAATCCTACATAGGCCTGTAGTCAGGGGCTGGGGGTATTGGACGAGTCAGGGTTTTTTTTGTGACCTTGTCAAGTCGAATATTTCAGTGTATATTTCAGTCGAAAAAAAGCAGTCGCTTGACTTGATGGTGGAGGACCATACTTTATGAAGCACTAATTGGAGTGAACTAAGATAACAATAAGTAAGACACTGGCTCGCTAGCCTGGAGGTTTGTTCCTGGTATTGGCCAAAAAAGTTCCTCAGGATTTTCCGGGTGGTTTCCCCCTGACAGTGGGGCAGTCGTTTGGATGGGATGAAAAACCAAGGTCCCATGTACACATTGGCATGCACGTAAAAAAATCCCCTGTATGGCATATGCCTGACTTTATTAGCTCAGTCGGTGCACAACAGTAGGACGTTAAAGCCCATTTTATTTCATTGAGTAGCCCTTTCATGCTCATAACACGGTTCCAACTTCAGGGAATGTATCTGGTCGAGTGTGTTCTCTAAGTATCGGAAATGAATACAGATTTTTCGAATAGATCTTCAACACTTTATTTCAAGAGCAAATAAATAACAGCAACAAGTAAACAACTTATAACTTCCTACAAATTGGTCCTCCAACTGGTATCTAGGTTCCCTCAGCTGGTCTCTCCAACTATAATTCATCTTACATACATTTTTCTTTTTATATAAATTAGTTACTATGAAAGTATTGACATAAACATATAATTATTGAAGGATTAAGTCATTTAAACAATAGTAAAAGAAACTTAACAAACCACCCACTTTAGTTATTTAAATCGACTGACAAATTAATTGCTGTCTGCTTCTAATGACTAACCAAGTGAACCAAGATCAATAAGTAGCCTGGAACAACAATGGCTAAGTGAGTAAGGCGCTGGTTCGCTAGCCTGGAGGTCGCGGGTTCGTTCTCGGTATTGGCGGAGACAGTTCCTCAGGATTTTATCCAGGTGGTTTCCCCTTGTCCGGAGGGTGTGACAAAAAGGACAGCTGTCTAGTCTTTTGGATGGCATGAAAAACCAAGGTCCCATGTACACATTGGCGTGCATGTAAAAGATCCCTTGGCAGTTGGAATTCAATATATAAGAGTAGGCTGTAGCGCTACTGTCGGGGCAAAATTTCCCTTGTAGCACACTGTATGGCATATGCCCATCTTCATTAGCCTAGTCGGTGCACAACAGTAGGATGTTAAACCCCATTTCACTTCATTATGTAGCGGGAGTGATTAAGTGGGTAAGACGCCAGCTCACTAGTCTGGAGGTTACATGTAGGTGTTCGATCCCTGCATTGCCCGAAAGAGTTCATCCAGATTTTCCGGTGTGATTGACCTTTGTCAGTGATGCAGGACAGAGGGCCTGACAAGGTTAGCTGTGTAGCCATTTGGATGGGATGACAAAACGAGGTCCTGTGTACACATTGGAATAAACGTAAAAGATTCCTTGACAGTTGGAATTCGATATAAGAGTAGGCTGTAGTGCACTGTCCAGACAAAATTTCCCTCATGGCACACTGTATGGCGTATGCCTGTCTTCATTAGCCCAACAGTAGGACGTTAAACTCCTTTTCATTTCATATTATTAAGTAGCCCTTTCATGCTCATAACATGGTTCAACTTTCAGGGAATGTATCGCGTGGAGTGTGTTCTCTAAGTATTGGAAATGACTACAGATTCTTTGAATAGATCTTCAACACTTTATTTCAGGAGCAAATAAATAACAGCAACAAGTAAACAACTTATAACTTATAACTTCCTATAAATCAGTCCTCCAACTAAGTTGGTCTCTCCAACTACTGTATAATTCATCCTACACACACTTGTCTTTTTATATAAATTAGTTACTATGAAAGTGTTGAAATAAGCATATAATTATTGAAGGATTAAGTCTTAAGCCATTTAAAACAATAGTTAAAGAAACTGAACAGATCAAACACTCTAGTTGCCAGCCTGTCATAATTTATATGGAGTGACAAATTAATTGTTGTCTGCATTAATGAATGTTAAAATATAGATTTGAAATTAAAAATAGAATTAAACAATAATAAAATAACATATGACCTGTACATTAGTCATGTGTATCCACCTTAAAATTATTTCAAACAAAAACATGACCCCATGTTTTAACCATTAATACAATCAAAATCCTTATTTTTCTATTATTCAAAATAACATAATCTATAACTATTTTCAGGATAATAATTTCTATTCCTGTACAAAGGATTCCTGCTGTAAGGCCTAAAATGTCTAAATCTGTGATCTTGAGTCTTGACTACTGGTGCATTTGGCACTAAAACCTGAAACATCTCGCATGGCTGCAACCTTTATCATGGCAATTGGCAGGATGAAACCATTAACACAGGGTTATTAAAAACAGATACATCGTTAGTATCCCGCACATTTTGAACACCCGCATCCTTTTTACTGGAGGTCACAGAAACCTGTACTTTTTGGGCACCCTTCTTTGCAAAAAATTCCATCTGTCGCTGTCTATCCCTTTGTATTTGGGCAAAAGAACGATATTTCTTTTCCGGACGGGGTAATTAATTTTCTGAGAAGTCCCTTTTAAAGCCCATTTAAACCCCGGTTTGAGACTCCAAGACAGATAGTTGATCAAGATTTCTTATTGCTGCTACTGCTGCTGAAGGAAGAATAAAGTTGATATTCATCCTTTCTTCTTCAATATATTATGTACAATTTGACTAGCAGTGAATGTAGCTCTTCGATGTGTGTTCTCTTAGGATCAGAAATGAATACAGATTCTTGCACTGGAACTTCAACACTTTATTTCAGGAGCAAATAGTGCCTACATAACAGCAACAATTAAACAACTTATAACTTCCTATAAATCGGATCCCCAACTACATGTAGTATATAGGTTTCCTAAGCTGGTCTCTCCAAGTAACGATTCATCTTAAATAAATCTGACATTTTAATGTGGCCTCGTCCAGACGATAAAATCCCCCACATATCTCAGTGGATAAAATCAGTCAAACACTTCAGTCGATGAAACCAGTCGGAAAAACAGCCCAACAGTGAACCAAGATAATATAGAGTAGCCCAATGCTCGTTGCCATAGCTGTAGGAGCCGAGGGCTTGGGTGGGGTTTGGTCCTCACCCGTCGCAGGAGATAATTGTACTTAAATAGATACTAATATTGTCGGCCCCCACCTCGAAAAGAATAGTCGCTATATATGACCATAGAAAGGGGGTGTTGGTGGAATGGGAGGGGGCGTGTGGGTGGGGGCGAAAATACTAGTATATGTATCACTTAAGACTTGAAACTAGTTGGGAAGCCTCCCCCGGACCCTACCCAATGCCCCCGGATCCTTCAGTTATGGCTACGAGCATGATTTGCTACCTCATTCCCACACGTCCCTCCCATCCAACCCCCATCGCATCCCCTTTTCTACGGTCATGTCATATATATAGGGAATCTATTCTTGTGGGGGTTGGGGCGAAATATCACATAAGACTTGAAACTAGTGGGGAAGCTCCCCGGCCCCTACGGCATGCCCCCGGCTCCTTCAGCTATGGCTACGAGCATGATTTGCTACTGTATTATCTTAGTCCACAGAAACATGCTCGTAGCCATAGCTGAAGGAGCCGGGGGCATGGGGTAGGGACCGGGGGGCTTCCCAACTAGTTTCAAGAAATGAAATGGGGTGGGGGGGATGAGGTATTTTCATGTGGCCTCGTCCAGTCGATAAAATCAATCAGTTAGTTCAGTCCAATAATCCAGTCGAATAAACCAGTCGAAAAGTTCAGTCGAACACTTCAGTCGAATAGTTCAGTCGAATACTTCAGTCGAATAATCCAGTCGAATAATTCAGTCGAATAAACAAGTCACTCAATATTAAGCAGCAGTGGCAGCGGGCTAAGATAATATAGTAGCAAATCATGCTCGTAGCCATAGCTGAAGGAGCCGGGGGCATGGGGTAGGGACCGGGGAGCTTCCCAACTAGTTTCAAGAAATGAAATGGGGTTTAACGTCCTACTGTTCTGCTTTGAACTGAGCTAATGAAGACGGGCATACGCCATACACTGCTATGATGGAAAGTTTGCCCGGACAGCGGCACTACGGCCTACTCTTTTATCAAATTCCATCTGTCAAGGGATCTTTTACATCCACGCCAATGTATACACAGGACCTCGGTTTTTCGTACCATCCGAAAGACTAGAAAGCTGTCCTTGTCCGCCTCGAAAAGAATAGAGTCCCTATATATGATATGAACGAAGAAAGGGGATGGGGTGGGGTGGGGGGGGGGGCGTGTCAGGATGTGGTATTTGACATTTTCATGTGGCCTCGTCCAGTCGATCAAATCAGTCAGTTAGTTCAGTCGAATAATCCAGTCGAATAAACCAGTCGAAAAGTTCAGTCGAATAGTTCAGTCGAATAATCCAGTCGATAATGTCAAATACCTCATCCCCATACGCCCCCCTAACCCAACATATCATATATAGGGACTCTATTCTTTTGGAGGTGGACAAGAACAGATGTCTAGTCGTTCGGATGGGACGAAAAAACCGAGGTCCCGTGTACACATTGGCGTGCACTTAAAAGATGGGGGCATATGGGGATGAGGGAAAAAGTAAAGCATGACTAAGATAACACCTTAAAGTTTTAATTTGAACAATCAAATTTGAACATGAGGGGACGTAAAAAATAAACAAAAACAATGATAAAAGATATTGGAATTAGTGCGTTTTTTCTTTAACTTATACTGATTACAAACGATTCCAAAATTTTAATAAGCCATCGACCGGTTTATTCGACTGACTATTTGATTTGGACTTAGGGTCGACTCTCTTTTTCTGGTAAGATCACAACATCACATCAATGTTGATTTAAATTAACAAATAATTCGTGTTTTTCAATGTCGAAGACTTTGGATGTTATTGAGTTAGAGACTTTCCTACTTTAAATATCTGCTCATTACTTTAGTGTCTAGTTATTTTTGCTAGAGGTTGTTTTAAACAGCCATTTTCTGTCTTACTTATTGTGTTAATCTTGTTCAATTGTTTTACATCAAGTACTTCACTACTAGTACTTGTTTGGTACATATATTTCATTTTGTTTTCCTACTTGTATTTACATGTCTAGGTTTGTCTTTTTGTAAAATATCTATATTTGTGTAACTTAAAGGATTGCCATCAGGCTTTAACCCATATGCATGCTGTAACTTTTAGATATATACATGTATGTAGTAATGTACTGGAGTGAATGCGTCTAGGCCTCTCTTAAGTTATCAACCTATTGTTTTGTTTTGCAAATAGCTTTAGTACTTCGAGTTATTTCCCCTTGATATGTTTAACTTCTTAAAACAAAGAGGAATTCACTGTGGTCACTTAAATGTTTGTCACATAATTAATAAGCTTGATGAGCTTAAAGAATTAATCAGAAATTTTGATATTTGGTTTTTCTGAAACCCATTTAAATGCCTCCGTGAATGATGAATACATTAGTATTCCTGGCTTCCATGCACCGTTTCTTAAAGACGGCTGTAGCAATAGTTCATCGGGTACGCATTTATATGTAAGAGATACGCTCAATTGTATGAGAAGAAACGATCTTGAACACCCCGATATAGAGTCAATCTGGCTTGAAATAAAATTGAAAAATACGACCCCTATTCTCCTATGCTGCGTTTATCGCAATCCAGCCTCGCGCTGTAACTGGCTTGAAAACTTTAAAGAAATGATTGAACTACCTTGGAATTCTGGGTCTGAAATAATAATGTTTGGTGATTTAAATATTGATATTTTAAATAATAATAATTGCTACTGGCTAGATGTATTATTACTTCTCCTACACAAGAGTCACAAATCACTCATCTACCTTAAGTGATCATGTCATCGTGTCCTCACCTAATAATATAATTGAAACTAGTGTTCCTTCATATTTCATATAGGATCATTATCCATCATGTTTTACATGGAACAAAAAGGGCGTAAAAATCCCCAAAACTAATCATATATTACAGGGGTAGAAACTAACCTGAAATGGTCACTAGCCATTTGCGCTAGTAGCTTTCAGATCTTACTAGCCCAGCCAACATTCTACTAGCCCAGTAAGAAACTGACACCAGACTTAAAAATTCTGTTTTAGACTGTTATTTTGTTCATCATTAATCAATCAAAAACACCAAAATACATGCACTTAAATTTATTTTGGCACATTTAATAATACAACAAATAGACTTTGTTCATTGTTGCCTCTGTTTTTTCATCAAATAATGAATTCATTAATCAGTCATGAACAGGCATCGATATTTCTGCGCACATGCGCACGGCGTGCTCAGGCACATTTGCTTTAAAAAATTTTTTTTGCAGGCACATTTTTAAAGATGTAGCCACGCGCCTGGCACTATTTTTTGCCGCCCAGCACAAAGAAAAAATCGAAGAAAGCAGCCCAGTCGTATTTAAACCCTTCGTCCTTCTCTGTACACAAGAAACTCGGCGCTCAAAATTTACCACGGCAATTAAACGGCAAAGCCATGGTAAAAGCTGACGTACGCAAACCATGTCTGTCACGGCATAATTTATTTATGTGTGCCATAGTAGACCCTATCATCCCAAATTAGTTTAAAGAAAGATGTATTGGTATTTGGTTTATTTATACTTAGAAGATGTGTTTATTTGCCGTAAATAGGTCACACAGACCAATTTACGGCACTCCAATTTTATTTCTTACCTGTGTTGACCGTGGATTTGCTACGGCCCGAGAGTAGGACTAGGAGGACGATGAGAGCTTTCTCAGTTTCTGCCTGACCTGATTCTCATTCCACCGTAATAACAATAATATTCGTGAGACACGTACAACAACTTTACAAACAAGTCAAATACTACGTGTTTTAATTATCAATATCTACCTGTTGTCATAATTTGTTGTACTCAAATAAAACACTAACACCGTTTTAAGAATCGTTTTAATTTTTAATCTCAAAGTAATAAAGTAATATTTGAAAAAAAACCAACAAAACAACAAATACCGAAAGGTCTGAGTGGGGCGGGACAATTTTATGCTCGGTCGGGTGGTGTCAAAAAGTTTTTTGATCCCTGTATCATTGATGAAAATTAAGTGAATTTGGTAAAATTTGAATATATAAATGAAAATTTGAATTGCACTGAACCAAATACAAAAGGCAGCAGATGCTCTGAAAATACACCAAGAAGAGTTTAATTTTCATAAAAGACCATGCGCCCCCCTCCCAAAATTTTTTTGCTTCGCTCCGCTCGCCAAATATATTTTTACACCGCTCGCCAAATCCTGGCTACATCCCTGTGTTTCAGTATGACCCTGCAGGCACATTTTCAAGTGTGTGCGCAGGCACACTAAACTTTTATAGAGCCCTGGTCATGAAGACATATATTAAAATTCAATTTTTAATCTCAAAGTAATAAAGTAATATTTGAAAAAAAACCAACAAAACAACAAATACCGAAAGGTCTGAGTGGGGCGGGACAATATTATGCTCGGTCGGGTGGTGTCAAAAAGTTTTTTGATCCCTGTATCATTGATGAAAATTAAGTGAATTTGGTAAAATTTGAATATATAAATGAAAATTTGAATTGCACTGAACCAAATACAAAAGGCAGCAGATGCTCTGAAAATACACCAAGAAGGGTTTAATTTTCATAAAAGACCATGCGCCCCCCTCCCAAAATTTTTTTTGCTTCGCTCCGCTCGCCAAATATATTTTTACACCGCTCGCCAAATCCGCTCGCACATTTTCAAGTGTGTGCGCAGGCACACTAAACTTTTATAGAGCCCTGGTCATGAAGACATATATTAAAATTCAATTTGGCACATTTCATTTCATATTTCATATTTGTCCTTTGGAAGTTTAATCTTCAATACAATAGATTTTTTCAGGGGCCTCATTTGTATTTATATTTCATTTATGTTTTATAAATTCAGTTGTGATGTGCAAAATAATATGATGTAATGTCCTTAAAATTTAATATTATAAGTTGTCACCGAGTGATGAAGTTATTTATAGCAGAGCACGTGTATTTACGAGTGTCTTCATTGCCATAATATATCGCTGTTATAAAACCTTTTAACATCCATGTTCTTCGTTAAATTGCTTCGTGTATATCAACGATTAGGTTAGGCGATTTATGATAATTAACCTGAAATATGACTGAAAAGTTATTCAATTATATCGACTCCCGCTTCATAATTCATTGAGGTGTAAACAGAGGCTGTTCCGTGTACCCTCCCTTGTTATCATACAAAGAATATCAAGGCTACGGTGCCCTACCTGCAAGCTGTTAAAAATCTTAAAACTAAAACCGCTATGTCCCGCCTTAGTCTAAGCACACATTCCCTTGAAATAGAGAGAGAGGGCGATACAAGAATAGACCTGCACATCTGCGGTTTTGCACAAACTGCCCTCAACAGAAAGTTGAAAATGAGTATCATTTTCTCATTGAATGCAACCGCTATGAGGAACTCCGTAAGACAATTGTTTATGGGGCATTTGAGACCCAAATGTATCCATTTTCATTCGAAAACATGTTTAACCCACCGTTTGCTCTGGCAAACGCAGTGTGCACATTTGTGCATCAAGCTTTCAAAATAAGGGATGTGGCACCCACTTCTATATAAACCAAAAAATAAATAAATATATAAATAAACAACCAACAATTCAAAGACCTCTTCACGTTTAGTTTAAGCGACTATGGCATATATTCAAAACTTTGGTTTATATTTTGCACATACTGCCTCAATGTATGTACATGTAAATGTACATTTCATTCACTTTTATGTATCTTTCATCTACTTTTTATATATTTTTCATCCATTTTTTTTTTTTATGTATTTTTCATCCACTTTATAATGTATTTAGCATGCTGACTGTAATGTATAATTTACATGCTGCCCGAAAAGGGAGTTTTATGTAATAAAATCTATCTATCTATTTATCTACAATTTCAACCAATCAGCAAGCTTGCTTGCTCAGATTTCATACCGGTATGGCGAAATGGAACAGCCAAAGATTAAAAACACATAAATAGGGATGGCGACGATTTTCGGAAGTTAGTTTCATGACAGTGTTCATTAAGTACAAATTATCAATTATTACAACTACCAAAATATCAGGTCGCCACACGGGCTAATTGATTTTGAATTTCAATCGCCCGTACTGACTTTTACTCGCCATGGGCGAGCGGGCGAGCGTTAGTTTCTATCCCTGATTACATATCGATCTTTTAAATATTTTTCTGAATCTGATTATGTAAAAGATTTACAACTCACCCCATTTGATAATGTTTATAGCACAAATGATCCCAATAAAGCCCTAGAGCTGCGATGCAGTAATGACGGGTTTCACTGGTGCCACGTTACCTTAAACATATGTCACTTCCGGTACCAATGAAACCATTAAGCAGGTTTCCACATAAGCATTGCACAGATCAAATAAAATGGACGCCGAATCAACCAAATCCAGCAATATCAATTCATTTTATACATTTATTACATGTAAGTGTACAGTAATTCTGGTGATATTGAAAATGTTCAATTAGATTTATGAAATCAGAAATGGCATAAGGCATCACATGGTGAAAATTTTATGTAAATCGAATAATAAATGCCACTTTTATAGACCAAAAACCTTGAAAAGTGACTTGTAGAAAATCGTCTTTTTGTCTGCAACCGTACTAGTTAGAAACCATTTTTTGGTATCTGTATGATCGTATGGTTTCAATCTATTTGTTGATTGGAATCAAATATCATAATTTTAAGAATATTAAAAATCAGACTCATTTGAATAAAATATCTGTTTTGAAGGCTAAAAATACAGTTTTTGCCCAAATGACGTTACTTCCGGTGATAATGAAAATCTTAAATTACTTGTATGAAATCGTAAATGGCATTGGGTATCACATACTGAAAGTTTTATGAAAATCGAATAATAATTGACACTTTTATGGACCAAAAACCTTGAAAAGTTACCTGTTAAAAATCGTCTGTTTCTCGGCAACTGAAAAAGTTAGAAACCATTTTGTGATATCTATTTGATCGTATGGGTTCATTCTATTAGTTGATTGGAATCAAATATCAAAATTTTAAACAAATAACAAATACGACTCATTTATTGGTTTTAATGGCTCTAAATACAGTTTTTGCCCAAATTATGTCATTTCCGGTGACATTGAAAATGTTGAATTGGCTTGACCTAGTTAATATTGACATTACGCATCAAATGGTGTCACTTTTATGGAAATCCAATAATAATTGACTCTTTTACAGGCAAACTAGCGTAAAAAGTCACTCATGCAAAATTGCCCATTTCTCGGCAACTGCTCATATTACAAACAAATTTTCACATACATTCTCTTCGTATGGATTGTTGCTACGAGTTTATGAAAGTTACGAGGAAATATTTTAAAATATTAAGACGCTGAATGGGTTGTAAATAGCTTAATTTTACACCTTTTTTCACCTTTTAATCGAAATAGCCCGAAAACGAAATCGAAATTAAAAAAACTGAGTCCGATGTTTTGTGCGCCTTTGCATTGCGCATCGATTTGGTAATAACAAATTTTGAAAAAATAATATTTGCTTTCAAAAAGTGGTACCGAACTGTCAAAATTATAGTTTTTGTTGAAATTATGCCACTTCCGGTGTCGACAGGAAACTTTATCGATAACAAAAAAAATGACATTTTGGAAAACGGAGCATATGAACTAACTTACTAACTTACCGCTAAGTTAGTTGACTTTTTAATGGGAAATTTCTCGACAAGGGAAGATGCTAGAAACAATTTTTGGACATCTATATGATCGTATTGATCCAATCTATATGTCCATTGGAATCAAATATCATAATGTTAAACGATTGATAAATATAACTCACTTCAAAACAATTTGAAGGCTAATAATACAGTTTTTGCCAGATTACATTACTTCCGGTGATAATAAAAATTTTACATTAATTCTATGAAAGTATAAATGGCATAAGGCCTCACCTGGTGAAAATTTTATGATAATCGAATAATAATTGACACTTTTATAGACCAAAACCTATATCTCTGCAACCGAACAAATTAGAAACCATTTTGTGATATCTGTATGGTCGTATGGGTTTTTGCCCAAATGTCGTCATTTTCAGTGACAGTGAACATGTTAAATTGGATTGACCTAGTCAAAGGTGGCATGAGGCATCACATGGTAACAAAAATTGAAAATCGAACGATAATTGACTCTTTTACATGCAAAATAACGTGAAAAGTGACGCATGCAAAATTGCCTATTTCTTTGCAATTGCGCATATTACAATCAAATTTTGACATACATTGTCCTCGTATGGATTGATGCTACAAAATTATGAAAGTTGCGTAGAAATAATTTAAAATATGAAGACGATGAATGGGTTGTAAATAGCTGATTTTTACTCCTTTTTTCAACCTTAAATCCAAATGGCGCAAATACAAAACTGATATAAAAAAAACCCCAAAAACTAAGCCCGACATTTTTTTGCGCCTGTAGTAGGAGCAGTCATCTTCATTGATAAGATTTGTAGAAATTAAGATTTTTCCTTAGGAAAAGACCTCCCGACCCGTCAAAATTTAAATTTTAGGCAAGATTACGCCACTTCCGGTGCCGACAAAACTTTATAGGTAGAAACAAGATTGAGAATTTGCACCAAGGAGTATATGAGCTTTTGTTTTATACAAATCAGGCAATAAATAATTAATTTAGAACCCATAAACTGTAATAAAAATGTGAAAAGTCTTAAAAAGTGATCCTGACGAAATTGGTTATTTCTTTGCAAGAGAAGATGCTAGAAGCTATTTATTGACATATTTATGATCGTATTGATCCAATCTATATTTCCATTGGAATGAAATATCATAATGGTAAACGAATACTAAATATAACTCACTTCAAACAAATATTTGTTTTGAAGGCTAAAATACAGTTTTTGCTAAAATGACATTACTTCCGGTGAGAATGAAAATGTTAAATTAGTTTTATGAAATCAGAAATGGTATAAGGCATGACATGGTAAAATTTTTTATGAAAATCGAATAATATTTGACACTGTTATAGACCAAAAACCTTGAAAAGTGACTAGTAGAAAATCGTCTATTTCTCTGAAACCTTACAAGTTAAAACCCATTTTGGGGTATCTATATGGTCGTATGGGTTCATTCTATTTGTTGATTGACATTAAATATCATACTTTTCAACAGATAACATATACGACTCATTTGAAAAAAATATCGGTTTTGAAGGCTAAAATTCAGTTTTTGCCCAAATGACGTCACTTCCGGTGACAGTAAAGGTGTTAAAATGGTTTAATCTAGCCAAACGTGACATTCGGCATCAAATGGTGAAAGAAAATTGAAAATTGAATAATAATTGATTCTTTTTCAGGCAAAATAGCACGAAATGTGACTCATGCAAAATTGCCTATTTCTCGACAACTGCTGATATTACAAACTAATTTTGACATACATTCTCTTTGTATGGGTTATTGCTACGAGGTTATGAAAGTTACGATTAAATATTTTGAAATATGAAGACGGTGGATGGGTTGTAAATAGCTTAATTTTACACCTTTTTTCACCTTTTAATCGAAATAGCCCGAAAACGAAATCGAAATTAAAAAAACTGAGTCCGATGATTTGTGCGCCTTTGCATGGCGTATACTTTTGGTAATATCAAATTTTGAAAAAATAATATTTGCTTTCAAAAAGTTGTACCGAACTGTCAAAATTGTAGTTTTTGCTGATTTTACTTCACTTCCGGTGCCGACACGAATCTTTACCGGTAACAAAATAAATGACATTTTGGGCCACGCAGCATATGAACTTTCTTTTGTACAAATCGAATAATAAATAATTAATCTAGGACTGAAAAACTGAATTAGCCAATGGCGGCCAAGGAAAATTACGGACACAAAAAATGTTGACATTTTTAGTCAAATCGGATAACTCTTCAACCCTGGTTAAAATGCCATGTAAAAATATTCATAAATAAAAAAGTTTTTTGTAAAATTTTAAATTTTCGAAATTTGGCGCTTAATATCTACAAAGATTCGTCGACAATCAAAAATCACAAGTAGCACAGCTATGTGCCTTGTCTCCGGCTATATCAAAATGCATCATATGTTAAAATTCGATGATTATTGTTAATACTACGGCATTTTTTAAAAAACGACAACTTCGGTGATTTCGGACATTTCGCATTGTCACAGAATGCCCAAAATAGCTTTAATCTCTAAGTCACACCCACTTTCCCAATAAAACCGAAGAAATCGTATCGATTCGACATGTAGTTTCTGAGATACAATCAAATTGGAAAAAAAAAAAAAATAATAATAGGGATAATCTTAACAAAAACAATAGTGTTTCACACAAGCTTCGCAGTGTGAAACCCTAATAATCTTAACAAAAACAATAGTGTTTCACACAAGCTTCGCAGTGTGAAACCCTAATAATAATCCGAACAAAAACAATAGTGTTTCACACAAGCTACGCGGTGTGAAACCCTAATAAACATGCTCCACAGAAAACCAAACGTGTTAGGAATGCTACGAAGCAGCCCTGGCTTACCAAAGAAATTTTTAATATTGCGCGTCAACGCGATTACCATAAAAAGAAGGGAAATATTACTTAGTCTAAAATGTAAAGAAATTTGTTAAAGAGTATGATTCGGAAAGCAAAAGCTATATATTTTCAAAGTCTTGTCTCTAATAATAAACATTCTAAAACTATATGGAATGCCATAAACACAACTTTAAATAGAAACAATAACAATTCACAAACAATCCCCATTGTTTCGGAAGATTTTAATACTTATTTTACTGAAATTGCCAGAAATTTACTCCGTAGTAGTACAACAATTGATAATATCGATATGACAAAAATGTCTGTCTTTGTTAATAATCATAAGCCTTCTCAAGCTCAATTTCATATCCCAGGTATAAAAGTAACAGAAGTTAATAAGTCCCTAAAAGCTCTAGATATCACAAAAGCCGTTGGACTAGACTCTGTTAATGCCCTGTTTCTTCAAAAAGGTGCACACATAATCTCTGAAAGCCTAACCTATATTTATAATATTTGTATTGATGAGAATGTTTTCCCTACTGTTTTAAAAACTGCTAACGTTTTATGGACCCAAAAATGATCCAAACAACTACCGACCAATTTCCATATTACCAAGTTTATCAAAAGTATTAGAAAAACATGTCTATTCACATCTTAATGAATATCTTAATAAATATAATTTATTGTATTCTAACCAGTCCACGTTCAGATCTAATAGGTCCTGTTTGACTGCTTTAACTAATATTACTGAAAATATGTATGACTCCCTAAATAATAATCTTCTATGTGGGGCCATTTTCTTTGATTTTAGGAAAGCATTTGACCTGGTAAATCATAAGCTGTTACTACAAAAATTGCAATTGTATCAATTGTCCAAGACATCTATAATGTTTCTCAATTCATACCTGCTTGATAGACAACAAAGGACCTTTGTAAATGGTAATTTGTCTTCTTGTAAACCAATAGTTCATGGCGTACCACAAGGTTCAGTCTTGGGTCCTTTATTATTTAATATTTTTATAAATGATTTACCTCTGTATTTAAATTCTAAATGTGATCTTTTTGCTGATGATACAACCATTTATACTAGTGCAAAAACTGTTTCTGACCTTCAAAACAATCTTCAAATTGATACTGATACGGTGATGAATTGGTGTAGACATAAATAGCATGATAGTTAATGAGGTCAAAACAAAATCCATGTTAATTACAACTAGACAGAAGCGTAAACATTTATCGTCTGAACTTAGTATTAAAATCAATGACTCAGTCATCTAAATTGTTCCTAGGTTCAAACTTTTGGGAATTATTTTAGACCACCATTTACAGTGGACCGACCATGTACATTATGTAATTAAAATTGTGAATCAAAAGATTTTCCAACTTCGCAAAATCAAGCAGCTACTACCACTTCAATGTCGGTCTCTATTCTACAAAGCATATACACAAACCTATCTCGATTATTATTCACCAGTTTGGGATCGGGGTGACTCTACTGCTTTGAGTACACTAACTCGTCAACAAAACAAAGCCTTTAAATTGATTCTAGGTATAGAACATACAAAAGATTTGGCTCCAGGCCTTGCCCCAATCAAACTCTTAAATATTAAACAGCGTCACTTAGTGAACAAATATGCATTTATTTACAAAATTATTAATCAACAATGCCCTTCATATTTAACCAACATCCTCTGCTACTACGATACTCCATACTCTAATATCAATAACAAAATTGTCATTCTTCGGCCTAATCTATCTGTTGTTAAAAACAGTATTAGATTTACTGGTGCCTATTTATGGAATTCATTACCTGACTGTTTAAAATATTGTAAATCATATTATTCATTTCGAAGGCGATTATTTAGGGTTTCACACTGCGTAGCTTGTGTGAAACACTATTGTTTTTGTTAAAATTATTATTCTTATTATTATTATTCTTCTTTTGTTTTGAGTAGATCTCAGCAACTTTATGTCGGATCGTTACGATTTCTTCGGTTTTATCGGAAAAGTGGGTGTGACTTAGAGGATAAAGCTATTTTGAACGTTCTGCGACAATGCGAAATGTCGGAAATCACCGAAGCTATCGTTTTTAGAAATATTGCAGTAATTTTAACAATAATCATTGGATTTTAACTTTCGATACATTTTGGCATAGCCGGAGACGGGGCACATAGCTACGCTACTTTTGATTTTTGATTTTCGGCAAATCTTCGCAGATATTAGGCGCCAAATTTAGAAAATTTAAATTTTTACAAAAAACTTTTTTATTTATGAATATTTTTTAGTCGTGTTTTACACAAATATAACGACTCCTTTGACTTGGGCAAAAATGTGAAAATTTTTTGTCTCTGTAATTTTCCTTGGCCCCCATTGGCTAATTCAGTTTTTCAGTCCTAGATTAATTATTTATTGTTCGATTTGTATAAAACAAAGTTCATATGCTCCGTTGTCTCAATTGTTATTTTTCTTGTTACCAATAGTGTTATCTGTCGGCACCGGAAGTGGCGTAAATTGACAAAAAACTACAATATTGACAGTTAGGTACCATTTTTCGAAAGCAAAAGGTGAAAAAAGGTGTAAAATTAAGCTATTTACAACCCATCCAGCGTTTTCATATTTTAAGATATTACTTCGTAACTTTTTAAGGTTTTTTGTCAATAAAAGTGTCAATTATTATTCGATTTTCATGAAATTTTCACTGTGTGATACATAATGCTATTTACGATTTCATACAAGTAATTTAAGATTTTCATTATCACCGGAAGTAACGTCATTTTGGCAAAAACTGTATTTTTAGCCTTCAAAACAGATATTTTATTCAAATAAATCAGATTTGTAATATTTTTAATATTATGATATTTGATTCCAATCAACAAATAGAATGAACTCATACGATCATACAGATACCTCAAAATGGTTTCTAACTTGTACGGTTGCAGAGAAATAGACGATTTTCTACAAGTCATTTTTCAAGGTTTTTGGTCTATAAAGGTGGCAATTATTATTGGATTTACATAAAATTTTCACCATGTGATGATGATATTTCTGATTTCATAAACCAATTTAACATTTTCATTATCACCGGAAGTAATGTAATTTTGACAGGATCACTGACATGTAGCAAATGAATTGATTGCTGGATTTGGTTGTTTCTGCGTCCATTTTATTTCATGTGTACAATGCTTATGTGGAAACCTGTTTAACGGTTTCATTAGTACCGGAAGTGACATAAGTTCAAGGGTAACGTGGCACCGGTGAAACCCGTCATTACTGCTTCGCAGTTCTAGTTAAATTTGTAACTACGTAGAGACCTAGTATAGTCTTCTTTGTAGTAGTACTTATATACATTGGGAGCGGTCGGAAGAAATATATTATGGTCATTTCCATTAATTAATTTGTTCTATTTACATGTACCATAAGCATAGTATTAGATGATAAATATATGATTCCTGTGTGACAACTTTATTATATTGTGATTGTAATTGATATTTTTAATTGTGATTTTGTTAATATTCTTTTGTAAATATTGCTCTGTTTTCAAATTTCATTTGTAACTTCTTTAACTTCTGTTATAAAATGCAAAATGTAAGACAGGCCTCCTGGCCTAATTTTCAACCCTTTGAAAATAAAGTTATTATTATTATTATAGACTGCTCGAGAGCTAATAAAAATAGATAAGATAAGGTAAGATTTTATTTTATTGTTTGTATCGAAACATCCATTGAGAACAGCATACAAATTACAATATAAACATGTACAATATGACAAATAATATTAATATATATATTTACAAATAAGACAAATGATAATTTTAATTTAGGTTACACATTTACTAACAGGACAAACAGTAGCATGACGAATGACAATCAAATGACGAATGACAAGGAATTTCTAAGCAATAACTGCTCCCTTTGGCTTTAGGCCAATATAATTCAACTACAGTATTCAGTAAAATTTATATTTAGGATAAATCAATCTAGTAATAAGTCACTGGAACGATAAACCGAGTCTAGATACTATTAGGGTTTCACATTGCGTAGCTTGTGTGAAACACTATTGTTTTTGTTAAGATTATTATTAGGGTTTCACACTGCGTAGCTTGTGTGAAACACTATTGTTTTTGTTAAGATTATTATTCTTCTTCTTATTAGGACTAAAATTATTATTATTATTAGGCTTTCAGACTTTCGTCTGAAAGCCTATTGAGATTGCTAAAATTATTATTATTATTAGGCTTTCAGACTTTTCATATTTTAAAATATTTCTTTGCAACTTTCATAAACTTGTAGCATTAAACCTGACTGTTTAAAATATTGTAAATCATATTATTCATTTCGAAGGCGATTATTTAGGGTTTCACACTGCGTAACTTGTGTGAAACACTATTGTTTTTGTTTTGAGTAGATCTCAGCAACTGATTGTCGGATCGTTACGATTTCTTCGGTTTTATCGGAAAAGTGGGTGTGACTTAGAGGATAAAGCTATTTTGAACGTTCTGCGACAATGCGAAATGTCGGAAATCACCGAAGCTATCGTTTTTAGAAATATTGCAGTAATTTTAACAATAATCATTGGATTTTAACTTTCGATACATTTTGGCATAGCCGGAGACGGGGCACATAGCTACGCTACTTTTGATTTTTGATTTTCGGCAAATCTTCGCAGATATTAGGCGCCAAATTTAGAAAATTTAAATTTTTACAAAAAACTTTATTTATGAATATTTTTTAGTCGTGTTTTACACAAATATAACGACTCCTCTGACTTGGGCAAAAATGTGAAAATTTTTTGTCTCTGTAATTTTCCTTGGCCCCCCATTGGCTAATTCAGTTTTTCAGTCCTAGATTAATTATTTATTGTTCGATTTGTATAAAACAAAGTTCATATGCTCCGTTGTCTCAATTGTCATTTTTCTTGTTACCAATAGTGTTATCTGTCGGCACCGAAAGTGGCGTAAATTTACAAAAAACTACAATTTTGACAGTTAGGTACCATTTTTCGAAAGCAAAAGGTGAAAAAAGGTGTAAAATTAAGCTATTTACAACCCATCCAGCGTTTTCATATTTTAAGATATTACTTCGTAACTTTCATAAACTCGTAGCAATAATCTATACGGAGAGAATGTATGTGAAAATTAATTTGTAATATGCGCAGTTGCCGAGAAATGGGCAATTTTGCATGAGTCACTTTTTACGCTAGTTTGCCTGTAAAAGAGTCAATTATTATTCGATTTTCATAAAAGTGACACCATTTGATGTGTAATGTCAATTTTAACTAGGTCAAACCAATTTAACATTTTCAATATCACCGGAAATGACGTAATTTGGGCAAAAATTGTAAATAATTTATTCAAATGAGTCATATTTGTTATTTGTTTAAAATTTTGATATTTGATTCAAATCAACTAATACAATGAACCCTTACGATCATATAGATATCACAAAATGGTTTCTAACTTGTTCAGTTGCGGAGAAATAGGCAATTTTCAACAGGTCACTTTTTAAGGTTTTTTGTCAATAAAAGTGTCAATTATTATTCGATTTTCATGAAATTTTCACTGTGTGATACATAATGCCATTTACGATTTCATACAAGTAATTTAATATTTTCATTATCACCGGAAGTAACGTCATTTTGGCAAAAACTGTATTTTTAGCCTTCAAAACAGATATTTTATTCAAATAAATCAGATTTGTAATGTTTTTAATATTATGATATTTGATTCCAATCAACAAATAGAATGAACTCATACGATCATACAGATACCTCAAAATGGTTTCTAACTTGTACGGTTGCAGAGAAATAGACGATTTTCTACAAGTCATTTTTCAAGGTTTTTGGTCTATAAAGGTGGCAATTATTATTGGATTTACATAAAATTTTCACCATGTGATGATGCTATTTCTGATTTCATAAACCAGTTTAACATTTTCATTATCACCGGAAGTAATGTAATTTTGACAGGATCACTGACATGTAGCAAATAAATTGATTGCTGGATTTGGTTTTTTCTGCGTCCATTTTATTTCATGTGTGCAATGCTTATGTGGAAACCTGTTTAACGGTTTCATTAGTACCGGAAGTGACATAAGTTCAAGGATAACGTGGCACCGGTGAAACCCGTCATTACTGCTTCGCAGTTCTAGTTAAATTTGTAACTACGTAGAGACCTAGTATAGTCTTCTTTGTAGTAGTACTTATATACATTGGGAGCGGTCGGAAGAAATATATTATGGTCATTTCCATTAATTAATTTGTTCTATTTACATGTACCATAAGCATAGTATTAGATGATAAATATATGATTCCTGTGTGACAACTTTATTATATTGTGATTGTAATTGATATTTTTAATTGTGATTTTGTTAATATTCTTTTGTAAATATTGCTCTGTTTTCAAATTTCATTTGTAACTTCTTTAACTTCTGTTATAAAATGCAAAATGTAAGACAGGCCTCCTGGCCTAATTTTCAACCCTTTGAAAATAAAGTTATTATTATTATTATAGACTGCTCGAGAGCTAATATAAATAGATAAGATAAGGTAAGATTTTATTTTATTGTTTGTATCGAAACATCCATTGAGAACAGCATACAAATTACAATATAAACATGTACAATATGACAAATAATATTAATATATATATTTACAAATAAGACAAATGATAATTTTAATTTAGGTTACACATTTACTAACAGGACAAACAGTAGCATGACGAATGACAATCAAATGACGAATGACAAGGAATTTCTAAGCAATAACTGCTCCCTTTGGCTTTAGGCCAATATAATTCAACTTCAGTATTCAGTAAAATTTATATTTAGGATAAATCAATCTAGTAATAAGTCACTGGAACGATAAACCGAGTCTAGATACTATTAGGGTTTCACATTGCGTAGCTTGTGTGAAACACTATTGTTTTTGTTAAGATTATTATTAGGGTTTCACACTGCGTAGCTTGTGTGAAACACTATTGTTTTTGTTAAGATTATTATTAGGGTTTCACACTGCGTAGCTTGTGTGAAACACTATTGTTTTTGTTAAGATTATTATTCTTCTTCTTATTAGGACTAAAATTATTATTATTATTAGGCTTTCAGACTTTCGTCTGAAAGCCTATTGAGATTGCTAAAATTATTATTATTATTAGGCTTTCAGACTTTTCATATTTTAAAATATTTCTTTGCAACTTTCATAAACTTGTAGCATTAAACCTGACTGTTTAAAATATTGTAAATCATATTATTCATTTCGAAGGCGATTATTTAGGGTTTCACACTGCGTAGCTTGTGTGAAACACTATTGTTTTTGTTAAAATTATTATTCTTATTATTATTATTATTCTTTTGTTTTGAGTAGATCTCAGCAACTGATTGTCGGATCGTTACGATTTCTTCGGTTTTATCGGAAAAGTGGGTGTGACTTAGAGGATAAAGCTATTTTGAACGTTCTGCGACAATGCGAAATGTCGGAAATCACCGAAGCTATCGTTTTTAGAAATATTGCAGTAATTTTAACAATAATCATTGGATTTTAACTTTCGATACATTTTGGCATAGCCGGAGACGGGGCACATAGCTACGCTACTTTTGATTTTTGATTTTCGGCAAATCTTCGCAGATATTAGGCGCCAAATTTAGAAAATTTAAAATTTTTACAAAAAACTTTATTTATGAATATTTTTTAGTCGTGTTTTACACAAATATAACGACTCCTCTGACTTGGGCAAAAATGTGAAAATTTTTTGTCTCTGTAATTTTCCTTGGCCCCCCATTGGCTAATTCAGTTTTTCAGTCCTAGATTAATTATTTATTGTTCGATTTGTATAAAACAAAGTTCATATGCTCCGTTGTCTCAATTGTCATTTTTCTTGTTACCAATAGTGTTATCTGTCGGCACCGGAAGTGGCGTAAATTTACAAAAAACTACAATTTTGACAGTTAGGTACCATTTTTCGAAAGCAAAAGGTGAAAAAAGGTGTAAAATTAAGCTATTTACAACCCATCCAGCGTTTTCATATTTTAAGATATTACTTCGTAACTTTCATAAACTCGTAGCAATAATCTATACGGAGAGAATGTATGTGAAAATTAATTTGTAATATGCGCAGTTGCCGAGAAATGGGCAATTTTGCATGAGTCACTTTTTACGCTAGTTTGCCTGTAAAAGAGTCAATTATTATTCGATTTTCATAAAAGTGACACCAATTGATGTGTAATGTCAATTTTAACTAGGTCAAACCAATTTAACATTTTCAATATCACCGGAAATGACGTAATTTGGGCAAAAATTGTAAATAATTTATTCAAATGAGTCATATTTGTTATTTGTTTAAAATTTTGATATTTGATTCAAATCAACTAATACAATGAACCCTTACGATCATATAGATATCACAAAATGGTTTCTAACTTGTTCAGTTGCGGAGAAATAGGCAATTTTCAACAGGTCACTTTTTAAGGTTTTTTGTCAATAAAAGTGTCAATTATTATTCGATTTTCATGAAATTTTCACTGTGTGATACATAATGCTATTTACGATTTCATACAAGTAATTTAAGATTTTCATTATCACCGGAAGTAACGTCATTTTGGCAAAAACTGTATTTTTAGCCTTCAAAACAGATATTTTATTCAAATAAATCAGATTTGTAATGTTTTTAATATTATGATATTTGATTCCAATCAACAAATAGAATGAACTCATACGATCATACAGATACCTCAAAATGGTTTCTAACTTGTAAGGTTGCAGAGAAATAGACGATTTTCTACAAGTCATTTTTCAAGGTTTTTGGTCTATAAAGGTGGCAATTATTATTGGATTTACATAAAATTTTCACCATGTGATGATGCTATTTCTAATTTCATAAACCAGTTTAACATTTTCATTATCACCGGAAGTAATGTAATTTTGACAGGATCACTGACATGTAGCAAATGAATTGATTGCTGGATTTGGTTGTTTCTGCGTCCATTTTATTTCATGTGTGCAATGCTTATGTGGAAACCTGTTTAACGGTTTCATTAGTACCGGAAGTGACATAAGTTCAAGGATAACGTGGCACCGGTGAAACCCGTCATTACTGCTTCGCAGTTCTAGTTAAATTTATAACTACGTAGAGACCTAGTATAGTCTTCTTTGTAGTAGTACTTATATACATTGGGAGCGGTCGGAAGAAATATATTATGGTCATTTCCATTAATTAATTTGTTCTATTTACATGTACCATAAGCATAGTATTAGATGATAAATATATGATTCCTGTGTGACAACTTTATTATATTGTGATTGTAATTGATATTTTTAATTGTGATTTTGTTAATATGATAATTTTAATTTAGGTTACACATTTACTAACAGGACAAACAGTAGCATGACGAATGACAATCAAATGACGAATGACAAGGAATTTCTAAGCAATAACTGCTCCCTTTGGCTTTAGGCCAATATAATTCAACTTCAGTATTCAGTAAAATTTATATTTAGGATAAATCAATCTAGTAATAAGTCACTGGAACGATAAACCGAGTCTAGATACTATTAGGGTTTCACATTGCGTAGCTTGTGTGAAACACTATTGTTTTTGTTAAGATTATTATTAGGGTTTCACACTGCGTAGCTTGTGTGAAACACTATTGTTTTTGTTAAGATTATTATTAGGGTTTCACACTGCGTAGCTTGTGTGAAACACTATTGTTTTTGTTAAGATTATTATTCTTCTTCTTATTAGGACTAAAATTATTATTATTATTAGGCTTTCAGACTTTCGTCTGAAAGCCTATTGAGATTGCTAAAATTATTATTATTATTAGGCTTTCAGACTTTTCATATTTTAAAATATTTCTTTGCAACTTTCATAAACTTGTAGCATTAAACCTGACTGTTTAAAATATTGTAAATCATATTATTCATTTCGAAGGCGATTATTTAGGGTTTCACACTGCGTAGCTTGTGTGAAACACTATTGTTTTTGTTAAAATTATTATTCTTATTATTATTATTATTCTTTTGTTTTGAGTAGATCTCAGCAACTGATTGTCGGATCGTTACGATTTCTTCGGTTTTATCGGAAAAGTGGGTGTGACTTAGAGGATAAAGCTATTTTGAACGTTCTGCGACAATGCGAAATGTCGGAAATCACCGAAGCTATCGTTTTTAGAAATATTGCAGTAATTTTAACAATAATCATTGGATTTTAACTTTCGATACATTTTGGCATAGCCGGAGACGGGGCACATAGCTACGCTACTTTTGATTTTTGATTTTCGGCAAATCTTCGCAGATATTAGGCGCCAAATTTAGAAAATTTAAAATTTTTACAAAAAACTTTATTTATGAATATTTTTTAGTCGTGTTTTACACAAATATAACGACTCCTCTGACTTGGGCAAAAATGTGAAAATTTTTTGTCTCTGTAATTTTCCTTGGCCCCCCATTGGCTAATTCAGTTTTTCAGTCCTAGATTAATTATTTATTGTTCGATTTGTATAAAACAAAGTTCATATGCTCCGTTGTCTCAATTGTCATTTTTCTTGTTACCAATAGTGTTATCTGTCGGCACCGGAAGTGGCGTAAATTTACAAAAAACTACAATTTTGACAGTTAGGTACCATTTTTCGAAAGCAAAAGGTGAAAAAAGGTGTAAAATTAAGCTATTTACAACCCATCCAGCGTTTTCATATTTTAAGATATTACTTCGTAACTTTCATAAACTCGTAGCAATAATCTATACGGAGAGAATGTATGTGAAAATTAATTTGTAATATGCGCAGTTGCCGAGAAATGGGCAATTTTGCATGAGTCACTTTTTACGCTAGTTTGCCTGTAAAAGAGTCAATTATTATTCGATTTTCATAAAAGTGACACCATTTGATGTGTAATGTCAATTTTAACTAGGTCAAACCAATTTAACATTTTCAATATCACCGGAAATGACGTAATTTGGGCAAAAATTGTAAATAATTTATTCAAATGAGTCATATTTGTTATTTGTTTAAAATTTTGATATTTGATTCAAATCAACTAATACAATGAACCCTTACGATCATATAGATATCACAAAATGGTTTCTAACTTGTTCAGTTGCGGAGAAATAGGCAATTTTCAACAGGTCACTTTTTAAGGTTTTTTGTCAATAAAAGTGTCAATTATTATTCGATTTTCATGAAATTTTCACTGTGTGATACATAATGCTATTTACGATTTCATACAAGTAATTTAAGATTTTCATTATCACCGGAAGTAACGTCATTTTGGCAAAAACTGTATTTTTAGCCTTCAAAACAGATATTTTATTCAAATAAATCAGATTTGTAATGTTTTTAATATTATGATATTTGATTCCAATCAACAAATAGAATGAACTCATACGATCATACAGATACCTCAAAATGGTTTCTAACTTGTAAGGTTGCAGAGAAATAGACGATTTTCTACAAGTCATTTTTCAAGGTTTTTGGTCTATAAAGGTGGCAATTATTATTGGATTTACATAAAATTTTCACCATGTGATGATGCTATTTCTAATTTCATAAACCAGTTTAACATTTTCATTATCACCGGAAGTAATGTAATTTTGACAGGATCACTGACATGTAGCAAATGAATTGATTGCTGGATTTGGTTGTTTCTGCGTCCATTTTATTTCATGTGTGCAATGCTTATGTGGAAACCTGTTTAACGGTTTCATTAGTACCGGAAGTGACATAAGTTCAAGGATAACGTGGCACCGGTGAAACCCGTCATTACTGCTTCGCAGTTCTAGTTAAATTTATAACTACGTAGAGACCTAGTATAGTCTTCTTTGTAGTAGTACTTATATACATTGGGAGCGGTCGGAAGAAATATATTATGGTCATTTCCATTAATTAATTTGTTCTATTTACATGTACCATAAGCATAGTATTAGATGATAAATATATGATTCCTGTGTGACAACTTTATTATATTGTGATTGTAATTGATATTTTTAATTGTGATTTTGTTAATATTCTTTTGTAAATATTGCTCTGTTTTCAAATTTTATTTGTAACTTCTTTAACTTCTGTTATAAAATGCAAAATGTAAGACAGGCCTCCTGGCCTAATTTTCAACCCTTTGAAAATAAAGTTATTATTATTATTATAGACTGCTCGAGAGCTAATATAAATAGATAAGATAAGGTAAGATTTTATTTTATTGTTTGTATCGAAACATCCATTGAGAACAGCATACAAATTACAATATAAACATGTACAATATGACAAATAATATTAATATATATATTTACAAATAAGACAAATGATAATTTTAATTTAGGTTACACATTTACTAACAGGACAAACAGTAGCATGACGAATGACAATCAAATGACGAATGACAAGGAATTTCTAAGCAATAACTGCTCCCTTTGGCTTTAGGCCAATATAATTCAACTACAGTATTCAGTAAAATGTATATTTAGGATAAATCAATCTAGTAATAAGTCACTGGAACGATAAACCGAGTCTAGATACTATTAGGGTTTCACATTGCGTAGCTTGTGTGAAACACTATTGTTTTTGTTAAGATTATTATTAGGGTTTCACACTGCGTAGCTTGTGTGAAACACTATTGTTTTTGTTAAGATTATTATTAGAGTTTCACACTGCGTAGCTTGTGTGAAACACTATTGTTTTTGTTAAGATTATTATTCTTCTTCTTATTAGGCTTTCAGACTTTCGTCTAAAAGCCTATTGAGATTACTAAAATTATTATTATTATTAGGCTTTCAGACTTTTCATATTTTAAAATATTTCTTTGCAACTTTCATAAACTTGTAGCATTAATCCATACGAAGAGAATCTATCTCAAAATTAGTTTGTAATATGAGCAGTTGCCGAGAAATTGTCAATTATGCATGAGTCACTCTTTACGCTATTGTGTCTGTAAAAGAGTCAATTATTAGTGGATTTTCATAAAAGTGACACCATTTGATGCGTAATGTCAATTGGGACTAGTTCAACTCAATTTAACATTTTCCATGTCACCGGAAATGACGAAATTTGGGGAAAAACTGTATTTATAGCATTCGAAACAAATAATTTATTCAAATGAGTCGTATTTGTTGTTTGTTTAAAATTTTGATATTTGATTCTAATCAACTAATAGAATGAACCCATACGATCATATAGATATCACAAAATGGTTTTTAACTTGTTCAGTTGCGGAGAAATAGGCAATTTTCAACAGGTAACTTTTCAAGATTTTTTGTCCATAAAAGTGTCAATTATTATTCGATTTTCGTGAAATTTTCACTATGTTATACCTAATGCCATTTACGATTTCATACAAGTAATTTAACACTTTTACTGTCACCGGAAGTAATGTCATTTTGGCAAAAACTGTATTTTTAGCCTTCAAAACAGATATTTTATTCAATTTGTAATGTTTTTAAAATTATGATATTTGATTCCAATCAACAAGTAGATTGAACCTATACAATCATACAGATACCAAAAAATGGTTTCTAACTTGTACGGTTGCAGAGAAATAGACGATTTTCTACAAGTTCCTTTTCAAGGTTTTTGGTCTATAAAAGTGGCAATTATTATTCGATTTACATAAAATTTTCTCCAAGTGATGCCTTATGCCATTTCTGATTTCATAAAACTTATTTAACATTTTCATTATCACCGGAAGTAATGTAATTTTGTCAGTATCACTTACATGTAACAAATGTATACAATGAATTGTTATTGCTGGATTTGGTTGATTCTGCGTACATTTTATTTGATGTGTGCAATGCTTATATGGAAACCTGTTTAATGGTTTCATCGGTACCGGAAGTGACATATGTTCAAGGGTAGCGGGGCACCGGTGAAACCCGTCATTACTGCGTCGCAGTTCTAGTTATTATTATTTAGTGCCTGTAACAGATACCGATATGGGACCTAATTTCCTATCGGAAACCATGTGGTGGCTACTTGATAAACTATTTTTGAAACTTCTGCGCCGACCGGAAGGGGCCGAATTTCGTGCGGTGCATAAAAATTAAAAAAGGGCCGTTGCTTCGTCAATTCTGTACCCATTTTCATACAAATGACATTTTCAGAAACCCTGAGTCTTTTCTCGGACGATAGCAGTTGAAAATTTCGAAATTTCGAAACTTCGTCGCTGACTTCTAGCGTTCGATAAATGAAAAAAAAAATTTTTAAGACAATTTTTGTTATTTTTCAAAAATTTTCAAATTTTACCTACATTTTTGGAAACCTGAAGACCATCCGATTCCAGAAATATAAGTTTCATTCCGATTTATCGCCCTTTATTTTTCGATTTTTTTCGAATTTTCTGCCCATTTCCCAACCCTTATATTTGTTTGGAAAAGATAAATCGATAGTTCTGAAAGTCCTGGAACATAAAGCTATATAGTCAGACAGCTGGATAAAGCAATTTCAAAAACGATCCGGAAACCGGAAGTAGTCGGAATAATGATAGGTATTTCGAAAAAAAAGCAAAAAATGGGTGTTTTGGGGAAAAACTCGATTTCTCCGTCCAGTATCAATGGATTAAACGAATTAAGCTTTCGTTGAGTGGCCCGAGGAATGGACTGTCGAATGATTTATACGGATACTATCACCAAGCAGAAAAATATGACAAGCTGAAAATCAAGTATTTTCTGATTTGGAGCGTTTTTGGACGCCTTTATCTCAAAAACTTAACCTACAATTTTTTTTAACTTTCTCTATCGAGAGTCCTTTCGGTAGTCTTGTGCATGAAAACATCCAATAAGTCTTTGAAATGTCTGGAATAGGATAAAAAAGGGACTGAAAATCGAAAAAAGTCGTAAAATCGTGAAATTTTTGAAAATGCTATATTATTTTATTATTTAATCAGATTTTTACGAAAAGGTTACACATTCAGATAGCTGACCTAATTACGATTCTAACGATGTATAATATGTATTGAGTTATTGAAATTTAATTTTCGATATTTTTACATTTTTGAATTTTTGGCACTTTTGAACATAGGATTTCTCAGGGCCATTTTATCTGATCAGATAATGTAATATATCATTACAGAGCCCTGTGGCAATCTAATTGACCAAATTGGTTATTAAAACTATCCTGACAATAATCTCCATACCGGACGTATTCAAAAAATGAAGAAAAAGGTTTTAAAAAATTGGCCCTTGTGCGAAAAACTTGATTTCTCCATCAGATCTTAGCGGACCAAAAGAACTAAAGTGTCGCTGGATAGCCCCATTAATGGACTATCATATGACATGTGAATGATACGATTTAGATGGCTAGAAAATAAATTATGATACGCCGAAAATCTAGTATTTTCCGTTTTGGAGCATTTTGAGACGCTATTTTCTCGAAAACGAAAACTAAGTTTTTTCTTAAACCTTTTTTTACTGAGAGTCCTATCGGTGGACTATGGCGTGAGTCCAAAAATAAAAGCATTGAAATAATATAAGTGGTCCAAAAAGGGCCTCAATCTTGGAAAAAAGTTGAAAAATCCTCAAATTACTGAAAATGCTCTTCTATTATTCTTTGTTTTGAAAACAGCTCAATGGGTGTTTCTGAAACTTCTGGTACAGAAAGTTAACTATCCAAGCCACATGTTAAAACTATCCCGACAATGATCCAAAAACCGGAAGTAGTCGAAAAAATATCTGATATTTTGAAAAAAAAAAAATAAAAAGTAAAAAATGGTGATCTTGCGAAAAAAGTGATTACAACGCCATATTTCAACGAATCAAAACAACTAAAGTGTCATTGGATAGCCGGAACAATGGACGATCTTATGACATCTCAATGGTAAAAAAATCGCTTGTTAGGTAATATATTATGAGATGCTGAAAATCTAGTATTTTCCTTTTTGGAGCCTATTCAGACGCTTTTATTTCGAAAACTTCTCTTATTTCCTTTCTTAAACTTCTGTTACTTAGAGTCCTAACACTGGTCTGGGGGTGTGAATCCAAATTTAAAAGCCCAAATATAGTATAAATGGTCCAAAAGGGCCACAATCTTTGAAAAAAGTCGAAAAATCGTTATATCTGTAAATCTGCTTCTAATGGTATAAGGGAGGTAAAACTGTCCAATGGATCTTTCTGGAACTTCTGGTACAGGAAGTTAAGTTCCCATACCACTTGTTAAATCTATCCCGATAATGATCCGTAAACAGGAAGTAGTCAAAAAAATATTCGATAATTAAAAAAAATAAGACATTATTATTATTATTATTATTATTATTTACCGCGGGAGCCTATTTCTCCATGATCGGAAACAGATATCGATCTGGAACCAAATTTTCTATCGGGAAACCATGTGGTGGTTACTTGATAAAGTCTTTTTGAAACTTCTGCGCACACCGGAAGTGTCCGAATTTTGAACGGGAGCAATAAATCAAAAAGCGGCGGTGGTTTCGCCAATTCTTTACCTATTTTAAAACAATTCACATTTTTGGAAACCCCGAATCTTTTCCGAGACAATGGCTATCTCACATTTTTTAATTTCGAACATTCATCTATAGCTTTTGTCGTTCGAAATTTGATCTGACTTGGGCAAAAATGTGAAATTGTTTTGTCTCAGTAATTTTCCTTGGCCGCCATTGGCTAATTCAGTTTTTCAGTCCTAGATTAATTATTTAATGCTCAATTTGTATAAAACAAAGTTCATATACTCCGTTGTCTCAATTGTCATTTTTTTGTTACCGATAGAGATATCTGTCGGCACCGGAAGTGGCTTAATTTTACCAAAAACTACAATTTTGACAGTTAGGTACCATTTTTCGAAAGCAAATTTTATTTTTTTTAAAAAACTGATATAACTAAAGAGTGTGCCCTTTAAAGGCGCACAAAATGTTGGGATCGCTTTTATTAATTTCGATTTCATTTTCGAGCAAATTCGATTAAGAGGTGAAAAAGGGTGTAAAATTGACCTATTTACAACCCATTCAGGCTTTTCAGATTTTAAAATATTTCTACGTAACTTTTATAAACTTGTAGCTTTAATCCATACGAAGAAAATGTTTGTTAAAATTAGTTTGTAATATAAGCAGTTACCTAGAAATGGGCAATTTTGCATAAGTCACTGTTTTCGTTATTTTGCCTGTAAAATAGTCAATTATTATTGGATTTTCACAAAAGTGACACCATTTGATTCAAAAAGCAAGTATGCGTCGTATCAAATTGATTACAATTTAAAATTGTGCGCATAGCGGAAATGCGTCAAATCTTTAACGTGCACGAAAATTGAAAATCGGCCATTATTCTCTTAATTCTCAATGGATTCTTCAGATATTTACATTTTTGGATAGCTGGAGACATTTCTGAGCAGATAGCATTTCTAAACTGTGGAAATTAGAAACTTTGTTGCTCTCATTTTTTTGATGAAAAATGGAAAATTTTGAATTTTGGAATTTGTTACATTTTTGGATAGCTGACCTCAATCCGATTCCAACAATATAAGTTTTGTTCTGAAATGTTGACTTTGATTTTTCACTTTTTTTCGCATTTTGGTCAAATCGTAGAGTTCTTATTTTTTTAAAACGGCTCCAACGATTTTTCTGAAACTTCAGGAATATGAAGTCGAAGGACCAAACCAGTCCATGAACTATAAATGAAAATGCCCTAATCACCGGAAGTAGTCAAGAAAGGTATCCAAACTTTGACAAAATTGTGAAAAATGGGTGCCTGTGCGGAAAATGCGATGTATCAATTGTGTTCTTGTCGATTAGTTAAAGTTTTATATCGTTTAATAGCCAATTGAATTGTCTATCGTATGGTACTAAAGCGGCATGTTTCTATCAAAAATTTAAAAAGTTATGTGACTTTGAAAAGTAACGTTTTTTACGATTTCGAGCAACTTTGGACGCATGTTTCTCGGAAAGTCTCCCAACGATTTTTTAAAAACTTTCTCAATCGAGAGGCTAATGGGTACTCTGTTTTGTGAAACCACTGTGTCATTTTTTGAAATGTCAGGGGTAGCCGAAAAAAGAGATCGAAAATCGAAAACGTCGTATATTTACGATTTGGAGCATTTTTAGAGGCCTATTTCTCGAAAAGTCAACATAATTCTTTTTTTGTAACTTCTTCTACAGAGAGGCCTTTCGGTAGGGTTATACATAAAACGATTTTACAATAGTCCCAAATTTCAGGAGTAGCAGAACAAAGGGATCGAAAATTGAACACGGAACCTTTCATTGTTAAGCAAAACATAAGTGGGGGGATACAATCTGTACGTTTTGTCAACGTATAGAGTCTATTCAAGAGTGCTTTTATCAGTGATGATATTTGAACTGAAATTATTTCAACTATGAGTGTTTTCTTCTTTCCAAAATATGGGTTTAGTGACCCTGTAACAGAAATAGTTGATTGCTGTGTGTAATAATTAGTCTTTGAATTAATATTGTTGCTTCTTTGTCAAAATTATCTTATACCGGTAATCATCTGGATAGAAATCGACAGCTCGCGCTGTTTATAAGACAGTCCAATTTGTTCAGCTGTTGCATTAGTATCGTACAGTACTATCGAATATTGCACCTGTGATAAAAGGCGTGACGCTGTTTGAGCATTGACTCTATCTGTAATTAATATTAAATTTTTATTAATGACGTCAAATCTTTAACGTACACGAAACCAGAAAATTGGCGATATTTCATTGAATATTCAATCAATTTTTGAACCAGTTACATATATGAGTAGCTGACATGAACGCGATTCCGAAGTCTCGTGTACAAATTGGTGTGACCGTAAAAGATCCCTTGGTGGTTAGAATTCTATATAAAAGAAGACTAGCGCCGCTGTACGAGCATGTTTAGAGATCATTTCGGGACTAACATATGATTTATTTTTTTTTATTTCAACAATTCGCTTGCGCGTAGGGGTCTTTAGCAGTTCGAGGTAACCGGAGGACCCAGAGAAAACACACGAGTTTAGACAGGCGACATACTCCTTGTCACGTTCAACCGGGGAATCGAAACCCAGACCGTATGATACAGCGCAGTCCCAAAGGCTATAGCCTACCGTGCAAATTCCAGCCATCATATCGTATCTATATAAGAGACATTTTATTCCTACTGGCGATTTACAAATATTGCATGAAGAAATTCAAATCATAAGAACATAAACACGACTAATGCACAGTATCATATTGATTATAAAAGTATAATGTATATATTGGTTATACTATATATGTCACAAAACAACAATCATTAGATAATAATAATCATTTACTAATTATATAAATCATTTTAAGAGGTAGGAGTTATCCATTGTTTAATTTAACAGTTATATAATTACCATGGTTATAAAGATACGAACACCTAAGACACCTACGATATTTCTGAAACGTCGGGTATATGAAGTCGACGGAACAAACCAGTCCGTGAAATATAAATGAAAATCCTCTAACCACAGGAAGTGGTCAAGAAAGGTATTCAAAATTTGACAAAATTCTGAAAAATGGGTGCCTGTGCGCCAAATGCGATGTATCAATTGGTTGTTTACCGAGTACTTAAAGTATTATTTCGTATGGTAGCCACGTGGATTATCTACGAGATGGTGCTATAGCAACAAGATTTTATTGCGAACTAAAAAATTTATGGGACTTTGAAAAGTAAGGTTATTTACGATTTCGGTCAAGTTTAAACCCATGTATCTCGGAAAATCCGCCAATTATTTTTTTTCAAACTTGCTCAATCGAGATTCTACTGGGTAGTGTATTGTGTGAAACCCTTGTACAATGTTTGTAATTGTCATGGGTAGCCTAAAAAAGAGATCGAAAATTGAAAACAGCGTATTTTAACGAGTTGGGGCATGTTTAGGGGTCAATATCTGAGTTATGCTAGAGTGTGGGTTTTTTGGGGAGGTGGGGGGAGTGGTGGGGTTAATCTTTTGTCATATATCTGGCGATCGTGTGACGCCTTAGCGACGGTGAAAGCCTTCAGTATTGCGCGCAATTCTAGTTATTATTATTATTATTATTATTTACCGCGGGAGCCTTTTTCTCCATGATCGAAAACAGATATCGATCTCGGGTTCAATTTTCTCTCGGGAAACCATGTGGTGGTTACTCGAAAAAGTATTTTTGAAACTTCTGCGCAGACCGGAAGTGGCCGAATTTTGAACGGTAGCAATAAATCAACAATTTGAAAATACGTTCTTTAGGAGACAATTTTTGTAATTTTTCAAAATTTTCAAATTTGACCTACATTTTTGGATACCAGAAGGCAATCCGATTCCAGTAATATAACTTTCATTCAGAGTTATCACCCTTTAGTTTTCGAATTTTTTCGAATTTTCTGCCCTTTTTGTATGCCCGAATTTCGTTTTACGGCTGAATTGACGTTTCTGAAACTTATGGAACATAAAGTTATAGTCCAAAACCAACTGATAAAACTATTTCGACAAGAATCCTTAAACCGGAAGTGGTCGAAAAAATGTCCGATATTTAGAAGAAAACGCAAAAAATGGGATTCGACTGTCATATGATATCCATTTCACACGTATCCTATGAGAGGGCAGCAAAATATGACATGCTGAAAATCAGGTATTTTCTGATTTGGAGCTTTTTTGGACGCCTGTATCCTGAAAACTGCTCCAAGGATTTTTTTTAAATTTTCCCTATCAAGAGTCCCCCCGGTAGTCTTGTACATATATCCATCCAATAAGACATTGAAATTTCTGGAATAGGTAAAATAACGTACTGAAAATCGAAAAAAGTTGAAAAATCGTGAAATTTTGGAAAATGCTATATTATTTTATTATTTAATCAGATTTTTACGAAAAGGTTACACATTCAGATAGCGGACCTAATTACGATTCTAACGATGTATAATACTTGTATGTATTGAGTTATTGAAATTTAATTTTCGATATTTTGACATTTTGATATTTTTGACACATTTGAACATAGGATTTCTCAGGGCCATTTTATCTGATCAGACAATGTAATATATCATTACATATCCCTGTGGCTATTTGATAAGCCATTCAGGTTATCAAAACTATCCCGACAATAATCTCCATACCGGACGTATTCAAAAAATGAAGAAAACGGTTAAAAAAAAAATAGCGCTCTTGCGAAAAACTTGATTTCTCCATCAGATGTTAGCGGACCAAAAGAACTAAAGTATCGCTGGATAGTCCCATTAATGGACTATTATATGACATCTGAATAATACTATTTAGATGGCTAGAAAATAATTTATGGTACGCCGAAAATCTAGTATTTTCCGTTTTGGAGCATTTTGAGACGCCATTTTCTCGAAAACAAAAACTACGATTTTTCTTAAACTTCTTTTACTCAGAGTCCTATCGGTGGACTATAGCGTGAGTCCAAAAATAAAAGCATTGAAATAATATAAGTGGTCCAAAAAGAGCCTCAATCTTGGAAAAAAGTTGAAAAATCCTTAAATTACTGAAAATGTTCTTCTATTTTTCTTTCTTTGGAAAACAGCTGAATGGATTTTTCTGAAACTTCTTGTACAGAAGGTAAGGTAACCAAACAACTTGTTAAAGCTATCCCGACAATGATCCAAAAGACGGAAGTAGTCGAAAAAATTTCGGATATTTTGAGAAAAAAACCCGTAAAAATTAAAAAAATGGAGATCTTGCGAAAAAAGTGATTACTACGCCAGATTTCACCGAATCAAAACAACTAAAGTGTCATTGGATAGTTCGAACAATGGACAATCTTATGAGATCTAAATGGTAAGAATTCGCCGGTGAAGCAATATATAATGGAACGCTGAAAATCTATTATTTTTCTTTTTGGAGCCTATTCAGACGCTTTTATTTCGAAAACTTCTCTTATTTCCTTTCTTAAACTTCTGTTACTTAGAGTCCTAACGGTGGTCTATGGTGTGAATCCAAATTTAAAAGCCTCAATATAGTATAAATGGTCCAAAAGGGCCACAATCTTTGAAAAGAAGTCGAAAAATCGTTATATCGGTAAATCTGCTTCTAATGATATAAGGGAGGTAAAACTGTCCAATGGATCTTTCTGAAACTTCTGGTACAGGAAATTAAGTTCCCATACCACTTGTTAAATCTATCCCGATAATGATCCGTAAACAGGAAGTAGTCAAATAAATATTCGATATTTTTTTTAAAAAAAAGACAGTAAAAAAATCGGTGCTCTTGCAACAATCGGGATTTCACCGTCGGGTGTGACCGGATCAAAACATCTAAAGTATCGTTTGGTAGCTCGATAAATGGGCTATTGTATGACACACTTCCTGTCTGATTCCTGAAAGCCGGTTCAGTGCTGCTTGCAGGTCTAGTTATTATTATTTATTTTTTTGTGGTAGATCCTATTTCTCAGTGCCTGTAACAGATACCTATATGGGACCTAATTTTCTATTCGGAAACCATGTGGTGGCTACTTGATAAACTTTTTTTGAAACTTCTGCGCAGACCGGAAGTGGCCGAATTTCGTGCGGTGCATAAAAATTAAAAAACGACCGTAGCTTCGTCAATTCTGTACCTATTTTCATACAAATGACATTTTCAGAAACCCTGAGTCTTTTCTCGGACGATAGCAGTTGAAAATTTTGAAATTTCGAAACTTCGTCGCTGACTTGTAGCCTTCGAAAAATGAAAAAATTTGTTTAAAAGACAATTTTTGTTATTTTTCAAAATTTTCAAATTTGACCTACATTTTTGGATACCTGAAGACCATCCGATTCCAGAAATATAATTTTCATTCTGAGTTATCGCCCTTTATTTTTCGATTTTTTTCGAATTTTCTGCCCATTGCCCAACTCTTATATTTTTGGGAAAGAATAAATCGATAGTTCTGAATGTCCTGGAACATAAAGCTATATAGTCAGACCGCTGCATAAAGTAATTTCAACAACGTTCCGTAAACCGGAAGTAGTCGAAATAATGATAGATATTTCGAAAAAAACGCAAAAAATGGGTGTTTTGGGGAAAAAATCGATTTCTCCGTCCAGTATTAATGGATTAAACGAATTAAGCTTTCGTTGAGTGGCCCGAGGAATGGACTGTCGTATGATGCCCAATTTATACGAATACTATGACCAAGTAGCAAAAAATATGACAAGCTGAAAATCAAGTATTTTCTGATTTGGGGCGTTTTTGGACGCCTGTATCTCGAAATCTTAACCGCAACTTTTTTTTTAACTTTCTCTATCGAGAGTCCATTCGATAGTCTTGTGAATTATGCCATCCAATAAGACTTTGAAATGTCTGGAATACAATAAAAAAGGGCAGAAAATCGAACAAAGTCGAATAATCGTGAAATTTTGCAAAATGCTCTATTACTTTATTATTTAAACAAATTTTTACAAAAAGATTACAGATTCGGATAGCTGATCTAATTACGATTCTAACGATGTATAATATGTATTGAGTTATTGAAATTTAATTTTCGATATTTTGACATTTTTGGATTTTTGGCACCTTTGAACATAGAATTTCTCAGGGTCATTTTATCTGATCAGATAATGTACTATATCATTACAGAGCCCTGCCGCTATTTAATTGCCCAAACTGGTTATTAAAACTATTCCGACAATAATCTCCATACCGGAAGTATTCAAAAAATTAAAAAAAAAGGTTAAAAAATTGTCGCTCTTGCGAAAAGCTGGATTTCTCGGTCAGATTTTACCGGATCAAAAGAAGTAAAGTGTTTTTGGATAGCCCCATTAATGGACTATTATATGGCATCTCAATGCGACGATTTCGATGGTTAGAAAATAAATTGTGGTACGCCGAAAATCTAGTATTTTCCGATTTTGGAGCCTTTTTAGACGTCTTTTTCTCGAAAACGACAACTCCGATTTTTCTGAAACTTTTTTAACGCAGAGTCCTATCGGTAGTCTGTGGCGTGAATCCAAAAGGAAAAGGTTTGAAATAATATAAGGGGTCCAAAAATGGCCTCAATCTTTGAAAAAAGTTGAAAAATCTTCAAATTATTGAAAATGTTCTTCTATTTATCTTTTTTACAAAAAACTACTGAATAGATGTTTCTGACACTTCTGTGACAGAAAGTTAAGTATCTAAACAAATTGTTAAAACTATCTCGACAATGATCCAAAAACCGGAATTAGTCGAAAAAATATCCGATATTTTTGAAAAAAAACTGTAAAAAGTAAAAGAAGTGGTGATCTTGTGAAAAAATGATAACTATGCCAGATTTCACCGAATCAAAACAACTAAAGTATCATTGTATACTATTAAAAAAAAGTAGGGGATATTTGATTTTGGGGGCATAATACTAAAATATGCAAATGACTACGAAAAAAGTCACTATAGAATCTAACAGAAGAAACATTTCCAGTTACATGTGACGCCCAAACGCACCAATAGCTACCGCATGGAATGCAGGTGATGCTTGGGAGCATCATGGGGGTCCAACCCAAGATTTGCACGACTCTGACTTTGAATGTTACAGTCATTGTGGCATTGAATTCCAGGGTGGAAACATCAGTTTAATTGTTTTAGTGACCAGAAAACAAATTTTGATATGCGTCGGCTTACCCAAAATGAAAGGTTACGTGCCCTTGGCATGCTACAGATCGGCACAACACAGGCGGTTGTGGCGCGGACGATGAATGTTTCTCAGTCTGTCATAAGCAGGCTATGGTCCAGATACCGTGATACACAATCTGTACAGGACAGACCACGCTCAGGTCGACCAAGGGCGACAACTCAAGCCCAGGATTGATTTATCCGTACCTTGGCCTTGAGAAATCGTGTCATCACAGCAAATCAGATCAGCGCTCGTCTTCAAACAGACACTGGTGTGAGAGTGAGTGGCCAGACGATTCGGAATCGACTGCATAGGGGTCACCTTCGCGCCCGACGTCCTCGCGTGATCCCTTGTTTGAGAGATCATCACATTCAGTCAAGACGTCGTTGGTGTAGGGATCGTCAACACTGGGATAATCGACGCTGGAGCAATGTGATATTTTCAAATGAGTCAAGGTTCACTGTTGATTTTTTGGACAGACGTAGGAGGGTGTGGCGTCGTCGAAACGAGCGCTTCCAAGACGTTAACGTCATCAGACATGATCGATTTGGGGGTGGTTCTGTTATGGTGTGGGGAGGCATCCCTGTTGCTGGAAGAACGGCTTTACATGTTGTTGCAGGGCGTGTTACAGGCCAGTACTACCGGGACAACATCTTGGCGTCATGGCCGCCGTTTCATCTTCCAGGATGACAACGCAAGATGTCACAGGGCCAGGATCGTTACAGGTTACCTCCAACAACAGAACATCACCACATTACCTTGGCCAGCACTGAGTCCCGACCTCTCCCCCATCGAGCATGTATGGGACATGCTTGGACAGAGGTTACGTCAACGTCAACAACGTCCTGCCAATGTCCAAGAACTTGCTGCTGCGTTGCAACAGGAATGGGACAATCTGGACCAAAATGACCTTAGACGTCTCATTAGGAGTATGCCACGTCGGATCAATGCTTGTTCGGCAAACAGAGGAGGATTTACCCGTTACTGACTTGGTTGTGATGCTGTGGTAACTTTGCTGTTTGACCCCGGGTATCATTTTACCCTTATAATGGTCAGTCTGTGCCTTACTTAGTCTAACGATCATTTGGAATAAATCGATGAATGTGAACTTCATTTCATTTTGTCATTTGTTTCTTCGTCAATTTCATTAGGTGACTTTAATAACACTTAAAAATCAAATATCCCCTACTTTTTTTGAATAGTATATATCCTGATCAATGGACGATTTTATGACATGTAAATGGTAAAAATTTGCTGGTTAGGCAATACATTATGGGACGCTGAAAATCTTGTATTTTCCTTTTTGGAGCCTATTCAGACGCTTTTATTTCGCAAACTACTCTTAATTCATTTCATAAACTTCTGTTACTTGGAGTCCTAGGGTGGTCTAGCCTCAATATATACTCATGTCGAAAAGAAAGTATACGCTGTGCATTTCATACTGCATCAACCAAAGTCGTTTTTCCATTCTATGCGGTATTTGGGTACAATTTCAATATGTTTCACCTTTTATTTTGCAAAAATCGTGATTTCTCAGCCGGGTGTCACTGAATCAAAACATCTAAAGTATCGTTTGGTAGCTCGATCAATTAATGGGCTAATGTATGACACACTTCCTGTTTGATTCCTGAATGCCGGTTTAGTGCTGCTTGCAGGTCTAGTTATTATTATTCTACTTTTGATTTTCGGCAAATCAGCGATATTGTTTCTATTTTTAGATACAAATCAGCGATATTGTTTCTATTTTTGGATACAAATCAGTGATATTGTTTCTATTTTTAGATACAAATCAGCGATATTATTTCAATCAGCAATATACTGTACCAGTACTTCTTATTCAACATAGATCATACATATCGGCCTGCCCTGGTAAGTATATTTGGAATGAAAATGTAGTCCTCTCCAAAATAAAAAGGACCTAGATCAAGTTCATTCAGTTAGACTATCAGATAGGCCTTGGAAGACTTGTTTATTTAGACCATTGACGATCACACTACATTGACACTCTTATTTTTATTGATTTGTGTCTTTTTATACGCCCACATGGAAATGTGGTCGTATATTGCCGTCCGTCCGTCCGTCGGTCCGTCTGTCCGTCCATCGTCCACAATTTCTTGTGAACACTCTACAGACTACATTTATCATCGGATTGTTTTGAAATTGATATATGTTGTTTGCATTAGTGAGATGAAGAAGCCTATTTTATTTCAATAACTTCCCTTGTTTCACTTTGTTGCACCTTGTGAACGCTCTAACGACAAAAGTTATCAATCGATCTGTATGAAATTTATATGCATCATTTAAATTAGTAAAACAAAGAAGCCTATTGAATTTCAGCAATTTCCGTTAATTACATCTAGAGTTATGGCCCTTGTTTCACTTTGTTGAATCTTGTGAACGCTCTAATGACAACAGTTATCATCCGATCTGTTTGAAATTGATATGCATCATTCAAATTAGTGAAATGAAGAAGCCTATTGAATTTGAGCAATTTCCGTTAATTACGCCGTGAGTTATGGCCCTTGTTTCACTTTGTTGTACCTTATTTATGCTCTAACGACAAAAGTTATTATCCGATCTGTATGAAATTTATATGCATCATTTAGATTAGTAAAACAAAGAAGCTTATTGAATTTCAGCAATTTCTGTTAATTACATCGAGAGTTATGGCCCTTGTTTCACTTTGTTGATTCTTGTGAATGCTCTAACAACAAAAGTTATCAACCGATCTGTATGAAATTTATATGCATCATTTAAATTGGTAAAACAAAGAAGCCTATTGAATTTCAGCAATTTCCGTTAATTACATCTAGAGTTATGGCCCTTGTTTCACTTTGTTGAATCTTGTGAACGCTCTAATGACAACAGTTATCATCCGATCTGTTTGAAATTGATATGCATCATTCAAATTAGTGAAATGAAGAAGCCTATTGAATTTGAGCAATTTCCGTTAATTACGCCGTGAGTTATGGCCCTAGTTTCACTTTGTTGTACCTTATTAATGCTCTAACGACAAAAGTTATTATCCGATCTGTATGAAATTTATATGCATCATTTAGATTAGTAAAACAAAGAAGCTTATTGAATTTCAGCAATTTCTGTTAATTACATCGAGAGTAATGGCCCTTGTTTCACTTTGTTGATTCTTGTGAATGCTCTAACAACAAAAGTTATCAACCGATCTGTATGAAATTTATATGCATCATTTAAATTAGTAAAACAAAGAAGCCTATTGAATTTCAGCAATTTCCGTTAATTACATCTACAGTTATGGCCCTTGTTTCACTTTGTTGAATCTTGTGAACGCTCTAATGACAACAGTTATCATCCGATCTGTTTGAAATTGATATGCATCATTCAAATTAGTGAAATGAAGAAGCCTATTGAATTTCAGCAATTTCCTTTAATTACGCCGTGAGTTATGGCCCTTGTTTCACTTTGTTGTACCTTGTTTATGCTCTAACGACAAAAGTTATTATCCGATCTGTATGAAATTTATATGCATCATTTAGATTAGTAAAACAAAGAATCTTATTGAATTTCAGCAATTTCCGTAATTACATCTAGAGTTATGGCCCTTGTTTCACTTGGTTGAATCTTTTGAACGCTCTAATGACAACAGTTATCATCCGATCTGTGAGAAATTGATATGCATCATTTAGATTAGTGCAACGAAGATTCCTATTGAATTTCAACAATTTCCGTTAATTACACAGTGAGTAATGGCCCTTTTTTCAGTTTGTTGTACCTTGTGAATGCTTTAACGACAAAAATTATTATCTGATCTGTATGAAATTTATAGGTATCATTTAAATTAGTAAATCGAACAAGCCTATTGAGTTTCAGCAAATATCCGTTAATTACATCTAGAGTTATGGCCCTTGTTTGACATTGTTGAATCTTGTGAACGCTTGAACGACAAAAGTTATCACCCAATCTGTATGAAATTCATATGCATCATTTAAATTAGTGAAATGAAGAAGCCTATTGAATGTCAGAAATTTCTGTCAATTACTTCTAGAGTTATGGCCCTTGTTTTACTTTGTTGAACCTTGTGAACGTTCGAACGACAAAAGTTATCATTCGATCCTTATGAAATTGATATGTATTATTTGAATTAGTAAAACGAAAAAGTCTGTCGAATTTCAACAATTTCTGTAGATTACTTCCAGAGTTACAGCCCTTGTTTTAGTTTTTAGAACCTTGTGAACCCTCAAACGACGAAAATTATAATGTCATCTGTATGAAATTGTCTATTAAATGCCCCTTAATTACCTACAAAAGAACAAATATACGACAACTCTTGTCGACCGCTCGGACGATTTAGCTGCTGTGGGCGTATGTTTAGTTGCCTGGCAACCTATCTTTTAATTTTAATCATGTAAAACACTTTCATCAGTATGTTAATTTTATTTCAAAACATTGACATAACATTACCTAATTACTTTACTTTCAGGTAAAATGGCAGAAACAGAATCATATCTTTCAGAGTATACTCTACCTAATGATACAGGTGTATGTCTGTTAGAATGTACCACAGCTTTCTCTGGTTTAACTGATAAAGAAAAACTTTATTCTCATTATATATCACAGGCAGCATTTACTGGTGGATTGATTGTATTGATACAGGTAATGTATAAATGTTAAAAACACATGTGAAATCTTACCCCATAACCTGTATGAGAGCACTACTGTAGTGACTACTAAGTCTATTCTCAATTGGTAAGCACTGTAATAAAAACTAACAAATTTATAAAATAAACAGATATTCCAGTCGGTCTTTGTATTATTTGTGTCGAGTGTGTTTTTTCAGACATCCCCAGAGTCTCCTGGTGTTTATCTTTTACTGCAGAAAGTGTTCCGTAGTCAGCCAATATCTGAGTTGGAAAAAATAGCTTTGGACAGTGGAGTTTCTGCAGAAGAGTTTCAAGTAAGTTGTTCATACAAATAATAGGTGAATGTGAATGAGAATAACTGGAATTGTTTTGATCATATGCTTTAAATTTTTTAAGCTTTGAATTAGGCCATATAAAAAAAATATTCTGGTTCTCAGATAATCCTGCGTCACTAAAAAAGGGCAACTAACATGTTTTTTTTTCAAAATTTTACTACTGTTACAGGAAGTAAATTGATAAAAAAATATATTGAATCCATAGGCTCATTTATGAAGTACACAACCCTGATAACTGTTAATGACAATCATAAATGATACTGGATAATGACACATTCGTATAATCAACATAATGAGATAAATGTAGTGCCCTGAAATTTGATGTGTATGAGAAGTCATTTAAGAAATTAGTGAATCAGTGACCCTTTGACAAAATAAAAACACAAAAATAAAAACCTCTCTTCCTCATCAGATTTTTGGTAAGGATTGTCTGAGAACCAGAATATTTTTTTCATGGCCTTGTATTGTATTATAAACACCTGGATGTCTTTCCACAGTATTTATTTCAAGAGGTAAAATATATTTAATAATATTTTATTGTTCCTTTTTTTCAGTCACTTTTGATTTATGCTGCTGGTTTTTATGCCAATATGGGCAATTATAAATCTTTTGGTGACAGTAAATTTATACCAAAGCTATCAAAGGTGAGTTTCCAAAATATTCTAAAAAAAAATGTGAATGAAATACAGTACTAACAAAGGTTTGCAGGAAATGGTCATCACATCACAATGTCCTTTTTATACGCCCACATTGAAATGTGGTTGTATATTGTCGTCGCCCCCGTGCGTCCGTCTGTCTGTCCATCCGTCCGTCCGTCCTGTCTTGAGACAAAGAAGCCTATTGATTTTCAGCGATTTCCGATAATTACTGCCAGAGTTATGGCCCTTGATCACTTCAAAAAATCTTGTGGAAGCTCTAGAAGCCAAAGTTAATATCCGATTGACCTTAAATTTATACACAGTGTTTAAGGTCATGAGACGAAGAAACCTATTGATTTTCAGCGATTTCCGATAATTATTGCCAGAGTTATGGCCCTTGATCACTTTGAAAAAAATCTTGTGGACGCTCTAGAGGCTAAAGTTAATATCCGATTGAGTTTAAATTTATACACAGTGTTTGAGGTCATGAGACGAAGATTCATATTGATTATCAACGATTTCCGATAATTACTGCCAAAGTTATGGCCCTTGATCACTTTGCAAAATCTTGTGATGCTCTAAAGGCTAAAGTTATCATCCAATTGACTTCATTTTGATACACCGAGTTTAAGATCTTGAGACGAACAAGTATATTGATTTTCAATGAATTTTTATGACTTGAACAGTTAAATCCATGATATTAAAAGCTTTGCATACAAAACGTTAGCATGGGGCAGAACTTTATAAAAACCAAACAAATTCTAATAGTTTTCTGATAATTACTTCGTGAGTTGTTGCTCTCAATCAGATTTTAGTGTATTATAAATGTTTCATTACCGAAAAAAGTAAAAATATGCGACAACCCTTGTTGACTGCCCGGACGATTTAGTTGCTGTGGGCGTATGTTTCGTTGCCTGGCAACCTATCTTTCGACTTTTTTTCAAAAATTGGGGCCCTTTTTGAACCGTTTATATTGACCCCTTTTAGATTTGCATTCACACCCTAAACCACCGTTAGGACCTTAAGTAACCGAAGTTTAAGAAACAAATTTAGAGTAGTTTTCGTGATAAAAGTGTCTGAATAGGCTCTAAAAAGAAAAATTCTAGATTTTCAGCGTCCCATAATCTATTGCCTTACGCATCGAATTTGTATCCTTTGGGTGTCATAAGAACGTCCATTATTCGGGCTATCCAATGAGACTTTATTTGTTTAGATTCGGTGAAATTCAAAGGTGAAATCACGTTTTTTGGGAAAAAATCTTCATTTTTTAACATTTTTTTTCAAAATATCTGATATTTTTTCGACTACTTCCGGTTTTCGGATCATTGTCGGGATAGCTTTAACAAGTTGTATAGATACTTAACTTCCTGTGCCAGAAGTGTTAGAAACATCCATTTAGTAGTATTCGAGAAAAAGATAAATAAAAGAGCATTTTCAATAATTTCACTATTTTTCAACTTTTTTCAAAGATTGAGGCCATTTTTGGACCACCTATATTATTTCAATGCTTTTATTTTTGGATTCACACCCTAAACCACCGATAGGACTCTGATTAAGAAAAGTTGAAGAAAAATCGTTGGCGTCATTTTCGAGAAAAAGGCGTCTCAGAATGCACCAAAAGGGAAAATTCTAGATTTTCCGCGTACCATAATTTATTTCCTAACCATCGAATTCTTATCATTTAGATGTCATAAGATAGTCTATTCATGGGACTATCCGACGACACTTTAATTGATTTGGTCCGCTAATATCTGACGGAGAATTTGAGTTTTTAACAAGAGCGCCATTTTTTTTTTCATTTTTTTACCTTTTTTTTCGTTTTTTAAACTACTTCCGGTATACGAATCATTGTCGGGTTGTTTTAACATCCGGTTTTGGAACTTGAATGGGCACAGGGCTTTATAATGATATACTAAATTAACCGATCAGATAAAATCACCCTGAGAAATCCTATGTTCAAAAATGCAAAAATGTCAAAATATCGAAAATTAAATTTCAATAACTGACTACATATTATACATGGTTAGAATCGCTATTAGGTCAGGTTTTTCAATTTATAGCTTTTTTGGGGGAATCTGTTAAAATAAACAAATAATAGAGAATTTTCCAAAATTTCACGATTTTTCCGACTTTTTTCAATTTTCAGTCCATTTTTTATCCTATTCCAGACGTCTCAAATTCTTATTGGATGGTTTCATGCACAAGACTACCGAAAGGACTCTCGAAAGAGAAAGTTTAAGAAAAATCCTTGGAGTAGTTTTCGAGATAAAGGCGTCCAAAAACGCTCCAAATCAGAAAATAGTATCCTTATAAATTTGGTATCATACGACAGTCCAATCATCATGCTACCCAATGATACATTAATTTGTTTAATCCGTTGAAATTGGACGGAGAAATCCTGTTTTTCCCAAAAGCACCAATTTTTTGCTCTTTTTTCAAAATATTGAGCATTATTTCGACTACTTCCGGTTTACGGATCGTTGTTGAAATTGCTTTATCCAACGGTCTGACAATATGGCTTTACGATCCTGGATTTTCAGAAAGATCGATTGATGCTTTCAAAAAAATATAAGGGTTGGAAAATGGGCAGAAAATTTGAAAAAAATCGAAAAATAAAAGGGGATAACTCGGAATGAAACTTATATTACTGGAATCGGAAGGACTTCAGGTATCCAAAAATGTAGGTCAAATTTGAAAATTTTGAAAAATAACAAAAATTGTCTCGAAAACAATGTGTTTTTAATTTTTGAACGATAAAAGTCATAGACGAATGTTCGAAATTGAAAAATGTGAGATAGCCATTATCTCGGAAAAGATTCAGGGTTTCCGAAAATGTCATTGTTTAAAAATAGGTAAAGAATTTTTATGACTTGAACAAATTCATGATATTAAAAGTTTTGTATACAAAACGTTAGCATGGGGCAGAACTTTATAAAAACCAAACAAATTCTAATGGTTTTCTGATAATTACTTCATGAGCTTTTGCTCTTAATCCGATTTTAGTGTATTATAAATGTTTCATTACCGAAAAAAGTAAGAATATGCGACAACTGTTGTTGACTGCCCGGACGATTTAACTGCTGTGGGCGTATGTTTCGTTGCCTGGCAACCTATCTTTGACAAGCAAGAGATGAAAAATTGTCCCCAAAATAGTGATAGGAAAACCATTTACATGCTCAAGCTAGGTTATTAACATTAACTTTGTGTTGCTCAAACATGCATCAATCATTTACATGTAAGCATATTGATAGGCAGCCTTATTCCTTTATGATTATAATTGTTGTATGGAATTTTGTGACATTTTCTTTTTTATTGTAATTTCCAGGAGAAGTTTGAACTTGTAGTTATGAAAAGTGCAGCAGCAAAATCTGATCCAAAAGGAATGAGATCATTATGGGATAGGGTCTCTGAGCGTCTCTATTCTCTAGACAGCAGACATAAAGAATTAGGACTTGGGGAAAATGTATAATACACATTTTTCTATATAAAGCCTAGCTCAAAACCTGCCGTACATGCTACAACTGGCAGTCTACGGGCTAAATTTGCAGTAAACCTGTGCGTGAGACTTTCGCATCACTTGTGTGTGTTCAGCTCTGCAGAAGAAAGCAGACTGGCCATAGAGACTTTTGGTCTTGCGAACTACCAAACCCTACGACCTGTGTGTGTCAAAACATGTACGGCAGGTTGTGGGCTAGGCTTAAGCCTTCTCTATATTATCCAATTAATTTTTTATAAAATTGAAACTTTTGTACAAATCTCTGATGAAAAATGACATAATTAATTCCGGAAATTTTCATTATTTGGGTCAGCTGATCAAACTATGATTAAATAACTGCACTGCAAGCGCGGAAAATTGGATGGCCGCATATGCATTTTCCTGCTGTTCCAGCCCGTGAATACAGTAACTTTAAAGTGGTCTAAGATGGCTGACTCGAATTCCAATCAAACTGCCGCAAACATGTTTTCCTGCTATTCCAGCCTGTGAATATCAATCAATCGTCACATGGTATAGGGGCCTCGCCCTCCAGGAGAAAATTTTGAGAATTTAACTACTGCAAATGCGTAATGTTGGTTGAGTTCGAATATCGTGAAAATCGGACCAAAACTGTCGGACAAAATGGCCACTCCTTGTACGCAAATAGTGTAAACATCTGGTATATCAAGGTTGTGGACCCTCTAGAGGTCACAATTTTGATCCGATTTTGATGAAACTTGAAATACATCTTTATAACCCACACCAGATATTTGCGCATATCGGATCGTAACTTCCTGAATTATGGCCCTTGATTGTACAAAATTTAGAGGTCACAATTTTTATCCGATTTAAGAAAAACGTGTGAATATATCACCGTTACACACTAAGATCTTGGTTCCTTTTGATAATTGCGGATATCCGAAGCAACTTCCTGGATTATGGCCCCTGATTATTCGAAAAATAGCATTTGTAGCTTGCGGATTCTCTAGAGGTCACAATTTTTTTTCCAGTTTTAAAAACCATTTAAATATATCACCATTCCACCATAATGAAGGTTGAATTCGAATTTCGGGAAAATTGAAATGAAACTGCCCAACAAAATGGCCGCTCTTTGTGTGCAAATTGTGTAAAAGTATTTAATATGAAGGCTGTTGACCCTCTAGAAGTCACAATTTTTATCCGATTTTGATAAAACTTGAAATGTTTGTTCATAACCCAAAGATCTTGGTTTCTTTCGATATTCGTGCATATCGGACCATATCTTCCTGGATTATGGCCCCTGATTGTACAAAAAATCACATTATTTTTTTTAGCTTGTTCCCTGTCCATCTCTTGCAAAATGTGGGTGTATACTGTATCTTGCTTGCATGTCAATCGCTTGTTTAATCAAATTATTAAAGATACATTATGGGAGGTTAGATAAAGAGCTGGCAGTTCTCACTATAATAGTTAAGAGTGTATCCGCGAGAAGACCAGGCAAAAATCGCAATATGTGCTAAGATGGGGGGGGGGGCGGAAGTTTTTGATCAAACTTATGGTATGACCCTGTCTAATAAAGTGAGTGGTCAACTTCCACCCCATCCTCGGTTACCCAGTGTACTCATTCCATTCTACTCCACTATACCCTGGGTTAATCTATGGGGGAGACACATTTTCAAGTTATCCGCCCTTGATGATTGTGCTATTTTTATCGACCAATCCCATAAATTGTTATTTGAAAAGGAATTTTGCAAAGGGAAGTAACTCTAATCTGACAATGTTAGGAGTTGGCCTATTCTAAATGCGTAATTTTTAACAACCAATTATATATTATGTTAATGAAGACCAGACGTTCGTATAATAACGTAGGGTCATTAGTTTTATTTAGAATCCTTCATTCGCTTCCAAAATTTTATGTCCACGTGATATCGTAGACAAGTTATTGTGAATGTTGTTGTTGTTCTTAGAGTTTAACGTCCGCTTCCACCGAAGGTGATATCGCAGACAAGTTGATTTTAATGATCTTAGCGCACGCGCAGGGGTCTTTGCTGTGGGAGGAAACCAGAGTACCCGGAGTAAACCCACGAGGTTGAGAAGGCGCCCCTATCTCCAAGCCACATAAGCTCACACCTGGGATCGAAACCACAGCCGCAAGCCAGAGGTGACCGGCCAACTAGAGGTCGAAGCGTGACACTCTAGACCATCCCAACCCCCCTTATTGTGAATCAAATTGCCAAGTATAAGTTCAATAATAATAAACATAACAGAATGACATATTTCAGACAAAAAACGAATAGTAATAATAATAACAAAAGTCAAACATATAGATGTTATACATATTTGAAATCAACAACACATGCTACAGATTTTGATAATACAATTAAATATAGATAAATTATAAATATATACATTATTTACATAAATCCTTCAGTAAAGGGACATGAATATGGTTATCTACCCTTTTAAAAACGAAGGCGAAACGATCGGTTTGTAAACTGTTTTCTGATTGGTTCGTAGATTGTAGCTACATTCTAGGCCAGGGCAGATAATTTGAAATCGTGGAAACCCTATGGATTAACCCAGGGTATAGTGGAGTAAAACGGAATGAGTACACTGGGTAACCGAGGATGCTTCCACCCCAGCACTAATTTGAAAAAAAAAAAAAAAAAAAAAAATCAGTCCATACTAATTTTTTGTGGACTTGTTTTAGGGTACCATATTCGCATTGTCACTGTAGTCCAGAAAAAGATACACTGTAACTTTTTCTTTCATGGTCGCAAGTAGAATTTCTTCGGATGGTTTTGAAGTGCTAAGCACATAGTATTAATAGGTGTAAACAAAAATGACCGGAATGCAACATACTTAAAATATAGAGCTTATTGAAAAGTGCTAAAAATAGGCTTTTGTGATACATCTTTTTGCAAATTTAATTAGCAAAATAAATTTTTGCCTTTTAACATATTTGTTGTATTGTCTCTTTAAGGTTTCATTTTCCAAAACGTCACCGAAAATGGCTACAAAATGTCCAATTTCAGAGCATGTTTCCACTCTTCATTTTGGGACACATCCACTGATTTCTACAATTCTACAATACAGAAATGTGGAAGCTTAAATTGTAACGGCAACGCAGCCTTGCGTCGGAGTGGGCAACGTTGAACAGTGTAACATGGTAGCTACGGTTCTCGAGTGCCGTCAGCTACACCGTCAGGGCCGGATTTAGAATAAGAGAGGCCCAAGGCAAATCCCCTGAACAGGGCCCGCGACATGGACCTTGGGCCCCTGGGACAAGCAACTCGGTGGGTGGGTCGTAGGCAATCATGCGGGTTGATGGTTTGAATCTCAATTTTAGGTGAATTTTTCATTTTTGTTTGGATTATTTTATTTAAAATAATGTCTACTTGAGAGTAATGGATATGTTTTGTTAAGATCATTTCATTGAGCACGTCGATACTCCAATGGAAGCTCGTGGACAACTGTGGAAGCAAATTCCCGTCGGCGCCAGATGGACCATGAACGATTTACAGGCCTTTTAAAGTATTTTTTCAAGACATTTTTATAAAACAGATACTAATGTATTTTAGGACTGGTAGCAAACACCATATGAATGAAAAGAAAAAATATTGTTAAGTTTTTTTTTTTTATCGACTACAGTTATCTCAAAAATAGGGAAATTACAGGTTAATTTCATGGGTTATTGTTTCCTTTACCTAGTTTTTGTCAAGTCGATTCCGGTCATTTTTATTTTTTGTATCAAATGTTGGGAAGTTGCTTGTTCACGAGAACATAATTTTTTTAAACCTAACCCACCATGAAAGAAGTAGCTATAGGGCGTCAAACTTTGGGTGACGAAAAATGGGGAATTTAGATAGGCTTTGATATCCAGTCCGTATACTGATCGTCTGAAATTAATTTTGTGGTAACCGCACTAGGTCATCTACAAACTGTGTGAGTTTGGTCTTTTTGCTACGTATAGTAAAGGTGTGAGGACTTGCCAAACTTGGTATTTGAGAAAAGACGGATTTGGGCAATTTCACAATATGAAATATGTTTTTTCAATTTTCTCAGTCAGGAATTGAAAGATTTATCTGATATTGCATATTTATGTGTTTTGGGACTATCCCAACTTATAAACCAAATTTGGTCAAAATCTGTGATTGAAGCCTTAGCACCTTCTGCATGGTGTTCTCGCAGACACGCTCTTATAAACTAGATACTGTAAAAGGAATTTGCTGAAAATATCAGTCAAATTGATTCACTATGAACCGAGATTTTAGCGATTGAATTTTTGGCCTAGCCTTGATCATTATTACTGTAGTCGGTAGGATAAAAATACATAGTCTCAATTATCCATTTCATGTCGAACAGCAAATTGGAACTTAATCCAATAAACATCGCAGCCTAGCGATGCCATCGAGGGTTGATTATTGTCTGAATAAGTTAATTAATGTCTAATTAATAATTTAGATAACATTTCAGGCCCAAAGAAAGACCTGCAATAGGCAGATTTAGCTCTTGCATAATGTATATTTAACTGTCAAATGTGTTTAAATCTGTTGAAAATCAAAAGAGGCCAAAAGGAAGGTCTGCATTTAGGTGGATTTAGCTCTTACATAATGCATCTTTAATGATGTGGACATATACCGGTAAGATTTACTAGCATTATAATATATTATATTATATATTATATTATATTATATTATATTATATTATATTATATTATATTATATTATATTATATTATATTATATTATATATTATATCTTGTACAGGGAACCACAACTTATTTTTCTGAAAATTGTGATAAAAGAGATGCAGAGATTGCCCAGAAATTCCTAAATAAAATGGTGAGATATCTACTTAACATCAGATAGAGTATATTTATCTAATTCACAGCTAAATAAAATGGAATAAAATATACCATGATTTTTATACGCCCACATTGAAATGTGGATGTATATTGTCGTCGCCCCCTTTCGTCCGTCTGTCCGTCCATCCATCCATCATCCATAATTTCTTGTGAACGCTCTAACGCCAAAAGTTATCATCCAGCTGTTTTAAAATTGATATATGTTGTTTACATTAGTGAGATGAAGCCTATTTAATTTCAATAATTCCAATTTATTACATCTAGAGTTATGGCCCTTGTTTCACTTTATTGAACCTTGTGAACGCTCCAACGCCAAAAGTTATCATCCAATCTTTCTGAAATTTATATGCATAATTTAGATTAGTGAAACGAAGAAGCGTATTAAATTTCAGCAATTTCTGCTTATTACGCCTAGAGTTATGGCCCTTGTATAACTTTACTGAACCTTGTGAACACTCTAACACCAAAAGTTATCACCCGATCTTTGTGAAATTTATATGCATGATTTAAATTAGTGAAACAAAGAAGCCTATTGAATTTCAGCAATTTCGGTCAATTACTTCTAGTGTTATGGCCTTTGTTTCACTTTGTTGCACCATGGGAACGCTCTAACGCTCTGCCGATCTGTATGAAATTTACATGTGTTATTTAAATTAGTCAAGAGAAGAATCCTATTGAATTTCAGCAATTTTCCATTTATTACTTCTAGAGTTATGGCCCTTGTTTCACTTTGTTGCACTTTGTGAACGCTCTAACCTCTAAAGTTAACTGCCGATCTGTATGAAATTTATATGTGCCATTTAAGTTAGTAAAAAGAACAATCCTATTGAATTTCAGCAATTTCCGTTTATTACGTCTAGAATTATGGCTCTTTTCACTTTATTGAACCTTGTGAACGCTCCAACGCCAAAAGTTATCATCGGATCTTTGTGAAATTTATATGCATTATTCAAATTAGTGAAACCACAAAGCCTATTGAATTTCAGCAATTTACAATAATTACTTCTAGGGTTATGGCCCTTGTTTCACTTTGTTAAACCTTGTTAATGCTTGATTGATGAAAGTTATCATCCGATATGTATGAAATTTATATGCATCATTTAAAATTGTGAAACATAGGTCTATTGAATTTCAGCAATTTCCGTCAATAATTTCTAGAGTTATGGCGATTGGGAACCTTGTGATCTGTATGAAATTTATATGCATTATTTAGATTAGTAAAACGAAAAAGCCTGTCAAATTTCAACAATTTCTGTAGATTACTTCCAGAGTTGAGACCCTTGTTTCAGTTTGTAGAACCTTGTAAAGCCTCAAACGACACAATTTCTAATCTGATGTGTATAGAACTGTCTTGTAAAGGCCCCAATTACCTACAAAGGAATAAATATGCGACAACCCTTGTCAACCGCTCGGACGATTTAGCTGATGTAGGCGTATGTTTCGTTGCCTGGCAACCTATCTTGTAAATTCTGAAATCACCTATACCAAGTGAATGTTAACACATGACACAATAGTATGGGATACAAGTTACTTAAAGGATTTATTTCAGCGATGTTTCGATGAGGGTTCTCCCGTCTTTATCAAGCCAAGTGGATGTTAACTGTCATTTATCACACTCTCCTGTCTTTGTTCACATAACTTTGGTAGAATTAGCAAGCAGATACATTTTTTGCATTTCTTTCTTTTCAGAATATAAGTGCATACAATACACGATTATTCAAAACTACTGATAAATCCTCTAATTTACCAGTTTATGAAATTCGTTTAGCATCATCTAACAATTCAGGTAAAAATATAAAATAGTTGATGGATCCACTAATAACGTTGTAGGAGTAGTCGCCCCCTTTAGTTAGCTTTCGTGGTTATCAGTTAAAAATATACTCTTCAAAAAAAGAAATCCATAGTGACATTTCATCGTCGGTATACCCTCGCTCTACCATTGCCTCGTTGCAACAGGAACTGTGACTCATTGCTGAACCAAACTGTTCTCCAGCGTTGCTGTGGCCATATGCTGTGTGTCTGAACCCATTGAAGTTGGATTTGACAGTGTTGGCATATTTCAAAACAACAGCGCTAACAGGACGCCTGGTTCGTAATATGGTTCGCGTAAGCGTCTATGGACTGTGGTCTGAGATCTGATGCCGTCAAGGAATTGCTGTTGCAGTAGACGTCGCTGTTGTGAACCATGTCCGCAAATAACATAAACGGATGTGACGATCCAGGGCAGGTGGGGGTCACTCTTGTTTGGCCTAGATTGGGCGGTCACATGTTTTACTTCGCTGTCAGGACAGTACCTATCCCAAAGGCTAAAGTTAATATTCGATTGACTTTAAATTTATACACAGTGTTTAAGGTCATGAGACGAAGAAGCCTATTGATTTTCAATGATTTCCGATAATTACTGCCAGAGTTATGGCCCTTGATCAGTTTGAAAAATCTTGTGGATGCTCTAGAGGCTAAAGTTAATATCCGATTGACTTTAAATTTAAAAGTAAAAATATGCGAGAACTTTTGGTAACTGCCCGGACGATATAGCTGCTGTGGGAGAATGTTTCGTTGCCTGGCAACCTATCTTTTTCAAAGTGGCAATATTTGAAGGTCATGAGTGTTTAAGGTCATGAGACGAAGAAACCTATTGATTTTCAGCGATTTCCGATAATTACTGCCAGAGTTGTGGCCCTTGATCACTTCAAAAAATCTTGTGGAGGCTCTAGAGTTAATATCCGATTGACTATAAATTTATATACAGTGTTTAAGGCCATGAAACGAAGAAGCCTATTGATTTTCAGCGATTTCTGATAATTACTGCCAGAGTTATGGCACTTGATCACTTCAAAAAATCTTGTGGACGCTCTAGAGGCTAAAGTTAATATACGATTGACTTTAAATTTATACACAGTGTTTAAGGTCATGAGACGAAGAAGCCTATTGATTTTGACCGATTTCTGGTAATTACTGCCAGAGTTATGGCCCTTGATCGCTTTGAAAAATCTTGTCGACACTCTAGAGGCTGAATTTCATATCCGATTGACTTTAAATTTATACACAGTGTTTAAAGTCATGAGACAAAGAAGTCTATTGATATTCAGCGATTTCCGATAATTACTGCCAGAGTTATGGCCCTTGATCACTTCAAAAAATCTTGTGGGGGCGCTAGAGGCTAAAGTTAATATCCGATTGACTTTAAATTTATATACAGTGTTTAAGGCCATGAAATGAAGAAGCTGATTGTTTTTCCGCGATTTATGATGATTACTGCCAGAGTTATGGCCCTTGATCACTTTGAAAAATTTTGTGATGTTCTAGAGGCTAAAGTTATCATCCAATTGACTTCAAATTGATACACAGAGTTTAAGATCTTGAGACGAACAAGTATATTGATTTTCAATGAATTTTTATGACTTGAACAGCTAAATCCATAATATTTAAAGTTTCGTATTTTAAACGTTAGCATGGGGCAGAACTTTATAAAAACCAAACAAATTCTAATGGTTTTCTGATGATTACTTCATGAGTTGTTACTTTTAATCAGATTTTAGTGTATTATAAATGTTTCATTACCGAAAAAAGTAAAAATATGCGACAACACTTGTTGACTGCCCGGACGATTTAGCTGCTGTGGGCGTATGTTTCGTTGCCTGGCAACCTATCTTTGTTATAAAACATATATCATATTTGTTGACCAAATTAGGTAACAATCCCTATTGATATCAAGGGTGGGGTGCATGTCCATTCCATATTTGGAATTTAGCTGTTATCAGTCTTTTATGTAAACACCACAGACAAAAGAGAGAGTGAGGGCTAGAATAGTCAGACTCGCATTGGGCTCTTTAGACAACCATTTCATGATGTAGTGGTTTTCTGAGTCTATTCACGCTGGTTAGACTTTTACAGTACTGGGGTTGGAGAGAAAGACATATTAATTTTAAATATTGTAATGTAGACTACTGTGTAACTGTTGTTACATAAAAACGTTTAACAAAAACACTATCGTTGTTCCTTTTACTTATTTGATTTCGGTATCGTTAGAAAACACAATGGTGAAGTCATTAAGAAGAAAGATACAACAGTAGCCGGTGAAAAGTTTGGGAGAATTTGCAACTATAAATCCTGGGCTCAGGATTTCAGCCAATCAGCAATCAGAAAAATCGTCATTACGGGCACTGATGTAAATATCAACAAAGACGCGCATTTGATTATTTTGTCCTGTGTTTTAACGAATTGTGAAGTGCTTTATCCACCAAGCAATCAAGAAGCCAGGCAAATTAGTTCAGTTTAGTGATGCCAGTTGAAATCTGTTGCGAACTACGCTTCTCAGTGCAAAATCTCAACGGAGAGGAGTAGAAAATTGCCATTTCATATCGTGATGTTTTTGAAGGTAAAGTAGGCCTACAATAATTCTCATTTCTCTCTTTCTCTCTCTTACACTGAAATGACAACTGATTTTATTCTTTAGGTCTATGGTTCAAACAATATTTAATATATAATTGCATGAAATATACAATAAATACACTGTAATAAATTATATGGATTTGGAAACAAACTATACTCAGCCAAATTAAAAACTTGACACTCAGGATTTTTGGGACTAGAGTTTTAATATTTGGTTTAAGGCAACTATTTTAGTGTTATGTTGTGCACAGACGACCTTGACATCAACAGAAAGCAAGAATACGTCTCACCAAAAGTCCTTGACATCGATAACGTTCGTGATGTCATAGTACCCCCCAAAATGAAATTCACAGACTTGGAGAACAATTGGAATAAAGTGTTTAGTAACGGTTGTGGCCTCCTCTAGCGTCTCGTACTGCCACACGTCTTCTCATGGATCTCAGAACATTAGTAAACACTACCCGAGGAAGACGTCGCCACTGCTCAGCAAGAGCATGTTGAAGGTCCTGCAACGTCAGTGGTGGATTCACTTGCTGACGAACACGTCAACCCAGTTCGTCCCAGATGTGTTCAATAGGATTAAGGTCGGGGCTAAGCGACGGCCAATCCAGGACGTGGACACCGGCATTTTTTAAAAAATTCTGGGTAGCAATTGCTGTATGGGGTCGAGCATTGTCTTGTTGAAACGTTAGTCCAGGCCCATGTCTCTGCATAAACGGAAGAAGAACAGGTTGCAAAATCTGATCCCTGTACTGGACAGCATTTAAGTTCCCTTGGACAACAACAAGAGGAGAACGTCCATGTGCACAAAAAGAACCCCAAACCATGACGCTGCCGCCACCAAATCGGTCAACTTCTCTGACGCATACTTGAGCGTAACGTTCACCTCGTCTGCGGTACACTCGGACCCTGCCATCGGCAAATCTCAAAGTGAATCGAGATTCGTCACTAAAGACAACCGAATTCCACTGTCTTTGAGTAAATCTTATGTGTCTTGTGGCCCACACAAGTCGGTTACGGCGATGAAGAGGTGTCAATATTGGTCCATTATAGGGCCTCCGAGCTCGAAGACCAGCAGCCTGCAAGCGATTTCGAACAGTTTGTGCAGTTACCCTTCCACCAAACATCTCTCTACTTGTGGAGGTTCTAAGATGACGTAATCATATTGCTTGATCTTCCTGGAGTGACGTCACATGTGGCGCTCCCGCCCTTGGGCGGTCGGCAATAGTTCCAGTTTGAAGCACTCTCATTCTAAGATTAATTATTGTCTGGCGTGAACAATTAAAGGCTCTTGCAACAGTGACCACAGACTGACCAGCATAGAGCCTACCTATAGCACGTAGACGTTCTACATTTGAAAGGCGTGGCATTTTCTAATAAAGATGAAAATGACAATTTTAATTTGTTTTTCCAGTTCAAGTTACGTGTGCGTGTTCAGTTTAAGCAAACTTGCATCGATTGACCTCACGAGTTTGTGTTTGCACGTGTTTTTCAGGTTTTTCATCTTTATATGCTCAAAAGTCACGTGATCCACGTGACTTTACAATTTTATCGTTAGAAACACTTTAAAATTTATTTGACTTACCAGAAAAAAAATTTTGTTGAAATTCATCAGTGTCAAGTTTTTAATTTGGCTGAGTATATAAAGCTTATATTAATCCGTCTTCAAATGGTAAAAAATAAATAAAATAAAAATGGCATGTCGAAGATAAATGTTTGACGCAATATCTAAACTTATTTTAATATTGTAGGAATTCTATTTCATACTGACCAGATACTGTAAAATGTTGAAAATTAGGTCATGCATTTTTTTTTCAAAATATAAACTTTATTCACAAAGAAGCTGTAATTTTTAACTTTTTGTAGGCTCAAAAGAAGAACCATTGAAGATCTATGGTTACCACTCCAAATGCTATCTCGCTGCTGTGATAAGCAATGGGTCTAACATTTGGAAAAGAGAGCCTTGAAAAGGGCCGCACCAGCAACACCCAAAACCCAAAATAGTCCCTCAACTTGTCACATTTTCTACCACAATGTAACTCAAGTTGATTTCGTTGCGGATCAGTACCCAGTTATAAGCATCAAGAATGCCGAGTGCAGTAGGCAAGCTAATAAAGGTGTGTCAAAATTTACAGCAAGGACCAAAACATTCCACTGCAGTGGTCATGTTTTCTTAGTAATGGAACAAACAAGGAAGCCCTTGGCAAAATATATTCTTCTACACCAAGTTTAATTAATATGTATGTTACCCATTGAAATTTATGTACCAAATTAAGTGCTGATAATGATGTCCTAAATATAGAGAATGTTTCTGAATTATACTCGGTTCATGAAGAGGCAGAAACTTATTCTTCATGCTAACCATGCTTCTACTCTAATGTTTATAGATATAGTTATCAATAGCCTTGATACATATGTGGCAATCATTTTACTTTCCGTTACTGTGGACATTGTGGAAAATTTAACTTTACTGAAAGTTTTTCACTCACTTGGGGGTGAAATTTCATTGGCCTTGGTTGGACTTCATACATTCACTGGCTGTGATTCAAAAAGCTGCTTCCAAGGAAAAGGCTAGAAAAAGCCTTATGAAGTAATGATTAGGAATCAGAAATACGATCAGGCCTTCATAAAACTTGGAAGTAGTTTCATCCTCGATGAAACCCTCATCACTTTAAAGAATTTGTTTGTGATTTGTAGATACAGAAAGGTAATAGTGTGGACAGTGCCAGATATAAATTATTCTGCTTAAAAACTTCTTCTGAACACCCCCCACACCTCCACACAACTAAAGATGCATTGGTTTTACATGTCAAAAGATGTAACTATCAGGCTTCGATCTATGAAAAATGTTATTTCCCCTCCACTCCTGTCAGAGCATGGGTGGAATATAGCTGATAATGACATTTCAATAAAAGGGATGACACTTGATCCATTAACTCTAAAAGATGTTCATGTAGGCTTGAAAATCTCTCATGCACCAATCTTTGTGGATGTAGGGACTGTAATAATACTATGGTTACGACGACAGAAATTGATGCTGATGATTTATCAGATGATGATATTGATGAATATTGATCTTAAGCTTCCTGATTGAGCAATATGAACATGCAATAATAATAAATGTCCAGTTCTTGAGCACCAAATCACCCATAAGCATGCTCAAAGTGCTTTTAAGAGCAATAGACTATATACATACATGTCCTTCAATTTTTGTCTACATAAGATTTTTTGAACAAATGATTTGAGACCTTCAAACTATTATGCATTGTTATTGTTGTGACTGTTGGGCTTGTTAATAAATACAAAATTAACAATATTTTGGGTCTTATTTTGTGCATTGCCTTTAGGGGATGTCAATTGCTATATTCTTTTCACCTACATGTAGCATTGTTTTGCCTGTCAATCTTAGACACGAGCAATAACCTGTGGTTAATTGAACATTCATCAATCTATTTATCTTGGTTTGCCATGCCCCAACATATTTTGCAAAATGATGAGAAACTAAATTTTAGTATAGAGGCCTGATGGAAATGATAATTTGGGGACTCACAGGTTCATTTGACCCCTTTCCTAGCCCATGGGCCAGCCACAAAAACTTGTTTTACTCAGCTAAGAGCTAATTTTTCTGCAATATTCAGATTCAAGCTAGTAAAAAGCCGTTGAAATATGAATTTTCAGCTGAGTGAAAAAAAAAAAAAAGTAAAATAAATAATGTATTATAGCTCTGAGCCATATGTCCCCAGGCCTTCCCCAACAATTATTGAAACTGCATGATTATCTTATCTGTGAGTGTACGCATAGATAATACCGTAATGACGCTATTTGCACTGAGTTTGAAGTTCAAATTCGACGTTTCAACTGTTTCATGTGTGCCTGATTATCCTGAATCCATTTCTTACCAATCCTTGTTGAAACACCGTTTCCACAAACCCTAAAATGGCAATAACCAGCCGTAAAACATAGTTATTTTAGTCAAACCGATCACGACACTGTTTATAAACAATGATCACGTGACTAATCACATGCCGCAATCCAACGGGTTTCATTAGTCAATTACTTGACCGTGTAGCAACTTTGTGTTGTGGTGAGAAAATATATAATTCTTATTCCGATAATGTTATAAATATTATACACACTTTCAGCGACATGTGAAGTGTGTTAGTTAACATCATTTTTGCTGTATCTATCAATTCCAAAAATTGGAAAGGCAGCCCCAGGCGTTTTAACGAGAGTAAAGATCTGAGCCATATAATCTTGCCCAGTCCACGGCCTATAGTCTTAGATTGATATTTTTCATTTATTGTCCCCCGCCTTTCTGTTGGCTTGTTTAAATGAAAGCTACATAAAAACAACGATATTTAAAAAAAAAAAATGATATGCCTTTTTATACGCCCACATGGAAATGTGGTCGTATATTGCCGTCTCCCCTGTCCTTCTGTCCGTCCGTCTGTCGGTCCGTCCGTCCGTCCTTCGTCCACAATTTCTTGTGAACACTCTACAGACTACATTTATCATCTGATTGTTTTGAAATTGATATATGTTGTTTTCATTAGTGAGATGAAGAAGCCTATTTAATTTCAAGAACTTCCGTTAATTTCTTCTGGAGTTATGGCCCTTGTTTCACTTTGTTGCACCTTGTGAAAAGTTATCAACCGATCTGTATGAAATTTATAGGCATCACTTAAATTTCAGCAATTTCCGTTAATTACATCTAGAGTTATGGCCCTTGTTTCACTTTGTTAAATCTTGTGAACGCTCTAATGACAACAGTTATCATCCAATCTATTTGAAATTGATATGTAACATTTAAATTAGTGAAACGAAGAAGCCTATTGAGTTTCACTTTGTTGTACCGTTTAAATTAGTAAAACAAACAAGCCTATTGAGTTTCAGAAAATTTTTGTTAATTACATTTAGAGTTATAGCCCATGTTTCACTTTATTGAAACTCATGAACACTTCAACAACAAAAGTTATCACAAAATCTGTATGAAATTCATATGCATCATTTAAATTAGTGAAATAAAGAAGCCTATTGAATGTCAGCAATTTCCGTCAATTACTTCTAGAGTTATGGCCCATGTTTTTCTTTGTTGAACCTTGTGAACGTTCGAACTACAAAAGTTATCATCCGACCTGTATGAAATTTATATGCATTATTTGAATTAGTAAAACGAAAAAGCTTGTTGAATTTCAACAATTTCTGTAGTTTACTTCCGGAGTTACGGCCCTTGTTTTAGTTTTTAGAACCTTGTGAACCCTCAAACGACGAAAAATTATAATGTCATCTGTATGAAATTTTCTATTAAATTCCCCAAATTACCTACAAAAGAATAAATATGTGACAACCCTTGTTGACCGCCTTGACGATTTAGCTGCTGTGGGCGTATGTTTTGTTGCCTGGCAACCTATCTTTATTGAAGGCTATATATCATAATGGAACAGAATGTTTATTTTAAAGCAATTTCAATTATGGTTGTCACGTGACAATTGTACCGTTGTCTTTCATCGATGAATGAATAAAAACTTCTGCAAGTTACGTGACTAGTTACTTGATAGACAAAAAACTACAAATTGTGTTATGAAGAAATGCCATGGTGCCGTATCAGTTTATTTTGGCTACTGCATTTTCTGATACTGGCAATAGTAGAAAATGCTAATAATTTAGATCATAGACTTATGAAACTTCTCGTTTCATCGAATAAACAAAGACAGTAATTTATTCTGGAATATTACTGACGAGAACTTCAAAAGCTGGTGAATATGGAAAATTTTCAAAAGGTGTACCTGTTGTTATTTTTGTGATAATAACTTACATTGAAATACGACATTCTCCATAACAAATTACCAAGAATTATTATGTTGAAGTCTAGTTATATTAAAGAGAATATAATTGAGCTTATAATTAACCCATTTCCTACGGGACCTCATTTGACCCAATTCTGGCTGGTTCGTTTCAAAATGGATTAAGAACACTTGTTATGCCCCTTGGATCACTTTGTCAAACCCTGTGAATGCCCTAATGGCAAAAGTTATCATCCGATCTGTATGAAATTTATATGCATCATTTGAAATAGTGAAACAAAGAAGCCGATTGAATTTCAGCAATTTCTGTTTATTACATCAAGAGTTATGGTCCTTGTTTCAATTTCTTGAACCTTTTTATACGCCCACATTGAAATGTAGACGTATATTGCCGTCGCCCCCGTCCGTCCGTCTGTTGGTCCGTCCGTCCATCGTCCACGCTCTAACGCCAAAAGTTATCATCCAATTGTTTTAAAATTGATATATGTTGTTAACATTAGTGAGATGAAGAACCTTATTTAATTTCAATAATTTCTGTGATCTTTGTGAAATTTATATGTAATATTTGAGTTAGTGAAACAAAGAAGCCTATGGCCCTTGTTTCACTTTATTGAACCTTGTGAACGCTCTAACTCCAAAAGTTATCATCCAATCTTTCTGAAATTTACATGCATTATTTAAATTAGTGAAACGAAGAATCCTATTGAATTTCAGCAATTTCCGTTTATTACGTCTAGAGTTATGGCCCTTGTTTCACTTTATTGAACCTTGTGAACGCTTTAACGCCAAAAGTTATCATTCGATCTTTGTGAAATTTATATGCTTTATTTAGATTAGTGAAACGGAGAAGCCTATTGAATTTCAGCAATTTCCGTTTATTACGTCTAGAGTTATGGCCCTTGTTTCACTTTATTGATCCTTGTGAACGCTCTAACGCAAAAGGTTATCATCCGATCTTTCTGAAATTTATATGCATTTTTTAGATTGCTGAAACGAAGAAGCCTATTGAATTTCAGCAATTCCTGTTTATTACGTCTAGAGTTATGGCCCTTGTTTCACTTTATTGATCCTTGTGAACGCTCTAACGTCAAAAGTTATCATCCGATCTTCCTGAAATTTACATGCATTATTTAAATTGGTGAAACGAAGAATCCTATTGAATTTCAGCAATTTCCGTTTATTTGGTCTAGAGTTATGGCCCTTGTTTCACTTTATTGAACCTTGTGAACGCTCCAATGCCAAAAGTTATCATTCGATCTTTGTGAAATTTATATGCATTATTTAGATTAGTGAAACGGAGAAGCCTATTGAATTTCAGCAATTTTCGTTTATTACGTCTAGAGTTATGGCCCTTGTTTCACTTTATTGATCCTTGTGAACGCTCCAAGGCAAAAAGTTATCACTTGATCTTTGTGAAATTTATATGCATGATTTAAATTAGTGAAACGAAAAAGCCTATTGAATTTCAGCAATTTACAATAATTATTTCTAGAGTTATTGCCCTTGTTTCACTTTGTTAAACTTTGTTAATGCTTGATTGATGATAGTTATCATCCGATATGTATGAAATTTATATGTATCATTTAAATTTGTGAAACAGGTCTATTGAATTTCAGCAATTTCCGTCAATAATTTATAATCTGATCTGTATGGAACTGTCTTGTAAAGGCCCCCAATTACCCTTATAAAAAAAGTCCTATAGAAAAAGTACAGGTTTCTATAGAAATTTGTGGGATTCTATAGAATGCTATAGAATGCTGCAGGAAAACAAATTCATTCTGTAGTTTTATTCACATGACTATAGATTCAAAAACATGTACTATAGTTTTGTGTAGGATTGATAGATGAATATTTTCCAAGTGTAATTTCCTACAGAATTCTATAGAATACTGTAAGAAACTATTGGAAAAAAAATAAACCTACAGATTCATTGGTGCTGCTATAGTTTTCTATAGAACCTGTATCCTCGAGTCATTTGAGTAATCCTTCAGTTTTCTACAGCATTTGTGGTAAAAACTATAGTTTGCTATAAAACTAACTTGTATTCTCATGTCAGCTGCCGTTCTTATAGATTTGGTGGTAAAAACTATAGTTTTCTATAGAACTGACTTATTGTCTCAAGTCAGTTGTGTGATCCTATAGTTTTCTATGACATTCTGACATTTTTTTCTATAGATTTTGTGGAGAAAAATATAATGCATGAGCCTTCTATAGTTTTCTGTAGAATTTATATGTATACTGTACTTAAACCATTTTAACAAATAGCCTACTATAGTTTCCTACATAATAATGTAGAAACAATGTTCTATACTATAGATTTCATAAATTGGTGATGTCTTTTATTCATACTATAGTTTACAACAGAATTTAGTGAGGCACTTGTGTGAATTATGTAAACTTTTCCAACATAATTTTCCTGGATACGGTTTTCCTTAATTTATTGTGATACCAAATGACAAACTAAAATAAGCTTACCACGAAAAATAAAATATTAAGTATAAAATAGTGTATATAATATGAATGAAATAGTGATACATGTTGACACTCAAAGGAATTCCCCACCCACCCTCCAAAAAATGCCAGTAAATGTAGATCTTCACAAAAAAAATATCAGATAATAAATTATTCTTCAGATAAGTCAATGAAATAAAGACAAAGTTTATTTAGAACACAGCAGTCTGACTGTTATTTGATCCTGCTAGTTAGATCTTAACCCTTTCAATGCTAGACGTAAATCCACTGCCTGAGCTAGACCCTTTTTTGAGGAAAAAAGGGAGGTTGGAACTGAATGCCAAGCAGTACTTATGGAAGCTTTTATGAAAAATCTTTTTGTCTGTTGGAATGGGCATGAGGTTGGGCTAAGAGGAAAAAATAGAATTTTGGAAATTTGCATAATAATGTAGTTACGTGACGTCATGGCGGCCATTTTGGATTTCTCATTTCTCACTAAAGCTAACACGAAAACAAATTTTTCTCCATGAAATACTTAAAAGATATTGTTTTTTTCACTGGATTTTGATAAAGATATATAAAATGAACAAAAATATCAATAGCAGCCATGAGCAATGCCGGCACAAACACGCGCATCAAATCTCCAGCTGCCATGACCACGTGCGGATTGCAATACCTTGTTTTTACTTTCACTTTCATCTCCAAGTCCCATATCATTATCAGTATAGTCAGTCAATAGATCTACACGTTCGGGACTCAGGAATTGCCTACGTCTTCTATGATCCAGCAGGCCAGCATTATTATCAACATCAGAATTATTGTCAGAATCTACTGCAGACACAGGGCTATCGTGTTCACATTGGGCTTGTTCATCATGCACGGGAGACATAGCTAGCCATGGGCGGAACGTCGCGCAACAAATCACACACTTCATAATACCAATCACTGTCCTGACTACTATCATTATCAAGTAACTGGAAACAAATTATGTGTATCACCCGCCTCGAAATTGTCCACGTGTTGGTCAGCAAGACGTCATTCACGACTTCGTCGAGAGTGCATCGTCTACGTTGTCACTATGCACTCCGCCATTTTACGGTTTGCCGCTTTGAAACACGTGGAAATATGTTCTAGTGTATAGAAAATACAATAGATGGCACTTGCAGTTACGGTACTAATTTTAGCGAGGGCTTTACTGAGTACACGGTAATACCGGGTACGCGCATTTTACCGACATTTTATAATACCCGGTACTACCGGGTATACGCAGTGAAAGGGTTAATGACTATAGCAGATTCTGTACTCAAATTATATAATTTGTTCAAGTCACCAGGTCAGCCGTTTATACTTGTCAACAAATTATAATTAACAGCCAATGTACTCTCTTGAAATCTGTTTGGCCATTGGCTTAATTTTAAATTCAAAAATTCATTGTATAACAACTTAATATGTTAGTATTAACAAGAAACTGAAGAGAATGGTGCTATTTTTTTCACAGATTCGATTAAAGATAGAAAGATAAGTATACTTTATTACTTTCTTAACAATAATATTAAATTACTTTAATTAGATAAGATTTATGTGATTTTGTTATTTATTTCACTTTATTACCTATTCTTTTCCTTATATTTCAGTTATACCAAGAAAAAAAACTTTTCATGGTTCTGGCTGGTGAATCATCAACAGAATTCAGATTTATCCATAAGAGAAAAAATAAGCTTATCAATTTAGAAGAATCCATGAGAGAAAAATAAGCTTATTAATTTAGAAGAAATCATGGGCCAACTATAGTTTTATTCCCAAAATAAGATTTAATAAAAAAAAGTCTATAGAATTCTATAGTACCCATTCCTACAGAAAACTATAGTGGCCCAATTTTCAAACTACAGACTACTACAGTATTCATTCCTATACATAACTGTAGAATTTCCTACAGAAAGTGCAATAAAAAAAAAACCCTATAGAATACTATAATATTTTCCTATAGAAATTTTGCCATAAATCTGTAGGAAAAACTATAGGATGTGCGCTACAGAAATTATAGAATATTTGGGGCCCTTATTTCCTACAGGCCCCCAAAATTCTGTAGAATACTATAGAGTTTTATCCTATAGAAAATGGGACACGCCCCCCCCCCCCCCAAAAAAAAACCTCTATAGTTTTTCTATAGAATTATATACAATACTACACTGGTATTCTGTAGGACTTTTTGCTAAGGTTAACTACAAAGGAATAAATATGCGACAACCCTTGATGACCGCTCGGACGATTTAGCTGCTGTGGGCGTATGTTTTGTTGCCTGGCAACCTATCTTTTTTTTTGTAAACTCACTAATGACAAATGTTATCATCCGAACTGCACCTTGGGAATGCTCTAACATCAAAAGTTATCTGCCGATCTGTATGAAATTTATAGGCATCACTAGGTTAGTGAAACGAAGAGGCCTATTGAATTTCAGCAATTTCCGTTAATTTCTTCTAGAGTTATGACCCAATTTTCACTTTGAACTTTGTGAACGTTCGAATCATGAAAGTATCATTTGACCTTTATGAAATCTATATTTGCCATTTGCTATATATGGTCCTTGTTTCACTTTGAACCTTGTGAACACTCGAATGACAAAAGTTATCATCCGATCTGAATGAAATTTATATGCATCATTTAAATTAGTGAAACAAAGAATTCTATTGAATTTCAGCACATTTGTATAACAAAAGCTATCATCTGATGATTAGATCTAGTTATTAAGGCCTCCTGCAGATTTCGTCAAGGTCACAAGATGTGGACAGGGCTGCTGCTAACCCTTACCCTAACCCACAATCTCATCAACAATCACATACCCTAACCCTATTTAGATATTACTACTTTCACGAAATCTGCAGGTGGCCTTAATATTTAGACCTGACCTTGATCCTATCACTATGAATTTATATTATTTAACCCTTTCATTGCGTCTACCCGGTAGTACCGTGTATTATAAAACGTCGGTAAAATATGCGTACCCGGTATTGCTGTGTACTCAGTAAAGCCCTCGCTAAAATTAGTACCGTAACTGCAAGTGCCATCTATTGTATTTTCTATACACTAGAACATATTTCCACGTGTTTCAAAGCGGCAAACCGTAAAATGGCAGAGTGCATAGTGACAACGTAGATGAAGCACTCTCGACGAAGTCGTGAATGACGTCTTGCTGACCAAAACGTGGACAATTTCGAGGCGGGTGATTCACATAATTCGTTTCCAGTTACTTGATAATGATAGTAGTCAGGACAGTGATTGGTATTATGAAGTGTGTGATTTGTTGCGCGACGTTTCACCCATGGCTAGCTATGTCTCCCGTGCATGATGAACAAGCCCAATGTGAACACGATAGCCCTGTGTCTGCAGTAGTTTCTGACAATAATTCTGATGTTGATAATAATGCTGGCCTGCTGGATCGTAAAAGACGTAGGCAATTCCTGAGTCCCGAACGTGTAGATCTATTGACTGACTATATTGATAATGATATGGGACTTGGGGATGAAAGTGAAAGTAAAAACAAGGTATTGCAATCCGCACGTGGTCATGGCAGCGGGAGACGTGATGCGCGTGTTCGTGGTGGCATCCCTTATGAAAAAGTCCTATAGAAAAAGTACACATTTCTATAGAAATTTGTGGGATTCTATAGAATGCTATAGAATGCTGCAGGAAAACAAATTCATTCTGTAGTTTTATTCACATGACTATAGATTCAAAAACATGTACTATAGTTTTGTGTAGGATTGGTAGATGAATATTTTCCAAGTGTAATTTCCTATAGAATTCTATAGAATACTGTAAGAAACTATTGGAAAAAAAATAAACCTACAGATTCATTGGTGCTGCAATAGTTTTCTGTAGAACTAACTTGTATCCTCGAGTCAGTTGAGTAATCCTTCAGTTTTTTATAGCCTTTGTGCTAAAAACTATAGTTTGCTATAGAACTAACTTGTATTCTCGTGTCAGCTGTGATTCCTATAGATTTGGTGGTAAAAACTATAGTTTTGTATAGAACTAACTTATTGTCTCAAGTCAGTAGTATATTCCTATAGTTGTCTATGACATTCTGTTGAAAACTAAGAATTTATATGTATACTGTACTTAAACCATTTTAACAAATACCCTACTATAGTTTCCTACATAATATTGTAGAAACAATGTTCTATACTAATTTATTGTGATACCAAATGACAAAATAAAATAAGCTTACCACGAAAAATAAAATATAAAGTATAAAATAGTGTATATAATATGAATGAAATAGTGATACATGTTGACACTCAAAGGAATTCCCCACCCCACCCTCCAAAAAATGCCAGTAAATGTAGATGTTCACAACAAAAATATCAGATAATAAATTATTCTTCAGAAGTCAATGAAATAAAGACACAGTTTATTTAGATTTTAATGATATAGCAGATTCTGTACTCAGATTCTGTCAACCGTGAATACCTGTCGACAAATTATAATTAACAGCCAATGTACTCTCTTGAAATCTGTTTGGTCATTGGCTGAATTTAAAATTCAAAAATTCAGTGTATAACAACTTTAGTATTAACAAGAAACTGAAGAGAATGGTGGTGTTTTTTCACAGAGTCGATTAAAGATAGAAAGATAAGTATACTTTATTACTTTCTTAACAATAATATTAAATTACTTTAATTAGATAAGATTTATGTGATTTTGTTATTTATTTAACTTTATTACCTATTCTTTTCCCTATATTTCAGTTTTACCAAGAAAAGAACTTTTCATGGTTCCGGCTGGTGAATCATCAACAGAATTCAGATTAATCCATCAGAGAAAAAATGAGCTTATCAATTTAGAAGAATCCATGAGAGAAAAATAAGCTTATCAATTTAGAAGAAATCATGGGCCAACTATATTTATTCCCAAAATAAGATTTAATAAAAAAAAGTCTATAGAATTCTATAGTACCCATTCCTACAGAAAACTATAGTGGCCCAATTTCCAAACTACAGAATACCACAGTATTCATTCCTATACATAACTGTAGAATTTCCTACAGAAATTGCAATAAAAAACCTATAGAATACTATATTATTTTCCTATAGAAATTTTGCCATAAATCTGTAGGAAAAACTATAGGATGTGCGCTACAGAATCTGTAGAATATTTGGGGCCGTTATTTCCTACAGGCCCCAAAAATTCTGTAGAAAACCATAGAATTTTATCCTATAGAACATGGGACACGCCCCCCAAAAAACTCTATAGATTTTCTATAGAATTCTACACTGCTATTCTGTAGGACTTTTTGCTAAGGGATTGTTCATGGTTGCTATTGATATTTTTGTTCATTTTATATATTTTTATCAAAATCCAGTGAAAAAAACAATATCTCATAAGTATTTTATGGAGAAAAATTTGTTTTCGTGTTAGCTTTAGTGAGAAATGAGAAATCCAAAATGGCCGCCATGACGTCACATGACTACATTATTATGCAAATTTCCAAAATTCTATTTTTCCCTCTTAGCCCAACCTCATGCCCATCCCAACAGTCAAAAAGATTTTTCATAAAAGCTTCCATAAGTACTGTTTGGCATTCAGTTCCAACCCCCCTTTTTTCCTCAAAAAAGGGTCTAGCACAGGCAGTGGATTTACGTCTAGCGTTGAAAGGGTTAAATTAGTCAAACAAAAAAGGCTGTCAAATTTCAACAACTTTTGTAAATTACTTCCAAATTTAAAGTGGGTGTTATGGAATCCGAGTTTGGGAACTTTTGGATATGTGTAGCCAATGGTTACTATATCAACTTGTACGGCAAGTTCACACAAATCTGATTGAAATTAATTCAGTTATCTTCACTCAAAGTCGTAAAAATGGACCTCCAGTAAAAACGACTTTGCAATTATCGAAAACACTCTTAATCCCCTCAGAATGTTTATTCCTTAATTACCTATATACAGCCGGCATGCGTACTCATTAACGCCTGACTGATTCCTTAATCCCCCTAATTAAATAAAACAATTGACTACGGAATAATTTGTTTTGTAATTCATTTTAATTTAAGAACCAATTTCGAATTTGTTTCATAATGTACGGTCGCTCTCGTTTCTCACGACAGCAATTTTAATACCCTCTTACATCGTGTGCAGTCCAGTCGATTCGAGATACATTTTCGTCAAAAGAGTATTGTGGTTCTAATTTCCCCGAGTAAAAGAGTACAGGGGTAAAAAGATGTGGTCATGAAAAATGTATCATAGAAGTCAAACATTTTTTTTTCCTAACACTTTTTATTCACTAAATATTTATATAATATAAATATAAAATATATAAATCTGGGATCTGAAAACAAGCCGGGGCTTATATAAATTCATTTCCCTGATTCAAACATGATTGAAAAGCGATTTGTAAATGATGATCCGTTATCATCATACGGCGGATTTGACTTCATTACTCTGAAATAGACCGTAAAAATGAAATACGAAAAAATATCTCAATATAGGCCTACTTTAGAATTAACAGTACAAATAAAATTTGTTGGTAACCATCTAAATGGAATAACAGACAGATTGAGAAGGGTCATCTAACTATCTTTGTGTACTGATAATAATATGACAAGTAGTCTCGTTAATATCTGTCATTAATTAATCAATCCGACTAAAGTTATACAGACTTGGGGGTCATAAATTACTTTACATCTCGGTGTTAGCAGTGATTGTTAGTGGGATTAAGAATGCTGATTAGGTAATTATCTTTTTTACGCCGGCCAGATCAAAGACAGCAATCTAGGTGGAACGTGTGCGTAGTACCCACGAATGAACTAATGGTAGAATCGTACACACACATATTAATTGTATAAAATAATTAAGTTTTACTCATCAGTTGTTTATAATTATTATTTACCCAATACTTATTGCTAGCTAGTGTTGTTGTAATCAAGTAGCCTCGTATTATTTGTTGACTGGAGTTTAAACAACATTGCAGCTTGTAAGCATTTGGAATCCCTTGCAAACTACAAGTTGAATGCCGGGGAGACATTCCTCACAGGGGTCAGTCACTTTGAATTGCACATGACATCAGAATTTCTGGACCAAACCCGATTTTTTTGACCAAACCCAACCCTAACCCTAGCCCGTGATGCGTGTCAGTGTCGCTAAAAATAAACCTTCATCTCTTTTATCAACGTGAGATTTCGTCAATTCACCATGGCCGGTGTTGTGAGGAATGTCTCCCTTGTGCAAAATTTGCAAACTACAATAATGTAAAACAAAAAAAATCTCAAATAGGAATATCGGTCCAAAAATACAATTGCATTGACAGTTTAATAACTCACCAAACGGCACCAGGAACTCTGCATATGATCAAGTGTATTTGATATTCATGTCCATGAATCCCATGCAATTTAACCTCAGTTACTAGTGCATGGAACAGTACATGGCAATAAGATTCCCAGCGTTGATTGGCTGAGAAATGAGGGCAATCTATGCATGGTCATCGAAAAATTCCATATTCGCTGTGAATTTCGAATGGAGAGAAATGGGGTTTAACGTCCACTCGACACAAACTGGGTCATTTCGGGACTAACATATGGTTCAATTTTATTTTCATAATTCGCTTGCGCGTAGGGGTCTTTAGCAGTGGGAGGACCCGGAGAAAACCCACGAAGTTGGACAGACGACCCTAAATTTCGATAGGAGTTACGATAAAAGTTGTTCTTTGTGTATAGAAATGGTTATTATTATTATATAATATATATAATATGGCTAATAATGAATATATCGACAATTGACTGGCACCATTTGTATTTCTGTACTTATAGAGAATAGTTTGGGATATCAAGTATTACGGGGTTATCCAAATTACCGGTAAATGCGCGAATTGCCTAGGTCTTCTTCAGTTGTCACGGGGCCTATTTCAACAACGGCACCTTAAATGGATCTACGGCATTTTAAATTCACCTTAAAATATTCCAATCACAAATGTCTAATCTATAACAATGCAAAACGATAATTCGGTGATTATGATTATGCCAGTTTTTTTAATCTTATGTGGTCTTTAAGTCCTCCTCAGTTTATTAAAGTTCTCCGGCAAAAGTGTCGGATCCAAACCCTAATAGACGTTTTCACTTGAATATCCTAAATAACTCTTTTCAAAATGGTCTAAGCTATTAAAAATTTTGGCCATCCCTCCATTTTCGACCCTTGCATGTTCGAATCTAGGTCTCAAAATTAAAATCGGAGCATTCTACGATTTTTGAGGAAAAAAAAAATTCACTTCGGTAACCTCGAGAAAATGGCCACCGCTCGACTTGCAGAGTTTGGAATCGAAAGTGAGGGTTATGGAATCCTGTGGAGGGTTCTAGGGCAGGTACCCAGTGAATTTCAGGCTGATACCCACGAAAATACGGATACTGTGAGGATACGGGCATGCATATTTCGATTTTCGGCCCATACTTAGCCCCTATGGGCCCGAGGGGGTCTACATTTGGCTGAGCGAGGGGCAATTGACTGAGGTACCTGCCCTGAAAATTTGATGCCAATCACCCCTCTGGAAGGGGTCGGGCATAGTGATAATCCACCTGAAAACAGGACAAAAAGTAAAAAAGTCAATTTTGGTACCCAATGGAAAAAGCCCATAAATCAGAGTAGTAGGTTAATAAAATTTGGAGGGTGGCCGGTAGGGGTCCGTGGGCAGGTGCCTACTAAAAATAGGCATGATTAGCCGGGGGGTTCTAATTTTAAAGTTATCCAACAACATATAAATTTAGGGTAGGTAAGTGTCGGATCCGAATCCTACCAGACTTCTAAAGAGTTAAAGCAACATAGATTTTGTAAAGTAATTAAAGATGCATTCCCATCAAAGTATTTATCGGGTGGTTATTGTCTCCAGCATCTCGAAGAAAGCAGGGGACTATATAAAATCTGTCTGTCTATCCGTCCGTCACACTTTTTGGGACACAATGACTCTCCTTTTTGGCCCAAATTTTCAAGAGCTTAGATTATTTTGAAAAGAGTTATTTAGAATATTCAAGTGAAAACGTCTAGTAGGGTTTGGATCCGATACTTACCTATTCTAAATTCAAGTTTTGCCGGAGAACTTTAATAAACTGAGGTGGACTTAACACCAGGTTAAGTGGCTAAAAAAACTTGGTGTAGGTTTTAATTAGGTGAATGCCTTGATGGACTTTGTAGATGAGCATTTTCTACTTAAAATAAGAAGAGATAACCAATTTGATGGGTTGATGCTTTGGGACACGATAACTTTTTTCTAATTAAGTGGGAGTGATGAAGCTTGGTGTATAGTTTCATTACATCAATACCATGGCTAAGTTTGATAATGAGTATTTTATGCTCAGTGTAAGCAGATCAAAAAACTATGTGATCGGTCGAGACTTTGGAACACGATAATTATCCTTCTAATGATAACTCTATTTTTAATATATGTAGCTTGATGGAGTTCGCAGATGAACATTTTCAGCTTAGAAACACAGATACACAATTTGATTGGTTGATACTTTGAGATAAACAGACGATAAACTTCTTTTGGGGAGCGGGGATTGTGTTAGACCATCGTGTTTTTAGGTTGTGGAACCTTTATTTTTCTACGTAGTCGCCTAGGTGTATACACTTGTGCAAACAATGGCGGTCACGACAAAATTTTCTTTAACCACCCTTAAAAAGTTATTCACAGCTAATGACATTACTACTAGGAAAATAGCCAGTTGTTTATTTCTTGGGATTTCAATAGGTAGAGTCCCAAGATAGTCTGATACAAAGACAATAATAACACTACAGTAAGAGTTGCAGTTCTTATTTTTAGGATTCATTCAAGAATTGTACTTGTTGGTGGCAAAAGTTTGATTTACTCCAATTGATCTACCAGTACCCTTTTCAGACTTAGAACTTTTCAGCCAATCCTCGTATGTGTTTGGAAAGAATAGAGAGAGATTAGGCTTAAAGTCCCCTTGGCACATACTAGGTCATTTTGAGACTAACATAGTTCAATTTTATTTCAATAATTCGCTTGTACATAGAAGTCTTTAGCAGTAGGAGGACCTGAAGAAAATCCACAAAAGACTGGACAGACAACCCTACTCCGTGTCATGTGTAAGTGGGATCAAAACCACATCACTTAACTCGATGAAAGACTTTATGATCTAAAGTGCAGGCATAAGGCCTGTGACCACGTTGTTTCTGGTCTTATAAAATTAAGACTAAGTCAAAGTAACCTCTATGTGATTTATTAAACATAGATGAATCAACAAATATTTACAAGAAAGAGAGAGATTCGATCTGTTCTAAACCATAGCTCACTCTGTTTGAAATACATGAAATGAAATGAAATGGGGTTTAACGTCCTACTGTTCTGCTCCTATACTGGGCTAATGAAGACGGGCATACGCCATACAGTGTGCTATGAGGGAAATTTTGCCCGGGCAGCGGCACTATCACCTACTCTTATATCGAATTCCAACTGCCAAGGGATCTTTTACGTGCATTCCAATGTTTACACGGGACGTCGGTTTTTCGTCTCATCCGAAGGACTAGACAGCTATTCTACAAAATATATAATAGACAATTATGACACATTGACAATTAAACTATAAAATATTGCTTCTAAGTTGAAATCTAAAACAATAGTTCATTCTATAGAGAGTTTGGTTAATGACCAATACTTAATCCCTCCATTGTTTAGACTGTAATGCTTCATCTAAATTATATCTGGCGTAATAGCCAGTGGCTGGTTTAATAAGGTTCTATAACCCAGGGGCCAGTTGATATTTGGTTGTAAAGAGTTAATTGACTATGTGTTTTTATAAGAACAATATATCACCCATGCCAGTGTCTGTTTAATTCAACACGTATCTTACTTGAGAAATAAATAGGTAAATAAAATATATTTAAAATATATTAATGTTGTCAAAGATATATTTACCAAAATGGGAAAAGTAACATTGGTTTTTAATATATAGAAATCATATGACTTATGTCGGTCATATTTCCCTCGGTCCCCAAGAAATCTTACCTCCTGGTAAGATACAACTAAATTACTAGTTTATAGGACAAATATGCATACAATTCGTGAAATAGAAAAGCAAAATGAAAAATATATACATTGACATCTACGTCCACTATAATACAGTTCAGATGTATTAGAATGAAATTCTCCTTGAAAATATGTTAAATAACAATAAAGTATATACACATCTTAATAAAACACTATCACTGTAACTATGGTTCATTATTAACTACTGTAGGTAGTATTCATCCATTCCAGTTAATTGTTTTTCAGATATAATTACATATGTATACGCATCATTACGGTATATACTATTTAACACTGCACGGATTCAACAATAAACTTTTAACACGGCACAGATTCAGCAATACACTTGTGAAATAAGTTTTGGGTTGATGTTGGGGTTTGTTAAACACACACATTACTGATTTTTTTTTTCTATTTCTTCCTGCATTCTGCAATATCTGGTAACTAAATAATGGAAAAATGTTTATCATCCTTATAATTGATGGTTGTTGTTGTTCAGATGTCGCATGTCAGTACACAATGATTATCTGAGCTGGGTTTATATTTCCAGTTTCTCCAAGTGAGCCTAACGGATTCTCCAGTTGCTCTCCTTTATACTGGTTTCACAGACGAACTTCAGACTACCGGACATTGTTTGATAGTATGCTGGTTGGTTTATGACGTTCATCTGTAAAAATAGCTCATACAACAAAATATTGATCTGATATAACATACATGTATATATATACGTTATGCATTGTGTTCCAAGAAACAGCTATAGAAACCAGTGTATTAATTCTCTAAATGGAAAGGGGGTGGGGGTAAATTATATTAAAAGACTGTGTTACTATCTTATATTAAGACAGAATCATAAAATAGCTATATACGTACGAGTGTGCTTGTTACCAAACCTAATCTGTAATCATTTGTATTTTTCTTCTTTTTTTTTTTTAATATTAGAGCAGCGATCTGTGATCATAAAAAAAAGCGTACCTTTGATAGTTTTTTTTTTTTTTTTATTATTATTAAAACGTAACATTCTTATATTCAAATATATATATATACACCTTCACAATTATGTGGTGATAAAGATCACGAAACGTTTGCCTTATTTATGATCTGGATGTTCGTTGAACACATCCATTATCCTTCCAATTGTGTATATCCTCAGGATATAATTTAATCATATTGAAATATCTTTACGATATATTTATATCAAATTCACCTGTATTTACGATATATTTAAATCACATTCACATATCTATACGATATAGTTAAATCATATTCATAATACATATCTTTACAATGTTTTCGGGGGGATGGATGGCTGAATGGTTAGCGTGCGCGCGCTGTATCATAAAGTCTGTCATTGAGTCGACTGGCGTGGTTTCGAATCCCCGGTTGTACGTGGCAAGGAGTAGGGTCGCCTGTCCAACCTCGTGGGTTTTCTCCGGGTCCTCCGGTTTCCTCCCACTGCTAAAGACCCCTACGCGCAAGCGAATTATGTAAATAAAATTAAACCATATGTTAGTCCCGAAATGACCTAGTTTGTGTCGACTGGACGTTAAACCCCATTTCTCTCTCTTACAATGTTTTCCAATCATATTTCTTTACGATATATATTTATATATCTTTACGATATATTTATATATCTTTACGAATATATCTTTACGATATATTTATATATCTTTACGATATATCATATTCACATTATTTTTAATTAATAATTAATACCTTAAATCACATACCTTTACTCATAATATATATTGTAAGTAATATCTTACATTATATTATATTAATCTCATATAATATCATTAATTCATATTTATTCATATCATTTATTCTTATTATTTGGTAACTTCACCGATAGCGATCTCATAGATCATTAAAAATTAACGCTTATTTTTTTTTCATACAACGTTTAATATAATTTTAACCTATAAAGTTAATATGTTGAATTTCAATTCATATATCTTTATTCTTTTCATGTATTTATTGTCATCGGCTTAATTAGATACTTTTAGATCAAAACTTCTAAAATAACATTTTTATATCATTTACATCTTTATATAATTCATTTTAAAGTTTAAATATTACTCATATTCATATCTATTTCTGAATATATCATATTTTATATATGTTCAGTCACTTTATACCCGTTCAGATTGCTCAATTGCAAGTCATTATCTAAGGCTAAAAGCTTTCAGTAATTCTTTAGCACAGGTACAGAACAAGGTCTATGTTATTTTACAATTTCTTAATCTATTTTTGAATAATACGTAATTGCATTGATCGTCACCAATGAAACATACGCAATAATATATAGATAGATCTCAATGACCATTGAATACCGCTCGGGTTATTCAATGGTTCAAGAGAGTGTATCCCTGCGCAAGTATTCCACGAGCGATAGCGAGTGGAATGCGGCAGGGATACACTCGAGTGAACCATTGAATAACCCGAGCGGTATTCAATGGTCATTGAGTTCTGTTTTTATTCTATAACTACATGCATATCTTAAAATACACTGTACTATCTAGATTATCATAAAAAATCATCACCTCTAACGTTAAAATTCATCATAGGGTCCGCCCTTTTTTCTTTCTTTAAAACAAAAATTGTGGTTGCCTAGTTGTGACGTCATTACAGTTTGACGTAGTTCTGTAAGTGACGTCATTATGGACAAAAGTAGTACGTTTTCAAGCCATTGAATACAACTATAGGTTATTCAATGGCCATTGAATACAACTATAGGTTATTCAATGGCTGTATTCAATGGCCGTATTCAATGATATTTGCTTGTATTTGCATGTAGTTATAGAATAAATTGTAAACTACTATGGTTAGCTAGGCCACATGGTAAACAATATCTCGATGAAATACCAAATTATTGTTTAAATAATAATCAAATGAAACATAGATCTTTTTCTGTAGCAAATTTCAATCGCCTTTTACGATTCTCAATTTAGCTTGCGGATGACGAATTCTGAGCCCCACGTCATCAGGGGTATTTTCATTTGGTTGGGGTGAAGTTGTCTTCCCAACTATTGGAGCCATGAACTGTCTATACCCTTTTCCATTATGTCTAGTGTTGAATTGAATATATCTTGAATGGACTTGGCGTTCAGTATTCCCATCTTGGATATAAGAGTGAGGATTATTTGGAAATGGTATTTTTGTATCGTATGTAGCATCCGGACGTTTAAATTGACCTGATTTTCGCGTCTACATGACTCTTGATATAATCTATTTGACATGTAGTCTTCCAACTCTGACGTTCTGTCTTCTATATAGCAATGCAGATCGCAGTTATCCAAATTTCTATTATTCGTAAATGTATTTTCAAGTCTCGAAATTGCATTCTTCCAGTTTGGTTCACTATGGAGATGATGGCATTTACTTTTTGGAGGACTGAATTGTTGCGTAGAAATACTTGCAATATTCATTTTGTCAAAATATTTATGATTTCTTAATGGTCGTTTTCTAATTTTACCCTCCTTAGTCCTTTGAATGTGATAATTCTGTATAATTTCGCCCGGCAGCATGTCTGATGATTCCCAAGAGGTAGATTCGGAATGATCTGTCCATTTTACTTTATAAAACATGCTATGTTTTTTTTCTTTTAAAAGCTACTATAGACTTAATATCTTCCTTTTGGAATTTATTATCGCTCTTGGCAGGATTGTTAATTAATTCTTTTGTCTTGATTTCTAAATTTTTACGTTTATTTTTCTTATTTATGAGGTCTTCATACGCATTTGTTTTAGCGGGATTAGGATCGGCTGTTTTGGTATCATCCACGTGTTCTGTACGTTTTTGTTCTAACTCTTCGGGATTAAGGTTAATGTCGGAACCTAGATATTCTGTAGGACAATACGCTGGGCGGTTGGATGGATAGTAATACAATTTCAATCTAGCGGCATTGATTAGAGATTTTACCTGTTGATTGTCTTTTACACGTCGCAGACTATATGTAAAATTATCTCTAGATTCCGTTATATAATATGGTCCTACCCAATGTTTTTGAAGTTTGGCTGAAAGTCCGACAGTTGTTTTAGAACAGTAAAGCCAAACTTTATCAGAGTATTTTTGACATATAAACTTTCACAGTATTTGATATGGTCTCTTTAGGAGATACTGCATTATCTAGCGCTGTACGCATCTGACGACCGAAGAGCATGTAAAATGGTGATTGTCCCGTAGACTGAGTAGCTGGCGTCATTCTATAAGCCATCATTATTCCGGAAAGCAGATCAGGCCAGTTAGTTTGATCTTGTGTACAGTAAACTTTTAACCTATCTTTAATGAATCTGTTCATTCGTTCACAGGTGCTATTAGTTTGTGGGTGATATGGGCTTGTATAATGGCATTTTACCTCGAATAGTTCACATAGGGCTTTTACCAGGTTAGACTTGAATTGTGTACCTCTATCAGATATTAAAGATCGTGGACACCCATATCTGGTAAACACATTCTTTTATAGAACATCTGCCACATCTTTTGCTGATTGTGATTTTAAAGCAAAACTTTCTGGCCATTTCGAAGCACTGTCAACTAATAAGCAATATTTACTACCATCCTTTGCAGTGGGAAATGGACCAAGAAAATCCATATGCCGTCTACAAAATACATCCTCAATCGGCATAGGCATTAATGGTACTGGGTTTGCATGCAGGTCGTTTTTAGCTTGCTGACACATCTCGCAAGTTTACACGTAGTTTTTAATTTCGCTAAACATCCGCGGCCAGTGGTACTTTAGTCTTATGCTACCTAATGTACGTTCCGCTCCTTGATGACCGCCGGTTGGTAAATTATCATGATAAACTTGCAATATATCATGTCCTAAAGTTTTTGGTACTGCTATTTGCTTAATTATTCTTTCTGATTTAGATATATTTTTGGTTCGAGGCGTATAAAAGTGATATAAGATGCCATCAATAATATCGAAAGATTTTGCTTCACTAACAACTCTATCAGCCTCATATTTGTTTTCGGGTACTACTTTATTTTTCAGGTAAATAATGATATCAGCGTAGTCATGACAAATTGTCTGTAAATGATGGAGATTGATATTATGTAATAATTGACCCGGATCTTTGTTATCATTTTCATATTCAAACGTGATCGAAGTTAGGGATGGGGCTTCGCATGATGTACTGAATATATGTGCGTCGGGTTCAGCTGGTTTCTCATTTACTTGTCGTATTCCCGTCTGGATAAGCAATCATCCACAATGTTTCTCGTACCTGCAATGTGTTTAATCCTAAACTTATAACCTTGCAGTCGCAATGCCCATCGGCCTAGTCTACCTGATCTTTGTCCCCCGCCTTTCGAAGAAAGCAGGGGACTATTAAAATGGGTTCGTCCGTCTGTCTGTCTGTCTGTCTGTCCGTCCGTCACACTTTTTGGGACACAATAACTCTCTTCCTAATTGAGCTAGAATGTTCAAACTTGGTGTATGTGTTTATTAGGTCAATGCCTTGATGGAGTTCGAAGATGAGCATTTTCCGCTTAGGGTAAGCAGAGATAAGCAATTTGATTGGTTGATGCTTTGGGACACGATAACTCTCTTCCTAATTGGGCTAGAATGTTCAAACTTGGTGTATGTGTTGATTAGGTCAATGCCTTGATGGAGTTCGAAGATGAGCATTTTCCGCTTAGGGTAAGCAGAGATAAGCAATTTGATTGGTTGATGCTTTGGGACACGATAACTTTAGTTCTAATTAAGTGAGATTGATGAAACTTGGTGTATAGTTTCATTACAGTAATACCTTGTTATCTAAATTATCCCCCTTTGGTGATACAGTTTTTAGCATATAAACTAGATAATAATTATTCGGTTGACACACAATCAACGGCATAGAATACACGATGGCACAAGCTATAATAATTATTGATATAAAATATTATTTTATCGCAATTTAGCTGATATATAACTGGATAGCCCTCATAAATAAGTAGTGGAAGGAGGGAATCGAGTTTCATATTCCGTTTTCCTGCAAATGTTATTTAACTTCTTTATTATATAATATTTGTATTTTTGTCCCCCGCCTTTCGAAGAAAGCAGGGGACTATTAAAATCGGTGTGTCTGTCCGTCCGTCCGTCACACTTTTTGGGACACAATAACTCTCTCTAACTGAGCCAGAATGTTCAAACTTGGTGTAGGTGTTTATTAGGTCAATGCCTTGATGGAGATTGAAGATGAGAATTTTCTGCTTAGGGTAAGCAGGGATAAGCAATTTGATTGGTTGATGCTTTGGGACACGATAACTTTAGTTCGAATTAAGTGAGAGTGAGGACACTTGGTGTATAGCTTTATTACATCAATACCTTGACTTAGTTCGATAATGAATATTCTCTGCTGTCATGTCATGGCTGAGTTCAATGATTTTTATTAGTCGATGCTTTGGGACAAGATAACTTTGATTCTATCTGATGGAGAGTGCTGAAACTTAGTGTATAGTTTGATTGCTCGATACTTTTGAAAAAAATAAATGTGCGATTAATAAATATGTGTCATCTATTTATTTTTGGATTTCGGCGGGGGACATCAGCCTCACTGTTGGCTTGTTGGGTTTTAACATTTGCTAACCATGTTAGCGCAATATGATCCGTATAAACTATGAACTCGTTTGCCTGAAGATATATCCTGTATTCTTCAATAGCTTCCACTAAGGCCAGACCTTCTTTGTCAGTTATAGGCCAGTTTCTTTCAGCCTTCAGCAGTGAACGCCCTCCATAAGAAATGGGATGTTCTTTGCCATCATGCATTTGTGATAGGACATATGCGATAGAATTGTTGGATGCATCACAGTGGATAATGAATTGTTTATCCAATTTTGGAAAAATGAGGACTGGTGCTGTACTCAACGCCTTTTTTAGATCTAAATATCTGTTTTCGCATTCTTTGGACCATTCAAACTTTTTGTCTTTAGAAAGCAAATTGGTTAAAGGTGAAACAATTATAGAATATCCTTTTATAAAACTTCCTGTAATAATTGGTTAAACCCAAAAAACTTCTAACTTCTTTCTGCGATTTAGGTCTAGGGAACGTTGCCACTGCAGCAGTTTTCGACTGGTCAGTCTGAATTCCCTTGGCGCTAATTATATGTCCAAGATATTTGATCTCTTTTGCAGCAAAATTACATTTTGAAGGCTTCAGTTTCAAGTTGGCGTGTCGTAATCTGTCAAAAATTTGTTCAAGTGCTACTAAGTGGGTATTGAAATCCTTACTAAAGCAACATATATCATCAATATAAGCTAGACATATTTTCCATGATAATCCTTTTAGAACCTTTGTGATCAGGGACATGAAGGATGTCGGCGAATTCATTAGACCATAGGGTAAGCGTGTGAACTCAAATATCCGTTTGTGTGTTATAAATGCACTTTTATGGGCAGTATCTGGATGTAGAGATATTTGCCAGAAAGAATTTTTCAAATCCATGCTGCTAAATATTTTCGCTTCCGATTCTGCTATGGTGTCTAGTATTTCGTCCAGCCTTGGTATTGGAAAGGAAAATGGAACTGTAATTTTATTTAACCTTCTGTAGTCGACACAAAATCTCAATTCATTACTATCACACTTTTTAGCTATAACGACAGGTGAATAGAAGTCTGAGTTAGATTCCTTTATTATACCATCTTTTAGCATTTGTTTTGTTTTCTCTTCAATAATTGTCTTAGTCTCAGGGGTAACCCTAAAGGGCCTTGATTTTATCGGAGGATTGTCACCAGTTTCTATTTTATGGTAGTAAAGATTAGTTTTTCCTAACTCTGAATCATTCCTAGCAAAGATATCACCATTTTCCCAAAAAATGTTTTCAGTTTTAGTTTCTCGTCATTATCCAGGGCATCCTCGGTTACCCAGTGTACTCATTCCGTTCTACTCCACTATACCCTGGGTTAATCTATGGGGGGGACACGTTTTCAAGTTATCCGCCCTTGATGATTGAGCTATTTTTATCGGCCAATCCCATAAATTGTTATTTGAAAAGGAAGTTGGCAAAGGTAAGTATCTCTCGTCGGACAATAAACATAACAGAATGACATATTTCAGACAAAGAACGAATAGTAATAATAATAACAAAAGTCAAACATACAGATGTTATACATATTTGAAATCAACAACACATACTACAGATTTTGATAATACAATTAAATATAAATAAATTATAAATATATACATTATTTACATAAATCATTCAGTACATGGACATGAATATGGTTATCTACCCTTATAAAAACGAAGGCGAAAAGATTGGTTTGTAAACTGTTCTCTGATTGGTTCGTAGACTGTATAGCTACATTCTAGGCCAGGGCAGATAATTTGAAATCGTGGAAACCCTATGGATTAACCCAGGGTATAGTGGAGTAGAACGGAATGAGTACACTGGGTAACCGAGGATGTATCAAGGGGTGCTTTATTAAGATCAAAACCTAAATTGTTAGCTTTAGTAATATATTCGTTAATTTCGTGTTTGGAAAGTTCATTAAAATTGTTTATCGATTTCAATTCTGTACTGACATCATCTAAATTTGAAAGGAGACAATCTTCATCGATTAAAGTAGCATTTGCAATAGGCGTATTTTCCTCGATCACAATAATCCTATTAGTAGGGTTTAATACTTTATATAATAAGGTGTTAGATTCATTTAAAAGACATATACATTTTGCACCTATAATATTATGTTTGACTAAGCTATCATGGGGTTCCAGTAATATTGTGTTATTTTTGGGTATATTCATAATTTTAACAGGAATGATAGATTCTGAATTGGCTTGTAATGTTACTTCTGCCTTTGTATATGCTTTTCCGTCTTCTGAATTTTTGGAAATTATTGGTATATGTTTATCCTCAATAGAAAATGTAATGTTTTCTAAGTTAATAATAGCTTTTATATCAGACATAAAATCTATACCTATAATTATATTGTGAAATGTTATTGGAAATGAAACATTATCAATTTCAATATTAAGTGAAACTTTACCCAGTACGCTTATTAAATGACCACCAACACTGTTAACCTGTGACCAGTCTGCTGTTTCGATGCAGTCATGTTTATTAATTTGTTTTAGGATTTGGTAACTAATTATACTTATACTTGCACCGGAGTCAACCAAGCACTGATATTGTTGGTTTTCTAGTTTTGCTTGAATTGTATTATGCTTTATTTGGGCCACTACAGAACAAATAGTTTGTAGATCATGTTGTAAATATAGGGCATCCATATATTGAGAATCGAGACACTCGGAATTAAACATGGTATTTTTTTTTTTGTGATACTTAACGAAATATATATGTTACGTCTTCCCTTATCTTTTTTTATTAATAGCAGATCAAACTAGAACTGCGATGCAGTAATGACGGGTTTCACCGGTGCCACGTTACCCTAAACATGTCACTTCCGGTACCAATGAAACCATTAAACAGGTTTCCACATAAGCATTGCACACATCAAATAAAATGCGTCTGGCATCTACAATTGATTTTCAACGATTTTCGATAATTACTACCAGAGTTATGGCCCTTGATTACTTTTAAAAATCTTGTGGTCGCTCTAGAGGCCAACGTTAATATCCGATTGACTTTAAATTTATACACAGTGTTAATGGTCATGAGATGAATAATCCTATTGATTTTCAACGATTTCCGATAATTACTGCCAAAGTTATGGCCCTTGATCACTTTGAAAAATCTTGTGACGCTCTAGAGGCTAAAGTTATCTGATTGACTTCAGATTGATACACAGAGTTTAAGATCTTGAGACGAACAAGTATATTGAATTTCAATGAACTTTTATGACTTGAACAGCTAAATCCATGATATTAAAAGTTTATAAAAACCAAACAAATTCTAATGGTTTTCTGATAATTACTTCATGAGTTGTTACTCTTAATCAGATTTTAGTGTATTATAAATGTTTCATTACCGAAAAAAGTAAAAATATGTGACAACACTTATTTAGCTGCTGTGGGCGTATGTTTCGTTGCCTGGCAACCTATCTTTAACCTTAATCAGGTCTAGGATTTATACCCCATTTTACTTTTTGAAATCATTTGCTAAATATTGTCATTTCATATTTGTAGCAGATGGAGAGATTCCAGGATATAATAGTGATAAAATATTAGGTGAACATGCCTTCTCACCGACAGACACAGCTGGACCAATCAAATTTAATGTTACAAGAGGTGATTATTCACCACTGCTAAAAATAGTTTGTGAAAACTTGGAAATGGCAAAGGTAATCTAATTATTTTTACTCACTTCTTATAATATTAAACACTACAGGAAAGTGATTTTTATAAGCCAACATTTTCACGTGGTATATTGCCGTCGCCCCTGTCCATCTGGACGTCTGGAATTTGTTTGTGGACGCTCTACAGGTCACAATTTTTATCTGATTTTGACGAAGCGTGAAATATAGGTTTATCTCCAAAAGATCTCAGTTCCTTTCGATATTGGCATGTATCGGACCGTAACTTCATGAATTATGCCCCCTGATTGTACAAAATATCAGGTTTTTAGCTTGTGTACCCTCTAGATTTTGATGAAACTTAAAGTATATGTTTGTATACCAAAGATCTCGGTTTCTTTCGATATTTGCACATATCGGTCCATAACTTAAACTTACAAAATATGTTTATATAACAAAGATCTCGGTTCCTTTCGATATTCGCACATATCGGTCCGTAACTTCTTGGATTATAGCCTCTGATTGAGCGAAAAAGCACGTTTTTATCCGATTTAAAAAACTGTTTGAATATACAGTAAACATTGCATAAGTCGGATCTTAGTGGACTGAACAATTTTATCCGAGTTAATCGATGATCCAAGTTAGCCGAAGACTGAAATTCAGTCTTGGCTCGATTAGAAATAAACTGCAAGAGCCGGATAATAATTGATTCAAAGGCACATTTCAAGCTTTTGTTTGTATGTGCAAGTAGATAAATTCCATTTTGGTGCGAGTAGATAACTTCCGTTTTGTCGCCATCTGTGAAAAATGTCCTAAATTTTCCCGGAAAGTGTCTCGTACAGCAGACAGCAGGTTCCGAATCTTCCAGGAAAATTCTATTATTACATCGCATCAAATAGGCTGTTTTGAGTCAAAATGCTAGAGGAAAGTATTTTTGGGCTCTGTGCATGGAATACCTAATCTTGTTTTAGACCATCGGGAAGAAACTGACAGTGAAATTCTGAACATACTGCCGATCCGACTTAGGCGAAGGAAAAATTCAGGAATTAGATCAAATGGACCGAACATTTTGATCGGAGTTGAGGGAAGATCGGACTTAGGAAATCCGATTTATGTGCAGAAATTTATTAAGAAAAACGATGGTTTAGTTCGAATTTCGTAAAAATCGGACCAAAACTACCAAACAAAATGGCCGCTCCTGTAGTGTAAAAGTATGTAATACCAAGGTGACAATTTTTGTGCGATTTTGATGAAACTTAAAATGTATGTTTATATCCCAAAGATCTCGCTTCCTTTCGATATTCGCGCATATCAGACAGGGCTCAAACTAGGGACAAATTTTAGGGAGAAGTGACTTCTCCCTACAGACAGAATAGGGAGAAGTGAGGGAGACTTGAAGGAGAGGTCATATTTCATGCCTTGCTGCAACCAATCTTACCAAGTCGTTACACAGTCAATATGCTAAATAAATAAACAAACATCGTTTAGCTGCATACATATATTTATTTCAGTATGTCATCATATTCTTACTGGTATCAAAATTACTGTGATAATAAATAACATTTAACAATAAAACAAACATTAAATAAACATCAATAACAAATAACATATATAAATACAAAAAATATCTTTGGTAAAAGCTATGGGCCTTCCACTCTATTAAGGCCGTTGTAAAATTAAAAATAGTTGGTGGTTTTAGCTGGAATGTCATGTCCCTTTGCATATGCATTATCACTGAGGGCAGCTCTACACAGTTTACAGTGCCATTTATCATTTTCATCCAACACATAGGCTACCAATCAAAACTACTATGAGACGAATCTTTACTAAATCTCTTTTTAGATGGGGTTGAAAAGACAGGGTCATCATTTTCATCCCGTTTTCGCTTTGAACAAGGGCTACCGGTATTACTATTAGATAACCATTTCTCCATGATTCCAAATTTATAAAATATTACTAGTTCTAAAACAGACTTGACTTAAGCAATACAAATAAGATTTGTGATACCCCTCTATGGTTGGTTGGTTTTTGAGGTTTTACGTCCACTTCCACCTAAGGTGATATCGTAGACAAATACCCCTCTATCAAATACATCAATATTTATACCCTTTTGTGCCTAAATACATTTAATTACTAGTCCTGAGTCTATTGTGTGATTGTTTTAACACCTTTCACAATAGGATAGTCATATTGTTCCGTACTAACGTAGTACGACAATATGAAATTATTGTTTTGACACACCACACACTTACCTTCTTTGTTTTACGTTTATGTGTTTAGATTAGAGGAACTAATAATATTGACGTAGATTTAATTATCAACCTGACATTATACCTATCAACACATTCTAAATACATGTTGTAATCATTCTGATAACAATTGTTTTACTATCTCCATCCGTCTACAGAAATGTACGCCAACCCTATTTTCATTCGTCACACGTGTTCTTGTACCATGTTGACTGTAATATATTCAAACAGCTAACACATGTTTTAAATGAACATACTTTATATATTTGTACTGAGTCAGTTTCTACAATAATAACATGTCGGACCGCAGACCGCATGGTTTTCCTTGTATATGATTGGTCATAAGACAGCTAGGAAGTAGTATTATGTTAGAAAGGTCAAAAGTCACTATAACCATAATGTACTCAGTGTACTTATTTCAATACTATAACGTAATCAAGTATACATGTATTAAGTAACCAAAGATTAATACATAACATTCCTTACCCTTTAAGAATGAACAATCATAACATTTCAAAATAACTTTAAACTTAGAAAAAAGGTTAACTAAATATTTTAAAATGTCACTTTCTGTGATTCAAGTTTCGGATTAACAATTTACTGTTCAGAAAATACAAACACACTTTACATTACAAAGGCTTTAAAATGTGTAGGTTGGTTTTTAATCCGATTTGGTCTGGTATGAATTGTAGGCATAGTGGCAGCTGTTAATTTGGAGTCTTCCTGGCGGTCAGTTGAATTAGTAGCATCAGTTGTTGCAGGATCTCCATTTGGAATAACTTTGTTGTCACCATTAACAGGATTTTCATTACCATTGATATGCGGCTGTGATGGTCTATTTATCTGTACAACCGTTGAACTTGGGGGTTGTACTGGATTTTGATTTATAATAATTGTTTCTGAACTAGGGTTAAATCTATGTTTAACGTGATCCTTGTGCCGTCTGTAGTGTTATCATTTAGTCGAACCTGAACATCAGTATTCAGTTCCCGGAATCCAATTTGTTTTAATATTTCCTAGTCGGGACACAAAGACATCATCACTAATTGAAAAGTCTCTTGATCTTTTTGCGTCTTGTTGATTATAACCATACTTCTCCTGTCTCTCCCTTACCCTTTTAGAAACGTTTGGGTAAACACAATCTAACACTGACCGTAATTTCCGTCCCATCAACAATTCTGCTGGCGATTGACCAGTTGTCGTTTGAGGAATAATTCTGTAATGAAATAATAGTTTTGCCAAATTGTTGGATTTCTTCAGTCCATTTTTAATAATCTGAACTGCACGTTCTGCTAATCCATTTGAAGCTGGATGATACGGAGCACTAGTTATTTGATGAATACCATGTTGATACAAAAATGTTTTAAACTCATTACTAACAAAACATGTACCATTATCACTTACAATGGTCTTGGTTATGCCATGAGTAGCAAATGCTTGACATAGAAATTGTATCGTTGCGGTAGATGTGGAATTTGAGGTCGGATAAACCTCAATCCATTTTGAATAAGCATCTATAACAATCAAAAACATTTGATTTTGAAATGGTCCCATATAGTCAATGTGCAATCTTGACCAAGGTTTGGCTGGATACTCCCATGAATGTACCGCTATAGGAGTTGTCTTCCCTTTAATGACTTGACAATCATTGCACTGACGCACTTTCATTTCAATTTCTTTGTCCATTCCTGGCCAAAATACATAATTTCTGGCCAGAGATTTCATTCTCACAATACCAGGATGTGTCTCGTGTAATAATTCAAGAATTGCACTTCTACCTTGAGGCGGTATAACCATACGTGAACCCCACAATAAACAATTATCTTGAATTGATATTTCATCACAACGAATCCAATATGGGAGTAATGGGTCATTCGAAGTGCACTTCTCTGGCCATCCACGTTGTGTATATCGTAACACTTTTGATAAAAGAGAGTTTCTGGATGTCCATCGTTTTACATCAACTGACGTTACTAGAGAATTATCCAGTACATCTAATGTACATATTACTTCACCAGGCACAGGTACTGGGTCATTTTTATTGATGTCCTTCAATGGTAGTCTACTCAACGCATCGGAATTTGTATTAAGTTTACCAGGACGATACATTAGATTATACTCATATGCAGCTAAGGTTAAACTCTGTATTCTAGCAGATGCTAAACTTGGAATCAGTTTGTTTTCACCAAATAGTCCTAATAACGGTTTATGATCCGTAAACATAGCAAATCGTTTTCCATATAGGTATGTATGAAACTTCTTAACTGCAAATACCAGAGCTAGTCCTTCCTTGTCTAACTGAGAATAATTTTGTTCAGCTTTATTTAACGTTCTAGATGCAAAAGATATTGGCCTTTCAAATCCGTCATCAGCCTTGTGTGCTAAAACAGCTCCTACTCCGTACGGAGAAGCATCACATGTTACCACAAGTTCCTTGTCGGTATCAAAATGAGTTAATATTTCAGTTGATATTAATAATTGTTTTGATTTCTCAAAAGCAGACTGTTGAGAATATCCCCAGTTCCACACAGTATTTTTCTGTAACAGTTTATACATTGGTGCTAAAATCGTAGCAATATCTGGGAGGTATTTATGATAAAAGTTTATCATTCCCAGATATGACTGGAGTTGTTGAATATTCTTAGGCGCTGGTGCCTTTAAAAATGCATCCACTTTTCCCGGTATGGGTTGAACACCTTCCTCAGTAATATGTTGACCACAGTACTCAACCATATCAGAAAGAAATGTACATTTCTCTTTATTTAATCGAAGTCCTGAATTTTCCAAATGTTCTAAGACAGACTGTAACACTTCCAAATGATGGGTCACATCGTTACCAGATACTAATATATCATCAACACGAACAATCACGTGCGTTAATCCTTGAAGGACATTCTCCATTGTCCTTTGGAAAATTCCAGGTGAACTGGACACACCATAGGGTAATCTATTGTAATATAGTCCTTTATGTGTATTAATCACAACATACTGTTTAGAATCTTCTTCTAATTTGATTTGCTGATAAGCTTCTGATAAGTCCAATTTTGAAAATACCTTACCGGCACCTAACACCGCTAACTAGTCTTCTGTCTTCGGTATAGGATAATTATCCAGTTTAGAAACTTTATTTACTGTCACCTTGTAATCGCCACAAATGCGAATCTTTTTATTTTGTTTAACTATTGGTACGATTGGAGTAGCCCATTCCGAAAAATGAATTTTTGAAACAATGCCTGTACTCTCTAATCTATCAAGCTCTTCTTCAATCTTACTTCTGAGTGCATGCACAACCGGACGTGCTTTGAAATAAATTGGTGTAGCGTCTTTATCAACATAGATTTTAGCTTTGGTTCCTGTAAGTTTTCCAAGGCTCTTTTTAAAAACTTCATTATACTTGGATAGCACAGTTTCTAAACTATTGTTATTTTCACTATGATCTTTCCACCGGACAATTGTTCAATTTAACTTTCACAAATAAGGGATCACTACTCGATTTGCTTGAGTTTAATCTGTACATTCCATACTGAGATTCTCCTTTTCTTTTTAACTGAGTTTGATTACCATTATCGTCATCACTATCTTCTGCATCCATATGCTGTCTTTGTTTACTTCTGTACTTACTGAGAGCTCGCCCACGTCCTTTTGGTACATAATTATTGGTACACTTCCACTTAATATGTCCTATTTGCTGGCAATTATGACATCTTGTTGTCCTATACATACAATTATTGGCAAAATGTTTACCACCACAGCGATAACAAGGTTTATCAGGTTCAGTCCTCGGATTAACCCGTTGATTAACACTTTTCTGATTATCATTTAAACGACTTTTTACAAAATTTGTAGCCTTCGGACTCGAACTTCTGTCTGATTTATCAGCCTCAATACGAAGATTTTTAATGTTCTTACTTGCCATTTCCATTCCTGTTGCTATATCCAGTGCTTTAGCAAATGTCAGGTCTTTTTCTGCAGCTAACAATTTCTTTTGAATGTTTTCGTCATTAATTCCACACACACACTAAACGGTCTCTTAAACAAATGTCTAGAGTTGGTCCAAAATTGCAGTCATCCGACACCTGTCTTGGGTCAGCTACAAAGTTGGCTATCGACTCGCCCTCGTGTGTTGAATTTTGCCCTCTGAACAATTTCTGACGGCCTAGGACTATAGTGATTCGTCAAAGCCTCAACCAAGGAATCATAACTTTTATCCGCTGGCTTAGTAGGAGATACTAAATTTCTCAACAATTTATATGTTTTGGCACCTATATTACTTAACAATACAGATTTCATCTTTTCTTCCCCTTCAGTGTCATTGGCCAGGAAATACTGTTCAAGCCTTTCCACGTACAGTTGAAAATCATCACATTCCTCAGAAAATGGTTCAACTTTTCCAAAACTTGCCACTGCCATTGTCCAGCTAATTTTTAAATGTCCTGACACCACTCACCAGATATAAGACAACATTAGTTTATCCCTCGTCGCCATTGTAATATATTCAAACAGCTAACACATGTTTTAAATGAACATACTTTATATATTTGTACTGAGTCAGTTTCTACAATAATAACATGTCGGACAGCAGACCGCATGGTTTTCCTTGTATATGATTGGTCATAAGACAGGAAGTAGTATTATGTTAGAAAGGTCAAAAGTCACTATAACCATAATGTACTCAGTGTACTTATTTCAATACTATAACGTAATCAAGTATACATGCATTAAGTAACCAAAGATTAATACATAACATTGACACAACAATGTACACCTTTCGCCACCTTTCAATCACAAGTTTTATGTTTATTATTCTTTTTATTATTAAATTATTTCAAAGAAAGAGGACCAATTCAGTATTTTTTCTATTCTTAGACAGAAATACATGAAAAATATCGTATCTGCCGCCATATTGGCCATCGCAGCTTTTGATTGGCTGTTATTTCTGGACGAAGCCAGAGGTTGTAACAGAGATTTATGATTCGATTCCTTCGCTTTATTTTAAAGAATTGTATTTCCTGTTGACATCAAATACAATGTTTACCATTGAAACTATTAAACACTGTCACAGCCAACACAGAGAAAGTCGAAAAACAAAATATTAATACATGTTTTGCTTTTCACAACTTGGTTAATTTTCCGTTTTCCTTTCGATGCTCACAATGCGAACACATGTTGTGTTGTTTTGAAAATGCTTTGTTTACCGTTGATATCGATGCCTGCTACCTACTTCGCCCTTGCACAAATGTACGGCGAAGTGAGGGCGACTTCATCTTCGCCCTATTGCCTTTTAGGGCGAAGTCATCAATGGGTTAGGCGACTATTTCGTCCACGTCGCCCGCTAATTCGATCCCTGATATCAGACTGTAACTTCCTGGATTATGGCCCCAGATTGTACGAAAAATCAAGTTGTTTTTTTTTAGCTTGTGCTCTCTCCATCTCTTGCAAAATGTGGGCGTATCTTGTCTGGCAACCGCTTGTTAAATTGTTTAATAGGAACACTTTGTATGCAGCTTGTGGTCATAAGTTTCGTTACCATGCAAGTTATTTTATTATATGTTGATCAGGGACCGTACAATATAAAAACATTTATATTTTAATAAAATTTCGTCATTTCTCATAAAATTATCATAAAATGCAAAAATATCATAAAAAATATAAAATTTCACTATTTCTCATCAATTAACCATGAATCGCTACTCCAAATAATAAATTTCTATACTAATAAATCTGTATGTGAATAAGAAAAATCATCCAGGCATTTTATGACCCCAGCTTGCTGCTCACTTTCATTTTCTATTTGAGTCGATTTGACAGTGCTCAGTCAATGTTATGTGGGTATATGTACACAGCGAAGTGAAGTTAGCTTGTTGTTCGTTGTTTGGTATTCGCGAATAACAGAACAGAACAGAACAGAACTTTATTTACAACTCAGATCAAATACATGACATATGAGTGATAGGTTATTTACATATTTACAAGATGGGTCTTTTAATTTCTTAGTCAATGGACATAAATTTGTTAAGTATTATCTTTAAAAACATACATAATTTTATAATTATTGATTGTTTGCTTGAATTAAAAAGTTTATTATGTTTAAAAGTATTAGGTCTTGTATAATAATATCTGGATATATATTTTTCGCGCTCATATATTCATCGCCGACTGTATTTACTTCGCATAAAGGACAAATTCTTTGTTCAAAATCTACATTCATCCATCTCCCGACCTCAATAGGGAGTCTATGGTTACATAGAGGTTGTTAGAATCTTTTTTCCAAGACTTGAAGTTTTATAATCCAATTAGGCTCATAAAAACCCACAAAATTTCCTTTAATATATAACTAATTCCATATCTGGTGAATAACGAACAACAAACCAGCCCGTTGTTTGTTATTCGCCAATATGAAACTGCTCGTTGATTGGGTAGAAAGACAGGTTGCTAGAATCTTTTTCCAAGACTTTATGAAGATTTATGAACCAATTAGGCTAATAAAAACACACTCCTGGCGTATTCCCTATAAAAGTGCCTTTATTATATTACTAATTCCATATCTGGTGAATAACGAACAACAGACCAGCTTGTCGTTCATTATTCGTGAATACCAAAGAACAAACTGGCTCATTATTCGCCAATATGAAACTGCTCATTGTTCGGTTAGAAAGACCGGTTGTTAGAATCTATTTCCCAAGACTTTAAAGATTTATGAACCAATTAGGCTAATAAAAACCCACTTCGGCGTATTCCCTATAAAAGTGCCTTTATTATATTACTAATTCCATATTTGGTGAATAATGAACAACGAGCCAGTGTGTTGTTCGTTATTCACGAATACCGTACAACAAACTAGCTTGTTCATCATTAGCGAACCACAAGCTAACTTCGCATCGCCTATGAACACAGGGCCCTCACATAGGGGAGGGCTGAGGGGGGGATATGCCCAGGGGCGACACTTCTTGGGGAGGTGGCAAATTATCTAAGTGCATACCACATTTCAATTCTAATTAAGTGAGAGTGATGAAACTTGGTGTATAGTTTCATTACATCAATACCTTGACTAAGTTTGATAATGAGGATTTTCTGCTCAGGGTAAGCAGAGCGATAAACAATTTGATTGGCTGAGATTTTGGAACACAATAACTCTCCTTCTAATTGAGCTAGAACATTCAAACTTGGTGTAGGTGTTTTTTAGGCTAGTGCCTTAATGATGGAGTTCGAAGATGAGCATTTTCTGCTTAGGGTAAGCAGAGATAAGTAATTTGATTGGTTAGTTTAAACAATATTTTATTCCATAAACTGAATTGGATTGAACAACAGGCAAAGGCCTATATAAGTTCTCCCCAAACATATAAAACAGTTATATCTTATGTTTACAATAGACAATGGTGGACATATGTATAGACAGTGAGTTATAAACATTTCTTGGAGTCTAATCATAGGGTATTACATTTTCATTTTAGATTATGAAATTTATATAAGATAAAAACTATTGCATATTGTAAATAAAATGTTAAAGTGTTAAAATCTCTTGCTATCTTTAATGTATTTTTACACTATGTTAAATATGTTAAAATTGGTATCATCTGAAAGGTCGGGGTTGCCATATAAGATTAGGTTAATTGTAACATTTTGTTTGAGGTGGTGTAAATTATTTTGGAGAATTGTTCTTTGGGCAGAGTAGGCTGGACATATGAAAAAATAATGGTAATTATCTTTGTCTGTAGAATTACATCTAGGGCACACCTTTGTTTCACTAATAAAATGGTAGAATAAGTGGTTATTTAAATTACTAGCTTTATTTCTTAAAGGAGCTAAATCGCTAACATTTGGGACCTAGAAATTCACAAAAGTGGGTCGCAACGCATATAATACTGTAATATGAATGTATATAAACTGATTTACATTTAATGATTTCCGTTTTTACTCCAATTTCAAATCAGTTATGTTCGGCGAAATAAGTCAGTAATCTCAATCGAGTGCAAATTTCTAGCGTCTAGTTATTCTAGTCTACATAACTCCATTTGATTTGGTGCAATGTGTCTAGCCTCGTCCCTCGAGTCTCTCAATACAACTGGGGCTGAAGCGCATTATGGTACACGATTCGTGTACCAATGTTAAAAAAATTATTTTATCTTAAATATCGGATATCAGAAGCTCATCTTTTCCCGGTAAGTTTACATCATCAATGTTGATTTAAATTGACCAATAATTCGTGTTTTCGATGTCGAAGATTTTGGAGGATTTTGAGTTACGGACTTAGGTCCTTTAATTGGCAATGGATAATATTTTCTTTCCTATTTCCAGTATTATAATATAATGGTGGTCTAAGTAATGGGTATAAACTTGAAAGGCCCGATTTAAATGTGCTTAATGTTTGTGACGTTTTAATGTTTTCCGGTAAGTTGTTCCAGACTTTTAATTGTGCAGGGAAAGAAACTATTAGAATACGATTTGGTTTTACAAAATGGTGGATTGAGGTTCTGATTTTCATTACGAAGATTATAAGTTGGTAGTAAAGATTCAAATTTTTTAAAGATTTCAGTCAGATAAGTTGGCCCAAGGTTGTTCTTTATTTTATATAAGTAAATTAATTTGTGTTCTATTCTACGATTCAACAGCGATTCCTACCCAAGCTCTTTGTATAAATTGTTTTTAGATGAATTTCTTCTAAGGCCAGTTATTATTCTACCTGCTTCAGTATCAGCATATTCTAAAATCGGGCGAATAAAAGCAACTTTTAATTTAATTTTATATTTCAATGTGCGCAAAATATTTAGTCTACCATAAGCTTTCTGGTATATATTTGAAATGTGTTTTGATTGGTTGATTGGGACATTATAACTTTAGTTCTAATTAAGTGAGAGTGATGAAATTTGGTGTATAGTTTAATTACATCAATACCTTGACTAAGTTCGATAATGAGCATTTTCTGCTTAGAGTAAACAGACCGATAAGCAATTTGATTGGTCGAGACTTTGAACACAATAACTCGCATTCTAATTGAGCTAGAATGTTCACTCTTTGCGTAGGTGTTTATTAGGTCAGTGCCTTGATAGAGTTCGAAGATAAACATTGTCTGCTTACTGTAAGCAGAGCTAAGCAATCTGATTGGTTGATGCTTTGGGGCTCGATAACCTGGTTATAATTAAGTGATAGTGATGAAACTCTGAGTATAGATTCATTATATCATTACCTTGACTAAGTTCGATGATGAGAATTTTCTGCTTAGGCTAAGGAATGATAAGCAATTTGATTGGTCAAGACTTTGGAACGTAACAACTTTTAATTGAGGTAGAATGTTTAAACTTGAGGTGAATATCTTGACTGACTTCAATGATTAACATGGTGAGCTAAAGCTAAGCTGAGCTAAGCAATTTCATTGGTCGATGCTTTTGGACAAGATAACTTTGATTCTATCTAATCGAAGTGATGAAACTTAGTGTATAGTTGGTATTCACTTTGATTGCTTGATACTTTTGAAAAAAATAAATGTGCGATTAATTATGTGTCATCTATTTATTTTGGGATTTCGGCGGGGGACATCAGCCTCACTGTTGGCTTGTTATCCTATTTTGATGAACTTGAAATGTATTTTTATAATGCAAGGATCTTGGTTCTTTTTGATATTTGCACATATCGGACCGTTGTTTCCTGGATTATGGCCCCTGATTGTACGAAAAATCATATTTTTAGCTTGCAGGTCACAATTTTTATCTGATTTTAAAAAACTTTCAAATGTATCACTATTGCACCCTAGTGATGGTTAAGTTCTAATTTCGTGAAAATTGGACCAAAACTGCCTGACAAAATGGCCGCTCATTGAACTGGACAAATGTAAAAAAGTTAGCAGTTAACTGCCACAACAAACGAAACCGAAGAACCCATGAATCAATTAATATACGTAGGCATAAACAAAACTAAACAGGGATCCAGGAATTTACATTCCAAGAGCGTATCATCGCATCATGAAAATGTAGCATACATCATCTCAGAACAATTCATAAAGTATTACTCTTTAAGTTTTAATATTTTTTATTGTTTTTAATTTTGTATATTTCCTTAATTATTTACAAATTTACTTTTACTACATCTTGTTTTTACTGTCAGGATTAACTGCTTATGGCTTCAGTTCACCTCTATAATACCTGTCCTTTCATCTTTTATTATTACTTTCATCTATAACCAATTACTGTATATACAATGGACTCTGTCAAATCCGACATCGTACAGGATCGTTACAGTATGTCGGATTACGCAGACTGTCGGAATAATCCGACATCGTACAGGATCGTTACAATATGTCGGATTACGCAGACTGTCGGAATACTCAGTTTTCTCAAAACCGAAAGTATTATTGTAACTTCGAGGTATTATTTAAGTAGCTTCGAATCCCAAGGACGTTATTCCCTTCAAAAATGATAAACCTTTCTGTACATTCAAAATTTTATTACATTAATTTTTATTTCATTTAACATGCGTAGGCATTTTGAATAGGTTAAGTCTGTCGTTAATTTATCTTTTTCATCTTCTTCAGTTGATCGCACACTTGTCTTTGGTGTCAGGTGTTCATTGATAATCTGTTGTTTTATGTCCAGGTCGTCGTCACACGGTTCGGATAGATCCGTAGGCTGACCAAACCTAGGTAATTAGATTCAATCGGCATGCGCAACGAATGTTTCCAACAGGTGCTAGGAATATTTATATACGCCCACATTTTCATGTGGACGTATATTGTCGTCGCCCCTGTCCGTCCACAAACAAATTGTGGACACTCTACAGGTCACAATTCTTATCCGATTTTGACGAAACTTGAAATATAGGTTCATCTCCAAAAGATCTCGGTTCCTTTCGATATTGGCATGTATCGGATCGAAACTTCATGGATTATGGCCACTGTTTGTACGAAAAATCACGTTTTTAGCTTGTGGACACTATAGAGATCACAATTTTTATCCGATTTTGTTGAAACTTGAAATGTAAGTTGATAATCCAAAGATCTCGGTTCCTTTCGATATTCGCGCATATCCGACCGTAACTTCCTGAATTATGGGCCCTGATTGTACGAAAAATTGCGTTTTTAGCTTGTGGACCCTATAGAGGTCATAATTTTTATCCGATTTAAAAAACCATATTAATATATCACGGTTACACCCTAAGGATAGCCGAGTTCAAATTTCGTGAAAATTGGCCCGAAATTGACAGACAAAATGGCCGCCGTTCGTTCTCAGATAGCGTAAAAATATGGTATATCAAGGTTGTGGACCCTATAGAGGTCACAATTTTAATACGCCCTCATTTTCATGTTGACATATTATGCCGTCGTCCGTCCGTCCACAATTTGTTTGTGGACACTCTAGAGGTCACAATTCTTATCTGATTTTGACGAAACTTGAAATATAGGTTTATCTCCAAGAGATCTCGGCTGCTTTCGATATTGGCATGTATCGGATCGAAACTTCATGGATTATGGCCCCTGTTTGTACGAAAAATCACGTTTTTAGCTTGTGGACCCTATAGAGGTCACAAATTTTATCCGATTTTGTTGAAACTTGAAATGTAGGTTTATAACCTAAAGATCTCGGTTCCTTTCGATATTCACGCATATCGGACTGTAACTTCCTGAATTATGGCCCCTGATTGTACGAAATATCGCGTTTTTAGCTTGTGGACCCTATAGAGGTCATAATTTTGATCCGATTTAAAAAAACGTATTATTATATCACCGTTACACCCTAAGGACGACTGAATTCGAATTTCGTGAAAATCGGCCCAAAACTGACAGACAAAATGGCCACCCTTCGTTCTCAAATAGCGTAAAAATATGGTATATCAAAGTTGTGGACCCTATAGAGGTCACAATTTTTATCCGATTTTGTTCAAACTTGAAATGTAAGTTTATAACCCAAAGATCTCGGTTCCTTTGAATATTCGCGCCAATCGGACCTTAACTTCCTGAATTATTGCCCCTGATTGTAATTTTTTATTCGATTTAAAAAAACGTGTTAATATATCACCGCTACTCCCTAAGGACTGCTGAGTTTGAATTTCGTGAAAATCGGCCCAAAACTGACAGACAAAATGGCCGCTCTTCGTTCTTAAATAGCGTAAAAATATGGTATATCAAGGTTGTGGACCCTATAGAGGTCACAATTTTTAACCGATTTTGTTGAAACTTGAAATGTAAGTTTATAACCCAAAGATATTGATTCCTTTCGATATTCGCGCCAATCGAACCGTAACTTACTGAATTATGGACCCTGATTGTACAAAAAATCACGTTTTTAGCTTGTGGACCCTATAGAGGTCATAATTTTTATCCGATTTAAGAAAAACGTATTATTATATCACCGGTACACCCCGCCCCTTGTTCTCAAATTGCGTAAAAATATGGTATATCAAGGTTGTGGACCCTATAGAGGTCACAATTTTTATCCGATTTTGTTGATACTTGAAATGTAAGTTTATAACCCAAAGATCTTGGTTCCATTCGATATTTGCGCATATCGAATTGTAATTTCCTGAATTATGGGCCTTGATTGTAGGAAAAATCACTTTTGTTTTAGCTTGTTTTCTATCCATCTCTCGAAAATGTGGGCGTATCCTGCCTGGCAGCCGCTGGTTTTTTTATTTATGTTTTTTTTTTCATATATATACATGTATATGGGATATTTTTTCTACTCCATCTGGTTTTGGGATAATTGTCGGGATACTTTTAACAAGTTGTGTCGATACTTAACTTTCTGTACCAGAAATGTCAGAAGCATCCATTGAGCTGTTTTAAAAAAAAAAGAAAAAAAAGAGAGCATTTTCAGTAATTTAAGTATTTTTCAACTTTTTTCACGCCATAGACCACTGATACGAAAAAATCGTAGGTATTGATTTCGAAAAAAAAAGGGGTCCCAAAAGGCTCCAAAAGAAGAAAATACTAGATTTTCGGTGTACCATAATTTATTTCCTAAGCATCGTATCATTTAGATGTCATATGATAGTCCATTAATGGGACTATCCAACAATAGTTGAGTTGTTTTGGTCTGTTAATATCTGGCGGAGAAATCAACTCTTTCGCAAGAGCACCAGTTTTTTAACCTTTATTTTTTTTCGTTTTTTGAATACTTCCGGTATGAAGATCATTGTCGGGATAGTTTAATAGCCGGTTTGGGCACTTCAATGGTCGCAGGGCTCTATAATAATATGAGATGAAATCACCATGAAGAATCCCATGTTCAAATGTGCCATAAATGCAAAAATGTCAAAATATTGAAAATTAAATTTCAATAACTCAATACATATTATTAGAATCGTAATTAGGTCAGCTATCCTAATATATAAACTTTTTGAAAATCTTTACCTATTTTCAAACAAATAACATTTTTCGAAAAACTGAATCTTTTCCGAGACATTGGCTATCTAATATTTTTAAATTCCGAACATTCGTCTATACTCTTCTAAAAAAGTAGGGGATATTCAGAAACAATACAAAACTGGGGAAATGCACTGCTGTTTTTATTAGAGGTAACCAGTGTATGTTAATAACGAATCAACATTCGGGTCCGGCCAGGACACAAGAGCTGAGGCCGTGGGCGCCTTGGCTCGGCAGGAGACGGAACCAGGGAGAGCGCCCGAGAGTTGGCACATTTATGCCAAGCTAGGACATGGCTCCCTCAACACAAGCTAATTACGGAGTCTTAAGTTTTGTATATAATATGTTAGAAGAAGAATAAAAGTATTATAAGATGTTAAACTAGTCTTGTCATCCAGAACCTGATATAAAGAAATACTGTAACATGTAGATGCCGGACCAACGACAATATACAACCACATTTCAATGGGGGCATATAAAAATTGTATTTTAAAATTTCTGTAATCATAAAACATCAACTGGCCGCAGGCACTAAACAAAGCAGTTACAGTTTGCAAAGGGGCGCGACATAGGCTTGTAAAACCCTGTATGAACATAGGAGAAGATGACTGCAACCATTAATACCACCAGTGCTACTGGTGGGACGTTCTTATCCACATAACACTGGCTGAACACTACTTCATAGACTGGAGATAAGTTATTTACTGTCAGTGCAGTTATATAAAAAAAAAATCATAATATTTAATAATCATAAAAACATGTTAATGCACTGTGTATACTATCATGTTGATTATTGTACTATTGTATATTCTAAATCTTTTAGTTGATTTACGTTTTCAGAAGTATACAGCAAATGACAATGAATCTCGGATGTTAGATGAATATATTAAGAGCTTTACCTCTGGTTCTTTACCAGCTCATAAAGATGGCTCACGATTCTGGATAAGAAACAAATCACCAATTGTTGAAATGTAATATATTTAATGTCTTTTATAAATCTTATAAAATTATTAACAAAACATACTTAGTAAATTGTGAATTATCAGTAGACAACTCAGGATAACTACACAATATAACAAATGATACAGAAAGCACAATTATATGCATTCTAAGAGATAGTTATTTCATTAACAGAAGACAACAGTTGCTATTTTAATACACACACCAGCAGTGCACATAAAATGTACAACTATCAAAAAATAAGTTTCATAACACAATAGTGGTTCATATATATAAAATTTAAGAACTACATGTATTTAAGAAAGTTCTTGTGTTGATCTATAAACATGCATTGTATTTCTGCTTTAGATTAGATATTACCACATCAATTTGTATAAATTATAATTATTGTAGGTATATTGGCTTTATAGAATCGTACAGAGATCCCTATGGTGTAAGAGGAGAGTTTGAAGGTATGACGTTACATTAATTATTACTTCTGATGTACAAACAAGTTACAGTCTTGGTGTTATTTGTTTCAATGACATATAAAGCCTGCTATGATATACATGCACACATATATTCAATAGGCATGTTGTGGCAGAAAAGTAGGATGCTAAGCCCCATTTCAATCATTCATAATATTTCCAACCCTACATTCTAATTCCTGTTATTGCCCTCTATTTGTTACCAGGTTTTGTGGCTGTGGTAAATAAAGAAATGAGTATGAAATTTACACAATTAGTTGAAAATGCTGAACATCTACTAGCTCATTTACCCTGGCCAACAGAATATGAGAAAGATACATTTCTACGTCCTGATTTCACTTCATTAGATGTCTTGTCATTTGGTGGAAGTGGTATTCCTGCTGGTATTAACATTCCTAACTGTAAGTTTTCAATCTTTTCTATATAAATTTATAAGAATTATTAAGACATGTATGTAAGACGCAAATTCTTATTTCCTTCCACATATGTAGTTCGCAATATCTTTAAGTGCGAAATTTGTACAAAACCAATATTTTGTGCGGGCTTCTGGAACAGATACCGTACCTGATTGTCCAGTCTAAATTTAATGTAATTTGTTTAGTTATATTTAAGTCTTGACAATTGGAGCCATGACATAAAATTTGTTGGTAGATTTCTTGGAGACCAGATCAGCATACAAAATATCAATTATTAAACATGCTCCTTGGAGAATTAAAGCCTCTAAATTCCTCTAAAAGATCATTATTATTTATATTTCAAAATCTTGATTTAATATCTTCTTTTTATACGCCCACGTTGAAATGTGGTCGTATATTGTCACCGCCCCCGGTCGTCCAACTTCAACAATTGCTTGTGAATGCTCTAGAGGCTAAAGTTATATTTAAGTCTTGACAATCAGAGCCATGACATAAAATTAGTTGGTAGATTTCTTGGAGACCAGATCAGCATACAAAATGTCAATTATTAAACATGCTCCTTAGAGAATTAAAGCCTCAAAATTCCTCTAAAAGATCATTATTATTTATATTTCAAAATCTTGATTTAATATCTTCTTTTTATACGCCCACATTGAAATGTGGTCGTATAATATCGTTGCCCCCGGTCGTCCGGCGTCAACAATTGCTTGTGGATGCTCTAGAGGCTAAAGTTAGTATCCTATTGACTTTAAATTTATATGCAGTGTTTAAGGTCATGAGACGAAGAAGCCAATTGATTTTCAGCGATTTTTCGATAATTACTGCCAGAGTTATAGCCCTTGATCACTTTGAAAAATCTTGTGGACGCTCTAGCGGCTAAAGTTAATATCCGATTGACTTTAAATTTATACACAGTGTTTAAGGTCATGAGATGAAGAAGCCTATTGATATTCAACAATATCCGATAATTACTGCCAGAGTTATGGCCCTTGATCCCTTTGAAATATCTTGTGGACGCTAGTAGAGGCTAAAGTTAATATCCAATTGAATTTAGATTTATACACAGTTTTTAAGGTCATGAGACGATTTCCGGTAATTTCTGCCAGAATTATTACCCTTAATCACTTTGAAAAATCTTTGTGGACGCCCTAAGGCTAAATTTAATATCTGATTGACTTTAAGTTTATACACAGTATTTAAGGTCGTGAGACAAAGAAGCCTATTGATTTTCAACGATTTCTGATAATTACTGCTAGAGTTATGGCTCTTGATCACTTTGAACAATCTTGTGGACGCACTAGAGGCTAAAGTTAATATGCGATTGACTTTAAATTTATACATAGTGTTTAAGGTTGTGAGACGAAAAAGCCCAGTTATTTTCAATGATTTCCTATAATTACCACCAGAGCTATGGCCCTGGATCACTTTGAAAAATCTTGTTGATTCTCTAGAGACCAAAGTTATCATCCAATTGCCTTTAGATTGATAAACAGAGTTTAAGGCCTTGAGACGAACAAGTACATTGATTATCAATGTATTTTGATAAATACATGATATTAAATGATTCGTATACTAAACATTAGCATGGGGCAGAACTAAAAGCCAAACAAATTCTAATGATTTTCTGATAATTACTTAATGAGTTGTCACTCTTAATCAGATTTTAGTGTATTATAAATGTTTCATTACCGACAATCGAAAAAATATGCAACAACTCTTGTTGACTGCTGTGGGCGTATATTTCATTGCCTGGCAACCTATCTTTTCTTCAGATGACGACATTCGACAAAATGAAGGTTTTAAAAATGTGTCATTAGGCAATGTTCTAACAGCTGGCTATAAAGATTCAAAAGTTACGTTTCTGTCTGATGCCGATAAGGTAAAATGTATCTATTATTTACATAGTTTACAATTTAAAAAAGTTGACCTCCTTGATTTAGATTTTATAAAGTGAATATTGCATGACGTTTATCAAGATGGTGTTTTGATTTGTGATGATGAAAACTCGATTAAAGAGCCATTAATTTTGGACAACATGACGTTCAGGCATCCTTAGATTCAGATTCACCTAATTATTGAAAATACAAATACTGACCTGCTTAGATTAAAGTATGATCAGTTATACGCTCCTTGAAAAGTTTACTTAAAGCTTTCTATAACATGTAAATTGTGAACTAAAACGTTTATATCTTAGCCATGCAAATTTGTCTCCGTTGGCAGTTGAAACGTATTAATCTTAATTGTGTCTTCTTGCTTGGCAAATTTATCTCAAATTTGGCATATAATCCAATGTAAATCAATAGGCATGTCTAATTAAAAATTATGTAATTAACAACTGGCAAAGGTCTCCAAAGTACACGGAGGATGGGGGGTGGGGGGGTCCTCTCACTGCTAAAAACCCTGCGGTAGCATTATTCAAATAAAATGAACCATATGTTAGTCCCAAAATGACCTAGTTTGCGTCGAGTAGACATTAAACCCTATTGCTCTCTCTTTTTCTTCAAAGTACTAATGCCTCTTCAGATTTTCATTTCGTTAGGAGTAGTCAGATGTTGCCCATTTCATTGTAACATCTCAACTTTTATTGTAGCCCAAAATGGAAATTTCTTGGATTCAGATTGGTCGAAAAGTGGTGTCGAATGAGTATAACAGTCCTCTAAATTTCTTGGGCGACTCACTGCGAATGAATATTTTCTGGGTACTAGACTCTTTTCAGTGACAAAAAATTCTATACCTAATACATGTGAAAGATAATAAGTAAATTTCATTTCAAGGCTGGTCTGACAATAATGGTTGCTATGGTCATAATCAGACTGGTCAAATTCAAAGATTTTCAATAAGTGAATAAAAAAAAATACTACAATTTATTGAACACCCTATGGACCGTAAATAATTGATGGTCATATATTCTAAACAAAAAATACAAGACAGACTGATACAGATATGAATAGGACAGAGACTTATTTACATACCCAGGGTGTTTTGGGAAGTAAAAATCACACTGTCGAAATGACAACACAAGCAAGCCTGGAAATAACTTTCAAATGTATGTCTGACACCATGTCAGGCTGGATGAACATTTTGCCTGACATTTTAAATTTTTGGTCGGACATAATATTCTGACATTTGGTTTGACACAAAATCTATCAATATCTATTCTGTTGACTAATATCTTTTGCGATCCACATGACTTGGAGTCAGGGCAGTTTTGCTTAGTTATCGTTTGTTGGACGAAATTGGTTTTGATTTGTCACGGATATAGAAATGTTACCCATTAAAATGCCTCAAAGGTCATGATACTTGGGGTAGATACATGTCAGTCGGGAAATGCAGAGTGCTATTTTATCTCGGAAATGAGACACAAACTCGATGTTTAAGGAATGAATAATTGGGTCACGCTTCTTGCGGATTTAAAATACACACCACCCATTGGGAACTTAACTATTTTTTGTATGATTAAATAAAGTATGATCGAGACTTTGAAATTGTTCATTACAATATAAATCCCAAATTTCATCAGCACCCATCATCCGATAATAAAGCTTCCCGTCTTTGACAAAGTTGGCCTAATCGACAAAAATAATTATTAATATAAAAAACTTGAGAAGTAATGAACTTAAATATTGTTAATTTTTTCGTTCGTAAAATTTGGTGATTTCGAATTCGTAAAACATTTTGAAAATAGTTTTAATCCACATCCACCACCCATTCTTGAGGATGGGGGGGAGTCATGGTTTCAGAAAGATTCCATGGTTAGACTCTGAGATATAAGATTTGTGAGATATAATAATTTGTGGGAGATCAACAACAAAAAAATAAATAATAACAGAAACAATAATCTTTCATGTGAAATATGAAAGCTTAATAATAGTATGTTCAGCTATACTTTTGTTTAAACAATGTTTGGTTTTTTATTTCTCCTATACATTCTTCTTCGCGAGGAAATCTATGAAATATCTATCCAACTGCGACACAGCAATATAATGAGGCATATTATAGTGAGTAGGTACTGTTACTTGTGACCCAATATGGCGTCTTTGTACACTTGACGTCATATGAAATTTATAGCTTCACGTACAGTTGTCGCAACTTTATCTATATACGAATTTGAGGGGATCACGTGGGTAAGGCGCTGGCTCGCTAGCCTGGAGGTCGGGTGTTCGATCCCTGCATTGGCCGAGAAAGTTCATCTCGATTTCCCGGCGTGGTTTCCCCTTGTCAGTGATGCAGAATGGAGGGCCTGACAAGGACAACTGCCTAGTCGTTCGGATGGGACGAAAAACTGAGTTCCCGTGTACACATTGGCGTGCACGTAAAAGATCCCTTGGCAGTTGGAATTCGATATAAGAGTAGGCCGTAGCGCCGCTGCCCGGGCAAAATTTCCCTCATAGCACACTGAATGGCGTATGCCCGTCTTCAATTAGCCCAGGTTAGGTGCAGAAGAGTAGGACGTTAAACCCCATTTCATTTCATTTCATACGACTTTGAAAAAAACGACCGTCAGTCATCGCGATGGAAAGAATTCCAGGAAAATTGTTAAATATTTTGGGCTACAATATTGATAAACACCTCTTGTTTAGAATCGATCAGACTGTTATTGTCCATTTGATACCGCTTAAATTTTTCGTTAGAAGCGGTATCAAATGGACAATAACAGTCCTCTACATTCTAAACAGTCGGTGTTGATCTCCTAAATAGAAATCAATGTTTTAATTCTTACCCAGATTAAAACGGTTGTGTCCTTTTAAGACATGTATTAAAGAAGAAACTAGGTTTAATAACAATATATAAAAGAAGTATTGCTGTACATAATTTTAGCAACCATTTTTTTTTAAATACAGGATTTATTCATAAAACTGAAATTACCAGCATTTGAAGTACAAGTTGGTCTACATGAATTGTTGGGTCATGGAAGTGGCAAATTATTTATTAAGGTAAACTATGCAGTGCTCACATAGAGTGCTGATTTATCGGATTCCAATTGTCAGAGTTCTTTTATGTGCAAACTAACATGTTCATGTGACCTCGATTTTTCGTCTCATCTGAACGACTAGGTGCCGTAAGCCTGCCCCTTACTCATTGAGTCGCTTTGTTTCCTGCAGCAATAACCTTTAGAAGCCGAAAGGATGCAGTTCTGATTTAAAATGCAGTTTATTTTTATATGTCTATATTTTCATGTGGACGTATTATGCCATCGCCCCTCTTTGTCTGTCCAGACGTCCGTCCACAATTTGTTTGTGGACAATCTACAGGTCACAATTTTTATCCACTTTTGACAAAATTTAAAATATAAGTCAATCTCCCAAAGATCTTGATTCATTTCGATATTGGCATGTATCGGACCATAACTTCATGGATTATGGCCCCTGTTTGTACGAAAAATCACGTTTTTAGCTTGTGGACACTCTTAGAGGTCACAATTTTGATCCGATTTTGATGAAACTTGAAATGCATGTTTATAACCCAAAGATCTTGGTTCCTTTCGAGATTCGCGCATATGGAATCGTAATTTCCAGAATTATGGCCCTTGAATGTACGAAAAATCACGTTTTTAGCCTGTGGTCCCTATAGAGGTCACAATTTTTATCCGATTTATAAAAAAAATGTGTGAATATATCACAGTTATACGCTAATGATGGTTGAGTTCGAATTTCGTGAAAATCGGACTAAAACTGACAGACATAATGGCCGCAGCCCCTTGTACGCAAATAGTGTAAAAATATGGTATATGGACACAGATCACCAAATATTCCTACGCCGTCACCCACGAAACAAGGGCCAAAGCTATTTTTAGTCTTCCTCTCCCTTTTCCTTTTTCCCCCTTTTGCATGGCGATTTTTGTTGACTTTTTGGTGTAGAATTGAGGAAAAGGGTTTGAAAATACATTTCCTGCCAGGTTTTGGTGAATATTCATAATTTTGATGCGGAAGGATACAAGAGTTGAGAGGTTGGTTACGTTGAAATGTAGGGCCTGAAATTGCATGTTTACTTGTCTCTACTTCCAGCTTGTGTATCTCAAGTTTTTCATGAAGAACCTCATACGTGCTTTTGGGCAAGTGGTTGCCACATGTTGCTCCATCTGTGGTAGAAAGCGTTCTACCCAACGAAAATTTGGGAAAAAGTTAGAGCCGGTCTAAGATACGAGAATTAACATTGGAGTCAATGGGAAATCTTTAGTGATCTGTGTCCTGTCTGTGTGTGATAAGGCTGTCACTGATATGCCTTAGTTTTGAAAATATGAAGATTAAATTCTCAGAAAATATGAATAAAATAGTTTGACAACAGAAAAACTAAAAAAAGTTAATTAAAAAAAAAAAATCAAAGTTTTGTAGAAAAATTGTGATTTTACTGCAAATTTCTCAATTTTCAATTTTTATTGAATTTTTAACAGTAAGTAAAATATTCTAATGCCCAATGTTGGCTTATTCAGTCTCAGAAAGCACAGATAAAATGAACAGTATTGAAATTTCACCAAATTTTGTCTAAAAATCAGGAATATTCACAAAAAATCTTGAGATTCCCCCCATTTGGATGTAGAAATTAATATTTTCATGACTACTAAAATGAGTCAAAATGTCTAAAAATGCCCATATTTTCTTTGCTAATATAACTTAGATGGGATCTACATGTTTGTCAGGTTTAGAAATAGCTCCAGCTTTCCTACAGAAAATTGAAAATTGGTAACACTGAGTTAATAATGTACAGCAGATGGGTTTGTACAAAATGTTCAAAACAGGGGTTGGCTCAATTTTGCCACTATTTTACCCAGAATAAGCATTTTTTTCTTCTTTGAAACATTAAATTCTTGCATTTCCTTCATGTAGGAAGCAATATCCCAGCCTTTCTAGACATTTTTTACTCCATCATTCTGTTTAGAGAGGCAATAAATGCCCCACCCCACCCTTTTCTATTAATGTGTTTTGAGGGATTTAAATGCACCTGTGTTGACATGTAAATGATCTTAATTGGAATTTGTGGTTGAATTACAGCTAAGAATGTTATTTTTCACCCAAAAATATTTTTTTTGTGCATTTCAAGGATTTCTAACCCTTATTTGTTCAGAGTCAAACGTAGAACCCTGAGGCATTTCAGGCCAATGAGACCAGACCCAGATATAAAACTGGTGTAGATGTGTAAATGTCAGTTTAATGTTCAATATTTTCTTATCAAAATCCAGCATTTGTGGTGTTTGCTGCATTTATGTTGCCTATAAAACAATAAAATGTTAATTTTTCTCCTTTTCAGGCCTCTTTTTATGTTGTCAAGTCTGTCATGACTACTTTTTTGACTTCATTTTTTCAGGAAATTAATGTAAAGTTCCAGACATCTTGCTTCAGCACAAGGATTGCAATACAAATTTGTAACATGCCTCTGAGGTTTGAGATGTTGGAAACATTGAAATATTCCCAAATTTGTGAAAATTGTGTATTCTGTGACCCTTCTGTTAGAGAGGGGTGATCATAGACCAAATATGGCATTTTTTTCATTCATCAAGGCCTATTTTTAACCATAATTCATATTTATTGCACCTATTTTAGTTTATATGTGCATATGTTAGCCAGGGATGGTAAAACATAGCTGTTAGACAGATTCCTTTGGTAATGTAAGTTCTGCAACCATAGATTAGATTAATTCAATCAGTGGCATGTTCAGGGGGTAGGCATACATGTTTCAGTATAGATCTCTAATATTACAATCATTGCAACTGGTTTGCATTTTTTCTGTTTGCATATTGTCCACAGATTCTAAAAATATATTTCTTGTCCGTCCGGATATTTAAAAAAGTGGAAAATTATTGGTATTTTGAGAGATGCTACATGTAAATTTTGTACATTTTTCATCACATGGCAGTAAAAAATTATATTTTTGAAAAAAATTCCAAATTATGAGTGTTTTGTATGTAGTTTCTTTGTTACTTGTCTAATTTTTTCACAGAACTCAGATACTGCCTTTAATAAGAAAGATTTTTAAATTTTAGCACAAAAGGCCTATGGACCTGAGATGCACCAGTGTACATAAAGCAGCATGTGTACTTAAAGGGCCATCATTTTTACAGTTATTCTTTGATTTTGATTTTCTTTCACCGGCATGTTGCCAGAACACATGGGAAGGAAATAAAAAAGGCCTTTTGGTGATCCCTGAAGTTTCACCCCTATATAGGACACAGATCACCAAATATTCCTACGCCGTCACCCACGAAACAAGGGCCAAAGCTATTTTTAGTCTTCCTCTCCCTTTTCCTTTTTCCCCCTTTTGCATGGCGATTTTTGTTGACTTTTTGGTGTAGAATTGAGGAAAAGGGTTTGAAAATACATTTCCTGCCAGGTTTTGGTGAATATTCATAATTTTGATGCGGAAGGATACAAGAGTTGAGAGGTTGGTTACGTTGAAATGTAGGGCCTGAAATTGCATGTTTACTTGTCTCTACTTCCAGCTTGTGTATCTCAAGTTTTTCATGAAGAACCTCATACGTGCTTTTGGGCAAGTGGTTGCCACATGTTGCTCCATCTGTGGTAGAAAGCGTTCTACCCAACGAAAATTTGGGAAAAAGTTAGAGCCGGTCTAAGATACGAGAATTAACATTGGAGTCAATGGGAAATCTTTAGTGATCTGTGTCCATATCAAGGTTGTTGACTTCCTAGAGGTCACAATTTTGATCCGATTTTGATGAAACTTAAAACATATCTTTATATAATTAAGTTGAGAGTTGAGGGTGAAGGCTGCTCCTCCGTATCTCTCTCTTGTTCTTTTAGTTTCTCATTTTAATCAGTGTCCAAATCTAATGTGATTTTACTTGTGGATATGAAGTACTTTTAAAAATTGGAATATTGTAGCTTTATAAGTGTAAATTTAAGATTTTATTGATATTAAATAGTGGCTAACGAAGCATGACATTGACTGTATCAACAATCAGTGAACTGTTTGTGTTCTTAAGTGTGATTTGATAATGACAGTGTGAGATCCTCTCATCTCATTCAGGATACAAAATCTCAACAACTACAATTTAAAAACAGAGTACCACTCAATGTCAGCAAAAGGATTTATAAAGATTTAAAGGACACGGATAAGTACATTTTAATGAACAAACCAACTCGGCGAAAAACAAAACATCGTCACATCAAGTGCCTTATTACGAACCGTATGATTCAGTTGTTACTTCAGTTATTAATCCTAAAAACCTATTAATAAGTATAGAAATGGTTCAGCCAATACAAAAATGTGCTTATTAAACTGTCGATCGGTTATGAATAAAACACAAGTTATAAACACATTCATCATCTGTGATAACGATTTGGACCTATTAGCTTTAACTGAAACGTGGCTCTCGGATAGTTCTGATTCATCAATTTGTGAATTGGTACCAACCCGATTTTCAATAATTAATGTTCCTCGACACAAAAGGGGTGGCGGTGTTGCTTTAATCCATAAATCAACTATTTCTTTAAGTAATTTAACTGGTGATAAATTTGACAGCTTTGAATACCTTGATTCCAATGTATCTATATCAAATAATTTAATTCGGTGCATTATTATTTATCGTGCTCCATCAAAATCTGAACAAATATTTTTTGATGAATTTTTATACGCCCACATCGAAATGTGGACGTATATTGTCGTCGCCCCCGTCCGTCCGCCTGTCTGGCATCCACAATTGCTTGTGGACGTTCTAGAGGCTAAAGTTAATATCTGAAAGCCTTTAAATTTATACACAGTGTTTAAGGTAATGATATGAAGAAGCCTATTAATTTTCAGCAATTTCCGATAATTACTGCCAGAGTTATGGCCCTTGATCAGTTCAAAATATCTTGTGGACAAAGTTAATATCTGATTGACTTTAAATTTATACACAGTGTTTAAGGTCATGAGACAAAGAAACCTATTGACTTTCAGCGATTTCCGATAATTACTGCAAGAGTTATCGCCCTTAATCACTTCAAAAAATCTTGTGGATGCTCTAGAGGCCAAGTTAATATCCGATTGACTTTAAATTTATACACAGTGTTTAAGGTCATGAGATGAAGAAGCCTATTGATTTTCATCAATTTCCGATAATTACTGCCAGAGTTATGGCCCTTGATCATTTGAAAATATCTTGTGGATGCTCTAGAGGCTAAAGTTATCATCTGATTGACTTCAGATTGATACACAGAGTTAAAGGTCTTGAGACAAACAAGTATACTGATTTTCAATGGATTTTGATAACTTGAACAGCTAAATCCATGATATTAAAAGTTTCGTCACTTGGCCCTCTTCTACACCATCTTGAAGGACTTCTTCAAGCTCCGGAACGATAACATCTTCCCTTCCTGTGTCATCAGCTGTGGAGCTAGCCTGAGGCAGGAAGTCTGTCTCAACCACAAGATACACAGGTTCTTCATCTTCTTCACTGTCACTGTTCCCTTTATCGTCTTCATTGTTGGTTTTAATTGAAACATTACCTCTGGTCTTCCTTGGTTTAGCTACTGGATGTTTCAATGATGCTGTTGGAGATATGCATTCTGGTATGGCGCTAATTGGTAAAAGATGGTTCCTGTGGAGAGTACGTACACGCTTTCCACCATCTTCACTTTTAACCTTGTAAACAGGAATATCCAGATTCGGTTGGCTCAGCACTTTGTAGGCGATGTCTTCCCATTTATCCGAAATCTTGTATCTTCCCTCTTTGAACGCTAATCGTCGTACCAACACACGATCACCAGGTTCTATCTTGATGTTTCTGGCTCTGTTGTTATACTGCCGCTGTTGAGTTTCCTGGCCTTTGTTAACTTCTGCAGAAGCTGTCTTGTATGCATATTCAAGCTTATCTTTCAAGTCATCCACATAGGTGTTATAGGATTTACCCTCATCGTCATTATTGACAAGTCCAAGTATGACATCAATCGCTAGGGTTGGTTTACGGCCAAACATCAGTTCAAAAGGAGAGTATCTGGTAGCTGAATGCCTAGTGGAGTTGTACGCATGTACAAGTGGTGCGACATAGGTCTTCCAATCTCTCTTTTGTTCTGGTTGCAGCGTTCCTAGCATATTGAGTAGTGTTCTGTTGAATCTTTCACACTGTCCATTGCCTTGGGGATGATAGGGTGTGGTTCTTGATTTATCCATACCTGTTAGTTGACACAATTCTTTGATGATCTTTTCTTCGAATTGTTGACCTTGATCACTGTGAATTCTTTGGGGAATGCCATAGTGAACAATAAAACCATCAAAAAACGCTTTCGCTGTTGTTTTTGCTGTGGTGTTACGTACAGGAAAGGCTTGAACATATCTGGTAAAATGATCTGTAACTACTAAGATGTTGTCGTATACTCCTTTGGACTCTTCAATACACACATAGTCCATGCACACTAACTCTAATGGTTGACTGGATGTGATGTTCACTAGAGGACATGTTGTTGCTGTTGCCTTTCTCCTAAGACATCTTGGACACTGTTGGATGTATTCTTCAATGTCGGTTGTCATTCTAGGCCAATAAAATCTGTCTTTCGCCAAACTAACAGTACGATCTCTTCCTTGATGTCCAAGATGATCGTGTACTCCTTGGAGTGCTTCACCTCTGTATGCTCTGGGAAGAACAAGCTGCAGCCTCTCTTGATCTTTGTATACCGTCCGTCGAAAAAGAGTTCCGGATCTAAGGACGAAGTGTCCATATTCCCTCTGCAGACCTGCTTCTTCAGGACATGTAGGCTTTCGGCTTGGTCTTATATTCTTCTCTGTGTCATTTAAAACAAACTTTAGCAAAGGATCTTCAAGCTGCTTTTGTCTCCAAGTCTTGGTGTCAACCATTGGCGAAGAATTCTTGATGGCATCCGGAATCACTTGTTGGGACATACTGATGGAATGAATGTACCCACTGGCAGTTTCGATATCTTTCAATGCTCCTATAATCTCTTCGTTCAACTCAATAAATCTATTTTTTTCCGCGCTGTTGGTATCTCCTAATCTACTTAGGGCATCGACATCTCCACTTTTCTTGCCAGGTCTGTATTTGATGGAAAAATTGTAGTTGGTAAGTGCTGCTAACCAGCGATGGCCTGTGGCATCTAACTTAGCTGTGGTAAGAATGTAAGTTAAGGGGTTGTTATCTGTAAACACAGTAAAGCTGTTGCTGTAAAGATACTGATGGAATTTTTCTGTGACAGCCCACTTTAAAGCCAAAAACTCCAGTTTATGCGCAGGATAGTTCCTCTCGGCTTTAGATAGTCCTCTACTGGCATAACAGATGACTTGTTGCTTATCGTCCTGTTCCTGATAAAGCAGAGCGCCTAATCCTTGCCCACTAGCATCAGTGTGCACTGTAAATGGTTTGGTAAAATCTGCATATCCTAGTATGGGTGGATTTACTAGGCAACATTTCAGTTTCACAAAGGCTTCTTCTTGTTGTTGCTTCCAAGCCCATTCTCTCACAGAGTTCTTGTTCTGCACCTTTCTTCCCCTTTTTTTCTTAGTTGGTCCTCCAACTCCTATCAGCAGATCATTCAAGGGTTTGGCTATAGTTGAAAAATCTTTCACAAAACGCCTATAGTATCCTACAAACCCAAGAAATCTCCTCAGCTCCTCCACATTAGTTGGTCTAGACCAAAACTCCACCTTCTCTGTCTTCTGAGGATCTGTACGTATCCCCTCAGCAGACACAATATGTCCTAAATACCTCACTTGCTCTTGAAAGAACTTGCACTTTTTAGGAGCGAGTTTAATACCATGTTGTCGCAATCTGTTAAAAACCATAGACATACGTTCAAGATGTTCCTCGTAAGTCTTGCTAAATATTATCAGGTCGTCGATGAATATTGCACAGATTTTAAGATTAAGATCACCTAAACAATCCTCCATTACGCGTTGGTACGTGGCCGGTGAATTTGACAATCCAAAAGGGAGACGAACAAACTCATAAAACCCAAGAGGTCCAACAGTAAATGCTGACTTGGCTCTGTCTTCTTCTTTGATAGACACTTGGTGGTAGCCGCTCTTCATATCCAACACAGAAAAATATTTGGCACCAACTAAATTATCTAACATCTCTTCAATCCTTGGTAGAGCATAGGCATCTCGAACAGTACGCTGGTTGAGCATCCTATAATCTACGCACATCCGAAGAGATGAATCTTTCTTCCGCACAAGTACAATAGGTGATGCCCAAGGACTGTGACTCCTGCGTATGATGCCACCTTCTAGTAAATCTTTCAGATGTTTCTTCACCTCATCTTACATTGAGTCTCATTTGTAAGCTTGATCTTGTGTTCCACTAAATTTACACATCCTATATCCGTATCATGCTGCGAAAAGATTGATGACCAGCTACGAAGAAATTCCTTCAACTCCGCTAAACGATCTCCACTAACAGACGACGATGAAAAATCGATCGAATCCATGAAGTCTTTTGCAGTAGCTGTGGAACTAGCTGTTATGTTCATGTCCGTAGCACTTGGTTGATCAACTAAATCAGCTATCTGTAGCTCACACATCACAGAATGAGGAAAAACACGAATTGGCGATAGAGATAAGTTGGAAATTCTCACTATAACTGGTTCCACTTTGTCAAAATCTACCTCAAGGAATGCTGGTGTTACTTCCATTGATGATGGTAACATAGATTCTGATGTAGGTTGGAATATAACATGATGTTTTCCAGTAAGTTGACAATCACTGATGTTCCCTATTAAACACATAGATTTGTTGCTGCCTAATACTAACGATGATGTTTCTGCACATTTAAGAAGGCCTACTCTTCCTTCTGTCTTCTTATCCTGAATCTTCATGCATCTAAAAGTGCAACTCCAGGTAGCAGGCATCCCAGTCTGATTTAAATAATCATGACCATGCTTGGCTAACACCTGATTCAAGATAGGTCGCAGAATGTTGGTTCCGATCAAGACTGGAACAGTCTTTCCATACGGTGTGTCAGGCACAACAAGAAATAAATTCTTTACTACAGACAAGTTTAAGCTGGGAACTCTTAGAGATAAACATGTAACACCTAAATATGGTAAACGATGACCTCCAGCACTCTCTATATGAATTATCTCTTCCAATGGTGTTATACAGCATTCGTCTGTTTCCAAATATGACTTGAAGAAAGATTCTGTGATGGTAGATACTGTAGAACCTGTGTCTAACAGTGCTGATGTGTCATTTTCATTTACTTGAACAGCTGTAATATTACTCTTTCCAATAATCTGTGGGGGACTACTATCAACAGTGTCTCCAGACTGTCCCTCGTCGGAGACACCCAACAGTTTAACTGTGGTGCGTTACAAGTCGAAGTGCATTGTCTACAACCTTTGGCAACATGACCAAGTTCACCACATCTGTAACAGGACACACTGTATTGATGAGTGGGTACATCGAAACAGGTTTAGAACACGCATCTGCCTTAAAGCTGCTTATTTCATTCTGTAAATCCTGAATAGATGATATCAAGCTTGCTATGTCCTTCATCAACTCCTTGTCCTCAGCGTCTTCACATGTGTCACCACAATCCATAGTTGATAATAGTAAAACACGCAAACACAATATTCACAACACTACAATCGGAAATTAAATCACAAATGATTATCGCATTAATCAACAAAAATAATACGCAAATAAAACAATCAATGCACAGGAGTATGATTCGCAAAATATACACACATGAATATCACCTTCAAGACCCAAACACACACACGTGTTAATATGAAAAATATTAACACAAAAGTGTATATCATGAAAAATATAATCACAATAAATCACAACAAATGAAATAACACAATCCATAAATTGCAATATTACAACACCACAACAATATCACGATTCTTGAACGCAATCTCCAAATACTATTGTCAACTGACGCAGCTAACAATATATGAAACCCATTAATATTCACAAAATAATATAATTACAGTATATATACACACCACCATACTAATATAGCTCAACAACACCAACATGAAAATTCACTGATCACATCCAAAAGCCAAAGTTCCATATCAAAACACCAAAACAAACTTGATGTTCAATTACAAATTACCAACCAATAATCAAAATCAAAATCAATGTCAAAATACAAGTCCAATATGTACAACACAATGTTAATGTTATTATGTAAAAGAGATAAGGGGAAATGTAGACGGAAAAATAAAGCTGAAAATGAAAGTAAGTTGTTATCTGAAAAGCAAAATCTGAAAATTAAATGAAGTAGCTAGGAAATAAACCAGAGTAGAAATAAATGAAAAACAAACTGAAATCCAAACACTTCTTTGATAAACAAAATCAAAGAAAGACAAAACCCAAATAAGCAATCAACAAAATCCAAACCCAAAAACTCAAATCAAAATCAAACTCCAATATGAATACAACCATAGACCTTCAAAACTCAAATTCCAAAAATATTCAAAGTTCCCAATTTGAAATTCAAAACCTGACAAATCAAAATCAAAATAATCAAAACCAAAATTCAATAAAGTCTGAAAAATGAAAAACGCTGGAATAAAAACAACAAATCACAATACTAATTTGAAACAAATGAAATGTATGCCTGTGTTTGTAATGTAATATTTTCTAATGTATCAAAATGATTATGTGATTTTATTTGGTTAAATGTAGGTGATGTTCAAGAATATAATTACAGGATGTTGTCAAAATGTAAACAGGAAGTAAGAAATAAATATGTCTTCTGACCTACAGGAAGTTGCTAAATTTAGACAACAGGAAGTTGAAAATGTAAACAAGTTACATGTCACCAAAATTCAAATTTTTGAAGAAAGAAAAAAAAATGACCTAAATGGCAAGATATAGGGTAGTCTATAAGCACTTTCCTTAATAAATTGTACAGATTAAACATAAGCAAATGATTATTACCTATTCTAACTATCTACACTTAATTTAATACAAGGATTATAGTATATAGGCCTATAGTATATATATATATATATATATATATATATATATATATATATAAAACAAAAATATGGATATAGAATTATTTAGAATAGTAATTATTCATATCATTATAACAGGACTTAAGCACAGTAAATAATATATATATATATAATTCTGTATTAAGATAAATAATTATTACCAACCTTAATCCTTATGATATATCTAATCCACACAGAATCAAAATACACACAATACCTAAAACTACATTCTAAACAAATAGAATATAAAAGTTAATGTCACTGCAATCACAGACGTTGTACCATCGCGTACGCGTCGCGCGTGAGCTCAATGAGGTGTTGTCAGCTGACTAGATCTTAAATCACTAGTACCAGTACTGTATATATAGCTGTATCGTATAAAACTTAATCAGGATCCAAATGTTGTATCAAACCAAAACTTTATCTTGCTCCAAATGTTGTTAATCTTCAAAAACCTTATCGGGCTCCAAATGTTGTTAATCTTCAAAAACCTTATCGGGCTCCAAATGTTGAAGGGGGTCAAATGCCGGGGCTAAAATGACCACACACAAGGGTTCATTCCTTGAAAATTCTTTATTAACTATAAAAAGAAACCCTGATAAATAAACTGTCAAACCACTATTGAAGAAGCTTCAATATTTACATCTAGCAACACTTGTATACTAATAAATACGCAATACCAGTTAACAACCTTTATATAACTAAGGAGAGGAAAAGTGTCTTCCTTTGCATATAAAAACTATAGGACGAATGTCTCCAAGGAAACTTTCATACAACAACTCACTAGACAAATAGGGAAGGTTAAAGTTGAAGATATGGTGAGTGGAACTCACTACAGACCAGGTACAGAGTGGATAGTATAGAATAGGTTTAAAGGGATAGTACAACCACTATTAGTTTATATTAAGTGCAGATTAAAATGACTAAAAACCAACTATATATATTAAAAATATCACTCTGTCACAATAACACCGAATTTTTTAATATTCATCTTCTCAGTGATGTTAATGCTAAAGCCCATAGCTATTTTACAATACTTTACAAACAAAGACAATCAGACTTCATCCAAATTCGCCTGGTTTAATAATGATATCCTTGAAGCAAAGAAACTCTGAAATAAAGCAGAACGTAAGTGGCGCAAACAAATCTCACAATACATGAACAGATGTTAAAAGTAAAAAGAATACAGTAAATCATTTAATACGCAAGGCTAAAAAGTCCTACTACTCGGATAAAATAAAGACTGGTCAAAACAAACAGAAAGAGTTATTCAGAGTAACAAGTACACTTCTTGATCCAAACTATGGCGCCACTAAGCTTCCAGAAACTGTGTCTGTACAGGAACTCCCAGATAAATTCTCTGCTTACTTTTCCCAGAAGATTGTAAAGATTCGTGAAGGATTGGTTACTGAGATCAGCGGACATGTCTGTCATAACAATTTGTCTTCTGAAGTTCCAACTCTCTCTCATTTCCAACACGTGTCTGTGTCCGAAGTGGCTAAAGTTATAAAGCAATCTTCCTCAAAATCATGATCACTTGACCCCCTCCCGACAATATTATTAAAAGAATGCCTACCAACCAGTGATGGGATTTCAAAAAAATTCTTGTCAGACATTTTTCCCGAAAATAAAGGGGCATAACTCTTATCGTAATTTAAGCAGACGTTTTCAAAACACAATTAAGAATCACGTGTCAACAAAATATGTTCAAATTCATATGTAAAAAAAAATAGGTGCACCTCGTTATATTTCATGTTTAAAACCCGTACGGCATTCAAATTTATGTCAATAATATTCCTACAAAATTACATGACATCGTAATACTATAGAATGGCAGCGTGCCGACTGCTGCCGATCTGTTTCAAACTCCCCCAAAATTACCGTATTTTTCGGGTCATACGTCGGTACATTTTTCAGCCAAGTCCGACATTCGTCTGATACTCCGTTTCGATTTATATACGGAAGGTAAAAAAATGACATCCCGAAACGTTAACGACGCTCTAATACAACGAGCGAGTGACACCAACTGCTCAATAATTGCATTCGACTGTAGCACGCGCTATTGTCTAAAACAATTAACTACTTACGTCATTCCAATTGAAATATTCGTCAACATTTCTTGGCGTGTTTATTTATTTAATTAAAGACATAAACTCCCTTCAAAATATGATCATAAATCCGACAATATGCCATCAAAATAGAATCTTTTCCCGGACATCATGCGTATTGGATTCAGCACGTAACATCTATTAATTTCACGTGTCCCGCGAGATTTGTACTTTCATTTTAATTACTGAACTATATAAGCGACATTTGCGTGTGTGTGATACAATATATGTTGATTTGAGGTGTTATATACTATCAGGATATGTGACATATTATATGACTAATTTCTACGTGTTATTGTCCGACACAAAGGAGATTAAAACGTGAGACAATGGTGAAATCACGGGTTAATCAGATTAAGTTTATAATCACTCTTATTGGATTGATATATCGTCCGACAAAGGAGAAGCAATGACTTCGGTTCAGGATTGATTTGATGAATTGTCCGACAAAGGATTAAGTAAGCCAATCAAGGCAGAATAGTAGTTAATCAAGGTAGGTGTGTATAGACGATATAACACGATAAATAGTCGATCACTTAATTAACTAATCAATCCAGCCTATTATCAACGATAATCGGGTTGCACGGTAGTTATACACTCAGTACACTATATTAATTTTAGAATTTGAATATTATTCACCATGTCTTGATGTCCGATTGGGCATATTCCCGGTCGGACAATTTTGGGCGTTTCGAAAAAAGATTCGGACAAGTCCGGAATATACGGGTAAAATCCCATCACTGCTACCAACCATTGTACCTATTATGACTGACATTATAAACACTTGTATTTGTGAAAACACTGTTCCTGACGATTTCAAAACCACAATTATCTGCCCACTAATTAAAAAAATTCAACTTAAATCAGAATCTGGAGAAAAATTACAGTCCAGTATCAAACCTGAATTTCCTATCTAAAAGTAAAACCTTAGAACGTGTAATAGCAAGCCAACTCACATCCCATGTCAGTGACAATGATCTAATGGAAGAGTTTCAGAGTGCTTACAGGAAGTTTCATAGCACCGAGACTGCTATTGTTCGGGTACATAATGATATCAACATGAGTTTAGATCGCCGTGAATGTGTGCTTCTAGTTCTCTTAGATTTATCCTTGGCTTTTGACACTGTAGACCACGATATCTTGCTTCACAGGCTACAATCTGATTTTGGTGTTAATGAAAACGCTCTGAGTCTGTTAAGCTCTTATGTTACTAACCGCTCACAAAGTGTTGTAGTGAACGGAATATCTTCTTACCCTTCTGTTCTGGCTTCCGGTGTACCACAAGGTTCCGTTCTCAGACCGATCTTGTTTAGTTTATACACTAAACCACTTGGCCTCATAGTAAGACATCATGGATTATTATTTCATCTATATGCGGATGATACACAGTTGTACATTTCGTTTAAACCTATCAAAAGTGACTTCGACATTTCCAAGCGGACATTAAAATCTGGATGAACAACAATTTTTTTAAACTTAATGTAGATAAGACTCAGTATTTGGTTATTGGGTCGTCTTTAAACAGGAAAAACTTTGATCTGTCAATACAAGCAGGAGATAGCTGCATTGTCCCTTCTCAATCAGCCCGAAATATTGGTGTAATTTTTAACTCCAATTTTTCTTTGGAAAATCACATAAACAATATATGCAAAATAAGTTATTTTAATTTAAGAAACATAGCTAAAATACATAAATATCTGTCAGTGGATGCCACAAAAACACTAATAAATTCATTAATTACTTCGCGTATTGATTCTTTGAATTCTGTCCTGTACGGTGCACCCCTCAAACATCTTGAAAAACTGCAAAAATTACAAAACTCAGCTGCTCGCCTTATTTCTGGAACGGTATATAGGGATCATCATTTAAGATTTCTCTAAAAACCCACTTGTTTAATAGGGCTTTTAATTAATCATCTCTGTGATAATTATATCTATATTTTATGCATTACTTACTCAACTTTTATGTATATTATTCACTTTTTTATGTTTTAATCTTATATTTGTTTTGTCAATCATATTATCTTTATTGTAAGGCGTCATTGAGCACTTTTGTGGAAATGGTGCTATATAAACGCTTATAAATAATAATAATAATAATAATAATATTCCAAAAATCTCAGTCCCTTTTGATATTTGCGCATCTCAGGCCATAACTTTCTGGATTATGGCCCCTGATTGTACAAAAAATCATTTTTGTTTTTAGCTTGTTCTCTATCCATCTCTTTCAAAATGTGGGCGTAACCTGCCTTGCAACCACTGGTTTATAGTCATAAATTAAAAGGAATGTGATTTCTGGACAATTGAGAGCCTCAACAAATACCAACTCTAACTTATGATTTATGATTGACAATTGATGATTTGTTCCTTATTTTTTTTTTTTTAAATTTTGTGAGCTTACTTACATATAGTTTTTGTTATCCTGTAAGAAATATACTTTTATTTAATAACTAGATGGCGTTATTAACCTTGGTTGAATATATCTTGAAATGGGTTTGCAATTATTAGAGTATGGTACATGTACATATTTGTGTATTTCAGGAAAAAGACGGCACTTTCAATTTTGACATTGAATCAGTGAAACACACCGAATCCTGTGAAAAGGTAAATATGACAACTTGTTAGGGACTAGATTGTGTTTATAGAATATTTTATTGAGTTTGTATTCACTTTTGTGTTTATTATAGATAAGTAAATGGTATGAAAGTGGTGAAACATGGGACAGTAAGTTTTCTACAGTAGCAGCTAGTTATGAAGAATGTAGAGCAGAATGTGTTGGTCTTTATCTCTGTCTATCTACAGATGTACTTAAGTACGTAGACTACTCTATAAACAATATAATACTCTCTCATTATAAAATTAAAGAGTACAACAAAAATTGTTAGCTACTTGTATGTAACCTTATCAAGCTTCGCAGTAATCAATTTAATGATTTTTATACGCCCCTGTCAGTCCAGCGGTCCATCCTTCGGTCTGGCGTCTACAATTGCTTGTGGACGCTCTAGAGGCTCAAGTTAATATTCGATTGTTTAAGGTCATGAGATGAACAAGCCTATTGATTTTCAACAATTTCCAATAATTACAGCTCTTAATCACTTTTAGAAATCTTGTGGATGCTCTAGAGGCTAAAGTTGAAATCTGATTGACTTCAAATTTATACACAGTGTTCAAGTTCATACAACGAAGAATCCTATTGTTTTTAAACGATTTACACTAATTACTTCCAGGGTTATGACCCTTTATCACTTTGAAAAATATTATGGATGCTCTTCAGGTTAAAGATGATAACTAGTTGACTTTAAATTTATACACATTGTTTAAGGTCATAAGGTGATGAATCCTATGGATTTCCAATGGTTTCTGATAAATATTATGGCCTAATGATTACTTCAGAAAATCTTGTGGACGCTTTTCAGGCCAATGTTATCATTCGATTGACTTTAAATTTATACACAGAGTTTAAGATCATGAGACATAGAATTCTATCGATTTTCAATGATTTCCGATTACTTGAAAAGCTTAGACCATATTATTAAACGTTTTGACTGCCCGGATGACTTAGTTGCTTTGGGTGTATGTTTCGTTGCCTGGCAACATATCTTTATTATTACAACACTATTGTCTAATCATGTTATTCCCCAAGACTTTTCTTTTCATGGGGACAATACCCCCAGAGTTCTGTCCTGTTCAGTAGCGTTGCCTTGCTGAGCTCAGCCATTAATTGTATGCTTCTCCTCTCTCTTATAGAAATCCTGGGGGAAACCCTGTGGACCCTTTTTCTGATGTTGATGTATATTATCGTCAAATTCATAGAGTTTGATCATTAGATTACAGAGAAAAACATTTCTATTGCAAATCATAGTTATACCTTTATTTCTTTAAATGATGTATCAATCTATTAAAAAATTCATTTGTAGGATATTTGGTCATACCCATGATGATGCTGATGATATTATTTATATTAATTGGTTAAATATGGTTAGAGCAGGATTAATTGGTTTAGAATTTTATTCTCCTGACACTGGTAAATGGAAACAGGTATGTTGTCATTGTTATACTTATAGGTACTTTTATCATTTTAATACTGAACCGGATACACAAAATTATTTTTGTCTTGAAACAGTCCTAAATACAACTTTCCTACATTAATCACAGGATTGTTACTGAAATAAAGCACATACACCAGAGAAGACTGTAATCGTTGGTAAGATTTATGTTTACTAAGGTTCCAGAAGTAAATGCAGTTACCATAGATTTCACAATAAAATTTATTTCTAGGGTGTTTCTCATATCATTTTCAGAGAAAACAATATATAATTGTATGATAACAGGGATGCTTTTGGTATTGCATAATGCAACGTGATATTGACTAGAACCTGGTTAGTCAATGGCAGTTTTTTTTTGTTATTTGTATGATTTTTTTTGTTATTCTTATGTTTTATCATTATTATGTTTAATTGTTATTTTTAGGCCCATATGAATGCTCGTTATGTTATATTACAAGTGTTAATAGAAGCAGGTGAAGATTTTGTTAAAGTAGAGAAGATAACCGGTGAAGATGGTAAACCTGATTTACGTATTACACTAGATCGTACCAAGATTATTTCTGTTGGTAAACCAGCTATTGGTAAATTTCTACGTAAACTACAGGTATGTTTATTACAACTATTAGACAAATGTGATACAGTCAGAATATATAGTATTTGTGATCAACCGATGAGTATTTATATATAATAAATCTACCAGTATCTATTTGCAACAAGTTGTGTTTACTTTTAATTAGTTTAAATTTTACAATTCTCAGATAAAGATTGACACATCCTGTAAAGTTGGACAGTTATCTGTAGAGAATCAGTACATGATAAGTAAAACATATTTTGTAAAAGTTTCATGATATATTTATATTATGTCTAGGTGTATAAATCTACTGGTGATTATGAAGCTGGTAAAGAAATGTATGATTTTTTTTCTAATGTTGATAATACGACTGAACCACATTTCTTACGATTACGTGATGTAGTAATGGCAAGAAAACAACCACGTAAAATGTTTGTTCAACACAATACCACAGCAAACGGTGAGAAAACCTTTTAAATAAACAGACTATTATATAAATAATACAGTGACAGAACACAGTTTTTATGGGATACAATCACTAGTTTTATTCTAAAAACACGACGTTTCGACAAGTATCCTCTTATCGTTATCAAGCACAATGACATTTAGTAAACTTTAGGTCAATATATACAAAATTCATAGTGAAACCATCAACATGGATTAAAATAACAGTAACAAAAATAATCTAAGAGGTAAAGGATATTTAACAAAAACTATAAGCACAACAAGGTAATTAGCTTATTGAATAAAATCTAATACACGAGTAGGGGGTTATTAACTAGTATGAGGCCCTTCAAAGGGTGCCATGAATAAACAGGGTAAAGGCAAGCTGGGCAGTCCCTTATCACCCTTAATCTCTGAAATTTTCATGACAGAATTTGAAAAGTGTGTGCTAAGAACCTCTCAAATTTCTCCTATCTTTGGCTTCGCAAGGTCGACGATACGTTTGTGGTCAATGAAGAAAATGATGAACCAATGTCCCTACTAGAACACCTGGACAAACAGCATCCCAGAATTAAATTTACTATCGAAACAGAAAAAGATGAGACCATACAATTCTTAGATGTACAAGTTATAAAAGTGAATAATCAAATGAAAACAAAAATATACCGCAAACCAACCCTCACAGACCAATATATTAATTACAACTCCAGTCATCCCCACTATATTCAAAGAGTTCTTATATCCACCCTAGCACGCAGAGCAATTAACATTTGTGAACCAGAATTCCTGCAGGAAGAATTGGACCATTTACACCATGTGTTTTGTACCTTGAGTAATTAATCCCCCCTTACTAGTGAATAAGCAGATCAATGAAATGATAAAAACCACCAGGACAGATTGTCAAAAACCTGAAAAATCCCCCATCAGAATAACCTTGCCCTTTTATGGTAATCTAACATACAATGTGAGCAATCTACTGAAGAAATCAATCATCGATACCACATTCTCGGTCCCCACTCCCCACCACCCTGAAAAAAATACTCAAAGCCAATGGTAAGCTGCAACCAATTGTCCCGATTCAACCCAAAGGAGTCGTCTATCAAGTGACTAGTTCCTGTAATCAAATAAATATTGGGGAAATGAAACGACCAATTGAAAAAAGAATAACAGAACATAGGTCCAAAGCTGCCACTAATAATTCAGCCATAGCAGAACATCTACAGAACCACCCGCAACATTGAGTTAAATGGAATGAGGTCCAAATACTCACCGCCAACCAACAGAACAAGAAAACCAGGAAGATCCTAGAAGCTATAAACATCAGAAGATATTCACCTGAACTTAATAGTGACTTAGGGCTTTACATCCCCAGGGCATATGATGATGTTATTAATCTGCATAATTTAATTTAACTATGGTAATTTAGCACCCTTGGTTGTATTAAAATCTCCCCCTTTTGATTGTTATGTTTTCACTATTATAGCTTTTCCCAAACCTTTCCATTATTTGTGTATTGTTATATTTGTATTTATAAATCCATATCATATTATTCTGTCAACCTTACCTGAATGAATTACATTGCTTTAGATTCTTAATTAGGCCAAAAAAAAAATGTTCTGTTTCCGGTAACCCGACCGACCCATTACAAAACCTGCCGACTCAATTTTTTTTTAGTGTCAAGAGAAATACAAAAACATTTTTGTTCAACGACCGACCGTTCAGAATACTCTAAGCCTATCGGATTCGTGAAAATGCCTATTTATTTGTTGCTATAAATGTATATAAATGCCATCGTTCTTTGAATCTGCATTTACCGATCGGAATAGTCGGGTACGTTGTACAAACTGCCATACTGTTGACGCAAGATTGTAAACTGACGTGAAAATCGAGACTACAGGTTTCGTTTAGATTTACCACTGCACATTCCGAAAGGCTATAATCCTCACAACCTTCGTTCTAATAAGTAACGGCACGCAATTGGACAAAAACAAGTTAACGTATATTTCAAACAGGTGGATACGATCTGTTCGATTGGTATTTAACAGAAGACAAATAAATTTATTACGGACCTATTTCGTGCGACGGCACAATATGATTTTTTAAGTTTTCATCGCGATTTCTTTCCCTTGAACAAAATGGCCTCCCTACGCTATGTTTTTTAGCATAGTACCATTAAAAAGTCCATTTGCCCCCTAAGAGAATATTTAAATCATAATCTAGACTCTGATACATTTTAAACAATTATCCAAGAATTCCATCCACCAATCTATTTGTGCTTCATGTTCCTCGGTGTCGACTCAACCTAACATAAAATTGAAGATTTATTTCGCACAGAATATTATGCTAGTTGCTACAATAGATCTACTACTAGATCTAACAATGTAGCATTAAAAAAAAAAAAAAAAAAAAAAAACCTACCTACCTACCGACCCTACCCTATTTTCCATCCGTTACAGGAAACAGAACCCTTTTTATACATCCACATGGAAATGTGGTCGTATATTGCCGTCGCTTCCGTCCGTCCGTCCATCCGTCCGTCGTCCACAATTTCTTTTGAACACTCTACAGACTACATTTATTATCTGATTGTTTTGAAATTGATATATGTTGTTTGCATTAGTGAAATGAAGAAGCCTATTTAAGTTATCAACCGATCTGTATGAAATTTATATGCGTCATTTAAAATAGTGAAACAAAGAATTCTATTGAATTTCAGCAATTTCCTTTAATTACATCTAGAGTTATGGCCCTTGTTTCACTTTGTTGAATCTTGTGAACGCTCTAATGACAACAGTTATCATCCGATCTGTTTGAAATTGATATGCATCATTTAAATTAGTGAAACGAAGAAGCCTATTGAATTTCAGCAATTTCCGTTAATTACGCCGTGAGTTATGGCCCTTGTTTTACTTTGTTGAACCTTGTGATCGTTCGAACAACAAAAGTTATCATCTGATCTGTATGAAATTTATATGCATTATTTGAATTAGTAAAACGAAAAAACCTGTCGAATTTCAACAAATTCTGTAGATTACTTCCAGAGTTACGACCCGTGTTTTAGTTTTTAGAACCTTGTGAACCCTCAAACGACGAAAATGATAATGTCATCTGTATGAAATTGTCTATTAAATGCTTCTAATTACTTATAAAAGAATAAATATGCGACAACCCTTGCTTGAATATTAGCTGCTGTGGGCGTATGTTTTGTTGCCTGGCAACCTATCTTCTTTTTGGGCCTTACCTGTAAGACTGTCCCTTTGAAAAGTAAAAATACTAGACCATGGCTAGTCTCCCTTACCATAGGTGGCGCTTGTCGCTACCGGAAGTAAATATATCGCCATACTAATTCATCATTCTTTTTCTTACAGTCATCCTGTTAAGACTTAAAATATCCAGTGCATCAAGCAGATCTTTTGAATTCTGAGTTTGTTTTTTGGTTTATTTTGTTATCTTCTCATCCATTTGAGTTTATTTAGACGTGTATTTTTTTTTTAAAAGGTTTTTGGAGGTTGTTGTGACGAACACTTGTTGTCATGTGACCTCTTTGCCTCCAACACTGGTTGGTTAAAGTGTACGTGAATTGATAGGGTTAACAGTCGGACGTTAAACCCTTTCATTTCTATTGATCGGGTACCTGTTAGAAATGGTTCTAGTAATAGTATGTTCGGTGTGTGATTGGCTTGTGTTGTGTTACTAGTACAAACTGTTCTTCTGAAAAGACTTGCGAGTTATGTAGAATATGGTCCCAGGACCAATGGCTTTCGGTGGCCCAGGTTGGGCACAAAAGGCCTCATGGCAATGACGATATTCTCTCGATTTCTACACATGGTTGTATTCTACCAGTTTCGTCATTCCCAAAGAAGTCTAAAAAGTCTGTCGCCATGGCATCCTTCAATCCCAAATTAACCAAAACTAGCAAGAATAAAAAGCCTATGAATCACGGTAAGGATGGGAAATCTTTAGGGAATGGCAGGTCTATGCAGAAGACTGATGTGGGTCAGGTCTCTTCTGTTCATGTGGTAAGTTCTCTGGTTGTCAACCAGGGCGCACAGTCGTCTACCGAGTTACAGTTAGCTAGCATTAACCTGTCCTTGGCATCTTTTATTGATGTGGCAACGGAATTAATAAGGAGGACTTGTGTCCCCGCAGCAACAGGTTTTGGCTAGTCAGCTTCCCCAGTCGAACGACATTTTGTCAGATGACGAATCTATTGGCTCGAGACGGACTTGGTTGCCTTCTTCCCGGGCTGAGCATTTTGCCGCGCCTGTCGTTGAATTTTCACAACAGGTTTCGGGTCCTACTTCACCTCGCTCTTTTGTCGGTAAGGACAGCAAGTCCTTGAATTCCGATCCCAATTACTCCTATGTCAATTCGGTGATTGGGGAAATTTATAGGATTCTGGATCATTGCACTCCTCCTCCCATGACTAGTTCAGTTCAATTTCGTTCCTCTCTAGATAATATTTGGCATAGTCAGGAACCCTCCTTTTCGCGTTCTCTTCCTCAAGCAGAGGTTGTTGGGTTGACTTTGGACAGGTGTAATAAGGCACTTAAGCAAAGCAAGTTAAAATCCTTTTCTGTGAGAAATCCGATGTCGTCTTTTAAGCAGAAACTTCCGTTAATGTCTTCTGGAGTTATGGCCCTTGTTTCACTTTGTTGCACCTTGTGAACGCTCTAACGACAAAAGTTATCAACCGATCTATATGAAATTTATATGCATCATTTAAATTAGTGACTACATTTATCGTCTGATTGTTTTGAAATTGATATATGTTGTTTGCATTAGTGACATGAAGAATCCTATTTAATTTCAATAACTTCCGTTAATGTCTTCTGGAGTTATGGCCCTTGTTTCACTTTGTTGCACCTTGTGAACGCTCTAACGACAAAAGTTATCAACCGATCTATATGAAATTTATATGCATCATTTAAATTAGTGTTACGAAGAAGCCTATTGAATTTCAGCAATTTCCGATAATTACGCCTTGAGTTATGGCCCTTGTTTAACTTTGTTGTACCTTGTGAATGCTCTAATGACAACGGTTATCATCCGATCTGTTTGAAATTTATATGCATATTTAAATTAGTGAAACGAAGAAGCCTATTGAATGTCAGCAATTTCCGTCAATTACTTCTAGAGTTATGGCCCTTGTTTTACTTTGTTGAACCTTGTGAACCTTCGAACAACAAAATTTATCATCCGATCTGTATTTATATGCATTATTTGAATTAGTAAAACGAAAAAGCCTGTTGATTTTCAACAATTTCTGTAGTTTACTTCCACAGTTACGGCCCTTGTTTTTAGTTTCTATACGCCCACATTGAAATGTGGACGTATATTGCCGTCGCCCCTGTCCCTCCGTCTGTCCGTCCGTCGTCCACAATTTCTTATGAACGGTCCAACGCCAAAAGTTATCATCCAATTGTTTTAAAATTGATATATGTTGTTTAAATTAATAAGATGAAGAATCCTATTTAATTTCAATAATTTCCGTTTATTACGTCTAGAGTTATGGCCCTTGTTTCACTTTGTTGAACCTTGTGAACGCTCTAGTGCCAAAAGTTAACATCCGATCTTTGTGAAATTTATATGCAATATTTAAGTTAGTGAAACGAAGAAGCCTATTGAATTTCAGCAATTTCCGTTAATTACAACTAGAGTTATGACCCTTGTTTCACTTTGTTGAATCTTGTGAATGCTCTAATGACAACAGTTATCATCCGATCTGTTTGAAATTGATATGCATAATTTAAATTAGTTCAACAAAGAAGCCTGTTGAATTTCAGTAATTTCCGTTTACTACATCTAGAGTTATGGCCCTTGTTTCACTTTATTAAATCTTGTGAACGCTGTTAACGCCAAAAGTTATCACCCAATCTTTGTGAAATATATTTGTATGATTAAGATTAGTGAAATGAGGAAGCCTATTGAATTTCTGCAATTTCCATTTATTACATCTAGAGTTATGGCCCTTGTTTTACTTTATTGAACCATGTGAACGCTCTAACGCCAAAAGTTGTCATCCGATCTTTCTGACATTCATATGCATTATTTAGATTAGTGAAACGAAGAACCCTATTGAATTTCAGCAATTTCCGTTTATTACGTCTGGAGTTATGGCCCTTGTTTCACTTTATTGAACCTTGTGAACGCATTAACGCCAAAAGATATCACCCGATCTTTGTGAAATTTATATGCATGATTTAAATTAGTGAAACGAAGAAACCTATTGAATTTCAGCAATTTCCGTCAATTACTTCTAGAGTTATGGCCCTTGTTTCAGTTTGTAGAACTTTGTGAACCCTCAAACTTATAATCTAATCTGTATGGAACTTTCTTGTAAGGCCCCCAATTACCTACAAAGGAATAGATATGCGACAACCCTTGTCGACCGCTCGGACGATTTAGCTGCTGTTGGCGTATGTTTTGTTGCCTGGCAATCTATCTTTACTAAACCTCAAGGATAGTTTGTTTGTTTCGGTTAAGAGCTCAACGCTTTTAGACACTTCGACCCTTTTAAGAAGTGTTGTGTCTGTTATTTCTTATCAGGATTGGTTAATTAATTTTCCGGGTGTCAGTGCTGACGTCCCTTCTCCTCAGAAGTCTGACATGAATCTTCTTATGGTTGTAGCGGATTTGGCTGACCTTTTGATTAAGGCCTCTTCTAACCTTGATTTAATGAGGAGAGACTTTTTATTATACGCCCACATTGAAATGTGTTCGTATATTGTCGTCACCTCCGTCCGTCTGTCCGGCGTCCACAATTGCTTGTGGACGCTCTAGAGGCTATCTGATTAACATTAAATTGATACACAGTGTTTGAGGTCATGAAACACAGAAGCCTGTTGATTTACAGCGATTTCTGATAATTACTGCCAGAGTTATGGCCCTTGATCACTTCAAAAAATCTTGTTGAGGCTCTAAAGGGTAAAGTTAATATCCAATTGACTTTAAATTTACAGTGTTTAAGGCCATGAAACAAAGAAGCCTATTGATTTTCAGCAATTTCCGATAATTACTGCCAGATTTATGGCCCTTCATCACTTCCAAAAATCTTGTGGACGCTCTAGAGGCTAAAGTTAATATACGATTGACTTCAAATTTATATATAGTGTTTAAGGTCATGAGACAAGAAGCCTATTGATTTTCACCGATTTCCGATAATTACTGCCAGAGTTATGGCCCTTGATCACTTCAAAAAATCTTGTGGATGCTCTAGAGGCTAAAGTTATCTGATTGATACACAGAGTTTAAGATCTTGAGACGAACAAGTATATTGAATTTCAATGAATTTTTATGACTTGAACAGCTAAATCCATGATATTAAAAGTTTATAAAAACCAAACAAATTCTAATGGTTTTCTGATAATTACTTCATGAGTTGTTACTCTTAATCAGATTTTAGTGTATTATAAATGTTTCATTACCGAAAAAAGTAAAAATATGTGACAACACTTGTTGACTGCCCGGACGATTTAGCTGATGCGGGCGTATATTTCGTTGCCTGTCAACCTATCTGATAGTTTTCAGACGCAGCCTTACAATTCAAATGTGAGGATGCCTCCTCAAGCAGGTCAACGCAATTCTCCTTGTTTGATTGACTGCTCTGTAAGAGATGTTTGTACATTTAGACAAAGCAACATCCAGAGAGGTAGGTTTGCTCGTGGTAGGGATTCTAACTGGCAGCCCTTCCGTGCTCGAAGGGGTCGCTAGCGGTTTGCCTTCTGTCGATCGTCCGGTAGGTGGAAGACTTCGTCTTTTTTCAGAAGAATGGTCTTCCACACTACCCGACAATACTCTCCTTCATCTGGGTGAAGTTGGGGTTTCGGATTCCATTGAAGGAAAGTCCCCCATTATCGATCACTTCTTCGTTCACAAAATCCACCGCATAGAGGAGGAAATAGAGTCTCTTCTCTCAAAGGGTGCAGTGGAGAGGGTTTCAAAGCTTTCCTCCTCGGGGTTTTATTCCAGATTGTTTCTGGTGAAAAAGAAGAATGGAAAGTTAAGACCAGTTTTAGATCTAAGTCTTTTCAATCTTTGCACCTATCCCCCAAAGTTTCGGATGTGTACGGTATATCAGTTAATTCAGGACATATCAGTAGATCTTCGAGACTTTCACATGCCCATTCACCAATCGTCAAGAAAGTACCTGAGGTTCGGCTACAACAACAAAGTTTACCAATTTGTATGTCTCCCATCTTCAAGACGCTCACTTTCACATGCCCATTCGCCAATCGTCAAGAAAGTACCTGAGGTTCGGCTACAACAACAAAGTTTACCAATTTGTATGTCTCCCATTCGGCCTATCGCCCATTAGTTTTTACACGGTTAATGAATCACGTTATGAAGATAACCGGGTCTATTCCTCGGCGTAGCTTTGACGACTCTCTCCTAAAACATCGCAATCCCTCGATTTTATAAAAAGCAGGGATAGACCTTTTGAAACTCTTCCACCGACTGGGTTTTTTGCTAAACCTCGAAAAGTCTGATTTGGTTCCTAGTCAGGTTTTCACGCATCTAGGTTTGACTTTTCAAACAACTATCGGCATAGTGTCTATTTCGGAAGACCGCATAAAAAGACTCCTTCGGGTTTTGAATGCCGTGTTAATCGCAGATCACCTGAGAGCCCGGACTGTTCTTTAGTTGCTAGGGACACTTAACTCGGTGGCGGATTACATTGTTTTAGGGAGACTGTACATGCGCCCCCTTCAATTTCTTCTGCTAAGTCAGTGGAAACCGTCCTTTCATCATGTCGACAGCTTGATCAGAATTAGCTCGGTTTTCAAAGATCATTGTCGGAAGTGGTAAGACCTAGCATGGCTTCGATGGGGCATGTCATTTCTTCCAATCCCCCATGTGTTCACTCTGTTGGGGGATTCAAGCAGTCTGGCGAGGGGCGCTTCCCTCACTCCTCTAGCGTTGAGCGTACAGGGAATTTGGACAGTTGCACAGAGGTCTCTTCACATCAACAATTTAGAAATGATGGCAATATCGGAGGCAGTCTGGCGAGGGGAGCTTCCCTCACTCCTCTAGGGTTGAGCGTACAGGGAATTTGGACAGTTGCATAGAGGTCTCTTCACATCAACAATTTAGAAATGCTGGCAATATCGGAGGCTTTACACCATTTTGCCCCGGTCTTAATCAATCAATCGGTTTTAATTCTGTCGGACAATACAACCGTCGTCTCCTAACTCATAAGACAAGGGGGAACAAAATCACCAGATCTTTGCCTGTTAGGCTGTCACCTCTTACCATGGGCCCACAAACATCGAATTAAACTTTATTTCATTACATTCCGGGAAAGTTGAACGTTCTAGCCGACATCCTCTCCAGACAGAATCAGATTTTGGGTACGGAATGGTCTCTTCATCCCATGATAACCGATCAAATTTTTCAGATATGGTCACGACCTCACATCGACTTATTCGCAACAGCGTGGAATCACAAGCTCCTAACGTATGTCTCCCCTTGTCCGGATTCGCAAGCGTGGGCAGTCGACAAGTTAACTTTGAATTGGAACGGCCTGTATGGTTATGCGTTTCCCCCATTTGGTCTAATTCCAAGGGTATTGGAAAAGGTGAAGTTGGCAGAGTGCAGGATTCTACTAGTAGCAACCCTGGTGGCCGAACCGTCCCAGGATAACTTTTTGTTGGATCTTCTCTTCGATTTTCCAAGAGTTCTTCCAACTGGACCGACAATGCTCAAGCAGCTGCACACGAACGTTTTTCACAACAGCCTTGCGATCTTCAACCTTCATGTTTGGCCCTTGTCCGGGATCGCTTGCGAGACTAGAGTTTTTCAGGAACATCTGCTGAAAGAATTTCCGGTGCTAAATGCAAATCAACATCAAGAGTATAATATGACGCTAAGTGGCACATTTTTACACAATGGTGTCAGCAGGAAAATATTGTTCCAACCAAAATTTCTATACAGCGCTTGGCCGATTTTTTCAAATTTGTGTTTGACGTCAAATCCTTAAGACCTTCGACAATAAGTGGTTATAGGTCCTTTATTTCAAACACGTTGAAGCATTTTGGAAGAAATGATATTTCAACTCATGTGGTGTTAACAGATTTGTTTCAGTTTTATAATAGGGAACGCCCGGTTGTTCAATCTTTGTCCCCAGGCGAGTAAGTGAAATTCAAGCATTTTCCATTGACCCACAATGTTTCCATTTGACGGCAGATCATTTGATTTTGTTAACTGAGCCAGGCTTCTTGGCCAAGAATCAGCTACCGCATAAAGCTCTGCCTCCTATTAAAATCAAGAGTTTGACTAATTTTGATCCAGATTCCGCTGTTTTGTGTCCGGTCAGGGCCGTCAAGTTTTATCTTGACGCTACTAAGGTACGCCACACGGCATGTACCAGGTTGTTTTTATCGTTAAAAGGAGGAGGGGGCGGCGTATCGAAATCCACAGTTTTACGATGGATTACTCAAGTGGTTAAGTTGGCTTATTCTTCGGCTAATAACGAGGACTTGGTTTTTCATAAAATAAGAGCTCACGAGCTTCGTGCTCTTTCAACTTCGTGGGCTTATTTTAATACAGTTTCAGTTGTTGACTTATTAGAAGCCGCATTTTGGAGGTCTGAGAGTTCTTTCAGTTCTTTCTATCTAAGGTCCCTGTCTAGCCAGTCTGACGATCTGTATCATTTTGGTCCTCTCTCTGTGGCTCAGAAAATCATTCAGGCTTAAGTTTATTACTTATTAGCCGTTGATTGCACTGGTAGAGTTTTATTTATAGTTAGTATTAGTTTTTACGTTTAAATCTACCGTCCTGCCTTATGGTGGGATTCAGCAATGTTATTCATTCAGGTAAGGTTGACAGAATAAATTAAAAAATTTTTACAGTAAATTTAATTTTTCTTATACTTACCTGAATGAATAACTTAATGTCCCAACTCCCTCCCTGCTAGATTTCATTAATATTAAAAGAAAAGAATGATGAATTAGTATGGCGATATATTTACTTCCGGTAGCGACAAGTGCCACCTATGGTAAGGGAGACTAGCCATGGTCTAGTATTTTTACTTTTTAAAGAGACAGTCTTACAGGTAATTAAGAATCTAAAGCAATGTTATTCATTCAGGTAAGTATAAGAAAAATTAAATTTACTATTAAAAATTTTATATGGCCTCATTATCTGTGCCTCATCAGCTTTACCCTGTTTATTCATGGTACCCTTTGAAGGGCCTCATACTAGTTAATAACCCCCTACTCGTGTATTAGAGTTTATTCAGTATGCTAATTTGTTAGGCTTACAGACTATTGAGATCACTAAAATTATTATTATTAGGCTTTCAGACTTTCGTCTGAAAGTCTATTGAGATTACTAAAATTATTATTAGGCTTTCAGATTTTCGTCTGAAAGCCTATTGTTTTTACTAAAATTATTATTAGGCTTTCAGACTGTAGTCTGAAAGTCTATTGTTTTTACTAAAACTATTATTATTAAGATTTCATATTTCATATGAAAGCGTATTGTTTTTGTTAAGATTATTAGGGTTTCACACTGCGTAGCTTGTGTGAAACACTATTGTTTTTATACGCCCACATTTTCATGTGGACGTATTATGCCGTCGCCCCTGTCCGTCCATCCGTCCGTCCACAATCGTTTGTGGACTCTCTACAGGTCACAATTCTTATCCGATTTTGACGAAACTTGAAATATAGGTTTATCCCCAAAAGATCTCGGCTGCTTTCGATATTGGCATGTATCGGATCGAAACTTCATGGATTATGGCCCCTGATTGTACGAAAAATCACGTTTTTAGCTTGTGGACCCTATAGAGGTCACAATTTTTATCCGATTTTTTTAAAACTTGAAATATAAGTTTATAACCCAAAGATCTCAGTTCCTTTCGATATTCGCGCATATCGGACCGTAACTTCCTGAATTCCCACATAACAATATGATGTTAATTTTACGTTACATTTACGTAAAAATGGTCAGTCAGTTTACCATCATTTTGCTCATCTTTTTAACGATAATTTTACGTCAGGAAATGACGTTAATCTAACGTAAACTTTACGTCATTTTTACGTTATATTTACGTCATTTTCTGACGTAAATCTAACGTAAACTTTACGTCATTTTCTGACGTAAATCTAACGTAAAATTTGCGTAAAGTTTACGTCATTTTCGTTAGATTTACGTCAGAAAATGACGTAAACTTTACGTTAGATTTACGTCAGAAAATGATGTAAATATAACGTAAAAATGACGTAAACTTTACGCTAGATTAACGTCATTTCCTGACGTTAAATTGTCGTTAAAAGGATGAGCAAAATGATGGATATCTAACCGACCATTATAACGTAAATCTAACATTAAATTAACATCATTTACGGATGCAATTCTAATGTCAAATTTTGATGACCAAAGTTACGAAAATATAACAAACCATTAAAACCTTCAAAATTATTCATTATTTGCGGCAGTAAATGGGAAGTACATTCAATCAATAATCAAATTTTCCTGACCCGTGGGTGAGGCTAAAAGTTGAGTGGTCCAACGTGTGCGCTTTAGATCATAAGGTCTGTCATTGAGTCAAGTGGTTTGTTTCCACACCCAACTTGAACATGGGTTTTCTCTGGGTCCTCCTACTACTAAAGATTCCTGGTGCGGATGAATTATTCAACTTGAATTGAATCACTTAGTCCCAAAGGACAGTTTATGTCTATTGGATGTTTTACCCCATTGCTCTCTATCTACCCATAACCAGTCAGAATTCTAAATGTATTGCACAGAAAAGTTAAAAATCTAGCAGAATAATATGACAAAATATACTACAAGTATGTATACATATACTTTATTTAAAAGACAAAAATATAATGTTATAAAATACAAAATACACATTTAAATATTAACAGTTTTTATCCACAGCTGTTTGAGAAATGAAGACGGGCATATGCCACACAGTGTGCAGAGCTATGGCATACTCTTATATAAAATTCCAACTGCCAAGGGATCTTTCACACACACACACTTGAGTTTACACTGTACCTTGTTTTTTTGGTCCCTTCCGTATGACTAGTCAGCCATCCATGTCAGGTCCTCTGTCCGGCATCACTGACAAGGGAAAATGTTCAAGAAAAAGGTCTACATTAGCGCTATGAAAGTGCTGATATGCATATAAGAAAGAAAAAACTGGGATATTGACCAAATTGGGCCAAAACCTATAGCCTCTATCTTATTTGCTCAAGGTATTGATGGAATAGGAGTTAACTTTGGAATGAGTGAAATGAAATGGGGTTTAATGTCCTATTCCGACAGGGCTAATGACATGGAAATATGCTATACAGTGTCCTATTATGGAATTTTATCCAGACAGCGGCGCTAAAGCCTACTCTTATATCGAATTCAAACTGCCAAGGGATCTTTCACGTGCACACCAATGTGTGCACAGGACCTCGGTCATTCGTACCATCCAAACGACTAGAAAGCTGTCCCTCCTTGTCAGGCCCTCTGTCCTGCACCTCTGACAAGGGGAGGAAACCAAGTCTGGAAATCACGAAGAACTTTCTCGGCCGACACTGGAATGGAATGTTGTGGAATGCTGAATATTGATAGGTTTCGTCCTCTCATGATTCCAGTGTGTAACACAAATTTGAAAAAGATCATTTAAGAATAAACACAGCATCTATTGCATTTGAAAAAGGGAGAATTAACCAAGGAAGGCAAAGTCCTGAAAAGCTGTATATTGATAATGCTTGTCCTCTCACAATCGGAATGATTCACATTTCACACCCAGTGTACGGACAAACAGGGCCAAAATTGATATGTGGGTGTATAAACAAAGATATATACTACACCAATATTACATGTGTTGCAGAATTGGTTTAACACATTTCAAATATAATTGTAACACGGATATTTGCAATGGTTGATCCATGACAAAAGATTTGAAATATTTTGAAGAGACGCAAAAGGTTACGCCATACAGTGTGCTATAAGGGAAATTTTGCCCAGGCAGCAACGCTATGGCCTACTCTTGTATCGAATTCCAACTGCCAGGGGATCTTTTATGTGCATGCCAATGTGTACACTGGACCTTGGGTTTTTTTTTGTCCCATCCAAACGACTAGACAGCTGTCCTTGTCAGGCCCTCCATCCTGCATCACTGACAATGGGAAACCACACCGGAAAATCAGGATGAACTTTCTCGGCCAATGCAGGGATCGAACACCCGACCTCAAGGCTAGCGAGTCAGCGTCTTACCCACTTAGCCACATGATCCCCCCTTGGCCTATGTACATGTAGAGATGAATTTTGAGCTACCTTTATATATATATTTCTATTTTTAAAACCCGCGACAAGTATATTTATATCAAGGATGTAACCCTCTATCAGTTAACCCGTCACGGATTGGTTGCATTGGTGAACCGGTTCAAAATATTCGTTTCATATCATACCTGACCTTCAAATCCAGGAATTGTAGCCACAACGGGGATCACATTGGTTAAGTCGGTAAGACACTGGCTATCTAGTCTGGAGGTCGGGTGTTCGATCCCTGCATTGGCCTAGAAAGTTATTCCAGATTTTCCGGCATGGTTCTCCCTTGTCAGTGATGCAGGACAGAGGGCTAGACAAGACAGCTGTCTAGTCATTAAAATAGGACAAAAAAATGAGGTCCCATGTACACATTGGCGTGCACGTACAAGAGCCCTTGAAGTTAGAATTCGATATAAGAGAAGGCCGTAGTGCCACTGTCCGGGCAAAATTTCCCACATAGCACACTGTATGGCGTATGCCCATCTTCATTAGCCCAGTTCAGAGCAAAACAGTAGGACGTTAAACTTTCATTTCACTAGCCACAGCTCTGTTTTCTTTCACCAAAGGGGGGGGGGTGGATGGCTGAATGGTTAGCGTGCGCGCACTGTATCATAAAGTCTGTCATTGAGTCGACTGGCGTGGTTTCGAATCCCCAGTTGTACGTGGCAAGGAGTAGGGTCGCCTGTCCAAATTCATGGGTTTTCTCCGGGTCCTCCGGTTTCCTCCCACTCCTAAAGACCCCTACGCGCAAGCGAATTATGTAAATAAAAAATTAAACCATATGTTAGTCCCGAAATGACCTAGTTTGTGTCGAGTGGACGGTAAACCCCATTTCTCTCTCTCTCTCTCTTTCACCAAAGGGGGGGGATCAAGTGGCTAAGTGGGTAAGACGCTGGCTCGCTAGCCTGGAGATCGGGTGTTCGATCCCTGTAAGTTCATCCTGATTTTCCGGCGTGGTTTCCCTTGTCAGTGATGCAGGACGGAGGGACTGACAAGGACAGCTGTCTAGTCGTTATGGGACGAAAAACTGAGGTCCCGTGTAGACATTGGCGTGCACGTAAAAGATCCCTTGGCAGTTGGAATTCGATATAAGAGTAGGCCGTAGCCCCGCTGCCCAGGCAAAATTTCCCTCATAGCACACTGTATGGCATATGCTCGTCTTCATTAGCCCAGGTTAGGAGCAGAATAGTAGGACGTTAAACCCCATTTCATTTCATTTCATTTCTTTCACCAAAGACCACATAAATACTTCATTTAGCACTTGTCATTTGAAACAGTTATAGCCTATGTCTTGTCTGGAAGAGGGGGCATCATCACATTACCATACAGGGTATAAGTCGATGTTGAGTATAAGTCAAATTGCCAAATTTTACATTTTTCCGACCTACATCCATAATTAAGTAGAGGCGGTATATAAGACTAATGTTTTTCAACTCCACGAGTTTCGAGACTGTTATCCTAGTCTAATACCGTGCCGGTGTACGCCGAAGAAAAGTTGGGCCATATAAATAATGAGGGTCTGGGACAGTTGTCAATAACACTTGCATTTATAAACAAACATGAATCGTGATGACGAATTAGGATTCAATAAAAAAAAACAACATAGATATGGCCCATGAAGAGAGAAATTTTACAATAAAAAAAAATTAAGAGTGTTGGATATTGAACTGACAATGCAATCAAATGGACTTTCGGAAATGGCATTCTTATATAAATTTCATGGGCGTCAACATCTTGTTTTAGGACTAGTTACCTTCCTTAGACTTTGTTTATGATAATGTAAAAGACCGGATAATCTAGCCTATGACCGATTATTCTCAAATGTTGACAACGCAACCACACTAATATTCGTAGAATATAGAATATTTTTTTCTAGATGATAGAGACTAATAATATGCCAACATTGAAATGTGTGCATAAATATGGTATATACTTAACTACACCAATATTATACCTATGTCATAGAATTTGTTACAAACATTACAAATATAATCTTAATAGAGATCTTTGCTATGGTTGATCTATCAGTAAAAATTGGAAGATTTGTAAGGAACGCAAAAGGTTATTGTTTACTGGCTGCAGCAGGGAGCAATAACAGGAACACAGATGATTTTCAACTCACTGATACAACTCAGTTTAAACTTTAAGCCAAAGAGCTGTTATATAATACTGTGACAGGATATCTGCTCTAAACTAACTAGTCATCAAAGAATTGACTGTCAAAAGTTCAGACAGAAAGTATTTTAGGCCTACAATGCTTGTAAAGCTTTGGCCTACATTCTGATGATATTTGTGCTACCATAGATACATATATATTTATATCATTACGTTATGTGACAAGTAGTAGTGTTTGGCAAGTAGTAGTGTTGTCTAACTATCATTATAAAGCCCATATAAATCTTTTTAGAACTTCTTTGTCATTACTGCCACCAAGGGTGCTCAAATATACATGTAGGATCTGTAAAAAAAAAAAATAAATAAATAAAAAGCAACTTTATACTCCCCAAAAAAAACGTAATTGGGTTAAACGGCCTACTGTTCAGCTCCAACTGGGCTGACAGCCAACCTACTGTGGATCTGTAATGAAATGGGGTTCAACATCATACTGTTCTGCTCAAACTGGGCTAAAGAAGTTGGACAAATGCTTGAAAGTGTGCTGTGATGGAAATTTTGACTGGACCGTGTGTACAAAAGAGCTTGGTTTTTTGTCCTATCCGAACAACTGTACATTAGCCCTTACCAGCCCCTCTGTCTTGCACCAGTTAAAAGAGGAACCATGCCAGAAAATCCTGATGAACTTTCTTGGCCACCACAAGAAAAAATAAGCAGGGGAGTAGGACTGAAACCTTTATGTACAAGTATGTACGGGCAAACTTGTTATTTAATGTTATAGGCCTATGTATATAATTAGAGTCTTGATTATCCATTTTTCAATTAAATTAAATCATTAACATTAACCGCCAGTGTTTGAATCTGTGAACATCTCGAGTACCCGATGGCATTGAGACTTGATTATAGACTTAACAATGTCTTATAAAAAATTTTAACATTTACAGTCTCAAGAAATACCTACTTAACCTACGTACAATATATAGATTTAGCTCTTGCATTATGCATTATTAAATTTGCAAAAATATCAGTACAATAACAACAAAAAAACCCAACCTGAAACACCCATAAAAATGTTTAGAAAATACTACATGTACTTATATTATAATTAGCACAGCCTGAATTTTAACAGTCTACATCATTAATAAATTCGTTATGTGTTTGATAATTTTTGGATCCAGATTTTTTAAAAACAATTTTGGAACCAGTATTACTTTCGATAACTTAAAGCAATGTTGATTTTGTTTATGAATAGTATGGTTTACGGACAATGTAACTGCATCGTGTTAAAAACAAATACTGACTGTCTGATATACAAAGTTGCGTGCAAACTTTTTCCACGGCCAGATTATTTTTTTTATCAACATTAGATCTATCGGTATACTGTCAACGGAAGTTCGCATAAAAAGTGCACTTACCTTCAACTTTACTTTGCTGAATCCAAAATCGTGTGTGCAGTGTGGAATAGCTTTATTTAACTTTAAATCACGGCATCATTTCTTCTTTGGGAAAAATAATAATTACATTATGCCGCCATTTTAAATCCCAGAATTCCGTACGTTCCGGTCAAACGAACAAACAAAAAATATTTAATAAATAATTGAAGCAATTTAGATAAATAACAACAATAACCGTAACCTATAAAAAAAATATTGTAATGTGAATAGAAATAATATGATATAAACCGATTTAAACACAATCATCAACCGTGAACAGATCGTGACCTTGACCTTGCCCGAGTCGATAAAAATATATTTTTACATCTATGTAGTTCTAAAAATGGCGGCTGTTCGTTTGAAAGGCCTGTAATATTTCTGATAATGAATCTATTCATATAATTTGTTTGTATACGCTCTACCATATTTTATATGAGGTTACATAATTATGTTATATTAAAAGAATAATCAAATCGGGGAATTTTAATTTTCAGAGATAGGTCTTTTATCGAGAGACGATAAATATATGGACTTTTTTAGCTAGAGTAGATCTCTATGTTAATTGACTGGGTCATTAATATGTAACAGGCATTGCCTGAGTAGAGCGAAGCTGATTATTGTCAAATATAAAACCTTCATAATTAATTTTCTCAAGTGATACAAAAAATGTTAAATAATTTAGTTTTTCAAAATTGATTTTTATTTAGATCTAAATTTTATACATTAATTTTGTTTTTAAAAAAAAAGAACAAAAAAGTTTGAGAATTATTTTCATTGACGTAAAAAATATGTGACGTCATTGATTAGACGCATCATAGAAATAGTTCTATGAGGCGCGTAATCTTGCTTGGACGAGATTTGGTAAGTTGACATGCGCATTGCCTGTTTTCTCCAGTGTATCCGGTTTCGGTCTGAATTTTTTCTTAATCAACAGTCTGTGGGTAACATTTTCAATTACGCTCCTGTGTTACCGGAAAAGAGCTTTGCTCAAGCACCGCGCTTCGCGCGATGCTGTAGAGCTTCGCTCTATGTTATCTATTTTTCAGATTCATAACTTAAAAAAATGGAACTAGTCTTGGTCCAACCTTTATTTTTATATGGTTTTACAACTTATATAATTAAGTGTTGAACTTTTAAATTCGAAATAAAAAAACGGCACCAATCGACTCATGACCTATTTTATATATTAGGCGTTTTTGTGAGTCGATTAGATTAGGTTTTGATTTGCTAGTACGATTTGGTATGATTTCGATTTGATTAGCTATGGTCCACAAATGTGAAATTTGATAATTACGATTTGGTAAGATGGCTGCCACCACGGACACCGATCAGAAAAAAAATTGTCTCTGGTAACATGATGAGGGGGGCGTGTGTTTCACGTGTAGTCCAAGTTACCTACAGATTACAGTGACACTGCTGGCACCCAGAGGGCCTAAAATTGCTTAGAGCCAGAGGTGATCTAACATTCTTGTGGACTATAAAGTTAACATTAAAGGAGCTAAATCGCTAACATTTGGGACCTAGAAATTGACAAAAGTGGGTCGCAATGCATATAATACTGTAGTATGAATGTATATAAACTGATTTACATTCAATGGTTTCCGTTTTTACTCCAATTTCAAATCCGTTATGTTCGGCGAAATAAGCCAGCAGTCTCAAGCGAGTGCAAATTTCTAGCGTCTGGTTATTCCAGTTTACATACGCCGTTTGATTTGGTGCAATGTGTCTAGCCTCGTCCCTCGAGTCTCTTGATACAACTAGGGCTGAAGCGCATTATGGTACACGATTCGTGTACCAATGGTAAAATGTTTATTTTGTCTTAAATATTGGATATCAAAAGCCCATCTTTTCCCGTTAAGATCACAACATGAATGTTGATATAATTTGACAAATAAATCGTGTTTTCAATGTTGAAGATTTTGGATGATATTGAGTTAGAGACTTAGCTACTTTAAACACATCAAATGCGTTTTAAAAAAACATTTTTTATGGAGAAAAACAACAATAAGCATTAAAAATTACTTACGATGTCGAACATTCCGCCATTTTGAAAACGTCAAATCTAATCGCCTAAACACCTCCTGGGACGATTAGGTCGATTTGCCTAATCAGTTGAGTTAAATCGTCTCACAAATGTAACGATTAGCATAATCAACTTGGTTCACAAATGCGTATAATAGCTAATCGGTCTAATCTAATCGGTTCACAAAAACGCCTATTGTATATGTAGACAGCCGCCATTTTAAATGACATTAACAACACACATAGATTTAAGCTCTGAGTGAGCTAATGAAGACAGGCATACACTATATACAGTGTACTATGACGGAAACTTTGCACAGATAGCGGCACTATATGGCCTACTCTGATATTGAATTACAACTGTCGGAGTGTCTTTTACGTGCATGCCAATATGTACATGAGGACTTGATTTTTCGTATGACCCGAACAACTATACCTTATCCCTTGCCAGATCCTCCGCCCTGCCACAGTCCATAGAAAATTTCCGTCATAGCACTCTGCATTGCGTATGACTATCTTCAATAGTCCGACTGGTGCAGAAAAGTATGAAAATGAATTTTAAATGGGGTTTGAACATCCTACTATTTTATTCCAAGTGGGCTAATGAAGAAGGGCATATGCTATAATGGTTAAAATGTTGTGATTTCGGGTTAAAATGCCGTGATGTTGGGTTATCGCCTTACGAAGGGTGATATCAGTCACCATATCTACTGGGTTTCTTTAATACTCATATTTATAGTATTTTATAGAGTCAGACTAGTGGACTAGTGAATGCACGGATTAGTGCACCTATTGGTAATGACTATATGCGGAAATGCTGCTCTCCAGGCAAAATGTCTTTCCTAGCACATCTTCATTAGTAAGTGCGGTAATGCTGCTGTCCAGGCAAAATTTCTGTCATAGCACATCTTCATTACTAATTTTGATAAAGCCACGGTGGCTAAGTGCGTAAGATGCTGGCTCGATAATCCAGAGCACGTGTTCGATCCCTGTATTGGTGGAGAAAGTTCATCAGGATTTTCCGACATGGTTTCCCCTTGTCAGAGGTGCAGGAACAAGGACAGTAGTCTAGTCACTCAGATGGGACAAAAAACCGAGGTACCATGTATACATTGGCTTGCACGAAAAGATTCCTTGGCAGTTGGATTCGATATTAGTAGGCCATAGTGCCGCGGCAAAATTTCCCTCATAGCACATTGTATGGTATGTACCTGTCTTCATTAGCCCAGTCGGAGCAGAACAGTAGGACAATAAACCGATTTCATCAGGACAAATCTACATGAGGAAAAACCTACATTTCACAAACTTAGTAATTAGTAACGGGGGGGGGGGGGGTTGGATGGCTGAATGGTTAGCGTGCGGGCGCTGTATCATAAAGTCTATCATTGAGTTGACTGTCGTGGTTTCGAATCCCCGGTTGTACGTGACAAGGAGTAGGGTCGCTTGTCCAACCTCCTGTTTTCTCAACTGCTAAAGACCCCTACGCGCAAGCGAATTATGTAAATAAAAATTAAACTATATGTTAGTCCCGAAATGACCTAGTTTGTGTCGAGTAGACTTTAAACCCCATTTCTCTCTCTCTCTCTAGTAATTAGTAACACACTGGCTAGCAAATGAGGGGTTCAATTTCCGTGTTGGTCGAGAAAAATGAAATGAAATCGGGTTTAATGTCCTACTGTTCTGCTCCTAAACTGAGCTAATGAAGATGAGCATACGCCATACAGTATGCTATGAAGGAAATTTTGCCCAGGCAGCGGCGCTATGGCCTACTCTTATATCAAGTTCCAACTACCAAGGGATCTTTCATGTGCACTCCTGTGTGTACACGTGACCTCAGTTTTTCATCCCTGACTAGACAGCTGTTCTTGTCCGGCCCTCCGTCCTGTATCACTGACAAGGGGAAAACACGCAGGAAAATCTGGATGAACTTTCTCAGCCAATGCAGGGATCGAACACCCGACCTCCAGGCTAGCGAGTCAGCGTCTTACTCACTTAGCCAACGTGATCCCCATGTTGGTCGAGAAAGTTCCCTTTGTTAGTAGTGGTGTAGGACAGAGGACCTCAAAAAAACAGTGTCTAGTCCATCACGTGGGTGTGCACGTAAAAGAACCCTTGACATTTGGAATTTGAAATGAGAGTAGATCATTCATTCATTCGTTTTCTCTTTGTGTGTCACCTACAGTTCGCAACTATTAAAGGAGCTAGATCTCTATTCTTGGGCACTTAGAAATGAAATGAAATGAAATGAAATGGAGTTTAACGTCCTACTTTTCTGCTCCTAACCTGGGCTAATGAAGACAGGCATACGCCATACAGTGTGCTATGAGGGAAATTTTGCCCGGACAGCGGCACTAAGGCCTACTCTTATATCGAATTCCAACTGCCAAGGGATCTTTTACGTGCACGCCAATGTGTACACGGGACCTCGGTTTTTCGTCCCATCCGAACGACTAGACAGCTTTCCTTGTCAGCCCCTTTGTCCTGCATCACTGACAAGGGAGAACCACGCTGGAAAATCTGGATGAACTTTCTCGGCCAATGCAGGGATCGAACACCCGACCTCCAGGCTAGCGAGCTAGCGTCTTACCCACTTAGCCACGTGATCCCCCACTTAGAAATGGATATAAAATGTAATGAAATGAAATGGGGTTTAACGTCCAACTGTTCTGCTCCGAACTGGGCTAATGAAGATGGCCATACACCATACAGTGTGTTATGAGGGGAATTTTGCCCTGACAGTGGCACTACGGCCTACTCTTATATCGAATTCCAACTGTCAAGGGATCTTTTACATGCATGCCAATGTGTACACGGGACCTCGTTTTTTTTTTTTTATCCCATCTGAACAACTAGACAGCTGTCCTTGTCAGGCTCTTCGTCCTGCATCACTGACAAGGGGAAAAAACGCCGGAAATCTGGATGAACTTTCTCGGCCAATGCAGGGATCGAACACCCGACCTCCAGGCTAGCGAGCCAGGGTCTTACCCATTTTTGTCCCATTTTAATGACTAGACAGCTGTCTTGTCAGGCCCTTAATTGTTAGTATCATGACATTAAACTGACATTTGTTTTACGTTTTACGACTAATATCAGGTTTATGTTAGAAAACTAACGTTAGATTTATGTTAGAAAACTAACGTTAGATTTACTTCAGAAAATTATGGCCCCTGATTGTACGAAAAATCGCGTTTTTAGCTTTTGGACCCTATAGAGGTCATAATTTTTTATCCGATTTAAAAAACCGTATTATTATATCACCGTTACACCCTAAGGAAGGTTGAGTTCGAATTTCGTGGAAATCGGCCCAAAATTGACAGCAAAATGGCCACCGTTCGTTCTCAAATAGCGTAAAAATATTGTATATCAAGGTTGTGGACCCTATAGAGGTCACAATTTTTATCCGATTTTGTTGAAAATTGAAATGTAAGTTTATAACTCAAAGATCTCGGTTCCTTTCGATATTCGCGCATATCGGACTGTAACTTCCTGAATTATGGCCCCTGATTTTACGAAAAATCACGTTTTTAGCTTGTGGACCCTATAGAGGTCATAATTTTTATCCGATTTAAAAAACCGTATTAGTATATCACCGTTACACCCTAAGGAAGATTGAGTTTGAATTTCGTGAAAATCGGCCCAAAATTGACAGACAAAATGGCTGCCGTTCGTTCTCAAATAGCGTAAAACATGGTATATCAAGGTTGTGGACCCTACAGAGGTCACAATTTTTATCCGATTTTTTTGAAACTTGAAATGTAAATTTATTACCCAAAGATCTCGGTTCCTTTCGATCTTCGCCCATATCGGACCGTAACTTCCTGAATTATGGCCCCTGATTGTACGAACAATCGCGTTTTTAGCTTGTGGACCCTATAGAGGTCATAATTTTTATCCGATTTAAAAAATCGTATTATTATATCACCGTTACTCCCTAAGGACGGCTGAGTTCGAATTTCGTGAAATTCAGCCCAAAACTGACAGACAAAATGGCCGCCCTTCGTTCTCAAATAGCGTAAAAAATATGGTATATCAAGGTTGTGGACCCAATAGAGAGGTCACAATTTTTATCCGATTTTGTTGAAACTTGAAATGTAAGTTTATAACCTAAAGATCTCGGTTCCTTTCGATATTTGCGCATATCGAATTGTACTTTCCTGAATTATGGCCCTTGATTGTAGGAAAAATCACTTTTTGTTAGCTTGTTCTCTATCCATCTCTCGAAAATGTGGGCGTATCCTGTCTGGCAGCCGCTGGTTGTTAAAATTATTAGGGTTCGGATTATTGAGATTACTAAAATTATTTTTATTTTTTTTTTTTCGCCGGAGCCTATTTCTCAGTGCTTGTAACAGATACCAATATGGGACCTAATTTTCTATCGGGAAACCATATGGTGGCTACTTGATAAACTATTTTTGAAACTTCTACGCAGACAGGAAATGGCCGAATTTCGTGCGGTACATAAAAATTAAAAAACGGCTGTAGCTTCGTCAATTCTGTACCTATTTTCATACAAATGACATTTTCAGAAACCCTGAGTCTTTTCTCGGACGATAGCAGTTGAAAATTCCGAAATTTCAAAACTTCGTCGCTGACTTATAGCGTTCGAAAAATGAAAATTTTTGTTTAAGAGACAATTTTTGTTATTTTTCAAAATTTTCAAATTTGACCAACATTTTTGGATACCTGAAGACCATCCGACTCCAGAAATATAAGTTTCATTTCGAGTTATCGCCCTTTATTTTTCGATTTTTTTCGAATTTTCTGCCCATTTCCCAACCCTTATATTTTTTGGAAAGGATAAATCGATATTTCTGAAAGTCCTGGATCATAAAGCTATATAGTCAGACCGCTTGATAAAGCAATTTCAACAAGGGTCCGGAAACCGGAATTAGTCGAAATAATGTCCGATATTTCGAAAAAAAACTCAAAAAATGGGTGTTTTGGGGGAAAAACTCACTTTCTGTGTCCAATATCAATGGATTAAACAAATTAAACTTTCGTTAAGTGGCCCGGGGAATGGACTGTCGTATGATGCCCAATTTATACGGATAGAATGACCAAGCAGCAAAATATGACATGCTGAAAATCAAGTATTTTCTGATTTAGAGCGTTTTTGGACGCCTGTATCTCGAAATCTTAACCGCAACTTTTTTTAACTTTCTCTATCGAGAGTCCATTCGATAGTCTTGTGAATTATGCCATCCAATAAGACTTTGAAATGTCTGGAATATGATAAAAATGGATTGAAAACCGAAAAAAGTCTAAAAATCGTGAAATTTTGCAAAATGCTCTATTACTTTATTATTTAAACAAATTTTTACAAAAAGATTACAGATTCGGATAGCTGACCTAATTAGGATTCTAACGATGTATAATATGTATTGAGTTATTGAAATTTAATTTTCGATGTTTTGACATTTTTGCATTTTTGGCACCTTTGAACATAGGATTTCTCAGGGTCATTTTATCTGATCAGATAATGTAATATATCATTACAGAGCCCTGCCGCTATTTAATTGCCCAAACTGGTTATTAAAACTATTCCGACAATAAAGGTTACAAAATTGTCGCTCTTGCGAAAAGCTGGATTTCTCGGTCAGATATTACCGGACCAAAAGAAGTAAAGTGTCTTTGGATAGCCCCATTAATGGACTATTATATGGCATCTCAATGGTTCAATTTCGATGGTTAGAAAATAAATTGTGGTACTCCGAAAATCTAGTATTTTCCGTTTTTTGGAGCCTTTTTAGACGTCTTTTTCTCGGAAACGAAAACTCCGATTTTTCTGAAACTTTTTAAACGCAGAGTCCCATGGGTGGGTTATGGCGTGAGTCCAATAATAAAAGCATTGAAATAACATAAGTTGTCCAAAAAGAGCCTCAATCTTGGAAAAAAGTTAAAAAATCTTTGCATTACTGAAAATGATCTTCTAATTTTCTTTCTTTGGAAAACAGCTGAATGAATTATTCTGAAACTTCTTGTACAGAAGGTAAGGTAACCAAACAACTTGTTAAAGCTATCCCGACAATGATCCATAAAACGGAAGTAGTCGAAAAAATTTCGGATATTTTGAGAAAAAAAACCCCGTAAAAATAAAAAAAAATGGAAATCTTGCGAAAAAAGTGATTAATACGCCGGATTTCACCGAATCAAAACAACTAAAGTGTCATTGGATAGTTCGAACAATGGACAATCTTATGAGATTTAAATGGTAAAAATTCGCGGGTTAGGCAATATACAATGGAACGCTGAAAATCTATTATTTTCCTTTTTGGAGCCTATTCAGACGCTTTTATTTCGAAAACTTCTCTTATTTCCTTTCTTAAACTTCTGTTACTTAGAGTCCTAACGGTGGTCTATGGTGTGAATCACTTTTCAAGGTTTTTGGTCCATAAAAGTGTCAATTATTATTCGATTTTCATAAAATTTTCACTGTGTGATACCTAATGCCATTTACAATGTCATACAAGTAATTTAAGATTTTCATTATCACCGGAAGTAACGTCATTTTGGCAAAAACTGTATTTTTAGCCTTCAAAACAGATATTTTATTCAAATGAGTCTAATTTGTAATGTTTTTAAAATGATGATATTTGATTCCAATCAACAAATAGATTAAACCCATACGATCATACAGATACCAGAAAATGGTTTCTAACTTGTACGGTTGCAGAGAAATACAAGTCACTTTTCAAGGTTTTTGGTCTATAAAAGTGGCAATTATTATTCGATTTACATAAAATTTTCACCATGTGATGCCTTATGCCATTTCTGATTTCATAAAACTAATTGGACATTTTCATTATCACCGGAAATACTGTACACTTACATGTAACAAATGTATAAAATGAATTGATATTGCTGGATTTGGTTGATTCGGCGTCCATTTTATTTGATGTGTGCAATGCTTATGTGGAAACCTGTTTAATGGTTTCATTGGTACCGGAAGTGACATATGTTTAGGGTAACGTGGCACCGGTGAAACCGTAGTCATATAAATATATTTGATATTAAAAAAACCCCAGTTAAAATCGGTGCTCATGCAAAAATCGTGATTTCACGGTCGGGTGTGACCGGATTAAAACACCTAAAGTATCGTTTAGTAGCTCGATGAATGGGCTATTGTATGACACACTTCCTGTCTGATTTCTGAAAGCCGGTTCAGTGCTGCTTGCAGGTCTAGTTATTATTAGGGTTTCACACTGCGTAGCTTGTGTGAAACACTATTGTTTTTGTTAAAATTATTATTGAGTAGATCTCAGCAACTGATTGTCGGATCGTTACGATTTCTTCGGTTTTATCGGAAAAGTGGGCGTGACTTAGAGGATAAAGCTATTTTGAACGTTCTGCGACAATGCGAAATGTCCGAAATCACCGAAGCTATCGTTTTTAGAAATATTGCAGTAATTTTAACAATAATCATTGGATTTTAACTTTCGATGCATTTTGGCATAGCCGGACACGGGGCACATAGCTAAGCTAGTTTTGATTTTTGATTTTCGGCAAATCTTCGCAGATATTAGGCGCTAAATTTAGAAAATTTAAATTTTTACAAAAAACTTTTTTATTTATGAATATTTTTTAGTCGTGTTTTACACAAATATAACGAGTCCTCTGACTTGGGCAAAAATGTGAAAAAATTTTGTCTCGGTAATTTTCCTTGGCCCCCATTGGCTAATTCAGTTTTTCAGTCCTAGATTAATTATTTATTGTTCGATTTGTATAAAACAAAGTTCATATGCTCCGTTGTCTCAATTTTCATTTTTTTTGTTACCAATAGTGTTATCTGTCGGCACCGAAAGTGGCGTAAATTGACAAAAAACTACAATTTTGACAGTTCGGTACCATTTTTCGAAAGCAAATATTATTTTTTTCAAATCTAGTATAACTGAAATTGTGCGCCCTTTAAAGGCGCACAAAATGTTGGGACCAGTTTTTTTAATTTCGATTCCGTTTTCGGGCTATTTCGATTAAAAGGTGAAAAAAGGTGTAAAATTAAGCTATTTACAACCCATCCAGCGTTTTCATATTTTAAAATATTACTTCGTAACTTTCATAAACTCGTAGCAATAATCTATACGGAGAGAATGTATGTGAAAATTAATTTGTAATATGCGCAGTTGCCGAGAAATGGGCAATTTTGCATGAGTCACTTTTTACGCTAGTTTGCCTGTAAAAGAGTCAATTATTATTCGATTTTCATAAAAGTGACACCATTTGATGTGTAATGTCAATTTTAACTAGGTCAAACCAATTTAACATTTTCAATATCACCGGAAATGACGTAATTTGGGCAAAAATTGTATTTATAGCCTTCGAAACCAGTAATTTATTCAAATGAGTCATATTTGTTATTTGTTTAAAATTTTGATATTTGATTCAAATCAACTAATACAATGAACCCTTACGATCATATAGATATCACAAAATGGTTTCTAACTTGTTCAGTTGCGGAGAAATAGGCAATTTTCAACAGGTCACTTTTTAAGGTTTTTTGTCAATAAAAGTGTCAATTATTATTCGATTTTCATGAAATTTTCACTGTGTGATACATAATGCCATTTACGATTTCATACAAGTAATTTAAGATTTTCATTATCACCGGAAGTAACGTCATTTTGGCAAAAACTGTATTTTTAGCCTTCAAAACAGATATTTTATTCAAATGAATCAGATTTGTAATGTTTTTAAAATTATGATATTTGATTCCAATCAACAAATAGAATGAACTCATTCGATCATACAGATACCTCAAAATGGTTTGTAACTTGTACGGTTGCAGAGAAATAGGCGATTTTCTACAAGTCATTTTTCAAGGTTTTTGGTCTATAAAGGTGGCAATTATTATAGGATTTACATAAAATTTTCACCATGTGATGATGCTATTTCTGATTTCATAAACCAATTTAACATTTTCATTATCACCGGAAGTAATGTAATTTTGACAGGATCACTGACATGTAGGAAATGAATTGATTGCTGGATTTGGTTGTTTCTGCGTCCATTTTATTTCATGTGTGCAATGCTTATGTGGAAACCTGTTTAACGGTTTCATTGGTACCGGAAGTGACATAAGTTCAAGGGTAACGTGGCACCGGTGAAACCCGTCATTACTGCTTCGTAGTTCTAGTTATTATTATTATTATTATTTACCGCGGGAGCCTTTTTCTCCATGATCGAAAACAGATATCGATCTGGGGTTAAATTTTCTCTATGGAAACCATGTGGTGGTTACTCGAAAAAGTATTTTTGGAACTTCTGCGCAGACCGGAAGTGGCCGAATTTTGAACGGTAGCAATAAATCAAAAATCGGCCGTGGTTTCGCCAATTCTTTACCTATTTTAAAACAATTCACATTTTTGGAAACCCTGATTCTTTTCCGAGACAATGGCTATCTCACATTTTTCAATTTCGAACATTCATCTATGGCTTTTGTCGTTCGAAATTTGAAAATACGTTGTTTAGGAGACAAATTTTGTAATTTTTCAAAATTTTCAAATTTAACCTACATTTTTGGATACCTGAAGGCAATCCGATTCCAGGAATATAACTTTCATTCAGAGTTATCACCCTTTATTTTTCGAATTTTTTCGAATTTTCTGCCCATTTTGTGTGTCCGAGTTTCGTTTTACGGCCGAATTGACGTTTCTAAAACTTATGAAACATGAAGTTATAGTCCAAAACCAACTGATAAAACTATTTCGACAAGAATCCTTAAACCAGAAGTGGTCGAAAAAATGTCCGATATTTTGAAGAAAACGCAAAAAATGGGTGCTTTTGGGAAAAACATGATTTCTTCACCTGATATCAACGGATTATAAAAATTAAGGTATCGTTGGGTGGCCCGGGGATTCGACTGTCATATGATACCCATTTCACGCGGATCCTATGAGAGGGCAGCAAAATATGACATTCTGAAAATCAGGTATTTTCTGATTTGGAGCGTTTTTGGACGCCTGTATCTCGAAAACTGCTCCAAGGATTTTTTTTAAACTTTCCCTATCGAGAGTCCCTCTGGTAGTCTTGTGCATGAATCCTTCCAATAAGACATTAAAATTTCTGGAATAGGTAACATAACGTACTGAAAATCGAAAAAAGTTGAAAAATCGTGAAATTTTGGAAAATGCTCTATTACTTTATTATTTAAAAAAAATGTTACAAAAAAGTTACATATTCAGATAGCTGACGTAATTATGATTCTAACGATGTATAATATGTATTAAAGTATTTAAATTTAATTTTCGATATATTGACATTTTTGCATTTTTGGCACTATTTAACATAGGATTTCCCAGGGGCATTTTATCTGATCAGACAATGTAATATATCATTACATAGAACTGTGGCTATTTGATAAGCCAATCCGGTTATTAAAACTATCCCGACAATAATCTCCATACCGGAAGTATGCAAAAAATGAAGAAAAAAGGTTTAAAAAAGTAGCGCACTTGCGAAAAACTTGATTTCTCCATCAGATGTTAGCAGACCAAAAGAACTAAAGTATCGCTGGACTATCATATGACATCTGAATGATACGATTTAGATGGCTAGAAAATAAATTATAGTACACCAAAAATCTAGTGTTTTCCGTTTTGGAGCATTTTGAGACGCCATTTTCTCGAAAACGAAAACTACGATTTTTCTTAAACTTCTTTTACTTAGAGTCCTATCGGTGGACTATGGCGAGAGTCCAAAAATAAAAGCATTGAAATAATATAAGTGGTCCAAAAAGAGCCTCAATCTTGGAAAAAAGTTGAAAAATCCTTAAATTACTGAAAATGCTCTTCTATTTTTCTTTCTTTGGAGAACAGCTGAATGGACTTTTCTGAAACTTCTTGTACAGAAGGTTAGGTAACCAAACAACTTGTTAAAACTATCGCGACAATGATCCAAAAACCGGAAGTAGTCGAAAAAATATCCGATATTTTGAGGAAAAACCCCCCCATAAAAAGTGAAAAAAATGGTGATCTTGCGAAAAAAGTTATTACTACGTAAGATTTCACCAAATCAAAACAACTAAAGTGTCATTGGAGAGCCTGAACAATGGACAATCGTGTGACATCTAAATGGTAAAAATTCGCAGCTTAGGCAATATATAATGAAACGCTGAAAATCTATTATTTTCCTTTTTGGACCCTATTCAGACGCTTTTATCTCGAAAACTTCTCTTATTTCCTTTCTTATACTTCGGTGGGTTGGATGGCTGAATGGTTAGCGTGCGCGCGCTGTATCATAAAGTCTGTCATTTAGTCAACTGGCGTGGTTTCGAATCCCCGGTTGTACGTGACAAGGAGTAGGGTCGCCTGTCCAACCTCGTGGGTTTTCTCCGGGTCCTCCGGTTTCCTCCCACTGCTAAAGACCCCTACGCGCAAGCGAATTATTGAAATAAAATTAAAACCATATGTTAGTCCCGAAATGACCTAGTTTGTGTCGAGTGGACGTTAAACCCCATTTCTCTCTCTCTTTCTTATACTTCTGTTACTTAGAGTCCTAACGGTGGTCTATGGTGTGATTCCAAATATAAAAGCCTCAATATAGAATAAATGGTCCAAAAGGGCCACAGTCTTTGAAAAAGTCGAAAAATCGTTATATCTGTAAATCTGCTTCTAATGGTATAAGGGAGGTAAAACTGTCCAATGGATCTTTCTGAAACTTCTGGTACAGGAAGTTAAGTTCCCATACCACTTGTTAAATCTATCCCGATAATGATCCGTAAACAGGAAGTAGTCAAAAAATTATTCGATATTTTTTTTTTAAAAAAAAAACAGTAAAAAATCGGTGCTGTTGCAACAATCGGGATTTCACCGTCGGGTGTGACCGGATCAAAACATCTAAAGTATCGTTTGATAGCGCGAGAAATGGGCTATTGTATGAAACACTTCCTGCCTGATTCCTGAAAGCAGGTTCAGTGCTGCTTGCAGGTCTCGTTATTATTATTATTATTTACCGCGGGAGCCTATTTCTCCATGATCGAAAACAGATATCGATCTGGGGTTCAATTTTCTCTCGGGAAACTGGGTGGTGGCTACTTGATAAAGTATTTTCGAAACTTCTGCGCAGACCGGAAGTTGCCGAATTTCGTGCGGTGCATAAAAATTAAAAAACGGCCGTAACTTCGTCATTCTGTACCTTTTTTCATACAAATGACATTTTCAAAAACCCTGGGTCTTTTCTCGGATGATAGCAGTTGAAAATTTCGAAATTTCGAAACTTCGTCGCTGACTTCTAGCGTTCGAAAAATGAAAAATGTTGTTTAAGAGACAGATTTTGTTATTTTTCAAAATTTTCAAATTTGACCTACATTTTTGGGTACTTGAAGGCAATCCGATTCCAGTAATATAACTTTCATTCAGAGTTATCACCCTTTATTCTGCCCATTTTGTGAGCCCGAGTTTCGTTTTACAGCCGAATCGACGATTCTGAAACTTCTGGAACATGAAGTTATTGTCCAAATCCAACTGATAAAGCTATTTCGACAAGGATCCTTAAACCGGAAGTGGTCGAAAAATTGTCCGATATTTTGAAGAAAACGCAAAAAATGGGTGCTTTTGGGAAAAACGTTATTTCTCCACCCGATATCAACGGATTAAAGAAATTAAGGTATCGGTGGGTAGCCCGGGGATTCGACTATCATATGATACCAATTCCACACGAATCCTATGAGAGGGCAGCAAAATATGACATGCTGGAAATCAAGTATTTTCTGATTTGGAGCGTTTTTGGACGCCTGTATCTCGAAAACTGCTCCAACGATTTTTCTTAAACTTTACCTATCGAGAGTCATTCTGGTAGTCTTGTGCATGAAGCCATCCAATAAGACATTGAAATGTCTGGAATAGGTAAAATAACGTACTGAAAATCGAAAAAAGTTGAAAAATCGTGAAATTTTGGAAAATGCTCTATTACTTTATTATTTAAACAAATTTTTACAAAAGAGTTACAGATTCAGATAGCTGACCTAATTACGATTCTAACGATGTATAATATGTATTGAAATATTTAAATTTAATTTGCGATATATTGACATTTTTTCATTTTTGGCACTATTGAACATAGGATTTCCCAGGGAAATTTTGTCTGATCAGACAATGTAATATATCATTACATAGCCCTGTGGCTATTTGATAAGCCAATCCGGTTATTAAAACTATCCCGACAATAATATCCATACCGGAAGTATTCACAAAAATGAAGAAAGAGGGTTTAAAAAAATAGCGCTCTTGCAAAAAACTTGATTTCTCCATCAGATGTTAGCGGACCAAAAGAACTAAAGTATCGCTGGATAACCCCCTTAATGGACTATCATATGACATCTGAATGATACGATTTAGATGGATAGAAAATAAATTATGGTACGCCGAAAATCTAGTATTTTCCGTTTTGGAGCATTTTGAGACGCCATTTTCTCGAAAATGATAACTAAGTTTTTTCTTAAACTTTTTTTTACTGAGAGTCCTATCGGTGGACTATGGCGTGAGTCCGAAAATAAAAGCATTGAAATAATATAAGTGGTCAAAAAAGAACCTCAATCGTTGAAAAAAGTTTTAAAATCCTTAAATTACTGAAAATGATCTTCTAATTTTCTTTCTTTGAAAAACAGCTGAATGGATTGTTCTGAAACTTCTTGTACAGAAGGTAAGGTAACGAAACAACTTGTTAAAGCTATCCCGACAATGATCCAAAAACCGGAAGTAGTCAAAAAATTTCCGATATTTTGAGGAAAAAAAACGTAAAAAGTAAAAAAAAAATGGCGATCTTGCGAAAAAAGTGATTACTACGCCAGATTTCACCGAATCAAAACAACTAAAGTGTCATTGGATAGTTCGAACAATGGACGATCTTATGACATCTAAATGGTAAAAATTCGCGGGTTAGGCAATATATAATGGAACGCTGAAAATCTATTATTTTCTTTTTTTGAGCCTATTCAGACGCTTTATTTCGAAAACTTCTCTTATTTCCTTTTTTAAACCTATGTTACTTAGATTCCTAACGGTGGTCTATGGCGTGAATCCAAATTTGAAAGCCTCAATATAGAATAAATGGTCCAAAAGGGCCACAATCTTTGAAAAAAGTCGAAAAATCGTTATATCTGTAAATCTGCTTCTAATGGTATAATGTCCAATGGATCTTTCTGAAACTTCTGGTACAGGAAGTTAAGTTCCCATACCACTTGTTAAATCTATCCCGATAATGATCCGTAAACAGGAAGTAGTCAAAAAAATATTCGATATTTTAAAAAAGGCAGTAAAAAAATCAGTGCTCTTGCAACAATCGGGATTTCACCGTCGGGTGTGACCGGATCAAATTTCCGCGAGAGCCTTTTTCTCCATGATCGAAAACAGATATCGATCTGGGGTTTAACTTTCTCTCGGGAAACTGGGTGGTGGTTACTCGAAAAAGTATTTTTGAAACTTCTGCGCAGACCGGGAGTGGCCGAATTTTGAACGGTAACAAAAAATCAAAAATCGGCCGTGTTTTCGCCAATTCTTTACCTATTTTAAAACAATTCACATTTTTGGAAACCCAGAATCTTTTCCGAGACATTCATCTATGGCTTTTGTCGTTCGAAATTTGAAAATACGTTGTTCAGGAGACAATTTTTGTAATTTTTCAAAATTTTCATTTTTGACCTACATTTTTGGATACATGAAGGCAATCCGATTCCAGTAATATAACTTTCATTTAGAGTTATCTCCCTGTATTTTTCGAATTTTTTCGAATTTTCTGCCCATTTTGTGAGCCCGAGTTTCGTTTTACGGCCGAATTGACGTTTCTGAAACTTATGGAACATGAAGTTATTGTCCAAAACCAACTGATAAAACTATTTCGACAAGAATCCTTAAACCGGAAGTGGTCGAAAAAATGTCCGATATTGTGAAGAAAACGCAAAAAATGGGTGCTTTTGGGAAAAACATGATTGCTCCACCCGATATCCACGGATTAAAGAAATTAAGGTATCGTTGGGTAGCCGGGGGATATTACTATCATATGATACCAATTTCACAGGAATCCTATAAAAAGGCAGCAAAATATGACATGCTGAATATCAGGTATTTTCTGATTTGGAGCGATTTTGGACGCCTGTATCTCGAAAACTGCTTTAAGGATTTTTTTAAAACTTTCCCTATCGGGAGTCCCTCTGGTAGTCTTGTGCATGAATCCATCAAATAAGACATTGAAATGTCTGGAATAGGTAAAATAACGTACTGAAAATCGAAAAAAGTTGAAAAATCGTGAAATTTTGGAAAATGCTCTATTACTTTATTATTTAAACAAATTTTTACAAAAATTTTACACATTCAGATAGCTGAGGTAATTACAATTCTAACGATGTATAATATGTATTGAAATATTTAAATTTAATTTTCGATATATTGACATTTTTGCATTTTTGGCAAAATAATAGCGCTCTTGCGAAAAACTTGATTTCTCCATCAGATGTTAGCAGACCAAAAGAACTGAAGTATCGCTGGATAGCCCCCATTAATGGACTATCATATGACATCTGAATGATACGATTTAGATGGCTAGAAAATAAATTATGGTACGCCGAAAATCTAGCATTTTCCGTTTTGGGGCATTTTGAGACGCCATTTTCTCAAAAACGAAAACTACGATTTTTCTTAAACTTCTTTTACTCAGAGTCCTATCGGTGGACTATGGCTTGAGTCCAAAAATAAAAGAATTGAAATAATATACGTGGTCCAAGAAGAGCCTGAATCTTGGAAAAAAGTTGAAAAATGCTTAAATTACTGAAAATGATCTTCTAATTTTCTTTCAATGGATTATTCTGAAACTTCTTGTACAGAAGGTAAGGTAACCAAACAACTTGTTAAAGCTATCCCGACAATGATCCAAAAACCGGAAGTAGTCAAAAAAATATCCGATATTTTGAAAAAACAATTTAAAAAGTAAAAAATGGTGATCTTGCGAAAAAAGTGATTACTGCGCCATATTTCACCGAATCAAAACAACTTAAGTGTCATTGGATAGTCCGAACACTGGACGATCTTATGACATCTCAGTGGTAAAAATTCGCTGGTTACGCAATATATTATGAGATGCTGAAAATCTAGTATTTTTCTTTCTGGAGCCTATTCAGACGCTTTTATCTCGAAAACTATTCGTATTTCCTTTCTTAAACTTCCGTTACTTACGAATCCTAACGGTTGTCTAGGGTGTGAATCCAAATATAAAAGCCTCAATATAGTATAAATTTGTCCAAAAAGGGTCAAAATCTATGAAAAAAAGTCGAAAAATCGTTATATTTGTATAAATCTAATGTACGTCTAATGGTATAAGGGAGGTAACACATTGGAATCAGACTACCAATTATTTGCTAATTATCGTTAGATATCTTCTAATTTTCCTTTCTTTTAAAAACTGTCCAGCGGATCTTTCTGAAACATATGGTACGGGAAGCTAAGTTCCCATACCACTTGCTAAATTTATTCCGACAATGATCCGTAAACCGGAAGTAGTCGAAAAAATATTCGATATTTTGAGAAAATATAGTAAAAAAATCGCGATTTCTTAGTCGGGTGTCACTGAATCAAAACAACTAAAGTATCGTTTGGTAGCAAGTTGAATGGGCTATTGTATGACACACTTCCTGTCTGATTCCTGAAAGCCGGTTCAGTGCTGCTTGCAGGTCTAGTTAGGCTTTCACCTTCGGTGAAAGACTATTGTTATTACTAAGATTAATATTATTATTATTATTATTTTTTTTATTGGAGGAAGCTAGATCTCAGCAACTATAAGAGATAGAGGTTTGAAATTTGATTTTTTGCCGGAAAAGTGGTGTGCAGCTACTGCTTAAAGCTATTTCGAAATTTGTGCGCATAGCGGAAATGCGTCAAATCTTTAACGTGCACGAAAATTGAAAATCGGCCATTTCTGAGCAGATAGCAGTTCAAAACTGTGGAAATTAGAAACTTTGTCGCTCTAATTTTTTTGGTGAAAAATGGAAAATTTTCAAATTTTGGGGAATTTTTAAATTTCAGTTATATTTTCGGATAGCAGACCTCAATCCGATTCCAACAATATAAGTTTTTTTTCTGAAATGTTGAGTTTGATTTTTCACTTTTTTTCGTATTTTGGTCAAATCGTAGAGTTCTTATTTTTTTAAACGGCTCCAACGATTTTTCTGAAACTTCAGGAATATGAAGTCGAAGGACCAGACCAGTCCATGAACTATAAATGAAAATCCCCTAATTACCGGAAGTAGTCAAGAAAGGTATCCAAACTTTGACAAAATTGTGAAAAATGGGCGTCTATGCGGAAAATGCGATGTATCAACAGTGTTCTTGTCGTTTAGTTAAAGTTGTATATCGTTTAATAGCCAATTGAATTGTCTATCAGATGGTACTTCAGCGACAAGTTTCTATCAAAAACTAAAAAAGTTATATGACCTTGAAAAGTAAGGTATTTTGCGATTTCGAGCAACTTTAGACGCATGTTTCTCGGAAACGCCCCCAACGATTTTTTTTAAAACTATCTCAATCGAGAGATAAATGGGTACTCTGTTGTGTGAAACCACTGTATCATTTTTTGAAATGTCAGGGGTAGCCGAAAAATGAGATCGAAAATCGAAAACGTCGTATTTTTACGATTTGGAGCATTTTTAGAGGTCTATTTCTCGAAAAGTCAACATACTTTTCAGTCAAGATCCGGTGTTATAAGCCCTTATCAGTTACATACAAGTGGTCTAATGGGTTTTTCTCCCCCCCCCCCTCCAATTATCACTTTTAATTATGTATATTTTTGATTCCCCCCCCCCCCCAGTTATTAAATTTTAATAACATATATTCTCTGAACTTTAACACCTTGAATCGTGATTACTATGTTAACTTAGTATATTATTATTAGCCTATATTAGATCCTTCAAACCCTTGGATCAGATTATTGTGTTATCTTAGTGCTATTATGCTTTGTTTTCATAACATTTTGTGAATGTGGTTTTATTTACAAGACCGTGTGTTTATAATGCTCTATCTGTTATATACTGTTTGTTTAATGTATGGTTTCCCCCTAATCATTTTTCTTTTTCAATATCAGGGTGGTTTTAAGGTTCATGTACAACTATATCCTTGTCATCACACGGTGCTTTTCAGGTCTTTGATGTTAAATATGTCTGTTAATTGGTTGAACTCTTCTAATGATTAGTAATAAGAATGGTTTCGCATTGTACATATATATAGACCCTCAAGTTTACTAAATGTCATTGTGCTTGATAACGATAAGAGAATACTTATCGAAACGTCGTGCTTGTGTATAATAAACCAGTGATTGTTGTCCCATATAACTGTATAGTTTTGTTAAGTTATATGACCTTGAAAAGTACGGTATTTTGCGATTTCGAGCAACTTTAGACGCGTGTTTCTCGGAAACGCCCCCAACGATTTTTTTAAAACTTTCTCAATCGAGAGATAAATGGGCACTCTGTTTTGTGAAACCACTGTATCATTTTTTGAAATGTCAGGGTTAGCCGAAAAATGAGATCGAAAATCGAAAACGTCGTATTTTTACGATTTGGAGCATTTTTAGAGGTCTATTTCTCGAAAAGTCAACATAGTATTTTTTTAGAACTTCTTCTACAGAGAGGCCTATCAGTAGTGTTATATATAAAACCATTGTACAACAGTTCCAAATTTCAGGAGTAGCAGAACAAAGGGATCGAAAATTGAACACGGCACCTTTCATTGTTAAGCGAAACATAAGAGGGGATACAATCTGTACGTTTTGTCAACGTATAGAGCCAATTCAAGAGTGCTTTTATCAGTGATGATATTTGAACTAAAATTATTTCAACTATGAGTGTTTTCTTCTATCCAAAATATGGGTATAGTGACATTGTAACAGAAATAGTTGATAGCTGTGTGTAATAATTAGTCTTTGAATTAATATTGTTGCTTCTTGGTCAAAATCATCTTATACCGGTAATCGTCTGGATAGAAATCGACGGCTCGCGCTGTTTATAAGAAAATCCAATTTGTTAAGCGGTTGCAGTAGTATCTGTATTTAATATCAAAACTGTATTAGTGACGTCAAATCTTTAACGTGCACTAAACCAGAAAATTGGCGATAATTCATTGAATATTCAATCAATTTTTGAACCAGTTACATGTTTGAGTGGCTGACATGAACGCGATTCCGAAGTCCCGTGTACACATTGGTGTGACCGTAAAAGATCCCTTGGCGGTTGGAATTCTATATGAAAGAAGACTAGCGCCGCTGTACGAGCATGTTTTGGGACTAACATACGGTTCATTATTTTTTATTTCAATAATTCGCTTGCGGGTAGGGGTCATTAGCAGTGGGAGGAAACCGGAGGACCCGGAGAAAAACCACGAGGTTGGACAGGCGACCCTACTCCTTGTCACGTACAACCGGGGAATCGAAACCCCGCCAGTTGACTCAATGACAGACCGTATGATACAGCGCAGTCCCAAAGGCTAGCCTACCGTGCAAATTCCAGCCAGCATAATGAATCTATATAAGAAACATTTATTCCTACTGGCGATTTACAAACAGTCCCCAAGGCTAGCCTACCGTGTAATTTCCAGCCAGCATAATGTATCTATATAAGAGACATTTATTCCTACTGGCGATTTACAAATTTTGCATGATGAAATTAAATTCATAAGAACAGAAACACGACTAATGCACAGTATCATATTGATTATAAAAGTACAATGTATATATTGGTTACACTATATATGTCACAAAACAACAATCATTAGATAATAATAATTATTTACTAATTATATAAATCATTTTAAGAGGTAGGAGTTATCCGTTGTTTAATTTAACAGTTATATAATTACTTTTCTCGGAAAAGCCGCCAATGATTTCTTTCAAACTTGCTCAATCGAGATTCTACTGGGTAGTGTATTGTGTGAAACCCTTGTACAATTTTTCTAATTGTCATGGGTAGCCCAAAAAACAGATCGAAAATTGAAAACAGCGGATTTTTACGAGTTGGAGCATGTTTAGGGGTCAATATCTGAGTTATGCTAGAGTGTGGGTTTTTTTTGGGGTGGGGGGGGGGGAGTGGTGGGGATAGTCTTTTGTCATATATCTGGCGATCGTGTGACGCCTTTGCGACCGTGAAAGCCTTCAGCATTGCGCGCAATTCTAGTTCTTCTTATTATTATTATTCTTTTGTTTTGAGTAGATCTCAGCAACTGCTTGTCGGATCGTTACGATTTCTTCGGTTTTACTGGAAAAGAGGGTTTGACTTAGAGGATAAAGCTATTTTGAACGTTCTGCGACAATGCGAAATGTCCGAAATCACCGAAGCTATCGTTTTTAGAAATATTGCAGTAATTTGAGCAATAATCATTGGATTTTAACTTTCGATACGCTACTTTTGATTTTTGATTTTCGGCAAATCTTCACAGATATTAGGCGCCAAATTTCGAAAATTTAAATTTTTACAAAAAACTTTTTTATTTATTAATATTTTTTAGTCGTGTTTTACACAAAATTAACGAGTCAACTGACTTGAGCAAAAATCTGATTTTTTTTTGTCTCAGTAATTTTCCTTGGCTGCCATTGGCTAATTCATTTTTTCAGTCCTAGATTAATTATTTATTGTTCGATTTGTATAAAACAAAGTTCATATGCTCCGTTGTCTCAATTGCCATTTTTTTTTGTTACCGATAGAGTTATCTGTCGGCGCCGGAAGTGGCGTAATTTTACCAAAAACTAAAATTTTGACAGTTGGGTACCACTTTTCGAAAGCAAATATTATTTTTTTCAAATCTGGTATAACTGAAAGGGCGCGCCCTTTAAAGGCGCACAAAATGTTGGGCCCAGTTTTTTTTAATTTCGATTCCGTTTTCGGGCTATTTCGATTAAAAGGTGAAAAAAAAGTGTAAAATTAAGCTATTTACAACCCATCCAGCGTTTTCATATTTTAAAATATTACTTCGTAACTTTCATAAACTCGTAGCAATAATCTATACGGAGAGAATGTATGTGAAAATTAATTTGTAATATGCGCAGTTGCCGAGAAATGGTCAATTTTGCATGAGTCAGTCTTTACGCTATTGTACCTGTAAAAGAGTCAATTATTATTGGATTTTCATAAAAGTGACACCATTTGATGCATAATGTCAATTGTGACTAGTTCAACTCAATTTAACATTTTCAATGTCACCGGAAATGACGAAATTTGGACAAAAACTGTATTTATAGCCTTCGAAACAAATGATTTATTCAAATGAGTCGTATTTAGTGTTTGTTTAAGATTTTGATATTTGATTCTAATCAACTAAAAGAATGAACCCATACGATCATATAGATATCACAAAATGGTTTCTAACTTGTTCAGTTGCGGAGAAATAGGCAATTTTCAACTGGTCACTTTTCAAGGTTTTTTGTCCACAAAAGTGTCAATTATTATTCGATTTTCATGAAATTTTGACTGTGTGATACCTAATGCCATTTACGATTTCATACAAGTAATTTAAGATTTTCATTATCACCGGAAGTAACGTCATTTTGGCAAAAACTGTATTTTTAGCCTTCAAAACTGATATTTTATTTAAATGAGTCTGATTTGTAATGTTATTAAAATTATGATATTTGATTCCAATCAGCAAATAGATTGAACCCATACGATCACACAGATACCAGAAAATGGTTTCTAACTTGTACGGTTGCAGAGAAATAGACGATTTTCTACAAGTCACTTTTCAAGGTTTCTGGTCTATAAAAGTGGCAATTATTATTCGATTTACATAAAATTTTCACCATGTGATGCCTTATGTCATTTCTAATTTCATAAAACTAATTGAACATTTTCATTATCACCGGAAGTACTGTACACTTACATGTAACAAATGTATAAAATGAATTGATATTGTTGGATTTGGTTGATTCGGCGTCCATTTTATTTGATGTGTGCAATGCTTATGTGGAAACCTGTTTAATGGTTTCATTGGTACCGGAAGTGACATGTTTAGGGTAACGTGGCACCGGTGAAACCCGTCATTACTTCATCGCAGTTCTAGTTATTATTATTATTATTATTATCATCGCAGTTCTAGTTATTATTATTATTATTTATTTTTTTTTTTTGTGTACTTTCTGCAAATCGGATTTCTCAGACAGAATCTAACCATAGGATCTTTCTGAAACTTTGACCTACATGTACCCCCCCCCCCCCCAAAAAAAAATAATAAAATGGGTGGCAGCTTTTGATTAAATATATTTTCAAAACGTTTTACGAATCCGAAATCACTGAATTTTACGAAGAAATTGACCTACATACCAATAACTCTGTGACTATGTGACCTATTTTACTAATTCTTTTTTCTTTGATTACCTTGAAATATTTACTTCAAATCCGCTATTTCCGATTTTCGAATTTCGAAAATAACGTCATTGACATTTCGTCCCGGAAGTAAAACAGAATTGACAACTTCTTTAATATTGGTACGATTTTCATGAAATTTGGAATGTATGTAGATCTCATTGACCCAACTTAAACGATACCATTAAAAATGCCCTTTTCCAAAAAATCGACTAAATATAGGTCAGATTGCCTTGAATATTTTTTTCTGTACTAGCTACGACACTTCTGATTTGTTCACAGAAAATGGAGTTTGTAGCCCATTCAGGAAGTGCCACCATCTTACTTACAGACAAGGGAATTATATTTTCTGAATCCTTCAAAGAAAGCCCATAAATTGTAAGAATTAAAATTTTGATTTCTGGCAAATGATGGACGCCATTTTGAATTGAAAATGAAAAATAGTGAAAAATCCACATTAATGGGCTTAAAAACATACACAATTGGTCGTGGCTTAAAGAATCTGTCTCCTATTACCGAAATTAATACATTTCAGGATAGCCTGGCTCATGGTCGAATGTTTGGTATTTGAATATTTCAAAAAATTCGAATTTTGCCTTTGATGTTTTCCGTGCCGACAAGGTTGTTTTCGAGTGTAGGACCCGACCCATGGGGGGCGAGCGGTGGCCATTTTCCCGGGGGTACATAAAGTAAAACAAAAAATAGAGATGGAACTAGGTGTTCGATTTTAATTTGGAGACAATTTTTGGATGCGCCGAGGTCGGAAATGGGGAGGGGTAGCCGAAGTTTCGAAGAGATAGGTCCATTTTGTAAAAAAGATCCCTTCATAACAACATAATTAGCTGCTTTTGACTTCGCGCATGCGCAACGCTGAAACCAAAGGTACCATGACTACCAAATTGAAAATTTCAAGATGATACCTGCATTTCTTCAAGTCGTTTGTTCATGGCACGGCTCCAGGTCAGCTGGCGTTCTCATTTTCTCTAAGTCCAGATACAGCTTCCGTAAGGAGAAAAAGGGGGAATTTCGCCACGACACCGGAACGGATTGTCCGAGAACCATGAAATTTGGACACAGTACGCCTAATACCACCCCGAATTCTGTACTTTACTCCCATTTTGATCCAATTAAAAAAAAAAAAAAGTTTTAGCAAAAAAAAAAACAGTTTTCGGAATTTAATATTAGTTTTAATTAATTTTGAAATTGCAAATGCAAAGGGATTTTATCGCCTCTTCCGTATGTGATAGGTATTAGTACTATACGCATTATCCTTAAAAGACAATTTTTTAAAATGACTGGAAGTGGAACGATGTTTGCGACACTAAAATCCGAAATAGCCTATTTTGACCTTTTTTGACTGCTGAGACATCCTTCCGGTGGTCAAAATCTCTGGAATTTCTAGCGGTTGGCTGCCCCGCGATGATATTTATCACATATTAAAATGAGAAAATGCTCAGATATCAAGAACAATAAAAAAATCGATAAAATACGGCAATTTTTTAAACCAAAAAAAACATTGATGGGTGGAGGTGGGCTTCGAATTTATTTTCAACGTTCTCGGAATTCCACACTCTTCTATTTTTAATATGTGATAGCTAGAATTCCAAGGTACATTCTGTGTAAATTTGAAGGTAATCGGACCACAGGAATGATGCCTGTGCATTGAAAATCAACCCCAGTCGCAAAACTTCATGAATGCTTGTTCATGTATTATGGCCGCCATCTTAGGTCCACCCGACCTCACGGATCCACCCGACCACACCAAACCACTCCGAAATTCACCCAAAATCCACTGCAACTTCTTTTGACTTCGCGCATGCGCCACACTGGAATCAAAGGTACCATGACTACCAAATTCCGGCTAGGAACTTTTCACGTTGGTACCTGGGTGCCCTGAAAATTTCAAGGCGATACCTGCATTCGTTCAGGTCGTTTGTTCTTGACACGGTTCCTGCCGTTCGTCAATTTACGGATTCTGTAAGGGGAAAAAATTGGAATTTCGCTACGACACCGGCACCAATTCTCCGAAAACCATGAAATTTGGACACAGTACGCCCATTACCATCCCGGACTCTGTGCTTTACTCCCATTTTGATCCGCTTAAAAATAAAAGAGTTTTAGCAACAAAAAAAAAAACATTTTCGGAATTTAAATTTGGTTTTAATTAATTTTGAAATTGCAAATGCAAAGGGATCTTATCGCCCCTTCCGTATGTGATAGGTGTTAGTACTATACACATTATCGTTACAAGACAATTTTTTAAAATGACCGCAACACTAAAAACCGAAATCTCCTATTTTGACCTTTTTTGACTGCTGAGGCATCCTTCCGATGGTCAAAATCTCTGGAATTTCCAGCGGTTGGCTGCGCCGCGATAATATTTATCACATATTAAAAGGAGAAAAATTTCGCGATATTATACTTACTGACATGGGAGTTACATTTTCTTAATCCTTGAAGGAATGCCTAAAAAACGTTTAGAACAGAATTTTGATTTCGGTCAACTGATGGTCTCCATTTGGAATTGAATATGAAGAACAGTGAAAAATCCACTTAAACAAACGTGAAAATACACACAATAGGCCGTAATATGTTCAATGCCTCCCTTATTTCTGAAATTAATGCATTTCAGGATAGCTCGGGATCAAGATCGATTTTTTCGTGTTTGAAAATTTTCATAATTTCGTATTTCGCCTTTGACCTTTTACGTGCCGACAAGAGAGAGAGAGAGAAGTGGGGTTTAACGTCCACTCGACAAAAACTAGGTCATTTCGGGATTAACATATGGTTTAATTTTATTTCAATATTTCGCTTGCGCGTAGGGGTCTTTAGCAGTGGGAGGAAACCGGAGGACCCGGAGAAAACCCAATAGGTTGGACAGGCGACAAAGTTGTTTGCAGGACAATTTATGCCTTTAATTTTCAAAATTTACAAATTTAACCTAAATATTCAAACAGCTAAGGTCAATCTGATTCAAAAAATATTAGTGCCGTTCAAAGTTATTTCATTTATTTTTATGCGCCCACATTTTCATGTGGACGTATATTGTCGTCGCCCCTGTCCGCCCGTCCGTCAATAATTTGTTTGGCTTTTGTTTTCCATTTTGGCTTTGATGTAAATATCAACATTATTCAGAGGATACTCAATGGCAGACTCGAGAATCGTCGCATCTCGGCACGTTGGTCGTTCTCACTTTTTCGACCCATTGTGATAAGAGAATTTTAAACAATAATATCCCTGATGCATTCCTTACTTTGCATGCCGTATGAAGAAGCAACGTTAAACGGAATTCAGCTATCAATAAAATTCTATTCGAAAAGAACATTATTGGCCATTTTGTTTATTTCCATTTAAGGCCTATAGATTATTTTTTTAAAGATGATATGAGATATCAAACAATCAACACTTGGATTAATTATTCGGAGTAAATAATGAGTTGTCAACGGCTTTATCATTGACCCGTGACAGTTGATTAGTAATAGTATTACTCAATTACACACACCCGCTTGTCGATTAATTTACATCATCAGCCACGTGGTTTCGATTAACACTCAACGGCAATCTGTACGATCAGAATTAATTTTTTGTTTCTGCCACTTATCAGAGTGCATCGCATGTAGGTACCCAAAAACATTGCCAAAACCAATAATTTATCGATAATGTCTTGCACGCGGTGTCCGGGCCAATCAGCAATGGAGTTGTGTGGACAGCATGGCAACAGGCGGAGTTTATTTATATTTTTTTTTTTGGGGGGGGGGGTAAAACTCGATTGTATCCGTGAAATTGTATATCGTTTAATAGCCAATTGAATTGTCTATCAGATGGTACTTCAGCGACAAGTTTCTATCAAAAACTAAAAAAGTTATATGACCTTGAAAAGTAAGGTATTTTGCGATTTCGAGCAACTTTAGACCCATGTTTCTCGGAAACGCCCCCAACGATTTTTTTTAAAACTATCTCAATCGAGAGATAAATGGGTACTCTGTTGTGTGAAACCACTGTATCATTTTTTGAAATGTCAGGGGTAGCCGAAAAATGAGATCGAAAATCGAAAACGTCGTATTTTTACGATTTGGAGCATTTTTAGAGGTCTATTTCTCGAAAAGTCAACATACTTTTCAGTCAAGATCCGGTGTTATAAGCCCTTATTAGTTACATACAAGTGGTCTAATGGGTTTTTCTCCCCCCCCTCCAATTATCTCTTTTAATTATGTATATTTTTGATTCCCCCCCCCCCCAGTTATTAAATTTTAATAACATATATTCTCTGAACTTTAACACCTTGAATCGTGATTACTATGTTAACTTAGTATATTATTATTAGCCTATATTAGATCCTTCAAACCCTTGGATCAGATTATTGTGTTATCTTAGTGCTATTATGCTTTGTTTTCATAACATTTTGTGAATGTGGTTTTATTTACAAGACCGTGTGTTTATAATGCTCTATCTGTTATATACTGTTTGTTTAATGTATGGTTTCCCCCTAATCATTTTTCTTTTTCAATATCAGGGTGGTTTTAAGGTTCATGTACAACTATATCCTTGTCATCACACGGTGCTTTTCAGGTCTTTGATGTTAAATATGTCTGTTAATTGGTTGAACTCTTCTAATGATTAGTAATAAGAATGGTTTCGCATTGTACATATATATAGACCCTCAAGTTTACTAAATGTCATTGTGCTTGATAACGATAAGAGAATACTTATCGAAACGTCGTGCTTGTGTATAATAAACCAGTGATTGTTGTCCCATATAACTGTATAGTTTTGTTAAGTTATATGACCTTGAAAAGTACGGTATTTTGCGATTTCGAGCAACTTTAGACGCGTGTTTCTCGGAAACGCCCCCAACGATTTTTTTAAAACTTTCTCAATCGAGAGATAAATGGGCACTCTGTTTTGTGAAACCACTGTATCATTTTTTGAAATGTCAGGGTTAGCCGAAAAATGAGATCGAAAATCGAAAACGTCGTATTTTTACGATTTGGAGCATTTTTAGAGGTCTATTTCTCGAAAAGTCAACATAGTATTTTTTTAGAACTTCTTCTACAGAGAGGCCTATCAGTAGTGTTATATATAAAACCATTGTACAACAGTTCCAAATTTCAGGAGTAGCAGAACAAAGGGATCGAAAATTGAACACGGCACCTTTCATTGTTAAGCGAAACATAAGAGGGGATACAATCTGTACGTTTTGTCAACGTATAGAGCCAATTCAAGAGTGCTTTTATCAGTGATGATATTTGAACTAAAATTATTTCAACTATGAGTGTTTTCTTCTATCCAAAATATGGGTATAGTGACATTGTAACAGAAATAGTTGATAGCTGTGTGTAATAATTAGTCTTTGAATTAATATTGTTGCTTCTTGGTCAAAATCATCTTATACCGGTAATCGTCTGGATAGAAATCGACGGCTCGCGCTGTTTATAAGAAAATCCAATTTGTTAAGCGGTTGCAGTAGTATCTGTATTTAATATCAAAACTGTATTAGTGACGTCAAATCTTTAACGTGCACTAAACCAGAAAATTGGCGATAATTCATTGAATATTCAATCAATTTTTGAACCAGTTACATGTTTGAGTGGCTGACATGAACGCGATTCCGAAGTCCCGTGTACACATTGGTGTGACCGTAAAAGATCCCTTGGCGGTTGGAATTCTATATGAAAGAAGACTAGCGCCGCTGTACGAGCATGTTTTGGGACTAACATACGGTTCATTATTTTTTATTTCAATAATTCGCTTGCGGGTAGGGGTCATTAGCAGTGGGAGGAAACCGGAGGACCCGGAGAAAAACCACGAGGTTGGACAGGCGACCCTACTCCTTGTCACGTACAACCGGGGAATCGAAACCCCGCCAGTTGACTCAATGACAGACCGTATGATACAGCGCAGTCCCAAAGGCTAGCCTACCGTGCAAATTCCAGCCAGCATAATGAATCTATATAAGAAACATTTATTCCTACTGGCGATTTACAAACAGTCCCCAAGGCTAGCCTACCGTGTAATTTCCAGCCAGCATAATGTATCTATATAAGAGACATTTATTCCTACTGGCGATTTACAAATTTTGCATGATGAAATTAAATTCATAAGAACAGAAACACGACTAATGCACAGTATCATATTGATTATAAAAGTACAATGTATATATTGGTTACACTATATATGTCACAAAACAACAATCATTAGATAATAATAATTATTTACTAATTATATAAATCATTTTAAGAGGTAGGAGTTATCCGTTGTTTAATTTAACAGTTATATAATTACTTTTCTCGGAAAAGCCGCCAATGATTTCTTTCAAACTTGCTCAATCGAGATTCTACTGGGTAGTGTATTGTGTGAAACCCTTGTACAATTTTTCTAATTGTCATGGGTAGCCCAAAAAACAGATCGAAAATTGAAAACAGCGGATTTTTACGAGTTGGAGCATGTTTAGGGGTCAATATCTGAGTTATGCTAGAGTGTGGGTTTTTTTTGGGGTGGGGGGGGGGGGGAGTGGTGGGGATAGTCTTTTGTCATATATCTGGCGATCGTGTGACGCCTTTGCGACCGTGAAAGCCTTCAGCATTGCGCGCAATTCTAGTTCTTCTTATTATTATTATTCTTTTGTTTTGAGTAGATCTCAGCAACTGCTTGTCGGATCGTTACGATTTCTTCGGTTTTACTGGAAAAGAGGGTTTGACTTAGAGGATAAAGCTATTTTGAACGTTCTGCGACAATGCGAAATGTCCGAAATCACCGAAGCTATCGTTTTTAGAAATATTGCAGTAATTTGAGCAATAATCATTGGATTTTAACTTTCGATACGCTACTTTTGATTTTTGATTTTCGGCAAATCTTCACAGATATTAGGCGCCAAATTTCGAAAATTTAAATTTTTACAAAAAACTTTTTTATTTATTAATATTTTTTAGTCGTGTTTTACACAAAATTAACGAGTCAACTGACTTGAGCAAAAATCTGATTTTTTTTTGTCTCAGTAATTTTCCTTGGCTGCCATTGGCTAATTCATTTTTTCAGTCCTAGATTAATTATTTATTGTTCGATTTGTATAAAACAAAGTTCATATGCTCCGTTGTCTCAATTGCCATTTTTTTTTGTTACCGATAGAGTTATCTGTCGGCGCCGGAAGTGGCGTAATTTTACCAAAAACTAAAATTTTGACAGTTGGGTACCACTTTTCGAAAGCAAATATTATTTTTTTCAAATCTGGTATAACTGAAAGGGCGCGCCCTTTAAAGGCGCACAAAATGTTGGGCCCAGTTTTTTTTAATTTCGATTCCGTTTTCGGGCTATTTCGATTAAAAGGTGAAAAAAAAGTGTAAAATTAAGCTATTTACAACCCATCCAGCGTTTTCATATTTTAAAATATTACTTCGTAACTTTCATAAACTCGTAGCAATAATCTATACGGAGAGAATGTATGTGAAAATTAATTTGTAATATGCGCAGTTGCCGAGAAATGGTCAATTTTGCATGAGTCAGTCTTTACGCTATTGTACCTGTAAAAGAGTCAATTATTATTGGATTTTCATAAAAGTGACACCATTTGATGCATAATGTCAATTGTGACTAGTTCAACTCAATTTAACATTTTCAATGTCACCGGAAATGACGAAATTTGGACAAAAACTGTATTTATAGGCTTCGAAACAAATGATTTATTCAAATGAGTCGTATTTAGTGTTTGTTTAAGATTTTGATATTTGATTCTAATCAACTAAAAGAATGAACCCATACGATCATATAGATATCACAAAATGGTTTCTAACTTGTTCAGTTGCGGAGAAATAGGCAATTTTCAACTGGTCACTTTTCAAGGTTTTTTGTCCACAAAAGTGTCAATTATTATTCGATTTTCATGAAATTTTGACTGTGTGATACCTAATGCCATTTACGATTTCATACAAGTAATTTAAGATTTTCATTATCACCGGAAGTAACGTCATTTTGGCAAAAACTGTATTTTTAGCCTTCAAAACTGATATTTTATTTAAATGAGTCTGATTTGTAATGTTATTAAAATTATGATATTTGATTCCAATCAGCAAATAGATTGAACCCATACGATCACACAGATACCAGAAAATGGTTTCTAACTTGTACGGTTGCAGAGAAATAGACGATTTTCTACAAGTCACTTTTCAAGGTTTCTGGTCTATAAAAGTGGCAATTATTATTCGATTTACATAAAATTTTCACCATGTGATGCCTTATGTCATTTCTAATTTCATAAAACTAATTGAACATTTTCATTATCACCGGAAGTACTGTACACTTACATGTAACAAATGTATAAAATGAATTGATATTGTTGGATTTGGTTGATTCGGCGTCCATTTTATTTGATGTGTGCAATGCTTATGTGGAAACCTGTTTAATGGTTTCATTGGTACCGGAAGTGACATGTTTAGGGTAACGTGGCACCGGTGAAACCCGTCATTACTTCATCGCAGTTCTAGTTATTATTATTATTATTATTATCATCGCAGTTCTAGTTATTATTATTATTATTTATTTTTTTTTTTTGTGTACTTTCTGCAAATCGGATTTCTCAGACAGAATCTAACCATAGGATCTTTCTGAAACTTTGACCTACATGTACCCCCTCCCCCCAAAAAAAAAAAAATAAAATGGGTGGCAGCTTTTGATTAAATATATTTTCAAAACGTTTTACGAATCCGAAATCACTGAATTTTACGAAGAAATTGACCTACATACCAATAACTCTGTGACTATGTGACCTATTTTACTAATTCTTTTTTCTTTGATTACCTTGAAATATTTACTTCAAATCCGCTATTTCCGATTTTCGAATTTCGAAAATAACGTCATTGACATTTCGTCCCGGAAGTAAAACAGAATTGACAACTTCTTTAATATTGGTACGATTTTCATGAAATTTGGAATGTATGTAGATCTCATTGACCCAACTTAAACGATACCATTAAAAATGCCCTTTTCCAAAAAATCGACTAAATATAGGTCAGATTGCCTTGAATATTTTTTTCTGTACTAGCTACGACACTTCTGATTTGTTCACAGAAAATGGAGTTTGTAGCCCATTCAGGAAGTGCCACCATCTTACTTACAGACAAGGGAATTATATTTTCTGAATCCTTCAAAGAAAGCCCATAAATTGTAAGAATTAAAATTTTGATTTCTGGCAAATGATGGACGCCATTTTGAATTGAAAATGAAAAATAGTGAAAAATCCACATTAATGGGCTTAAAAACATACACAATTGGTCGTGGCTTAAAGAATCTGTCTCCTATTACCGAAATTAATACATTTCAGGATAGCCTGGCTCATGGTCGAATGTTTGGTATTTGAATATTTCAAAAAATTCGAATTTTGCCTTTGATGTTTTCCGTGCCGACAAGGTTGTTTTCGAGTGTAGGCCCGCGCATGCGCGTCACAACCCTACTATCGTGCACACCAACTTGAAACTCACCTGGTATCTGGCTTATGGTCCCAAACACAATTCCAAACAAAAAATTTTAGGACCCGACCCATGGGGGGCGAGCGGTGGCCATTTTCCCGGGGGTACATAATTTTAGGACCCGACCCATGGGGGGCGAGCGGTGGCCATTTTCCCGGGGGTACATAAAGTAAAACAAAAAATAGAGATGGAACTAGGTGTTCGATTTTAATTTGGAGACAATTTTTGGATGCGCCGAGGTCGGAAATGGGGAGGGGTAGCCGAAGTTTCGAAGAGATAGGTCCATTTTGTAAAAAAGATCCCTTCATAACAACATAATTAGCTGCTTTTGACTTCGCGCATGCGCAACGCTGAAACCAAAGGTACCATGACTACCAAATTGAAAATTTCAAGATGATACCTGCATTTCTTCAAGTCGTTTGTTCATGGCACGGCTCCAGGTCAGCTGGCGTTCTCATTTTCTCTAAGTCCAGATACAGCTTCCGTAAGGAGAAAAAGGGGGAATTTCGCCACGACACCGGAACGGATTGTCCGAGAACCATGAAATTTGGACACAGTACGCCTAATACCACCCCGAATTCTGTACTTTACTCCCATTTTGATCCAATTAAAAAAAAAAAAAAGTTTTAGCAAAAAAAAAAACAGTTTTCGGAATTTAATATTAGTTTTAATTAATTTTGAAATTGCAAATGCAAAGGGATTTTATCGCCTCTTCCGTATGTGATAGGTATTAGTACTATACGCATTATCCTTAAAAGACAATTTTTTAAAATGACTGGAAGTGGAACGATGTTTGCGACACTAAAATCCGAAATAGCCTATTTTGACCTTTTTTGACTGCTGAGACATCCTTCCGGTGGTCAAAATCTCTGGAATTTCTAGCGGTTGGCTGCCCCGCGATGATATTTATCACATATTAAAATGAGAAAATGCTCAGATATCAAGAACAATAAAAAAATCGATAAAATACGGCAATTTTTTAAACAAAAAAAAACATTGATGGGTGGAGGTGGGCTTCGAATTTATTTTCAACGTTCTCGGAATTCCACACTCTTCTATTTTTAATATGTGATAGCTAGAATTCCAAGGTACATTCTGTGTAAATTTGAAGGTAATCGGACCACAGGAATGATGCCTGTGCATTGAAAATCAACCCCAGTCGCAAAACTTCATGAATGCTTGTTCATGTATTATGGCCGCCATCTTAGGTCCACCCGACCTCACGGATCCACCCGACCACACCAAACCACTCCGAAATTCACCCAAAATCCACTGCAACTTCTTTTGACTTCGCGCATGCGCCACACTGGAATCAAAGGTACCATGACTACCAAATTCCGGCTAGGAACTTTTCACGTTGGTACCTGGGTGCCCTGAAAATTTCAAGGCGATACCTGCATTCGTTCAGGTCGTTTGTTCTTGACACGGTTCCTGCCGTTCGTCAATTTACGGATTCTGTAAGGGGAAAAAATTGGAATTTCGCTACGACACCGGCACCAATTCTCCGAAAACCATGAAATTTGGACACAGTACGCCCATTACCATCCCGGACTCTGTGCTTTACTCCCATTTTGATCCGCTTAAAAATAAAAGAGTTTTAGCAACAAAAAAAAAAACATTTTCGGAATTTAAATTTGGTTTTAATTAATTTTGAAATTGCAAATGCAAAGGGATCTTATCGCCCCTTCCGTATGTGATAGGTGTTAGTACTATACACATTATCGTTACAAGACAATTTTTTAAAATGACCGCAACACTAAAAACCGAAATCTCCTATTTTGACCTTTTTTGACTGCTGAGGCATCCTTCCGATGGTCAAAATCTCTGGAATTTCCAGCGGTTGGCTGCGCCGCGATAATATTTATCACATATTAAAAGGAGAAAAATTTCGCGATATTATACTTACTGACATGGGAGTTACATTTTCTTAATCCTTGAAGGAATGCCTAAAAAACGTTTAGAACAGAATTTTGATTTCGGTCAACTGATGGTCTCCATTTGGAATTGAATATGAAGAACAGTGAAAAATCCACTTAAACAAACGTGAAAATACACACAATAGGCCGTAATATGTTCAATGCCTCCCTTATTTCTGAAATTAATGCATTTCAGGATAGCTCGGGATCAAGATCGATTTTTTCGTGTTTGAAAATTTTCATAATTTCGTATTTCGCCTTTGACCTTTTACGTGCCGACAAGAGAGAGAGAGAGAAGTGGGGTTTAACGTCCACTCGACAAAAACTAGGTCATTTCGGGATTAACATATGGTTTAATTTTATTTCAATATTTCGCTTGCGCGTAGGGGTCTTTAGCAGTGGGAGGAAACCGGAGGACCCGGAGAAAACCCAATAGGTTGGACAGGCGACAAAGTTGTTTGCAGGACAATTTATGCCTTTAATTTTCAAAATTTACAAATTTAACCTAAATATTCAAACAGCTAAGGTCAATCTGATTCAAAAAATATTAGTGCCGTTCAAAGTTATTTCATTTATTTTTATGCGCCCACATTTTCATGTGGACGTATATTGTCGTCGCCCCTGTCCGCCCGTCCGTCCATAATTTGTTTGGCTTTTGTTTTCCATTTTGGCTTTGATGTAAATATCAACATTATTCAGAGGATACTCAATGGCAGACTCGAGAATCGTCGCATCTCGGCACGTTGGTCGTTCTCACTTTTTCGACCCATTGTGATAAGAGAATTTTAAACAATAATATCCCTGATGCATTCCTTACTTTGCATGCCGTATGAAGAAGCAACGTTAAACGGAATTCAGCTATCAATAAAATTCTATTCGAAAAGAACATTATTGGCCATTTTGTTTATTTCCATTTAAGGCCTATAGATTATTTTTTTAAAGATGATATGAGATATCAAACAATCAACACTTGGATTAATTATTCGGAGTAAATAATGAGTTGTCAACGGCTTTATCATTGACCCGTGACAGTTGATTAGTAATAGTATTACTCAATTACACACACCCGCTTGTCGATTAATTTACATCATCAGCCACGTGGTTTCGATTAACACTCAACGGCAATCTGTACGATCAGAATTAATTTTTTGTTTCTGCCACTTATCAGAGTGCATCGCATGTAGGTACCCAAAAACATTGCCAAAACCAATAATTTATCGATAATGTCTTGCACGCGGTGTCCGGGCCAATCAGCAATGGAGTTGTGTGGACAGCATGGCAACAGGCGGAGTTTATTTATATTTTTTTTTGGGGGGGGGGGGTAAAACTCGATTGTATCCGTGAAATGAAATGAAATGAAATGGGGTTTAACGTCGATTGTATCCGTTCAAAATCAATTCATCGACAATATTTTGATCATATTTATAAACTAGAGATGCTCATCCGCTTTACAACGATGCCAATTGTTATGCAAGAGGAATGACAGGTCGTCCCACTGAGCGAAGAAAAATAACTAATTTCGCCGAGAATTTTGAGAAATAGGACAGATTTAAGAATACGGTACTCTTACAAAACGTTCAAATACAGGTGTTTAAAATGTTTTATTGCTATTTTGATCTTCTGTGTCGATAGATAGTATATTTATAGACTCATTTTTGTGAAAATCTCAATTTCGTTCAAAATCAATATTTTCACTTATTTTGTCTTTATCTCATTATTGATTCTCCCCTATTGCGACTCATTTAGATGCGTCCGGTTACAAATTACGTTTATCAGGTGAAAGATTTTTTAGCCATTCATCAGATTTATTCATTTTATATAAAATGGAAGCTTGGTTGCCAAAAATATTAGACGAGGGCGCGATCGAGATGACTGAACACGGTTTCTGGTAATTTATTGTGAGGCATGGCAGAACTCGAACACGAAAGATTAAAGTCATCTCGATACTCAAGTAAACGTTTTGCAATGTACTTTCTGACCAAATTATGGCATTCTGAAGTGTATCTTTGATTTTCGACATCATACAAAATTACTTCTTCCCCACGAGGTTGGGACCATTTTTTTTATTTGTCAAAACTTTATTATTATTAGCCTTCGCGCGAATCAATTCTTTTGAGGTCTTCCTTAGTCGATTTTTTAAACGCAAAATTGTTTATGTATACCTATTGATCCTTCTTAATAAATGCCAACGCCACGTTTTTAAACTATCCCGAAATTAAAAACACTTATATGGATATACTACTTCTGAATTTATTAACATGCTACGTTTCGATACACATACAGATATCGTTATCAAGCAAATAATGATGTATAACAAAATGTGGTGCAATATATAGTTAACAATTTGAAACCATGTTACAGATTAATCATTAATTAAGAATAAACAAGATGAGAGAAGTAATAATATGGATAAACAATTACATGGGAAACCATGTGGTGTTTACTTGAAAAACCGTATCTGAAACTTCTGCGCAGACCGTAAGTGGCCGAATTTTGAACTGTGGCCGGAAATTAAAAAACGGCTGTAGTTTCATCAGTTCTTTACCTATTTTCAAATAAATGACAGTTTTGGAAACCCTGAACCTTTTCGGAGACAATGGCTATCTCACATTTTTAAATTTCGAACATTCATCTATGGCTTTTGTCGTTCGAAATTTGAAAATGCGTTGTTTACGGGACAATTTTGTTATTCTGCAACATTTTCAAATTTGACCTACATTTTTGGATACATGAAGTCTATCCGATTCCAGCATTATAAGTTTCATTCAGAGTTATCGCCCTTTATTTTTCGAATTTTCTGCCCATTTTATACCACTTAAAGATAAATAACACAGTGGTTTTACAAAGAATTTTTGTTATACGCCCACATTTTCATGTGGACGTATTATGCCGTCGACCCTGTCCGTCCGGACACAATTGTTTGTGGACTCTCTACAGGTCACAATTCTTATCCGATTTTGACGAAACTTGAAATATAGGTTTATCCCCAAAAGATATTGGCATGTATCGGATCGAAACTTCATGGATTATGGCCCCTGATTGTACGAAAAATCACGTTTTTAGCTTGTGGACCCTTTAGAGGTCACAATTTTTATCCGATTTTTTTGAAACTTGAAATGTAAGTTTATAACCCAAAAATCTCAGTTCCTTTCGATATTCGCGCATATCGGACCGTAACTTCCTGAATTATGGCCCCTGATTATACGAAAAATCGCGTTTTTAGCTTGTGGACCCTATAGAGGTCATAATTTTTATCCGATTTAAAAAACCGTATTATTATATCACCATTACACTCTAAGGAAGGTTGAGTTCGAATTTCGTGAAAATCGGCCCAAAACTGACAGACAAAATGGCCGCCCTTCGTTCTCAAATAGCGTAAAAAATATGGTATATCAAGGTTGTGGACCCAATAGAGGTCACAATTTTTATCCGATTTTGTTGAAACTTGAAATGTAAGTTTATAACCTAAAGATCTCGGTTCCTTTCGATATTTGCGCATATCGGACCGTAACTTTCTGAATTATGGCCCCTGATTGTACGAAAAATCGCGTTTTTAGCTTGTGGACCCTAAAGAGGTCATAATTTTTATCCGATTTAAGAAAACTGTATTATTATATCACCGTTACACCCTAAGGATGACTGAGTTCGAATTTCGTGAAAATCGGCCCAAAATTGGCAGACAAAATGGCCGCCGTTCGTTCTCAAATAGCGTAAGAATATGGTATATCAAGGTTGTGGACCCTATAGAGGTCACAATTTTTATCCGATTTTGGTGAAACCTGAAATGTAAGTTTATAACCCAAAGATCTCGGATCCTTTCGATATTCACGCATATCGGACCGTAACTTCCTGAATTATGGCCCCTGATTGTATGAAAAATCGAGCTTTTAGTTTGTGGACCCTATAGATGTCATAATTTTTATCCGATTTAAAAAAAACTTATTATTATATCACCGTTACACCCTAAGGACGACTGAGATCGAATTTCGTGAATATCGGCCCAAAATTGACAGACAAAATGGCTGCCGTTCGTTCTCAAATAGCGTAAAAATATGGTATATCAAGGTTGTGGACCCTATAGAGGTCACAATTTTTATCCGATTTTGTTGAAACTTGAAATATAAGTTTATAACACATATCGAATTGTAATTTCCTGAATTATGGCCCTTGATTGTAGGAAAAATCACTTTCTTGTTAGCTTGTTCTCTATCCATCTCTCGAAAATGTGGGCGTATCCTGCCGGGCAGCAGCTGGTTGCAATTATTGTAACGTAGATATCACTCTTACCAAGAAAATATATAATTTCTTCATTGTTATTTAATGTTCATGTGTTGTTGAGTAATGACGATTTGACACAGTAGTATACCATGTTTGTGTTACACACACCACATTCCCCCCACAAAATTTTTGTATTTTGGGGGGCAATATGCCAATATATTAATACTAATAATATTGTGTACTTTTCTGTTGTAGGTAATAGTGTTGAAATGAAGTCGTATGAGCCAACACCCACTGGTTTAATAGAGTCGTTTATTGATAGATTTCCTTCTAATGATATTGATGATTGCTTATACTCATTGTGGGCTAAAGATCGTTCTTATTTCGAGACCATTTATTAAATCGTGCCTTCATTTATCATTATTAGGCTAACAGCTCTTCTGGTTGTTATACAATGTATGTGTTTTTGTGTGTGTGATGACAATTACTGGTACATAAAAAATTCATAATTTCTGTCAAAATTAATATTAATTTTATATGCCAAAACGGAAATGTGGTCATATATTTGGGTTATAAACATGCATTTCAAGTTCCATCAAAATCAAATGGAAATTGTGACCTCCAGAGGGTTCACAACCCTGATACACAATATTTTGACACTATTTGCGAACGAGGAGTGGCCATTTTGTCCGCCAATTTCGGTCCGATTTTTACGAAATTGGAACTCAACAATCCTTAGGGTGTAACGGTAATATATCAAACTTCTTTTTTAAATCGGATAATAATTGTGACTTAGAGGGACCCACAAGCTAAAAAAAGCAAGTTTTCGTACAATCAGGGGTCATAATTCAGGAAGTTACGATTCGATATGTACGTACGACAGGAACCAAGATATTTGGATTATAGACATGCATTTCAAGTTTCAAGATACACAATGTTTTGACACTATTTGCGAACGAGGGGCGGTCATTTTGTCCGTCAGTTTCGGTCCGATTTTTACGAAATTCGAACTCAACCATCCTTAAGGGCCAGAATTCAGGAAGTTATGGTCCGATATGCACGAATATCAAAAGCACGAATATCGAAAGGAACCGAGCTCTGTGGGTTATAAACATACATTTCAAGTTTGAACCAAATCAGATAAATATTGTGACCTCCAGAGGGTCCACAAGCTAAAAACACGATTTTATGTACAATCAGGAAGCATAATCCATGAAGTTATAGTCCGATACATGTTAATATCGAAAGGAACCGAGATCTTATAGTGATAAACCTATATTTCAAGTTTCATTGAAATCGGATAAAAATTGTGGCCTTTAGATTGTTCACAAACAATTGTGGACGGACGTCCGTCCGGACAGGGGCAACGACAATATACGTCCACATGAAAATGTGGGCGTATAAAAAAAACCGCGATTTTTCATACAATCAGGGGCCATAATTCAGGAAGTTATGATCCGATACGCGCGAATATCGAAAGGAACCAAGATCTTTGGGTTATAAACATGCATTTCAAATTTCATCAAAATCAGAACAAAATTGTCACCTCTAGAGGGTCCACAACTTTGATATACCAGATGTTTACACTAATTGTGTACGAGGGCCGCCATTTTGTCTGTCAGTTTTGGTCCGATTTTTACGTAATTTGAACTCAACCACCCTTAGGGTGTAACGGTGATATATTCAAACGGGTTTTTAAATCGGATAAATATACTATTCAAAAAAAGTAGGGGATATTTGATTTTGGGGGCATAATACTAAAATATGCAAATGACTAGGAAAAAAGTCACTATAGAACCTAACAGAAGAAACATTTCCAGTTACATGTGACGCCCAAACGCACCAATAGCTACCGCATGGAATGCAGGTGATGCTTGGGATCATCATGGGGGTCCAACCCAAGATTTGCACGACTCTGACTTTGAATGTTACAGTCATTGTGGCATTGAATTCCAGGGTGGAAACATCAGTTTAATTGTTTTAGTGACCAGAAAACAAATTTTGATATGCGTCGGCTTACCCAAAATGAAAGGTTACGTGCCCTTGGCATGCTACAGATCGGCACAACACAGGCGGTTGTGGCGCGGACGATGAATGTTTCTCAGTCTGTCATAAGCAGGCTATGGTCCAGATACCGTGATACACAATCTGTACAGGACAGACCACGCTCAGGTCGACCAAGGGCGACAACTGAAGCCCAGGATCGATTTATCCGTACCTTGGCCTTGAGAAATCGTGTCATCACAGCAAATCAGACCAGCGCTCGTCTTCAAACAGACACTGGTGTGAGAGTGAGTGGCCAGACGATTCGGAATCGACTGCATAGGGGTCACCTTCGCGCCCGACGTCCTCGCGTGATCCCTTGTTTGAGAGATCATCACATTCAGGCAAGACGTCGTTGGTGTAGGGATCGTCAACACTGGGATAATCGACGCTGGAGCAATGTGATGTTTTCAGATGAGTCAAGGTTCACTGTTGATTTTTTGGACAGACGTAGGAGGGTGTGGCGTCGTCGAAACGAGCGCTTCCAAGACGTTAACGTCATCAGACATGATCGATTTGGGGGTGGTTCTGTTATGGTGTGGGGAGGCATCACTGTTGCTGGAAGAACGGCTTTACATGTTGTTGCAGGGCGTGTTACAGGCCAGTACTACCGGGACAACATCTTGGCAGTCCATGTTGTGCCGTTCGCACGACGTCATGGCCGCCGTTTCATCTTCCAGGATGACAACGCAAGATGTCACAGGGCCAGGATCGTTACAGGTTACCTCCAACAACAGAACATCACCACATTACCTTGGCCAGCACTGAGTCCCGACCTCTCCCCCATCGAGCATGTCTGGGACATGCTTGGACAGAGGTTACGTCAACGTCAACAACGTCCTGCCAATGTCCAAGAACTTGCTGCTGCGTTGCAACAGGAATGGGACAATCTGGACCAAAATGACCTTAGACGTCTCATTAGGAGTATGCCACGTCGGATCAATGCTTGTTTGGCAAACAGAGGAGGATTTACCCGTTACTGACTTGTTGTGATGCTGTGGTAACTTTGCTGTTTGACCCCGGGTATCATTTTACCCTTATAATGGTCAGTCTGTGCCTTACTTAGTCTAACGATCATTTGGAATAAATCGATGAATGTGAACTTCATTTCATTTTGTCATTTGTTTCTTCGTCAGTTTCATTAGGTGACTTTAATAACACTTAAAAATCAAATATCCCCTACTTTTTTTGAATAGTATATTATGACCTCTATAGAGTCCACAAGCTAAAACCACGATTTTTCGTAAAATCACTGGCCATAATTCAGGAATTTACAGTCCGATATGCGCGAATATCGAAAGGAACCGAGATCTTTGGGTTGTAAACTTACATTTCAAGTTTCATCAAAATCAGAAGAAAATTGTGATCTCTAGAGTACGTGGGGCGGCCATTTTGTCTGTCAGTTTTGGTCCGATTTTTAAGAAATTCGAACTCATCTTTAGTGTGTAAAGGTGATATATTCAAACGTTTTTTTTAAAAATCGGATAACAATTATTATTATGTTCGTTGTAGACAAACATTTATTAGTCAAGAATGATTTACATCTAAACAACATCGAAATGGTATACTTCAAGAAATCAGCATGGCGAACATCTTCCTCCGCACTACACATGAGCGGGTGACGTATAGTATGAGTCATCCTTCTGGAATGTACTATTATGGAATGACACATAGGTCATAATTACTTCATCATATAATAATCATGATATAATTCTGGATGGACATCTTCTATTTTACTTATCTCTATTTACATGAATGCACAGACATCACATATTCCCCTCTTTTTAAATTAAAGAACTAAACAGCATAAATGTCTATCTGGTCATACAATAATATCATTAATAGAAATATAGCTTAATATTGAAATAAACAATATATCAGTTATTATAAAATTATCTATCAAAATGTTTATCAGAACAAAGAATTATCACATCGAATAGTCTTGTAAATATCTTGGTCTTGCGCGAACTCGTATTGGATATCTTGGAACTTGATCATTGTTATTTCGCATTAACACGGCATCACGATTGGCACAATTATTAGCATTATGATTAAACAATAAATAAGGATTAGATTGTTCAAAACCAAACATATCATCACTTTGATTTTCACCTTCGTAGCATACTTCACAATGTCATCTGAATGCCATCGTTTCCCATCAGACAGAGTAATAACACATCCTTGAATTTCAATGATACGCATCGGCTTAGAATAGTGAGGAGTTAATTTATATCTATCGCGACCACTAAGATTTTTGTCCCCCGCCTTTCGAAGAAAGCAGGGGACTATTAAAATGGGTTCGTCCGTCTGTCTGTCCGTCCGTCCGTCCGTCCGTCTGTCCGTCTGTCTGTCCGTCACACTTTTTGGGACACAATAACTCTCTTCCTAATTGAGCTAGAATGTTCAAACTTGGTGTATGTGTTTATTAGGTCAATGCCTTGATGGAGTTCGAAGATGAGCATTTTCCGCTTAGGGTAAGCAGAGATAAGCAATTTGATTGGTTGATGCTTTGGGACACGATAACTCTCTTCCTAATTGGGCTAGAATGTTCAAACTTGGTGTATGTGTTGATTAGGTCAATGCCTTGATGGAGTTCGAAGATGAGCATTTTCCGCTTAGGGTAAGCAGAGATAAGCAATTTGATTGGTTGATGCTTTGGGACACGATAACTTTTAATTGAGCTAGAATGTTCAAACTTGGTGTATGTGTTTATTAGGTCAATGCCTTGATGGAGTTCGAAGATGAGCATTTTCCGCTTAGGGTAAGCAGAGATAAGCAATTTGATTGGTTGATACTTTGGGGCACGATAACTCTCTTCCTAATTGAGCTAGAATGTTCAAACTTGGTGTATGTGTTGATTAGGTCAATGCCTTGATGGAGTTCGAAGATGAGCATTTTCCGCTTAGGGTAAGCAGAGATAAGCAATTTGATTGGTTGATGCTTTGGGACACGATAACTTTAGTTCTAATTAAGTGAGATTGATGAAACTTGGTGTATAGTTTCATTACAGTAATACCTTGACTAAGTTTGATAATGAGCATTTTCTGCTCAGGGTAAGCAGAGCGATACGCAATTTGATTGGTCGAGACTTTGGAAAACAATAACTCTCCTACTTTGATTGTCCCCCGCCTTTCGAAGAAAGCAGGGAACTATTAAAATGGGTTCGTCCGTCTGTCTGTTTGTCTGTCTGTCCGTTCCGCTTATGGTAAGCAGAGATAAACAATTTGATTGGTTGATCATCGAATTGAGTAAATGTTCATGCTTATTGTCCCCCGCCTTTCGAAGAAAGCAGGGAACTATTAAAATGGGTTCGTCCGTCTGTCTGTTTGTCTGTCCGTTCCGCTTAGGGTAAGCAGAGATAAACAATTTGATTGGTTGATGCTTTGGGACACTATAACTTTATTTTGAATAGTATATTTGAATTATATATTTTTTGGGTGTGTGGTAGGGATACTGTGTACATGTCTTTATATTCTCAGTACTTGTTTTAGGGTAAAGAAAAATTATATAACACAATTTTATTGTCCCCCGCCTTTCGAAGAAAGCAGGGGACTATTAAAATGGGTTCGTCCGTCTGTCTGTCTGTCTGTCCGTCACACTTTTTGGGACACAATAACTCTCCTTCTAATTGACCTAGAATGTTCAAACTTGGTGTAGGTGTTTATTAGGTCAATGCCTTGATGGAGTGATGAAACTTGGTGTATAGCTTCATTACATCTATACCTTGACTAAGTTCGATGATGAGGATTTTCTGCTTAGGCTAAGGAGCAATAAGCATTTTGATTGGTCAAGACTTTAGAACATAACAACTCTTCTTCTAATTGAGGTAGAATGTTTAAACTTGATGTAGATATTCGTCTTGACTGAGTTCAATGATTAACATATCGAGCTAAAGCTAAGCAGAGATAAGCAATTTCCTTGGTCGATGCTTTGGGACAAGATAACTTTAATTCTATCTGATAGAGAGTGATGAAACTTAGTGTATAGTTGATAATCAGTTTGATTGCTTGATACTTTGGAAAAAAATAGATGTGCGATTAATTAATATGTGTCATCTATTTATTTGGGGATTTCGGCGGGGGACATCAGCCTCACTGTTGGCTTGTTCACTTTAAATCTTACCATATCACCGACTTGAAAATTATGATTTACAACATTATATTTTACATCGTATTTGTCTTTCATCTTACTTTGTTTTTCACATACGACTTCACGGTACCAATTCTTACTAGTTTGTGAATAATTAACATCAGGCGGTTTAAGTTGACTTAAACGTGTTCTCATCTGTCTTCCTGTCATCAGAAAAAATGGTGTAGACTTTGTAGTTGAATGAACACTGGAACATATTGTATGTAGAACAATTCTTAGAGAATCTACCCATGTTGTCTTCGATTTTACATTAGTTTGCAGTAAATTCTTTATTGTTTTATTTAGTCTTTCAATTGCTCCATTAGATTGTGGATGATAATTTGGAGTACGAATGTGACGTATATTTAATTTATCGAGATAATTAGTAAATTCTAAACTAACAAACTGTGGACCATTGTCCGATGTCAATGATTCTGGAATACCCCAAGTTGAAAATAAATTATCAAGAAATTTAATAACTGAACTGGAAGTAATATTATCCGTTAGGCAACTTTCAGGCCATTTACTGTAAAAGTCAATAATATTAATTAAATATCTAGATCCTTGTGGAGCGTTTTCATATGGTCCTTTTATGTCTATTGCGAGATCTAACCGTGGTCCTTCCGAGGAGCAGTAGAAGTTTTTACTGATTTGTCACTTTCAACACACATATAACAATTATTAACGAAACTTTCAACATCTTTGTCTATTCCGCACCAATAAGCTACTGCGCGTAAATTCTGTTTTGTAGCAACAATTCCTCTGTGACCTTCATGTGCGAGGTTTAAAACATCACGTTGTAGAGATTTGGGTATAATAGTTCTACTACCTCTACCGATACAGCAATTACTGAATAGGAATAATTCATCTTTCATGTGATAATAAGGGAGAACTTCTGAATTGATATCTTCTTTGCAGGCCATGAGTTTAACAAATAGTTATGAACTTGGTTAAGTATGTCATCTTTCATGGTTTCTGATGAAATAACATTAGGAGATAATTTGACAGTTTCGGTGGATAATGAATTACATAAACTAATTTCATCAATAGCAACTTCGGATGTGGTTGATGAATTATTTGTAGGTAATCTAGATAGGGAATCTGCTATACCGTTACACGATCCTTTCTTGTATTCCATGGTCATATTATATTCCAGAAGAGTTGCAGCCCATCGAGCTATTCTGGCTGGCTTGTGTCCAGAAGAATTTTCTGATGATTGTAGAAGAGTAGTCAATGACTTGTGGTCTGTAATTAACTTAAAATGTCGACCTCTCAAATATCTATCCCACTTCTTGACAGCCCATGTACACGCAAGAGCTTCTTTCTCCCCTATACTATATTTTCTTTCATAGTTGTTCAGAATTTTTGAGGCAAATGCAACTGGGCGAATTTCTCCATTGGCTTGTAGTTGACTAAGTTCTGCCCCAAGAGCGTAATTGGAACTATCACAAGTGACGAAAGTGGGGTAATTAGGATGATAAAAAGCTAGGACTGGAGTAGTCGTCAATGATAACTTAAGTGATTCGAAGGCTGCTTTATGTTCTTGTTTCCATTCCAATTCTTGACCTTAGCGAATCAATTGTCTAAGCGGTTCGGTTATTTTAGCAAACTGAGGAATAAAATGAGAGTAGTGGTTAAAAAATCCTAGTACACTTTGGACTTCTTTACAAGATGTAGGTTCTAATAATTCACGTACTGCTGAAACGTTTTCTGGTAACATGTGAACACCTTTAGCAGAAATCGAGAATCCCAACCAATTAACTTCGGATACTTTGAAGAAACATTTACTGGAGCTTAAAGTTAAACCATTTTTCTGTAGACGACTTAATACTTCACGAACATTAGCATCATGAATTTCTTCTGTTTCGCCGACAACTAGGATATCATCTAACAAATTAAATGTATTTTTACAACCAGATAAAATAATGTCAACCATTTTTGGAACCCTCCAGGTAAATCAGCTAATCCAAACGGTCCTGTATTATATCTATAAAGACCAAAAGGAGTAACGAATGTTGTTAGTGTTTTAGTCTTCTCAAAGTGGTAACTGGTGAGAAGCAGAGTTCATGTCGAACTTGGATATGAAATTTGCCTTCTTAATCGATCCAATCAACGACTCAATATTTGGTAATGGGTACTTTACTGGTATAATATTTTTATTAACTACTCGAAGATCAACGCATAGTCTAACTTTATTGCTTTAACGACGACTTATAACAATAGGACTGACCCATTCAGCATGATCGCATTTTTCGATTATACCATCATTAAGTAAGTTTTGAATTTCTTCTTTGAGTTCTAATTCGTAAGCGTAGGGAACCGGTCTAGCTTTCTGTGCTACAGGGATTGCATCTTCTTTCACAACAGATTGATGTTGGAATTTAACAGCTCTTCCTATGCCATTGAAAACATTTGGAAATTCTTCTTTTAAATCATTGAATGGCTCAATACGATTTACATTGAAACTGCAGCTTTTAATTGTTGTTGATTCAATGACACTGTCATTAGGCTTTACACAGATGGCCATACATGGTCTAAACCAAGTAAACATTCACCAGATTCGACAACAAAAAATTGTGAAATTGTAGAACGAGATTTAAATCTAACAGGTAAATTAACAACTCCGATAATAGGTATATGACTTTGGTTATAGGACTTAAGTGTTGTATCAGAATAAACTAGATGTTTGTTTTGGAAATATTTATCAAATGTCATCTTATTGATTATTGATATGGGTGACCCTGTATCAATTAACATACTAGTTAAAACATTATGAAGGAATACATCTACTTTTAACTTCTTGACATCAGAGTTACTGACAGTAAGAATTGTTAATTCATTATTCATTTCAGGTTCAACTTCAATTTGGTTTATCCTACGAGAGTTGCAAACATGTGCAAAATGACCAGTTTTATTACATTTATTGCATTTTTGATTAATGGCTGGACAATGGGGATATCTGGCTATATGACGTTAACTTTCACACCGGAAACATTCCTCTTGTATAACGTTGCTTTGATTAAAATTATTTCGAACACTGTGGTATTGAGAGCCTTGGTATTGGAGCTCTGTGAATATATGGCTGTTGTTGTCTTGGAGGTTGGCGATATCCTGGTTGTGTTGGGAAATTAAATCGCTGTGTATTATTAGTAGGCACTTGATATTTTTGACTGTTATTCGATTTATAATTCTTATGGCGAAATCCCGAAGGTGGACCTCTAAATATTCTCTTGACAGTTTGACCATGTGGTTTATCAGCATTGGACATTGACTGGCATTCTGTGGCAGCTAATTCTATTTTACGTGCAATTATTATGGCGTTTTCTAAAGTTAAATCGTTACCTTCCATCAATAATCTTTCTTTTATGTTTTTATTGTTCGTTTTTTCAATAATTAAATCACGGATAAGTTCATTTAGTACATTGGCACCATAATTACAGTTTTGACTAAGAGTTCGTAAAGCTGAAACGTATTCATCAACGGTTTCTCCACTAAGATGTGACCTTGACATGAATCTCACCCTTTCAGCACTCACGTTGAATCTTGCACCGTAATGGCCTTCTAAACTACGCAATGCAGAATCATACGAATCATCAGCTACTTGTAATGAATTAAAAGTCATTTGAGCATGTGGTCCCAAACAGTGTAAAAGTAATGCTTTCTTTCTGGCATCGGCATAATTATTTCCGTCGACAGCAGTTAAATAGTTTTCAAATAGGCCTCTCCACTGTCCCCATGCAATGGCTGGTTTTCCGGGGGTCGGCAAAAAACTGGTAGGTAATGGCACGCTCATCTTAAAATTACCGGAAAATAGTGTCAATAACAAAATAATTAACATCTGGATCAACAAACCTAATGCAGAATAATTTCGATATCCTCGTTGCCATATTATGTTCGTTGTAGACAAACATTTATTAGTCAAGAATGATTTACATCTAAACAACATCGAAATGGTATACTTCAAGAAATCAGCATGGCGAACATCTTCCTCCGCACTACACATGAGCGGGTGACGTATAGTATGAGTCATCCTTCTGGAATGTACTATTATGGAGTGACACATAGGTCATAATTACTTCATCATATAATAATCATAATATAATTCTGGATGGACATCTTCTATTTTACTTATCTCTATTTACATGAATGTACAGACATCACAATTATGACCTCTATAGGGTCCACAAGCTAACAAGCGGTTGCCATGCAAGATACGCCCACATTTTGCAAGAGATGGACAGAGAACAAGCTCAAAAAAAAGAAGTGATTTTTTCGTACAATCAAGGGCCATAATTCAGGAAGTTATGATCCAATATGTGCGAATATCGAAAGGAACCAAGATCTTTGGGTTATAAATATGTATTTCAAGTTTCATCAAAATCGGATCAAAATTGTGACCTCTATAGGGTCCACAACCTTGATATACCATATTTTTACGCTATTTGAGAACGAACGGCGGCCATTTTGTCTGTCAATTTTGGGCCAATTTTCACGAAATTCGAACTCTGTCGTCCTTAGGGTGTAACGGTGACATAATAATACGTTTTTTTTAAATCTGATAAAAATTATGACCTATATAGGGTCCACAAGCTAAAAACGCGATTTTTCGTACAATCAGGGACCATAATTCAGGAAGTTAAGGTCCAATATGCGCGAATATCGAAAGGAACCGAGATCTTTGGGTTATAAACTTACATTTCAAGTTTCAACAAAATCGGATAAAAATTGTGACCTCTATAGGGTCCACAACCTTGATATACCATATTTTTACGCTATTTGAGAACGAACGGCGGGCATTTTGTCTGTCAATTTTGGGACGATTTTCATGAAATTCGAACTCAGTCGTCCTTAGGGTGAAACGGTGATATAATAATACGGGTTTTTAAATCGGATAAAAATTATGACTTCTACAGGGTCCACAAGTTAAAAACGCGATTTTTCGTACAATCATGGGCCATAATTCAGGAAGTTACAGTCCGATATGCGCGAATATCGAAAGGAACCGAGATCTTTGGGTTATAAACTTACATTTCAAGTTTCAACAAAATCGGATAAAAATTGTGACCTCTATAGGGTCCACAAGCTAAAAACGTGATTTTTCGTACAAACAGGGGCCATAATCCATGAAGTTTCGATCCGATACATGCCAATATCGAAAGCAGCCGAGATTTTTTTGGGATAAAGCTATATATCAAGTTTCGTCAAAATCGGACAAGAATTGTGACCTGTAGAGAGTCCACAAACAAATTGTGGACGGACGGACAGGGGCGACGACAATATACGTCCACATGAAAATGTGGGCGTATAAAGACGTGATTTTTCGTACAAACAGGGGTCATAATTCGTGAAGTTACGGCCCGATATGCGCGAATATCGAAAGGAACCGAGATTGTTGGGTTATAAACTTATATTTCAAGTTTCAACAAAATCGGATAAAAATTGTGACCTCTAGAGGGCCCACAAGCTAAAAACACGATTTTACGTACAATTAGGGGCCATAATCCACGAAGTTAAGGTCCGATACATGCCAATATCAAAAGGAACCGAGATCTTGGGGAGATAAACCTATATTTCAAGTTTGGTTGAAATCGGATAAAAATTGTGACCTGTAGAGTGTCCACAAACAATTGTGGACGGACGGACGCCCAGACGGACAGGGGCGACGACAATATACGCCCACATGGAAATGTGGGCGTATAAAAACGACAACTTTCCCAGTAAAACCGAAGACATCGTAACTATCCGACAAGTAGTTTCCGACATACGATCAAATTGGAAAAAAAAATAATAATAATAAGAACTAGATCCGCAAGGGAGATATGAAAGCTTTCATATTCACGGCCACTTCCTGTCACATGTCATGGGTTATATAGTAAAAGAATATTAACAAGAAAAAATAATTATTAAAATCGCTCAAAAACTATTGAAGTTATAATAGCAAGAAACATTTCATCCGAGCAAAAAAACATCTGAAAAATAAAAGGAATTAACTGAGACTTGTATTGCTGTAATCGGATTGACTTCCCGTTCATAAGTTTCAGAAAAATGGATCAAGCCGTTTAAAAATTTGACGGATCAGAAAATGAAAATAGCGGGAAATCGGGGAAAGAACACAAAAATGGCAGGAAAAAATGTAAAAATTAAATCAGATAACTTGAGGCCGAAGAAGATGATGTCATTATCTATATTATCTTGTCCGAGAACCACAGTTCAAATGTCAAGGATGTTAGTTTCAGTACACCAACGTAATGTGTGACAAAAACATCTATGACGTTTGCCTGCTTTCAAGCAATGCAAAGATGTCTGGGAATGCAAGAAATACAGAACCCATGCATGATACTGACAGTTCCAGTGATGTCATTGGTTCCATTGTTTCAAGTTACAAGAAAATTTCGGCAGGTAAAAAGAGGGAAGAAACGAAACGAAAAAAGCAGTAGCAAGGAAGTTTTTTTTTTTCATTAGACATCATGTATGTATCTTAACGTATGGTAAACAAGATATCTAATGATGGAATATGAATATCAAAAGAGAATATTTAATTAGTGAATGATAGATATACAATTGATGCAAGACAAAGTTAAAGAAATGAAATTCATAAAGACAAAGTTAAAGAAATGAAATTAAGACAAAAGTACTGATGATACTTTTTAAAGTAGGCCTATGATAATGAGCTCTGTGATATTTTGTGAAATTTCTAATGTCAGGAAGGTATTTCAATTATGGATTTAATGTTAACATTGTACAGAATTGAATGGACCATAAGATCAGGTTTTAAAAAAATACAGGAAGAGTCTTTATTTTTGAAATGAAAATTTCATAAGGAGTTATATAGTAATTTGAATGGTGGACATTTTTGTGTTTATTGTGAGCAGTTTTTACTGAACAGTGTTTTCACAAACCTTGACCTGTAGTGGCCAGCAAGTGAACAATGACTGGACATCTATTTTTCAATGTGTAAGTAGTAGTTATTAGCACACTTTCCGAGGTGTATCGGTGAATATCAGGACAGTTGCCTCGGCGGCTCCCGACCAAAACTGTCCTGATATTCACCGATACACCGAGGAAAGGTGCTAATAAGTTACTTACATCACATTTCTATCGAGTATTGTGAAGCAAAATGTGAAAAATGGTATTTATTATCGAGTCGTTTCAACCGAAAAGTGACAAATACTTTCTGCTCTTTCATTATTTATCCCTTTCTGAGCCTCACGTTACATTTCATGGTAGAATGATTTCGCAGAGGAGAGACGACCTGAGTAGTATTTACACGTGCGTCTTGCTATGATACTCTGAGCGTAAAACAATCACGTGTTTGTTTAGACCACATCGTCAAAACAACTTGTCTATGGCGTAGAGGACTGCGATATTATTAAATGTAGTATAAAGGAAATGCGAAACGTTGGTCATTCCTGGTGAAAGTATGCATCGGCGGATGGTTCTTCCGTTGAAATTTATTTGTAATAAAGTTTATGACTTTCTAGGCGTTTTTTTCATCCTGCTTATTTTCAATGCCTGTGAAGTGTCCAGCAAGAGAACTGCACCTTCTATCATCACAATTAATTAAAATAATTATTCAATATTCTAATTTATATATTTTGCATATTAATATTAATCAAACCAAATTATGAAATAGATGCCAATTGATATGTATAATAATTGATTTTTGTAATATGTTGTTATGTTAATTTAATGTCATTGTATATGTTTTTGAACTGCCATGTAGTTCCCCCCATTTTGTTTTGTTACTATGATTTTGACTAGCTGTTTCATGTACATTGTATAGAGCCATCGTTATCAATTGCGATCTGGATCGGACTAAACCATCCCAAACTTAGGCTGCCTATCTACAGCTAGCTCCGACTGAGAATAGGCCCTAAGCTAATTAACCGACATTTAAATTCCTACATCGACGATTTTAGTCGAAAACACTATGTATGCTTTTAGAAATTGTTAGAAGTATTTTTTCCTCTTATATTTTCATATCTAATGAAATTACAAATGTTTACTTAGCCGTTGTGAGTATGAAAGATGATAAACGGAGTAGAACCGAATCACGAAATAGTCCACTCTAATTATTCAATATGGCGGCGCCCATAGACGATAAGTTCACAGAAGCGATTTTATTCGCGAAGACAAATTTAGGCGTATCTAACAATGAATTAAAAGATAAACAGATTGAAACTTTAAAGGCAGTTTACAATGATAAAGACTGCATTGCAATATTACCAACTGGCTATGGAAAAAGTCTGATTTTCCAGCTTTTACCGTGGTTTTTAAAAGCAAAATTATCTTCACCATACACTCCAATTGTGCTCGTAGTATGTCCACTCAACAGTATCATGCAGGACCAAGTGGTAAGTACATGTTTACTGTATTAAATTTATGTTTAATATCATTTTATCAACCTAAATTATTAAGAATTATTCTGTAATTAATAATGGTACATGGTTAGGAGAATTTAAGCCAAACTGTCAATGTGTGATTGTAACTGTTATTATGCTATGTTATATATATACTATTCAAAAAAAGTAGGGGATATTTGATTTTTAAGTGTTATTAAAGTCACCTAATGAAACTGACGAAGAAACAAATGACAAAATGAAATGAAGTTCACATTCATCGATTTATTCCAAATGATCGTTAGACTAAGTAAGGCACAGACTGACCATTATAAGGGTAAAATGATACCCGGGGTCAAACAGCAAAGTTACCACAGCATCACAACCAAGTCAGTAACGGGTAAATCCTCCTCTGTTTGCCAAACAAGCATTGATCCGACGTGGCATACTCCTAATGAGACGTCTAAGGTCATTTTGGTCCAGATTGTCCCATTCCTGTTGCAACGCAGCAGCAAGTTCTTGGACATTGGCAGGACGTTGTTGACGTTGACGTAACCTCTGTCCAAGCATGTCCCAGACATGCTCGATGGGGGAGAGGTCGGGACTCAGTGCTGGCCAAGGTAATGTGGTGATGTTCTGTTGTTGGAGGTAACCTGTAACGATCCTGGCCCTGTGACATCTTGCGTTGTCATCCTGGAAGATGAAACGGCGGCCATGACGTCGTGCGAACGGCACAACATGGACTGCCAAGATGTTGTCCCGGTAGTACTGGCCTGTAACACGCCCTGCAACAACATGTAAAGCCGTTCTTCCAGCAACAGTGATGCCTCCCCAAACCATAAAAGAACCACCCCCAAATCGATCATGTCTGATGACGTTAACGTCTTGGAAGCGCTCGTTTCGACGACGCCACACCCTCCTACGTCTGTCCAAAAAATCAACAGTGAACCTTGACTCATCTGAAAACATCACATTGCTCCAGCGTCGATTATCCCAGTGTTGACGATCCCTACACCAACGACGTCTTGCCTGAATGTGATGATCTCTCAAACAAGGGATCACGCGAGGACGTCGGGCGCGAAGGTGACCCCTATGCAGTCGATTCCGAATCGTCTGGCCACTCACTCTCACACCAGTGTCTGTTTGAAGACGAGCGCTGATCTGATTTGCTGTGATGACACGATTTCTCAAGGCCAAGGTACGGATAAATCGATCCTGGGCTTGAGTTGTCGCCCTTGGTCGACCTGAGCGTGTTCTGTCCTGTACAGATTGTGTATCACGGTATCTGGACCATAGCCTGCTTATGACAGACTGAGAAACATTCATCGTCCGCGCCACAACCGCCTGTGTTGTGCCGATCTGTAGCATGCCAAGGGCACGTAACCTTTCATTTTGGGTAAGCCGACGCATATCAAAATTTGTTTTCTGGTCACTAAAACAATTAAACTGATGTTTCCACCCTGGAATTCAATGCCACAATGACTGTAACATTCAAAGTCAGAGTCGTGCAAATCTTGGGTTGGACCCCCATGATGATCCCAAGCATCACCTGCATTCCATGCGGTAGCTATTGGTGCGTTTGGGCGTCACATGTAACTGGAAATGTTTCTTCTGTTAGGTTCTATAGTGACTTTTTTCCTAGTCATTTGCATATTTTAGTATTATGCCCCCAAAATCAAATATCCCCTACTTTTTTTGAATAGTATATATCCTACATGAGGTATGCCGATGGTAGACCTACATAAGTACATTTCTGTAAATTAATATTGGTACATGCCACATGGTTAGGAGAAACTTTAAAGAAGCCAAGTCTCTAACTCAATATCATCCAATGTCTTTGACATTGCAAACATTTTTGTTTTCAAGTTTCAAAAAATAGAAGTGTTCCTTTATAGTCAAAATAATTTAGAATAAAAAATACTTTAAATTTTTCAGACTGGATTGGTTAAAAAAAGGTATTGAAGCATGCTATTTAAATATAAATACATCGGAAAATAATATGGGAAAGACCTATGAAATAGCTGCTGGTGACTTTATTGACGATCCACCTGGGAGTGAGTGATACAGAGGAAAGCGAAACACAAAGTGAAACAAGTGTATTCACAGAACAAGATGTCACACTCCAAGCATTAAGACAGGGCCATTACAAAATTATTTATTCCCACCCAGAAACTCTGGTGTCCAACTCAATCATTGGGAAACTTTTACGTTCCCCAGAATATAAAAAACAAGTCGGGTGTGTGGTTATAGATGAAGTACACATGGTTGCTGAATGGTAAGTATTTTCATCTTATTTGTTGTACGTTTAATTCTATTCTATGGTTAGCTGGGCAGTATAGGACACTTATCAATGTCCAACTGTCTTTGGATCTTTAAAGTTTGCTGCCAATATGCATACATTACCTCGGTTTGTTGTCTCAGTCCTAAAAGGGGCATAAATGAAACCGCCTTAAACCAAACCGGACAATTTTTTTTAGTCTAAATGGACATATATTAGTTATAATGTCAATAAAAAAGCAAAAGAAATCAACCTATTAAATATTTGTTATTGAATTAGAATCCAATTAGATGAATTTTGACAACATTTTTAGTCATTTTTACTAACTTATATTTTGTCCGTTTCGTTTTGAACGTATACAATGTACAGGTTTTATCATATGCAGAGGATGCCAAATAGAGGAATGGTGTATTTATCTTATCTCCAAATTTCAGCGCGAAATATTAAGTCTTTGGACGTGAAAGTCAAAACCGTTTATCCGGACACATAACGATTTTAAGATTTTGGGTCAATTTTTTCGTTGGATGACCTGATAACCTACACATTATTTTTATAAAATAAAAGTATACAGCCAGCTTGGGACACCAGGTCAACATTTCCAGATGAAGACTGGTGGGTCTAAGTTGTTTGAAAATGTATATATATATATTGAGTTAGTTGCATGGCCCTAAGGTAGAGGATTATTTTAAGGGTTTTTAACACGCAGTTTTATTCACCAAATGATAATCAGGATTTGCCCTTTAAGTATTTTTCTAAAAGAACATGTAGATATATTCCATTAAATCTTTTTCAGGGGAGAAGATTTCAGAAAGGCATTCAAAAGACTGTCAGAGATAACATCCCTCTATACAGATGCTGCACATTTGGTAGTCACTGCAACACTAACAAATTCTGGGATTACCAGCATTACCAATGATCTGCAGTTAATTACACCTACAGTTGTTAAAATGAGACCAGACAGACATAACATATTTATTGAAAAAAAATTAAGATTGCCAAATTTGAGAAAATATGAAAAATTTGTTGACTTAATACAACCAATTTCAGCAGAGCTGAAGCAACTGAAAAGTGAATTTCCAGTTACTATTGTTTATGTAGACAGTTTAGAATGTCTGTACTATTGTTACAATTTCACTGAAAAATTTGTTGGTAAAGATGGTTATGTCGGAATAGAAAAAACGCCAGAAAATAGAATTTTCGCTCAATATCATTCGAAATATACTCCAAAAATGAAAACACTTATTGTAAATGAAATTTGCAAGGACAATCCTACATTGAGACTGGTTTTGGCAACAGTTTCTTTGGGAATGGGGTTGAATGCTCCTTCAGTATCCAGAATTATTCATTTTCGACCTCCAACGTCATTAGAAAGTTATAGTCAAGAGATTGGTAGAGCTGGCAGAAATGGTCATCCATCACAGGCTATCATTTATTACAATAATAATGACATTGCAGCTAATAGGCCAGGTATAACCAAAGAGATGATTCTGTTTTGTAAAGATGAAACAACATGTTTGAGAAAACGGTTGTTAGATCATTTTGGTGCTGAATACACTTTTAGTGGTGGTCCTTCATTGTGTTGTAGTAACTGTCGTAATAGCATAATGGTGAGTATTTACTATTCTTATATGAATTCTGATTGATTATCTGTTGGAATATTTCGTAAAATACGTTTAATTATAATTTCGATATCTGACTTAAATTTGGTTCTGTTTACTCCTTCAAACGGATCTTTAGAAATTCCACTGAATGCATCTAAGGTTCTGTCAGAAGTTTTATTGAAAGGTTGCAGCTCTGTTAATTCTTTTTGAATTGCTTTTAAGTCTTCCTCGGATGACTTTACTTTATGAGTGGTAGAATATCCTTTAACATCTAATAGTGACTCAAAATTATCTGAAACTAATTTAACAACTGGTCCAGCTTTTGTTATTCTAGAAATGTTATCTTCAGTTTTCCAACGTCCTAAACCTCTTATTAATTCTTTCAGGTACTTGACTTGATTCTCTTTTTCCACATATGCTGCTTTGTTTTTTCCTTTAACCCCCTTTCTGTTAACAAATCCTGATGTTCACACATTCAGTGACATTTGAGGTGACAAAATAATCTCAGTTTTCAAAATATAATCTATGCATTCCACTAGATATTTCGATAAGTTAGAATGAGTATAAAAAAATGGAATCATGGCTTATAAGCATATGTTTGTTCTGAAAATATCTCCATATTTTATAGCACTTTTAAAGTTCTTAATTACAAAATACCATTGTAGAAAGTTACTGCAATAATTAAAAGGGTCATCTTGTCTTTCCTCTTCTCTCTGTGAAATTTGAACAGGATCATCAACTCCTGGGAGGGTGATTGTAATAACTTTTTCAAATGATATAATAGGAATCAGGAAACGAAAGGGTTCTCCTCCTTGAATGGACAGTAATGCAGATGCCGTTTTTACTCCATCAATGTCGTTCACATCCGCTGTAACAATATGTTTTTTATCATCAATATTTAACTCAAGCTGAATTGTACTTGCTGTACTCTAAAAAAAAAAGAAGAAAGAAACACTTACATATAGATTGACCATGTGACAGGAGACAGTTACTATGTACCTTATTTAGAAAGCATACTTTGTACTAAATAGTGAATGGTTCTGTGTAATGGTAAAAGTGCCAGGTACATGAATGCGGTTAAGTTAAATCTTCTTGGTAACCTGGCTACTTTTATTGTTTGTTAAATATACCTAATATGTCAACTGGATAAAGACAAAATGTCCCGAGTGCTGTTTATTGAATATTTATGACCATGTTTTTGTATACATACTTATATCTAATAGCATATGTATTTTGTATTTTCAGGATAATTCCAGCTGAATAATCTCACCTGCTCAATGTCAAAGACTGTTAGTACTTCATCCATGAACTTGTCTAAGATTGTGTCAAACACCATTTGCCGACGTTTTTCATGAAAAAATTCTACATTCTTTGGTGGTGTGTTTTTAGTCGGAAAAGAATCAACATTTTCAATACCAAAGTACTCTTGAACCATTTCCATAAGATATGCCTTTCCAACTGTTGAAATGAAATCTTCATGTTGTTTAAATCTACTTTTAACTTGACCATTCACATTGCTTCTTTGAATAATAACTCTGAGATGTGCAAGAGTTCCTTTATCCCTGGATTTATTTATAATCAGAAATTTCTTACAGAGTTTCTGAAATAAATTAAAATATCATCATATATTATCTGACATATACATGTATGTAAACATTTATTATATTTTTTAATGTTCATTACAGCAACCCACAATAATTTGTCCTTATAAATCCGTTTTTAAGAAATTGTAACAGATAAACCTTTGGTATTACAATTAAGAAATTGTAACAGATAAAGTTTTAGTATTTACAATCTTATTGTAAACAAACATTGTTTTGTATATTCGTGAAATATGGAGATATGTAAGATTCATTAAGTTTGTAAATAATCAAAATATCGATGGCATAATTTCATGCAAAGGTCTGATCTGGTAATTTTTTAAAAAAATTAAGAAAATATTGCTATATTTAATTTAAAACTGTTATCAACTCTCTGTACATGAATAATATTATCAAAACCAAACCAACCAATCAATAAGATGTAACTTACGTATGTGATAGGTTCTGTATTGAATGATATAAGTATACACTAGTACAAGTGTTCATGCATGTGCCAAATCTATGTATTGGATGATCAAAGCATTTTTACAAATAAAAATATTTACCTCCAGAAAATCTTGTAAAGTATGAAAAAATTCAATAACAACTGGTGATAAATTTTCACATCTTTCTATCCTAGTATGTGATCCAGCTAGCAGCATTTTGGCACCTTCTAATCTAACTCTAGTTAATTGGTCACCACCAATTGGGATATTAAGGTTTCTGTAATGATCATCTGGAAGTAGATGGGAAAGATGATATTTGTATGTTATTAGATAGGTTAGGTCTTTATTTTCCACTTATAAGCATTTTCATTTTTTTTACCTTACTTTTATTTGAAATACATTATTTTGTTCTAAAATAAGTGAAATAGTTAATTATATTTGCTGTAAGCAGACTAAACAATATCGTTATTTGGTGTTAAAGGAATGCTTAATGTACAACAACTACCACTTCAGTCTAGTGTAAAAAATGAATTGAACTGAGATTTTATAATTACGGTAACAAAAATTAGCTGAAATGAAATTTAATAATTAACAGTCATGCAGAAGTTTACTAATTGTCAGGCTAAAACAAAATCGCCTAAGTAACTTTTGAAAATAAAAATGATGATGAACTTTTGAAAATAAAAATGATGAAAATAATTATCTGTCCGATATGGTTACATTAACCACATGAACTGTCTGGCGAGATATTGTACAAGAGAGAGAGAAACGTCCACTCAACACAAACTAGGTCATTTCGAGACTAACATATGGTTTAATTTTATTTCAATAATTCGCTTGCGCGTAGGGGTCTTTAGCAGTGGGAGGAAACCGGAGGATGGTTTAATTTTATTTCAATAATTCGCTTGCGCGTAGGGGTCTTTAGCAGTGGGAGGAAAACGGAGGACCCGGAGAAAACCCACGAGGATGGACAGGCGATCCTACTCCTTGCCACGTACAACCGGGATTCAAAACCACGCCAGTTGACTCAATGCTAACCATTCAGCCATCCACACCCCCCCCCCCCCGATATTGTACAAGAGGACACCTATAAGCTGTTGATAAATTATACATATAAAAAAATACATAAAGAAGGTACATGCAAGCTAATCATGCAAAAGTAGAAACAAGTATAATAAATAAAGATTAGTAGTTGGGAGGGGGGGGGGGAGGAAGGCACCAAAAATATTTGAATATTAACCAAATATAACAAAATGCAGATGAACAACGAAACCTCGACCAGATTCATGGTACCATCGCTGGGTTTCTTCTTGATAAGATTGCAGAATGTCAATACAGTCGTCATACTTTTGTTCATTTTTCAAAATTACTGGCATAATATGAGAATGACTTTTAGTAGACATTTCTTCTTCATATTCATGTGGAATATTTTTTGGCAAAACTAAGTTCATCCACTTGAAACAATGGAATACGTCAACCATTTCTTGAGCAATAAGAATCTTTAAATCTTGTTTAAACTTTGCTTTCTCATTTTCATTCAATAAAACTGAGTGGATGTTTACTTCATCTATATTACATAAAGGTTTGTCATTTGGTAATGATGAGGCCTCAACTCGGTAGGGTGTCCAGTCTGTAGCAAAAAAATGAAAATCTTTCTCCCTAGAACTTAGTCTCATATCAGCTGTGGACACTCTGATATCTAAATTGTCTCCATTGATTTTGCCATCTTTGCCAGTCTTTATTTCATTGATTATCAACTGTTCTGAATAATCAGCATAAGTTTTTATAATGTCACTTTTACTTTTTTCCGAGAGAGTTAGATGCAGTGCATTCAGTCTAGTGAGAAGCTGTATTGGATATCCATTTGATAAAATAAATATTACAGTTACATAAGTAATAATCAATACTTACATGTATATAAAAGTTTTAATTCATTTATGAAATAATTTTGTATGTCGCCATCATACAATAGAGACTATTTAATGTCTGATTACCTTTCAATTATTACATATTTTAAGTCAAGTTTGTGATGCAACTTAAGTTGAACTTGAGTCCAAGTCATGGGACTCGAGTTCCCACCTCTGCTGATTGACACATTGTTGATTTTCATGCGACGAAGAAGCCTATTAATTTTAGAAAACCCATGAAAGAAATGCCGCCAGGACACAAACAGAGCAAAAGTTTTTATCTAAAACTAAATTAGGTTTAGTATTATTTACCTTGTTATCAGCATGGTATCGAATACATATTGAGGTGTATAATCTGCATGAACATGGAGAAAATTGTTGCTATCATCGTGATCTTGGTGTCTTCAGATTTTGTTCTACAACAAAGCTTCAACAAATCAAACAAAAATGGTACCCGCTCCTTCAGTTCAATGATAATATACTATTCAAAAAAAGTAGGGGATATTTGATTTTGGGGGTATAATACTAAAATATGCAAATGACTAGGAAAAAAGTCACTATAGAACCTAACAGAAGAAACATTTCCAGTTACATGTGACGCCCAAACGCACCAATAGCTACCGCATGGAATGCAGGTGATGCTTGGGATCATCATGGGGGTCCAACCCAAGATTTGCACGACTCTGACTTTGAATGTTACAGTCATTGTGGCATTGAATTCCAGGGTGGAAACATCAGTTTAATTGTTTTAGTGACCAGAAAACAAATTTTGATATGCGTCGGCTTACCCAAAATGAAAGGTTACGTGCCCTTGGCATGCTACAGATCGGCACAACACAGGCGGTTGTGGCGCGGACGATGAATGTTTCTCAGTCTGTCATAAGCAGGCTATGGTCCAGATACCATGATACACAATCTGTACAGGACAGACCACGCTCAGGTCGACCAAGGGCGACAACTCAAGCCCAGGATCGATTTATCCGTACCTTGGCCTTGAGAAATCGTGTCATCACAGCAAATCAGATCAGCGCTCGTCTTCAAACAGACACTGGTGTGAGAGTGAGTGGCCAGACGATTCGGAATCGACTGCATAGGGGTCACCTTCGCGCCCGACGTCCTCGCGTGATCCCTTGTTTGAGAGATCATCACATTCAGGCAAGACGTCGTTGGTGTAGGGATCGTCAACACTGGGATAATCGACGCTGGAGCAATGTGATGTTTTCAGATGAGTCAAGGTTCACTGTTGATTTTTTGGACAGACGTAGGAGGGTGTGGCGTCGTCGAAACGAGCGCTTCCAAGACGTTAACGTCATCAGACATGATCGATTTGGGGGTGGTTCTGTTATGGTGTGGGGAGGCATCACTGTTGCTGGAAGAACGGCTTTACATGTTGTTGCAGGGCGTGTTACAGGCCAGTACTATCGGGACAACATCTTGGCAGTCCATGTTGTGCCGTTCGCACGACGTCATGGCCGCCGTTTCATCTTCCAGGATGACAACGCAAGATGTCACAGGGCCAGGGTCGTTACAGGTTACCTCCAACAACAGAACATCACCACATTACCTTGGCCAGCACTGAGTCCCGACCTCTCCCCCATCGAGCATGTCTGGAACATGCTTGGACAGAGGTTACGTGAACGTCAACAACGTCCTGTCAATGTCCAAGAACTTGCTGCTGCGTTGCAACAGGAATGGGACAATCTGGACCAAAATGACCTTAGACGTCTCATTAGGAGTATGCCACGTCGGATCAATGCTTGTTTGGCAAACAGAGGAGGATTTACCCGTTACTGACTTGGTTGTGATGCTGTGGTAACTTTGCTGTTTGACCCCGGGTATCATTTTACCCTTATAATGGTCAGTCTGTGCCTTACTTAGTCTAACGATCATTTGGAATAAATCGATGAATGTGAACTTCATTTCATTTTGTCATTTGTTTCTTCGTCAGTTTCATTAGGTGACTTTAATAACACTTAAAAATCAAATATCCCCTACTTTTTTTGAATAGTACATAATATCTTCTGATAACAATTGTTCAACATTTCTATAATATAATTGGCTATTGTGATTCTTAAAATTAGTTTGTAACGATGCTTCTATGTCCTGAAGAAAAGACATATGTAATGCTTTCTTTAATGGTCCACATTTTAAAATTATATGTATTAGGTACTTCACAGAGACAGATTCCTCCAATCGAAATATATCAAATAATGCTTTGTAATCTTCTGCTGTTATCATGTCATCACTTTCATTAAACAAATTTTCATGTATGTAATCAATGGCACGACTCTTTGATGATTTTATTTCTTCTTCAATGGATTTATCTTTTACATCCAGATCTAAATATATAAAACAGAATTATGATTTTACACTGTTTAAATTGTCTTAAGCAGTATCTCTTGAGATTACAAAATGAAATGAGGGTGTGTGGGGGGGGGGGGGGTGTGCTCCACAATTGGGCCTGCAATTGCATTTATTACCTTCAGTAAGTGTCTGCCTATACATCTAGGCCCATATTTATTTGTCAGTATTATTATTGGTAAGTATATTCAGTTATGATTGATATTAACAATAATATATTTTTCAACCCTACCTTCATTTTCATTATTTGAAAAGAGTTGCTTCCTTGCACTCGAGCTGTGTCCCGCATCTTCTTTCGTCGTACTATGGGTCGCTAATTTCATTTTTTCTACAGATTTGGTTATGAATTCAATTGCACTTAATTTCTTAAATGTTTTGTTTTCAGCATCGGGAGTTGAGTGCATTCTTTTAATTCTTTTATCCAGATTTTTAAAAAAATTATTTGATTCATTTGTGAACTCAAAGTAATTTGTTATTTTTAATTTGCAGGATCTACAAATTTGTAAAATTTGGCGAAGTCCTTCTGATAATTGTGTTTTAACAATATTTTCTATTTCCTTAAAAAGTGCTACTTGTTTTACGGCAATTCTATCTAGTTGATTTAATCTCGATCTATCACGCTGGCCACAGAGACAACACAGATTATATACCGCATTTATCGGAGTAGTCGACATTTTCCTAACATAAACGATCAGTTAGTATAGGTGTCATTGATCAGGCATTATTTGTTTACATACAACACGTGCTTCCGGTAAATAAAGTAGTGCCGGTCGATAAGTCACGCCCCAAAATGATCACGTGGGGGTTTTAAATGGAGGATAAATAGGACAGTGATCAATTCTCGTATGACGTAGGTGGATCGCTGTGTGCAGTATGGGACTAAACGTCCGCTACTTATTGCTTGATAGGTATCTAAAACGGTATGAAAGTATCTTTGTATCAGAAATGAACAGTACTCTTTCTGTACATTTCTGATACACGGATACTTTTATGCATGTATTGCAATTAAACAGGGCAGTTTTATCAAAGGTTGCCAGTGGCAACGAGTAGAAGTGGGATGTAATGATCACTTACTCATCTGATAAGTTACTTAGGTTGAGAAACAACTCAAGACATTATCCTCTCTCTGAACAACAGTTTACAAATTTAAAGGGACTAGAAATCTTAAAACGTTTTCGAGGGAAACGAGGTGGTAGAAAGCAGAAAACAAAACAAGCCAAATTGCTAGTCTGTCTACTTAATGCACAACCCTGTAGAAATAAGACTTTGGAAATTCTTGATTTGATAGTTGAAGAGAAAATAGATGTTTTATTCCTGACCGAAACTTGGTTTAAGCCCAGTGGTGATGAATCATTTATAGCAGAAATAGTTCCAAGGGGCTACTCCATCCTTCATGCTCCAAGGTCAAAGGGTACAGGTGGAGGTGTAGCTGTGATATTTAAATCTTCTTGAAAGCTTGAGCTGCAAGAAAATTACAACTTTAGAAGTATTGAGACTATCAATTTGAAATTACAGTCGTTCTGTAATACAACAGTTCATGTTGTCTGCATCTACCAACCCCCGGTCTCGCAAAAAACAATCTCACTTTTGCAGAATTTGAAAATGAGCTTTCCTTGATGCTATCGTATTCAACGGCGAGGAATTATGTTATTCTAGGTGATTTCAATGTTCATTTTGATAAACAAACCAACCAACATACAAAAAGAGTCACAAGACTACTGAAATCAAGAGGTTATAAACAGCTTGTTACAGAAACCACCTATAAATCGGGCCATATACTTGACGGTATCATAACGCCTGACGACTGTACACGCATTGATAATGTCTCTATATCAGACATTCAACTCTCAGACCACCATCTTATATCTTCAACATGGAGTCTTGAAAAACCAAAATTTTCATTTGAAAGTAAAACTTTTCGGAAGCTCAAAACATTTGATGCTGAATCTTTCAAACATGATTTGCTAACGTCCGATCTATTACAAAACACATCGGATAATCTGTACTCAGTACAACACAAATCTACGAACTCTTCTTGACAAGTATGCACCAGTCGTAACCCGTAATGTAAGGATTACTCATGGTATAGAGTGGTATAATGAGGACGTAGCTGAGGCAAAGAGACAATGTAGACGGGCCGAAAGAAAATACCGATCAACACGCCTGGAAATACACAGACAGATTTACGTAGATGCACTGCGCAAATTCGCATCCACGGTGAAATCAGCAAAATCTGCATTCTGTTTGAAGACCCTCAGCGACAACCCCAATCACTCTCATACTTTCGTGAAGTCTCTGCTAGGCAAGACCAAAGACGTCATACTACCACATTCAGATGACCCAATACAACTTGCAAACTCATTTTCAGAGTATTTCATGTCAAAAATTGAGAAGATTCGTGATGAATTTGTCAAGGTACCTGACAGTGAAACGACCTCACCACATCATACCGTAGTAAATGGGCTATCATCTTTTACACCATTTGAATTCGAGGAGGTGTGCAAAATAGTCAAGTCTGCGAAGAAGACTTCGTGTCTATCTGATCCAATACCATCGAACCTTCTACCTTTGTTCCTTGATCAACTATTGCCAGTCATTACTAAGATTGTTAATATCAGTCTTCAATCTGGTTGTTTTCCGTCCATCTTCAAAAAAGCCATTGTCAAACCCTTAATTAAAAAGGACACCCTAGATCGGAATATCCTAAATAATTACCGCCCTGTATCCAACTTATCCTTCATCTCTAAGATAATTGAGAGAGCAGCTAACATTAGACTGAAATCATTCTTGTCTGACAACAAACTCTACGACAAATACCAATCCGCGTGCAGAGAGTTTCACAGTACCGAAACCACAATTGTCCGAGTAATGAATGATCGCCTCTCTTCTGTTGATGATGGCAAATTATCGACTTTGTGCCTACTAGACCTCTCTGCAGCTTTCGATACGGTTGACCACCAGCTACTCATCAGCAGACTGCAAACACAGTTTAACATCTCAGTGTCATCATGGATTATATCATATCTATCTGACAGAAGTCAGAAAGTAGTAATCAATAACACAGGGTCAACCAAGATAACTTTAAACCGTGGTTTTCCCCAGGGTAGTGTACTTGGACCTGTGCTATTTGTACTCTACACTACTAGTCTCGGCAGTACCATTAACGAACATAGTGTTAAGCACTATTCCTACGCTGATGACACACAGTTGCTTGATTCTTTCGCTTCGTCTGAAATCCTGAAGTCCCTAAAGAACACTGCGACATGTGCCACTGCCATTAAATGCTGGATGAACGCAAACAAGCTGAAACTTAATGATGACAAGACCGAGGCAGTACTTGTGGGATCTGTACAGAGGCTTCGGTCTATAACAGAGTCTAGTATCTTAATTGAAGACACCAGCATTACTTTTTCACAGTCTGTACGGGATCTAGGAGTGATAATTGATTCCTCATTAACACTTGAGAACCATATAGATCACTTGTGTCGAGTCTGTTATTTTCACCTGAGGAGTATAGCCAATATCCGCCATCTTTTGACAACAGAAGTCTGCAAACAAGTAATGCAACACATGGTGCTCTCTCGACTGGACTATTGCAACTATGGCCTACCTAGGTACCAGATTAACAGACTTCAGAAAATACAAAACACCGCTGCCCGGATAATTACAAAAACTCCGAAGTCTGCTCACATCAAACCTGTTCTAAAGTCACTACACTGGCTGCCGATTGAATTCCGCATAAACTTTAAAAATTCTTTGCATGGTCTATAAATACTTGAATAATGCTGCCCCAGACTACCTCGCTGATCTCATAAAACAGCAAGATTCTGAACGCCGTACACGATCATCAAGCAAAGATCTCCTAAAATTACCAACATCAAACCTATTTACCTATGGTGATCGAATGTTTTGCATTGCTGCTCCAACTTTGTGGAATGAGAAACAGTTGAACACTTCCATCAAAAGTGCCAAAAAATTACTTGACTTTAGAAAAAAGTTAAAAACCCACCTTTTTTAACATGCGTATCCAGAGTTACATTAGAAGCGCTTAGAGCACGCCTCGACATGGAATAGGCACTATATAATTGACTTTATTATTATTATTATGTAAGAGCTAAATCTGCCAGGCCTGTTTTTTGGCCTCATATGTCATATAAATAATTAGACATTTATTTACATGACAAGCCCATAATCAACTCTCTTGAACATCGGGGATGGTTGTGATTTTGAATACACTGAAACACAATTGTCGAGTGATACTGTTTTCGTATGGTGTTCTATTTCGGCCATGTCGCGCATCGCCTTTCAAAAAAGCGTCGCGCGTCGCCTTTTTCAATGTTAAGCTATAGGGAAAAAAAGCGACGTCGGGTTTTGAACCCAATGTCGCCTTTCCTAATGCTCATGTACCGGGAGAATTAATTTGCAGTTTATTTGCCGTTTGGTATTTTATCTTAAATACATTGATTTATGCTGGACACAAGGAACTATCATGAATATCCTTTATATAACAAGACATTTCTATATATGTTATATTTTTAATCACTGTTCTAAACTTACAATTTTAAACTCTACTGTGAAAGAGTGACCTCGTGCAGATACAGTAATACACTATAGTTAAACAAACGATGAAAGAGTACTGATAACGAAGTTGTAGGTGTGGTTTCCGTTATTTAAATCAATCGTTTTATAGGTTCTCAAGATAGAATTAATACGAGAATATTTTTATTGTGGATATCCTACGACGAATCAGGTTCAGATAGATGTTGAAAGAATCCATGATAAGGTTCACTTCTGCACTAGTTAACCTAGTCACACAGGCAGCTTCTAACGGGGCCCTCACAAGTCCATGTGGCACCCCAGGGCAAACGTTTCAGTGACGCCCCCCCCCCCCGCTATTGCATACTGTATCTGCTTTGTTCAGTGTCTTCGCTCAAATAATTTTAAAATATCATCTTTTTTACTTTCAACACCATGTCTAAATAATTATTTATAAAATTTTTTAAATTTTTTATATTTATTTCCCCGTCAACTCTCCGTTTGATCGAAAAACCCTATAATATGTCTTGGAAAAATCATAATTCTACCCCTATAGTAGATGAAATATGTCCTGGTTTACACATGTTTAGGAGAAGCGGAGGGCAGTGATTTGTTATCTCAGCCTCCGAGGTGAGCACTTAGATAAATTGACACTCCCTTCCCCAAAGAAGAGTCGCCCCGGGCGTATGCCCTACTCAGTACCCCCCCCCCCCCCCTTTGCTAATATATTCGTTTTCGGATATTCTCGTATTAATTCTGTCTGTAAAAATGTCAAGGAATGTTCATGCTATATAAGTAATACGGCACTTGAGAACCTATAAAACTACTGAAACGGAAACCTACAACGTTATCAGTATCCTGTCATCGTGTGTTTAACTGTATACTGTATCTGCAGACAGCACGAGGTCATTCATTCACACCAGAGTTTACGATTTTAAGTTTAGAACAGAGATTTAAAAAAAACATATAATCTGGGTATTATAGAGAGAGAGAGAAATGGGACTCGACACAAACTAGGTCATTTCGGGACTAACATATGGTTCAAGTTTATTTCCATAATTCGCTTGCTCGTAGGGGTCTTTAGCAGTGTGAGGAAACCGGAGGACCCGGAGAAAACCCACGAGGTTGGACAGGCGACCCTTGTCACGTCCAACCGGGGAATCGAAACCACGCCAGTTGACTCAATGACAGACTTTATGATACAGAGCGCACGTGCTAACTATTCAGCCATCCACCCCCCCCCCCCCCCCGGGTATTATAGAAATGTATTGTTATATAAAGGATATTAATGGCAGTTCCTTGTGTCCAGCAAAAATTACTGTATTGAAGATAAAATACCAAACGGCAAATAAACTGCAAATGAATTCTGCTGGTACATGCGCATTTCATCACCTCAGAAAAGGGCGACGTCGTGTTAAAAAGCCGACGTCGCTTTTTTTTCTCTATAGCTTAACATTGAAAAAGGCGACGCGCGACGCGGATTTGGCATCGATCATTATTTGTATCATCATCCTTTCGGGAATCGCAATTTCTTTAAATTGATTAAGAGATTACAATTTGACAAAGCTTAGAACATTTAAATCAGTTTAATAAACAATGTGGATTCTAAAGGAGATATTTTTGGCACCTCTGACAAAGGAAAGCCAGGCCGGAAAATCCAAAATAACTATGAGGATAATGTTGCGGCTATATTACAGTCTTACGTTCAATTCTAACGTGTACACGGGACATCGTTTTTTCGTTCCAAGCGAACATCACTGATAAGGGTAAAACATGTCAGAAAATCCAAATGAACTTTTTCGACCAACACCGGGATCGAACACAGAATCACCAAGTTATCGAGCCAATGTTTTACTGACTGGGCCACCGTAACTCCCCCACCCCCATGTTAGGTACGCTATGCTTCATATAGGTGGGGATGGGGGTTAACGCATGCGCCTTGGATCAGAAGGTCTGTCTCCTAGTACAGTGGCGAGGTTTTGATTACGCGCTTGTACATGACAAGGAATAGTTTTGATTGTCCAACCTCACGGGTTTTCTCTGGGTCCTCCCACTGCTGAAGACCTACGCGTAACCGAATTGAAATAAAATTGAACCATATGTTAGTCCCGAAATGAAATAGTTTTTGTCATTTTGCCATTCTTTTTTATTTCATTGTTTAGCTGCAGGTTTGTGTTCAGGCCCCCCCGCCCCCCGAAAAATTGTTTTGCCCCCCCCCCCCCCCGAAAATACCTACTGTAGACTGTGCCGGGTGTGCCCCCCCCCCTAAAAACTTCACTGCCCCTTCACTGTTTGATTTTTGTGTTTTGATACGCCCACATTGAAATGTGGTCGTATATTGTTGTCGCCCGCGTCCGTCCGTCCGTCCGTCCGGCGTCCACAATTGCTTGTGGACGCTCTATAGGCTAAAATTAATATCCAATTGACTTTAAATTCATACACAGTGTTTAAGGTCATGAGACGAAGAAGCCTATCGATTTTCAGCGATTTCCGATAATTACTGCCAGAGTTATGGCCCTTGAGATCACTTCAAAAAAATCTTGTGGACGCTCTAGAGGTCAAAGTTAATATCCGATTGATTTTCAACGATTTTCAATAATTACTGCCAGAGTTATGGCCCTTGATCACTTCATTAAATCATGTGGATGCTCTAGAGGTCAAACTTAATATCCGATTGACTTTAAATTTATACACAGTGTTTAAGGTCATGAGAAGCCTATTGATTTTCAGCGATTTCCGATAATTACATGTACTGCCTGAGTTATGGACCTTGATCACTTTGAAAAATCTTGTGGACGCTCTAGAGGTCAAAGTTAATATCCGATTGACTTCAAATTTATACACAGTGTTTAAGGTCATGAGGCGAAGAAGCCTATTGATTTTCAGCGATTTCCGATAATTACTTGAACAATTTGAAAAATCTTGTGGACGCTCTAGGGGCTAAAGTTAATATCCGATTGACTTTAAATTGATGCACAGTGTTTAAGGTCATGAAACGAAGAAGCCTATCGATTTTCAGCGATTTCCGATAATTACTGCCAGAGTTATGGCCCTTGATCACTTCAAAAAATCTTGTGGGCGCTCTAGAGGCTAAAGTTAATATCCGATTGACTTTAAATTTATACACACTGTTTGAGGCCATGAGACGAAGAATCATATTGATTTTCAACGATTTCGGATAATTACTGCCAAAGTTATGGCCCTTGATGACTTTGAAAAATCTTGTGACGCTCTGGAGGCTAAAGTTATCATCCGATTGACTTCAGATTGATACACAGAGTTTAAGGTCTTGAGACGAACACGTATATTGATTTTCAATGAATCTTTACGACTTGAACAGCTAAATCCATGATGTTAAAAGTTTCGTATACTAAACGTTAGCATGGGGCAGAACTTTATAAAAACCAAACAAATTTTAATGGTTTTTCTGATAATTACTTAATGAGTTGTTACTCTTAATCAGATTTTAATGTATTATAAATGCTTCATTACCGAAAAAAGTAAAAATATGCGACAACTCTTGTTGACTGCCCGGACGATATAGCTGCTGTGGGCGTTTCGTTGCCTGGCAACCTATCTTTTATCTAGGTATATCTTTCATTTTCAACCACTGTTTATTTCCAACCCGTTTATTTGAATAAAAATATTTTGTCATATATTTCACACATTTTAACGTATTTACACTGATCGAATGAACTTTTTCTCTCCACTCAGTGATCTAAGGAGTAATCATTTTTACTGCAACGAAAATGATCTATGTTCATTTTGTGGGACAAAGTTGAACTATTTGAAGTGCTTAGTAGTATTTATTATTATTATTACAGCATATTTATAGTGCGCCCTTTCATATAACATGTTCAGGGGCACTTTACAAAGTGACAATGTAATCATAAATAAACAACTCGACCAGACATCGTGATAGGACAGAAAATATCCATTTTAAAAAAAGAATGGCAAAAAACGGAAACGAACGAATGGCGAATTACTCTTTGCCACTCCGATGGCGAATATTTACAGTGCGCCCTTTCATATCGTGTTCAGGGGCACTTTACTAAGTGACAATGTACTGTAATCATATAAAAAAAACAACCAGCAACATTATGGACAATAAACTGACAACTTTATGTAACTGCAACGTTTCAATGAGGATACTTTCACCGTTATCATCAAGCAATGATACATCCAAACGTTCGTTCGTTTCTGGGGTTTTACGTCCACTTCCACCTAAGGTGGTATCGTAGACATACATTCAAACATGTTACAGAAGGTTATATACAAGTAGATAACAATAAACTAATCAAGGGTTTAAATCAGAAGCCATTAAAGTTAAACCTATGAAAACTATTATTAATCAATAAGAAACCCTTATATACAATATACAGGTGGATAACAATAAATTAATTAAGAGTTGAATCAGAAGCCATTCAAAGTTAAACCTAATACCTATGACACTATTATTAATATAATCTGTAAGAAACCCTTAAAGGGAGGGAAATATACAATTATACTAAAACAACAGTTGATACTAATAAACCCTTAATCTTCATTACGAATACGGAATAAGAACAAAAAGTAAATAAGAAAATGTAAATAAGAAATCATAATTATTGATATATGATTAATCTCATTAATATACAACTCCTATATGAGGATTAATTATTGATATATGATTAATCTCATTAATATACAACTCCTATATGAGGATTAAAGACAAAGAACCAGTAGTAGTAGGATTTGTAACACGAGTCAGTGGTTGTTAATTAGTACTCGCACTGATAACACCTAGTGCACCAGAGCTCCAAAGCTATTGCTGAGTTTATTATAGAGAGAGAGAGAGAGAGAGAGAAATGGGGTTTAACGTCCACTCAACACAAACTAGGTCATTTCGGGACTAACATATGGTTTAATTTTATTTACATAATTCGCTTGCGCGTATGGGTCTTTAGCAGTGGGAGGAAACCGGAGTACCCGGAGAAAACCCACGAGGTTGGACAGGCGACCCTACTCCTTGCCACATACAACCGGGGATTGGAAACCACGCCAGTCGACTCAATGACAGACTTTATGATACAGCGCGCGCACGCTAACCATTCAGCCATTCAGCCATCCAACCCCCAGTTTATTATAGATAAAGAAGCCTAGCCAGACTCCAAAAAACTCCTCAAACCCAGGACTACTAGATTCTGCAAAGATCCTCCAGTCCATAAGTAATTTTAAGGTTGTCTTTATTTTTATAGCTTCACAAGGTATAAGCTGTTCTCATTTTTTTTCTTTTCTATCTACCTTATTTTAATTTATTTTGTTCTTCCACTTTTTTTTGCTTCTTTTCTCTTTGATTTATTGTTAGATTACTATTTTTTCTTTTTATATCAGATATAAGCTTATTTCCTTAATTCCTCCTATTTTATTTTCTACATTTTTAATCTACTTTATTTAGTTACCTTCCCCTCACCCTTTTTTACTTTTTGTTATTTGTTTTTTCATTCTCCCTATATTCCAACTTCTTAACTCCATTTATTTATTTCTCTTTCTCATCCTTTCCTTATTTCCATTATTTTCCTTATCAGACTCTTCATTTATTTAACTATTCTACTCTTCTTTCTATCATCTAATAACCAAAAAGCTTAGTGTACAAGACAATCAACTGATTGAACTCGTCACAAACCTCTTAAAACAACACCAACAAGCTAAATCTCTTTTATAATTACCAAACCTGAGAGAGAGAGAGAGAGAAATGGGGTTTAACGTCCACTCGACACAAATTAGGTCATTTCGGGACTAACATATGGTTTAATTTTATTTAAATAATTCGCTTGCGTGAGGGGTCTTTAGCAGTGGGAGGAAACCGGAGGACCCGGAGAAAACCCACGAGGTTGGACAGGCGACCCTACTCCTTGACACGTACAACCGGGGATTCGAAACCACGCCAGTTGACTCAATGACAGGCCGTATGATACAGCTCGCACGTGCTACCATTCGGCCACCCAACCCCCCACCAAACCCCCCACCAAGCAATAGGAACCCATAGTTAATTAGTATTAATAACACTGATTGACTACCCAGTTAACATTGATGGTTAGATTTACGTAAAGTTTACGTCATTATGGTTAGATTTTGGTTAGCGTCCAATAATGGTAAAATTCTTTGGTTAAATTTACGTTACTTTTACGTCATAATGGTTATGGTTACTTTTACGTCAGAAAATGACGTAAATGTAACGTAAACTTTATGACGGATTACTAACCAATTTTTTTTCCTTTGAATACTTCTTGATTAAATAACATTACAAGTGTGTGCACATTCTAACAATTGATATATAGTCGGAATTCAGACATAATAATTATATATGTATTATTGGTTATAATTCTAACGTTAATCTAACGTAAATTTTACATCAGGTTTCTAACCGTTAGTTTATGGTTAGTTTTCCGACGTAAATCTAACGTTAGTTTTCTGACGTAAATCTAACGTTAGTTTTCTGACGTAAATCTAACGTTAGTGTTAGTTTTATGTCATAATTTTAACCGTTAATTTAACGTTAGTTTTCTAACGTAAATCTAATGTTAATTTTATAACATAAATCTAACTTTAGTTTTCTAACATAAATCTAACGTTAGTTTTCTAACATAAACCTGATATTAGTTGTAAAACGTAAAACAAATGTCAGTTTAATGTCATGATACTAACAATTAAGGGCCTGACAAGACAGCTGTCTAGTCATTAAAATGGGTAAGACCCTGGCTCGCTAGCCTGGAGGTCGGGTGTTCGATCCCTGCATTGGCCGAGAAAGTTCATCCAGATTTCCGGCGTGGTTTCCCCTTGTCAGTGATGCAGGACGGAGAGTCTGACAAGGACAGCTGTCTAGTTGTTCAGATGGGATAAAAAACCGAGGTCCCGTGTACACATTGGCATGCATGTAAAAGATCCCTTGACAGTTGGAATTCGATATAAGAGTAGGCCGTAGTGCCACTGTCAGGGCAAAATTTCCCTCATAACACACTGTATGGTGTATAGCCATCTTCATTAGCCCAGTTCGGAGCAGAACAGTTGGACGTTAAACCCCATTTCATTTCATTACATTTTGTATCCATTTCTAAGTGCCCAAGAATAGAGATCTAGCTCCTTTAGTAGTTGCGGTCTGTAGGTGACACACAAAGAGAAACTGAATGAATGAATGATCTACTCTCATTTCAAATTCCAAATGTCAAGGGTTCTTTTACGTGCACACCCAAGTGATGGACTAGACACTGTTTTTTTGAGGTCCTCTGTCCTACACCACTACTAACAAAGGGAACTTTCTCGACCAACATGGGGATCACGTTGGCTAAGTGGGTAAGACGCTGACTCGCTAGCCTGGAGGTCGGGTGTTCGATCCCTGCATTGGCTGAGAAAGTTCATCCAGATTTTCCTGCGTGTTTTCCCCTTGTCAGTGATACAGGACGGTGGGCCTGACAAGAACAGCTGTCTAGTCAGGGATGAAAAACTGAGGTCACGTGTACACACAGGAGTGCACATGAAAGATCCCTTGGTAGTTGGAACTTGATATAAGAGTAGGCCATAGCGCCGCTGCCTGGGCAAAATTTCCTTCATAGCATACTGTATGGCGTATGCTCGTCTTCATTAGCTCAGTTTAGGAGCAGAACAGTAGGACGTTAAACCCGATTTCATTTCATTTTTCTCGATCAACACGGAAATTGAACCCCTCATTTGCTAGCCAGTGTGTTACTAATTACTAGAGAGAGAGAGAGAGAGAGAAATGGGGTTTAACGTCTACTCGACACAAACTAGGTCATTTCGGGACTAACATATGGTTTAATTTTTATTTACATAATTCACTTGCGCGTAGGGGTCTTAACAGTGGGAGAAAACCGGAGGTTGGACAGGCGACCCTACTCCTTGTCACGTACAACCGGGGATCCGAAACCACGCCAGTCAACTCAATGACAGACTTTATGATACAGCGCCCGCACACTAACCATTCAGCCATCCAACCCCCCCGTTACTAATTACTAAGTTTGTGAAATGTAGGTTTTTCCTCATGTAGGTTTGTCCTGATGAATACAGGTACATACCATACAATGTTCTATGAGGGAAATTTTGCCCCAGCAGCGGCACTATGGCCTACTAATATCGAATCCAACTGCCAAGGGATCTTTTCGTGCAAGACAATGTATACATGGTACCTCGGTTTTTTGTCCCATCTGAGTGACTAGACTACTGTCCTTGTTCCTGCACCTCTGACAAGGGGAAACCATGTCGGAAAATCCTGATGAACTTTCTCCACCAATGCAGGCATCGAACACGTGCCCTCCGGATTACCGAGCCAGCATCTTACGCACTTAGCCACCGTGGCTTTATCAAAATTAGTAATGAAGATGTGCTATGACAGAAATTTTGCCTGGACAGCAGCATTACCGCGCTTACTAATGACGATGTGCTAGGAAAGACATTTTGCCTGGAGAGCAGCATTTCCGCATATAGTCATTACCAATAGTTCTAAGTGCACGCCAACCTGTAAAACAGGTCTTTACACACTTTTCCATCATTACCAATTACTAGTCTGTGGGTTCACTAGTCCGTGGGTGCACTAATCCGTGCATTCACTAGTCCACTAGTCTGACTCTATAAAATACTATAAATATGAGTATTAAAGAAACCCAGTAGATATGGTGACTGATATCACCCTTCGTAAACCGATAACCCAACATCACGGCATTTTAACCCGAAATCACAACATTTTAACCATTATAGCATATGCCCTTCTTCATTAGCCCACTTGGAACAAAATAGTAGGATTTTCAAACCCCATTTAAAATTCATTTTCATACTTTTCTGCACCAATCGGACTATTGAAGATAGTCATACGCAATGCAGAGTGCTATGACGAAAATTTTCTATGGACTGTGGCAGGGCGGAGGATCTGGCAAGGGATAAGGTATAGATGTTTGGGTCATACAAAAAATCAAGTCCTCATGTACATATTGGCATGCACGTAAAAGACACTCCGACAGTTGTAATTCAATATCAGAGTAGGCCATAGTGCCGCTATCCGTGCAAAGTTTCCGTCATAGTACACTGTATATAGTGTATGCCTGTCTTCATTAGCTCACTCAGAGCAAAACAGTAGGGTGTTTAATCTCATTTAATTTTATTTAATTTTCCTACTTTTCTGCACCAATGGGACTATAAAAGATAGGCTGGCAAGCGGACGACCATATATTTATCGTCTCTCGATAAAAGACCTATCTCTGAAAATTAAAATTCCCCGATTTGATTATTCTTTTAATATGACGTAATTATGTAACCTCATATAAAATATAGTAGAGCGTATACAAACAAATTATATGAATAGATTCATTATCAGAAATATTACAGGCCTTTCAAACGAACAGTCGCCATTTTTAGAGATAGATGTACAAATATATTTTTATCGTCTCGGGCAAGGTCAAGGTCACGATCTGTTCACGGTTGATGATTGTGTTTAAATCGGTTTATATCATATTATTTCTATTCACATTACAATATTTTTTTATAGGTTACGGTTATTGTTGTTATTTATCTAAATTGCTTTTATTATTTATTAAATATTTTTTGTTTGTTCGTTTGACCGGAACGTACGGAATTCTGGGATTTAAAATGGCGGCATAGGTTAAAATTTTTCCCAAAGAAGAAATGATGCCGTGATTTAAAGTTAAATAAAGCTATTCCACACATACACAGACGATTTTGGATTCAGCAAAGTAAAGTTGAAGGTAAGTGCACTTTTTATGCGAACTTCCGTTGACAGTATACCGATAGATCTAATGTTGATAAAAAAATAATCTGGCCGTGGAAAAAGTTTGCACGCAACTTTGTATATCAGACAGTCAGTATTTGTTTTTAACACGATGCAGTTACATTGTCCGTAAACCATACTATTCATAAACAAAATCAACATTGCTTTAAGTTATCGAAAGTAATACTGGTTCCAAAATTGTTTTTAAAAAATCTGGATTAAAAAATTATCAAACACATAACGAATTTATTAATGATGTAGACTGTTAAAATTCAGGCTGTGCTAATTATAATATAAGTACATGTAGTATTTTCTAAACATTTTTATGGGTGTTTCAGGTTGTTTTTTTTTGTTATTGTACTGATATTTTTGCAAATTTAATAATGCATAATGCAAGAGCTAAATCTATATATTGTACGTAGGTTAAGTAGGTATTTCTTGAGACTGTAAATGTTAAATTTTTTTATAAGACATTTTAATGTATTAACTTGCTATGTCTATAATCAAGTCTCAATGCCATCGGGTGCTCGAGATGTTCACATATTCAAACACTGGCGGTTAATGTTAATGATTTAATTTAATTGAAAAATGGATAATCAAGACTTTAAGCTTATATACATAGGCCTATTTAAATGATATAACATTAAATAACAAGTTTGCCCGTACATACTTGTACATAAAGGTTTCAGTCCTACTCCCCAGCTTATTTTTTCTTGTGGTGGCCAAGAAAGTTCATCAGGATTTTCTGGCATGGTTCCTCTTTTAACTGGTGCAAGACAGAGGGGCTGGTAAGGGCTAATGTACAGTTGTTCGGATAGGACAAAAAACCAAGCTCTTTTGTACACACGGCCAGTCAAAATTTCCATCACAGCACACTTTCAAGCATTTGTCCAACTTCTTTAGCCCTGTTTGAGCAGCACAGTATGGTGTTGAACCCCATTTCATTACAGATCCACAGTAGGTTGGCTGTCAGCCCAGTTGGAGCTGAACAGTAGGCCGTTTAACCCAATTACGTTTTTTTTTGGGAGTATAAAGTTGCTTTTTATTTATTTTTTTTTTTTACAGATCCTACATGTATATTTGAGCACCCTTGGTGGCAGTAATGACAAAGAAGTTCTAAAAAGATTTATATGGGCTTTATAATGAAAGTTAGACAACACTACTACTTGCCAAACACTACTACTTGTCACATAATGTAATGATATAAATATATATGTATCTATGGTAGCACAAATATCATCAGAATGTAGGCCAAAGCTTTACAAACATTGTAGGCCTAAAATACTTTCTGTCTGAACTTTTGACAGTCAATTCTTTGATGACTAGTTAGTTTAGAGCAGATATCCTGTCACAGTATTATATAACAGCTCTTTGGCTTAAAGTCTAAACTGAGTTGTATCAGTGAGTTGAAAATCATCTGTGTTCCTGTTATTGCTCCCTGCTGCAGCCAGTAAACAATAAACTTTTGCGTTCCTTACAAATCTTCCAATTTTTATTGATAGATCAACCATAGCAAAGATCTCTATTAAGATTATATTTGTAATGTGTGTAACAAATTCTATGACATAGGTATAATATTGGTGTAGTTAAGTATATACCATATTTATGCACACATTTCAATGTTGGCATATTATTAGTCTCTATCATCTAGAAAAAAATATTCTATATTCTACGAATATTAGTGTGGTTGCGTTGTCAACATTTGAGAATATTCGGTCATAGGCTAGATTATCCGGTCTTTTACATTATCATAAACAAAGTCTAAGGGAGGTAACTAGTCCTAAAACAAGATGTTGACGCCCATGAAATTTATATAAGAATGCCATTTCCGAAAATCCATTTGATTGCATTGTCAGTTCAATATCCAACACTCTTAATTTTTTTTATCGTAAAATTTCTCTCTTCATGGGCCATATCTATGTTGTTTTTTTTATTGAATCCTAATTCGTCATCACGATTCATGTTTGTTTATAAATGCAAGTGTTATTGACAACTGTCCCAGACCCTCATTATTTATATGGCCCAACTTTTCTTCGGCGTACACCGGCACGGTATTAGACTAGGATAACAGTCCCGAAACTCATGGAGTTGAAAAACATTAGTCTTATATACCGCCTCTACTTAATTATGGAAGTAGGTTGGAAAAATGTAAAATTTGGCAATTTGACTTATACTCAACATCGACTTATACCCTGTATGGTAATGTGATGATGCCCCCTCTTCCAGACAAGACATAGGCTATAACTGTTTCAAATGACAAGTGCTAAATGAAGTATTTATGTGGTCTTTGGTGAAAGAAATGAAATGAAATGAAATGGGGTTTAACGTCCTACTGTTCTGCTCCTAACCTGGGCTAATGAAGACGAGCATATGCCATACAGTGTACTATGAGGGAAATTTTGCCTGGGCAGCGGGGCTACGGCCTACTCTTATATCGAATTCCAACTGCCAAGGGATCTTTTACGTGCATGCCAATGTCTACACGGGACCTCGGTTTTTCGTCCCATAACGACTAGACAGCTGTCCGTCTGTCAGTTCCTCCGTCCTGCATCACTGATAAGGGAAACCACGCCGGAAAATCAGGATGAACTTTCTCGGCCAATACAGGGATCTCCAGGCTAGCGAGCCAGCGTCTTACCCACTTAGCCACTTGATCCCCCCCTTTGGTGAAAGAGAGAGAGAGAAATGGGGTTTACCGTCCACTCGACACAAACTAGGTCATTTCGGGACTAACATATGGTTTAATTTTTTATTTACATAATTCGCTTGCGTGTAGGGGTCTTTAGCAGTGGGAGGAAACCGAAGGACCCGGAGAAAACCCACGAGGTTGGACAGGCGACCCTACTCCTTGCCACGTACAACCGGGGTTTCGAAACCACGCCATTCGACTCAATGACAGACTTTATGATACAGCGCGCGCACGCTAACCATTCAGCCATCCACCACACCCCTCCCTTTGTTGAAAGAAAACAGAGCTGTGGCTAGTGAAATGAAAGTTTAACGTCCTACTGTTTTGCTCTGAACTGGGCTAATGAAGATGGGCATACGCCATACAGTGTGCTATGTGGGAAATTTTGCCCGGACAGTGGCACTACGGCCTTCTCTTATATCGAATTCTAACTTCAAGGGCTCTTGTACGTGCACGCCAATGTGTACATGGGACCTCATTTTTTTGTCCCATTTTAATGACTAGACAGCTGTCTTGTCTAGCCCTCTGTCCTGCATCACTGACAAGGGAGAACCACGCCCGAAAATCTGGAGTAACTTTCTCGGCCAATGCAGGGATCGAACACCCGACCTCCAGACTAGATAGCCAGTGTCTTACCGACTTAACCAACGTGATCCCCGTTGTGGCTACAATTCCTGGATTTGAAGGTCAGGTATGATATGAAACGAATATTTTGAACCGGTTCACCAATGCAACCAATCCGTGACGGGTTAACTGATAGAGGGTTACATCCTTGATATAAATATACTTGTCGCGGGTTTTAAAAATAGAAATATATATATAAAGGTAGCTCAAAATTCATCTCTACATGTACAGAGGCCAAGGGGGGATCATGTGGCTAAGTGGGTAAGACGCTGACTCGCTAGCCTTGAGGTCGGGTGTTCGATCCCTGCATTGGCCGAGAAAGTTCATCCTGATTTTCCGGTGTGGTTTCCCATTGTCAGTGATGCAGGACGGAGGGCCTGACGAAGACAGCTGTCTAGTCGTTTGGATGGGACAAAAAAAAAACAAGGTCCAGTGTACACATTGGCGTGCACATAAAAGATCCCCTGGCAGTTGGAATTCGATACAAGAGTAGGCCATAGCGCTGCTGCCCGGGCAAAATTTCCCTCATAGCACACTGTATGGCGTAACCTTTTGCGTCTCTTCAAAATATTTCAAATCTTTTGTCATGGATCAACCATTGCAAATATCCGTGTTACAATTATATTTGAAATGTGTTAAACCAATATTGGTGTAGTATATATCTTTGTTTATACACCCACATATCAATTTTGGCCCTGTTTGTCCGTACACTGGGTGTGAAATGTGAATCATTCCGATTGTGAGAGGACCAGCATTATCAATATACAGCTTTTCAGGACTTTGCTTTCCTTGGTTAATTCTCCCTAGTCTAGTCGTTTGGATGGTACGAATGATCGAGGTCCTGTGCACACATTGGTGTGCACGTGAAAGATCCCTTGGCAGTTTGAATTCGATATAAGAGTAGGCTTTAGCGCCGCTGTCTGGATAAAATTCCATAATAGCACACTGTATAGCATATTTCCATGTCATTAGCCCTGTCGGAATAGGACATTAAACCCATTTCATTTCACTCATTCCAAAGTTAACTTCTATTCCATCAATACCTTGAGCAAATAAGATAGAGGCTATAGGTTTTGGCCCAATTTGGTCAATATCCCAGTTTTTTCTTTCTTATATGCATATCAACACTTTCATAGCGCTAATGTAGACCTTTTTCTTGAACATTTTCCCGTGTCAGTGATGCCGGACAGAGGACCTGACATGGATGGCTGACTAGTCATACGGAAGGGACAAAAAAACCAAGGTACAGTGTAAACTCAAGTGTGTGTGTGTGTGTGAAAGATCCCTTGGCAGTTGGAATTTTATATAAGAGTACGCCATAGCTCTGCACACTGTGTGGCATATGCCCGTCTTCATTTCTCAAACAGCTGTGGATAAAAACTGTTAATATTTAAATGTGTATTTTGTATTTTATAACATTATATTTTTGTCTTTTAAATAAAGTATATGTATACATACTTGTAGTATATTTTGTCATATAATTCTGCTAGATTTTTAACTTTTCTGTGCAATACATTTAGAATTCTGACTGGTTATGGGTAGATAGAGAGCAATGGGGTAAAACATCCAATAGACATAAACTGTCCTTTGGGACTAAGTGATTCAATTCAAGTTGAATAATTCATCCGCACCAGGAATCTTTAGTAGTAGGAGGACCCAGAGAAAACCCATGTTCAAGTTGGGTGTGGAAACAAACCACTTGACTCAATGACAGACCTTATGATCTAAAGCGCACACGTTGGACCACTCAACTTTTAGCCTCACCCACGGGTCAGGAAAATTTGATTATTGGTTGAATGTACTTCCCATTTACTGCCGCAAATAATGAATAATTTGGAAGGTTTTAATGCTCATCAAAATTTGACTTTAGAATTGCATCCGTAAATGATGTTAATTTAATGTTAGATTTACGGTATAATGATCGGTTAGATATCCATCATTTTGCTCATCCTTTTAACGACAATTTAACGTCAGGAAATGACGTTAATCTAGCGTAAAGTTTACGTCATTTTTACGTTATATTTACATCATTTTCTGACGTAAATCTAACGTAAAGTTTACGTCATTTTCTGACGTAAATCTAACGAAAATGACGTAAACTTTACGCAAATTTTACGTTAGATTTACGTCAGAAAATGACGTAAAGTTTACGTTAGATTTACGTCAGAAAATGACGTAAATATAACGTAAAAATGACGTAAAGTTTACGTTAGATTAACGTCATTTCCTGACGTAAAATTATCGTTAAAAAGATGAGCAAAATGATGGTAAACTGACTGACCATTTTTACGTAAATGTAACGTAAAATTAACATCATATTGTTATGTGGGTAGCGGCTTTTTTGTGGAAAAGGTTAACGACAGTTATACCAGCTTAAAACAACACTAACAATCTAAATTATTATTATAGTTACCAAGCCTCATAACTGTTAAGTAAACTCATACAAGCAATAGGAACCCATAGTTAATTAGTATTAATAACACTGATTGACTAGCGGCTCTTTGTGGAAAGGGTTAACAACAGTTATATCAGCTTACGTCATTAATTAACAACAGCATACAACCTTAATCAACACTGTTCAGTCACTCCTTTTGTTTTCGATTTTACTTTTCGGCAGCATAAGAACGATGGCGACAGAGGCTAGCTCACCCATGTCAATGGCTGACGCTTTTAAAAGCAGCCCTGCACCAAAGTTCTTTCCTTCGACAAAAAGGAGAGAAGAACAGACCCACGTCGTACTTGTGAGGCCACTGGAAGGTAAGTCCTTCCAAGGAGCCAAACTTATGGCCGTGGGCAAGGAATCGAAGAGTAAGTGGGGTATACTCAACATACTCGACATAAGGATCACAGTGCCGGGACATGTTAGACTTGCCCTAAAAGTAGGTCTGACATGGACCTAGCGCTGGCCCAGAACCTCCTTCTCGGTATGACCGTGACGGTGTCCGAACGATCCACCTTGTCAATAGACAAGGTGGTTGTTCATGGGATACCGGCCGAATATACCGGGGACGAAATTCTGGAGGATCTAATAGAGGGGAAGGACCAGGGAAGATCTGAATCTGCAGATTTGAAGTAATTGTCTCAAGGTACTCAAAGAAAAAAGATTTAGTAAAATAGTTCAAATAGTCACAAAGTTACAGCATTGTAGGTCAAATGCATTCGCTCGTAAAATTCGGTGATTTCGGATTCGTAAAACGTTTTGAAAATATATGTAAGTAAAAGCTGCCACACAATTTTGGGGGGGGGGAGGTCAAAGTTTCAGAAAGATCCTATGGTTAGATTCTGAGAAATCCGATTTGCAGAAAGTACACAAAAAAAAAATAATAACTAGATCTGCATAGCAGATATCAAAGCTTTCATATAAACTGCAAAAGGGGTTGTTAGAATCTATGAATCAACAATCACTTTGACGGAAGATATTCTCTCGGCTAAAAAATCTTTCTTCTCTCAGCTACGAGAGATACGTAGAATTAAACCGGCCCAGGGCCGATCGTGTTGATAAGAAGCCGCTTATTTGACATTGACACATAACCGAAAGTGAATAGGCCTACCCGTCCAGTTAATACAATGGGCAATCTCACATCGGTCCACATACTAGTCGCCTCCTACTTCCCCAAGACATTTAGTCCAAACCTTGACTCTCATACATATAAACCATTTGGTACTACATGTACATGTATTTCGTACTTATATCATATTAAACCCCTCGGCCGCCATGTTGAATCACACAGTATTCAACGTTCTATCCTAACATCTTTATGAAATCAACGACAAATCTATATTTGGGCACTCCAACCATTTTTATTTTTACATCATTCAGTTTTTTTTTAAATAAGTAATTCTATCACAAATTATAGTGAAGACTGGACCACTAAACTAGTTACCGATCAGTTTTTCTTTGTGTTAATGCGTTCTATATTTTCAAAGCAATGATTCTTATAATGTGCGAGCCGCCATGACACCGGCGGATATTATAACTTCGATAGGCGAGAAACTTCAGGTAGCAGTTGGGTTTCATCAAATCATATAATTATGCGGTACGGCTTCACCTTTATTTCAATGGGAATTGGTTTATTATATGTGCAGTGCAGTTTTAGGTCAGTTTATGTGTAAATTAAGGGAGCTATACATAGGCCAGTAACCTTTTTGTAGTCATTTGACTAAAAAAAACTGAAAGGAACTCCGTAGGACAAGCCACTACTGTGGCAGGAGTAAGGCGGAAGACATCAGTAGTGGAACCATTTCTAAGTTAATCCCGAAGTGCGTTGCTATTGTAAGAATATATAAAATGGGGTTTATGGTCCCGCTTTTTTGCTGTAGTTTGAGTAATGAGTTAGAGCGTATATTTTGTAGTCAAAAAATCATTGCAAATAGAAGACCTCATCCCCACCACCACCACCACCACCCTGTAATACAATAGCTAGCTTGTGTATTTCCATATTTCATTTCCGAGAAATAGATAGAGAACACGCGAAATATAAAGTGATTTTTCTTACAATCAGGGACCATAATTCATGAAGTTACGATTCGATATGCGCAAATATCGAAAGGAACCATATCTTTGGGTTATAAACATGAATGTTAAGTTTCATCAAAATCTTTCACTGTGAAAAACCGGGGCTAAGTCATCTGAAATCAAACAAATTTTACAATGTAGGTAGTGAAAACATAATGTTATGTTAAGCGTTGTTCGAGGGTGGGGTGGGTGCATAAAATTTCAAATACAAAGGGTTATTTTTTGTGCACGTCAATATGCACACAGGATTTCGATTTTTCGTCCTACCCAAAAAACTGCACGCAAAGTTAGTTGTCGGGCCTTCGGTCAAGAACCACGCACAAAGGGAGAGAACGGGGACCTCTGTTTTGCATACCATCCAAGCGACTAGGCACTAATCCTTGTACCATGGACGAGGGGACGGGCGTTTTTCGTCCCATCGAAACGACTAGACACAGATCCTTGCTAGGCCTTCCATACTTCACCACTGCCAACGGGGAACCACTTTGACCTCGGGTTTTCGTACCATCCGAACGACTAGACACTAATCCTTGCAAGGCCTTCCGTTCTGCACAAATGAGCCACGCTGGCTTCGTTTTGTCGTAACATACAAACGACTAGACAATGTTTCATAATTTAGTCATGTTCGCGTGGGTGGGTTGGCAGCAGAATTGATATGTACATGATAGTGACACGAGGAGGGGGGGGGGGCGGGGTGTACACAAATCACACAAATCAGAGCTTTGTAATACACGCATATACTTGATATACTAAATACACAAATGGCTGAATTTCGGGACATTTCTGGAACTCTTTTAACACATAATGCGAACACTGCATTAATTTCTATATATCAATAAAATATGCCTCAGACCCATTGTATCATATATGATACACTAAATTTCGACATTGATTTTCAGAAAAAATATTGTTTATTTTTAAATTTGAATTACACTAGTAACAAAATATATTTTCTGGCAACAAATAGCATATAAATAAAAATAGATTTACTTTCTGATTATTTTTTTTAAATGAAATCATTCCAGGGCTTTTATTGACATTTCAGAAAATGTAGAGTTGGTCCCATGCACTTGAGGCCAGGGTCCTTGAAGTTGTACAGCTGCACCCGGTGACCGATATTTATTTAACGGGGAATAAGTGATAATTCATATTATAACAGTAAATAATTAAAATATCCCATAGGGATTACAATAATATGTATATCATGTAGGTGTGCATATCTGATATGCTGGGTATTACAGGGTTAAAATTGTGACCTCTGTAAATAGGCCCGTTCCTTGCATTTAGTTTTAGAGTTAGGAGTGCTAAAATTGAGAGAGCGAAATGGGGTTGATCGACCACTCGACACAAACTAGGTCATTTCGGGACTAATGTATGGTTCAATTTTATTTCAATAATTCGCTTGCGCGTAGGGGTCTAGCAGTGGGAGGAAACCGGGTGATCCTGAAAAAAACACACACGTTGGACGGGCGACCTACTCCTTGTCACGTACGGAAAGATGCCCCAGCAGTCAAAATAGGTCAAAATAGGCGATTTCGGTTTCTAGTGTCGTAACATCGTTGCGGTCATTTTAAAAAATTGTCTTTTAAGGATAATGTGTATAGTACTAATACCTATCACATACGGAAGAGGCGATAACATCTCTTTGCATTTGCAATTTCAAAATTAATTAAAACCAATATTAAATTCCGAAAATCGTTTTTTTGCTAAAACTCTTTTGTTTTAAATGTGATCAAAATGGGGGTAAAGCAAGGAGTCCAGGGTGGTAATGGGCGTATTGTGTCCATGGTTTTCGGACAATCGGTGCCGGTGTCACGGCGAAATTCCACTTTTTTCCCCTCATGGAAGCCGTAAATTGACTTGAGGCCAGGGTCCTTGAAGTTGTACAGCTGCACCCGGTGACCAATATTTATTTAACGGGGAATAAGTGATAATTCATATTATAGCAGTAAATAATTAAAATATTTCATAGGGATTATAATAATATGTATATCATGTCTGGGTATTACAGGGTTAAAACCAATATTAAATTCCGAAAATAGTTTTTTTGCTAAAACTCTTTTTTTTAATGGGATCAAAATGGGGGTAAAGCACAGAGTCCGGGGTGGTAATGGGCGTATTGTGTCCAAATTTCATGGTTTTCGGACAATCGGTGCCGATGTCACGGCGAAATTCCACTTTTATACCCTCATGGAAGCCGTAAATTGACTTCGAAAAAAAACGACGAAAGGCAGGTGACAAGAACAAACGACTTGAACGAATACAGGTATCACCTTGAAATTTACAGGGTACCTAGGTACCAACGTGAAAAGTTGCTCGCCTGAATTTAGTACTCATGGTACCGTTGGTTCCTGTGTAGCGTATGCGCGAAATCAAAACCAGCTAAACTCGAAAACAACCTTGTCGGCACGGAAAACATCATAGGAGAAATTCGAATTTTTGAAATATTCAAATACCAAACATTCGACCATGATCCAGGCTATCCTGAAATGTAATAATTTCGGTAATAGGAGACACATTCTCTAAGTCACGACCAATTGTGTATGTTTTCAAGCCCATTAATGTGGAGTTTTCACTATTTTTCATTTTCAATTCAAAATGGCGTCCATCAGTTGACATAAATGAAAATTCTACTGCCTACATTTTATGGGCTTTCCTTCAAGGATTTGGAAAATATAATCCCCTTGTCTGTAAGTAAAATATCAAAATAGCCTTAGCGATATTTCACATTTCAAGATGGTGGCACTTCCGGTTTGGGCTACAAACTCCATTTTTTGTGTACGAATCAGTAGTGTCGTAACTAGTAAAGAAATACAATTTCAAGGCAATCGGACCTATATTTCGTTGATTTTTTTTAAAACTTTGATCCTTAATTTCATCAAGGGGAGATAATACAGAAAATTTCTAATGACATTTTTCAAGTTGTATCGGTAAGATCTACTTACATACTGAATTTCATGAAAATCGTGCAACTATTAAAGAAGTTGTCAAGTTGATTTTAACTTCCGGTTCGAAATCACAGCGACGAATTTTTGAAATTCGAAAATCCGAAATAGCAGATTTGAAGTAAATGATTCAAGGTACTCAAAGAATTTTTTTTTTTTTTAGTAAAATAGGTCAAAAAGTCACAAAGTTACAGCAATGTAGGTCAAATGCATTCGTTCGTAAAATTCGGTGATTTCGGATTCGTAAAACGTTTTGAAAACATACCTATTCCAAAGCCACCACCCATTCTTGGGGGGGGGGGGGTAGGTCAAAGTTTCAGAAAGATCCCACGGTTAGATTCTGAGATATAAGATTTGCAGGAAAAACACAAAAAAAAAAAAAATAATAATAATAACTAGATCTGCATAGCAGATATCAAAGCTTGCATATAAACTGCAAAATGGGTTATTAGAATCTATGAATCAACAATCACTTTGACGGAAGATATTCTCTCGGCTAAAAAATCTTTCTTCTCTCAGCTACGAGAGATACGTAGAATTAAACCGGCCCAGAGCGGATCGTGTTGATAAGAAGCCGCTTATTTTACATTGACACATAACCGAAGGTGAATAGGCCTACCCGTCCAGTTAATACAATGGAAATCTCACATCGGTCCACTAAAGAGAGGCACATATCAATCGCCTCATACTTCTCCAAGCCATTATAGTCCAAACCTTGACTCTCATACATATAAACCATTTGGTACTACATTAAACCCCTCGGCCGCCATGTTGAATCACACAGTATTTAACGTTCTATATCCTAACATCTTTATGAAATCAACGAGAAATCTAAACTTGGGCACTCCAACCATTTTTATTTTTACATCATTCAGTTATTTTTAAATAAGTAATTCTATCACAAATTATAGTGAAGACTGGGCCACTAAACTAGTTACCGATCAGTTTTTCTTTGTGTTAATGCGTTCTTCATTTTCAAAGCAATGATTCTTATAATGTGCGAGCCGCCATGACACCGGCGGATATTATAACTTCGATAGGCGAGAAACTTCAGGTAGCAGTTGGGTTTCATCAAATCATATAATTATGCGGTACGGCTTCACCTTTATTTCAATGGGAATTGGTTTATTATATGTGCAGTGCAGTTTTAGGTCAGTTTATGTGTAAATTAAGGGAGCTATACATAGGCCAGTAACCTTTTTGTAGTCATTTGACTACTGAAATCAAACAAATTTTACAATGTAGGTAGTGAAAACAAAATGTTATGTTAAGCGTTGTTCGAGGGTGGGGTGGGTGCATAAAATTCCAAGGGTTATTTTTCGTGCACGCCAATATGCACACAGGATTTCGATTTTTCGTCCTACCCAAAAAACTGCACGCAAAGTTAGTTGTCGGGCCTTCGGTCAAGAACCACGGACAAATGGAGAGAACGGGGATTTCTGTTTTTCATACCATCCAAGCGACTAGGCACTAATCCTTGTACCAAGGACGAGTAGACGGGCGTTTTTCGTCCCATCGAAACGACTAGACACAGATCCTTGCTAGGCCTTCCATACTTCACCACTGCCAATGGGGAACCACTTTGACCTCGGGTTTTCGTACCATCCGAACGACTAGACACTAATCCTTGCAAGGCCTTCCGTTCTGCACAAATGAGCCACGCTGGCCTCGTTTTGTCGTAACATACAAACGACTAGACAATGTTTCATAATTTAGTCATGTTCGCGTGGGTTGGTTTGCAGCAGAATTGATATGTACATGATAGTGACACGAATAGGGGGGGCGGGGTGTACACAAATCACACAAATCAGAGCTTTGTAATACACGCATATACTTGATATACTAAATACACAAATGGCTGAATTTCGAGACATTTCTGGCACTCTTTTAACACATAATGAGAACACTGCATTAATTTCTATATATCAATAAAATATGCCTCAGACTCATTGTATCATATATGATACACTAAATTTCGACATTGATTTTCAGAAAAAATATTGTTTATTTTTAAATTTGAATTAGACTAGTAACAAAATATATTTTCTGGCAACAAATAGCGTATAAATAAAAATAGATTTACTTTCTGATTATTTTTTTTAAATGAAATCATTCCAGGGCTTTTATTGACATTTCAGAAAATGTAGAGTTGGTCCCATGCACTTGAGGCCAGGGTCCTTCAAGTTGTACAGCTGCACCCGGTGACTGATATTTATTTAACGGGGAATAAGTGATAATTCATATTATAGCAGTGAATAATTAAAATATTTCATAGGGATTATAATATACTATTCAAAAAAAGTAGGGGATATTTGATTTTTAAGTGTTATTAAAGTCACCTAATGAAACTGACGAAGAAACAAATGACAAAATGAAATGAAGTTCACATTCATCGATTTATTCCAAATGATCGTTAGACTAAGTAAGGCACAGACTGACCATTATAAGGGTTAAAATTATACCCGGGGTCAAACAGCAAAGTTACCACAGCATCACAACCATGTCAGTAACGGGTAAATCCTCCTCTGTTTGCCAAAAAAGCATTGATCCGACGTGGCATACTCCTAATGAGACGTCTAAGGTCATTTTGGTCCAGATTGTCCCATTCCTGTTGCAACGCAGCAGCAAGTTCTTGGACATTGGCAGGACGTTGTGGACGTTGACGTAACCTCTGTCCAAGCATGTCCCAGACATGCTCGATGGGGGAGAGGTCGGGACTCAGTGCTGGCCAAGGTAATGTGGTGATGTCCTGTTGTTGGAGGTAACCTGTAACGATCCTGGCCCTGTGACATCTTGCGTTGTCATCCTGGAAGATGAAACGGCGGCCATGACGTCGTGCGAACGGCACAACATGGACTGCCAAGATGTTGTCCAGGTAGTACTGGCCTGTAACACGCCCTGCAACAACATGTAAAGCCGTTCTTCCAGCAACAGTGATGCCTCCCCACACCATAACAGAACCACCCCCAAATCGATCATGTCTGATGACGTTAACGTCTTGGAAGCGCTCGTTTCGACGACGCCACACCCTCCTACGTCTGTCCAAAAAATCAACAGTGAACCTTGACTCATCTGAAAACATCACATTGCTCCAGCGTCGATTATCCCAGTGTTGACGATCCCTACACCAACGACGTCTTGCCTGAATGTGATGATCTCTCAAACAAGCGAGGACGTCGGGCGCGAAGGTGACCCCTATGCAGTCGATTCCGAATCGTCTGGCCACTCACTCTCACACCAGTGTCTGTTTGAAGACAAGCGCTGATCTGATTTGCTGTGATGACACGATTTCTCAAGGCCAAGGTACGGATAAATCGATCCTGGGCTTGAGTTGTCGCCCTTGGTCGACCTGAGCGTGGTCTGTCCTGTACAGATTGTGTATCACGGTATCTGGACCATAGCCTGCTTATGACAGACTGAGAAACATTCATCGTCCGCGCCACAACCGCCTGTGTTGTGCCGATCTGTAGCATGCCAAGGGCACGTAACCTTTCATTTTGGGTAAGCCGACGCATATCAAAATTTGTTTTCTGGTCACTAAAACAATTAAACTGATGTTTCCACCCTGGAATTCAATGCCACAATGACTGTAACATTCAAAGTCAGAGTCGTGCAAATCTTGGGTTGGACCCCCATGATGATCCCAAGCATCACCTGCATTCCATGCGGTAGCTATTGGTGCGTTTGGGCGTCACATGTAACTGGAAATGTTTCTTCTGTTAGGTTCTATAGTGACTTTTTTCGTAGTCATTTGCATATTTTAGTATTATGCCCCCAAAATCAAATATCCCCTACTTTTTTTGAATAGTAAACCAATATTCAATTCCGAAAATCGTTTATTTGCTAAAACTCTTTTTTTTTTAATGGGATCAAAATGGGGGTAAAGCACAGAGTCTGGGGTGGTAATGGGCGTATTGTGTCCAAATTTCATGGTTTTCGGACAATAGGTGCCGGTGTCACGGCGAAATTCCACTTTTTTCCCCTCCGTAAATTGACTTAGAAAAAAAACGACGAAAGGCAGGTGACAAGAACAAACGACTTGAACGAATGCTCGCCGGAATTTAGTACTCATAGTACCGGTGGTTCCTGTGTAGCGTATGCGCGAAATCAAAACCAGCTAAACTCGAAAACAACCTTGTCGGCACGGAAAACATCATAGGAGAAATTCGAATTTTTGAAATATTCAAATACCAAACATTCGACCATGATCCAGGCTATCCTGAAATGTAATAATTTCGGTAATAGGAGACATATTCTCTAAGTCACGACCAATTGTGTATGTTTTCAAGCCCATTAATGTGGATTTTTCACTATTTTTCATTTTCAATTCAAAATGGCGTCCATCAGTTGACCTAAATGAAAATTCTACTGCCTACATTTTATGGGCTTTCCTTCAAGGATTTGGAAAATATAATCCCCTTGTCTGTAAGTAAAATATCAAAAAAGCCTTAGCGATATTTCACATTTCAAGATGGTGGCACTTCCGGTTTGGGCTACAAACTCCATTTTTTGTGTACGAATCAGTAGTGTCGTAACTAGTAAAGAAATACAATTTCAAGGCAATCGGACGTATATTTTGTTGATTTTTTTTAAAACTTTGATCCTTAATGTCATCAAGGGGAGATAATACAGAAAATTTCTAATGACATTTTTCAAGTTGTATCGGTAAGATCTACTTATATACTGAATTTCATGAAAATCGTGCAACTATTAAAGAAGTTGTCAATTTGATTTTAACTTCCGGTTCGAAATCACAGGGACGAATTTTTGAAATTCGAAAATCCGAAATAGCAGATTTGAAGTAAATGATTCAAGGTACTCAGAATTTTTTTTTAGTAAAATAGGTCAAAAAGTCACAAAGTTACAGCAATGTAGGTCAAATGCATTCGTTCGTAAAATTCGGTGATTTCGGATGTGTAAAACGTTTTGAAAACATACCTATTCCAAAGCCACCACCCATTCTTGGGGGGGGGGGGGTAGGTCAAAGTTTCAGAAAGATCCCACGGTTAGATTCTGAGATATAAGATTTGCAGGAAAAACACACAAAAAAAAATAATAATAATAATAACTAGATCTGCTAAGCAGATATTAAAGCTTTCATATTCACAGTCACTGTCACATGTCATAGAAATAATATGAACAGAAAAAAAAAATCATTATAATGAGTAAAAATTTGGTGAAGTTAATTCGATTTTTCACTGGTAAATAATTAAATAGACAAGTGGCATAACTTGACCCGCATCCCATCAGCTATCCTGAAAAATGCTGGAAAAATTAAACAAGTAAATTGTGTTTAGTACTGGGTTAATTAAGACAGGCATATGCCTTTGCTATACAGGATGACATGAGGGAAATTTAGCTTGGGAGGTGTAGGCCTGCAGCCAAAATTTCTAGCTAGCTTAGAAACACAACTCCGCTACACGGTCTTCCATAAAAGAAAAACTATACATTTTTGGAAAGCTTATGATGCCAGGAAGACAAAATCTGGGAGTTCCAAGCAAAATGTTTGCAATTTATTGATTTAGGGCCAGATGAAATTCGTCAAAATTGTCAAATAAATGCTATTTGTGTACTAACAATTCTGAAGTTGACATAAAATTAAATAGTTGGTAAAACACCTCATGCCTTCATCCTTGGCAATGAACAGTTTATTGGACAGATTTTGATGTAAATAAAAATGCTCAAAACACAAATGTCATGGGTGAATAAAGAATTGTGGAAATCCATTAACGGTAAAAAAGAATTATCTCCCTTTCTGTCAAATGCCTGTAATTGATAGACTATCAGGTCTTGTATGAATCATAAGACCAGGTGTGGGCAAACAAGCCCAATAATTATTTTGTTTGTTGGATCTCAAGGGCCTGTTAGGGTTGGTTGTTGGATGTTTGCTCAGAAATTATCGCTTGTATGGAACATGCTAGAGTCGATTTGTAGCATATTCTAGCCAGGGGATATGTTTGACAGTAGTTGAGTGATATGCTTTTGAAATAATGGAGATCAGTAGCACTTTATAAGCATTGAACCACATGATTTTTTTCCACTAAGATAAACATTCTAAACCCACATACATGTTCCCTTTCAATTAGCCACTACAGTATTTTTACAACTGTACATGTAGCTGTGAACTACTATTTCGGATATGATTAATGGTCAAATTACAAACATACATGTAGATATAAGTTAAAAAAAATAATTGTGTATCTGGGCTGGAATGAAGGGAAAGGTTAGAAAACAGGATGAACAGTTGTGAAATTATTTATTAAAGTGAAACAATCATTGAAAATCAAAATTAAACAGTTACTCTGCACATCAAATGTCATCAAAGTTAATCTTCATTATCATCATCACTGTCACTAAATGTATTAACATCAAATTCGGTCTCTTTAACAGTTTTTTTTTCATTTTCACATTGACTACACATGCACAGGTCTGTACAAGAAAGGGGGGTTGGGATGGCCTAGAGTGCCGCGCTTCGACCTCTAGCTGGTCGGTCACCTCTGGCTTGTGGCTGTGGCTTTGATCCCAGGTGTGAGCGTATGTGGCATGGAGATAGAGGCGTCTTCTCAACCTCGTGGGTTTCCTCCGGGCACTCCGGTTTCCTCTCACTGCTAAAGACCCATACGCGCAAGCGAATTATTGAAATAAAATTGAAACCGTATGTTAGTCCCAAAATGACCTAGTTTGTGTTGAGTGGACGTTAAACCCCATTTCTCTCTCTCTCTCTCTGTACAAGACAACTTTGCTGGCCATTTATGATTCTTTCTCTTATGACATCTTCACAGAATATATTGTATGTGGTTTAATATTCGACGGAGGGCTAGTCATCTTTGCTGAAAAATATAAATAAACATATACATGTACACAATTAAAACAAAATTCTGGAGCTTGGTTTACTCTCATTAATTTCGTACAACAGAGGAAAAAGACACTTACACAGGGGTTAACATCTTATTTTCATGCAGAAACCAGCTAATGAAGACAGGAAGGCATTAGCAGTACAAGGAGAGATAGAGAGGAGAATTGCGGTTTAACGTCCACTGGACAAAAACATAGTAATTTCAGGACTCACCCATGGTTCAGTTTTATTTGAATAATACCAGTGGCAAGAAGGCGGAGAATACAAATAAAAAAAACATCACAAATATTTACCTTTCTGATAACTGTCTAAGAAATTCAGTACATTAGCCACAATCCATGCGGGTGCTGTGAAATTTCTAGAGGAGGGAGCTGGAACCCATGAGCCCGTTAAATTCGCCACTGTAAATGAGCAGAGCTACATCAAACCTAATTTTGAGTCCCTCAGTGATAAATAACTTGATTCAAAATCGTATTATAGCCTCAACGACGATTTGATGAATGGAGACCGTAACGTTACGACAAAGTCTAACACTGTAAGTACCAAATAGTCATACGAGATATGTGCATCTCATCAAATTCAGCTTATACCATACCCACAATAATGTTACGGAGTCAGTGAGTTCAAGTTAGACAATACGCTGACCTTTCACTGACCATGCTTATAATATAAAATCTGTCAATGACAGCTGATTCATTGTTTAGTTTTTTATATGATATATTTAATATCAATAATATATGTATATGCATGCTTTATTTTACTTTACACGACCTCTAAAAATGCCCCAAATCGTAAAAATACGACTTTTTGGATTTCGATCTCCTTTTTTCGGCTACCCCGGACATTTTCAAAAAATGATACAATGATTTCACACAACAGGCCAGCTATTAGCCTCTCGATTGACAAGAGTTTCATCGCCCTCCATTCATTATAACCAATGTGATCGTGCCCTAAAGAATCAACAAATCAGCTTGCTTATCTCTGCTTACCCTAGGCAAAAAATGCTCATCTTTGAACTCAATCATGACATTGACCTAGTGAACGCCTACACCAAGTTTGAACATTCTAGCTTAATTAGAAGGAAAGTTCTTGTGTTCCAAATTCCCGGCCCTTCAAATTGCTTCTATTTTTCATTTTCAATTCAAAATGGTGACCATCACGTGACCGAAATCAAAATTCTGATCCGATAGATTTTTAGGCATTCCTTCCAGGATTCCGAAAATATGACGCCCGAGTCTGTAAGTAAAATAGCAAAAAAGCCTTTTTGATTTTTCACGTTTAAAGATGGTGGCACTTCCGGTTCGATCGACAAACTCCATATTTTGTGTACGAATCAGTAATTACTTGTCTAGTATCGAATTTTTTTTTTAGGTCATTCTGACCTATATTTCGACGATTTTTTTGAAAACTTTGATCCTTAATTTCACCAAGGGGAGATAATTTAGAAAATTTCCAAGGACATCATTGAAGTCGCATTGGCAAGATCTACTAACATTCTAAATTTCACGAAAATCGCACAACTATTAAAGAAGTTGTCAAATTGGTAATAACTTCCGGTTCGAAATGACAGCGACGAATTTTCGAAATGCCAAAATCCGAAATTGCAGATTTAAAGTAAATGTTTCAAGATACTCAAAGAAAAAAGAATTAGTAAAATAGGTCAAATAGTCACAAAGTTACAGCATTGTAGGTCAAATGCATTCCTTCGTAAAATTCGGTGATTTCGGATTCGTAAAACGTTTTGAAAATATATTTAATCAACAGCCACCACCCATTTTTGGGGGGATAGGTAAAAGTTTCAGAACGATCCTATGGTTAGATTCTGAGAAATCCGATTTGTGGACAAAACACAAAAAAAAAATAACAATAACTAGATCTGCATAGCAGATATGAAAGCTTTCATATTAACTGCAAAGGGGGTTATTAGAATCTATTGAAACAATAAGTATAAATGTCATCAGGTATCTGAAAAATTACATTTACCTTATGAACAAAATGGGAAAAATACAAAACAAAAATTGTCGACTTGTGGCTACCATCCAAGGCATATTTAGAAAACCGTATATTATATTTATAGAGTACGCAGGACAGGAATTAGTTGTGCTTCAATGTAAACCGGCCCGTTTCTTGCCTTTAGTTTTAGAGTTAGGTGTGATTTTCAAAAGATTCAATCGGAAATCGCTGAAAATCAATTGGCTTCTTCATCTCATGACCTTAAACACTGTATAAATTTAAGGTCAATCGGATATTGAATTTAGCTTCTAGAGCGCCAACAAGATTTTTTAAAGTGATCAAGGGCAATAACTCTCACGGTAATTATCGGAAATGGCAGTAAATATCAGATATCGCTGAAAATCAATACTGTAGGCATCTTCGTGTCATGACCATAAATTTAAAGTCAATCGGATATTAACTTTGGCCTCTAGAGCGTCCACAAGATATTTTGAAGTGATCAGGGGCCACAACTCTGGCAGTAAATATCAGATATCGCTGAAATTCAATCGCCTACTTCGTCTCATGACCTTAACCACTGTGTATAAATTTAAAGTCAATCGGACATTAACTTTGGCCTTCTAGAGCATCCACAAGAATTTTTTTAAGTGATGAAGGGCCATAACTCTGACAGTAATTATCGGAAATCGCTGAAATTCAATTTCAATGTGGGCGTATAAAAATTAACCGATGGCATATAATATTTAATGTATGATAAAGACAAAATAGTCGATTTCGGTTTTTGGTGTTGCGCTCATTTTAAAAAAAAATGTCTTTTACGGATAATGTGTATAGTACTAATAGCAATCACATACGGAAGAGGCGATAAGATCCCTTTGCATTTGGAATTTCAAAATTAATTAAAACCAAATTTATATTCCGAAAATCGGTTGTTTATTTTTTGCTGAAACTCCTTTTTTTAATCTGATCAAAATGGGAGTAAGTCACAGAGTGGTAATTGGCATATTGTGTCCAAATTTCATGGTTTTGGGACAATCGGTGCCGGTTTCGTGGCGAAATTCCACTTTTTTCGCCCTTACAGAAGCCGTAAATGGCGGAAAAAAACGAACGGCAGGAACCGTGTCAAGAACAAACGATCTGAACGAATGCAGGTATCGCCTTGAAGTTTTCAGTGCACCTAGGTACCAACGTGAAAAGTTCCTCGCCGGAATTTGGTAGTCAACGTACCTTTGGTTCCAGCGTGGCACATGCGCGAAGCAAAAAGAAATTACGGTCGATTTTGGGATTTTGGCTATATTTCGGAGTGGTTTGGTAGATGACGGTGGATCAGGGACTCAGATTGATCTAAAATGGCGATCATAACACAACATGATAATCACTTTGAAGTATAGGTAAATTTTCGCGACCGGGTCGTTTTGCTCTACCCAGGCAACGTTCCTGTGCTCCGATTGCCTTCAAATTTGCACAGAATGTACCTTGGGATTCTAGCTATCACATATTAAAAATAGAAGAGTGTTGGATTCCGATGGGATTCTAGCTATCACATATTAAAAATAGAAGAGTGTTGGATTCCGAGAACGTTCAAAATAAATTCAAAACCCACCCCCAACAATCAAAGGTTTTTTGCTTAAAAAATTGCCGTATTTTATCGAATTTTTATTGTTCTTGATATCTGAGGATTTTCTCAATTTAATATGTGATAAATATCATCGCGGCGCAGCCAACCGCTAGAAATTCCAGAGATTTGGACCACCGGAAGGATGCCTCAGCAGTCAAAAAAGGTCAAAATAGGCGATTTCGGTTTCTAGTGTTGATACATCGTTACGGTCATTTTAAAAAATTGTCTTTTAAGGATAATGTGTATAGTACCAATACCTATCACATAAGGAAGAGGCGATAAAATCTCTTTGCATTTGCAATTTCAAAATTAATTAAAACCAATATTAAATTCCGAAAATCGGTTTTTTGCTAAAACTCTTTTTTTTTAATCGGATCAAAATGGGAGTAAGGCACAGAGTCCGGGGTGGTAATGGGCGTATTGTGTCCAAATTTCATGGTTTTCGGACAATCGGTGCCGGTGTCACGGCGAAATTCCACTTTTTTCCCCTCATGGAAGCCGTAAATTGACTTGAAGCCAGGGTCCTTGAAGTTGTACAGCTGCACCCGGTGACCGATATTTATTTAACGGGGAATAAGTGATAATTCAGATTATAGCAGTAAATAATTAAAATATTTCATAGGGATTATAATAATATGTATATCTTGTCTGGGTACAGGGTTAAAACCAATATTAAATTCCGAAAATCGTTTTTTTGCTAAAACTTTTTTTTTTTTAATCGGATCAAAATGGGAGTAAGGCACAGAGTCCGGGGTGGTAATGGGCGTATTGTGTCCAAATTTCATGGTTTTCGGACAATCGGTGCCGGTGTCACGGCGAAATTCCACTTTTTTCCCCTCATGGAAGCCGTAAATTGACTTGAAGCCAGGGTCCTTGAAGTTGTACAGCTGCACCCGGTGACCGATATTTATTTAACGGGGAATAAGTGATAATTCATATTATAGCAGTAAATAATTAAAATATTTCATAGGGATTATAATAATATCTATATCTTGTCTGGGTACAGGGTTAAAACCAATATTAAATTCCGAAAATGGTTTTTTGCTAAAACTCTTTTTTTTTAATGGGATCAAAATGGGGGTAAGGCACAGAGTACGGGGTGGTAATGGACGTATTGTGTCCAAATTTCATGGTTTTCGGACAATCGGTGCCGGTGTCACGGCGAAATTCCACTTTTTCCCCTCATGGAAGCCGTAAATTGACTTGAAGCCAGGGTCCTTGAAGTTGTACAGCTGCACCCGGTGACCGATATTTATTTAACGGGGAATAAGTGATAATTCAGATTATAGCAGTAAATAATTAAAATATTTCATAGGGATTATAATAATATGTATATCTTGTCTGGGTACAGGGTTAAAACCAATATTAAATTCCGAAAATCGTTTTTTTGCTAAAACTTTTTTTTTTTTAATCGGATCAAAATGGGAGTAAGGCACAGAGTCCGGGGTGGTAATGGGCGTATTGTGTCCAAATTTCATGGTTTTCGGACAATCGGTGCCGGTGTCACGGCGAAATTCCACTTTTTTCCCCTCATGGAAGCCGTAAATTGACTTGAAGCCAGGGTCCTTGAAGTTGTACAGCTGCACCCGGTGACCGATATTTATTTAACGGGGAATAAGTGATAATTCATATTATAGCAGTAAATAATTAAAATATTTCATAGGGATTATAATAATATCTATATCTTGTCTGGGTACAGGGTTAAAACCAATATTAAATTCCGAAAATGGTTTTTTGCTAAAACTCTTTTTTTTTTTATGGGATCAAAATGGGGGTAAGGCACAGAGTACGGGGTGGTAATGGACGTATTGTGTCCAAATTTCATGGTTTTCGGACAATCGGTGCCGGTGTCACGGCGAAATTCCACTTTTTCCCCTCATGGAAGCCGTAAATTGACTTAGAAAAAAAACGACGAAAGGCAGGTGACAAGAACAAACGACTTGAACGAATGCAGGTATCACCTTGAAATTTTCAGGGTACCTAGGTACCAACGTGAAAAGTTGCTCGCCGGAATTTAGTACTCATGGTACCTTTGGTTCTAGCGTAGCGCATGCGCGAAGTCAAATCCAGCTAAACTCGAAAACAACCTTGTCGGCACGGAAAACATCAAAGGAGAAATTCGAATAAAAAATGATACAATGATTTCACACAACAGGCCAGCTATTAGCCTCTCGATTGACAAGAGTTTCATCGCCCTCCATTCATTATAACCAATGTCATCGTGCCCTAAAGAATCAACAAATCAGCTTGCTTATCTCTGCTTACCCTAGGCAAAAAATGCTCATCTTTGAACTCAATCATGACATTGACCTAGTGAACGCCTACACCAAGTTTGAACATTCTAGCTTAATTAGAAGGAGAGTTCTTGTGTTCCAAAGTCCCGGCCCTTCAAATTGCTTCTATTTTTCATTTTCAATTCAAAATGGTGACCATCACGTGACCGAAATCAAAATTCTGATCCGATAGATTTTTAGGCATTCCTTCCAGGATTCCGAAAATATGACGCCCGAGTCTGTAAGTAAAATAGCAAAAAAGCCTTTTTGATTTTTCACGTTTAAAGATGGTGGCACTTCCGGTTCGATCGACAAACTCCATATTTTGTGTACGAATCAGTAATTACTTGTCTAGTATCGAATTTTTTTTTTAGGTCATTCTGACCTATATTTCGACGATTTTTTTGAAAACTTTGATCCTTAATTTCACCAAGGGGAGATAATTTAGAAAATTTCCAAGGACATCATTGAAGTCGCATTGGCAAGATCTACTAACATTCTAAATTTCACGAAAATCGCACAACTATTAAAGAAGTTGTCAAATTGGTAATAACTTCCGGTTCGAAATGACAGCAACGAATTTTCGAAATGCCAAAATCAGAAATTGCAGATTTGAAGTAAATGTTTCAAGATACTCAAAGAAAAAAGAATTAGTAAAATAGGTCAAATAGTCACAAAGTTACAGCATTGTAGGTCAAATGCATTCCTTCGTAAAATTCGGTGATTTCGGATTCGTAAAACGTTTTGAAAATATATTTAATCAACAGCCACCACCCATTTTTGGGGGGATAGGTAAAAGTTTCAGAACGATCCTATGGTTAGATTCTGAGAAATCCGATTTGTGGACAAAACACAAAAAAAAAATAACAATAATAATCTTAACAGAAACAATAAGCTTTCATATGTAATATGAAAGCTTAATAACAATAATAATCTTAACAGAAACAATAAGCTTTCATATATAATATGAAAGCTTAATAATAATCTTAACAGAAACAATAAGCTTTCATATGTAATATGAAAGCTTAATAATCTTAACAGAAACAATAAGCTTTCATATGTAATATGAAAGCTTAATAATAATCTTAACAGAAACAATAAGCTTTCATATGTAATATGAAAGCTTAATAATAATCTTAACAGAAACAATAAGCTTTCATATGTAATATGAAAGCTTAATAATAATCTTAACAGAAACAATAAGCTTTCATATGTAATATGAAAGCTTAATAATCTTAACAGAAACAATAAGCTTTCATATGTAATATGAAAGCTTAATTAAATGAACCCAATTACATGTACTTTATATAAGCAATGTTTTTTTATTCATCGTTACTTTGAAATCACATTATTTTCATTGATGATAAAAAGGTTGTATTTGTACCGAATCCAAAAAGTATGTTGTATGACATTGCATTATCTGTACCAATTATTTATTTGCAAACCAATATACAATGTTTATTTCTACTCCAATATATTTGTTTCAACCCATGATAGTTTATTCACTCTTCTCACTTAAATACAAGAATAACACACGATTAAATTACTGAAACAAGTAATGCTGGTAGATTATAATTTGATATTGTATACCATTTACTCTCTGTTAGATAAGGCGACGTGGTAATCTGTTAGATAAACATACATGGAAGTATATGTTAGATAACTACAATTTATGATATATTTTAAACCAAGGAAGTGGCCTTTCTAAAAATAAAAAAAAATAAAGGAAAATATATTTCATACAATTGTTATACTGTTACTGTTATCGTGAAGAAACATGATTGTTTATTTAATGTTGTTTATGACAAACATGTAATCATGTACATTTTTTAAATAAGAACAATTATGCTACATGTATGAATAACTCTCAAAAATTATGTTTTCATCAATCCAAGTATTTTTTTATTTGTATTACTTGATTTATACTGAATAAAGATTACACAAACATACAAAATGGTGTTGGCTGTGTGACGGAATTCCTCGTTGAGAAGTGGTATCGGGTGTCCCATAGAGAAGAAGCAAACCCTCCTTGTGATACACTTGTGAACATTTTAAAAGACCCATTTCGCTGTGTTCCAGAAAAATCCCCATTATAGCTAGTGCATTACATGGTTGTTGTTGGGGGAAAGGTGGGTCTTTTCTATTGGCAATGATTTACTTTTTATAGGCCCACATTGAAATGTGGTCGTATATTGTCGTCGCCTCCCTTTTACTGTTAATATCCGATTGACTTTAAATTTATACGCAGTGTTTAAGGTCATAAGACGAAGAAGCCTTTGATTTGCTCTGCCCAGGCAACGTTCCTGTGCTCCGATTGCCTTCAAATATGCACAGAATGTACCTTGGGATTCTAGCTATCACATATTAAAAATAGAAGAGTGTTGGATTCCGAGAACGTTCAAAATAAATTCAAAACCCGCCCCCAACAATCAAAGGTTTTTTGCTTAAAAAATTGCCGTATTTTATCGAATTTTTATTGTTCTTGATATCTGAGGATTTTTCTCAATTTAGTATGTGATAAATATCATCGCGGCGCAGCCAACCGCTAGAAATTCCAGAGATTTGGACCACCGGAATGATGCCTCAGCAGTCAAAAAAGGTCAAAATAGGCGATTTCGGTTTCTAGTGTCGATACATCGTTACGGTCATTTTAAAAAATTGTCTTTTAAGGATAATGTGTATAGTACCAGTACCTATCACATACGGAAGAGGCGATAAAATCTCTTTGCATTTGCAATTTCAAAATTAATTAAAACCAATATTAAATTCCGAAAATCGTTTTTTTGCTAAAACTTTTTTTTTCTTAATCGGATCAAAATGGGAGTAGGGCACAGAGTCCGGGGTGGTAATGGGCGTATTGTGTCCAAATTTCATGGTTTTCGGACAATCGGTGCCGGTGTCACGGCGAAATTCCACTTTTTTCCCCTCATGGAAGCCGTAAATTGACTTAGAAAAAAAACGACGAAAGGCAGGTGACAATAACAAACGACTTGAACGAATGCAGGTATCACCTTGAAATTTTCAGGGTACCTAGGTACCAACGTGAAAAGTTGCTCGCCGGAATTTAGTACTCATGGTACCTTTGGTTCCAGCGTAGCGCATGCGCGAAGTCAAATCCAGCTAAACTCGAAAACAACCTTGTCGGCACCGAAAACATCAAAGGAGAAATTCGAATAAAAAATGATACAATGATTTCACACAACAGGCCAGCTATTAGCCTCTCGATTGACAAGAGTTTCATCGCCCTCCATTCATTATAACCAATGTCATCGTGCCCTAAAGAATCAACAAATCAGCTTGCTTATCTCTGCTTACCCTAGGCAAAAAATGCTCATCTTTGAACTCAATCATGACATTGACCTAGTGAACGCCTACACCAAGTTTGAACATTCTAGCTTAATTAGAAGGAGAGTTCTTGTGTTCCAAAGTCCCGGCCCTTCAAATTGCTTCTATTTTTCATTTTCAATTCAAAATGGTGACCATCACGTGACCGAAATCAAAATTCTGATCCGATAGATTTTTAGGTATTCCTTCCAGGATTCCGAAAATATGACGCCCGAGTCTGTAAGTAAAATAGCAAAAAAGCCTTTTTGATTTTTCACGTTTAAAGATGGTGGCACTTCCGGTTCGATCGACAAACTCCATATTTTGTGTACGAATCAGTAATTACTTGTCTAGTATCGAATTTTTTTTTTAGGTCATTCTGACCTATATTTCGACGATTTTTTTGAAAACTTTGATCCTTAATTTCACCAAGGGGAGATAATTTAGAAAATTTCCAAGGACATCATTGAAGTCGCATTGGCAAGATCTACTAACATTCTAAATTTCACGAAAATCGCACAACTATTAAAGAAGTTGTCAAATTGGTAATAACTTCCGGTTCGAAATGACAGCGACGAATTTTCGAAATGAAAAAATCCGAAATTGCAGATTTGAAGTAAATGTTTCAAGATACTCAAAGAAAAAAGAATTAGTAAAATAGGTCAAATAGTCACAGAGTTACAGCATTGTAGGTCAAATGCATTCTTTCGTAAAATTCGGTGATTTCGGATTCGTAAAACGTTTTGAAAATATATTTAATCAACAGCCACCACCAATTTTTGGGGGGATAGGTAAAAGTTTCAGAACGATCCTATGGTTAGATTCTGAGAAATCCGATTTGTGGACAAAACACAAAAAAAAAATAACAATAATAATCTTAACAGAAACAATAAGCTTTCATATGTAATATGAAAGCTTAATAATCTTAACAGAAACAATAAGCTTTCATATGTAATATGAAAGCTTAATAATAATCTTAACAGAAACAATAAGCTTTCATATGTAATACATATGAAAGCTTAACTAGATCTGCATAGCAGATATGAAAGCTGTCATATTAACTGCAAAGGGGGTTATTAGAATCTATTGAAACAATAAGTATAAATGTCATCAGGTATCTGAAAAATTAAATTTATCTTATGAACAAAATGGGAAAAATACAAAACAAAAATTGTCGACTTGTGGCTACCATCCAAGGCATATTTAGAAAACCGTATATTATATACAGAGTACGCAGGACAGGAATTAGTTGTGCTTCAATGTAAACCTGCCCGTTTCTTGCCTTTAGTTTAAGAGTTAGGTGTGATTTTCAAAGGATTCAATCGGAAATCCCTGAAAATCAATTGGCTTCTTCATCTCATGACCTTAAAAACACTGTATAAATTTAAAGTCAATCGGATATTGAATTTAGCCTCTAGAGCATCACAAGATTTTTTAAAGTGATCAAGGGCAACAACTCTGACCGTAATTATCGGAAATGGCAGTAAATATCAGATATCGCTGAAAATCAATACTGTAGGCTTCTTCGTGTCATGACCTTAAACACTGCGCATAAATTTAAAGTCAATCGGATATTAACTTTGGCCTCTAGAACGTCCACAAGATATTTTGAAGTGATCAGGGGCCACAACTCTGGCAGTAAATATCAGATATCGCTGAAAATCAATCGCCTACTTCGTCTCATGACCTTAACCACTGTGTATAAATTTAAAGTCAATCGGACATTAACTTTGGCCTCTAGAGCATCCACAAGATTTTTTTTAAGTGATGAAGGGCCATAACTCCGACAGTAATTATTGGAAATCGCTGAAAATCAATTGGCTTCTTCAACTCATGACCTTAAACACTGTGTATAAATTTAAAGTCAATCGGATATTGAATTTAGCCTCTAGAGCGTGCACAAGATTTTTTGAAGTGGTCAAGGACCATAATTCTGACAGTAATTATCGGAAATCGCTGAAAATCAATAGGCTTCTTCGTCTCATGACCTTAAACACTGTGTATAAATTTAAAGTAATCGGATATTAACTTAAGCCGGCCGGACGGCGGCGACGACAATATACGACCACATTTCAATGTGGGCGTATAAAAATTAACCGATGGCATATAATATTTAATCTATGATAAAGTCAAAATAGTCGATTTCGGTTTTTGGTGTTGCGCTCATTTTAAAAAAAAAATGTCTTTTACGGATAATGTGTATAGTACTAATAGCAATCACATACGGAAGAGGCGATAAGATCCCTTTGTATTTGGAATTTCAAAATTAATTATAACCAAAGTTTAATTCCGAAAATCGGTTGTTTATTTTTTGCTGAAACTCCCTTTTTTTAATCTGATCAAAATGGGAGTAAGTCACAGAGTGGTAATGGGCGTATTGTGTCCAAATTTCAGGGTTTTGGGACAATCGGTGCCGGTGTTGTGTCGAAATTACACTTTTTCGCCCTTACAGAAGCCGTAAATGGCGGCAAAAAACGAACGGCAGGAACCGTGTCAAGAACAAACGACCTGAACGAATGCAGGTATCGCCTTGAAATTTTCAGTGTACCTAGGTACCAACGTGAAAAGTTCCTCGCCGGAATTTGGTAGTCAACGTGCCTTTGGTTCCAGCGTGGCGCATGCCCGAAGTAAAAATAGAAGAGTGTTGGATTCCGAGAACGTTCAAAATATATTCAAAACCAACCCCCAACAATCAAAGGTTTTTTGCTTAAAAAATTGCCGTATTTTATCGAATTTTTATTGTTCTTGATATCTGAGGATTTTCTCAATTTAATATGTGATAAATATCATCGCGGCGCATCCAACCGCTAGAAATTCCAGAGATTGTCTTTTAAGGATAATGTGTATAGTACCAATACCTATCACATACGGAAGAGGCGATAAAATCTCTTTGCATTTGCAATTTCAAAATTAATTAAAACCAATATTAAATTCCGAAAATCGGTTTTTTGCTAAAAACTCTTTTTTTTAATCGGATCAAAATGGGAGTAGGGCACAGAGTCCGGGGTGGTAATGGGCGTATTGTGTCCAAATTTCATGGTTTTCGGACAATCGGTGCCGGTGTCACGGCGAAATTCCTCTTTTTTCGCCCTTACTGAAGCCGTAAATGGCGGAAAAAGCCGAACGGCAGGAACCATGTGAAGAACAAACGACCTGAACGAATGCAGGTATCGCCTAGGCAACGTTCCTGTGCTCCGTTCCTGTACCTTGGGATTCTAGCTATCACACATTAAAAATAGAAGAGTGTTAGATTCCAAGAATGTTCAAAATAAATTCAAAACCCACCCCCACCGATCAAATTTTTTTTACTTAAAAAATTGCCGTATTTTATCGAATTTTTATTGTTCTTGATATCTGAACATTTTCTCCTTTTAATATGTGATAAATATCATCGCGGCGCAGCCAACCGCTAGAAATTCCAGAGATTTGGACCACCGGAAGGATGCCTCAGCAGTCAAAAAAGGTCAAAATAGGCGATTTCGGTTTCTAGTGTCGATACATCGTTACGGTCATTTTAAAAAATTGTCTTTTAAGGATAATGTGTATAGTACCTAGGTACCAACGTGAAAAGTTGCTCGCCGGAATTTAGTACTCATGGTACCTTTGGTTCCAGGGTAGCGCATGCGCGAAGTCAAATCCAGCTAAACTCGAAAACAACCTTGTCGGCACGGAAAACATCAAAGGAGAAATTCGAATTTTTGAAATATTCAAATACCAAACGTTCGACCATGATCCAGGCTATCCTGAAATGTATTAATTTCGGTAATAGGAGACATATTCTCTAGGTCACGACCAATTGTATATGTTTTCAAGCCCATAAATGTGGATTTTTCACTAATTGTCATTTTCAATTCAAAATGGCGTCCATCATTTGCCGGAAATCAAAATTGTGTTCTCTACCGTTTTTCGGCTTTCATTCAAGGATTCGGAAAATATAATTGCCTTGTCTGTAAGTAAAATATCAAAAAAGCCTTATGTAATTTTCACATTTCAAGATGGTGGCATTTCCGGTTTGAGCTACAAACTCAATTTTTTGTGTACGAATCAGTAGTGTCGTAGCTAGTAAAGAAAAAAAAATCAAGGCAATCTGACCTATATTTCGTCGATTTTTTGGAAAACTTTGATCCTTAATTTCATCAAGGGGAGAAAATTTAGAAAATTTCTAATGCTATTTTTGAAGTCGCATTGATAAGATCTACTTACATTCTAAATTTCATGAAAATCGTGCAACTATTAAAGAAGTTGTCAAATTGATCTCAACTTTCGGTTCAAAATCACAGCGACGAATTTTCGAATTAAATTGCAGATTTTAAGTAAATGTTTCAAGGCACCCCTCAAAAAAAGAATTAGTAAAATAGGTCAAACAGTTACAAAGTTACAGTAATGTAGGTCAAATGAATTTGTTCGTAAAATTCGGTGATTTCGGATTCGAAAAACGATTTGAAAATATATTTAATCAACAATCGCACCCCATTTTTGGGGAGGTAGGTCAAAGTTTCAGATTGATCCTATGGTTAGATTCTGAGAAATCCGATTTGTAGAAATGACACAAAAAAAAAAAATAATAATAGGAATAATAATCTTAACAGAAACAATAAGCTTTCATATGTTATACATATGAAAGCTTAATAAGTAGATCTGCATAGCAGATATCAAAGCTTTCATATAAACTGCAAGAGGGGTTATTAGAATCTATGAATCAACAACCACTCTGACGGAAGATATTCTCTCGGCTAAAAAATCTTTTTTCTCTCAGCTACGAGAGATACGTAGAATTAAACCGGCCCAGAGCCGACCGTGTTGATAAGAAGCCGCATAACTGACACATAACTGAAGGTGAATAGGCCTACCCGTCCAGTTAATACAATAGGCAATCTTACATCGGTCCACTAAAGAGAGGCACATACTAGTCGCCTCCTACTTCCCCAAGACATTTAGTCCAAACCTTGACTCTCATACATATAAACCATTTGGTACTACATGTTGAATCACACAGTATCCTAACATCTTTATGAAATCAACGACAAATCTAAACTTGGGCACTCCAACCACTTTTATTTTTACATCATTCAGTTTTTTTTAAATAAGTAATTCTATCACAAATTATAGTGAAGACTGGACCACTAAACTAGTTACCGATCAGTTTTTCTTTGTGTTAATGCGTTCTACATTTTCAAAGCAATGATTCTCATAATGTTCGAGCCGCCATGACACCGGCGGATGTTATAACTTCGATAGGCGAGAAACTTCAGGTAGCAGTTGGGTTTCATCAAATCATATAATTATGCGGTACGGCTTCACCTTTATTTCAATGGGAATTGGTTTATTATATGTGCAGTGCAGTTTTAGGTCAGTTTATGTGTAAATTAAGGGAGCTATACATAGGCCAGTAACCTTTTTGTAGTCATTTGACTACTGAAATCAAACAAATTTTACAATGTAGGTAGTGAAAACAAAATGTTATGTTAAGCGTTGTTCGAGGGTGACGTGGGTGCTTAAAATTCCAAGGGTTATTTTTCGTGCACGCCAAAATGCACACAGGATTTCGATTTTTCGTCCTACCCAAAAAACTGCACGCAAAGTTAGTTGTCGGGCCTTCGGTCAAGAACCACGGACAAAGGGAGAGAACGGGGACCTCTGTTTTTCATACCATCCAAGCGACTAGGCACTAATCCTTGTACCATGGACGAGGGGACGGGCGTTTTTCGTCCCATCGAAACGACTAGACACAGATCCTTGCTAGGCCTTCCATACTTCACCACTGCCAACGGGGAACCACTTTGACCTCGGGTTTTCGTACCATCCGAACGACTAGACACTAATCCTTGCAAGGCCTTCCGTTCTGCACAAATGAGCCACGCTGGCCTCGTTTTGTCGTAACATACAAACGACTAGACAATGTTTCATAATTTAGTCATGTTCGCGTGGGTGGGTTGGCAGCAGAATTGATATGTACATGATAGTGACACGAGTAGGAGGGGGTGGGGGAGCGGGGTGTACACAAATCAGAGCTTTGTAATACACGCATATACTTGATATACTAAATGCACAAATGGCTGAATTTCGAGACATTTCTGGCACTCTTTTAACACATAATGAGAACACTGCATTAATTTCTATATATCAATAAAATATGCCTCAGACCCATTGTATCATATATGATACACTAAATTTCGACATTGATTTTCAGAAAAAATATTGTTTATTTTTAAATTTGAATTAGACTAGTAACAAAATATATTTTCTGGCAACAAATAGCATATAAATAAAAATAGATTTACTTTCTGATTATTTTTTTAAAATGAAATCATTCCAGGGCTTTTATTGACATTTCAGAAAATGTAGAGTTGGTCCCATACACTTGAGGTCAGGGTCCTTGAAGTAGTACAACTGCACAAGGTGACCGATATTTATTTAACGGGGAATACGTGATAATTCATATTATAGCAGTAAATAATTAAAATATTTCATAGGGATTATAATAATATGTAAGCTTATATCATGTCTGGGTATTACAGGGTTAAAACCAATATTAAATTCCGAAAATCGTTTTTTTGCTAAAATTCTTTTTTTTTAATGGTATCAAAATGGGGGTAAAGCACAAATTTCATGGTTTTCGGACAATCGGTGCCGGTGTCACGGCGAAATTCCACTTTTTCCTCCTCATGGAAGCCGTAAATTGACTTAGAAAAAAAACGACGAAAGGCAGGTGACAAGAACAAACGACTTGAACGAAATTCCACTTTTTTCTCCTCATGGACTAGAACAAACGACTTGAACGAATGCAGGTATCACCTTGAAATTTTCAGGGTACCTAGGTACCAACGTGAAAAGTTGCTCGCCGGAATTTAGAACTCATGGTACCGTTGGTTCCTGTGTAGCGCATGCGCGAATTCAAAACCAGCTAAACTCGGAAACAACCTTGTCGACACGGAAAACATCAAAGGAGAAATTCGAATTTTTGAAATATTCAAATACCAAACACTCGACCATGATCCAGGCTATCCTGAAATGTAATAATTTCGGCAATAGGAGACACATTCTCTAAGTCACGACCAATTGTGTATGTTTTCAAGCCCATTAATGTGGATTTTTCACTATTTTTCATTTTCAATTCAAAATGGCGTCCATCAGTTGACCTAAATCAAAATTCTACTGCCTACATTTTATGGGCTTTCCTTCAAGGATTTGGAAAATATAATCCCCTTGTCTGTAAGTAAAATATCAAAAAAGCCTTAGCAATATTTCACATTTCATGATGGTGGCACTTCCGGTTTGGGCTACAAACTCCATTTTTTTGTGTACGAATCAGTAGTGTCGTAACTAGTAAAGAAATACAATTTCAAGGCAATCGGACCTATATTTCGTCGATTTTTTAAAAAAAATTTGATCCTTAATTTCATCAAGGGGAGATAATAAAGAAAATTTCTAATGACATTTTTCAAGTTGTATCGGTAAGATCTATTTACATACTGAATTTCATGAAAATCGTGCAACTATTAAAGAAGTTGTCAAATTGATTTTAACTTCCGGTTCGAAATCACAGCGACGAATTTTTTAAATTCGAAAATCCGAAATAGCAGATTTGAAGTAAATGATTCAAGGTACTCAAAGAATTCTTTTTTTTTTAGTAAAATAGGTCAAAAAGTCACAAAGTTACAGCAATGTAGGTCAAATGCATTCGTTCGTAAAATTCGGTGATTTCGGATGTGTAAAACGTTTTGAAAACATAACTATTCCAAAGCCACCACCCATTCTTGGGGGGGGGGGGTAGGTCAAAGTTTCAGAAAGATCCCACGGTTAGATTCTGAGATATAAGATTTGCAGGAAAAACACACAAAAAAATAATAATAATGATAATAATAATAACTAGATCTGCATAGCAGATATGAAAGCTTTCATATTAACTGCAAAGGGGTTTATTAGAATCTATTGAAACAATAAGTATAAATGTCATCAGGTATCTGAAAAATTACATTTACCTTGTGAACAAAATGGGAAAAATACAAAACAAATATTGTCGACTTGTGGCTACCATCCAAGGCATATTTAAAAAAACCGTATATTATATACAGAGTACGCAGGACAGGAATTAGTTGTGCTTCAATGTAAACCGGCCCGTTTTTTGCCTTTAGTTTTAGAGTTAGGTGTGATTTTCAAAGGATTCAATCGGAAATCGCTGAAAATCAATTGGCTTCTTACCTTAAACACTGTACATTGAATTTAGCCTCTAGAGCGTCCACAAGATTTTTTAAAGTGATCAAGGGCAATAACTCTGACGGTAATTATCGGAAATGGCAGTAAATATCAGATATCGCTGAAAATCAATACTGTAGGCATCTTCGTATCATGACCTTAAACACTGCGCATAAATTTAAAGTCAATCGGATATTAACTTTGGCCTCTAGAGCGTCCACAAGATATTTTGAAGTGATCAGGGGCCACATCTCTGGCAGTAAATATCAGATATCGCTGAAAATCAATCGCCTACTTCGTCTCATGACCTTAACCACTGGGTATAAATTTAAAGTCAATCGGACATTAACTTTGGCCTCTAGAGCATCCACAAGATTTTTTTTAAGTGATGAAGGGCCATAACTCTGACAGTAATTATCGGAAATCGCTGAAAATCAATTGGCCTCTTCATCTCATGACCTTAAACACTGTGTATAAATTTAAAGTCAATCGGATATTGAATTTAACCTCTAGAGCGTGCACAAGATTTTTTGAAGCGGTCAAGGACCATAATTCTGACAGTAATTATCGGAAATCGCTGAAAATCAATAGGTTTCTTCGTCTCATGACCTTAAACACTGTGTATAAATTTAAAGTAATCGGATATTAACTTTAACCGTCCGGACGGCGGCGACGACAATATACGACCACATTTCAATGTGGGCGTATAAAAATTAACCGATGGCATATAATATTTAATGTATGATAAAGTCAAAATAGTCGATTTCTGTTTTTGGTGTTGCGCTCATTTTAAAAAAAAATGTCTTTTACGGATAATGTGTATAGTACTAATAGCGAAATTCCACCTTTTTCGCCCTTACAGAAGCCGTAAATGGCGGGAAAAAACGAACGGCAGGAACCGTGTCAAGAACAAACGACCTGAACGAATGCAGCTATCGCCTTGAAGTTTTCAGTGCACCTAGGTGCCAACGTGAAAAGTTCCTCGCCGGAATTTGGTAGTCAACGTACCTTTGGTTCCAGCGTGGCGCATGCGCGAAGTAAAAAGAAATTACGGTCGATTTTGGGATTTTGGGTATATTTCGGAGTGGTTTGGTAGGTGACGGTGGATCAGGGACTCAGATTGATGTAACATGGCGATCATAACACAACATGATAATGAATTTGAAGTATGAGTAAATTTTCGCGACCGGGTTGATTTGCTCTACCCAGTCAACGTTCCTGTGCTCCGATTGCCTTTAAATTTGCACAGAATGTCGCCTGTCTAAACTCGTGTGTTTTCTCCGGGACCTCCGGTTTCCTTCAACTGCTAAAGACCCCTACGCGCAAGCGATTTGTTGAAATAAAAAAAAATAAATCATATGTTAGTCCCGAAATGACCTCTAAACATGCTCGTACAGCGGCGCTAGTCTTCTTTTATAAAGAATTCCAACCGCCAAGGGATCTTTTACGGTCACACCAATGTGTACACGGGACTTCGGAATCGCGTTCATGTCAGCTACTCAAATATGTAACTGGTTCAAAAATTGATTGAATATTCAATGAAATATCGCCAATTTTCTGGTTTCGTGCACCTTAAAGATTCGACGTCACTAATACAGATAGAGTCCATTCCCAAACAACGTCATGCCTTTTATCATAGGTGCAATATTCGATACTACTGTACGATACTACTGCAACCGCTTAATAAATTGGACTTTCTTATAAACAGCGCGAGCCGTCGATTTCTGTCCAGATGATTACCGGTATAAGATAAATTTGACAAAGAAGCAACAATATTAATTCAAAGACTAATTATTACACACAGCTATCAACTATTTCTGTTACAGGGTCACTAAACACATATTTTGGATAGAAGAAAACACTCATAGTTGAAATAATTTTAGTTCAAATATCATCTCTGATAAAAGCACTCTTGAATAGGCTCTATACGTTGACAAAACGTACAGATTGTATCCCCTCTTATGTTTCGCTTAACAATGAAAGGTGCCGTGTTCAATTTTCGATCCCTTTGTTCCGCTACTCCTGAAATTTCGAACTGTTGTACAATGGTTTTATATATAACACTACTGATAGGCCTCTCTGTAGAAGAAGTTCCCAAAAAATATTATGTTGACTTTTCGAGAAATAGACCTCTAAAAATGCTCCAAATCGTAAAAATACGACGTTTTCGATTTTCAATCTCATTTTTCGGCTACCCCTGACATTTCAAAAAATGATACAGTGGTTTCACAAAACAGAGTACCCATTTATCTCTCGATTGAGAAAGTTTTAAAAAAATCGTTTGGGGCGTTTCCGAGAAACACGCGTCTAAATTTGCTCGAAATCGCAAAATACCTTACTTTTCAAGGTCATATAACTTTTTTAGTTTTTGATAGAAACTTGTCACTGAAGTACCATCTGATAGACAATTCAATTGGCTATTAAACGATATAAAACTTTAACTAAACGACAAGAACACTGTTGATACATCGCATTTTCCGCACAGACGCCCATTTTTCACAATTTTGTCAAAGTTTGGATACCTTTCTTGACTACTTCCGGTGATTAGGGGATTTTCATTTATAGTTCATGGACTGGTCTGGTCCTTCGACTTCATATTCCTGAAGTTTCAGAAAAATCGTTGGAGCCGTTTTAAAAAAATAAGAACTCTACGATTTGACCAAAATGCGAAAAAAAGTGAAAAATCAAACTCAACATTTCAGAATGGGATTGATGTCAGCTATCCAAAAATATAACTGAAATTTAAAAATTCCCAAAAATAAAAAAAATATCTCCAGCTATCCAAAAATGTAAATATCTGAAGAATCCATTGAGAATTAAGAGAATAATGGCCGATTTTCAATTTTCGTGTACGTTAAAGATTTGACGCATTTCCGCTATGCGCACAAATTTCGAAATAGCTTTAAGCAGTAGCTGCACACCACTTTTCCAACAGAAAATCAAATTTCAAACCTCTATCAGTTATAGTTGCTGAGATCTAGCTTCCCCCAATAAAAAAAAAATAATAATAACTAGATCTGCATAGCAGATATCAAAGCTTTCATATAAACTTCAAAAGGGGTTATTAGAATCTATGAATCAACAACCACTCTGACGGAAGATATTCTCTGGGCTAAAAAATCTTTTTTCTCTCAGCTACGAGAGATACGTAGAATTAAACCGGCCCAGAGCCGACCGTGTTGATACGAAGCCGCTTATTTGACATTGACACATAACTGAAGGTGAATAGGCCTACCCGTCCAGTTAATACAATGGGCAATCTCACATCGGTCCACTAAAGAGAGGCACATGCTAGTCGCCCCCTACTTCGCCAAGACATTTAGTCCAAACCTTGACTCTCATACATATAAACCATTTGGTACTACATGTACATGTATTTCGTACTTATATCATATTAAACCCCTCGGCCGCCATGTTGAATCACACAGTATTTAATGTTCTATATCCTAACATCTTTATGAAATCAACGACAAATCTAAACTTGGGCACTCCAACCATTTTTATTTTTACATCATTCAGTTTTTTTTAAATAAGTAATTCTATCACAAATTATAGTGAAGACTGGACCACTAAACTAGTTACCCATCAGTTTTTCTTTGTGTTAATGCGTTCTACATTTTCAAAGCAATGATTCTTATAATGTGCGAGCCGCCATGACACCGGCGGATATTATAACTTCGATAGGCGAGAAACTTCAGGTAGCAGTTGGGTTTCATCAAATCATATAATTATGCGGTACGGCTTCACCTTTATTTCAATGGGAATTGGTTTATTATATGTGCAGTGCAGTTTTAGGTCAGTTTATGTGTAAATTAAGGGAGCTATACATAGGCCAGTAACCTTTTTGTAGTCATTTGACTAAAAAAAACCTTGCGGAAAGGAACACCGTAGGACAAGCCACTACTGTGGCAGGAGTAAGGCGGAAGACATCAGTAGTGGAACCATTTCTAAGTTAATCCCGAAGTGCGTTGCTATTGTAAGAATATATAAAATCGGGTTTCCGTTCCGCTTTTTTTTTTGCTGTAGTTTGAGTAATGAGTTAGAGCGTATATTTTGTAGTCAAAAAATCATTGCAAATAGAAGACCTCATCCCCACCACCACCAACCTGTAATACACTAGCTAGCTTGTGTATTTCCATATTCCATTTCCGAGAGATAGATAGAGAACACGCGAAATATAAAGTGATTTTTCTTACAATCAGGGACCATAATTCACGAAGTTACGATTCGATATGCGCAAATATCGAAAGGAACCATATCTTTGGGTTATAAACATGCATGTCAAGTTTCATCAAAATCTTTCACTGTGAAAAACCGGGGCTAAGTCATCTGAAATCAAACAAATTTTACAATGTAGGTAGTGAAAACAAAATGTTATGTTAAGCGTTGTTCGAGGGTGGGGTGGGTGCATAAAATTCCAAATGCAAAGGGTTATTTTTCGTGCACGCCAATATGCACACAGGATTTCGATTTTTCGTCCTACCTAAAAAACTGCATGCAAAGTTAGTTGTCGGGCCTTCGGTCAAGAACCACAGACAAAGGGAGAGAACGGGGACCTCTGTTTTGCATACCATCCAAGCGACTAGGCACTAATCCTTGTACCATGGACGAGGGGACGGGCGTTTTTCGTCCCATCGAAACGACTAGACACAGATCCTTGCTAGGCCTTCCATACTTCACCACTGCCAACGGGGAACCACTTTGACCTCGGGTTTTCGTACCATCCAAACGACTAGACACTTATCCTTGCAAGGCCTTCCGTTCTGCAGCAAATGAGCCACGCTGGCCTCGTTTTGTCGTAACATACAAACGACTAGACAATGTTTCATAATTTAGTCATGTTCGCGTGGGTGGGTTGGCAGCAGAATTGATATGTACATGATAGTGACACGAGGAGGGGGGGGGGGGGGAGCGGTGTGTACACAAATCACACAAATCAGAGCTTTGTAATACACGCATATACTTGATATACTAAATACACAAATGGCTGAATTTCGAGACATTTCTGGCACTCTTTTATCACATAATGAGAACACTGCATTAATTTCTATATATCAATAAAATATGCCTCAGACCCATTGTTTATTTTTAAATTTGAATTAGACTCGTAACAAAATATATTTTCTGGCAACAAATAGCATATAAATAAAACTAGATTTACTTTCTGATTATTTTTTTTAAATGAAATCATTCCAGGGCTTTTATTGACATTTCAGAAAATGTAGAGTTGGTCCCATGCACTTGAGGCCAAGGTCCTTGAAGTTGTACAGCTGCACCCGGTGACCGATATTTATTTAACGGGGAATAAGTGATAATTCATATTATAACAGTAAATAATTAAAATATCCCATAGGGATTATAATAATATGTATATCATGTAGGTGTGCATGTAGGTTAAAATTGTGACCTCTGTAAATAGGCCCGTTCCTTGCATTTAGTTTTAGAGTTAGGAGTGCTAAAATTGAGAGAGCGAAATGGGGTTGATCGACCACTCGACACAAACTAGGTCATTTCGGGACTAACGTATGGTTCAATTTTATTTCAATAATTCGCTTGCGCGTAGGGGTCTAGCAGTGGGGGGAAACCGGGTGATCCTGAAAAAATACACAGGTTGGACGGGCGACGAAAGGCAGGTGACAAGAACAAACGACTTGAACGAATGCAGGTATCACCTTGAAATTTTCAGGGTGCCTAGGTACCAACGTGAAAAGTTGCTCGCCGGAATTTAGTACTCATGGTACCGTTGGTTCCTGTGTAGCGCATGCGCGAAATCAAAACCAGCTAAACTCGAAAACAACCTTGTCGGCACGGAAAACATCAAAGGAGAAATTCGAATTTTTGAAATATTCAAATACCAAACATTCGACCATGATCCAGGCTATCCTCCAATGTATTAATTTCGGTAATAGGAGACAGATTCTCTAAGCCACGACCAATTGTGTATGTTTTCAAGCCCATAAATGTGGATTTTTCACTAATTTTCATTTTCATTTCAAAATGGCGTCCATCAGTTGACCTAAATCAAAATTCTAAACCGATAGATTTTTAGGCTTTCCTTCAAGCATTCAGAAAATGTAACTCTTAGGTCTTTAAGTAAAATATTGCAAAAGCCGTATGGACTTTTCACATTTTGAGATGGTGGCACTTCCGGTTTGCTCGACAAACTCCATATTTTGTGTACTCATCAGTACTGTCTTAGCTAGTACAGAAAAAAAATTTCAAGGCAATCTGACCTATATTTCGTCGATTTTTTTGAAAACTTTGATCCTTAATTCACCAAGGGGAGATAATTTAGAAAATTTTCATGGACATCATTGAAGTCGCATTGGCAAGATCTACTAACATTCTAAATTTCACGAAAATCGCACAACTATTAAAGAAGTTGTCAAATTGGTAATAACTTCCGGTTCGAAATGACAGCGACGAATTTTCGAAATGCCAAAATCCGAAATTGCAGATTTGAAGTAAATGTTTCAAGATACTCAAAGAAAAAAGAATTAGTAAAATAGGTCAAATAGTCACAGAGTTACAGCATTGTAGGTCAAATGCATTCCTTCGTAAAATTCGGTGATTTCGGATTCGTAAAACGTTTTGAAAATATATTTAATCAACAGCCACCACCCATTTTTGGGGGGATAGGTAAAAGTTTCAGAACGATCCTATGGTTAGATTCTGAGAAATCCGATTTGTGGACAAAACACAAAAAAAAAATAACAATAACTAGATCTGCTAAGCAGATATTAAAGCTTTCATATTCACAGTCACTGTCACATGTCATAGAAATAATATGAACAGAAAAAAAAAATCATTATAATGAGTAAAAATTTGGTGAAGTTAATTCGATTTTTCACTGGTAAATAATTAAATAGACAAGTGGCATAACTTGACCCGCATCCCATCAGCTATCCTGAAAAATGCTGGAAAAATTAAACAAGTAAATTGTGTTTAGTACTGGGTTAATTAAGACAGGCATATGCCTTTGCTATACAGGATGACATGAGGGAAATTTAGCTTGGGAGGTGTAGGCCTGCAGCCAAAATTTCTAGCTAGCTTAGAAACACAACTCCGCTACACGGTCTTCCATAAAAGAAAAACTATACATTTTTGGAAAGCTTATGATGCGAGGAAGACAAAATCTGGGAGTTCCAAGCAAAATGTTTGCAATTTATTGATTTAGGGCCAGATGAAATTCGTCAAAATTGTCAAATAAATGCTATTTGTGTACTAACAATTCTGAAGTTGACATAAAATTAAATAGTTGGTAAAACACCTCATGCCTTCATCCTTGGCAATGAACAGTTTATTGGACAGATTTTGATGTAAATAAAAATGCTCAAAACACAAATGTCATGGGTGAATAAAGAATTGTGGAAATCCATTAACGGTAAAAAAGAATTATCTCCCTTTCTGTCAAATGCCTGTAATTGATAGACTATCAGGTCTTGTATGAATCATAAGACCAGGTGTGGGCAAACAAGCCCAATAATTATTTTGTTTGTTGGATCTCAAGGGCCTGTTAGGGTTGGTTGTTGGATGTTTGCTCAGAAATTATCGCTTGTATGGAACATGCTAGAGACGATTTGTAGCATATTCTAGCCAGGGGATATGTTTGACAGTAGTTGAGTGATATGCTTTTGAAATAATGGAGATCAGTAGCACTTTATAAGCATTGAACCACATGATTTTTTTTTCCACTAAGATAAACATTCTAAACCCACATACATGTTCCCTTTCAATTAGCCACTACAGTATTTTTACAACTGTAATGTAGCTGTGAACTACTATTTCGGATATGATTAATGGTCAAATTACAAACATACATGTAGATATAAGTTTAAAAAAATAATTGTGTATCTGGGCTGGAATGAAGGGAAAGGTTAGAAAACAGGATGAACAGTTGTGAAATTATTTATTAAAGTGAAACAATCATTGAAAATCAAAATTAAACAGTTACTCTGCACATCAAATGTCATCAAAGTTAATCTTCATTATCATCATCACTGTCACTAAATGTATTAACATCAAATTCGGTCTCTTTAACAGTTTTTTTTTCATTTTCACATTGACTACACATGCACAGGTCTGTACAAGAAAGGGGGGTTGGGATGGCCTAGAGTGCCGCGCTTCGACCTCTAGCTGGTCGGTCACCTCTGGCTTGTGGCTGGTCGGTCACCTCTGGCTTGTGGCTGTGGCTTTGATCCCAGGTGTGAGCGTATGTGGCATGGAGATAGAGGCGTCTTCTCAACCTCGTGGGTTTCCTCCGGGCACTCCGGTTTCCTCTCACTGCTAAAGACCCATACGCGCAAGCGAATTATTGAAATAAAATTGAAACCGTATGTTAGTCCCAAAATGACCTAGTTTGTGTTGAGTGGACGTTAAACCCCATTTCTCTCTCTCTCTCTCTCTCTGTACAAGACAACTTTGCTGGCCATTTATGATTCTTTCTCTTATGACATCTTCACAGAATATATTGTATGTGGTTTAATATTCGACGGAGGGCTAGTCATCTTTGCTGAAAAATATAAATAAACATATACATGTACACAATTAAAACAAAATTCTGGAGCTTGGTTTACTCTCATTAATTTCGTACAACAGAGGAAAAAGACACTTAAACAGGGGTTAACATCTTATTTTCATGCAGAAACCAGCTAATGAAGACAGGAAGGCATTAGCAGTACAAGGAGAGATAGAGAGGAGAATTGCGGTTTAACGTCCACTGGACAAAAACATAGTAATTTCAGGACTCACCCATGGTTCAGTTTTATTTGAATAATACCAGTGGCAAGAAGGCGGAGAATACAAATAAAAAAAACATCACAAATATTTACCTTTCTGATAACTGTCTAAGAAATTCAGTACATGTATATTGCCTATAACATTTTTGGTGATATCTGACCTCAATGGCCACACAATCTTGCCCTCTGATATGCCTTAAAATATCTTCATCCTCTTTCAATTCAGCAGCTTTCAACAGTTGGCCTACAAACAAATTTGCAAACAAATTATACACCATATAGCGTTGAATGTTGTTTGTGCTCAAGGGTGGGGGAGGGAATGTCACTTTGAGGCCTACATGTACATGTACCTGGCTGGTCAACTCTGGCATGCGGTTTAGTTCAGATCCTTTGTGTGAGCGGAAATGGTCTAGAGACAGATCGTCTTAGCAAGGCACCTACAAGTGGGCCAAGAAAATAAAAAACAAGTTAACTTCTCTATGTTTCATCCCTTGTGCAAGCAAATGTGCAACACTTTAACCAATGACTGTGCCAAATCAACAAATGGGGTAAAGGGCTTTAATGGCTAGCTTCATAACAATTTTACAGTGATTGCAGTAGCACTTCTGATTCCATTTACAACAAAAACAACAACACAATAATTAAAAACTGTAGGATGAATATATTTAATATTTATTAGTAATAATTATAAATTTAGTAAGTAACATAATATTAACATTAGGCCTACCTGAGCCTGTTTGGGTCTGAGTCTGTGTTAATACATCCTTCTTCCTATTTTCTCCAACAGTGACAAATCTGTCACGTTTTTTACATATAATACACACAACAGGCAGCACCGATTTACTCTTTCTTTTTGCTTCAGGAGCGTAATTTGTTTGGAGAGCTAGGTCCCAGATCGTCTACACTCCCGCTATTCCCTGGTTGGATTGTAGCCGGGGATTTTAATTTTTCTTTATCTATACGATTACGGGCAGACCCAATTCGGAATTTGTCTGTAAAAGGCCTGTAGCATGTTGGGTGAAATCCAGTATCTTTTGGCGCGTCGATAAATTCCTTGTTTGATTATATCACCCGAAGTCGCCTGTTCAGCTATCCATTTCGCTCGCCCATCAAGTTTTAGCCATTCATGGGCACATTCACGGAATTTATCCCAGCGAGATTTTGTAAATAATTGTTCTCGTTCCTTTCTAAATCCTTGGTAATGAATAATACAGCGTAAATTTGATTTACGTTACGACAAAGTCTAACACTGTAAGTACCAAATAGTCATACGAGATATGTGCATCTCATCAAATTCAGCTTATACCACACCCACAATAATGTTACGGAGTCAGTGAGTTCAAGTTAGACAATACGCTGACCTTCCACTGACCATGCTTATAATATAAAATCTGTCAATGACAGCTGATTCATTGTTTAGTTTTTTATATGATATATTTAATATCAATAATATATGTATATGCATGCTTTATTTTACTTTACACGACCTCTAAAAATGCCCCAAATCGTAAAAATACGACTTTTTGGATTTCGATCTCCTTTTTTCGGCTACCCCGGACATTTTCAAAAAATGATACAATGATTTCACACAACAGGCCAGCTATTAGCCTCTCGATTGACAAGAGTTTCATCGCCCTCCATTCATTATAACCAATGTCATCGTGCCCTAAAGAATCAACAAATCAGCTTGCTTATCTCTGCTTACCCTAGGCAAAAAATGCTCATCTTTGAACTCAATCATGACATTGACCTAGTGAACGCCTACACCAAGTTTGAACATTCTAGCTTAATTAGAAGGAGAGTTCTTGTGTTCCAAAGTCCCGGCCCTTCAAATTGCTTCTATTTTTCATTTTCAATTCAAAATGGTGACCATCACGTGACCGAAATTAAAATTCTGATCCGATAGATTTTTAGACATTCCTTCTAGGATTCCGAAAATATGACGCCCGAGTCTGTAAGTAAAATAGCAAAAAAGCCTTTTTGATTTTTCACGTTTAAAGATGGTGGCACTTCCGGTTCGATCGACAAACTCCATATTTTGTGTACGAATCAGTAATTACTTGTCTAGTATCGAATTTTTTTTTTAGGTCATTCTGACCTATATTTCGACGATTTTTTTGAAAACTTTGATCCTTAATTTCACCAAGGGGAGATAATTTAGAAAATTTCCAAGGACATCATTGAAGTCGCATTGGCAAGATCTACTAACATTCTAAATTTCACGAAAATCGCACAACTATTAAAGAAGTTGTCAAATTGGTAATAACTTCCGGTTCGAAATGACAGCGACGAATTTTCGAAATGCCAAAATCCGAAATTGCAGATTTGAAGTAAATGTTTCAAGATACTCAAAGAAAAAAGAATTAGTAAAATAGGTCAAATAGTCACAAAGTTACAGCATTGTAGGTCAAATGCATTCCTTCGTAAAATTCGGTGATTTCGGATTCGTAAAACGTTTTGAAAATATATTTAATCAACAGCCACCACCCATTTTTGGGGGGATAGGTAAAAGTTTCAGAACGATCCTATGGTTAGATTCTGAGAAATCCGATTTGTGGACAAAACACAAAAAAAAAATAACAACTAGATCTGCTAAGCAGATATTAAAGCTTTCATATTCACAGTCACTGTCACATGTCATAGAAATAATATGAACAGAAAAAAAAAATCATTATAATGAGTAAAAATTTGGTGAAGTTAATTCGATTTTTCACTTGTAAATAATTAAATAGACAAGTGGCATAACTTGACCCGCATCCCATCAGCTATCCTGAAAAATGCTGGAAAAATTAAACAAGTAAATTGTGTTTAGTACTGGGTTAATTAAGACAGGCATATGCCTTTGCTATACAGGATGACATGAGGGAAATTTAGCTTGGGAGGTGTAGGCCTGCAGCCAAAATTTCTAGCTAGCTTAGAAACACAACTCCGCTACACGGTCTTCCATAAAAGAAAAACTATACATTTTTGGAAAGCTTATGATGCCAGGAAGACAAAATCTGGGAGTTCCAAGCAAAATGTTTTCAATTTATTGATTTAGGGCCAGATGAAATTCGTCAAAATTGTCAAATAAATGCTATTTGTGTACTAACAATTCTGAAGTTGACATAAAATTAAATAGTTGGTAAAACACCTCATGCCTTCATCCTTGGCAATGAACAGTTTATTGGACAGATTTTGATGTAAATAAAAATGCTCAAAACACAAATGTCATGGGTGAATAAAGAATTGTGGAAATCCATTAACGGTAAAAAAGAATTATCTCCCTTTCTGTCAAATGCCTGTAATTGATAGACTATCAGGTCTTGTATGAATCATAAGACCAGGTGTGGGCAAACAAGCCCAATAATTATTTTGTTTGTTGGATCTCAAGGGCCTGTTAGGGTTGGTTGTTGGATGTTTGCTCAGAAATTATCGCTTGTATGGAACATGCTAGAGTCGATTTGTAGCATATTCTAGCCAGGGGATATGTTTGACAGTAGTTGAGTGATATGCTTTTGAAATAATGGAGATCAGTAGCACTTTATAAGCATTGAACCACATGATTTTTTTCCACTAAGATAAACATTCTAAACCCACATACATGTTCCCTTTCAATTAGCCACTACAGTATTTTTACAACTGTACATGTAGCTGTGAACTACTATTTCGGATATGATTAATGGTCAAATTACAAACATACATGTAGATATAAGTTAAAAAAAATAATTGTGTATCTGGGCTGGAATGAAGGGAAAGGTTAGAAAACAGGATGAACAGTTGTGAAATTATTTATTAAAGTGAAACAATCATTGAAAATCAAAATTAAACAGTTACTCTGCACATCAAATGTCATCAAAGTTAATCTTCATTATCATCATCACTGTCACTAAATGTATTAACATCAAATTCGGTCTCTTTAACAGTTTTTTTTTCATTTTCACATTGACTACACATGCACAGGTCTGTACAAGAAAGGGGGGTTGGGATGTGGCTGTGGCTTTGATCCCAGGTGTGAGCGTATGTGGCATGGAGATAGAGGCGTTTTCTCAACCTCGTGGGTTTCCTCCGGGCACTCCGGTTTCCTCTCACTGCTAAAGACCCATACGCGCAAGCGAATTATTGAAATAAAATTGAAACCGTATGTTAGTCCCAAAATGATCTAGTTTGTGTTGAGTGGACGTTAAACCCCATTTCTCTTTCTCTCTCTCTCTGTACAAGACAACTTTGCTGGCCATTTATGATTCTTTCTCTTATGACATCTTCACAGAATATATTGTATGTGGTTTAATATTCGACGGAGGGCTAGTCATCTTTGCTGAAAAATATAAATAAACATATACATGTACACAATTAAAACAAAATTCTGGAGCTTGGTTTACTCTCATTAATTTCGTACAACAGAGGAAAAAGACACTTACACAGGGGTTAACATCTTATTTTCATGCAGAAACCAGCTAATGAAGACAGGAAGGCATTAGCAGTACAAGGAGAGATAGAGAGGAGAATTGCGGTTTAACGTCCATTGGACAAAAACATAGTAATTTCAGGACTCACCCATGGTTCAGTTTTATTTGAATAATACCAGTGGCAAGAAGGCGGAGAATACAAATAAAAAAAACATCACAAATATTTACCTTTCTGATAACTGTCTAAGAAATTCAGTACATGTATATTGCCTATAACATTTTTGGTGATATCTGACCTCAATGGCCACACAATCTTGCCCTCTGATATGCCTTAAAATATCTTCATCCTCTTTCAATTCAGCAGCTTTCAACAGTTGGCCTACAAACAAATTTGCAAACAAATTATACACCATATAGCGTTGAATGTTGTTTGTGCTCAAGGGTGGGGGAGGGAATGTCACTTTGAGGCCTACATGTACATGTACCTGGCTGGTCAACTCTGGCATGCGGTTTAGTTCAGATCCTTTGTGTGAGCGGAAATGGTCTAGAGACAGATCGTCTTAGCAAGGCACCTACAAGTAGGCCAAGAAAATAAAAAACAAGTTAACTTCTCTATGTTTCATCCCTTGTGCAAGCAAATGTGCAACACTTTAACCAATGACTGTGCCAAATCAACAAATGGGGTAAAGGGCTTTACTGGCTAGCTTCATAACAATTTTACAGTGATTGCAGTAGCACTTCTGATTCCATTTACAACAAAAACAACAACACAATAATTAAAAACTGTAGGATGAATATATTTAATATTTATTAGTAATAATTATAAATTTAGTAAGTAACATAATATTAACATTAGGCCTACCTGAGCCTGTTTGGGTCTGAGTCTGTGTAAATACACCCTTCTTCCTATTTTCTCCAACAGTGACAAATCTGTCACGTTTTTTACATATAATACACACAACAGGCAGCACCGATTTACTCTTTCTTTTTGCTTCAGGAGCGTAATTTGTTTGGAGAGCTAGGTCCCAGATCGTCTACACTCCCGCTATTCCCTGGTTGGATTGTAGCCGGGGATTTTAATTTTTCTTTATCTATACGATTATTCTATCTATATACATTTGTACAGATATATTTGTATCCATAGATATATATTTGTATCAATACATTTAATTTTGTTGTTTGAAATAAGGGGGGGGGGGGGTGAATGGTTAGTATGTGCGCGCTGTATCATAAGGTCTACCATTTAGTGAACTGGTGTGGTTTCAAATCCCCAGTTGTACGTGGCAAGGAGTAGGGTAGCACGTTCATCCTTCGAGGGTTTTCTCTGCGAACTCCAGTTTCCTTCCATTGCTAATGACCCATACGCACAAGCAAATTATTGAAATAAAATTGGACCATGTGTTAATGCCAAAATACCTAGTTTCTGTCGAGTGGACTTAAACCCCATTTTTCTCCGTCTTCTGATTGAAATATGAATACCACATCATTTATTGTCATTTTATATATTTATTATGTAATAATGATTTTTCTCTGTGTTAATTTTTCTTTGTGTGGATACACTATAATACAACAGCTGGCTGAAAAGTTCTAGATCTGAAGAGGAGAGATTTAATTGGCTTTTACCACCACAAGTAGAATCATTGAATGAATCATAGACATAAGACCTGCAGCTGAAGTGTTATTATTGTATTTGTACCAGACAATCTTGTGAACCTACCCATTGAAATCACCAAAAATGGACAGAACTATCGATATGGCAGTCATCAAGTATCTGCAACTGAAAGTCCTAACCCAAACATTGAAATATGTGGATACGGTCTCCACTATAGGAGACAATGGCCCTTCCTTTTCTGCACTAAAGAAGTGGTTGCAGGAGGTACTTGATCCAGTGACATCCAGTGACAATCTTTGCTGTTTTCAATATTTCCTAAAAAAATTTTAGCCAGATTTTTAAACATAGAGGAGACCTGGATTCATCAGTTTCAACCAGAATGCAAAATTCAATAAAAACAATGGAAGCATCCAGACTCGCAAGTCCCCAATCAAGCCAGGTCAGTTCTTTCGACTGGACAGGTGATGGGTTCACTCGTTTATGATTCCTAAACTATTCTGCTGATTGACTACCTTAAAAACAGCCAGACTATTAATAGAAGTATTATAAAGGTGTTCTATTCAGACAATACTTCTGTTCATAAATGGGTGATATCATTTTCCCTCTATGATTACGTCATGTCAGCTGTGATCAATTTTTTAAGGGTAACTGAAGATAATTTCTTCCTGGCAGACATCAAGGCCATGCAACATCATTAACTAAAGAGTGAGAGTGTACACTTCAAAAGTGACTACATAGAAAAATAAATGGAAACAATGGACTTTATACAATTCTATACAGTTCTTTCACAGATGGGTTTAGAATTTTTCAGCCAGCTCTCAATAGTTATTGAAATTGAATTATTTGTTTTGGTTTGATACATGATATTATAATTATTCTTACATTGTTTGTATTCTATTTTAATAATGAACATTAAAACATGCTAATATTTGTTCATCCTTGCTGTATTGGGTTGGATGGCCGAATGGTTAGTGTGTGCATGCTGTATCATACGGCCTGCCATTAAGTCAACTGGCGTGGTCTCGAATCCCTGGTTGTACGTGGCAAGGAGTAGGGTCACCTGTCCATACTCCTGATTTTCTCCGGGTACTCTGGTTTCCCCCCACTGCTAAAGACCCCTACGCGCAAGCAAATTATTGAAATAAAATTAAACCATATGTTAGTCCCGAAATGACCTTGTTTGTGTTGAGTGGACGTTAAACCCATTTCTCTCTAATTATGTTTTGCATACAATGTATAAATACAAATGTAAAGGATGTAACTTTAAAATAGAAGAAAATCAAATATTTTTAATATTAAACAATTGCTTTGTTCTTATACTTCTACAATCATTCTCATGTTGTTCATTTTGCCATATTTTTGTTTATTCATTCATATGTCTTCTATATAATGATGCATAGTATAGTACACTATGTTAAAAAAATACTAGAAATGTATGTTTCTTTATCACCAAATGATTTATGTAAGTTGTGAAGTAAAACAGTTGAACATTAAATCCCAATTCAATTTATTTGCATGAGGTGAAGAGAAATAATGGTATTGAACAATTGACTATTCATGAAAGATACTAAAGAGAACTTTATTAATTTATACATACTTTTGCTAATTTTATTGTTATATCTTGGTAGTAACATACCAATATAAATAGTAATATTGTTTCTAGATGAAGACTATTATAATTGAAATGAAATGGGATTTCACATCATAATGCTATGCACGGACTGGGCTAATAATGACAAAAAACTACAATGAATACAATAGTATAAAATGTTGCTATGAAATTAAATAAATGTTGTATACAATAATTAACCGGTTTAATACTATATTATACATAAAAGTGAATGAAATTCAATGTTTACTATTTTGCTTTATACATGAATATCACAGGTCAAATTATTGAAATAAATAATGCAAATAGATTATGATTTGAAACATCTTGTATGTCATTGTTCTATTTGTTATATAAGACTACATGATATAAACTTTTTGATAAGCCTCTTTTATCATATTTTGAACCAATGGAATAAAGAGCAAAGACCTAGAATATATTGTAAATATAATCAGGTTTTTGATCAACTGATCAAAGGAAAATATTGCGAATAAATTTGTTGTACTGCTATTGTAAAGAAATCATCATTGTTTTATTTGATATTTAGAATACACATAATCGTGTATATATTTGAAGTTAAGAGCAATTATGATTAGTGATACCTGTATGACCAACTCTCAAAAGATAATCTCATTAAACCAAGTACTTTTTTTCATTTGTATTAGTTGATTTATACTGAATAAAGATAACACAAACAAACAAAAATGAGTTGGCTGTGTGAACACCTCAATGACAAGTGGTATCAGATGCCTCAGAGAGAATATTCAAATGCTCCTTGTGATACGTTTGTAACACACAATTATAACCTAATGTATTACACGGGAGTGGAGTGGGTGGGTCGGGGGGCTTTTCGATTGGCAGGGGACTATTAAAATGGGTAAGCAGAGATAAGCAATTTGATGAAACTTTGTGTATAGTTTCATTACATTAGTACCTTGACCATATTACCTTGACCAAGTTCGACAATGAGCATTCTCTTAGTCAGGATAAGCAAAGCAACTTGATTGGCCGGGACTTTGAATTGGTTGATGCTTTGGGGTATGATAACTTTGGTTATAATGAAGTACTGGAACATAACAACCCAGCTTTTAATTGAGCTAGAATGTTTAAACTTGGTGTAGATGTTCATCAGGTCTTGACTGAACATTTTGAGCTACAGCTTGGCAATTTCATTGGTCGATGCTTTGGGACAAGATAACCTTGATTTCTATCTGACAGAGAGTGATGAAATTTACAGTATAGTTTGATTGCTCGATACTTTTGAAAAAAATATGAAAGTGCGATTAATTAATGTGTCATCTTTTACTTTGGGGTTTTGGCGGGAGACATCAGCCATACTGTTTGCTTGTTTAATATCCCCTATACAATATACGCTCGACCTCATTACCCGAACTGGGGTAGAAAAGTGGGATCTTTGACAATGAGGCAATGAACTTGTACATTCTTTTGCAGCTGCACAAGAGGGAACATCAACGCCGGATTAACCATGGTGGTGGGGAGGGGGGCTGATACCGACCGTGAAGCCCCGCAAGGGGGTCGGGTCAGGGGGTTCTCCCGCTAAGAAATTTTAATTGGAGGCCGAAAACGTGATTTCATGGCATTTCAGGCACTTGTGTCGGAGCCATTTAGAAATACCTCCCCCAGAAAAATAAAATTCTGCCACAAAATTAGGCACAATCCATGCGGGTGCTGTGAAATTTCTAGAGGAGGGAGCTGGAACCCATGAGCCCGTTAAATTCGCCACTGTAAATGAGCAGAGCTACATCAAACCTAATTTTGAGTCCCTCAGTGATAAATAACTTGATTCAAAATCATATTATAGTCCCAACGACGATTTGATGAATGGAGACCGTAACGTTACGACAAAGTCTAACACTGTAAGTACCAAATAGTCATACGAGATATGTGCATCTCATCAAATTCAGCTTATACCATACCCACAATAATGTTACGGAGTCAGTGAGTTCAAGTTAGACAATACGCTGACCTTCCACTGACCATGCTTATAATATAAAATCTGTCAATGACAGCTGATTCATTGTTTAGTTTTTTATATGATATATTTAATATCAATAATATATGTATATGCATGCTTTATTTTACTTAACACGACCTCTAAAAATGCCCCAAATCGTAAAAATACGACTTTTTGGATTTCGATCTCCTTTTTTCGGCTACCCCGGACATTTTCAAAAAATGATACAATGATTTCACACAACAGGCCAGCTATTAGCCTCTCGATTGACAAGAGTTTCATCGCCCTCCATTCATTATAACCAATGTCATCGTGCCCTAAAGAATCAACAAATCAGCTTGCTTATCTCTGCTTACCCTAGGCAAAAAATGCTCATCTTTGAACTCAATCATGACATTGACCTAGTGAACGCCTACACCAAGTTTGAACATTCTAGCTTAATTAGAAGGAGAGTTCTTGTGTTCCAAAGTCTCGGCCCTTCAAATTGCTTCTATTTTTCATTTTCAATTCAAATTGGTGACCATCACGTGACCGAAATCAAAATTCTGATCCGATAGATTTTTAGGTATTCCTTCCAGGATTCCGAAAATATGACGCCCGAGTCTGTAAGTAAAATAGCAAAAAAGCCTTTTCGATTTTTCACGTTTAAAGATGGTGGCACTTCCGGTTCGATCGACAAACTCCATATTTTGTGTACGAATCAGTAATTACTTGTCTAGTATCGAATTTTTTTTTTAGGTCATTCTGACCTATATTTCGACGATTTTTTTGAAAACTTTGATCCTTAATTTCACCAAGGGGAGATAATTTAGAAAATTTCCAAGGACATCATTGAAGTCGCATTGGCAAGATCTACAAACATTCTAAATTTCACGAAAATCGCACAACTATTAAAGAAGTTGTCAAATTGGTAATAACTTCCGGTTCGAAATGACAGCGACGAATTTTCGAAATGCCAAAATCCGAAATTGCAGATTTGAACTAAATGTTTCAAGATACTCAAAGAAAAAAGAATTAGTAAAATAGGTCAAATAGTCACAAAGTTACAGCATTGTAGGTCAAATGCATTCCTTCGTAAAATTCGGTGATTTCGGATTCGTAAAACGTTTTGAAAATATATTTAATCAACAGCCACCACCCATTTTTGGGGGGATAGGTAAAAGTTTCAGAACGATCCTATGGTTAGATTCTGAGAAATCCGATTTGTGGACAAAACACAAAAAAAAAATAACAATAATAATCTTAACAGAAACAATAAGCTTTCATATGTAATATGAAAGCTTAAATAATCTTAACAGAAACAATAAGCTTTCATATTACATATGAAAGCTTAACTAGATCTGCATAGCAGATATGAAAACTTTCATATTAACTGCAAAGGGGGTTATTAGAATCTATTGAAACAATAAGTATAAATGTCATCAGGTATCTGAAATATTACATTTACCTTATGAACAAAATGGGAAAAATACAAAACAAAAATTGTCGACTTGTGGCTACCATCCAAGGCATATTTAGAAAACCATATATTATATACAGAGTACGCAGGACAGGAATTACTTGTGCTTCAATGTAAACCGGCCCGTTTCTTGCCTTTAGTTTTAGAGTTAGGTGTGATTTTCAAAGGATTCAATCGGAAATCGCTGAAAATCAATTGGCTTCTTACCTTAAACACTGTATAAATATAAAGTCAATCGGATATTGAATTTAGCCTCTAGAGCGTCCACAAGATTTTTTAAAGTGATCAAGGGCAATAACTCTGACGGTAATTATCGGAAATGGCAGTAAATATCAGATATCGCTGAAAATCAATATTGTAGGCATCTTCGTGTCATGACCTTAAACACTGCGCATAAATTTAAAGTCAATCGGATATTAACTTTGGCTTCTAGAGCGTCCACAAGATATTTTGAAGTGATCAGGGGCCACATCTCTGGCAGTAAATATCAGATATCGCTGAAAATCAATCGCCTACTTCGTCTCATGACGACCTTAACCACTGTGTATAAATTTAAAGCCAATCGGACATTAACTTTGGCCTCTAGAGCATCCACAAGATTTTTTTTAAGTGATGAAGGGCCATAACTCTGACAGTAATTATCGGAAATCGCTGAAAATCAATTGGCTTCTTCATCTCATGACCTTAAACACTGTGTATAAATTTAAAGTTCATCAGGTCTTGACTGAACATTTTGAGCTACAGCTTGGCAATTTCATTGGTCGATGCTTTGGGACAAGATAACCTTGATTTCTATCTGACAGAGAGTGATGAAATTTACAGTATAGTTTGATTGCTCGATACTTTTGAAAAAAATATGAAAGTGCGATTAATTAATGTGTCATCTTTTACTTTGGGGTTTTGGCGGGAGACATCAGCCATACTGTTTGCTTGTTTAATATCCCCTATACAATATACGCTCGACCTCATTACCCGAACTGGGGTAGAAAAGTGGGATCTTTGACAATGAGGCAATGAACTTGTACATTCTTTTGCAGCTGCACAAGAGGGAACATCAACGCCGGATTAACCATGGTGGTGGGGAGGGGGGCTGATACCGACCGTGAAGCCCCGCAAGGGGGTCGGGTCAGGGGGTTCTCCCGCTAAGAAATTTTAATTGGAGGCCGAAAACGTGATTTCATGGCATTTCAGGCACTTGTGTCGGAGCCATTTAGAAATACCTCCCCCAGAAAAATAAAATTCTGCCACAAAATTAGCCACAATCCATGCGGGTGCTGTGAAATTTCTAGAGGAGGGAGCTGGAACCCATGAGCCCGTTAAATTCGCCACTGTAAATGAGCAGAGCTACATCAAACCTAATTTTGAGTCCCTCAGTGATAAATAACTTGATTCAAAATCGTATTATAGCCCCAACGACGATTTGATGAATGGAGACCGTAACGTTACGACAAAGTCTAACACTGTAAGTACTAAATAGTCATACGAGATATGTGCATCTCATCAAATTCAGCTTATACCATACCCACAATAATGTTACGGAGTCAGTGAGTTCAAGTTAGACAATACGCTGACCTTCCACTGACCATGCTTATAATATAAAATCTGTCAATGACAGCTGATTCATTGTTTAGTTTTTTATATGATATATTTAATATCAATAATATATGTATATGCATGCTTTATTTTACTTTACACGACCTCTAAAAATGCCCCAAATCGTAAAAATACGACTTTTTGGATTTCGATCTCCTTTTTTCGGCTACCCCGGACATTTTCAAAAAATGATACAATGATTTCACACAACAGGCCAGCTATTAGCCTCTCGATTGACAAGAGTTTCATCGCCCTCCATTCATTATAACCAATGTCATCGTGCCCTAAAGAATCAACAAATCAGCTTGCTTATCTCTGCTTACCCTAGGCAAAAAATGCTCATCTTTGAACTCAATCATGACATTGACCTAGTGAACGCCTACACCAAGTTTGAACATTCTAGCTTAATTAGAAGGAGAGTTCTTGTGTTCCAAAGTCCCGGCCCTTCAAATTGCTTCTATTTTTCATTTTCAATTCAAAATGGTGACCATCACGTGACCGAAATCAAAATTCTGATCCGATAGATTTTTAGGCATTCCTTCCAGGATTCCGAAAATATGACGCCCGAGTCTGTAAGTAAAATAGCAAAAAAGCCTTTTCGATTTTTCACGTTTAAAGATGGTGGCATTTCCGGTTCGATCGACAAACTCCATATTTTGTGTACGAATCAGTAATTACTTGTCTAGTATCGAATTTTTTTTTTAGGTCATTCTGACCTATATTTTGACGATTTTTTTGAAAACTTTGATCCTTAATTTCACCAAGGGGAGATAATTTAGAAAATTTCCAAGGACATCATTGAAGTCGCATTGGCAAGATCTACTAACATTCTAAATTTCACGAAAATCGCACAACTATTAAAGAAGTTGTCAAATTGGTAATAACTTCCGGTTCGAAATGACAGCGACGAATTTTCGAAATGCCAAAATCCGAAATTGCAGATTTGAAGTAAATGTTTCAAGATACTCAAAGAAAAAAGAATTAGTAAAATAGGTCAAATAGTCACAAAGTTACAGCATTGTAGGTCAAATGCATTCCTTCGTAAAATTCGGTGATTTCGGATTCGTAAAACGTTTTGAAAATATATTTAATCAACAGCCACCACCCATTTTTGGGGGGATAGGTAAAAGTTTCAGAACGATCCTATGGTTAGATTCTGAGAAATCCGATTTGTGGACAAAACACAAAAAAAAAATAACAATAATAATCTTAACAGAAACAATAAGCTTTCATATGTAATATGAAAGCTTAATAATAATCTTAACAGAAACAATAAGCTTTCATATGTAATATGAAAGCTTAATAATCTTAACAGAAACAATAAGCTTTCATATGTAATATGAAAGCTTAACTAGAATTGCGCGCAATGCCGAAGGCTTTCACGGTCGCAAAGGCGTCACACGATCGCCAGATATATGACAAAAGACTATCCCCACCACTCCCCCCCCCCCAAAAAAAAACCCCAAAAAAACACACTCTAGCATAACTCAGATATTGACCCCTAAACATGCCCCAACACGTAATAATACGCTGTTTTCAATTTTCGGTCTCTTTTTTCGGCTACCCATGACAATTAGAAAAATTGTACAAGGGTTTCACACAATACACTACCCAGTAGAATCTCGATTGAGCAAGTTTGAAAGAAATCATTGGCGGCTTTTCCGAGAAAAGTAATTATATAACTGTTAAATTAAACAACGGATAACTCCTACCTCTTAAAATGATTTATATAATTAGTAAATAATTATTATTATCTAATGATTGTTGTTTTGTGACATATATAGTGTAACCAATATATACATTGTACTTTTATAATCAATATGATACTGTGCATTAGTCGTGTTTCTGTTCTTATGAATTGAATTTCTTCATGCAATATTTGTAAATCGCCAGTAGGAATAAATTTCTCTTATATAGATACATTATGCTGGCTGGAAATTACACGGTAGGCTAGCCTTGGGGACTGTTTGGAAATCGCCAGTAGGAATAAATGTTTCTTATATAGATTCATTATGCGGGCTGGAATTTGCACGGTAGGCTAGCCTCTGGGACTGCGCTGTATCATACGGCCTGTCATTGAGCCAACTGGCAGGGTTTCCATTCCCCGGTTGTACGTGTCAAGGAGTAGGGTCGCCTGTCCAACCTCGTGGTTTTTCTCCGGGTCCTCCGGTTTCCTCCCACTGCTAATGACCCCTACGCGCAAGCGAATTATTGAAATAAAAAATAATGAACCGTATGTTAGTCCCGAAATGACCTCTAAACATGCTCGTACAGCGGCGCTAGTCTTCTTTTATATAGAATTCCTACCGCCAAGGGATCTTTTACGGCCACACCAATGTGTACACGGGACTTCGGAATCGCGTTCATGTCAGCTACTCAAATATGTAACTGGTTCAAAAATTGATTGAATATTCAATGAAATATCGCCAATTTTCTGGTTTCGTGCACGTTAAAGATTTGACGTCACTAATAAAATTTTAATATTAATTACAGATAGTGTCCATGCTCAAACAGCGTCACGCCTTTTATCACAGGTACATATTCGATACTACTGTACGATACTACTGCAACTGCTTAACAAATTCGACTTTCTTATAAACAGCGCGAGCCGTCGATTTCTATCCAGATGATTACCGGTATAAGATAATTTTGACAAAGAAGCAACAATATTAATACAAAGACTAATTATTACACAAAGCTATCAACTATTTCTGTTACAGGGTCACTTATACCCATATTTTGGATAGAAGAAAACACTCATAGTTGAAATAATTTTAGTTCAAATATCATCACTGATAAAAGCACTCTTGAATTGGCTCTATACGTTGACAAAACGTACAGATTGTATCCCCTCTTATGTTTCGCTTAACAATGAAAGGTGCCGTGTTCAATTTTCGATCCCTTTGTTCTGCTACTCCTGAAATTTGGGACTATTGTAAAATCGTTTTATGTATAACCCTACCGATAGGCCTCTCTGTAGAAGAAGTTCCAAAAAAGAATTATGTTGACTTTTCGAGAAATAGGCCTCTAAAAATGCTCCAAATCGTAAAAATACGACGTTTTCGATTTTCGATCTCTTTTTTCGGCTACCCCTGACTTTTCAAAAAATGATACAGTGGTTTCACACAACAGAGTACCCAGTTATCTCTCGATTGAGCAAGTTTTAAAAAAATCGTTGGGGGCGTTTCCGAGAAACATGCGTCTAAATTTGCTCGAAATCGCAAAATACCTTACTTTTTAAAGTTATATAACTTTTTTATTTTTTGATAGAAACTTGTCGCTGAAGTACCATCTGATAGACAATTCAATTGGCTATTAAACGATATTAAACTTTAACTAAACGACACGAACACTGTTGATACATCGCATTTTCCGCACAGACGCCCATTTTTCACAATTTTGTCAAAGTTTGGATACCTTTCTTGACTACTTCCGGTGATTAGGGGATTTTCATTTATAGTTCATGGACTGGTCTGGTCCTTCGACTTCATATTCCTGAAGTTTCAGAAAAATCGTTGGAGCCGTTTTAAAAAAATAAGAACTCTACGATTTGACCAAAATGCGAAAAAAAGTGAAAAATCAAAGTCAACATTTCAGAACAAAACTTATATTGTTGGAATCGGATTGATGTCAACTATCCCAAAATATAACTGAAATTTCAAAATTCCCAAAAATAAAAATTTTAGAAAATTTTGAAAATTTTCCATTTTTCACCAAAAAAATGAGAGCGACAAAGTTTCTAAATTCCACAGTTTTGAACTGCTATTTTCTCGGAAATGTCTCCCGCTATCCAAAAATGTACTTATCTCAAAAATCGATTGAGTATTAACAAAATTATGGCCGATTTTCAATTTTCGAGCACCTTAAAGATTTGACGCATTTCCGGTATGCGCACAAATTTAGTTTTACATTTAAGCACTAACCACCACCCACTTTCCCGAGAGAAAATCAAACTTCAGACCTCTATCTCTTATAGTTGCTGAGAAATAGGCAAAACGGAAATAAAAAAGAACTAGATCTGCATAGCAGATATGAAAGCTTTCATATTAACTGCAAAAGGGGTTATTAGAATCTATTGAAACAATAAGTATAAATGTCATCAGGTATCTGAAAAATAACATTTACCTTATGAACAAGATGGGGAAAAATACAGAGTATGTTAGATAAGACGACGTGGTAATCTGTTAGATAAACATACATGGAAGTATATGTTAGATAACTACAACTTATGATATATTTTAAACCAAGGAAGTGGCCTTTCTAAAAATAAAAAAAAAAGGAAAATATATTTCATACAATTGTTATACTGTTACTGTTATGGTGAAGAAACATGATTGTTTATTTAATGTTGTTAATGACAAACATGTAATCATGTACATTTTTTAAATGAGAACAATTATGCTACATGTATGAATAACTCTCAAAAATTATGTTTTCATCAATCCAAGTATTTTTTTATTTGTATTACTTGATTTATACTGAATAAAGATTACACAAACATACAAAATGGTGTTGGCTGTGTGACTGAATTCCTCGTTGAGAAGTGGTATCGGGTGTCCCATAGAGAAGAAGCAAACCCTCCTTGTGATACACTTGTGAACATTTTAAAAGACCCATTTCGCTGTGTTCCAGAAAAATTCCCATTATAGCTAGTGCATTACATGGTTGTTGTTGAGGGAAAGGTGGGTCTTTTCTATTGGCAATGATTTACTTTTTATAGGCCCACATTGAAATGTGGTCGTATATTGTCGTCGCCCCCCTTTTGCTGTTAATATCCGATTGACTTTAAATTTATACGCAGTGTTTAAGGTCATAAGACGAAGAAACCTTTGATTTGCTCTGCCCAGGCAACGTTCCTGTGCTCCGATTGCCTTCAAATTTGCACAGTATGTACCTTGGGATTCTAGCTATCACATATTAAAAAAATAGAAGAGTGTTGGATTCCGAGAACGTTCAAAATAAATTCAAAACCCACCCCCAACAATCAAAGGTTTTTTGCTTAAAAAATTGCCGTATTTTATCGAATTTTTATTGTTCTTGATAAATGAGGATTTTCTCAATTTAATATGTGATAAATATCATCGCGGCGCAGCCAACCGCTAGAAATTTCAGAGATTTGGACCACTGGAAGGGTGCCTCAGCAGTCAAAAAAGGTCAAAATAGGCGATTTCGGTTTCTAGTGTCGATACATCGTTACGGTCATTTTAAAAAATTGTCTTTTAAGGATAACGTGTAGAGTACCAATACCTATCACATAAGGAAGAGGCGATAAAATCTCTTTGCATTTGCAATTTCAAAATTAATTAAAACCAATATTAAATTCCGAAAATCGTTTTTTTGCTAAAACTCTTTTTTTTTTAATCGGATCAAAATCGGAGTAAGGCACAGAGTCCGGGGTGGTAATGGGCGTTTTTTTTCCAAATTTCATGGTTTTCGGACAATCGGCGCCGGTGTCGTGGCGAAATTCCTCTTTTTTCGCCCTTACTGAAGCCGTAAATCGCGGAAAAAGCCGAACGGCAGGAACCATGTGAAGAACAAACGACCTGAACGAATGCAGGTATCGCCTTGAATTTTTCAGGGCACCTAGGTACCAACGTGAAAAGTTCCTCGCCGGAATTTGGTAGTCATGGTACCTTTGGTTCCAGCGCGGCGCATGCGCGAAGTCAAAAGAAATTATGGTCGATTTTGGGATTTTGGGTATATTTCGGAATGGTTTGGTAAGTGACGGTGTATCTAAGATGGCGGTCATAACACAATATTATAATAACTTTAAAGAATGAACAAATTTCCGCGACCGGGTTGATTTGCTCTGCCCAGGCAACGTTCCTGTGCTCCGATTGCCTTCAAATTTGCACAGAATGTACCTTGGGATTCTAGCTATCACATATTAAAAATAGAAGAGTGTTGGATTCCGAGAACGTTCAAAATAAATTCAAAACCCACCCCCAACAATCAAAGGTTTTTTGCTTAAAAAATTGCCGTATTTTATCGAATTTTTATTGTTCTTGATATCTGAGGATTTTCTCAATTTACTATGTGATAAATATCATCGCGGCGCAGCCAACCGCTAGAAATTCCAGAGATTTGGACCACCGGAAGGATGCCTCAGCAGTCAAAAAAGGTCAAAATAGGCGATTTCGGTTTCTAGTGTCGATACATCGTTACGGTCATTTTAAAAAATTGTCTTTTAAGGATAATGTGTATAGTACCAATACCTATCACATACAGAAGAGGCGATAAAATCTCTTTGCATTTGCAATTTCAAAATTAATTAAAATCAATATTAAATTCCGAAAATCGTTTTTTTGCTAAAACTCTTTTTTTTAATCGGATCAAAATGGGGTGGTAATGGGCGTATTGTGTCCAAATTTCATGGTTTTCGGACAATCGGTGCCGGTGTCACGGCGAAATTCCACTTTTTTCCCCTCATGGAAGCCGTAAATTGACTTGAAGCCAGGGTCCTTGAAGTTGTACAGCTGCACCCGGTGACCGATATTTATTTAACGGGGAATAAGTGATAATTCATATTATAGCAGTAAATAATTAAAATATTTCATAGGGATTATAATAATATGTATATCTTGTCTGGGTACAGGGTTAAAACCAATATTAAATTATGAAAATCGTTTTTTTGCTAAAACTCTTTTTTTTTAATGGGATCAAAATGGGGGTAAGGCACAGAGTCCGGGGTGGTAATGGGCGTATTGTGTCCAAATTTCATGGTTTTCGGACAATCGGTGCCGGTGTCACGGCGAAATTCCACTTTTTCCCCTCATGGAAGCCGTAAATTGACTTGAGGCCAGGGTCCTTGAAGTTGTACAGCTGCACCCGGTGACCAATATTTATTTAACGGCGAAAGGCAGGTGACAAGAACAAACGACTTGAATGAATGCATGTATCACCTTGAAATTTTCAAGGTACCTAGGTACCAACGTGAAAAGTTGCTCGCCGGAATTTAGTACTCAAATCCAGCTTAACTCGAAAACAACCCTGTCGGCACGAAAAACATCAAAGGAGAAATTCAAATTTTTGAAATATTCAAATACCAAACGTTCGACCATGATCCAGGCTATCCTGAAATATATTAATTTCGGTAATAGGAGACATATTCTCTAGGTCACGACCAATTGTATATGTTTTCAAGCCCATAAATGTGGATTTTTCACTAATTGTCATTTTCAATTCAAAATGGCGTCCATCATTTGCCGGAAATCAAAATTGTGTTCTCTACCGTTTTTCGGCTTTCCTTCAAGGATTCGGAAAATATAATTGCCTTGTCTGTAAGTAAAATATCAAAAAAGCCTTATGTAATTTTCACATTTCAAGATGGTGGCATTTCCGGTTTGAACTACAAACTCAATTTTTTGTGTACGAATCAGGCAATCTGACCTATATTTCGTCGAATTTTTTGAAAACTTTGATCCTTAATTTCATCAAGGGGAGATAATTTAGAAAATTTCTAATGATATTTTTGAAGTCACATTGATAAGATCTACTTACATTCTAAATTTCATGAAAATCGTGCAACTATTAAAGAAGTTGTCAAATTGATCTCAAATTCCAATTCAAAATCACAGCGACGAATTTTCGAAATTCGAAAATTCGAAATTGCAGATTTTAAGTAAATGTTTCAAGGCACCCCTCAAAAAAAGAATTAGTAAAATAGGTCAAATAGTTACAAAGTTACAGTAATGTAGGTCAAATGAATTTGTTCGTAAAATTCGGTGATTTCGGATTCGAAAAACGATTTGGAAATATATTTAATCAACATTCGCACCCCATTTTTGGGGGGGTAGGTCAAAGTTTCAGATTGATCCTATGGTTAGATTCTGAGAAATCCGATTTGTAGAAATGACACAAAAAAAAAAATAATAATAGGAAAAATGAGCAGAGCTACATCAAACCTAATTTTGAGTCCCTCAGTGATAAATAACTTGATTCAAAATCGTATTATAGCCCCAACGACGATTTGATGAATGGAGACCGTAACGTTACGACAAAGTCTAACACTGTAAGTACCAAATAGTCATACGAGATATGTGCATCTCATCAAATTCAGCTTATACCATACCCACAATAATGTTACGGAGTCAGTGAGTTCAAGTTAGACAATACGCTGACCTTCCACTGACCATGCTTATAATATAAAATCTGTCAATGACAGCTGATTCATTGTTTAGTTTTTTATATGATATATTTAATATCAATAATATATGTATATGCATGCTTTATTTTACTTTACACGACCTCTAAAAATGCCCCAAATCGTAAAAATACGACTTTTTGGATTTCGATCTCCTTTTTTCGGCTACCCCGGACATTTTCAAAAAATGATACAATAATTTCACACAACAGGCCAGCTATTAGCCTCTCGATTGACAAGAGTTTCATTGCCCTCCATTCATTATAACCAATGTCATCGTGCCCTAAAGAATCAACAAATCAGCTTGCTTATCTCTGCTTACCCTAGGCAAAAAATGCTCATCTTTGAACTCAATCATGACATTGACCTAGTGAACGCCTTCGCCAAGTTTGAACATTCTAGCTTAATTAGAAGGAGAGTTCTTGTGTTCCAAAGTCCCGGCCCTTCAAATTGCTTCTATTTTTCATTTTCAATTCAAAATGGTGACCATCACGTGACCGAAATCAAAATTCTGATCCGATAGATTTTTAGGCATTTCTTCCAGGATTCCGAAAATATGACGCCCGAGTCTGTAAGTAAAATAGCAAAAAAGCCTTTTTGATTTTTCACGTTTAAAGATGGTGGCACTTCCGGTTCGATCGACAAACTCCATATTTTGTGTACGAATCAGTAATTACTTGTCTAGTATCGAATTTTTTTTTTAGGTCATTCTGACCTATATTTCGACGATTTTTTTGAAAACTTTGATCCTTAATTTCACCAAGGGGAGATAATTTAGAAAATTTCCAAGGACATCATTGAAGTCGCATTGGCAAGATCTACTAACATTCTAAATTTCACGAAAATCGCACAACTATTAAAGAAGTTGTCAAATTGGTAATAACTTCCGGTTCGAAATGACAGCGACGAATTTTCGAAATGCCAAAATCCGAAATTGCAGATTTGAAGTAAATGTTTCAAGATACTCAAAGAAAAAAGAATTAGTAAAATAGGTCAAATAGTCACAAAGTTACAGCATTGTAGGTCAAATGCATTCCTTCGTAAAATTCGGTGATTTCGGATTCGTAAAACGTTTTGAAAATATATTTAATCAACAGCCACCACCCATTTTTGGGGGGATAGGTAAAAGTTTCAGAACGATCCTATGGTTAGATTCTGAGAAATCCGATTTGTGGACAAAACACAAAAAAAAAATAACAATAACTAGATCTGCTAAGCAGATATTAAAGCTTTCATATTCACAGTCACTGTCACATGTCATAGAAATAATATGAACAGAAAAAAAAAATCATTATAATGAGTAAAAATTTGGTGAAGTTAATTCGATTTTTCACTGGTAAATAATTAAATAGACAAGTGGCATAACTTGACCCGCATCCCATCAGCTATCCTGAAAAATGCTGGAAAAATTAAACAAGTAAATTGTGTTTAGTACTGGGTTAATTAAGACAGGCATATGCCTTTGCTATACAGGATGACATGAGGGAAATTTAGCTTGGGAGGTGTAGGCCTGCAGCCAAAATTTCTAGCTAGCTTAGAAACACAACTCCGCTACACGGTCTTCCATAAAAGAAAAACTATACATTTTTGGAAAGCTTATGATGCCAGGAAGACAAAATCTGGGAGTTCCAAGCAAAATGTTTGCAATTTATTGATTTAGGGCCAGATGAAATTCGTCAAAATTGTCAAATAAATGCTATTTGTGTACTAACAATTCTGAAGTTGACATAAAATTAAATAGTTGGTAAAACACCTCATGCCTTCATCCTTGGCAATGAACAGTTTATTGGACAGATTTTGATGTAAATAAAAATGCTCAAAACACAAATGTCATGGGTGAATAAAGAATTGTGGAAATCCATTAACGGTAAAAAAGAATTATCTCCCTTTCTGTCAAATGCCTGTAATTGATAGACTATCAGGTCTTGTATGAATCATAAGACCAGGTGTGGGCAAACAAGCCCAATAATTATTTTGTTTGTTGGATCTCAAGGGCCTGTTAGGGTTGGTTGTTGGATGTTTGCTCAGAAATTATCGCTTGTATGGAACATGCTAGAGCCGATTTGTAGCATATTCTAGCCAGGGGATATGTTTGACAGTAGTTGAGTGATATGCTTTTGAAATAATGGAGATCAGTAGCACTTTATAAGCATTGAACCACATGATTTTTTTCCACTAAGATAAACATTCTAAACCCACATACATGTTCCCTTTCAATTAGCCACTACAGTATTTTTACAACTGTACATGTAGCTGTGAACTACTATTTCGGATATGATTAATGGTCAAATTACAAACATACATGTAGATATAAGTTAAACAAGCCAACAGTGAGGCTGATGTCCCCCGCCGAAATAGGAAAATAATTAGAGGACACATATAAATTTATCACAAATTATCTTTTAAAAAGTATTGAACAATCAAACAGTTCAACCAATCAAATTGCTTATCTCTGCTTACCCTAAGCGGAAAATGCTCATCTTCGAACTCCATCAAGGCATTGACCTAATCAACACATACACCAAGTTTGAACATTCTAGCTCAATTAGGAAGAGAGTTATCGTGCCCCAAAGTATCAACCAATCAAATTGCTTATCTCTGCTTACCCTAAGCGGAAAATGCTCATCTTCGAACTCCATCAAGGCATTGACCTAATAAACACATACACCAAGTTTGATCATTCTAGCTCAATTAAAAGTTATCGTGTCCCAAAGCATCAACCAATCAAATTGCTTATCTCTGCTTACCCTAAGCGGAAAATGCTCATCGTCGAACTCCATCAAGGCATTGACCTAATCAACACATACACCAAGTTTGAACATTCTAGCCCAATTAGGAAGAGAGTTATCGTGTCCCAAAGCATCAACCAATCAAATTGCTTATCTCTGCTTACCCTAAGCGGAAAATGCTCATCTTCGAACTCCATCAAGGCATTGACCTAATCAACACATACACCAAGTTTGAACATTCTAGCTCAATTAGGAAGAGAGTTATCGTGCCCCAAAGTATCAACCAATCAAATTGCTTATCTCTGCTTACCCTAAGCGGAAAATGCTCATCTTCGAACTCCATCAAGGCATTGACCTAATAAACACATACACCAAGTTTGAACATTCTAGCTCAATTAAAAGTTATCGTGTCCCAAAGCATCAACCAATCAAATTGCTTATCTCTGCTTACCCTAAGCGGAAAATGCTCATCGTCGAACTCCATCAAGGCATTGACCTAATCAACACATACACCAAGTTTGAACATTCTAGCCAAATTAGGAAGAGAGTTATCGTGTCCCAAAGCATCAACCAATCAAATTGCTTATCTCTGCTTACCCTAAGCGGAAAATGCTCATCTTCGAACTCCATAAAGGCATTGACCTAATAAACACATACACCAAGTTTGAACATTCTAGCTCAATTAGGAAGAGAGTTATTGTGTCCCAAAAAGTGTGACGGACAGACAGACGGACGGACAGACGGACAGACAGACGGACGAACCCATTTTAATAGTCCCCTGCTTTCTTCGAAAGGCGGGGGACAAAAAAATAATTGTGTATCTGGGCTGGAATGAAGGGAAAGGTTAGAAAACAGGATGAACAGTTGTGAAATTATTTATTAAAGTGAAACAATCATGTGGCTGTGGCTTTGATCCCAGGTGTGAGCGTATGTGGCATGGAGATAGAGGCGTCTTCTCAACCTCGTGGGTTTCCTCCGGGCACTCCGGTTTCCTCTCACTGCTAAAGACCCATACGCGCAAGCGAATTATTGAAATAAAATTGAAACTGTATGTTAGTCCCAAAATGACCTAGTTTGTGTTGAGTGGACGTTAAACCCCATTTCTCTCTCTCTCTCTCTGTACAAGACAACTTTGCTGGCCATTTATGATTCTTTCTCTTATGACATCTTCACAGAATATATTGTATGTGATTTAATATTCGACGGAGGGCTAGTCATCTTTGCTGAAAAATATAAATAAACATATACATGTACACAATTAAAACAAAATTCTGGAGCTTGGTTTACTCTCATTAATTTCGTACAACAGAGGAAAAAGACACTTACACAGGGGTTAACATCTTATTTTCATGCAGAAACCAGCTAATGAAGACAGGAAATTCAGTACATGTATATTGCCTATAACATTTTTGGTGATATCTGACCTCAATGGCCACACAATCTTGCCCTCTGATATGCCTTAAAATATCTTCATCCTCTTTCAATTCAGCAGCTTTCAACAGTTGGCCTACAAACAAATTTGCAAACAAATTATACACCATATAGCGTTGAATGTTGTTTGTGCTCAAGGGTGGGGGAGGGAATGTCACTTTGAGGCCTACATGTACATGTACCTGGCTGGTCAACTGGCTGGCATGCGGTTTAGTTCAGATCCTTTGTGTGAGCGGAAATGGTCTAGAGACAGATCGTCTTAGCAAGGCACCTACAAGTGGGCCAAGAAAATAAAAAACAAGTTAACTTCTCTATGTTTCATCCCTTGTGCAAGCAAATGTGCAACACTTTAACCAATGACTGTGCCAAATCAACAAATGGGGTAAAGGGCTTTACTGGCTAGCTTCATAACAATTTTACAGTGATTGCAGTAGCACTTCTGATTCCATTTACAACAAAAACAACAACACAATAATTAAAAACTGTAGGATGAATATATTTAATATTTATTAGTAATAATTATAAATTTAGTAAGTAACATAATATTAACATTAGGCCTACCTGAGCCTGTTTGGGTCTGAGTCTGTGTTAATACATCCTTCTTCCTATTTTCTCCAACAGTGACAAATCTGTCACGTTTTTTACATATAATACACACAACAGGCAGCACCGATTTACTCTTTCTTTTTGCTTCAGGAGCGTAATTTGTTTGGAGAGCTAGGTCCCAGATCGTCTACACTCCCGCTATTCCCTGGTTGGATTGTAGCCGGGGATTTTAATTTTTCTTTATCTATACGATTACGGGCAGACCCAATTCGGAATTTGTCTGTAAAAGGCCTGTAGCATGTTGGGTGAAATCCAGTATCTTTTGGCGCGTCGATAAATTCCTTGTTTGATTATATCACCCGAAGTCGCCTGTTCAGCTATCCATTTCGCTCGCCCATCAAGTTTTAGCCATTCATGGGCACATTCACGGAATTTATCCCAGCGAGATTTTGTAAATAATTGTTCTCGTTCCTTTCTAAATCCTTGGTAATGAATAATACAGCGTAAATTTGATGAAATATCAGTCGATTCACGTTCTTTCATGGGCGCAGCCATTACACATGTGTGTTGTTGTTTACAACTTTCAAGGTCGGGTCAGCAGTTCACAATACGAGCTCCTGATTGGCCCATGGTGACCAATCACCAGTTATTTCCCTACGCTTTATAACAGCGCGAGTCAAATAAATCCCGGACGAATAAATTTATATCACCCTTAATGGATTTGAAATAAAGAATTATAAAATGTATTTATAAATATACTATGCTTTATTTGAACCTTATGCCTACTACTATTCTTACCTGACTCTATCCAATTTATTTTAATTATATCTTTCATTCTATTTAAGTTATTTTTTTTTTGCCACCATTCCCCCCCACTCCACTGTTCCTTGTCTCAGACGAAATAATCCCAGATTAGCTGTAAGACCAGATACTCTTTTTTTCTTTCTTTCTTTTCAGGTCAATGACAGCTGATTCATTGTTTAGTTTTTTATATGATATATTTAATATCAATAATATATGTATATGAACGCCTACACCAAGTTTGAACATTCTAGCTTAATTAGAAGGAGAGTTCTTGTGTTCCAAAGTCCCGGCCCTTCAAATTGCTTCTATTTTTCATTTTCAATTCAAAATGGTGACCATCACGTGACCGAAATCAAAATTCTGATCCGATAGATTTTTAGGCATTCCTTCCAGGATTCCGAAAATATGACGCCCGAGTCTGTAAGTAAAATAGCAAAAAAGCCTTTTTGATTTTTCACGTTTAAAGATGGTGGCACTTCCGGTTCGATCGACAAACTCCATATTTTGTGTACGAATCAGTAATTACTTGTCTAGTATCGAATTTTTTTTTAGGTCATTCTGACCTATATTTCGACGATTTTTTTGAAAACTTTGATCCTTAATTTCACCAAGGGGAGATAATTTAGAAAATTTCCAAGGACATCATTGAAGTCGCATTGGTAAGATCTACTAACATTCTAAATTCCACGAAAATCGCACAACTATTAAAGAAGTTGTCAAATTGGTAATAACTTCCGGTTCGAAATGACAGCGACGAATTTTCGAAATGCCAAAATCCGAAATTGCAGATTTCAAGTAAATGTTTCAAGATACTCAAAGAAAAAAGAATTAGTAAAATAGGTCAAATAGTCACAAAGTTACAGCATTGTAGGTCAAATGCATTCCTTTGTAAAATTCGGTGATTTCGGATTCGTAAAACGTTTTGAAAATATATTTAATCAACAGCCACCACCCATTTTTGGGGGGATAGGTAAAAGTTTCAGAACGATCCTATGGTTAGATTCTGAGAAATCCGATTTGTGGACAAAACACAAAAAAAAAAATAACAACTAGATCTGCATAGCAGATATCAAAGCTTTCATATAAACTTCAAAAGGGGTTATTAGAATCTATGAATCATCAACCACTCTGACGGATGTAGAAAGGAATATATTGTTACTAAATCTGTTGTACTGTTTCTTGTTATGGTAAAGAAAACATGAATACAACTATGAGATTTGTATAGAATTGGCATTAATCAATATATTTATTGTTTAATACTACATGTATATTATAGATACAAAGTGAATTAAATGAACCCAATTACATGTACTTTATATAAGCAATGTTTTTTTATTCATCGTTACTTTGAAATCACATTATTTTCATTGATGATAAAAAGGTTGTATTTGTACCGAATCCAAAAAGTATGTTGTATGACATTGCATTATCTGTACCAATTATTTATTTGCAAACCAATATACAATGTTTATTTCTACTCCAATATATTTGTTTCAACCCATGATAGTTTATTCACTCTTCTCACTTAAATACAAGAATAACACACGATTTAATTACTGAAACAAGTAATGCTGGTAGATTATAATTTGATATTGTATACCATTTACTCTCTGTTAGATAAGGCGACGTGGTAATCTGTTAGATAAACATACATGGAAGTATATGTTAGATAACTACAATTTATGATATATTTTAAACCAAGGAAGTGGCCTTTCTAAAAATAAAAAAAAATAAAGGAAAATATATTTCATACAATTGTTATACTGTTACTGTTATCGTGAAGAAACATGATTGTTTATTTAATGTTGTTTATGACAAACATGTAATCATGTACATTTTTTAAATAAGAACAATTATGCTACATGTATGAATAACTCTCAAAAATTATGTTTTCATCAATCCAAGTATTTTTTTATTTGTATTACTTGATTTATACTGAATAAAGATTACACAAACATACAAAATGGTGTTGGCTGTGTGACTGAATTCCTCGTTGAGAAGTGGTATCGGGTGTCCCATAGAGAAGAAGCAAACCCTCCTTGTGATACACTTGTGAACATTTTAAAAGACCCATTTCGCTGTGTTCCAGAAAAATCCCCATTATAGCTAGTGCATTACATGGTTGTTGTTGGGGGAAAGGTGGGTCTTTTCTATTGGCAATGATTTACTTTTTATAGGCCCACATTGAAATGTGGTCGTATATTGTCGTCGCCCCCCTTTTGCTGTTAATATCCGATTGACTTTAAATTTATACGCAGTGTTTAAGGTCATAAGACGAAGAAGCCTTTGATTTGCTCTGCCCAGGCAACGTTCCTGTGCTCCGATTGCCTTCAAATATGCACAGAATGTACCTTGGGATTCTAGCTATCACATATTAAAAATAGAAGAGTGTTGGATTCCGAGAACGTTCAAAATAAATTCAAAACCCGCCCCCAACAATCAAAGGTTTTTTGCTTAAAAAATTGCCGTATTTTATCGAATTTTTATTGTTCTTGATATCTGAGGATTTTTCTCAATTTAGTATGTGATAAATATCATCGCGGCGCAGCCAACCGCTAGAAATTCCAGAGATTTGCACCACCGGAATGATGCCTCAGCAGTCAAAAAAGGTCAAAATAGGCGATTTCGGTTTCTAGTGTCGATACATCGTTACGGTCATTTTAAAAAATTGTCTTTTAAGGATAATGTGTATAGTACCAGTACCTATCACATACGGAAGAGGCGATAAAATCTCTTTGCATTTGCAATTTCAAAATTAATTAAAACCAATATTAAATTCCGAAAATCGTTTTTTTGCTAAAACTTTTTTTTTTTTAATCGGATCAAAATGGGAGTAAGGCACAGAGTCCGGGGTGGTAATGGGCGTATTGTGTCCAAATTTCATGGTTTTCGGACAATCGGTGCCGGTGTCACGGCGAAATTCCACTTTTTTCCCCTCATGGAAGCCGTAAATTGACTTGAAGCCAGGGTCCTTGAAGTTGTACAGCTGCACCCGGTGACCGATATTTATTTAACGGGGAATAAGTGATAATTCATATTATAGCAGTAAATAATTAAAATATTTCATAGGGATTATAATAATATCTATATCTTGTCTGAGTACAGGGTTAAAACCAATATTAAATTCCGAAAATCGTTTTTTTGCTAAAATTTTTTTTTTTTAATGGGATCAAAATGGGGGTAAGGCACAGAGTCCGGGGTGGTAATGGACGTATTGTGTCCAAATTTCATGGTTTTCGGACAATCGGTGCCGGTGTCACGGCGAAATTCCACTTTTTTCCCCTCATGGAAGCCGTAAATTGACTTAAAAAAAAACGACGAAAGGCAGGTGACAAGAACAAACGACATGAACGAATGCAGGTATCACCTTGAAATTTTCAGGGTACCTAGGTACCAACGTGAAAAGTTGCTCGCCGGAATTTAGTACTCATGGTACCTTTGGTTCCAGCGTAGCGCATGCGCGAAGTCAAATCCAGCTAAACTCGAAAACAACCTTGTCGGCACGGAAAACATCAAAGGAGAAATTCGAATAAAAAATGATACAATGATTTCACACAACAGGCCAGCTATTAGCCTCTCGATTGACAAGAGTTTCATCGCCCTCCATTCATTATAACCAATGTCATCGTGCCCTAAAGAATCAACAAATCAGCTTGCTTATCTCTGCTTACCCTAGGCAAAAAATGCTCATCTTTGAACTCAATCATGACATTGACCTAGTGAACGCCTACACCAAGTTTGAACATTCTAGCTTAATTAGAAGGAGAGTTCTTGTGTTCCAAAGTCCCGGCCCTTCAAATTGCTTCTATTTTTCATTTTCAATTCAAAATGGTGACCATCACGTGACCGAAATCAAAATTCTGATCCGATAGATTTTTAGGTATTCCTTCCAGGATTCCGAAAATATGACGCCCGAGTCTGTAAGTAAAATAGCAAAAAAGCCTTTTTGATTTTTCACGTTTAAAGATGGTGGCACTTCCGGTTCGATCGACAAACTCCATATTTTGTGTACGAATCAGTAATTACTTGTCTAGTATCGAATTTTTTTTTTAGGTCATTCTGACCTATATTTCGACGATTTTTTTGAAAACTTTGATCCTTAATTTCACCAAGGGGAGATAATTTAGAAAATTTCCAAGGACATCATTGAAGTCGCATTGACAAGATCTACTAACATTCTAAATTTCACGAAAATCGCACAACTATTAAAGAAGTTGTCAAATTGGTAATAACTTCCGGTTCGAAATGACAGCGACGAATTTTCGAAATGCCAAAATCCGAAATTGCAGATTTGAAGTAAATGTTTCAAGATACTCAAAGAAAAAAGAATTAGTAAAATAGGTCAAATAGTCACAGAGTTACAGCATTGTAGGTCAAATGCATTCCTTCGTAAAATTCGGTGATTTCGGATTCGTAAAACGTTTTGAAAATATATTTAATCAACAGCCACCACCCATTTTTGGGGGGATAGGTAAAAGTTTCAGAACGATCCTATGGTTAGATTCTGAGAAATCCGATTTGTGGACAAAACACAAAAAAAAAATAACAACTAGATCTGCATGGCAGATATGAAAGCTTTCATATTAACTGCAAAGGGGGTTATTAGAATCTATTGAAACAATAAGTATAAATGTCATCAGGTATCTGAAAAATTACATTTACCTTATGAACAAAATGGGAAAAATACAAAACAAAAATTGTCGACTTGTGGCTACCATCCAAGGCATATTTAGAAAACCGTATATTATATTTATAGAGTACGCAGGACAGGAATTAGTTGTGCTTCAATGTAAACCGGCCCGTTTCTTGCCTTTAGTTTTAGAGTTAGGTGTGATTTTCAAAAGATTCAATCGGAAATCGCTGAAAATCAATTGGCTTCTTCATCTCATGACCTTAAACACTGTATAAATTTAAGGTCAATCGGATATTGAATTTAGCTTCTAGAGCGTCCACAAGATTTTTTAAAGTGATCAAGGGCAATAACTCTCACGGTAATTATCGGAAATGGCAGTAAATATCAGATATCGCTGAAAATCAATACTGTAGGCATCTTCGTGTCATGACCATAAATTTAGAGTCAATCGGATATTAACTTTGGCCTCTAGAGCGTCCACAAGATATTTTGAAGTGATCAGGGGCCACAACTCTGGCAGTAAATATCAGATATCGCTGAAAATCAAACGATCTGAACGAATGCAGGTATCGCCTTGAAGTTTTCAGTGCACCTAGGTACCAACGTGAAAAGTTCCTCGCCGGAATTTGGTAGTCAACGTACCTTTGGTTCCAGCGTGGCACATGCGCGAAGCAAAAAGAAATTACGGTCGATTTTGGGATTTTGGCTATATTTCGGAGTGGTTTGGTAGATGACGGTGGATCAGGGACTCAGATTGATCTAAAATGGCGATCATAACACAACATGATAATCACTTTGAAGTATAGGTAAATTTTCGCGACCGGGTTGTTTTGCTCTACCCAGGCAACGTTCCTGTGCTCCGATTGCCTTCAAATTTGCACAGAATGTACCTTGGGATTCTAGCTATCACATATTAAAAATGGAAGAGTGTTGGATTCCGATGGGATTCTAGCTATCACATATTAAAAATAGAAGAGTGTTGGATTCCGAGAACGTTCAAAATAAATTCAAAACCCACCCCCAACAATCAAAGGTTTTTTGCTTAAAAAATTGCCGTATTTTATCGAATTTTTATTGTTCTTGATATCTGAGGATTTTCTCAATTTAATATGTGATAAATATCATCGCGGCGCAGCCAACCGCTAGAAATTCCAGAGATTTGGACCACCGGAAGGATGCCTCAGCAGTCAAAAAAGGTCAAAATAGGCGATTTCGGTTTCTAGTGTTGATACATCGTTACGGTCATTTTAAAAAAATTGTCTTTTAAGGATAATGTGTATAGTACCAATACCTATCACATAAGGAAGAGGCGATAAAATCTCTTTGCATTTGCAATTTCAAAATTAATTAAAACCAATATTAAATTCCGAAAATCGGTTTTTTGCTAAAACTCTTTTTTTTTAATCGGATCAAAATGGGAGTAAGGCACAGAGTCCGGGGTGGTAATGGTCGTATTGTGTCCAAATTTCATGGTTTTCGGACAATCGGTGCCGGTGTCACGGCGAAATTCCACTTTTTTCCCCTCATGGAAGCCGTAAATTGACTTGAAGCCAGGGTCCTTGAAGTTGTACAGCTGCACCCGGTGACCGATATTTATTTAACGGGGAATAAGTGATAATTCATATTATAGCAGTAAATAATTAAAATATTTCATAGGGATTATAATAATATGTATATCTTGTCTGGGTACAGGGTTAAAACCAATATTAAATTCCGAAAATCGTTTTTTTGCTAAAACTCTTTTTTTTTTAATGGGATCGAAATGGGGGTAAGGCACAGAGTCCGGGGTGGTAATGGGCGTATTGTGTCCAAATTTCATGGTTTTCGGACAATCGGTGCCGGTGTCACGGCGAAATTCCACTTTTTTCCCCTCATGGAAGCCGTAAATTGACTTGAAGCCAGGGTCCTTGAAGTTGTACAGCTGCACCCGGTGACCGATATTTATTTAACGGGGAATAAGTGATAATTCATATTATAGCAGTAAATAATTAAAATATTTCATAGGGATTATAATAATATGTATATCTTGTCTGGGTACAGGGTTAAAACCAATATTAAATTCCGAAAATCGTTTTTTTGCTAAAACTCTTTTTTTTTTAATGGGATCGAAATGGGGGTAAGGCACAGAGTCCGGGGTGGTAATGGGCGTATTGTGTCCAAATTTCATGGTTTTCGGACAATCGGTGCCGGTGTCACGGCGAAATTCCACTTTTTTCCCCTCATGGAAGCCGTAAAAACGACGAAAGGCAGGTGACAAGAATGGGGGTAAGGCACAGAGTCCGGGGTGGTAATGGGCGTATTGTGTCCAAATTTCATGGTTTTCGGTGTCACGGCGAAATTCCACTTTTTTCCCCTCATGGAAGCCGTAAAAACGACGAAAGGCAGGTGACAAGAACAAACGACTTGAACGAATGCAGGTATCACCTTGAAATTTTCAGGGTACCTAGGTACCAACGTGAAAAGTTGCTCGCCGGAATTTAGTACTCATGGTACCTTTGGTTCTAGCGTAGCGCATGCGCGAAGTCAAATCCAGCTAAACTCGAAAACAACCTTGTCGGCACGGAAAACATCAAAGGAGAAATTCGAATTTTTGAAATATTCAAATACCAAACGTTCGACCATGATCCAGGCTATCCTGGAGACATATTCTCTAGGTCACGACCAATTGTATATGTTTTCAAGCCCATAAATGTGGATTTTTCACTAATTGTCATTTTCAATTCAAAATGGCGTCCATCATTTGCCGGAAATCAAAATTGTGTTATCTACCGTTTTTCGGCTTTCCTTCAAGGATTCGGAAAATATAATTGCCTTGTCTGTAAGTAAAATATCAAAAAAGCCTTATGTAATTTTCACATTTCAAGATGGTGGCATTTCCGGTTTGAGCTACAAACTCAATTTTTTGTGTACGAATCAGTAGTGTCGTAGCTAGTAAAGAAAAAAAATCAAGGCAATCTGACCTATATTTCGTCGATTTTTTTGAAAACTTTGATCCTTAATTTCATCAAGGGGAGATAATTTAGAAAATTTCTAATGATATTTTTGAAGTCGCATTGATAAGATCTACTTACATTCTAAATTTCATGAAAATCGTGCAACTATTAAAAAAGTTTTCAAATTGATCTCAACTTCCGGTTCAAAATCACAGCGACGAATTTTCGAAATTCGAAAATTCGAAATTGCAGATTTTAAGTAAATGTTTCAAGGCACCCCTGTAAAAAAAGAATTAGTAAAATAGGTCAAATAGTTACAAAGTTACAGTAATGTAGGTCAAATGAATTTGTTCGTAAAATTCGGTGATTTCGGATTCGAAAAACGATTTGAAAATATATTTAATCAACATTCGCACCCCATTTTCGGGGGGGGGGGGGGTAGGTCAAAGTTTCAGATTGATCCTATGGTTAGATTCTGAGAAATCTGATTTGTAGAAATGACACAAAAAAAAAAAATAATAATAGGAACAAGTGGTATCAGATGCCTCAGAGAGAATATTCAAATGCTCCTTGTGATACGTTTGTAACACAATTATAACCTAATGTATTACACGGGAGTGGAATGGGTGGGTCGGGGGGCTTTTCGATTGGCAGGGGACTATTAAAATGGGTAAGCAGAGATAAGCAATTTGATGAAACTTTGTGTATAGTTTCATTACATTAGTACCTTGACCATATTACCTTGACCAAGTTCGACAATGAGCATTCTCTTAGTCAGGATAAGCAAAGCAACTTGATTGGCCGGGACTTTGAATTGGTTGATGCTTTGGGGTATGATAACTTTGGTTATAATGAAGTACTGGAACATAACAACCCAGCTTTTAATTGAGCTAGAATGTTTAAACTTGGTGTAGATGTTCATCAGGTCTTGACTGAACATTTTGAGCTACAGCTTGGCAATTTCATTGGTCGATGCTTTGGGACAAGATAACCTTGATTTCTATCTGACAGAGAGTGATGAAATTTACAGTATAGTTTGATTGCTCGATACTTTTGAAAAAAATATGAAAGTGCGATTAATTAATGTGTCATCTTTTACTTTGGGGTTTTGGGGGAGACATCAGCCATACTGTTTGCTTGTTTAATATCCCCTATACAATATACGCTCGACCTCATTACCCGAACTGGGGTAGAAAAGTGGGATCTTTGACAATGAGGCAATGAACTTGTACATTCTTTTGCAGCTGCACAAGAGGGAACATCAACGCCGGATTAACCATGGTAGACAATACGCTGACCTTCCACTGACCATGCTTATAATATAAAATCTGTCAATGACAGCTGATTCATTGTTTAGTTTTTTATATGATATATTTAATATCAATAATATATGTATATGCATATAAAATCTGTCAATGACAGCTGATTCATTGTTTAGTTTTTTATATGATATATTTAATATCAATAATATATGTATATGCATGCTTTATTTTACTTTACACGACCTCTAAAAATGCCCCAAATCGTAAAAATACGACTTTTTGGATTTCGATCTCCTTTTTTCGGCTACCCCGGACATTTTCAAAAAATGATACAATGATTTCACACAACAGGCCAGCTATTAGCCTCTCGATTGACAAGAGTTTCATCGCCCTCCATTCATTATAACCAATGTCATCGTGCCCTAAAGAATCAACAAATCAGCTTGCTTATCTCTGCTTACCCTATGCAAAAAATGCTCATCTTTGAACTCAATCATGACATTGACCTAGTGAACGCCTACACCATGTTTGAACATTCTAGCTTAATTAGAAGGAGAGTTCTTGTGTTCCAAAGTCCCGGCCCTTCAAATTGCTTCTATTTTTCATTTTCAATTCAAAATGGTGACCATCACGTGACCGAAATCAAAATTCTGATCCGATAGATTTTTAGGCATTCCTTCCAGGATTCCGAAAATATGACGCCCGAGTCTGTAAGTAAAATAGCAAAAAAGCCTTTTTGATTTTTCACGTTTAAAGATGGTGGCACTTCCGGTTCGATCGACAAACTCCATATTTTGTGTACTAATCAGTAATTACTTGTCTAGTATCAAATTTTTTTTTTAGGTCATTCTGACCTATATTTCGACGATTTTTTTGAAAACTTTGATCCTTAATTTCACCAAGGGGAGATAATTTAGAAAATTTCCAAGGACATCATTGAAGCCGCATTGGCAAGATCTACTAACATTCTAAATTTCACGAAAATCGCACAACTATTAAAGAAGTTGTCAAATTGGTAATAACTTCCGGTTCGAAATGACAGCGACGAATTTTCGAAATGCCAAAATCCGAAATTGCAGATTTGAAGTAAATGTTTCAAGATACTCAAAGAAAAAAGAATTAGTAAAATAGGTCAAATAGTCACAAAGTTACAGCATTGTAGGTCAAATGCATTCCTTCGTAAAATTCGGTGATTTCGGATTCGTAAAACGTTTTGAAAATATATTTAATCAACAGCCACCACCCATTTTTGGGGGGATAGGTAAAAGTTTCAGAACGATCCTATGGTTAGATTCTGAGAAATCCGATTTGTGGACAAAACACAAAAAAAAAATAACAATAATAATCTTAACAGAAACAATAAGCTTTCATATGTAATATGAAAGCTTAATAATAATCTTAACAGAAACAATAAGCTTTCATATGTAATATGAAAGCTTAATAATATTAATCTTAGTAATAACAATAGCCTTTCACCGAAGGTGAAAGCCTAATAATATTAATCTTAGTAATAACAATAGCCTTTCACCGAAGGTGAAAGCCTAATAATAATATTAATCTTAGTAATAACAATAGCCTTTCACCGAAGGTGAAAGCCTAACTAGACTTGCCTGCAAGACTGAAGGCTTTCACCGTGCCAAGGCGTCACACGATCGCCAGATGCATGACAAAAGACTATCCCCACCTCTCACCCCCTAAACAAACACACACTCCCCCACCCCCCAAATAAAAACACACATTTGCATAACTCAGATATTGACATGTTCTTTGCATGCGCATTACGATAGTAGGGAATCGAAAAATAAAGTTGATCTACGCGAAATGGAAAAAGAACAGTTTCGCGAAATGGACGAAAAGCAATGTCGCAATAGATATTAATATCAAAGTAAAATGACATGGGGTGTAACGCCATTCTGCTCGGAATGGACCATGAGGAATGTTTCGAACGTACAACGGCGCTAGCCTACTCTTATATACAATTCCAACTGCATAGGGACCTTTTACAGTCACACCAATGTGTATGCGGGACTTCGGAATCGCGTTCATGTCAGCTACTGAAATATGTAACTGGTTCAGAAATTACATATCGCCAATTTTCTGGTTTCGTGCACGTTAAAGATTTGACGTCACTAACATGTAAAAGTTTACTATTAATTACAGACAGAGTCCAGGATCAAACAACTGAAGCAGTCAAGAGCCAGGATGTTCGCGACTACTTTGTTTTTTTATATTTACTGATACTATCATATTTCATTATTTGTTAGCGTAGGACATTCTCATTTATATATATACTAGCAGGATACCCGGCTTCGCTCGGGGATCATATCTGAAAACCGGAATTGGTAAACTAACCCCACCTGGCCTATGTTAGTCCCCATTCCGAGCTATCCCTATACCCCAAATTTCAGACTCGGGGCAGACCTAGTGTAGCCGCCAACCCCGAACAGACCGGCTTCGCTCGGCGATCATAACTCCGAAACCGGAAGTGGTAGACTAACGCAACCTGGCCTATGTTACTCCCCGGTCCGAGCTACCCCTATACCCCAAATTTCAGAATCAGGGCAGAACTAGTGTAGCCGCCAACCCCGAACACAAAGACTTCGCTCGGGGGTCATAACTTCGAAACTGGAAGTGGTAGACTAACGCCACCTGGCCTATGTTACTCCTCGGTCCGAGCTACCCCTATACCCCAAATTTCAGACTCGGGCAGACCTAGTGTAGCCGCCAACACCAAACAGACCGGCTTCGCTCGGGTGTCATAATTCCGAAACCGGAAGTGATAGACTAACGCCACCTTGCCTATGTTACTCCCCAGTCCGAGCTACCCCTATACCCCAAATTTCAGACTCGGGGCAGACCTAGTGTAGCCGCCAACCCCGAACAGACCGGCTTCGCTCGGGGGTCATAACTCCGAAACCGGAAATGGTAGACTAACGCCACCTGGCCTATGCTACTCCTCGGTCCGAGCTAACCCTATACCCCAAATTTCATACTTTGGGCAGACGTAGTGTAGCCGCCAACCCCGAACAGACAGACACACAGATACCCGGCTTCGCTCGTGGGTCATAACTCCAAAACCGAAGTGGTAGACTAACGCAACCTGGCCTATGTTACTCCCCGGTCCGAGCTACCCCTATACCCCAAATTTCAGACTCCGGGCAGACCTAGTGTAGCCGCCAACCCCGAACAGACCGGCTTCGCTCTGGGGTCATAACTCCGAAACCGGAAGTTGTAGACTAACGCCACATGGCCTATGTTATTCCCCGGTCCGAGATACCCCTATACATCAAATTCCAGACTCGGGCCAGACCTAATGTAGCCGCCAACACCGAACAGACCGTCTTCGCTCGGGGGTCATAACTCCGAAACCGGAAGTTGTAGACTAACGCCACCTGGTCTATGTTATTCCCCGGTCCGAGCTACCCCTATACATCAAATTCCAGACTCGGGGCAGACCTAGTGTAGCCGCCAACCCCGAACAGACAGACAGACAGACAGACAAACGACAGTCACAAATATATATATAGATAGATTAAACATGTATTATATGTCTTATTATAAAAGTCTATAGCGTTATGTTCTTTCGTAATCATTTGTTTAGGGGGGTTGGATGTCTGAATGGTTACCACGTGCGTGCTGTAGCATAAATTCTGTCATTGAGTCAACTGGCTGGGTTTCGATTCCCCGGTTGAACGTGACAAGGAGTATGTCGCCTGTCCAACCTCGTGTGTTTTCTCCTGGTCCTCCGGTTTCCTCCAACTGCTAAAGACCCCTACGCGCAAGCGATTTATTGAAATATAAAAATTAAACCATATGTTAGTCCAGAAATGACCTAGTTTGTGTCGAGTGGACGTTAAACCCCATCTCTCTCTCTCTTTTCATTCAAATATATATCAATTAGGCTTTCTATAGAAGGAGTTCCCCCAAAATATTAGATTGCCTTTTTGAGAAAAAGGACCTCTAAACATGCTCGTACAGCGTCGCTAGTCTTCTTTTATACAGAATTCCAACCGCCAAGGGATCTTTTACGGCCACATCAATGTGTACACGAGACTTCGGAATCGCGTTCATGTCAGCTACTCAAATATGTAACTGGTTCAAAAATTGATTGAATATTCAATGAAATATCGCCAATTTTCTGGTTTCGTGCACCTTAAAGATTTGACGTCACTAATAAAAATTTAACATTAATTACAGATAGAGTCCATGCTCAAACAACGTCATGCCTTTTATCACAGGTGCAATATTCGATACTTCTGTACGATACTACTGCAACCGCTTAACAAATTCGACTTTCTTATAAACAGCGCGAGCCGTCGATTTCTATCTAGATGATTACCGGTATAAGATAATTTTGACAAAGAAGCAACAATATTAATTCAAAGACTAATTATTACACACAGCTATCAACTATTTCTGTTACAGGGTCACTATACCCATATTTTGGATAGAAGAAAACACTCATAGTTGAAATAATTTTAGTTCAAATATTATCACTGATAAAAGCACTCTTGAATTGGCTCTATACGTTGACAAAACGTACAGATTGTATCCCCTCTTACGTTTCGCTTAACAATGAAAGGTGCCGTGTTCAATTTTCGATCCCTTTGTTCTGCTACTCCTGAAATTAGGAACTGTTGTACAATGGTTTTATATATAACACTACTGATAGGCCTGTCTGTAGAAGAAGTTCCAAAAAAATATTATGTTGACTTTTCGAGAAATAGACCTCTAAAAATGCTCCAAATCGTAAAAATACGACGTTTTCGATTTTCGATCTCTTTTTTCGGCTACCCCTGACATTTCAAAAAATGATACAGTGGTTTCACACAACAGAGTACCCATTTATCTCTCGATTGAGAAAGTTTTAAAAAAATCGTTGGGGGCGTTTCCGAGAAACATGCGTCTAAATTTGCTCGAAATCGCAAAATACCTTACTTTTCAAAGTCGCATAACTTTTTTAGTTTTTGATATAAACTTGTCGCTGGAATACCATCTGATAGACAATTCAATTGGCCATTACACGATACAAAACTTTAACTAAACGACAAGAACCCTGTTAATACATCGCATTTTCCGCACAGACACCCATTTTTCACAATTTTGTCAAAGTTTGGATACCTTTCTTGACTACTTCCGGTGATTAGGGGATTTTCATTTATAGTTCATGGACTGGTCTGGTCCTTCGACTTCATATTCCTGAAGTTTCAGAAAAATCGTTGGAGCCGTTTTAAAAAAAAAAGAACTCTACGATTTGACCAAAATGCGAAAAAAAGTGAAAAATCAAAGTCAACATTTCAGAAAAAAACTTATATTGTTGGAATCGGATTGATGTCAGCTATCCAAAAATATAACTGAAATTTAAAAATTTCCAAAAATAAAAAATTTGGAAAATTTTTCACCAAATAAATTAGAGCGACAAAGCTTCCCCCAATAAAAAAAATAATAACTAGAATTGCGCGCAATGCCGAAGGCTTTCACGGTCGCAAAGGCGTCACACGATCGCCAGATATATGACAAAAGACTATCCCCACAACTCCCCCCCCCCCCCCAAAAAAAAAAAAAACCAAAAAAAACCCCACTCTAGCATAACTCAGATATTGACCCCTAAACATGTCCCAACACGTAAAAATACGCTGTTTTCAATTTTCGATCTCTTTTTTGGGCTACCCATGACAATTAGAAAAATTGTACAAGGGTTTCACACAATACACTACCCAGTAGAATCTCGATTGAGCAAGTTTGAAAGAAATCATTGGCGGCTTTTCCGAGAAAAGTAATTATATAACTGTTAAATTAAACAACGGATAACTCCTACCTCTTAAAATGATTTATATAATTAGTAAATAATTATTATTATCTAATGATTGTTGTTTTGTGACATATATAGTGTAACCAATATATACATTGTACTTTTATAATCAATATGATACTGTGCATTAGTCGTGTTTCTGTTCTTATGAATTTAATTTCTTCATGCAATATTTGTAAATCGCCAGTAAGAATAAATTTCTCTTATATAGATACATTATGCTGGCTGGAAATTACACGGTAGGCTAGCCTTGGGGACTGTTTGGAAATCGCCAGTAGGAATAAATGTTTCTTATATAGATTCATTATGCTGGCTGGAATTTGCACGGTAGGCTAGCCTTTGGGACTGCGCTGTATCATACGGCCTGTCATTGAGCCAACTGGCGGGGTTTCCATTCCCCGGTTGTACGTGTCAAGGAGTAGGGTCGCCTGTCCAAGCTCGTGGTTTTTCTCCGGGTCCTCCGGTTTCCTCCCACTGCTAATGATCCCTACGCGCAAGCGAAATAAAAAATAATGAACCGTATAATAGTCCCGAAATGACCTCAAACATGCTCGTACAGCGGCGCTAGTCTTCTTTTATATAGAATTCCTACCGCCAAGGGATCTTTAACGGCCACACCAATGTGTACACGGGACTTCGGAATCGCGTTCATGTCAGCTACTCAAATATGTAACTGGTTCAAAAATTGATTGAATATTCAATGAAATATCGCCAATTTTCTGGTTTCGTGCACGTTAAAGATTTGACGTCACTAATACAGATAGAGTTTTTTCCCAAACAACGTCATGCCTTTCATCATAGGTGCAATATTCGATACTACTGTACGATACTACTGCAACCGCTTAACAAATTGGACTTTCTTATAAACAGCGCTAGCCGTCGATTTCTGTCCAGATGATTACCGGTATAAGATAAATTTGACAAAGAAGCAACAATATTAATTCAAAGACTAATTATTACACACAGCTATCAACTATTTCTGTTACAGGGTCACCAAACACATATTTTGGATAGAAGAAAACACTCATAGTTGAAATAATTTTAGTTCAAATATCATCACTGATAAAAGCACTCTTGAATTGGCTCTATACGTTGACAAAACGTACAGATTGTATCCCCGACTTATGTTTCGCTTACCAATGAAAGGTGCCGTGTTCAATTTTCGATCCCTTTGTTCTGCTACTCCTGAAATTGGGGACTATTGTAAAATCGTTTTATGTATAACCCTACCGATAGGCCTCTCTGTAGAAGAAGTTCCAAAAAAGAATTATGTTGACTTTTCGAGAAATAGGCCTCTAAAAATGCCCCAAATCGTAAAAATACGACGTTTTCGATTTTTGATCTCTGTTTTCGGCTACCCATGACAATTAGAGAAATTGTACAATGTGTTCACAAGATACACTACTCATTAGACTCTCGACTGAGAAAGTTTTAAAAAAATTGTAGGTGGCGTTTCCGAGAAACATGCGTCTAAATTTGCTCGAAATCGCAAAATACCTTACTTTTCAAAGTCACATAACTTTTTTAGTTTTTGATAGAAACTTGTCGCTGAAGAAACATCTGATAGACAATTCAATTGGCTATTAAACGATATAAAACTTTAACTAAACGACAAGAACCCTGTTGATACATCGCATTTTCCGCGCAGACACCCATTTTGCACAATTTTGTCAAAGTTTGGATACCTTTCTTGACTACTTCCGGTGATTAGGGGATTTTCATTTATAGTTCATGGACTGGTCTGGTCCTTCGACTTCATATTCCTGAAGTTTCAGAAAAATCGTTGGAGCCGTTTTAAAAAAATAAGAACTCTACGATTTGACCAAAATGCGAAAAAAAGTGAAAAATCAAAGTCAATATTTCAGAAAAAAATTTATATTGTTGGAATCGGATTGATGTCAGCTATCCAAAAATATAACTGAAATTTAAAAATTCACAAAAATTAAAAAATTGAAAAATTTTGAAAATTTTCCATTTTTCACCAAAAAAATTAGAGCGACAAAAGTTCTAATTTCCACAGTTTTGAACTGCTATCTGCTCAGAAATGTCTCCAGCTATCCAAAAATGTAAATATCTGAAGAATCGATTGAGAATTAAGAGAATAATGGGCGATTTTCAATTTTCGTGCACGTTAAAGATTTGACGCATTTCCGCTATGCGCACAAACTTGGAAATAGCTTTAAGCAGTAGCTGCACACCACTTTTCTGACAGAAAATCAAATTTCAAACCTCTATCTCTTATAGTTGCTGAGATCTAGCTTCCCCCAAGAAAAAAAATAATAACTAGATCTGCTAAGCAGATATTAAAGCTTTCATATTCACAGTCACTGTCACATGTCATAGAAATAATATGAACAGAAAAAAAAAATCATTATAATGAGTAAAAATTTGGTGAAGTTAATTCGATTTTTCACTGGTAAATAATTAAATAGACAAGTGGCATAACTTGACCCGCATCCCATCAGCTATCCTGAAAAATGCTGGAAAAATTAAACAAGTAAATTGTGTTTAGTACTGGGTTAATTAAGACAGGCATATGCCTTTGCTATACAGGATGACATGAGGGAAATTTAGCTTGGGAGGTGTAGGCCTGCAGCCAAAATTTCTAGCTAGCTTAGAAACACAACTCCGCTACACGGTCTTCCATAAAAGAAAAACTATACATTTTTGGAAAGCTTATGATGCCAGGAAGACAAAATCTGGGAGTTCCAAGCAAAATGTTTGCAATTTATTGATTTAGGGCCAGATGAAATTCGTCAAAATTGTCAAATAAATGCTATTTGTGTACTAACAATTCTGAAGTTGACATAAAATTAAATAGTTGGTAAAACACCTCATGCCTTCATCCTTGGCAATGAACAGTTTATTGGACAGATTTTGATGTAAATAAAAATGCTCAAAACACAAATGTCATGGGTGAATAAAGAATTGTGGAAATCCATTAACGGTAAAAAAGAATTATCTCCCTTTCTGTCAAATGCCTGTAATTGATAGACTATCAGGTCTTGTATGAATCATAAGACCAGGTGTGGGCAAACAAGCCCAATAATTATTTTGTTTGTTGGATCTCAAGGGCCTGTTAGGGTTGGTTGTTGGATGTTTGCTCAGAAATTATCGCTTGTATGGAACATGCTAGAGCCGATTTGTAGCATATTCTAGCCAGGGGATATGTTTGACAGTAGTTGAGTGATATGCTTTTGAAATAATGGAGATCAGTAGCACTTTATAAGCATTGAACCACATGATTTTTTTCCACTAAGATAAACATTCTAAACCCACATACATGTTCCCTTTCAATTAGCCACTACAGTATTTTTACAACTGTACATGTAGCTGTGAACTACTATTTCGGATATGATTAATGGTCAAATTACAAACATACATGTAGATATAAGTTAAAAAAAATAATTGTGTATCTGGGCTGGAATGAAGGGAAAGGTTAGAAAACAGGATGAACAGTTGTGAAATTATTTATTAAAGTGAAACAATCATTGAAAATCAAAATTAAACAGTTACTCTGCACATCAAATGTCATCAAAGTTAATCTTCATTATCATCATCACTGTCACTAAATGTATTAACATCAAATTCGGTCTCTTTAACAGTTTTTTTTTCATTTTCACATTGACTACACATGCACAGGTCTGTACAAGAAAGGGGGGTTGGGATGGCCTAGAGTGCCGCACTTCGACCTCTAGCTGGTCGGTCACCTCTGGCTTGTGGCTGTGGCTTTGATCCCAGGTGTGAGCGTATGTGGCATGGAGATAGAGGCGTCTTCTCAACCTCGTGGGTTTCCTCCGGGCACTCCGGTTTCCTCTCACTGCTAAAGACCCATACGCGCAAGCGAATTATTGAAATAAAATTGAAACCGTATGTTAGTCCCAAAATGACCTAGTTTGTGTTGAGTGGACGTTAAACCCCATTTCTCTCTCTCTCTCTCTGTACAAGACAACTTTGCTGGCCATTTATGATTCTTTCTCTTATGACATCTTCACAGAATATATTGTATGTGGTTTAATATTCGACGGAGGGCTAGTCATCTTTGCTGAAAAATATAAATAAACATATACATGTACACAATTAAAACAAAATTCTGGAGCTTGGTTTACTCTCATTAATTTCGTACAACAGAGGAAAAAGACACTTACACAGGGGTTAACATCTTATTTTCATGCAGAAACCAGCTAATGAAGACAGGAAGGCATTAGCAGTACAAGGAGAGATAGAGAGGAGAATTGCGGTTTAACGTCCACTGGACAAAAACATAGTAATTTCAGGACTCACCCATGGTTCAGTTTTATTTGAATAATACCAGTGGCAAAAAGGCGGAGAATACAAATAAAAAAAACATCACAAATATTTACCTTTCTGATAACTGTCTAAGAAATTCAGTACATGTATATTGCCTATAACATTTTTGGTGATATCTGACCTCAATGGCCACACAATCTTGCCCTCTGATATGCCTTTCAATTCAGCAGCTTTCAACAGTTGGCCTACAAACAAATTTGCAAACAAAGTATACACCATATAGCGTTGAATGTTGTTTGTGCTCAAGGGTGGGGGAGGGAATGTCACTTTGAGGCCTACATGTACATGTACCTGGCTGGTCAACTCTGGCATGCGGTTTAGTTCAGATCCTTTGTGTGAGCGGAAATGGTCTAGAGACAGATCGTCTTAGCAAGGCACCTACAAGTGGGCCAAGAAAATAAAAAACAAGTTAACTTCTCTATGTTTCATCCCTTGTGCAAGCAAATGTGCAACACTTTAACCAATGACTGTGCCAAATCAACAAATGGGGTAAAGGGCTTTACTGGCTAGCTTCATAACAATTTTACAGTGATTGCAGTAGCACTTCTGATTCCATTTACAACAAAAACAACAACACAATAATTAAAAACTGTAGGATGAATATATTTAATATTTATTAGTAATAATTATAAATTTAGTAAGTAACATAATATTAACATTAGGCCTACCTGAGCCTGTTTGGGTCTGAGTCTGTGTTAATACATCCTTCTTCCTATTTTCTCCAACAGTGACAAATCTGTCACGTTTTTTACATATAATACACACAACAGGCAGCACCGATTTACTCTTTCTTTTTGCTTCAGGAGCGTAATTTGTTTGGAGAGCTAGGTCCCAGATCGTCTACACTCCCGCTATTCCCTGGTTGGATTGTAGCCGGGGATTTTAATTTTTCTTTATCTATACGATTACGGGCAGACCCAATTCGGAATTTGTCTGTAAAAGGCCTGTAGCATGTTGGGTGAAATCCAGTATCTTTTGGCGCGTCGATAAGTTCCTTGTTTGATTATATCACCCGAAGTCGCCTGTTCAGCTATCCATTTCGCTCGCCCATCAAGTTTTAGCCATTCATGGGCACATTCACGGAATTTATCCCAGCGAGATTTTGTAAATAATTGTTCTCGTTCCTTTCTAAATCCTTGGTAATGAATAATACAGCGTAAATTTGATGAAATATCAGTCGATTCACGTTCTTTCATGGGCGCAGCCATTACACATGTGTGTTGTTGTTTACAACTTTCAAGGTCGGGTCAGCAGTTCACAATACGAGCTCCTGATTGGCCCATGGTGACCAATCACCAGTTATTTCCCTACGCTTTATAACAGCGCGAGTCAAATAAATCCCGGACGAATAAATTTATATCACCCTTAATGGATTTGAAATAAAGAATTATAAAATGTATTTATAAATATACTATGCTTTATTTGAACTTTATGCCTACTACTATTCTTACCTGACTCTATCCAATTTATTTTAATCATATCTTTCATTCTATTTAAGTTATTTTTTTTTTGCCACCATTCCCCCCCCCTCCACTGTTCCTTATCTCAGACGAAATAATCCCAGATTAGCTGTAAGACCAGATACTCTTTTTTTCTTTCTTTCTTTTCAGGTCAATGACAGCTGATTCATTGTTTAGTTTTTTATATGATATATTTAATATCAATAATATATGTATATGCATGCTTTATTTTACTTTACACGACCTCTAAAAATGCCCCAAATCGTAAAAATACGACTTTTTGGATTTCGATCTCCTTTTTTCGGCTACCCCGGACATTTTCAAAAAATGATACAATGATTTCACACAACAGGCCAGCTATTAGCCTCTCGATTGACAAAAGTTTCATCGCCCTCCATTCATTATAACCAATGTCATCGTGCCCTAAAGAATCAACAAATCAGCTTGCTTATCTCTGCTTACCCTAGGCAAAAAATGCTCATCTTTGAACTCAATCATGACATTGACCTAGTGAACGCCTACACCAAGTTTGAACATTCTAGCTTAATTAGAAGGAGAGTTCTTGTGTTCCAAAGTCCCGGCCCTTCAAATTGCTTCTATTTTTCATTTTCAATTCAAAATGGTGACCATCACGTGACCGAAATCAAAATTCTGATCCGATAGATTTTTAGGCATTCCTTCCAGGATTCCGAAAATATGACGCCCGAGTCTGTAAGTAAAATAGCAAAAAAGCCTTTTTGATTTTTCACGTTTAAAGATGGTGGCACTTCCGGTTCGATCGACAAACTCCATATTTTGTGTACGAATCAGTAATTACTTGTCTAGTATCGAATTTTTTTTTTAGGTCATTCTGACCTATATTTCGACGATTTTTTTGAAAACTTTGATCCTTAATTTCACCAAGGGGAGATAATTTAGAAAATTTCCAAGGACATCATTGAAGTCGCATTGGCAAGATCTACTAACATTCTAAATTTCACGAAAATCGCACAACTATTAAAGAAGTTGTCAAATTGGTAATAACTTCCGGTTCGAAATGACAGCGACGAATTTTCGAAATGCCAAAATCCGAAATTGCAGATTTGAAGTAAATGTTTCAAGATACTCAAAGAAAAAAGAATTAGTAAAATAGGTCAAATAGTCACAAAGTTACAGCATTGTAGGTCAAATGCATTCCTTCGTAAAATTCGGTGATTTCGGATTCGTAAAACGTTTTGAAAATATATTTAATCAACAGCCACCACCCATTTTGGGGGGGGATAGGTAAAAGTTTCAGAACGATCCTATGGTTAGATTCTGAGAAATCCGATTTGTGGACAAAACACAAAAAAAAAATAACAATAATAATCTTAACAGAAACAATAAGCTTTCATATGTAATATGAAAGCTTAATAACTAGATCTGCTAAGCAGATATTAAAGCTTTCATATTCACAGTCACTGTGACATGTCATAGAAATAATATGAACAGAAAAAAAAAAATCATTATAATGAGTAAAAATTTGGTGAAGTTAATTCGATTTTTCACTGGTAAATAATTAAATAGACAAGTGGCATAACTTGACCCGCATCCCATCAGCTATCCTGAAAAATGCTGGAAAAATTAAACAAGTAAATTGTGTTTAGTACTGGGTTAATTAAGACAGGCATATGCCTTTGCTATACAGGATGACATGAGGGAAATTTAGCTTGGGAGGTGTAGGCCTGCAGCCAAAATTTCTAGCTAGCTTAGAAACACAACTCCGCTACACGGTCTTCCATAAAAGAAAAACTATACATTTTTGGAAAGCTTATGATGCCAGGAAGACAAAATCTGGGAGTTCCAAGCAAAATGTTTGCAATTTATTGATTTAGGGCCAGATGAAATTCGTCAAAATTGTCAAATAAATGCTATTTGTGTACTAACAATTCTGAAGTTGACATAAAATTAAATAGTTGGTAAAACACCTCATGCCTTCATCCTTGGCAATGAACAGTTTATTGGACAGATTTTGATGTAAATAAAAATGCTCAAAACACAAATGTCATGGGTGAATAAAGAATTGTGGAAATCCATTAACGGTAAAAAAGAATTATCTCCCTTTCTGTCAAATGCCTGTAATTGATAGACTATCAGGTCTTGTATGAATCATAAGACCAGGTGTGGGCAAACAAGCCCAATAATTATTTTGTTTGTTGGATCTCAAGGGCCTGTTAGGGTTGGTTGTTGGATGTTTGCTCAGAAATTATCGCTTGTATGGAACATGCTAGAGTCGATTTGTAGCATATTCTAGCCAGGGGATATGTTTGACAGTAGTTGAGTGATATGCTTTTGAAATAATGGAGATCAGTAGCACTTTATAAGCATTGAACCACATGATTTTTTTCCACTAAGATAAACATTCTAAACCCACATACATGTTCCCTTTCAATTAGCCACTACAGTATTTTTACAACTGTAATGTAGCTGTGAACTACTATTTCGGATATGATTAATGGTCAAATTACAAACATACATGTAGATATAAGTTAAAAAAAATAATTGTGTATCTGGGCTGGAATGAAGGGAAAGGTTAGAAAACAGGATGAACAGTTGTGAAATTATTTATTAAAGTGAAACAATCATTGAAAATCAAAATTAAACAGTTACTCTGCACATCAAATGTCATCAAAGTTAATGTTCATTATCATCATCACTGTTACTAAATGTATTAACATCAAATTCGGTCTCTTTAACAGTTTTTTTTTCATTTTCACATTGACTACACATGCACAGGTCTGTACAAGAAAGGGGGTTTGGGATGGCCTAGAGTGCCGCGCTTCGACCTCTAGCTGGTCGGTCACCTCTGGCTTGTGGCTGTGGCTTTGATCCCAGGTGTGAGCGTATGTGGCATGGAGATAGAGGCGTCTTCTCAACCTCGTGGGTTTCCTCCGGGCACTCCGGTTTCCTCTCACTGCTAAAGACCCATACGCGCAAGCGAATTATTGAAATAAAATTGAAACCGTATGTTAGTCCCAAAATGACCTAGTTTGTATTGAGTGGACGTTAAACCCCATTTCTCTCTCTCTCTCTCTGTACAAGACAACTTTGCTGGCCATTTATGATTATTTCTCTTATGACATCTTCACAGAATATATTGTATGTGGTTTAATATTCGACGGAGGGCTAGTCATCTTTGCTGAAAAATATAAATAAACATATACATGTACACAATTAAAACAAAATTCTGGAGCTTGGTTTACTCTCATTAATTTCGTACAACAGAGGAAAAAGACACTTACACAGGGGTTAACATCTTATTTTCATGCAGAAACCAGCTAATGAAGACAGGAAGGCATTAGCAGTACAAGGAGAGATAGAGAGGAGAATTGCGGTTTAACGTCCACTGGACAAAAACATAGTAATTTCAGGACTCACCCATGGTTCAGTTTTATTTGAATAATACCAGTGGCAAGAAGGCGGAGAATACAAATAAAAAAAACATCACAAATATTTACCTTTCTGATAACTGTCTAAGAAATTCAGTACATGTATATTGCCTATAACATTTTTGGTGATATCTGACCTCAATGGCCACACAATCTTGCCCTCTGATATGCCTTAAAATATCTTCATCCTCTTTCAATTCAGCAGCTTTCAACAGTTGGCCTACAAACAAATTTGCAAACAAATTATACACCATATAGCGTTGAATGTTGTTTGTGCTCAAGGGTGGGGGAGGGAATGTCACTTTGAGGCCTAAATGTACATGTACCTGGCTGGTCAACTCTGGCATGCGGTTTAGTTCAGATCCTTTGTGTGAGCGGAAATGGTCTAGAGACAGATCGTCTTAGCAAGGCACCTACAAGTGGGCCAAGAAAATAAAAAACAAGTTAACTTCTCTATGTTTCATCCCTTGTGCAAGCAAATGTGCAACACTTTAACCAATGACTGTGCCAAATCAACAAATGGGGTAAAGGGCTTTAATGGCTAGCTTCATAACAATTTTACAGTGATTGCAGTAGCACTTCTGATTCCATTTACAACAAAAACAACAACACAATAATTAAAAACTGTAGGATGAATATATTTAATATTTATTAGTAATAATTATAAATTTAGTAAGTAACATAATATTAACATTAGGCCTACCTGAGCCTGTTTGGGTCTGAGTCTGTGTTAATACATCCTTCTTCCTATTTTCTCCAACAGTGACAAATCTGTCACGTTTTTTACATATAATACACACAACAGGCAGCACCGATTTACTCTTTCTTTTTGCTTCAGGAGCGTAATTTGTTTGGAGAGCTAGGTCCCAGATCGTCTACACTCCCGCTATTCCCTGGTTGGATTGTAGCCGGGGATTTTAATTTTTCTTTATCTATACGATTACGGGCAGACCCAATTCGGAATTTGTCTGTAAAAGGCCTGTAGCATGTTGGGTGAAATCCAGTATCTTTTGGCGCGTCGATAAATTCCTTGTTTGATTATATCACCCGAAGTCGCCTGTTCAGCTATCCATTTCGCTCGCCCATCAAGTTTTAGCCATTCATGGGCACATTCACGGAATTTATCCCAGCGAGATTTTGTAAATAATTGTTCTCGTTCCTTTCTAAATCCTTGGTAATGAATAATACAGCGTAAATTTGATTTACGTTACGACAAAGTCTAACACTGTAAGTACCAAATAGTCATACGAGATATGTGCATCTCATCAAATTCAGCTTATACCATACCCACAATAATGTTACGGAGTCAGTGAGTTCAAGTTAGACAATACGCTGACTTTCCACTGACCATGCTTATAATATAAAATCTGTCAATGACAGCTGATTCATTGTTTAGTTTTGTATATGATATATTTAATATCAATAATATATGTATATGCATGCTTTATTTTACTTTACACGACCTCTAAAAATGCCCCAAATCGTAAAAATACGACTTTTTGGATTTCGATCTCCTTTTTTCGGCTACCCCGGACATTTTCAAAAAATGATACAATGATTCACACAACAGGCCAGCTATTAGCCTCTCGATTGACAAGAGTTTCATCGCCCTCCATTCATTATAACCAATGTCATCGTGCCCTAAAGAATCAACAAATCAGCTTGCTTATCTCTGCTTACCCTAGGCAAAAAATGCTCATCTTTGAACTCAATCATGACATTGACCTAGTGAACGCCTACACCAAGTTTGAACATTCTAGCTTAATTAGAAGGAGAGTTCTTGTGTTCCAAAGTCCCGGCCCTTCAAATTGCTTCTATTTTTCATTTTCAATTCAAAATGGTGACCATCACGTGACCGAAATCAAAATTCTGATCCGATAGATTTTTAGACATTCCTTCGAGGATTCCGAAAATATGACGCCCGAGTCTGTAAGTAAAATAGCAAAAAAGCCTTTTTGATTTTTCACGTTTAAAGATGGTGGCACTTCCGGTTCGATCGACAAACTCCATATTTTGTGTACGAATCAGTAATTACTTGTCTAGTATCGAATATTTTTTTTAGGTCATTCTGACCTATATTTCGACGATTTTTTTGAAAACTTCGATCCTTAATTTCACCAAGGGGAGATAATTTAGAAAATTTCCAAGGACATCATTGAAGTCGCATTGGCAAGATCTACTCACATTCTAAATTTCACGAAAATCGCACAACTATTAAAGAAGTTGTCAAATTGGTAATAACTTCCGGTTCGAAATGACAGCGACGAATTTTCGAAATGCCAAAATCCGAAATTGCAGATTTGAAGTAAATGTTTCAAGATACTCAAAGAAAAAAGAATTAGTAAAATAGGTCAAATAGTCACAAAGTTACAGCATTGTAGGTCAAATGCATTCCTTCGTAAAATTCGGTGATTTCGGATTCGTAAAACGTTTTGAAAATATATTTAATCAACAGCCACCACCCATTTTTGGGGGGATAGGTAAAAGTTTCAGAACGATCCTATGGTTAGATTCTGAGAAATCCGATTTGTGGACAAAACACAAAAAAAAAAATAACAATAACTAGATCTGCATAGCAGATATGAAAGCTTTCATATTAACTGCAAAGGGGGTTATTAGAATCTATTGAAACAATAAGTATAAATGTCATCAGGTATCTGAAAAATTACATTTACCTTATGAACAAAATGGGAAAAATACAAAACAAAAATTGTCGACTTGTGGCTACCATCCAAGGCATATTTAGAAAACCGTATATTATATACAGAGTACGCAGGACAGGAATTAGTTGTGCTTCAATGTAAACCGCTGAAAATCAATTGGCTTCTTACCTTAAACACTGTATAAATTTAAAGTCAATCGGATATTGAATTTAGTCTCTAGAGCGTCCACAAGATTTTTTAAAGTGATCAAGGGCAATAACTCTGACGGTAATTATCGGAAATGGCAGTAAATATCAGATATCGCTGAAAATCAATACTGTGGGCATCTTCGTGTCATGACCTTAAACACTGCGCATAAATTTAAAGTCAATCGGATATTAACTTTGGCCTCTAGAGCGTCCACAAGATATTTTGAAGTGATCAGGGGCCACGTCTCTGGCAGTAAATATCAGATATCGCTGAAAATCAATCGCCTACTTCGTCTCATGAACTTAACCACTGTGTATAAATTTAAAGTCAATCGGACATTAACTTTGGCCTCTAGAGCATCCACAAGATTTTTTTTAAGTGATGAAGGGCCATAACTCTGACAGTAATTATCGGAAATCGGTGAAAATCAATTGGCTTCTTCATCTCATGACCTTAAACACTGTGTATAAATTTAAAGTCAATCGGATATTGAATTTAACCTCTAGAGCGTGCACAAGATTTTTTGAAGTGGTCAAGGACCATAATTCTGACAGTAATTATCGGAAATCGCTGAAAATCAATAGGCTTCTTCGTCTCATGACCTTAAACACTGTGTATAAATTTAAAGTAATCGGATATTAACTTTAGCCGTCCGGACGGCGGGGACGACAATATACGACCACATTTCAATGTGGGCGTATAAAAATTAACCGATGGCATATAATATTTAATGTATGATAAAGTCAAAATAGTCGATTTCGGTTTTTGGTGTTGCGCTCATTTTAAAAAAAATGTCTTTTACGGATAATGTGTATAGTACTAATAGCAATCACATACGGAAGAGGCGATAAGATCCCTTTGCATTTGGAATTTCAAAATTAATTAAAACCAAATTTAAATTCCGAAAATCGGTTGTTTATTTTTTGCTGAAACTCCTTTTTTTAATCTGATCAAAATGGGAGTAAGTCACAGAGTGGTAATGGGCGTATTGTGTCCAAATTTCATGGTTTTCGGACAATCGGTGCCGGTGTCGTGGCGAAATTCCACTTTTTTCGCCCTTACAGAAGCCGTAAATGGCGGAAAAAAACGAACGGCAGGAACCGTGTCAAGAACAAACGACCTGAACGAATGCAGGTATCGCCTTGAAGTTTTCAGTGCACCTAGGTACCAACGTGAAAAGTTCCTCGCCGGAATTTGGTAGTCAACGTACCTTTGGTTCCAGCGTGGCGCATGCGCGAAGTAAAAAGAAATTACGGTCGATTTTGGGATTTTGGCTATATTTCGGAGTGGTTTGGTAAGTGACGGTGTATCTAAGATGGCGGTCATAACACAATATTATAATAACTTTAAAGAATGAACAAATTTCCGCGACCGGGTTGATTTGCTCTGCCCAAGCAACGTTCCTGTGCTCCGATTGCCTTCAAATTTGCACAGAATGTACCTTGGGATTCTAGCTATCACATATTGGATTCCGAGAACGTTCAAAATAAATTCAAAACCCACCCCCAACAATCAACGGTTTTTTGCTTAAAAAATTGCCGTATTTTATCGAATTTTTATTGTTTTTGATATCTGAGGATTTTCTCAATTTAATATGTGATAAATATCATCGCGGCGCAGCCAACCGCTAGAAATTCCAGAGATTTGGACCACCGGAAGGATGCCTCAGCAGTCAAAAAAGGTCAAAATAGGCGATTTCGGTTTCTAGTGTCGATACATCGTTACGGTCATTTTAAAAAATTGTCTTTTAAGGATAATGTGTATAGTACCAATACCTATCACATACGGAAGAGGCGATAAAATCTCTTTGCATTTGCAATTTCAAAATTAATTAAAACCAATATTAAATTCCGAATATTTAGGAACGAGATATGTGCATCTCATCAAATTCAGCTTATACCATACCCACAATAATGTTACGGAGTCAGTGAGTTCAAGTTAGACAATACGCTGACCTTCCACTGACCATGCTTATAATATAAAATCTGTCAATGACAGCTGATTCATTGTTTAGTTTTTTATATGATATATTTAATATCAATAATATATGTATATGCATGCTTTATTTTACTTTACACGACCTCTAAAAATGCCCCAAATCGTAAAAATACGACTTTTTGGATTTCGATCTCCTTTTTTCGGCTACCCCGGACATTTTCAAAAAATGATACAATGATTTCACACAACAGGCCAGCTATTAGCCTCTCGATTGACAAGAGTTTCATCGCCCTCCATTCATTATAACCAATGTCATCGTGCCCTAAAGAATCAACAAATCAGCTTGCTTATCTCTGCTTACCCTAGGCAAAAAATGCTCATCTTTGAACTCAATCATGACATTGACCTAGTGAACGCCTACACCAAGTTTGAACATTCTAGCTTAATTAGAAGGAGAGTTCTTGTGTTCCAAAGTCCCGGCCCTACAAATTGCTTCTATTTTTCATTTTCAATTCAAAATGGTGACCATCACGTGACCGAAATCAAAATTCTGATCCGATAGATTTTTAGGCATTCCTTCCAGGATTCCGAAAATATGACGCCCGAGTCTGTAAGTAAAATAGCAAAAAAGCCTTTTTGATTTTTCACGTTTAAAGATGTGGCACTTCCGGTTCGATCGACAAACTCCATATTTTGTGTACGAATCAGTAATTACTTGTCTAGTATCGAATTTTTTTTTTAGGTCATTCTGACCTATATTTCGACGAATTTTTTGAAAACTTTGATCCTTAATTTCACCAAGGGGAGATAATTTAGAAAATTTCCAAGGACATCATTGAAGTTGCATTGGCAAGATCTACTAACATTCTAAATTTCACGAAAATCGCACAACTATTAAAGAAGTTGTCAAATTGGTAATAACTTCCGGTTCGAAATGACAGCGACGAATTTTCGAAATGCCAAAATCCGAAATTGCAGATTTGAAGTAAATGTTTCAAGATACTCAAAGAAAAAAGAATTAGTAAAATAGGTCAAATAGTCACAAAGTTACAGCATTGTAGGTCAAATGCATTCCTTCGTAAAATTCGGTGATTTCGGATTCGTAAAACGTTTTGAAAATATATTTAATCAACAGCCACCACCCATTTTTGGGGGGATAGGTAAAAGTTTCAGAACGATCCTATGGTTAGATTCTGAGAAATCCGATTTGTGGACAAAACACAAAAAAAAAATAACAATAATAATCTTAACAGAAACAATAAGCTTTCATATGTAATATGAAAGCTTAACTAGATCTGCATAGCAGATATGAAAGCTTTCATATTAACTGCAAAGGGGGTTATTAGAATCTATTGAAACAATAAGTATAAATGTCATCAGGTATCTGAAATATTACATTTACCTTATGAACAAAATGGGAAAAATACAAAACAAAAATTGTCGACTTGTGGCTACCATCCAAGGCATATTTAGAAAACCATATATTATATACAGAGTACGCAGGACAGGAATTACTTGTGCTTCAGTGTAAACCGGCCCGTTTCTTGCCTTTAGTTTTAGAGTTAGGTGTGATTTTCAAAGGATTCAATCGGAAATCGCTGAAAATCAATTGGCTTCTTACCTTAAACACTGTATAAATATAAAGTCAATCGGATATTGAATTTAGCCTCTAGAGCGTCCACAAGATTTTTTAAAGTGATCAAGGGCAATAACTCTGACGGTAATTATCGGAAATGGCAGTAAATATCAGATATCGCTGAAAATCAATATTGTAGGCATCTTCGTGTCATGACCTTAAACACTGCGCATAAATTTAAAGTCAATCGGATATTAACTTTGGCCTCTAGAGCGTCCACAAGATATTTTGAAGTGATCAGGGGCCACATCTCTGGCAGTAAATATCAGATATCGCTGAAAATCAATCGCCTACTTCGTCTCATGACCTTAACCACTGTGTATAAATTTAAAGCCAATCGGACATTAACTTTGGCCTCTAGAGCATCCACAAGATTTTTTTTAAGTGATGAAGGGCCATAACTCTGACAGTAATTATCGGAAATCGCTGAAAATCAATTGGCTTCTTCATCTCATGACCTTAAACACTGTGTATAAATTTAAAGTTCATCAGGTCTTGACTGAACATTTTGAGCTACAGCTTGGCAATTTCATTGGTCGATGCTTTGGGACAAGATAACCTTGATTTCTATCTGACAGAGAGTGATGAAATTTACAGTATAGTTTGATTGCTCGATACTTTTGAAAAAAATATGAAAGTGCGATTAATTAATGTGTCATCTTTTACTTTGGGGTTTTGGCGGGAGACATCAGCCATACTGTTTGCTTGTTTAATATCCCCTATACAATATACGCTCGACCTCATTACCCGAACTGGGGTAGAAAAGTGGGATCTTTGACAATGAGGCAATGAACTTGTACATTCTTTTGCAGCTGCACAAGAGGGAACATCAACGCCGGATTAAAAATAGTGGTGGGGAGGGGGGCTGATACCGACCGTGAAGCCCCGCAAGGGGGTCGGGTCAGGGGGTTCTCCCGCTAAGAAATTTTAATTGGAGGCCGAAAACGTGATTTCATGGCATTTCAGGCACTTGTGTCGGAGCCATTTAGAAATACCTCCCCCAGAAAAATAAAATTCTGCAACAAAATTAGCCACAATCCATGCGGGTGCTGTGAAATTTCTAGAGGAGGGAGCTGGAACCCATGAGCCCGTTAAATTCGCCACTGTAAATGAGCAGAGCTACATCAAACCTAATTTTGAGTCCCTCAGTGATAAATAACTTGATTCAAAATCGTATTATAGCCCCAACGACGATTTGATGAATGGAGACCGTAACGTTACGACAAAGTCTAACACTGTAAGTACCAAATAGTCATACGAGATATGTGCATCTCATCAAATTCAGCTTATACCATACCCACAATAATGTTACGGAGTCAGTGAGTTCAAGTTAGACAATACGCTGACCTTCCACTGACCATGCTTATAATATAAAATCTGTCAATGACAGCTGATTCATTGTTTAGTTTTTTATATGATATATTTAATATCAATAATATATGTATATGCATGCTTTATTTTACTTTACACGACCTCTAAAAATGCCCCAAATCGTAAAAATACGACTTTTTGGATTTCGATCTCCTTTTTTCGGCTACCCCGGACATTTTCAAAAAATGATACAATGATTTCACACAACAGGCCAGCTATTAGCCTCTCGATTGACAAGAGTTTCATCGCCCTCCATTCATTATAACCAATGTCATCGTGCCCTAAAGAATCAACAAATCAGCTTGCTTATCTCTGCTTACCCTATGCAAAAAATGCTCATCTTTGAACTCAATCATGACATTGACCTAGTGAACGCCTACACCAAGTTTGAACATTCTAGCTTAATTAGAAGGAGAGTTCTTGTGTTCCAAAGTCCCGGCCCTTCAAATTGCTTCTATTTTTCATTTTCAATTCAAAATGGTGACCATCACGTGACCGAAATCAAAATTCTGATCCGATAGATTTTTAGGCATTCCTTCCAGGATTCCGAAAATATGACGCCCGAGTCTGTAAGTAAAATAGCAAAAAAGCCTTTTTGATTTTTCACGTTTAAAGATGGTGGCACTTCCGGTTCGATCGACAAACTCCATATTTTGTGTACGAATCAGTAATTACTTGTCTAGTATCGAATTTTTTTTTTAGGTCATTCTGACCTATATTTTGACGATTTTTTTGAAAACTTTGATCCTTAATTTCACCAAGGGGAGATAATTTAGAAAATTTCCAAGGACATCATTGAAGTCGCATTGGCAAGATCTACTAACATTCTAAATTTCACGAAAATCGCACAACTATTAAAGAAGTTGTCAAATTGGTAATAACTTCCGGTTCGAAATGACAGCGACGAATTTTCGAAATGCCAAAATCCGAAATTGCAGATTTGAAGTAAATGTTTCAAGATACTCAAAGAAAAAAGAATTAGTAAAATAGGTCAAATAGTCACAAAGTTACAGCATTGTAGGTCAAATGCATTCCTTCGTAAAATTCGGTGATTTCGGATTCGTAAAACGTTTTGAAAATATATTTAATCAACAGCCACCATCCATTTTTGGGGGGATAGGTAAAAGTTTCAGAACGATCCTATGGTTAGATTCTGAGAAATCCGATTTGTGGACAAAACACAAAAAAAAATAACAATAATAATCTTAACAGAAACAATAAGCTTTCATATGTAATATGAAAGCTTAATAATCTTAACAGAAACAATAAGCTTTCATATGTAATATGAAAGCTTAATAATATTAATCTTAGTAATAACAATAGTCTTTCACCGAAGGTGAAAGCCTAACTAGATCTGCTAAGCAGATATTAAAGCTTTCATATTCACAGTCACTTGAACAATTGACTATTCATGAAAGATACTAAAGAGAACTTTATTAATTTATACATACTTTTGCTAATTTTATTGTTATATCTTGGTAGTAACATACCAATATAAATAGTAATATTGTTTCTAGATGAAGACTATTATAATTGAAATGAAATGGGATTTCACATCATAATGCTATGCACGGACTGGGCTAATAATGACAAAAAACTACAATGAATACAATAGTATAAAATGTTGCTATGAAATTAAATAAATGTTGTATACAATAATTAACCGGTTTAATACTATATTATACATAAAAGTGAATGAAATTCAATGTTTACTATTTTGCTTTATACATGAATATCACAGGTCAAATTATTGAAATAAATAATGCAAATAGATTATGATTTGAAACATCTTGTATGTCATTGTTCTATTTGTTATATAAGACTACATGATATAAACTTTTTGATAAGCCTCTTTTATCATATTTTGAACCAATGGAATAAAGAGCAAAGACCTAGAATATATTGTAAATATAATCAGGTTTTTGATCAACTGATCAAAGGAAAATATTGCGAATAAATTTGTTGTACTGCTATTGTAAAGAAATCATCATTGTTTTATTTGATATTTAGAATACACATAATCGTGTATATATTTGAAGTTAAGAGCAATTATGATTAGTGATACCTGTATGACCAACTCTCAAAAGATAATCTCATTAAACCAAGTACTTTTTTTCATTTGTATTAGTTGATTTATACTGAATAAAGATAACACAAACAAACAAAAATGAGTTGGCTGTGTGAACACCTCAATGACAAGTGGTATCAGATGCCTCAGAGAGAATATTCAAATGCTCCTTGTGATACGTTTGTAACACACAATTATAACCTAATGTATTACACGGGAGTGGAGTGGGTGGGTCGGGGGGCTTTTCGATTGGCAGGGGACTATTAAAATGGGTAAGCAGAGATAAGCAATTTGATGAAACTTTGTGTATAGTTTCATTACATTAGTACCTTGACCATATTACCTTGACCAAGTTCGACAATGAGCATTCTCTTAGTCAGGATAAGCAAAGCAACTTGATTGGCCGGGACTTTGAATTGGTTGATGCTTTGGGGTATGATAACTTTGGTTATAATGAAGTACTGGAACATAACAACCCAGCTTTTAATTGAGCTAGAATGTTTAAACTTGGTGTAGATGTTCATCAGGTCTTGACTGAACATTTTGAGCTACAGCTTGGCAATTTCATTGGTCGATGCTTTGGGACAAGATAACCTTGATTTCTATCTGACAGAGAGTGATGAAATTTACAGTATAGTTTGATTGCTCGATACTTTTGAAAAAAATATGAAAGTGCGATTAATTAATGTGTCATCTTTTACTTTGGGGTTTTGGCGGGAGACATCAGCCATACTGTTTGCTTGTTTAATATCCCCTATACAATATACGCTCGACCTCATTACCCGAACTGGGGTAGAAAAGTGGGATCTTTGACAATGAGGCAATGAACTTGTACATTCTTTTGCAGCTGCACAAGAGGGAACATCAACGCCGGATTAACCATGGTGGTGGGGAGGGGGGCTGATACCGACCGTGAAGCCCCGCAAGGGGGTCGGGTCAGGGGGTTCTCCCGCTAAGAAATTTTAATTGGAGGCCGAAAACGTGATTTCATGGCATTTCAGGCACTTGTGTCGGAGCCATTTAGAAATACCTCCCCCAGAAAAATAAAATTCTGCCACAAAATTAGCCACAATCCATGCGGGTGCTGTGAAATTTCTAGAGGAGGGAGCTGGAACCCATGAGCCCGTTAAATTCGCCACTGTAAATGAGCAGAGCTACATCAAACCTAATTTTGAGTCCCTCAGTGATAAATAACTTGATTCAAAATCGTATTATAGCCCCAACGACGATTTGATGAATGGAGACCGTAACGCTACGACAAAGTCTAACACTGTAAGTACCAAATAGTCATACGAGATATGTGCATCTCATCAAATTCAGCTTATACCATACCCACAATAATGTTACGGAGTCAGTGAGTTCAAGTTAGACAATACGCTGACCTTCCACTGACCATGCTTATAATATAAAATCTGTCAATGACAGCTGATTCATTGTTTAGTTTTTTATATGATATATTTAATATCAATAATATATGTATATGCATGCTTTATTTTACTTTACACGACCTCTAAAAATGCCCCAAATCGTAAAAATACGACTTTTTGGATTTCGATCTCCTTTTTTCGGCTACGCCGGACATTTTCAAAAAATGATACAATGATTTCACACAACAGGCCAGCTATTAGCCTCTCGATTGACAAGAGTTTCATCGCCCTCCATTCATTATAACCAATGTCATCGTGCCCTAAAGAATCAACAAATCAGCTTGCTTATCTCTGCTTACCCTAGGCAAAAAATGCTCATCTTTGAACTCAATCATGACATTGACCTAGTGAACGCCTACACCAAGTTTGAATATTCTAGCTTAATTAGAAGGAGAGTTCTTGTGTTCCAAAGTCCCGGCCCTTCAAATTGCTTCTATTTTTCATTTTCAATTCAAAATGGTGACCATCACGTGACCGAAATCAAAATTCTGATCCGATAGATTTTTAGGCATTCCTTCCAGGATTCCGAAAATATGACGCCCGAGTCTGTAAGTAAAATAGCAAAAAAGCCTTTTTGATTTTTCACGTTTAAAGATGGTGGCACTTCCGGTTCGATCGACAAACTCCATATTTTGTGTACGAATCAGTAATTACTTGTCTAGTATCAAATTTTTTTTTTAGGTCATTCTGACCTATATTTCGACGATTTTTTTGAAAACTTTGATCCTTAATTTCACCAAGGGGAGATAATTTAGAAAATTTTCAAGGACATCATTGAAGTCGCATTGGCAAGATCTACTAACATTCTAAATTTCACGAAAATCGCACAACTATTAAAGAAGTTGTCAAATTGGTAATAACTTCCGGTTCGAAATGACAGCGACGAATTTTCGAAATGCCAAAATCCGAAATTGCAGATTTGAAGTAAATGTTTCAAGATACTCAAAGAAAAAAGAATTAGTAAAATAGGTCAAATAGTCACAAAGTTACAGCATTGTAGGTCAAATGCATTCCTTCGTAAAATTCGGTGATTTCGGATTCGTAAAACGTTTTGAAAATATATTTAATCAACAGCCACCACCCATTTTTGGGGGGATAGGTAAAAGTTTCAGAACGATCCTATGGTTAGATTCTGAGAAATCCGATTTGTGGACAAAACACACAAAAAAAATAACAACTAGATCTGCATAGCAGATATCAAAGCTTTCATATAAACTTCAAAAGGGGTTATTAGAATCTATGAATCATCAACCACTCTGACGGATGTAGAAAGGAATATATTGTTACTAAATCTGTTGTACTGTTTCTTGTTATGGTAAAGAAAACATGAATACAACTATGAGATTTGTATAGAATTGGCATTAATCAATATATTTATTGTTTAATACTACATGTATATTATAGATACAAAGTGAATTAAATGAACCCAATTACATGTACTTTATATAAGCAATGTTTTTTTATTCATCGTTACTTTGAAATCACATTATTTTCATTGATGATAAAAAGGTTGTATTTGTACCGAATCCAAAAAGTATGTTGTATGACATTGCATTATCTGTACCAATTATTTATTTGCAAACCAATATACAATGTTTATTTCTACTCCAATATATTTGTTTCAACCCATGATAGTTTATTCACTCTTCTCACTTAAATACAAGAATAACACACGATTAAATTACTGAAACAAGTAATGCTGGTAGATTATAATTTGATATTGTATACCATTTACTCTCTGTTAGATAAGGCGACGTGGTAATCTGTTAGATAAACATACATGGAAGTATATGTTAGATAACTACAATTTATGATATATTTTAAACCAAGGAAGTGGCCTTTCTAAAAATAAAAAAAAATAAAGGAAAATATATTTCATACAATTGTTATACTGTTACTGTTATCGTGAAGAAACATGATTGTTTATTTAATGTTGTTTATGACAAACATGTAATCATGTACATTTTTTAAATAAGAACAATTATGCTACATGTATGAATAACTCTCAAAAATTATGTTTTCATCAATCCAAGTATTTTTTTATTTGTATTACTTGATTTATACTGAATAAAGATTACACAAACATACAAAATGGTGTTGGCTGTGTGACGGAATTCCTCGTTGAGAAGTGGTATCGGGTGTCCCATAGAGAAGAAGCAAACCCTCCTTGTGATACACTTGTGTACATTTTAAAAGACCCATTTCGCTGTGTTCCAGAAAAATCCCCATTATAGCTAGTGCATTACATGGTTGTTGTTGGGGGAAAGGTGGGTCTTTTCTATTGGCAATGATTTACTTTTTATAGGCCCACATTGAAATGTGGTCGTATATTGTCGTCGCCCCCCTTTTACTGTTAATATCCGATTGACTTTAAATTTATACGCAGTGTTTAAGGTCATAAGACGAAGAAGCCTTTGATTTGCTCTGCCCAGGCAACGTTCCTGTGCTCCGATTGCCTTCAAATATGCACAGAATGTACCTTGGGATTCTAGCTATCACATATTAAAAATAGAAGAGTGTTGGATTCCGAGAACGTTCAAAATAAATTCAAAACCCGCCCCCAACAATCAAAGGTTTTTTGCTTAAAAAATTGCCGTATTTTATCGAATTTTTATTGTTCTTGATATCTGAGGATTTTTCTCAATTTAGTATGTGATAAATATCATCGCGGCGCAGCCAACCGCTAGAAATTCCAGAGATTTGGACCACCGGAATGATGCCTCAGCAGTCAAAAAAGGTCAAAATAGGCGATTTCGGTTTCTAGTGTCGATACATCTTTACGGTCATTTTAAAAAATTGTCTTTTAAGGATAATGTGTATAGTACCAGTACCTATCACATACGGAAGAGGCGATAAAATCTCTTTGCATTTGCAATTTCAAAATTAATTAAAACCAATATTAAATTCCGAAAATGGTTTTTTTGCTAAAACTTTTTTTTTTTTAATCGGATCAAAATGGGAGTAAGGCACAGAGTCCGGGGTGGTAATGGGCGTATTGTGTCCAAATTTCATGGTTTTCGGACAATCGGTGCCGGTGTCACGGCGAAATTCCACTTTTTTCCCCTCATGGAAGCCGTAAATTGACTTGAAGCCAGGGTCCTTGAAGTTGTACAGCTGCACCCGGTGACCGATATTTATTTAACGGGGAATAAGTGATAATTCATATTATAGCAGTAAATAATTAAAATATTTCATAGGGATTATAATAATATCTATATCTTGTCTGGGTACAGGGTTAAAACCAATATTAAATTCCGAAAATCGTTTTTTTGCTAAAACTCTTTTTTTTTAATGGGATCAAAATGGGGGTAAGGCACAGAGTCCGGGGTGGTAATGGACGTATTGTGTCCAAATTTCATGGTTTTCGGACAATCGGTGCCGGTGTCACGGCGAAATTCCACTTTTTTCCCCTCATGGAAGCCGTAAATTGACTTAGAAAAAAAAAACGACGAAAGGCAGGTGACAAGAACTTTTTTCCCCTCATGGAAGCCGTAAATTGACGCAAGGAGTAGGGTCGCCTGTCCAACCTTGTGGGTTTTCTCCGGGTCCTCCGGTTTCCTCCCACTGCTAAAGACCCCTACGCGCAAGCGAATTATTTAAATAAAATTAAACCATATGTTGGTCCCGAAATGACCTAGTTTGTGTCGAGTGGACGTTAAACCCCATTTCTCTCTCTCTCTCTCTCTCTCTCCGTAAATTGACTTGAGGCCAGTGTCCTTTAAGTTGTACAGCGGCACCAGGTGACCGATATTTATTTAACGGGGAATAAGTGATAATTCATATAATAGCAGTAAATAATTAAAATATATCATAGGGATTATAATAATATATCATGTCTGGGTATTACAGGGTTAAAACCAATATTAAATTCCGAAAATCGTTTTTTTGCTAAAACTCTTTTTTTTTAATGGGATCAAAATGGGGGTAAAGCACAGAGTCCGGGGTGGTAATGGGCGTATTGTGTCCAAATTTCATGGTTTTCGGACAATCGGTGCCGGTGTCACGGCGAAATTCCACTTTTTTCCCCTCATGGAAGCCGTAAATTGACTTAGAAAAAAAAAACGACGAAAGGCAGGTGACAAGAACAAACGACTTGAACGAATGCAGGTATCACCTTGAAATTTTCAGGGTACCTAGGTACCAACGTGAAAAGTTGCTCGCCGGAATTTAGTACTCATGGTACCTTTGGTTCCAGCGTAGCGCATGCGCGAAGTCAAATCCAGCTAAACTCGAAAACAACCTTGTCGGCACGGAAAACATCAAAGGAGAAATTCGAATAAAAAATGATACAATGATTTCACACAACAGGCCAGCTATTAGCCTCTCGATTGACAAGAGTTTCATCGCCCTCCATTCATTATAACCAATGTCATCGTGCCCTAAAGAATCAACAAATCAGCTTGCTTATCTCTGCTTACCCTAGGCAAAAAATGCTCATCTTTGAACTCAATCATGACATTGACCTAGTGAACGCCTACACCAAGTTTGAACATTCTAGCTTAATTAGAAGGAGAGTTCTTGTGTTCCAAAGTCCCGGCCCTTCAAATTGCTTCTATTTTTCATTTTCAATTCAAAATGGTGACCATCACGTGACCGAAATCAAAATTCTGATCCGATAGATTTTTAGGTATTCCTTCTAGGATTCCGAAAATATGACGCCCGAGTCTGTAAGTAAAATAGCAAAAAAGCCTTTTTGATTTTTCACGTTTAAAGATGGTGGCACTTCCGGTTCGATCAACAAACTCCATATTTTGTGTACGAATCAGTAATTACTTGTCTAGTATCGAATTTTTTTTTTAGGTCAATCTGACCTATATTTCGACGATTTTTTTGAAAACTTTGATCCTTAATTTCACCAAGGGGAGATAATTTAGAAAATTTCCAAGGACATCATTGAAGTCGCATTGGCAAGATCTACTAACATTCTAAATTTCACGAAAATCGCACAACTATTAAAGAAGTTGTCAAATTGGTAATAACTTCCGGTTCGAAATGACAGCGACGAATTTTCGAAATGCCAAAATCCGAAATTGCAGATTTGAAGTAAATGTTTCAAGATACTCAAAGAAAAAAGAATTAGTAAAATAGGTCAAATAGTCACAGAGTTACAGCATTGTAGGTCAAATGCATTCCTTCGTAAAATTCGGTGATTTCGGATTCGTAAAACGTTTTGAAAATATATTTAATCAACAGCCACCACCCATTTTTGGGGGGATAGGTAAAAGTTTCAGAACGATCCTATGGTTAGATTCTGAGAAATCCGATTTGTGGACAAAACACAAAAAAAAAATAACAATAATAATCTTAACAGAAACAATAAGCTTTCATATGTAATATGAAAGCTTAATAATCTTAACAGAAACAATAAGCTTTCATATGAAATATGAAAGGTTGATAATAATCTTAACAGAAACAATAAGCTTTCATATGAAATATGAAAGCTTAATAACCTTAACAGAAACAATAAGCTTTCATATGAAATATGAAAGCTTAATAATCTTAGTAATAACAATAGTCTTTCACCGAAGGTGAAAGCCTAATAATATTAATCTTAGTAATAACAATAACTAGACTTGCTTGCAAGACTGAAGGCTTTCACCGTGCCAAGGCGTCACACGATCGACAGATGCATGACAAAAGACTATCCTCACCACTCCCCCACCCCCTACCCAAAAAAAACCCAAATACACTAGCATAATTCAGATATTGACACGTTCTTTGCATGCGCATTGCGATAGAGAAGGGAATTGAAAAATAGAGTTGAACAATTCACATCATGATAATCCTAGATCGGTAGAATCGAACAGTCGCCGCCAATCCAAATATGTAATCGAAAACTCAAAATTACAAGAAATAACAATTTTAGTAAATTTTCAAATTTTGAAGAAAAAATGAGAACGACATGGTATTTCAATTCGGCCGTTATCGCATCCACAATATCCCCAGCTGTACAAAAATATAACTTTTTCGAAAATCGGTTGTGAATTCACATAATTAGGGCCGGTTTTCAATTTTCGTGCACGTTAAAGATTTACAGACTTCCGGTCTGTCCACAACTTTCGCAATAGTTATAAGTAATTATTGTTAAAAACAAGGGAAAAATCAATATTCAGAACACTATCTGTTAGTTTCAGAGATCTACACGAATTGTAAATGGAATAAAACAAAAAACAAAAACAATTTTCCGAATGGGACAAAAACAATCTTTTAAGCCTCAGATAACAACTAAAACCCGACTTTTTTTTTTTTTTTTTTTTTTTTTTTTTTTTAATAAAGAATTTATTCACTCAATAAAAATATTATACATCATATCAAAAATCCCATCATCTATGTACAAACAGTGTAAAAATGTACAAAGATAAAAATTATAAAATTGATGATGGGGAGTGAATAATGTTAAAATATTGTCATTATTTACTTTAAATTGCAATTAGAAAAATAAACAAAGTACAAATTAACTGTTAACAAAAATATTACCAAAAACGTATATACACCAAATAATATAAAACAATAAACATATTTACAAGCATAATACACATAAACACATGTACAATATTATAATACACAACAAACTATAGCTAATACAACAGAATAATCACAATGTGAAGTGAAAAGAATCTAAATTAAAAAGTCGAGAAATTTTCATAATTCAAAAACTAAAAGACAACTTACCATTTTTATCTAACAAACAAAATAAACCGGGATCAAGCCAATATTTATGAAATTTGCTAGGGGTAAATCTAAATTTATCAACAGTTATTCTAAATCTTAATTTCTCTAAGAAATCACAAATAATAGTTTCCGTAGATACAGACTTCTGTTTAAATTTACAATCCTGACGATTACGCCATATAACAGCCTTCGCTAAATTAACAATATACAAAATAACATCAAAAATAAATTTGTTCATTTTAGGAAAAGTTAAAAACCGAATCAATTCAAAAGTTAATGCAATAGAGCCTAAAGATAAACTGCCAATCCAATTATGAATAATTACCCATATAGGGGAGACAACTCCACATGTATAAAATAAATGTTCCAGTGTTTCAATATTATTACAAAAAGTACATTTTTTTTCTAAAGAATGCTTACGTGTAAAAAGTGTCCACATGCAAGGAACAATATCATGCGCGAAACGCCAAGCAAAACTTCTTACATGAGGATCAACAAAATTACAATGAACATTAGAAAATACAGTTTGAAAATTAATCTGAGGCATAATCTTAACTATAAAATTTTGTTTAACTATAGGTTTCAACAATAAATAATAAAATTCTTTAGATGAAGTATGATCATGCCAATTAAAATCCGGATACAGCTTAATGAAATTCTCTAAAATTACCTTACAATTCTTATAGAAACTTGGTACAGAATCACCATGTGGCATATTATTTGTAAATAAGGAAGAGTCAATTTTTTTGAGAGTAAACCCTAGCCAATAAAAAACAAAATACTTAAAATTAGAATTACAACCATTAACAATATTATGTATATGTTTAAGTCTAAGAGATTGAAATTTTAATAAAATATGCACAACTGACAAACCCCCTTCCCGCTTACTACCGTATAAAACCAGACGTTTAAGACATTCAAAACGTTTAGTGCCCCATATAAATTTGAACATTATTGAATTAAATTTTTGAATTAATATATTCGGAACGTCGATTATACTTCCAACATGCCAAAGTTTTGATAAACCAACTGCTTTTATAATATTAGCACGACCAAATATGCTCATATCTCTATCACCATAATCAAAAGTAACATATATAAAAGAATTCAAAATCTTATTAAAATTATCATCTACAGTAATGGATTTCCCAAATTTAACTCCCAAAACTTTCTGAGAATCTACCCAGGATACACCATAGGCCTGATCCGAAATATTAAAATTACCAAAAGTTAAAACCTTCGTCTTACTTTTATTTAAACGGGCCCCCGAACCTCGACCGTATTGTTCATAAACATCTAAAACCCGCTGGACACTCAGTGCTGTTGTGCAAATACCGGTGACGTCATCTGCATAAGCAGTGACACGAGCCTCGCCGTTATTACCGGGAAGGGAAATACCTTTAATAAATGGATCAGACCTAAGGCGAACCAAAAAAGGTTCTAAAGCTAAAACATATAATAATGGTGATAACGGACAACCCTGTCTAACAGAACGTGTCACTTTAAAAGATTTAGATATAAAACCATTAACGAGGACTGAGCTGGATACATCTGTATATAAAAGTTTCACCCACTTAATAAAAGATTCACCAAAATTATATCGTTTTAAACACGCGAAAAGGAAATCGTGATCTACTCGGTCAAATGCTTTTGCCGAATCTAGATTAACAAATGCGACTTTCAAGTGTTTTTGTTGACAGTAGTCAATTACGTTCCGTATCAAGTGAAGATTAGCAGAGATTTGGCGGCCAGGAACAGAACAAGTTTGATCAAAATGTACGATTTCCCCGATAACACAGCTCAATCTTCGTTGAATAATTTTTGAAAGAATCTTAAAATCTACATTAAGTAAAGATATTGGTCTCCAACATTTTATATCATAATCATGATTTCTGTCTTTACATAATAAAGTGATAACACTAAGTTTTTGAGATTCACAAAGAGAAAAATTATCATAACAAGAATTATAAAGTTCTAATAAAATAGGACCAAAAATATCAAAAAATTTAGCAAAGAACTCCCGACTTAGACCATCAAGACCAGGACTACGATCATGTTTAAAATTATTAAGACTAGTTCTTATTTCTTCCAGAGTTATATACCCATCACAGAGCTCGCTTTCCTCATCATCAAGTGTCGGTAAATCGTGTAAAAAATCGTTCATTATATCATGGTCAATAGGCTCTTTAGTGAATAAATTTGAATAAAAGTCACTGGCTATGCGAATTAGATTCTCAGAATCAGTAAAAGTTTTATTACAAGAAGGATCATTTAATTTAGAAATATATTTATCTTTGGCGCGTTTACTTTCTTTATTTAAAAAATATTTTGACGGTGTTTCGTTGTTATCTAAGTATCGGGCCTTGGCTCTAATAATATGACCTCTATCTTTAATTAAGTTAAAAGTTAACAATTCTTTCTTAACAGCCTTAATTTGATCAATATATGCACCAGGATCGGACGATTCAGCGGAAATTAACTGATAAAAACGTTTTTCTAATTCTCTACGTAAAATACAATTATTCTTATTTTTATTTCTACAAAACGACACAATAAAATTCTTTATATCTATTTTACATTGTTCCCACCATGATGTAGAAATTACCTCATCAGTATCAAAATATATCTCCCAAAACAATCTAAATTCAAGAATAAAATTATCATCATCAAGTATTGAATTATTCAACTTCCAAAAACCTGGCCCAATAGTAACAGAAGAATTTAAATTAATATTGATTAAAACGAAATCATGATCAGAAGCTGAACAAGGCAATACTTGATGATGATTAACAAACTGTAAATATCTCTGAGAAATATAAAATCTATCTATTCGTGATGAAACCCGCGCCACGTAGAAATGACCCCCGTAGGGTTTAACGACCTGAAAACATCAACTAAATTAAGATCAGCTACAAGATTTCTCAACTGCACATGGCCTTGCAATACAGCAAAAGGGTTTCCCCCTATTTTATCCTTCTCAAGATCTAAAACACAATTAAAATCACCCCCCAAAATTAGAACATGTGATGTAATACAAAATTTATGGATATACGTAAAAAATTCCCGTCTGTCGGTACTATCAACTGGAGCATACACATTTAGAAATCTAAAAAATATATTATTAATGGATGCATCTAGAAAATCATACGACCAGAAAAATCAAAATCAAATTTAATAATGTTAAAATTAATTCTATTAGATAAAAGTATCCCCACGCCCTTTTCTCTATTTGCCCCGAAACTCCAAAAGGCCTTAAAGTCACCAAAAGATTCTAACATTTTGCCGTCTGCTACAGACTGAATGTGTGTTTCTTGTAAGAATACAACATCAGCTTTATGCGAATTAATATCGTTCATTACAAGTCTTTTACGTTTATAAGCAGCTAAACCATTAACATTAATAGTGATAATATTTAAAGTTGGAATTGACATTTTATTGTAGATGGGGAAATAACAGCAATGATAGAAATTGAAACAATAATAAGATAATTCAATAAAATACATATAAAAATATTTAATTGGCAAAAACCCATTATGAATACTAGATAGACAAAAACGTACAGGCTTACAGTGATTACGTTTTTACCTGTTAACACACATGAACAGTGGTGAGTAAAGGCTACAGTGACTGGTGTGTGTATAAAACCATACTCTGTACAAACATCGCAGCAGACGACAGAAAACAACATCACACTATATACACTTTCTAAACAGTTTAAAGTGGCGGTTCTACAACCTGCAAAATAAAAAACTTGTTGAAACAACACATCATTTATATATTTACACATGTTAAAGTTTATTTTTCTTTTTGTCCTTAACAATGGTAAAGCCTTCATCATCTTGCATATGCGGTTTATTACGAGAGTCAAAATTTGTTAGTCTCAATCCGGGATGCCAAGGGGCGATCGGGGATAAAAGAGGACTACTACTCCCTGTCACACAAATCTCTTCCTCCATAACGTTATTGGTATTACTCTCGCGATCATCCATTTCTTCAATCATATTACCTTCCATTCCATCTACCTGTTTATCACCATCTTCGCTGTTCTGATCAATTTCCCTTTCATCCTCACTACCATCCTTTTCACCTTCTTTCAATACCTCGACCGCAGGCACCTGCTCAGCTGAAATTGCGCTAGGACGTGGGGGCGATACTGCCTCAGCAACATGACCAATACAGTTACATTTCAAACATAGTGGCAGCCTGCCTGGAGCAGTTACGAGCATACGCAGATTACTTTTCTCAACCCGTATCATGTGCGGAATAGGGGTCTTTAAAAAATCAGAAACTACTAAAGTTATTGCTCGCATTCCTGTACCAAGCTGTACCCCCTCGTAAGACGATCTCTCTTCGTAAACCCGGGTCACCTCGCCAAATCTTTCAAAAATCTTCCTTAAAAATCTATCCTTAACGTATCTGGGCACCCAGTGTACTCGTAGGTTCACCACCGACTTGGTTGCGTCACAAAAATAATATCTTATGCCATTGTACGTACCGCTACCTATGTCAATTAGTGCTTCAACCATTTTACTAGATTTAAGAGTAACGTACCATTCTTCAGACTTGTCCCTTTTACTAATCGCTTCAACAGCCTTGGATGAATCTAAAGCTAAACATATCATCTTGAAAATCGTTGGCCTATAAACCATTACCTTCTTGTCTAAGGTCACTTTAACTGTCCTGGAAACGACATCGTCATCAATATCATCATCTTCAAAATCAACATCAATCACGTGATCAGACATTATAAACCACCGTGGTATACACACTCACCGCACTGAATCTAACTCTGCGGGGGAAATCTGCACTCGAAAAAACTCACTTTCTTATAAATAAATGCAGCACGGAGCTTTATTTTAAATGGTATAAAGAGATGACGTCATGTACACAAAAAAAATGGGATATTAATCTTTGGAGCAACTGTTATTTACTAATATGAACTATTTTCACCCTAGAAGCACAAGTGCCAGATATTGGTTAACAGTAGAACACCCTTAGTTCAAATATTGCCACTTTGAAAAATAATTCTCTATATTATACGTATGCAGAACGTTCCGATTATGACCCTTTCGGACTTTTGTCGATATACAGTGCCATTTGTTTGGCCACTCTTGATACTTTTGACCGTTGTACGGTGGTTTCATACGGGAGGGGGGGGGGGGTAACACGCGCGTGCGCTGTATCATACGGTCTGTCATTGAGTCAACTGGCGGGGTTTCGATTCCCCGGTTGTACGTGACAACGAGTAGGGTCGCCTGTCCAACCTCGTGGGTTTTCTCCGGGTCCTCCGGTTTCCTCCCACTGCTAAAGACCCCTACGCGCAAGCGAATTATTGAAATAAAAAAATAAACCATATGTTAGTCCCGAAATGACCTAGTTTGTGTCGAGTGGACGTTAAACCCCATTTCTCTCTCTCTCTCTCTCTTTTCATACACATATATATCAATTAGGCTATCTACAGAAGGAGTTCCCCAGAAAATATTGTATTGCCTTTTTGAAAAAAAAAGACCTCTAAAAATGCTCGTACAGCGGCGCTAGTCTTCTTTTATATAGAATTCCAACCGCCAAGGGATCTTTTATGGTCACACCAATGTGTACACGGTACTTCGGAATCGCGTTCATGTCAGCTACTCAAAAATGTAACTGGTTCAAAAATTGATTGAATATCGACAATTTTCAGTTTCGTGCACGTTAAAGATTTGACGTCACTAACATGCAAAAGTTTACTATCAATTACAGACAGAGTCCATGGTCAAACAACTGAAGCAGTCAAGAGCCAGGATGTTCGCGACTACTTTTTTTTAAAATTTACTGATACTATCATATTTCATTATTTGTTAGCGTAGGACATTGTCATATATATATATACTATTCAAAAAAAGTAGGGGATATTTGATTTTTAAGTGTTATTAAAGTCACCTAATGAAACTGACGAAGAAACAAATGACAAAATGAGATGAAGTTCACATTCATCGATTTATTCCAAATGATCGTTAGACTAAGTAAGGCACAGACTGACCATTATAATGGTAAAATGATACCCGGGGTCAAACAGCAAAGTTACCACAGCATCACAACCAAGTCAGTAACGGGTAAATCCTCCTCTGTTTGCCAAACAAGCATTGATCCGACGTGGCATACTCCTAATGAGACGTCTAAGGTCATTTTGGTCCAGATTGTCCCATTCCTGTTGCAACGCAGCAGCAAGTTCTTGGACATTGGCAGGACGTTGTTGACGTTGACGTAACCTCTGTCCAAGCATGTCCCAGACATGCTCGATGGGGGAGAGGTCGGGACTCAGTGCTGGCCAAGGTAATGTGGTGATGTTCTGTTGTTGGAGGTAACCTGTAACGATCCTGGCCCTGTGACATCTTGCGTTGTCATCCTGGAAGATGAAACGGCGGTCATGACGTCGTGCGAACGGCACAACATGGACTGCCAAGATGTTGTCCCGGTAGTACTGGCCTGTAACACGCCCTGCAACAACATGTAAAGCCGTTCTTCCAGCAACAGTGATGCCTCCCCACACCATAACAGAACCACCCCCAAATCGATCATGTCTGATGACGTTAACGTCTTGGAAGCGCTCGTTTCGACGACGCCACACCCTCCTACGTCTGTCCAAAAAATCAACAGTGAACCTTGACTCATCTGAAAACATCACATTGCTCCAGCGTCGATTATCCCAGTGTTGACGATCCCTACACCAACGACGTCTTGCCTGAATGTGATGATCTCTCAAACAAGGGATCACGCGAGGACGTCGGGCGCGAAGGTGACCCCTATGCAGTCGATTCCGAATCGTCTGGCCACTCACTCTCACACCAGTGTCTGTTTGAAGACGAGCGCTGATCTGATTTGCTGTGATGACACGATTTCTCAAGGCCAAGGTACGGATAAATCGATCCTGGGCTTGAGTTGTCGCCCTTGGTCGACCTGAGCGTGGTCTGTCCTGTACAGATTGTGTATCACGGTATCTGGACCATAGCCTGCTTATGACAGACTGAGAAACATTTATCGTCCGCGCCACAACCGCCTGTGTTGTGCCGATCTGTAGCATGCCAAGGGCACGTAACCTTTCATTTTGGGTAAGCCGACGCATATCAAAATTTGTTTTCTGGTCACTAAAACAATTAAACTGATGTTTCCACCCTGGAATTCAATGCCACAATGACTGTAACATTAAAAGTCAGAGTCGTGCAAATCTTGGGTTGGACCCCCATGATGATCCCAAGCATCACCTGCATCCAATGCGGTAGCTATTGGTGCGTTTGGGCGTCACATGTAACTGGAAATGTTTCTTCTGTTAGGTTCTATAGTGACTTTTTTCGTAGTCATTTGCATATTTTAGTATTATGCCCCCAAAATCAAATATCCCCTACTTTTTTTGAATAGTATATGTCTTATCATATCATATATACTATTCAAAAAAAGTAGGGGATATTTGATTTTGGGGGCATAATACTAAAATATGCAAATGACTACGAAGAAGTCACTATAGAACCTAACAGAAGAAACATTTCCAGTTACATGTGACGCCCAAACGCACCAATAGCTACCGCATGGAATGCAGGTGATGCTTGGGATCATCATGGGGGTCCAACCCAAGATTTGCACGACTCTGACTTTGAATGTTACAGTCATTGTGGCATTGAATTCCAGGGTGGAAACATCAGTTTAATTGTTTTAGTGACCAGAAAACAAATTTTGATATGCGTCGGCTTACCCAAAATGAAAGGTTACGTGCCCTTGGCATGCTACAGATCGGCACAACACAGGCGGTTGTGGCGCGGACGATGAATGTTTCTCAGTCTGTCATAAGCAGGCTATGGTCCAGATACCGTGATACACAATCTGTACAGGACAGACCACGCTCAGGTCGACCAAGGGCGACAACTCAAGCCCAGGATCGATTTATCCGTACCTTGGCCTTGAGAAATCGTGTCATCACAGCAAATCAGATCAGCGCTCGTCTTCAAACAGACACTGGTGTGAGAGTGAGTGGCCAGACGATTCGGAATCGACTGCATAGGGGTCACCTTCGCGCCCGACGTCCTCGCGTGATCCCTTGTTTGAGAGATCATCACATTCAGGCAAGACGTCGTTGGTGTAGGGATCGTCAACACTGGGATAATCGACGCTGGAGCAATTTGATGTTTTCAGATGAGTCAAGGTTCACTGTTGAATTTTTGGAGAGACGTAGGAGGGTGTGGCGTCGTCGAAACGAGCGCTTCCAAGACGTTAACGTCATCAGACATGATCGATTTGGGGGTGGTTCTGTTATGGTGTGGGGAGGCATCACTGTTGCTGGAAGAACGGCTTTACATGTTGTTGCAGGGCGTGTTACAGGCCAGTACTACCGGGACAACATCTTGGCAGTCCATGTTGTGCCATTGGCACGACGTCATGGCCGCCGTTTCATCTTCCAGGATGACAACGCAAGATGTCACAGGGCCAGGATCGTTACAGGTTACCTCCAACAACAGAACATCACCACATTACCTTGGCCAGCACTGAGTCCCGACCTCTCCCCCATCGAGCATGTCTGGGACATGCTTGGACAGAGGTTACGTCAACGTCAACAACGTCCTGCCAATGTCCAAGAACTTGCTGCTGCGTTGCAACAGGAATGGGACAATCTGGACCAAAATGACCATAGACGTCTCATTAGGAGTATGCCACGTCGGATCAATGCTTGTTTGGCAAACAGAGGAGGATTTACCCGTTACTGACTTGGTTGTGATGCTGTGGTAACTTTGCTGTTTGACCCCGGGTATCATTTTACCCTTATAATGGTCAGTCTGTGCCTTACTTAGTCTAACGATCATTTGGAATAAATCGACGAATGTGAACTTCATTTCATTTTGTCATTTGTTTCTTCGTCAGTTTCATTAGGTGACTTTAATAACACTTAAAAATCAAATATCCCCTACTTTTTTTGAATAGTATATATCTCTTATATAGGTACATAATGCTGGCTGGAAATTACACGGTAGGCTAGCCTTTAGGACTCTATGCTAATCTCCAGTAGGAATAAATGTTTCTTACATAGATATATTATGCTGGCTGGAATTTGCACGGTAGGCTAGCCTTTGGGACTGCGCTGTATCATACAGTCTGTCATTGAGTCAACTGGGGGGGTTTCGATTATCCGGTTGTACGTGACAAGGAGTACGGTCGCCTGTTCAACGTCGTGGGTTTTCTCCGGGTCCTCCCACTGCTAAAGACCCCTACGCGCAAGCGAATTATTGAAATAAAAAAAAATAAACCAAATGTTAGTCCCGAAATGATCTTTAAACATGCTCGTACAGCGGCGCTAGTCTTCTTTTATATAGAATTCCAACCGCCAAGGGATCCTTTACGGTCACACCAATGTGTACATGGGACTTCGGAATCGCGTTCATGTCAGCTACTCAAATATGTAACTGGTTCAAAAATTGATTGAATATTCAATGAAATATCGCCAATTTTCTGTTTTCGTGCACGTTAAAGATTTGACGTCATTAATAAAAATATATAATATTAATTGCAGATAGAGTCCATGCTCAAACAACGTCATGCCTTTTATCATAGGTGCAAAGTACTGTACGATACAACTGCATCCGTTTAACAAATTTCTGTCCAGATGATTACCGGTATTATATAATTTTGACAAAGAAGCAACAATATTAATTCAAAGACTAATTATTACATACAGCAATCAACTATTTCTGTTACAGGGTCACTAAACCCATATTTTGGATGGAAGAAAACACTCATAGTTGAAATAATTTCAGTTCAAATATCATCACTGATAAAAGCACTCTTGAATAGACTCTATACGTTGCCAAAACGTACAGATTGTATCCCCCCTTATGTTTGGCTTAACAATGAAAGGTGCCGTGTTCAATTTTCGATCCCTTTGTTCTGCTACTCCTGAAATTTGGAACTGTTGTACAATGGTTTTATATATAACACTACTGATAGGCCTCTCTGTAGAAGAAGTCCCCAAAAAATATTATGTTGACTTTTCGAGAAATAGACCTCTAAAAATGCTCTAAATCGTAAAAATACGACGTTTTCAATTTTCGATCTCTTTTTTCGGCTACCCCTGACATTTCAAAAAATGATACAGTGGTTTCACATAACAGAGTACCCATTAGTCTCTCGATTGAGAAAGTTTTTAAAAAATCGTTGGGGGACTTTCCGAGAAACATGCGTTTAAAGTTGCTCGAAATCGCAAAATACCTTACTTTTCAAAGTCACATAACTTTTTTATTTTTTGATAGAAACTTGTCGCTGAGGTGCCATCTGATAGACAATTCAATTGGCTATTAAACGATATAACACTTTAACTAAACGACAAGAACACAGTTGATACATCGCATTTTCCGCACAGGCACCCATTTTTCAGATTTTTTGAATCAGATTGACCTTAGCTGTTCGAATATTTAGGTTAAATTTGTAAATTTTGAAAATTAAAGGCATAAATTGTCCTGCAAACAACTTTGTCGGCACGTAAAAGGTCACAGGCGAAATACGAAATTTTGAAAATTTTCAAACACCAAAATATCGATCTTGATCTCGAGCTATCCTGAAATGCATTAATTTCAGAAATAAGAGACGCATTGAACATATTACGGCCTATTGTGTTTATTTTCACGTCTTTTCAAGTGGATTTTTCAATGTTCTTCATATTCAATTCCAAATGGAGACCATCAGTTGATAGAAAATCTTCTCTTTTTTTTGCTAAAACTCTTTTTTTTAATCGGATCAAAATGGGAGTAAGGCACAAAGTCCGGGGTGGTAAAGAGCGTATTGTGTCAGAATTTCATGGTTTTCGGACAATCGGTGCCGGTGTCGTGGCGAAATTCCACTTTTTTCGAACTTACTCAAGCCGTAAATGGCGGAAAAAGCCGAACGACAGGAACCGTGTGAAAAACAAACGACCTGAACGAATTCAGGTATCGCCTTGAATTTTTCAGGGCACCTAGGTACCAGCGTGAAAAGTTCCTCGCCGGAATTTGGTAGTCATCGTACCTTTGGTTCCAGCGTGGCGCATGCGCAAAGTCAAAAGAAATTACGGTCGATTTGGGGATTTTGTTTATATTTTGGTATGGTATGTGGTTTGGTATGGTAAGTGGTTTGGTATGTGACGGTGGATCGGGGACCCGGATTGATCTATTATAATAAGCGTTGAAGAATGAGCAAATTTTCGCTACCGGGGTTATTGTTCTTGATATCTGAGCATTTTCTCCTTTTAATATGTGATAAATATCATCACGGCGCAGCCAACCGCTAGACATTCAAGAGATTTGGACCACCGGAAGGATGCCTCAGCAGTCAAAAAAGGTCAAAATAGGCGATTTCGGTTTCTAGTGTCGATACATCGTTGCGGTCATTTTAAAAAATTGTCTTTTAAGGATAATGTGTATAGTACTAATACCTATCACATACGGAAGAGGCGATAAAATCTCTTTCCATTTGCAATTTCAAAATTAATTAAAACCAATATTAAATTCCGAAAATCGTTTTTTTGCTAAAACTCTTTTTTTTTTAATGGGATCAAAATGGGTGTAAAGCACAGGGTCCGGGGTGGTAATGGGCGTATTGTGTCCAAATTTCATGGTTTTCGGACAATCGGTGCCGTTGTCGCGGCGAAATTCCACTTTTTTCCCCTTATGGAAGCCGTAAATTGACTTAGAAAAACGGCAGGTGACCCTGTGCCGTGCCAAGAACAAACGACTTGAACGAATGCAGGTATCACCTTGAAATTTTCAGGGTACCTAATGACCAACGTGAAAAGTTCCTCGTCGGAATTTGGTACTTATGGTACATTTGGTTCCAGCGTAGCGCATGTGCGAAGTCAAAACCAGCTAAACTCGAAAACAACCTTGTCGGCACGGAAAAAATCAAATGCGAAATTCGAATTTTCGAAATATTCAAATACGAAACATTCGACCATGAACCATGCTATCCTGAAATGTATTAATTTCGGTAATAGGAGACAGATTCTTTAAGCCACGGCCAATTGTGTATGTTTTCAAGCCCATTAATGTGGATATTTCACTATTTTTCATATTCAATTCAAAATTGTGACCATCATTTGGCATTCCTTTAAGGATTCAGAAAATGTAACTCCCATGTCTGTAAGTAAAATATCGCAAAAGCAAAGTAATTTTTCACGTTTCAAGATGGTGGCACTTCCGGAATGGGCTACAAACTCCATTTTCTGTGAACGAATCAGAAGTGTCGTAGCTAGTACAGAAAAAACATTTCAAGGCAATCTGAACATCTGAATCTGCAGATTTGAAGTAATTGCCCCAAGGTACTCAAAGAAAAAAGATTTAGTAAAATAGGTCAAAGAGTCACAAAGTTACATCATTGTAGGTCAAATGCATTCGTTCGTAAAATTCGGTGATTTCGGATTCGTAAAACGTTTTGAAAATATATTTAATCAACAGCCACTACCCATTTTTGGGGGGATAGGTAAAAGTTTCAGAAAGATCCGATGGTTAGATTCTGAGAAATCCGATTTGTGGACAAAACACACACAAAAAAAAATAATAATAATAATATTAATCTTAACAGAAACAATAAGCTTTCATATGAAATATGAAATTTAATAACAATCTTAACAGAAACAATAAGCTTTCATATGAAATATGAAAGCTTAATAATTTTAGTAATCTCAATAGGCTTTCAGACGAAAGTCTGAAAGCCTAATAATTTTAACAAAAACAATAGTGTTTCACACAAACTACGCAGTGTGAAACCCTAATAATCATTTTAGCAAAAACAATAGTGTTTCACACAAGCTACGCAGTGTGAAACCCTAATGAACATATTCATATTGTGCACGCAATCGCCAAATGACCATGCATGTAACATGGTCACCGCCAACTGGGGCAGGGCACAATATGCTGTGACCACCTAGCCTCACACAATGACAAGTATCATTGACAGTAGTCACATTAACATTGCTACACACACATTAACATTATTACAATCACCATTTCAAGCACAATCATTTCCATCAACAATAATACTATCACCATTATCATCTATATTTCAATAACCAATATCATCAATATTTCAATCACCATTATCATCAATATTTCAATCACTATTATCATCAATATTTCAAACACCATTATCATTAAAATTTCAAAAATATTTCAGACACCATTATCATCAATATTACCATCACCATTATCAATATTTTAATCATCGTTGTCAATATTTCAATCATTATTTCAACATTACCCTTATTTCAAGCCTCATTATTTCAAGAATCATTAACAGGTTTTAAAACCCTTGAGCATTATTGCAGGGAATATTATCTCTACCTAACAGTTGAAAACAATCATTTAGATTAGGGGGATAAAAATATTCCCACTCATTTCGAACAAAATATTCCACTGCTCCTTGAATGGTATTCAAAAATATAGAATAACCATTCTTAGTTAAATGCCCCCCATCCGGCTGAAAAAAACTCAAGACTATGTTGTGTAATATCAGGATAAGTAATATACTTACCGCCATTCAATATTATTTGCTTTGAAGCAAAACTGTTGATTCTCTTCCTGGCTTTATCCATAGCTAAATTATTAGTATAATATCTCCAGCAAGTCCTAGGGAGAATCTGAGACCACAACAAAACCGAAAATGGAAATTCCTCCTTAATGTATCTAATGATGTCCAAAATAGCATATCTCACCTCGTGTATGTGATTAAAGCCCAAATTATTTCCTCCACAATGAAAGATAATAAAATCCGGACAAAATGCATACTTGCCTAAAATTGATTTTATAGATTCTAACCGAAGGCCTGAGTGACCTTCCCGGTATACCCAAAAACCCAACCTTCTTAAGTTAAGACTTGGTCCACCAGGTCTTCCCTTTGATATTTTATACGCTCCGAGGATAGTCGTCGTCAGTGTCTTCGTCATTAGCCATAATACAATCATCGGAGAGTTCCTGGTTAGATTCCTGCTCCGACACGGCACTGTGATAATCTTCTTCCGGATCTATAATAACTCTCCTACGATACTCTCTAAGACGATCTATATGCACCACTTGTCGTCGATCAGATTCTTCGTCCAAAATCTCGTAAGTTATGTCCGAGATTTTCTTCATGACACGGTACGGACCACTCCAGTGTTTCTGTAACTTGTTCGGTCTCCCTTTCCTCTTCACAGGTGAATACAACCATACAAGTGAATCTTCATATAAAGGCTCTCGTCAATGCTTTGGATCGTAATAATTTTTCTGTCTTCGTAATTGTCCGCTTAGGTATCGCCTCGTAAATGAATGTACCTCTTCCATCGTTTGGCGAAGAGCTCGGCTCCAATACTGGGTCTCTTTGTAGACTTCGTCAGGTCGCAAACCAAACTGGAGATCGACAGGTGTATTTACTTCTCGTCCAAGCATCAGAAAATTCGGGGTACTATTCGTAGATTGGTGTACCGTGGAACGAGAAGCAAACATCACGTGGGGTAACACGTCGTCCCAGTTATCTCCTTTCTCTTGTACATACGATGACAGCATCGACTTCAGAGTTCTGTTCATTCGCTCAACTTGACCATTCGATTGCGGGCGATAGGGTGTCGTTCTGGTTTTGTTAATGCCTAACAATCTGCACATCTCCTGGAAAAGTTCACTCTCGAACTGTCTCCCTTGATCCAAATGAAGTTGGCGGGGGAGTCCAAACCTCAGGAAGAAGTTCTCCACCAAAACCTTGGCAACCGTTATTGCTTCCATGTTTGGCATCGGGTAGGCCTCAGCATACTTAGTGAAGTAATCTGTAACGACCAAAATATAGCTATTTCCTTGAGTGGTAGCCGGCTCAATTCTTCCTACGATGTCAACAGCTACCCTCTCCATTGGTGCTCCTGCAGTGTATGCTTCTAAAGCAGCTTTTCGCTTCCTGAGCTTAATTGGAGAGCAAATGTGACACGTTTTATTCTGGCTATCGTCTCCGTTATACCCAAGTGAGCCGTCGTTGGAGGGTCATGTGAAAGAGCAATAATTTCACTTCTAGCAGCTAATGGTACAACGACTCGTTTTCGTAGGGGTCGAAATTCTTTTCTCTCTTCAAGACACAAGACACCATCTCGAATATGAAGTTGATTCCATTTAGACCAAAGCTTCTTCACCATTATGCTCTCTGGAGATATGGTTTTCCATTCTGGTTCAAGATCACCTTCCTTCCAACCAATCACCATTGAGATGTCTGGATCAGCTCTTTGTTGATCTTTCATCCTTGTATTTTCAACTTTTATCACGTTCACTGCTCCTGATGGTTTCGCTGATCCGTGAGTCTGTCCACATTGAACACAAGGTTTCCTGGATAGTGTGTCAGCGTTTCCGTGGACTCTTCTGGCTCTGTGAACAATATTAAAATTATAAGCCGCTAACACCTCTAGCCATCTGGCGAGTTGTCCTTCAGGGTTCGGGGTTCTTGAAGTGCAGGAGCCACCGTAGTGCCCCGTGGTCAGTCCTTATCTCAAATTTTCTTCCATACAAATACGGCTTGAAATATTTTACGAAATGTACTACAGCCAAGAGGTCCCTTCTGGTTACACAGTAGTTACGCTCTGCTTTACTTAAGCTCCGGCTCGCGTAGGCCACGACTATTTCTTTTCCATCAATAATCTGGGATAATACGGCTCCAATACCACACCCACTAGCATCAGTATCCAGTAGAAATGGAATGGTAAGATCTGGGTAAACTAACACAGGAGCGCTCGTGAGTCGACCCTTTAGCCATTCAAAGGCCTCTTCACATTCCGACGTCCACAAATATGCTCTTCCTTTCTCTGTCATTTTATGAAGAGGCGCCGCTATTTTGGAATATCCTTCAATAAAACGCCGATAGTAGCTGCAAATTCCCAAGAAACTCCTAAGCTGCGTCACATCGGCTGGAACTGGACATTCTCTAATTGATTTGACTTTATCTGGATCCGTTGATACTCCCTCTGGCGACACAATATGCCCCAGGAATTCTACCTTATGCTTCAAAAGGAAACACTTGGAGGGTTTCAGCTTCAAGCCAGCGGCTTCAATCTTACTAAACACTAGATCTAAGTGTTGTACATGCTCAGCAAACGTCTTTGAGAAAATAAAAACATGGTCTAGATACACTAAGCAGATGTCCCACTGGAGTCCGCCGAGTACTGACTCCATAAGTCTTTCGAAGGTACTTGGAGCGTTGCACAATCCGAATGGTATAACTCTGAACTGGAACAGACCGTGCATCGTTGTAAACGCTGTCTTAGGCTTATCCTCTGGTTCAGCTCAGCTCAGTAACCATATTTAGTTCTCTATAATCCACACAGAACCTAAGAGACCCATCCTTCTTCTTCACCAATACAATCTTGAGCATGTCTTGCAGTAGAGTTTCAATATCTTTTCGTTGATGGATAGGGACTCATCGCATCTTTTGTTTAATTGGTTTCGCGGAGCCTGTCTTTATCTCATGTCTCACTTTATTGGCTCGTTCCAAGTCATCAGATGAAGCAGCAAATAAGTCTGGTGGCGCGCCAAAAAAATTTCCAATATCCTGCACTTGCTCTGTCGTTAATCCTTCAACTGAACGGCTATATAAGTCTAGTAGATGCCTTGGGAGATCATTACGTTTCTGCTCGGCTCCGCCATTAACGACATCTTCAGGTCTCTCCACAATATCAACAGGGGCAAAACTTCCAACGGTCACATCTTTATGCAACTTCTTTGCACTATCTGAGGGATTCATGACTCTGATAGTAAATTCATGTCCGTCTTCCTTCGCCTCCACCAAAGTTGTAGCAGGTATTACATTATTTCTATTTACGAAATCTTCAACGGGCTCAATTATTCCAGGGGTAGACATAAAGAGCTTTGACTGGTTTCCCTTCAAATAAGCTTTGACCAATTGTTCATGCTTTGGGGGTACTGTAACTGTTTCAGCTAACTGGATCCTGCAAATACCAATAGATCCGTGCATCTGGGCTGGATGCTCTACATCTTCGACTGTCAATGATTTCCCAGTAATATCCAAAGTACATCTATGAGCTTGCATGAAATCAAGTCCAATGATACATTGGGATCCAATCTCGGCTACCACCGCTTCCTGTCTATATTCAGCTCCATCAAGATTAAAAATGAAAATGGACTTTCCATATGATTTCAGTGATTCACCATTGGCAGCTTTCAGGACGTGTCCAACTGGTGATAACTCTGGTCGATTCGAGATGCTCTCATACAATCTCAATGAAACGATTGTCAATGTTGCACCGGTATCCAGGAGACAATAAGCGAGATTACCGCAAACTTTGGCAGCTATATGAAGACCAGACTCGCTTGGTTCATGGAACACGGCTGAAGATATTAGGCTCTTTATCCTACGCTTCCTTGAAATTCCTCTAAATTCAGCTCTCGGGGTACCGCACTGACGAGCAATGTGTTCTTTTCCTCCACATCGAAATCATGCTCGCTGATTACCAAAACTTGCCCCGTCCCGTCTTGTTGCGTTAAATTGGTGTCTGCTTGCGTCTGTGTGACAATCTTTAGGTTCCGGCTTATCATTCAAAGTCTTCATTTGCTCTATAATACTCTTCAGCTCGCAAATCTCCTTTCGAAGTCTCTCAGTCTCTGGTTCAGTCTCAACAGCTCTTGCACGACTTGGTTGTTGAACTCGATTACTTGCATACATAAAAGCTTCAAATTCAACTGCAACCTGGATAGCTTGCTCTAAGTTCGATGGTCTTGATTGCTGAATTCTCCAGACCAATTCTCTATTCTCCTGTAGCGCATCAAAGAATGCATCTAGTGCAAGGACATCTTGGAGCTCTAAAGTAGCGGTAGGGTACGCTAGGCTCACTTTTCTTCTAACCGCCTGGCCCAGTTCTGGGAGGGTCTCTCCAATTTTTCTGCGCGTGGCTCTAAGCTCTGCTCTGTACATCTGTGTTTGGTTTGGGGGTAGAAATCTATTTCTGAGAGCTTCCACTAGTCTTTTATAATTTCTTCGCTCTTCTGTCGGCATCGATGGCAATACAGATTGCGCACTGTCCTTTATGACTCCGGCCAAATACAAAGCCTTTTCTGTTTCATCCCATCCATTCAATTCAGCACAGGTCTCGAAATGAATCTGATAATCCATAATAGAGCTCGTTCCATCAAATGGCTGAGGAGTAATCATGTTCCTTCTGGACATACTAGGCTTCCTCTGGACATGTTCATTCCATCTGGTGTTATTTAATTCTCTGCTCGGTCCTGAATTAAAATCGCGCTCGTTGTTACTGAGCTTCAGAATTTCAGGATATTGGTTCTCACTTCTCACTAAATCAGGACTTCCCATGACATCAGGCGTCGCAGCTCTGACGGGGGGTCTATAATTACTTGTTGATCGCCAGTTATCACATACTGGAACTTCAGAGCTGTTCCTTGGACTCAACATATTCGACTGTTGATGTACTAGCTCTTTCTTCTGTTCGCGAAAACCAGCATCAAATGATTCTTCAGTATTGGCTCTGGCTCCCGACGAATTCTTTATCAGGCTCTGTACATTAGAACTAACCGGTTTCGCTCTTGGCTTTGAGATCGTATCGCGAAGCCTTTCTAATACATTCTTCCTCTTTGGCTCTTCTAGGGATTCTATATTTGAGCTGATACCAAAATGAGCAGCTCCTGCCTCGGGAAACACAAGTTGATCTTCAACTCTGAAATTAATCGGAAAAGTCTGGCTATCTGGCTCCATCCGATCTAACTATCTGTATCTGGCTCGGGTTTGTCGATCTGTATTCTGGGTTGTCTGGCTGTATTCGTCTCGGGTTGTCAGTCTGTATCCCGACTGGGGGTTGTCAATCTGTATCCCACCTCTGCCACCAGAAAACTTCTGTAGTGAACTGGATCTCCGGATTACTGTGGTAGAGTGGGCCCGGCTCTATCCGTTAATTCCGTTGAGGGTTTACTACTGTAGAGGTGTGGGAGTAGCCAACCAGGCAGCTGGCTCAGAAAGACTAACTATTTATTATCCGCTCAATACAAAAATAAATAATTTCCGTCCAACACTCGTCAACTCTAAAGTGTTCCTAATCAGACTCTATTACTCGCTCCTTGTCGGACTCTCTTAATCGCTCCTTGTCGGGCTCTCTTAATCGCTCCTTGTCGGGCTCTCTTAATCGCCCCCTATACGTCGGCGTCAGACTAGTCAGTTAACTGGTATATGTCTTACCTCGGCTGATCACGATTCAACTCTGCTAAATTGGGCAAGACAAGGTAGTATATACCCCCAAATCACGTGACGTAAGCACGTGGTACAAGACACACCTACTGTTCCGGTCAATCATAAACACGTGCAGCCAATAGACAGCGGGCCGACGACAGCGCATGTAGGGACGGAGTTACGAAAATGCATTACAATATAAATATGAATTAAAATATGGGCTACTTATTACAAAGTTAAAGTCCTTAAAAAGATGTACAATTAAATTAAATAATTACTAATTACTAAATAAGAAAACTAGGTCGTCTAAACTGAGGACGCGGATCGGGCTATGAATAGCGCTTCAGATCACCACAATACATATGAACGAACTGTACTTGGTGCTAATCCCCTTAAGGAGAGAGATGCGATAAATTTCAAAACTATATCTAGCGAAGGTGGCCATTTCTCAAAAATGCCACACTTATCACAAAAGTAAGTAAAGGCTGTTAATCCCGTAGAATATGACAAATGCAGCAGTTATTAATCTGTCAACTTCATGCTGTAAATCTTCTGTATTATATTGATTGGAACATTCAAAGGTTTTTCGTCGGCCTCCGGTGCTAACTGACGGAATCTTTGCCATTGCTGTCGAGAAATAGAATCACATATACCGTTATCCTGACTTCTAATATGAGTAGTACGAAAAACTATATTGTGTTTAAGAAAAACCATCAAAAGAGGCCGGATCAAGGACATGACTCGCTTAGATTTAGACGTACATGTATTCAAAATCCTTACCAAAGCCATATTATCCACATGTAAAAGCAACCTTTTATTTGAAAATTTAAAGCCCCAGAGCTCTAAGGCAATAACAATTGGTACTAACTCCAAAAATGTTATGTCAGCCAAAATACTCCTGTTTTTTCATGCTTTAGGCCACCGAATGTAAACCACTGTCCAGCAAAATATGCACCACAACCTAATAAACCATTCCCAGCACTGTCTGTAAACAAATTCAAGGTATCGCTTGATAACCACTCTGACTCAGGAAAAAAGGTTTCTCCATTAAAATTCTCCAAAAAATTCAACCAAGTCAACATATCTTCACGAAGACTCTTTGTTATTCTAATGTAATGACGTTTTTCCCTTATGCCACACATTGCGTCATACATCCGTCTTAAAAATGCCCGACCAGGGCGAACTGCCCTGTCAAAGACTGTAATTCATGTAAAGTAACCTTCCTTTTACTGACCAAGTTTTTAAGAAAAACCACCATTTTCACTAACTTATCTGGAATGTGCAGACGAAATTCCTCTGTGTCAATATCAATGCCTAGGAATGTTAGCCGCGTAACAGGACCAACAGTCTTTTCCTTGGCAAGAGGAACTCCTATCTCTTCACATATACCACTGAACACTGACATAAGGCTTTTACAATGACTGGTATTCTTGGCACCCATAAACATAGGTTGCCAGGCAACGAAACATACGCCCACAGCAGCTAAGTCGTCCGGGCAGTCAATAAAGCTTGTCAATTTTAAGCTTTTGTTGGTAATGGGAGCATGTACAAGACCTTAAGAAACTTATTTTGTAATAATCAACATTAAGTAGATCATCAGGTTGATGTTGATGTGAAAAAAAAAAGAATCCTAATTTTGTAAGTTTTAGATCTTAAATCAGTGATGGTTTGGGGGAAAAGGGAGAGAGCAGAATTTTTGAATAATTGATGTTGTTAACTGCTTTAATATAATTTGATTATTCTCTTGAATATCTTGTTGATATTCATATGGGGTGGGGTGGGAGGATAGCAGGGAGCCAGAATGTTGTTGGAGGGGGGGGGGGGGCTGGTCTTGAGGAGAATTTATGAACTACATTAATGAAGACATGTTTGCAAATTTTTGGGATGGCTGAAACTACACCCCATCCCCCATGGTGTGACTGCCTTGATATCTGTAATGGAGAAATGGAATGTTGTCGGCCTTTTGGGGGGAGTCATACGGGATATGTTCTCCTTTTGACCTGCACTACAGAATCTGTAATGCATCTCTTAAATCTGCATATTATTATTATGATTACACTACACCCCATTGGACAGCTGTCTAGTTGTTTGGACAGGACGTAAAACCGAGGTTCCATGTATACATGGATGTGCATGTAAAAGATCCCTTGACAGTTGGAATTTAATATAAGAGTAGGGTGTAGCACTGTTGTCCAGGCAAAGTTTCCCTCATAGCGCACTGTATAGTGTATGCCTCTCTTCATTAGCCCAGTCGAAGCAGAACAGTTGGACATTAAACCCCCATTTCATATCATTTCCCCACTGGACTTAAAGACGTCCTAAGTATGCCACTGCTTTGTGTTGCATATTAACCCCAGCGAACTCCAGCATCTCTCATCCACTCATTCCCTTCCTGCATTGTTAGATGAATGTGATGAGTTTTCACCCATTATTTACATGACTTTCTGCTACTCACTTTCACAAAGTGATACAAACTGAATTGCATGTAATTACGTTGCAACAGTGTTCGAAGAAAAAGAAAAAAATATGTGAAATAAAAAAATTTAATCATAGATTCATATATGTGACATCAATAGTTAATATATACACATGATAGTAATATAAGAAATAATTAAACTTGTGAAACTTTTAAGTTTAAATCATTACATCCAAAAATATATTATTTGAATTACTGGTACACATGTAACAGGTATTCGAGTTCACACAAATTAAAATTGTTTGTGTATTTTCTTTTAGCTATGCTATCATGAAAGATGAGGAAAATACAAGTAATTAATTCATAGACAAGCCGGGTTCATACCCAAAATATTTCTTCCAAACTTTAGAACATATTTGTTCTGTTCAGGGATTATAATGTTATAATTTTCAAATAGTTAAAATAAAAATTTGTGTTAACTCTGTTTGCTGCGAGTCGGCTACTCAACCCTACTCCATTAAAATGGAGGGGGAAGTACGATTTTCCCTAGTACTCTGTCCAGCAGTTACATGTAAGGTGTTCACTCACCCAAGGTAAATCAAATAATAAAAGATCTAAAAGTACTTGTAACAGTAAAACTGTAAAAGTTAAAATTAACAATAAATAAATTGAGATTAAATAATTAATCTAGCACATGCAAAATAGCAACAGAGCATTATGAAAATTTAAATCACATAAAATTTAAGAAATAGTAAAAACTAAATCAAAGTGATATATATTGACCTGACAACTCAACTATGTATTATTATCTGTCAAGATTCATAAATATTCGATAAATTTTAATGAATTTTTGTAATACTTTGATTAAGTTTCTATTGTGTAGATATACTATTCAAAAAAAGTAGGGGATATTTGATTTTTAAGTGTTATTAAAGTCACCTAATGAAACTGACGAAGAAACAAATGACAAAATGAAATGAAGTTCACATTCATCGATTTATTCCAAATGATCGTTTGACTAAGTAAGGCACAGACTGACCATTATAAGGGTAAAATGATACCCGGGGTCAAACAGCAAAGTTACCACAGCATCACAACCAAGTCAGTAACGGGTAAATCCTCCTCTGTTTGCCAAACAAGCATTGATCCGACGTGGCATACTCCTAATGAGACGTCTAAGGTCATTTTGGTCCAGATTGTCCCATTCCTGTTGCAACGCAGCAGCAAGTTCTTGGACATTGGCAGGACGTTGTTGACGTTGACGTAACCTCTGTCCAAGCATGTCCCAGACATGCTCGATGGGGGAGAGGTCGGGACTCAGTGCTGGCCAAGGTAATGTGGTGATGTTCTGTTGTTGGAGGTAACCTGTAACGATCCTGGCCTTGTGACATCTTGCGTTGTCATCCTGGAAGATGAAACGGCGGCCATGACGTCGTGCGAACGGCACAACATGGACTGCCAAGATGTTGTCCCGGTAGTACTGGCCTGTAACACGCCCTGCAACAACATGTAAAGCCGTTCTTCCAGCAATAGTGATGCCTCCCCACACCATAACAGAACCACCCCCAAATCGATCATGTCTGATGACGATAACGTCTTGGAAGCGCTCGTTTCGACGACGCCACACCCTCCTACGTCTGTCCAAAAAATCAACAGTGAACCTTGACTCATCTGAAAACATCACATTGCTCCAGCGTCGATTATCCCAGTGTTGACGATCCCTACACCAACGACGTCTTGCCTGAATGTGATGATCTCTCAAACAAGGGATCACGCGAGGACGTCGGGCGCGAAGGTGACCCCTATGCAGTCGATTCCGAATCGTCTGGCCACTCACTCTCACACCAGTGTCTGTTTGAAGACGAGCGCTGATCTGATTTGCTGTGATGACACGATTTCTCAAGGCCAAGGTACGGATAAATCGAACCTGGGCTTGAGTTGTCGCCCTTGGTCGACCTGAGCGTGGTCTGTCCTGTACAGATTGTGTATCACGGTATCTGGACCATAGCCTGCTTATGACAGACTGAGAAACATTCATCGTCCGCGCCACAACCGCCTGTGTTGTGCCGATCTGTAGCATGCCAAGGGCACGTAACCTTTCATTTTGGGTAAGTCGACGCATATCAAAATTTGTTTTCTGGTCACTAAAACAATTAAACTGATGTTTCCACCCTGGAATTCAATGCCACAATGACTGTAACATTCATAGTCAGAGTCGTGCAAATCTTGGGTTGGACCTCCATGATGATCCCAAGCATCACCTGCATTCCATGCGGTAGCTATTGGTGCGTTTGGGCGTCACATGTAACTGGAAAAGTTTCTTCTGTTAGGTTCTATAGTGACTTTTTTCGTAGTCATTTGCATATTTTAGTATTATGCCCCCAAAATCAAATATCCCCTACTTTTTTTGAATAGTATATTTGTTAACATTGCATATTGGCCATAAACAAGATATTGTTGAATTATGAGGTCAACATACTAATTAAAATTCAAATGAACATGCATAATTAATATTCGTTAATAAAACATAAATTGAAGTAGTAAGGATAAAATATAATACAAAGATAAAAATAAAATACATTTATAACAAGATTTTAGCATAATGGAAGGTCTTTTGAAGCTTTGAGGTCTTGTGAATTAATCTGAAAAATATAAAGCAAATTACAAATAAATATATTTTAAAAACATGACATGTGCAAACCTACACAAACTAAAGACAGACAAGGACTATCTAGTATAAATTGTTAATGATCATTAATAATTAAAATTACCAGTAAAAACTATGAAGGTAGTTCTCCCATTTTGTTTACATGAATTTCAACTTGGTGACCTTATCAAAGCAATCTGATTAAAAGACAGATTTTATTTTGTTTCGTTCTTTATAGTTTAAAATTCTGTCGATTGTCTTTACAACACCAGGATTTGGAAATGTTAAATAACCCACGTTCTGGCTGCTATGAAGGATTAACCAAACAAATTGTCTTTCACATTGAATTCTTATCGTGTGGTGTGCGGAATTGTGGGTATACATTCACAGCAATAGAAAACAAAGCAAAAGTTGTATTTCTGAATACAGCGATGCTGATTTGTTAATCAAATGACTGACATCATAGGGTTAAAAGTTTCACTGAATAAACTTACTTTGCATTCAATAACTTCAATAAAAAGTTCTTCCTAAATAAAAAGTTTATCTAGTTCAAAAATTGTGTCCCAAAAACATCCATACCGGTATCACCTGCCTGTAAATAAAAATAAAGATAAAAATATTAAGATTTTGAATCAACATCAAAGAACAGATTTAAAAACATAATCATGTTTTAGAGCAGTTTTAAATTTACTAGCAAAATATCAATATTTGGATAAGAAAATAAAGGTAATTTTTTTAAAATAAAAATATTGAATTCATACTCATTTTCTTTCAGTGTAAGATGCATTTCATTATTTTTTTTTAAAATCTTACATAATGCATCATTAAGTAAAAAAATTGTAACTAAAATTATTTTCAAAAATTTCTACATTTGGTCAATACCAAATATTATATTTGTTTTCAAAAAAAGAACCTTTGATTAGTAAAACATATAATTTTTAAAAAGTAGGTTGCCCCTGGTGGCCCATGCAAAATGTTTTTTCATAAATACCAGTATCTTGCAAGATGCAATTGTCATTATGGGTTTTTTAAATTTCTTACAAATATCTTATAGTGCCAGTCTATTTCAATTAGTTTATTTCTAGTTAGTTTCTTTTTTCTTTTATGTATCCAGATGCTCCTGTCACCATGGTTATTTATTGCACAGGACTATTGTTTAATTGTATATAAAGTTCAGTATTTTTGTTATAAAAACCTATCCTTTTAACAATCTTATTATATTATTTGACCAGATGCCCCTGCTATCTTGGTCTGTATGTACTAATTACATGTTAAACTCAAATGATTACAGATACAAAATTACTGGGTTGTGCAAACAGCAGCAAAGTGGTCATTTTTTGCATTTTACAAAATGTGAAAAGCATGCTGGTTCAAGATGCCCAGTGATATTACATAATTGACACTTGTGTGTCATATAACCTACATTCTTGCAATTAAAGTGACCCTTTTGTCCACACTTATTGCATTGGCTTAATTTTCGAAAGGAGCCTTTTAGGTCATTATATTTGTCTGATGGTATTTGAAAGTTAATGTTCAATTTTTCCGTTATGATGTTTAAAAGATGACCAATATAATCAAATTTTATATGAATTACATCTTGATGAAGACATCTAATCATGCAGTCTGAATACTTATTCATATTTTCTGAAATGTCTACAAAAATTATGTTACTTTCTTTCAATAATGTTTTACAATGTAAATTATGTGCTTTAATCCAGTCACGTTTAAGTGATTTTATGTATCCAGGTAACATAACGGCAACTAATCTATCATTATGGTGGTATTTTTTAACCAGACATACCAACTTTTCTGCTAATAATTTCAACATTTCTTCAGACTTTTCGTGAAATTTCTCTAATTTTGGTTTTATATTTTCTATGTCGTTTGATCCAAAACTTATTATAATTTTTCGTACACAATTATTTGTAGGTAATGAACTTCTGTTCTTTTTGAATTCCTTATCAACAGTTCCCGTAGGTTTGCAGCGTGTTATAACATTGGTGTCAGTTGACCAATTGACTAATTTCCTATTAACTAGCAGACCTTTGATGTTGTTATCCCCAAAAAATGCAATTTTAGCTTTTCTTTCTATTATATATCCCTTTTCTAATATGTGTTTTCTGTTTTCAAAGCTTTGTGTGATATTCTCAGAACATCTAGCACGCTTTAATCTACGAGATTGAAATGCATGAGAAATGATATCTGCAGCAGTCATTTGTCGTATTTAAGTTTCAAATCGTTTGGGTTTTTTACTGATTATTTCAATAAATGGGTTTTTTTTAGATATATTTACTTTTTTGTTTTCAAAATGAGCTATTACTATATTAACTGCTGGTTGAATTTCAACATCAGCTGTTTTAATTGACACTGTTTTATTTGTTTTAATTCTTTTAATTTTTACTACACTGGACCTTTGAGTATGTTGATTTATTTGTTTTAGTTTTTTTAGCAGGTTTTCTTTTTCTAATTTTAAGCAGTTGTTTTCTTTAATCAAAGTTGAATTATTAAAAGTGTCATTTTTGTGGATAGAAATTCCTGAATCAAATTTTGAAATTAGGGTGGTGTGTTGTTTCAAAAGTTGACTATGATTGTTAACTTTAGAAGCAACAGTTTTTAAGACACTTTGCATCATGGTAAGATTGTCTGTTTTTTTATATCTTCAATATTCATCTTCTGGACGGTCAAGATTAATTCTTCAAATTCAGTCAATGAATCATAATTTGAGGTAGACATTTTTGCTGAAACAAGAAAAAATATATCATAATTTAAGATTCTTACCATTTATAGATGTATAATAATCATACATCTGAATCATACTTTCTTTTTGATTGTTTTTTTGGGTTTGTCAATATAGGTAGCATATGATCATGAATATCTGCATCAAGGCTTTTAGATTCTGAACTAGAAGCAGGGGATGAATGCACAGTTTTATTATCTGGGGCAGAAGCAACAATATTTTCATCTGGGGCAGAAGCAACAATATTTGCAAAGGGACAAGCAAGAACATTTTCTGGGGTAAGATATTCTTCTGGAATACAAATAGTTTTGTCTTCTGGGGTAGAAGCAACAATATTTTCTGCTTCATTAAAAGATAAATCATCTTCTTCAAATTCAATATCAGTTTTAGAATCTGATATAATTGCCAAACTAGATTCTAAAGATTCCAATTTCAGTTGGTTTCCATTGTGATTTCTTTTCAAATTTTTATTTTCCTTTTTCAGATCTTCACATTCATTTTTCAAAAAGTTATTTTCTTTGGCAATTTGCGTCAGGTGAAATTTTAATTTTCCTACAAAGGCCTCTTCATTCCGTGTGTGGGATGCAAGTTCATTGCTAAATTTTAGGAAGTCTTCATCAATTTTTTTTAGGTCTTTAATCACAATACTATATTTTGATGCTCGAAGCATAAAATCTAATTTTTCTTTCCTTTCAATATTTTTTTTTTCAAAATTTTCAATGTGGTTCAAAATTACATCATATCTTTGTTGTTTTTGAGACATTTTATTTACACCACTAGTCAAGACTACAAAATATAAATATAACATTTTATCTTATTTATTGAAAAATAGCTCTATATTTTGGTATTGTCATATCTAAGTAACAGAATTTATTAAGTTTGTTAAATAATAGAGAAGACATTTTAAATTGTACTGGTCATATTTTTATAATATATACTTGGAAAGATTTGCCAAAATTATACATTCAAATAATAAGTGAAATTTGTTGATTCAAATTAGAAATCAGGCATAATTATATTTTCAATCAAACCAAAAATATACAGATGTCAAGTTCTTATTTTTTTTCATTCTGATGCAATATTGCATAGCTAGATAATAATTTCTTTATTGTTAGTGAAGTATCCAGTAATAATTATTGGATGGCACATTTTACATTTAAATGTTTAAAATTTAAGGATTTATTATGTAAGAGCTAAATCTGTCTGTTGTATTTTCAATATATTCATATTTCTTTATCTATATTTGAACTATTATAGCAAAAAATGTTCAGCTATTTATCTAAATCTAACAGAATGTGAGACAACTTTACATGATATATTTATACTAACATGGTATTGATTTTATCTTGATTATTCTACCCATCAATTCAGATTACTACTAGTAAATATAAAGTTGTTAAATTTAAAACTTGCAACTATCAGTAACTTAAACCATGGACCTTATAAGGTCCATGCTTAAACAAAAATAGAAACACAAGAAATATTTTGTTTTGAGTCTCACATACATAATTTTGTTATTGTATAGCTGAAATCATGAATCAATGAAAATTCTTTTAAAAATATATATAACTAATTTAATCTTACCTTTGTTGGAGAAAAGTTGAATCTTGGCACAGTGATCTTTTAGTCCTTATCCAGCCAGTTGTGAATTCGTCTGCATCAGTTTAGAAATCAGTTCGCCCTTTTATACAGAAGTTAGCAAATACCGTATATTCTCAATTATCATAGGGTTTGGAGACTTTAATTAAGTTGATGACTGATTTAGAGTCATGAATTCTCTAAATTATCTTATCTCTTTGTAATTCTATAAACTGATTTCACTTGGATGCCAATAAACGATTTTTATAAAAATATTTCTGAAAATTAATTTCAAGTGATTCTTTGCACCCTGTAATCCATGGCAGGCATCCTGTCTCATTGTTTTTGTTGATAGATGATAATAGATTGGCGTTGGTATGACATACAACATATGTGATATTAAGGAGTTGAGCTTGAGAATGTTTTGAAAATCAGATTTCAATGTGACATAGATACTGATATGATGGTAAAAATTGTCCCTATATTCACATTTAAAGTTGATGAAATCACACTATAGCTTGTGGTTCATTTTGGTGGCATCAAGTACAAGATGTCTTGAGGTTAAGTAATAATTTATTTACTATGATTTTAGACTGAGTGAAAAATAGAAATATGTTTCAAATATATCCATATTTGAAAATGTTCTATTATCTTTGGTAAATTACATGACAAAGTTAAATCATAATTTGTATGAATTGTTTGAGTACATGCAACAAGCAGCACTCTAGATAAAATAAGAAAATTTCATGTGAACTATACAAAATATTTACAAATAATAATAACATAAAGGCAGTACAATTATCCAAGGTGTAATTATATTCATAGGAGCTTGGAGCGCCATAAAAAGAAAAATAATTGTATGGATATTACCTGAATGAAATAGTTTGAAAACGTTTCATTTGACCTGAAAATATGTTTCTTTGACCTGAAAATATGTTTTTTGGCTCAAGCCTATGCGCGAACTATCTAATATGATTATGCAAATATTCCACCTAAAGGCATTCAAGATGAAATCCACAAATTTATATGAATTCCAAATCTTTTTCTTGTGGATTCTACGATATATAGCCTAAGTTAATAACCATAAACAAAAGTAAAAACTTAGATCAATTTATCTTTGTAGATTGATTTTTGGAAATTGCCAGTAAAGGCTTGATATTTTTAATATGATTAAGTCTTCATTCTAAATTTTCTTCCTTCACTAATTGCTCTATGAATTATCCACATAAAATAATGTGCTTCTAGAAAAATAAAATAAACCAATCTAGTCATGCATTGGGTGATCCCATATTTGATTTAAAAGACCTTTTAAAATGACCGGAAGTAAAGTTTATATCAATGCAATGACTCCACTCATTTTAAATTTCAACGGTGGTCAGATTTATCTCAATAAATGCTCTTAAAACTAATTAGCAAGATTTTAAAAGACTAGGAAAGATAGCTTTAAATTAAGGAACAAACATAGAAATAACAAAATAACAATTATAAATCATACACATTATATCATTTACACCACATCTATACAGTTAAACTACTAGTAATAAATAACTACAAATTGGTAGTTAATCACCACCCACAAAAAATGACATTTAACTAAATTAGGGCTTAAAAATCATACTATATGCTGTATAAATGTGTATACCAGTGAATACACCTTTGAAATTTAAGAGATAATTAGCACAGCATATGAACAGTTTAATTTAAGTAAATGTAAATCTGTAGTGTTATGTAACAAATTTATCATAAGCAGACCAATTCTTCATAGTCACAAGATAGAAAATCACTTCTGAAATTCAAAATATTTAGCAAACAGGAAATTTCATACATAATCTATTGGTACATTCTTATTATGGCTCCTCTAATATTTCTATAGTACTTCTTATTTCCTATATAAGTGAAATATACTCTGTCTGAATTTGAATATATGTGCTTTGCCGTGGAGTTAATGCCCCTTAATTTACAATAACTCCAATTTAATTTATGTACAAGATCAGATTTTAATTTTATTTTGCCATAGCTACCATCTCATTGAAAAAGTCAGTGTTATGTGACCGTGGGGTCCGTCAGATATTACAAGAGTCTGGAATGGTTCTTCAAATCTTTAATACTGGAAACTTATAATAACAATTATCTACATACACTTACAGGACCGCGGATAACCGACTAGTACCTTATGCTAAATGACTAACATATCAAGTACAATCACATATGTATATGGAATTACTTCAAATCACTTGGCTAGATCAAGTGTTGACATAAATAAGCATTGATGTAATAATGTGCAATATAAGAAATAAAACAATGGTAAATAAAACAATTAATAGATTAATCATACGATTGGCATGTTCACCAGACAGGCCATATTGTCAGTTACTTTCTATCTATAACAGTTTTATAAACAATAAGGGATTATAATAAATTAACATGTCATTAGGATTACATAACATTTCACCCTTGACTAGTCACCTTTTAATAGCACACATCCAATTAATGTTTTAAAGGAATAGAATAGTTATTGTCCCGAGAGTTTAAATAAATTCAATTTGAAGGCTTTCACTTTCAAAATTAATAATACATTATCTTAAATATTCAAGATTTAAATTATAACATATAACTACTATAACCTGCACGGTTATAGTTACAATGGCGAGTCCTTAATCTTGGTATAATCTGGCAGACAGTAATGTGTCCTATATTGTACTGCCATGGCCAGGTGTCAAGCATAGCTAACAGCCTATCCACAAATTGATTGACTAGCACTACTAGGGTGACCCACGCACCTACAGAAATACAGTCAACCGCTGATAGTTCGAGACTACCACTGAAGCGTGCACATTCGCCGTGTCGAGGCTAACTTTCTGACAGTATGATACTATAAATAGCCATGGCACGTGCAATTCTCTACTCACTACAGCACTGGCGATATGCCCAGTTGCTTGCCGGTTTTAACACCAAAGACGAACACTAATGAGGTACCTCCTATGGAATGTGAAACGCCAATTGACCAATAAATAGACAAGACAGAGAGGCATCCATCCGGACAGTCATCATGGCGGGCCAGGTAAAAGTTCTACAACTAAACGTTAATGGACTGGCTCCCAGATGTGCTGAGCTGAGAAAATACATCACCCGCAACCCGAAAGATGTAATATGCCTCCAAGAAACCAAGCTACTACTTGACCGGATACACTTGTCAGAGAAGGGGCAGACCTGGCAGCACGACACGTGGCGGCGGTCTTACCATCTACGTCAGTGATAACTTAAATTATATTTCTGTTTCGCTTGACGTAGAGGACCCTCTAGAAGTAATGGGCATAGCCATCACATTGAGCAATAATACAAAATTGACAATAGTGAATGTCTATGTACCCCCAGATGTCACGAGAAAACCAGTTGACTTCCAATCACTTCTCGACCAGCATCCTCAGGGCGAATTTGTGTTTTGCGGGGATTTCAACGCAAACACGTCCTGTGGGGGTCACCGAGGAATGACTGTCGGGGATTAGCCTATGCTCAATAATAGAAGAGATCGACCTATGCGTACTGAACGACGAGAGACCTACTTTTGTTGGAGGAAATGCCCCACCTTCAGACCTGGATCTCACGCTCTGTACGCTTGGTATGGCAAACCGCTGCGACTGGCAAGTACACGAAGATGTAACACTTGGCAGCGACCATCTACTGATAGAACTCTGCATCCAATGTGAAACAACCAGAGAAGTCTATAACGGGAAACCCAATTGGAAAATAAAAGAGGCTGATTGGGCTAACTTTCGTGTAGGCTGCCTTGGGTGGAAAGAAGAAGACATTATCGATGCCAACATCGACGTGTACGCAGCCAACATCACGAGTGCTATTATAGGAGCCGCAGACGACTTCATTCCCAAGACTTCTGGAGGGCAATCAAGGATTAGAAAACCTTGGTGGTCACCAGAATGTCAGAAGGCGGTTAACGAAAGAAAGAAGGCACTACGCCTACGGAAACGCCACTACAATGAACTCAATCACCAAAACTACCTGAAGTTGAAATACGCCGCAAGAGACACCATCCGGAAGGCACAAAGCGAACACTGGATGACATTCTGTAATGCGTTGTATCAAAACACGCAAACAGGTGCCGTCTGGAAGAAGCTGAACGCCATGAACGGGAAGCGCAGATCATTCAACATACCAAACCTAAAGAATGGAGATGAGTACGTTACCAACGGCAATGAAAAGGCAGATCTACTTGCAAAAGCTTTCGCTGACGCAAGCAGGGACGAAAACCAATCACCAGAGTTCCTGAAGAGAAAGGAAATCTTTTACTCACAGCACCCTTCATTAGAAATTGAACCTAATGAAGGGGCTAAACCAATCAATCTACCCTTCTCCGAGGAGGAGTTAAATAAGGCTCTTTCCCTCAAGAAGGATAGTGCGGCTGGTGAGGACAAAGTAAAGTACTCGATGCTCAAACATCTGCCTAGAAATGCCAAAAGGATACTGGCTGGCAGGAGAGGTACCCAAAGAACGGCGGAAAGCCAACGTCATCCCTCTTCCAAAACCAGGTAAAGAGAGAACAAAGGCAGAGTCCTATCGACCAGTAAGCTTGACATCCACACTGTGCAAAACCTTGGAAACAATGGTTAACATACGACTACAGTTCTATCTGGAGAGCAACCGACTGATCGACGAAAATCAAAGCGGGTTCAGGAAAGGGCGTTCAACAACGGACCACTTGGTGAGACTACAGCAAGTCATGTCGCAGGCACTCCTTTCTGGGAACCTGTTATGTGTCGTGTTCGTAGATTTAACTAAGGCTTTCGATTTAGTCTGGCTAGACGGGCTGCTCTTCAAGTTAGGACGTATTGGTATAACGGGCATAATGTTTCGGTGGATCAAAAGGTTTCTGAGCGATAGAAGGATACAGGTGAATGTAGGCAGATTCCTGAGTGCCGGCAAACATTAGAAAATGGCACGCCTCAGGGGTCGGTTATCAGTCCCACTCTCTTCAATATCATGATCAACGACATACAGAAATCTTCCTACCTCGACGCCAAAACTGAGTTAGCTAAATTTGCTGATGACAGTACCATATGGAGGAAAGGGAGGAACTTCTGTAAACTACAAAAGAACATGCAGAAGGCCTTAGACAAATTCATGGCATGGGCAAACGATTGGGGATTCAAAGTCTCGGAGAAGAAAACAGTCGGCATGCTTGTAAGCAGGGATAGAGGGATAAACAGAATGACTCTGTGTATGAACGGGAAAACCATCGAGTTTAAAGACCAAACCAAGTTCCTTGGCGTAATCTTTGACCGAAGGCTGACCTGGAAACCGCACATCGACGAGACTGTAGATAGATGCACCAAAATCCTAAACTTAATGAGGAAAATAACGGGCAGCACATGGGGTGCCAATAGAGTTACATTAATGATGGTGTATCTTGCTCTAATACGCTCTGTATTAGACTACGGCTCTTTGGCCTTCATGAACTGTGCGCCAAAACTCTTAAGTAAGCTTGACACCATCCAATACAAAGCTCTGTGTATTGCGACCGGCGTAGGGCTTGGGACTAGGAGAGAGGCACTACTGCAAGAAGCCGGGGAGTTGTCCCTATCCCTAAGAAGAAAAGAACTAGCGACAAGGTATTGGGCCAAGATCTCGCAACTTGGCGAAAGATCCCCTACTTTTGTCAGTTTACAAAAGACAAGATATGTAAGAGATCCTAGAAAGAAAAGCTTCGGCCAGGGTATCAGGGAAACAATCAAGGAACTGCAACTGGGGGAGCTCGTGATAAATGAACACGACCCCCCAGCGATCGCCCCTTGGACGCTCCCTATACCGCCGGTTAATCTAGATCTACTAAAGAAAACTGACAAGAAAAACAACCCCACTGCTGCACGTGCTTTCTCTCTAGAACACCTGGAAGACAACTGGCCGTCTGATGACTGGGACCATGTGTACACGGATGGCTCACGCAATCCTGAAAGGGGCACCAGCTCGTTTGGAATATAGCTGCCAAACGGGAAACAGGGAATAAGCAGGAAACTGCCCAATAACTGTTCGGTGTACACTGCAGAGCTTGTGGCCATTCGTGACGCTATATCATGGATTTCCCATCAAAAGACTAGTAAGTTCGTCATTCCAAGCGACTCTCTGAGCAGTCTGATTTCAATCCAAAATGACAACTCGGACTCAAGACCAGAAGTCATTTTGGAAATCAGGCAGCTGTACCAGAGGGTTATATAGAAGGGAAGCAAAGTAGAACTCGTGTGGATTCCATCACATGTCAACATTAGAGGAAACGAGGAGGCAGATCTACTCGCCAATGAAGGTCTCAAGGACACAGCACCACTCCGCACCATAGACTACAGCACCACGGAAATCTACAGTATGGTCAAAAGACAGGTCAATTCAATCTGGGAATTAAATCTCGTTGAACTTGCTGGAGGTCGGGTGTTCGATCCCTGCATTGGCCGAGAAAGTTCATCCAGATTTTCCGGCGTGGTTCTCCCTTGTCAGTGTGGCAGGACGGAGGGGCTGACAAGGACAGCTGTCTAGTCGTTCGGGTGGGACGAAAAACCGAGGTCCCGTGTACACATTGGCGTGCACGTAAAAGATCCCTTGACAGTTGGAATTCGATATAAGAGTAGGCCGTAGTGCCGCTGTCCGGGCAAAATTTCCCTCATAGCACACTGTATGGCGTATGCCCGTCTTCATTAGCCCAGTTCGGAGCAAAACAGTAGGACGTTAAACCCCATTTCATTTCATTTCGTTGAACTTGACACATACAGATTCGGCTGGATGACAAGATCTACACAAAGACAACACTCAATCACCCTAGAAGAGATATTTGTAGACTTATATCGAAGCTAAGGGTGAAAGAGCGGCTGCGAGACTACAAACACCAAGTCATCATCTGTGAGTGCGGAGAAGAATGTTCCACCAACCATGTCCTGGTAGACTGCGAGGTATACGAGGAGGAGAGAAGGGAACTAGTGAGAACAATGGAGACCAACAACATACCATTCAACACTAAGAACCTACTCTTTCCGAGACCAGATCTGAAACTGCAAATCTTCGAACAAATCCACGCCCTAATGGACACAGTTCGACTAAGTAGAATAGTGAAGTAAGAGGGGGTCACGGTTAGACGGGCCCGGCATCTAAACACTAAACTACATAGGGGATTTATACCAAACTGGCAGGGTAGTGGAGTAAGGGGGAGTCACGGTCAGACGGACTCGGAATCTAAACACTATTCCACCAAAAACAGACACCAAACCTACAGAGTGGGATAGTGGAGTAAGGGGAGGTCACGATAAGACGGGCCTGGCACCTAAACACAAACCCCACAAAGATGACATCTACCAAACTAGCAGGATAGTGGAGTAAGGGGGAGTTACGGTCAGACAAACTCGGCACCTAAACACTATTCCGCAAATAAAACTGATACCAAACCCAGAGAGTGGGATAGTGGAGTAAGGGGAGGCCACGATAAGACGGGCCTGGCACCTAAACACTAAAACGATGACATCTACCAATCCAGAAGCAGACGAGATCATCTACCAACCGATATGTTTTATATTAAATAAAGGGAAGAACTTCCCACTAAACCAAATCCATGGCCTAAGGCCAAATGGAAAGATTTCAAAATCATATTCTAAAAAACAGGAATCAGCTTCGGCTCTCCTATGTCTTGTCTGCGATATCACTTATGTGGAAGCAGACGTTAAACACCAAGAACGAACGACGAACAATTTTCTACAAATCTACCAAATATTACAGCCGTAAAAAAATTATTGTTGACGATTTTGAATAGCAGTAAAATTAAGCTTCTTGGTTATTACAGCAGATTTAGAAATTACGTTCGTTTCATTTTTTAAATCGCTTTATCATTAACTGTACCGTTAAGAGCGGCATCTTTTGGTTTAGTACAAATAATATCTCTGAAACACTCGGGTTAGACAGGAACATGATACTAGCAGTAGTTTCATTTTACTTTTACAAGCTTCTTAAAACAATTGTTGAGCTAGCTAACGTGCTCATTTCTAAATTCAATTTCTTGTTCTAGCTTTCTGTTATGTTTCGTAAAAAAGTAGTCTTGACTATCCCGACCTGTCAATCAGCCCTAGAATGGTCGATAGACTGGTTAAGCGAGACTAATTTCAAAACAAGGGCACGTAACCTATCTTTCACTCAAAAGTGTCTGGATGTTATGGACGACACATGGAACCAGTTTTCAGTCTATTATTTATAGATGATTAATGGTCATAGATTATTAAGTACAACATGATCGTTTATTTAGTGACTATAATTGTGTGAAACTGATTTGAGGCTTGGCATATATATAAATATTGTGGCGAAATTGTCGAGATATATGGAGATATTTATTTATGGTGGGTCACCCTAGCACTACACTCAACTGACGGGTGTCCAAATCATTTGCCACATTTGCACTATCAAACTGTCTGGAGAAATTTGTGAGATGCTTTCTTCCCACTGCCTACAATGCCTAGAATTTGTTATTCTGCCACCACTTATTCCCTCAAACTCCACCTTCAAAGCCTGCTCATTAATATTGAAATTTTTGTATTGTTCATTTCTGTTCATGAAAGTTTCCAAATGATTTACATATGACTTCCTACAATGAGAACAGTGTGATCTGCCATTTTTTTTGCGTTTTTAACTTCAAAATGAAATGAAATGAAATGGGGTATAATGTCTTACTTTTCAGCAGCAACTGGGCGAATGTAGAAATTTAACTTTGAAGAGCAGATAACAAAATGAAAACACTGCTATGGGTTGGTAGAAAAATAGGGATAAGTTTAGAGGGTTGGGTTATAATCACTGATATCTAATTGGTTGGTATGCTTGTCTAAACAACATGGCAAACTTAAATAGTATTATTGTCCTAATATAAATGCCTACATTACAGAAGCTTTCACACCTATAAACAGACATTGAGAGTATCAAATGACAAAAAAGTTACGATTTATTTTTAAAAAATGCTCTTTTTTATATAAAGTGGATAAAATGAGTTTTATATTGCATCTGAGGAATTAGTTGTTTAATGTCTTGAAAAACCCTTCAAAAGTATAACATTAAATGCCAAAATACAGAATTTCTTCCATCAATATAATTAAGCCAATTTCACTGAAATTTCAACAAATTCATATTTCATTATCTATTTTCAAACTATTATTGAAAAAGCCAATTCTTTATTTAAATCTTACATACTACATCTTTAATTATAAAAAAAAATCATGTGAATTCAAAGTGCATTATTGTCTTTCAATATTATAAAATGGTCACAAGATAAATTATATGATATAGAAATGTAGCACAATATGGTCATAAGATAAATTATATGATTTAGAAATGTAGCACAATATGGTCATTGAGTCTGCCTCAAACTGTCATCCTTATATTGAAAAATATGAAATTGAATTAAATCTAAATTTCTTGACCTGTTGTAGTGCAATGCTTTTACTTGAAAAATGGTGGAAACTAGTGGTTCAACTACTTACTTTCCCTTTATTCGATAATAATATTTGCCAAACCAAAAACACAACGTGCATTTTTAAAAATGATGAGAACTTAAGTGTGTTCCAGTTTGTCAGCATATAATAACATTACAGTTCAGATTGTTCCACATATTGCATGAATAAAAAAATGTAATAAACATGTAGCTTAATTTGGTCTGTTATTGTCATTTGATCGAAGTTCTCAGATTCTATTATGAGATCTAACTATTTATAATTGATCAGACTAAAGCTTTTAAAAAATAAACTGAATGATGATTTAATACAATTCCTAATACAATTTAATAAACATAATCAATCTATATCCATTGTGTAATGTAATAATACATTCATTCATAGAACACCCGAACTATAAAAATCATGATATAATCAGTGGTACAATCATATCTTGTTTATAACACATATTAATCAATATATATACAGCACACAAACAACATGCCAGGATACAACTAGATTAGAGTTTAAAGTCTAATGAACAGATTAATTCATTTTGAGAATAAAATGGTAATTTCATTTCTATGGTTATCTGTGCAATGCGAGGCAGAAGAATTTTGACAGGGCAGCGGCATTTATGCCTACTCTTATATGGAATTTCAACTGCCAAGGGTTCTTTTACGTGCATGCCAATGTGTACACGGGTGGACCTCGGTTTTTCTTCCCATCCGAACGACTAGGCACACTTTCCTTGTCAGCCTCGCAGGCACCACCCCTGACAAGTGAGAACCGGGCTTGAAAAATCCTAGATTATTCTCGGCCCCTGCACGATTCAAACCTGGGATTTTCTAGTCAGGAGCTCAGTGCCCTTCATCGCGTCTACTGCAGTCTTTGCTAGGATATTGAGTTTTACAATTTACAAATTATGAATTGAAACATCTGATAACTTGATTCATTTTATGTCTATATTGTTTGATGGTCTCTTTTCTGACTTTCAGGGATTTTCCTTTCAATATCAATTGGGATTTTCTAGTCAGGAGCTCAGTGCCCTTCATCGCGTCTACTGCAGTCTTTGCTAGGATATTGAGTTTTACAATTTACAAATTATGAATTGAAACATCTGATAACTTGATTCATTTTATGTCTATATTGTTTGATGGTCTCTTTTCTGACTTTCAGGGATTTTCCTTTCAATATCAATTCTGCATTCATACAAACAAATACTCCACAGTCATCACTGTTTGTTTGCGATGTTACTTGTCTTTCATATATTATCTTCCAACTATGCACATCATCATTTTCTAATTTTTCAAGAAATAATTTAATTTGTTCCATGATTTTTTACCGGTTAAAAAATGTACCATTGAATCATAATATTTGATTGTTTTGGATCTGACAAACACTACAACAAGACTCCAATGACTTGCTGTATGAACAGGTATTACAATTTTGTCATATGTTAATAAATTCCAGGGTAAATAATGGGTAACAGCATTATGTAGGTTATTTTTATTCGTTCCATTGCAAATGTAGCAGTTGCTATTACAGTATTCAAAACTGTACTTTCATTAGTTTGAAGAATTTACAAGTAAAAATTTATGATTTGATCATTCAACCAATTACTTCCATCTATTGTCTTGAGATCAGATTCATAAATAGTATATCCAAAACCTTTACAAACCTCTTTTTTTTCAACAATTAGATTGTGTGTAGTCGATGCTTTTTTCTGGGATTTAATAGTCTTTTGAATTTTCAATCTACCCTTGTAGATAGTATTTTCTGTTTTTTCTACAGCTGAAATTACTGGTAGTGGAATTTGTACATTTAGGGAATAATTTTCATCTTTCTTTTTTTCATTTTCTTCATAATTTTTGAAGAATTTATGACTGAATAAATTATTTTATGATCTGAATAATAGTTTTCTAGAGTTCCAGTTTCAATATATTCATCAGGTACATTACTATAGATTAAATCTATAACTGTACCGGCATCGGTTGTTGGGCCAACTATAAACTGATGCAATTCATTCAATTTTTCATTTAGTTTTCTGCCGTCTCCACTGTTGGCTTGAATATTGAAATCACCTAAAATGACAACAAATTCTTTTTCAGCGATTCCTAATTGGGCATTGTTAATAGCTGTTATCAAGTGTACTGTAGAAATCTTGGGGGGTTTATACACGCCTAAAATATGTATTTTTTTTAACAGATTCATCATGTTCAATAGAAAAATCAATCAAACTCATTTCTACTTCACATGAATTTACAGATTTTACATTCATGTTTTTTAATTTCAGCTTTTCGGTTCTAATATAAACAGCCATACCATGATGACTTTTGTTCTTTTCAGTGACGGCATCATTTCTGAACAATGTAAATCCTGGTATATCGTATATATCATTAGTTTCCTTTTTTAATCTAGTTTCTGATAAAATGATTATAGAGGCCCCTTGTAAGCTTCTGTTACATTTAACATCTTCTATGTATTTCTGAAGGGACCGAACATTATGGTACATGATTACACATCATTCGTTCGTTTCAAACGGGGGTTCTGAAGCCACAAATTTCATTTTTCTTTCTGCACGCAAGGATTTCATTTCTTCCTTAACTTCTGTACTAATTTTAATTTTTTCTTCACACAGATTTACAATATTCAAGCCTTCTAATGTCTTTACTCTGCTAAGCCCAACATAATGAACATGTGGCATTTTTCGACCATCAAAATCTACAACCACTTCATCTAAAGTGTCGCCTTGAGATCTATGCACAGTTTTAGCGGCCGAAGGTCTTAATGGAATTTGGGTTCTCATCAGTTCAGCAGATTTAAATTTACCAATTTTTATTTGACGTGAAACAGGTATTATTGGTGTCCATGCTCTAGATATATATGACTTACCAGAATATAGATTTTTCATACCATTTCACCCCCAAATTGCACCCATACAATACTTCCAACTGCATGTTTAGATTGACCGATTTCAATTAATTTCACGGAGCAATCAGATCCATTTGTTAAACCATCTTCTGTTCTAATATTTAAATACAATTCACATTTCATGCCTACAACTAAACGTAAGTTAGTGTGCAGTTGCATAGTCTTTCTAGGGTCATCAGGAACATGGTCTAAAAGTGCTTTGGCTACAGTTTGGGCAGCCGAGCCAACTACACTATCTTTTGCCTTAATTACAAATTTCTCACCAGAGATACTATCAAAAACCTTTTCATTAAAGTTGTTCATTTTTTCATTGCTGAGAAACAGATGTTGGACATGAAAGGGATATGTTTCTGTACATGTTTTCATTATTCTGGTTTTATTATTTCTATATCATTAGCTTCTTGATTTCCTTCCCTTAATCTGTTTAATAACTCTGCAAACGGTTTGCTGTCTTTCTGACGCATTATATCAGTCAATTCGTACATTTCAAAGTTATCTTTCAATACATTGCATGCTAAGGGACCATAACCTCTGCTCAGACTTTCAAATATAAATCCATCAAATACAGGTTTCAATTGAAATAAATCTCCAACTGCAATTACACTAACACCGCCAAATAATAATGGGGAACCTTTTATATCTTGTAATCTTTTATTAATAAAGTTCATCATTTGATTCCCTACCATCGATATCTCATCGATAAATACAATTTTCAGTTCTCCAAGGTTTGTTCTCCAAGGTATTCAATCTACTACAATCCAAAGGTTTGTACTGTAGTGATTGATTTACAGGTACCTTCAGGGCCGAATGGATCGTATTACCTTTGATGTTAAAAGACGCTTTTCCAGTTGGGCCCAAAAGTAACTGTTTTATAATTTGGTAGTCATCTCCTACTTTGCTTTTGTAATATCGATGTAAACTTTAATACAATGCAGTTGTTACAAAACTTTTACCAACACCAGCTCCGCCACTCAAAAATCTGAAGACTTGTGTTTCTGATGTTTTTATAATATGCAATGTATCATTTACAAATTTCATCTGCTTCTCATTTAGGGATCTCATAAGGGATCTTCAGGCATTTCATATAGGGTTATTTCATCATCTTTTTTCTTGTTTTGGTACCCACAGATCTAATCCAAGATCATATTCAAATTTTACAGGTTGTTTTCTTTTTTTCAAAATTTCTATTTCAATATTTTCCGCGGTTTCATCTTCTTTGTCTATTTGTTGTGCTACAGGAGCCTGCACATCCAAAGCATCTTCTAGTTCTTCCACATCGGCTGCTATAGCTGCGTCAACTTCAGATCTCCTGTTTTCATATATTTTTTGTTGACCTGCAAGTTCTTCTTTCAAATATTCATATCTCTCTGCGAAGCTTTGTGAATTTCCGAGCAAGTCATGATTTTCATCACGCCAACAAGTATACAACATCAGCAATTCTCTGTAATATTTTTCAGGATCTTTATCAATATTAAAATTTACATAACGAATTACTCTAGGAATACTTCTTCTTCCCTTTTCAATTTCATTACTATCATCATCAGAATTATGTTCATCAACATTTTCTACTAGTGTTTCAACTTCAATAGTTTTTGATCTTTTCGTATAACTCTTTTTTCTGTCATAAAAGGCCACATATTCAGCTAATGATACCTGTTCAAGTTTTTTGGGGCGTTTCTGATATCTACCAATCATATTACTAGACTGTATGTCTTCATCATCATCATCCATATTTTCTAACTGTTCTTGCGTCTTTAGAAGTTGCACCCTTTCATCGGGGGGGGGGGGGAGAAGTATTAATAAATACAATTTCTCTGGAAGATTTTCTCATGGGCAGTTGCAATATAATGTAAACTGCCTCTTGTGAACTAACTTCAACGTTATTCAGGAATTTATTTCCAATTACTTTCACCTGCTCTCTTATTCCATAATTTCCATTTTTTACTTCTTGGCATGCTTTTCTTAATATGTCACTTATTCCTCTCTGAGATTTGGCTATGTAAGATGCAATATACATTGCACATGCATACGCATCTAGGACATACTGGATATCATGATTAGCTTGCCATAATTGCAATAATTATTTATTATAGGCATTTACTCTTAATTCATTTGGGGTTCTTTTTAGGAATATAGTTGGGTGTAATATAGAAGATCTTATTGCCAATATATAGTCATCATAATTCAAATTAACTTTTTCTAAAAACTGATCAAACGATATATCTTCTCCTTCAATCATATCACCTATTATTACTTTCATTTTACTATAATCGCTCTTATGTTTCTGAATTTGCGAATCTGTCAAACATGAATCTAGGGGTTCAAGTAATTCCGTTTTCATCATTGGGGGTTTAGGGAATCCAAACCTACATATCTTTTGATTTCTTCGCTTACATGTGTGGGAGTGCTTATAGACTTGGTAAGAAATCAAGGTTTTCAAATCTTCATTTTCAGTGTCCTTGCTACATGATATTTTATTTTCAGTAAATTTAGTAATTTCATCGTTTTTACTTTCTCCGTTACCCATAGCAACGCGTGAAAATGCGGAGATCCACGATGTTGAAATTCTATGCGATAAAAAAAAGTCTGTGACTTTTCCTATTGGGGAGTTTTCTTTTTTTAAGACATCTTTGAATAGCAGGTTCACTTGATAGTCAAACTGCCTTGTACACGTTACGGGATCAGATGCTACAAGTCTACACTTTGTTTCCCAGTCCATATTTTCAATTTCTTCGTCACTGTATTCTTTTCCATCTTGCACTTTTCCAAGTATTCTCAATAAGTGCTTCCAGTGAGTTTCGGCAGCAGAAAAACTACAGAAAACATTTGCGGGTCCCAACTGACGTATCATGGCAAACAAATCACTCTTTGCTTTTTTGAAATAGGGGGGCGATCCTCTCAAGGTTTTCAGTATCATATATCCTTCATCAAAATGCACAAGCTTTTCAATTGTTCCTGGAGTTCGTAGGTCCCCAGCAGTTATTCTTTTTCCTTCAGATTTATTCTTTCTTAAAGCTATGGATGCATTACTAAGCATAATTTTCATTTGCAAGGCTTTAAGTTTAAAGAAAGTGTTATCAATACAATGTGCTGCTCGTCTATCATCTCTCCGGAGTTCAGACTTGCATATTTCGCTATAATATACCGGGACTTTTCTTTTATCTTTTTCTGTTCGTGCATTTCCATAAAAAATATTGGGAAAGGACAATTCTTCCGAATTTTTATCCATGAATATGCTCATAGGAATGTTGCCTTCACCTGGAGCAAAATTGTGAATTGTTTCTTTTTCGTTATTTTCAATGAAATCGGGGGAGGTGAGTAGGGTGTCTTTGGCATTAGACATCCCTTCTCCTTCATCTTCACTCCAGTCGTCTTCATCTTTTTCATCATCCTTTTTATGTTTACTGGTGTCATCATTATTTCTAGTTTCCGTTTCTTCATCGTTATCACTTAAGTGTTCTGTATCTTCTAAATTATCTTGCAAATTTTCATTTAAATTCAAATTAAAATGTATGCCTTCTCGTTTGTAACCATTCAGCAGCTTCCATTATCTTATAAGGGCGTATATTTTCTGTCATCACTGCATGGTTGTATTTTAATTGGCGTTTCAATTGTGCTGCAAATGTCAAAGTATCATCAGTAGCTCTTGGTAACATACTTACAGTAGTAGTAACATTTGCAGGAACATTTACCACATTTCCTCGAATCTTCTTTTGCTTTCCTCTGGGGGCTGCATATATTTTCATAAAGGGTATTCTCGGTGAGAGTAGCCTCCACTCTAAAGGATACAAGTCTAGATTTTCAAGTTTGGGGGGGGGGGGGGAGATCCATTCCATAAAACAAAGAACAAGGGTTTTTTTTGTCTTTCCTAATATACCTCTCACAGGTACCACAAATCCAACCATTGCTCTGATTTTCAAGACATAACTTTGCAGTTTCATTTATGAATTTTAGATTTTTTGAATGTTTTACACTGTGGTTAAACCACAACTGGTGACAACATTCACAGGAGTAAGTTGGACCATATGTAATTTTCTTGTGAAAATCACTTATTAAATCTTCTATTTCCAAGGATGTTTTTTCAATGCGTTTCAGCTTTTTTGCAGATATTTCTTTTTTTTTCTGCTTCTCTGAATTCAGGATCTGACCGTTTTGACTGCTTCAACCTCTTCTCATTTCTTTTTTCTGCTTTTTTGAATTATGGGTTTGATCGCTGTAACTGTTTCGCTTTCAATTCATTGTTTAATTTTCTATACTTGGGATTTCTTCTTTTTATTTTCTTACCCTGTGTTTCTCGGAAGTTTTCTGCTTCTCTGAATTCAGGATCTGACCGTTTTGACTGCTTCAACCTCTCCTTTTTTCTGCTTCTCTGAATTCTGGGTTTGATCGCTGTAACTGTTTAGCTTTCAATTCATTGTTTAATTTTCTATACTTGGGATTTCTTCTTACCCTGTGTTTCTCGGAAGTTTTCTGCTTCTTTGAATTCTGGGTCTGAACGTTTTGTCTGTTTAAATATCTGCTCAGTTCTTTTTTCTGCTTCTCTGAATTCTGGGTTTGATAGCTGTAACTGTTTAGCTTTCAATTCATTGTTTAATTTTCTATACGTGGGATTTCTTCTTTTTACTTTCTAACCCTGTGTTTCTCAGAAGTTTTCTGCTTCTTTGAATTCTGGGTCTGAACGTTTTGTCTGTTTAAATATCTGCTCAGTTCTTTTTTCTGCTTCTCTGAATTCTGGGTTTGATCGCTGTAACTGTTTAGCTTTCAATTCAATGTTTAATTTTCTATACTTGGGATTTCTTCTTTTCACCTTCTTACCCTGTGTTTCTCGGATGTTTTCTGCTTTTTTGAATTCTGGGTCTGAACGTTTTGACTGCTTTAATATCTGGTCAGTTCTTTTTTCTGCTTCTCTGAATTCTGGATCTGGCCGTTTTGACTGTTTAAATATCTGCTCAGTTCTTTTTTCTGCTTCTCGGAATTCTGGGTCTGATCGCTGTAACTGTTTAGCTTTCAATTCATTTTGTAAGTTTCTATAATCGGGATTTCATCTTTTTTGTCTTTTTCAAAAGGTTTCTCTCTGAGTTACTGAGGTTTTATACAGTGTATCTAAGCGCTTTAGTCGTTTAGGGGCCATACTATATACCGGAAAACACCGGAAAACAACCAGAAAACACCGGAAAACAACCGGAAAACACCATTTTATACTGAATACCGGAAAACACCGGAAAAACACTAAATACCGGAAAACATCCTAAATACCGGAAAACACCCTAAATAGGTAACCCGGAGCCTGGTCCTCTGTGTGCGGTTTTGGACCAAGTGAGCGCCGATGAAGGAAGGTCGAGGTCATTACGATGTTCGTTTTCCAAATAGCCCCCCCCCCCCTCAAAAAAAAAAAAAAAATTTCCGATTTTTTTTTCTCCAAAATTTTGTTGATTCCTATTATATTTTGAATGTTTTAAAAGACGCAATCAGTCTACCTCGATCATTGACCATATTTTATTTTGTATTTTAATTTTAGTTTTCAGTAAATTTTAGTAGATTTCAGTGTTTCAGTATTTCAGTAGATTAAACACAGCACTCTGAGGGCCCCGTTATATGCCGGTTGCCCCGGTCTCCTGATCCTTACCAGTAACGCTGGCATCAGGGTGGTACGAATTAGTGGAAGGCACGATTAGGCCAACTCCTTCCTAAGTAACAAAAAATCACATCATAAAACAGCAAGTATCATCAAAAGCGAGTTAATAAATCTCTGAATAGTTCGAGTTGAAGTTCCAGGTTTAACCGCTATGTGTCCTAATCACCAAACGAAATGGATGCCACGCAATTCTCGGACAGGCTGTAATCTGAAAAGTGTCTATCCTTTCCAAGAGCTATCCATCTCGTTGGAAGGGCTAAAAATCTACTTGTTTCTGAGCTTACTTTCATTCCAGGGTCAAATATAATCACTTGAACCATAATAATATTCAACATATTCTATCATAATCCGAGGGCCGCACACAGGATTTTTTTTTCTGGATTACTTTTCGAGCTTTATTCCCCAACTCGTTGACCAGTTTTCCTTGAGAAAACCCCAACTTTCGCCCAATTGTCCATGAGGTAACTACGTATTCTATCTTACTGCATTGACGGGAAGTGGTAAGCTGGACGTCTGTGAAAAGGGTTGATCCATAAATTTTCAAGGAAGCAATTGTTGTTTTTGTTTGTGAAATAGAGGACTCTAGCCGATGAGGCTACTTTCCCCCGAGAACCTCAGGCAACCAATTTGTTTAATGTCTTCTGTTGCACAAATTATGCTACACTGTGTAAGAACTTTCATCCTTTGATCTGAAGATTGTAGATGGAAAAGTATCATTTGCACTATTTCAAAGTAAACCTGCATTTTCGTATATCATCCCGTAATTTGTGATTAATGACAATGACTGTGGAAATAATATGGGTTGAGGAATGGAAGATCTATGTTCGTCACGTGACTGGACAATTCCACCCCCCGTCCCACCCTGACGATGATCCCTCCCGGAGCGGCGCGCTCTCTAAAAAAAATCTCGGGCACAGTTTACTCTTCTAAGTTTTCCGGTAGGTATTTAGTAATGCGGAGTTTGGTCCTCGTGTGTGGTTTTGGACCAGGTGAGCGCTGATGAAATAAGTTCATTAACATACAAGCGAGCGATCGCCTACGGTCAAAGAAAAATTTCTTTTCAGATTTTTTTTAAGAATTTCTTCTCCCAAATTTCTCTCTCAAAAAATTCAAATTTTGTTTCCAGTATATTTATCTGTAAAATTATTTCCTACGGAATGTTTTTTTTGCAAAATCAATTTTTCGGAAAAATTCTATTTTTTGGGGGGGACAGAAAAAATTTTTCGTCAAAAAAATTTGGGAGAAATTTTTTTTTTTTTTTTTTTTTTGGGGGGGGGGGGCTATTTGTAAAACGAACATGACCTTGACCTTCCTTCATCGGCGCTCACTTGGTCACCTATTTAGGTTTTTTTTCGGTATTTAGGATGTTTTCCGGTATTTAGTGTTTTTCCGGTGTTTTCCGGTATTCAGTATAAAATGGTGTTTTCCGGTTGTTTTCCGGTGTTTTCCGGTATATAGTACTGCCGGTCGTTTAGTTTTACTTTCTCTTTGCTTATATTGGTTGTCTAAACGCTTCATCTGTTTAAATTCTCTCCAATAAACTTTTCTTTTCATTTCAATTTTTGCCTTAGTTTGCTCTTCCTCAAATTCAAAATATCTGCTCAGATTTAATGATATTTTATCTTTTGTTATTTCAGGGCTATCCATATTGTCTGTCTCATTTTTAATTTTAGGGTTTGAAATTTTGTTTATCTTCTCTGTATTTTCATTTATTTCAGGTATTTTATTATCATCTATCTTATTAATAATTTCTATTTCAGGGTTTTTATTTTCATCTATTTTATCATTAATTTCATTTTTTTCAGTCTTATCTTTAACTGCTGTACTATTACATGCAGATTCAAGTGCACACCTCTTCTTCTTCACCAATTCTTTATTGACTTCCTGTCTTTTAGTATAACTTTTTTTCTTTGTCTTTGGCATAATTCATTCTGAAAATAAACCCCATTCATATGATTGTTGTTGTTCCTTTCGAAATCACAACATGCAGAATGTCCTACTGTATAAATTAATGCAATCTTATTATGAACTTGTATGTCTGTTAAAGGTCTGACTAATTACTTTAATATAATCAATTTCAGTTAAAGTATTACCAAATTGGGGAGGGGAGGGGAGAGGCAGAGAGTAGACCAAACTGTCTTTATATGTGTTAATAACAAATCATTTGCTAAAAATAGATTAGGGGACTGCCAAAGTGATCACCCCTTTGACCAACACAATCAAAGCTACTGGTTGCCGTCTGCTTATGTATAATAGCTATAGCATGATCATAGAGTACCCTATACATGTGTGTATATTATACTGGAGAGAGAGGGGGGGGGTCACATGACTCACATTGGTCTGCTAGCAGATTGCTTACTGTATATAGCCTTCTTATTGTCATTTATCATAAATAACATACTTTCACTTTAAAGCAAACTACATGTAGTTAGGTTCTTGCATTATGCATATTTTTAAAAAAAAAACTTTAATTTTATCAACAGATATTTGTTTTCCATATAATCATGAAAGTTTTGTTTTAGAACAAACAATATATTTTTACACCTGAGGTTAATAGTTATTGTTTCGTTTCTATGTCGATGATGGGGGCTAAGAGAGAGTAATTGTTTGGTGTTGATATGAATACCTTTATTAAGCAGCCATGTTGAGTACATCACAGGAAGTGTATATATATAAAGGAAGTAACTCATGAATAGGGTTAAGACCACTATTAAGTATTAATGATAATGAGTGAATATCGTTACATCTCCCTTTTCATAAAAAGGAATGAAAGAACTAAACACAAGTTAACAGTTCACAAAGAATGGTTCAAAAGTTATTTCTGAATAATGAACTAAAGTTTATACACCATTCTTTGGTAATTGACAGAGTCACTATGTATTCTTGCCTGAAAGAAAACACATTAACAAAAATAAACACAACAGATTATCAACACAAATTATTTCCCATAGTTGTTCAGATATGAGGGTTTCTTAACAGTTCGACCACTACGAGTCGTATAAGGGGTTTGAACTTTATCATGTTTACTAATGTTCGTCTTCGTGTTACATGCAGAATTTGTTTTGGTTGGGTTTTGACTAGATTGGGCGTTAGTAGGTTTTGACTTAGGTTTAGGAGAGTCCAATTTACAATTAGTATTACTATGCAATTGTTCATTGGTAACAGACGGGTTTTCATAGTTGCACATTTCCTTTCGAGGAGTTTCACATAATGGTTTCATTATTTTAAATTGTTCCTTTGAAGATCGTAGATGTTTACGATTACGTCGGAAAACTTGACCACTTTCTGTTTGCAACTGGTAAGAACGAATGTCAACTTGACCTTCAATTTGGTTTTTGGTCCACGTTTTATCGCGTCCACTAGGTTTAATGCGTACCACATCCCCCTTTTTCAGTTCAGGTAATTCGCGAGTTGTCTTATCATAGTAATAAGCTTGCTTAGCTTTTTTGTTGGCGATTCGCGACTGCACATCCTGTTGAACTTTAGGTTCAAGTAAACTAGCAGATATGGGTAGAGTTGTCCTGGTTCTCCTTCTTTAAAGACGTTGAGCTGGGGAACTTCCTAATCCTTCCGTTGGTGGATTACGGAAGTCCAGTAATGCTAAATAAACATCTGATTTGTCATCTATGGCTTTCTGCATAATACGTTTAGCTGTTTTTACTGCATTTTCAGCTCGTCCATTTGATTGGACAAAGGTTGGAGAGCTAGTCACATGTTCAAAGTCATATTCATGTGCAAATTGTTTGAATTCGTTACTATTGTATGGAGGACCGTTGTCGGACATTAGTTCCTTCGGTATTCCATGTCTCGCGAAGTGCGCTTTCAGTTTTGGAATGACGGTTTTCGCAGTTTTGTCGGCTAAGTAGTTGGAGAAATAATCTACTGTTATAAGATACGATTTCTGATTTAATTCAAACAAGTCTGTTCCAACTGTTTGCCAAGTTAGTTCTGGAATTTCATGACTTATTAAAGGTTCTTTGCACTGCTCAGTCTGGTGTGCTTTACAAATAGCACATTTACTAACAGCTTCTTCGACATCTCTATTCATATTCGGCCAGTACACACTTTCACGGGCTTTCCTCATAGAGGCCTGAATACCGAGATGACTAGCGTGTATTTTGGAGAGCAAATATTCACGTTGAGTGGTGAGTATCACAACCCGTTCACCTTTAAATATTAACCCATTGTGGATTGAGAGTTCATCACGGAAGGTATAATAGTTTATTATAGCAGGTAATACGTCTGATCTTTTATCAGGCCATCCGTTAATGATGACAGATTTTAGTGAGTAAAGATCTTGATCTAACGTGGTAGCTTCTTGGATTTTCCTAAAAGTCTCATCAGAAACTGACAGGTTGTAGAGCGCGTTAACAGATTCGAATTCAATTTCACTTTTTGATCGAGTGTCAATTAAGTGCACAGTTTCAAAATTGGTCTTCTTCACTGTGTGAGGTAGATAAGCTCTGCTCAAAGTATCGGCGATATAAAGTTCAGCACCTTTCTTGTAGGATATAGAATAGTCGAAACTTTGAAGGCGAAGCAGCATACGCTGTAAACGTTTAGGTGCTGCCTGTAGAGGTTTTTTGTAGATAACCTCAAGAGGTTTATGGTCTGATTCAACAAGCACATGTCTTCCATAAAGATAGTTCTCAAACCGTTCCATCCCGAAAACCACTGCAAGTAACTCCTTTTCAATCTGGGCGTAGTTGGTTTCTGTGGGAGAGAGTGATCGTGAAGCGTAGGTTACAGGGTGTCCTTCTTGGAGGATATATGCACCAAGACCATATTCGGACGCATCACACTGTAACACGGATTGTTTTAACGTGTCAAAGTAGCGAAGCACAGGAGTTTCAGATAGAGCCCTCTTTACTTCTTCAAAAGATTTTCCATGGACCTGAGGATCCCAATAGAATTCAGTTGTGTCTTTAATTAAATCACGAATTGGAGCTGTGATTTCTGAGAGACGTGGAGCAAACTTTTGAAGATAGTTCACCATACCGAGGAGACGTTGAACAGCTGCTTTATCAGTAGGAGTGGGCATGCTGGTTATAGCTGTAACCTTCTGAGGGTCAACTTTAAGGCCATTTGAAGAGATGACATGTCCCATGTCTTTGTTGAGTTTGATTTGTTGGTTTCTACAGCGTTCTAAGAGTGAGATTATTTTCTGATCATGATCTCGTATCGCTTCCTCATCAGTGTTGCCTGTACCATATACTAGTATGTCGTCATGTATAGCTTTTACACCAGAGAGTCCTTCCAATGCTTGATCTAGGCGATGTTGGAATTCCTCAGGTGCAGGTGATATGCCAAAAGGCATACGTTTCCAGCGATAGCGTCCCCAAGGGGTAGCAAAAGTAGTTAGATAACTGCTTTCTTCTGTTAATTCACAATGCCAAAATCCATCTTTGGTATCACATACAGAGAATATGCGAGCATTTGCAAGTTCGGGAAGTAAATCATCTATGATAGGTGTAGGATAGTGATTCCTTTTAAGAGCTCTGTTGAGCGGTTTAGGATCAATACAGAGACGAATTTTCCCAGTGGATCCTTTGGAGACAGGAACTAATGATGAAATCCAGTCAGTAGGGACTGTTACAGGAGTAATGACATCTAGTTCAGTAAGACGTTTTAGTTCTTCTTGGACTTTTGGTTTCACTGCTAAGGCGATTTTCCTAGTAGGAAGTTGAACACCTGGTACAGTTTTGTCTATCTGCAGTTGAAGTTTACTTTGAAACTTGCCTAACCCAGTAAACACATCTTCGTAGTCGGTGGTTACTTTCTCCTGAGTTAGAGGTTGAGTCGTACCTGTGAGGAAATTGTTAGTTTCACTCACTGTTGGGAGAATACAGTTAGTGTTGACTGTAATAAGGCCCATTTCTTGGACAGCGAGACATCCAAGGATTGGTTGAAGAGTTGCGTCTACCACTATAAAGTCAAGAGTATAGACTTCTTTATTGGCAGGATTTACAACAGTGCAGGAACATTTTCCAAGAGGCTTTAGAGTAGATTTGTTGTACATAACTAGAGTTGTGAGTCTCAAGTATGTTGGAGTTGTCACCAAAGATTTCAGTAAAATTAACTTTGGGTAGAATGTTGACTGTAGAGCCACAGTCAAGTAGAAACTGGATGCTGGTTTTCTTGATACGGCAGTTAGTTTCTTGGTGTGATGTATAGAGTTGATAGTATCTATGCTTAATACTCCTTCATCCTCATCGCTAGGATCACCATCAATAGCGTAGAGTCGTGCTTTAGGTTTCCTAATCTTGGGAGAATTCTTATGATTAGATGCTGATGGGCATTTCACACGGTAGTGATTAAAACCACCACACTGACTACATTTCTTGCCCCAGGCTGGACAAAGTTCTTTCTGTAAAACATGTTTGTGAATACAGAATTTGCATTCCTGCGGTGTTGGAACCTTGTGTTTTGATGCTTGAGGATGCCTAGCTTCAACAGGTTTCTGAGATGCAGAGTTGAACTTTTTGGGTTTGTTGCGAATAAAGGAGATTTCCTCTTGAGTCATCGACTTCAGCTGTAAAGCTGTAGTCTCGCTTGCTCTACATATATCAATAGCAGACTGAAGGGTTAGTCGTGGATCTTGCAAGAGTTTTTTTCTTGTAGTATTGCTCAGAATCCCAACAACAACTTGGTCTCGAATAAGACTTTCTTGGAGATTGTTATAGTTGCAGGATTTGGCTAATGTTCGGAGAACGGCTACAAATGCATCAATTGTCTCATTTGCTTGTTGGAAGCGTGTATTAAATGTGTAACGCTCATAGGTTTCATTGGTTTGTCCAAGGCAAAAGGCTTCAAACCTCTGAATGATGATTTCTATATTGTTACGTTCCGCTTCATCAGCAAAGGGTAGACCATCGTAGACAGTTAAGGCTTCTGGTCCGATGGAAGTAAGAAAAGATAATTTCCTTTGTGCCATTTCTTGACGATTTAACAAACTTGCCACTTCATAGTGCTGCCAGGTTCGTTTCCATAGTTTCCAGTTCGTGGCGATATTTCCAGAGAGTTCCAGTTTGCCTGGGAAAGGAATATTTATGTTGACTGGAATTTGCTGAGTAGCAGGAGCTGCAGCCTGGCGTTCTTGTGCCATCTTAAAAGCAGGAGGGAGTTTTCAGCAAATATTTGTTTAGTTCACACGTGAGGACCACGTGGTTTTAAGTAAGTTTTCTGTGCGAGAATTTTGCACTTACGACAGGTTTTGGTGGCATTTAAGTTCGTTGGTCATCTTTTCTGGATGTTTATCCCTTATTCTGACACCATGTTTCGTTTCTATGTCGATGATGGGGGCTAAGAGGAGAGTAATTGTTTGGTGTTGATATGAATACCTTTATTAAGCAGCCATGTTGAGTACATCACAGGAAGTGTATATATATAAGGGAAGTAACTCATGAATAGGGTTAAGACCACTATTAAGTATTAATGATAATGAGTGAATATCGTTACAGTTATAGTACACATAATTATTTTATAACAGGCCTTCAATTACATTTTCAGTTTGCAATGCAGTACTGGCTAAGTTCTAGCAATTGTTCACTTTGTGTCAAGACTCAAATTGGTCTAAATTTAACCTACAATGGCAAAAATAATATTCAATAATAAACAATTATATATATTTTGAAGTTTGGCACCAGAAAGTAATAAGGTTTATAATGCTACTAACAAAAATAAGTAGAAACTAAAAATTTGCTTACCTTTAATGGTATACAATAATCAATCATTTGAATAAAGTTTTACTTATCTAGTCACTGTTCAACTTGAATCATTTTGAAAGTACAACTATTAAACAGTGTAATTTCTCACAACTTTACATAAGAATACAAGTAGGACGTTAAACCCCATTTCATTTCATTTCATAAGAATACAGTACAATTATTTCTATCTCTATCCAAGGTCTGTATCTTACAAAATCTATCTCGTCATCTGAGTTTTGAGAGAAAACATGTTCCTAAAATGATTTATATCTACAGATCAGGTGACTTATTTTGTTTACAGTAAACTATTTGAAGTGTGACACTAGCATCTCTCTAATTAAATTGGACTTCCAAGGCACCTTTTATCAGATTGGGTTTCTACTGACAGACATGGACACAATTAACACTTAATGGAGACTATGAAGTACAGTATTTGCCATTTATTAAACTTGTAGCTTAGAATATTAACCTAAATGCGAATTTGGTTAGACCACATTGAGTTTATTTTAATGGATGGATCACCACATGAATTAATATCAAAATGTTCTAGGTTCATACAAATATCAGTGTGATGATGTTTACAGTAGGCAGGGCTGAAGAATCCACAAGATTTTTCAAATCGATCAAAGGCCAGAACTCTGGCAGTAATTATCAAAAATCGATGCAAATCAATAGGCTTCTTCGTCTCATGACCTTAAACACTGCGTATAAATTTTAAGTCAATCGGATATTAACTTTAGCCTCTAGAGCGTCCACAAGATATTTTAAAGTGATCAAGGGCCATAACTCTGGAAGTAATTATCGGAAATCAATGCAAATCAATAGGCTTCTTCATCTCATGACCTTAAACACTGTGTTTAAATTTTACGTCAATCGGATATTAAATGTAGCCTCTAGAGCGTCCACAAGATATACTATTCAAAAAAAGTACGGGATATTTGATTTTGGGGGCATAATACTAAAATATGCAAATGACTACGAAAAAAGTCACTATAGAACCTAACAGAAGAAACATTTCCAGTTACATGTGACGCCCAAACGCACCAATAGCTACCGCATGGAATGCAGGTGATGCTTGGGATCATCATGGGGGTCCAACCCAAGATTTGCACGACTTTGACTTTGAATGTTACAGTCATTGTGGCATTGAATTCCAGGGTGGAAACATCAGTTTAATTGTTTTAGTGACCAGAAAACAAATTTTGATATGCGTCGGCTTACCCAAAATGAAAGGTTACGTGCCCTTGGCATGCTACAGATCGGCACAACACAGGCGGTTGTGGCGCGGACGATGAATGTTTCTCAGTCTGTCATAAGCAGACTATGGTCCAGATACCGTGATACACAATCTGTACAGGACAGACCACGCTCAGGTCGACCAAGGGCGACAACTCAAGCCCAGGATCGATTTATCCGTACCTTGGCCTTGAGAAATCGTGTCATCACAGCAAATCAGATCAGCGCTCGTCTTCAAACAGACACTGGTGTGAGAGTGAGTGGCCTGACGATTCGGAATCGACTGCATAGGGGTCACCTTCGCGCCCGACGTCCTCGCGTGATCCCTTGTTTGAGAGATCATCACATTCAGGCAAGACGTCGTTGGTGTAGGGATCGTCAACACTGGGATAATCGACGCTGGAGCAATGTGATGTTTTCAGATGAGTCAAGGTTCACTGTTGATTTTTTGGACAGACGTAGGAGGGTGTGGCGTCGTCGAAACGAGCGCTTCCAAGACGTTAACGTTATCAGACATGATCGATTTGGGGGTGGTTCTGTTATGGTGTGGGGAGGCATCACTGTTGCTGGAAGAACGGCTTTACATGTTGTTGCAGGGTGTGTTACAGGCCAGTACTACCGGGACAACATCTTGGCAGGCCATGTTGTGCCGTTCGCACGACGTCATGGCCGCCGTTTCATCTTCCAGGATGACAACGCAAGATGTCACAGGGCCAGGATCGTTACAGGTTACCTCCAACAACAGAACATCACCACATTACCTTGGCCAGCACTGAGTCCCGACCTCTCCCCCATCGAGCATGTCTGGGACATGGATGGACAGAGGTTACGTCAACGTCAACAACGTCCTGCCAATGTCCAAGAACTTGCTGCTGCGTTGCAACAGGAATGGGACAATCTGGACCAAAATGACCTTAGACGTCTCATTAGGAGTATGCCACGTCGGATCAATGCTTGTTTGGCAAACAGAGGAGGATTTACCCGTTACTGACTTGGTTGTGATGCTGTGGTAACTTTGCTGTTTGACCCCGGGTATCATTTTACCCTTATAATGGTCAGTCTGTGCCTTACTTAGTCTAACGATCATTTGGAATAAATCGATGAATGTGAACTTCATTTCATTTTGTCATTTGTTTCTTCGTCAGTTTCATTAGGTGACTTTAATAACACTTAAAAATCAAATATCCCCTACTTTTTTTGAATAGTATATTTTAAAGTGATCAAGGGCCATAACTCTGGAAGTAATTATCGGAAATCAATGAAAACCAATAGGCTTCTTCGTCTCATGACCTTAAACACTGTACAAAATTTAAAGTCAATGGGATATTAACTTTCACCTTTAGAGTGTCCTCAAGATTTTTCAAAGTGATCAAGGGTCATAACTCTGGCAGTAATTATCAGAGATCACTGAAAATCAATAGAGTTCTCTGTCTCATGACCTTAAACACTGTGTATCAATTTAAAGTCAATCGGATATTAACTATAGCCTCTAGAGCGTCCACACTATATTTCGAATTGATCAAGGGCCATAACTATGGCAGTAATTATCAGAAATCGCTGCAAATCAATAGGCTTCTTCGTCTCATGCCCTTAAACACTTTGTATAAATTTGAAGTCGATCGGACATTAACTTTAGCCTGTAGAGCGTCCACAGGCAATTGTGGACGCCGGACCGACCGACGGACGGACCGACGGACGGACGGGGGTGACGACAATATACGACCACATTTCAATGTGGGCGTATAAAAATAAAATCATCTAAATAATGATCTAAATTGTGACTGCCAGACTTAAACTGAACTAACCAATGCAAGAATGCGAAAAATTTTCAAACAAATTACATGAAATGGCGCAACCCATTGGAAGGCACTTATCAACGTAATAATGATTATCAAAATAATATCCTAACAAATCAAAGTCACCTGGATTTATTAAAAGCAGTCTAAATGCGGATTTTATGTCCAGCTTTGCCCAAAGAGCTTCTTTACCAATAGCTATTATTTTATCAATAACCTTATCTATTGAGGTATAAGTTACAGTGCAGAATTCTGGATCAACATAACTGTTTATACCATGCATTTTGGGATACGACAAGTGAGTTATAAGCCTCCAACCACCATCCGACTTTGGAACTACACCAATTGGAGAAATATGTAAATTTGAGATGGGTCTTTCTAGAAAGGGACCAGCAATCCTTCCCAAATCAATTTCTATGTTTAGCTTATCTGCCAACTCATCACGGTGCTCTACAGCTGAGGCTAAATTTTTAGGGCAAGTATAGCTTAAAACCTTCCCTCAGCCAAAGCTTTAATTGAGAAAAACACTAGCATAAACTAGCATAAACATCAGTCCAAATTTCTATGCTACCTATTGGAGAAGGTGTCTTGTCCTGAGCAATTATTTCTCCACTTGGTCCAACATGTGGAGTCCTTTTGGTTTCTCGACCTTTGGAGATATTAACCAATTGCGACAAATCAATATATTCCCCTTTTGCAATCTTTTGTCGAATACCCGGCGGTAAATTTAAGCCTAATTCATCATGCACACTTTCTGACATAATAGGTACCACCCCAATATCTATAATATATTTTGCCCTACTACATATTCTTGCCCCACTGCGCTTTCCATAAACTGATTTGAACACCTACCTGACTGCCTATGATTTTGTACGGGAATATTGTGAACTATGGCACCAGTATTCATACTAACTGAAACTGGAACTTCCTCCAAGTTAACTCTTTGATAAGCACTGGGTAAAACAGATACATGAGATTGATTAACTCGGTAATTAGCACTGGGTATATCAGATGCATGATGTTGAGGGTTATCAGAACTGGGTAAAACAGATATATGAGATTGATTCACTCGGTAGGTAATTAGCACTGGGTAAATCAGATGCATGATGGTAAGGGTAATCAGTATTGGATAAAACAGATACATGAGATTGGTTAACTCGGTAATTGGCACTGGGTATATCAGATGCATGATGGTGAGGGTAATCAGATACACGATTTTCAGGAACATATGCACTGGCTAAAACGGATGCAGAACTACTCGGGTAATAAGTACTGGGAAAAACAGATACCTCGGGTTGCGATACTGTATAATTAGTACTGGGTGCTACAGATACAGAAAAATAGGTACTGGGTACAACAGATACCTAAGGTTGTGCTTGTGGTACTGTATAAGTACACGATGTTAAAGGTACACAAATTCCTGCATTGCAGGTATTACAATCATAGCTACCAGTTTCTTCAATGCCCACCATAATATTAGCAGGCTGTTGAAATTGTGCTGTTGAGCTACACATTCTTTTACGTGTCGTGCCCACCTGCTTTGTTTTTCGTTTAACACCTTTAGATTTTTTTTAGCTGTGACGGAATTACTTAATGTTTCTAGGTGTGCCACCTAACATATTTTTATCATTCACAACTCATTTTCAACTTTCTGTTGAGGGCAGTTTGTGCAAAACCGCAGATGTGCAGGTCTATTCTTGTATCGCCCTCTCTTTCTATTTCAAGGGAATGTGTGCTTAGACTAAGGCTGGACATAGCGGTTTTAGTTTTAAGATTTTTAACAGCTTGCAGGTAGGGCACCGTAGCCTTGATATTCTTTGTATGATAACAAGGAAGGGTATCATAAATCGCCTAACCTAATCGTTGATATATATACACGAAGCAATTTAACGAAGAACATGGATGTTAAAAGGTTTTATAACAGCGATATATTATGGCAATGAAGACGCTCGTAAATACACATGCTCTGCTATAAATAATTTCATCACTCGGTGACAACTTATGATATTAAATGATTCCAGATGGTGTGACGGTAGCCGAAGCTACCCGATCACCATCTTTGGAATCATCTGTGTAAATCGGAGCATAATCACCATATTTAGACCTCAGCTCTCGAAAGAAAGACTGAAACACCGTGGAACTAGTATCTTTCTTTTTGTTTTTTGTTAGATCTAAATCGATCTTTGGAGGCGATACAGTCCAGGGTGGAGTACGAAACAAAGGGGTATTCGCAATACTGTCATGACTGATGCCGGCCTCTGACAAAAGGGGTTGGATGCGAATACCGAATGATGGAATAACATTAGTTCTCAGTAAATATAGATGTTCATGATAGGGTCTAAATATGGTGTTAAATGAAATATGATTTGGCAGAGATGCAATTTTTGTAGCATACTGCAGTGCAAGTTTATCACGTCTGTCGTGCAATGAGGGGCCATACTATATACCGGAAAATATAGTAGGAAGGTCAAGGTCATGTTCGTTTTACAAATAGCCCCCCCCCCCCCAAAAAAAAATCCGATTTTTTTTTCTCTCAAATTTTTTTGACGAAAAAAATTTTCTGTCCCCCCCCAAAAATAGAATTTTTCCGAAAAATTTGTTTTACAAAAAAAACATTCCGTAGGAAATAATTTTACAGAGAAAAATACTGGAAACAAAATTTGAATTTTTTGAGAGAGAAATTTGGGAGAAAAAATTCTTAAAAATAATCTGAAAAGAAATTTTTCTTTGACCGTAGGCGATCGCTCGCTTGTATGTTAATGAACTTATTTCATCAGCGCTCACCTGGTCCAAAACCACACACGAGGACCAAACTCCGCATTACTAAATACCTACCGGAAAACTTAGAAGAGTAAACTGTGCCCGAGATTTTTTTAGAGAGCGCGCCGCGCCGCTCCGGGAGGGATCATCGTCAGGGTGGGACGGGGGGTGGAATTGTCCAGTCACGTGACGAACATAGATCTTCCATTCCTCAACCCATATTATTTCCACAGTCATTGTCATTAATCACAAATTACGGGATGATATACGAAAATGCAGGTTTACTTTGAAATAGTGTAAATGATACTTTTCCATCTACAATCTTCAGATCAAAGGATGAAAGTTCTTACACAGTGTAGCATAATTTGTGCAACAGAAGACATCTCGAATATCGATTGTCGGAAAAAACATTTTCTCGGGGACATTTTTTTCCGATTACGCATTCGGTGTAAGTCTTCAGCCACCAGGAAGTGGTTAATATGGTAATGTTTTATTACGATAGTAGTACATAAAACAAATTGGTTGCCTGAGGTTCTCGGGGGGAAAGTAACCCCATCGGCTAGAGTCCTCTATTTCACAAACAAAAACAACAATTGCTTCCTTGAAAATTTATGGATCAACCCTTTTCACAGACGTCCAGATTACTATTTCCCGTCAATGCAGTAAGATAGAATATGTAGTTTCCTCATGGACAATTGGGCGAAAGTTGGGGTTTTCTCAAGGAAAACTGGTCAACGAGTTGGGGAATAAAGCTTGAAAAGTAATCCAGAAAAAAAATCCTGTGTGCGGCCCTCGGATTATGATGGAATATGTTGAATATTATTATGGTTCAAGTGATTATATTTGACCCTGGAATGAAAGTAAGCTCAGAAACAAGTAGATTTTTAGCCCTTCCAACGAGATGGATAGCTCTTGGAAAGGATAGACACTTTTCAGATTACAGCCTGTCCGAGAATTGCGTGGCATCCATTTCGTTTGGTGATTAGGACACATAGCGGTTAAACCTGGAACTTCAACTCGAACTATTCAGAGATTTATTAACTCGCTTTTGATGATACTTGCTGTTTTATGATGCGATTTTTTGTTACCTAGGAAGGAGTTGGCCTAATCGTGCCTTCCACTAATTCGTACCACCCTGATGCCAGCGTTACTGGTAAGAATCAGTAGACCGGCGCAACCGGCATATAACGGGGCCCCCAGAGGGCTGTGTTTAATCTACTGAAATACTGAAACACTGAAATCTACTAAAATTTACTGAAAACTAAAATTAAAATACAAAATAAAATATGGTCAATGATGGAGGTAGACTGATTGCGTTTTTTAAAACATTCAAAACATAATAGGCATCAACAAAATTTTGGAGAAAAAAAAATCGGATTTTTTTTTTGGGGGGGGGGGGGGGCTATTTGTAAAACGAACATCGTAATGACCTTGACCTTCCTTCATCGGCGCTCTTTTGGTCCAAAACCGCACACAGAGGACCAGGCTCCGGGTTACCTATTTAGGGTGTTTTCCGGTATTTAGGATGTTTTCCGGTATTTAGGATGTTTTCCGGTATTTAGTGTTTTTACGGTGTTTCCGGTATTCAGTATAAAATGGTGTTTTCCGGTTGTTTTCCGGGTGTTTTCCGGTATATAGTATGCCGTGCAATGAGGGCTCGTGCGCCTCGACGTATAAATGCTCCTAAACTGATTTTAAGTCCTTGGTTGTGTATGGTGTCAAGCTCTTTGAGATAAGAATCGCGGGCTGACCCATACACAATACATCCATAGTCGAGTTTGGATCTTATTAATGCTCGATATAATCTGAGCAAGACCTTACGGTCTGCTCCCCAATCAGTGTTTGATAAGACACTCAATATGTTAAGGGCTTTCAGACATTTCTTCTTGAGTGTTTTTATATGAGGGATAAACCAAAGCAAAAACCCATCAAATTGTGTATCCCTGCTTACCCTAAGCAGAAAATTCTCATCTTCAAACTCAATCATTCAAGGCATCCACCTATAAACACCTATACCAAGTTTGAACATTCTTGCTGAATTAGGAGAGTTATTGTGTCCCAAAAAGTGTGACGGGACAGACAAACCCATGTTTAAGTTTATTAGGGTTTCACACTGCGTAGCTTGTGTGAAACACTATTGTTTTTGTTAAAATTATTATTCTTATTATTATTATTATTCTTTTGTTTTGAGTAGATCTCAGCAACTGATTGTCGGATCGTTACGATTTCTTCGGTTTTATCAGAAAAGTGGGTGTGACTTAGAGGATAAAGCTATTTTGAACGTTCTGCGACAATGCGAAATGTCCGAAATCACCGAAGCTATCGTTTTTAGAAATATTGCAGTAATTTTAACAATAATCATTGGATTTTAACTTTCGATGCATTTTGGCATAGACGGGGCACATAGCTACGCTACTTTTGATTTTTGATTTTCGGCAAATCTTCGCAGATATTAGGCGCTAAATTTAGAAAATTTAAATTTTTACAAAAAACTTTTTTATTTATGAATATTTTTTAGTCGTGTTTTACACAAATATAACGAGTCTTCTGACTTGGGCAAAAATGTGAAAAATTTTTGTCTCGGTAATTTTCCTTGGCCCCCATTGGCTAATTCAGTTTTTCAGTCCTAGATTAATTATTTATTGTTCGATTTGTATAAAACAAAGTTCATATGCTCCGTTGTCTCAATTGTCATTTTTTTTGTTACCAATAGTGTTATCTGTCGGCACCGGAAGTGGCGTAAATTGACAAAAAACTACAATTTTGACAGTTAGGTACCATTTTTCGAAAGCAAATATTATTTTTTTCAAATCTGGTATAACTGAAATTGTGCGCCCTTTAAAGGCGCACAAAATGTTGGGACCAGTTTTTTTAATTTCGATTCCGTTTTCGGGCTATTTCGATTAAAAGGTGAAAAAAGGTGTAAAATTAAGCTATTTACAACCCATCCAGCGTTTTCATATTTTAAAATATTACTTCGTAACTTTCATAAACTCGTAGCAATAATCTATACGGAGAGAATGTATTTGAAAATTAATTTGTAATATGCGCAGTTGCCGAGAAATGGGCAATTATGCATGAGTCACTTTTTACGCTAGTTTGCCTGTAAAAGAGTCAATTATTATTCGATTTTCATAAAAGTGACACCATTTGATGTGTAATGTCAATTTTAACTAGGTCAAACCAATTTAACATTTTCAATATCACCGGAAATGACGTAATTTGGGCAAAAATTGTATTTATAGCCTTCGAAACCAGTAATTTATTCAAATGAGTCATATTTGTTATTTGTTTAAAATTTTGATATTTGATTCAAATCAACTAATACAATGAACCCCTACGATCATATAGATATCACAAAATGGTTTCTAACTTGTTCAGTTGCGGAGAAATAGGCAATTTTCAACAGGTCACTTTTTAAGGTTTTTTGTCAATAAAAGTGTCAATTATTATTCGATTTTCATGAAATTTTCACTGTGTGATACATAATGCCATTTACGATTTCATACAAGTAATTTAAGATTTTCATTATCACCGGAAGTAACGTCATTTTGGCAAAAACTGTATTTTTAGCCTTCAAAACTCCTCCCTTCAAACTCAGGGTGGGACGGGGGGTGGAATTGTCCAGTCACGTGACGAACATAGACCTTCCATTCCTCAACCCATATTATTTCCACAGTCATTGTCATTAATCACAAATTACGGGATGATATACGAAAATGCAGGTTTACTTTGAAATAGTGCAAATGATACTTTTCCATCTACAATCTTTAGATCAAAGGATGCAAGTTCTTACACAGTGCAGCATAATTTGTGCAAAAGAAGACATCTCGAATATCGATTGTCGGAAAAAACATTTTCTCGGGGACATTTTTTTCCGAATACGCATTCGGTGTAAGTCTTCAGCCACCAGGAAGTAGTTAACATAGTAATGTTTTATTACGATAGTAGGTCATAAAACAAATTGGTTGCCTGAGATTCTCGGGGGAAAAGTAGACTCATCGGCCAGAGTCCTCTATTTCACAAACAAAAACAACAATTGCTTCCTTGAAAATTTATCGATCAACCCTTTTCACAGACGTCCAGCTTACCACTTCCCGTCAATGCAGTAAGATAGATTATGTAGTTTTCTCATGGACAATTGGGCGAAAGTTGGGGTTTTCTCAAGGAAAACTGGTCAACAAGTTGGGGAAAAAAGCTCGAAAAGTAATCCAGAAAAAAATCCTGTGTGCGGCCCTCGGAATATGATGGAATATGTTGAATATTATTATGGTTCAAGTGATTATATTTGACCCTGGAATGAAAGTAAGCTCAGAAATAAGTAGATTTTTAGCCCTTCCAACGAGATGGATAGCTCTTGGAAAGGATAAACACTTTTCAGATTACAGCCTGTCCGAGAATTGCTTGGCATCCATTTCGTTTGGTGATTAGGATACATAGTGGTTAAACCTGGAACTTCAACTCGAACTATTCAGAGATTTATTAACTCGCTTTTGATGATACTTGCTGTTTTATGATGCGATTTTCTGTTACCTAGGGAGGAGTTGGCCTAGTCGTGCCTTCCACTAATTCGTACCACCCTGATGCCAGCGTTACTGGTAAGAACCAGGATACCGGCGCAACCGGCATATAATGGGGCCCTCCGAGGGCAGTGTTTAATCTAATGAAATACTGAAACACTGAAATCTACTGAAATTTACTGAAAATTAAAATTAAAATACAAAATAAAATATGGTCAATGATGGAGGTAGACTGATTGCGTCTTTTAAAACATTCAAAACATAATAGGCATCAACAGAATTTTAGAGAAAAAAAATCGGAAATTTTTATTTTTTTTTTTGGTGGGGGGGGGCGGGGCTATTTGTAAAACGATCATCGTAATGACCTTGACCTTCCTTCATCGGCGCTCACTTGGTCCAAAACCGCACACAGAGGACCAGGCTCCGGGTTACCTATTTAGGGTGTTTTCCGGTATTTAGGATGTTTTCCGGTATTTAGTGTTTTTCCGATGATTTCCGGTATTCAGTATAAAATGGTGTTTTCCGGTTGTTTTCCGAGGTTTTTTGGTTGTTTTCCGGTGTTTTCCGGTTGTTTTCCGGTGTTTTCCTGTGTTTTCCGGTATATAGTATGGCCCCAAGTTATGCAATAACAAATTTATGACACTACTTGCATTAATCCCAAAAATCTGTAAGTAAATAAATATCGATAGGCACTTGATGATACCAGGCCGTACTGCGCGGGTAGACTTATCACCGGAATTCACCGGAATCATTTACAATCACCGGAATTTATTTATAATCACCGGAATTCACCGGAATTCACTTCTAAAATCCCCGGTTCCTCCCACAAAACTCACATATTTTAAATGTATAATACATTTTGATCTCTCCAAAGGCCAGATAAAGGCGCTGTGTAGGTGAATTTATTTGAAAGACTACCGGAATTCATTTCAAATATATGCATCATATTATGATAACGTAGGGCGCGTCGTATTACTATTCCAATAGGCTGAACTCCAAAATAACACATAATAACAATTCGCGCGAATTACCCAATAACTCCAAAATAACAGCCAATAACCCCAAAAATGTTGACTGTGGAAACACAATATAACAAATTAGTTGAATTTAAGAAGCCTCGCTGATTTGTGCCCAAATCGGAGGTTCACGGGAGATAACTCGTGTATGTGATTTTTTGTTGACAAGAAACTAATTTAATGTATACTTTCGTTGCAATTCGTTGTAATGTATTGTAATAAAAGATTGATGATAATAGTTTATTAAAATAAACAATTTAATATTATAGCTATATTTATTTATTTATAATTGCAAATTGCGCCGATTGTCACTTTCGGTCATAGACATCGTATTCGTAACTTGTTTAGACCGAGCGGAATCTCTCACCCGTATTCCAGCACCCGGATTCGAGATCTAGTTAGCAGACATAATTCTCAGCGTACTTCAGCATACCGATTCGAGATCAAGTTGGCAGACATATATTCTCTAACCGTATTCCAGCCATAGAAATATAGATTCCAGCACCCGGATTCGAGATCAAGTTAGCAGACATATTCTCTCACCGTATTCTAGCACGCGGATTCGAGATCAAATTAGCAGACATTATATTCTTTCACCGTATTCCAGCACCCGCATTCGAGATCAAGTTAGCAGACATATTCTCCCGCCGTATTCCATTTCCAGCACTCGGATTCGAGATCAAGTGAGCGCACGTATTCCTAGCGCCAAGAAAAACCTAGATATAATTATCACGAAAATAATTGTTACCTTTATATTAGAAAATAAAATTTTTAAACATATTAATGCAAAATATTATGTAATAGATCCCCCGATCCCACCCCACACCCCCAAAATGTACTATTACCGTAAACATACTAAAATATCGCACACTAGGCTAACTGAGCATGCAAAAAAGGGTACGTCCATTTTGCATCAAAAAGTACCCCAATCAGCTTTGGTGGGAAAATGTTTTTTGTTTCACGGAATCAAGAGATGAAAAAACTACTAGAATACAAAATTTCAGAAGGCTCCTATGCTGGCGTTTCGAGATATTACCGTAAACATACTAAACATATGGGGGAATCGGGTTGAGGTAGGCTGACTGCGCACGTAATAACTTCTAAACTAGCTTTGGTGGCTTCAATATTTTTTATTTCACCAACTAGACAGGTGCATAAGGCATGAACATGCCAAATTTCATTAACTTTCTATGTTGGCGTATCGAGTTATACCACCGCAAATTTCCTAGCACCCGGATTCGAGGCGGAGTTTTTAGGTTCAATAAACAACGGGTACACCCACACTGCTTCAAAAAACGACCCAAACCAGCTTTGGTGGGAAAATGTTTTTTTATTTCACGGAATCAAGGGATGAATAAACTACTAGAATACAAAATTTCAGAAGGTTCAAATGCTGGCGTTTCGAGATATATCCCAGTTAACATTGATGGTTAGATTTACGTAAAGTTTACGTCATTATGGTTAGATTTTGGTTAGCGTCCAATAATGGTAAAATTCTTTGGTTAAATTTACGTTACTTTTACGTCATAATGGTTATGGTTACTTTTACGTCAGAAAATGACGTAAATGTAACATAAACTTTATGACGGATTACTAATCAATTTTTTTCCCTTTGAATACTTCTTGATTAAATAACATTACAAGTGTGTGCACATTCTAACAATTGATATATAGTCGGAATTCAGACATAATAATTATATATGTATTATTGGTTATAATTCTAACGTTAATCTAACGTAAATTTTACATCAGGTTTCTAACCGTTAGTTTATGGTTAGTTTTCTGACGTAAATCTAACGTTAGTTTTCTGACGTAAATCTAACGTTAGTTTTCTGACGTAAATCTAACGTTAGTTTTCTGACATAAATCTAACGTTAGTTTTCTGACGTAAATCTAACGTTAGTTTTCTAACGTTATAGTAATGTTAGTTTTCTAACGTTAATGTAATGTTAGTTTTATGTCATAATTTTAACCGTTAATTTAGGGTTAGTTTTCTAACGTCAATCTAATGTTAATTTTATAACATAAAACTAACTTTAGTTTTCTAACATAAATCTAACGTTAGTTTTCTAACATAAGCCTGATATTAGTTGTAAAACGTAAAACAAATGTCAGTTTAATGTCATGATACTAACAATTAAGGGCCTGACAAGACAGCTACCTAGTCATTAAAATGGGACAAAAATGGGTAAGACCCTGGCTCGCTACCCTGGAGGTCGGGTGTTCGATCCCTGCATTGGCCGAGAAAGTTCATCCAGATTTCCGGCGTTTTTTCCCCTTGTCAGTGATGCAGGACGGAGAGCCTGACAAGGACAGCTGTCTAGTTGTTCAGATGGGATAAAAAACCGAGGTCCCGTGTACACATTGGCATGCATGATATAAGAGTAGGCCGTAGTGCGACTGTCGGGGCAAAATTTCCCTCATAACACACTGTATGGTGTATGGCCATCTTCATTAGCCCAGTTCGGAGCAGAACAGTTGGACGTTAAACCCCATTTCATTTCATTACATTTTGTATCCATTTCTAAGTGCCCAAGAATAGAGATCTAGCTCCTTTAATAGTTGCGAACTGTAGGTGACACACAAAGAGAAAACGAATGAATGAATGATCTACTCTCATTTCAAATTCCAAATGTCAAGGGTTCTTTTACGTGCACACCCACGTGATGGACTAGACACTGTTTTTTGAGGTCCTCTGTCCTACACTACTACTAACAAAAGGAACTTTCTCGACCAACATGGGGATCCCGTTGGCTAAGTGAGTAAGACGCTGACTCGCTAGCCTGGAGGTCGGGTGTTCGATCCCTGCATTGGCTGAGAAAGTTCATCCAGATTTTCCTGCGTGTTTTCCCCTTGTCAGTGATACAGGACGGAGGGGCTGACAAGAACAGCTGTCTAGTCAGGGATGAAAAACTGAGGTCACGTGTACACACAGGAGTGCACATGAAAGATCCCTTGGTAGTTGGAACATGATATAAGAGTAGGCCATAGCGCCGCTGCCTGGGCAAAATTTCCTTCATAGCATACTGTATGGCGTATGCTCGTCTTCATTAGCTCAGTTTAGGAGCAGAACAGTAAGACGTTAAACCCGATTTCATTTCATTTTTCTCGACCAACACGGAAATTGAACCCCTCATTTGCTAGCCAGTGTGTTACTAATTACTAGAGAGGGAGAGAGAGAAATGGGGTTTAACGTCTACTCGACACAAACTAGGTCATTTCGGGACTAACATATAGTTTAATTTTTATTTACATAATTCGCTTGCGCGTAGGGGTCTTTAGCAGTGGGAGAAAACCGGAGGTTGGACAGGCGACCCTACTCCTTGTCACGTACAACCGGGGATTCGAAACCACGCCTGTCAACTCAATGACAGACTTTATGATACCGCTCCCGCACGCTATTCTTTCAGCTACCCCCCCCCCCCCCCCGTTACTAATTACTAAGTTTGTGAAATGTAGGTTTTTCCTCATGTAGGTTTGTCCTGATGAAATCGGTTTATTGTCCTACTGTTCTGCTCCGACTGGGCTAATGAAGACAGGTACATACCATACAATGTGCTATGAGGGAAATTTTGCCCCAGCAGCGGCACTATGGCCTACTAATATCGAATCCAACTGCCAAGGGATCTTTTCGTGCAAGCCAATGTATACATGGTACCTCGGTTTTTTGTCCCATCTGAGTGACTAGACTACTGTCCTTGTTCCTGCACCTCTGACAAGGGGAAACCATGTCGGAAAATCCTGATGAACTTTCTCCACCAATGCAGGGATCGAACACGTGCCCTCCGGATTACCGAGCCAGCATCTTACGCACTTAGCCACCGTGGCTTTATCAAAATTAGTAATGAAGATGTGCTATGACAGAAATTTTGCCTGGACAGCAGCATTACCGCACTTACTAATGAAGATGTGCTAGGAAAGACATTTTGCCTGGAGAGCAGCATTTCCGCATATAGTCATTACCAATAGTTCTAAGTGCACGCCAACCTGTAAAAGAGGTCTTTACACACTTTTCCATCATTACCAATTACTAGTCTGCGGGTTCACTAGTCCATGGGTGCACTAATCCGTGCATTCACTAGTCCACTAGTCTGACTCTATAAAATACTATAAATATGAGTATTAAAGAAACCCAGTAGATATGGTGACTGATATCACCCTTCGTAAGGTGATAACCCAACATCACGGCATTTTAACCCAAAATCACATTTTAACCATTATAGCATATTATGCCCTTCTTCATTAGCCCACTTGGAACAAAATAGTAACATGTTCAAACCCCATTTAAAATTCATTTTCATACTTTTCTGCACCAATCGGACTATTGAAGATAGTCATACGCAATGCAGAGTGCTATGACGGAAATTTTCTATGGACTGTGGCAGGGCGGAGGATCTGGCAAGGGATAAGGTATAGTTGTTCGGGTCATACGAAAAATCAAGTCCTCATGTACATATTGGCATGCACGTAAAAGACACTCCGACAGTTGTAATTCAATAACAGAGTAGGCCATAGTGCCGCTATCCGTGCAAAGTTTCCGTCATAGTACACTGTATATAGTGTATGCCTGTCTTCATTAGCTCACTCAGAGCAAAACAGTAGGATGTTTAATCTCATTTAATTTTATTTAATTTTCCTACTTTTCTGCACCAATGGGACTATAAAAGATAGGCTGGCAAGCGGACGAGTGCACCCGTTGACTATTGAGCATCATTTACTTGAAAACGTTGAGAGAACCCTCAACGAAACGTCGCTTTAATTAAAATAGTAATTGTGTTTTTTGTTGTATCATCGAGTCAAGTGAACGTTAAACCCCATTTCTCAATCTCTCAATTTTGATACCCAAAAATTTGACAAAACAAATAATGATTGATTGTCGGAAACTGTTTCATAAAGCAGAGTTGTTCTCTACTAAAAGGTTATCACTGTCCAAATGTTCGGAGTAGTCCACACCTAGGCCGACTATGCATGAAGTGTTTTTATAATTAAATTTATTAAATATAGTACCTTGCACCAGTAAATATAAAATTAATGATCCTTTCACCAGTAAATATAAAATTCATAGGCCGACAATGCATTAAGTGTTTTTTTATAATTAAAGTTATTAAATGTAGTACCTTGCACCAGTAAATATAAACTTAATGATCCTTGGACCAGTAAATATAATATTCATGATCATTATTTATATAAGGCCTTCATCAACCTTGCACCAGTAAATATAAAATTAATGATCCTTGCACCAGTAAATATAAAATTCATGATCATTATTTATATAAGGCCTTCATGTATGTTTGTACAAGTGTACATTCTTGGAATTGTATTACCATTAACAATATGGAGATCAATTATAATAACCTTTGGCCTTGTTCATGAATCCTTAAATTTTTGAAAATTTAGTTCTTAATATGAAACTATCTAAATAATATATTGCTTAAATCAATGTGTGTTGTTAATGTCATTCAAAAAGGCGGCTGTCTACATATACAATATATAAAATAGGTCATGAGTCGATTGTTGCCGTTTTTTTATTTCGAATTTAAAAGTTCAACACTTAATTATATAAGTTGTAAAACCATATAAAAATAAAGGTTGGACAAAGACTAGTTCCATTTTTTTAAGTTATGAATCTGAAAAATAGATAATAATGACCCAGTCAATTAACATAGAGATCTACTCTAGCTATATGAGTCCATATATTTATCGTCTCTCGATAAAAGACCTATCTCTGAAAATTAAAATTCCCCGATTTGATTATTCTTTTAATATAACGTAATTATGTAACCTCATATAAAATATGGTAGAGCGTATACAAACAAATTATATGAATAGATTCATTATCAGAAATATTACAGGCCTTTCAAACGAACAGCCGCCATTTTTAGACCTACATAGATGTACAAATATATTTTTATCGTCTCGGGCAAGGTCAAGGTCACGATCTGTTCACGGTTGATGATTGTGTTTAAATCGGTTTATATCATATTATTTCTATTCACATTACAATATTTTTTTATAGGTTACGGTTATTGTTGTTATTTATCTAAATTGCTTCAATTATTTATTAAATATTTTTTGTTTGTTCGTTTGACCGGAACGTACGGAATTCTGGGATTTAAAATGGCGGCATAGATTATTATTTTTCCCAAAGAAGAAATGATGCCGTGATTTAAAGTTAAATAAAGCTATTCCACACATACACACACGATTTTGGATTCAGCAAAGTAAAGTTGAAGGTAAGTGCACTTTTTATGCGAACTTCCGTTGACAGTATACCGATAGATCTAATGTTGATAAAAAAAATAATCTGGCCGTGGAAAAAGTTTGCACGCAACTTTGTATATCAGACAGTCAGTATTTGTTTTTAACACGATGCAGTTACATTGTCCGTAAACCATACTATTCATAAACAAAATCAACATTGCTTTAAGTTATCGAAAGTAATACTGGTTCCAAAATTGTTTTTAAAAAATCTGGATCCAAAAATTATCAGGGTGTTTCAGGTTGGGTTTTTTGTTGTTATTGTACTGATATTTTTGCAAATTTAATAATGCATAATGCAACGTAGGTTAAGTAGGTATTTCTTGAGACTGTAAATGTTAAATTTTTTTAGAAGACATTTTAATGTATTAACTTGCCAAGTCTATAATCAAGTCTCAATGCCATCGGGTGCTCGAGATGTTCACAGATTCAAACACTGGCGGTTAATGTTAATGATTTAATTTAATTGAAAAATGGATAATCAAGACTTTAAGCTTATATACATAGGCCTATTTATATGATATAACATTAAATAACAAGTTTGCCCGTACATACTTGTACATAAAGGTTTCAGTCCTACTCTCCTGCTTATTTTTTCTTGTGGTGGCCAAGAAAGTTCATCAGGATTTTCTGGCATGGTTCCTCTTTTAACTGGTGCAAGACAGAGGGGCTGGTAAGGGCTAATGTACAGTTGTTCGGATAGGACAAAAAAACAAGCTCTTTTGTACACACGGTCCAGTCAAAATTTCCATCACAGCACACTTTCAAGCATTTGTCCAACTTCTTTAACCCAGTTTGAGCAGAACAGTATGATGTTGAACCCCATTTCATTACAGATCCACAGTAGATTGGCTGTCAGCCCAGTTGGAGCTGAACAGTAGGCCGTTTAACCCAATTACGTTTTTTGGGGGGGAGTATAAAGTTGCTTTTTATTTATTTTGGTTTTTTTTTTACAGATCCTACATGTATATTTGAGCACCCTTGGTGGCAGTAATGACAAAGAAGTTCTAAAAAGATTTATATGGGCTTTATAATGAAAGTTAGACAACACTACTACTTGTCACATAATGTAATGATATAAATATATATGTATCTATGGTAGCACAAATATCATCAGAATGTAGGCCAAAGCTTTACAAGCATTGTAGGCCTAAAATACTTTCTGTCTGAACTTTTGACAGTCAATTCTTTGATGACTAGTTAGTTTAGAGCAGATATCCTGTCACAGTATTATATAACAGCTCTTTGGCTTAAAGTTTAAACTGAGTTGTATCAGTGAGTTGAAAATCATCTGGGTTCCTGTTATTGCTCCCTGCTGCAGCCAGTAAACAATAACCTTTTGCGTTCCTTACAAATCTTCCAATTTTTACTGATAGATCAACCATAGCAAAGATCTCTATTAAGATTACATTTGTAATGTGTGTAACAAATTCTATGACATAGGTATAATATTGGTGTAGTTAAGTATATACCATATTTATGCACACATTTCAATGTTGGCATATTATTAGTCTCTATCATCTAGAAAAAAATATTCTATATTCTACGAATATTAGTGTGGTTGCGTTGTCAACATTTGAGAATAATCGGTCATAGGCTAGATTATCCGGTCTTTTACATTATCATAAACAAAGTCTAAGGGAGGTAACTAGTCCTAAAACAAGATGTTGACGCCCATGAAATTTATATAAGAATGCCATTTCCGAAAGTCCATTTGATTGCATTGTCAGTTCAATATCCAACACTCTTAATTTTTTTTTATTGTAAAATTTCTCTCTTCATGGGCCATATCTATGTTGTTTTTTTTATTGAATCCTAATTCGTCATCACGATTCATGTTTGTTTATAAATGCAAGTGTTATTGACAACTGTCCCAGACCCTCATTATTTATATGGCCCAACTTTTCTTCGGCGTACACCGGCACGGTATTAGACTAGGATAACAGTTCCGAAACTCGTGGAGTTGAAAAACATTAGTCTTATATACCGCCTCTACTTAATTATGGATGTAGGTCGGAAAAATGTAAAATTTGGCAATTTGACTGATACTCAACATCGACTTATACCCTGTATGGTAATGTTATGATGCCCCCTCTTCCAGACAAGACATAGGCTATAACTGTTTCAAATGACAAGTGCTAAATGAAGTATTTATGTGGTCTTTGGTGAAAGAAATGAAATGAAATGAAATGGGGTTTAACGTCCTACTGTTCTGCTCCTAACCTGGGCTAATGAAGACGAGCATATGCCATACAGTGTGCTATGAGGGAAATTTTGCCTGGGCAGCGGGGCTACGGCCTACTCTTATATCGAATTCCAACTGCCAAGGGATCTTTTACGTGCACGCCAATGTCTACACAGGACCTCAGTTTTTCGTCCCATAATGACTAGACAGCTGTCCTTGTCAGTCCCTCCGTCCTGCATCACTGACAAGGGAAACCATGCCGGAATATCAGGATGAACTCACAGGGATCGAACACCCGATCTCCAGGCTAGCGAGCCAGCGTCTGACCCCCTTAGCCACGTGATCCCCCCCTTTGGTGAAAGAGAGAGAGAGAGAGAGAGAAATGGGGTTTACCGTCCACTCGACACAAACTAGGTCACTTCGGGACTAACATATGGTTTAATTTTTTATTTACATAATTCGCTTGCGCGTAGGGGTCTTTAGGAGTGGGAGGAAACCGGAAGACCCGGAGAAAACCCATGAGGTTGACAGGCGACCCTACTCCTTGCCATGTACAACCGGGGATTCGAAACCACGCCAGTCGACTCAATGACAGACTTTATGATACAGCGCGCGCACGCTAACCATTCAGCCATCCACCCCACCCACCCCCCCTTTGGTGAAAGAAAACAGAGCTGTGGCTAGTGAAATGAAAGTTTAACGTCCTACTGTTTTGCTCTGAACTGGGCTAATGAAGATGGGCATACGCCATACAGTGTGCTATGTGGGAAATTTTGCCCGGACAGTGGCACTACGGCCTTCTCTTATATCGAAGTCTAACTTCAAGGGCTCTTGTACGTGCACGCCAATGTGTACATGGGACCTCATTTTTTTGTCCCATTTTAATGACTAGACAGCTGTCTTGTCTAGCCCTCTGTCCTGCATCACTGACAAGGGAGAACCACGCCGGAAAATCTGGAGTAACTTTCTCGGCCAATGCAGGGATCGACCACCCGACCTCCAGACTAGATAGCCAGTGTCTTACCGACTTAACCAAGGTGATCCCCGTTGTGGCTACAATTCCTGGATTTGAAGGTCAGGTATGATATGAAATGAATATTTTGAACCGGTTCACCAATGCAACCAATCCGTGACTGGTTAACTGATAGAGGGTTACATCCTTGATATAAATATACTTGTCGCGGGTTTTAAAAATAGAAATATATATATAAAGGTAGCTCAAAATTCATCTCTACATGTACATAGGTCAAGGGGGGATCATGTGGCTAAGTGGGTAAGACGCTGACTCGCTAGCCTTGAGGTCGGGTGTTCGATCCCTGCATTGGCCGAGAAAGTTCATCCTGATTGTCAGTGATGCAGGACGGAGGGCCTGACGAGGACAGCTGTCTAGTCGTTTGGATGGGACAAAAAAAAACAAGGTCCAGTGTACACATTGACGTGCACATAAAAGATCCCCTGGCAGTTGGAATTCGATACAAGAGTAGGCCATAGCGCTGCTGCCCGGGCAAAATTTCCCTCATAGCACACTGTATGGCGTAACCTTTTGCGTCTCTTCAAAATATTTCAAATCTTTTGTCATGGATCAACCATTGCAAATATCCGTGTTACAATTATATTTGAAATGTGTTAAACCAATTCTGCAACACATGTAATATTGGTGTAGTATATATCTTTGTTTATACACCCACATATCAATTTTGGCCCTGTTTGTCCGTACACTAGGTGTGAAATGTGAATCATTCCGATTGTGAGAGGACAAGCATTATCAATATACAGCTTTTCAGGACTTTGCCTTCCTTGGTTAATTCTCCCTTTTTCAAATGCAATAGATGCTGTGTTTATTCTTAATTGATCTTTTTCAAATTTGTGTTACACACTGGAATCATGAGAGGACGAAACCTATCAATATTCAGCATTCCACAACATTCCATTCCAGTGTCGGCCGAGAAAGTTCTTCGTGATTTCCAGACTTGGTTTCCTCCCCTTGTCAGAGGTGCAGGACAGAGGGCCTGACAAGGAGGGACAGCTGTCTAGTCGTTTGGATGGTACGAATGACCGAGGTCCTGTGCACACATTGGTGTGCACGTGAAAGATCCCTTGGCAGTTTGAATTCGATATAAGAGTAGGCTTTAGCGCCGCTGTCTGGATAAAATTCCATAATAGGACACTGTATAGCATATTTCCATGTCATTAGCCCTGTCGGAATAGGACATTAATCCCCATTTCATTTCATTCATTCCAAAGTTAACTCCTATTCCATCAATACCTTGAGCAAATAAGATAGAGGCTATAGGTTTTGGCCCAATTTGGTCAATATCCCAGTTTTTTCTTTCTTATATGCATATCAACACTTTCATAGCGCTAATGTAGACCTTTTTCTTGAACATTTTCCCTTGTCAGTGATGCCGGACAGAGGACCTGACATGGATGGCTGACTAGTCATACGGAAGGGACAAAAAAAACAAGGTACAGTGTAAACTCAATTGTGTGTGTGTGAAAGATCCCTTGGCAGATGGAATTTTATATAAGAGTACGCCATAGCTCTGCACACTGTGTGGCATATGCCCGTCTTCATTTCTCAAACAGCTGTGGATAAAAACTGTTAATATTTAAATGTGTATTTTGTATTTTATAACATTATATTTTTGTCTTTTAAATAAAGTATATGTATACATACTTGTAGTATATTTTGTCATATAATTCTGCAAGATTTTTAACTTTTCTGTGCAATACATTTAGAATTCTGACTGGTTATGGGTAGATAGAGAGCAATGGGGTAAAACATCCAATAGACATAAACTGTCCTTTGGGACTAAGTGATTCAATTCAAGTTGAATAATTCATCCGCACCAGGAATCTTTAGTAGTAGGAGGACCCAGAGAAAACCCATGTTCAAGTTGGGTGTGGAAACTAACCACTTGACTCAATGACAGACCTTATGATCTAAAGCGCACACGTTGGACCACTCAACTTTTAGCCTCACCCACGGGTCAGGAAAATTTGATTATTGGTTGAATGTACTTCCCATTTACTGCCGCAAATAATGAATAATTTTGAAGGTTTTAATGGTTGGTTATATTTTCGTAACTTTGCTCATAAAAATTTGACATTAGAATTGCATCCGTAAATGATGTTAATTTAATGTTAGATTTACGTTATAATGGTCGGTTAGATATCCATCATTTTGCTCATCCTTTTAACGACAATTTAACGTCAGGAAATGACGTTAATCTAGCGTAAAGTTTACGTCATTTTTACGTTATATTTACATCATTTTCTGACGTAAATCTAACGTAAAGTTTACGTCATTTTCTGACGTAAATCTAACGAAAATGACGTAAACTTTACGCAAATTTTACGTTAGATTTACGTCAGAAAATGACTGACCATTTTTACGTAAATGTAACGTAAAATTAACATCATATTGTTATGTGGGATTACCGTAAACATAATAAACATATTGGAGAATCGGGTTAGGGTAGGCTAACTGTGCACGCAATAACTTCTAAACTAGCTTTGGTGGCTTCAATATTTTTATTTCACCAACTGTACAGTTGCATAGGCCATGAACATGCCAAATTTCATTAACTTTCTATGTTGGCGTATCGAGTTATGCCAAATTTCATTAACTTTCTATGTTGGCGTATCGAGTTATACCACCGCAAAGTTCCTAGCACCCGGATTCGAGGCGGAGTTTGTGGGTTCAATAAACAACGGGTACCCCCACACTGCATCAAAAAACGACCCAAAACAGCTTTGGTGGGAAAATGTTTTTTTCTTTCTCGGAATCAAGAGATGAATAAACTACTAGAATGCAAAATTTCAGAAGGCTCCTATGTTGGCGTTTCGAGATATATTACCGTAAACATACTAAACATATTGGAGAATCGGGTTTGTGGGTTCAATAAACAACGGGTATACCCACACTGCGTCAAAAAACGACCCAAACCAGCTTTGGTGGGAAAATACTAGAATACAAAATTTCAGAAGGTTCCTATGCTGGCGTTTCGAGATATATTACCGTAAAAATAATAAACATATTGGAGAATCGGGTTAGGGTAGGCTAACTGTGTAAGCAAAAACTTCTAAACTAGCTTTGGTGGCTTCAATATCTTTACTTCACTAAATCGACAGATGAATAAGGCATGCACATGCCGAATTTCATTAACTGTCTATGTTGGCGTATGAGTTATACCACCACAAAGTTCCTAGCACTCGGATTCGAGGTGGAGTTTGTGGGTTCCATAAACAAGGGGTACGCCCACGCTGCATCAAAAAACGACCCAAACCAGCTTTGGTGGGAAAATGTTTTTTATTTCACGATATCAAGGGATGAATAAACTATTAGAATACAAAATTTCAGAAGGCTCCTATGTTGGCGTTTCGAGATATATTACCGTAAACATACTAAACATATGGGGGAATCGGCTTTGGGTAGGCTGACTGCACACGCAATAACTTCTAAACTAGCTTTGGTGGCTTCAATAATTTTATTGCACTAACTCGACAGATGAATAAGGTATGTACATGCCGAATTTCATTAACTTTCTATGTTGGCGTATCGAGTAAAGTTCCTAGCACCCGGATTCGAGGTGGAGTTTGTGGGTTCAATAAACAACGGATACGCCCACGTTGCATCAAAAAACGACCCAAACCAGCTTTGGTGGGAAAATGTTTTTTTATTTCACGGAATCAAGGGATGAATAAACTACTAGAATACAAAATTTCAGAAGGTTCCTATGCTGGCGTTTCGAGATATTTTACCGTAAACATACTAAACATATTGGAGAATCGGGTTAGGGTAGGCTAACTGCGCACGCAATAACTTCTAAACTAGCTTTGGTGGCTTCAATATTTTTTATTTCACCAACTGGGCAGTTGCATAAGCCATGAACATGCCAAATTTAATTAACTTTCTATGTTGGCGTATCGAGTTATACCACCGCAAATTTCCTAGCACCCGGATTCGAGGCGGAGTTTTTAGGTTCAATAAACAACGGGTACACCCACACTGCTTCAAAAAACGACCCAAACCAGCTTTGGTGGGAAAATGTTTTTTATTTCACGGAATCAAGGGATGAATAAACTATTAGAATACAAAATTTCAGAAGGTTCCAATGCTGGCATTTCGAGATATATTACCGTAAACATACTAAACATATTGGAGAATCGGGTTAGGGTAGGCTAACTGCGCACGCAATAACTTCTAAACTAGCTTCGGTGGCTTCAATATCTTTACTTCACTAAATCGACAGATGAATAAGGTATGCACATGCCGAATTTCATTAACTTTCTATGTTGGCGTATCGAGTTATACCACCACAAAGTTCCTAGCACCCGGATTCGAGGTGGAGTTTGTGGGTTCAATAAACAACGGGTACGCCCACGTTGCATCAAAAAACGACCTAAACCAGCGTTTGTGCGAAAATGTTTTTTTTTTTCACGGAATCAAGGGATGAATAAACTACTAGAATACAAAATTTCAGAAGGTTCCTATGCTGGCGTTTCGAGATATATTACCGTAAACATACTAAACATATGGGGAGAATCAGGTTAGGGTAGACTCACTACGCACGTAATAACTTCTAAACTAGCTTTGGTGGCTTCAATATTTTTATTTCACCAACTGGACAGTTGCAATGGCCATGAACATGCCAAATTTCATTAACTTTCTATGTTGGCGTATCCAGTTATACCACCGCAAAGTTCCTAGCACTCGGATTCGAGGCAGAGTTTGTGGGTTCAATAAACAACGGGTACACCCACACTGCGTCAAAAAACGACCCAAACCAGCTTTGGTGGGAAAATGTTTTTTATTTCACGGAATCAAGGGATGAATAAACTATTAGAATACAAAATTTCAGAAGGTTCCTATGCTGGGGTTTCGAGATATATTACCGTAAACATACTAAACATATTGGAGAATCGGGTTAGGGTAGGCTAACTGCGCACGCAATAACTTCTAAAGTAGCTTTGGTGGCTTCAATATTTTTATTTCACCAACTGTACAGTTGCATAGGCCATGAACATGCCAAATTTCATTAACTTTCTATGTTGGCGTATCGAGTTATGCCAAATTTCATTAACTTTCTATGTTGGCGTATCGAGTTATACCACCGCAAAGTTCCTAGCACCCGGACTCGAGGCGGAGTTTGTGGGTTCAATAAACAACGGGTACCCCCACACTGCATCAAAAAACGACCCAAACCAGCTTTGGTGGGAAAATGTTTTTTCTTTCTCGGAATCAAGAGATGAATAAACTACTAGAATGCAAAATTTCAGAAGGCTCCTATGTTGGCGTTTCGAGATATATTACCGTAAACATACTAAACATATTGGAGAATCAGGTTAGGGTAGGCTCACTGCGCACGTAAAAGCTTCTAAACTAGCTTTGGTGACTTCAATATCTTTATTTCACCAACTGGACAGGTGCATAAGGCATGAACATGGCAAATTTCATTAACTTTCTATGTGAGCGTATCGAGTTATACCACCGCAAATTTCCTAGCACCCGGATTCGAGGTGGAGTTTGTGTGTTCAATAAACAACGGGTACGCCCACGCTGCATCAAAAAACGACCCAAACCAGCTTTGGTGGGAAAATGTTTTTTCTTTATCGGAATCAAGAGATGAATAAACTACTAGAATGCAAAATTTCAGAAGGCTCCTATGTTGGCGTTTCGAGATATATTACCGTAAACACACTAAACATATTGGAGAATCGGGTTAGGGTAGGCTCACTGCGCACGTAATAAATTCTAAACTAGCTTTGGTGGCTTCAATATCTTTATTTCACCAACTGGACAGGTGCATAAGGCATGAACATGGCAAATTTCATTAACTTTCTATGTGAGCGTATCGAGTTATACCACCGCAAAATTCCTAGCACCCGGATTCGAGACCGAGTTTGTGGGTTCAATAAACAACGGGTACGCCCACACTGCATCAAAAAACGACCCAAACCAGCTTTGGTGGGAAAATGTTTTTATATTTCACGGAATCAAGGGATGAATAAACTACTAGAATACAAAATTTCAGAAGGTTCCTATGCTGGCGTTTCGAGATATTTTACCGTAAACATACTAAACATATTGGAGAATCGGGTTAGGGTAGGCTAACTGCGCACGCAATAACTTCTAAACTAGCTTTGGTGGCTTCAATATTTTTTATTTCACCAACTGGGCAGTTGCATAAGCCATGAACATGCCAAATTTAATTAACTTTCTATGTTGGCGTATCGAGTTATACCACCGCAAATTTCCTAGCACCCGGATTCGAGGCGGAGTTTTTAGGTTCAATAAACAACGGGTACACCCACACTGCTTCAAAAATCGACCCAAACCAGCTTTGGTGGGAAAATGTTTTTTATTTCACGGAATCAAGGGATGAATAAACTATTAGAATACAAAATTTCAGAAGGTTCCAATGCTGGCATTTCGAGATATATTACCGTAAACATACTAAACATATTGGAGAATCGGGTTAGGGTAGGCTAACTGCGCACGCAATAACTTCTAAACTAGCTTTGGTGGCTTCAATATCTTTACTTCACTAAATCGACAGATGAATAAGGTATGCACATGCCGAATTTCATTAACTTTCTATGTTGGCGTATCGAGTTATACCACCACAAAGTTCCTAGCACCCGGATTCGAGGTGGAGTTTGTGGGTTCAATAAACAACGGGTACACCCACGTTGCATCAAAAAACTACCTAAACCAGCTTTGGTGCGAAAATGTTTTTTATTTCACGGAATCAAGAGATGAATAAACTACTAGAATACAAAATTTCAGAAGGTTCATATGTTGGCGTTTCGAAATATATATTACCGTATAATATAACTCGATACGCCAATATAGAAAGTTAATGAAATTTGGCATGTTCATGGCCTATGCAACTGTCCAGTTGGTGAAATAAAAATATTGAAGCCACCAAAGCTAGCTTAGAAGTTATTGCGTGCGCGGTTAGCCTACCCTAACCCGATTCTCCAATATGTTTAGTATGTTTACGGTAATATATCTCGAAACGCCAGCATAGGAACCTTCTGAAATTTTGTATTCTAGTAGTTTATTCATCCCTTGATTCCGTGAAATAAAAAACATTTTCCAACCAAAGCTGGTTTGGGTCGTTTTTTGACGCAACGTGGGCGTGCTCGTTGTTTATTGAACCCACAAACTCCACCTCGAATCCGGGTGCTAGGAACTTTGCGGTGGTATAACTCGATACGCCAACATAGAAAGTTAATGAAATTTGGCATGTTCATGCCTTATGCACCTGTCTAGTTGGTGAAATAAAGATATTGAAGCCACCAAAGCTAGTTTAGAAGTTATTACGTGCGCAGTCAGCCTACCTCAACCCGATTCCCCCATATGTTTAGTATGTTTACGGTAATATCTCGAAACGCCAGCATAGGAGCCTTCTGAAATTTTGTATTCTAGTAGTTTATTCATTTCTTGATTCCGTGAAACAAAAAACATTTTCCCACCAAAGCTGGTTGGGGTACTTTTTGATGCAAAATGGACGTACCCGGTACCCTTTTTTGCATGCTCAGTTAGCCTAGTGTGCGATATTTTAGTATGTTTACGGTAATAGTACATTTTGGGGGTGTGGGGTGGGATCGGGGGATCTATTACATAATATTTTGCATAAATATGTTTTAAAATTTTATTTTCTAATATAAAGGTAACAATTATTTTCGTGATAATTATATCTAGGTTTTTCTTGGCGCTAGGAATACGTGCGCTTACTTGATTTCGAATCCGAGTGCTGGAAATGGAATACGGAGGGAGAATATGTCTGCTAACTTGATCTCGAATGCGGGTGCTGGAATACGGTGAAAGAATATTATGTCTGCTAATTTGATCTCGAATCCGCGTGCTGGAATATGGTGAGAAAATATGTCTGCTAACTTGATCTCGAATCCGGGTGCTGGAATACGGTTAGAGAATATAATATGTCTGCCAACTTGATCTCGAATCGGTATGCTGAAGTACGCTGAGAATTATGTCTGATAACTAGATCTCGAATCCGGGTGCCGGAATACGGGTGAGAGAGTCCGCTCGGTCTAAACATAGATAATACCGTATTATCTATGGTCTAAACAAGTTACGAATACGATGTCGATGACCGAAAGTGACAATCGGCGCAATTTGTAATTATAAATAAATAAATATAGCTATAATATTAAATTGTTTATTTTAATAAACTATTATCATCAATCTTTTATTACAATACATTGCAACGAAAGAAAACATTAAATGAGTTTCTTGTCAACAAAAATCACATACACGAGTTATCTCCCGTGAACCTCCGATTTGGGCACAAATCAGCGAGGCTTCTTAAATTCAACTAAATTGTTGTTTCCACAGTCAACATTTTTGGGGTTATTGGCTGTTATCTTGGAGTTATCGCGCGAATTGTTATTATGTGTTATTTTGGAGTTCAGCCTATTATCATAATCATAATCATGATGCATATATTTGAAATGAATTCCGGTAGTCTTTCAAATAAATTCACCTACACCATAGATAATGCCTACACAGCGCTTTTATCTGGCCTGTGGAGAGATCAAAATGTATTATACATTTAAAATAAGTGAATTTTGTGGGAGGAATCGTGGATTTTAGAAGTGAATTCCGGTGATTATAAATGAATTCCGGTGATTGTAAATGAATTCCGGTGAATTCCGGTGATTAGTCTATCCGCGTAGTACGTCCTGGTATCATCAAGTGCCTATCGATATTTATTTACTTACAGATTTTTGGGATTAATGCAAGTAGTGTCATAAATTTGTTATTGCATAACTTGTTCTTTTTCGTATCAGGATCACTGTTCTTGTTGGAGGTGTGATTGGATGTGATTTGTCACCTTTTACAATGACAACGTTATCTAGGCCCATATTTTAATTTATATCATATCAATAATAATTATGTATACTTTTGATGGCAGTGGTATGCATACAGGCTGATTGATAATCATAACCGACGTATTTGTAATAAACAAAAATATGAATGGCAATTTGAATATGCTTTAATAGTGAAACTATTGTCATTCTTTAGATAAACTTCATTGACATTAGTTCAGCTCGAGTGTAATGAGACCTACGTTCAGAGCTGAACTACATTGACATTAGTATTACTATTAGTAATACATGTACTAATAGACTATGGCCTACTATATATTGACAAATCACAATCAATCACACCACCAAAACATTCAGACCAACATAATAATAATAAACTTAAACTATGATAACATGAGAATACTCTGCTGAGCATAGACAATTAATTGTCAGCAGTACTAATCTAAATTGGATTCATTAAAATGGGTTTGTCTGTCCCGTCACACTTTTTGGGACACAATATAACTCTCCTAATTCAGCAAGAATGTTCAAACTTGGTATATAGGTGTTTATTAGGTGAATGCCTTGATTAGGGTGACCCGTGCACTCTACAGAAAGTTGGTCTCGACACGGCTAAATGTAGCAATGCAAAAGCTCGCTAGGGGCGCCACTGATACTATTTTTTATCACTGTCAAAAAATCTGACCGTAAAATCTGCCGTTTTTGTTCCGCGACTTCGAGAAGCTGTATGACCACCAACACCAATGACTTTTTACTTTTCGTGAAGAGGAGAAAACAGAGTTTGTGTCGAGTGTGGTTTGTTCATTCAGAAACGTATTTACGACTGATTTTTTATATTTTGAAAAAATAAAATTATCAGAAAAAGGCAAAAACGACGCTCGTCACTGGAAGTAAACATATTTTCTCATAAAATGACCCCTTTTCTAGTTATATTGACCTGTATTTCATTCACCAACCGTTGGAACTAGTGCCAGAGCTCGGGAAAACAAATCATGTGGAAGAAATGAAAAGATAACTCCACCGATGTGGGTGCAGACCACAGCAGCTCTCTTGTTATTGTGAACGTGTCAAACCAAGTTTCCCTTTTGCTAACAGTGGGCTGATTCTGAGGCACGATTTTCAAGTGCACTTTTTAGGGGTATAAAGTCTGGTGCACGGTTGGAATTCTTTCTCTAAAATTAATTTTTTTTTAAAAATTATCTCTTGGATTACTTTCCCTTTTGTTGGTGATCAAATGACAGCCATATGGAATCTGATACAAGAAAATGAAATGGGGTTTAATGTTCTACTCCTACTGGGCTAATGAAGAGGGCGGGGGCGTGGGTAGGGGGGAACACGCCATTGTAGTGTGCTATGAGGGGAAACTTTGCCAAAACAGCAGCGCAACAGCCTACTCTTATTTCGAATTCCAACTGTCAAGGTTTCTTTTATGCGTACATGGGACATCAGTTTTTTTATTCTATCCGAATGACTATGTTGTCACTTGCTATGTCAACCGTCGTACATCTGGGGGGAGGCTGGTGTGTATAACACAATGAACTTGCTCGGCACATGCAGGAATTGAACACGGCTTATCAAGTTGAGTGAGCCAATGTCCTACCCACTGAGCTACCGTGGCTCCCTTTTGCCAGAAAAGAGAATGGGCTAGATGAGTATGGGATGTCCAGTGCTCCATCCCCAGAATTCACTTTGTTTTGCGGATCAGAGAATCCGACAATGATAAGTTGAATGGAAAACAAGGTCGTATGTACGGATTTTTTTATCCATGTTGCAGACCCCATATCAAAACAAATAAATTATATAGCCCAAATTTAAAAATTCCAATAGATAGTTAATGGTCGGAAGAATATTTCCTGAAAATTTGATGCCAATATCTTCAATAGTTGCTGGGAAATGGTCTTCGGTCACTTTTTTGGCATATTTTAAAAAAAAGTGTATACTGACATCCATCAATTTGGGGTCTTAAAAGTGCAACAACTTTGTTATTTCTTAACCGATTTTTAATTTTTTTTTGGTTTCTTAAATAGGAAGGGGGCTAGAATGCTAGTAAATATTTAGTTTTAGTCAGATTCAAAAATATAAAAAAGCTTTTGCATTGCTACTAAATGTGCACGCTTCAGTTGCGTGTCTCGAACTGATTTCTGACTACCCCGCACTCTCTTTGAGTCGATAAATAGCCATGGCACGTGCAATTCTCTACAAATATATCAACTATTACAGCCGTAAAAAAATCTATTATTGACGATTTTGAATAGCAGTAAAATTTAGCTTCTTGGTTATTACAGCAGCTTTAGAAATTACGTTTGTTTTATTTTTTAAATTGCTTTATCATTAACTGTACCGTTAAGAGCCGCATCTTTTGGTTTAGTACAAATAATATCTCTGAAACACTCAGGTTAGACAAGAACATGATACTAGCAGTAGTTTCATTTTACTTTTACAAGTTTCTTAAAACAATTGTTGAGTTGTCTAAAATGCTTTTTTCTAAATTCAATTTCTTGTTCTAGCTTTCTGTTATGTTTCGTAAAAAAGTAGTCTTGGTTTATCCCTCATATAAAAACACTCAAGAAGAAATGTCTGAAAGCCCATAACATATTGAGAGTCTTATCAAACACTGATTTGGGAGCAGACCGTAAGGTCTTGCTCAGATTATATCGAGCATTAATAAGATCCAAACTCGACTATGCGTGTATTGTGTATGGGTCAGCCCGCGAGTCTTAACTCAAAGAGCTTGACACCATACACAACCAAGGACTTAGAATCAGTTTAGAAGCATTTCGTACATCTCCAGTGCAGAGTTTATACGTCGAGGCGCACGAGCCCTCATTGCACGACAGACGTGATAAACTTGCACTGCAGTATGCTACAAAAATTGCATCTCTGCCAAATCATATTTCATTTAACACCATATTTAGACCCTATCATGAACATCTATTTTTACTGAGAACTAATGTTATTCCATCATTCGGTATTTGCATCCAACCCCTTTTGTCAGAGGCCGGCATCAGTCATGACAGTATTGCGAATACCCCTTTGTTTCATACTCCACCCTGGACTATATCGCCTCCAAAGATTAATTTAGATCTAACAAAAAACAAAAAGAAAGATACTAGTTCCACGGTGTTTCAGTCTTTCTTTTGAGAGCTGAGGTCTAAATATGGTGATTATGCTCTGATTTACACAGATGGTTCCAAAGATGGTGATCGGGTGGCTTCGGCTACCGTCACACCATCTGGAATCATTTCTGTCAGACTTCCACCTGCTGCTTCCATATTTACTGCTGAACTTCAGGCCATCTTTCAGGCTTTGGAGTTCATTCAATCATCTTCTACTTTAAAACACGTTATATTTACTGATTCTCTGTCCTCTTTACAAGCAATAAACAATAAACAGCTTGTACACACATTAGTAGCAGACATTTATCGTCTGCTACTATCACACGAGTTTATCAACAAGGACACAGTCCTTTGCTAGTCTTTTGCTGGCTCCCCAGTCACGTTGATATTAAAGGGAATGATCAGGCAGACTTAGCTGCCAAGTCTGCTTTAGATCTTCCCATATCAAAATTCCTTTTATCATTTACCGATTTTAAATCCCCCATTAATTCTTTTATATATGGCCGCTGGCAACGGTCTTGCAGGGGTAGAAACTAACCTGAAATGGTCACTAGCCATTTGGGCTAGTAGCTTTTAGATCTTACTAGCCCAGCCAACATTCTACTAGCCCAGTAAGAAACTGACACCAGACGTAAAAATTCTGATTTAGACTGTTGTTTTTTTCATCATTAATCAATCAAAAACACCAAAATACATGCACTTAAATTTATTTTGGCACATTTAATAACACAACAAATAGACTTTGTTCATTGTTGCCTCTGTTTTTTCATCAAATAATGAATTCATTAATCAGTCATGAAGACATATATTAAAATTCAATTTGGCACATTTCATTTCATATTTCATATTTGTCCTTTGGAAGTTTAATCTTCAATACAATAGATTTTTTCAGGGGCCTCATTTGTATTTATATTTCATTTATGTTTTATAAATTCAGTTGTGATGTGCAAAATAATATGATGTAATGTCCTTAAAATTTAATATCCATGTTCTTCGTTAAATTGCCTCATGTATATATATCAACGATTAGGTTAGGCGATTTATGATACCCTCCCTTGTTATCATACAAAGAATATCAAGGCTACGGTGCCCTACCTGCAAGCTGTTAAAAATCTTAAAACTAAAACCGCTATGTCCCGCCTTAGTCTAAGCACACATTCCCTTGAAATAGAGAGAGAGAGGGCGATACAAGAATAGACCTGCACATCTGCGGTTTTGCACAAACTGCCCTCAACAGAAAGTTGAAAATGAGTATCATTTTCTCATTGAATGCAACCGCTATGAGGAACTCCGTAAGACAATTGTTTATGGGGCATTTGAGACCCAAATGTATCCATTTTCATTCAAAAACATGTTTAACCCACCGTTTGCTCTGGCAAAAGCAGTGTGCAACTTTGTGCATCAGGCTTTCAAAATAAGGGATGTGGCACCCACTTCTATATAAACCAAAAAATAAGTAAATAAATAAATAAACAACCAACAATTCAAAGACCTCTTCACGTTTAGTTTAAGCGACTATGGCATATATTCAAAACTTTGGTTTATATTTTGCACATACTGCCTCAATGTATGTACATGTAAATGTACATTTCATTCACTTTTATGTATCTTTCATCTACTTTTTATATATTTTTCATCCATTTTTTTTTTTTATGTATTTTTCATCCACTTTATAATGTATTTAGCATGCTGCCCGAAAAGGGTGTTTTATGTAATAAAATCTAGGTTGTTTTGTGTCGCTCTCGAATTGGTCATACCTTTTTAACTCACATTTTCATTTTGAAGTGAGAGCCTCAACCGGAAATGTGTTCACTGTCATGTTCCTTTGACAGTGAAACACATCTTGATTGAGTGCAAACATCTCAAGTATATTAGATCTAAATACTACCGTTGCCAGTCAGTACGTCAGCTATTTGCTCAACTGGAGCTATATAATTTATTTTCTGTGATATTTGTTTTGATTTACATATATTAATTCATTTATGTGATATTGTTTTAGTTTGTTTCGTTGGATTCACCATGTGTTTGGCGCAATATAGCCCGGTTGGAGCTGACGTGCCATTAAACAACATTTCATTTTCATTTTGCTTTGATTCTAGTTAAGTGAGAGTGATGAAACTTGGTGTATAGTTTCATCACATCAATACCATGACAAAGTTTGATTATGAGAGCATTTTCGGCTCAGGGTAAGCAAAGCCATAGGCAATTTGATTGGTCAAGACTTTATAGCTCGACTACTTTTATTCTAATTGAGTGATAGTAGTGAAAGTGGAGAGGCTCCTGATTACCTCTGCAAATTAATTCAACGGGATATTCCAAAACGACAGTGGCGTTCAGAAAATCTCAATCAGCTAGTGGTACCAAAGTGGAAACTTGCTACCTTTGGACAAAGAGCGTTTGCTGTTGCTACCGCTGAAAGATGGAATGCACTTCCAGTTGAACTCCGTTTTGTGACTTCTTTATCAATCTTCAAATCTCGATTAAAAACTCATCTTTTCAAAACTCATTACAGAAATTGACCAAAAAAACCATAGAGCCAAAAGACTTTTGTATAGTTGTATGCGCTATGAGCACAATTTGTGGATTTGGCGCTATATAAATGGACATATTATTATTATTAACTTTGTGTATAGTTTTATTAAATCAATACCTGAACAAGGTACGATGCTGAGCGAGCATTTTTTGCTTCGCAAAGTAGAGACTTCAATCTGATTGGTTGATACTTCTAATTAAGGTAAAATGTTCCAAATTGGTGTAGGTGTCTATTACGTGAATGCCTTGACATAGTTCGTTCATGCGCATTTTCCACTACAGCTAAGCAGAGATGAGCAATTTGATTGCTTGAGGCTTTGGAACACGATAACTTTGGTTCTAATTGGGTGAGAGCGATGAAACTCCTGAGTATAGATTCATTACATCAATACATTGACTAAGTTGATGATGAGAATTTTCTGCTTAGGCTAAGTAGTGATAAGCAATTTGATTGGTCGAGACTTTGGATAATAACAATTCTGCTTTTAATTGGAGTATAGATATTCATCAGGCGAATGTCTTGACTGTGTTCAATGATTAAATTTTTCCTGTTAAAGCTAAGCAGAGCTAAGCAATTTCTTTGGTCGATGCTTTGGTACAAGATAACTTTGATTCCAACTGATAGAGAGTGATGAAACTTAGTGTAAAGTTTCACTCACTACCAGGTACTTCAAAACCTGAGTTTGATAGTGAACATTATATGCTTCTAAGCATAGATAATCAGTTTGATTACTCGATACTTTTGAAAAAGATAAATGTGCAATTAATCAATGTGTCATCTATTTTTTTTTTATTTCTGCGGGGGACATCAACCTCACTGTTGGCTCTATTGTGAAAGTCAGTATGCCAATGTCATGACATTAATTAAAGCCATAAGTTATAATTGAAAATTATTATTGTTGCTTACAGTAGCATTTATTTATCCTGTCTGTAAGCTTTTATAAGGTAATAAAGCAGGAAGAATTATATAATGATACTGATAAAATATATCCTTATACATCATATCAATAGAAATTTAATTAATTTCCTGATAAGGCTTTAAATCTCTATCAAAGTGACTTCTGGACAAGATATAACTGTTACTTGTGTTATAGTGTCAGATGATTGAAATTATAGGCTTAACATTGGTATCACGATATTTTGGAATGTGTAAGTAGTATACGGATGAAAATTATATCATTTTGAAATATCAAAACATATCATTTTGAAATATCAAAACATATCAGTTTTAACATCTGAAAATAAGTGAGCTGTTTGGTATTCTGAATATAATTAAGTAAATCATATTTGCAGTCTTGAATCAATACAAACAAAATAATGTATGAATGTTCAACTGCTTATTATATGTATGTTTTAATATTTCAGATAAAAACTAAACTGTACATATACAGTAATAACTTATATAACCTGTACAACCAAAACCAAAAGACAACATGGAGCAGTGGAATTGGCACCAGTTTTGTGGTCATAATGAAAACTTTACCATTTGGAGTAACAATGATTTTGGACTTTGTTTTGAAGAAATTGTTATTATATTACCACCGCTGGTTCTACTAGCTATTTTAAGTTCATATTATATTGCCAGAACACAAGTTAGATTGAATGATTCAGATTTATATGTTGTCTGGTTCTGGTTTATGAAGATCAGATTTGTCTGTACTATATTTCTATCACTGGCATCAGTAGTACAAATACTTTTTACATTTTTTTTACTGAAAATATCTCTAAGTGTAGTTGATTATGTTGTGTGTGTAGTATCAGTATTTACGTGGGGTTTACATGCCATCTATATTTGGAATTTACGATATTTTCATACTGTACCATTACGAGGACCGACAAGTGCTATAGTCGTATTTTTGTTAACAGTTGTCTCGTTGGTTGTGCATATGCGTTCAGTCATTTTACAACACATTGATTATTTAGTAAACCGTAATGCAGCTGAAGAATATACTATTTATATTAAGTTAGGATTAGAGTTAATTTATTTATTAACTTTGTTTCCATCTAAAACACGACATTATAGAACAGATTTGTTTTATGGAAGTATAAACTATGATACTCCCGAAACAGAACAGGTTACCTGGGAACATATACATAGTTATGGTGGAACTGATCAATCTGTCATGACAGCAGAATTATTGGAAGCCGAATCAACTTCCAATATCTTTTCTAAACTCTCATTTTATTGGCTAAATCATATGTTTAAAAAGGGTTTAAATGGCAGACTAAATAATGCAACTGACTTACTAAGACTACCTAAACGATTAAATTCTGTTAATATTGAACAGAAATTCCAGAAAGTTTTAAGTGGGAATACTGCTGACCATAGAGATTTAGAAAATAATATGACACAAAGGTCATGTGAACAGAATTCCACGCTAAATCATGATCCAACTGTTCAAATAATCGACTATGTTCAAAGAAAGAAAAAAGTCACCAAACAAAAATCATTACTCAAATGTTTAAACAGTGCATTTGGATGTGAATATTATTGTTTAGGAATATTAAAACTGATAGCAGATGCATTAGGATTTGCTGGACCTGTGTTGTTAAATATGTTGATATCATACATTGAAAATAAAAATGAACCTCAAAATCACGGATATTTGTATGCAGGAGGACTGATGGCTACAACTTTTCTTGGTACAATATTTTCTACACAGTTTGATTATCATGTATCTGTGGTGGGTTTAAAGATACGTTGTGCTTTAGTAACAATCATTTACCAAAAAACATTATCTGTTAGCAGTGTTCAGATGGCTAAATTTGATACCGGACAAATTGTCAATTTTATGAGTACTGACACCAACAGAATTGTAAATTTCTGTCCCAGTTTTCATGCAATTTGGAGTTTACCATTCCAAGTTTCTTTCTCTTTATATTTACTACATCAACAAGTGGGCCTGTCATTCTTAGCTGGATTAACGTTTGCTATAATACTGATTCCAATAAACAGACAGTTGGCTATTAAAATAGGTGATCTCAGTAAAAAAATGATGGGCCAAAAAGACAGTCGTGTTAAGGTAAAAACATTACCAAATCAAAACATTACCAAATCAAATTGGTAGAATATACTATTATATACTATCCCTTCATTATATTTTATCCTTTATTTCGTTTGACAGAGTAGCTTACATTTTTGTTCCAGTGGGGCAAAGACTAATATTTCCTGGACAGTATGTTTTCTTCAAACTCAAACTCCATGAAAAAAACGTGCTGTAATTTGAGCCTTCAAAGTTCTATTTGAGTGTCCCCTTTTTCTTTTGAAATCTAATGGGGTTTAATGTTTGTTTTCTGAACAAACTGGGCTAACTTTGTTCTTCTGAGTTAGCAATAAAAACACAAATGTTCTTTCTTGATTTTGACTTGCGCCTTGTTTGACCACAACTGGCGTTAAACTTCTGCGTTAAAGCTTTAAAACTTTTATACTTTTATAAACACTTATACTTATTCCCTTAGTGAAATGAATTCAAGTGTCCTAACTGCTTGACTGCTATGCACTACATTTGACAATAGTAAATAAATAACCAGATTCTAGTCTCTAAATAACTTATTTAAAGTGTTAGCATTCTATTTCCTTGTTTGAATTTTTATATAAAAACAAATGCCTGTTTATTTTACAGTTAATGAATGAAGTTTTGAGTGGTATTCGTGTTGTGAAATTTTATTCGTGGGAACAACATTTTAAAGAAAAGATAAATTTTGTTCGTGACAAGGAATTAAACAATCTGAAAGGGCAGAAATATTTAGATGCATTATGTGTATATTTTTGGGCTACAACTCCTGTGTTAATTTCTATATTAACATTTACAACATATTCTTTATTAGGTCATACTCTTACTGCTGCTAAGGTATTTACATCTTTTCTATTTCCAACTGATCTGTTTGTGTAATCCTAAAACATTATTAATTTTAGAGGAGGTGGTTTATCAAATATTGTTTGATATTATAATGAATTGTTTCAGAATGAATTTAGAGTCCTGGTTGTGTTTCTTTTATTTCAGTTTTTTTTAGTTTTTTTTTTAGATAAAACTAAATCTTAGCCTTTAATTTTTATACGCCAACATGGAAATGTGGACATATATTGCCATCGCCCCTGTCTGTTCATCTGTCCGCCCCTCCATCCGTCCGTTGTCCACAATTTCTAAAATTGATATATGTGGTTAACATTAGTGAGATGAAGAAGCCTATTTAATTTCATTTTGTCTAGAGTTATGGCCCTGGTTTCACTTTGTTGAACCATGTGAATGCTATTACGCCAAAAGTTATCCAATCTTTGTGAAATTTATGTGCATTTTTTAAATTAGTGAAATGACGAAGCCTATTGAATTACAGCAATTTACAATAATTACTTCTAGAATTATGGCCTTTGTTTCACTTTGTTCAACCGTGTTAATGCTCGATTGATGAAATTTCTAAAATTGATATATGTGGTTAACATTAGTGAGATGAAGAAGCCTATTTAATTTCATTATGTCTAGAGTTATGGCCCTGGTTTCACTTTGTTGAACCTTGTGAATGCTATTACGCCAAAAGTTATCATCCAATCTTTGTGAAATTTATGTGCATTATTTAAATTAGTGAAATGAAGAAGCCTATTGAATTACAGCAATTTACAATAATTACTTCTAGAATTATGGCCTTTGTTTCACTTTGTTCAACCTTGTTAATGCTCGATTGATGAAAGTTATCATCCGATATGTATTAAATTTATATGCATCATTTAAATTTGTGATACAAAGGTCTATTGAATTTCAGCAATTTCCGTCAATTATTTCTAGAGTTATGGCCCTTGATTTACTTTGTGAACCTTGTGAATGTTCGAATGACAAAAGTTATCATCCAATCTGTATGAAATTTATATGCATTATTTAAATTAGTAAAACGAAAAAGCCTGTAAAATTTCAAAATTTTCTATAAAAATTACTTCCCTTGTTTCAGTTTGTAGGACCTTGTGAACCCTCAAACAACAAAAGTTATCATCCGATCTTTCTGAAATTTATATGTATTATTTAAATTAGTGACACAAAGAAGCCTAAAGTTATCTGCTTCGTTTGTTCGTTTCTAGAGTTTTACGTCCACTTCCACCTAGGGTGATATCATAGACAAAACTGTTATCTGCCGATCTGTATGAAATTTACATGTGCAGTTTAAAGACCACGTAAGGTGAAAATCTTAATTTCATGTACTTATAGCCAATGGTTACTACATCCATTTTACGGCAAGTTCAAACCAATCTGATTAAAATTAATTCGTTCGTTCGTTCTTGGTGTTTAACGTCTGCTTCCACGGAAGTGATATCGCAGACAAGACATAGGAGAGCCGAAGCTGATTCCTGTTTTTTAGAATATGATTTTGCAATCTTTCCATTTGGCCTTAGGCCATGGATTTGGTTTAGTGGGAAGTTTTTCCCTTTATTTACCGGTAATATAAAACATATCGTTTGGTAGATGATCTTTACTGCTTCTGGATTGGTAGATGTCATCGTTTTAGTGTTTAGGTGCCAGGCCCGTCTTAATGTGGCCTCCCCTTACTCTACTATCCCACTCTCTGGGTTTGGTATCAGTTTTATTTGCGGAATAGTGTTTAGGTGCCAAGTTCGTCTGACCGTAACTCCCACTTACTCCACTATCCTGCTAGTTTGGTAGATGTCATCTTTGTGGGGTTTGTGTTTAGGTGCCAGGCCCGTCTTATCGTGACCTCCCCTTACTCCACTATCCCACTCTGTAGGTTTGGTGTCTGTTTTTGGTGGAATAGTGTTTAGATGCCGAGTTCGTCTGATCATGACTCCCCCTTACTCCACTATCCTGCCAGTTTGGTATAAATCCTCTATGTAGTTTAGTGTTTAGATGCCGGGCCCGTCTAACCGTGACCCCCTCTTACTTCACTATTCTACTTAGTCCAACTGTGTCCATTAGGGCGTGGATTTGTTCGAAGATTTGCAGTTTCAGATCTGGTCTCGTGAAGAGTAGGTTCTTAGTGTTGAATGGTATGTTGTTGGTCTCCATTGTTCTCACTATTTCCCTTCTCTCCTCCTCGTATACCTCTCAGTCTACCAGGACATGGTTGGTGGTACATTCTTCTCCGCACTCACAGATGATGACTTGGTGTTTGTAGTCTCGCAGCCGCTCTTTCACCCTTAGCTTCTATATAAGTCTACAAATATCTCTTCTAGGGTGATTGAGTGTTGTCTTTGTGTAGATCTTGTCATCCAGCCGGAATCTGTATGTGTCAAGTTCAACAAGATTTAATTCCCAGATTGAATTGACCTGTCTTTTGACCATACTCTAGATTTCCGTGGTGCTGTGTCCTTGAGACCTTCATTGGCGAGTCGATCTGCCTCCTCGTTTCCTCTAATGTTGACGTGATGGAATCCAGACGAGTTCTACTTTGCTTCCCTTCTCTAAAACCCTCTGGTACAGCTGCCTGATTTCCAAAATGACTTCTGGTCTTGAGTCCGAGTTGTCATTTTGGATTGAAATCAGACTGCTCAGAGAGTCGCTTGGAATGACGAACTTACTAGTCTTTTGATTGCAAATCCATGATATAGCGTCACGAATGGCCACAAGCTCTGCAGTGTACACCGAACAGTTATTGGGTAGTTTCCTGCTTATTCCCTGTTCCCCGTTTGGCAGGTATATTCCAAACGAGCTGGTGCCCCTTTCAGGATTGCGTGAGCCATCCGTGTACACATGGTCCCAGTCATCAGACGGCCAGTTGTCTTCCAGGTGTTCTAGAGTGAAAGCACGTGCAGCAGTGGGGTTGTTTTTCTTGTTGGTTTTCTGTAGTAAATCTAGATTAACCGGCGGTATAGGGAGCATCCAAGGGGCGATTGGAGGGGGGGGGTCGTGTTCATTTATCACGAGCTCCCCCAGTCGCAGTTCCTTGATTGTTTCCCTGATACCCTGGCCGAAGCTTTTCTTTCTAGGATCTCTTACATATCTTGTATTTTGTAGACTGACAAAGGTTGGGAATCTTTCGCCCAGTTGCGAGATCTTAGCCCAGTACCTTGTCGCTAGTTCTTTTCTTCTTAGGGATAGGGGCAACTCCCCGACTTCTTGCAGTAGTGCCTCTCTCGCAGTCCCTTGCCCTACGCCAGTCGCAATACACAGAGCTTTGTATTGGATGGTGTCAAGCTTCCTTAAGAGTAATGGCGCGCAGTTCATGAAGGCCAGAGAGCCGTAGTCTAATACAGATCGTATTAGAGCACGATACACCATCATTAGTGTGACTCTGTTGGCCCCCCAAGTTCTGCCCGTTATTTTCCTCATTAAGTTTAGGATTTTGGTGCATCTATCTACAGTCTCGTCGATGTGCGGTTTCCAGGTCAGCCTTCGGTCAAAGATTACGCCAAGGACCTTGGTTTGGTCTTTAATTCTGCTTATCCCTCTATCCCTGCTTACAAGCATGCCGACTGTTTTCTTCTCCGAGACTTTGAATCCCCAATCGTTTGCCCATGCCATGAATTTGTCTAAGGCCTTCTGCATGTTCTTTTGTAGTTCATAGAAGTTCCTCCCTTTCCGCCATATGGTACTGTCATCAGCAAATTTAGCTAACTCAGTTTTGGCGTCGAGGTAGGAAGATTTCTGTATGTCGTTGATCATGACATTGAAGAGAGTGGGACTGAAAACCGACCCCTGAGGTGTGCCATTTTCTAATGTTTGCTCGGCACTCAGGAATCTGCCAACATTCACCTGTATCCTTCTATCGCTCAGAAAGCTTTTGATCCACCGAAACATTATGCCCGTTATACCAATACGTCCTAACTTGATGAGCAGCCCGTTTAGCCAGACTAAATCGAAAGCCTTAGTTAAATCTACGAACACGACACATAACAGGTTCCCAGAGAGGAGTGCCTGCGACATGACTTGCTGTAGTCTCACCAAGTGGTCCGTTGTTAAACGCCCTTTCCTGAACCCGCTTTGATTTTCGTCGATCAGTCGGTTGCTGTCCAGATAGAACTGTAGTCGTATGTTAACCATTGTTTCCAAGGTTTTGCACAGTGTGGATGTCAAACTTACTGGTCGATAGGACTCTGCCTTTGTTCTCTCTTTACCTGGTTTTGGAAGAGGGATGACGTTGGCTTTCCGCCATTCTTTAGGTACCTCTCCTGCCAGTCAGGATGTGTTGAAGAAGTTTAGTAGTATCCTTTTGGCATTTCTAGGCAGATGTTTGAGCATCAAGTACTTTACTTTGTCCTCCCCAGCCGCACTATCCGTCTTGAGGGAAAGAGCCTTATTTAACTCCTTCTCAGAGAAGGGTAGATTGATTGGTTTAGTCCCTTCATTAGGTTCAATTTCTAATGAAGGGTGCTGTGAGTAAAAGATTTCCTTTCTCTTCAGGAACTCTGGTGATTGGTATTCGTTCCTACTTGCGTCAGCGAAAGCTTTTGCAAGTAGATCTGCCTTTTCATTGCCGTTGGTAACGTACTCTTCTCCATTCTTTAGGTTTAGTATGTTGAATGATCTGCACTTCCCGTTCATGGCGTTCAGCTTCTTCCAGACGGCACCTGTTTGCGTGTTTTAATTCAACGCATTACAGAATGTCATCCAGTGTCCGCTTTGTGCCTTCCGGATGGTGTCTCTTGCGGCGTATTTCAACTTCAGGTAGTTTTGGTGATTGACTTCATTGTAGTGGCGTTTCCGTAGGCGTAGTGCCTTCTTTCTTTCGTTAACCGCCTTCTGACATTCTGGTGACCACCAAGGTTTTCTAATCCTTGATTGCCCTCCAGAAGTCTTGGGAATGGAGTCGTCTGCGGCTCCTATAATAGCACTCGTGATGTTGGCTGCGTTTTTGTCGATGTTGGCATCGATGATGTCTTCTTCTTTCCACTCAAGGCAGCCTACACGGAAGTTAGCCCAATCAGCCTCTTTTATTTTCCAATTGGGTTTCGCGTTATAGACTTCCCTGGTTGTTTCACATTGGATGCAGAGTTCTATCAGTAGATGGTCGCTGCCAAGTGTTTCATCTTCGTGTACTTGCCAGTCGCAGCGGTTTGCCATACCAAGCGTACCGAGCGTGAGATCCAGGTGTGAAGGTGGGGCATTTCCTCCAACAAAAGTAGGGCTCTCGTCGTTCAGTACGCATAGGTCGTTCTCTTCTATTATTGAGCATAGGCTAATCCCCCGACAGTCATTCCTCGGTGACCCCTACAAGACGTGTTTTGCATTGAAATCCCCGCAAAACACAAATTCGCCCTGAGGAAGCTGGTCGAGAAGTGATTGGAAGTCAACTGGTTTTCTCGTGACATCTGGGGGTACATAGACATTCACTATTGTCAATTTTGTATTATTGCTCAATGTGATGGCTATGCCCATTGCTTCTAGAGGGTCCTCTACGTCAAGCGAAACAGAAATATAATTTAAGTTATCACTGACGTAGATGACAAGACCGCCGCCACATGTCGTGCTGCTCGGTCTGTCCCTTCTCTGACAAGTGTATCCGGGCAAGTAGATGCCGTTCTTGGTTGGTAGTAGCTTGGTTTCTTGGAGGCATATTATATCTTTCGGGTTGCGGGTGATGTATTTTCTCAGCTCAGCACATCTGGGAGCCAGTCCATTAACGTTTAGTTGTAGAACTTTTACCTGGCCCGCCATGATGACTGTCCGGATAAATGCCTCTCTGTCTTGTCTATTTATTGGTCAATTGGCGTTTCACATTCCATAGGAGGTACCTCATTAGTGTTCGTCTTTGGTGTTAAAACCGGCAAACAACTGGGCATATCGCCAGTGCTGTAGTGACGAACATGAGATATCCTTCTACGGAGTGCGAGTTTTGCCGTTTGATCGCCTTTTGTGGTTTCTTCGTCGTCGTCTTCTTCTCTTGATCTTTTTTTTACCGTGTTGATTTAATTAATCATGACACACAGGACATCGGCGTTGACCATGTGTGTCTTTATTTTGCCGAGTAGGCTTGCCATCTTGGTAGTTTGGTCCTCATTGGACACGGCCACCCTGAGGAACTCGATCATGAAGTTCATGAAGCCACTTTCAGTTTTAAATTTAGGAATGAAGTGTTCTTCATGAATCTTCATTTTCGGTTCCTCTTCTTTCTTGTTGGATGGATTTGTCTTCTGTTTGACCTCTACAGGTTTGGTAGATGTTTTCTTCTCTTTCTTCTTCTTGTCTTTACCTTTAGGGGTGGGGGTTGCATCGGACGTCGAGAGAGTCGGTGCTGGAGCTTGTTTTGGTTCCACCACCGGTTCTCTGACTACTTTTGCTTCTCTCTCCTTGTTCTTTACTTGCTGGGTTGCCTCCCTAAAGGTAAGTTTATCTTTGCTTTGCAGACGTAGCGCTGCTTTGGTCGCTTGTATTCTTGGGCATTGCGGGGAGTCGGCTTCGTGGCTGCACTTGCAGTTTGAGCAGTTAATTTTGCTACCCACCCTACACTCAGCCACCGTGTGTTCTCCTCCGCATTGGGCGCATACGTTTTTTCCCTTACAGTACTTTACCGTAGGTCCTAGTTTCTGGCAGTTGGCGCACTGCCTCACCCTCTGAACATAGGGGTGGTTACGGCGGTTGAAGTACACAATTTTAAGGGCCTCAGGTGCTGTACCTTTCTTGAAGGATAGGGCGACGCTTCCCTGATCCTTCCCCTGGGCCACATTAAACCGATATACCTCGGTAGCATGGTACCCCCTCTCTATGACAAGGTGATCGGTTCGGACACCGTCACGGTCATACCGAGAAGTAGGTTCTGGGCCAGCGCTAGGTCCATGTCAGACATACTTTTTAGGGCAAGTCTAACATGTCCCGGCACTGTGATCTTTATGTCGGGTATGTTGATAATACCCCACTTACTCTTCAATTCCTTCCCCACGGCCGTAAGTTTGGCTCCTTGGAAGGACTTACCTTCCAGTGGCCTCACAAGTACGACGTGGGTCTATTCTTCTCTCCTTTTTGTCGCAGGAAATAACTTTGGTGCAGGGCTGCTTTTAAAAGCGTCAGCCATTGACATGGGTGAGCTAGCCTCTGTCGCCATCGTTCTTATGCTGCCGAAAAGTAAAATCGAAAACAAAAGGAGTGACTGAACAGTGTTGATTAAGGAGTATTCTGTCTTTAATTAATGACGTAAGCTGATATACCTGTTGTTACCCCTTTCCACAAAGAAGCGCTAGTCAATCAGTGTAATTAATACTAATTAACTATGGGTTCCTATTGCTTGTATGGGTGTACTTAACAGTTATCAGGCTTATTAGCTATAGAAATAAATTAGCTTGTTATTGTTTTAAGAAGCTTGTGACGAGTTCAATCAGTTGATTGGCTTGTACACTGAGCTTCTTTGTTAGTAGATGATAGAAAGAAAAGTGAAATAATTAAATAGATACAGAATAGAGAAAAATAGAAATAATTAAATAAATAAATAAAGATAGGAAGGTGGTATATAGAGTTGAAAAAAGGGGTAAAAAGAAGAAGTAACAAAAAAATAGATTAAATTAGGAGTGGAGAAATATGAAATAGAAATAAGGTAAAAATAATATCCTAACAATATCCTAACAATAAAGCACTGAGGAAGGAGGAAAGGAAAAGAAAATAAAGTAAATTAAAGAAAATAAAGTAAAATAAAATAAGATAAATTAAGAATGCAAAATATAAAGAAAATAAACCTTACCTTGTGAAGGTATAAAAATAAAAACAAAGACAACCTTAAATCTATTTTTGGACTAGATGATCTTTGTAGTATCTAGTGGTCTTTCTGGGTTTGAGAAGTCTTTTTGGAGTTTTAGCTAAGCTACTTTATCTGAGATAGCTTTGGAGCTCTGGTGCATTGTAAAATTAATTCAGCTATTAAGGTTTAAGTATCCGAAAGCCAAAAACGGTTTTCAAATTTTTAATTACAGCCTTAATCCTGTTGATTGGCTGGTGACGTCACAGGCACTACACATACTATATACATTATCTATACAATATATCACTGTCTACAATATATCACTGTCTATAAACACCACCAGTTGACAGTGTGTATTTGTCGGTCCAATTAACATGTGACTGGCCTAATCGTAATCCCTGTTTCAGGATTTTACATGGAGGGTAAATGAAGATCTGTGTGGTAGTGACCACTTTCCTATCTTGATTGATAATAATGGTCCCTCTCCGGTTAAAAGACCTCAGAGGTGGCAGTTGCGTAAGGCTGATTGGGCGTTGTTTGAATCTTTGTGTCTCTTTTCTTTTGATGCAAAGGAGTTAGAAGATGCAGATGAGCCCATGGCCTTATTCACTTCAATTCTTCTAGATGTAGCTGAGCAGGCGATTCCTAAAACCACGACTAAACCAAAACGTTTCAATTAACCATGGTATATTTCTATAATTCGCTTGTGCGTAGGGGTCTTTAGCAGTGGGGGGAAACCGGAGGAACCGGAGAAAACCCACGAGGTTGGACAGGCGACCCTACTCCTTGTCATGTACAACCAGGGATTCGAAACCACGCCAGTTGACTCAATGACAGACCTTATGATAGAGCACGCACATGCTAACCATTCGGCCACCCAACCCCCCCAGTTTGTAGAACCTTGTGAACCCTCAAACGACAAAATTTATAATCTGATCTGTATGGAACTGTTTTGTAAAGGCCCCCAATTACCTACAAAGGAATAAATATGCAACAACCCTTGTTGACCGCTTGGATGATTTAGCTGCTGTGGGCGTATGTTTCATTGACTGGCAACCGATCTTTTAATACTTTGTATAATATACTCTTAAAAAAAAGTAGGGTGTATTGAAATGCAAATACCTATGCAGGTTGTGATATGATAAATAGTCATGGACTCTTGACATGCTTTGAGAGTATGTTCTCAGATGAAGAACTTATTGCCCCAACAGAACCACTGAGCTACACATGCGACATGAAATAGTGCCATACACGTGGGAAGGGTTCATTGTCAAATTTGACAGTTCAAGGAAGGGTTGATGAAAACTGCAGCGTGCTGGTTTATCTATCCATATTTGCTTTCCTATCGGTTCTTGCATAAGATTTACTGTTTAGCATATCTTTGCTTTAGTGTGTTCGTTTATTTTGATCGCGTGATGTGTTTGTCGGCAGCAACGTTAACCGAAAACACTGCAAGAATGGGCCGTGGCACTGCAAGAGGAGTGTGTCAGATTGCCCCAAATCATGATTGGACGGTTGATTAGGAGCATGCCACGACGAATTGCTGAATGTCTGAGGATTGGTGGAGCAATTACTCATTATTAAAGGGACTATCCCGATATCAAGAGAGTCTCAAAAATAAAAGTTGGAGTACGTATGAAATTTAAGCGCCAAAATATAGAGGAATGGGGTATTTACCTTCTCTCAAAATTCCAGCTCAAAATATTGAGTCGTTTGGACGTGAATGTCAAAATTTCTTATCCAGACACGTAACCCTTTTAAGATTTCGGGTCAGTTTTTTCGTTGGGTGACCTGATAATCGATTCCCATTCCTTGAGAGATCTATGTAGTGAATGACCCATGTGCTGTACTTGATAACGAAAGGTAAATTTCAACTACATGTTATTTTTATAAAATAAAAGTCTGGTTTTATCCAGACACCGCATAATACAACTTGGGACACTGGTCTCCATTTCCAGACGAAGACTGACGAGTTTAAGTGGTTTGAAAACTTATCACAAATATTGAGTTAGTTGCTCGGCCCTCAGCTAGAGGATTTTAGGGCTGTCAGATAAAGGCCCATATAAACTGTTTATGTTCATGCGTAGGCAATCGGCCTGTTGTTAACATACACTGGTTAACTCTAATAAAAACAGCTGTGCATTTCCACAGTTTTGTATTGTTTCTGAATATCCCCTACTTTTTTGGAAGAGTATATATACCTGCCTACAAGACGCCACCACATCATATAAGACACATGGCAATTTCAGTGTTTGTATCCAGGATAAACTCAAATCACATGATTAGATATTGTTCATGGACCGTTGAAGTGAAAATAATGCATGCAGTGTGAATAATTTTTACGGTGACAATTAATGAAACTTTGTCAAAAGCCTTCGAAGAAAAACTTAATGCCTGCCAATCGGAATAAATGTCTTAAGTCAGCTGATTTTGTGTAGATTTTATATCAGTATTGTTTACATTATGATAAGTCTTTTATTTGCTAATGTTTTTTATCCTACATGTTCTAACAGTAGGATGTTAAACCCTATCTCATTCATTTCTATTAATAAGGTTTTTACAAGTCTGTCACTGTTCATTATGTTAATTGGACCATTAAATGCCTTCCCATGGGTAATCAACGGTTTGATGGAATCGTGGGTATCGTTAAAAAGAGTGGAAGAGTTTTTAAAATTAGAACAACTAGATCTGGCTTCTTATTATTCACCACATTTAGGTAGGTTTAAAATTTAGAAATCTGTACTTTGATTTTCATAGATTCAAGTCCCAACATTTTTTTTTTTTTGTGGGGGTGGGGTGGGGGGCGGGGAGGTCTCAATTTATGGCAATTTATCATATCTATTTTCATGGGTTTTCTGTATAAATGCAACTGGAATTTTGGAACTTGTGTTCTATCTAATCCTTTTTTTTTTTTTTTTTTTTTAAGATATTACAAGTTCTATAAGAGTGGATAAAGGTTTGTTTTCATGGAAATCAAAGATAAATATTTCTCCGTCAAATAGTAGCCTTTCAAGTCAAACAAATTCAGCAGTTTCTTCTGAGTCAAATATTAGCTCTGTAGCATGTCCAACACTAGTATTATCAGATATAAATTTACATGTACAAAAGGTAAAATAATATATACTACCAATACATTGATTACATCATCTTTCTTATAAACAATTTGAGAAAATGTATTTTAATCTATATGGTTTTGACATAAAGTCACCATACTAGATCTGCAGTTAAATGTTCAATCCTAGTTTCCATGAACAAAGGCATATGATCACCGATCTACCCATATTAAATATTGTTGTGAAGTTTTTACTCTTTATTAAGCTGCTCAACAATTCTCAATAATTTTCAGTGCTTATTCTGATAATTAAAAAAAAAAAAAGTCATACTGAAACCAGAGATTGTGACAATGTGGTCTTCGGAATTGCAATTGATTTACTGGTAAGACAGAACTGTGGAAGGTAAAAAAAAAATGAACATTCAGATGAAGTACAGATAACAAAAGAAAACGTCTCATAAATTGTCTTGCTGCTATATATTGCTCATACCTGATATAACATTGTTTACCAGTAACCTAAATAAGTTGCATTTCTTTTTTAAGGGTCAACTTCTTGGCGTAATTGGTAAAGTTGGCTCCGGCAAGAGTTCCTTATTACATGCACTGCAAGCAGAAATGCAAAAAAAAGGAGGAAGGATCAGTTTAGAAAATATAGAATTAGGCTTTTCATTGGCTACTCAAGAACCGTGGTTGCAGCATGCTACAGTTCGTGATAATATATTATTTGGACAGTGTTATCAAACCGGAAAATATGATGCTGTTATTCAGGCTTGTGCTCTTTCAGAAGACTTCAAAGTAAATATTTACTGTTCTTGATAATGTGAGAATTTGGTACCATTACGATCACAAACCATAGAGTAACTCGCCATTTATATTAAAATCTCTGAGGACTGTGAATCAGTGTAAATCTGATGCAGGACAGAGGTCTTAATGGAATTTTAGAAAGGGGTAAAGAAATCCAAAAATTTTTTGAAGAGCTATCTTTCTAGTTATATTTTAACTTTTAAAGCTTTGAACTTATTACCATCTTCATGGTGGTATTGTTTTAAAATTGGTGTAATTGTTAAGTGAGGCCTAAAGAGGAACCCTATTGAAATTCAGAAAAATTTCAATCATAGGTTTCAGACTTATCTCTGCTTATTTTCAAATTTATGAGATCTTGTTTTAGGATAGAATTCTTGATGGAAGATTTCAAAACATGATGATATCTTTCATAGGGCGTAAGGAAGGAACATATGAAATTTAAAAACTTGTGGATTGACAATTTCGAATGCTCTCTGTTCATATTTTGGTTCTAAATCATATTAATGTTTGTTGCGTATTGCATGTGTGTGAATTTTCATTTTTTGAAAATCCCTTTATCATAAAACTAGCAAATGACATGCTTCAAAACTACTTATATGTGACCGGCCGCATCTAAATGAGTCGGAATGCGCGAGAATCAATAATGAGATAAAGACAAAATAAGTGAAAATATTGATTTTGAACGAAATTGAGATTTTCACAAAAATGAGACTATAAATATACTATCTATCAACACAGAAGATCAAAATAGCAATAAAACTTTTTAAAACACCTGTATTTGAACGTTTTGTAAGAGTACCGTATTCTTAAATCTGTCCTATTTCTTAAAATTCTCGGCGAAATTAGTTATTTGTCTTCGCTCGCAGCGGGACGACCGGTCATTCCTCTTGTCAAATTTAAGGGAATCTGCGAATCAAGTTTCTTGTCCTAAATTAAGTGTGAAAAAATGTTGAACAAACGTGATTTACCGTTCCACTGCGTACAGACATTTTAATCCCTTTGATGTCGGTCAACGAGATTATACGTAGTCAAAGATTAGTCAATAAACTAATTGTAAGCTAACCTTTTAACATTCATTCAGTTCACGATCTAACTAAGTAATTAGTACAGACGTTAAATTTGATAATCCCGTAAATATACACAAAACAATAATGTTTATCTGTAACCATTTCCCTTTGTAAGAATTGACCACGTGTTCCCATCTGGCATTCCATTTGCCATCACACAACATTTTAGTCATTTTCCATTCACTGAACAATAAAATATTACGTAGGCTATAATCATTCGAAATACCACCCGAATCGCTCACTGTTATTAGCTATACACACCATTTAACAAACTACTTTGCGACTAAAATGGCACTTGGTTCATTTTGGCGGGAAAAAGGTCACGTGGACAAAGAACAACAACGTGGCAACAATGCATGCATTGCATACGGGTGTCGATGCTACAATGCAATTTTAAAACATTGTTTTATAATGAAGACAATCAATAATCCTTATAAGACATAAAGAGGTAGATTTCACAAATTAAAAACACTTATTTGGATATACTACTTCTGAATTTATTAACATGCTACGTTTCGATACACATACAGATATCGTTATCAAGCAAATAATGATTTTTAACAAAAATGTGGTGCAATATATAGTTAACAATTGGAAACCATGTAACAGATTAATCCTTAATTATGAATTAACAAGATGAGAAAAGTAATAATATGGATAAACAATTACAAAGGATTAACAAATTAAAAGATTGTAATGTATTGATAACAATTAGAAATTATTTGAATTTAGCAGATCAAACTAATAATTATAAGAGATTAACGAGATGAGAGATAGCAATATATAGATAACAATTAAACTCTAACTACAAGATGAAAAGGGTTAACCGCACATGCAAGAAATCGAAAACTAGGGGAAAGAAATAATAATTATAAGAGATTAACGAGATGAGAGATTCAGCAAAATTCTGTCATAGACTTAATCAAAATAATGTGAATGGCCAGTGACACTAGGGACCGCGTATCATTCAGATTTGATGAAAAAAGGAAAGAAACTGAGCTTACCATCTATATAGATAATCTCCTACCAGTCTTTTTTGATATCAAAAAATATCAACACAAGTTGATAAAGTAACAAAAACGAGGCTCTGCCGAGTTTTTTTTACTTTATCAATGAGTGTTGATATTTTTTGATATCAAAAAAGATGAGTAGGAGATTTTATTTATCACCCAATTCCTTCTTATATGCACAAATAGATAAATATAATTCTTTGCTGTAGATTTCACTTTTACTGAACATTACGGCGTAGTGATACATGTACATCATTTTTTGACAGTAATTCAACCATTGCAAAGTCCTTTATATTGACCTAGTGTTTCCATCAAGGTCAATTGAAATATATTTTCCTGTGGTTGAGGGAACCGAATTAGGAGGGAAATAATTTCTCTCCATATGCGTAGTGATATATGGGGTATGAAGTACTATTTGTCAGTAAATAGACTTACGGAGTCATTCAGGTCGAAGTCGATCAAGACAGATCAAGATCATGACTGGAAGTTTAAGGGAAATAAGATTCAATTTGGTTTTAACGTAGAACTGGTAGATAAGATACAACATATTAGAAATGCAGTTAATAATGACCACAGAGAGATTGTAGATGGTTTACTAGAGGAGGTTTTGAGTAAACTAAGTGAAAGAAATAAATTGATTAAAATAGCTGATTCGTCTGCAGGTGGCTGGGAGACTGTCAACCAGTATGTAGCTAATCCCTTGGCCAGTGATTCGGAAGATGAGAGAAGGATTAGTAGAGCTGAACAGAGAGCGTTGAAGAAGAGAAAGGAGTTAAAAGGTAGATCTTCCGTTCCGAAGAGAAGGAGATTGTATGATAACAATGGCAGTTCGGTGACAGCAAGTTCATCTAACTTGGCTTCTTGTGTTCCTGCAACCGGTGGCGGGGGTAGGAACTATTCTTTTCGTCCCCAACAAAACAGAGGGTCTTGTTTCAACTGTAGAGAATTTAATCATTACAGAAGAGACTGTCCCCACACTAACTCTTAAAACAACACCACAACCGTTAAGTCAACACAGTGATGAGATTTCAACTTGTATAAAAGATGAGTATTTTCATGATATTAATGATTGTAATCTAGATCAGCCGGTCGTAGAAAGATTTACGCATGATTTTTTCGAATACGAGGAGGGTCAAGCTAACAATTTTAGTTAAAGGTCGGTTACGAAAAAATGTAAAATTCTGGAAAGATATTAATTGTAATTCGTATATATTAGATGTTATTAAAAATGGTTATAAGATTCCTTTTAATGATGTTCCAGATTTTAAGTTCTTAAAAAATAATAGATCTGCTTTAGATAATTCAGATTTTGTAGAAGGGGCTATTAAAGATTTAGAGGTAAGGGGTCTGGTGAGTAGATGTCAAGTTCCCTCAAGAGTTGTTAATCCACTATCAGTGTCTATTCAGAGCAATGGCAAGAAAAGATTAATTTTAGATTTGAGAGAGGTTAATAAATTTGTCGGCAAGCAGACGGTTAAATATGAGGATATTCGTACAGCATTGTTATATGTTAAGGAAAAGTCTTGGATGTTCAAGTATGATATACATGCTGCTTATCATCATGTAGAGATTTGTGATGCACACACTCAGTTTTTAGGTTTCTCATGGGTGATGAATGGAGTTGCAACCTATTATAAGTTCTTGGTGCTACCGTTTGGTTTAAGTACAGCACCTTATATATTTACTAAATTATGCAGAGTTCTGGTTAAGAAATGGAGAAGTGAAGGTAAATATATAGTTATGTATATCGATGATGGTTTGGGTGTACATGACGATTATAATATGGCACATAAGGTTAGTCAAGATGTTAAGAAAGATCTTTTAGCTAGTGGGTTTGTTCCCAAAAATGAGAAGTCAACTTGGGAGCCTGTACAAGAGGTACTCTGTTTAGGAGTGGTGATAAATTCTGAAAATGCGAATTTGAGAATTCCACAAAGACGATTAGATAAAGTTTTACGATGTATTGGTCAAATTCAGCGTGATTGTATATCGAATAAGGCAGTAGCTGTGAAAAAGATAGCGAGTGTTGTTGGTCAGATTATATCTATGTCTATTGTTGTTGGAAGTATTTCCCAAATCATGACACGATCATTGTCTATTGGATCTAGTTGGGATTCTAAAGTATGTATTTCGGAACAGAGTATTCAAGAGTTATTTTTCTGGAAGGAAAATATAAGTAAAATTAATTCTAAAGTTTTAAATTTTCAGCCTGGCTGTGAACTAATAGTGTACTCAGATGCTAGTAATGAAGGGTATGGGGGCTATTGTGTACAAGCTTATCGGGATGTTGTTCATGGTTTTTGGACTGCTGAGGAAGCGGTTAAGAGCTCTACCTGGAGAGAACTTGAAGCCGTTCGACGTATTCTTAAATCTATAGTACATATCTTAAAAAACAAAAGGTTGAAATGGTTTTCAGATAATCAGAGTGTGATTTCTATTGTTCAGAAAGGTAGTATGAAGACAGAATTGCAATGTATTGCATTTGAGATATTTGGCATTTGTTTAGAAAACGGAATTATTCTAGAGATAGAATGGATACCTAGAACAGGGAATGTTAGAGCAGATTGTCTAAGTAGAATTGTTGATTATGATGATTGGGCCGTTGGAGATGGGATTTTTAAATATATTAGTAATATATGGGGACCTTACGAAATTGATGTATTTGCATCAGAACATAATCATAAGTGTGATGTATTTTATTCTAGATATTGGGAGTCCAAATTCCTCAGGAATAGATGCATTCTCTTTATCATGGCAGGGTAGAAATTGTTTTATTGTACCACCCGTGTGTTTGATATCACTTGTCATGAAATATGTGGTTGAATGTAAAGCTTATGGTACAGTAATTATTCCGTTATGGAAATCGGCGAGTTTTTGGCTGTTGATTTGTCCGAATGGTTACAAGTTTATATCTGTTATTAAAGATTGGGTTGATTTACCACGGGGAAAAAAGTTTTATAAGTCCTCGTTGCATTATGATAGCATATTTGGCTCGAAAGATTTAACGTTTCGGATGTTGGCATTAAGAATTGACTGTCGTAGTTAGATACGGTAATTGTAGCTTGAAAAAGCTAGAGATAAGTCGAGGTGACTTTGGATTAGTTGAGATAACTAATGGTTGATTATATGATGTGATGTTTATAGTAAAACTGAGATTTTTCTGTTTATTGATGTGGTCGATAAAGTAATTTTGATGCCAATCACATATAATAATATTATATTTTGTATATCACTATTGTCATGTTATAATTTTAATTATTGCTGGTTTTTAAATATTTTTAGAACTGCTTATGGGGCAGAGTTAGACGAGTTACCAGTAAGTTTATCGTCATCAGTGAATGTATTACCGGAGTTATTAACCGATGTTAAGGCGAAATCTACAACTGTGAAATATTATCGAGGTTATTTAGCCTGGAGGAATTGGTTTCGATGTAATAATGTGCAAGGGAATGTTTTACCTGCTAATCCTTTACATGTTGCGTTATATTTAACATCTTTGATACAAGAAAAGAATAGTGCAAGTCCGGTGATTCATGCTTTCTATAGCTTAAAGTGGGCTCATTCGTTAGCTAAATTGACATGTCCTACAAATTCTCAATTAGTGATTAATGTGTTACAAGCTGGAAAACGTCGTTTAGCGAAACCTGTTAATAAAAAGCTTCCTGTTACCACAGAACATTTAGAATGTATGTATGATAAAACATTTGTTTCTGGGTGTGCGTATAAACAAAGAATAATTTGTGCTTGTTTGTTGGCGTACAGTGGTTTTCTTAGAAGTGCCAAACTATTAAACCTATCTACTTCGGATTTAAGTTTTGACGACACTCATTTGTCTATTTTTCTTGAGAAAAGTAAGACTGATATTTATAGAGATGGTGCATGGGTTGTAATAGCACGAACGGGCAAAAAATTATGCCCTGTTAAGAATTTAGAGCGCTATTTGGATTGGGCTGGGATAAATAAAGATGAAGACATGTATTTATTTCAGGCTTTGTGTAGGTGTTCAACGGGTTATTGTATTAAGAGTATTAATAGAGCACTTAGTTATACTAGATTATTAGAATTGTTTAAAGAAGCGTTTCAAGGGGTAATAGATTGTTCAAAATATGGGTTACATAGTTTGCGTGCGGGAGGTGCGACAGCATGTGCAAATAGGGGTATTCCTGATCGTTTGTTCAAACGTCATGGGAGATGGAAATCTGAAAATGCTAAAGATGGTTATGTCAAGGACGATTTGAAACAATGTTTAAGCGTGTCTTTGAGTTTGGGTTTATAAGGCGAATCTGTAATTTAAATTGTGATTTATGATACTGGGTCTTTCTTTGACATTCAGGCGGTTCGACACTGCATACCACTAGAAGTGTTACGGGTTTTGATATGGAGCAGGGGAGGAAGAGAAATATATTTTCCTGCGGTTGAGGGAACCGAATTAGGAGGGAAATAATTTCTCTCCATATGGGTTTTGATATGGAGCAGGGGAGGAAGAGAATAACAATAGTTCATTTTTAATTAAAAAAATGTTACTTTTAATAAGAAATGAACTGTTCTTTGAAAATAAAAAAAGTAGTTCCTTTTCAACTGACCAATCAAATTCATGTAAAACGATATCTCCTAAGCAGATATCGCAGTAGTTTATGAAATATATCACACAAGCGATATCTACTGTAGAATGTATTATTGGGTGATAAAATCTAATACACATATTCAGTTTTGTTTTTTTTCTAACACTATTTATTCAATAAATATTTACATAATATAAATATAATATGTATAAATCTGGGATCTGAAAACAAGCCGGGGCTTATATAAATTCATCTCCCTATTTACAACAATATAAATACAGTGTTTGAAATTATAATCATAAATTATATAACGGTTTAACTTTACAAAGAAAAATGTATACTCTCAATGTTGCAATATTATATCGGACATATCGTAGTTTAAGTACCAAAGGGGGTTAATATACAGAAAGTAATGAAATGAAATGAAATGTAATGTAATGTAGTGTAATGTGGTTAGCGAAGCAATTATTTGATGATGTTGATAGTAGTGGGGAGGTGTGCGAACCCAAAATTGTGGATGGGGGAGAGAGAGAGAAATTCTGAAGTCTAATATCTAAAACGAGAAATGAAAAGTATCCGAGGGTAACAAAAAAAAAAAAAATTAGACGGTAGATAAAACCAAGAGTCAGTTATTCAGTTGGAGTGTTTGCCCCCTTCTCCTCAGAAACAATTGTCTAGCTCTTGTTTTCCGCAAGTAAAAGTACAAAACGGCAAGAAATACTTCAACGAATCATTGATCCGATGCATAGTGCATTGTCATTCAAAGTTTAGAGTTACTACTGGTGACCTGCTAGGAATACTGGAATGCTTTGCTAATATGGACTTTGATCAGAAATGGAGTAGACAAGCTGAACATTGTGTTGACACTGATGAGGAGGATGGCCCTGATGATGAATATGGCAAACGACGAAGAAAAATTAGCGACTACACAAATAAGCTGCCAGATCCAAAGACGCTGAGAAACTACCTTGAAGATGCAGCATATCTAAACCTTGAAATGGTAGGCCGGCATGTGCTTGAGAAAGGTGACAACACAGTAACTATTGGAGTAGACGATACGACCTAGGCGGTCTTCAAGTTCAAGGGCTTTACGGCCGTATAGCTCATTTAGCAAAGGTATACCTGGTTCAGAAATCAAACATTCAGAACTTTTTTGATACAGTAGTTGACGCTTATGCCAACAAGCTAGTTCTAGCAGTTTCCTGTTTCTTAGCCAACGACTGGTTTCAATGTTGTGTTGAAGTTTACTCCCTCCTTGGTGAAATAGCTATCTTTCCCATCCTTGATTTATTTGGTAGTGACAAGAAGGATACAACCAGTGGGGCTAGTTGGCAGGAGGCGAGGGTAATGTTTGATGGCTTGCTGGAAAAACTGACAAAACTGGGTGTAAAGTTTTGTAATACAACAACGGGCAAAGGTAAACTGATTGGAGCCATTCTAGTAGAGGTCATCGAAGTAATGCAGAGGCAGCTTGGTGAGGTGGATTTTCTCTCTGGAGCAGATTCGACTATGGACACAGAGAAGCTTAGATACGCCCCACTCACAAACTTGGGGTGCGAATCTCAGTTTGCTCGTCTCGATAACCAACTGAAAGTGGCAGGAGACATGACTACTGTCAAAACGCACTCCAGAAAATCTATAATTGCAACCAATTCTCTGCTGACACATGAAGAATTTGTAAAACTAAGCGAAGATGAAGAGAGAAGACGATGGAAATGGGCACGAAACAGTGAAGCAGTGAAGAAAGCCAAGGAGTTAGAGAAAGAGTTTACAAGTAAAGTCAAATTCAGCAAAGCCCTAGCCCTAAAAAGAAAAGGAGACTTAAAGAAACAGAAACTGAAGCGGCCCCTGAAGATTATTGTTGAGTGTAACAGGCACGGTGGGCCGGTCACTGAAGATTCAATGCACCTCGTTGGCAGCTTAAATGAGAAGCTACTCTTGAGTGAAATCGCCTATCTCCGCAACACAATTGTCCCCGATATCCGACAAAAACGCAGAGTGAAGTCGACTTATGGGAAATACCGCTTTCAGAATCTCACACGTGCTGAACTGAAAAATGAAATCAAAGCTGTTTTAAAACCAGAATTTGTGAAGTCAGATGATCTTGACTCTCTATTACGGAATGTCCTTTGCGGCAGGCAATACATAGATTATTGATAACTTAAAGACAAATAATTATTGTTATGTTTCATCGTACTTGGTAAACTCATTAATAACTCATAAAAATGTAATGCTTGTTAACAGATCATGCAAGTCTTTGTAAGCAGATATTGGTCGAAGCGTGTCTGCCAGAAGAGTGAGATGTACAAGATAAATGGACCTGAGGTCACAAATTAATTACCACCCGAGTAACTCATCATACGAGTAATAATATACCACCCGAGTAACTCATTATATTATAATTGACAATGTACATATTATGACAATTATCTATATATTTTAATACCCTTTTTGATTAAATAATTGAAATAATTGTTAAACTGAATTTTTATGGTTTTGCTTTCAACTAAGATATGAAAATCTTCTCTATTTGCCCTTGTAGTACAATTGTGACGTCATAATGTCAGCCATATTGAATTTCCGGCATATTGGTTGATATGATATCATTAATATGCATTCCAAATAATTTCTTGACCTAAAAAATCCTGTAAACAACTCCATCAGAGACGCTGAAACGCCATTATTTGACGCTTCAGAATCACCCCTACAGGAGTTAAAACTAACAAAAAACATTGTTTCGTCCTAACCCTAGTCAAACTAAGCGGTAGCACAAACTGGGCGGTTTTTGATGAATCTTGATAGTACAGTGCACCTGTCACATCCGACCTCTGATCACTCCGGCACTCTGTCACATCCGACATCATTTTCATGTCCCGATTTATTTAGTGTTTCACACGACAGTTGTGACAAATCAAATACTCAAGAATATTGACGAATTTTCCCCCGAATATTCCTAGCACCTGTTGGAAACATTCGTTGCGCATGCCGATTGAACCTGAATAACCTATAAATTTGGTCACCCTACGGATCTCTTCGAACTGTGTGACGACGACCTGGGGATGCTCGATTCACAGTCCGGTACTTCCCGAATTGACAGAATTGCAATCGAGTGACGCGGAATTCAGTGCTGTCACAGTTCTGTCAGTCCAGACGACATTTATATATTGGATGAGATATTTATATATCCAGTCGACGCATGCGTTGTAGTCCGAAGTACCCATTTTCACCCAATTGTCACTATTTTTGGGATTGAGAGAATTCAATTCAGGAACGTACAATCGAGTATGCCCATTATCAATGAACACGTGATAGCAAAGACAAGAGTGCGATCAACTGAAGACCACGAAGAAGATAAATTAACAACAGACTTGACCTAGTCACTATTTTTGGGATTGAGAGAATTCAGTTCCGGAACGTTCAATCGAGTACGCCCATTATCAATGAACACGTGATAGCAAAGACATGAGTTCGATCAACTGAAGACGACGAAGAAGATAAATTAACAACAGACTTGACCTATTCAAAATGCCTACGCATGTTAAATGAAATAAAAATTAATGTAATACAATTTTGAATGTACAGAAAGGTTTATCATTTTTTAAGGGAATAACATTCTGGTGATTCGAAGTTCTATGTTTGAAGCTACATTATAATAATACTTTCGGTTTTCGAAGTTATAATATTTCCGGTTTTGAGAAAACTGGGTATTCCGACACTCTGTGTAATCCGACATATTGTAGCGAACCCGTACGATGTCGGATGTGACAGAGTGCACTGTATTTAACACTTTCTGCATGGCAATCTATTAACTGAATATGTGTATTAGATTATAGATGGTAAGCTCAGTTTCTTTCTTTTTTTCATCAAATCTGAATGATACCCGGTCCCTAGTGTTAGTGAGTTATAATGTCGTTGATTTGTTTACGAACATACCTCGGGATGAAGCAGTAAAATCAGGGACGGTAATTCAGGAAGTTATGGTCCGATATGCGCGAATATCGAAAGGAACTAAGATCTTTGGGTTATAAACTTACATATCAAGTTTCAACAAAATCGGATTAAAATTGTGACCTGTATAGGGTCCACAACCTTGATATACCATATTTTTACGCTATTTGAGAACAAAGACGGCCATTTTGTCTGTCAGTTTTGGGTCGATTTTCACAAAATTCGAACTCAGCCGTCCTTAGGGTGTAACGGTGATATAGTAATACGTTTTTTTAAATCGGATAAAAATTATGACCTCTATAGGGTCCACAAGCTAAAAACGTGGATTTTCGTACAATCAGGGGCCATAATTCAGGAAGTTACTGTCCAATATGCGCGAATATCGAAAGGAACCGAGATCTTTGGGTTATAAAATTACATTTCAAGTTTCAACAAAATCGGATAAAAATTGTGACCTCTATAGGGTCCACAACCTTGATATACCATATTTTTACGCTATTTGGGAACGAACGGCTGCCATTTTGTCTGTCAATTTTGGGCCGATTTTCACGAAATTCGAACTCAGCCGTCCTTATGGTGTAACGGTGATATAATAATACGTTTTTTTAAATCGGATAAAAATTATGACCTCTATAGGGTCCACAAGCTAAAAACGTGGATTTTCGTACAATCAGGGGCCATAATTCAGGAAGTTACTGTCCAATATGCGCGAATATCGAAAGGAACCGAGATCTTTGGGTTATAAAATTACATTTCAAGTTTCAACAAAATCGGATAAAAATTGTGACCTCTATAGGGTCCACAACCTTGATATACCATATTTTTACGCTATTTGGGAACGAACGGCTGCCATTTTGTCTGTCAATTTTGGGCCGATTTTCACGAAATTCGAACTCAGCCGTCCTTATGGTGTAACGGTGATATAATAATACGTTTTTTTTAAATCGGATAAAAATTGACTTCTATAGGGTCCACAAGCTAAAAACGCGATTTTTCGTACAATCAGGGGCCATAATTCAGGAAGTTACGGTCCGATATGCGCGAATATCGAAAGGAACCGAGATCTTTGGGTTATAAACTTACATTTCAACTTTCAACAAAATCGGATAAAATTTGTGACCTCTATAGTGTCAACCAGCTAAAAACGTGATTTTTCGTACAAACAGGGGCCATAATCCATGAAGTTTCGATCCGATACATGCCAATATAGAAAGGAACCGAGATCTTTTGGAGATAAACCTATATTTCAAGTTTTGTCAAAATCGGATAAGAATTGTGACCTGTAGAGTGTCCACAAACAAATTGTGGACGCACGGACAGGGGCGACGACAATATACGTCCACATGAAAATGTGGGCATATAAAGTGTACCTTTTTGTGTCCGAGAAGTTCACAAATTCGTCCACTAGAAAAAACAATACGTTTTCAATACCTCTTTCTGTGTTTTTTTATAATTCAAAATAAAGCAATAGACATGTAATAGAACAAATCAATGAATGCCGCACGTTACATTAGGCTAGCCCAGCTTGACCTGTTTACGCTATGCTTCTGTTATGTTTGTCTCCATTTTCCAGTGACTACAAAGACTGTCTTTGTTGGTTACTTCCCCTGGCAATCATGTCCTTCAACCCTAAGGTCAATTTCACGGTTCATTTAAATCCCAAATCTAATATACAGTCCAAACGAACGAAGTTAGGAGGATATTTCCTGGTCGGTTGTAGTCCGAAGTACCCATTTTCACCCAATTGTCACTATTTTTGGGATTGAGAGAATTCAATTCAGGAACGTACAATCGAGTATGCCCATTATCAATGAACACGTGATAGCAAAGACAAGAGTGCGATCAACTGAAGACCACGAAGAAGATAAATTAACAACAGACTTGACCTAGTCACTATTTTTGGGATTGAGAGAATTCAGTTCCGGAACGTTCAATCGAGTACGCCCATTATCAATGAACACGTGATAGCAAAGACATGAGTTCGATCAACTGAAGACGGCGAAGAAGATAAATTAACAACAGACTTGACCTATTCAAAATGCCTACGCATGTTAAATGAAATAAAAATTAATGTAATACAATTTTGAATGTACAGAAAGGTTTATCATTTTTTAAGGGAATAACATTCTGGTGATTCGAAATTCTATGTTTGAAGCTACATTATAATAATACTTTCGGTTTTCAAAGTTATAATATTTCCGGTTTTGAGAAAACTGGGTATTCCGACACTCTGTGTAATCCGACATATTGTAGCGAACCCGTACGATGTCGGATGTGACAGAGTGCACTGTATTTAACACTTTCTGCATGGCAATCTATTAACTGAATATGTGTATTAGATTATAGATGGTAAGCTCAGTTTCTTTCTTTTTTTCATCAAATCTGAATGATACCCGGTCCCTAGTGTTAGTGAGTTATGATGTCGTTGATTTGTTTACGAACATACCTCGGGATGAAGCAGTACAATCAGGGGCAGTAATTCAGGAAGTTATGGTCCGATATGCGCGAATATCGAAAGGAACTAAGATCTTTGGGTTATAAACTTACATATCAAGTTTCAACAAAATCGGATTAAAATTGTGACCTGTATAGGGTCCACAACCTTGATATACCATATTTTTACGCTATTTGAGAACAAAGACGGCCATTTTGTCTGTCAGTTTTGGGTCGATTTTCACAAAATTCGAACTCAGCCGTCCTTAGGGTGTAACGGTGATATAGTAATACGTTTTTTTAAATCGGATAAAAATTATGACCTCTATAGGGTCCACAAGCTAAAAACGTGGATTTTCGTACAATCAGGGGCCATAATTCAGGAAGTTACTGTCCAATATGCGCGAATATCGAAAGGAACCGAGATCTTTGGGTTATAAAATTACATTTCAAGTTTCAACAAAATCGGATAAAAATTGTGACCTCTATAGGGTCCACAACCTTGATATACCATATTTTTACGCTATTTGGGAACGAACGGCTGCCATTTTGTCTGTCAATTTTGGGCCGATTTTCACGAAATTCGAACTCAGCCGTCCTTATGGTGTAACGGTGATATAATAATACGTTTTTTTTAAATCGGATAAAAATTGACTTCTATAGGGTCCACAAGCTAAAAACGCGATTTTTCGTACAATCAGGGGCCATAATTCAGGAAGTTACGGTCCGATATGCGCGAATATCGAAAGGAACCGAGATCTTTGGGTTATAAACTTACATTTCAACTTTCAACAAAATCGGATAAAATTTGTGACCTCTATAGTGTCAACCAGCTAAAAACGTGATTTTTCGTACAAACAGGGGCCATAATCCATGAAGTTTCGATCCGATACATGCCAATATAGAAAGGAACCGAGATCTTTTGGAGATAAACCTATATTTCAAGTTTTGTCAAAATCGGATAAGAATTGTGACCTGTAGAGTGTCCACAAACAAATTGTGGACGGACCGACAGGGGCGACGACAATATACGTCCACATGAAAATGTGGGCATATAAAGTGTACCTTTTTGTGTCCGAGAAGTTCACAAATTCGTCCACTAGAAAAAACAATACGTTTTCAATACCTCTTTCTGTGTTTTTTTATAATTCAAAATAAAGCAATAGACATGTAATAGAACAAATCAATGAATGCCGCACGTTGCATTAGGCTAGCCCAGCTTGACCTGTTTACGCTATGCTTCTGTTATGTTTGTCTCCATTTTCCAGTGACTACAAAGACTGTCTTTGTTGGTTACTTCCCCTGGCAATCATGTCCTTCAACCCTAAGGTCAATTTCACGGTTCATTTAAATCCCAAATCTAATATACAGTCCAAACGAACGAAGTTAGGAGGATATTTCCTGGTCGGTTTTTAATGCTTCTATAGTATTAAAACGATTTAGTCTTACTTATTTTCTTTCACAGGCAATAGAGAATGTACTTCATAAAAATCCCTGTAGACACACTTTGATACGATCTGTTTCATGGCAACACCCCTCACGCCTTCAGCTAACAAGTGTCAATTGAAGTGAATCGGACGATATTATTGTCATAATAAATAATAGAATATTGTGGAAATATATTTATTCAAATAAATCAACATTTCTATAATAATGATAATGTTAGGGTAATCTATGTTTCTTTCAGAAATACTAATGTTATTTCTGTAATTTTTGAATACAAAATGGTGGCAAAAAATTCCTGATGCATCGATATTTGCATCCGATGCATTGATACGTAAAATTTTACTTGATATCAGCACTGCTTATTGCCATTGCCACTTAGCCTAAACAGAAAATTCTCATCAAACTTGTCAAGATTTTGATCTACAAACTGAAACAAGGGCCTTAACTCTAGAAGTCATTTAGAGAAATTGTAAAATTTGACTTTTTCATTTTTCATTTAAGAAATGCATATAAATTTCATACAGATCTGATAACTTTTGCTTTTAAATGTTCAATAAGTTCAACAAAGTAAATCTAGGGTATAACTCTAGAGGTAATTGACAGAAATTGGTAAAAGTCAATAGGATTCTTTATTTCACTTTTCACTAATTTAAATGATGCATATAAATTTAACAGATCGGATGATAACTTTTTTCATAGTTAAACGAGGATCATAACTTTAGAAGTAATTAGCTGAAATTTCTGAAATTCCATACAATGGTATTGAATTGGAAAATTAAGTTTCTTGTAGGATGTGCACTTTGGATCGGGAGGTCTATTTTCTGTGGTATTTTGCCGTGTTTAATACAGAGTGATTTTATGGCATGACGGCTGTAACTTATCTAAATTTGATACTTTCACAGCCATTTTAACAGAGATCATTGCTTCGGGAGATGTGTAACATACGCATGACTAAAATTGGAAGTAACGACAAACAGGGGCCATAATTCAGGAAGTTACAACCCGATATGTGCAAATATTGAAAGGAACCATGATCATTGGGGTATAAACATGCATTTAAAGTTTCATCAAAATTAGATTAAAATTGTGACCTATACAGGGTCCACAACCTTGATATACCATATTTTTACACTATTCGTGTACAAGTGGCGGCCAATTTTGTCCGGCAGTTTTGGTTTGATTTTCATGAAATTTGAACTCAACCTTTACTACGGTGTTAAGGTGATATATTCAAACGGTTTTTAAAATTGGATAACTGTGACCTTCAGAGGAACCACAAGCTAAAAAAGGCGATTTTTCGCAGAATGATGTGCGTGAGTAGCCATTTAAATTTCATGGGCCTAATGGCAATGCTCTTGTCACTTCGGTGGAAGCGGACGTTGAATAAAGCTATTTCACACACACACAATGACAATGCATACTCTTTTATTTCCTTGGCAAAAAATAATATCTGTAAATCGTCTTCCCATGACAAGAACGTTGCAAGAGAAACTGGGCTTCCCTTTGCCATCGTTGGCGTGCTGAGGGGATTCGGGTAAAGCTTAGAAAGGTAAAAGAACAGGCAAAACAATTTCAATCCCATCAATTTGCAGAAAAGATGCAGGATCGAAAGAATTGCTATTAATAGAAACGACAACATCCGCTCAATGTTTGATTATCCAGACACGGCAAAGGACATCCGCTTAAAAACCGCCTGGCAGTACGCGTCTCAAAGTATTTTTAGTAACAACAGTTGGCACTGGAAAGACACGCCGCGTGCGCAATAGTGCATCGATATGAAGGCATACAAATTGTTTACGGCTTTTTATATTACGATATTCAATTATTTCTGATTAAATTATTTTTTATATTTGCGCGAGTACTTAATCACTCACGTAAATTTGGTTTTACGCGAGCGTAGCGTGCGCGCGAGTAATTACTCGCGTCTCGTGGCAAGCCCTGAACCAAGATCTTACCTTAGGGTTATAAACACGCATTTCATATATCATCAAAATCGAATTAAAATTGTGACCTCTATAGGGTCTACAACCTTGATATACCATATATTTACACTATTCGCGTACAAACGGCGGCCATTTTGTCCGGCAATTTTCACGAAATTCGAACTCAACCTTCCTTATGGTGTAACGGTGATATAATCAAATGTTTTTTAAATCGAATAATAATTGTGACCTCCAGAGGGACCACAAGCTAAAACCGGCCATTTTTCGGACAATCAGGGGCCATAATTCAGGAAGTTACGTTCCTATGGGCGCATATATCGAAAAAGATAGGTTGCCAGGCGACGAAACATACGCCCACAGCAGCTAAATCGTCCGGGCAGTCAACAAGAATTGTCGCGTATTTTTACTTTTTTCGGTAATGAAACATTTATAATACACTAAAATCTGATTAAGAGCAACAACACAGAAAACCATTAGAATTTGTTTGGTTTGTATACAAAACTTTTAATATCATGGATTTAGCTGTTCCAAGTCTTAAAAATTCATTGAAAATCAATATACTTGTTCGTCTCAAGATCTTAAACTCTGTGTATCAATCTGAAGTCAATCTGAACTTTAGCCTTTAGAGCGCCACAAGATTTTGCAAAGTGATCAAGGGCCATAACTTTGGCAGTAATTATCGGAAATCATTGAAAATAGGATTCTTCATCTCATGACCTTAAACACTGTGTATAAATTTAAGGTCAATCGGATATTAACTTTCGTGAAAATCGGCCCAAAATTGACAGACAAAATGGCTGCCGTTCGTTCTCAAATAGCGTAAGAAAATGGTATATCAAGGTTGTGGACCCTATAGAGGTCACAATTTCTATCCGATTTTGTTGAAACTTGAAATGTAAGTTTATAACCCAAAGATCTCGGTTCCTTTCGATATTCGCCCATATCAGACCGTAATTTCCTGAATTATGGCCCCTGATTGTACGAAAAATCGCGTTTTTAGCTTGTGGACCCTATAGAGGTCATAATTTTTATCCGATGTAAAAAAACATATTATTATATCACCGTTACACCCTAAGGACGACTGAGTTTGAATTTCATGAAAATCGGCCCAAAATTGACAGACAAAATGGCGGCCATTCATTCTCAAATAGCGTAAAAATATGGTATATCAAGGTTGTGGACCCTATAGAGGTCACAATTTTTATCCAATTTTGTTGAAACTTGAAATAAAAGTTTATAAACCAAAGATCTCGGTTCGTTTCAATATTTGCCCATATCGGACCGTAACTTCCTGAATTATGGCCCCTGATTGTATGACAAATCATGTTTTTAGCTTGTGGACCCATTAGAGGTCATAATTTTTATCCGATTTAAAAAAAACGTATTATTATATTACCGTTCCACCCTAAGGACAGTTGAGTTTGAATTTTGTGAAAATCGCCCCAAAATTGACAGACAAAATGGCCGCCGTTCGTTCTCAAATAGCTTAAAAATATGGTATATCAAGGTTGTGGACCCTATAGAGGTCACAATTTTTATCCAATTTTGTTGAAACTTGAAATGTAAGTTTATAACACAAAGATCTCAGTTCCTTTCGATATATGCGCATATCGAATTGTAATTTCCTGAATTATGGCCCTTGATAGTAGAAAAAATCCCTTTCTTGTTAGCTTGTTCTCTATCCATCTCTCGAAAATGTGGGCGTATCCTGCCTGGCAGCCGCTGGTTGGTTTTATTGGGGTTAAAAGTTACACACCACTGTTTAGCCCACGATGAGATAATATTAAAATCTTTATTTATAGTGTTCGCTTTACTTAGAGGATCATTATGAATAATGGTAAAAAGTGAAGTATCATCGGCGAATAGCCTTAAATGTTGTTAGATATATTATCAGAGATATCATTTAAATAAATTAAAAATAAAAACGGACCAAGTACACTTCCTTGGGGAACTCCAGAATCGGTATGCAACCTTCTAAAACTACACATTGTTGTCTATTACTTAAATAGTGTTCAATCCATTTACATAGTATTTGATTAATTCCATATTGTTTTAATTAAGACAATAAACCCATATGCCAGACTTTATCAAACACTTTTGATACATCACAAAATATAAATCGAATTTGTTTTCCTATATCAAGATTACTTATTATAACATCATAAATTTCTAAAAGTTGATTTATTGTGGAATCGTTTGGTTGAAAGCCAGACTGATACTTATATAGCAGGTTATTTTCTTTTATAAAATTATAAAGATTTTTAAATAAGAATTTCTCTAGTATTTTACATAATGAGCATGTTAATGAAATTGGTCTATAGTTGTCAGGGTAATGCGGATCACCCTTTCCTTTATACGCTGCAATGATATGAGAAGTCTTCCAAATATCACGTAATAATTGGCGTTCTAATGAAAGATTAAAAAATTTAGTGAGAGGTCTTGTGATTGACAGAGTTATCTTTTTTAGCACAGCTGGGCTGATGTTATCGGGACCAGAAGGCTTTGAACAGTTAAGAATTAGTAGCTGGTCTTTTACTTCTTGTTCATTTACAATAAATTCATGTAATTCGTTGTTACTACGAGAAGCAAAATTTGGGAGGTCAGGTACACCATTTAATTTTGAAATCGAGGCAAAATAAGAGTTGAGGATATTTGCCTTATCAAGTGGGTGTGTGTAAACGCGTTTTTCAAATAATAATGGAGAGGTGGCTATCTTTTCATTTTCCAAATTTGCAATAGATTTAGCTATTTTCCACCATTTATTTGAAGGCAGGTTGTTATTATTTATTTGTTGTTCTAATTTGCTTTTATAATTACTTTTGGCTTCCCTAATTAATGTTATTACTTCATTTCGAATTTTTCTAAATAATAGCCAATTAGTAATAAAAAGATCGATACATGAGCCGGGTAGCGTTGTGAAATTTGTGGGAACTTTTATCAAGTTTTCGAGATATAATCTTTGTAATAGTTTTTTAAATTTAATATCATAGTTGGAGAATTCAGCTTCAATTATATCTAATTTTGGCAATAAACTACATACATTATTGTGGACAATGGAAATATTACCTGTACATAATGTATTAAACGGACCAGGGTTTTGTTCTATGCAACCGATAATTAGCAATGTATTAATTACAAGCAATAGATGAATATTTATACCATAACAAAAGATAGGATGTAAGATCGTATATAAGGAATATTGATTGTTCCGTTTAAGAGAACAAATATTATTAGTTTTAATCGTGACTGTCGTTAAGTAGTATTTTACGTTCACATGTAAAAACGAAACAATCAAACATATATTTATATCTATTTGAGTATGCATCTATAATGAGATATGACTTTAAATTAAAATTTACGTTAAATATGAAATTAATATATTTTACACTCCTGGAAGTTAGATGAATGGAATAGTATAAAGGTGAGAAGCAAATATACAATATATTACATAACAATAAACAAAACATAGTATTTACAATCACTATTACGAAACATGTTGAGACTGGGACAAGCTTTTGCGAAGCATCGCTATGTACAGAACGAATCGAAATTAGAAAAGAAACATATACACAAACACATGATGAACAACAAGTTAAATAACTTGTGAACAGAGTAATCCGTATTAATTACTCCTTTGGCAGAAGAAAATTCAGTCGACAGCTAGGGATGTGTATACTGTGCTGGTTGCGTATATAATTAATTTAGATTAACATGTATCATAAGTGCGGAAACTTATGATTACGTCAGAAGTAATCCTAGATATTCTGTAACTTTACATGTAGCATGGTTAATATAATATGTAAACACATATAAAAAGAAGACAACATACTTGTTAGTTCTGTCTATTTTACGGAAACTTATGATTACGTCAGAAGTAATCCTACAGATATTCGATAACTTTACACGTAGCATGATGAAAATAATAGGCTATGTAAACACATATAAAAAGAAGACAGCATACTTGTTTGTCCTTTCTATTTTAGCCTTACAACCTCTCGTGCCTTTAATATATGCAGATATAGATAAGAATATATTCAAATAATAACAAGTGGTATCACACTGAGTAGCTTTACTGTGGTAAAACTATAAATGGCTATATACAGGTATCTCAGTCTAAGCATATATTCATGCAGGTATGTAATATGTAATTCAGTAGCTATATAATATGACAGCTATGTGGGTATATCCTACAGATATTCAATAACTCTACACATAGCATGATGAAAATAATAGGCTATGTAAACACATATAAAAAGAAGACAGCATAGCTTGTTTGTCCTGTCTATTTTAGCCTTACAACCTCTCGTGCCTTTAATATATGCAGATATAAATAAGACTATATTCAAATAATAACAAGTGGTATCACACTGAGTAGCTTTACTGTGGTAGAACTATAAATGGCTATATACAGGTATCTCAGTCTAAGCATATATTCGTGCAGGTATCGTACTATGTAATTCAGTAGCTATATATACTATTCAAAAAAAGTAGGGGATATTTGATTTTGGGGGCATAATACTAAAATATGCAAATGACTACGAAAAAAGTCACTATAGAACCTAACAGAAGAAACATTTCCAGTTACATGTGACGCCCAAACGCACCAATAGCTACCGCATGGAATGCAGGTGATGCTTGGGATCATCATGGGGGTCCAACCCAAGATTTGCACGACTCTGACTTTGAATGTTACAGTCATTGTGGCATTGAATTCCAGGGTGGAAACATCAGTTTAATTGTTTTAGTGACCAGAAAACAAATTTTGATATGCGTCGGCTTACCCAAAATGAAAGGTTACGTGCCCTTGGCATGCTACAGATCGGCACAACACAGGCGGTTGTGGCGCGGACGATGAATGTTTCTCAGTCTGTCATAAGCAGGCTATGGTCCAGATACCGTGATACACAATCTGTACAGGACAGACCACGCTCAGGTCGACCAAGGGCGACAACTCAAGCCCAGGATCGATTTATCCGTACCTTGGCCTTGAGAAATCGTGTCATCACAGCAAATCAGATCAGCGCTCGTCTTCAAACAGACACTGGTGTGAGAGTGAGTGGCCAGACGATTCGGAATCGACTGCATAGGGGTCACCTTCGCGCCCGACGTCCTCGCGTGATCCCTTGTTTGAGAGATCATCACATTCAGGCAAGACGTCGTTGGTGTAGGGATCGTCAACACTGGGATAATCGACGCTGGAGCAATGTGATGTTTTCAGATGAGTCAAGGTTCACTGTTGATTTTTTGGACAGACGTAGGAGGGTGTGGCATCGTCGAAACGAGCGCTTCCAAGACGTTAACGTCATCAGACATGATCGATTTGGGGGTGGTTCTGTTATGGTGTGGGGAGGCATCACTGTTGCTGGAAGAACGGCTTTACATGTTGTTGCAGGGCGTGTTACAGGCCAGTACTACCGGGACAACATCTTGGCAGTCCATTTTGTGCCGTTCGCACGACGTCATGGCCGCCGTTTCATCTTCCAGGATGACAACGCAAGATGTCACAGGGCCAGGATCGTTACAGGTTACCTCCAACAACAGAACATCACCACATTACCTTGGCCAGCACTGAGTCCCGACCTCTCCCCCATCGAGCATGTCTGGGACATGCTTGGACAGAGGTTACGTCAACGTCAACAACGTCCTGCCAATGTCCAAGAACTTGCTGCTGCGTTGCAACAGGAATGGGACAATCTGGACCAAAATGACCTTAGACGTCTCATTAGGAGTATGCCACGTCGGATCAATGCTTGTTTGGCAAACAGAGGAGGATTTACCCGTTACTGACTTGGTTGTGATGCTGTGGTAACTTTGCTGTTTGACCCCGGGTATCATTTTACCCTTATAATGGTCAGTCTGTGCCTTACTTAGTCTAACGATCATTTGGAATAAATCGATGAATGTGAACTTCATTTCATTTTGTCATTTGTTTCTTCGTCAGTTTCATTAGGTGACTTTAATAACACTTAAAAATCAAATATCCCCTACTTTTTTTGAATAGTATAATATGACAGCTATGTGGGTATGATGTATAATGTCACCCTGGATGTTTCTCGTGCTAAAACATCACACTAGAATATACTCTACACGGGTAATACCATACGTAGACACCACTATTTATGCTATTATTAAGTACAACTTTCGTAAAAGACAATGTGATAGTTCTACTAAATTCATATATCGTATCGTTACAAAATATATGAAAAGTAAGATTAAAGAATAGGTATTTTAGGGGGTATTACTAGATACCCAATCTGACCCTCCCTACATGTCATTGCGGGAAGTCTAAACACAGTGTCAACTTGTATCCCGTAAACCCAAGAAGTAGCTTCTATCTAGCGTAAACCAGCGCGAGGAATGAATGAATATTTTTTTATTTAGACTACTGTTTTCGTTGCACTGCATTAATATTTTTATTAGTTACTATCACTAAATAATACTTGTGATATTAACATTTATGCTCAAAGCTGCGTACGTGATCAATAGCATTGGGGAAAATTTCAAAGTAATCAGTTGTAAAAATGGCTAAATATAGAGCATACGGAATGTCAGAAGACTGTAACGGATAGTAAAATGATTCGGATAACCCTTATTTTGTATCCGTTAACGGATATCCGAATAATAGTTTCAACACTACTGTGTATAAATTTAAAGTCAATCGGATATTAACTTTGGCCTTTAGAGCGTCCACAAGATTTTTCAAAGTGACCAAGGGCCATAACTCTGGCAGTAATTATCGGAAATTGCTAAAAATCAATAGGCTTTTTCGCCTCATGACCTTAAACACTGTGTATGAATTATAAAGAGAGAGAGAGAAATGGGGTTTTACGTCCACTCGCCACAAACTAGGTCATTTCGGGACTAACACATGGTTCAATTTTATTTCAATAATTCGCTTGCGTGTAGGGGTCTTTAGCAGTGGAAGGAAACCGGAGGACCCGGAGAAAACCCACAAGGTTGGACAGGCGACCCTACTCCTTGTCACGTACAACCGGGGATTCAAAACCATGCCAGTTGACTCCATGACAGACTTTATGATACAGCACGCACGTGCTAACCATTCAGCCATCCAACCCCCCCATGAATTTAAAGCCAATCGGATATTAACTTTGGCCTCCAGAGTGGAAACAAGATATTTTGAAGTGATCAAGGGCCATAACTCTGGCAGTAATTATCGGAAATCGCTAAAAATCAATAGACTTCTTCGTCTCATGACCTTAAACACTGTGTATAAATTTAAAGTCAATCGGATATTAACTTTGGCCTCTAGTGCATCCACAAGATTTTGCAAAGTGATCAAGGACCATAACTCTGGCAGTAATGATAGGAAATTGCTAAAAATCAATAGGATTCTTCGTCTCATGACCTTAAAAGCTATGTATAAATTTAAGATCAATCGGATATTAACTTTGGCCTCTAGAGCGTCCACAAGATTTTTTGAAGTGATCAAGGGCCATAACTCTGGCAGTAATTATCAGAAATCGTTGATAATCAATAGGCTTCTTCTCTCAAGACCTTAAACACTGTGTATAAATTTAAAGTCAATCGGATATTAACTTTAGCCTCTATAGCGTCCACAAGCAATTGTGGATGATGGACCGACAGACGGACGGGGGTGACGACAATATACGACCACATTTAAATGTGGGCGTATAAAAACCAAGATCTTTGGGTTATAAACATGCAAGTCAATTTTCATCAAAATTGGTTCGAAATTGTGACCTCTGTAGGGTTCACAAGCTAAAAACATGATTTTTCGTATTCAGGGGCCATAATCCATGAAGTTTCGATCCGATACATGCCAATAAACCTATATTTCAAGTTTTGTCAAAATCGGATAAGAATTGTGACTGGCGGACAGACGTCCGGAACGACAAGGGTGACGGCATAATACGTCCACATAAAAATGTGGCCGTATAAAAATTGTGACCTCTACAGGGTCCACAACCTTGATATACCATATTTTACACTATTCGCCTACAAACGGTGGCCATTTTGTCCGGCAATTTTGGTCCGTTTTCACGAAATTCGAACTCAACCTTTATTACGGTGTAACGTTGATATAATCAAACTTTTTTTTTTAAGTCGGATAATAATTGTGACCTCCAAGGGACCACAAGCTAAAAATGACGATTTTACGTATAATCAGGGGCTATAATTCAGGATGTTACGATCCGATATGCGCAAATATCGAAACGATCCAAGATCCTCTGATTATAAACATGCATTTCAAGTTTCTTAAAAATCGGTTCAAAATTGTGACCTCTACAGTGTTCAAAAGCAAAAAACGTGATTTTTCGTGCAATCAGGGGCGATAATCCACGAAGTTACAGTCCGATACATGCTAATATTGAAAGGAACCGAGATCTTATGGTGATAAAAAGATAGAGAGAGAAATGGGGTTTAAAGTCCGCTCGACAAAAAACTAGGTCATTTTGGGACTAACATATGGTTTTAATTTTATTTCAATAATTCGCTTGCACGTAGGGGTCTTCAGCAGTGGGAAGAAACCGGAGGATCCGGAGAAAACCGATGAGGTTGGACAGGCAACCCTACTCCTTGTCACGTACAACCGGGGATTCGAAACCACGCCAGTTGACTCAATGACAGGTCGAATGATACAACACGCACGTGCTAACCATTCGGCCATCCAACCCCCTTTATGATGATAAACCTATATTTCAAGTTTCATTGAAATTGGATAAAAATTGTGACCTGTAGAGTGTTAACAAACAATTGTGGACGGATGGTAGCGACGACAATATACGTCCACATGAAAATGTGGGCAAATAAAAAGGCTACCGCTTGTCAATAATTTCCATATTTAATTCACGTTCCGAATGTTCATGATTTGTACCCACTTCAGGTAGGATTATATGCTTAATTCAATTGTAGTTGAGTGTGGCAGAAATATTATAAATAACAATAATCAATCGTTTGTTTTGATGAAAAATATTGTCAATTTAGTTTACTTATGCAGGGTGCGATCTACTCCCGCATGAGCTACGTTGAAGTTAATAGGACTAACTCTTATCTGGAAACACAGAGGGTTGAGAGATGAGGTTTGTTATCTAGACCCATTTCTGCCAATTTCTAGGTCCAAAATATTAGCGATTTTTACCTCCTTTAGGCTAAATTTAAATTAAAAAATAGGAGTCTTAAAGTAGCTAAGTCTCTAACTCAATATCATCCAAAATCTTCGACATTGAAAACACGAATTATTTGTCAATTTAAACCAACATTGATGTTGTGATCTTACCGGGAAAAGATGGCCTTCTGATATCCAATATTTAAGACAAAATAATTGTGTTGTTATTTCCTGTGTAAATGAGTTTTAAGTGTGAGAATGACACCTATGATCGTATAATAGTGAGTTGATAACCTATTGAGCAAAAGACATAGAAATAATTATGTTTTGACTTTCTTAGAAAATATGAAATTCTCGCTTTAATACAAAATTCCAGATATCAACGTATCAATGAAAAGCACGTTCATTGCTCTTTTCAAATATGTAAATTATTTTCTGTTGCATTTATATTTATTTACTTTGGAAACAATCAATGTTGGGTGGTACTAGAATCTATTACCATGATGATACGGAGAGGTGGCGTGTTGATTTGCTTGTCCAACATGGCGGCGGCCATGACACAAAAATGTAAAGTTTGGTTGATCTTCTGACAATCATAAATCACCTTGAAAATTCACATAGATATAGAAAACTACATAAACAACACACTCTTAGGTTTTAGAAGACCCTTTTGCTTACCTCGGGTTTGAAATCACTGGACTAGGCCTATATACTATATGACAACAATTTCTTACAGCAACTTTCGATGGTGAACATAGAAAATATGACAACAAGGCTTAACAGAAACCAGTGTTTTACGTCATCAGAATTCGGACACAAATAACGTTCACTTGAAAACAAGGTTTATTCAAGTTTATTTCAACAATGTATTTCATGGGAGTAATGAGTTTTAAGTTAATAGGTTCACCTTGTATATATAAAAAAAAAAAAAAAAAAATTCGTAAAGGCGTATTTCATGTTTTTGTAATTAGCCTTTATCGCCAATTCCGTGTTTCCCCGTGAACTGACATCATGGATGTCGACTGTTTTGTAAAATGGCTGTTTCGTACTTAGTTCATTCGTACTTCACATGAGCTGTTTCGTACCTCGGTTAATTTCAAAAGAACATGAGCTGTTTCGTAACTTCGCTAATTTCAACTTTTACATGCACTTAAAGTAGCTAAGTCTCTAATTCAATATCATCCAAAATCTTCGACATTGAAAACACAAATTATTTGTCAATTTAAATCAACACTGATGTTGTGATCTTACGGGGAAAAGATGGGCTTCTGATATCCAATAATTAAGACAAAATAAACATTTTACCGTTGGTACACGAATCGTGTACCATGGTGCATTTCAGCACCATTTTTAACAAAGGACTCGTAGAAAGAGGCTAGATTTTTTCCACAAGTCATGTCAAACGGTGACGTCGTATTCTTATCTGGAGAGCATGCGCAATAAATACTATCGGTATAGATTGGAATAACCAGACGCTAGAGATTGCCATTGGATTGAGACTTCTGGCGTATTTCGCCAAATATAACTGATTAGAAATTGCAGTAAAAACAGAAACGATTGAATGTAAATCAGTTTATATACATTCACATTACATTATTATAAACATTGCGACCCATTTGTGTCAATTTCTAGATCCAAAATATTAGCGATTTAGCTCCTTTAAGCTTAACCCTCCTCATTTTGCACCCGTGCTTGTGACCGGAAGCGTATAGGGGTCATGCAAAATTTTATAGAAAGCCTCCAGATCCTACAATCCTGTGATACTTTCTCGAAATCCCGTGATCACCTGGTAATTTTCTCCAGATCTCAATTTAATGTTCTCGAAATCCCCTGATAATTTTCTCTAATTTCCCTTTCTTTTAAAAACTGTCCAATTGATCTTTCTGAAACTTCTGGTACAGGAAGTTAAGTTCCCATGCAACGTGTTAAATCTATCCCGACAATGATCCGTAAACCGGAAGTAGTCGAAAAAATATTTGATATTTAAAAAAAAACAGAAAAAATCGGTGCTCTTGCAAAAATTGTGATTTCACCGTCGGGTGTGACCGGAACAAAACACCTAAAGTATCGTTTGGTAGCTCGATGAATGGGCTATTGTATGACACACTTCCTGTCAGATTCCTGAAAGCCGGTTCAGTGCTGCTTGCAGGTCTAGTTATTATTATTATTCCAATTCCGTTTTGATTAGATCTCAGCAACTGCTTGTCGCATCGTTACGATTCCTTCGGTTTTAGTGGGAAAGTGGGTGTGACTTAGAGGATAAAGCTATTTTGAACGTTCTGCGACAATGCGAAATGTCCGAAATCACCGAAGCTATCATTTTTAGAAATATTGCAGTAATTTTAACAATAATCATTTGATTTTAACTTTCGATACATTTTGGCATAGCCGGAGACAGGGCACATAGCTACTCTACTTTTGATTTTTTATTTTCAGCAAATCTTCGCAGATATTAGGCGACAAATTTATAAAATTTAAATTTTTACAAAAAACCTTTTTTATTTATAAATATTTTTTAGTCTTGTTTTACACAGAATTAAAGAGCCATCTGACTTGAGCAAAAATGTGAACATTTTTTGTCTCAGTGATTTTACTTGGCCGCCATTGGATAATTCAGTTTTTCAGTCCTAGATTAATTATTTATTGTTCGATTTGTAACCAAAGTTCATATGCTCTGTTGTCTCAATTGTCATTTTTTTTGTTACCGGTAGAGTTATCTGTCGGCACCGGAAGTGGCGTAATTTTACCAAAAACAACAATTTTGACAGTTAGGTACCATTTTTCGAAAGCAAATATTATTTTTTTAAAAACCGATATAACTAAAAGTGTGTTCTTTAAAGGCGAAAAAAAGTGTGAGCTCAGTTTTTTTAATTTCGATTTCATTTTTGAGCAAATTCCATTAAAAGGTGAAAAAAGGTCTAAAATTGACCTATTTACAACCCATTTAACTTTTGGTTTAAATTCACATATTAATAAAATTCATACGGTCATGTAGATGTCATAAAATTGTTTCTAACTTGTTCGGTTGCCGAGAAATAGACGGTTTTCTACAAGTCACTTTTGAAGGTTTTTGGTCCATAAAAGTGTCAATTATTATCCGATTTTCATAAAATTTTCATCATGTGATGCCTAATGTCAAAGACGACGTTATAAAACTAATTTAACATTTCTAGTACCACCGGAAGTAATGTCATTTTGGCAAAAACTGTATTTTAAGCCTTCAAAACAGATATTTTATTCAAATGAGTCTGATTTGTAACGTTTTTAAAATTATGATATTTGATTCCAATCAACAAATAGAATGAACCCATACGATCATACAGATACCACAAAATGGTGTCTAACTTGTATGGTTACAGAGAAATAGGCGATTTTCCACAAGTCATTTTTCAAGGTTTTTGGTCTATAAAAGTGGCAATTATTATTCGATTTACATAAAATTTTCAAAATGTGATGTCATTTCTGATATAAAACTAATTTAACATTTTCATTATCATTTTTCAAGGTTTTTGGTCTATAAAAGTGGCAATTATTATTCGATTTACATAAAATTTTCAAAATGTGATGTCATTTCTGATCATATTGATTTGATTGGTAAATATAACGTGTCTCTCTCTCGGCTATTATTCTATATATATTTAATTGACACGTATACTATTACTATCTCCCTGATAATATCTACTACATCGTTAACACAGTTCATCGCGTGCATTTTGCATACCGATAGTTCATTGGCCAATCACTCTATTTTACCGACATTTCGCCTAATAGTTTGGATGCAGCTATGGCGGGTGTGGCGCCAGGCAGGGTAAGCTTACTCTTCCGGACACCTGTTACCACTGTTTGTCGTGTATTTTGTACACGACGAGCAGTCCATTTGCTGATTACACTATTTTGCCTGATTACACTATTTTGCCTATACCGTTTGTTTTGGAACAGAACCGGTTTAGGCTGTGATAGTCCATTGGCCAATCACGCTATTTTACTGAGATTTCGCCTAATAGTTTGGATGCAGCTATGGTGGGTGTGGTGCCAGGCAGGGTAAGCTTACTCTTCCGGACACCTGTTACCACTGTTTGTCGTGTAATTTGTACACGTGGAGCAGTCCATTTGCTGATTACACTATTTTGCTTGAATACACTATTTTTCCTAAAACGATTTTTAGGACCTTGAATTCTGTCTTATGGTTTGATTTGTTCGTACTTGGTTTTATTTTATTTATATCATAAAACTAATTTAACATTTTCATTATCACCGGAAGTAATGTAATTTTGTCTGGATCACTTACATGTAACAAATGTATGAAATGAATTGATTGGTGGATTTGGTTGATTCTGCGTCCATTTTTATACGCCCACATTGAAATGTGGTTCTATATTGTCGTCGCCTCCGTCCGTCCATCTGTCGGTCTGGTGTCCACAATTGACTTTCAATTTATATACAGTGTTTAAGGCCATGAAACGAAGAAGCCTATTGATTTTCAGCGATTTCCGATAATTACTACCAGAGTTATGGCCCTTGATCACTTCAAAAAATCTTGTGGACGCCCTACAGGTCAAAGTTAATATCCGATTGACTTTAAATTTATACACAGTGTTTAAGGTCATGAGACAATGAAGCCTATTGATTTTCAGTGATTTCAGATAATTACTACCAGAGTTATGACCCTTGATCACTTTGAAAAATCTTGTGGACGCTCTAAAGGCCAAAGTTAATATCCGATTGACTTTAAATTTATACACAGGTCATGAGACGAAGAAGCCTATTGATTTTCAGCGATTTCCGATAATTACTGCCAGAGTTATGGCCCTTGATCACTTCAAAAAACTTTGTGGATGCTCTACAGACCAAAGTTAATATCCGATTGACTTTAGATTTATACACAGTGTTTAAGGTCATGAGACGAAGAAGCCTATTGATTTTCAGCGATTTCCGATAATTACTGCCAGAGTTGACTTCAGATTGATACACAGAGTTTAAGAGCTTGAGACGAACAAGTATATTGATTTTCAATGAATTTTTATGACTTGAACAGCTAAATCCATGATATTAAAGGGGAAGACCAAGGATTTTCAATAAGGTTTCCATAAATAATAAATATATATTTAGAAATAATCCCTCCTATAACATATGCAAAAAATAATTTGTAAGCGAGAAATTAATTTTTATTAATACCGGAAGTGACGTAGTTGGTTCGACACGCTCACTGGTCACTATAGTAAACATACAAATTTGGAGTAAGTTTAGCGCTGTATTTTGTGATCGTTTCGCCGTTTGGCAGAAAATCGGATGAAAGGTAATCTTTATTAGGATATTAAGAACAAGAACGTACAGTGTTTTGAAGGTATAATATACAACGCGTTCGTGTAAATTAAGTTTCTAAACTGGACACTGTGACACAATTTAAGCCACATGGCTAATTGTTTACATCACGTGATAGCTGGCACGTGACAGATATTAACCGATCCAGCTGGCAACCTGTTCAGAATAAATTCAACAGTCGCCCAAACTCATCTATTTTTATCAACCAATAAAATCCAACGTAACGTCTATCAAATGAACCCGGGCAAAATTTCCCTCATAGCACACTGTATGGCGTATGCCCGTCTTCATTAGCCCAGGTTAGGAGCAGAACAGTAGGACGTTAAACCCCATTTCATTTCATTTCATTTCTATCAAATGAAAGTAGAATATATTATCATTTATCCATTCCTTTAGCTCAGAATAGAGATGTAATTTCGCATTATCTTACAAAATTCTGGACATCCAACTAAATATATTCCGAAAGCTGATTAAATAAGCTTTCGAAATATTATTAGTAAAAGTTGGCACAATCATATTAAAGGGGTGCGCTCTCATTCTGAATAGGTTGCCAACGAACAGATTGCCAGCTGGATCGGTCGAATAGGTCGCTAGCCGAATAGGTCGCCAATTTGTGTTCGGTTAATATCTGTCACGTGCCAGCTATCACGTGATGTAAACAATTAGCCATGTGGCTTAAATTGTGTCACAGTGTCCAGTTTAGAAACTTAATTTACACCTTAATTATACCTTCAAAACACCATAAGTTCTTGTTCTTAATATCCTAATAAAGATTACCTTTCATCAGATTTTCTGCCAAACAGCGAAACGATCACAAAATACAGCGCTAAACTTGCTCCAAATTTGTATGTTTACTATAGTGACCAGTGAGCATATCGAACCAACTACGTCACTTCCGGTATTAATAAAAATTAATTTCTCGCTTGCAAATTATTTTTTGCATATGTTATAGGAGGGATTATTTCTAAATATATATTTATTATTTATGGAAACCTTATTGAAAATCGTTGGTCTTCCCCTTTAAAAGTTTTGTATACAAAACGTAAGCATGGGGCAGAACTTTATAAAAACCAAACAAATTCTAATGGTTTTCTGAGTTGTTGCTCTTAATCAGATTTTAGTGTATTATAAATGTTTCATTACCGAAAAAAGTAAAAATATGCGACAACTCTTGTTGATTGCCCGGACGATTTAGCTGCTGTGGGCGTATGTTTCGTTGCCTGGCAACCTATCTTTTTAAATGTCGCCGTAATATTTACAATAATAGATGAATTTTAACATTTGGTACATTTTGACATAGCCGGAGACAGGGCAAATAGCTACGGTACTTCAGATTTTTGATTTTCGACGAATCTTCGCTTACAATGTACATTAGGCGAGAAATTTTGAAAATTTAAATTTTTACAAAAAACTCTTTTATTAATGAATATTTTTTGATGGTATTTTACACAGGATTAAATGGTCATCTGACTTGAGCAAAAATGTAAACAATTCTTGTTGCAGTAATTCGGGTTAGCCGCCATTGGCTAATTCAGTTTTTCGATCCTAGATTAATTATTTATTGTTCGATATGTATAATAGAAAGTTCATAAGGTCCGTTTCCCGAAATTTCATTTTCTTTGTTACCGTTAAAGTTTCTTGTCGGCAAAGGGAGTGACATGATTTTACCAAAAACTACAATTTTTACAGTTTGGTACCACTTTTTGAAAGCAAATGTTATGTTTTCAAAATTTGATATTACCAAAAGGATGCGCCATGCAAAGGCGCACAAATCATCGGACTTCATTTTTATACGCCCACATTTTCATGTGGACGTATATTGTCGTCGCCCCTGTCCAGATCGAAACTTCATGGATTATGGCCCCTGTTTGTACGAAAAATCACGTTTTTAGCTTGTGGACCCTATAGAGGTCACAATTTTTATCCGATTTTGTTGAAACTTGAAATGTAAGTTTATAACCCAAAGATCTCAGTTCCTTTCGATATTCGCGCATATCGGACCGTAACTTCCTGAATTATGGCCCCTGATTGTATGTAAAATCGTGTTTTTAGCTTGTGGACCCTATAGAGGTCATAATTTTTATCCGACTTAAAAAAACATATTAACTTAACTTTTTAACATTATGATATTTGATTCCAATCAACAAATAGAATTAACCCATACGATATACAGATACCACAAAAACGTTTCTAACTTGTACAGTTGCAGAGAAATAGACGTTTTTTTTCAAGTCACTTATCAAGGTATTTGGTCTATAAAAGTGTAAATTATTAATCGATTTTCATAAAATTTTCACCTTGTGATGCCTTATGCCATTTATGATTTCATAGAACTAATTTAACATTTTCATTATCTCCGGAAGTAATGTCATTTGGGCAAAAACTGTATTTTTAGCTTTCAAAACAAATATTTTTTTGAAGTGAGTTATATACTATTCAAAAAAAGTAGGGGATATTTGATTTTTAAGTGTTATTAAAGTCACCTAATGAAACTGACGAAGAAACAAATGACAAAATGAAATGAAGTTCACATTCATCGATTTATTCCAAATGATCGTTAGACTAAGTAAGGCACAGACTGACCATTATAAGGGTAAAATGATACCCGGGGTCAAACAGCAAAGTTACCACAGCATCACAACCAAGTCAGTAACGGGTAAATCCTCCTCTGTTTGCCAAACAAGCATTGATCCGACGTGGCATACTCCTAATGAGACGTCTAAGGTCATTTTGGTCCAGATTGTCCCATTCCTGTTGCAACGCAGCAGCAAGTTCTTGGACATTGGCAGGACGTTGTTGACGTTGACGTAACCTCTGTCCAAGCATGTCCCAGACATGCTCGATGGGGGAGAGGTCGGGACTCAGTGCTGGCCAAGGTAATGTGGTGATGTTCTGTTGTTGGAGGTAACCTGTAACGATCCTGGCCCTGTGACATCTTGCGTTGTCATCCTGGAAGATGAAACGGCGGCCATGACGTCGTGCGAACGGCACAACATGGACTGCCAAGATGTTGTCCCGGTAGTACTGGCCTGTAACACGCCCTGCAACAACATGTAAAGCCGTTCTTCCAGCAACAGTGATGCCTCCCCACACCATAACAGAACCACCCCCAAATCAATCATGTCTGATGACGTTAACGTCTTGGAAGCGCTCGTTTCGACGACGCCACACCCTCCTACGTCTGTCCAAAAAATCAACAGTGAACCTTGACTCATCTGAAAACATCACATTGCTCCAGCGTCGATTATCCCAGTGTTGACGATCCCTACACCAACGACGTCTTGCCTGAATGTGATGATCTCTCAAACAAGGGATCACGCGAGGACGTCGGGCGCGAAGGTGACCCCTATGCAGTCGATTCCGAATCGTCTGGCCACTCACTCTCACACCAGTGTCTGTTTGAAGACGAGCGCTGATCTGATTTGCTGTGATGACACGATTTCTCAAGGCCAAGGTACGGATAAATCGATCCTGGGCTTGAGTTGTCGCCCTTGGTCGACCTGAGCGTGGTCTGTCCTGTACAGATTGTGTATCACGGTATCTGGACCATAGCCTGCTTATGACAGACTGAGAGACATTCATCGTCCGCGCCACAACCGCCTGTGTTGTGCCGATCTGTAGCATGCCAAGGGCACGTAACCTTTCATTTTGGGTAAGCCGACGCATATCAAAATTTGTTTTCTGGTCACTAAAACAATTAAACTGATGTTTCCACCCTGAAATTCAATGCCACAATGACTGTAACATTCAAAGTCAGAGTCGTGCAAATCTTGGGTTGGACCCCCATGATGATCCCAAGCATCACCTGCATTCCATGCGGTAGCTATTGGTGCGTTTGGGCGTCACATGTAACTGGAAATGTTTCTTCTGTTAGGTGTCTATAGTGACTTTTTTCGTAGTCATTTGCATATTTTAGTATTATGCCCCCAAAATCAAATATCCCCTACTTTTTTTGAATAGTATATTTATTATTCGTTTAATATTATGATATTTGATTCCAATGGACATATAGATTGTATCAATACGATCATATAGATGTCCAAAAATGGCTTCTAGCATCTTCCCTTGTCGAGAAATAACCAATTTTGACAGTATGACTTTTACAGATTTTTTTCCCATTTTAATTTCCCATTAGAAAGTTAGCTAACTTATCGGTAAGTTAGTAACAAATTTTGTCAGGATTACTTTTTTTGACATATGTAACACATGGTAACAAATGTATAGATGCAATTGATATGGCTAGATTTGATTAATTCTGCGTCTATTTGTCCAATGTTTATGTGGAAATCGTTAAACGGTTTCATTGATACCGGAAGTGACAGAAGTTCTACGATACCGTGGCACCGGAAGTAACATAAGTTCAAGGGTAACGTGGTACCGGTGAAACCCGTCATTACTGCTTCGCCGTTCTAGTTCATTTCATTTTTATGTTTTCTCTGAATTGATGTTTGGGGCAAACCATTGAGCATCCAGTATACGAACCCCTGCTTCTTCTGAATAAACCCACAGTTGGAGGTTTTGTGTCTGGTGAAAAGGGCTGGATTTTTCTTTGCATTTATTTAAACTGATGGTCGGGACGCGATTGGTTCGATGGGATCGAGGGGGCCTTTGGTTTTGGCGAGCTTGAACCTACATTTTTGCTTATATAAGTCCCAAGATAATAATTTTTGGTCGGGTTTGCCCTCATTCTACATATAGGCGAGCTTCGTAAGATACATTTTTGCCAGTCATAAGCCCCTCCTAGTACACAGGGCAACTTTTGGGATTTTTTAAAACTTACCCAGCTGGAGTTACTGCTTCTAATTGGGGTAGAATGTTCAAGCATGGTGTAGTTGTTGATGAGGTGAATGTCTTAACTGAATTTGATGGCAACTTATCTTTTAAATGTTATTTGAATAAGGCAGGAAGGATTATGATTTTAGTGTTTACAGTCATGTACATTTACAGGCAGTGAAATATAAGATAATATAATTATTGCAGATGTTGCCTGCTGGTGACAAAACAGAAATAGGTGAAAATGGTGTAACATTAAGTGGTGGACAGAAAGCTAGGATAGCTCTTGCAAGAGCTGTATATCAGGTAATATATCTACATATATCATGTTATATATAATTTGCTAATAAATCGTAATATATTTATCATGTTGTAATTGGATAGAGCTGTGCATGTATAACAGGTGGTATATCATGTTCCTGAAGCAACGACCATGAGTTTTACAAATGTACGTAGTTAGGCGATATCAAGCCTTCTATTGAAGATGGTGGTATATGTATCATGTAACTATGTACATTGTATATCATGTATATCTCTTGTGCTGTATATAACAAGCTAGAGCTGTTATAAATATCAGTGTGTATATGATTAAGGTTTCACACTGCGTAGCTTGTGTGAAACACTATTGTTTTTGTTCCAATTATTCTTATTATTATTAGTTTTTCTTGTGAACGCTTTAACTCCAAAAGTTATTATCCGATTGTTTTAAAATTGATATATGTGGTTTACATTATTAGTGAGATGAAGAAGGCTATTTAATTTCAATAATTTCTGTTCATTACGGCTAGAGTTACGGCCTTTGTTTCACTTTGTTGAACCTTGTGAACGCTATTACGCCAAAAGTTATCATCCGATCTTTGTGAAATTTATATGCATTATTTAAATTAGTGAAACGAAGAAGCCTATTGAATTTCAGCAATTTCTGTTTACTACGTGTAGAGTTATAGCCCTTGTTTCACTTTATTGAACCTTGTGAACGCTCTAACCCCGAAGGGGATCACGTGGCTAAGTGGGTAAGAAGGTCGGGTGTTCGATCCCTGCATTGGCCGAGAAAGTTCATCCAGATTTTCCGGCGTGGTTCCCCCTTGTCAGTGATGCAGGACGGAGGGCCTGACAAGGACAGCTGTCTAGCTAGTTGTTTGGATGGGACGAAAAACTGAGGTCCCGTGTACACATTGGCGTGAACGTAAAAGATCCCTTGACAGTTGGAATTCGATATAAGAGTAGGCTGTAGTGCCGCTGTCCGGGCAAAAATTCCCTCATAGCACACTGTATGGCGTATGCCGTCTTCATTAGCCCAGTTCGGAGCAGAACAGTAGGACGTTAAACCCCATTTCATTTCATTCCTTTTCTAACCCAGAAAGTTATCATCCGATCTTTGTGAAATTGATATGCATTATTTAAATTAGTGAAACCACAAAGCCTATTGAATTTCAGCAATTTACAATAATTACTTCTAGAGTTATGGCCCTTGTTTCACTTTGTTCAACCTTGTTAATGCATGATTGATGAAAGTAATCATCTGATATGTATGAAATTTATATGCATCATTTAAATTTGTGAAACAGAGGTCTATTGAATTTCAGCAATTTCTGTCAATAATTTCTACAGTTATGGCGATTGTGAACGTTGTGAACGTTTGAATGACAAAAGTGATCATCTGATCTGTATGAAATTTATATGAATTATTTAAATTAGTAAAACGAAAAAGCCTGTCAAATTTCAACAATTTCTGTAGATAACTTCCAGAGTTGAGAACCTTGTTTCAGTTTGTAGAACCTTGTGAACCCTCAAACGAAAGGCCCCCAATTACCTACAGCTGCTGTGGGCGTATATTTCGTTGCCTGGCAACCTATCTTTATACTATGTAGTATAAAAATTATTGTTTTTGTTCGATTATTAATCGTGGTGGCTCAGTGGGTAGGGGGCTGCCTCGCTAACCAGGAGTTTCGCTACCTGTCTTGCCTGAGACAGTTCCTCCTGTTTTCCTAATGTCCCTGGTGCAGATTGGAGGACCTGGCAAGGTACAATGTTCAGCCATCAGAATTGCTGTCCCATGTACACATTGTCATGCAACAAAAGGAACCCTTGGCAGTTTTAATTCGAAATACGAGTAGACCGTCAATTTCTATCAAATTTTAAAAAAAATGGTTAAATATATCACCGTTACACCATAATGCATAATGATGGTTGAGTTTGAATTTCGTAAAAATCGTATCGAAACTGCCCGACAGAATGGCCGCTCGATCCTTGTACGTAAATAGTGTACCAGCGGCTGCCAGGCAGGATACGCCCACATTTTGCAAGAGATGGATAGAGAACAAGCTAAAAACAAACAAGATTTTTTGTACAATCAATGGCCATAATCCAGAAAGTTATGGTCTGAAATGCGCCATAATTCAGGAAGTTACTATCCGATATGTGTGAATATTGAAAGGAACCAAGATCTGTGGGTTATAAAATTACATTTCAAGTTTCATCAAAATTAAAAGAAAATTGTGACCTCTAGAGGGTCCACAACATTGATATACCATATTTTTACGCTGATTGAGTACGTGGGGCGGCCATTTTGTCTGTCAGGTTTGGGTTGATTTTTATACGCCCACATTGATGTTAAAAGTGTTGTATAGTAAACGTTAGCATGGGGCAGAACTTTATAAAAGCCAAACAAACTCTAATGGTTTTCTGATAATTACTTAATGAGTTGTTACTCTTAATCAGATTTTAATGTATCATATATATTTCATTACCGAAAAAAGTAAAAATTGACTGCCCAGACGATTTAGCTGCTGTGGGCGTATGTTTTATTGCCTGGCAACCTATCTTTACGAAATTCGAACTCAACCATCCTTAGGTTGTAACGGTGATATATTCAAACTTTTTTTTAAATCGGATTAAAATTATGACTGCTATAGGGTCCACAAGCTATAAACATGATTTTTCGTACAATCAGGGGCTATAATTCAGGTAGTTATGGTGCGATATGCGCGAATATCGAAAGGAACCGAGATCTTTTGGTTATAAACTTACATTTCAAGTTTCAACAAAATCGGATAAAAATTGTGACCTCTCTAGGGTCCACAACCTTGATATACCATAGTTTTACGCTATTTGAGAACGAAGGGCGGCCATTTTGTCTATCAGTTTTGGGATGAAATTGGATAAAAATTATGACCTCTATAGGGTCCACAAACTAAAAATGAGATTTTTAGTACAATCAGGGACCATAATTCAGGAAGTTACAATTCGATATGCGCGAATATGAGAGAGAGAGAGAGAGAGAGAGAGAGAGAGAGAGAGAACTGGGGTTTAATGTCCACTCGACACAAACTAGGTCATTTCGGGACTAACATATGTTTTTTTTAAAAATTCGCTTGCGCATAGGGGTCTTTAGCAGTGGGAGGAAACCGGAGGACCCGGAGAAAACCAACGAGGTTGGACAGGTGACCCTACTCCTTGTCACGTACAACCTGGGATTCGAAACCACGCCAGTCGACTCAATGACAAACTTTATGATACAGCGCGCGCACGCTAACCATTCAGCCATCCAACCCCCCGCGCGAATATGAAAAGGAACCAAGATCTTTGGGTTATAAACTTCCATTTCAAGTTTCAACAAAATCGGATAAAAATTATGACCTATATAGGGTCCACAACCTTGATATACCATTTTGTCTGTCAGTTTTGGTCCGATTTACACGAAATTCGAACTAAACCTTCATTACAGTGTAACGGTGATATAAACAAACGTTTTTTCAAATCAGGCAATAATTGTGACCTCCAGAGGGACCATAAAGGCGATTTTTCATACAATCAGGGGCCATAATTCACTCAGGAAGTTACGATCCGATATGCACAAATATCGAAAGGAACCAAGATCTTTAGGTTATAAACATGCATTTCAAGTTTCATCAAAATCAAAATAAAATTGTGACCTCTACAGGGTCCACAACCTTGATATACCATATTTTTACACTATTCGCATACAAGTGGCGGCCATTTTGTCAGGCAATTTTGGTCCGATTTTCAGGAAATTCGAACTCAACCTTCCTTACGGTGTAACGGGGATGTAATCAAACGTTTTTTTAATCGGATAATAATTGTGACCTCCAGAGGGACCACAAGCTAAAAAAGGTGATTTTTCGGACAATCAGGTGCCAGAATTAAGGAAGTTACGATCAGATATGCGCAAATATCGAAAGGAACCCAGATCTTTAGGTTATAAAAAAGCATTTCAAGTTTCATCAAAATCGAATTAAAATTGTGACCTCAGGGCTTGCCACGAGACGCGAGTAATTACTCGCGCACACGCTACGCTCGCGTAAAACCAAATTTACGTGAGTGATTAAGTATTCGCGCAAATATAAAAAATAATTTAATCAGAAATAATGGAATATCGTAATAAAAAAAGCCGTAAACAATTTATATGCCTTCATATTGATGCACTATTGCGCACGCGGCGTGTCTTTCCAGTGCCACCTGTTATTACTAAAAATACTTTGAGACGCGTACTGCCAGGCGGTTTTTAAGCGGATGTCCTTTGCCGTGTCTGGATAATAAAAAATTGAGCGAATATTGTCGTTTCTATAGCTATTCTTTCGATCCCGCATCTTTTCTGCAAATTGATGGGATTGAAATTGTTGTGCCTGTTCTTTTACCTTTCTAAGCTTTACCCGAATCCCCTCAGCACGCCAACGATGGCAAAGGGAAATGACTACTCACGCACATTATTCTGCGTTGAGTAAATACATGTACTCGCCTCACTTGCGCAAGTCATATTTGCGTGAGTAGTCATCTACTCGCCTCCAATTTGCTCGTGGCAAGCCCTGGACCTCTACAGGGTCCACAACCTTGTAATACCATATTTTTACACTATTCGCGTACAAACGGCGGTCATTTTGTCCGGCAATTTTTTTTCCCGTTTTTCACAAAATTATAACTAAACCTTCCCTACAGTGTAACGGTGATATAATCAAACGTTTTTTTTTAAGTCGGATAATAATTGTGACCTCCAGAGGGACCACAAGCTAAACCAGCGACTGCCAGGCAAGGTACACCAACATTTTGCAAGAGATGGATAGAGAACAAGCTAAAAACAAACAGGATTTTTTGTACAATCAGGGGCAATAATCCAGAGAGTTATGGTCTGAAATGCGCAAATATCAAAAGGGACTGAGATCTTTGGGATATAAAGATATGATTTAAGTTTCATCAGAATCGGACAAAAATTGTGACCCCTAGAGGGTTGACAACCTTCGTATTGCATACTTTTAGACAATTTGCCATTCTGTTGGGCAGTTTCATTTCGATTTTCCTGAAATTTGAATTCAACCTTCATTATGGTGGAATGGTGAAATATTTAAAATCGGAAAAAAAATTGTGATCTCTAGTAAATCTGCAAGCTAAAAATGCCATTTTTCGAACAATCAGGGGCCATAATCCAGGAAGTTAAGTTCGGATATCCGCGATTATCAAAAGGATATATTCACACATTTTTTTTAAATCAGATAAAAATTGTGACCTCTACAAGGACCACAAGCTAAAAACGCGATTTTTCGTACAATCATGGGCCATAATTCAGGAAGTTACTATCCGATATGCCGAATATCAAAAGGAACCAAGATCTTTTGGTTATTAACTTACATTTCAAGTTTCATAAAAATCAAAAGAAAATTGTGACCTCTAGAGGGTCCACAACATTGATATACCATATTTTTACACTATTTGAGTACGAGGGGCGGCCATTTTGTCTGTCAGTTTTGGGCCGATTTTCACAAAATTCGAACTCAGCTGTCCTTATGGTGTAACGGTGTTATAATAATACGTTTTTTTAAATCGGATAAAAATTATGACCTCTGTAGGGTCCACAAGCTAAAAACGCGATTTTTCGTACAATCAGGAGCCATAATTCAGGAAGTTACGGTCTGATACATGCCAATATCAAAAGGAACTTAGATCTTGGGGAGATAAAGCTATATTTAAAGTTTCGTTGCAATCGGATAAAAATTGTGACCTGTAGAGTGTCCACAAACAAATTGTGGACGGATGTCTGGACGGACAAAGAGGAGCGACGACAATAGACGTCCACATGAAAATGTGGGCGTATAAAAAGGCGATTTTTCGGACAATCAGGGGCCATAATTCATAGTTACGTTCCGATGGGCGCAAATCTCGAAAGGAACCAAGATCTTTGGGTTATAATCATGCATGTCAAGTTTCATCAAAATCGGTTCAAAATTGTGACCTCTATAGGGTCCACAAGCTAAAAACGTGATTTTTCGTACAATCAGCGGCCATAATCCATGAAGTTTCGATCCAATACATGCCAATGTTGAAAGCATCCAAGATCTTTTGGTGATAAACCTATATTTCAAGTTTCGTCAAAATTGGATAAAAATTGTGACCTGTAGATAGTCCACAAACAATTGCAGATGTCCTTATGTCTGGACGTCCGGGACAGGGGCGACGACAATATACGTCCACATGAAAATGTGGGCGTATAAAAAGTATGTAATACCAAGGTTGTGGACCCTCTAGAGGTCACAATTTTTATTATATGCCCACATTTTTATGTGGACGTATATTGTCGCCCCCGTCCGTCCACAATTGTTTGTGAACAGTCTACAGGTCACAATTTTTATCCGATTTCAATGAAACTTGAAATATAGGTTTATCACCCTAAGATCTCGGTTCCTTTCGATATTGGCATCTATCGGACCGTAACTTCCTGAATTATGGCCCCTGATTGTACGAAAAATCACGTTTTTGGCTTGTAGAGGTCATAATTTTTATCTGGATTTGTTGAAACTTGAAATGTAAGTTTATAACCCAAAGATCTCGGTTCCTTTCGATATTCGCGCATATCGGACAGTAACTTCCTGAATTATGGCCCCTGATTGTACGTAAAAACACGTTTTTTGGCTTGTGGACCCTATAGAGGTCATAATTTTTATCCGATTTAAAAAAACGTATTATTATATCACCGTTAAACCCTAAGGACGGTTGAGTTCGAATTTCGTGAAAATTGTCCAAAAACTGACAGACAAAATGGCCGCCGTTCGTTCTCAAATAGCGTAAAAATATGGTATATCAAGGTTATGGAACCTATAGAGGTCCCATTTTTTATCCGATTTTGTTGAAACTTGTAATGTAAGTTTATAACACAAAGATCTTGGTTCCTTTCGATATTCGTGCATATCAGACTGTAACTTCATGAATTATGGCCCCTGATTGTACGCAAAAACGCGTTTTTTGGCTTGTGGACTATAGAGGTCATAATTTTTATCCGATTTAAAAAAACGTATTTTTATATCACCGTTACACCCTGAGTTCGAATTTTGTGAAAATCGGCCCCAAACTGACAGACAAAATGGCCGCCCCTCGTTCTCAAATTGCGTAAAAATATGGTATATCAAGGTTGTGGACCCTATAGAGGTCACAATTTTTATCCGTTTTTGTTGAAACTTGAAATGTAAGTTTATAACTCAAAGATCTTGGTTCCTTTCGATATTTGCACATATCGAATTGTAATTTCCTGAATTATGGCCCTTGATTGTAGGAAAAATCACTTTCGTTTTAGCTTGTTTTCTATCCATCTCTCGAAAATGTGGGCGTATCCTGCCTGGCAGCCACTGGTTAACTATTATAGTGAGAACTGCCAGCTCTTTATCTAATCTCACATTATGTATCTTTAATTGAATTGTATATTAAATGCCTTGATTAAAGATACATTAGTTAAGAGTTTAATAAAGAGTTGGCCATTCTTGCTATAATAATTCAAAAATAGATGATAAGAAAAAGAAAATATTGAAAATTTCAGTCTAATTACTTTATTCTGAACGTAGTTGTCACTGATAGTACGAAAAATCATATTTCTAGCTTGTGGTCCCTCTAGAGGTCACAATTATTATCCGATTTTAAAAACCGTTTGATTATATCACCTGTTACAAATTAAGGAAGGTTGACTTCGGATTTCGTGAAAATCAGACCAAAACTGACAATTTTGATGAAACTTGAAATGTATGTTTATAACCCAAAGAACTTGGGTCCTTTCGATATTTGCGCATATCGGATCGTAATTTTCTGAATTATGGCCATTGATTGTACGTAAAATCGCGTTTTTAGCTTGTGGTCCATGGGTTCCACGTCGGCTGTATATGGCGGTCAGGACCTAGGGCTATGGAAAATGACCGTAACTAGAGCTGACCCAACGGTCATTTTGCATGCCGGAAAGAGAGCCTTTTTTTCAAAACCCAATTTTCAAACATGGCTACGATCGACCTCCACTATGGAATTATATACAACTGGCGGTAGTTTTTACTTTGATGTCCATAGCAGTACAACCTGTCATGACATCATCATAGGTTGATATATTCGTTCATATCAACCGCTGATGACGTCATGACAGGTTGATATTTCATATCAACCGCTAATGACGTCATCGCAGGTCAATATATTCGGCTCATATCAACCGCTGATGACGTAGATGATCGAAATAATACAAAAAAACACAGAAATAAATTTATTCTTTTGACAATTAAAATTTGTTATGGTACAGTTTCTAACATTCAGCACCGAAATAGACGGCGTACTTATCGACAACCATGTATTTAGATCGGTTATCCATGTCTAAGACATCTTTCAGAATTTTCTTTTCGTCCACATTGCGATTATTTCTCCACACACTACACGACTTGAAAGTATTTATCGCCCAAGAGTTCCTTTGTAAAGTATTTTTGGGTACAGTCCACTTAAAACAGTCGCACAAATCCTTCTCTGAACATACCGAAAACCTTCAATCATGGTTCACTGTCAGAATTCTTGGAAAAGAATGCCTTTTGGTCCAAATTTTCTGCAGGCTTTGGATAGATCCTCGTCGATGTTTGCATTCACATCTATTCCATCGTCAATATGTTGGTTAAAAAGGATTGATTATTCGTCTGACTTCGTATTACTATCCATTTTGTTTTTGCTTTCAATTCAATAGTCCAAAATGGCGACGTATAAACAAAAACATGCACGTAATTGCACGTGATTACTTCGGTAATTTTCGCTATTTGGCGGAAACTATCGAGCAATTATCCAATCGTTGTTGCCTTTTAATGGAAGAACCCATTAAATTTAAGGGTGAAATGGCGTTGTATATGTCGGATATAAACCTACTCTCCCTCGGATTGATATGGTAGAGAACGCTTGGGCTTCGCCTGCGCGTTCTCTACCATATCAACCTCGGGTAGGTTAATATCCTATACATACAATTGTACGGCCAGTACAGAATAATCCATTCAGGACCGAAATAGGCGGCGTACTTATCGACAACCATGTATTTAGATCGGTTATCCATGTCTAAGACATCTTTCAGAATTTTCTTTTCGTCCACATTGCGATTATTTCTCCACACACTACACGACTTGAAAGTATTTATCGCCCAAGAGTTCCTTTGTAAAGTATTTTTGGGTACAGTCCACTTAAAACAGTCGCACAAATCCTTCTCTGAACATACCAAAAACCTTCAATCATGGTTCACTGTCAGAATTCTTGGAAAAGAATGCCTTTTGGTCCAAATTTTCTGCAGGCTTTGGATAGATCCTCGTCGATATTTGCATTCACATCTATTCCATCTTCAATATGTTGGTTAAAAAGGATTGATTATTCGTCTGACTTCGTATTACTATCCATTTTGTTTTTGCTTTCAATTCAATAGTCCAAAATGGCGACATATAAACAAAAACATGCACGTAATTGCACGTGATTACTTCGGTAATTTTCGCGAATAGTGTAAAAATATAGTATATCAAGGTTGTGGACCCTGTAGAGGTCACAATTTAAATCCTATTTTGATGAAACTTGAAATGCATTTCCTATTTTCTGATTATACGAAAAATCGCCTTTTTTAGCTTGTGGTCCCTCTGGAGGTCACAATTATTATCCGATTTTAAAAGCCATTTGATTATATCACTGTTATACCGTAATGAAGGTTAACTTTGAATTTCGTGAAAATCAGATCAAAACTGCCGCCGCTTGTATGCGAATAGTGTAAAAATATGTTATATAAGTGTGTGGACCCTGTAGAGGTCACAATTTTAATCCGGATTATAACTTTCTGGATTATGGCCATTGATTGTATACAAAATTGCGTTTTTAGCTTGTGGTCCCTCTAGAGCTAACAATTTTTATCCGATTTAAAAAATCGTTTGAATATATCATCATTAAACTGTAATGATAGCTGAATTATGGCCTTCCTTTGATTGTACGAAAAATCGCTTTTTATACGCCCACATTGAAATGTGGTCGTATATTGTCGTTGCCCCTGTCCGTCCGGCCGGAGGTCCGGCGTTCACAATTACTTGTGGACGCTCTAGAGGCTAAGGTTAATATCCGATTGACCTTAAATTTATACACTGTGTTTAAGGTCATGGGACGAAGAAGCCTATTGATTTTCAGCGATTTCTGATTATTACTGCCAGAGTTATGGCCCTTGATCATGTTGAAAAATCTTGTGGACACTCTAGAGGCTAAAGTTAATATCCGATTGACTTTAAATTTATACATAGTGTTTAAGGTCATGAGACAAAGAAGTCTTTTGATTTTGAATGAATTTTTATGACTTGAACAGCTAAATCCATGATATTAAAAGTTTTATATACTTAACATTAGCATGGGGCAGAACTTTATAAAAACTAAATTCTAATGGTTTTCTGAAAATTATTTCATGAGTTGTTACTCTTAATCAGATTTTAGTGTATTATAAATGTTTCATTACCAAAAAATGTAAAACACTTGTTGACTGCCTGGACGATTTTGCTGGTGTGGGTGTATGTTTCATTGCATGGCAACCTATCTTTTAGCTTGTGGTCCCTCTAGAGGTTACAATTATTATCCGATTTTAAAAAACGTTTGATTATATCACCATTTTACACCGTAATGCAGGTTGACTTCGAATTTCGTGAAAATCGGACCAAAATTGCCGGACAAAATGGCCGCCGCTTGTACCCGAATAGTGTAAAAAATGGTATATCAAGGTTGTGGACCCTGTAAAGGTCACAATTTTAATCCTATTTTGATGAAACTTGAATGCATGTTTATAACCCAAAGATCTTGAATCCTTTTGATATTTGCGCATATCGGATTGTAACTTCCTGAATTATGGCCCCTGATTATACGAAAAATCGCCTTTTGATACTCCCACATTTTCATGTGGACATATATTGTCGTCGCCCCTGTCCGTCCGGACGTCTGTCCATCGTCCACAATTTCTTGTCAACGCTCTAATGCCAAAAGTTATCGAGTTGTTTTAAAATTGATATATCGTCAATTTTAGTAAGTTCTCAGGGGAAACAAAAAACTATCTGCGGTCCCAGATTTTTTATTGAATGTGATTATATTTCTAATTTATGAACTAAATTGTGGAAAATTTAATATGGGAAGGTTATTTTTGGAATAATTTTAGGGGTTTAGTGCTGTGGCTGTATACAACATTTTGTCTTGTGAAATGGCGGCGTATGTGATATACGACGTTCTGATAACAAACTATAAGCCTGTTCTGGGTATATACGACGTTTTTTTCTTAATAACCTATTTACACAGATTATTTTTTAGGGTAATTTATCTAGTACAGTGGCGGACGCAGGATATTTTTTTTATCGGCTGGGGGGGAGGGGGTGCAGAGCAAATGGATTGTAAAGCTTATCTGCACCCGAATATAACACTCAATTTCATCAGCTGTAGCTGACATAATCCAAGGCAAATAACCCTGAGCCATAGTATCCAAGACATAATTCAAGGTAAGTAATCCAAGGCTATAATATCTACGACATAATTCAAAGTAAGTTACCGAGGGTCATAGCATCTACTACACAATTCCAGGTAAGTTTCCTGGTAGGTAAATAGCCTTGGATCAGTTCTGGTAGGTAAATATAGCCTTGGATAGGGATGATACTGAATACGCAACCTAAGATAAGATATCAAGTGTTGTGATATTTACTCCATAAACAGGAGTTATAAACAAAACCCAATGTACGTTTAGCCAGGAGCATGGAATCTATTAGAGAAAAGCTATCGAATTAGACTTTTCAAAAAATGTTGTGAAGACTTGTTCTAGGTACATCTTGTCTGATGATGATCGGCAGTAATGGGACGGCAATTTAGGTAAAGAGTCTAGAAATCTTTTAGTGGTTAAATATGTAGACGATTCTCTATTCTTGGATTTTGTTCTATTTTCGGTCGAGCCAGGTGTTGTACCGTTTTTGGAACGGTCGAACCATCTGTACACCATTTTTTCTCCGAGAGCAAACGTCGATAAAGACATATTCTTGCAGACCTGTAGTCTGTCATTGTTTTTAATTAAGTGGTAATGGTAAGTAGTTTGCTTTCTGTATGTCTTTTCTACCATTTCGCATACGGTTCTATCCTTGACATTACATTTCTTTACAAGATTTACTATATGTATACCTCTTTTTGGTCCGGGGGGTTGGATGGCTGAATGGTTAGCGTGCGCGCGCTGTATCATAAAGTCTGTCATTGAGTCGACTGGCGTGGTTTCGAATCCCCGGTTGTACGTGGCAAGGAGCAGGGTCGCCTGTCCAACCTCGTGGGTTTTCTCCGGGGCCTCTGGTTTCCTCCCACTGCTAAAGACCCCTACGCGCAAGCGAATTATGTAAATAAAATTGAACCATATGTTAGTCCCGAAATGACCTAGTTTGTGTTGAGTGGACGTTAAACCCCATTTCTCTCTCTCTCTCTCTCTTTTTGGTCCAAACTCATCTTCCAGAATGCTTCAAATAGACTACGTCTGTCATCCTCTGTAAATTTGCTAGGATTTGGAGCTTTACACTTTGATGTAGGGGAGGGTGGGGAGAATTGGGATGGGGGGAAACTGGGACATAGCTTGCCAATCAAACTTTTTTCGACCAATCAAATTTTTACTAGCCATTTTTTGCAGCCCTTTGCTTCCTGTTGCTTCCATGTGTTTGGCACTTATGAAGGATTGGTGTGGTAAGTACAGTGTTCTTTTTTGTTTTTTGTACAGAAAACGTATTTTTTAAAAATTCGTTTAGAGGTTTCTGTTGGATAGTTGTAATACTTATGTAGTAGGGTGGTATATTCTCTTTAAGTATTTGGTGTGATATTCTCTTTAAGTATTTTATCCAGTTCTATTGTCCTGTATATCCAGTAAGTTTTGTTTTTCCAGTTGGTATAATTAGTTTAGTTTATAGTTTAAACATGTTATTTTAACATGGTGAGTAGTATTCTGTTACTTAGATACTGTCCTAACATCATGTTTCACCTTTAGTGACTTTTTCTTAGATCTCCATCTTGAAGGCAACAATTTCTTTCTACAGCACTGCATTTACTAATTCGGTGTTTCTCTCTTTTGTACCTGTATATATGGTTTCCTTATACATTATTAGTTCTAATTCTTCATTTCTTAAGAGCACCTTTATCAGGTGCTCTTCTTCTTGTCTTCTACTTGTTCTTCTTCCTGTAAATAATTGGCTGTTTTGTTCCTGTGTATTGTAAATAAACTGTATAGCTGTGTTCCTGTCTTTGTCTCTTTTCGTTCAACCCGCGACCTGGAAAGGGGATAGTCCGTTGTCCATCGATCCTGCTACAAAATGGCGCCCAACGTGATTTAAAGAGACATTGTTCCAGTTTTGTGCTTTGTGATCTGTGTTTTGTGTTTGTGTATTTATTGGATTTTATTTCGCGGGAATCAGCGCTTTAATCTGTAAGTTATTTCATTTTATACTTGGCCAAGTCATTAATATTTGTGGGGGTTAATATTTGATCTGATGTGACTTTAGAAATGGTTGTTATAATATTATAAGTTCTATTTATTGGCATTAACTGTGTGTGTTTGTGTGTGTGTGTGTGTGTATTTGAGGACGCTTGAATACACAATATTATCCAAAAGTTTTCTTATAATATTATAACATACTTATTTATTGCTAGTTATCATATATATAATTAAGTGTATGCCTATTACAGGTGACATATTTACATTGAACGCAATCATAATATAAGTAATTTACATATTTACTTGGATAAATTATTTACATAGTAGTACAAATAATTTATTTTGTTTGGCCGTTGTAAATAAGTTTTCTCTTTAGTTTTAGGGTATTGTGACATTGACCTACTGACATTGACACAGTGACCTTATGACAGGACCGCCATTTTATTTGTTTACATTTCCCTTTGTTCTATAAATTAACAATTTCTACACATACACTTGCATGTAACATCTCTCCATTTCTATACTTCTATTTTCATAAATTACTTTACATTTGGTAGGTACATATGTTTATATATATGCATTTGGTTTACAATATTCGTACTTTGAATTGAATTATAAATTGTGGTATCTGTAGTTGGTATTTAGATTTGATTTATCTTAATCAGATCAGGTTTAAATTTTTTTTTTTTTTTTGGACTTGTGATTTTCGTCAGAGTGTGTTTTATATTATAGATTTCTTGTGTTGTTTGACTTGTGTTCTGGACTTGATTATTATTATTTTTTGACATAGCTTCAACTGAATTAGTATTGATTAGGATATTAGTATTTCAGTTTAGGTACTTAGACTTATTTGAAATAGCTTAGTTGATGTCTGATTGATCCTGGACTTGTATAGTTTGTTGATAGTGATAGCTCTTTATGGTTTCCGAAGGGATGTAAGTATTGGTTACTGTAGGTGGTGCTTGAGCGAGGTAAGTGCTGGTTACCAGAGGTGAAGCTGAAGGGATGTGAGTACTGGTTATTAGAGGTGGTAAAGGAATGTAAGTACTGGTTACTGGGGGGGGGGGTGCTAAAGGTATGTAAGTACCATTTACTTGAGGTGTTGCCGGAGCGGCATGAATACTGATTAGTGGTGGTGGTTCTGGAGTGAAGTAATTATTGGTTATTGGAGGTGGTGCTGGGGCAGGTAAGTACTGGGCCTAGAAATGATGTTGAAACAAGGTAAGTACTGGTTGCATAAGGTGGTGTTGGATCAAGGTACGTGTTAGTAACTGCACGTGGTGCTGGGGCCAGATAAGAAGACCGCCAATCTAACTCATGATCACAGCTACATATTACTAAGGGGTCTGTAGAGGGTTTTAAAATCTCGTTAAGCCGTCCATTATTTATAGTAAATCTCTGACTAGATGCTTGACTAGATGTGCCAGATGGAATCGACTTACAGGAGTCCTAATGAATATATTTAGATGGACTTTCAGCTATAGCTTTATGTTCCGATGCCGGTATAACTATAGCATTCAGGCGGCCTTGACTAATAAAACCAGCCGCTGCCAGGCAGGATACGCCCACATTTTCGAGAGATGGATAGAGAACAAGCTAAAACGAAAGTGATTTTTCCTACAATCAAGGGCCATAATTCAGGAAATAACATTTCGATATGCGCAAATATCGAAAGGAACCGAGATCTTTGGGTTATAAACTTACATTTCAAGTTTCAACAAAATCGGATAAAATTGTGACCTCTATAGGGTCCACAACCTTTATATACCATATTTTTACGCTATTTGAGAACGAGGGGCAGCCATTTTATCTGTCAGTTTTGGGCCGATTTTCACGAAATTCAAACTCAGTCGTCCTTAGGGTGTAACGGTGATATTATAATACTTTTTTTTAAATCGGATAAAAATTATGACCTCTATAGGGTCCACAAGCTAAAAATGCGATTTTTCGTACAATCAGGGGCCATAATTCAGGAAGTTATGTTCTAATATGCACGAATATCGAAAGAAACCGAGATCTTTGGGTTATAAGCATACATTTCAAGTTTCAACAAAATCGGATAAAAATTGTGACCTCTACAGTGTTCACAAGCTAAAAACGTAATTTTTACATACAATCAGGGGTCATAATCCATGAAGTTAAAGTCCGATACATGCCAATATCGAAAGAAACCGAGATCTTAGGTTGATAAACCTATATTTCAAGTTTCATTGAAATCGGATAAAAATTGTGACCTGTAGACTCTTCACAAACAATTGTGACGGACGGACAGGGGCGACGACAATATGACAATTTGAAAATGTGGGCGTATAAAAATTGTGTCTTAATTTAAGGACATTTTTATCGGAATATAAACAAGATTTCTTACGTTCTGGTAAAAAAATCGGGATCTTTACGTGAATCGTCGCTATCTTCACCACTGGAATATTTTAAATTTGTTGTGGAAACTTTCTCATTTTTAAACAGTTTATAAGGAGGTGGCACATGTACTTCCTGAGTCTTAGCTTTCGATGTATTCGAATTTAAGGAGATCTGAAGCATACGTTTCCCCCTTGACAAAGACGGTTTCGAATACGTCATTGTAATGGGCACCTGAAACAAATAAGAATAATAATAAAACACTTTGACAAAACTTAAGACTTAGTAAAGTGAAATTAAATTCTTAAGTAAGCTGGTTCGTTCGAGTGTCTAAAAGTTCAAGACTATTGTTTTCTTTTTTTTTTTTCATCTAAATTTTGGACGCAGTTTTACACGCTTTATCTCTAAAAATAACACACTAATATGGATATACTACTTCTGAATTTTATTAACATGCTACGTTTCAATACTCATACAGCAGGTATCGTTATCTTTCTAACGTGAATTCCTCTATCATTTAGTTCAAAATATTACTATTATGTCAAAATAAACAATACCCATCGACAGGCTGTGTTAGACAAAACTTAAGACTTAGTAATGTGAAATTAAATTCTTACCTTGTTAGCCTGTAGTCTGTGTCGACGTCAATTAGGAGATACAACTTTTTGGTTCTTAAAAACCACGTGACTTTGAAAGATGTTTTATGACAAATTGGCGTATATAAGATACCACATTTTGTTTTGTAGAAAATTTCACGAATCAGAATACGAGGTTTAGTCACATGCCTATAACTTGAGTTCTAACTGGATTACAACTACCGCGAATAGAGCATTCGATGCGCCATTAATTTACGATTCTAACCATGTAAAAAACGTTTTTGGCGCCAAAATTGATATACATGGTTTTGATCGCCCACCGATGATATGTTGTTTGCATTAGTGAGATGAAGAAGCCTATTTAATTTCAATATTCAACAATTTCTGTAGAACCTTGTGAACCCTCAAACTGCAAAAATTATAATCTGATATGTATGGAACTGCCAATTACCTACAACGGAATAAATATGCGACAACCCTTGTCGACCGCTCGGACGATTTGGCTGCTGTGGGCATATGTTTCGTTGCCTGGGAACCTATCTTTTAGATTGTGGTCCCTCTATACCTCACAATTTTTATCCAATTTAAAAAAAACGTTTGAATATTTTACCGTTACATGGTTGAGTTAGAATTTCCTGAAAATCAGACCAAGACTGATGGACAAAATGGCTACCCCTCATACTCAAATAGTGTAAATATATGGCATATCAAGATTGTGGACCATCTAGAAGACACAATTCTGATCCGATTTTTATGAAACTTGAAATATATCTTTGTAACTCAAAGATCTTGGTTCCTGTCGATATTCGCGCATATCGGATTGTAACTTCCTTAATTATGACCCTAGATTGTACTCAAAAACGGCTTGTTTTAGCTTGTTCTCTATCCATATCTTGCAAAATGTAAACCTATCCTGCCTGGCTGCCGTTGGTTTTACGTCCACATCGGATATTGGCATCGTATGGAGCCCGGTAAGGACGCAAAATAAAAAAAAATATCTAGCGCACCAGATAATAACTGGCGCGTGCCAGATAATAACTATCACCCGCCAGATAATAAATGGCGCACGCCAGATGATAAAGAACGTGCTCCAGATAATAACTGGCACGTGCCGGATAATAACTGGCGCGCCGGATAATAAATTATTAATTAGACCTTTATTCATATAATCTGCTCTCTAGACGTAGACCATCCGGTGTTTGTGATTTTTAATGGATGGAAACACAACCTCTATTAGATTATTTGCTTTAATAATCAAGATTTTATTTATTATCGTAACAATGGTAGCAAAGACAAAAGAGACCAGCTACTCTTATCAAAACTTCAAACAATGATTATTGACTGAAATTTTTCAGTATGTATTATTATAGCAAAAACGGTCAGCTCTTACTTTATCTAATTCTTACATCAATTGTCTTTAAGGTTTGGGCCGCCGAATGGTTTAACGCGTGCATAGTTTCAATTCCCGTCTTATACGTGACAAAGGTAGGGTCGTCTGTCAAACTCCATGGGTTTTCTCTGGGTCTTCCGGTTTCCTCCCACTGCTAATGACCCTTATGTTAGTCACACACACACAGTCTTTTCTTGAGCTTTCCATTAACAAAATATGATTTACATAATAAACAACGTTTTAGACTCTCGGGAATAACTTTAATACTGAATTTATTTTATTTTAATACTTCGAAGTTATAGCTGAAAGCTACTTATAGGATATAGTTTGGCGGATTTATCAGCTTTATGCTCCTTAAAATGTGTCACTGGGGTTTAATCTTTTTCTATTTAACACTTTAGTATTAAAGATCCAACAGAAATAGATTTTCAAAAACATGTACATACATGTATCATATCTAAAATTAAGTTGTTAAAAAGTATCAATACACATCAACCAAAAGAATTAAAATACAGAGTACCGCAAAGGCTCCGTATTGGGCCCATTGCTTTTTACAGCCTACACAGCTCCTCTTGGTGATGTCATTGGAGATCATGGATTAGACTACCATTTGTACGCCGATGACACCCAACTCTATGTTGCTGTAAATGAACTTTCTGAAACTGTGAAAATAACTATTCTAGAACAATGTATTTTAGACATTAAAACCTGGATGGAAACCAATCTTTTAAAACTGTATGACGACAAGACTGAAGTTATAAGATTTTCAAACCGTTTTAATAAACACAATTTAAAAACCAATGCAGTACATGTTGATAATAGTTCAATTGCATGTGTTGATACTGTAAAGAACTTGGGTGTTATATTCAACTCAAAGATGTCAATGAAAGCACAAATAACTGCAATGTGCAAATCCTGCAATTATCATCTGCCCCTATGCTGTGTAACAAACTTTCCCAACAAACCAAATCCAGCTCATTGGTAGATTTCTTGATCACATTTCATAGCATAGAATTAATTAATAGTAAACGTCAGCCTCCTAGCCTTAAAAAAATTACTCACTAGAGCTAAATTTCAAGCTTCTAGTAATGTTACGTTTACGACTTCTAAGTGCCATAGCCCACTTTGTAAATGTTGCCACCATATGATTATTAATACTGAATTCACTTTTTCTAATACTAATTATAGGTTTAGAATCAATGATAATATGAATTGTAGCCAGACGATATATCGAGAAAAAGACCTATGCAAACATTAATGCACAATCCAAATCGTTTTAACTTCTCATACGAATCAACGTGCCACACAGTTTGCTCCTATTCTATTATATTGTCTGCTCCTAAGTCAGTGACGTAAGCGACATTCCACACCTATACAGATCGAAAAGTTTCAGTATAGCCCGAACATATTCTTTTGAATAGTGTAACCACTTTGGATAGATTTTAAATGCATCGATCGATATTGAGTAAACAGGAACAGTGCTTTCTTCTGCCAAGTCCTGCATCTCGGAAAAGCCTCTTTAACTGTATAACGGATAATTGTATCTGATGATTTACCATGAGAAGGGTTGTTATTTTCTCATAACTAACACCCAAGTGGCAGTATTTACGAATTAGTTGTTTGCAAACGTATCACAAATATTGAGTTACTTGCTCGGCCCGTAGGTAGAGGGTTTTAAGGCATTTTAACACAAAATTAAGCAGTTTTATTCTCCAAAAAATTATCGTGATTGGCCCTTTAACGTATCATCTTGAAAATTTGCATTTGCATACTTATTCTTTGTACCCTAAGGAACATCCCTATTGTTTGGGGTGCATGCCCAACCCCCAGGGGGAGAGCCACGCCCATTTTCTTTTTATGTGTTTGTCGCCTACAGGCCACAATTCTTAATCGATCGTCTTGAAAAATTTTCATATGAATTCCTTGTATCTATTATTTTTGGTGCATGCCCAACCCCCACTGTCAGAGCCACGCCCATTTCTTGTATTTATTTGTTTGTCATCTACAGGCCGCATTTCTTAACATATCACCTTGAAACTTTGCATACGCATTCCTTCTATCCAAAGGAACATCCCTATTGTTTTTGGTGAATGCCCAACCCACAGAGGCAGAGCCACGCTCATTTTCTTTTTGTGAGTCTGTGTGTCACTTACGGGTCGCAATTCTTAATCGATCCTCTTGAAAACTTTTCATACGTATTCCTTATACCCTAAGACTGACCTCTATTATCATTTTTGGTGCATGCCCGACCACCTGGGACAGAGCCACACCCAATGTTTGTGTGTCTTGTGTTTCGCCTACAGGCCGCACTGTAGTCGATCCTCTTGAAAACTTTTCATACTTATTCCTTATTCTCTAAGGCTGACCTCTATTATTATTTTTGGTGCATGCCACAGCCCCTGGGACAGACCAACACCCAATGTTTGGGTGTCTTGTGTTTCGCCTACAGGCCGCAATTCTTAACAGATCCTTTTGAAACTTTGAATACCTATTCCTTATACATTATGGATGACCCCTATTGTTTTTTGGTGATTGCCCAACCCCCAGGAGCAGAGCCACACCCATTTTTTCTTTGTATCTCTGTGTGTTGCCTACAGGCCACGATTCTTAATGGGTCGTCTTTGAACTTGGGATATGTATTCCTTTTATAGCCTAAGGACGACAACTGCATGTCCCAACACCCAGGGACTGAGCCACACCCAATTTTTGTGTTTATTTTTTACAGTACAGGCCGCAATTCTGAATGGATCAACTTGGTACTTGGCATATGTATTCCTTATAGCCTAAGGGCATCAACTATTGATTTTGGTGAATGCCCTGAGCCCCCAGGATCAGAGCCACGCCCAATTTTTGCCTTTAGCGCCCAAAGGCCACAATTCTGAATGGATTATCTTGGAACTTGGTATACTTATTCCTATTGATGTTGGTGCACGACCCCCTCCACCAGCTCTCACCCTTTCTGCGGTGCCACACCCACGTTTTGTTGATATTTTGTCTGTAAATGATATACAGGTTACAAATATTAAGGCAAAAAAAAAAAATATTCTGTTTCTGGTAACCCGACCGACCCATTACAAAACCTGCCGATTCAAATATTTTTTTTTAGTGTCAAGAGAAATAAAAACCTTTTTTGTTCAACGAGCGACCATTCAGAATACACTAAGCCTACCGGATTCGTGAAAATGCCTATATTATTTGTTGCTATAAATGAATATAAATATCATCGTTCTTTAAATCTGCATTTTCTGCAGAAAATATAATGAATACACTTCAAGAGAAGATTGACTTTACTTTTCAGTATAGATATACATAATTTTGGATTAAGCACCACATTTTTATTATACGCCCACATTTCCATGTGGACGTATTATTATTATTATTATTATTATTACAGCATATTTATAGTGCACCCTTTCATATAACATGTTCAGGGGCACTTTACAAAGTGACAATGTAAATCACACATAAACAACAAGATTATGGGCATGTTAACGATTGTATACAGAGTCAGTTAAAAGCCTGATTAAATAAATGTGTTTTAAGTTGTTTTTTAAAAGAATATAGAGATGTATAACATCTTAAACTAAATGGTAGATTATTCCATAAAACAGGTGCTTGATAACTAAAAGAGCGCTGACCATAAGAGACTAGTTGAACACTTTTGGGCTTTAAAAGTAGTTTATCTGATGTATGTAATGTTCGGCCAGGTGTATAAAGTTCTAAAAGATCTGAGAGGTAAACAGGAGCTAAATTATTTAAACATTTAAAAGTAAGTAATAAAATCTTAAAATCAATTCGATATTTAACAGGTAACCAGTGTAAATTATATAAAACAGGAGTTATGTGGTCACATTTCTTAGTTAAAGTAACAAGTCTAGCCGCAGTATTCTGTACTTTTTATACGCCCACATTTTCATGTGGACGTATTATGCCGTCGCCCCTGTCCGTCCGTCCACAATTTGTTTGTGGACACTCTACAGGTCACAATTCTTATCCGATTTTGACGAAACTTGAAATATAGGTTTATCTCCAAAAGATCTCGGTTCCTTTCGATATTGGCATGTATCGGATCGAAACTTCATGGATTATGGCCCCTGTTTGTACGAAAAATCATGTTTTTAGCTTGTGGACACTATAGAGGTCACAACTTGAAATCTAAGTTGATAATCCAAAGATCTCGGTTCCTTTCGATATTCTCGCATATCGGACCGTAACTTCCTGAATTATGGCCCCTGATTGTACCAAAAATCGTGTTTTTAGCTTGTGGACCCTATAGAGGTCATAATTTTTATCCGATTTAAAAAAATGTATTATTATATCACAGTTACACCCTAAGGAAGGTTAAATTTGAATTTCGTGAAAATCGGCCCAAAATTGACAGACAAAATGGCCGCCGTTCATTCTCAAATAACGTAAAAATATGGTATATAAAGGTTGTGGACCCTATAGAGGTCACAATTTTTATCCAATTTTGTTGAAACTTGACATGTAAGTTTATAACCCACAGATCTCGGTTACTTTTGATATTTGCGCATATCAGACAGTAACTTCCTGAATTATGGCCCCTGATTGTACAAAAATCGCGTTTTTAGCTTGTGGACCCTATAGAGGTCATAATTTTTATCCGATTTAAAAAACCGTATTATTTTATTACCGTTACACCCTAAGGACGGTTGAGTTCGAATTTCGTGAAAATCGGCCCAAAATTGACAGACAAAATGGCCGCCGTTCGTTCTCAAATAGCGTAAATATATGGTATATCAAGGTTGTGGACCCTATAGAGGTCACAATTTTTATCCGATTTTGTTGAAACTTAAAATGTAAGTTTATAACCCAAGGATCTCGGTTCCTTTCGATATTTGCGCATATCAGACTGTAACTTCCTGAATTATGGCCCCTGATAGTACGCAAAAACGCGTTTTTTGGCTTGTGGACCCTATAGAGGTCATAATTTTTATCCGATTTAAAAAACCGTGCTAATATGTCACCGTTACACCCTAAGGACGACTTAGTTCGAATTTCGTGAAAATTGGCCCAAAACTGACAATGGCCGCCGTTCGTTCTCAAATAGCGTAAAAATATGGTATATCAAGGTTGTGGACCCTATAGAGGTCTCAATTTTTCTCCGATTTTGTTGAAACTTGAAATGTAAGTTTATAACCCAAAGATCCCGGTTCCTTTCGATATTCGTGCATATCTGTGGCTACCTTTTAACGCTCAAATGGGCATTATTATTATTATTACGAATCCTATGTAAGATCACCTTATTTTAAATTAGAGTCTGGACGTGCAAGTCTTAAGTTTGGTTGCTACGGCGACGTTTCCGCTGGGAAAGGGGACATGGCCATGCGGTTGACAGTTCAAGGCAGAATTTGACTTTGGTTTGCATTTGGATCGCTAGGTAGCGGTTCAACCTTTTGATATGTGTTGAATTTGTGATTTTACACTAATCACAACCGATGTCACGATGTTTCGATGTTTATATCGGTGTCCATATTGATGTCATTGACGATGTCTGTATGCCTGTAATATTGTCAGTATTGGTGTAATGTTGATGTCATGATTGTGATGATGTACATTGCCGCACTGTTCATGGATAATAAATTTGTTTGATTAACTCTATCGTAGTGTGCCGATATATATACGCACATTGAAGTTGTGATTATTCAAGCTATCGATTGTTCTAGTTTTATGGTTAACTTTCATAATGTCTGAAGAAGATAACAAGCAATGTGATGTTTCTGACGACGATAGTTCGTTTGGTTCGCAAGTCAGCCTCAAAATTTTACAACAGAAAGAAAAGTTGGCTCTAGCACGTTCTAAGAGGCAACATATTAAACAAAAAATGGAAGTTGCAGAAAGATTGACTAGGTTAAAAGCCGAGGAAGAATTATTAGATATTGAATTTGAAGAACAACAAGCACAGATTAGTTTAGAACTTTATGAAAAGGCTGAAAATGAAGACAAGAAATCTGATGTTTGTCGTGACCGAACATTATTGTCCCCTAGGTCTGATAAATTTGACTTTACTTTAGATTCGCCAGATAAAACATTCACCAGTGATGACATAAATTGTTTAACGCCGAGTGTAAATCGAAATTTACTTAATGGTGGTAGAGACTCTGTGGTTATTGATATAGAAGGGCCTGTCAATTTATTTGAATCTCCAAATTTAATTGTTAAATCAAATTGTAATAATTTACGTGTTGAGCACAATTCTGTATTATCAAATGTTGTACCTAAAGTAACTAGTGTAGATCATGATTATTCTATTGTAAGCCTTGCCTATGTCAATTAATAATGTTTGTTCACCTTACCAACAAAGTGTAGGTAGGCCTATGTATTGTAATGCTTTACCACAGTATAAATTTGTAATTAGGGAATCTGTTGTACAATCCGATACTAATAGAGTGAGTTGATCTGTTAATAATCATGTCTTACCTGGAACAAATGATAATAACATGTATGACAGTACTGTTTCTTCAATGTCACTGCCATCTAATTCTGCTAATTACTTACCTATTATGTCTGTTTCATCAAATATTTCATCTATTCCATATTGTTATGCAAATTGTAACATGTCTGTGTGTAATTCAACAAATTATAATTTTATACCTACTTGTACCATTGATGGTAGGCCTACATTCACAAATACTTTCACATCTTATAGTAATAATGTGCCAATCAGTCATGTTGTTCCCCCACACTCTAGTCCAAGTTCTAATTTAATTTATCATGTAAATACTGATAGGCAGAATAATGTTCATACTTACCCTCAGAATATTATTTCTGTTTTTAGAAGTGATGATTGTGATAACACTCAAAATACAACAAATGACTTAGTACAAAAACTGTGTCAGGTAGTTTCGACTCCAAAGTTAGAATACATGACATTTAATGGTGATCCTTTAAAGTTCATTTCTTTTATTCACAATTTTGAAACTCTGTTAGAGACTAATAATCCTGAGGAATAACGGAAATTACAACTTTTAATTCAGCACTGTAGCGGAAAGGCCAGGGAGTCCATAGAATGTTGTGTAAATTTACCTGTAGAGATAGGATTTGAAACGGCTAAACAAACTTTGCGTGAGAATTTCGGTAAACCTCATGTTATTGCAAAGGCCTATATGACGAAGTTAGAGAACTTACCTGTAATCAAGACTTCCCTGATGGAATTTGTTCGTAACTTGGAGATTACTAATAGAACACTAGCTGGAATGGGAAGAGACTACATGAATGATTTAGATCACATGAACACACTGAGGGAATTGAATTCTAAATTACCTATGTTTTTGAGGGCTAAGTGGACGGAAGGGGCTGGTAGAATTCTTGAAAGTGGTTCCAGACCAAGGTTTATAGATTTTTTACATTTTGTTAAAAAACGGGCAGTATTAGTTAACAATGAGTTTGGGGAAGACTTGTCGAATAGTTCCAGAGAGAAGAAATTTGATAGTTCCTATTTTAAAAAACCCAGACCACAGGCAACTCTTATGGCTACAACGAGTTTGAATACAGCTGATAAGATGAATTCAAGTTCACCCAACATTTCAAGATCCAGTGCTGAAAATTTTAGATCTCCTTGTATTTACTGTGCTGGTAGGCATCCTATTTGGAAGTGCAGTCAGTTTATAGATCTTGACAATAGAGGTAAAGGTAAAGTTGTTAGTGACTTTCAGTTATGTTTTAAGTGTTTAAATAAAGGACATTCAATTAAATTTTGTGATAAGCCTGGATTTAGATGTCGAGTTCCTAATTGTGAAAGGGATCATAATACTTTGTTGCATGATGTTAATTTGTTTAATTTGAGTCAGTCCAGTTCTGTTGCGAAGATAGAAGATTCCAAGAAGACCCCCATTGTTGTTACTGCTGCTGCTGGGGCTGGTGAAAAGAAGGTTTGTCTTGGAGTTGTTCCAGTTGTTGTTCAGAATAAAATCACCAAGAAAGAAGTCACTACTTATGCTTTGCTGGACACTGGATCCGAAATCACTTTAGTCTTGAAGAAACTTGCTGCTCGTCTTGATGTTAGAGGCAAGACTGATCCATTTACTGTTACAGGTGTGACAGGATCTAAGGATGTTGAAAGTGAATTAGTCGACATTGTCATCAAGTCTTCAGATGGAGATACATCAGTTGATTTTAGTGCCATCATTACCAATTCCCACTACTACGATTCCAAGGATGGAAGATTTACAGAAATGGTTACATTTGAAGGATATTGACTGTCCTGAAGTACAGATTCATGAGGTTACCGTTATTATTGGTGTTAAAGAAAGACCAAAACTTTTTATCCCTTTAGATTACAAAGGTGGAGAAAATGAACCAGTTGCTATTAAGTATAGGTTAGGATGGATTGTTATTGGACCAGTTGATCACCCAAGAGATTTTAATGAGTTTTGTTTTAATTTTGTTAGCTCTGTTATTAGTCATGAAGAAACTGGAGTTAAAGATGATCTAAAGGAACAGTTGCAGAGATTGTGGAATACAGATTTCAAAGATCTTGAAGTTATTGAAGATAAAAGGGCTTTAAGTATTATTGAGGATGGATTAAAGATTGTTGATGGTCATTTTCAAATTCCACTACCATGGAAGAGAATTCCTCCTGATCTAATTAATAATAGAGCTATGGCTTTGAACAGATTAGATGGATTATCTAAGAGGTTTAGAAGGAATCCTGATTTGTTCTTTAAGTACCAGACCACAATTAATGATTATATTTCTAAAGGCCATGCTGAGAAGATTCCAGAGGTGGAAATTGATTTAAAGGAAAGACCCATTTGGTATTTACCACACCATCCAGTAACTCATCCATTATAGCCAGATAAAGTTAGAGTAGTCTTCGACTGTGCAGCCCAACACCATGGAACATCGCTAAACAGTCAGTTATTACAAGGCCCAGACTTAGCTAATCACTTGATAGGAGTTTTATTTCGGTTCAGACAGGGAGAGATTGGGTTTATGGCTGATATTGAGGCTCATTTTCACCAAGTTAGAGTTGAACCAAAAGATTGTGATGTATTGAGATTCCTATGGTGGAGGAATGACAACATTAATGATGTTGTAGAAGATTACCGGATGACCAAACACATATTTGGCGCCACATCTTCACCTGCTGTTGCTAATTATTGTGTCAAGAAATGTGCTGAGCTTTACGGTGGTGATTTCGATCCTGAAACTGTGAAGAGTATTATGAAGAATATGTATGTAGATGACCTGATGAAGTCAGTTGATTCTTTAGATTTATCAGTTAAATTGTTCCACGAATTGTCAAAGTTGTTAATTACTTGTGGTTTTAGGTTGACTAAGTGGTGTTGTAACGATCGAAGGTTTTTACAGAACGTTCCAGAAAAAGATAGAGCCAAGTCTATTGTTGATTTCGATAACCTTTTGCCCACTCAGAGTGCTTTGGGATTGAGATGGGATACCGAATCAGATGTCTTTTCATGGGAGGTCAGTGAGAAGTTGTTGTATTCGTATGAGAAGGTTACAACAAGTAGAAGTATTTTGTCAATTGTTTATTCATTATTTGATCCTATTGGGTTTATCGCTCCATACATTATGAAGGCGAAGTTGTTATTACAAATGTTGAGTAGGAGAAATCTAGGTTGGGATGATCCTGTTTCTTTGGAAGATCAGCTTTAATGGTTCAGGTGGTTAGAGGATTTAGATAGGTTGTCTGAAATTAAGGTTGATAGGTGTTTGAAACCTAAGGTATTTGGTGTTATTGGAGAGGTCCAGTTACACATATTTTGCGATGGTTCTAGAGTTGGTTATTCTGCTGTTGCATATTTGAGATTCATCAATTCCAGTGGAGAGGTTCACTGTTCTTTTGTATTTGGGAAATGTAGGTTGGCTCCTATTCGTGAGGTGTCTATTCCGAGGCTGGAATTATCTGCTGCGGTTGTTGCCGTGAAGATGAGAAGAGTAATAGAGGAAGAATTGGAGTTTGTTATAGAGAAGACTGTATTTTGGACAGATTCGTTGTCGGTTTTAAAGTGTATTATTAATGATAGTAAAAGGTTTCATACGTTTGAATCGAATAGATTAACAGTTATTCATCTTGGATCAACGATTGCAGAATAGCGTTATGTAAATCGGGATTTGAATCCTGCTGATGATGGTTCCAAGGGATTAAAGTTAAAGACCATGGTGAAGGACAATAGATGGATTAGTGGTCCAGAATTCCTGAGGTGGAATGAAAGTTGTTGGCCTTCTCCCATTATTATTCTAGAATTAAAGGATGATGACCCTGAAGTTCGAAAAGAAGCTAAAATTTATACTGCGTCAGTTGACAAGGATGTTATTGATGATTTGATTTTGAGGTATTCCTCTTGGTGGAGATTAAAGAGAGGAGTTGCCTGGATCTTAAGATTTAAAAGATATTTAAAGTTAAAGGCTTTAGGACAGGTGTGTCCTAATAACTTTGAGAGATTTTTAACTGTTGAAGAGATCAAAGGGGCTGAGTCAGAGGTTATCAAGTTTGTTCAACGGAAGGTATTTCCTGACAGCCTAAAGGCTCTGCGTCATGCTAGCGAGAAATCTACCCCTTCGAAGATTGATTCGTCACTTCGAAAGCTAAACCCGCAACTTTTGGATGGATTACTGACGGTTGGGGGAAGATTGGATAAAGGACCTGTAGGTGAAGATGTAAAACACCCAGTTATCCTTCCGTATAAACACCATGTAACAGATTTGGTTATTAGTTCACATCATTTGGAAGTTTGTCATTTAGGTCAGGAATCAGTTTTATCTTTATTGAGGCGTAAATATTGGATCGTCAAAGGGAGATCTGCTGTGCGTAGGGTTTTACGGAAATGTGTTGATTGTCAGAAGAGATCCAAACGTTGTGAGGAGCAGTTTATGGGAAATTTGCCTAAACAGCGTTTGACACCGGATAAACCCCCTTTCTCTTATGTAGGAATCGATTATTTTGGTCCATTGTCTGTAAAGCAAGGTAGAAGCATTGTAAAGAGATATGGTTGTTTGTTTACCTGTATGGCATCCAGGGCAGTCCACGTGGAAATTGCGCATTCTTTAAATACGGACTCATTCATCAATTTTTTAAGGAGGTTCATTTGCTTAAGAGGTTGTCCTGAAGAAATCTTTAGTGATAATGGTTCTAAAGGACTGTATCAAAGAATTTAACCAGTCAAGAATTTCAAATTTTTGTGTCCATAAAAGTATCCGCTGGCGTTTTAACCCATCTTCTACACCTTAGGTCAAGTTCTACTTTACCACCTGGAGTGTTTGATCAAAAGGACTTGTACCTTAGGAGAAAGTGGCGTCAAGCCCAGTATTTAACGGGTGTATTTTGGAAGCGTTGGATGCAAGAATATATTCCGACGCTACAAGAAAGAACCAAATGGACCTTAAAGCATACAAATGTCAGAGTCGGTGATATTGTACTTTTGGCTGACGATAACTATCCGAGAGGACAATGGCCACTTGCTCGGGTCGTTGATGTAATTACCTCGGACGATGGATTGGTTAGAACAGTTAAAGTGAATACTTCGTCATCCGTTGCGACAAGCGCCAAACGCTCTAAGGCCAGTGTATTTAAAGATGGTTCCATTATTCTAACTCGCCCAATTACTAAAATTTGTCTTTTAGAATTACACGTTTTAAATATTGCTTGTTCATTTGACCTACTGTATTGTAACGGTAGCCATGTTTAATTTTGTACATAAAAGTCTTGTTATAGCTTTTATGTAGGGGCTGGTGTGGCTACCTTTTTACGCTCAAATGGGCATTATTATTATTATTACGAATCCTATGTAAGATCACCTTATTTTAAATTAGAGTCTGGACGTGCAAGTCTTAAGTTTGGTTGCTACGGCGACGTTTCCGCTGGGAAAGGGGATATGGCCATGCGGTTGACAGTTCAAGGCAGAATTTGACTTTGGTTTGCATTTGGATCGCTAGGTAGCGGTTCAACCTTTTGATATGTGTTGAATTTGTGATTTTACACATCGATAGTTCCCAAACTAATCACAACCGATGTCACGATGTTTCGATGTTTATATCGGTGTCCATATTGATGTCATTGACGATGTCTGTATGCCTGTAATATTGTCAGTATTGGTGTAATGTTGATGTCATGATGTACATTGCCGCACTGTTCATGGATAATAAATTTGTTTGATTAACTCTATCGTAGTGTGCCGATATATATACTCACAATATCGACCGTAACGTCCTGAATTATGGCCCCTGATGGTACGAAAAATTGTGTTTTTAGCTTGTGGACCCTATAGAGATCATAGTTTTTATCCGATTTAAAAATAAATGTTTTAGTAAATCACCGTTATACCCTAACGACCGCTGAGTTCGAATTTCGTGAAAATCGACCCAAAAATATGGTATATCAAGGTTGTGGACATTATAGAGGTCACAATTTTTATCCGATTTTGTTGAAACTTGAAATGTAAGTTTATAACCCAAAGATTTCAGTTCCTTTCGATGGTCGCGCATATAGGACCGTAACTTCCTGAATTATGGCCCCTGATTGTACGAAAAAATCACATTTTTAGCTTGTGGACCCTATAGAGGTCATAATTTTTATCCGATTTAAAAAATCGTTTTAATATATCACCAATACACCCTAAGGATGGCTAAGTTCGAATTTCGTGAAAATCAGCCCAAAACTGACAGACAAAAGGGCCGCCCCTCGTTCTCCAATAGCGTAAAAATATGGTACATCAAGGTTGTCGACCCAATAGAGGTCACAATTTTTATCCGATTTTGTTGAAATTGGAAATGTAAGTTTAGAACCCAAAGATCTCGTTTCCTTTCGATATTCGCGCATATCTGACGGTAACGTCCTGAATTATGGCCCCTGATTGTATGAAAAATTGCGTTTTTAGCTTGTGGACCCTATAGAGGTCATAATTTTTATCCGATTTAAAAAAACGTTCGAATATATCACCACTACACCCTAAGGATAGTTGAGTTCGAATTTTGTAAATATCGGACCAAAGCTGACAGACAAAATGGCCGCCCCTCGTACTCAAATAGTGTAAAAATATGGTATATCAATGTTGTGGACCCTCTAGAGGTAACAATTTTCTTTTGATTTTTATGAAACTTGAAATGTAAGTTAATAACCCAAAGATCTTGGTTCCTTTCGATATTTGCGCATATCGGACTGGAACTTCCTGAATTATGGCCCTGATAGTACGCAAAAACGCGTTTTTTGGCTTGTGGACCGTATAGAGGTCATAATTTTTATCCGATTTAAAAAACCGTGTTAATATGTCACCGTTACACCCTAAGGATGACTTAGTTCGAATTTTGTGAAAATCGGCCCAAAACTGACAGATAAAATACCCGCCCTTCGTTCTCAAAATATGGTATATCAAGGTTGTGGACCCTATAGAGGTCACAATTTTTATCCGATTTTGTTGACACTTGAAATGTAAGTTTATAACCCAAAGATCTTAGTTCCATTTGATATTCGCGCATAACAGACCGTAACTTACTGAATTATGGCCCCTGATTGTACGGAAAATTGCGTTTTAGCTTGTGGACCCTATAGAGATCATAATTTTGATCCGATTTAAAAAAACGTTTTATTATATCACTGTTACAACCTAAGGACGACTGAGTTCGAATTTCGTGAAATATCGGCCCAAAACTGACAGACAAAATGGACGCCCCTTGTTCTCAAATTGCGTAAAAATATGTTATATCCAGGTTGTGGACCCTATAGAGGTCACAATTTTTATCCGATTTTGTTGAAACTTGAAATGTAAGTTTATAACCCAAAGATCTTGGTTCCTTTCGATATTTGTGCATATCGAATTGTAATTTCCTGAATTATGGCCCTTGATTGTAGGAAACATCACTTTCGTTTCAGCTTGTTTTCTATCCATCTCTCGAAAATGTGGGCGTATCCTCTCTGGCAGACGCTGGTTATCTGATTTCAACGAAACTTGAAATATAGCTTTATCTCCCTAAGATCTCGGTTCCTTTCGATTATGGCATGTATCGGACCATAACTTCATGGATTATTCCCCCTGATGGTACGAAAAATCGCTGGAGTGTCCACAATTTTGATCCGATTTTGATGAAACTTAAAATGCATATTTATAACCAAAAGATCTTGGTTCCTTTCGATATTCGCGCATATCGGATCGTAACTTCCTGAATTATGTCCCCTGATTGTACGAAAAAATGCGTTTTTAGCTTGTGGACCCTATAGAGGTCATAATTTTTATCTGATTTAAAAAAAACAATTATTTTATCACCATTACACCCTAAGGACGGCTGAGTTCAAATTTCGTGAAAATCGGCCCAAAACTGACAATGGCCGCCGTTCGTTCTCAAATAGCGTAAAAATATGGTATATAAAGGTTGTGGACCCTATAGAGGTCTCAATTTTTCTCCGATTTTGTTGAAACTTGAAATGTAAGATTATAACCCAAAGATACTGGTTCCTTTCGATATTCGTGCATATCGACCGTAACGTCCTGAATTATGGCCCCTGATTGTACGAAAAATCGTGTTTTTAGCTTGTGGACCCTATAGAGATCATAGTTTTTATCCGATTTAAAAAAAAATGTTTTAGTAAATCACCGTTATACCCTAACGACCGCTGAGTTCGAATTTCGTGAAAATCGACCCAAAAATATGGTATATCAAGGTTGTGGACCCTATAGAGGTCACAATTTTTTTCCGATTTTGTTGAAACTTGAAATGTAAGTTTATAACCCAAAGATTTCGGTTCCTTTCGATGGTCGCGCATATAGGACCGTAACTTCCTGAATTATGGCCCCTGATTGTACGAAAAAATCACATTTTTAGCTTGTGGACCCTATATTTAAAAAATCGTTTTAATATATCACCATTACACCCTAAGGATGGCTAAGTTCGAATGTCGTGAAAATCGGCTCAAAATTGACAGACAAAATGGCCGCCCCTCGTTCTCCAATAGCGTAAAAATATGGTACATCAAGGTTTCGACCCAATAGAGGTCACAATTTTTATCCGATTTTGTTGAAATTGGAAATGTAAGTTTATAACCCAAAGATCTCGTTTCCTTTCGATATTCGCGCATATCTGACGGTAACGTCCTGAATTATGGCCCCTGATTGTATGAAAAATTGCGTTTTTAGCTTGTGGACCCTATAGAGGTCATAATTTTTATCCGATTTAAAAAATCGTATTATTATATCACCGTTACACCCTAAGGACGGTTGAGTTCGAATTTCGTGAAAATCGAATATATCACCACTACACCCTAAGGATAGTTGAGTTCGAATTTTGTAAATATCGGACCAAAGCTGACAGACAAAATGGCCGCCCCTCGTACTCAAATAGTGTAAAAATATGGTATATCAATGTTGTAGACCCTCTAGAGGTCACAATTTTCTTTTGATTTTTATGAAACTTGAAATGTAAGTTAATAACCCAAAGATCTTGGTTCCTTTTGATATTCGGCATATCGGATAGTAACTTCCTGAATTATGACCCTTGATTGTACGAAAAATCGCGTTTTTAGCTTGTGGTCCTTGTAGAGGTCACAATTTTTATCTGATTTAAAAAAAATGTGTAAATATATCACCATTACACACTAAGATCATGGATACTTTTGATAATCGCTGATACCCGAATTTGACTTCCTGGATTAAGTTAATAACCCAAAGATCTTGGTTCCTTTTGATATTCGGCATATCGGATAGTAACTTCCTGAATTATGACCCTTGATTGTACGAAAAATCGCGTTTTTAGCTTGTGGTCCTTGTAGAGGTCACAATTTTTATCTGATTTAAAAAAAATGTGTAAATATATCACCATTACACACTAAGATCATGGATACTTTTGATAATCACTGATACCCGAACTTGACTTCCTGGATTATGGCCCCTGATTGTTCAAAAAATGTCATTTTTAGCTTGCGGATTCTCTAGAGATCACAATTTTTTTTCCGATTTTAAATATTTCACCATTCCACCATAATGAAGGTTGAATTCGAATTTCGGGAAAATCGAAATGAAACTGCCCAACAAAATGCCCGCTCTTTGTTCGCAAATTGTGTAAAAGTATGCAATACGAAGGTTGTCAACCCTCTAGGGGCACAATTTTTGTTCGATTCTGATGAAACTTAAATCATACCTTTATATCCCAAAGATCTCAGTCGATTTTGATATTTGCACATTTCAGACCATAACTTTGTGGATTATTGCCCCTGATTGTACAAAAAATCCCGTTTGTTTTTAGCTTGTTCTCTATCCATCTCTTGCAAAATGTAGGCATATCCTGCCTGGCAGCCGCTGGTTGATAATTTGAACAGTTAAATCCATGATATTAAATGTTTTGTATACTAAATGTTAGCATGGGCCAAACAAATTCGATTGATTTTCTGATAATTACTTAATGAGTTGTTACATACCCTAAAATCAGATTTTAATGTATTATAAATGTTTCATTACCGACAAAAGTAAAAATATGCGACTACTGTTGTTGACTGCCTGGACGATTTAGTTGCTGTGGGCGTATGTTTCGTTGCCTCGCAACCTAACCTATCTTTTTGACATATGTAGCACATGGTAACAAATGTATAAATGGAATTGATATTGCTGGATTTCGTTGATTCTGCGTCCATTTTATAACAAGTGTGCAATGTTTATGTGGATCTCTGTTTAACGGTTTCTTTGGTACCGGAAGTGACATAAGTTCAAGGGTAACGTGATATAAGTTCAAGGGTAACGTGGCATCGGAATTGATATAAATTCAAGGATAACATGGCACCAGTGAAACCCGTCATTACTACATCGCAGTTCTAGTTTTGTTTGTAATTGTAGGATAAAGAAATATATTTACTTGATGATCCACTATCTGCTGTAGATGAACATGTAGCTAATCATCTGTACCATAAATGTATTATGGGACTATTGAAAGATAAAACTAGGATATTATGTACACATCATGTTAAATATCTTAAAGATGCTCATATAGTCATACAAATGGAGGATGGTAAAATTATTAAATCTGGTCAGTATATCTTTAATGATTTTTATATGCCCACATTGAAATGTGGTCGTATATTGTCATCGCCCCTGTCTGCTGGTCTGTCGATCCGTCCATCTGTTTGGTGTCCACAATTGCCTGTGGACGCTCTAGAGGCTAAAGTTAATATCCGATTGACTTTAGATTTATACATAATGTTTAAGGTCATGAGACGAAGATGCCAGGCCTTAAGATCTGAAAATCATGCTGGAGTGATAAAATATGTTCCCCATATTTTTTGCGGGAGCTATTTAACACCGCCAAATTTCTATCTGAGACAATGCTTATTACAACTAGTTTACATTAAATTTAAAGTAGTGATGGTCTGATAATCTGTTTGAACATCGGAAATTGGCTGATAAGTGGCCTATCGGGAGAAATCGGTATCGACTGATACACGGCCATTTTGCTGATACTTGAGTTGCCGATATCTGTTCAAAATGACTTGGTAATTACCTTTAAAATATTATCCGAGTTGTGAACAAATCATCATTTTGCTTGACACACTGTGCATCTAAATGCCACGCACACGTGTGCATTGCTATTTCGAAGAAAGCAGGGGACTATTAAAATGGGTTTGGGACACAATAACTCTCTTTCTAATTGAGCTAGAATGTTCAAACTCAGTGTAGGTGTTTATTCGGTCAATGCCTTGATGGAGTTCAAAGATGAGCATTTTCTGCTTAGGGTAAGAGCAGAGATAAGCAATTTGATTGGTTGATACTTTGGGACATGATAACTTTAGTTCTAATTAAGTGAGAGTGATGAAACTTGGTGTATAGTTTCATTACATCAATACCTTGACTAAGTTCGATAATGAGCATTTTCTGCTCAGGGTAAGCAGAGCGATAAGCAATTTAATTGGGCGAGAATTTGGAAAACAATAACTCTCCATCTAATTGAGCTGGGGGGTTGGATGGGTGAATGCAACGTCGGATTAACCATGGTGCGGGCCCTGGAGCCTGGAACATGTGGGGGCCCCCGATCACCGAGCCATTTAGAAGTACCTCCCCCAGAAAAAAATATAATTCTGCCACAAAATTAGCGCATTCTGGCGTTATTTCAGTGGACCAATCCATGCGAGTGCGATGAAATGATGGCATTTCTAGAGGAGGGGGCTGGATGCAACTGATATTTGTGGGGGGCCCTGGGTGAATGGTTAGCGTGCGCGCGCTGTATCATAAAGTCTGTCATTGAGTCGACTGGCGTGGTTTCGAATCCCCGGTTGTACATGGCAAGGAGTAGGGTCGCCTGTTCAACCTCGTGGGTTTTCTCCGGGGGCTCCGGTTTCCTCCCACTGCTAAAGACCCCTACGCGCAAGCGTATTATGTCAATAATGACCTAGTTGTGTCGAGTGGACGTTAAACCCCATTTCTCTCTCTCTCTCTCTCTAATTGAGCTAGAATGTTCAAACTTGGTGTAGGTGTTTATTAGGTCAATAAAGTCAATGCCTTGATGGAGTTGAAGATAAGCATTTTCTGCTTGGGATAAGCAGAGATGAGCAATTTCATTGGTTGATGCTTTGGGACACAATAACTTTAGTTCTAATTAAGTGAGAAGGATGAAACTTGGTGTATATAGTTTCATTACATCAGTAATGAGCATTTTCTGCTCAGGGTAAGCAGAGTGATGAGCAATTTGATTGGTCGATACTTTGGAACACAATAACTCTCATTCTAATTGAGTTAGAATGTTCACACTTGAGGTGCCTATTAGGTGCATGCCTTAATGATGATGAACATTGTCTGCTTAACGACTAGCAGAGATAAGCAATCTGATTGGTTGATGCTTTGGGGCACCATAACTTTGGTTATAATGAAGCGAGAGTGATGAAACTCCGAATATAGATTCATTATATCATTACCTTGACTAAGTTCGATGATGAGAATTTTCTGCTTAGGCTAAGGAGCGATAAGCAATTTGATTGGTCAAGACTTTGGAACATAACAACTCTGCTTTTAATTGAGGTAGAATGTTTAAAGTAGCTAAGTCTCTAACTCAATATCATCCAAAATCCTCAACATTGAAAACACTATTTATTTGTCAAATTATATCAACATTCATGTTGTGATCTTACCGGAAAAAGATGGGCTTTTGATATCCAATATTTAAGACAAAATAAACATTTTACCATTGGTACACGAATCGTGTACCATAGTGCGCTTCAGCCCCAGTTGTATCAAGAGACTAGAGGGACGAGGCTAGACACATTGCACCAAATCAAACGGCGTATGTAGACTGGAATAACCAGACGCTAGAAATTTGCACTCGCTTGAGATTGCTGGCGAATTTTGCCGAACATAACTGATTTGAAATTGGAGTAAAAACGGAAACCATTGAATGTAAATCAGTTTATATACATTCATATTACAGTATTATATGCGTTGCGACCCACTTTTGTCAATTTCTAGGTCCCAAATGTTAGCGATTTAGCCCCTTTAAACTTGATGTAGATGTTCATTATATTATATTAGATGAATGTCTTGACTGAGTTCAATGATTAACATTTTGAGCTGAAGCTAAGTAGAGCTAATCAATTTCCTTGGTCGATGCTTTGGGACAAGATAATCTTGATTCTATCTATCTATTATTGACATACATGTGCCGATTACTCTAGGGAATTATATCATAATCAGCACTTAAAATATGATAATCTCGGCATTATTCATTAATGATACAGCAAATAATTAAGTTCATAATAGATGGACTGTATTTGTGATTGCGTAGGAAGCGTGACCCAATTATTACTTCAAAAACACAGCGTTCGTGTTTGATTCATGTGGTAGAATAGTACCATGCGTTTCCCGACTAACAATGACAAATATCTGCATAGATTATCATACTATTCGAGACATTTCAATGTGTACAGTAGAATCTGTACGAGCAGCCACTCCCATTCAGCACCATCTCCTTGTAAGCGGTCACGATAAATTCACCCCGTAGAAATTCTATTGTTTCATCTCTTTAATGAACGGCCACTCCTCTAACGCGGCCAGCGGTCACTATTTTATTAATAAATTTAGCCAAATAGCGCTTATTCAACGGCCATTGTTGAATGATACCATCTTGTCCTACTTCGTAGCACCCCCCGCTAATCCTGTGATTAATAGTTAATTATCTACTCCCCCACCGATCAGGTAAAACGAACTGTGAAAATAACAATAAACCTGGGATTACCTGTTAATTAATCTTTTGTTTTATTAAATGACAAACCCTGATTATTGTTTTCACACGTATTGAAACATTTAGATACTGATTGAATAAACTAATACTAGTACCGTCAAAGCCAAGTTTTGTTGCGATCATTTAGTATCTATTTTCCATTGCCACTTTGTTGCTAAACAGAAGTTTTAGCACCTCCTATATTACATACAGAGTTACACCCCCTGAAAATCGGTGACACATTCAGCAATGTTTTTTGGACATGAGCTTTTTGATAAAATAAAATTAATTCATGGATTTTCGTCACAAAAACGGATAAATAACATCGAATACATCACAGTGGTTGACAGTAGTATCAGTGTTGGTACAAAATGACAAGTTTACAGAAGATATATCAGAGATTTGAGTCAAATAATTTTCGTCCCAAGCAAGTCTCATCAACGCCAAATTTACCGATGCAAGTATTGATGTTTGCTCCTAATGCATCCATGCATAAAATTTACTTAATGTCAGCACTAACAAACACTCAGATTTTATTGAGGAGAGGTCACTCCCGTTAAGCGGCCATTCATGAAAATTCCCTTGAGTGGCTGCTTAATACAGATTCTACTGTAATGGTTTGATATCAACCACTATCGGTAATTGTATTTGTATATATATATTTCGCAGTCAATATCAGATATTGGTAAAACCGATAGGTGCCATCGGACCATAACTAATTTAAAGCGTATAAATTATGAATAAACACTGTTTAACCCTTTCAATGCTAGACATAAATCCACTGCCTGTGCTAGACCCTTTTTTGAGGAAAAAATTGGTTTTGGAACTAAATGCCAAACAGTACTTATGGAAGCTTTTATGAAAATTCTTTTTATGTGTTGGGATGGGCACGAGGTTGGGCTAAGAGGAAACAATAGAATTTTGGAAATTTGCATAATCATGTAGTCACGTGACGTCATGGCAGCCATTATGGATTTTTCATTTCTCACTATAAGCTAACATGAAAACAAATTTTTCTCCATGGGATATTGTTTTTTCACTGGATTTTGATAAAGATATATAAAATGAACAAAAATATCAATAGCAGCCATGAGCAATGCCACCACTAACACGCGCACCACGTCTCCCGCTGCCATGACCACGTGCGGATTGCAATACCTTGTTTTTACTTTTACTTTCATCCTCAAGTCCCATATCATTATCACCATAGCCAGTCAATAGATCTACACGTTCGGGACTCGCCCACGTCTTTTACGATCCAGCAGGCCAGCATTATTATCAACATTAGAATTATTGTTAGAATCTACTGAAAACATACTACATAGGACTATCATGTCCACATTGGGCTTGTTCATCTTGCACGGGAGACATAGCCATAGGCGGAAGGTCGCGCAACAAATCACGCACTTCATACTACCAGTCACTGTCCTGACTATTATTATTATCAACTAACTGGAAACGAATTATATGTATCAGTACACTGTCTTGTCACTATGCACTCCGCCATTTTACGGTTTACCACTTTGAAACACGTGGAAATATGTTCTAGTGTATAGAAAATACAATAGATGGCACTTGCAGGTACGGTGCTAATTTTAGCGAGGGTCATACCGAGTACCCTGTAATACCTGGTACGCGCATTTTAACAATATTTTATAATACCCGGTACTACCAGGTAGATGCAATGAAAGGGTTAATACATGTAGTAATACTGTAGTAACTGTTTATAAATATAAAAACATTTGAAAGAATTCATTTCTTTTGATATCATACATGTGTGTGTCCAATTACATTTTGACAGCTCCACAAATTTTTGTTTTGCTTTAGAATGGTGGGACAAGCTCTAATTAGAGACTAAAGGTCATGAGACGAAGAAGTCTATTGATTTTCAATAATGTCCAATAATTACTGCTAGAGTTATGGCCCTTGATCACTTTGAGATATCTTGTCGAGGCTAAGTCTCGAATATACCAGTGCCCTGGTTACCACAATGCACACATCTTGTCAAAACTACAGTGATAACTTGGCTCAGAATGAAGTAATTTGAATGAGGTCGGGTGTTTGATCCCTGCATTGACTGAGAAAGTTCATTCAGATTTTCCGGTGTGGTTTCCCCCTTGTCAGTGATGCAGGATGGAGGGCCTGACAAGGACAGCTGTCTAGTCGTTCGGATGGGACGAAAAACCAAGGTCCCGTGTACATATTGGCGTGCACGTAAAATATCCCTTGGCAGTTGGAATTCGATATAAGATTAGGCCGTAGCGCCTCTGCCCGGGCAAAATTTCCCTCATAGCACACTGTATGGCGTATGCCCGTCTTCATTAGCCCAGGTTAGGAGCAGAACAGTAGGACGTTAAACCCCATTTCATTTCATTTCCCTAGAGTCTAAAGTTAATATCTGATTTACTTTAAATTAATACACAGTGTTTAAGGTCATCAGACAAAGAATCCTACTCATTTTCACTGATTTCCGATATTTGCTGCCATAGTTATGGCCCTTGATCACTTTGAAAAATCTTGTGGACACTCTAGACTAGAGGCTTAGGTTAATATAAATTGCTTAAGGTCACGAGACAAACAATCAAAACAAATTCTAATGATTTTTGATAATTACTTAAAGATACATTATGTAAGATTTAGATAAAGAGCTAGCTATTCTTGCTATAATAGTTCAAAAATAGATAATTTAAATTGCGAGTGAAGATATTAGCCTTTGAAGGTTTGACAAGATGTGTGCAATAATTTCAACCACCGTACTGGTTGTTCGAAGCCACGTCTTGCTCCTCCAATTTTAGCTTAAATCAAAATATGGCTGAACTATTCTAATCTATTTAATATCGGAGAAATCCGATGCCATCGAGAGTTGATTATGGCCTGGATAAGTTAATAAATGTCTAAGATGACCTAAACTGCTCGCAAAAAATTTAATGTTACTCTGCTTTTGATTAAATTATCTTTACCAGGTCCTGTTCCATGGTTTATATGAAAGTTATAAGCTACTCATACATGTGCAACTTTGGTTGAGTATATAATTCAATTGTTTTGTTCACATTTATAGATAATGGTAGAGTGATAATAGCAAGCCTGGAAATAATACACCTGTCACAGACAATGTCAGGCACAGATTCAGACTTTGTCAGGCACTAAACCTCTGGTGCCTGTCATTTTGTTCGGCACTGATTTGTCTTTTTTATTGATATTATTAATACATATCCTGCACTAAGTTGAAAATGTCAGGTACTATTTCATTAGTGTCTGACATTTTGTCAGGTACATCTAAAACTGTTATTTCCTGGCCTGGATAATAGTGACCTTTTGCATTGGTGCGGAAATGAACACCAAAGCCATTAAAAATGCAATGCCAAATTCAAAGTTTATTTACTGCAACAACTTTTAACAAATGTACATAACAATTGACAAAATTGAGATAACAAGCATCTGTGGATAATTTCATGAAAGAATTCACTACAAATGCATAAAACCAAAACATCAGAGAACCATGAAACAAAGCAGGGGTCAGCTGAAGTCAATATCAGGTCATTCTGATTAAAATACAGATCTATATTTCGTTTCCTTTTTTATACGCCCACATGGAAATGTGGTCGTATATTGCCGTCGCCCCCCGTCCGTCCGTCGGTCCGTCGTCCCGTCATCCACAATTTCTTGTGAACACTCTACAGACTACATTTATCATCTGATTGTTTTGAAATTGATATATGTTGTTTGCATTAGTGAGATGAAGAAGCCTATTTAATTTCAATAACTTCCGTTAATTTCGTCTGGAGTTATGGCCCTTGTTTCACTTTGTTGCACCTTGTGAACTCTCTAACGACAAGAGTTATCAACCGATCTGTATGAAATTTATATGCATCATTTAAATTAGTAAAACAAAACAAAGAAGCCTATTGAATTTCAGCAATTTCCGATAGTTACATCTAGAGTTATGGCCCTTGTTTCACTTTGTTGAATCTTATGAACGCTCTAATGACAACCGTTATCATCCGATCTGTTTGAAATTAATATGCATCATTTAGATTAGTAAAACGAAAAATCCTATTGAATTTGAGCAATTTCCGTTAATTACGTCGTGAGTTATGGCCCTTGTTTCACTTTGTTGTACCTTGTGCATGCTCTAACGACAAAAGTTATTATCCGATCTGTATGAAATTTATATGCATCATTTAGATTAGTAAAACAAAGAAGCTTATTGAATTTCAGCAATTTCCGTTAATTACATCTAGAGTTATGGCCCTTGTTTCACTTTGTTGCTTCTTGTGAACACTCTAACAACAAAAGTTATCAACCGATCTGTATGAAATTTATATGCATCATTTAAAAAAAAGAAGCCTATCGAATTTCAGCAATTTCCGTGAATTACATCTAGAGTTATGGCCCTTGTTTCACTTTGTTGAATCTTGTGAACGCTCTGATGACAACAGTTATCATCCGATCTGTTTGAAATTGACATGCATCATTTAAATTAGTGAAACGAAGAATCCTATTGAAGTTCAACAATTTCCTTTAATTACACCGTGAGTTATGGCCCTTGTTTCACTTTGTTGTACCTTGTTTATGCGCTAAAGACAAAAGTTATTATCCGATCTGTATGAAATTTATATGCATCATTTACATTAGTAAAACAAAGAAGCTTATTGAATTTCAGCAATTTCCGTTAATTACATCTAGAGTTATAGCCCTTGTTTCACTTTGTTGAATCTTTTGAACGCTCTTATGACAACAGTTATCATCCGATCTGTTTGAAATTGATATGCATCATTTAAATTAATGCAACGAAGATGCCTATTGAATTTCAACAATTTCCGTTAATTACACTGTGAGTAATGGCCCTTTTTTCACTTTGTTGTACCTTGTGAATGCTTTAACGACAAAAGCTATTATCCGATCTGTATGAAATTTATAGGTATCGTTTAAATTAGTAAAATGAACAAGCCTATTGAGTTTCAGCAAATTTCCGTTAATTACACCTAGAGTTATGGCCCTTGTTTCACATTGTTGAATCTTGTGAATGCTTGAACGACCATCTGTATGAAATTCATATGCATCATTTAAATTAGTGAAATGAAGAAGCCTATTGAATGTCAGCAATTTCTGTCAATTACTTCTAGAGTTATGGCCCTTGTTTTACTTTGTTGAACCTTGTGAACGTTCGAACGACAAAAGTTATCATCTGATCTGTATGAAATTGATATGTATTATTTGAATTAGTAAAACGAAAAAGTCCGTCGAATTTCAACAATTTCTGTAGATTACTTCGAGTTACAGCCCTTGTTTTAGTTTTTAGAACCTTGTGAACCCTCAAACGACGAAAATTATAATGTCATCTGTATGAAATTATCTATTAAATGCCCCCTAATTACCTACAAAAGAACAAATATACGACAACTCTTGTCGACCGCTCGGACGATTTAGCTGCTGTGGGCGTATGTTTAGTTGCCTGGCAACCTATCTTTTATACTTTCGATGGCCTACACTACATGAAGATCTGACAAGTTATAGCGACAGGTCACGTCAGGGGTCAAAAGACCGACTTATGACCCTATGATGTCAGACATTTGATTAACCAATCAGCATTGATGTTACTAGTGGATTACCCACAGTTCTATTTTAAACACCCCTAAAGTTCGCCTAACAGACCGTTTCATTGGCTTATCCCTGACACCATTCAGAACACGAGTTAAATAACAACTCTTCCAGAGCCAAGTGTAGTAAAGACAAGTAAAACGAAATTTTAAACTATAAAAACGTAAGGAAATAGGACCTGTGTTTTAATCAGATTGAGCTCTTACACATGCCTGAAGTCTCCTTGGCATGGACTGGCACAGATGTCTCACTACACGCTGCAGTATTGTTTGCCAATGATTTTGGAGTGCCTGTGCCAACTTTTCAACAGTTCGTGGTGGCACGGCTTGAGTTTGAACCCGTCGTCCCAGGTTCAGATCGGGAGACATAGCGGGCCAATCAATAACACGGACATGATGATTGTTCAGAAAGTCTCTTGTCAACCTGGCAGCGTGGGGTCGGGCGTTGTCATGCTGGAAAACCATCTGTCGACGGACGCCATGTTGAGCCAGCAATGGAAGCAACACCGGACGAAGGATGTCGTCACCATGATGTTGACCGTTGAGATTGCCTTGCACCGCCACCAACTGGGACCGGAAGTTGACGTTGATAGCGGCCCAAACCATGACGCCACCTCCCCCGAAGCGATCACTTTCCAGCTGACTGGAACCTGTTGTGCAGATGCTGTGGCCGGATGTGGCGATCTTGAGCAACGGTTGTTACAAGTGGCGCTCCAGGTCGGGATTGATCGGCTACTCTTCCAGTGGCATGGAAGCGTTGTCTGAGGCGAGCAATGGTCGATGGGTGGACATTAAAGTGTCTGGCGACAGCTACCTGTGAAACCCCCTGATCCAGCATGCCAATAGCTGTGTTCCTGTTTTCTTTTGTAAGGCGTGGTATTTTCCGAAGTGATGAATGTTGAAATCTTGATCTATATTTAAAGGGCCAGAGTGCAGGGAATGTACCTGCAAAACGTGTGACATGGGACTGCTTAAAATCGTGAAAAAGACAACTGATATTGGGTTCAAACCCAGAACTCCACAAAAAGAGACCCATCGAAAGTTTCACCTATGTGCTATCAGATAGGAAAGCCCAAGAAAACGTTTACCAGAAATATTTCACGAATTAGGTATTGTGTTTTTAATGGCTTTGAGTGTATGTTCGTTTACATTTTCGTTTTCTTATCCTCTAACATGTGGCTTCGCAATCCGACGTACGATAATAGCTAGATGGCGTTAATTTCCACTCCATAAACTTCTTGGTCAAGGCAAAGTTTACAATCGATTTTTGGCAGATGTACAAAATAAGCAGAATATTGCTTTTGAGCACATTCTACGAACTTTACACAATCAATAATATACCCAAACAGGGCTCACACCGTCGGTCGCCAAAGTTGCAATTTGCGATACAAATTTGAAAGTGGCAAATAAAATTTGGTTTTGGCGATAACTTTGGTGATAATGTTTGGCGGTATTGGCAATTCTTTTTGAAAATTGGCGGAAAAAAATCTTAAAATTCTAATTGTATTTATCCTTGATTAACTATTATTGAGTGTCAATCACATGGCGGGATAGCCTCCTATAAATTAATCAACTAGCTGATAATCCGGATCGCATCAATGAGTAATACTAATCAGTTGTCTTGGATTAATGATTAGTTGATTGATAATTGCCATATATACAGCCTATCTCAAGTCATTATTTAGTCCTAATGATTAATCCACGCAATGATTATTTGATGTTTCGTCTTTAAGAAAATGGTAATATATGTAATCAAAATGGCCGACAGTTTCTTTCGAAGAGAATTAAATATTTTGATAGTTGAATTCCGTTTACTCTGGCTTCATATACGACATGTAAAATATACAAGCATGCCTATCGGATATCATAATTTCAAATTACATAATCACCACTGGTTAACTTTAATTTACATAGTAATGCATTTGTATATATTATTTTATGGATATATTTGTATACGTTATAACGGCTGGGGACCTTGGTACTTGGGATATAGCGCGGGACAGTGGGGCTCTAGCACACTGGATAAGATCTTCTGTTCTTTTTCTTGCTCCCCGGGTCGGCCGTGTTGTCTATAGCGGTTTTTCTAGTACTGAACTCATCACCACGTGTTGAATAAATCAAACAACAACCAATGTAAACGATTAAAATATATTAAACTCGACAGAGTTAAACATAATGATTATAACAAATTGAATAGGGAAGTCGGTAGTTGTTGGGTGGCATTAATAAGTAATGATGAGTACGTAAAACTTTGTGGCAGACTCCATAATTCTTGGGAGTATATACTTTTATATATCTTGCGCGCTATTCTTCCATCTTGTTGTATAGATACGGATTGACTACAGAAACTACAGTAGGTAAACAATGGAGATAACTCCCAATTTCTAAAAAGGGAGATAATAAAATACGGATTAGCTTTGGAATGAAAATGAAATGAAATGAAATGGGGTTTTACGTCCTACTGTTTTGCTCCGAACTGGGCTAATGAAGACGGGCATACGCCATACCGTGTGCTATGTGGGAAATTTTGCCCGGACAGCGGCACTACGGCCTACTCTTATATCGAATTCCAACTGTCAAGGGATCTTTTACGTGCACGCCAATGTGTACACGGGACCTCGGTTTTTCGTCCCATCCGAACGACTAGACAGCTTTCCTTGTCAGCCCCTCCGTCCTGCATCACTGACAAGGGAGAACCACGCCGGAAATCTGGATGAACTTTCTCGGCCAATGCAGGGATCGAACACCCGACCTTCAGGCTAGCGAGCCAGCGTCTTACCCACTTAGCCACCGTGATCCCCAGCTTTGGAATGTGAACCACAATCCTTACATACGTGTCAAGAATAAAATTATATGTTGTTTTCCAAGTCTGTGTTGCATTAGTATAAATTTTCTTTATCCAAAAGATACTGCGAGATATCATCATTTCATTCAAATTTATCATATTTAATCCCCCCATATTCTTCATTTGACTAATTACATTTCGTTTAAGTTTATCTGGCCCATTCCATAAAAACGCAAATATCTTAATATTAAATCTTTTTATAACATACTCTGGCATTGTTAAAGCCGACGCTGGATACAATATTTTTGATATACAGAAAGTTTTAATTATTTGAATCTTGCCGGTTAATGTAAGTTTTCTCTTTCTCCAAGTATTTAATATATTTTCTATCTCAATCAATCTATTTTCATAGTTTAATTTCTCAGCCGTTTTTGTGTCTTTGGAGAATACTATACCTAAGATTTTTATTTTCAAATTTTGATATACAAAGCCATACTGATGTATTTCAGATGACAGATTAGGTATTCCACTATTTAGATCAATGGCTTCAGTTTTTATAACATTAATTTTTAATCCTGAGACTTAACTGAATTTTTTAAGTACTTCATATAGATGTCTAGCTGATTTATAATCTTTTAAAAAACATGTCACGTCATCAGCAAAAGCAATTAGTTTTAATGTTTCCTGACCAATGTCAATCCCTCTAATATTAAAATCATTTCTTATAAAATTACATAGGGTTTCAATTACAAGATTGAATAAGTTGGTGCTGCTCAGATCGCCCCGACGAACCCCCCTTTCTATGGGAAAATATGGCGTAGTAAAACCATTATTTATCACACAAGATTTGACATCATTATATAGGGTACGAATATATCTAATAAAATTACGTTTACATCCAAAGGAGGATAGAACTTTAAACAAAAACTTGTGGCTAATACTGTCAAAAGCTTTTTTAAAATCGATAGCTAAGAGAAAGCCCTTTATTTTCTTCAATTTTGCCAGATAAAAACAATCATCTATTATTCGTATATTTTCCTGTATATGGCGCCCTGGTATAAAAGCTGTTTGATTATGATGTATTAATGATTTTAAAAAGTGTTTTAATCTATTTGAAAGAGCTTTACTTATGATTTTAACATCTACATTAATCAATGTTATAGGTCGCGAGTTAGGTAGCAGAGATTTATCTTTTCCAGGTATTGGTATCAGTCTAATTATTGATTGTCTTTGTGACGGTGAAAGTATTCCTGTTTCAAAACCATAATTATATGAGTTTAAAACGTAGTTTTTAATTATGTCCCAATATGCTCGATAAAATTCCACTGTTAAGCCGTCGTTTCCAGGAGATTTATTATTTTTGAAAGATTTTATAGCCTCCTTACACTCACTTTCGTCTAGTTTGTATTCTAACATCTGACTTTGATATTCGTTTAGTTTTGGTAAGTTCTGGTCAATGTTTGTAAATTGATCATTTTTAATATTAAGATTAAATTTAAAGCTATTGTCACACGAAGAATACAATGCTTTATAGTAATCACGAATTTCACTTAATATATCATTACATTGCACTGAGAAATAGGTAACGGTTAAAACGTACGTTTGCCGCATTAAAAACTCGCAAAACGGTCAATACCTACGTATCTCGATAAAAAAATAAAATTCGGATTATAACTCCTCATTATGGCTTAAAATCTCTAGATAAGGTGTGTTAATTAACCAAGGGTGAAAGGCGAGTTAATTATCGCTAGGTGTGAACAACTCTGGGACGGTGCGTTTTCTGTACTGAGTATGTTAAAAACGAATGACACGGTGTGTATTGTTTAATTGGTGTGTTTTCTCGATAGTTGTTATAACTGCACCAAAAGGGTATAATCAAGGACCAACCGACTTTATCTGACGCGTGAGTGTTAAATGGAAACTTGGGAAGGAAAATTGCTTTTACCGTGCGATTTTTCATTCGCCGGTGTGTTTTTCGCAAATAGGACTTTGTATAAGGACATGTCTTTATATGTGGAAGTTGTACGGGGCTGTTTCTTCTATGCGTCTTTTGTATTTGTTGATGAACATAAGACGCAGTACGTGTTTTATAGTCACGCCACTTATAAAGTTGCATAATAAAATATAAATGTAAAAATCGACGACGTCAGTTAATCAATCTGCTCTGGCCAAGCTCAAAATTCCGCTCTAAATTTCCTTCGCGAATTTGAGTGAACTGCCGACCTCCGTGATTATTTTAAACCGCCATCCACGGCGAATTTTAAAAAGTCTGACTTTCACGCATGTACAGTCATCACATCCATAGCTGGTTTGAAATAGGTTTATGTAATTATCGTGCGATTCCACGGCAGTGATATCGTAGTCGAATATCAGCTAATACGGCATGCAAAAAAAGATTGTTAATTTAACACGTTAAACACGCAGATTTTACTGGCTTATATTGAAAATATAACAAATATCAAACATTGGCAGGCATTTATATAATAAAATAAACAGAATTATGGTTGTACCGATACATTACTTCATCAATATGTTCGACATTTTAATACTTGCATCGATCGACTATTTCAAACTCATTAAAATTACGAAATTTCAAAATTTACACACATAGATGCTGGTCTTACCGTGGGCGAAAGTTTTGTCCATTGAAATAGCCATTTCCATTCTGACAAATAAGTTACACAATGCATTTTAAATTGATAAATCACATCTGAAGTAATATATCTTCGGGTTTAAATCACAAATTAATTAAATGCCTTCATCTCCTGTTTTTAAGCACACATCGTCAGAAGTCACTGTCAACCTTGCTGAACACATGCACATTAACACGTTATCAGTCGGATAATACCTTGATGACATTTTCATTTCGCCACCAAAAAGTCTGAGTCAATGCATATTGTCAGTCAAGTTTCCAAATTACGTGAATTTACACGTGCTATCAATAGGAATCGATAATTGACTAAAATAGAAGCCCCTTTAACAACAAATTGCTACCATGCCGTAGTCTTGTAGACAATACTTATATTCTGTATTGTCAGTAAGTCAGGCCCGTAACTAAGGGGCAGGTGGGGCAAAGCCCCCCCCCCCCCCCCCCGCAAAAATTTGCCCCTTCCCCTTTGAAAACATTGTCCATAAAAAAGTAATATATCTTCGGGTTTAAATCACAAATTAATTAAATGCCTTCATCTCCTGTTTTTAAGCACACATCGTCAGAAGTCACTGTCAACCTTGCTGAACACATGCACATTAACACGTTATCAGTCGGATAATACCTTGATGACATTTTCATTTCGCCACCAAAAAGTCTGAGTCAATGCATATTGTCAGTCAAGTTTCCAAATTACGTGAATTTACACGTGCTATCAATAGGAATCGATAATTGACTAAAATAGAAGCCCCTTTAACAACAAATTGCTACCATGCCGTAGTCTTGTAGACAATACTTATATTCTGTATTGTCAGTAAGTCAGGCCCGTAACTAAGGGGCAGGTGGGGCAAAGCCCCCCCCCCCCCGCAAAAATTTGCCCCTTCCCCTTTGAAAACATTGTCCATAAAAACAATAGATATACATTGTCCGTTAATTTTACAGCACCCCTTGAGAACACTCCCCACCCCATCGTTTCTCTGAGCTAGTTACGTCCTTGTAGTAAGAAATCATTGGGACGCGACCAATCTGGATTTTCACACAGAATATGTGCCGTTGTCATGGCTAAATTACGAACGGGCTACGATGAATAGCACACCCCATCTCCTGCAATTTACATCATGTATTACCAGTAGGTTACAACGGATTCTATTAATTTTATTTACGATAAAACTCAGGCTTTAAAAATTGTGGATATGAGAGATAATTAAATTTTTGAATCGGTATAGACTTGAAGGTTGGCGCATGCAGCGTGTGAAAAGTATACTTAATCATCATATTCGCAGTTGACATACTCCTGTCAATAAAATCATTCCTTAACCGGTGGTGATAATTTTTGTAAATTGGCACAAAAATCACCCCTTATAGCGCACCATGCCCCTTTAACTAATACACGCTTTTTTGTTAGGCAATTTCCTTTGTACTCTTTTGATGTGGACTCTTTGATATAATTGTCGCATCGGTTACTATTAATCTAAGTTCTGTCCTGACAAGATTCCATTCATAAGATCTGGTTGTTGGGTGTTTTATTGAAAGCTTCTTCGATATGTTAACTGGAAAAATGAAATTTAATGATTTGTTTTTGTGATAATTATCGGAAAGAAACTGAACCGGGTTATTCTGGGGATATTTATCGTCTATTGTATAAATACGGTAAGCAGTTTGTGTGTTGCATTTATAAGTTAAAGTATAAAAAATATATATTTAAAGGGACGAAGGGGCTATTTAAGACATGATATTTTAAAACCTTATACCAGTAACGGAATCGATTTGACATGTTGATCTGTTTTGCAATGTGGGGAATGGGGAATCTGTTGGATCAGCTAGCAATTTTCCAATAGACATTCTCTGAAAATGAAATTAATATTGATTTTCAAAAATATGTTGGTTTCTCTTTTATAACTTTAAAACTCCATGTTAATATATTATGGTAAAATCATATGTTGGCTAATCTTATAATCGGCTCATAATCTCGGGTAATAAACATATCAGTGTTAAACTTTATAAACAGACCAATACACAATCAGATGAGTCAACATTTGGTAGAGTTTATAACACTGACGTGTTAATTAACCAATTAAGATTATGAGCCGACAAGATTAGTCTCTCAGCTATTAATTAGCTTTCATAATCAATAATGGTATTATTGAAAATATCAAAAATGTGAATAAATTTATGACGATTATTGTCTTATTTTGATTTGGTTATTTGTGATTATTTGTAATAAAGAAAATAACTCTTATTGCAGTAGTCTGTACTGACATGCCATGATATATACTTGGAATCAATTAATCATTTGACTTGTTTGAATTATTATTATTTCAGAAAATTTATTATTGTGCACATTATGTGGGTCCTGACTATTTCTAAGGACATTTCATTATCCGGCGAACTGTTAAACCGGATGGCAAAATAAACACCATTATGCAATACATCTTTTAATAATCCCTCTGTCTCTTTCGGCTACGATGTGTTCCTCGACAGTTCGACGATTATATTCTTCACTTCTATCACAACGCGTACACCAACACTGATATCGAACCGACATCGTAAAGAAAATTAGTTTAATTATAGAAGAGTGTGTCTCAAATAACTTAATGTAGCGCCCGCTTCCACAATGAAGTGATTTGACGAAATTACGTGGGATTTATATAATATATGAAATTTCATGTCCTCCCACCAATACTCAACTATGTACTTTAATCTGACCGCTATGGAAACCATCTATATGTGACGATTGTTAAATAAGTTTTGCTAGGTCTAATTAATTATTAATGAAACACTGTTCAAACCCTCACGGTATAGGAAACCATCTATGTGATGATTGTTAAATACGCTGGCTATATAACAATTATTATTGAACAGCTAACATTTTTTTGTTTATAATATAAATATAATTGCAAAATGGTTATCTATTAAAAGTTGCAACGAAACAAGTACGGGTTACGTACATTGTACTAATTTCAACACGCAAAACAATAAACTGGCTATGAGCTACGGGTTGCGCGGTACTCATTTCAACACAAAAAACAATAAACCGGCAATGAGTTATCGTTTACGTGGTACTAATTTCAACCCGCAAAACAATAAATTGTCAGAACAAAAGAATATATATAGACATACGGTAAATTTAGCTTATCGCTATATACCCGGATATATTCAAATTGGGGCCTGACTGCTGGATACTTATAAATGACGACATTGTTTTCACCTTTTTACGACAGATTAGGGTCCATATTTATATTTTATTATGCAACTTTATAAGTGGCGTGACTATAAAACACGTACTGCGTCTTATGTTCATCAACAAATACAAAAGACGCATAGAAGAACAGCCCCGTACAACTTCCACATATAAAGACCTGTCTTTATACAAAGTCCTATTTGCGAAAAACACACCGGCGAATGAAAAATCGCACGGTAAAAACAATTTTCCTTCCCAAGTTTCCATTTAACACTCACGCGTCAGATAAAGTCGGCTGGTCCTTGATTATACCCTTTTGTTGCAGTTATAACAACTATCGAGAAAACACACCAATTAAACAATACACACCGTGTCATTCGTTTTTAACCCGTCGGTTAATTAACATACTCAGTACAGAAAACGCACCGTCCCAGAGTTGTTCACACCTAGCGATAATTAACTCGCCTTTCAGTCCATTTTTCACCCTTGTTAATTAACACACCTTATCTAGAGATTTTAAGCCATAATGAGGAGTTATAATCCGAATTTTATTTTTTTATCGAGATACGTAGGTATTGACCGTTTTGCGAGTTTTTAATGCGGCAAACGTACGTTTTAACCTTTACCTATTTCTCAGTGTTGGCTAACTTCCACGTCATTAGACCGGGTTATTCTATTCAAAGTTGTATTTTGTTTCCTGGACTTTTCTAAATTTAAGAAAAATTTTGAGCTCTTTTCACCCTGTTCGTACCATTGAATTTTAGATCTCAATATGTCCCCCTTTGCTTCATCTTCGTAAATTTGATCTAGTCTGTTTAACAAAATTTGATATTCTTTTTCAACAGTTTCTATTTCATTATTACCGGTAGCAATCAATTTTAATTTTTCATCCTCTAGCCTTTCTAACTTATCTAATAGGTACTTTTTTAACCCAATTTTAACATGTTTCTTTTTTTTTGCAATACTTAATAGTACTATGTTTAATTGTAAATTTTAAATAATCCCAAAGACCCCCTCCCCCCCCCCCTCGCCCCCCTGTCCAGTGGATTATGGAACTCGTGAGCCCAAGTTTCTATAGATTGTTAATATATTTATAAAAGTTCTTATCTAAAACCAGACTATTATTGAAGATCCATAAGCCTGGGCCTCGTTTAGTTTCAAAAAAGTTCAGACCTATGTAAATAGCCGAATGGTTGCTTATTGTATTAACTAATATTTTACAGTCTTTAACATAATCCTGTACAGTTTCTGTTATAAGCCAGAAGTCAATCCTGCTTTGAATTAAGGGTTTTCGTTGCTTCCATGTATATTTCTTTACATTATTATGTTTAATTCGGAAAATATCTATAAGGTTAAATTTTTGAATGATAATGTTTATTGCCTGTCTGCCGTTTTTCTTAACTTTATCCTGTACGATCCATATTTACATCCATTACGTTATTAAAATCTCTCCCCACGACAAATGGGATAGAATCATATTCTTCTTCAAGATTTTGCATCAATTCACAGAGACTGGTAAAATATTTATATTGGTCGATGTCAGAGATAGGGCTATACGTATTTAGAAGTATATAATTTTCATTTTGTATATTAATTACAACAGCAGTATAATATCCGTTTTTATCTATTATTTTTGATAATATGTTCTCATCACACGAGTTTCGAAAGAGTATAGCTGTGCCAGCTGAATTACTTCTACAGTGAGAATAGATTATAGATCCCCCCCCATTCCTGCTGCCATCTAATTTCGTCGGTTTTAATACTGTGTGTCTCCTGTAAGAAGAATATGTCTGATTTTTGCTCATTCAACCAAAGAAATAGCTTAGTGCGTTTACCTTTTTGTCACATACCCCTAGCATTCAATGAAGTTTTTTTGTCAGATTAGCCATTTTATACTAAAGATATGAAAACGTTCCCTGATACAAGTATACTTAAATATATAGAGATTATAACATAATATATGCTTATTAACTAGAGTACTTAAAATTAAAACACTATCTATAAAAAAAACGATGCTAACAAATAAATTCATTAAAAATGTTTTTAGATAAATTACAAGATACAAATTATGTGATGATATCATGCAAGTCTTTCTTCTGAACTGCATGAGGTTGCCTAAGATTTTGGGGTTTTGGTGTTTCCCTATAATCTTATCTGTCTGGCACGATTTATAAATGGGCGTTGTTTTTTTTTTTTGAAAAAAGAAGCTCCAAATTTGAATTTATCATTTACTATTGTAATTTATAACACTATAGAACTATCACTTTAATTAATATAAAATTGATCCACTGTTGTAATGTATACTAATACACGGTGACTATCACTTTATCTGTATGTAATATTCATCCTCTAATCTTATAACTTAGATTATCCAAAAGGGACTATCACTTTAATATGTAGTAATATTCATTCTATATTATTGTAACACACAGTGACTATCACTTTAACTGCATGTAATATTCGTCCTATAAAGTTGTTAATTATAATATAGCATAGGGACTATCACTTTAAATTGCTTAAAATATTTATCCTATAAATTTATAACTTATAATATCTCATGTCTACTATTTTAAATATGTACAGTATTCACACTATAACGTTTAATGATAATATATAAGGAATATCCTTTTAATAGTATGTATTATTCATCCTTTAAAGTTGTGAGTTATAATAGCACACAGTAATTATCACTTTAATAGTATATAACATTCATCCTATCAAGTTGTAAATTACCATTTAGCTTAGGGGCTATCACTTTAATAGTACATTGTATATATTCATCCTATCAAGTTGTAAATTACCATATAGCTTAGGGACTATTACTTTAAAAGTATATAATATTCATCCTAACAAGTTGTAAATTACCATATAGCTTAGGGACTATTACTTTAATAGTATATAATATTCATCCTATAAAGTTGTAAATTACCATATAGCTTAGGGACTATTACTTTAGTAGCATATAATATTCATCCTATAAAGTTGTAAATTATCATATAGTATAGGGGCTATCACTTTAAATGTATGTAATATATATCCTATAAAGTTGTTAATTATCATATAGCTTAGGGCCTATCACTTTAAATGTATGTAATATTTATCCTATACAGTTACACACTGTCATACATATAGCACATATAATAGTATATAATATTCATCCTATAAAGTTGTAAATTACCATATAGCTTAGGGACTATTACTTTAGAAGCATATAATATTCATCCTATAAAGTTGTAAATTATCATATAGCATAGGGGCTATCACTTTAAATGTATGTAATATATATCCTATAAAGTTGTTAATTATCATATAGCTTAGGGCCTATCACTTTAAATGTATGTAATATTCATCCTATACAGTTACACACTGTCATACATATGTATAGCACAAGGACTATCATTTTAAGTGATTGCAATGTTCATACTTTAAAATTCTAACCGTCATAAAAAATTATAGTAGAATATAGAGACTAGTATTTTAAATGTATATAAATATAGTAATATAGAATAATCATCATAAAAAGTTAGATCTTATAATATGTACTATTCATAGTTAAAGTTGCAGCTAATAATATCCCAAAGAGATTATCCACTTTAGTTGTATATGTAATATTCACCAATAAAGTTGTAGATTGTAATATTGCACAAGGAGTATTGCTTTAGTGGTATATAATATTCAGCTAACTATCATTTGACTAGAAGACACTATTCATTATAAAAAAAAAATGTAACTAATGTTATCCTATAAGAGCTATCACTATTTGTATGTAAATTATATACTATCCCTATAATTCGACAATACATTTATAATTTATAATAATGCATGGGAATCATCACTTGAACTGTGTGTAGTATTCATATTATATTTTTGTAAGATGTGATATCAAAGTAACGATCACTTTAATTTTATGTATTGTTCATACTATAGAGATTTTCATTTTAATTGTATGTAGCATTCTTAATATAAAGTTTCTAATATTCAATATACATGTGTAATTGGTTAATTAAGGTTTACTCATAATATCTCTCAGAGACAGTAGCTACTTGTAATATTTTCATTATATTCTTTTTTGACATCTTATATTTAAGGAGTTGAAGATGGTAGATAAGGGGGTGGGGCATTTTCTAAAGCAGTTCTGGCTTAATATTGTTGGAAAAGTGTAAAAACAAGAATCAGATTTATTTTCCCATATAAATTGCTAGATTATCTGGTTTGAAATTCTTCTACTGGAGCTGTCAATACCTTTTCACTAAGGTTGTCGAATAAGTCTATACGCACTTTCTTTTTTCCTGCTGCTTTCGTGTACACGGCACCGTTAAAATACCACACTTTATCAACGTGACTGTTTTCTCGGGCTCTGTTCATGAGACCAAGGTTATTCTTTGTTATGTCGTCTGCTAATTTTAGTTGTTTTTCTAACAAAAACTTTCTGTGTTTCATAATGTTTGATTTTCATTCTGTGTTACGCATTTTCACAAGCACTGGGTTTGGTTTATCAGGGTATCTTGTAGGGAGACTGTGAATAGCGATAATCTCTTTACTGGCTACATCTATGTCAGTTAATCTTTTTGTATCAATGAATGTGTTTTGCAGTTCTTGTGATTGTTGGTTTGGCAGTCTGAAAATTCTGATATTCATTTTCCTGGAATATTGTTCATTATAATTTGCCATCACTAGCCTTTCTATGTCCAATTTAGTTATTAGATCATCTATTTTAGTCTGCATTTCCTTTTTTTCAGCATGCAATTGTTCATTTTGGCCCAAAACTGCGTCATATTGCTCACGTATAACATCAGTAGCATCATTTACTAGCTTTTTTATTTCTATTTTCATCTCCTTCCTTAGTGGTTCAAGGACACAGTCACTTATCTCATTTATAATAATCTTCATATCATCCTTTTTAATCATTTGGCTTATCTCGTGTTTTATTGAGTCTAAAATTAAATATATACCTGTTATATCGCCATTAGCTTCTTCACCATCAGTAATTTCCGACATTTCTCCCTTGCCAGAGCTTCGTGTAAATCTCGGCGTCCCTGGATTCTTTTCTTTTCCTCTAGAACTCATTTTGATCTCAAATTGCTTATTTCTATCTAGCAGGTTACAACATACACCAACAATGAATATCGCTGTTGTTGGTAAAGTACAGTTCAGTTTTCACAGTGGTTAACTGTGTTCACCTATTTTAGATAGCCTCTTATACAGTTGATATTATTATGTTCAAAACACAGGATATAACAATATTTTCCCACTAAAACTATTTACTTAATGTTCAGAATGCCCTTATTAAATCTTCATAACATTTTCATTTTATTCTCTTCTAATTTTCATCTTAAAAATCTACTTGAAACACAGACCTCTTTTACACCTACAGCTTAGGCGGCCATCTTGATAGGGGGATCACATTTTTCGCTTGCCGTCCATGTAGAGGTCACAAATTTTATCCAATTTAAAAAAACATGTGAATATATCACCATTACACAATAAGATCTTGGTTCCTTTTGATAATCGCGTATATCTGAACGTAACTTCCTGGATTATGGCTCCTGATTGTTCGAAAAATTGCATTTTTAGCTTGCGGATTCTCTAGAGGTCACAATTTTTAAAAACCGTTTAAATATTTCACCATTCCACCATAATGAAGGTTGAATTCATATTACGGGAAAATCGAAATATAACTGCCAGACAAATTGGCCGCAGTCTACGGGTCACAATTTTTATCCGATTTCAATGAAACTTGAAATATAGGTTTATCACCCTAAGATCTCGGTTCCTTTCGATATTGGCATGTATCGGACTGTAACTTCATGGATTATGGCCCCTGATTGTACGAAAAATCACGTTTTTAACTTGTGAACACTGTAGAGGTCACAATTTTTATCCAATTTGGTTTAAACTTGAAATGTATGTTTATAACCCAAAGATCTCGGTTCCTTTCGATATTCGCGCATATCAGAACGTAATCACTTGCTTCAATCTCATCTATACAAACGTTTGACTTTTCCACTTTGTACACTAAAATTCCCCATAGTAAATTAAAAGCTCGGTTAAAAGACATTATTCACAGTGTCTTTTCAACTAAATCAGGAAATGTTAGATATCAATATTTAGTTGTTAATTACAATTCCACATATTTTGTCAAGAACCATAGTGATTCCAAAAATAAATTCACCGCCAACAAGATAATTCAGATGTTGGATTTTTTAATTGATAATATCTTTGTTGAATTGGGAGGGGAAATTTATCAGCTAGTTGTAGGTATCCCCATGGGCACCAACTGTGCACCTTTGCTTGCTGATTTGTTTCTCTATTCCTACGAAGCCGATTACATACAGGCACTTGTAAAATCAAATAAACGATTAGTCAAGCATTTTAATTTCACTTATCGATATATCGATGATGTTCTATCACTGAATAATCCAAAATTTAGTGATTATGTAGAATTCATATATCCTGATGAGCTCGAAATTAAAAACACTACTGACGGTGACAATTACGCTTCCTACTTGGATTTGCGTCTCGATTTTGACAATTGCCATAAACTTAGTGTTAAATTGTACGATAAACGTGATGACTTTTACTTTCCAGTTGTTAACTTTCCATTTATTAGTAGTAACATTCCAATATCACCAGCTTATGGAGTGTTTGTGTCTCAACTAATTCGTTACGCGAGAGCTTGTTCATTTTATTCTGATTTTTTAAGTAGATCGAGGCATTTGTCATCTAAGCTTCAACTACAGGGATACTTGCTAACTAAACTTATTAAAACCTTTAAAAAGTTTTATGGCCGTCATATTGACTTGATTGGTAAATATAACATGTCTCTCTCGGCTATTATTCTAGATATATTTAATTGACGGGTATACTATCTCCCTGATAATGTCTGTCTACTACATCGTTAACACTGTTCATCACGTGCATTTTGCATACCGATAGTTCATTGGCCAATCATGCTATTTTACCGAGATTTCGCCTAATAGTTTTGATGCAGCTATGGCGGGTGTGGCGCCAGGTAGGGTAAGCTTACTCTTTCGGACACCTGTTACCACTGTTTGTCGTGTATTTTGTACACGGTGAACAGTCCATATGCTGATTACACTATTTTGCCTTATTACACTATTTTGCCTATACGTTTTTTTTTTGTTTTTTGTTTTTTTTAGGACTTCGAATTTTGTCTAATGGTTTGGATTGTTCGTACTTGGTTTTATTTTATTTTTATTCCTGAATTATGGCCACTGATTGTACGAAAAATCACTTTTTTAGCTTGTGGACCCTATAGAGGTCATAATTTTTATCCGATTTGAAAAATCGTTTTATTATATCACTGTTACACCCTAAAGATGACTGAGTTCGAATTTCGTGAAAATCGGCCCAAAACTGACAGACAAAATGTCCGCCCTTCGTTCTCAAATAGCGTAAAAATATGGTATATCAAGGTTGTGGACCCAATAGAGGTCACAATTTTTATCCGATTTTGTTGAAACTTAAATTGTAAGTTTATAACCCAAAGATCTCAGTTCCTTTCGATATTCGCGCATATCGGACTGTAACTTCTTGAATTATGGCCCCTGATTGTAGGAAAAATAGCGTTTTTAGCTTATGGACCCTATAGAGGTCATAATTTTTATCCGATTTTAAAAACTGTATTATTATATCACCGTTACACCATAAGGACGGCTGAGTTCAAATTTCGTGAAAATCAGCCCAAAAATGACAGACAAAATGGCCGCCCCTCGTTCTCAAATAGTGTAAAAATATGGTATATCAAGGTTGTGGACCCTATAGAGGTCACAATTTTTATCCGATTTTGTTGAAACGTGAATTGTAAGTTAATAACCCAAAGATCTCGATTCCTTTTGATATTTGCATATTGAATTGTAATTTCCTGAATTATGGCCCTTGATTGTAAGAAAAATCACTTTTTTTTTAGCTTGTTCTCTATTCATCTCTCGAAAATGTGGGAGTATCCTGCCTGGCAGCCGCTGGTTTGTTTACCTAACTGCGATGCGATACCGCAGGTCACAATTTTTATCCGATTTGACGAAACTTGAAATATAGGTCTACTCCCAAAGATCTCGGTTCCTTTCGATATTGGCATTTATCGGACCATATCCGAACGTACTTTAATTATGGCCCCTGATTGGTCGAAAAATCACATTTTTAGCTTCTGGACCCTCTAGAGGTCACAATTTTTATCCGATTTTGATGAAACTTAAAACATATCTTGATATTCCAAAAATCTCAGTTCTTTTTGATATTTGCGCATTTCAGACCATAACTTTCTGGATTATGGCCCCTGATTATACAAAAAATTGTTTTTTGTTTTTAGCTTGTTCTCTATCCATCTCTTGCAAAATGTGAGCGTATCCTGCCTGGCAGCCGCTGGTTCTTAATAATGTTCTAGTTTCCTTTTCTGACTATGTTTATAGAGTGTCGTGGTTAATAAAATACTTTATAACAATTGTCAGTGAGTCGGCACCTCATGATCAAGGCTATCCATGTTTGGCAGCAATGTTTTGGGCCGCAGGAATTTAAAGATGTCATCTTTCCATGATTTATTGAAAATGACAAGTGCATTAAGAAGTATGTACTTTGGTGAAATGTACTTTGGTCAGAATTATTATCCGATTTAAATACATCACCATTCCACCATACTGAAGGTTGAATTAGTATTTCGGGAAAATCGAAATGAAACTGCCTGGCAAAATGATCGCTCTTTGTACGCAACTTGTTTAGAAGTGTGTAATACGAAGCTTGTGGATCCTCTTGAGGTCACAATTTTTATCTGATTTTGTTGAAACTCAAAGCATATCTTTATATACCAAAGATCTCTGTCCCTTTTGATATTTGCACATTTCAGGCCATAACTTTCTGGATTATTGCCCCTGATTGTACAAAAAATCATGTTTGTTTTTAGCTTGTTCTCTATCCATCTCTTGTAAAATGTGGGCGTATCCTGCCTGGCAGCCGCTGGTTGATAACGCACAAAAATTTTGCAAAATAAATTCATATTTCATGTTTTTTTATTCAGGGTATTGTGAATTCACATGTCTATACCACTTTGTCAGCATGGGGTACACAAAAAATTATATATTGGACTTAAAAATGAAATATTAGTAAGGCTTATGATAATTATTTATTAATTAAATATTCCCTTTTGGCTACCTTAAAAATCGAAATAGCTGAATTGGCTGTAGAAAAAACATTCCAGTAGCTCACACCATGCGCTCTAAAGAAAACACACTGACCTGGATAATTTTTAGTTGTACTGACTGTTATCTCCCTTGAAAACTTTCCTGCATGTCCAGACTGCAATTGTCAGAACTGTGGATACTTGCATTTAGAGCGACAGATTACAATGTGTAAAAACTAAATGAATTCTGCTTCACAATTATAAAATCATAATATAATTCCCTATTTCATTAGAATGATACGTTATCACGTTAGTCGTCAATTACGTTAATACGGACGGAATTGCACTCCATGACATCGAGTGCATTACACGTTATTGATTTGATGTGGCCGAAATAGCCACTGGTCAATCAAGACTAAAACGTCATGTTTACGCGAAAGTGCGGGACATTTGATTGGTATTTTATTTTGATGACTATAATTACAATAGGCCTACATGATGTGGAGATACCTGGCCTGTGCCCCACCCCCAGCCAAAAAAGTAAAACAGACAGACGTGGAAAAAACGGAAAAAAAAAATGTTAACGATCAACAAAGAAGGAAACCCCGATCATTCAACCGTTTATGGATTACAGGGTTTCTGTGGCTGGTTTATGAACGGTTGATGAATGCTGATTATAATGATGATACCCTTTCTGAAATAAATAATGGAAAAATAATTTGTACACCATGCCGAAAATCATATGGTAAACTCCAAAATACAGTATATATAGGTCTACCTGGCAGTCGCTCAAATTTTGCAAAACTTTCAGGGGGGGGCATTTGTTTGCGGCTCAGATAATTTTAAACACTCTACTCTTGTCGCCCATGCCCGCTCTGAGGGACACTTAGAGGCTGTCGATCATGTTCAAAACAGAGAAAAACCTGTTGGAGAAAGCTCTGTTAAGAAAATAAAAATAAAGCTGAACACTAGTGTCATTAACCGACTACGAATTTTATTCAGAAATGCCCATGCCATAGCTGTAAATAACCATCCGTTTTCCGATTTTGTATGGATGACCACTTTGGACAGCATCAAGGGTATTGATGTAGATGAAACATAACGAAATGGTATGTCCTGTAAAGAATTTATTAATGCCATACTGTTGAAATAAATAAAATCAAAACAGAATTTGAAAATAGAAAATTCTTAACCATAATTCCTGGCGAGTCTACTGACATTTCTGTCATTGAAAACGAGTTGGTCTATGTTCATTCGGCTTGCAAAGGGATTGGAAAAACCTTTTTTTATATCTTTTCAACAACTAGAAAAGGCAGATTCGGACAGCATCCACACAGCACTAACTAAAGCTATGATGACCGTATTAGCGAAAGTTGTGGCTCTCGCGACTGACGGAGCAAGTGTCAATACAGGAGAAATAAATGGTCTTATTAGCAAATTGTGCCAATATCTATCAGCATGCATCGTGATGGTAAAATGTCTAGCACATCGTCTGGAGTTATCATATAAGGAGTCTCTTAGATCTCTTCTTTTATGGAATTATTATCAGGTTTATAATATATAACATATACAAAAAAAGTCCACTTCAACGAAGTAACCTGAAAAAATCATTCGACATTTTAAAATTGCCACCAGTTATGCCTGTTCGAATAGGAGGAACTTGATGGGTAACACGCACACTGACAGCTATTAAAAAAACTTTGGCAAGGGTACCCAGCTTACGTATTGCATCTCGACCAGGTAGCTATTTTGTACCAATATAGCCATGAAGCGTATTCATCGGGATTTGCTATTATCTTTCGCGATGCCGATAACAGTATTCAGTAGTGACGAGTATTATAAACCTGCCAAAAAAAAAACCACTATTAAGACACAGTTATACGTGCGCTCACGTGCTACGTAAACAAAAGGGACTGTGAGTCCTGCGAACAATCTTCGTGCTTGCTTTGGCTTTAACGTAAAATAAAAATATTGTAATGCATTAATAACGGTGTTTGTAAATGTCATAGTTTTATAAGGTCACGATTCACGAAGGCATCATAGTACCGGTTTGGTGTTTATTTTACAAATAACGTTTTTTGTTTTTTTGTTATATGTATTCATTCGTAAAGTGAAGACTTGTGAACACGCGTTTGCAATTTTTTGGCGTGAAAAACACGTCAAATTCCGATCAATACGCCATGGCTTGTACTGCTGTATTCTAGTTGTATTAAATTATAAAAGTAGTTGAAAATGTTTCTAACGATGAGTTTTGATAAATATACACGCCGTGTATATTACACGGTACAACATAATTATAAACATTAATAATTGAATTGAAAAATTAATAAGTTTATACAATAAATAACAGAATAATAGAGATATAATAACATTTTTTAAATTTAACAGCAAAATAGTTTTTAAATATTCAAATACATTAAATTTATAAATTGTTCTATAAATTACAGAATTCATCAGATGCGACTTTAAGTATTTCTGCCAAGCCAAAGGGGCTACTAAAGCTTCTCAGATCAAAACAAGTAATATATCATGGTTTATTTCTTCAAGAGTTCAAGATGTTTTAACTCCTCTATCTAAGTTATCCTTGATGCTGCAAAAAGAGGACTGTTATATATATGATTTTTGAAATATTAAAATCCACCATGACGGCTTTAACAAAACTTCAGAACAGGTATAGTAGTACTAGTATAACAACCTAGAAAATTATATAAAAAACATAATAATTATATAATATTAATTAATGCTTAGAAACTATTTGCAAAGTAAAATTTTACAGAAATAAAAAAAATTGCATGTCGAGTGTGACATGACATAAGTGAAGTATCCGCCAATGGAAATTAATTGAAACTGTTAAAATGATGGTTTAAATTATGTTGAAAATATTTTGTCTTTTAAAATTAGTCCTAGTATATGTGTTTATCTGCACACATGGATTCAGATGAATATTTCGGAGAGGGACGTACCGGGAAGTTTTTATATCCTGAAGAGATCGTTCAACATCTTTTTGTTTTCCTTGGAGAGGAGATTTAGCGACATTGTTGAGTCTACAACACTCAAGTGTACAAAACTTGCAGATATTGCATCATGGCCACCGCATTCACCCGGGGGTTGGTTATAATTTAACAAGAGTTAACTTCTTCTTTAGAGAGTTTTATTTAATTTTTTTTATAATTATATTAAATACACAGTTTTTTTCAGGTTGATGTTATGAGGTTACCATTTTTACTTTTTAATTTGTTTCAATAATTATTTAGTTTATATTTGAAGTTTGAATAAAGCCTATCATGTTCCTATTATTATGGTAATTGTAATATCGCATGATATAAAATATATTTCAAAATCAGAATTATTGTATGTAGTTGAAATCAATAAAACTTTTATATAAAGGTTCCTTTTCTAACTTTCCACACTTTAATTTTCGAATAATTTTATGATGTCAATGTTTTTTTTAAAGACTTTGGTAATGAAGCAATTGCTACTTTAACTGGGCATTTCAAAGATGTCCTTTTAAAACAAGGAGTAGATGTGGGGCAAATTGGTTTTGAGCGGGATATGGCCAAACAAGTCATTTACGATAAGTGGGTAACACTCACTTTTCTAAATAACAAAATCATAATGTAGTCCTAATTTTAAAAAAAATAAATGAATAATATGATTGTATTTTATCAGTCTTTTCCATTTTGTTTCAGTGATGAGGTATATCAACTATCCTGGACACAAATTAACTTAAAATATAAAGAAAAGATACCTAATTTCCTGGACCTGGTAGACCTGATATTGAGTCTACCAGCAAGCTCTGCAGAGCGCGAGCGCAGTTTGAGCTTTATGAAATTAATTAAATCCGATATTCGCAACCGTCTAAGTCTACGAAGTCTAAACGACGTATTTACTATTAAATTCTATTCAAATTCAATTTCATCGTTTGATCCTGATCCTGCCATTAATTTTTGGACAGGACCAGGTAGCAGGCGACCTTATTTCAACCAGCCAAAGGGGGCTGTTTTGCGTGATATGAACATAGACTTTGTACACATGTCGTCCGACGAGGACACTGTAACAAATGATGAATATTAATATATATTATTATTATTATTACAGCATATTTATAGTGCGCCCTTTCATATAACAAAGTGACAATGTAATCATAAATAAACAGCAAGATTATGGACATGTTCACAATTGTATTCAGAGTCAGATAAAAGCCTGATTAAATAAATGTGTTTTCAGTTGTTTTTTTAAAAGAATATACAGATGTACCTGCAGTAAGTAAATGGATCAAAAATGTCTGTGTTGTTAACACTTTTTTGACGAGTGCGAATCAGTTCGCACCCGTCATTTGGCGTTAGCGAATCAACGGCATTAGCAAACAAAAGTGCCAGATCAATCAACTGATTTCTATTGTTTTTATACGCCCACATTTTCATGTGGACGTATATTGTTGTCGCCCCTGTCCGTCCGTCTGTCCACAATTGTTTGTGAACAGTCTACAGGTCACAATTTATATCCGATTTCAATGAAACTTGAAATATAGGTTTATCACCCTAAGATCTCGTTCCTTTCGAAATTGGCATGTATCGGACTGTAACTTCATGGATTATTGCCCCTGATTGTACGAAAAATCACGTTTTTAGCTTGTGAACACTGTAGAGGTCACAACTTTTATCCTATTTGGTTTAAACTTGAAATGTATGTTTATAACCCAAAGATCTCGGTTCCTTTCGATATTCGCGCATATTGGAGCGTAACTTCCTGAATTATGGCCCCTGATTGTACGAAAAATCCCATTTTTAGCTTGTGGACCCTATAGAGGTCATAATTTTTATCCAATTTGAAAAACAGTTTTATTGTCCCCCGCCTTTCGAAGAAAGCAGGGGACTATTAAAATGGGTTCGTCCGTCTGTCTGTCTGTCCATCTGTCTGTCCGTCACACTTTTTGGGACACAATAACTCTCTTCCTAATTGAGCTAGAATGTTCAAACTTGGTGTATGTGTTTATTAGGTCAATGCCTGGATGGAGTTCGAAGATGAGCATTTTCCGCTTAGGGTAAGCAGAGATAAGCAATTTGATTGGTTGATGCTTTGGGACACGATAACTCTCTTCCTAATTGGGCTAGAATGTTCAAACTTGGTGTATGTGTTGATTAGGTCAATACCTTGATGGAGTTCGAAGATGAGCATTTTCCGCTTAGGGTAAGCAGAGATAAGCAATTTGATTGGTTGATGCTTTGGGACACGATAACTTTTAATTGAGCTAGAATGTTCAAACTTGGTGTATGTGTTTATTAGGTCAATGCCTTGATGGAGTTCGAAGATGAGCATTTTCCGCTTAGGGTAAGCAGAGATAAGCAATTTGATTGGTTGATACTTTGGGGCACGATAGCTCTCTTCCTAATTGAGCTAGAATGTTCAAACTTGGTGTATGTGTTGATTAGGTCAATGCCTTGATGGAGTTCGAAGATGAGCATTTTCCGCTTAGGGTAAGCAGAGATAAGCAATTTGATTGGTTGATGCTTTGGGACACGATAACTTTAGTTCTAATTAAGTGAGATTGATGAAACTTGGTGTATAGTTTCATTACAGTAATACCTTGACTAAGTTTGATAATGAGCATTTTCTGCTCAGGGTAAGCAGAGCGATACGCAAATTTGATTGGTCGAGACTTTGGAAAACAATAACTCTCCTACTTTGATTGTCCCCCGCCTTTTCGAAGAAAGCAGGGAACTATTAAAATGGGTTCGTCCGTCTGTCTGTTTGTCTGTCTGTCCGTTCCGCTTATGGTAAGCAGAGATAAACAATTTGATTGGTTGATCTTCGAATAGAATGCCGATAAACCATGAAACAAAATATTCTATGTCATAGTATTTGGTTTTGTGCATAAACAGCTTTATACCGAAGACAACATATTAAAAATAGTAAGTCTACTAAGTGATGACGTCGAGTGAATAATAAAATAAATTAAGCGTCACAAATAGAGCGCGTGCTTTCGCCTTAAAACGGTGTCGTCTGCTAGAAAGACAAAACGTGATTTATCATCACCCAGTTGTGCAAACGAAACGTCTTTATACAAACTTTTCCTTTTTATAAGCTCGTTTATATAGTTTATGCTTTAGTTCTTGAAGACGCTTTCCAATGTATTACCCCTGTAATTCCTCCTCTTTTATCTGTACAATATTTTCGAAAAAAATGAAACGAAATCCACTTATGTATACATTTAGGTTACATTATAGCCTACATGTCCCGACTCAACTTGCCACATTACATGTCATAATATTATAACCAGGTATTGATAAAAGCATCAATTGAGCAATTCCAATACAATCCAATACAATGAATATAGGCAAGGTAAATAAACAAATAAATGGAAAAAACAAATTGAAAAAGAAACTATTATAAATTAATTAAATATGTAGTATGCAATAATGAATTGACATTTAATTTAATGACAGAAAGAAAACAGTGAACTTTGCACAACTTGCAGCAAGATGGAAAATAGACCCGTTGATGCAACCAAACTCTAGATCTGTAGGCATAGAGCATGTTTTCCCCTTAATATGCTATAATTATTCCATCAAAAACATTGTATGCTTAGACTATAAGTAAAGATATACTGTTTGATTGTTCAATACTTTGTAAAAGATAATTTGTGATAAATTTATATGTGTCCTCTAATTATTTTCCTATTTCGGCGGGGGACATCAGCCTCACTGTTGGCTTGTTATATCACCGTTACACCCTAAGGATGACTGAGTTCGAATTTCGTGAATATCGGTCCAAAACTAACAGACAAAATGTCAATCCTTCGTTCTCAAATAACGTAAAAATATGGTATATCAAGGTTGTGGACCCTATAGCGGTCACAATTTTTAGGCGATTTTATTGAAACTTGAAATGTAAGTTTATAACCCAAAGATTTCGGTTCCATTCGATATTCGCGCATATCCGACCGTAACTTCCTGAATAATGGCCCCTGATTGTACGAAAAATCACGTTTTTAGCTTGTAGACCCTATAGAGTTCATAATTTTTATCCGATTTAAAAAATCGTATTATTATATCACCGTTACGCCCTAAGGACGGCTGAGTTCGAATTTCGTGAAAATCGGTCCAAAACTGACAGACAAAATGTCCGCCCTTCGTTCTCAAATAACGTAAAAATATGGTATATCAAGGTTGTGGACCCTATAGAGGTCACAATTTTTATGAGATTTTGTTGAAACTTGAAATGTAAGTTTATAACCTAAAGATCTCGGTTCCATTCGATATTCGCGCATATCCGACCGTAACTTCCTGAATTATGGCCCCTGATTGTACGAAAAGTCACTTTTTTAGCTTGTGGACCCTATAGAGGTCATAATTTTTATCCGATTTAAAAAAAGGTATTATTATATCACTGTTACACCCTAGGGACGGCTGTGATCAAATTTCGTGAAAATCAGCCCAAAACTGACAGACAAAATGGCCGCCCTTTGTTCTCAAATAGCATAAAAATATGGTATATCAAGGTTGTGGACATAGAGGTCACAATTTTAATCCTATTTTGATGAAACTTGAAATGTAAGTTTATAACCCAAAGATCTCAGTTCCTTTCGATATTCGCGCATATCGGACTGTAACTTCCTGAATTATGGCCCCTGATTGTACGAAAAATAGCGTTTATGAATTCGAGGTGTACCGGTAGATATTAAAAATCTTGTGGATGCTCTAGAGACTAAAGTTATCATCCGATTGACTTTAGATGGATAAACAGGGTTTAACCCTTAACCGGTCGACGTCATTTTGATGTTATGACGTCAAGTGGTCAGGCTAAATAAAGGCTGACGTAAAATATTTTGTATGCCTATTTCAATCGACTACTGCCGAATAATTATAAGTGATAGACTCTTGACACCAATAAAAAAGTTGCTGGGGATAAGTTGATCTTTAATTTGCAAATCATTCTAAATCCTTTTCATTAGAAATATCGTCTTCAGAATCAGTGTCATCGATATAATCCGTTTCGGAATAATTCATAAGTATTTCAACCACTTTGAGCGTCTTTAACCCGTTAAATGCGTAGGGCGTTATATAACGTCCTGGACAACTGCCACTCACACTGTGTGTAGGACGTAATATAACGTCCTGGAGGTATTTTCCCCAACCTATTCTTCGAACACAATCGCAGCATGTGTAAGACGTTATATTACGCCTGGTCGAGGAAATCTAATTGAAGGGAGACAACTCTATTTACCGTTAGTTTTAATTTGGTTTCAGACTACCAAATTTTGTATTCAGGAATGAAAAGGTCCAAAATGACGTTTTTCGTCAAATTAATTACGCAATAGGGGGTAGTTAACGTTTTAAAAACTACACAATTAAGGGGTTAACGTTCCCAACACCGTTAAATTACGTTTTTCGTCAAAAAATGTTGAACAAATACATGTTTTTCTCAATGCCCTTGACAAGACAAGTTCCTGTCTGACACACATGCGTGGCCATATGAAATAAATACGAAACTAAATACTCAAATGCGGCTTATAAAAAAGGTTCTTGCTGTGGTCGACTTTAGTCGACCGTGACCACTTAGCTGTATAACGTTGTGGTGACTATAGTCGACAATGACCAGTTATGGGTTAATGTCTTGAGACGAACAAGTATATTGATTTTCAATGAATTTTCATAACTTGAAAAGCTAAATCCATGATATTAAATGTTTCGTATACTAAACGTTAGCATTCGGATAATTACTTAATGAGTTGTTACTCTTCATCAGATTTTAGTGTATTATAAATGTTTCATTACCGACAATAGAAAAAATATGCGACAACTCTGTTGACTGCTCGGACGACTTAGCTGCTGTGGGTGTATATTTCGTTGCCTAGCAACCTATCTTTATTTGATATGACAGTTGGTTGGATTCGAAAAGCAGTACTTCATATCAATTGCTCTTTTTTCGATGATCATAATAATCTTGTTTACATCGTGCGTGACCGTAATAGCGGTAAACGGTTTTGTTGTAGAAAATTCTTATGACAAGTGGACAATATGGGAGTGCTCAAATAGTGAATGATTAACAATGGACCGCTTCACGCCATTGATAAGATTCCCACGTATCAATTAACTTTTATTGTTCTACTACTACCAGACAATCATCATTAATTATCAGCACACCTTGGTATAATCTGTTGTCGACTATGTATACAACTCTATAACACAAATCACGAGTGTGGGGACTAAGGTACACATACAGAAGGGTGCTCAGTGATACTACTATATGCAATACGCAGGCAACGCAATTATGACCAAAGGACAGAAACCAAAAAGGGTGAGACAGACTTCGAACGACTCTTCAAATTGGTTATTCTGGTTCACAAAATACAACAGGTTCAGTGTTGATAAACTCTACTATAATAAACATCAAAGTAAACCATTCAGTGTTGTATTACTTGTAATACACAGTGTTGACACAGCGATTGACTGAAAAGACATATATAGACTTTGTGTAAATAACATGCATACAAAATGTAGCATTTTAGACATGACAAACCTAATCCAAAGTGAAGGAGATTTCAATGTACAGGCTCATTTGCTATACCGTTATGCAAAACATACTTATTGACAGCAATAAATGACTAACGGGATTGATAATCAGATGTGTACAATACCTGGAATCAAGTGCAACCATACTGTCACCATGCAAAATGCGACAAAATTTCAGACACCAAACAAAGTGACAACAATATTCAAATTCCAGAACAATTCGAACATGAACGATGACATGTCTGCTGTGACTGATAAATGATATTCTAATACATATAATTATGCAATAAAATAAATGATAAAACGATTTTCTACCGTGTTAGTATGCTCTCTGTACCAAATTCCAACCCACAGTGACAAGCGACAACCACAGCTGCACGAGATCTCTTCCCAGCCTCCCTAGCGAGTAGCCTCAGGGTTAAGACCACAAAATATCTGCACAATGCCTTAACGGAATCAGACAACTGATTGTTCTCGAAAATTAACTTGGAAGACAAACTGAGACGCTTTTGGCATCTACACCAGCCCCCTAATTGTGGAGATAATAAAATCGGAGCAATTACCAATCTCTAAAATTATAACCTAAATTTAAAAATGCACATTTATAAACCAACACATGCACATCACATTTACAGTCTTATGATTTTCACCATAATCACTGTTATGGATTTGTTGAGATGTGATTAAAGTGTCAATAAAAGCTATTAATAACTATGTATCTGCTTCTAAGACTAACACAAGTTTATCCACTGGTCTGTCGATTCCCGATGATTTGGTTTTTACGCGTACGATTCTGACTAATCCTTTATTGTCCGGTTTCACCTCCACGACGCGACCTAACAACCATGAATTTCTCGGAAGCGTATTGTGTACAACTAACACTAAATCTCCCACTTTAACGTTACGTTTTGGTTTTAATCCATTTCTGTCTCTCTTGCAAAAGTGGTAAGTATTCTCTTTGCCACCGTTGCCAAAACACGTTGGATATGTACTGAATTTGTTTCCACTTACGGCGAACGAAACAGTCTCTTTTATCGAAAACACCTGGTGGCAAATATTGTCCAGAAAATAACAATATTAAGTGCGAGGGTGTTAATGCCTCCAAGTCTTTAGGGTCATTGGAAACATGAGTGATAGGGCGACGATTTATAATGTACTCAATCTTGCAAAACAGTGTTTGTAAGGACTCATCATCGAGCTTGATTGATTGTTCCTGCAGCAGCGAATACAGGATTCAGGATTTTTCTAACAGTTCGGATAATTCTCTCCCACACGCCTCCGAAATGCGAACCAGTGGGAGGGCTAAACTCAAATTTGATATTTTCCTGTAACATGGTCTGGTGAATAACACTCGGGTTCCACTTATCAATCTCTGCTTTTAACTCACGTTGTGCTCCAATTAAATTAGTACCATTGTCACACCTTAAAACAGTGATTCTACCTCTACGTGCCATACATCTTCTTATTGCACTAATACAGCTGTCAATGTTCAAAGTATGAGCTTCCTCCAAAAGTACTGCGCGTGTGGCTAAACATGTAAATACTACACCATACCACTTGTGATCAGTCCTGCCACGTCGCACAATAAACAGTCCAAAAAAATCCATTCCTGTCCCAGTGAACGCCTTCTATTAGACGATCAGATGGTAGGTTTGACATTTTCTGTTCACAAACTTTCGACTGGTACCGCCGACAGATAACACAATTACGAACTAAACTTCGAACAGCTGAATTAGCAGACAGTATCCAATACTTCTGTCTCAAATCTGATAACATCGAATTCCGACCCAAATGTCCGTTAATTTTATGGAATTGGTCCAAAATCAATTTAGAAGCCTGTGTACATTTAGGTAGTATCACTGGGTGTTTCGCAGTGTAAGGAAGCTTAGCCCTATTGAGTCTTCCGCCAACTAATAGTAAACCATTTTTGATAATGGGATCAAGGCAACGAATGGGACTACTTTTCTTTACAGATGTACCATTCTGGATGCATTTGATTTCTTCAGAGAAATGTTGATTTTGAACACATTTTATGATGTCCAGCTCAGCATCTTCAATGTCAGATACCTTTAATTTCAACATTTTTAAATCCCTTCTCCTTCCTTTGTCTATTTCTCTGTTAATCTGATCCTGGTCAAATTTATCTTCATTAAGTTTTTTTCTTCTTTTGACCCAGTCTTCGAACAAACAAATAAATTGTTTCCACCACGCTACTGCCTTCTTGACTTTAACACAACACAACGCGCCCTACATTATCATAACCATGATGCATATATTTGAAATGAATTCCGGTAGTCTTTCAAATAAATACACACACAGGGCCTTTATTTGGCCTGTGGAGATATCAAAATAGTAATTCGTTACATTATAATGTATTATACATTTAAAATAAATTAGTTTTGTGGGAGGAATCAGGGGTTTTCGAAGTGAATTCCGGTGATTATATGTGAATTCCGGTGATTGTAAATGAATTCCGGTGATTAGTCGGGCCCTATTTTACATGTACCACGTGCGAAGGACAGATAACGCCACCTTGAATTCCCTTCTCACATATCCGGACTATATTTACGCTACAAATTATATTTCTATATGAAATATTTTTCCGACCTGATTTTTTGATTTTGTCAAATTGTCTTATAAATTATTCATAGCCTTTATTTATGGAAATTGTTTAAAACTTTTTAAATGATTAAATACACCAAGCAACGAGCCGTGTGCATTTCCATTCCAACCACTACTATATTTACTGTGGTGTCGTTACGGTAGAATTATTTCAGGTGACTTGGGGGTGCGTTTTAATTTATTTAGATATAATACTCCATAATGCTATAAACTAGTGTCAAGCAGATCAAAACAAGCGTTGATGGTGTGAAATTCATTGATATAAAATTGTCTACTTCCAAACTGTGTGAGTAACTGTAGCCTACGACAGAGCGAAATGTAATTGTAAACAGTGCAAATAGCGGATTTTCGCAGTATTTCCGTGCTTAATTCTTGCATTTAGAAACGAATAATTAAATGTATGTGACGTGGACGTGAGTATTGTGGTCAATTTACTGAACATCAAGTAAAATTTAGTCCACCTGTCGCAAGCGACAGGTAGTTTTATTTGCTACCTGTCAGACGAAAAAATCGCCTGTCGGCGACAAGTAGACAGGCGAAAATTTCGAACCATGCATTGACTGGGTTTTGAACCTTGATGAATAACTGACAACTTATTTGCCACAAAGGTGTGAAACCTAGTTGAATCGTTGATATACCGGATGACCGACATACTGTCTGTCCAGTAATGATCACTGTCAACTGGAACATCAATTTCTCTAAGTATTACTTGGCTGATCTTCAAAGACATAGTTGCAGCCATTAATTCCATCCTAGGAATAGTGATTTTCTTTAGAGGCGACACTCTGCTCTTACCAATTATGAGTGAACAGTGGACCGCCGCTTGCTGGTTGACTAACTGTAGATAGATACAACATCCATATCCATAATTACTTGAGTCCGAGAAGCAGTGCAATTCTCTTAACTTGAGGTCTCCAAAATGTTCTGGTTTGATGCATCTTGGAGTTTTAAATTCTTTAAAACCAGAAATATCAGTTAACCATTTCTCCCACTTCTTTAAATTAACTTCATCAAGTGGGTCATCCCAGCTAAAACCATGTTGACACAGATTCTGTAGGATACATTTAGAAGGAAGTATAAATGGTGATATCAGTCCTCGGCAGTCTTTCTTAAGGCTGTATTAGCACAACTAGGAGAAGAGACTGCTTCAAAAAGGTGCAACTTCATCCTGTAGCTCTCAGCAGGTAGATCTGTGTTCCATTCAGGCCACCATGAAAATCTAAGAAAATCAATATCCGAAGGTGGTATACGAACTTGGTGGAACATCGCCTCCACGTCTCCCATAATTGCAACTGGCTCCAATCCATTGGTTCCACGTCGGCTGTATATGCCGGTCGAGACCTACGGCTATGGAAAATGACCGTTCCTAGATCTGACCTAACGGTCATTTTGCACGCCAGAAAGAGGGTCTTTTTTTAAAAAAAAAACAATTTCAAACATGGCTACGATCGACCTTCACTGTGTAACTATACAAGAATACTGAGTGTTGTGTTGATAATTCATGATGAGTGTCTGGTAGTAGAACAATAAATGTTAATTGATAAGTGGGAATCTAATCAACGGCGTGAAGCGGCCCATTGTTAAACATTCACGTATTGTCCACGTGTCATAAGAATTTTCAACAACAAAGCCGTTTACCGCTGTTACGGTCAGGCACAATGTAAACGAGGTTATTATGATCTTCGAAAAAGGGCAATTGATATGAAGTATTGCTCTTCGAATCCAACCAGTCCTCAACAACGTACGTGTTGGGAGAAAAATGCATTTAAAAATGTTTATAGCGGTATTACGGCCTTGTGGAAATTGTTGAAATAAAATCTAGAGATTAGTTAACTTGCTTACCGTTATCGAACAATTAAGAAAAATACGTATTCCAGTTCTATTGTGCAGCAATATTGATAATTCCACGTGTAGAAGAAATGTCGTGTATATACGGTTACTCTTATACACGACCATATTCTAGGGGGCGCTAGTATTCTAGCCGTGAAGTTAGTTATCCGTTAGTCATTTAGTTAAACATTATTAGGATTTACGTCACAATTCTGAGGCCCGTAATTCCGTAAGAGATGGTCTAAAACCAAAAAAATGTGAGATATATGCCATGGATAATTATATATTTATATTCATTTCAAAGTTATTGTATTACAACTCAAAATTATCCAGGTCAGTGTGTTTTCTATAGAGCACGTGTTAATTACGTGTGAGCTACTGAAATGGTTTTTCTCTGGCCAATTCAACTATTTCGTTATTTAAGTAGCCAAAACGGAATATTTAATTATTAAATAATTATCATAAGCCTTACTAATATTTCATATTTAAGTCAAATATATTTTTTTTGTTCACCCCATGGTGACAAAGTGGTATAGACACGTGAATTCACAATACCCTACCATGAATAAAAAACATGAAATATGAATTTACTTTGAAAAGTTTTCGTGCGTTATCAAAAATGACCGGCAGTGAAAATTTTGAAGTGGAAGCCCTGCTCCAATCTAAATCTCAGTAGACCACCCAACAAAGTGTTTGTTAAATCTGGACCAGGTAGAAGTAGTTTATTGAGACTTATTCCTTGATAAACACTACTGCAATCAAACACTATTCTAATTTTATCAGGTTTCTTGTACGTGCCATGGTGGGGAACAAACCACACTCTACCACAGGGATCTTAATCGGCTGTTTTTTGTCGGCTTTAGCCGATTGATCTTTAATCTAGCCGATTGGTAAAACAATGAACCGGCCACTAAGGTATCACAAATCAATCTACTTTCGGCTCATTAACAAAGAATTAATTATCAGGCCGATTGTTAAAACAATGAACCGGCCACTAATGGTATCATAAATCAATCGACTTTCGGCCGATTACAAAGAGTTAATTATTACTTGTCGATTAAGAAACCCATCAAAGAGTCAATCATTCCAATGAATACCTTTGGCTTATTTCATAAATAAACAACTTAATTGAGGTAATCATGCCAAGTACTTGAAGACCTCGCAGAATGACACCAGGAAACGTAAACGAAATTTAACTGTAGATAGTGATGGCGGCGTTGACCTTGAACTTCAAGCATGCACGTTGTCAATGGAAGTTCCAAAAGCCGGAAATCCTCCCACGTGCAATATAGGTCAACCAAATTATCGGCAACAAAAGACCGTATTAATCTGACGATCATATCTGCGCAGCAAAGAAAGACGATGACAGAACAAAGAGTTTAATTCCCAAATCTATAGAAATTGTTTCAAATCGGGCGTTAATCCGAAATGCGTATTCCATAGCAAAAAGAAACATTGCCATCGAAAATTATAAACAATAATTGAACGATTTGACAGAACAGCAGGATCATGAAATGACAAAAAAACTATATCGTGATTTTAATTGTTGTGGTGAATTTATTTCTTTAATATCCAGTGAAATTGAGGACGAGATCCTCTCAGATATCCGAACTACTCCTGCTGCATTAAATCCCGACAATTGTATACCGGTAATGATAAAAATAAACTGATCGGAATCACGACAATTGGCCACGTGACCTTTCGCCCGTACAGCATATTTCCGAGTTCCGACTATACACGGAAACCGATTTGTGCTACTTTGTTATTTATATACTTATATACTATGTTATTTATATATATATTAACATGTGCTTACGAATAAAATAATTTAAAAAAACATTTGTTTGTCCTTGTAGTTTTTACTAATTTATAACTTCCGTTTAGTTGGATGAAACCAAAAGTAGGAATATGCAATGCAAGTTGCTGAAATAATATGACTATAAATGTCGATATTATAGCGATGTATGAATGCAAGTATGCAATTACTAAGGTCTTGTTTATACGGAGTTTCGGCTTTTATTATCCCAAATACATTATGCAATTAGTGAATTATGCAATTACTGACGTGAATAGAGTATGCATAAACTAACATGTTTGTTGTTGAAAAGACGACTATCCGTTAGACCTAACCGTGGCCGGTTCATTTCAAAATGGATTAAGAACCCTGCTCTACCATCTTGTCCAACTACTGCAATCAAACACTATTCTAATTTTATCAGGTTTCTTGTACGTGCCATGGTGGGGATCAAACCACACTCTACCATCTTGTCCATCTAAATCTTCTTTGGGTACTAGAGAAGCATAGTCTTTATCTAACATATTGTTCATAAACTTGATGTAAGCTAGAGAAGCATAGTCTTTATCTAACATATTGTTCATAAACTTGATGTAATCTTCTGTGTATGTCTTACTTTTCGACATTTTTCTCTGTAAACTTCGTAACCTTTGTTCAGCAAGATGTCGGTTGTTTGGTAACTTAACATCACACTTAAATGGCAAAGCTACTTGATAATGCTGATCCACAAAGGTAATTGAATTTCAAGTTTTCTCAATAAATAATTTATCCTGAAGTGAATACTCTCTCTTCTCATCAGCCAGGTGTTCAGGAAAATCTAAATTGATAGATGATTTGACCATTTCTTTCAAACCATTCAAAGTTTCCAATTCTTCTACAGCCATAATCTCTGCTTTATTCACCATATGTTTATCTCCCTTGGACCTTCTCTTCACACACCAGAATATCCACCCTAACCTTGTTCTAGTGGCATGAGGACTCTCGGGTGGACCAGTGATGACTTCAAACGGTGAATAGGCATCTGACACATTATTACCAATTAGAATACCAACATCTGCTTCTATTTTAGGTATCTCAATATTTCTAAGATGAGGCCAACATGTTATATCTTCTTCAGTTGGAATGTGTCTCGAGGTAACTGGCATTTGTTCCTTGGAATATGCAACTGGAATGACAACAGCATATTGGCAATCAAGATCAAGTATTTCTAGGTCAGTTATCTTCTCTGTTACCATGGTGAAGGGTACTCCCATTGTGAGGATGGTTAATTTTATCTTATTCCCCTTTAAACCAAGTTCTTTTATCAGCTGTTCAGTGATGAATGTGATACTACTCCCAGTATCTTTTCTGGCACCAGTTCTTCTATTTCTGGCTATGGCAGGAACAATTGCCATCGTGCAATCTTCTTCATTACCAGCCCCCACATGACTATTAGAGAAATCCTCTTCTACTAGTTGCTGAGATGAGGGGTCCAACTGATCTTGACTAGACGACTTGACAAATTGACTCAACATCCCGACAGGTTCTTCATCTTCTTGAACTTTGACCTGGCTGGGCAACTCTTGACTTGGGGCACTAACCGATGACTCTTGATTCGGACCGATGACTGTCGACTCTTGACTCGGACTGATGACCGTCTACTCTTGACTCGGACTCATGACCGTCTACTCTTGACTCGGACTCATGACCATCGACTCTTGACTCGGACTCATGACCGTCTACTCTTGACTCGGACTCATGACCGTCTACTCTTGACTCAGACTCATGACCGTCTACTCTTGACTCTGACTCATGACCGTCTACTCTTGACTCTGACTCATGACCGTCGACTCTTGACTCGGACTGGTCGACTCTTGGCTTGGACTGAACTGACAACAGCTGGAAGAGGTCACTGGTGTTTGTTCTTGATTGAGTGGATATGTCTTTTGTTGATTGTCTTCATGCAATACTGACAGGTGTCTTCTAATACAATGACCACATTGTCTTCTCTTCTGACAATGTTTACTTCTGTGACCATTAACCAGACAGCCAAAACATAAATCTCTATCTTTCAGGAAAGTTAATCTGTCTTCTATCGGTTTCTTTTTAAGTTCACCACAATGTTTCAAGTTATGACTATTATTGTTACAATATAAACAGCTCTTTGACATTGGCGGTGATGAAGATTTGTACCGGTCTTTCGATGCATAATTTGGATTCGTTGTGGCCAGTGTCAAACTTTGTTTGTGATGTTGTGGTTTCTGGTTGTCAGACTTCTTGTGACTATGACTGTAACTGGAATAAGAAGCATCTGGTTTTAAAACCTCTTTTCCGAAAGATGGATCTCTATTTTTCTTGCACTCCTTTCTGAAAAAGGCTACCAAATTACCGAATGTAAGACTTTGTTTTCTCTCCTTGATTTGATATATGACACTTCTCCATCTTTCTTGCAGTTGGTATGGCAATTTTTGTACAAGACGTTTCAGATTTTCTTTGTATTCTAAAATGTTCATTTCTTCCATGCTGTTAAATGCATTATTACATTCTGTAAGGTGCAGTGAAAATTCCTCCAGAAGTTTTAAGTTGTCATTCTTCATGACAGGCCATTCCAAGGCTCCATTGATGTAGGCGTGTGCTTTTATTTCTGGATCTCCATATATTTCTTCCAATTCTGCTATGGCTCGTCGGAGTCCTTCATCTGGATCAAGATTTCCGTAACCACGTATAATTCTCTGTGGTTTACCCGAGGTGAATAGTTCTAAATAATTCAACTGTTCTTCTTAAGATTCCGTGTGGGGAACAACATTGGACTTGAACTGGTGCATAAATCTCTTATATTTCATTGGGTCTCCGCTAAACTTCTCAATATCGAATTGTGGTTTCTTCAGTTCTTTGACGATAGAGGCTATCAAGTTACCTGCTGTGGATTCTGAAGCAGGTATGGCTGAACTCTGTGGCTCTGTACTAGGTGATGTTGTATTAGTGGTGACAGGTGGCGACTCAGTTAGAACAAAACTTCTAGCGGCAATATTCAGGGAAGGGGGTTCCATCCTCTCAGGCAAACTTGAGGAGGGAGGAGGAGTTTCCATTCTAGTTAAGGCCCTAGTTCTAGCCTCTGCCATCTCCAACTCAGACAAAATCACCAATTCTTCTTCTTGGATCTGCAATCTGATTTTTTCAGTTTTAATTTGTTCCATCCTTTTCAATGCTCTTAACTTAAATTTCCTTTCCTCTTCTATAAGTAATGAAGACAAAACAGATTCATCTTGAATTGAAGTTAAAGCATTTTGATCTGGACGTTGATCGGTAAGTTGTGTCTTGTTAGTAACAGATTGCGGTGATGGAGGTAAGGGAGGGGCCTGCTGTGGAGAAGAAGCCTCCGGCCTTGGTGCTGTCTGTGATGCACTATCTTCAGGGTTAACTTCTTCATTTTCAACATTTATTTTACTTCAAAGATCGTAACCTCCTGATGCCATTTCGATAAACTTCTGTTGATGCTCAAAATACTATGTATACTTCTAAGGCAATTTTTTTTAAAGTAGTGTTCTCGTAAAGTTCAAATCTATTATGAAAACTTCCAACTCATAATAAACTTCTAAATATCAATACACAGATTGTTATCGCCAAACTTCCAACGGCTAAACAAATTACTAATGTGTATATTTACTTTCCTTATGTACAAGTGCGAACTGCAGCTTAACACGTCAATGACTCAATGTGGGGACTAAGGTACACATACAGAAGGCACTCAGTGATACTACTATACGCAATACACAGGCAATGCAATTATGACCAAAGGACCAAAACCAAAAAGGGTGAGACAGACTTCGAACGACTCTTCAAATTGGTTATTCTGGTTCACAAAATACAACAGGTTCAGTGTTGATAAACTTTACTATAATAAACATCAAAGTAAACCATTCAGTGTTGTATTACTTGTAATACACAGCGTTGACACAGCGATTGACTGAAAAAACATATATAGACTTTGTGTAAATAACATGCATACAAAATGTAGCATTTTAGATATGACAAACCTTCCAAAGTGAAGGAGATTTCAATGTACAGGCTAATTTGCTATACCGTTATGCAAAACATACTTATTGACAGCAATAAATGACTAACGGGATTGATAATCAGATGTGTACAATAGCTGGAATCAAGTGCAACCATACTGTCACCATGCAAAATGTGACAAAATTTCAGACACCAAACAAAGTGACAACAATATTCAAATTCCAGAACAATTCGAACATGAACGATGACATGTCTGCTGTGACTGATAAATGATATTCTAATACATATAATTATGCAATAAAATAAATGATAAAACGATTTTCTACCGTGTTAGTATGCTCTCTGTACCAACTTCCAACCCACAGTGACAAGCGACAACCACAGCTGCACGAGATCTCTTCCCAGCCTCCCTAGCGAGTAGCCTCAGGGTTAAGACCACAAAATATCTGCACAATGCCTAAACGGAATCAGACAACTGATTGTTCTCGAAAATTAACTTTAAGACAAACTGAGACACTTTTGGCATCTACAACGAGATTATGTGGCTTCTACATGTGCTTTATTCTGTATTGGCCGTACAATTGTATAGTTACATAGTGGAGGTCGATCGTAGCCACGTTTGAAAATTGGATATTGAAAAAGGCTCTTTTTTTTCCGGCGTGGAAAATGACCGATGGGTCAGATCTAGTGACGGTCATTTTCCATAACCCTAGGTCTTGACCGGCATAAATGGCCGACGTGGAACCCATGTTCATAAAAAGAGGTCACACTTTTGATCAGATTTTGATGAAACTTGAAATGCATGTTTATAACCCAAAGATCTTGGTTCCTTGCGATATTCACGCATACCCAGGCCCGGCGGAGTATGGGGGCTAGGGGGGGCTTTAGCCCCGCCAATATTTTGGCCGCAAGTACCCTTTTCTCCAGGTTGGTGCACGCAAGTAACTATTCTATTAAAAACAAAAAGGCTTGAATTTAACATAGAAGTGACACTTCTATGTTAAATTCAAGCCTTCTTGTTTTTAATAGAATAGTTACTTGCATGCAACAATCTGGAGTCAGAGTAGAAGTAAGACTTCTATGTCTTTCAGAAGAAGAAAACTCTGCTATGCTCTATTCTGTTTCCAGGGTTACGAGACCTTCGGTTTATTTGCGGAAATAATTATTGTGTAACGGTGATATATTTGAACAGTATTGAAAATAAGATACAAATTATGACCTCTAGAGGACCCGTAAGCTAAAAACGTGATGTTCCTACAATCAGGGGATCAGAATCCAGAAAGTTACGGTCCAATATCGAAGAAACCCAGATCTTTGGGATATAAATATATATTTTAAATTTCATCAAAATTGGATAAAAAATTCAAACCGCTGGATGGTCTACAACCTGGGTATTACAATCAGATCCTAATATTAAAGCTACTGGCAGATTTCGTCAAGGTCATGACATGTAAACAGGGTTAGGGCAAGTGATTGTTGCAGAGGATTGTGAGTTAGGGTTTGCGCTACATCTCGTGACATTGGCGAAATCTGCAGATGGTCTTAATATTTAGATCTAAACTGAATATTATATGCTTTTAGGGGAGCGGCCATTTTGTCGGGCAGCACGGTCTCATTTTCAGGAAATGTGAACTCAGCCGTAATTATGGTGTAATGGTGATATATTCGAATGCCTTTTAAATCGGATAAAAATTGTAACCTCTAGAGGGACCACAAGCTAAAAACGCGATTTTTCGTACAATCAGGGGCTATAATCCAGAAATAACAATCAGATATGCGCGATTATGGAAAGGAACCAAATATACATTTCAAGTTTCATCAAAATTGGATGAAAATTGTGACCTCTAGTCTAGAGTGTCCATAAGCTAAAAATAATAAACGTACATTGTAAGTTTCATCATGCATTATGCATATATTTGTCAAGTAAGCATCACATGATTATACCACCACAGATTGTGTTTTTGTGGTAAGGGAGTTAAAATGAAATAAAATTTCACTTCATTGCTGAGTAATTTTATTAGCCAGAAATCGCTTAGAAAGCGTCTCCGACGATCTAGATCCCCAAGAGTTTACAGGCCTAGGCGGCCCCTGGACCCTCGCCTCAGGACCTAGGACGGTAGCCCCCCCAATCAAGAATTGCTTCCGCCGGCCTTGATATCGGATGGTAACTTCCAAAATTATGGCCCAAGATTGTACGAAAAATCACGTTTTTAGCTTGTTGTCCCCCTAGAGGTCACAATTATTATCCGATTTAAAGGGACAATAACACTCTTGCTGGCTTGACAGCTCCAGAAAATAAAAAATAGCCTTATTCTAAGTACTAGATGTGTTAGTGTCCTACCTGTTGTGTAAATTATCCATTAAATCCTATTTTACTTGTTCAAAGGGTTCAAAAATTTTTTAAATCCAAGTCACATTTGAAAAGCTTTACGTCAGGCTTTTCAATTCATTTAGTTGAATTTTTCCAATTTTTTAAATTAGGTGTTTTAAGATGAAATTTGTATCATCAATTAATTGGAATATTGTAAAATAGTACAATTTGTTGACCAGAATAAAGATTGGCACATATTATTCAGTTACAACTAGAGTGGTATTGGATCTTTAAAAAAACATTTGAACATATCACCGATACACCGTAATGTTGATTGAGTTCGAATTTCGTGAAAATCAGGCCAAAGTGTGCTAGACAAAATGGCCACCCCCTATATGCAAATAGTGTAAACATCTGGTATATCAAGATTGTGGACCCTCTAGAGGTCACAATTTTGATACGATTCTGATGAAACTTGAAATACATGTTTATAACCCAACGATCTCGGTTCCTGTCGATATTCACACGCATCGAACCATAACTTCCTGAATTATGGCCCTTGATTGTACAAAAAAAAAGTTTTTAGCTTATGGTCCCTGTATAGGTCAAAATTTTTATCCTGATTTAAAATAAAAAGTGTGAATATATCACCGTTGCACACTAAGTTCTTGGTTCCTTTTGATAATCGTGCGTATCCGAACGTAACATCTTGGATTTTTAGCTTGCACAATTTATTTTTTGATTTTAAAAACTGTTTAAATACAAAGGTTGAAATCAAATTTCAGGAAAATTGAAATGAAACTGCCCAACAAAATGGCCGCTCTTTGTACGCAAATTGTGTAAAAGTATATGTAATACGAAGGTTGTGGACCCTCTAGAGGTCACAATTTTTACCGATTTTGATGAAACTTGAAACATATCTTTATATCCCAAAGATCTCAGTCCCTTTTGATATTTGCACATTTCCGACCATGACTTTCTGGATTATTGCCCCAGATTGTACAAAAAATCGCATTTGTTTTTAGCTTTATCTCTATCCATCTCTTGCAAAATGTGGGCGTATCCTGCTTGGCAGCCGCAGGTTAGTTGTTCCCCGGCTTTCGAAGAAAGCAGGGGACTATTAAAATGGGTTCGTCTGTCTGTCTGTGTTCGAAGATGAGCATGTTCGGCTTAGGGTAAGCAGAGATAAGCCATTTGATTGGTTGATGCTTTGGGACACGATAACTTTAGTTCTACTTAAGTGAGAGTGATGAAACTTAGTGTATAATTTCATTACATCAATATCTTGACTAAGTTCGATAATGAGCATTTTCTGCTCAGGGTAAGCAGAGTGATAAGCAATTTGATTGTTCGAGACCTTGGAACACAATAACTCTTCTTCAAATTGAAGCAGAAATAAGCAATCTCATTGGTTGATGCTTTGAGGCACGATAACTTTGGTTATAATAAAGTGAGAGCGATGGAACTCTGAATATAGATTCATTATTTCATTACCTTGACTAATTTCGATGGTGAGAATTTTCTGCTTAGGCTAATGAGCGATAAGCCATTTGATTGGTCAAGACTTTGGAACATAACAACTCTGCTATTAATTGAGGTAGAATGTTTAGACTTGATGTAGATGTTCATTAGGCGAATGTCTTGACTCAGTTCAATGATTAACATTTCAAGCTGAAGCTAAGCAGAGCTAATCGATTTCATTGGTCAATGCTTTGGGACAAGATAATTTTGATTCTATTTGATAGAGAGTGATAAAACTTAGTGTATAGTTTGATTGCTTGATACTTTTGAAAAAAAAATAAAGGTGCGATTAATTAATGTGTGTCATCTATTTATTTTGGGATTTCGGCGGGGGACATCAGCCTCACTGTTGGCTTGTTTGTTCAAGTAACCATTTACATCCATATATGTGACGAATAATTTACAGGTCGCCCATCCGATGTTCTACCATGTATAAGAGAGGATCTAGAAGAAGAACGTATTAATGAAGATGTTAGCAATGATGATGTAACTGAAGAAGATGGAGGACTAGTAATAGAAGAAGAACAAGAGAAGGGTGTGGTCAAACTACATGTATATAAATCATATTGGAAAGCTATAGGTAGCTGTCTAGCGCCAACAGTATTGATAGCTCTATTTCTAATGCAAGGTGAAAGTATATTTGCTTTTATTTCATATTGATTCACTAGCTTGTATTGCCTAAAATGGAACTGACAGCTTAATCTATTTATATGAAAGCCACACTGGTTTATGCCAGAGGTCACTATCTGCAGAAACTTTACCAGTTCTTTATCTAACGATAAAGTTCATGACGAAAATCTGCACAAAGCATGGTTAAAGTCATCCAAGCATTTATTTTAGTCAGTAATTTTTTTACAACCTCCACATAAGAGTGACATTTAAGAATACATTTTCTATAAAGAGAAATGCCCTCAAGTAAATTCTGGGGTTCTTGAACTAAAAATAGACACCGGAAGTATGTCATACATAAAAGCTCCTATACTTGCCTACAAATTCTTTGTTTTCTCCTGTCATTAAATTTATATTATATGCATTGTTGAAATCAGCGAAAGAAAAGAGTTTATCGATTTGAACAATTTCTGTTCATTGTTTCAAAAGTAATGACCCTTAGTGAAATGATTCCTGATGATTATTGCTAGAGTTACAGATATTGCTCACTTCAAAGTTATTTGATTTGTTTGAAATTTTTATGCATTGTTCAGAACATTGCTAGAGTTATGGGCCTTATTCACTTAGTAAAATCTTGTAAACTGCCATCTGATCTGCTTAAAATCCTATATGCATTGTTAAAATTAGTGAACCTGGTAATCCTGATTTAAACATTTCATGCTAATTACTTCTAAGGTTAAAACTTTGATTTACTTTGTATAATCTTGTTGTCCCCCGCCTTTCGAAGAAAGCAGGGGGCTATTAAAATGGGTTTATCTGTCTGTCCGTCCGTCACACTTTTTGGGACACAATAACTCTCTTTCTAATTGAGCTAGAATGTTCAAACTTGTTGTAGGTGTTTATTAGGTCAATGCCTTGATGAAGTTCGAAGATGAGTATTTTCTGCTTAGAGTACAAGCAGAGATAAGCAATTTGATTGGTTGATGTTTGGGACACGATAAATTTAGTTCTAATTAAGTGAGAGTGATGAAACTTGGTGTATACCTTCATTACATCAATACCTTGACTAAGTTCAATAATGAGCATTTTCTGCTCAGGGTAAGCAGAGCGATAAGCAATTTGATTGGCCGAGTTATTGGAACACAATAACTCTCCTTGTAATTGAGCTAGAATCTTCAAATTTGGTTGGTGTAGGTGTTTATTAGGTCAATACCTTGATGGAGTTCGAAGATCAGCATTTTCTGCTTAGGGTAAGCAGAGCTGATAAGCAATTTGATTGGTTGATGCTTTGGGACACGATAACTTTAGTTCTAATTAAGTAAGCGTGGTGAAACTTGATGTATAGTTTCATTACATCAATACCTTGACTAAGTTCGATAATGAGCATTTTCTGCTCAGGGTAAGCAGAGCGATAAGCAAGTTGATTGGCCGAGACATTGGAACACAATAACTCTCCTTCTAATTGAGCTAGAATGTTCAAACTTGGTGTAGGTGTTTATTAGGTCAAGATCAGCATTTTCTGCTTAGGGTAAGCAGAGCTGATAAGCAATTTGATTGGTTGATGCTTTGGGACATGAGAACTTTAGTTCTAATTAAGTGAGAGTGGTGAAACTTGGTGTATAGTTTCATTACATCAATACCTTGACTAAGTTCGATAATGAGCATTTTCTCTCATTCTAATTAGTTATTTTGTTCACACTTGGCATAGGTGTCTATTAGGTGAATGCTGTTTTGGATTATAGAAACGATACTCGATTGAATAGGAAACATGTTTATTAAAGGCTATTGCCTTTCTATACTCAATACTCACATATCTTGACTATACAAGATTTTTACAAAGAAAAACACATGGTTTTAAAATATGGCTGCCAACCCAACTCTACAACATTTTTTATCTCCAAAAAGAAGAGTAAAAAGAAAATCATTTCAGAACACACTCCCCCCTTATTGACGCGAGGTCAATAAAACACACTAAAATATAAGATAATGCTTGAGATTTACACTCGTAATAGCAATACTCTATACAATTATTTAAGATGCTTTACTCGAATTAACAAGAATCTTTAAGATGCTGTACTCTATAAGATTCTATACTGAAACTACTAAGATTCTATACTCAAAACACTAAGATTCTAAACTCGTTACATGTTCTAAGATTCTAAACTCATAAATACACATATCACACACAGATTTCTAACTGTGTACTCTTATACTTATAAATAATAAGATACATTTCTTTACTCATCTCTAACCAACTCTATTGGGTACAATTTTTGTATAGGTCTATTCAAAAATATAATTTTGCCTTGTTTGTTCTGAACTCTAACAACAGCGGATCGCACTTTATTATCACGGCCTGGTAAAATCCTGTCAACTCTACCCATTTCCCAATTTAAACGCGATACTTTATCATCAAATACTAACACAATATCACCCTCACATATGATAGGACCTGTTTTAACTCTGGAACGATGATGCTCGCGTAATTGAGTAACATAGTCATTCCGCCATCTTGACCAATAAATACAGTTTGTAAGTATTTCTTACGCTTGCAGAATTCAGAGGAGTTATCACCAACTACTTTAGGATTTGGATTAAAGAACAGTTCCGACAATATCCGTCTTCCCAGTACTAAATGCGAAGGGGTTAAAGGTTCTATACAATCGTTGCTAAGGTATGTAAGAGGACGCGAGTTGAACACGCCTTCAATGTCCACTAATATAGTCAATAGCTCTTCATACGTCAAATGAGCATTACCTAAAGCTTTTTTCAGGCAACGTTTGGTGGAACGCACCATACGCTCAAAAAATCCACCCCACCACGGGGATCGTTCAATATTATAGCACCATTTAATGTTCCTACTATTCGTAAAGGCTCGAAGTTCAGCACTCTTGAAAACCAGTCCATTGTCTGAATTCACTAAGGTTGGTACTCCACGCCTTCAAATAAAACTTCGAAAACTCTTGGTAAAAGAAGTAGAACTAGCATCCGGTGCTAAATCTAAATGAACCGTGCGACTACTCGCACAAGTATACAGCACTATGAACACCTTGTTCATCTCTCCACTCTTAGAATAAATGTCTTTAATGTATAATGGTCCCGCATAGTCCACTCCAATATTTGTAAAAGCGAGATCATCAGAAAGTCGAAACTCTGGTAAAGGCGGCGCTAACGGAACTCCATAACATTTACCTTCCAATTTACGACAGGGAATACATTTCGTAATCACAGCTTTAACAACTTGTTGTCCACGACAAACCCAAAACTTTTGGCGCAACTGAACTAAAGTCTCTGCTGTCCCATTATGATGCACATCTCGATGACACTTTTCAATAATCAAACTCGTAAAACGATGAAATCTGGTAGGAAAATAGGGAATTTCGCATCAAAAGGCAAATTAGTATAGCCCATAACATCTCAAAATGCCAATGTCATCAAGTTTTAAATTAAGCTACTGTCTCTGTTGCTCAAATTTACGGCCATTAAAACTATGTTGAATATCTCTACACCAGATATTTTATTCTTCAAATTCTTAATGAAACCCAAACATAAGCAGTCACTCTTAATAGACTATTAATGTTGCTATAGCGAGAAATGTCTAGTATATTTTCAATATTATGATTAGTTTTGACATCTGAGATACAAACAGTAGATTTCTTAACTTCAGAATAAAATGGTTCACTCAAAGTTTCTTCAATGTTACTCGGCCAAATGTCTCTTGGACTTAACAAGTATAATGGTCCCTGCCACCACAGGTCATTATTTACCAATTCTACTGCCTTACATCCCCGTGAAGCAACATCTGCAGGGTTTTCTTTAGTTGAGCAGTAAGACCATTTACCAATGTCAGAAGAATCGCTAATTTCAACCACACGATTATTCACAAACTGCTTAAACTCACAGGTAGTATTTTTAATCCAAGACAATGCGACTTGAGAGTCAGACCAAAAATATACAGGCGCACCTACGATGTCCTTTAAAGCTTCTCGTACACATATAGCTAGTCTAACAGATATTAAACATGCGAGTAGCTCAAGTTTGGGTATAGATTGTTTCTTTAAAGGCGCCACACGTTTTAGAGGCAATTAAATTACAATGTTTTTCGTTAGTATCTGAATGTTCACACCTTACATATAAACAAGAACCATAAGCTTTTTCGGAAGCGTCTCCGAATACATGAAATTGAATAGAATTCGCCTGTCGTAGTTCAGAACAAATACAGCGATTAATATGTATAGCCTTTACAGCAGATAGACTAGACACTAAATTATTCCAATAATCACAAAAATTATTATCTAATGGATCATCCCAATCTAAAGGATTTTCACACAACTTTTGAAAACATAGCTTAAACAGTAATACAATAGGTGATATTAAACCAACTGGATCAAAGAATTTCGCAGTTGTACTAAGAACTTGTCTTTTAGTTAAAGTTCCATTAACATTTACATTTGACAAAATCTTATCAAATTCGAATTGAAACCTATCAGTATTAGTATCCCATTTTTGACCTAAAACACTGTTACTATCAAAATTTGAATTTTGAACAAAATCATTATAACCTCTATCATCTTTGATTACATCAGACTCTATTTTCGTAACATTAAATTCTACTTCAGGGAAATCGCTGGACTCTCTTGCAGCATAGACATTAACACAGGCGAATTACTACACCATTTTCTCATATTGAATCCACAATTATTTAAGCAGAGTTTACATTATCTGCTCCAGAGGCAAAATCATCAACATACAATGACCTAAGAATATTATTCAAAATTTTAAAATTGCCATCGATAGAATTACTTAAATGATAAGGTAGGGTTGCATTTAAAATGAAGGGACTTGAAGTCACTCCAAATACCACTCTATTAAATCTAAACACTTTAATTTTAGGTGACTCGCCCATAAGAATCTAAGAAAGTCTCGGTGCTCTTTATAAATGGCAATATTCAAAAATGCCTTCTGTATGTCAGCAGTCAAAGCGATAGGATTCATTCTAAATCGAAGAAGAATATCGAATATAAGCGGGTTTAATGAAGGGCCTGAATATAAACACTCATTAAGACTAGGCCCATTTGTTTTACAAGAGGCATCATGTACCACTCTTAATTTAGTTGTGACCTTATCTGAATGTAAAACTTCTCTGTGTGGAATGTAATGTATTGATCCGGAATTAATTATTACATCATCATCATTTACAGTATCAATAATACCTTCAGATAATTGTTCATCAATTATTCTATCATATTCTTTAAGAACATCCGGCTTACTATTTAGTCGATACAAAAGAGATGATAAGCGCTTTACACAAGTAGAATAATTATCAGATATTTTAAGATGATTTTCTTTAAATGGTAACCTCACCTCATACCTTTTACCATCAAATGTAATGTTATCAGTAAAATCTGACAAAACACTTGATTCATCATTACGAATACCCAAAGATTCAAGCTCTCAAAACTTACTTAACTCAGACTTAATTGAAGATACATCACAATTTTCATCAGATACAGAACTAATATGCAATACATGCGTATGACTTAAATTAATAGTGCATTGCTCACTACTTGAGTTATTAATGACAGGGCCAGACAGCACCCAACCAAGTTTTGTCAACATTGCGACGGGACCAGGGAACTCTCCCCGTCTTGTTTCACCACAAAAGAAATTCCAATAGAAATCTGCCCTGATTAATATATCAACTGTAAAATAAGAATGCCCAGATGGATTCGCTAATTTCAAACCCTGTAAATGTGGGTACTTTTCTAAAGCTTTACACGTTAATTGATCGCTACCATACGCTGTAACATACAAATGTAAACCATCATCACTTGCAACATTAAATTGAACAATGTCACACAATCTTAACTTAGGAGTTTCCTCCCCAAAGGTTTTAATAAGTAAATTTTCATGCCCAACAGTTATTAAATTTAACAATCTGCGTGTTGTATCAGTAATATATGTTCTTTGACTGCACAAATCAAATACAATGTTCTTATACGATCCCCTAGAATTACCATTACCACTTACAAACCCTACAGCGGTTTGTAACAGAATAGAATTTTGATCACCTGTACAAGTCATGTTAGATGTCACAGTTTGACTCGATTGTCCAGTTTCAGTTTTATTAACATAACTCGGCAGCCTTACATTTTGTTGAGGCCTATAAGTACAAATAGCTTTATTATGTCTTTCTCCGCAGTTAAAGCATTTATAGTCATGATTAGGACAATTCCGTAACACATGTCCAGAGCGTAAACTCAAAAAACACTTTGCTTTATGACGTAATATAGATTTGTGAGCTGAAATGTCAGTAACGGACGTGCAGTTTACAGATGGGTTTTGCTGAGCACAAAACACACAATACGGCACAGATCTTTGATCTTTACTCGAAAATAAAGTTGAAGCTGTTGAGGGATTCACTCGATTCGATCTGGATTGAGGACTGTATACGTTGTTCAAAGAATACCCGCGTTTCTTAGAATTACTATGCATTAAATTAACTCGCTCTCTAGCTTCAAGTTCAGTTTTTAAAATATCCAAGACTTCGTCCACACTCCAATCTTTAACTCCACGGCTAATAAATAAACGTAACTCTTCAGGAAGTTTATTGATGATAATAGGAATAAGAATATTACCATACGATTCAGACTGTACACCCATAGATTTTAGACTTCTTATCTGGACCTCAATGGTGTCGTATAATCTACGAATATATTTAACTTCACAACCACTTGTAACAGGTTGTAAATTAAGTAAAACGTCCATATCCAGAAATAATAACTTGCTTATTTGCGAACCTATCTTTTAAAAGCTGAATTGCTGCTTCATAGTCTTCACTTATTAAAGACAAGCCTGCTACACATGAAGATGCTGGTCCGTCCAACAGACTCTTTAAATAATTAAATTTCTCAACACTTGAAATGTCACTGTTATCGTCTACTGCAGCCCGGAAGCTATCCCAAAACGGCTGCCACAGCTTCGGATCACCAGAAAATCTAGGCAAACACAATTTTGGCAATTTAGTCTTACTGACAAAAGTTTCTCTAGATGGATTACTAGGGCTACTCAAATCAGAACTATCAGCTATACTGGTACTCGATTTTTCACTGGCCTTCTCATTATTATGTAAACACAATTTAATTTTAAATAAAGTTCTATTAATAGTGTCAGCAAATTCACTTGATTCAAACATATCATTACCAACTTCATCTTCATCTTCAATATCTTCTAATACTTTTTCATCTTAAGACGCTAAAATGAATTTCTTTTCTGTGTCCTTCTAAACTTTCCACTGAAGAAGGAGATCCATCAAACTGAGCTAATGATAACAATTGTCAATATATTAGGCCTATAAGATAATTACTATACTATACTATAGGTCGACTGGCACATGAACTAAACTCAAGAGATTGACTGGAACAACTGTATCCGTCTCGTCGGACCATGTTTTGGATTATAGAAACGATACTCGGTTAAATAGGAAACATGTTTATTAAAGGCTATTGCCTTTCTATACTCAATACTCACATATCTTGACTATACAAGATTTTTACAAAGAAAAACACATGGTTTTAAAATATGGCTGCCAACCCAACTCAACAACATTTATTATCTCCAAAAAGAAGAGTAAAAAGAAAACAAGAGTTGTTTCCCTTTCATCATTAATCATTTCAGAACAAATGCCTTGATGGAGTTCAAACATGAGAATTTTCTGCTTAGGGTAAGCAAAAACAAGCAATTTAATTGGTTGATACTTTGGGACTCGATAACTTTAGTTCGAATTAAGTGAGAGTGGGGACACTTGGTGTATAGCTTTAATACTGAGTTCGTTCATGAACATTATTTGCTGAGGGTAAGCAGAGTGATAAGCAATTTGATTGGTTGAGATTTTGGAACACAATAACTCTCCTTCTAATTGAGGTAGAATGTTCAAACTTGGTGTAGGCGTTCATTATGTGAATGCCTTGATGGAGTTCAATGATGAACATTGCTTACGGTAAGCAGAGATAAACAATCTGATTGGTTGATGCTTTGGGACACGATAACTTCCTGAATTATGGTCTCTGATTGTATGAAAAATCTCGCTTTTAACTTGTGGTCCCTCTAGAGGTCACAATTTTTATCTGAATTAAAAAAAAACGTTTTAGTATATCATCGTTACACCCTAATGATGGTTGAGTTCGAATTTCGGGAAAATCGGACCAAAACTGCCAGACAAAATGGCCGCCCTTGTACGCAAATAGTGTAAAAATATGGTATATCAAGGTTGTCACAATTTTCATCCGATTTAGATGAAACTTGGAATGCATGTTTTTGACCCAAAGATCTTGGTTCCTGTCGATATTTGCGCATATCGGATTTTACCTTTCTGAATTATGGCCCCTGATTGTATGAAAATCACGCTTTTAGTTTGTGGTCCCTCTGGAGGTCACAATTTTTATCCGAATTAAAAAACATGTTTTAGTATATCACCATACACCCAAATGATGGTTGAGTTCAAATTTCGTGAAAATCGTACTAAGACTGATGGACATAATGGCCCCTTGTACGCAAATAGTGTAAAAATATGGTATATCAAGGTTGTTGACTCTCTTAGAGGCCACAGTTTTTATCGGATTTGGATGAAACTTTAAATATATGTTTTTATCATAAAGATTTTGGTTCCTTTTGATAATCACACTTATCCAAACGTAACTTCCTGGATTATGACCCCTTGGTGCCTTTTGATAATCAAACATATCCGAACATAACTTCCTGGATTATGGTCCTTGATTGGTCGAAAAATTGCATTTTTAGCTTGTGGATTCTCTAGAGGTCACAATTTTTTTTCTGATTTTAAAAACCATTTAGATATATCACCATTCCACCATAATGAAGGTTGAATTCGAATTTCAGGGGGAGCCACGGTGGCTAGTTGGTTAAGACACTGGCTCGCTAGCCTGGAGGTCGGGTGTTCGATCCCTGCATTGGCCGAGAAAGTTCATCTGGATTTTCCGACGTGGTTTCCCCTTGTCAGTGGTGCAGAACGGAGGGCCTGACAAGGACAGCTGTCTAGTCCTTCGGATGAGACGAAAAACTGAGGTCCCGTGTATACATTGGAATGCACGTAAAAGATCCCTTGGCAGTTGGAATTCGATATAAGAGTAGGCGATAGTGCCGCTGCCTGGGCAAAATTTCCCTCATAGCACACTGTATGGCGTATGCCCGTCTTCATTAGTCCAGCATAGGAGCAGAACAGTAGGACGTTAAACCCCATTTCATTTCATTTCATTTCGAATTTCAGGAAAATCAAAATGAAACTGCCCGACAAAAAGGCCGCTCTTTGTACGCAAATTGTATATAAAATATAAGTATGTAATACTTTATTAATACAAAGGTTATGGACCCTCTAGAAGTCACAATTTTTATCCGAGTTTGATGAAACTTTAAACATATCTTTATAATTCAAAAATCGCAGTCCCTTTTGATATTTGCACACTTCAGACCATAACTTTCTGGACTGTACAAAAAATTGTTTTTGGTTTTATCCATCTCTTGCAAAATGTGGGAATATCCTACCTGGCAGCCGCTGGTTTACTTTATACACATTATACATGCTAACAGAGGGTTAATTTTATAAATGTTATCGTTATTTTGCAGGCTATGACTTTGTCAAACAAAATTTTATTTTAGAGCAATTTCAATTATCATTGTGCCGTTTGTCTATCTTCGTCGAATGAATAAAAACTAAAAGGTGACAGACAAAAACTACCACTGTAACATTGGTACTGTTTAATCTAGCGTAAATAGCATTAATTTCTACTCTGTGTCCAATTATTCATAAATATTGTTGAATTTCGGCGAATAGTGCTCAATTTGTACTTTTATCATATTTCAATCTCACTGTTTAATTTTGATTACCAAGCGTCTAATTAACTAGTGTTTAGTTTCTCGACACGTGTTGAATTATAAGCGTCCCGTCTTATTAGCACGACTGTTCAATAATTAGTTGGACCGTTCAATTTCCCGAGCCGTGATTAAAAGGTTTAATCTCTCTGTGCCCCCCAATCAACTGGTGTTATAGGGTAGTGGTGTGAAAATTTAAGTAAACAAAGGATTATAGACTGTATCCTTATTAGTACTGTTCACCTAGTTAAAATTTAATTATTTTAATGATTAAAATAAATAAGTTAAGTTCACGTGTCATCGGTTAACGAGTATCTTAAATATTATTCACCTACCTTTCATTCAGACAGTACTCATAAATCAATCAAATATATGATTAGAAACTCACTATCATTATATAAGGATAGTTGTCACCCCCAATTACATTATATCTTTTAAAATGGCTCAAGTTCGCATAGGGTTTATTCCTAATTCTCAAGGAGGTCAAAATTTAGTTAATTTGGGGTATAAGTACAGAGTAAAAAATACGAAACCCAATAGCACCAGCAGACTTTTACTGAAAATACAATAGTTCAATTGGATAACGGGGGACGATTGCCCCCTAAAAGACGAAAATATAAAAGAGTAGAAGAATCTATTAATGATCTAAAAATCAAACTGTTAAATGGAGTAAAAAGTGCAATTGAATATACTGACGCCATATCACATTTAGTAGGGTTAAATAGGAAACATGTTTATTAAAGGCTATTGCCTTTCTATACTCAATACTCACATATCTTGACTATACAAGATTTTTACAAAGAAAAACACATGGTTTTAAAATATGGCTGCCAACCCAACTCAACAACATTTATTATCTCCAAAAAGAAGAGTAAAAAGAAAACAAGAGTTGTTTCCCTTTCATCATTAATCATTTCAGAACAAATGCCTTGATGGAGTTCAAACATGAGAATTTTCTGCTTAGGGTAAGCAAAAACAAGCAATTTAATTGGTTGATACTTTGGGACTCGATAACTTTAGTTCGAATTAAGTGAGAGTGGGGACACTTGGTGTATAGCTTTAATACTGAGTTCGTTCATGAACATTATTTGCTGAGGGTAAGCAGAGTGATAAGCAATTTGATTGGTTGAGATTTTGGAACACAATAACTCTCCTTCTAATTGAGGTAGAATGTTCAAACTTGGTGTAGGCGTTCATTATGTGAATGCCTTGATGGAGTTCAATGATGAACATTGCTTACGGTAAGCAGAGATAAACAATCTGATTGGTTGATGCTTTGGGACACGATAACTTCCTGAATTATGGTCTCTGATTGTATGAAAAATCTCGCTTTTAACTTGTGGTCCCTCTAGAGGTCACAATTTTTATCTGAATTAAAAAAAAACGTTTTAGTATATCATCGTTACACCCTAATGATGGTTGAGTTCGAATTTCGGGAAAATCGGACCAAAACTGCCAGACAAAATGGCCGCCCTTGTACGCAAATAGTGTAAAAATATGGTATATCAAGGTTGTCACAATTTTCATCCGATTTAGATGAAACTTGGAATGCATGTTTTTGACCCAAAGATCTTGGTTCCTGTCGATATTTGCGCATATCGGATTTTACCTTTCTGAATTATGGCCCCTGATTGTATGAAAATCACGCTTTTAGTTTGTGGTCCCTCTGGAGGTCACAATTTTTATCCGAATTAAAAAACATGTTTTAGTATATCACCATACACCCAAATGATGGTTGAGTTCAAATTTCGTGAAAATCGTACTAAGACTGATGGACATAATGGCCCCTTGTACGCAAATAGTGTAAAAATATGGTATATCAAGGTTGTTGACTCTCTTAGAGGCCACAGTTTTTATCGGATTTGGATGAAACTTTAAATATATGTTTTTATCATAAAGATTTTGGTTCCTTTTGATAATCACACTTATCCAAACGTAACTTCCTGGATTATGACCCCTTGGTGCCTTTTGATAATCAAACATATCCGAACATAACTTCCTGGATTATGGTCCTTGATTGGTCGAAAAATTGCATTTTTAGCTTGTGGATTCTCTAGAGGTCACAATTTTTTTTCTGATTTTAAAAACCATTTAGATATATCACCATTCCACCATAATGAAGGTTGAATTCGAATTTCAGGGGGAGCCACGGTGGCTAGTTGGTTAAGACACTGGCTCGCTAGCCTGGAGGTCGGGTGTTCGATCCCTGCATTGGCCGAGAAAGTTCATCTGGATTTTCCGACGTGGTTTCCCCTTGTCAGTGGTGCAGAACGGAGGGCCTGACAAGGACAGCTGTCTAGTCCTTCGGATGAGACGAAAAACTGAGGTCCCGTGTATACATTGGAATGCACGTAAAAGATCCCTTGGCAGTTGGAATTCGATATAAGAGTAGGCGATAGTGCCGCTGCCTGGGCAAAATTTCCCTCATAGCACACTGTATGGCGTATGCCCGTCTTCATTAGTCCAGCATAGGAGCAGAACAGTAGGACGTTAAACCCCATTTCATTTCATTTCATTTCGAATTTCAGGAAAATCAAAATGAAACTGCCCGACAAAAAGGCCGCTCTTTGTACGCAAATTGTATATAAAATATAAGTATGTAATACTTTATTAATACAAAGGTTATGGACCCTCTAGAAGTCACAATTTTTATCCGAGTTTGATGAAACTTTAAACATATCTTTATAATTCAAAAATCGCAGTCCCTTTTGATATTTGCACACTTCAGACCATAACTTTCTGGACTGTACAAAAAATTGTTTTTGGTTTTATCCATCTCTTGCAAAATGTGGGAATATCCTACCTGGCAGCCGCTGGTTTACTTTATACACATTATACATGCTAACAGAGGGTTAATTTTATAAATGTTATCGTTATTTTGCAGGCTATGACTTTGTCAAACAAAATTTTATTTTAGAGCAATTTCAATTATCATTGTGCCGTTTGTCTATCTTCGTCGAATGAATAAAAACTAAAAGGTGACAGACAAAAACTACCACTGTAACATTGGTACTGTTTAATCTAGCGTAAATAGCATTAATTTCTACTCTGTGTCCAATTATTCATAAATATTGTTGAATTTCGGCGAATAGTGCTCAATTTGTACTTTTATCATATTTCAATCTCACTGTTTAATTTTGATTACCAAGCGTCTAATTAACTAGTGTTTAGTTTCTCGACACGTGTTGAATTATAAGCGTCCCGTCTTATTAGCACGACTGTTCAATAATTAGTTGGACCGTTCAATTTCTCGAGCCGTGATTAAAAGGTTTAATCTCTCTGTGCCCCCCAATCAACTGGTGTTATAGGGTAGTGGTGTGAAAATTTAAGTAAACAAAGGATTATAGACTGTATCCTTATTAGTACTGTTCACCTAGTTAAAATTTAATTATTTTAATGATTAAAATAAATAAGTTAAGTTCACGTGTCATCGGTTAACGAGTATCTTAAATATTATTCACCTACCTTTCATTCAGACAGTACTCATAAATCAATCAAATATATGATTAGAAACTCACTATCATTATATAAGGATAGTTGTCACCCCCAATTACATTATATCTTTTAAAATGGCTCAAGTTCGCATAGGGTTTATTCCTAATTCTCAAGGAGGTCAAAATTTAGTTAATTTGGGGTATAAGTACAGAGTAAAAAATACGAAACCCAATAGCACCAGCAGACTTTTACAGAAAATACAATAGTTCAATTGGATAACGGGGGACGATTGCCCCCTAAAAGACGAAAATATAAAAGAGTAGAAGAATCTATTAATGATCTAAAAATCAAACTGTTAAATGGAGTAAAAAGTGCAATTGAATATACTGACGCCATATCACATTTAGTAGGGTTATGACTTATGTTTGATACATGTATTTGTTGTTACTTTTATGAAATTTATTGTGAATAAAGTTGTTAATTAGTTTAAACCTAGTAGTTTAAAAAAACAGACTATACTTTTATCTATTGTATTCGATAACCCCCTTACTTGATTAATCCCCCCATGAGAACAATAGCAGGGGGCACAGTGAGATGTCCCCGATTAAAATCAGTCAAGGTGTCCAATTACGTAAGGTGTTAAATTTTGTTGTCATCAAACATCTAATTTCACGTGCGATGTTCAGATATTACGATGTGTTTAGTTGTTGGTCATCATTCAGTTTTGCAGCACTATGTTGAAATACTGTAATAATTGTTAGTTTTACTACTGACCTGTTGCCATACAGTGAAATATTATTTTTCAGGATTCATACGACGGCAGGTATCTGTAATGCCTGTCATTATCCGGGGATTATTTTTCAAGATCACTACGGTGAAACAGATGTTGGATTTTTAATGGCGACGGGACAGTTCCGAAGCAAAGCTTTCTTGAGATACACATACCGTTTCGTCCACAATCATAAAACGTGTATTTATATATCCATTTAAAACAGTATTTCCCACACTGAGAACACATCCACGAATGATAAATCTCACGCATCTGATTTATGTGTGTACACGTCGACTCCCAACCCTGATTAAATCCTTTTGTTTAAATGTCTTCGCAATTAAGACTAACAGCATGGGTATTGCACCAATCATATATTACATAATATGGGATCTATAGAAAGCATTTTGGGCTGAAGGGTAGTGCGATTATCTCGGGCAATAAACACAGAAGACTTGTAGAAGCTAACAATATTTCTATTGTGTAAGACAAAACGTGAAAATAAACTAATAATTCAAACTCTTTATTTCTTTTTATTATTATAGAACGACGACTCTTTTTCGCTGAAGATCAAATAAAACCTACTAAATACATTTCATGCTTATATGTAACGCATAACTTTGCCAAACTTTATTTCAGAGAAAGCCAATTTAAAAAGGAATTGTATCATATATTTAAGTTAAATTTTCAATAAAGAATGGGGATATTATAAATACAGGCCTCGGTGTAATTTTACATGCAAAATTAACGGTATTTATTTGTCATAAACAATCAATGTCAAAACGATATACTGCCACGATGTTATGAATGTTGAATATTTTCGTTAATAATACGGACGCGTTAGTCCACGTTGTATAGTGAGAACACGCGTGTTCACATATTCTGCACAATATATATGCAGTTATATTTCCAACCAGTCATGTAAAGCTGCATGTCTAGAACATTTTAAAGGACACGTATGCATAAGACTATACATGTATTACACAGTTTAGATATTTATGCTGTGTTCAAATTGTTTTGCATATTTACTGTACGTATTAAGAGTGTATAGTTAATAATTACTCTTGAATTACGGCAAAGGTAGACTTTTAAATTGCAAACTATAAAGGTATTTTGGTTATCGGTCTTACAAATAGAAATAAGACATAAATAGAACTTGCAACAGGATTCGAGAGCGCTTTCAAGTCAGACGTAAGCTCGTACTTACCGTAAAAAAGAACTGAATGCAACACAAGTCTCTGATGTAAGAGAATATTAGTTAATTATAACCGCTATCAAATCCACACAAAAATCCAAGGCACTCGTTTTATTTTAGAAAGGAATAACTGTTTTTCGTCCGAAGAGCCTATTCCACATGAACCCCAAATCAATGATGAACTGTCAACTTGTTTTTTTTTTTTTTTTTTTTTTTTTTTTAAATATAATTTATTTATAAAATTCATATAATTACATTCAGTTATGCATAATTATATTAACAATGCAATAGATAATTTATAATTTAATACAGTAGAATTATTTATTTATTTACAATTGTTATATATACAAAGTCAATATGAGATGATATATACAAACGGTAATATAATACAAAATACAATTAAAGTTCCTATATTATAGCTACTTTCCTATATACAGCTAAAAATATATTTAAAGTCTGTAGTGGAAAAGCTTCTGGTTGAAAGAGAGTGTGATGTTTCCCAGCACAAAAAGAACGTGCATAGGGAATTGTGGGATGTTATGATGGCCATGTTAATGTTAGAGGTGAGTGTTGATTACAGTGAAGGAATAGCGGTAAAACTTGAGTTAGTGTTTAAATGTTTTTAATGGATTTCTATTTTACTGTTGGACATATTTCAGTGGGTGTATAGGTATTTTATTTATATGACAGAGTGAGATAGTGCCATTTAACGAAAACGAAAGATGACTAAGATGTCAAGTTGTGACAACTTAAAGTAAATAGCACGGTCTGTTTAGTCATATAGTAGAGTAATTAATATGGAAGCTTCATACAGGACGATAACTTGCCTTATACAGGAGAATTCGGTAAGGCAGAGTAGGCTGAAGCTTGGTGATTTCGATTTTATTTCCTTTTGTATAATATTGGTTTATCAATTAAGCCAAAATTTTCCAGAATTTATATGGGGTAGGCCTACAGGTGTTTGGTTATTTTCGCTTGTAGGCCTACATTCTTACTAAAAAAATTGCAATGAGTGCTCATATACGAAAGAAATATAAGAAGATGTCTATGGTTGTAGCTACTTATTATAGTAGCAAAGTCAATATTTCATATGCAGTCATTCACGTGCAGATTGGTTTGAATAACAGGAATGTCCCTATATATAAAAGATCAAAGAATAAAATTGCACGTAGCCACTTTGTTTATCTAAAAGGGGCTCCGGCGCACTTTAAGGAATTATTTTTGACACAATATTAACCATCGCCAATTTTTTTAAATCATGGGATAAAGTCAATCAACAAACAATACGAGTCTACTTTATTACAAAAATATTGGTGAAATTATCATTTTGTCTAAAATCATAACGCTAATCAACAAACAATACTGTTGTTCTTTATTAGAAAAACATCGGTGAACTAATCTCTGTCGTGAAGGCAAGCCAAGCTAGTTGATTATTTGGTAAATAAAACAATATAAATAACTAATGAGTAAAACTGATTTATTTCAATCAATTTATATACGAGTCAAGTATTACCTTAACCGTGTACGAGTTTGCTTCTGAACGGGTTGACTGACACCCGTTCAACTTGTAAATTGCAAATTCAAACTGTTTACCGTATTCATGCCATAGACACTAATATCCTAATTAAAAACAACGTTCCATTTCCAATAATTATGACCGACACAAATATTAATTTTGATTGTTTTATCCATCAACACACAGAGTAAACACATCTAACAACTAGATCTTAGGAATTCAGGCCTCTTCAATAGTTATAAAGCACATCAAAGAGTGTAGTATAAATTGCCTAACAGACAAATCATGCTTTATAAGTTGGTAAAGGGGCGTGGGGCTATTTAAGGAATGACGTTTGTGTGGATTGGATAACGGTTATAATTAACTAATATTCTCTTACATTGGGGACTTGTGTTGCGTTCAGTTCATTTTTATAGTAAGTACGAGCTTACGTCTGACTTGAAAGCGCTTTCGAATCCCGTTGCAAGTTCTATTTATGTCTTATTTCTATTTGTAAGACCGATAACCAAAATACCTTTATAGTTTGCAATTTAAAAGTCTATCTTTGCCGTAATTATAGAGTAATTATTAACTATACACTCTTAATACAGTAAATATGCAAAACAAGTTGAACGCAGCATAAATATCTAAACTGTGTAATACATGATGTATAGTCTTATGCATACGTGTCCTTTAAAATGTTCTAGACATGCAGCTTTACATGACTGGTTGGAAATATAACCGCATATATATCGTGCAGGGGATCACGTGGCTAAGTGGGTAAGACGCTGGCTCGCTAGTCTGGAGGTCGGGTGTTCGATCCCTGCATTGGCCGAGAAAGTTCATCCAGATTTTCCGGCGTGGTTCTCCCTTGTCAGTGATGCAGGACGGAGGGGCTGACAAGGAAAGCTGTCTAGTCGTTCGGATGGGACGAAAAACCGAGGTCCTGTGTACACATTGGCGTGCACGTAAAAGATCCCTTGGCAGTTGGAATTCGATATAAGAGTAGGCCGTAGTGCCGCTGTGAACACGCGTGTTCTCACTATACAACGTGGACTAACACGTCCGTATTATTAACGAAAATATTCAACATTCATAACATCGTGGCAGTATATCGTTTTGACATCGATTTTTTATGACAAATAAATACCGTTAATTTTGCACATAAAATTACACCGAGGCCTGTATTTATGATATCCCCATTCTTTATTAAAAATTAAACTTAAATATATGATACAATTCCTTTTTAAATTGACTTTCTCTGAAATAAAGTTTGGCAAGGTTATGCGTTACATATAAGCATGAAATGTATTTAGTAGGTTTTATTTGATCTTCAGTGAAAAAGGGTCGTCGTTCTATAATAATAAAAAGAAATAAAGAGTTCGAATTATTAGTTTATTTTCACGTTTTGTCTTATACAATAGAAATATTGTTAACTTCTGACACATGTGTATTAATTCTACAAGCCTTCTGTGTTCATTGCCCGAGATAATCGCACTACCCTTCAACCCAAAATGCTTTCTATAGATCCCATATTATGTAATATATGATTGGTGCAGTACCCATGCTGTTAGTCTTAATTGCGAAGACATTTAAACAAAAGGATTTAATCAGGGTAGGTTGTCTGCGATATCACCTCGGTGGAAGCGGACGTAAAATACAACTAACTCATCATCATCATCAGGGTATGGAGTCGACGTGTACACACGTAAATCAGATGCGTGACATTTATCATTCGTGGATGTGTTCTCAGTGTGGGAAATACTGTTTTAAATGGATATATAAATACACGTTTTATGATTGTGGACGAAACGGTATGTGCATCTCAAGAAAGCTTTGCTTCGGAACCGTCCCGTCGCCATTAAAAATCCAACATCTGTTTCACCGTAGTGATCTTGAAAAATAATCCCCGGATAATGACAGGCATTACAGGTACCTGCCGTCTATGAATCCTGAAAAATAATATTTCACCGTATCGCAACAGATCAGTACAAAACTAACACTTATTATAGTATTTCAACATTGTGCTGCAAAACTGAACGATGACCAACAACTAAACACATCGTAATATCTGAACATCGCACGTGAAATTAGATTTTTGACAACAAAATTTAACACCTTGCGTATATAATTGGACACCTTGACTGATTTTAATCACGGCTTGGGAAATTGAACGGTCCAACAAATTATTGAACAGTCGTGCTAATTAGACGGGACGCTTATAATTCGGTTACATCTCACTGTGCCCACTTTTGATTAATCCAATTAAGGTCTAATTAGGATTAGTGTATTAAGCGGATTAGGATTAGGTGTTATAGGTAATTAGATGGAAAAAAACAAATATTGAAAGTGACTAAATATTCAGTCTTATAATTGGTGAGATGAACTCACTGTAATCGTTAAAGTGATGAATTTTATTCAAAAAATGACACTTGAATATAATATGAATTATGTTCAGTAAGCCTACACATTACACGGTCTTTATAAGGACACACAGAAGTCAGTCTGTCATATTTCATCATGGCAAACGTTCAAGTAAACATCCAGTACATCCCCAATGCTCAAGGTGGAGAAAACTTAGTCCATGAAGAATACAAATTCCATAAAATATTTGGGTTTTTTTCCCCATCTAATTACCTATAACACCTAATCCTAATCCGCTTAATCCACTAATCCTAATTAGACCTTAATTGGATTAATCAAAAGTGGGCACAGTGAGGACACACCTATAATTCAACACGTGTCGAGAAACTAAACACTAGTTAATTAGACGCTTGGTTATCAAAATTAAACAGTGAGATTGAAATTCGATAGAAGTACGAATTGAGCACTATTCGTCGAAATTCAACAATATTTATGAATAATTGGACACAGAGTAGAAATTAACGCTATTTACGCTAGATTAAACGGTACCAATGTTACAGTGTACGGTGCTGTGATAAACGATTACGCAGAGACGTATATTATATTTTGCCGACTTGAACCCTTCTTTCCTCTGCTGGTACACTACTCCCAGGACTACCAAAGATATAACAATATTTCTTTTGTGTTTGATACGTGTATCACCACCTCCGTTAAAGGACGAAAGATTCGTCTGCTTTGGCGCCATTATGCAAAGATCATGGCAACTAAGGATGTAACGGTTCAAAAATTCTTGAACCGGTTAACTGGTTGTTAAAACCCCAACCGTAACCGGTTAACCCATATTTGTTGCACCAAAATAAGACTTGATAATATATTCTTAAATTATTAGTATTACAGCTTTTAAGTTAACATTTGCAGTCAGTACAAATTCCATTCATTCATTCTTGATGTTTCATTTGTCCATCTTGCTCGCTGACAGGTCACGTAGGCCCTATAGATAGACCAGTTGAATCATTGAATTGAAATCATGTTGATTTTTTTTTTTTTTAAAAAAGATTCACTAATACTTATTAAGATTAGTTATGAAATCAGTATTTGAAATCATACCTTTGGATTTTTAAATACAAAATAAGTTTGATTATTCAACGTCTGCTAATTCCAAATAATTTACTACACGTGTTTCTATCACAAGCCATGCTGTATGGTATGGTACCAGTGACCCGTATGTCAACTTTGACCCCATCGGCACAGCATCGCGTACTCGAGTGATAATTTAAACAATTTTACTATTATATCCTCTCTATTTTAATCTTATTTCATCACATCAAAACTTGTTTCATTTCGAGACTTTGTTTATGGAGTGATGACGTTAATACTGTAAAACAATTAATTTGTCAATCAATTGGGATTTAATGCTTGACAGCGAGTGCTAATAAGGTATACATTACAAATGTCAAAACCTGAGCGGGAATTTACAGTCGTTAACTTCCTGAGACTTTTTGTCCCCCGCCTTACGAAGAAAGCAGGGGACTATTAAAATGGGTTCGTCCGTCTGTCTGTCTGTCTGTCTGTCCGTCTGTCCGTCACACTTTTTGGGACACAATAACTCTCTTCCTAATTGAGCTAGAATGTTCAAACTTGGTGTATGTGTTTATTAGGTCAATGCCTTGATGGAGTTCGAAGATGAGCATTTTCCGCTTAGGGTAAGCAGAGATAAGCAATTTGATTGGTTGATGCTTTGGGACACGATAACTTTAGTTCTAATTAAGTGAGATTGATGAAACTTGGTGTATAGTTTCATTACAGTAATACCTTGACTAAGTTTGATAATGAGCATTTTCTGCTCAGGGTAAGCAGAGCGATACGCAATTTGATTGGTCGAGACTTTGGAAAACAATAACTCTCCTACTTTGATTGTCCCCCGCCTTTCGAAGAAAGCAGGGAACTATTAAAATGGGTTCGTCCGTCTGTCTGTTTGTCTGTCTGTCCGTTCCGCTTATGGTAAGCAGAGATAAACAATTTGATTGGTTGATCTTCGAATTGAGTAAATGTTCATGCTTATTGTCCCCCGCCTTTCGAAGAAAGCAGGGAACTATTAAAATGGGTTCGTCCGTCTGTCTGTTTGTCTGTCCGTTCCGCTTAGGGTAAGCAGAGATAAACAATTTGATTGGTTGATGCTTTGGGACACTATAACTTTAGTTCTAATTAAGTAGATAAACAATTTGATTGGTTGATGCTTTGGGACACTATAACTTTAGTTCTAATTAAGTGAGAGTGATGAAACTTGGTGTATAGTTTCATTACAGTAATACCTTGACTAAGATCGATAATGAGCATTTTCTGCTCAGATTAAGCAGAGCGATAAGCAATTTGATTTGCTGAGACTTTGGAACACAATAACTCTCCTTCGAATTGAGTTAAAATGTTCAAAATTGGTGTGTATGCTTATTGTCCCCCGCCTTTCGAAGAAAGCAGGGGACTATTAAAATGGGTTCGTCCGTCGTCTGTTTGTCTGTCTGTCCGTCACACTCCTTCGAATTGAGTTAAAATGTTCAAAATTATTATAACCAGGTATTGATAAAAGCATCAATTGAGCAATTCCAATACAATCCAATACAATGAATATAGGCAAGGTAAATAAACAAATAAATGGAAAAAACAAATTGAAAAAGAAACTATTATAAATTAATTAAATATGTAGTATGCAATAATGAATTGACATTTAATGACAGAAAGAAAACAGTGAACTTTGCACAACTTGCAGCAAGATGGAAAATAGACCCGTTGATACAACCAAACTCTAGATCTGTAGGCATAGAGCATGTTTTCCCCTTAATATGCTATAATTATTCCATCAAAAACATTGTATGCTTAGACTATAAGTAAAGATATACTGTTTGATTGTTCAATACTTTGTAAAAGATAATTTGTGATAAATTTATATGTGTCCTCTAATTATTTTCCTATTTCGGCGGGGGACATCAGCCTCACTGTTGGCTTGTTACAAATGACAAGTGCTATTTAAAATATTTATGTGGTCTTAGTGAAAGAAAACAATGTTGTGGCTATCATTCCTGGGTTTGAAGGTCAGGTATCATATAAAAACGAATACCGATTAGTAATTTTTTGAACCGGTTCAACAGTGCAACCGAACCGTGACCGGTTAACCGAGTGACCGTTTACTTCCTTAATGGCAACATTAAGCAGCAATCTTCAAGACAGAAGAAACCGTCATACCCAAATGAACTATAAACATACTTATGGAAAACAGCTACTGATTTATTTAGGCGACGTTTCAAAGAGTATTCTCTCAATGTCTTCAATATAACAAAATTTGAAGCAACATATAGACAAAATTACAATAACAAGGTTGAATCCATACATGGCAACAACAAGATCAAAGGCCTATGACACAATGGGGTTATACCCAAGTTACTATAAATAGCGCACTTTTTGACAGCCATGGTCAGCACGGGACTTTTGACATGAGTTATGAATGGAAAGATAAAGTAGCAGTTAATTTTGTTGACGTTCATGATTTTCCGTTATCATTGTTTACCGGTCCATTTTAAAATTTACCGTTATAAAACCGGAAAATGCCGGTTATCGGAAACTCTAAGACCTAGCTCATTCTTGTCAAGTGTTTTTTATTTGCAAATCTTATATAAATTGTGGGGTGGTCTAGTGGTCTAATGAGTGCGAGTGAAATCATAAGGTCTGTCAATGAGTCAAGTGGCGTGGTTTCGATTCCCCCTTGTATTTGACAAGAAGTAGGGTCACCTGTCCAACCTCATGGGTTTTCTCTAGGTCCTCCAGTTTCCTCCTACTGCTAAAGACCCCTACGCGCAAGCGAATTATTGAAATATAATTGGACCATATGAAAGTCCCAAAATGACCTAGTTTGTGCAGAGTGGACTTAAACCCTCCCTCCCTCTCTCTGTATCTGTCTCTGTCTCTCTTGAAAAGAAAACAAACTACAAATTATAAGCTAGCGCTTTAAGATCCATTGGAACCTCTTCAGGCTTTAATATAGTAACGTAACTATATTGCCAAAAATAAATATATATAAATTGTCTTTTTGGGTTGTAGCATCTAGAAATATTAATGACTGGTGGTTATCCTACTGGGTTTCTCATACACATACATACAGTAATAATACCAATAATACTACTTACAGGTAATGTATATCTCAATCAAAATTTAAGGAAATAGGTCTCAACTTTCATTTTGTAGATCAAATTAAAGGATTGAATTACCTAATAATAAGGTTAAATCTTCACATCAGCATAGGAGGAAATCAGTGGGTTTACTACAGTAATTTGGCTTTGCAATATCATTCTGATGTATAAGAAATTTTGAAGGCAATGATTTATGTAATGTAAATTTTGCAAGAAAATGTTTTTCATGGCATCCTTCATAGGATTCATTAAATGTTTGAAATCATTGAGGAAAATTCATTTAGAATAAAACTTAATTTGTTCTCATTTATTTTTTAGCTACAGCAACCTCGAAGTTTATGAATCATATATGCTATTAGAGAAGATTGATAGTATTATGAGAAATATAAGTGAATCAAAAGACAATATCAATTTCTATTTGATGATCTATGGATGTTTAGCTGGTGCTAACTCTATGTTCACTCTAGCTAGAGCTTTCTTGTTTGCTTTTGGTGGAATACAAGCAGCACAGGTTTTACACAAGAAACTTTTAGCATCTATATTAAACGTATGTATTGAACTGATGTTTCTATTATATTTTTTTAAGCCCTCATTAAATGTTGACAGATATTTTTGTCACCTGTGTCGAAATTTGCTTCGAATAAAATTGTTTGCCCATTTATGAAATCTTATGAACATGGTGGTATAGAACAAAGTTCGGTGTATAATTTTAAAAAACTTAGTGGCGTTGTTCATAAAGGTATAAATTTTGGGATCGTAGATTTCGAACAAGTTTTCCGGTCACATTTTACTTTTAAAGCTTTTGTGAATGCACTACAGGACAAAGTTATAGTTGAAAAGTGGTATTGTTCATTTGAAATACTGTGAATTATTCAGCAATGTTTTGACTAGGAATCTATAAGGCTTGATATAGACGAGAGTCAAGGTTGAAACATAAACATTTTGACATAAACTGGAAAATATTACAAATTTAGTCAATATGTTGCTTGGATAGACCTTTTTATACGCGAACATTTTCATATGGACGTATATTGTCGTCGCCCCTACAGGGCACAATTCTTATCCGATTTTGACGAAATTTGAAATATAGGTTGATCTCCAAAAGATTTCGGTTCCTTTCGATATTGGCATCTATCGGATTGAAACTTCATGGATTATGGCCCCTGATTAAGGTTGCAATGATACAGAAAAAAATATCACGATATCTCACAATAATGGTAAATGAATTATCGCAATATCATAGATTATCGTCGGGAGTAAATTATCGTGCTTCAAAAATTCAGGATCATGATAATTACTGATATGAAATTGATATAATTTGAGGTGTATAAATGGATTATGTATTAGCAATGTTTGTGAGATGCACTAATGAAGTGAGACGTATATACATGTATATATGCTGGGGTAAGATTATTCCTGTAGGTGTCGTCACCTCAGATCATTCTATTCTATTCAGCTAGAATGCCCTGAATACCGAATTGATATTCAATAACTCGATATCAGGTTACCAGACTTGTCGGATGTTCTTTTCATAAGGCCACATTGAAATGTGAACGTATATTGCCGTCGCCCCTGTCCGTCCGTCCGTCCATCGTCCACAATTTCTTGTTATCATCCAATTTTTTTAAAATTGATATATGTTGTTTACATTAGTTTGATGAAGAAGCTTATTTAATTTCAATAATTTCCGTTTATTACGTCTAGAGTTATGGCCTTGTGAATGCTATAATGCCAAAAGTTAAAATACGATGCAATATTTAAGTTATGGAAACAAAGAAGCCTATTGAATTTCAGCAATTTCCGTTTATTATGTCTAGAGTTATGACCCTTTTTCACTTTATTGAACCTTGTGATGCTCCAACGCCAAAAGTTATCACCCAATCTTTGTGGAATTTATATGCATGATTTAAATTAGTGAAATGAATAAGCCTATTGAATTTCAGCAATTTCCGTTTATTATGTCTAGAGTTATGGCCCTTGTTTCACTTTATTGAACTTTGTGAACGCTCTAAGGCCAAAGGTTATCACCCAATCTTTGTGAAATGTATATGCATGATTTAAATTAGTGAAACGAAGAAACCTATTGAATTTAAGCAATTTCCGTTAATTACGTCTAGAGTTATGGCCCTTGTTTCACTTTATTGAACCTTGTGAATTCTCTAACGCCAAAAATTATCACCCGATCTTTGTGAAATTTATATGCATGATTTAAATTAGTGAAACAAAGAAGTCTATTGAATTTCAGCAATTTCCGTCTATTACTTCTAGAGTTATGGCCCTTGTTTCACTTTGTTGCACCATTGGAACGCTCTAACGCTCTGCCGATTTGTATGACATTTACATGTGTCATTTAAATTAGTCAAGAGAAGAATCTTATTGAATTTCAGCAATTTACGTTTATTACTTCTGGAGTTATGGCCCTTGTTTCACTTTGTTGCACCATGGGAACGCTCTAACTTCTTAAAGACAACGTAAGATCAAAAATCTAAATTGCATGTATGTATAGCCCATGGTTACTATATCAACTTTACGGCAAGTTCACAGCAATCTGATTAAAATTAAGTCCGCTTTTAACGTTTAAGTATCCGGCACGCCAAAACGCTTTTCGATTTTTCAATTACGACCTTAATCCGGTTGATTGGCTGGTGACGTCACAGGCACTACACATAGGATATACATTATCTATACAATATCTCACTGTATGTACAATATAGCACTATCAATACACACGGCAACTGGACAAGCGTCTATTGACGGTCCAATTACCACGTGACTGGCCTAATCATAATCACCGAATTATCGTCTTTCATTGGTATAGATTAGACATTTGTGATTGGAATATTTTAGAATAAATTTAAAATGCCGTATCATGCCGTAGATCAATTTAAGCTGCCTTTGTTTAAATAGGCCACGTGTCAAATGAAGATGACTCAAGAAATTAGCGCATTTACCGGTAATTTGGATAACCCCGTAATACTTGATATCCCAAACTTAAGTACAGAAATACAAATGGTGGCAGTCATTTGTTGATATATTCATTATTAGCTATATATAATAATAATAACCATTTCTATACACAAAGAACAACTACAGTGAATATGGAATTTTCCGATGACTATGCATAACATGTACAATAGATCGCACTCATTTCTCTGCCAATCAACGCTTGGTATCTTATTATCATGTACCGTTCCATGTATTACGGGTGTAGTAAATGAGGTTAAACTTTGCCACGAAAATTGCACGGGATCATTCGTGGACTTCCTGGTGCCGTTTGGTGAGTGATTAAACTGTCAATGCTGTTGTAGTTGTTGTTGTTTATTACAAATTTAACGTCCAATACATAATGCATGATATTATGGACAGGTTGATTTAATTAAGTTATTTACTTAAATAAAAAATAGAAGTTAGGTAAAAACACTAAATAATAAAAAGTTCTTGTATATCTAAACGTTACTTTAAAACAGATTTAAAATAATTAAAAAGTCTTGTATATCTAAAAATCTCTTTAAAACACGGTTTTAAAAATGGTTTTAAAATCGTTGTCGTGGGAAGAGAGGGTGGGTCATCTTCTCACTTTGTCATAATGAAAGTTAAAATAGGAGATGCAATTGTAAAATACTTTTATTATAAAGGAGATAACCGATGTTAGACATTATAACCTAATCGTATCAAAAACGTTAATCATCCATCAATTAAATGTTGTTTAAACGCCAAACAACAAATAATACGAGGCTACTTGATTACAAAAACACCGGTGAGCAATAATTATTGGGTATATAGTAATTTTAAAAAAACTTATTAGTAAAACTTAATTATTTTATACAATTAATGTGTGTGTGTATGATTCTACCATTAGTTCATACGGGTGTAGTAAATGAGGTTAAACTTCGCCGCGGAAATTGCACGGGATCATTCGTGGAGTTCCTGGTGCCGTTTGGTGAGTGATTAAACTGTCAATGCAATTGTAAAATATATACTTTTATTATAAAGAAGATAACCGATGTTAGACATTATAACCTAATCGTATCAAAAACGTTAATCCATCCATCAATTAAATGTTGTTTAAACGCCAATCAACAAATAATACGAGGCTATTTGATAGTAATTTTAAACAACTTATTAGTAAAACTTCATTATTTTATACAATTAATGTGTGTGTGTATGATTCTACCATTAGTTCGTTCGTGAGGTATTACGCACACGTTCCACTTAGAGTGATGTCTTTGATCTGGCCGGTGTAAAAAAAGATAATTACCTAATCAACATTCTTAATCCCACTAACACTCACTGCTAACACCAACTTGAAATTAATTTATGACCCATGCCTGTATAACTTTTATAGTCAGATTGATTAATTAATGACAGATATTAACAACACTACACTTTATGTGGAAAAGCAAAGTGCTCGCAGTAAAAACCACATAGCTGGACCCGTATATTATTTACATATTAAAAGTGTTCGTCCAATAAGTTCCATATTGTAAAAAATTAATTAAGAGTTCAGGACTTCAAAGTTTAAAAGTTGAAGGCACTCTAAATTGGATCTTAAATTAAAATGAATTATAAAACAAATTATTCCGTAGTCAATTGTTTTATTTAATTAGGGGGATTAAGGAATCCTTCAGGCGTTAAAGAATACACACGCCGGCTGTATATAGGTAATTAAGGAATAAACATTCCGAATATGCATTCGGTCACTGTGACGTCACTGGCGCCTGAGGGGATTAAGAGTGTTTTCGATAATTGGAAAAGCCGTTTTTACGAAAGGTCTATTTTTATGACTTTGAGTGAAGATAACTGAATTAATTTCAACTAGATTGGCATGAACTTGCCGTAAAGTTTATATAATAACCATTGGCTACACGTATCTCAAAGTTTCCGGGACCATCTTATGGGCACTTTAAGTTAACTGCCGATCTGTATGAAATTTATATGTGCCATTTAGATTAGTCAAGAGAAGAATCCTATTGAATTTCAGCAATTTCTGTCAATTATTTCTACAGTTATGACCCTTCTTTCACTTTGTTGCACCATGGGAACGCTCTAATGCTCTGCCGATCTGTATGAAATTTACATGTGTCATTAAAATTAGTCAAGAGAAGAATCCTATTGAATTTCAGCAATTTCCGTTTATTACTTCTAGAGTTATCATCCGATATGTATGAAATTTATATGCATCATTTAAATTTGTGAAACAGAGGTCTATTGAATTTCAGCAATTTCAGCCAATACTTTCTAGAGTTATGACGATTGTGAACCTTGTGAACGTTTGAATGACAAAAGTGATCATGTGATCTGCATGAAATTTATATGCATTATTTCTGTAGATTACTTCCAGAGTTGAGACCCTTGTTTCAGTTTGTAGAAACTTGTGAACCCTCAAACTGATCTGTATGGAACTGTTTTGTAAAGGCCCCCAATTACCTTCAAAGGAATAAATATGCGACAACCCTTGTCGACCGCCCGGACAATTTAGCTGCTGTGGGCGTATGTTTCGTTGCCTGGCAACCTATCTTTAAAATATCCCCATATGAGTGACAGAAGAAATGCTGTTGCATGTAGCATTTGCATGTATCATTCCGAGTAGGGGTATCCTTACCGTTATAATATCAATCATAATTATAAATATTGTGGATGCTTTTTTCGTAGGGGTATGGGACCAGACTATATCAAAGCGTAGTGAAATATACTTGATACATGATACTAATGTCGGTCAGTTGGTTCTTTGCATTAAAAACGGCTGTCTCAAAGTGGAATTTGGAAAATGGAATAAATCTAGTATCGGCACTTGTTACAATTTGATTTCTTCTTCATTTTTGGAGTATTTTGAACGGATTTAATGTGAATTGTGATCAAAAATATAAATTCGCGATATATCGTGTTAAAGCAATATTTGAGATTTCAGACGATAATTTTATCGCCATCCCCGGGGTATCACGGTAACCTTACCCCTGATTGTACGAAAAATCATGTTTTTAGCTTGTGGACACTCTAGAGGTCACAATTTTTATTCGGTTTAGAATTAGATGAAACTTGAAATGTATGTTTATAACCCAAAGATCTTGGTTCCTTTCGATATTCGCGCATATCCGACTGCAACTTCCTGTATTATGGCACATGATTGTACAAAAAACGTTTTTAGCTTGTGGTCCCTTCTAGAGGTCACAATTTTTATCCGATTTAAAAAAACGTTCAAATATATCACCGTTACACCATAATGATGATTGCACACAGGCCCGGCGGCCAATAATTTGGCCGCAAGTACTCTTTTCTCCAGGACCTAGGATTGAAGCCCTCCCAATCAAGAATTGCTTCCGCCGGCCCTGGCACACAAATAGTGATAAAGTATGTAATATCAAGGTTGTAGACCCTCTAGAGGTCATAATTTTGAACCGAATTTGATGAAACTTAAAATATATGTTTATATCCCACAGATCTTGGTTCCTTCTGATATTCACGCATATCGGACTGTAACTTTCTGGATTATGGCCCCCAATTGTATGAAAAATCACGTTTTAGCTTGTGAACCCTCTAGAGGTCACAATTTTTATCTCATTTAAAAATATGTTCAAATATATCACTGATTTTGATGAAACTTAAAATATATGTTTTATATCCCGAGGATCTCGGTTCCTGTAGATATTCATGCATATCGGACTGTAACTTACTGGATTATGGCCCCTGATTGTACGAAAAATCGCTTCTTTTCTTTGGTGCTTTTTCTCTGTCCATCTCTTGCAAAATGTTGGCGTATCTTGCATGGCAACCCCTTGTCCTCATTGATTTGGGGCACTTTTATGGTGAAAATTTAGAAATGTTCTTAATAGTATGTTGTAGAAGTGTCGGGTTTAGGTTCCCAAAGTAATTGTGTGTAAAATAAAGCTGCTTGACACTAAGAATAGTTAAATGTAGATGTTGATGTTGGCAGAGCCCAACCAACCCATTTACAGGCAATTAAGCCCAACTCACAATTTAAATTTATCTTGCAAAAGATATATGTCCATCTTGAAGAACTAATGATTAGATTGATAAGTATCGTTATGGTTGAGTATATTCTGTAGAATTAAGGTGACATGAGACAGTAGAGCTAAACTTTATGAATACATTAAAGTAAGGTTATATAAATATTTTCTGTTTCAGGCACCAGTGTCATTTTTTGATATTTTCTGTTTCAGGCACCAGTGTCATTTTTTGATACAACTCCACTTGGCAGAATTGTCAACCGCTTTTCATCTGATGTAAATTCTATAGATGATTCCCTACCATTTATACTGAATATATTTTTAGCACAAGGTTTTGGTATATTTGGAACTATCATAATAACATGTTATGGTTTACCCTGGTTTGCCTTATTATTAATACCACTAGGTCTACTATATTATAAAATACAAGTAAGTTGTTATTAGAACCAATAGGTCTACTGTATTGTGAAATACAATATAAGTTGTTAGCCCCTCTAATCTTTATTATAATGGAAATTGACTCAACTAAGTTTGTAAATTTTTGTTGTCATGGATCTCTGACAAATCAAACTGTAAAAGAAGAATTAATTTTTATACGCCCACATTTTCATGTGGACGTATATTGTCGTCGCCCCTGTCCATCTGTCCGTCCACAATTTGTTTGTGGACACTCTACAGGTCACAATTTTCATACGACCACATTTCAATGTAGTCGTCGCCACCATTCGTCCGTCCGTCGGTCAAGCGTTCACAATTGCTTGTGGACACTCTAGAGGCTAAAGTTAATATCCGATTGACACAGTGTTTAAGGTCATGAGACGAAGAAGCCTATTGATTTTCAGCGATTTCCGATAATTTCTGCCAGAGTTATGGCCCTTGATCACTTTGAAAAATCTTGTAGACGCTCTAGAGGTCAAAGTTAATATCCGATTGACTTTAAATTTATACACAGTGTTTAAGGTCATGAGATGAAGAATCCTATTAATATAATATAATAATAATAATAATATGTACATTTATATAGCGCTAGTACTCCATGCACAGAGGAATGCTCACAGCGCATACAGTTAATTAATTTGATTAATCATGATAATATTTCTGAAAAAGATGGGTTTTAAGTCTTGATTTAAAACAAGAGAGAGTTGGAGATGATTTAATGATTTCTGGTAGATTGTTCCACTCTTTAGGTGCATTAACTGCGAACGATCTGTATCCTAATGATTTTAGCTTCCACCTTGGGCAACACAACTGATGAAGTCTGTTTGATCGGAGGTTACGTGAGGGAACATGTATTTGCATAAGGTTGGATAAGTATTTTGGAGCTAAGCCATTTACACACTGATAAGTCAAGGGCAGGATTTTGAAGATGATTCTTTCATTTATTGGCAGCCAATGGAGCGATTTCAGAACAGGAGTTATATGAGAGTATTTTGATGATCTGGTAACAATTCGAGCTGCGGTATTTTGTACAAGTTGAAGTTTTTTAATATTGCCACTAGATGTTTCTGCTAACAAGTTGTAACAGTAGTCAATCCTTGAGAATACCAGAGAACACATAAGTGTGGCAGCTGCTTCCTGGCTAATAAAGTGTCTTATATGGCCAATGTTTCTGAGCTGAAAATAGCTTTTTCTACAAATTTCGTGAATGTGACTGTCCATGCTTAGATTAGGCTCTAAGAGGACACCTAAGTTCTTCACAGTGTCTGATGGTACAATTATTGCATTTCCTACAACCACACCATTTGAACCTGGATTTTTCAGACAAGTATTTGGACCAAAGAAGATACATTCTGTTTTACTGTCATTCAATTTCAATATGTTTCTTGTCATCCATTCTTTAATGTCACATGTACACAATTTGATGTCAGAAAAATTTTGGGATGGAACAGTTTTTGAAATAGAGTAATTTGCAGTCAGCTGTGTATCATCTGCATAAGAATGTTGTCCTTGACCATGTTTATCGATTAGTTGTCCTAAATTCTTAGTATATATCACAAAAAGGACAGGTCCTAGGAATGATCCTTGTGGAACTCCACAGTTAAACGGAATTTTGTCTGATTTCACTTTATCTACTAGAACAGATTGGAGTAAGGTATGAATCAAACCAATTTAATATAACACCATCTAGACCACAGTCATGTTTAAGACACCCAAGCAGCCTGTCATAATTGATCGTGTCGAAAGCTGCGGATAAGTCCAAGAGGACCAATAGGTAGATACTTCCAGCATCCACAGACATTCGAATATCATTTGTCACTCTTAACAGTCCAGTTTCAGTGCTGTGTCCAACACGATATGCGGATTGGAATTCATCCATAAGATCATGATGAATCAGATGGTCCATAAGTTGAGATTTGACAGCCTTCTCTAGTATCTTAGAAAGAAAAGATAAATTGGAGACCGGGCGGTAGTTTGATAGGGAGGAAACTTCAAGATGAGGTTTCTTTAACAGGGGCTTAACCACTGCTTCTTTCAGACTTTGGGGAACAACGCCACATTCCAAGCTTTTATTAATGATACACGTAACGACTGGGAGAAGCACACTCACATAATCCAAGAGGAATTTAGTTGGAACAGGGTCTAACTCACAACTTAGAATCTTTTATTATTTTCAATACTTGATCTTCCGTATAAGGTTTGAAGAAACAAAGAGACGGTGGAGACGCCTGGATGTGTGTTGTGATGTATATGTAGTGTCATTCCTTACTGATTTAGTCAAGTTATCTCAGATTTTATCAATCTTCCCTTTGAAAAAACTTGCAAAGTCATTTGCCAGGGTGGTATAATCCTGTGCTGCTGGAAGTGGGGACGATATTCTTTGTCCTAATAAATCAAACAGATGAGTGAATAAAGCCTTAGAATTTCTGGAATTGGTTAAGATTTGGTTATTGTAATAATGAGTTTTCACATGTCGGAGTTTATTGTTCACATCTGATCTGGCTTGACAGAAAATTTGTCTGTGTACTTCAAGTCTTGTCTTCCACCATCTTCGCTCAGCTACCCGTCGCTTACCTTTCAATACAGCAATTACATCAGTGTACCACAGGGCACGGGATTTGACATGAACAACTTTGGATTTACATGGAGCGTGTTTGTCCAAAAGGGAGGTAAGGGTTGAATTGTACATGTCAATGAGTTCGTCAACCTTCTCAGGTGTATTTTTAAAGAGGCTTGAATCTAACAAATCCTTTTCAAAATCTGTCTTTGAGATACACTTAATGTTTCTATCACCTGCTTTGGGTTTGGTGGTTTAGAACAGTTCATAGATATTTTGATCATAAAATGATCAGACATTTGATGATCTTTAACAGAGACTGACTGAACTACTGAATCAGATTGTTGAGAAACAACCCAGTCAATGATGTGTCTATTTTTATGAGTGGCTGTGTTTACGTGCTGGATAAGCTTATGAGTATTTAAAAGACTAAGAATCTTTTTGACATATGGTTGATGCTATGTTCATCATAGTGGGTATTCAAATCACCCAGAAGGAGCAGTTTCCCCTTTTTGACACTTAAGGAACCTAGAAATGTAGATAAATCGTCATGGAATTGACCACATGTCAGTTTGTTTGTTCTTGATGGAGGGGGCCTATGGATACAAACACGAGTGGATGTTTTGCAATGCTTGATTTTAGCCTCATCGCCGTTTGACCTTAGCAAAGTCTCTGTTAGATACAGAATATCAATTTGATTTTCAATGATAAAGTCGAAAATTTCAAGTTTCTTGTTACGGCAGGAACGTGAGTTCCAGAGAAATAGATTCAGTTGAGATGACTTGTGCTGCGGATAGACTTCTACAAGGTTTCTTATATTGGTGCCTGTGGAAGGGTGTTGACAGTTTTTGTTTTCAGAATTTAATGTTGCATGTACCTTAATAGGAAAGATACCCTGATCATAGTTCACCTTACGCTTTCCTCCCCGACTTCTTCGACCACTGCGAAATATTCCAAGATGTTTCAGAAAGTTAACCTCTAAATTTTCACAAATTTTTTGACCAAAGTTTTTAATTGAGAAAAGTTTTTCCCTTGAATAAGTGTACATCACTGTGTCTAGATGAGTAGAAACCGGGTTTAACAAACTGTTGAATAGAGAAAGTTAAATGAGACAGCTCACAAACACTAAACTAGTCAACAACATTTCAGTTTTTCGCTGAGTAATTGTACCTCACATTGTTTAGATGATTAGAGTTTGAGTCTTACTTACAGATAAATGATGACAGTTCACTAAAAACAGCTCACAATCACCAAACTAGATACACAACATTTCAATTTAAATCCATTGTTTAAACAAACTTGTAAATAACTTTTAAAATCCAAAAATTCACAAAGAATTTTTTTGCACAAAGTAATCCTGATGATAACAGAAAATGACAGAACAACTTTGAAAGTTGTACACAATGAAATAACTCCAAAAACTTAGAACAAACACAGAGCTAAATTTACAGTGGCTGCCTGTTAGGCGCATAACATATTACTGCCAGAGTTATGGCCCTTGATCACTTTGAAAAATCTTGTGGATGCTTTAGAGGCTAAAGTTAATATCTGATTGACTTTAAATTTATACACAGTGTTTAAGGTCATGAGACGAAGAAGTCTATTCATTTTCAGCGATTTTCGATAATTACTTCCAGAGTTATGACCCTTGATCACTTCAAAAATTCTTGTGGACGCTCTAGAGGAAATGAAATGAAAAGGGGTTTAAGGTCATGAGACGAAGAAGCCTATTGATTTTCAGCGATTTCTGATAATTACTGCCAGAGTTATGGCCCTTGATCACTTTGAAAAATCTTGTGGACGCTCTAGAGGCTAAAGTTAATATCTGATTGACTTTCAGGCCACGAAATTTCAAATTTTGGCTTAACCAGAAAAATGATTGCGGATTTATGCTTTGTGTAACCATTTTCTTTGGTTACGCCAGATGACCATTGTGTAACCAATTGGTTACATAAAATGGTTGTGCTGTTTTCATGTTTTATCCAGATTTAAATGGTGCTATTATTCATTTCCACTTGCAGTGAATGTATTTTTTAAAAAAATAACTTGACTAATTTATATTCTTTTATATTTAATATTATATTTTGAGGTTAAGTGTTTATGACTTTAATCCCACGGTGTCCCCATTTAAACAATAAAACTCTAGAAAAAAAAGTTCCACTTCACTAAATCCCTACATTTTAATAATGAGAGGAATCGGTTCTAAAAATTACTAATGGATTTTCGTTCTTTTATCATATCTGACCTTCAAAAACCAGGAATGGTAGCTACCACATTGTTTTCGGTCACTGAAGACTACATACGTACTTCATATTACACTTGTCCTTTGCAATCATTCATCCAAGCACGCAGATAGCCTCACTCATAGGTAGCAACTGATTGACAAACAGTATTTATTATAAACCTTGGTAGTATACACAAAGTCTTGAAAGGAAACAGAATAGTTTGATGTCATGAAATAATATTAAACTAGACAGGGCAGTAAAATCGTTTACATTATCGCTCGAGCGATGCCGGGGAGGGGGTCAAGGTTGACGACATACATACGGGTCATTGGTACTACAGCATGGCTATAGTGAAAACTGAAAGGAACACGTGTAGTAAATTCTTTGGAAATATAGCCGACATGTTAAATAGTCAAACTCATTTCTCATTTTGTGTTTGAAAATCCAAAGGTACGCTTTCAAATATTTATGGCATAACTAATCATTTAAAGAATTAGGGGTGAGGGGCATTTTTAAATCAACCTGCTTGCAACTGGTCAATAGCCTACGTGGTGTCAAATACGTGATCTGTCAAAGTACCGGTAAGATGGAGAAATGAAATGCCAAGAATGAATGAATGGAGTTTGTGCTATAATACAAATAATTTAGACCCGTGTCACAAAGTCATCCTGTATAGAAATTGATCAAATGTGAATAAATCTGTTTATTAAATTTGTTAACGTAACCGATATTTCAATTTGCGTAACCAAGAAATCGGTCGCGTGTCTTTGAGCTGGCGCAACCGCAAGTAACCGATTGGCATCGTTCGCGTGAAATTTCGTGGCCTGACTTTAAATTTACACACAGTGTTTAAGTTCATGAGACGATTTTCGATAATTACTGCCAGAGTTATGGCCCTTGATCACTTCAAAAAATCTTGTAAATGCTCTAGAGGCTAGAGTTAATATTCAATTGACTTTAAATTTATACACAGTGTTTGAGGTCATGAGACGAAGAATCATATTGATTTTCAACGATTTACAATAATTACTGCCAAAGTTATGGCCCTTGATCACTTTGAAAAATCTTGTGACACTCTAGAGGCTAAAGTTATCATCCGATTGACTTTAGATTGATACACAGAATTTGAGGTCTTGAAACAAACAAGTATATTGATTTTCAAAGAATTTTTATGATGTGAACAGCTAAATCCATGATGTTAAAAGTTTTATATACTAAACGTTACCATGGGGCAGAACTTTATAAAAACCAAACAAATTCTAATGCTTTTCTGATAATTACTTAATGAGTTGTTACTCTTAATCACATTTTAATGTATTATAAATGTTTCATTACCGAAAAAAGTAAAAATATGCGACAACTCTTGTTGATTGCCCGGACGATTTAGCTGCTGTGGGTGTATGTTTCGTTGCCTGGCAACCTATCTTTCTTCGATTTTGACGAAACTTGAAATATAGGTCTATTTGCCAAAGATCTCGGTTCTTTTCGATATAGGCATGTATCGGACCATAACTTCATGGATTATGTAAACATCTGGTATATCAAGGTTGTGGACCTCCTAGTAGTCCTAGAGGTCACAATATTGATCCGATTTTGATGAAACTTGAAATGCATGTTTATAACCCAAAGATCTTGGTTCCTTTTGATATTCGCGCATATCGGATCGTAACTTCCTGAATTATGAGCTTGTGGTCCCTATAGAGGTCACAATTTTTATGCGATTTAAAAAAAAAAACGTGTGAATATATCACAGTTATACACTAATGATGGTTGACTTTGAATTTCGTGAAAATGAGATAAAACGGAGGGACATAATGGCCGCCTTTTGTACGCAAATAGTGTAAAAATATGGTATATCAAGGTTGTTGGCCCTCTAGAGGCCACAGTTTTTATCCGATTTGGATAAAACTTTAAATATTTGTTTTTATCATAAAGATTTTGGTTCCTTTTGATAATCACACATATCGAAACGTAACTTCCTGGATTATGACGAACAAAATGGCGCCCATCGTTCTCAAATAGCGTAAAAATATGGTATATCATGGTTGTGGACCCTATAGAGGTCACAATTTTTTTTCCGATTTTAAAAAACATTTAGATATATCACCATTCCACCATAATGATGGTTGAATTGGAATTTCAAGAAAATCAAATGAAACTGACCGACAAAATGGCCGTTCTTTGTATGCAAATTGTGTATAAGTATGTATTACAAAGGTTATGGACCCTCTAGAGGTCATAATCTGATTTTGATAAAACTTAAAACATATTTTTATATTCCAAAAATCTCAGTCCCTTTTGATATTTGCGCATTTCAGACCATAACTTTCTGGATTATGGCCCCTGATTGTTCAGAAATTTTTTTTTTTTAGCTTGTTCTCTATCCATCTTTTGCAAAATGTGGGCGTATCCTGCCTGGCAGCTGCTGGTTAACACATTTTCTTGTTCTTGAGATGGTAGTTTCACAAATGAAAATGATTGTCTTCAATTTACCAGTAATGTGTGAGCTATAATGAGTCCTAGCTTTAAATGAAAATGCATATATATGTGATCTTAAACAAGTGACTAACTGCAGGATTGGGATATAACAGTAGTTTTTATGTTGTCATAGCCAGGCTTCTAAATGCGGAACTATTTAGATGTAAACAATAAGTAGAAAATAATATTTACACAGCCGCATTGAAATCTATGTATTTTTGTCACACTGCCGATCTGTCATTCCATAATTGCTTGTGGATTCTCTATAGACCAAAGTTATGATGTGATTGACTTGCTATTTATCATCCAATTGATACAGAAGTCTTTTCATTCTCAACAACTGAACAGCTAAAGTTATCATCTGATTATCTTTAAATGTTTTAAAGAATATATTAGCACTAGGAAGAACTAGTAGCCAATCAAATTGAAATTATTTCTCAAAACTACTTCATGGGTTGTAACTCTTGATCAGTTTTTAGTGTTTTGTAAATGCTCCAATAACCTACAAAACAAAAAATATGTGAGGGCTGCTCAGACAACTTACACTAGGGATTTGTTATCGTTTAGAACGGGGTTTTTAGCGTTGGAAAGTATGCATAGAGTTTACTTTCAAAACATCGTTTGATAATTGATAAAAATCGTTTAAGAATTACGTAAATGGGTTAGTTAGTACTATGGCTTAGTTTAATGGTAATGGGTTTAGTTTCCCGTCTGCTTTCCCGAGATACTTTGAAAAATCAACACACGGTTTACTTATCTATGGCCTTTACTTATTAAACAAGCCGTTTACTTTCCCGAGATACTTTGAAAAATCAACACACGATTAATTTATCTATGGCGTTGAAAAATTAGATGAACCTTTTAATTTCCCGCGAGCCGTTTAACCAGGGCTCGAATTAGCAGGTGACGTGGGCGAAATAGTCGCCTAACCCATTGATGACTTCACCCTAAAAAGCAATAGGGCGAAGTTGAAGTCGAAGTAGGTAACAGGCATCGATATCAACGTTAAACAAAGCATTTTCAAAACAACACAACACGTGTTCGCATTGTGAGCTTCGAAAGGAAAACTGAAAATTAAACAAGTTGTGAAAAGCAAAACATGTATTAATATTTTGTTTTTCCACTTTCTCTGTGTTGGCTGTGACAATGTTTAATAGTTTCAATGATAAACATTGTATTTGATGTCAACAGGAAATACAATTCTTTAAAATAAAGTGAAGGAATCGAATCATAAATCTCCGTTACAACCGCTGGCTTCGTCCAGAAATAACAGCCAATCAAAAGCTGCGATGGCCAATAGGGCAGCGGATACGATATTTTTCATGTATTTCTGTCTAAGAATAGACAAAGTACTGAATTGGTCCTCTTTCTTTGAAATAATTTAATAATAAAAAGAATAATAAACATAAAACTTGTGATTGAAAGGTGACGAAAGGTGTACAGTGTTGTGTCAACATGGTACAGTCAATAAAGAACAACACGTGTGACGAGTGAAAATAGCGTTGGCGTACATTTCGACGGATGGAGATATTAAAACAATTGTTATCAGAATGATTACAACATGTATTTAGAATGTGTTGATAGGTATAACGTCGGGTTGATAATTAAATCTACGTCAATATTATTAGTTCCACTAATCTAAACACATAAACGTAAAACAAAGAAGGTAAGTGAGTGGTGTGTCAAAACAATAATTTCATACATTGACATTGTCGTACTACGTAACAATATGACTATCCTATTGTGAAAGGTGCTAAAACAATCACACAATAGACCCAGGCAGGACTAGTAATTAAATGTATTTAGGCACGAAAGGGTATAAATATTGATGTATTTGATAGAGGGATATCACAAATCTTATTTGTATTGCTAAAGTCAAGTCTGTCTTAGTACTAGTATATGTAATTTATTATCACAGTAATTTTGATACCAGTATAAAGAGTATGATGACATACTGAAATAATGTGTGCAGCTAAACAATGTTTGTTTATTTATTTAGCATATTGACTGTGTAACGACTTGGTTAAGATTGGTTGCAGCAATGCATGAAATATGACCTCTCCTTCAAGTCTTCCGATGTCTCCCTCACTTCTCCCTATTCTGTCTGTAGGGAGAAGTCACTTCTCCCTAAAATTTGTCCCTAGTTTGAGCCCTGCGTTTATCTGATCGGTTAATTTTGATTACGATTATTTACATATGAAGTACGAATAAAAAAGGGGAATATAAAAAATGCACACCCATAGATGACCACCTTACCGTGGTCGTATTATTATATATTATCCATTATCCTATAAACTTAGTATTCCACCATTGACAAATAAATCAAAAATCGGTAAATCACGTCCCAGGTAATTATACAATTGGAAATCGGTAAATCACATCCCATGTAATGTATCTTTTTTAAATCACAAATGAATTAACTAGTCTTCCATATAAATACCTTTTTCTATAAAGAAGATAAATGATGTTAGACATCATAAAGTAACAAACAATACGAGTATACTTTATTACAAATACATCGGTGAACTAATCTAAAATCATAACGGCAATAATAAAAACAATACGAATATACTTTACTACAAAAACATTGGTGAACTGACCTAAGATCTAAAATCATAATGCCAATTAACAAACAATACGAATATACAGCGGTGAACTAATCCTGGTCGTGATCGGTAATCAACAAAAATCGACGAGTAAAACTTATTTATTCCATACATTATTGTTTATGTAACAATAAGTATGTGTTTAACGTTAAGTACAACTCAGTTAATTATAATAACTAGGCTAATTAAAAAAATTTTAATGGTAAATATCTAATTATACAAAAACACATTGCTGAACAGGGTCGAAAAGCTCTATACTCAGTCTCAAAAGTTTGTAATGAAAATTATTTTAATATTGTAACTAAACTTTGTTTTTTTATACTTTGATCTCTTGTATTCTAAATTATGGTGTTTTCATTTGGGACATGATATAGAACAAATACATTTAAGGTACTTTAGGAAAATCTTAGATACAAGAACAACCACAAATTCCCACATGATCTATTATGAACTTGGATGTTTCCCTTTAATCATTACGAGAAAATTACGGTTATTTAAATACTGGATTAAAATCGTTCTTCTACTAATTTCTTACGTAATTCTTGCCACTCTAATATGTTAATAAATAATGACCCGTGGGTCCTGAATGTTAGGAAGGAACTTTTTAAAATTGGCTTGGGAGATTTATGGGAAAAACCTGCTCATCTCATAAACACAAATTGTATCCATATCATCCGACAAAGATTATTAGACATATTTAGACAGGAGTGTATTGAGAAATTTGAATTATCAAGTAAATGTATCATTTATAAGCATATTGTGAATACATTTGGCTTACAATATTATTTGACTAAACCAATAGACAGAAAATACAGACGTGAAATTACAAGAATCCGTTTGTCCAGTCATAATTTAAATATTGAAAGGTTACGATATAGTACTAAATATATTGAGAGAAGTAAACGATTATGTACATTGTGTAATTTTAAAGACATTGAAGTTGAGTACCATTTTGTTTTAATTTGTCCAATTTATAAAAATCTGAGATAATATATAAAAAAGTATTATTATTCGAACCCCAGTGTTTTTAAATTATTTAATGTTTTATGTACTAAAAATGTATCTGAACATGTAAACCATGGTAGATTTTTATATTTTTCTAATAAAATAAGAGATGAAGAGATTAAACGGAATAGTAACAATTAATATACCATTACTCTACTCTCCATAACATGATTCTTGTTTGTAATACTGTGTTTATATATTAGTATATATGGATATTTGTATTGCTTTTTTTTTGTTTTGTAAATACTTTGTAAATATTTTTGTTTATCCCAATGAATCTGTGACTCAAGGGTAATAAAAACTAGAAACTTGAAACAGTCCGAGGTGAAATGGTTGTGGGATGAACTGACCCGCACCTTGCTGGTAACTACAAGTGGGAATTAATAAAACAATAGCATTCAACCAATCAAATGAAATGAAATGAAATGGAGTTTAACGTCCTACTGTTCTGCTCCTAACCTGGGCTAATGAAGACGGGCATACGCCATACAGTGTGCTATGAGGGAAATTTTGCCCGGACAGCGGCACTACGGCCTACTTTTATATCGAATTCCAACTGCCAAGGGATCTTTTACGTGCACGCCAATGTGTACACGGGACCTCGGTTTTTTGTCCCATCCGAACGACTAGACAGCTTTCCTTGTCAGCCCCTCCGTCCTGCATCACTGACAAGGGAGAACCACGCCGGAAAACCAACCAATCAAATAATTAATGTTAATAAAAAGGGACATTTATGACTCAACTGTACATTCAAAGGCATGATTTTGTATGGCACCCAGACAGGTGAGAATTAATAAAACAATAGCATTCGACCAATCAAATAATTAAACCATACTGTACTTACGAACATGTATATTCAAAAACATGGTTTCATATGGCACCCAGACACTTGACCACAGGTGTGAGTTAATAAAACAATAGCATTCGACCAATCAAATAATTAATCTATACTGTAATAATGTTCATTTATGACTCCATCCTATATTCAAAATAACAATCGGCTGACCAATAGGTGAATAGCTCATAATACCATGTATACACAGGCCTTTTCTGTAATTAATGTGTATGGGAATATAGATTAAGAGGAGATTAGTGACTAATATGATAATTGTCTGCGATATCACCTCGGTCGAAGCGGACGTTAAATAAAGCTATTTCACACAAAATATTACTGAGCGCCATGGAAAACGCATCACTTTTTTTTCCAAAATATTTTATTACTAGGTGGTTTTGTATGTATAATATTATGCAATACTATGAACTATTGTTTCACACAATGCTCCCAAACGCAAAAAATATCGGCCCGTGTGCACAAAAAAAAATTACACGAGATGCACATGAAAAACCCAATATTCACGTGCAGCATTGTGTGTGAGCCCTTTAAAAGCATGTTTTCAACTTAATGTACAGTACATGAACTGTGAAACGTCAATCTGTCGTAATTTGTTGTTGGACGTGTGAAGGAATCGAGCTAGAGATGCCGAGACTTACTGAAAATCAACGGAATGAAGCCATGGGAATGTCCAGGGCTGGCATGTCTACACGTGCTATTGCCAGGCACTTCAATTGTCATCAGTCCAATATTGTAAGGTTGGTGGAACCTGTTCGAGTTACTGGATCAACACGTGACCGTCAACGTCCTGGTCCACAACGTGTTACAACCCAGGCTCAAGAGACCGCTACATCCGGGTCACTCATCTGCGTGACAGATTTTGCCCAGCGACTCGAACAGGTGCAGCAGTCGTTGGAAGACAAGGACCAGTAAGTGCCAACACCGTAAGACGTCGTCTAAGAGAAGTAGGACTCCGTGCACGACGACCATATGTTGGAGCTATCCTCAGGGATCATCACCGTCAGTGGCGTTTGATATGGGCTCAAGGACAAAGTGTGCTCTTCAGTGATGATAGTCGCTTTCATCTTTATCACTCTGATGGCCGTCAATGTGTGTGGAGACGTCTTGCAGACTGCTGCGTCTTCAAAACGAATCGATTGGGTGGGGGAAGTGTAATGGTGTGGGGAGGCTTCACATTTCATCACCGGACCGCCCTACACACTTGCAGGGGTTGCGCTAATGCTGTAGCCTACCGTGATGATGTCTTGCAACCAATTGTTGTTCCGATGTTTCGAGCGCACCCACAACTTCAGAACTTCCAACAGGATAATACACGTCCGCATACCGCCCGTTTTAGTATGGACTACCTGGCTGCTAACAACATCAATGTCTTTGACTGGCCAGCCATGTCTCCGGACATGGCACCGATAGAACATGTCTAGGATGAGATTGGACGCCGTCTGTATCGGAGACCACAGATGCACACTATTGCTGCTTTAGAAGCTGCTCTTGTCCAAGAATGGAACAATTTGCCGCAGGCCTTCTTTCAAACATTGGTAAATTCCATGCGACGTTGCTGCACAGCGTGCATAAGAGCCCGTGGAGGACACACGCGCTACTGACATCTGTGTCATACTTTTGGTTTTGACCCCTCTGACTTTGTACCGTTGATTACAGATTAAACATCCATAAGTGTACAAATGTGTTGTTATTGATGTGTTCCCATTTGAATATTGTTCACAATAAGAAACAAAATAAATAAGATATGTTTACAGGATCATTTTGTTATACGAAAAACTAAGTGATGCATTTTCCATGGTGCTCAGTATATGATAATCGTAGTTAAAAGAAGACTTTCACAACATAAAAGTTGCGTTTATTTTGAATACTTAAATAACTCTGGCTTAATTTGGCTTGGCTCTGAATTTTGATTGAGCGGAAGATTTTTAAAAACAGATTTTTATTAACAATTTTAACAGACTGTGGTATAGGATTTAAATGGTTCATTTACATTATCAATACATACAATTTGCTTTTTGTTATTAAATTATGTATAAATCTGTTGATTGTTTTCCAATTTTGACTTCTTTTTGTGCATGCTGCTATTTCTTTATTTATAAACCAGTGATTGTTTTCCAGTGTTGTGTTTTTAGTATTCATGCTGTTATTTGTGATTGTTTTTAGTATTTAGTGTACATACATATAAATACATACAATTGGTTTTTGTTATTAGATTATCATAGCTAAATATATGTTCTGTTTTATTTATTTGTCGGGAATGTTGATTTTGAATCAGTACCAAAATTTAACACCTGTACCCAATAATCAACGAAATTGCGCAGAACCCCCAATCAAGTAATTACGCTGTCTGAAAATGGGGACAGCTTGTCTATAGAGGTTGACAGTGACTTTTTGGGGCGCCAGTCTAATGTACCGTCTCGCGAAATTATCGCACGCTACTGTGAGCTTGACGTATGACCATGTGAACATATGGAAGACTAGTTAATTCATTTGTGATTTAAAAAAGATACATTACCTGGGATGTGATTTACCGATTTCCAATTGTATAATTACCTGGGACGTGATTTACCGATTTATTTGTCAATGGTGGAATACTAAGTTTATAGGATAATGGATAATATATAATACTACGACCACAGTAAGGTGATCATCTATGGGTGTGCATTTTTTATATTCCCCTTTTTTATTCGTACTTCATATGTAAATAATCGTAATCAAAATTAACCGATCGGATAAACGGCTCGCGGGAAATTAAAAGGTTCATCTAATTTTTCAATGCCGTAGATAAATTAATCGTGTGTTGATTTTTCAACGTATCTCGGGGAAAGTAAATGGCTTGTCTAATAAGTAAACGTCGTAGATGCCACTCAGAGAAACTAAACTTGTTACCATTAAACTAAGCCATAGTACTAACTAACCCATATATGTAATTCTTAAACGATTTTTATCAATTATCGAACGATGTTTCGAAAGTTAACTCTATGCATACTTTCCGGCGCTAAAAACCCAGTTCTAAACTATACCAAATCCCTAGTCTTTTCTTGCCTAATAACTTACCTTACCACAAATTTTGCAGCATTATTATCGTTATACATCAAGAGAGATCAAACGAATTTCCAGTGTTACGTTATCACCTATATATGCACATTTTAGCGAAAGTATTAATGGTTTAAGTACTATTAGAGCGATGAGAGCAACAGAGAGGTAAGAAAACTAAAAATCTTTTAATGTTATGAATAAAAAAAATAAATGCATATTTCATAATCTTTGTGGTTATATAGGAAGTGTTGTTCTCAAATGTGTCCAGAGATATGATTTTGGGGTAGAAAATGACATTTTCCAACAGAAATGACATACATTGACCTGCAATCAGAAAAACTTTGAGAAATAGTTTTATTTACTTCACGGTTGATATTGTTTGATAAACAAAATTAAGACAAAACTAGAGTTGTCCTCGAAACAGCTTTGATAGTTTTTATACAACACAATCACACACTTACACATTAATTACAATGTCTATACTAAACAGCTAAAAAACGTCCGTACGATTTCAAAATCAGAGAGGCACTTTAATCAAATCATTCTAGAAAACGACTTGCTAAATGGATCAAAGCAATTTTTTATACGTCCACATTTTCATGTTGACGTAATATGCCGTCGCCCCTGTCCGTCCACAATTTGTTTGTGGACACTCTACAGGTCACAATTTTTATCGGATTTCAACGAAACTTGAAATATAGATTTATCTCCCTAAAATCTTGGTTTCTTTCGATATTGGCATGTATCGGACTGTAACTTCATGGATTATGGCCCCTGATAGTACGAAAAATAAACGTTTTTAGCTTGTGGACCCTATAGAGGTAACAGTTTTTATCCGATTTTGTTGAAACTTGAAATGTAAGTTTATAACCCAAAGATCTCAGTTCCTTTTCATATTCGCGCATATCGGACTGTAACTTCCTGAATTATGGCCCCTGATTGTACGAAAAATCGCGTTTTTAGCTTGTGGACCCTATAGAGGTCATAATTTTTATCCGATTTAAAAAACGTTTTAGTATATCACCGTTACACCCTAAGGACGGCTGAGTTTGAATTTTGTGAAAATCGGACCAAAACAGACTAACAAAATGGCCGCCCATCGTTCTCAAATAGCATAAAAATATGGTATATCAAGGTTGTGGACCCTATAGAGGTCACAATTTTTATCCAATTTTGTTGAAACATAAAATATAAGTTTATAACCCACAGATCTCGGTTCCTTTCGATATTCGCGCATATCGGACCGTAACTTCCTGAATTATGGCTCCTGATTGTACGAAAAATTGCGTTTTTAGCTTGTGGACCCTATAAAGGTCATAATTTTTATCCGATTTAAAAAAAACGTTTTAATATATCACCGTTATACCCTAAGGATGGTTGAAATCGGCCCAAAACTGACAGACAAAATGGCCGCCCCTCGTTCTCAAATAGGGTAAAAAAATGGTTTATCAAGGTTGTGGACCCTCTAGAGGTCACAATTTCTTTCTGATTTTGATGGAACTTGAAATGTAAGTTTATTACCCAAAGATCTCGGTTATTTTCGATATTTGTGCATATCGAATCGTAACTTCCTGAATTATGGCCCCTGATTGTATGAAAAATCACGTTTTTAGCTTGTGGACCCTATAGATCTTTTGGAGATAAACCTATATTTCAAGTTTCGTCAAAATCTGATAAGAATTGTAACCTGTAGAGTGTCCACAAACAAATTGTGGACGGACAGGAGCAAAGACAATATACATCCACATGAAAATGTGGGCGTATAAAAATCGCGTTTTTAGCTTGTGGACCCTATATAATTCTTATCCGATTTAAAAAATGTTTGAATATATCACTGTTATACCCTAAGGATGGTTGAGTTCGAATTTCGTAAAAATCGAACCAAAACTGACAGACAAATAGCATAAAAATATGGTATGGTATATCAATGTGTTGGACCCTGTAGAGGTCACAATTTTAATCCGATTTTGATGAAACTTGGTTGCTTTCGATATTCATGTATATCGGATCATAACTTCCTGAATTATAGCCCCTGATTGTACGAAAAATGGTGTTTTTAGCTTGTGGTTGCTCTAGAGGTCACAATTATTATCCAATTTAAAACACTGTTTGAATATATCTCCGTTACACCGTAATGAAGGTTGAGTTCGAATTTCGTGAAAATCAGACCAAAACTGCCTGACAAAATGGCCGCCCCTTGTACGTAATTAGTGTAAACATCTGGTATAAGGTTGTGGACCCTCTGGAGGTCACAATTTTGTGCTGATTTTGATGAAACTTCAAATGCATGTTTATAACCCAAAGATCTTGGTTGCTTTTGATATTCGCGCATATCGGATCGTAACTTCCTGAATTATGGCCCCTGATTGTACGAAAAATTGTGTTTTTAGCTTGTGGTCCCTCTAGAAGTCACAATTATTAACCGATTTAAAAAAACGTTCGAATATATCACCGTTACACCATTATGATGGCAGAGTTCGAATTTGTCGGAAATCGGCCCAAAACTGCCGGAAATAGTGTAAATATATGGTATATCAAAGTTGTGGATCCTCTAGAGGCTACAATTTTGATCCGATTATGATGAAACTTGCAATACATATTTATAACCCAAAGATCTTGGTTCCTTTTGATATTCGTGCATATTGGATCGTAACTTCCTGAATTATGGCCCTTGATTGTTTTGGTCCCTCTAGAGAGAGGACAAAATTTTGATCCGATTTTGATGAAACTTGAAATACATGTTTATAACCCAAAGATCCTTTCAATATTCATGCATATCGGATCGTAATTTCCTGAATTATGGCCCTTGATTGTACGAAAAATCACTTCTTTTTTTGAGCTTGTTCTCTGTCCATCTCTTGCAAAATGTGGGCGTATCTTGCATGACAACCGCTTGTTGTTGTGAACAGTATGTTGACATATTAGTGATTAATTCATCACAATTCCAAGACATTACGAGAAGGTTTAAAGAGTCTGTACACAGTCTATACATCAGTATCTGGTGTGTCCACCATGAGTGTCAATAACAGCAGCGACTGTACATGGAGTGGACTAGACGCTTGATGAACGCCATTGGCACCTGGAACCACACTCTCAGAAAAGCCTGGCGCAATCCATCGGCTGTGTTTGGTCTTGGTAAGCCGTTATTAAGTCTCCTCTGAATTTCATCCCAAAGATGTTCAATCGGGTTTAAATCTGGACTAAGGGCTGGTCAGTGCATGATGTTGACACCATTCTGCTGTAGAAAGTCCCGAGTAACTCTGGTGCTGTGGGCACGGGCGTTGTCATGCTGGAAAATGTTGTTTCGATGACGTGCGAAATGTGGTATGACGTGGGGTCTGAGAGCTTGATCGATGTAGATGCCGCAAAACTTCCTGGTTTTTTTTTTAAAAGTTACACAGAACCTTTGTTTACAAATCGATTTTTATAAAACTTTCAGAATAAACACAAAATGTCTTAGTTAATTGTTCAGCTTCAACATTTTACCCGATTTCAAGGTTTTACACTTCCTTGAAAAATTAAATTTTTTGACGTCACTTAAAAAAAAATATAGGTCAAATATCAAAATTCTAATCCGAGCGATCGATTGCTAATAGTGAATGGTTTTCCAAAATATAACGATGTTCGAAATCAGTGAAAATTGTAGGCCAAGATAGATGATTCTGAAAGTTTCAAGTCGAAATCTTCAAAAGAAAAAAGTTAGACATTTCAGATTTTTCCATTTTGAGCTTAAAATTAGGTCATACGCATCCAAGGTTGAGATCCTGTTCTTTACAAAGAACTTGTGAATTATGAACACCTACCAATTGTTGAAAACCGCATTAAAATTGATTGGGAAATAAAAAAGTTGCCTTTGTTGTGTAATATTGATTTATTTTCGTCTGTGACATCACTTCCTGATAACATTTTAAAGTTTTAGTTATTCATTCATTGAGCTCTTGATATAAATAATTTTCAGATGGTATAGAGTCTACTTGTATAGAGTATGTACTTTTTCCTAAAAGGCTTCCGAACAAAAACATCCTGTGAAACCAGGGATCTTCTTTCTAAATTTGTTAATTGGACATGTCTCTCATCAGTAAAGACACAAAAGAAATGCTTAAGAAGATTTGATAATTCTTAAATTATAATTTATATGTTGTGGGTTGAGTGTTAAATGGTTGATTGTTGACTATCTAGATATTATTCCTTACGTCCATCGTAAGTGTGCTTTAATTTTGAATGGAAGATTGATCATTAAATTGTAATAGTTTCCCAGCAATATTATTATTAACATATTGATATGATTAGCATATTTTATCCATGTTTTTAGATTTACACGTGAAAACCTCCAAAGATTAGATCTCAACCAAAGAGCTCAGTTTGCCAATAAAGCAGCTGCAAGATGGCTAGATTTCCGTCTGCAAATGTTAGGCGTTGCTATGGTAACTGGTGTATCATTTATTGCTGTTTTGGAACATCATTTTAGATCAGCTGATCCAGGTAAATATTTATTATTATAGACAAATAAAATGATAGATTGATTGGTGAGGAAGATTTCAGAGATATTAATGAAAATTGAGTTTGGATTTCTGAAATTTGAAAATATAGGTCACAAATTACTTGATTAATATGCAAATTAATGTAAATATCTTGTAATATGGTGAATAATATTACTTGGTAACATACAACAACAAAAAGTAAGTCATGATTTGTATCTTGAGATCCCTGGTATTGTCCAAGAAAGTTCCTCTGGCAAAGATAGTGTCTAGTCATTCAGATGGGATGTAAAACCTGAAAAACCAAAGTCCCTGAACACATTTGAGTACACAATAGAGAACCCTTGACAGTTGGAATTCGATGTAGCACACTGCATATAGTATGCCCTTCATTATGTGTCAGATTTGTGCAGAAAAGTAAGATGTTAATAATCCCATTTCATTTCTTTTCGTGTCTTATGTTATTACAGGTTTAGTTGGTCTGGCTATTTCTTATTCTCTGTCTATCACGGGATTATTAGGTGGTGTAGTCATGTCATTTACAGAAACTGAGAAACAGCTAGTAAGTGTTGAAAGAGCAGAACAATATATCAATAATGTACCACATGAAAACTGGACAGGAATATTATTTGTAAGTAATCATCTATCAGTATAAACTACAGAATTGGGTCAATCCATGTCATGTGTAAAAACTAGAAACTGTGCAAATTATTTGGGATATGGGCATTTGAGTTTTCATGAATTACTGATGAGTTTTCGAAACAAAATATGTATCAATAATTTACTTTAGTTTCAGATATCTTATTTTTACCTTTCTAGTAAAGATATACAGCTCACATTTGGTTGTCTTAAAGGGCGATTCCCGAATTTCATAGAGCCTAAAATATAACATTCCGTGTACGTATGAAATTTAAACGCCAAAATATAGAGGAATAGTGTATTTACCTTGTCTGAAAAGTTCAGTTCAAAATATTGAGTCGTTTGGACGTGAACGTCAAAATCGCTTATCTGGACACTAGCATTTTTATGACGTTTTTTCGTTGGCCACTTGATAATCGCGACTATTTTATACCGATTGTTAACTTAATTGAATAGAGAGCTTTGATTTACGCACCCTGTTGGCGGTAAGCTATAATTTGAGAAAGAAAATCTGATTGGATGTTTATTTATACACAGCCAATCGCTATAGTTTACCGGAACATCGGCCTATAATGTGATTCACTCGGGTCAAACTGAAAGTTGGGAGTTTGGTGTTTCGTTCAATTCATCATGGATAACCCTCGAAAGCGTCAAAGAGAACGAACCGTTACAGATACTGCAGAGGAAAGAAGAAAGAAATAGAACATGCGAGGTTACACAGCACAGAAAAAGACGAATGTGTGTATTTATGCGGAGAAGTAACGAGATGGAAATTGGAATGATTTTAACTTCAACAAAGCCAACTTCACGAAGACGTTGTCAATCTGAAGTAATAAAAACTTTTAAACCGGTATGATATTTTATTGGAGGAATCATCTGTAAATAGTGTAAATTAGTAGTATTATCTTTTGGAATCATCAATTTTTATTTGAGATGTATGTACTCACAGATTTAATTTTTAACAATTTATTTATTTTCTTTTTTTATTAATATTACATCTATAGTTTCATTCTGTTAGTTTTTGTTGGCTCTGTTCGATAGAAAAAAAAATTAAAAGGGCCAAGATTATTTTCAATTTATTATTCTGTGTGAGTTGCCTTCCCATTTATTTATATGCTTATGTACTGAACTATAGGCTTACCAGTACATGATGTAAACTAGGATTAGGAAAAAATAAACATCAAATACAAAGACTTCTTTATTTTACAGGCAAACAGGAAATATATTGAGTCATTCCATGCCAGTAAGTTCCAGGTAATGACAACCAATACAGACCTGCAATTGTAGTTCAAACTAGGCCTAGTAGTTATGATGATTTGTTATGATTTTCAAATTCGGCTGGGTGGCCGAATGGTTAAGGATCAGAAATGAAATGGGGGTTTAACATCCTACTGATGAAGTCCGGCATATGCCATACAGTGTGCTATGAGGGAAATTTTGCCTGGGCAGCAGCACTATGGCCTACGCTCTTGCGTTGAATTAGACTGTCATTGAGTCCAGTTGTGTGATTGCACTAAAAACCTATGCATGAGCGAATTATTGAAATAAAATTGAAATTGAACCATGTATTTTAAGTCCTAGTTAGACCTAGTTTGTGTTGAGTGGACATTAAACCCTCTTTTTTCATGTTCCTTCTTTAAAAAATACTCCTTTAAATTTAATAATAGATGTTCTACACCAACAATAATAAATTATTTGACATTATTTTGCAGTCCACTGGTTTACCATGCAAAATGTTTGTTGGTAGCAGTTGATTTTAATTTGCATACAAATCGAGAACCACTAAAAGGAGCTGACAGAAACATTAGGTTAGTTTTCCCCTTACTTATGTAATAACATTCAACAATATCTAATAAATGACCCATCCCACAGTCATGTAAGAAACTAATTGGTCAATTTTAACCATGGATCAAATGTGTTTATAAAATATGAGAAAACGTCAAATTATTGTGTCTCATCTTGGTACAATCAATCTGTGATTTTTGATGTGTATACCATTAGCAGCATGATACAGTTCTCCTGACAATTGAAATTTCGCAGATATAACACTGCATGACATAAGGCCCATTTCCATTAACCTTTTTGATTTATTTATTTTTCAGATATAAAAAAAAAATACTCAAAAAGATCGGCAACGTTGTCATCGGTACCTTTAATCTGGGGCAGTCATATCCAGACCCAGCTGATCCAATGAGAATACAAAAATCCCTTGCTCCCAGAAGTTCACCCACTCTAGAAGATATTGTGAAGAGACAGACCACAAAATTTTAAGAATATTACAGAATATAATATATTTTGACTAAAATTAAATACACAATATAAAACAGGAATATGTTTAATAGCATCAATGTTTATTAAACATGCATTATGCAAGAAGTAAATGTGCCTATTGTGAGTCTTTCTTTAGGTCTGTAATGGTAAATAAACTACATGTAATAATTAGACATTTATCATAATCAACTCTTGATGTCATCTAAGGTGTCCGATTTTCATTGGATTTGAATCTGATCTGCTGTTCACTGTCTGTTGATTAAACACAACAATGGATAATCAACACTTTGTTTATTATCGTGACAGCAGTAACAATGACAATCAAGGCTACAGTCATTTTTAAACTAAGGTTTTCTCGGCTCATAGTGAAGCAATTTAACTGAAATTCTCAGCATATTCCATTTACATCATCTAGTTTTAACTATTATAGTGAGAACTGCTAGCTCTTTATCTAATCTTCCATAATGTATCTTAAACTAATAGAAAAGAATGTTTTGTTTGATAATTTGGGTAGGTCTTTTGAACAGTGCTCCTTCATTCATGGTTATGCCCATTTGTCAGGATACCTCCTCTTTACTTTGCAGACTATACAGTTTGATGTAACTTATGTGATTATCTCTTCCAAGTCGACCGTGCCTCCAAAACCGACGGTAGACAGCATGGCGAAACCTTTTCTGTTCGTCGTCATCTGGCACCCTAACAAAATGTCATCTCTTGTTTGTAATGTGATCTAAACCCCGTCTTCTAAACAATACTGATCAATTTCCTGAAAGTAAAATGTTAAAATATGTAAAAATGTATTATAGTTTTATATAACTATTAGTTGTTTATTGTCAAATATTTTTTTTTTGTATTTTGTAAACAGTTTGTCTTGAATGTAAATATTAAGAGTCTCTGAGTAAACAGTTGTTGATGTGATAATTATTTGGTTGTCATTAAATCACAAGTAAGCATAAAGAAATAGTGAAATCACCGATATTCCAACTATAAAAGTTAATACTGCATGAAGTTTTAGATTTTATACTTGATATCTACTTACATGTCTTAGAGATGAGCAATTTTGAGGCAAAACTCTATAACATAGATTTTTTGTCTCTGGTGGTGGAGACGTGACTGGTGTGTCTCTAGCTGCAATAGTCAAACTGTCGCAAATTTCAAGCCTGGTTGTCTCTCTATTATGACAACCAGCAATTCTATTCTTTTTTTATCATCCAGCTGTGATATTAACATCTGTAAATATTAAATGTAATCTTGATGTAATGAAATATTTTTTTTTGTAATTATATAATAAATAAGCTCACATGACAGCCAAAGAATTGAAAAGATTTTGTTTTTATACATATTTGCATGCCATAAAAAATGGAAATGATATGACTTGTCAGTTATCTATTTGTCTTCATTGGCACTCTAAACAAAATCATTCTGGGTTTGTAACAGGAGCTACACTACCCTTCATCTACAATAAGCATAATACAGCATAAGGGTTGTAGTAAAGAAATTACTGTTATTTATACCTTCAATCCATCAATTCTCTGTGATCTCAACCTTGCTACCCTTTTTATACGCCCACATTGAAATGTGGTCGTATATTGTCGTCACCCCCGTCCGTCCGTCCGGCGTCCACAATTGCTTGTGGACGCTCTAGAGGCTAAAGTTAATATCTGATTGACTTTAAATTTATACACAGTGTTTAAGGTCTTGAGATGAAGAAGCCTATTGATTTTCAGCGATTTCCGATAATTACTGCCAGAGTTATGGCCCTTGATCACTTTGAAAAATCTTGTGGACGCTCTAGAGGCCAAAGTTAATATCCAATTGACCTTAAATTTATACACAGTGTTTGAGGTCATGAGACGAAGAAGCCTATTGATTTTCAACAATTTCCGATAATTAATGCCAGAGTTATGGCCCTTGATCACTTCAAAAAATCTTGTGGACGCTCTAAAGGCCAAAGTTAATATCCGATTGACTTTAAATTTATACATAGTGTTTAAGGTCATGAGACGAAGAAGCCTATTGATTTTCAGCGATTTCCGATAATTACTGCCAGAGTTATGGCCCTTGATCACTTCAAAAAAATCTTGTGGATGCTCTAGAGGCTAAAGTTAATATCCGATTGAGTTTAAATTTATACACAGTGTTTGAAGTCATGAGACGAAGATTCCTATTGATTTTCAACGATTTCCGATAATTACTGCCAAAGTTATGGCCCTTGATCACTTTGCAAAATCTTGTGACGCTCTTAAGGCTAAAGTTATCATCCGATTGACTTCAGATTGAGATCTTGAGACGAACAAGTATATCGATTTTCAATGAATTTTTATGACTTGAACAGTTAAATCCATGATATTAAAAGCTTTGCATACAAAACGTTAGCATGGGGCAGAACTTTATAAAAACCAAACAAATTCTAATAGTTTTCTGATAATTACTTCGTGAGTTGTTGCTCTTAATCAGATTTTAGTGTATTATAAATGTTTAATTACCGAAAAAAGTAAAAATATGTGACAACCCTTGTTGACTGCATGGCAACCTATTTTTCTGTGGTCTCTGTGACATCTCTTGGATGCCTTGAGACAACACATCTGTGCACAGTTTTCCTACGTTTTGATGGAGAGGAAGGGTTTGTAGATGGGTAAGTTGTAGCTTTTTCTGGTGTTGGCAAATCCGGCAAACTTTTAATATTATCAGAACTTGATAGTGGTGGAGGGTGAATCACTTGATGTGTCACCTACTTGGCATAAAAAGCATAAAATATCGATAGATTTTCCCACTCTTACTGTCGCTACATGGCTTTTTCTAGACAATTCTGAAGAAAACAAAACATTCAAAACTTGTGAAAATATCAACAAAAAACATATAAGGATATTGTCATTTGGGTTATAAATTAGTCATAGATTTATTTCATTGAGTTTAAAACAAATATACACATTGCAGTACATAATTACTTTCAACAAAAAATAGTCTTTATTATTTGGTATTTTTAGTTTGGTCAAAACATTTCATAAAGAATGAAGACATACTTGTATCACAAGTCTTGCGTGTCCACTGATCACTCTTGCTACTACATGCCATTGCTGTTGGTTTTTCTTCACTAAGCTGCACTACTACGTACAGTTTACACACTTCTCAACCATTTTGAATGACAGTTTTTCAATTGACAAAAATTACCAGCCATTCCTTTTATAAATAGGGGGCTACCTGCTATCACTATAAGCCATTCTATCTTCCAAATTACAAAGAATCCATTCTGTATTTTAGTATACAATGTGTCGGGGGGAAAAGTCAAGCCATTTAGTAATAGTACTAGGCCTAACCTATTTGATCACACGAAAATATAAAAACAACAACCCATCCTATAATTCCACGGCATATATAAATGGTGTTAAGTTGTGGTTATGTCTATAATATCCATATTTAGCACATAAATGTCGAATACAGTATAAAAAAAACCCCGATCAAACGTAGTCAACACAGAGCCATGAACGGCTAAGACTCATTGTCACCAGACTAGAATAAACAAACTGAAAGTAACACGGAAATGTCACTGCACACGCGCTGCACATAGTCACGTGTCATCCAAGCACTTCTATATAATGCAAACAGGACACAAGTCTTCACACATGGAGCGATACTGACGATCAGAAGTTTTTTGAAAACATATCTCATGGCTTGAAGCAGTTGCCTGGATCTAAGTTAGAGGTTATTAATTAAGGGCTTTTCACACAAAATTAAGCAATTTTATTGTCCAAAATCCATCCGGGAATATCCCTTTAAAGAACATTTTGTGTAGATTAGAATCTGCAATCAGATTACAGGTGAGTGGTAGGGTTTGCATTCTACTTGGTCATAAAGACTGAGAAAAAAATTGGTGTGATTGCATATTTTCTGGATTTTGTAGTGCTCCAGGAACTACAAAGTAATATATATAGATCCAAATCTTCGCCTATGTTAGTACTACATAAGAAATATATGAAAAAGCACCAGTCTTCGCTAGATTCCCAGACAATTGGCCTTGAATATGGTTTTAGACACAAATTTTCGAAAATTGCCTCATATTTTCGAACCGATAGAACCAGACGTGTCAACCCCCAGGTATGAAAAAACAGGAGACCATAGGCTAATACTAAATGTCTTTAGCACTTTTTACACTGTGCACTCGTTTTTGCTGCATACAACAATGAACAAATGACAATTCCCTTTGAGTTTCGGGTCAATAATTTAAATGACAGAAAAAAATATTTTGTGAAAATATACATAAAATGCTAACCAAAGGACTTTAATACGTACAGTACTCCAAAAAGTGTTTTCAGTCACATGTCAGTGACATCATAATAAATAAGAATCGGTCATACAAATTTTCCAACTCAAATCCGTGAATATTAGCCAGTTAAAACTTATAAAAATCGTAATAATTTGAATGATAATATATAAAATATTTATAATCTTGATAATATCAGATAAAATGCCGGCTACATTTAGTCAAAAGCAGGAAATTTCAATCTGCAAAACCGATAAATCATGTTTTCTATGGCTGTAATCACGTGAATGGAAATCCCCGGAAACATGATGTCGGAGCGGTATTTTCCGGCAAGTGTCTCCTGTACATAAATGGTAATTGTGCTTATATTTCGATAACTTTTGAGTCAGATTATTTGCATATATTGAGATCGATATCAAAGTATTGTAATACAATCGCTAGTAAAATATTTAACTGGAAAAGTAATCCAAAATTGCAGATTGCAAGTCGGCTAAATTTCAGTCAATGGCTTCCGATTTCACTCTAAAGTCACGTGGGTCTGTCCGTCTGTCCGTCACACTTTTTGGGACACCTCTTTCTAATTGAGCTAGAATGTTCACTTGGTGTAGGTGTTTATTAGTTCAATACCTTGATGGAGTTTGAAGATGGGCATTTTTCGCTTAGGGTAAGCGGAGATAAGCAATTTGATTGGTTGATGCTTTGGGACACAATAACTTTAGTTCTAATTAAAGGAGCTAAATCACTAATATTTGGGATCTACAAATTGACACAAATGGGTCGCAACGTATATAATAATGTAATATGAATGTATATAAACTGATTTACATTCAATCGTTTCCGTTTTAACTCTAAATTCAAAGCAGATATGTTCGGCGAAATACGCCAGAAGTCTCAATCGAATGGCAATCACTAGCATCTGGTTATTCCAGTCAACACTGATAGTATTTATTGCGCATGCTCTCCAGATAAGAATATGGGTTTACCGTTTGACATGACTTGTGGATTATGTCTAACCTCGTTCTTCCGATTCGCTTGTTACAAATTGCGCTGAAACACATTATGGTACACGATTCGTGTACCAATCGTAAAAAGTTTATTTTGTCTTAAATATTGGATATCAGAAGCCCATCTTTTCCTGGTAAGATCACAACACCAATGTTGATTAAAATTGACAAATTATTCGTGTTTTCATTGTCGAAGGTTTTGGATGATTTCGAGTTAGAAACTGAGCTACTTTAAAGGCTCAATACCACTCTTGTTGTAAGTGAATAATATGTCCCAATCTTTATTCTGGTCAACAAATTGTACTATTTTACAATATTCCAATTAATTGATGATACAAATTTCATCTTAACACACCTGATTTAAAAAATTGGAAAAATTCAACTAAATGAATTGAAAAGCCTGACGTAAAGCTTTTCAAATGTGACTTGGATTTAAAAATATTTTTGAACCCTCTGGACAAGTAAAATAGGATTTAATGAATAATTTATACAACAGGTAAGACACTAACACATCTAGTACTTAGAATGAGGCTATTTTTTATTTTCTGGAGCTGTCAAGCTAGCAAGAGTGTTATTGACCCTTTAAGTGAGAGTGATGAAACTTGGTGTAGTTTCATTACATCAATACCTTGACTAAGGTCGATAATGAGCATTTTCTGCTTAGGGTAAGCAGAGCAATAAGCAATTTGATTGGCCAAGATTTTAGAACACAATAACTCTCCTTCTAATTGAGCTAGAATGTTCAAACTTGGTGTAGGTGTTTATTGGGTCAATGCCTTGATGGAGTTTGAAGATGAGCATTTTCTGCTTAGGGTAAGCAGAGATAAGCAATTTGATTGGTTGATGCTTTGGGACACGATAACTTTAGTTCTAATTAAGTGAGAGTGAGGACACTTGGCGTATAGCTTTATTACATCAATACCTTGACTAAGTTCGATAATGAACATTTTCTGCTGAGGGTAAGCTGAGGGATAAGCAATTTAATTGGTCGAGACTTTGGAACACAATAACTCTCCTTCTAATTGAAGTAGAATGTTCAAACTTGGTGTAGGCATTCATTAGGTGAATCCCTTGATGGAGTTTGATGATGAACATTGTCTGCTTACGGTAGGCAGAAGTAAGCAATCTGATTGGTTGATGCTTTATGGCTAAGGTGCGATAAGCAATTTGATTGGTCAAGACTTTGGAACATAAAAACTCTGCTTTTAATAGAGGTAGAATGTTTAAACCTGATGTAGATGTTCATTAGGTGAATGTCTTGACTGATTTCAATAATTAACATTTCAAGCTAAAGCTAAGCAGAGCTAATCGAAGATAATCTTGATTCTATCTGATAGAGTGATGAAACTTAGTGTGTAGTTTGATTGCTCGATACTTTTGAAAAAAATAAATGTGCGATTAATTAATATGTGTCATCTATTTATTTTGGGATTTCGGCGGGAGACATCAACCTCACTGTTGGTAGGGTGACCCACCATAAATAAATATCTCCATATATCTCCATATATCTCGACAATTACGCCACAATATTTATATATATGCCAAGCCTCAAATCAGTTTCACACAATTATAGTCACTAAATAAACGATCATGTTGTACTTAATAAGCTATGACCATTAATCATCTATAAATAATAGACTGAAAACTGGTTCCAAGTGTCGTCCATAACATCCAGACACTTTTGAGTAAAAGATAGGTTACGTGCCCTTGTTTTGAAATTAGTCTCGCTTAACCAGTCTATCGACCATTCTACGTCTGATTGACAGGTCGGGATAATCAAGACTACTTTTTTACGAAACATAACAGAAAGCTAGAACAAGAAATTGAATTTAGAAATAAGCACGTTAGGTAGCTCAACAATCGTTTTACGAACCTTGTAAAAGTAAAATGAAACTACTGCTAGTATCATGTTCCTGTCTAACCCGAGTGATTCAGAGATATTATTTGTACTAAACCAAAAGACGCCGCTCTTAACGGTACAGTTAATGATAAAGCGATTTAAAAAATGAAACGAACGTAATTTCTAAATCTGCTGTAATAACCAAGCAACTTAATTTCACTGCTATTCAAAACCGTCAACAATAAATTATTTACGGCTGTAATAGTTGATAGATTTGTAGAGAATTGCACGTGCCATGGCTATTTATAGTATCATACTATCAGAAAGTTGGTCTCGGCACAGCGAATGTGTACTCTTCAGTGGTAGTCTCGAACTATCAGCGGTGGACTTTATTTCTGTAGAGTACATGGGCCACCCTACTGTTGGCTTGTTTCTATTTAAATTTAGTCTGTATGGCATAAAGTGTTGCGGTTTTGGTTAATTTGTATAGATATGTTTATTTTCGAAAATTTTTGTGGACTTGGGAATAACACTTATGAGTTTTACACACAGTGTAAGCCTAAAGTATTTAATATCTATAGGCCTAGCTTAGTCAGTTGATGTTTTAGGATATAAACTTCATTGATATGTCATTTTTTTAAAAAAAAAATTTATAAGCGATTATGTTTGCTATCTTCATCAAGGAGTGAATTTTCAACAATTTGTTATGAGCTTGAGACACACAGTGTAGGCCTAGCAAAGTAGGCCTAGATGTTTTTCGGTATGTTACACAGTTCCCGCCTCTTAGTCTTACTGTCTATATCTTATGCCGAACTGTCAGAACTCATTATTAGTATTTCACACTGCGTATTATTATTCGGGTTAACCCGTTCAGTCTGAAAAACCTCTTTTTATTAAGATTATTATTATTGTTTTTCTGGTTTTTGTGGGGAGTTGAAGTTTGAATTTCGTTTTCCTGCAATTTTGATTAATAGGCTTAAAAAATGTGTACCAAAACTACCTCAGATTTGTTTCCATTGAGAGAGAGAGAGAGAGAGAGAATGTATGGTATACCTTCAATAATTCGCTTGTAAGTAGGGGACTTTAGCAATGGAAGAAAACTGGAGGGCAAGGAGAAAACTCAAGAGGTTGGGCAGGCGACCCTACTCTTTGTCACGTAGAATCTTTAGATCGAAACATCGCCACTTGATTCAATAACAGACCTTATGATCTAAAGCGCACATGTTAGATCACTCGACCACCCAACTCCCTGTCTCCCTGGAAACACACAAATGATTAAATCCGAAAGATTTCTAATTAGCAAAAGGCACAACTACTATAATAGGTTGATGTGTTTACAAATAACAAAGTTTCTTCATAATGACATCTTGTGATATGCACCGGAAATGAAATTGGGATGGACAAAGCCTGTTTCAATATCTCTCCCTTACTTCCTTCGGTGCGGAATAATAACATACGATAAAAATTTCAGAGGTAATCATTATTCGATAGGCCTACTTTCGATTTAACCTATAGTCAAATAAATTGGATTATTGCGGTATTTTTAATGTTAAGACAAATAAAAAAATAAATTTACATATTGCGATTTATTGAAATTATTGTTTACCCCTACTTGAGTGAAAATAAAAATAGATTTGCGCTGATCTAAAACATATAAATCGGGCACACGCTGTACACTGTGGCTCTATCTGCAACGTAAGAATGGGTAACAAAATGGCGTCCATGACGTCAGTTGGCCAGACTCTCTATATAATGGCTCTGCTCTTCGCGGGAGAATTGTCAAAATCGCATAGATAGACGTTTACTAGCCATGGGGTAAAATGATAGTTATGGAAAGAACCTTGTACTCTGATACCATTACAATATACTTTATTTACTCCAAACAATACTTATCACAAACACACTTTGGGCTGTCAAGTGTTTTCATAGATATCCTATCTATGAGCATATTACCGACATTAGAAGTTCCCGGTCAAATTCAGTCAATCATGCGGTCGATTTATGAAAGTAAAAATAGTTTTTGGCATATGACCATTTTCCGTGAGAAATTTCCTCCCATGCGGGAGATCGGGAGAAAGGTCGTGAATCTGTGAGTCTCACGGAAAAAACAGGCTAGTTGACACGTCTGGATAGAACCCGGTAGATGAGCACCTAAAAATCTGAAACTTTCTGTGATTATAGTTTGTACTAATGTCTCCAACATATGTTGAAGCTATTCGTGTCCCATGCCGTCTAGATATTTTTTCGATTTTTTCAAAATCTTTGTTTTGGGTCAATCTATGTCAATTATCATATTTTCGAGTCGATTGAACCTGGTAGATGAGCACCTAAAAATCTGAAACTTTGTGTAATTATAGTTTGTACTAATGTCTCTAACATATGTTAAAACCATTCTTGCCCCATGCCGTTGCCTGTCCAACCTCGTGGGTTTTCCCTTAGCAAAAAGTCCTACAGAATACCAGTGTAGTATTGTATATAATTCTATAGAAAAACTATAGAGTTTTTTGGGGGGCGTGTCCCATTTTCTATAGGATAAAATTTTATAGTATTCTACAGAATTTTGGGGGCCTGTAGGAAATAACGGCCCCAAATATTCTATAATTTCTGTAGCGCACATCCTATAGTTTTTCCTACAGATTTATGGCAAAATTTCTATAGGAAAATATAGCCCATTTATCGAGCTACCAAACGATACTTTAGATGTTCTGATCCGGTCACACCCGATGGTGAAATCCCGATTGTTGCAAGAGCACCGATTTTTTTTACTGTCTTTTTTTTTTAAATATAGAATATTTTTTTGACTACTTCCTGTTTACGGATCATTATCGGGATAGATTTAACAAGTGGTATGGGAACTTAACTTCCTGTACCAGAAGTCTCAGAAAGATCCATTGGACAGTTTTACCTCCCTTATACCAGTAGAAGCAGATTTACAGATATAACGATTTTTCGACTGTTTTCAAAGATTGTGGCCCTTTTGGACCATTTATACTATATTGAGGCTTTTAGATTTGGATTCACACCGCAGACCACTGTTAGGACTCTAACTAACATAAGTTTAAGAAAGGAAATAAGAGAAGTTTTCGAAATAAAAGCGTCTGAATAGGCTCAAAAAAGGAAAATAATAGATTTTCAGCGTTCCATTATATATTGCCTAACCTGCGAATTTTTACCATTTAGCTGTCATAAGATCGTCCATTGTTCGAACTATCCAATGACAGTTTAGATGTTTTGATTCGGTGAAATATGGCGTACTAATCACTTTTTTTGCAAGATCGCCATTTTTTTACTTTTTACGTTTTTTTTTCTCAAAATATCGAAAAAAATTTCGACTACTTCCGGTTTTTGGATCATTGTCGGGATAGCTTTAACAAGTTGTTTGGTTACCTTACCTTCTGTACAAGAAGTTTCAGAATAATCCATTCAGCTGTTTTCCAAAAACTTCAATTTTGACAGTTAGGTACCATTTTTCGAAAGCAGATATTATTTTTTTAAGAAAACTGATATACCTAAAAGAGTGTGCTCTTTAAAGGCGCACAAAATGTTGGGATCGGTTTTTTTAATTTCGATTTCATTTTCGAGCAAATTCGATTAAGAGGTGAAAAAAGGTGTAAAATTGACCTATTTACAACCCATTCAGGCTTTTCAGATTTTAAAATATTTCTACGTAACTTTTATAAACTTGAAGCTATAATCCATACGAAGAACTTGTATATTAAAATTAGTTTGTAATATAAGCAGTTACCTAGAAATGGGTAATTTTGCATAAGTCACTGTTTTCGTTATTTTGCCTGTAAAATAGTCAATTATTATTGGATTTTCACAAAAGTGTCACCATTTGATTCAAAAAGCAAGTATGCGTCGTATAAAATTGATTACAATTTAAAATTGACACCGGAAGTGACGCCATTTTGTCAAAAAATGCACATTTTTAACTTTTAAAATCAATATTTTTTTCAACAAAGAAATATTTAATATGTATTAATAATTTTAACTTTTGGTTTACATTCACATATTAATAAAATTCATAAGGTCATATAGATTTCACAAAATTGTTTCTAACTTGTTAAGTTGCGGAGAAATAGGCGATTTTCAACAGGTCACTTTTAGACGTCTAAAAAGGCTCCAAAAACGGAAAATACTAGATTTTCGGCGTACCACAATTTATTTTCTAACCATCGAAATCGTACCATTGAGATGCCATATAATAGTCCATTAATGGGGCTATCCAAAGACACTTTACTTCTTTTGGTCCGGTAATATCTGATGGAGAAATCCAGCTTTTCGCAAGAGCGACAATTTTTTAACCTTTTTTTTCATTTTTTGAATACTTCCGGTATGGAGATTATTGTCGGGATAGTTTTAATAACCAGTTTGGGCAATTAAATAGCGGCAGGGCTCTGTAATGATATATTACATTATCTGATCAGATAAAATGACCCTGAGAAATCCTATGTTCAAAAGTGCCAAAAATTCAAAAATGTCAAAATATCGAAAATTAAATTTCAATAACTCAATACATATTATACATCGTTAGAATCGTAATTAGGTCAGGTATCTGAATGTGTGACCTTTTCGTAAAAATCTGATTAAATAATAAAATAATATAGCATTTTCCAAAATTTCACGAATTTTGCGCCTTTTTTCGATTTTCAGTCCCTTTTTTTTTATCCTATTTCAGACATTTCAAAGTCTTATTGGGTGGTTTCATGCACAAGACTATCGAATGGACTCTCGATAGACAAAGTTAAAAAAAATTGTAGGTTAAGATTTTGAGATAAAGGCGTCCAAAAACGCTCAAAATCAGAAAATACTTGATTTTCAGCTTGTCATATTTTGCTGCTTGGTCATAGTATCCGTATAAATTGGGCATCATACGACAGTCTATTCCTCGGGACACTCAACGAAAGCTTAATTCGTTTAATCCATTGATATTGGACGGAGAAATCGAGTTTTTCCTTAAAACACCCATTTTTTGATTTTTTTTTTCGAAATATCGGACATTATTTCGACTACTTCCGGTTTCCGGACCGTTGTTGAAATTGCTTTATCCAGCGGTCTGACTATATAGCTTTATGTTCCAGGACTTTCAGAAATATCGATTTATCCTTTCCCAAAAATATAAGGGTTGGGAAATAAGCAGAAAATTCGAAAAAAATCGAAAAAATAAAGGGCGATAACTCGGAATGAAACTAATATTTCTAGATCGGATGGTCTTCAGGTATCCAAAAATGTAGGTCAAATTTGAAAATTTTGAAAAACAACAAAAATTGTCTCTTAAACAAAATTTTTCATTTTTGGAACGCTAGAAGTCAGCGGCGAGGTTTCGAAATATCGAAATTTTCAACTGCTATCGTCCGAGAAAAGACTCAGGGTTTCTGAAAATGTCATTTGTATGAAAATAGGTACATAATTGACGAAGCTACGACTGATTTTTATGTTTTATGCACCGCACGAAATTCGGCCACTTCCGGTCTGCGCAGTTTTCAAAAATAGTTTATCAAGTAGACACCACATGGTTTCCCTATAGGAAATTAGGTCCCATATCGGTATCTGTTACAGGCTCTGAGAAATAGGCTATGCCGAAAAAAAATCTAATAAAAATAAATAATAACTAGATCTGCAAAGCAGATATGAAAGCTTTCATATTTACAGTCACTTCTGTTGGTTATATGAAGAATCTCAGCAACCTCTAACTAGTCTAATGAAACGGACACGGGTCATGCAGTGAACTATGGATATTTATTTTGGTCAGCAGTGCTCTGGCCTGCTTTTATATCGAATGTTGCAATGATTCTTTTATGTGGATGATAATAGAGTTCTTAATGTTGCAGGGTAATGTGCACAAGGTACATCAATTTTTGTTCGATCTGAATGACTGAACATTGCTCCTTGCCATATACTGTTCATCGTGAGATTAGAATATTTTTATTTGATTCCCTGGTTGTATGGACAAGGAGTAGGGTTGTCTGATCCAAGTTTGGGGTTTTTTCCCCGGTCCTCCGGTTTTCTCCCACTGCTGAAGAGACTACAGGATGCAAATTTTTGAAAGAAAATTGAACGATAAGTTAGTTCTGAAATTACCTAGTTTTGAGTAAACTCGATTTGTTTCTTTGTCTTCGTTTCAAGATGGTGGCACTTCCGGTTCAATTGGCAGACCTCATATTTTGTGTACACATCAGTACTTTCTTTTCTAGTATAGAAAAAAAAAATCAAGGCAATCTGACCTATATTTCGTCGATTTTTTAAAAAAATTTGATCTTTAATTTCATCAAGAGGAGATAATTTGGAACATTTCTAATGACATCTTTCAAGTCGCTTCGATACGGTCTACTTACATACTAAATTTCATAAAAATCGTGCAACTATTAAAGAAGTTGTCAAGTTGGTCTCAACTTCCGGTTCGAAATCAAAGCGATTTGAAGTAAATGTTTCAAGGTACTCAAAGAAAAAAGAATTAGTAAAATTTAACCGCTAGAACGTCCACAAGATTTTTTGAAGAGATCAATGGCCATAACTATTACAGTAATTATCGGAAATCGCCGAAAATCAACAGGTTTCTTCGGACCTTAAACACTGTGTATAAATTTAGAAGTTGTACAGCTGCACCCGGTGACCGATATTGTTTTAACGGGGAATAAGTGATAATTCATATTATAGCAGTAAATAATTAAAATATTTCATAGGGATTATAATAATATGTATATCATGTCTGGGTATTACAGGGTTAAAACCAATATTAAATTCCGAAAATCGTTTTTTTGCTAAAACTCTTTTTTTTTTAATGGGATAAAAATGGGGGTAAAGCACAGATTCCGAGGTGGTAATGGGCGTATTGTGTCCAAATTTCATGGTTTTCGGACAATAGGTGCCGGTGTAAATTGACTTAGAAAAAAACCCGACGAAGGCAGGTGACAAGAACAAACGACTTGAACGAATGCATTTATCACCTTGAAACTTTCAGGGTGCCTAGGTACCAAAGTGAAAAGTTGCTCGCCGGAATTTAGTACTCATGGTACCGTTGGTTCCTGTGAAGCGCATGCGCGAAATCAAAACCAGCTAAACTCGAAAACAACCTTGTCGGCACGGAAAACATCAAAGGAGAAATTCGAATTTTTGAAATATTCAAATACCAAACATTCGACCATGATCCAGGCTATCCTGAAATGTTATAATTTCGGTAATAGGAGACACATTCTCTAAGTCACGACCAATTGTGTATGTTTTCAAGCCCATTAATGTGGATTTTTCACATTTTTTCATTTTCAATTCAAAATGGCGTCTATCAGTTGACCTAAATCAAAATTCTACTGCCTACATTTTATGGAGTTTCCGTCAGGGATTTAGAAAATATAATCCCCTTGTCTGTAAGTAAAATATCAAAAAAGCCTTAGCGATATTTCACATTTCAAGATGGTGGCACTTCCGGTTTGGGCTACAAACTCCATTTTTTGTGTACGAATTAGTAGTGTCGTAACTAGTAAAGAAATACAATTTCAAGGCAATCGGACCTATATTTCGTCGATTTTTTTTAAAACTTTGATCCTTTATTTCATCAAGGGGAGATAATACAGAAAATTTCTAATGACATTTTTCAAGTTGTATCGGTAAGATCTACTGACATACTGAATTTCATGAAAATCGTGCAACTATTAAAGAAGTTGTCAAGTTGATTTTAACTTCCGGTTAGAAATCACAGCGACGAATTTTTGAAATTCAAAAATCCGAAATTGCAGATTTGAAGTAAATGATTGAAGGTACTCAAAGAATTTGTTTTTAGTAAAATAGGTCAAAAAGTCACAAAGTTACAGCAATGTAGGTCAAATGCATTCGTTCGTAAAATTCGGTGATTTCGGATGTGTAAAACGTTTTGAAAACATACCTATTCCAAAGCCACCACCCATTCTTGGGGGGGTAGGTCAAAGTTTCAGAAAGATCCCACGGTTAGATTCTGAGATATAAGATTTGCAGGAAAAACACAAAAAAAAAAAAAAATAATAACTGGATCTACATAGCAGATATGAAAGCTTTCATATTAACTGCAAAGGGGGTTATTAGAATCTATTGAAACAATAAGTATATATGTCATCAGGTATCTGAAAAATTACATTTACCTTATGAACAAAATGGGAAAAATACAAAACAAAAATTGTCGACTTGTGGCTACCATCCAAGGCATATTTAGAAAACCGTATATTATATACAGAGTACGCAGGACAGGAATTAGTTGTGCTTCAATGTAAACCGGCCCGTTTCTTGCCTTTAGTTTTAGAGTTAGGTGTGATTTTCAAAGGATTCAATCGGAAATCGCTGAAAATCAATTAGCTTCTTCATCTCATGACCTTAAACAATCGGATATTGAATTTAGCCTCTAGAGCGTCCACAAGATTTTTTAAAGTGATCAAGGGCAATAACTCTGACGGTAATTATCGGAAATGGCAGTAAATATCAGATATCGCTGAAAATCAATACTGTAGGCATCTTCGTGACATGACCTTAAACACTGCGCATAAATTTAAAGTCAATCGGATATTAACTTTGGCCTCTAGAGCGTCCACAAGATATTTTGAAGTGATCAGGGGCCACAACTCTGGCAGTAAATATCAGATATCGCTGAAAATCAATCGCCTACTTCGTCTCATGACCTTAACCACTGTGTATAAATTTAAAGTCAATCGGACATTAACTGTAGCCTCTAGAGCATCCACAAGATATTTAAGTGATGAAGGGCCATAACTCTGACAGTAATTAACGGAAATCGCTGAAAATCAATTGGCTTCTTCATCTCATGACTTTAAACACTGTGTATAAATTTAAAGTCAATCGGATATTGAATTTAGCCTCTAGAGCGTGCACAAGATTTTTTGAAGTGATCAAGGACCATAATTCTGACACTAATTATCGGAAATCGCTGAAAATCAATAGGCTTCTTCGTCTCAAGACCATAAACACTGTGTATAAATTTAAAGTAATCGGATATTAACTTTAGCCGGCCGGACGGCGGCGACGACAATATACGACCACATTTCAATGTGGGCGTATAAAAATTAACCGATGGCATATAATATTTAATGTATGATAAAGTCAAAATAGTCGATTTCGGTTTTTGGTGTTGCGTTCATTTTAAAAAAAATGTCTTTTACGGATAATGTGTATAGTACTAATAGCAATCACATACGGAAGAGGCGATAAGATCCCTTTGCATTTGGAATTTCAAAATTAATTAAAACCAAATTTAAATTCCGAAAATCGGTTGTTTATTTTTTGCTGAAACTCCTTTTTTTTAATCTGATCAAAATGGGAGTAAGTCACAGAGTGGTAATGGGCGTATTGTGAACGAATGCAGGTATCGCCTTGAAGTTTTCAGTGCACCTAGGTACCAACGTGAAAAGTTCCTCGCCGGAATTTGGTAGTCAACGTACCTTTGGTTCCAGCGTGGCGCATGCGCGAAGTAAAAAGAAATTACGGTCAATTTTGGGATTTTGGGTATATTTCGGAGTAGTTTGGTAGGTGACGGTGGATCAGGGACTCAGATTGATCTAACATGGCGATCATAACACAATATGATAATCACTTTGAAGAATGAGCAAATTTTCGCCACCGGGTTGATTTGCTCTGCCCAGGCAACGTTCCTGTGCTCCGATTGCCTTCAAATTTGCACAGAATGTACCTTGGGATTCTAGCTATCACATATTAAAAATAGAAGAGTGTTGAATTTCGGGAACGTTCAAAATAAATTCAAAACCCACCCCCAACAATCAAAGGTTTTTTGCTTAAAAAATTGCCGTATTTTATTGAATTTTTATTGTTCTTGATATCTGAGGATTTTCTCAATTTAATATGTGATAAATATCATCGCGGCGCAGCCAACCACTAGAAATTCCAGAGATTTGGACCACCGGAAGGATGCCTCAGCGGTCAAAATAGGCGATTTCGGTTTCTAGTGTTGATACATCGTTACGGTCATTTTAAAAAACTGTCTTTTAAGGATAATGTGTATAGTACCAATACCTACCACATACGGAAGAGGCGATAAAATCTCTTTGCATTTGCAATTTCAAAATTACTTAAAACCAATATTAAATTCCGAAAATCGTTTTTTTGCTAAAACTCTTTTTTTTTTAATGGGATTAAAATGGGAGTAAGGCACAGAGTCCGGGGTGGTAATGGGCGTATTGTATCCAAATTTTATGGTTTTCGGACAATCGGCGCTGGTGTCGTGGCGATATTCCTCTTTTTTCGCCCTTACTGAAGCCGTAAATCGCGGAAAAAGCCGAACGGCAGGAACCATGTGAAGAACAAACGACCTGAACGAATGCAGGTATCGCCTTGAATTTTCAGGGCACCTAGGTACCAACGTGAAAAGTTCATCGCCGAAATTTGGTAGTCATGGTACCTTTGGTTCCAGCGCGGCGCATGCGCGAAGTCAAAAGAAATTATGGTCGATTTTGGGTATATTTCGGAGTGGTTTGGTAAGTGACGGTGTATCTAAGATGGCGGTCATAACACAATATTATAATAACTTTGAAGAATGAGCAAATTTTCGCCACCGGGTTGATTTGCTCTGCCCAGGCAACGTTCCTGTGCTCTGATTGCCTTCAAATTTGCACAGAATGTACCTTGGGATTCTAGCTATCACATATTAAAAATAGAAGAGTGTTGGATTCCGAGAACGTTCAAAATAAATTCAAAACCCACCCCCACCGATCAAATTTTTTTTGCTTAAAAAATTGCCGTATTTTATCGAATTTTTATTGTTCTTGATATCTGAGCATTTTCTCCTTTTAATATGTGATAAATATCATCGCGGCGCAGCCAACCTGTATAAATTCCAGAGATTTGGATCACCGGAAGGATGCCTCAGCAGTCAAAAAAGGTCAAAATAGGCGATTTCGGTTTCTAGTGTCGATACATCGTTGCGGTCATTTTAAAAAATTGTCTTTTAAGGATAATGTGTAAAGTACTAATACCTATCACATACAGGAGAGGCGATAAAAATCTTATTGCATTTGCAATTTCAAAATTAATTAAAACCAATATTAAATTCCGAAAATCGTTTTGTTTCTAAAACTCTTTTTTTTAATGGGATCAAAATGGGAGTAAAGCACAGAGTCCGGGGTGGTAATGGGCGTATTGTGTCCAAATTTCATGGTTTTAGGACAATCGCGGCGCGGCCAACCGCTAGAAATTCCAGAGATTTGAACCACCGGAAGGATGCCTCAGCAGTCAAAAAAGGTCAAAATAGGCGATTTCGGTTTCTAGTGTCGAAACATCGTTGCGGTCATTTTAAAAAAATTGTCTTTTAAGGATAATGTGTAAAGTACTAATACCTATCACATACGGGAGAGGCGATAAAATCTCTTTGCATTTGCAATTTTAAAATTAATTAAAACCAATATTAAATTCCGAAAATCGTTTTTTTGCTAAAATTCTTTTTTTTAATGGGATCAAAATGGGAGTAAAGCACAGAATCCGGGGTGGTAATGAGCGTATTGTGTCCAAATTTCATGGTTTTCGGACAATCGGTGCCGGTGTCACGGCGAAATTCCACTTTTTCCCCTCATGGAAGCCGTAAATTGACTTGAGGCCAGTGTCCTTGAAGTTGTACAGCTGCACCCGGTGACCGATATTTATTTAACAGGGAATAAGTGATAATTCATATTATAGCAGTAAATAATTAAAATATTGGGTCTGCGCATGTCCGGGTGGATGGCGGCGAATTTATGCTAGCTACATAAAAATGTCGAACTATATGTAAAATAAGATATTATTGATAGCATAAATGCCTAACTACATCAAATATCCATACAATTCATACATTTATCGTCGATTATGGTAATAGATTGACTATCAAAAGCAGCAATTAAGAGAAATAAACCCATGATGAGCCAAGCCTTCAAGTCGACAAAAGCAACATGGCGTCAACAACAAACAACAAGACGAGAAGGAGTTGGACTTGGGCATACTCTACGATTGATCATATCACTTTGCCTGCTCCAAACAACTACAGGGGGAATTGAAGTAAATCCCGGACCGGCCACACGACAGACCAAAATATCAGCAGGGGTAGAACTCATCGTCGCAGACCAGGACTCTGAACAAATGTCAACAATGAAAGTGATGTTTGAAAAACTTACTGTCCTAATCACAAACAGTACTGATGACCTGAAAACAGAAATAGCAAGTCTGAGAAATGAGGTAACTGAAAACCACAGTGTCCTGAATGACAGAATCGAAGCCTTAGAAAGGGAAAATAAAAGCTTGGTGAATAAATTAAATAACATTGAAAATAATAACAGAAGAGAGAATCTGATATTCTGGGGATTTGATGAAGATGAAAATCAGCTGGAGAATTCAGAAGAAATAATCCGGAGATTTTTGGTAAACACTTTAGAGATAGAATCTGGTTTAAGTGATGACAGTCTGCCCATTGACAGATGTATGAGATTGGGAAGAAAGAAAACAAAGAACAATAGAACAGAAGATTCTACTCGTCAGATAGGTGAAGATAAAGACAAAAATCCCATACCACGAGGCATCCTAGTACAGTTTAACCGATTAAAACATAAAGAACTTATACTTTCTGCAGCAAAAAAACATTTGAAAAATAAATCTGATGTAAATGTTAGGGTCAGTGAAGACTATAGCCAAGATGTTAGAACTAAGAGAAGAGGGCTTGTTAAGCATATAAATGAACTTAAAAAAGAAAACCCGAACATAAAAGTGAAACTCAATTTTGATAGATTAGTTATAGGGCATGAAGTTTTCAAATATGACATTCTGAATAAGTCTGTGTATAAAGTCTGTGGTATAAAATGATGGTTATGCCAGGGTCCAAGCACTCAATGTGATGATGTAAATAGTTCTTATGATATAAATTTCATAACATGGAATATATGTGGATTACAGAGACTTAAGAATAGAGCAGATATAATACAGCAGCTGTATAAGTATGACTGCATTTGCTTACTAGAGACATGGGCTGCAGAACAAAATGAATACGATGGGATATTTAATGACTATAAAGTATTCTCAAATATTGGACTAAAGCATTCTAAATTTGGTATCACACCTCATGGCATATGTGTATATGTGAGAAGTAAACTGAAGAAATTCATTAAGAAAGTAATTATAAATTACTGTAGTATTATTATTATCTTTAATCAAATTTTGTTCCAGACAGGAAATGATGTTCTATGTTGTTTCTCATATGTTCCCCCGATAAATTCAAATTATTATGAACAGGTACACGATGGAAACTGTAATGGTATAGATATTATAGAAAATGATATTAATGAAATAACGGAAAATCATGCTGAAGATTTGGACATACTTCTATGTGGGGATCTAAATTCCAGGACAGGAACATTAAGTGACCATGTAGACATACAGGAGGAAAAATTCCTACCTCTAGGATATGCTTCCAATAATAGTTATGAATATGATACCAAAGCTAGAAACTCCAGAGACCAAACGGTGAACACCTTTGGCAGGTATCTCATAGAACTGAGTAAAAAGCTAAATATTCACATTGTAAATGGTAGGGTAAAGGGAGATAATTTAGGGGAATTCACATATATGTCCCATCTAGGTAAAAGTCTGAATGATTATTACATTGTCTCATCATCACTGTTTAAGAATATAAATCATATGTATGTTTCAGACATTGATATTTCAGATCACTTCCCAATTATATGTAGTATAAACTCAGCCTGTATTAAGTCTGGAAATCAAAATGTGTTAAATCAAAGATTGAAATACAAGTGGGGTGTACAACATCTGTCACAATTTAGGGACGCATTAATTGATTGTAAGTTAAATGGAGAGTTGTCCAATTTTATGAATGTATTAAAGCAAGATATAAATGGGGCAACAGATATTCTATGTCAGTCAATGCAGAAAGCAGCAGAGCCTATGGAATGTAAACATAAACCCTACAAACAATCTTATCAGCCATTTTGGTGGAATAAACTGTGCTCCGAAATGAAGGCATTGAAATATCAAAATCTGAATAATTTTAGAAAGACTAGAACTCATTATGATCTTCATGTATATTTAAAATCAAAAAAGGATTTTAAAAGTTGTTGCGCTTCTAGTAAAAAGAATGCTGCCAAGAGGAGAATAAATGAAGTTGTATCTATCAAAGACTGTAATGATATGTGGAATAAACTAAAATCGTTTAATAAATACAAACAAACAAATGTAATTTCAGCTGAACAATGGAGTGAACATTTTCAAAATCTGCTACAAAAAAGTGACATTCAAGGTTCTAATCAGACAATTCTTAATGTAGAATCAGAAATACTAGATGAGTTTATTACTGATGAAGAAATTGTTCACTCATTGGGTCAGATGAAAAATGGTAAAGCAAGTGGAGAAGATGGTTTAGTAATTGAAATGTTTAAGAATGCACATGATATATTATTACCATATCTTAATTCCCCGTTTAACTGTATTTTAAGTCCAGGGATATTCCCAGATAGCTGGAGTAAATCAATCATACTCCCCATACATAAACAAGGAGATAAGTCAGTACCGACAAATTATCGAGGAATATCACTCTTGAATGTAATGGGGAAAATTTTCACTAAAGTCCTGAATAACAGACTTGTATTATGGGCCGAATGTGAGAATAAATTGAAAGAACAACAGGCGGGTTATAGGCATGGGTATTCCACGGTAGATAATTGCTTCACACTTTACTCACTCATACAGAAATATCTAAGCAAAACCAAGGGCAGAATATATTGCATATTTGTTGATTTCACAGCCGCGTTTGACTGTGTTCAACATCCTCTTTTGCTATATACTCTTGCTAAAAACAATATAAGCTCCAATTTTGTCCAAGTTATAAAGTCTATGTATGAAAAGATGAAATCGTGTGTCTTAGTTGAAAATAGCCTTACAGATTATTTTGAGTGTTCTACTGGAACAAAACAAGGTTGTATGTTAAGCCCGATATTAATTGTAATGTTCTTGAATGAGTATATCAGTATGATGGATGCTGCAAATTGTCAAGGTATATTTGTTGATAGTCAGGTTCCAAATCTCATGCAGTTACTATTTGCAGATGACATTGCAAATGTAGCAGACACAGTAGGATGCTTACAGAAGCAGATCGATGTGCTGGAACATTTTTGTCTCAAATATCGCATGAAAGTCAATACAAATAAAACAAAAATAGTGGTCTTTAGGAGGGGCGGTAAGGTAAAAGCAAATGAAAAATGGACCTTCAAAGGTAAAGAACTACAAATTGTAAAAGAATACAAATATTTGGGCCTCTACTTTACTAGCACCAATAACTGGCACCGAACTATCAAATCACTATGTCTTTCAGCAGAAAGAGCTCTGCATCCTATATATAAGTTTATTAACACTTACAATCTAAGTCATAAAAGGGCACTGTTTCTGTTTGACCATATGATTGTCCCAATATTATGTTATGGTGCTGATATTTGGGGCTTTGAAGTATATAGTAAAATAGAATCGGTGCAAAACAAATTCTGCAAGAAAATCCTAGGTGTAAAACCAACCACAACAAACTGTGCCGCACTTGGGGAATTGGGACGGTCACCGCTATATGTCATATATAACTCTAAGTGCGTTAAGTATTGGCTAAAAATATTAGAAATGGGTGATGAAAGATACCCAAAAAGATGTTATGAAATGTTACTAAAATTACATAATGCTGGTAGGATAACTTGGGCTACCAAGATTAAGGAATTACTGAGTATCTATGGCTTCCAATATGTTTGGTTCTGTCAACATGTAGGAAATTCAAACAATTTTATGTAAACATTCACACAAAGAGTGAAAGATTGTAGTACCCAGAAATGGCATGAAAACATAGAAAGCTGTAGTAAACTTAAATTCTATTGTGAGATAAAATCTCTGTTAGAACCAGAGAAATACCTGTCATGTGTTGAAAATAAATTGTATAGAGTCGCTTACAGTCGACTCAGATTAAGTAGTCATAATTTAGAGATAGAGAAAGGTCGAGCGAACAGTGTAAATAGCTATGAGAGATATTGTCAATTTTGCTGTCTAACTAAATGCAAAACTGTGGTCGAGGACGAATTACACTTTCTGAGAATTTGTGAAAATTATACCGATTTAAGAGTTTTGTATAAAGTGAACACATACTTTGATTATAGAGAATCAACCTTAAATTATTTACAAAGTAAATGTGATGATGTAATGAATAATATATGCAAATTTGTATATCATGCATTCTTGAAAAGAGACAATTACATAAAATCAAAATCTAAACATAAAGGACAATCACAGAGTACAATGTGAATAATCATAATTACTTATAACATTGTATATTGAAAGTATGTCTGATCAACTGAAAAATGAAACTGTACAAATATATCTAATGGACTGTACATGTATATTGAAAATGACTTGTATTTATTAATAGATGTTAAAATTGTCGATTAACAATATGAATATTCATGAACTAACATATATTGAGTGTACTATGGGTCTTTGGCCTAACATGCATTGAAAATAAAATTATTATTATTATATAATTAAAATATTTCATAGGGATTATAATAAGATGTATATCATGTCTGGGTATTACAGGGTTAAAACCAATATTAAATTCCGAAAATCGTTTTTTTTGCTAAAACTCTTTTTTTTAATGGGATCAAAATGGGGGTAAAGCACAGAGTCCGGGGTGGTAATGGGCGTATTGTGTCCAAATTTCATGGTTTTCGGACAATCGGTGCCGGTGTCACGGCGAAATTCCACTTTTTTCCCCTCATGGAAGCCGTAAATTGACTTGAGGCCAGGGTCCTTCAAGTTGTACAGCTGCACTCGGTGACCGATATTTATTTAACGGGGAATAAGTGATAATTCATATTATAGCAGTAAATAATTAAAATATTTCATAGGGATTATAATAATATGTATATCATGTCTGGTTATTACAGGGTTAAAACCAATATTAAATTCCGAAAATCGTTTTTTTGCTTAAACTCTTTTTTTGTATAATGGGATCAAAATGGGGTTAAAGCACAGAGTCCCGGGTTGTAATGGGCGTATTGTGTCCAAATTTCATGGTTTTCGGACAATCGGTGCCGGTGTCACGGCGAAATTCCACTTTTTTCCTCTCATGGAAGCCGTATTTTCGACCATGATCCAGGCTATCCTGAAATGTAATAATTTCGGTAATAGGAGACACATTCTCTAAGTCACGACCAATTGTGTATGTTTTCAAGCCCAATAATGTGGATTTTTCACTATTTTTCATTTTCAATTCAAAATGGCGTCCATCAGTTGACCTAAATCAAAATTCTACTGCCTACATTTTATGGGCTTTCCTTCAAGGATTTTGAAAATATAATCCCCTTGTCTGTAAGTAAAATATCAAAAAAGCCTTAGCAATATTTCACATTTCAAGATGGTGGCACTTCCGGTTTGGTCTACAAACTCCATTTTTTGTGTACGAATCAGTAGTGTCGTAACTAGTAAAGAAATACAATTTCAAGGCAATCGGACCTTTTTAAAACTTTGATCCTTAATTTCATCAAGGGGAGATAATACAGAAAATTTCTAATGACATTTTTGAAGTTGTATCGGTAAGATCTACATACATACTGAATTTCATGAAAATCGTGCAACTATTAAAGAAGTTGTCAAGTTGATTTTAACTTCCGGTACGAAATCACAGCCACGAATTTTTGAAATTCGAAAATCCGAAATTGCAGATTTGAAGTAAATGATTCAAGATACTCAAAGAATTTTTTTTAGTAAAATAGGTCAAAAAGTCACAAAGTTACAGCAATGTAGGTCAAATGCATTCGTTCGTAAAATTCGGTGATTTCGGATGTGTAAAACGTTTTGAAAACATGCCTATTCCAAAGCCACCACCCATTCTTGTTGGGGGGGGGGGGGTAGGTCAAAGTTTCAGAAAGATCCCACGGTTAGATTCTGAGATATAAGATTTGCAGGAAAAACACAAAATAATAATAATAATAACTAGAACTGCGAAGCAGTAATGACGGGTTTCACCGGTGCCACGTTACCCTTGAACTTATGTCACTTCCGGTACCAATGAAACCGTTAAACAGGTTTCCACATAAGCATTGCACACATGAAATAAAATGGACGCAGAAACAACCAAATCCAGCAATCAATTCATTTGCTACATGTCAGTGATCCTGTCAAAATTACATTACTTCCGGTGATAATGAAAATGTTAAATTGGTTTATGAAATCAGAAATAGCATCATCACATGGTGAAAATTTTATGTAAATCCTATAATAATTGCCACCTTTATAGACCAAAAATCTTGAAAAATGACTTGTAGAAAATCGCCTATTTCTCTGCAACCGTACAAGTTAGAAACCATTTTGAGGTATCTGTGTGATCGAATGAGTTCATTCTATTTGTTGATTGGAATCAAATATCATAATTTTAAAAACATTACAAATCTGATACATTTGAATAAAATATCTGTTTTGAAGGCTAAAAATACAGTTTTTGCCAAAATGACGTTACTTCCGGTGATAATGAAAATCTTAAATTACTTGTATGAAATCGTAAATGGCATTATGTATCACACAGTGAAAATTTCATGAAAATCGAATAATAATTGACACTTTTATTGACAAAAAAAATTAAAAAGTGACCTGTTGAAAATTGCCTATTTGTCCGCAACTGAACAAGTTAGAAACCATTTTGTGATATCTATATGATCGTAAGGGTTCATTGTATTAGTTGATTTGAATCAAATATCAAAATTTTAAACAAATAACAAATATGACTCATTTGAATAAATTACTGGTTTCGAAGGCTATAAATACAATTTTTGCCCAAATTACGTCATTTCCGGTGATATTGAAAATGTTAAATTGGTTTGACCTAGTTAAAATTGACATTACACATCAAATGGTGTCACTTTTATGAAAATCGAATAATAATTGACTCTTTTACAGGCAAACTAGCGTAAAAAGTGACTCATGCAAAATTGCCCATTTCTCGGCAACTGCGCATATTACAAATTAATTTTCACATACATTCTCTCCGTATAGATTATTGCTACGAGTTTATGAAAGTTACGAAGTAATATTTTAAAATATGAAAACGCTGGATGGGTTGTAAATAGTTTAATTTTACACCTTTTTTCACCTTTTAATCGAAATAGCCCGAAAACGGAATCGAAATTAAAAAAAACTGGTCCCAACATTTTGTGCGCCTTTAAAGGGCGCACAATTTCAGTTATACCAGATTTGAAAAAAATAATATTTGCTTTCGAAAAATGGTACCTAACTGTCAAAATTGTAGTTTTTTGTCAATTTACGCCACTTCCGGTGCCGACAGATAACACTATTGGTAACAAAAAAAATGACAATTGAGACAACGGAGCATATGAACTTTGTTTTATACAAATCGAACAATAAATAATTAATCTAGGACTGAAAAACTGAATTAGCCAATGGGGGCCAAGGAAAATTACCGAGACAAAAATTTTTCACATTTTTGTGTAAAACACGACTAAAAAATATTCATAAATAAAAAAGTTTTTTGTAAAAATTAAAATTTTCTAAATTTAGCGCCTAATATCTGCGAAGATTTGCCGAAAATCAAAAATCAAAAGTAGCGTAGCTATGTGCCCCGTCTCCGCCTATGGCAAAATGCATCGAAAGTTAAAATCCAATGATTATTGTTAAAATTACTGCAATATTTCTAAAAACGATAGCTTCGGTGATTTCGGACATTTCCCATTGTCGCAGAACGTTCAAAATAGCTTTATCCTCTAAGTCACACCCACTTTTCCGATAAAACCGAAGAAATCGTAACGATCCGACAATCAGTTGCTGAGATCTACTCAAAACAAAAGAATAATAATAATAATAATAAGAATAATAATTTTAACAAAAACAATAGTGTTTCACACAAGCTACGCATTGTGAAACCCTAATAATCTTAACAGAAACAATAAGCTTTCATATGTAATACATATGAAAGCTTAATAATTTAAGTAATCCCAATAGGCTTTCAGACAAAAGTCTGAAAGCCTAATAATAATTTTAGTAAAAACAATAGTCTTTCAGACAAAGTCTGAAAGCCTAACTAGACCTGCAAGCAGCACTGAACCGGCTTTCAGGAATCAGACAGGAAGTGTGTCATACAATAGCCCATTTATCTAGCTACCAAAGGATACTTTAGATGTTTTGATCCGATCACACCTGACGATGAAATCCCGATTGTTGCAAGAGCACCGATATTTTTACTGTCTTTTTTTTTTAATTATCGAATATTTTTTTGACTACTTCCTGTTTACGGATCATTATCGGGATAGATTTAACAAGTGGTATGGGAACTTAACTTCACAGTGTATAGACCAGCTCCAGAAAAGGGGCTAAATTTTGGATGCCTGTGTTGTGTCCATTTCACTGACATTTAATTGGCTGGTATGCTAATCTAAACAACATGTCCGACTTGATAGCATTATTACCCTTATATGTTGACAACTATAAACCTGCCTGTTATTAGGAGTATCAAATGACATCATTTATTATAATCGGTATCATTTCTGAGGAATCAGTTGTTTATTTATTCCAAAAACCAAGTTTTATCATTAAAAAGAATGGTAGTGGATGCCAGAATAAAGAATTGACATCTTTCAATAAAGGTGAGCTATTTATAATTATATTCTTTCTGAAAACAAAACATATGTATTATTTAGTTTAATTGGATAAGGATTTGCATGTTTAAACCAGAGACAAAGTACATGTACTGTAGTAGTGTGTATTTTCGTACAGAATTTGCAAATACTTAACTAGATAAAATTTAAATTGCGCATTTCATTTGAAAATTAAAGTAACATTTCTTAAACTGTCATTTTAAATATGGTGAATTAACTTAATGATGAAGTTGAAGTTGATAGATAACAGCTTAACACTGTTACATATGGAGATTGTCATATAACCAATATTCTAACCAACCCAATACATAACATATTCTTTTTATTCAAGGAAGAACACAGATACCAGACCAGAGCTGTTATTTTAATTTGAGAGGGCTCATTTCATCCGGTCCTGATTTTCATACGACTACATGTTCTTGTGGATGTATACTGCTGTCGCCACTGTCCATTTGTCCGGCCATAATTTGTTTGTGGACACTCAACAGGTCACAATTGTTATCCGATGTTGACAGAACTCGAAATATGGGCATATCTCCCAAAGATCTTGGTTTCTTTCGATATTGACATGTACCAGACCGGGTCTCGTTTTTAGCTTGAGGATCCTCTAGAGGTCACAATTTTCATCCAGTTATATATTTATATCCCAAAGATCTGGGTTCCTAATGTTGATACTTCAGACCGTAACTTGCTGGATTATGACCACTGATTGTACCAAAAAACGCCTTTTTGTAAGCTTGTTCTGTCCATCTAATGAAGACGGACATATGCCATACAATGTGCTATGAGAGAAATTTTGCCCAGGCAGCTGCACCATGGCTTACTCTTATATCGAATTCCTACTGCCAAGGGATCTTTTACGTGCACGCTAATGTATACCCTGGCAGCCGGTTTTGGTACCATCTGAACGACTGGACGGCTGTCTTTGTCAGTCCTTCCGTCCGGCACCACTGACAAGAAAGAAGCCAGGCCGGAAAATCCCAACGAACTTTCTCGACCAATGTAGGGATCGAACATACGACCTCCAGGCTAGCGAGCCAGTGTCTTACCCACTTAGCAACCGTGGCTCTCAACAATTTTAGATACTGATGATCAATAGAAATGTAGACATTTTAGAATGTTTGGGAGCTTTTGTATACAATTTGTTCATGTCTTGTGTATCTTTGTATAATTATGTACATGTATATGTATCTTTGCTTACTGCATGTATCTTTCTATTATTTTTATTTGTATATGCAGATAACCTTGTAATTTTTTTATGCAATAAAGTTTCTTCTATTACATCAAATTTAAAATATAAAAAGCTTAGTATAACTTTATGTAATATTTGAATCAAATGTTATTTTTATTTATTAAATTTTTATTTTAATTTTGTTTTTTTTTCTACATTTAATTTGAATGTGAATTAAGTCTCATATAGAAACTGATCTAAACCCATCTAAATATAGAGCAGTGTAATATGATACTTAGCATGCCCTAAACACCACATCATCTGTAACAGATAATTAGGCTACAACATATTGTCTTTGACAAGTTGATGACAAGATTCTCTTCAACAGAACTGTATTGTCTGTGGGGGTCGCATTCCTAAATTTGAGGAAAAATTGCTAATTTCCACCTAGTCCAAGCACTGTTCATGTACCAGAAGTTTCAGAAAATCCATTGGACAGTTTTACCTCCCTTATACTATACCATTAGAAGCAGATTTCCAGATATAACGATTTTTCGACTTTTTTCAAAGATTGTGGCCGTTTTAGACCATTCATTCTATATTGAGGCTTTTAGATTTGGATTCACATCATAGATCACTGTAATTAGGACTCTAAGTAACATAAGTTTAAGAAAGGAAATAAGAGAAGTTTTCGAAATAAAAGCGTCTAAATAGGCTCCAAAAAGGAAAATAATAGATTTTCAGCGTTCCATTATATATTGCCTAACCCTCGAATTTTTACCATTTAGATGTCAAAAGATCGTCCATTGTTCGAACTATCCAATGACACTTTAGTTGTTTTGATTCGGTGAAATCTGGCGTAGTAATCACTTTTTTCGCAAGATTACCATTTTTTTCTCACTTTTTCCTTTATTTTCTCAAAATATCGGAATTTTTTTCAACTACTTCCGGTTTTTGGATCATTGTCGGGATAGCTTTAACAAGTTGTTTGGTTACCTTACCTTCTGTACAAGAAGTTTCAGAATAATCCATTCAGCTGTTTTCCAAAGAAAGAAAATTAGAAGATCATTTTCAGTAATCTAAGGATTTTTCAATTTTTTTCCAAGATTGGGGCTCTTTTTGGACAACTTATGTTATTTCAATGCTTTTATTTTTGGGCTCACGCCATAGTCCACCATAGTCCAACGTAGTTGTTGTTGTGTTTGAGAAAAATGCCTCTCAAAATGCTCCAAATCGGAAAATACTAGATTTTCGGCGTACCATAATTTATTTTCTAGCCATCTAAATCGTATCATTCAGATGTCATATGATAGTCCATTAATGGGGCTATCCAGTGACACTTTAGTTCTTTTGGTCCGCTAAGATCTGATGGAGAAATCATGTTTTTCGCAAAAGTCAAAAGTCTGAAAGTCTTATAATAATTTTAGTAAAAACAATAGTCTTTCAGACAAAAGTCTGAAAGCCTAATAATTTTACTAACCTCAATAGACTTTCAGACAAAAGTCTGAAAGCCTAATAATAATAATAATTTTAGTAAAAACAGCTAAAAATACAGTTTTTGCCAAAATGACGTTACTTCCGGTGAAAATCTTAAATTACTTGTATGAAATTGTAAATGGCATTAGGTATTACACAGTGAACATTTTATGAAAATCGAATAATAATTGACACTTTTTTGGACCAAAAACCTTGAAAAGTGACCTGTTGAAAATCGCCAATTTTGTGAAATCCATATGACCGTATGAATTTTATTAATATATGAATGTAAACCAAAAGTTAAAATTATTAATACATATTAAATAATTCTTGGTTGAAAAAAATATTTTAAATTGCAATCAATTTGATACGACGCATACTTGTTTTTTGAATCAAATGGTGTCATTTTTATGAAAATCCAATAATAATTGACTATTTTACAGGCAAAATAACGAAAACAGTGACTTTTTGAAAAAATAATATTTGCTTTCGAAAAATGGTACCTAACTGTCAAATTGTAGTTTTTGGTAAAATTAAGCCACTTCCGGTGCCGACAGATAACTCTATCGGTAACAAAATAAAAAAAAATCACAATTGAGACAACGGAGTATATGAACTTTGTTTTATACAAATCGAGCAATAAATAATTAATCCAGGACTGAAGAACCGAATTAGCCTATGGCGGTCAAGGAAAATTACTGAAACAAAAAAAAAAATCAAATTTTTGCCCAAGTCAGATGACTCGTTAATTTTGTGTAAAACACGACTAAAAAATATTCATAAATAAAAAAGTTTTTTGTAAAAATTTAAATTTTCTAAATTTGGCGCCTAATATCTGCGAAGATTTGCCGAAATTCAAAAATCAAAAGTAAAGTGTGAAACCTTAATAATAATAATTTTAGTAAAAACAATAGTCTTTCAGAAAAAAGTCTGAAAGCCTAATAATAATTTTAGTAAAAACAATAGTCTTTCAGACAGAAGTCTGAAAGCCTAATAATAATAATAATTTTAGTAAAAACAATAGTCTTTCAGATGAAAGTAATCTCAATAGGCTTTCAGACTTGACTTTCCTCTGAAAGCCTAATAATAATAATTTTAGTAATCTCAATAGGCTTTCAGACGGTAAATAATAATAATACTAATAATAATAATTTTAGTAATCTCAATAGGCTTTCAGACTTGACTTTCCTCTGAAAGCCTAATAATAATAATTTTAGTAATCTCAATAGGCTTTCAGACGGTAAATAATAATAATAATAATTTTAGTAAAAACAATAGTCTTTCAGACAAAAGTCTGAAAGCCTAATAATTTTAGTAATCTCAATAGGCTTTTAGACGAAAGTGTGAAAGCTTAATAACTAGATCTGCTAAGCAGATATTAAAGCTTTCATATTCACAATCAGTTCCTGTCATGGGTCTTATAAAGAATCTGAACAAGATAAAAAAAAAATCATTAAAATCGGTCAAAACTCACGAAGTTAATGCAATTTTTCACTCGTAAACAACTTTGTCGGCACGAAAAACGTCAGACGCAAAATTCGAAATTGTGACATTTTCAAATACCATAAATTGGACCCTAATCCAGGCTAACCAGAAATGTATTCATTTTGGAAATAGGAGACGTATTCTCCAAACTACGGCCTGTTGGTTTCATTTTCATGTCCGTTATCGTCGATTTTTATACGCCCACATTTTCATGTGGACGTATATTGTCGTCGCCCCTGTCCGTCCGTCCGTCCGTCCACAATTTGTTTGTGGACTCTCTACAGGTCACAATTCTTGTCCGATTTTGACGAAACTTGAAATAAAGGAGATGTAAGTTTATAATTCAAAGATCTCAGTTCATTTCGATATTCGTGCATATCGGACCGTAACTTCCTGAATTATGGCCGCTGATTGTACAAAAAATCGCGTTTTTAGTTTGTGGACCCTATAGAGGTCATATTTTTTTATCTGATTTAAAAACTCGTATTATTATATCACCGTTACACCCTAAAAAAGGTTGAGTTCGAATTTCGTGAAAATCGGACCAAAATTGCCCGACAAAATGGCCGCCGTATGTACGCGAATAGTGTAAAATATGGTAAATCAAGGTTGTGGACCCTGTATGGGTCACAATTTTAATTCGATTTTGATGAAACTTGAAATGCATGTTTATAACCTAAAGATCTTGGTTTCTTTCGATATTGTCGCATATCGGATCTTAACTTCCTGAATTATGGCCCCTGATTGCGATTGTACGAAAAATCGCGTTTTTAGCTTGTGAACCCTATAGAGGTCATAATTTTTATCTGATTTAAAAAACCGTTTTATTATATCACCGTTACACCCCAAGGGAGGTTGCGTTCGAATTTCGTGAAAATCGGACCAAAATTGCGGGACAAAATGGCCTCCGTTTGTACGCGAATAGTGTAAAAATATGGTAAATCAAGGTTGTGGACCCTGTATGGGTCACAATTTTAATTCGATTTTGTTGAAACTTGACATGTAAGTTTATAATCCAAAGATCTCAGTTCCTTTCGATATTTGTGCATATCGGACCATAACTTCCTGAATTATGGCCCCTGATTGTACGAAAAATCGCGTTTTTAGCTTATGGGGCCTATAGAGGTCATAATTTTTATCTGATTTAAAAAACCGTAATATTATATCACCGTTACACCCTAAGGAAGGTTGAGTTCGAATTTCGTGAAAATCGGACCAAAATTGCCGGACAAAATGGCCGCCGTTTGTACGCGAATAGTGTAAAAATATGGTAAATCAAGGTTGTGGACCCTGTACGGGTCACAATTTTAATTCGATTATGATGAAACTTGAAATGCATGTTTATAACCTAAAGATCTTGGTTCCTTTCGATATTGTCACATATCGGATCGTAATTTCCTGAATTATGGCCCCTGATTATACGAAAAATCGCATTTTTAGCTTGTGGACCTTATATAGGTCATAATTTTTATCCGATTAAAAAAAAACGTATTATTATATCACTGTTACACCCTAAGGAAGGTTGAGTTCGAATTTGGGGAAAATCGAACCAAAATTGCCGGACAAAATGGCCGCCGTTTGTACACGAATAGTGTAAAAATATGGTAAATCTAGGTTGTGGACCCTGTATGGGTCACAATTTTAATTCGATTTTGTTGACACTTGACATGTAAGTTTATAACCCAAAGATCTCAGATCCTTTCGATATTCGTGGATATCGGACCTTAACTTCCTGAATTATGGCCCCTGAGTATACAAAAAATCGCGTTTTTAGCTTGTGGACCCTATATAGGTCATAATTTTTATCCGATTTAAAAAACCGTATTATTATATCACCTTTACACCCTAAGGAAGGTCGAGTTTGAATTTGGGGAAAATCGGACTAAAATTGCCGGACAAAATGGCCGCCGTTTGTACGCGAATAGTGTAAAAATAGGGTAAATCAAGGTTGTGGACCCTGTATGTTTATAACCTAAAGATCTTGGTTCCTTTCGATATTGTCGCATATCGGATCGTAACTTCCTGAATTATGACCACTGATTGTACGCAAAATCGCCTTTTTTAGCTGGAGGTCACAATTATTATCCGGTTGATTATATCACCGTTACACCGTAATGAAGGTTGACATCGAATTTAGTGAAAATCGGACCAAATTGCCGGACAAAATGGCCGCCGCTTGTACGCGAATACTGTAAAAAATATGGTATGTCAAGGTTGTGGACCCTGTAGAGGTCGCAATTTTAATTAGATTTTGATGAAACTTGAATGTGGGCGTATCCTGCCTGGCTGCCGCTGGTTCACTTTTTCTAATATTCAATTCAAAATGGTGACCATCAGTTGACCAATATCAAAATTCTCATCTGTTAGATTTTTAGGCATTCCTTCAAGGATGCAGAAAATGTAACTCCATATCTGTAAGTAAAATACTGCAAAAGCCTTATGGATTTTTCACATTTCAAGATGGTTGCACTTTCGGTTCAATCGGCAGACTTCATATTTTGTCTACATATCATTCCTTTCTTAGCTAGTACAGAAAGAAAATTTCAAGGCACTCTGACCTATATTTCGTCGATTTTTTTGAAAACTTTGATCCCTAATTTCATCAAGGGGAGATAAATTTCATGAAAATCGCGCAACTATTAAAGAAGTTGTAAAGTTGATCTCAACTTTCGGTTCGAAATCACAGCGACGAATTTTCGAAATACGAAAATTCGAAATTGCAGATTTGAAGTAAATGTTTCAAGGTACTTAAAGAAAGAAGAATTAGTAAAATAGGTCAAATAGTCAGAAAGTTACAGCAATGTAGGTCAAATGCATTTGTTCGTAAAATTCGGTGATTTCGGATTCGAAAATCCTTTCGAAAATATATTTAATCAACAGTCACCACCCATTTTGGGGGGGGGGGGGGTAGGTAAAAGTTTTAGAAAGATCCTATGGTTAGATTCTGAGGAATCCGATTTGTGGACAATACACACAAAAACAAAATAATAACAATAATAACTTGAACAAAAAACAATAAGCTTTCATATGAAATATGAAAGCTTAATAATATTAGTAATCTCAATAGGCTTTCAGACAAAAGTTTGAAAGCTTAATAATAATAAATTTAGTAATCTCAATAGGCTTTCAGACGAAAGCCTAATAATAAGAATAATAATCTTAACAAAAACAATAGTGTTTCACACAAGCTACGCAGTGTGAAACCCTAATTCAACTGGTGTGTATTGCTAATAACAGTGCGCGCTTCGGATTGCTACATTTTTCGTTTGATTATAGACTACGGAATTTTTTTGTTCGGTGAATGGAAAATGATTAAAATATTGTGTCATAGCAAATGGGATGACAGATGGGAACACGTGGTCAATTCTTACTAAGGGAAATGGTTACAGATAAAAATTATTGTTTTGTGAATAATTATCGAGCTTGTATATTTACGGAATTATCAAATTTAACGTTTGTACTATTTACATAATTAGATCGTGAACTGAATGACTGTTAAAAGGTTAGCTTACTATTAGTTTCTTGGCTAATCTTTGACGACTTTTAATCTCGTCGACCAACATCCAAAGGACTAGAATGTCCGTACGCCGTGTAACGGTAAATTTGTTTAGCAAACTGTGATGCGATACCGCTATTCATATTCCCTGGTTTCGTCGTGTCCGGGAATTTTATGATTTAGTACAAAATATGTTACTTTTCCAGCGTGTAAAATGACCTACGGGTCTGATCCAGTTTCAGTCATTTTCAAAAGCCCTCGGTCCCGACTGGCATATACGGCCGACATGGATACATAGTAACCTGCCGCAGACTTTCCTAAAGATAGGTAACTATGATTCAAACAGCAAGAAATCCTCTTTCCCATTCCAGAAATACTTATTCCAGCAATTTTGAACTATCGGTGACTGGGTTATGGTGTTTTGAATAATAACGGCCACACACATTTTGGCCAAAATCTCCCAAATTGGGTGGACCGTATCTCAGGAACCATTAGCTGGATCAAGTTATAGTTTGGAATATCAGCTTTTTCCGCCCTAAAAAACATATAAAGCATATTTCAGCAAAATCGAAGTGGGTACGGTTTAACTCATTGTGTGATAATTGACATGGAATGACCCAAACCACACATTATGAAAAATTCGAAAAAATATCAAGATGGCATGGGACAAGAATGGCTTTAACATGTTGGAGACATTAGTACAAACTATAATTACACCCAAGTTTCAGAATTTTAGGTACTCATCTACGGGGTTCTTTCAGCTTGAAAATATTAGGCAATTTTGAATTTTTTTGTCTAAAACCATATTTAACGCCAATTTTATGGTAATCTAGTGAAGACTGATACTATCTTATGTAGTACTAACGGCAATCTCTGGATAGGCCAAAATATGGGTCTATATCTATTACCTTGTAGCTCCTGGAGCACTACAAAATCCAGAAAATATACAATTACACCAAATTGTTTTCGGTTTTCATGACCATGTAGCATGTCAACCCTACCATTGACCTGTCATCTGTTTGCAGATTCGTAATCTACACACAAAGTTCTCTAATGCTACCATATTTTTGCTGTATATCTTTACTAGATATCTGAAACTCAGTAAATTATTGATCCATATCTTGTTTTGAAAACTTATTGGTAACTCATGAAACTCAAATGCACAGTTTTTAGTTTTTGCATGTACAATAACATATATTTTTTCCAGATTTTTTCGAGGGGGTCGATTTCCCAAATTTCTGAAAATTGACACAATTAGTGTTTACAACATATAGAATTACTTTATTGACTAATTTAAACAACATCTGAAAAATTCATTATGGTTTTTAAGCTTTTAACGTTATTTTATCTGGATTATCGCCCTTATTATTGTGATTTTTTTTATCACCTTCTAAGATATGACGTCATTCTCAGTCAGCAGACGGCTGTCCCTCGAGACAGTCTACATTTCCTATTTGCTTCTTTGTATTCAGTTTTGTTTTTGTTTTTTGTGACGATGGAACATGTACCCTATACTTAAGCGTTTCTTGATTGAATTTAAGAGTTTAGACTACTTTTTATACATTTCACCGATGTGGTTACTTGTATAGTTGAATTTTACTACATCTGCTTACATTCGTATTTCGTGTAGCATATAACAGATCATGACTCATGCTGGCATTACACAACGGGTTCTTTGGGTTGTATTGCTAATTGTTTTCAAATTTGAGTGAAGTCTGTGTCACTACAGACCCGGGACTGTACAGCGCAGTGGACGCTTACGGCTAGCCCCCGGATCCATTCACTTTTTTTGACATGTCTGTATGTTTATGTTTTCCTTAGTATGATGTCCTGTCCGTGTATTTGTTTTTGTGTAAATTTTGTGTGGTGCAGTCCTCCTGCACTTACTATTAGTTAGATTATTTTGAGTAAGTCATAAATGCATTACCTAGTTGTCATTTATCCAAATATATCATATGAATGTATATATAGTAGATGATATAAAATGGGCTAGGCAATCAGTTATCCCTGTTTTACAGTTACTAGTTTCGTTTGTATTTGAACTCTTCAGACTGATTGTACTCATGTAGCGAGGTTCTATATACTATTCTGAAACCCTGTCAGGATTTTACAGTGGTTGTGATTTTGGCTGGGTTGCCTGTTACCGGGGTTCAAATCTTGGCGGGGTTACCAGGCTCGCTTAGACTACTGGGGTCTTGAAAGGTGATTTAACCAGGGTTGCTTGTTAGGCTTAGGTTAATGTTTATTTTCATACACAGTAAAACCTGCTCAAGATACTAGCTGTTCTAAGCAACTACTTGTGGTAAGTGGCAGCATAGAGCGTTTTTTTGTCCCCCGCCTGTCAAAGAAAGCAGGGGACTATTAAAATGGGTCTGTCTGTCATACTTTTTGGGACACAATAACTAACTCTCCTTCAAATTGAGCTAGAATGTTCACACTTGGTGTATGTGTTTATTAGGCGAATGCCTTGGTGGAGTTAAAAGAGATAAGCAATTTGATTGGTTGTTGCTTTTGGACACGATAACTTTAGTTCTAATTAAGTGAGAGTGATGAAACTTGGTGTATAGTTTCATTACATCAATACTTTGACTAAGTTCGATAATGAGCATTTTCTGCTCAGGGTACACAGAGCGATAAGCAATTTGATTGGTTGATGGTTGAGACTTTGGAACACAATAACTCTCCTTCTAAATGAGATAGAATGTTCAAACTTGGTGTAGGCATTCATTAGATGAATATCTTGACTGAGTTCAATGATTGAAGGAGCCAAATCGCTAATATTTGGGACCTAGAAATTGTCACAAATGGGTCGCAATGCATATAATAATGTAATATGAATGTATGTAAACTGACTTACATTCAATCGTTTCTGTTTTTACTGTAATTTCTAATCGGTTATGTTTGGCGAAGTACACCAGAAGTCTCAATCCAATGGCAATCTCTAGCATCTGGTTATTCCAGTCTACACCGATAGTATTTATTGCACATGCTCTCCAGATAAGAATGACGTCGCCGTTTGATATGACTTGTAGAATATGTCCAGCCTCGTTGTTGAGTTCCTTGTTACAAATGGCGGTAAGATCATAACATCAACGTTAATTTAAATTGACAAATAATTCATGTTTTCAATGTCAAAGACTTTGGATGATATTGAGTTAGAGACTTAGCTACTTCAACATTTCCCGCTAAGCAGAGCTAAATAATTTCTCTAGTCGATGCTTTGGGACAAGAAAACTTTGATTCTAACTGATGGAGGAGTGATGAAACTTAGTGTATAGTTGATAATCAGTTTAATTGCTCAATACTTTTGAAAAAGATAAATGTGCAATTAATTAATATGTGTCATCTATTTATTTTTGGGATTTCGGCAGGGAACATCAACCTCACTGTTGGCTTGTTTTTTTCAGCCACCATCTTACTGGCCAATACAAGGCTCTTTCTCATTTCACCAAGTTTATATGAAGTATAGAGATGGACTGCCTAATGCCTTAGATGGTGTAACATTTGATACTGAACCCTGTGAGAAAATCGGTATAGTTGGTCGTACAGGTTCTGGTAAATCCAGCCTATTTCTGGTTCTATTTCGAATGGTTGAAATACAACACGGAGAGGTTATGATAGACGGGATCAACCTACAACATTTAGATTTAATTGATGTGAGGTATGATTAATTATTGTTCAATCTATTTATTTAGACTTATTTGAAATTGTAGAAGGGATCCTTTGGCTTTGTGATTCTAAAGGCAATGACAAAACAAAGATTACATATAGATAGAAGTGTAAAATACCCAAATACCCATGGTGTGAGAATTTCCTTTCTTTCTTTTTAGATCACGAATAGCAATAATTCCTCAAGACCCATTCCTGTTTAGTGGTACAGTACGAGATAACTTAGATCCAACCAATTCTTTTACTGATAATAGTCTATGGACAGCTATAATACGCTGTCATTTAGATACTGTAGTAACTGGATTAGGTGGATTAAATGCTGATGTTGCTGAACGTGGAAAATATTTCTCTGTTGGTCAAAGACAATTGTTATGCTTAGCAAGGGCTACATTGACAAAAGCTAAGGTCAGTATATTTAATTGAGGTATCTATGCATGTTCTAAAAGGTTCTATTAAGACGACTCAACCTATAGGAACTGTGAATGTGTTTTGAGAAGATACCATAATATCAAGTTCTTTAATAAAATTATAAATTATTTCAGACACAATTCTTATTTAAAATGATCCACATGACAAATTAGTGTGACCAGTCATTAAGACATCTGTCAAATTAGTTTCATATTTTTTAACCAGAAATATAAAGCTGGTTCTTTAAGTTCTAGTTACATATATTACAGGTATTATGTATTGATGAAGCAACAGCAAGTGTAGATCATGAAACCGATACATTAATACAAGCTACTATTAGAGAGGAGTTTAAAGATAGTACAGTATTAACTATAGCACATAGAATCAACACAGTTATGGATAGTGATCGAGTTCTTGTTATGGACCAAGGAAAAGTTGCAGAATTTAATTCCCCCAGTGTGTTGTTGGAGGATAGACAATCTCTTTTTTATCAAATGGTACATGGTAGAAACTAACAACATAGATTATCATTTACTGAAATACTGTTATTGTGGTATATATTCTTGGTTATGATCAGAAGAAATCTTCTGTGTATCTAAATTACCGAACAAAAGAAAGTTTACATTCTGTATACATGTTCCATAAAAAAGACAAAGACGGTTTTGATTTATACAATGAATATTTTATTGAGGAATAAGTTTCTGATCAAAAATCAAAACATTAACAATAGTATACTGGTGTAGAAATATCATCGTTGCGACATTGTTTCTAAATTTATAGACAAGGAATAGAGAAATAAGATGGTTTAAACACTATTTTTATCTTTACAAATTATTCTCTATTGTCAGTATATCAGCTATGGTATGAGATTATTTAAAACGCAAATTAATTGTTTATGAAATAGTGTGAGAATAACAGGAAAGAGGGTCTAAGTTCAAGGATAGATTGTGTCGAAAAACATGTGATAGGAAAATTACGATTGCATCATTTTGTTTAATTATCCCCCGCCTTTCGGTCCGTCCGTCTGCCTGTCCGTCTGTCCGTCACACTTTTTGGGACACAATAACTCTCTTTCTAATTGAGCTAGAATGTTCAAACTTGGTGTAGGTGTTTATTAGGTCAATACCTTAATGGAGTTTGAAGATGAGCATTTTCCGCTTAGGGTAAGTGGAGATAAGCAATTTGATTGGTTGATGCTTTGGGACATGATAACTTTTGTTCTAATTCGGTGAGAGTGATGAAACTTGGTGTATAGTTTCATTACATCAATACCTTGACTAAGTTCGGTAATGAGCATTTTCTGCTCAGGATTACCAGAGCGATAAGCAATTTGATTGGCCAAGATTTTGGAACCCAATAACTCTCCTTCTAATTGAGCTAGAATGTTCAAACTTGGCATAGGTGTTAATTGGGTCAATGCCTTGATGGAGTTTGAAGATGAGCATTTTCTGCTTAGGGTAAAAAGAGATAAACAATTTGATTGGTTGATGCTTTGGGACACGATAACTGTAGTTTTAATTAAGTGAGCATAATGAAACTTGTTGTATAGTTTCATTACATCAATACCTTGACTAAGTTCGATAATGAGCATTTTCTGCTCAGGGTAAGCAGAGCGATAAGCAATTTGATTGGCCGAGACTTTGGAACACAATAACTCTCCTTCTAATTGAGCTAAAATGTTCAAACTTGGTGTAGGTGTTTATTAGGCAAATGCCTTGTTGGAGTGTGAAGATGTGCATTTTCTACTTAGGGTAAGTAGAGATAAGCAATTTGATTGGTTGATGCTTTGGGACACGATAACTTTAGTTCCAATTAAATGAGAGTGATGAAACGTGGTGTATAGTTTCATTACATCAATACCTTGACTAAGTTCGATAATGAGCATTTTCTTCTCAGGGTAACCAGGGCGATAAGCAATTTGATTTGCCAAGATTTTGGAACATAATAACTCTCCTTCTAATTGAGCTAGAATGTTCAAACTTTGCGTAGGTGTTTATTGGGTCAATGCCTTGATGGAGTTTGAAGATGAGCATTTTCTGCTTAGGGTAACCAGAGATAAGCAATTTGATTGGTTGATGCTTTGGGACACAATAACTTTAAGTGAGAGTGAGGACACTTGGTGTATAGCTTTATTACATCAATGCCTTGACTAAGTTCGATAATGAACATTTTCTGCTGAGGGTAAGCAGAGGGATAATCAATTTGATTGGTCGAGACTTTGGAACACAATAACTCTCCTTCTAATTGCGGTAGAATGTTCCCTAGATGGAATTCGATGATGAACATTGTCTGCTTACTGTAGGCAGAGATAAGCAATCTGATTGGTTGATGCTTTAGGGGCACGATAACTTTGGTTATAATGAAGTGAGAGCGATGGAACTCCGAATATAGGTTCATTATATCATTACCTTGACTTAGTTCGAGTGTGCGAATTTTCTGCCAGGGCTAAGGAGCGATAAGCAATTTGATTGGTCAAGACTTTGGAACATAAAAACTCTGCTTTTAATTGAGGTAGAATGCTTAAACCTGATGTAGATGTTCATTAGGTGAATGTCTTGACTGATTTCAATGATTAACATTTGAAGCTAAAGTTAAGCAGAGCTAATCAATTTCATTGGTCGATGCTTTTGGACAAGATAATCTTGATTCTATCTGATTGATAGTGATCAAACTTAGTACTTGCTCGGTACTTTTGAAAAAAATAAATATGCGATTTATTAAATTCTGGAAGGGAAAAGATGTAGCAATTTCTATCAGCAGACTCGCCCATCGAGTCTGGCTGGCTGAATGAAGTTTGAGAGAATTACTTTATTCTATTATGCATTGTACCATATGTAAGCAGCTATGATATATAAATTGTAAAAACTGTTGCATTATTATTCCTGGAAAGACAAACGTCTTAAGAAAACAGTAAGAAGTAAATCCACAATATGAAGCAGAAGCAAAGACAGATAGAGACAAATTCTAGACGATCACAAGGCTACTAAGATATGTAGTAAGAAAAGATGCATGGGTCATACGTAGGGTGTGGCGACCGGTTTCCATCGCCCGTTCTCCGCGTCAGACGAAAGACCCATGGTACTACATATTCTATTTGGTGCCGTACCTCAGTTTCGACCTTTTGGGTAAGCAGCAACTTTGGAAGTAGAAACCCGTACAAACCAGTAACAGGAAACATTCTGGTGGAAAAAAAAGAAATGTTGTGGAGAAAAATATTGGTGGAAGAAAAAATAAGAAATCTGGCGGAAGAACATTTTTTTTGGGTGGAAATACATTTTTTTTTGGTTTGTACATTATTGCATAATAAAGGATTTTAGTCGGAAAATTAAATAGTTTTGATTTATTTGCCACATGACCTACAGATTTTTTTTTTATATGATAATCAACATCAACAGAAGTGTGGTAAATATACATAAATAATTCAACATGATAATTAATCAGTTGAATAAATCGTAGTAAACAAGGTGTAGTCTATCCTCATTTATATTGATACCTATCCTCATTTATATTGATCCCCTATCAATCTGTCTTTTTCATTCATTCTTCTGTCCTTCTCGCATATTAAAATGACATAATGGAATATTAGTATTACACCAAACCATAATTGAAATATTAATTATTACTATGACATTTAATTTATTATTATGCCAATAATTCATTGCTTCAAAATAGATGCAAAACAATTTACAAGTTTAATTTATTTTTTGGAATGGGGAGGGGGTGTGGGATTGATAATTTAGTTTTCCGTCTAATCGGATCTGAAATTTTGATAGGCCTTTTTGATTCGTTCTTCTCCCCCCTCTCCCTCTCGATGATTAAAATGACATAATGAAATATTTTACCAAAGATAATTGAAATATTAATTATTGCTATGTCATTTAATTTATTATGCCAATAATTCATGACTAAAAAATAGATGCAAAAGAATTTACAAGCTTAATTCATTTTTTGGAATGGTAATTTCGTTTTCCGTCTTATCGGATCTGAAATTTGGAAAAACCAAAACCGTGTTCAAATATTATGATGGCGTCAAACGTCGTACACAGTTTATCTGCCATGAATTATTCATTCCGTAGACTTTGATAGGTTATGTAAGGTATTTATTATTAATCACCATTTTCTTGCAAATACACATATGTCCATTAGCGTATTGCAAGGTTCTTTCTAAGCACATTCTCGGAATTTACAATCTGGGTTGGAAAGGTAAAAAAACCGGGCGTCTAGATAGAAATGAAATGAAATGATCAGATGAAGTCATTTCTTTTCTCTTATTATTACGAACTAGTTAGCGCCAGATATCTAGACCATGGAGTGTAACTGAATACGTAGCCAGCTGGCTCGTCTTTGGGGGGATATGTTTCAGAAAGGTAACATGCTTTTCTATTTTATGCTAATCTTACTCTGCCGGGTAAATTTAGATTGCGTAATGTAGGCTAATAGTAATGATAATGTATGTACTATGTAGTACTATAATAATGTAGCCCTAGGCTTATTCCTACGCAGCCCTGTAAGGGACGCAAAATTAAAAAAAAAATATCTAGCGCGCTAGTTATTATCCGGTGCGCACCGGATAACTAAGTAGCGCGCCAGATATTATCCGGTGCGCACCCGATAACTAAGTGGCGCGCGCCATATATTATCCGGTACGCGCCGAATAATAACTAGTTCAGGTTTTCGTCATTACACGCATGTCGCATGGATCAAAACAGACTAACACTCATCCGTAAATACTTTCACTTGGGTGTTAGTTATGAGAAAATAACAACCCTTCTCCTGGTAAATCATCAGATACAACTATCGGTTAGACAGTTAAAGAGGCTTTTGCGGTACGCGCCGGATAATAACTAGTTCAGGTTTTCGTCATTACCCGCATGTCGCATGGATCAAACTAGACTAATACTCATTCGTAAATACTTTCACTTGGGTGTTAGTTATGAGGAAATAACCCTTCTCCTGGTAAATCATCAGATACAACTATCGGTTAGACAGTTAAAGAGGCTTTTGCGAGATGCAGGACTTGGCAGAAGAAAGCACTATTCCTGTTTACTGGAGGTTGTTCAATATATTCAGCAAGAGTTACATCGAAGTGGTCAATGCCATGGATATCGTTGGATGCATTTAAAATGTATCCAAAGTGGTTATACTATTCAAAAAGAATACGTTCGAGCCATACTGAAACTTTTAGATCCGGTAGATGTGGAATGTCGCTTGCGTCGTTGACTTCGAAGACAATATAGCGGAATAGGACCAAACTATACGTGGCACGTTGATTCGTATGATAAGCCTAAACCATTTGGATTGTGCATTAATGGTTGCATAGATGGATTTTCTCGATATATCGTTTGGCTTCGGGTTAACCAAACATCCAGTGACTCCAAAGTTATTGCCGGATAATATATGGATGCTGTTAAACAACGAGGTGGCACCCCCCTTCACTATCCGCAGTGATATGGGTACTGAAAATAGCTATGTTGCTGAAATGCAGTGTTTTTTACGCTGACATGGTAATAATACAATCAGATCTTATATATACGGAACTAGTCAACACAACCAGGGAAAAGAATCATGGTGGGGCATTTTAAGAAAAGAAAATGCCGAATTTTGGATATGACTTTTTAAACAACTCAACATCGATGGTCATTATTGTGGAAGCTTTATTGATAAAAGCTTAGTCCAGTTTTGTTTTATGGAAATAGTACAGGTGAGTCACCCTCATCCAATACACTACACGGTAGTTTTCATCGAAATCCAAGCTCCTAATGTAAAAAAGGAGACCCAATATGGCACTCCGGTACTCTATATCTAGCCTCGGCTGTATGACGGTAAATGCCTACACCCATACGGTTTACGAGTGGAAAAAATTGCCACTTTTAGAAAGAAATTCTCAAAATTGCGTCGTTCGAAGAGTGTGTAGAATTTTCATTGCAAAGTTGTCCTTGTTTAAAGAAAATCGGACAAACATGAAAGAAAAACAGCTTCAGACTTTGAAAGCTTTGTATGATAAAACATTCTTTAAAGGCATCGTCATGGGCGGCACGCCGTTGGTAATCCAGGAACTTGAAAGTAGTTCCAATGGCGGATTTCGTCAAACAGATGGGGCTAAATGTAGGGTACAGGAGTCTGCCAAGTGCCAATATGGAAACCTGTGTTTCATAACTAAGATTGTACACCAGCTAGAAATTGATAAAAAAGGTAACAAGTTTGAACCAGGTAAGGTAAAACATCTATGTATTTCTATGCGTAACGTATTGACAATTGTCGTAAGATCAGACACATGCGCTAACGCAGTGCTTACGGTTTGAGTATCCTTCTGCGGCCAACTGAGGACCAAAATAAAATAAAACCAAGTACGAACAATCCAAACCATAAGACAGAATTCGAAGTCCTAAAAAACGTTATTGGCAAAATAGTGTATTCGAGCTAAATAGTGTAATCAGCAAATGGACTGCTCCTCGTGTACAAAATACACGACAAACAGTGGTAACAGGTGTCCGGAAGAGTAAGCTTACCCTGCCTGGCGCCACACCCGCCATAGCTACATCCAAACTATTAGGCGAAATGTCGGTAAAATGAACTATCGGTATGCAAAATGCACGCGATGAAATGTGTTAACGATGTAGTAGACAATATCAGGGAGATAGTAATAGTATACGTGTCAATTAAATATATCTAGAATAATAGCCTGATTATTAGGCTTTCAGACTTTCGTCTGAAAGCCTATTGAGATTACTAAAATTATTATTATTAGGCTTTCAGACTTTTGTCTGAAAGCCTATTGTGATTACTAAAATTATTATTATTTATTATTAGGGTTTCACACTAATTATTCTTAGTCTGAAAGCCTATTGTGATTACTAAAATTATTTTTTAGGCTTTCAGACTTAGAAAGACTATTGTTTTTACTAAAATTATTATTAGGCCTATTGAGATTACTAAAATTATTAAACTTTCAGACTTTATCGATCTGGAACCAAATTTTCTATCGGGAAACCAGGTGGTGGCTACTCCTTAAAACAATATTGAAGTTTCTGCGCAGACCGGAAGTGGCCGAATTTCGTGCGGTGCATAAAAATTAAAAAACGGCCGTAGCTTCGTCAATTCTGTACCTATTTTCATACAAATGACATTTTCAGAAACCCTGAGTCTTTTCTCGTACGATAGCAGTTGAAAATTTCGAAACTTCGTCGCTGACTTCTAGCGTTCGAAAAATGAAAAATTTTGTTTAAGAAACAATTTTTTTTATTTTTCAAAATTTTCAAATTTGACCTACATTTTTGGATACCTGAAGACCATCCGATACCAGAAATGTAAGTTTCATTCCGAGTTATCGCCCTTTATTTTTCGATTTTTTTTCGAATTTTCTGCCCATTTCCCAACCCTTATATTTTTGGGAAAGGATAAATCGATAGTTCTGAAATTCCTGGAACATAAAGCTATATAGTCAGACCGCTGCATAAAGCAATTTTAAAAACGATCCGGAAACCGGAAGTAGTCGAAATAATGATAGATGGGTGTTTTGGGGAAAAACTTGATTTCTCCGTCCGGTATCAATGGATTAAACGAATTAAGCTTTCGTTGAGTGGCCCGAGGAATGGACTGTCGTATGATGCCCAATTTATACGGATACTATGACCAAGCAGCAAAATATGACAAGCTGAAAATCAAGTATTTTCTGATTTGGAGCGTTTTTGGACGCCTTTATCTCGAAATCTTAACCGCAACTCTTTTTTTTAACTTTGTCTATCGAGAGTCCATTCGATAGTCTTGTGAATTATGCCATCCAATAAGACTTTGAAATGTCTGGAATACGATAAAAATGCTCTATTACTTTATTATTTAAACAAATTTTTACAAAAAGATTACAGATTCAGATAGCTGACCTAATTACGATTCTAACGATGTATAATATGTATTGAGTTATTGAAATTTCATTTTCGATATTTTGACATTTTTTTCATTTTTGGCACCTTTGAACATAGGATTTTTCAGGGTCATTTTATCTGATCCGATAATGTAATATATCATTACAGAGCCCTGTCGCTATTTAATTGTCCAAACTGGTTATTAAAACTATTCCGACAATAATTTCCATACCGGAAGTATTCAAAAAATTAAAAAAAAAAACGGTTAAAAAATTGTCGCTCTTGCGAAAAGCTGGATTTCTCGGTCAGATATTACCGGACCAAAAGAAGTAAAGTGTCTTTGGATAGCCCTATTAATGGACTATTATATGGCATCTCAATGGTACGGTTTCGATGGTTAGAAAATAAATTGTGGTACGCCGAAAATCTAGTATTTTCCGTTTTTTGAGCCTTTTTAGACGTCTTTTTCTCGAAAACGACAAATCCGATTTTTCTGAAACTTTTTTAACGCAGAGTCCTATCGGTAGTCTGTGGCGTCAATCCAAAAGGAAAAGGCTTGAAATAATATAAGGGGTCCAAAAGTTGAAAAATCGTTAAATTATTGAAAATGTTCTTTTATTTATCTTTTTTACAAAAAACTACTGAATAGATGTTTCTGACACTTCTGTGACAGAAAGTTAAGTATCTAAACAAATTGTTAAAACTATCTTGACAATGATCCAAAAACCGGAAGTAGTCGAAAAAATATCCGATATTTTTGAGAAAAAAAACGTAAAAAGTAAAATAAGTGGTGATCTTGTGAAAAAGTGATTACTATGCCAGATTTCACCGAATCAAAACAACTAAAGTATCATTGTATATCCTGATCAATGGACGATTTTATGACATCTAAATGGTAAAGATTTGCTGGTTAGGCAATACATTATGGGACGCTGAAAATCGTGTATTTTCCTTTTTGCAGCCTATTCAGACGCTTTTATTTCGCAAACTACTCTTAATTCATTTCATAAACTTCTGTTACTTGGAGTCCTAGGGTGGTCTAGCCTCAATATATACTCATGTCCAAAAGAAAGTATACGCTGTCCATTTCATACTGTATCAACCAAAGTCGTTTTTCCATTCTATGCGGTATTTGGGTACAATTTCAATTTGTTTCACCTTTTGTTGCTTAGAAATGTTGAGTTTGGATGCAAGAGACAAGCTCAGTAATGTTTTATCAATTGTTTTTAATCTAAACAAAACTTAGACATATTTTTAGTGTGTATACTTTCTTTTGGACATCAGTATAGTATAAATGTTCCAAAAAGGGCCCCAATCTTTGAAAAAAAAGTCGAAAAATCGTTATATTTGTATCTGTACTATAAGGGTATTAGGGAGGTAACTATCTCTAAGCACGGTGGAATCCGGCTACTAATTATTAGTCTCTAATAATATTAGTCTGGATTCGTTGTCAATATTTGAGAAAAATTGGCTAGATAATCCGGTCTTTTATATTATCCAAGGGAGGTAACTCCTCTTAAAACCAGATGTTTACGCCCACGAAATTAATTTAAGAATGTCATTTCAAAAAATCCATTTGATTGCATGCCAGTTCAATATCTAACACTCAATTTTTTTTGTAAAAGTTCTCTCTTCGTGGGCCATATCTATGCTTTTAAAATTAATCCTAATTCGTCTTCACGATTCATGTTTGTTTATATCTTTGCAAGAATTATGGGATTTATTGTGGGAAGGGGCGCAACTCTTAGTTGACTTTGGCTAAAGAGACTGGATAATCAACCACATTAAAAACCAAACTCCCGGTTACGCATGGGTTTTCTCCCACTAGATAATCCGGTCTTTTACATTATCCAAGGGAGGTAACTCCTCTTAAAACCAGATGTTTACGCCCACGAAATTAATTTAAGAATGTCATTTAAAAAAATCCATTTGATTGCATGCCAGTTCAATATCTAACACTCAATTTTTTTTGTAAAAGTTCTCTCTTCATGGGCCATATCTATGCTTTTAAAATTAATCCTAATTCGTCGTCACGATTCAGGTTTGTTTATATCAATGCAAGAATTATATGATTTATTGTGGGAAGGGGTGCAACTCTTAGTTGACTTTGGCTAAATCGGCCGTGGTTTCGCCTATTCTTTACCTATTTTAAAACAATTCACATTTTTGGAAACCCTGAATCTTTTCCGAGACAATGGCTATCTCACATTTTTGAATTTCGAACATTCATGTATGGCTTTTGTCGTTCGAAATTTGAAAATTTAAATTTTTACAAAAAACTTTTTTATTTATAAATATTTTTTAGTCGTGTTTTACACAAAATTAACGAGTGATGTGAAAATTTTTTGTCTCAGTAATTTTCCTTGTCCGCCATTGGCTAATTCAGTTTTTCAATCCTAGATTAATTATTTATTGCTCGATTCGTATAAAACAAAGTTCATATTCTCCGTTGTCTCAATTGTCATTTTTTTTGTTATCGATAGAGATATCTGTCGGCACCGGAAGTGGCTTAATTTTACTAAAAACTACAATTTTGACAGTTAGGTACCATTTTTCGAAAGCAAATATTATTTTTTAAAAAACTGATATAACTAAAAGAGTGTGCCCTTTAAAGGCGCACAAAATGTTGGGATCGGTTTTTTTAATTTCGATTTCATTTTCGAGCAAATTCGATTAAGAGGTGAAAAAAGGTGTAAAATTGACCTATTTACAACCCATTCAGGCTTTTCAGATTTAAAAATATTCCTACGTAACTTTTATAAACTTGTAGCTATTATCCATACGAAGAAAATGTATGTTAAAATTAGTTTGTAATATAAGCAGTTACCTAGAAATGGGCAATTTTGCATTAGTCACTGTTTTCGTTATTTTGCCTGTAAAATAGTCAATTATTATTGGATTTTCATAAAAGTGACACCATTTGATTCAAAAAGCAAGTATGCGTCGTATCAAATTGATTACAATTTAAAATTGACACCAGAAGTGACGCCATTTTGTCAAAAAATGCATTTTTAACTTTTAAAATCAATATTTTTTCAAACAAGAATTATTTAAAAAGTATTGATAATTTAAACTTTTGGTTTACATTCACATATTAATAAAATTCATAAGGATTATAGATTTCACAAAATTGTTTCTAACTTGTTCAGTTGCGGAGAAATAGGCGATTTTCAACAGGTCACTTTTCAAGGTTTTTGGTCCATAAAAGTGTCAATTATTATTCGATTTTCATAAAATTTTCACTGCGTGATAACTAATGCCATTTACAATTTCATACAAGTAATTTAAGATTTTTATTATCACCGGAAGTAACGTCAGTTTGGCATAAACTGTATTTTTAGCCTTCAAAACAGATATTTTATTCAAATGAGTCTGATTTGTAATGTTTTTAAAATTATGATATTTGATTCCCATCAACAAATGGATTGAACCCATACAATCATACAGATACCAGAAAATGGTTTCTAACTTGTACGGTTGCAGAGAAATAGACGGTTTTATACAAGTCACTTTTCAAGCTTTTTGGTCTATAAAAGTGGCAATTATTATTCGATTTACATAAAATTTTCACCATGTGACGCCTTATGCCATTTCTGATTTCATAAAACTAACTAAACATTTTAATTATCACCGGAAGTACTGTACACTTACATGTAACAAAGTCACTTTTCAAGGTTTTTGGTCTATGAAAGTGGCAATTATTATTCGATTTACATAAAATTTTCACCATGTGATGCCTTATGCCATTTCCGATTTCATCAAACTAATTGAACATTTTCATTATCACCGGAAGTACTGTACACTTACATGGAAACCTGTTTAATGGTTTCATTGGTACCGGAAGTGACATATGTTTAGGGTAACGTGGCACCGGTGAAACCGTAGTCATAAAAATATTCGATATTAAAAAAAACAACAGTAAAAATCGGTGCTCACGATCGGGTGTGACCGGATCAAAACACCTAAAGTATCGTTTGGTAGCTCGATGAATGGGCTATTGTATGACACACTTCCTGTCTGATTCCTGAAAACCGGTTCAGTGCTGCTTGCAGGTCTAGTTATTATTATTTTTTTCCGCGGGAGCCTATTTCTCCATGATCGGAAACAGATATCGATCTGGAACCAAATTTTCTATATGGAAACCAGGTGGTGGCTACTCCTTAAAACAGTTTTGAAACTTCTGCGCAGATCGGAAGTGGCCGAATTTCGTGCGGTGCATAAAAATTAAAAAACTGCCGTAGCTTCGTCAATTCTGTACCTATTTTCATACAAATGACATTTTCAGAAACCCTGAGTCTTTTCTCGGACGATAGCGGTTGAAAATTTCGAAACTTCGTCGCTGACTTCTAGCGTTCGAAAAATGAAAAATGTTGTTTAAGAGACAATTTTTTTTATTTTTCAAAATTTTCAAATTTGACCTACATTTTTGGATACCTAAAGATTATCCGATACCATAAATGTAAGTTTCATTCCGAGTTATCGCCCTTTATTTTTTGATTTTTTTCGAATTTTCTGCCCATTTCCCAACCCTTATATTTTTTGGAAAGGATAAATCGATAGTTCTGAAATTCCTGGAACATAAAGCTGTATAGTCAGACCGCTGCATAAAGCAATTTTAAAAACGATCCGGAAACCGGAAGTAGTCGAAATAATGAGCTTTCATTGAGTGGCCCAAGGAATGGACTATCGTATGATGCCCAATTTATACGGATACTATGACCAAGCAGCAAAATATGACAAGCTGAAAATCAAGTATTTTCTGATTTGGTGCGTTTTGGACGCCTTTATCTCGAAATCTTAACCGCAACTTTTTGTTAACTTTCTCTATGGAGAGTCCATTCGATAGTCTTGTGAATTATGCCATCCAATAAGACTTTGAAATGTCTGGAATACGATAAAAAAAAAAGGGACTGAAAATCGAAAAAAGTCGAAAAATCGTGAAATTTTGCAAAATGCTCTATTACTTTATTATTTAAACATATTTTTACAAAAAGATTACAGATTCAGATAGCTGACCTAATTACGATTCTAACGATGTATAATATGTATTGAGTTATTGAAATTTAATTTTCGATATTTTGACATTTTTGCATTTTTGGCACCTTTGAACATAGGATTTCTCAGGGTCATTTTATCTGATCAGATAATGTAATATATCATTACAGAGCCCTGCCGCTATTTAATTGCCCAAACTGGTTATTAAAACTATTCCGACAATAATCCCCATACCGGAAGTATTCAAAAAATGAAAAAAAAAGGTTAAAAAATTGTCGCTCTTGCGAAAAGCTGGATTTCTCGGTCAGATATTACCGGATCAAAAGAAGTAAAGTGTCTTTGGATAGCCCCATTAATGGACTATTATATGGCATCTCAATGGTACGATTTCGATGGTTAGAAAATAAATTGTACGCCGAAAATCGAGTATTTTCCGTTTTTGGAGCCTTTTTAGACGTCTTTTTCTCGAAAACGACAACTCCGATTTTTCTGAAACTTTTTAAACGCAGAGTCCTATGGTTGGGCTATGGCGTGAGTCCAACAATAAAAGCATTGGAATAACATAAGTTGTCCAAAAAGAGCCTCAATCTTGGAAAAAAGTTGAAAAATCCTTAGATTACTGAAAATGATCTTCTAATTTTCTTTCTTTGGAAAACAGCTGAATGGATTATTCTGAAACTTCTTGTACAGAAGGTAAGGTAACCAAACAACTTGTTAAAGCTATCCCGACAATGATCAAAAAAACGGAAGTAGTCGAAAAAATTTCGGATATTTTGAGAAGAAAAAAAACGTAAAAATTAAAAAAAATGGAGATCTTGCGAAAAAAGTGATTACTACGACAGATTTCACCGAATCAAAACAAATAAAGTTTCATTGGATACTTCGAACAATGGACAATCTTATGAGATCTAAATTTTAAAAATTAGGCAATATATAATGGAACGCTGAAAATCTATTATTTTTCATTTTTGGAGCCTATTCAGACGCTTTTATTTCAAAAACTTCTGTTATTTCCTTTCTTAAACTTCTGTTACTTGGAGTCCTAACGGTGGTCTATGGTGTGAATCCAAATTTAAAAGCCTCAATATAGTATAAATGGTCCAAAAGGGCCACAATCTTTGAAAAGAAGTCGAAAAATCGTTATATCTGTAAATCTGCTTCTAATGGTATAAGGGAGGTAAAACTGTCCAATGGATCTTTCTGAAACTTCTGGTACAGTAAATTAAGTTCCCATACCACTTGTTAAATCTATCCCGATAATGATCCGTAAACAGGAAGTAGTCAAATAAATATTCGATATTTTAAAAAAAAGACAGTAAAAAAAATCGGTGCTCTTGCAACAATCGGGATTTCACCGTCGGGTGTGACCGGATCAAAATATCTAAAGTATCGTTTGGTAGCTCGATAAATGGGCCATTGTATGACACACTTCCTGTCTGATTCCTGAAAGCCGGTTCAGTGCTGCTTGCAGGTCTAGTTATTATTATTATTTTTTTTTTTGTGTGTACTTTCTGCAAATCGGATTTCTCAGAATCTAACCATAGGATCTTTCTGAAACGAACGGGTTGCCAGATGGATCGGTCGAATAGGTCGCTAGCCGAATAGGTCGCCAATTTGTTAGGGTGACCCACCATAAATAAATATCTCCATATATCTCCTTATATCTCGACAATTACGCCACAATATTTATATATATGCCAAGCCTCAAATCAGTTTCACACAATTATAGTCACTAAATAAACGATTATGTTGTACTTAATAAGCTATGACCATTAATCATCTTTAAAATACAGATGTGACGTCACCCTTTGATGTTGGCGTACCATTATTTCAAATAATCGTACGGGCAACTTGCCAATCGGACCTTGTCAAATATTAGACTCGAGTGACGTATTTCACTGTAAACGCACGTGCGGAGTGTCTGTATTTTAAGATGTTTAATGGTCTCGAGCTGAGACATTGCGTAATATATTGTAAAAACACTCGGACCTGACGGTCCTCTTGTTGTTACAATATATTACTTAATGTCTCGCTCTCGACCATTAAACAATACATAAATAATAGACTGAAAACTGGTTCCAAGTGTCGTCCATAACATCCAGACACTTTTGAGTAAAAGATAGGTTACGTGCCCTTGTTTTGAAATTAGTCTCGCTTAACCAGTCTATCGACCATTCTACGTCTGATTGACAGGTCGGGATAATCAAGACTACTTTTTTACGAAACATAACAGAAAGCTAGAACAAGAAATTGAATTTAGAAATAAGCACGTTAGGTAGCTCAACAATCGTTTTAAGAACCTTGTAAAAGTAAAATGAAACTACTGCAAGTATCATGTTCCTGTCTAATCCGAGTGATTCAGAGATATTATTTGTACTAAACCAAAAGATGCCGCTCTTAACGGTACAGTTAATGATAAAGCGATTTAAAAAATGAAACGAACGTAATTTCTAAATCTGCTGTAATAACCAAGAAGCTTAATTTCACTGCTATTCAAAATCGTCAACAATAAATTTTTTACGGCTGTAATAGTTGATAGATTTGTAGAGAATTGCACGTGCCATGGCTATTTATAGTATCATACTGTCAGAAAGTTGGTCTCGGCACGGCGAATGTGTACGCTTCAGTGGTAGTCTCGAACTATCAGCGGTGGACTTTATTTCTGTAGAGCACATGGGCCACCCTAATTATTTGTGTTCGGTTAATATCTGTCACGTGCCAGCTATCACGTGATGTAAACAATTAGCCATGTGGCTTAAATTGTGTCACAGTGTCCAGTTTAGAAACTTAATTTACACAAACGCGTTGTATATTATACCTTCAAAACACCGTAAGTTCTTGTTCTTAATATCCTAATAAAGATAACCTTTCATCAGATTTTCTGCCAAACGGCGAAACGATCACAAAATACAGCGCTAAACTAGCTCCAAATTTGTATGTTTACTATAGTGACCAGTGAGCGTGTCGAACCAACTACGTCACTTCTGGTATTAATAAAAATTAATTTCTCGCTTGCAAATTATTTTTTGCATATGTTATAGGAGGGATTATTTCTAAATATATATTTATTATTTATGGAAACCTTATTGAAAATCGTTGGTCTTCCCCTTTAATATGTGATAGCTTGAATCCCAAGGTACATCCCGTGCAAATTTGAAGGCAATCGGCCCAACGGAACGTTGCCTGGGCAGAGCAAATCAACCCCGGTAGCGACAATTTGCTCATTCTGTAACGCTTATTATAATAGATCAGTCCGGGTCCCGATCCACGGTCCCATACCAAACCACTCCGAAATATACCCAAAATCCCCAAATCGACCGTAATTTCTTTTGACTTCGCGCATGCGCCACGCTGGAACCAAAGGTACGGTGACTACCAAATTCCGGCGAGGAACTTTTCACGCTGGTACCTAGGTGCCCTAAGAAATTCAAGGCGATACCTGCATTCGTTCAGGTCGTTTGTTCTTCACACGGTTCCTGTCGTTCGGCTTTTTCCGCCATTTACGGCTTCAGTAAGTGCGAAAAAAGTGGAATATCGCCACGACACCGGCACCGATTGTCCGAAAACCATGAAATTTGGACACAATACGCCCATTGCCACCCGGACCTTGTGCCCTACTAGCCAAAAAAAAAGAGAAAAGATGGTCTCCATTTGGAATTGAATATGAAGATCAGTGAGAAATCCACTTGAACAGACGTGAAAATAATCCACAATAGGCTGTAATATGTTCAATGCGTTTCTTATTTCTGAAATTAATGCATTTCAGGATAGCTCGAGATCAAGGTCGATTTTTTGGTGTTTGAACATTTTCAATATTACGTATTTCGCCTTTGACCTTTTACGTGCCGACAAAGTTGTTAACAGGACAATTTATGCCTTTAATTTTCATAATTTACAAATTTAACCTAAATATTCGAACAACTAAGGTCAATCTGATTCAAACAATGTTAGTTATGTTCAAAGTTATTTCATTTATTTTTTTGATATTTTCCTGCCCCTTTTTATTTCTTTCCCGCCATTTTTGTTTCATGTTCTCATCCGTCCCGTTTTTAAACGGCTTGATCCATTTTTCTGAAACTTTTGGAACGGAAAGTCATTCCGATTACAGCAATCCAACTCTCAGTTATTTCCCTTTAGGTTTCAGATTATTTTGTTGCCCGGGTGCAATGTTTCTCACTATATTTAGACTTGTAACTTCGCGACTTTTTCACCGATTTTGATAATTATTTTTTGTTGTTCTTTTTTCTTTTAAGATACTTGATATAATACATGTCACGTGACGATGAGTATGAAAGCTTTCATATCTGCATGGGACAGTAGCAGATCTAGTTATTATTAAGCTTTCATATGTATTACATATGAAAGCTTAGTGTTTCTGTTATTAAGCTTTCATATGTATTACATATGAAAGCTTATTGTTTCTGTTAAGATGATTATTAAGCTTTCATATGTATTACATATGAAAGCTTATTCTTTCTGTTAAGATGATTATTAAGCTTTCATATGTATTACATATGAAAGCTTATTCTTTCTGTTAAGATTATTAAGCTTTCATATGTATTACATATGAAAGCGTATTCTTTCTGTTAAGATTATTATTATTATTAGGCTTTCAGACTTTCGTCTGAAAGCCTATTGAGATTACTAAAATTATTATTAGGCTTTTCGTCTGAAAGCCTATTGAGATTACTAAAATTATTATTATTATTATTAAGCTTTCATATGTATAACATATGAAAGCTTATTGTTTCTGTTAAGATTATTATTATTAAGCTTTCATATGTATATGAAAGCTTATTGTTTCTGTTAAGATTATTAAGCTTTCATATGTATTACACATGAAAGCTTATTTTTTCTGTTAAGATTATTATTAAGCTTTCATATGTATTACATATGAAAGCTTATTGTTTCTGGTAAGATTATTATTATTAAACTTTCATATGTATTACATATGAAAGCTTATTGTTTCTGTTAAGATGATTATTAAGCTTTCATATGTATTACATATGAAAGCTTATTGTTTCTGGTAAGATTATTATTATTAAGCTTTCATATGTATTACATATGAAAGCTTATTGTTTCTGTTAAGATGATTATTAAGCTTTCATATGTATTACATATGAAAGCTTATTCTTTCTGTTAAGATTATTAAGCTTTCATATGTATTACATATGAAAGCTTATTCTTTCTGTTAAGATTATTATTATTATTAGGCTTTCAGACTTTCGTCTGAAAGCCTATTGAGATTACTAAAATTATTATTAGGCTTTTCGTCTGAAAGCCTATTGAGATTACTAAAATTATTATTATTATTATTAAGCTTTCATATGTATAACATATGAAAGCTTATTGTTTCTGTTAAGATTATTATTATTAAGCTTTCATATGTATAACATATGAAAGCTTATTGTTTCTGTTAAGATTATTATTATTATTTTTTTTTTTTTTTTTTTGTGTCATTTCTACAAATCGGATTTCTCAGAATCTAACCATAGGATCAATCTGAAACTTTGACCTACCCCCCCAAATATGTGGTGCGAATGTTGATTAAATATCTTTTCAAATCGTTTTTCGAATCCGAAATCACCGAATTTTAGGAACAAATTCATTTGACCTACATTACTGTAACTTTGTAACTATTTGAGCTATTTTACTAATTCTTTTTTTGAGGGGTGCCTTGAAACATTTACTTAAAATCTGCAATTTCGAATTTTCGAATTTCGAAAATTCGTCGCTGTGATTTTGAACCGGATGTTGAGATCAATTTGACAACTTCTTTAATAGTTGCACGATTTTCATGAAATTTAGAATGTAAGTAGATCTTATCAATTCGACTTCAAAAATATCATTTGAAATTTTCTAAATTATCTCCCCTTGATGAAATTAAGGATCAAAGTTTTCAAAAAAATCGACGAAATATAGGTCAGATTGCCTTGATTTTTTTTTTCTTTACTAGCTACGACACTACTGATTCGTACACAAAAAATTGAGTTTGTAGCTCAAACCGGAAATGCCACCATCTTGAAATGTGAAAATTACATAAGGCTTTTTTGATATTTTACTTAGAGACAAGGCAATTATATTTTCCGAATCCTTGAAGGAAAGCCGAAAAACGGTAGAGAACACAATTTTGATTTCCGGCAGATGATGGACGCTATTTTGAATTGAAAATGACAATTAGTGAAAAATCCACATTTATGGGCTTGAAAACATATACAATTGGTCGTGACCTAGAGAATATGTCTCCTATTACCGAAATTAATACATTTCAGGATAGCCTGGATCATGGTCGAACGTTTGGTTTCGAATTTCTCCTTTGATGTTTTCCGTGCCGACAAGGTTGTTTTCGAGTTTAGCTGGATTTGACTTCGCGCATGCGCTACGCTGGAACCAAAGGTACCATGAGTACTAAATTCAAGCGAGCAACTTTTCACGTTGGTACCTAGGTACCCTGAAAATTTCAAGGTGATACCTGCATTCGTTCAAGTCGTTTGTTCTTGTCACCTGCCTTTCGTCGTTTTTTTTCTAAGTCAATTTACGGCTTCCATGAGGGGAAAAAAGTGGAATTTCGCCGTGACACCGGCACCGATTGTCCGAAAACCATGAAATTTGGACACAATACGCCCATTACCACCCCGGACTCTGTGCCTTACCCCCATTTTGATCCCATTAAAAAAAAAAGAGTTTTAGCAAAAAAACGATTTTCGGAATTTAATATTGGTTTTAACCCTGTACCCAGACAAGATATACATATACTATTCAAAAAAAGTAGGGGATATTTGATTTTGGGGGCATAATACTAAAATATGCAAATGACTAGGAAAAAAGTCACTATAGAACCTAACAGAAGAAACATTTCCAGTTACATGTGACGCCCAAACGCACCAATAGCTACCGCATGGAATGCAGGTGATGCTTGGGATCATCATGGGGGTCCAACCCAAGATTTGCACGACTCTGACTTTGAATGTTACAGTCATTGTGGCATTGAATTCCAGGGTGGAAACATCAGTTTAATTGTTTTAGTGACCAGAAAACAAATTTTGATATGCGTCGGCTTACCCAAAATGAAAGGTTACGTGCCCTTGGCATGCTACAGATCGGCACAACACAGGCGGTTGTGGCGCGGACGATGAATGTTTCTCAGTCTGTCATAAGCAGGCTATGGTCCAGATACCGTGATACACAATCTGTACAGGACAGACCACGCTCAGGTCGACCAAGGGCGACAACTCAAGCCCAGGATCGATTTATCCGTACCTTGGCCTTGAGAAATCGTGTCATCACAGCAAATCAGATCAGCGCTCGTCTTCAAACAGACACTGGTGTGAGAGTGAGTGGCCAGACGATTCGGAATCGACTGCATAGGGGTCACCTTCGCGCCCGACGTCCTCGCGTGATCCCTTGTTTGAGAGATCATCACATTCAGGCAAGACGTCGTTGGTGTAGGGATCGTCAACACTGGGATAATCGACGCTGGAGCAATGTGATGTTTTCAGATGAGTCAAGGTTCACTGTTGATTTTTTGGACAGACGTAGGAGGGTGTGGCGTCGTCGAAACGAGCGCTTCCAAGACGTTAACGTCATCAGACATGATCGATTTGGGCGTGTTACAGGCCAGTACTACCGGGACAACATCTTGGCAGTCCATGTTGTGCCGTTCGCACGACGTCATGGCCGCCGTTTCATCTTCCAGGATGACAACGCAAGATGTCACAGGGCCAGGATCGTTACAGGTTACCTCCAACAACAGAACATCACCACATTACCTTGGCCAGTCCCGACCTCTCCCACATCGAGCATGTCTGGGACATGCTTGGACAGAGGTTACGTCAACGTCAACAACGTCCTGCCAATGTCCAAGAACTTGCTGCTGCGTTGCAACAGGAATGGGACAATCTGGACCAAAATGACCTTAGACGTCTCATTAGGAGTATGCCACGTCGGATCAATGCTTGTTTGGCAAACAGGGGAGGATTTACCCGTTACTGACTTGGTTGTGATGCTGTGGTAACTTTGCTGTTTGACCCCGGGTATCATTTTACCCTTATAATGGTCAGTCTGTGCCTTACTTAGTCTAACGATCATTTGGAATAAATCGATGAATGTGAACTTCATTTCATTTTGTCATTTGTTTCTTCGTCAGTTTCATTAGGTGACTTTAATAACACTTAAAAATCAAATATCCCCTACTTTTTTTGAATAGTATATTATTATAATCCCTATGAAATATTTTAATTATTTACTGCTATAATATGAATTATCACTTATTCCCCGTTAAATAAATATCGGTCACCGGGTGCAGCTGTACAACTTCAAGGACCCTGGCTTCAAGTCAATTTACGGCTTCCATGAGGGGAAAAAAGAGGAATTTCGCCACGACACCGGCGCCGATTGTCCGAAAACCATGAAATTTGGAAAGAATACGCCCATTACCACCCCGGACTCTGTGCCTTACTCCCATTTTGATCCGATTAAAAAAAAGAGAGTTTTAGCAAAAAACCGATTTTCGGATTTTAATATTGGTTTTAATTAATTTTGAAATTGCAAATGCAAAGAGATTTTATCGCCTCTTCCTTATGTGATAGGTATTGGTACTATACACATTATCCTTAAAAGACAGTTTTTTAAAATGACCGTAACGATGTATCGACACTAGAAACCGAAATCGCCTATTTTGACCTTTTTTGACTGCTGAGGCATCCTTCCGGTGGTCCAAATCTCTGGAATTTCTAGCGGTTGGCTGTGCCTCAATGATACTTATCACATATTAAAATGAGAAAATGTTCAGATATCAAGAACAATAAAAATTCGATAAAATACGGCAATTTTTTAAGCAAAAAAATATTGATAGTTGGGGGTGGGTTTTGAATTTATTTTGAACGTTCTCGTAATCCCACACTCTTCTATTTTTAATATGTGATAGCTAGAATCCCAAGGTACATTCTGTGCAAATTTGAAGGCAATCGGAGCACAGGAACGTTGCCTGGGTAGAGCAAATCAACCCGGTCGCGAAAATTTACTCATACTTCAAATTGATTATCATGTTGTGTTATGATCGCCATGTTAGATCAATCTGAGTCCCTGATCCACCGTTAGCTACCAAACCACTCCGAAATATACCAAAAATCCCAAAATCGACCGTAATTTCTTTTTACTTCGCGCATGCGCCACGCTGGAACCAAAGGTACGTTGACTACCAAATTCCGGCGAGGAACTTTTCACGTTGGTACCTAGGTGCACTGAAAACTTCAAGGCGATACCTGCATTCGTTCAGGTCGTTTGTTCTTGACACGGTTCCTGCCGTTCGTTTTTTTCCGCCATTTACGGCTTCTGTAAGGGCGAAAAAAGTGGAATTTCGCCACGACACCGGCACCGATTGTCCCAAAACCATGAAATTTGGACACAATACGCCCATTATCACTCTGTGACTTACTCCCATTTTCATCAGATTAAAAAAAGGAGTTTCAACAAAAAATAAACAACCGATTTTCGGAATTTAAATTTGGTTTTAATCAATTTTGAAATTCCAAATGCAAAGGGATCTTATCGCCTCTTCCGTATGTGATTGCTATTAGTACTATACACATTATCCGTAAAAGACATTTTTTTAAAATGAACGCAACACCAAAAACCGAAATCGACTATTTTGACTTTATCATACATTAAATATTATATGCCATCGGTTAATTTTTATACGCCCACATTGAAATGTGGTCGTATATTGTCGTCGCCGCCGTCCGGGCGGCTAAAGTTAATATCCGATTACTTTAAATTTATACACAGTGTTTAAGGTCATGAGACGAAGAAGCCTATTGATTTTCAGCGATTTCCGATCACTACTGTCAGAATTATGGTCCTTGACCACTTCAAAAAATCTTGTGCCCGTTCTAGAGGTTAAATTCAATATCCGATTGACTTTAAATTTATACACAGTGTTTAAGGTCATGAGATGAAGAAGCCAATTGATTTTCAGCGATTTCCGATAATTACTGTCAGAGTTATCTTGTGGATGCTCTAGAGGCCAAAGTTAATGTCCGATTGACTTTAAATTTATACACAGTGGTTAAGGTCATGAGACGAAGTAGGCGATTGATTTTCAGCGATATCTGATATTTACTGCCAGAGATGTGGCCCCTGATCACTTCAAAATATCTTGTGGACGCTCTAGAGGCCAAAGTTAATATCCGATTGACTTTAAATTTATGCGCAGTGTTTAAGGTCATGACACGAAGATGCCTACAGTATTGATTTTCAGCGATATCTGATATTTACTGCCATTTCCGATAATTACCGTCAGAGTTATTGCCCTTGATCACTTTAAAAAATCTTGTGGACGCTCTACAGGCTAAATTCAATATCCAATTGACTTTAAATTTATACAGTGTTTAAGGTAAGAAGCCAATTGAATTTCAGCGATTTCCGATTGAATCCTTTGAAAATCATACCTAACGCTAAAACTAAAGGCAAGAAACGGCCGGTTTACATTGAAGCACAAGTAATTCCTGTCCTGCGTACTCTGTATATAATATACGGTTTTCTAAATATGCCTTGGATGGTAGCCACAAGTCGACAATTTTTGTTTTGTATTTTTCCCATTTTGTTCATAAGGTAAATGTAATTTTTCAGATACCTGATGACATTTATACTTATTGTTTCAATAGATTCTAATAACCCCCTTTGCAGTTAATATGAAAGCTTTCATATCTGCTATGCAGATCTAGTTATTATAAGGGTTTCACACTGCGTAGCTTGTGTGAAACACTATTGTTTTTGTTAAAATTATTAGGGTTTCACACTGCGTAGCTTGTGTGAAACACTATTGTTTTTGTTAAAATTATTCTTATTATTATTAGGGTTTCACACTGCGTAGCTTGTGTGAAACACTATTGTTTTTGTTAAAATTCTTTTTATTATTATTCTTCTTATTATTATTTTTTTTTCCAATTTGATTGTATCTCAGAAACTACTTGTCGGATTGATTCGATGTCTTCGGTTTTACTGGAAAAGTGGGTGTGACTTAGAGATTAAAGCTATTTCGAACGTTCTGCGACAATGCGAAATGTCCGAAATCGTCGATTTTTGAAATATTGCCGTAATATTAACAATAATCGTCGGATTTTAACATTGGATACATTTTGACATAGCCAGAGACAAGGCACATAGCCATGGTTCTTTAGATTTTTGATTTTCCACGAATCGTCGGAGATATTAGGCGCCAAATTTTGAAAATTTAAATTTTTACAAAAAACTTTTTTATTCATGAATATTTTAATGTGGTATTTTACCCAGGGTTAAAGAGTCATCTGATTTGACCAAAAATGGCACCATTTTTTGTCATCGTAAATTTCCTTGACCCCCATTGGCTAATCCAGTTTTTCAGTCCTGGATTAATTATTTATTGCTCGATTTGTATAAAACAAAGTTCATATGCTCCGTAATCCAAAATGTCATTTTTTTTTGTTACCGGTAAAGTTACCTTTCGGCAACGGAAGTGACGTAAATTTAGCAAAAACTACAATTTTGACAGTTCGGTACCACTTTTTGAAAGCAAATACTATTTTTTGTCCCCCGCCTTTCGAAGAAAGCAGGGGACTATTAAAATGGGTTCGTCCGTCTGTCTGTCTGTCTGTCTGTCTGTCTGTCTGTCTGTCTGTCTGTCTGTCTGTCTGTCTGTCTGTCTGTCTGTCTGTCTGTCTGTCTGTCTGTCTGTCCGTCTGTCTGTCCGTCACACTTTTTGGGACACAATAACTCTCTTCCTAATTGAGCTAGAATGTTCAAACTTGGTGTATGTGTTTATTAGGTCAATGCCTTGATGGAGTTCGAAGATGAGCATTTTCCGCTTAGGGTAAGCAGAGATAAGCAATTTGATTGGTTGATGCTTTGGGACACGATAACTCTCTTCCTAATTGGGCTAGAATGTTCAAACTTGGTGTATGTGTTTATTAGGTCAATGCCTTGATGGAGTTCGAAGATGAGCATTTTCCGCTTAGGGTAAGCAGAGATAAGCAATTTGATTGGTTGATACTTTGGGGCACGATAACTCTCTTCCTAATTGAGCTAGAATGTTCAAACTTGGTGTATGTGTTGATTAGGTCAATGCCTTGATGGAGTTCGAAGATGAGCATTTTCCGCTTAGGGTAAGCAGAGATAAGCAATTTGATTGGTTGATGCTTTGGGACACGATAACTTTAGTTCTAATTAAGTGAGATTGATGAAACTTGGTGTATAGATTTATTATATGAATACCTTAACTAAGTTCGATAATGAACATTTTTTGCTGAGGGTAAGCAGAGTGATAAGCAATTTGATTGGTAGAAACTTTGGAACACAATAACTCTCCTTCTAATTGAGGTAGAATGTTCAAACTTGGCATAGGTGTCTATTAGGTGAATGTTTAAACTTGATGTATATGTAGATGTTCATTAGGTGAATGTCTTGACTGAGTTCAATAATTAACATTTCGAGCTGAAGCTAAGCAGAGCTAATCGATTTCATTTGTCGATGGTTTGGGACAAGATAATCTTGATTCTATCTGATAGAGAGTGATGAAACTTAGTGAAAAAAATAAATGTGCGATTAATTAATATGTGTCATCTATTTATTTTGCAATTTCGGCGGGGGACATCAGCCTCACTGTTGGCTTGTTTCAAATCTGGTATGACTGAAAGTGTGTGCCCTGTAAAGGCGCAGAAAACATCGGGCTCAGTTTTTTTAATTTCGATTTCGTTTTCGGGTCATTTTGATTTAAAGGTGAAAAAAGGTGAAAAAATGAGCTATTTACAACCCATTCAGGCTTTTCATATTTTAAAATATTTTTTCGCAACTTTCATAAACTTGTAGCATTAATCCATACGAAGAGAATCTATCTCAAAATTAGTTTGTAATATGAGCAGTTGCCGAGAAATGGTCAATTTTGCATGAGTCACTCTTTACGCTATTGTGTCTGTAAAAGAGTCAATTATTATTGGATTTTCATAAAAGTGACACCATTTGATGCGTAATGTCAATTGTGACTAGTTCAACTCAATTTAACATTTTCCATGTCACCGGAAATGACGAAATTTGGGTAAAAACTGTATTTATAGCCTTAGAAACAAATAATTTATTGAAATGAGTCGTATTTGTTGTTTGTTTAATATTTTGATATTTGATTCTAATCAACTAATAGAATGAACCCATACGATCATATAGGTATCACAAAATGGTTTCTAACTTGTTCAGTTGTAGAGAAATAGGTAATTTTCAACAGGTCACTTTTCAAGGTTTTTTGTCCATAAAAGTGTCAATTATTATTCGATTTTCATGAAATTTTCACTATGTGATACCTAATGCCATTTACGATTTCATACAAGTAATTTAAGATTTTCATTATCACCGGCAGTAACGTCATTTTGGCAAAAACTGTATTTTTAGCTTTCAAAACAGATATTTTATTCAAATGAGTCTGGGTTGTTATGTTTTTAAAATTATGATATTTGATTCCAATCAACAAATAGAATAAACCCATACGATCATACAGATTCCAGAAAATGGTTTCTAACTTGTATGGTTGCAGAGCAATTGACGGTTTTCTACAAGTCACTTTTTAAGGTTTTTGGTCTATAAAAGTGGCAATTATTATTCGATTTACATAAAATTTTCACCATGTGATGCCTTATGCCATTTCTGATTTCATAAAACTAATTGAATATTTTCATCATCACCGGAAGTACTGTACACTTACATGTAACAAATATATAAAATGAATTGATATTGCTGGATTTGGTTGATTCGGCGTCCATTTTATTTGATGTGTGCAATGATGAGGTGGAAACCTGTTTAATAGTTTCATTGGTACCGGAAGTGACATATGTTTAGGGTAACGTGGCACCGGTGAAACCCGTCATTACTGCATCGCAGTTCTAGTTCTTCTTATTATTATTTTTTTTTTTTCCAATTTGCTTATATCTCAGCAACTTCTTGTCGGATCGATACAATGTCTTCAGTTTTACTGGGAAAGTGGGTGTGACTTAGAGATTAAAGCTATTCCCGGCATTCTGCGACATTGCGAAATGTCCGAAATCACCGAAAATGTCGTTTTTTGAAATATTGCCGTAATATTAACAATAATCATTGGATTTTAGCATATGATGCATTTTGACATAGCCAGAAACAGGGGACATAGCTATGTTACTTTTGATTTTTGATTTTCGACAAATCTTGGAAGATATTAGGCGCCAAATTTTGAAAATTTAAATTTTTACAAAAAACTTTTTTATTTATTAATATTTTTATATGACATTTTAACCAAGGTTAAAGAGTCGTCTGATTTGAACAAAAATGTCAACATTTTTTGTTTCCGTAATTTTCCTTGGCCGCCATTGGCTAATTCAGTTTTTCAGTCCTACATTAATTATTTATTGTTCGATTTGTATAAAACCTAGTTCATATGTTCCGTGGTTCAAAATGTCATTTTTTTTTGTTACCGGTAAAGTTTCCTGTCGGAACCGGAAGACGCGTAAATTTAGCAAAAACTACAATATTGACAGTTCGGTACCACTTTATGAAAGCAAATATTATTTTTTACAAATCTGATATTATCCAAAAGATGCGCACTGTTAAGGTGCACAAAATCTCGGACTCAGTTTTTTTAATTTCGTTTTCGGGCCATTTCGATTAAAAGGTAAAAAAAGGGGTAAAAATAAGCTATTTACAACCCATCCAGCGCCTTCATATATTAAAATATTTCTTTGATACGTTCATAACCTTGTAGAAATAACCCATACGAAGAGAATGTATGTGAAAAATAGTTTGTAATATGAGCAGTTGCCGAGAAATGGGCAATTTTGCATGAGTCACTTTTTACGCTAGTTTGCCTGTAAAAGAGTCAATCATTACTGGATTTTCATAAAAGTTACACCATTTGGTGCGTAATGTCAATTTTAACTAGGTCAAACCAATTCAACATTACCAATATCACCGGAAATTACGTAATTTGGGCAAAAACCGTATTTATAGCCTTCGAAACAAATAATTTATTCAAATGAGTTGTATTTGTTATTCGTTTAAAATTTTGATATTTGATTCCAATCAACTAATAGAATGAACCCATACGATCATATAGATATCACAAATTCCTTTCTAACTTGGTCAGTTGCGGAGAAATAGACGATTTTGAACAGGTCACTTTTCAAGGTTTTTGGACCATACAACTGTCAATTATTATTCGATTTTCATAAAATTTTCACTGTTTGATACCTTTTACCAATTATGATTTCATACAAGTAATTTCAGATTTTCATTATCACCGGAAGTAACGTCAATTTGGCAAAAACTGTATTTGTAGCCTTCAAAACAGATATTTTGGTCAAATGAGTCTGATTTGTAATGTTTTTACAATTATGATTTTTGATTCCGCTCAACAAATATATTGAACACATATGATCATACAGATACCGCAAAATGGTTTCTAACTTGTACGGTTGTAGAGAAATAGACGATTTTCTACAAGTCACTTTTCAAGATTTTGGGTCTTTGCCATTTCTGATTTTAAAAAACTAATTTATCTTTATCATTATCACTGCATATAATGTAATTTCGTCAGGATCACTAAATGTATAAAATGAATTGATTACCAAAAGATGTTGGTTCCTGTGGTAATTAGCTCATATCAGATTGTTACTTCCTGAATTATATTATTGTGTGAAAAAACTTTCTTGTTTAACTTTCTTCTCTATCCATCTCTTGCAAATTGTGTTTGTTTTTCTTTCCTCCAATTTGAATGGCTGATATTTACCATATTTGTTGGAAAGATTTATAAAAACCTTCAGAACCATTTGTAGGCTATGGTCTGGTATCTTAAAGTTATTATCTGATGGTGTTGATACCCGTCAGTCATTATGTACATGTATGCCTTAGTTTAGTACGTTCTGATTTCATAAACCAATTTAACATTTTCATTATCACCGGAAGTAATGTAATTTTGACAGGATCACTGACATGTAGCAAATGAATTGATTGCTGGATTTGGTTGTTTCTGCGTCCATTTTATTTCATGTGTGCAATGCTTATGTGGAAACCTGTTTAACGGTTTCATTGGTACCGGAAGTGACATAAGTTCAAGGGTAACGTGGCACCGGTGAAACCCGTCATTACTGCTTCGCAGTTCTAGTTATTCTTATTATTATTATTATTCTTTGTTTTGAGTAGATCTCAGCAACTGATTGTCGGATCGTTACGATTTCTTCGGTTTTATCGGAAAAGTGGGTGTGACTTAGAGGATAAAGCTATTTTGAACGTTCTGCGACAATGCGAAATGTTCGAAATCACCGAAGCTATCGTTTTTAGAAATATTACAGTAATTTTAACAATAATCATTGGATTTTAACTTTCGATGCATTTTGGCATAGCCGGAGACGGGGCACATAGCTACGCTACTTTTGATTTTTGATTTTCGGCAAATCTTCGCAGATATTAGGCGCTAAATTTAGAAAATTTAAATTTTTACAAAAAACTTTTTTATTTATGAATATTTTTTAGTCGTGTTTTACACAAATATAAGGAGTCCTCTGACTTGGGCAAAAATGTGAAAAATTTTTGTCTCGGTAATTTTCCTTGGCCCCCATTGGCTAATTCAGTTTTTCAGTCCTAGATTAATTATTTATTGTTCGATTTGTATAAAACAAAGTTCATATGCTCCGTTGTCTCAATTGTCATTTTTTTTGTTACCAATAGTGTTATCTGTCGGCACCGGAAGTGGCGTAAATTGACAAAAAACTACAATTTTGACAGTTAGGTACCATTTTTCGAAAGCAAATATTATTTTTTTCAAATCTGGTATAGCTGAAATTGTGCGCCCTTTAAAGGCGCACAAAATGTTGGGACCAGTTTTTTTAATTTCGATTCCGTTTTCGGGCTATTTCGATTAAAAGGTGAAAAAAGGTGTAAAATTAAGCTATTTACAACCCATCCAGTGTTTTTATATTTTAAAATATTACTTCGTAACTTTCATAAACTCGTAGCAATAATCTATACGGAGAGAATGTATTTGAAAATTAATTTGTAATATGCGCAGTTGCCGAGAAATGGGCAATTATGCATGAGTCACTTTTTACGCTAGTTTGCCTGTAAAAGAGTCAATTATTATTCGATTTTCATAAAAGTGACACCATTTGATGTGTAATGTCAATTTTAACTAGGTCAAACCAATTTAACATTTTCAATATCACCGGAAATGACGTAATTTGGGCAAAAATTGTATTTATAGCCTTCGAAACCAGTAATTTATTCAAATGAGTCATATTTGTTATTTGTTTAAAATTTTGATATTTGATTCCAATCAACTAATACAATGAACCCTTACGATCATATAGATATCACAAAATGGTTTCTAACTTGTTCAGTTGCGGAGAAATAGGCAATTTTCAACAGGTCACTTTTTAAGGTTTTTTGTCAATAAAAGTGTCAATTATTATTCGATTTTCATGAAATTTTCACTGTGTGATACATAATGCCATTTACGATTTCATACAAGTAATTTAAGATTTTCATTATCACCGGAAGTAACGTCATTTTGGCAAAAACTGTATTTTTAGCTTTCAAAACAGATATTTTATTCAAATGAGTCTGATTTGTTATGTTTTTAAAATTATGATATTTGATTCCAATCAACAAATAGATTGAACCCATACGATCATACAGATACCAGAAAATGGTTTCTAACTTGTACGGTTGCAGAGAAATAGATGGTTTTCTACAAGTCACTTTTCAAGGTTTTTGGTCTATAAAAGTGGCAATTATTATTCGATTTACATAAAATTTTCACCATGTGATGCCTTATGCCATTTCTGATTTCATCAAACTAATTGAACATTTTCATTATCACCGGAAGTACTGTACACTAACATGTAACAAATGTATAAAATGAATTGATATTGCTGAATTTGGTTGATTCGGCGTCCATTTTATTTGATGTGTCCAATGCTTATGTGGAAACCTGTTTAATGGTTTCATTGGTACCGGAAGTGATATCTGTTTAGGGTAAAGTTGCACCGGTGAAACCCGTCATTATTGCATCGCAGTTCTATTTGCCAAATATCGTTAAATATCTTCTGATTTTCCTGTCTTTTAAAAACTGTCCAATGGATCTTTCTGAAACTTCTGGTACAGGAAGTTAAGTTCCCATACAACGTGTTAAATCTATCCCGACAATGATCCGTAAACCGGAAGTATTCGAAAAAATATTCCATATTAACCCCCCCCCCCCCAGTAAAAATACGTGCTCTTGCAAAAATCGTGATTTCACCGTCGGGTGTGACCGGATCAAAACACCTAAAGTATCGTTTGGTAGCTCGATGTATGACACACTTCCTGTCTGATTCCTGAAAGCCGGTTCAGTGCTGCTTGCAGGTCTAGTTATTATTATTTTTTTTTTTTTTTTTTTTTTTGTGTTTTTCCTGCAAATCTTATATCTCAGAATCTAACCGTGGGATCTTTCTGAAACTTTTAGCTACCCCCCCCCCCCAAGAATGGGTGGTGGCTTTGTTGGAATAGGTATGTTTTCAAAACGTTTTACACATCCGAAATTACCGAATTTTACGAACGAATGCATTTGACCTACATTGCTGTAACTTTGTGACTTTTTGACCTATTTTACTAAAAAAAAATTCTTTGAGTACCTTGAATCATTTACTTCAAATCTGCTATTTCGGATTTTCGAATTTCGAAAATTCGTCGCTGTGATTTCGAACCAGAAGTTAAAATCAACTTGACAACTTCTTTAATAGTTGCACGATTTTCATAAAATTTAGTATGTAAGTTGATCTTACCGATACAACTTGAAAAATGTCATTAGAAATTTTCTGTATTATCTCCCCTTGATGAAATTAAGGATCAAAGTTTTAAAAAAAATCGACGAAATATAGGTCCTATTGCCTGGAAATTGTATTTCTTTACTAGTTACGACACTACTGATTCGTAAACAAAAAATGGAGTTTGTATCCCAAACCGGAAGTGCCACCATCTTGAAATGTGAAATATCGCTAAGGCTTTTTTGATATTTTACTTACAGACAAGGGGATTATATTTTCCAAATCCTTGAAGGAAAGCCCATAAAATGTAGGCAGTAGAATTTTGATTTAGGTCAACTGATGGACGCCATTTTGAATTGAAAATAAAAAATAGTGAAAAATCCACATTTATGGGCTTGAAAACATACACAATTGGTCGTGACTTAGAGAATGTGTCTCCTATTACCGAAATTATTACATTTCAGGATAGCCTGGATTATGGTCGAATGTTTGGTATTTGAATATTTCAAAAATTCGAATTTCTCCTATGATGTTTTCCGTGCCGACAAGGTTGTTTTCGAGTTTAGCTGTTTTTGATTTCGCGCATGCGCTACACAGGAACCAACGGTACCATGAGTACTAAATTCCGGCGAGCAACTTTTCACTTTGGTACCTAGGTACCCTGTAAATTTCAAGGTGATACCTGTATTCGTTCAAGTCGTTTGTTCTTGTCACCTGCCTTTCAATTTACGGCTTCCATGAGGGGAAAAAGGTGGAATTTCGCCGTGACACCGGCACCGATTGTCCGAAAACCATGAAATTTGGACACAATACGCCCATTACCACCCCAGACTCTGTGCTTTACCCCCATTTTGATCCCATTAAAAAAAAAAGAGTTTTAGCAAAAAAAAAACGATTTTCGGAATTGAATATTGGTTTTAACCCTGTCATACCCAGACATGATATACATATTATTATAATCCCTATGAAATATTTTAATTATTTACTGCTATAATATGAATTATCACTTATTCCCCGTTAAATAAATATCGGTCACCGGGTGCAGCTGTACAACTTCAAGGACCCTGACCTCAAGTGCATGGGACCAACTCTACATTTTCTGAAATGTCAATAAAAGCCCTGGAATGATTTCATTAAAAAAAATAATCAGAAAGTAAATCTATTTTTATTTATATGCTATTTGTTGCCAGAAAATATATTTTCTTACTAGTCTAATTCAAATTTAAAAATAAACAATATTTTTTCTGAAAATCAATGTCGAAATTTAGTGTATCATATATGATACAATGAGTCTGAGGCATATTTTATTGATATATAGAAATTAATGCAGTGTTCTCATTATGTGTTAAAAGAGTGCCAGAAATGTCTCGAAATTCAGCCATTTGTGTATTTAGTATATCAAGTATATGCGTGTATTACAAAGCTCTGATTTGTGTGATTAAACGAATTAAGCTTTCGTTGAGTGGCCCGAGGAATGGACTGTCGTATGATGCCCAATTTATACGAATACTATGACCAAGCAGCAAAATATGACAAGCTGAAAATCAAGTATTTTCTGATTTGGGGCGTTTTTGGACGCCTGTATCTCGAAATCTTAACCGCAACTTTTTTTTTAACTTTCTCTATCGAGAGTCCATTCGATAGTCTTGTGAATTATGCCATCCAATAAGACTTTGAAATGTCTGGTATACGATAAAAAAGGGACTGAAAATCGAAAAAAGTCGAAAAATCCTGAAATTTTGCAAAATGCTCTATTACTTCATTATTTAAATAATTTTTTACAAAAAGATTAGAGATTCGGATAGCTGACCTAATTACGATTCTAACGATGTATAATATGTATTGAGTTATTGAAATTTAATTTTCGATATTTTGACATTTTTGCATTTTTGGCACCTTTGAACATAGGATTTCTCAGGGTCATTTTATCTGATCAGATAATGTAATATATCATTACAGAGCCCTGTCGCTATTTAATTGCCCAAACTGGTTATTAAAACTATTCCGACAATAATCTCCATACCGGAAGTATTCAAAAAATGAAAAAAAAAAAAGGTTAAAAAATTGTCGCTCTTGCGAAAAGCTGGATTTCTCGGTGAGATATTACCGGATCAAAAGAAGTAAAGTGTCTTTGGATAGCCCCATTAATGGACTATTATATGGCATCTCAATGGTACGATTTCGATGGTTAGAAAATAAATTGTGGTACGCCGAAAATCTAGTATTTTCCGTTTTTGGGGCCTTTTTAGACGTCTTTTTCTCGAAAACGACAACTCCGATTTTTCTGAAACTTTTTTAACGCAGATTCCTATGGGTGGGCTATGGCGTGAGTCCAACAATAAAAGCATTGAAATAACATAAGTTGTCCAAAAAGAGCCTCAATCTTGGAAAAAAGTTGAAAAATCCTTAGATTACTGAAAATGATCTTCTAATTTTCTTTCTTTGGAAAACAGCTGAATGGATTTTTCTGAAACTTCTTGTACAGAAGGTAAGGTAACCAAACAACTTGTTAAAGCTATCCCGACAATAATCAAAAAAACGGAAGTAGTCGAAAAATTTTCGGGTATTTTGAGGAAAAAAACCGTAAAAATTAAAAAAATGGAGATCTTGCGAGAAAAGTGATTACTACGCCAGATTTCACCGAATCAAAACAACTAAAGTGTCATTGGATAGTTCGAACAATGGACAATCTTATGAGATCTAAATGGTAAAAATTCGCGGGTTAAGTAATATATAATGGAACGCTGAAAATCTATTATTTTCCTTTTTGGAGCCTATTCAGACGCTTTTATTTCGAAAACTTCTCTTATTTCCTTTCTTAAACTTCTGTTACTTAGAGTCCTAACGGTGGTCTATGGTGTGAATCCAAATTTAAAAGCCTCAATATGGTATAAATGGTCCAAAAGGGCCACAATCTTTGAAAAGAAGTCGAAAAATCGTTATATCTGTAAATCTGCTTCTAATGGTATAAGGGAGGTAAAACTGTCCAATGGATCTTTCTGAAACTTCTGGTACAGGAAATTAAGTTCCCATTCCACTTGTTAAATCTATCCCGATAATGATCCGTAAACAGGAAGTAGTCAAATAAATATTCGATATTTTTAAAAAAAAAAAAGACAGTAAAAAAATCGGTGCTCTTGCAACAATCGGGATTTCACCGTCGGGTGTGACCGGATCAAAACATCTAAAGTATCGTTTGGTAGCTCGATAAATGGGCTATTGTATGACATACTTCCTGTCTGATTCCTGAAAGCCGGTTCAGTGCTGCTTGCAGGTCTAGTTATTATTATTTTTTTCCGCTGCAGCCTATTTCTCCATGATCGGAAACAGATATCGATCTGGAACCAAATTTTCTATTGGGAAACCATGTGGTTGCTACTCCTGAAACTTCTGCGCAAACCGGAAGTTGCCGAATTTCGTGCGGTGCATAAAAATTAAAAAACGGCCGTAGCTTCGTCAATTCTGTACCTATTTTCATACAAATGACATTTCAGGAACCCTGAGTCTTTTCTCGGACGATAGCAGTTGAAAATTTTGAAATTTCGAAACTTCGTCGCTGACTTCTAGCGTTCGAAAAATGAAAATTTTTGTTTAAAACACAATTTTTGTTATTTTTCAAAATTTTCAAATTTGACCTACATTTTTGGATACCTGAAGACCATCCGATACCAGAAATATAAATTTCATTCCGAGCAAAAAAAAAAACGATTTTCGGAATTGAATATTGGTTTTAACCCTGTCATACCCAGACATGATATACATATTATTATAATCCCTATGAAATATTTTAATTATTTACTGCTATAATATGAATTATCACTTATTCCCCGTTAAATAAATATCGGTCACCGGGTGCAGCTGTACAACTTCAAGGACCCTGACCTCAAGTGCATGGGACCAATTCTACATTTTCTGAAATGTCAATAAAAGCCCTGGAATGATTTCATTAAAAAAAATAATCAGAAAGTAAATCTATTTTTATTTATATGCTATTTGTTGCCAGAAAATATATTTTCTTACTAGTCTAATTCAAATTTAAAAATAAACAATATTTTTTCTGAAAATCAATGTCGAAATTTAGTGTATCATATATGATACAATGAGTCTGAGGCATATTTTATTGATATATAGAAATTAATGCAGTGTTCTCATTATGTGTTAAAAGAGTGCCAGAAATGTCTCGAAATTCAGCCATTTGTGTATTTAGTATATCAAGTATATGCGTGTATTACAAAGCTCTGATTTGTGTGATTAAACGAATTAAGCTTTCGTTGAGTGGCCCGAGGAATGGACTGTCGTATGATGCCCAATTTATACGAATACTATGACCAAGCAGCAAAATATGACAAGCTGAAAATCAAGTATTTTCTGATTTGGGGCGTTTTTGGACGCCTGTATCTCGAAATCTTAACCGCAACTTTTTTTTTTAACTTTCTCTATCGAGAGTCCATTCGATAGTCTTGTGAATTATGCCATCCAATAAGACTTTGAAATGTCTGGTATACGATAAAAAAGGGACTGAAAATCGAAAAAAGTCGAAAAATCCTGAAATTTTGCAAAATGCTCTATTACTTTATTATTTAAACAAATTTTTACAAAAAGATTACAGATTCGGATAGCTGACCTAATTACGATTATAACGATGTATAATATGTATTGAGTTATTGAAATTTAATTTTCGATATTTTGACATTTTTGCATTTTTGGCACCTTTGAACATAGGATTTCTCTGGGTCATTTTATCTGATCAGATAATGTAATATATCATTACAGAGCCCTGCCGCTATTTAATTGGCCAAACTGGTTATTAAAACTATTCCGACAATAATCTCCATACCGGAAGTATTCAAAAAATGTAAAAAAAAAAGGTTAAAAAATTGTCGCTCTTGCGAAAAGCTGGATTTCTCGGTCAGATATTACAGGACCAAAAGAAGTAAAGTGTCTTTGGATAGCCCCATTAATGGACTATGATATGGCATCTCAATGGTACGATTTCGATGGTTAGAAAATAAATTGTGGTACGCCGAAAATCTAGTATTTTCCGTTTTTGGAGCCTTTTTAGACGTCTTTTTCTCGAAAACGACAACTCCGATTTTTCTGAAACTTTTTAAACGCAGAGTCCTATGGGTGGGCTATGGCGTGAGTCCAACAATAAAAGCATTGAAATAACATAAGTTGTCCAAAAAGAGCCTCAATCTTGGAAAAAAGTTGAAAAATCATTACATTACTGAAAATGATCTTCTAATTTTCTTTCTTTGGAAAACAGCTGAATGAATTATTCTGAAACTTCTTGTACAGAAGGTAAGGTAACCAAACCACTTGTTAAAGCTATCCCGACAATGATCCATAAAACGGAAGTAGTTGAAAAAATTTCGGATATTTTGAGAGAAAAAAAAACGTAAAAAAAAAAAAAAAATGGAGATCTTGCGAAAAAAGTGATTAATACGCCAGATTTCACCCAATCAAAACAACTAAAGTGTCATTGGATAGTTCGAACAATGGACAATCTTATGAGATCTAAATGGTAAAAATTCCCGGGTTAGGCAATATATAATGGAACGCTGAAAATCTATTATTTTCCTTTTTGGAGCCTATTCAGACGCTTTTATTTCGAAAATTTCTCTTATTTCCTTTCTTAAACTTCTGTTACTTAGAGTCCTAACGGTGGTCTATGGTGTGAATCCAAATTTAAAAGCCTCAATATAGTATAAACGGTCCAAAAGGGCCACAATCTTTGAAAAGAAGTCGAAAAATCGTTATATCTGTAAATCTGCTTCTAATGGTATAAGGGAGGTAAAACTGTCAAATGGATCTTTCTGAAACTTCTGGTACAGGAAATTAAGTTCCCATACCACTTGTTAAATCTATCCCGATAATGATCCGTAAACAGGAAGTAGTCAAATAAATATTCGATATATAAAAAAAAAAGACAGTAAAAAAACGGTGCTCTTGCAACAATCGGGATTTCACCGTCGGATGTGACCGGATCAAAACATCCAAAGTATCGTTTGGTAGCTCGATAAATGGGCTATTGTATGACACACTTCCTGTCTGATTCCTGAAAGCCGGTTCAGTGCTGCTTGCAGGTCTAGTTATTTATTATTATTAATTTTTTTTTTGGTAGAGCCTATTTCTCAGTGCCTGTAACAGATACCGATATGGGACCTAATTTTCTATTGGGAAACGATGTGGTGGATACTTGATAAACTATTTTTGAAACTTCTGCGCAGACCGGAAGTAGCCGAATTTCGTGCGTTGCATAAAACTTAAAAAACGGCCGTAGCTTCGTCAATTCTGTACCTATTTTCATACAAATAACATTTTCAGAAACCATGAGTCTTTTCTCGGACGATAGCAGTTGAAAAATTCGAAATTTCGAAACTTCGTCGCTGACTTCTAGCCTTCGAAAAATGAAAAAATTTGTTTAAAAGACAATTTTTGTTATTTGTGAAAATTTTCAAATTTAACCTACATTTTTGGATACCTGAAGACCATCCGATTCCAGAAATATAATTTTCATTCTGAGTTATCGCCCTTTATTTTTCGATTTTTTTCGAATTTTCTGCCCATTGCTCAACCCATATATTTTTGGGAAAGAATAAATCGATAGTTCTGAAATTCCTGGAACATAAAGCTATATAGTCAGACCTCTGCATAAAGCAATTTCAACAACGATCCGTAAAGCGGAAGTAGTCGAAATAATGATAGATATTTCGAAAAAAATACAAAAAATGGGTGTTTTGGGTAAAAAATCGATTTCTCCGTCCAGTATCAATGGATTAAACGAATTAAGCTTTCGTTGAGTGGCCCGAGGAATGGACTGTCGTATGATGCCCAATTTATACGGATACTATGGCCAAGCAGCAAAATATGACAAGCTGTAAATCAAGTATTTTCTGATTTGGAGCGTTTTTGGACGCCTGTATCTCGAAATCTTAACCGCAACTTTTTTTTTTAACTTTCTCTATCGAGAGTCCATTCGATAGTCTTGTGAATTATGCCATCCAATAAGTCTTTGAAATGTCTGGAATACGATAAAAAAGGGACAGAAAATCGAAAAAAGTCGAAAAATCGTGAAATTTTGCAAAATGCTCTATTACTTTATTATTTAAACAAATTTTTACAAATAGATTACAGATTCGGATAGCTGACCTAATTACGATTCTAACGATGTATAATATGTATTGAGTTATTGAAATTTAATTTTCGATATTTTGGCACCTTTGAACATAGGATTTCTCTGGGTCATTTTATCTGATCAGATAATGTAATATATCATTACAGAGCCCTGCCGCTATTTAATTGCCCAAACTGGTTATTTAAACTATTCCGACAATAATCTCCATACTGGAAGTATTCAAAAAATGAAAAAAAAAAAGGTTAAAAAATTGTCGTACTTGCGAAAAGCTGGATTTCTCGGTCAGATATTACCGGACCAAAAGAAGTAAAGTGTCTTTGGATAGCCCCAATAATGGACTATTATATGGCATCTCAATGGTAAGATTTCGATGGTTAGAAAATAAATTGTGGTACGCCGAAAATCTAGTATTTTCCGTTTTTGGAGTCTTTTTAGACGTCTTTTTCTCGAAAACGACAACTCCGATTTTTCTGAAACTTTTTTAACGCAGAGTCCTATGGGTGGGCTATGGCGTGAGTCCAACAATAAAAGCATTGAAATAACATAAGTTGCCCAAAAAGAGCCTCAATCTTGGAAAAAAGTTGAAAAATCCTTAGATTACTGAAGATGATCTTCTAATTTCCTTTCTTTGGAAAACAGCTGAATGGATTATTCTGAAACTTTTTGTACAGAAGGTAAGGTAACCAAACAACTTGTTAAAGCTATCCCGACAATGATCCAAAAAACGGAAGTAGTCGAAAAAATTTCGGATATTTTGAGAAAAACAAAAGGTAAAAATTAAAAAAAATGGAGATCTTGCTAAAAATGTCATTACTACGCCAGATTTCACTGAATCAAAACAACTAACGTGTCATTGGATAGTTCGAACAATGGACAATCTTATGAGATCTAAATGGTAAAAATTCGCGGGCCACAATCTTTGAAAAGAAGTCGAAAAATCGTTATACATGTATCTGTAAATCTGCTTCTAATGGTATAAGGGAGGTAAAAGTGTCCAATGGATCTTTCTGAAACTTCTGGTACAGGAAATTAAGTTCCCATACCACTTGTTAAATCTATCCCGATAATGATCCGTAAACAGGAAGTAGTCAAATAAATATTCGATATTTAAAAAAAAAAGGCAGTAAAAAAATTCGGTGCTCTTGCAACAATCGTGATTTCACTGTCGGGTGTGACCGGATCAAAACATCTAAAGTATCGTTTGGTAGCTCGATAAATGGGCTATTGTATGACATACTTCCTGTCTGATTCCTGAAGCCGATTCAGTTCTGCTTATTATTATTCTTCTTATTATTATTTTTTTTTTTTTCCAATTTGATTGTATCTCAGAAACTACTTGTCGGATTGATTCGATGTCTTCGGTTTTACTGGAAAAGTGGGTGTGACTTAGAGATTAAAGCTATTTCGAACGTTCTGCGACAATGCGAAATGTCCGAAATCGTCGAATTTGTCGATTTTTGAAATATTGCCGTAATATTAACAATAATCGTCGGATTTTAACATTGGATACATTTTGACATAGCCAGAGACAAGGCACATAGCCACGGTCCTTTAGATTTTTGATTTTCCACGAATCGTCGGAGATATTAGGCGGCAAATTTTGAAAATTTAAATTTTTACAAAAAACTTTTTTATTCATGAATATTTTAATGTGGTATTTTACCCAGGGTTAAAGAGTCATCTGATTTGACCAAAAATGGCACCATTTTTTGTCATCGTAAATTTCCTTGACCCCCATTGGCTAATTCAGTTTTTCAGTCCTGGATTAATTATTTATTGCTCGATTTGTATAAAACAAAGTTCATATGCTCCGTAATCCAAAATGTCATTTTTTTTGTTACCGGTAAAGTTACCTTTCGGCAACGGGAGTGACGTAAATTTAGCAAAAACTACAATTTTGACAGTTCGGTACCACTTTTTGAAAGCAAATACTATTTTTTTCAAATCTGGTATGACTGAAAGTGTGTGCCCTGTAAAGGCGCAGAAAACATCGGGCTCAGTTTTTTTAATTTCGATTTCGTTTTCGGGTCATTTTGATTTAAAGGTGAAAAAAGGTGAAAAAATGAGCTATTTACAACCCATTCAGGCTTTTCATATTTTAAAATATTTCTTCGCAACTTTCATAAACTTGTAGCATTAATCCATCCGAAGAGAATCTATCTCAAAATTAGTTTGTAATATGAGCAGTTGCCGAGAAATGGTCAATTTTGCATGAGTCACTCTTTACGCTATTGTGTCTGTAAAAGAGTCAATTATTATTGGATTTTCATAAAAGTGACACCATTTGATGCGTAATGTCAATTGTGACTAGTTCAATTCAATTTAACATTTTCCATGTCACCGGAAATGACGAAATTTGGGTAAAAACTGTATTTATAGCCTTAGAAACAAATAATTTATTGAAATGAGTCGTATTTGTTGTTTGTTTAATATTTTGATATTTGATTCTAATCAACTAATAGAATGAAACCATACGATCATATAGGTATCACAAAATGGTTTCTAACTTGTTCAGTTGTAGAGAAATAGGTAATTTTCAACAGGTCACTTTTCAAGGTTTTTTGTCCATAAAAGTGTCAATTATTATTCGATTTTCATGAAATTTTCACTATGTGATACCTAATGCCATTTACGATTTCATACAAGTAATTTAAGATTTTCATTATCACCGGAAGTAACGTCATTTTGGCAAAAACTGTATTTTTAGCTTTCAAAACAGATATTTTATTCAAATGAGTCTGAGTTGTTATGTTTTTAAAATTATGATATTTGATTCCAATCAACAAATAGAATAAACCCATACGATCATACAGATTCCAGAAAATGGTTTCTAACTTGTATGGTTGCAGAGGAATTGACGGTTTTCTACAAGTCACTTTTTAAGGTTTTTGGTCTATAAAAGTGGCAATTATTATTCGATTTACATAAAATTTTCACCATGTGATGCCTTATGCCATTTCTGATTTCATAAAACTAATTGAATATTTTCATCATCACCGGAAGTACTGTACACTTACATGTAACAAATATATAAAATGAATTGATATTGCTGGATTTGGTTGATTCGGCGTCCATTTTATTTGATGTGTGCAATGATGAGGTGGAAACCTGTTTAATGGTTTCATTGGTACCGGAAGTGACATATGTTTAGGGTAACGTGGCACCGGTGAAACCCGTCATTACTGCATCGCAGTTCTAGTTATTATTATTATTATTATTTACCGCGGGAGCCTTTTTCTCCATGATCGAAAACAGATATCGATCTGGGGTTAAATTTTCTCTAGGGAAACCATGTGGTGGTTACTGGAAAAAGTATTTTTGGAACTTCTGCGCAGACCGGAAGTGCATCGCAGTTCTAGTTATTATTATTATTATTATTTACCGCGGGAGCCTTTTTCTCCATGATCGAAAACAGATATCGATCTGGGGTTAAATTTTCTCTAGGGAAAGCATGTGGTGGTTACTGGAAAAAGTATTTTTGGAACTTCTGCGCAGACCGGAAGTGGCCGAATTTTGAACGGTAGCAATATATCAAAAATCGGCCGTGGTTTCGCCAATTCTTTACCTATTTTAAAACAATTCACATTTTTGGAAAGCCTGCTGAATCTTTTCCGAGACAATGGCTATCTCACATTTTTCAATTTCGAACATTCATCTATGGCTTTTGTCGTTCGAAATATGAAAATACGTTGTTTAGGAGACAATTTTTGTAATTTTTCAAAATTTTCAAATTTGACCTACATTTTTGGATACCTGAAGGCAATCCGATTCCAGGAATATAACTTTCATTTTTCGAATTTTCTGCCCATTTTGTGTGCCCGAGTTTCGTTTTACGGCCGAATTGACGTTTCTGAAACTTATGGTCGAAAAAATGTCCGATATTTTGAAGAAAACGCAAAAAATGGGTGCTTTTGGGAAAAACATGATTTCTTCACCCGATATCAACGGATTAAAGAAATTAAGGTATCGTTGGGTGGCCCGGGGATTCGACTGTCATATGATACACATTTCACGCGGATCCTATGAGAGGGCAGCAAAATATGACATTCTGAAAATTAGGTATTTTCTGATTTGGAGCGTTTTTGGACGCCTGTATCTCGAAAACTGCTCCAAGGATTTTTTTAAAACTTTCCTTATCGAGAGTCCCTCTGGTAGTCTTGTGCATGAATCCTTCCAATAAGACATTAAAATTTCTGGAATAGGTAACATAACGTACTGAAAATCAAAAAAAAGTTGAAAAATCGTGAAATTTTGGAAAATGTTCTATTACTTTATTATTTAAAAAAAAATTTACAAAAAAGTTACATATTCAGATAGCTGAGGTAATTACGATTCTAACGATGTATAATATGTATTAAAATATTTAAATTTAATTTTCGATATATTGACATTTTTGCATTTTTGGCATTATTTAACATAGGATTTCCCAGGGGCATTTTATCTGTTCAGACAATGTAATATATCATTACATAGCCCTGTTGCTATTTAATAAGCCAATCCGGTTATTAAAACTATCCCGACAATAATCTCCATACCGGAAGTATGCAAAAAATGAAGAAAAAAGGTTTAAAAAAATAGCGCACTTGCGAAAAACTTGATTTCTCCATCAGATGTTAGCAGACCAAAAGAACTAAAGTATCGCTGGATAGCCCCATTAATGGACTATCATATGACATCTGAATGATACGATTTAGATGGCTAGAAAATATATTATGGTACACCAAAAATCTAGTGTTTTCCGTTTTGGAGCATTTTGAGACGCCATTTTCTCGAAAACGAAAACTACGATTTTTCTTAAACTTCTTTTACTTAGAGTCCTATCGGTGGACTATGGCGAGAGTCCAAAAATAAAAGCATTGAAATAATATAAGTGGTCCAAACAGAGCCTCAATCTTGGAAAAAAGTTGAAAAATCCTTAAATTACTGAAAATGCTCTTCTATTTTTCTTTCTTTGGAGAACAGCTGAATGGATCTTTCTGAAACTTCTTGTACAGAAGGTTAGGTAACCAAGCAACTTGTTAAAACTATCCCGACAATGATCCAAAAACCGGAAGTAGTCGAAAAAAATATCCGATATTTTGAGAGAAAAAAAAACATAAAAAGTGAAAAAAATGGTGATCTTGCGAAAAAAGTTATTACTACGCCAGATTTCACCGAATCAAAACAACTAAAGTGTCATTGGAGAGCCCGAACAATGGACAATCGTATGACATCTAAATGGTAAAAATTCGCGGGTTAGGCAATATATAATGAAACGCTGAAAATCTATTATTTTACTTTTTGGACCCTATTCAGACGCTTTTATCTCGAAAACTTCTCTTATTTCCTTTCTTATACTTCTGTTACTTAGAGTCCTAACGGTGGTCTATGGTGTGATTCAAATATAAAAGCCTCAATATAGTATAAATGGTCTAAAAGGGCCACAGTCTTTGAAAAAGTCGAAAAATCGTTATATCTGTAAATCTGCTTCTAATGGTATAAGGGAGGTAAAACTGTCCAATGGATCTTTCTGAAACTTCTGGTACAGGAAGTTAAGTTCCCATACCACTTGTTAAATCTATCCCGATAATGATCCGTAAACAGGAAGTAGTCAAAAAATTATTCGATATTTTTTTTAAAAAAAAATAGACAGTAAAAAATCGGTGCTCTTGCAACAATCGGGATTTCACCGTCGGGTGTGACCGGATCAAAACATCTAAAGTATCGTTTGGTAGCTCGATAAATTGGCTATTGTATGAAACACTTCCTACCTGATTCCTGAAAGCCGGTTCAGTGCTGCTTGCAGGTCTAGTTATTATTATTATTATTTACCGCGGGAGCCTATTTCTCCATGATCGAAAACAGATATCGATCTGGGGTTCAATTTTCTCTCGGGAAACTGGGTGGTGGCTACTTGATAAAGTATTTTCGAAACTTCTGCGCAGACCGGAAGTGGCCGAATTTTGTGCTGTGCATAAATATTAAAAAACGGACGTAACTTCGTCAATTCTGTACCTATTTTCATACAAATGACATTTTCAGAAACCCTGGGTCTTTTCTCGGATGATAGCAGTTGGAAATTTCGAAACTTCGTCGCTGACTTTAAGCGTTCGAAAAATGAAAAATGTTGTTTAAGAGACAATTTTTGTTATTTTTCAAAATTTTCAAATTTGACCTACATTTTTGGGTACTTGAACGCAATCCGATTCCAGTAATATAACTTTCATTCAGAGTTATCACCCTTTTTTTTCGATTTTCTTTCGAATTTTCTGCCCATTTTGTGAGCCCGAGTTTCGTTTTACAGCCGAATCGACGATTCTGAAACTTCTGGAACATGAAGTTATTGTCCAAATCCAACTGATAAAGCTATTTCGACAAGGATCCTTAAACCGGAAGTGGTCGAAAAATTGTCCGATATTTTGAAGAAAACGCAAAAAATGGGTGCTTTTGGGAAAAACGTGATTTCTCCACCCGATATCAACGGATTAAAGAAATTAAGGTATCGGTGCGTAGCCCGGTGATTTGACTATCATATGATACCAATTCCACACGAATCCTAAGAGAGGGCAGCAAAATATGACATGCTGGAAATCAAGTATTTTCTGATTTGGAGCGTTTTTGGACGCCTGTATCTCGAAAACTGCTCCAAGGATTTTTCTTAAACTTTACCTATCGAGAGTCCCTCCGGTAGTCTTGTGCATGAATCCATCCAATAAGACATTGAAATGTCTGGAATAGGTAAAATAACGTACTGAAAATCGAAAACAGTTGAAAAATCGTGAAATTTTGGAAAATGCTATATTATTTTATTATTTAATCAGATTTTTACGAAAAGGTTACACATTCAGATAGCGGACCTAATTACGATTCTAACGATGTATAATATGTATTGAGTTATTGAAATTTAATTTTCGATATTTGGACATTTTTGAATTTTTGGCACTTTTGAACATAGGATTTCTCAGGGCCATTTTATCTGATCAGATAATGTAATATATCATTACAGAGCCCTGTGGCTATCAAATTGCCCAAATTGGTTATTAAAACTATCCCGACAATAATCTCCATACCTGACGTATTCAAAAAATGAAGAAAAAGGTTTAAAAAAATTAGCGCTCGTGCGAAAAACTTGATTTCTCCATCAGATCTTAGCGGACCAAAAGAACTAAAGTGTCGCTGGATAGCCCCATTAATGGATTATCATATGACACCAGAATGATACGATTTAGATGGCTAGAAAATAAATTATGGTACATCGAAAATCTAGTATTTTCCGTTTTGGAGCATTTTAGACGCCATTTTCTCGAAAACGAAAACTATGATTTTTTTAAACTTTTTTTACTCAGAGTCCTATGGGTGGGCTATGGCGTGAGTCCAACAATAAAAGCATTGAAATAACATAAGTTGTCCAAAAAGAGCCTCAATCTTGGAAAAAAGTTGAAAAATCCTTAGATTACTGAAAATGATCTTCTAATTTTCTTTCTTTGGAAAACAGCTGAATGGATTATTCTTAAACTTCTTGTACTGAAAATCGAAAAAAGTTGAAAAATCGTGAAATTTTGGAAAATGCTATATTATTTTATTATTTAATCAGATTTTTACGAAAAGGTTACACATTCAGATAGCGGACCTAATTACGATTCTAACGATGTATAATATGTATTGAGTTATTGAAATTTAATTTTCGATATTTGGACATTTTTGAATTTTTGGCACTTTTGAACATAGGATATCCCAGGGCCATTTTATCAGATCAGATAATGTAATATATCATTACAGAGCCCTGTGACTATCAAATTGCCCATATTGGTTATTAAAACTATCCCGACAATAATCTCCATACCTGACGTATTCAAAAAATAAAGAAAAAGGTTTAAAAAAATTAGCGCTCGTGCGAAAAACTTGATTTCTCCATCAGATCTTAGCGGACCAAAAGAACTAAAGTGTCGCTGGATAGCCCCATTAATGGATTATCATATGACATCTGAATGATACGAGTTAGATGGCTAGAAAAAAAATTATGGTACATCGAAAATCTAGTATTTTCCGTTTTGGAGCATTTTGAGACGCCATTTTCTCGAAAACGAAAACTATGATTTTTTTTTAAACTTTTTTTACTCAGAGTCCTATCGGTGGACTATGGCGTAAGTCCCAAAATAAAAGCATTGAAATAATATAAGTGGTCCAAAAAGAACCTCAATCTTTGAAAAAAGTTTAAAAATCCTTAAATTACTGAAAATATTCTTCTAATTTTCTTTCTTTGGAAAACAGCTGAATGGATTATTCTTAAACTTCTTGTACAGATGGTAAGGTAACCAAACAACTTGTTAAAGCTATCCCGACAATGATCCAAAAACCGGAAGTAGTCAAAAAATTTCCGATATTTTGAGAAAAAAAAACGTAAAAAGTAAAAAAAAATGGCGATCTTGCGAAAAAAGTGATTACTACGCCAGATTCCACCGAATCAAAACAACTAAAGTGTCATTGGATAGTTCGAACAATGGACGATCTTATGAGATCTAAATGGTAAAAATTCGCGGGTTAGGCAATATATAATGGAACGCTGAAAATCTATTATTTTCTTTTTTTGAGCCTATTCAGACGCTTTTATTTCGAAAACTTCTCTTATTTCCTTTCTTAAACCTATGTTACTTAGAGTCCTAACGGTGGTCTATGGCGTGAATCCAAATTTAAAAGCCTCAATATAGAAAAAATGGTCCAAAAGGGCCACAATCTTTGACAAAAGTCGAAAAATCGTTATATCTGCTTCTAATGGTATAATGTCCAATGGATCTTTCTGAAACTTCTGGTACAGGAAGTTAAGTTCCCATACCACTTGTTAAATCTATCCCGATAATGATCCGTAAACAGGAAGTAGTCAAATAAATATTCGATATTTAAAAAAAAAAAAGACAGTAAAAAAAATCGGTGCTCTTGCAACAATCGGGATTTCACCGTCTGGTGTTACCGGATCAAAACATCTAAAGCATCGTTTGGTAGCTCGATAAATCGGCTATTGTATGACACACTTCCTGTCTGATTCCTGAAAGCCGGTTCAGTGCTGCTTGCAGGTCTAGTTATTATTATTATTATTATTTGTTTTTGTGTGTTTTTCCTGCAAATCTTATATCTCAGAATCTAACCGTGGGATCTTTCTGAAATTTTGACCTACCCCCCCCCCCCCCCCAAGAATAGGTGGTGGCTTTGCAATAGGCATGTTTTCGAAATGTTTTACACATCCGAAATCACCGAATTTTACGAACGAATGCATTTGACCTACATTGCTGTAATTTTGTGACTTTTTGACCTATTTTACTAAAAAACAATTCTTTGAGTACCTTGAATCATTTACTTCAAATCTGCTATTTCGGATTTTCGAATTTCGAAAATTCGTCGCTGTGATTTCGAACCGGAAGTTAAAATCAACTTGACAACTTCTTTAATAGTTGCACGATTTTCATGAAATTCAGTATGTAAGTTGATCTTACCGATACAACTTGAAAAATGTCATTAGAAATTTTCTGTATTATCCCCCCTTGATGAAATTAAGGATCAAAGTTTTAAAAAAAATCGACGAAATATAGAAACCACCGTACAACGGTCAAAAGTATCAAGAGTGGCCAAACAAATGGCACTGTATATCGACAAAAGTCCGATAGGGTCATAATCGGAACGTTCTGCATACGTATAATATGGAGAGCTATTTTTCTAAGTGACAATATTTGAACTAAGGGTGTTCTACTGTTCACCAATATCTGGCACTGGTGCTTCTAGAGTGAAAATATTTAATATCAGTAAAAAACATTTGCTCCTGAAATTAATATCCCAGTTTTTTTGTGTATATGACGTCATCTCTTTATACCATTTAAAATAAAGCTCCCTGCTGCAGCTATTTATAAGAAAGTCGCCCCTTTCTTTGAACAAAGGAAAGTTGAGGTTGATAATTATGATTTCGTGTTTTATTTGTTATCTGAGACTAAAAGACTGTTTTTGTACCATTCGGAAAACTGTTTTTTGTTGTTTTTTTTATTCCATTTACAATTCGTGTAGATCTCTGAAACTAACAGATAGTGTTCTGAATATTGATTTTTCCCTTGTTTTTAACAATTATTACTTATAACTATTGCGAAAGTTGTGGACAGACCGTAAGTTGTGTAAATCTTTAACGTGCACGAAAATTGAAAACCGGCCCTAATTATGTGAATTCCCAACCGATTTTCGAAAAAGTTATATTTTTGTACAGCTCTGGATATTGCGGATGCGATAACGGCCGAATTGAAATACCATGTCGTTCTCATTTTTTCTTCAAAATTTGAAAATTTACTAAAATTGTTATTTCTTGGAATTTTGAGTTTTCGCTTACATATTTGGATTGGCGGCGTCTGTTCGATTCTACCGATCTAGGATTATCATGATGTGAATTGTTCAACTCTATTTTTCAATTACCTTCTCTATCGCAATGCGAATACAAAGAACGTGTCAATGTCTGAGTTATGTTAGTGTATTGGGTTGTTTTTTGGGGGGTGTGGGGGAGTGGTGAGAAAGTCTTTTGTCATGCATCTGGCGATCGTGTGACGCCTTGACACGGTGAAAGCCTCCAGTTTTGCAAGCAAGTCTAGTGATTGTTGTTTTTTGACATATATAGTGTAACCAATATATACATTGTACTTTTATAATCAATATGATACTGTGCATTAGTCGTGTTTCTGTTCTTATGATTTGAATTTCTTCATGCAATATTTGTAAATCGCCAGTAGGAATAAATGTCTCTTATATAGATACATTATGCTGGCTGGAATTTGCGCGGTAGGCTAGCCTTTGGGACTGCGCTGTATCATACGGTCTGTCATTGAGTCAACAGGCGGGGTTTCGATTCCTCGGTTGTACGTGACAACCTCGTGGGTTTTCTCCGAGTTCTCCGGTTTCCTCCCACTGCTAATGACCCCTACGCGCAAGCGAATTATTGAAATAAAAAATAATGAACAATATGTTAGTCCCGAAATGACGTCTAAACATGCTCGTACAGTGGCGCTAGTCTTCTTTATATAGAATTCCAACCGCCAAGGGATCTTTTACGGTCACACCAATGTGTACACGGGACTTCGGAATCGCGTTCATGTCAGCTACTCAAATATGTAACTGGTTCAAAAATTGATTGAATATTCAATGAAATATCGCCAATTTTCTGGTTTCGTGCACGTTAAAGATTTGACGTCACTAATAAAAATTTAATATTAATTACAGATAGAGTCCATGCTCAAACAACGTCATGCCTTTTATCACAGGCGCAATATTCGATACTATTGCAAACAAATAATAAATTGGACTTTCTTATAAACAGCGCGAGACGTCGATTTCTGTCCAGATGATTACCGGTACAAGGTAATTTTGACACAGAAGCAACAATATTAATTCAAATACTAATTATTACACACAGCAATGAACTATTTCTGTTACAGGGTCACTAAACCCATATTTTGGATAGAAGAAAACACTCATAGTTGAAATAATTTCAGTTCAAATATCATCTCTGATAAAAGCACTCTTGAATAGGCTCCATACGTTGACAAAACGTACAGATTGTATCCCCCCTTATGTTTCGCTTAACAATGAAAGGTGCCGTGTTCAATTTTCGATCCCTTTGTTCTCCTACTCCTGAAATTTGGAACTGTTCCAAAAAAATATTATGTTGACTTTTCGAGAAATAGATCCCTAAAAATGCTCCGAATTGTAAAAATACGACGTTTTCGATTTTCGATCTCTTTTTTCGGCTACCCCTGACATTTCTAAAAATGATATAATGGTTTCACACAAAAAACTACAAATTAGACTCTCGATTGACAAAGTTTAAAAAAAACAAATAGGCGTGGTTTTCGAGAAAATGGGGTCTTAATTTGATAGAAACTTGTCGCTTTAGTACCATCTGATAGAAAATTCAATGGGCTATTAAACGATATAAAACTTTAACTAATCGGCAAAAACACAATGGATACATCTCATTTTCCGCACAGGCGCCCATTTTTCAGAATTTTGTCAAAGTTTGTGTACTTTTCTTGACCACTTCCGGTGATTAGAGGATTTTCATTTATAGTTTAAGCACTAGTTTCGTCCTTTGACTTCATAGTCCTGAAGTTTCAGAAAAATCGTTGGAGCCGTTTTAGAGTTATTAAATTTTCACTAAAAATCGCAAAAAATCTACCAAAATCAAAATCAGAATTTCAAAACAAAACTTATATCGTTGGAATCGGATAGACACCAGCTATCTAAAAATGTAATCAGAATTCAAAAATTCCAAGAAATAAAATTTTTAGAAAATTTTGAAAATTTACCAATTTTCACCAAAAAAATGAAAGCGACAAGGTTTCTAAAATCTGCTCAGAAATGTGTCCAGCTATGTAAAAATGTAAATATCAGAAAAATCGGTTGAGAATTAACAGAATTATGGCCGATTTTCAATTTTCGTGCACGTTAAAGATTTGAGGCATTTCCGCTATGCGCACAAATTTCGTTTTACATTTAACCACTAACCACCACCCATTTTCCCGAGAGAAAACCAAACTTCAGACCTCTATCTCTTATAGTTGCTGAGAAATAGGCTCCCCCCCCCCCCCAAAAAAAAAATAATAATAATAATCTTAGTAATAACAATAGTCTTTCACCGAAGGTGAAAGCCTAATAATAATAATTTTAGTAAAAACAATAGTCTTTCAGACAAAAGTCTGAAAGCCTAATAATAATAATTTTAGTAAAAAGAATGGTCTTTCAGACAAAAAAAAATCTGAAAGTCTAATAATTTTAGTAATCTCAATAGGCTTTCAGACAAAAGTCTGAAAGCCTAATAATAATTTTAGTCTGAAAGCCTAACTAGACCTGCATGGCAGTACTGAATCGGCTTTCAGGTAGCAGACCCGAAGAAAGCATACGAAAATCCATTCACTGCGCTATCGAACGATTCTTTAGCTCTTTTGATCTTGTAATATCCAACGGAGAAATCGCGTTTTTGGCATAAATCTTTATTTTTACGCATTTTTTCAAAATATCGGATATCGTATCAACAACTTCCGATTTAGGTATCAATTTCGGGATAGTTTTAAAACGTGGCGTTGGCCTTTAACTTCCTGTGCCAGAAGTTTCAGACATACATTGAGCGATTTTGAATAAAAAGAAAAATAGAAGAGCATTTTCATTAATTTAACGATTTTTCAATTTTTTTTCAAAGTTTGAGGGTCTTTTTGGACCATTTATATCATTTCAAGTCCTTTACATTTGGATGCACACTCTAGACCACAACTCGCTAACCTCTAGATCCAATAGTCAATCCCCTTATTAGTCGAGAAATTATCAGATTTTCCAGCTTGGTTCTTCCCTTGTGAAAAGTGTAAGGATGATGGATGGCCTGACAAAGGACAACATATAGTCAGAGGGGATGAGACACCTAAGAGCGTCAAGGTTCATTTATGCTTATTAGGGGATTATCCATTCGCCGTCTTTAATAAGCATATATATACTATTCAAAAAAAGTAGGGGATATTTGATTTTCGGGGCATAATACTAAAATATGCAAATGACTACGAAAAAAGTCACTATAGAACCTAACAGAAGAAACATTTCCAGTTACATGTGACGCCCAAACGCACCAATAGCTACCGCATGGAATGCAGGTGATGCTTGGGATCATCATGGGGGTCCAACCCAAGATTTGCACGACTCTGACTTTGAATGTTACAGTCATTGTGGCATTGAATTCCAGGGTGGAAACATCAGTTTAATTGTTTTAGTGACCAGAAAACAAATTTTGATATGCGTCGGCTTACCCAAAATGAAAGGTTACGTGCCCTTGGCATGCTACAGATCGGCACAACACAGGCGGTTGTGGCGCGGACGATGAATGTTTCTCAGTCTGTCATAAGCAGGCTATGGTCCAGATACCGTGATACACAATCTGTACAGGACAGACCACGCTCAGGTCGACCAAGGGCGACAACTCAAGCCCAGGATCGATTTGTCCGTACCTTGGCCTTGAGAAATCGTGTCATCACAGCAAATCAGATCAGCGCTCGTCTTCAAACAGACACTGGTGTGAGAGTGAGTGGCCAGACGATTCGAAATCGACTGCAAAGGGGTCACCTTCGTGCCCGACGTCCTCGCGTGATCCCTTGTTTGAGAGATCATCACATTCAGGCAAGACGTCGTTGGTGTAGGGATCGTCAACACTGGGATAATCGACGCTGGAGCAATGTGATGTTTTCAGATGAGTCAAGGTTCACTGTTGATTTTTTGGACAGACGTAGGAGGGTGTGGTGTCGTCGAAACGAGCGCTTCCAAGACGTTAACGTCATCAGACATGATCGATTTGGGGGTGGTTCTGTTATGGTGTGGGGAGGCATCACTGTTGCTGGAAGAACGACTTTACATGTTGTTGCAGGGCGTGTTACAGGCCAGTACTACCGGGACAACATCTTGGCAGTCCATGTTGTGCCGTTCGCACGACGTCATGGCCGCCGTTTCATCTTCCAGGATGACAACGCAAGATGTCACAGGGCCAGGATCGTTACAGGTTACCTCCAACAACAGAACATCACCATATTACCTTGGCCAGCACTGAGTCCCGACCTCTCCCCCATCGAGCATGTCTGGGACATGCTTGGACAGAGGTTACGTCAACGTCAACAACGTCCTGCCAATGTCCAAGAACTTGCTGCTGCGTTGCAACAGGAATGGGACAATCTGGACCAAAATGACCTTAGACGTCTCATTAGGAGTATGCCACGTCGGATCAATGCTTGTTTGGCAAACAGAGGAGGATTTACCCGTTACTGACTTGGTTGTGATGCTGTGGTAACTTTGCTGTTTGACCCCGGGTATCATTTTACCCTTATAATGGTCAGTCTGTGCCTTACTTAGTCTAACGATCATTTGGAATAAATCGATGAATGTGAACTTCATTTCATTTTGTCATTTGTTTCTTCGTCAGTTTCATTAGGTGACTTTAATAACACTTAAAAATCAAATATCCCCTACTTTTTTTGAATAATACATTTAAAATAAACTATATAATCCATAAAATATACATTCTTTAAAATACATAAAAATTAAATCTCTAAAATAAAATATTTGTGCATATGTCTTCAATATGCACTGTTACAGTATAAGACCATAGATGAGTGGAAGAATGATAACAGTGGCATCAGACGCTGTAGGCGCGAAAAAAATTCAGATAGCGACTTTTAACCGAACCTTTAATTTTTTGGGACTGCTCCTGAGGGGGCACTTACTTGCTGTCATGGAAATAAGGATTTTTTTTTTCATTTCTATTCTACTGTATTTTATTATGACTTAATTTGTATATCACATAGTAAAGCCAGCAAATATGAGATAGTATTGTTCTATAATGTTAATGGGGTTTTTTTCATGTATAATTGTACAACTAGTTAAATTTGAGCAATTATGAATCTTAAGTTTACCAACACTTTTTCGGGGGATTTGAGGTACCAAACTAAAAAAAGTGTCCTCTTGCATGGTGATATCTATATCATTGTTGATACATGATGAAATATTGGCCCCGAAAACCTTACTTCAGATACCAAAGGCGCTATATTATGATGAAGCAGTGCAGGGTAAAGCCTATTCGTAAATTTGGATTCTCGGTCGCAGATTGTGGGGGTAGGGGTTCCTCTAAAATGTATAAGGGACCAGTTCACACCACTGGGTATATCTTCATATAAAAGAATCACCTCAAAAGCATCAATTTTCATGTTCATTATAATTTAATATGGTCTTAAAAACCAGCCGTTTAGATTTTTGTGTACATTGGTTAGGCAAATGTCAGCCATCTTGGATTTTGCCAGATTTTACCGCTTTAAAAAGGGTCCATGGCTAACAGCATAGGATATGGTCTTAGGGTCTTAAACCAAAAGTTTAAGATTTTCTTGTACATTGATTTGCCGAATGTCGGCCATCTTCGATTTTAGCGCTTTCCGGTGCGCAAAATTTGCTAAACTTTCGGGATTTTATAAAGTACACCCAAATAATCACAAAAATGCATAAAAAGGTTTTCTTGCAACGTTTGTTTGGGTGGGGGTGGGGGTGAGGTAAAATCATCAATTGACTGAACTATCTGGTGAGTTCCAAACACGAATGGACAGCTCGAAAAATGCTTACAGTACTTTCAGTGTTGTCAATTCCATTTAGTAGAACAGTGTTTCGAAGAGAAGACGGCGCATAGGTACATAGTTTATTGTATTAATGCTGGCATCTAAATATAAGGAGCAATACGAGAGAAAGTGTTCAATATCCACAAATTGATGACCACATTTACAGGTTGGATTGTCAGAAATATGACGTAAAAATTTATGTCCGCACAGATTTCTACAAGAGAGATTCAATTTGCAATGAAAGACCTGGTTTACGGGGGATCCATATGAAAAAGATCTAGGTGCGGTTGATTCTTGCGACACAAGTTTCAAATTGAATGTATTTAGATATGTTGAATTTTTAGTGTCTGAACTTAATTTGTTCCATTCTCCAATTGACGAATGTACGAGTATGAAAGAATTATAGAAACTATTTGTTTTACTAGCTATCCACTTGAGTTGTTTTACGGGGATTGTATGTATTAAAGTGTTTAACATTTCGTGGTTTTGGACTTGGCGACTCTGGTGATGGCTTCTGATTCTGTGGTTATTTTAGACACAGGAACTTCTTCTAAATTTCAGGTCCAAACCTTTACCATATTTAGCTATAAGTAATAACGGGCGTTGTGCACAATATAGAACACCTGATACATAGCTTACTAATTAGTGTTGTACTTTTGTATTTAAACATACATTATGCAAGAGCTAAATCTGCATATTGCAGGTCTTTCTTTATCTAAATTATTAATTAGACATTAATTAACTTATCCAGGCCATAATCAACTCACGATGTCATCGCTAGCCTTCGATATTTACTGGATTATGATCCCATTTGCTGCTCAACTTTCATTCATGATTTAATCAGGAAATGGATAATCGAGACTATGTTTTTTTATCGTACCGACTTTAGTTTTGATAATCGATGCTCGGTCGAAATTTTAATCGCTTAATTCTTGGCTCATAGCGGATCAATTTTCAGCAAATTCCCTTTACATTATCTAGTTTTTAACTATTATAGTGAGAACTGCCAGCTCTTTATCTAATCTCACATAATGTATCTTTAAACTCCATTGATTCTATGATTTGGGACTAACAATAATGATATTTTCGGTGGGCCTTTGGTGCAAAGCATGAGAAAACATTCACAGGACAGAGATTTGACCAATATTACATGTATTTACTACGAATTGAGTGATTGAATGTAGTAACCTGTTATTAATGAATTGTAGGTTAAAACACTGAATGTCACTGATTCCAAGACGTCATATCGTGATTTAATGGTATAATATCAACACACGGCAGGTGGTATAATAGTCATTCTTCTTAATGTGTTTAGTTGAATTGGAAGAAAAACTTAGCCAGATATCCGTCTGTCTGAAATACGATTAGGGTGATGAAGCTGTCTATTAAATCTCGGATGCTGCCTACACGTGCATACAGACACACCCGAGAAACACACGTGTCCCATGGCGAGTAATTAATTAAGGAAGACAATCTTTGGGTATTATGAATCAGTGTCGAAGAGTTTATTGAAAGTGATTATGATCCCATCTAAATCTTTGTTCATTTTTCGGTCGACAATTGAGATCCGGCTGTTAAATTCTTTGACGTCGAAAAAAATAAATATCAATTTTTGACATGAAATATTGACTCGTTGAACTATGGAAGCCTATAACTACCATTCATATTTTCTACTTTTCGCCTCTTCAAAACACGAAAGTCGACAACACGCTATACAAGCCAAAATCAACTCGAAAATAGGAAATTAAGAAATAACACACAGCGATAATAGCGCCCCTCGTTTTTTCCTAATTTCTTATTTTCGACTTGCATTTTGGCTTGTATACCGTCTTGTCGACTTTCGACTTAGTCATATTTTTGTATTAATTGATGTGAGTAAGAAGGCGCCAACACGCATACCAAGACAAAATGCAACTCGAAAAGTAGAAATTAGGAAATTAACACACCACGCTATTAGAGACTTTTCGCCTCGGAAGTTGTTTTAGTCTCAGTTGTCCAGGTCGCATTTGAATACGTGCAATCAGGACTCACACTGTATTTCATTCTTTTCCGTCAATATGGATAATAATTTTTATATAAAAAAAATGTTCATATTTTTTTTCCGCCAACTGGGATATTTTATCTGCCAAAAATGTCTGATAAAAAAAAAACACACCTTAGGCTACAACAATTTAATTTATTATATAGGCCTATTATAAAACAAATTTCCCGTACCGATATATACAATCTACAACAACATACATGGGGATTGGGTGGTCTAGTGGTTTAACACGTGCGCGTGAAATCACATAATCTGACATTAATTCAAGTGGTGTGGTTTCGATTCCCCGCTTAAACATGACAAGGGAGTAGGGTCGCTTGTCCAACCTTGTGGGTTTTCTCCGGATACCCCAGCTTCTATCCACTGCTAAAGAACCCTACGTGCAAACGAATTATTGAAATGATTTAGTTTGCAACGAGCGGATGTTAAGCCAGCCTGGAGGTCGGGTGTTCGATCCCTGCATTGGCCGAGAAAGTTCATCCAGATTTTCCGGCGGATTCTCCCTTGTCAGTGATGCAGGACTTGGAGGTCGGGTGTTCGATCCCTGCATTGGCCGAGAAAGTTCATCCAGATTTTCCGGCGGATTCCCCTTGTCAGTGATGCAGGACGGGTGCGGGGGGCTGACAAGGACAACTGTCTAGTTGTTCGGATGGGACCAAAATAACCGAGGTTCCGTGTACACATTGGCGTGCACGTAAAATATCCCTTGACAGGTGGGATTCGATATAAGAGTTGGCCGAATTACCGCATCACATCCCAATGTATACACGGGACCTCGGTTTTTCGTCTCATCCGAAGGACTAGACAGCTGTCCTTGTCAGACCCTCCGTCCTGCATCACTAACAAGGGGGAATCCACCGGATAATCTGGATGAACTTTCTCGACCAATGCAGGGATCGAACACCCGACCTCCAGACTGGCTTAACATATCCACTCGTTGCAAACTAAATCATTTCAATAATTCGTTTTTTTGGCAGATAAAATATCCCAGTTGGCGGGAAAAAAAATATGAACATTTTTTTTATATAAAAATTATTATCCATTTTGACGGAAAAGAATGAAATACAGTGTGAGCCCTGATTGCACGTATTAAAATGCGACCTGGACAACTGAGACTACAACAACTTCCGAGGCGAAAAGTCGCTAATAGCGTGGTGTGTTAATTTCCTAATTTCTACTTTTCGAGTTGCATTTTGGCTTGGTATGCGTGTTGGCGCCTTCTTACTCACATCAATAAATACAAAAATATGACTAAGTCGAAAGTCGACAAGACGGTATACAAGCCAAAATACAAGTCGAAAATAAGAAATTAGGAAAAAATGAGGGGCGCTATTATCGCTGTGTGTTATTTCTTAATTTCCTATTTTCGAGTTGCATTTTGGCTTGTATAGCGTGTTGGCGCCTTCTTACTGACATCAATAAATACAAAAATATGATAAGGTCGAAAGTCGACAAGACGGTATACAAGCCAAAATGCAAGTCGAAAATAAGAAATTAGGAAAAACAAGGGCCGCTATTATCGCTGTGTGTTATTTCTTAATTTCCCATTTTCGAGTTGATTTTGGCTTGTATAGCGTGTTGTCGCCTCGCATTTTGTCGTAACTTCTACTTTTCGACTTTCGTGTTTTGAAGGGGCGAAAAGTAGAAATTATGAATGGTAGTTATAGGCTTCCATATTGGACCGAGCCAGTCTCCTAATAATTATGTTATTTTCGCTGATTATGTTAGATTAATTGGTGATAACACAAATTTAATTTTCCTTTAATTCTCGAGGTTGGGACACAAGGTGGTGATGACATGCACTATTTTAAAGAAATAACCTCTTTACGAATAATGTCCTTTTATCTCTGACAGTTTTAAATGGTGTTTTCTATCGTAATGATCTTGGTTTTTAAAGACCCTCTGTTACAGTTGGACTGAGTCATGGCCACAAACTCATAGTTAATTTTATTACACTAAATGAACATGCTGGGGTTGGTACTGATGGCTTTATAGTAGGGTTTTATGTTAAAGCCTGGGGCCTGTTTCACGAAATTTTAACTAAGATAAAATCCAAATTTTAGTAGTTTGATTGGATAATATTAGATTGACATTAGTGCTTAGCCAATCAAATTTGAAGTATCTACTAAAATTTGGATTTTATCTTTAGTTAAAATTTCGTGAAACAGGGCCCTGGAATAATTTAGAAAAGCAATATGGCTTGACACATATGCTCTGACGTAAAGATTGAAAACAAGGCGGGGATGTGAATTAGATTCTAATATATCAAATAAGGAAAATCGTGATTGGACGTTCTATTAACTGACACCATTTATCATGTAGACAGAAATTCATGTCTTCGCTTCAAGCCGTTTAGAAGATTATACCAGCATTTTAAACAAAATAATCGACAATATTTCTCAATACTTCATCAAACGGAGAGAAATTACCCCACAAAGAAATCATGCCTGTCAACAACAATAATTAATAATAGGATAGACTGAATTTCCATCCTATAACCCTTTACTTTGTCTAAAGGCTTTTTGGTCAATTAGAGTTTCTTTTATGACCATAATGGCATATTTGCGTGAGGCAACGGTTTATCTTTTCAACAGCCTCAGCAGTCTGTCGTCCATAAGCTTATCTCATGCCAAGATAGTATCGCTGCATTTCTTTCCTATACTCCTAATACCCACCCTTCTTATCAATGACTTTTTTTTCGATTACAGTAAATTACACGGAGATGACTTGAAAACAGGCCAGCGATAGAAACTCAAGTGGTACTTGTCATTCTTTTAATCGTCTTAATTACCAAGTAATAAACTGGGGGCAATATTTAGGTTCTTGTAATTAATTTCGTTGTCAAGCTGTTCTTTTTAGAAAGATTGAATCATGTAATTACTGTCTGAATTAATCAACCAACGAGACTTTCCATGGTTCGTGTCTGCTCCGAATTTTTTGTGTTTCATCTTTATATTGTCATTTATGATGGTCCATGGACTCGGAACGACGCAATTGCCATTGTTTAGTGGTAATGTTTGGGTGACCGGGTAGAATTGTAATCTTCAAACTGTATCTGATTAAAGAGCGGTGAACAGTTTCTGGCAGACGCCCTCTTACTAACATTATAGCCTCTAAAATAAAAGACACGAACTCTTATGATTTCTACTCCCCCATTATTATTTATCGTTTGCATCTTTTATTTTTTAAAGAAGAAAAAGATTGCGACCATTTTTGAATCCCTCGTGAATACCGTGTCACGCATCTGTTGAACAGTAAAATATTAACTAATTAATGAAAAAACAGCGTCGGAGATTTGGGCTAGAAGTTGGAAATATCCATCCGTTCAAGCCACCAATGCCAGAAGAACTGGCATTCAAAAAGATAATACGATAGTGTATAGAATTGTGTTTAAAGGGGCGTGTTGGTCGCACTCTAATAACGTGTTAGTAAAGCCACAAGTACGTTAACGAGGTTTCAATTGACGGATCAAGTTTCTACTGATTAACAATAACTACTAATTAAAGACGAGCTGGTAAATTGTATTGATAAGCCACGTGGACACTGTATTTCATCTTTTCACCACTAGGGGTCAGGCCATATTTTATTTTATTTAATGACTAAAGGGTCTTTGAAAGCAAATCAAATATCTTTCCTGTCATTTTATAAACTGGACTTGGAACTACTTTGTTATATTCGTTAATTTCTGAAAGGAATAATTTAATCCTCTCTGTTTAACGGAGGGGGGCAGAAATACAATTATGGCATTCAAAATACCGACTGAATATTTTGATCCGATTTGATGAGTAGGCCCACATGAAATTAATATTTTGAGAAATAAAGAAGACGTAAAGTAAATGGCAACTGTAATATAAAAGTCTTCTGTGTTCCTTTGTGCAGCATAAGGATAATTCCACTGTAATTATTATAAGGAATTATTAGAGAACTGTATAGAAATTAATTAAACTCTAGCAGATATAATATGTCTACCTACCTCAAACCTACAGATTATAGTCCCTCGGGTAGACTGTAAACAGACACTTCATTATTATAGAAATACCGATAACAACTATATATTCTACAGAGACATTAATAAAGTATTAGATAAACTAAAGAATCGACATGGCTTTAACATACATAATGTATTATAGCATTTAATCCAGCTTTGTTGCTTGGTCTTTAAGTAAATTCAATATTCGCGTTTTCGTTTAAAGCCTATGCTTATTAATATCGGAAAAGGACATAACAAAACTTATCATTTAGTTCTTAGACATCAGGCTTATACGTTCCGCATGGCTTAATGAACGCGTGCCCCCGTCTATTTCTCAACAAAATGGTTTGAATGATAATCTTATAGTCATTATTCTGATTACCATTACCATCCGTATGGCCAGCTCATATTACAGGACAAAGATAGAAATAAAGGTATTGCTTCTCAATGGCTAACATCTCTTATTTCATCGAGCTTTAACGGGAATCTGGCTGTGAAATATGAACTTTTAATAGTATATTCAGATCTTGATTTAGTTTGAGAAATGGCCTATATAATGTTTTGATTAAAGATCACAATCTTATTGAAATTAGAAATATCTGTTTATATGAGCTCTATATTAATAACCGATCTTATATGAGATGTAATTATGTATATTTCATCAAGCTGATGGGATGAACAACCCATCTATTGTCAAACCATTTTATTATATATCTGCTTTAGTTTGCCATCTTTCGAATTTTTGAGTGAATTCTGCAGGGAAATCAAGATATAACGTGTATTATTGAAGTACAAAACTTAATTATAAAGCATTTATTAACAATATGCATTTGTATATATGGATATATTATAATCCAGTATAAAAGCAATTATCTAAACGAATATACATTATCATAGAGTCCAGTATAAAAGTCATCTAAACGAATATACATTATCACAGAATCCAGTATAAAAACAATCCTCTAAACGAATATATATTACCATAGAATCCTATATAATTATAAAACAATTCTCTAAACGAATATATATTACCATAGAATCAAAAATAAGACCAATCATCTAATCATCTAATACTACTGAGAACGGGCCGCTTTGTTGCGTTCTACATATTGAGGGAATCTCGTGTACGAAGATTCTACTACAATAGGTATAGGTTCAGGGGCGGATCCAGGAATTTTTGCAGGAGGGGGTTTGCCAGGTTCCTGAGAAAATGTATCTCCCTCCCCCCCCCCCACCTCGGCTTGAAATTTTTTGAGAAATAAATGGTCTCTATTGTCATTTTTGGCGTATATACATACACATTGAGCTTTTTAAACAGAGAAATCCAACATCCTGTTTGGCGTCAATTTTTATTATGAATTAATACGATGACATTGTAATTCAATTTAATTATTGATGCAAAGCATTAATTTTGATATAACATATATCATTATCTCGCGCTTTGAGTGCCCATCCTGTCGCACCATCTGACGATAAAGGATAAAGCACAATTATGACACTTTTCTCACACTTTATGTAGCTGACCCCCCCAAATCCCCCCTCTGGATCCGCCCCTGAGGTTTGGGGGTGGTTGCTTACTCGCTTATCTGTTTCATTCTCAATTATCCTAAAAGTAAATTAGTCTCTATATATCAGTAAAAACAAATACAAATATTAATAAATGAATAATAAATTAATTAGATGTCTATTTCTATATGCGTTATTGTAAACATTACATGTACACGCATTATCACATGCAATATTTAAAGAAATGAAATTATAAAATGAGAACCATAAAATGTGTACATAAAACTAAATATACATATCTTACGTAAAAGCGTCATTCCATGTCAAGTATATATGTTATAGTACATGGACTTACGCTAACAAATCCAAAATTATACCTTTCTAGGTCGAACATTCGCTGAGATATAGTCATTTGGAGAGGTTGGATGGCCGAATGTTTAGCTGTATCATAAGACCTGCCATTGAGTCAACTGGCGTGGTTTCAATTCCCCGGTTGTACGTGACAAGGAGTAGGGTCGATTGTCCAACCTCGTGGGTTTTCCCCAGGTCCCCCGGTTTCCTCCCACTGCTATAGACCCCTACGCGCAAGCGAATTATTGAAATAAAAATTAAACCATATGTTAGTCCCGAAATGCCCTAGTTTGTGTCGAGTGGGCGTTAAACCCCATTTCTCTCTATATATAGCCATTTGAAATAAGGGTACTGAAACGGATAATAAATTCAGTCATTTTTTCAGGTTTTCGGGTGCTTTAAACTCACATTTCTAATAAGAGTAGAACTATCTAACTTTGTAATCAAGGCAACTTTTGGTGTAGATTATAATTTTAGCATCACACACAATGTGCGATTCACACAGTTCGTGATACCAGGTGGCAAAATGTGAAACATAAACTATTCACTTTTTTTCCCAGGATTTCCACAGCCACTGACAAAGTCACTATTGTATACACAACCTCCAAAATTGGCATAGATAATGTCAGTTTGTCTTTTATCAATTTACAAAAGATTCTGAGTCGATGGGATATATACTTTTCCAAATATTCAGTCTCGATATTCAATGCACACTGGAAACGTACAAAATATACCCATTTTCACTTTCAATTTTGGCCATGTGGGACAGAGGTTAAAATTCTGAAAAAGTTTGATAGTGAAACTTCAATTACCCTACTATAACATACACTAAAGTCCATCCTGTGTATTTGATGGCTTATATTTTTAATTGGCACTTGAAATCTGTAGTGATAAGTTTTAATGGCTATTATCAATATTGTTGACTTTTCACGTTGATTTTAAAATTACGTCTAAAAATGACCTATACCCCTCAAATGTATCTATACTTGCAAAGAGATACACTGTCAAAAGTGAAAATGGACATTTTTGTCATAATAATGAGTAATTGCTCCACCAATCGTCAGACATTCAGCAATTTGTCGTGGCATGCCTCCAATCACGATTTTGGGCGATCTGTTCCACTCCTCTTGCAGTGCCGCAGCCAATTCTTCCAGTGTTGTCGGTTGACGTTGACGTCGACGAACACGTCTCTCGATCAAATTAAACGTAACACACTAAAGCAAAGATACGCTATACAGTACATCTTATGCAAGAACCGATAAGGAAACAAACAGGGATAGAATAAACTAGCAAGCGGCAGTTTTCATCCACCCTTCCTTTTAGTGTCAAATTTGACAATGAACCCCTCCCACGTGTATGGCGCTGTTGCGTGTCGCACATGCAGCTCAGTGGTTCTGTTGGGGCGATGAGTTCTTCATCTGTGAACATACTCTCAAAGCATGTCAAGTGCCCATGACTATTTATCATATCACAACCTGCATAATAGGTATTTGCATTTCAATATCCCCAACTTTTTTTGAAGAGTATATATAGAGTAAATGTTTGCGTAGATTACGAATATGCAATCATTTTGGATCTACATTGTATTGTTTTTATTTGGCCTCCCAAATGCGAAAAATAAATGGTTATTTCGTTTTACAAATTGAAATATTGGGCTTTGACAATCGGATTAAAATTACTCATGAAAGACTTGGGCCCCTTATATTTGTCATTTTAGGGCAACTTACAAATTAGGATAAGAATACAAACTCATTTTGGCTACAGGAAGTATCGTTTCAATTTAATTTTGCTTTCAAAAACAGGGGGAATCTTTGTTACACTATCACTGAACACCTGAAAACTACAGGCCGTAATTCTTAACGTATGGTCTTGAAACTTTGCATACTTATTCCTTACACCCTAAGGATATTTGTTATTGTTTTTTGTGCATGCGCAATCTGGGTCAGAGACACACCCATTTTTCTTTGTGTGTCTGTGTGTTTTGCCTACAGGCCGCAATTCTTAATGGGTTGTCTTGAAAGCTATTCATATATATTCCTTATATCCAAAGGATGACTGTTATTATTTTTGGTGCATGCCAGACCCCCAGGGGCACAGCAACACCAGCTTTTCGTGTTATCGTCCACAGGCTGCAATTCAGAGATTTTAGTGCATGCCTCACCCCTGTGACGTTCCAGGATGATCCATTCAGAATTGCGGCCCCTAGGCGATAAACATAAAAAATGGGCGTTGCTGTGCCCCTGGGGGTCGGGCATGCACCAAAAATAATAGCGGCCATCCTAAAAGTATAAGAAATAAGTATGAAAAGTTTTCAAGATGATCAAAACACAAAGACACACAAACAAAAAATAGGCGTGGCTCTGAAACTGGGGGTTGGTCATGCACAAAAAACAAAAGCGATCATTCTTGGGGTATAAGGAATAAGTATTCACAACTTCAAGACAATCCATCAAGAATTGTGGCTTGTAGACGACAAACTGACACATACAAGAATTGAGCTTGGATTTCTGCCCCTGGGGGTCGGGCACGCACCAAATACAATAGGAAACATCCTTAGGATATAAGGAAAAATTAGTATACATAGTTTCAAGGCCAGGCGTTAAGAATTGCGGCCTCTAGTTTTGAGGCGTTTACCCAGCTAACAAAATTTAGTTTTCCGAACGTTTTCAAAACATTATTTTTTCGTTATTTAACGTTCGTTGTGAATGTTTGGGGCACGTGACCCAGGAAAGTTTTGTTGTCGTAACGTAAACGTTTTTACAAACGTTACAGGATACCTTTACTGAACATTAATGTTAACGTATTGAAAACGTTAACGTTAACGCTTTGAAAACATTAGTTATTATGGTTATTTCACGTCAGTTCATCTGACGTAAGCCAGGAAAGTTTTGTTGTCGTAAGGCCAACGTTTTTTACAAACGTAACGGGATAAGTTAACTGAACATTAATGTTAACGTTTTGAAAACATTAGTTATTCTGTTATTTCACGTTCGTTGTGAATGTTTGGGCACCTGACCCAGTAAAGTTTTGTTGTCGTAACGTAAACGTTTTTACAAACGTTACAGGATACCTTTACTGAACATTAATGTTAACGTATTGAAAACGTTAACGTTAACGTTTTGAAAACATTAGTTATTATGGTTATTTCACGTTAGTTTTGAATGTTCATCTGACGTAAGCCAGGAAAGTTTTGTTGTCGTAAAGCCAACGTTTTTTACAAACGTAACAGGAAAAGTTAACTGAACATTAATGTTAACGTTTTGAAAACATTAGTTATTATGGTTATTTCACGTTAGTTTTGAATGTTCATCTGACGTAAGCCAGGAAAGTTTTGTTGTCGTCAGCTCGACGTTATTTACAAATGTTACAGGATACGTTAAGCAAACTTTACTTTTAACGTTCGTAGCACGAATTCAAGTAGTCTTCTGTCTATTCAAAATCGTTACTAGAAAATGTTCCTGAAACGTTCCCGGAACACAAAGGTTCGCTTGACGTGAACCAGGAAAGTTTTTTTGTCGTTCTCCCAACTTTCTAAAAGAACGTTATAAAATATACTCGTGGTACGGGTTAAAAATGTTTTCATAAAATGATCCCAGGACATTATCTAAACCTTTATTTCGGTTCGCTTTATGTTATGGGGAAGGTACCGGTAACGTCTACAGCATGTATTACACTTCACCTCTTTAACGTTCCGGATAACGTCAAGCATGTGTTAAATTCTCCTAACCTAAACGTTACAGATAACCTCTGGAGAACGTGTTAAATCCATCCCTTGTAAGGTTTCAGATAACGTCTATAGCATGTGTTTTATTTCCCTCCTTGAACGTTACAGATAACATCTAGTGCAGGTGTTAAAATCCTCTCGGTTAACGTCCCCTATAACGTCTAAAGCATGTGTTAATTTCTAACCGCAATACGTTACATATAACGTCTACAGCATTTGTGAAATTCCTCTCGGTAAACGTTCCCGTTAACGTCTACAGCATGCGTGAAATCCCCCTCCATAAACGTTCTCGATAACGTCTATAGCATGCGTTAAATACCCCCCCCCCCTCCAACATTACCGATAACGTCACTAGCACGTCTTTAATCCCAACCCTAAAACGTTACCGATAACGTATATAGCAGGTGTTCAATTCTCCCCCTGAAACGTTCTCTATAACGTCAATAGCATATGCTAAATCCGCACCCTAATACGTTACCGATAAAGTTTATAGCAGGTTTTCAATTCTCCCCCTGAAACGTTCTCTATAACGTCTATAGCATGCATTAAATTATTCCCCCTAAACGTTACAGATAACGTGTAACCCGAGTATAACCTGTAATATCATTTCTTCAACGTCAACTTAATTCTATCATCAAAAATATGAATATTAACCAGAATTTTTTTTAAAATAAATTTAATAAGTAAAAAAAATAAATTAAAAAGTATAGGCCTAAATCAATATCACAGAAATCATACATCAATGTCACATAAACATTTAATAATCCTACAGTAATCAGAATCACAGAATCAGTATATAATCATATAGTAACACAGAATCAGTATATTATCATACAGTATCAGTGCATCACAGCATGATTGTATACTCCTACAGTATCACAGACTCAGCATACATGTATAATCATGCAGTATCAGTATTATAATCATATAGTATCAGTATTATAATCACATAGTATCAGTCTCACAGAATCAGTATATTATCATAAAGTATCACAGAATCAGTATATTATCATACAGTATCAGTGCATCACAGCATCATTGTATACTCCTACAGTATCACAGACTTAGCATACATGTATAATCATGCATAATCAGTATTATAATCATGCAGTATCAGTATTATAATCACATAGTATCACAGTCTCACAGAATCAATATATTATCATAAAGTATCACAGAATCAGTACATTATCATACAGTATCAGTATACAATCATAAAGTATCACAGAATCAATATATTATCATACAGTATCACAGTATCGGTATATAATCACAAAGTTTCGCAGAATCAATAAATTATCATACAAAATCACAGTATCAGTATATAATTACAAAGTTTCACAGAATCAGTATATTATCATAGTATCTCTCTAATCACTATCTTATCATACAGTACCACAGTATAAGTGTATTATCATATTTTATCACAAAATTTTATCATACTCATACAGTATCACAGACATTGGAATCACAGAATCAGTATATAATCAATTAGTATTACAGAATCAGTACATATAATCATCATATAGTATCATAGAACCAGTATATAATCATCATATAGTACCACAGAACCAGTATATAATCATGCAGTATCAAAGTAATCAGAATCACAAAATCTGTATACAATCATATATCACAGTATCAGAACTATTCAGAAGCACAAAATCAGTATATATTGTCATACATTATCACAGAATCAGTTTACATATTGTCATACAGTATCACAGAATCAGCATATAATCATGCAGTATCAAAGAATCAGTATATAATTATGACTCATCACTGTCATTTGTATCTTGTAAGGTAACTCTTCTGTAATTATAAAACAAGTCAAAATGAGCCAAGTTAGCTTTGGCATGAAATGTCTATACAAATATCCAGTAAACTAATGAGTGGATGACAATACATAATATGGTTGTGCTTATTGTGTCCAAAATATAACCGTCTTCATTTGCCCAATTCGGAGCAGAACAGTAGGACATTAAACCCCATAACATTTCATGTCATTTCCAAAATACCAATCAACCCCCGAAATATCATATCAAAACTATTCCAATATGTTTACAACCAGTGTCTTAACTGGCACTGCTTTGAAAAAAGTATTTGTAAGAAATGCAAGTATAGACAGCAGTGGGCAAATTTTGAAATCTATATTTATAATAATAATTTTTGAAATATTTATACTTTAAAAATAAAACTTTGCATTATATTGTAAATTCAACAGGTAGACATCATTTAATCACAATTTTCCCAAAATATTGCTAATCAAATTCAACAGGGAGACATCATTTAATCACAATTTCCCAAAATATTGCTAATCAAAACCGGAAATTGCTAATCAATTGCCTAAATTTACCTCATTTGATCGGCAGTTCTGCAAATCATGTTCGAAAAAATATTGAGAACCATGGCCGCAATAACATTTGAATATGTGTAATGATTCCTAATAAATGCTTTGGATACTTCTCAGCTAAGATTTTCGCAAGTCTGTTTAGATCTCCTCATCGTAGATAAGACAAATCTTTGGACTAGAGTCACACTTAAGTTTTGGACTTGAAGTTTCACAAATATTGGAATTTTACAGACTGATGGATTGACTTTTATGGCAACAATATTCTCTCAAATTGAAAATATGAAAAAGTTGATTACCTGAGCATATTTGAGGGTATCTCCAATGAAATCATTGATCTCTTTAATAGTACTGTTTACATGTAATTTTCTACAGGCTTCTGAAATCAAATTTAAGATTAGTTAAAACATGTGTTAGTGTTTTAGGGTGCATGATAAATATACACTTAATCAGATTATGATTTTGTTGACAATCAATAGGCCAATAACCTAAAACGCGATTTTTCGCACAATCAGGGGCTATAATCCCAGAAGTCACAATCCGATATGCACTAGGAACCAAGATTATTGGTATAGAAACATACAAAGATTTATCAAAATCTATTTGTGTACAAGGAGCAACCATTTTGTCGGGCAGTTTCGGTTGTTTTTTTTCACGAAATTGTGACCTACATGTAGAGGCACCCCAAGCTAAAAACATGATTTATTTTGTACAATCAGGGGACGGGTCATAACCAAATGGAACCAATATTTTGGGGTTATACACCTACATTTCATGTTTTATCAAAATCGGATAAAAAAAATACTTTTACACAATTTGCATACACAGAGACAGTGTAGTAAGTATATCAGTCCGATTTTCAAGAAATTTGAATGGAACTACCATTAGAATGTGAAGGTGATATATACTGAGCGCCATGGAAAACGCATCACTTAGTTTTTCGTATAACAAAATGATCTTGTAAACATATCTTATTTATTTTGCTTCTTATTGTGAACAATATTCAAATGGGAACACATCAATAACAACACATTTGTACACTTATGGATGTTTAATCTGTAATCAAGGGTACAAAGTCAGAGGGGTCAAAACCAAAAGTATAACACAGATGTCAGTAGCGCGTGTGTCCTCCACGGGCTCTTACGCACTCTGTGCAGCGACGTCGCATGGAATTAACCAATGTTTGAAAGAAGGCCTGGGGCAAATTGTTCCATTCTTGGACAAGAGCAGCTTCTAAAGCATCCAATCTCATCCCAGACATGTTCTATCGGTGCCATGTCCGGATAAAGATGAAAGCGACTCTCATCACTGAAGAGCACACTTTGCCAGTCTACTCTTCTCCATGTCTGGTGTCCTTGAGCCCATATCAAACGCCGCTGACGGTGATGATCCCTGAGGATAGCTCCAACAAAAGGTCGTCGTGCACGGAGTCCTACTTCTCTTAGACGACGTCTTACGGTGTTGGCACTTACTGGTCCTTGTCTTCCGACGACTGCTGCACCTGTTAGAGTAGCTTGGCGGAATCTCTCACGCAGATGAGTGACCCAGATGTAGCGGTCTTGAGCCTGGGTTGTAACGCGTTGTGGACCAGGACGTTGACGGTCACGTGTTGATCCAGTAACTCGAACACGTTCCACCAACCCTACAATAGTGGACTGATGACAATTGAAGTGTCTGGCAATTTCATTAAGTCTCGGCATCTCTAGCTCGATTCCTTCACACGTCCAACAACAAATTACGACAGATTGACGTTTCACGGTTCATGTACTGCACATTAAGTTGAAAACATGCTTTTAAAGGGCTCACACACAATGCTGCACGTGCATATTGGGTTTTTCATGTGCATCTCGTGCAATTTTTTTTTTGCCCACGGGCCGATATTTTTTGCGTTTGGGAGCATTGTGTGAAACAATAGTCCATAGTATTGCATAATATTATACATACAAAACCACCTAGTAATAAAATATTTGGGGAAAAAAAGTGATGCGTTTTCCATGGCGCTCAGTATATATTTAAATGTTTTTTTAAAATTGAATACAAAGGTGATTTTTCGAACAATCAGGAAGATGCAATACGATATGCGCAAGCAAGGAACCAAGATGTTTGGGTTATGCAGGACAGGACTTGACGAATAACTGATTAAAAATTACACAGTGAATGTAAATCAGTTTATATACTATTCAAAAAAAGTAGGGGATATTTGATTTTGGGGGCATAATACTAAAATATGCAAATGACTACGAAAAAGGTCACTATAGAACCTAACAGAAGAAACATTTCCAGTTACATGTGACGCCCAAACGCACCAATAGCTACCGCATGGAATGCAGGTGATGCTTGGGATCATCATGGGGGTCCAACCCAAGATTTGCACGACTCTGACTTTGAATGTTACAGTCATTGTGGCATTGAATTCCAGGGTGGAAACATCAGTTTAATTGTTTTAGTGACCAGAAAACAAATTTTGATATGCGTCGGCTTACCCAAAATGAAAGGTTACGTGCCCTTGGCATGCTACAGATCGGCACAACACAGGCGGTTGTGGCGCGGACGATGAATGTTTCTCAGTCTGTCATAAGCAGGCTATGGTCCAGATACCGTGATACACAATCTGTACAGGACAGACCATGCTCCGGTCGACCAAGGGCGACAACTCAAGCCCAGGATCGATTTATCCGTACCTTGGCCTTGAGAAATCATGTCATCACAGCAAATCAGATCAGCGCTCGTCTTCAAACAGACACTGGTGTGAGAGTGAGTGGCCAGACGATTCGGAATCGACTGCATAGGGGTCACCTTCGCGCCCGACGTCCTCGCGTGATCCCTTGTTTGAGAGATCATCACATTCAGGCAAGACGTCGTTGGTGTAGGGATCGTCAACACTGGGATAATCGACGCTGGAGCAATGTGATGTTTTCAGATGAGTCAAGGTTCACTGTTGATTTTTTGGACAGACGTAGGAGGGTGTGGCGTCGTCGAAACGAGCGCTTCCAAGACGTTAACGTCATCAGACATGATCGATTTGGGGGTGGTTCTATTATGGTGTGGGGAGGCATCACTCTTGCTGGAAGAACGGCTTTACATGTTGTTGCAGGGCGTGTTACAGGCCAGTACTACCGGGACAACATCTTGGCAGTCCATGTTGTGCCGTACGCACGACGTCATGGCCGCCGTTTCATCTTCCAGGATGACAACGCAAGATGTCACAGGGCCAGGATCGTTACAGGTTACCTCCAACAACAGAACATCACCACATTACCTTGGCCAGCACTGAGTCCCGACCTCTCCCCCATCGAGCATGTCTGGGACATGCTTGGACAGAGGTTACGTCAACGTCAACAACGTCCTGCCAATGTCCAAGAACTTGCTGCTGCGTTGCAACAGGAATGGGACAATCTGGACCAAAATGACCTTAGACGTCTCATTAGGAGTATGCCACGTCGGATCAATGCTTGTTTGGCAAACAGAGGAGGATTTACCCGTTACTGACTTGGTTGTGATGCTGTGGTAACTTTGCTGTTTGACCCCGGGTATCATTTTACCCTTATAATGGTCAGTCTGTGCCTTACTTAGTCTAACGATCATTTGGAATAAATCGATGAATGTGAACTTCATTCATTTTGTCATTTGTTTCTTCGTCAGTTTCATTAGGTGACTTTAATAACACTTAAAAATCAAATATCCCCTACTTTTTTTGAATAGTATATTATATACGTCCATATTACATTTACATGTGCTTTTTGAATCAATTTCAACCATTTTAAGGTTTCAAAACACAGATTTACCCCCTTTAAAACTTGTTTATTGTTGGGGGTTTTTCCATTTTAATTAAGTTAATTTTTGCACGAGTGAAATTCTGACCGAACAGCGACGCCACAGTCTTCTCTTATATATAACTCTAACAGAAGTTCTTTTACATGCACGCCAATGTGCACACGGGACATCTGTCCTACACTACTGACAATACGAAACAACGCCAGAGGAACTTTTTTTGGTCAACACCAGGAAAGAACCCGAAACCTCCAGAATGGAAAGCCAGCGTCTTATTAGCTGAGCCACCGCGGATTTTGAAATCCCATATAATATAAACATACATTTCAAGTTTCATTTTATCAGACAGCTTTGGTTTGATTTTCACAAAATTCAAACTCAACTGTAATTGGGTGTAAGGGTGATATGTTTAAACAATTTATGAAGTAGGTCAAAAATTGTGATCTCTAGAGGTACCACAAGCTAAAAATGGTAATATGTTTGAACGATATTTGAAGTCCTATTAAATTGTGACCTTTACAGTGACCAAATGCTAAAAACAAGATTTTCCATTCCTCCAGGGGTAAATATCCAGGTAATCCACACTGCCTTGCTTAATAATCGCAAGGAACCAAGATCTTTTCGTTATAAACATAAATAATTTCGCAAGGAACCAAGATCTTTTCGTTATAAACATAAATAATTTCCAGTATCCTCAAAATAGGATAGAAATTGTGATTCGTTTAATAAGGGGCCATTATTCGGATTCCACAAGTTATGGACCGATAATACCAATATTAGACCAAGGTTGCATACTTACCTCAATGCAACGGCGACAAAAAATGGCCCCAGAGCGAGTCAATATCGCCAGATATCGTGCTGTGGTCTCCATGGATGCCAATGAATGCTGAGTCACAACGTCTGTTTTGAGCGATTTTACCTGGAGAGCTGTGATACCACAGTGGGGAAGCGAATGTCGTGAGACAAATGTGCGAACATCTCCATGAACGTAGTACATGCACAAAATACCACAATAATACAGGATATATGTATATGATAACAATAGTTAATACCAAATAGTCATTTTTAACTGAAAACCGCTATGCTTCGAACTGTGTTAAAAAAGACCCTCAAAATACGATTTCCAAGCAAATGATGTCCTGTTAAACGCGAGTACCTGGGTTACAACTTCCAAACCTGCTCTAAAATTTTGAAGGGCATTTTTGACACATTTTTCATTAAGGGCGTTGAGCAGTCTAAAATGCACATTTTAAAGCTAGCACTGTAATTTTTGTTGATAAGATATGACATCTTTTGTTACATGGGTTGATAAACTACATATTAATCACCAAAACAATAACAAACTTGGCCCAAAAGTATGATTACAAGCCAACGGTGAGGCTGATGTCCCCCACCGAAATCCCAAAATAAATAGAGGATACATATTAATCAATCGCACATTTTTCAAAAGTATCAAGCAATCAAACTGATTATCAACTATACATTATATCAGACAGAATCAAAGTTATCTTGTCCCTAAGCATCGACCAATGAAATTGCTTAGCTTTGCTTAGCTTTGCTTAGCTTTAGCTTAAAATGTTAATCATTGAACTCAATCAAGACATTCACCTAATGAACATCTACGTCAAGTTAAAACATTGTACCTCAATTAAAAGCAGGGTTGTTATGTTCCAAAGTCTTGACCAATCAAATTGCTTATAAAATTCTCATCATCGAACTTAGTCAAGGTAATGATATGATGAATCTATACTCAGAGTTTCATCACTCTCACTTAATTATAACCAACGTTACCATGCCCCAAAGCATCAATTCAACCAATCAGATTGCTTATTTCTGCTTACCGTAAGCAGACAATGTTTATCACTGAACTCCATCAAGGCATTCACCTAATGAACGCCTAAACCAAGTTTGAACATTCTACCTCAATTAGAAGAAGAGTTATTGTGTTCCAAAGTCTCGACCAATCAAATGTTCATTCGAACTTAGTCAAGGTATTGATGTGATAAAACTATACACCAAGTTTCCTCACTCTCTCTTCATTAGAACTAAAGTTATCATGTCCCAAAGTATCAACCAATCAAATTGCTTTCTCTGCTTAACCTAAGCAGAAAATTCTCATCTTCAAACTCTATCACCCAATAAACATCTATGCCAATTTAGAAGATTCTAGCTAAATTAGAATGAGAGTTATTGTGTTTCAAAGTCTCGACCAATCAAATGGCTTATAATATCGCTTTGCTTACCCTGAGCAGAAAATGTTCAATATCGAACTTAGTAATAAAACTATGCACCAAATTTCATCACTCTCACTTAATTAGAATTAATGTTATCATGTCCCAAAGCATTAACCAATCAAAGTGCTTATCTCTGCTTACCCTAAGCAGAAAATGCTCATCTTGGAACTACATCAAGGCATTGACCTAATAAACACCCTTCGCCAAGTTTGAACATTCTAGCTCATTTAGAAGGAGAGTTATTGTTTTCCAAAAAGTGTGACGGACAGACAGACGAACACATTTTAATAGTCCCATGCTTTCTTTGGAAGGTGGGGGACAATAAAGAGGGTTGATGAGAACAAAAGTCAAATTTTCTCAGTTATACCTGCATGGATTTTCATTAAATTGGGTATGAACTATGAACAATGCTAATTGCAAGTCCCCCAAAAAATACTGGACAATTTTGGGCTATAGACTGCGGTTTGTCAGGTATTCATGGAATTGCCAAAAAACGATGAGTTTTCTAAAAATTTCTTGGAAATTCTGTTAGTACCATACATGCCAAATAGATTTAATGATAATCCCCCCATTATATGGAAAGTAGAGGTTATAAGCGACATTCCGACACCAAAAACGTAAAATATCAACGCAAAGTCTTTTAAAATCTGTGTTTATTATTTACCTTCAAACAATATTTTGTGATTTTCGGTCGATTCGTTGAATATACGTCCACAACAAGTTCTAAAATACAACAATTCGGACGTAAAAGTAAATATTTACTTCAGTGCACTACTCTGCCGCTCTAAAAATCATTTTATACATTCAAAAATGGTAATCTTCGATCATCAATATATGAAATTCGACCATGTTCCAGTCGCGATAGATGGTAGACCTGGATAATTGCGTTTTACAGCGAATTCCTTCTGATTTATTCAAGAACTGATCTAGGTCGGGGAAACCTTCTCGTTTGCTATAAATAATATGTTTCTTTCCGCTTGTAGCCTACCTCAATTATTACACAACAAACGGTTGGGCTGTTATTGTGTCCTCTGGGTTATTTTACACAAGGAACAAGTGTGCCAAGTCTTAATAAGTTTGTTGTTGAAAAGTTAGTGCTTATCGTAGACTACCCAACTGCTTTGTCGAGCAGTTTTGGTCTGATTTTCATGAAATTCGAACTCATCAGGATTAAAACGTTGGTTTTTTTTAAAACTGAATACAAATTGTGACGTCTTCGAGAGGGTCCACAATCTAAAAACATGATTTTCTTTAACAATCAGGGCCCGTAATCCAGGAAGTTGCATCTGATTTGCACAAACATTGAAAGGAACAAAGATCTTGCGGTTATAAAGATAAATTTCAAGCCTCAAGTTTCATCACAGCCAGATAAAAATTGTGACAGTCCACCAGCTAAAGTAAAAACGTGATTTTCAGTGCAATCAGTGGCCATAAACAATAAAGTGGTCCGACACATGCCAATTTCGAAAGGAACCGAGATCTTTGGAAAATTTCGGATAATATTGTGACCTGTCGAGCGCCCACAAACAAATTGTATACTGACTGGGCCAATGAAGACGGGCATACGCCATACAATGTGCTATGAGGGAAATTTTGCCCGGGCAGCGGCGATACGGCCTACTCTTATATCGAATTCCAACGGTCGAGCGATTTTTTACGTGCACACCAATGTGTACACAGGACTTCAAGTTTTCCGTCTCATCCGAATGACTAGACAGCTGTCGTTGCCAGGCCCTCCGTCCTGCATCACTAACAAGGGGAAACCACGCCGGAAAATCTGGATGAACTTTCTTGGCCAATGCAGGGATCGAACACCCGACCTCCAGGCTATTGAGCCAGCGTCTTTACCATGTGATCCCCCTGGACTGACGTACGGTCACATGAAAATGTGAAAAACTTCCAAAATGTGGGCATATCAAAAACAATAAGCTTATATTACCCAACATTGATATACATGTACACATGTAAATTATTGTGATACGAGTTGAAATAATAGTGGATTTGGTTACAAGTGGAACTTCACAAATTACTTGGAAATAAATTTGGAGGGGCCATTAGACACAATGAAATGAAATTTAACGTCCTACTGTTCTACTCCAAACTGGGCTAATGAAGACGGGCATATGCCATACAGTGTGCAATGAGGGAAATTTTGCCCAAGCAGCGGCCTACTCTTATATCGAATTCTAACTGTCAAGCGATCTTTTACGTGCACGCCAATGTGTACACGGGCCCTCGGTTTTTCGTACCATCTGAACGACTAGACTGCTGTCCATGTCAGGCCCTCCATCGTGCATCACTGACAAGGGGGAACCACAGTCATGAAAGATCTGGATGCACTTTCTCAGCCAATGCAGGGCTCGAACACCTGACCTCCAGGCCAGTGAGCCAGTGTCTTTCCCACTTAGCGCCATAAGACACAAAAACCGTTAAATAAATGTGGACCTATTATTTTAAATTAAAAATTACAATTTGGTATAAAGAACAGAGAGAGAGAAATGAGGTTTAATGTCCACTCAACACAAACTAGGTCATTTCGGGACTAACATATGGTTTTAATTTTATTTCAATAATTCGCTTGCGCATAGGGGTCTTTAGCAGTGGGAGGAAACCGGTGCACCCGGAGAAAACCCATGTGGTTGGACAGGCGATCCTACTCCTTGTCATGTACAACCGGATATTCAAAACCACGCCAGTCGACTCAATGACAGACTTTATGATACAGCGCGCGCGCATGCTAACCATTCAGCCATCCAACCCCCTCCCCGGGTATAAAGAACAGCAAATATTCATATAAATTACAGTTGGTAAATAAAATTGGTATTTTTGTCGTGAATGTGATTAATAATTAATGTCAATCTATCACCCCAGAGGGAAAGAGAGGAGAGAGAGAGAAGAAAGAAAGGGTTTAATATTCACTGACACAAACTAGGTCATTTCGGGACTAACATATGGTTCATTTTTATTTCAATAATTCGCTTACGCGTAGGGGCCTTTAGCAGTGGGAGGAAACCGGATCACTCCAAATAACAAAAAATGTCATATCTTCTTATCAACAAAAATTACAGTGCTAGCTTTAAAATGTGCATTTTAGACTTCTCAACACCCTTAATACTGGTGAAACGAGTCGTAAAACTAGTCCTCACCTCAGGCTATTTTTATGATGAGGCTTTCTGAGCCCTCCATCGGCGAAGTTAAAAGCTGTAGATCCTATACAGTCGTAAAAATAGTCCTGTGGCTATTGTTACGACCATCGATTTCTATTACTCCTCTGAATCAATGGATTTCAACTTCACTACACAGGCACTCTGATGATTACACTATGCTCCAATGTATGCCGGGGATCGTGTGGCTAAGTGGGTAAGACGCTGGCTCGCTAGCCGGGAGGTCGGGTGTTTGATCCCTGCATTGGCCGAGAAAGTTCATCCAGATTTTCTAGCGTGGTTTCCCCTTGTCATTTCCCCGTGGCGTGCACGTAAAAGATCACTTGGCAGTTGGAATTCGATATAAGACTAATAGTTATAAGAGTAGGCCATAGTGCCGCTGCCCGGGCAAAATTTCCCTCATAGCACACTCTATGGCGTACATGTATGTCCGTCTTCATTAGCCCAGTTTAGGAGCAGAACAGTAGGACGTTAAACCTCATTTCATTTCATTTCCAATGTATGCCCCCCCCCCCTCTCGAAAAAATCCTGGAAACGCAAGGGCCTGACAGACTATATAGGGTTAGGGTTAACCTAATTTGCCGATTGGGGGCTCTGAAAACATCGTCGTAAGAATAGCCTGCGGGTTATTTTTACGACTCGTCATAACAATAGCCACAGGTTTATAATACATGTATATAGATTTCAAACTATTACTAGACTAGTAGGCCTAGATAGCAAAACTTAATCTCTCAACCCTCCGTGTTTCGAGATAAGACATGAGCCCATTACCTATAACGTTGCAGCAGCGGGAGCGATTCATACCCGGCATTTTTAAACAAAATTGACAATAGTTTTAATCAAAACAACGATTGATTATTGTTATTTATAATATTTCTACAACACCCAACTATAACAATTAAGCATATAATCCTACCTGAAACGGGTACAAATCGTCGTTTTTAAAATCGAGATGTTAAGCCGTTACTAAGACCGCCATCTTTTTAAACGATACGCTGTCATCATGAAGGCGGGGCTAAATATAAGGCTTTTATAACAGTATTAACAGCCAATCAAAAGGACAATCGAAAGCACAGTAACTTTGAATGTATTTCCATGGCGGTGAGATGTCAGACAAAAACAACGCTTCACTAATTTAAACGCGAATATTTGGAGTTAGGCGACCGTTGTGCCACTACATAATTGGCCTCTGTAAGTTTAATTATAAATTAATCATAATATCATAAACTTATCTATTTTAAAGATGTTACATGCATTAATAAAGAAATTGAGTTTGCCACTTGGAACTAAAGGCATCCAATCGTAGCTAAAAACAAACACATCAGTATATCTCAACGTTTTTAGCTACGTTCTCGTAGCTATAGTAGGCCTAATACTCTATAATACTTAATCACTGTTTTCGGCTAGTAGTAGTAGTCCTTTCCTCCTAGTAGTAGTAGGAAATATTACTGACTTCTATTAGTCACGAAGTGTTACACAAAAGCCCACGTAAAAATAACAACATTGGCAATGACTTATGGTTTAACAATAAATAAATTGTACTCACCGTCTAATAAATTTCTTTTCGGCCGGTCTTCGAATTAGATATTGGTCAATTTTTTTCCACTTCGACAGTAAGTAACGCACTGTGACAAAGTCAAAAACACCGCCATTTATTTTTGAACTAGTCTCTATCACCCAGACAAATCCCGTACGTTGAAGACTATGGGGTTCTGGGTGACCGAGACTATTTTTGAACCGGAAACGACATCATTCGGTAGACTTCGTTTTTTTTCCAATACCGTATATGACCCAACCGTCACATTACTTGGCCTATAGGCCTAACATTAATTTTTACATTCCGGTGATCTTAATCTCTATACCCACAAAGAGCCCATTTGTGGATATAATTTAACGATGAACTCGATGACCTTGAACAATTTTTTTCTTTAACAAAGTTTGGTAAAAGAATTAAAAAACGTAAAATAATTTAGAGAGAAAATTGAATAATATTTGCTTTTTTAAAAAAAAAAAATAGATCATTTATTTGAGACCTTAAAAGATTGGATGTTTGGCCAAGTTCAAGGTCGTGGTTCAAAAGAACATTAAATTCCTTTCAAACCATCTGAACTGTCTCAAGGTCCTAGACCAAGGTCAAATAGGTGAAACTGGCTTTGAAATAAAACTTCTAAGGTCAATTTTCCATTCTCTGCATTGACCTATAAATAACCTTCCATAAATGATCTTGAACTTGGCTTTACGTCCCATATTTATTTAGCTATATCTGAAAACCCAAAGGCCCTTGTAGATCCATGTCCCAGATGTCAAGGAAAGGCCATGGAGTTGGTTTAGTAGATAATTGTCAGTGTTTCAACACACCAAAAAATAATAGCCACAGATGCAACACCGAGGTACAAAAGCCAAAGATACCCATTACAAATGGCCTTTAAAAATTATGCGTCAATCAAAGAGCAATCATTTTACGGCGCATCTATTCGGGCTACTTCGGTAAATTATGTCCGGAGAAGCCTACCCAGGGTATAAGAGTCCGACCTTATACCATAAACATCTCCTGGGGTGTGAAATCCCCCCCCCCCCCCTGCGGGCAAAGGAAGTTGACAAATATTGGTAGGGGCCTACACCAAATTTACTATCGGAGTAAGGTTGACTAGGGTTCTGTACTAAGTTTTAAAACAAATTTCATCTTTTGTCTTCCCCGCTGCCTATTTGAAGGATTGGCTTGGAATTGTTAGGGCCCTCTGGCCATGGACCCCATTCGGACACACAATGAATTTCAGATTAATACTCATTAGGGTTCCAAAGATATGGCGTCTGCACGAACATGAGTCAAAGTTAAATTTTGGACTAAAATAATTTAGCTTGAACATTTGCTTTTTGGGAAAAATCTTTAATTTGATAACTTACAACTTTAAGACTCCGGCTATCCCAACTAAATTGTCCACAGTGAACCAGAATATCGCCTTGTATTTTACCTCAGAGGTCAAAGTCATATCAAATTTGAAAATTGTTAAAACATGGAAAATAAAAATGGTAAAGTCAGGTAAATTGACCTTTAATGAGTTGAAGTCCATGTAATTGCCTACCGAGAAGTGATCTTGAAATTGAAAAAAGCTCTGAAAGTCATATCACGACAAGCCAATATCCAGATTAAGATGGGACTTTTGGCCAAGTTCAAACTCATGGGTCAAAAAGAACATTAAAGGACCATCAAATCTAAGATTTCTTTTTCAAGGTAAATGCTTTGGCTTTGACCTATTGTATATATAATGACCTTTCATAAATAACCTTGAAGTTGACCTTACCTCTCACATTTACTTACCTATATCTCACAACGGAAAGGCCTTGTAGAAACATGCCCCAGAGATCAAGGTCATAATGTCGGTTACGTAGAGAATTGTCAGTGTTTCAGCACATTAAAAACTGATGGCCACCCAAGGAACAATGACGTACAAAATACCAAGATTCCTATTAAAATGACCTTTAATGAATTTGGTCCAGCTAAAGAGCAGCCAATTTGAAAAAAAAGATGGCAGTCCGAATTAAGGCCATAGTCAGTTGATGTCTGAATATTTGGAACATTTACTGGTTAGATTTGGTTCTGTTATGTCGAAAATATGTTGTGCTTGTCTATGGCAGCCATTTTAGGTCGTAAACTTTTCGCAGTGACCCACACTTTGTCAATTTTCATCGACGTCAAAATTTAACTTTTGCAAAATGTTTGGACTTTTCATATGACTTCTGATGTAATAGATTTTTGTCGTACTTTGCCAAAATTTTATATAGGGAATAGTGTCGAGGTAGAATTTTCGAATTACCTCCGATGACCTTGAAAATATTTATTCTTAAAAAAAAAATTCGTGTACTGTTTGTAGTATTTCGAATTGAAGTCGCATTTCAGAATTGGTCAAAGAAGTATCAGATGGTTCATCCGGAGTTCAAATCTGAACGTTTTAAAAGTTTACAAATGTCACTGGATCGATATAAATTAATGTTTAGTAACGTTTCATAGTAGCAACGATGTAACTTCAAATAAAACATTAAACATTAAGATTTTTCGACTGTTTCGTTTAATTTAACGTTTTTAGATTATGAAAACGCGACGTTTAAAAAACTAAGATCCAATAGAATCAATATAAAGGCATGAATACATATATTAATAACGTCCAAAGAATTATATGTTAAAACGTTACATACTTTATTTTATAAGAAATAGTTTACTAATGTGTACAGAAGGTCTGGTTAGGCTTAGGAAATAACTTTGTATCAGATGGTTCATTTGATGTTCTTGAAATAGCTTATTTGAACGTTAGTAAAGTAAACGTCAATAGATCAATACCAATTAATGTTTTGTAACTTCTCACAGTTTCGACGACGAAAGGTCAAATAAAACGTGCTTGAAACAGTAATCGTAAGTCTAAATGCAGTTCTTGTCAGTAAAATATTTAAAAAAACATCTAAATATAAAACGTTTTACTAACATTTTTGGACGGTTATTTTTGTTCGTTTATTTTAAACGTTTATTCTATTAGGAACATTGAACGTCTTTAAAAACTAAAATCCAATATAATCAATATAACGTCGCGAACAAATATATTTATAATGTTCAAAGAGCCATAAGTTAAAACGGTACAAATATACACTAGAGTAATCTGAACGTTTCTAAAGTAAACGTCACTAGAGGGGTATTAATTAATGTTTAGTAACGTCTCGCATTAATCTAAAGTCTTTATGCAACGATTGTCTAACGAAACATCAAAAAAGCACTGGAGTGTTATTTTTGTTCATTTAATTTAAACTTTTTAGAAGAGGAACACGGAACGTTTAAAAGTAAGTATAAAATCTAATATCAATATTACGTCTAGGAAATTACCTTTTATCAGATGACCCATCCAAAGTTCTTTAGAACATCAAATCTTAACGTTTTAAAAGTAAACGTCACTAGATACACATTAATTAATGTTTAGTAACGTTTTACAGTATCAACGATGTAACGTCAAAGAGAACGTGATTCAAAGTAAAGGCACATATCTAGAAAAACATTCAGAAAAATATTTTTCCATTAAGATGTAACACGAAAATACAACGTTTTCAGTCTGACTTTCATTGTTCGTTTAATTAAAATATTTTAGATAAATAAAACGGAATATTTAAAAAATACTAAAATCAATATAACGTCTTTAATAAATAATTTAATAACGTCCAAGGAATTATAAGTTAAACCGTTACATAAGCCACGCCACGTTAGAAGAAAATAGTTTACTAACGTTTACAAGCTAACCATGCTTAGGAAATAACGTTCTATCAGATTATTCGACGTTCTTGGAACAACTAATCTGAATGTTGCAAAAGTTAACGTTACTAGAACGATATTAATTACCGTTTAGTAACGTCTCACAGTCTCAACGATCTAACATCTAATAAAACGCGTTTGAAACATTATTCTAAACTTTAAATGCAAATTGCGGGGGGGGGGGGATTTTTATTTGTTTAGTTAAACAGTTTTAGATTAGGAAAACGGAACGTTTTAAAAACTAAGATCCAATATAATTATTATAATTCGGAAATAATTCGGGATTATAAGTTAAATTTTATTTACATTAGAAGAAACTAGTTTACTAACGTTTACAGACTGTCCGAACAGACTTAGGAAATAGGGCCGTATCCGATGCTTCCTTTGACGTACTTGGCATAACTAATCTGAACATTTCTAATGTAAACGTTCATAGAATAAATTTAATTAATGTAAAGTAACGCCCCACAGTATAACCGATGTAACGCCAAATAAAACGAGTCTGAAAGATAAATTTAATGTTTCAATGAAACGTTTGTCAATGAAACATTGCAAAAACATCTAAAATCACGTTAGGTCATTGTTAAATTACAGGAGACAGATGTTAAATAAAAATAGAACGTTTTACGAACTTTATTGGAGATTATTTTTTTGTTTTAATTTAAACATTTTTAGATTAGGAAAACAGAACACTTTGAAAACTCGAATCCAATACAATCAATATAACGTTACAAACAAATATATTAATAACGTTCAAAGAATCATAAGTTAAAATGCTACAAAAGTTATGTTAGAAAAACATACATTAGTTTATTGACACGTTAACAGGTTGTTTGACCAGTCTTGTGAAATAACCTTGAATCAGATGGTTCATTTGACGTTCTTGGAACAATTAACCTGGATGTTTCTAAAGTAAACGTCAATAGAACGATACTAATTAATGTTAAGTAACTTCTCACAGTATCAACGATGTGGCGGCAAAAAACCGGGATTTAAATATTAATCTAATGTATTAATACAACGTCTGTCAATGAACATTAACAAACATCCAAAATAACACCAGGTCAACGATGTGACGGCAACCCCCCCCCCCCCCCCCAAAAAAAAAAAAACCCGGGATTTAAACATTAATCTAATGTATTAATACAACGTCTGTCAATGAACATTAACAAACATCCAAAATAACACCAGGTCATTGGTAAATTACAGGAAAACTATGTAAAATGGAAATATAACGTTTTTACGAACTTTATTGAGGGGTTATTTTTATCGTTTAATTTCAACGTATTTCGATTAGGAAACAGAACGTTTTAAAAACCAAAATCCAATATAACAAATAGTACGTTACAAACAAATATATTAATAAAGTTCAAACAATCATAAGTTAAAACGCTACAAAAGTTACGTTAGAATAACGTGGTTTACTAACCTTTACAGGTTGTTTGGTCAGGCTTGGGAAATAACGTTGAATCAGGTGTTTCAGTTGATGTTCTTGGAACAACTAATCTGAACGTTTCTAAAGTAAAAGTCACTATAACGATATTAATTAATGTTTTGCAACGTTTCACAGTATGAAGGATATAAAGTCGTAATAAAACGGGGTTGGAATATTAATCTAATGTTTTAATGCAACGTTTGCTAATGATGTAAGATCTAAAAAAGAAGTAAAATGGAAAACGTTTTGCGAATTTTATTGTAAAGTTGTTCTTATTTTCGTTTAATTTCAACGTTTTTAGATTAGGAAAAGAGAACGTTTTAAAAACTAAAATCCAATAATCAATATAACGTCACAAACAAATATATTAATAACGTTAAAAGAACTATAAGCTAAAAAGCTACGAAAGTTACGTTAAACGAACATAATTTACTGACTGTTTAGTAACGTTTCACAGTATCAACGATTTAACGTCATAAAACACGGGGTCGAAATGCAACGTTTGCTAATGATGTAAGATGTAAAGAATATGTAAAATAGAAATACAACGTTTTACGAACTTTATTAGAAGGTTTATTTTTCGTTTAATTTTAACGTTTTAGATTAGGAAAACAGAACGTTTTAAAAACTGAATCAATATAACGTCACAAACAAATATATTACTAACGTTAAAACATAAGTTAAAACGCTACAATAGTTACGTTAGAAGAACATAACTTACTGACGTTTACAGGTTGTCAGACCAGGCTTGTGAAATAACGTTGATTCAGGTGGTTCAGTTGACGTTTTTGGAACAACTAATCTGAATGTTTCTTAAGTAAACGTCACTAGAACGATATTAATTAATGTTTAGTAACGTTTCACAGTATCAACAATATAACGTCATAAAAACGGGGTTGAAACATTAATCTAATGTTTTAATGCAACATTTACTAATGATGTAATATGTAAATAGAAATACACAATCAACAATATAACGTCATAAAAAACGGGGTTGAAACATTAATCTCATGTTTTAATGCAACATTTACTAATGATGTAAGATGTAAAGAATATGTAAAATAGAAATACAATGTTTTACGAACTTTATTGGAAGGGTTTATTCGTCGTTTAATTTTAACGTTTTTAGATTAGGGAAACAGAACGTTTTAAAAACTGAAATCAATATAACGTCACAAACAAATATATTACTAACTATAAAAAAATCATCAGTTAAACGCTACAATAGTTACGTTAGAAGAACATAATTTACTGACGTTTACAGGTTGTCAGACCAGGCTTGGGAAATAACGTTGATTCAGGTGGTTCAGTTGACGTTCTTGGAACAACTAATCTGAACGTTTCTTAAGTAAACGTAACTAGAACGATATTAATTAATGTTTAGTAACGTTTCACAGTATCAACGATATAACGTCATAAAAAACGGGGTTGAAACATTAATCTAATGTTTTAATCCAACATTTACTAATGATGTAAGATGTAAAGAATATGTAAAATAGAAATACAACGTTTTACGAACTTTATTGGAAGGGTTTATTTGTCGTTTAATTTTAACGTTTTTAGATTAGGAAAACAGAACGTTTTAAAAACTGAAATCAATATAACGTCACAAAAAATATATATTACTAACGTTAAAAAAATCATAAGTTAAAACGCTACAATAGTTACGTTAGAAGAACATAATTTACTGACGTCAGACCAGGCTTGGGAAATAACGTTGATTCAGGTGGTTCAGTTGACGTTCTTGGAACAACTAATCTGAACGTTTCTTAAGTAAACGTCACTAGAACGATATTAATTAATGTTTAGTAACGTCTCACAGTATCAGCGTTATAACGTCATAAAAAAACGGAGTTGAAACATTAATCTAATGTTTTAATGCAATGTTTGCCGATTAAACATTATAAAAACATTCAAAATAACGTTCGGTCATTGTTGAATGAAAGTAAAATTAAAACGTCAAAAGATAACATTCTGGCGATCTTTCTGGAACGTTTATAAAAAGTACAGTCTATCTCTGAACCATTTTCGAACGTTTGGAGAACTTGCTTAAACAAACATTCTGAACGCAACCATATTAGAACCAATTACGAATGTTACCAAAACGTTTTGTGTTTGCTGGGTAGTGATCGTGAAACTAGCAATCAAAACAAGTCTTCACCTGTTTTTAAAGCAAAACTAAATTGAAACGATACTCTCTGGATCCCAAAAGAGTCTTTATTGTTATTCTATGTTAAGAGTTTATCTAAAATGACAAATATGAGGGGTCTAAGTCTTTCAGAAATAATTTAAATCTGATCATCAAAACCCATTATTCCAATTCGTGAAGCGTATTAACCATTTTGTGCTCATTTTGGACGCAACATAAAATTAGAACAATACAATGTACATTCAAAATGATTACATATTTGTAATCTACGCAAAAAGTCACTCTAAATAGACACGTTTGAGGAGTATAGGTCATTTAGAAGATATTTTAAAATCAACGTGGAAAGTCAGTAATTTTTATAACAGCCATTAAAACTTCATCGCCGCACAGATTTCAAGCGCCAATTAAAAATATAAGCCATCAAATACACAAGATGAACTTTAACGTATGTTATAGTAGGGTAATTCAAGTTTTATTATCAACCTTTTTCAGAATTTTAACCTCTGTAACACATGGCCAAAATTGAAAGCGAAAATGGGTATATTTTGTACGTTTTCAGTGTGCATTGAATTTCGAGACTGAATATTTGGAAAAGTATATATCCCATCGACTTAGAATCTTTTGTAAATTGATATAACACAAACTGACATTAACTATGCCAACATTGGAGTTTGTGTATACAATAGTGACATTGTCAGCGGCTGTGGAAATCCTGAAAATGAAATTGAATAGTTCATTTGTTCCACATGTTGCCACCTGGTGGCGGGAACAGTATGCATTGGAAAATGAGTGTGATGCTAAATTCATAATCTACACCAAAAGTTGTCTTAAATTACAAAGTTATAAAGTTCTACTCCTATTAGAAATGTGAGTTTAAAGCATCCGAAACCCTGAACAAAATTACTAAATTTATGATCCGTTTCAGTACCCTGATTTCAAATGGCCATATCTCAGCGAATTTCCAACCTAGAGAGGTAAAATTTCGGATTTCTTAGTTTAATGCAATATACTAAAGCATATATTTTTTTATAATTTTTTGGGGGGTTACCATGTTCCCATCATTGGTCTAGTTGATATGGAATGGCCCAAAAGTCAATTAGTCTCTAAATCAGTTGAGGTTGTTCAACATGTATGCATATTTCCAGAGTGAAGTTAGATGTTATACTCTGCTTGGGTTTATATACATGTTGTTAACCCTGGTCTGATTTAGAGCGTCTTAAGATTAGCTCATTAAACAATTAATATAATAGCTTTAATTAGACAGCTGGACCAGGTATGGTCTTATCGTTAATTATAAGAGTACAGTTTGAATAAGCTTAAATTATAAATCTCTCGACGTTTAGGTAATTAAAACAATGCAATTAATTTACAACTATTCTATCAAACTTGAGAGTTGATTAACGTTTATAACGAATAAACATTCAGGGTTGTAACAAGAACTTCAAAATATTCATACATAACTTCAGTGTTAAAGTCTCTTCTCTGGTTGTCTGTAGAACCCCGGATTCAGTATAAAGTTATGTCATTAGTGTATCAATGTGTAAGTAATCTTGCACCCTTATATTTGTCTGAACTTTTGACAAACTATAAACGCCAAACGTGCGCTAAGGTCGGATGACAAAAATATTCTTGCTGTTCCCAAAACAAAACTAAAACAATTAGTTTCAGTGCTGCTGAACCTCGCCTTTGGAATCAGTTACCAGTAAACATCAAAGAATCTCAGACTTTCACAATCTTTAAGTCACAACTAAAAACTCATTTGTTTAAACTCTATTATCCAGATTAGAAACAGATTGTTTATGTGTGTTTTTAATGGCGAGAGACTCTTTAAATGTTGCGCTTTGAGCATGCGTATATGGATGGATTATTAAGCGCATTACAAATATACATTATTAGGCTTTCAGACTTTTGTCTGAAAGACTATTGTTTTTACTAAAATTATTATTATTAAGCTTTCATATTTCATATGAAAGCTTATTGTTTCTGTTAAGATTATTAGGCTTTCACCTTCGGGGGGGGGGGGCCTATTTCTCAGCAACTATAAGAGATAGAGGTCTGAAGTTTGGTTTTCTCTCCGGAAAATGGGTGGTGGTTAGTGCTTAAATGTAAAACGAAATTTGTGCGCATAGCGGAAATGCCTCAAATCTTTAACGTGCACGTAACTTGAAAATCGGTCATAATTCTGTTAATTCTCATCCGATTTTTCAGATATTTACATTTTTGGATAGCTGGAGACATTTCTGAGCCGATAGCATTCAAAATCGTCGAATTAAAAAAAATTTGTCGCTTTCATTTTTTGGGTGAAAGTTGGTAAATTTTCAAAATTTTCTAAAATTTTTATTTCTTTGAATTTTTAAATTCTGATTATATTTTTGGATAGCTGGTGTCTATCCGATTCCAACGATATAAGCTTTGTTTTGAAATTCTGATTTTGATTTTGTTCGATTTTTTGCGGTTTTTAGTCAAAATTTAATAACTCTAAAACGGCTCCAACGATTTTTTTGAAACTTCAATACTATGAAGTCATAGGACGAAACTAGTGCTTAAACTATAAATGAAAATCCTCTAATCACCGGAAGTGGTCAAGAAAAGTATCCGAACTTTGACAAAATTCTGAAAAATGGGTGCCTGTGTGGAAAATGAGATGTATCCATTGTGTTTTTGCAGATTAGTTAAGTTTTATATCGTTTAATAGCCCATTGAATTTACTATCAGATGGTACTAAAGCGACAAGTTTCTATCAAAAATTGAAAAGGTTTTAGGACTTTGAAAAGTAAGGTTTTTTACGATTTCGAGCAACTTTAGACGCCATTTTCTCGAAAACCACGCCTATTTTTTTTTAAACTTTGTCAATCGAGAGTCTAAATTGTAATCTGTTGTGTGAAACCATTATATCATTTTTTGAAATGTCAAGGGTAGCCGAAAAAAGAGATCGAAAATCGAAAACGTCGTATTTTTACGATTTGGACCATTTTTAGAGGTCTTTTTCTAGAAAAGTCAACATAACTTTTTTGGGGGAACTTTTTCTACAGAGAGTCTTATTCGTAGTGCTATGTATGAAACGACTGTACAACAGTTCCAAATATCAGGAGAACAAAGGGGTCGAAAATTGAAAACGGCAGCTTTCACTGTTAAGCGAAGCAAGCAGTGAGGGTGGACAGGCCTACAATATGTACGTTTTGTCAAAGTATAGAACCTATTCAAGAGTGCTATTTTTCTTTCGCAGTGACGATATTTGAACTAAAATTATTTCAACTGTGAGTTTTTACTTCTATCCAAAATATGGGTTTAGTGACCCTATAAAAGAAATAGTTGATTTCCGTGTTTAATAATTAGTCTTTGAATTAATATTGTTGCTTCTTTGTCAAAATTATCTCATAACCGTAATCATCTCGACAGAAATCGAGAGCTCGCCTTGTTTATAAGGAAGTCCAATTTGATAATTAGTTACAGTGTTATAGAATGTTGCACTTGTCATAGAAGTCATGAACGGTGTTTGTAATTAAAAGTAAACTTTTACATTTTAGTGACGTCAAATCTTTAACGTGCACGAAATGTGAATATTCAATGAATTTTTGAACCAGTTACATATTTGAGTACCTGACATGAACGCGATTCCGAAGACCCGTGTACACATTGGTGTGACTGTAAAAGATCCCTTGGCAGTTGGAATTCTATATAAGAGTAGACTAGCGCCGTTGTACGAGCATGTTTAGAGGTCTTTTTCTCAAAAAGGCAATCTAATATTTTTTTGGGAACTCCTTCTATAGAGAGCCTAATTGATAATATCTGTGTACGAAACCACCGTACAACGGTCAAAAGTATCAAGAGTGGCCAAACAAATGCCACTGTATATCGACAAAAGTCCGAAATGGTCATAATCGGAACGTTTTGCATACGTATAAAGCATATATAGAGACATTTTTTTAAGTGGCAATATTTGAACTAAGGGTATTTTACTGTCAACCAAAATACGGAATTGGTGCTTCTAGGCTGAAAATACGTTATTTTAGTAAATAACATTTAGTCGTAGAATTTATATGCGAGGTCATTTGTGTACATGACGTCATCACTTGATACCATTGAAAATAAAGGAATCCGATGCGGCTATTTATAAAGAAGTCGCCTTCTTCTCATCAAAAATGAAAATCTAATGCTTATAAGTATGTTTTAGGTTTTGGTAGTTATCTTAGACCTAAGATTCCTTTTTTGTCCCATTCGGAAAACTGTTTTGTTTATTCCTTTTCTAATTCGTGTAGATCTTTGAAACCGCGAAAGTTATGAACAGACCCGAAGTGAAGTAAATCTTTAACGTGCACGAAAATTGAAAATCGGCCCTAACTATGTCAATTCCCAACCGATTTTTCAAAAAGTTATATTTTTGTACAGCTGGGGATATTGCGGATGCGATAACGGCCGAAGAGAGATATCGTGTCGTTCTCATTTTTTCTTCAAAATTTGAAAATTTACTAATATTGTTATTTCTTGGAATTTTGAGTTTTCGATTACATATATATTTGGATTGTCGGCATCTGTTCGATTCTACCGATCTAGGATTATCATGATGTGAATTGTTCAGCTATATTTTTCAATTCCCTTCTATCGTAATGCGCATGCAAAGAACGTGTCAATATCTGAGTTATGCAAGTATGTGATTTTATTTGGGGGATGGGGGGAGTGGCGGGATAGTCTTTGTCATGCATCTGGCGACCGTGTGACGCCTTGGCTAGGGTGAAAGCCTTCAGTCTTGCAAGCAAGTCTAGTTATTAAGCTTTCATATTTCACATGAAAGCTTATTGTTTCTGTTAAGATTATTAAACATGCATTATGCAAGAGCTAAATCTGATTATTGCAAGTCTTAATTTAGGCTTCAGATGTTATAGAAATTATAAATTAGATCTTTATTTAAACAACAAGCCCAAAATCAACTCTGTAGACCCACGGATGGTTCGACTACAGCTCGGATTTAAATAGGATTTCACTAATTGATTAAATCAAGTATGGGGCAACCTGATGAAAATACGTCAGTTAGATCGAGGCTAAATGATAGAGTGTACTTAGCGAGGTCGCTGTAAAGCGTTTCAAATGTTATTGAAAACTTTACTTGATAATCAAGATATGTAGGTGGAGTTAACGCCTGTCAATCAAACGATCGGCCAAGGTGAAGACGCATTTCGCTACCATTTCTAGTCAAATATTACAACGATGATAACTATGTTCAGAATAAAGTAATTTGACTGAATTTTTCAATATATTCTTCTTTCACCATCTACTTTTGAACTGTTATAGCAAGAATGATCAACTCTCTATAAAAATCTCCCATAATGTATCTTTAAGCTTTCATATTTCATATGAAAGCTTATTGTTTCTGTTAAGATTATTTTTTTTTGTGTGTGTTTTATCCATAAATCGGATTTTTCAGAATCTAACCATAGGATCTTTCTGAAACTTTTACCTATCCCCCTAAAAATGGGTGGTGGCTGTTGATTAAATATATTTTCAAAGCGTTTTACGAATCCAAAATCACCGAATTTCACGAACGAATGCATTTGACCTACAATGCTGTAACTTTGTGACTATTTGACCTATTTTACTAAATCTTTTTTCTTTGAGTACCTTGAGACAATTACTTCAAATCTGCAGATTCAGATTTTCGAATTTCGAAAATTCGTCGCTGTGATTTCGAACCGGTATTTATGACCAATTTGACAAATTCTTTAATAGTTGTACGATTTTCATGAAATTTAGCATGTAAGTAGATCTTACCGATGCGACTTCGAAAATATGATTAGAAATTTGCTAAATTATCTCCCATTAATGAAATTAAGGATCAAAATTTTCAAAAAAATCATCGAAATATATTTTTTTTCGATACTAGACAAGTAATTAGTGATTCATATACAAAATATGGAGTTTGTCGATCGAACCGGAAATGCCACCATCTTGAAACGTGAAAAGTCTTAATAACTTTTGTCATATTGCACTTACAGACATGGGAGTTATATTTTCTGAATCCCTGAAGGAATGCCTAAAAAACGTTCAGAGCAGAATTTTGATTTAGGTCAACTGATGGTCGCCATTTTGAAGTGAATATGAAAAATAGCGAAAAATCGACATTTACGGTCTTCTAAACAAACACAATAGGGCATAGTATGTTCAATACGTCTCCTATTTCTGACATTAATACATTTCAGGATAGCCGGGATACGGGTCGAATGTTTGGTATTTGAATATTTTAAAAATTCGAATTTCGCCTTTGATGTTTTCCGTGCCGACAAGGATGTTTTAGAGTGTAGGCCCGCGCATGAGCGTCACAACCCTACTATCGTGCACACCAACTTGAAACTCACCGGGTATCTGGCTTATAGTCCCAAGCACAATTCCAAACAAGAAATTTTAGGGCCCGACCCATGGGGGGCGAGCGGTGGCCATTTTCCCGGGGGTACATAAAGTAAAACAAGAAAATAGAGATGGAACTAGGTGTTCGATTTTAATTTGGAGACAATTTGTGAATGCGCCGAGGTCGGAAATGGGGGGTTAGCCGAAGTTTCGAAGAGATTTTGTAAAAAAATCTCTTCATAACAAACATATTTAGCGGCGTTTGACTTCGCGCATGCGCAACGATGGAACCAAAGCTACCATGTCTACCAAATTCCGGCTAGGAACTTTTCACGTTGGTACCTAGGCACCCTGAAAATTTCTAGGCGATAACTGCATTCCTTCAAGTCGTTTGTTCTTGGCACGGCTCCAGGTGGGCTGCCGTTCTTATTTTTTCGAAGTCCAGATACGGCTTCCGTAAGGGGAAAAAGGGGGAATTTCGCCACGACACCGGAACGGATTGTCCGAGAACCATGAAATTTGGACACAATACGCCTATTACCACCCCGGATTCTGTACTTTACTCCCATTTTGATCCGATTAAAAAAAAGAGTTTTAGCAAAAAAAAAACGATTTTCGGAATTTAATATTAGTTTTAATTAATTTCTAAATTGCAAATGCAAAGGGATTTTTTTTCGCCTCTTTCGTATGTGATAGGTATTAGTACTATACACATTATCCTTAAAAGACAATTTTTTAAAATGACCGCAACGATGTTTGCGACACTAAAATCCGAAATCGCCTATTTTGACGATCCACCGTCACTTACCAAACCACTCCGTAATATACCTAAAATCCCAAAATCGACCGTAATTTCTTTTAACTTCGCGCATGCGCCACGCTGGAACCAAAGGTACCATGACTACCAAATTCCGGCGAGGAATTTTTCACGTTGGTACCTAGGTGCCCTGATAAATTCAAGGCGATGCCTGCATTCGCTCAGGTCGTTTGTTCTTCACACGGTTCCTGCCGTTCGGCTTTTTCCGCCATTTACGGCTTCGGAATTTAAATTTGGTTTTAAATAATTTTGAAATTGCAAATGCAAAAGGATCTTATCGCCTCTTCCGTATGTGATTGCTATTAGTACTATACACATTATCCTTAAAAGACATTTTTTTTTTAAAATGACCGCAACACTAAAAACCGAAATCGCATTTTTGACTTTATCATACATTAAATATTATATGCATGCGGTTAATTTTTATACGCCCACATTGAAATGTGGTCGTATATTGTCGTCGCCCCCGTCCGGCCGGCTAAAGTTAGTATGCGATTACTTTAAATTTATACACAGTGTTTAAGGTCATGAGACGAAGAAGCCTATTGATTTTCAGCGATTTCCGATAATTACAGTCCGAGTTATGGCCCTTGATCACTTCAAAAAATCTTGTGGACGCTCTAGAGGTCAAAGTTAATATCCGATTGACGAACAAGTATATTGATTTTCAATGAATCTTTATGACTTGAACAGCTAAATCCATGATGTTAAAAGTTTTGTATACTAAACATTAGCATGGGACAGAACTTTATAAAAACCAAACAAATTCTATTGGTTTTCTGATAATTACTTAATGAGTTGTTACTCTTAATCAGATTTTAATGTATTATAAATGTTTCATTACCGAAAAAAGTAAAAATATGCGACAACTCTTGTTGACTGCCCCGACGATATAGCTGCTGTGGGCGTATGTTTCGTTGCCTGGCAACCTATCTTTTTTTTCTTATCTTGTTGCGAAATCGCCTATTTTGACCTTTTTTGACCTATCTTTTTTTTTTATCTTGTTGAGATTCTTTATATGACCCTTGGCATGTAACAGGAAGTGATTGTGAATATGAAAGCTTAAATATCTGCTTAGCAGATCTAGTTATTATTATTTTTTTCCGCGGGAGCCTATTTCTCCATGATCGAAAACAGATATCGATCTGGAACCAAATTTTCTATCTGGAAACCATGTGGTGGCTACTTGATAAAACAATTTTGAAACTTCTGCGCATACCGGAAGTAACCGAATTTTGTACTTTTTTCCGGAATTGAAAATCGGCCGTGGTTTCGTCAATTCTTTACGTATTTTCAAATAAATGACATTTTAGGAAACCCCAAATATTTTCCGAGATAATGGCTATCTCACATTTTTCAATTTCGAACATTCATCTCTGGCTTTTGTCGTTCGAATTTTGAAAATACGTTGTTTACGAGACAATTTTTGTTATTTTTCAAAATTTTCAAATTTGACCTACATTTTTGGATACCTAAAGACCACCCAATTCCAGAAATATAAGTTTCATTGCGAGTTATCGCCCTTTATTTTCTGCCCATTTCCCAACCCTTATATTTTTTGGAAAGGATAAATCGATAGTTCTGAAAGTCCTGGAACATAAAGCTATATAGTCAGACCGCTGCATAAAGCAATTTCAAAAACGATCCGGAAACCGGAAGTAGTCGAAATAATGATAGATATTTCGAAACAAAAGCAAAAAATAGGTGTTTTGGGGAAAAACTCGATTTCTCCGTCCAGTATCAATGGATTAAACGAATTAAGCTTTCGTTGAGTGGCCCGAGGAATGGACTGTCGAATGATGCCCAATTTATACGGATACTATGACCAAGCAGCAAAATATGACAAGCTGAAAACAAGTATTTTCTGATTTGGAGCGTTTTTGGACGCCTTTATCTCAAAACATGAAAACATCCAATAAGTCTTTGAAATGTCTTAAACTTTTTTTACTCAGAGTCCTATCGGTGGACTATGGCGTGAGTCCAAAAAAAAGCCTCAATCTTGGAAAAAAGTTGAAAAATCCTCAAATTACTGAAAATGTTCTTCTATTATTCTTTGTTTTGAAAACAGCTCAATAGGCGTTTCTGAAACTTCTGGTACAGAAAGTTAACTATCCAAACAACATGTTAAAACTATCCCGACAATGATCCAAAAACCGGCAGTAGTCGAAAAAATATCCGATATTTTGAGAAAAAAAAACTTAAAAAGTAAAATATGGTGATCTTGCGAAAAAAGTGATTATAACGCCATATTTCAACGAATCAAAACAACTAAAGTGTCATTGGATAGCCCGAACAATGGACGATCTTATAACATCTCAATAGTAAAAAATCGCTGGTTAGGTAATATATTATGAGATGCTGAAAATCTAGTATTTTCCTTTTTTGAGCCTATTCAGACGCTTTTATCTCGAAAATTACTCTTATTTCCTTTCTTAAACTTCTGTTACTTAGAGTCCTAACACTGGTCTGGGGTGTGAATCCAAATTTAAAAGCCTCAATATAGTATAAATGGTCTAAAAGGGCCACAATCTTTGAAAAAAGTCGAAAAATCGTTATATCTGTAAATCTGCTTCTAGTGGTATAAGGGAGGTAAAACTGTCCAATGGATCTTTCTGAAACTTCTTGTACAGGAAGTTAAGTTCCCATACCACTTGTTAAATCTATCCCGATAATGATCCGTAAACAGGAAGTAGTCAAAAAAATATTCGATATTTAAAAAAAAAAGACAGTAAAAACATCGGTGCTCTTGGAACAATCGGGATTTCACCGTCGGGTGTGACCGGATCAAAACATCTAAAGTATCGTTTGGTAGCTCTATAAATGGGCTATTGTATGAAACACTTCCTGTCTGATTCCTGAAAGCCATTTCAGTGCTGCTTGCAGGTCTAGTTAATATTATTATTAATAATAAAATATATACAAACTTTAAATACATAATATTTCACAATTAATGTGGTATGTACAGATAGAGTTATAATTTACTCTATCACACTACCATAGAATCCAATATAAAAAACGATCCTTTAAACGAATATAGAATCCAATATAAAACAGTCCTCTAAACGAATTGAGCAATCCTGCTCTGCTGTATCCGCAAAACCTTACAAAATCAGGTTTTGCTTTGCTTGATTACCCATTTCATTTACGTGTTTGTTATCTTCAGGGGTAGGGGGGTGTAATTGAGTCATGTGGCGTGGTATTGATTCCCCTTTTATACGTGACAATGAGTAGGGTCGCCTGTCCAACCCCTTGGGTTTTCTCCTTGTCCTCCGGTTTCCTCCCACTGCTAAAGACACCTACGCGCAAGCGAGTAATTGAAATAAAATTAAACCATATTATGTTAGTCCAGAAATGACTCTCTCTCTCTCTCTCTCTCTCTCTCTCTCACACACACACACACACACACACACACTATTAAAGTTCAAATGGTTATATAATTTTGTAGATTGTAAAAAATATGAAGTCGCCTACGTTTTGAATGTATTCTCATTGTGAGATATCACTACAAAATTTGGTGATAATTTATTTAAAGGAGCCAAGTCTTTAACTCAATTTCATCCACAGTCTTCGATATTGCAAACACGACGTATTAGCCTATTTAAATCAATATTGAATATTGGTGTTGTTATCTTACCGTGAAAAGTTCGGCTTCTGGTATCCAATATTTAAAACAAAATGAAAATTTTAAAATTGGCACACGAATCGAGTGCCAGATTGCTTAGGAGTGATATTTGTATGAAGTGACTCGATGAACGAGGCTAAACATATGCCATGCAGGAGAATACTTCCGGTGTAGACTGGAATACCCAGACACCAAAGACTGCCATTCAATTCGGACTGTTTGCGTATTTTTCCGAACACAACTGATTAGAAATTATAGTAAAAACAGAAACGATTGAATGTAAATCAGTTTATATAGATTCATATTACATTATTATATGCGCGACCCATCTGTGTCCATTTCTAGGTAGTGCCAAAGAATATCGATTTAGCTCCTTACGAAGAATACCCTAAATTAATCGCATTCAAGAAAAGAACTCTGTTAAGAGATGCAGTAAAAAAAAGAAGACTGCAAGTACCTAATTAAACCCGTGCGTAACAAGTGGTCTTATCAATTAAGTTTAATTGCTATGTGTGTACTTAGTAGCCCAGAAAAATATAGTTTATCATCTGTAAGGATACTTAATGTACATCGTTTCACTCCCTGAACAATGATAATCAACCCTTATTGCAAGGATAAGTTTTGTTTATCTTTGATTTGGTTAAGAAATTGATGACAGTATATAATTATTGTGGGAAAATAATTATTAAAATTTTCAATAGTTTTCTGTCTAATGCAGGTGGTTGTGGACATTTCAAGGGAGATATTTTATATTAAGATATTATGGCCTATATAAAATAAATGATCGCCCAGGGCCTTTCTTGCTTACCTTAACTATAACATTAAAGACAACTTAATGTTGACATTACGTCTCTTGTTTACCTAAATAAAATATTATAAGACAATTTTCACACCGTATTTTGTTTCCAAAACATACTTCTTTTTAAGGTATTGTTCATTTTTAAACACCGCGTTTTATACAAACCCCTTTTAGTTATTATTCATGCGAAATTAAATATCATATTTTAACATTCACTCTGATCTAATATTGACTGATGTTTTTCAGTTATTAAATGAACAATCTTGAAGATGAAATTTGTTACCGCTATTTTTGTTTTAATCTATGTCGTACATCGTGAATAATAACAATTCATAATGCGTATAATTATAATCCTTGAGTTTCGTTTATAATATTGATGTACAGATAAACAGAGTTTGAATTATTCAGGCCTGGTTTTGGGTTATAGACATAAAATTGCGACAAAAGTAGTTCTCACGTTCAGGAAACTAGAGTAGCATAATTTCCTCACTAAGTATCTGGATCGTTGACAATTTAGTTTGAAATAATGAACAAAGACTTTACATGTACAATGATGCCTACAAGTTTGATGATATCCATGCATGTTGATATGTGTAATGATCTGGTCAGTCTTTTCACTTTCTATAGTTTACAGTCAATACATGTTAAACTTAGACGTCTTGACAAAAATTTCATAATGTTCAGAACGCATGAAGTTAATTCTTCTCACTCTTTTAACTCTTCCAACGATATCAAAAACTCAAATCTTAAGATCAAAGTAAGAATCTTAGCACCTGTAGGCTACCCAGCTTGGTCCACCTGCAATCGTCACCAGACTTTACATATCCCTGTCCTTCAAAGAAACACGCGAGCACTCGAAGTATCAAAGCGTGCCCTTACACACGACCATCGTATTTAAACCTACTCAACCGTTTGAAATAGCCCAAAATGCCATTGTTGCCGGACATAAATCGTCAAATCTGATTCAAAAGGCCTGGACCACTTCAAAGAGTTTTTATATTGAATTTTTAAAATACATGTATAGAATGACCCGCACCATCATTTTAAGAATAAAATGATTTTAAAATTTCACTTTCCTTGTATTCATTTTGTTTCTTAGTTTCTTAAAATCAACTTTAAAGCGGACGTAATTTCGTTTGTCTGTGGACTGTGCAGTCGTAACTTAAACTTAGACTTTATAACATTAGTAAGAGAAAAACAGTATAAACATCCCACAAGGATGCAAGTATAACGATACGCGCTGTCTTTTATACTGCCACATAGGGCCACCTTGTCATTCTCAAGACGCCACATTCGTAACAACTGTTGTGAAAATAACAAAAATAACTTTCACTCAATTACCTCACTATAAATACTTCACTTTACGATAAGTATATAATTATTATTAATTTCTGACACCACTACAGGCATCAGCCCCATCTAATTACACAGACAAAACAGTCACAATACATGATGGCGGGATAGGACTGCCCCCAAATAGAAAACGTCACAGTAGTTCTGCACTAACAAGAAAACGTAAGAAGGACGTCTTATTATGAAGGAGATGTATGAGAGTTATTAATTTATGACAGATACTTGAAATTTATTTAATAGCCACGTGTTACATTTATTGCAAAATAGAGACAAAGAATGGTTATGGCCATCCTCGGTTACCCAGTGTACTCATTCCGTTCTACTCCACTATACCCTGGGTTAATCCATAGGGTCTCCACGATTTCAAATTATCTGCCCTAGCCTAGAATGTAGCTACAGTCTACGTACCAACCAGAAAACAGTTTAAAAACCAATCGTTTCGCCTTCTTTTTTATAAGGGTAGATAACCATATTCATGTCCATTTACTGAAAGATTTATGTAAATAATGTATATATTTATAATTTATTTATATTTAATTGTATTATCAAAATTTGTAGTATGTGTTGTTGATTTCAAATATGTATAACATCTATATATTTGACTTTTGTTATTATTATTACTATTCGTTCTTTGTCTGAAATATGTCATTTTGTTATGTCTATTATTATTGAACTTATATTTGGCAATTTGATTCACATTAACTTGTCTACGATATCACGTGGACATAAAATTCCGGGAACAAACGAACGATTCTAAATAACACTAATGACCCTACATTATTATATGAACGTCTGGTCTTCATTAACATAGTATATAATTGGTTGTTAAAAATTAAGCATTTAGAATAGGCTAACTCCTAACATTGTTCAATGAGAGTTACTTACCTTTGCCAACTTCCTTTTCAAATAACAATTTATGGGATTGGTCGATAAAAATAGCACAATCATCAAGGGCGGATAACTTGAAAACGTGTCACCCCCATAGATTAACGCAGGGTATAATGGAGTAGAACGGAATGAGTACACTGGGTAACCGATGATGGGTTATGGCCGATACTTTAAAAATAGGGTGTTTCTGTGTGTGTGGAATTAGACAGGTAGCAGACAGGCCTCGGAAATTCGCCAGAAGAATACACCGGTTCGTTTACTTAAAGCTGAACTCAGATTACAAAACGACATAAATTAATTAAATAAAAACAAGGTAACGCCCTAAACGACCGCCATACCTGTTTTAAATTTGTAGAAGAAACATGGCGATGGCTTAGGGGTACCAAAAACACAGGTAGGCCACGCCCACGTCCAGTATAAGCCGTGTCAAGCAAACTGTCCACATCCAGTTAGCTAGTCAACTACCAATTACCTCCTGACTGATCGAAGTTCTTTCACTATCACTACTATCAGCTAACTGAAAATAGTATTGCTACACAATTATTATGTCTGATCAGGTACATATTATTTTACTGATCAGACGAAATAAGTCAACCACGATGTGCTTTTGCTCTAAAAATAATAGAAAAACTGCCTTACCCCAAACAATAACAAATCTGCCAAAGAACACCAACCAATTTATTTCTTATTTCATGAAATGTTTTGCACAACAATGTAGAAACACGAAATAATTTTCTGCATCATAAAGTCTAGTATTATCATTCCAAAATATATCTAAACCAGCAATAAAACTATTGTTCCCTCTATCAATTAGGTATACTTTCACTTCAAAAGGGTATAAAATTCCATGCTCTTGACATAAAATCAAGGGACATAATGTCCACGAAAAAAATATCGCCATCCAAAGTTATATCCCTTGAATTGATCATCATAAATAACAAGAGAGTGACCTTTCTTGATTATTTTAAAGTGAAAATATACCTATTTGATTGAGAGAAGAACAGTTTTATTGCTGGTTGAATACATTTTGAATACTAGGCTTTATGATGCAGAAAATTATTTGGTGTTTCTACGTTGTTGTCCAAAACATTACACGAAATAAGAAGAATTGAATGGCGTTGGCATAGTTATTGTTTGGGGTAAGACAGGTTTTCTCTTATTTTTTAGAGCAAAAGTACATCGTGGTTGGCTTATTTCATCTAATTAGTAAAATAATATGTACCTGATCAGACATAATAATTGTGTAGCAATAATATTTTCAGTTAGCTGATAGTAGTGATAGTGAAAGAACTTCGAGCAGTCAGGGGGTAACTGGTAGATGTCTAGCTAACTGGATGTGGACAGTTTGCTCTACGCGGCATATACTGGACGTGGGCGTGGCCTGCCTGTGTTTATGTTACCCGTTAGCGATCGCCATGTTTCTTCTACAAATTGAAAACAAGTATGGCGGTCGTTTAGGGCGTTACTTTTTTATTATTCAATTATTTCTGTAGTTTTGTAATCGGAGTTCAGCTTTAAGTAAAAGTGTCGCCTCAGAAACTGTCAATCTAGCTTAAAACGGAAACAAGTTCAGCGCCATGTTTATTAAGACAATCACGTGATCGAGCGCACCAGCAAGCAAGGATCTAATCAAATTATCGTCTTTGTAATAAATACAAACTACTTCATTGCGAGATAAAACAGCAAGAAGTGGAAACGAATCGATAACAAGACCATACCAACCGATAACTGTTTGACATGACATCCGGCTGGAGAGTAAAAAGATCCATTTGTCATTTTAAGGCGACAATCTAGTGTGGTATGGATTACCAAAAGTGTAATGGACATTTCCTTTCGTTTTAAGTTGTCAATTTCCGGACAAAAAGGTTGACAACTCGAAAGCAGAAGACACCTATTGTGAGAAATAACGGTCGTTTTAAACAATCCGGACTACTCTACTCTATTATCGTAAATCAAAATTGAATAAAAAATGAAGTGAAGGACAAGTGTATAAATTGATTAGAGTAAAGTAAATGACTGTTGGAAAGTGAGAGATGATATGAGAAAAATGCGTGTACATATAAATAAGATAAATACGAACAAAACAGAATCAATACATCATTATAAAGCAATATTTCAGTTGAAAATCACTCATATCAACATCCAAATATAAAGCATGACAAGGCTTACGGTCTTGTAATACAATGTTTTTTGTTTGAGGGCGAAATCACAAGTTATTCAAATAATGTTAGTTAAGAATCCAATACTCTAATAACCAAGAAGCTTCAGCCAAATATGCCTAGAATACATTTATGTTTTGAATTCCTATACGAGGGTAGGTAACAGAAGTAACAAAATATATCTTGCTTTTATTCGTCCGAATTTAGAATATGCCGATATTGTATGGGATAACTGTTCACAGAAGGATTCTGATCTATTAGAAAGTGTTCAAACTGAAGCAGGTAGAATAATAACTGGCCTTAGAAGAAATTCATCTAAAAACAATTTATACAAAGAGCTTGGTTGGGAATCATTGTCTAATCGCAGAATAAAACACAAATTAATTTACTTATACAAAATAAAGAATAACCTAAGTCCCACTTATCTATCTGAAGCCTTTAAAAAAATTGAACCGTCTGTATCAAATTATAACCTTCGAAATGAAAATCTGAACCTCAATCTACCATTTTGTAAAACGAGTTCATATTCTAATAGTTTCTTTCCCTGCACAATTAAACTTTGGAACAACTTACCTGAAAATATTAAAACTTCACAAACGTTAAGTACATTCAAATTGGGCCTTTCACGCGTGTATCCTTTAATTAGACCACTACTATATTATAATACTGGAAATAGGAAAGAGAATATTATCCATTGCCAATTAAGAAATAAAGCCAGTAACTTAAATAATCACTTATTCTACCATTTTATTAGTGACACAAAGATGTGCCCTAGGTGTAATTCTGCAGACGAAGATAATTACCATTATTTTTTCATATGTCCAGCCTACTCTGCCCCAAGAAAAATTCTAAAAAATAATCTACACCACCTTAATCAAAATGTTACAATTGACCTGATCCTATATGGCAACCCCTCTCTTTCAGATAATACCAATTCCAACATATTTGAAATAGTGCAAAAATACATAAAAGACAGCAAGAGATTTTAAAACTTTAACATTTAAAACTTAAAATTACACTTCAAAATGTATATATGTTTATTACTCACTGTCTGTACATATGTCACCACTGTATTGTAAACATAAGTTTTAACTATTTTATATGTTTGGATAAAATATTGTTTAAACTAATACGATATTAAGATACATTCTAACAATGATGAAATATATTTAAAAACATACTGCGCCAATATCAATATGTTTTCATTGAATGTTAATTGGAACTATATAAGATTTGAATTTCGGGAATGATAATACTTTGATTAAAAACCTTGTGAGATCGCATTTCATTTTAGTTTTGTTCTAAACTCTGGTTCTACACTTTTATATCTCTTTATATCCAATACCAAACTATATTTATCTTGTATTTCCCATTATAGAAGTCGTGTAAGCGGTATGATACGATCTGTTTCTCTTGCGTGAAGAAAGACGATATGACTATATTTGTTTATAATAATCTACTTGATGATTATATCTGAATCTTGATTAGAGGTGGAAAAGGTTAGCAATTCTTTGATTGATGACTACAGGCTGTATTCAATAGATAGTTTTTTTCTGTAAATTAAAATCACATTGTTGGTCCGGTATTTTGGATATCTTATTCTACATTAAGCTCTCATGTTACACGATAAATGTAGTTGGCTAATGCGAAGCAATAATGAAATCTGTTATTTCTGTTAAGTTTTAATATTGTCTTTATGTGACAATCATCTATCTTGGACCAGGTAAAAATATCGATTCTTTTTTTGTCTCGAACGCATCAGGCGCCAATTTTACAACCACAAAGTAATTTCCATAACCATAAAGATATCGTTTGTTTTCCATATTTGCGTTCCGTGTCTCGAGTCTATTGTTCCAACTTTGGTACATAATGTTCTGGCCGACTATTTCTTCACCGTGATACTTTGTCGTTAAAACCGCTTCCCCTACCAGGTAAATGTCTTTTGTAGCTAGTGGAGACGCGGTAATTACTTGAAAATCGCCATGGTCTGTACTCACCATTAAAGACAACCGTTACCATCAAACGACAGGAAATTAAAAACAAATTCTTCCGCGTGTCCGCCTCAATGATCAGACACGGAGAAATCGAAGAATTTATGATCTGAAACAGAATCTCGAACATGACAAGAGTAATTCGCTTTCTAACCTTTATTTTTAAAGAAGAAAAAATTATATTGAATTTTGTGCGTCTCTTTTACATCTTAATTCCATTTTATTAATTCTTTTTGTCGAGTATTGAACATGTCCTCTATCCTCGTCTCATTTAATAAAGATAAGAATAGAATTTCCTTCTTCAAAGGCTTCCTTTAACTTCTAATTGTGTCTTCAAAAAGGAGAATGGAAACTGGAGACTTTTTGATGTAACGAAGTTGATTTATGTAACATATAAATATTTACATTTTCGGAAGTTACCAAACGAAATCTCACTTAGAGCAAACGTATGTTGGAGTAATTACTTTCATGATATTTATATGATTCGGTTTTCAGAAGATACAATTTAATTAAACCGCGAGTTCTGTATTAACTAGTTGGGCATAACAGTGTAGCATTTTGTCGGAAATTGTAGAGGTAACGAATATCAACTTATACAACAACATTACATAAATGCACATTTCGTAGATGATATTTATACGCCTCACAACAACAACGAGCTGTTCCTGGTCTAATAAGTATTTAAGGTCTGAACATTTATTTTTTTAAAAGTGAAAATAAGACAATTTGTCTGCGATATCACCTTCGGTGAAAGCGGACGTTAAACACTAAGAACAAAAACAACAACATTATTTTTATCAGATGTTAATTAGCGTTCGCCCCATTAACATGTAATCGAGTGCTCGTTTAGTCCAGTGTTCCAGTGTTCCGGTTATCCAGTATTCAAATAATCCAGTGCTCTGGTAGTCCAGTGTTCCAGTGTTCCGGTTATCCAGTATTCAACCAATATCCAGTATCAACCACTCATCACGAATCCCGTAGTGAAAAATTCAAAGTGCCAAAGCTACACAGAGAATTCTGATAAGCGCAGAAGAACACATCCACAGCGGCATCAGTACACCTTCCACATAAGATCCCACACTATAAGGAATCTAACAATATTCGACTTTTCCGCCACTTACTCCGAAGAATACTTCGAGGAAGTACTCCCAACTTTCGGAGAAGTGCATACTTTAGATGCAGTAAAGTTGGTCACAGTCTGAAGGATTGCCCTCTGTGGGGTCCCGAGAAAAAAATTCCGGTCGAAAAAAGAACCCCACACCATCCCCACAGAAATGAAACCAGTAACCACCGTCCCCAACAGTCCACAAGTCAGAAAAAAAGTAGAAAAACGCCCCGCCCCCACCCCCAGTAAAATGCATACCAAGTCACAACACCGTCAAGGAAAAGGAGGAAATCTCTGAGATGTAGTTTCCGAAAATTGCATGTTTACTTGTCTCTACTTCCAGCTTGTGTATCTCAAATTTTTCATGGTGAACCTCATACATGCTTTTGGGCAAGAGTTTGCCACATGTTGCTCCGTCTGTGGCAAAAAGCGTTCTACCCAACGAAAATTTGAAAGATGCTACATGTAAATTTTGTACATTTTTCATGACATGGCAGTAAAAAATTATATTTTTGAAATTTTTTTCCAGATTATGAGTATTTTCTGTGTAATTTGTTTGTAACTTGCCTAATTTTTTCACAGAACTCAAATACTGCCTTTAATAAGAAAGATTTTTAAATTTTAGCACAAAAGGCCCATGGACCTGCAGTTATTCTTTGATTTTCCTTCACCTGTATGTTGCCTGAAGTTTCACCAAATATTTCTACGCCGTCACGTACGAATGTAGGGCAAAAGTTATTTTTAGTCTTTCCCTCCCTTTCAATTCCCGACCCCACCCTTTTGCATCACAATTTTTGTTGACTTTTTGGTGTAGAATCTGTGGCAAAAAGCGTTCTACCCAACGAAAATTTGGGAAAAAGTTAGAGTCGGTCTAAGAGACGAGAATTAACATTAAAGTCAATGGGTAAATCTTTAGTGATATGTGGCCTGTCTGTGTGTGACAAGGCTGTGACTGATATGCCTTACTTTAAAATATTTTGACTACAGAAAAACTAAAAAAAAATCAAAGTTTTTCAGTTTTTATTTAATTTCTAACAGTAAAAAAAAATATTTTAATGCCCAATTTTGGCTTATTCAGTCTCAGAAAGCACAGATAAAGTGAACAGTATTGTAATTTCATCAAATTTTGTCAAAAAATCAGGAATATTCACAGAAAATCTCCAGATTCTCCTATTTCGATGTAGAAATTAATCCTTTCATGACTACTCAAATGAGTCAAAATGTCTAAATATAACTTAGATGGGATCTATAAGTTTGTCAGGTTTAGAAAAATCTCCAGCTTTCCTACAGAAAATTGAAAATTGGTAACACTGAGTTAATAATGTACAGCAGATGGGTTGATACAAAATGTTCAAAACAGTGGTTAGCTATGACGGGCGGATGCGGTCACAATGGGCCATTTATATGACTTACTAATTCCATTTATATGACTTACTAATTCCATTTATATGACTTACTAATTCCATTTATAAAGCTTTATAATTAATTACTTACTTAGGCACGTGTGGACGCTGAAACCCATCGAAATGGGTGACTGAATTGAATATTATTTTCATAGTTTGATAAATAATTATGAAACTACGAAATTATTTATCAAGTCTTATAAATCCATTTATATAACTTAGAAAATAATCGGCAATCTCCGTACTCCTTCGTTGAGTCGGCCAATTGGCCAATCAAATCCCTCGTTACATTTCGCGGTGTTTTACCTTTCATGGCGGCTATTGTAAACATAAAATGACGAGAATAAGTTTTATGAATGTTTTAGTTATCCTAGCGTCAATTTACTTTGCTAAGGTCACCGCTCCCCCTCCACCCACCGACCGGGGTAGTTCTTTTCACAATTTCTTGCGAGTTTGCCGAAATATCGTGTCGGATGTTGTGCGGCACGCGTGGGCCCAAGCCCTTGAAGACAACATACCCTCATCCTGACCATGGTCATCTTCTGCAGGAAGATTAGTGCGTCCGAATTCCATTAAAGGAAAAAATGTACGAATAAAATGATGTAGGCCCTATGACACCGACGAATACAACTCGAAAACCGCGGACGGGAGTGGGAGGGGCTTGCCATTCAGTAAGACGACCTGTGATTGGCTGGCCGAAGCATCCTCGGGAATTTCCGGGCAGATGTACGAACTTTCCCGAATATTTAGTTCGTTAGATAATTCATTTATAAGACTTAGAAAATAGATTTATATAGCTATCATATTATAAATCATTTATCAAGCTATGAAAATAATATTCAATTCAGTCACACGCTTCGAGGGGTTTCAGCGTTCGCAGAACAAGCATTTTTTTCTTCTTTGAAACATTAAATTCTTGCATTTCCTTCATGTAGGAAGCAATATTCCAGTCTTTCTAGACATTTTTCACACTGTCATTCCGTTAAGAGAGGTAATAAATGTCCCACCCCACCCTTTTTATTAATGTTTTTTGAGCGATTTAATTGCACCTGTGTTGACAATTAAATGATAGTTATTTGAATTTGTGGTTGAATGTTATTTTTCACCAATATATAGTTATTTTGTACATTGCCTAATTTTTTCACAAAACTCAAATACTGCCTTTAATAAGAAAGATTTTTAAATTTTAGCACAAACGGCCCATGGACCTGCAGTTATTCTTTGATTTTGATTTTCCTTCACCGGTATGTTGCCAGAACATGGGAAGCCTATAAAAAGGGCCTTTTGGTGATACCTGAAGTTTCAACAAATATTTCTACGCCGTCACCTACGAATGTAGGGCGAAAGTTATATTTCGTCTTTCTCTCCCTTTCAATTCCCGACCCCACCCTTTTGCATGGCGATTTTTGTTGACTTTTTGGCGTAGAATCGAAGAAAAGGGTTTGAAAATACATTTTCTGCCAGATTTTGGTGAATATTCATGATTTTGAGGCGGGGGATACAAGAGTTGAGAGGTTGTTTAGGTTGAAATGTAGGGCCGAAAATTGCATGTTTACTTGTCTCTACTTTCAGCATGTGTATCTGAAGTTTTTCATGGTGAACCTCATACATGCTTTTGGGCGAGAGTTTATCACATGTTGCTACGTCTGTGACAAAAAGCGTTCTACCCAACGAAAATTTGGTAAAAAGTTAGAGTCGGTGTAAGAGACGAGAATTGACATTAAAGTCAATGGGGAAATCTTTAGTGATCTGTCACCATATAATTAATTAAATTCACTGATAGTCATTTGCATATTTCGGAAAATATCACGGCTTCATCAAAGTTAAAATGTACTCCGATTGGTTATCTAGCATTTAATTGGCAGTAGTAGGTAATCTCTCGGCCAGGATTCACTCGGATTAAAGGACCATGAAATATTTTCGCCAATGGCGTTGACTATTTTCCGTTTATACCATGTTGGCAAATTTTAAAATCATCATATCTTTGTAAATACTGAACGGAAATGAACCATTCATGGAATGATATGTCTTTTAAAAATCTAATTGTAACAGTTGCGTAGTTTAAATATCCCTCAAATGACGATCACAAACTTTAAATAAAAAAAAAATAAACGCTTGATTTCCAAGTTTCGTTCTTTATTTACAGACACTCATCGGGAAATGACGACGAATAAATAAATAAATTAATAGATGGATGGATGGATGGATGAATGAGGGTAACTTCAATGGGGCATATTTTATGTACGCCGACCAGGGCGATGCGAAATTTGTTTTTGGCCTTGATCTCTAGAACAAACAAAAACTCGCCTTTAACATTTATCATTCTAAGTGGGAGATTTTTAGTCAGTAATATTTCCTTAATAGTTTGTTTAGTTACCCTTTTTTGTACACCTTTGGCTAATCAGGGGCACTTGGTATTTTTTTTAAGCCACCCCCGCCCCTTCAGCCTTACTTTAAGCCAGTATTCAAAGAACAACAAATGTACCATATTCTAATATTCTAGCCAATTCGGTTAAGAATGTTTTCTTTTATTATATTACAGATCTATAATATAAATAACCCATGAGGGGCGCATACATCTGATCTTGTACGCCAATTTCATTCTGTTAAGTGTTATAGGCCATTCTGTTTAAAGTTTGGTAAAACATTTGTGTATTACGTGTATGTCTATTTAATGACAAATGATATCAAGTCAATTATTTCCACTTCTAGAAGATCAGTTTCCCATAGTCCTTGTTTTATTATGTTCCATGTTAATGGTTTGTACTTCACGTGTGCAATCTGCTTTACTTAAAATTAGAAAAGGAATATTTAAAAGCCTACTGAAGAAACCCACTGGTTTCTATGAATTCCAAATTAAATTTTGATGTCTCTATAGATTAGAGACCATCGTTCATCGCGACAATGTGATCCCCAGATTTAATCCCGTTTTAGAAAGATTCGTAAATCATGCTGCGAGAATAATGATTTTATTTCCTATGTCTTTTTGCTACGAGCGAGAGTCATTGAAGCGAAAACCTAACAGCAAACCCCCATAAAGTCCTTTTCTCAAGGGGAACACTATTAATCAGTATACTTTCATATACACATGCACGTCTTTCATAATTGAAGAGACAGAAATTTATTGACTTTGTGTGTTTTCAGCTTGATCAAATTCAAAAGGTTACCCAAATATTTGCTCAATATTGAAAGAAAAATCATAACGTACTTTCTAACACGCATATAGGAGTATTGCTGTTTGCTTTGTTCACTTATCTTTATTATAAAATGATGATTTTTATTCATATTCTTAATGCCTTAATCTTTTATAAACCAATAATACAGCTGAATATAATATTTCCATCAATAATTGATTATCTTGCACAAAGCCACGTTGCCATATTTCCTTGATGCGATACGAGAAACTATTGGGATAGGAATGTCTCGCTATTTAACTATTAGTCATTAGTAAGCCAAACCACTAATTTTAACACTGATTGTGGCTAGCTTCACGGCCATCTTTATATACTTTTCGTCAACTTGCCGGTTCTGTAACCTCTTCATATATTACTTTGTGGCATGTTTTTTGGCGAGCAGACGACGTAATGTGTAAATTTTGCAGAGTTATGCCCCTTTAACTAAGTAACATCATGTAATGAATACAAACTTTATTTACCTGAATAGTGTCATTATTTATAGAGAGGGTGTAAGGTATTTGTATTTTAATTTCTGATCTTTACATCAACATCTAAACGACAAGATATATTCTGTGGTAAGTTTGGGAATTTACAATAGTATGAGTTTTCGTTTTTAATCCTGAACACCGCGCCTAACATTTTAAAACCCACTACTTCAAACAAACCTGTGGATTTTTTTCAAAACATAAACCTACATGGAAAAGGAAAGTAACTAGTTAACCTTTCTAATTCCTTTATTTATGTTTTTAAATTTGTACTACCATAAAGAATCCAACTTCTTGTTTATTTTTATTTTTAGAAAATTATCACCCACTGCAGATTAGCTGCAATCTATTTATAGTTAGATGTTATTGTCGTTCCGTTTATTGAGTATTCCATTAATAACTAAAAACGTTGCGTATTGTTTGTAAAATTTTAATTAGAGAACGAATTCTGTCATAATCAAGTCAGTATTTTACTCCAGGCTTTGTGAATAGATACAGGGTGCCTAACTGCAATATTTGACTGGAAAAATGTTACACCTCTCTGAATTCGACGAGGGGAATGATAATAATATAACTAAAATTAGTATCGAATAGGAAGACTAATGCGAGCTGAATTTACAAGGGCGGAGTCAAACAGTAATGACTACGAAATGATATTCAGAATCCAAGCGATATACAATTCAACTTTTAAAAAAAATAAAAAATTCTGAAACCTATCTAATCAGTACTGTAATAGACATAACTCTTCTAACTAATAATTTGTAACCCAGATAAAGAGAAATAAGACGTTTTATGATACTCATCTTTTCGTTCATTTTACACGTTTTAAAACCGATGAACATACAACGTCTTTTTTCTTCCCAACATTGAAGTTAGTGGGTAGTTTTAGTTTTCAGCTTTGTTCTTTGCAACTATTGTGAGTTTTTAACATTCATTTGAATTATTCTTCATATTAAATTTGCACCGATGTACACCTTCTTAAAACTGATACCATCATAAATAAAACTCTACATAATTTATCCTTTATAGAAAGAAGACAAAAAAAATAATTCTTAAAAAAATTAGTTATTTCTTGCCTTTGGTTCCCTTTTCATTCACTTAGCAACATAATATTTGTGATATCGATTTAGATAAGGAATAATTGCGGACAAGACCAAAAAGACATTTTAAATTGATCCTGTACTAAACGACGTTAAGATGTGACATAAAGTACGGTTGTATTTAAGGGTATATAAAACTACAGAGTAATTTAGTCGTTTTGTTTTCAACATTATAGAACTTCGAGGATGTTCCATGTTCTAGCAATTTAGCCCTCATTATCACAAGCAGTTTAAGCGCTTTGCTTCCTTTATTATACCTGGCAAGAAATATAATTAATTCTTTAACAGCTTGCCAGCCGGGGGCTTTCTTTCATGTCTCTCACTTTACATATCGCTTCCCGCCAAATTGGTTGAAATCGATTGGACTAAGAGACGACAGATCGGAAGCGAGACGTTTGGAATAAAAGGTTGGCCCCAGTCTAGATTTCCGGTACCTGACTCAGATATTCTTTGAATAAAAAAGTGGCGTGGACGACATGTAGCTTACAATCATTGTATTCTTTAACACACGATGAGTGGGCGATAGATCCACGCTTCTGTCCTGCTTTAACCGAAAGGTCGGCAGTATTTAAAGACGTTTTCTAGTATTGATCACTTAATTGAGAGTTTTGATAGAAACTTCCTGGAATTAGCCAAGTATTCTTTAATCTGAAGAGAAAATTTAGACAAAAAGGAATCCTTTGTCGCAACACACTGATTACCTGAGCGCACGTGGAGACGCGGCCATGAAGAATTTCCAATATCGAACGGACAAAGTGCGTGTCTTAGTTGTCGTAGAAAAACTCTCATTATGCCGTATCCTTTCATAAAGAATACATATCGATTTCTTTCTAACTTTTACTTGATGTAATATTTGTTACACGTTTTATGCTTGACTGGGGGTATTGCAAGATTTCATGTAGATAGAAAAAACACTAGGCTAACAAAGAAAACCATACAACCGCTCTTAGCCACCCTTTGTATATAATAGGTTTTAATTCACTTTATATGTAGGCAACTCATCTTTTGAACGACGGGACATTATCTGGTTCTTTATCTCGCCAAATCTGTTCCCTATACAGATTTAAATAAAGCAAAAAATAAAGAAAATTATATGATGAAGAGTATAAAATGAGAACGGAAACGTGTTCCACGGAAGTTTATTTTGCATCTTTGAGATTTTCAAATCTTCACGGGAATCTAAAAATTAGATCTGTTGTAAAATGGTCATGTTAATAGCTTAATTGTTTATTTATAATCAGGTATTTGTTTTAAAAAAAAAGATTAATTAACAGATAATTGAAAAGAAAGATGGCATAGATTGATCCTGGCTATTTATTGATAAAAAAGATAGAAATGTAAATGAAGAGATGATATTATGGACTTTTAAAGACCATGAATAGACTGATTTATAGTTGGTATAATCCTATTACTTCTTCATGTTGGCAATACTTAATGGACAAAGATGTATTTCTCACGATATTAACTTAGACTATTCTTTACAGAGTAAAATACTCTCAATCAAAAATCAATGTAATCTTGGCGGTGTTGAGAACAATATAATGTCTTAGTATGATTAAATCTTATCATCTTTCGTGACGGCTACGGTTCCCGCCCAAACATCAGAATCTTCTTAAGAACCAATCGATAGAGATTAGAATCCTTACAATGTAATTAACATCTAGCGATGATGGTCGTCCGTTCACCAGACGTTAACTGACAGTGGTTGATAAACGTGAGCTATCAGCCTTTCTAGTTTTAATACCGTCTAATAGTTTTCCAAGAAGATCGACTGAAGGCGGAGAAAGAATTAGCAGCTACATGATTGACAGTTTCATCTTAAGTTGCCTGGAAATAAATCTATTCCTTATAACGCTAGCGTGTCTAACAAGACGATAGAAACTCCCTTACATTTGACGCGAGTTTCTTGACAGTCAGCCTCTTGCTTAAACGTCAGATTGACTACACCCATTCAGCGGGTTGGCTATCGAAGCACATGTACATTGAGGCTGAAGTGGCCATGAAACTCAATGTAATCAGTTTATATCCCGATTTTTTATAAAATCTCGTTAACTCAGATATAAACAAAGAAAGGTTTTCCTCTAACTTCGGGTCTTTCAAATGGGGGATGTGTACTATCAATATCAACCAATAATTAATATCCACAGCAATTTAATTTCAACTTCCCAGGTAGCTTTCAAGGTGCAATTTTGAATCCTAGCAAATCTGAAGCAAACTAATTAGCACTTTTCCATATCCTATAATTATGGAACATAGAGTGTCTTGTATTCATTACGTCCAATATTGAACACAGGATATGCCCGCCTTGTCTGATATCACAAAAGTTAATGGTGTTGATGCTGGCATCACAGACAATACTTCACAGTATCGATAATCTACATGGGCGATATGAACCACTCAACTACAAAACTATATCCTCAGCAGAGACAATTTTAAATAACATACATTAAAATCTTTGGGTACACAGGTGGAACCAACTTGATTTGGCCAGTTTTGCCTCATACTTTAATTAAAGACACATTATGGGAGATTGGATAAAGAGCTGACAGTTTTCACTATAATAGTTAACCAGCGGCTGCCAGCAGGATACGCCCACATTTTGCAAGAGATTGATAGAGAACAAGCTAAAACAAAAAGCTATTTTTCGTGCAATCAAGGGCCATAATTCAGAAAGTTACGATCCGATAAGCACGAATATCGAAAGAAACAAAGATATTTGGGTTATAAACATGCATTTCAAGTTTCATCAAAGTCAGATGAAAATTGTGACCTCTAGAGTGTCCACAAGCTAAAAACGTGAATTTTGGAACAATCAGGGGCCATAATCCATAAAAATTGTGACCTGTAGAGTGTCCACAAACAAATTGTGAACGGACGTCCGGACGGACGGACGGGCGATCAGGGGCCACGGCATTATACGTCTACGTGAAAATGTGGGCGTATAAAAGCTAGATAATGTAAAGAGTATTTACTGAACCTAAAATTTAGTGATTGAATTTTCCGCCTGCTGAACCGTAAATTTAGCGATTGAACTTTCGCCCTAGCCTCGATCATCATTACTAAAGTCGGTACGATAAAAAACATAGACTCGATTATCCATTTCATGATTAAATCATGAATGAAAGTTGAGCAGCACATCGGATCCTAATCCAGTAAATATCGCAGGCTAGCGATGACATCGAGGGTTGATTATGATCTGAATAAGTTAATTAACGTCTGGATAATCATGAAGTGGATAATCGAGACTATGTTTTTAAAATAATTTAGATAACATTTCAGGCCTAAAAAATGTATGTTTAAATTAACCTAAACCTTATCTCCGATAAAGACGACACATTTAAAAAATGAATTTACAATCTTTTTTTTTTTTTTTTTTTTTTTTGAATTTAGCTTTAAGGGAGACATTCACAGAATAATTTAAAGGGCTTTCTCGGTTGCAGGTGATTGGTCTTTTATTCAATACATTTCCTAGAAAAATCTGTATGTTATCATATATTAACAGTTTGTCCACCTTTATTCCTGTGTCGTGATTATTTGAATATGGGATATAAAATGTATTGTAAAAATCACGAATTGTAACGACGGATATATTGATCTTAATGAAAACCCATCATCTCAACAATATACGAGTACCATTAAGAATATAAAACCTCTTACTGAACAAACGTCTTTTATTGTTCTACACCAACCTCCGAGAAATGAATTTAATAGAAATTATTCTTAGACACGCACGAACCATCCCGAAATCAATGTCACGGCGTATTCGAAGGAATGTAGCTTTAGAAGCCAAGATACATATCGCTTGAAGAGTGTGTTACCAAAGTTTACTCAAGACATTATTGTTTCTACAGCTAATGGCAAGAAACGTCGACTACGATCTGTCATAAAGCCTGGTGCTGGGATCGGGGCTATTGTATAGCAAACAGGTTGTCTTTGACCGTTAAAAGGATCACGGCGGACTCATTATAGCATTTGTAAAACGACCAGTTTGTTTTTATCGTCAATTTCTTCAGCAAATAATCAGAGATCGATTAAGTGTTCGCGGCATTATTACTTTCAATTCTTTTCGCCTTGAGTGGGCACGTGATCTGAACGCCATGTTTTGACAGAATCTGGCAGACGACACTATGCTTGTATTAAAGACGTTCATAATGCGGTTTCCGGGTTTTAGGTTAAAAGATAGAAAGGGGAGTTTTCAATAAGACAATCAGGCTGATCCTTGCTAGTCTTTATCGATGCTCTTTAATTGGATAAAGCGGTCGGCTCAGAAATATAATTGCTTTATTGGCATTGTGCAATACAAAGAAACCTGCTAATGTAATATTGTCTATTCTAAAGAATATTATTGAATTTACCGTAGCAATTATGGTGGATAGCACGAACTATGTACCAACTCAATGACAGATTAAACTTTTGATTAAAGATTTATAATATGCCTTGAATGTTATTTCTAAGAATATGGATCGCAAAATGTTTTCTCTGCCATTCTGTGGTTTTTTTCCTTCTTGCATACAGCGTGCGTTTGTTTTTTTTTTAATTTGTTTTTTATCTTAGATGAATATTGTTGAACTTGGAAAGACATTATAATTTCAGAATAAATTAAAGCCAGTTTAGAGTCCTGATTAATATTTTAAGTGTTATTTCCGAAAGTTGAGACACACGGCCATCGTTTAGAGAAAAAGAAGGTCTTTTGGAGCAAATTCAAGCTCTTTTTACAATTCAGGAATAAATCAAATTTTGTGAAAAGATCAAGAGTTGGTTTTATATGTGTAAAAGACATTTAAAATTTGAGTACACGTTTTGGTCATTAAGTAAATTAGAGAAGCGAGTTAATATCGCAGTTTAAAATCAGAAGATTTCCCCTCCATCTCTAATCAACAATCATTGGCAATTTCGGTTTTTTGAATGGACGCACGTTCATTCAGTGGTGAGGGTGAAACGATTGTCGAACAACAAAAGATGTGTTAGTTATTGACACATAACAAACAAAAAAGAATCCGCCTCTGTTCTTTATAACTTAATGTAATAAACCATATGATTTATGCACTTTCATAATGTAGGTATTTTTTTCATCAATTTTAACAATGGTGTGTTTATTCTGTGGTTGTTCACTGTTTTTAGACAATGTATAAAGCCATAATGTAAACTGTACATGTTATTTCTTTTAATTCTGGGAGAAAATGATATTAGGGATAAAAAGAGACAGTTGTTAGATTTGTATCGATATATTCATACACTGTCTTTTACCTTAAGTATTTTATCTTTTAAGTTATTAAAATATGAAATAGTCCATTATTTCAACAACTACAAAAATTAAACTACATTACTTTTTGTATTAAATACCCTAAGGATGAAAGGAGACTTGATAATCGTAAGTGAAGACTCTGGGCCAATGACATCTGGGTTTTAGGGTTAAGATTTGGATCATCAAAATAACTTCTTCCAAGAAATTCCGAAGCTGAGTTTCTGATGACATTTAACTTAGCTGAACAGTGGGTTATGGGTCCTTCGTCAATTTCAAGTGATGTCGCTGCCCAAATGCGTTGTTTGAACACGAAGCTACTTTTTGTACTTTCACCAGTTAACCCGAACTTTTCAGAATTTTCTTTCAAACTTATTGGGCTATTTAAAGGAGCTAAATCGCTAATAGAAATTGACACAAATGGGTCGCAACGCATATAATAATGTAATATGAATGTATATAAACTATTTATATTACATTAGTTTCCGTTTTTACTCTGATTTCAAGTCATTATGTTTGGCGAAATGCACCAGAAGTCTCGGATCGAATGGCAGTCTCTAGCGTCTGGTTATTCCAGTCTACACCGATAGTATTTACTGTACATGCCCTCCAGATAAGAATATGGCATCACCGTTTGACATGACTTGTGGAATATGTCTAGCCTCGTTCTTTGAGTCCCTTGTTACAAATGACACTGAAACGCATTATGGTACACGGTTCGTGTACCAATGGTAAAATTTTTATTTTGTCTTAAATATTGAATATCAGAATCCAATCTTTTTCCGGTAAGATCACAACATCAATGTTGATTTAAATTGACAAATAATTCGTGTTTTCAATGTCGAAGAATTTGAATGATACGGAGTTAGAGACTTAGCTACTTTAACGACTGGGCACGAATCTTATCTAAATAGAGCCGCGCATCAATTTTTTTTTTTTTTTTTTTTTGATATTTTTCTTTCCAAACACGCTTGGATCAAATTTGTATGTTACCGAAACCATGTAATTGCTAATTGCTCTACAAACCACAGCGGATATTTTTGAACTCTGTTACAATTGTCAAGAGTTAATTATTAGCAGAGCTACTGCCCTTGTTTTTACTTAAACCTTATAATGTGCTGCAGGTAAGATAATTGTTGTGATTGTTTTTTTTTCCAACTTGCTGGGTTTTATTAATTGGTTTTAATAAAAAAAAAAAAGATTTGGTGTGGGGAGGGGGTTTAAAGGTTAACACTGTGGTGGGGTGGGGTTCGTAAGGTTAACACTGGGGGAGGGGGGTGTCATAAGATTAAAACTTATCGTAATTTACAGTTATGTATCAATCAATGTCCTTTTCATCAAAGCCTTGTATTCGCTTCTTGATGAAGTTTTTTGAAATTTGTATTGTTGTGAACTTCGGAGGATGGTTTGACTTAAAGGCTCAATACCACTCTTGTTGTAACTGAATAATATGTCCCAATCTTTATTCTGGTCAACAAATTGTACTATTTTACAATATTCCAATTAATTGATGATACAAATTTCATCTTAACACACCTAATTTAAAAAATTGGAAAAATTCAACTAAATGATTTGAGAAGCCTGACGTAAAGCTTTTCAAATGTGACTTGGATTTAAAAATATTTTTGAACCCTCTGGACAAGTAAAGTAGGATTTAATGGATAATTTACACGACAGGTAGGGCACTAACACATCTAGTACTTAGAATAAGGCTATTTTATTTATTTTCTAGAACTGTGAAGCCAGCAAGAGTGTTATTGTCCCTTTAATGTATCAGGTATTTTCTTTTGTTAAACTTGCTGGGGTTTCTGAAAAAATTCTTTTAAAAACTCAAAAACTTTAAAATGGTGACAACCTTTATAAACAGATCAGACAACTGGTGTGCGTATATTTCGTTGCCTGACAACTATCTTCATACTTATAATTATATATCTACATGTGGAATCTTTTTTATCATTATTATTATTATTATTATTACAGCATATTTATAGTGCGCCCTTTCATATAACATGTTCAGGGGCACTTTACAAAGTGACAATGTAAATCATACATAAACAACAAGATTATGGACATGTTAACAATTGTATACGGAGTTAGTTAAAAGCCTGATTAAATAAATGTGTTTTAAGTTGTTTTTTAAAAGAATATAGAGATGTACAACATCTTAAACTAAATGGTAGATTATTCCATAAAACAGGTGCTTGATAACTAAAAGAGCGCTGACCATAAGATAATAGTTGAACAGTTTTGGGCTTTAAAAGTAGTTTATCTGATGTACGTAATGTTCGGCCAGGTGTATAAAGTTCTAAAAGATCTGAGAGGTAAACAGGAGCTAAATTATTTAAACATTTAAACGTAAGTAATAAAATCTTAAAATCAATTCGATATTTAACAGGTAACCAGTGTAAATTATATAAAACAGGAGTTATGTGGTCACATTTCTTAGTTAAAGTAACAAGTCTAGCCGCAGTATTCTGTACTTTTTGTAATTTATCTATAAGCTTTAAAGGTAAACCAACTAAAAGTGAATTAAAGTTATCTAATTGAGAAGTGACCAGAGAATTAACAAGTGACTTAGTGGCCTCTACAGTTACACGTTTACGTATTTTACCTATATTTCTGATATTAAAATAGCACAATTTACAAATATTATTTACTTGAGCTCCCATAAGCATAAAACTATCAAAGATTGCGCCAATATTACGAGCAGAATAAGATGAAAATGTATCACAATTACCAATTACAACAGGGGGGTTATCATGTGCAAATTTACTTAATTGATGCCTTGAGCCTAATAACAAATATTACGAACAGTCATGTTAAGTATTGTGTTTCAACAAATTGAATAGAAATACGACTTCCGTTAGTTTTATTGTATAAAAGTTATTCATGGATTCTCGTCACAAACATGGATAATATTATCGAATACAAAAAGAGTGTATGTAGTAATTAATGTTGGTACAAACATACACATTTACAGAATTGTCGTTCCAATAGCGACTTTCAGCGACGGCCAAATTTACAGATGCGAGTATCGATGTTTGCTCCAGGTGCATCAAAGCGTAAAAGTTTACGTAATATCGGTACTAACAAACGCTGGGATTTTATTAGGTGGTCACTCAACTTAAGTGGTCATTCATGAAAATTCCCTTGAGTGACTGCTGAATACAGATTCTACTGTACTGTACTCAGGAGAGATTTGATTGTGCGATAAAAATAGACACACTCCGTTAAAAACGCAAGTTTTCGCTATCAGTACAAGTACAAGGGATTTCTCGGGTCATTGCTTCGGGAATAAGATACTTCGGTTAAATAGCCATTTCTGTGTTTGGCATAATCAAGGAACTCTGTTTCTCTTCCTGTAACGTAATTAGAAAACTCTTCTTTTCATTAAACGTTTATTCATGCAATAGGTGTAAAAAACGAACTCCTAATCCCAGTCATGGTGCTTTTTGGGGCGACTAAATGGTGAAAAATCAAACTACATGTAGTTATTCATATTTTATCCCAATTGTATCCCGATATATTATAGTAGGTCTATTATTACTATTTTGTCATTTATTAAAGATACATTATGTAAGATTTAGACAAAGAGCTGGCCATTCTTGCTATAATATTTCGAAAATAGATAATGTAAAATGAATAATTTGAAAATTTCATTCAAATTACTCTACTGCGAGCGAAGATATTAGCCTTTGAAGGTTTGACAAGACGTGTGCAATAATTTCAACCACCGAACTGGTTGTTCGAAGCTACGTCTTTATATTAAATCAAAATATGGCTGAACCGTTCTAATCTATTTAATATCGGATAAATCCCATGCCATCGAGAATTGATTATGGCCTGGATCAGGTAATTAAAATATCTAATTAATAAATTAGATAACATTGCAGGCCTAAAGAAAGACCTGCAATAGGCAGATTTAGAGCTTGCATAAGGTATATATGTTTAAGTTTTCTCATTTCAATTCAGATGTATTACACCGTTGTCTTCATTGGCAATGAACGTATTTACCTCTGTGTATTTTGAAAGAACAACAAAAGGTCATTTTTACAACACATATTTAAACTTTTGTCATAGAGACACACTGCTGGTCTCTCCTCTCCTCGACAACGTGACAAAAGGGCAGGAGTAACGGGGCAGCCCCTTCCCGGCGTGTATCTGGTGCCCCTGGAGGCTTTATTATCTTTAAGTAAGCTAAGAACGTTCTTAAGAAAATATTTAGTTGTTACTGCTGGTGGGGGGTGGGGGGCTTTCTTGCGGTTAAAAATACCATTTAATAAATCATTTAAATGTGATTGTCTCCTTTTTAAAGGCATGCTTTTAAGGGCGTTCCCAATCTTGAATAGGGCTTGGCCCTCAAAAGAATTTAAAGATGCTTAGGTGTAATGAGGGTGTCCAAATTGTTAGCAGTTACAATTTCAATCAATTTTTCCTGAAAAAAAAAGGTTTTATGTAAAAGTAAGATTTTCCATGTTAACTTCCAAAGTTATACCCCTTTTAACGAAATCTTGTTAACACAATGCTATCAACTGAATTTTTTAAAGTTTGTATCGTTAGCTTGGCTATATAATAATATATATTCAGTCCTTGTAAAGGGCTAAGAGCCTTAAATGAAATTTCACTTAAAGGCATTAGTTTTTTTACTACACCTTTGTTGTCACAGTATTCGTTTTAACTGAATAGGTCAAAGTCACGGGTTGGTTTTTGTTTTTGTGTGGGTTTTTGTTTTGTTTTTCGGAAGGTTTTTTTTGTCATTAATTGTGTAGATTGTGATAGCTTACTGACACCTGAGAATCAAAGTTTTCTTCATTATTTATAAGATTTTAGGCCCAACTAGACACGGTTAGGTTTGTATTCAAGATACGAATAAAGATTGCATATACCTTATCGATAATTTATAAGATAGTTATTTTTTGTGAACTGTAAAAAAGGAACAATAAATAACTGAGTGATGGCTTCAATCAACTATGCTTCCGTTACATTTCTTCGTATAATAATGTTCTTTTTGCTTCACTTACTCATTAAGTTTATTAATAGATGAAGCAAGTCCGCCTCTTTTAGAAATGTGATCAGTGTGTCAAGACTTTCTTGTTCATCTTTCATGTGAAAAATTGCTTAGAAATTGGATAGCGCCTATTATGCTACTTTACGAATAAACCTCTGTGTCGTTATATTATTAATGTGCATGAATTTTCTTTTAAAACTATTGTTGGTAGGAATTGTAAAGAAATTTTGAAAGATAATATAACAATGATCGTGATATATATGTTTTTAAAATATTTGGAACAACAAACGTCTGTTTTTATTCCATACCAATATTCAAACACACTACTAATAAAAAGCAAAGGGAAAAAATATCTCAACAAGGAAAATATTCATTTTGAAACATAAGATCACCCTATAACTGAAATGAAATGAGACTTAACGTCTACTTTTCTGCACCGACTGGGATAATGAAGACGGGGATGCGACGTTACGACCACTTCTTATTTCGAATTCCAACTGTCTGTCAAGGGCTCTTTTACGTGCACGCCAATGTCTACACGGGACCTCAGTTTTTCCTCCCATACGAACGACTAGACACTGTCCTTGGGGAGTCCTGCACCACTGAAAAGGAGAAATCGCGTCTCACTCTATAAACATTTTAAAAGTTCTTGTTCTATAAATATATTTAGTAACCTTTGAAAAAATACATGTTTAATATATATTTAATCTTATACACCCTGGCAAGTTAATAATATTTCAACTACGATTAATTAAAATAAAGCCAGGAGAGCTGTGTTTTTTATTATATAAAAAACGACAATTTCCGTATTTGAGAAATAACAAGTAATGCATAACAGGAAGAAAATGTACTAAAATGCGGCTCACTACGCGTAAGAAAAACCATTTGCTAAAATAAGACATCAGTACTATTTTCATAGTGTGGAAGTGGTTTTGCGGGATTTTTTGTTTTGTTTTTGTTTTTGTTTTGTTTTTTTGTTTTTTTTGGGGGGGGGCTCAATTTTGTTCCCTTTTTTTTGGGGGGGGGGGGAGGGGCTATATTTTAAAAACAGAATATGGTATATGCATATAAGAGTCAAGAAGAAATGATGGTTGAAAGATTATTTTTCCCAAACAGCATTTAAATTTATTGATCAAGTAAGTAAAATCGGTTACATAGGCAATATAAACCGAAAGTAGTATATGACTGAACCTAGACGTACTGGTCAACCTCTTTGCCGAAAACAGCTGAGGATGCTGCGGGCCGGTAAAATATTAGGAAACGAAAAGAAACCCGTGTCCAGTACTGTAACAATCCTTCAAAAGTAATCAAAATCATTAGTGTTACTTGACCTAATCCTTCTAAAGAGCTATCTAAACTACTTAATTATGGTATTCTGTGAAGGTGTTTGTTTGGTGAACCACCATGAAGACACCGCATAGAGATATCAACAAACACATATTGATAATAACTGACCATTTGAGTTAAAAGATTTTTTTCAAATACAAGAAAAGAACACGTTTTTAAAAGAGACAATGAAGAAAGATTAAATGATTGACAAGAAAAATACCGGCAGTGTTTGAAAACAGGTGAAGGAGATTAGGGCCGGGTGGGGTGAAGTTTCTTGCTTTTAGCATCCTGGTCGTCGTATCACCTGCCCCGAGAACCTAACTTGTCCTTAAAACCCCCATAAAATGTATTGTATACTGGGGTTGACTTGTAATGGGGGTGTCACCTTCTTAATCTGTGCGTGGTCAGTTACCAGCTTGTTTTTCACTACACGACGTCCCCTTAATAAGCCTTGTCAAACACCTTACAGTGTGTATTATTGTCAACCTCTCTCTTTTATCACTGTGTTATTGTAAGGCGTATTCTTTACCTATTATCCCAAACAGAATGATAAAGTGTTAGGGACTCGCGGGGAGTTATAAACTATTTAACATCAACAAAACTAACAATACTTGACTTGAGAGAGTCAAATAATTTTAAAAATACAGGCCAAAAAAAATCATTTACTTGACGAAAGATTATCTGAATTTACATGGCAGAAATCGTTCATATTCTTGAAGGTATATCTCATGTCGTGCCATGTCACTATTACTACTTTTTGTGAATTCAGTTTCGTCTGTGGGAATGGAAAAGTAAAGTTATGATTTATATAGTATCCAATCTATATTTTAAATTACTCCAGCGAGAAGATCCTGCTGATCGAATGTAGATTTTAAATACATTAGATTCTGAAAAATAATTTTCTATCCAAAGATGAAAATATTTGTAATTGTATTTACAATTTTATCCCAATTAAATATATAATAATTGTTTCTGAAATAAATTTAATATCTTTTCAGATTTTGTAGTTGTGGGATTTTGTAGTGGTTTTATAATTTAGGTTTATATTTCTGAGTGGTGAGATTATATAGGTTCAGATTTTGAAGTGGTCGGATTATATAGGTTCGGATTGGAAGTGGCAGAATTATGTAGGTTGGAATTTTGAAATGGAGAGATTGTGTAGATTGAGATTTTGTACTAGTGGGATTATGTAGGTTGAGAATTAGCCATGGGAGGATATTGCAAAACAGATCATTAGTTACTTTTTATCGTAACGTACCTATAACTCTATACTTTGTTATGGTTATAGAATTATTTCAATTTCTCTAGAATATTGTATTAAGTTTTATAGTCAACCATCCAGCAGGCGACATCTGTTACTCTAGGTATTGAAATCGAAATATATCATAACATGATTCATAGCTTTGTTTTTAAGTTCATCAATTGAGCAAAGCAAGCAAAGTGGAGAGACGCAACAGATGTTATTTCTGATATAGCTGTAGGTAAAGTAAGTAAACGGCCGTTATCTAGTAAGTAAGCCACCATGAATAACTATTAAAAGTGCCAATAAAATATACAATTACATTTTGTTTGATGGACGAACAATCGAAGGCTTCAATAAAGGAAAAATAGCAATAACGTGGCACGAATTACCTAGATAATAATGTTACAATTTTAAATTATTTTGTAAATGTGTTCTAGAAGATTATTTTACGATTTTAGCGCTCCCATCGTTAATTACTCGTTCATATGCAGTAATCCCGAAACACCAACTTAACACTCTACTTCACGGGGACTGTAGATCAGTGGCGTTATGGCCGCTGATTTTGCACGAGTAACGTCATCCCGTGGGACCACAAAAACTCAATACAATACTCATATGACGAAGGAGCGGAGGTCGTTCTGCGATAAATTATGGGTTGTGCTGACAATGGAAAATGCTAGAGTCGATCTGCAGCATAACTGGACCATGGTAGCCTATAATATGGTTTGACACTGGTTGAGCAATACTTACACCACATGATTTTTTAAAAAATTTGAGAACAGGTAATTGCGTTCCATTCCCTAAGCTCCTGGTAAGGGGTTCTAATAATAATAATAATCGTTTTTTATATCGCTGAACATTCAGTCCGCTAAAAGCTGCACCAAAAACATCAATCGTTTAGGGAACCTCATTGCTGATAAGTATAAAATATATACACGTCTCTTCTGACATCTCATATATACATTGTATTTTAATGAAATGAAATTAACCAAATTTATGTGTTATCATTGTAATATAGGGTTGCGCCAGCGAGACTGTGTATGCTACCCAAGATACTACCAAAAAGCAATAACGGATAGGCATTTTACATTATATGAAACTATCAATATTTTATAATCCGTTTTCTAGTCAACATTTCACACCCCATGAAACTGCCACTAGTCATTTTGCATTCCACGAATCAATAACCAGTCAGTGTTTTACATTCGATAAAATTAATCAACTACAACTAGTCACCATTTACATTCCATGAAACTACAACTAGTCAACTACGACTAGTTAAAAGTTTACATTCCATGAAACTACAACTAGTGGGTATTTTACATTCCATGAAGCTACAATTAGTCAACTACAACAAGTCAAAATTTTACATTCCATGAAACTACAACAAGTCAACAGTTTACATTCTATGAGATTATAACGATGATTTTATAACTATGAGTTTACACCTAGTCAGTACTTTACATTCTATAAAGTTATTTAGTCAGAATTTGGCTCACTAACCTGGGGGTCCCGTGTTCGATCCATGTGTTAGCCGAGAAAATTCATCGTGATTTTCCGGCGTGATTCCCCTTATCAGTGGTGTAGGGCTGAGGGCCCGACAAGGGACAACGTATAGTCGTCCGAATAGGACGAAAAACCGAGGTCCCGTGTACACAATGGCGTGCAAGTAAAAGAAATCTTGACAGTTGGAATTCGAAATAAGACTAGCCCGTAGTGCCGCTGTCTGGGCAAATTTCCCTCATATCACACTGTATACTTTATTAGCCCAGTCGGTGCAGAAAAGTAGGTCGTTAAACTACATATAATTTTATTTTTTCTATAAAATTATAACTAGTCCGCATTTTACATGTACATTCTTTCGAAATTACAGTATATTGTCGAGTAGGAATATTTGCATGTTCCATTTCCCCCCTTTTTCGCCAATAGCTTTTATGTTATTCCACTGTTTTACGCATTGCTATAATTTACTTATATGTTACTAATTCGGATCTTAGAACCTCTTTACTTATTCAATGTCAAAGTCATGTCGATGATGCATGTTTATATTCGATTAACCAGACATTTTGTGTCTATATGATTTGTGTTGCTTGATAATTATGCACTAGGAGATCGAGAATAAAGATGGCGCCTCAAAGATTGGTGGTATTTTTTTCTTCCTATAAAACACCGTTGTGGCCCCTCTGCGATATCACTTCGGTGGAAGCGGACATTAAATAAAGCTATTTCACACACACCTCGCTACACTCCTAGGTAAAAGGGCAGCCGCAGCAATTGGTGGAGATGCTGGTCTCAAAAATGGGTATGAATTTGATGAGTAAAAACTACAAAATAACATAGAAAATATGATGAAATCTGTCAGGGTCCTGCCGCAGTTTTCTGGCCTTCCCGCCGAAAATCCTCACGAATGGCTGACTAGATTTAAGGCTTGGTGTCAACTACAACGGCTCAGAGATGAAGAAATTGGCCCAGCAATGCTTTTACATTTACAGCTGTCAGCATCTTCGTGGTTTGAAGAACTTCCCTAAGGGGTCCGCTTGAATCCCCAGAGACTATTTCATTCATTTGAAACAAAATTTACAAACCAACCCACTTGGTTCTTGGAACAAAAATTGTGGAATAGACACATGACTATTGGAGAAGATTTAGAGAATTTTATAGCTGATATTAGTGTACGCTGTCTAAGATTAAATAAAACTGACCACGAGAAACTTTCTGTTTTTATTAGAGGCCTTGAACCGCGATTACGCCAAACTGTTATTCAACACTACCCGTTAACGAACCAGCGTCATATTCACCGCTACTGACATTGATTAAAATGGTTTAGGTGGGGTTTTTTTTGTCCAAGAACAAATGACTGCTTTTTTGCTGGAAATAAAAATATAACCCTTTTGCATGTTATGGGTAGGTGATATCTGAAAAGTAAAAATAAAACTTTTAATATGGAAGACCAAACTGTTCTTTATTCTGTGTTCTTAATTCTTAATTCATAGCCCTTAATTTTTATTTCTTCATTTGTTGTCGTATTTGGACATTTGTATACTGAAATTAACATTTGTATCTTAAAAAATCTATATATGTTTTATAAATCAGACATTGTCATATCAGATTTGTAAATTGTATCTTTGTTTAAATTAATTGTATTTTAATAATATAAAGATAAAATTTATTTTAGAAAATCAAAAAATTACATTTACATTTTATTAGAAACATACAACGAAAAACAAATCTGGAACAAAAAATTTTCCAAATACAAATCTCCAAATACCGACCTTGCAAAACCATTGTGAAATAACAGTTCTCCAAATTCGTCTGGGGGATCACGTGGCTAAGTGGGTAAGACGCTGGCTCGTTAGCCTGGGGATCGGGTGTTCGTTCATCCAGATTTTCCGGCGTGGTTCCCCCTTGTCAGTGATGCAGGACGGAGGGCCTGACAAGGACAGCTGTCTAGTCCTTCGGATGAGACGAACAACCGAGGGCCCGTGTATACATTGGAATGCACGTAAAAGATCCCTTGGCAGTTGGAATTCGATATAAGAGTAGGCGATAGTGCCGCTGCCCGGGCAAAATTTCCCTCATAGCACACTGTATGGCGTACGCCCGTCTTCAACAGCCCAGCATAGGAGCAGAACAGTAGGACGTTAAACCCCATTTCATTTCATTTCATTTCCAAATTCGTCTAACCTGAATAATATGACGACTGAGGACGCTAGTGTTGGACTGTCAAATGCCGAAATCAACCTGGCATACAATAAGTCACCACACAATAAGTCGACTTACCCGACAATAATGGGGAATCAAGTCCGCATACAACAAGAAAATTCGCTGGATTACCGTGACTAGTAGTGAAATCACGTGCGTTGTGCGGCTAATCCGAGCCCTCGATAAATAAAATAAATTGAAAGTAGTCTATTTTTAGTAATTAGGTTAATGTCTGATAGCGACATGCGTCTTTGCTTACTAAACATACTTTCCATCAGTATATGCACAGATATCACGAATTTCGTATTAAACGAGGCAAGTGTCTTCTACATTGCAAAAACGTCTATTGGTCAATTTAAATCAACATTGATGTTGTTATCTTACCGTGAAAAGGTGGGCCTCTGCTATCCAATATTTAATACAAAATAAAAAATTTAAAATTTGCACACGAATCGCCTACCAAAATGCTTTCGAGCGCCATTTGTAATGAACCAACTCGATGAACGAGGCTAAACATATCCCACAAGAGAATACTACCAGTATAGACTGGAATAAGCAGACGCCAAAGACTGCCATTGAATTTGGACTCTTTAATGTCAAAATACAGGTCATAATACAACATTCCAGATATCATGCTGCATACCACTGACTGAAAAGAGGTTCAATTTCCTTTTCAAAAATCTTAATTATTCCTAGAAATAAGATCAAATTTGGATGGTACTCATATCTGTTAATTGTGGGGGTGAATTTAAATTCAAATACTGTTCTTTTAAGAAATACGTAATTCATTTGTGATATCTGCTCATATACTGCTGGAATGTATGTTGATTGCTTGTTTCAAAAATGTAAATATTTTCTGGCACATTATAAATCAAAATACGGGTTTTAATACGAAATTCGTGATCCGTATCATTTACTACCGGAAAGTATTTTTATTTCCCTTATCACAAATGTAAACTATTTTCTGGCACATTCAAAGGTAGGAACCTGGAAAACATACCAAATTTGAATCGTACTGAACTCTATTTAGTGAAGGGGTCGGGGGGGGGGGGGGGGTATTTAAAAGTCAAAATGCGGATCTTAATAATAAAATTCCAGTTTTCGTGTAATGCATCACCGGGAAGTATTTTTCTGGTGCTCTTTGAATATGTTAGTTACATCTTGGCACATTCATGATTATATAATTTAGAAGAGATAAAACCCTCTCCCGTTTGAGCAAAGAAATATGTCTATCAGACAATAACCTAGTTCCTAAAAAAAGACTACTTTCAATTTATTTTATTTATCGAAGGTTGGGATTGGCCATACCACACATGTGATTTCACTGCAGTAATGGTCCAAACTAATCAGAAGTGAATATTCGCTTGGCCGCTACAAAAATGCTTTCTGTGAAACAAATTGTAACGGTCCTCCAGCGAATTTTCTTATTGTATGCTGGCTTGATTCTCCATTATTGTCTAATATTTGTCGACTTATTGTATGGTGACTTATTGTACGACAGGTTGATTTCGGCATTCGACAGCCCACCACTAGCGTCCTCTGTCGTCATAAAATTCAGGTTACATGAATTTAGAGAAATGTTTTTTGACAAAGGTTTTGCAAGATTGTTATTTGGAAATTTGTTGTTCGAGATTTGTTGTTCGTTGTATGTTTCTGATGAAATGTAAATGTAACTTTTTGATTTTCTTAAATTAAATTTATTTTTATATGAAAATACAATTAAATTAAACAAAGATACAATTTACAAATCTGGTATGACGTAAAACAAATATTGAATTTTAAAGATACAAATGTTAATTTTAGTCTACAAATGAAGAAATAAGAAGTAAGGACTTTGAATTAAAAACTAAGAAATAAGAACACTGTGCGAATAGCTATTTGGTCTTCCATAATTTAAAGATGGGGGTAGAGTTTAAAAGTAACACTGACTTCATTATTTTCCAATCTATTCTTCTTTTCTTGTCGTTTTTATAGCTTATCCTTATCTCATTTAGCCATCCATTATTGTCGGGTGAAAGGAACATTTTTTTTCTGGAAATGTATGTCAGATAAACGTCTGTTAGCAAACACTATACTGAAGATTATATCTAACTAATAGTCTCTGAGAAAGAAAAAAATCTCTTTTAATAAGTATCTTTAAGGACATGGTGTTTGAAGCATGTCCTGTGTTCGGGATATAATTAGAATCGGGTCTAACTGAGATAATAATACCCTAGATTCAATAACCCAGCCTACCCACACCCCTGCAACCGCTCAACGTCAACGTTACGCGCCTTTCGGGCTAAGATGTTGAATTCACGTGTATTTATCACCTTCATTGATATGACAAGAGATGGTTTCCTTAAGAACCTGGCATGTGACAGCCTCCGTCAGGTGTTAACGATATTCTGTAAGGTTGGAATTACGCCATTTTGACAGCTCACCCTTCTTCACCTTATGTTCACGTCATCTCTCGCGACACCAACAAGACTCTCGTGTCGAGTCCGATCTTCTTTCACGCACGATCAGTAGAGGGAGAGACGGACAACAAACATAATTGATCTGAGTCTCTTTCTTCTTTATTTTCTAACCCCCTCTTTTTAATCCAGTTTTGGTTGGGGTTTTTAAATTTTATTCCAGCTGCTGCAGAAAATAATTTCAATTTTTGACAATTACTTAATGTTAAAGAGACGTAAACGACCATGGCTTTTTAATATGTTTCGGTTCTTTGGCATTGTTTCTACGACATCTTCAGTTGAAATCTAGACGGCACACGTACAAAATATAGCATATAATGTCAATGTACATCTGTGAGGAGGGGGCTAGTGTGTCCGTGTCGGTTTACATCCTCTCCCTTTGATGCAGGTGCAAAGGGTGTTGATGAATTGATAGACAGCACTATAATATTTAATATCGATATAAAGGTTAGATAGGAAACTAACAAGCACGGGGGTTTGAGACTAAATGCTGGAATATATAAGATATGATCTTTAGTACATAAAGAAGTATATGATTTTTACGCTTTTTTACTTAGATACATTTTTCTTTTGCATAATGATCCGATTTCATTTGCTCTACTACAAATTTATTATTTTGTGCACGGCAATTGTAGGAACAGTTGTCGTTACTTAATTGCAAAGTTTAATTAAATCTTTTGTTATTTTTTTAAGATACGGTGTTTTTTTAATACATGAAATCCACCATATATTTAATTTCAAACAAAAGAGACAATAAAATATTAATTTCTATCGCATTGCAAACGTCCAATAAATTCACAATACTCGTGCCCATTCCCAGACAAAATTATCACCTTTTTGTCGAACTTGTTTAGTCGATATAAAGACTCCAATACAATAAAAGAATTTATTTAAGAAAGGTTGTTTGAAGTAGGTTGACGTTAATGTATTAGATATTCGAAGAAGGTGAAGGGTGGGGTGTATATTTGTTGATTTATCTCTCTATAACAAATATAACAAATCATCTCTTATACCATGTGTTGTACGCAACCATTTCTTTTCATTTTATTTTTTTATTCTCCTTTTCAATATAAACACGTGTAATTCTCAACAACGCTTCAGTTTTTTCTATCATTTTATCTTCCATCCATCTTGACCCAACTCTTTGTTCCCAGCTCGCGCTATGCTCGCGACAAGCGCGTGACCATACATTTGAAACACACGTGGATCAACGTCCCCAAAACCATTGTTGCAAAGAGATCTGTTTGTTAGAAATATATTCATATGAATGTGAGCGGTATTTATCTTGTTCCTTTAACCCTACTGAATTATCTCAGCGGTTATATAGCTTTCACCTGGGACTATAGGTCTTATATTATTGACATTTTCTACAGTTAACCCTTATCGTTCCCTGCTCATTTCAATTTTCGTTTGGCACCAATTCCAAGCCTAAGAAATCGCCGTTTGAAGTAAGGCGCAGTAATAAACGTAGCACGACATTTAAAGACGTCATTTTGTCCCTCATATTCATAAAGGCCTTTGATAAGGCAAATTACAATAATAAAGTGCGGGTTTAAACCCCTGCTCTGATCGTAAAACAGTTAGCGCTACATACCAAATAAACGTTAATGTCTTTGGGAGTCTTCTTTGATCACTGACAATGAAAAACAAACATTTATCTAGAATCTACCGCGCAATCGCAGATGCACTTTTCTGGTACAAATAAAAAGTTTAATATACCAAAACTTTTTATATGCAAAAGTGGCTGTAATCTGACAACATTCAACGTTAAAAAGAATAGGATATGCCCTAATGCTAACTGAAAGTCAAGATGGCCGTCTTTCTGGATGGCAGTTGTTCCTGGCTAATCAGAGTCTCAGAAATAGTAATGGCATTTAATAAATTATTAAACTAAATTAAATACCAATCTACTGAAAATCGGACAGTTGTCGCTACAAAATTATCAAGGCTATTTCCTCCAAAACCCTCACATGAAACAGGTTCTTTAATAACATGGTTAAGATCCAAGTGATAGCAATATGATAATAATTCAGAAATTTTGTGGTTTCTTATATAATCCTGACAACCCACACAATCTTGGAAAAAAAAGAAAATGACGCTTAAAGTCCAACAGCTAACACTATGAGATATATGTTTTAGATAGAAGAAGAAGAAGAAGAATTGTGTCACACATTGTACAATAGCAATAAAGAGAGAGAGAGAGAGAAATGGGGTTTAACGTCCACTCGACACAAACTAGGTCATTTCGGGACTAACACATGGTTTATTTTTATTTCAATAATTCGCTTGCGCGTAGGGGTCTTTAGCAGTGGGAGGAAACCGGAGGACCCGGAGAAAAACCCACTAGGTTGGACAGGCGACCCTACTCCTTGCCACGTACAACCGGGGATTCGAAACCACGCCAGTTTACTCAATGACAGACTTTATGGTACAGCGCGCACGTGCTAACCATTCAGCCACCCAACCCCCACAATAGCAATAAAAATACGATCTTAAAAAAAGAAAAAAGAATATAAGTGTACAATGTCCGGCTTTAAGGCCTAGGAGACACAACAAGCATAATAAATCATCTACATTCGAAGTAACATAGATAAAGAAAATCAAAATTTGAAACGTACTAACAATAACATTTTACTATTACATGTTCTTTAATATGTTAGCAATCACGATATAAATCGTTTAAAATAAGCAAATAAGAAAACATTAAGCAATTAAAAACAAATAGGCATATTAAATTATAGTGATCGAAATGCCATCATAAATGCTATGCTATGATAAAACATTTTTTTAACAGTGGCAGCTAGGATATTTTACAAGGTGCGAATTGATCATTAGGGAACATAGTTGCTGAGTTGGTGCCAATGTTAGGAAATGTTAGGGTTTATGGTGGCTGCGGCGTTTCATAACTTTCTCCTCAGATCAAGGTAGCATTCACATGTACACAAGAAGTGAGTCTCATCCTCTAAATGACAATAATTACATTTTCTGTCTTTTAATAATGTCACTGACTTTACAAAACGCCCAGTTTCTATTGCTAAAGGCAATGACCCACATCGTAGTTTTGCTAAAACACTGCGTTGCGATCTGTCGAGTATACATTTTACATAAGGTTCGACGCACAATGAGTGCTTATATAGCCTATGTTCTTAATTTGTTACCATTAATTAACCCCTGATCATTCCATAGCCCCTGATACCAGAGCCTACAATCTTATTCATTTAGTGCATCTTTTAGAGATAAAAAATCAATTTTGCGTATATTGAATGGATCAGAAATTGGGATTTTTAATTCGACCATTAACTTTACTACCGTATTATTCCAAGATTTCCTGAATTTAAAAGACCACGCCTTTACCTTACTAACCAGGCGCGTTGGTTCTACACATGATAATCTTCTCCAGAATCTAATAATTTCTACTTTCTGTTATGTAAAGTTGGATGTCCAACCCATATCACCTCGGACCGCCAAATTTGATGTTATACTTCCCACGCCGAAGAAAAAACGACAGGCTCTATTCTGGACATTATTAACGCATCTATATTCTCTAGTTCCCCAAATTGCCGATCCATAGGATAAGATGGGTTGTACTAAATTAGTATACAGAATTTTAAAAACATCATATGACATGCCACCGACACATTTAAATTTACTAATTATAGTACACAGAGCTCTATTAGCAGATTTAGCTATCTCTTTTGCAGTGTGAATAAGGTCAACTGAATCGTGTAACCATAAACCCAAGTACTTGTAGGCATGTGAGTAATCTATGATTGTACTGCCACAAGTAAAGTTTCTACATGACCTGTTGGTTGAATTAGGACGATAGTGGACGATTTTAGTTTTTAAAGTATTTATTTGGATTCGCTATTTATCGCACCAATTTGCAACACAGTCCAGCACACACTGCAACGAGTCCTCGCCTGGGGCAAAAAGATGCTATGTCATCTGCATACAATAATAAACTGACTACACTGTTATCAATTTCAATACCACATTTAAGGTTATTAATGTCTTCAACTAAATCGTTAATAAAAACAGAGAATAAAGTAGGGGATAGGACACAGCCTTGTTTTACACCATTGTGAACTACAAATTCATTAGTTAGATACCAGTTTACATTTATAACAGATCGATTATTTTCATACAGAGATATTATATACACAGCTTCATTAATTTGTACCATAGACAGTCTCTTTGAATTCGATCGAAGGCCTTCAAGGCATCAATATAACATATAAATGTGCTCTTTTTGGATACTTTTCTGTTATTTACAATAGTGTACAGAGTATAAATACTCTAATGCGGTCCTCTCTTTGCGGAACCCATTCTGCTCATCAGCAAGGTTGTTTGCTTATAGCCATTTGGAGAAACGAGAGTTTAAGATTTCGGCATAGCTTACACGGAATGGAGATTAGGGATATGCCTAGATAGCCAAGGGGGTTGCGGGGATCAGTATCTGATTTACTGATGGGTTTGGTTATACTCTTATTTCGATTTATGATCATTCGTCAAGCTCTATACGAATAGTATTTTGTTTCGAAAGATTAAGCGGAAATTTAGTAAATTTAGTTTAAATTGTGTCCACTATAAAACACGAAGTCATTTATATCCCAACACATGCTTTCTATAGATTTAAAATTTACAAGGAAGACATTATTTTTTCTCATAAGGTCAATCAACAGATAAACCGAAAACAATTTTTACCTAACGTTTAAAGAGTGTCATTTTAAATAAAACCGTTTTGCTTCGAATGAACTATACAAATCAGGATCGCCTTTATTATCCATTAGATTTTATTATTCTGGTTTCTTTAAAGCGTAAAGTATGCGTGTAATGCTACCTATATTATTCTCCAGATTGTCCCTTTAAAATGACAGCCACCGAGTTACCGTGGACCCGTTACAAAAAACTCTAAGCTTACTTCAATTCAGTTCCATCCTACGAAGGCCCATTAGTGGCAAACCCCAAAAAAATTTTTACCTAACGTTTAAAGAGTGTCATTTTAAATAAAACCGTTTTGCTTCGAATGAACTATACAAATCAGGATCGCCTTTATTATCCATTAGATTTTATTATTCTGGTTTCTTTAAAGCGTAAAGTATGCGTGTAATGCTACCTATATTATTCTCCAGATTGTCCCTTTAAAATGACAGCCACTGAGTTACCGTGGACCCGTTACAAAAAACTCTAAGCTTACTTCAATTCAGTTCCATCCTACGAAGGCCCATTAGTGCCAAACCAAAAAAAAATAAATATATTAATCCATTTGAACGAGTTGGTATCTCGTTTGAACGAGTTCGTTTGGACGAAATAATTATCTCGTTTGTACGAGATAATATCTCGTTTGAATGGGTTAGCATATCGTTTGAACGAGATAGTATCTGGTTTGAACGAGATAGTATCGGATTTGAACGAATTAATATCTCGTATGAACGAATTAATTATCTCGTTTGAACAAGTTAGTATCTCTTTTGAACGGGTTAGTATCTCGTTTGAACGGATTAGTATCTCGTTTGAACGGATTAGTATCTCGTTTGAACGAATTAATTATCTCGTTTGAACGAGTTAGGATCTCGTTTGAACGAGTTAGTATCTCGTTTGAACGAGTTAGTATCTCGTTTGAACGAGTTAATACCTCGTTTGAGCGGACTAGTATCTCGTTTGAACGGATTAGTATCTCGTTTGAACGAATTAATTATCTCGTTTGAACGAATTAGTATTCGTTTGAACGGATTATAATAATAATAGTAATGATAATAATAATAATCTAAACTTTGTTTAATGAGGCAACTTATTTAGTTTGCAAAAAAAACTCTAATCTTCCATAAGTCCCTCTTATATTACAAAGACATATATACTTGTAAAATCAGGATAAATTCAAAATCATTTGAAAGGCAATAGCATTTTAAAGTGAGAAGTTTGGGTTAGTAAGTCACTCCTAAACTACAAAACATACACACGTAAAATATAGGAAGAGCACTATAATTACACACAAAATGAGATATAATGCAGTTGCAAGGCAAATCTACACGAAAATAATAAGTATGTCATCAGTTGAATATTATGGTTTCTTCAGTGCTCAATCTTAAATTTTTCAACATTTTTACACATCTTTATATCAAAAGGCAGATTGTTCCATAAAAGGCATGCAGAATAATGAAAAGTACGTTTCATTGATTCCGTTTTGCATCTCGGACATAAAAGACATTTACTGGTCTGTGAACGGAGCAAGATATCAGTTTTGGAAACAAGAGATTTTTCAATAAAATAGGAGTTTAGATAAAGTGGAGTATTAAATATAATAATGTTGAATGATAAGACAGTTTTATTATAAAGAATCATCCGTGTAAGGGGAAGCCAGCCGAGTTTAGTAAATAAAGAGGTGGACGGAGTTTCAATTGGTGCATCAAGAATACTTCTTGCTGCCCTCTTTTGTAATTTTAAAAGAATGTCTAATCTACTTTTGGTAGCATTCCCCCAAATAATAGAGCAATATTCAAATATTGGTAGTATGTAACTATTATAAAACAAAATTCTTGTTTCGTAAGGTAAATAATCTTTATCTTATTTAGGAGAAATAGAAATACTTTTGATGCAAGTTTTTTTTAGACATATGTGCTATCTGTGTTTCACAATTAAGGTCTTGGTCAATTTGAATTTCAAGTAATTTTGCGGCAGTAACCGTCTCATTTTTCTCACCATTTCTTTTGTGTTTTGATGAAATCAGCATTGATTTTGTTTTCGAAGGATAATTAACTCGTTCAAACGGATTAATATTTATTTTTTGTTTGGCACTAATGGGCCTTCGTACCATCCAGATCACAACATTCTGATAATATTTTGAGCTAAAATTTAAATTAACATAGAATGTATTGACATTTAAATGGTTTAGCGAACTTTCTGGGAAGACCAATGTAGAGTAGTCAACGAACCAAAACGTTTTTCACACAGTGCTGATCAATCTTTACCAAGGCTTGAATTTCACCTCTTATCAACATAACCATCTTCTTTATGGATATGGTAGATTTCAAACTGTTAATCCTAAGACTTTCACATCGTCAATTTCTTTTACACTGGAATTTTCAGTAACGACCTGGCTTTTTAAAAACGAGTAAAAGTTAGCTGCCACACATTGGCGTTCGGTCGATAGGTGGAGATCGGGCGGCGGGGGCGGGGGAGGTCATGCCTCCCATCACACAGTGGAGAGGAAGGGGCAACAATCCAATCACCATCACACCAATCACCATCCCCCACAGGGGCGTAAATGTGTGGGGGGGGGGGTACACCCCCCTCAGGAAGAAAAATAATCGGTCGCAAAATCAGTGCAGTCGGTCGCAAAATAAGAGAAGTTGGTATCAACATAATAGCTCACTGCATACATCACGCTACTCACGCAAAACTTTAGTATATAATAACCTTGTCAACTTATCATGTTTGAAAAAATGTTGTGTTTCACTCTTATTCTGTTGTGAGTATGTTGGTCTATGGACAAAATTTCACCCAGGGAGAAAAATAGTCGGTCTCAAAATAAGTGCAGTCACTGCAGTCGGTCTCAAAATTATGCATCGGCGACTCAATGAATTAATGAGGTAAACAAACAATGCCAGGATAGATCCCAAATACTACATGTATGTATTTGCGTGAATCCGTGAGCCTTAATTGCATACGTCACACAAAACTATAGTATAAAATAACTATGTCTGCTTGTCATGTTTGAAAAAATGTTTGTCACTCTTATTCTGTTGTGAGTATGTTGTTCTATGAAATTTTTTTCCCCCATGGTAAAAAAATAGTCGGTCTCAAAAAAAGTACTCACCGCAGTTGGTCTCAGACTAAATGAATTAATGAGGTAAACAAAAAATTACAAAACAGGCGAAATTGACAGATAGGCGACAAGATTCAGTCTCATTTCTTATTCTCTCGTTAGCGAGAATTTTGTTCCATTTGCCATGACAATGACTAAAATTTTCAGGCCCAGTCCCGAAAAATTAAAAGCTCGGTAACATATCTGAAAATTTTTCGCACCTGCGGCGCTCGATTCCGTTATAACAACATTCTTCTATTCCTCTGTTTTCTTATAGTGTCTCGGCACTATCATATTCACGGTTATAGTGAACTGCCCAGTTATACTGGTATGTGGGTCGTGGGGCGTCAGACTATACAAATGTTATGTCAACTCTTGCAAAATTGGCGGAATTGACAGGGGGAGATCTCGAGATTCTGTCCCATTGGCTCACATTTCTGGTCCTCTCGCCCACAAAAATTTCCCCCAGCAATGACCTCAAGTGCTAGGATATTGACTCAATTTTTCAAAATTTTCTCAGGTTGCTCAGTGTTATAGGCACAATTATCATAATGACATATAAACTTTATGTCAACTTAAATAAAACTGCTTTCCGGCGAGACAACGATCGGCGAACAAGTATGTTCTACTGGGAGGCTTAATGTTATAGCCAGTATTTTGTTGACATTCATTGTGGGGTGGGATTGTGGATAGCGCCCTAGATTTGGAACCCCCCCACCCCCCCTACCCCTATTCCCAGCTTCTAGATCTGCTCTGCACATGGCCCCTAGAAAACTCGCACCTGTGGTGCGCGGCTCCTGACTGCGTCACTCGTACTGGGGTATGTGCATCAGTCGGTCGCATGTTGGCTAAACACCCCCCCCCCCCCAAACAAAAGCGTTATGTACGCCCCTGATCCCCCACACACTTAATATGACCCATTTTCAAATGCAAACATACTAAATTAAATAATATCCGAGAGTGCAGTTCTATGCAGTGTTGTAAAATATAACGAATTTGGATATAATAAATTATTGGCGGATCGTTTAATCCCCACTTGATATTCGTGTATAGCCATATACTGGCAAATTCACACACGAACGAAACTGTACGAAACTGAAAACATACAACATTGTCTGTGAAGCAATTGTCGAAGAGGGTATCGTTGTGTACAAATGCACTTCTAGTGTATTTTCTGGAATCTTCGTTGTTGATTAAATGAAGACAGGACTCTTGTTGATTGTTAATATTACTATATGTTCTTTTGGTAAACAATAATCAATATAAATCACAGCAGACAATAAATATAACAATTATTGGTTCAATGCTTAATAGTAAATAAGCTCCAATGTGGATATGGGAATTGACATAAACTTTTGTCTCCAAATATCCAAATACAGGTAAATAAGGGCTGTCCTTAGGAATTTGACCTAAGTTGATCTCCTGACAGGTTTGTAGAATCGTTCCTTAACCGACTCATTAGGGTACTAATCCTATAAATCTATCGTCTATGCAAACAATATACCCTGGTAACTAAAACGCTATAGCCCGTAGGCATTAATTATAATTTATGAGCTCAATTTAAAGTGTGAAACAAAGAATACTGGAGACAGGTGATTAATGAAATATATAAAACAGTATTATGAAGTAGATATAAATAGGGGGTAATTAAGGTGGATTAAGGTCCATTAAAATATAATTTACTGAATTAAGTAACACTGTGCGGATTAGCACGACGTATTAAACATTTAATATTGGGCCGTAATTCACCCTACTATAATACTCAGATATATAAAAAAATATCGTCCCGAATAGTAATCGGTAACATATAAAAACAATCATAATACATCATATCAATATCAATATATATAAGTACAAATATAAAATTAACTAGAACTGCGACGCAGTGATGACGGGTTTCACTGGTGCCACGTTACCCTTGAACTTATGTCACTTTCGGTGCCACGTTACCCTTGAACTCAAATCACTTCTAGTACCGATAAACAGATTTCCACATAAACATTGCACACATCAAATAAAATGGCAGCAGAAATAACCAAATCCAGCAATATCAATTGATTTTATACATTTGTTACATGTAAGTGATCCTGACAAAATTACATTACTCCCGGTTATAATGAAAAAGTTCAATTAGTTTTATGAAATTAGAAATGGCATAAGGCATCACACGATGAACAGTTTATGTAAATCGAATATTAATAGACCAAAAGCCTTGAAAAATGACTTGTAGGAAATCGTCTATTTCTCAGCAACCGTACAAGTTAGAAACCATTTTGTGGTATCTGTATGATCGTATGGGTTCAATCTATTTGTTGATTGGAATCAAATATCATAATATTAAAAACATTACAAATCAGACTCATTTGAATAAAATATCTGTTTTGAAGGCTAAAAATAAAGCTTTTGCCAAAATGATGTTACTTCCGGTGATAATGAAAATCGGAAATTACTTGAATGAAATCGTAAATAGCATTAGGTATCACACGGTGAAACATTTATGAAAATCGAATAACAATTGACACTTTTATGGACCAAAATTCTTGAAAAGTTGCCTGTTGAAAATCGTCTATTTCTCCGCAATAGAACAAGTTAGAAACCATTTTGTGATATCTATATGATCGTATAGGTTCATTCTATTAGTTGATTGGGATCAAATATCAAAATTTTAAACAAATAACAAATACGACTCATTTTAATAAATTATTGGTTTTGAAGGCTATAAATACAGTTTTTGCCCAAATTACGCCATTTCCGGTGACATTGAAAATGTTAAATTGGTTTAACCTAGTTAAAAGTGACATTACGTATCAAATGGTGTCACTTTTATGAATATCAAATAATAATTGACTCCTTTACAGGCAAACTAGCGTAAAAAGTGACTCATGCAAAATTGCCTATTTCTCGGCAACTGCTCATATTACAAACTAATTTTGAGATAGATTCTCTTCGTGTGAATTAATGCTACAAGTTTATGAAAGTCACAAAGAAATATTTTAAAATATGAAACGCCTGAATGGGTTGTAAATAGCTAAATTTTACACCGTTTTTCACCTTTAAATCGAAATGGCGCAAAAATGAAATCGAAATTAAAAAAACTGCTTCCGACTTTTTTTGCGCCTTTACATGGCGCAACTTCTTACTTTTAACTTAATTTAAAAAAATAATATTTGCTTTCGAAAAGACGTTCCTAACCGCCAAAATTGTAGTTTTGGTCAAAATTAGGTCATTTCCGCTGCTGACAGAAAGCTTTATCGGTAATAAAAAAAAGTTGAGACTTTGCACCATTGAGCATATGAACTTTGTTTTATACAAATCGAGCAATAAATAATTAACCTAGAACCCATAAACTGAATTAGCCAATAGCGGCCAAGGTGAATTATCGATACTAAAATTTTTCATATTTTTGCTCAAATCACATGACCCTTTAATTATAGGTAACATTTGTTACCATGCGTTAGATATTTCAAAAATTTGATCCTGACAAAATTTATTACTAACTTACCACTAAGTTAGCTGACTATCTAATGGGAACTTAAAATGTGAAAAAAGTCTTAAAAAGTGATCCTGACAAAATTGGTTATTTCTCGACAAAGAAAGATGGTAGAAGCAATTTTTGGACATCTATATGATCGTATTGATCCAATCTATATCTCCATTGGAATCAAATATCATAATGTTAAACGAATAATAAATATAACTCACTTCAAAAAATATTTGTTTTGAAGGCTAAAAATACATTTTTTGCCAAAACGACATTACTTCCGGTGATAATGAAAATGTTAAATTAGTTCCATGAAATCATAAATGGCATCAGGCATCACATGGTGAAAATTTTATGAAAATCAAATAATAATTGACACTTTTATAGAACAAAAACGTTGAAAAGTGACTTGTAGAAAATCGTCTATTTCTCTGCAACTGTAAAAGTTAGGAACCATTTTGTGGTATCTGTATGACCGTATTGATTCATTCTATTTGTTGATTGCAATCAAATGTCATAAATTTAAAAACATTACAAATCAGACTCCTCTGAAAAAAATATCTGTTTTGAAGACTATAAATACAGTTTTTGCCCATATGAAGCCATTTCCGGTGACACTGAAAATGTAAAATTGGATCGGCCCAGTCAAAAATGGCATTAGGCATCATATGGTGAAAAAAAAAGAAAATCGGATTAAATTAACTCCTTACAGGTAAAATAACGTGAAAAGTGACTCATGCAAAATTGCCTATTTCTCGGCAACTGCTAATATTACAAACTAATTTTGACATAAATTGTCATCGTATGGATTGATGCTACAGGTTCGTGAAAGTTGTCAAGAAATATTTTAAAATATGAAAAATCTGAATGCATTGTAAATAGCTCATTTTTACACCTTTTTCAGCTTTAAATCAAAATGATGCAAATGCAAAACCGAAATAAAAAAAGCAAAACAAAGAAAGACATATTTTGCGTCTTTAGTATGAGCATTCATCTTGATGTATTAGATTTGTAAATATTAATATTTGCTTTTTAAAAGACCTTTCGACACGTCAAAATTGAAGTTTTGGGCAAAATTACGTCACTTCCGGTGCCGTCAGAAACTTTTATATGTAGAAGTAAGTTGAGAATTTGCACCAGGTGGGCTTTTCTTTTACACAAATCAGGCAATAAATAATTAACCCAGAACCCATACACTGAAATTAAAATGCGAAAAATCTTAAAAAGTGATCATGACAAAATTGGTTATTTCTCGGCAAGGGAAGGTGTTAGAAACAATTTTGTGATATCAATATGATCGTATTAATTGATACTATTTGTCCATAGGAATCAAAATCATAATTTTACACCAATAATGAATATCGCTTACTTCAAACAATTACTTGTTTTAGAGGCTAAAAATACAGTTTTTGACAAACTGACGGTACTTCCGGTGATAATGAAAATACTAAATTACTTGTATGAAATCGTAAATGGCGTTAGGTATCACAAAGTGATTTTTTTTTTATGAAAATCGAATAATAATTGCCACTTTTATGGACCAAAAACTTTGAAAAGTGACCTGCTGAAAATGCCCTATTTCTCCGCAACTGAACAAGGTAGAAAACATGTTGTGATATCTATATGATCGTATGGGTTCATTCTATTAGTTGATTGGAATCAAATATCATAATTTTGAAAACATTACAAACCAGACTCGTTTGAATAAAATATCTGTTTTGAAGGCTATAAATACATTTTTTGCCCAAATGGCGTCATTTCCGGTGACATTGAAAATGTTAAATTGGTTTGAACTAGTCAAAATTGACATTACGCATCAAATGGTGTCATTTTTATGAAAATCCACTAATAATTGGCTCTTTTACAGGCAAAATAGCGTAAAAAGTGACCCATGCAAAATTGACCAATACTCATATTACAAACTAATTTTGACATAGATTCTCTTCGTATGGATTAATGCTACAAGTTTATGATAGTTTGGAAGAAATATTTTGAAATATGAAAAGCCTGAATGGGTTGTAAATAGCTCATTTTTACACCTTTTTTCACCTTTAAATCGAAATGGCGCAAATACGGCCTGTAGATGACAAACAAAGAAATACAAAAAATGGGCGTGGCTCTGCCCCTGGGGGTCGGGCATTCACCAAAAACAATAGGGATCATCCTTGGGGTATAAGGAATAAGTATGTAAAGTTTGAAGATGATCACTTAAGAATTGTGGCCTGTAGGCGACACACACACACACACACACACCCACACACAGACAGGGGCGACGGCAATATACGTTCACATTATGAATGTGGACGTATAAAAATGCATTGTTTGACAGATGGCGTCACTTCCGGTGTCAATTTTAAATTGTAATCAATTTGATACGACGCATACTTGCTTTTTGAATCAAATGGTTTCACTTTTGTGAAAATCCAATAATAATTGACTATTTTACAGGCAAAATAACGAAAACAGTGTCTTATGCAAAATTGCCTATTTCTAGGTAACTGCTTATATTATAAACTAATTTTAACATACATTTTCTTCGTATGGATTATAGCTACAAGTTTATAAAAGTTACGTAGAAATATTTTAAAATCTGAAAAGCCTAATAATAATCTTAACAAAAACAATAGGTTTTCACACAAGCTACGCAGTGTGAAACCCTAATAATAATAATCCGAACAAAAACAATAGTGTTCACACAAGCTACGCTTTTACGATACTAAAAATATATACATATTGGTTAAGCGAAATATAATTGCAAGCCACGATTTTACAATCCTTACTATTGTCGTTGTGTGTCTAATATCATTACCCATTCGTACTCTCTTATTACTCTCAGGCGATATCGAGCCCAATCCAGGCCCAAATAAACAAAACAATAACCAACTATCATTAGTGCATTTGAATGTAAGGAGCCTCAAAAATAAACTCGATTTGATAACTGCAGAATTAACTAACTTTGATATAATAACATTAAGCGAAACATGGCTTGACAAAATTATCGCATCTGAGACTATATCTTTACCTAACTACTATTTGCCCGTCAGGAAAGATAGAAATGATCGTGGCGGTGGAGTGATTATATATATTCGTAATTCCATATCATTCAAACGTAGACAAGATTTAGAAAATGAAAATATTGAATTAATTTGGATAGAGATTAACTCTAATAATAATAAATTTCTACTTAGTAACTACTACAGACCCCCCATCTTCATCGTCCACTATCAATCAACAGATTTTTAATTCTTTTCAACAAGCTATTAGCGATCCTATCCATAAGTGCATAATTTTAGGAGATTTTAATATTGATTTGAATACAAAAACAACCAGTTTCATTCACGATGCTAGCAACTTATTAGACCTGACTCAATTAGTAAATAAACCAACTCATTACAGCAAAATTGGCAAACAAAATTCACTACTATACTAAGCCAAATTAAAAACTTGACACTCGGGATTTTTGGGACTAGATTTTTAATATTTGGTTTAAGGCAACTATTTTAGTGTTATGTTGTGCACAGACGACCTTGACATCAACAGAAAGCAAGAATACGTCTCGCCGAAAGTCCTTGACATTGATATCGTTCGTGATGTCACAGTACCCCCCAAAATGAAATTCACAGACTTGGAGAAAAATCGGAATAAAGTGTTTAGTAACGGTTGTGGCCTCCTCTTGCGTCTCGTACTGCCACAAAACGTCCATGTGCACAAAAAGAACCCCAAACCATGACGCTGCCGCCACCAAATCGGTCAACTTCTCTGACGCATACTTGAGCGTAACGTTCACCTCGTCTGCGGTACACTCGGGCCCTGCCATCGGCAAATCTCAAAGTGAATCGAGATTCGTCACTAAAGACAACCGAATTCCACTGTTTTTGAGTAAATCTTATGTGTCGTGTGGCCCACACAAGTCGGTTACGGCGATGAAGAGGTGTCAATAATGGTTCATTATAGGGCCTCCGAGCTCGAGGACCAGCAGCCTGCAAACGATTTAGAACAGTTTGTGCAGTTACCCTTACACCAAACATCTCTCTACTTGTGGAGGTTGCAGTGACAAATCTGTTTCTAAGATGACGTAATCGTATTGCTTGATCTTCCTGGAGTGACGTCACACGTGGCGCTCCCGCCCTTGGGTGGTCGGCAATAGTTCCAGTTTGAAGCACTCTCATTCTAAGATTAATTATTGTCTGGCGTGAACAATTAAAGGCTCTTGCAACAGTGACCACAGACTGACCAGCATAGAGCCTACCTATAGCACGTAGACGTTCTACATTTGAAAGGCGCGGTATTTTCTAACAAAGGTGAAAATAACAATTTTAATTTGTTTTGTCAGTTCAAGTTACGTGTGCGTGTTCAGTTTAAGCAAACTTGCATCTATTGACCTCACGAGTTTGTGTTTGCGCGTGTTTTTCAGGTTTTTCATCTTTATATGCTCAAAAGTCACGTGATCCACGATTTTATGAAATTAAAGGCTTCTTACTACTTACTATCGTTAGAAACACTTTAAAATTTATTTGACTTACCAGAAAAAAAAATTTGTTGAAATTCATCAGTGTCAAGTTTTTAATTTGGCTGAGTATAGATCTGATCTTAATAAGCTCAGTTGAATATGATGTGCTAGATAATTTCTGCAGTGACCACTGTCCAGTATTCTCATTTACTGTTTCCAAACAAAAGTGCTTCAAAAGAATGGTATGGAATTACGAAAATACAAATCTTGATGGTATACGCACAGAAACGTTGAATACTAACTGGTATAATCTTGTTGATATTTTTGATATCGATGCATCATGTGTTCAATTCACTAGTAAATTGATTACTATAGCAAAAAACAATATACCAAACAAACTTGTAACAATTAGGCAAAACGACAAACTTTGGATGAATAATAGCATTAGAAGAATGAAAAAGAAGAAAAACAGATTACATAAGAGAGCAATTAAACCAAATTTGGAAACTGATTGGCAAACTTTTCGCAAAAATAAGAAATGACTACAAAAACTTGATAAGGAAATGCAAAAAAGAATACTTTGAGAAAATTGACGCAAAAATTAATAATAGAGAAATCTTTGGCACAAAAAAATGGTGGAATCTAATAAACGCGTATACCAAGACACATGCTGCATCCTCAAACGAGCCCCCTCCACTAATAGTTGAAAATGATACATTGTTTACGCTCACTGACAGAGCCAAGCCCTTAATAATTATTTCATACAGCAAACGGAACTACCAAGTACTAATAAATCTCTTCCACCCCTCAAAATGAATACTAATTGCCTAGATAAGATTATACCAACACCTAGAGAAATTAAAGACGTAATTAATAGCCTTGATACAACTAAAGCCTCCGGTCCAGACGGAGTAAGTTCGAAAATTTTAAAATTTATTGTAAATGAAATCAGTAATCCCCTTTGCCTACTCTTCCGTTTTTCACTTGAAACACACACTGTTCCAAATTTATGGAAATTTGCAAATGTTATGGCTATTTTCAAAAAAGGTCACCCAAATGAATGCAGCAATTACCGACCCATTTCGCTCCTTAGTATTATTGTAAAAGTATTTGAGAAAATTATATATAAACACGTCTTTAATTTCTTCAAGGACAATTCAATACTAACAACACTGCAAAGTGGTTTCCTACCAGGTGATTCTACTATCTTCCAATTAATAGATCTAAATCATTTTTTTTGTCAAGCCATTGATCATAACAAATATACCAGGATCGCCTTTTGTGACATAAGCAAGGCTTTTGACAGAGTCTGGCATGCCGGACCCTGTCACAAGCTGGATGCTGCTGGGGTTCGAGGAGGGTTATTATTATGGTTCAAGAATTATTTAGATAATCGACAGCAATGCGTCGTAATACATGGAACCTCCTCGAACTCCAGGGGCGTCCCCGCTGGTGTCCCACAGGGCAGTGTATTGGGACCACTGTTATTTTTATTATATATCAACGACATTGTGGATGATATACAATCAAACATTAGACTATTTGCAGATGACACCTCTCTGTACTTAAAAATAGATGATCCAGAGGCAGGCGCAGTTACCCTAAATAAAGACCTACAAAAAATCAATGCATGGTCGGAAACGTGGCTAGTGACATTTAACCCCCTAACGACAGAAACCCCAACCCTCACGTCTAAACACAATATTGTGAAACCACCCCTTTTAATGAAATCAATTAGAATAAAGGAAGTAATTGAACACAAACATCTTGGAGTTACTTTTCAAACCAATTGTAAATGGAACAGCCACATTGATAGTATAATTAGTAAAGTATCTTAATTAGTAAACTGCCTACAGCTCCTTGAAATATCGCTTAAACAGAAAATCGCTACACACCTTATATTATTCATTCATTCTGCCGCACTTTGACTATGCCGATGTTATCTGGGACGGGTGCACTGACTACTTATCTAATAATCTCGAATCCCTTCAGCTTGATGCACTACGCACTATTTGTGGGGCGGTTAACGGTACTAGCCACGCCTCCCTCTACGCGGAAACTGGGTTTATTCAACTCAAAGAACGACGAAATCGACACAAATTAAAATTACTATACAAAATTATAAACAACCTGACCCCTCCCTATCTTAAGAATCTCATAAATCTGGAACCAACAAATACATACTTATTTCGAAACGAAGATAAAATTAAAGAAATTCGATGTCGTACTGAAATATTTTCTAAATCATTTATTCCATCCAGCATAAGAGAGTGGAATAAACTCAGCCTCCCTGCTAGAAACTCAAGAACTCTTAAAATATTCTCGACCATCTCTCCAAATCAGATATAAAAATTCCATCTTTTTACTACAACGGTCAGCGGAAACTCTAGATAATCCATTGTAAACTTAGACTCCGATGTTCTGACCTACGGGGCCACAAATACCTCAGACATGTTGCTGACAGCCCCGCATGCCTCTGTGGTCACATTTTTGAAGATCCTCATCACTACCTCTTGCAATGCTCCTCACATTCAAATGCACGACGAAAGGAAACCATACATGCATAGACAAATTACAACACGATCATAAAAACATTAACTATCTCTTGTTCGGGTCCACAAAACACTGTACAGATGTAAACAACAATATTTTTAATCAAGTCCATGATGATGTAACATATAATATATATTGTACATTGCCATCCGTCTCATGATATATATATTTACATATATTTATGTATGTGTTTGCCATTTTAGCTGTGTATATACACCCATTTTGTTCCTTTGTTTTAATATTATGTATGTATATTATCTAGAGAGAGGGGTTTTACATAGGCTAAGCCTGTTCCCAAATCTCATTCAGACAAACTGAATAAAATATTGTTTATAAAAAAAATAATAAGAATAATAATCCGGACAAAAACAATAGTGTTTCACACAAGCTACGCAGTGTGAAACCGTAATAAATTCTGTAAAGCGGATGGGGGTCGACACATAGTGGATATATGTGCCCTTACCCTGTTCAATAAAAATCATAAAACAATAATATAAAAAATCATAATGAAACACTCGCTAAATATATAGAACACAAATATAAAAAAAAATGTATGTGTTTTATCAAGGTAATTGTATTGTCAGTCTTTATCAAGTAAATAAACAAAATTAAAATCGCTTGTTAAAAGATTTGTTCCTAAATTTATTTTTATGTACTGGTCCACTATTATTTGGCCAATTATTTGGTGGGCCATTATTAAAACAGTTTCCTCCATTATTATACTATTCAAAAAAAGTAGGGGATATTTGATTTTTAAGTGTTATTAAAGTCACCTAATGAAACTGACGAAGAAACAAATGACAAAATGAAATGAAGTTCACATTCATCGATTTATTCCAAATGATCGTTAGACTAAGTAAGGCACAGACTGACCATTATAAGGGTAAATGATACCCGGGGTCAAACAGCAAAGTTACCACAGCATCACAACCAAGTCAGTAACGGGTAAATCCTCCTCTGTTTGCCAAACAAGCATTGATCCGACGTGGCATACTCCTAATGAGACGTCTAAGGTCATTTTGGTCCAGATTGTCCCATTCCTGTTGCAACGCAGCAGCAAGTTCTTGGACATAGGCAGGACGTTGTTGACGTTGACGTAACCTCTGTCCAAGCATGTCCCAGACATGCTCGATGGGGGAGAGGTCGGTACTCAGTGCTGGCCAAGGTAATGTGGTGATGTTCTGTTGTTGGAGGTAACCTGTAACGATCCTGGCCCTGTGACATCTTGCGTTGTCATCCTGGAAGATGAAACGGCGGCCATGACGTCGTGCGAACGGCACAACATGGACTGCCAAGATGTTGTCCCGGTAGTACTGGCCTGTAACACGCCCTGCAACAACATGTAAAGCCGTTCTTCCAGCAACAGTGATGCCTCCCCACACCATAACAGAACCACCCCCAAATCGATCATGTCTGATGACGTTAACGTCTTGGAAGCGCTCGTTTCGACGACGCCACACCCTCCTACGTCTGTCCAAAAATCAACAGTGAACCTTGACTCATCTGAAAACATCACATTGCTCCAGCATCGATTATCCCAGTGTTGACGATCCCTACACCAACGACGTCTTGCCTGAATGTGATGATCTCTCAAACAAGGGATCACCCGAGGACGTCGGGCGCGAAGGTGACCCCTATGCAGTCGATTCCGAATCGTCTGGCCACTCACTCTCACACCAGTGTCTGTTTGAAGACGAGCGCTGATCTGATTTGCTGTGATGACACGATTTCTCAAGGCCAAGGTACGGATAAATCGATCCTGGGCTTGAGTTGTCGCCCTTGGTCGAACTGAGCGTGGTCTGTCCTGTACAGATTGTGTATCACGGTATCTGGACCATAGCCTGCTTATGACAGACTGAGAAACATTCATCGTCCGCGCCACAACCGCCTGTGTTGTGCCGATCTGTAGCATGCCAAGGGCACGTAACCTTTCATTTTGGGTAAGCCGACGCATATCAAAATTTGTTTTCTGGTCACTAAAACAATTAAACTGATGTTTCCACCCTGGAATTCAATGCCACAATGACTGTAACATTCAAAGTCAGAGTCGTGCAAATCTTGGGTTGGACCCCCATGATGATCCCAAGCATCACCTGCATTCCATGCGGTAGCTATTGGTGCGTTTGGGCGTCACATGTAACTGGAAATGTTTCTTCTGTTACGTTCTATAGTGACTTTTTTCGTAGTCATTTGCATATTTTAGTATTATGCCCCCAAAATCAAATATCCCCTACTTTTTTTGAATAGTATATATGGACACAGTGGATGGACCCCCATAACAATCGTCTCCATTATCATACTTCCAAGTATTGGGAGGTCCATCATTAAAATCGTTGCCGCTATTATTATATGAGTCAATATTGGGTGGGCCATCATAAAAATCGCCCCAGTTATTACAGGACCAAGTATTGGGTGGACCATCATAAAAAAAATGTTTTCATCATAGTTGTAACATTCGTTTAATTCTTGTTTTAAATGTTCATTTTCTTCTTTAAGGTCTTCAATCTGTTTCTGATGTTCAATCAGGTCGCATATCACGTCACTCTTGCTCGACTCTACAACGTTCTCTCTCACGCCCAATCTCACGCCTTGTTCTTTTGCACGTAATAATTCTTCGAGATCATGATGCATCTCTTGTTTATATTTATGCGCGATTTCAAGTTCCGAGGTTAATTCAGAGATTTTCATATTTAATTTATTGACTTCAATGTTACATTTATCATGGCTTAAATGTGTAACGTCTAATTTTTTCACCACTGCTTTTAACTGTTGCTTTATCACGCCATTTAATTTTTGAATTTCATGAAACGCTCGTATGCCAATTTGAGAAAATGGAAGTTGTCTCAAAAAGAATTTCCGCGTTTTATATTCATGTTTTCTTTTAGTATCGCGATCAGTTTTAGCCGATGTTTTATTTTTATTTCTTTGAACATTTAAAGAAACCTATCGTTTGACTTGATACTCATGTTCAGGGGCAAGACTCCAAGAGCACGAGGACTATGATGTTGATAATTAAACTGACAATAACTGGATGGCGCATGGCGATTACCCTGATAAAAAGACCACATACCTTTTTGTTTTCTATTATCTAAAGCCCCATTTGATGACGTCGGATTAAATATTCTAATGTCTTGACTGTGCGAATTTCCACCAAGGTCTGGATATCTTTGATCACATGACCGGAACATTTTCGCCTGCTTTCCGCTTTTGCTTTTCTGGGTAGGTGTAGCTGTGGTTCCTTCTTCCTCAGGACTTTTGGTATCCAATTCCACTTTCTTGAATATTTATCTTGTTGGAAGGTGTTCTCGCGTGGCTATTTGAGGTACAAACGAAATGTTGCCACTCAAAGCAATCTCCCCATTTGCACAAGTGCAATTTTTGTGTATTTTCTGGATTTCTCGTTGTAGATTAAATGAAGACAGGACTCTTGTTGATTGTTAATATTACTATATATTCTTTTGGTAAACAATAATCAATATAAATCACAGCAGACAATTAATATAACAATTATTGGTTCAATGCTTAATAGTAAATAAGCTCCAATGTGAATATGGAAATTGACATAAACTTATGTCTCCAAATATACAAATACGGGTAAATAAGGTCTGTCCTGAGGAATGTGACCTAAGTTGATCTCCTGACAGGTTTGTAGAATCGTTCCTTAACCGACTCATTGGTGTCTCTATATCAACCTGCATTACCTAGGGTACTGTGTGGATTAGCACGACGTATTAAACATTTACTATTGGGCCGTAATTCACCGCAAACTACAGCACGGGTCCCGACCATTTGTCTCTTTAAACGTAATCGCGACACATTTGTTAACAATCTGGATTTACTGGAGATTCAAAAAGAAATGAATTAAAATTCCAACAATTTTTTCACAGGTTTTACAAAATTATTTTAAAATAGCGACATAGCGACACACATAAGGAACCCGTTCTTTAGAAATTTGAGGTGTCTTATTCTGAAATAGATTCTAAGATCATTACCATCGAAGAAAGTTTTCATGAAAACTGATTTGATGTGCTTTATTAAAATTTAAACATCGATAGATTATAGTAAATCGATCAAAATTTATGTCGTGTTGCATTTTCAAGAAATAAACACCTCTGATTTTAGGCGAAAGTTTGGAATATGTGTGAAACTCTCAAAAATGTCCAAACCAGCGCTTCCAAATAGCAATCGACGCCCGGGTTACCACGAATTTCCATTTTTAAAATTTAGGGCCAACTGAGCAGGAAGAGAGGCAGGTTTCGGTGTCAGCTGACTTTTGAGATTATACACCTTCAGGTTAATATGGTCATATGATTATCGTTTGTCCGCGTGTTGGTCTTAAAATATCTTACATTGTCCCTGGGTTATTGACAGACCATAAGATTGCTTATAGTGTGCCATTAAATCAGGAACATTAGCGTGATGGCCGAAGACATAAATATCTACTGAGTTTATTTTTCAACGTATGACAAATATTTGGTTCCCTAGAAAGCTTTCCAACGGGCGCCAAGGTCGCAAAGGAAATAGAATAGTGGTCTTCGATCCCTATACCCCGAAAGAGTGCTTCTATTGATAGCTAGGAATAAATTTGCCAACAATTTTAAAAGTTGAGGTGCCGAGGTTGCAAAAATATGAGTTGTCAGTGGGGATTATAATTTAATGCGAACAAAACTGCAAATCTAACGTTGAGTCTTCGCTCCCATACTACGATGGTTCAGTGAGCTCATAAACAAAGTGGTCCGGGTTCGATCCCGGTATTAGTCGACGAAGTTGTCAGTGGGGATTATAATTTAATGCGAACAAAACTGCAAATCTAACGTTGAGTCTTCGCTCCCATACTACGATGGTTCAGTGAGCTCATAAACAAAGCGGTCCGGGTTCGATCCCGGTATTAGTCGACGAAGTTCCTCCGGATTTTCCAGATTGATTCCCTCCTTGTCAGTGGTGCAGGACGGATGACTCGACAAGGAACAGTGCCTAGCAGTGAACCTGCCAGTTGGAATTCGATGAAGAGTAAACCATGGAACGATTAATATAATAGTTAGTGACGGGTGTTGCGCATGAGGTATGGTATGCTTTTACTTTCTGGAACACCTTGCGCCACTTAAAGTACAAGAGGTTATTACAGAATTTTAACTGTTGATGACTTGTATATTGAATGTGTGCACCTTGATCTGACAAAAACGCCTTATCTTTCTGACGTGCCCCTAGCCACCGGGTCCTAAAATAGTTCTATTTAAAGAGGCCAGGAAAAGAGTCATGCTATACAAATGTTAGGGGGTGAAATCCTAAAATATTACATATTAATGCTTCGTCTTTAACGCCTACCTACCAGGCTGCGGCCATATTTCTATTTTAACTCTAAATGGCCTCTACAAAAGAGAAATCCCGAGGGTTGGTTGTTCTATTCCATTTCTAATTGTAGAATGAAATGTTATTGTGAATCATTTGCAAGTTTGCAACTATTATTCACATTATGTCATATCTCATGGAAGGACATATTTTGTACTTTGATGTAAGAGTATATTGTATCTTTACACCGTTCGTATTAAAGGAAATATTTGACAGTTATGTATTACCGTGTCTTTAATTTCTTTATGTGCTAAACACCAATGTTGAATTGTTAAATCAGCGTCTACTTTAAGGACCAATAAATTTACCTTTCAATCAACTAGAGACAGTTTTGAAAGGGAAAACAGACTAAATTAAAGACCCCTGTATCAAGTTTTATTCGCCATTTGCCCTTAAAACCCCTTGAAATATATCAAAAGGTAAATGGGAAAAAATGTGATATTTGCACCTGCCTTGTGTCCGAGGAAACCTAACACAAAAGATAAGAGGTTATATACTGAAACGGGCAAACGGTCGCGAGACTAGCACGCGACTTTACCTTTTGCAAGGAGGTGAAGCGTGTCTAGCTTTATAAAATCTTCTGACGTTTCGGTTATTAGTAAGAATTACGATGGTCTTAAATTTACGCTTTGTCGCACATATCTTCACAGTGATTTATGGGGTATAATGATTCAAGATAATATACAGTTCCTTGAAATGTGCTATAATTGTCACTTTCAAACCTATACTTGCAATAACCATTTCTTGTTTTGTTTTTTTATATTATAAAGAGCAATATTATTTTACATGCTTCATTTACCCTCTATAAGGTTTGTGTACCCCTTTTTCTCGTGACAAAAATGATATATTTTAATGCAAACAAACCTTTATGTTATTAGGAATGTTTTAAGATTGTCTTGACTCATAAAAATATGTTCATTTGGATATTTTAAATTCAATAAAAATAACTTCGGGATGTTACCGTTGACAGAGATCAGACCTGCTTAAAGCGACAAATACCTGACTTTAATACAGCAATGACCTGTCATTTAATTGTATGAAGATTTAACCCCATTCTTTAAAAATATTGAAGTCGCTTAACACTTTATACTTGCCTATCATTGTGTATTATAGAATGGTTGCTGTAATGTTGATGTGCTATGATAAATTATCATACCATACGTTTTATCTGTTTCAAGCATAATTAAAATCATATTAACTTCAAAATAAAACAATCAGCAGTTATCAAGTCGAGACACACCAATTTGTGTACAGAATGATATTTTCAAGTAGACCTAAGGCTGCACTATTCCTGTTTCTGAATCGCCAGGTACTAGTCGCCTTTGAGGTACCCGAATTTATTGAGCAAAATCCGATTTGGTTTAGTGGACGTTATATATCTGGTTGCAATATGCAATTGATGGAGATATACTCATTCCTTCGAAATGGTTCCCGAATAATTGGGGTATGGGGAACGGGGTGTGATGTGTGTTGGGGGAGGGGGGGAGTTTATGTTAGAGTTTATGTTATTAAGTAAATATATCTACTGATATTCGAAACCAGTTCATACAAATAAAGTGCATTATACAGGGTCATCAACTTTTACCTCTTTATTGAAATAGGTTATCTATCTTTAATAACACTTGTGTGTTCTGTGTGGAATGAAAAACACCGGTTATCTTTACATATATCGCCTCCATATTGTTTTTGGGGATATCCCCTTGTTATCGCAAATATCATTGTGTTGGGGGCGACACAAAACCAAGATCGGCTCGCCGACAAGATGGCCAACAAGGTCGTGTGTTGTCACAAGCAAACTGTAAGACTGTCATTTGATCTGTCATGTTTGGTACGAGCAGCTGCAGATTGGTAAACGAACCTAAACGATATAAGACAATGTGGTTCATGTCACTGAAAGACATTTTGACAATAATGATATTATGCTAAATATGCTAATTAAAAACTGTCATGAAAACGCCCAGATCTCCTATACTGATATATTTATGTGTTATTTCAAGATGTTGAACATACCATTGCTAAAAGTTGGATACTTCTTGAGAAATCATTTTGGAGATTTAAAAAAAAAAAGATATTATGAGGCAATATAAACTTTCAGACAAAGAAAGTTTTAAGCGTGCTCTTTTAAAATAGTAAAATACGTATTTTGAACACTAAAATTAGGGATACATCTTGGACAATATGGCTGATCAAAACAAGATTGATAAATAAGTATTTTGATATATTACTTGTATACCCGAAAGAACTGCTATCATCCTTATACAGCTTGAATGACCACTTTCGAAAAAGAAATATATTACATTGGCGCCCAAAACGGGTCCCCGAATATTGGCAAATATATGAATGGTTTTACACTACCGTTAAGACGTGATAAAATAGTATCGTCGTCATTGGCCGATGGGTTGATATGACCTACGTTTTACACAGATAAAGATAGGTTTCCAGGCAACGAAACATACGCCAACAGCAGCTAAGTTGTCCGACCAGTCCATAAGGATTGGCGTATATTTATTGATTGCTAGGTAATGGGGCACAATATGTCAGAAAGGTCCATATATACGGACCTAGATTGTTCAGCACTTCGAAATAAAGATATTATTATTTTTTTTTTTAGTAGTAGTAGTAGATGTAGTAGAAGAAGTAGTACCATTACGCCAAGCTAATTTTAATGTTATCTGGAGACATACATCCAAATCCAGGCACTACTAATTTGTTAACAATATTGCACTTAAATGTGAGAAGTCTGCAGTCAAAACTTGATATGATTAGCGCTGAAATGTCTGAATTTGACGTTCTAACTTTTTCTGAAACCTGGTTAACTGATACATCAAACGTTGAAAAGCTTGAACTAAATAGTTATCGTAAACCTATACTATGTAATAGGACAGTTGGACCCGGTGGAGGTGTAGCTATTTACATACGCGATTCGCTTTATTTTAAAGCTAGACTTGACTTGAACATTGCTGGATTAGAGGCAGTTTGGGTTGAAATAAGAAATAAAAATAATATTTATTTGATAGGTTCTTTTTATAGATCCCCGAAAGCTAATATCGAATACTGGAATTTAATTTAATAAACAGAGTATAGAATTTGCCAAAGAATAAAATATTAAAACTATAATTTTAGGTGATTTTAATGTTAATATAATTAATAAATATACTTCAAGGATTAGCAGTATTATGCGTCGCTTTGATCTAATACAACTCATTGATTCACCAACGCGTATTACTGAGACTAGTGCGACGCTACTTGATATAATACTTGTAAGTTGCCCGGAAAATATTCACCCAACTGAAATTCTCAACGCGAACGTTAGTGATCATTGTCCAATAAAAATAACCGTGTTTTTTAAAGAAATTATCATGACTTTGACCCCATACACCTAAATAATTTCTTTGAGAGATTCGAGAGAGAGAGAAATGGGGTTTAACGTCCACTCGACACAAACTAGGTCATTTCGGGACTAACACATGGTTCAATTTTATTTCAATAATTGGCATGCGTGTAGGGGTCTTTAGCAGTGGGGGGAACCGGAGGACCCGGAGAAAACCCGCGAGGTTGGATAGGCGACCCTACTCCTTGGCACGTACAACCAGGGAATCGAAACCCCACCAGTTGACTCAGTGACAGACCGTATGATACAGCGCGCGCGTTCTAACCATTCGGCCATAAACCACTCCCACCCACACCCCCCTTTGAGAGATTCTACTGGGATGAGTTTTTCAATCAAAGTTTGAGCCCAAACGCGCTAGTTGAAAACTTCTCGAATGTATTGATGGAAGCTGTTGAAAAATTCGTTAGGCACAAATTTGTAACGATTCGAACACGTGATACTCCATGGACCGATGGGTATATCAGAAAAATAATTAGAAAAAGAAATCGTATTCATAAAAAGGCAAAATGCTCAAACTCTCCCGCCTACTGGCAATGTTTTCGTAAGAATAGGAATTTTGTCATCTCGGATATTCGAAAAGCAAAGCTTAACTATTATCATAAATTAGATAGCGACATTAGTTCAAATCGTTTTCAAGAAAAACACTGGTGGAATCTTGTCAAGCAATTTGGTATAAAAAATGGAAACTCAAGAAGGGGATTGTCACCTCTACTTGATTCTGATAATAAAATCATATATGGGGATAAGGACAAGGCAAATATTGTAAATTCCTTCTTTATTGACCGGACAATGTTGGACAATATTGATGATAAAGTCCCTACCACTGTTTTCAATGATATATATACATCTAATATTGTTTGCGATATACTAAATTCACTGTCCAGAAATAAAACAAAATATTAAAGATGTGTTCAGATAGCCTGGCAGATCCATTAAGTAAAATTTTCAATCTTTGTCAGCAAAATGCAACTTTTCCCAACAAATGGAAAATGGCAAATGTTGTTCCGATATTTAAGAAGGGCGATCCACGTGATTGTTGTAACTATCGACCTTAGTAACTTAGAAGGTTTTCGAGAAGTGTATTTATAAGTTTATTCATAACTTTGTTCTCACCCATGATATATTAACCGTTTTTCAATCTGGATTTAGACCCAACGACTCCACAGTCTACCAACTTTTAGATATTTATGATCAAACTTCGAAGTCCCTTGACCAAGGTACTGAAGTCAAAGTAATATTTTTGATATCAGCAAGGCGTTTGATCGCGTGTGGCATAAAGGTCTACTACATAAACTACATGTAAATGCCATTGGTATAACGGGTAAACTACTTTCACTTATCGAAAACTATTTACAAAATCGAAAACAGGCAGTTGTACTTAATGGTGAATATTCCAAGTTAAAAACTGTATCTTCAGGAGTTCCCCAGGGCTCAGTCATGGGACCCCTCCTTTTTTGATCTATATTAACGATGTAATAAATGATATCAAGTCTATTATACGTCTCTTTGCTGATGATACGTCGTTATACATGGCCATAGAAGATAATTTTGAATGTGGTAATATTCTTAATAATGATTTTGACTCAATTAAGACTTGGGCAGCCAAGTGGAAAGTTACCTTCAACCCAACAAAAACAACTTCCACGACTTTCTCCCGAAAACATGTGCCAACTAATATTAAACTGAATTTCAATGGGACTGAACTTAAAGACGTTGACGAACATAAACATCTCGGAATAATATTTCATAAAAGCTGTAAATGGTCTTCCCATTTAAATTATGTTATTACCAAAGCCAGTAAGATGATCGAATGCTTTCGCAGTTTCAAATACAGAATCTCGCGTAAATCACCTGAAGTTTTTTACAAAAGTTTTATTCTGCCAATATTTGACTACGCTGACGTGGTGTGGAATAACTGTAGTCAGGACGACGCCGCTAAACTTGAAAAACTACACTTGGACACATTACATACTATTACAGGCCTTGTTAAAGGCACTTCGCACAAACAACTCTATGCCGAAGCTGGCCTTCCATCTCTCAAAGATAGAAGGTATATGCATAAGCTTGTCTTATTTTATAAAATGTCCAAAAATCAAACCCCTGGATATTTAAGTAACCTCGTACCCCCAAAAGTTACTGATTTAAATCCTTATCCAGTGCGAAATCAAAACTAATGAAAAATTCATGCTAAAAGTTTGTTATATAAAAATTATTTTCTTCTGTCGGTAATTGACGAATGGAATATTTTGTCTGAAAGAATCAAAGACGCCCAAAATATTTCTACCTTTAAGCGGGAGCTGTATAATATTATCGGCGAGGTTAAAATCCCAAAATATTACTATTTTGGCGAACGTCAGTACCAACTGATCCATTGCAGAATTCGTAACAACAAAAGTAATTTAAACTTACATAAATTTCTTATGGATATTAGTGATAACCCAATGTGCTCATGTGGCCATCAAATAGAGAATCCCGAACATTATTTTCTCTACTGTAATAATTCAGCTATCCGCAATGTAACTACATGTATTAATAAACTGCCATATGACCAACGGTCTATCATTTGTTTAATTAAAGGTAACAATGATCTTGGTGATGATGTAAGCGAAAATATATTCCAGATAGTTCATGATTATTTAAAACTAACAAAACGTTTTGACACATGGAAAATCATTTTTGCGAACGACTGGAATACGTCTTGAAATAAATAAATAATCAATAATTACTCTTCAACTTTAACTGTATATCTAATGTAATTTAGTTAGTTGGCGTGGTGGTTAGAACGTCTTGTTACTCATTTGTTTATCTTATTAATTTACATTGTTGAATTGAACTTTCGTCGTCAAGAAACAAGTACATTATCTTATTTTATGATCAGTAGTGGAATACCGCGTTTTATCAGTGAAATAAAAGTGTTATTCCACTGGCTAGAAGCGGACAAAGTAGTCCATGTTGTTTTTACCTAAAATGAAGGTAAAATCATAAAATAAATAGAACATTTGTCGTTTTAGAGTGAATAACATATTTTATTTCATCTCTAAGCAAGAAAACGTTTATATTTTCACTCATGCTACGCATTCGTGAAAATGTAAGTTTTCTTGCTTCTCGATGAAATAAAATATGTTATTCACTCTAAAATGACAAATATCCTCTATATATTCTTGAAATATCAAAAGTAAATAACATAAACATATATGAAGCAAATTTATACATTGTATAAGCTTTTAGCTTGTTTTTGTATCATATCTTTAAAACTGTAATGTATTTTATGATATTTTATGAATAAAATATTGTTTAAACCAAGTAGTAGTATTAATTATCAGAAATATAATTAAAATTTGATTGGCTTCTAATGATGCTAACATTTATTATACAAAACATGTACTCGAGTTATTGGAAATCGTTGGCAATTAATAGGTTTCATCCAATGGATACTGTGTATTAATTTAAATCAGTCAGTTAACAACTTCTACCGCTAGAGGTAAGATTTCAAAAGTAATCAAGGGTAATAACTCTGAAAGTAATTATACACCTCTTCATTTCATCAACTTAAACACAGTGTGTAGATATAAAGGGAGCCGAAAAAAGAAAAAATATGCAGGGCTATCCCGTTTTGTTGTTTATATGAAAACGCCAGTCCTATTTAGAAAAGCGGGCAAACCCTTTTAACAGTTTATGTGATCCAAGGCCCTAAATTAAATGAACACTGTGCACGCATCGGTCCGTGTTTAAGCCTTGAACAGTGTATGAAATGCGAGGTGTCCCTGCATTAATATACGCCCACATTTTCATGTGGACGTATATTGTCGTCGCTCCTGTCCATCCGCCCATAATTTGTTTGTGGCACTCTACAGGTCTCAATTTTTTTATCCGATTTTGACGAAACTTGAAATATAGGTTTATCTTCAAAAAATCTCGGTTGCTTTCGATATTGTCATGTATTGGACCGTAACGTCATGAATTATGGCCCCTGATTGTATGAAAAATCACGTTTTTAGCTTGTGGACACTCTAAGGGTCACAATTGTTACCCGATTTTGATGAAACTTGAAATGTATGTTTATAACCCACGGATCTCGGTTCCTTTCGATATTCGCGCACACCGCTGCGTAACTGTCTGAATTATGGCCCCTGGTTGTACGAAAAGCGCGTTTTTAGCTTGTGGTCCCTCTATAGGTCACAATTTTTATCTGATTTACAAAAACGTTCGAATATATCAGCGTTACACCATAATGATGGTTGAGTTCGAATTTCGTGAAAATCGGACCGAAACTGCAGGACAAAATGGCCGCCCCCTGTACGCAAATATTCTTAAAGTATGTAATATCAAGGTTGTGGAACCTCTTTATCCGATTTTGATGAAACTTAAAAAATGTGTTTAGATCTCTGTTCCGTTCGATATTCGCGCATATCGGATCTGAACTTCCTGGATTATGGCCCATGATTGTACAAAAATCGCGGGTTTTTTGGGTTTTTTTGTTTTTTAGCTTATTCTCAATCCATCTCTTGCAAAATGTGGGCGTATCTTGCAGGCCAACCATTGATTTTAAGAAGGGGCCCAGACCTACCCTTATATAGATCTAGACCTAATCCTACAGCTATAGATCTTAAATACCTCTATAGATCTAAACCAACCCCTATAGAGCTAAGCCTAATCCTATAGATCTAAACCAACTCCTATAGATCTAAACCAACCCCTATAGAGCTAAGCCTAATCCTATAGATCTAAACCAACTCCTATAGATCTAAACCAACCCCTAGAGAACTAAACCAACCTCTAAAGATCTAAACATGTTTATAGAATGTATTTGCGTATGCACTGAAAAAAACTATTTCCATCGATCTAAAATACCCCTATAGATCTAAACCAACCCATATAGATCTAAACCAACCCCTATAGGCTATAGATCTAAACCAACCCCTAAAGAAGATCTAAAAAGTATCTGTGTGGGCACATTTTAAATGAGGTGAATCAACATAAGGTTTTGAACTGGGAGTATGGAGTAAGCTGATTGGGCTATAAATGAGGAAATATTATTCAGGTGGTGTTCACAACATAATATCGGGGCTACAGTTGTAATAAACATGTAGAATCCCTAAACATCCTCTATTAAAATACACAAATGGGTAGGAAAAAGCTATGATAGTCACCCAATGTGAACGCACAAAATTCCTTTGAAAAATGAAACCAGTCATAGTCTACTATATATACTCTTTAAAAAAAAGTAGGGGATATTGAAATACAAATACCTATGCAGGTTGTGATATGATAAATAGTCATGGACACTTGACATGCTTGTAGATTTGTGTTTTACGTGTAGTGCGGTCCTCCTGCACTTACTATACTATTCAAAAAAAGTAGGGGATATTTGATTTTGGGGGCATAATACTAAAATATGCAAATGACTACGAAAAAAGTCACTATAGAACCTAAGAGAAGAAACATTTCCAGTTACATGTGACGCCCAAACGCACCAATAGCTACCGCATGGAATGCAGGTGATGCTTGGGATCATCATGGGGGTCCAACCCAAGATTTGCACGACTCTGACTTTGAATGTTACAGTCATTGTGGCATTGAATACCAGGGTGGAAATATCAGTTTAATTGTTTTAGTGACCAGAAAACAAATTTTGATATGCGTCGGCTTACCCAAAATGAAAGGTTACGTGCCCTTGGCATGCTACAGATCGGCACAACACAGGCGGTTGTGGCGCGGACGATGAATGTTTCTCAGTCTGTCATAAGCAGGCTATGGTCCAGATACCGTGATACACAATCTGTACAGGACAGACCACGCTCAGGTCGACCAAGGGCCACAACTCAAGCCCAGGATCGATTTATCCGTACCTTGGCCTTGAGAAATCGTGTCATCACAGCAAATCAGATCAGCGCTCGTCTTCAAACAGACACTGGTGTGAGAGTGAGTGGCCAGACGATTCGGAATCGACTGCATAGGGGTCACCTTCGCGCCCGACGTCCTCGCGTGATCCCTTGTTTGAGAGATCATCACATTCAGGCAAGACGTCGTTGGTGTAGGGATCGTCAACACTGGGATAATCGACGCTGGAGCAATGTGATGTTTTCAGATGAGTCAAGGTTCACTGTTGATTTTTTGGACAGACGTAGGAGGGTGTGGCGTCGTCGAAACGAGCGCTTCCAAGACGTTAACGTCATCAGACATGATCGATTTGGGGGTGGTTCTGTTATGGTGTGGGGAGGCATCACTGTTGCTGGAAGAACGGCTTTACATGTTGTTGCAGGGCGTGTTACAGGCCAGTACTACCGGGACAACATCTTGGCAGTCCATGTTGTGCCGTTCGCACGACGTCATGGCCGCCGTTTCATCTTCCAGGATGACAACGCAAGATGTCACAGGGCCAGGATCGTTACAGGTTACCTCCAACAACAGAACATCACTACATTACCTTGGCCAGCACTGAGTCCCGACCTCTCCCCCATCGAGCATGTCTGGGACATGCTTGGACAGAGGTTACGTCAACGTCAACAACGTCCTGCCAATGTCCAAGAACTTGCTGCTGCGTTGCAACAGGAATGGAACAATCTGGACCAAAATGACCTTAGACGTCTCATTAGGAGTATGCCACGTCGGATCAATGCTTGTTTGGCAAACAGAGGAGGATTTACCCTTTACTGACTTGGTTGTGATGCTGTGGTAACTTTGCTGTTTGACCCCGGGTATCATTTTACCCTTATAATGGTCAGTCTGTACCTTACTTAGTCTAACGATCATTTGGAATAAATCGATGAATGTGAACTTCATTTCATTTTGTCATTTGTTTCTTCGTCAGTTTCATTAGGTGACTTCAATAACACTTAAAAATCAAATATCCCCTACTTTTTTTGAATAGTATATTTGAGAGTATGTTTACAGATGATAACTTATCGCCCCAACAGTACCACTGAGCTGCATGTGCGACACTCAATAGCCCTATACACGTGGGAGGGGTTCATTGTCAAATTTGACACTTCAAGGAAGGGTTGATGAAAACTGCCGCTTGCTGGCTTATCCTATCCATGTTTGCTTTCCTATCGGTTCTTGCATAAGATTTACTGTTTAGCGTTTCTTTGCTTTAGGGTGTTACGTTTAATTTGATCAGGAGACGTGTTCGTCGACGTCAACGTCAACCGACAACACTGCAAGAATTGGCCGCGGCACTGCGAGAGGAGTGGGTCAGATTGCCCCAAATCGTGATTGGACGGTTGATTAGGAGCATGCCAAGACGAATTGCTGAATGTCTGGGGATTGGTGGAGCAATTACTCATTATTAAGACAAAAATCAAAAACGTCCATTTTCACTTTTGACACTGTATCCATTGGCGTACGACCTGGGGGGGGGGGGCTGGGCGGGCAGCCGCCCCCCCCCCCCCATTTTGGGCACCAAATGCTGGGAAAATTTGGGCACACAATTGTACTTTGTAAAAGTTGTATAAAAAAATATTGTGTTCTTGAATGCGTCCAATTTAACAGCGAATTTAAATTCAGAGTGTCTATAGTTAGGCAATTAAATAGAAATCTTAAGACTCGAACCCTCTATTGTTTGGAGTACAGTAAGCCACAAATTACAGTTACATAAACAACTGTTTTTAGTTGTGTATATTACAAGTAAATAAAATTTAGTTCTCTTTTATTGATGATTTAGAAATTAAGAACTTATTCATCGCAAAAGAGATATTATGATTATTATGTAACATACTAAGAACCTAACTACATTTTTAGGGCACCAACCACCACCGCCCCGCCCCGCCCCCTCCCCCCCCCCCCCCAGTAAAAAATTTCCCCGTACGCCTATGACTGTATCTCTTTGCGTTGTGAAATGGGGCCGTCAGATAAGTCGCCCATATGAACTGTTCATGTTCATGTGTAGGCAATTGGCCTGTTATTAATATACACTGGTTACCTCTAATAAAAACAGCAGTGCATTTCCGCAGTTTTGTATTGTTTCTGAATATCCCCTACTTTTTTTTAAGAGTATATTACACTTACATTTAATCAAACAGACAATGGATCATAATAACAAAATGTGGGTTTATAATGTCTCAAGCTTTTCATGTGTGAAGTAAAAGATTTTATAAAATCCGTGTTCAATCCATGCAAACAAGACATGGCACCATCCGTAGAGAAAGTCAAAAAAGTTAATAATACTAATCGTTCATATAATGGACCAATTATCAAGGAACTAAAAGATGGTTTCGGATGGCAGGTGGACAGGTCTTTAGTTGACCTGACGTCTTCCAATTCTAGACGACGCTAATTTTTATTTTCATACTAAATATGATCTACTATTACTTACCAGACAATTGGCTCTTATAGTAAATAGCAATTTATTAGCGTTTTATATAAGCTGACAATGAGGACTAATTAACCGCGGTGAAGGTTGATGTAAAATTTGGTCTAAGACTTATTGTGTAATAAGTAAGACAAAAGAATACCAACCAAGCCTTATTACATAATCAGTAAACGGTCATAACAGTATAATACAATACAGACAATAAATCTGGTCAATTCCAGAATTCTCTTAACAGGGTCATTCTCGGGATTGAGGTATTAGATTTACATGACTATTTTCCTTTCTTTCGCTCTCTCGTATTTAATTGCTCGCTCACGATCTGAAAACACCCTAATTTCGACCAGCTTCTCCACTACTCAGTATGTCATTTTACCTGGTAGTTGGCCATCAAGTCGAATAAGTTGTATGTCATATTAAATCGATATAAAGATTGAGATAGCTTGAACTTAAACCACTGTTTACTGTAAAACATTAGAGCGATTTATGGTAATGGTTTTACAGGGCGTTACAATGATATTTAATATCTTACATTTACTGGCAATGACAAGCTATTGATCAAAGATTTTACTCGCCATTCGAAGGCGATAAAAAGACCGATCGTGTGCGCTAATGGCGCGTCTCTGACATATATAGATACTACCATATTAAAATGTGTGTGTACATCAATATTATTATTGTAATTCAGACGATGTTCATGAAACATAACTGATGTATAGTCATCTGATGTCTGGGTATTAATACTACAACAAAATGACATTAAAAATAAATATATATAATTAATAATGTGTGTGGTCCGATGTAATATTTCTAATAAATGCAAGATGATTACCAGGGAGACACTTTATTTATATTCTTAAAATAAAATATTCTTTCATAGAATTTTATCAAATCACTTCCTATACTTTATAATCACCATGTTAATCGTCTACAACGTAAAATATAATATTTTACATTTTGAAATGGAACAAAAAGAATAATGAAGAAAACTGATTTTTTAAATTAAAAAAGCACTGGTTATTGGTGTTCTATTTTGTAGAAGGATGTTACATTTGATATAAAACACAACTCATTTCTTATATTGGGTTCTTTAACCAGACATTGAGTATAAAACTAAATATCATGTAATAATATACTTTTTAGATATATTTTACTATTTTGAAAGTTTTTATTTATTTAAAAATAGAAACACCATATTGTCCTTTCAGTGAATCAAAGCCAAAAGAGGAGTAGTTTGCCAAGGCAATGTCAGCTTAATCAACTGAGAATTTGTCTGGAGTCACTATTGTCCCCACAATGCAAAATACTATAAATGTAAGTATCAAAAGATTTTAGTCAAAGTGGGTTGGGAAGGCCGAGTGGTTTTGTTCCCTGGTGTGAGCGCAGGAAAGAGTCTGGTGCAAGTGCTGAATATACCAAGACAACTTGTCTGCGATATCACTTTCAAAGGAAGTGGACGAACCACCACCTACATGATGAAACGTGTTCTTGTCTCTACCACCCATACCACCCACACAGTCCCTTGATACAAGGTTTTCTTGTCTGTACCCCGTACAATTCATACACAGTCCCCTGGTGCAAGGTTTTATTTGTTTCTACCAGCACCATTCATCCACACCATGTTCCTGTCGCCTCTCCCCCACCAACCCAATCACCAAGTTACATTGTGCAAGGGTTTATTGTCTCTACCCTCTACCTTGCTGCAACAAGAGATGAGTTTATATTAACAACAACAGATACTATTTATTTTTCTTGATAGCTATTTATTTAACTACATCTGAAAAGTTGACAATGTTCAACAGGAGAAGCATTATGTAAGATAGAAAAACAAATGATAGGATTATAAAATAGTATATAATGTATATATAATGTAGGTACATAGAATATAATAATTGGTATATTTATGAAAAGGTTTGGAAATTTATTTGTACATTTATAAATTTTGTTTTATATTTACAGATCAACAAATCTACCACTATTTGGAAATCTAAATCACCTTTCAGAAACAAAAAATAACAAAGATTTAAGAAACATTTACATTTTAAGCTAACAGATTTTTTTTCGAACTACAAATATTTAGCAAACACACTTTAATGACTACAAATGTTTAGTTTTCTGCAAAAATGACTAGAAAATAAATTTAATGGTTTTGAATCTCACTATGGTAATTAAGGAATGGAATGATATAGTTATAATATTAAGAAATGGCATGATCAAATATTAATGAATAGCATATTCAATTTAAGGAATAGCATATTCAATTTAAGGAATGACAAATTCAATTTAAGGAATGACAAATTCAATTTAAGGAATGAAAAAACATAAATAATAATGAAATGATATTTGGTAGGTAAATTTTGAAAGAATATAATATTATATAACAAGGAAAGAATGGTGGTATTAATTATGAAGGAATAATAATGCATGCAAACTCCTAAAAATAGGAATGATAATTGACAAGTTATGGCATATAATATAATGATTTAAATTAATAATATCAAAATGAAATTATGCTATTTTAGCGATAAAATAAATGTCACTAAATAAGGTGATTTTGTATTACCAAAAATATGACTAGAACTGGAATTCAAATTATGCTTCTTTGATTGGCATTTAGCAATTGAACATATTAACACAAGGTACAATTTTATGGATACATAATTACTGAGTTTAATAGTAAACAATGTTTCGATGAGGATACTCTCGTCTTTATCAAGCAAATGATACAGGTATGTGAATGTTAGGCAAATATATACAGAATATGCAACAAAAATAACAACCAAATACAATTAAAACTTAACACCTTTGATAAAGGGGGCCATTAACAACTAAACCCACACAGCGGAAAATCTTACAGTGATTAAAAAGAGGGCAATCATAATATGTATGTTCAATGTATTAACACTATTAATGGGAAACCAATTAACCTGAGCTATATAGATCAACAATAATTTAAAGAGAAGTGTGTATTTATGGGAGTATGAGTGAACCAGAGTGATCTCTGAAGCAAGGGTAAAATCATGAAAGTTAAGTACTGAAAACCAAGATATGTAAAATGTATAATTAGACTGTGAAAAAAACTGGATAAGCACTGAAAAAGAACCAAAGTATCCTCATTGAAACATCACTTAGTATTAAACTCAGTAATTGTGTATCCATAAAATTGTACCTTGTCTCAAATTATGCTGTTTATTATAAAATCATAAACAAATAAACTTGTGAAAATAAATATCATGAGTATAATACTAGATTAAATATTGTATGAGGTGAAATATATTGCAGCTATTCCCCACCCCCACCCCCAAAAAATAAATAGATAAATTGAAAATTGACTTAAAATTATTTGTATAGTACAAAAACCATTATGCATGTCACAAGAGAGAACATATTATTAAACAACTATATGTCTCACAAACAATTAATTAAAAAGGTCATGTCTACAAAATGATAATAATAGAATGGATGGTTGGAGTATCAAATGTATAATAATCCAACTGAACCTGATCACTAAACTAATATACTAGAATATATTGAGGTACAACAAATTTTTTTAATTAACATCCTTCCAGTTATCCTTTCCATTACAATGTCTGTAGACTTCTTATTCTCAGACAATGATCTTACAAAACTAATCCAAATTTAAATACAAAATAAATAATAAAACAACATATTTATGATATATAATTATATACACATGTACATGAGATAGATAACTGCACCAAATATTATATGATTGATTTGTAAAAATGTCAATACTAATGGATTTCATGGATCCATTCTAGTAAACTTCTCTTAGGTCAAGCTTTATGACTAGGGAACACGCTATTTGGTTTTTTTGTATCTACATAGGTAACTATTTATTTGAATCAGAAACATGTGCATTATTATAAATACACATGTATTACATACACATTCACACTATTATAACATAAATAATAATAATAATAATAATAACAAACTTTTAATTTACAAATATACAGATAGAACTTGATTTGACAGAAATTATGTCAACAGTTGTGAATCTGAAGAATGCATTTTTACATTACATTGATGATTGTATTCCAAAATAATAATGAAGATATAAATGTATATATTCTAGTGGAAAACTATGTTAAATAATTTACAAGAACTATCTTGATACCCAATTTACAAGAACTGTTTTATTGATGCTAAGAGTTTATCACTTTCAAGACTTTTTACACTTCTCCTAATTGTTCCATCCAATTTGGTGATTTAAAATATTCTGGTAAAGTATCGTCCAATCGGGCAATAACTTTATAAATAGCCTTCTTCCAAGATGGTTCTGCATCTTTGCCACTATATATAGAACGGAAAAATTCCCGAAGACTTCCTTGTACACATCTTCTAAAATTATCAGGAACCTGCAAAGGAAATAAAATGACATAAATTCATGTATATAGATTCGATTCATTTAAAATATTATGTTCATATTTAAAAGAACTATGTAAATTTCTACTTTACTGTCAATTAAATCTGATGAAATTGAATTCCAGTAAGTTAAAAAAGGCTCCATTTTTTTAACTTGACGAATGCTATGACAAGAAAAAAATTACTAGATGAAAAAATTTGTGTCATGTGGTAATCTGATAAAGATGTAATGGTTTAAAGGTGGGTTATAAAAGAAAAAAAAAGGAAAAAAATGGTTAGGGCATGAATACATTCATAACCAATTGTTCAACTTAATTAGAAAATCAACAAAGTACAAAACACTTCATCCAAGTAGTCTTTGATCATTGCTATTCTTAATGGTATTAAATCTATGACTCCTTTTGCTTTAAAAAAAAAATCACCAATCTCCTAGCAGACATCTTAATCTTAATAATTGACATTAAATCATCATAATGATTAACACATCCCCTACAGGGATTCTCTGGCACTGAATTCATCATAGAGGACAGCACAGACAACCTAATCAATTATTTGACTTTTAGATGCCATAAGATTTACATAGAAAATTGTTCTAAATAGTTCCACACAAACCAACCAAACAACCAATCTCGTTAAAACACAGATCCTATTTCGTTTCGTTTTTATAGTTCGAAATTTCGTTTTACTTGTCTTTACTACACCTGGATCTGGAAGAGTTGTTATTTAACTCGTGTTCTTAATGGTGTCAGGGATAAGCCAATGAAACAGTCTGTTACGGCGAGCTTTAGGCATGTTTTGCACGGAACTGTGGGTAATCCACTAGTAACATCAATGCTGATTGGTTAATCAAATGTCTGACATCATAGGGTCATAAGTCGGTCTTTTGACCCCTGACGTGACCTATCGCTATAACTTGTCAGATCTTCATGTAGTGTAGGCCATCGAAAGTATAAAAAAACGAAACGAACTTTAGATCTTTATTTTAATCAGATTGCCAAACAACCAACCTGGGTGGGTGGGGGGCTCAATTTTTGATTCATTTTAACACACAAATCTGGATGAACTTTCTCAGCCAATGCAGGGAGCGAATACCAGACCTCCGGGCTAGTGAGCCAGCATTTTATCCACTTAGCCACCGTGAACCCCCATCTAAACACACAACACAAGCTATGCTTCAATCAATTATCAGGCAAGCCTAGTAAAGTTCCATGTCTTTAAGGCATATAATAATATTTATAATGATAGACCATCTTACAGTATGACAACCTTTCATCCTGAACATAATACACAGCCATTCAACTAAAGGAGCCACTTATTGTCAAAGAAAATGAAACGATTTCGTAGTAATCCGTAAATTATACGTTTTTTTCCACAATGTGTGTGAAAGAAGTTGAAAATAATAGATTAGTTGTAAAGAGAGGTTTTGTTGTCGATTAAAGCAGTAATCAACGTAATTATATGCCCGTAAAAAAGACTATTTTATCCACAAAAGAGTTGGACTAATAAGACTGGATCTGTGAAAAAGGCTAAATGTTGGGTGAACAATATAATTTGCCTTTTCCCAATCTTGTAAGTGTATTCTCATGTTCTTCACATCTGACAAAGCAAAGGTAAGGATCTAATCGACCCATCTAACAACATTCTTAATACTTTAATATCAACAAAGAATCCTTCACATATCTTTTAGCCATTATGTTTCAATTATTGAAGAAAATGTATTTTTAACTTGGTTCTTGTACAAGAAAGTTACCTTTGATCTCCAAATAATTTCAAAGATGACATTTTCTGCCCTTTTTTCCTCATTGGTTAAAGATAGGTTGCCAGGCAAAGAAACACACACACACAGCAGCTAAATCGTCCGACCATTCAACAAGAGTTGTCGCATATTTTTACTTTTTCAGTAATGAAACATTTATAATACACTAGAATCTGATTAAGAGTAACAACTCATTAAGTAATTATCAGAAAATCATTAGAATTTATTTGGTTTTTATAAATTTCTGCCCCATGCTAACGTTTAGTATACGAAATATTTAATATCATGGATTTAGCTGTTCAAGTTATCAATATTCATTGAAAATCAATATACTTGTTCGTTTCAAGACCTTAAACTCTGTGTATCAATCTAAAGTCATTCGGATGATAACATAAGCCTCTAGAGCGTCACAAGATTTTACAAGATTTTTCAAAGTGATCAAGGGCCATAACTTTTGCAGTAATTATTGGAAATCATTGAAAATCAATAGGATTCTTTCTCTCATGACCTCAAACACTGCATATAAATTTAAAGTCTGGCAGTAATTATCCGAAATTGCTGAAAATCAATAGGCTCCTTCGTTTCATGACCTTAAACATTGCGTATAAATTTAAAGTCAATCAGATATAAACTTTAGCCTCTAGAGCGTCCACAAGCAATTGTGGACGACGGACAGACGGACGGGGGCGACAACATCATATGACCACATTTCAATGTGGGCTTATAAAAATAAAAAATTTCACGATATAAAGATTTTCAAGTTGAATTTGACAAATAATTATGTTTTCATCTGATTAGTTTCCTATCAGATATTGTATATGTCCTTTGTTTCCATAAAGGTGTAGTGTTAGTCATTAACTACTGATGAACCAACTTTGAGAACAAGTTTTCTAAAATCATTATTGTTGAGGGGTAGGGTAAATCATTTTCAAATCGTAATGAATGAAAAGTTGGTAGAGGCTCTAAAAAGACCAATAGGTCAGAAAGAAGAAAGTAGTGAGGTTGTGATGAGTTGTTCGTGACGCAGAGGTTCACAATTTTCAATCACTTTTCTCTCAATGAAATTTCAGTGAACTTTTGTCAGGTCACTTCCAATTTGTCAATTTGTCAGATCAGTCTTTCTCACTGAACTAGCAATAAAAATCTTCAACTGGTTCAACACAAAACAGATGACTGGAACCAGCGGCTGCCTGGCAAGATATGCCCACATTTTCCAAGAGATGGACAGAGAACAAGCTAAAAACAAAAGTGATTTGTTGTTCAATCAGGGACCATAATCCAGAAAGTTAAAGTCTGAAATGTACAAATATCAAAAGGGACCGAGATCTTTGGGATATAAAGATATGTTTTAAGTTTAATCAAAATCGGATAAAAACCGCTAGAGGGTGTACAACCTTCGCATTACATACTTTTACACAATTTGCGTACAAAGAGTGGCCATTTTGTCGGGCAGTTTCATTTTGATTTTCCCGAAATTCAAATTCAACCTTCATTCAACAATCAGGGGCCATAATCCAGGAAGTTACGTTCAGATATGTGCGATTATCAAAAGGAACCAAGATCTTAGTGTGTAACAGTGATATATTCACACATATTTTTTAAATCGGATAAAAATTGTGACCTCTACAGGGACCACAAGCTAAAAACGTGATTTTTCGTACGATCATGGGCGATAATTCAGAAAGTTATGATCCGATATGCGCGAATATCGACAGGAACCAAGATCTTTAGATTATAAACATGTATTTCAAGTTTCATCAAAATCAGATTGAAACTGTGACCTCTAGGGGGTCCATAACTTTGATATACCAGATGTTTACACTATTTGCATATGAGGGGCAACCATTTTGTCCGGCAGTTTTAGTCCCATTTTCACGACATTCGAACTCAACCCACATAACGGTGGAGCGGTGATATATTCAAACGTTTTTTTTAAATCGGATAATAATTGTGAGTTCTAGAGGGACCACAAGCCAAAAATGCGATTTCTCGTAAAATCAGTTTTAGCCCCATTTTCACGACATTCGAACTCAACCCATATAACGGTGGAGCGGTGATATATTCAAACGTTTTTTTTAAATCGGATAATAATTGTGAGTTCTAGAGGAACCACAAGCCAAAAATGCGATTTCTCATAAAATCATGGGCCATAATTCAGGAAGTTGCAATCCGATATGTACGAATATCGAAAGGAACCAAGATCTTTAAGTTATAAATATGCATTTCAAAATCAGGTGACACTTATGACCTTTAGAGTGTCTACTAGCTAAAAACGTTATTTTTTGTACAATCAGGGGCCATAAACCATAAAGGAACTGAGAGCTATATTTCAAGTTTCGTCAAAATCGGTTAAAAATTGTGACCTGTAGATGAGTGTCCACAAATAAATTGTGGGCGGACGAACGGACAAACAGACGGACGTCCGGACAGACTGACAGGCGACGACAATATACGTCCACATGAAAATGTGGGCGTATAAAAACTTTAGAATATCTGACTTGGGTCAGGAGTAGAGAATGAAAAAATTACTTGTATGCAATTTAAAAAATTATGGATAATATGGAAGCAGCTTGACACAACATTATAATTCTAAGATCAAAATAATTTGAAGTCATACCTCAATTTGATTATTTCTATTATAATGCAGATTAAGGACACGGTATAATTCAGAATCTGGTGATACATGAAGTTCATCAGCATGTTTACAACCTTCAGCTAAAGCTTGACGGGCATACTTCTCCATTTGTATGTAAAAGAACTCTCTGTAATATAAAATAACAATATAAATATAGAATTCAAATTTTTTCTTATATGTCATCAAGCAGAAAAACTTTTGAAATATACAAAAGCACTTGGCTGTTCAACCTGGTGGGTTTTCTCCGGCTTCCTCCCACTGCTAGAGACCCCTACGCGCAAGCAAATTATTTAACTAGAGCAGCAACTGAAGTACAAGCCTATAGGATTCTTTTATGTGTACTGTGTACAGAAAAACATCATTGCTAGGAACTGGTTTTTGAAATTTAATTAGCTTTAAAAAGAAAAATGACTTTTAAAGTTTGTTGTAAAAACAAAGGAAAAACAACTTATTTGATATTTTGTGTGAATCTTAAGGGAGACATGAATAGATGGAAATCAATCTCTCATGGGGGAAACCAAATCTACCCGAAACATCCCTTCACAAACCACTAGTCTCGAAAGTCCGTAAAGTAATAATCTGACATTTTTTGCCCTTTCAAAGTGGAGGGAAAGTTTCTAGAACACGAAAAGGTCAAAGAGAACAATTACTGAAGACAACCAGAAAAGTCAAGCACATAATAGTTATTAGTTTATTTGACAATCATAAATATTAAATCTTTCCCAATTAACTTGAGCTTCCCAAGATAGGCCAAGCAAAGGCTTCCCAAGATAGGCCAAGCAAAGAGACAAGCTTCTGACCATACCATTATGGCATTGTTGGCTAATAAATACAAGAGACTGATGCAGTTAAACGAGACAATTTATTTGTAATAGTAGTGAGAAAGAGATGGGGAGAAATTAATCTCAATTAGGCCATAATTTAGTCTAGAATACTTGATTATACTTGATGGGTTATTAGGTATTTTATAATGAGAAGCTCCATGGAGAGCATAATGTTTGACACGCTGTATCTACTTCACTTCTCTCTTCTCTAACCAATTATATGCTACTCAACACCGTATTTGTCAAGAAGGGATATAGGGGTAGTAAAGCTGCCTGGGAATTTCATCTTTGACATTTAAAGTTCCTTCTGCCATTTACCATCAATCTATTTAATGAAACAGTCGAGGCATTAGTCTCCCTTATCTCAAATATTACTGCTTCCGAATGCTGAGTTTATGTTAATCGGTAAATTATTCTCCTCTTATAAGAATTATTATTATTGCTTGGCAAATTGCTGTCAATTATACCCAGGCTTATTGTCCTAATTCATTGTTAACTTTAAAGTCCTGGCTTGTTTCACAGGCTACAGTAGTATTTTTAAAGATTATTCAACAATAACAAGATGTTATTATGATAAAACTTGGATTGTTTTTGTTTTTGAGTATGTCAATAAAAGTAAAAGAGAGTGACATGTTGAAATATATATCCACTCTGGCAATATACTATATATATATAAATACATATAGGATGTCACCTTACAGGACGGTCATTATATAATAATAATATGAAGAACATCTGCAGGGTGACTTTTCTACATTTAGAAGGTTAGAAAATAACATTATTGTCTGTTTTGTTGTTTTATGATTGCTATGCGAACATTTTATCACCTGACTAAACAGGCGTATATACGCAATTAGTATTTTTTTTATGATGCTATAATTATATGAATTTATTTATAGATTACAGGGTTATGTACTGAAGCAAGCACAGATTTTGAGGCTCCTTAAAATAACTTTTAAACCGATTTCAGAATCTGTCCACCATTTTTTCTATAATAGCAAGAGGTTGGGGCGAGTCGCTAAAATGCACAATTTAGATCATAAGATCTGTCATTGAGTCAAGTTGTGGGGTTTCGATCATTGTTAAAGATCCCTACACACAATGTTAGTCCTGAAATGACCTAGTTTATGTCAAGTGGACGCTAAACCCCCTTTCTCTCGATCTAATAACTTCTAAACCCAGTCGTAACCCTTATTTACTACATGTGCAATGTAAAATCTTGCTTGTGAACCACTTTTTACTATATAAATGGTTATTGAACTATTCAAAACAAAACGTTAGACAATTATTGAAGTTAGTAATTTTCATGAAAGTAAATAAATAATAAATAAATCCTGAAATTGTTTTTGTCAAGTCAAGTTATTAGTACAAGGCTGGCTCATTAGATAAATAATTACAAATCTCATATATATTTACTGTATAAGTAGACCTAGATACAGGTCAACAAAACATGCAGTTATCTAGAAACCTTAGAAAGACTACAATTCATAAACTACTGTACAGCCTGTTAATAAGTAACATAATGGCAATAATTATTCTTTATCAAATATAAGGACACATTAATATTCTAAGTGAATAGTATACAGACAGAAATATTAAAGTTTTATGTGCAAAAACTGTATGTTATTATTTATATTTCTATAATTCAAGGTTTTTCATTTTTTAAAGATAGGTTGCCAGGCAATGAAACATACATCACAGCAGCTAAATCGTCCGAGCAGTCCATGAGTGCATTGTTACGAAAGCCCAGAAGGCTCATTCCAAATTTCAAGTGCGAAATTCCAAATCTGATCCGAGGTTTGCTTTGGTAGATGTGAACAGTTTAGTGATCGGTTGCATATCAGTAGTAGTACTTGATCACTTACTCAGTTCCTCCAGTGTAAAAGTTCCACGGATATTGAATGTATAGGTCAAATCAGACGCATCGGCAACACTTATCTTTTCTGCAGCAGCCATGATGATTGTTATGTCACGTGATTATGTCGAATTTGGAATTTCGCATTTGGAATTTTGAATCTAGTAATTTGGAATTTCGAAACCTAGTAATTTGGAACGGGTGTTTATCTGGCCCAGGCATCAGATAGGTAAACTAGCACTAATTAGTTGTGCAAAATTATAGGTCAAATCCGCCGCATCGGCAACACTAATCTTCTCTGCATCAGCCATGATGATTGTAATGTCACGTGATTATGTCGAATTTGGAATCCAGGCATCAGATAGGTAAACTAGCACTAATTAGATGTGTAAAATTACAATTTATTTAAATTTTAATTTGTTTAATTGAGGGGGGCTGCCAATTTGCTATTTTATTGGTAAGACATGAATTTGGAATTTGGAATTTGGAATGAGCCTTCTGGGCTTTCGCACATTGTCGCAAATTGTAAGAAACCAAGATCTTTGGGTTATAAACTTACATTTCAAGTTTCAACAAAATCGGATAAAAACTGTGACCTCTATAGGGTCCACAAGCTAAAAACGTGATTTTTCGTACAAACAGGGGCCATAATCCATGAAGTTTCGATCCGATACATGCCATTATCGAAAGCAGTCGAGATCTTTTGGAGATAAACCTATATTTCAAGTTTTGTCAAAATCGGATAAGAATTGCGACCTGTAGAGTGTCCACAAACAAATTGTGGACGGACGGACGTCCTGACAGACAGGGGCGACGACAATATACGTCCACATGAAAATGTGGGCGTATAAAAATTGTGACCTGTAGAGTGTCCACAAACAATTGTCCACAGATGGACATCCAGACGGACAGACGTCTGACAGGGGCGATGACAATATACGTCCACATGAAAATGTGGGCGTATAAAAATCCCTCTGTGGACGCAGATTAATGTAATAAAGATACATCATATATGAAATGGCAAAGTTGTTTTAAATAGATGTTAAACCCCATCTCTCTGTCTCAATTCTTTTTTAAATGTGAATTTGATGTGAATTATTTTGTGAGAAAGTAGAAGGTTTGAATATAAATAAAAGGATGTGCCTGCAGACTGTGGTTTATCTAGAGTGTAGCCAAAGAGGGCTGTTCTCTAAATAAGAAGGGTGTAAACAGATTTAACATAGTATTAGTAGAAACATGTAATGTAAACTTAATCTAATCCAATCCACTGTGTACACTGGCTTGAAATTAGCTTGTATCCCACACAAGAACTACAGTGAGAACCATTTCTCCGTCGTTTGACATTTATAGCATGCTAATCAAGGAAGTAGGATAAAAGTTGACTTCCCAAGAAAGCTAATACTAAAAGAAGAGAGGGGTGAAAATACCTAATAGCGTCAAGCCTTAACTTACACTTATCACCCAACCTAACAGACATTTAGTACAGTGGAGTTAATTAGACAATATGGGCATTAATGTTTGTTTACTTTCAGTCTATCTTCTTGACATCATTTAGCTTAAACAGACTTTACTAATTTAACATCTACTATAAATATATACTATTTTCCATAAAAGGCAACCAAAAACTTAAATGTATGGAGAAAGTGGGTGTGTGGATTCCAGAACTGAGACTGGATTAATTTCTATACAATGATGAGGATAAATTGTTATTTGTCCTACACAGTTTGTTATGCACAAATGTTTAAATGTGTTAAAGTAAAGTATATTTTTTTAACAAGTGTATTTATTTAAAAGTAGGATGTAGATATCTAAGTAATTAGCACACAATCGTAACATTTTCATGGATTTATATGCCACACAAAAAAATTAGATTTCCCAAGCTTTAGACACTGTCAATTACTAAAACAAATGAAGCCAGAGAACAAATTTTCATTTTTATATCCACAAGTTTGAGCATTTTTGGTAATTTTCCATTTACTAATTAAAAAAACTGCAACTCAACGAAATTTTTCTGAGCAATTAAGCAAATATGTAAAAGGAAGAGTAAAAGAACTAAGAATGGAATGAAATGGGGTTTATTGTCTTGTGAACACATTATTTTGAGACAAAATGATAATTTCGAAACACCAACATTTCTTTGTGGGTGTATTATGTCCTTACCTTGTCCATCGTTCAACAACTGGTTTATGAACGCTATAGAGGCTACAGTTTTTAACAGATTTTTTTTTCAAATTTGGTGTGAAGTACTGGGGTCATGCAAAGACGAACTCGATCGATTTCAGTGTTACCACCTCACCTTTTTCTATAACCTTGTGATAGAGGCTACAGTTTTTATCTGATTTTCTTTCAAATTTGGAGTAATGAGCGATAAAAAAGCCTATCGAATTTTTGCATTCCACAACCATTCCTTCAAATTTGGTTTAAAGCATTGGGGTCATGAAAGTATGGGGTCATGAGCAACCAAAGCTTATCGATTTTTTGCAATTTTCAAATTTGGAGTGAAGCAATGGGATCAGAGAGAATGACTCTGTCAATTTTCAACATTCTAAGAATTTCTGTTCTAGAGATACATATATTATGCGTCTGAAAAAGTTTGTGAGCACGATAGAAGTAAGATTTCTTTAAGGGGTTCCTTATCAAATTTGGTATCTTTTTTTTTTCTCAGACTTTGCTGAGTGGGTATATTTCCACCTTTTGTGTGGCTACTTTCATTTCTATGGTTACATGTGCAATGCTAAGAGGGTAGGGTCGGGTGGGAATTTTGTGGACAGGGGCATCTACACAATTTGTACACAGACAATGGTTTTTTGTCCCCACCAAATGACGTTTGAGACACACTTTCTCACGAATTTCTAATTGCCAGTCCACTGTCCTACTCCTAACCCCACAATTACACTCTATAAATTCTTAATTAGAAATAAAAACATTGATGTCAGAATCATCTTATTTTGTAAACCATCTTAAATGTATAACACTAACTATACAAATTGCAATGCTTGTTTTGTGTAGCAAGGTTGTAAATATTATGTGGTGTTCAGTGTGATTTTTGGTACATCTAGGGATGCCTGGATTGTTCTTTTCTGTGGTGTCTTGAGTTTAAATCTACTTCCAACTGACTTGGTCATTGGGAATTCCCTTATAGATCACTTGGTTGAGGTGTATGGATGCCACCTGGGGTCCTGTGTTCGATTTCCAACTGGAATATCCTGTAACATGCGTATCAATGCATCTGGACGACTAAGATTTTTGACCTAAATATCTTTATCCTAGTGATTTTGACGCTGACTTTAATTAATCATGAATCTAACCTTGGTGATCAATGACAACATTTTTTTACAGATTTGATTATGCAAAAATACATACCTGAAATTACTGAACCATTTCACTAATTGTGCTGTATTATTCTTGTTAAATTTGATGTCTGGGAAGTAGACTTTTAGGATGGCGGAACTAGGATATCGACAATAGAAGAACATCAACTTGGCTTTCCTCAAGTGCATCGGGGTTAAAGTTGAGGTGTAAAGTTTGGGTTAAGGAAAATAATTTCAGATGACCATGTCATACATAATATGAATAATATTCAATAAATTCTAAAACTATAATAATATGTCCAACTGTTTTAAAAATGAAATAATAATGATTTTAAAATATTATTCCTCCAATTTACACATCAGTGTATATTGGAGAAAATTCCATACACATATATGTGTAGTGTGTGGAAAATACCAATTATCTGGAAATAAGGCACCTGTCACAGACAATGTCAGGCACAGATTCTGGCTTTGTCAGGCACTAAACCTCTGGTGTCTGTCATTTTGTCCGGTACTGATTTGTCTTTTTTATTGATATTATTACTACATGTCTGTCACTGTTAAAAATATCAGGTACTATTTCATTAGTGCCTGACATTTTGTCAATGTCAGGTACATCTAAAACCGTTATTTCCAGGCCTGTATGTATCTAAAAGAAAGAAATTTGAATATTTCAATTAATACATTCATTATAATTTTTCTTGGTTACTTAATGTCAGTGTGAATGATGTATGGTTTAATAAGTGTCTATTTGGTGAAATATGTGGGGTTTTTTTAACAATGTGATATTTTTAGTCTTTCCTTCTCTAATGCTTCATCATATGATCTCAATACAACCAAGATTATTTCTACTTTTATTCATAAATTTACTCAAATCTCAAAGGGGGTTCTTTTTTTATATAAAATAAATAATGTTTTTAAAAATTTGTGCTGAAAACATAATCTGAAACATTAGGGTTGTTTATGGCACACATACAATTTGAATAATATTTCTTTGAGGACTAAGCACAGTAAAAAAAAAATTAAATAAATCAAAATAAAAGTCCATAGAAGTATAACAGAAAATATCTTATAGTTAGAATCTAAAAAAATAAGGTTCTGCACAAAATATTGGTCAATTGAAATTGCATAATGAAAGTTCATTAAGTGTATACTGTTACTCGGAAAGAGGCCAGATTAAAATTAAAGGTTAAAGAATAAAAAAAATGTGTCTATCTTGCTGATATCAAGTGTCAAATATTATATAGAAGGAAGTGGATACACCAATGGTAGACAATGGAGAAAAGGAAAAGGAACCATTGTATCTTCCTTGTATAAATGACAATAAAATGAGCTCAATTTACATAGTTTTCTATTCATAAGTTTTATTGTTCTAACTGGGACAATTACTTCTGGCTTTTCTGAAGGTGTTCAATTACATAACAGTATAAAATACCAGGAAGTATTGTGACTAGATGAGTGTTAGCTATTTATGTTTTTCTTTGAAATTTTTCAAAATAAAATCTAAATTTTGTTTGTTTTCCTTAAAAACAATAGCATGTAGTAGAATTTGTTAAAATTCTAGGACTGTTTTTCGGAAAGGAGTTTTGAAGATCGCAACTTCTGTGGGTAGATTGTTTTCAGAAAGCATTAGAGAAATGGGAAATTTAATAGAGTTTTAAATGTAATAATTTAATTGTTGTAGCTTGATATTCATTATCAATAAGATTTTTATTCTTGTAATATAATGTCTTCTGCTAGTACAAAGATGGTCGCTTATTCTCAAGAGATAAACTAACTTATGTCTGCAAATTTTCTAAATTTTTTTCATCTTGTATTTTATCTTGTTGTAGCCTCTGTGTATTATAATGTTCTTTCTATCTTCTAATGGAATCTGTTTCAAACTTGTTCAGCAACAAGATAACTTAATATTTCTTAACATCTGCATGGATATGAAAATCAATTAAAATGTTCCTTTTTTTTTAACTTCTGTTCAATATCAAATTATTCTAAGTAACTTATTTTGGGTCTTTTCATCTCAAATTATCTTTTGTTCAATCAAAGATATTCTTTAGCCTGTTCCTGGAATTGATAACTTTATCTGAAGAATATTCTTTTAGTGAATGAAGAATTGAAGGTCATTTTTAATTCTACATGGATATTGAGAACTCTGTTCAATTCCGGTATTTGATGTTTGGAAAGCTGTATAACTAATCACATAGTGAAATCTAGTTCCTATGAGCAATCACTTCAATTTAATAATAGTAAACCAATAAATATGTTTCATGCTTTTATACATTTTATACAAAAAACATATTTATGGTATTCTGACACATATCAGGGTCTAAAGGACAACATTTCTTGCAGACATTTAAGGCATTTACTATGCTTGACGTTGTAATTATCATAATGACGCCACCAAATGTTGCCCGGAGAACATTAGAAAGATGATTCTGACTGATATGTTGTTTGGAGGTGAACAATAGAAATACCTTAATTGATATTCTGATCAGATGTATATATATGATTTTGTACAAGTCTATTATATTATAAAACAAGAATTAAAATAGAACATTACTTGAAAGATATAATGACTAAGTATTTCTTACATCTGTTACCATGTTTTTACAATAGAATGTGATCTGTGGTTATATCATCTGATTACCTTCATCACTTCCTAAAATCTATTAAAAACTGTACACAACGAAACAAAATTCATCACCTCTTTAATTAAACTTGAAACATTAAACAAGAATTGGTTGTGTTATGTCCTGTTTTATTCTATAGATAAATACTTGATGAGTTATCAGAAAACAAAAAGGTGGCTTTGAACAGCAATCTGTCACCACCAGAGATCAAATTACTCTAACACTTGAGCTGAACACCTTACCAAGTTGGATAAACCAATAATATGATAGCTGAAACCTTATCTAGACTCTTCTTTATATCTCTGATATTAAAATTTCCATCAGAGCATATTGTTAAACTTTTTAATCAATATTACAATAAGCAAAATTGCCAGTTGTTTCATTTTAATTTTGTTTAAAATTAATACTCTGGTACATCAATATAGCTTTTTGTTATAGTAATTGAATGCATAGCAAGTAAATTTTCTGTTTGATATTTCAAATTTATTGAATTTTCAACGTTTTTCATACATATATGTCTATTAAGACAACTAGGACTCAATGGTACATAATTTACCTGTGAAAGGGCGGAAATTTGATTTAATATCTTTTATAACGCTTCATTAAAGGTTTTATGGAAGATTATGAAAAAAAGTCATTCAATTAAGTTCCAGAAACCTATTTAATTTGATATTTTAAATGATAATCCAAACAATTACCATTCATATGTAACTTAACCATATACCATATATTCTTATTTTGACTTTTTTAATATCAAAATCTAATTAATTTTGAAAATAAACCCATTCTAAAAGGAAACAAACCATAGATATTTCTGAAATAACCAACTTGCAATGATAAAAAATAGCCCTATCTTTAATTTAAGACTAGTGATTGATTTTCTTAGAAAATAATTTGCTAATCAAAGAGTGATTTTCTATTTTATCAGGTCAAATAGAAATTTACAGCCAACACAAAAGAATCATGACCATGAATAAATGATCAATTCTAAAATAAAAAAAAAATATAGAAATAATACAAGGTTTTCAAATCACTCTTGAAAAGGAAAAAAAACCCTAACCCAATTTGATGACATTTACTTGGTAGTTAAGATGTCAGCTTGTTTGAAAATGATTCTGATTTATCAATATATGTTTATTCTCAACACAAACTTACAACAAAAGTTCTGATTGTATCTTTATTAATATGTCAACATCTCTACACGATTCCTCTATCGACTTTCAGAAAAATCTTTGCTTTTAAGTAACTGAAAGCATAGCTTTGGCAATATGTACCTAATCAATAGTCAACATGGTAAAACCATAATTTTAAAATAACATGTCTCGATTTCTTAGTAATCTTAAAATAGAACTAATATTTTAAGTGATAATATTAGTGTAAAATATCTTTTGTGTCAATCTAGTATGCAGCTTTCATGTCCACTATCATCAACAACATAAACTGTTTGACAACCGAAAACCTTCCCTATTTTGAACAGTAAATATATTGCAATTTTAAGTAAAATTCTGTTTAACATTCAATAAATTCAGGATTTTTTTCATAAAAGTAAATTAAAGGCACAATGTGCCTGATCATTTACAAATCTCAAAAGTCAAAAATATATGTACCATTTTAATGAAAATATAGCAGAATTATTATTCCAGTATTTGTCTAAGACATATCATTAGGAAACAGTTTAAACTTTCAATGGCAATAATTGTTAGAATTTATCAACTTGAATAATTTTTAATTATGGTACGTTTGTTTAGGCTGTAAGACAATAAATAATCAATACATAAACTTCACAGATTCTTAAAATTACCACTTCATATCAATTTGATTCTGGAGAAAGTGGCACTATCACTTTAAGTCAAATATCAGTAGCCTATATTATTTAAGTATAATAGTCATTATTGATAACATGTAAATATGACATATTATCTAATTAAATATAGGACTTTACACACTATGACAGGTGTAATGCGGGTGTAGAAAAGATCTTTGAACTGATTGAATATCTTTATCAAGCTTTTGAGAAAATCTAAGGTCACATGTCAGTTAACAAAATACAGTTCTTTTTACATCTTCTAGTAAGCTCTATTTATAGTTAATCTAATCAGAAATTGATATGTTATTTTAAAGAAACACCAAGTAGGTAATATTACTAGCTTATCAAACGCTACTTTCATTTTTCTACCAACTATTAGGTAAGTACATACATGTATTAAATCATAATCTAACATCAAGAATTTGGCAAGCTTTCTTACTTTTATCTTTATTGATGATGATAAGTGAGAATTGATGATTGAAATGTTGACTTTGTACATTAAAGACATTAGTATTATTAACCTATTTATATCATAAGTTAAACCTTGATATACTGTGTAGGTGTGTAATTTAACATGTACCTGGTACTCAGTTTGACTTATCACAAGTTTCAAATATTTCCTATAAAATATAAGTCTATCTATAATTTATCAACAATTACAGATTTTCCAAAAAATTCTTAAATTTTTCCTTTTTTTTTTTTAGAGAGTGTTATTCTATAGAGTAGTGTTTCACAATATTTGAATGTTCCTCTCCAGATGGCCTTTCAAAGAAAGAGATATGAGGGTAGATTTTAAAAGGAGAAATTTTAAACCATCATTTAATTAATATGTGGTGAATCTGGGACCACTATTTACACACAATATAAGAGCCATTAGTCCATCAAAAGAAACAAACACTTCTGCAGAAAAATCAATGTCTGGCATATTTGTTTAACAATACTGCTACAAAGTCTTCTTTCTGAATAAAAAACCCTTTACTATTAATTCACATTTCTCAATTAAACTTTTCAACAATAAAAACCTGTATTTTTATTAAATAAGAAACTGAACTGATGAAACTCTTAACATAAATTAATAAATTTACTTTTGAATTCAGATAAATACAATTTCAAAATAAAAAAAACAACACTGAAATTTGTTCAGCTGGTTTTCAGAAAACTAAGTAAAACATTTGATTTCTAAGCATAAATTTTACCATAAAGTTCTGAATCTAACCACACATTTTACCATTAACATTGGCATAATTTTAATAATTTTAATTATTATACAAGTTTATAGTACATGTATGTGTCAACCTTCATTTTTTTTTTATTTGGTTAATGACCAACAATTTGATCATCATTAACCAATAACAACATTTAATTAATAATGTTAGTTGAATAGTGCCTTTATAATAATTGTTATTATTTTCTTATTAAATTTATCATAATATAATTTATGATATTACAAGGGTAATTTTCTAAGAGTAAATGATTTCATTTTATCTTTGGAAAATGGCTAAAAGATTTGAGAGCCCTCATCAAACCATTTAAAGGCAAATAAAAAATGGGAATAAAATAACAATTTCCTTTGTCTTTCTACTAGCTTGAAATATTAATTATAGGGGGCAACTGTCTTCAAACTGTTCTATTGTCAATAACTATTATAGGGCTATTTATTTATTGTTTCCATCCAAATACCGACAAGAATAGAAATGGTTCGATAAAGACCATCAAATCGTAACATAACTCATACAAAATCTATCAATACATCTTACCAATATATTTTTATATCACTTTCTTAACTGGTGAATCAAGTTCAAGTTTTGTATATAAAAAAATTAAAATCTAATCATAGGTAAATTTAATCTAAGGATTTCTTGAACTACCAATTTTATCATTGACCTTGCATACACAATACTAATAACCAATGACAAATAAAACCAGTGATACATGATTTTAAGGTTATTTACATTCATAAGTTTATTTAATATTATTTTAATGATCTTTTTAATTTGACAAGTTTTGAATTTTTCTTTAAATACATTTGGGTTACCAAGGTGAATACCCTTTCTGTTTAAATTGTTTGTGTATATCTCTATATAAGTAAGGTAAAAAAGAACTCTTTCATGGACTACTATAACTGATTAATACAGATTTTGATGAAGAATTTGATTTAAATTTCGATTTAAAAAAAGATATCACTGATATACATGTACCGAAAACAATGACCATCAAACACTATTTATATAAAACTGTCAATCAATATTTAATATAAATGTTCTGCTTGTTTTGAAATCGGATTAAAAGTCATTTGATTCTTGACACAAAAGCTATTAAATCTTTTTATGCTATCATTAAGAAAAATACACACATAAAAGTCAAATGATTAGAACCAAACTATTGCTTCAGGCTACAACTCTATCCAAATAAATAATAACAAAAAGGATAATTCCTCAGCAATGAAGTGTAATATCATCCATCTTCAAGAATTGAGAATTGTGGGGTTTTTTTTGTGACAGCTAAGGTTTAATTTTGAGATAAATTACAAATATTTTGCCAGTTAATAGAGCAAAGAATTTATTAATGATAGAACTTGATTCCTTTTGAGCCAAAACAACAATCATATTTGTTCTTACAAAACAAATGTTCTGGTATAGAATTTGTTACTTGATGCTACTAACACTAGTGATATTCCATCATTTCTTTTAATTAAAGTTTACAGATATTGGTTTCATGAAGTTGTATACATTATTTTAAAAATTGAATATATTGTGTGATGCATGAATATATAGTTGCATAAATATAGTTTGATGCATGAATATATTATAGTGTTATGTATGAATATAATACTAAAAATGTCTGAATAATATTCTTGAAAGAATATCTTTTTAAAGGATATTATTTGGCCTTGATGACTACCATCATTCATATCTTGCGAGTTGTCAAAAATATCACTCTTTCTGAAACTACTGTAGCTATCAGCTGGTGACTTGGGAGAAACTCTGTCAGAGTGAGGTGGTGACTGGTTCATCATTCTGGACTCCCAGAAGTTGTGTTCCCTCATGCCAAACGACATAATATCTGAGTGGGTTAGACTAGGATTGGGAATGGCAACACTTGTAGGCAGCATAGGTGGAAAAAGATGTGGAAATGAAGACATCATAGATGGACGATCGTGATCCAGAGAAAGTTGTGATGGCATGAAACTATCCTGGAGTAATGCCGATTTGGCACGTGGCGACAATCTGGTATCTGTTACCTTTGTTCGCTTCTTTTTGGGTGTGCTGACAATAAGAGGTAGTGCTTCCGTCTGTTCTGGCTCAGTAGCATACATTGGACCCATGACTTGGGCAGGCAGGTAGTATGGAAACGGATGATGGAATGGCAAGGTTGATTGATTACTCACGGAAATTCGAGGAAAGTCATTATCATTTCTGTGAAGAGGTTCAAAAGCACTTATTTTATCTGACAGGCGGCTAGATATACTATGTCTAAATTCAGATGACTGCTCACTCAATGAGGATGATGTCACTTCCGCTTTTCGTTCTAATTTAGCGGCGGACAATGTCTCTTTCACAGAATCGACTGATACACCATTAGTAATGGTGTCACTGACTTTGTTTTGAGGAAGTGTATTTTTTTCCAATAGTTTATTAACAGCATTATCTACCACTTTATTTATAGCCTCAACTATTTCAGTTTTTATAGAGTTAGCTAAAGCATGTATATCAGGAGATTGGGCAGTATCTGTTTTTTTACCCGAGCTCTTGCTTAAAACTTCTTGTTCTTGGACCAGTTTACTAGCCTGTCGAATGAAATGACTTGGATCCCATTCATTTCTACATGTGTTTCTTATGATATCGTATCCATTTTCTTTGACGCAGTTTTCCTTCTCAATTTTGCAGCCATGGCTGAGATGTTCATTATTTTCCGAATAACCATGAAGAAGTCCATCAGAATGAGCACTATGTAATTGTTGTTCATCTTCACATAGATCATCACATTTTTGTTTGACGACTCGTAGTTGATTTTGGAGTTGTTGAATGTGTTCTTGCAATGCTGCCCTCTCAACTTTACGATACTTTGTTTCGGGATCGCCGAAGTTTTTCACATCATGTTGTTGGGGCTGGTACTGTTTTCTTTTCTGGCGCTTGATTTCTGGCGATGACCGGTTAATTTCGTCACAATTAATTTGAGACATTGGTCTCATACTAGTGATAATGTTTTCTACCCTCGCCCTCTTTGCTTCCTTACTGTCCTGTTCTGTGTCGCCAGAAAGTCCATTTTGGATATCATCGTTTGCTTCCGGGGAACCTTGTGTGGTTGCTATCTCTGAGTTATTTATTTGTTCTTCTGTATCGACGTCAATGTCACTATCGTCTACCGAATAGTTGTCTGCATTCACAGACCAGTTATCATTGTCGGAATTAGCAGCACTAGTATTTGATTTAGCACGTAGCATGGAGGAAATCATTTCAGAATTTTCACGATCTTCTACTACGCAATAACTTTTAATGGTGTTGTTATTCTCTAACTCTTTCCTATCTTTACTTTGAAGTATATCTCTCAGCAATTGTGTTGTATCACCCGATAAGGTATCTTCTTCAGGCTTCATACTTTATTGTACATACACACCTGTAAAATATATCAGAAAAAATACTTAAACGGTCCCGTTATTGTTTTGTTGACACGTGACTAATATCCTTAAAAGAGTGAAGAGATATAAAATATTTAAGACAGAATGCCACCTGGGAATAGTTAGAAGAGATTTAATTTCAATATAGATTTAAATCCCAAGAGAAGAAATATATTTCATACATAACGTCGCACAGGAACTAAAGACCCAGAACAATAGCCCTCAATCTCCAGCTTCTCTGTGTGTATGATTTTACAAGATACAGAATATTTTCAAAAGATCAAAGAAAAATGACTTTTAAACAAATACAGTCTTCATTTAAGTGCAGTATAATGGCATCTTAGAAATTCTTAAAAAATTATAGGTATACTAATGTGTCTAACTACTGTAATATACGTTAAAATATATTAATAAATCAAAAGATAAGAATAAGTGACATCAATGGGACTATTTCTTGCATTGTATTATTGTTCTATACACTGTAACATGCATCATGCATATCACGTATCAATTACCTGTATAATGCAAAATGGACGTTAACTTACCGATATCAAAATCATAAATATATATATCGTTATGAAAACATCACATCCATACCAATTCAATCAATTTATCATGGAATTCAAAGCGATCAATATTGAAATATTTCGGCTACATTTACTTACAAGGAAGTTAATTTTAAAAAATACCAAGAATTGTAAGACAATAAAATATAATTTATGTAATAATAACATTACATGGCAAACCATTGAGTCTAACCATAAGAATACACTGTAAGTTTTAAAGTGTGTTGGCCCCTTACCGTTAAGTTTCGCCCGTCCTCTTACGGCGATGGCTCTTCAATAAATGACTTATCCTAAGGCGATACGGTACGATATAAGCTCTATATGGTTTAGTGCACCCTACGAAAGCAGCTGTTGCCTATCGTTTGGATGATCAAGGAATCAATCAAGCAGCGGAAACTTAATTTATAAAGTGACAAGTAAAGTAATGGTCAATGGCTATTCGACCACCTGTCTAGCACGAAGGGGCTGGCGCAAATACCTTTCTCCAAGTGTCATTGGCCGCTTCAAGACAATCTGACAGCAGCAGCTTGTGACAAGCTATAGCCGAACCCTTTTCGTCATCAAGTCGAGAAAGCTGCGGTGAACGACAGAAGAGTGGTGACATTGTTGCCATTGTTTATTGCACTCACCATGTTTCATGCCCACAAATTATTTTCAGTTTGTTTGCTGTGATGTTGACTCCTCCCACATTACCAAACAATTTGCGGAATTAATCTCCGTCCTTTTTGTTTACCTTAATGAATGTCATAAATCTGCGTTTTACTAATCTTAAGATATATATTTTCAGGTGTAATAATAAAACCAAAATCGATCATAAAAAAATATTTAAACAGTTTTGTTCGAATGAACAATACCCTTCACGCGTTGCTGGTTGATTCGTTCAAAATTGGATTCAAATGAAACTTTTAAACATGCTTTAATTACAATTTAAAATTCCAAATTCTGTTAATGTGTACCTAGACATTTAAACTTTCGAACAGAACAGTTTAGAAATATCAACTGTATAGTTTGAATTCCACTATAATATCTGAGAAATATAATAGTATTCGGCATAATATCTGGGAAAATAAATGAATCTGGCCCAAAGTATATTTCGTGATCTAGTTAAGTATGAGAATATGTTTTCAATTTCTTTATTTATAACTAATGAATGATATCGGTATTGTAAATAATGTGTGTTAAATAACGCCCATTATCATTCATTGATTAAAGCATCTAAAATAATATGAAGGTAAATTTATTTATTTCAAAATATCAAATAAAATTGGACCCGTTTACCTTTATATCGAGAAAAAATACGTCTTTACCGAATTTCAATTCAATAATTAAAAAGGAACTTGAAACGCAGCCCCTATCTCGTGTTTTATTAAATATATTGAAAAGATATTTTAATAAATACATGTAAAAAAGGTCATAAAACAATACTCGTTTATTGTTTCATAAAACAAAAGATATCACATATGGTTTAAGATTGCCAGTCAGTTTGAAATGCGGGTATGCAAAAATTGAAATAAAGCCTCGTAATAAATAAGATAAGGCTATTCAGAAAATATTCTGGTGTTAAATAAAGTTGAAAATGAAGAATTTTTAAAATGAAAACAAAATATACTTATCACTCTATATATACATATATTGTATTCAGCGCAACAATAATATATCCACTGATGCGTACGACACAATATCTTTACGAATCCGAATAAAATATTAAAATGCGGAAGAAATTAAAATTTAAGTACAAAACGATCTTGTCCCTATAATGATATTGTAACAAGTCAACGCGTGACAAGGAAGGAGGTGGTTAGATTATAACTATTTTCTAAAGTTGAATAATCGCTTAAGTTTCCCTCTTTTTCTTTGTACATATAATGATTTCCTTTAAAATATTAGCAGTTATAATATCATAATCGTGGCATTAAGCATCTTTATCGTCGGAGGGTACTAATATATATCGCACTAATCCCCCGACTTTCCTAAGGTGTTATCTTTTTATGTTTCATTTTCAACTTTTTAAAAAATATTGAAATGTTATTATTAATTTTTATCCTGTATAAGGACTTCAAAGCGCACTGCATTTGCACTTTCTTTTTTTCTTTTGGTGCATACATAATCAAAAGTTGGAAATAAAGAATAAGTCGATGTCCATACGAAGATGTTGTTTGAGATTCAGATAACTAGTTTAAATAATAATTAGCGCCCAGTCTTTTGTTCTAATACCGACCCCCACCCCCTTCATCTTTTCAAAACACATGTTTTGCCTTTAAATATCTACGAGATTTAGATGACGGAAAACATATTTCTTAATTAAAATGAGTCTTTGGGTTAAAATGGTCACCTATGACGAGGGCAGCGCTATAAATTATTTAGAAATATATGATCAAATCTTGCAATCTCGTCAAATTAATACTGAATATTAAATAGACCCTCATTAGGAATAGTTATACGGTGTCATTTATTATTATTTGGTGAACCTTTGGTGGCCCTCAACACGTTCCTGCCTCAGTTTATCTACCCTTAAATATCATAATATACACGCATCGGAATAGCAGACGACGTGAAATAATGGGCAGGTGCGGGTTTTACTTGAAATTCAGTGGTATCTTTTTAATCCTGCATCATTGCATAAGCGATTTATTCTAAACAAACTATTTATCAATTATAAAGATTGTCTTACCATTAATAAAGAATGTCAAAAAGTCCCTCTCGTCCGGACTAATCATAACCGTGTGAATCTCGATTTGGAATACATGAATAACATCTCTTGACCTCATTATATTCTGTGACCTTTTGCGCCTGCGCATTGCGTAATATCAATTGGCCGCCATGCTTTCGTCAAGACTTCGGTATCTACCTCGATGTTGCAGGTGGTTTCCTGCTTCTACGTTACAATTAGGACATCATAAGGCAAGTGACATGGATATTAAAACTGTTTGTTCCATGTGGAGCACAATTAGAGTGCAATGATTATACAATATGAGCAAAAATAAACCGAAAATATAAACCGGAAGTTGATATCTTGTCATGACTTTCGATTTTGTTTGCAATGACATTGAGGTTATAATAAATGAAATGTCGATTGATCAAATTATTCTTGACCAATGTTAAGCACACAGATCCTATCTGATATATTGCCACATTTTAAATCATATTTACTCTTTATGTACCTGCTATGTTAACTATTATTCAATGACTAGATAATAAATTCTTTGTTTTAATACCCAGCCTACCTTATCCTATAGATCTACTCACGCACTCCATTTAAAAACATTTTCTAACTAGGCTACCAATTAACTGAATAACCGTGAGATTTAAATGTGTGAAGAATGTTGTTTTTTTTTTTAAATTAAAGTTAGTGTTTCAGTTGTAATGGACACCTACAATTATGCCACTATAAATTATTTAGAATTATATATGATCAAATGAAGCTTAAGATTATTTCGTAACTTTGGGAATCTTTTTCTGATACAGAAACACTATCTTGTCAAATTACTACTGTCTAGAATATTAAATAGTCCCTAATTAAGAATGATTATACAGTGTTAATTGTTAGTAAAGGCCTCTACACATCTTCGTCTCGACGTGTCTTTGTCTTGCTTTAACTACGGATTGTACTTTGTAAGTAAAGGCCTCTACACATCTTCGTCTCGACGCGTCTTTGTCTTGCTTTAACTACGGATTGTACTTTGTAGGCTACCATATAGGGATAGCAGACGACAAAACATCGGCAGAAGTGCCTTTTTTTTTTTTTAAAAACCTGGGGGGTTGGATGGCTGAATGGTTAGCATGTGCGCACTGTATCATAAAGTCTGTCATTGAGTCAACTGGCGTGGTTTCGATTCCCCGGTTGTACGTGACAAGGGTTGAAGGGGTAGGGTCGCCTGTCCAACCTCAGGGGTTTTCTCCGAGTCCTCCAGTTTCCTCCCACTGCTAAAGACCCCTACGGACAAGCGTATAATGGAAATAAAATTGAACCATATGTTAGTCCCGAAATGACCTAGTTTAAACCCCATTGCTCTCGCTTTTTAAAACCTACATCATTGCATAAACCATCTTTTTAAAAGAAATTGTGCATTAATTTTAAAGATTGTCTTACCGTTGATAAAGAATGTTGTGTGCAAAGTCCCTCGTGTTCACGAATCTGTTGACAGAACTATGGAATCTAGATTTGGAATGCCGGTACACCTTATCTATTGCACCTACGCATTGAGAAAACTCCATTGGTCGTAATGCTTTGTCAAGAATTTGGTATCTGCTGCGATGCAGGGGTCGAAATACATTTTGCCGTTTGCCGACATGTAATTTTTTTTACGTCTGGCATGTAATAAGTATAACTATCTGTTGTGACAGGTGCAATAAATTTACTTAATATTCAGTAAATTGACTTCAGACCACAATACTCACAGAACACCTCACTCATATTTAATTATTCCTTTCCAAAATGAATGTGAGGTAAGAATTAACTATGAATAAATACTGCGAAAAGCCTCCATTTGCTCATACTACTACTCGCAATTTCTGTTCCAAATTATGACTGGTCAACAACCAATACATTACAGCGATTCTAATGACAAAACTTTCACGGTTAAACTCTTTGAACGTCATTTAAGAGATTACAACATTGTGAGAGATGAATGTCTGAAAGGAATACCAGTCGAAAAATTCTTCAATTCCTTCCAGATTATACAAAGATATGTCTGTAGACAATATAAATGGGATATGGTCGAAAGCCAATGCTACCTGTAATCTTTGCTAAAACATTTTGATGGGCCTCTTGATATTCCGATTGATTCCAAACCGGGATATTTTCTGCCGGGAGATTTTGATTGCGTTTTCTTACATATTAGATACTGAGTTTGAGTGCGGTACATTTTGGCATGGATTAAGCCATTGAAAATTTGATGTTTTCCAAACAATACAAATGACCAACAGAGAATTTAAATAAGGGATTATTTTAATTGTCTATTGATGGAAAAAAAATATATATAGTGCTAAAAAAAAGTAAAATCTAGTTCATTTATCCAACTGGGATAATGAAGACCGGCGTACGCCATACAGTGCGCAGTTAGGTAAATTTTTCCTGGACAGCGGCTCTATAGCCTACTCTTGTATCAAATTCCAACTGTCAAGGGTTCTGTTAGCTGCAAGCCAAATCATCAATGTGTACATATAGGACCTTAGTTTTTTGTCACATCTCAACGGAACCATGCCGGAAAATCCTGATGAACCTTTCCAGCCAACACCAATATCAAACATGGAACCTCTAGGTTAGCGAGCTAATGTCTTACTCACCAAGCCACAGCAGCTCCTCAGTGTGTATAAAGCACTGTGTATACTGATTAACCTTTTGGGTCAAATTTATCAACATTCGTTTGTGTCCGCTTCATGTCTGCCATATTGTCTCAATGTCGCACGCACCGAGAATAAGATTTAGGGTATAATTGTATAAGAGTTATACTACTTCCGGTTTCGGCCCTGGCTGTTCAACTCGAGGAAAACTTATAACTACAATACACAATAAAATGGTTAACCACTGATCAGTTGTTTTAAATATATTGAATTTTGTTATTAATGATCTTCTATATCTCTAAATTTAATGAAAAAAATTCATATATTGCTAAATCAAAGCAGAGATAATAAATAATATAGCAAGGTTTGATCCATTCCCAGTGATTTATGACATAAATTAATGCACAAATTTCACACAATGCCCAATAATGCTTTGTCAACAGAAAAATATGGTCAGAATCATCTATTAATATGCCCAAATATATGCACAACAAAAGGGTAAAACAGCACAAAAGGTTCAAATCACAGACTTTTGGACTTAAAATTTATTGGTGTTAACTTTTGTTTTTTGTTATTATAGGTCCACAGAGGCTAAAGTTAATATCTGATTGACTTTAAATTTATACACAGTGTTTAAGGTCGCGAGACGAAGAATCCGATTGAATTTCACCGATTTCCGATAAATACTGCCAAAGTTATGGCCCTTGATCACTTAGAAAAACCTTGTGGACGCTCTCGAGGCTAAAGTTAATATCCGATTGACTTTAAATTTATACACAGTGTTTAAGGTCATGAGACAAAAAAGCCTGTTGATTTTCAACGATTTCCGATAATTACTGCCAGAGTTTTGGCCCTTGATCACTTTAAAAATGTTGTGAACGCTCTAGACCCTAAAGTTAATATCCGATTGACATTAAATATATACACAGTGTTTAACTTAAGGTCATGAGACGGAGAAGCCTATTGATTTTCAATGATTTCCGACAATTACTGCCAGGGTTATGGCCCTTGATCACTTTAAAAAATATTGTGGATACTTTAGAGGCTAAAGTTAATATCCGATTGACTTTAAATTTATACAGAGTGTTTAAGGTCATAAGACGAAGAAACCTATTGATTTTCAGTGATTTTCGATAATTACTGCCACAGTTATGGCCCTTGATCAGTTTGAAAAATCTTGTGGAGGCTCTAGAGGCTAAAGTTAATATCCTATTGACTTTAAATTTATACACAGTATTTAAGGTCATGTGACGAAGAAGCCAATTGATTTTCAGTGATTTCAGATAATTACTGGGAGAGTTATGGCCCTTGATCACTTTGCAAAAAGTTGTGGATGCTTTATGACTATAGTTATCATCTGATTGATTTTATATTTATTATACACCTTGTTTATGCCCATATATAATTGTTTTGATTGACTTTGGCTTGATACAGAGTTTAAGGTGTTGAAACGAACAAGTATATTGATTTTCAATGGTTTTTGATAATTTGAACAGCTAAATCCATGATATTAAATGATGTATACTAAATGTTACCATGGGCCAAACAAATTCTAATGATTTTCTGATAATTACTTAATGAGTTGTTACTCTTAATCAGATTTTAGTGTATTATAAATGTTCCATTAACGACAAAAGTAAAAATATGCGACTACTCTTGTTGACTGCCTGGATGATTTAGCTTCTGTGGGCGTATGTTTTGTTGCCTGGCAACCTATCTTTATGTATGTAATGGCAACATTTTCATAATTCAAGAGGCCAATAAAACAATTATTGTACTTTCCATTGGTTATCTAAAACTACATGTGTATTATCAAACTAGTTTCAGTAGTATTTTTTGTTAAACTTGGAAGTGAGTGATCCATGGGAACATGAGCAATAACGTTTGGGTTATGCTATGTACTGGTATATGAATTTTTTTTTTTAACCTTGTACACTCTCTACTGGATACATGATATATTTTTGCAACTTGCTTGGTTATATTATGGTTATATTATACTGTATGTAAGCTCATTTGGATTTATTAAGACTAAGAGTCTTGCCTCTGTCAATAAATGAATTGTGATTACCCTTCCATTCCGAGTTTTTCAGATCATATGAGAACTAATAGAAGCAGAAAATTTAGGTAGAATATGCACAGCATGGAAATGTATCTTTGATTATTGAAATTTGATTAGGGGGAATCGCTATAGACAAGTCTTTATTCTGCTCTATTGCCTCACATTAATAGTTACAGGAAAACAAAATACGTTTTGGGCTTAATGCTTAACTCAGGTTTTACCCAAATGTCAATGCCTGTGTTCAGAAATCATCCATCAATCTTTTGCTAAAATATAAATAAATATGTTCTGATGTTGTAGTCATGAGCCCTTATTGGCAAGAATTTTTATCACAATTACAGTTCAGACCTTTCAAAATCAGGGCAGGAATTCCATGTCGAAACGCTACCTGAAGATTTTACTGGAGATTATCTCAAAAATATACAAAAGAGACTGTACAATTTACTTGTGTTAAATTCAAACCTTTCTTGATTATTTGTCAGTTTGAACTATTTTGTAATGTGAACACAGCTTTAAGATTGGTTTGGTGTAAAGTTATGAAAGTCTTTTATTTCTTTACTAGAGGTACTATATTTCAGGTGTTAATTGATATTTCTCATATTATGATAAACACCTGTAACCTGTTTTATTCTATAATGTTATGTCTCATCTTTTTCTGATCTATTGCTTGCATTCTTGTCTGTATTGTTATGACAGGACCAGGCTTGTCATCATGTTTGGAAGAAAACTGTCAAATGTTTTCATCACCAGTCATTGTTTTCACTTGAGGTCATCAATTCACAAGACCTTAGATTGTAAAGTCAGACAAACATGCAGGTCTGGTGACATCATATTTGGAATATTCTCTATGTGAAACATGATGATGGTTACTTTTCTAATACATCGTGTGACCTTTGTTCTTGTTTTACATCCATATTTACACCTGCTGAAGTTTATGTGCAGTGTGTATGCCCAAAATATTGCTGTCACCCTGTCTGCGGTCCTACATCTTGAAATCACATATGTATGTAGGTCAGATATTTTTAGCAGGGTTATTGGTTCTGTAATAGTTTTACAGGTTTCTTTGATTATACATGCATTGATTTAAGTTCAGATAGGTTTTTGCTATAGTCATATTCACTCTAATAGCCATAACAAATCTGAATCATGCATCTTTGTGTACAATAAATTTTAAACAGTTTAGTTTAAGGTTAGAAACAGACTATGGTCCTAATGTTTCTTCTTACTGGTTGGACAATTTGATCATAAGCTAAAGCTCAAATAACTATTATGGATCACTACTACATCAACACAATGGCTGCAACCATCATCATCTCATGATAAATATTCTTGATTGCTCAAATAAGTACTCTGATTTATTAGATCAAAGTATAGACCGGTGGTCCAGCAGATACAAATTCATACTAGATCTCCAAAGGAGAAGTGAAGGCTTTCACAACACCGAAAGTTCACGGTGAGATCAGATAGCATTCTTGACGACATTTTGTAATCGAGGTTAAGTTTGAAACCGAAGACGTAATTAGAGTTTACGCCGAAAATCTTAAGTTATGGTTGACACTGCTGAAAAGCAAAGTTGTTGTAATGAAATGAAATGGGGTTTAATGTCTAACTCATAAATGCTAACTGTTGACAACTTTCATGAGGAAAAATCTATCGCTTCTTACAGTTTCTGAGATCTATGCGTAATGGCAAAGAAAAGAAAGAATAGTTTTGTGAAAGGGATGAAAAGCAGTATTAATTTCCCATTGTCTTTAGCACTCAACATTAGTTTTTCTTTTCTATTTATTTCGGTTATAAATAGCTGCAGCGGAGCGCTTTTATTCATTGGTGTAAAGTGATGACGTCATCTAGGGAAAAAACCTGGGACATTAATTTCAGTGGAAACTATTACTTACTAAAATGACATATTTTCACTCTAGAATCACCAACCCAATATTTTGGTTGACAGTAAAACACTTGTACATCAAATATTGTCACTGTACATAAAAAAAGCTCTATATATAAATATCCTTTATACGTTGATAATACATACAGATTTTATCCCACTCCTACGGCACAAATACGCAGTTTTCAATTCTCGATCTCTTTTCTCCTACACTGATATTTCTGACTGTTGTTCAAAAATTTCATACACAAAAATACTGATTAAAGTCTCTACAGAGTCTTAAAGATTTACATCATTTCCGAGCTGCTCACATCTTTCACAATACTTACAAGTGTTAACTGTTAACAACTTACATGGGAAAACATCAGTATTCAGAACTCGATCACTTCTTACAGTTTCTGAGATCTACACGAAATGGAAAAGGAACAGTTTCGCGAATCGGGCGAAAAGCAGTGTCATGGTCCACAACAAAGTTACGGTAAAAACCGGAATCGCAATAGATATTAATATCAAAGTAAAAATTGTAGTCATAATTAAGAGTTTAGGTTGAAAATCAAGGTGTAATTAGAAACGTTCTGCTCAGAGTGGGCCATGAGGGAAGTTTTGCCCGTACAGCAGCACTAGTCTACTCTTATATAGAATTCCAACTGCCAAGAGATCTTTTACGGTCACACCAATGTGTACACGGGACCTCAGAATCGCGTTCATGTCAGCTACTTAAATATGTAACTGGTTCAAAAATTGATTGAATATTTAATGAATTATCGCCAATTTTCTGGTTTCGTGCTCGTGAAAGATTTGACGTCACTAACATGTAAAAACTTAATAATAATTACAGAGAGTCCATCCTTAAACATCAACAGGTTTACTGTCACAAGTACAGTATTCGATACTACTCCAAACACGTAATAAATTGGACTTGCTTATAAACACCTTGAGCCGTCGATTCGGTCTAGATGATTACGGTTATGAGATAATTTTGACAAAGAAGCAACCATATTAATTCAAAGACTAATTATTACACACAGAAATCAACTAATTCTGTTATATGATTTTATTTCAAATATCGTCAATGTGAAAGAAAAGGCACTCTTGAATATGCTCTATACGTTGACAAAACGTACAGATTGTATCTACCCTTACTGCATGTTTCGCTTAACAATGAAAGGTGTCGTTTTCAATTTTCGATCCCTGTGTTCTACTCCTGATATTTGGGACTGTTGTACAATGGCTTCATACTTAAGACTACCGATTAGACTCTCTGTAGAAGAAGTTCCCCAAAAATATTACGTTGACTTTTTGGGACACAATAACTCTCCTTCTAATTGACCTAGAATGTTCAAACTTGTTGTAGGTGTTTATTAGGTCAATGCCTTGATGAAGTTCGAAGATGAGCATTTTCTGCTTAGGGTAAGCAGAAGCAGGGGAATATTAAAATGGGTTCGTCTGTCTGTCTGTCCGTCCGTCCGTCTGTCCGTCACACTTTTTGGAACACAATAACTCTCCTTCTAATTGAGCTAGAATGTTCAAACTTGGTGTAGGTGTTTATGAGGTCAATGCCTTGATAGAGTGCGAAGATGAGCATTTTCTGCTTATGGTAAGTAGAGATAAGCAATTTGATTGGTTGATGCTTTGGGACATTGATAACTTTAGTTCTAATTAAGTGAGAGTGATGAAACTTGGTGAGAATTGTCTGCTTAGGCTAAGGAGCAATAAGCATTTTGATTGGTCAAGACTTTGGAACATAACAACTCTGCTTCTAACTTGATGTTCGTCTTGACCGAATTCAATGATTAACATATCGAGCTAAAGCTAAGCAGAGATAAGCAATTTCCTTGGTCGATGCTTTGGGACAAGATAACTTTGATTCTATCTGATAGAGAGTGATGAAACTTAGTGTATAGTTGATAATCAGTTTGATTGCTCGATACTTTTGAAAAAAATAGATGTGCGATTAATTAATATGTGTCATCTATTTATTTGGGGATTTCGGCGGGGGACATCAGCCTCACTGTTGGCTTGTTGGTTGATGCTTTGGGACATGATAACTTTAGTTCTAATTAAGTGAGAGTGATGAAACTTGGTGTATAGTTTCATTACATCAATACCTTGACTAAGTTCAATGATGAGAATTGTCTGCTTAGGCTAAGGAGCAATAAGCATTTTGATTGGTCAAAACTTTGGAACATAACAACTCTGCTTCTAATTGAGGTAGAATTTTTAAACTTGATGTAGATGTTCATCTTGACTGAGTTCAATGATTAACATATCGAGCTAAAGCTAAGCAGAGATAAGCAATTTCCTTGGTTGATGCTTTGGGACAAGATAACTTTGATTCTATCTGATAGAGAGTGATGAAACTTAGTGTATAGTTGATAATCAGTTTGATTGCTCGATACTTTTGAAAAAAATAGATGTGCGATTGATTAATATGTGTCATCTATTTATTTGGGGATTTCGGCGGGGGATATCAGCCTCACTGTTGGTTTGTTAAATTTCTGATAGAAACATGTCGCTTTACTACCATCTGATAGACAATTCAATTGGTTATTAAACGATATAAAACTTTTACTAAGCGGCAAAAACACAATTGATACATTGCATTTTCCGCACATTCACTTATTTTTCAGAATTTTGTCAATTTTCAATCTCTATTTTGGGCTACCCCAAATGATACGGACAGTTGTACAAAGGTTCCATAGACAAGAATATTGATTGAACTCTCCATATAAGGAGTTAGAAAAAAAATAGGTGGACTTTTTGAGAAATCAAATTAAAAAAAAAACCCACAAAAATCGACCAAAATCAAAATCAGAATTTCACAACAAAACTTACATCATTAGAATCTGATAGATGCCAGCTATCCAAAAATGTAATGAGAATTTAAAAATTCGAAGAAATAAAATTTTTAGAAAATTTTAATAATTTTCTCCAAAAAATGAAAGTTTCTAAATTCGACATTTTTGAACTGCTGTCCGCTCAGAAACGTCTCCAGCTGTCCAAAAATGTAAATATCAGAACAATTGGAGGAGAATTAACAGAATTATGGCCGATTTTTTTGCATGTTCAATATTTGACACATTTCCTATATGCGCACAAATTTCGTTTTACAGGTAAGCACTAACCACCACCCAGTTTCCCGAGAGAAAACCAAACTTCAGACCTCTATCTCTTATAGTTGCTGAGAAATAGGCTCCCCCAATAAAGAAAAATAATAATAATATTAATCTTAGTAACAACAATAGTATTTCACTGAAGGTGAATGCCCAACTAGACTTGCTGGCAAGGCTGAAGGCTTTCCCCATACCCAGACGTCACAAGTCAGCTATCCCAAAATGTAATCAGAATTTAAAAATTCCAAGAAATAAAAGTTTTAGAAAATTTTCCAATTTTCACTAAAAAAAATAAAAAGATCAGTTTTGTAACAGAGGCGAAAAGCACTTCAGCTTTATCTATGCTAGCAAGGCCTGCAGCAATCCGAACAGCACCTGTTTTTCTTTATGATTGAAAAGCATTTTGGCTAATAACGGCTGCAGAGGAGCGCTTTATTTTCACTGGTATCAAGTGATGACATCATGAAGACAAAAAATCTGGCACATTAATTTCAGGGCAAACTGTTACTTACTAAAATGACGTATTTTCACTCTAGAAGAACCAATTTCATATTTTGGTTAAAAGTAAAACACTCTTAGTTCAATAGGGGGGGTTGGATGGCCAAATGGTTACCACGTGCGCGCTGTATCATAAGGTCTGGCATTGAGTCAACTGGTGTGGTTTCGAATCCCCGGTTGTACGTGACAAGGAGTAGGGTCGCCTGTCCAACCTCGTGGGTTTTCTCCAGGTCCTCCGGTTTCCTCCCACTGCTAAAGACCCCTACACGCAAGTGAATTATTGAAATAAATACAAAAAAATAAACCATATGTTAGTCCCGAAATGACCTAGTTTGTGTCAAGTGGACCTCTCTGTATCTCTCTCTCTCTCTCTCTCTTTCTCTCTCCCTCTCTCTCTCTTAGTTCAATATTTGTAACAGTGAAAAAAAAAAGCTCTGTATATAAAAATGCTCTATAGGTTTGCATTACATTCCGATTTTATCCATTCTAACATCTCTATTCGGCTAAAAATGAAATACTCTGTTTCCAATTTCCGATCCCTTTGTACTCCTACGCATGATATTTGGGACTGTTGTACAATGGTTTCATACATAAGACTACCGATTAGACTCTCTGTAGAAGAAGTTCCCAAAAAATATTACGTTGACTTTTCGAGAAAAAGACCCCTAAACATATCCCAAATCATAAAAATACTCTGTTTTCAATTTTTATACGCCCACATTGAAATGTGGTCGTATATTGTCGTCGCCCCCGTCCGTCCGATTGACTTTAAATTTATACACAGTGTTTAAGGTCATGAGACGAAGAAGTCTATTAATTCCGGCGATTTCCGATAATCACTGCCAGAGTTATTGCCCTTGATCACTTTAAAATATCTTGTGGACGCACTAGAGGTCAAAGTTAATATCCGATTGACTTCAAATTTATACACATTGTTTAAGGTCATGAGACAAAGAAGCCTATTGATTTTCACCGATCTCCGATAATTACTGCCAGAGTTATGGCCCTTGATCACTTTCAAAAATCTTGTGGACGCTCTAGAGGTCAAAGTTTATATCCGATTGACTTTAAATTCATACACAGTGTTTAAGGTCATGAGATGATGAAGCCTATTGATTTTCAGTGATTTCCAATAAATACTTCCAGAGTTATGGCCCTTGATCACTTTGAAAAATCTTGTGGACACTCTAGAGGCTAAAGTTAATATCCGATTGACTTTAAATTTATGCACAGTGTTTAAGGTCATGAGACAGAGAAGCCTATTGATTTTCAGATTGGTACACAGAGTTTAAGGTCTTGAGACGAACAAGTATATTGATTTTCAATGAATCTTTATGACTTGAACAGCTAAGTCCATGATGTTAAAAGTTTTGTATACTAAACATTAGCATGGGACAGAACTTTATAAAAACCAAACAAATTCTAATGGTTTTCTGATAATTACTTAATGAGTTGTTACTCTTAATCAGATTTTAATGTATTATAAATGTTTCATTACCGAAAAAAGTAAAAATATGCGACAACTCTTGTTGACTGCCCAGACGATATAGCTGCTGTGGGCATATGTTTCGTTGCCTGGCAACCTATCTTTAATCTCTTTTTTCGTTTACCCTTGACATTAAGAAAAATTGTACAATGGTTTCACACAATAGACGACCCATCAGACTCTCAATAAAGTTAAAAAAAAAAAATAGGCGTCATTTTCGAGAAATTTGCTTTGAAACTTGCTCAAAATTGTAAAAAAAAAAACATACTTTTTAGTCACATAACATTTTTGATTTATAATAGGGGGGATCACGTGGGTAAGACGCTGGCTCGCTAGCCTGGAGGTCGGGTATTCGATCCCTGCATTGGCTGAGAAAGTTCATCCAGATTTTCCGGCGTGGTTCCCCCTTGTCAGTGATGCAGGACGGAGGGCCTGACAAGGACAGCTGTCTATAGTCCTTCGGATGAGATGAAAAACCGAGCTGCCTGGGCATAATTTCCCTCATAGCACACTGTATGGCGTATGCCCGTCTTCATTAGCCCAGTATAGGAGCAGAACAGTAGGACGTTAAACCCCATTTCATTTCATTTCATTTTTGATTTATAATAGAAATTTGTGGCTTTAGTACCATCTGATAGACAATTTAATTGGCTATTGCACGATATAACAATTTCACTACTTTGTAAACCATATTTTCCTCACAGACACCCATTTTTCAGAATTTTGTCAAAGTTTGGATACTTCTCTTGACCACTTCGGATGATAAGCGCATTTTCATTTATAGTTTATGCACTAGATTGGTCCTTTGTCTTCATATTCTTGAAGTTTCAGAAAAATCGTTGGAGTTGTTTTAAAACAAATAAAAACTCTACAATTTGACTAAAGTGCAAAAAAAAAAGCGAAAAATCAAAGTTAACATTTCAGAACGAAACTTATATTGTTGGAATCGGAGCGATCTCAGCTATCCAAAAATGTAAGTGAAATTTCAAAATTCAAAAAAATAAAAATTTTCCAATTTTCACCAAAGAAATGAGAACGACAAAGTTTCAAAATTTCACAGTTATGAACTGCTATCTGCTCGGAAATGTCTCAAGCTATCCAAAAATGTAAATATCGGAAAAATTGTTTCAGAATTAACAGAATTATGACCGATTTTCAATTTCTGTGCACCTTAAAGATTTAACACATTTCCGCTATGTGCACAAATCTCGAAATAGCTTTAAGGAGTAACTGCACACCACTTTTCCGGCAGAAAATCAAATTTCAGAGCTCTATCTCTAATAGTTGCTGAAAGATAAGCTCCCCCAATAAAAAATAATAATAATAACTAGATCTGCTACTGTCCCATGCAGATATGAAAGCTTTCATATTCATTATCACAGATTTTTACAAAATTTCACGTCAGGTGTTACTGACTTTATCAAAATGATGAAATTATTATTGACTAAAGTATAATGGTACTAAACATTTCAACGGGGTAAAATTTCCCGTTTTTAGATATTCACGGTCACTTTCTGTTACATGTCATGGGTTATATAAAGAATCTCAAAAAGGAAAAAGAATTATTAAAATCGGCAAAAAACTTGCTGAGTTATAATGAGAAAGATTTCAACCGGGCAAAATTTGCCATTATTTGTTACGAATTAAATCAGTCAAAAACTGCCTAAGTAATAAAAAACAGGCATCACTTCATATCCGATGTTATTGATCTTGTCAACAATCTTAAAGAGAACAGAATTTATTAAGTTGGTGATCAGGGTAAACATTTCAACCGGGCAAAATTTTCTGTTTTAAAGTATAATTTGCGCAGTGCCTGTGATTAGCAACCGATTTTTACAAAACTTGAAAAATAAGCTCCCACTTGACTGTCCAGCTTAATCATTTGCGATCAACGCTTGACCTGAATTTCTGCAGTTTTTTTAAAAAATAAATTGAATAACGGGTATTTAATACAAGCAAAATTGGATAAAATCTGACCGGGTTAAAAAGGGAAATGTTTCAACCAGACATCACTTCACGTCAGGTGTAACTGACTTTGTCAAAAAGATGAAAGTATTATTGTCTAATGTATAACGGTACTAAACATTTCAACGGGGTAAAATTTCTCGTTTTTACATATTTACGGTCACTTTCTGTCACATGTCATGGGTTATATAAAGAATATCAAAAAGGAAAAAGAATTAAAATCGGCAAAAGAGAGAGAAATGAGGTTTAACGTCCACTCAACACAAACTAGGTCATTTCGGGACTCGTAAACAACTTTGTCGGCACGAAAAACGTCAAAAGGGGAAATTCGAATTTTTGAAATATTCAAATACCAAAAATCGACCATGAGCAGTGGCGGCGCCAGCCGTCAGTGATTGGAGGGGCAAAGTCCAAGGTTAAGGGGCCAAAGGCACAAGCTTCAACATGGGGTAGGGGGCCTCCCCCAGAAAATTTTGAAAAACAGGTTGGTGGAAATGCAGCCTGGCAGTATTTCAGGTACTGATCGATGAGGTAAAGTGTCAAACGAACGGACTTGGGAATCACGACGAAGCCCACTCACGAGCATCAAAGCAGGGAGTCCTCCCCAGAAAATTTTGAAAAATAGACTGCCAGAAATGCTGTCTTACAGTATTCTGTCAGGCAGCGATCGTCGAGATAAATAGATCTGACCAGATACCGTCCGTCGCTTGATCACTAGTTTATCCGACTAGAGAACAAAATGTCAAACGAACGGACTTGCGAACCTCAACGAATTCCCCTTGTGAGCGCCAAATAGCGAGTCCATTGGGGACCTCGCCAAATAGCAAATCCATTGGGGACCTCGCCAAGAAAATTTTGAAAAATAGACTGTCGGAAATACTCTACAACATGCAAGTTTGTGACTGAGTTGGGATGTGGGATTTATTCACCGTAGAAGGCACTGATTACCAAAACGTATCACAAATACTTTTTTTTATTTTCTAAAATTATTTGGGGGGGGGGGGGCAAACAGAGGGCAGACCAGATTAATGGGGGGGCACTTGCCCGCCCCCTGGCGCCGCCACTGACCATGAGCCAGGCTACACAGAAATGTATTAATTTCACTTCAAAATGGCGACCATCGGTTGACCTAAATCAAATTTCTTCTCTGAACGTTTTTTAGGCATTCCTTCAAGGATTCAGAAAATGTAACTGCCATGTCTGTAAGTATAATATCTTAAACTTAGGGACTTTCCACGTTTCAAGATGGTGACACTTCCGGATTGAGCTACAAACTCCATTTTTTGTGTACGGATCAGTATTGTCGTAGCTAGTAGAGAAAAAATAATTCAAGGTGATCTGACCTATATTTCGTCGATTTTTTTGAAAATTTTATCCTTAATTTCTCCAAGGGGAGATAGTTAGAAAGTTTCTAATGACATTTTTCAAGTCGCATCGGTATGATCTACTTACATTCAGGAAAATTGTGCAACTATTAAAGAAGTTGTCAAATTGGTCCTAACTTCCTGAACTAAATCACAGCGACGAATTCTCGAAATTCGAAAATTTGAAATTGCAGGTGAAATTGCCTTTCGTCAAGGTACTCAAAGAGAGAGAGAGAGAGAAAGAGATGGGGTTTAACGTCCACACGACACAAACTAGGTCATTTCGGGACTATCCTATGGTTTAATTTTATTTCAATAATTCGCTTGCTCGTAGGGGTCTTTAGCAGTGGGAGGAAACCGGAAGGTACTCAAAGAAAAAAGAATTAGTAAAATAGGTCAATAAACAACACAGTTACGATTATGCAGTGTTAAATATTTTCGTTCGTAAAATTCGGTGATTTCGACTTCTTAAAACGTTTCCAAAATATATTTAAACAATACTCACCATCCATTTTTTTTTGGGGGGGGGGGTAGGTTCAAGTTTCAGAAACATTCTATGGTTCGATTCTGAGAAATCCGATTTGCAGAAAACACACACACACAAAATATAATAATAATCTTAACAGAAACAATAAGCTTTCATATGAAATATGAAAGCATAATAACTTTAACAAAAACAATAAGCTTTCATATGAAATATGAAAGCTTAATAATCTTAGTAATAACAATAGTCTTTCACCAGAGGTGAAAACCTAAAAAGTTCTAAAATATATGGAGAAATGCATATAAATTCTTATTAGATTTATGAATAGTTTCCAATTAAAAGACATATTTTCAATGGCTTTATGTGTTTGTTGTAGATTTCATTTGACAAATGTCTTGCCTGAGTTTGGTGATGAGCATTTTCTGCTTGGTTTATCAATGCAGAGTGATAAATGGTTTGATTGATCAATGCTTTATGAAAAGATAAATGTGCAAGTAATTAATGAGTATCATCTATTTATTATGGGATTGAGAAAGAGGACAGCACAGCCTTACTGTCGGCTTGTTCTATTTAGTATCACAGTCATACTACAGTACAACGATGCAGTTTAAATTTAGTATTAAAGATACATTATGGGAGATTCAATAATGAGTTGTCAGTTCTCACTATAATAGTTAAAAACTAGATAATGTAAAGGCAATTTGCTGAAAATTTCATTCAAATTGATCCACTAAGAACAGAGAACAAAGCGCTTGAATTTCCGCCTAGTCTTGATCATCATTACTAAAGTCAGTACGATAAACAGCATAATCTTGATTATCCATTTAATCGTTAAATCGTGAAGGAAAGTTATGCAGTAAATCGGCTCAGAATCCACTAAAGATCGCAGACTAGCGATGCCATCTAGAGTTGATTATGGTCTGGATAGGTTATTTAATGTCTAATTAATAATTTAGATAACATTTCAGGCCTAAAGAAAGACCTACAATAGACAGATTTAGCTCTTGCATAATGTATGTTTAATCTAGAATATAAAGAAACTATTTAACTCTGTTCTATATCACACTACATACAGAGAAATATTTTATTCTGTGTATTGATTTTGATTTAAAAGCATTATTTAGGGCGAGAACAATATGTTTCATCTTAATATCGTTTAGTCTAATTATTATCTTTATGGCCTGAATAAGGCTGAGTGCTTCATTATTTTCTCACAGCTGTAGGAAATATAATTGGAAGATTTTATATTAGAAGTTGGAATAATTTAGATGCATGAATGATAACTCAATGGTCCTACCATGATTATGTCATCTACAAGTAAAGTGAGAATTGTGCTGTAATTTATGAGAATATTAAAAGTATGTGAATGTTTTGTTGTAGATGATAATGATGGTATGGAGGCTATTAGTTACCAGTTCTTGAGAATATTATACTATATTAATGTGTTAGATCTTAATTCATATCAAATAAGAATATTTTATGATAGTTCTCCATATTACATTTACCTGCAATAATCCAATTTATAGATTGAGGCACTAATACTGTGGCAATTGTCACGAGTTGGCAAAAAAATAATTTTGAGATATATACCTGTCACCCGCAATTTAAAGGGGATGGGAATATGCATACAATATAATGCAGATCTGGTGTTCGGCAATCTGATTAAAATACAGATCTATATTTCGTTTCTTTTTTCATACTTTCGATGGCCTAGACTACATGAAGATCTGACCGGTTGTAGTGAGAGGTTGCATCAGGGGTCATACAAGCGGCTTTTGACCCTATGACATCAGATATTTTATCAACTGTGTATATCCCACCATGGACCATATAATATATACGGTCAATGGTGTGATATACACAGTTCTGTGCACCGTACGCCAAGAACTCGCCGTAACAGACCAGTTCATTGGCTAATCCCTTATTACAACAACCAGAATGAGAGTTATATAACAGCTCTTCCAGATCCTAGTGACAAGTAAAAAAACGAAATTTTGAACTAAAAAAACGAAACGAAACAGGATCTGTGTTTTAAATCAGATTGGGTATTCTGTTGTAATAATTGCATGGAGGTCAGTGAATGTTCCTGCAGACAGTATTGCTCAAAGAGACATTGCAAAAAATGAATCTATCACTGCTACAAGGTTGCTCAGTTATTTTGGGCAACTTCTTGTGTGGGCTCAACCTAATAGGTTCCATGCTATACAAGGTTACCAAGCTAGTACCATTATAGAAATAATAGAATAATAGGTTATTAGTAGTACCATTATACAAAGTTCTAACAATGAACTGAATGTTCTACATTTCTCAAAGATTCCAATGAGACATTCAAAATGTACCTATATTTTTGGAGATTTTACTCAATTAAATTTGTCCACGAATGTTGTCATAGTAGACATAGAGATATGTTAAAACCGAGGGGTACCTCTACTCCAGTAAACTTTGTTTAAAGTAACACCTTGTTGTTAGACAAGGTCACACTGGTGTACCGTAACTATTCTAAAGATCGTTTTAGCTTTCTTCTTACAGAATGTACAGTTTTCTTTAGTTGTATTGTGAAGATATCTTAATCTCTTGAGCATCTGATATGTTAATGACATGGAGATGACTCTGGTACAAATACACAAACTTCTAATTACACTAGGAATAAATCTCAAGTTGAATTGCAAATTAGTGTAAAGTTTAGAGACCACACAATTTGTTAAAATTTGTGTGGGTGTGAGGAGGAAGTATAGTATAAGCTATATGGTGTGTATGTTTTGGGTTGTTTGCTGGAGTGACAATTTCTATATTGACTAGAGACTTACTGTCCTAGTTTATCAAACTAAAGAACAGACGAAACATTTATATACTGGTGAATAGAGACTATACATAGCCACATTAATTTATTGTCAAATATGGGTAGATGAGGGTAGACCTAGTTGACAGAGTACTAGTCTCTAACTAGCCACAGGGTGGGAAAATCACTCCAATTTGTTGACACTATGCCTGAAACTGGGAACTTAACCTTAGAGTTTGATTTCAAGAATGCAAAGATTCTCTTAAGTAAGCAAGAGATGTAGCAAGCTGAGTGCAAGCTAGCTTCTGAGGTCTTGTGGCTATTAACAAATGGTGGGTATGTAATGATAAAATGGAATCTTGTGAAAATTTTGACACTAATTGTCTAGATGTGACCCCTAGTATTTGAAAATGGACAACATTGTCGACTCTAATCGTGTTTGATGTAGGCTTATTGAGAAGGAAAAAACCCATTGTTTTTTAAAATTATCAGAACAGAATTTTTTTGTTTTTTTTATTCTAAAGATATCAATAATCTATTAGAACCTTCCCAATGCATTTTTATCTGAAAGTATATAACCTCTTAATTTGATTATTTTAGATCATCATCTAGGCCGCGATCTTAGTGCGTTCTTGGGCCAGTCCTTAACACTTATCTATTACTTAGCAGGTGTAATTCTTAATTGCAGCTACTGTAAAATGGTATAATTGTCAAAATAGATCCCTTAGAGTGTATTAACTAGTAGAAAGATAATCCTTGAGTGGCATTTAGCGATTGAACACATTAAAAACACAACACAGTTTATATGGAAATACAATCACTGGTTTATAAGTATAGCACGACGTTTCGACAAGTATTCTCTTATCGTTATCAAGCACAAATCATTTGTGCTTGATAACGATAAGAGAATACTTGTCGAAAAAGTATTCTCTTATCGTTATCAAGCACAAATCATTTGTGCTTGATAACGATAAGAGAATACTTGTCGAAACGTTGTGCTATACTTATAAACCAGTGATTGTATTTCCATATAAACTGTGTTGTGTTAGTAGAAAGATATACTGTTTTTAATAACAAATAAATTTTTCCTGGTAGTCTGGATAAGTTTAAATTTGTGCCAGTTGTTGAGGAATATACATGTCTTTAACAATGATATACCATAATCTTTATTATTATCTGTTTATTAAGATGAATGCTAACAGCCTACTCATCAACACATTGCTTCTCATATTCCATCTTTTGAACATCTTATATTTTGACAAAATGGATTTGAAGTTTTTAAAAAAAAAAATTTCTTTTTCAGCTGCATCCAAAAGAACTAAACCAAATACTTGGTGAGTCAGATTCCTTATTCAATAAATATACTATGTTTTTAGCCTTTCATACTGACTGTTCCTGATCTTACTTATCTGTCATCCAACCGCTAAGGTTTTACATTTTCAACTTCTTCTTGGGGTGAACTGCTTGATGAATATCAACCAAATTAGTTAGACATGTTGTTTGGGTAGTGCTTCTTTAGCTTTCTTCAAATGAAGGCACCTTATAATTTAAACATGCGAATTTAAACAATTTTACTCATTTTGAACTTTCTCTCCAAATCTAGAAATTGGGTAGTTTTTTTTTTTAGGGCACCTTGAAAGAGCCAAATTAAGACAGAATCAAAACCTATCACTGTTTGATTTGACCAGAAATGCTGGTGAGACGTACATAATGCAGCTGAAATGTGATTTTTGGCATGACTGTAGGCTGGACATTTACAGAAACAACATCTTTACTTTATAGAGGGCAATCTAAACACCCAAAAGAGTTATAAAAAAATCAGAAAAGTACTCAAAAATACATCGACTCCACTGAAGTCCATTGGCAGCCCATGAGCACACTAAGATGACTTGGAGCACAGAAACCCATTGGGGTTCCCAAATGTTTCAGTATTTAAGTTTTTTTTCCAGTAATTAGGCTTTCAGACTTTCAGAAATGCCTGAATGTTCGAAAACCGGAAGTCAACCTTGGTTTCAAAAGTTCATTAGCTATTCCAAAAATAACTAAAACTGCGATGCAGTAATGACAGGTTTCACCGATGCCATGTTACCCGTAAACATATGTCACTTCCGGTACCAATGAAACCATTAAACATGTTTCCACATAAGCATTGCACACATCAAATAAAATGGACGCAGAATCAACCAAATCCAGCAATATCAATTCATTTTATACATTTGTTACATGTAAGTGTACAGTACTTCCGGTGATAATGAAAATGTTCAATTAGTTTTATGAAATCAGAAATTGCATAAGGCATCACATGGTGAAAATTTTATTTAAATCGAATAATAATTGCCACTTTTATAGACCAAAAACCTTGAAAAGTGACTTGTGGAAAATCGTCTATTTCTCTGTAACCGTACAAGTTAGACACCATTTTGTGGTATCTGTATCATCGTATGGGTTCATTCTATTTGTTGATTGGAATCAAATATCATAATTTTAAAAACGTTACAAATCAGACTCATTTGAATAAAATATCTGTTTTGAAGGCTAAAAATACAGTTTTTGCCAAAATGACATTACTTCCGGTGATACTATAAATGTTAAATTAGTTTTATAACGTCGTCTTTGACATAAGGTATCACATGATGAAAATTTTATGAAAATCGAATAATAATTGACACTTTTATGGACCAAAAACCTTCAAAAGTGACTTGTAGAAAATCGTCTATTTCTCTGCAACTGTACAAGTTAGAAACCATTTTGTGGTATCTGTATGATCGTAAGGGTTCATTCTATTTGTTGATTGGAATTAAATATCATCATTTTATAAATGTTACAAACCAGACCTTTGAATAAAATACCTGTTTTGAAGGCTAAAAATACAGTTTTTGCCCAAATGACGTCATTTCCGTTGACAGTGAAAATGTTAAAATGGTTTGGCCTAATCAAAACTGCCATTAGGCATCAAATGGTAAAACAAATTTGAAAATCGAATGATAATTTACTCTTTTACAAGCTAAATAACGTGAAAAGTGACGCATGCACCGAGGCGAATTCAATAGGGGGCGCGCGCCCCCCCTAATTTTCGACCGTGCCCTTTTTTACTGCTGAATGTGCCTTTTCTCAGACTCAAATATGTCCGTTCCCAACCCGTTGTAGGGATCCAAAATGACTCAAACCATCGACTCAAACACACCAGTCTGGGAAATAGCTCTTGGAATGGCTACAGATGCAAGGAAATGACGGATAATTTTCTTGGAGCGCCCCCCCCCCCCCCACAGCGGTGTGCCCCCTCTCCGCGGTCAATGCCTTCATTTTGCAGCGCCCCCCCTTTTCAAAATTCCTAGATCCGCCCCTGATGCAAAATTGCCTATTTCTCGGCAACTGTGCAATATTATAAATTAAATTTCACATACATTCACTTCGTATGGATGATTGCTACAAGTTTATGAAAGTTACAAAGAAATATTTGAAAATATGAAGACGCTGTATGGGTTGTAAATAGCTTAAATTTACACCCTTTTTCACCTTTTAATCGAAATAGCCCGAAATCGAAATTGAAAAAATTGAGCCTGATGTTTTGTGCGCCTTCAAAGTGCGCACCCTTTCTGTTATACCAGATTTGAAAAAAATAATATTTGCTTTCAAAAAGTGGTACTGAACTGCCGAAATTGTAGTTTTTGGTAAAATTATGTCACTTCCATTGCCGACAGGAAAATGTACCGGTAACCAAAAAAATGACATTTTGGAAAACGGACCTTATGAACTTTATATTATACAAATTGAACCATAAATAATTAATCCAGTAGACGTGGTACAAGGGTTAATCAGCGAACTGGATGTATGAGATGTGTTGTTGACGTTTGGGAAAGTAGGACGAGGGGAAATGTGTAGGGAGTGAAGTGCTGTAAAGGGATAGTTAGATGTATTATGAATGGTTAGAGTGGCTGTGGTGTTACGGTGAAATACTATGCCGCCACCGTAACACCACAGCTTTATGATTTGTTAGACAGGAGTGATGTAATGGGTGTCAACAACTGGGTATGCTGGTACCGTCGCAACGTAGCCGTGAAATATATATTGTGGGGGGGAAGGGCGGAAACGGAAAAATATACAATGTTGACAGTATGTGCCAGGCATGAGGCTGCGCAGACCGAGCGGCAGCTCGATAGGGAGTGTGTGGGAGGGTCACCCTCATAAAAAATTTTTTTTTTAAATTTCAGTTTTCTGTAAGCAGTGAAAACACTATTTTGGCATTGTTTGCGGGGTTAAACCTAAAAATCACATTAATACACCTATTGCACGATATTGTGAAACTAGCTGACGAAGACAGCTCGGGCGGCGATTGTTCGACTCGGGGCTGCTCTGTCAGTATCTAACAAACGCATTTAGTTCGCGTACAACTTTTAAAAACCGAATGTCAGTATGGTATTTCTCACATAATTGGTTATCGCAAAAACAGAGTAAACTGAAAGCGAGTAATCTCGACTCAAACCTATAGTCTATAGCCTACTTACTACACTCGTCACTAGGCTTCCTGTATTAGTGTTTGTGGACGGTTTACTACTCAGTGATAAGCCTGCGCCGCAAAAAGAGGTCTCGCCTTTTATTATTAGTATAATGACTTCCTCATGTGCGGCAGGTTAGTTTGCTTCTAAAAACACTGTTTTCCGTTCCAAAAAATACAAAAGTAATTTTCTACCAGATGACCATGGTTCTTTTCACCGAGACTAGATAATTTCTCTCGGTGTAAGAATATAGCTATGGATAAGTTCATACAAGGTCAATAAATCCGCGGTCACTTCGGGTCACACTGTTGAGAAAATAAACCGATGGGTTTGTTTAGTAGCAAATCGAGCGTGAATCAACTGAGTTTGTACTGAAAAATTTTTGAGTGATATGTATGAACTGTCTTCACACATTCGGTTTATAATTAGCGATACACAGGTACAGTGGAAAGTGTTGTACTTCACAGACTGTTTACCTCCGAACTACCTCCGCACGAAATCCCCGATTTGGGTACTTGTTAAAAGAAAAAGAAATAGTACCTGTGCGCATGCCAGTAAAAAAAACCTAAGAGTTCGCGCATAAAAATGCCCGAACGTACCAGGCGCCAGGTCATCTAGGACCGAAAAACTGAATTGGCCAATGGCGGCCAACGCGAATAAATGAGACAAAAATTGTTCACATTTTTGCTCAAGTCAGATGACCCTTTAATCCCGTGTAAAATACCATCAAAAAATATTCATAAAAGTTTCCTCAAAATCGAATAAAAATTGTGACCTGTGGAGTGTCCACAAACAATTTATGGACGGACAGACGGGGGCATTTTCATTGGTTACTTACTTACCTCTAAGTTAGCTGATGAGACTTTCTAATGGGAAATTAAAATGCGAAAGGAATCTTTAAATGTGGCCCAGACAAAATTTGTTATTTCTCAGTTTCCGGTGTCGACACAAAACTTTATCGGTAACAAAATAAGTTGAGAATTTGCACCATGAAACATATGAACTTTGTATTATACAAATCGGGCAATAAATAATTAACCTAGAACCTATAAACTGAAATTAAAAAGGCTAAAAATCTTAAAAAATGATCCTGACAAAATTTGTTATTTCTCGACAAGGGAAGATGCTAAAAGCAATTGTTTGACATCTATATGATCGTATTGATCAAATCTATATGTCCATTGGAATCAAATATCATAATGTTAAACGAATACTAAATAAAACTCACTTCAAAAAGAATATTTGGTTTGAAGGCCAAAAATATAGTTTTTCCTAAAATGACATTACTTCCAGTGAGAATGATAATGTTGAATTAGTTTTATCAACTCAGAAATGGCATACGGCATCGCATGGTGAAAATTTTATGAAAATCGAATAATAATTGCCACTTTCATAGACCAAATACCTTGAACTGTGACTTGTAGAAAATTGTCTATTTCTCTGCAACCGTACAAGTTACAAACCATTTTTTGGTATCTGTATGATCGTATGGGTTCAATCTATTTGCTGATTGGAATGAAATATCATAATTTTAGAAACATTACAAATCAGACTCATTTGAATAAAATATCTGTTTTAAAGGCTAAAAATACAGTTTTTGCCAAAATGACATTACTTCCGGTGATAATGAAAATCTTAAATTACTTGAATGAAATTGTAAATGGCATTAGGTACTACACGGTGAAAATTTTATGGAAATTGAATAATAATTGACACTTTTATGGACCAAAAACCTTGAAAATTTACCTGTTGAAAATCGTCTATTTCTTCGCAAATGAACAAGTTAGAAACTATTTTGGGATATCTATATGATCGTATGGGTTCATTCTATTAGTTGATTGGAATCAAATATCAAAATTTTAAACAAATAACAAATACGACTCATTTGAATGAATTACTGGTTTTGAAGGCTATAAATACAATTTTTGCCCAAATTACGTCATTTCCGGTGACATTGAAAATGTTAAATTGGTTTGACCTAGTTAAAATTGACATTATGCATCAAATGGTTTCACTTGTATGAAAATCGATTAATAATTGACTCTTTTACAGGCAAACTAGCGTAGAAAGTGACTCATGCAAAATTGCCCATTTCTCGGCAACTGCTCATATTACAAACTAATTTTCACATACATTCTCTTCGTATGGATTATTGCTACTAGTTTATGAAAGTTTCGAAAAAATATGATAAAATATGAAAAGCCTGAATGGGTTGTGAATAGCTCATTTTTTCACCTTTTTTCACCTTTAAATTGAAATGATCTGAAAACGAAATAAAAATTAAAAAAAACGGCAATACTATATACAGGAAAACAACCGTAAAACATCATTTTATACTGAATACCGGAAAACACCGGAAAAACACTAAATACCGGAAAACACAAATTACGGGATGATATACGAAAATGCAGGTTTACTTTGAAATAGTGCAAATGATACTTTTCCATCTACAATCTTCAGATCAAAGAATGCAAGTTCTTACACAGTGCAGCATAATTTGTGCAACAGAAGACATCTCGAATATCGATTGTCTGAAAAAACATTTTCTCAAGGACATTTTTTTCTGAATAAGCATTCGGTGTAAGTCTTCAGCCACCAGGAAGTGGTTAACATAGTAATGTTTTATTATGATAGTAGTACATAAAACAAATTGGTTGCCTAAGGTAGTGCTGATATCAAGTAAAATTTTACGCATCGATGCATCGGACGCAAACATCGATTCTCGTATCGATGCATCGGGAATTTGCCGCCATTTTGTTAATCAAAAATTACAGAAATAACATTAGTATTTCTGATAGAAACATAAATTTCCCTAACATTATCATTAGGCCTATTATAGAAATGTCGATTTATTTGAATAAATTTATTTCCACAATATTCTTCTGTTATTTATTGACATTAATATCGTCCGATTCACTTCAATTGACACTTGTTAGCCATTGTTCAAATTTGTTGTGAAGGCATGAGGGGTGAGGTGATTACAAGAGACAGCGTTTGCATTATTTATACGGATCGTATCAAAGCCTGTCTATAGGGGTTTATGAATTCTCTATTGCTCGTGGCAGAAAATAAGACTGAATCGTTTTAAAACTAGCATTAAGAACTGGCCGCGAAATATTATCCTTCTGACAGTTTGTTTGGTCATTTAAATGAACCGTGAAATTGACCTTGGGGTTAAAGGACACAATAGCAAGGGGACGTAACCAGCAAACGCAGTCTTTGTAGTCACTGGAAAATGGAGACAAACATAACGGAAGCGTAGGGTAAACAGGTCAAGCCTAATAATAGTTTGTGCGGGATTCATTGAATTGTTCCGTTACATATATATTGTTTTATTTTGAATTATAAAAACATATTGAAAAGATGTTTTTGTCCCCCGCCTTTCGAAGAAAGCAGGGGACTATTAAAATGGGTTCGTCCGTCTGTCTGTCTGTCCGTCACACTTTTTGGGACACAATAACTCTCTTCCTAATTGAGCTAGAATGTTCAAACTTGGTGTATGTGTTTATTAGGTCAATGCCTTGATGGAGTTCGAAGATGAGCATTTTCCGCTTAGGGTAAGCAGAGATAAGCAATTTGATTGGTTGATGCTTTGGGACACGATAACTCTCTTCCTAATTGGGCTAGAATGTTCAAACTTGGTGTATGTGTTGATTAGGTCAATGCCTTGATGGAGTTCGAAGATGAGCATTTTCCGCTTAGGGTAAGCAGAGATAAGCAATTTGATTGGTTGATGCTTTGGGACACGATAACTTTTAATTGAGCTAGAATGTTCAAACTTGGTGTATGTGTTTATTAGGTCAATGCCTTGATGGAGTTCGAAGATGAGCATTTTCCGCTTAGGGTAAGCAGAGATAAGCAATTTGATTGGTTGATACTTTGGGGCACGATAACTCTCTTCCTAATTGAGCTAGAATGTTCAAACTTGGTGTATGTGTTGATTAGGTCAATGCCTTGATGGAGTTCGAAGATGAGCATTTTCCGCTTAGGGTAAGCAGAGATAAGCAATTTGATTGGTTGATGCTTTGGGACACGATAACTTTAGTTCTAATTAAGTGAGATTGATGAAACTTGGTGTATAGTTTCATTACAGTAATACCTTGACTAAGTTTGATAATGAGCATTTTCTGCTCAGGGTAAGCAGAGCGATACGCAATTTGATTGGTCGAGACTTTGGAAAACAATAACTCTCCTACTTTGATTGTCCCCCGCCTTTCGAAGAAAGCAGGGAACTATTAAAATGGGTTCGTCCGTCTGTCTGTTTGTCTGTCTGTCTGTCCGTTCCGCTTATGGTAAGCAGAGATAAACAATTTGATTGGTTGATCTTCGAATTGAGTAAATGTTCATGCTTATTGTCCCCCGCCTTTCGAAGAAAGCAGGGAACTATTAAAATGGGTTTGTCCGTCTGTCTGTTTGTCTGTCCGTTCCGCTTAGGGTAAGCAGAGATAAACAATTTGATTGGTAGGAAATACCTGTTAGCAGACACAGCATGTACAAATTGTAGCCTGGGAGTGGGAGCAGTTTATTAATAGATACATTTGGTACCGTAGTTGTGTAACCAAGGTAGCCTATTCTATAAATAGCGATAGAATGAGTGACAAATAGAATGCCGATAAACCATGAAACAAAATATTCTATGTCATAGTATTTGGTTTTGTGCATAAACAGCTTTATACCGAAGACAACATATTAAAAATAGTAAGTCTACTAAGTGATGACGTCGAGTGAATAATAAAATAAATTAAGCGTCACAAATAGAGCGCTTGCTTTCGCCGTAAAACGGTGTCGTCTGCTAGAAAGACAAAACGTGATTTATCATCACCCAGTTGTGCAAACGAAACGTCTTTATACAAACTTTTCCTTTTTATAAGCTCGTTTATATAGTTTATGCTTTAGTTCTTGAAGAAGCTTTCCAATGTATTACCCCTGTAATTCCTCCTCTTTTATCTGTACAATATTTTCGAAAAAAATGAAACGAAATCCACTTATGTATACATTTAGGTTACATTATAGCCTACATGTCCCGACTCAACTTGCCACATTACATGTCATAATATTATAACCAGGTATTGATAAAAGCATCAATTGAGCAATTCCAATACAATCCAATACAATGAATATAGGCAAGGTAAATAAAAAAATAAATGGAAAAAACAAATTGAAAAAGAAACTATTATAAATTAATTAAATATGTAGTATGCAATAATGAATTGACATTTAATGACAGAAAGAAAACAGTGAACTTTGCACAACTTGCAGCAAGATGGAAAATAGACCCGTTGATACAACCAAACTCTAGATCTGTAGGCATAGAGCATGTTTTCCCCTTAATATGCTATAATTATTCCATCAAAAACATTGTATGCTTAGACTATAAGTAAAGATATACTGTTTGATTGTTCAATACTTTGTAAAAGATAATTTGTGATAAATTTATATGTGTCCTCTAATTATTTTCCTATTTCGGCGGGGGACATCAGCCTCACTGTTGGCTTGTTTTTATTCTAGTGGACGAACTTGTGAACTCCTCAGAGTCCTCGCACTCCTCGGTCACATAAAGCTAATTAAATACTATTAGTATTTTTTGCCGATGTATCGATAATACAAAAAAGGACTGAGAATCGAATCGGCGTCAGCACTAGCCTGAGGTTCTCTGGAGGGAAAGTAGCCTCATCGGCTAGAGTCCTCTATTTCACAAACAAAAACAACAATTGCTTCCTTGAAAATTTATCAATCAACCCTTTTCACAGACGTCCAGCTTACCACTTCCCGTCAATGCAGTAAGATAGAATATGTAGTTTTCTCATGGACAATTGGGCGAAAGTTGGGGGTTTTCTCAAGGAAAACTGGTCAACAAGTTGGGGAAAAAAGCTTGAAAAGTAATCCAGAAAAAAATCCTGTGTGCGGCCCTTGGAATATGATGGAATATGTTGAATATTATTATGGTTCAAGCGATTATATTTGACCCTAGAATGAAAGTAAGCTCAGAAACAAGTAGATTTTTAGCCCTTCCAGCAAGATGGATAGCTCTTGTAAAGGATAGACACTTTTCAGATTACAGCCTGTCCGAGAATTGCGTGGCATCCATTTCGTTTGGTGATTAGGACACATAGCGGTTAAACCTGGAACTTCAACTCGAACTATTCAGAGATTTATTAACTCGCTTTTGATGATACTTGCTGTTTTATGATGCGATTTTTTGTAACCTAGGGAGGAGTTGGCCTAGTCGTGCCTTCCACTAATTCGTACCACCCTGATGCCACCCTGATGCCAGCGTTTTTGGGGGGGGGGGGCATTTGTAAAACGAACATCGTAATGACCTTGACCTTCCTTCATCGGCGCTCACTTGGTCCAAAACCGCACACAGGACCAGTCACTGGGTTACCTATTTAGGGTGTTTTCTGGTATTTGGGATGTTTTCCGGTATTTAGAGTTTTTCCGGTGTTAAGTATAAAAGGGTGTTTTCCGGTTGTTTTCCTGTGTTTTGCGGTATATAGTATGGCCAAAAAAAACTGAGCCCAATGATTTCTGCGCCTTAACAGGGCACACCCTTTCAGTCATACCAGATTTGAAAAAAATAATATTTGCTTTCAAAAAGTGGTACCGAACTGTCAAAATTGTAGTTTTTGCTAAATTTACGTCACTTCTTTTGCCAAAAGGAAAATGTACAGGTAACAAAAAAATTGACATTTCGGACCACAGAGCATATGAACTTTGTTTTATACAAATCGAGCAATAAATAATTAATCCAGGACTGAAAAACTGAATTAGCCAATAGGGGCCAAGGAAAAATACGGTGACAAAAAATGTTGCCATTTTTGGTAAAATCAGATGACTCTTTAACTTTAGGTAAAATACCACAAAAAAATATTCATTAATAAAAAAGTTTTTCGTAAAAATTAAAATTTTCAAAATTTGACGCCTAATATCTCCAAAGATTCGTCGAAAATAAAAAATCTAAAGAACTGTAGCTATGTGCCTTGTCTCCGGCTATGTCAAAATGTATCAAATATTACAATCCGACAATTATTGATAACATTACGGCAAAATTTCGAAAAACAACAACTTGGTGATTTTGGACATTTCGCATTGTCGCAGAACGTTAGAAATAGCTTTGAAATTTAAGTCAAACCCACTTTCCCAGTAAAACCGAAGACATCGAATCGATCTGACAAGTAGTTTTCGAGATATGCTCAAATTGAAAAATAATAATAAGAATAATAATCCGAACAAAAACCCTAATAATAATCTTTACAAAAACAATAGTGTTTCACACAAGCTACGCAGTGTGAAACCCTAATTACATTTTTGGATAGCTTGTCACAGGATCTAAATGATAGCAGTTGAACATTTCGAACTTTCGAAACTTTGTCGTTGACTTCTATTGTTCGAAAATTGAAAATATGTTGTTTACGAGCCAATTTTGTTATTTTTCAAAATTTTCTAATTTGACCTACATTTTTCGATATCTGAAGTCCAACCGATTCCAGTAAAATAAGTTTCATTCAGAGTTAATGCCCTTTATTTTTCAAATTTCTTTAAATTTTTCAACCCTTATTTTTTTTAAACGGCCTAAGCGATGTTTCTGAAACTTCTGGAACCTGAAGACATATGGCCAAACCGACAGATAAAGCAATCCCAACAATATTTCGTGAACCGGAAGTAGTCAAAATAATGTCCGATAGGCAGAAAAATGGATGCTTTTGGCAAAAACGTGATTCCTCCGTCGCATATTACCGGATGAAAATAATTATATATCATTGGGTAGCCAGATCAATGGACTATCATATGATACTCAATTCATACAGGTACAATAAATAGGAAGCTAAATATGACACGTCGAAAATCAAGTATTTTCTGATTTGGAAAACTACTCCAGCGATTTTTCTTAAACTTTCTCTATCGAAAATCCTTTTGGTAGTCTTGTGCTGGAAGACACCCAATAAAACTTTGAAATAACTAGAATAGGGGAAAAAAGCACTGAAAATCAAAAAAAGTCGAAAAATCATTAAATTTTTGAAAATGCTCTATTATTGTCTTATTTTTACAGATTTTCAAAAAAAAGTTTACACATTTAGATAACTGATCTAATGACGATTCTAATAATATATAATATGTAAGCCTATTGAGATACTGAAATTTAAATATATTTTGACATTTTTGCATTTATAGCACTTTTGAACATAGAATTTCTCATTATAGAGCCCTGTGACCATTCAAGTGCTCAAACTGGTTGTTAAAACTATCCCGACAATGATCTCCATACCGGAAGTATTCAAAAAATCAAAAAAAAGGGTTAAAAAATTGGCGCTCTTGCGAAAAACTTGATTTCTCTGTCAGATATTAGCGTACCAAAACAACTAAAGCGTCATTGGATAGTCCCATTAATGGACTATCATATGACATCTAAATGATACGATTTCGATGGTTAGGAAAACAACACCTACGATTTTTCTTAAACTGTTTTTACCCAGTCTATGGTGGTCTATGGTGCGATTCTAAAAATAAAAGTATTGAAATAATATACGTGGTCCAAAAAGGGCCTCAATCTTGTAAGAAAATTGAAAAATCGTTAAATTACCGGTACTGAAAATGCTCTTCTATTTTTATTCGCCCACATTGAAATGTGGTCGTATATTGTCGCGGCGTCGGTCCGGCCGTCTGTCCTGCGTCCACAAAGTTAATATCCGATTGACTTTAAATTTATACACAGTGTTTAAGGTCATGAGACGAAGAAGCCTATTGATTTTCAGCAATTTCCGATAATTACGGCCAGAGTTATGGCCCTTGATCACTTAAAAAAATCTTGTGGATGCTCTAGAGGTGAAAGTTAATATCCGATTGACTTTAAATTTATACACAATGTTTACGGTCATGAGACAAAGAAGCCTATTGATTTTCACCGATTTCCGATAATTACTGCCAGAGTTATGGCCCTTGATCACTTCAAAATATCTTGTGGATGCTCAAGAGGTCAAAGTTAATATCCGATTGACTTTAAATTTATACACAGTGTTTAAAGTCATGAAACGAAGAAGCCTATTGATTTTCAGCGATTTCCTATAATTACTTCCAGAGTTATGGCCCTTGATCACTTTCAAAAATCTTGTGGACGCTCTAGAGGTCAAAGTTTATATCCGATTGACTTTAAATTCATACACAGTGTTTAAGGTCATGAGACGAAGACGTCTATTCATTTTCAGTGATTTTCAATAATTACTTCCAGAGTTATGGCCCTTGATCACTTCAAAAATCTTGTGGACGCTCTAGAGGCCAAAGTTAATATCCGATTGACTTTAAATTTATACGCAGTGTTAACGGTCATAAGACGAAGAAGCGTATTGATTTTCAACAATTTCCGATAATTACTGCCCTTGATCCCTTCAAAAAATCTTGTGGATGCTCTTGAGGCTAAAGTAAATATCCGATTGACTTCAAATTTGAGGTCATGAGACAAAGAATCCTATTGATTTTCAACGATTTCCGATAATTACTGCCAAAGTTATGGCCCTTGATCACTTTGAAAAATCTTGTGGCGCTCTAGAGGCTAAAGTTATCATCCGATTGACTTCAGATTGATAATTACTTCATGAGTTGTTACTCAGGGTTCCCGCGGTCCTTGAAAATCCTTGAATATCCTTAAATTTAAAATTTCATTTTCAAGGTCTTGAATATCCTTGAATTTCGCGGAAATAGGAAAGTATCCTTGAATTTCAGTTGAGATCCTTAATTTTGTTTCAAATGTCTTCAATTCCTTTTAAATATGAGATTAAAACGATAGTTGGTAATGTTTTGGTTATTTTTAAGATGAAAAATTGTAACTTTAGGCTAAGAAATGTCCTTGAAAATCCTTGAATTTGACGTATATTTATCCTTAAATATCCTTGAAAAAATGTTTGACGAAGCCGCGGGAACCCTGTTACTCTTAATCAGATTTTAGTGTATTATAAATATTTCATTACCAAAAAAAGTAAAAAATATGCGACAACACTTGTTGACTGCCCGAACGATTTAGCTGCTGTGGGTGTATGTTTCGTTGCCTGGCAACCTATCTTTCTTCTTTTTTTTTTGAAAAAGCTCAATGGAAGTAGTCGAAAAAATATCCGTTATTTTGAGAAAAAAAAAAGTTTTAAAAAATGCGCTCTTGCGAAAAATAGTGGTTACTATGCCAGATTTCATTGAATGAAAACAACTAAAGTGTTATTGGATAGCCCGAATAATGGACGAACTTATGTCATCCAAATAATACAAATTCGCTTGTTAGGCAATATATTATGGGATGCTGAAAATCCAGTATTTTCCTTTTTGGAGCCCAATCAGATGCTTTTATCTTGAAAACTACTCTTATTTCTTTTCTTAAACTTCTGTTACTCAGAGTTCTATTGGTGTTCTAGGGTACCCTAGTGAATCCAAATTTAAAAAGCCTCAGTATGATATAAAGGGTCAGAAAAGGGACCTCAATCTTTGAAAAAAGTCAAAAAATCATTAAAGTCTCAATACCACTCTTGTTGTAACTGAATAATATGTCCCAATCTTTATTCTGGTCAACAAATTGTACTATTTTACAATATTTTAATTAATTGGTGATACAAATTTCATCTTAACACAACTAATTAAAAAAATTGGAAAAATTCAACTAAATGATTTGAAAAGCCTAACATAAACCTTTTCAAATGTCACTTGGATTTAAAAATATTTTCGAACCCTCTGGACAAGTAAAATAGGATTTAATAGATAATTTACACAACAGGTAGGACACTTAAACATCTAGTACTTAGAATAAGGCTATTATTTATTTTCTGGAGCTGTCAAGCCAGCAAGAGTGTTATTGTCCCTTTAAATATACTGAAAATGCTCTTCTAATTTTCTTTTTTTTTTTTTTTTTTAACTGCTCAGAGGATATTTCTGAAACTTCTTCTGGTACAGATATTTAAGTTCCCATCCCACTTTAAAATCTATCCTGACAATGATCAAACCGGAAGTACGAATTTCTTAAAATTCGACTCAAAACTGACAGATAAAATGGCCACCCTTCTTTTTCAAATAGTGTAAAAATATGGTGTATCAAGGTTGTGGACCCTATAGAGGTCACAATTTTTATCCGATTTTGTTGAAACTTGAAATTTAAGTTTATAACCAAAAGATCTTGGTTCCTTCTGATATTTGCGCATATCGAAATGTAATTTCCTGAATTATGGCCCTTGATTGTAGGAAAAATCACCTTCGTTTAGCTTGTTCTCTATCCATCTCTCGTAAATGTGGGCGTATCCTGCCTGGCAGCCGCTGGTTATGTAGGCCTACATTTTCAGATCTCTTGAAAAGTACTATTATAATTCAATGTTTTGATTGACAAAATTAATACTGAACGAAAAAGCAAATGAGAAAACACTTTTCAGGTTAATTTTGAACCAAGTGGTTTCTGTTTCTGTGCAAAAGAATTAAAAAGTAATGTTTGTACCAAGCTCTAAGAAAATCATCATTTAAATCAACGTGAACTCATTTCCCGCAAATTCACAGCTCGGTGACGCCCCCCCCCACCTTTAGCCACTGGACTAATAAGAACATTTTATAGATATAATATCATGTCCTTACTTTAACAGTGTTTATACCATGCCATTTCCAGTCAGATTAAAATATTCTTATTTAGCCAAGATATAGACTATACTCTTTATGTCACTAATTACTTTATAACTTCATATAAACGTAGACTTACAGCAACAACTATTGACCTTATTTGGTAGTAGAAACTCTTATTATCACTTATCTTATTCCCTTTTTCGTCCCCTACCTCTACCCACTCCTTCACACCTGCCTTTACTTCACACTTTTTGAGTGATTAAAAGGTGACTGTCTTGATGAGTTCAATGATGAGCATTTTCTGCTTAATCTGAGCTTTGGACACAATAACTGTATTAAAGATAAGTTGCCAGGCAACGACACATACGCCCACAGCGGCTAAATCTTCCGCGCGGTCGACAAGGGTTGTCGCATATTTATTCCTTTGTAGGTAATTGGGGGCCTTTACAAGACAGTTCCATACAGATCAGATTATAATTTTTGCCGTTTGAGGGTTCACAAGGTTCTACAAATTGAAACAAGGGCCTCAACTCTGGAAGTAATCTAAAGAAATTGTAGAAATTTGACAGTCTTTTTCGTTTTACAAATTTAAATGATGCATATAAATTTCATACATATCAGATGATAACTTTCATCAGTCGAGCATTAACAAGGTTGAACAAAGTGAAACAAGGGCAATAACTCTAGAAGTAATGAATGGAAATGGCTGAAATTCAATAGGATTTTTCTCTTTACTAATGTAAATGACGCATGTAAATTTCATACAGATCGGCAAATAACTTTTGATGTTAGAGCATTCACAAAGTTCAATAAAGTGAAACAAGGGCCATAACTCTAGATGTAATAAACGGAAATTGCTGAAATAAGCTTCTTCGTTTCACTTATTTAAATAATGCATATAAATTTCAGAAAGATCGAATGATAACTTTTGGCGTTAGACCATTCTCAAGGTTCAATAAAGTGAAACAAGGGCCATAACTCTAGACGTTATAAACGGAAATTATTGAAATTAAATAGGCTTCATCGTTTCACTAATTTAAATCATGCATATAAGTTTCAGAAAGATAGGATGATAGCTTTTGGGGTTAGAGAGTTCACAAGGTAAAACAAAGTGAAACAAGGGCCATAACTCTAGAAGTAATAAACGGAAATTGCTGAAATTCAATAGGCTTTTTTGTTTCTCTAATTTAAATATTGCATATAAATTTCACAAAGATAGGATGTTAACTTTTGGCATTAGAACGTTCACAAGGTTCAACAAAGTGAAACAAGGGACATAACTCTAGACATTATAAACTGAAATTATTTGAAATTAAATAGGCTTCTTCATCTCACTAATGTAAACAACATATATCAATTTTAAAACAATTGGATGATAACTTTTGGCGTTAGAGCGTTCACAAGAAATTGTGGATGATGGACGGACGGGAGTGACGGCAATTTTCATCCACATTTCTATGTGGGCGTATAAAAATGAGAGTAAGGAAAATTAAGTGTATAGTTAAGTGTATGAACATTTACTGCTAGGGTTAAGTAAGAGTTATAAGCAATTTAATAGGTCCAGACTTTGCAGTCCAATAACTTGGATTCTAATTGAGTGAGGGTGGTCAAACTCAGAGTATACTATAGTTTCATTACATCAATACCTTGAATAAATTCAGTGATGAGATGATAAGTGATTTCAATTGAGTTAGAATGTTCAAACTTGGTGGAGATGTTCATAAGGTGTACAGTTTCACTACATCAAAACCTCAATTATGAGAATTTTCTGCTTAGTCTAAGTATAGATAAGCAGTACGATTGCTCAATGCTTTACAAAAAGATAAATGTGCAATTAATTAATGTGTCATCTATTTATTTTGAATTGAGGCAGAGCAAATCCCTCACTGTTGGCTTGTTGATCGCTGAATGGTTGATTATTAGCCCATCGCTCCAAACAGTTTATGTCTTCACTGACTTCTTCTAACTGTTTGATGGACTTCAACCAAATTTGTAAGGTTTGTTGATGCTTTTTAAGATTTGTTCAATTGAAATAGTTTCTACTTTTTTCCCCTAACCAACTCAATAGCTTATAAGCAGAATTGATAGATGTGTTGCATGGATATACTTATAATGTTGCTATGTTCCATTAAGGCCAAACATCTTGATATGCATATTTTGATAACTCATAACTTTAATTTTTTCATTAACATTTTGTACTCCTTTTAATATAATAATTAAAATATAATAATTTTGAAAATTCACATACTCTTAACCAGTGCTCTTATTCCTTTAATACCTTCTTGGCCATGTTGGGTTCTGTATTAAAAGTGGTATTGGGTGTTCAAGAAAGAATAAACATAGGCTGTTTATATATATATGCCAACCAGCAAGTAATGTGGATGTATATTTTTGTCACCTGTATACATCAATCCGTCCAACTTTCCTTGTGCACACTTTACACACTATATTCATTTCTTTTCAATGGATTAATTCGAATTACAAATGGTAATTTCGAACACATTTTGGGAAGTTAACACATTTGGGGCTTGTTAAAGGATGCAGTTTAAAGTTTGTTTGGGCATATTAAGGGCTCTAACAAATCTGTTTGTACAATATGGCTAAATAAGGTATAGTGTTAGGAAAAATCACTGGTGCCATAGTTTGAATTTGAGTTTTAGATACGGAGGCTACTTGGTAGAAATTAACCTAATGGAAAAAGGCCTGAAGTTATTTTTTAGCCCAGTGGTAAAAGTATAATTTATATTGCAGGTGTAACTACTACACGATGTCTATCTACTATAAGTACGAACAGGTATGTTACCATTTCTATATTCATACATTAAAATTATTAGATCTATTTCATTCTGTCTTTGTTGAAACTTTTAAGGGCCAGTGTTGAGATATAAACAATTTTGTGTTCTGCTTAGTCTTTCGAAGCAAAAATTTAACCATGTAATTGTAATAACATGAGATAAGCCCAATTCAACACTATATATTGAGGTAAATTAAAGACATTTATCGTGTTTAAATATGGTACATATCACAGTTTAGTTTAAACAATATTTTATTCAAAACAGAATAGGATCATTGTTACTATGTAAGTTCTTTCCATAAATACAGAATTACATGTATGAATATAATCAAGAATATAATAAAAATCAAATTAAATCAATGCTACATAGTATTTACATATTGTTTGAAAATCTGTTTTTATTGATAAGAGGTTAAAATCAGTTACTAAGTTTAATGAATGTGTTTAATAATTTTTGTATTTTAATAATTAGTTAAATTATCTGAGCATAAGAAGGAGTTTTAAGTTTAGTGAATGTGTTTAATAATTTGGGTATTTTAATAATTAGTTAAATTATCTGAGCATATGAAGGAGTTTTAATATTTTAATCATTAGTTAAATCATCAGAGTGTAAAAAAATAGTCTTTATACTGGTAGTCTTAGAAAGTTGATGTCATATTTGTAAATCTTTCAGGCTTATAAAAAGGTAGTAGTAAGCATTTTTAATTTCTGAACAGAAAATTGGGTAGTTTCTGAACAGTTAGGGTATCCCGTAACGTCACAATAGGGACGTTCACTACTATTCCTACTAGAGGCCTGGCCAGTTTTTGGCACATCGAATCGCGATGATTTGGCAGAATCAAACATCAGTAAAGAAGACTGGGTATTTTTACAACATTTCAATCGAGAAACGCAAAAACAACCTCGTGAGCTCCTTGTTGAATTCAAGAAAGATTTTCCTAGAGCCACTTTTCAAAGTATGCGAAATAGTAGCATAATTCTTAGCCTAACTCAAGGCCGAATATGAAAAACAAGGACAAGTTCCCAATAAATTTAGCCGTGGTACCCCTACGGCGAAAGCTGATAAAAAATTAGTGCATACACGCCCATAACCTAATAGTTATTTTTAAGCCCTCGTTAAGCCCTCCGGTCCATCTGTGACATCACATGTGCTCCAGTGCCCACCGACACTATATATATAGAGGGCCACCGCACATCCTCATTTAAGCCTGAAGAGTTCGAATAAGAACAAAACTAGTAGCTGAGAGAAATCTGGGAAGGCTGTTCGCCTATTTACAGATTTTTTAGTTTCTGAACAGTTACAGTATTAGGTAGTTTCTGAACAGTTAGGGCATTGGGTAATTTCTGAACAGTTAGGGCATTGGGTAGTTTCTGGGCAGTTAGGATATTGGGTAACATCCCCGGTGAGTTGCCGGCAGGGTATATATATATAAAAAAAAGTACACGGGTATTAAACATTATTTAGGGAAAGTACACCCATTAGGCATCAAAAATATCAAAAAATTAAAATTGGCTGTAGAGGGCTTTTTCCATGGTGAGTATGAAATGAAATGAAATGGGGTTTAACGTCCTGCTGTTCTGCTCCTATACTGGGCTAATGAAGACGGCATACGCCATACAGTGTGCTATGAGGGAAATTTTGCCCGGGCAGCGGCACTATGACCAGGTAGTATTTAACACAGCCATTCACTCAGTATAAGGTAATAGACTTACACCATAAATGGGCACCCAAGATGGATTATCTAACGTGAGTGAACAATAGTCAGCTATGACAGAGATAATAGACAATTAGTAGTAATGAGATAATCCATCTATAAACATTACATAATCAAGGCCCAATAGTCAACTTAGTAAATGAATGAATGGATGTCACTTAAATGCTACCCCTTAACAACTATGAAATATTATTAAGTGTAAATATATATAATTACTATTCATTGTTTATTGTTACCAAGTAACCTCTAGTATATTTAAAGAGGAAAGATTGTAGATCATAGGTACTTAACTACAGGCAGGCAAGGGACATACAAAAGGGCAGGTCTCTGATAAGTTATTTCTTAGATGCTGTTCCTTATTAAGTTACCTAGCCTGTGGGTCAGTATTGTATATATATTATTATTGTTTAAGTATTGTTACAGAATATAAGATTATACCAAGAAGAAAGAGTTATTGAATTATTGTATGTTCAATCTCACACCCCCAACTAGATTAAACATATAACCCATCGTCGAAGGTTGGACCATAAGCAGGTCCAAAACCCCGGATGATATATGGGGAGTGCCAATTGATTAAAGGAATCTCACAAGCCAAGCGAGTGTTCTTCTTTGTGTCTACACCCTAGAAAAGAAAGCTGATATTTTACTGATTTTTCTTCTTTTCGACTAAACAAAGAATGATGGAGAGTTGTAACAACCATGCTACATATTTACAAGTTATTGTGTTCTTCAAAACTGGGAAGAGGACAAATATAAAGTAGCCGGCCTTAGATTAGCTATGAAAGACAATGCCGCTGTATGGTTAAAATGTCTGCCAGAAGAAACAAGAAGTGAGTATAAATCCGTGAAAAGTGCTTTTATAGAACAATACTGTACAGAAGTGGATGATGGTAAAGAAGTGTTTAGGCTAATTACACAGAGAAAACAACAACCAGGAGAATCTGTGGATGATTACCTTACAGAAATGAAAAGACTTCTTTTAATGAGATCCAAATATTTTCCAGAGGATTGGACAGCAAAAATTATGAGAAATGGACTACAAACAGAAATACAAAAATGGGTTGCGTATAAAGACAAGTCTCATACAGTAATGGAAGTCGAAAAATGTGCAAAATTTACAGAAAGTATATGTAATTATTATGCAAGGGAAGAAAACAGTGAAAAATTAGAACTTCATCAAAACGAACAATCAAAACTAGAGGAGGTCGTGAATAACTATTATGCACTGTCGAATCAAGGCAACCATGAATATGAACAAGTTTCAAGACATTATATGGAGTATGAACAAGGCCCAAACAATAGAATAGATTATAATGAATAAAAATCAAGGCTAGCAGAAGGTAGGTGTGATTACAATTATCATAGTGGCTATTCATCATATCAGAACTATAGGTTTTCTCAAAATTCACACATGGATTTGTGTCCCATTTATGTATCAGATAACACTAACCATGATAGTGCTAGGAAACGTCCTCAAAAATATAGCTACCTCTGATGATGTGGGCCCAAGAATTCATCATCCGCAAGCTAAATTGTGAATCGTAAAAGGCGATTAAAATTTGCAATAAGGAAAGAGATCTGAGTTTTTTTGTTATTTTTATTTAACACATATCATATATTGGCGTACATAGAGGTATATAGAGTCAAATGGCCTAGCTAACCAAATGATTCAACATACAGAAATGCTTATATATCATCGGTGACGATCATTGCTATATAAGTACTATAACAAAATTATTTTTTGTAAGTAACATTGATCTCATTCCTTCAAACAAAGTAGGGATCTAACTAGCACATCCAAAAAAGAGTGTTCAGAAGATACATTTATCCAAAATTGAGAAAGCTATATTTGTCTGATATTGAGGCTATTATGGTAATATACATCACACCTATTTTTCTGCTGTTAAATGATAAATATTCTTGTATTTTTTTTTTTCCGATTGTATATGTATTCACAAGATGAGTGTTCATACTTTACTATATTATAAAACCATGTATATATAAGGTGTCATTCTATATTTTCAAAGCAGATTTTAACAGATCATAACAAGTGACTAATGATCGAATAGTAGCAGAATTTGGAAGAATAATCCTTTATTATCTGACATGCAAATCAAGATCAGAGTAGGACTGAACTGAATAGAGATAGTAATTACATGTATACGCATTATGAAGCATGGTACCTTTTTTTTTTTTTGCTTATGGCTCTATTCTTTTGGAACCAGAAATATTGGAACAGTTCAAATTGAATGGTAATCGTTTATGCCTGCTTAATGCATTCTACACTTTTAGTTTAAATTATTATTTTGTAATTTGTGGATCAGCCTTTCTAACTACTTCCACATTGTGTTGTAGGATATGTTTTTATGTGTTCATTATAAAATGATACCCAACACCATAGTGTACTTATTATAAAATGTTAATTATGTCTTAAATATTGGATATTAGGATCCTATAGTTTAACAGCAAGATAACATCAATATCGACTGAAATTGATCAGTAGTGAATTCTGATTTGTGTTTGGGAATTCGAATATCATGGAAAATATTGAGTTAGACTTAGCTCCTTCAATATAGGCCTACCAGAATGGTGTCGGGGAAAGAGCTTAAGTGCAACATCTGAGTGTCGGGTCGACACTTTAATAGGGGGCGTCCATATATGATCAGGTAGTATTTAACACAGTCATTCACTCAGTATAAGGTAATAGACTTACACCATAAATGGGCACCCAAGATGGATTATCTAACATGAGTGAACAATAGTCAGCTATGACAGAGATAATAGACAATTAGTAGTAATGAGGTAATCCATCTATAAACATTACATAATCAAGGCCCAATAGTCAACTTAGTAAATGAATGAATGGATGTCACTTAAATACTACCCCATAACAACTATGAAATATTATTAAGTGTAAATATATATAATTACTATTCATTGTTTATTGTTACCAAGTAACCTCTAGTATATTTAAAGAGGAAAGATTGTAGATCATAGGTACTTAACTACAGGCAGGCAAGGGACATACAAAAGGGCAGGTCTCTGATAAGTTATTTCTTAGATGCTGTTCCTTATTAAGTTACCTAGCCTGTGGGTCAGTATTGTATATATATTATTATTGTTTAAGTATTGTTACAGAATATAAGATTATACCAAGAAGAAAGAGTTATTGAATTATTGTATGTTCAATCTCACACTCCCAACTAGATTGAACATATAACCCATCGTCGAAGGTTGGACCATAAGCAGGTCCCCAAAACCCCGGATGATAGCACTATCGCCTACTCTTATATCGAATTCCAACTGCCAGGGGATCTTTTTAGTGCATTCCAATATATACACTTTCTCGGCCAATGCAGGGATCGAACACCCGACCTCCAGGCTAGCAAGCCAGCGTCTTAACCATCTAGCCACCATTTCTCCCTCCATGGTGAGTCATTGGTGAGCCAATAACTTTTTTACAAGGCTAACACATAAAAAAGCTCGATATTTTTGTCACATTTGGGAGACATGAGGTGTTCAGAGCAAAACATGTTAAAGATTTGGTTTAGGCGTTCGTCCAGTGATGGGATTTCAAAATTTTTCTTGTCAGACATTTTTACCCAAAATAAAGGGACATAACTCTTATTGTTATTTAAGCAGGCAGTTTTAGACCACACACAGAAATCAAGTGTCAACAAAATATTCAAATTCGCACGTAATAAAAAATAGGTACATCTCACTATTTTTGATATATAATTCCTGTACAGTATTTAAATTTATGTCAGTAATATTCCTACAAAATTATGTGATGTAATACGATAGAATGAAAGCTGTTTTGGGTCATAAGTCGATACATTTTTCAGCAAAATTCTGGCAATCATCTTATACTCCGTTTCGACTTACATACAGAAAGTAAAAAAATGACACCGAAATTTTTTTGCCAGTAAACGTCGCTCTACCACAACGAGCGAGTGACGCCCAACTGCTAAATAATCACATTCGACTCTAGCACACAGTATCATCTAAAACAATTAAATACTTACACTATTCCAATCGACATATTCCTCAACATTTCCTAGTGTACTTATTTCTTTATTTAAAAACATAAACCCAATTCAAAATGTCAGAAATCCAAGAAATGCCATCAAAATATAATCTTTTCTCTGGCATTAGACATGTGAAATTTGTCACGTATTCATTTCATAATTTCACGCATCTCACGGGATTTCTACTTCCGTTTTTGTTATTGTACTATAACTGCGTGCGATCAGAAACAGAGCTTGCCTTGTCTAGTATTTTTTGGATGTGTGTGTGTGTGAATTAGCTTTATTTAACGCTCGCTTCCACCGAAGTGATAACACAGACAAGTTATCGGATACAATGTCTATTGATTTGGGGTGTTATATACTATTAGGATATGTGACATAGATGACTCATTTCTACGTGTTGTTGTCCGACATCAAGGAGATTAAAATGTCCAACAATGGAGGAATTACATAGATTAAGTTTATAATCACTCTTATTGGACTGATACATAGTATGACAAAGGAGAAGCAATGACTTCTGTTCAGGATTGGCTTGATGAATTGTCCGATAAAGGCTTAATTCAGGCAATCTAGGCAGATTAACTTGTTAATCTAGGTAGGTGTATAGGTGGTATAATACGATAGGTACGATGCTCACTGAATTACCTAATCAATCCATCCTATTATCAACAAGCAGGCCGAGTGGTATATATACACTCAGTACACTATATTAATTTTGGAATCTTGAATATTTTCACCATACCTTGATATCCGATTGGGCATATTCCTGGTCTAAAAATTTAGGACGTTTGGAAAATAGCGTCAGGACATGTCCGTAATATACGGGCGAAAACCCATCACTGTGTTCGTCTCTCCAGAAACTGGTTGATATGGTCAAATATAGCATGAACTTTTGTTCGTTACTGGAATTCCAAGCTCATTATATGAACTTAAGAAAGACTTTATCGCTGGTTTGTCGAAACAAGTCTGTGGTGCAGGACGGAGGACCTGACAAGGACAGCTGTCTAGTTGATTCATGGGACGAAAAACCGAAGTCCCGTGTATACATTGGCGTTGCACGTAAATGATCATTTGCAATGCTTTACGTTTGACGCGAGTGAGAGCTTTTTATCACTCTCCTCCAAGGATAAAATTGCTCGCGTCAGATTTGACATATTTGTCAAAAAACGACCCCCCAAACTGCAAATAAAGCCCATGTAAACCAATCCTCGAATAATTATCCAATGGGAATTTTGTTTCTGGCCCACAGAAAAATATCGCTAAATTTGATTCTGGGTGCTGCAAACATGATGCGTCAAGTAAATATTTTTGTTAACGTGAAAATATTCTTTATTGTCCCCCGCCTTTCCAAAAAAGCAGGGAACTATAAAATGAGTACGTCTGTCTGTCCGTCCGTCACACTTTTTGGGATACAATAACTCTCCTAATTGTGGGATCACGTGGCTAAGTGGATAAGATGCTGGCTCGCTAGACTGAAAGTCGGGTGTTCGATCCCTGCATTTGCTGAGAACGTTCATCCAGATTTCTCGGCGTGGTTTCCCCTTGTCAGTGATGCAGGACAGGAGGGCCTGACAAGGACAGCTGTCTAGTCGTTTGGATGGGACAAAAAACTGAGGTCCCGTGTACAAATTGGCGTGCACGTAAAAGATCTCTTGGCAGTTGGAATTCGATATAAGAGTATGTCGTAGCGCCACTGCCCGTGCAAAATTTCCCTCATAGCACTCTGTGTGGTGTATGCCCGTCTTCATTAGCCCAGTTTAGGAGCAAAACAGTAGGACGTTAAACCCCATTTCATTTCAATTCACTCTCCTAATTGAGCTAGAATGTTCAAACTTGGTGTAGGTGTTTATTAGTTCCATGCCTTGACGGAGTTCGAAGGTGAGCATTTTCTGCTTAGGGTAAGCAGAGATAAGCCATTTGATGGGTTGATGCTTTGGGAAACGATAACTTTAGTTCTAATTAAGTGAGAGTGATGAAACTTGGTGTATAGTTTCATTACATCAATACCTTGACTAAGTTCGATAGTCAATAAATATAGAGTTTAATTATGATACAAAAATGGTTGGAGTGCCCAAGTTTAGATTCGTCGTTGATTCCATAAAGTAGTTAGGTTTTAGAACGTTAAATACTGTGTGATTCAACATGGCGCCCGAAGTGTTTGGTATGATATAGGTACGAAATAATACCAAATGGTTTATTTGTATGAGAGTCAAGGTTTGGACTATAATGCCTTGGAAATTGGAAGTAGGAGGCGACTAGTAAGTGTCTGTCTTTTGTGGACTGATGTGAGATTGTCTGTTGTATTAACTGGATGGGTAGGCCTATTCACCTTCGGTTATGTGTCAATGTCAAATAAGCGGCTTCTTATCAACACGATTGGCTTTGGACCGGTTTGATTCAACGTATCTCTCGTAGCTGGGAGAAAAAAGATTTCTTAGCCAAGAGATTATCTTCCGTCAAAGTGGTGGTTTAATTAGACAAGCCTCGAAAAGTCGCTTTAGTAACTTAATTACCTATCATTTATAATTTCCCACGTCACGATTAAATTGTTTTGATTCTTATTTTGATCAGCAGGACTGAAAATTTGCACAAATTGCCAAATTAGCTTTTAGTCTGGGATTCAAGATTCGTGCAATTTCATAATCCGAATTGATCTAGATTCCGCCAAGTAAAACATACGTCCGAAATCATGCTTTAAATTTTATAGAATGGCCTTGCCGTTACGAAATGTGTAGAATTGGGATTCTAAAATATCGGTATAAAATTAAATATCATACACGACGTCGCACCCGTACATGACACTATTCTATTATTAACCTTCGGACCATAACTTCATGGATTATGGCCCCTGATTGTACGAAAAATCATCAAGTCAGTATGGGAGTGAATGATTGATACTGAAATTTGATTTTTTAAAAATTTATTCTAATAAATATTGAAACACATATCGTTATTTTCTAAGTATTAATGGTCAATAAATGACTTCAGCTATGGTCAAAGTATGAAATAAATGAATAACTCTTCTAAATAATGGATTGCTCCTCTAATTTAAGTTGAGAAGAGCTATTTTTGCAGGAGCGATTTTCAGCTGTTGTATTTTTGAAGAGCTTTTTATGGCTCCTCTTATGTTTTTCTAACATGGAGCACTGCATTTGGAATTAGACCTAAGAGTAGGCCATAGTGTCGCTGTCCGGGCAAAATTTCCCTCATAGCACACTGTATGGCGTATGCCCGTCTTCATAAGCCCAGTCGGAGCAGAACAGTAGGACGTCAAGCTCCATTTTATTCATTCCGATTGCGCCAAAAATATTGAGCGCGTTTCATGTGCTAGCCTTGTAAAAAGTTCAAGAAAAGAGTTATTGGCTCACCATGGAAAAAGCCCTCTATAGGTGATTTTTATTTTTGATGCCTAATGGGTGTACTTTCACTAGATAATGTTCAATACCCGTGTACTTTTTTTTTTTATACCCTGCTGGAAACTCAACGGGGATGTGGGGTAGTGTTTGAAAGATATTGATTGAAAAGATGATTTTTTTTAAAAAGTTGTTTGATATTTTTTTTTAGCTGATAGTGAATAAGGTTTTCTTTAATGTTCCAAAATTGTAATATTTCTTATTGATTGATGGATACACGATTTACTAAGATCTTTATATTCTCATGGCAGAAATGTTACTAAAATAAAATCTGTTTTCAAATGGTAAAAAAAAGTTCCTCGAAGTAATTCTATTTATTAAACATAATTTATCACCCAATAATACATTCTACAGTAGATATCGCTTGTGTGATATATTTCATAATCTACTGCGATATCTCATTATGAGATATCGCTTTACATGAATTTGATTGGTCAGTTGAAAAGGAACTACTTTTTTTTATATTCAAAGAACAGTTCATTTCTATTTTATTAAAAATGAACTATTGTAATTCAATTGACATTGATGGAAACACGGGGCCAATATAAAGAACTTTGCAAAGGTTGAATTGCTGTCAAAAAATTATGTATCACTACACCGTAATGTGCAGTAAAAGTGAAATCTACAGCAAAAAATTATATTTATCTATTTGTGCATGTAAGAAGGGATTGGGTGGTAAATAAAATCTCCTACTCATCTTTTTTAATATCAAAAAAGACTGGTAGGAGATTCTCTCTCTCTCTCTCTCTCTCTCTATATATATATATATATAACATAAATTTTTTATATCTCTTAAAATCTATTAGAGATTTGACTTTAATAAAAGTTGAAGTTATTTCAGTGAATAACTTATTTCAAATGTCAATTTCTAAAGTGATTTCCTAACAGCTTTGATGCACATGCATTTTCAGAAGCATAAATAGTCATGTACATGATACTGTCTATACATCTATTAACTAATAAACACTAAAAAAAATCTAATGTTAACAAGTCTAAATTACAGTAATATTTAAATTGTGACAACAATTTTTGATAATTACTTCAGGTTTATTGTTCAATTTTGCTCTTTTATTAAGTATGCTTTTCAGAGCAATATGTTTTGTTTAGGTATAATTTATATCTTTAATGATTGTGCCGTCAGTAAGAATATATAATACTAGTCATGTTTTTCTTTTGATTTTACAAGGTTCTTATAAACTCCCCTTGCAACAGTTTAAAAATGAATATTAATTTTTAATTTATCTTTTGAAACAAGTTTTAATATTATTATTTAACACATCTGGTGACAGCAACAAAGGGATACTCAATCAATCATTCAAACTATATACAACTAAGAATTAATCACTACACTTTTTCCAAAAATATGTCATTAAACTAATGTTAGAATAATGTCTTTATACAATCTACCAATGTTCAATATCTATGTTACATTTGTAACAATAATAATGAGAGAAAGGCTTGACAAAGGATTAAATTATTTCTCTTTATGTACTTTTAAAGCATTATTGGATTTGCTTAGAATTGAACTTGGTTAATAGATTATAACAGTAGGGCAGTAAATAGACACTGGCATCATAAATTCTAACAATTGAAACAGATACTTTGGATTGTGTGAAAACAGATGAAATTTGTCATACAATTATAATGGCTTGGTAATAATACAAGATATTAATACATTTGGATGCTTAGTGACTAAAAAAATAAAGAGATGGGATATATTTTAATGTGATTAGTATTTTATATTGATTTATTTGGTAGGTTACACCTTCATACCGCATTAACAGGAACCTCTTCATTACAGACTTTCCATAATTCAGCATCTTTAAACAGTAAGTTTTGAAATACAAAATGTACCTAAGCAGTACATTATGACATCAAATTCATTTTATATATTTCTCTAGTTTTATTTAAACAGTTATCTTCTTCTAAATCTAAATGTGTTGTCATTTTTAATAAAAGTTTGAATTAATTAAAATTCTTATCTTGTTGGAATTGTTCTTTTTATCATATTGCATTTTAATATTTTCCAATATAAAGATATAGTTTTGGATATTGATTTGAACAATATTATAACCATATTATCATCATATATATTTGAATTTAAAACTAGGTTTCATAAAACTTGTTGATTTGGTCATAGCACTTCATTTATTTTTTGAGTAAAATGTATAATAAAATGACCATTGACTCTATATAGGTATTGATAAAACGGTCAACTGTCCACCATTTGCTGAATCTATTACTGAGGGTGATATAAGATGGGAAAAAGGTCAGTTTCTCATTCACATTTCATTTTAATCAGGATATAATTATATGCAATAATTGTTCCCCACCTTACGAAGAAAACAGGAGACTATTAATATGGGTCTGTTCATCCAGCCATCTGTCTGTCAGTCACACTTTTTGGGACCCAATAACTCTCCTAATTGAACAGAATGTTCAAACTTTGTGTAGGGGTTTATTAGGTCAATGCCTTGATGGAGTTCGAAGATGAGCATTCTCTGCTTACGGTAAGCAGAGATAAGCAATTTGATTTGTTGATGCTTTGGGACACGATAACCTCGGTTATAATTAAGTGAGAGTGATGAAACTTGGTGTATAGTTTCATCACATCAGTACCTTGACTAAGTTCTATAATGAGCATTTTTGGCTCTGAGTAAGCAGAGCGATAAGCAATTTGATTGATAGAGACTTCGGAGCTCAACATCTTTGATTATAATTGAGTGATAAAGGTGAAACTTTGTATATAGTTTCATTACATCAATATCTTCACAAAGTTTGATGCTGAGCATTTTCTGCTTAGGCAAAGTAAAGACTTTGATCTGATTGCTCGAGACTTAAAAACACAATAACTCTCCTTCTAATTGAGGTAAAATATTCGAACTTGGTGTAGGTGTCTGATAGGTAAACGCCTTGACAGAGTTCGATCATGTGCATTTTCCACTAAGGCTAAGCAGAGATGAGCAATTTGATTGGTTGAGACTTTAGAACACAATAACTTTGGTTCTAACTTGGTGAGAGCGATGAAACTCTGAGTATAGATACATTATATCGTTACCTTGATTTAAGTTCGATGATGAGCAGTTTGATTTGTCAAGACTTTGGAACATAACAACTCTGCTTAGGCAAAGTAAAGACTTTGATCTGATTGCTCGAGACTTAAAAACACAATAACTCTCCTTCTAATTGAGGTAAAATATTCGAACTTGGTGTAGGTGTCTGATAGGTAAACGCCTTGACAGAGTTCGATCATGTGCATTTTCCACTAAGGCTAAGCAGAGATGAGCAATTTGATTGGTTGAGACTTTAGAACACAATAACTTTGGTTCTAACTTGGTGAGAGCGATGAAACTCTGAGTATAGATACATTATATCGTTACCTTGATTTAAGTTCGATGATGAGCAGTTTGATTTGTCAAGACTTTGGAACATAACAACTCTGCTTTTAATTGGGGTAGAATGTTTAAACTTGATGTAGATGTTCATTAGGTGAATGTCTTGACTCTGTTCCTTTTTATACGCCCACATTGAAATGTGGTCGTATATTGTTGTCACCCCTGTCCGTCCGGCGTCCACAATTGCTTGTTTATATCCGATTGACTTTAAATTTATACACAGTGTTTAAGGCCATGAGACGAAGAAGCCTATTGATTTTCAGCGATTTTTGATAAATACTGCCAGAGTTATGGTCCTTGATCACTTCAAAATATCTTGTGGACGCTCTAGAGGTCAAAGTTAATATCCAATTGACTTTAAATTTATACACAGTGTTTAAGGTCATGAGACGAAGAAGCCTATTGATTTTCAACGATTTCCGATAATTACTGCCAGATTTATGGCCCTTGATCACTTTTAAAAAATCTTGTGGACGGTCTAGAGGTCAAAGTTAATATCCGATTGACTTCAAATTTATACACAGTGTTTAAGGTCATGAGACGAAGAAGCCTATTGATTTTCAGCGATTTCCGATAATTACTGCCAGATTTATGGCCCTTGATCACTTTTAAAAAATCTTGTGGACGTTCTAGAGGTCAAAGTTAATATCCGATTGACTTCAAATTTATACACAGTGTTTAAGGTCATGAGACGAAGAAGCCTATTGATTTTCAGCAATTTCCGATAATCACTGCCAGAGTTATGGCCCTTGATGACTTTGAAAAATCTTGTGGACGCTCTAGAGGCTAAAGTTAATATCCGATTGACTTTAAATTGATACACAGTGTTTAAAGTCATGAGATGAAGAATCCTAATGATTTTCAGCGATTTCAGATAATTTTTGCCAGAGTTATGGCCCTTGATCACTTCAAAAAATCTTGTGGACGCTCTAGAGGTCAAAGTTAATATCCGATTGACTTCAAATTTATACACAGTGTTTAAGGTCATGAGATGAAGATTTCCAATAAATACTGCCAAAGTTATGGCCCTTGATCACTTTGAAAAATCTTGTGGACGCTCTAGAGGCTAAAGTTAAAATCCGATTGACTTTAAATTTATGCACAGTGTTTAAGGTCATGAGGCTAAAGTTAATATCCGATTGACTTAAAATTTATACACAGTGTTTGAGGTCATGAGACGAAGAATCTTTTTTTTTTTTCAACGATTTCCGATTTTTACTGCCAAAGTTATGGCCCTTGATCACTTTATACACAATGTTTGAGGTCATGAGACGAAGAATCTTATTGTTTTTCAATGATTTCCGATTTTTACTGCCAAAGTTATGGTCCTTGATCACTTTGAAAAATCTTGTGACGCTCTAGAGGCTAAAGTTATCATCCGATTGACTTCAGATTGATACACAGAGTTTAAGGTCTTGAGACGAACAAGTATATTGATTTTCAATGAAGTTTTATGACTTGAACAGCTAAATCCATAATGTTAAAAGTTTCCTATACTAAACGTTAGCATGGGGCAGAACTTTATAAAAACCAAACAAATTCTAATGGTTTTCTGATAATTACTTAATGAGTTGTTACTCTTAATCAGATTTTAATGTATTATAAAAGTTTCATTACCGAAAAAAGTAAAAATATGCGACATCTCTTGTTGACTGCCCGGACGATGTAGCTGCTGTGGGCATATGTTTCGTTGCCTGGCAACCTATCTTCTTTTTTTTTAAACAATATTTTTATTCAGTAAATCTGAACTTTGATTGGGGAACAGGATATGTCTATGTGTAACCCCTCTCTTTGATTTTGATACATGTACATATATACATACATGATAACATAAATATAGAGCATATAGGATACATAGTGGATAATACAGAGATATTTTTTATTTTTAGTAGGTAGAAATCTATTTTGAAAGTACTGCTTGGTAATATTGGGTATGGTAAGGGCTGCACAACATACAATTGTCCAATACCTCCAAATCTCGCAAACCAGTTGAGAAGGGCGAAGATATTTGATGATTGTACCATGTGCAGTGCTGGAAATAACGTAACAGTTGTTTTATTGTGATTCAAATCTTTTTGATAACTGAGTAAATTGTTGAACTTTTGGAAAATAAGTGTATTTATCTCAGGACTAAGTTTTGTTGAGCCATACAACAGACAACTGATCGTTTTTATATGCCCACCTGGAAATGTGGACGTATATTGCCATCTGCAAAAAGTTATCATCCGATTGTTTTAAAATTGATATATGTTGTTTATATTAGTCAGATGAAAAATCCTATTTAAGTTCAATAATTTCCCTTGTTTCACTTTGTTGCATCTTGTGAATGCTCTAACATCAAAAGTTATCAGCCGACTGTATGATATTAAAATGTGCCATTGAGATAGGTTAAAAGAAGAATCCTATTGAATTTCAGAATTTCTGTTAATTACATCTAGAGTTATCTTGTTTCACTTTGTAGAACCGTGTAAACGCTCTAACTCCAAAAGTTATCATCCGATCTTTGTGATATTTATATGCATTATTTAAATAAGTGAAACGAAGAAGCCTATTGAATTTCAGCATTTTCTGTCAATTACTTCTAGAGTTATGGCCCTTGTTTCACTTTGTTGCATGTTGTGAACGCTTTAGCATCAAAAGTTATCTGCCGATCTGTATGAAATTTATATGCGTCATTTGAATTAGAAAAAAGAAGAATCATATAGAATTTCAGCAATTTCCGTTTATTACCTCTTGAGTTATGGGCCATAACTCAAGACGTAATAAACGGAAATTGCTTATGGCCCTTATTTCACTTCAAATGTTGAACTGTGTGAAGCTTCTAACGCCAAAAGCTATAATCCGATCTTTGTGAAATTTATATGCATTTTTTAAATTAGTGAAACGAAGAAGCCTATTGAATTTCAGCAATTTTCGTTAATTACTTCGCATACTTCTAGAGTTATGACACTTGTTTCACTTTGTTGCACCTTGTAAATGCTCGACCAACAAATGTAGATTAGTGAAACAAAGAAGTCTATTTAATTTCAGCAATTACTTCTAAATTTATGGCTCTATTTATATGCATTATTTAAATTAGTAAAACGAAAAAGCCTGTCAAATTTCAACAATTTCCGTAAATTACTTCCAGAGTAAAAAGGCCCTTGATTCAGCTTCTAGAACCTTGTGAACCCTCAAGCGACGAAAATTATAATCTGATCTGTATGAAATTATCTTATAAATGCCCCCAATTACTTACAAAAGAATAAATATGCCACAGCACTTGCCAGACTATGTAGCTACTGTGAGAGTATGATATGTTGAAGGTTTTGGATTGTCTGTTTGATTGCTCGATACTTTTGAAAATGATAAATGTGCAATTAATCAATATGTGTCATCTATTTATTTTGGGATTTCGACGGTGGACATCACTGTTGGCTTGTTTATTGTTAAAACTGGGCTATATAGCAAGAAATGAAATGAAATGAAATGGGGTTTAACGTCCTCCTGTTTTGCTCCTAACTGGGCTAATGAAGACGGGCATACGCCATACAGTCTGCTATGAGGGAAATTTTGCCCGGACAGCGGCACTATGGCCTACTCTTATATCGAATTCCAACTGTCAAGGGATCTTTTATGTGCACGCCAATGTGTACACGGGACCTCGGTTTTTCGTCTCATCCGAATGACTAGACAGCTGTCCTTGTCAGGCCCTCCTTCCTGCATCACTGACAAGGGGGAATCACGCCGGAAAATCGGTATGAACTTTCTCGGCCAATGCAGGGATCGAACACCCTAGCAAGAGAAGTGAGAGATATATCAATTTATGATCAGAAACCTGTCAACAGAGCAAAATAAAGATATAGCTTTTAATACTTCTATTAGATTGAAATGAAAAGTTAGTTATGATGGAGAAGATATGTATTTCTCTTTAATAGAATAAAATAATGTTAAATTACAGGGATAGGTGATTTTGTAAATGAAGATGAGTTAGTGGCCGAAGTAGAAACGGACAAGGTAAATTAACTCTATACACTAAATCTATTACCGCCTGTGGTGTATTAAATCATCATTCTTGTTAGCTTTAATCAACGTCTTGGCTAACCAGGAAAGTGTGTCTTATCGATCAACTTCGCGAAAATCCAAGTTTTGATATGAAATGAAATGCAACGGGGTTTAACGTCCGACTGTTCTGCTCGAACTGGGCTAATGAGGACTGGCATACGCCATACCGTGTGCTATGAGGGAAATTTTGCCTGGACATCAGCGCTACGGCCTACTCTTATATCGAACTCCAACTGCCAAGGGATCTTTTTTGTGCTCTCCAATGTGTACATGGGACCTCAGTTTTTCATCCTATCCGAATGACTAGAGAGCTGTCCTTATCAAGCCCTCCGTACTGCACCACGAACACGCGACCTACAGTAGGGATGATGATTTTCCACTTTAGATACGGGCAAATTCCATTTCATATTTTAGTGAATTACATTTTTATACGCCCATATTGAAATGCGGTCGTATATTGTCGTCGCCCCCGTCCGTCCGTCCGTTAATATCAGATTGACTTTGAATTTATATACAGTGTTTAAGGCCTTGAGACGAAGAATCCTATTGACTTTTAGCGATTTCCGAGTTATGGCCCTTGATCACTTCAAAAAATCTTGTGGACGTTCGAGATGCTAAAGTTAATATCCGATTGACTTTAAATTTATACACAGTGTTTAAGGTCATGAGACAAAGAAGTCTATTCATTTTCATTGATTTTCGATAATTACTGCCAAAGTTATGGCCCTTGATCACTTCAAAAAAAATTGTGGATGCTCTAGAGGCCAAAGTTAATATCCGATTGACTTTAAATTTATACACAGTGTTTTCAGTCATGAGACAAAGAACCCTATTGATTTTCAGCGATTTACAATAATAACTGCCAGAGTTATGGCCCTTGATCACTTTGAAAAATCTTGTGGATGCTCTGGAGGCTAAAGTTAATATCCGATTTATACACAGTGTTTATGGTCATGAGACGAAGAAGTCTATTCATTTTCAGTGATTTTCCGATAATTACTGCCAGAGTTATGGCCTTTGATCACTTCAAAAAATCTTGTGAATGCTCTAGAGGCTAAAGTTAATATCCGATTGACTTTAAATTTATACACAGTGTTTGAGGTCATGAGACAAAGAATCCTATTGATTTTCAAGAATTTTCGATAATTACTGCCAAAGTTATTGCCCTTGATCACTTTGAAAAATCTTTTGACTCTCTAGAGGCTAAAGTTATCATCTGATTGACTTCAGATTGATACACAGAGTTTAAGATCTTGAGACGAATAAGTATATTGATTTTCAATGAATTTTTATGATTGAACAGCTAATTCCATGATATTAAAAGTTTTGTATACTAAACGTTAGCATGGGGCAGAACTTTATAAAAACCAGACAAATTCTAATGGTTTTCTGATAATTACTTCATGAGTTGTTACTCTTAATCAGATTTTAGTGTATTATAAATGTTTCATTACCGAAAAAAGTAAAAATATGCGACAACACTTGTTGACTGCCCGGACGATTTAGCTGCTGTGGGCGTATGTTTCGTTGCCTGGCAACCTATCTTTTTCCATTTCACAGTAGAAAGACTTGGATATCACTGAATCCATCATGGCCGATTGATGTTTCTTTGATGAAATATGATCCTTCACCGTATTATTTCATGTGAACAATAAAAATGGTTTTGAAATTATTTAGCTCGATTTTCTGCAGTAATTTGTGTGATAGAGATTGATCTTCTCGCCTTTTTAGCAAACAGCTCCATTCCTCATTCGTATTTTGAGCCAATGAAAGGCTTGGAAAAGTGTAAAGTCGATGCCATGACCTCGAAGAATGTTCATGATGTACTCTTAACTCGAGAGACAAGAAACTTACCTACTTTGATAGTTTTTGTAAGAATTTTAATAATTCTTTGGAAAAGACAAGTTTGATTTAGATGAAATTAAGATATTTTTTTTGGATATTTCGCTTTTACTGCTTGACTGCTCATTTATGTATGAAATGTTTTGGCATTATTTGTTTAGAACTCGCTTCGTCTGTTTGGGGGTGGGGTGGGTGGTGGATGGCTGAGTCGTTAGCCTTTGCACGCTGCATCATAAGGTCTGTCATTGAGTCAACTGGCGTGATTTCGATTCCCCGGTTGTACGTGACAAGTAGTAGGGTCGCCTGTCCAACCTTGTGGGTTTTATCTGGGTCGTCTGGTTTCCTCCCGCTGCTAAAGACCCCTACGCGCAAGCGAATTATTGAAATAGAATTGAACTAACATTGAAATGACCTAGTTTGTGTCAAGTGGATGTTAAACTCCCTCTCTCATCTGTTCAGACTTTAACTACGTTATATTTCATTTTCAAAGTCATTGTAAATGGATTATTTTATAAATTTTTGTGATTTTTACACAGAATAAATTTCATTTTCAGATGATTCCGTGATTTTACATGAATCCATTTGACAATGTGAATTCCGCATTTTCTGTGGCTTTTCCACGATCGCAGAAAATCATCATCCCTACTACAGGCTAGTGAGCCAGCTTCTTACCCACTTAGCCACTGTGGCTCCCAATTTTGATATGATTGAATTGTCAATTGGAATTAAGATCAAAGTAGGCGTATACACTGTTACACAGGCATATATTCCCAAATGTAACCTCACAAATAAACAGCATTACAAATAAACCACATTTCACCCATTTTCTTTAGTTATTTACTGTTGATATATTGTTTAATGTAGACAAATGTTCAAGTAAATTCACCATGTACTGGTGTTATTGAAGAATTATTGGTAGCAGACGGGGAAACTGTATCACCTGGTGCACCAATATTTAAAATAAAACCTGGAAGTAAGTACAGACATTAAACACTTCGATGTCAGTTGATTATTACACATGGCTATTAACTTCATTCTTGTACGCCCACATTTTCATGTGGAGGTATATTGTCGTCGCCTCTGTCCATCCATAATTGTTTGTGGACACCCTACAGGTCACAATTCTTATTAGGGTTTCACACTGCGTAGCTTGTGTGAAACACTATTGTTTTTGTTAAGTTTATTCTTATTATTATTATTTTTTATTTTTTTCCAATTTGACTGTATCTCAGAAACTACATGTCGGATCGATATGATTTCTTTGGTTTTATTGGGAAAGTGGGTTTGACTTAGAGATTAAAGTTATTTTGGGCATTCTGTTACAATTCGAAATGTCCGAAATCACCGAAGTTGTCGTTTTTTTTAAAAAATGCCGTAGTATTAACAATAATCATTGAATTTTAACATATGATGCATTTTGACATAGCCGGAGACAAGGCACATAGCTGTGCAACTTTTGATTTTTGATTGTCGACGAATCTTCGTAGATATTAAGCGCCAAATTTCGAAAATTTGAAATTTTACAAAAAACTTTTTTATTTATGAATATTTTTATATGGCATTTTACCCAGGGTTGAAGAATTATCCGATTTGACTAAAAATGTCAACATTTTTTGTGTCCGTAATTTTCCTTGGCTGCCATTGGCTAATTCATTTTTTCAATCCTAGATTAATTATTTATTATTCGATTTGTACAAAAGAAAGTTCATATGCTGCGTGGTCCAAAATGTCATTTTTTTTGTTACCGGTAAAGATTCCTGTCAGCACCAGAAGTGAGGTAAAATCAGCAAAAAGTACAATTTTGACAGTTCTGTACAACTTTTTGAAAACAAATATCATTTTTTTCAAATCTGATTTAACTGAAAGGGTACGCCCTGTAAAGGCGCACAAAACATCGGGATCAGTTTTTTTTAATTTCGATTTCGTTTTCAGGCCGTTTAGATTAAAAGGCGAAAAAAGGTGTAAAAATAAGCTATTTACAACTCATCCACAGTCTTCATATTTCAAAATATTTCATCGTAACTTTCATAACCTCTTAGCAATAACCCATACAAAGAGAATGTATGTCAAAATTAGTTTGTAATATCAGCAGTTGCCGAGAAATAGGCAATTTTTCATGAGTCACATTTCGCGTTATTTTGCCTTTACAAGAATCAATTAGTATTCAATTTTCAATTTTCTTTCACTATTTGATGCCTAATGACACATTTGACTAGGTTAAACCATTTTAACACCTTTACTATCACCGGAAGTGGCGTCATTTGGGCAAAAACTGGATTTTTAGCCTTCAAAACCGATATTTTTTTCAAATGAGTCGTATATGTTATTTGTTGAAAAGTATGATATTTAATTTCAATCAAGAAATTGAATGAACCCATACGACCATACAGATACCACAGAATTTTAACATATGATGCATTTTGACATAGCCGGAGACAAGGCACATAGCTGTGCAATTTTTGATTGTCGACGAATCTTCGTTATATCCATGAGACTAAAACACCATTTTGTTATTAACAATCTTGACAAACAATTTCAATCAGCATATAAGAAGGGTCACAGCACTGAAACAGCACTGCTGAGAGTATATAACGATATTGTTACTAACATAGATAATAAACAGTCTGTCGTATTAGTGTTACTAGACTTAAGTGCCGCCTTTGATACTATTGATCATGATATTCTATTAAACCGGTTACAAACACGTTTTGGCGTCGATGAACTATGTCTAAAATGGATACGCTCTTATCTAACTGACAGGTCACAGTATGTAGTCATTGAGAAAGCAACATCGTCTCCCAAAACCCTACGCTTTGGAGTTCCGCAGGGGTCGGTTCTTGGTCCCCTTTTATTCACTGCCTACACAACACCAATTGGCGATATCATCCGAAAACATGGAATTAACTTTCATCTTCATGCTGACGACTCACAACTGTATCTTGCTTTGAAACCACCGAGTGACTCCACCGAAATCTGTAAACTTGAGGCTTGTATAGATGACATAAAAAATTGGATGAATCTTAATTTCCTAAAATTAAATGATGATAAGACAGAGGTCATCTTAATCAGCAGAAAATCTCTTTCTCAATCCGTTAAAATCGGTGATTCAACAATAACATCCTCTCAATCAGTTAAAAATCTTGGAGTTGACTTTGATCACGATCTTAAAATGAAAAGTCACATCTCTACTACCTGCAAATCATTAAATCTTCATCTTTACAACATTGGTAAACTTCGACCATTTATAACGTCAAATATCGCTAAAATGTTAACTAACGCTTTCGTTCTCTCCAAACTAGATTACTGCAATTCGCTTCTATACCAATTACCAGCATCAGATATAAACAGACTCCAGAAAATTCAGAACAAAGCTGCACGTATCGTTTCTCTAACTAAACAATCTGAACACATTACTCCAGTACTCCAAAATCTTCATTGGCTACCAGTTTATCAACAAATTAATTTTAAGATCGGTCTTTTAACTTTTAATTGTCTAAATAATAACTGTTCCCCACAATATCTTAATGAACTTTTAACCCTGTATAAACCAAGCAGGAACCTACGCTCTGCTGATAAAAACTTACTTCATGTTCCTACAGTAAAAACTAAAACTGGTGAACGGGCTTTTGTTTACGCCTCTGCTAACGTGTGGAATGAATTACCTAGACATGTAAAAGACTCTACTAACGTTGCTGTTTTTAAAAAAAATCTTAAAACCAAACTTTTTAAACATGCTTTTAAACTATGAACATGTCGACATTTTAATGTTTTAGAACTATTTGTTTTATATTATATGTAATATTTTAATTGTGAAAAGCGCCGCGGAGCAGCTGTTAGCTGGAGCATTCAGCGCTATACAAAATGATTATTATTATTATATTAAGCGCCAAATTTCGAAAATTTGAAATTTTACAAAAAACTTTTTTATTTATGAATATTTTTATATGGCATTTTACCCAGGGTTGAAGAATTATCCGATTTGACTAAAAATGTCAACATTTTTTGTGTCCGTAATTTTCCTCGGCTGCCATTGGCTAATTCATTTTTTCAATCCTAGATTAATTATTTATTATTCGATTTGTACAAAAGAAAGTTCATATGCTGCGTGGTCCAAAATGTCATTTTTTTTGTTACCGGTAAAGATTCCTGTCGGCACCAGAAGTGATGTAAAATCAGCAAAAAGTACAATTTTGACAGTTCGGTACAACTTTTTGAAAACAAATATCATTTTTTTCAAATCTGATTTAACTGAAAGGGTACGCCCTGTAAAGGCGCACAAAACATCGGGATCAGTTTTTTTTAATTTCGATTTCGTTTTCAGGCCGTTTAGATTAAAATTGAAAAAAGGTGTAAAAATAAGCTATTTACAACCCATCCACAGTCTTCATATTTCAAAATATTTCATCGTAACTTTCATAACCTCTTAGCAATAACCCATACAAAGAGAATGTATGTCAAAATTAGTTTGTAATATCAGCAGTTGCCGAGAAATAGGCAATTTTTCATGAGTCACATTTCGCGTTATTTTGCCATTACAAGAATCAATTAGTATTCAATTTTCAATTTTCTTTCACTATTTGATGCCTAATGACACATTTGACTAGGTTAAACCATTTTAACACCTTTACTGTCACCGGAAGTGGCTTCATTTGGGCAAAAACTGGATTTTTAGCCTTCAAAACCGATATTTTTTTCAAATGAGTCGTATATGTTATTTGTTGAAAAGTATGATATTTAATTTCAATCAAGAAATTGAATGAACCCATACGACCATACAGATACCACAGAATTTTAACATATGATGCATTTTGACATAGCCGGAGACAAGGCACATAGCTGTGCAACTTTCGATTTTTGATTGTCGACGAATCTTCGTAGATATTAAGCGCCAAATTTCGAAAATTTGAAATTTTACAAAAAACTTTTTTATTTATGAATATTTTTATATGGCATTTTACCCAGGGTTGAAGAATTATCCGATTTGACTAAAAATGTCAACATTTTTTGTGTCCGTAATTTTCCTTGGCTGCCATTGGCTAATTCATTTTTTCAATCCTAGATTAATTATTTATTATTCAATTTGTACAAAAGAAAGTTCATATGCTGCATGGTCCAAAATGTCATTTTTTTTGTTACCGGTAAAGATTCCTGTCGGCACCAGAAGTGAGGTAAAATCAGCAAAAAGTACAATTTTGACAGTTCGGTACAACTTTTTGAAAACAAATATCATTTTTTTCAAATCTGATTTAACTGAAAGGGTACGCCCTGTAAAGGCGCACAAAACATCGGGATCAGTTTTTTTTAATTTCGATTTCGTTTTCAGGCTGTTTAGATTAAAAGGCGAAAAAAGGTGTAAAAATAAGCTATTTACAACCCATCCACAGTCTTCATATTTCAAAATATTTCATCGTAACTTTCATAACCTCTTAGCAATAACCCATACAATGAGAATGTATGTCAAAATTAGTTTGTAATATCAGCAGTTGCCGAGAAATAGGCAATTTTTCATGAGTCACATTTCGCGTTATTTTGCCTTTACAAGAATCAATTATTATTCAATTTTCAATTTTCTTTCACTATTTTCACATTTTTTTACCATGTGATGCCGTGTGAAACCCGTCATTACTGCTTCGCAGTTCTAGTCTGATTTTGATATTGGCATGTGTCGGATCGAAACTTCATGGATTATGGCCCCTGACTGTACGAAAAATCACGTTTTTAGCTTGTGGACACTCTAGAGGTCACAATTTTCATCTGATTTTGATGAAACTTGAAATGCATGTTTATAACCCAAAGATCTTATAAAAATAACGGTTTTAGCTTGTGGTCCCTCTAGAGGTCACAATTATTATCCGATTTAAAAAAACGTTTGAATATATCACCATTACACCTTAATGATGGTTGAGTTCAAGTTTTGTGAAAATCAGACCAAAACTGCCGGACAAAATGGCTGCCCCTCCTTAGTGCTGATATCAAGTATCAATGCATCACCAAAACTGCCGGACAAATTGGCTGCCCCTCGTTAGTTCTGATATCAAGTATTAATGCAGTGTTTAAGGCCATGAGACGAAGAAGCAATTTCCGATAATTACTACCAGAGTTATGGCCCTTGATCACTTCAAAAAATCTTGTGGACGCTCTAGAGGCTAAAGTTAATATCCTATTGACGTTAAATTTATATACAGTGTTTAAGGCCATGAGACGAAGAAACCTAATGATTTTCAGCGATTTCCGATAATTACTGCCAAAGTTATGACCCTTGATCACTTCAATAAATCTTGTGGATGCTCTAGAGGCTGAAGTTAATATCCGATTGACTTTAAATTTATACACAATGTTTGAGGTCATGAGACGAAGAATCTTATTGTTTTTCAACGATTTCCGATTTTTACTGCCAAAGTTATGGTCCTTGATCACTTTGAAAAATCTTGTGACGCTCTAGAGGCTAAAGTTATCATCTGATTGACTTCAGATAGATACACAGAGTTTAAGATCTTGAGACGAACAAGTATATTGATTTTCAATGTATTTTTATGACTTGAACAGCTAAATCCATGATACTAAGAGTTTTGTATACTAAACGTTAGCATGGGGCAGAACTTTATAAAAACCAAACAAATTCTAATGGTTTTCTGATAATTAATTCATGAGTTGTTACACTTAATCAGATTTTAGTGTATTATAAATGTTTCATACGATTTGAAGAATGGCTAACGAATGTCAATTGAAGTGAATCGGACTATATTAAAGTGCACATAAGATGGGTCTGGAAATTTTGGGATACGTGTAGCCAATGGTTACTATATCAACTTTACGGCAAATTCACGTCAATCTGGTTGAAATTAATTCAGTTATCTTCACTCAAGTAGAACTTCCGTAAAAACGACTTTGCCAATTATCAAAAACACTCTTAATCCCCTCAAACGCCAGTGACGTCACAGTGACTGAATGCATATTCGGAATGTTTATTCCTTAATTACCTATATACAGCCGGCGTGTGTATTCTTTAACGCCTGAAGGATTCCTTAATCCCCCTAATTAAATAAAACAACTGACTACCGAATAATTTGTTTTGTAATTCATTTTAATTTAAGATCCAATTTAGAGTGCCTACAACTTTTAAACTTTGAAGTCTTGAACTCTTAATTAATTTTTTACAATATGGAACTTATTGGACGAACAATTTTAATATGTAAATAATATACGGGTCCAGCTATGTGGTTTTTACTGCGAGCACTTCGCTTTTCCACATAAAGTGTAGTGTCGTTAATATCTGTCATTAATTAATCAATCCGACTATATAAGTTATACAGGCATGAGTCATAAATTAATTTACACGTTGGTTTTAGCAGTGAGTGTTAGTGGGATTAAGAATGTTAATTAGGTAATTATCGTTTTTTTACGCCGGCCAGATCAAAGACATCACTCTCAGTGGAACGTGTGCGTAATACCTGAACTGAACTGAATACCTCACGAACGAACTAATGGTAGAATCATACACACACACATTAATTGTATAAATTAATTAAGTTTTACTATTAAGTTGTTTACAATTACTATATACCCAATAATTATTGCTCACCGGTGTTTTTGTAATCAAGTAGCCTCATATTATTTGTTGATTGGCGTTTAAACAACATTTAATTGATGGATGGATTAACGTTTTTGATACGATTAGGTTATAATGTCTAACATCGGTTATCTTCTTTATAATTAAAGTATTTTACCCTTGCATTGACAGTTTAATCACTCACCAAACGGCACCAGGAACTCCACAAATGATCCCGTGCAATTTTCGCGGCAAAGTTTAACCTCATTTACTACACCCGTAGTACATGGAACGGTACATGATAATAAGATACCAAGCGTTGATTGGCAGAGAAATGAGTGCGATCTATTGTACATGTTATGCATAGTCATCGGAATATTCCATATTCACTGTAATTGTCCTTTATGTATAGAAATGGTTATTATTATTATATATAGCTAATAATGAATATATCGACAAATGACTGGCACCATTGTTAAGTTTTGGATATCAAGTATTACGGGGTTATCCAAATTACCGGTAAATGCGCTAATTTCTTGAGTCATCTTCATTTGACACGTGGCCTATTTAAACAAAGGCAGCTTAAATTGATCTACGGCATTTTAAATTCATTCTAAAATATTCCAATCACAAATGTCTAATCTATACCAATGAAAGACGATAATTCGGTGATTATGATTAGGCCAGTCACGTGGTAATTGGACCGTCAATAAACGCTTGTCCAGTTGCCGTGTGTATTGATAGTGCTATATTGTACAGACAGTGAGATATTGTATAGATAATGTATATCCTATGTGTAGTGCCTGTGACGTCACCAGCCAATCAACCGGATTAAGGTCGTAATTGAAAAATCGAAAAGCGTTTTGGCGTGTCGGATACTTAAACGTTAACAGCGGACTTAATATAGTAACCATGGGCTTTACATACATGCAATTTAGATTTTTGATCTTACGTGGTCTTTAATGTCATAATAAATAACAGAAGAATATTGTGGAAATTTCTATAATAATAGGCCTAATGATAATGTTAGGGAAATTCATGTTTCTATCAGAAATACTAATGTAATTTTTGATTAACAAAATGGCTGCAAAAAATTCCTGATGCATCGATGCGAGAATTGATATTTGCGTCTGATGCATCGATGCGTAAAATTTTACTTGATATTAGCACTACCCCTCGTACGCTAATAGAGGTCACAATTTTAATCAGATTTTGATGAAACTTGAAATACATGTTTATAACCCAAAGATCTTGGTGCCTTTCGATATTCGTGCATATTGGATCGTAACTTCCTGAATTATGGCCCTTGATTGTATGAAAAATCGCATTTTAAGCTTGTGGTCCCTCTAGAAGTAACAATTTTTATCTTTAAAAAAACGTTTGAATGTATCACCGTTACACCCTAATAATAGTTGAGTTCGTATTTCGTGAAAATCGGATCAAAACTGCCGGACAAAATGGCTGCCCTGTAAGCAAATAGTGTATACATCTGGTATATCAAGGTTTTGGATCCTTTAGAGGTCACAATTTTGATCCGATTTTGATGAAACTTGAAATGCATATTTATAACCTAAAGATCTTGGTTGCTTTCTATATTCGCGCACATCGGATAATAAATTCCGGAATTATGTCCCCTGATTGTACGAAAAATCGCGTTTTAGCTTGTGATCCCTCTAGAAGTCGCAATTATTATCTGAATTAAAAAAACTGTTTTAATATATCACCATTACTCTGTAATGTTGGTTGAGTTCGAATTTTGTGAAAATCAGACTTAACTGCCAGACAAAATGGCCGCCACTCTACTCAAATTGAAATAAAACTTCCCAACAAAATGGCCGCTGTTTGTACGCAAATTGTGTAAAAGTATGTAATACAAAATTGTGGATCCTCTAGAAGTCACAATTTTTATCCAATTTTGATTCAACTTGAAATGTATGTAATACATGTATGTTCATAACCCAAACATCTCGGTTCCTTTCGATATTTACGCATATCGGACCATATCTTCCTGGATTATGGCCCCTGATTGTACAAAAAATCACATTATTTTTTTAGCTCGTTCTCTGGCCATCTCTTGCAAAATGTGGGCATATCTTGTATGGCAACCGCTCGTTAACTTGTTTACACCAATAAGAATTTCACGATGCAGTCTCAGGGCTGCACAAACAAAACCCTTACCATATGGGATTAATGATCCTATTATAAATATTACAGAAGCCAGTGATGCCCCAGCCAAGAAAGCAGATGCCCCAGTTCCACCTGCAAAGACCGAAGCAGCCGCAGCAGCTGCCGCACCTTCCCCCTCATCAGAAGGTCCAATCCCCTCGACGCCACCACCAGTACCTCCACTTCCAACAAAACCAACTAGTTTTAAACCTACATCATCCGTGAAGGTGAAATCAGCCCCTAGCCCAACACCATCAGTAAGTGGAGGTAGAGGAGAACAGAGAGTAAGTGATATTAACTCTTAATATCTAACATTCAAATTTTACCAGTTTATAGAAAACACTTTAAAATTAAACTATAAAGCCAAATCATTCACAGATGGTGGTGTGAAGTCAATATAAACAAATGTAAACTTTAAATGGCCATAACCTGAAATATAATTCATTGATTTGAATAATGTTTTGACCAAATTGTGTTTCGATATACAATAAATTTTGATTGTATAAATTGTATATGATCTTAAACCGTAGATTTAACATTTTTCTGGTATAATGGGGCTTTATTATTTAAAGTACAGGTAAGCTGTACAATAAATCTATCAGTGAACATGTCATAATATGTATTATGAATGTACCTGAAGGAACATATTGTTTATTTGGTCTGTATTGATTCAAGTGACTAAGAGATCTTTGTCTTTATAGTGTTACATTTATGTAGTGATATTTCTTACAACATACAACAGATGGTAGAAAGGAAACCAAACGAATTTATCATCAGTTTATGATTGATATTAAAAGTTATTTACATAGAAATATATTGATATTTTGGTAATATTTTGAAATATTTGACTAGGTGAAAATGAACAGAATGAGACAAAGAATAGCTCAAAGATTAAAGGAAGCCCAGAATACATGTGCTATGTTAACTACCTTTAATGAAATAGATATGAGGTAAGTATTAAATAAAGCAGCAAAACTCCTAACTTTGTAGCCTAAAACACCATCCACTGTGTAAGTTGTCACCCACCTGTCTAAACTTGATGGTTTTCTCTTGATACTCAACTTTCTTCCCACTTCTGAAGTCTAATTCCCCTGCATTCAGTGAATTATTGAAATTAAACATTGACCACATTTTATCAAAAATGGCATAGCTATGGTCTCTCTCTCCCACTCTCTCTCCCTCTCTCTCGGACTCTGATCGTAGTAATTTCTCTGAGAATTTTTCCTGTACTACTGCCTGCAGTATATTTGACAATGTTATCGGGTTCAGATTAAGACCCATAGATGCCCTAGGCACTTTAAAGAATTTGGTGCCCCCATATATAAACCACAAAATACATTTGCATTTGTCAAAATCAGGTTTATACATGTCAATATTAACTGAGTCAAAGCCGGTAACAGTAAGAAAAGATAAAAACAATGAAAAGCTAATTAAAAGTTCTTATTTAATTTTTGAATTAAATATTTTAAATTTGGCATCTAACATGCAGAAATTATGTGGTCCCCCCTGTCCTATGATGCCCTAAGCATGTGCTTAGTTTGCTTAATGGTTAATCCCGCCCTGAGTGTTATTGTCAGTTTATAGTCTTGATTGCTTTATTTATTAATGCCATTGAGTGCATGTTGAATTCACTTTCTAATTGTAATGTGTTCAGTTAACCATGTCCTAGACACTTAAAAACATTCTTTATATCTATCTTAGTGAATATAAATCAAATTCTGTTTTATTAGACCTTGTTTATTATTCTATTGAGAGTTATCTAGACTGTTTTCTGATTTCTTGATAGTTTTAAATTATAAATAATCAAGTTATGTGTAAAAATATTTGGTACATAAAAGGGATTTATTGATTAGCTAAGTGAAGAGCAATGTGCAGTTATAAAAACTGGGTAATAATAAGATAAGTATAATAATTATGGAGATATCATGTTTATATACATATGTTTTGGAGTTGTCAACAATAAGATAAGGTGTAGTAAACACTAAAAACCATGTTCAATAATTGATAAACGAAACAATAAGTAGAAAATAAAACCTACTTGCTTATCTAATATATGTATGCCAGTTATTGTTGAAGAATTTAATTTTCTTTCTCAATTGTGTATTCAGCTTTATGTTAATATCATGTAGCAGATGTGTTCTAATATCTCTCTATTAATTTTACTTATAAAATACTGTATACATTAATATAGTTATTGGCAATGAGGAATAAATGAATTACATATCTAGAACATTTTAATAGTCGAAGCAGTGAAATTGCTGTTCAAAAACATAGACAAGAAAATTAGTAGAGACAAAAGGTATATTTTGGTCAACTAGACCTGTGATGCAGCTATGGCAGTTTTATTACCTATGACCTTTATACGATATAACTTCCCATATCCATGAAACTTGTCAACATATTTCAAATGCATTTTAATTTGTTTTTGGACCTTTTAAGTCAAAATGGTGTGAAATCGAAAGTAAAATTTAAAAAGTGAACTAATGTTTTGTAGGTACATCCATCTAGATACAGTAGATTTATCTGAAAAGGCATTACGAGCTTGTCAAAAATGTGACAGAGCTTTCGAAATAGATTTAATCTCAAAGTCACAACTGCGTCTTACCCAATAATATCAAAGAGTTTGGAATGATCTGAGAAAACAAGCAAACTTGATAATAGGAATAATAATCTGAAAAAAAAAAGTGATCTGGGACTTCACCTTTAAAGCCTGTTACGAGTTTATGGAGCTGCAATATCCCATTTGATAAAATAATCACCTCGCAATACAAATATATCATATTTTCATACTTTTATCTGATAATTTATAATAATTCATGGCATTTAATTTTAAACCATCTTTATAATTTCTTACAGCAATGTTATGGAAATGAGAGCCAATTACAAAGAAGCGTTCCTTAAAAAGACAGGTCTAAAATTAGGATTTATGTCCGCTTTCGTTAAGGCTACAGCCTATGCTTTACAGGATCAACCAGTTGTTAATGCAGTTATAGATGATTTAGAAATAATATATAGAGATTATATAGATATTAGTGTAGCTGTATCAACACCAAAGGTATTGAAAGAAAAATTCTAAATATACTATTATGCTCAATTGTGTGACTAACATTACTTTAATATAAAGATGTTTCTTTAAAGTGATCGGAACGTACATAAACTTGGTGTGAAATGTAACTGATCAATATAAAGTTGTAACTATATATTTGTGTATAGCATGTTGTAATATTGATCATCAATATATGTATATAAATATATTTATTTTTAAACAGGGTCTTGTAGTGCCTGTTATAAGAAATGTAGAAACAATGAACTACGCTAAAATAGAAAAAACTATAGCCGAACTAGGAGACAAGGTAATATAAATTAATATAATAATAATTTACATGTGTATGCCAGTGTATTATAACAAGGTAATGATTAACAGTAAAATATCTAATAGTCTCTAAGATTGAAAATGTCTTCAACACAGAATTAACTAGTTTTTCATCACAAGAATATATCTGATCTCTCCTTTAAATGTTCAAGTATTTCTCAGAATGTAATTATTTTGTTATATATAGGCTAGAGATGGTTCGTTAGCTATAGAGGATATGGATGGTGGTACATTTACTATAAGTAATGGTGGAGTATTTGGATCACTGTTTGGTACTCCTATAATTAATCCCCCACAATCAGCTATATTAGGAATGCATGCTATAGTTGATAGACCTGTAGTGGTTAAAGGAAAGGTAAGAATAGGAAATATTTTATATAATTTGAAATGGGTGAGAAAAGTAGGTCTATGCATTCAATGGATGTGCAAAATCTAAGTCCCAATGCAGTGAACTATATATTTAACAATTCCTAGGCTGTTTGTTGATGATTTGGAAAAATCCTTACACTTATCTTTTGTTAAGACATTTAACTTATTTAATTTTATTTTAATACATTTGTATTTAAAATGTAAAAAAAAAGCATTAAAGGAATTCTCTAGTAAATTTGGGAAGAATTGTACCTTCCTTTGATATCTCATACTCTGATTGACTTAATTGACCGTTATCTGCTTTATACTAGCTGTCGAGCTGGCACAAACAAAATAGTTTTGAAGTCAAACACACTATTCACGATTATCAGATGTTGAGGAAATAAATTATTGTGGATAAGTATATTTTTGAATATCGCCTTTGACATAATTTTTACTCATATAACCCATACTCACATATACACAATAACAGTTTCTATGTAATTATTATTTCAGGTTGAAATTCGCCCTATGATGTTTGTGGCCTTAACTTATGATCATAGATTAATAGATGGACGAGAGGCTGTTACTTTCCTTCGTAAAATAAAGACATCTGTAGAAGATCCAAGAACTATTTTACTAGACTTATAATTTTTAGGAAATTAAAAGATTTTGTATAATTAAGTAGACTATAAGAGACAAATGATTTGAGTGTTACAATTCAAGGGATAAGATATCAAGAGTAAATTATCACCAAGGAATAAAACCCTTTTCATTCTTGAATCTCATTCAGTTTTATTCACAGATTTTACACATGCATTTAGATACAATCAATAAATATCTGACATAGTCTAATATAGTCGGTCATCGGAACATGTTAAGATTTATCTCTACTTACCTTTGGTATTTTCGAATTTGGAAGAGTTTAGGGGGTTAGTTTAGGAATTTGCCTCATACATGTATCTTATAAGATCAGCAATATATCTGGATGAGATTGTACCTGGAAAGTTGTTTTAAAGATGTAGAAAAGTTTATAACAATTAGAAATATATATATAGAGATGTAATTAAACAAATGTATGCAAGAAGTAAAAAAACAACTATACTGTAAATTTCTGATCTGTTTGTGTTTTCTACATATGTTTTCCAGTTTATAAATTGGTGAGTTTTTATTTATGAGTACATACCTACTGCTGTATAAAGATCCAGTCAATAAAACCCTAGTTTAACTCAGCATGAATGTTGCCTATTTATACCACACTGTAAAAGTTAAAGTTTATTTTCGAATAAATATTTTATTTATTATTTATATTGAAAATCAATGTGAAAATTTAAATATTAAACCAATTATTGTAGATTTTTTTCTGGAAATGTGTAATATTTATTACATAAAAAAAAAGTCATACCATGGCAAACACAAACACTGTATTACAAAAATAATAGATAGATTTTAAAACAACATATTGAAAATAAATCTGTAAAATAAATTTTAGACAGATTTAGTGTAAATGAACATATTTATTCGTAAGTATATATAGTACAGTTTTTGTCCTTCAGAATAAAACAAATTTTTGACAAGAAGAACTCATTGAATATCATATTGTACAAATATAATAATGTATTGTTTCTGTTCAATTATTTATGGTTGAAAAAATTGAGTATCATTGAAATAAAAAAAAAGAAGCTCATTATATGGGATTTTTGCATAATTTCTTTGAAACTGATCTAACTGCAATGTACACAATATTAGTATATAATACATTGTTAGAAAACTATAGCAAAAATGTTTTATTTACACTCGACTTTATCGATGGTTGCTTGCTTAAATATTAATGGGAGACCTCAAGTAATGGCTGTAAGTTGGGAGTTATTTTACCATGGTATGTTTAATATAAGGAAAGAAGTAAGAATTATTAAAAGAAACTTAAACATACATTATGTAAGAGCTAAATTTACCTATTGCAGGTCTTTCTTTAGTTCTGAAATATTATATAAACTATTAATTAGACATTGATGAACAAAACAAGACTATAATCAACTCTTGATGGCATCGGATACTTGAGATGTTTTAACTAGATTAAAATGGTTTGCCATATAAAAATTTAATTTTAAAATGGGAAAGCGAGGCTAAGACTCGAATATACCAGTGCCATGGTTACCACAATTCTCACATCTTGTCAAAACTACAAATAGTAATAACTTAGCTCAGAATGAAGGAATTTGAATGAAATTTTCAACATTTTCATTTTACATTATCTATTTTTCAGCTATTATAGCAAGAATGGTCAGCTCTTTATCTAAATCTTACATAATGTCTCTTTAATTTACTACTATGCGTGCATGTGTCTCTTCAGACATAAAAATACAGTTGCCATTGTGTTGTGTTATTTTCATTAAAGCAAAGAGCCATGAGGAACATTTATTTTATTGCTAATGCAATTGTTCGGATGTTGAATTTGACCTTTGTTAAGAGGGGATTGGAATTATTGCTCTGTAACAAAGTGCTTATGTCTTGGAATTTTAGCCATTATAATTGACACAATGGAGGCTCTTTGTTACATATATTTTGTGGAGATTGTATTTAAATTGGTCTACGGGTATTGAAATTCGTCCACCTGCTCGTGCGGCGACATGGCTAAAAGGTATAAAAGAGGCACGCGAATGTTTCACCCTAAGGGGCCTGACTTGTTGATTTCTTTACACCTGTCACTTGATGACATTACGTCACGGCACGAGACTCCCATCCCAATCTCTTATATAGAAGGTGGTGATTTTTTTTCTTTCGGTTGGTTAGTCTACACACTAATTCCCTGTTATATCGTCTTTTGTACAATTAGAAAATTGAATGTTAGCCATAGAAAAACACGTAATTCTACACGACCAACTGTGTAATGGTAGAAAAGAGAGGTGATTTGTTGCCCAAAGGTGTTTAAATTTGTTAGCATTGTTTTTCTGTATTGTACTAAACATGCCGTGAGTTCTACTCGTTTGTTCAACTGTCGTCTGTATAAATATAAGAACTCGACTTTGTTTAACTTTTCAAGAAATTCAATTCTAACATTAATATCTTATCTTCGTAGGTGTAGAATTTTTTTTCTACATGTATTTGTAACATACGCCGGACTCGGCCATCTTGTAAAGCTGACCAAGCTGTGCATGTTGTGAGTCTTAATTCGTTTATTTGGCTCTATATTTTCATAAACGTGCGGCGTGTTGAAAGTTAATTTTCAGACTCTTTTGAAATTTGAGACATAATACGAGATCTAAAAATATCTTCTGTATCTGTTAATAAAGTCGAGTTGCCACGCGCTCTGATACAAATGGTTATTTAAACTGCCAGTTGGATGCCACTTATTATATTTTTCAAATATTACGTATTGTTCCACAAAACCCTTTTTTATGAATGTTATATTCTGTTAAATTCTTTTTTCTTTTTTTTAAACACCCAATAAACAAAACAGCTTGCGTTTCGTTTGAACTGGTGAGTTTTACAGTTTTAATCTTAAACTTTGTTCCAATGAAAAAAGTTAAAATCCTTACAGGTGTAGTAGTTAGGACCTTCACATAACTCTTAATAATTGTCCATGTCAGTGACGTGCTTGGCCAGGCAGTAGTGGATCTAGAAGCTGTGAATTGTGGCGGGGGGGGGGGTGCAATCTAGGGCGCCATTCACAATATCCCACCCCTCGATGAATGTCAACAAAAAAACTAATACAATGTTTGTTCCAAAGCATACTTCGTATTGTCTATGTAGTTAGTTGTTCGCCGATCGCTATCTCGCCAGAAAGCAGTTTTATTCTTTTTGAAATAAAGTTCATGTCGTATTATGATTGTTATTAGGGTTTCGCACTGTTTTGTTTTTGTTCGGATTAGTAGGGTTTCACACTACGTAGCTTATGTGAAACATTATTGATTTTTTTTCTTTTTCCATTTTGATTAGATCTCGGCAACTATTTGTCGCATCATTACGATGTCTTCGGTTTTCGTGGGGAAGTGGGTGTGACTTAGAGAATAAAGCTATTTTGAACGTTCTGCAACAATGCGAAATATCCGAAATCTCCAAAGTTGTCGTTTTTAACAATATTGCCGTAATTTTAACAATACGTCTGATTTTAACTTTCGATACATTTTGGCATAGTCAGAGACAGAACACACGGCTGCGCTACTTGATATGTTTGATTTTGGATACATCTTCGTAGATATAAGGCGTCAAAATTAGAAAATTAGATTTCTACAAAAAAAACAAAAACAAAAAAAATTATTTATGCATATTTTTGTATGGCATTTTACACAGGATTTAAGAGTCACCTGACTTGAGCAAAATTGTGAAAAAAAAATTGTCTCCGTAATATTTGCGTTAGCCGCCATTGGCTAATTCAGTTTTTCGGTCCTATATTAATTATTTATTGTTCGATTTGCCAAAAATTACAATTTTGACGGTTCGGTACCTCTTTTCGAATGCAAATATTATTATTTTATTTTTTTTAAATCTGGTAAAAGTGAAAAGGTATGCCATGTAAGGCGCAAAAAAGTCGGATCAGTTTTTTATACGCTCACATTGAAACGTGGTCATATATTGTCGCCCCGTCCGTCCGGTGTTCACAAGCAATTGTGGACGCTCTAGTTACTAAAGTTAATATCCGATTGACTTTAAATATATACATAGTGTTTAAAGTCACGAGACGAAGAAGCCTATTGATTTTCAATGATTTCTGCCAGGGTTATGGCACTTGATCACTATGAAAATTCTTGTGGATGCTCTAGAGGCTAAAGTTAATATCCGATTGACTTGAAATTTATACACAGTGTTTAAGGTCACGAGAAGAAGAATCCTATTGATTTTCAACGATTTCCGCTAATTACTGCCAAAGGTATGGCTCTTGATCACTTTGAAAAATTTTCTGGAAGCTTTATGACCATAGTTATTATCTGATTGATTTTATATTTATACACGGTGTTTAAGCCTGTATATAATCGTTTCGATTGACTTTGGCTTTATACACGAAGTTTAAGGTCTTGAAACGAACGAATGTTGACTCAATGACCGGCTTTATGATACAGCACGCACGTGCTAACCAATCGGCCATCCAACCCCCCGCAAAATGATTAGGAACCAGTGATAAATATACTCATGAGTGTAAATAACATTTTGGTTAATGCATTCGATGCTTTTCCAAGGACCAATGTAATATTGGTGGAGAGGTTGAGTGTTATTGCGTTTGAAATTCTAACACTACCATCAGTCCGTGGATTTTTGTAATGCACAATGCCATCATGACCAACCACGTTTCTTTCATTCGAACCAGAGCCTGATATTGATCTATATGAAGGAAGGTTGCATACGCTGGTGTCACACAAGGGAAATATTAAAATCCGGTTGAAGGAAAATCTGCCGTTCCAAAACATTAATTATTGATTTTCATGGAGTTTAACAAACTGCTCCCGTACAAAATACCCCACTTTACTTATATTTTAGAAATTCTGAGTGTATTTGACATATCTAATTAATTATGCAAGAGCTAAACATGTCTTTCTTTAGGCCTGAAATGTTATCTAAATTATTAATTAGACATTAGTTAACTTATCCAGACCATAATCAACTCTCAATGCCATCGGTAACCTGCGATATTTAGTAGATTTAAATACGTTTTGTGATGGATGATGTAACGTAAAAATGGATAATCGAGACTTTGATTATTATTGTACCAACGGTGTAATGGTGATCGGGGCTAGCCTAAAATTGAATCGCTAATGTCCCGGTTCAGAGTGAAGCAATTTGTCTGAAATTTTCAGCATATTCCGTTTTCATTATCTATTTATTAACTATTATAGCGAGAACTGTCAGCTCTTTATCTAATCTTTCCTAATGCCCCTTTAAATTTAATTACATTTATTTACTTAGTGAATGTATTAATGTAGCTTTCATGTAGTGATTTTGAATGATTATTGCTTTGAAAATTCATGTTCAGCAATCTTAACCGGATTTCAAGAGGATATAAAGCTTGTAATCGTTTTCACCAATGGGCTAGGGGCAAATAAATGGCTAATCAGAGCCTAGTTTGAACGGCTTTTAATTCAAATACAACTTAATCGACCAAAGATCACCAATGACTTCCGTGAAGTATATAATGTTGCAACTAAATATGTTTAACTGTTCTTGTTTCTGTTGAACGCCACTGCTGCCGATAAATATTGAGCAATTATTAAATTTAAAATAGTAATTATTGAGCTGCATGTATCGCCATAAAATCAACAAAAAAATTAAACTATTCAACAGCAATATTATTAATCATGATTATGGTGATGTGATATGATAAGAATGTATAGATTAGAATTGTACAGCATCGACAGGCATAGCAGAAAAGGACAAAGAAACGATGTCTATCGACTTACTCGCATTTCTTGATGTAAATTATTAACACTTCTATATTAATGACGAAATAATAGATACCATTCTATATAGAATACGCTTAAATGGCGATTATTTTGAAAATCTAGTCAAGCACGGCCATGATGGACAAGTGTTTAGACTCCCATTTAATATCTTTACTTTGCACTGTAATCTTACAATCACCTCGTCGTCATTAATGGATTTTGCTTCAATCAAAAGTTCTTTTATAAGAGACAGGTAGTTTCTATTATTTGATATTCTGTTACCTTTAATTTGGTTCCTGCTAGTTAAATAGAAGGGAAACAATACCCAAATCCCCGAGAGGAAACGCGCGAAAATGTCACGACTTGCAAACTGTGGTACTGTCTGTACATTATCAGACATATTTCTCTCACGTGACCAAATATACTCAAGCAAAAGTATAAGCAATGACGGGTCCCAGGGGACGCCTAGATTAATATCAGTCATCTGCATGAAATATTCTTAAGTGGTATTTGGAATAATTGCGAAACGACACTTGTATGATAGCGATTAATAACGAAATAACTTGTGAATTATTTAACAATCTATAAAGTAATGGTTGGATAGAAGAGCTTTCAGGTGGGGGACAATATAAAGACAAACTAATTTATCTAATGACGCTTCATTAAAAATGCCAACAAAACAACTGTAAAGTATATGGAATATCTTCCTATGGGACATAAGTAGTGATATATATACACCCCTTCATGTAAAGCCCAATAGAACCTACTTTATAGACTTATTGATAGCTTCACCTATAATCCAACATACCTAAATCAACATATATATATATATAGATTTAGATAAGTTTACTGACATATTATAATCTAAAAATAAAGGTTATAGTTTCATTCACTTGTGGTATCCTTTCTATAAAACAGTGCTTAATAAAATTTCCTCTTGCTTATATCTGTTTTTACTTCAATTTGTTATTAAATCTTGCAAACTTTTTCTCCCGGATCCATTCACTTGATTTCTTGTTTATTACTTGCAATGTGTAGTACGGTCTTCCTGCACTTACTTTTATATACAACAATATAAGATAAGTGGTTGATCAGTATATTGTTTTGGGTTATATTGTGATCCGGTCATTTCATCAGTAAGTGTTGCAAGAAGCAAACTTTCTACGGATCTATTTTACCTGTGATGTGATTAACGGTTCTTTCATTAGCCATCAACTTATTTGATAGTTTATCGATGATACGACTTTGACAGGAATTAGTTCTTATTAGCATATGTATGTAGCCAAGATTGTTCTATAGTTCATTTCATTCATTCATACAGCCCAATCGCCCATAAACCACCTGTTCTTGTACTCACTCCATTAGGCTAAAGCAATCGATCTTGTTTGTACACGGTCAAGGGTCATTCACAAAGATTCTTTCTGTTAATTAAAATGGTATGATAATAAATTAAATATTATAATTTTAAAGTTGAAATTCTGCAATCAAGTTGATAAAACTATTACTGAAAACTAGATAAGTCAGTGTTGCTCTTCTCCAAGGTTGAAACCCGGATATAGTCGCTGTTCAATTTCGTTATTTCTAGTTACAAATTGCAGCGCATTACGCCATGGGAAAAGTAAGGACTAAATAAATAATGCATCTCCCCACCCGCTGTTCTTATATCATCAATAAAAAGATATACGTCCAAGCCATGTAATATATGACAACTTTAGGAAAAACGTTTCGCAGGTATCTCTGCTTATCTTCATCGAGAGGAATTTTACTGTTCTATATATTATTATTCAAGGATAAACATGATCATGTCAAAACTGTGGTAATTCTTGGGTTTCTCATCTGCGCTGTCATTGGTTCTACCCCTGGTTTTTTTTCCGGGATCATCAGTTTCCAATTAAGCTAGAGTAAAAATAAAAGAAAGAAATATATACCCAGCCAAATTAAAAACTTGACACTCGGGATTTTTGGGACTAGATTTTTAATATTTGGTTTAAGGCAACTATTTTAGTGTTATGTTGTGCACAGATGACCTTGACATCAACAGAAAGCAAGAATGCGTCTCGCCGAAAGTCCTTGACATTGATAACGTTCGTGATGTCACAGAACCCCCCAAAATGAAATTCACAGACTTGGAGAACAATCGGAATAAAGTGTTTAGTAACGGTTGTGGCCTCCTCTAGCGTCTCGTACTGCCACACAACGTCTTCTCATGGATCTCAGAACATTAGTAAACACTACCCGAGGAAGACGTCGCCACTGCTCAGCAAGAGCATGTTGAAGGTCCTGCAACGTCAGTGGTGGATTCACTTGCTGACGAACACGTCGACCCAGTTCGTCCCAGATGTGTTCAATAGGATTAAGGTCGGACCTAAGCGACGGCCAATCCAGGACTTGGACACCGGCATTTCTTTAAAAATTCTGGGTAGCAATTGCTGTATGAGGTCGAGCATTGTCTTGTTGAAACGTTAGTCCAAGCCCATGTCTCTGCATAAACGGAAGAAGAACAGGTTGCAAATTCTGATCCCTGTACTGGACAACATTTAAGTTCCCTTGGACAACAACAAAAGGAGAACGTCCATGTGCACAAAAAGAACCCCAAACCATGACGCTGCCGCCACCAAATCGGTCAACTTCTCTGACGCATACTTGAGCGTAACGTTCACCTCGTCTGCGGTACACTCGGGCCCTGCCATCGGCAAATCTCAAAGATTCGTCACTAAAGACAACCGAATTCCACTGTCTTTGAGTAAATCTTATGTGTCTTGTAGCCCACACAAGTCGGTTACGGCGATGAAGAGGTGTCAATATTATTGGTCCATTATAGGGCCTCTGAGCTCGAAGACCAGCAGACTGCAAGCGATTTCGAACAGTTTGTGCAGTTACCCTTCCACCAAACATCTCTCTACTTGTGGAGGTTGCAGTGACAAATCTGTTTCTAAGATGACGTAATCGTATTGCTTGATCTTCCTGGAGTGACGTCACACGTGGCGCTCCCGCCCTTGTGAAGCACTCTCATTCTAAGATTAATTATTGTCTGGCGTGAACAATTAAAGGCTCTTGCAACAGTGACCACAGACTGACCAGCATATAGCCTACCTATAGCACGTAGACGTTCTACATTTGAAAGGCGCGGCATTTTCTAACAAAGATGAAAATAACAATTTTAATTTGTTTTTCCAGTTCAAGTTACGTGTGCGTGTTCAGTTTAAGCAAACTTGCATCGATTGACCTCACGAGTTTGTGTTTGCACGTGTTTTTCAGGTTTTTCATCTTTATATGCTCAAAAGTCATGTGATCCACGTGACTTTACAATTTTATGAAATTAAAGGCTTCTTAGCCTAGTTGGGTTGAGTTGACTTTAACTCCCCACCCCTTCTTTCCTTCTATATTATTCATCTGCACCAGGACAACAGTTATATTATATAAAATTCTTGTGGGAAATTTTCTAGCGGTATTAAAGACCAGGAGATACGCCCGATCTCACTCAACAAGACACGTTTCCATTTTCTTTACCTCGTAATTAAGATGTTTTTTTAATCTGTTAGCACATTGATCGTTTATTGCGTGTGAAACCATGAAAAGGTTATATCCCAAGACTTCTTAAAATCGTAAATACAACACCTGAATAACAGCATTCGGTGAATTTCCCTATGCTTGTGCAGCTAATGCAAAAGAAGTTCCGGCAACGTATCCGTATTTAAAGGCGATCAATAAAAATAACCCATAAAATATCAATTGCTATTAGGATAGCTGGTCGTCTGTTGACTACAGTAAAGAAAATTATAAACACAACTTTTTTAGTTTTAATAACCATGGTCATATCAATAGAACTAATCCGCCTTTCTAACAAATACAACTACAACAATTTGACATGAAGTAAAAACTCAGCTAGTCCATGTATGCCAAGTGCTTTTGTTATCATTTATGAATATAATGAATAACAAGGGATATAAAACAGAACCCTGTGGCTTGCCTTTATCATACAAATGATATCCACTCTGATACACTTCTATTGTTTGCTTGCAAATTAAACAAAGTGCCAGAATAACCGTTTCAATATGTCAGAACAAAGGATTTTTCAGAGGTCTGAGCTTTCCACTATCTTCTCTACGACTTAATCCAGATATTTGCTATAAAGCCAAATGAAGGTAAAAATAATGGGGCGAATAATTTCTTTGTTTCACACCATGGCAGCGTGCAATGATATTAGAATCATGTCCAGGTGAGAGAGACGGTGATCAGACACGTGATGGGGGTTATCGAAGAAAAATCGATCTGAGATGGCGGTTCTTTGACAGTAAGAATTTTCGGAGGGTTCCTGCATAGACTCCGCTACCCAGCTGCCATCATTCTGGTTCAAGTCAATTAGGCACCATGGGCTTTCTTCTTTTCTTTTGATCACTTAACAGAAGTTTTCTCTAAAATAATAAAGACCATTATCGAACAATTTTTATAGCTTGACATTTTTTTTTCGGAAGGTAATGTCATTAAGGCAGTGGATGAAAAGCGATTAATCGTTCCAGCAACTTGAATAATAGATCACTTTATACAAGACAAAAAGGAAAGTAAACTGTGTAAATAAAGTTTTAATTGTATCGATGATTACTTGTTGATAATTAGTCGAGAAGAACGTGTTTGTTAACCTTTGATTATGTTTATTAATATTAAGAAGGGTTATAATTAAAGGATTGTATATTAATCATGACGTTGTTAGCAAGTGAGGTACACGCTAAATAAAAGTGATTACGTAAAAACGAGTGTAACAAGGCGTTTACCGCCTGTTGATAAGTCCACCCTACTCGGTGACCAGCTGTCTCCGCCATTTTTCTTGATTAATTCCATCAGATTACAAGTTCATTAAGCCTAATAATATATTGATTTCCGCTAAGAATTAACACTGTATATACCACAGTTATAATGACGACATTATGGTTACCTGTATATTGTTAATCTTATCCCCCTAAGACTTGCTGGTTAATATTTTATTATTTATAAACAACGGTGTTATTGGCGATAAAGAACTTATAATAAGTACTATAGTATTGGACGACCCACGTCGTGAAAATTAATCCATTTTAAAGGGGGTCCTCTAGAGGTAAATGGCCCATGTAAATCGGTATAATAATGATGGATTTCTTTGACAATTTGTTAAGAATTATATATTAATTAGGCTACATTACGTTCATTTTGTTTCTGGAACAAACAGCTTCAAAATGTTAGAACCCGTTTATCATTGACATAATTCAAGAAACATTCTAAAACGCATTTGTTTTCCCCTGTAATATACCAGTCATTTTATGTACTTTTGATATATACAGAACAATGTAATTTTTTTTTAAAAATCCCTATTGATTAGTAATGCTCGTTTAGGTATTAATGCATTTTGTAATATTTTAAACCGATTTCAATGTATGTCTTGTGATTTACTTTATATATAATCTTATTGGCCAATGCGGTGTCCCGTTTTATAGTGATTTATGGGAATTTTAAAACCTACACATGACTGGTGGATTTAGGGTGGTTTGTCTGGGATATCACCCCCGGTGGACGCGGACATAAACGGCGACTTTATATATAAACCAAACGAAATTATTATATAAATCTCTAAAGTAAAAAGTTAAATATAAGACTACCCATGTATGTTTTATTGAACCATAAACTTCTTAATGCTAATTCGACACTGTTTCAATTTGCATAGCTGGAAGTTAATGAGGTGGCGAGACTTGAAGTGGGCCTGTCCACCACTGTATTGCCAACCAACAGATAAGAGTCGGGGTTATATAATAGAACTTTGGTACGGTACATGCATTCTGAAATCATACACATGGTCATTTTGCTATTACAGACGGCTACATAATGTCTGATTTACATGTACATTTGCATATGTCTTATATGTGCTTTGAGCGACGGAGTGAACAAGGTGTTTACCGGTTGAGATACCTTAAAGTAAATATTTAGTGCTTTTCAATGAATAAAGTTATTGCTAGAAAACAGTACCCAACTATTCATCATACTAATGCCCTGGGCACATTAACAGTGGACGTTAGCCGTGATCATAAAGCTGAAAGACTATCGTTTAATGTTTTAGGTTAAGTTGAAAGGTATTGGTTATTACACCATCTACCTTACTTCTATCAGTGTAATTAGATAAATACCCCTCCAGCTATACACTCTAAAATAAGATGTGCACGTGTCGCATTACACACAAAAGAAATGTACATACGGCCATCACTTCTAATTTCATCCATAGTAGGGATGTGTGTCGAGATTCGGGGAGTCGGCCCTCTACTATTTCATATGATTTATTATAACGAACACGTGCATCTGCGGGCGGTTTCGCTTGATTGAGATTGTCAACATGATGGCGCCTTAAAAGCGAATTAGTAATTCATTCTTGAAGACAAATGGTTAATATGACCAAGTGAATAGGTGCACTTTTGCCCGTACCCTGTTAACTTGAAATATGTTTGCAATGAAGGCAATTTTATGAGACACGAGTAATTATGAAAGAGGAAATTCTTATGATTAAATATTTAGCACTGTATCCTGGAGAATATATGGGTATTGAGATCTATTGACATATTTTATTTGTAACGATATTCACAAACCTAGCCTGTGACGTAAAGTGCGTTTTTTTCATACGACATCATTAAATATTAATATGAATTATTAAAAATATATAAATTGGTTTTGACAAAAGTATACAAATAGGCTTATCATATTAATATGAACATATCAACAGTTACATAAATGTATATAGGCCTGCATTTTAATTTTTATAGACAGATTGTTTATTAAAGCCAATGATGTGATGTTGAAGATTTCATATCAACACACTGACTTAGTTATCTGTAAGAATGAAAATAGACTTATTATAAACATTGACATTCTGTTAGCATTATTATGTTGCTAACGTAACTTACAAGCTTAAGGTTCATATCGGACGTCAATCAAACACAAAAGGCGCTGATTAAAGACACGAGTCAAATTAACTGTCCATTTCTCGCGTCAAAGATGCGTGTAAAAGATTTTTTGTTATCGCTAATGTCATATTGAACTCGAAGAGACAACCTGCTTAGAATAGATATTGTTTTGGTGTTGTCGCGTTCGGCCACGTATTATTATTGTTTATTTCCTTATATGTAATAAAGTAGGTCGCTAATGGATCTTTTCATTATTAGCGGACAGAATAAGAAATTATCAAATATGTGGCTTAATGACTTGTAAACAAGTTACGCACGTTTCAATGAGAAAATCGAAGAAATGGTACGTCTTTCAACAAAACATTTTTTATCAAAACATACACTGTCTTCACTTAGCTATATATGTCTAAATTCCAGTTTTGAAAATATTATCAGCATTTTTTTTTAGTCTGGTCTTGCTTTAACTAAGAGTGATGTACCAACCGAACCTGGATCCAATTGAGAGACAATTATAAAAGCTATTATATTGTTTTGATATATAAAAAAATAAAGTAGCGATGTTATAGATCCGTAGGCTAGCCAACAAAACGAAGAAGAAAACAAACATTATTTTTTATACTAATGCGCTATTAAAGATACATTATGGGAGATTAGATAAAGAGCTGGCAGTTCTCACTATAATAGTTAACCAGCGGGTGCCAGACAGGATACGCCCACATTTTGCAAGAGATGGATAGAGAACAAGCTAAAAACAAACGGGATTTTTTGTACAATCAGGGCCAATAATCCAGAAAGTTATGGTTTGAAATGCGCAAATATCAAAAGGGACTGAGATCTTTGGGATATAAAGATATGTTTTATTGTGACCTCCAGAGGGTCCACAACCTTCGTAGCATACTTTTACACACTTTGCGTACAAAGTGCGGCCATTTTGTCGGGCAGTTTCATTTAGATTTTCCCGAAATTCGAATTCAACCTTCATTATGGTGGAATGGTGATATATTTAAACGGTTTTTAAAATCGGAAAAAATGTGACCTCTATAGAATCCGCATGCTAAAAATGCGTTTTTTCGAACAATCAGGAGCTACAATCCAGGAAGTTACGTTCGGATATACGCGATTATCAAAAGGAACCCTTGATCTTAGTGCGTAATGGTGATATATTCACAAGTTTTTTTTTTTTAAATCAGATAAAAATTGTGACCTCTACATAGACTGCAAGCTAAAAACGTGATTTTTTGTACATTCAAGGGTCATAATTCAGGAAGATACAATCCGATATGCGCAAATATCGAAAGGAATCAAGATCTTTGGGTTATAAACATGTATTTCAACTTTCATCAAAATTTGACCAAATTGTGACCTCTAGAGGGTCCACAACCTTATAATCTTTGAATGGCATTTAGCGATTGAACAAAATATAACACAACACAGTTCTATGGATAACAATCACTATATTATATACACACGACGTTTCGACAAGAATTCACTGGTCGTGATCAAGCATACATTTACAAATGAGGAAAAAATTGGGACAGTGTTATATATACGTACATTGAACACTGATAAGAGAAACCATAAGTTAACAATCCTGAAACCCTAGCTTGATTGGGTTATCAAATTAAATATGCTAAGATTAATTATGATAATAAAATGACAACTTTTTGGATAACATTCACTAGGTTTATTAACTGCACCGTTTCAATGAGGATCCTCTCACCGTTATCAAGCAATGATACAATCAAACATGTTACAGAAGGTTATATACAAGTGGATAACAATAAACTAATTAAGAGTTTAAATCAGAAGCTCATGGCTTGGATTTGGTATGTGAGTTTACCATTAAATGGAATAAATACTCTTATTGGTGATTGATCTGGTTTTGGCTTATTTGGTTTATTCTGTTCATGTAGGGTTTTATTGATAACGCTGGTAACAAGTTGTTCAGGGTATCCGTTCAGGGTGGTAAAAACAATTTTAAGATGCTGGATTTCAGCTGCTAAGTTTTCTTCATGACAGATATTAATTGCACGTCTAGTTAGAGTGGAAACAGTAGATATTTTGTTACTGGTAGGTTGGTTCGATTTGGAATGTATATATTGGTCGGTGTGTGTCGGTTTCCTGAACAGGGATGTCTTTAGATTACCACCGTCGTTAGTAATGTTTATTTCCAGAAACGGGAGGCCGTGGTATTCTTCTATTTCCATCGTAAATGCTGGCTGTTGAGGTGTTGTAGAAGGACTGCAGGGTCGTCATCTTCATTGATCACAGCGAACGTATCGTTAACTTTTCTGTACCAACATATAGGTTTAATAAGGGAGGATTCTAATGCTCTTTTCTTCGAAAGCTGACATGAAAATTTCCCTTATTAAGGGGGATAAGGGACTGCCCATGGGTAGACCATATAACTGTTGGTAGAAGTCGTCTCATCAAATAAAATATGTGGAATTAATGCATTCTTCGATAAGAAGTATGATGGTTTTAGTTGTGAGGGTGGGGTGAATTGGAGATTCCAGTCGTTTTAGTTGATTCCGTATAGTTTCTAAGGCTTGTTTTCCGTGGTACATTAGTGAATAAATCAACTACATCATAGGATATCATTTGGCCAGGTTTTTGGATGGTTTTCAGGTTTTGACACAGATCGCTTGAATCTTTGATAAACGAAGATAATTTCCCTAATGGTGACAGTGGTTTTGACAAGTATTTTGCGGTATTATAATATACTGAGTCTTTAGAACATATTAATAGACGCGCTTTCATGGGATTCTTATGGATTTTAATTGTTGCTCTTGCATATGGTGGTCGTGGGTGGTTAGGTCTCAACTGGTAATATACATCAGCTTTAATTTGTTTTTTTTTTAAATTTTAAGGAGTTCTTCATGTTTCTTCAAATGGGCTTCAGTAGGATCCTTGCGGATGCGTCTGTACGTGTTGGTGTCGTTTAGGAGGTTGGAAACCATAGTTTGGTACTCTGGGGTGTTCAAGCTTTACCTTTATCAGAGGGAACTATAGTAGTAGACCGATCTGTTTTCAGTTCTTTTAGGGCTTGTTGTTCTTTCTTACTTAGGTTACTAGGTTGTTGTTGGTTCTTGGCAAGTAGGTGGGTCCACAACCTTGATTTACCAGATGTTTACACTATTTGCGTACGAGGGGCGGCCATTTTGTCCAGCAGTTTTTGCTCAATTTTTACGAAATTCGACGTCAACAAACATTACAGTGCAAAGGTGATGTATTCGAACGTTTTTTTAAATCGAATAATAATTGTGACCTCTAGAGGGACCACAAGCTAAAAACGCGATTTTTCGTACAACCAGAGGCCATAATTCAGGAAGTTACGATCCGATATGCATGAAATTAGATAGGAACCAAGATATTTGGGTTATACACATGCTTTTCAAATTCCATCAATATCAGATGACAATTGTGACCTCCAGAGGGCCCACAACCCTGATACGCAATATTTTGACACTATTTGCGAACGAGATGCGGCCATTTTGTCCGTTAGTTTCTGTCCGATTTTTACGAAATTCGAACTCAACCATTCTTAGGGTGTAACGGTGATATATTCACGCGTTTTTTTCAATCGTATAAAAATTGTGACCTCTATGGGGTCCACAAGCTAAAAACGCGATTTTTCATACAATCAGGGGCCATAATTCAGGAAGTTATGGTCCGATATGCGCGAATATCGAACGGAACCGAGATCTGTGGATTATAAATATACATATCAAGTTTAAACCAAATCGGATATGAATTGTGACCTCTACAGTGTTCACAAGGCAAAAACGTGATTTTTCGTACAATCATGGGCCATAATCCATGAAGTTACAATCCGATACATGCCAATATCGAATGGAACCGAGATCTTAGGGTGATAACCTATATTTCAAGTTTCATTGAAATCGGATAAAAATTGTGACCTGTAGAGTGTTCACACGGACAGAGGCGACGACAATATACGTCCACATGAAAATGTAGGCGTATAAAATCTAGATAATGTAAAGGGTATTTATTGAAAATTTCAGTCAAATTGATCCACTCTGAACCGGGAATTTAGCGATTGAATTTTGGGCCTAGCCTCGATCATCCTTACTAAAGTTGAGCAGCAAATCGGATCCTAATCCAGTAAATATAGCAGGCTAGCGATGACATCGAGATTTGATTATGGTCTGGATAAGTTAATTAATGTCTAATTAATAATTTAGATAACATTTCAGGCCTAAAGAAAGACCTGCAATAGGCAGATTTAGCTCTTGAATAATGTATGTTTAAGAATACAGAGTTTTGCATTAGACATTAAGAAGACAGGCGCGACAACTTTAAAAGTCTTCATATCTTCAAAATTAATTGGCAACGGTACTTAGCCGACTAATGCGTTGTTGGCATTTTCTATTAGAAACTTATTTTGACAACGGAGTTTGCAAGATGTAGATTATATAACTTGTATCGTGACTGTAGCGCTAATTGTAAATCGGACATATTACTGTAAATACGAATGCGGCATAGTTCGAATGCAGTACCATCGTTTGCACGTTCACGGTTCACTGCAATACAATCACAAAAGATGACAATGTGACCAAACCGGAATGTGTATACCGGAGAATAGTTTTCAACCAGCTCCATACCATACAGATTACATACTATCTTATTATCATAAAGTGTTGGCTTCTGAACATGGTGACGGAAAATTAGCAGAATTTATGTTTATCACCGGTCAGTTAAGCAGATAAAAATGCACTGCTTAATCAGGCCCAGAGGAGCGAGGGGAGGGGGGCTTTAGCCCTTAATAATTTGGCCGCAAGTACTCTTTTCTACGGGTTATTGCACGCAAGTAATTATGCCGTTAGACACAGCGAGGTTTGACTCTAACATAGAAGTGAGACTTCTAGAACGTAAGCTTTCAGAAGAAAACCCTATTATGCTCTATACTGAACCCTGGGTTGAGAGACCCCCAGTTGCGGGCAAAGGCGTACGGGCTCGATGAATGGGCAGAACCTGAATTGCCCCCCCAAAAAATAATTACGGGTTACAGATGGTTTTGCCGGTCGGCTGCGAGAGGCGAAGGAGCCCCCCCCCCCTTAAAAATCATCTGGAAAGTTTGACGGTCGCAGACACGTTTTTTTGGCGCGATTCATGATAGTTGGAACCTAGCATTAAGACGGCTGTATTAACATGTATTTCTATGTAACGCCTCACTTGTTTGCGCAAATAAAATTAATTATCAGACCGTTTATACCCCTAAGTTTAAAAAAAAAAATAGATATTTGATTAACGTCCTTGTTGAATAAGTATGCCAATAATAATATATAATATAAAGAAGATGAGTGAATGTGTATAACATCAACGATAAATAAATTCATTATTTCTACATTTGAAGGATGACGTTATTTTTAAATTTTTTAATAACCAGAAGCCTTTTCTGAAGGGTGTTTCACGTTTGGCCGGTGTCCTTTTATCAAGATAAATCTAGAAATATCAGATAAACCTGTGCATAAAATGATCCCGTTTTGCATAGGCGTACGAGCTCGATGAATGTTTGAAAATTTATTTACAGCAAATGCGTTTTCCTGCTAGCCCATCCCGTGAATACAGATACTTCAATGTGGTCCAATATAGCCTACCTTAGGTGACTTACCTAAATCCCAAATCCCAAACCTCCAATTGATCGTCGCGGGGTATGGGGGCCTTACGCTCCCCGGGAAATTTTTTAAAATTCAATCGCCGTAAATGCATTTTTCTGCTTTTCTAGCCCGTGAATTAAGCAACTTCAAAGTTTCCAATCGGGTTTCAACCAAAATCCCACTCTATGCGGACCCCAATTCCAACCATCCAATCAGACTTTTGCAGCTGCATTCACAAAACATAATCGATGCCCGAAAAATGTCACACAAAGTAGAGTGACTCCAGACAATCTATAGTCAATTCAGTACAAATTCGTGGTATTCAATTTAAAGAAAAGTATTATTAGTGTGTTATTTGATTTCGGGGACTTTATTTTGCCAACTAGATGAAATATTAATTTTTGTTTTCACTTTACCCGTATGCCCTAGGCGGCCCCTGGACCCTCGCCTAAAGTCCTAAGATGGTAGCCCCCCCCCCCCAATCAAGAATTGCTTCCTCCGGCACTGTTAAGAACTATAAATCTGCCCAATTGCAGGTCTTTCTGTTTGCCTCAAATGTTATATAAATCATTTATTAGACGCTTATTCACATGACAGGCTAAAAATCAACTCTCTAGAACATCGGATGGTCGTGATTTTTAATGCATTGAAACACGATCGCTAATGGATAATTGACACTTTGTTTAGTATATAATCGTAACAATGTTAGCAATGAAAATCAAGATTACACTATTCTTATCAAAACTTTCCTAATTTGCTCAGAAAGTAATTTGACTGAAATTTTCAAAATATTCCTTGTTCATTATCTATTTTTTCAAAACTATTATAAACGTGCGATTCCGTACCCTTTGAATAGAAATCAGAGTTCCGATATTGTAGTTAAACGTATAAAGTATAAGTGACGATTAAACGATTGTCCGCGAATTTAAAGGCTTGAATTTCCGAATAACACCAGAGAAAACCAGAGGCTTGGCCATTGATTGGTTAAAAAAACAATCTTGCCTAACTCAATCCTTCAAGTGTCATATTGAGTAATTATATTGCCTCCAGTTGTTTGAAAAAAGTCTTACGCGTCTCCATTAATTATACTTAAAACCAATCTAAAATGATACACAATAAAGGACTCTTCTAGTGTCTCTTTAATCCGTCAATATTCTTATATAAAAGAGTTAAGCTGTTATCTCTCAACGTCAGCCAGGAAATGTTACTTTAGTTTTAAAATAAAATACGCAATTTAAATCTTATTAATTAAATACGTATGCAAATTATATATGAAAATATACACTACTACAATACCCCCACTGCGTATTTAAAATGTTGTCTACAAAATTAATAATATCAAATACAGTAACCATTTAAACTATGATATATAATATAATATAAGATAACATAATACAAGTAATATAAGTTTATATACAAAAAATAAGACAGAAGTAGAACGATACTGGGCTTATTATTGCTCTAGACAATTTAAAGGCCTGTAACCATATTTTATTTTTAACAATAAGAGTTTGGTTGGTAATTCTATTTGTGACAGTAAATTTTGGCATATCTAAAGTGAGATATGGAAACCAAGAATATTTTATCTGAAAATTACCAATGTATTCCGGTTGGATAATATTCCAATAATTTGAGCATAAAGGTATTGTAAAATGGGTAAATGCACCCATGAATATCCGGAAGTTACTTCTAAAAAAAATGTTGTATGCGTTTTTCTTGCTTGCCAAAATCTATACAAGATAATGAAAGTTGTAAATATACAAAAACTTACAGCTAGAATGCTTATATATTGTGTGTATACTGTAGAGGCAATCTCCTCTTGTGATTTTACTTCTGAGTGATAGACCAACGACGGTAAATTATCCAAAGATGCTGCTTGAGCCTTTTTCAATAACCAAATAGGTGTAGTAATTGTTCTCATTTGTAAAATAGCAAAAAAAAAAAAAAAAAATGGTAAACACAGATACAATTAGCGATCCTATTGCTAGCATGGTTTTAGTGTCAAAATAAGATGTAGTCATTTGAATATGACTATCTAACATAGTTTCTGACAAAGATTTATATATTAATTCTTCATTTTTGGCGCTTTTGACCATACGTTCCAAATTTATCATTAGCAATCACATCATTCATTGCACGAGAATATAACTTAATTGTGGCATATTACATATACTCAGCCAAATTAAAAACTTGACACTGATGAATTTCAACAAATTTATTTTTCTGGTAAGTAGCCTTTAATTTCATAAAATTGTAAAGTCACGTGGATCACGTGACTTTTGAGCATATAAAGATGAAAAACCTGAAAAACACGTGCAAACACAAACTCGTGAGGTCAATCGATGCAAGTTTGCTTAAACTGAACACGCACACGTGACTTGAACTGGAAAAACAAATTAAAATTGTTATTTTCATCTTTGTTAGAAAATGCCGCGCCTTTCAAATGTAGAAAGTCTACGTGCTATAGGTAGGCTCTATGCTGGTCAGTCTGTGGTCACTGTTGCAAGAGCCTTTAATTGTTCAAGGCAGACAATAATTAGTCTTAGAATGAGAGTGCTTCAAACTGGAACTATTGCCGACCGTCCAAGGGCGGGAGCGCCACGTGTGACGTCACTCCAGGAAGATCAAGCAATACGATTACGTCATCTTAGAAACAGATTTGTCACTGCAACCTCCACAAGTAGAGAGATGTTTGGTGGAAGGGTAACAGCACAAACTGTTCGAAATCGCTTGCAGGCTGCTGGTCTTCGAGCTCGGAGGCCCTATAATGGACCAATATTGACACCTCTTCATCGCCGTAACCGACTTGTGTGGGCCACAAAACACATAAGATTTACTCAAAGACAGTGGAATTCGCTTGTCTTTAGTGACGAATCTTTGAGATTTGCCGATGGCAGGGCCCGAGTGTACCGCAGACGAGGTGAACGTTACGCTCAAGTATTCACTTTGAGATTTGCCGTTGGCAGGGTCCGATTGTACCGCAGACGAGGTGAACGTCAGCAAGTGAATCCACCACTGACGTTGCAGGACCTTGAACATGCTCTTGCTGAGCAGTGGCGACGTCTTCCTCGGGTAGTGTTTACTAATGTTCTGAGATCCATGAAAAGACGTTGTGTGGCAGTACGAGACGCTTGAGGAGGCCACCACCGTTACTAAACACTTTATTCCGATTGTTCTCCAAGTCTGTGAATTTCATTTTGGGGGTACTGTGACATCACGAACGTTATCAATGTCAAAGACTTTCGGCGAGACGTAGTCTTGCTTTCTGTTGCTTTCAAGGTCGTCTGTGCACAACATAACACTAAAATAGTTGCCTTAAACCAAATATTAAAAATCTAGTCCCAAAAATCCCGAGTGTCAAGTTTTTAATTTGGCTGAGTATATATTTAATGGCTTCAGATATGTGGTACTGCCTGCAATAGCCTTAAATCCGAATCGCTAAAGAAATGTTGTAATAATGCGAGATTAATTGGATGCAACTTAGAAATAGTATCCGACTTATTGACACATTCTCCCAAGCTTTTAGTAATTATTAATTCTTGGGTAGATATACTACATCTACAAGGAATGGACATAATACAAAAATTACACCCTTGAACCATCTTTTGTCTATCATTACATATAAAAGCTAGAGCTTTAATGATGATCTTCACCTATACAATGTTTAATGATTTCCGAATTAAACGTAACATGATGTTGTTGATCGTTAGTTACAGCGATATATTCTTTTTGTCGCCAGCCTTTCGAAGAAAGCAGGAGACTCTTAAAAGGGGTTTGATCGTCTGTCTGTCTGTCTGTCCATCCGCCTGTCTGTCTGTCCCTCACATTTTTTGGGACACAATAACTCTCCTTCTAATTGAGCTGTTTATTAGGTCAATGCCTTGAAGATGAGCATTTTCTGCTTAGTGTAAGCAGAGATGAGCAATTTGATTGGTTGATGCTTTGGGACACGATAATTCTGAAACTTGGTGTATAGTTTCATTACATCAATACCTTGACTAAGTTCGATAATGAGCATTTTCTGCTCAGGGTAAGCAGAGCGATAAGCTATTTGATTGGCCGAGACTTTGGAACACAATAACTCTCATTCTAATTGAGCTAGAACATTCCAACTTGATGTAGTTGTTTATTAGGTCAATGCCTTGATGGTGTTCGAAGATGAGCAATTTGATTGTTTGATGCTTTGGGACACGATAACTTTAGGTCTAATTAAGTGAGAGTGGGGACATTTGGTGTATAGTTTTATCACACCAATACCTTGACTAAGTTCGATAATGAGCATTTTCTGCTCAGAGTAAGCAGAGCGATAAGCAATTTGATTGGTCGAGACTTTGGAACACCATAACTCTACTTCTAATTGAGGTAGAATGTTCAAACTTGGTGTAGGTAAATGCCTTGATGGAGTTCGATGATAAGATAAACATTGTCTGCTTACGGTAAGCAGAGATAAGCAATCTGATTGGTTGATGCTTTGGGGCCCGATAACTTTGGTTTTAATTAAGTGAGAGTGATGAAACTCCAGGTATAGATTATTATGTCATTACCTTGACTAAGTTCGATGATGAGAATTTTCTGATTAGGCTAAGGAGCGATAAGCAATTTGCAAGACTTTGGAACATAACAACTCAGCTTTTAAACTTGTTGTAGATGTTCATTAGGTGAATGTCTTGACTGAGTTCAATGATTAACATTTCGAGCTAAAGCTAAGCAGAGCTAAGCAATTTCATTGGTCGATGCTGGTTTAAATATCACTCCATAGTTAATTCTTTGAATAACGTCCGTGGCTTAGTTGTATTTTGTAAAGTGGGAAATAAAAATTAGGAAAACTATCCAGAATCTGGTTTAGACCCTATAAAAAAGAAAAAAAGGTAAAGATAAGAGATGTATAGCTTGAGTAGTTGTGCATACTACTCGTGGCACTAATATATACTATTCAAAAAAAGTAGGGGATATTTGATTTTGGGGGCATAATACTAAAATATGCAAATGACTACGAAAAAAGTCACTATAGAACCTAACAGAAGAAACATTTCCAGTTACATGTGACGCCCAAACGCACCAATAGCTACCGAATGGAATGCATGTGATGCTTGGGATCATCATGGGGGTCCAACCCAAGATTTGCACGACTCTGACTTTGAATGTTACAGTCATTGTGGCATTGAATTCCAGGGTGGAAACATCAGTTTAATTGTTTTAGTGACCAGAAAACAAATTTTGATATGCGTCGGCTTACCCAAAATGAAAGGTTACGTGCCCTTGGCATGCTACAGATCGGCACAACACAGGCGGTTGTGGCGCGGACGATGAATGTTTCTCAGTCTGTCATAAGCAGGCTATGGTCCAGATACCGTGATACACAATCTGTACAGGACAGACCACGCTCAGGTCGACCAAGGGCGACAACTCAAGCCCAGGATCGATTTATCCGTACCTTGGCCTTGAGAAATCGTGTCATCACAGCAAATCAGATCAGCGCTCGTCTTCAAACAGACACTGGTGCGAGAGTGAGTGACCAGACGATTCGGAATCGACTGCATAGGGGTCACCTTCGCGCCCGACGTCCTCGCGTGATCCCTTGTTTGAGAGATCATCACATTCAGGCAAGACGTCGTTGGTGTAGGGATCGTCAACACTGGGATAATCGACGCTGGAGCAATGTGATGTTTTCAGATGAGTCAAGGTTCACTGTTGATTTTTTGGACAGACGTAGGAGGGTGTGGCGTCGTCGAAACGAGCGCTTCCAAGACGTTAACGTCATCAGACATGATCGATTTGGGGGTGGTTCTGTTATGGTGTGGGGAGGCATCACTGTTGCTGGAAGAACGGCTTTACATGTTGTTGCAGGGCGTGTTACAGGCCAGTACTACCGGGACAACATCTTGGCAGTCCATGTTGTGCCGTTCGCACGACGTCATGGCCGCCGTTTCATCTTCCAGGATGACAACGCAAGATGTCACAGGGCCAGGATCGTTACAGGTTACCTCCAACAACAGAACATCACCACATTACCTTGGCCAGCACTGAGTCCCGACCTCTCCCCCATCGAGCATGTCTGGGACATGCTTGGACAGAGGTTACGTCAACGTCAACAAAGTCCTGCCAATGTCCAAGAACTTGCTGCTGCGTTGCAACAGGAATGGGACAATCTGGACCAAAATGACCTTAGACGTCTCATTAGGAGTATGCCACGTCGGATCAATGCTTGTTTGGCAAACAGAGGAGGATTTACCCGTTACTGACTTGGTTGTGATGCTGTGGTAACTTTGCTGTTTGACCCCGGGTATCATTTTACCCTTATAATGGTCAGTCTGTGCCTTACTTAGTCTAACGATCATTTGGAATAAATCGATGAATGTGAACTTCATTTCATTTTGTCATTTGTTTCTTCGTCAGTTTCATTAGGTGACTTTAATAACACTTAAAAGCAAATATCCCCTACTTTTTTTGAATAGTATATATAGACGAATCTATAGGGGTTTGGCTTCGCTACTACATAGGAAATGGGTAAAAAAAAGATAGTCTGCAAGTATGTGATAGTTCGCATTTTTAAAAATTTATTTAAAGAATTTACTTTGAAATGGGCGTTTCTCCGTATTTGTCTTTCGTTCATGAAAATCCCTACGAATATGCGCAGGAATACATGTAAAAGGTTCCCAAGTCCTACTGTTATCGTCCCAGAGTATTAAATATTCCTTTCTTCCGCTACATAATTTTGACTGAACAATCTTTTTCATATCGTATAGCTTAGAATCATCTGGATTACTGTTCTTTTGTAAATTTTGAGGTTGCTTTGGTATATTAATTTTATTATTTTGCATTTGTTGATGTATATTTACTTTGAACTCCCTCTTATTAGTGACACAACTTGTAACTTATACGTAAAATTTGGCCCTTTCTGGATTATTATATATGGTTCTATATATATATATATATATATATATATATATATATATATATATATATATATATATATTTATTTGGGTTGCAATTTGGGAGATAAACCCTCAACTTTTCTTTCATTTTTAAAGAATACAGAATCTCTTAATTGAAATTTGGGTATATGTGCATTACGATCATGATAAAGTGTATTTCTTTCTTGAGAAGTTTTAATATATTCTGAAGCAACTTTATTTTATTGAAATTTTAAGCCTTTCTATACACTGTTCTAAATACATATGTGTATTCTTCCCTCGGGAACTATGCTATTTTCCAAATATTCGATTATGTTTTTAAAGTCCGGACATTGCCTTTGTTTAATTGCTATTTCTTGTAAAGGAATATCAGTTACCGCGATACTATTTATTTCTGGAATTAGCGGTTCATCATGATTATATACAAATTCTGTTTCTACCATATTTGATTCTGTATTCCTAATGAGTTCTAAATTATTAATTGATGGTATATCATCTACACATTCATTCACTGGTTTATCTGGATAAACTCTACGAGATAGCGCATCAACGTTTTGATTTTTTCTTACCAGGCCTATGTACTATTTGGTATTTATATTCCTGTATTTGAATAGCCCAACGTACTGATACCCTCAAGTACTCTTGTTCAGTAACTGTCCATTTTTTTTTTCAAAGGGGTGAAGCGATCGTCTGCAATAGTGCATTACATGTTCACGACCGTTTTTACCGATAAAGGACAAAATATAGCCTAAAGCGCACCCAGAAAATCCGTTGTCAGGACGAAGGGCTTCGACATACCCGGCATCGCCACCAGTTATAAACCTGCGATTGCGTACCCTTTGAATAGAAAGGGTCTCAAAATTCTAGAATTACGAAATATATCTTCTATTAATTCAGTTCACCGATGCTATAAAATAAGAAATCGAATCAATATCAAATTAATTCAATTCACCGATGCTATAAAATAACGAATCGAATCAATATCAAATCTTATTCTTACGAATACACAATTCATACAATATAAAAACATAGAAATAAACTTAAAACATTTTATATACAATAAAAAAAGAGACATACCTTTGAATACAAATCAGAGTTCCAATATTGTAGTTAAAAGTATAATTTATTCAAGTGACGACTAAAGGATTGTCCGCGAATTTAAAGGCTTGAATTTCCGAATAACATGTCTAGTTATTTTCTAGTAATTTGATTGGTGGATGTTTAAAACATCCAGAGAAAACCAGAGGCTTGGCCATTGATTGGTTAAAAAACAATCTTGCCTAACTCAATCATTCAAGTGTCATATTGAGTAATTATATTGCCTCCAGTTAATCCCAACGTATTGTTTGAAAAGTCTTACGTGTCGACATTAATTATACTTAAAACCAATCTAAATGATACACAATAAAGGACTCTTCTAGTGTTTCTTTAATCCGTCAATATTCTTATATAAAAGAGTTAAGCTGTTATCTCTCAACGTCAGCAAGGAAATGTTACTTTAGTTTTAAAATAAAATACGCAATTTAAATCTTACTAATTATACTTAAAACCAATCTAAAATGATACACAATAAAGGACTCTTCTACTAGTGTCTCTTTAATCCGTCAATATTCTTATATAACAGAGTTAAGGTCAAGGTAAAGTGACAATTAAATTGTCACAACACCTAATATTGGGGGGGGGGGGGTGTCCTCAAAAAATCATTCACAACACCTTTAGTGCCTTTTTTTGTGTCTAGACGTGCTTGAGATGATACTGAACAATAAAAAATGGATGAAAATCAAATATAATGACTTTGGAATTTGTAAGTTTGGAAAATATGACGCAAATATACTATTCAGCACTGCGCAGCTACCGGGTAAACAACACAACACGGGAAATCGCAAAGTCTCACAGAGATACCTGAATATATACACTTTAACCATCAAGACTTCAAATTTTGAAAATTATCATTGTTTTAGCACACCACGTCGATATAATTTAACTTTTATTTTTCAAATATCCTCCATTTTTTTAAGAGACATTAATTATACTTAAAACCAATCTAAAATGATACACAATAAAGGACTCTTCTACTAGTTTCTCTTTATTCCGTCAATATTCTTATATAACAGAGTTAAGGGCAAGGTAAAGTAACAATTAAATTGTCACAACACCTGAAATTGGGGCGGGGGGCCTCAAAAAATCATTCACAACACCTTTAGTGCCTTTTTTTTATGTCTAGACGTGCTTGAGATGATACTGAACAATAAAAAATGGATGAAAATAAAAAATAGTGACTTTGGAATTTGTAACTTTGGAAAATATGAAGCATATATACCATTCAGCACTGCGCAGCTACAGGATAAACAACTCAACACGGGAAATCGCAAAGTCTCACAGAGATACCTGAATATATACACTTCAACCATGAAGACTTCAAATTTTGAAAACTATCTTTGTTTTAGCACACCACATCCATATAATTAAACTTTTTGTTTTCAAATATCCTCCATTTTTTTCAAGAGACTACTTTCAGACTTTGTGTATGGAGTACCATCATAAACATCATTTGGATTTAATGTTTCGGGTCTGTATGGAATATTGTAAATACTGCGTCACATTCACAATTTCCTTGAAACTGCTTTTGGTTTTCAGCCATTTTTATACGCCCACATTTTCATGTGGACGTATATTGTCGCCGCCTCTGCCCGTCCGTCCACAATTGTTTCTGGACACTTTACACGACACAATTTTTATACGCCCACATTTTCATGTGGACGTATTATGCCGTCGCCCCTGTCCGTCCGGACGTCCGTCCGTCCACAATTTGTTTGTGGACACTCTAGAGGTCGCAATTCTTATCCGATTTTGACGAAACTTGAAATATAGGTTTATCTCCAAAAGATCTCGGCTACTTTCGATATTGGCATGTATCGGATCGAAACTTCGTGGATTATGGCCCCTGTTTGTACGAAAAATCACGTTTTTAGCTTGTGGACCCTATAGAGGTCACAATTTTTATCCGATTTTGTTGAAACTCGAAATGTAAGTTTATAACCCAAGGATCTCCTGAATTATGGCCCCTGATTGTACGAAAAATCGCGTTTAAAAAAACGTATTATTATATCACCGTTACATCCTAAGGACGGCTGAGTTCGAATTTCGTGAAAATCGGGCCAAAACTGACAGACAAAATGGCCGCCGTTCGTTCTCAAATAGCGTCAAAATATGGTATATCAAGGTTGTGGACCCTATAGAGGTCACAATTTTTATCCGATTTTGTTGAAACTTGAAATGTAAGTTTATAACCCAAAGATCTCGGTTCCTTTCGATATTCGTACCGTAACTTCCTGAATTATGGCCCCTTATTGTACGAAAAATCGCGTTTTTAGCTTGTGGAACCTATAGAGGTCATAATTTTTATCCGATTTGGTTTAAACTTTTTTAAATCGGATAAAAATTATGACCTCTATAGGTTCCACAAGCTAAAAACGCGATTTTTCGTACAATCAGGGGCCATAATCCATTACGTTACAGTCCAATACGTGCCAATATCGAAAGTAATCGAGATCTGAGGGTGGTAAACCTATATTTCAAGTTTTATTGAAATCGGATAAAAATTGTGACCTGTAGAGTGTTCACAAACAATTGTGGACGGACGGACAGGGGCAACGACAATATACGTCCACATGAAAATGTGGGCGTATAAAAACCAGCTTGTATTAAACATTTTGAGTGGTTACTTGTTGAAAACATACAGATACATGTAAGTTATAAAACATTAACCAATTAGTTCCGTTAGTTGTATCCCGTTTTTTACCCCCACCGCCACTCCAAAGAAAACAAAAGAAAATCACACCGACCGGCCCTATTTGAGTGGTAAGGGGTATTATGTTTCGGAAAATAGGTCTTATGGCAAGCACTGAAATTGCGCCCAAGTCTAAACATCTGACACTTATTTTTTTCCAGATAACTTTACCATAAAATCAGCTTAAAAATACAAGTCAATATTTCGTTAAAATAGTCTTACTGTCAATATCTCTCAGTGAGGTGCCCTCTTCAAGTGGTCTTTAGCGGTTGGAGGAAACCAGAGGACCTGGAGAAAACCCATGAGGTTGGACAGGCGACCCTACTCCTTGTCACGTACAGCCGGGGACTCGAAACCACGCCAGTTGACACAATGACAGACCTTATGATTGAACACGTACGCGCTAACCATTCGGCCATCCAACCCCTCATTTTTTTTGAGCGAAGCCCGTATAGTCCGGGTCTCTACAGTGCAGTTGACGCTTTCCTTGTTTTTGTTTAATAGGGTGAAATTGAGAGTCATACGCCGGTTTCTATCTGCTGTCATTACTTTCTGGGTTAGAGTTCTGAAGACTTCTTCAAATTGTTTGCACAGTGATGCCAATTATTTTTCGAGTTACTGTCCATGTTATCGAAACCCTGCAATCAACGTAACACTTTAAAAGCTGAGACTCTTAGACTTAGAGCAATTCTATTCAAAGTGTCAAATTATTACAATGGTGACAAACAGTTTGGTGGCTGTAGGCCTATGTTTCGTTGTCTGGCAACTCATTTTTAATCCCTAGAAAGTAATGGTTAATATTCGATTATTCGTTTCACCAATAATAAAGCATTATCTTTGCATCATCTATAACCTCATTTGCATAACCTAATCATTCTGACTAGAGAATTATCATAATGGGAACAACGGCATTTGAACATTTTAATAGACACTTGTATTAATTTATATTTCACTTCTCTGTATTTTTACCTTTTCAGATTACAACAGCGACATTAATTAAATGGCTTGTCTCCGCTTCATTAAAGCGTATACTAACCTCTTTGAAGCTTGGCTAAACTTAATAGGCGTTGTATAGTTTCAATCGTGAAACAGCTTGAACATAAATATAATTGAAGTATTAATTTAGTGAAGAATACTATAAAGATAGTCGTTTATATAATGGACTAACATTTATTATGCTATAAAAAGTCAAGATTGCCTTGTTTTGATAGTTTGTTTTGCATTTTATTGGGTTTCTCTAATTAATTGAAATGTTTAATTTTTTTAGAACTAAAACTATATAACAAAATAAATTAAAACTTTTTATGTAAACCTAGTGACACCTATGTAATGCAGAACCGGTCTCCCGATTTGACTCAAATCAGTAACCGGGATGACTTCTTTCCTTGAGAATGGGATGTTAGTGATAAAGCATCTGTTGTGGATCTGGTAGGTCCCATGTTTTATATGAAATCTATTTCATAACAATAGAAAATTGATTTATCATATTGCGTCACCCTTTCTTCAGTTGTTTTTATAAAACACTATACTAGAGATGTTTACGTTATAAAATGGATGGGTTTAGTACGTTTTTCGTTATTAAAACAATAAGGAACAGGTTCAAACAGAACTTTCTCTTGATTTGTTTGTTTCATATGGTGACTCTATGTTTTGCTCGTTCTCCAGATTTGAGATAGTTTAGTGTCACTCCCACTCCACTGCCGGGCTAACTTAAAGTAGCTAAGTCCCTAACTTAATTTCATGCAAAAGTCTTCGACATTGAAAACACGAGTTATTTGTCAATTTAAATCAACATTGATATTGTGATCTTACCGGGGAAAGACAGGCTTCTGATATCTAATATTTAAGACAAAATAAGCATTTTACCATTGGTACACGAATCGTGTACTATAATGCGTTTCAGCGCCATTTGTAACAAGGGACTCGAAGAACGAGGCTAGACATATTCCACAAGTCATGTCAAATGATGGCCGTATATTCTTATCTGGAGAGCATGGGCAATAAATACTATCGGTGTAGACTGGAATAAGCAGACGCTAGAGATTGCCATTAGATTGCGACTTCTGGCGTATTTCGCCGAACATAACTGATTTGAAATTAGAGTAAAAACGGAAATGATTGAATGTAAATCAGTTTATATACATTCATATTACATTATTACATTGCGACCCATTTGTGTCAATTTCTACATCCCAAATATTAGCGATTTAGCTCCTTTAAGCTGCACCTGTTTATAATATTATTAAACAGTTTTCAAAAATGTTCATTACATTTTTTTTTCTTTATTTCTATTTGCATAATGAAGAATAATGTGTACTATCAACTGAATTTTGTAGTTGGTGCTTTTATTTATATCTTTATTCAAACTTTTATTATGTAGGTAGAATTTTCAAATAAAATCGATGATTTCATCCAAGAATAAACGTGTTTACATTCCATATTATTTTTTTCTACAGTTTGAAATATTTTCTGAGATTCTTAAATTATATAGTCTTAGCTTTCAGATTATTTTATTATTGTTTTTCTATTTTTATTTAATTAGAAGAAAACTAACCTACCAAATTTGACCAGTTTTCATCTATGCGCTGACTTGTTGTAAATTCCAAGCTATGTGTGAGTTAGATGGGATATAGCTAAATGATATATCATTTGGACGAAATTTATTTTAAAACATTGACTTTAATTCGAATTTTTAATAGAATTTAGAACGAAACTACAAGATATGCTTCTTTCATTTTATTCAAGTTTATTTTCTAAATGGGATTTAAAAGCTGACCTTATATTGATATAACACCAGTGGGTTTTAAGTAATTATCAATCTTTGATTATTATTAATTGAACAGTTTAGGAAAGGCACCAAAGCTTTATATCATTACAAAATCAACAAGAGACGAAATTAGTGCCATCTAATTTTGATAGGAAACGGAATCCGGGAGCATAATGAAATCAACAATTATTATCAATGTATAATGTCTAGCAGACGACAGCTAGCAAACGGCACCGCCAGAAGGAGTAGTGAATAGTCTGTCAGGATGTCTTCAGAGACGCCATTTACGTCCTCCGAATTACTTTAATTTGCTGATGGGTTTTGTTGATGTAAATCAATGTTTGATAAGAGAGAATAAATATTTGATGGAGGGAAATGTCTTTTGGTTGTGTCAGATCTTTGCATAAAATAATTAAACCCAGTGACGGCCGATACATCACACGAAGACTGGAGCAGACGAGGAACATATCTTCAAGGCCTATACCGCAATACAAGTATTTACCATAAACGCTTAATGGCCGGATTTTTCTCCATGATGAAGCTATAAAGTCTAGAATCTCCTCGCCCCTGGCTGATTGGTATTATTATATGAAATATTAAGACAAGGGGACAAATAAAAAAAATATCATAGCTGACGAAATATTGTAGTGTACACAAAGAAGAAAAGAATGCTGGAAATATGATTGACGGCTATCGGAATATTTGCTCGTAAATTATACGGTGTTTTCTTTATTCATAGATGTACACAAAACGAGTCGTTATGGCTGTGACAATAGAGAATATTGTCTATAGGTTATTGCTATATACACAATCAATCTCGTCCATTTTATGTTTGAGATATTAACACAAATTTACGGATGAAAAGAGAAAGGAAAGTTGTCAAACTCTAGAGGAGTATGATATAGACAAATCAATACATACGTCTGTCAATCCTACCCGCAGGTGAATCTAAAACTTAATTAGATGAAACCTTTTTTTTTTAATTTTAATAAAACAGTGAAAATTATGATATAGCAAATGCGGTATTCTGGTGATGTTTACTTTCATAACGCAACAGGTTTCTTTTATTTTTAAATAAATACTTTAAATTTCCATTTTGTCTGATATGAAATGAAATGAAATGGGGTTGAACGTCCTACTGTTCTGCTACGAACTGGGCTAATGAAAACAGGCATACGCCATATAGTGTGCTATGAGGGACATTTTGCCCGTACAGCGGCTCTACGCTCTACTCTTATATCGAACCCAAACTGTCAAGGGATCTTTTACGTGCACGCCAATGTGTATACACGGGACCTCGTTTTTTTTGTCCCATCCGAACGACTAGACGGGCCCTCCGTCCCGCATCACTGACAAGTGGGAACCACACCGGAAAATCTGGATGAACTTTCTCGGGCCAATGCAGGGATCGAACACCCGACCTCCAGGCTAGCAAGCCAGCGTCTTACCCACTTAGCAACCGTGTTCTCTTGTCTGATATGAGGGTTATAATTATTTCTATGTAACCAAACTGAATAAATAATGCAAACGTGGTATTTTCAGTTATGCGGTTTAGCTATGGTATTTAAATCAATCATAAATATTTTGATATGTTTACGCCCACATTATCTGGACGCATAAATGACGTATATTGTCCTCACCTGCCACCATCACCCGTCCAAGGTTTATGACGATTTTTTTTTATCTATGAAAACGCTTGTTGAGACTCTTCAAAATGATGTAAAATGTGGTCCTACTTGTCTGTACCAACCGGGGGAAGGAAGACCGGCACACTCCGTTGAGTGTGATATAAGGAAAATTTATCCCGGAGAACGGCGTTTCTGCCTGCTTTTCACTGAATTCCAAGGGTTATTTGACGTGTACACCACTAAAATCCAGAGAACTTTCTCAACCAACACCGGGACCACGCCATTGTGGATTCTTGAGACTATGAGGATGAGCCCAGTCCTGTAAACCCTTTTTTATACCATGGAGTTATTTACGGAAATATATTTCCAAAATTTGTGGAAGAAATTCCCAATCCTTCAATTTCTCCCAAATAAAAGTTACTCCAATGCCGAATTGACTAGAAATGGGTTAAAAAGAAAATTTCACATTTGATTAGACAAACTTTCCAGATCGCTGGAAAATGTATGCACCACCACCACCCTGGCGCCGCCTTTTTGCTGTTGTGTGTGTGGTAGCAGGTATGTTGTATGGATATTCTTATTCTACCTTCTTGTGCATATTATTTAAAGTTCTCAATGTTTGACGTACTGTTATGTTAAGAGTTAGAGTTTATTTTATTTTAAGTTTCAGTAAGTACCTGTTAAACCCAACAAATATATCTTAAAATATATTTATTGGTTTTGAACAAAAACACACAATTGTCATTTATTGTACAAGACTGGGATTCATTTTCAGATCATGCAGGTAAAGTAATCTCTTATTGAAAATTGCTTTTTTTCGTATGGTAAATTTGTTTATCGGACATAAATTTAATATCCTGTGTCTTTACAGCTTTAATCTAGTAGAGACAATATTGTCGTCTGGTTTTTACCAGAAAACACGAGTAAAACTCTAAGTACCAGAAATCCGTTTATTGTCTTTAGTTTTGACGGCAGTAAAATTCCACTTAGACCTCTCGTCTACTTTATTTTCCATTTGTCATCAATCGTTCTATCTTTATAGCAGCCATTCCCGATCGTTTCCATTGTCGTAAAAAGAACGGAAATGGAGGCAAGCAATTGAAAAGGTATTAAATAACTAGAAATGTGCCCATCTTTCTAAACCAAACGATTGCCTCGGCTTAGTAATCTTTCAAACAATAAGTAAAATTGTGCTGCTAATAGAAATAATACCACGGGTTCATTTGCTTTTAATATTGCCTTACAAAGCCTTGATATTAAGTGATATAATGCGGCTTCGTCGGTAAATTATAAAGGTTTAATGCTTACTAATATAATGTTTTCTGTGAGTAGGTTTAGAATATTGTAGGGGCGATTGGTATGTGTTTAATTCTCTTGACGAGAACTCAAAGGTGTTGTATATCTTTGTTTAATAAATTGGTAGCAGTGCGTGACTCGACCATTGTTTCGAGAAAATTGTCTCTCGCTATATCCACAATCATTCATCTAATCCTAACACACGTTTGACAGATTCTCCATTTGCAGAACGCTAAATTGATAGAAAGAAAATTTGCTTTGAATATTAAGCCTCCTACCTTTATCTAAAACGGCACTTAATGTTATTGTAAGAGCCATCAAGCAACTTTGATGCTTGTTTTTATACCTGAAATTCATTTGACAAAATGTAATGAGATAATGTTGTATTATTAGTTTTACCTGGCGAGCTACTCGGATAGTTTGGTTGGCATTAATAGCACCGTTAACAAATAATCTTAATATCACCGACAAATCAAATAAATTCTAATGCTGATGAATTAATTGATGCCAATGTGTTTGACAGAAAAAACGCTCTAATGATCTTCTATAAATTACAAGCTAAAAAGGTAGAAATAATTATAAACACAACTTAGAGAGCACAAAAAAATACCAGAACACATTTTGATTATTATTACTATTATAATATAAAATGTTTTTATTTTACTCGTAAAGATACGCAGTAGTCACGATAAACACACAATTCGTGATCATCTATATGTATACGCCTATCAAAATTGCAAATAAGGTTTCCATCTGATTTGAATTTTAATAACGCACACAGTTTTAGTGCATAACCCAATCATTGAAACACAGGATGACAGTCATCCTCTCGCCATGGTGATCTTGTATCATCATTGAGATACATCTAACAATATGAAGAAATCTTGCCATTTCATTCCCTTAAACACGCTTCACTTCCAAAATCACACAACGTTTTACCAATGTACATCTATATATACAATAAAGTAACAGACCACTATTATGATATATCCGATACAGAATGAATGGGTATCAGATTGGAATTTTTGTAAAATGCTAAGCACCAAAATTTGTAATTGGATTTTTTCAAGAATCCATTTCCTACAAATGAATATTCCTAGATGGAATTCTCGACGGAAATTGTAAACCAATCAAAAAATAACCCCAAACAACATCTTGTAAACACACTATAAAATAGTTTTATTCCTTACCAGATTTTTAAAATAAGAATCCTATTTAACTTAAAGTAGAGATATTGCATTAAGTCGAGTTTGGCATATAATTAAGATTATTTTTTATACTGATCTCGAAGTATACAATTCTAAAGAGATCTAAAGTTCTATTGTATCGTTAATTTATTGACAACAATCAACATGTGCGACATATGTATCTCTTTATGTGGGTACAACTACATCAAGATGTTCAACAGGATATTAACAAAGTTCGATAACAAGCTGTGTCGATTGCATCTCACTTTTCCTGTCAATTAAAACAAAATTAATGGTGTAAAGGCTCTCAATCATAGTAAGGCTACTCCGTGTGAGTCTAGTGTCACTTTGGTGACAGCTGACAATCTTAGCCCCGCGGCTCAAATCATCCAAACTGCCCATTTCTTTACCTTTATAGCGGGCGCGTGCCTTTATTCTCGCCTGCTACAGGTGTCGTGCGGCAGTCACGCGCATTGAGAAAGAAAACCGCTCATTTCACTCTCGCTTCATGAACAAAGACGGCCCTTGTTTTCTAGCCTGCGACAAAGACACATAATACAGTTTAACAGGGAGTTTATCATACAGATAAACGTGTTGTAAAATAAGAGTTTTATTTCAAATAGGGATAGTTTGGTCACCGTTATTTATCCTACATCGACGCGCATGACGAATGTTATTGGATAAGTGTCGCCTGCTGCTGCTCTTGTGGTAAATCAGACCGCCATCTTGATTGCTTTTCCTGGATACGGGATGAATCGACTGATAGTTGCTTAAGTAGTTTGATATTTGATTAAACTTAACATTTAATATAGTGAATGAGGAAAAAGTTAATTACATATTTTGAGAACGTGACCGCATGGCAATGTGACAGGCTAATGACTGTCATTTCTTACACAATAGTTCTCTCACCACTCTGAATGGGGGCTTATTAAGAAATTTGGAACATTTGAAGAAAATCTGCGATGCTCATTTAGAACTATAATTGTAATTTGACCGTGTTTGTCAGTGATACAAACTTCTAAGATAAGTGATTTAGATAGAATGAGATGTCGTTATTTGTTTCAAATCGTTGCGTCTTTTGGCTATAGAATTTTATGCTTTGTACATTTAGTGCAATCGTTATATTTTTAAAAGAGACTGACAGAGAATTATAACTTCTGAATGTCACAAGCCCGTTGGTGCGGTTTCTCTAGGTACAGTTCGTTTCCTTGTGAATGAAACCACAGTTAGCCTTCATTGAGATCCCTGTTTTCATTATACACTCTTCAAAAAACGTAGGGGATATTCAGAAACAATACAAAGCTGTGGAAATGCACTGCTGTTTTTATTAGAGGCAACCAGTGTATGTTAATAACAGGCCAATTGCCTACACATGAACATAAACAGTTCATATGGGCGGCTTATCCGACGGCCCCATTTCACTCGCAAAGAGATACACTGTCAAAAGTGAAAATGGATGTTTTTGATTTTTGTGTTAATAATTGCTCCACCAATCCTCAGACATTTAGCAATTCGTCGTGGGATGCTCCTAATAAACCGTCCAATCAGGATTTGGGGTAAATTGACCCACTCCTCTTGCAGTGCCACGGCCAATTCTTGCAGTGTTGTCGGTTAACGTTGACATCGACGAACACGTTCCCCGATCATGGGACATGCTCTATAGGGGAAAGGTCAGGACTCATGGCTGGCCAAGTCATATGGACAATATGGTGATGCTGGAGGTAGTCATTCACGGTACGAGCGCTGTGGGCACGGGCATTATCATCTTGAAAGATGAAACGTCGACCTGCACGTTGAGCAAACGGCAGAACTATCGGTGCCAGGATGTGGTCACGGTAGTACACACCAGTGACCCTTCCTTGAACAATATGCAAGTTCGTTCTGCCAGTCATGGTGATTCCTCCCCACACCATAACAGACCCACGCCCGAATATCTCATGCTGCCTGACGCTAACGTTAGCATGACGCTCATTTACACGCCTCCAAACGCGAGCATGACTATCGGTGAAATCCAGAGTAAATCTGGACTCATCTGAGAACATTACACGCGCCCATCGACGATTACCCCAATTTCTACGCTGTTTACACCATTGACGCCTGTTTGCCATGTACTGGCGAGTTAATGGAGGCACAACACACGGTCGTCGCGCATGCAAATGGGCTGCATGTAGCCGATTTCTAATCGTTTGGGGGGTAACTCGAATTCCTGTAACTTGGTACAAGTTTACAGAAAGCTGATTGGCCGTTTGTCCTCGATTTCGCAGTACCAGTCGACGAATGTATCGATCCTGGGCTTGTGTAGTGGCTCTAGGACCACCTGAACGAGGTCTATCATCAACATTGTGTGTTTGTTGGTACCGGTTCCACAGTTTGCTAATCACAGACTGTGACACATTAAGCATGTTTTCAACTGCTCGCTGTGTAGAACCAATTTGAAGCATGCCAATAGCAGTAGACGTACATCATGTTCAAGACGTCTCATTGCAAATTAAACGTAACATACTAAAGCAAAGATACGCTAAACAGTAAATCTTATGCAAGAAACGATAGGAAAGCAAACATGGATAGGATAAACCAGCACGCGGCAGTTTTTATCAACCCTTCCTTGAAGTGTCAATTTGACAATGAACCTCTTCCACGTGTGTGGCTGGCGCTATTGCGTGTCGCACCTGCAGCTCAGTGGTTCTGTTGGGGTGATAAGTTCTTCATCTGTGAACAAACCCTCAAAGCATGTCAAGTGTCCATGACTATTTATCATATCACAACCTGCATAGGTATTTGCATTTCAATATCCCCTACTTTTTTTTTGAAGAGTATATAACCTATTTTACTACAGCTGAAAATAATCTCAATTGTTTATTATTACATGTAACAGTTTAAATCTTTGATTTGATGTCGCATCTCTTACTTATTTACATAGTATTACACTAGATCTACTTATCTCTATCGATTACTGCATCATATAGTGTGCATGCCTACCATTTTACGGGGTGCCGGCGTTCGTCGACTCTCCAATGACAAGATAAGTGAAAATGTCATAATGTCAAACTAATGGCAACCATACGAGCGACAACTATGTATGTTTCTTCTTATTCGTGTCATGGTTCTGCTTTATCAACTTTACAGATGCCTCCACATATTTGGACTAAAACCATATTCAAACAAATTAAAAATCTGCTTCAAATCCCTCTCAAAAAATTCTATTCGCGAGGAAATACCCCAAATTCATTGCATATAAAATAGCATGTTGTTTTTAATCGCTGTCCATTTACCATAAATATCGAAGCCCTAGTAAATTCTGGGATTATCCCCGCCACACTTCTTTTTCCACAGTTTAGTCCCAGAATGTGTTGTACGTTTAAGACTCTCGCTATTTCCACGCCCGCTCGTCACCATGTTTATCAACATATACATTAAGCACCCCCTAATGTAAAAAGGTCAGACAATCTGTGCGTGCATCCTTTGACGTCACTCGAGCAGAGAGCCCTAATATTCGGGCTGACATTTGGTGACACCCTCTCATTTTTGTCCTGTGCGCTCTCCATTGGGTGTTTTTCAGGGAGTATTTTTTTTAGTAAGATTGGGTGTCTCTACTTTCCATATATACCAACATTGCCATACTTTTATAGGAAATAGGGATCACGTGGCTAAGTGGGTAGGACACTGGCTCGCTAGTCTGGAGGAGTGATGCAGGACGGAGGGCCTGACAAGGACAGCTGTCTAGTCGTTCGGAAGAGACGAAAAACCGAGGTCCCGTGTACACATTGGCGTGCACGTAAAAGATCCCTTGGCAGTTGGAATTCGATATAAGAGTAGGCCGTAGCGGCGCTCCTCGGGCAAAATTTCCTTCATAGCACACTGTATGGCGTATGCCCGTCTTCATTAGCCCAGGTTAGGAGCAGAACAGTAGGACGTTAAACCCCATTTCATTTAATTTCATTTCATTTATAGGAAATAACCACTCGATAAATACTTTTGTGCGAATGCATCTTTAAAAGCGCTTAAGTAACACTTACACCAGCAAATTTGGACAATATAATTATTATTATTATTTTTTTTAATTTTTTTTTTTACATCTTGGGGTTTAAAAATTGGATAAAAGATCTAAAAACAAGAACATTGGTTATTAATTGTCAAGGAAAAAGAAAGTTTTTTCCGGTTCTTATATTCACCGCCAACAATTCTAACTAAAATTTGTTTCAAATATTGTAAAATATAAATCATAGGGGATCTAAAATCAAAAAAAAATCATCAAGCACGAAATATGATTGAAAGATTGAGTGACTTTTAAATTTGATAGTTTTTATAACCATCTCATTTTATGAACGATATTTCCAGTAATCTATATGACACCATTACCAAAGAACAAGATTTCACAAGACAGCCCACGTCCGCCTAAACGTTCTTCTTAACAAGATAAAAGTGTCTTCGGCGACATTAACTAATTGACGATATCCGGGGAAGGTTTAAGTAACGTATTTAACAGTCATTATATTGCTTTAATGATAAGTTAATCTACTTGTGTTATTCCTCTCGGATTCTATCCAAGAAAACGGATCTATTTAACTTGTCTTCAGAGAATTGTACTTGTCTTGCTTGATATAATGGATTTAAATATATTGTAAAATCTGTCTTTGAAGCTGTTTGTAAAGTTATATAATAATAAAACACTGTTTTACTCGCCAATCTTTAATTATTGGTCTGTTTTTTTTATTTGAACAATCGTATAAATTGCTTATTCTTCACGAATCGTGAATTCCTAAATAAATATTTGGACGGCTTGTATACGCACTGGTCTGGTTAGCTATTAAATCTTTGGGTTTTTACAATTATTATCTTCTTCTTCGTTCCAAGTGGAACACATGGTCATATCAGAAATTATATAAATGAAATGAAATGGGGTTTAACGTCCAACTGGTCTGCATCGACTGGGCTAATCATGAAGACGGGCATATCCCATACAGTGTGCTATGAGCGAATTTTTTCCCGGCCAGCGGCACTACGGCCTACTCAATTAATTTCAACTTTTTTCATTTTCCTAAATTCATTTAGCGAACTAAATAAAACAAAGACAGCTTAATTGATTCTGAATATTATGGAAATATTAATCCGGCTGTGAAATATAATCTGAAAACGTGGGAATAGTGAATGAAGCTATAGTTTTCTCCACATGTCACGCATTCTTCACTGCGATTGGGGCCCTGGTTAGAGTGGCCAGAGCTACCCAGTCTGCCCGTGACTGTTTTGATGCAGGGCTAAATGCAGATTTGTGACCATAAAACAACCACAACATTCTTACTTGGGTTAAAGCATTCCCTGGTCACGCGTGATCCTGACTTCAAACACAGTAGATTTGTATTAAGATATGTGTACTCGTTACTACGATTAATTAATATAATAATTATGCTGTGTGTCGTAATTAACTTTGTAACACATGTATGTAATGTTGTCCAAATTACCCAGGATTCATAACAGGGGTATTTTTTCTAGATGTTTTATTTATCATAAAGGTTCGTAATCTAAAGGCACAGCATACATCATAAAGCTGTATCTTCTATACCCATCATGCATCTTAATCGTGTTCTGTTTCATACTATTGAATCGTGTCTTTCTCATATAAAGGAGCTGCCGCCTATTTTCCTCGGGGGTAAACGCTCAATTTAATAGATTGAAATTAATTAGGTCTCTCGTATAAAGTGTTCAGTAATACGGTAAGATGTGGTGTGACTATTTCAAAGCGTATAATTTAAGTTCTCCCAGGTTCAAAAGACCTATAATAACAGCTAATTCACAAACGTCAAAACAAATTAATTTACGATTTAAAGTTCTTAGCGTGCATACATGTGAATAATTTAAACCGAACAGTTATTTTCTTTTTATGAAAGAACGGATACTTTATGTGAATTGTTACAATATTTTAATTACTTTTCCACCAGTAGGTTACAAATCGGACTGGAGCGAGATTATTTAAAAAAATAAAGATGCTGCGCATTTTTAGTCTCATGTCCAAGGGCGTGGATTTAGGGGGCGGAAGGGGGGGGGCGAATAGGTTTCTGCCCCCCCCCCCATGTTTTGATCACCAGGACAGATTTTCAGGTTTATATCCACATGAATGTCCCATTCTGAAGTCTATCTAACCACTGCCTTGGGTCTCGCTACAGTAATTCATCTTCACGATATCATCCTCATTAATTGTAGGTAGTCAGTTTTACCATATCGTCATCATATTACCCCCTAGTTACAGCTTTCATCGAGATAACACTGGTAAACTGTTCGTAATTATTATTTTGATTTGGTAATGAAAGGTTCCATGGTTCATCCGTCCCCCCCCCCCCAAAAAAAAAGTTATGACAAATCCACGCGTCATGGCACGCGTAAAATTAAGATTTGTGTCAACTGCCATAAGCAAAATAACCGGTTGTTTGAAGTACAAATACTGAATAAAATGAACTTTAAGTCACACGTTAAAACTCTTTATTTGGTTGGCAAATGTTCTCGCCCAATCTGTCATGCCTCATAGTCAATGTCTTATCTGCGAATAATAGTGTGTATATTATGTCTATGTATGTCTTTGTATTTCAAAATTATTTGTTTATATGTAATTTTGGATGTGCTGTGCAATTTATTCTGTGCTGCTCTTAATGGGTGTATGTAAGCAGCTTACTTAGTTCGTATGTACTATACTTAGTTAACTTACTTATCTCCGACTAAGAAATGACACTCCCCTTACCATTATAAACTTTACCATTATGCATAGTAAAACACATTACAAGCCGTCGATGACTAGGGGCGTTACTGTACATAATTAACAATCAGAGTCCATTCCTTAAAGTCTTCCATTTTAAAAAAAAAAAAAAAACAACAACAAAAACAACAAAACAAAAAAAACCCACTTTGTTACCAATAGCGAACTCCAGGATTTGTTATTTAAATGCTTTAAATTAATACATTAAAATCATAGATTTTAAGCTTTATAGAAAATAAAAGTAAAGCAACATAAAATTGTTTGCTTCAAGGTTTTTTTTCTGACCTGTAGTGAAGTTATAGGGTTTCCGCGACCAGATATATAAACCCCGAATATCGATAATGAATAATTGGCATGTCTTATCTGTATAGTGTTTACAGTGTCGATGATACGAACAAAAATCCACCCCTCGAAATTTCGAAAATTCTGTCCTTATTGCCATATTAAAGATACCTCTAAGTTTACCAGATCTAGATGGCTATATAGTGACAACTCGGCGATAAATTAATTCACGACTCCAAACAAATTAGTATAGGGAGCATCCTAGAATGTGGCCTAAGGGCTATTTTTTTTCTTGTTTTGAATCAGGAAATATGGTTTAAAATGTTTACAGCGTTTCGATAAAAGGTTCAGTAACTTCCTCCATAATTAACCTATAGGACCATTTTAATCAATCATGCTGTTTTTGAAGAAATATCTTTTTAAAAAATTTATAAAGAAATTTAGAGGTCTAAGGACGGGATATAAATATCAGTATTACCAAGATATACCTAAAAACACTAAGTCAGGTAATCAAAAACATTGCAGGCCCCAAAAAAGCTCAGTTTCCATGAAACGATCAAAGAGAAATTGTATTTATATAATAAAACAAAGCCAAACTTTCTCTTCAATTTATTTGTTGAATTTCTGTTGCTTGGTGCAATATTGTAATATATTAGCGTGAACACATGTTAACGGTCTGACCCAAATTAGGACAAATAGATTTCCTGTGAACGCCTCCAAATAAATCGCTCTTTCAATATCTTCCGTTTCAAGAAATGGGTATCTAATTGCCAGTAATGAATTAATGCATTGTCATTTCCTGTATCTGTCACTACAAGAAGCTGAAATCTCATCCTGATGAGGCGTTAAGTCAAGTCAGCCAAATTAGATGTTTGCCGCAAATATTTGCCAAAGAATATTCCCGGCTGCAACAAGGGAGAACGGAGACCTTTTTCACGCCGTCTAAGAATCGAGAGGGACGTGGTGCTCTTGAATTACTCGCGAATTATTGTGATTAATTCTACTCGTGGGATTGAATTCAAATCAACTAATGCTTCCTTTATCATTTTCTTAGCGTGCAATATCTTCATATAGATGGTCGAATGATTGCCAATCATTTTATTGAAGGTGATAAGCAGTCCGTGACGCCTTGCACTTCTCCTTCAGGTCCAGCCAAGACCAGACTTCAAGACTTGTGTCAATTTAGTCTCGTGGCTCGTGACGGCTGGTTCTCGTCAAGGAAGGCCACGTGAGATGTGGTAGTAGGAAGAGAGATGTTATCCTGGTAGTTGAGCCTCTCAGTCGATCTCCTCTTTCTTTCTATCCATTCCCAGGGGCACATAACCCATATCTTATAAAGCAATTGCTTTATGCCTCCGATATTTTTCTCTCCTCACATTAATTTTCTTAATTGAGACCAGGGAATTACAATTGGATTTGAGCGGCACTCTCTCGGCTTTTCCACAGCAGGGGTTGATAAGATGATAGACCAGAATTGTTTTGATGGAATCTGAGTGCTGGCAAACAGCAGGAATCAACCATAATCTCAGACGATCGTCAAGGCTGTAAAAGGAGTAGTGGGTTCTTGCGACTACTGCTTCGTGATATATTTCTTTTAATGAACAGAATGTCTTCATAACACCTACTATAGGGACTCGTTTTTATCTTAATGTGTTGCCATTATGAGTTTTGATCAAGTAATGATGTTCCATTAGTGCATATTGCTTTGCAATAAAAAGAAATTTAGCTTTGTTTCTCAGAACCAATGCGCGATTAATAATCGTGTTTTCCGCTTTTTTTTGCAATTGATAGAAACAGAATATAATACAAACCTTTTAACACCGTACATCATCAGATAGCTAATATTTAATTACATCTCGACAACTTGAGACCAATGTTTATAGCTTCAAATACAATAAGCATTATACACTACTAAAATCTTTGACAGTATTACGTGGTCGTATAGCAATCTGTGGTGTATTATGGTTAATGATATTTTTTATCTTCTCTAATGATTGTAAGATCAATATTTGAAGTATTATGAATATTACAATACGAGTATCATCTTTCATTAACTGTAGAAACAAAGAGATGGCGTAGAAATAAATAGAAAATCAGGTTATGTCGATACTCTCTCAATTCCATTGATGGCGGATGAAAATTGAAATTGTTGGGGCACGACAAAGGCACAAAGACTAACTAACAGGTGCCCCTTGTACCCCCTCACTCGGAGAAACCAACCTATGTTCAGTTCCTGTTATTAGGGTTTCACACTGCGTAGCTTGTGTGAAACACTATTGTTTTTGTTAAGATTATTGTGAAAGCCTATTGTGATTACTAAAATTATTAGGGTTTCACATTGTTCGGATTATTATTTTTATTGAGGCTTTCAGGAAAGACTATTGTTATTACTAAGATTATTATTCTTTTTTACCGGTACTCTTTATTTCTTAGTGTTTGCTTTAGATATTGATTATCAGTTACAAACTTTCGATGGATATATGCCACCATTACCGATTAAAACAATTTCGATAGTTAGACTGGAAGTGCCCGAATGCTCGAAAACCGGAAGTCGGACGTAGTTTCAAAATTTCTTTGGCTATTCCAAAAATTATTTCATTTTTGGATAGCTTGCATCAGGTTCAAATAGATAACAGTTGACAATTTCGGAATTTCGTCGCTGTCTATTTATGTCCGAAAAGTTGTTTACGAAACATTTTTTGTTATTTTTCCAAAATTACAAATTTGAACTACGTTTTTGGATACCTGAAGTCAGCCCGATTCCAGCAATAGAAGTTTTATTCAGAGTTTTATTTTTCGAGGTTTTAAAATTTTTCTGCCCATTTTAAAATTTTTTTTTTTATAAAAACGACCTATTCGCTGTTTCTGAAGCTTCTTGAACATGAAGTCATGAGCCCATGCCTTCGAAAAAAAAAACAACCCACCCCGATGATGAAATGATCCGTTAACCGGAAGTAATCGAAATAATGTCCGATATTTTATATTTTGAAGAAAAATACCAAATAAGTAGCTTTGGGTAGCCCAATGAATGGACTATCCTATGATGCCCAATTGATACATATTTAATGATACGAAAGCAACATATGGCACCCCGAAAATCAATTTTTAGCCTTTTTGGACGCCTTTATCTCAAAAATTACTCCAGCGATTTTTCTTACACTTTCTGTATCGAGAGTCCTTTCAGAAGTCTTGTGCAGGATAACATTCAATATTACTTTGAAATAAGTGGAATAGAACAAAAAGGACTGAAAATCGAAAAAAGTCGAAAAATCATTAAATTTTAGAAAATGCTCTGTTATTTTTTTATATATACAGATTTTCAAAAAAGGTTTAGATATTTTGACATTTATGACACTTTTGAACACACGATTTCTCGGGGTAATTTCATCTGATCAGATAATGTAATATGTTATTATAGAGCCTGCTACGGTTCAAGTTCCCAAACCGGTTGTTAAAACTATCCCGACAAAGATTCGCATACCGGAAGTAGTACAAAAGATGAAAAAAAAAGTAAAAAGGTTGGTGCCTTGCGAAAAACTTGATTTTTCCTTCAGATAGCAGCGGATAAAAACAACTAACGTGTCTTCAGATAGTCCCATTAATGGACTATCATATGACATCCAAACAATACGAATTCGATTGTTAGAATTTTCCCTTTTGGAGCCTTTTGAGACGCATTTTTCTCTAAAACGACACCTACAAATTTTCTTAAACTTTTGTTATTCCGAGTCCTATCGGTGGTCTAGCATGTGCATTCAAACATAAGAGCATTGAAATAATATAAGAGGTCCAAAAAGGGCCTCAATCTTTGAAAAAAGTTGAAAAATCGTTAAATTACTGAGAATGCTCTTCTATTTTCCTTCATTTCAAAACTGCTGAATGGATGTTTCAGAAACGTCTGATGCAGAACGTTAAGTATCCAAACCACTTGTTAAAACTATCCCGACAATGATCCAGAAACCGGAAGTAGTCGAAAAAATATCCGATATTTTGAGAAAAAAAATAACACGTAAAGAAGGAAGCCTGGTAAACCTTCTTGTGTGATGCGAGTAGCCTATCTTTCTTTTTGTTTAACGATTTCAAGCGACCGTCGATTGATATTGTAATTCGAAGAAGTTCTCAACCTAATGACATTCACGTCATTGGTTAATTTTTGTTTTTGATGAATCAATTTTCGAAGATTAATTATTGAGAATAACACTTTTGACAGTATAGACTAAACAGCCTAAGAATAGGCCTAGGCCCTAATAGTAGATGTTTTTTCGATGTCTGTATGGCATAAAGTGTTGCGGTTTTGATCATTTTTTTATAGATAGCTATGTTTAATGAATTCATCTATGAGTGAATTTTCGAAAATTTATTATGAACTTGAGAATGACACTTTTGAGTTTGACACCGTGTAGGCCTATGTATATAGGCCTAGTCTAGTACTAAATGTTTTTGGATTTAAACTTCATCGATAAGGTCATTTTATTTATTTTTTATAAGTCTTTATGTTTGATGACTTCAAACTTCATGCAGGAGAGAATTTCCAACTGTTTATGAGCTTGAGACACAGTGTAGGCCTAGCCAAGTACTAAGTAGGCCTAGGTGTTTTTCGATTCAAATTTCGTCGATATGGTATAAAGTTATGCGGTATGTTACTGTTTTGGCAAAGTGTCGGTTCGACATACCGGTACTATATTATTATGGTAATTGGTATTGTCAACTTCATTCAATATAGGATTAACAATCGATGGTCGCTTGAAATCGTTAAACAAAAAGAAAGATAGGCTACTTGCATCACACAAGAAGGTTTACCAGGCTTCCACCCGCTTCTTTTTACCTTAACCTCCCACAATCTCCGCCTTTCTGCGTTTTTTGGGAACCTATGCATGGCAAATTGGCAATGCCTTGCCCATCTCTTGTGTGGCATTTTACGGCCACGCGACTATGGAAGGGTACCGCTGCCAATATTAAATGCTCTGCTAAAAGTTCTTTTCCATTGCCAGGTTGAGCTCGGCCTCGTTTCCGTATATGTGAAGTCACGTGATATCCTACATTTGCATATCAAAGTTAGTGCTCTGCGTAAGATGCTATGTAGAAAGCGTGAAGGACAAATTGGATGCAGCACAGCTCAAATGTAAAATGTAATGAAGGAAATGTAAAGTGTAGACACGTCTAAAACAGCATTTTACATTAAACATTTGACATTTGACACATTGCATTTGACGTTTCACATTTAACTTTGCACTTCGAGGTATTTTGATTTTATCATTACCGGTATTAAGATTTTGTACATTGTACTTTTTACACATAATCAATGGAAAAGACATTTTAACAGAGCATTTAATATTGGCAGCGATACTCTTCCATACACAACAGATCATTTATTTGAAATTATAGGCTACTATCTGTATAAGATAAGGCTCTGGCTACTATAGCAGACGATTCTTTGACTGGGTAACGTAATGGCGTCCAAATGTCATGTGACTACCATTAACCAATCAGAATTGGGAAACGGGTTGGCCAGACTCTATCTCTCTATATATAAGGCCTTTGTGGTGCCTAATGCAATTTATGATTTCATGGAATAATTTAACATTTTCATTATTACCAGAAGTAATGTCATTTTGGTAAAAACTATATTTTTAGCCTCCAAAACAAATATATATATATTTTTTTGAAGTGAACGATATTCATTATTCGTATAAAATTATGATAAATGATGTGAAAAAAATAGTATGATTCAATACGATCATATAGATATAAAAAAATGTTTCTAGCGTCTTCCTTTGCCGAGAAACAATCAATTTTGTCAATATCACCTTTTATGGTTTTTCGCATTTTAATAAGGGTTAATTCTGTTAGAATTTTAATTAATTTTCTGTCATACAAAGGACAATCGAAGTATTTATTTCTGTAATCCATTTTGTTTATAACGGAAGTGATGTCATAGTGTCGAGACTTCGTTGTATAAATAGAACTGATTTTGCTGGACTTATTGGCTAATTCTGCTACGTCCATTTTAAAACACGTGTGCATTGCAAATGTGGAAATCTGTTTAGCGGTTTCATTGTTTTGGGTAGTGACATCCGTTTAAGGTAACGTGGCACCGGTGAAACCCGTCATCACTGCATCGCAGTTCTAGTTATTATTATTATTATTATTCTTTTTCCATTTTGATTAGATCTCAGAAACTGTTTGTCATATCGTTACAATTTCTTCGGTTTTACTGGGAAAGTGGGTGTGGCTTAGAGGATAAAGTTATTTTGTTCATTCGGCGACAATGCGAAATGTCTGAAATCACCGAAGCTGTCGTTTTTAAAAATATTGCAGTAATTTTAACAATAATCATCGGATTTTAACCATCGATGTATTTTGGCATAGCCGGAGACAGTGCACATAGCTACGCTATCTTTGATTTTTGATTTTAGGCAAATCTTCGTAGATATTTTTTTATGAATATTTTTTGATTGTATTTTCCACAGGATTAAAGAGTCATCTGACTTGAGCAAAAATGTGAAAAAAATGACTTGGTAATTTACGTTAGCCGCTATTGGCTAATTTAGTTTTTCGGTCCTAGATTTATTATTTTATTGTTCGATTTGTATAAAACAAAGTTCATATGCTCTATGGTCTCAATTGTCTTTTTTTTTTTCTTCTTCTTTTTTTTTGTTACCGACAAAGTGACGTAATTTTACCAAAAACTATATCAAAATCTGATATAACTGAAAGGTGTGCCCTGTAAAGGCGCGCAAAATCTTGAGCTGAGATTTTTTAATTTCGATTTCATTTTTGGTTAACTTCGATTAAAAGATGAAAAAAGGTGAAAAAAATTAGGCTATTTACAACCCAGTCAGCGTCTTCATATTTTAAAATAATTTTTCGTAACTTTCATAAACTTATATCATTAATCCATACAAAGACAATGTATGTTAAAATTAGTTTGTAATATGAGTTGTTGCCGAGAAATAGGCAATTTTGCATGAGTCACTTTTCATGTCAGTGACACCAATTGATGCCTAAAACAGATGTGCTTTATATCAAATTGATTACAATTAAAAAATGACACCGGGAGTGGCGCCATTTTATCAAAAACTGTGTTTTTAAAAATTTAAAATCGATAATTACTGATAATAGACTGATAAGTAATTGATAATTACTTAATATGTTTTGAAAATTTTAACTTTCTGTTTAAATCAACAAATAAATAAAAGAATACGGTCATATACATGTAGATATCACAAAATGGTTTCTAACTTGTTCAGTTCGGGAGAAACAGACGATTTTCTAAAAGTCACTTGTCAAGGTTTCTGGTCCATAAAAGTGTCAATTATTATTCGATTTTTGTAAAATCTTTATCATGTGATGCCTAATGCTATTGATGATTTCATAAAACTAATTTAACATTTTTATTATCACCGGAAGTAATTTCATTTTGTTTGCAATTATGATATTTGATTCCAATGGACATATAGATTAGATCAATATGATCATCTAGATCAGATATCAAAAAATTGTTTCTAACATCTTCCCTTGCTGAGAAATAACGAATTTTGTCACTTTCACTTTTTAAGATTTTTCGAATTTTAATTTCTTTTTACGGGATCTCGGTTAATTATTTATTGCCTGATTTGTATACAAGAATGTTCATATGCTCCATGGTGCAAATTCTCAACTTTTTTCTACCAATAAAATTTCTGTCGGCACCGGAAGTGACGGAATTTTGCCCAAATCATAAATTTTGACCGGTCGGAAGGACTTTTCAGTAGCAAATAATAATGTTTACAAATCCAATAGATCAAGATGAATGCCCCTACTAAAGGTGTAAAATATGTCGGGCTCGGTTTTTCTTAATTTAGGTTTTGTATTTGTGATATTTTTGTTTTCATATTTTAAGATATTTCTTCGCAACTTTCATAAACTTAAGGCATTAATCGGCAAGAAGACAATGTATGTCAAAATTAGTTTGTAATATGAGCAGTTGCCGAGAAATAGTCAATTTTCCATAAATCACTTATCACGTTATAATGCCTGTAAAATAGTCAATTATTAATGGATTTCCATAATAAAAAGTGATACCATTTGATGCATAAAGCTAATATGATGTGATATATCAAATTGATTATAATTTAAAATTTGACGCCGGAAGTGACGCCATTTTGTGAAAAACTGTATTTCTATCCTTTAAAATCAATATTTTTGCAACTGAGTATTATTTGCTACGTTTTGAAAATCTTAACTTTCAGTTTAAATCAACATTATAAATAAAAATAATACGGTCATATAAGTATCACAAAATCGTTTCTAACGTGTTCAGTTGCAGAGAAATAGACAATTTTCTACAAGTCACTTTTCAAGGTTTTTGGTCCATAAAAGTGTCAATTGTTCGATTTTTATACAATTTTCACCATGTGATGCCTAACATTTTCATAATCACCGGAAGTAATGTCATTTTGACAAAAACTGTAATCGTAGCCTCAAAAACAAATATTCGTTAGAAGTAAGTGATATTCAGTATTCAATGGACAAATAGTATGAATCAATACGATCATATAGCTATCAAAAAATGGTTTCTAACATCTTTTTAAGTATTTTTGTATACTAATAAGGCTTTATAAAGTATTAATTCTGTTCAAATTTTAATCAATTTTCTGTCACGCAAAGGACAATCGAAGTCGTTATTTCTGTAATCCAATTTAAATAATTGTGTAGATAACGGAAGTGATGTCATTGTGTCGAGACTTCGTTCTATAAATGGAACTGATATTGCTAGATTTATTGGCTTATTCTGCGTCCATTATATTACAGATGTGCAATGCTCAAGTGGAAATCAGTACGAGAAATCAGGTCAGTTCAAGGGTAACGTGGCACCAGTGAAACCCGTCATTACTGCATCATATTTCTAGTTCTTCTTATTATTTTTATTTTTCTTTACACTTAAGCATATCTCGGAAACTACTTCTCGGATCGGTTCGATGTCTTCGGTTTTAGAGGAAAAGTGGCTGTGACTTACGAGTTTAATGCTATTTCGAGCTTTCTGCGACAATGCTAAATGTCCGAAATCAACCAAGTTGTCGTGTTTTTTTAAATATTGCCGTAATATTAACAATAATCATCAGATTTTAACATCTGATACATACAGGACAAATAGCTACGGTACTTTAGATTTTGATTTTCGACGACTTGTCGGAGATATTAGGTGCTAAATTTTGAAAATTTAAATTTTTACAAAAAAACTTTTTTATTTATGAATATTTTTATATGGCATTTTACCCAGGGTTAAAGAGTCATCTGATTTGACCAATAAAGTTTTCTGTCTTTACCGGAGTGACGCAATTTTGCCACAATTTACAATTCTTTTCGCAAACAGATATTAATTTTTACAAATCCGATAGGTCAAGAAGAATGCCCCAATGACAGGCGCAACTCATTTTTTGGGTGAAAAGGGTGTTAAATTAAGAAATTTACAACCCATTTAGCCTTTTCTTATTTTAAAACATTTCTATGCCGAAATTAGTTTGTAATCTGAGCAATTGCCGAGAAATGGGCAATTTTGCATGAGTCACTTTTCAAGTTATTTTGCCTGTAAAAGAGTCAATTATTATTAGATTTTCATAAAAGTAACACCATTTGACACATAAAGCAAATGTGCATTATATCAATTTGAGCAGAATTTAAAATTGACACCGGAATTGACGCCATTTTGTCCAAAACTGAATTTTAACCTTCAAAACAGATATTTTATTCAAATGAGTCTTATTTGTTATGTTTTTAAAAGTATGATATTTTTAAATCTGGGTTCATTCTATTTGTTGAATGGATTTAAAATTCCATTCAACAAATAGAATGAACCCAAATGATCATATAGATATCACAAAATGGTTTCTAACTTGTTCAGTTGCGGAGAAATATGCGATTTTTTGCAAGTCACTTTTAACGGTTTTTGTTCCATAAAATTGTCAATTATCATTTTATGCCTAATGCCATTTGTGATTTCATAAAACCAATTTCAAAAAGTCATTTTTACCGAAAGCAACAACTGTACTTTAAGCCTTCAAAACAAATATCTTCTTCAAATGAGTGTTATTCAATATTCCTTTAAAATTATGATATTTAATTTCATCCAACATATAGAATGATTTAATGCGATGCTATAGATACCAAAAAAATGCTTCTAACTGCTTGCGTTACTGAAAAGTAACCAATTTTGTCAGGGTCACTTTTAAAGATTTTTTTCGCATTTTAATTTTCCATTAGAAAGTGACATCAGCTAACTTACTAGTAAGTTAGTAACCAATTTTGTCAGGATTACTATTTTGACATATGATATTGCTGGATTTGATTGATTCTGCTTCCGTTTTATAACACGTGTGGAATGCTTATGTGGAAATATGTTTAACGGTTTCATTGGTACCGGAAGTAAAGTAAGTTCAAGTGTACTGTGGCACCGGTGAAAACCGTCATTACTGTATCTCAGTTCTAGTTAACCTAATTTTTTTAGTGTTCTATAACAAATTATAAAATATCTTGACACTTTTAAATAAAAATATTTTAAATTTACATGAAGTCAATTATAAAGGTGGCGAGTCGACACAGCAGTTTTCAATTTTGAGATCGTTTGAATAAACTTTATTGGGACAATTGCCAACTTTCTTGAGGAACGTTATCAGCAACCAACGTACTGGTGAAGAAGTTCGCTGAGTTCCTGGTCAATAGTACGCTTGAACTTGATAGTATGTGTTAGCCATGTGACCCCATCAAAAACCTATTTAACTCACCCAAAACAGTTGCAAACTCAGTTAGTGCGTTTATATTTCATGTAATGATTCTAAGAACATAAAATGTGTAGAGCTACATGTAGCCCACCTCTACCGTTTTATATCAAAATTATTATTTAGATTCAAATTTCATTCAAATTGATCCACTATGAACCGAGAACTAAGCGACTGAAATTTTCGCCTAGCCTCGATCATCATTACTAAAGTCAGTACGATAAACAGCATAGTCTCGATTATCCATTTAATCGTTAAATCGTGAAGGAAAGTTATGTAGTAAATCGGCTCATAATCAACAAAAGATCGCAGGCTAGCGATGCCATCTAGAGTTGATTATGGTCTGGATAGGTTAATTAATGTCTAATTAATAATTTAGATAACATTTCACGCCTAAAGAAAGACCTGCAATAGACAGATTTAGCTCTTGCATAATGTATAATGTATGTTTAATGGAAAGTAATATCAGGTGGTCTAGAAAAATACCCTTCACTATCTTATAGTTATGGAGCGATAGTTTGGACCTGGATTTCAGAAGCTGGAGGTATTGGCAGAAGATAATCTAAGGGTTATAGACCACCCAGCAGTGTCACCAGCTCAGTGATTTAAATACAAAAAAAAAGGTACAACCAAATATGTTAGCCATGTGAACACCTCAGTATGTGAACACGACAGGGCGGGGGATATGGATACAAATAGGTAGATTTTCATTTACAAGCCGACTGGCGGCACACGGCAGACATTATAATAATATCATAATAATATTCTCTTTGTCGTATTTGAAATTAACTAAGCCTTTATATATTTATGACGGGATTTCTGTGTTTTTTCTTTTAAATCTTGATGATAAAATTAATCATGATTGCATTGTTTTATCTTCGTGCGTAAAGCAATATTCGTTCTATATCAGATAAAAGATCTAGTTAGTTCCAATAAAACATGTATAATGTAGGCTAAGTGGTTATGGTCTTATTGCTATCCATTTAATTGTTATTAGATCTTCAATGATTTAAAACGTGATACTATTGTCTGTTAACACCACTTTCACTTACTAGTCAATAGAATAGACTTTTTAATGAACCTATATATACAAATTTTATATTTGGCTTGTTTTTTGGGCGAAGTTTTCCTCGAGCATTAGACAGTTGTTTCTGCTTGATTGCATTCTGTCCAATCTGCGCGGCCATTTAATTAATTTAATATTAATATCAATTTATTCCCAATCAATTTTTAATTGTTTATCAACCAGATTATAAGGCGTTTTAACCAAAGTGCTGATTTGATAATGTATTCGTACTGATATCAGTGAAGTACAATTCCTTTTGATTAGAAACATCAAGTGTTTGATTCAATTTACACCTTAAAAGGTAGGCCTACCATGAAATAAATACTTTGTGATTTTTCAGCTTCAAAAAATATTTTAGATGTCTTTTTTTGCCCGAGAGCTGATAAAATATTTATAAGAATCATAAAAGATTTTTGATATCGCAAATATATCTTCAATGATATCAACTGTGCTATAGGACGAAGATTATATCTCTGGGGACATGTCGAATGATAATTCATCTTCAATAGAAATAAGTTCTTAAAAGCCTCTATAGACACACACGTCTGGAGGTGTGACAAGATATGCAAGAGTGTCCTCCCTTGGGATCAAAGAACAATAACTCATACTACCATCTTCAAACTCCTTCCAAATTATGATGTGTCGACCAAAGACCATATTGACTTTTAAGAGAGGCTTCTAATGTTTTCTCACTCCAGATAACTTGTAAATTGGTTTTAGAATACAAGTATCTTAAATAATAGAAGACACATAGTGTGAGAAATATTGATAATCATATCGAATATGAATCTTGATCTATACCGTCTCAAATGAAACGAAATAATTGATAAAGTAGGCTCGCCGCTTTACAATAACATTTCCCCATTACTTTTGCCAGGGAAGGCGAGAAATTAACACCATAATAGATCTAAACATATAGGCTATAGTGCGTTCAGTGGTGGATTAACTGGGCTGGAGCCAGTGGTGGGGTGGGCAAATACTTAGAAAGACCCAAAAAATCAGTTAACAGATAACAAACTAACCCGGCTCTAAGTACACCCCGTATTCTATCAGAGGAATGATGTTAGTAAATCTTGAATTAATAACATGACAGCTTACACTTTATGGGCGCCAGCAACGTCAAAATATTATTTAAATGTCAGTAGTAGAAGTACCTTGTTTCTTTAACGACTGCTTCCACTAAAGTGATATCGCAAATATTTAAATGTCAAATGTTAGTTGCTGATTGAGTTCATAGGAGTTTGATCGATCTGCGATTAAGTGTGTTGAAAAGAATTTAATGTATGATACACCCGACAAATTATCAGATTATTGTATAAGAATATTACATATTTAGGTAGATATGGCAATGCAACAGCTATAACGAGCTCTTTCTTTCTACTCAGTCTTGTTGACATTACACGGGATTCTTCGGATATCTGAAAGGTTGCCTGGATTATTAAAACAAATAATTTTGTTGATGCATTTGCTGTTATATTGTATAAAATTCTAGTAAACCATCCCGTGAAGATTTTTCTTCCGTTTCGTATTACTTTCATTAGTTACCAGAATCTGTCCACCACTGAAATTAGCTTTATTACAATCAACAATCAAATGGCCAATTAGTATCTGAGCCATTAACCCGGGTGGAGCAGAAAAGTAGACCATTGAACCCCATTTCTCTCAGTATTTGAGCCGTTCGTTCGTTCGTTTCTGGTGTTTTACGTCCACTTCCACCTAAGGTGATATTTGAGCCGATGGCTGTAAGTTTATATATGTTTTTTTCTTCTCCAAAGCTTGCCTTTTACGCCATAAAGGGTTTTACTAACTCGTTTAGCTAAGTGTATAGACAGGTGACAATAAAATTACTTTACAGTTTTTATAAGAATATAAGTCTACTTGGAGTAAGTTTTAGTTATTGTAATGATATAAAAACGTCAGGTTAACTCCGAGTGACATTTAAATCATTATAATCATATCATAATGAGTTTGGTAATAAAATTTTAAACAATGGTTACAGTATTTGATATATTTTGATATTCTAAACGCCGAATAATTTAAATATGTAGTGTCTTAATTTTGGGAGAATGTATTTTTTGATTACATTTATAGTTTGAGTAAATGTAATAATACATAATTTAAGATTTATAACAAATACATTACCAATACAAATGAAATGAAAATGAAATGGGGTTTAACGTCCTACTGTTCTGCTCCTAAACTGGGCTAATGAAGACGGGCATACGCCATACAGTGTGCTATAAGGGAAATTTTACCCGGGCAGCGCGCTACGGCCTACTCTTATATCGAATTCCAACTGCCAAGGGATCTTTTATGTGCACACGGAACCTCGGATTTTCGTCCCATTCGAACGACTAGACAGCTGTCCTTGTCAGCCCCCCCCCCCATGTCCTGCATCACAGACAAGGGGAAACCACGCCGGAAAATCTGGATGAACTTTCTCGGCCAATGCAGGGATCGAACACCCTACCTCTAGGCTAGCGAGCCAGCATCTTACCCACTTAGCAACCGTGATCACCCATTACCAATACAAACCATAATGTATTTGTTATAATTGTTAACTTATGTATTATTAAATGTCACTCGTAAGTTAACCTAACGTTTTTATATCATTACAATAACTAAAAACTTACTCCAAGTAGACTTATGTGCAGTATAATAAACCAAGTGATTGTATCCATAATAAGTGTTCTAGTATTACGACTTAATGCTTCTTTAACACAAGATGTTTGTTTGTGCCTGTAGTGCAATGACTTTTTGTTGAACACCCGATGGTTGGTTTGAATAAGGTCATGACTTACTATTTGTTGAACACCCGATGTTTGATGTGACAATAGAACCATGACTTACTATTTGGTGTGACAGTAGAGCAATGACTGAATTCTTCTTGAACACAAAATGTTTGGTGTGACTGACAAGTAGAGCAATAACTTACTATTCGTTGAACACCCGATGTTTGGTGTGACACTAGAGCAATGACTTACTATTCGTTGAACACTCGGTGTTTGGTGTGACAGCAATGACTTACTAATTGAACACCCGAAGTTTTAGAAACCAAAACCATTCTCTGCGGGATACTCGTCAGTCTAACAACCTATAATTACTGGAAATTTAATCTAATAATTTGCCTCCCCTTCTTGGCCATGTGTTGATTTATGATAGAAGAATCAGAGCAGTTTGGTCCCACCTTATCACCGATTAGGGAAGGATTCGATGAAGTTGTGACATTTTGATCAATGAAGGCCCGTGTGAATTCCCTACCATCTAAGCTTTATATTGTCTTAAGATTAACAGATGGGCGTATGAACAAGACATATAATAAATATTTAGAGTAACTTATATACAGGTTTTACATAAGCGACGCATATATTCCGACAACGTTTGAACGTGTAGGTAAACATTATAATTACTATTAATGTATAGAATACATGTCATTGTGGGGGAGGAATTATGTACTTTCAGAAAAGTTGTTACAACGAGTTATAAATTGTTCACATATCTAAAACGTCAAAACTGTAAAATAAATGATGATTTAATTCATTTGATTTGTTGGACAGTGTGCTTAAAATGTACCTTTTTAATGTAAAGGTGGTTATTATTATGTAATAAAGCACATCGGGGTATTAAAAAAAGTTAATGATAAAAGGTTTGACTTGAATGATCCTAAAGTAAATGGTTGTCATAGTTTTAATCCTCCTTTTGGATTAAAACTTGAAAAATGTAAATGGCGATCGGCGACTTTATGTTAGAATTGATCGATTTGAACCACAATTATTTTTTAATAAAGGTACTTTTGATTGTGTATACTATCGCTATTTTGGTACGTTGGGGCTTAATTTGAGCTAGAATTTTATTTATTTTTTCTTTTAAAAAAAAGTTTTAATTCAATCTCCAAAGACATCGGCTCTCAGTGAAGATGGCCGAGTCAGTGTAGGAAAGGAGGAAAGGTAATCAAATCCAGTTTCAAAATGGATAATTTCAGATTTTATTCCGTTTTACAATCGGATTGAATTTAATTTTTCAAATCATCTTATGAAGAAAAATAGAATGTTTCCAACAAATGGCCTCCATTGATTTGAAGAGAGATAACAACATGGTATAAACAAGCTATTCTCTCATCTTCTCTCTAACGATCACAATACCACGCCTTTAATTGTAAGATGAAATAATGACACACACAACCTCACGCAATACCGCCATTAATATTGAGTTTTAGTTCAAAGCGGAAAACTACAAGATTTATCATTATTTTCTTTTGGCAGATGGTCGTCGTCCATGATGCATAACGTTTACACAAGTACATGTATATTTGAACGTGTATTTAACCGATGTATATAATATAATATGTACATAATTCCAAAGTAGATTACCGGTACTGGAAATTCAATCAAATAATGTGAAAATGTAATAAATTTAGATCTGAATTTGATTAACTGCTGGTCGACTAAATGGAAAGTAAGATTTTACCCCCTAAAAACAGTTTCCATTACATTCTCTAGAAAACAATTCCAAACCTCTTTTGAATTAAATTTTAACAATGTAAGAATAAAGGAATCAATATACCACAAACACCTTGGTCTTATTTTACAAAGTAATTGTCAGTGGGATAACCATATAGAATATGTAATATCTAAAGTTAAACGCTCTATTGACTGTCTCCGTGGCTTAAAATATCGTATTTACAGATTATTTACGATGCATTTATTTTGCTCTTATTCGACTACGCTGACGTCGTTTGGGAGAACTGTAACAAATTTGAGTCACTAAAATTAGAAAATCTCCATCTAGATGCACTGAGAACGATAACAGGTCTTGTTCGAGGCACTTCCCATAATGTACTTTACTATGAATCTGGATATAACCCACTATCAACAAGACGTATAAGGCACAAGCTTATTCTTATGTATAAAATGGTCAATAAATTGGTTCCCGATTTATTAAGCCTTCTAAAATTTCTGAAGTAAATCCTTACCCTGTTCGTAATAAGAATGAATTGAAAAATATATCTTCTAACACTAATTATTATAAAAACTCATTTTTGCCTTCAACAGTTGAACTTTGGAACAGCCCTTCTACGATACGCAAAACGCCTCCACTACAAAATTTCAAAATTAAGATAAGGGTGAACGATCATAAAATACCCAAATATTATTACTATGGAGAACGTAAATTTCAGATTATACATTCCAGACTTCGTAATTGTAAAGGTGCTCCAAACTTCCATAGATTTTTAATGCATATTTCACATAATCCGAAATGCAGATGTGGCCATACCCAAGAAGACAGCGAACATTATTTTCTGCACTGCCCAAATTATTCGTCTCAGCGTATCTCAACATTAAATACCCTCCAATTTAAATCCATACATACAAAAGCGTTCCTATATGGCGATCCCAACGAAAGTAACTCGTACAAGCGCTTTGAATAGATAAGGTAATTAGCAGGTGACGATGATTGATGTTAAATAATGATGATGACGATGATGATAACCATGAAGATGATTTATTTATTTATTTGTAAAAATGTAAGATATAATACCTTTGAAATTTGTACATTTTAGCAATGTTATTAAAATTGACAATTTACATGGAGATGAATTTATATAAGCGATGGCTTGTTTTCAGGTCCACAATATCAGTATTGTAAATAATCTGATATAATAGAAATAAAATATTGTTTAAACCAATCAAATAGTTAGTCCTCCATTTTTTTGTTGCGTGAATTGGGCATGAAATGTTCGAGTAGTCTGCAATGATTCCGAATAAAACAAAAATGTTCTCACATGTATTGACGTACCGTTTAGAGCACAAACCATTCATACATATAGGCCTACATAAATTATTATTACTCGTAATTGATTTAATCATATTTTTGTTTATCTTCTTTGCTTGGTCGTTTCGGTAAAGACTGGGTTTATCCCCAATACTTGGCTGGGGTTATCATGCATTAATGGCGACCGTTAATAGTTATACTGTCTACAGAATAATGTAGATTATTAATACCTTGATTTCATTTAATTTATCCGCGAACTTTATCGCCCTTTACGCAGTCTTGGGTTTCACCTTCCCGGTTTGGTCTAAATAATACATACCGCTGCTGATTTTGAAAAACCAAGAAGGTCACTGTGGTTAATTGCAAGCAGTTGTTACGAAATATAGTCTTTCATCGTGACGTGGGCGTAATCCTGGTGTGGGCCGAGAAGAACCTTTGCAATTGTTCAAGCCCGGCTCTCAGTTGTCTTAGGGACTGAGAAAGAAAAAGTGATCCCGTGTACAAATTGGTAGTGCACGTGACCCCCTCCCCACGAACCATCCCATTAGTTTAAATTTAACAACCTTTCCCACGAATTGCACACGAAACCAAATTGTGGTATTTTAGTCTGAACATATCCTGTGTCAATCCTATTCCATTCCTTTTCGTTATATGGAATAATTTTCCACGGCATTTGTGATTCTATTCCGCCAGTCTGTGTATTATCTGTTGGATGGGGGCTGGGAGATCTTTCTATTGTCACCTTCCTGGAACTCTTTTTAAGAAAGGTATGGTATGGTAAGCAGTACAGAAATCGTCTTGATAGTGCAGGATAAAGACATTATTGGACTTTTGTATTGAATTATTGTGTATACATAATCAAATATTGAAAAAAATGTATATATACACGTCAGCGTATCGAGCATTGAAAGAAGACTATTTTAAAAAGTATATCTTAAAACTGGCCTCGAATCTTGTCATAGCTTACCAAATGCCTGTGTCTGGCCCATTAATAATCCGAATGAACATACATTTAAGGGACATTCATCTCTTTTGTTTGATCCATTTTATTCAAACCAAGATCATATGTTTTAGTAACCATTCTTTCTGGAAAAGTATACAATACAAACTCTAATTTCACACAAGAATATTCTTTTGGTTGTATAAGGAAAATATCTACGTTAAATCATCACAGCAAATAATTGGGCATTATCTTAGAATTAAGAATGCCATTTATTGTATGAAAATCTTACAAATTGAATTAGCTGGCAAATAGAAATCCAGACTGCTGTCAGATTTTTATCCTCCTAGAAGTTAGCCAGCCATGGAACGTTCACGGTTCTGGCTGAGTGATTGTGTAAGACGAGATTACTAATTTCCAGATGACTTCTACTTTTGGTGATTTTTTCTTCTCCGCTACACGTGTCACGGGTTTGCCAAATTCACTCCAACAGAGATGAAATCAGTTAATCATTTTTCTTTATTTCATTAAATTTCTTTCTTTTAGCAGATTTGACACCCGATTCTACCAAATGCTGCCTATTTCTGAAGGTAGGTCACGTGTCGTTTTGCAAAGATTTCGGCGCCATACTGCAACAATAAATGTGTATTCTGTAAAGGCAACCGAGTGTTTTGTAATTTCCCTGGGGATCTTATCATATTTCATATAAAAATTTCTTATAATGGGAACACATATTTAACAGCATCAAAAACATTAAACCAATAAAACCCCAAATGCATACTCTTGATCACGGTCACTCTATGCGGTCAATGACGTGGCAACGGATAAGTCTTATTATAAATGGTCGATACTTAAAATAATCCAAACCTACAATAAAGTGGAATTCTTGAAAACAGTGTCAGTGGATCCGTGGGCCTATATTCCTAAAGTAACGCTGTTGTTATAGTTTTTCAATGGAACTTGTTCCCCTGAATTTGGATCACCAAGAAAGTGTGTTTTTGGTAGGCTCTATAGGAAACATTTGAGGCTGTCGTATCGGTCAAGTATACTCAACTTAATTATACTGTCATGCTCGAAACCTCGCTTATGGGCATTAATATTCAACAAATTTGGACGTCACGTAATTAGCATATCAGCTAGTTTGCAAATTCAGCGTTTTATTTGGTGATGTCACACGTCTTCGGATATAAATTTCTGAACAAATGGAAACAAATATACAATCAGGGTATTGACCCTGATCCTTAATGGGGCGGGGCGGGGCGGGGCGGGGCGGGGGGGGGGGGATCAAATTAGCTTGCATGGCAGCCTTTAAAACACAGATAATAAATATAAATATTTAATAATGACGAACTAAACCAGTTTAGACATTTTACACTCACCATCTTGTAATGGTTGTTCAACGTTGAAAGTGAAGGTGAAGTGGAACTCAAGGGATAAGTTGTGTTTTGTTATTTAAACAAATATATTTAAATACATATTTCACAGACTTATTCATTTTATTTAATATGTAGACAGTCTAGATATCTTTTTCGTTTGATGGCAATGTTCACGATCGCGACATGATTTACTTATAGAATACCACCGCATCTCCCCATGTCATGCGTCGCCATCAAAAATAATTATCTCAAACCGACAAAACTATATGCATTGCGAAGCCAAGAAGCTTCATTATTCTCATTTTTGGGAAGACACGAATTTTTTTTATTTTTTTATTTTTTCATTACTTTTTTTTTTTTTTAAATAATTATTTTTCCTTTATAACTCCGCTGATGTGATTGTAATTGTTGAGGGTCTGTAATACAATGGGTGTATATACTTATATTGTATATGGCATTGCGTAGGTAATTTTTTCTTCTTTTTTTTGTTCAGTACTAAGTGGAATTTTCGTGCCCTTTTACATAATGAAATAATGTTTAGCTAAATTAATCGAATGAGACCCAGCATATCATTTGTTAGTCTATATTTATTTAATGAAGTTTGTTCTTGTTTTGACATCTTTGAGAGAGATAGTGTGAAACATTAGAGAGAATGGACGTATTTAATGATTTCTGTGTTGTGGAGGTGAGCTTTCCTAGAGTAATTAACGAAGCTTACCTGAGAGACGATGTAATTAAACACGCTCTTACCTCGTCCCCTGGGGATAGTAATCAGACCGTATAGAGCTAAAAGCTAAGGTGATTCAGGTACTTTCGTTACATGTCATCCATTAAACTTATTGGCTGTAAATCCCGAGATTCCCCTCAAATAAACTTCTAATAAACACATCTATAATATCTACGGTGGCCATTAGTAGAGAGATTTTTAATATCAGTAAGCAGAATTCAAATCGACAAAAACCCTAGGCCTCGATAACCCTATACTGTATACGAGAAAGGCGAAGCACTTAACTAGTATTGTTTAAAACCTATAAACATAATTATAGCAAAGCGATTCGCCAGTAATTAGTTTTTTCGAATAATAATTTTCTCTCTTTACATCAAAGGCTCTGATAGATATATTTTGTTTATTCGGTGAAATTTAGCTGATTGATATTGATTTCTTACTTACATTAATATAAACAGAATTTATAAAATTATTCTTTTACAAGTCATGTATTGAAATATCTTAAGTCTGTACAAATATATATCGTTCAAGACGAGTGCTTACTAATATCGAATATATACTTTCATGTCCTTTTGTACAATACTGTCATAACTCGTCTTCTTTTAGATTTATTAGTTTTAGTAATTGCTTTTCTTTTGTACACAGACTTCCATTTATTGAAGAAATATGAAGCGTTAATGATGAAAATATATTAACCCAACATTAGATATTCCCATATACATATCCATGTGAATTTCTTTTTATATCCCTGAACCTCAATATTGGACTTTTTCAGTAAACTGTTATCGACTGTTCTGAATTTGAATCAAGAAGAAATCTATATTTATTCTTTTGAAAGACAAATTGTATTTGAAAATTACTTTGTTATTTAATTTTCCCTTTTGAATAATTGCATAGTTATTTAATGCTAAAGTTAGTTGATAACGAATGCAATACCAGAATGACGACTGCAGTAAATTTCATAAAAGTCTTCGCTGTCCACAGGCTTTCCTGGTCATTTAGAGACTGGTTGTTCAAAATTAATTTAAGAGATGTTACCTGACAGGACCTTTCCTGATGTATATATGTATTTATATATCACTAAATATATTTGAATGTTCTAATATATTATATATATATTCGTATATATTCTAGTCATGTTTATTTTCTTTCTTATTGTTGTGAGCATCTTTACACATCGCCCTTGAATCAGTAGTGAACAAGGCAGCGTTTATCTATGTTTATGAATGTTCAAATGTTTCTTCTTTCATTTTGTAATCGTATGCTGCTCCCCGTGGGCGTTTTTATGCAATAAACTTACTTACAAAAAAAAAAAAAAAAAAAAAAAAATCCCTTACTCCAGCCCTGAAATATCGTTTTCCTGCAGGCGAACAATGGGGGCTAGGACTTTTTTTTAACACCAACCCACAATATGATAGGAATGCCGTTGGTCTATCGTGAAACGATTCTTTCTTTAGCCGTGGCTAACGGGCGCTTGTGTTTCTGGCGCTCCAGATAAATTAATGAATACTTGGGGCGAAGCAAAATATTACCCGGTACTACTACTACTACTACAAATAGGGGTTTATAGGGGTTTGCGTCCGCTTCCACGTGTGTTAAATAGCAAATTTATATAACTATAGTATTAAAGAGGTTGTGGTTACTACTATTACTACGAGGGATTTGCGTCCGATTCCATGCAGACAACACCTATTAGGCTAAGCACACCAACGTGTAAACATGACTTTTCGTCCAATTCGAAGGACGAATGGGAAACCAGTCTGAAAAATCCCGAGGGAACTTTCTCGACTAACACCAGGATCATATCCGGCACTTCCAGGTCAGTGAACCACCAAATTACTCACTGAGTCACCGCGACCACAGCATTAGAGAGACAAATGCTAAAAAGACGTCGCCGCCATTTCCGATAGGGTACGGGGGTGGGGGTGGGGGGTAGTAGCCTATGGCTATGTGCCCTCCCTTCCGAAAAAGTGCCCTCGAATTTCGAAAGAGTTACTTTAAATGCTCATATGGAAATGCCCGCGCCAAAATCATCATATTCCTGTTGTCCTAATGACCCCTTTTCATACTGCCCTTCCCGTTTTCCAACAGGATCCAACGACAATAATAAAAACCAATAATTGCGCTCAATGTAGCCCACGTACACGCGCCATCAATCACTCCTCGCCTCTGATTGGCTTCCATCCTCAGTGGGGCAGGGTACCAGTCAACTCTTGCTTGTGATCGACTGATTGTGGCTGGTAATTCTCTGATTTCGGATGGGTGGGTATAGGGGTGGGGGTTGATGGCCAAATGGATAGCGCATGCGCGCTGTATCAAAAGGGCTGCCATAGGGTCAACTGGCGTGGTTTCGATACGGCGGCTGTACGTGACAAGGATCTATAGGGTCGCCTGTCCAACCTCGTGGGATTACTCCGGGTCTTTCGGTTTCCTCCCACTGCTAAAGACCCTACGCCTATGCCTAGTCCCGAAATGATCTAGTTTGTGTCGAGTGGGCGTTAAACGCCACTTTTCTTTCTCTCTTTCACACTAAATAGGAAATATTTTTTATTCAGATAGACCTTTACTAAAACACCTTTTATTTATTTTTGTTAGTGTTGCTTAAAAAAATGCTCTAGAATTTAATTTGCAAAAGAAATTCCTTCAAGTGCGTGTGAGCCTAGCGAATATTCACTGTGTGGAGGATAATATCGGGAATATTGTTAACCCCGAGAGGCGTTTCTATTTCAGTGAAGGCAAATCCAAAAAGAAGTTATGCTGGTTTGAAACTACCTTCCGCATTTACGATGTAAGGGACGGAAATCTTTAAAGTAGATTTTGTTTTGGAATTGGAGTAGCCCCCCTTTAATAGCAATGTTCTAGACGGCGCTTCACACTGAAATAGAAATGGAATTTAGACGGCTAAGATAGAATTCCAGAAAAAAAAAGAATGAAATCTAGGATCCTCATCTACTGATAAGAGCGCTGATGTAAAGTTAGCCAGATAAAAGTATCGTTTATTTAGCCCTCTTCACAAATTTCAGATCGATATTCGCCGAAGAAAATAATCCGAAATGACAATCACCAGCTGGTGGCAGTGTCTGTTTTTGTTTTGTTTAGTTTCTAACTAATGTTAGCCTACCTACTCCTTTCCCATGCATGGATTTCGTCCAAGACACACCTTGTTTGGCATCAGCCCCACTCACAATGTCTGAATAAATATTATGATTCGTTGTATAGATTTGACCCTGTGCTGGTAAATTTAGAAATCAGATACACACAGATAGGCCTAGCTTCTTGTCATTGACATTATAAATATAATTATTAGGGCTTGGATTTGTGAAATGATGCATAGATTCTTAGTCTTACTTAGATCAGAATCTTCTACTAACAATGGTCAGCTTGACCATTGACTTATATTGATAAATCAGCTGGTAAAATGGACAGTTATACTTATAATTCAGATATCTTTCTTATAAGTAAAGCAATGGGCGGGGTTAACGTGTGCGATATTTGGCGAGATTTCACCTGGGTGGTGTCATGGCAGCTTATACATTATGAGAAATATCGCTTCGAAAATGTAGAACCCATTATCACAAAGAAAAACTGTTCGGTAACTATTTTAGTGGTCCAGTCTTCACTATTTGGGATAGAATTACATGTACTTATTTCAATACAAACTGTAGTACTGATTGACAGTTGTGCATTTGAACCTATTTGTACTCGTGCAAGGCCTCTTAGACTGCATCAGTTGTAGCGCTAAACACAGTTTAGCATGACAGTATTGTAGCTATAGTTTTATGTCTCTCTAAAATGGACTGATGTTTGATGCAGACCCATGTTCAGTGAACCATGAAGATGAACTGTTAAACAAAACTTCAGTTGAAGATTTCAAATTCAAATATCTTAAAGATAGTACTTGTCTGAAGCATCGTAAATATTAAACGGATTTCTTCGATTATGAACAAACTACTTAACTTCGATTATAATAAACTTACTTGTGTGTTTGAAATCAACTTCCGTTAAATAAAATCCATTGCACAACTAATTATTTCAACGAATAAAAAAGTTCTCTCTTGACAAATTTGACTATTTACTTGTAATTTCATCTAAGCTGAAGACAACAATACTTTCATCATGTGTTGGGCGTAACCAATGTAGCTGTTGTGGGGCGGTTTAATTTTGACAGATAGTTTGACAACCACATGTTGCAATGAAAACAAAGCGTGATCATTACAATTGGTGAATTTGGGAGACAAAAAATATCATCTAAAGGCAATTACATAGGAGTTTTATATTGAAACCATTGATCGCCAGGACGCCATTCTATCAAATTTTATTCACAATGAAAATATCACTGATTGCATGGATACTCGTAAAAATAAAGTCATATATAAACTAAAAATATCCTATCTTCTTTATGTTATGAATAATTTAACAAGGATCATGAAGCTCACCTCTGAAGTCTCCGAGTGTATTGTTAATTTGATAGCATTCTTTGGATCAAATAATAACCGCTTCAATAACATCTATAAGCGTATTGCTTATATATATCATATTAAAGATAATAATAGGTAATATTTAAGACCGGTAAAACGAATGTAATTGTTTTTGTGCCGCATGTGTGTTCAAAAAGAAAATCATCCAATCTGAGTCACTAATCAAATAATTAAAACAAAATATTTCAAAAGGTAACGTTATAAAATTTGCAGAGATTTTACTAGAATGTAAAAGACGGTAACAAATTAAAAGAATACGGACAGTTATGTGTGTGAACGCCCAAACTCCAAGCCGGTCTGAGATTTGTAGCTTATTCTTAAACCAAACTTGAATTGTCATAAAAGTACCGAAAACTGTTTCAATTTGCTATGCTGTCAACCCTTATACTAAATGACATCTCCTGAAGAGTGACATAATCAGCTTCCATTTTGGTATTTTTCTGTGTCAAAAGTTTGAGGGATTTCAATTTTTCAAGAGAAAGATTTTTTATTCGTTGGGATAATTAGTTGTGCAATGGATTTTATATAACGAGAGTTGATTTCAAACACACAAGAAGTTTATAATAACCAAAGTTAAGTAGTTTGTTCATAATCGAAGAAATCCGTTTAAAATTTACGATGGTTCAGACAGTAGAGATTACTTTATAATCAATCATGTTTAATTAAAAATTATTATTGGGTTCTGTAGTAGTATTTCATTAATATGTTACTAGTGTATTACAATAATTACATGTTTCTTACCAGGTGGAATATAATGAAGAAACACAGTACTAAGGAGATGGTGATGAATAGTGTTTGCATGCGGCATACATGTAGAATCAATTTCTCATATTCTTTAAAAAAATTTAGCATGGAATAAACATAGACAAGGTGACAATAAATCTCAGCAGTAATTTGATTCAAAAGAATTTGGGAAATCAGAACATTCCTCAAGAAGACTACACCCATAATATTTATAAAATTTCCAGATGATTAAATATTGTGTTTATCGATTTGTCAAGATGTCTTTAAACCGTAGAAAGAAGACTGTGATATCAACACTTTGCTTTGGAGTGCTTGTATACTTAGTTGTACAAGTCACTTACTTCCAACAAGAATTTAGTCCTTTAAAAGTATTAGCCAGTGCTGAAAGTGAGGCACACCGACTTTTAAAATTTATAACACATTATCATTATCAGTGTGATAATTCACTATATACGGGAAACTCCTCAGCATGGAGAATTTGTATAGACACCAATATAGGTATTAATGCAGATTCAAATATTACCAAGCTCTCTTATTCATTAGGGTAAGTTTTATTCATTTGATTTCATAATGTTGGGCATCACATTCACACTGATTTTGCAGTATTAAAACATCATTAATGGCTCTTTCGATATACTGCATTTTGACAACAAACAAATACTGTGCCTACTGCATTCTAATGAAATAAAATACATGTGTATGTTTATACATAATTTTAAAGACACAATTATATTCCAGACTAAGATATAAACATTGACTTTCAGACCATACACAATAAAAAGTATTGGTCTGTGGTACCAAATATGAGTCCAGATAGTATTAAAAGCAATCAATCATACCATCCTAATCTTACAGTAACTATCTAACATTCATATTACTTTTAATGGATTTCATGCCACTAATCTTATCATCTTGGGCACAATGATTGAAGGATAGCTCATTTCCTTAAGATGAGATATAACCTAGGGGGTTTTGTTCTGTCTCAACTAAAGAACATGATCAACCAGATTTTTGTTTAAATTTATATATGGAAGATGTATATTTTTGTTAAAATTTAAATAAGGAAAATAATTAGTGACCATTTGGATCATTTTGGCTTTAATCACATGCTTGTAATAAATGACTTAAATTAATATTCCAATGATGCCATATTTTTTTTTATCTTTTCAGGGCAGAGTGGGATTTTAGTTTTGAAGATATTTTATCTAGGAACCTATCTTTTCAAGAATATATTTTCCTGCATAAATCAGTGCCTCCACTCTTAAATAGAATAAATGGAACTCATATTTATAAAACTATAATAGTGCCAAATGATCCTGCTGATTTTGGTCGCAACTCGTTTGATACACAAACTCTTAATAATGTAATGGATAATTTACACCATGACAAGATAGACATCTTGAAAATAGAATCCTTATTTGACATGACAGAATCTCATGAACTTTTATTTTATCTTGTGAAAGATGAGATATTATCTAAAGTGAAACAGTTACATATTCTCATAGACATAGGTAAGAAATTTTATTCAGAATAATTTTTTTTTTAATATATTCATAAATATGTAACAAGAGAGGGAACAGCAATGCTCCCTTAAAAGAGTAGCAGAGGATGGACAGACTGGTAGAACTGTGTAGCTGCTGGTTCAAACGATGATGCTGGCGAGAGAGTAGATAAATGGTATTTTAACCCAAAATGTCATGAAGATGAATATACCACCTCTCATTTCAACTTAAGTCAGCAGTTTTTACACTGCTGTTGTGCAGGGATTTTTAAATATCTATTAATTTTACGATTAACTTCCAGAGTTATTTCCTTTACAAAATCTTTTTCGCACCGTAGAGACTTTAGTTATGATCTCACCTATCAGAAATGTATCTGGATAGATTATTGCCTGTCAACCTAAGGTTTTTTTGCTTGGCAACTAATATAAAATTATGAAAGGAAGACTGATTAGTGTCATTTATTCTGCCACATGTAAGGCCGCCGTTAATTTATTTGTTTGTTTCTCATGACCCGCATGTATGTCTGTTTTCATCCGTAATAATTACGCACTTCCATAATTATTTGGTCAAATTAAGTGAGATCACAAATTCGTCCTGTAAAATTTGTAAAACTATATTTGTTTGTCTTCAAATTTGAACAATGATTTGATGCATTAAAATCGACTGTTTATCGATAAAAATGACGTGTGATAAGTAAAGTCTTGTAGGCTAAAATGTGAAAAAAATACGTAAAACCATATGTGAAACAGGAAGTTAAAAAAGCTCTGTTATATTTGTCATTCGAACCAAAAAAGGGTTGCTGCAGCATTTACTTTCACCAAAGACAACATACATACATTTACTTCATAAGGCACTTGTCATTTGTAATAAAATTCACGGAAAGATATAAATGTCTTTATGTTCTGCTAAAATATTTCATTTACGTGACTAGCACTCTGTGACGAACACTCGGTTCCAAAACTGCCGCCTTGAGATAGCCTCGATCATGAGGTACCGACTGATTGACACTACTTCACAGTATTTTATTAACCGCGACACTCTATAAACACAGTCTCAAAAGGACACAAAGATACTAATAAATGTGAATACCTTGATGAAGATAGACAAAATTATAAAAGTATTTATATTATCACAATGCCATATGCCGATGGGTTCAAAGTTGAAGACATATAACATACAGGTTATTGGTTTTGTATTCTTCAATGTATTTAAAAATCCAAAGGTATGCTTTTTATACACCCACATGGAAATGTGGTCATATTTTGTCATTGACCTGTCCCTCCTTCGTCCACAATTTCTTGTGAACACTCTACAGACTACATTTATCATCTAATTGTTTTGAAATTGATATATGTTGTTTATATTAGTGAGATGAAGAAGCCTATTTAATTTCAATAATTTCCGTTAATTTATTCTTGAGTTATCGCCCTTGTTTCACTTTATTACACCTTGTGAACGCTCTAACGACTAAAATTATCAGTCACTGTAACAATAAAAGTTTTCATTCGATCTGTATGATATTTATATGCATTATTTAAATGAGTAAAACGAAGAAGCCTATTGAATTTCAGTAATTTCCATTAATTAGGTCTAGAGTTATGGCCCTTGTTTCACTTTGTTGAATAATGAACGCTCTATCAACTGAAATTATCATCCAATCTGTATGAAACTGATGGGAAACCTTTAAATTATTGAAACGAAGAAGCCTATTGAATTTCAGCAATTTCCGTTAATTATGTCTAGAGTTATGGTCCTTGTTTCACTTTGTTGAACCGTGTGAACACTCTAACAACAAAAGTTATCATCCTATCTGTATGATATTTATGTGCATTGTTTAAATGAGTAACACGAAGAATCATATTGAATTTCAGCAATTTTCGTTAATTAGGTCTAGAGTTATGGCCCTTGTTTCACTTTGGTGAATAATGTGAACGCTCTAACGACAAAAGTTATCATCCAATCTTTATGAAATTGTATGCATTATTAAAATTAGTGAAATGAAGAATCCTATTGAATTTCAGCAATTTCCATTAATTAAGTTATGACCCTTGTTTCACTTTGTAGAACCCTGTGAATGCTCTAATGACAAAACTTATCATCTGATCTGTATGAAATCTGTATGGTGAATAATGTGCACGCTCTAACGACAAAAGTTATCATCCAATCTTTATGAAATTGTATGCATTATTAAAATTAGTGAAATGAAGAATCCTATTGAATTTCAGCAATTTCCATTAATTAAGTTATGACCCTTGTTTCACTTTGTAGCACCCTGTGAATGCTCTAATGACAAAACTTATCATCTGATCTGTATGAAATTTCTATGCATTATTTAAATTAGTGAAATGAAGAATCCTATTGAATTTCAGCATTTTCTGTTAATTATGTCTAAAAGTAATGACCCTTGTTTCACTTTGTAGAACCCTGTACTCCCTCTAACGACCAAAGTTATCACCGGATTTGTAATAAATTTATATCGTCGGTGGGCGATCAAAACCACGTATATCAATTTTGGCGCCAAAAACGTTTTTTACATGGTTAGAATCGTAAATTAATGGCGCGTCGAATGCTCTATTCGCGGTAGTTGTAATCCAGTTAGAACTCAAGTTATAGGCATGTGACTAAACATCGTATTCTGATTCGTGAAATTTTCTACAAACCAAAATGTCGTATCTTATATACGCCAGTTTGTCATAAAACATCTTTCAAAGTCACGTGGTTTTTAAGAACCAAAAAGTCGTATCTCCTAATTGACATCGACGCAGGCTACAGGCTAACAAGGTAAGAATTTAATTTCACATTACTAAGTCTTAAGTTTTGTCTAACACAGCCTGTCCATTTTGACATTATAGTAGTATTTTGAATCTAAATGATAGAGGAATTCACGTTAGAAAGAGTAGAAAGAGGTAAAACTGTGTCCCAAATCTAGATGAAAAAAAAAAGAAAACAATAGTCTTGAACTTTTAGACAATCGAACGAACCAGCTTACTTAAGAATTTAATTTCTCATTACTAAGTCTTAAGTTTTGTCAAACTATTTTATTATTATTCTTATTTGTTTCAGGTGCCCATTACAATGACGTATTCGAATTCGTCTTTCTCAAGGGGGAAACGTATGCTTCAGATCTCCTTCAATTCGAATAACCTATTTACACAGATTATTATTTTTAGGGTAATTTACCTAGTACAGTGGCGGACGCAGGATATTTTTTTTATCGGCCGTGGGGGGGGTGGGGGCGGAGCAAATCGGGAAAAATCAGGGTGTCAATGGTGGATTATGAAGCTTATCTGCACCCGAATATAACACTCAATTTCATCAGCTGTAGCTGACATAATTCAAGGTAAATAGCCCTGAGCCATAATAACCAAGACATAATTCAGGGTAAGTAATCCAAGGCTATGATATCCACGACATAATTCAAGGTAAGCTACCTAGGGTCATAGCATCTACTACACAATTCCAGGTAAGTTTTCTGGTAGGTAAATAGCCTTGGATCGGTTCTGGTAGGTAAATATAGCCTTGGATAGGGATGATACTGAATACGCAACCTAAGATCAGATATCAAGTTTCTTGATATTTACTCCATAAACAGGAGTTATAAACAAAACCCAATGTACGTTTAGCCAGGAGCATGGAATCTATTAGAGAAAAGCTATCGAATTAGACTTTTCAAAAACTGTTGTGAAGACTTGTTCTAGGTACATCTTGTCTGACGATGATCGGCAGTAATGGGACGGCAATTTAGATAAAGGGTCTAGAAATCTTTTAGCGGTTAAATATGTAGACGATTCTCTATTCTTGGATTTTTTCTCTTTTCGGTCGAGCCAGGTGTTGTACCGTTTTTGGAACGGTCGAACCATCTGTACACCCTTTGTTCTCCGAGAGCAAACGTCGATAAAACATATTCTTGCAGACCTGTAGTCTGTCATTGTTTTTAATTAAGTGGTAATGGTAAGTAGTTTGCTTTCTGTATGCCTTTTCTTCCGTTTCGCATACGGTTCTATCCTTGACATTACATATCTTTACAAGATTTACGTACCTTGCTCCAACACCACCTCATGCAACCAGTACTTACCTTGTTTCAACATCATTTCCAGGCCCAAGAACTTACCAGTCCTCAGTGCCACCTCGTGAAACCAGTACTTACCTGCCCCAGCACCACCTCCAATAACCAATAATTACTTCGCTCCAGAACCATCACCACTAATCAGTATTCATCCCGCTCCGGCAACACATCAAGTAAATGGTACTTACATACCTTTAGCCCCCCCACCCAGTAACCAGTACTTACATTCCTTTACCACCTCTAATCACATCCCTTCAGATTCACCTCTGGTAACCAGCACTTACCTCGCTCAAGCACCACCTATAGTAACCAATACTTACATCCCTTCGGCATCACCTCTGGTAACCAATACTTACCTCGCTCAAGCACCACCTCTAGTAACCGGTACTTACATCCCTTCAGCATCACCTTCGGTAACTAGTACTTGCCTCGCTCAGGCACAAGCTCTAGTAACCGGTACTTACAACCCTACAGCATCACCTTCGGTAACTAGTACATACCTTGCTCAAACACCACCTTTAGTAACCGGTACTTACAACCCCCCAGCATCACTTCCATAAACTAGTACTTACCTCGCTCAAGCACCACCTCTAGTAACCGGCACTTACAATCCCCAGCATCACTTCCAGTAACTAGTTCTTACCTCGACCAAGCACAACCTCTAGTAACCAGTACTTATGTAAATTTAACACCATTTTCACTAACCAGTTCTTACCTCGCTCACGCACCACCTTCAGTAACCAACATTTACCTCGCTCCAACATCAACCAAAAGAACTTACCTTGATTTCGATTCGCAGACAAATTCTAGCCCCGCTTCGTCATCGTTGGGGAGTTGGTCCTTGCTTCCATAAATATTTACAATGCTTCAGCATCAACACAGTCTAATTATCTGTTGACAGTTACAGGATTGCCATCGTCAGACATTACAGCCACAGTCAAGTCCGTCGCAATTGCAATTGAAGAAAACAAAGCAATAGAATCCGCTGAAGAATCAATATCAGCTGAGATACTAAAAAGAGCTAAAAAGGGTGCTCTGATCCAGCAGTTTGGCTTAAGAACAACAACCAACTATTACGCATGCATGGTAAACCATACATGGGTTTAGCTCATAATGTTGGACATTAAAAATATGCTGCTAAGAGATCAGGAAAAACACTTACACCATCGTCCTGTACATCAAAGTGTAAAGCTCCAAATCCTAGCAAATTATGTTCAAAATTTACAGAGGATAACAGGCGTAATCTATTTGAAGCATTCTGGAAGATGAGTTGGGACCAAAAAGAGGTATACATAGTAAATCTTGTAAAAAAATGTAATGTCAAGGATAGAACCGTATGCGAAACGGAAGAAAAGACATACAGAAAGCAAACTACTTACCATTACCACTTAATTAAAAACAATGACAGACTACAGGTCTGCAAGAATATGTTTTATCGACGTTTGCTCTCGGAGAAAAAATGGTGTACAGATGGTTCGACCGTTCCAAAAACGGCACAACACCTGGCTCGACCGAAAAGAGAAAAAAATCCAAGAACAGAGAATCGTCTACATATTTAACCGCTAAAAGATTTCTAGACCCTTTATCTAAATTGCCGTCCCATTACTGCCGATCATCGTCAGACAAGATGTACCTAGAACAAGTCGTCACAACATTTTTTGAAAAGTCTAATTCGATAGCTTTTCTCTAATAGATTCCATGCTCCTGGCTAAACGTACATTGGGTTTTGTTTATAACTCCTGTTTATGGAGTAAATATCACGACACTTGATATCTTATCTTAGGTTGCGTATTCAGTATCATCCCTATCCAAGGCTATATTTACCTACCAGAACCGATCCAAGGCTATTTACTTACCAGACAACTTACCTGGAATTGTGTAGTAGATGCTATGACCCTGGGTAACTTACCTTAAATTATGTCCTGAATATTATAGCCTTGGATTACTTACCTTGAATTATGTCTTGAATATTATGGCTCAGGGTTATTTGCCTTGAATTATGTCAGCTACAGCTGATGAAATTGAGTGTTGTATTCGGGTGCAGATAAGCTTCACAATCCACGACTGACACCCGATTTGCTCCGCACCCCCCCCCCCCCCTCCCGGCCGATAAAAAAATATCCTGCCTCCGTCACTGTACTAGGGAGAGAGAGAAATGGGGTTTAACGTCCACTCGACACAAACTAGGTCATTTCAGGACTAACATATGGTTTCAATTTAATTTCAATAATTCGCTTGCGCGTAGGGGTCTTTAGCAGTGGGAGGAAACTGGAGTGCCCGGAGGAAACCCACGAGGTTGAGAAGGCGCCCCTATCTCCATGCCACATACGCTCACACCAGGGATCGAAACCACAGCCGCAAGCCAGAGGTGACCGGCCAGCTAGAGGTCGAAGCGCGGCACTCTAGACCACTAGGCCATCCCAACCCCCCTCACTGTACTAGGTAAATTACCCTAAAAAATAATCTGTGTAAATAGGTTATTAAGAACAAAACGTCGTATATACTCAGAACAGGCTTATAATTTGTGAACAGAACGTCGTATATCACATACGCCGCCATTTCACAAGACAAAATGTCGTATATAGCCACAGCACATAAACCCCTAAAATTATCCCAAAAATAACCTTCCCATATTAAATTTTCCACAATTTAGTTCATAAATTAGAAATATAATCACATTCAATAAAAAATCCGGGACCGCAGACAGTTTTTTGTTTCCCCTGAAAACTTAATAAAATCCGATATACGAGGTTTTGATCGCCCACCGACGATATGCTTTATTTAGATTAGTGAAACGAAGAAACCTATTGCTTTTTATACGCCCACATTGAAATGTGGTCGTATATTGTCATCGCCCCCGTCCTGCCGGCCGGCCGGCTTTCCGTCGTCCACAATTGCTTGTGGACGCTCTAGAGGCCAAAGTTAATATCTGATTGACTTTAAATTTATACACAGTGTTTAAGGTCTTGAGACGAAGAAGCCTATTGATTTTCAGCAATTTCCGACAATTATTGCCAGAGTTATGGCCCTTGATCACTTTAAAAAATCTTGTGGACGATCTAGAGGCCAAAGTTAATATCCGATTGACCTAAAATTTATACACAGTATTTTAGGTCATGGGACGAAGAAGCCTATTGATTTTCAGCGATTTCCGATAATTACTGCCAGAGTTATGGCCCTTGATCACTTCAAAAAATCTTGTGGACGCTCTAAAGGCCAAAGTTAATATCCGATTGACTTTAAATTTATACACAGTGCTTAAGGTCATGAGACGAAGAAGCCTATTTATTTTCAGCGATTTCCGATTATTACTACAGAGTTATGGCCCTTGATCACTTTGAAAAATCTTGTGGACGCTCTAGAGGCCAAAGTTAATATCTGATTGACTTCAAATTTATACACAGTGTTTAAGGTCATGAGACAAAGAAGCCTATTGATTTTCAGCGATTTCCGATAATTACTGCCAGAGTTATGGCCTTGATCACTTCAAAAAATCTTGTGGACGCTCTAAAGCCTATTGATTTTCAACGATTTCCGATAATTACTGCCAGAGTTATGGCTCTTGATCACTTTGATCTTGAGACGAACAAGTATATTGATTTTCAATGGATTTTTATGTCTTGAACAGCTTAATCCATGACATTAAAATTTTTGTATACAAAACGTTAGCATGGGGCAGAACTTTATACAAACTAACAAATTCTAATGGTTTTCTGATAATTACTTCATGAGTTGTTGCTCTTAGTCAGATTTTAGTGTATTATAAATGTTTCATTACCGAAAAAAGTAAAAATATGCAACAACTCTTGTTGACTGCCCGGACGATTTAGCTGTTGTGGGCGTATGTTTCGTTGCCTGGCAACCTATCTTTAACAATTTCCATTAATTATTTCAAGAGTTATGGCCCTTGTTTCACTTTGCAAATTCCTGTGAACTCACCAATCTGTATTAGATTTATATGCATTATTTAAATTGGTAACCGTCTTCATTAGCCCAGTTCGGAGCAAAACAGTAGGACGTTAAACCCCATTTCATTTAAATTGGTAAAACGAAGAAGCCTATCGAATTTAACTGTTTCCCTTAATTACTTAAAATGTTATTGCCCTTGTTTTACATTGTAGAATCCTGTGTGACTAAAGTTATCATCCGATATGTATTAAATTTATAAAATTGGTAAAATGAAGAATCCTATTTGAATTTTAACAATTTCTGTTATACCCTCGTCCTTCCTATGCTGCTACGGCGACGGAAAATGGTCTCAGCGCGTTAAGATCGTCATAAGCCTGAGCGTGGTAAAAGCGTGGTGGAAACGACAGATATCGTGCTGTGGTCTCCATGGTCGCCAATGATTGCAGAGTCACAGCTTTGTTTTGAGCATGTTCAAAACAAACGCCAAGATTTTGCGATCTGACGTGGAAAGCTGTGAGAATCTGACTTTTTTCAAGTTTGTAAATTTTTGGGACATTTTCTTGCATTGTGTTCACATTTTCCGGCAACCTTATGCATTTTCTGGTCGCTGTATGGTAGCAGCAGCGCACTAAGGATGCCACCCCGGTCTGAAGGGGGCCTTAATGACTTTGAGAGATATAAAACATATTTCACTTTGTAGTCCTGTGAACTCTCTTTGGAATTAAGCTGTCATTCAAACTGTATGATATTTAAATGCATATAGATTAGTTAAAGAATGAAACCTATTAAATTTCTTTTAATGACTTCTAGAAATATGGCCCTTGTGTCTCTTTGTAGAACTTTGTGAAGATTTATGAACTGATCTGTATGGATTAGTATTAAATTTATAATCTGAGTCCTTGTTTCACTTTAATAACTATTAAGGTCAGTGACAAACACACAAGCTACAAGCAGGCCTACCATTGTTAAGAATAGATTTTGGCATGGGTAATAAATAATACCAGTGTCTTCAGTCTTGTTAATATTTCAGATGACAGAGACAAGTATAAGTATCAGTCCTCAGATTATAAATAATATAGTTTAATGTCACTTTAAGATTTGAAACATTGATTTTGTATGTCTGTCAGTAAGGAGATCTTTGATTAGGACCAAATGTCTACAAATGGAATTTTGACTTGTCAGTATTAATTTTAGAGATGCTTGTATAAACAAGTGAGTAGTTTGATACCATGTTTAATATACATGTACACACTTACTTATTTATGATTAAGAATTGCTATTGCATGGATAGATTTGAATAGCTGTGAAGGAATTGTTTTGTGTTCATAGATAAGTAGAACTTTCATAATTATTGGATATTATCAGGTTGAAGTTATCGGGTAAGTTTTTAAAATATTAATTATTATGAGTTTATATATAGAATTTGTTCAGAAATTCATTCAATAAAAAAAATGCTTTAATTCTTTGAATTTTGCTCGGACAGCGGCACTACGGCCTACTCTTATATCGAACTCCAACTGTCAAGGGATCTTTTACGTGCACGCCAATTTGTACACGGGACCTCGGTTTTTCGTCTCATCCGAATGACTAGACAGCTGTCCTTGTCAAGCCCTGCATCACTGACAAGGGGAAACCACGCCGGAAAATCTGGATGAACTTTCTCGGCCAATGCAGGGATCGAACACCCAACCTCCAGGCTAGCGAGCCAGCGCCTTACCCACTTAGCCACTGTGATCCCCCAATAGCAATGATACAATTCTAATTTTGTAATTATGGTGCAATTCTAATTTCGTAACTATATTTCATGGGATTTGTTCCCCGATAGGTTTAGGTTTGATAAGACAGGTTCCCCACCTCGCCCAGTATTTGTTCAACCTTGTTAATGCTCGACTGATGAAAGTTATCATCCGATATGTATGAAATTTATATGCATCATTTAAATTTGTGAAACAGAGGTCTATTGTAGTTCAGCAATTTCCGTCAATAATTTCTAGAGTTATGGCCCTCGATTTACTTTGTGAACCTTGTGAATGTTTGAATGACAAAAGTGATCATCCGATATGTATGAAATTTATATGCATTATTTAGATTAGTAAAACAAAAAAGTCGGTCAAATTTCTATAATTTCTGTAGACTACTTCCAGAGTTAAGGCCCTTGTTTCAGTTTGTAAAATCTTGTGAACCCTCAAATGATAAAAATTATAATGTGATCTGTATGGAACTGTCTTGTAAAGGCCCCAATCCAATTACCTACAAAGGAATAAATATGTGACAACCCTTGTCGACTGCTCTGACGATTAAGCTGGTGTGGGCGAATGGTTCGTTGCCTAGCGACTATCTTAAATATTTATGTCAGAACAAATCATCAACCTGATTGAAACAGGTCATTTCGTAACCTGCCAGAGTAACTGGAAAGATCATGAAGAAATGAAATACCAAGAATGAATGAATTAAAGAACGGTTAACTGAGAAGCATATCACTAATAATTTAGACCTATCATTATGATCAAGTCTTCCGATGCCCGGCTATTGTGTTCCAGTTATCTTAATCTATAAAAATTTATTCAATGTGAATAAATTGTGGACGCCCGTTACCGTTGGGTTTCCAATGACCAAGTAACCAACATTAGTTATTGCTGAAATAGAAACAGCAATAAACTCAAAAATTTTTAATTCCATCGCAATAATTAATAATTACCTCATGTAGCATGTATATTTCACAAACGCAGGTCATGAGAAACAAACAATTAGTTAACCGCGGCCTAACAGTTGCTTTTGAAATGATCGACTGGGTTTTTTTTCTGTTTCAGATAAAATAGATGATGATTATCTGTATCACTGGTACCGTACATTATATATAGTATTTCATGAAGGTGGTTTTAGATTATATCATACTGGAGCATCAGATCCTTTATGTTTACAAGTTACTATGATGGAATCTTGTAGATATTATTTATCATTTGTTCATAATCCTGGTCCATCTGTTCCAGTCATGTTCCCTCCTTCCATAGATGGTAAGATGTTTGATAGTATATCGTAAACACTTATGTAAATCATCATGTTTAAAATTTTGAGGACCCAGAAATATAATACTAGACTAGTCAGAAATATGTATAATTTGCTGTGTTTTGGCTTCCATAGAAATGATTTCAAAATTGTTTATGTTTACAGTGCTATTTTCCTGTAGCAAGTATATTAGGACCTAGCAAGTATTGTTATAACCAAATCCATTACAAAATATGTAACCTCATTAAAATGGTTCCTGTATATATTCCTGCTTATTGTTATGGAACAGTAAAGTATCTTCAATTATGCAAGTTTCTAATAATAATTATATATACTTTTATGTAGGGCTAGTACTCCACGATCAGAAAGCTTTTTGATTTTTATGCGCCCACATTTCAGTGTGGCCAAACCATCACCTCTCTGTTGGTCCATCAACAATTGGCTTGTGAGCGTGATAGAGGTTACAGTTATAAACAGATTTTTGGGATGAACCTTATCGATATTCAGTGTTCCACAACCATACGTTCCGGTGTTATCCCCTTTTCCAAAAACATATTTATGATTTTTTTCAGGGTCATATGATTTTGAAGAAGAGAGAATATTAGATTATGTAGAAGATAAAACACAAGAATGTGATGAACCATATCCATTCCCTAATTCTGAGTCATCACACTTTGATCTGTGTGGATTTTTATTAAGAAAAACATCTCATAGAAAATGTAAAATATTTATCTTCAGGTTGGTCTTTTTTTATCTTTTTATACGCCTACATATTCATGTGGACATATATTGCCGTCGCCCCTGGCCATCCGTCCGTCCACAATTTGTTTCTGGACACTCTACAGGTCACAATTTTTATTCGATTTTAACGAAACTTAAAATATAGGTCTATCTCCCAAAAATCTCGGTTCCTTTCGATATTGGTATCAATCGCACTATAACTTCATGGATTATGGCCCCAGATTGTACAAAAAATCACATTTTTAGTTTGTGGATACTCGACAGGTCACAATTTTCATCTGATTTTGATGAAACTTGAAATCCATGTTTATAACCAAAAGATCTTGGTTCCTTTCGATATTTGTGCATATCGGGTCATAACTTCTTGAATTATGACCACTGATTGTAGCTTGTGGTCCCTCTAGAGGTCACATTTATTATCCAAGAGTTCGAATTTCGTGAAAATCGGACCCAAACTGCCGGAAAAAATGTCTGCTTCTCGTTTGCAAATACAGTGCACTCTGTCACATCCGACCTCTGATCACTCCGGCACTCTGTGAAATCCGACACCATTTTCATGTCCCGATTTATTTCCTTATTACTTCAGCCAAAAAATCTCTGGGTAATTCGACCTCTGAATATTCCGGATTACGACACCAATCAGCCGTCCCGTCATATGATTTCCATTGAATCGACACCGTATAATCCGGCCTTCAATCGGTAGGTGTGAAGCAAACACTAACCAATCAATTATCGGTGAGATTAAAACTCGATGGGCGTGAAGCCACAAAAGATTAACAAGCCATCACCAATCAATTATGTGTGAGATTAAAACTCTCTACCGTGGGTCTTTGTTGATTACTTTGATAATTTTAATCTCTTGTATAACAGTTGTGACAAATACTCAAAAATATCCACAAATTTTCCCCCAAATTCACAGTCGTAAAAATATTCCTAGCACCCGTTGGAAACATTCAATGCGCATGACAATTAAACCTGAATAACCTATAGTTTGGTCACCCTACGGATCTCTTCAAACCGTGTGACGACGACCTGGGGATGCTCTATTCACAGTCCGGAACGTCCCGAATTGACAGAATTGCAATCGAGTGACGCGGAATTCAGTCCTGTCACAGTTCTGTCAGTCCCGACGATGGAGGTGGTGTGAGTAGAATTGTGACATAATTAAACACGACGAACAGGTTTCGACTGCATGGTTGGATGAGTTATCTAGTCGATGCATGCGTTGTAGCCCGATTTATCCATTTTCACTCGATTGTCACTATTTTTGGGATTTAGAGAATTCAATTCCGGAACGTTCATTCGAGTACGCCCATTATCAATGAACACGTGATAGCAAAAACAAGAGTGCGATCAACTGAAGACGGCAAAGAAGATAAATTAACGACAGACTTGACCTATTCAAAATGCCTACGCATGTTAAAGTGCACATAAGATGGGCTTGGGAACTTTTGGATATGTGTAGCCAATGGTTACTATATCAACTTTACGGCAAGTTCACACCAATCTGATTGAAATTAATTCAGTTATCTTCCTTCAAAGTCGTTAAAATGGACCTCCCATAAAAACGACTTTGCCAATTATCGAAAACACTCTTAATCCCCTCAGACGCCAGTGACGTCTGACTGGTTCCTTAATCCCCCTAATTAAATAAAACAATTGACTACGGAATAATTTGTTTTGTAATTCATTTTCATTTAAGATCCAATTTCCAATTTGTTTCATAATGTACAGTCGCTCTCGTTTCTCACGACAGCAATTTTAATACCCTCTTACATCATGTGCAGTCCAGTCGATTTGAGATACCTTTTCGTCAAAAGAGTATTGTGGTTCAAATTTCCCTGAGTAAAAGAATACAGGGGTAAAAAGATTTGGTCATGCAAAATGTATCATAAAAAACGAACATGATTGAAAAGCGATTTGTAAATGACGATCCGTTATCATTGTACGGCGGATTTGACTTCATAACTTTGAAATAGACCGTAAAAATGAAATAAGAAAAAATATCTCAATATACTTTAGAATTAACAGTACAAATAAATTTTGTTGGTAACCATCTAAATGGAATAACAGACAGATTGAGAAGGGTCATCTAACTATCTTTGTGTATTGATAATAATATGACAAGTAGTGTCGTTAATATCTATCATTAATTAATCAATCCGACTAAAGTTATACCGACCTGGGGGTCATAAATTAATTTACATCTTGGTGTTAGCAGTGATTGTTAGTGGGATTAAGAATGCTGATTAGGTAATTATCAAAGACATCAATCTAGGTGGAACGTGTGCGTAGTACCCACGATTGAACTAATGGTAGAATCGAACACACACATATTAATTGTATAAAATAATTAAGTTTTACTCATCAGTTGTTTATAATTATTATTTACCCATTACTTATTGCTCGCCGGTGTTTTTGTAATCAAGTAGCCTCGTATTATTTGTTGACTGGCGCTTAAACAACATTTAATTGACTTGATATGAAATCTTCTTTATAATAAAAGTATTTTACAATTGCATTGACAGTTTAATCACTCACCAAACGGCACCAGGGACTCCGCGGATGATCAAGCGTAATTGATATTCATGTCCATGAATCCCATGCAATCTAACCTCAGTTACTACGCCCGTAGTGCATGGAACCGTACATGGCAATAAGATTCCCAGCGTTGATTGGCTTAAAAATGAGGGCGATCTATGCATGGTCATCGGAAAATTCCATATTCGCTGTGAATTTCAAATGGAGTTGCGATAAAAGTTGTTCTTTGTGTATAGAAATGGTTATTATTATTATATATAGCTAATAATGAATATATCGACAATTGACTGGCACCATTTGTATTTCTGTACTTATAGAGAACAGTTTGGGATATCAAGTATTACGGGGTTATCCAAATTACCGGTAAATGTGCAAATTGCTTAGGTCTTCTTCAGTTGTCACGGGGCCTATTTAAACAATGGCACCTTAAATGGATCTACGGCATTTTAAATTCACCTTAAAATATGCCAGTCACATGTTAATTGGACCAACATGTACACACTTGTCAACTGGTGGTGTGTATTGTATAGATAATGTATATAGTATGTGTAGTGCCTGTGATGTCTCCAGCCAATCAACCAGATTAAGGTTGTAATTGAAAATTTGAAAAACGTTTTTCGCTTTCTGATACTTAAACCTCAATAGCTGAATTAATTTTAATCAGATTGGTTTGAACTTGCCGGAAAATGGATATAGTAACCATTGGCTATAAGTAGTGTACATTCAATTAAGATTTTTAATCTTATGTGGTCTTTATATGAAATAAAAATTAATGTAATAAAATTTTGAATGTACAGAAAGGTTTATCATTTTTAAAGGGAATAACATTCTGGTGATTCGAAGCTACATTATAATAATACTTTCGGTTTTCGAAGTTACAATATTTCCGGTTTTGAGAAATCCGACATATTGTAACGATCCCGTACGTTGTCGGATTTGACAGAGTTCACTGTAGTGTAAAAATATGGTATATCAAGGTTGTGGACGCTCTAGTGTGGTCGTATATTGCCGTCGCCACCGTCCGTCCGTCCATCGTCCACAATTTCTTGTGAACACTCTACAGACTACATTTATCATCTGATATATGTTGTTTGCTTTGGTGAGATGAAGAAGCCTATTGAATTTCAGCAATTTCCGTTAATTTCTTCTGGAGTTATGGCCCTTGTTTCACTTTGTTGCACCTTGTGAACGCTCTAACAACAAAAGTTATCAACCGATCTGTATGAAATTTATATGCATCATTTAATTTCGTAAAACAAAGAAGCCTATTGAATTTCAGCAATTTCCGTTAATTACATCTAGAGTTATGGCCCTTGTTTCTGTTTGTTGAATCTTGTGAACGCTCTAATGACAACAGTTATCATCCGATCTGCTTGAAATTGATATGCATCATTTAAATAAGTGAAATGAAGAAGCCTATTGAATTTCAGCAATTTCCGTTAATTTCTTCTGGAGTTATGGCCCTTGTTTCACTTTGTTGCACCTTGTGAACGCTCTAACGACAAAAGTTATCAACCGATCTGTATGAAATTTATATTCATCATTTAAATTAGTAAAATAAAGAAGCCTATTGAATTTCAGCAATTTCCGTTAATTACATCTAGAGTTATGGCCCTTGTTTCACTTTGTTGAATCTTGTGAATGCTCTAATGACAAAAGTTATCATCCGATCTGTTTGAAATTTATATGCAGTGCTTGCCACGATGAATCACTGCGTGAGTACTCCATTACTCATGCAAAAAAGACTCTGCGTGAGTTTGGCGAGTAACTGACTTACTCACGCAAAATTTACCTAAGGGAGTAAAATTACAATAGAGACCAAGAACTCTGACAAATGGAAGCTAGGCCTAGATTCCATTGATTAACTTCCATTCCAAAGATGTAAGACTTTATTTTCTAATGTTCTTCATTAGAAGTGAGCCTTCTTGGCATTTGTAATATTATTAATATTAATTCAATACTTGAACTTTTATTCATTCTAATTCCAAAAATAAAACCTGTTTATGCGAGTGCCTAGATTAATTTAATAAAGAATAATAAAAGAATATTTTGTTCAATTTATTTTGGCTGAACGTGAAAATATAGTTTACTTTTAAAAAAATATGAAAGGCTTCTGTCGAAGGAACAAAGACAACCGGTGAAAATAATAGTAGTCGATCGTGTGTAAAGTGACAAAGTCTAATGTAAGACCCTCGTCCTTTTGGTGTCCCATTCATCTTTATTAATATAACAAACGTTTTCCGTTATCGTGTTTAGCTAAGATAAGAAGGTTTTCAGAAATACGTCTCTACCCTTTTGTAATATATATTTGATGTTTGAAAATCTAGAATGTACTGTTGCCCCACGATGTTAACAATGGCATAGCCTACTAAAATATACATGTACTAGTAATTAAATAGCACTCGTACGTACGACAATGTCAACACACCTTGTTCTGACTTTAGCTATTGTTATTCCAATCCAAATAGTTCTCGGCATTTCTAACTATATTTTAGCTTGTTTAATATTTATTTTAAAATGAAACCACTATTCAAAATATAGTCATAAATGACATTATATTCGTTACAATATTCTACAAATTTTCATATCCTGTAATATTTCTCGCGAGAATTCTACTTTGGATTTCAGTTAAATTAACCAATCATAAAAATTATACATTGCAAGCTTGATATAATTTCTTTATTGTCCAATCAATAGAAGCCTTTAATGTTTACTTTATTCTATTCTTAGTAACATTGTGTAATCGGAATAATATTATCGCAGAGTCACGTACAATGGGAAACAGAGTTGGCCTATTGTCTTTTATTTTATCGTAGATATTGAATTAAAATGGTGAACCGAACAAACCAGGAAATCAAATAACTATGACCTTAAATAGTTTTAAATTTTCATTTAAGAATTGTACTTTTTTCTATAAAAAGTTTCCAGAAATGTTTGCGCGACTAATGCCCTACTCTCGCGAGTTGCATTTCAGGTGAGTATAGCGTGCGCGCGAGTAATGACTCGCGCCTCCTGACGAGGTCTGATATGTATCTAGAGTTATGGCCCTTGTTTCACTTTGTTGCACTTTGTGAACGCTCAAACTTCTGAAGTTAACTGCTTAAACTGCCGATCTGTATGAAATTTATATGTGCCATTTAAATTAGTCAAGAGAAAAATCCTATTGAATTTCAGCAATTTCTGTCAATTATTTCTACAGTTATGATCCTTGTTTCACTTTGTTGCACCATGGGAACGCTCTAATGCTCTGCCGATCTGTATGAAATTTACATGTGTCATTTAAATTAGTCAAGAGAAGAATCCTATTGAATTTCAGCAATTTCCGTTTATTACTTCTAGAGTTATCATCCGATATGTATGAAATTTATATGCATCATTTAAATTTGTGAAACTAGAGGTCTATTGAATTTCAGCAATTTCAGTCAATAATTTCTAGAGTTATGACGATTGTCAACCTTGTGAACGTTTGAATGACAAAAATGATCATGTGATCTGTATCAAATTTATATGCATTATTTAAATTAGTAAAATGAAAAAGCCTGTCAAATTTCAACAATTTCTGTAGATTACTTCCAGAGTTGAGACTGAGACCCTTGTTTCAGTTTGTAGAGCTTTGTAAACCCTCAAACAACAAAATTTATAATCTGATCTGTATGGAATGTCTTGTAAAGGCCCCCAATTACCTACAAAGGAATAAATATGCGACAACCCTTGTCGACCGCTCGGACGATTTAGCTGCTGTGGGCGTATGTTTCCTAGCCTGGCAACCTATCTTTGTACCTTGGAAATGCTCTAACGACAAAAGTTATTATGGCCCTTGATCACTTAAAACAATCTTGTGGACGCTCTACAGGTCAAAGTTAATATCCGATTGACTTTAAATTTATACACAGTGTTTAAGGTCATGAGACGAAGAAGCCTATTGATTTTAAACGATTTTCGATAATTACTGCCTAAGTTATGGCCCTTGATCACTTTGAAAAATCTTGTGGATGCTCTAGAGGTCAAAGTTAATATCCGATTGACTTTAAATTTATACACAGTGTTTATGGTCATGAGACGAAGAAGCCTATTGATTTTCAGCGATTTCCAATAAATACTGCCAGAGTTATGACCCTTGATCACTTTGAAAAATCTTGTGGACGCTCTAGAGGCTAAAGTTAATATCCGATTGACTTTAAATTTATACACAGTGTTTAAGGTCATGAGACGAAGAAGCCTATTGATTTTCAGTGATTTCCGATAATTACTGCCAGAGTTATGCCCCTTGATCTCTTTGCAAAATCTTGTGGACGCTCTAGAGGCTTTAGTTAATATCCGATTGACTTTAAATTTATACACAGTGTTTGAGGCCATGAGATAAAGAATCATTGATTTTCAACGATATCGGATAATTGCTGCCAGCTAGAGTTATCATCCGATTGACTTCAGATTGATACACAGAGTTTAAAGTCTTGAGACGAACAAGTATATTGATTTTCAATGAATCTTTATGACTTGAACAGCTGAATCCATGATGTTGAAAGTTTCGTATACTAAACGTTAGCATGGGGCAGAACCAGTGATGGGATTTCAAAATGTTTCTTGTCGGACATTTTTACCGAAAATAAAGTGACATAACTCTTATCGTTATTTAAGATGGCAGTTTTAGACCACACACAAAAATCACGTGTAAACAAAATATTCAAATTCGTCCGTAATATAAAAATAGGTGCACCTCGTTATTTTTCATATTTAATTCCCGTATGGTATTCAAATTTATGTCAGTAATATTCCTACAAAATTCGTAATACGATAGAATGAAAGCGTGCCGACTACTGCCGATCTGTACTGTTTCAAATTCCTCCAAAATTACCGTATTTTCGGGTCATAAGTCGCTACATTTTTCAGTAGAAGTCCGGCATTCGTCTTATACTCCGTTACGACTTATGTACAGAGGGTAAGAATATGATATCCCGAGGAATGACACCATCCTCTAAATAATCGCATTCTACTCTAGCACGCGCTATCGTCTAAAACAATTAAGTACTTAAACTATTCCAATCGACATATTCGTCAACATTGCCTAGATTACTTATTTCTTTATTTAAAAACATAAACCCCCATTCAAAATATGATCATAAATCTGAGAATATGCCATCAAAATAGAATCTTTTCTTCGACATTAGAAGCGTGAATTTATTCACGTATTTATTTCATAATTTCACGTGTCTCGCGAGATTTCTAATACCGGTTCAGCACTGTCTAGCAATGTCTAATATTTTTCGGATATGTGTGTGTGTGAAATAGCTTTATTTAACGCTCGCTTCCACCGAAGTGATATCGCAGACGAATTATAATGACTGTCTATTGATCTGGGCGTTATATACTCTTACAATATGTGACTTCTATGACTAGTTTATACATATTGACGGCTCACATCAATGCGATTAAAATGTCCGACAATGCAGAATCCACGAGGTTAACACAAAGATTAAAATTATAATGGATTGATGAATAGTCCTACAAAGGGGAAACAATGGCTTCTGTTTAAGATTAGATTGATGAATTGTCCGACAAAGGATTAAGTCAGTCAATCAAGGCAGATTAAAGTAGTTAATCAAGGTAGATTTATAGACCGTATAACACGATAAATACGTTGATCACTTAATTACCTAATCAATCCAGCGTATTATCGACGATAATCTGGTTGAGTGGTAGTTATACACTCAGTAAACTATTGATTTTCAGTGATTTTCGATAATTACTGCCAGAGTTATGGCCTGTGATCACTTCAAAAAATCTTGTGGACGCTCTAGAGGTCAAAGTTAATATCCGATTAGGATAAATTTATACACAGTGTTTAAGGTAATGAGACGAAGAAGCCTATTGATTTTCAATGATTTCCGATAATTGCTGCCAGAGTTATGGCCCTTGATCACTTTGAAAAATCTTGTGGACGCTCTAGAAGCTAAAGTCAAGTCAATATCCGATTGACTTTAAATTGATACACAGTGTTTAAGGTCATGAGGCGAAGAATCCTATTAATTTTCAGCGATTTCCGATAATTTTTGCCAGAGTTATGGCCCTTGATCACTTGTGGATTTAGAGGCTAAAGTAAATATCAGATTGACTTTAAATTTATACACAGTGTTTAAGATCATGAGACGAAGAAGCCTATTGATTTTCAGCGATATTCGATAATTACTGCCAGAGTTATGGCCCTTGATCACTTTGAAAAATCTTGTGGCCGCTCTTGAGGCTGAAGTTAATATCCGATTGACTGTAAATTTATACACAGTGTTTAAGGTCATGAGACGAAGAAGCCTATTCATTTTCAGCGATTTCCGCTTATTACTGCCAGAGTTATGGCCCATGATCACTCTGAAAAATCTTGTGGATGCTCTAGGGGCTAAAGTTAATATCTTAATGACTTTAAATTTATACACAGTGTTTAAGGCCATGAGATGAAGAATCATATTGATTTTCAACGATTTCGGATAATTACTGCCAAAGTTATGGCCCTTGATCACTTTGAAAAATCTTGTGACGCTCTAGAAGCTAAAGTCATCATCCGATTGAATTCAGATTAATACACAGAGTTTAAGGCAGGCCCGGCGGAGTAAGGGGGCTGGGGGGGGGGGGCTTTAGCCCCCCCAATATTTTGGCCACAAGTACCCCTTTCTCCAGGTTGTTGCAAGCAAGTAACTATTATATTAAAAATAAAAAGGCTTGAATTTAACATAGAAGTGAGTAGAAGTGATACTTCTAGAACGTAGACTTTCAGTAGAAGAAAACCCTGCTAGGCTCTATACTGTTCCCAGGGTTTAAGAGACCCACGATTGCGAGGGTCGCAATTAGAAAACTTAACGGTCGATCTTTATTTCAAGTCTATCTTATGTCTGTTGTATCTATGACATATTAAGCCCGGCTCAGATCGACCTTGCGACGCGACTCAACTGTCGGCGACTATCGTAGATTGCACTCAGATCGAATTCAGCAATGATCGCCGACCAGTTGCTATCGGTCGTACGATTGAACGCGAGCGCGCTCACATCGACACCGATACACCGACTTGTGGCGTCCTCACGAATAGATCATGTGACTCCTTCAAAATGGCACATCGACGATGACGAGTCGGCGACTGGTTCCGTCGCGTCGTAGAAGTAGAACATGTTCAACTCCTGCGACTCAGTCGCCGATCGTGAAAAACTGTCGCACGACGGTCGTAGCTAGACTCAGATCGACTAGAATCGCGATGGAAATCGTGCGACGATTGGCGGCAGACGCCGGAAAACCAGTCGGCGACCAGTTGAGTCGCGTCGTAAGGTCGATCTGAGCCCCCCTTTAGGTAATTAGAAAAATGACGGGATAGCGTTTTATTTATACTCTTTCCTTGTGCTATGGCTGCTACGGCCAGTTGAAACAAGCGGTTGCCATGCAAGATATGTCCACATTTTGTAAGAAATGGACGGGGAAGAGGTAAGATCAAAAGGGCTATCCTATCATTCAAGATCATTTGATCCTTAACATATTTATGGTTCATCAGAATGGGGCAACAATGGTAGCCCCCCCCCCCCCCACACACACACACACACACACACATACACACCTGGAGTGCCTACAAAATCCGTACATATTTCAGATTTTGCATGAAAAGCAGTGGCTATAGCTCTAGAATGTAAGGTCTGATGCTACCAAAGTCGAACTGATCCAAGAACTTTTGATCCTTAACACACATTTGAAGTTCATAGTAAACAAACTTCATTCATATTTAACATTTTGTGTAAAAGACAGGGGCAGATGCGCAAGCAAATGGAACCCATCCATGAACTAGTGATACTCTTTTTAAGTTTCATCTAAATCGGATAAAATTGTGACCTCTAGATGGTCCACAGCCTGGGTATTACATGATTTTATTATACTATTTTCGAATAGGGGACTGGCTATTTGACGGGGAAGATTCGGTCCGATTTTGCGGAAATAATTATTGTGTAACAGTTTTGAAAATAAGATACAAATTATTACCTCTAGAGGACCCGTATGCTAAAAACATGATATTTCCTACAATCAGGGGATCAGAATCCAGAAAGTTACGGTCCAATACGAACCAATATCGAAGAAACCCAGATCTTTGGGATATAAATATATATTTTAAATTTCATCAAAATTGGATAAAAAATTTGAACCGCAGGATGGTCTACAACCTGGGTATTACAATCAGATCCTAATGTTAAAGCTACTAGCAGATTTCGTCAAGGTCACGACATGTAAACAGGGTTAGGGCAAGTGATTGTTGCAGAGGATTGTGAGTTAGGGTAAGGGCTAGATCTTTGGTTAGGGTTTGCGCTAGCCCGGTTTACATCTCGTGACATTGGCGAAATCTGCAAGTGGCCTTAATATTTAGATCTAAACTGAATATTATATGCTTTTAGGGGAGCGGCCATTTTATCGGCCAGCTCGGTCTCATTTTCAGAAAATGTGAACTCGACCGTAATTATGATGTACCGGTGATATATTCGAATGCCTTTTAAATCGGATAAAAATTGTAACCTCTAGAGGGACCACAAGCTAAAAACTCAATTTTTCGTACAATCAGGGGCTATATTCCAGAAAGTTACAATCAGATATGCGCGAATATGGAAAGAAACCAAACATATATTTCAAGTTTCATCAAAATTGGATGAAAATTGTGACCTCTAGAGTGTCCATAAGCTAAAAATGTCATTTTTCGTACAATCACTTCAGAGGTCATAATCCATGACGTTACGGTCCAATACATGCCAATTTCGAATGAAATTGAGATCTATGAGATCAAGTCTTGTCAATTTCGGATAAAAAAATTTAACCTGCTATAATTGAATGTTTTTTTACAATCAAATAAAAACTATTACTTCTACTGGGTCCACGGTTCGTAAAATCAGGGGCCATAATCCAGGAAGTGACGGTCCTATATATTCGCCAATATCGAAAGGAACCGATATCTTTCGGTATTAAACGTAGATTGTAAGTTTCATCATGCATTATGCATATATTTGTCAAGTTCAGCATCACAGGATTAAACCACCATAGATTGTATTTTTATGGTAAGGGAGTTAAAAAAAAAAAATTTGACTTCATTGCCGAGTAATTTTATTAGCCAGAAATCGCTTAGAAAGTGTCTCTGACAATCTAGATCCCCAAGGGCTTCCGGGGCCTAGGCGGCCCCTGGACCCTCGCCTATGGACCTAGGATGGTAGCCCCCCCAATCAAGAATTGCTTCCGCTGGCCCTTAAAAGTTTATATTCGATTGACTTTAAATTTATACACAGTGTTTAAGGTCATGAGACGAAGAAACCTATTGATTTTCAGCGATTTCCGATAATTACTGCCAGAGTTATGACCCTTGATCACTTTGAAAAATCTTGTGGACGCTCTATAGAGGCTGAAGTTAATATCCGATTGACTTTAAATTTATACACAGTGTTTAAGGTCATGAGACGAAGAAGCCTATTGATTTTCAGTGATTTCCGCTAATTACTGCCAGAGTTATGGCCATTGATCACTTTCAAAAATCTTGTGGACGCTCTAGGGGCTAAAGTTAATATCCGATTGACTTTAAATTTATACACAATGTTTAATGGTCATGAGACGAAGAAGCCTATTGATTTTCAGCAATTTCCACAAAATAACACACAAACTATTCCAGTCAAAAAATGTTCATATATTCAAATGAAGATATATAATTGGGCATCAAAGCACTAATACAAAGTAACAACAAAGTTATTCTTTATTTAAATTCAACAATGTTTAGCACACGCACATTGTACAACAGGCCATAGCATGCTTCCGTAGGCATTCGTCTAATTGACGATCAAAATGTGCAAGATTTACTACAATGAGCAAATTAAAAAATCTAACTATTTTTATCCTGATTTAAATGTCCTAAAGATGTTGAATAAATCACTGAATTTAACTTAGTTTGCTGAACAAAGTCGGTATTGTATTCGCCGACCATGGACCGACATTTTGATTTTTTTTCGTAATAAGTCGTATCTGGGTCATCTTCTTCTCCGTTTATAATCCCGGAAAAAACAATTTCCCGAACACTATTGAGATTAATATTCACATCTAAGAAAATCCTACAAATTCTGATTCGGAATCACTTTCCATAGCGAAGAAATTATTAAAAGAGTGAGCGCTGGGATATTACAATTCGACGAAGAGTGGCTGCCATTTTTGCTACGCCGTATATCATGTATATCTTCTTCTCTGTTTCATATCTCGGAAAAATCACTTTCCTCGGAACATTTGTCATTACTGAGATTAATATTCATATGTAAATAAATATCCTTTGATAAAATTCCTTCAAATTCTGAACCGGGATCTCTTTCCATAGCAAAGAAATTATTAGATAAACGAGCAGAATGGCGCCCGATGACACAAATTTACCCGAGAGTTCAGGACCTTATAACCCCGAAACCATTGATGTGACGTTTATGTTTTATGATTTCAATCATTAGTTCAAACTATACGCTTATTGAATAACTACTTTTGGAAAGCCAATCGTCTTTTTTATGCGACCACATAGAAATGTGGACGTATATTGCCGTCGCCCCTGTCTGTCCGTCTGTCCGTCTAATGCCAAAAGTTAACATCCGATCTTTGTGAAATTTATATGCAATATTTAAATTAGGGAAACGAAGAAGCCTATTGAATTTCAGCAATTTCCGTGTATTACTTCTAGAGTTATGGCCCTTGTTTCACTTCGTTTAACCTTGTGAACGCTTTAACCCCAAAAGTTATCATCCTATCTTTCTGGAAATTTATATGCATTATTTAAATTAGTGAAACGAAGAAGCCTATTTAATTTCAATAATTTCTGTTTATAACGTCTAGAGTTATGGCCCTTGTTTCACTTTGTTGAACCTTGTGAACGCTCTAATGCCAGAAGTTAACATCCGATCTTTGTGAAATTTATATGCAATATTTACATTAGGGAAACGAAGAAGCCTAATGAATTTCAGCAATTTCCGTTTATTACTTCTAGAGTTATGGCCCTTGTTTCACTTTGTTTAACCTTGTGAACGCTCTAACCCCAAAAGTTATCATCCTATCTTTCTGAAATTTATATGCATTATTTAAATTAGTGAAACGAAGAAGCCTATTGAATTTCAGCAATTTCTGTGTATTACGTCTAGATTTATGGCCCTTATTTCACTTTATTGAACCTTGTGAACGCTCTAACGCCAAAAGTTGTCATCCGATCTTTCTGAAATTTATATGCATTATTTAGATAAGTGAAATGAAGAAGCTTATGGAATTTCAGCAATTTCTGTTTATTACGTCTAGAGTTATGGCCCTTGTTTCACTTTATTGAACTTTGTGAATGCTCTAACATCAAAAGTTATCTGCCGATCTGTATGAAATTTACATGTGTCATTTAAATTAGTAAAGAGAAGAATCCAATTGAATTTCAGCAATATCCCTTTATTACTTCTAGAGTTATTGTCCTTGTTTCACTTTGTTCAACCTTGTTAATCAGGGCTGTCGGTAATTTTTCACAGTTGATAAGTCCAATTTTGCCAAATTTGATTAGCAAATTTAAAAATTGATTAGCAGTTTTTCAGTTTCAACATAAAACACCTAAATAAAAAGATATTACTTTTAGATTCCATTCTTACTATTCTTAGATTTTTTTTAACACTGCCACTTGTGACAGTTTGTGAATGTGATGTAGACATTTAGTTAGGTCTTATGTCTGAAGCCAATTCTTAACAGTGACTTCCGAAGCCCCAATCATTTTAATTGTTATTTTTTGTTACGTTAGAAAACAATTTCGTCTGCTTTTTATCGTGTATTGCTATTTTTGTTCAATCGAGCGCACCTCGGTTAACTAAACACACGCGATATTTTACGGGAATTTTTACTTTGATTTATCATTTTACAATACGTTAACATATATTTATTTTTTTATATTTTATTTACAATACGTGGGGGATACACTGGATTTATTTCTTTCAAAATGAATATGATATAATTACTTGATGTCTCGCAACGTGAGTGGTACTACTTGATTCCCTATTTCCGGTTTAATAGTCCCTATTCATAGAGTTATGTCCCTGTATTATATAGTACCGTATAATGAATTGTGTCTGGGTAGTTCGAGAAGAACATGTCACACGGAGAATTCAGTTTTGTTTATAAAATTTTTTTCAACATTTTATACACGTTGAAAGTGTTGAGAAAGCCTTCTAGTCTTCAAATGTGGATTATCCTTGTGCCAATATCCAAAATGACAGGCATATTAATGATTCGCAGTTACTGCGAATCAAAAACTTTAGATTTTAATTTTTGATTAGCAACGGACAAAATATGTATCGCAAATTGCGCTGCGATACTGGTTGTCGGCAGCCCTGTTGTTAATGCTCGATTGATGAAAGTTATCATCCGATATGTATGAAATTTATATGCATCATTTAAATTTGTGAAACGAAAAAGCCTGTCAAATTTCAAGAATTTCTGTAGAGTTGAGACCCTTGTTTCAATTTGTAGAACCTTGTGAACCCTCAAACGGCAAAAATTATTATCTGATCTGTATGGAACTGTCTTGTAAAGGCCCCCAATTACCTACAAAGGAATAAATATGGGACAACCCTTGTCGACCGCTCGGACGATTTAGCCGCTGTGGGCGTATGTTTCGTTGCCTGGCAACCTATCTTTTTATAACTTTATTGATTAATAAAACAATACATCAAAAAGCCGGCAGCAGCCGTTGATGGGCAAATTGTCTCGCGAGTTTACAACCTTTATAACCCCTAAACCTTTGATGTGACCTACAAATTTTATGATTCCAGTAATTAATTCAAACTATATACTTATTTGATAACTACTTTTTGGAAGCCAATTGGCCTTTTTTGATAACTTTCTTGATCAATAAAACTTTCCATCAAAGAGGCCGACAACAGTCGTTGTTAGGAAAAGTGACTACACATTAGGTAGTCGACAGGTGGCGTAAGTGAAATTCAGTAGCTAATTAAGTCGACGCCTGGCGTAAGTTGGACCGAATGAGTTAATATCCGATTGACTTTAAATTTATACACAGTGTTTGAGGCCATGAGATGAAGAATCATATTGATTTTCAATGATTTCGGATAATTACTGCCAAAGTTATGGCCCTTGATCACTTTGAAAAATCTTGAGACGCTCTAGAGGCTAAAGTTATCATCCGATTGACTTCAGATTGATACACAGAGTTTAAGGTCTGGAGACGAACAAGTATATTGATATTGAATGAATCTTTATGACTTGAACAGCTAAATCCATGATGTTAAAAGTTTTGTATACTAAACGTTAGCATGGGGCAGAACTTTATAAAAACCAAACAAATTCTAATGGGTTTCTGATAATTACTTAATGAGTTGTTACCCTTAATCAGATTTTAATGTATTAATATTATAAATGTTTCATTACCGAAAAAAAGTATAAATATGCGACAACTCTTGTTGACTACCTGGACGATATGGCTGCTGTGGGCGTATGTTTCTTTGCCTGGCAACCTATCTTTAGCTTGTTCTCTATTCATCTCTTGAAAATGTAGGCGTATCCTGCCTGGCAGCCGCTGGTTATCCGATTTTGTTGAAACTTGAAATGTAAGTTTATAACCCAAAGATCTTGGTTCCTCTCGATATTGGGAGGGGGGGGGTTGGATGGCCGAATGGTTAGCACGTGCGTGCTGTATCATAAGGCCTGTCATTGAGTCAACTGGCGTGGTTTCGAATCCCGGTTGTACGTGACAAGGAGTAATGTCGCCTGTCCAACCTCGTGGGTTTTCTCCGGGTACTCCGGTTTCCCCCAACTGCTAAAGACCCCTACGCGCAAGCGAATTATTGAAATAAAATTAAACCATATGTTAGTCCCGAAATGACCTAGTTTGTGTTGAGTGGACATTAAACCCCATTTCTCTCTCTCTCTCCCTCTCGATATTTGCGCATATCGGACCGTAACTTCCTGAATTATGGCCCCTGATTGTACGAAAAATTGCGTTTTTAGCTTGTGGACCCTATAGAGGTCATAATTTTTATCCGATTTAAAAAAAAAAGAATTATTATATCACTGTTACACCCTAAGGACACCTACGTTCGAAATTCGTGAAAATCAGCCCAAAATTGACAGACAAAATGGCTGCCCTTCGTTCTCAAATAGCTTAAAAAATATGTTATATCAAGGTTGTGGACCCTATAGAGGTCACAATTTTTATCCGATTTTGTTGAAACTTGAAATGTAAGTTTATAACCCAAAGATCGTGGTTCATTTCGATATTTGCGCTAGTGTTGAAACTACTTTTCGGATATCTGTTAACGGATACAAAATAAGGGTTATCCTTCTGACATTCCGTATGCTCTATATTTAGCCATTTTTACATCTAATTACTTTGAAATTTTCCCCAATGCTATTGATCACTTACGCAGCTTTGAGCATAAATGTTAATATCACGCATATTATTTAGCGATAGTAACTAATAAAAATATTAATGCAGTGCAACGAAAACAGTAGTCTAAATAAAAAAATATTCATTCATTCCTTGCGCTGGTTTACGCTAGATAGAAGCTACTTCTTGGGTTTACGGGATACAAATTAACACTGTGTTTAGACTTCCCACAATGAAATTTATTCATAACGACCTAGGTCACGTATATTCTCACTTACTGATTGGTTCAATAGCAGTAGATTATCAGAATGAGGAAAACGACCTTGGCGGAATAAATGTTAGATGTTTTTATTTTACTCTTTTCATTCGTGTTGATAGAGCAAAAATGATAAGTGGGAGGGCCGCGGATTACAGGAGTAGTTATACACAAATTCATTCACCTCATTGATTTTTAGGGATATCATGGATAGTCTTAATAATTGCGGCTAAAGGTAGGCACATTTTTTTCTTCGCGGCTCAAACAATTTGCAAATCGAAAGTAAGATTTCATACTCGGCATACACAGACACTCATAAACATTGAAATAAGTAAGAAATTATGAGTATATGAACTTTTGATGTGATTTTGTTCAAGAATTTCACGTTTCCGAATTATCCGAATAGTATTCGAATAGCAAACAAAAGTATTCGGATCACAAATCTCGATCCGATTTTCAACACTAATTCGCGCATATCGGATCGTAACGTTCTGAATTATTGCCCTTGATTGTAGGAAAAATCGCATTTTTAACTTGTGGACCCTATAGAGGTCATAATTTTTATCCGATATATAAAAACTTATTATTAACCTTCGTTCTCAAATAGCGTAAAAATATGGTATATTAAGGTTGTGAACCCTATAGAGATCACAATTTTTATCCGATTTTGTTGAAACTTGAAATGTAAGTTTATAACCCAAAGATCTCGGTTCCTTTCAATATTTGCGCATATCGAATTGTAATTTCTTGAATTATGGCCCTTGATTTTAGGAAAAATCACTTTCTTTTTAGCTTGTTCTCTATCCATCCTGCCTGGCAGCCGCTGGTTAGCTTGTGGTTCCACTAGAGTCACATTCATTATCTGGTTTAAAACAACGTTTGAATATATCGCCATTACACCGTAAGGAAAGATGAGTTCGAATTTCATGATAATCAGACCAAAACTGCCTGGCTAAATGGCCGCTTTTTGTATGCAAATAGTGTAAAATTATGTAATACCAAGGTTAGAGAAAAGTCACAATTTTTATCCGATTTTGATGAAACTTAAAATATATCTTAATATCCCGAATTCGATATACGCGCATTTCAGATCATAACTTCCTGGATTATGGTCCCAGGTTGTATGAAAATTTGCATTTTTTTAGCTTGTTCTCTATCCATCTTTTGCAAAATGTGGGCGCATCATGCCTGGCAACCGCTGGTATCTTTAACCAGTGACATTAACATTGTAATATGCCCAACTCGCAAGATTCCAGGAAAGAGTCAAACATACAGGTCACTCCAATTATTTTGGACAATGGAGATGATGAAGTTAGTTTATCAATCAAGGAAAATACATCGTCAGTCGTGTGGAATTACTTTGGGATCAAAACAAACGATGAAAGGAACATGTCATGTTGCCGACTTTGTCATAAAGATGTTCGGACTCCAGGTGGTAATACATCCAATATGTGGCACCACTTGCGTGATAATTACCCAGTGACTCATGTAGAAGCCAATAAATTAATAATTAAACCCAAAACAAAGGGGCGAGTTGCAAGTTCAACAAATACTCCAACTTCGTCCTCGGCTCATCCAAAAATAACTTCCGCCATGGATGAACAAATGAGTATTAATTCAAGTCAAGCAAAAAAATACATAGAGCTATTGGTTGTTGAATTGCTAATGATATGCTGAGTTACAGAACTATAGAAAAACCTGGGTTCAGATACATGATGTCAAGAATAATTCCAAAATATAAGGTCCCATCAAGAACTTATTTTAGTGATAAAATAATACCAGACATTTACTGAAGTACTGAAGTCAATTGGCCAATTTGCATTTACAACTGATATGAGGACTTCGATAACTTTAGACCCATATATATGAGCCTTACCATACATTTTATTAATGACCAGTGGCAGTTTTGCTCCATTAATCTGGGAACCACACCCTTTTCAGAAGACCATTCAGGAGTTAAAATGGCTGAAGAAAAGAAGGCAGCCTTACAAGAATGGAGTCTAAACCTCACATCAGTTATTTGTGGGACTACAGATAATGCATCAGATAAGGCCGAGGTTAATTAATTGTTTGTTTCTCATGACCCGCCTGCATGTCCGTTTTCATCCGTAATAATTACGCACTTCCATAATTATTTGGTTAAATTTAGTGAGGTCAAAAATTTGTCCTGTAAAACTATATTTGTTTACCTTTAAATATGAACAATGAATTGACGCATTGAAATCCACTATTTATCGATGAACGTGACACCATAGGGGATAAGCAAAGTAGGCTAGAATGTGAAAAAATACATGGAGTCCATCCGTAAAACACTAACGGGAAGTGATTAAGCTGTGTCATATCTGTCATCCATACCAAGGAATGGTACAATGTAGCCACAACATTCACCAAATACCACATATATACTCTATAAGGCACTTGTCATTTGTAATAAAATTCACAGAAAGATATAAATGTCTTTTAATTCCTGCTAAATTAATTAATTTACGTGACTAGAACAGTCCCAGAATTGCCGCCATGAGATACATGTAGCCTCGATCATGAGAAACCAACTGGTTGACACTGCTTCACTGTATTTTATTAACAACACTATATAAACAGTCTCAAAAGGACACAAAGATACAAATAAATGTAAACAGTTTGATTAAGATAGACAAAATTATAAAAGTATTTATATTATTATGATGCCATGTGCCGATGGGTTCAAAGTTGAAGACAATTAACATACGGGCTATTGCCATGGCATTCATATCTTTCTTCACGGCTAGAGAAATGACCACGTGTGTAGTAAATTCTTTGGACTGAAATGTTAAATAATCTAAATTATTGTGTATTTAAAAATCCAAGGGTATACTTTTAATTATTTATGTCAGAACAAATCGTCAACCAGTTTGGAACAGGTCATTTCGTAACCTGTCAAAGTAGGGAAGGATAACGAAATGAAATGCCAAGAATGAATGAATTAACAAACCATTAACTTAGAAGCATATCACTAATAATTTAAACTTATTTATTATGATCAAGTCCTCCGATGTCCAGTTATATATTTTAATCTGTAAATATTTTTACAAATGTGAATAAATCGTGGACACTGGTTACCGTTGGGTTTTCAACTACCAAGTAAGTGACATTAGTTATTGCTGAAATAAAAACAGCATTAAACTAAACAAATTAAATTTCATCTCAATAATTAATAATTACCGCATGTACAGCATGTATATTTCACAAACTCAGTTCATGAGAAACTAAATTAAATTTCATCTCAATAATTAATAATTACCACATGTACAGCATGTATATTTCACAAACTCAGTTCATGAGTGGTCATTTATTAACCGCGGCCTAATACAACAATGTTTGCTGCCTTGGGAATTCCATAATTGTCCTGTTTTGGTCATAATTTAGACTTAGCGGTAAATGAAGCACTGAAATTATATACTGTGAGTAGAGCAATTAGATTGCATTTCTAAATCACTTCAAAACAGATATGACAAAGATTCAATTCGTGTATTCACATCAGTGTGTTCATTTTTAGATCCATGATTTAATTATTGTTTTTTAAGTGATGAACTGTTTAACGAAGTAAAGAAATACATATTTGAGAAATCTCTTGAAAATACTCCTGTAACAGAGAATGTTGACAGTGTGAAAACAGTGGACAATAATGAGACGGTTAGTTCTGAGGGAATAGAAGGCCCATCTGACAATACCCAATCCTTTGATGACAAAGATGAACCCTCTCCTAAGAAACGCTTCAGTGACAATCTTTCATCATTATTAAATATTGTAATGACAGAAAAGCGCAAGGAACATAAAACATATGTGTTAACTTTCAGACAGAGAATCCAAAGGGAGGTTGACACTGACTGTTCAGTAGAAAATATCTCTTTAGAAGCGGATCCATTATATTGGTGGAAGGTTAATCAACCAACTTTTCCAATATTATCTGAGTTATTTGTGTACCAGCCACAAGCTGTTCCTCGGAGAGGCTGTTCAGCGGTGTCAGATTACTTGCCACAAAATCAAGAAATCGTTTACACCCGGAAAGTGTCAACAAAATGCCGTTTTTGAACAGAAATTTGAAACTGGACACTTATTGACACCTTGCCAAGATATCATACCTCAGTTACAATTCCAGTTGTTGATTTTATTACTATTAGTTCGTGTTTTGAATCGTGTGCCAAACTTTTATTATAAGTTTTTATACGCCCACATTGAAATATGGTCGTATATTGTCGTCGCCCCCGTCCGTCCAGTGTCCACAATTGCTTGTAGACATTAAATCATCCTTCAATACCAATTATTGATGGTTTTTATACGCCCACTTTATACGCTTGTGGACGCTCTAGAGGCTAAAGTTAATATCCGATTGACTTTAGATATATACACGATGTTTGAGGTCATGAGACGAAGAAGCCTATTGATTTTGAGCGATTGCCGATAATTACTGCCAGATAACTTTGAAAAATCTTGTGGACGCTCTAGAGGCTAAAGTTAATATCCGATTGACTTTAAATTTATACACAGTGTTTAAGGTCATGAGATGAAGAAGCCTATTGATTTTGAGCGATTGCCGATAATTACTGCCAGATCACTTCAAAAAATCTTGTGGACGCTCTAGAGGCTAAAGTTAATATCCGATTGACTTTAAAATTATACACAGTATTTAAGGTCATGAGACGAAGAAGCCTATTGATTTTCAGCGATTTCCGATAATTACTGCCAGAGTTATGGCCCTTGATCACTTCAAAAAATCTTGTGGACGCTCTAAAGGCTAAAGTTAATATCCGATTGACTTTAAATTTATACACAGTGTTTAAGGTCATGAGACGAAGTAGTCTATTCATTTTCAGCAATTTTCGATAATTACTGCCAGAGTTATCACCCAATCTTTGTGAAATTTATATGCATGATTTGAATTAGTGAAACGAAGAAGGCTATTTAATTTCAATAATTTCTGTTCATTACGTCTAGAGTTATGGCCCTTGTGTCACTTTATTGAACCTTGTGAATGCCAAAACTTATCATCCGATCTTTCTGAAATTTATATGCATTATTTGAATTAATGAAACCAAGAAGCCTATTGAATTTCAGCAATTTCTGTTTATTACGTCTAGAGTTATGGGCCTTGTTTCACTTTATTGAACCTTGTGAATGCTCAAAAGTTATCTCCCGATCTGTATGAAATTTGCATGCGTCATTTAAATTAGTAATGAGAAGAATCCTATTGAATTTCAGCAATTTCCGTTTATTACTTCTAGAGTTATGGCCCTTGTTTCACTTTGTTCAACCTTGTTAATAATGCATGATTGATGAAAGTTATCATCCGATATGTATGAAATTTATATGCATCATTTAAATTTCTGAAACAGGTCTATTGAATTTCAGCAATTTTCCTCAATAATTATGGCGGTTGTGAACCTTGTGAACATTTGAATGACAAAAGTGATCATCTGATCTGTACGAAATTTAGATGCATTATTTAAATTAGTAAAACAAAAAATTCTGTCAAATTTCAACAATTTCTGTAGATTACTTCGAGATCTGTGTGGAACTGTCTGGTAAAGGCCCCCAATTACCTACAAAGGAATAAATATGCGACAACCCTTGTCGACCGCTCAGACCATTTAGCTGCTGTGGGCGTCTGTTTCGTTGCCTGGCAACCTATCTTTTATTATTGTGTATTGTCAGGAACATTCCATTATCACGATTATTATATACCTTGTTACAAATTAAATTATCGCGATAAAAGAGAATTATCGCGATAAAAGAGAATTATCATGATAAAATACATAATCGCAATACTGCTATTTATCGCGATAATTCAAAAAACTGTTATCGTGATTAATCATGATAAAATAATTTGATATCGTTGCAACCTTATCGGAAACATAAGAACAAGTCAAATAGCGACAATTCTCGTGTGACTCGGTGAGGAAACAGTCCACCATTTGTTTCAATACACCCGTCAAAATGCTCTAAAGCAACCCACAAGTCTAATTGTAAGCATCTCTTACAAATGAATTCAGATTCCGATACTGTTACGGTACCTGAAAATAACAATAGGCCTATATTGTACATGCAAAACATAAATTTATACTGAAAATATATTGTACAATACTGTGTGCGAAATGACTAAATCACCAAAAATAAAATCTGATCTTAGTAAATCATCTCAAAACTGGGCTAAGTATTTTGTAAGTTGTTGTACATGTATATTGTATATACCGGTAATTGTTTTGTAATAAGCCCACCAGAGAATTAATATTGTTACATGTTATCACACATTTTGGTAGATAAATTATTCCAGTTGGCAGAAAATAAATATCAATTGTTAGTTTTGTTCGTGGAATTCCAGCCAATACTGTCTTGCTTCAATTAAAATGAAATATTAGTCTGGACAAATGGCATAAATTGTAATTGGACATGGGTAAGATAGTGCAAAGTAAAATTAAAGTTACAATTTCATATTTTTAAGTTATATTTTTAAAATGTATTAAAATAAAGCCCTAAAATAGATGGTATCTATAAACAGTCCTACCTTGTTAAAGAATACTCCTATTAATCCTATAATTCACTATTGCCAGTTGAGAAATTGGCAAAAATATCATTTTCCACTTCAAATTCAAACGTTTGAAGATAGCTATTCCATGGTGGGGAATAGGAAAACAAATGAGGTAATTGGGAGGTAATTGTGTTATTATTTCCGGTGTGAAGATTTTTTAGTGAGAAAGATAACCTATGATCGGGTAATAGTGAGTTGACAACCTATAGAGCAAAAGACATAGAAATAATTATGTTTTGACTTTCTTAGAAAATATGAAATTGTAACTTTAATGTAGTGCAGTAAAAATCAGACCTCAATGGCGGTAAGAAGATGACAGTTTGTTCTGTATCATAAATCAGTGGTAATGGAATGTATGTTACACAAAGACTCTCAGTTGCACAAAACACATTCAAATTGCACTACTTTAATCTAAACATCTATTATTATCACAGATCAGCATATCTCAACTTACAACCAAATCCTGAGTTTGGGAAGTGTGAAATCATCTCCTTTGTGCCAAAAAAGGATCACTCTTCCAGTATACCAAAGTTTATAGTCATCAGGCAGTGAGTAGAAAACTATTATTTATGTTAATAGTGTGAAATCATTAGGTTATATTAAAGTTTATGTGTAAAATATAGTATTAGTTGCAAAACTTTTTAGGAATTAAATTAAATTTTCTCATTTCATTTCATTGAATGGTTTATGTTTTGTTTAACAGAAAAAGGTTAACAATGTCATCATTTCTTTCCAGAACTTCCCCTGCTTCCAAGCTTATTGATCTATCGGATATCATTGCTAATTATTTGAAACCTGGTGAAGTTAATGTTGTGTATATTAGTAGAGCTGATATATTTTGGTCTATTATATCACCTATGTTAAATACTGGTGTATTACAGGTATTATTTCACTTATTTAAATACTATAACACTGTTGAAGAAGCACGAATGATGTCATAAAAATAATTTATAGATGTCCTTTATTTCTGCCTAACATATACATTCAGCAATGGCGATAATTATTTTTATTGGCTATCAATTGATGATATTGGCGAAAATCTTGGCGAATGAAGTTTAGAGAGTGTAATTTAGTAAATCTGCTAATTTTAAATTTGAAATCGTCTTGATCAGCACTTCTTTTGATTGACTTGATGTAATGTCTATTTTTAGTACATTAAAGATACATTATGGGAGATTCAGTAACGAGTTGGCAGTTCTCACTAAAATAGTTAAAAACTAGATAATGTAAAGGCAATTTGGTGAAAATTTCATTCAAATTGATCCACTATGAACCGAGAACTAAGCGACTGAAATTCCCATAAGCCTCGGTCATCATTACTAAAGTCAGTACGATAAACAGCATAGTCTCGATTATCCATTTAATCGTTTAATAGAGAAGGAAAGTTATGCAGTAAATCGGCTTACAATCCACTAACGAACGCAGGCTAGCGCTGCCATCTAGAGTTGATTATGGCCTGGATAGGTTAATTAATGTCTAATCAATAATTTAGATAACATTTCAGGCCTAAAGAAAGACCTGAAATAGGCAGATTTAGCTCTTGCATAATGCATGTTTAATTGACTTGTGTGTCAATCTTACAAGTCAATTTTTACGAGACTTTTTGTGTGGCACTTCTTTGTTTACTTCCGCTTAGCTACAATTTTTCAAAAAATTTTATTCACAAGTCTAAACGGTAAACTTCCACACATTATAATAGGGCATTTTTATACGCCCACATGGAAATGTGGTCATATATTGCCGTTGCCCCCGTCCGTCTGTCCGTCCATCGTCCACAATTTCTTGTGAACACTCTACAGGCTACATTTATCATCTGATTGTTTTGAAATTGATATATGTTGTTTGCATTAGTGAGATGAAGAAGCCTATTTAATTTCAACAACTTCCGTTAATTTCTTCTGGAGTTATGGCCCTTGTTTCACTTTGTTGCACCTTGTGAACGCTCTAACAACAAAAGTTATCATCCGATCTGTATGAAATTTATATGCATCATTTAAATTAGTAAAACAAAGAAGCCTATTGAATTTCAGCAATTTCCTTTAATTACATCTAGAGTTATGGCCCTTGTTTTACTTTGTTGAATCTTGTGAACGCTCTAATGACAACATTTATCATCCGATCTGTTTCTAATTGATATCTGGCATTTAAATTAGTGCAATGAAGAAGCCTATCGAATTTCAGCAATTTCCGTTAATTACGCTGTGAGTTATGGCCCTTGTTTCACTTTGTTGTACCTTGTGAATGCTCTAACGACAAAAGTTATTATCCGATCTGTATGAAATTTATATGTATTGTTTAAATTAGTAAAAGGAACAAACCTATTGAGTTTCAGCAAATTTCTGTTAATTACATCTAGAGTTATGGCCCTTGTTTAACTTTGTTGAATCTTGAGAAAGCTGAACAACAAAAGTTATCCCCTAATCTGTATGAAATTCATATGCATCATTTGAATTAGTAAAATGAAGAAGCCTATTGAATGTCAGCAATTTCCGTCAATTACTTTCAGAGTTATGGCCCTTGTTTTACTTTGTTGAACCTTGTGAACGTTCAAACAACAAAAGTTATCGTCCGATATGTATGAAATTTATATGTCGAATTTCAACAATTTCTGTAGATTACTTCCAGAGTTACGGCCCTTGTTTTAGTTTTTAAAACCTTGTGAACCCTCAAATGACGAAAATTATAATGTCATCTGTATGATATTGTCTATTAAATTCCCCTAATCACCTACAAAAGAATAATTATGTGACAACCCTTGTCGACTGCTCGGACGATTTAGCTGCTGTGGGCATATGTTTTGTTGCCTGACAACCTATCTTAATACAAAACAGTATCACATACTTTTAAACAAATTTTATTCACTGCTTCTCATTATCGCAACCTAACGTTGATGGTATGTCCATTTGCCTAAGCCCATTGTATTGCTATCACTCAAGGATGTGCTGTACAGAATTGATTTCCATTAAATTTTATATAACAGCCTGGGCCCTGTTTCACAAAAGCTTAAATCTCCTTAAAATCGTCTTAAACTAAAATTCCATCCTTACTAAGATAGATGCGTTTCACAAAACGATTTTAAGCATTTTAGATAAAATCCACTAAAATAATATTGTGAGTTAAAACTGTATCTTAAAGTTGCAATTTCATATTTTTAAGTTATATTTTTAAAATTTATTAAAATAAAGCCTTGAAATAGATGGTATCTATAAACAGTCCTACCTTGTTAAAGAATACTCCTATTAATCCTATAATTCACTATTGCCAGTTGAGAAATTGGCAAAAATATCATTTTCAACTTCAAATTCAAACGTTTGAAGATAGCTATTCCGGTGGGGGGGGGGGGGTAGAAAAATAAGGGAGGTAATTGTGTTATTATTTGGCGGGGTCAAAGGATTTTTAATAGGGAGAATAATACCTATGATCATATTATAGTGAGTTGACAACCTATTGAGCAAAAGACAGAAATAATTATTTTTTGACTTTTTTAGAAAATATGAAATTATCGCTTTTACTTAAAATAGTGGCGTTTCACAAAACTATTTTATGGACAATTTTAACTAAAATCAATTTTAACTCCGGACAGCCGTCGCCCTCTCCTAATTTAAAATCATGACCTTAACAAACACTGATTAGAGCTACATTGTGAGATCTATTGCGACATACAGATATATTTGGAATAATGATAATATTGCCAATGGCCAGGGTTATATAATTTAAACATACTATCATTCCCAAAAATAATTTTCATTCAATTTCTTTTCATTGCAAGGGAAATATAGCTGCGGCCCACCCGTTTATTTTATTGTAAGGCAATATAAGCAATTAGATGACGCCCCAAATTAAAACCCCGAGAACAAAAATACCCTCAAAACCCCAGTAAACAAAACTCTTTGTTACTATTTTATATATTACCATATGATTTAAGTATAAATTATACTATTTTCAAATAATTAATAGACCAAAAAAAAACTATAAAAAATCTAAACCTCACTTCATATCTAATGTCTATAAAAATATATCTCTGTAGGCCTACAATTGTTGAGAGAGAGAAAGAGGGAGGGAGAGAGAGAGAGAGAGATCCACTAGACACAAACTAGGTCATTTCGGTACTAACACATGGTTCAATTTTATTTGAATTATTCGCTTGCGCGTAGGGGTCTTTATAGTAATGGGAGGAAACCCGGAGGACCCAGAAAAAACCCACGAGATTGGACCAGCGATCCTACTTCCTGTCATGTACAACCGGGGAATCGAAACCGGTCAGTCCTGTAATACTAGATACGCCATATGCAAAGTATTTATGGTTTTGGGGTAATGATGATTTATATAGGAGCCAAGGGTATTTTATATTGGGAAAAAATTATTTTAATTTAATAAGAATAAGATAGATAGGCATTATCCATTAAGGAGTGTGTCACTTTGGCATTTTTAAAGTATTATTGAAAGGGTCCACGGGACTGACATTTCAAATCTAGGCATCGGAACATTGGTTATTTCGTGTATTAGTTTAAAAGTTGTTAAATACTTTTAAAATTCGACAATAATTTGGTCTAGATTAATCCTTTGAGTCAGAAATATCACATGTTTGTGACAATTCTCAATAGTTTCTGTTATCCAAAATACCATAAAACTACGAAATTCAAGCAATTTAGTTTATCAGTACGCATTATTTCTAGGGCTGGCAGAAAATACCGATATTGCCGATAATCATCGGTAAGCGTTTTGAAAATCAGTTATCGATACAGTTTTAAAATATCGATCATCGCGCAATTAATAATAATAATTATAAGGCAACACAAATAAAATAAGTTGTTTCTCGGGCACCGCTCGCACGCAAAATTTTTTGCGCGTGCGGCCTATTTATTAGTCTTGATGAAAAATAAAAAATATGTAACGCCCACCCGAATATTGATAAGCAAGTCATAAAAAGAATATGACGCATGTACCTACATGCGTCATACGTGTATATCCATTCAAATGTATTAAACTGATCCAGATGTAAATGCTCATTTACGGGTCTTTTTTATTGATATCGAAAGAACCTCCATTTTTGTATCACATGATATTAATTACCTCCCCTGGTGAACTAGAATTTGATTCGTGTTCAACACCGAAAGTCATTGACAACATTGCAATGTATTTCAATCATTCGATATTAATCGGCTCATTATTGCCGGCTTCAGTCGGTCCATGTTTGAAAAATCTTACTGATAAAACAATGAATCGTAGAACAGGTTAATTATTACTTGTGGCTACGAATACGACACGATGATAGTCACCATTTGGTCAGAATTTGGGTCATTAGCACATTTAACGGTAGTTTTGATGGGCCCGACTAATCACCGGAATTCATTTACAATCACCGGACTTCACTTATAATCACCGGAATTCACTTGGAAAACCCCTGATTCCTCCCACAAAACTAATTTATGTTAAATGTATAATACATTATAATGTAACGAATTACTATTTTGATATCTTCACAGGCCAAATAAAGGCCCTGTGTGTGTATTTATTTGAAAGACTACCGGAATTCGTTTCAAATATATGCATCATGGTTATGATAACGTAGGGCGTGTCGTGTTACCCAATAGGCCGAACTCCAAAATAACACTAAAAAACAATTTGCGTCGAGTTACCCAATAACTCCAAAATAACAACCAATAACTTCAAAAATATTGACTGGAAACACAAAATAACAATTTAGTATGAGTTTAAGAAGCGTGACTGGTTTTTGTCCAAATTGGAGGTTCACGGGAGATAACTCGTGTATGTGATTTTTGTTGACAAGAAACTTATGTATACTTTCGTTGCAATTAGAGATTGATTAATAGTTTATTAAAACAGTAATTATATGCATGAAACATATTATGGTATATATAGTGCAATAAACAATTTAATATTATAGCTATATTTATTTATTTATACTTGCAAATTGTGTCGATTGTCACTTTCTGTCATCGACATCATAACTTGTTTTGAATTAAATAAATGAAATCAATTTAAATAAGTTCCGCTGACAATTAATTGTCTTTGTTCAGAGTATTCTCATGTTATGATAGTTTATTATGTTGTGATTGTATGTGATTTGTCACTTTATACAATGGCAATATTTACATTTAATATGATTTGTAAATCCGATATTTTGACGATTAAAGGGAGATTACTTGACATGTGTGGAGAAAATCTCGTAACTCGTCAAATTTGAGATGTTTTAAAACAATTATGTGTAGAACATATTTGTAATTCATCAAAAAGCCTCCTTATCAGCATTTCAGTCGTAATTTTAACTTACAATATTATTTGACCAAATCCATACACCGGAATTCACTTTGGAGATATCAGAATTCGCCTGTACAGTCTTCCTATTTACTTATATTTTCCATTAATATTGATGTTGAATTTAAAACACATAAAATCACCGGAATTCACATTGAAAACACATAAACACCGGAATTCACATTGAAAACATATAAACACCGGAATTCACTTTCAACATATCTGAATTCGCACTGAAGACCTTCGTATTTACTAATATTTTACATTAATAATAAATTACTTTAAATCACCGGGATTCACTTTGAAAACATATAAACATCGGAATTCACTTTCAACATATCGGAAATCGCACTTAAGACCTTCGTATTTACTAATATTTTACATTAATAATAAATTACTTTTAAACACCGAAAATCACACTTTAGACTTTCATACTCGATCACAAATATTTTACAATAATAATAAATTACTTTAAAACACCGGAATTCACTTACAAAATATCTGAATTCGCACTTTAGACCTTAGTATTTACAAATATTTTACATTAATAAAAAATTACTTTAAAACACCGGAATTCACTTTGAGAAAATCGGAATTCGCCCCAAGACAATTGTATTTACTTATATTTTGCATTAATATTAATACTAGAATGTATCTGCTGTAAAACGATATTTCCAGATGGTCAACTCGGGGAAACACAGCAGTAATCCATGTAAAATGTCAAACTGAACATTTCTCGAATGTAGATGAGCTAAGTTTATTCGAAAATTAACTTAGTAATAATCAGCCAATCAAATAATTATAAAGTCTCATCAATAATGGTGTGAATGTTTTCATAGATAATCCGTTGTAGCATGAAGCAGTCCAGATTAAATGAAGTGTAATTTTAATAATATGCCAATAGTAGGCATATACAGTGGACTCTGTCACATCCAACATCGTGCGGGATCGTTACAATAATTCGGATCACACAGCGTTTCGGAATACCGAGTTTTCTCCAAAACCGGAAATACTGTAACTTCGAAAACCGGAAGTATTTTTATATTGTAGCTTCGAATCACCAGAATGCTATTCCCTTTATAAATGATAAACTTTTCTGTACTTTCAAAATTTTATTATATAAAACAATTAACAATAACAATGCGTACAATATATTTATAAATCGTTTACATGTAATATCAGTGCATGCGTACAATATATTTATAATTATCAATGCATGTAATCGTTTAAAGTAGTTTGCTTAGTTAAGATTACCGGAAGCATATCGTAAGGCGGAGTCCTGGGCAACATCTTCTAACAAATGAATTGTTGCGATCATCTTTTCGTCCTTAATCTGTGAGAATTGTTTAATGTCGTTGAGCATGCGTAGGAATTTTGAATAGGTCAAGTCTGTCGTTAATGTATATTCTTCATCGTCCCCGTCTTCAGTCAATTGTCATTTATAATCTGTCGTTCTATGTCCAGGTTTTCAAGCCAATCAAAGTAAACGGCACCTGTCATCCAAGCTTTGTGATTGGCCGACCAATTGACTGGCAGGTAGATCTTGTCCACTCCCTTAAAACAACTCGGGTTCACTGCTTTACCGATCAAAGTAATCAACACAGTTTTAATCTCACCGATAATTGATTGGTGATTACTTGTTAATCTTTTCTGACTTCACACCCATTGAGTTTTAATCTCACCGATAATTGGATGCTTCACACCCACCATTTGAAGTACGGATTATACGGTGTCGATTCAATGGAAATTATGTGACGGGACGGCTGATTGATTTCGGAATCCGGAACATACAGAATTCGGATTTACCAGCGATTTTTTGGCTGAAGTAATAAGGAAATAAATCGGGACATGAAAATCATACCGGATGTCACAGCAATCCGGAGTGAACAGAGATCGGATGTGACAGAGTCCACTGTAGAATGTTCACCAGTTAATTGTCATTGTAAAAGGTGACAAATCACATACAATCACACCTCCAAAAAACATAACATGAGAATGAGAATTTATTTATTTCTAAACAAGTTACGATGTCGATGACCGAAAGTGACAATCGGCGCAATGTGCAATTATAAATAAATAAACATAGCTATAATAAAAACACAACACAGTTTATATGGAAATACAATATATAGCTATAATATTAAATTGTTTATTTTAATAAACTATTATCAATCTTTTATTATAATACATTACAACGAATTGCAACGAAAGTATACATTAGTTTCTTGTCAACAAAAATCACATACACGAGTTATCTCCCGTGAACCTCCGATTTGAGCACAAATCAGCGAGGCTTCTTAAATTCAACTAAATTGTTATATTGTGTTTCCACAGTCAACATTTTTGGGGTTATTGGCTGTTATTTTGGAGTTATTGGTAATTCGACGCAAATTGTTATTATGTGTTATTTTGGAGTTCGACCTATTGGGTAATACGACGCGCCCTACATTATCATAATCATGATGCATATATTTGAAATAAATTCACCTACAGCACCTTTTTCTGGCCTGCGGAGAGATCAAAATGTATTATACATTTAAAATAAATGAGTTTTGTGGGAGGAATCGGGGATTTTAGAAGTGAATTCCGGTGATTGTAAATGAATTCCAGTGATTGTAAATGAATTCCGGTGAATTCCGGTGATTAGTCTACCCGGTTTTGATAATCCAGAAAATAATAATTGGATTACACATTTGATGGTTTTATACTGACCAGTTGTTAGTTAAATTTAAATAGTCATTCGATATAAACCCCAGATAGAACATCGAACATCATGAGAAACACACCGAATATCCTGAGAAACAGTCATTTCCCGAATCCCGATGACACGTGACATGCATTGGTTGGAATTAGGTCAATAATTATAAACCAGCGATACTAGATTTAGTTCTAAGTGTCGTTTACCGTGATGATTATTTTTGATGAACATGCTGACAGAGGCTTACTCTTTAAAATATTGTCGTTATTATGGACGGCTATTAATAGTCGTACAGAATTTTATTTTAAACCAATTTCAATTATGTTTGTTACCATTAGTAAGCTACATTACATGAATTAAATATGGAAAATTATTTTCCTTTCAGTCAGTGTTCAGTGTTTGAGTAGACTTGATTTTTGGGTTTATGTTCTAAGTATGTACAATATATAACTGAAAGCAAAACCGAAGACAAGTAATGACTTTCTCATTAAAAAAAAAATAAAAATACAAGGCCGCCCTCCCGCCCCAACAATTTTCAACAATAGCCAAATTTTATCTTGCACCATCCTCTAGCCAGCAATGGGGTAAAAAAAAAAAAGAAACTGCCTTCCCCCCTACAATTTCAGCTGTCAGTTGCCCGAGAAACAAGACATTTATTTGGTGTAGCCTAATAACGAAATTTATATTGCGCAACAATTCATCCCACTTGGGGATGCTCTAGGCGCATAAAAAATAGATACTTCACTTGTACGAAGAAGTCCATAAAAATAATCCTTATCACTGTATTCTTTTCATCGCGTGCTTGGGCCTAGAACTGTAAATAAACAGAATAGTTATAATAAAACACACACGTTTTGTTTTTTTCATGCGAGACGCCACCGGTGAGAAATGTTGGTTGCTTATGATTTCATGTAACATTCAGTTGTGCCCCTTATTTTAACTCTTCATTTCTTTCGTCCTCTCTGTTTCTAAGTCAAACACTTACTTTCCCATTATTATTTTATCAAGGAATTTGCAAAGATATGTCTGAAGAGGAAATAACTACATTTTATACATTATTATTCAGGTCATAAGCAACAAAGATATGGCAAGCGGTGGCGGTTCTGTCTTCCAAACGAAGTTGATTGACTTTCTTTCTACACCTTGGTTTGGCTATGGAATGCTATTATATTATTGTCAAATAAATGAAAAAAATTCTACATGTATACAGAATGATATCACAACATAAACTCGCATATAATTCGCTATTCATGTACAAATTATGATTGTTTTCAAACCAATTGTAAGTCAAAATAATTTGCCAATATTATCGATTATTGATGGGTGGATGGTCGGCGATAATCGATACTTGAAACAGGATCGATTGCCAGCCCTAATTATTTCCATTGAAGCCTACGAGTAAATAAAATGCCAAGGTTATGAAAGCGACATGCAAGTTCAAGGCCAACCAACTGATACATTTCAAAATGAATAATACGCAATAAACTTATTTATTTCATCTCTCTACGACTGTCTGACCATGTGCAGACATTATTACAACATATGAAACTCTCCTCATTGGTATTATAACGGTTAGTTCAACCTGGCAACAGTTTTCAGTTCCGAAGCGTTTATGCTTACACTCTAAATGCCCTTGCCGGAATTGTGCACTGCGCGAGCGTAAGCAATTTTAACTAAAATCTATTGAAATTGCATTTTAAGTTACAATTGGTTTTCGTGAAATGCATAAAATTTAAAATTTCATTTTGATTTTAGTTAAATCTATTTTAGTGATGTTAGTTTAAGTTTTTGTGAAACAGAGTGCTGGTAATGACGAAAATACTATTTATTTGTCCTATTGCTATTAAATCTAGAGACGTTTATTTATATGTGTGCACATTAGATCATAAAGTCCATCATTGAGTCAAATGGCATTGTTTCGATTCACCGCTTGTTTGTACGTGACAAGGAGTATGCCTACAATTGTAGGGTCTCTTGTCCAGCCTCATGGGCCTTTTCCGGTTAACTCCCACAGCTAAAAGACCCCTACGTGCAAGCGAATTATTGACAAAAAATTGAACCATGTTAAGTCCCAAAATGCCTAGCACAGGTTATGTCGAGTGGATGTTCAATCCCATTTCTCTATTTATATGCGCTTTAGATCATAAGGTCAAGTGACATGGTTTCGATTTCCAGCTTGTTTGTAACAAGAAGTAGGATTGTCTGTATAACCTCTTGTGTTTTCTTCGGGTTCTCCAATTTCCTCCCTCTGCTAAAAAAAAGGTTCTATTTCAGTAATGTACCTGTATGTACCAGTTCCCGTGATCGTAGAGACTTGAAATTTTCAGGTGGACTAGTCATGACCTCACACTAAATTTCAGCCGAATCAGTCAATAACTTTGTATTTTACCGTAGTTTAGCTTCTGCCAGGAGGAAAGTTTATCCGATTTTGATGCCATTTTGTTTGTTGACTATTTAGACTCGAATAACAAGACACTAAGATGCGTTCCGACACACTGCTCTTCCTGCCTAACGCTGCAGTTCATGATAATAACAATAATTTTCGTATATTTTAATCTATCGAGGTTAATGTTCGAGGTGAAAGCAGAGATGATGGGCTTCAGAAAAGATAATTGGGTCAAAGTCTTGGGTCAAGGTCACACTACAGAAAACTAAGTTGTTCGAAAAGAAGTCAATGGGTGTGGTCATTACGAAGGTCATGATGACCCCCAGTCATCAGCGCTAACCAACCATGACTTTGACACCAAGTCCAAACTTCCCATTGAGCTTGAGGCCTTTGCTTTCATGCGTGTCATGGCCATATTTCTGTCTGTATTATCGAGGTTAAAGTTCAAGTTGAAAGCAGAGACGATGGGCTTTAGAAAAGATAATTGGGTCAAAGTCGTGGGTCAAGGTCGCACGCAATTCCGTTTTTGGACATTTGACCTTTGTAACCATTATAAAAGGCCATCATCTTAGCTTGGACCATTGACCTTTACCTTGGTCCAGTCACACACTGCTTGATCAGGACACAAACCCAGCCATCAACGCTAACCAACCCTTACCTCGACTTTGAGCCAGAGTCCAAACTACCCATCGAGCTAGGGTCCTTTGCATTTATGCATGCCATGGCCCTATTTCTTGTTGTATTATCAAGGTTACTAATCGAGATGAAAGCAGAAAAGAGAACTGGGTCAGAGTGGTGGATCAAGGTCGTGCTACAGAAAACTGAATTCAAACTTTTCAAATTCAGTTCCTGGACAATTGACTTTGACTTGTGACCTTCACCCCATAACCATTTTAAAAGGCCATCGTCGACCTTTTACGGTGCTGTTGTACTTTTGTACCACCCTGCAGTGAAAGCAGAGACAATGGGCTTTAGAAAAGATGATTGTGTCAAAGTCGTTTATCACGGTCACTCTACAGAAAACTAAACTCAAAATTTTCTAATTTCGTTTTTGGACATTTGACCTTGACTTACGACTTTCACTCCGTAACCATTATAAAAGGCCACCATCTTGGCTTGAACCATCGACCTTTGCTTGGGTCCTGTCACAAACTGCTTGGTCAGGAAACAAACCCAGAGGGCCAGTGTTCAAAAAAATGTCAATTGGTGTGGTTAATATTGAAGGCCATGGTCACCTCCAGCCATCAACGCTAACCAACTCTGACCTCGACTTTGAACTGGCGTCCAAACTTCCCATTGAGCTGAGGTCCTTTGGGTTTATGCGATATCTCACGATATTGGTAAAATAAATTATCGCGATATCATGGATTATCGTCTGGTGTAAATTATCGCGATATCATGGATTATCGTCTGGAGTAAATTATCGCGATAATTAGAATTATCGTGCTTCAAAAATTCAAGATCAGGATATAAAATTGATATAACTTGAGGTGTATAAATGGATTAATGTATCTAGTGTATCCATTTGGTATTTAGCAATGTATGTGAGATGCACTGATGAAGTGAGACGTATGTATATATGCTGGGGTAAGATTATTCCTGTAGGTGTCGTCACCTCAGATCATTCTATTCTGATCAGCTGGAATGCCCGGAATACCGAATAGATATTCATTAACTCAATATCTGGTTAACAGACTTATCGGATGTTTTTTTTAAAGTTGCAATTTCATATTTTTAAGTTATATTTTTAAAATTTATTAAAATTAAAATAAAGCCTTAAAATAGATGGTATCTATAAACAGTCCTACCTTGTTAAAGAATAATCATATCAATCATATAATTCGCTATTGCCAGTTCAGAAATTGGCAAAAATATCATTTTCATCTTCAAATTTAAAAGTTTGAAATTAGCTACTCCATGATGGAGAATAGAAAACAAGGGAGGTAATTGTGTTATTATTTCCGGTGTAAATGAGTTTTAAGTGTGAGAATGACACCTATGATCGTATAATAGTGAGTTGACAACCTATTGAGCAAAAGACATAGTTTTGATTTTCTTTGAAAATATGAAATTGTAACTTTAAACTAAAATACCCCCATATGAGTGACAGAAGAAATGTTCTTTTTCTTGTCGGCAGCAGTGTGTGTTTTCGCAGTTTGCCGAACTGTCATCAGAAATATTCCGATCGACATTGACAGACTTCAGCTCAGAAGCCATTTTATTCAAAGAATAAAAGAAATATTATTCAGACGATTTTCCAATGTAAAATATCAATGTAACTTTCAACGGACTGGGTAATCAATGATAAACCACTTCTTCGTTACTATGGCGATATATATTGTCGCGTATAGTTTAACTGTATCATTCCAAGTAGGGGTATCCTTACCTTTAAAATATCAATCATAATTATAAATAAATATTCTGGATGCTTTCTTCGTGGGGGTATGGGACCAGACAATATCAAAGCGTAGCCAACACGTGTATGATAACGATTAATATTATTCAGTGAAATGTACTTGATACATGAGACTTATGTCGGTCAGTTGGTCCTTTGCGTTAAAAACGGCCGTCGCAAAGTCTGTTGTAGAATTTTGAAAATGGAATAGATCTAGTATCGGCACTTGTTATCACGATATATCATGATAAAGCGATTTTTCAGATTTCAGATGATAATTTTATCGTCTGACCTAATTATCGTGATATATCGCCATCCCTAGGGTATCGTGGCAACCTTAGTACGTTGGTGCAAAAGTTTGTTTTTCAGACGTTAAGAAGACCCATAAATGTATCAGGCCGCTATTTCCATCATCCCATAGTATGAAAGTCTGTTAAGATTCCCTAGTATTTTCATACAATATTGACTTCTTACAGGCATATATAATTTTTTTCTCACTTTTGAGCTGACACTTGCCCCCGTTTTCTACGAAGAGTAGCTGTGGTCCGAGGGTAGACCAAAAAAACACATCCCTTGGATTTCCGTCCAGTGCTGAGCACAACCACTTTTCCCTTGCATAAGCGGAGTGGGGGGGGGGGGGGCGCTGCCCCTTTCCTGATTTGGTGAACAGTCCATTTTTTGGGCAATGTATTTCCATTTTTCAGGCACAAACATCAGAGAATGAGACCATATCATAGAAATATAATTGTAAAATGTTCCATAACTTGTATCATATTAAGCTTATATTGTATATATGTAAAGTATTTGCTACAAATATATTTAATTATGAATGCAATAATTAAATATATGTAGTGGAATTTAAATATGATATTGTAGATCAATAACGTATGGGGTTCAGTGGGTTCGCACATGTGGGGGTTCAAATTGGTTCTATGCATTTAAATAAATAGGCGTTAGGCGGTAGAGTGGCCGGATCAGACCCCTGTCAAAATCTCAAATCCAATCAATGCTTTATTTATAAACAAGACAAGAAAATTACAGTGGACAACGTATAATATTGTTTACATTAGAAACGTCGGGCTATCGGTTTTCCTTGCGGTATTTGAAAATTTTGAGTTAAGTTTTCTGTAACGCGACCTTGACCAATGACTTTGATCCAATTATCTTTTCTGAAGTGCATCGTGTCTGCTTTTACCGCGAACATTAACCTCGATAATGCAGCAAGAAATATGGCCATGGCATCCATATATAAACGCAAAGGCCCCGATTTCAATAGGAAATTTAAAGTCGGGGTCAAAGTCAAGGCGATATTCATAATCCAACTGGTCAACGTCAAATAGTCGTTTATAGAAATTGGTGGCTTGGCACAAAAATTAAAATATACGAAAATTATTGTTATTATCATGAACTGCAGCGTTAGGCAGGAAGGTTGGTCCGGATATCGGTCAATAACGATACTGCGTGCGATCAAATTTAAGATACATGCATTTATAATTCAGTAGTACGCACGATAATATGTAAACAAATTAAACCCACTAAAAAGACAAATATATAAATAACTGCCGCCCTACTACTTGGGAATGTAACTACAGCACATATGAATCCATGTATAAAGACCTATACTTAACAAAGACCGATCTGCGTAAAATACATGGTTGAACAAGAAATCGCACGGTAAATTTGATTTAACACCTACGCGTCAGATAAAGCCTGTTGGTCCTTGATAAAACACCAGTGCTGCAGTTATAACACGCTTTCGAGAAAACTCACCAAACAAAGAATACACACTGTGTCGGTCGTTTTTAAACTGTCCGTTAATGAACACACCCAGTACAGAAAACTCACCGTCACAGAGATTTTCACCCCTTAGCGATAATTAAATCACCTTTCAGTCAATTTCTCACCCCTGTTAATTAACACACTGTATCTACAGATTTTAGCCTTGCGATATTAGATTTGTTGCGATAATTAGAATTTTACCGATATTTGCAGAAATTTGCTAAATAAGGTAGAAAACTATGCCCTATTTGCACAAATATCACCTTTGATACTTCTCAGTGTTGTAGGACTGTCTTTGTCTAAACTTGAAATCTTCTCTAATTCTCTTTTTAACCAGTAAACTAAAGAAGATATTCTATCAAAAGAAAAGTTGTAGAAAAATTATTTTGAATGTCACACTTTAAAAAATGTAGCTGTTGTATATCTACTCTATGCCATTTATCAATCTAAAGAATTCTCTCAAAAGAAAAGATATAGGAATATTATTTTGAATGTCACACTTTATGGAATGTAGCTATGCCATTTATCAATCAAAGGTTTTGATTACATGTATTAGGAAAAAAAGAAAGAACATGGTCTAATTTGTTTAATCCTCATTTTGTATTTTTGTTTTAGATTGTAGATCACCTGACAGCGGATGTAGATGTACTCAAATCTACTAACAATAATCCATTAATTCTACGCCATAGGTACAGTGAGCTCAAGAGAATAGAAGCATTCAACTTTCACCTTAATCAAATTGAGAGGCTCAGTGAAACTAAGTTATACTATCAGAGTTCCAGCAGTTATCTCCTACGCATCAGTTATACTCGCAAAACTATATAATCTGTGATAAAAACTATATAATCTGTGACAAACTATATAATCTTTGACACAACATATAGTCTGTGACACAAACTGTATAATCTGTGACACAAACTGTATAATCTGTGACACAAACTGTACAATCTGTGGCACAAACTGTATAATCTTTGACACAAACTGTATAATCTGTGACACAAACTGTTTAATCCATGACACAAACTATATAATCTGTGACACAAACTATATAATCTGCGACACAAACTGTAGTTGTATTCATTAGAAATGAATGAAGATGTTTTACATAAATTAAAGGTTTACAGTATAATACTCTAGAATATATGTTTTAATACTAAAGGTCAGAGTTTTTGAGGTATAGTTTTTAAACCGACTGGAATTGTATGCATTCTATCAAAAGTCAGACTTTCCCATAAATTGTGTGATTAGTTATTGCCCCTGACCCTGGGAATTTAATTGTCTGGTACACAATGTTTGCATTTAGTTCTTCTGCAATTCTGGATATAACACTGCCTTATAATTTAAACATTAAAAGTATTTCCTATATATATTGTACACCCTACATAGAGAACAGAAATTATCTAGATTAGAACAATAAACCACAGTTACCTCTTATGTTTTACATTATAAACTACCACATAGGTGAATGGTATGTTAATTCACAAAGAATATAAAGCCATGTCACTAGATACTTTTAATATGTTATATTGTACCTTATTTATTGTCCCACATCTTTCGAAGAAAGCAGGGGACTATTAAAATGGGTCTGTCCGTCCGGATGTCCACTTGTCTGTCACACTTTTTGGGACACAATAACTCTCCTTATTGAACTAGAATGTTCAAACTTAGTGTAGGTGTTTATTAGGTCAATGCCTTGATGGAGTTCGAAGATGAGCATTTTCTGCTTAGGGTAAGTAGTGATAAGCAATTTGATTGGCTGATACTTTGGGACACGATAACTTTAGTTCTAATTAAGTGAGATTGATGAAACTTGGTGTATAGTTTTATCACATCAATACCTTGACTAAGTTCAATAATGGGCACTTTCTGCTCGGGGTAAGCAGAGGGATAAGCAATTTGATTGGCCAAGACTTTGGAACACAGTAACTCTCCTTCTAATTGAGGTAGAATGTTCAAATTTGGTGTAGGTGTTCATTAGGTGAATGCCTTGATCTAGTTCGATGATAAACATTGTTTGCTTTCGGTAAGCAGAGATAAGCAATCTGATTGATTGATGCTTTGGGGCACGATAACTTTGGTTATAATTAAGTCAGAGTAAGTTCGATGATGAGAATTTTCTGCTTAGTCTAAGGAAAGGTAAGCAATTTGATTTGTCAAGACTTTGGAACATAACAACTCTCCTTTTAAATGAGGTAGAATGTTTAAACAGAGCTAAGCAATTTCATTGGTCAATGCTTTAGGACAAGATAACTTTGATTCTGTCTGATTGCATTGAAAAAAAAATATATGTGCAATAAATTAAAACGTTTCATCTATTTATTTTGGGATTTGGGCGGGGGACACCAGCCTCACTGTTGGCTTGTTATTCTAGTCTCAAGTCTGTCTCTTTCATTACAAACATTTTTGTAACAGGGAAAATAAGAAGTATGTGTAATTTAGTAGAATCATTCTTATTGCTCAATCCTAGCAAATTTTAAAATCCCTTTTAGGCTATAACAGTAGGGTGACCCACCATAAATAAATATCTCCATATATCTCGACAATTACGCCACAATATTTATATATATGCCAAGCCTCAAATCAGTTTCACACAATTATAGTCACTAAATAAACGATCATGTTGTACTTAATAAGCTATGACCATTAATCATGTATAAATAATAGACTGAAAACTGGTTCCAAGAGTCGTCCATAACATCCAGACACTTTTGAGTAAAAGATAGGTTACGTGCCCTTGTTTTGAAATTAGTCTCGCTTAACCAGTCTATCGACCATTCTACGTCTGATTGACAGGTTGGGATAATCAAGACTACTTTTTTACGAAACGTAACAGAAAGCTAGAACAAGAAATTGAATTTAGAAATAAGCACGTTAGGTAGCTCAACAATCGTTTTAAGAAGCTTGTAAAAGTAAAATGAAACTACTGCTAGTATCATGTTCCTGCCTAACCCGAGTGATTCAGAGATATTATTTGTACTAAACCAAAAGATGCCGCTCTTAACGGTACAGTTAATGATAAAGCGATTTAAAAAATGAAACGAACGTAATTTCTAAATCTGCTGTAATAACCAAGAAGCTTAATTTAACTGCTATTCAAAATCGTCAACAATAAATTTTTTACGGCTGTAATAGTTGATAGATTTGTAGAGAATTGCACGTGCCATGGCTATTTATAGTATCATACTGTCAGAAAGTTGGTCTCGGCACGGCGAATATGCACGCTTCAGTGGTGGTCTCGAACTATCAGCGGTGGACTGTATTTCTGTGAGTACATGGGTCACCCTAATAACAGATGAACAAATATATTTATTGAAAATGGCATTTTATATCTTCATCTGGTTAAATACTCAAATTGTTTTTATACGCCCACATTGAAATGTGGTCGTATATTGTCGTCGCCCCCGTCCGTCCGGCGGTCCAGCGTCCACAATTGCTTGTGGACGCTCTAGAGGTCAAAGTTAATATCCGATTGACTTCAAATTTATACACAGTGTTTAAGGTCATGAGACAAAGAAGCCTATTTATTTTCACCGATTTAAGGTCATGAGATGAAGAAGCCTATTGATTTTCAGTGATTTCCAATAAATACTGCCAGAGTTATGGCCCTTGATCACTTTGAAAAATCTTGTGGACGCTCTAGAGGCTAAAGTTAATATCCGATTGACTTTAAATTTATGCACAGTGTTTTAAGGTCATGAGACAAATAAGCCTATTGATTTCCGATAATTACTGCCAGAGTTATGGCCCTTGATCACTTTGAAAAATCTTGTGGACACTCTAGAGGCTAAAGTTAATATCCGATTGACTTTAAATTTATGCACAGTGTTTAAGGTCATGAGACACAGAAGCCTATTGATTTTCAGCGATTTCCGATAATTACTGCCAGAGTTATGGCCCTTGATCACTTTGAAAAATCTTGTGGACGCTCTAGAGGCTAAAGTTAATATCCAATTGACTTTAAATTTATACACAGTGTTTAAGGTCATGAGACGAAGAAGCTTATTGATTTTCAGTGATTTCCGATAATTACTGCCAGAGTTATGGCCCTTGATCACTTTGAAAAATCTTGTGGACGCTCTAGAGGCTAAAGTTAATATCCGATTGACTTTAAATTTATACACAGTGTTTAAGGTCATGAGACGAAGAAGTCTATTGATTTTCAGCGATTTCCAGTAATTACTGCCAGAGTTATGACCCTTGATCACTTTGAAATATCTTGTGGACGCTGTAGAGGCTAAAATTATTATCCGATTGACTTTAAATTTTGCACAGTGTTTGAGGTCATGAGATGAAAAATCATATTGATTTCCAACGATTTCGGATAATTACTGCCAGAGTTATGGCCCTTGATCACTTTGAAAAATCTTGTGACGCTCTAGAGGCTAAAGTTATCATCCGATTGACTTTAGATTGGTACACAGAGTTTAAGGTCTTGAGACGAACAAGTATATTGAATTTCAATGAATCTTTATGACTTGAACAGCTAAAGCCATGATGTTAAAAGTTTTGTAAACTAAACATTAGCATGGGACAGAACTTTATAAAAACCAAACAAATTCTAATGGTTTTCTGATAATTACTAAATGAGTTGTTGCTCTTAGTCAGATTTTAATGTGTTATAAATGTTTCATTACCGAAAAAAGTAAAAATATGCGACAACTCTTGTTGACTGCCCGGACGATATAGCTGCTGTGGGCGTATGTTTCATTGCCTGGCAACCTATCTTTTGTTTTGAGGCTACTAGCTTTTAAAAAGAAGTGGAAAAAATGGTGTCTCCTTACATAGCATTTCAGGGAAAGAACTATGAAGCTACCTTTTCAGTTTGCTACCTGATGAAATGTATAATCTAAACAAGCCTCTTAACATATTTTGAGTCATTTGTTCATAATCCTGGTCCTTTTAAGTCATACATTTGTCTGGTATCTGGAACATAGACGACAAATAAATTATGGCGCACATGGTTACAGTGTTGAGGTCACTGAGAAAGTTGTCCAACCATGGTGACACGATGGTAACTTTCTGCGATATTTCACAGAAGAGTTAACATAATTCATTTATATTCAGACTCTGTGAAATATTTACATTATTAAATATTTATATTTTCATTTTATATTGTGAATTAATTTTGATTGAATTATAAGTGAATTTTAGCTTTAAGTTAAATTAAAGTATTTTAGACCTATAGGTTTTTATACGCCCACATAAAAAATGTGGACGTATATATTGCCGTCGCCCCCGTCCGTCCGTTCTTGTGAACGCTCTAACGCCAAAAGTTATCATCCAATTGTTTTAAAATTGATATATATTGTTTACATTAGCGAGATGAAGAATCCTAGTTAATTTCAATAATTTCCGTTTATAAGTCTAGAGTTATAGCCTTTGTTTCACTTTGTTGAACCTTGTCAAAAGTTAACATCCGATCTTTGTGAAATTTATATGCAATATTTAAATTAGGGAAACGAAGAAGCCTTTTGAATTTCAGCAATTTCCATTTATTACTTCTAGAGTTATGGCCCTTGTTTCACTTTGTTTAACCTTGTGAATGCTCTAACCCCAAAAGTTATCATCCTATCTTTCTGAAATTTATATGAATAATTTAAATTAGTGAACCGAGAAGCCTATTGAATTTCATTAATTTCTGTGTATTACGTCTAGAGTTATGGCCCTTGTTTCACTTTATTGAATCTTGTGAACGCTCTAACCCCAAAAGTTATCATCCTATCTTTCTGAAATGTATATGCATTATTTAGATTAGTGAAACGAAGAAGCCTATTGAATTTCAGCAATTTCTGTGTATTACGTCTAGAGTTATGGCCCTTGTTCACTTTATCAAACCTTGTGAATGCTCTAATGCCAAAAGTTATCATCCAATCTTTCTGAAATTTATATGCATTATTTAAATTAGTGAAACGAAGAAGCTTATTGAATTTCAGCAATTTCTGTTTATTATGGCCTTTGTTTGACTTTATTGAATCTTGTGAACGCTCTAACATCAAAAGTTATCCGCCAACCTGTATGAAATTTAAATGCGTCATTTAAATTAGTAAGGAGAAGAATCCTATTGAATTTCAGCAAATTCCATTTATTACTTCTAGAGTTATTGCCCTTGTTTCACTTTGTTCACTTTGTTCACTTTGTTCAACCTTGTTAATGCTCAATTGATGAAAGTTAGCATCCGATATTATGAAATTTATATGCATCATTTAAATTTGTGAAACGAAAAAACCTGTCAAATTTCAACAATTTCGGTAGATTACTTCCAGAGTTGAAACCCTTGTTTCAATTTGTAGAACCTTGTGAACCCACAAACGGCAAAAATTATAATCTGATCTGTATGGAACTGTCTTGTAAAGGCCCCCAGTTACCTACAAAGGAATAAATATGTGACAACCCTTGTCGACCGCTCAGACGATTTAGCTGCTGTGGGCGTATGTTTTGTTGCCTGGCAACCTATCTTTTAAATATATATTAGATGTATATTTTTAAATCAAGTTTTTTTAAGCATGTAAATGTTTGATTATTTATCTAATTATTATTATAGAAATTTTTTACATAATATTTATTGTAGTGTATAGTCAGATATTGTAATTAGAGCTGAGCTGTCTTCAGAAAAATATTGCCGTTTTGATTTTTATACGCCCACATGGAAATGTGGTCATATATTGCCGTCGCCCCCTTCCGTCCGTCGTCCACAATTTCTTGTGAACACTCTACAGACTACATTTATCATCTGATTGTTTTGAAATTGATATATGTTGTTTGCATTAGTGAGATGAAGAAGCCTATTTAATTTCAATAACTTCCGTTAATTTCGTCTGGAGTTATGGCCCTTATTTCACTTTGTTGCACCTTGTGAACACTCTAACGACAAAAGTTATCAACCGATCTGTATGAAATTTATATGCATCATTTAAATTAGAAAAACAAAGAAGCCTATTGAATTTCAGCAATTTCCGTTAATTACATCTAGAGTTATGGCCCTTGTTTCACTTTGTTGAATCTTGTGAACGCTCTAATGACAACAGTTATCATCCGATCTGTTTGAAATTGACACGCATCATTTAAATTAGTGAAACGAAGAATCCTATTGAATTTCAGCAATTTCCTTTAATTACGCCGTGAGTAATGGCCCTTGTTTCACTTTGTTGTACCTTGTTTATCCTCTAACGACAAAAGTTATTATCCGATCTGTATGAAATTTATATGCATCATTAAGATTAGTAAAACAAAGAAGCTTATTGAATTTTAGCAATTTCCGTTAATTACATCTAGAGTTATGGCCCTTGTTTCACTTTGTTGCTTCTTGTGAACACTCTAACAACAAAAATTATCAACCGATCTGTATGAAATTTATATGCATCATTTAAATTAGTAAAAAAAAGAAGCCTATTGAATTTCAGCAATTTCCGTTAATTACATCTAGAGTTATGGCCCTTGTTTCACTTTGTTGAATCTTGTGAACGCTCTAATGACAACAGTTATCATCCGATCTGTTTGAAATTGACATGCATCATTTAAATTAGTGAAACGAAGAATCCTATTGAATTTCAGCAATTTCCTTTAATTACGCCGTGAGTTATGGCCCTTGTTTCACTTTGTTGTACTTTGTTTATGCTCTAACGACAAAAGTTATTATGGCCCTTGTTTCACTTTGTTGTACCTTGTTTATGCTCTAACGACAAAAGTTATTATCCGATCTGCATGAAATTCATATGCATCATTTAAATTAGTGAAATGAAGAAGCCTATTGAATGTCAGCAATTTTTGTCAATTACTTCTAGAGTTATGGCCCTTGTTTTATTTTGTTGAACCTTGTGAACGTTCGAACGACAAAAGTTATCATCTGATCTGTATGAAATTGATATGTATTATTTGAATTAGTAAAACGAAAAAGTCTCTCGAATTTCAACAATTTCTGTAGATTGCTTCCAGAGTTACAGCCCTTGTTTTAGTTTTTAAAACCTTGTGAACCCTCAAACGACGAAAATTATAATATCATCTGTATGAAATTACCTACAAAAGAACAAATATACGACAACTCTTGTCGACCGCTTGGACGATTTAGTTGCTGTGGGCGTATGTTTAGTTGCCTGGCAGCCTATCTTTCTCAATCTGATTAAAATACAGATCTATATTTCGTTTCATTTATTTATACTTTCGATGGCGATCGGTCACGTCAGGGGTCAAAAGACCGACTTTTGACCTATGACGTCAGACATTTGATTAACCAATCAGCATTGATGTTACTAGTGGATAACCCACAGTTCCGAGCAAAAAAGGTCAAACACTCAATTCGACAGACCATTTGATTGGCTGACCCCTTATTTCAAGCAGAACACATGTTAAATAACAAGTCTTCCAGATCCAAGTGTAGTAAAGACAAGTAAAACAAAATTTTGAACTATAAAAACAAAACGAAATAGGATCTGTGTTTTAACCAGACTGGATTTTGCTGGATGACATTTAGCATAAATATTGAAAAAAGTTTTTCTTTACATGTTATGTACCATATTTTATTGCTTAATGATGATAAAATAGCAATAAATAATGTTAAAAACTCGGGAAAGTTCATTCCATGAAGTTCGCAAACACCATTAGAGCCTTGTTTAGACCACGTGACTACTTGCTTGCTTTTCCACCAGTCTGGTACTGTTAGAATCGTCTCTGCTCCTGTTCAGTTGGGTGGCCGAATGGTTAAAGCCTGCTCGTTGGATCAGAAGGTCTGTCATTGAGTCTGGTGGTGTGGTTTTGATTCGCCGCTTGTACGTGACAAGGAGTAGGATCGCCTGTCCAATCTTGTGGGTTTTCTCCGGGTCCTCCGGTTTTCTCCGGGCCCTCCGGTTTTCTCCCACTGCTAAAGATCCCTACACACAAGCGAATTATTGAAATAAAATTGAACCATTTCTTAGTCCCGAAACGAACTAGTTTGTATGAGTTGAAATTGAGTATACCGAGGCTTTGATTTTTCAAAGGAATCAGTGATTTTCTTATTGAAATAAAGCCAAAATATAAATAATGACAACTATACTGAGCGCCATGGAAAACGCATCACTTAGTTTTTCGTATAACAAAATGATCCTGTAAACATATCTTATTTATTTTGCTTCTTATTGTGAACAACATTCAAATGGGAACACATCAATAACAACACATTTGTACACTTATGGATATTTAATCTGTAATCAACGGTACAAAGTCAGAGGGGTCAAAACCAAAAGTACGACACAGATGTCAGTAGTGCGTGTGTCCTCCACGGGCTCTTATGCACGCTGTGCAGCGACGTCGCATGGAATTAACCAATGTTTGAAAGAAGGCCTGGGGCAAAGTGTTCCATTCTTGGACAAGAGCAGCTTCTAAGCAGCTTCTAAAGCAGCTTCTAAAGCAGCAAGTATGGTGTGCATCTGTGGTCTCCGATACAGGCGGCGTCCAATCTCATCCCAGACATGTTCTATCGGTGCCATGTCCGGAGACATGGCTGGCCAGTCCAAGACATTGATGTTGTTAGCAGCCAGGTAGTCAGGGAATATGATAAGCGGTATCGCATCGCAGTTTGCTAAACAAAAACAACGTAAGTGCGAATCAAATATTTATTTGAATAGCAGAAATCTATCAAATTTAAGGGAATCTGCGAATCAAGCTTCTTGTCCAAAATTAAGCCTGGAAAAATGTTGAACAAACGTGATTTACCGTTCCCCTGCGTACGGACATTTTAATCCCTTTGATGTCGGTTGACGAAATTAAAAGTAGTCAAAGATTAGTCAATAAACTAATTGTAATCTAACATTTTAACAGTCATTCAGTTCACGATCTAACGAAGTAATAAGTACAGACCTTATATTTGATAATCCGGTAAATATAGGCCTACAAGCTTGATAATTATTCACAAAACAATAATTTTTATCTGTAACCATTTCCCTTCGTAAGAATTGACCATGCGTTCCCATCAGGTAACCTATTTGTCATCACACAACATTTTAATCCTTTTCCATTCACTGAACAACAAAATATTCCGTAATCTATCATTATACGAAAAATGTATCCACCCAAATCGTGCACTGTTTTTAGCTATACGCATCAGTTTAATTTTAATTTGTTGAACAAAATACTTTGCGACTAAAATGGTCTTGGTTCATTTTGGCGGGAAAAAGGGTCACGTGGATAAATAACAACAACATGCCGACAATGCGTGCATTGCATACGGATGTCGTTGCTACAATGGAATTTTAAAATACCGTTTTGTTATACGCCCACATGGAAATGTGGTCATATATTGCCGTCGCCCCAATCCGTCCGTCCGTCCATCGTCCACAATTTCTTGTGAACACTCTACAGACTACATTTATGAACCGATTGTTTTGAAATTGATATATGTTGTTTGCATTACTGAGATGAAGAAGCCTATTGAATTTCAATAACTTCTGTTAATTTCTTCTGGAGTTATGGCCCTTGTTTCACTTTGTTGCACCTTGTGAACGCTCTAACGACAAAAGTTATCAACCGATCTGTATGACATTTATATGCATCATTTAAATTAGTAAAACAAAGAAGCCTATTGAATTTCAGCAATTTCCGTTAATTACATCTAGACTTATGGCCCTTGTTTCACTTTGTTGAATGTTGTGAACGTTCTAATGACAAAAGTTATCAACCGATCTGTATGAAATTGGTATGTATCATTTAAATTAGTGAAATGAAGAAGCCTATTGAATTTCAGCAATTTCCGTTAATTTCTTCTGGAGTTATGGCCCTTGTTTCACTATGTTGCACCTTGTGAACGCTCTAACGACAAAAGTTATCAACCGATCTGTATGAAATTTATATGCATCATTTAAATTAGTAAAACAAAGAAGCCTATTGAATTTCAGCAATTTCCGTTTATTACATCTAGAGTTATGGCCCTTGTTTCACTTTGTTGAATCTTGTGAACGCTCTAATGACAACAGTTATCATCCGATCTGTTTGAAATTGATATGCATCATTTAAATTAGTGAAATGAAGAATCCTATTGAATTTCAGCAATATCCGTTAATTTCTTCTGGAGTTATGGCCCTTGTTTTACTTTGTTGCACCTTGTGAACGCTCTAATGACAAAAGTTATCAAACGATTTGTATGAAATTTATATGCATCATTTAAATTAATAAAACAAAGAAGCCTATTGAATTTCAGCAATTTCCGTTAATTACAGCTAGAGTTATGGCCCTTGTTTCACTTTGTTGAATATTGTGAACGCTTTAATGACAAAAGTTATCATCCGATAACTGTAATATGCTGTAATAGAACTAAGTTCTGCTCAAGCTACCCATAGCCTACATGTACGTATGCGGCGCGAAAATCTGCCAAAACTCTAAAACTACATTGACGCAACGTGTCATGTGACGATACGGATACGTCATACGGATAGGAACCAGCGGCTGCCAGGCTGGATACGCCCACATTTTCGAGAGATGGATAGAGAACAAGCTAAAAAGAAAGTGATTTTTCCTACAATCAAAGGCCATAATTCAGGAAATTACAATTCGATATGCGCAAATATCGACAGGAACCAAGATCTTTGGGTTATAAACTTACATTTCAAGTTTCAACAAAATTGGATAAAAATTGTGACCTCTATAGGGTCCATAACCTTGATATACCGTATTTTTACGCTATTTGAGAACGAACGGCAGCCATTTTGTCTGTCAGTTTTCACAAAATTCAAATTTGGTCATCCTTAGGGTGTAACGGTGATATAATAATACGGTTTTTTAAATCGGATAAAAATTATGACCTCTATAGGGTCCACAAGCTAAAAACGCGATATTTCGTACAATCAGGGGCCATAATTCAGGAAGTTAGGGTCCGACATGCGCGAATACCGAAAGGAACCGAGATCTTTGGGTTATAAACTTACATTTCAAGTTTCAACAAAATCGGATAAAAATTGTGACCTCTATAGGGTCCACAAGCTAAAAACATGATTTTTCGTACAAACAGGGGCCATACTCCATGAAGTTTCGATCTGATACATGCCAATATCGAAAGCAGCCGAGATCTTTTGGAGATAAACCTATATTTCAAGTTTCGTCAAAATCGGATAAGAGTTGTGACCTGTAGGGTGTCCGGACGGACAGGGGCGACGACAATATACGTCCACATGAAAATGTGGGCGTATAAAAATTCCACTTGCCAAAAGTCCCTATTAACTCTCTATGTTGTCGTATCGAGTTATACCACCGCAGAGTTCCTAGCACCCTGATTCGAGGTGGAGTTTGTGGGTTCAATAAACAACGGGTACGCCCACGCTGCATCAAAAAACGACCCAAACCAGCTTTGGTGGGAAAATGTTTTTTGTTTCACGGAATCAAGAGATGAATAAACTACTAGAATACAAAATTACAGAAGGCTTCTATGCTGGCGTTTCGAGATATATCACCGAAAACATACTAAAACTATGGGGGAATCAGGTTAGTGTAGGCTCACTGCGCATGCAATAACTTCTGAACTAGCTTTGGTGGCTTCGAAATCTTTATTTCCCCAAATCGACAGACGGATAAGGTATAAGTATGCCAAATTTAATTAACTTTCTGTGTTGGCGTATCGAGTTATACCACCGCAAAGTTCCCAGCACCCGAATTCGAGGCGGCGTTCGTGGGTTCAATAAACACGGAGTACGCCCACACTGCATCAGAAAGCACCTAAAGCAGTTTTGGTAGCAAAATGTTTTTTGTTTCACGGAATCAAGGGATGAATAGACTACAAGAATACAAAATTTCAGAAGCTTCCTATGCCTTCTGAAAGTTTGTATTTTAGTACCAGTAAAGTTAACGTCACTTTTGTTAGATTTACGTCAGAAAATGACGTAAACTTTACGTTAGATTTACGCCAGGAAATTACGTAAATATAACGTAAACATGACGTAAACTTTACGCTAGATTAACGTCATTTCCTGACGTTAAAAAGATGAGCAAAATGATGGGAATCTAACCGACCATTACAACGTAAATCTAACATTAAATAAACATCATTTTCGGATGCAATTCTAATGTCAAATTTTGATGAGCAAAGTTACGAAAATATAACCAACCATTAAAACCTTCAAAATTATTCATTATTTGCGGCAGTAAATGGGAAGTACAGTCAACCAATAATCAAATGTTCTTTACTCATGCGAGGGGCTAGAAGTTGAGTGGTCCAACGTGTGCACTTTAGATCATAAGGTCTGTTATTGAGTCAAGTGGTTTAGTTTCGACAACCAACTTGAACATGGGTTTTCTCTGGGTCCTTCTCACTACTCAAGAGGCCCGGTGCGAGTGAATTATTCAACTTGAATTTTGAATTGAATCACTTAGTCCCAAAGGACAGTTTATGTCTATCTACCCATAACGAGTCAGAATTCTAACTTGAATTGAATCACTTCGTCCCAAAGGACAGTTTATGTCTATTGGATGTTACATCCCATTTCTCTCTATCTACCCATAACCAGTCAGAATTCTAAAAGTTAAAAATCTAGCACAACTTACAGAATTATATAACAAAATATACTATAAGTATGTATACATGTACTTTATTTAAAAGACAAAAATATAATGTTATAAAATACAAAATACACATTTAAATATTAACAGTTTACAAGTATATCCACAGCTGTTTGAGAAATGAAGACCGGCATATGCCACACAGTGTGCTATGAGGGAAATTTTGTCTGCACAAAAGATCTACTGCCAAGGGATCTTTCACACACACACCAGAGTGTACACAGTTTTTTTTGTCCCATCCATATGACTAATCAGCCATCCATGTCAGGTCCCCTGTCCGGCGTTCACTGACAAGGGAAAATATTCAAGAAAAAGGTCTACATTAGCGCTATGAAAATGTTGATATGCATATCAGAAAGGAAAACTGGGATATTGACCAAATTTGGCCAAAACCTATAGCCTCTATCTCGTTTTCTCAAGGTATTGATCGAATAGGAGTTAATAAAATGGGGTTTAATGTCATATTCCGACGGGGCTAATGACATGGACATATGCTATACAGTGTGCTATCAGGGAATTTTATGCAGATAGCGGCGCTGAGGTCTATTCTGATATCAAATTCAAACTGCCTGGGGATCTTTTACGTGCACACCAATGTGTGCACAGGGCCTCGGTCATTCGTACCATCCAAACGACTACACAGCTGTCCTTGTTTGGCCCTCTGACCTGCACCACTGATAAGGGGAGGAAACCAAGTCTGAAAATCCTGAAGAACTTTCTCGGCCAACACTGGCATGGAATGTTGTGGAATGCTAAATATTGATAGGTTTCGTCCTCTCATGATTCCAGTGTGTAACACAAATTTGAAAAAGATCAATTCAAAATAGACACAGCATATATTGCATTCGAAAAAGGGAGAAATAACCAAGGAAGGGAAAGTTCTGAAAAGCTGTATATTGATAATGCTCGTCCTCTCACGATTGGGGAGTTGGATGGCCGAATGGTTAGCACGTGCGCACTGTGTCATCCGGTCTGTCATTGAGTCAACTGGCGGGGTTTCGATTCCCCGGTTGTACGTGACAAGGAGTGGGGTCGCCTGTCCAACCTCGTGGGTTTTCTCCGGGTCCTCCGGTTTCCTCCCACAGCTAAAGACCCCTACGCGCAAGCGAATTATGGAAATAAAATTGAACCATATGTTAGTCCCAAAATGACCTAGTTTGTGTCGAGTGGACGTTAAACCCCATTTCTCTCTCTCTAACGATCGAAATGATTCACATTTCACACCAAGTGGACGGACAAACAGGGCAACAGTATAATACTCCAAAATTGATATGTGGGTGTATAAACAAAGATTTACATCAATATTACATGTGTTGCAGAATTGGTTAAACACATTTCAAATATAATTGTAACACAGATATTTGCAATGGTTGATCCATGACAAAAGATTTGAAATATTTTGAAGAGATGCAAAAGGTTACCGTTCAACTCATTGATGCACGAGTTTAAGCTGAAAGGTTGTTATATGATACTGCTATTCATAAAAGGAATTGACTGTCACAAGATCGGACAAAAAATATTTTAGGCCTACTGTTTATTCAGTATTGCCTTGGCCTATGTGAAATGAAATGAAATGAGGTTTAATGTCCTACTGTTCTGCTCCTAACCTGGGCTAATGAAGACGGGCATACACCATACAGTGTGCTATGAGGGACATTTTGCCCGGGCAGCAGCACTACGGCCTATTCTTATAACAAATTCCAACTGCCAAGGGATCTTTTATGTGAACGCCAATGTGTACACAGGACCTCATGTTTTTTGTCCCATCCAAATGACTAGACAGCTGTCCTTGTCAGGCCCTCTGTCCTGCATCACTGAGTGACAAGTGGAAACCACCCCGGAAAAACAGGATGAACTTTCCCGACCTCAAGGCTAGCGAGTCAGCGTCTTACCCACTTAGCTACCGTGATCCCCTTGCATTATGCAAGAGCTAAATCTGCCTATTGCAGGTCTTTCTTTATGCCTGAAATCTTATCTAAATTATTAATTAGACATTAATTAACTTAACCAGACCATAATCAACTCTCGATGTCAAGGCTAGCCTTCGATATCGACTGGATTAGAATCCTATATGCTGCTTAACGCTCATTGATGATAAAATCAAAACAATGGATAATCGAGACTATGCTTTTTAACGTACTAACTTTAGTAATGATGAACAAGGCTAGGCGGAAATTTCCAAAGCTGATATCTCGGTTCATAGTGGATTAATTTGACTGAAATTTTCAACAAATTATCTTTACATTATCTATTTTCTAACTATTATAGGGAGAACTGTCAGCTCTTTATCTAATCTCCCATAATGTATCTTTAATGAACAATCAACGATTCAATAAATTTATATCTTAATTTATATCTTTTTGTTTATGATAAGGCCAAAAAAGGGGGTTCTGTTACGGATGGAAAATAGGGTAGGGTCGGTAGGCTAGATTATTATCTAAATATTCTTTTTGGGGGCAAATGAACTTTTTAATCGTTCCATTATTTTAAACCAGCGGCTGCCAGGCAGGATACGCCCACATTTTCGAGAGATGGATAGAGAACAAGCTAAAAAGAAAGTGATTTTTCCTACAATCAAGGGCCATAATTGAGGAAATTACAATTCGATATGCGCAAACATCGAAAGGAACCGAGATCTTTGGGTTATAAACTTACATTTCAAGTTTCAAAAAAATCGGATAAAAATTGTGACCTCTATAGGGTCCACAACCTTGATATACCATATTTTTTTGCTATTTGAGAACGAGGGGCGGCCATTTTGTCTGTCAGTTTTGGGACGAATTTCACGAAATTCGAACGCAGCTGTCGTTAGGGTGTAACGGCGATATACTAAAACGGTTGTTCTAAATCGGATAAAAATTATGACCTCTATTGGGTCCACAAGCTAAAATTGCGATTTTTCCTACAATCAAGGGCCATAATTCAGGAAATTACAATTCGATATGCGCAAATATCGAAAGGAACCGAGATCTTTGGGTTATAAACTTACATTTCAAGTTTCAAGAAAATCGGATAAAAATTGTGACCTCTATAGGGTCCACAACCTTGATATACCATATTTTTTTGCTATTTGAAAACGAACGTCGGCCATTTTGTCTGTCAATTTTGGGCCGATTTTCACGAAATTCGAACGCAGCTGTCCTTAGGGTGTAACGGTGATAACGTTTTTTTTAAATCGGATAAAAATTATGACCTCTATAGGGTCCACAAGCTAAAAACGTGATTTTTTGTACAATCAGGGGCCATAATTCAGGAAGTTACGGTCCGATATGCGTGAATATCGATAGGAACCGAGATCTTTAGGTTATAAACTTACATTTCAAGTTTCAACAAAATCGGATTAAAATTGTGACCTCTATAGGGTCCACAACCTTGATTACCATATTTTTACGCTATTTGAGAACGAACGGCGGCCGATTTTCACGAAACGGTGACATAATAATACGATTTTTTAAATCGGATAAAAATCATGACCTATATAGGGTCCACAAGCTAAAAATGCGTTTTTTTGCGTACAATCAGGGGCCATAATTCAGAAAGTTACGGTCCAATATGCGCGAATATCGAAATGAACCGAGATCTTTGGGTTATAAACTTACATTTCAAGTTTCAACAAACTCGGATAAAAATTGTGACCTCTATAGGGTCCACAACCTTGATATACCATATTCCCACATAACAATACGATGTTAATTTTACGTTACATTTACGTAAAAATGGTCTGTCAGTATATCTAACCGACCATTATAACGTTTATCTGACATTAAATTAACATCATTTACGGATGCAATTCTAATGTCAAATTTTGATGAGCAAAGTTACGAAAATATAACCAACCATTAAAACCTTCAAAATTATTCATTATTTGCGGCAGTAAATGGGAAGTACATTCAACCAATAATCAAATTTTCCTGACCCGTGGGTGATGCTAAAAGTTGAGTGGTCCAACGTGTGCGCTTTAGATCATAAGGTCTGTCATTGAGTCAAGTGGTTTGTTTCCACACCCAACTTGAACATGGGTTTTCTCTGGGTCTTCTCTGGGTCCTCCTACTACTAAAGATTCCTGGTGCGGATGAATTATTCAACTTGAATTGTATCACTTAGTCCCAAAGGACAGTTTATGTCTATTGGATGTTTTACCCCATTGCTCTCTATCTACCCATAACCAGTCAGAATTCTAAATGTATTGCACAGAAAAGTTAAAAATCTAGCAGAATTATATGACAAAATATACTACAAGTATGTATACATATACTTTATTTAAAAGACAAAAATATAATGTTATAAAATACAAAATACACATTTAAATATTAACAGTTTTTATCCACAGCTGTTTGAGAAATGAAGACGGGCATATGCCACACAGTGTGCAGAGCTATGGCGTACTCTTATATAAAATTCCAACTGCCAAGGGATCTTTCACACACACACAATTGAGTTTACACTGTACCTTGGTTTTTTTGTCCCTTCCGTATGACTAGTCAGCCATCCATGCCAGGTCCTCTGTCCGGCATCACTGACAAGGGAAAATGTTCAAGAAAAAGGTCTACATTAGCGCTATGAAAGTGTTGATATGCATATAAGAAAGAAAAAACTGGGATATTGACCAAATTGGGCCAAAACCTATAGCCTCTATCTTATTTGCTCAAGGTATTGATGGAATAGGAGTTAACTTTGGAATGAGTGAAATGAAATGGGGTTTAATGTCCTATTCCGACAGGGCTAATGACATGGAAATATGCTATACAGTGTCCTATTATGGAATTTTATCCAGACAGCGGGGCTAAAGCCTACTCTTATATCGAATTCAAACTGCCAAGGGATCTTTCACGTGCACACCAATGTGTGCACAGGACCTCGGTCATTCGTACCATCCAAACGACTAGACAGCTGTCCCTCCTTGTCAGGCCCTCTGTCCTGCACCTCTGACAAGGGGAGGAAACCAAGTCTGGAAATCACGAAGAACTTTCTCGGCCGACACTGGAATGGAATGTTGTGGAATGCTGAATATTGATAGGTTTCGTCCTCTCATGATTCCAGCGTGTAACACAAATTTGAAAAAGATCAATTAAGAATAAACACAGCATCTATTGCATTTGAAAAAGGGAGAATTAACCAAGGAAGGCAAAGTCCTGAAAAGCTGTATATTGATAATGCTTGTCCTCTCACAATCGGAATGATTCACATTTCACACCCAGTGTACGGACAAACAGGGCCAAAATTGATATGTGGGTGTATAAACAAAAATATATACTACACCAATATTACATGTGTTGCAGAATTGGTTTAACACATTTCAAATATAATTGTAGCACGGATATTTGCAATGGTTGATCCATGACAAAAGATTTGAAATATTTTGAAGAGACGCAAAAGGTTACGCCATACAGTGTGCTATGAGGGAAATTTTGCCCGGGCAGCAGCGCTATGGCCTACTCTTGTATCGAATTCCAACTGCCAGGGGATCTTTTATGTGCACGCCAATGTGTACACTGGACCTTGTTTTTTTTGTCCCATCCAAACGACTAGACAGCTGTCCTCGTCAGGCCCTCTGTCCTGCATCACTGACAATGGGAAACCACACCGGAAAATCAGGATGAACTTTCTCGGCCAATGCAGGGATCGAACACCCAACCTCAAGGCTAGCGAGTCAGCGTCTTACCCACTTAGCCACATGATCCCCCCTTGGCCAATGTACATGTAGAGATGAATTTTGAGCTACCTTTATATATATATTTCTATTTTTAAAACCCGCGACAAGTATATTTATATCAAGGATGTAACCCTCTATCAGTTAACCAGTCACGGATTGGTTGCATTGGTGAACCGGTTCAAAATATTCGTTTCATATCATACCTGACCTTCAAATCCAGGAATTGTAGCCACAACGGGGATCACGTTGGTTAAGTCGGTAAGACACTGGCTATCTAGTCTGGAGGTCGGGTGTTCGATCCCTGCATTGGCCGAGAAAGTTACTCCAGATTTTCCGGCGTGGTTCTCCCTTGTCAGTGATGCAGGACAGAGGGCTAGACAAGACAGCTGTCTAGTCACTAAAATGGGAGAAAAAAATGAGGTCCCATGTACACATTGGCGTGCACGTACAAGAGCCCTTGAAGTGCCACTGTCCGGGCAAAATTTCCCACATAGCACACTGTGTGGCGTATGCCTATCTTCATTAGCCCAGTTCAGAGCAAAACAGTAGGACGTTAAACTTTCATTTCACTAGCCACAGCCCTGTTTTCTTTCACCAAAGGGGGGGGGGGGTGGATGGCTGAATGGTTAGCGTGCGCGCGCTGTATCATAAAGTCTGTCATTGAGTCGACTGGCGTGGTTTCGAATCCCCAGTTGTACGTGGCAAGGAGTAGGGTCGCCTGTCCAACCTCATGGGTTTTCTCCAGGTCCTCCGGTTTCCTCCCACTCCTAAAGACCCCTACGCGCAAGCGAATTATGTAAATAAAAAATTAAACCATATGTTAGTCAAGAAATAACCTAGTTTGTGTCTAGTGGACGGTAAACCCCATTTCTCTCTCTCTCTTTCACCAAAGGGGGGGATCAAGTGGCTAAGTGGGTAAGACGCTGGCTCGCTAGCCTGGAGATCGGGTGTTCGATCCCTGTAAGTTCATCCTGATTTTCCGGCGTGGTTTCCCTTGTCAGTGATGCAGGATGGAGGGACTGACAAGGACAGCTGTCTAGTCGTTATGGGACGAAAAACTGAGGTCCCGTGTAGACATTGGCGTGCGCGTAAAAGATCCCTTGGCAGTTGGAATTCGATATAAGAGTAGGCCGTAGCCCCGCTGCCCAGGCAAAATTTCCCTCATAGCACACTGTATGGCATATGCTCGTCTTCATTAGCCCAGGTTAGGAGCAGAACAGTAGGACGTTAAACCCCATTTCATTTCATTTCATTTCTTTCACCAAAGACCACATAAATACTTCATTTAGTCATTTGAAACAGTTATAGCCTATGTCTTGTCTGGAAGAGGGGGCATCATCACATTACCATACAGGGTATAAGTCGATGTTGAGTATAAGTCAAATTGCCAAATTTTACATTTTTCCGACCTACATCCATAATTAAGTAGAGGCGGTATATAAGACTAATGTTTTTCAACTCCACGAGTTTTGGGACTGTTATCCTAGTCTAATACCGTGCCGGTGTACGCCGAAGAAAAGTTGGGGCATATAAATAATGAGGGTCTTGGACAGTTGTCAATAACACTTGCATATAAACAAACATGAATCGTGATGACGAATTAGGATTCAATAAAAAAAACAACATAGATATGGCCCATGAAGAGAGAAATTTTACAATAAAAAAAATTAAGAGTGTTGGATATTGAACTGACAATGCAATCAAATGGACTTTCGGAAATGGCATTCTTATATAAATTTCATGGGCGTCAACATCTTGTTTTAGGACTAGTTACCTCCCTTAGACTTTGTTTATGATAATGTAAAAGACCGGATAATCTAGCCTATGACCGATTATTCTCAAATGTTGACAACGCAGCCACACTAATATTCGTAGAATATAGAAATGAAATGAAATGAAATGGAGTTTAACGTCCTACTGTTTTGCTCCGAACTGGGCTAATGAAGACGGGCATACGCCATACAGTGTGCTATGAGGGAAATTTTGCCCGGACAGCGGCACTACGGCCTACTCTTATATCGAATTCCAACTGTCAAGGGATCTTTTACGTGCACGCCAATGAGTACACGGGACCTCGGTTTTTCGTCCCATCCGAACGACTAGACAGCTGTCCTTGTCAGCCCCTCCGTCCTGCATCACTGACAAGGGAGAACCACGCCGGAATCGTAGAATATAGAATATTTTTTTCTAGATGATAGAGACTAATAATATGCCAACATTGAAATGTGTGCATAAATATGGTATATACTTAACTACACCAATATTATACCTATGTCATAAAATTTGTTACACACATTACAAATATAATCTTAATAGAGATCTTTGCTATGGTTGATCTATCAGTAAAAATTGGAAGATTTGTAAGGAACGCAAAAGGTTATTGTTTACTGGCTGCAGCAGGGAGCAATAACAGGAACACAGATGATTTTCAACTCACTGATACAACTCAGTTTAAACTTTAAGCCAAAGAGCTGTTATATAATACTGTGACAGGATATCTGCTCTAAACTAACTAGTCATCAAAGAATTGACTGTCAAAAGTTCAGACAGAAAGTATTTTAGGCCTACAATGCTTGTAAAGCTTTGGCCTACATTCTGATGATATTTGTGCTACCATAGATACATATATATTTATATCATTACATTATGTGACAAGTAGTAGTGTTTGGCAAGTAGTAGTGTTGTCTAACTTTCATTATAAAGCCCATATAAATCTTTTTAGAACTTCTTTGTCATTACTGCCACCAAGGGTGCTCAAATATACATGTAGGATCTGTAAAAAAAACCAAAATAAATAAAAAGCAACTTTATACTCCAAAAAAAACGTAATTGGGTTAAACGGACAAATGCTTGAAAGTATGCTGTGATGGAAATTTTGACTGGACCGTGTGTACAAAAGAGCTTGGTTTTTTGTCCTATCCGAACAACTGTACATTAGCCCTTACCAGCCCCTCTGTCTTGCACCAGTTAAAAGAGGAACCATGCCAGAAAATCCTGATGAACTTTCTTGGCCACCACAAGGAAAAATAAGCAGGGGAGTAGGACTGAAACCTTTATGTACAAGTATGTACGGGCAAACTTGTTATTTAATGTTATATCATATAAATAGGCCTATGTATATAAGCTTAAAGTCTTGATTATCCATTTTTCAATTAAATTAAATCATTAACATTAACCGCCAGTGTTTGAATTTGTGAACATCTCGAGCACCCGATGGCATTGAGACTTGATTATAGACATAGCAAGTTAATACATTAAAATGTCTTATAAAAAAATTTAACATTTACAGTCTCAAGAAATACCTTCTTAACCTACGTACAATATATAGATTTATCTCTTGCATTATGCATTATTAAATTTGCAAAAATATCAGTACAATAACAACAAAAAAACCCAACCTGAAACACCCATAAAAATGTTTAGAAAATACTACATGTACTTATATTATAATTAGCACAGCCTGAATTTTAACAGTCTACATCATTAATAAATTCGTTATTTGTTTGATAATTTTGGGATCCAGATTTTTTAAAAACAATTTTGGAACCAGTATTACTTTCGATAACTTAAAGCAATGTTGATTTTGTTTATGAATAGTATGGTTTACGGACAATGTAACTGCATCGTGTTAAAAACAAATACTGACTGTCTGATATACAAAGTTGCGTGCAAACTTTTTCCACGGCCAGATTATTTTTTTTATCAACATTAGATCTATCGGTATACTGTCAACGGAAGTTCGCATAAAAAGTGCACTTACCTTCAACTTTACTTTGCTGAATCCAAAATCGTGTGTGTATGTGTGGAATAGCTTTATTTAACTTTAAATCACGGCATCATTTCTTCTTTGGGAAAAATAATAACCTATGCCGCCATTTTAAATCCCAGAATTCCGTACGTTCCGGTCAAACGAACAAACAAAAAATATTTAATAAATAATTGAAGCAATTTAGATAAATAACAACAATAACCGTACCCTATAAAAAAAAGAATAGAAATAATATGATATAAACCGATTTAAACACAATCATCAACCGTGAACAGATCGTGACCTTGACCTTGCCCGAGACGATAAAAATATATTTGTGCATCTATGTTGGTCTAAAAATGGCGGCTGTCGTTTGAAAGGCCTGTAATATTTCTGATAATGAATCTATTCATATAATTTGTTTGTATACGATCTACCATATTTTATATGAGGTTACATAATTACGTTATATTAAAAGAATAATCAAATCGGGGAATTTTAATTTTCAGAGATAGGTCTTTTATCGAGAGACGATAAATATATGGACTCATATAGCTAGAGTAGATCTCGATGTTAATTGACTGGGTCATTATTATATATTTTTCAGATTCATAACTTAAAAAAATGGAACTAGTATTGGTCCAACCTTTATTTTTATATGGTTTTACAACTTATATAATTAAGTGTTGAACTTTTAAATTCGAAATAAAAAAACGGCAACAATCGAATCATGACCTATTTTATATATTGTATATATAGACAGCCGCCATTTTGAATGACATTAACAACACACATTGATTTAAGCAATATTTTATTTAGATAGTTTCATATTAAGAACTAAATTTTCAAAAATTTAAGGATTCATGAACAAGGCCAAAGGTTATTATAATTGATCTCCATATTGTTAATGGAAATACAATTCCAAGAATGTACACTTGTACAAACATACATGAAGGCCTTATATAAATAATGATCATGAATTTTATATTTACTGGTGCAAGGATCATTAATTTTATATTTACTGGTGCAAGGTTGATGAAGGCCTTATATAAATAATGATCATGAATATTATATTTACTGGTCCAAGGATCATTAAGTTTATATTTACTGGTTCAAGGTACTACATTTAATAACTTTAATTATAAAAACACTTAATGCATTGTCGGCCTATGAATTTTATATTTACTGGTGAAAGGATCATTGATTTTATATTTACTGGTGCAAGGTACTATATTTAATAAATTTAATTATAAAAACACTTCATGCATAGTCGGCCTAGGTGTGGACTACTCCGAACATTTGGACAGTGATAACCTTTTAGTAGAGAACAACTCTGCTTTATGAAACAGTTTCCGACAATCAATCATTATTTGTTTTGTCAAATTTTTGGGTATCAAAATTGAGAGAGAGAGAAATGGGGTTTAACGTTCACTTGACTCGATGATACAACAAAAAACACAATTACTATTTTAATTAAAGCGACGTTTCGTTGAGGGTTCTCTCAACGTTTTCAAGTAAATGATGCTCAATAGTCAACGGGTGCACTCGTCCGCTTGCCAGCCTATCTTTTATAGTCCCATTGGTGCAGAAAAGTAGGAAAATTAAATAAAATTAAATGAGATTAAACATCCTACTGTTTTGCTCTGAGTGAGCTAATGAAGACAGGCATACACTATATACAGTGTACTATGACGGAAACTTTGCACGGATAGCGGCACTATGGCCTACTCTGATATTAAATTACAACTGTCGGAGTGTCTTTTACGTGTCTTTTCGTATGACCCGAACAACTATACCTTATCCCTTGCCAGATCCTCCGCCCTGCCACAGTCCATAGAAAATTTCCGTCAAAGCACTCTGCATTGCGTATGACTATCTTCAATAGTCCGATTGGTGCAGAAAAGTATGAAAATGAATTTTAAATGGGGTTTGAACATCCTACTATTTTGTTCCAAGTGGGCTAATGAAGAAGGGCATATGCTATAATGGTTAAAATGTTGTGATTTCGGGTTAAAATGCCGTGATGTTGGGTTATCGCCTTACGAAGGGTGATATCAGTCACCATATCTACTGGGTTTCTTTAATACTCATATCTATAGTATTTTATAGAGTCAGACTAGTGGACTAGTGAATGCACGGATTAGTGCACCCATGGACTAGTGAACCCGCAGACTAGTAATTGGTAATGATGGAAAAGTGTGTAAAGACCTCTTTTACAGGTTGGCGTGCACTTAGAACTATTGGTAATGACTATATGCGGAAATGCTGCTCTCCGGGCAAAATGTCTTTCCTAGCACATCTTCATTAGTAAGTGCGGTAATGCTGCTGTCCAGGCAAAATTTCTGTCATAGCACATCTTCATTACTAATTTTGATAAAGCCACGGTGGCTAAGTGCGTAAGATGCTGGCTCGGTAATCCGGAGGGCACGTGTTCGATCCCTGCATTGGTGGAGAAAGTTCATCATGATTTTCCGACATGGTTTCCCCTTGTCAGAGGTGCAGGAACAAGGAAAGTAGTCTAGTCACTCAGATGGGACAAAAAACCGAGGTACCATGTATACATTGGCTTGCACGAAAAGATCCCTTGGCAGTTAGATTCGATATTAGTAGGCCATAGTGCCGCTGCTGGGGCAAAATTTCCCTCATAGCACATTGTATGGTATGTACCTGTCTTCATTAGCCCAGTCGGAGCAGAACAGTAGGACAATAAACCGATTTCATCAGGACAAACCTACATGAGGAAAAACCTACATTTCACAAACTTAGTAATTAGTAACGGGGGTGGGGGGTGGGGTGGGGTGGGGTGGTGGATTGCTGAATGGTTAGCGTGCCTGCGCTGTATCATAAAGTCTGTCATTGAGTTGACTGGCGTGGTTTCGAATCCCCGGTTGTACGTGACAAGGAGTAGGGTCGCCTGTCCAACCTCCGGTTTTCTCCCACTGCTAAAGACCCCTACGCGCAAGCGAATTATGTAAATAAAAATTAAACTATATGTTAGTCCCGAAATGACCTAGTTTGTGTCGAGTAGACGTTAAACCCCATTTCTCTCTCTCTCTCTCTCTAGTAATTAGTAACACACTGGCTAGCAAATGAGGGGTTCAATTTCCGTGTTGGTCGAGAAAAATGAAATGAAATCGGGTTTAACGTCCTACTGTTCTGCTCCTAAACTGAGCTAATGAAGACGAACATACGTCATACAGTATGCTATGAAGGAAATTTTACCCAGGCAGCGGCGCTATGGCCTACTCTTATATCAAGTTCCAACTACCAAGGGATCTTTCATGTGCACTCCTGTGTGTACACGTGAACCTCAGTTTTTCATCCCTGACTAGACAGCTGTTCTTGTCAGGCCCTCCGTCCTGTATCACTGACAAGGGGAAAACACGCAGGAAAATCTGGATGAACTTTCTCAGCCAATGCAGGGATCGAACACCCGACCTCCAGGCTAGCGAGTCAGCGTCTTACTCACTTAGCCAACGTGATCCCCATGTTGGTCGAGAAAGTTCCCTTTGTTAGTAGTGGTGTAGGACAGAGGACCTCAAAAAACAATGTCTAGTTCATCACGTGGGTGTGCACGTAAAAGAACCCTTGACATTTGGAATTTGAAATGAGTGTAGATCATTCATTCATTCGTTTTCTCTTTGTGTGTCACCTACAGTTCGCAACTATTAAAGGAGCTAGATCTCTATTCTTGGGCACTTAGAAATGGATACAAAATGTAATGAAATGAAATGGGGTTTAACGTCCAACTGTTCTGCTCCGAACTGGGCTAATGAAGATGGCCATACACCATACAGTGTGTTATGAGGGAAATTTTGCCCCGACAGTGGCACTACGGCCTACTCTTATATCGAATTCCAACTGTCAAGGGATCTTTTACATGCATGCCAATGTGTACACGGGACCTCGGTTTTTTATCCCATCTGAACAACTAGACAGCTGTCCTTGTCAGGCTCTCCGTCCTGCATCACTGACAAGGGGAAAAAACGCCGGAAATCTGGATGAACTTTCTCGGCCAATGCAGGGATCGAACACCCGACCTCCAGGCTAGCGAGCCAGGGTCTTACCCATTTTTGTCCCATTTTAATGACTAGACAGCTGTCTTGTCAGGCCCTTAATTGTTAGTATCATGACATTAAACTGACATTTGTTTTACGTTTTACAACTAATATCAGGTTTATGTTAGAAAACTAACGTTAGATTTATGTTAGAAAACTAAAGTTAGATTTATGTTATAAAATTAACATTAGATTTACGTTAGAAAACTAACCCTAAATTAACGGTTAAAATTATGACATAAAACTAACATTACTTTAACGTTAGAAAACTAACATTATTATAACGTTAGAAAACTAACGTTAGATTTACGTCAGAAAACTAACGTTAGATTTACGTCACAAAACTAACGTTAGATTTACGTCAGAAAACTAACCATAAACTAACGGTTAGAAACCTGATGTAAAATTTACGTTAGATTAACGTTAAAATTATAACCAATAATACATATATAATTATTATGTCTGAATTCCGACTATATATCAATTGTTAGAATGTGCACACACTTGTAATGTTATTTAATCAAGAAGTATTCAAAGGGAAAAAAATTGGTTAGTAATCCGTCATAAAGTTTACGTTACATTTACGTCATTTTCTGACGTAAAAGTAACCATAACCATTATGACGTAAAAGTAACGTAAATTTAACCAAAGAATTTTACCATTATTGGACGCTAACCAAAATCTAACCATAATGACGTAAACATTACGTAAATCTAACCATCAATGTTAACTAGGTTTTTACGCTATTTGAGAACGAACAGCAGCCATTTTGTCTGTCAATTTTGATCCGATTTTCACGAAATTCGAACTCAGTTGTCCTTAGGGTGTAATGGTGATATAATAATAGGTTTTTTTTAAATCGGATAAAAATTATGACCTCTATAATTCCACAAGCTAAAAACGCGATTTTTCGTACAATCAGGGGCCATAATTCAGGAAGTTACTGTCCGATATGCGTGAATATCGAAAGGAATCGAGATCTTTAGGTTATAAACCTACATTTCAAGTTTCAACAAAATCGGATCAAAATTGTGAACTCTATTGGGTCGACAAGCTAAAAACGTGATTTTTCGTACAAACAGGGGCCATAATCCATGAAGTTTCGATCCGATACATGCCAATATCGAAAGCAGCCGAGATCTTTTGGAGATAAACCTATATTTCAAGTTCCGTCAAAATCGGATAAGAATTGTGACCTGTAGAGTGTCCACAAACAAATTGTGGACGAACGGACCTCCAGACGTCCGGACGGACAGGGGCGACGGCATAATACGTCCACATGAAAATGTGGGCGTATAAAAAAACTGTTGTAGGGAGGCCATTTTGTTCAAGGGAAAGAACTCATAATGAAAACTTAAGAAATCATATTGTAAATGTAATACTGCACAAAACAGGTCAAGGGGGAACCACGCCGGAAAATCAGGGTGAACTTTCTCGGCCAATGCAGGGATCGAACACCCCACCTCCAGGCTAGCGAGCTAGCATCATACCCACTGAGCCACCATGACCCCCCGATAAAATTATGAAGAAAATGTGTGGGTCTGTGTGTGTGTGTGTTTGGGGGGGTGGGGTGCGGGTAGATATGTTTTTAATAAAGAATTAAACCAGCTAAGAAATGTCGACAAATACCTTCATTCGTATATAAGTCGAAGCGGAGTACAAGGCGAATGCCAAATTTCAGTAGAAAAAGGTATTGACTAATACCCCAATGAATATGGTAACCCCAAACGGGAAAGCCGTGAAAAGCTGAATATCGTGAAGGTTCGTCTCCTCATGATCGCAATGTTTCACACCCAGTATGAAAAGAATCTGTTAGCAACTGCAGCCATTATCACATTCACAAGACAATTGTCACAAGAATGTTTTGGAATTTTGAATATTGATCAGGTCTGTCCTCTCATGAATGATCATGATGCTTCACATCCAGTTTGAAAAGAATATGTAATAAAAACTGGCGCATTCATTATCACAAGTTAATTTTTGACAGACAGGGCAACGTTATAATATGCAAGTCTTCAATGTACGGAGGGTCTGGGGCCGTTGTCAATATTTGACGAAAAGTTCCATTTTACATGTTACACCACATACATGTAGATTACAAATAGCATACAGTATCTGCATTTGACTAAAACTATATGAAAAGAGTCTTTATTCTGTTGCCTTCTTGACGGTTGGGTGACGAGTGCACTTTCGATCATAAGCTTTGTCATGGAGTCCAGTGGCATGGTTTCAATAAAATGTTCGTACATGACAATGAGTAGTGTTGCCTGGCTACCATGTCTGTAAACAAAGCCTCCACAAATCTTTTTGTAACTTCTTTGACATAACTGCCACCATTGGTGTTCAAATGTAGTATCTGTAAAAACAAAGATTTTGCAGAGTGATAGAATAAAGAATATATTCTAGGATACATGAGAATTGTTTAGTCTACAACTGCAAATGTTGCAAGACTTCAGTTAGATTATTGAGGAAGCAATGAAACGTCAAGTGGAGAATTGGCTTGAGGTCTGGGGGATTACATGTACCCGAGAATTTTATCAAATCAGATGCTTGATATATAAGCAATTTGATTGGCCAAGACTTTGGAACACAATAACTCTCCTTCTAATTGGACTAGAAGGTTCAAACTTGGTGCATGTGTTTATTAGGTCAATGCCTTGACGGAATTCGTCCTTCTAATTGGACTAGAAGGTTCAAACTTGGTATAGGTGTTTATTAGGTCAATGCCTTGACGGAGTTCGAAGATGAGCATTTTCTGCTTAGGGTAAACAGAGATAAGCAATTTGATTGGTTGATGCTTTGGGACACGATAACTTTAGTTCTAATTAAGTGAGAGTGATGAAATTTGGGGTATAGTTTGACTAAGTTCGATAATGAGCATCTTCTGCTCCGGGTAAGCAGAGCGATAAGCAATTCGATTGGTCGAGACTTTGGAACGCAATAATAACTCTCCTTCTAATTGAGGTAAATTGTTCAAACTTGGTGTAGGCGTTCATTGGGTGAATGCCTTGATGGATTTCGATGATAAACATTGTCTGTTTACGGTAAGCAGAAATAAGCAATCTGATTGGTTGCTGTTTTGGGGCACGATAACTTTGGTGGTGAAACTTCGACTATAAATTCATTAAATCATAACCTTGATTAAGTTCGATGATGAGAATTTTCTGCTTAGGCTAAGGATCGATAAGCATTTTGATTGGTCAAGACTTTGGAACATAACAACACTGCTTTTAATTGAGGTAAAATGTTTAAACTTGATGTAGATGTTCATTGGGCGATATCTTGACTGAGTTAAATGATTAACATTTCGAGCTAAAGCTAAGCAGAGCTAAGCATTTTCATTGGTCGATGCTTTGGGACAAGATAACTTTGATTCTATATGATAGAGTGTGATGAAACTTAGTGTATAGTTGATAATCAGTTTGATTGCTTGATACTTTTGGAAAAAAAAAATGTGCTATTAATTAATATGTGTCATCTATTTATTTTGGGATTTCGGCGGGGGACATCGGCCTCGCTGTTGGCTTGTTTAAATAATGTATATAAATTTCACAAAGATTGGATAACTTTCGGCAGTATAGCGTTCACAAGGTTCATTAAAGTGAAAGAAGCCATAATTCTAGACGTAATAAACGGAAAGCGCTGAAATTCAATAGGATTCTTCTTTTTACTAACTTAAATGGCACATATAAATTTCATACAGATCGGCAGATAACTTTTGTTAGAGCGGTCACAAAGTGCAACAAAGTGAAACAAGGGCCATAACTCTAGCAGTAATAAACGGAAATTGCTGAAATTCAATAAAATTCTTTTCTTTACTAATTTAAATGACGCATATAAATTTCATACAAATCGGCAGATAACATTTGATGTTAGAGCTTAATTCCAAAGGTACAATTAACGAAGTGGAACAAGGGCCATAACTCTAGCAGTAATTGACGGAAATTCAATAGGCTTCCACGCTTCACTAATTTAAATCATGCATATAAATTTCACAAATATCGGACGATAACATTTGGAGTTAGAGCGTTCACAAGAAATTGTGGACGACGGACGGGGGCGACGGCAATATACGTTCACATTTCCATATGGGCGTATAAAAATATGAAAGACGGAAAATATTATGGGTAAAATAGAGGAAGTGGCCTCTATAAAAGAATGATGTACTAGATGTCCTCGTCTGGCTGGATTTGACCAAAACCCCAGTGTTGGGTGTACCGGTAGGTCTCGGACCGCATTCGTAATGACTGGATCACCATATTATTTTTAAGCTGTATCAGACTTTTATATTTTCAATATGGAACCAGGGTTATCAGTCTTGTTCTTAATCAGATTTGATGGACTGTTCTGCACCAACCAGGAACAAATTTAAATATTCTTGATTCCTAAACCTCGGAATGGAGTTCAATTATAATATTTGGTAAATATTTTGAGGATATTTTGTTGAAATATAGTTGCTGGGCCTCTTTGGGTGGGACATGAGCACCTCAAAGGTGCAAATTTAGCCATTTTGGACATTTTTCAGACAGTTCAGTGGATTCCAATCAACTTTGAAGTAGTTTAGCCTCATGGGGGTGGATCTTAGGCAAATTTAGAAATTGTCTTCTGGAACAGATTTCCATATTTAGGTAGTATGGTGCTTTGGTGGTGCTTATTCAGATTTGTTCAAAATTGGGTTATTGTTGATGATAATATGAACTTTCATATCACTTGGAATACATGCCAGAAGCCACACAATTTGATAGCTGATTTATTTACATTAGCAGTAGCTAACTATATATATTTGAACACTTGTTATATAGTATGAATGGATTGTAATGATACCTTGTAAAAGGTAAATATAATAATATATTATGGTATTAATATAACATGAATGTACATAATTATATTATGCAAGTCAAGTGAATCTATAAACTCTAAAAATTATTACAATCTGTATATCTCTAAAACAATTAATAATAAAATGATAGAAATAATTCATGCATCATTTATAAACAATGTAAGTATTATGCCGCAGAAATAATCTCAATATGTTCTTTAATAGAAAAAAAAGTCTTCAATCAGACAACAACATTGATAAAGTAAAAGATGGGGAGGAAAATATGTAAATCATTATATAGCACATAGTTAGTAGGTTTATAGTTAGACTATTTTCAAAATGATTTAAGACTTGATTTAATAATGTAACAATTTGTAAACAATTATCATTAACATTTAATATAAAAATGCATATTTTAAGTAGCACTTTAAGAGATGTTTGATTTGAGATTCAAATTTTAGTGTAAGCAGTGACAAAATCAAACCGATTGATCAAGATACATTGTAATTTAATCTTTGGTACCATCAGGCCTCAATATCATTCAGATTTATAATAAAGCAAGTTAAAGAAAGAGTATTAAGACAGATAGAAAGAAAAGCTAAGGCACAGTTAAATGTTTCAGTTATCTAAATTTGACTGGAACATGTGCCTGGAAATAAATGAAAATCAAATGTAGACTTCAATTTCATTGAAATACTTGCATGGTTGGGGGAGTATTAATACTCTCAGCATGGTTTGATTATGACTTACAACTGAAAGTAGTAATAAAATAAATGCAGTTAAACTGGACAGTGAACACATTAATAAAATATATAACCTTTATATAACACCAGTAAGTATTATAAGTCAGTAGTACACTGTACCATATATAGACACTACAGTAGTCTGTATTCTTCATTGTTTAAAAATATTCCTCCAAACATTAGCACGCAATAACTTCCTAATAACAATAGGAAACACACAAATATCAATCGAGTATAATATATGTTACACATTTTAGCACCATATATGCATAGTCAATAAAAATATAAACACTTAAGGAAGACTATAAATTGATAAAATCCCATGGTATTGTCTGTAATCTATAAAATGTTTCTTTTCCAATCTATAAAATATGTCTCAAAATATACAATATTTAAAACATCCCATAATAATATTGCTTTTTGATAACCAACAAGATGTTTTGATGAAAATATATGATATGAAATTTTTCCATTCTCGAAAAATTATCTAATTATTCTAATCTACATTTTAATTCCACTGTACACACTAATCATAATGCACCATGAAACTGCTTTATAATTTCTTTTGCTTATATAAAATTATCTATATATACAAGTCTATAACAATAACAACAATATTAACATAATTCACTAGTTCCTCATATTAAGGTATTTATTTTCTTCTGCTAATTGAGTTAGCATGGAACTCATGTCATTTACCACCATATTTGAAGTGTTAAGCACAGAGTTAACGCGTGATGAAGATTGAGATGCAGATCTCGAACCTATAGCCATTGGGCTGAACATATTCACACTCGCACTTAAATTCTCCGTTGATATAGAACTAATGTTATCAAGTAAATTTTCTGTAGATATAGATTGTAGATTATCCATAAAGTCTTCAATAGGGGGCGCTGTTGTTTCCTTCCTGTCTGTAGAACTTGTAACTTGGTTACTTCCAGGTGATCGTTCTAGTGGATTATGGGAATTATTAGCACCGGCAGGTAAATGACAACCTTGTTGAGTGTTTGAGTTTTGTGGATACATTGGTGGATGTGGTATATATTGCATATTAGACATTTGATTATTATGTGGAGGAATGGGGAGATTAGGTTGCATATTATTAGGTGAAAAGTTTTGTTGTGGCTGTTGTATTGTGTTGTTAGCCATCTGCTGTTGATACTGCATGTTCCCATACATTTGTTGTTGTTGTTGCATCATTTGTTGTCTCATCATCTGGCGTGTAGCAGCTTTAGCGTTAGGTGGTATCTGTGACTGACTTATGTGTGGAACTTGAACTTTAGGACTGTCTCTTTCTTGTTTTTGTTGACCAGATGCCATATACTGATTTCTCATCTGTTGCATCATGGGATGTTGATTTTGCATCATCATTTTATTGACACCAGGGGGTGTAGGGCTGTACATTGGTTGTTGTGGTGGTGGCATCATATTTTGATTTTGATTAACCATGCTTTGATTCCATTGATTCATTTGATTACCAACTTTACCCTGCATCATATTCTGCTGTACACCAATATTAGCATTTGGATTCATATTACGCATCATGTTAGGATTTTGTTGTCCCTGAGCCATCATATTTCTCATGTGCATATTGTGAGCTCCATTAGCAGCATTCCACCCTTGCTGCATACTCTGCATCATACCCTGATTAGGTTGTCCACCATTAAACTGATCACCACCATTCATACCCATCATCGTATTAGCCTGATTATCCATATAACCATGTACCTGTAAATTATGATAATTACTGTGTAACCCTTGATTAGGATACAGTGATTGATGTACAGAGTTATCTCCCATTTCACTCATATTATACATCATATTTGAATCGTATTCATGCATATTATTGGGATCACCAGCCATACAATGTTCATTAAGAAATCGCCGCATATCATCAGGAATTATCATGTCTTCATTATCTTCCATCATTTTCTCTTCTAGAGTTGCTTCATGATCAGTTTCCATGACTACACCGGGAGAACCATATTCTTGATCTTCAGCTAGACTATAATCTGTTGCTATACTACTGCGCGATGAGTGAAACGTATTATTAGAACCATATTTCTGTTGTAAACTTTTCATACCCTGGGGTATCGGTAATGGTTTCATCATATTTAAACTATGAAACCTTTGTAGTCTTTTCAGCACATTGAAATTCGGATCTAACGTCCTCACCGGATCACTCGCTCTCCTTATTTCACGATTCGGTACTTCATGTGGTAATGGAGTACGACATGACATGCTGGTCCTGGCACCATCCAATTCTCTTTCAGTCTTACGATTAGCAAAAAATCTCGCAAGACGTTCGTTTGCATATTTATTGGATGGATTTCTCATACTGATTTGCTGCGGATGATTATAAAGATTGGTTTGACTACCAAGAGTTGCTTTTTGAAGTTTGTCAGCCACATTCCCTACACCACTACTTTCACTGGAGCGACGTGATTGATACGGCAGGTTTCCAGTCATATCATACTCGTATGGAGAATTAGTTATACTGAGACGATTTGATATTTGCGAAGCTTCACTAGAACGTCGACTTGAGAATTGACTACCGTAAGAATAAGGACTGGTATCTGATCTCATACTACTGAAGTAAGAACTGATGGTACTAGTATTACTATCACGTCTGTTATTACCAGTATATAGTAGATTATTATTAGTCACTTCTCTTCCTGTAAATACAAATATAAACTTCTATTTAGAAAATATGTAAGAACTGATGAGAAGTTTGTTGTTTTCATACATCTCTGACAAGAATTCTTCTAAAAACGATAATGAATAAGAAATTTAAATAAAATTAAATAAAATTGGTTTTAACCAGTATGGAAAATTTTCTCAGTGTTCCTTTTCTGATTTTGGACAGAGAGGTCAAAGATATACATCCTTCAATGAAACCTCTCTGCTAGGTGTCATTTACATTAAGAATAATATAAATGACAAAGACACTTAAGTTTACAAGTTCCTGGGAATTCTTAATAAAAAGAAGGCACCCCCAGGGTCAAGAAATATAGATATTGTCTGCCAGACAGCACTTTACGATCATAACCTAGCACATTTTGATCTGGGTCTATCTTTTTATACGCCCACATTGAAATCTGGTTGTATATTGTCGTCGCCCCCGTCCGTCCATCTGGCATCCACAAGCTAAAGTTAATATCCAATTGACTTTAAAGATGGGTTCCCAGAAAAGTATTTATCGGGTGGTTATTTCCAATAAAAGTATGGTAATTTTGGAAAGTAGAGATATCCAATCTTACTAGAAAAATACTGGATTCCCCGAAAAACACTCATGGAGCGTATACAGGACAAAAATGTAAGGGTTCCCCTAATCAACAGACCGACGATTAGGAATTTCTGCACGCGTGAAGTCAAAGGTCACACGCGAACATTAAGCGCTTGATGTACAAGTTGATAAACTTTATGAAGAGTTAGACGTACAACACTTTCTGAGATAAAAATGACAGAAAAAGACGCGGTTAGTGGATAATCCGAGAATTTAATTAGGATTCGATATTTGTAATAAATAGTAAGCGATTAAAGACAACATCGTCTTATGTATGCAATGAATTCTCCTCTGACTTCCAAGAGAGGTAAGTCACGTGACGTAAACATGACCTGGTTTGATCGAATTTTTGTGGCAGGACATTCCTTCACAATTACAATGTTTGAGAAGGATTTGGAGCAAAGTTATGACAAATTAATTAGTTTGAATATGTTTCTAGTCCATATATACCATTAAATCACCCAGTTTGTACGCGGGAACCCATCTTTAAATTTATACACAGTGTTTAAGGTAAGGTCATGAGACGAAGAAGCTTATTGATTTTCAATTGGCTTTAGATTTATACAAAGTGTTTAAGGTCATGAGATGAAGAAGCCTATTGATTTTCACCGATTTCTGATAATTACTGCCAAAGTTATGACCCTTAATCACTTTGAAAAATCTTGTGGATGCTCTAGAGGATAAAGTTAATAACCGATTGACTTTAAATTGATACAGTGTTTCAGGTCATCAGATGAAGAAACGTATTGATTTTTAACGATTTCCGATAATTACTGCCAGAGTTATGGCCCTTGATCACTTTGAAAAATCTTGTGGATGCTCTAGAGACCATAGTTATCATCTGATTGATTTTATATTTATACACCGTGTTTACGCCTATATATAATCGTTTCTATTGACTTTAGATCGATACACAGAGTTTAAGGTTTTGAGATTTTTGATAACTTGAACAGCTAAATCCATGATATTAAATGTTTTGTATAATAAACGTTAGCATGGGCCAAACAAATTCTAATGATTTTTCTGATAATTACATAATGAATTGTTACTCTTAATCAGATTTTAGTGTATTATAAATGTTTCATTACCGACAAAAGTAAAAATATGTGACAACTCTTGTTGACTGCCCAGATGACTTAGCTGCTGTGGGCGTATATTTCGTTGCCTGGCAACCTATCTTTTTATTGTGTCAAATTCTTACCTGCTAGATCAGTAATACGTTTATGTTGTGGACTTCCTTTCATTTGACTGACTTTATTACTGATATCAGTTAATGTTGGCTGAGTATTAGCACTATTTCTTCCACCTATAATACATAATAATATTCACTATAATGAATTGGCTGATGTGAGTCATAAAGAAAAACAATAGCTAATGTCTAGATGATAAAGACATTAGATTGATCTGTTGCAAAAAGGACTGATGTTTTAGAAGAGCCACCAAATTTTTCTTCAATAAAACTCTCAAATAATAGTTTTCCTTGGTTGGCTAGTTTATTGCCTGCATATTGTACTATAACATGACATACCACCGGGACTGTTGATTGTTGGTATTTGTGGTAAAGCTGAATTAACATTATTGACACGACCTTTCAGTCTACTATTAATCAAATGACTGGAATTGATGCGATTTCTTCTTGTCAATAGTGTCTCTGAACCAGAACCAGGAATCTGTAAATAAAATTGGCATGTCGTTATTTCAAATCACTCTGTCTAGCTAAGAAATAAAAATTCAAGTGATTAATTTGCTGGACTGGAATTGTACAGGCACTGACAGATTGGTCTAACATGGAATGCGTGTCTAGCTATTTGGATGAGACACTTGAAGTATAAATAAGGAGAGAGTAGACAGAAACACTGTTATTATCCTTCCTCTAAAAGATGTCCTAACTACCTTTTTTGGCGGAATTGATGGCTCATACTCTGGTAAATAAAAGTGAACATGGTGTAATTTACCTCTGCTTCTTCAGGTTCAGGTATTTCAACTTCTTCTTCAATTCCACCCGTAAAACCGGTACCACTATTTATGTTATCTTCTATTAATTCAGGTTGGTTGCTATTGGTTACATTTACCTCAGGACTACTCTGTGGAGACGGATTTGACTGAGACACTGTAGAACCTACATGATCCTGATAGAACAAATTTCAGAGATTAATAAAAGATAGGTTGCAAGGCAACAAAACATACACCCACAGCAGCTAAATCGTCTGAGCGGTCGACAAGGGTTGTCGTATATTTATTCTTTTGTAGGTAATTAGGGGCATTTAATAGACAATTCCATACAGATGACATTATAATTTTCGTCGTTTGAAGGTTCACAAGGTTCTAAAAACTAAAACAAGGGCCGTAACTCTGGAAGTAATCTACAGAAATTGTTGAAATTCGACAGGCTTTTTTGTTTCACTAATTCAAATAATGCTTATAAATTTCATACAGATCGGATGATAACTTTTGTCGTTCGAACGTTCACAAGGTTCAACAAAGTAAAACATGGGCCATAACTCTAGAAGTAATTGACGGAAATTGTTGACATTCAATAGGCTTCTTCATTTCACTAATTTAAATGATGCATATGAATTTCATACAGATTGGGTGAAACAAGGGTCAAAACTCTAGATGTAATTAGCGGAAATTTGCTGAAACTCAATAGGCTTGTTCGTTTTACTAATTTAAACGATACATATAAATTTCATACAGATCGGATAATAACTGTTGACATTAGAGCATTCACAAGATTCAACAAAGTGAAACAAGGGCCATAACTCTAGATGTAATTAACGGAAATTGCTGAAATTCAATAGGCTTCTTTGTTTTACTAATTTAAATGATACAAAACTCTAGATGTAATTGACAGAAATTGCTGAAATTCAATAGGCTTCTTTGTTTTACTAATTTAAATGATGCATATAAATTTCATACAGATCGGTTGATAACTTTTGTCATTAGAGCATTCACAAGGTGCAACAAAGTGAAACAAGGGCCATAACTCGAGAAGAAATTAACGGAAGTTATTGAAATTATATAGGCTTCTTCATCTCTCTAATGCAAACAACATATATCAATTTCAAAACAATTAGATGATAAATGTAGTCTGTAGAGTGTTCACAAGAAATTGTGGACGATGAATGGACAGAGGGACGGACGGGGGCAACGGCAATATACGGCCACATTTCCATGTGGGCATATAAAAAAGTATTACAAATTATTTATAAACCAAACGAGTGATGGCACCCCTGTGCATGGTGCCACCCAACACATCATAACAACATGCTAATTGTGACAAAGTGATCTATAACTGTATTACAAGGTCCATGCTTTTATCAAATTGAACTTATTGACCTCCAGCTGCTTCTTGATAAAATATATAATATTGACCTTTCAACTCTGTATGCACTTTTCTTAAGTCACGATTGTCTGTGTTGGCATTAAACATGTAATTAATTCAATATGTCATTTACGGGCTGCACATGATCTGTGTGCAACACTCGGCAGGACTTCAAAGGGAATGTACTTGCGGTCAGTGCATCATACCATGACCTGTGTTACGTTGTTCTCTGTTACCAATGTATAAGTGGGGCTTGTAAGAAGGACAGAGATAATCAGTTTGTTCAACAACATTTATATTGGACGCCATTGCTTAAAGAACACGTGCCTAGGGAGCAATCATTATTTTAAGTGAACACATCACGTCACAACCTGTTGATGACTTCAAAGGAAATATGCAGTGCAATTACAGATACCATAATCTGATAAATAAACAATACCATATATGATGATCACTCTTAACCATTTTCCCTAATTGTCGTACGCTATATAAGCAGGAGACTGCTGACAGTTAGGCAGACGACTAGAGAGAAGGAAAGACAGAGAGACCGGCATATGGACTCGCCTGAGTTCAGCCCCTGCCTTGGCAGAGGGGCGGAATGGTGGATTTAATATAGTTGTGTTCCGTCCTGATGTGTTCCTGTTGTAGTCTAGTTCCTGATGTAGTCTAATTCCTGTATATTAGTTTAAGTTCCTGTATTGTTTTGTATGTAGATGTTATATTCTGTTGCGATGTTAATAAACCATATGTTTACGAAACTGATCTCTGTTATCACTAAAATAATGTTACATAATATTGATAAATTAGAATAAGTCACAACTAACCTGAGATTTTCTTCTTTCACCTGAAGTAGTTTGTAAGGAAGATACATTCAAACATTCTTCTACTTTCTTAGTCTCTGTTTCATCTTGATCTTTGTCCTAAAAACGTTCATAATTTCTCTAATTATACATATTCACTACCAGCACCTGGCCAGATGTTTAACAACAGAAATCAATACAATCTGTATAAAAATATCTCATATACATATACCACAGGGGAGCTTGTCAAGAGAAATAAGTTTTCGTTTATAAAAAGGGTCTGTTTCAGTCAAAAATAACATATTTTCTTGAAGTAATGGGAAAAAGTAATGTTTCCAGTCATATTTCATTGATAAATTCAAGCAAAAATTTGACAGCCTTCTTATATAGATTTCCATACTCCAATAAACATTTATACTGTATGTCTATTTTCAAGACCACCTCTGTGGGTACTTTTCTCTGACAACTTATCTCAAACAATAGTTCAGTATTTAGTACTAATCGTATTGGCATTTAAAGCCCATAATACATATACCAACAGCAACAATTATATAAAGATAGGTTGCCAGGCAACGAAACATACGCCCACAGCAGCTACATCGTCCGGGAAGTCAACAAGAGTTGTCGCATATTTTTACTTTTTTCGGTAATGAAACATTTATAATACATTAAAATCTGATTAAGAGTAACAACTCATTAAGTAATTATCAGAAAACCATTAGAATTTGTTTGGTTTTTATAAAGTTCTACCCCATGCTAACGTTTAGTATACAAAACTTTTAACATCATGGATTTTTCTGTTCAAGTCATAAAGATTCATCGAAAATCAATATACTTGTTCATCTCAAGACCTTAAACACTGTGTATAAATTTAAAGTCAATCGGATATTAACTTTAGCCTCTAGAGCGTTCACAAGATTTTTCAAAGTGATCAAGGCCTATAACTCTGGCAAAAATTATCGGAAATCGCTGAAAATCAATAGGATTCTTCGTCTCATGACCTTAAACACTGTGTATCAAAAGAAAGTCAATCGGATATTAACTTTAGCCTCTAGAGTGTCCACAAGATTTTTCAAAGTGATCAAGGGCCATAGCTCTGGCAAAAAGTATCGGAAATCGCTGAAAATCAATAGGATTCTTCGTCTAATGGCCTTAAACACTGTGTATCAATTTAAAGTCAATCGGATATTAACTTTAGCCTATAGAGCGTTTACAAGATTTTTCAAAGTGATCAAGGGCCATAACTCTGGCAAAAATTATCGGAAATCGCTGAAAAGCAATTAGATTCTTTGTCTAATGGCCTTAAACACTGTGTATAAATTTAAAGTCAATCGGATATTAACTTTAGCCTATAGAGCGTTTACAAGATTTTTCAAAGTGATCAAGGGCCATAACTCTGGCAAAAATTATCGGAAATCGCTGAAAATCAATAGGGTTCTTCGTCTCATGACCTTAAACACTGTGTATCAATTAAAAGTCAATCGGATATTAACTTTAGCCTCTAGAGCATCCACAAGATTTTTCAAAGTGATCAAGGGCCATAACTGTGGCAGTAATTATCGGAAATTGCTGAAAATCAATAGGCTTCTTCGTCTCATGACCTTAAACACTGTGTATAAATTTGAAGTCAATCGGATATTAACTTTAGCCTCTAGAGCGTCCACAAGTTTTTCAAAGTGATCAAGGGCCATAACTCTGTCAGTAATTATCGGAAATCGCTAAAAATCAATAGGTTTCTTTGTCTCATGACCTTAAACACTGTGTAAAAATTTAAAGTCAATTGGATATTAACTTTAGCCTATAGAGCGTCCACAAGCAATTGTGGACGCCGGACGGACTGACGGGGGCGACAACAATATACGACCACATTTCAATGTGGGCGTATAAAAACACAGTATTACCGGATCTTCTTCCTTCTTGAAGTGAGTTTCATTAGTTTTATGTTTCTTGTTGGCGTAGAATTCTGGTCCATGAACAGTTTTAACATGTTTACGTAGTGAACTAGGATCTGTATATCTTTTAGTACAACCAGCAGCTTTACATACATACGGTTTCTGTTATATATAAAAAATATAGGTTGTCAGGCAACTAAATATTCGTGAAGTCTATAGTGACAGAATTAACATGGTGAAGAAAAAATGAAAGCACCTACAGCATACCTTCCAAAAATTACCAATACTAATCATCCTAACAAGATCATTTTGAACCTTTCATAAATCATGCACAGAATCATAAATTAAATTTTAATTAAGAGCTATATCTCATTTAAATAAGGGGTGTACTTTGGATATAAAAATTGTGAAAAAACAACACTGAATGTTGTATTTTTTTGTATAAAACCATATTATTATTAAGGGGGACAGTAAAATTAAAATATATATTAAATAACTTACAGCATTAGAATGAGTTCTGTTTTGATGTTTAGCTCTATCAGAAGCATTACTAAAAGCCTTACTACAACCAGGAAATTCACACATATAAGGTTTTTCACCAGTATGAGATCGTAGATGTGTTTTTAAATTCTCTAATCTTGAGTAAGCTTTATTACATCCTTCAAACTGTAATTACACATCAACATGATTATCATGATATATACATTAGATGGATAAAACAAATTTTGTACAATTTCCACGAAAACATTACAACCAACTTTCATAGTGTTTACAGAGCATCCACAAGATTTTTCAAATTCATAACTCTGACAGTAATTATCGAATGATCAAATAAGCATCAACAAGATTTTTCTAAGTTATCAAGGGCAATAACTCTGGAAATAATTATTAGAAATCAAATCCTTTTTTGTCTCATAAACATAAACACATGATTACTTTAGTGTCTAGCATATCACAACTCTTTCAAAGTGATAAACGGTCATAACTTTGAATGTAATTATCGGAAATCATCAATATGCTCTTCTGGACACAGCTCACCAAATATTTCTACGCTGTCACCCACGAAACAAGGGCCAAAGTTATTTTTAGTCTCTCTCCCCCTTTCCCTTTTTCCCCCTTTTGCATGGCGATTTTTGTTGACTTTTTGGTGTAGAATCGAAAAAAAGGGTTTGAAAATACATTTTCTGCCAGGTTTTGGTGAATATTCATGATTTTGAGGCGGAAGGATACAAGAGTTGTGAGGTTGGTTACGTTGAAATGTAGGACCGGAAATTGCATGTTTACTTGTCTCTACTTCCAACTTGTGTATCTCAAGTTTTTCATGGTGAACTTCATACATGCTTTTGGGCAAGAGTTTGCCACATGTTGCTCCATCTGTGGCAGAAAACGTTCTACCCGACGGAAATTTGGGAAAAAGTTAGAGCCCGGCTAAGAGACGAGAATTAACATTAAAGTCAATGGGGAAATAATTAGTGATCTGTGGCCTGTCTGTGTATAACAAGTGTTATGTTTGAGTTTCATTATTTGGTACGAATTTGATGTCTTGTAACGAACTCGTGTAGTCTACATTTTTTTGTCTGTCAAGCGTCTAGTCAGTCAAGGCTATTGGCGGGACGCCTGCGCATTGGTCGAAGCAGCGGGCTTCACGTGTTGTGATCCAGCCATCATGGCTTGGTAGGGCCAGTCTCATATCGTTTTTTCACCGACAAATGGTGACGAATGGCGACAAGTGAAAATTATGTGATAGAATCTGTGAACAGGTGATACAGGAACATTGTGTAGCATTCGTGAATCATGCCAAGTGGGTTATGATGTGATATTCAGTGATAAACTCTATGTAAATCTGTCGTGAAATTGTCAAGACTGACAAGTTTAGTGAACCGTGAACATTTTATAAACATGTAGCACACTCCATAATGAACCAGTAAGTGAATCAAACAACTCAACTGTGAACTCTTTTATTTACATTTATTATTGTTTACGTTTATATATGTAAAGTAACTGTCTTGGACGTCATATAAATGCTTTCAAATTCAAGACTTTCTTGGTGTTGTTGACTGATTGTCTCCCTTCCATAACCACTTTGGGGATCAGACCACAATTTCTGTGATGAACTGTCGCTTACCCTAGTTACCAAATGTTGTGTCGATTAATGCTGTGGCACCCTACTAAGTCCATGTCTACAACAAGGCTGTGACTGACATGCCTTAGTTTTGAAAATATGAAGACTAAATTATCAGAAAATATGTATAAAATATTTTGAGTACAGAAAAACTAAAAAAAATGTTAAATCTTAAAAAAAATTATCGACTTTGGCGAAAAATTGTGATTTTACTACAAATTTCTCAATTTTCAGTTTTTATTTAATTTCTTAATGTCCAATTTTGGCTTATTCTGCCTCAGAAAGCACAGACAAAGTGAACAGTATTGTAATTTCACCTAATTTTGTCTAAAAATCAGGAATATTCACAGAAAATCTCCAGATTCTCCCATTTCGAGGTAGAAATTAATGCTTTCATGACTACTCAAATGAGTCAAAATGTCTAAAAATGCCCTTATTTTCATTGCTAATATAACTTAGATGGGATCTATAAGTTTGTCAGGTTTAGAAATAGCTCCAGCTTTCCTACAGAAAATTGAAATTTAGTCACACTCAGTTAATAATGTACAGCAGATGGGTTTGTACAAAATGTTCAAAACAGGGGTTGGCTCAATTTTGCCACTATTTTACCCAAAATAGGCATTTTTTTCTTCTCAGAAACATTGCATTTCCTTCATGTAGGAAGCAATATCCCAGTCTTTCTAGACATTTTTTACTCCATCATTCTGTTTAGAGAGGCTATAAATGCCCCACCCCACCCTTTTTATTAATGTGTTTTGAGAGATTTAATTGCACCTGTGTTGACAATTAAATGATAGAAATTGGAATTTGTGGTTGAATTGCGACTAGGAATGTTATTTTGCACCAAGAAATGGATATTTTGTACATTTCAAGTATTTCTAACCTTTCTTATTTAAAGCCAAACTTAGAACCATAAGACATGTCAGGCCAATGAGACCACACCCTGGTACATGTCAGTTTAATGTTCAATATTTTTTTATCAAAATCTAGGATTTGTGGTGTTTGTTGCATTTATGTTGCTTATAGAACAATAAAATGTAAATTTTGCTCCTTTTCAGGCCTCCTTTTTGTTATCAATTCTGTCATAACCACTTTTTTGACTTCATTTTTTCAGGAAATTGATGTAAAGGTAGAGACATCTTGCTTCAGCACTAGGATTGCAATAAAAATTTGTATGATGCCTCTGAGGTTTGAGATGTTGGAAACATTGAAATATTCCCCAAATTTGTGAAAAATGTTTATCCTGTGACCCTTCTGTTAGAGAGGAGTGATCATAGACTAAATATTGCATTTTTTTTTCATTCATCAAGGCCTATTTTAAACCATAATTCATATTTATTACACCTATTTTAGTTTCTATGCACATATGTTAGCCAGGGATGGTAAAACATAGCTGTTAGACAGTTTCCTTTGATAATGTTAGTTCTGCAACCAAAGATTAGATTGATTCAATCTGTGGCATGTTCAGGGGGTAGGGACACATGTTTCAGTATAAATCTCTATCTAATATTACAATCAATGCAACTGATTTGCAATTTTTCTGTTTGCCAGTCTCGATATTTAAACAAGCCAACAGTGAGGCTGATGTCCCCCGCCGAAATAGGAAAATAATTAGAGGACACATATAAATTTATCACAAATTATCTTTTACAAAGTATTGAACAATCAAACAGTATATCTTTACTTATAGTCTAAGCATACAATGTTTTTGATGGAATAATTATAGCATATTAAGGGGAAAACATGCTCTATGCCTACAGATCTAGAGTTTGGTTGTATCAACGGGTCTATTTTCCATCTTGCTGCAAGTTGTGCAAAGTTCACTGTTTTCTTTCTGTCATTAAATGTCAATTCATTATTGCATACTACATATTTAATTAATTTATAATAGTTTCTTTTTCAATTTGTTTTTTCTGCTTACCATAAGCGGAACGGACAGACAGACAAACAGACAGACGGACGAACCCATTTTAATAGTTCCCTGCTTTCTTCGAAAGGCGGGGGACAATCAAAGTAGGAGAGTTATTGTTTTCCAAAGTCTCGACCAATCAAATTGCGTATCGCTCTGCTTACCCTGAGCAGAAAATGCTCATTATCAAACTTAGTAAATTTTATTACTGTAATGAAACTATACACCAAGTTTCATCAATCTCACTTAATTAGAACTAAAGTTATCGTGTCCCAAAGCATCAACCAATCAAATTGCTTATCTCTGCTTACCCTAAGCGGAAAATGCTCATCTACGAACTCCATCAAGGCATTGACCTAATCAACACATACACCAAGTTTGAACATTCTAGCTCAATTAGGAAGAGAGTTATCGTGCCCCAAAGTATCAACCAATCAAATTGCTTATCTCTGCTTACCCTAAGCGGAAAATGCTCATCTTCGAACTCCATCAAGGCATTGACCTAATAAACACATACACCAAGTTTGAACATTCTAGCTCAATCAAAAGTTATCGTGTCCCAAAGCATCAACCAATCAAATTGCTTATCTCTGCTTACCCTAAGCGGAAAATGCTCATCTTCGAACTCCATCAAGGCATTGACCTAATCAACACATACACCAAGTTTGAACATTCTAGCCCAATTAGGAAGAGAGTTATCGTGTCCCAAAGCATCAACCAATCAAATTGCTTATCTCTGCTTACCCTAAGCGGAAAATGCTCATCTTCGAACTCCATCAAGGCATTGACCTAATAAACACATACACCAAGTTTGAACATTCTAGCTCAATTAGGAAGAGAGTTATTGTGTCCCAAAAAGTGTGACGGACAGACAGACGGACAGACAGAAGGACAGACAGACGGACAGACAGACAGACAGACAGACAGACAGACGGACGAACCCATTTTAATAGTCCCCTGCTTTCTTCGAAAAGCGGGGGACAAAAAGTGGAAAATTATTGGTATTTTGAAAGATGCTACATGTAAGTTTTGTACATTTTTCATGACATGGCAGTAAAAAATTATTTTTTTGAAAAAATTCCAAATTATGAGTGTTTTCTATGTAGTTTATTTGCAACTTGTCTAATTTTTCCACAGAACTCAAATACTGCCCCTAATACGAAAGATTTTTAAATTTTAGCACAAAAGGCCCATGGACAGGAGATGCACCACTGTACATAAAGCAGCATGTATACTTAAAGGGCCATCATTTTTGCAGTTATTCTTTGATTTTGATTTCCTTTCACCAGCATGTTGCCAGAACACATGGGAAGCAAATAAAAAAGGCCTTTTGGTGATACCTGAAGTTTCACCCCTATATAGGACACAGCTAACCAAATATTTCTACGCCGTCACCCACGAAACAAGGGCCAAAGTTATTTGTAGTCTCTCTCTCCCTTTCCTTTTTCCCCCTTTTGCTTGGCGATTTTTTTTGACTTTTTGGTGTAGAATCGAAAAAAAGGGTTTTGGTGAATATTCATGATTTTGAGGCGGAAGGATACAAGAGTTGTGAGGTTGGTTACGTTGAAATGTAGGGCCGGAAATTGCATGTGATCTGTGGCCTTCTATCTCATGACTATAAATACTGTTCAGCTATTTCAAGACAATCGAAAAAACAGTTAGCATACAGAGCGTCCACAAGATTTTCCAAAGTGATAAGCAGTAGTTATCAGAAATAAATGAAAATCAATACGCTTCTAATTTGTCTCATGAACTTTAACACTGTGTGATGACAATATACCATAACAGTTCAATTTGGGAGTATAAAAAAGTTAATTAGTACTTACTGTACATCTATGTGGCTTTTCTCCTGTGTGTCGTCTCATATGTACAACCAACATATACTGAGCTTTAAATGGCTTCTCTTCTCTACTACAATCATTCCACCGACAAACAAATGATTTCTTATTAGCCTGTATATGATCTTGATTTATATGCTAAAAATAAATATCAGAGGAAGTGAAATAACTTTGGGCCATAAGTCACTTTTAATTAATCATATTATTGATGGTGGATGATGCTATGCTCTACATGATTTTGATGAAGGTTTGAATTTGTCTTAGTCATTTTCTTACAATGTTGATTAACAGAAAATCATGATTAATTCAGTGCAATGTCAAAATCTCCTTAAAGGTCTTCACTTGAACACTATACCTTAACAAGTTCTTCTTGTGATGAGTATTCTTGTGTACAATCTACCCAATGACAATTAGTTTCTATAAAATCTGGTTCTCCCTCTTGTGGTATATGTCCACTTCTACCATGTCCATCGCCATTAGCTCTTTCATCATCCTCATCATAATGATCTACAACAATATAAATATATCTAGCAATTTATGAAACTATCAATAGCAATTCTGTATAATTTAGATTATAATTTGAGAAAGTCAACACTGTACATTATGTAGCACAATATTATAATGGAAATACTTGGAAGTTGGAAATCCTTGGAAGTTGGAAATCAATTCAATTTTCCAATTAAATAAATTGAATGGGTAATATATATGTTGTAAAGATATTTACTGGATAATATATATATATGTTGTAATTAATTAGAGTTATCTTACCATGATGTGACGTATCAACTTCTTTTTTAATTTTTGATTTTTTAGCTTCAATGTGTGAATCCATTGTACTACTAACAACACTACTACTGGCATCTTTACCTATTGTTGTTGATATATGTGGCTGTAAATAATATGGTTTGATTGTATTCTTTGAATAGTTATGTCAGAAATGAAAAACTATCCAATTTTGAGAGAGAGACAGAGGGGGGGGGGGGAAGAGAGACAGAGAGAGAGGGTTTAACATCCACCCCCACTTGACACAAACTAGGTCATTTTGGGACTAACATATGGTTCAATTTTATTTCAATAATTCGCTTGCATGTAGGGGTCTTTAGCAGTGGGAAGAAACTGGAGGACCTGGAGAAAACCCACAAGGTTGGACAGGCGACCCTACTCCTTGTCACGTACAACCAAGGAATCGAATCCACGTCTGTTGACTCAATGACAGACTTTCTGCCATCCAACACCCCCTTTCGAATTGAGATTAACATCCAATCAAAATAACTGCACAAGGCTCTGTACGTAGCAGTAGTAAGAAGGAAATATTTTAAAAACTTTGTTGAGTACAATCGCATATAGAAGTACATACGACAAATGACTGCATCATTTTAGACCCAACACTAGAGGGCAGATAAAAATGTGCATAACTTACATGTTCAAATTTTGAGGGAGTAACCAGTGGTTGTGAGGTAGGGGGTAAACCTGATCCAAGATGGTGTGGCATCTGACGCCCCATCACAGGCGGTATCATTTGTTGATAAAAGAAAGGCGAGGTTGGCACATTGCCATAAGGACGGATATAAGGATTGTGTGACATCGGCTGGTGAGCTGGACTGACGGCACCATAGGAAGCTGAAATACACAAATAATTCTATTCATTCAACAAAGACAGGTTGCCAGGCAACAAAACATACGCCTACAGTAGCTAAGTCGTCCTAGCAGTCAACAATGGATGTCATATATTTTTTTCTTTTGTCCCTATGTAAACATTTACAAAACACTAAAATCTGATTAAGAATAACAACCCATGAAGTAATTATCAGAAATCATTAAAATCTGTTTGGCTTCTAGTTCTGCCACATGAGTATACAAAACATTGAATATCATGAATTTAGCTGTTCAAGTTATCAGGTCATTCCATGTCAAGTGGGTCAATTTTCAGAAATTTCGAAAATCGATCCCCTCGATAAAATCTTGAAAAAATATATGTTATTGTACATGCAAAAAAAAAGAAACTGCAAAATTTGTAGTCTGTAGCTTAAAGATTGACTGAGATACGGGCATTTGAGTTTCATGAGTTACCAATAAGTTTTCGAAACAAAATACATGTATGTATTAATAATTTACTTGAGTTTCAGATATCTTGTTTTTACCTTTCTAGTAAAGATATACAGCCCAAATTTGGTAGCATTAGAGAACTTTGTGTGTAGATTACGAATCTACAATCAGATGACAGGTGAGTGGTAGGGTTTGCATGTTACTTGGCCATGAAAACCGAAAACAATTTGGTGTAATTGTATATCTTTTTGCTTTTGTAGTGTTCCAGGAGCTACAAGGTAATACATATAGACCAATATTTTGGCATATCCAGAGATTGCCAGTGGTACTACATAACAAACATATGAAAACGCACCAGTCTTCACTAGATTCCCAGACAACTGGCCTCGAATATGGTTTTAGACAAAAATTTACGAAAATTGCCTCATATTTTCAAGCCAATAGAACCCGGTAGATCAGCACCTAAAAATCTGAAACTTTATGTAATTATAGTTTGTACTAATGTCTCCAACATATGTTAAAGCCATTTGTCCCATGCCGTCTAGATATTTTTTTGATTTTTTCAAAATCTGTGTTTTGGGTCAATCTATGTCAATTATCATATTTTCAAGCCGACTGAACCCAGTAGATCAGCCACTAAAAAATCTAAAACTTGGTGGAATTATAGTTTGTACTAATGTCTCTTAACATATCTTAAAACCATTCTTGTCCCATGCCATCCCAAATTTTTTTCGATTTTTTCAAAATCTGTGTTTTGGGTCATTCCATGTCAATTATCACCCAATGAGTTAAACCGTACCCCCTTCGATTTTCCCAGATTTTTTTCGAAGGGGTGATTTCCCACACCTGGCCCACTTGACATGGAATGACCCTATTGGAAATCGTTGAAAATCAGTAGATTTTGTGGTCTCATGACCTTAAACACTGTGTATAAATTTAAAGTCAATCAGATGATAATTTTGGTCTTGAGAACATCCACAACATTTTTCAAAGTCATCAAGGGCCATAGCTCAAGCAATAATTATCAGAAATTGTTAAAAAAAATCAATAAGATTCATCATCTCAGGACTTTAAACACTATGTATAAATTTAAAGTCAATCGGATGATAACTTTGGTCTGTAGAACGTGAACAAGGGCTATAACTCGTCTCATGACATTAAACACTGTGTATAATTTTAAAGTCAATCAGTTGTGGGCCGCTCCACCAAAACCAGGCGCTTGTCGCACGACGTCATTATGTGCTACAGGCACAAAAGCATTTTTAACAATGGATTTGGGTCAGAATGTCGATTTTGAGATTAAGGTTGAAACATCAAGAAATACAAAAGAACTTTGTGATTTGAGAAGGATTTTGCCGATCAGAAAACTGGAAATGTTGTTTTGGGGGAATTTTATGAGCCTACCTGATTAAAGATAGGTTGCCAGGCAACAAAACATACGCCCACAGCAGCTAAATCGTTCGAGCGGTCAACAAGGGTTGTCACATATTTATTCCTTTGTAGGTAATTGGGGGCCTTTACAAGACAGTTCCATACAGATCAGGTTATAAATGTTGTCGTTTGAGGGTTTACAAGGTTCTACAAACTGAAATAAGGGTCTCAACTCTGGAAGTAATCTACAGAAATTGTTGAAATTTGCCAGGCTTTTTCGTTTTACTAATTTAAATAATGCATATAAATTTCCTACAGATCACATGATGACTTTTGTCATTCAAACGTTCACAATCGCCATAACTGTAGAAATTATTGACGGAAATTGCTAAAATTCAATAGACCTCTGTTTCACAAATTTAAATGATGCATATAAATTTCATACATATCAGATGATAACTTTCATCAATCGAGCATTAACAAGGCCATAACCCTAAAAGTAATTATTGTAAATTGCTGAAATTCAAAATGTTTTTTCGTTCACTAATTTAATCATGCATATAAATTTCACAAAGATTGGGCAATAACTTTTGGTGTTAGAGCGTTCACAAGGATCAATAAAGTGAAACAAGGGCCATAACTCTGGACGTAATAAACGGAAATTGCTGAAATTAAGTAGGATTCTTCATCACTAATGTAAACAACATATATCAATTTTAAAACAATTGGATGATAACTTTTGACATTAGAGCGTTCACAAGAAATTGTGGACGATGGACGAACGGACGTGGGCGTATAAAAAGGCCCAAGAAATGACGTCTATTCTGTAAAAAAAAATCAGCGAAAGTAATTCCAATGTTTAGAAAACGCACGCGGTGCTTGGTGCTAATCTCCATATATCATTGGAAAGGTCGTGACCTTAATTTTCCATATTTGGAGTAATCAAAGGCAAATTCTTTGTCAGTAACGAATCAGACTCAGTTTAACAAGATAACCGTAGGCCTTCTCATTGCCACGAATGATCGACCTCCCGATAATAATACGCGATTTCATTGGCTTAAAGCTCTGGCTCGCGCTCAGTGTGTAACATGGGCATGTGCAACAAGGATGTAAACACAGATTTGTTGACTTATGCCAATCTTTCAAATTCATCTTTTTCCTTTTTTTTTTCAATAGTTTCATGAATGAAAATTTCGTCATTTCATATTGATATCAATTAAAAAGTTTGAAAAATGTCATCCAAGTCTAGACCCGTTGCCCATGTTGCACGACTCCTGAATTCAGCCAAGCAAATCGGTAGACTATAATTGAAGATTTAAATCTTTTTCTTAAAATTATAATGAATTGGATTTGCTTTAAAATTTGAGGCGTATCATATTGAAAATATTTATGTGCCATACAATGTAACTGAAATGTAATTGATCATTACTTTTGAAATCTCCCATTACTCATTATAATATGGCCTTTACTTATAAAAAATGTAATAATAATAATAACTAGAACTGCGATGCAGGAATGACGGGTTTCACCGGTGCCACGTTACCCTAAACATATGTCACTTCCGGTTCCAATGAAACCATTAAACAGGTTTCCACATAAGCATTGCACACATCATATAAAATGGACGCCGAATCAACCAAATCCAGCAATATCAATTCATTTTATACATTTGTTACATGTAAGCGTACAATACTTCCAGTGATAATGAAAATGTTCAATTAGTTTTATGAAATCAGAAATGGCATAAGGCATCACATGGTGAAAATTTTATGTAAATCGAATAATAATTGCCACTTTTAATGACCACTTTTAATGACCAAAAACCTTGAAAATTGACTTGTAGAAACCGTCTATTTTTCTGCAACCGTACAAGTTAGAAACCATTTTTTGGTATCTGTATGATCGTATGGGTTCAATCTATTTGCTGATTGGAATCAAATATCATAATTTGAAAAACATTACAAATCAGACTCATTTGAATAAAATATCTGTTTTGAAGGCTAAAAATACAGTTTTTGCCCAAATGACGTTACTTCCGGTGATAATGAAAATCTTAAATTACTTGTATGAAATCGTAAATGGCATTAGGTATCACACAGTGAAAATTTCATGAAAATCGAATAATAATTGACACTTTTATGGACAAAAAAAATTGAAAAGTGACCTTTTGAAAATTGCCTATTTCTCCGCAAGTGAACAAGTTAGAAACGATTTTGTGATATCTATATGATCGTATGGGTTCATTCTTTTAGTTGATTAGAATCAAATATCAAAATCTTAAACAAACAACAAATACGACTCATTTGAATAAATTATTTGTTTCGAAGGCTATAAATACAGTTTTTGCCCAAATTTTGTCATTTCCGGTGACATTGAAAATGTTAAATTGAGTTGAATTAGTCACAATTGACATTACGCATCAAATGGTGTCACTTTTATGGAAATCCAATAATAATTGACTCTTTTACAGGCAAACTAGCGTAAAAAGTCACTCATGCAAAATTGCCCATTTCTCGGGAACTGTTCTTATTACAAACTAATTTTCACATACATTCTCTTTGTATGGATTGTTACTACGAATTTATGAAAGTTACGAAGAAATATTTTAAAATATTAAGACGCTGAATGGGTTGTAAATAGCTTAATTTTACACCTTTTTTCACCTTTTAATCGAAATAGCCCGAAAATGAAATCGAAATTAAAAAAACTGAGTCTGATGTTTTGTGCGCCTTTGCATTGCGCATCGATTTGGTAATAACAAATTTTGAAAAAATTGGTACCTAACTGTCAAAATTATAGTTTTTGTTGAAATTAAGCCACTACCGGTATCGACAGGAAACTTTATCAGTAACAAAAAAGATAGGTTGCCAGGCAACAAAAATACGCCCACAGCAGCTAAATTGTCCGAGCGGCTGACAAGGGTTGTCGCATATTTATTCCTTTGTAGGTAATTGGGGGCCTTTACAAGACAGTTCCATACAGATCAGATTATAAATTTTGTCGTTTGAGGGTTTACAAGGTTCTACAAACTGAAACAAGGGTCTCAACTCTGGAAGTAATCTATAAAAATTGATGAAATTTGACAGGCTTTTTCGTTTTACTAATTTAAATAATGCATATAAATTTCATACAGATCACATGATCACTTTTGTCATTCAAACGTTCACAATCTCCATAACTCTAGAAATTATTGACGGAAATTGCTGAAATTCAATAGACCTGTTTCACAAATTTAAATGATGCATATAAATTTCATACATATGGGATGATAACTTTCATCAATCGAGCATTAACAAGGTATAACAAAGTGAAACAAGGGCAATAACTCTAGAAGTAATTATTGTAAATTGCTGAAATTCAATAGGCTTTTTCGTTTCATTAATTTAAATCATGCATATGAATTTCACAAAGATCGGGTGATAACTTTTGAAATGAAATGAAATGGGGTTTAACGTCCTACTGTTCTGCTCCTAACCTGGGCTAATGAAGAGGGGCATACGCTATACAGTGTGCTATGAGGGAAATTTTGCCAGGACAGCGGCACTACAGCTTTCTCTTATATTGAATTCCAACTGCCAAGGGATCTTTTACCCGCACGCCTATGTGTACACAGGACCTCAGTTTTCCATCCCACTCAAACGTCTAGTCAGCTGACCTTGTCAGTCCCGTCATCCTTCACTGACAAGGAGAAACCATGCCGGAAAATCCTGATGAACTTTCTCGGTCAACACCGGGATCGTGCCGCGACTTCCTGGCTAGCGAGCCAGCATCTTACTTACTTAGTCACCATGGCTCCCATTATAAAATGGTGATATGTCTATCATAGTCTATGCCTATACCATGTTGAAGATAGGCCTATACATTAAATGTTCTATTAATGGGAGTGATACAGATTTTATTAATAGTGTAGATTTGGTTAGTTTTGTGTTAGATTGTGAAACAAGTAAATTACTTGATTGTAATTGTAGTCTAAATAATTAAAGATGCATTTTGTAAGATTTCAAACATACTTCAAAAACAGATAATGCAAAATGAACATCTGAGCGAACATATATATTAGCCTGTAATAGTTTTTATAACACTTAAAGGAGCAAAGTCGCTAATATTTGGGACCTAGAAATTGACACAAATGGGTCGCAACGCATAAAATAATAAAATATGAATGTATATAAATTGATTTACATTCAAAAGTTTCTGTTTTTACTGTAATTTTCAATCAGTTAGGCTCGGCGAAATACGCCAGTATTCTCAATCAAATTTTAATCTCTAGCGTCTGGTTATTCTACGCCAATATTATTTATTGGGCTTGCTCTCCAGATAAGAATATAGCGTCACCATTTGACATGACCTGTGGAATATGCCTAGCCTCGTTTTTCGAGTCCCTCATTACAAATAGTGTACCAATTGTAAAATGTTTATTTTGTCTTAAATATTGGATATCAGAAGGCCATCTTTTCCCGGTAAGATCACAACATCAATGTTGATTTAAAAAAACAAATAAATCGTGTTTTCAATGTCGAAGATATTGGATGATATTGAATTAGAGACTTAGCTACTTTAAGGCCTAAAGAAAGATCTGCAATAGGCAGATTTAGCTCTTGCTTAATACATGTTTTGAAAAAAGATTCACGAAAAATGGTTTTTAGTTCACAACATGAATTTTGCATGAGATATCTAAATTAGAGTATATGCCATAGTAATTTTTACATATCCACATAAAAATAGTCGTCGCCCCTGTCCATCCAGAAACATAGGTTTATCTCCCCAAGACTGGGTTTCTTTTAATATTGGCATGTATAGGACCATAACTTCATGGATTATGGCCCCTGATTGTACGAAAAATCATGTTTTAGATTATTGTTGACACTGTAGAGGTCACAATTTTTATCTAAATTTGATGAAATTTGAAATGTATGTTTATAACCCAGAGATCTTGTTATTCGTGCATATTGGACCATAACTTCCCGGATTATGGCCCCTGATTGTACAGAAAATCACGTTCAAATATATCACCGTTGCACCCTAAGGTTGGTTGAGTTTGAATTTTGTGAATATCAGATCAAAACCGCCGGACAAACGGGGCAATCTTTGTATGCAGATAGTTTAAAAGTGCGTAATACCAAGGTTGTGCACCATCTAGAGGTCACAATTGTACGAAAATTTGCTTTTTTAGCTTGTTCTCTGTTCATCGCTTGGAAAATGTGGGCATGTCTTGCATGGCAATCGCTAGTTGATGAAATAATGAGTTGACTTTAAAATGCATATCTATTTTAACACTATTGACCATAATGATTATGACTTCAAACATCTGGGTCTTTTAAGAGTTGATCTGGGATTGACGTCATGATATCGCGTCACGACATCACGTCACAGAGCTTTGCACTAATACAGCCCGAAGCCAAAGGTCACATGATTTTGGGAATGGACCATAGGTGCTTTGTTATGAGGTTATGACGTCAAACATCTGGATATCTTAAGAGTTGATCTGTGATCGACATCATGACGTCGCATCATGACATCGCGTCATGATGTCACTAAGCGAGCATTGTCCCTAAATAAAAACGTGCAGCACAAAACCACATGATTTTGGGAATGGACTTTTGGTAATTTGTTACTTTCAGTGTACATGAAATAACTTACGAGCAAAAACATTTTGGCCACCGTTACCATGGCAACCAACATGGTTAGATTTTGATGGGCACAATAATTTTGCGTAATCAGAAATATATTATACTAAGTATAAGGAAAACTCCTTGTTGCTATTCTATTAGCTTTAAATCCAAAATAAAAGAAGCATGTTTGGAATAGACTGTTTTTCCCTGTTTGGCCATTTTTTTAAAATGTGACAAAACGTCTTGTATTTGATTTTATCCATTTAGAAAAAGTAATAATGTCCAAACAGAGTTGGAACGACGCCTTGGATGCTGTCTTTGGTTAATACTACCAGAAAATCATGAGTTTAGATATCTAAATTGAAGGTTGCTAAGGACTATTGAGTGAAATTTCTTCTGAAAATGTCCCAAGAGTTTGAAGTCCATTTTCTCATTTTGGCGTTTTTCCCATTTCGAAACATTCGCAAACTTCAAAATATCACAAAATTCTTATCCCTGGTCCGAATTTAAAAAAAGTTACATTTTTGGAAAGCTCAGACTGTAGAATATGCAAAAAAATGCTATCAACTCAATTCCATAAAAATGACCAAGAGCCTGGTTTTGGTGGAGCTGCTCACAGTTAATAACTGATTCAATTGTTTTTTTCAGACAACTAGTATCATTATGTATAGCATTCGTCGTAAAACTAATTCGGAGAGATTTTGATTTAACAGTTTTTACGTATTTTTGAAACAGGTTCCGAAGCGTTTGGGTTCTGTTATGCAATATCATTTTCGACGTTCCATAGTAAAAGTTGGGTGCTAAGACTCCTAACGATAAATTTTAAATGTTCCTATTATTAATTAGAACAGGTTTTGCTTTAGTTGACATTTTATTGCTTTAAATCTTCCTAGTGCAAAAACGGCAAATTTCACCTTTTGACCTCCAGAGTCACAAAGACTAAAGGTGAATTTAGCAAGTTTACATTTTTATTGAAAGTGGGATTACTTTCGATCATTTCCAGCTTCTTTTCATAATACAAGAATGACTGCGCATTCACTTTCAGTACAAATGAACTCATTTGACCTTTGACCCCGAATATCTCGAAAACACCCCAACGACGGACTAATTACCACTCAGCATCGTAATTCTACGCAAAATTTTACTCTAGAAAAGTTGGGTCTGGTTTTGTGCCCATTTGATGGACCCCCCTCCCCAGTCTATAGAGTATCCACATGATTTCTTAAAGAGGCAGTAATTATCGGAAATCATTGAAAATCAATCGGCTTCTTCGTCACATGACCTTAAACAATGTGTATTCTTCATCTCATGATGGCCGAATGGTTAGCATGTGCGTGCTGCATCATAACGTCTGTCATTGAGTCAACTGGCGTGGTTTCGAATCCCTGGTTGTACGTGGCAAGGAGTAGGGTCGCCTGTCCTCCGGTTTCCTTCCACTGCTAAAGACCCACCCCTACATTATTGAAATAGAATTGAACCATGTGTTAGTCCCGAAATGACCTAGTTTGTGTCGAGTGGATGTCAAACCCCATTTCTCTCTTTCTCTCTCTCTCATCTCATGACCTTAAGTCAATACATTTTTCAGCAGAAGAAGTCCGGCATTCGTTTTATACTCAGTTTCGACTTATATACAGAAGGTAAAAAGATAGGTTGCCAGGCAACAAAACATATGCCCACAGTAGCTAAATCGTCTGAGCAGTCGTCAAGGGTTGTCACATATTTATTCTTTTGTAAGTAATTAGGGGAATTTAATAGACAATTTCATACAGATGACATTATAATTTTCGTCGTTTGAGGGTTCACAAGGTTCTAAAGATAGGTTGCCAGGCAACAAAACATACACCCACAGCCTTTACAAGACAGTTCCATACAGATCAGATTATAAATTTTGTCGTTTACAAGGTTCTACAAACTGAAACAAGCGTCTCAACTCTGGAAGTAATCTACTGAAATTGTTGAAATTCAACAGGCTTTTTCGTTTTACTAATTCAAATAATGCATATAAATTTCATACAGATCGGATAAGTGAGACAAGGGCCATAACTCATGGCGTAATTAACGGAAATTGCTGAAATTCAATGGGCTTCTTCATTTCACTAATTTAAATGATGCATATCAATTTCAAACAGATCGGATGATAACTGTTGTTATTAGAGCGTTCACAAGGATCAATAAAGTGAAACAAGGGCCATAAATCTAGACGTAATAAACGGAAATTTCTGAAATTCAATAGGCTTCTTCGTTTCACTAATCTCAATAATGCACATACATTTCACAAAGATTGGGTGATAACTTTTGGCGTTGGAGCGTTCACAAGGTTCAATAAAGTGAAACAAGGGCCATAACTCTAGACGTAATAAACGGAAATTGCTGAAATTCAATAGGCTTTTTCGTCTCACTAATTTAAATAATGCATATAATTTTCAGAAAGATCGAATGATAACTTTTGACGTTAGAGTGTTCACAAGGATTAATAAAGTGAAACAAGGGCCATAACTCAAGATGTAATAAACGGAAATTGCTGAAATTCAATAGGCTTCTTCGTTTCACTAATTTAAATCATGCATATAAATTTCATAAAGATTGGGTGATAACTTTTGGCGTTAACAGCGTTCACAAGGTGCAATAAAGTGAAACAAGGGCCATAACTCTAGATGTAGTAAACAGAAATTGCTGAAATACAATAGGCTTCTTCGTTTCACTAATTTAAATAACGCATATAAATTTCACAAAGATCGAATGATAACTTTTGGAGTTAGAGCGTTCACAAGGTTCAATTAAGTGAAACAAGGGCCATAACTCTAGACGTAATAAACAGAAATTGTTGAAATTCAATAGGATTCTTCGTTTCACTAACTTAAATATTGCATATAAATTTCACAAAGATCGTATGTTAACTTTTGCCATTAGAGCGTTCACAAGGTTCAACAAAGTGAAACAAGGGCCATAACTCTAGACATAATAAACAGAAATTATTGAAATTAAATATGCTTCTTCATCTCACTAATGTAAACAACATATATCAATTTTAAAACAATTGGATGATAACTTTTGGCGTTAGAGCGTTCACAAGAAATTGTGGACGATGGACCAACGGACGGACGGGGGCGGCGGCAATATACGTCCACATTTCAATGTGGGCGTATAAAAACTAAAACAAGGGCCGTAACTCTGGAAATAATCTACAGAAATTTTTCGAAATTGACAGGCTTTTTCGTTTTACTAATTCAAATAATGCATATAAATTTCATACAGATCGGATGATAACTTTTGTCGTTCGAACGTTCACAAAGTTCAACAAAGTAAATCATGGGCCATAACGGAAATTTGCTGAAACTCAATAGGCTTGTTCGTTTTACTAATTTGAATGATACATATAAATTTCATACAGATCGGATAATAACTTACAAGGTACAACAAAGTACAACAAAGTGAAACAAGGGCCATAACTCACGGCGTAATTAACAGAAATTGCTGAAATTCAATAGGATTCTTCGCTTCACTAATATAAAGGATGCATATCAATTTCAAACAGATTGGATGATAACTGTGGTCATTAGAGCGTTCACAAGATTCAACAAAGTGGAACAAGGGCCATAACTCTAGATATAATTAACGGAAATTGCTGAAATTCAATAGGCTTCTTTGTTTTACTAATTAAAATGATGCATATAAATTTCATACAGATCGGTTGATAACTTTTGTCATTAGAGCGTTCACAAGATTCAACAAAGTGAAACAAGGGCCATAACTCTAGATGTAATTAACGGAAATTGCTGAAATTCAATAGGCTTCTTTGTTTTACTAATTTAAATGATGCATATAAATTTCATGCAGATCGGTTGATAACTCTTGTCGTTCACAAGGTGCAGCAAAGTGAAAGAAGGGCCATAACTCCAGAAGAAATTAACGGAAGTTATTGAAATTAAATAGGCTTCTTCATCTCACTAATGCAAACAATATATATCAATTTCAAAACAATCAGATGATAATTGTAGTCTGTAGAGTTTTCACAAGAAATTGTGGACGATGGACGGACAGACCGACCAACGGACGGGGGCGGAGGCGACAGCAATATACGACCACATTTCCATGTGGGCGTATAAAATGACAACAAACGAGTGACACCAACTGCTAAATAATTGCATTTGACTCGAGCATGCGCTGTCGTCTAAAACATTTAACTACTTTCATTATTCCAAAAACATAAACCCATTCAAAATAATATGATAATAAATCTGAGAATTGAGAATATGCCATCAAAATAGAATCTTTTCCTCGACATCAGATGTATGAGATTCGGCACGTTTACATCTCTTAATTTCACGTGTCTCGCGAGATTTCTACTTTCATTTCAGTTATTGTACTATAACCACCCTGTGTGTGTGTGAAATATCACAGACAAATTATGGGATACAATGTATATTGATTTGGGGTAGTGACTGATTTGGGGTGTTATATACTATTAGGATATGTGACATATACGGGTTGTCGGCGACTGACATCAAGGAGATTGAAATGTCCGACAATGGAGAAATCATGGGTTAATCATGTAGATTAAGTTTATAATCACTCTTATTGAATTAATATAATCCGACAAAGGAGAAGCAATGACTTCTGTTCAGGATTGGATTGATGAATTGTCCGACAAAGGATTAAGTCAGCCAATCAAGGCAGATTAAGTAGTTAATCAAGGTAGGTGTATGGACAGTATAACATGATAAATACGTTGATCACTTAATTACGTAATCAATCCAGCCTATTATCAACGATAATCAGGTTGAGTGATAGTTATACACTCAGTACACTATATTAATTTTGGAATTTTGAATATTATTCACCATGTCTTGATGTCTGATTGGGTATATTCCTGGTCGGACAATTTAGGACGTTTGGAAAATAGCGTTGGACATGTCTGGAATATACCGGCGAAATCCCATCACTGCCTTCAACACAGTGTATAAATACAATCGGATATTAACTTTGGCCTCTAAATTCTTCACAAGCAATTGTGGATGCCGGACCGCCAGATGGACGGGTGCAACGACAATATACGACCACATTTCAATGTGAGCATATAAAAAATTTAGTCTATATATCAATGTATTCAGTGTATCAATGCAATTCTTTTTTTGTTAAGTTTCATCTTTAACTGTTTTTTTAGGTTTTACAAAATGAGGCAATATCAAGACTAAATTACAGTCCAAACAAAAAATATGTTTACCTGCAGATAAATGTCCATAGGAGCCACTAGCCGCACTGGAACTACGGGAATTGTGAGTGGGAAATGGAGTCAGCTGTAATGACCCCTCGGAACTACGAGTCAAACTTTGTATATCAAGATAATCAGAGATTGGTGAATGAGATAAAGCTCGTTTCCGACTGTTTTTTGCTCCTCCTCCAATGCTCGGTCTGGGACTTGCATACCTTGAACCTAAGCCAAAACACACAAATAAAAACATATTCATTTTAATGCTACAAAAGTTTTTTATGATGTTCATAACATGTGAAAAAGTTTGGGCCAGCTGTTGATTGTTTTCAGTAATATCAATATAGAATTCTGAATCTTGTTTAATTACAACAATAATTTATGTAATGAAAACTATAATATGGCTAAGACTGGATTATATCCAAGTCAAACTAATACACATGTCCTGATATTCTACCCTAATGTACTAACTTAGCTCAGAAGCATACCTTGTTGGCAAATGCCTGGTAGCCAAAAGTTATTTCTTCAAACAATCACTTTGTGCGGGATTTGAAGGAACATTACCCTTATTCCTTTATAACATGGTTAATATGCCCACTTTGATGTTGTTATATTGATAAGAAAGGTTGATATTTGTATGAATTGTAATTCGTTCGGTTCAGATTTATAAACTATAAGGGACTTAGTTTCTAGAGAACTTGGCAACGTTATACTACCATTACCTGGTGTAGGGGATATATTAGATTTATAAACTATTAAGATACTTACTTTCTAGAGAACCTGGTAACGTTATACTACCACTACCTGGTGTAGGGGGTATATGATCAGATAATAAACTTCTAGATGGAGGAGGAGGAGGATAATCACTTATTAGAGATCCAGGTCCAGTCTGGGGTAAACCTAATATATAGACAATATAAACAATTCATTAATACAGGCTGTCAACAAACCTACTTATTCTTATCTTAAAAAGCACATAAAATGACCATATAAATGAAGCCAGTATGATTATATACATCAACACCAATTTCATTCAAATTCATTGATAAATAATTGAGACATCTTCATTCTTCACCTAAGTCGCAAATATAGACCTGCCTTAAAACCTATTTTGCCAGTTAGCTAAAACATTTTCCCAAACGCCAGTGACCAAATGCTTATTAGGAGTGTGAATTCCTCTACAGCTATATAACCGGTACACAAACTGTGTACTCGTTAATGTCTGACTGATTAATCGCCCTTCGTAATAATACTATTTAAGCCTTGTAACTTGTACTGTCCACACATGAAACAATGCTACATCAAGTTGCACTAATGCACATCGGTCAGAGGCGGATTCAAGGGGGGGGGGGGGCGCGAGGGGCGCGCGCCCCCCTAATTTTCGACAGTGCCCTTTTTTACAGCTGAAAGTGCCTTTTCGCAGACCCAAATATGTCCGTTCCCAACCCGTTGCAGGGATCCCAAATGACTCAAACCATCGATTCAAACACACCAGTCTGGTATAATTAATGCTTCCACTTTCAAACGAATTCTTGTTGTTTAGCTGACGGTGCCCTAATCCTATAGAGTGACTATAGACAGACATCTTGTGGAATCGGCAGCGTATACACTCATGTCCATCACCGACGCGCATAAGTGCAACTTGATGTAGCATTGTTTCATGTGTGGACAGTACAAAGTACAAGTTACAAGGCTTAAATAGTGAAGTGGCTAGGGAATAGATTCGTCTTTTTTCCCCATCATAATGCCTCGCTCGCCCTTGACAATTTTCGAGCCGCATGTTCAACTGGCTTTTTTGCTCGATTTTAAGGCCCTTTTTCAACGATTTCCGAACGTTTACTTAGACGAAAATATCAGCCAAATAGCTCTTGGAATGGCTACAGATGCAAGGAAATGACGGATAATTTTCTTGGGGCCCCCCCCAAAAAAATCCCCTCTCAGCGGCATGCCCCGTCTCCGCGGTCAGTGCCCTCATTTTGCTGTATAGTAGTATATGCCGCCGATTCCACAAGATGCTAACATTGATGTCTGTCTATAGTCACTCTATAGGATTAGGGCACCGTCAGCTAAACAACAAGAATTTGTTTGAAAATGGAAGCATTAATTTGACCAGACTGGTGTGTTTGAGTTGATGGTTTGAGTCATTTGGGATCCCAGCACATCAGTATAATAATTGCAACGAATATTCGATTATTTACAGAAAATTAAAATATTTACGCAGTTATCTCCCTTTACAATCGACAAATAGATATTAGATTGCTACTCAGATTAATCATCTTGTTGGGCTTTGCAGTTTGTTTCCAAGACAAAAAAGAGTTTTAAAAGAAGTTAACAAAGATTTAAAAATGCATTAAAATAAAATCAGTTTATAAAATAAACAGCCAAACATCCGAATAAAATAATATTTTAGAGGTTGATTTAAAAATGTTCATTTAACGGTCTCGTGGCCTACTCAAAAGTATTCTTCTACTATAATTATTTCTTCATCTTGGTGATTTTAGTATTATAACACGCTGTTTACTAGTGCACGCGTTCCTGTAAAAAAATCATTTGGGTATAATATGTCAGGAAAGCACACGAATTCATCTTTATATCTGTCTTTTAATGACTTATTATAACCCAAATAATAACCGAATACTACCAAATAATTATCAAATACTACACAATATTATAAAATACAAACCTAATATCGTCAATTAGCAGCACATCAGTATAATAATTGCAATGAATATTCGATAATTTACAGAAAATTAAAATATTTACGCAGTTATCTCCCGTTACAATCAACAAATAGATATTAGATTGCTACTTAGATTAATCATCAATTTATGGGTTGTAAAGGGAGTTAACTGGGTAAACATTTCAATTTTCTGCAAAATATCGAATATTCGTTGCAATAATTATACTAATATGCTGTTATTTGACAATATTAGGTTGTTATTTGATCATATTGGGTAGTATTTGATGAGTATTTGGTAGTATTAGGTTATTATAGGCTTGTTTGGGGTGGTATGGAACAGCCAGACATGGGTATCGCATTTGAAGTACATTTCCCGCGATATAACTCTCTATTTTTGAAAAAAATTAAATGATATATCTATTTTGCATCATTATGTTGTAATATTGGGTAGTATGTGGTGATATGAAGGTGGTATTGGGTAGTATTGGGTAAATCGTCCCACCCGTTTTTTTCTGCCACTTATCGCATCGTATTTAGGTACCCAAAAACATTATTGCCAAAATCAAATCTCTATCGGCCGTTTGAGCCTTGAGCCAGTCACATAACCACAATGCTTTGCACACAGTGTCTGTGCCAATCAGCAAATGAGTTGAGAAGACAGCATAGCAACAAGCGGAGTTTTTTAAACATTTTTTAGGAGTTTTAAAACTCGATTGTATTCCTTCAAATTAAATTCATCAGAAATACTTTGGTCATATTTGTAAACTAAAGATTCTCTGCTTTACAACGATGCCAAGTATTATGCAAGAGAATTGACCGGTCGTCCCGCTGCGAGTGCAGAGAAATAACTAATGTCGCTGAGAATTTTAAGAAAAAGGACAGATTTAAGAATATGGTACTCTTACAAAACGTTCAAATAAAGATGTTTTAAAATCTTTTATTGCTATTTTGATCTTTTTTGTCGATAGATAGTATATTTATAGACTTATTTTAGTGAAAATCTCAATTTTGATCGAAATCAATATTTTCACTTATTTTGTTTGTAGCTCATAATTAGATTTTGCACATACTGACTCATTTTTTCATAACAGGTCACATATTGTCAGTGTGAATATAAACTTTGATACAAAATTGGGTAATTTGCTTTAGGTAAAATCAATGGGAATAAAACATAATAATCGTCTGAAAATTCAATCATGTTTTCAAAATGAAATATACTTACCTGGTACACCGGCCGGACTGAACCTTCTGCTTGGATATGAATTGCCGTAGTAAATATTTCGATGTAAATGTTCCAACTGTATGCGTGAAGCAAGTTGCATAACAGGCTCTCCAGAACCAAATCCACTCCGCATACTCAGTAATGAGACATCTGACTGGGAAGGACTCGGAGGCAACCTATTTCATAAATTAAACAAAAGAAATAGCTTTTATAAACTAATAGGTTGCCAGGCAATGAAACATACGCCCACAGCAGCTAAATCAGCAGCTAAGTCGTCTGGTCAGTTATGAATGAAAACATTTACAACACACTAAAATCTGATTACAAGTAACAACCCATTAAGTAATTATCTGAAATCATTAGAATTTGTTTCAATTGTTGTCTCATGACCTTAAACACTTATCAATTTATATTAAAATTAAAGAATCCCCGCACAACAGAATTCACAAAAGACTTGTATAAGTTGAAGATTATTTAATGGATCAACGTTTCGGGTGCAATACCCTTTATCAAAATTGATTTATAGTAATCCTGTGACACCTTATATACAATAAATGTGGTGACGTCACAGGATCGGCAGATAACTTTTGATGTTAGAGCATTCAATACAGTGAAACAAGGGCCATAACTCTAGACATAATAAACAGAAATTGCTGAAATTTAATACGCTTCTTTGTTTCACTGATTCAAATAATGCATATAAATTTCAGAAAGATCGGATGATAACTTTTGGCATTAGCACGTTCACAAGGTTCAATAAAGTGAAATAAGGGCCATAACTCTAGACGTAACACACAGAAAATGCTGAAATTCAATAGGCTTCTTCGTTTCACTAATTTAAATAATGCATATAAATTTCAGAAACATAGGATGATAACTTTTGGGGTTAGAGCATTCACAAGGTTAAACAAAGTGAAACAAGGGCCATAACTCTAGAAGTAATAAACAGAAATTGCTGAAATTCAATAGGAATCTTCATTTTCCTAATTTGATTATTGCATAGAAATTTTACAAAGATCGGATGTTAACTTTTGGCATTAGAGCGTTCACAAGGTTCAACAAAGTGAAACAAGTGCCATAACTCTAGACATAATAAACAGAAATTATTGAAATTAAATAGGCTTCTTTGCTTCACTAATTTAAATAATGCATATAAATTTCAGAAAGTTAGGATGATAACTTTTCGGGTTTGAGCGTTCACAAGGTTAAACAAAGAGAAACAAGGGCCATAACTCTAGAAGTAATAAACGGAAATTGCTGAAATTCAATAGGCTTCTTCGCTTTACTAATTTAAATAATGCATATAAATTTCAAAAAGATAGGATGATAACTTTTGGGGTTAGAGCGTTCACAAGGTTAAACAAAGTAAAACAAGGGTGATAACTCTAGAAGTAATAAACGGAAATTGCTGAAATTGAATAGGCTTCTTCGTTTCCCTAATTCAAATATTGCATATAAATTTCACAAAGATCGGATGTTAACTTTTGGCATTAGTGTGTTCACAAGGTTCAACAAAGTGAAACAAGGGCCATAACTCTAGACGTTATAAACAGAAATTATTGAAATTAAATAGCCTTCTTCATCTCACTAATGTTAACAACATATATCAATTTTAACTTTTGGCGTTAGAGCGTTGACAAGAAATTGTGGACGATGGACGGACCAACCGACGGACGGACGGACGGGGGGCGACGGCAATATATACGTCCACATTTCTACACTGTGTATAATTTTAAAGTCAATCAGTTGTGGGCCGCTCCACCAAAACCAGGCGCTTGTCGCACGATGTCATTATGTGCTACAGGCACAAAAGCATTTTTAACAATGGATTTGGGTCAGAATGTCGATTTTGAGATTAAGGTTGAAACATCAAAAAATACAAAAGAACTTTGTGATTTGAGAAGGATTTTGCCGATCAGAAAACTGGAAATGTTGTTTTGGGGGAATTTTATGAGCCTACCTGATTAAAGATAGGTTGCCAGGCAACTAAACATACGCCCACAGCAGCTAAATCGTCCGGGCAGTCAACAAGTGTTGTCGCATATTTTTACTTTTTTCGGTAATGAAACATTTATAATACACTAAAATATGATTAAGAGTAACAACTCATGAAGTAATTATCAGAAAACCATTAGAATTTATTTGGTTTTTATAAAGTTCTGCCCCATGCTAACATTTAGTACACGAAACTATTAATATCATGGATTTAGCTGTTCAAGTCATAAAAATTCATTGAAAATCAATATACTTGTTCGTCTCAAGATCTTAAACTCTGTGTATCAATCTGAAGTCAATCGGATGGTAACTTTAGCCTCTAGAGCGTCCACAAGTTTTTCAAAGTGATCAAGGACCATAACTTTGGCAGTAATTATCAGAAATCGTTGAAAATCAATAGGATACTTCGACTTATGACCACAAACACTGTAGGCTATAAATTTAAAGTCAATTGGATATTAACCTTAGCCTTTAGAGCACCCTCAAGATATTTTGAAGTGATCAAGGGCCATAACTCTGGCAGTAATTATCGAAAATCACTGAAAATGAATAGAATTTTTCGTCTCATGACCTTAAACACTGTGTATAAATTTAAAGTCAATGGGATATTAACTTTAGCCTATAGAGCGTCCACAAGATTTTTCAAAGTGATCAAGGGCCAAAACTCTGAGAGTAATTATTGGAAATCGCTGAAAATCAATAGCCTTCTTTGTCTCATGACCTTAAACACTGTGTATAAATGTAAAGTCAATCGGATATTAACTTTAGCCTCTAGAGCGTCCATAATATTTTTCAAAGCGATCAAGGGCCAAAACTCTGGCAGTAATTATCGGAAATCGTTGAAAATCAATAGGCTTCTTCGTTTGATGACCTTAAATACTGTGTATATATATAAAGTCAATCGGATATTAACTTTAGCCTCTAGAGCGTCCACAAAATTTTTTTAAGTGATCAAGGGCCATAACTCTGGCAGTAATTATCGGAAATTGTTGAAAATCAATAGTCGTCTTCATCTCTTGACCTTAAAAAATGTGTATAAATTTAAAGTCAATCGGATATTAATTCTGGAGTCTATAGCGTCCACAAGCAATTGTGGATGCAGGACCGCTAGACGGGGTTGACAGCAATTTTATACGACCATATTCCAATGTAGGCAAGCAAGGAGTTTAGAGTTTAGAATACTAGCTGTTTTTAGGACTGCACAATAATTTCAATAAATCAATATATCGCAACATGTAAATTTTATTGACAACAATTTTTTTGATAGTTAAAAATACCCCAAAAATCCAATATATTGTTTGACCCTAGATTATCGCCATTTATTCAATAATATTCTCTGATTTTATTGAAACATCAAATCAGACATACTCAAGAATTCAATACAGTTTTATTAATGCATAAGTTTTGTTTTTAACTAGGGTTGGACAATAATTTCCATTAATAAATATATTACAATATGTACATTTTATTGACAATATCTCTCATAGAAATCTTTTGTAGGGTTTCATTGCCTGGTTTTGAGTCTCCTTGCTAGAATCACTATAATATTGCAATAATGACAATATATTGTGGTTTTTATATCGCTTTAGCAATAATGAAAATTTAAAATATCGTCCAGGCCTAGCAGTTTTTAACAGCTTTCTGGAATGGATTGTACTGTCCATTGAAATTCTAATAAATTGAGCATTTTAAATATGAATTTGTATCAATTCTGTGAATTGAATACAATCTTCAAAAGTCATAGATATATATTTTGCTCCTGAGATAAGAGCATACTAATTTGTTATCTTACCCTGGTAATGGATGATGAAAACTAGATGATGTTGGTGGCCAATTATATCGACCTTCTAATGTCTGAGGATTAAGAGGTAATGGAGCATTTATTGAATGATATGGCACTTGATGTAATGGATATGGAAGACCTGAAATATATTTAAACATTTATATTGATTATTATATTTGATATACATGTATACAACAGTCTCTTATTCAGACAATAAAGTTGTGACTGGTATCATACACAAGGCACTGTATCCGTACCATTCCAGAACACATATTACCACTCTTCATTTACTTGTGAAGTTTATGTAACTAACAATTTGTACTTTTGTATTAAAACAATCCACAAAATTCTTTGGCATTTTTTTACAGCTAGTAGTAGAAAGAAACACAGTACTCTCCATTTTACAAAAACTTGTAATAATTTCTTCAGAACATCTATTTCAACAATTCATCAAGTATTCATTCTAATTTTATAATAATTTGACAAACCTTTTAATATCAATTAATTTTTTTATTCAATAACAATGATGAAGAAAGCAAATTGATAAAAATGTAACATACCATAAGGTGAATCAATGAGACTGTTTCGTGGATCAAGAATACCAGGTGGAAGACCAAAATAAGAGTAACGGGGGTCAGGTGGTAATGGTGGAGGTATAGGTGTGGGTCCGACCCCCCTATCTACAGTTTCTACGTTCGTTCGAGTAAGACTACTTTTGCGACTCAATTCACCTGGAGGTTCTTCGTCTACTCGTGTGATGTGACTACTGGGGGGTCGGCTAACCGTAATCCGACGTAATTTCTGAGCTGCGTCTGTAATGAAAAACATAAAGATATAAATATGTGCATGTAAACCTCTTTGACTTGCGTAAATAATAAAGATTGGTTGCCAGGCAAGTCATCCGGACAGTCAAAAGAGTTGTTGCATATTTGTTCTTTTATAGCTAATGGGAGCATTTACAAGACACAAATATGAGGGCCCAAAAGATTTTTAAAAGTGATCAAGGTACTAACTCTGAAATTAATTAACGGTATCAGCTTTTTTACCTCATGAACATAAACAATGTGTATAAATTCCAAGTCAATCGGTGCAGTGTGTCCTCAAGATTTTTCAAACTGATCATAGATGATAACTCTAACAGTAATCAGTGAAAGTCAGTGGTCATCTTCGTCTCATGTCACTGGAATGATAACTTAAGCCTCTAGAACATCCAAAATGTCCATAAATCTGGTGGTAATTTTCCAAAATTGTGTAAACTCAACAGTTGTTTTCATCTCATGAACTTGAATACATCTTAGTCACTAGAATGACCACAAGTAATTTTAGACATATGAATGAACTGATAAATAAACAGACGGACATGGGGAACAGCAATATCAACAGTTTTTCAAAGTGGGCGTATAAAAATGAAACTTAAATTGCTAAACAAACTGACTTCCGTTTAATCATTCAACATTATATTTTGACCGAAATCAAAGACGTTTAGCAGTCTTTAAGTTTAAGAACTATGACTTTGGGTAAATAAATATTTGTGATGTAATGTTGTCTAGTGCATAAAGTGTGTTTCATGTACATATTAATATCTGTTTTTAACTTTGTCTTCAAAATTTATTTCAATTATAGTCAAACTTTTTCAAAATAATTATAGTCACATCCTAAAATAAACCTTTTAAAAATCTAGATTGGTTGATCGAGTGAAATCTGTAATAATGCTGTTAAAATTTGGACACACTGTTGTTGAGATTTGGCACCTTGTTTTTTATGATACTATTATTATGTTTAGCCTGGGTCTTGTGATCTTTTTGGTATTATAACTGTCATATTCTCACCATCATCACCATCAGTACTAGTTGTACTATCTGGAGTATCAGGTAATACATCTACTCCCATATCTTCCTTCTTATATCAAATATCTATTAACAATTGATTGAGGACTCATACATCAACTTCCATTTGTGTTTTTGTCATTTTCAACATATCATTAAGAACTTGATCCAAATCTCAACTTTATCTTGCCTGTCTGCATGTATGTGCAAACTGTAGAGAAATGGTTAATCAGGGATTGACCAGTATATGAAGAACAGTAGCAGTTCGGTCATTTCATGGATGATCAAATATCACCAAAAGGCTTTTACTATCTGAAGGTGACCAATTGTAATAAACTTTTGTTATCCTGTGTCAGACTCTTTACAAGCTTTCCTGCTCAATAAAAACTGACCTTATTGGTGGTGTGGAGGTGATGTTTTATTTAACAGAACTGTGGTAGATAGAGAGAGGATGTTTTTCTGTCAAAAGCCAAACAGGTCGAGTAGCAAATAAGCAGGAGTGTAGGTGTGAGAATATATGAGGGGATGTGATGTACCAGAAGTGAAGTCAATGTACAGATGTGATTAAATATCAAATAATTACATTTACAGCATACAATTTCTTAACCTCTTTTATTATATTTGAATGATTTCCATCTGGTAAAATAAAATATGTTGGATATTAAAATAGGTTCAATCTGATTCTGTATGTAGGTTACCAGTACATGTCTGAATTCTTACTCACTGTATACAGTATTTATTCAATCATATCCATTGTTGTTGAACATATGTTCTCATATACCTTATTTTGTTCAAAGCCACTTTAATTTTTATCATTAGAATACAAAATAAGTACTTTAATACCTAGAATTTTGGGGGGTTAGCATGTCAATAGGGTCACAGACAGCTAAATTAGATTTGGGGAAGTGAGGGGTGGAGTAGGGATGGGAATTTGGAATGGGATATTGTCTGCATAGTAGCAAACCATAAGGCACCTGGGCGTCTTAGTGGGGTTTTAAGGAGTAAAGCACAAATAAAGTAATTTCCATTGCAAATTATTGAGGGTCACAAGCTCCCACTTCCCCCTTAACTGCATTAAACCATTACATTTTTTATAAAAAAAAATATATACCATGCAGTTCATAGTGTCTTTTAAACATAGGTTTTATTTCTAAATAGCAAGAAAGAGAAAGTCATATTTTAGAATCCATGTAGAACTGTAAAATAACATAAAATATCAAACTGATAAAAATGAGATTAACTATAGTATAGACTAAAAGTCAACAAAAATATCTTACAAACTTTAATAGTACCAAGTGAATTTTACTTTTTACTGGGTCATAATATAAACCTAACCGAGTATAAGCTGTAAAGATCCACCTATTGTTACATACAATGTAAAACTATTTTTCAATGAATGTTTGATAATAACATTATCTCTTATGACCATTCTAAATCATATTATCAAATTCCTTCATCTCTTTCAAACATTTGTCCCCTTATGAGATATGTTGAATTAGTGTTATATTTTACGGTTTAACCTGAATGGATTAGTCAGTGGTGTAGAACGAGAATGATGAGACAAGGTTTAGTGTGATCAGGTATCTGATTGTTGTCTGTCAGTTATTACACCTTTTATCAGATACATGCCTTTATAAACATAACAATATTACAAACAAACAAAAATCTTCTTCTTTACATCTTATATCTCTAACACCTGTTTTATAGATTCCTTAATTAATCCCTCATAAGATATCATAACTTAACACAGACTTCAAAATTACAACATAAGGTATTGCTTTTCATTTTAGGTATCAGAGATGCAGTCAACTTATCGGTCTATATTCATTAATATCTTAAACCAGCGGCTGCCAGGCAGGATACGCCCACATTTTGAAAGAGATGGATAGAGAACAAGCTAAATACTTTTTTGGTAATGAAACATTTATAATACATTAAAATCTGATTAAGAGTAACAACTCATTAAGTAATTATCAGAAAACCATTAGAATTTGTTTGGTTTTTATAAAGTTCTGCCCCATGCTAATGTTTAGTATACGAAACATTTAACATCATGGATTTAGCTGTTCAAGTCATAAAAATTCATTGAAAATCAATATATTTGTTCGTCTCAAGATCTTAAACACTGTGTATCATACTGAAATCAACCGGATGATAACTTTAGCCTCTAGAGCGTCACAAAATTTTTCAAAGTGATCAAGGGTCATAACTCTGGCAGTAATTATCGAAAATCACTGAAAATGAATAGCTTTCTCTGTCTCATGACCTTAAACACTGTGTATAAATGTAAAGTCAATCGGATATTAACTTTGGCCTCTAGAGCATCCACAAGATTTTTCAAAGTGATCAAGAGCCATAACTCTGGCAGTAATTATCGGAAATCGCTAAAAATCAATAGGCTGCTTTGTCTCATGACCTTAAACACTGTATAAATTTAAAGTCAATCAAATATTAACTTTAGCCTCTAGAGCGTCTACAAGATTTTTCAAAGTAATCAAGGGCCATAACTCTAGCAGTAATTATCGGAAATCGCTGAAAATCAATAGGCTTCTTTGTCTCATAACCTTAAACACTGTGTATAAATTTAAAGTCAATCGGATATTAACTTTGACCTCTTGATTTTTTTAAGTTATCAAGGGCCATAACTCTGGCAGTAATTATCGGAAATCGCTGAATTTCAATAGAGTTGACCTTAAACACGGTGTATAAATTTAAATTCAATCGGATATTAACTTTAGCCTCTAGAGCGTCCACAAGATTTTTCAAAGTAATCAAGGGCCATAACTCTAGCAGTAATTATCGGAAATCGCTGAAAATCAATAGGCTTCTTTGTCTCATAACCTTAAACACTGTGTATAAATTTAAAGTCAATCAGATATTAACTTTGACCTCTTGATTTTTTGAAGTTATCAAGGGCCATAACTCTGGCAGTAATTATCGGAAATCACTGAATTTCAATAGGCTTCTTCGTCTCATGACCTTAAACACCGTGTATAAATTTAAATTCAATCGGATATTTACTTTAGCCTCTAGAGCGTCCACAAGCAATTGTGGACGCTGGACAGACGGACGGACAGGGGCGACGACAATATACGACCACATTTCAATGTTGGCGTATAAAAAGGCGATTTTTCGTACAATCAGGGGCCATAATTCAGGAAGTTACGATCTGATATGTGCAAATATCGAAAAGAACCAATATCTTCGGGTTATAAACATGCATTTCAAGTTTCATTAAAATTGGATTAAAATTGTGACCTCTACAGGGTCCACAAACTTGATATACCATATTTTTACACTATTCGCCATTTTGTCCGGCAGTTTTGGTCACATTTTCACGAAATTCAAACTCAACCTTCATTACGGTGTAACAGGGATATATTAATACGTTTTTTTAAATCGGATAAAAATTGTGACCTCTGGAGGGACCACAAGCCAAAAACTTGATTTTTCGTACAATCAGGGGCCATAATTCAGGAAGTTACGATCCGATATGCGCAAATATCGAAAGGAACCAAGATCTTTGGGTTATAAACATGCATTTCAAGTTTCATCAAAATCGGATCAAAATTGTGACCTCTAGTGTGTCCACAAGCTAAAAACGTGATTTTTCGTACAATCAGGGGCTATAATCCATGAAGTTACGGTCAGATACATACCAATATTGAAAGGAACCGAGATCTTAGGGAGTTAAACCTGTATTTCAAGTTTCGTTGAAATCGGATAAAAATTGTGACCTGTAGAGTGTCCACAAACAATTAAATTGTGGACGGACGGACAGACAAACAGGGGCGACGGCATAATACGTCGACATGAAATTGTGGGCGTATAAAAACTTTTTAAAACTTATTCTGCGACAGCTTTGTGTACTAAACGTTAAAAAACCCCATAAATTTGTGTTTATAATATACTAATAAACAGCAAATTTGATCAGATTTTTGGCCAAAGGACGACACGTGAACACAATACAGCAGTAAACTAGTGCCAAATCTGTAAGCTTACTATAGAGCCACTGAGCGTGTTGAACCAACAATGTCACTTCCGGTTTAATAAAAATTAATTTCTCGCTTACAAAAACTTTTTTTGTTTGTGTTACAGAGAGGATTATTTATCAATATATATTTAAGATTTATGGAAACCTTGTTGAAAATCGTTGGTCTTCCGCTTCAATACATTTAACTAACCAAATTATTAATCCAGGATATTTTCACATACTGAAGGTTGGATGAAAGGGTGACTGCAATATACAACCATATTGAAGTGGTCGTATTGAAATATTCTCATGAATGCATTTAACTAAGAATTATCTGTACCACAGTACAGAGAGATAATAAAGTTATTGACAGTCATTAGCCCAGTATAGGAGCAGAACAGTAGGACGTTAAACCCCATTTCATTTCATTTCAGAAATTCACTTTATTAACAATGTATTAAAGTTACATGTTAGTGTATTAAAACAATACCTCAAGTATTCATCTTTGTCATGTCTTCTATTATTCTTACATTCCTGTAGTACAACTAACCCAATAATTTAACTGGGGGGGTTATTCTTAAAGATTATAGGTTATTTACTGAATCAAGGTATAAAAAAAGCTGGGAGTGGTTTTGCACTAGATCTATCATAATAATAACACACTTTTTATGGAATAACAATTACTATGGTTTATTAGTAATTACACTGTGATGTTTCAACAAGATTTCACACAAGTCGTTATCACGCATATGTAATATTCTAGTGTCTGATGTAATTTTGCTTTTCTTGTCCATATTAGATCAAACCATAGTAATTTTAGAACTTTATGATGGACTGGTCATACTATAGATTTGTATAGTGAGATGCATAACTATGCATCTTTTCTTTGGGTTTTCCTTTTTTCCAGTGTTAAAGAGACCTATATACAAGCAAGTTTATGAACAAATATGCCATATGTCAGTCCCGAAATGACCTAATTGTATTAAGTGATGGTGAACTATCAATTCTCTCTGAGATTCTGAACAATCATCCTCTGTTACTTTCTTATTAATTCAGCCTCCTTATTTTCTTCATCATCAAAATATTTAATCCCCTTGCCTGTGTACACGTATCTGTTTGTACTGATTTTGTACGATATATTATAATCTTCAAAAAAGTAGACACAGTCATGTCATCTGTTATTAATATTAATGTACTGTCTATTTTGCTCTCATTTTATAATCATTATTCACAGAATACTTTTATGTTTTATTTTCAGTATTCTACATCAAATATTGATATGTACCGGTAAATAATTTGTTTATAGACAGGTGTTTTTATTATTATAATAATCTTCTAGTCATTGCTCTTTTTCTTAATATCATGTTAAGAGTTTCATTATAGTCGTACATTTGTTTCATCACACCTTATGCATTCTAACAACTAAGCTAGAGAAATAAACGTGAGAAGAAAAAACTTGAGCCAGGTGGAATATTTGCGCTACTCATCAAATTGTGATGTAATGAATGGTCTGCCATCTTTCTAAGGTACATTATATCAGTTTATTTCAACAAATCATATTAATAGGAGCAAATCTTCAAATGTATACATGAAAGGTTCTTAAAAGCGGCTCGATGTTTTTTAATGAAGTGTAAAGCAGTAATCAGCATGTACTTGGGTAAGTATGTTCAGAAATCGTACACCTCTTGACAAGCCCGCCATACATTTGCTTCTGACAGATAACAACTGAACAAACATACTTGAACCCCAATGACTCATTCAAAGGGTGCAAAATTATTTCTAGACTTGAATTTGAAGTTGCAAACTTGCAGTATGAGAATTATGATATCGTAATTGTTGATGATAGCCAGATGGAGTTTCCGATATTGTCGAAGCTAGGTTTTTAAAGTAATTTAAGGTTATAATATTACCCACATGAGACCATATTGTTTCCCCTTGATCTATGTACAAAATACAAAATTGCGTTAAATATTATGTTACTTTCAATCACCCCTGTCTCCTGTGCTGTCAGATACAGGTATAAAGCTCCACCTACATATAGAGTTTATGGTGCTTGCTTGCAGAAACTGAACAGACGAAAGCCATCAAAACAAATTTTAACATTTAATGCAGGTACAAATAATCTCATGTTCTTATTTTCAAACAATTCAGAACCTTGAAAAAATAAGGCTTCATGTTTTTTGTCCATACCAGAGCCAGATGTTGGCATTTTAAACAATAAAGTCCCACCCTTTTACAAAGTAAACTGTGCAAAATTCTTTACTTTCAACCTTTAGCAGTTTAGTTGTATTTTGATCAGTGGTTAAATTTAATTTGATTTCTAAGAGAATATGTCAACCTGTAAGAGAACGGAATAGAATTGGTGGCCAAATTAACATTTGCAAAAGTCTATTCTTGATAAATGAGGTTACAGGAAGGCAAAATGAGAAAAAAATTAGGCAAATGTGCATTTTTTGTACATCATAAAATGTTGAGGATACGATTGCTGTAATACAGCTATCACTGTGGGCTATTTGAGGCAGACCCGACAGTTGCTGTATATTAAGAAACTTTCAAGGCATAATATTCCAGACTAAATCCTTATACGGCATTTAGAAATTGAATATATAGCATTAAAACACAATTTATATGGAAAACAATCACCGAGTTTATTTCACACTACGTTTCAACAAGTTCCTCTTGTCGTTCTCGTTATTTACTTGAGAATGACAAGAGGAACTTGTTGAAACGTAGTGTGAAATAAACTCAGTGATTGTTTTCCATATAAATTGTGTTTTATGTAATATTCCAGATTAAAATGCAAATAAAGACATAAAATCTTGCCTTCTCAATTGACATGTATTTTTCGTATTTTAGCAATATTTCTTAAAGATACATTATGTATTTAGATAAAGAGCTGGCCGTTCTTGCTATATTAATTCAAAAATAGATAATGCAAACAATGTTTAAATCATTCTTAGATCCAACAAGCCAACAGTAGGCTGATGTCTCCCGCCGAAATCCCGAAAAATTAGATGACACATATTAATTGGACCTTTATCTTTTTCAAAAATATCGAGCAATTAAACTGATTATCAACTATACACTAAGTTTCATTACTCTCTATCAAATAGAATCAACCTAACGAACATCAATATCAAGTTTAAACATTCTACCTCAGTTAAAAGCAGAGTTGTATGTTCCAAAGTCTTGACCAATCAAATTGCTTATCAATCTGCTTACCCTCAGGATAAAAATGTTCATTATCGAACTTAGTCAAGGTATTGATGTGATGAAACTATACACCAAGTTTCATCACTCTCGCTTAATTAGAATTGATGTTACCGTGTCCCAAAGCATCAACCAATCAAATTGCTTATCTCTGCTTACTCTAAGCAGAAAATGCTCATCTTCAAACTCCATCAAGGCATCGACCTAATAAACAGCTACACCAAGTTTGAACATTCTAGCTCAATTAGGAGGAGAGTTATTGTGTCCCAAAAAGTGTGACAGACAGACGAACCCATTTTAATAGTCCCCTGCTTTCTTCGAAAGGCGGGGGACAATAAGAATGTATTCAGTTTAATGTTCATTTAAACGTTTAAATGTAACCAAGCCAACAGTGAGGCAGATGTCCACAGCTTCAATCACAAAATAAATTGATGACACTCATTAATTACTTCCACATTTATCATTTTATAAAGCATTTAGGAATCAAATTGTTTATCACTCTGCTTAACCTAAGCAAAGAATCCTCAGTCAATGTATAGATTTATTGACACTATACGCCAAGTTTCATCACTTCCCCTCAGAAGTAATGTTATTGTATTCAAAAGTCTCGGCCAATCAAATCCCTTATCTCTGCTTAGTTTGAGCAGATAATGCAATTTATCTAACTCAGTCCTGAGTTGTGATCCAAAGTTTTCACCAAAACCCAAAGTGACCAATGAAATTGCTTATCTCAGGTCTCTGCTTTGCCTAAGCAGAAAATGTTCATCATCAAACTCAGTCAAAATACTGACCTAATGGTCATTCTAGTTCAATTAGATTAGAAGTGAAGTTATTGTATCTTACAAGTTTAAATTTACAGCCATCAAAAATACAACAATTAGATGGTTTGAACGTGATCTACAACTGTGTTTCATCTGCATATATCCATGGACATAAAAATCAAAGTTATGTTGCCAGGCAACAAACATACGCCCACAGCAGCTAAATCGTCCGAGCGGTCAACAATGGTTGACATATATTTATTCTTTTGTAGGTAATTAGGGGCATTTAATAGACAATTTCATACAGATGACATTATAATTTTCGTCGTTTGAGGGTTCATAACGTTCTAAAAACTAAAACAAGGGCCGTAACTCTGGAAGTAATCTACAGAAATTGTTAAAATTCGACAGGCTTTTTCGTTGTATTAATTCGAATAATGCATATAATGCATATTTCATACAGATCGGATGATAACTTTTGTCGTTTGAACATTCACAAGGTTCAACAAAGTAAAACAAGGGCCATAACTCTAGAAGTAATTGACGGAAATTGCTGACATTCAATAGGCTTCTTCATTTCACTAATTTAAATGATGCATATGAATTCCATACAGATTGGGTGATAACTTTTGTCGTTCAAGCGTTCACAGGATTCAACAAAGTAAAACAAGGGCCATAACTCTAGATGTAATTAACGTTAATTTGTTGAAACTCAATAGGCTTGTTTGTTTTACTAATTTAAACGATACTTATAAATTTCATACAGATCGGATAATAACTTTTGCCGTTAGAGCATTCACAAGGTACAACAAAGTGAAACAAGGGCCATAACTCACGGCGTAATTAACGGAAATTGCTGAAATTCAATAGGCATCTGCGTTGCACTAATTTAAATGATGCATATCAATTTCAAACAGATTGGATGATAACTGTTGTCATTAGAGAGTTTACAAGATTCAACAAAGTGAAACAAGGGCCATAACTCTAGAAGTAATTAACGGAAATTGCTGAAATTCCATAGGCTTCTTTGTTTTACTAATTTAAATGATGCATATAAATTTCATACAGATCAGATAATAACTGTTGTCATTAGAGCGTTGTCATTACAAGATTCAACAAAGTTAAACAAGGGCCATAACTCTAGATGTAATTGACGGAAATTGCTGAAATTCAATAGGCTTCTTTGTTTTACTAATTTAAATGATGCATATCAATTTCAAACAGATCGGATGATAGCTGTTGTCATTAGAGCGTTCACAAGATTCAACAAAGTGAAAATGCTGAAATACAATAGGCTTATTTGTTTTACTAATTCAAATGATGCATATAAACTTCATACAGATCAGTTGATAACTTTTGTCGTTGGAGCGTTCACAAGGTGCAACAAAGTGAAACAAGGGCCATAACTCCAGAAGTAATTAACAGAAGTTAATGAAATTAAATAGGCTTCTTCGTCTCACTAATGCAAACAACATATATCAATTTCAAAACAATCAGATGATAAATGTAGTCTGTAGAGTGTTCACAAGAAATTTTGTGGAAGACGGACTGACAGGCGGACGGACGGGGGCTACGGCAATATACCACCACATTTCCATGTGGACGTAGAAAAATGCATCAAACCTACATTTTTTGTTTAAACTGCCTAGAACACTTTCCAGTCCATATTTAAAGAAAGAAAAGGTTCATTGGTGGCGTGGCATATGGAGGTCTTCAAACCTAGGTATGCCATTGAGTTTGTGACCAACATGCATCTTACATACATGATTATAATAGCTGCGCTACAGGAGTTTAGCACTGTATATATTTGGAATCAACCAGGAAATGCTTACTAAGATTGCTAAATATTAGTAGTCAAAATACCCCCTAGAAACTAAACTTTGGAATCAACCAGGAAATACTTACTAAGATTGCTAAATATTAGTAGTCGAAATACCCCCTAGAAACTAAACTTGACAGAATGTCACTAAGTACAGATATCTACATGTGGTCTTCATTAACTAGAAACTCTCTAATAGTGATTTCAATTTAAAGTAGCTAAGTCTCTAACTCAATATCATCCAAAATCTTCGACATTAAAAACACGATTTATTTGTCGGTTTAAATCAACATTGATGTTGTGATCTTACCGGGAAAAGATGGCCTTCTGATATCCAATATTTAAGACAAATAAACATTTTACAATTAATACTTTTTAGCGCTATTTGTAATAAGGGACTCGCAAAATGAGGCTAGGCATATTCCACAAGTCATGTCAAACGGTGACACTATATTCTTATCTGGAGAGCATGCCCAATAAATACTATCGGCGTAGGCTGGAATAACCAGTCGCTAGAGATTGAAATTCGATTGGGTATACTGGTGTATTTCGCCGAACCTAACTGATTAGAAATTACAGTAAAAACAGAAACGATTGAATGTAAATCAATTTATATACATTCATATTTCATTATTGTATGCGTTGCAACCCATTTGTGTCAATTTCTAGGTCCCAAATATTAGCTACTTAGCTCCTATAAATGGATGAATGGGCTATTCAACTCTATATAGGCATGTTATCTTGTAAATAATATAAAATAGTTTCAATTTAATCATTTCGATGCAGCAAAGAGGTGAAGTAGCCCAGGTGTTATCTTACAAATATGTTTTATGATATCAAAATCCCAAAAGTATCTTTCTGTTTTCAAAATGCAGCTATGTGGGGTTAAAGTCCACTCAATATAACTGGGTCACTTTGGGACTAACTTTAAACTTATTTATGTTTTTATTTCACATAAAAAAACTCTTGCGTCAGTTTCATCATTCAGTTCTTCCTTATCTCAAATGCATATTACTCTTAAAATATAATATTGCCAGACTTTTAAATATACGCCTTTTACTTAAAATCTACACAACAAAATATATTGTTCATTTTGCAGCTTAAGTGGTATAAATGTGCAATCACATGACAACTGTTATAAATTGAACTTGAAAGATTTCTATACATAATAATTTAAAACAAAATTTCATCCTGATTTGATTAAATATTCACATCAGAATGTAACCTATTTGTAGCATGTTCTTACTTAATTAAACAAATTCTTAAAGATTTTTTGCCAAATTTAAGACAGGGCATTTAGAACATCTCTACTGTTTCCAAATTTCTTTTTTATAATAATATAAACTCTATACAGTTTCAGCAGCAGTGGACCAGAATAAATTAACATGGCTTAGATATACCTGAGGCACCCTATAGCCCATTCTGACGCCTAAGTTGAACTGGTTTAAAAACCCCGGGAATCGTTAACCCAGTTTTACTTTGTTGTCTGAACGCAAATGTGGGGCAAATAAACTAGTTTAAAAAAACCAGCTCGCGACCTGTCTTCGAGAAGGCCGGTTCATCTTGGCCGTCTGAACAGGTTGGCTTAAAAACTTCGGCTCCAGCTCGCTTTGAGCATGCGCAGTACGCAGTAAGTTGCATTCCTGGGAAAACATCAGGGTCAGACAGTGCCAGTGTTATCGAAAGCGTGCGAGAACCGAATAAAGAATATGAAGCTACCCATGCGTAGTTAACTTTCTACATGTAGCCAATGATTACTACATCCATTTTACGGCAAGTTCACACCAATCTGATTAAAATTAATTCAGCTATTAACGTTTAAGTATCTGACAGCCAAAAACGGTTTTCAAATTTTCATTAACGACCTTAATCCGGTTGATTGGCTAGTGATGTCACAGGCACTGCATATAGTATATACATTATCTATACAATATGTCACTGCCTGTATAATATATCACTGTATAAACACACCACCAGTTGACAAGTGTGTATTTGTCGGCCCAATTAACATTGGACTGGCGTAATCATTAACTCGTAATTATGTAAGCTACATTTCACTATATAAGTCAAAGCATTTTCTTAAGCCGACCTTTGTCTGCGATATCACTTTGGTGGAAGCGGACATAAAATACAACTAACTAACAACAACTTAAGCCGACCTTTCTCGTCTTGAATTGTAATAGATTAGTTATTTGTGACTAGAATATTTCGAAGTGTATTTTAAGATGCTGCATTACAAAACAAATTATTCCGTAGTCAGTTGTTTTATTTAATTAGGGGATTAACGAATCAGTCATGCGTTAATGAATACACACACCGGCTGTATATAGGTAATTAAGGAATAAACATTCCGAATATGCATGCGGTCACTGTGACGTCACTGGCGTCGGAGGGGATTAAGAGTGTTTTCGATAATTGGCCAAGTCGTTTTTACGGGAGGTTTATTTTTGCGACTTTGAGTGAAGATAGCTGAATTAATTTCAAACAGATTGGTGTGAACTTGCCCTAAAGTGGATATAATAACCTTGGCTATACGTATCTCAAAATTTTCCGATCCATCTTATGTGCACTTTAAACTGGTTTGGATTATAGTACATGTGACCGCAACACGATCCTGCCTTAAAAACCCTGGCAATTTTGAACTGGTTTTAAAAATATAGTCTGAACAGTATACAGTGGACTCTGTCAAATCCGACATCGTACGGGATCGTTACAATATGTCGGATTATGCAGAGTGTCGGTATACTCAGTTTTCTCAAAACCGGAAGTATTATTCTAATGTAGCTTCGAATCCACAGAAAGTTATTCCCTTTAAAAACGGTAAACCTTTCTGTACATTCAAAATTTTATTGTACCCCGCCTTCCGAAGAAAGCAGGGGACTATTAAAATGGGTTTGTCCGTGCGTCTGTCTGTCACACTTTTTGGGAGAGAGAGAGAGAGAAATGGGGTTTAACGTCCACTCGACACAAACCAGGTCATTTCGGGACTAACACATGGTTTAATTTTATTTCAATAATTCGCTTGCGCGTAAGGGTCTTTAGCAGTGGGAGGAAACCAGAGGACCCGGAGAAAACCCACGAGGTTGGACAGGCGACCCTACTCCTTGCCACGTACAACCGGGGATTCGAAACCACGCCAGTTGACTCAATGACAGACTTTATGGTACAGCGCACGTGCTAACCATTCAGCCACCCCATCCCCACACTTTTTGGGACACAACTCTCTTTCTAATTGAGCTAGAATGTTCAAACTTGGTGTAGGTGTTTATTAGGTCAATACCTTGATGGAGTTCGAAGATGAGCATTTTCCCTTAGGGTAAGCGGAGATAAGCAATTTGATTGGTTAATGCTTTGGGACACAATAAATTTAGTTCTAATTAAGTGAGAGTGATGAAACTTGGTGTATAGTTTTATTACATCAATACCTTGACTAAGTTCTATAATGAGCATATTCTGCTCAGGGTAAACAGAGCGATAAGCAATTTGATTGGCCAAGATTTTGGAACACAATAGCTCTCCTTCTGATTGAGCTAGAATGTTCCAAGTTGGTGTAGGTGTTTATTAGGTCAATACCTTGATGGAGTTCGAAGATGAGCATTTTCCCTTAGGGTAAGCGGAGATAAGCAATTTGATTGGTTGATGCTTTGGGACACAATAAATTTAGTTCTAATTAAGTGAGAGTGATGAAACTTGGTGTATAGTTTTATTACATCAATACCTTGACTAAGTTCTATAATGAGCATATTCTGCTCAGGGTAAACAGAGCGATAAGCAATTTGATTGGCCAAGATTTTGGAACACAATAGCTCTCCTTCTGATTGAGCTAGAATGTTCCAAGTTGGTGTAGGTGTTTATTAGGTGAATCCCTTGATGGAGTTCGAAGATGAGCATTTTCTGCTTAGATTAAGCAGAGATAAGCAATTTGATTGGTTGATGCTTTGGGACACGATAACTTTAGTTCTAATTAAGTGAGAGTGAGGACACTTGGTGTGTAGCTTTATTACATCAATACCTTGACTAAGTTTGATAATGAACATTTTCTGCTGAGGGTAAGCAGAGGGATAAGCAATTTGATTGGTCGAGACTTTGGAACACAATAACTCTCCTTCTAATTGAGGTAGAATGTTCAAACTTGGTGTAGGCATTCATTAGGTGAATCCCTTGATGGAGTTCGATGATGAACATTGTCTGCTTACGGTAGGCAGAGATAAGCAATCTGATTGGTTGATGCTTTAGGGGCACGATAACTTTGGTTATAATGAAGTGAGAGCGATGAAACTCTGAATATAGATTCATTATATCATTACCTTGACTAAGTTCGATTGTGCGAATTTTCTGCCTGGGCTAAGGAGCGTTAAGCAATTTGATTGGTCAAGACTTTGGAACATAAAAACTCTGCTTTTAATTGAGGTAGAATGTTTAAACTTGATGTAGATGTTCATTAGGTGAATGTCGACTGATTTCAATGATTAACATTTCAAGATAAAGCTAAGCAGAGCGAATCAATTTCATTGGTTGATGCTTTGAAGATAATCTTGATTCTATCTGATAAAGAGTGATGAAACTTAGTGTGTAGTTAGATTGCTCGATACTTTTGAAAAAAATAAATGTGCGATTAATTAATATGTGTCATCTATTTATTTTGGGATTTCGGCGGGGGACATCAGCCTCACTGTTGGCTTGTTACATTAATTTTTATTTCATTTAACATGCATAGGCATTTTGAATAGGTCAAGTCTGTCATTAATTTATCTTCTTCATCGTCTTCAGTTGATCGCACACTTGTCTTTGGTGTCACGTGTTCATTGATAAATCTGTCGTTCTATGTCCAGGTCGTCGTCACACGGTTCGGATAGATCCGTAGGTTGAACAAACTTAGGTATTCAGGTTCAATCAGCATGTGCAAGGAATGTTTCCAACAGGTGCTAGGAATATTTTTACGACTGTTAATAATAAAGTGGGAAAATTTGTGGGTATTCTTGAGTATTTGTCACAACTGTTTTACAAGAGATTATAAAATTATCAAAGTGTTAACCTCATCGATAATTGATTGGTGATTGCTTGTTAATCTTTTGTGGCTTCACACCCACCGATTGAAGGCCGGATTATACAATGTTGATTCAATGGAAATAGTGTGACGGGACAGTTGATTGATGTTGTAATTCGGAATATTCAGAGTACTGATTACTCAAAGATGTTTTGGCTGAAATAATAAGGAAATAAATCAGGACATGAAAATGATGTCAGATTTCACACACGGGCGTCACAAATTTACATAGTAGCCCCTTACTCCTATTTATTTACATCAATTATTAGGATTAGTTAAGATTCTATCTGTATAAAACCTGTACATATCCCAATATGGTTTGCATTGCTAAAATAAAACACAGAGAGAATCATCCTGGAAACATGTGTGAAGTGAAAAGTAACTGTGTTCCATAATTGTATTGGTGTGATGTTTTAGTTTAACCCCATAAAGTATGCCAAAACAGTGTTTACAGAAGAGAGAGAGAGAGAGAGAAATGGGGTTTAACATCCACTCGACACAAACTATGTCATTTCGGGACTAACATATGGTTTAATTTTATTTCAATAATTCGCTTGCGCATAGGGGTCTTTAGCAGTGGGAGGAAACCGGAGGACCTGGAGAAAACCCACGAGGTTGGACAGGCGACCCTACTCCTTGTCACGTACAACCGGGGATTCGAAACCATGCCAGTCGACTCAATGACAGACTTTATGATACAGCGTGCGCACGCTAACCATTCAGCCATCCAACCCCCCTGTTTACAGAAGACTGAAACTTTAAAAAATTTGTATCCTCCCACACTCTCCCTATCACGCTACATCAGCTTCTGCGCAGCCTCGTGCCTCCGGCGTCACATATTGTCAACATTTTATATAATTTCATTTGCGCCCCTCCCCCAATATATTTTTCACGCCTACGCCTCTGATTTCACAGAGTACCTGAGTAATCAGAGGTCGGATGTGACAGAGTCCACTGTACTAGTATCCAACATCTAATTATCATTCTACCAACAATAACACAGTTTGTATCTTAACAATATTGTAACATTCTCTAACTATCATATTACCACCACTAGCTTTTATTTTTAACATCATTACTTCAGCCACCCTCTCATTATTTTCACCATTTGTTAATATGTTTGTGATTTACAGCCACCAAGATTTTAGAAACCTCCATTACATAAAACAGATGCACTGCCAGATAAAATTATTGGATTATTTTCTTTTTGACCTTTCTATGTGCAGCTGGTAATTTTCATGAGCAGTTCTGTTGTAGTCAACAAATAATGTTATTTTTGCCCAACAATTCAAAATGATATGTCAATGAGCAATGAAAGTGCACATTAAATGTTCTTGTGAATACAAAAACACTTTTTAACATAGCAACCCACAAATGACCAATATATCTTTGAGTAATAATAATAATAACAATAATAACTAGACCTGTTCTCATAACAGGTTTGATGGTTTTTATACAACCTAATCATACACTTATACATTATATTCAACATTTAGTAGATTAATATGTTTTCTTGTCCTGTATTTTTTTTTCAAGAATCTTAAAGAAAAAGGGGATTATTAAAATCTGTCAAAAAGTCTCTATCTTATATAGCAAAAACATTTCAGCAAGCAAAATTTCCTGTGTTTTTTTAAAAACAAATTTCACATAATCTATGTTTACAGACCGATTGTTGTAAAACTTTTAGAATAAGCACCAAATGGCTTAGTTAATCGTTTACCATCAACATTTTACCAGATTTCAAAGTTTGACATTTTCTTTAAACAAGTGATTGCAATGCAAGATACGCCCACATTTTTCAAGAGATGGACAGAGAACAAGCTCAAAAATAGAAACAATTTTTCGTACAATCAGGGGATATAATCAAGGAAGTTACGGTCCGATATGTGTGAATCTACAGGAACCTAGATGTACGGGATATAAACATATTTTAAGCTTCATCAAAATCAGATAAGAATTGTGACCTCTAGAGGGTCCACAACCCTGGTATTACATACTTTTATACTATTTGTGTACAACAAGCAAGCGGCCATTCTATCGGGCAGTTTCGATTAGATTTTACGAAATTCAAACTCAACCATCATTATGCATTATGGTGTAATTGTGATATATTTAAACGGTTTTTAAAATCGGATAGAACTGCAAAGGGTTCATTTTGTTGCATGGCAATGTGTACATGGGACTGCAATTTTTCTCCCATTTGAACGACTCAACATTATATGTTACAATGCCCTTCATTCTGCACCAGGGACACGAGGAAACCATGACGAACTGTCCCGGGCAATACCGGTAGCGAACCTTCTGTTTAGTGAAGCAGTCCCTTACTCACTGAGCCACCACGGCTCTTTTGAAAAAAAATAAAAGTAAGATTAGAGTTTCCAAAAGAATCATACGTTCTTAACGGCACCTGCAAACCTTCTAAATGTGAGACAATCGTTTTACTTTAAAATAGCGCGACAGGAGAGCTTTAGTTTTAATGATATTCAATGAAAACGGCATGTAGACAAAAGATGTGTTATATAAATTTGATGTCAAAAAATTACATACTCAAATGACTTATTTTCATAGTAGAAGCCCAAGCACATATTTTGGTAAACATTTGAATTAAACACAACGAATATTAAAGATACAATATGTGAGATTCCATAACGAGTTGGCAGTTCTCACTATAATAGTTAAAGATAGGTTGCCAGGCAACAAAACATACGCCCACAGCAGCTAAATCGTCCGAGCAGTCGACAAGGGTTGTCGCATAATTATTCTTTTGTAGGTGATTAGGGGAATTTAATAGACAATTTTATACAGATGACATTATAATTTTTGTCGTTTGAGGGTTCACAAGGTTCTAAAAACTAAAACAAGGGTCGTAACTCTGGAAGTAATCTACAGAAACTGTTGAAATTCAACAGGCTTTTTCGTTTCACCAATTCAAATAATGCATATAAATTTCATACAGATCGGATGATAACTTTTGTCGTTCGAACGTTCACAAGGTTCAACAAAGTAAAACAAGGGCCATAACTCTAAAAGTAATTGACGGAAATTGCTGACATCCAATAGGCTTCTTCATTTTACTAATTCAAATGATGCATATGAATTTCATACAGATTAGGTGATAACTTTTGTTGTTCAATCGTTCTCAGGATTCAACAAAGTGAAACAAGGGCCATAACTCTAGATGTAATTAACAGAAATTTGTTGAAACTCAATAGGCTTGTTCCTTTTACTAATTTAAACAATACATATAAATTTCATACAGATGGGATAATAACTTTTGTCGTTAGAGCATTTACATGGTACAACAAAATGAAACAAGGGCCATAACTCACAGCGTAATTAACGGAAATTGCTGAAATTCAATAGGATTCTTCGTTTCACTAATTTAAATGATGTATATCAATTTCAAACAGATAGGATGATAACTGTTGTCATTAGAGCGTTCACAAGATTCAACAAAGTGAAACAAGGGCCATAACTCTAGATGTAATTAACAGAAATTGCTGAAATGCAATAGGCTTCTTTGTTTTACTAAGTTAAATGATGCATATAAATTTCATACAGATCGGATAATAAATTTTGTCGTTAGAGCATTAACATGCTAACACAAAATGAAATAAGGACCATAACTCACGGCGTAATTAATGGAAATAATTCTTCATTTCACTAATTTAAATGATGCATATCAATTTCAAACTGATCAGATGATAACTGTTGTCATTAGAGCATTCACAAGATTCAACAAAGTGAAACAAGGGCCATAACTCTAGATGTAATTAACAGAAATTGCTTAAATTCAATAGGCTTCTTTGTTTTACTAATTTAAATGATGCATATAATTTTCATACAGATCGGTTGATAACTTTTGTCGTTAGAGCGTTCACAAGGTGCAATAGAGTGAAACAAGGGCCATAACTCCAGAAGAAATTCACGGAAATTGCTGAAATTCAATAGGCTTCTTCATTTCACTAATTTAAATGATGCATATCAATTTCAAACAGATCAGATGATAACTGTTGTCATTAGGGCGTTCACAAGATTCAACAAAGTGAAACAAGGGCCATAACTCTAGATGTAATTAACGGAAATTGCTGAAATTCAACAGGCTTCTTTGTTTTACTAATTTAAATGATGCATATACATTTCATACAGATCGGTTGATAGCTTTTGTCGTTAGAGCGTTCACAAGGTGCAACAAAGTGAAACAAGGGCCATAACTTCAGAAGAAATTTACGAAAGTCTTTGAAATTAAAGAGGCTTCTTCATCTTACCAAAGCAAACAACATATATCAATTTCAAAACAATCAGATGATAAATGTAGTCTGTAGAGTGTTCACAAGAAATTGTGGACAATGGACGGACAGGCGGACGGACGGATGGACGGACGGGGGCGACGGCAATATATGACCACATTTCCATGTGGGCGTATAAAAATTGGATAAGAATTGTAGGACAGGTAGGGTTTTGAAAATTGACTTACATTTTCAAAATGGTGGCACTTCGGTTAATTTTAACTTTATGAGATTACTTTAAAGATAAGTTGCCAGGCAACGAAATATACGCCCACAGCAGCTAAATTGTCCGGGCAGTCAACAAGAGTTGTCGCATATTTTTACTTTTTTTCGGTAATGAAACATTTATAATACATTCAAATCTGATTAAGAGTAACAACTCATTAAGTAATTCAGAAAACCATTAGAATTTGTTTGGCTTTTATAAAGTTTTGCCCAATGCTAATGTTTAGTATACAAAACTTTTAACATCATAAAAATTCATTGAATATCAATATACTTGTTCGTCTCAAGACCTTAACTCTGAGTATCAACCTGAAGTCAATCGGATGATAACTTTAGCCTCTAGAGCATTACACGATTTTTCAAAGTGATCAAGGGCAGTAATTATAGGAAATTGTTGAAAATCAATGTGATTCTTCGCTCATGACCTCAGACACTGTGTATAAATTTAAAATCAATCGGATATTAACTGTAGCCTCTACAATTTGGAGGTATTAAAAATTGATAAACGACTCCCACTGACAAATATTTTTAATTAAGGCAAAATTAAAGAAGTTGAAAATCTGAACTCATCTTCAAAGGGGAGATAATCGGAAAATTTATGTTGACATTTTTGGCTTAATTCACCCTATTTGTAATGTATTCTGAAAGTTTCAAGTCAGAATCTTCCAAAATAAAAAAGTTACGCTCAGAATTTTCACATTTGAGCTTAAAATTACATCATACGCATGCGTCGTAGGGGCCACAATGTTTGAAAATGAAAGTTGAGAAATACAAACAGCTACAAATTGGTGAAAACCACATTCAAATTGGTTGAAAAACAAAAAAGTTGCCTTTGATGTCTCATATTTGTCTAATTTCGTTGATGACTTCACTTCCTGATATTATTTCTAAAGTTTTATTTATTCATTCACCTTTTGAACTAAATACCTTTTGGATAGTATAGAGTTTAATTCTGTAGAATATGTACTTTTTCCAAAAACGTGAGGAAAAAAATAAAGAGGAAAAAAATAATAATAATAATCCGAACAAAAACAAGTTTTTATACTACGTATACTTTTTATACTAGCACCAACAATTCAACTCAGCGAGCTGCTCTCGGGCGCTTGACATAAGTACAACTAATATAAAATTACAACAATCACAACACATTAATCCATAAGAAAAGACATAAGCAAAAAATGGAGAACATTATTTAGTACACATGGTAAAAGTATAACACAAACACAGCTAGAAACGTATTCAATCTGTTATATTTTTGATTAAAAAGTTCGGTTTTGAAATACATCTTAAAACCTTTAATAGAATTTGCACTTTTGGTTTCATTTGATATTGAATTCCATAACTTTGGCGCACCAACTGCGAAAGACCTATCACCGGAGTTGGTTTTTGAAAAAGGTTTAGTTAAGAGGTTGTCTGATTGTAATCGAAGGGTTCTGTAAGGTTTATTGGTGTTGAGAAGGTCTCTAAGCTAAGGTATTGAGGTGAAGTATCATCATTTAGAGCAGAATACGTAAGAGATAGTATTTTAAAATTGATACGCTGACGGACTGGAAGCCAATGGAGATCTTTCAGAATTGGTGTCATATGTTCATTTGCAGGGGAGCCGGAACTCGAGTACCAGGGTATACAAATGGTACCCTGCCCTTTTCTGGGGTATACATTTTTACCCAAGCCCTAATGATGAAAGTTTTCAACCTTTTCACTAGTCTATTCATTTGTGAATAATCAGGCTTTTGTCTCTTTCATTATCATGTATTTTAAAGGGTTTTAAGTTGGAATTTGGAATGCTAAAGGCGCTTTAAACAGCGTTCTGGGAATTGACAAATTTCAAAATTTTCTAGAGGTCCCCCCCCATCTTTTGGTACCCTGGCCCTCGTGCCATTCTGGCGCGCCTGTTCATTTGGTTTAGTCTTGGTTATGATCCGGGCTGCTTTATTTTGAAGTTTCTGAAGTCGTTTGATTTTATTTTCAGGTAGATTGTACAAAAGTGAATTACAGTAGTGGAGTCTGTAACCATAGTGTTTACCAGCATTTTAGTCGTGTCACTATCAATGAAAGATCTAATTTTTATCCAATATTATAAATCTTAAAATTAATACTTTTACACGTGGTCGAAATTTGTCTATTCATGTCCAGATGAGAATCAAAATAAACACCAAGATTAATTTGAAATGCATAAATAAATTCCAAATGTCTAAATATTTTGTTATTCAAAATAAGTAACAGAGATAAGTATGGGATATCTAAATCTTAAAGTCTATTTCTTTATATGAATATTAATTTGATGATAGAACATGTTTGATATAAAACTATTTATTTGTATGCGTGAAGATATTTTGATTAAAGTAAATACAGATATATCTATGTATAAACTATGTACAAATGAAACTGTGCATAATCAGTTTAAACCTGAAACCATACATTGCTGCTACAGTATAATATGTTAGCAATCTGCCATTCTGACAGCTACAACAAACATGTGTCCAACCAAAACCAGGCATATATATTTAGAAGTATATTAAAACCTACAATGATCTTGTGTCTGGTGGCATGTACTAAATGATCTATATATATATATACATATCCAAAATTATTAGCACAACCGCAAAGCTGCACTACTTTGTTTCACGGTAAATGATGAAAAGATAAAAAAAGGTATGCCGACACAAACTGATTTCAGCACTGGTTTAATAACATTTTAACATTTTAAAGTACTTTTCGTCCGTCTTGGGACTATTCATAAATAATGTCATTGTATAAAGATGGACAGTATAGTATATTTATACATATTTACATAGTAACACTGTAGTTTTAATTGGCTATAGTTACCATTGTCTATGGTTACATAGTATATCGTTAACTAATAGAAACATGTACACACATGACAATGTGTTAATCTGTAGTATATGGGGTTCAATTTATGAACAATGAGTTTAAGATAATCATGGGATAGATTTAAGAAAATTAATGAAGCTAATGGCCAATTGTTACTTATTGACTATTAAGTCGAGGAACATATTTTTTAATAAAATGGTTTTCCATTAATTTCCTTTTTGTGGTGTCATCGACTTTCATTTTATAAAAAGGGAAAATTTGGAATTTTACTTGTAGGTGTTGTGCACATTTAAAAATATGTCTATTTACAAATAAGGGCCCATTTTCAATATTACAATCCCGTCGATGGTTGCGTACTCTATCCCGTAGATGCGTGGACGTCTCCCCTATGTAAAAATTTAGACACCCATTGCAAGTCAAGACATATATGAGATTTTTTGTGTCACAATTCATATTGTCGTTGACACTAAATGTAAACTTAGGAAAATTATATTTGCTATTTGGCGTAATATGGTCGCAACATTTACATCGAAGATCTGGGCATTTAGATACATAAAAGCCGGTCCTTGTGATAGATGAATTGAATTTTGCTTTGGTTAGGAGACGCTTCAGATTAGGTGGCTGTCTTTGTGATTTAATGAATTGAACCTTATCAAATTTAATTCTGAGGTTGTCGTTTGATGCCAGGATTGCCCTACTCTCGTACATTGTTTTAAAGAAGTTGGGATGTTGGGGGTTATGAGTAGCGACAAAGGTAATGATATTATCCGAACTGTCTTTTGCTTTAGTAGCCCTCAGTCTTTGAATATTAATTGCCAAAGCCTTATTTATCCCAACTTCTATTACTTCGAGAGGGTAATACTGTTTCAATAAATTTCTTTTTAGCTCACCTAATCTGACAACCCGGAGGTCTTCATCTATCACAATGGTGCATATTTTTCTAGCTAAAGAAAATGGTATATTATTTTTGGTATGGCGTGGGTGACATGATTTATATGAAAGATAGTTTTTGGTATCTGTTTCTTTAGAATACATATCTGTTATAAGGAGTTCTCCCCTTCGTTTCACTAGAACGTCCAAGAATGCGATTTGCAGATCGTTCGTTTCAATTGTGAATTTGATATTTAGATCTAAATCAATCATTATTTTTTGCAAATCTGCAATGTTGCCAATTCGTTCATTCCAAATACAGAATATATCGTCTAGGAATCGTTTCAACTGATTTTCTAAATATAATCTGTAATCCACCCCATGTTCAATTTCTACAATTGAGTATAGTTTTTCCTCAAGGAATCCCATTGTTAAATTACTTAATTGTGGTGCCGCCTTGGTACCCATCGCTATACCAAGAATCTGTTTGTAATTGGTTTCGCCAAATGTAAAAGTGTTGTTAGTCAGGATGATTCGTATAGCTTTGAGGATGAAGCTCTTTGAAATTCTCTCATGACTGCATTCAGGATGTTATATATATATATATATATATATATATATATATATATATATAGATCGATCATTTAGTACCTTACTGGATTAACTTTACAATAGATAATAATTTATGAAACAATGTCTCTCTAATATAATTACAGATATATATAACCTATGGTCTTAGTTCTTTCTGCCAGAACTAAAACAATTTAATATCATAACTATCATTCAAATTCATAACATAGCACCACAATATGATCAGGTAGAATTAGAGCATAGTTACATGTAATTTGAGGCCCCAGCCATTATAGATTAGCCACAATCCTAACTAAAATAAACTCTGTACAGCCATTATAGATAAGCCAGAATCCTAATTAAAATAAACTCTGTAATTATATTAGAGAGACATTGTTTCATAAATTATTATCTATTGTAAAGTTAATCCAGTAAGGTATTAAGGATTATAAAGTTAGGGTAACTAAGAAACAAAGCTAAGGTATAAAAGTCCTGAAAATTGTATATTAAATAAAGGTAGTTAACCACAGGCAGGCAGAGGACATACTGAAGGGCAGGTCTCTGATAAGTTATTTCTTAGATGATGTTCCTTATTAAGTTACCTAGCCTGTGGGTCAGTATTATATGTATATATTATTATTGTTAAGTATTGTTACAGAATATAAGATTATATCAAGAAGAAATGAGTTATTGAATTATTGTATGTTCAATCTCACACCCCAACTAGATTGAATATATAACCCATCGTCGAAGGTTGGACCATAAGCAGGTAAATAAACCCCGGATGATATATGGGGAGATAGCCAAGTCGATCTGTGAGTATGTCTCAAGTCGTGCGAGTGTTGTTTTTTTTTTTAGTCTTACACCCCCCATCTAGACAAAAGAAGATAATTGCATCTCCAAGATGGAGCGTCAGATGATTTACAATATAATGTTTGAAGGTGTCCAATTGGATTTTACTGGAGATGAAGGACATGAAAATCCAACGAAATGGCTACAGAAGTTTGAATTTGAATGTGAAATATTAAATGTAGCAGAAGACAGCAAGGTTGAATTCTTTTCTTTAAAAATGACAAACAGAGCGTCAGTGTGGTTTCAGTCAGTTCCTACAATGATAAAAATGGATTTTAAAGAATTGGAAACTGCCTTTAAAGATGAATATGGTCATGAAGTTATTGTTGATTATAGACGAGAACTATGTAGAAGGAAACAGCAATGCGGAGAAACTGTAGCAGAATATATTCATGAGATGAAGAAACTGGAAAGCTGCTTGGATTCGCCATTACCTGATAAGGTTCTGATTAATGTAACACGGGCAGGAATGTTACCGCTGCTACAAGATCAAATGAGAAGGACACACACAAAAAACATGCAAGAATTAGAAAAACTTGCCCATTTTGCTGAAAAATATTTGGTAATATCTGATTGGATGGATCAGATGCTCATGGACAAAAATGCAACTACAAAGCCTACTAATGTAGAGGTGTCAAAAAGATTAACCAGTGGCAATACTCACGAAAACAATGAAATTGGTAACATGTTGTTGAAACTGCTAGAGCATGATGATGTCAGTGTAGAACCAGGGGAAGTACCTGACTGTGGTACTGCTAGTATATTAATGGAAGACAAAAACGAAGAAACCGTGAAAGAAATTAAAAACAGAGAACAAACCTGTCATGAAATTTTAACTAATGAAGAAGTCAATACCATGCCAACAATAGTTGAAGACATTAACAACGGTGATGCATTACAAATGGAGAATAGTTTTATAGAAAAGGGTACTACGAGTAATTTTAACTAATGAAGAAGTCAGAAATTGGTAACATGTTGTTGAAACTGCTAGAGCATGATGATGTCAGTGTAGAACCAGGGGAAGTACCTGACTGTGGTACTGCTAGTATATTAATGGAAGACAGAAACGAAGAAACCCTGAAAGAAATTAAAAACAGAGAACAAACCTGTCATGAAATTTTAACTAATGAAGAAGTCAATACCATGCCAACAATAGTTGAAGACATTAACAACGGTGATGCATTACAAATGGAGAATAGTTTTATAGAAAAGGGTACTACGAGTACAGATATTGAAGACAGCATCGAAGTGATAATAGATTTAAAATTAGATGAAAACATTCAAAATAGAAAAGATATCAAATGTGAAAAAATTGCAAGTTCTGTGTTGAAGATATCATCTAAAGAGATATGTGAACAAAACTCTAAAGATCTTCTGACAAGGTCTGAACCTACTTATGAATATTTGGAGAGCAAAATGTTACCGGAAATTCAACCAAACAAGAAAGTTAGGTGGAGAAAACGCATGAAAAATCAGACTAAAAGCAAATTTTGCAAGGTGAAAAATAGAACAAAGGGAAACCATCTGATTTCTAACCGATGCACAGGCTTTAAAAATTCACACAAGGCATTTCATAAACCTGTGATTGACTTCAAAATTTCAGAATTAAGCAGAATTGATAAATTGGATAAATTAAGATCAATTGTACTTGTTAGGTTAAAATGCATAAATTAGATTCAACTTAAGAGAGTGTTTCATTGGCCTTGAAAGACATTAGAATAAAGGCTGCTCACCTTTAATTCGATGTCTGAAGACCATTTTAACTAGCCTGAGCAACTAGATAAGGTGGATCTTAATAAAATTATTCAATATCATCTCTCATATATAATTTTTAAAAAAAATCAAAAAAGAAAAAAAAAAAATTTAATATGAAGTACAATCTTCTCTCAACATGATTAATTAGATAAGAAACAGAATAATTTTTTTCAGTATTGTATAATAAGTCTTATGTGAGTTAAATGTTTATATGAGTAGGTATCATAGCAAGGGGGCATACCAGAATTAGATGAATTAGATGTGCATGTATTGCCAAGTAGATGTTATTTAGTGTACAGTTATTTACATTAATTAATATGGCAATGTATAAGCCTTATTGAGACTTATAGATGGTTAGCAACTTTTATGATCAAAATTATACTTTGATTAAAATGCACTTTGTTTAGGCTAGATATAGTTTTATAATTATAGGGATTTATTAGTTAATTTGAGATTTACTAGTATGTAAGGTACATTGTCTTATGTGATAATTATTTCAATGTAAGTAAGTGTATATAGCTAAATCAGTAAGAAATTAAAGTTATTTTAGGTACAATCATTAGTACATTGTCTTATTTAATAGTTATTTCAATGGACATTAAGCTTATCTAATCAGTTGAAGTTAAACTTTATTTGATGTATTTGTATTAGGGATTTATGTGATTTTATGAAAATAGTTCTATTGATGTACATGTATTGAGAATTTACCTCTTATATCAAGTACACCACGGGTAATTAATATGATTACACAATAGCAGATGTCTTTTAATTTAGAGCCGAGGTCAGCTCTAGCAGAAAGGTGACCATATATGACCAGGTAGAATTAGAGCATAGTTAATTTGAGGCCCCAGCCATTATAGATTAGCCAGAATCCTAATTAAAATAAACTCTGTACAGCCATTATAGATTAGCCAGAATCCTAATTAAAATAAACTCTGTAATTATATTAGAGAGACATTGTTTCATAAATTATTATCTATTGTAAAGTTAATCCAGTAATGTATTAAGGATTATAAAGTTAGGGTAACTAAGAAACAAAGCTAAGGTATAAAAGTCCTGAAAATTGTATATTAAAGAAAGGTAGTTAACCACAGGCAGGCAGAGGACATACTGAAGGGCAGGTCTCTGATAAGTTATTTCTTAGATGCTGTTCCTTATTAAGTTACCTAGCCTATGGGTCAGTATTGTATATATATTATTATTGTTAAGTATTGTTACAGAATATAAGATTATACCAAGAAGAAATGAGTTATTGAATTATTGTATGTTCAATCTTACACTCCCAACTAGATTGAATATATAACCCATCGTTGAAGGTTGGACCATATATAAGCAGGTAAATAAACCCCGGATGATAACAATATCATTTGTCAATGCTCCTCAACAATTGTGGTTATAAGAGATCCTTGGGTAACAGATATGTTAAGAAAGCCCTCACTGTTGCTGATTGAGTGATATTTGTATCCTTGGTCAGAAAGATTTTATTTGATTTTTCAAGGTTGTGAGGATATTTTATAAACCCTTTATGACAACACTTCACTAGCTGGTCACTACAATCATATACCTAACATTTTAATATCATGTGCATGTCTGGGCTATCTCATGATCTTAATATAGGCAATTCATTTATTTAGCCACATACAAGTCTTAATTGTCAAATATTGACAACAAGCGGTCCAAGAGACTATTTGACAGAGTGAAGATTTTCAATGTAAAAAATCTGAAATCACTTCACAATTTTTGACCAATCAAAAAACTTTTCTGTTTATCGCACTTTTATACATGCATTCAGTTCAGACCTTTAGGCAAATTACATATCATGCACCTGTGTATCATTTCTTATCTACACTAACAATTTAAAAACTAAATGAAAAGTGAAACATATGTGTATGGCAGCAACAATTACATATAACCTACATAAACCCTATCCTAATATACAATCTATGTTCACATCAACAACTTATGTTGAGTTTTTTTCCACCTGCTTGAGTTTATATAAACAGAGAGACTACATGTCTTAAACCCATTCAACAGTTTTTATCATAAATACCAGCACCTGACAACACCACCCCTTATCCTAATACCTCGTCATTTTGGGTCACCCCTTCCTGTTTTTTCTTAAGGTTCGATCACTGTAACTAATTTTAATTATTCACCATTGATCAACTGTTACAACTAGTTACTGGAGACACCACCCAATGCTCATTATTTTTAATGCCAAAAATACACCCTTTCTCTCCATATTCATAGTTTAGCTTTTAATCTTTCTTTATCTTTCTTTGTATCAAAAAATCATAGTTCAAAAATTTTTTTGGGGGGGGATTATTTTGAAAGTGTTTTTTATTGATTCAGCCATCTAAACAATTGAAACAGATTTGATGATATTATGAGAGATTTAAGAGGGTTCAGTCAAAGGCATTTGACTCATTATGTATGTATAGGATATAAACCTACCAGAGGTTGATATGATAGAGAACAAGCGGGCGAAGCCCAAGTGTTCTCTATCATATCAATCCGAGGGAGAGAAGGTTTATATCCGACATATACAACGTCATAGTTTTAATCACCCTTAAATTAAATGGACTCTTCCATTAAAAGTCAACAATGATTGGATAATTGCTTGATAGTTTCTGCCAAATAATGAAAATTACCGAATTAATCATGTGAATGCATTGTTTATACTGTCGCCATTTTAGAGTGGATGTAAGTGCCATTGAATTGAAAGCAAAAACAAAATGGATAGTAATACGTTATCAGAAGAATAATCAATTCTTTTTAGCCAAAAGATTGACGGTGGAATAGATGTGAATGCAAATTCCGATGAGGATCTGCTGCTAGTCAAAGGCTGAAGAAAATTTGGATCAAAATCCAGAGTCTTTTTCGATAATTCTGACAGTGACCCGTGAAGATTTTCGATATGTTCTGAGAAGGATTTGACAGACTGTGTTAAGTGGACTGTACCCAAAAACACTTTACAAAGGAACTCTTGGGCTATAAATACTTTCAAGTCTTAGAGTGTGTGGAGAAATAATAAAAATGAGGACGAAAAGAAAGATATCTTTGACAAGGATAACCGATCTAAATATGCTGATAAGTACGCCGTCTATTTCGCTGCTGAATGCTACAAACGGTCAATAAAAAAATTTACTTGTCAAAAGAATAAAAATCTATTTCGGTGTTCTTTGTATTATTTCCATCATCAACGTCATCAGTGGTTGATATGAACCAAATATATCAACCTGAGATGACGACATGACAGGTTGATATTTCGATATCAACCTGTCATGACATCATCAGAGGTTGATATGGACCGAATATATCAAACTATGATGATGTCATAACAGGTTGATATGAGATATAACTGCTATGCACATCAAAGAAAAAACTACTTTGGGTTATAAACATGCATTTCAAGTTTCATCTAAAACGGATCAAAATTGTGACCTCTAGAGGGTCCAAAACCTTGATATACCATATTTTTACACTGTTTACGTATGAGGGGTCTGATTTTCACGAAATTCGAACTCAACTGTCATTAAGGCGTAACGGTGATATATTCAAACGGTTTCTTAAATTGGAATAAAATTGTGACCTCCATATGGTTCACAAGCTAAAAAACATGATTTTTCGTACAGGAAGTTACGGTCCGATATGCGCGAATATCAAAAGGAACTAAGAACTTTGGGTTATAAACTTGCATTTCAAATTTCAACAAAATCAGATCAAAATTGTGACCTCTATAGGGTCCACAAGCTAAAAAAGCGATTTTTCGTACAAGTTATGGTCCGTTACATGCCAATACCGAAAAGAACCGAGATCTTAGGGAGATAAACCTATATTTCAAGTTTCATTGAAATCGGATAAAAATTGTGACCTATAGAGTGTCCACAAACAATTGTGGATGGACGGACAGGGGCAACAACGATATACGTCCACATGAAAATGTCGGCATATAAAAATGGACATTAACTCGTTCGTCATTGTAATAGATCTGTGTATTTATGAAAACAAATAAATAAAAGAAAGGTCAATTGATGACCTGGGTTAACAAGAAATTCATTATACAACTAATTCTAAAATTCAAACAATAAAAATCACATCATCCCCTTATCTTCATTTAATATATAATTAGCTCATGATTATTTTGAATTAATGTTTAAACTTTAACAAGCCAACAGTGAGGCTGATGTCCCCTGCCGAAATCCCAAATTAAATAGATGACACATATTAATTAATCGCACATTTATTTTTTTCAAAAGTATCCAGCAATCCAACTGATTATCAACTATACACTAAGTTTAATCACTGTCTATCAGATAGAATCAAATAAGTTATCTTGTCCCAAGCATCCGCAATAAAATTGCTTAGCTCTGCTTATCTTTAGCTCGAAATGTTAATCATTGAACTCAGTCAAGACATTCACCTAATGAACATCTACATCAAGTTTAAACTTATTACGTTCGAAAGTCTTGACCAATCACATTGCTTATCGCTCCTTAGCCTAAGCGGATAATTCTCATCATCGAACTTAGTCAAGGTAATGATATAATGAATCTATACTCAGAGTTTCATCACTCTCACTTAAATATAACGAAAGTTATCGTGCCCCAAAGCATTAACCAATCAGATTGGTTATCTTTGCTTACCGTAAGCAGACAATGTTTATTCATCGAACTCCATCAAGTTATTCAAGTTTGAACATTAGCTACCTCAATCAGAAGGAGAGTTATTGTGTTCCAAAGTCTCGACCAATCAAATTGCTTATCGCTCTGCTTACCCTGAACAGAAAATGCTCATTATCGAACTTAGTCAAGGTATTGATGGAATAAAACTATACACCAAATTTCATCACTCTGACTTAATTAGAACTAAAGTTATCGTGTCCCAAAACATCAACCAATCAAATTGCTTATCTCTGCTTACCCTAAGCAGAAAATGCTCATCTTCAAACTCTATCAAGGCATTGACTTGTTAAAGAATAATCCTATTAATCCTATAATTCACTATTGCCAGCTGAGAAATTGGCAAAAATATCATTTTCATTTTCATTTTCAAACGTTTGAAAAAAGCTACTCCATGGTAGAGAATAGAAAACAAGGGAGGTAATTGGGAGGTAATTGTGTTATTATTTCCTGTGTAAATGAGTGTGAGAATGACATCTATGATCGTATAATTGTGAGTTGACAACCTATTGAGCTAAAGACATAGAAATAATTACGTTTTGACTTTCTTAAAAAATTTGCAATTTACACTTAAATAAACACCTATGCCGAGTTTGAACGTTCTATAGCTCTATTAGAAGGAGAGTTATTGATATAATGAAACGATACACCAAGTTTCATCACCCTCACTTAATTAGAACTAAAGTTATCTTGTCCCAAAGCATCAACCAATCAAATTGTTTATCTCTGCTTACCCTTAGCAGAAAATGTTCATCTTCGAACACCATCAAGGCATTGACCTAATAAACACCTACACCAAGTTTGAACATTCTAGTTCAATTAGAAGAAGAGTTATTGTGTCCCAAAAAGTGTGACAGACAGACAGACAGGTGGACGGACGGACGAACCCATTTTAATAGTCCCCTTCTTTCTTCGAAAGGCGGGGGGACAAATATAAATGAAGAAAGCAAAGCTCTGATTACAACTATATATAAGGCCTTTTCTCCAAATGGTAAGATAGGTTGCCAGGCAACAAAACATACGCCCACAGAAGCTTAATCGTCAAAGCAGTCGACAAGGGTTGTCACATATTTATTCTTTTGTAGGTAATTAGGGAAATTTAATAGACAAATTCATACAGATGACATTATAATTCTCATCGTTTGAGGATTCACAAGGTTCTAAAGATAGGTTGCCAGGCAACAAAACATCACCCACAGCAGATAAATCGTCCGAGCGGTCGACAAGGGTTGTCACATATTTATTCTTTGGTAGGTCATTAGGGGCATTTAATAGACAATTTCATACAGATGACATTATAATTTTTGTCGTTTGAGGGTTCACAAGGTTCTAAAGATAGGTTGCCAGGCAACAAAACATACGCCCACAGCAGATAAATCGTCCGAGCGGTTGACAAGGGTTGTCGCATATTTATTCTTTGGTAGGTAATTAGGGGCATTTTAATAGACAATTTCATACAGATGACATTATAATTTTCGTCGTTTAAGGGTTCACAAGGTTCTAAAGATTGGTTGCCAGGCAACAAAACATACGCCCACAGCAGCTCAATCGTCCAAGCAGTCGACAAGGGTTGTCACATATTTATTCTTTTGTAGGTAATTAGGGGAATTTAATAGACAATTTCATACAGATGACATTATAATTTTCATTGTTTGAAGGTTCACAAGGTTCTAAAAACTAAAACAAGGGCCGTAACTCTGGAAGCAATCTACAGAAATTGTTCAAATTCAACAGGCTTTTTTTCGTTTTACTAATTCAAATAATGCATATAAATTTCATACAGATCGGATGATAACTTTTGTTTTTCGAAAGTTCACAAAGTTCAACAAAGTAAATCAAGGGCCATAACTCTAAACATAATAGACGGAAATTGCTGACATTCAATAGGCTTGTTCGTCTTCATTTCAATAATTTAGGTGATAACTGAAACTGTTCGTTTTACTAATTTAAATGATACATATAAATTTCATACAGATCGGATAATAACTTTTGTCGTTAGAGCATTTACAAGGTACAATAAAGTGAAACAAGGGCCATAACTCACGGCGTAATTAACAGAAATTGCTGAAATTCAATAGGCTTCTTCGTTTCACTAATTTAAATGATGCATATCAATTTCAAACAGATCGGATGATAACTGTTGTCATTAGAGCGTTCACAACATTTAACAAAGTAAAACAAGGGCCATAACTTTAGATGTAATTAATGGAAATTGCTGAAATTCAATAGGATTCTTCATTTCACTAATTTAAATGATGCATATCAATTTCAAACAGATCGGATGTAACTGTTGTCATTAGAGCGTTCACAAGATTCAACAAAGTGAAACAAGAGACGAACGGACGGGGGCGACGGCAATATACGACCACATTTCCATGTGGGCGTATAAAAACAAAAACAAGGGCCGTAACTCTGGAAGTAATCTACAGAAATTGTTGAAATTCGACAGGCTTTTTCATTTTACTAATTCCAATAATGCATATAAATTTCATACAGATTGGATGATAACTTTTGTCATTCGAACGTTCACAAGGTTCAACAAACTAAAACAAGGGCCATAACTCTAGAAGTAATTGACAGAAATTGCTGACATTCAATAGGCTTCTTCATTTCACTAATTTAAATGATGCATATAAATTTCAGAAAGATCGGATGATAACTTTTGGCATTAGAGCATTCACAAGGTTCAATAAAGTGAAACAAGGGCCATAACTCTAGACGTAATAAACGGAAATTGCTGACATTCAATAGGCTTCTTCGTTTCACTAATTTAAATAATGCATATCAATTTCAAACAGATCTGATGATAACTTTTGGCGTAATTGAGTTCACAAGGTTCAACAAAGTGAAACAAGGGCCATAACTTTAGCCATAATGAAAATAAATTATTGAAATTAAATAGGCTTCCTCATCTCACTAATGTAAACCACATATATCAATTTTAAAACAATCGGATAATAACTTTTGGTGTTAGAGCGTTCACAAGAAATGGTGGATGACAAACGGACGGACGGAGGCGAAGGCAATATACGACCACATTTCCATGTGGATGTATAAAAATGGATAATCAAGACTGTGTTTTTTATTGTACTGACTTAGAAAATTCAAAAGCTAATATCTCGGTTCAGAGTGGATCAATTTGACGAATATTTTCAGCAAATTCCCTTTACATTATCTAGTTTTTAACTATTACAGTGCGAACTGCGAGCTCTTTATCTGATCTCCCATAATGCCCCTTTAAGATACAAATTAGAAGATGATCACTTCTCAGTACTAATGGGAATTCTTATAAATCCAAACTAAGTCTAACTTGAAATCCTGTATTTTGTTGAACATTCTTCAACTTTTTAAGTGTGCAAAGTAATATGAACTGAAGTCCTATTCATCTCAGACATTTTGGTACATCTGCTTTTGAGAATTTTTTCACAACTTTGCAAATTTTGGAATATATGGAACAATTTCCCTCTTTTATCTGTTGGCCTCATGATCAATGTTCTTTTTGCAGAATTTGTTTATTCTGCTACTAATTATTCTCAAAAAAAATGCTAAATTTGTCTAAAATTTGTATGCATGGTGTTACCGGTAAAACATTTCTTACAACTCACAGACCATTGTCTTCAACATATCGTAGATGGTAGAATTATATTCTTATTCATTTTTTTAAAAAAATGGTATAAATTAGTATTACAATGGGATGAAATTATAAACTTTCACAGTTATGTATTTGAAAATAATACAGTGTACATGATATTGTAATTTATTTTCAGGAATTCATTTGACATATAACTTTATCATTCTTGTTTGCTGCCAAATGTAACTTAATCAAACATCATCAAAATTAACTCACAATTTTTTATAAGTGATAAATATTAGCCATTTCAGGGGTTCAAAATTGGATTATGGTAACAATAACTTTTCTAAATCAAAATACGACCACATTTTGCAAGAGAACTTATATAGGCCTTTGCCCGTTGTTCAATCCAATTCAGTTTAATGAATAAAATTTTGCAAGAGATGGATAGAGAACAAACTAAAAACATAATAAATTTTCTGTACAATAAGGGACCATAATCCAGAAAGTTATGGTGTGAAAAGCGCAAATATCCAAAGGGACTGAGCTCTTTAGGATATAAAGATATGTTTTAAGTTACATCAAAATTGGATAAAAATTGTGACCTCTAGAGGGTCCACAACCTTCGTAGTACATACTTTTACACAATTTGGGTACAAAGAGCGGCCATTTTGTTGGGCAGTTTCATTTCGATTTTCCCGAAATTCGAATTCAACCTTCATTATGATGGAATGGTAATATATTTTAACGTTTTTTGAAAATCAGGAGCCATAATCCAGGAAGTTACGTTCGAATGTGCGCGATTATCAAAAGGAACCAATATCTTTGTGATATAAACATAAATTTAAAGTTTCATCAAAATAGGATAAAAACTGTTGCCTCTAGAGGGTTTACAACTTTGATATACTATATTTTTACACTATTTGTGTACGAGGTGCGGCCATTTTGTCCGGCAGTTTTAGTCCGATTTGCACGAAATTCAAACTCAACCATCATTAGTATGAAACGGTGATATATTCACACGATTTTTTTTAAATCAGATAAAAATTGTGACCTCTAGAGGGACCACAAGCTAAAAACAAGATTTTTCGTCCAATCAGGGGCCATAATTTAAGACGTTATGATCCGATATGCGCGAATATCGATAGGAACCAAGATCTTTGGGTTATAAACCTGCATTTCAAGTTTCATCAAAATCGGGTGAAAATTGTGACCTCTAGAGAGTGGATGCAATTAAATTTGCATTACTTTTAATCCAAATAATACTTTTAATAAGAAAGAAAGTTGTGTATTGTCAGATCATGTATCAACATTCTCTATAAGTGCATCATGCATTTCCGAAAAATTCTGCCACATTCGAGGCAAAATTTCCCTCACTGCATGGCGTATAACCGACTTCATTAGCATTGAACGTATTGTCAAGTGAATAAAAGTACAAATACCTGTACAAATTCAAAGCAATCAAATAAATACTGTAAGACAGCTCTATGAAAAAAAATCTCCAAATTATCTATTTGGAAACTTTACAATTATTTTCACCAATAGTTATAGGGAAGAAGTTTGTGTTTAAATTATACTTAAAAGCCTCATACAGTTTCAAAATTCCATTTAGGTCCAAAAATTAAGCAAATCGATAAATTCCATTTATAGTTCTAGCCATTTTAATTTTGAATCGGTTTTTATTGATTGCATGCCCATAAAGGTCTTTTTATCCTCAGATGTGCTTAGTTACAATAAAATAGCACTGTCATATTTTTTACTTTTGAAATATATGTGAATGATCTGGCTTTATATAACAACAAAGTCATACAGATTTTATGTTTTAGTCCCTGCTACTGGAATTTTAGACCAATATTTAGACCAGAAGTTGTTGAATTTTGAAATGCATCTATTTTGTTGTTTTGCCCGTTAGTTAGAATCAATAGTACTTGATTTCATATCTGTCATGCAGTGCGGGACTGGTGGGCCAAAGGCCCACCTATCAGGTCATTGACCAAGGCCCACACAAGTACGCTGCGAAGACGCGCCACGAGTGCGCCGAAGGTGCGCGAACGACCAAGGGAGGTCTGGCGGGAAATTTTGAAAATTGACAACCGCAAACCCATTTTCCAAGCATTTCAGACCAAAGCAGAAGAAGGCAAATTTTTGATTTCCTGATACAATTAGATAACAGAATGACCTAAGAGCACTATCATTAGATGAATTTGAGAATTCTCTTCAGTGTCAAAAAACAAAAGATGAATAACATGGTTCTCGGTATAGAGGTCAAACTCATAAAGTTTTTTCCTTGCAGTATACTTCTTTTTTTGTGTTGTTTGTCAGTCATTTTTTTCCTATCTTTTCTTTATACTGTCCTGTGTCCTGTCAACTCCTTCCTTCCTTCTTTTCTTTCTTCCCCCTCTCCTTTCTTTCTTTTTTCTTTCTCTTTTTTCTTTTTTCTTTCTCTTTTTTCTTTTTTCTTTGTAGGCTTAGGCCCACTTTTTTTAATGAGCTTAGGCCTACCTGTCACGGACAGGTTGACAGGTGGGCCCAGCACGGCACTGCTGTCATGTACATTTGGTTGATTTGTATTGGATTTCTCACAATTTGTAGAATACTTAAACTCAGTTATTATATAATGTGAACTATCAAGATTCTTAGTTAACAAGTCAATTCCAACATAGTAGATTCTTGTCATAAATCATAATGGCCAAAAGGTATTATTTTTGAGTGAAATCTACTAAACATATGAAATACTATGCCCTGCAAATGACATGCAGTCACTTCACAAAATATCCAGAATAACCATGATTTGTTGTGAATTTTTCATGATGACAATATCTATAATGATGATGTATAGCGACATCTTTAAATCTTGTCTTTATCTCACTGAAACAGTAAACAGCTAAACAATACTTCTAGATAATACTTACCACAAACAATTTAACAATTAATGATAAGAATCAACGTAATTTGTAGGTATCTACATACATTAACCTTGTATCCGTAACGGTAGGTATCAATTGATCAGACTGTATTACTCCATTTTATGTCATATTTTATGATAATTTGTTGAGTATGATATTGGACTTCGTTTCCGAATAAATATATTTATTGAGCACTTTACTATGAGAATCAAATTTTGATCACTGAATACTATCTATTCTATGTTTCCTGTAAGAATTTATCACCAAATTAATATTTGAATGTCTTTTCCATAAATATCCTTCCATCTGCTCTCAGTTCTCCATCTTGCAATCCAACAAATGCGCAAAGAAATTTGACTATCTTTTTATGCACTCTGCAGTAAATTTTCCATTTGCTACTATATTCCATTATTTAATATCTATTCAAGTTACAACTGGATCCAAATCACTTGCGAATATAAAATATCCAACACAAGATTAAGATTTACGTATATCCATCCATCCATCCACGTAACAATAAACTAATATAACAACATACAATCATATATATATGTAAAACACAATGTATATTGACGGTTATGTCGATCCTCTGTGGAGCAGAACTTGGAAGAAAGATCGTTAACTATGCCTTCGCAAAGAGAAAACTTACCTGTGAAATTACATCTTACTGTCTCGAGATACTACACCAGCCACTAATAATCCCCAAAAGTTGCATAAAGAATGAAAAAGATCACAAAATGTCCATTTCTTGGGAGTTATGTGTGTGGATATATGCCACCCAAGTTAAGCTTTGCCTACCTCCCTGTTAGTTGAGCTGAGAGGTGGAACTTGATCTATCTTCAACCAGTGCTCTATGGTAGCTTTAGCAGGCTATTAGCCAATCTAAGGTTAGCCCTACACTAAAATAAGTTGTATTTTACGATATAAGAGACCACCCACATTCAGCTCAAACAAATAGAGGCAGGCTGTCAATACACAGCTATAGGCTTTTGATTGTTCCTACTTTTACAATGTAGAGAGCAAGAAATCTTGTGTATTAATACAGTTTTCACTCTTGTACAATGGAGTTTTTTCTTGCCAAAACCTATTGGTATTCAATAGCATGTGAAGGGTTGGTGACAGAGTATTAAGGAGATTCCATTGCCTGGACAAATAATATGGTGTAAAATGAGTGTTATGATTTAGCCAAATGACGTCGGATAGTGGTACTGAATAAGCAATGTATTGTTGCTTTTTGTCAAGGCTGTGTACCATAAGACCTAGTTTTTGTATCTACATCATACAATGTTGTTGACATCTCACCTTTACCTGCGATCTCGTTTCTTTGATATCAGTAAGTCTGTGATCAGGTGATCCCTCCTTATTAATTTGTTTTTCACCTACTAGGGAGTCAAACAAGGGATCACTTGTCTCTTACCATGGTATAAAAAGACAAAAAATAGATATCACATCTATTCACCCCATTTTTTGTTCTCATACAAAACACAATGGCTTACCACATAAAGTTATTTGAGAAATATTTTATTTTACTGAATGATAAAAAACCCCACTTCATATCAGTGACATGTTTTCTACATAGTAGTATAATAGATGACATATAACTAGAAATTAATTAAATTAAAACTCTATCAAATCATGCTTCACAAATAATTTAAAGATTAATCATTGGCTACTGGTGCTGCGGCCACAACATTCATAAAGATACATACGCCCACAGCTGCTAAATGCGAGCAGTCCAAAAGCGCTGTCACATACTTTTTCTTTTGTCAGCAATGAAAACATTTACAAGACATAAAAAACTGACTACGAGTAACAACTCATTAAGTATCTTCTTTGAGCGGCATTTAGCAACTGACACACGTAAAAAACACAAAAACCTAATAAGGAACACAATTACTATTCTAATTAAAGCAGCGTTTCATTGAGGGTTCTATCATTGGCTGGATAATGTTGAGAGAACCCTCAATGAAATGTTGCTTATGTTCCATATTATATTTTTGTGTTTCTAACACATTAAGTAATTATTAAAATCATTAGAAATTGTTTACCTTCTAGTGCTGCCCAATGGTAACGTATTGTATACAAAACATGTAATATCATGAATTTAACAGTTCAAGTTATCATTGAAAATCAATTGGTTTCTTCCTCACAGGACTGTGAACAGTGTGTATAAATTTGAGCTTAATAATTGCATGATATAAGCTTGGTCTCTATAACATCCACAAGATTTTTCAAAGTGATCAAGGGCTATGACTCTGGCAGTAATTATTGGAAATTGCTGAAAACCAATAGGTTTCTTTGTCTGTGTATATATTTAAAGTTAAACAGATATTCATTGTGGTGACAATATACAACCACATTTTAATAATTTATCTCCCAGATCAATTTATCTGACTGTTTGAGGCCATTTTTAAAAAATTGTTGTAGCCTACCTATGCAGGCACCTATTCATGAAAATGTGTGACTTTCATTTGAAAAATGATTTTTAATTTGAACAAGTAAGAAATAATAAGCAGTTTCCAAAGAAATTTCTAATCACTTTTATAAAACTACCATTAATATTCTGTTGAAACACTAAAGCTGTTTATTTTCCAGGAGTCTACCGAAGAAATTTGAAATCCAATCTCGCTAGTTTGGATTTATGCCCGATAGCCACATTTATCATGTCACACAATGAAAAAATGCAGGATAAATCCTTATTTGAGCTATATAACCCTGTTTACCAATTTCAGCAAATTTATTTTTTTTCTGTTTACAATTTTTTTTTTGTGAATTTTTTTCACTCAATCAATGTTTTATAAATTAAGGACATTTCGTCAACCATGGGATTTTAAAAACATTTAACATTTTACGAGCTGCCCCAAGTTGTTGCTAACAAGTCTTAAATGGGCTACTGGTTAGTATTGTTTTCTCATTATGTAAACTAAACCTTTTTCCATCCATCTTAGTTATCCCATTTGCCAAGCGATTAGTGTAAAGGATTTTAAAGTATGTGATTAATACAAAAAACATGTTTTTTAAAATTAGTTTTTTTATACATAGCTTTTTGAAGGTGCGGTATTGACATAATGGTAACATTCTAAAATGGTTTTGAATTAAATAGCTGCTGTTCTGACTTATCAGGGTAATCTTTAAGGTGTAAGGTTGCAGGGTGTTACATTAATAAATATTTCCAATGCCTGGTTTTTCTACATGGCTTAAAGAGAATGTAAATTCATGGTCATAGCATTAAAAAAATTGTCAACATGAAACTTATTTATCTCATTTCTTGCAAAGTTTTCCCATTATATGTACGATTCATTTTCTTCACAAAGACATTTGTAACAAATTGTAATTTTTTTTCAAGAGAGATATAATACAATCTACCAATAAAAGTTTATCATCCAATAATACATTCTACAGTAGATATCGCTTGTGTGATAAATTTCATAATCTACTGCGATATCTCCTTAGAAGATATTACTTTACATGAATTTGATTGATCAGTTAAAAAGGAACTACTTTTTTGTATTTTCAAAGAACAGTTCATTTTTTTATTAAAAGTAACTTCTTTTTTTTTTTATTAAAAATGAATTATTTTTGTTTAATTGACCTTGATGGAAACACTGGGTCAATATAAAGGACTTTGCAATGGTTGAATTTCTGTCAAAAAATGATGTATCACTACGCTACGCTGTTATGTAATCAAGTTCAGTAAAAGTGAAGTCTATAGCAAAGAATTATATTTATTTGTGCATGTAAGAAAGGATTGGGTGATAAAAACTCTCCTGCTCGTCTTCTTTGATATCAAAAAATATCAACACTCGTCGATAAAGTAAAAAAAACTCGGCTCATTATTTTTACTTTAACGCCTTGTGTTGATATTTTTTGATATCAAAAAAGACTTGTAGATTCTCTATATAATCAATCTGAACATTTTAACAAAACCGATGAGAGTTTGATATATGAACAGAGTTACCTCCCTTGACACATTTTAAGACTAAATTTATCATTATACAGACGATTCACTTGACTAATTTACCACTTTAGCTATTTTATACACTTGACATGTCTACAACCTGTAGAAATAAATTGGTTTATAAACAGTAGGCTTAAAAAGATTGATGAATATAAACAATTAAACTTGATTATATAATGAGTTATCCCCCTTTATCTCAAAACACTTATATTCACAAACAACAGTCTGGTTATTCTAATTCATAACAAAATCGGTGTAGTAATGTATATTTCATGTTAGATCATTATGTATATCATATTATTTCCTTATGAAAAATAAAATTGCATGATTGTGAAAATATATTCCATCATCAGTTCATGATGCATGTAAATTGTTATTTATAGCTTTTCTGTGAAAAAAAAGCTCTGTGGATTTTTAAAGACTGTTTTTCCTATAAATCTGCGATCAAATGAATATAAAACACATCATATTACTGCAACAGATTGTACATGAAAAATTGACATCAAGCATATAGAATTTCCTATGTTGCTAGATTCTTTCTTAGCAAACATGGTTTAATATGTAAAGAAACCTGGGGCTGTTCTTACAATATGTTTTATATCAAATAAGTTTAGGTAATGTGAGCTCAGTATAACACAAACACACCACAAAATGTTCTCAGAAAATAAACACCCTGGGCATGGAAATTACCATCACTCAGACAAACAGATGGATGAATTGTATTTTGAAATAAAACAGTTTGATGTTAATTCAGTGCAGTGCCTCTTATTTTAGGACCACGCCCAATCATTAGTTCTAAGTTCAATTCACACTATTAAAAGAAAATATAAAGATGAAATAAAATATTATAAATTGCTTTTCAAAATAAAAGGTTTGATATAGAACCAAATGTATTTATAGAAAATTCCACAAATGACATTATTTTTTATGTTATAACAATTAATATTTTACACATCATTTCAAACTGAGAGTTTCAAGGAGAGATGTGTAATCAACAACCATTCATTTGTTCTTGGGGCATAACATCCACTTCCACCTAGGGTGATATAGCAGACAAGTATTTCCCAGGAAACTTGCAAGAAGAGCCATTTGGAGATAGAGGAACAATTAAGAAATTTTATCACCTCCATTTCCTTAATTAAAGATGCAATTGTGCCTTTTGAGATACAGTGTCCAATGCAGCTGTTAATGACTGTTTATAAAATACTTCCAAAGACATTGCTCCTCGGTACAAGTAACCAATAACCTTTCTTTCATGTATATAAGAGGTTGTGTCACAGAAAGAATAAACATAAATGGGACCCATCGCAATGAGGAAATTTTGAAAATTGAGTTATTGTTATTTTCACATTGTCCAACTCATTACCTTCAATTTGATGTATAGTTTGTTTGAAACGGGCAAAAACTGACTTAGCTGTGTCCATTTGAAGCTCCCCAACTCACAAAAGTAATTTTGAGAAAGATAGGTTGCCAGGCAACAAACATACGCCCACAGCAGCTAACTCGTCCGAGCGGTCGACAAGGGTTGTCGCATATTTATTCCTTTTTAGTGTAGGTAATTGGGGGCCTTTAAAAGACAATTCCATACCGAAACAAACTGAAACAAGGGTCTCAACTCTGGAAGTAATCTACAGAAATTTTTGAAATTTGACAGGCTTTTTCGTTTTACTAATTTAAATAATGCATATAAATTTCATACAGATCACATGATCACTTTTTGTCATTCAAACGCTTACAATTGCCATAACTCTAGAAATTATTGACGGAAATTGCTGAAATTCAACAGACCTGTTTCACAAATTTAAATGATGCATATAAATTTCACAAACATTGGGTGATAATTTTTGGCGTTAGAGCATTCACAAGGATCAGTAAAGTGAAACAGGGGCCATAACTCTAGATGTAATAAACGGAAATTGCCGAAATTCAATAGGCTTCTTCGTTTCACTAATCTAAATAATGCATATAAATTTCACAAAGATTGGGTGATAACTTTTGGCGTTAACAGCATTCACAAAGTTCAACAAAGTGAAACAAGGGCCATAACTCTAGACGTAATAAACAGAAATTGCTGAAATTCAATAGGCTTCTTTGTTTCACTAATTTAAATCATGCATATCAATTTCAAACAGATCCGATGATAACTGTTGTCATTAGGGCGTTCACAAGGTTCAACAAAGTGAAACAAGGGCCATAACTCTAGACGTAATAAACGGAAATTATTGAAATTAAATAGGCTTCATCCTCTCACTAATATAAACAACATATATCGATTTTAAAACAATTGGATGATCACTTTTGGCGTTAAGAGCGTTCACAATAAATTGCGGACGTACGGACGGACAGGCGGACCAATGGACGGACCGACAGACAGACGGACGGGGGCGACGGCAATATACGTCCACATTTCAATGTGGGCATATAAAAAGCAAGTCAAAGATTTGATATGTTCCAAAACAAAATCCCATAGCAACCCGGCCATTTATTTATTTCCTGGGGTTTTCAGGGGTGCTGAAGACGAAAATCGTAGTTCAAATTTGATCCAACAATTTCCGCCATTTATTTGTTATTTTGTTGTTTAATATTTTTTTATTTAGGATTGCAAGGGTGCTGAAGACGAAAATTGTAGTAAATGCACTCTTTTCATAACGAAACATCCACAACACATGCGGTATATTCACATCATAGTGTTATACTGAAGAACAATCTATACATTAGTAGTCTATATTTTGTATATAATAACTTTGGTGAGATTCTCATCAATTAATTAGCACCTTCGTGCCAGCTAGTGGTCAGGAGATTAAGGTTGTTGATTGGGTAATCATCAAAGAAGCCGTATGCGTGTTCTTTTAACACGTGAATTAAAATAAGGTTTTGCGTGTAGGATAGGTCTATTATTATTTTCAGGTACCTTAACAGTATCAAAATTTAATTGGTAAGAAATGCTTACGTTCACTTTCGTGCATTTAGGCTTTGATGTAATTAAACAATAGCAGACCGTTTTTCCCACTCGAGAATCGTCGCATTTCGGCACGTTGGTCGTTCTCATTTTTTCGACCCATAGTGATAAGAGAATTTTAAACAATAATATCCAATATGCATTCCTTACTTTGCAGGTCGTATGAAGAAACGACAGTAAACGCAATTCAGGTATCAATAAAATTCTCCTCGAAAAGAAATTATTGGCCATTTTGTTTAGTTCAATTTAGGGCCTATAAATTATTTTTTTTAAAGATGAAACGAGATATCAAATAATCACCGTTTGGATTAATTATTTAGAGTAAATAATGAGTTGTCGACTGCCTTATCGTTGATCCTTGACAGTTGATTAGTATTACTCAATGACACACCCGCTTGTCGATTAATTTACATAATTCTGCAATGTGGTTTTGACTAACACTCAACGGCAATCTATATACGATCAGAATTAATTTTTTCTGTAGCACTTATCAGAATGAATCGCATGCAGGTACCTAAAAACATTATCGCCAAAACCAAATATCTATTGCCTGCTCGAACCAGCCACGTAAACATAATGTGTCTGGGCCAATCAGCAAACAAGTTGTTTAGTCAGCGTAGCAACAAGCAGAGTTTGTTTACATTTTTTAGGGGTTTAAAACTCGATTGTATCCGTTCAAAATTAATTCATCGGCAATATTTTGGTCATATTTGTACACTAGAGATTCTCCGCTTTATGTAAGTGGAATAACTGGTCGTCCCGCTGCAAGCGAAGAAAAATAATTAATTTCGCTGAGAATTTTAAGAAATAGGACAGATTTAAGAATACGGTACTCTTACAAAACGTTCAAATAAAGGCGTTCTAAAATCTTTTATTGCTATTTTGATCTTTTGTGTCAATAGATAGTATATTTATAGACTCATTTTTGTGAAAATCTCAATTTTGATCAAAATCAATATTTTCACTTATTTTGTCTTTAGTTCAAAATTAGATAACGTGCATTCCAACTCATTTTGACATACCAAGTCACAAATATCAAGTACCGGTACAATTGATCCTAACTAGTGGTCTAATACCAAATCCAGCAAATAACAGTTAGTGGACTAGCCCCATGAGAAAAACATTAGCCTTCCATTCATCATACAGATTAATATTTTTAAGAAATCAGTCTCTATTTAATGTCATCAGGTAAATGGAATTTAGGCCAGAAAATTTTGATAATGAAACTGAGTCTGGTTGCAGCCCATATTTTGGAATTTGATATGTTGTTTATCAACGTTTTATTTTTTCATTTCAGTGCAAAGTTAAGAACTCACTCTTATCTTAGTTCCTCAGTAAGCACAACTGTTTACAGACAGTGTGAAAATAAAACATTTTTCAAAGCTTTTATTTCCTTTAAAATCACCTTCTAAAGAAATATGAATTTCATATATTTTGACCTTTTCTGCACTGATCCCAACTTCCGGCACGATTTAAATGAAGGGTTTAGCCATGAGAAACTGATTTACTTAATATTTTCTAACATTAGTAAGAAAATTAGGCCCTTTGTGAGTATTTGGGATTGAAAATATACAGCAACTAAAGTACCCCAGATGTTAATTTGTCGATTGTTGTCTACAGCATCTGCTCTTCCTTACTCCCTCCAAAATTGTTTATTTTTACAGTAAACTTTCTTTTGCCTTTCAAAGAAGCAATCACCGATTAAAACATCTTATGTTATGTGAACGTTACTTCTCAAATAAACATGCATGTACTTAGAACAGATTTTCACGCATGCAAAAGTTTTGTTTTGTTTTAAGAAGAGTCTTTGATATGAGTAAAGAAATTAACAGTTAATAGGATCAAATTGATTATCTCCCTCACTGCTAGATTGGCTCAGTTATGTTTCTTCAGTTTACTTCATGTTGCTTCTATGGTTTTATTTAACAGATATATTTTTATTGCTCAAAATAAATTTTACTAAAAATATAAATGGATAACAAATTTAATTCCATTGCCCGAACCTATTTAAGCCAGCCGCTGCCAGACAGGATACGCCCACATTTTGCAAGAGATGGATAGAGAACAAGATAAAGACAAATGGATTTTTTTGTACAATCAAGGGCAATAATCCAGAAAGTTATGGTCTGAAATGTGCAAATATCAAAAGAGACCGAGATCTTTGGGATATAAAGATATGTTTTAAGTTTCATCAAAATCGGATAAAAATTGTGATCACATTCGTATTGCATACTTTGTCGGGCAGTTTCATTTCGATTTTCCCGAAATTTGAATTCAACCTTCATTATGGTGGAATGGTGATATATTAAAACGTTTTTTAAAATTGGAAAAATATGCGATTTTTCGAACAATCAGACGCCATAATCCAGGAAGTTACGTTCGGATATGCGCGATTATCAAAAGGAACGAAGATCTTAGTGTGTAATGGTGATATATTCACATGGTTTTTTTAAATCGGATAAAAATTGTGACCTCTACAGGGACCGCAAGCTAAAAACGTGATTTATTGTACAATCAAGGGCCATTATTCAGGAAGTTATGATCAGATACGCGTGAATATCGAAAGGAACCAAGATCTTTGGGTTATAAACATGCATTTCAAGTTTCATCAAAATCAGATCAAAATTGTGACCTTTAGAGGGTCCACAACTTTGATATACCAGATGTTTACACTAATTGTGTACAAGAGGCGGCGGTTTTGTCTGTCAGTTTTCGTCTGATTTTTACGAAATTCGAACTCAACCATCCTTTGGGTGTAACAGTGATATATTCAAATGTTTTTTTAAATTGGATAAATATTATGACTTCTATCGAGTCCACAAGCTAAAAACACGATTTTTCATACAATCAGGGGCCATAATTCAGGAAGTTACAGTCCGATATGCGCGAATATCGAAAGGATCCGAGATCTTTGGGTTATAAACTTACATTTCAAGTTTCAACAAAATCGGATAAAAATTGTGACCTCTAGAGGGTCCACAAGCTAAATACGTGATTTTTTGTACAATTAGGGGCCATAATACATGAAGTTACGGTCTGATACATGCCAATATCGAAAGGAACCAAGACCTTAGGGAGATAAACCTATATTTTAAGTTTCGTTGAAATCGGATAAAAATTGTGACCTGTAGAGTGTCCACAAACAAACTGTGGACGGACGGACAGGGGTGACGGCATCATGTGGACGTATAAAAACATGTGCAAAAAGCTTTATAAGATAGGTTGCCAGGCAACAAAACATACGCCAACAGCAAGTAAATCGTCCGAGCAGTCGACAAGGGTTGTCACATATTTATTCTTTTGTAGGTAATTAGGGGAATTTTATAGACAATTTCATACAGATGACATTATAATTTTTGTTGTTTGAAGGTTCACAAGGTTCTAAAAACTAAAACAAGGGCCATAACTCTGGAAGCAATCTACAGAAATTGTTCAAATTCGACAGGCTTTTTTCGTTTTACTAATTCAAATAATGCATATAAATTTCATACAGATCGGATGATAACTTTTGTTTTTCGAAAGTTCAAAAAGTTCAACAAAGTAAATCAAGGGCAATAACTCTAGATGTAATTGACGGAAATTACTGACATTCAATAGGCTTGTTCGTCTTCATTTCACTAATTTAGGTGATAACTGAAACTCCATAGGCTTGTTCGTTTTACTAATTTAAATGATACATATAAATTTCATACAGATCGGATAAGGTACAACTAAATGAAACAAGGGCCATAACTCATGGCATAATTAACTGAAATTGCTGAAATTCAATAGGCTTCTTCATTTCACTAATTTAAATGATGCATATTAGGCGGGTCAAACGACGGCTAAATGATGTCGTACGTAGAACAAATTGCAACAAAAGGTTTTTTGTTTTCTATTGATTCATTATGATGTCCTAAGTAAGGAAAAGAAAGTTTACCAAAATCGGAGTCCAAATAAGGACAGGGGGCGTGGCCAAATCCAAGATGGCGGCTGTCGATCAAAAATTGCAAATATCTCTAAAACTATTGGATTTAGACACCATAAATGTATTGCGGACAGATAGGAAGTCGGTACCAGCGAGTCCAAAAATGGCGACGTTATGTCTCTATGACGTCATGACGTTACTGTGACGTCACAACGGCATATCAGACGTCGCATTTCTTCCAAAATTAGTCCATTTATGCATGTTAACAGTAAAAACGAATGCTGATTCAGAGAAGAGGGTATGCCCATTATGGGTTGATAAAAAAGAACAATGTGTTACAATAACGTAGAAGGAAGCTAAAGGTGATACTATTACAGTAGCTGTAGTAACACGGATTCATTTCAATTGTCGACAAAAATAGCCTACATCAATAAAAAGAAATGAAATGAAATGGGGTGATACATATATGTCCTACTGTTCTGCTCCAACTGGGCTCCATCAGTGTGCTATGAGGGGAGTTTTGCCGTGCAGTGGCGCAAAGGCACTCTTATATCGAATTCCAACTGCAAAGGGTTCTTTTACTGGAGAAGTGCATTAAAGGTTGAATGGGCAGGGCTGACCAGTTTTGACATTTGGGCCACTCAGAAGTAGGTTAATCCCCAAAATCATCATAAGGATTTATATTTTGACACAGGCGTATTCGAGATGTGTTACAAAAAAAAAAAAAAAAAAAAATTTGGCTGTAATGCGACCAGCGCCCTCTGGCAGTGTTGCTAAAAGCATCACTTAAAGAATTACGTTTTGGGGGCCCCGTATATGTGGACAGACAGGAAGTCAATACCACAGAGTTCAAAAAGATGAAAACTAGTCTACCCGACATTTTTGGTTTTGCCACGGGCTCTAGCTGAAAGTCTGTTGGGATGTATTTTTCCTGATGAGCCAGGCTAATACCCTTGTCAGACTAAGGTGGCGTCCTTACTGCAATGCTACGGCGATGGAAAATGGTCGCAGAGCGCGTCAAGATCGCCATAAGCGCGGTAAAAGCGTGATGGAAACGCCGGATATCGTGTTGTGGTCTCCATGGTCGTGAATGATCGCCGAGTCACAGCGTTTGTTTTAAGCATATTAAAAACAAACGCCAAGACTCTAAGATCTAACCTGGAAAGTTGTAATGCCCCCGTCCGACCGGGGTGGCGTCCTTACTGTGCTGCAGCGACCGTACAGCGACCAGGAAATGCACAAGGTCGGCGGCAAACGTGAACACAACGTGCGAAAATGTCCCAAAATATTACAAATCGCGTTTTCACATCTTTCCAGGGCAGATCGCAGAACCTTGGCGTTTGTTTTGAACATGCTCAAAACAAACGCCGTGACTCGGCGATCATTTGCGACCATCGAGATCACAGCGCGATATCTGGCGTTTTTCCACGCTTTTATCACGCTTATGGTGATCTTGACGTGCTCTGGGGGTTTTTCCGTCACCGTAGCAGCGCAGTAAAGGGGTATAAGCATACGACTTTTTTCAAGTCTGTAATTTTTGGGGACATTTCTCACGTTATGTTTACGTTTGGTGGCGACCTTGTACATTTTCTGGTCGCTGTACGTTCGCAGCAGCGCAGTAAGGACGCCACCCGGTCTGACGGGGGCATAATGGTACATGTATTAGTCCGGTAGTCAAACACCAGGTTAAGCCTTGCAATGGAAATAAAGCAGGGCCCGTAAGAGAGGGGGGAGGCAACTGCAACATTTGTCCAGGGTCCTGGAGGTATGCCGCGTAATGGTAATGTTTAAAAAAATACATTTGTTGGTATAAAGTAATAAAAAAAACACCACACTGTTACTTGATCGTAAAGCAGAAGAAAACCGGTAACTTTTCTGAATGTAGGTATCTAGTTCCATGGGGAAGATTAGAATCGGATTCTGTCAGTCCTACTTTTTTGGAAAAATTGGTAAATTTAAAACTATAAATCACCTGCCCCAGCCTTAGTGCCCTGGAGCCCCGACCCGTTCTTGTTCCGTTTGATGCTATCATCATCGTCAGGGTACAATCAATGAATGAATGATCGCTCTAGGTCGGCTGACTGGTATCCGATCATTAAGAACAAAACTGAAAGCGAAACTTCTACTTTCGTCTTCGTTTTATTAGGTGCTAAAAATCTCAAGGTTTTTCAAACATTTTTGCAAATTGAGGACCCTTTTACCACCAATGTGCTTTAGCAAAGTGACCTCCAGTTACCCCAGATATACGCCAAGTGAAGCTGACTATGTGTCTTTCAAAGCCTTTCGCCGAGTTGCTTGTCCCATGGCCTGGATCTCGCTGTCACAGGCCATGAAGGAGCAACATTAAGGAGCTCAGCGACTCAATGTTTGACACCCATTTTGTGCTTGTACTGTGGAAGTGCATTGAATGTTGCATGGACAGGGCAGACCGATTTTCACCTTTTTGGAATCTCTGGTATCGAGTTCCTATCTGTCCACATATAAAGTAATGCTTTTGGGGACACCGCCAGGGGGTGCTGTTCACATTACCGCGAAATTTGGTTTTGTAACACATCTCGTGTACATCTACGAAACCGGTGTCAAAATATAAATCTTTCTGATGATTTTTGGGCCAAATGTCAAAATTGATCAGCCCCACCCATTCACCCTTTGATGCACTAGGCCTACTTCTTCAGTAAAAGACCTCTTGGCGGATGAAATTCGATATACGAGAAGGCTGTTGCGCCATTGCAGGGCAAATTTTCCCTCATAGCACACTAAGGAGGCCAAATCGGAGCAGAACAATAAGATGTATTACCTCATTTTATTTCATTTCTGCAACAATTGAAATGAATCAGTGTTCCTGCAGCTACTCTAATAGTATCACATATCGGCAATCCAGCAGTAGTTCTTTTAGCCCCCCTTCTCCGCACTTGTAACATATTTTTCTTCTTTATCAACCCAACATAATGGGGACACACTCTTCTCTGCATCAGCATTCGTTTCTGCTATTAAGATGCATAAATGAACTAATTTTGGAAGAAATGCGACGTCTGGTATGCCGTTGTGACGTCACAGCAACGTCATGACGTCATAGAGACATAACGTCGCAATTTTTGGACTCGCTGATACCGTCTTCCTATCTGTCCGCAATACATTTATGGTGTCTAAATCCAATAGCTTTAGAGATATTTGCAATTTTTGATGGACAACCGCCATCTTGGATTTGGCCACGCCCCCTGGCCTTATTTGTACTCCGATTTTGGTAAACTTTCTTTTCCTTACTTAGGACATCATAATGAGTCAATAGAAATCAAAAAACCTTTTGTTGCAATTTGTTCTACGTCAAATGTTAGTTTGACCCGCCTATATCAATTTCATACAGATCGGATGATAACTGTTGTCATTAGAGCGTTCACAAGATTCAACAAAGTGAAACAAGGGCCATAACTCTAGATGTAATTAACAGAAATTGCTGAAATTCAATAGGCTTCTTTGTTTTACTAATTTAAATGATGCATATAAATTTCATACAGATCGGTTGATAACTTTTGTCGTTAGAGCGTTCACAAGGTGCAAAAAAGTGAAACAAGGGCCATAACTCCAGAAAAAATTAACGGAAATTGCTGAAATTCAATAGGCTTCTTCATTTCACTAATTTAAATGATGCATATCAATTTCATACAGATCGGTTGATAACTTTTGTCATTAGAGCGTTCACAGGATTCAACAAAGTGAAACAAGGGCCATAACTCTAGATGTAATTAACGGAAATTGCTGAAATTCAATAGGCTTCTTTCTTTTTCTAATTCAAATGATGCATATAAATGTCATACAGATCGGTTGATAATTTTTGTCGTTAGAGCGTTCACAAGGTGCAACAAAGTGAAACAAGGGCCATAACTCCAGAAATAATTAACGGAAGTTATTGAAATTAGGCTTCTTCATCTCACTAATGCAAACAACATATATCAATTTCAAAACAATCGGTTGATAAATGTAGTCTGTAGAGTGTTTACAAGAAATTGTGGACGATGGACGGACGGACCGTGGGCGTATAAAAATTAAAGATAGGTTGCTAGGCAAGTAAACAGTAGCTAAGTCATCCGGTCAGTCAACAAGGGTTGTCACATATTTTTTCTTTTGTCAGTAATGAAAACATTTACAACACCCTAAAATCTGATTACGAGTAACAACCTATTAAGTAATTATCAGAAATCATTAGAATTTGTTTCGATTGTTTGTCTCCGGACCTTAAACACTGTGTATAAATTCATATTAACTTTAGCCAATAGGGTGTCCACGGGATTTCTCAAGTGATCAAGGGCCGTAACTCTGGTAGTAATTATTGGAAATTGTTGAAAAGCAATAGGATTCTTTGTCTCATGACCGTAAACTCTGTGCATAAATTTAAAGTCAATCGGATATTAACTTCAGCCTCTGGAGCATCCACAAGCAAATTGTGGATGCCGGACCGACGGACCTTAAACACTGTGTATAAATTTATATTAACTTTAGGCTTTTGCTCATCTATGAGTTTTCCAAGTGATCAAGGGCCATAATTCTGACAGTAATTATCGGATATCGTTGAAAGTCAATAGGATTCTTCGTCTCCTGATCTTAAACACTGTGCATAAATTTAAAGTTTATCAGATATTAACTGTAGCCTCTACAAGATTTTTCAAAGTGATCAAGGGCCATAACTCTGGCAGTAATTATCGGAAATCGTTATAAATCAATAGGATTCTTTGTCTGATGACCTTAAACACTGTGTTGTGGATGCAATGTACACCACATTTCAATGTGGGCGTATAAAAACAACCAAATTTACATGTAAACCAACATATTGTGAGTCATGGTCATATATCACTGTACTATAACAGATTATTTTGGCATATTTCTCCTAGTTTATGAGTCATTGATGGCAGAGTTAGTATACATTTTTTCTGCAAAATTCTGACTAAAGTCTCCTCTTACACACTTATCTTTTAAGAGTAAACATCTACATAATTCATAACTGTCAAAACCATCTACATACTTATCAGTATCATAATTTTCTCCATGGGGATATATTAGGCTTCAACCAAAAAATTACTTGTTAGGACTGAGAAGGCTAGATAATCTTTTTTGCACTTGGAAGACATTCCATTTATTAATATTTCTCCAAGAAAATATGTACAATTCAAAGATAAAATATAGGTTACAGATGATAAATTTTTCCTTTCCACTCAAAGGATCAACATAAATCTGTGGAGGCCAGCGATATATTTATTCAAGGATTAAAGAAACATTGAAATATGAGAGAGTATAGAGGTGGTATAGTGACTCGCAGGTCAAAAAGATTTAATAAAGGCGATGGTGAAAACAATCACCATCTCTCCTTGTCTTCTAAAATCCTATTGTATGAAGTTCTCATTTTTATTCTCAATCATTTAAAAGAAATAAAATTGGGTATCAATGAGAAAATATTTAAACCATCTACAGTAGATAATACAACTTAAAAAATATAATTTGATATCCACAAGATCCTATCTGTTTACTCATTTCCTCTAAAAGCTAATCCCCCAACTTGAAATTAGGGCTCTCTTCCTGAACACACAGTTACTAACATATCTAGATTGATCAGCCCTGGGATGGGTTTTCATACTAATCAAATCTTGTTATTTATTTATCATTTTAAAGCAGATTTTATGTAAGGAATTTTATAGTCTGTCTGCACAGCAAACTTTGGTTTTGCTTAGGTTCATTCTGAAAAACTTAACACATCTCCTAACAAAACACCAGTGGTAACCTTAGGTCACACACAGATTCAATCTGTATAAATTTATTACTTCACTATTCATGTTTTTATTTATTTATATAGATATGAATGAATGAATTCTAAAGTCCAGATGAAATCAGTAAAATATATATACAAGTAAAACATTAATAATGTGATCATTGTTTTGTTAACCAGAAAGATAGATCATTGAGTTGAATAGGTGATAACTCTTTACACATTACCAGTCATCTAAATCGTTTACACATGCCATATAATCATTAATACACAAAGATAGTAAGATGCCTCTTCTCAATCTGTTATTCAATTTCGATGGTTACTAACAAATGTATTTGTACTGTTAATTCTAAAGTATATTGAGATATCTTTTCGTATTTCATTTTTACGGCCTATTTCACAGTAATGAAGTCAAATCCACATGCAGAAAGAAATGCGCCGTACGATGGCTACAGGAAAACGAGATACAGTTGGCTACTCTGATAATGGATTGTCATTTACAAATCGCGTTTCAATCATGTTTGACTTTTATAATACATTTTGCATGGCCACATCTTTTTACTCCTGTACTCTTTTACTCAGGGAAATTAGGATCACAATACTCCTCTGATGGAAATGTATCTCGATTCATTTGGACTGTACACGATGGTAGAGGGACTCTATCAAAAAGTCACTTTAAAACACAGTTTTAAAATCACTGTAAGGAGAAGAGAGTGTGGGACATTATAAAACAAAGTCTAAATTGGATCTTAAATTAAATTAAAAAAAATTACAAAACAAAATATTACGGAGTCAATTGTTTTATTTAATCAGGGGATTAAGGAATCAGTCAGGCGTTAATGAATACACACGCCGGCTGAATATAGATAATTAAGGACTAAACATTCCTAATATGCAATTGGTCACTGTGACGTCACTGGCATCTGGGGGGGATTAAGAGTGTTTTCGATAATTGGCCAAGTCGTTTTTACAGCAGGTCTAAATTTGCGACTTTGAGTGAAGATAGCTGATTTAATTTTAATCAGATTGATGTTAACTTGCCGTAAAGTGCATATAGTAACCACTGGCTTTAAGTACATGCAATTTAGGTTTTTCATCTTATGTGCTCTTTAAGAAAAATAGGGTGGCTTACTTGTCATATTTCTAAATTGGTTAGTTGATTATTGCCCAGAAGATATTTAAAGATTTAAATGTTTTTGCTAATACTGAAGATGTGGCATTTTTTTCCCTATCATATCATTCAGCTTGGGGGTTGAAGTTGTAGGTGCAAAATGGTTTCTAGAACTATTTTCAGTTAGCTCAATTTCACCAGTTCTTTCATAAGACATGATTAAGTTGTCGACTTAGATGTATAGTAAGATTAAACATACATTATGCAAGAGCTAAATCTGTCTATTGCAGGCCTTTCTTTAGGCCTGAAATGTTATCTAAATTATTAATTAGACATTAATTAATCGATCCAGACCGTAATCAACTCTAGATGGCATCGCTAGCCTGCGATGTTTAGTGGATTATGAGCCGATTTACTGCATAACTTTCCTTCACGATTTAACGATTAAATGGATAATCGAGACTATGCTGTTTATCATACTGACTTTAGTAATGATGATCGAGGATAGGCGGAAATTTCAATCGCTTAGTTCTCGGTTCATAGTGGATCAATTTGAATGAAATTTTCTGAATATTGCCTTTACATTATCTAGTTTTTAACTATTATAGTGAGAACTGCCAACTCGTTATCAATTCTCCCATAATGTATCTTTAATGGTTATAAGTAATTTAACACAATTTTATTTTATCAACTATATGTATACATATATTTTCATGTTTCTAGTCTAAAGCAGCTGCTACAACTTGTCATTTGTGCTTTTATTTCGAATTAGCAGGAGAATTTAGGAATATTCAAGGCCAGTCATGAATGAGATTTTCAGAAAAATAAATGACCCAAGAATAACATTTAATTTAACGATTCTGAGCAGGTTGAGAAATAAGCAATACACAAAGATACCTTGAAGAAAATAGACCAAGGCTGATGGTGTAATACATCTCTGAGAGAATGGGATAACATATATTAGAAAATTCAATAAACATTTCTTGCTTATCTTAAAACTTTTTCTAACATGTGAATCAATTTATCAATAAATAAAATAATATAAAAAGTATGCACCTAATAGTTCTTTAATGTTTTTCTCCAGAGATAAAGCCTATCTGAAGTTATTATTTTAAAATGCAACCATATAGGATAATAACATTGATACGTGGGTTGAAGCAACATAGAAAGATCCAATTACACTCATTTCCTTTGATTAACATGGACAACCATATCATTCCTGAATTTCTCAGACCATTAAATCTGTTTTCACTTCGCTTGAAATGCCAAAGATATATAAAAGTCCCATTAAACTAGCCATGTACTGTGGTGTAAGTCAAGCAAAAAGTCATTTAATATGGTAGTGAATAGGTAAATGTTACAAACAATGCTGATGATGAAAGAATGTATATGACTTCCTTCCATTAGGGGTTCCATGACTGAATCCAGCACATTATTCTCATGTGTTCAATAAACATAGACATAATTTATTACATATGAAGATAAATACGGGTGCTTGTTATGGTAAGCATATGTTATATATATTGTAAAAACAAGCTTACATCCTAACCTTTTCAGCTCCCCCCACAAAAAAAGATTTACAATATACATACACAAAGAGTTCACAATGATGCCAACTATAAAAGACACAAAAACATACAACACTGTTCCCATGGTATTTGATTTCTGATTTTATCTTTTGAGGGTTGCAATAATCTACTTGTAAGATTTAGGCAACCCCTCCATATTAAAAATAAACCAAGCCAACAGTGAGGTTGATGTCCCCCACCGAAATCCCCAAATAAATAGATGAAGCATATTAATTACATGTAATAGCAGATTTATTGTTTTCAAAAGTATCAAGCAATCAAACTGATTATCAACTATACACTAAGTTTCATCACTCTCTATCAGACAGAATCAAAGTTATCTTGTCCCAAAGCATCAGCCAATGAAATTGCTTTATAGCTCTGCTTAGGTTTAGCTCGAAATGTTATCATTGTACTAGACATTCACCTAATGAACATCTACATCAAGTTTAAACATTCTACCTCAATTAAAAGCAGAGTTGTCATGTTCCAAAGTCTTAACCAATCAAATTGCTTATCGCTCCTTAGCCTAAGCAGAAATTTCTCATCATCAAACTTAGTCAAAGTAATGAACATTCTAGCTCAATTAGAAGGACAGTTATTGTGTTCCAAAATCTCGACCAATCAAATTGCTTATCGCTCTGCTTACCCTCAGTAGAAAATGCTCATTATCGAACTTAGTCAAGATATTGGTGTAATAAAACTATACACCAAATTTCATCACTCTCACTTAATTAGAATTAAGTTATCTTGTCCCAAAGCATCAACCAATCAAATTCCTTACCTCTGCTTACCCTAGGCAGAAAATGCTCATCTTCGAACTCCATCAAGGCATTGACCTAATAAACACCTACACCAAGTTTTAATGTTCTAGCTCAATTAGAAGGAGAGATATTGTGTTCCAAAGTCTCGGCCAATCAAATTGCTTATCGCTCTGCTTACCCTGAGCAGAAAGTGCTCATCTTTGAACACCATCAAGGCATTGACCTAATAAACACCTACACCAAGTTAGAACATTCTAGCTCAATTAGAAGGAGTGTTATTGTGTCCCAAAAAGTGTGACGGACAGACAGACGGACGGACAGACAGACAGAGGACAGACAGACAGGCGGGGGACAATTAATAAATTTTTCCATATAAAAGGCAATTCATGATGAAAAAGATTTAATACACACACAAAGAGTTATTATTGCAACTAGAGCAAATATTTCTTCAGAAGTGAAATTTTCAATATGCTCTAGTATCTCCTTTAAGCCATACATTATGAAAAGTTTGTTTCAATAGATCAAATTGAGAAATCCAAAGATCAAACAAGAAGGTTTCAAACAATTGACTCCTTTCTTTAAAATAGTTGATAATGTACTAGGTAGATCTACTGGTAGTTGCCCAACTGTAATCGTTATTACAAGGTTATAAAAAGGGGAGCCTGTGTTTGACAGTCAAAGATACACATGAACCTATCAAATAAAAAACCCTTCCTATCCGTGACTACACACCATTCAACACCAATTGAATTGAAAAAGTACACATTCCCTCAGATGCAATGAAAGGAACCTATGTTGCTATACTTCGCTTGAACAAACTGTTACAAAACCCAATGCTATTGAGGAGCGGGTATTGAGTAGGTCAGAACTAGTCATTCCCATTCAGGACTAGATGTCAGTTACAAGAGATAATGTTTGCTGACAGTGTACAGAAATATCCTACATGTGCTTAAGGGACAAGGGTTAGGCTCCTGACAATAGACAGGGCTATCACATGTTGTTTAAGAGGTATTCATGACAGCAGGTCGTTTTAAGGTTAAAGTTCATAAGAACAGGTAGCACTCTTAAATATCCCAGGTATCAATTTCAATGATTCGTGCTGATTAGCTGATAGGGTATTCTGTGATTAGCAGGTCTATTTGAATAAACTACTAAGTACACATCATCTAGTCTCAGTCTCTTAAAGGAATTCCCATTAACCAGTCTTAAATATAATTGAATTATCTTCTGTTCACCATTTCAACACATTACCATTATCTAACTTTAACAAAAACACATTTTTATGATAATTATGTTTACTTTTCAAAAAATATTGAATAATAAGTAAGTGAATACAAAGAATCTTTAACCTGGTAGATAAAATGGGTAATTTTTTAAAAAATAAATAAAGCTGTGTTTTTCCAATTGAAAAAACTTTATATCTTTGAAAATTTCGGTTTTTCGATATTAAACCATCACAGAAAAATAGATAGGTTGCCAGGCAACAAAACATACGCCCACAGCAGCTAAATCATCCGAGCAGTCGACAAGGGTTGTCACATATTTATTCTTTTGTAGGTAATTAGGGGAATTGAATAGACAATTTCATACAGATGACATTATAATTTTTGTTGTTTGAAGGTTCACAAGGTTCTAAAAACTAAAACAAGGGCCGTAACTCTGGAAGCAATCTACAGAAATTGTTCAAATTCGACAGGCTTTTTTCGTTTTACTAATTCAAATAATGCATATAAATTTCATACAGATCGGATGATAACTTTTGTTGTTCGAAAGTTCACAAAGTTCAACAAAGTAAATCAAAGGCCACAACTCTAGACGTAATTGACGGAAATTGCTAACATTCAATAGGCTTGTTCGTCTTCATTTCACTAATTTAGGTGATAACTGAAACTCAATAGGCTTGTTCGTTTTACTAATTTAAATGATACATATAAATTTCATACAGTTCGGATAATAACTTTTGTCTTTAGAGCATTTACAAGGTACAACAAAGTGAAACAAGGGCCATAACTCACGGCATAATTAACGGAAATTGCTGAAATTCAATAGGCTTCTTCATTTCACTAATTTAAATGATGCATACCAATTTCAAACAGATCGGATGATAACTGTTGCCATTAGAGCGTTCACAACATTCAACAAAGTGAAACAAGGGCCATAACTCCAGATGTAATTAACAAAAATTGCTGAAATTCAATAGGCTTCTTTGTTTTACTAATTTAAATGATGCATATAAATTTCATACAGATCGGTTGATAACTTTTGTTGTTAGAGCGTTCACTAGGTGCAAAAAAGTGAAACAAGGATCATAACTCCAGAAGAAATTAATGGAAATTGTTGAAATTTAATAGGCTTCTTAATTTCACTAAGTTAAATGATGCATATCAATTTCATACAGATCGGTTGATAACTTTTGTCATTAGAGCGTTCACAAGATTCAACAAAGTGAAACAAGGGCCATAACTCTAGATGTAATTAATGGAAATTGCTGAAATTCAATAGGCTTAAATGATGCATATAAATTTCATACAGATTGGTTGATAACTTTTGTCGTTAGAGCGTTAACAAGTTGAAACAAAGTGAAACAAGGGCCATAACTCCAGAAGAAATTAACGGAAGTTATTGAAATTAAATAGGCTTCTTCATTTCATTAATGCAAACAACATATATCAATTTCAAAACAATCGGTTGATGAATGTAGTCTGTAGAGTGTTCACAAGAAATTGAGGACAATGGACGAACGGACCGACAATATACGACCACATTTCCATGTGGGCGTATAAAAACCGTCAAAAGTATTGAAAAAATAATGTCCACCTTTTTATGTTATTTACAATATTTTATTGTTTAAACATACATTATGCAAGGGCTAACTCTGCCTATTGCAGGTCTTTCTTTAGGCCTGAAATATTATCTAAATTATTAATTAGACATAACTTACCCAGGCCATAATCAACTCTCTATGTCAATGCTACCCTGCGATATTTACTGGATTAATTAGGATCCCATTTGAAAAAATAATGTCCACCTTTTTATGTTATTTACAATATTTTATTGTTTAAACATACATTATGCAAGGGCTAACTCTGCCTATTGCAGGTCTTTCTTTAGGCCTGAAATATTATCTAAATTATTAATTAGACATAACTTACCCAGGCCATAATCAACTCTCTATGTCAATGCTACCCTGCGATATTTACTGGATTAATTAGGATCCCATTTGCTGCTCAACTTTCATTCATGATTTAATCATGAAATGGATAAGTAAGACTATGTTTTTTATCGTACCAACTTTAGAAATGATGATCAAGGCTAGGCCAAAAATTCAATCGCTAAAATCTTGGTTCAGAGTGGATCAATTTGACTGAAATTTTCAGCAAATTCCCTTTTTTTATCTAGTTTTAACTATTATAGTGAAAACTGCCAGCTCTTTATCTAATTTATAATATAAAGAATAAATAATCTCCATTAATATATCTTTAATGATGAATAAATAATGTTATAAACTCCAGACAGTTCATACCACAAAATTTGCAAAGTCTGTTTTTGAGCTTTGTTTACATCACTTTTCCACCAGAATGGTACTGTTAGCATTATTCCTTCTTCTGTTCAATTTCTATGCATCTTGACAAATCGTTTATATCAATACTTTGATTTTTTAAAGGAATCATTGATTTTCTGATTGAAATAAATTCTAATAAGGCAACAGTGAGGCTGATGTCCCCCCGCCGTAATCCCAATATAAACAGATGTCACATATTAATTAATTGCACATTTATCTTTTTCAAAAGTATCGAGTAATCAAACTGATTATCTATGCGTAGTCTAAGCGTAAAATGTTCACAATCACACTCAGTCAGGTTTTAAAGTACCTGACTATAGTCTATACACTTAGTTTCATCACTCTCCATCAGTTAGAATCAAAGTTATCTTGTCCCAAAGCATCGAACAATGAAAGTACTTAGCTCTGCTTAGCTTTAACGGAAAATATTAATCATTGAACTCAGTCGAGAGAGAGAGAGAGAAGGGGTTTAACGTCCACTCGACACAAACTAGGTCATTTCGGGACTAACATATGGTTTAATTTTATTTCAATAATTTGCTTGCGCGTAGGGGTCTTTAGCAGTGGGAGGAAACCGGAGGACCCGGAGAAAACCCACGAGGTTGGACAGGCAACCCTACTCCTTGCCACGTACAACCGGGGATTCAAAACCACGCCAGTTGACTCGATGACAGACTTTATGATACAGCGCGCACACGCTAACCATTCAGCCATCCAACCCCCCAACTCAGTCAAGACATTTGCCTAATGAACATCTATACCTTAATTAAAAGCAGAGTTGTTCTGTTCAAAAGTCTTAAGGAATCAAATCTCTTATCGCTACTTAGCCTAAGCAGAAAATTCTCATCATCGAACTTAGTCGATGTTTTGATACAATGAATCTATACTCAGTGTTTCATCGCTCTCACCCAATTTGAATCAAAGTCATCATGTTCCAAAGTCTCAACCAATCGAATTGCTTATCATCTCTGCTTAGCCTTAGTGGAAAATGCGTATGATCAAACTCTGTCAAGGCATTCACCTAATAGACACCTACACCAATTTTGAAAATTCTACCTCAATTAGAAGGAGAGTTATTGTGTTCCAAAGTCTCGACCAATCAGATTGTAGTCTCTACTTTGCCTGAGCAGAAAATGCTCAGCATCGAACATTGTTAAGGTACTGATGTAATGAAACTATGCACACTATCACTCAATTAGAATCAAGGGCCATAACTCTGGCAGTAATAATCCAAAATTGTTGGAAGTAAATAGGCTTCTTTGTGTCATGACCTTAAACACTGTGTATAAATTGGAAGTCGATCGGATATTGACTTTAGCCTCTTGAGCATCCAATAGATTTTTCAAAGTGATCAAGGGCCATAACTCTGGCAGTAATTATTGGAAATCATTGAAAATAAATTATAGGCGTCTTCTTCTCGTGACCTTAAACACTTGGTATATATTTAAAGTCAATCGGATATTAACTTTAGCCTCTAGAGCATCCACAAGTGATAAAGGGTCATAACTCTGGCAGTAATTAGGCTTATTCGTCTCATGACCTTAAACCCTGTGTATAAATTTAACTTAAGCCTCAAGAGCGTCCACAAGGTTTTTCTAAGTGATAAAGGGGCATAACGCTTTGCAGTAATTATCGGAAATTGGTGAAAATCAATGGGCTTCTTCATCTCATGACCTTATAAAATACTGTGTATAAATTTAAAGTGAATCGGATATTAACTTCAGTCTCTAGAGCATCCACAAGCAATTGTGGACACTGGACAGACGAATGGGGGCGACAACAATGGATTAAAAGTAGAGGTTATAAGCAACATTTTGACACCAAAAACATTATAAAATATCAAAGTATTTTAAAATTGATTATTAACCTTCAAACGAGATTTTGTGATTTCCAGTAAATTCTTTGAATACATCCACAACAAGTTTTAAAATACAACAATTCGGAAGTAAAAAGTAAATCTTTACTTCAGTGCACTATTACGCCGCTCTCAAAATCATTTTATACATTCAAAGATAGGTTGCCAGGCAACGAAACATACGCCCACAGCAGCTAAATCGTCCAGGCAGTCAACAAGTGTTGTCGTATATTTTTACATTTTTCCGTAATGAAACATTTATAATACACTAAAATTGGATTAAGACTAAGAGTAACAACTCATGAAGTAATTATCAGAAAACCATTAGAATCTGTTTGGTGTTTATAAAGTTCTGCCCCATGCTAACATTTAGTATACGAAACTTTTAATATCATGGATTTAGCTGTTCAAGTCTTTTACAAAAATTCAATGAAAATCAATACACTTGTTTGTCTCAAGATCTTAAACTCTGTGTATCAATGATAGCTTTAGCCTCTAGAGCGTCACAAGATTTTTCAAAGTGATCAATGGCCATAACTTTGGCAGTATTATCAGAAATCGTTGAAGGGGAAGGGGAAGCTTTGTCTTTGGACAGCTTGCATGTCCTACAGGAGTAATTACTTTTTCCATATGGGTTAAGCAGGAGTTCGGGGGTAGAGTTTCGTCTTTTGGCAGAGTGTGAGTCTTACAGGAGTAATTACTTATTCCACTTACATGGTTAAAACGGGCGTTTCAAATTTAGGGAGCATTTTGAAGTTGGATTAAGTTTCTAATTGATTTGCAGGTTCTGTTCGGGTTTTATAAGATTTGGTGCTTGTGCGCACTTTGCTTCCCTTTGCACAAATATTATTAGTTCTGGCTGAGGCAAGCACAAATTATTGTGTTATATTTTATTGTTGAGTTATTAGTTTCTAATTGATTTGCGTTTCTTGTTCGGGTGTTATAAGGTTTGGTGCTTGTACAGTTGTACGCACTTCGCTTCCCTTTGCACAAATGTTGATTGTTCTGGCTGAGGCAGGCGTAAATTATTGTGTTATATTTTATTGTAAAGTTATGAGTTTCTAATTGTTTTGAGGGTTCCGTTCGGGTGTTATCAAATTTGGTGCATGTGAGCACTCCGTTCTCTTGATACAAACCTTGATATCGTAAAGCGAGCATAGTTGACATAGGGATAGTCGATGCAAACTTGCTGAAAGTCCTTTATTTCAGTTGGTCTACTATTGGTAAGAAGAAGACGAACTGACTTGGATATGCGTCTTGGTCATTTTCTTTTGTATTGAACGAAATAAAGAATCTTTATAAAAGTGTTCTCTTTTACTTTAATCAAAGCGAGAAGCCTGACATCATGTATACGAATCTGGGACTTCAGGTTTGCATAAGAGCTGGTCACTTCTGACACCTCAGCGTCCCTAAATTTAAACCAAAGACCTTTTACACGGTAGACATTTTTTTTTTGGGGGGGGGGGGTATTGATTATCATAGATGGTACATTTGTGTTACAAAAGTAATTAAGTGTAAATAAGTAAAATATTTCATTTTTTATCAAGTAAATTGAATGACAGGTAAATTCGGGTATACATTTTCAATGCTGCAGTCAGGCTTTTTCTCTCCTGGTGTCAGCATATAAGTAATTCACAATAATATCATACTGTTAACAATTTTGCTCAATTAATTAATGATCTTTACTGTATGCATATTACAATGTGACGTAGTGACAAATACCCAATACAAAATTAGTATTTCCTTTATCATACCAATAAACGTAACTTTTTCACCTTTCTTTAAATGATTAGTTGTCATATTGTGTGTTTAATTTAAGATATAGGTGTAAATATGTAATACAGTATAATGTACAATGTTGATTGTGCATTGTGCTATGTTAGGTGTGTAGTGTAGTATATGTGTACATGTTGTTAACATATTACATGGTATTATAATTACAGAATAGACAGAAATACATGTATACATCTGTATACTATGTATGTAATGGTATACATTCTGCAATATCTAATTTTACTTACCTTCCTTATTTTGCGGGGGACTTCCATCTGAACTTTCTGCTTCCGTTTTAACCTGTACATTTGTTCCCTCGTCCGCCATTTTAGTTCATCTTCCCTTCTAGCCCATCTATAATGACAAATTTTATTTACACACTTAATCTTCGAATGAAGTAAAGGTTTATATATCTTAAATTCTACATTCACAAATACATGTTCTATACATGCTAATGAATAGAATTTTCAAAACTTGCAAGTTTTGCATTCACCCATCATGTGAATACAGACCTACTCGAATTCATGTAGTGATTTATGAAAGTGAGAAGTATTTCATAATACAGTTTAAACAAATATTATTTATCTATCCATAACTATTATTAAACTGTTAATGCTGAAAATATATTTTCATCAACCCATTCAAATTAAAAATGAAAAAATATCCAGACATAAATATAAACTATATTACATTATTTTTTTTCTCATTTAACAAAAATTAAATCTTTAAAAAATATCCCTACAAAAATATCATCTTTTGGATTTTTTTTCCATTTAATTTTTGATTGGACTGTGAGAATAAAACAGCTTGATAACAGAATCTCTCCACTGCTCATAGTACTGGTACTTTAACAGCATATTCATCAGACAAGGGTTGGAGTTCAATTAAGCCATATAGATCTCAGAAAAAATTGTTCCAAAACTTTTGTGTTTCTTATAACTTTTCTTTACTGAAAAATATCTACATACAGATATAAAATTCCCAGATAAAAATATATTATGTTATATATATATATATATTTTTTTTTGTTTTCCAGTTAATCTGTGAATTCATTGCATTAAATCTTACTTTAATTACTTAGAATACAAATATGTGTAATTCTATTGCCTAAAAAAGTCTTAAAATCAGTAGTACTTTTAGAAACATTTAAAAAAAAGTTCCGCAGTTTCATCTGGAAATGTGTGTGCTAAATTCTGCAAACCGAATTAGTGAAATAATGAAGATTATTTTGGGAAAGAGAAATTCAATGGCATCTAAAACACATAATGACAGAAATATAGTTTTGTTAATGAGAAAACAAGATTAGAATGATTTGTACAGTAACTATTAGTTGGTCCTGAAATAACCAGTGTTTTTTCACACACCTCTTGTGTTACATGCCTACACATTAATAGCAAAAGTTTTATAAAAAAAAAGAAAATAGATAAAATAATAATTTCTGCTTTTTTGCATGATTGATAGAAGCAAATGTTAATAACACTTTACATTTTGTCAAAATCAGTACTATTTGGATTTATTACTAAATAATGTTATTTATAAATATTATTTGAATCCTTGACATAAAATTCAATTTTATTTCAAAATATCCAAAATATTAATTGGAATATGCAAATTCTCTTAAATCAAATCAAAATATTTTATATTTAATGGGATATTATCAATCACTCTTAAAGACCACGTAAGATGAAATATCTAAATTTGATGAAATATCTAAATTTCATGTACGTATAGCCAATGGTTACTACAGTATATCCACTTTACGGCAAGTTCACACCAATCTGATTAAAATTAAGTCAGCTGTTAACGTTTAAGTATCCAACACGCCAAAACGTTTTCAATTTTTCAATTATGACCTTAATCCGGTTGATTGGCTGGTGATGTCACAGGCACTACACATAGGATATACATTATCTATACAATATCTCACTGTCTGTACAATATAGCACTATCAATACACACCACCAATTGACAAGCATCTATTGACGGTCCAATTACCACGTGACTGGCCTAATCATAATTACCGAATTATTGTCTTACATTGTTATAGATTAGACATTTGTGATTGGAATATTTTAGAGTGAATTTAAAAAGACGTATCATGCCGTAGATCCATTTAAGCTGCCTTTTTTTAAATAGGCCAAGTGTCAAATGAAGACGACCAAAGTAATTAGCGCATTTACCGGTAATTTGGATAACCCCGTAATACTTGATATCACAAACTATTCTCTATAAGTACAGAAATACAAATGGTGCAAGTCATTTATCGATATATATTCATTATTAGCTATATATAATAATAATAACCATTTTTATACACAAAGAACAACTTTTATCGTAACTTCATTTGAAATTCACAGTGTATATGGAATTTTCCGATGAATATGCATAACAATAGATCGCCCTCATTTCTCAGCCAATCAACCCTGGGAATCTTATTACCATGTACGGTTGAATGCACTACAGCCGTAGTAACTGAGGTTAAACTTTGTTGCAAAAATTGCATGGGATTCATGGACATGAATATCAAATACACATGATCATATATGGAGTTGCTGATGCCGTTTGGTGAATGATTAAACTGTCAATGCAATTGTAAAATACTTTTATTATAAAGAAGATAAACGATGTTCGACATTATTACCTAATCGTATCACAAACGTTTATCCATAGAATAATTTATATATTCAGATTTCATATCAAGTCAATTAAATGTTGTTTAAACGGCAATCAACAAATAATACGAGGCTACTTGATTACAAAAACACTGGTGAGCAATAATTATTGGGTAAATAATAATTATAAACAACTGATGATAAAACTTAATTATTTTATACAATTAATGTGTGTGTGTGTACAATTCTACCACTAGTTCGTCCGTGGTGTATTACGCAAACGTTCCACCTAGAGTGATGTCTTTGATCTGGCCGGCGTAAAAAAAGATAATTACCTAATCAGCATTCTTAATCCCACTAACACTCACTGCTAACACTGAGGTGTAAATTAATTTATGAGCCTATGTCTGTATAACTTTAGTCGGATTGATTAATTAATGACAGATATTAACGACACTACACCCATATTATATTCAATACACAAAGATAGTTAGATGACCCTTCTCAATCTGTTATTCCATTTAGATGGTTTCCAACAAAATTTATTTGTACTGTTAATTCTAACGAATATTGAAATATTTTTTTGCATTTCATTTTTACGGTCTATTTCAGAGAAATGAAGTCATATCCGCATGCAGAAAGAAAGGCGCGTACGATGATAACGGATCGTCATTAACAAATCGCGTTTCAATCATGTTTGACTTTTATGATACATTTTGCATGACCATATCTTTTTATTCCTGTACTCTTTTACTTGGGGAAATTAGAACCACAATACTCTTCTGACGAAAATGTATCTCAAATTGTTTGGACTGCACACGATGGTAGAGTGTATCAAAATCGGTGAGAAAAGAGAGCGACCGTACATTATGAAACAAATTCTAAATTGGATCTTAAATTAAAATGAATGACAAAACAAATTAATCCATAGTCAATTGTTTTATATATTTAGGGGGATTAAGGAATCAGTCAGGTGTTAATGAATACACACGCCGGCTGTATGGCTGTATATAGGTAATTAAGGAATAAACATTCCGAATAAGCATTCAGTCACTGTGACGTCACTGGCGTCTGAGGGAATTAAAAGTGTTTTCCATAATTCGCAAAGTCGTTTTTACGGGAGGTCTATTTTTACAACTTTGAGTGAAGATACCTGAATTAATTTCAATCAGATTGGTGTGAACTTTCCGTAAAGTGGATATAGTAACCATTGGCTACACGTATCGAAAAGTTTTCACATCCATCTTATGTGCATTTTAAGAAAATAAATGCATTATTCAAAATAACCTTACAAATCCATGCCTCGATCTGCTTTTTAAGTAAGGAATTTTTCATTAAACTCCTTGAAAACCTAAAAAAAATGCTTGCATCTCATAAATTGAAAGTAAAAATGTCTATGTATTAACCAATCGTTTTGAACATTATTTTTAAAATTTTGTATACAATTTGTACTGCATTGTCAACTTGTGTCTAATTATAAAATTATTTTTTTACTGAATGCACAAGATTGCCTAAGCACTAATGTCTTTTTAACATTTAAACAAAATCTACACCGTTTGGGTGCCAAATATAACACTTTAAAATATCCATGAGATTAATTAAAAATCTCTTTAATGAAAACAGAACAAAATATTTGATAATTTTTTTTCAGCAACTTTTATGTCAAACATTGCCCCCAGCTAGACTGACCCAGACAGTCTTCTGACACTTCCTTCATTCCTAATTAAAAAAGTCAATTTTTTTTTTTACCAAAAAGTTAATTAAACCCAGATAATTTCACAAGTCATAATTTATATTGACATACACAAATTGGGTCATTATTACAAAACCTGTACCCTGCTGTGACACTCAAGTATAACTCCCTGACACTGAATTCTAGATTTAAACAGGAATTTGATAACGAAATTATCTAAAATAATATATGTGACAAATGAGAAGTTAAGATCGTTTTATTGTTGTTTTTCTTAACACTTGTCACAAGGCAACTCTCAAAAATAACCTTAAAAAAGAAACTTTTCAAGAGCCTGTCTCATCTGTTCTGATTAACAGATACACTCCTTGTACAACTCCCCTAGGGAACGGCCTCACCTCTGGCCAGATAACAGTAGAATATAATAGAGACGACAGACTATCTGCTAATCAAATGACATTAATGACTACCCCTTAGAAAACATCAAGTTTAAGGACCCATATAAAATCTTAACTTGACTGTGACATGAGCTTTGTAAAGACAGGCAGTCTGACCTGATCTCTGATTTAGTTGAAGGGCATTAAGTCATCTTTGAATCTCTATGATGACTTGACATGATCTTATGCAATCCATTCTACACAAAATTTGTTCCTTCACATCATTAAGGTTCTGGATTATACGTAGCTTGTGTAGTATTTTAAATGTCTCATCTTTGAGAGACATATCATCAATCAAGAAATCATATTTATTCTATAACTACATGCAAATACAAGCAAATATCATTGAATACAGCCATAGAATACAGCCATTGAAAAACCTATGGTTGTATTCAATGGCTTGTACACATACTACTTTTGTCCAGAATAACGTCACTTTCAGAATTAGGTCAAACTGTAATGACGGTCACCACTAGACAACCAGAATTTTTGTAAACAAAAGAAAGAAAAGATAGGTTGCCAGGCAACTAAACATACGCCCACAGCAGCTAAATCGTCCGAGCGGTCGACAAGAGTTGTCGTATATTTGTTCTTTTGTAGGTAATTAGGGGGCATTTAATAGACAATTTCATACAGATGACATTATAATTTTCGTCGTTTGAGGGTTCACAAGGTTCTAAAAACTAAAACAAGGGCTGTAACTCTGGAAGTAATCTACAGAAATTGTTGAAATTCGACAGACTTGTTCATTTTACTAATTCAAATTATACATATCAATTTCATACAGATCGGATGATAACTATTGTGTCGTTTGAACGTTCACAAGGTTCAACAAAGTGAAACAAGGGCCATAACTCACGGCGTAATTAACGGAAATTGCTCAAATTCAATAGGCTTCTTCGTTTCACTAATTTAAATGATGCATATCAATTTCAAACAGATCGGATGATAACTGTTGTCATTAGAGCATTCACAAGATTCAACAAAGTGAAACAAGGGCCATAACTCTAGATGTAATTAACGGAAATTGCTGAAATTCAATAGGCTTCTTTGTTTTACTAATTTAAATGATGCATATAAATTTCATACAGATCGGTTGATAACTTTTGTCGTTAAAGCGTTCACAAAGTGCAACAAAGTGAAACAAGGGCCATAACTCCAGTTATTGAAATTAAATAGGCTTCTTCATCTCACTAATGCAAACAACATATATCAATTTCAAAACAATCAGATGATAAATGTAGTCTGTAGAGTGTTCACAAGAAATTGTGGACGACGGACGGACGGACCGACAGACGGACGGACGGGGGCGACGGCAATATACGATCACATTTCCATGTGGGCGTATAAAAAGGACGGAACCTATGATGAATTTTAACGTTATTGGTGATTTTGTTTTTGATAATCTGGATAGTACAGTGTATTTTGAGATTTACATGTAGTTATAGAATAAAAACAGAACTCAATGACCATTGAATACCGCTTGGATTATTCACTGGTTCACTCGAGTGTATCCCTTCCCGTCGCGCAGGGATACACTCTCTTGAACCAGTGAATAACCCGTGCAGTATTCAATGGTCATTGAGTTCTATCTATTTATTAAGGCCCTATCATCCCAGAATAATGTTTAAATGTAGAGTTTATTGGTCTAACTAAATGTTATTCAAATAGATTAAATCTAATTTTAAAAGTTATGGCCAATTAAAGTTCACGTTGGACAAACAGTAATAATCATTCAATCTTTTTCGTACAAACTGAACCATTCTTTTCAAAGAGTTTTTTATATTCAGATGTACTAACAGGTTAATTACATAATAACACCAATCTTTACAAATAAACAGTACATGTTGATTTTGAAGTTATATGTGAATGATCTGGATTACTTAAAGCAATAATTTCATATTTTCTAAGAAAGTCAAAACATAATTTCTATGTCTTTTGCTCAATAGGTTATCAACTCACTATTATACGATCATGGGCATTATTTCCCACCCTTAAAAATCATTGACACAGGAAATAATAACACAATTACCTCCCTTGTTTTCCTTTTGCCTCCATGCATTAGCTACCTTCAAACATTGGAATTTGAAGTTGAAAATGATATTTTTGCCAATTTCTCAGCTGGCAATAGTGAATTATAGGATTAATAGATTATTCTTTAACAAGGTAGGACGGTTTATGGATACCATCTATTTTTAAGGCTTTATTTTAATAAATTTTAAAAATATAACTTAAAAATATGAAATTGCAGCTTTAAATCATCTTAAAAGTATTTATTTACAAATTTTCTATTCAAAATAATATATCGAAAGTTATACGTATAGTGCTCAAAATTCTTGTTAAAACATACAACAATATTGCCATCCATTAAATTATTTTACATGTGAAATTAATATATTACCACCAAGTAAAATAATATAAATCTAATTAACTATTATATCCACAAAATTTCAAGTGTAAAGGTTAGTAAGTCAACAAAATAAAGAAATGTGTTTTAAGTTTAAAACCCTCACCCTTTTTTACTAAAAAATCAGTAGCAATGTATAACCAAAAGATGGCTTTACTGAATAAAGTCTGTAGAAAAAACACAAAGTCAGTTAAATAAAGACATACACGTGTAATGCCCATCTTCTTTGTTATCAACAGATGGCTGGAGAATGTAAAATATTTTAATGTTATCTACAAGTCAATTTATGTGGAATTCTTATTGTGACATAAACTATCATTTTAACCACTGTACTGTAGAACCTCCAGACATTACCATAATGAACCATAATCACGACACAAGCACTGATTCCTTCTAAACACTAAATGATTTTCTTGTAAACTTTACACATTTTTGTGATGCTTACTGTTCGATATTCTATTATCATTAAAGAATATTATATCATTTACATAAAAAAAAACAAGCTAAAATCCCAAACTAAATAGATGACACATTAATTAATAGCACATTTATTTTTTTCAAAGTATCAAACAATCAAACTGATTATCAACCATACACTAAGTTTCATCACTCTCTATCAGATAGAATCAAAGTTATCTTGTCCCAAAGCATTGATCAATGAAATTGCTTAGCTCTGCTTAGCTTTAGCTCGAAATGTTAATCATTGAACTCAGTCAAGACATTAACCTAATGAACATCTACATCAAGTTTAACCATTCTACCTCAATTAAAAGCAGAGTTGTCATGTTCCAAAGTCTTGACCAATCAAATTACTTATCGCTCCTTAGCCTAAGCAGAAAATTCTCATCATTGAACTTAGTCAAGGTAATGATATAATGTATCTATACTCGAAGTTTCATCCCTCTCACTTAATTAAAACTAAAGTTATCGTGCCCCAAAGCATCAACCAATCAGATTGCTTATCTATGCTCATCTTTGAACTCCATCAAGGCATTTACCTAATGAACGCCTATACCAAGTTTGAACATTCTACCTCAATTAGAATGAGAGTTATTGTGTTCCAAAGTCTCGAATAATCAAATTGCTTATCGCTCAGCTTACCCTGAGCAGAAGATGCTCATTATTGAAATTAGTCAAGTTATTGGTGTGATAAAACTATACACCAAGTGTCAACCATAATTTGAACTAAAGCTATCGTGTCCCAAAGCATCAACCAATCAAATTGCTTATCTCTGTTTACCCTAAGCAGAAAATGCTCATCTTCGAACTCCATCAAGGCATTGACCTAATAAACATGATTTTTTTGTACAATCAAGGGCCATAATTCAGGAAGTTACGATTCCATATGCGCGAATTTTTAAAGGAAATAAGATCTACACCAAGTTTGAATGTTCCAGCTCAATTAGAAGGAAAGTTATTGTGTTTCAAAGTCTCGGCCAATCAAAATGCTCATTATCGAACTTAGTCAAGGTATTGATGTAATAAAATTATACACCAAATTTCATCACTCTCACTTAATTAGAACTAAAGTTATCATGTCCCAAAGCATCAACCAATCAAATTGCTTATCTCTGCTTACCTTAATCAGAAAATGCTCATCTTCGAACTCCATCATGGCATTGACCTAATAAACATGATTTTTTTGTACAATCAAGGGCCATAATTCAGGAAGTTACGATTCCATATGCGCGAATTTTTAAAGGAAATAAGATCGTTTGGTTATAAACATATATATTTCATCAAAATCGAATCAAAATTATGACCTCTAGCGGGTCCAGCAGATTTGGTCGATTTTCATGAAATTCGAATTCAAGTCTCATTACAGTGTAACAGTGATATTTTCAAACATTTTTTTAACTTAGATAATAATTGTGACTTCAAGAGGGACGACGAGCTAAAAACATACAATCAGGGGGCCATAATCCATGAAGTTATGGTCCGATCTATGCCAATATCAAAAGGAACCGAGATCTTTGGGAGATAGACCTATATTTGAAGTTTCCTCAAATCGAATAAAAATTGTGACCTGTAGAGTGTCCACAAACAAATTGTGGACGGACGGACAGGGGAGACGACAATATACATCCACAAGAAAATGTGGGCGTATAAAAACAACCCAGAACAAAGATGAAACCCATGGTGAAGGGTTATTTCTAAAACAGAGAGAGAGAGAGAAATGGGGTTTAACGTCCACTCGACACAAACTAGGTCATATGGTTTAATTTTATTTCAATCACTCGCTTGCGCATAGGGGTCTTTAGCAGTGGGAGGAAACCAGGGGACCCGGAGAAAACCCCCGAGGTTGGACAGGCGATCCTACTCCTTGTCACATACAATCGGGGATTCGAAACCACACCAGTTGACTCAATGACAGGCCTTATGATACAGCACGCATGTGCTAACCATTCGGCCATCCAACCCCCCTATTTCTAAAACAGAATAGCAGATTAATCGGTAACTAATTAAAGACACACCTTTTTAGAGCATTTTCTACCAAATGAAAACAATGTCAGTGATCAAGAAAAGATATTACCAAAATACAAAATTTCAAGAAAATGATCAGAAAACACATTTCAAATTTCTGCTTCTTTCAGTCTGATATCCATTCATTTTGGGAAGTTTGCTCTTAGGATGGTTTTCTATTAGTAAAAAGTTTGCTTTTAAGCAAAAATTCCAAGCGAAACTACATCAAACCAACTTAATGACAAAAAATTTGATTTGCAGGAATGAATTTGCTTAGTGGACAATACATCAATGGGGTACAGGAACACGATTTTGATATATTAATATCAATGTGAGCATCTTTTCTCAGGTCCTTTTTAATATCAAATTTACCAGTATTTTAATCTCCTCAGAAAGTAACCTATCAGAGAATATTTACTAGTCCATGTATCCTAACCACTCCTTTGTTTTTTTAATTTTCTAAACAGATGTGATTAGAATTATTTAGTCTTCCTTTACTGATCTCATTAAACTAGAGGTGAGGCATTTTATATACAGTATCTAATTTATCTATCATTTTAATTTCAACTCATATAAACACGTGTCATAATAAAATCTTATAACTTAAACACATTTAAGGCAAGCCAATTTATTAATCTTTAAAAATTTATAATATATTTGCAGTGTAACATTGTGTTTTTGCATTTTTCTTGTACAGCAATGTGACTGGAAAAAGGCAAGCCATCCGTGTACACATTTGAATAAGAGTAGGCAGAAATTTTGCAGATCAGACAAAATGATCCTTTTGGGTATTGTACACATTAAGTAAAAATAAATAAATTTATGCTGGTCTCAAAATTAATTTCTAGATAAAGCTGATGACACTACTGACAAAAAATACACTATAATTCCCCCCACTTTTCAAGATAAACCTAATGATAATGTCCTGATAAAAACTTAACTCACAGATAATTTCACAGAATTATTCACCCACGTTTCATGAATTCTGCTGCATTTAGGATTAAGACTGTCAAGGACATATCTTCACGGCTTACGATTTCGGTCGCCAAAGTCGCAATTTGCGATAAAAATATGAAAGTGGGGATTAAAATTTGATTTGGACGATAATTTTGGTGATAACGTTTTGGGGTACTGCCGATTCCTTTTGAGAACTGGCGGGAAAAAATCTTAAAATTCTAATCGTATATATCCTAGATTGACCATTATATTGAGTTTCAATCACAATCATGTGGCAGCATACTATAAATTAATCAACTCGCTGATAATCCGGATCATGTCAATGAGTAATACTAACCCATTGTCTCGGGTTAATGATTAGTTGATTGATAATTGTCAATGATGTAAATAAAGACTGTCTCAAGTCATTATTTACACCTTATGTTTAACCACGTGGTTATTATCTGATGTTTCATTTCATCTTAAAAAAAATAAATGGAAATAATCAATTCTTTTCGGAGAGAATTAAATATTTTGATAGTTGAATTACGTAATAACGAGTCAAATAGTAACGATTCTCAAGGGTGAGAAAATGATCCGCCATTTCTTTCATTACGGCCGCCAAAATGCTCTAAAGTGAACCACAATTCTGATTGTAAGCATCTGTTACAAAATAATACTATCAAGGATTCCGATTCCGATACTGTTACAGTACCTGAAGATATCAATAGGCCTATTGTATTCGCAAAACATAAATTTATAGAAAATTGGCAATCCTTGGATGAGATTTGACGTGTAAATACTGAAAATATATTGTGCCATGAGTTGTGCGAAAAGACTTAAGTCACCAAAAATAAAATCTGATCTTAGTAAATCATCTCAAAACTAGGCTAATGTATTATGTAAAGACAGATTTTGTAAGTTGCTGTATATCGTATACTGGTAATTGTTTTGTAAAAAGGCCTTTCTAAGAAACAAAATTATTTTGGCAAATAAAATATTCCAGTTGGCGGAAAATAATATGAACATTTTTTTATATACAAATTATTATCCATTTTGGCAGAAAAAAATTGAAAGTCAATGTGAGCCCTGCATATCTTTATTTAATGTACCAACATGATGTGGATTCTTTTGATCCTCATCAGGAGTTTTCTTAAGACTGCTGGGCAAGTTGACATAGGTTTAATATAAATCCTTTTGTTGGTATAGAAAGCTTGTCATCATCTTAACACTAGAAGCCCAAATAAAATGAAGCATTAACATTATCCTGTGAAACAGGTAGTACAGTCAATAAAACAGGTATCTGGCACATTAATGGACAATTTTGTGGAAATTGCTTTCGAATTTTATTTCTCTAAAATAGCCCACTGCATTAATGGAGTATGAAAAATCCCCCATATATTATCTGTAATCCATACATTATCAAGATATCAAATAAGTTTAATGGATGCATATTATTACTAAATTGAATATTCATGAATAAATGTGAATATTGTAAATGACAAAAAGATCAATAAATGCTGTATAAGACTGACAGACATATTAAATATTTCATCATTATCAGTCTTTGATTGTCATTCGAGGTATTTTTAATCCCTTGCATACTATAAATATAGTTTTTTGGGAACTGAACCATTTTCAGAATATTATTCTGAAAATGGTTCAGTTCCGACATCATTTACAAACATAATATGATGAATAGAAAAGATTTCAACATTCGGTGTCCTCTGCAGACGATATACATATAAATGTGATATGGTGAAAACAAGCCAACACCACCTATAACCTTCACTAAAAGATTTTTGATGGGTCCATTTTTAAATTAATCCAACTGAATGCAAGCGGGAGATTATCTACCATTGATATTTAAACTTTGTTTTCTTAATTATTGCTAAATAATGCTATATTTTAGCATGGTTTAAGCCATGAAAAATTAGATATTATCCAAAAGATAACAAGTCATAATACATGTACATTACTGTAGATCTTTTATTTTGATAATGAGCATCTTTGTATCTCGTCAAGTACATATCTTCGTTAAATTTCTGAGTCAAGTTCATTGAATCTAGATAGAACATAATAATGATATGTGTCTATTTATGCTTGGGATGTGCTCTTGCATGAAGAGAACTTCATTATACACAGTTCATTATAATAATGACAACAGTAAATCTACTATACATACTCTATCTACATATGTTTGACTAAAAAAATTCTGCTGAATATAACATAGACTATATGTGTACATAATTCACACACACGATATAACAAACATCTTCAATTCTAATAAATAAAAGTTTTAAAAAATCCAATAGAATGCACAAAAATGTTCTTGAACAAAAGCTCTTGTATATACAGTCGACACATAATAAAATGGGGAAAACGGGCTTTGAACTGACTGTCTTCTCTTTGAGAAAGAATGAAAGGCTTACAAGTCAGCAAATATAGGACTGTATATCAAAAACACTTCAAGAAATGATTTGTTTAAATAACTAATTCACACCTTAGAAACATAAAGAAACTTGCACTAATATTAGATCCCCATCATGATAATATTTAATTTTATTGGATGATGGGACCAGTAGTAAAATAAGGAGTATATTAAGTTTCTCTATGTTTGTGAGTGTGTATCATATAACCACATTTCACTATGTAAAACGGACTAACTGGGGCAATATGTGAAATAAAATACAACCCATAAACCTTGTAAATTCAGTTTAGAAATATTAATCACAAACATGTTACATATAATAAAATTACATGGATGTCTATAGAAAAATGTGAATCAAGCATGAATGAAACTTACCGAAGAATTCTCCTTGCATTGTTCGTTATTCCAATAAATTACATGCTGATAGCACTAGACACTATTATATATACTGGTAATCCAAACACAGTTTTTTCATATAAATCTATCAATAAACTTAAATGTCAAGATGTTGGTTCTTTTCTGCAGGCAATCCAACTTGAAAACGTAATATTAAACTTGTGACTGGTATGCCACGTATTTAACCACAGAAACACTAACACATGCAAATGGTAGCAATTACTTAACAGTTGTTACAAAGCATACTCTATACTTCTCCTTTATACTTAATCACAAAAACAACATATGACTTGTAAAGAAACTTTCCCAAAGCCACAATAAAACATTACTTTATATTAAATCACCTCAGTGTATCCACCTTTTAACAATAATACTATAGTTAAGTCAGTTTTAAAGTTAGTTAAAGTACCAGTAGTTACAGTTAGTTGCTACAGTGCAACATGACATCTGCTCCTTCCCTTAAAGTTCTATCAAGTAACTGGACTATATGAATCTCCTGCCCTCCGATGGTTCATTGCCTGTCATGATAACACAGTGTTTCAGATGTGCAACTCACCCATTATATCCACCTTTTTCTCTGCCTCTATCCCTCCCCGCCAAATTACATAGAAAAAGCTGCTGCTTCAAATGCTTTCACATATCCTTGCAGCAACGATCATAAGGAAAGCAGTGAAGCATAACTTTCAATGGTCTGTGAGGTGGACCCATTCAACTTCATCTTTATACAGGAAATACCTGAACTAGACCTAAATTTATCATATGAATTGAATCCAATTACTAAAGCGAGCTGTTCAGGCATTGTTACTATTATCGCGTACCACGATTTATTTGTAAAAGCCTAACATCAGTCGTATTAAAGAAGCAAGGGCAATGCTTGTTTGCTAAAGGCAAAATCATGGGCTCCCTCTTTTCACCACTAAATATTATAAGCTGTATGAAAAGGACACCAATTCCTGCTTTACAAACTTATCACTAGTATAATAAGATAAAGGGTTAGTAATGCAGAGAATGACTTGTCATTATATAAAGATTAAGTATGTTACACTGCACTATCACAAAGAAGATCCAGCCTAAGGTGTTTGTTATAAACTTAAATTGAAAAAAAAAAAAAATTCTGTAAATAATGTCTTAGTTTTCATTCATAATCACATCTATATGGTAATGTGAAAAAGCTATTTCTTTCATTTCAAAATAAACTTTTGCCTTTTGAAATAGGAATTATTGAATTACTCTCTACATCTGCATTTCCATTTCAATAATTCATTTTTATCTAAGCATTAACTTAAATACATATAAAAATAAATACATCAAAAACCAGAAGCTGCCAGGCAGGATACGCCCACATTTTCAAAGAGATGGATAGAGAACAAGCTAAAAACACGCTATTTTTTGTACAATCAGGGACAATAATGCAGAAAGTTATGGCCTGAAATGTGCAAATACCAAATGGGACTGAGATCTTTGGGATATAAAGATATGTTTTAAGTTTCATCAAATCAGATAAAAATTGTGACCTCTAGAGGATCCACAACCTTCGTATTACACGCTTCTACACAATTTGCGTACAAAGAGCGGCCATTTTGTCTGGCAGGTTCATTTTGATTTTTCCAAAATTCAAATTCAACCTTTATTATGGTGGAAATGAGATGTATTTATTCGAACAATCAGGGGCCATAATCCAGAAAGTTAAGTTTGTGTATCCGCAATTATCAAAAGGAACCAAGATCTTAGTGTGTAATGGTGATATATTCAGGCGTTTTTTTTAAATCGGACAAATATTGCGACCTCTACTTAGACCACAAGCTAAAGATAGGTTGCCAGGCAACAAAACATATGCCCACAGCAGCTAAATCGTCCGAGCGGTTGTCAAGGGTTGTCGAATATTTATTCCTTTGTAGGTAATTGGGGGCCTTTACAAGACAGTTCCATACAGATCAGATTATACATTTTGTCGTTTGAGGGTTTACAAGGTTCTAAAAACTGAAACAAGGGTCTCAACTCTGGAAGTAATCTACAGAAATTGTTGAAATTTGACAGGCTTTTTCGTTTTACTAATTTAAATAATGCATATAAATTTCATACAGATCACATGATCACTTTTGTCATTCAAACGTTCACAATCGCAATAACTCTAGAAATTATTGATGGAAATTGCTGAAATTCAATAGACCTGTTTCACAAATTTAAATGATTCATATAAATTTATACATATCGGATGATAACTATCATCAATCGAGCTTTAACAAGGTTTAACAAAGTGAAACAAGGGCAATAACTCTAGAAGTATTTATTGTAAATTGCTGAAATTCAATAGGCTTTTTCATTTCACTAATTTAAATCATGCATATAAATTTCACAAAGATCGGGTGATAACTTTTTGCGTTAGAGCGTTCACAAGGATCAATAAAGTGAAACAAGGGCCATAACTCTAGACGTAATAAACGGAAATTGCTGAAATTCAATAGGCTTCTCCGTTTCACTAATCTAAATAATGCATATAAATTTCACAAAGATCGAATGATAAATTTTGGCGTTGGAGGCTGGAGCGTTCACAAGGTTCAATAAAGTGAAACAAATGCCATAACTAGACGTAATAAACGGAAATTGCTGAAATTCAATAGGATTCTTCGTCTCACTAATTTAAACAAGCCAACAGTGAGGCTGATGTCCCCCGCTGAAATCCCGAAATAAATAGATGACATATATTAATTAATTGCATGTTTATCTTTTTCAAAAGTATCCAGCAATCAAACTGATTATTAAGTATACATTAAGTTTCATCACTCTCTATCAGATAGAATCAAAATAAACAAGGCATTGACCTAATAAACACATACACCAAGTTTGAACATTCTAGCTCAATTAAAAGTTATCGTGTCCCAAAGCATCAACCAATCAAATTGCTTATCTCTGCTTACCCTAAGCGGAAAATGCTCATCTTCGAACTCCATCAAGGCATTGACCTAATCAACACATACACCAAGTTTGAACATTCTAGCCCAATTAGGAAGAGAGTTATCGTGTCCCAAAGCATCAACCAATCAAATTGCTTATCTCTGCTTACCCTAAGCGGAAAATGCTCATCTTCGAACTCCATCAAGGCATTGACCTAATAAACACATACACCAAGTTTGAACATTCTAGCTCAATTAGGAAGAGAGTTATTGTGTCCCAAAAAGTGTGACGGACAGACAGACGGACAGACAGACGGACGAACCCATTTTAATAGTCCCCTGCTTTCTTCGAAAGGCGGGGGACAATAATGCACATAATTGCCAGAAAGATCGAATGATAACTTTTGACGTAAGAGTGTTCACAAGGGCCATAACTCTAGACGTAATAAACGGAAATTGCTGAAATTCAATAGGATTTTTCGTTTCAGTAACCTAAATAATGCATATAAATTTCAGAAAGATTGGATGATAACTTTTGACCTTTAGAGCGTTCACAAGGATAAATAAAGTGAAACAAGGGCCATAACTCTAGACGTAATAAACGTGAATTGCTGAAATTCAATAGGCTTCTTCGTTTCAGCAATCTAAATAATGCATATAAATTTCAGAAAGATCAGATGATAACTTTTGATGTTAGAGCATTTACAAGTTCCATAATGCATATAAATTTCAGAAAGATCGGATGATAACTTTTGACGTGAGAACGTGAGAGCGTTCACAAGGTTCAATAAAGTGAAACAAGGGCCATAACTCTAAACGTAATAAACAGAAATTGCTGAAATTCAATAGGCTTCTTCGTTTCACTAATTTAAATATGCATGTAAATTTCAGAAAGATCGCATGATAACTTTTGGAGTTAGAGCGTTCACAAGCTTCAATAAAGTGAAACAAGGGCCATAACTCTAGACGTCATAAACAGAAATTGTTGAAATTCAATAGGCTTCTTCGTTTCACTAACTTAAATATTGCATATAAATTTCACAAAGATCGTAATGTTTGGCATTAGAGTGTTCACATGGTTCAACAAAGTGAAACAAGGGCCATAACTCTAGACGTAATAAACGGATATTATTGAAATTAAATAGGCTTCTTCATCTCACTAATGTAAACAACATATATCAATTTTAAAACAATTGGATGATAACTTTTGGCGTTAGAGCGTTCACAAGAAATTGTGGACGATGGACGGACGGGGCGTATAAAAACTGGATTTTTTGTTCAATCAAGGGCCAGGAAGTTACAATCCGATATGCTCGAATATCGAAAGGAACCAATATCTTTGGGTTATAAACATGTATTTCAAGTTTCATTGAAATCAGATCAAAATTGTGACCTCTAGAGGGTCCACAACCTTGATTTACCAGATGTTTACACTATTTGTGTATGAGGGGCGTCCATTTTGTCCGGCAGTTTTGACCCGATTTTCAGGAAATTCAAACTCAACAGACCCTACGGCGGCCTATCGTGTAACGGTAATATATTCAAACGGTTTTTTAAATTGGATAATAATTGTGACCTCTAGAGGGACCACAAGCTAAAAACGCAATTTTCCATACAATCAGGGGCTATAATTCAGGAAGTTACCATCCGATATGCGTGAATATTGAAAGAAGCAAGATCTTTGGGTGATAAACTTGCATTTCTAGTTTCATCAAAATCAGATCAAAATTGTGGCCTCTAGAAGGTCCACAGCTTTGATATACCAGATGTTTACACTATTTGCGTACGAGTGGCAGCCATTTTGTCCGGCAGTTTTGGTCCGATTTTTTAAATCGGATAATAATTGTGACCTCTAGAGAGACCGCAAGCAAAAAACGTGATTTTTCGTAATATCAGGGGCCATAATTCAGGAAGTTACAATTCAATATGTACAAAGATAGGTTGGCAGGCAACGAAATATACACCCACAGCAGCTAAGTTGTCTGGGCAGTCAACAAGAGTTATCACATATTTTTTCTTTTGTCGGTAATGAAACATTTATAATACACTAAAATCTGATTAAGAGTAACAACTCATTAAGTAAATATCAGAAATCATTAGAATTTGTTTGGCTTCTAGTTCTGCCCCCATGATCATGTTTAGTATACCAAAACATATCATAGATTTAGCTGTTCCAATTATCAAAGATAGGTTGCCAGGCAACGAAACATATGCCCACAGCAGCTAAGTCATCTGGGCAGGCAACAAGGGTTGTCGCATATTTTTTTCTTTTGTCAGTGAGGAGAGTGTTTACAACACATAAAGATAGGTTGCCAGGCAACGAAACATACGCCCACAGCAGCTAAATCGTCCGGGCAATCAACAAGAGTTGTCACATATTTTTACTTTTTTCGGTAATGAAACATTTATAATACATTAAAATCTGATTAAGAGTAACAACTCATTAAGTAATTATCAGAAAACCTTTAGAATTTGTTTGGTTTTTATAAAGTTTTGCCCCATGCTAACGTTTAGTATAGGAAACTTTTAATATCATGGATTTAGCTGTTCAAGTCATAAAAATTCATTGAAAATCATTATACTTGTTCGTCTCAAGACCTTAAACTCTGTTATTGAATCCGAAGTCAATTGGATGATAACTTTAGCTTCTAGAGGGTCACAAGATTTTTCAAAGTGATCAAGGGCCATAACTTTGGCAGTAATTATCAGAAATCGTTGAAAATCAATATGATTCTTCGTCTCATGACCTCAAACACTCTGTATCAATTTAAAGTCAATCGGATATTAACTTTAGCCTCTAGAGCATTTACAAGATTTTTTGAAGTGATCAAGGGCCATAACTCTGGCAGTAATTATCGGAAATTGCTGAAAATCAATAGGCTTCTTCGTCTAGAGTGTCCACAAAATGTTTCAAAGTAATCAAGGGCCATAACTCTGGCAGTAATATTCGGAAATCGCTGAAAATCAATAGGCTTCTTTGTCTCATATCCTTAAACACTGTGTATAAATTTAAAGTCAATCGGATATTAACTTTGGCCTCTAGAGCGTCCACAAGATTTTTCAAAGTGAACAAGGGCCATAACTCTGGCAGCAAATATTGGAAATCGCTGAAAATCAATAGGCTTCTTCGACTCATGACCTTAAACACTGTGTATGAATTTAAAGTCAATCGAATATTAACTTTGGCTTTTAGAGCATCAATAAGATTTTTTGAAGTGATCAAGGGCCATAACTCTGGCAGTACTTATCAAAAATCGCTGAAAATGAATAAACTTCTTTGTCTCATAACCTTAAACACTGTGTATAAATTTAAAGTCAATCGGATATTAACTTTGGCCTTTAGAGCGCCCACAAGATTTTTTGAAGGGATCAAGGGCCATAACTCTGGCAGTAATTATCGAAAATTGCTGAAAATGAATAGACTTCTTCGTCTCAAGACCTTAAACACTGTGTATAAATTTAAAGTAAATGGGATATTAACTTTAGCCTCTAGAGTGTCCACAAAATTTTTCAAAGTAATCAAGGGCTATAACTCTGGCAGTAATTATCGGAAATCGCTGAAAATCTATAGGCTTCTTCGTCTCATGACCTTCAACACTGTGTATAAATTTAAAGTCAATCGGATATTAACTTTGACCTCTAGAGCGTCCACAAGATTTTTTGAAGTGATCAAGGGCCATAAATCTGGAAGTAGTTATCGGAAATCGCTGAAAATCAATAGGCTTCTTCGTCTCATTACCTTAAACACTGTGTTTAAATTTAAAGTCAATCGGATATTAACTTTGACCTCTAGAGCGTCCACAAGATTTTTTGAAGCGATCAAGGGCCATAACTCTGGCAGTAATTATCGGAAATCGCTGAAAATCAATAGGCTTCTTCGTCTCATGAACTTCAACACTGTGTATAAATTTAAAGTCAATCAGATATTAACTCTGACCTCTAGAGCCTCCACAAGATTTTTTGAAGTGATCAAGGGCCATAACTCTGGAAGTAATTATCGGTAATCGCTGAATATCAATAGACTTCTTCGTCTCATGACCTTAAACACTGTGTATAAATTTAAAGTCAATCAGATATTAACTTTGACCTCTAGAGCGTCCACAAGATTTTTTGACGTGATCAAGGGCCATAACTCTGGCAGTAATTATCGGAAAACGCTGAAAATCAATAGGCTTCTTCGTCCCATGACCTTAAAGACTGTGTATAAATTTAAAGTTAATCGAATATTAACTTTGACCTCTAGAGCGTCCACAAGATTTTTTGAAGTGATCAAGGGCCATAACTCCGACAGTAATTATCGAAAATCACTGAAAATCAATAGGATTCTTCGTCTCATGACCTTAAACACTGTGTATAAATTTAAAGTCAATCGTATATTAACTTTAGCCTCTAGAGCGTCCACTAGATTTTTCAAAGTGATCTAGGGCCATAACTCTGGCAGCAAATATTGCAAATCGCTGAAAATCCACTAGATTTTTCAAAGTGATCTAGGGCCATAACTCTGGCAGCAAATATTGCAAATCGCTGAAAATCAACAGGCTTCTTCGTCTCATGACCTTAAACACTGTGTATGAATTTAAAGTCAATCGAATATTAACTTTGGCTTCTAGAGCATCCATAAGATTTTTTGAAGTGATCAAGGACCATAACTCTGGCAGTAAGTATCAGAAATCGCTGAAAACCAATAGGCTTCATCATCTTATGACCTTAAACACTGTGTATAAATTTAATGTCAATCGGATATTAAAGATACATTATGGGAGATTTTAATAGAGAGTTGGCCATTCTTGCTATAACAGTTCAAAAATAGATGGTGAAAGAAGAATATATTGAAAATTTCAGTCAAATTACTTTATTCTGAACAAAGTTATCACCATTGTCATTTTTGACTAGAAATAGGAGTCAACCCTCTCTTCACCGTCTCCGAGAATGACCGATCGTTTGATTGACAGACGTTAACTCCACCTACATAATCTCGATACAGCGCACATGTGCTAACCATTCAGCCATCCACCCCCAGACAAATAGGAAACAGTGATCCAATGGGGCTGCAATTCAACTGGGCTGATGTTAGCTGCAATGTTTATCAATTTCCATAACTTTTCTGTAAACGCAAGTGACAAAAGAGCGTATAATACCGACATCCAAACTTTCATTTTAACCACAACTTATTCTGCCCCTGCTATGATAACTCAAGGTGTTCCCCAAGGTTCAATCCTTGGTCCTTTGTTATTTAATTTATTTATTAATGATCTACCTTTACATTTACATGTTAATAGTGATCTATTTGCTGATGATACTACTGTCTATTTCTCATCTTCTGATGTTATTTCATTAATTACCACACTGCAAAATGAAACTTTTATTATTCAAAATTGGTGTTCCACAAATGACATGGTAATTAATGAAACCAAAACTAAAACAATGAGTATTACACCTTCTTCAAGGCGTAAATTACTTTCAACAAAATTTCAAATTCACATAAATAATTCACCTTTAGGCATCATTTTTGATGAAAATTTCACTTGGTCTCCTCATGTTGATCATTTATCTAAGCTTCTTCGACAGAAAAATTTTCAATTACGCAAATTAAAACAGTTGCTTCCTACTGAAGTACTTAAATTGTTCTATTTTGCTCATATTCAATCTCATATCAATTATTGCTCCACTATTTGGGACTCTTGTTCAATTACATCTATATCTAAACTTGAGAGACTTCAAAAATTATCCTTTAAATTAATTTACAATAGACCTATCTCTGATCATCCCTTCTCATCTAATTATCAATTTTTATCTTCATCCTTAAATCTTCAAACTATTTATCAAAGACTTTTAATTAACAAATATATTTTTGTTTATAAAATTATCCATAAACCTTGTCCATCATATTTATATAATATTTTTCATTATAACACCACTCCATATTCATCTCTCAATAATAGGCTTTCTATCTGTAGACCTAATAATGAAATATTTAAATGTAGTTTACAATATAGAGGCACAGTGCTTTGGAATTCTTTCCCATATTCACTTAAAAATATTAAAAATCTTCATTTATTTAAGAAAAATATCACTAGGCATGTTATTTCTTCTTCTTAACCTGTAGCCTATATTTAATATATCAACTACTTACTACATATTATCTATCATATTACTTTTAGTTTTGAAGTTAAACTATTTAGCTTATCAATATATATTTGAATGTTTTGTGTGTGAGTATTTGTTAAGTGTCTTGTTCTGTTACTGTCTTTTTCATTTCTTTGTTATAAAGGGCAAAATTGTAAACAGGCTCTAAGCCTAATTTTTCACCTTTGAAAATAAAGATATTATTATTATTATTATTATTATAATATCAAGGCCGTATATATCGAACTTTCAATCAAAATGACTGACATGCGGCCTCGCTCAACAGCGGCCTCGCTTCGTACACTCTATCATTAAGCCTCGATCTAAGGGCCATAACTCTGGCAGTAATTATCGGAAATCTTTGAAAATCAATAGGTTTCTTCGTCTCATGACCTTAAACATTGTGTATAAATTTAAAGTCAATCAGATATTAACTTTGGCCTTTAGAGCATCCACAAGATTTTTTGAAGTGATCAAGGGCCATAACTCTGGCATTAAATTTTTGAAATCGCTGAAAATCAAGAGTCTTCTTCGTCTCATGACCTTAAACATTGTGTATAAATTTAAAGTTAATTGGATATTAACTGTAGCCTCTAGAGCGTCCACAAGCAATTGTGGACGCCCGCTGGCCGGAGACGGACGGGGGCGACGACAATTAAACCATATGTTCGTCCAAAAATGACCTAGTTTGTGTTGAGTGGACGTTAAACCCCATTTCTCTCTCTCTCGCATTCCCACAGAAGTTTTTATAGGGATGTTATTTTCAATAAAAGTATGGCATATTTGGTATATGGAAATCTTACTAGAACAATACTGGATTCCCTGAAAAACACCAATGAGGCATGCCTCAGGACAAAAATAAATTAGTGTATTAATTAGTGTGGGGTAGAGGTGGGGAAAGAGTCAAATATTAAAGGAGCTAAATCACTAATATTTGTGACCTAGAAAATTACCCTAATGGGTCGCAACACATATAATAATGTAATCTGATTGTATATAAACTGATTTACATTCAATTGTTTCCATTTTGACTCTAATTTCAAATCAGTTATGTCCAGCGAAATACGGCATGAGTCTCAACTGAATGGCTATTTCTAGCGTCTGGGTCTGTATTCAAAAATAAGTAAAAATATTTAATTTTTCCACTCAACCGAGTGTTTTACCTTAAATCGGTTTTCAAAGGCTCTCTATTTTACATATACTTGGCTATGTGAAAACTTAACTGCAGACTTAAAATATGGAATACCAACACTAGCCAAAAAGCGTGAATTTTTAACTTATGGAATAACCGCCACTGCTAAAAATCACGAATTACACACGTCGCACGCAAGTTATGTCCCCTTAAGAGCACCACTATACTCTATCAAAATCTTAGTTGTCATTACTAAGGAAAATATTTGTCAAAATATTATATTGTAACGCACGAAAATAGTATGATTATAATTTATGATATATTATGATAGTATGCATCCGTTGCTGGAACAGCTGTTTTCGTAGATGTTTTTCAAAAACAATAGATTTCAATAGCAGTTATCGAGTAGTGGTAGTATAAGGATGGATATTGTAAACTTTATTATTTTAACAATGTATAAAGAATAGAAAACAACATAATATTAGCAATACACAGGGCTATTGGCTTTAAAGTTAAACTGAACAAATCATTTGGTGTTGTTCATCAATCTATCATTTGAGAAATTTATAGAAATTGTGTCAGTTGCTACACTTTAGAATCCCAAATTTCTGGCTAAGGTACCTCCATAGGTCACTTAAAGTTAAGTGGATTTTTCTCACTAAAAGACCAAACACTTATAAGTTAAGGCAGCTTAAATTTAAGGGAAAATTCTATACTTAACACTGCCTTTGAATACCACTTACCCGTAACTTACAGGAAGTTACGTATATTTAAGTGAAATCTAGTAAAGTGACTATCTTATACTTGAGATATCCTTTGAATACGGACCCTGGTTATTCCAGTCTATTGCACTTGCTCTCCAGGTAAGATATGTCGTCAACGTTTGACAGAAGTTGTGGAATATGTCTGGCCTCGTTCTTTTTGGTCACTTGTTACAATTGACGCTGAAACGTACTATGGTACACGATTCGTGTACCAATGATAAAATGTTTATTTTGTCTTAAATATTGGATATCAGAAGTCTACCTTTTCTCGGTAAGATCACAACATCAATGTTGATTTGAATTGATAAATAATTTGTGTTTTCAACGTGTAAGACTTTGGATGATATTGAGTTAGAGACTTTAAATTTTAATTACTAATCCTATATAAATAATGTAGTGAATCTTGAAAAGTTTGATTTGAAATATAAAATAATTGAAAGCTTTTGATTTCAAAAACTTACAAATCAACCAAAATATTACCACAGAATAAGCTGATTCAATGATAACAAAATTTAGAAATGTTGCAATATATGTTTCTTAAAAAGCAGAATTTAGAAAATCTCATCTACAACCCAAGCAAATAGGACAAGTATTCAATAACGTAAATAACCATATTTTTTGAGAAAAAACGAGAATGAATTCAATATAGGAGATAAAAGGAGAATTGAGAATTTTTGAATAGATTTTTCCCTCTAGTGATCCTATTTATATTTTAAAATCTTAGCCAAATGAACCACAAAAACATTTTTCAAGGACTGCCTATTCCTTAGTAGGTGATCAGTACTTTATTTTACAAATCACATTACAGCCATTTCAACTGACCAATCCCATTATATGTTTAGTCATGTATCATCGTTAAACATCCATTTTCTCTTATCTCTTAGAAGGCTATCTCTTTTTCCCTTATCTCTAAGATGGTCAGTCCTTTTTATGCTTAAGCAAGTTTGGTTCTAAAGCTTGTTAATGCTGAATGTTTAATTCTTTTCTTTTAAGCATTATCGGTAAAGAACACCATCAATTTGTTCCATCTCAGTGATATTGAGCTCGCAGTTGAACTTCACTAGGAACAACTTGGATTCAACTACTGGTTTTTCTTTTATCTGAAAAAGTATACTAAATTTACATAACACTAAAAACCTTCAAATGATAACTAACACTAGCTCTAACATTTATATTGAATCATATTATTTTTAAAAGTTGGTTTATCATATAACTTATTTAGAATGATTTTGATATTAATTTTTTTTTAATGATATATATTTTTTTAAAACTTAAAAGAAATATTGATTTATTGCCTAAGAATATAAAAATGTATTAAACAAGATCACGTCATAAATCTACTTAAGTTTACATCCTCATCTCCAAGGAGACGGATTAAGTCAACATCACAATGCGATTCTTTAATAATATCCTAAAGAGAGGAAATACAATTATTGTATTGTATAATTCAACCATAAGTATATTGTCAGTGTACAGAATATGACTTTACAAAATAGACTACAATGAAAAGAAGAATTCTCAAGTCTGTACATTCATTTCATTCTAAATTTAAGAAAATCATTCACAGAATTTTAGCCTCAAAGTTCATTCTGATTCTTAAACAACATATTAAACATACATTATGCAAGAGCTAAATCAGCAAATTGCAGGTCTTTCTTTAGGCCTGGAATGTTATCTAAATTATTAATTAGACATTAATGAACTTATCCAGACCATAATCAACTTTCGATGGCATCGCTAGCCCGTGATATTTACTGGATTATGATTCATTTGCTGCTGGACTTCCATTCATAATTTAATCATGAAATGGATGATCGAGACTATGTTTTTTATCGTACAGACTTTAGTAATGATGATCGAGGCTAAGATGAAATTGAAATTTAATTCTTGGTTTATAGTGGTTAAGTGGATCAATTTGACTGAAATTTTCAGCAAATTGCCTTAACATTATCTAGTTTTTAACTATTATAGTGAGAACTGCCAGCTCTTTATCTTATCTCCCATAATGTATCTATAACTAGAACTGTGTTTAGTGACCATTTAACTCAAGTAATATACTTCTGGTCAAAGTTACAGTTATGATAATTAAAATAAAGTAACTATAATTAATACACACTGGATTATGTATCTTGAAGCCAACATGTCAGAATAACAGTTAAAGGAGCTAATATTTGCGACCTACAAATTGACACAAATGGGTCGCAAAGTATATAATAATGTAATATGAATGTAAATAAACTGATTTACATTCAATTGTTTCCGTTTTTACTCTAATTTCAAAGCAGTTGGTAATCTCTAGAGACTGATTATTCCAGTCTACACCGATAGTATTTATTGTGCATGCTCTCCAGATAAGAATATGGGGTCACCGTTTGACATGACTTGTGGAATATGTGTAACCTCGTTCTTCGGGTCACTTGTTACAAATTGCGCTGAAACGCATTATGGTACACGATTCGTGTAGCCTACCAATCGTAAAAAGTTTATTTTGTCTTAAATATTGGATATCAGAAGCCCATCTTATCCCGGTAAGATCACAACACCAATGTTGATTAAAATTGACAAATAATTTATGTTTTCAATGTCGAAGGTTTTGGATGATACTGAGTTAGAGACTTAGTTACTTTAAATATAGAGTTTTATATAATTTATTAAAAGACATTTTGGTCCTTATATTAGTTTCTGTTGATTTAACACTGCCATCTTTATCTGTCTTATATAATATAACATAAAAATAATTATGACACTTTTTTTCATAATAGAAACAACAACCAACTAGAACTGCGACACAGTAATGACGGGTTTCACCGGTGCCCTTTTTCCCTTGAACATATGTCACTTCCCATGTACAGATGAAACCATTAAACAGGTTTCCATCTAAGCATTGCACACATCAAATAATGTACGCAGAATCAACCAAATCCAGCAATATCACTTCATTGTATACATTTGTTACATGTAAGTGATCCTGACAAAATTACATTACTTCCGGTGATAATGAATATGTTAAATTAGATTTATGAAATCAGAAATGGCATAAGGCATCACATGGTGAAAATTTTATGTAAATTGAATAATAATTGCCACTTTCATAGACCAAAAACCTTGAGCAGTGACTTATAAAAGATAGGTTGCTAGGCAACAAAACATACGCCCACAGCAGCTAAATCGTCCGAGCGGTCGTCAAGGGTTGTCGCATATTTATTCGTTTGTAGGTAATTGGGGGCCTTTACAAGACAGTTCCATTATAAATTTTGTCGTTTGAGGGTTTACAAGGTTCTACAAACTGAAACAAGGGTCTCAACTCTGGAAGTAATCCACAGAAATTGTTGAAATTTGACAGGCTTTTTCGTTTTACTAATTTAAATAATTCATATAAATTTCATACAGATCACATGATGACTTTTGTCATTCAAACGTTCACAATCGCCATAACTCTAGAAATTATTGACGGAAATTGCTGAAATTCAATAGACCTGTTTCACAATTTTAAATGATGCATATAAATTTCATACATATCGAGCATTAACAAGGTTTAACAGAGTGAAACAAGGGCAATAACTATAGAAGTAATTATTGTAAATTGCTGAAATTCAATAGGCTTTTTCGTTTCACTAATTTAAATCATGCATATAAATTTCACAAAGATCGGGTGATAACTTTTTGCGTTAGAGCGTTCACAAGGTTCAATAACGTGAAAAAAGGGCCATAACTCTAGATGTAATAAACGGAAATTGCTGAAATTCAATAGGCTTCTTCGTTTCACCAATTTAAATAATGCATGTAAATTTCAGAAAGATCGGATGATAACTTTTGGAGTAAGAGCGTTCACAAGGTTCGATAAAGTGAAACAAGGGCCATAACTCTAGACGTAATAAACGGGAATTGCTGAAATTCAAAAGGCTTCTTTGTTTCAGCAATCTAAATAATGCATATAAATTTCAGAAAGATCGGATGATAACTTTTGACGTGAGAGCGTTCACAAGGATCAATAAAGTGAAACAAGGGCCATAACTCTAGATGTAATAAACGGAAATTGCCAAAATTCAATAGGCTTCTTCGTTACAGTAATCTTAATAATGCATATAAATTTCAGAAAGATTGGATGATAACTTTTGGCGTAAGAGCGTTCACAAGGTTCAATAAAGTGAAACAAGGGCCATAACTCTAGACGTAATAAACGGAAATTGCTGAAATTCAATAGGCTTCTTTGTTTCACTAATTTAAATAATGCATGTAAATTTCAGAAAGACCGGATGATAACTTTTGGAGTTAGAGCGTTCACAAGGTTCAATAAAGTGAAACAAGGGCCATAACTCTAGACGTAATAAACAGAAATTGTTGAAATTCAATAAGCTTCTTCGTTTCACTAACTTAAATATTGCATATAAATTTCACAAAGATCGTATGTTAACTTTTGGCATTAGAGCGTTCACAAGGTTCAAAAAAGTGAAACAAGGGCCATAACTCTAGACGTAATAAACGGAAATTATTGAGATTAAAAAGGCTTCTTCATCTCACTAATGTAAACAACATATATCAATTTTAAAACAATTGGATGATAACTTTTGGCGTAAGAGCATTCACAAGAAATTGTGGACGATGGACGGACGGACGAACGGACCGACGGACCGACAGATGGACAGACAGGGGCGACGGCAATGTGGACGTATAAAAATCGTCAATTTCTCTGCAACCGTACAAGTTAAAAACCACTTTTTGGTATCTGTATGATCGCATGGGTTCCATCTATTTGTTGATTGGAATCAAATATCAAAATTTTAAAAAAATTACAAATCAGACTCATTTGAATAGAATATCTGTTTTAAAGGCTAAAAATACAGTTTTTTCCAAAATGACGTTACTTCCGTTGATAATGAAAATCTTAAATTACTTGAATGAAATCGTAAATGGCATTAGGTATCACACGGTGAAAATTTTATAAAAATCGAATAATAATTGACACTTTTATGGACCAAAAACCTTGAAAAGTTACCTGTTGAAAATCGTCTATTTCTCCGCAATTGAAAAAGGTAGAAACCATTTTGTGATATCTATATTATTACGGGTTCATTCTATTAGTTGAATCAAATATCAAAATTTTAAAAAAATAACAAATACAACTCATTTGAATAAATTATTTGTTTCGAAGGCTATAAATACAGTTTTTGCCCAAATTAAATCATTTCCGGTGACATGATAAATTGGTTTGACCTAGTTAAAATTGACATTACGCATCAAATGGTGTCACTTTTATGAAAACCCAATAATAGTTGACTCTTTTACAGGCAAACTAGCGTAAAAAGTGACTCATGCAAAATTGCCCATTTCTCGGCAACTGCTCATATTACAAACTAATTTTCACATACATTCTCTTCGTATGGATTATTGCTACAAGTTTATGAAAGTTGCGAAGAAATATTTTAAAATATGAAAAGCCTGAATTGGTTGTGAATAGATCATTTTTTCACCTTTTTTCACCTTTAAATCGAAATGACCCTAAAACGAAATCGAAATTAAAAAAACTGAGCCCGATGTTTTCTGTGCCTTTACAGGGCACACCCTTTCAGTCATACCAGATTTGAAAAAAATAATATTTGCTTTCAAAAAGTGGTACCGAACTGTCAAAATTGTAGTTTTTGCTAAATTTACGTCACTTCCGTTGCCGAAAGGCAACTTTAACGGCAACAAAAAAAAAATGACATTTTGGACCACGGAGCATATGAACTTTGTTTTATACAAATCAAACAATAAATAATTAATCCAGGACTGAAAAACTAAATTAGCCAATGGGGGCCAAGGAAAAATATGGTGACAAAAAATGTTGCCCTGGGTAAAAATACCACATAAAAATATTCATTAATAAAAAAGTTTTTCATAAATTTTCAAAATTTGGCGCCTAATATCTCCGAAGATTCGTCTAAAATAAAAAATCTAAAGAACTGTAGCTATGTGCCTTGTCTCCGGCTATGTCAAAATGTATCAAATATTACAATCTGACAATTATTGATAACATTACGGCGAAATTTCGAAAAACGACAACTTCGGTGATTTCGGACATTTCGCATTGTCGCAGAACGTTAGAAATAGCTTAAAAATTTAAGTCAAACATACGTTCCCAGTAAAACCGAAGACATCGAATCAATCCGACAAGTAGTTTCTGAGATATACTCAAATGGAAAAATAATAATAATAATAATAATAATAAGAATAACGAGATCTGCATAGCAGATATCAAAGCTTTCATATAAACTGCAAAAGGGGTTATTAGAATCTATGAATCAACAACCACTTTGGCGGAAGATATTCTCTCGGCTAAAAAATCTTTTTTCTCTCAGCTACGAGAGATACATAGAATTAAACCGGCACAGAGCCGAACGTGTTGATAAGAAGCCGCTTATTTGACATTGACACATAACCGAAGGTGAATAGGCCTACCCGCCCAGTTAATACAATGGACAATCTCACATCGGTCCACTAAAGAGAGGCACATACTAGTCGTCTCCTACTTCCCCAAGACATTATAGTCCAAACCTTGACTCTCATACATATAAACCATTTGGTACTACATGTACATGTATTTCGTACTTATATCATATTAAACCCCTCGGCCGCCATGTTGAATCACACAGTATTTAACGTTCTATATCCTAACATCACCATGAAATCAACGACAAATCTAAACTTGGGCACTCCAACCATTTTTATTTTTATATCATTCAGTTTTTTTTAAATAAGTAATTCTAGTAACTAAACTAGTTACCGATCAGTTTTTCCTTGTGTTAATGCATTCTACATTTTCAAAGCGATGTTTCTTATAATGTGCGAGCCGCCATGACACTGGCGGACATTATAACTTCGATAGGCGAGAAACTTCAGGTAGCAGTTGGGTTTCATCAAATCATATAATTATGCGGTACGGCTTCACCTTTATTTCAATGGGAATTGGTTTATTATATGTTAAGCTATGTGCAGTACAGTTTTAGGTCAGTTTATGTGTAAATTAAGGGAGCTATACATAGGCCAGTAACCTTTTTGTAATCATTTGACTAAAAAAAAATTGCGCAAAGGAACTCCGTAGGACAAGCCACTACTGTGGCAGGAGTAAAGCAGAAGACATCAGTAGTAGGACCATTTCTAAGTTAATCCCGAAGTGCGTTGCTATTGTAAGAATATATAAAATGGGGTGTACGTTCCCGCTTTTTTGCTGTAGTTTGAGTAATGAGTTAGAGCGTATATTTTGTAGTCAAAAAATCATTGCAAATAGAAGACCTCATCCCCACCACCACCACCCTGTAATACACTAGCTAGCTTGTGTATTTCCATATTTCATTTCCGAGAGATAGATAGAGAACAAGCTAAATATAAAGTGATTTTTCTTACAATCACGGACCATAATTCATGAAGTTATGATTGGATATGAGCAAATATCGAAAGGAACCATATCTTTGGGTTATAAACATGCATGTCAAGTTTCATCAAAATCTTTCACTGTGAAAAACCAGGGCTTAGTCATCTGAAATCAAACAAATTTTACAATGTAGGTAGTGAAAACAAAATGTTATGCTTTAGCGTTGTTCGAGGGTGGGGTGGGTGCATAAAATTCGTCCTTCCCAAAAAACTGCACGCAAAGTTAGTTGTCGGGCCTTCAGTCAAGAACCACGGACAAAGGGAGAGAACGGGGACCTCTGTTTTGCATACCATCCAAGCGACTAGGCACTAATCCTTGTACCATGGACAAGGGGACGGGCGATTTTCGTCCCATCGAAACGACTAGACACAGATCCTTGCTAGGCCTTCCATACTTCACCACTGCCAACGAGGAACCACTTTGACCTCGGGTTTTCGTACCATCCGAACGACTAGACACTAATCCTTGCAAGGCCTTCCGTTCTGCACAAATGAGCCACGCTGGCCTCGTTTTGTCGTAACATACAAATGACTAGACACTCTTTCATAATTTAGTCATGTTGGCGTGGGTGGGTTGGCAGCAGAATTAATATGTACATGGTAGTGACATGAGGAGGGGGGGGGAGCGGGGTGTACACAAATCACACAAATCAGAGCTTTGTAATACACGCATATAATTGATATACTAAATACACAAATGGCTGAATTTCGAGGCATTTCTGGCACTCTTTTAACACATAATGAGAACACTGCATTAATTTCTATATATCAATAAAATATGCCTCAGACCCATTGTATCATATATGATACACTAAATTTCGACATTGATTTTCAGAAAAAATATTGTTTATTTTTAAATTTGAATTAGACTAGTAACAAAATATATTTTCTTGCAACAAATAGCATATAAATAAAAATAGATTTACTTTTTATTTTTTTTAAATGAAATCATTCCAGAGCTTTTATTGACATTTCAGAAAATGTAGAGTTGGTCCCAGGCACTTGAGGCCAGGGTCCTTGAAGTTGTACAGCTGCACCCGGTGACCGATATTTATTTAACGGGGAATAAGTGATAATTCATATTATAGCAGTAAATAATTAAAATATTTCATAGGGATTATTATAATATGTATATCATGTAGGTGGGCATATCTGATATGCTGGGTATTACAGGATTAAAATTGTGACCTCTGTAAATAGGCCCGTTCCTTGCATTTAGTTTTAGAGTTAGGAGTGCTAAAATTGAGAGAGCGAAATGGGGTCACGTACAACCGGGGAATCAATGCTGAAATTGAAAACAACATCGGGCGTGATACGGTTGGCAAATACTATTTTCAAATATAAGCTAAACAACAATTTTTCATTCTTTTTGATTCCTTCATTTACCGACCTGACTAACTTCATGGTAGTGTTTTTCCGACAATATTTATTCAAGTTGCATAAAGCGATACACAATTTCATAGATAGCGGTGTTCTTGACGAAATAAAACCAAAATGTAATGTGGTTTATCGTCCTACTTTTCTACACCAACTGGGCTAATGAAGACGGACTTATGCCATACAGTGTGCCACCTGTGAATTTAGCCTGGATAGCGCCCCCATGACGGTCTACTTTTATTACGAATTACGCGCTGCCAGGGGTTTTCGTATGATCCGACCGACAAGACACTGTCCCTGCCTACAATAACGGCAGCCTCCGCAAATCACAGGGATAGAACTAATAATATCAGAAATATTATACTTTTATTACGAATTACAGCTGCCAATCCTACGACTAGACACTGCCCCTGTCTACAATAACGGCAGCCTCTGCAAATCACAGGGACGGAAATTATAATGTCAGAAATGTTATAAAGCTTAGTTTTGCCAGTAAGTATACTAGCTGACGATGTTCTATAACTCATAGATATATATTTCTATGATATAACCGATATCTTCCGGCGTGGTTCTCCCTCCCTTTTTAGTAAAGCACAGAGTCCGGGATGGTAATGGGCGTATTGTGTACAAATTTCATGGTTTTCAGACAATCGGTGCCGGTGTCGCGGCGAAATTCCACTTTTTTCCCCTTATGGAAGCCGTAAATTGACAGAAAAAAAACGACGAACGGCAGGTGACCTGGGTGCCAAGAACAAACGACTTGAACGAATGCAGGTATCACCTTGAAATTTTTAGGGTACCTAGATACCATCGTAGCGCATGCGCAAAGTCAAAACCAGTTAAACTCAAAAACAACCTTGTCGGCACGTAAAACATCAAAGGCGAAATTCGAATTTTTGAAATATTCAAATACCAAACATTCGACCATGATCCAGGCTATCCTGAAATTTGGTACTCATGGTAGCTTTGGTTCCAGCGTAGCGCATGCGCAAAGTCAAAACCAGCTAAACTCGAAAACAACCTTGTCGGCACGGAAAACATCAAAGGCGAAATTCAAATTTTTGAAATATTCAAATACCAAACATTCGACATTGATCCAGGCTATCCTGAAATGTATTAATTTCGGTAATAGGAGACAGATTCTCTAAGCCACGACCAATTGTGTATGTTTTCAAGCCCATTAATGTGGATTTTTCACTATTTTTCATTTTCAATTCAAAATGGCGTCCATCAGTTGACATAAATCAAAATTCTGCTTCCTACATTTTATGGGCTTTCCTTCAAGGATTTGGAAAATATAATTCCCTTGTCTGTAAGTAAAATATCAAAAAAGCCTTAGCGATATTTCACATTTCAAGATGGCGACACTTCCGGTTTGGGCTACAAACTCCATTTTTTTGTGTACGAATCAGTAGTGTCGTAGCTAGTACAGAAAAAAAAATTCAAGGCAACCTGACCTATATTTCGTCGATTTTTTGAAAATTTTGATCCCTAATTTCATCAAGGGGAGATAATTTAGAAAATTTCTAATGACATTTTTCAAGTCGCATCAGTAAGATATACTTACATACTAAATTTCATGAAAATCGTGAAACTATTAAAGAAGTTGTCAAGTTGATCTCAACTTCCGGTTCGAAATCACAGCGACAAATTTTTGAAATTCGAAAATCTGAAATTGCAGATGAAAATGATTTTTTTCAAGGTACTCAAAGAAAAAAGAATTAGTAAAATAGGTCTAATAGTCACAGAGTTATAGGTATGTAGGTCAATTTCTTCGTTCGTAAATTTTGGTGATTTCGAATTCGTAAAACGTTTTGGAAACATATTTAATCCACGTTCGCATCCCATTTTTGGGGGGGTAGGTCAAAGCTTCAAAAAGATCCTATGGTTACATTCTGAGAAATAGGATTTGCAGGAATGACACAAAAAAAAAAAATAACAAGTTAGTCCTGAAATGACCTAGTTTTGAGTAAACTCGATTTGTTTCTTTCTCTTCGTTTCAAGATGGTGGCACTTCCGGTTCAATCGGCAGACTTCATATTTTGTGTACACATCAGTACTTTCTTAGCTAGTACAGAAAAAAAAAATTTCAAGGCAATCTGACCTATATTTCGTCGATTTTTTAAAAAAATTTGATCCTCAATTTCATCAAGGGGAGATAATTTAGAACATTTCTAACGATATCTTTCAAGTCGCATCGATAAGATCTACTTACATACTAAATTTCATAAAAATCGTGCAACTATTAAAGAAGTTGTCAAGTTGGTCTCAACTTCCGGTTTGAAATCACAGCGATTTGAAGTAAATGTTTCAAGGTACTCAAAGAGAAAAGAATTCGTAAAATTTAACCTCTAGAGCGTCCACAAGACTTTTTTAAGTGATCACGGGCCATTACTCTGACAGTAATTAACGGAAATCGCTGAAAATCGATAGGCTTCTTCGTCTCATGACCTTAAACACTGTGTATAAATTTAAAGTCAATCGGACACTAAATTTAGTTTCTAGAGTGTACACAAGATTTTTTGAAGTGATCAAGGGCCATAACTCTGACAGTAATTATCGGAAATCGCTGAAAATCAATAGACTTCTTCGTCTCATGACCTTAAACACTGTGTATAAATTTAAAGTAATCAGATATTAACTTTAGCCGGCTGGACGGGGGCGACAACAATATACGACCACATTTCAAACGTTGAAACGTTGCACTATTAAAGTTGCTAGTGATTGTTATCCATAAAGTTGTGATGTGTTTTTTCAATGTGAGCGTATAAAAATTAACCGCATGCATATACTATTTAATGTATGATACAGTCAAAATAGGCGATTTCGGTTTTTAGTGTTGCGGTCATTTTAAAAAAATGTCTTTTAAGGATAATGTGTATAGTACTAATAGCAATCACATACGGAAGAGGCAATAAGATCCCTTTGCATTTGCAATTTCAAAATTAATTAAAACCAAATTTAAATCTTTTTTTGGTTGCTAAAACTCTTTTTTTTAATCGGATGAAAATGGGAGTAAGGCACAGTGTCCGGGGTGGTAATGGGTGTATTGTGTCCAAATTTCATGGTTTTCGGATAATCGGTGCCGGTGTCGTAGCGAAATTCCACTTTTTTCACCCTTACTGAAGCCGTAAATGGCGGAAAAAGCCGAATGACAGGAACCGTGTGAAGAACAAACAACCTGAACGAATGCAGGTATCGCGTTGAATTTTTCAGCGCACCAAGGTACCAACATGAAAAGTTCCTTGCCGGAATTTGGTAGTCATGGTACCTTTGGTTTCAGCGTGGCGCATGCGCGCAGTCAAAAGAAATTACGGTCTATTTTGGGATTTTGGGTATATTTCAGAGTTTTTTGGTAAGTTACGGTGGATCGGGGACGCAGATGTATCTAAGATGGCGGTCATAATACAATATTATAATAACGTTGAAGAATGAGCAAATTTTCGCGAACAGGGTTGATTTGCTCAGCCCAGGCCATGTTCCGTTGGTCCGATTGCCTTCAAATTTGCAAGGAATGTACCTTGGGATTCTAGCTATCACATATTAAAAATAAAAGAGTGTGGAATTCCGAGAACGTTGAAAATAAATTCGAAACTCACCCCCACCCATCAAAGTTTTTTTGCTTAAAAAATTGCCGTATTTTATCCAAATTTTATTGTTCTTGATATCTGAGCATTTTCTCCTTTTAATATGTGATAAATATCATCGCGGCACAGCCAACCGCTAGAAATTCCAGAGATTTGGACCACCGGAAGGATGCCTCAGCAGTCAAAAAAGGTCAAAATAGGCAATTTCGGTTTCTAGTGTCGATACATCAATGCGGTCATTTTAAAAAATTGTCTTTTAAGGATAATGTGTGTAGTACTAAAACCTATCACATACGGAAGAGGCGATAAAATCTCTTTGCATTTGCAATTTTAAAATTAACTAGAACTGCTAAGCAGTAATGACGGGTTTCACCGGTGCCACGTTACCCTTGAACTTATGTCACTTACGGTACCAATGAAACCGTTAAACAGGTTTCCACATAAGCATTGCACACATGAAATAAACAACCAAATCCAGCAATCAATTCATTTGCTACATGTCAGTGATCCTGTCAAAATTACATTACTTCCGGTGATAATGAAAATGTTAAATTGGCTTATGAAATCAGAAATAGCATCATCACATGGTGAAAATTTTATGTAAATCCTATAATAATTGCCACCTTTATAGACCAAAAACCTTGAAAAATGACTTGTAGAAAATCGCCTATTTCTCTGCAACCGTACAAGTTAGAAACCATTTTGAGGTATCTGTATGATCGAATGAGTTTATTCTATTTGTTGATTGGAATCAAATATCATAATTTAAAAAACATTACAAATCTGATTCATTTGAATAAAATATCTGTTTTGAAGGCTAAAAATACAGTTTTTGCCAAAATGACGTTACTCCCGGTGATAATGAAAATCTTATATTACTTGTATGAAATCGTAAATGGCATTATGTATCACACAGTGAAAATTTCATGAAAATCGAATAATAATTGACACTTTTATTGACAAAAAACCTTAAAAAGTGACCTGTTGAAAATTGCCTATTTCTCCGCAACTGAACAAGTTAGAAACCATTTTGTGATATCTATATGATCGTAAGGGTTCATTGTATTAGTTGATTTGAATCAAATATCAAAATTTTAAACAAATAACAAATATGACTCATTTGAATAAATTACTGGTTTCGAAGGCTATAAATACAATTTTTGCCCAAATTACGTCATTTCCGGTGATATTGAAAATGTTAAATTGGTTTGACCTAGTTAAAATTGACATTACACATCAAATGGTGTCACTTTTATGAAAATCGAATAATAATTGACTCTTTTACAGGCAAAGTAGCGTAAAAAGTGACTCATGCATAATTGCCCATTTCTCGGCAACTGCGCATATTACAAATTAATTTTCACATACATTCTCTCCGTATAGATTATTGCTACGAGTTTATGAAAGTTACGAAGTAATATTTTAAAATATGAAAACGCTGGATGGGTTGTAAATAGCTTAATTTTACACCTTTTTTCACCTTTTAATCGAAATAGCCCGAAAACGGAATCGAAATTAAAAAAACTGGTCCCATCATTTTGTGCGCCTTTAAAGGGCGCACAATTTCAGTTATACCAGATTTGAAAAAAATAATATTTGCTTTCGAAAAATGGTACCTAACTGTCAAAATTGTAGTTTTTTGTCAATTTACGCCACTTCCGGTGCCGACAGATAACACTATTGGTAACAAAAAAAATGACAATTGAGACAACGGACATATGAACTTTGTTTTATACAAATCGAACAATAAATAATTAATCTAGGACTGAAAAACTGAATTAGCCAATGGGGGCCAAGGAAAATTACCGAGACAAAAAAATTTCACATTTTTGCCCAAGTCAGAGGACTCGTTATATTTGTGTAAAACACGACTAAAAAATATTCATAAATAAAAAAGTTTTTTGTAAAAATTTAAATTTTCTAAATTTAGCGCCTAATATCTGCGAAGATTTGCCGAAAATCAAAAATCAAAAGTAGCGTAGCTATGTGCCCCGTCTCCGGCTATGCCAAAATGCATCGAAAGTTAAAATCCAATGATTATTGTTAAAATTACTGCAATATTTCTAAAAACGATAGCTTCGGTGATTTCGGACATTTCGCATTGTCGCAGAACGTTCAAAATAGCTTTATCCTCTAAGTCACACCCACTTTTCCGATAAAACCGAAGAAATCGTAACGATCCGACAATCAGTTGCTGAGATCTACTCAAAACAAAAGAAGAATAATAATAATAATAAGAACTAGAACTGCGAAGCAGTAATGACGGGTTTCACCGGTGCCACGTTACCCTTGAACTTATGTCACTTCCGGTACCAATGAAACCGTTAAACAGGTTTCCACATAAGCATTGCACACATGAAATAAAATGGACACAGAAACAACCAAATCCAGCAACCAATTCATTTGCTACATGTCAGTGATCCTGTCAAAATTACATTACTTCCGGTGATAATGAAAATGTTAAATTGGTTTATGAAATCAGAAATAGCATCATCACATGTTGAAAATTTTATGTAAATCCTATAATAATTGCCACCTTTATAGACCAAAAACCTTGAAAAATGACTTGTAGAAAATCGCCTATTTCTCTGCAACCGTACAAGTTAGAAACCATTTTGAGGTATCTGTATGATCGAATGAGTTCATTCTATTTGTTGATTGGAATCAAATATCATAATTTTAAAAACATTACAAATCTGATTCATTTGAATAAAATATCTGTTTTGAAGGCTAAAAATACAGTTTTTGCCAAAATGACGTTACTTCCGGTGATAATGAAAATCTTAAATTACTTGTATGAAATCGTAAATGGCATTATGTATCACACAGTGAAAATTTCATGAAAATCGAATAATAATTGACACTTTTATTGACAAAAAAACCTTAAAAAGTGACCTGTTGAAAATTGCCTATTTCTCCGCAACTGAACAAGTTAGAAACCATTTTGTGATATCTATATGATCGTAAGGGTTCATTGTATTAGTTGATTTGAATCAAATATCAAAATTTTAAACAAATAACAAATATGACTCATTTGAATAAATTACTGGTTTCGAAGGCTATAAATACAATTTTTGCCCAAATTACGTCATTTCCGGTGATATTGAAAATGTTAAATTGGTTTGACCTAGTTAAAATTGACATTACACATCAAATGGTGTCACTTTTATGAAAATCGAATAATAATTGACTCTTTTACAGGCAAACTAGCGTAAAAAGTGACTCATGCAAAATTGCCCATTTCTCGGCAACTGCGCATATTACAAATTAATTTTCACATACATTCTCTCCGTATAGATTATTGCTACGAGTTTATGAAAGTTACGAAGTAATATTTTAAAATATGAAAACGCTGGATGGGTTGTAAATAGCTTAATTTTACACCTTTTTTCACCTTTTAATCGAAATAGCCCGAAAACGGAATCGAAATTAAAAAACATGGTCCCAACATTTTGTGCGCCTTTAAAAGGCGCACAATTTCAGTTATACCAGATTTGAAAAAAATAATATTTGCTTTCGAAAAATGGTACCTAACTGTCAAAATTGTAGTTTTTTGTCAATTTACGCCACTTCCGGTGCCGACAGATAACACTATTGGTAACAAAAAAAATGACAATTGAGACAACGGGGCATATGAACTTTGTTTTATACAAATCGAACAATAAATAATTAATCTAGGACTGAAAAACTGAATTAGCCAATGGGGGCCAAGGAAAATTACCGAGACAAAAAATTTTCACATTTTTGCCCAAGTCAGAGGACTCGTTATATTTGTGTAAAACACGATTAAAAAATATTCATAAATAAAAAAGTTTTTTGTAAAAATTTAAATTTTCTAAATTTAGCGCCTAATATCTGCGAAGATTTGCCGAAAATCAAAAATCAAAAGTAGCGTAGCTATGTGCCCCGTCTCCGGCTATGCCAAAATGCATCGAAAGTTAAAATCCAATGATTATTGTTAAAATTACTGCAATATTTCTAAAAACGATAGCTTCGGTGATTTCGGACATTTCGCATTGTCGCAGAACGTTCAAAATAGCTTTATCCTCTAAGTCACACCCACTTTTCCGATAAAACCGAAGAAATCGTAACGATCCGACAATCAGTTGCTGAGATCTACTCAAAACAAAAGAAGAACTAGAACTGCGAAGCAGTAATGACGGGTTTCACCGGTGCCACGTTACCCTTGAACTTATGTCACTTCCGGTACCAATGAAACCGTTAAACAGGTTTCCACATAAGCATTGCACACATGAAATAAAATGGACGCAGAAACAACCAAATCCAGCAATCAATTCATTTGCTACATGTCAGTGATCCTGTCAAAATTACATTACTTCCGGTGATAATGAAAATGTTAAATTGGTTTATGAAATCAGAAATAGCATCATCACATGTTGAAAATTTTATGTAAATCCTATAATAATTGCCACCTTTATAGACCAAAAACCTTGAAAAATGACTTGTAGAAAATCGCCTATTTCTCTGCAACCGTACAAGTTAGAAACCATTTTGAGGTATCTGTATGATCGAATGAGTTCATTCTATTTGTTGATTGGAATCAAATATCATAATTTTAAAAACATTACAAATCTGATTCATTTGAATAAAATATCTGTTTTGAAGGCTAAAAATACAGTTTTTGCCAAAATGACGTTACTTCCGGTGATAATGAAAATCTTAAATTACTTGTATGATATCGTAAATGGCATTATGTATCACACAGTGAAAATTTCATGAAAATCGAATAATAATTGACACTTTTATTGACAAAAAAACCTTAAAAAGTGACCTGTTGAAAATTGCCTATTTCTCCGCAACTGAACAAGTTAGAAACCATTTTGTGATATCTATATGATCGTAAGGGTTCATTGTATTAGTTGATTTGAATCAAATATCAAAATTTTAAACAAATAACAAATATGACTCATTTGAATAAATTACTGGTTTCGAAGGCTATAAATACAATTTTTGCCCAAATTACGTCATTTCCGGTGATATTGAAAATGTTAAATTGGTTTGACCTAGTTAAAATTGACATTACACATCAAATGGTGTCACTTTTATGAAAATCGAATAATAATTGACTCTTTTACAGGCAAACTAGCGTAAAAAGTGACTCATGCAAAATTGCCCATTTCTCGGCAACTGCGCATATTACAAATTAATTTTCACATACATTCTCTCCGTATAGATTATTGCTACGAGTTTATGAAAGTTACGAAGTAATATTTTAAAATATGAAAACGCTGGATGGGTTGTAAATAGCTTAATTTTACACCTTTTTTCACCTTTTAATCGAAATAGCCCGAAAACGGAATCGAAATTAAAAAAAATGGTCCCAACATTTTGTGCGCCTTTAAAGGGCGCACAATTTCAGTTATACCAGATTTGAAAAAAATAATATTTGCTTTCGAAAAATGGTACCTAACTGTCAAAATTGTAGTTTTTTGTCAATTTACGCCACTTCCGGTGCCGACAGATAACACTATTGGTAACAAAAAAAATGACAATTGAGACAACGGGGCATATGAACTTTGTTTTATACAAATCGAACAATAAATAATTAATCTAGGACTGAAAAACTGAATTAGCCAATGGGGGCCAAGGAAAATTACCGAGACAAAAAATTTTCACATTTTTGCCCAAGTCAGAGGACTCGTTATATTTGTGTAAAACACGATTAAAAAATATTCATAAATAAAAAAGTTTTTTGTAAAAATTTAAATTTTCTAAATTTAGCGCCTAATATCTGCGAAGATTTGCCGAAAATCAAAAATCAAAAGTAGCGTAGCTATGTGCCCCGTCTCCGGCTATGCCAAAATGCATCGAAAGTTAAAATCCAATGATTATTGTTAAAATTACTGCAATATTTCTAAAAACGATAGCTTCGGTGATTTCGGACATTTCGCATTGTCGCAGAACGTTCAAAATAGCTTTATCCTCTAAGTCACACCCACTTTTCCGATAAAACCGAAGAAATCGTAACGATCCGACAATCAGTTGCTGAGATCTACTCAAAACAAAAGAAGAATAATAATAATAATAAGAATAACTAGAACTGCGAAGCAGTAATGACGGGTTTCACCGGTGCCACGTTACCCTTGAACTTATGTCACTTCCGGTACCAATGAAACCGTTAAACAGGTTTCCACATAAGCATTGCACACATGAAATAAAATGGACGCAGAAACAACCAAATCCAGCAATCAATTCATTTGCTACATGTCAGTGATGCTGTCAAAATTACATTACTTCCGGTGATAATGAAAATGTTAAATTGGTTTATGAAATCAGAAATAGCATCATCACATGTTGAAAATTTTATGTAAATCCTATAATAATTGCCACCTTTATAGACCAAAAACCTTGAAAAATGACTTGTAGAAAATCGCCTATTTCTCTGCAACCGTACAAGTTAGAAACCATTTTGAGGTATCTGTATGATCGAATGAGTTCATTCTATTTGTTGATTGGAATCAAATATCATAATTTTAAAAACATTACAAATCTGATTCATTTGAATAAAATATCTGTTTTGAAGGCTAAAAATACAGTTTTTGCCAAAATGACGTTACTTCCGGTGATAATGAAAATCTTAAATTACTTGTATGATATCGTAAATGGCATTATGTATCACACAGTGAAAATTTCATGAAAATCGAATAATAATTGACACTTTTATTGACAAAAAAACCTTAAAAAGTGACCTGTTGAAAATTGCCTATTTCTCCGCAACTGAACAAGTTAGAAACCATTTTGTGATATCTATATGATCGTAAGGGTTCATTGTATTAGTTGATTTGAATCAAATATCAAAATTTTAAACAAATAACAAATATGACTCATTTGAATAAATTACTGGTTTCGAAGGCTATAAATACAATTTTTGCCCAAATTACGTCATTTCCGGTGATATTGAAAATGTTAAATTGGTTTGACCTAGTTAAAATTGACATTACACATCAAATGGTGTCACTTTTATGAAAATCGTATAATAATTGACTCTTTTACAGGCAAACTAGCGTAAAAAGTGACTCATGCAAAATTGCCCATTTCTCGGCAACTGCGCATATTACAAATTAATTTTCACATACATTCTCTCCGTATAGATTATTGCTACGAGTTTATGAAAGTTACGAAGTAATATTTTAAAATATGAAAACGCTGGATGGGTTGTAAATAGCTTAATTTTACACCTTTTTTCACCTTTTAATCGAAATAGCCCGAAAACGGAATCGAAATTAAAAAAAATGGTCCCAACATTTTGTGCGCCTTTAAAGGGCGCACAATTTCAGTTATACCAGATTTGAAAAAAATAATATTTGCTTTCGAAAAATGGTACCTAACTGTCAAAATTGTATTTTTTTGTCAATTTACGCCACTTCCGGTGCCGACAGATAACACTATTGGTAACAAAAAAAATGACAATTGAGACAACGGGGCATATGAACTTTGTTTTATACAAATCGAACAATAAATAATTAATCTAGGACTGAAAAACTGAATTAGCCAATGGGGGCCAAGGAAAATTACCGAGACAAAAAATTTTCACATTTTTGCCCAAGTCAGAGGACTCGTTATATTTGTGTAAAACACGATTAAAAAATATTCATAAATAAAAAAGTTTTTTGTAAAAATTTAAATTTTCTAAATTTAGCGCTTAATATCTGCGAAGATTTGCCGAAAATCAAAAATCAAAAGTAGCGTAGCTATGTGCCCCGTCTCCGGCTATGCCAAAATGCATCGAAAGTTAAAATCCAATGATTATTGTTAAAATTACTGCAATATTTCTAAAAACAATAGCTTCGGTGATTTCGGACATTTCGCATTGTCGCAGAACGTTCAAAATAGCTTTATCCTCTAAGTCACACCCACTTTTTCGATAAAACCGAAGAAATCGTAACGATCCGACAATCAGTTGCTGAGATCTACTCAAAACAAAAGAAGAATAATAATAATAAGAACTAGAACTGCGAAGCAGTAATGACGGGTTTCACCGGTGCCACGTTACCCTTGAACTTATGTCACTTCCGGTACCAATGAAACCGTTAAACAGGTTTCCACATAAGCATTGCACACATGAAATAAAATGGACGCAGAAACAACCAAATCCAGCAATCAATTCATTTGCTACATGTCAGTGATCCTGTCAAAATTACATTACTTCCGGTGATAATGAAAATGTTAAATTGGTTTATGAAATCAGAAATAGCATCATCACATGTTGAAAATTTTATGTAAATCCTATAATAATTGCCACCTTTATAGACCAAAAACCTTGAAAAATGACTTGTAGAAAATCGCCTATTTCTCTGCAACCGTACAAGTTAGAAACCATTTTGAGGTATCTGTATGATCGAATGAGTTCATTCTATTTGTTGATTGGAATCAAATATCATAATTTTAAAAACATTACAAATCTGATTCATTTGAATAAAATATCTGTTTTGAAGGCTAAAAATACAGTTTTTGCCAAAATGACGTTACTTCCGGTGATAATGAAAATCTTAAATTACTTGTATGATATCGTAAATGGCATTATGTATCACACAGTGAAAATTTCATGAAAATCGAATAATAATTGACACTTTTTTTGACAAAAAAACCTTAAAAAGTGACCTGTTGAAAATTGCCTATTTCTCCGCAACTGAACAAGTTAGAAACCATTTTGTGATATCTATATGATCGTAAGGGTTCATTGTATTAGTTGATTTGAATCAAATATCAAAATTTTAAACAAATAACAAATATGACTCATTTGAATAAATTACTGGTTTCGAAGGCTATAAATACAATTTTTGCCCAAATTACGTCATTTCCGGTGATATTGAAAATGTTAAATTGGTTTGACCTAGTTAAAATTGACATTACACATCAAATGGTGTCACTTTTATGAAAATCGAATAATAATTGACTCTTTTACAGGCAAACTAGCGTAAAAAGTGACTCATGCAAAATTGCCCATTTCTCGGCAACTGCGCATATTACAAATTAATTTTCACATACATTCTCTCCGTATAGATTATTGCTACGAGTTTATGAAAGTTACGAAGTAATATTTTAAAATATGAAAACGCTGAATGGGTTGTAAATAGCTTAATTTTACACCTTTTTTCACCTTTTAATCGAAATAGCCCGAAAACGGAATCGAAATTAAAAGAAATGGTCCCAACATTTTGTGCGCCTTTAAAGGGCGCACAATTTCAGTTATACCAGATTTGAACAAAATAATATTTGCTTTCGAAAAATGGTACCTAACTGTCAAAATTGTAGTTTTTTGTCAATTTACGCCACTTCCGGTGCCGACAGATAACACTATTGGTAACAAAAAAAATGACAATTGAGACAACGGGGCATATGAACTTTGTTTTATACAAATCGAACAATAAATAATTAATCTAGGACTGAAAAACTGAATTAGCCAATGGGGGCCAAGGAAAATTACCGAGACAAAAAATTTTCACATTTTTGCCCAAGTCAGAGGACTCGTTATATTTGTGTAAAACACGATTAAAAAATATTCATAAATAAAAAAGTTTTTTGTAAAAATTTAAATTTTCTAAATTTAGCGCCTAATATCTGCGAAGATTTGCCGAAAATCAAAAATCAAAAGTAGCGTAGCTATGTGCCCCGTCTCCGGCTATGCCAAAATGCATCGAAAGTTAAAATCCAATGATTATTGTTAAAATTACTGCAATATTTCTAAAAACGATAGCTTCGGTGATTTCGGACATTTCGCATTGTCGCAGAACGTTCAAAATAGCTTTATCCTCTAAGTCACACCCACTTTTCCGATAAAACCGAAGAAATCGTAACGATCCGACAATCAGTTGCTGAGATCTACTCAAAACAAAAGAAGAATAATAATAATAAGAATAATAATTTTAACAAAAACAATAGTGTTTCACACAAGCTACGCAGTGTGAAACCCTAATAATTTTAACAAAAACAATAGTGTTTCACACAAGCTACGCAGTGTGAAACCCTAATAATAATAATAATAAGAACTAGAACTGCGATGCAGTAATGACGGGTTTCACCGGTGCCACTTTACCCTAAACATGTTACTTCCCGTACCAATGAAACCATTAAACAGGTTTCCACATAAGCATTGCACACATCAAATAAAATGGACGCCGAATCAACAAAATCCAGCAATATCAATTCATTTTATACATTTGTTACATGTAAGTGTACTGTACTTCCGGTGATAATGAAAATGTTCAATTACTTTTATGAAATCAGAAATGACATAGGGCATCACATGGTGAAAATTGTATGTAAATCGAATAACAATTGCCACTTTTATAGACCAAAAACCTTGAAAAGTGACTTGTAGAAAATCGCCTATTTCTCTGCAACCGTACAAGTTAGAAACCATTTTCTGGTATCTGTATGATCGTATGGGTTCAATCTATTTGCTGATTGGAATCAAATATCATAATTTTAAAAACAATACAAATAAGACTCATTTGAAAAAAATATCTGTTTTGAAGGCTAAAAATACAGTTTTTGCCAAAATGACGTTACTTCCGGTGATAATGAAAATGTTAAATTAGTTCTATGAAATCATAAATGACACAAGATATCATATGGTGAAAATTTTATGAAAATCGAATAATAACTGACACTTTTATAGACCAAAAACCTTGAAAAGTGACTTAAGGAAAATCGCCCATTTCTCTGCAACCGTACAAGTTAGAAACCATTTTGTGGTATCTGTATGATCGTATGGGTTCAATCTATTTGATCAATAGAATCAAATATCATAATTTGAAAAAAATAACAAATACGAATCATTTGAATAAAATATTGTTTTTTGAAGGCTAAAATTTAAGTTTTGAGCAAATGACGTCATTTCCGGTGGCAGCGCAAGGGGTAAAATGGTTTGACATAGTCCACTATGGCATTAGGCATCCAATGGCGAAAGAAAATTGAAAATCGAATAATAATTGATTCTTTTACAGCCAAAATTACGTGAAAAGTGACTCATGCAAAATTGCCTATTTCTCGGCAACTGCTTATATTACAAACTAATTTTCACATACATTCTCTTCGTATGGATTATAGCTACAAGTTTATAAAAGTTACGTAAAAATATTTTAAAATCTGAAAAGCCTGAATGAGTTGTAAATAGGTCAATTTTACGCCTTTTTTCACCTCTTAATCCAATTTGCTAGAAAATGAAAAAGAAATTAAAAAAACTGCTTCCGACATTTTTTGCGCCTTTAAAGGACACACTCTTTGAGTCATATAATTTTTCAAAAAAATAATATTTGTTTTCAAAAAATGGTACCTAACTGTCAAAATTGTAGTTTTTGGTAAAATTATGCCACTTCCGGTGCCGACAGATAACACTTTTGGTAATAAAAAAAATGACAATTGAGACAACGAAGCATATGAACTTTGTTTTATACAAATCGAACAATAAAAAATTAAGCTAGGACTGAAAAACTGAATTAGCCAATGGAGGCCAAGGAAAATTACTGAGACAAAAAATTTTAACATTTTTGCGCAAGTCAGATGACTCTTTAATTCTGTGCACAACACGAGTAAAAAATATTCATCAATAAAAAAGTTTTTTGTAAAATTTTAAATTTCCGAAATTTGGCGCCTAATATCTTCGAATTTTTGCTGAAAATCAAAAATCGAAAGTAGCGCAGCTATGTGCCCTGTCTCCAGCTATGCCAAAATGTATCGAAAGTTAAAATCCCATGATTATTGTTAAAATTACCGCAATATTTGTAAAAACGATAACTTCGGTGATTTCGGACATTTCGCATTGTCGCAGAACGTTCAAAATAGCTTTATCCTCTAAGTCACACCCACTTTCCCAGTAAAACCGAAGAAATCGTAACGATGCGACAAGTAGTTGCTGAGATCTACTCAAAACAAAAGAAGAACTAGAACTGCGAAGCAGTAATGACGGGTTTCACCGGTGCCACGTTACCCTTGAACTTATGTCACTTCCGGTACCAATGAAACCGTTAAACAGGTTTCCACATAAGCATTGCACACATGAAATAAAATGGACGCAGAAACAACCAAATCCAGCAATCAATTCATTTGCTACATGTCAGTGATCCTGTCAAAATTACATTACTTCCGGTGATAATGAAAATGTTAAATTGGTTTATGAAATCAGAAATAGCATCATCACATGGTGAAAATTTTATGTAAATCCTATAATAATTGCCACCTTTATAGACCAAAAACCTTGAAAAATGACTTGTAGAAAATCGCCTCTTTCTCTGCAACCGTACAAGTTAGAAACCATTTTGAGGTATCTGTATGATCGAATGAGTTCATTCTATTTGTTGATTGGAATCAAATATCATAATTTTAAAAACATTACAAATCTGATTCATTCGAATAAAATATCTGTTTTGAAGGCTAAAAATACAGTTTTTGCCAAAATGACGTTACTTCCGGTGATAATGAAAATCTTAAATTACTTGTATGAAATCGTAAATGGCATTATGTATCACACAGTGAAAATTTCATGAAAATCGAATAATAATTGACACTTTTATTGACAAAAAACCTTAAAAAGTGACCTGTTGAAAATTGCCTATTTCTCCGCAACTGAACAAGTTAGAAACCATTTTGTGATATCTATATGATCGTAAGGGTTCATTGTATTAGTTGATTTGAATCAAATATCAAAATTTTAAACAAATAACAAATATGACTCATTTGAATAAATTACTGGTTTCGAAGGCTATAAATACAATTTTTGCCCAAATTACGTCATTTCCGGTGATATTGAAAATGTTAAATTGGTTTGACCTAGTTAAAATTGACATTACACATCAAATGGTGTCACTTTTATGAAAATCGAATAATAATTGACTCTTTTACAGGCAAACTAGCGTAAAAAGTGACTCATGCATAATTGCCCATTTCTCGGCAACTGCGCATATTACAAATTAATTTTCAAATACATTCTCTTCGTATAGATTATTGCTACGAGTTTATGAAAGTTATGAAGTAATATTTTAAAATATGAAAACGCTGGATGGGTTGTAAATAGCTTAATTTTACACCTTTTTTCACCTTTTAATCGAAATAGCCCGAAAACGGAATCGAAATTAAAAAAACTGGTCCCAACATTTTGTGCGCCTTTAAAGGGCGCACAATTTCAGTTATACCAGATTTGAAAAAAATAATATTTGCTTTCGAAAAATGGTACCTAACTGTCAAAATTGTAGTTTTTTGTCAATTTACGCCACTTCCGGTGCCGACAGATAACACTATTGGTAACAAAAAAAATGACAATTGAGACAACGGAGCATATGAACTTTGTTTTATACAAATCGAACAATAAATAATTAATCTAGGACTGAAAAACTGAATTAGCCAATTGGGGCCAAGGAAAATTACCGAGACAAAAATTTTTCACATTTTTGCCCAAGTCAGAGGACTCGTTATATTTGTGTAAAACACGACTAAAAAATATTCATAAATAAAAAAGTTTTTTGTAAAAATTTAAATTTTCTAAATTTAGCGCCTAATATCTGCGAAGATTTGCCGAAAATCAAAAATCAAAAGTAGCGTAGCTATGTGCCCCGTCTCCGGCTATGCCAAAATGCATCGAAAGTTAAAATCCAATGATTATTGTTAAAATTACTGCAATATTTCTAAAAACGATAGCTTCGGTGATTTCGGACATTTCGCATTGTCGCAGAACGTTCAAAATAGCTTTATCCTCTAAGTCACACCCACTTTTTCAGTAAAACTGAAGAAATCGTAACGATCCGACAATCAGTTGCTGAGATCTACTCAAAACAAAAGAAGAACTAGAACTGCGAAGCAGTAATGACGGGTTTCACCGGTGCCACGTTACCCTTGAACTTATGTCACTTCCGGTACCAATGAAACCGTTAAACAGGTTTCCACATAAGCATTGCACACATGAAATAAAATGGACGCAGAAACAACCAAATCCAGCAATCAATTCATTTTCTACATGTCAGTGATCCTGTCAAAATTACATTACTTCCGGTGATAATGAAAATGTTAAATTGGTTTATGAAATCAGAAATAGCATCATCACATGTTGAAAATTTTATGTAAATCCTATAATAATTGCCACCTTTATAGACCAAAAACCTTGAAAAATGACTTGTAGAAAATCGCCTATTTCTCTGCAACCGTACAAGTTAGAAACCATTTTGAGGTATCTGTATGATCGAATGAGTTCATTCTATTTGTTGATTGGAATCAAATATCATAATTTTAAAAACATTACAAATCTGATTCATTTGAATAAAATATCTGTTTTGAAGGCTAAAAATACAGTTTTTGCCAAAATGACGTTACTTCCGGTGATAATGAAAATCTTAAATTACTTGTATGATATCGTAAATGGCATTATGTATCACACAGTGAAAATTTCATGAAAATCGAATAATAATTGACACTTTTATTGACAAAAAAACCTTAAAAAGTGACCTGTTGAAAATTGCCTATTTCTCCGCAACTGAACAAGTTAGAAACCATTTTGTGATATCTATATGATCGTAAGGGTTCATTGTATTAGTTGATTTGAATCAAATATCAAAATTTTAAACAAATAACAAATATGACTCATTTGAATAAATTACTGGTTTCGAAGGCTATAAATACAATTTTTGCCCAAATTACGTCATTTCCGGTGATATTGAAAATGTTAAATTGGTTTGACCTAGTTAAAATTGACATTACACATCAAATGGTGTCACTTTTATGAAAATCGAATAATAATTGACTCTTTTACAGGCAAACTAGCGTAAAAAGTGACTCATGCAAAATTGCCCATTTCTCGGCAACTGCGCATATTACAAATTAATTTTCACATACATTCTCTCCGTATAGATTATTGCTACGAGTTTATGAAAGTTACGAAGTAATATTTTAAAATATGAAAACGCTGGATGGGTTGTAAATAGCTTAATTTTACACCTTTTTTCACCTTTTAATCGAAATAGCCCGAAAACGGAATCGAAATTAAAAAAAATGGTCCCAACATTTTGTGCGCCTTTAAAGGGCGCACAATTTCAGTTATACCAGATTTGAAAAAAATAATATTTGCTTTCGAAAAATGGTACCTAACTGTCAAAATTGTAGTTTTTTGTCAATTTACGCCACTTCCGGTGCCGACAGATAACACTATTGGTAACAAAAAAAATGACAATTGAGACAACGGGGCATATGAACTTTGTTTTATACAAATCGAACAATAAATAATTAATCTAGGACTGAAAAACTGAATTAGCCAATGGGGGCCAAGGAAAATTACCGAGACAAAAAATTTTCACATTTTTGCCCAAGTCAGAGGACTCGTTATATTTGTGTAAAACACGATTAAAAAATATTCATAAATAAAAAAGTTTTTTGTAAAAATTTAAATTTTCTAAATTTAGCGCCTAATATCTGCGAAGATTTGCCGAAAATCAAAAATCAAAAGTAGCGTAGCTATGTGCCCCGTCTCCGGCTATGCCAAAATGCATCGAAAGTTAAAATCCAATGATTATTGTTAAAATTACTGCAATATTTCTAAAAACGATAGCTTCGGTGATTTCGGACATTTCGCATTGTCGCAGAACGTTCAAAATAGCTTTATCCTCTAAGTCACACCCACTTTTCCGATAAAACCGAAGAAATCGTAACGATCCGACAATCAGTTGCTGAGATCTACTCAAAACAAAAGAAGAATAATAATAATAAGAACTAGAACTGCGAAGCAGTAATGACGGGTTTCACCGGTGCCACGTTACCCTTGAACTTATGTCACTTCCGGTACCAATGAAACCGTTAAACAGGTTTCCACATAAGCATTGCACACATGAAATAAAATGGACACAGAAACAACCAAATCCAGCAACCAATTCATTTGCTACATGTCAGTGATCCTGTCAAAATTACATTACTTCCGGTGATAATGAAAATGTTAAATTGGTTTATGAAATCAGAAATAGCATCATCACATGGTGAAAATTTTATGTAAATCCTATAATAATTGCCACCTTTATAGACCAAAAACCTTGAAAAATGACTTGTAGAAAATCGCCTATTTCTCTGCAACCGTACAAGTTAGAAACCATTTTGAGGTATCTGTATGATCGAATGAGTTCATTCTATTTGTTGATTGGAATCAAATATCATAATTTTAAAAACATTACAAATCTGATTCATTTGAATAAAATAACTGTTTTGAAGGCTAAAAATACAGTTTTTGCCAAAATGACGTTACTTCCAGTGATAATGAAAATCTTAAATTACTTGTATGAAATCGTAAATGGCATTATGTATCACACAGTGAAAATTTCATGAAAATCGAATAATAATTGACACTTTTATTGACAAAAAAACCTTAAAAAGTGACCTGTTGAAAATTGCCTATTTCTCCGCAACTGAACAAGTTAGAAACCATTTTGTGATATCTATATGATCGTAAGGGTTCATTGTATTAGTTGATTTGAATCAAATATCAAAATTTTAAACAAATAACAAATATGACTCATTTGAATAAATTACTGGTTTCGAAGGCTATAAATACAATTTTTGCCCAAATTACGTCATTTCCGGTGATATTGAAAATGTTAAATTGGTTTGACCTAGTTAAAATTGACATTACACATCAAATGGTGTCACTTTTATGAAAATCGAATAATAATTGACTCTTTTACAGGCAAACTAGCGTAAAAAGTGACTCATGCAAAATTGCCCATTTCTCGGCAACTGCGCATATTACAAATTAATTTTCACATACATTCTCTCCGTATAGATTATTGCTACGAGTTTATGAAAGTTACGAAGTAATATTTTAAAATATGAAAACGCTGGATGGGTTGTAAATAGCTTAATTTCACACCTTTTTTCACCTTTTTTCACCTTTTAATCGAAATAGCCCGAAAACGGAATTGAAATTAAAAAAAATGGTCCCAACATTTTGTGCGCCTTTAAAGGGCGCACAATTTCAGTTATACCAGATTTGAAAAAAATAATATTTGCTTTCGAAAAATGGTACCTAACTGTCAAAATTGTAGTTTTTTGTCAATTTACGCCACTTCCGGTGCCGACAGATAACACTATTGGTAACAAAAAAAATGACAATTGACACAACGGGGCATATGAACTTTGTTTTATACAAATCGAACAATAAATAATTAATCTAGGACTGAAAAACTGAATTAGCCAATGGGGGCCAAGGAAAATTACCGAGACAAAAAATTTTCACATTTTTGCCCAAGTCAGAGGACTCGTTATATTTGTGTAAAACACGATTAAAAAATATTCATAAATAAAAAAGTTTTTTGTAAAAATTTAAATTTTCTAAATTTAGCGCCTAATATCTGCGAAGATTTGCCGAAAATCAAAAATCAAAAGTAACGTAGCTATGTGCCCCGTCTCCGGCTATGCCAAAATGCATCGAAAGTTAAAATCCAATGATTATTGTTAAAATTACTGCAATATTTCTAAAAACGATAGCTTCGGTGATTTCGGACATTTCGCATTGTCGCAGAACGTTCAAAATAGCTTTATCCTCTAAGTCACACCCACTTTTCCGATAAAACCGAAGAAATCGTAACGATCCGACAATCAGTTGCTGAGATCTACTCAAAACAAAAGAAGAATAATAATAATAAGAATAACTAGAACTGCGATGCAGTAATGACGGGTTTCACCGGTGCCACTTTACCCTAAACATGTTACTTCCCGTACCAATGAAACCATTAAACAGGTTTCCACATAAGCATTGCACACATCAAATAAAATGGACGCCGAATCAACAAAATCCAGCAATATCAATTCATTTTATACATTTGTTACATGTAAGTGTACTGTACTTCCGGTGATAATGAAAATGTTCAATTACTTTTATGAAATCAGAAATGACATAGGGCATCACATGGTGAAAATTGTATGTAAATCGAATAACAATTGCCACTTTTATAGACCAAAAACCTTGAAAAGTGACTTGTAGAAAATCGCCTATTTCTCTGCAACCGTACAAGTTAGAAACCATTTTCTGGTATCTGTATGATCGTATGGGTTCAATCTATTTGCTGATTGGAATCAAATATCATAATTTTAAAAACAATACAAATAAGACTCATTTGAAAAAAATATCTGTTTTGAAGGCTAAAAATACAGTTTTTGCCAAAATGACGTTACTTCTGGTGATAATGAAAATGTTAAATTAGTTCTATGAAATCATAAATGACACAAGATATCATATGGTGAAAATTTTATGAAGATCGAATAATAACTGACACTTTTATAGACCAAAAACCTTGAAAAGTGACTTAAGGAAAATCGCCCATTTCTCTGCAACCGTACAAGTTAGAAACCATTTTGTGGTATCTGTATGATCGTATGGGTTCAATCTATTTGATCAATAGAATCAAATATCATAATTTGAAAAAAATAACAAATACGAATCATTTGAATAAAATATTGTTTTTTGAAGGCTAAAATTTAAGTTTTGAGCAAATGACGTCATTTCCGGTGGCAGCGCAAGGGGTAAAATGGTTTGACATAGTCCACTATGGCATTAGGCATCCAATGGCGAAAGAAAATTGAAAATCGAATAATAATTGATTCTTTTACAGCCAAAATTACGTGAAAAGTGACTCATGCAAAATTGCCTATTTCTCGGCAACTGCTTATATTACAAACTAATTTTCACATACATTCTCTTCGTATGGATTATAGCTACAAGTTTATAAAAGTTACGTAAAAATATTTTAAAATCTGAAAAGCCTGAATGAGTTGTAAATAGGTCAATTTTACGCCTTTTTTCACCTCTTAATCCAATTTGCTAGAAAATGAAAAAGAAATTAAAAAAACTGCTTCCGACATTTTTTGCGCCTTTAAAGGACACACTCTTTGAGTCATATAATTTTTCAAAAAAATAATATTTGTTTTCAAAAAATGGTACCTAACTGTCAAAATTGTAGTTTTTGGTAAAATTATGCCACTTCCGGTGCCGACAGATAACACTTTTGGTAATAAAAAAAATGACAATTGAGACAACGAAGCATATGAACTTTGTTTTATACAAATCGAACAATAAATAATTAATCTAGGACTGAAAAACTGAATTAGCCAATGGGGGCCAAGGAAAATTACCGAGACAAAAAATTTTCACATTTTTGCCCAAGTCAGAGGACTCGTTATATTTGTGTAAAACACGATTAAAAAATATTCATAAATAAAAAAGTTTTTTGTAAAAATTTAAATTTTCTAAATTTAGCGCCTAATATCTGCGAAGATTTGCCGAAAATCAAAAATCAAAAGTAGCGTAGCTATGTGCCCCGTCTCCGGCTATGCCAAAATGCATCGAAAGTTAAAATCCAATGATTATTGTTAAAATTACTGCAATATTTCTAAAAACGATAGCTTCGGTGATTTCGGACATTTCGCATTGTCGCAGAACGTTCAAAATAGCTTTATCCTCTAAGTCACACCCACTTTTCCGCTAAAACCGAAGAAATCGTAACGATCCGACAATCAGTTGCTGAGATCTACTCAAAACAAAAGAAGAATAATAATAATAATAAGAATAATAATTTTAACAAAAACAATAGTGTTTCACACAAGCTACGCAGTGTGAAACCCTAATAATAATTTTAACAAAAACAATAGTGTTTCACACAAGCTACGCAGTGTGAAACCCTAATAATAATAATAATAAGAACTAGAACTGCGATGCAGTAATGACGGGTTTCACCGGTGCCACTTTACCCTAAACATGTTACTTCCCGTACCAATGAAACCATTAAACAGGTTTCCACATAAGCATTGCACACATCAAATAAAATGGACGCCGAATCAACAAAATCCAGCAATATCAATTCATTTTATACATTTGTTACATGTAAGTGTACTGTACTTCCGGTGATAATGAAAATGTTCAATTACTTTTATGAAATCAGAAATGACATAGGGCATCACATGGTGAAAATTGTATGTAAATCGAATAACAATTGCCACTTTTATAGACCAAAAACCTTGAAAAGTGACTTGTAGAAAATCGCCTATTTCTCTGCAACCGTACAAGTTAGAAACCATTTTCTGGTATCTGTATGATCGTATGGGTTCAATCTATTTGCTGATTGGAATCAAATATCATAATTTTAAAAACAATACAAATAAGACTCATTTGAAAAAAATATCTGTTTTGAAGGCTAAAAATACAGTTTTTGCCAAAATGACGTTACTTCCGGTGATAATGAAAATGTTAAATTAGTTCTATGAAATCATAAATGACACAAGATATCATATGGTGAAAATTTTATGAAAATCGAATAATAACTGACACTTTTATAGACCAAAAACCTTGAAAAGTGACTTAAGGAAAATCGCCCATTTCTCTGCAACCGTACAAGTTAGAAACCATTTTGTGGTATCTGTATGATCGTATGGGTTCAATCTATTTGATCAATAGAATCAAATATCATAATTTGAAAAAAATAACAAATACGAATCATTTGAATAAAATATTGTTTTTTGAAGGCTAAAATTTAAGTTTTGAGCAAATGACGTCATTTCCGGTGGCAGCGCAAGGGGTAAAATGGTTTGACATAGTCCACTATGGCATTAGGCATCCAATGGCGAAAGAAAATTGAAAATCGAATAATAATTGATTCTTTTACAGCCAAAATTACGTGAAAAGTGACTCATGCAAAATTGCCTATTTCTCGGCAACTGCTTATATTACAAACTAATTTTCACATACATTCTCTTCGTATGGATTATAGCTACAAGTTTATAAAAGTTACGTAAAAATATTTTAAAATCTGAAAAGCCTGAATGAGTTGTAAATAGGTCAATTTTACGCCTTTTTTCACCTCTTAATCCAATTTGCTAGAAAATGAAAAAGAAATTAAAAAAACTGCTTCCGACATTTTTTGCGCCTTTAAAGGACACACTCTTTGAGTCATATAATTTTTCAAAAAAATAATATTTGTTTTCAAAAAATGGTACCTAACTGTCAAAATTGTAGTTTTTGGTAAAATTATGCCACTACCGGTGCCGACAGATAACACTTTTGGTAATAAAAAAAATGACAATTGAGACAACGAAGCATATGAACTTTGTTTTATACAAATCGAACAATAAAAAATTAAGCTAGGACTGAAAAACTGAATTACCCAATGGAGGCCAAGGAAAATTACTGAGACAAAAAATTTTAACATTTTTGCGCAAGTCAGATGACTCTTTAATTCTGTGCACAACACGAGTAAAAAATATTCATCAATAAAAAAGTTTTTTGTAAAATTTTAAATTTCCGAAATTTGGCGCCTAATATCTTCGAATTTTTGCTGAAAATCAAAAATCGAAAGTAGCGCAGCTATGTGCCCTGTCTCCAGCTATGCCAAAATGTATCGAAAGTTAAAATCCCATGATTATTGTTAAAATTACCGCAATATTTGTAAAAACGATAACTTCGGTGATTTCGGACATTTCGCATTGTCGCAGAACGTTCAAAATAGCTTTATCCTCTAAGTCACACCCACTTTCCAAGTAAAACCGAAGAAATCGTAACGATGCGACAAGTAGTTGCTGAGATCTACTCAAAACAAAAGAAGAATAATAATAATAATAAGAACTAGAACTGCGATGCAGTAATGACGGGTTTCACCGGTGCCACTTTACCCTAAACATGTTACTTCCCGTACCAATGAAACCATTAAACAGGTTTCCACATAAGCATTGCACACATCAAATAAAATGGACGCCGAATCAACAAAATCCAGCAATATCAATTCATTTTATACATTTGTTACATGTAAGTGTACTGTACTTCCGGTGATAATGAAAATGTTCAATTACTTTTATGAAATCAGAAATGACATAGGGCATCACATGGTGAAAATTGTATGTAAATCGAATAACAATTGCCACTTTTATAGACCAAAAACCTTGAAAAGTGACTTGTAGAAAATCGCCTATTTCTCTGCAACCGTACAAGTTAGAAACCATTTTCTGGTATCTGTATGATCGTATGGGTTCAATCTATTTGCTGATTGGAATCAAATATCATAATTTTAAAAACAATACAAATAAGACTCATTTGAAAAAAATATCTGTTTTGAAGGCTAAAAATACAGTTTTTGCCAAAATGACGTTACTTCCGGTGATAATGAAAATGTTAAATTAGTTCTATGAAATCATAAATGACACAAGATATCATATGGTGAAAATTTTATGAAAATCGAATAATAACTGACACTTTTATAGACCAAAAACCTTGAAAAGTGACTTAAGGAAAATCGCCCATTTCTCTGCAACCGTACAAGTTAGAAACCATTTTGTGGTATCTGTATGATCGTATGGGTTCAATCTATTTGATCAATAGAATCAAATATCATAATTTGAAAAAAATAACAAATACGAATCATTTGAATAAAATATTGTTTTTTGAAGGCTAAAATTTAAGTTTTGAGCAAATGACGTCATTTCCGGTGGCAGCGCAAGGGGTAAAATGGTTTGACATAGTCCACTATGGCATTAGGCATCCAATGGCGAAAGAAAATTGAAAATCGAATAATAATTGATTCTTTTACAGCCAAAATTACGTGAAAAGTGACTCATGCAAAATTGCCTATTTCTCGGCAACTGCTTATATTACAAACTAATTTTCACATACATTCTCTTCGTATGGATTATAGCTACAAGTTTATAAAAGTAACGTAAAAATATTTTAAAATCTGAAAAGCCTGAATGAGTTGTAAATAGGTCAATTTTACGCCTTTTTTCACCTCTTAATCCAATTTGCTAGAAAATGAAAAAGAAATTAAAAAAACTGCTTCCGACATTTTTTGCGCCTTTAAAGGACACACTCTTTGAGTCATATAATTTTTCAAAAAAATAATATTTGTTTTCAAAAAATGGTACCTAACTGTCAAAATTGTAGTTTTTGGTAAAATTATGCCACTTCCGGTGCCGACAGATAACACTTTTGGTAATAAAAAAAATGACAATTGAGACAACGAAGCATATGAACTTTGTTTTATACAAATCGAACAATAAAAAATTAAGCTAGGACTGAAAAACTGAATTAGCCAATGGAGGCCAAGGAAAATTACTGAGACAAAAAATTTTAACATTTTTGCGCAAGTCAGATGACTCTTTAATTCTGTGCACAACACGAGTAAAAAATATTCATCAATAAAAAAGTTTTTTGTAAAATTTTAAATTTCCGAAATTTGGCGCCTAATATCTTCGAATTTTTGCTGAAAATCAAAAATCGAGAGTAGCGCAGCTATGTGCCCTGTCTCCAGCTATGCCAAAATGTATCGAAAGTTAAAATCCCATGATTATTGTTAAAATTACCGCAATATTTGTAAAAACGATAACTTCGGTGATTTCGGACATTTCGCATTGTCGCAGAACGTTCAAAATAGCTTTATCCTCTAAGTCACACCCACTTTCCCAGTAAAACCGAAGAAATCGTAACGATGCGACAAGTAGTTGCTGAGATCTACTCAAAACAAAAGAAGAATAATAATAATAATAAGAACTAGAACTGCGAAGCAGTAATGACGGGTTTCACCAGTGCCACGTTACCCTTGAACTTATGTCACTTCCGGTACCAATGAAACCGTTAAACAGGTTTCCACATAAGCATTGCACACATGAAATAAAATGGACGCAGAAACAACCAAATCCAGCAATCAATTCATTTGCTACATGTCAGTGATCCTGTCAAAATTACATTACTTCCGGTGATAATGAAAATGTTAAATTGGTTTATGAAATCAGAAATAGCATGATCACATGGTGAAAATTTTATGTAAATCCTATAATAATTGCCACCTTTATAGACCAAAAACCTTGAAAAATGACTTGTAGAAAATCGCCTATTTCTCTGCAACCGTACAAGTTAGAAACCATTTTGAGGTATCTGTATGATCGAAGGAGTTCATTCTATTTGTTGATTGGAATCAAATATCATAATTTTAAAAACATTACAAATCTGATTCATTTGAATAAAATATCTGTTTTGAAGGCTAAAAATACAGTTTTTGCCAAAATGACGTTACTTCCGGTGATAATGAAAATCTGAAATTACTTGTATGAAATCGTAAATGGCATTATGTATCACACAGTGAAAATTTCATGAAAATCGAATAATAATTGAGACTTTTATTGACAAAAAACCTTAAAAAGTGACCTGTTGAAAATTGCTTATTTCTCCGCAACTGAACAAGTTAGAAACCATTTTGTGATATCTATATGATCGTAAGGGGTCATTGTATTAGTTGATTTGAATCAAATATCAAAATTTTAAACAAATAACAAATATGACTCATTTGAATAAATTACTGGTTTCGAAGGCTATAAATACAATTTTTGCCCAAATTACGTCATTTCCGGTGATATTGAAAGGGTTAATTTGGTTTGACCTAGTTAAAATTGACATTACACATCAAATGGTGTCACTTTTATGAAAATCGAATAATAATTGACTCTTTTACAGGCAAACTAGCGTAAAAAGTGACTCATGCAAAATTGCCCATTTCTCGGCAACTGCGCATATTACAAATTAATTTTCACATACATTCTCTCCGTATAGATTATTGCTACGAGTTTATGAAAGTTACGAAGTAATATTTTAAAATATGAAAACGCTGGATGGGTTGTAAATAGCTTAATTTTACACCTTTTTTCACCTTTTAATCGAAATAGCCCGAAAACGGAATCGAAATTAAAAAAACTGGTCCCAACATTTTGTGCGCCTTTAAAGGGCGCACAATTTCAGTTATACCAGATTTGAAAACAATAATATTTGCTTTCGAAAAATGGTACCTAACTGTCAAAATTGTAGTTTTTTGTCAATTTACGCCACTTCCGGTGCCGACAGATAACACTATTGGTAACAAAAAAAATGACAATTGAGACAACGGAGCATATGAACTTTGTTTTATACAAATCGAACAATAAATAATTAATCTAGGACTGAAAAACTGAATTAGCCAATGGGGGCCAAGGAAAATTACCGAGACAAAAAATTTTCACATTTTTGCCCAAGTCAGAGGGCTCGTTATATTTGTGTAAAACACGACTAAAAAATATTCATAAATAAAAAAGTTTTTTGTAAAAATTTAAATTTTCTAAATTTAGCGCCTAATATCTGCGAAGATTTGCCGAAAATCAAAAATCAAAAGTAGCGCAGCTATGTGCCCTGTCTCCAGCTATGCCAAAATGTATCGAAAGTTAAAATCCCATGATTATTGTTAAAATTACCGCAATATTTGTAAAAACGATAACTTCGGTGATTTCGGACATTTCGCATTGTCGCAGAACGTTCAAAATAGCTTTATCCTCTAAGTCACACCCACTTTCCCAGTAAAACCGAAGAAATCGTAACGATGCGACAAGTAGTTGCTGAGATCTACTCAAAACAAAAGAAGAATAATAATAATAATAAGAACTAGAACTGCGAAGCAGTAATGACGGGTTTCACCGGTGCCACGTTACCCTTGAACTTATGTCACTTCCGGTACCAATGAAACCGTTAAACAGGTTTCCACATAAGCATTGCACACATGAAATAAAATGGACGCAGAAACAACCAAATCCAGCAATCAATTCATTTGCTACATGTCAGTGATCCTGTCAAAATTACATTACTTCCGGTGATAATGAAAATGTTAAATTGGTTTATGAAATCAGAAATAGCATGATCACATGGTGAAAATTTTATGTAAATCCTATAATAATTGCCACCTTTATAGACCAAAAACCTTGAAAAATGACTTGTAGAAAATCGCCTATTTCTCTGCAACCGTACAAGTTAGAAACCATTTTGAGGTATCTGTATGATCGAAGGAGTTCATTCTATTTGTTGATTGGAATCAAATATCATAATTTTAAAAACATTACAAATCTGATTCATTTGAATAAAATATCTGTTTTGAAGGCTAAAAATACAGTTTTTGCCAAAATGACGTTACTTCCGGTGATAATGAAAATCTTAAATTACTTGTATGAAATCGTAAATGGCATTATGTATCACACAGTGAAAATTTCATGAAAATCGAATAATAATTGAGACTTTTATTGACAAAAAACCTTAAAAAGTGACCTGTTGAAAATTGCTTATTTCTCCGCAACTGAACAAGTTAGAAACCATTTTGTGATATCTATATGATCGTAAGGGGTCATTGTATTAGTTGATTTGAATCAAATATCAAAATTTTAAACAAATAACAAATATGACTCATTTGAATAAATTACTGGTTTCGAAGGCTATAAATACAATTTTTGCCCAAATTACGTCATTTCCGGTGATATTGAAAGGGTTAATTTGGTTTGACCTAGTTAAAATTGACATTACACATCAAATGGTGTCACTTTTATGAAAATCGAATAATAATTGACTCTTTTACAGGCAAACTAGCGTAAAAAGTGACTCATGCAAAATTGCCCATTTCTCGGCAACTGCGCATATTACAAATTAATTTTCACATACATTCTCTCCGTATAGATTATTGCTACGAGTTTATGAAAGTTACGAAGTAATATTTTAAAATATGAAAACGCTGGATGGGTTGTAAATAGCTTAATTTTACACCTTTTTTCACCTTTTAATCGAAATAGCCCGAAAACGGAATCGAAATTAAAAAAACTGGTCCCAACATTTTGTGCGCCTTTAAAGGGCGCACAATTTCAGTTATACCAGATTTGAAAACAATAATATTTGCTTTCGAAAAATGGTACCTAACTGTCAAAATTGTAGTTTTTTGTCAATTTACGCCACTTCCGGTGCCGACAGATAACACTATTGGTAACAAAAAAAATGACAATTGAGACAACGGAGCATATGAACTTTGTTTTATACAAATCGAACAATAAATAATTAATCTAGGACTGAAAAACTGAATTAGCCAATGGGGGCCAAGGAAAATTACCGAGACAAAAAATTTTCACATTTTTGCCCAAGTCAGAGGGCTCGTTATATTTGTGTAAAACACGACTAAAAAATATTCATAAATAAAAAAGTTTTTTGTAAAAATTTAAATTTTCTAAATTTAGCGCCTAATATCTGCGAAGATTTGCCGAAAATCAAAAATCAAAAGTAGCGCAGCTATGTGCCCTGTCTCCAGCTATGCCAAAATGTATCGAAAGTTAAAATCCCATGATTATTGTTAAAATTACCGCAATATTTGTAAAAACGATAACTTCGGTGATTTCGGACATTTCGCATTGTCGCAGAACGTTCAAAATAGCTTTATCCTCTAAGTCACACCCACTTTCCCAGTAAAACCGAAGAAATCGTAACGATGCGACAAGTAGTTGCTGAGATCTACTCAAAACAAAAGAAGAACTAGAACTGCGAAGCAGTAATGACGGGTTTCACCGGTGCCACGTTACCCTTGAACTTATGTCACTTCCGGTACCAATGAAACCGTTAAACAGGTTTCCACATAAGCATTGCACACATGAAATAAAATGGACGCAGAAACAACCAAATCCAGCAATCAATTCATTTGCTACATGTCAGTGATCCTGTCAAAATTACATTACTTCAGGTGATAATGAAAATGTTAAATTGGTTTATGAAATCAGAAATAGCATCATCACATGGTGAAAATTTTATGTAAATCCTATAATAATTGCCACCATTATAGACCAAAAACCTTGAAAAATGACTTGTAGAAAATCGCCTATTTCTCTGCAACCGTACAAGTTAGAAACCATTTTGAGGTATCTGTATGATCGAATGAGTTCATTCTATTTGTTGATTGGAATCAAATATCATAATTTTAAAAACATTACAAATCTGATTCATTTGAATAAAATATCTGTTTTGAAGGCTAAAAATACAGTTTTTGCCAAAATGACGTTACTTCCGGTGATAATGAAAATCTTAAATTACTTGTATGAAATCGTAAATGGCATTAGGTATCACACAATGAAAATTTCATGAAAATCGAATAATAATTGACACTTTTATTGACAAAAAACCTTAAAAAGTGACCTGTTGAAAATTGCCTATTTCTCCGCAACTGAACAAGTTAGAAACCATTTTGTGATATCTATATGATCGTAAGGGTTCATTGTATTAGTTCATTTGAATCAAATATCAAAATTTTAAACAAATAACAAATATGACTCATTTGAATAAATTACTGGTTTCGAAGGCTATAAATACAATTTTTGCCCAAATTACGTCATTTCCGGTGATATTGAAAATGTTAAATTGGTTTGACCTAGTTAAAATTGACATTACACATCAAATGGTGTCACTTTTATGAAAATCGAATAATAATTGACTCTTTTACAGGCAAACTAGCGTAAAAAGTGACTCATGCAAAATTGCCCATTTCTCGGCAACTGCGCATATTACAAATTAATTTTCACATACATTCTCTCCGTATAGATTATTGCTACGAGTTTATGAAAGTTACGAAGTAATATTTTAAAATATGAAAACGCTGGATGGGTTGTAAATAGCTTAATTTTACACCTTTTTCACCTTTTAATCGAAATAGCCCGACAACGGAATGGAAATTAAAAAAACTGGTCCCAACATTTTGTGCGCCTTTAAAGGGCGCACAATTTCAGTTATACAAGATTTGAAAAAAATAATATTTGCTTTCGAAAAATGGTACCTAACTGTCAAAATTGTAGTTTTTTGTCAATTTACGCCACTTCCGGTGCCGACAGATAACACTATTGGTAACAAAAAAAATGACAATTGAGACAACGGAGCATATGAACTTTGTTTTATACAAATCGAACAATAAATAATTAATCTAGGACTGAAAAACTGAATTAGCCAATGGGGGCCAAGGAAAATTACCGATACAAAATTTTTTCACATTTTTGCCCAAGTCAGAGGACTCGTTATATTTGTGTAAAACACGACTAAAAAATGTTCATAAATAAAAAAGTTTTTTGTAAAAATTTAAATTTTCTAAATTTAGCGCCTAATATCTGCGAAGATTTGCCGAAAATCAAAAATCAAAAGTAGCGTAGCTATGTGCCCCGTCTCCGGCTATGCCAAAATGCATCGAAAGTTAAAATCCAATGATTATTGTTAAAATTACTGCAATATTTCTAAAAACGATAGCTTCGGTGATTTCGGACATTTCGCATTCTCGCAGAACGTTCAAAATAGCTTTATCCTCTAAGTCACACCCACTTTTCCGATAAAACCGAAGAAATCGTAACGATCCGACAATCAGTTGCTGAGATCTACTCAAAACAAAAGAAGAATAATAATAATAAGAATAATAATTTTAACAAAAACAATAGTGTTTCACACAAGCTACGCAGTGTGAAACCCTAATAATAATAATAATAAGAACTAGAACTGCGAAGCAGTAATGACGGGTTTCACCGGTGCCACGTTACCCTTGAACTTATGTCACTTCCGGTACCAATGAAACCGTTAAACAGGTTTCCACATAAGCATTGCACACATGAAATAAAATGGACACAGAAACAACCAAATCCAGCAACCAATTCATTTGCTACATGTCAGTGATCCTGTCAAAATTACATTACTTCCGGTGATAATGAAAATGTTAAATTGGTTTATGAAATCAGAAATAGCATCATCACATGTTGAAAATTTTATGTAAATCCTATAATAATTGCCACCTTTATAGACCAAAAACCTTGAAAAATGACTTGTAGAAAATCGCCTATTTCTCTGCAACCGTACAAGTTAGAAACCATTTTCAGGTATCTGTATGATCGAATGAGTTCATTCTATTTGTTGATTGGAATCAAATATCATAATTTTAAAAACATTACAAATCTGATTCATTTGAATAAAATATCTGTTTTGAAGGCTAAAAATACAGTTTTTGCCAAAATGACGTTACTTCCGGTGATAATGAAAATCTTAAATTACTTGTATGATATCGTAAATGGCATTATGTATCACACAGTGAAAATTTCATGAAAATCGAATAATAATTGACACTTTTATTGACAAAAAAACCTTAAAAAGTGACCTGTTGAAAATTGCCTATTTCTCCGCAACTGAACAAGTTAGAAACCATTTTGTGATATCTATATGATCGTAAGGGTTCATTGTATTAGTTGATTTGAATCAAATATCAAAATTTTAAACAAATAACAAATATGACTCATTTGAATAAATTACTGGTTTCGAAGGCTATAAATACAATTTTTGCCCAAATTACGTCATTTCCGGTGATATTGAAAATGTTAAATTGGTTTGACCTAGTTAAAATTGACATTACACATCAAATGGTGTCACTTTTATGAAAATCGAATAATAATTGACTCTTTTACAGGCAAACTAGCGTAAAAAGTGACTCATGCAAAATTGCCCATTTCTCGGCAACTGCGCATATTACAAATTAATTTTCACATACATTCTCTCCGTATAGATTATTGCTACGAGTTTATGAAAGTTACGAAGTAATATTTTAAAATATGAAAACGCTGGATGGGTTGTAAATAGCTTAATTTTACACCTTTTTTCACCTTTTAATCGAAATAGCCCGAAAACGGAATCGAAATTAAAAAAAATGGTCCCAACATTTTGTGCGCCTTTAAAGGGCGCACAATTTCAGTTATACCAGATTTGAAAAAAATAATATTTGCTTTCGAAAAATGGTACCTAACTGTCAAAATTGTAGTTTTTTGTCAATTTACGCCACTTCCGGTGCCGACAGATAACACTATTGGTAACAAAAAAAATGACAATTGAGACAACGGGGCATATGAACTTTGTTTTATACAAATCGAACAATAAATAATTAATCTAGGACTGAAAAACTGAATTAGCCAATGGGGGCCAAGGAAAATTACCGAGACAAAAAATTTTCACATTTTTGCCCAAGTCAGAGGACTCGTTATATTTGTGTAAAACACGATTAAAAAATATTCATAAATAAAAAAGTTTTTTGTAAAAATTTAAATTTTCTAAATTTAGCGCCTAATATCTGCGAAGATTTGCCGAAAATCAAAAATCAAAAGTAGCGTAGCTATGTGCCCCGTCTCCGGCTATGCCAAAATGCATCGAAAGTTAAAATCCAATGATTATTGTTAAAATTACTGCAATATTTCTAAAAACGATAGCTTCGGTGATTTCGGACATTTCGCATTGTCGCAGAACGTTCAAAATAGCTTTATCCTCTAAGTCACACCCACTTTTCCGATAAAACCGAAGAAATCGTAACGATCCGACAATCAGTTGCTGAGATCTACTCAAAACAAAAGAAGAATAATAATAATAAGAACTAGAACTGCGATGCAGTAATGACGGGTTTCACCGGTGCCACTTTACCCTAAACATGTTACTTCCCGTACCAATGAAACCATTAAACAGGTTTCCACATAAGCATTGCACACATCAAATAAAATGGACGCCGAATCAACAAAATCCAGCAATATCAATTCATTTTATACATTTGTTACATGTAAGTGTACTGTACTTCCGGTGATAATGAAAATGTTCAATTACTTTTATGAAATCAGAAATGACATAGGGCATCACATGGTGAAAATTGTATGTAAATCGAATAACAATTGCCACTTTTATAGACCAAAAACCTTGAAAAGTGACTTGTAGAAAATCGCCTATTTCTCTGCAACCGTACAAGTTAGAAACCATTTTCTGGTATCTGTATGATCGTATGGGTTCAATCTATTTGCTGATTGGAATCAAATATCATAATTTTAAAAACAATACAAATAAGACTCATTTGAAAAAAATATCTGTTTTGAAGGCTAAAAATACAGTTTTTGCCAAAATGACGTTACTTCCGGTGATAATGAAAATGTTAAATTAGTTCTATGAAATCATAAATGACACAAGATATCATATGGTGAAAATTTTATGAAAATCGAATAATAACTGACACTTTTATAGACCAAAAACCTTGAAAAGTGACTTAAGGAAAATCGCCCATTTCTCTGCAACCGTACAAGTTAGAAACCATTTTGTGGTATCTGTATGATCGTATGGGTTCAATCTATTTGATCAATAGAATCAAATATCATAATTTGAAAAAAATAACAAATACGAATCATTTGAATAAAATATTGTTTTTTGAAGGCTAAAATTTAAGTTTTGAGCAAATGACGTCATTTCCGGTGGCAGCGCAAGGGGTAAAATGGTTTGACATAGTCCACTATGGCATTAGGCATCCAATGGCGAAAGAAAATTGAAAATCGAATAATAATTGATTCTTTTACAGCCAAAATTACGTGAAAAGTGACTTATGCAAAATTGCCTATTTCTCGGCAACTGCTTATATTACAAACTAATTTTCACATACATTCTCTTCGTATGGATTATAGCTACAAGTTTATAAAAGTTACGTAAAAATATTTTAAAATCTGAAAAGCCTGAATGAGTTGTAAATAGGTCAATTTTACGCCTTTTTTCACCTCTTAATCCAATTTGCTAGAAAATGAAAAAGAAATTAAAAAAACTGCTTCCGACATTTTTTGCGCCTTTAAAGGACACACTCTTTGAGTCATATAATTTTTCAAAAAAATAATATTTGTTTTCAAAAAATGGTACCTAACTGTCAAAATTGTAGTTTTTGGTAAAATTATGCCACTTCCGGTGCCGACAGATAACACTTTTGGTAATAAAAAAAATGACAATTGAGACAACGAAGCATATGAACTTTGTTTTATACAAATCGAACAATAAAAAATTAAGCTAGGACTGAAAAACTGAATTAGCCAATGGAGGCCAAGGAAAATTACTGAGACAAAAAATTTTAACATTTTTGCGCAAGTCAGATGACTCTTTAATTCTGTGCACAACACGAGTAAAAAATATTCATCAATAAAAAAGTTTTTTGTAAAATTTTAAATTTCCGAAATTTGGCGCCTAATATCTTCGAATTTTTGCTGAAAATCAAAAATCGAAAGTAGCGCAGCTATGTGCCCTGTCTCCAGCTATGCCAAAATGTATCGAAAGTTAAAATCCCATGATTATTGTTAAAATTACCGCAATATTTGTAAAAACGATAACTTCGGTGATTTCGGACATTTCGCATTGTCGCAGAACGTTCAAAATAGCTTTATCCTCTAAGTCACACCCACTTTCCCAGTAAAACCGAAGAAATCGTAACGATGCGACAAGTAGTTGCTGAGATCTACTCAAAACAAAAGAAGAATAATAATAATAATAAGAATAATAATTTTAACAAAAACAATAGTGTTTCACACAAGCTTCGCAGTGTGAAACCCTAATAATAATTTTAACAAAAACAATAGTGTTTCACACAAGCTACGCAGTGTGAAACCCTAATAATAATTTTAACAAAAACAATAGTGTTTCACACAAGCTTCGCAGTGTGAAACCCTAATAATAATAAGAATAATAATTTTAACAAAAACAATAGTGTTTCACACAAGCTTCGCAGTGTGAAACCCTAATAATAATAAGAATAATAATTTTAACAAAAACAATAGTGTTTCACATAAGCTTCGCAGTGTGAAACCCTAATAATAATTTTAACAAAAACAATAGTGTTTCACACAAGCTACGCAGTGTGAAACCCTAATAAGAACTAGAACTGCGAAGCAGTAATGACGGGTTTCACCGGTGCCACGTTACCCTTGAACTTATGTCACTTCCGGTACCAATGAAACCGTTAAACAGGTTTCCACATAAGCATTGCACACATGAAATAAAATGGACACAGAAACAACCAAATCCAGCAACCAATTCATTTGCTACATGTCAGTGATCCTGTCAAAATTACATTACTTCCGGTGATAATGAAAATGTTAAATTGGTTTATGAAATCAGAAATAGCATCATCACATGTTGAAAATTTTATGTAAATCCTATAATAATTGCCACCTTTATAGACCAAAAACCTTGAAAAATGACTTGTAGAAAATCGCCTATTTCTCTGCAACCGTACAAGTTAGAAACCATTTTGAGGTATCTGTATGATCGAATGAGTTCATTCTATTTGTTGATTGGAATCAAATATCATAATTTTAAAAACATTACAAATCTGATTCATTTGAATAAAATATCTGTTTTGAAGGCTAAAAATACAGTTTTTGCCAAAATGACGTTACTTCCGGTGATAATGAAAATCTTAAATTACTTGTATGAAATCGTAAATGGCATTATGTATCACACAGTGAAAATTTCATGAAAATCGAATAATAATTGACACTTTTATTGACAAAAAAACCTTAAAAAGTGACCTGTTGAAAATTGCCTATTTCTCCGCAACTGAACAAGTTAGAAACCATTTTGTGATATCTATATGATCGTAAGGGTTCATTGTATTAGTTGATTTGAATCAAATATCAAAATTTTAAACAAATAACAAATATGACTCATTTGAATAAATTACTGGTTTCGAAGGCTATAAATACAATTTTTGCCCAAATTACGTCATTTCCGGTGATATTGAAAATGTTAAATTGGTTTGACCTAGTTAAAATTGACATTACACATCAAATGGTGTCACTTTTATGAAAATCGAATAATAATTGACTCTTTTACAGGCAAACTAGCGTAAAAAGTGACTCATGCATAATTGCCCATTTCTCGGCAACTGCGCATATAACAAATTAATTTTCAAATACATTCTCTCCGTATAGATTATTGCTAGGAGTTTATGAAAGTTACGAAGTAATATTTTAAAATATGAAAACGCTGGATGGGTTGTAAATAGCTTAATTTTACACCTTTTTTCACCTTTTAATCGAAATAGCCCGAAAACGGAATCGAAATTAAAAAAACTGGTCCCAACATTTTGTACGCCTTTAAAGGGCGCACAATTTCAGTTATACCAGATTTGAAAAAAATAATATTTGCTTTCGAAAAATGGTACCTAACTGTCAAAATTGTAGTTTTTTGTCAATTTACGCCACTTCCGGTGCCGACAGATAACACTATTGGTAACAAAAAAAAAGACAATTGAGACAACGGAGCATATGAACTTTGTTTTATACAAATTGAACAATAAATAATTAATCTAGGACTGAAAAACTGAATTAGCAAATGGGGGCCAAGGAAAATTACCGAGACAAATTTTTTTCACATTTTTGCCCAAGTCAGAGGACTCGTTATATTTGTGTAAAACACGACTAAAAAATATTCATAAATAAAAAAGTTTTTTGTAAAAATTTAAATTTTCTAAATTTAGCGCCTAATATCTGCGAAGATTTGCCGAAAATCAAAAATCAAAAGTAGCGTAGCTATGTGCCCCGTCTCCGGCTATGCCAAAATGCATCGAAAGTTAAAATCCAATGATTATTGTTAAAATTACTGCAATATTTCTAAAAACGATAGCTTCGGTGATTTCGGACATTTCGCATTGTCGCAGAACGTTCAAAATAGCTTTATCCTCTAAGTCACACCCACTTTTCCGATAAAACCGAAGAAATCGTAACGATCCGACAATCAGTTGCTGAGATCTACTCAAAACAAAAGAAGAATAATAATAATAAGAACTAGAACTGCGAAGCAGTAATGACGGGTTTCACCGGTGCCACGTTACCCTAGAACTTATGTCACTTCCTGTACCAATGAAACCGTTAAACAGGTTTCCACATAAGCATTGCACACATGAAATAAAATGGACGCAGAAACAACCAAATCCAGCAATCAATTCATTTGCTACATGTCAGTGATCCTGTCAAAATTACATTACTTCCGGTGATAATGAAAATGTTAAATTGGTTTATGAAATCAGAAATAGCATCATCACATGGTGAAAATTTTATGTAAATCCTATAATAATTGCCACCTTTATAGACCAAAAACCTTGAAAAATGACTTGTAGAAAATCGCCTATTTCTCTGCAACCGTACAAGTTAGAAACCATTTTGAGGTATCTGTATGATCGAATGAGTTCATTCTATTTGTTGATTGGAATCAAATATCATAATTTTAAAAACATTACAAATCTGATTCATTTGAATAAAATATCTGTTTTGAAGGCTAAAAATACAGTTTTTGCCAAAATGACGTTACTTCCGGTGATAATGAAAATCTTAAATTACTTGTATGAAATCGTAAATGGCATTATGTATCACACAGTGAAAATTTCATGAAAATCGAATAATAATTGACACTTTTATTGACAAAAAACCTTAAAAAGTGACCTGTTGAAAATTGCCTATTTCTCCGCAACTGAACAAGTTAGAAACCATTTTGTGATATCTATATGATCGTAAGGGTTCATTGTATTAGTTGATTTGAATCAAATATCAAAATTTTAAACAAATAACAAATATGACTCATTTGAATAAATTACTGGTTTCGAAGGCTATAAATACAATTTTTGCCCAAATTACGTCATTTCCGGTGATATTGAAAATGTTAAATTGGTTTGACCTAGTTAAAATTGACATTACACATCAAATGGTGTCACTTTTATGAAAATCGAATAATAATTGACTCTTTTACAGGCAAACTAGCGTAAAAAGTGACTCATGCAAAATTGCCCATTTCTCGGCAACTGCGCATATTACAAATTAATTTTCACATACATTCTCTCCGTACAGATTATTGCTACGATTTATGAAAGTTACGAAGTAATATTTTAAAATATGAAAACGCTGGATGGGTTGTAAATAGCTTAATTTTACACCTTTTTTCACCTTTTAATCGAAATAGCCCGAAAACGGAATCGAAATTAAAAAAACTGGTCCCAACATTTTGTGCGCCTTTAAAGGGCGCACAATTTCAGTTATACCAGATTTGAAAAAAATAATATTTGCTTTCGAAAAATGGTACCTAACTGTCAAAATTGTAGTTTTTTGTCAATTTACGCCACTTCCGGTGCCGACAGATAACACTATTGGTAACAAACAAAATGACAATTGAGACAACGGAGCATATGAACTTTGTTTTATACAAATCGAACAATAAATAATTAATCTAGGACTGAAAAACTGAATTAGCCAATGGGGGCCAAGGAAAATTACCGAAACAAAAAATTTTCACATTTTTGCCCAAGTCAGATGACTCGTTATATTTGTGTAAAACACGATTAAAGAATATTCATAAATAAAAAAGTTTTTTGTAAAAATTTAAATTTTCTAAATTTAGCGCCTAATATCTGCGAAGATTTGCCGAAAATCAAAAATCAAAAGTAGCGTAGCTATGTGCCCCGTCTCCGGCTATGCCAAAATGCATCGAAAGTTAAAATCCAATGATTATTGTTAAAATTACTGCAATATTTCTAAAAACGATAGCTTCGGTGATTTCGGACATTTCGCATTGTCGCAGAACGTTCAAAATAGCTTTATCCTCTAAGTCACACCCACTTTTCCGATAAAACCGAAGAAATCGTAACGATCCGACAATCAGTTGCTGAGATCTACTCAAAACAAAAGAAGAATAATAATAATAAGAATAATAATTTTAACAAAAACAATAGTGTTTCACACAAGCTACGCAGTGTGAAACCCTAATAATAATTTTAACAAAAACAATAGTGTTTCACACAAGCTACGCAGTGTGAAACCCTAATAATAATTTTAACAAAAACAATAGTGTTTCACACAAGCTTCGCAGTGTGAAACCCTAATAATTTTAACAAAAACAATAGTGTTTCACACAAGCTACGCAGTGTGAAACCCTAATAATAATTTTAACAAAAACAATAGTGTTTCACACAAGCTACGCAGTGTGAAACCCTAATTAAAAGCAATATTAAATTCCGAAAATCGGTTTTTGCTAAAACTAAAACTCTTTTTTTTTAATGGGATCAAAAAGAGGGTAAAGCATATAGTCCGGGGTGGTAATGGGCGTATTTTGTCCAAATTTCATGGTTTTCGGATAATCGGTGCCGGTGTCGCGGCGAAATTCCACTTTTTTCCCCTTTATGGAAGCCGTAAATTGCCTTACAAAAAAAATGACGAACAGCAGGTGACCTGGGTGCCAAGACTTCAAGAACAAAAGACTTGAACGAATGCAGGTATCACCTTGAAATTTTCAGGGTACCTAGATACCAACGTGAAAAGTTCCTCGCCGGAATTTGGTACTCATGGTACCTTTCGTTCTAGCGTAGCGCATGCGCGAAGTCAAACCAGCGAAACTCGAAAACAACATTGTCATAGAATCAAAGTTATCTTGTTCCAAAGCATCGACCAAGGAAATTGCTTATCTCTGTTTAGCTTTAGCTTGATATGTTAATCATTGAACTCAGTCAAGACGAACATCTTCATCAAGTTTAAACATTCTACCTCAATTAGAAGTAGAGTTGTTATGTTCCAAAGTCTTGACCAATCAAAATGCTTATTGCTCCTTAGCGTAAGCAGACAATTCACATCATCGAACTTAGTCATTGTATTGATGTAATGAAACTATACAACAAGTTTCATCACTCTCACTTAATTAGAACTAAAATTATCGTGTCCCAAAGCATCAAGCAATCAAATTGCTTATCTCTACTTACCACAAGCCAACAGTGAGGCTGATGTCCCCCGCCGAAATACCCAAATAAATAGATGACACATATTAATTAATCGCACATCTATTTTTTTCCAAAGTATCAAGCAATCAAACTGATTATCAACTATACACTAAGTTTCATCACTCTCTATCAGATAGAATCAAAGTTATTTTGTCCCAAATCAGGAAATTGCTTATCTCTGCTTAGCTTTAGCTCGATATGTTAATCATTGAACTCAGTCAAGACGAACATCTACATCAAGTTTAAACATTCTACCTCAATTAGAAGAAGAGTTGTTATGTTCCAAAGTCTTGACCAATCAAAATGCTTATTGCTCGTTAGCCTAAGCAGAAAATTCTCATCATCGAACTTAGTCAAGGTATTGATGTAATGAAACTATACACCAAGTTTCATCACTCTCACTTAATTAGAACTAAAGTTATCGTGTTCCAAAGCATCAACCAATCAAATTGCTTATCTCTGCTTACCCTAAGCAGAAAATGCTCATCTTCACACTCCATCAAGGCATTGTCCTAATAAACACCTACACCAAGTTTGAACATTTTAGCTCAATTAGAAGGAGAGTTATTGTGTTCCAAAGTCTCGGCCAATCAAATTGCTTATCGCTCTGCTTACCCTGAGCAGAAAATACTCATTATTGAACTTGGTCAAGGTATTGATGTAATGAAACTATACACCAAATTTCATCACTCTCACTTAATTAGAACTAAAGTTATCATGTCCCAAAGCATCAACCAATCAAATTGCTTATCTCTGCTTACCCTAAGCAGAAAATGCTCATCTTCGAACTCCGTCAAAGCATTGACCTAATAAACATCTACACCAAGTTTGAACATTCTAGGTCAATTAGAAGGAGAGTTATTGTGTCCCAAAAAGTGTGACGGACAGACAGATTAATGGACAGACAGACAGACTGACGAACCCATTTTAATAGTCCCCTGCTTTCTTCGAAAGGCGAAAGGCGGGGACAATTAGCATGTATTATATTACACATATTTAATCAGAGTGTATCATAATATGCATATTGAACTTATCATATACACTATTTTAAACATAACTGTGAACTCTATGGAAAGATAAATCTTGCAACTGAGGTATATGCCGAAAATACATTGGTTTCTACATATTTCTTTGGATGAGCTGATGCAATATTGATAAATTAATTACTAAATTAGAGGTAAATTAACAGGCTTAGTAGATCCTACTGGTAAATGATCTTTGGTTATTTTGTCTGCAATATCACCATTTATGGAATTGGAAGATCATTGTACAACCCTCTCAACAAACAGTAATACAATCAATCTCGTTTCTTGATCCTTCAGGCACCTGATGACATTTAGTATGTTGCTGGGTGATTCATAGGGCACAAACTGTGATACATTCACAACAATTCACTAAAGTCATTTTAATCATCTTATAGTTTCTAAACTTGTCGGCAATAATATACAGCCCAGATCTCAACTTCATTCTCTTATTTAGTTATCTGCTGCTGAGGGACTAGCTTATATGGTTCATAGCAAAACGGCCTTAAACCAAAACAGCCCAAAAATGTTGTCAAAATGGCAATAAATAAAAAATCAAAACAATACACTGAATATTTGCTCTATAACAAAATCCAACCACTGACCATTTTGATTGACCATATTCCATTAATGTCATCTGCAAAGGATGTTCAACGTTTCCAAATTTTCAATTCATCGTAATTTTGAAACTGCTGACTGGAATTGACTCATTTTTAGACTGATATGCCTTTCAGAGAACTCAACCTTCACAATATTTTTGTTAAAAAGGGATTAACCTTTTGCAGGTAATATTGACATTCGGGTTCGGGTTATACTTATGGAAAGGATACGTTGACATAATTACTTGCATTATTTAAAAAATAATTGATGCTTTTCCAGTGACCTTTAAGAGTCACACAACCATTATTACTCATATCTCTACATTGTTGATGTTAAGTTATTATAACATACCAGCATTTTCTTTGTTCTGTAAATTTTATACAACAACTAATATCATCTCCATAGATATGTAGTATATATCCAGTACATTATAACAATACCCTTTATCAATTTGTTCAATCTGAAAATACATGGATAAAGGTCAATTATGATTATCAAGACACTCCTCCAAATCAACAGTGGAATTCCGTTAAGCAGAAATCTGAGATAAATTACCGTGAATAAAGCTCATTAATTCTGTGTGGATGGCTTTGAGACCCTCACGCCCCTCCCTTCCCAGATTTACATTTAAACTTAGAGATCAGTATTTTGGCATTTGGTTTTCAAATTTTAATCCACCTGTATAAATAATATGGGATTGCTCCTTTCAAAAATATCATTGGTATCCCCCCTCCATCCCATCATATATTGATACAAAGCAAAGATAGTAAAAGGTCAAATATAAATATATTAAAGGTTCATCTTCTGACTAACATATATATTTACTTTATATTATTAATATATAGCATCAGACCTCCTTATGATGGCTACCCATCTACCGTGAAAATCTTCATAGCAATATGGAACCTGATCAGATTTCAAAAGGAAAACTTCTAGAAGAAAAAAACGTCCAGGTCTCAAAATGAAATTGTGAACCATGTGAATATATTACTAGTATTATATTTCATATCTATCTGTTATATATATTACTAGTGAATATATTACTAGTATTATATTTCATATCTATCTGTTATATACATCAACTGTATTAAACAGGTTCGAAAAGGTTCACAGCAACTTGCTGCTCTTGTCGGAGAAAAAGTTAATTTGCTTATAAACAGGGTGTTTTTAGCAAATCAAATGAAATATATATATCCCCCTGGAACCTTTATTTCAATGACATTACCGTACTTCAAAACACTACCCATTAAAAGATAGAAAGATAGGTTGCCAGACAACGAAACATACGCCCACAGCAGCTAAGTCGCCTGAGCAGTCAACAAGAGTTGTCGCATATTTTTCCTATTGTCGTTAATGAAACATTTATAATACACTAAAATCTGATTAAGAGTAACAACTCATTAAGTAATTATCCGAAAATCATTAGAAATTGTTTGGCTTTTAGTTCTGCCCCATGCTAACCTTTAGTATACGAAGCATTTAATATCATGGATTTAGCTGTTCAAGTTATCAAAATTCATTGAAAATCATTATACTTGTTCGTCTCAAGACCTTAACCTCTGTTTATCAATCTAAAGTCAATCGGATGATAACTTTGGCCTCTAGAGGCTAGAGCATCCACAAGTGATCAAGGGCCATAACTCTGGTAGTAATTATTCGACATCATTGAAAATCACTGGGCTTTTTCGTCTCATGACCTTAAAGACTGTGTATAAATCTAAAGTCAATTGGATATTCACTTTAGCCTCTAGAGCGTCCACAAGATATTTCAAAGTGATCAAGGGCCATAACTGCTGAAATTCAATAGGCCTCTGTTTCACAAATTTAAATGATGGATATAAATTTCATACATATCGGATGATAACTTTCATCAATCGAGCATTAACAAGGTTGAACAAAGTGAAACAAGGGCCATAACTCTAGAAGTAATTATTGTCAATTTCTGAAATTCAATAGGATTCCTGGTTTCACTAATTTAAATAATGCATATAAATTTCACAAAGATCGGATGATAACTTTCGGCGTTAGAGCATGCAAAAAGTTCAATAAAGTGAAACGAGCGATAATTCTAGATGTAATAAATTTCATACAGATCGGCAGATAACTTTAGAGATTAGAGCGATTAGTGCAACAAAGTGAAACAAGGGCCATAACTCTAGAAGTAATAAACGGAAATTGCTGAAATTCAATAGGATTCTTCTCTTTACTAATTTAAATGATGCATGTAAATTTCATACAGATAGGCAGATAACTTTTGATGTTAGAGCATTCACAAGTTCAATAAAGTGAAACAAGGGCATAACTCTAGACATAATAAACGGAAATTGCTGAAATTCAATAGGCTTTTTCACTTCACTAATTTAAATAATGCATATAAATTTCAGAAAGATCGGATGATAACTTTTGATGTTAGAGCATTCACAAGTTCCATAAGGTGAAACAAGGGCCATAACTCTAGACGTAATAAACAGAAATTGCTGAAATTCAATAAGCTTCTTCGTATCAGTAATTAAAATAATGCATATAAATTTAACAAAGATCGGATGATAACTTTTGGGCTACAAAAAGGAAAGACCGAATCTCTAAAACATCTTTAATTTGTTGTTAGTTAATTGAAGGTATGTAATTTTAGGAAGGAACTACATGCCAGGCAACGAAACACACACAGCAGCTAAATCATCTGAGCTGTCTACAAGGCTTGTCAAATTTTTTTTTTTTTGTAGGTAATGGGTTCATTTATAAGACACCGATATAAATTTACTACAGATTGGATAACTTTAGCCATTAGAGTATTCACAAGTTTCTACAAATTGAAACAAGGACCATAACTCTAGAAGTAATTAAATTAACAGCAATTGTTGAAATTAAATAGGATTCCTCGTCCCACTAATGTAAACAACATAAATAAATTTTAAAAAGATCAGATAATAAATGTATCTGTAGAGTGTTCACCAGAAATTGTGGACTACAGTCTGACGGAGGCGATGGCAATATACGACTACATTTCCAAGTGGGCATATAAAAATCATGATTTTATGGTGCAGACATGGGGTATAGAATCTTCTATGACAGACACATAATTGACATTTGAAAACATATGTCAGTGGGGAGTCAAAAGGTCATAATATGAATAAAAAAAAAGTTGTATGTAAAAGTATTTCTAATGATTTTCTCAAATATTTCTGTAAAAAATGTATGTGTAGAGGACTGTAGCTGTATAGAAACGTCACATCTAAATGTTATATGTAAAATTACGTATTTCTAAAGATTTTCTCAAATGTTTCTGTAAAAAATTTACTTGTAGCTGTTTAAAGCTATCCGCACATATCGGGCTAAACATCTAGTGCAGAAATAAGGAGTGAAAGCTAGTAATTTGCAATTTTATACAGCAAAGATGTATCTCTGGAAAAAATTCACCTATACCTGCTTCAGTTTCATAGATTTCACGCAGTAGAGACGCAATAATAACTTCAGTAATACAATCCTTGCGACACCTGGTTTGATTGTAATGCTTTGGTAAGACACAAAGTTGATTTTTTTCAAGGAAATATGACATTTTTGCTCTCAATATTCATATTTTGTGGAACGCCCTATATATGACATTTTGAAATAATAAATAAAAAACTCCTTATTATTGATTTAGAAATACCACATCTAGATGAAAAGATGCTCCGGTTAATTCTCATTCTGAATAAGCAAAATATGCCACATACGACCTTTCGACTCCCCACTGGCCACCCATAACATGCAAAATCTATTTTGATTGATAACTAATCTGGTTTATTTCCTGAAAATGAATTTTTCAATATATTGTACTACCTTTAATAACTTAATATAGTTCTTTGTCCTCTTATCTCAATAATACTGAGTAAACATTTAGTCAAATATTTATGGTTAAATTCTCTTCTTTTTACTTTTTCTTTCAGTAAAGTTTTTGGGTTTTTTGCACTCTATGGTAATATGCAGGAATGTTGGGTACTGGATCGAATCTGTGTGTTAGTGGTCTTGAGGTACCATTCTATTACCCTTACAACTCTTGCAAGTTTTTCTGGGATTTATTTTTTTGAGAAATTAAACAATGGTGGGAGAACAAGGCAGGGCCAATAAACTAATCAACCAGTACATTAATATAACCATGTCAAGAATTATATTTTTGATATGCACAGGAACTTGGTTTTAAAATCTAATTCATGACATTTAAGTCGAAGGAATAAGAGATACAGATGTCCAGTATATTAACCATATGCTATCAACTATAGACTTTATTAATCACAGCTTTTATCTTGGTAAAACCATACAACATGACAGATTTAAAAGTATCATTATGGATCACCAGTTGTCTAATTATTTCTACCAACAAATCCTATTTAACAGCAGTTGTAATCTGTTACAAGAATCATATTATTAATTAACAAAGAGTTTTTAAAAGCATTTATTTGAAATTCTCCAAAATTTAGTTAAATTATTACCAAATCCATAGTTGGTTATGTTTCTTTCAATATGTACCAATATACAGTTGTAATTCAATATTACCATATTCAATAACTACGACCAAACTGAATATATATTATAGGAATACATCTAGATACAGCCAACTACCATCTGGATAACTGTTAATATAACTCCTCTATGTATGTCAACAGTACAATTTTTCTGAACAGCCTAATAATGGGAGAATACATTTACACTCATAAAAGAGTCCTTGGAATTTTATCATCTCCTCTAGCAACTGAATTTATAGCTCAATTCAAAAGCACAGAAACATATGTATCTGATGCTTGAACTATAACAATTTGCAAATATTCATTGTTCATAAATAATCTGAAAGATAGGTTACCAGGCAATGAAACATACGCCCACAGCAGCTAAGTCGTCTGGGGAGACAACAAGGGTTTTTGCATATTTTTTCTTTTGTCAGAAATGAAAACATTTACAACACATTAAAAACTGATTATGAGTAACAACCCATTTGGCTTCTAGTTCTGCCCTTTTCTAACATTTAGCATACAAAACATTTAATATCAATTGCCATAATCATTGGAAATCACTGATTCATAGGCTTCTTTGTCTCATGACCTTAAACACTGCATAAATATAAAGTTAATTGGATATTAACTTTAGCCTCTAAAGCACCCACAAGATTTTTCAAAGTGATCAAGGGCCATAACTCTGGAAGTTATTATCGGAAATCATTGACAATGATTAGGCTTCTTCGTCTCATGACCTTAAACACTGTGTATAAATTTAAAGTCAATCAGATATTAACTTAGCCTCCAGAGCGTCCACAAGATTTTTCAAAGTGATCAAGGACCATAACTCTGGCAGTAATTATTGGAAATAGTTGAAAATCAAGTCTTCTTCACTTCATGACCTGACATACTGTGTATAAATTTAAAGTCAATCGGATATTGACTTTAGGCTTCAGAGAGTCCACAAAATTTTTTAGAATGATCAATGGCCATAACTTTAGCCTCTAGAGCGTCTACAGGTAATTATGAACACCGGACCAATGGACTGACGAAAACTACTTTTAATCAAGAAGAAAACAGATAGAGAGAGGGAGAGAAATGGGGTTTAACGTCCACTCGACACAAACTAGGTCATTTCGGGACTAACATATGGTTTTAATTTTATTTACATAATTCGCTTGCGCGTAGGGGTCTTTAGCAGTTGGAGGAAACTGGAGGACCCGGAGAAAACCCACGAGGTTGGACAGGCGACCCTACTCCTTGCCACGTACAACCGGGGATTCGAAACCACGCCAGTCGACTCAATGACAGACTTAGAAAACAGATAATGGTACCAACTTGAGCATGGCCTACTTCAAGAGCAATCCATTTTAAACACTCCTTTTTTTATCATTTGTTAATAATAAAAGTTTCTCAACAAAAAAAATATCAAAGTATACTGAAAATATGGTAATTAGAAGCACAAATTTCTTGTGTACTAGCTTCTCACTGCATATAGGACATGAAATGTTGCCAATAATCTGTAAATTCAATGAGTTATTAATGATCGGGCTAGGATGTGGGGGAGGATGGTTTGAGTGGCAAAGTCCATCAAAAGTTTAACTTGCTTTGCTCTGTGTACATGTGCCCTTTTTGAGTTGTCTTCCCTTCTATATGATTCATATCTTGCCATGTCTACATTATATAATTAGTTGTCACCATAATTCGTTGTTGGGGAAGATTCTCATCATTTTTACAAACTCAAAAATTTGCACATTTCTGTCATCAAATATTGTAGCTATACATAATAAAAACATAAAATAGATATTTTGATGCTATATATCAACCTTTGAACTTTGTAGACAGATGAACTGAAAAGACCTTGGTTGAAGTCATCCTGTTTTATTTCAAATTGATAGATTTTAAATCATTATTCTAATTTGTTTGAAAAGATTAGACAGAACCTCTGGCATATGTAGGCTGAGAAAAAAGATAGCTGGTGCTTCTAAATTCAAACATTGTAGCACATACCATTTCCACTTCTGTGTTTTTAAAAATAAAATGTAAAAAAAAATAGGCCTTCAAGATGAGAACCATACCTGTATTAAGGTAGTGAAAAAATCCAATCATATTATTAGATGGTTGAAGGGGATGTGTAAATTTAATTGGTACTGTCATAGGTGAATGTCAACAACTTAACCTTCTCTTGACTGTCATAATTATGTTCGGTCACCAGAATGCCATTCATCTACACACAAATGAATTAATTTCTTTTCATTTCCAATAAAACAAAATGTCAAAGAGCCCCTCCAGAAATTTCCTTATTGTCCTCCAATTCACTAAGTCATACATATGTAGTTGTTATATTGAATTAAAAATGTTATCATTATTTAAATATAATTTGTTGTTAAAATCACAGAACTAATCAGAATTTCACACAACATGTGGTTTCACTTCATGAAGATCATCTAATTTCAACAATTTCAGTACTGGTTTTCCAGCTACTTTATTACTGACTGTGCCTACTATACTTATTCTTCAATTGCATGTCAGATAATTTTCACAATAGCTTACATAGCTTACATTTGTTAAAGTTCATATAAAAGAGTACCCTAAATAGAAGTAAAATTAGGTGTTTAATATATTACTTACCAAATCTGTTCTAGTTAAAGTGTATATATATATATACATACATAATATAATGTAACACAGTGTTAAAATAAGAAACTCTGCTAGCAACAGGAAGTACAAGATCCAATATGTCTGCCAAGACTGGAAGCAGACAGTAAGTACCAAGGCAGCAATGTAGGGTGAACTCAACCAGTGTCAGACCAAATTGGTTTCATATTTCACCTAGATTATCAGGGTGAGAGTTTTTCTTGACAGCCAGAAACATTATCCATAGCTTTATGTTTTAGGTTAGTCAGGGTTTGGTTATTTATAGATAAAATTCAGGACAGCTGCATTTATTATACCTTTCTACACATAATGTTTTAAATAAAGCAAACAAAAATGTGGCATCTTCCTAAAGATAAAAGATAATATCCTGTTTATGTTTAAGACTTTTATTCAATCAAATTTTAAATTAAAAGTGAATAAATTGCCATTGATTACTAAGCATTAGTGGTATTTTTAGTCTACATAAAGTTTTCTTAAGAGATGCATTATCACTTTGCAGGTCTCAGCCAGTTGTGACTTGACTATATTCTCATTCTGGCATGTTTAAATATTATTTTAGGCAAAAGTTGAGAAAAATCTGCTGTCAAGCCATCTGGAGATATCTTTAGTGGTTTCTATAATTTCAGTGCTTATATTTTTGGTTATTAGAAAAATCTATGGTTATACTGAATCTGTATCATTCAAAATTTATTACATTTATATTTTTGGTTAGTGTGTTAATGCATCTTTAAGGATAAAGTCTAACAATGGGTATATTATTTATTTCAAGATATGGTCCATACATATCAAGAATAGCATTAACATGTTACAGCAGACATAAGGTCAATTAGTTAGATAAACCTGTCTCAAACAAAAGTTTTCATGGTGCCATTCTGACTAAAAATCAACAAATGTTGGTTCCATAAAAACTGGGTAAGAGACCCCTCCTCTTACAAAAAGCTTACATCATTACTAACAATACCAAGATGTTTTTTCTTTCTCTACCAATAAATGTACAAGATATGTAAAGGTATCTGGAATATTCTTTTTGTCTGCTACCAATTATAGTGCTGTATATGTGGTATTTACTGTGTTATACAATATCTCGTGGAAATAACATATAAGGTCAGGAAACCAACAATACATTAAAAAATAAACAATAGAGACAAGAAACTTGGTGTTTAAATAAAGGGAGTATGCCTATTGTCTCCTCCTTGTTTCAAACTATCATATGAATGGTATATGTTTGAACATCTACAAGAAAATGTTGGCAAAATGACATTTGCTGTTAGTAGAAGGATAATTTTAAAATAAATAGCACAGGTTAAATCTAATATTATGTGACGTCTTTGGCCTGTTACATCATTAGTTAGAAAATATGTGATGTGAAATAGAACATTTCTCAGATTGCAGAATTTAATTCACAAACAGCATTTTTTGAATTTATAATCAATAAGAAAATTATTACAGCCTAAAACTGGAACCCTTCACACAAATAGTACCCCCCCCCACACACACACACACACACACTTCCCAAACACACCCATACACAAAATTTTCACCTCTAATAATCATGTAGCCAAAATTTATTCATAATCATATATTTTATTTATAATGGTAAAAGAAAGTTTTTACATAATGTTGAGTTTAATGTCAATAATCATTTCCTTTTAGACAGTTGTTTTGATTTCATGTAATTTATTTGTAAAACTTGCACCATGTTTGACCCCACTCAAATTAAGGTTGTTCCCATAACAACCAGCCTGAATCAATCAATGATATAAAAAAAAAATATTAATAGCAGGCATCATTTTACAAAATCTTGACTAAGGTTATTATAGCAACATAAAAGTTGTCATAGATTGACCCCCTACCCCATAGATTGTTTTTGAAACAACCAGGGTTGTAGAAAGTAGCAACAAACAAGGCCATATTGTACCTATTACTTTAAGGCTGTTGGAATGTTCTGTATTTCAAGCAGGACCATGGGAACAGTTTGGAAAATTCAGATGGCTGACTATGGAAGCCTATAACTACCATTCATAATTTCTACTTTTCGCCTCTTCAGAACACGAAAGTCGAAAAGTAGAAGTTACGACAAAATGTGAGGCGACAAGACGGTATACAAGCCAAAATCAACTCGAAAATAGGAAATTAAGAAATAACACACCGCGATAATAGCGCCCCCCGTTTTTTCTTAATTTCTACTTTTCGACTTGCATTTTGGCTTGTATACCGTCTTGTCGACATTCGACTTAGTCATATTTTTGTATTTATTGATGTCAGTAAGAAGGCGCCAACACGCTATACAAGCCAAAATGTAACTCGAAAAGTAGAAATTAGGCAATTAACACACTGCGCTATTAGCGACCTATGATCTGTCGTACTGTCGACTTTTCGACTTTTCGACTTTTCGCCTAGGAAGTTGTTGTAGTCTCTGCCTTCCAGGTCACATTTGAATACGCGCATACAGACATTTTTGTTACTGGGAATTGCGCGTATTCAAATGTGACCTGGAAGGCAGAGACTACAACAACTTAACTATTAACACACTGCGCTATTAGCGACCTCTGATCTGTCGTACTGTCGACTTTTCGACTTTTCGCCTAGGAAGTTGTTGTAGTCTCTGCCTTGCAGGTCACATTTGAATACGCGCCATTCCCGTTAACAAAAATGTCTGTGTGATAGAGTCTAGTAATGATGGCGATTATTTTATTATCTCGATCAAGCTTACATTGTAAGTTTTATAATATTATTACTGACGGCTGCATAAAATTTTCCGTAACATAGGGATCGAGATATTAATAAAATAATCGCCATCATTACTAGACTCTATCACACCAACATTTTTGTTAACGGGAATTGCGCGTATTCAAATGTGACCTGCAAGGCAGAGACTACAACAACTTCGAAAGCGAAAAGTAGAAAAGTCGACAGTACGACAGATCATAGGTCGCTAATAGCGCAGTGTGTTAATTTCCTAATTTTTACTTTTCGAGTTGCATTTTGGCTTGTATAGCGTGTTGGCGCCTTCTTACTGACATCAATAAATACAAAAATATGACTAAGTCGAAAGTCGACAAGACGGTATACAAGCCAAAATGCAAGTCGAAAAGTAGAAATTAAGAAAAAACGGGGGGCGCTATTATCGCAGTGTGTAATTTCTTAATTTCGAGTTGATTTTGGCTTGTATACCGTCTTGTCGCCTCACATTTTGTCGTAACTTCTACTTTTCGACTTTTCGACTTTCGTGTTCTGAAGAGGCGAAAAGTAGAAATTATGAATGGTAGTTATAGGCTTCCATAGCTGACAAAATAAATACATGTAGATGACACATATTAATTAATCGCACATTTATTTTTATCAAAAGTGTCAAGCCGTCAAACTGATAATCAACTATACACTAAGTTTCATCAGTCTCTATCAGATAGAATCAAAGTTATCTTGTCCCAAAGCATCGACCAATGAAATTTCTTAGCTCTGCTTAGCTTTGAGCGGTGGACACTAGCCGAATGATTCGGCTGAATCAATCGGCGTCGAAATTCGCCTAGTGTGTCCACTGTCATTCGGCCGAATTTCTATTCGACCGAATGATTCGCCCGAATCAAACAGGTTTGATATATTCGGCCGAATTATATTCGCCTGGTTTTTTCCGCTTCGCCGAAGCATTCGGCCGAATGTAGAATTCATTAGCCAATCACCACTCATATAGAGAAGTCACGTGATAGTTTGAAGACATAGACGCCGCCATGTTTAATCATGTGACATGAAAGGTGATGCAATCGACTGGTGAATCGGGCGAAGCATTCGGCTAGTGTGTCCACCCATTCGGCCAAATAAAATTTGGCGTCGATTGATTCGGCCGAATAATTCGGCTAATGTGTCCACTGTTTTAGCTCGAAATGATAATCATTGAACTCAGTCAAGACATTCACCTAATGAACATCTACATCAAGTTTAAACATTCTACCTTAATTGAAAGCAGAGCTGTTATGTTCCAAAGTCTTGACCAATCAAATTGCTTATCGCTCCTTAGCCTAAGCAGAAAATGTTCATCGTCGAACTTAGTCAAGGTATTGATATAATGAATCTATACTCAGAGTTTCATCACTCTCACTTAATTAAAACCAAAGTTATTGTGCCCCAAAGCAGACAATGTTTATCATCGAACTCTGTCAAGGCCTTCACGTAATGAACGCCTACACCAAGTTTGAACATTCTACCTCAATCAGAAGGGGAATTATTGTGTTCCAAAGTCTCGGCCAATCAAATTGCTTATCGCTCTGCCTACCCTGAGCAGAAATTGCTCATTATCGAACTCAGTCAAGGTATTCATGTAATGAAACTATACACCAAGTTTTATCACTCTCACTTAATTAGAACTAAAGTTATTGTGTCCCAAAGCATCAATAAATCAAATTGCTTACCCTAAGCAGAAATTGCTCATCTTCGAACTCAATCGAGGCATTGACCTAATAAATACCCACACCAAGTTTGACCATTCTAGTTCAATTAGAAGGAGAGTTATTGTGTTCCAACTTCTCAGTCAATCAAAGTGCTTATTGCCCTAAGCAGAAAATGCTCATTATCGGACTTAGTCAAGGGATTGATGTAATGAAACCATGCCCGTAGCCAGCTTGCTGGCGCAGGGGGGGGCAGCCCGGGCGGTAGGGGGGTCCGGGGGGGGGGGGGGTGTTCTCTCTTGCCGGGGGTACTGTAGCTGTTGAGTAGCTGTAAACGAGTTTCTAAGCATAGAAATCGACAATTATATGTTCTAAGAACAAACTATTCTGAGTGTTTTTCAAGAAATATATTCAAATCATACATAGGTAATTTATAAATATGGTCGACAACTTTTTGTCAGGGGGGCAAGATTATTTCCAGGGAGGGCTTCGCCCCCCCCAGGCCCCCCCTTGGCTACGAGCCTGAATGAAACTATACACCAAGTTTCATCACTCTAATTAGAACTAAAGTTATCGTGCCCCAAAGCATCAAAAAATCAAATTGCTTATCTCTACTTACCCTAAGCAGAAAATGCTCATCTTCAAACTCCATCAAGGTATTGACTTAATAAACACCTACACCAAGTTTGAACAATTTAGCTCAGTTAGAAAGAGAGTTATTGTGTCCCAAAAAGTGTGACGGACAGACAGACAGACAGAAAGACAGACGGACGAACCCATTTTAATAGTCCCCTGCTTTCTTCGAAAGGCAGGGACAACAAACTGTGTGAAAAATTGATCGACTGGCAAAATTTTGAATGGAAAGCCCTATCCTAAACCCAAAGAATTGATAACTACATAGGCTAATTATTCAGACAAGATTGTGGGAGTTATATAATTGTATACAAAGTAGAACATAGGTCTTAGTTTATCCAAGCTTTTATAATAATAGCTATTAAGTGGTAATCTTTTGAATTTCAAGCATAGAATTATCAAAATTTAATACCTTTCATGACATACACAAGTACTGTATAACAATCTATATTTTAACTTAAAATTTTTAAGCTATGCAATATATTCAAATACAAAGTGTATCTATTAGGGAACTGATTGTCATTTACACCCGAATATAAAAAGACAAACCTTGTTCAACAAGAGGGATAGAGAGATCGGATATATTTTACTCAAATTACTGACATTTGGTAAGCAAGAAAACTTAATCCTATCATCAAACATTATCTTCTCTGGATTAAGTCTATGTAAATATAGAGTATGTAAACCCTATTTTCACATTCTGTTTGGGTTTCTAAAGTGTTTGCACTATTTCTCAATTGATGCTCCCATAACACAAGATTGATGGGTTTGCTTTTAAAATTCATGTTCTTTTTGCTTTGCCTGACATCCATCTTTAAACTAATGATGGTACATATTTGTTCACCAAATTCAAACAAATTACACTTTTCAAACATAATCAAATTATTATTTGCGTAAAGTATGTATGATAATTACCTCTCTACAAATATTAGTATAGAATATTTTACCATAGATATAATAATAGTTAAAAGGGAAGAAATCAAATATGGAGAAAATAATGGATATAAAGGTATATTTACACTTTTTCATTTATCGAGTTTTATAAGGCTTTGATGTTATGAGGATTTTCATTTTATGAAAGATTAGAGAAAGATATTTTATTCACTCAATAGGAAATATTCAACAAAAGATGTAGGGGGTGGGGGGTGGATAGCCAAATGGTTAGCTCGTGCGCTCTGTATTATAAGGTTTGCCATTGAGTCAACTGGCCTGGTTTCGATTTCCTGGTTATAGTAGGGTTGCCTGTCCAACCTCGTGGGTTTACTCCGTTTTCCTCCCACTGCTAAAGACCCCTACGCGCAAGCGAATTGTTGAAATAAAATTGAACCATGTGTTAGTCCCGAAATGACCTAGTTTGTGTCGAGTGGATGTTAAACCCCATTTCTCCCTCTCTCACAATGTACAGAAAAATCTTAGTATCTAAAAGAGGATTTTTTTACCACCCAAAATCATGCTTAATTAATAAAGACTATCAATGAAATCAGATGGCTATGGCTACCTATGTCAATTTAGAGTCTTAAATCTTACGATAGTCTATATGTTCTCTTAAAATCATTATGTTACTTAGCATGCACAATTTCACACTGATCAGCAGTGAATTTTCGCTAGGCCGCTACAATCACTGATAAGGATGACATCGATTTTACCATGGACATAAGGTCCAAATATTAACTTATTTCTTCTGTCAAATTAAATTCTAAAACTTTTTTTTCATTTATTTTCATTTTTTTTCGTCTGAATTATTTGTAGGTAAAAGTCATTTCCTATTTAGTGTAAATGGGTATTAAAGTAAGTAAAATTCACCATTTAGCCCGAATCAGTGACGTCTTATGTAAACAATGCATGCGCTATTGAGCCAATGATTGACGCCGCGTGATGTGACATCACGTGTCGAAACAGTCATCTGTTACAGAGATATTAGAAGATCTCTGTGAAACAGATTGGCACAATTTGTGACCTATGCGCGATTTCCGAAAATGTGGTGGGGACCAATTCTTTTAAAATTACTTGAATTGATATGCAACGAGAGTGAATTACGGCTTCCACGACAGCCAAAAGGGCTTTCCCGTCTCGTTTAAATACGTTTAGGACACAACAAACATACAAATCACTGACTTTATAAAGCAGTAAAAATTGTCTCATCAAATTTTGCAATAAAACCGTTTAGCCACCCCGGACATCTTTGTACGAACTGCTTAGTGCTGGATCACGAACCAAAGATTATAAACAAAGTAATGACCACCAACCATGACAAGTATCTTGACGTATTTTCAGACATATCAATGGATTTTTAGGCGGGAAAATGAAAGAACACGTGCTAGGTAATAGGGTAAGGTCGATTACCTGAAGAATACACTGCGACAGTGTATCCTGGGTAGAAACAAAATACAAACTAATTATTGATCACTGCATAATTTAGGTTCCTACTATAAATCACCGTCAATATCGCCCAAAATATTGGAAAAAGAGACCGATATAAGGAAAGATATGTTATATATATATAATTATAATTATATGCATAATCTACACATCATATCTAAAATTTCATAGAAAATTGACAAAACTATGAATAAGCGAAATTGGCCAAAGAAACGGCGATCTTGTAGGTGATTAGTAACATCGTTTTTGTCCAAATTTCAATTGTCCACAATTTTTTTCAATTTTTATGAAATCATTTAAATTTTAGATATAAGGTGTGGAATATGCATACCTATAAAATATCTTTCCATGTCGGTCACTTTTTCCAATACCTTGGGCACTATATAGTGACAAAAAAAAACGCCCTTGTTGTATACAGTCGTCCGTATGCGTGGTATATTCCATGTTTGGGAAATGTGGTTTTCCAGGGCCTATTTTAAGGTGTTATTGATGAAGAACTGTTCCCAGAATTCACACATACAGGTGACATTTTGGAATTGAGATATTTCACCAGCAGTAAATCGTGGCAAATGTTCGACCTACTTTGAATTACTGAAACTCAGGAATGGTTGCAAACTCAGGAAATTTGTTGAATGTGCCATATAGAGGAGCACTGGAAAGAGTTTCCTAATTATACCAAAGAAATCATGTCTAAAATTTGACTCTTGTGTGCCTTGATCTGTGATTTGGTCGTTGTAATCAGTATTTGTGAATTTGTCATATAACAAGATATATCGACCTAACCTAGTAATTGATGGTACCTATCCAAATCGGCATGATGCAGAAATCTTACTAAGATTCCAAATTTTTACCATTTTTACAATTTTTACAAAATTTCCAAGTGGCAATACATGGATGACCAGAAAGATAGGAAACTCTCCAGAACAACGGACATGAATTTGACAATCACGGTATCGGTTTTGATATTTTTACGAAATTTAGAAAGTTAGCTTTATTTACGGAAATTAAACATTCAAAATGGTGGCCCGTGGTCAAAAATGGCGGGGGAAATTTTACCAGCGGCTGCCTGGCAGGATACGCTCACATTTTCGAGAGATGGATAGAGAACAAGCTAAAAAGAAAGCGATTTTTCGTACAATCAGGGGCCATAATTCAGGAAGTTACGGTCCGATATGCACGAATATCGAAAGAAACCGAGATCTTTGGATTATAAACTTACATTTCAAGTTTCAACAAAATCGGATAAAAATTGTGACCTCTATAAGGTCCACAACCTTGATATACCATATTTTTACGCTAATTGAGAACGAACGGCGGCCATTTTGTCTGTCAATTTTAGGCCGATTTTCATGAAATTCGAACTCATTCGTCCTTAGGGTGTAACGGTGATATAATAATACGTTTTTTTAAATCGGATAAAAATTATCACCTCTAATGGGTCCACAAGCTAAAAACGCGATTTTTCGTACAATCAGGAGCCATAATTCAGGAAGTTACAGTCCGATATGCGCGAATATCGAAAGGAACCGAGATCTTTGGGTTTTAAACTTACATTTCAAGTTTCAACAAAATCGGATTAAAATTGTGACCTCTATAGGGTCCACAACCTTGATATACCATATTTTTACACTATTTGAGAACGAAGGGCGGCCATTTTGTCTGTCAGTTTTGGGTCGATTTTCACGAAATTCGAACTCAGCCGTCCTTAGGGTGTAACGGTGATATAATAATACGTTTTTTTAAATTGGATAAAAAATTATCACCTCTAATGGGTCCACAAGCTAAAAACGCGATTTTTCGTACAATCAGGGGCCATAATTCAGGGAGTTACGTTCGATATGCGCGAATATCGAAAGGAACCGAGATCTTAGGGTTATAAACTTATATTTCAAGTTTCAACAAAATCGGATAAAAATTGTGACCTCTTTAGGGTCCACAAGCTAAAAACGTGATTTTTCGTACAAACAGGGGCCATAATCCATGAAGTTTCGATCCGATACATGCCAATATCGAAAGCAGTCGAGATCTTTTGGAGATAAACCTATATTTCATATGTCGTCAAAATCGGATAAGAATTGTGACCTGTAGAGTGTCCACAAACAAATTGTGGACGGACAGGGGCGACGACAATATACGTCCACATGAAAATGTGGGCGTATAAAAACTTCACTTAACAGTCTAACTTCACAAATGGAATCGATGGACACATTTTGCGTTTTTCCATCGCATACTTTTGTAAAAACTGCCAACCATGCATGTCTTTACTGATGATTACAGCAGAAAATCATGATAACGATTTGTGATTACTTTTATCACATTAGTTCTTATGTGTACATTTTTCATTGTACAAGACAGTGAGGGATTGTACTTGATTATCATATTATAAAGAAATGTTAAAAAAAAAACGAATAAATATTTCAGTAAAAGGTTTAAAGACTTAAAACAGAATACACATAGATGTATTAAGGTTGCAAGGGCTCTGGCTTTAATTTAAACCGGGGCTCATCTATCATAGCTACGAGAATGTAGCTAAAAGCGTTGAGATATACTGATGTGTTTGTTTTTAGCTACGATTGGATGCCTTTAGTTCCAAGTGGCAAACTCAATTTCTTTATTAATGCATGTAACATCTTTAAAATAAGATTAGTTTATGCTATTATGATTAATTAAACTTACAGAGGCCAATGTAGTGGCACAATTGTCGCCTAACTCCAAATATTCGCGTTTAAATTAATGAAGCGTTGTTTTTGTCTGACATTTACCGCCATCGAAATCCATTCATAGTTACAGAGCTTTAGATTGCCCTATTGATTGGCTGTTATAAAAGCCTTATATTTAGCCCCGCCTTCATGATGACAGCGTATCGTTTAAAAAGATGGCGGTCTTAGTAACGGCTTAACGCCTCGATTTTGAAAACGACGATTTGTTCCCGTTTCAGGTAGGATTATATGCTTAATTGTAGTTGGGTCTGGCAGAAATATTATAAATAACAATAATCAATCGTTGTTTTTATTAAAAATATTGTCAATTTTGTTTACAAATGCCGGGTGCGAATCGCTCCCGCATGTGCTATGTTGAAGGTAATGGCCTCATGTCTTATCTCGAAACACGGAGGGTTGAGAGATTAAGGTTTGTTATCTACATCTATCAAAATAATTATTGGCTCCTCCAATGGAAAAATTTGGAAAAATCGGTGTCAATGATGATTTGCGGCGCGGTAGTCCAGTGAGTTAGGTGTTGGTTAGCTACCACTATACAGCTCCGAGGACACCTACGGCTGCCCCCGGATCCATTTACTTGATTTGATATCTACGTTTGTTAATGGTTTGCAATGTTTCTATATTAGGTGTCTTGTTCGCGGGTATGTGTTGTGTATTTTTTTAAGCGTGGTGCGGTCCCCCTGGAGATCCCGGCGATGTAAAGTTAGCTTGTGTTTCGTTGTTCGGTATTCGCGAATAACGAGCCAGTTTGTTGTTCGGTAATCGCGAATAACGAACAATGAGCTAGTTTGTTATTCGGTATTCGCGAATAACGAACAACAAACTGGCTCGTTGTTCGTTATTCACCAGATATGGAATTAGTAATATAATAAAGGCACTTTTATAAGGAATCCGTCGGGAGTGGGTTTTTATTAGCCTAATTGGTTCATAAATCTGCAAAGTCTTTAGAAAAAGATTCTAACAACCTGTCTTTCTACCCGAACAACGAACAGTTTCATATTGGAGAATAACGAACAACGAGCCAGTTTGTTGTTCGGTATTCGCGAATAACGAACAAGTTAATTTTATACTATTAGGACAAATTAAACATACCCGACACTATGTAATGAAACAACTTTCGTTTATCTGCAAATATTGTCAGTAATGTCAATCAAGCGGTGTTTTTTAACAGAATTGATATGACCTTCATAATTACGGTGCACAAGTCATGCGACACCCATAAAGTTTCTCTACTTGCAATTTTAACTTGCCCAAGTTCCGTATATATGTAGCCCCGCCTTCATGAAATTAAAACGTCAAACCTGTTCGGTTCTAAAATGTTGGGAAAAGTCAGCTTTTGACGATTCGATTTAAAAGAGATGATTTGTACCAGTGTTAGTTAGATGTTATTCACACCAGATTCTTCCAGAATGAAACATATCTCTTATGTATGGTTTAATGGTCGAGAGTGAGTCATTAAGTAATATATATAGTAAGGGATATTGAAATGCCGATACCTATGCAGGTTGTCATATGATAAATAGTCATGGACACTTGACATGCTTTGAGAGTATGTTCACAGATGAAGAACTTATCGCCCCAACAGAACCACTGAGCTGCACCTGCGACACGCAATAGTGTCATACACGTGGGAGGGGTTCATTGTCAAATTTGACACTTCAAGGAAGGGCTGATGAAAACTGCCGCGTGCTGGTTTATCCTATCCATGTTTGCTTTCCTATCGGTTCTTGCATAAGATTTACTGTTTAGTGTATCTTTGCTTTAGTATGTTACGTTTAATTTGCAATGAGACGTCTTCAATATGATGAACGTCTACATGCTATTGACATTCTTCAAATCGGTTCTACACAGCGAGCAGTAGCCAACATGCTTAATGTGTTACAGTCTGTGATCAGCAGACTGTGGAACCGGTAGCAACAAACACACAATAATGTTGATGATAGACCTCGTTTAGGTCGTCCTAGAGCCACTACACAAGCCCAGGATCGATACATTCGTACACAGGTCCTGCGAAATCGAGGACAAACGGCTAATCAGCTTTCTGTAAACTTGTACCATGTTACAGGAATTCGAGTTACACCTGTAACAATTAGAAATCAACTACATGCAGCCCATTTGTACGTGTGTTGTGCCTCCATTAACTCGCCAGCACATGGCAAACAAGCGTCAATGGTGTAGGCAGCGTAGAAATTGGGGTAATCGTCGATGGGCGCATGTTATGTTCTTAGATGAGTCCAGATTTACTCTTGATTTCAACGATAGGCGTGCTCGCATTTGGAGGCGTGTAATTTAGCGCCATGCTAACGTTAAGTTCAGACAGCTTGACAGATTCGGGCGTGGGTCTGTTATGACGTGGGGAGGAATCGCCATGACTGGTAGAACGAACCTGCATATTGTTCAAGGAAGGGTCACTGGAGTGTACTACCGTGACCACATCCTGGCACCGATAGTTCTGCCCTTTGCTCAACGTGCAAGTCGACGTTTCATCATTCAAGATGATAATGCCCGTGCCCACCTCCAGCATCACCATATTGTCCATATGCCTTGGCCAGCCATGTCCCATGATCGGGAGACGTGTTCGTTGACGTCAATGTCAACCGACAACACTGCAAGAATTGGCCATGGTACTGCAAGAGGAGTGGGTCAGATTGCCCCCAAATCGTGAGTGGATGGTTGATTAGGAGCATACCAGGAGGAATTGCTGAATGTCTGAGGATTGGTGGAACAGTTACTCATTTTAAGACAAAAATCAAAAACGTCCATTTTCACTTTTGACAGTGTATCTCTTTGCGAGTGAAATGGGCCGTCAGATAAGCCGCCCATATGAACTGTTTATGTTCATGTGTAGGCAATTGGCCTGTTATTACCTCTAATAAAAACAGCAGTGCATTTTCGCAGTTTTGTATTGTTTCTGAATATCCCCTACTTTTTTTTGAAGAGTATATAAAACGGCCCATACACATTCAATTTTTCGTCAACCAATTGATTGCAATTAATTTATATAAATTAATTGGCGAAATTGACCTTGCCCACACACGATCAATGTTTAAGCGTCAATTTTCATTCTGATCGAAAACTTCGAGATGAAAGCATCTCAATGTCTGGCACTAGCACACACGGTCTATTTAATTGACAAGCCGTCAATAAATGTCAAAGGAACTTTGATCCGTCAATTAATTGATTCAATTAAATTGTTTCAATTAATTCGCCGTCAATGTCTTCTATACATGTTCTATTTCTTCGTCAATTAAAGATACATTATGGAAGATTTTAATAGAGAGTTGGCCATTCTTGCTATAAGAGTTCAAAAATAGATGATGAAAGAAGAATATATTGAAAATGGCAGTCAAATTACTTTATTCTGAACCAAGTTATCACCATTGTAATTTTTGACTAGAAATAGGAGTCAACTCTCTCTTCACCATCTCCGAGAATGGCAGATCGTTTGATTGACAGGCGTTAACTATATAATCTCGATTAACAAGTAACGTTTTCAATGGCTGTGGTACCGTTAGCCTATTCGGTTTGAGACCGGGTTGCAATTCAATTTGTATCACATTTATTTTTACTACAAATTAAAAATAAGACTTTTAATATATAGATAAGAAGCAAAAGTTTGAAAGGAATGGACCAAATCAATGAGGCATAATTATTGCCGACTTCTTGTTAGCCTACGTGTACTCTTGTACTGTAACTGGTAGACCTACGTAACTCCCAAAGCAGACAAATAGGAAACAGTGATCCAATGGGGCTGCAATTCAACTGAGGTGATGTTAGCTGCCATGTTTATCAATTTCCATAATTTTTCTGTAAACGCAAGTGACAAAAGAGCGTATAATACCTACATCCAAACTCTTATTTTAACCACAACTAAACATAATAACAAGGCCGTATCGAACTTTCAATCAAATTGACTGACATGCGGCATAGCTCAACAGTGGCCTCGCTCCGTACACTCTATCATTCAGCCTCGATCTAAAATTTCCGGGAGTATGACGTCAACGCAATGGTTAATCTCCGCTTACGACGCCATTTAAAAATTTAATCAATCAATGAAATCCTGTTTAAATCCAAGCCAATTCCAGGCCATCCTTGGGTCTACAGAGTTGATTTTGTGCTTTTTGTGTAAATAAAGATCTAATTTATAATTTCTATGACATCTGAAGCCTAAATAAAGACTTGCAATAATCAGATTTAGCTCTTGCATAATGTATGTTTAATTGATATAAATTAATTGGCGAAATTGACCTTGCCCACACACGATCAATAATGTTTTAGCGTCTATTTTCATTCTGAATGAAAACGTCGAGATGAAAGCATCTCTGGCACTAGCACACACGGTCTATTTAGTTGACGACCCGTCAAAAGGCCTAAATATCAAAGGAACTGTGATCTGTCAATTAATTGATTCAATTAAATTGTTTCAATTAATTCGCAGGCAATCTCCTCCATACAAGTTCAATTTCTTCGTCAATTAGTTGATATTAATTAATTGGCATCAATTAAATGCTGAAAAAAATGAACGTATATGGGCCGCTTTCGCAATGTCTTTAGCTCGAGACCATTAATCAACTTAAGATATAGACACTTATCCCTCACATGCTTTTCAATGAAAGACGTCACGCGAGTCCAATATTTCATTTAGTATAGCATCTTCAATAGAAGGCTTGATCTCGCCTTAACAACGTACATCTTATCAAGCCCTTCACGTAATACCCCGCATATTTTAGCACTAATTTCGATTGGGTATAAGCTCAGCTTGTGATCCTATCAGATTCCTTCGTTAAAAATATGGTTACGATTATTAAGTCTCGCGCTTCTAGCTAAAATGTCTACATGTGGCAATCAAGTTGCAAAGTTCAAGGTTCGATCAATGTCAAGGTTGCTGGCTTAGCTGTAAACTTGTCTATTTCTTTTTCTATGGAGGCCGCCATATTTGTTTACAGTGTGTTATGTGCCACAACCTCTGATTGGACAATGCTAATTAGTCATGTGTAAACACAACGAGCGCAAAAATTTGGGAATTGTTGAGTAATGAAGCAACTACTAGATGTTGTAAAACTCGCGGTCGTTGCTTCAGGAGAGAGAGAGAGAGAAAAATGGGGTTTAACGTCCACTCGACACAAACTAGGTCATTTCGGGACTAACACATGGTTCAATTTTATTTCAATCATTCGCTTGCGCGTAGGGGTCTTTAGCAGTGGGAGGAAACCGGAGGACCTGGAGAAAATTTTCCCACGAGGTTGGACAGGCGACTCTACTCCTTGTCACGTACATTGAATCAAAACCCGGGTTGACTCAATGACAGACCGTATGATACAGGGCGCCCGTGCTAACCAATTGGCCATCCAACCCCCAGCTGCTTCAGGAACATGCTAGCATAGATAATGTACGATTGGCAAGTTGCCCGTACATTATTGGAAATAATGGTACGCCAACATCAAAGGATGACGTCACATCTGTATTTTAACTCCATATACGCAGGGTTGAGAGATGGGCTTTCTTAGATGGGGCTAAATATGTCATGTACAACAGCCAATCAAAATACGCGACCTAGACAATTTTAAATCGCAAGTAGAGAGACTTTCAGGGTCGCGCATGACTAATGCACCGTAATAATGAAATAATGAATGGTTGTTGCAATTCCGTTTTTTTTCGTTTTTTAAAAAACACTTAACTTTACTGACAATATTTGCAGATAACACCTCCAATCTGATTAAAATACAGATCTATATTTCGTTTAATTTTTTTTTTATACTTTTGATGGCCTACACTGACTAGTTGTAGCGATAGGTTGTGTCACAGGTCATACGAGCGGCCTTTGCCCTATGACGTCAGACATTTGATTAACCGATCAGCATTGATGTTACTAGTGGATTACCCACAGGCACTGTTCCGTGCAAAACACACCTAAAGCTCGCCGTAACAGACCGTTTCATTGGCTAATCCCTCATTCAGAACATGTCAATGATAACACCTCTTCCAGATCCTAGTGTAGTAAAACGAAATTTTGAACTACAAAAGCGAAACGAAATAGGATATGTGTTTTAATCAGATTGAGATGAGATAACCTCTGGATCCCCCTGCAATTCTTCGGAGGTAACATATCATAATGAGATTTCAAGACATAATTATGAAGTGGTCCATGTCTTACGCGATTACTGTACATTTTCATCATAATACTTCGGTAATACTGCATAAAATGAGGATGATCACTCCACGTTTCACTTTGATCACTGTCCATTTTGCGAACACCACTGCACGCATATTTTATAGGCACGCTGAATCTACAGTTTTCTAATTAGCATTTTTATACGCCCACATTTTCATGTCGACGTTTATTGTCGTCGCCCCTGTCCGTCCGGACATCCACAATTGTTTGTGGACACCCTACAGGTCACAATTGTTATCTGATTTCAACAAACTTGAAATATAGGTTTATCTCCCTAAGATCTCGGTTCCTTTCGATATTGGCATGTATCGGACCATAACTTCATGGATTATGGCCCCTGATTGTACGAAAAATCGCATTTTTAGCTTGTGGACCCTATAGATATCACAATTTTTATCCAATTTTGTTGAAACTTGAAATGTAAGTTTATAACCCAAAGATCTCGGTTCCTTTCGATATTCGCGTATATTGGACCGTAACTTCCTGAATTATGACCCCTGATAGTATGAAAAATCACGTTTTTAGCTTGTGGACCCTATAGAGATCATAATTGTTTATCCAATTTATAAAAACGTTTGAATAGCGTAAAAATATGATATATCAAGGTTGTGGACTCTCTAGAGGTCACAACTTTCTTCTGATTTTGATGAAACTTGAAATGAAAGTTTATAACCCAAAAATCTCGGTTCCTTTCGATATTCGCACATATCAGACCGCAACTTCCTGAATTATGGCCCCTGATTGTACGGAAAATCGCGTTATTAGCTTGTGCACCCTATAGAGGTTAAAATTTTTATCCGATTTCAAAAACCGTTTGAATATATCACCGTTACACCCTAAGGATGGTTATATTCGAATTTCGTAAATATCGGACCAAAACTGACAGACAAAATGACCACTCAAACAGCGTAAAAATATGGTATATGAATGTTGTGGACCCTCTAGAGGTCACAATTTTCTTCTGATTTTGATGAAACTCGAAATGTAAGTTTATAACCCAAAGATCTTGGTTCCTTTCGATATTCGTGCACATCGGATTGTAACTTCCTGAATTATGTCCCCTGATTGTACGAAAAATCGTGTTTTTAGCTTGAGGTCCCTCTAGAGGTCACAATTATTATCTGATTTAAAAAAAAAAAGTTTGAATAAATCACCTTTACACCCTAAGGATGGTTGAGTTCGAATTTCGTAAAAATCGGACCAGAACTGACAGATAAAATGGCCGCCCCTCGTACTCAAATAGCGTAAAAATATGGCATATCAAGGTTGTGGACCCTCTAGGGGACAATTTTCTTCTGATTTTGATGAAACTTGAAATGTAAGTTTGGTTCCTTTCGATATTCACGCATATCGGATCGTAACTTCCTGAATTATGGCCCCTGTTGTACAGAAAATCACGTTTTTAGCTTCAGGTCCCTCTAGAGTTCATAATTATTATCCGATTTATAAAAACGTTCAAACATATCACCGTTACACCGTAATTTTGGCTGAGTTCGAATTTCGTGAAAATCGGACTAAAACTGCCGGACAAAATGTCCACCCCTCGTAAGTAAATAGTGTATAACATCTGGTATATCAAAGTTGTGGACCCTCGAGAGGTCACAATTTTGATCTGATTTTGATGAAACTTGAAATACATGTATAACCCAAAGATATTGGTTCCTTTCGATATTCGGGCGTGTCAGATAATAACTACCTGAATTATGGCCCCCGATTGTACGAAAAATCGCGTTTTTAGCTTGTGATCCCTCTAGAGGTCACAATTATTATCCGATTTAAAAAAACGTTCGAATATTTCACCGTTACACCGTAATTTTGATAGAGTTAGGATTTTAAAAACCATTCCACTATAATGAATGTTGAATTCGAATTTCGGGAATATCGAAATGAAACTGCCCAACAAAATGTCTGCTCTTTGTACGCAAATTATGTAAAAGTATGCAATACAAAGGTACTTTGTGGACCCTCTAGAGGTCACAATTTTTATCTGATTTTGATGAAACTTAAAACATATCTTTATATCCCAAAGATCTCAGTCCCTTTTGATATTTGCGCATTTCAGACCATAATTGTGATCCCTCTAGAGGTCACAATTATTATCCGATTTAAAAACAAAATTCGAATACATCACCGTTAAGGGGCCCATACATGGTCAATAATTTCGTCAATATTATTGACCCAATATCACTAGAGACCGGGTATCATTCAGATTTGATGAAAAAAGGAATGAAACAAACTGGGCGGTTTTTGATGAATCTTGATGGTATTTAATACTTTCTGCATGGCAATCTATTAACTGAATATGTGTATTAGATTTTAGATGGTAAGCTCAGTTTCTTTCCTTTTTTCATCAAATCTGAATGATACCCGGTCCCTAGTGTATATTGACTCAATATATTGAATCAATAATATTGACAGGAATTGCCCACACACGATTCTTTATTTCAATCAATAATTTCATCATTTTTTGGTCATTTTTCAAAATGGATGCAATGTTTACTCTTCCAAGGTTGACGATGGAATGAAAATATTGACGCAATTATTGACAGATTCTCGATATACGATCAATATTGTCATTCAATAAATTGACCGTCCGTCAATATATTGATGAACCATCAATAAAAATCAAAATGGTTTTGATCCCTCAATGTATTGACGCAATGATGGTTATTGACAATATTTTACATCAATATAGCCCACACACGTTCAATATTATCGAGTCAATATGTTTTTAGCTTGTTCTCTATCCGTCTCTTGCAAAATGTGGGCGTATCCTGCCTGGCAGCCGAAGGTTTTCAATTTTTATTGCCGTTTCTTTCAGATCTATTGAAAGGTAGACAACTCCATTGTTGCCTAATTCTAATCTCAAAATACAGTAACTGAGGTATTAAATTTTATTAATTGAATTCACTAATCCAACGTGAAGAACATTCTGTCGTCATGTTTATTGGCCAAGAAGTAGCTAAAAAATCAGAAATAAGCATTTTATCTGGGAAAAACTACTTTTGACATTCTAATAGTACACGCAAACAAAACCGAAAAGACAAACCAGTGGACAAGACACAAACATTGCAAGCAATAACCAACAAATATCAAATCAAGTTAATGGATGCTGGGGCCAACCCTAAGTGTCCACTGCACTGTATAGTTCCGGGTCTGTAATGATATAGGTTTACTTTAAATAATATTTTATTTCTTAATGAGTCACAGATATATTAACATACGATATATGGATACAATATATGTCCATATGCTGCTTATGTAAATTCGCTTCCATAAACAATGTTCTTTGAAAAGTTAGACGACTGGATATATTAAATTTACATATTTTACAGGGTGCGAAAGATAAAGATCCCTTGGAAAAAAGGTACAAAACACACACAATAGATTATAACGGTAGATATTCATAAGGACGATGTCGAGGCCAAGGCCATAATATGTACACAATATTTTGAGTTGACTTTCTTTCGAAGAATAATGAGTAGTATAATTTATAAAATATTTAAACCAGTTGTTGCCTGGCAAGATACACCCACATTTTGCAAGAGATGGATGGAGAACAAGCTAAAAACAAAAGTGATTTTTGGTACAATCCTGGGCCATAATCCAGAAAAATATGGTCTGAAATGCGTAAATATCCAAAGGGACTGAGATCTTTGGGATATAAAGATACATTTTAAGTTTCATCAAAATCGGATAAAAATTGTGACCTCTAGAGGGTCCACAACCTTCGTATTACATACTTTTACACAATTTACGTACAAAGAGCTGCCATTTTGTCGGGCAGTTTCATTTCTATTTTACCGAAATTGGAATTCAACCTTCATTGTGGTGATATATTTAAACGGTTTTTAAAATCGGATAAAAAAAAATGGGACCTGTAGAGAATCCACAAGCTAATAAACACAATTTTTAGTACAATCAGGAGCTAAATCCAAGAAGTTATGGTCTGACATGCGCAAAAAGTGAAAGGAAATCAAGATCTTTGGGACATAATCATATATTTTAAGTTTCATCAAAATCTGATAACAATTGTGACTTCTAGAGGGTCCACAACCTTGGTATGACATACTTTTACACTATTTGCATACAAGGAGCCGCCATTTTGTCAGGCAGTTTGGGTCCGATTGTAACGGAAATTAAACTCAAACTGTCATTAGGGTGTAACGGTGATATATTCACATGATATTTTAAATCTGATAGAAATTTTGACTTCTATTAGGACAAGCTAAAAACGCCATTTTTGGTAAAATCAATGGCCATAATTCTCGAAGTTACGATCTGATGAATATCGACACAACTAGGTCATTTCGGGACTAACATATGGTTTAATTTTATTTCAATAATTCGCTTGCGCATAGGGGTCTTTAGCAGTGTGAGGAAACCGGAGGACCCGGAGAAAACCCACGAGGTTGGACAGGCGACGACCCTACTCCTTGTCACGTACAACCGGGGATTCAAAACCATGCCAGTCGAGAGACTTTAGGATACAGCGCACGCACGCTAACCATTCAGCCATCCAACCCCCCAATATCTACAGGAACCAAGATCTTTGGGTTATAAACATGTATTTCAAGTTTCATCAAAATTGGATCAAAATTGTGATATAGAGGGTCCACATCTTTGATATGCCATATGCTTAGACTATTTGTGATTTTTCATACAATCAGGAGCCATAATTCAGGAAGTTACGATCCGGTATGCGCAAATATCGAAAGACACCAAGATCTTTGGGTTAATAACATGTATTTCAAGTTTCATCAAAATCAGATGAAAATTGTGACCTCTAGAGTGTCCACAAGCTAAAACGTGATTTTTGTACAATCAGGGGCCATAATGCATGAAGTTTTGATCTGATACATGCCAACATCGAAAGGAACCATGATCTTTTGGAGATAACCCTATATTTCAAGTTTTGTCAAAACAAACTGTAGGCAGACAGACTGGCGACGACAAGAAAATGTGGACATATAAATATTATTACTTCCCTGTTCACCAAGATCATTCTACTTTGTAACAAGGACATTACCAAGCTACAATTTTTAGCTATGCTCATTTTACATATTGAAATATTAGTCCTGTTTTAAAATAACATAATTAAGAAGATATGAATAAAGATTAACTTATTTATTGCACATTCTATGTTTATGATGAATTAATACTTGGTATACAATATTAGTTGTTAACAGCAGAATGGTATATTTTCACATAAAAGGAATGGTATAACAAAAAAAATATATAACTAGCCTAAGACCTAAAAGTGAAAATATTGAGTAAGAAGGGATCAATCAGATTAAAACAAATTTTATTTTGTTTCTTTTTTTCATATGTCAAATTCTGTTTTAGTTGTCCTCACTTCAACAGTATCTTGAAGGGTTTAAAATAGACCTGATGCAAGGGATTAGCCAATATATTGTGTTTAGTCAAGCTTTACAAGAGATACTTTCAAGCAGTTTGAAAATTCCATTAGAAACAGGTTGATTGGTAAAATAGTCAATAATATTGCCTTACAGTTCATCTAAAGAACCCCTGACATATCCTGTCTGGCAGTGGGTCATAATCTCATATCTGTTGAAGTGAAGGCCATTGAAAGTATAAAAAAAACAGCGGCTGCCAGGCAGGATACGCCCACATTTTCGAGAGATGGATAGAGAACAAGCTAAGAAGAAAGTGATTTTTCCTACAATCAGGGGCCATAATTCAAGAAATTACAATTTGATATGCCGAAATATCGAAAGGAACCGAGACCTTTGGGTTATAAAACTTACATTTCAAGTTTCAACAAAATTTGATAAAAATTGTGACATCTATAGGGTCCACAACCTTGATATACCATATTTTTACGCTATTTGAGAACAAGGGGCGATTTTCACGAAATTTGAACTCAGATGTCCTTAGTGTGTAATGGTGATACACTAAAACGTTTTTTTAAATCGGATAAAAATTATGACCTCTATATGGGTCCACAAGCTAAAAACGTGATAAAAATTATGACCTCTATATGGGTCCACAAGCTAAAAACGTGATTTTTCGTACAATCAGGGGCCATAATTCAGGAAGTTATGGTCCGTTATGCAAAAATATCGAAAGGAACTGAGATCTTTGGGTTATAAACATATATTTCAAGTTTAAACCAAATCGGATAAAAAGTGTGACCTCTACAGTGTTCACAAGCTAAAAACGTGATTTTTCGTACAATCAAGGGCCATAATCCATGAATTTACAGTCTGATACATGCCAATATCGAAAGGAACCGAGACCTTGGGGTGATAAACCTATATTTCAAGTTTCATTGAAATTGGATAAGAATTGTGACCTTTAGAGTGTTCACAAACAATTGTGGACGGACGGACAAGGGCGACGACAATATACGTCCACATGAAAATGTGGGCATATAAAAATTTGTACACAATGTAATGCACCAATAGATTGTATGAGGCTGCTGTATAGTGAATTATAGTGAAATAGTATCATTTATTCTTGTAGGTCAGGGTGTGAAGCATCAAAATTAAACCCAATTTTAACAAGATCATATTTCATGACCACCATCATATAGCCATAACAAATCAAAACAAAAAGTATGAATTTACTGAAGTAGCAAATAGCATATTCTATTGACTATCTATCCATTAAATGAAATGCGTAACTTTACTTTCCCTATCTATATCTTATAGGAAATATAAATACTGGGACTAAAACAGGACACAACTACATTTGCTTGAAAAATATTACCACAAACATTTCTGACCATTTATTCAAGACAAATTATATATTTTACCCTTTCTGGTAATTTTTTTTCTGTAAAACTGTGACAAGTGACATTCTTTAAAGAAGCAGTCTCTCTTATAGTTTAGATAATAAACTAGTTCATTCTGTGTGAAAGAATCTTTGATAGTATCCCATACAGCTAGAAATGTGGTTGTCTTGATTATCAAGTAACTCATAGAAATGAAATGAAATGAAATGGGGTTTAACGTCCTACTGTTTTGCTCGGGACCTCGGTTTTTCGTCTCATCCGAATGACTAGACAGCTGTCCTTGTCAGGCCCTCCGTCCTGCATCACTGACAAGGGGGAACCACGCCGGAAAATCTGGATGAACTTTCTCGGCCAATGGTAACTCATAGAATTACGAGTTACATCTTAATAAAGCAAATATAGCGATCATTTACGAGTGGCTTAATACTTAGCATTGTGCTTACTTAAACTGCATTTTATCAACAGATATTCAGTGAAATTTGAAACTGGTCTTTTAAATTCAAATAAACAGAGTAATTAACCAGTGGCTGCCAGGCAGGATACACCCACATTTTGCAAGAGATGGATAGAGAACAAGCTAAACAAAAAGCGATTTTTCGTACAATCAGGGGCCAAAATTCAGGAAGTTACCATAACTCAATATGCGCAAAGATCGAAAGGAACCAAGATCTTTGGGTTATAAACTTACAGTTCAAGTTTTATCAAAATTAGAAGAAAATTGTCACCTCTTAGAGGGTCCACAACCTTGATATACCATATTTTTACGCTATTTGAGTACGAGGGGTGTCCATTTTGTCTGTCAGTTTTGGTTCGATTTTCACGAAATTCAAACCCAACCATCCTTAGGGTGTAAAGGTGATTTATTCAAACGTTTTTTTAAATCGAATAATAATTGTGACCTCTAGAGGGACCTCAAGCCAAAAACGCAATTTTTCTTACAATCAGGGGCCATAATTCAAGAAGCTACTTAGGATATAACGGTGATATAATACTACGTTTTTTTAAATCGGATAAAAATTATGACCTCTATAGGGTCCACAAGCTAAACACGATTTTTGCGTACAAATAGGGGCCATAATCCATGAAGTTTCGATCCGATACATGCTAATATCGAAAGCAACCAAGATCTTTTGGAGATAAAAAGATATTTCAAGTTTCGTCAAAATCGGATAAGAATTGTGACCTGTAGAGTGTCCACAAACAAATTGTGGACCGACAGGGGCGATGACAATATACGTCCACATGAAAATGTGGGCGTATAAAAATATTTTTCTTAGAGAGAGAGAAATGGGGTTTAATGTCCACTCAACACAAACTAGGTTATTTATCGGGACTAACTTATGGTTTAATTTTATTTCAATAATTCGCTTGCGCGTAGGGGTCTTTAGCAGTGGGAGGAAACCAGAGGAACGGGAGAAAACCCACAAGGTTGGACAGGTGACCTTACTCCTTGTCACGTACAACCGGGTAATCGAAACCATGCCAGTTGACTCATTGACAGACGTTATGATACAGCGCGTACGTGCTAACCATTCGGCCATCCAACCCCCCTTTTTTAATAGAACCAGATTTGTTTGATTCAGGTTAGTTCTAATGAAGCAGATTTATTTTTTATTTTACATCTCCTGAATTTCAATTCATATTTGACAAGCCAACAGTGAGGCTGATGTCCCCCGCTGAAATCCCAAAATAAATAGATGACATATTAATTAATCGCACATTTATTTTTTTCAAAAGTATCGAGCAATCAAACTATACACTAAGTTTCATCATTCTCTATCTGATAGAATCACGATTATCTTGTCCCAAAGCATGCAGTCATCACTCTCACTTAATTAGAATTAAAGTTATCATGTCCCAAAGCATCAACCAATCAGATTGCTTATCTCTGTTTACCATAAGCAAACAATGTTCATCATCGAACTCTATCAAGGCATTCACCTAATGAACGGCTACACCAAGTTTGAACATTCTACCTCAATTAGAAGGAGAGTTATTGAGTTCCAAAGTCTCGACCAATCAAATTTCGTATCGCTCTGCTCACCCTGAGCAGAAAATGCTCATTATCAAACTTAGTCAAGGTATTACTGTAATGAAACTATACACCAAGTTTCATCAATCTCACTTAATTAGAACTAAAGTTATCGTGTCCCAAAGCATCAACCAATCAAATTGCTTATCTCTGCTTACCCTAAGCGGAAAATGCTCATCTTCGAACTCCATCAAGGCATTGACCTAATCAACACATACACCAAGTTTGAACATTCTAGCTCAATTAGGAAGAGAGTTATCGTGCCCCAAAGTATCAACCAATCAAATTGCTTATCTCTGCTTACCCTAAGCGGAAAATGCTCATCTTCGAACTCCATCAAGGCATTGACCTAATAAACACATACACCAAGTTTGAACATTCTAGCTCAATTAAAAGTTATCGTGTCCCAAAGCATCAACCAATCAAATTGCTTATCTCTGCTTACCCGAAGCGGAAAATGCTCATCTTCGAACTCCATCAAGGCATTGACCTAATCAACACATACACCAAGTTTGAACATTCTAGCCCAATTAGGAAGAGAGTTATCGTGTCCCAAAGCATCAACCAATCAAATTGCTTATCTCTGCTTACCCAAAACGGAAAATGCTCATCTTCGAACTCCATCAAGGCATTGACCTAATAAACACATACACCAAGTTTGAACATTCTAGCTCAATTACGAAGAGAGTTATTGTGTCCCAAAAAGTGTGACGGACAGACAGACGGACAGACAGACGGACAGACAGACAGACGGACGAACCCATTTTAATAGTCCCCTGCTTTCTTCGAAAGGCGGGGGACAAAAATAAATGTCTGTTTCCAATTCCATCTACTGTGCATCTTGAGCAAGCTATCTATTCTAAATGACACTTTCTTATCACAAATATAGTTACATACATGTAATATAATTATAATTTGGCTCTTCAATAAAGGTACATTAATAATTTTTCAAGGCTATAGCAAGCTATACACACAGATTTGGAAGATTATGATGATTAATATACCGTACCTGTTAATTATGCTTAATTATAAGACAAACATACACACATAAAAGTTGCCCTCTTCATTCAAATATATATATATATATATATATATATATATATATATATAAAAACCGTAGTAGTGTTAATATAGAAAAAAATAAAGGTTAAAAATGCCTAAAGAAAGTACTATTGACAAGCTCAGGCGAAACATCTAGACAATTAAACAATAGTACTTTCTTTAGGCATTTTTAACCTTTATTTTTTTCTCTCTCTCTATATATATATAGTAGAATAGTTTTAACTTAAAGCTGCTCTTTGGTAATATATAATTGAAATTAAAGATGGCAAAATAATAATACCATTATAACTTACACATTTTAAATTATTCAGAATACACACCAAGCTTATCCATCACCACAAACATCTAATATTGTTAAAACTAAATGCAATTTAAATACATAAGCAGAAGCATAATACAATCATGAAAACTGTTAACAATTGAGAAAATATTATAATATATGGATTTTCAAGCACATTGGTAAAGCACTAAATATTTCAAAGGTAAGTTTTGAAAAACAACTCAGAAAAATGAAAGATGAGTCAAAGCTTTTGATGTTGTATAATCCTCAAGTGCCAGAATTGTTAAAATCTGAATTTTCCATCCTCACAATTTAATTAAAACCAGGCCCCGAGTTCACAAAGTATTCTCAGAATTAACTTAAGAATTTACTTAACTTTCAATCACTGTTAATGAGAAATATCTTTGATCCAGAAACACAAAACTTTGAACATAGTTTCTTATTGATGTATTTGATACATTAAAACAACAAAAGTTTAATAAAGGGCAATATTTTAGTTAAAAGAAGGCGAACAATTTTGAGCAAATTCTTAACTTAAGTCTGAGAATGCTTTCTGAACTCGGGGCCTGATGTTATTTCATTAACATCGAATTTGAAAGACGTGTTAAGAAAAGTTCTGATCATGTGACAACAACATAATAATGCCTTTGACCATGATCAGACAAGCAATCAAAACATTTGTCATTTTTCTGCATTGACGGTTTTGTTTGGTAGACAGATCTAAATCTGCACATTATTAAACCCGCCAGGCCACAATATAAAACAAAGTCCTTCAATTTCGATGAATGGATCGAGCCATCAACCGAAATATATAACAGAATAAAATATTGGAATAATTTTAATTAGACTGCAACTGTGTCATTTTACGGTCTACAGAAATGATACACGACTTCTCTTTCACTGACTTTTCTTTCATTTTACTAACTCAGTTATTTTATTCATGTAACAGTCCCTCTGGTAAATATAGACATTTAAATACAGAATGCCAGTCACTTGTAATCAACATCCAAATACACATATATACCTCTGTCTGTCATATAACCTTCATTTTTACACATAATATTGGTCCCTCAGTCATAGTATACATACATATACAGAAATGTCATGAAATAAAATAAATACATGTACTTACAATAATAAATATTAATACATCGTTAAAATGGGAACTAACAACTTAGAATAAGAGACAATTTTACGATGACAAACATTAATCAAATGCATAAACCTGGTAGGATTACAATGTCCTTAAATAACAAGAAGTCATTTAACATTAGATACAATAACATTTAATGAAGAATGGTTTCTTAGAATGATAGCAGTTTATTTAATGCTGGAATCAATTAATCCAAAGATTGTAAGGAATCTCTGTAAATTACCAGTATAAATTTACAAATAGTTGTAAGTATGTACATGTATTACAAAATCAGTCTTCCTCATGTGGCTTTGATTTCTATTTAATGTCAATGGTAAGTTATTATAAACGCCACTTTATCATAGTTAAAATCTGTTTGTGAACTATTCAAATAACACTGCACAGAAATCAATTCAATAAAGCTGAAAGCATACACTTTTTAACATAATACAAAGTTTCTGAATATTTGTGAAATTATCAGTATCCCAAATAACTGATTTAAAAATTCTCTCTTAATCCTTAAGTATATTTCCCTGAATAGTAAAGGACTAGATCTATGTAACTTTTAACTCAAATAAACAAACAATAGGACACATACTATATAAAATTATGAAACAATATATACATCTAATCTAACCATTCTTCACTATAAAAATGCACTGGGGTTGGCTCGTGGATCTTTTTGGTTTCTGTACCGCATTGCCAATCCGACTCCAATTATCTGAAAAACATTCAATGAAAGATTCCTTAAAATAAATTAAAGTTATAATTATATCACAAGTAAATTACACATTTTTATTTGAACAACATTAGAGTAAAGAACTCCATCTGTATACTGTAAAAATAGGTTGAAAAGGGCATGTACTCTCACAGCAGCTTTGTTGTTTGTAACATATATGTCATATAATGTTTATTGTTTTTGCCAATATCAATATTGGCTGGAATAGTCTGGCAGAAATGTGGCTGAAGCTGGAAATTGTATACAAAGTTTTTTTTATGATTGATTTTAGTAGCTTAGGGTGTCCTCTTTCAGAATCTGCCAGTGAACCTAGATCACCCTTGAGCGTTTGGAGAAATTCAAGATGGCGTCCAAAACAAATTCAAGATGGCGTCCAAAACAGTCGCCATTTCAAATAACCCCCTTTAACTCACATAGTATTTATTCTATGATGATAATTTTGGTGTCTAAACAAATGTTCCTGGGGTCAAGGAATACTATGGCGCCCCATGGTCGCAATAGCGTTTTTTGGGTTATTTTTTGTATTTCATTTAAAATAATAAAAATATTAGTAAAAAAAAAAAAGAAACAATTTTTTTTTTGGTATAACAAAAAAAAAAAAAAATCTTTTTAAAATTTAAAAAAAAAAAAAAAATCTTTTCAAAATTAAAAAAAATCTATATATATATATAAAAAAAATAATAAAATATATTTAAAAAAAATAAAAAAGAAATAATATTAAAAAAAACAAAAAAAAAACTGAAAAAGAAAAGATAAAAAAAAATTCCCGACTTGGCCCATCGTCGCAATAGTGTCTTGAGTATCCAGACCCAGTATACAGCTATCATTAGACTAGAGCGACCAGAAACATTTTGTGGCCCATTGTTGCAGTAGTATCTTGATTATCATGTGTGGGATCTATGAAGAACGTATAAACTCAAACGACGACAAGAAACGAGTGTAGGTATCTCACATCAACATGTGAGTGACGGAAATTTGGCATGTTTATGTTCCCCTGGGCCCTGTTTATCGAAATTTTAACTAAAGATAAAATCCATTTTAGTAGATACTTCAATTTTGATTGGCTAAGCACTAAAATAAATCTAATATTATCTATTATCCAATCAAATACTAAAATTTGGATTTTATCTTAGTTAAACAGGCCCCAGACGAAGTTCACGCAGGCTATCATGCTCTGTTTTGTCTTTGAAATTGTGCGCCATCGCACTTTCGCACCTCTTCTTACCAGTTCCTGTGGTCGTAGCGGGGGACTAGCGATGACCTCAGGGAGAGCAGGGGTTTCATAAAAACTGAAGCTAAAATCACTAACATAGATTTTAACTAAAATCAAAGTGAAATTTTAAATTTATGCGTTTCACGAAGATCGATTGTAACTTAAAATTTAATTTTAATAGATTTTAGTTAAAATTGCTTGTGCCTTGATGTGAGGTAACTATAGACTCGTTTCTTGTCGCTCGAGTCTATAGGTTCTTCATAGATCCTACACAGGATAATCTGAACGACAGACCATCGAGGTTTGATAGGTCACCCTACACCTTGTCACGTACAACCGGGGATTCGAAATCACGCCAGTTGACTCATGACGGGCTTTATGATATGACAGGCTTTATAATACAGCGTGCACGTGCTAACCATTCACTAGACAATATGGCCCTGTAACTCATCAGCGGCGGTTGAGGGTGATTATTTCACCAAACCAAACTATATCGAGAGACAAAACTATATATTTCTGGACATAGGAGCATATTAGTGATTGGGACGGCCCTGTAAAGGAGGGCACATTTAAAAGATAGGTTGCCAGGCAACAAAACATACGCCCACAGCAGCTAAATCGTCCGAGCGGTCGTCAAGGCTTGTCGCATATTTATTCCTTTGTAGGTAATTGGGGGGCCTTTACAAGAGAGTTCCATACAGATCAGATTATAAATTTTGTTGTTTGAGGGTTTACAAGGTTCTACAAACCGAAACAAGGGTCTCAACTATGGAAGTTATCTACAGAAATTGTTGAAATTTGACAGGCTCTTTCGTTTTGCTAATTTAAATAATGCATATAAATTTCATACAGATCACATGATGACTTTTGTCATTCAAACGTTCACAATCGCCATAACTCAAGAAATCATTGATGGAAATTGCTGAAATTCAATAGACCTGTTTCACAAATTTAAATGATGCATATAAATACTATACATTCTAAGCCATCCCTAGTGCAGATACAAGCAAGAATACTACTTGGGGTGTCACTCTTGCATCCACATCTGGTAATCCGTCGGAACTCGATCCGGGCCTGTATTGCTGGGGGAAGGATACTAAATTGAGAACATTACAACCGGCCAACTTGCTCCTGGATCTGTCATGTGACTCATCAGATGTGGATGCAAGAGTGACACCCCATGCAGTACGCTTAGAATGTACAGTATTGTGTGCTTGTGCTGTCGTAGGTTGCAGCCAGAAACACGACCAAAGGATGAAACTGAATATTGCCTAGTTTTTTGGGTGTTATTTTCGTGTTTTGTGGGTAGAATTTGGTTTTTCGTATGTTCAAAAAACAGTTTGTGCCCCACTTTTCAGGGCCGGCCCATGTGGTCCTGGAGCCCCTGATAGGCATGTATGTGGTGTCTCAAGATATAGTTTGGTTTGGTAAAATAATTTTACTACCAATCATCTAATCACCCCACAACATAATGAATGCTTTCAGTGTACTCCTTGACCCCCAAAAAACATTTAGACACCAAAATTATCATCCTAGAATAAATACAATGGAAGTTATAGGGGATTATTTGAAATGGCAGCGGTCTTGGGACACCATCTTGAATTTTTCAAAATGCTCAAGGGTGACCAAGGTTCACCTGGCAGATTCTGAAACCAAAGGTTTTTAAAATTGATCATAAAAAAAAACTTTGTAGACAATTTCCAAGTTCACTCGAAATATTGAGTTTGATGACCAAACTAGAAGTGCTGAATATCAACAAGCTTAGTCAACCTCTTTTTGTTACACATTCCTGCACATAATAATCAGAAGTAACTGAATAGTGATTTTTTGCTCAAACATAACATATAGGCTAACTTTGGTTATTACAAATAGTGAAAATTTAACTAGCTCTTCTGCAAGTTTATCCAAAGTAAAATGTCTTCAAATAGTAGAAATGTGAAATTCTGCTTGGATAATATGCATAACTGATTTTTACAGCATCCACTTGGACAAACGGCTGGGGCGACAGCAATATATGATCATTGATGTAATAGTAAGGGCTTTTTAAAATCAAAATATTAAAAGTGACCATTTTCTATTGTAATGCACCGCTTACTATAATATTCTAAGACATGCAGTTAATTAACATGCACTACAATAATACAATTAAGTGTGCACAAAATAGAACCACAGTAACATGCAAAGTAAGTTAGAACTCTAAATAATAAAACAAACAAAGATAGGTTGCAAGGCAAGGAAACATACGCCCACAGCAGCTAAGTCGTCCTGGGAGTCAACAAGGGTTGTCGCATATTTCTTTCTTTTGTCAGAAATGTAAACATTTACAACACACTAAAATTTGATTATTCGTAACAACACATTTGGCTTTTAGTTCTGCCCAATTCTAACATTTAGCAAACAAAACATTTCATATTTAAACACTGTGTATAAATTTAAAGTAAATCAAATATTAACTTTAGCGTCTAGAGTGTCCACAAGATATAATTTCAAAGTGATCAAGGGCCATAAATTTGGCAGTAATTATTGGAAATCATTGAACATCAAAAAGCTTCTTTGCCTCATGACCTTAAACACAGTATCAATTTAAAGTCAATCAGATATTAACTTTAGCGTCTAGAGCATTCACAAGATTTTTCAAAGTAATCAAGGACCATAACTCTGGCAGTAATTATTAAAAATCATTGGCCTCTAGAGCGTTCACGGGCCATAACTCTCACAGTAATTATCGGAAATCTGTGAAACTCCATAGACTTCTTCGTCTCATGACATTAAACACTGTGTATAAATTTAAAGTCAATCGGGTATTAACTTGAGCCTCTTGTGAACGTCAGATCGTCGTCTGGACGGACGCAACGACAAAGTATAACCCTTGTGCATGGCTCGAAATGTTCGCCTGTCTACTTGTCGCCGACAGGCGATTTTTTCGTCTGACAGGTAACAAGTAAAATTGACCACAACACTCACGTCACGTACATTTAATTATTCTTTTCTAAATGCAAGAATTAAGCACGGAAATACCGCGAAAATCCGCCATTTGCACTGTTTACATTTCGCTCTGTCGTAGGCAACAGTTACTCACACAGTTTGGAAGTAGACAATTTTATAACAATGAATTTCACACCATCTACGCTTGTTTTCATCTGCTTGACACTAGTTTATAGCATTATGAAGTATTATATCTAAATAAATTAAAATGCACACCCAGGTCATCTAAAATAGTTCTATCTTAACGACACCACAGTAAATATAGTGGTAGCTGGAATGGAAATGTACACGGCTTGTTGCCTGGTGACGTGTATTTAATCATTTAAAAAGTTTAAAACAATTTCCATAAATAAAGGCTATGAATAATTTATAAGAAAATTTACACAATTTACAAAGATAGGTTGCCAGGCAACGAAACATAAGCCCACAGCAGCTAAATCGTCCGGGCAGTCAACAAGAGTTGTCACATATTTTTACTTTTTTCGGTAATGAAACCTTTATAATACACTAAAATCTGATTAAGAGCAACAACTCAGAAAACCATTAGAATTTGTTTGGTTTTTATAAAGTTCTGCCCCATGCTAACGTTTTGTATACAAAACTTTTAATATCATGGATTTAGCTGTTCCAAGTCATAAAAATTCATTGAAATTCAATATACTTGTTCGTCTCAAGATCTTAAACTCTGTGTATCAATCTGAAGTCAATCGGGTGATAACTTTAGCCTTTAGAGCGTCACAAGATTTTGCAAAGTAATCAAGGGCCATAATATTGGCAGTAATTATCGGAAATCGTTGAAAATCAATAGGATTCTTCGCCTCATGAACTTAAACACTGTGTATAAATTTAAGTTCAATCGGATATTAACTTTGGCCTCTAGAGCATCCACAAGATTTTTTGAATCAAGGACCATAACTCTGGCAGTAATTATAGGAAATCCCTGAAATTCAATAGGCTTCTTCGTCTCATGACCTTAAACACGGTCTATAAATTTAAGATCAATCGGATATTAACTTTGGCCTCTAGAGCATCCACAAGATTTTTCAAAGTGATCAAGGGCCATAACTCTGGCAGTAATTATCGGAAATTGCTGAAAATCAATAGGCTTCTTCGTCTCATGACCTTAAACACTGTGTATAAATTTAAGATCAATCGAATATTAACTTTGGCCTCTAGAGCGTCCACAAGATTTTTTGAAGTGATCAAGGGCCATAACTCTGGCAGAAATTATCGGAAATCGCTGAAAATCAATAGGCTTCTTCGTCTCAAGACCTTAAAAACTGTGTATAAATTTAAAGTCAATCGGATATTAACTTTAACCTCTAGAGCATCCACAAGCAATTGTGGACGCCGGACGGATGGACGGACGGACGGGGGTGACGACAATATACGACCACATTTAAACGTGGGCGTATAAAAACAAATAATTAGATCGGAAAAATATTTCATATATAAATATAATTTGTAGCGTAAATATAGACAAGATATGTGAAAAAGGAATTCCAGGGGTGTTTACTTGTCCTCCACACACTGTACATGTAAATACGGTACCATGCACAGGTTTGATTCGTGTTTTGATAATCAATGTATTACGGATATTTTAAAATCTGAATATTCGATTTAGTACGCAAGTTTGGTACCATGATACTTGGCGGAATGCGCGTGGATACGGATGATAGAATTGTATGAATCTTTGAGTCGCCGACTTCGAAAGGTAGCTTTTTCTTTAAAAACATTTTGAGGCCTGCCTTGTGTGGCACTTAATTAGTGATGTTCTGATTATCGGTTTCACCATCGGTAAGTGGCCTATCAGTAGAAATCACATTGGCTGATACACGGTCATTTTGCCACTACTTAATTGCCGATATCTGTTGAAAAAGACTTGGCAAATATATCTTTAAAATATTGTGCACAACCCATTCACTTTTACTTTAGTTGTCATGTGGGTGATTATTTAGACATAATACAAGACTTGACACCCAGTAGAGGCCGTAATATGGTTGTATTTTCAACTCTGTTTATAGAAAGGCGGGATAGTGTCATGTGACATTGACTGCAAAGATAGAAGCTATCACCTGTAGGCTGTGGTTAATTAATTGTTTGTTTCTCACCACTTGTGTTTGTGAAATATACATGCTACATGAGGTAATTATTAAGTATTGCGATGGAATTTAAATTTTTTGAGTTTATTGCTGTTTCTATTTCGGCAATAACTAATGTCGGTTACTTGGTCATTGAAAACCCAACGATAACCGGCGTCAACAATTTATTCACATTTAATAAATTTTTATAGATTAAAATATCCCAGCATCGTTAGACTTGATCATAATGATAGGTCTAAATTATTAGTGATATGCTTCTAAGTTAACCGTTGGTTAATTCATTCATTCTTGGCATTTCATTTCTTCATGTTCATGATCTTTCCCTACTTTGACAGGTAATCAATATATTTTCAAAACATTTTACGAAATCGAAATCACCGAAATTTACTGATGAAAAAATTAACCTACATAGCTGTAACTTTGTGACTTTTTGATCTATTTTACTAATTCTTATTTCTTTGAGTATCATACAACATTTACTTTAAATCTGATATTTCCGATTGTCGAATTTTGAATATTACGTCATTGACATCTCGTCCGGAAGTAAAACAAACATGACAACTTCTTGAATATAAGTACGATTTTCATGAAATTAGGAATGCAAGTAGATCTGGTTAATCCAACTTCAAAGATGTCATTGGAAATTTTCTAAGATATATCCCCTTTGATGGCAGTGACTTTTAGCGTAGATGCCGATAACAATTTAGAAATAATTTAGTGATTTGTATTGTTATGTTAGGCTACTTTAAAAATTTACACATAATTTGTATCAATAAATATTTACTTATAATATAGATCATACTAACAACAAATGAGTTTCCATTAGATGGTTTTATTTTTAATTATAGTTCTAGAAATGGTGGGAGAATATCACGTGATTGCCACTGTTGACAGGCAGGTCAGAAAGCTATCGCTTTGATGTTTCATTCATTATCGCATGAACCATTCCAACATCTATTATTGACATACAGGTGCAGATCACTCTAGGGAATGATATCGCAATCAACACTTACAATATGATAATCTCGACTTTATTCATTAATGATACAGCAAATAATTAAGTTTGTAATAGATGGACTGTATATGTGATTGCGTAGGAAGCGTGACTCAATTTTTTTACTTCAAAAACACAGCATTCGTGTTTGATTCCTGAGGTAAAATAGTACCATGCGTTTCCGCCGGCTTCAGTCGGTCCATTTTTGAAAAATCCTACTGATAAAATAATGAATCGTAGAACAAGTTAATTATTACTTGTGGCTACGAATACGATACGATGATAGTCACCATACCTTAGTCAGAATCTGGGTCATTAGCACATTTAACGGTAGTTTTGATAATCCTGAAAATAATAATTGGATTACACATTTGATGGTTTTACTGACCAGTTGTTAGTTAAATTTAAATAGTCATTCAATATAAACCCCAGATAGAACACCGAATATAATGAGAAACACATTGAATATCCTGAGAAACAGTCATTTCCCGAATCCCGATGACATGCATTGGTTGGAATTAGGTCAAACCAGTGATACTAGATTTAGTTCTAAGTGTCGTTTCCCGTGATGATTATTTTTGATACACAAACTGACAGAGGCTTACTCTTTAAAATATTGTCGTTATTATGGACGGCTATTAATAATCATACGGAATTTTATTTTAAACCAATTTCAATTATGGTTGTCACCATTACCATTAGTAAGCTACATTACGTGAATTAAATATGGAAAATTATTTTCCTTTCAGTCAGTGTTCAGTGTTTGAGTAGACTTGATTTTTGGGTTTATGTTCTAAGTATGTACAATATATAACTGAAAGCAAAACCGTAGACAAATAATGACTTTCTCATTAAAAAAAAAAAATAAAATACAAGGACGCCCTGCCGCCCCAAGAATTTTCAACAATAGCCAAATTTTATTTTGCACCATCCTCTAGCAAGCAATGGGGTAAAAAAAAAAAAAGAAACCGCCCTCCCCCCCTACAGTTTCAGCTGTCAGTTGCCCGAGAAACAAGACATTTATTTTGTGTAGCCTTATTCAATTTAAATTTTTTAAAAACTGCAGAAATTTGAAATCAGGTGAAATGTTAATCGTGAACGATTTGGGCAGTAGTTGCTTATTTTGAAAGATTTATCAAAATCGGTTGGTAACTAAACGTTCTCTGCAACATATAAAATGTTAAATGGATGCTTCCATTGTTTTGACGGAATTTTGGATTTTGATTGGAATTGATGAATCCAAGTATCTTCAATGATTATATATCAGGCTAAAAATTATCAGGATATGTTCAATATGGCATAGATTGTCACTGGATGTCAGGAATCTGACACGTTTCTGATCCGCAGTCAAGAGCTTTGGTACACATCTTGTAGAAAAGTTTTTCCCCCGTAACTTGTTGGCCATAAAGTGCTAAACACTGGCAACATGTCGAGTGGTCAATCGTCATGCACCTAGCGTAGGTAATGTTTTCAAGAATGGTTGGTGACCAACAATGTGAAAAGCAAACATAGTAATTTAAGATGTGTGGATATCTGTACATTTGATAATATAATTTGATCCACTCAAAAATAACACACTCCACCCCCACTTTCAATAAGTCATTAGGATATATCAATATGAAATACAATGAGTAAAAATTTACGAATGAAAATTTTCGAGAGATGGATAGAGAACAAGCTAAAACGTAAGTGAATTTTCCTACAATCAAGGGCCATAATTCAGGAAATTACAATTCAATATGCGCAAATATCGAAAGGAACCGAGATCTTTGGGTTATAAACTTACATTTCAAGTTTCAACAAAATCGGATAAAAATTGTGACCTCTATAGGGTCCACAACCTTGATATACCATATTTTTACGCTATTTGAGAACAAACGGCGGCCATTTTGTCAGTCAGTTTCGGGGCAATTTTCACTAAATTTGAACTCAGCCGTCCTTAGGATGTAACGGTGATATAATAATACGTTTTTTTTTAAATCGGATAAAAATTATGACCTCTATAGGGTCCACAAGCTAAAAACGCGATTTTTCGTACAATCAGGGGCCATAATTCAGGAAGTTACGGTCCATATGTGCGAATATCGAAAGGAACCGAGATCTTTGGGTTATAAACATACATTTCAAGTTTAAACAAAATCGGATAAAAATTGTGACCTCTATAGGATCCACAACCTTGATATACCATATTTTTACAGTATTTGAGAACGAACGGCGGCCATTTTGTCTGTCAATTTTGGGCCGATTTTTACGAAATTCGAACTCAGCCGTCCTTAGGGTGTAATGGTGATATAATAATACGTTTTTTTAAATCAGATAAAAATTATGACCTCTATAGGGTCCACAAGCTAAAAACGCAATTTTTCGTACAATCAGGGGCCATAATTCAAGAAGTTACAGTCCGATATGCGCGAATATTGAAAGGAACTGAGATCTTTGGGTTATAAACTTACATTTCAAGTTTCAACAAAATCGGATAAAAATTGTCACCTCTATAGTGTCCACAAGCTAAAAATGTGATTTTTCGTACAAACAGGACCATAATCCATGAAGTTTCGATCCGATACATGCCAATATCAAAAGCAGCCGAGATCTTTTGGAGATAAGAATTGTGACCTGTAGAGTGTCCACAAACAAATTGTGGACGGACGGACAGGGCCGACGACAATATACGTCCACATTGTTTTGTAGGTCCTTTTCAAAACATAAAATTCTGCTGCCCTAAACCAACTAGTTTACAGCACTTAACTAGTTCACAACTATTTACATACTAAAACAGCTAGAGGGGTTTCAGGCTGTCCATTATAGTCTCGAATTTCATTGCTACCATAATTACTATTTAAATTATTATACGGCGATTGTGTTTCAATGTATTCAAAATCACAATCATCCGATGTTCAAGAGAGTTGATTATGGGCTTGTCATGTAAATAACTTATTGGGCCAAAAGACAGGCGTGGCAGATTTAGCTCTTAAATGCATCTTTAATAAGTATCATTAGTACTTTTGTCTTCATCAATTTCATTTCTTTAATTTTGTCTTGATGAATTTCATTTATCTAACTTTGTCTTGCATCAATTGTATATATATCATTCACCAAATAAATATTTCTCTTATGATATTCATATTCCATCATTAGATATCTTGTTTACAATACATTAAGATACATACATGATGTCTAATGAAAAGATAGGTTACCAGGCAACGAAACATACGACCACAGCAGCTAAATCGTTCGGGCAGTCAACAAGAGTTGCCGGATATTTTTACTTTTTCAGGTAATGAAACATTTATAATACACTAAAATCTAATTAAGAGTAACAACTCATTAAGTACTTATCAGAAAATCATTAGAATTTGTTTGGTTTTTATAAAGTTCTGCCCCATGCTAACGTTTAGTATACGAAACTTTTAATATTATGGATTTAGCTGTTCAAGTTATCAAAATTCATTGAAAATCAATATACTTGTTCGTCTGAAGACCTTTAACTCTGTGTATCAATCTGAAGTCAATCGGATGATAACTTTAGCCTCTAGAGCATCCACAAGATTATTTTAAAGTGATCAAGAGCCATAACTCTGGCTGTAATTAACGGAAATCTTTGAAAATCAATAAGTTTCTTGGTCTCATGACCTTACACTGTGTATAAATTTAACGTCAATTGGATATTAACTTTGGCCTCTAGAGTGTCCACAAGATCTTTTGAAGTGATAAAGGGCCGTAACTCTGGCAGTAATTAATGGAAATCTCTGAAAATCAGTAGGCTTCTTCATCTCATGACTTTAAACACTGTGTATAAATTTAAAGTCAATCGGATATTAACTTCAGTCTCTAGAGTGTCCACAAGATTTTTTGAAGTGATCAAGGGCCATAACTCTGGCAGTAATTATCAGAAATCGCTGAAAATCAATAGGCTTCTTCGTCTCATGACCTTAAACACTGTTTTATAAATTTAAAGTCAATTGGATATTAACTTCAGCCTCAAGAGTGTCCACAAGATTTTTTGAAGTGATCAAGGGCCATAACTCTGGCAGTAATTATCAGAAATCGCTGAAAATCAATAGGATTCTTCGTCTCATGACCTTAAACACTGTTTTATACATTTAAAGTCAATCGGATATTAACTTTGGCCCCTAGAGCGTCCACAAGATTTTTTTGAAGTGATCAAGGGCCATTACTCTGGCAGTAATTATCAGAAATAGCTGAAAATCAATAGGTTTCTTCGTCTCATGACCTTAAACACTAACTGACCACAATTCAATGTGGGCATATAAAAACAATGAATTGATTAAAATGTTGCTACTTCCTTGCTACTGCTTTTTTCATTTCGTTTCTTCCCTCTTTTTATTCTCCCTTGTCAGTGATGCAGGACGGAGGGGCTGACAAGGAAAGCTGTCTAGTCGTTCGGATGGGACGAAAAACCGAGGTTCCGTGTACACATTGGCGTGCACGTAAAAGATCCCTTGGCAGTTGGAATTCGATATAAGAGTAGGCCGTAGTGCCGCTGTCCGGGCAAAATTTCCCTCATAGCACACTGTATGGCGTATGCCCGTCTTCATTAGCCCAGGTTAGGAGCAGAACAGTAGGACGTTAAACTCCATTTCATTTTCTTTTGATTTCCCTCTTTTTACCTGCCTAAATTTTCTTGTAACTTCTTGAAACACTGGAACCAATGACGTCTATATATCACTGGAACTATCAGCATCATGCGTGGGTTCTGCATTTCTTGCATTCCCAGGCGTCCTTGCCAGTGATGGGATTTCAAAATTTTTCTTATCGGACATTTTTACCGAAAATAAAGGGACATAATTCTTATCGTTATTTAAAATGGCAGTTTTTAGACCACACACAAAAATCACGTGTAAACAAAATATTCAAATTCGTCCGTAATATAAAAATAGGTGCACCTCGTTATTTTTCATATTTAATTCCCGTACGGTATTCAAATTTATGTCAGTAATATTCCTACAAAATTCGTAATACGACAGAATGAAAGCGTGCCGACTGCTGCCGATCTGTACTGTTTCAAATTCCTCCAAAATTACCGTATTTTCGGGTCATAAGTCGCTACATTTTTCAGCAGAAGTCCGGCATTCGTCTTAAACTCCGTTACGACTTATGTACAGAGGGTAAGAATATGATATCCCGAGGAATGACACCATCCGCTAAATAATCGCTAGCACGTGCTATCGTCTAAAACAATTAAGTACTTACACTATTTCAATCGACATATTCGTCAACATTGCCTAGGTTACTTATTTCTTTATTTAAAAACATAAACCCCATTTAAAATATGATCGTAAATCCGAGAATATGCCATCAAAATAGAATCTTTTCTTCGACATTGGAAGCGTGAATTTAGTCACGTATTCATTTCATAATTTCACGCGCCTCGCGAGATTTCTAATACCGGTATAGCACTCGGCAAACCTCGGCAGATTCCGTTACTCTACAAACAGCCCCGCTGTATGACGGTAAGTGATATGTACCTAATCAGATTTTCTTCAAACAAGGACAACTTTGCTCTGAAAATTCTAAACACACTTCGAACGACTTCTTTCTAAAACCGGCAAGTTCATAGGTACATATCACTTACCGTCATGCAGCCGATGCTAGATGTAGAGTAACGGAATCTGCCGAGGTTTCTCGAGTGCTGTAAAAGCGTGCTAGAAATGTCTAATATTTTTCGGATGTATGTGTGTGTGAAATAGCTTTATTTAACGCTCGCTTCCACCAGAGTGATATGGCAGACAAATTATAATGACTGTCTATTGATCTGGGCGTTATATACTCTTACAATATGTGACTTCTATGACTAGTTTATACATATTGTCGGCTCACATCAATGCGATTAAAATGTCCGTCAATGCAGAAACCACGAGGTTAACAAACGAAGATTAAAATTATAATGGATTGATGAATAGTCCGACAAATGGGAAACAATGGCTTCCGTTTAAGATTAGGTTGATGAATTGTCCGACAAAGGATTAAGTCAGTCAATCAAGGCAGATTAAGTAGTTAATCAAGGTAGGTTTATAGACCGTATAACACGATAAATACGTTGATCACTTAATTACCTAATCAATCCAGCGTATTATCGACGATAATCTGGTTGAGTGGTAGTTATACACTCAGTAAACTAAATTAATTTCGGAATTTTGAATATTATTCACCGTGTCTTGATGTCCGATTGGGCATATTCCCGGTCGGACAATTTTGGGCGTTTGGAAAAAAGATTCGGACAAGTCCGGAATATACGGTTGAGTGGTAGTTATACACTCAGTAAACTAAATTAATTTCGGAATTTTGAATATTATTCACCGTGTCTTGATGTCCGATTGGGCATATTCCCGGTCGGACAATTTTGGGCGTTTGGAAAAAAGATTCGGACAAGTCCGGAATATACGGGCAAAATCCCATCACTGGTCCTTGCATTGCTTGAAAGCAGGAAAACCGTTAGTTTTAATATGATTTCAGACTACTATCATTTGTATTCAGGAATAAAAAGGTCCAAAAATGACGTTTTTTTCGTCAAATTAATTACACAATAGGGGGTAGTTAACGTTTTAAAAACTACACACTTAACGGGTTAAGATTCTTTATATAACCTATGACATGTGACAGGAAGTGGCCGTGAATATAAAACCTTTCATATATGCATTGCAGATCTAGTATATATTTGCTTTCAAACAAGAGTCTTTCGCAGTGGAAGAGACAGACAAATGTGATTATTTCAATAATTCTCTGGTGCAAAAGGGTCTTAAACAGTGGGAGGAAACCGTGGCAATGGCAACTCTACTACTTGTCACATATGGGTCTGGGAGCAAAGCCAAGCATTAGAACAACCACCCCCAACCCCAACTAGCGGAAGCAAACAGGAGAATCCTATTCCTTGTCACATATTTCTTTACGTAGAACACAAATTGATACAATCAGAATTGAGGTTGTGAAATAATATTGATATTATTAGGTTGATCTGCATTTTATTGCCTTTCTAAATTCTAAACCAAATAAGTTATTTTATAATGATGAAAATGCTTAATAAGAGGTCTAAACAGTCTTCCATGGAACTTCTACTCCATTCTATTAAGTTTATTCTACATCCATGGTCAGATAAGCAGAACTTGAATACTGCAATGACTGTGAGGATTGTGACATGGGTTAGCTCTTTAATGCATCTATGTAGCAACCTTATTATCTGCCATCATAAAGATTTTCAGAAGCATAATTCATGAGATATAGAACCAGCGGCTGCCAGGCAGGATACACCCACATTTTGCAAGAGATGGATAAAGAACAACACAAAAACAAACAGGATTTTTTGTACAATCAATGGCAATAATCCAGAAAATTATGGTCTGAAATGCGCAAATATCAAAAGAGACTGAGATCTTTGGGATATAAAGATATGATTTAAGTTTCATCAGAATCAGACAAAAATTGTGACCTCTAGAGGGTCGACAACCTCCGTATTGCATACTTTTACGCAATTTGCATACAAAGAGCGACCATTCTGTGGGGCAGTTTCATTTCGATTTTCCTGAAATTCGAATTCAACCTTCATTATGGTGGAATGGTGAAATATTTAAACAGTTTTTAAAATCGGAAAAAAAATGTGACCTCTAGAGAACCTGCAAGCTAAAAATGCCATTTTTCGAACAATCAGGGGCCATAATCCAGGAAGTTAAGTTCGGGTATCTGCGATTATCAAAAGGATCCATGATCTTAGTGTGTAATGCCAATGGTGATATATTCACACATTTTTTTTAAATCAGATAAAAATTGTGACTTCTACAAGCACCACAAGCTAAAAACGTGATTTTTCGTACAATCAAGGGCCATAATTCAGGAAGTTACTATCCGATATGCTGAATATCGAAAGGAACCAAGATCTTTGGGTTATTAACTTACATTTCAAGTTTCATCAAAATCAAAAGACAATTGTGACCTCTAGAGGGTCCACAACATTGATATACCATATTTTTACACTATTTGAGTACGAGGGGCGGCCATTTTGTCTGTCAGTTTTAATCCGATATTTACGAAATTTGAACTCAACTATCCTTAGGGAGTAATGGTGATATATTATAATGTTTTTTTAAATCGGATAAAAATTATGACCTCTATAGGGTCGACAAGCTAAAAACACCATTTTTCGTACAATCAGGGACCATAATTCAACAAGTTACAGTTATATATGCGCGAATGTTGAAGGAAACGAGATCTTTGGGTTATACACTTACATTTCAAGTTTCAACAAAATCAGATAAAAATTGTGACCTCTATAGGGTCCACAACCTTGATATACCATACTTTTACGCTATTTGAGAATGAGGGGCGGCCATTTCGTCTGTCAGTTTTGGGCCGATTTTCATGAAATTCGAACTCAGCTGTCCTTAGGGTGTAACGGTGATATAATAATACGTTTTTTTAAATCGGATAAAAATTATGACCTCTATAGGGTCAACAAGCTAAAAACGCAATTTTTCGTACAATCAGGGGCCATAATTCGGAAAGTTACGGTCCAATATGCGCGAATATCGACAGGAACCGAGATCTTTGGGTTATAAACTTACATTTCAAGTTTCATCAAAATAGGATTAAAATTGTGACCTCTATAGGGTCCACAACCTTGATATACCATATTTTTACGCTATTTGAGATCGAAGGGCGGCCATTTTGTCTGTCAGTTTTGGGCCGATTTTCACGAAACTAAAACTCAGCCGTTCTTAGGATGTAAAGGTGGTATAATAATACGTTTTTTTAAATCGGATAAAAATTATGACCTCTATAGGGTCCACAAGCTAAAAATGCGATTTTTCGTACAATCAGGGGCCATAATTCAGGAAGTTACGTTCCGATATGCACGAATATCGAAAGGAACTGAGATCTTTGGGTTATAAGCTTACATTTCAAGTTTAAACCAAATCGGATAAAAATTGTGACCTCTACAGTGTTCACAAGCTAAAAATGTAATTTTTCGTACAATCAGGGGCCATAATCCATGAAGTTACGGTCCGATACATGCCAGTATAGAAAGGAACCGAGATCTTGGGGTGATAAACCTATATTTCAAGTTTCATTGAAATCGGATAAAAATTGTGACCTGTAGACTGGTCACAAACAATTTTGGACGGGGTTGACGGACGTCTGGACAGGGACGACAACAATATACGTCACATGAAAATGTGGGCGTATAAAAATTGAGTTTGTAGTCCAATCCGGAAGTGCCACTATCTTGAAATGTGAAATATCGCGTAGGCTTTTTTGATATTTTACTTATAGACAAGAGAATTATATTTTCCAAAGGTCCATAAAATGTAGGAATTAGAATTTTTATTTCTGGCAAATGATGGACGCCATTTTGAATTGAAAATGAAAAATAGTGAAAAATCCACATTAATGGGTTTGAAAACATACACAATTGATCGTGGCTTAAAGAATCTGTCTCCTATGACTGAAATTATTACATTTCTGGATAGCCCGGCACAGGCACGAATGTTTGGTATTTCAAAATTTCAAATTTCCACTTTTGATGTTTTTCTTGCCGACAAAGTTGTTTACAGGACAATTTCTTTTTTATGATTCTGTCAAGCTTATATCCAAGAATCTAATCTTTGGATCTTTCTAAATCTTTACAAATCCAAAATCACCAAATGTTAATGACGAAAGAATTAACCTACATAGCTGTAACTTTGGGAATATTTCACCTATTTTACATATTCATATTTCTTTGGGTACTCTGAAACATTTAATTTAAATCTGCTATTTCCGAACTTCAAAAATTACGTCATTGACATATTATTTCGGAAGTAAAAACGAATATGACAACTTCTTTAATATTAGCACAATTTTCATGAAATTTAGAATAAAAGTAGACCTGATTCATTTAACATAAACGATGTCTTTAGAAATTTTCAAAGTTATCTCCCCTTAGAGAAATGAGGGATCAAAGCACGATTTTCATGATATTTGGAATGAAAGTAAATTGATTCATTTTACTGGACAAGGCTATTTACGAGTGAAAAATCCGCATTAACGGCTTGGAAATACTCGGAATAAGCCGCCGTTTCCTGAATTGGTCTCCTATTTTCGAAGGTTGATTGCATGACATCTTTTTATGTTATAATTTTTTAAAACTTACAAACTTGATCTAAATATTCGAATAGCCGAGATCAATCTGATTCCAAAACTATAAGATTCATTACAAGTTATCTCAGTTTATTGTTTGATATTTTCTCGGCATTTTTCCAACCATTTTCTACTCATTTTATGATGCTTCTGGGTTTTAAACGACTAGATCGATTTTTTGCAACAGAAAGTAAATCCGATTCCAGCAACACGGTCTCAGCAATATCTTTTTATTTTTAGATTACTTTTTGGTCAGCGGGAATGGTTCTCGTTATATTTTAGCAGTCTATTAGTTTACTCGACTTCAGTCCGTTTCATTACTTGTTACGTTAAATCTTAGCAAGCTAAAATTTAAAACAGATATTCAGATCATAAAGCCATCGCCGTTAATTATGTTGATAATTCACCATTTAACCTAATTCAAGTGGTCTGGGGATATTAGACTGAACCTCGTAAGTGTTGTAATCTGGTGGGGGAAAAGTAAATCTCCAACGTAAGACCTATTCAATATGTTATATTTTGAACAGTTTCTGACATTTTTGGGGTTTCATGTTTGCGCAATTTTGTCGATAGCATGGTTTTGATTTTGTCTGATATATGGAAACACCTGATGTCCCAGCCAGGTGACTTTATTCTAGCTCTTTGAACTATAGAAATATCTTTCGGATGGGACGAAAAATCAAGGTCCTATGTATACATTAGCGTGCACGTAAAAGAGCCTTTGACAGTTGGACCTGTCTATAAATTGGTGTCCACGAAAAAGATCACTTGGCAGTTGGAATTTGATATAAGAGTAGGCCGTAGTGCCGCTGTCCGGGCAAATTTTTCCCTCATAGCACACTGTATGGCGTATGCCTGTCTTCATTAGCAGAACAGTAGGATGCTAAACCCCATTTCATTTCATTTCATTTCATTTCCCGACACATTTTCCTGCCATTTTTTGAGTTATTTCCTGATATTTTCTCATCTGTCCCATCTTTAAACATCTAGATCCGTATTTTAAACTTCTGGAACAGGGAGTCAATTCGATTACAGCAATCACTATAAGATTGGTATCGTTTAATATGGTTGTTTTAGCGCGAATAACGATGCATACAGTTTAATTTCAAAACATCGTTTGATAATTGATAATAACGCTTGAAAATTACAAAAATCGTTTAATTAGTACTATCGTTTAATTTAATGGTTTTTAATGAATTTCTCCGAGAGCTGTTTAGAAATGGGGGATCCGTTTACTTATCTAATGGGTTTAATTACTAGCCGAGCACTTTAATTTCCCGAGACGCATAAAAAAATTAACACACGATGAATTAATCTACAGGGTTTAAATATTAGACGAAGCGTTTAATTTCCCGCAAGTCGTTTATCCGATCGTTTATTTTGATTTCGATTATTTACGTATGAATTACGAATAGAAAAGGTGAATATAAAAAGAAAATGCACAACCATCGATGCTCGCCTTACCGTGGTCGTAGTATTATTATCCATTATCCATTCAAAATAGTAAATCCGCTATTGACAAATACATCAAAAATCGGTAAATCACGTTCGAGGTAATTAACCATTTGGTGAATATAAAAAAAAGCACACCCATCGATGCTCGCCTTACCGTGCTCGTATTATTATTATCCATTATCCATTCAAAATACTAATTCCGCTATTGACAAATACATCAAAAATTGGTGATATCGTAGACAAATCACACACATCCCAGGTAATCACAAATGAAATATGCTTCAATGAATACTGCCTTGATGTTCCGTAAACACTTGACTGCAGTACAACGATTACACCATGCGTAAATATAATTCTCAATTGCATGAAAATTCTTAAACAAAAACATAAAAAAATCTCAAGTAATTACGCATTGTTTGGATTGCTTCATTTAATGAGAGTTTGGTTGTATTTACGTACGTAATCTGATTTTAAATAAAATGTTAAACACTTAATTAATTGCTATGGATTAATAAAAAAATGATTAACTGAGTGAGATGTATGAAACTTTATATACCGGTAATAATTATGGAAATTCTTGTATATATGATGTAATAAAAACATTATAGTAAATGATAAAAAAATTAGTTCCCGGGAAAAGTATGATAATTCTTTAACAACCAATGGTTTTCTCAAATTAGTATAAAATTAATACAGAAATAAATCATTAAATGGTTATAAAGCTGTGATACCTGACCAAAAGTTGTTACATGTATGTTTTTCTTGATAAAATATTAAAATCAAAATGAAAAAGACCGAGAATAAGCTTACGGTCACATACATGTATAATTGTGTTAACTCGTCCACTCAAATCCGAATTTATATCATTGCACCTCGAATTTCGTATAAGAATCAGCTTAGAATACCATAATGCGAATCGTAACACATTGTGGTCTAAACTGTCATAAAATAAATGATAAATCAATGGAACCTGTTAGAAGTTGGTAATGTTGGTTTATTTAAGGCGCCACGTAGTCTTAACAATTGAATACAACACGTCTCGAAAAATCGGCTACGTGCAAATGTATTCTTTGATCTCATATCACGGGGCAATTCTGTGACCCACCTGCATGAGCCTAAAAACATTACAAGTTCTGCCATGATAATTTCGTTGCACTTCTCGCGAACCGACGAATCGGATATATTTAAGTGTTTGAGATCGCTTTATTTACCACCCACTTCCACCGAGGCGATATCGCAGACAATAACATGTTGTGTATATATGGTGCAATATTTTACATTGTGATTAGTTAAAACAGGGATTAAATAATTATTAGATATTTATATATATGCACAATTAAAAAAGGTATTGAGATTCGTCTTTTAACTACGATTATCATATTAGTCATTAATCACCTCTGAATCTATATCCCCATACACATTAATTACAGAAAGGGTCTGTGTATACACGCCATTGTGAGCGATTCACTTTTTAGTCATCCGATGGTTATTTTGAAAATACACGTACAACACAAAGTCATAGATGTCCGCTGTGACAGTAAAGATTAATTATTTGATTGGTCGAATGCTATTGTTTCATTAATTCCCACCTGTGGCCACCTGTCTGGGTACTATATGAAACCATGTTTTTGAATACACATTCCGTTATTACAGTATGGATTAATGCTTTGATTGCTCAAATGCTATTGTTTTATCACTTCCCACCTGCATTATTTGTGATTGTTTTTAGTGTTTAGTGTGCATACATATAAATACATACAATTTGCTCTTTGTTATTAATTTATCACAGCTAAATATTTGTTTTGTTTGATTTATAAATCTGTTTCGGGAATGTTGATTTTGAGTTAGTACCCAACTTGACAGAAAAATATAACCCTGCTGTCCAATCCCCGTTATGTGGCCTCCCTGACACACATTATTTTTTTAATACCATACATGTACATATATTGTAATAGTGATAAATGTACCTTTGGTTTAATGCAATATGTTTTTTTTTTGTTCTGAGACTATTTATTCAATAAATATTTACATATTATAAAAGTACACTATATGATTGTGGGATCTGAAAGCAAGCCAGGGATTATATAAATTCATCTCCCAAGGAAATTATTTACAATAAAATATAAATACTTTGTATAAGATTGTAATCATAAATCGCAAACTGGTATAAAATTACAAGGTAAAAGTGTTTACTCTCATTTAATTAATCAAAACGTTATATTGGATATAGTATAAATCAGTTAAATTACGGAATGTAGTAAAAACGTAGTGGGGTTAGCGAAATTATTATCTGATGTTCATAGCACTGAAAGGGTATGCGAAACAATGGTTGTGCTAGTTGGAGAAAGAAAATATTCTTGCGATGGGCAGAATCTGGCGTGCGATGGTGTTACATGGTTAGCCCTGTGTGACCTGTCAGCTTGTCTATAGAGACTTACAGATAGCGACTTTTTGGCGCCAGTGAGAAGTCTCACGAGATTATCGTCGTGCAACATTACTTTGCGGGGTTGACTTCTCTGCTTGTGACGTCTACAGGTGGAACTTAATTCATTTGTGACTTAAAGAAGATACATTACCTTGTCTGCGATATCACCTCGGTGGAAGCGGACGTAAAATACAACTAACTAACAACAACAGATACATTACCTGGGATGTGTGCTTGTCTGCGATATCACTTCTGTGGAAGCGAACGTTAAAACAACAGGTAGTAGTGGGATGTGTGTGACTTGTCTACGATATCACCTCAGGTGGAACTGGACGTAAAACTCCAGGAATGAACGAACGAATGGGATTTGATTTACAGCTTTCCAAATGTATAATTACCTCGGACGTGATTTACCGATTTTTGATGTATTCGCACTTCATATGCAAATAATCGTAACATTGGACGTGATTTACCGACTTGTGATGTATTTGTCAATGGTGGAATCATTATTTTTTTAAATGGATAATGGATAATAATACTACGGTATCCTTTTGATACTGTTGGAAGCCATTCCTGTAGCTTTGTCTGAAAATGAGCGACATCTTGTATAGAGATCGACTATTTGGCGCCAGTGAAAAAGTCTCACGAGATTATCACAGTGACACGTGTACATTGCCAGGTCTTCTAGCGACGTGTACAGGTGGAAGGCTATTTTCATTCTTTTGTGATTTAAATTTGTCTGCGATATCACCTCGGTGGAAGCGGACGTAAAATAGAACTAACTAACAACAATTAAAGAAAATACATTACCTGGGATGTGCTTTACCGATTTCCAATGGTATAATAACATTGGACTTGATTTACCGGTTTTTGATGTATTTGTCAATGGTGGAATCATATTTTTTTTAATGGATAATGGATAATAATACTACAACCACGGTAAGGCGAGCATCGATGGTTGTGCATTTTCTTTTTATATTCACCTTTTCTATTCGTAATTCATACGTAAATAATCTAAATCAAAATAATCGATCGGATAAACGACTTGCGGGAAATTAAACGCTTCGTCTCATATTTAAACCCTGTAGATAAATTCATCGGGTGTTAATTTTTTTACGCGTCTCCGGAAATTAAAGTGCTCGGCTAGTAATTAAACCCATTAGATAAGTAAACGGATCCCCCATTTCTAAACAGCTCTCGGAGAAATTCAACGGTGTACCATTAAATTAAACGATAGTACTAGTTAAACGATTTTTGTAATTTTCAAGCGTTATTATCAATTATCAAACGATGTTTTGAAATTAAACTGTATGCATCGTTATTCGCGCTAAAACAACCATATTAAACGATACCAATTTTATAGTGAATACAAGTCTCAGTTATTTCCCTTTATTTTCCAGATTTTTTTGCCCATTTCACTGTTACTCAATATATATACGTATATAACTTCGAGTTTTGATCGATTTTAATAATTCCTTTTCCTTGTTGAGATTATATAACCCATGACATGTGACAGAAACTGACCTTGAATATGAAAGATTTAATATCTGCCTAGCAGATCTAGTTAGGCTTTCAGACTTTCATCTGAAAGCCTATTGAGATTACTAAAATTATTATTATTATTAGGCTTTCAGACTTTTGTCTGAAATACTATTGTTTTTACTAAAATTATTATTAGGCTTTCAGACTTTTGTCTGAAAGACTATTGTTTTTACTAAAATTATTATTATTTGAAAAAAAGTCGAAAAATCGTTATATCTTCTTCTAATGGTATAAGGGAGATAACACATTGGCATCAGACTACCAATTATTAGCTAAATATTGTTAGATATCTTCTGATTTTCCTTTCTTTTAAAAACTGTCCAATGGATCTTTCTGAAACTTCTGGTACAGGAAGTGAAGTTCCCATACAACGTGTTAAATCTATCCCGACAATGATCCGTAAACCGGAAGAAGTCGAAAAAATATTCGATATTTAAAAAAAAAACAGTAAAAATCGGTGCTCTTGCAAAAATCGTGATTTCACCGTCGGGTGTGACCGGATCAAAACACCTAAAGTATCGTTTGGTAGCTCGATGAATGGGCTATTGTATGACAGACTTCCTGTCTGATTCCTGAAAGCCGGTTCAATGCTGCTTGCAGGTCTAGTTATTATTATTATTATTATTTACCGCGGGAGCCTATTTCTCCATGAGTGAAAACAGATATCGATCTGGGGTTCAATTTTCTATTGGGAAACCATGTGGTGGTTACTTGATAAAGTATTTCTGAAACTTCTGCGGACACCGGAAGTGGCCGAAATTTGGACGGTAGCAATAAATCAAAAAGCGGCCGTGGTTTTGCCAATTCTTTACCTATTTTAAAACAATTCACATTTTTGGAAACCCTGAATCTTTTCCGAGACAATGGCTATCTCACATTTTTCAATTTCGAACATTCATCTATGGCTTTTGTCGTTCGAAATTTTTACAAAAAACTTTTTTATTTATTAATATTTTTTAGTCATGTTTTACACAAAATTAAAGAGTCATTTGATTTGGGCAAAAATGTGAAATTTTTTTGTCTCAGTAATTTTCCTTGGCCGCCATTGGCTAATTCATTTTTTCAGTCCTAGATTAATTATTTATTGCTCGATTTGTATAAAACAAAGTTCATATACTTTGTTGTCTCAAATGTCATTTTTATTGTTACCGATAGAGATATCTGTCGGCACCGGAAGTGGCTTAATTTTACCAAAAACTACAATTTTGACAGTTAGGTACCATTTTTTGAAAGCAAATATTATTTTTTTTAAAAACTGATATAACTTAAAGGGTGTGCCCTTTAAAGGCGCACAAAATGTTGGGCTCGTTTTTTTTAATTTCGATTTCATTTTCGTGCAAATTCGATTAAGAGATGAAAACAGGTGTAAAATGGACCTATTTACAACCAATTCAGGCTTTTCAGATTTTAAAATATTTATACGTAACTTTTATAAACTTGTAGCTATAATCCATACGAAGAAAATGTATGTTAAAATTAGTTTGTAATATAAGCAGTTACCTAGAAATAGGCAATTTTGCATACGTCACTGTTTTCGTTATTTTGCCTGTAAAATAGTCAATTATTACTGGATTTTCACAAAAGTGACACCATTTGATTCAAAAAGCAAGTATGCATCGTATCAAATTGATTACAATTTAAAATTGACACCGGAAGTGACACCATTTTGTCAAAAAATGCATTTTTAACTTTTAAAATCAATATTTTTTTCAACCAAGAATTATTTAATATGTATTAATAATATTAACTTTTGGTTTACATTCACATAATAAAATTCATACAGTCATATAGATTTCACAAAATTGTTTCTAACTTGTTCAGTTGCGGAGAAATAGGTGATTTTCAACAGATCACTTTTCAAGGTTTTTGGTCCATAAAAGTGTCAATTATTATTCGATTTTCAAAAATTTTTACTGTGTGATACCTAATGCCATTTACAATTTTATACAAGTAATTTAAGATTTTCATTATCACCGGAAGTAACGTCATTTAGGCAAAAACTGTATTTTTAGCCTTCAAAACGGATATTTTATTCAAATGAGTCTGATTTGTAATGTTTTTAAAATTATGATATTTGATTCCAATCAACAAATAGATTGAACCCATACGATCATACAGATACCAGAAAATAGACGGTTTTCTACAAGTCACTTTTCAAGGTTTTTGGTCTATAAAAGTGGCAATTATTATTCGATTTACATAAAATTTTTACCATGTGATGCCTTATGCCATTTCTGATATCATAAAAATTATTGAACATTTTCATTATCACCGGAAGTGCTGTACACTTACATGTAACATGTATAAAATGAATTGATATTGCTGGATTTGGTTGATTCGGCGTCCATTTTGTTTGATGTGTGCAATGCTTATGTGGAAACCTGTTTAATGGTTTCATTGGTACCGGAAGTGACACATGTTTAGGGTAACGTGGTATTTGCTAAATATCATTAAATATCTTCTGATTTTCCTTTCTTTTAAAAACTGTCCAATGGATCTTTCTGAAACTTCTGGTACAGGAAGTTAAGTTCCCATACAACGTGTTAAATCTATCCTGACAATGATCCGTAAACTGGAAGTAGTCTAAAAAATATTCGATATTAAAAAAAAAACCCGTAAAAATAGGTGCTCTTGCAAAAATTGTGATTTCACCGTTGGGTGTGACCGGATCAAAACATCTAAAGTATCGTTTGGTAGCTCGATGAATGGGCTATTGTATGACAGACTTCCTGTCTGATTCCTGAAAGCCGGTTCAGTGCTGCTTGCAGGTCTAGTTATTATTATTATTTACCGCGGACCCTTATTTCTAAGTCCCTGTAAGAGATACCGGTCTGGGATCTAATTTTCTATCGGGAAACCGTGTGGTGGCTACTCCATAAACTAGTTTTGAAACTTCTGCGCAGACCGGAAGTGGCCGAATTCAGTATGGTGGCAAAAGTTAAAAAAAAAAACAGCTGTTGTTTTGTCAATTCTTTTCCTATTTTCAAACAAATAACATTTTCGGAAACCTTGAGTCTTTTCTGGGATGATAGCAGTTGAAAATTTCTAAATTTCGAAACTTTGCCGTTGACTTCTAGCCACCGAAAAATGAAAAAATGGTGTTTAAGAGACAATTTTGTTATTTTTCAAAATTTTCAAATTTGACCTACATTTTTGGATACCTGATGTCCATCCGATTCCAGCCATGTAAGTTTCATTCAGAGTTATCGCCCTTTATTTATTGAATTTTTTCGAAATTTCTAACCATTTGATAACCCTTATATTTTTTTTGAAAGGATCAATCGATGTTTCTGAAAGTCCTCGAACATAAAGCTATATGTCATACCATTGGATAAAGCAATTTCAACAACAATCCGTGTACCGGAAGTAGTCGAAATAATGTCTGATATTCGAAAAAAACGCAAAAAAAGGGCGTTTCGGGGAAAAACTTGATTTCTCCGTCCAATATCAATGGATTAAATGAATTAAGCTTTCATTGAGTGGCCCGAGGAATGGACTGTCGTATGATGCCCAATTTATACGGATATTATGACCAAGCAGCAAAATATGACAAGCTGAAAAACAAGTATTTTCTGATTTGGAGCGTTTTTGGACGCCTTTATCTCAAAAACTTAACCTACAATTTTTTTTTAACTTTCTCTATCGACAGTCCATTTGATAGTCTTGTGCATGAAACCATCCAATAAGACTTTGAAATGTCTGGAATAGGATAAAAAAGGGACTGAAAATCGAAAAAAGTCGAAAATTTGTAAAATTTTGGAAAATGCTATATTATTTTATTATTTAATCAGATTTTTACGAAAAGGTTACACATTCAGATAGCTGACCTAATTACGATCCTAACGATGTATAATATGTATTGAGGTATTGAAATTTAATTTTCGATATTTTGACATTTTTGAATTTTTGGCACTTTTGAACATAGGATTTCTCAGGGCCATTTTATCTGATCAGATAATGTAATATATCATTACAGAGCACTGTGGCCATCTAATTGCCCAAATTGATTATTAAAAATATCCCGACAATAATCTCCATACCGGACGTATTCAAAAAATGAAGAAAAAGGTTAAAAAAAATTAGAACTCTTGCGAAAAACTTGATTTCTGCATCAGATCTTAGCAAACCAAAAGAACTAAAGTGTCGCTGGATAGCCCCATTAATGGACTATCATATGACATCTGAATGATACGATTTAGATGGCTAGAAAATAAATTATGGTGCGCCGAAAATCTAGTATTTTCCGTTTTGGAGCATTTTGAGAGGCCTTTTTCTCAAACACAACAGCTACGTTTTTTCCTAAACTTTTTTTTCTCGAATTAAAATTGTGACCTCCATAGGGTCCACAACCTTGATATACCATATTTTTACGCTATTTGAGAACGAAGGGCGACCATTTTGTCTGTCAGTTTTGGGCCGATTTTCACGAAATTCGAACTCAGCCGTCCTTAGGGTGTAACGGTGATATAATAATACGGTTTTTTAAATCGGATAAAAATTATGACCTCTATAGGTTCCACAAGCTAAAAAGGCGATTTTTTGTACAAACAGGGGCCATAATTCAGGAAGTTACGGTCTGATATGCGCAAATATCGAAAGGAACCGAGATCTTTGGGTAATAAACTTACATTTCAAGTTTCAACAAAATCGGATAAAAATTGTCACCTCTATAGGGTCCACAACCTTGATATACCATATTTTTACGCTATTTGAGAACGAACGGCGGCCATTTTGTCTGTCAATTTTGGGCCGATTTTCACGAAATTCGAACTCAACCTTCCTTAGGGTGAAACGGTGATATAATAATACGGTTTAAATCGAATAAAAATTTTGACCTCTATAGGGTCCACAAGCTAAAAACGCGATTTTTCGTACAATCAGGGGCCATAATTCAGGAAGTTACAGTCCGATATGCACGAATATTGAAAGGAACCAAGATCTTTAGGTTATAAACTTACATTTCAAGTTTCAAATAAATCGGATAAAAATTGTGACCTCTATAGGGTCCACAAGCTAAAAACGTGATTTTTCGTAAAATCAGGGGCCATAATCCATGAAGTTTCGATCCGATACATGCCAATATCGAAAGCAGCCGAGATCTTTTGGGGATAAACCTATATTTCAAATTTCGTCAAAATCGGATAAGAATTGTGACCTGTAGAGAGTCCACAAACAATTGTGGACGAACGGACGGACAGGGGCGACGGCATAATACGTCCACATGAAAATGTGGGCGTATAAAAAAAACGTAAAAAGTAAAAAAATCGTATCTTGCGAAAAAAGTGATTAGTACGCCAGATTTCACTGAATCAAAACAACTAAAGTGTCATTGGATAGTTCGAACAATGGACGATCTTGTGACATCTAAATGGTAAAAATTCGCGGGGTAGGCAATATATAATGGAACGCTGAAAATCTATTATTTTCCTTTTTGGAGCCTATTCAGAAGCTTTTATTTCGAAAACTTCTCTTATTTCCTTTCTTAAACTTCTGTTACTTAGAGTTCTAACGGTGGTCTAGGGTGTGAATCCAAATTTAAAAGCCTCAATATAGTGTAAATGGTCTAAAAGGGCCACAATCTTTGAAAAAAGTCGAAAAATCGTTATATCTGTAAATCTGCTTCTAATGGTATAAGGGAGGTAAAACTGTCCAATGGATCTTTCTGAAACTTCTGGTACAGGAAATTGAGTTCCCATACCACTTGTTAAATCTATCCCGATAATGAACCGTAAACAGGAAGTAGTCAAAAAAATATTTGATAATTAAAAAAAAAAAAGACAGTAAAAAAATCGGTGTTTTGCAACAATCGGGATTTCACCGTCAGGTGTGACCGGATCAAAGCATCTAAAGTATCGTTTGGTAGCTCGATAAATGGGCTATTGTATGACACACTTCCTGTCTGATTCCTGAAAGCCGGTTCAGTGCTGCTTGCAGGTCTAGTTATTATTATTATTACTTATTTATCATGAATATAATGATATAAGCAGGAATTTATCTGTTATAATCTTTAAAAAAAAAAAGGCTGAAGATAAAATACAAGTAATAATAATTAAAACTGTTATAAAACAATAAAAAGAAAAAAAAAATAACTAAGAAAGCAGATATTATCCAAACTTCCACATAGAAAGTAGGAAGTAAATGTTAGACTAACAAGCCAAGCCACCACCATTATTTGATAATAAGCCAGTAAATAAATAATGTGTTAGTACCTTACACTCTATACTTAGTTATAGTAAGCATTAGAGAAAAGCACTTGGATTAGCCCTGGGGTCTTTCTGGTTTCTATACCGAACAGTAATCCATACACCTATAATCTGAAATTATGGCACATCAATTCAACAAAGTGGCATAGAAAACAAGATGACTAGTCGTCAACATCCCGCGCCCTTGCACTTGTTTGGAAGAAATAAGGAAAAATAACTTATTTATGCTATTGGTAATCAATATAAAAATGTATCAGATTTCGCAAACAGTGTCACTGATCCTAATATTGTGGCCCTGTTTAGTAGATATTGCTCTCTATTTCTGAAAACAAATGACTGATTGATATTTACTAGAAGATTTGAGATAATTTATGACATTAAGCTCTGGTTTTAAAAATTAGACATGACTACATAGAAAATAGAGATATTTTGCAAGTGGAGGGAACTGGAGCTTTAGACAAATCTCATATTCCGACACATGGAATATCAATTCACAGAATTCCATACTCTGATCACAGTAGCTCGGCAAGGCAGGGTCGCTACTCTCTGTAAGGTTTGCACAACAACCTTTGCCTACCTCAATTAGCTGCTGTATGTTAACCAATAAACTTATACATCAGAAAATAAAATACTATAATAGGTTAATGTTTGTACAAAGTTTCAAAAATTATTTTAAAGGTATCTTTAACAGTCAAATGAGTTTCCATGGAAACACATAAAATGATCAAATCTGAGAAATTCAAAATAAGTGCCATGAAGATATCTTGAACAATTTATGAGATATGCTCCAGAAACAAAATTGTACACCAAAAACTAAGTAAAATTTGTTTCCATGGAAACACACAAAATATCAATCCCAGAAATTCCTAAATAGCAAAAGGCACAACTACTGTAACGGGTTGATGTGTGTGCAAAGTTTCAGAAAGATATCTTGAGCGGTTTATGAGATATGCTGCGGAAACAAAATTGTACACAAAAAACTAAGTCAAATTTGTTTCCATGGAAACACAAAAAATATAAATCCCAGAAATTCCTAAATAGCAAAAGGCACAACTAATGTAATAGGTTGATGTGTGTGCAAGGTTTCAGAAAGATATCTTGAACTGTTTATGAGATATGTTTCGGAAACAAAATTGTACACCAAAAACTAAGTCATTTTTGTTTCCATGGAAACACACAAAATATCAATCCCAGAAATTCCTAAATAGCAAAAGGCCCAACTACTGTAACGGGTTGATGTGTGTGCAAAGTTTCAGAAAGATATCTTGAACGGTTTATAAGATATGCTCCGGAAACAAAATTGTACACCAAAAACTAAGTCAAATTTGTTTCCATGGAAACACAAAAAATATAAATCCCAGAAATTCCTAAATAGCAAAAGGCACAACTACTGTAATAGGTTGATGTGTGTGCAAAGTTTCGGAAAGATATCTTGAATGGTTTATGAGATATGTTTCGGAAACAAAATTGTACACCAAAAACTAAGTCATTTTTGTTTCCATAGAAACACACAAAATATCAATCCCAGAAATTCCTAAATGGCAAAAGGCACAACTACTGTAATAGGTTGATGTGTGTGCAAAGTTTCAGAAAGATATCTTGACTGGTTTATGAGATATGCTCTGGAAACAAAATTATACACCAAAAACTAAGTCAAATTTGTTTCCATGGAAACACAAAAAATATAAATCCCAGAAATTCCTAAATAGAAAAAGGCACAACTACTGTAATAGGTTGATGTTATGTGCAAAGTTTCAGAAAGATATCTTGAACGGTTTATGAGATATGCTTCGGAAACAAAATTGTACACCAAAAACTAAGTCATTTTTGTTTCCATGGAAACACAAAAAAATATAAATCCCAGAAATTCCTAAATAGCAAAAGGCACAACTACTGTAATAGGTTGATATGTGTGCAAAGTTTCAGAAAGATATCTTGAACGGTTTATGAGATATGCTCCGGAAACGAAATCGGATGGACCCCATTTCAATATCCCTCCCTAACTTCGTTCGGCGCGGGATAATAAGGGAATTTATACTGTTTTCAGACTAAACAAAATATACTATTTCATCACCTAAAGATATGGACTAATACGTTTTTGTATTGATGTTAATAAAACAAATTCTAAAACGATTGTCTTTCAAAGAATAAATTTGGCCTTTATTCAGAAACCAAATTACTGAAACTGTAGTTTGTTGGTTGGGATTAAATGCTGAAAATGACCCCTGACATTAACTCTTTCGGAAAAAACATTATCATGTCACTACATTGCATAATTGAATCATCTATACTATTCAAAAAAAGTAGGGGATATTTGATTTTTAAGTGTTATTAAAGTCACCTAATGAAACTGACGAATAAACAAATGACAAAATGAAATGAAGTTCACATTCATCGATTTATTCCAAATGATCGTTAGACTAAGTAAGGCACAGACTGACCATTATAAGGGTAAAATGATACCCGGGGTCAAACAGCAAAGTTACCACAGCATCACAACCAAGTCAGTAACGGGTAAATCCTCCTCTGTTTGCCAAACAAGCATTGATCCGACGTGGCATACTCCTAATGAGACGTCTAAGGTCATTTTGGTCCAGATTGTCCCATTCCTGTTGCAACGTAGCAGCAAGTTCTTGGACATTGGCAGGACGTTGTTGACGTTGACGTAACCTCTGTCCAAGCATGTCCCAGACATGCTCGATGGGGGAGAGGTCGGGACTCAGTGCTGGCCAAGGTAATGTGGTGATGTTCTGTTGTTGGAGGTAACCTGTAACGATCCTGGCCCTGTGACATCTTGCGTTGTCATCCTGGAAGATGAAACGGCAGCCATGACGTCGTGCGAACGGCACAACATGGACTGCCAAGATGTTGTCCCGGTAGTACTGGCCTGTAACACGCCCTGCAACAACATGTAAAACCGTTCTTCCAGCAACAGTGATGCCTCCCCACACCATAACAGAACCACCCCCAAATCGATCATGTCTGATGACGTTAACGTCTTGGAAGCGCTCGTTTCGACGACGCCACACCCTCCTATGCCTGTCCAAAAAATCAACAGTGAACCTTGACTCATCTGAAAACATCACATTGCTCCAGCGTCGATTATCCCAGTGTTGACGATCCCTACACCAACGACGTCTTGCCTGAATGTGATGATCTCTCAAACAAGGGATCACGCGAGGACGTCGGGCGCGAAGGTGACCCCTATGCAGTCGATTCCGAATCGTCTGGCCACTCCCTCTCACACCAGTGTCTGTTTGAAGACGAGCGCTGATCTGATTTGCTGTGATGACACGATTTCTCAAGGCCAAGGTACGGATAAATCGATCCTGGGCTTGAGTTGTCGCCCTTGGTCGACCTGAGCGTGGTCTGTCCTGTACAGATTGTGTATCACGGTATCTGGACCATAGCCTGCTTATGACAGACTGAGAAACATTCATCGTCCGCGCCACAACCGCCTGTGTTGTGCCGATCTGTAGCATGCCAAGGGCACGTAACCTTTCATTTTGGGTAAGCCGACGCATATCAAAATTTGTTTTCTGGTCACTAAAACAATTAAACTGATGTTTCCACCCTGGAATTCAATGCCACAATGACTGTAACATTCAAAGTCAGAGTCGTGCAAATCTTGGGTTGGACCCCCATGATGATCCCAAGCATCACCTGCATTCCATGCGGTAGCTATTGGTGCGTGTGGGCGTCACATGTAACTGGAAATGTTTCTTCTGTTAGGTTCTATAGTGACTTTTTTCGTAGTCATTTGCATATTTTAGTATTATGCCCCCAAAATCAAATATCCCCTACTTTTTTTGAATAGTATATTAAAATGATTAAACTGAAATTATTAATTCTTTTGCCATAGAAATCTTTTAGCACATACATTTTTCATGAAAATCTAAAGGGAAATATATAGGTAGGCCTATAATATAATCTTACCTCTGTAAAACTAAAGAATAACCCTATACCGCCAGTTACAGAGAACGCTGCATATATTTTATCTTGTAATTTATGATAACATGCTTGACATTCCAATGGACATGTCAGATTTGTAGTATTTTCTGGCTGACCAGAACAACAGGAGCGACTTGGATTCAGTTTACAGCAAGACAACTAAAATAATAAAGTAGAAATTTGATCAAAGACTAAATTTGGTTCTGTTACAGTAGGCAGGATACGCCCACATTTTCGAGAGATGGATAGAGAACAAGCTAAAAAGAAAGTGATTTTTCCTACAATCAAGGGCCATAATTCAGGAAATTACAATTCGATATGCGCAAATATCGAAAGGATCCAAGATATTTGTGTTATAAACTTACATTTCAAGTTTCAACAAAATCGGATAAAAATTGTGACCTCTATAGGGTCCACAACCTTGACATACCATATTTGAGAACACACTGCAGCCATTTTGTCTGTCAATTTTGGGCCGATTTACACGAAATTCGAACTCAGGGATCCTTAGGGTGTAACGGTGATATAATAATACGGCTTTTTAAATCGGATAAAAATTATGACCTCTATAGGGTCCACAAGCTAAAAACGCGATTTTTGGTACAATCAGGGGCCATAATTCAGGAAGTTACAGTCCGATATGCGCGAATATCTCAAGGAACCGAGATCTTTGTGTTATAAACTTACATTTCAAGTTTCAACAAAATCGGATAAAAATTGTGACCTCTATAGGGTCCACAAGCTAAAAACGTGATTTTTCGTACAAACAGGGGCCATAATCCATGAAGTTTCGATCCGATTCATGCCAATATCGAAAGCAGCCAAGATCTTTTGGCGATAAACCTATATTTCAAGTTTCGTCAAAATCGGATAAGAATTGTGACCTGTAGAGTGTCCACAAACAAATTGTGGACGGACGGACATCCGGGCGGACAGGGGCGACGACAATATACGTCCACATGAAAATGTGGGCGTATAAAAAACATATCAGTTTTATATCAATCCATTTAAGAGTTAAGTTTTCATTCTTATAAATTTACCTCTTTACAGGGAGGATGACCTTTATTATCCGATGCTGGCAACTTATTATCAAGAAAGCCACAACAATCAAAATTTTTCTGCACATTGTCTCTCGTTTCATTTGATGCTTTCATCCAACCTCTCGTCACTAAATCATCCTTCTGTTGCGTGTTGACAGCTAGACAGGCACAGGCCAGTGAAAATTGCAAAAGGAATAGCAGGAACAGAATAATCATATACTTGAAATTGTTAAGAAATTTAACAAGCCAACAGTGATGTTGGTGTCCCCAGCCGAAATCTCGAAATAAATAGATGTCACATATAAATTAATTACACATTTATCTTTTTCAAAAGTATCGAGCAATTAAACTGATTATCAACTATACCGGTACACTAAGTTTTATCACTCACCATCAGTTAAAATCAAAGTTATCTTGTCCCAAAGCATCGACCAAAGAAAATGCTTAGCTCTGCTTAGCTTTAGCAGGAAATATTAATCATTGAACTCAGTCAAGACATTTACCTAATGAACATCTACATGTACATCAAGTTTAAAGTAGCTAAGTTCATAACTCAATATCATCCAAAATCCTTCGACATTGAAAACACGAATGTTTACAATTTAAATCAGTATTGGTGTTGTGGTCTTACCTGGAAAAAATGGGCTTCTGATATCCAATATTTAAGACAAAATAAACATTTTACCATTGGTACACGAATCGTGTACCATAATGCGTTTCAGCGCCATTTGTAACAAGGTGCTCAAAGAATTAGGCTAGACGTACATATTCCACAAGTCATGTCAAACAGTGATGCCATGTTCTTATTTGGAGAGCATGCGCAATATATACTATCAGTGTTGACGGGAATAACCAGACGCTAGAAACTGTCTTTCGGTTGAGACTTCTGGCGTATTCCGCCGAACATAACTGATGACAATTCACAGTAAAACGGAAATGATTGAATGTAAAACAGTTTATATAAATTCATATTACATTATTATATGTGTTGTGACCCATTTGTGCCAATTTCTATTCCCAAAATATTAGCGATTTAGCTCCTTTAAACATTCTACCTGAATTAAAAGCAGAGTTGTTTACGTTCCAAAGTTTTGACCAATCAAATTGATTATCACTCCTTAGCCTAAGCAGAAAATTCTCGGAGTCTCAACCACTCAAATTAATCTCTGCTTAGCCTTAGTGGAAAATAAGCATGATCAGACTGTCAAGGTATTCACCTAGACGGCTACACCAAGTTTGAATATTCTTCGAACTCAATCGAGGCATTCACATAATGAACGCCTACACCAAGTTGGAACATTTTACCTCAATTAGAAAAGTTTTTGTGTTCTAAAGTCTCAACCAATCAAACTGTCAATCGCTCTGCTCACCCTTATCGAGCTTAGTCACGGTATTGATGTAATGAAACTATACACAAAGTTTCATCACTCTCACTTAATTAGAACCAAAGTTATCGCATCCCAAAGCATCAACCAATCGAATTGCTTATCTCTGCTTAGCCTAAGCTGAAAATGCTTATCTTCGAACTCCATCAAAGGCATAAACACCTACACCAAGTGTGAACATTCTAGCTCAATTAGAAGCAGAGTTATTGTGTCCCAAAAAGAGTGACAGACAGACAAACGGACAGAATCATTTTAATAGTAGCCTGCTTTCTTTTAAAGGTGTGGATACATGTATGACAAACAGATGAAACTATCAATGATTTGAAAATTGGTAAAACCAAATTACATTCAATACAAAAAAGTTGTAACTGGAAAGTACTTGCTTTATTTTTACTCGAAGGTCGTGTCAGGGGTCGTAAGAGCGGCTTTTGACCATATGACGTCAGACATTGATTAATCAATCAGCGTTGATGTTTCTAGTGGTTTACCCACAGTTTCATGCATGGCACACCAAGAAGTCACCGTAACAGACCGTTTCATTTGCTTATCCCCCACTTCAACCAAAATGCCGGTAATAAAACAACTCTTCCAGATCCTAGTCTAGTAAAGACAAGTAAAACGAAATTTTGAACAATAAAAAACGAAACGAAATAGGAACTGTGTTTTAATTAGATTGGACAAATTAAAGAAAAATTGGCATGAAATTATCAAGGATACAAAAAACAGGAGAACTTGATGGTGCCTAATAGATCCAACTAGACCTATTAAAGCAATAAAGAATAAAATAACACCACATGTTATAACACTGCCAACTAATGTCAGACTTGTAACCAATGATGCCACACGACCATAGGCTGCAACACCAATCAAAATAATGGCTACAATCTGAAAAAGAGAACAGAAATACTTTAATTTGATACTTGATCTAAAATATTATTATTAATACTCAGCATGTATGAAGTACGTTTCTTTGCCAAATTCAAAGATAGTCAACCAGACTAGCCCTCAGAGTGTTCAAACAAGTCTTCAAAGTGATCAAACCCAATAGTCTTCTTTTTCTCATGAAAATACACACTTTGTATGTGAAGTTCTAACAAGAAAATAAAGAATATTATAGCAATCGATTAGATCCTTTACTATTTGGTTTTAATGCTGTAATAGTAGCTGCATCTGATGGGTCATCACAAAGCCAAGTTTCACAAAAACTACAAACATCTATCGTCAGAATTATCAAAAATATAATCTTGTACTACAGTTGTTTTATCATGGACCGTGTATATACAGTCCATGGTTTTATGTACATTTAAACATTCTCTTCAATAGGTGATTAGGCTTATAAAAGTAAAATATGAAATATCAAAAGTATAATTCTTGAGATGTTTAAGGATTGATTTTATCTACTTTTGTGTTCCACCTGCTGCCATCTTTCAAACTGTACAAACTGCAGCCTTTTACTAATAACTAATACTCTAACATCTGTCGCACATGAAATCAATACTTTTTAACTTTCTGTTGGAGTCATTGCTTTTTGACAAGAAATTGTTACCTTTTAAAGGGACAATAACACTCTTGCTGGCTTGGAAGCTCCAGAAAATAAATAATATTTCTATCTAAGTATTAGATGCTTAAGTGTCCTACCTGTTGTGTAAATTATCCATTACATCCTATTTTACTGTCCAGAGGGTTCGAAAATATTTTTAAATCGAAGTTTCATTTGAAAAGGTTTACGTTAGACGTTTCAAACCATTATGTTGAATTTTTCAAAAATTTTAAATAAGGTATGTTAAGATGAAATTTCTATCATTAATTAATTGAAATATTCTAAAATAGTACAATTTGTTGACCAGAATAAAGATTGGGACATATTATTCAGTTACAACAAGAGTGGTATTGAGCCTTTAAAATAATTCAGTAAGAGTGAAATAAACTCAACCATACCCTTCCTGGATGTTCTGGTGAAGAGAGAAGATGGAACCATTAAAATGAGTGTCTACAGGAAACCTACACAGACGGACCAGTACCTAAATTTTCATTCTAACCACCCCCTTGAAACAAACCTGCGACTGCCAGGCAGGATACGCCCACATTTTGCAAGAAATGGATAGAGAACAAGCTAAAAACAAACAGGATTTTTTGTACAATATGGGGCAATAATCCAAAAGTTATGGTCTGAAATGCGCAAATATCAAAAGGGCCTTAGATCTTTAGGATATAAAGATATCTTTTAAGTTTCATCAGAATATGATAAAAATTGAGACCTCTAGAGGGTCCACAACCTTTGTATTGCATACTTTTACACAATTTGCCATTTTGTCTGGCAGTTTCATTTCGATTTTCCCGAAATTCGAATTCAACCTTCATTATGGTAGAATGGTGAAATATTTAAACGGTTTATAAAATCGGAAAAAAAATCGAACTCAGCGGTCCTTCGGGTATAACGGTGATTTACCAAAACGTTTTTTTTAAATCGGTTAAAAATTATGATCTCTATAGGGTCCACAAGCTAAAAACGCGTTTTCGTACAATCAGGGGCCATAATTCAGGACGTTACGGTCCGGTGTGCACGAATATCGAAAGGAACCGTGATCTTTGAGTTATAAACTTACTTTTCAAGTTTCAACAAATGGGAGACAAATTGAGACCTCTATAGGGTCCACAACCTTGATATACCATATTTTTACACTATTTGAGAACGAAGGGCGGCCATTTCGTCTGTCCTTAGGGTGTAGTGGTGATATAATAATACGTTTTTTTAAATCGGATAAAAACAAGCTAAAAACATGATTTTTCGTACAATCAGGGGCCATAATTCAGGAAGTTATGATCCGATATGCGCGAATATGGAAAGAAATCAAGATCTTTGGATTATAAACATGCATTTCAAGTTTCATAATACACTAAAATCTGATTAAGAGCAACAACTCATGAAGTAATTATCAGAAAACCATTGGAATTTGTTTGGTTTTTATAAAGTTCTGCCCTATGCTAACGTTTTGTATACAAAACTTTTAATATCATGGATTTAGGTGTTCAAGCCATAAAAATTCATTGAAAATCAAAATGATAACTTTAGCCTTTAGAGCGTCACAAAGTGATCAAGGGCCATAACATCGGCAGTAATTATTTGGGAATCGCTGATAATCAATAGGCTTCTTCGTCTCATGACCTTAAATACTGCGTATAAATTTAAAGTCAATCGAATATTTACTATCAATAGGCTTCTTCGTCTCAAGACCTCAAACACTGTGTATAAATTTAAAGTCAATCGGATATTAACTTTAGCCTCTAGAGCATCCACAAGATTTTTTGAAGTGATCAAGGGCCATAACTCTGGCAGTAATTATCGGAAATCGTTGAAAATCAATAGGTTTCCTCGTCTCATGACCTTAAACACTGTGTATAAATTTAAGGTCAATCGGATATTAACTTTGGTAGGGGTGATGATTTTCCGTTTCAGAAAATAGCAAATTCCGTTTTAAGTATTTTTAATTCCGTTATTTTCCGTTTCAGAGCTGACTATATCCCATTTTTTCGAGATAAAATGTTATTTTATGAATAAATGAATAAAACATCTTAAAATGCCTTTTATTACAAAACGGATCATTTTACCAATGATAACAAATCTTGAATTGTGAGTGACTTGTAATGTTCAATGACTAGTTATTCTCTAAACCTGTTTACCGAATTAAATAACAGAAAATTACATCTTGTGAGCTCGTTTCATCTTTTTAGCAGACGAAGCCATTTTTCTCAGCTGCTAGTTGTAGTCGCGATTTATCCAGACATCTTCGTAGTTACTACCATTTCTTCGAGAATAAGGGCTGGATTCACAAGGCTACGGCATATTTGTGATGTCACGTGGTTAATGCGGATACACACGAGTCACGAGCCCGGCAGTAAAATAAGAAGTAAATGAAACGATTTTTACTTTTATGAAGTGGCAGAAGTTTTTTTTAAGACATATATATACATTACAATGTTTAATTCAAGTTCAACTACAGAGTAATTGTATACAGGGATACATGAAAGACGGGTTTTCGTTTCGAGTAAAATTATGATTCCTAAATGATGAAATGAAAGTAGCTAAATACTAAAATAGACAGTAACAAAACCACGCGATATCATTCAATATTTCTGATTTTTATGAATAAAAAGATGAAATACATCGATAACTGCAAAATTGTTTTGAGTTTGTGTTTAGTATCAGCAAATATCGGCTTTTCCGTCTTTTTCCGTGTGAGATTTCAAATTCCGTTTTGGAGTGGACAATTCCGCGATTTCCGCGTTTTTTCTGCGATCACGGAATCATCACCCCTACTTTGGCCTGTAGAGCGTCCACAAGATTTTTTGAAGTGATCAAGGGCCATAACTCTGGCAGTAATTATCGGAAATCGCTGAAAATCAATAGGCTTCTTCGTCTCATGACCTTAAACACTGTGTATAAATTTAAGGTCAATCGGATATTAACTTTGGCCTTTCGAGCGTCCACAAGATTTTTCAAAGTGATCAAGGGCCATAACTCTGACAGTAATTATCGGAAATCGCTGAAAATCAATAGGCTTCTTCGTCTCAAGACCTTAAACACTGTGTATAAATTTAAAGTCAATCAGATATTCACTTTAATCTCTAGAGCGTCCACAAGCAATTGTGGACGCCGGACCGACGGACTAACGGGGGCGACGACAATATATGACCAGATTTAAATGTGGGCGGATAAAAATCGGATCAAAATTGTGACCTCTAGAGTGTCCATAAGCTTAAAACGCGATTTTTCGTACAATTAGGGGCCATAATCTATGAAGTTATGGTCCGATACATGCCAATAAAGCTATATTTAAAGTTTCGTTGAAATCGGATAAAAATAGTGACCTATAGAGTGTCCACTAACAAATTGTGGACGGATGTCCGGACGGACAAACAGGGGCGACGACAATATACGTCCACATGAAAATGTGGGCTTTTAAAAATGGGAGATTGGTCAAGATTTGTATTGTTTTCAACATTTATTAACTGATAATCTAAATAATACATTATCAGTTAACAAACAAATAAGTTCCCAAAAGAAGATCAATTTTCAAACCTTTATAGAAAAGGTGGGGAATTGTCGCGTGATTAGTCCAACACTGTCAAAGACATTTACAGGGGCGGATCTAGGAATTTTGAAATGGGGGGGGGGGGGGGGGGCGCCTCAAGATGAGGGCACTGACCGCGGAGACGGGGCACGCCGCTGAGAGGGGATTTTTGTTTTGGGGGGGGGGGGGCATGAGTGTATACGCCGCCGATTCCACAAGATGTCTGTCTATAGTCACTCTATAGGATTAGGGCACCATCAGCTAAATAACAATAATTCGTTTGAAAGTGGAAGCATTAATTAGACCAGTCTGGTGTGTTTGAATCGATGGTTTGAGTCATTTGGGATCCCTGCAACGGGTTGGGTCTGAGAAAAGGCACTGTCAGCAGTAAAAAATGGCACTGACGAAAATTATTATCGGATGATAGGTGTCAATGAAATTAAGGATTTATATTGTAATGAACAGTTAACAACCCATCCATAGTTTTGATTATACTTTATTTATTAATCATACAATAAAGAGTTAAGTTCTCAATGGGTGGTGTGTATTTAAAATCCACAGGAAACGTGATCCAATTATTCATTTATTAAAAATCGTGTTCGTGTTTGATTCCTGAGATAAAATAGCACCCTGCCTTTCCAGACCAACAAATTAAGACATGTATCTACTCCAAGTATCACAACATTCGAAGCATTTAAATGGGTAACACTTTCATATCCGTGACAAATCAAAACCATTTCGTTGAAAACTAAGCAAAACTGCCCTGGATTGCTAAAAGTATTAGTCAACAGAATAGATATTGATAGACTTTGTGAAACCCAAATGCCAAAAATTTAGAATGACAGGCAGCATGTTCATCCAGCCTGACATGGCGTCAGGCACACATTTGAAAGTTATTTCCAGGCTTAGAGATACAGTGTATTATAATATAATATACATATTATATATGTATATATAGAATTATGTTTGAAAATGTAAGCACAGATTCAACTTGGTAATAGCTCGACTTTCATGAGTTAACAGGTTTAAACACTGTGGGCCGTCAGGCCGAGGCGTTAAACCTGTAAACGAATGAAGCGTGCTATAAATGACTTGTAACATTGAAACCTGTCAATAATCAAAAGAGGGATGGAAGACATGTGTCTCGTCAACCAATCATAGCAATGCACGTGCATGCACACATTGTCGCTTGTAATATTAAAAGATCAACTGTCTCCGCGTCATTATAATTTTGACTGGTCGTGTATCTCGTCTATCCTCAAGGAAATATGTCGCTACAAACACAAACTTTATTCAGCGACGATGAAGATAACTTGGTGTTATCCCAAAGTTTAGATGAAATTAAAGATGAATTATCTTTAGCTGAAACAGCTCAATGGCTTGAAGAAACTGTTGATAGTAAGGTAGACTACGGTAAATTTGATTTACAGTCAACTTGCTCTCTTGACATAAAGCATTCAATCTTAAAGGTCGATTTAGGTTGTCGGGACGATTCAAGCTGTTTTCTTATACCCGTCTCGAGTGAGGAAATTGATCTATTGATTTATTCACAGACCAATATGTAGCGATATCATCGTTGCGATATTGTTTTAAATTTATAGACAAGGAATAGAGAAATAAGATGGTTTAAACAACATTTTTATCTTTACAAATTATTCTCTATTGTCAGTATAGTAGCTATGGTATGAGTTTATCTAAAACACAAATTAATTGTTTATGAAATAGTGTGAAAATAACAGGATACTATAGAGGTTCTAAGTTCAAGGATAGATTGTGTCGAAATTGTTTGACCAATCTCTATACTTATTTACATGATATTTGACCAATTAGATAATTGAAAGTCCAAAACCTAAAGCTACAAAACGATCACATTGGTGGGCGATTGCCAGACAGCAGCTTGATTTCAGAAGGGGAAAGATGTAGGAATTTCTATCAGCAGACTCGCCCATATCGAGTCTGTCTGGCTAGGGTTTAAGAATGACTAAATAGTCTGTTCATTTGATGGTCCTCAAGTTAGATAGAAGGTTGGGCAGTCTGTAAATCCGACAAACTGATCGTCCCTCAGTACGACAGACTGATAATAAATGTTCACTTCTGCCAACAGCCCTAAAATCCTTAATTCATTTATTCCAATTGTCCTCATTTAACACTACAGTACAATCAATTATTCTGATATCCTGTTAAATCACATGTTTGATATACTAGTTAAATTTGGTGTGAGGTCATCTCTAGTCACGCAAACCAAAACTATTCCTGAAAATTTCAAGTATCTACTACGACCATCGGAACTGGGAGATGAATAGCCAACATATAACCATATTAGCCGGGGTGCCAGTTAACACATCCACACGCAAACTCGTCCACAGTTACATGTAGGTCGTCCACAACTAAAATTTGACCCGTACACATGTTAATTGTATGAAATAAATAAGTTTTACTCATCGGTTGTTTACAAATTATAATTGTTTTATTTACCCAATACTCAACTAGCTTGGTTGACCGATCCCGGCCAAGATTAACTGACGTTTTTGGAATAAAGTAGCCTCATACTTTTTGTTGATTTTAGACATAATAAATACAAATCGAAGATTAGATATGCAGCTCCCTCCAATAATGTTTAGACAAAATTTAATTATCTTGATATAAAATCTAAACATATAACTCTTCAAAACCAGCGATTGCCAGGCAGGATATGCCCACATTTTCGAGAGATAGATAGAGAACAAGCTAAAAAGAAAGTGATTTTTCCTACAATCAAGGGCCATAATTCAGGAAATTACAATTCGATATGCACAAATATCGGAAGGAACCCAGATCTTTGTGTTATAAACTTACATTTCAAGTTTCAAAAAAATCGGATAAAAATTGTGACCTCTATAGGGTCAACAAGCTAAAAACATGATTTTTCATACAAACAGGGGCCATAATCCATGAAGTTTCGATCCGAAACATGCCAATACGCTATTTGAGAACGAACGGCGGCCATTTTGTCAGTCAATTTGGAGCTGATTTTCGCGAAATTCGAACTCAGCCGTCCTTGATATACCATATTTTTACGCTATTTGAGAACGAAGGGCAGCCATTTTGTCTGTCAGTTTTGGGTCAATTTTCACGAAATTTGAACTCAGCCGTCCTTAGGGTGTAAGGGTGATATAATAATAATACGTTTTTTTAAATCGGATAAAAATTATGACCTCTATAGAGTCCACAAGCTAAAAACGCTATTTTTCGTACAACCAGGGGCCATAATTCAAGAAGTTACGGTCCGATATGCGCGAATATTGAAAGGAACCGAGATCTTTGGGTTATAACCTTACATTTCAAGTTTCAACAAAATCGGATAAAAATTGTGACCTCTATAGGGTCAACAAGCTAAAAACATGATTTTTCATACAAACAGGGGCCATAATCCATGAAGTTTCGATCCGAAACATGCCAATATCGAAAGCAGCTGAGATCTTTTGGGGATAAACCTATATTTCAAGTTTCATCAAAATCGGATAAGAATTGTGACCTGTAGAGAGTCCACAAACAATTGTGGACCGACGGACGGACGTCCAGACATACGGACAGGGGTGACGACAATATACGTCCACACGAAAATGTGGGCGTATAAAAATAGTAATTCAGAATCGTAGATTGAAGCGGACAATATTTCAGCCGCTGGCTGTCAGATTTCATGACCTGAAACCCCTAATATGAGTAATAAAACAGATAGGCCCTAGGCTATATTGTGAAATTGTAAAATTTTTAATAAGAAGTACAAATTAAAATAACAATGATACAGAGAAATCCAAATCATATAAAGGCCAATATTCAATGTACTAAAACAACGGCAAACAAATCACGGACGATAGAACTATCAATATCAATTTCAAGCCAATCAACTTAGATCCGTTTATCGTGTAACTACTGATCACTAAAACAATAGCGAATCACGATAACAAGTACGTTTATTCATGACAAAACTCTAATCAAATACGTAATACTTTTTCCTGAACTGATCAGTGATCAGGAACCATCTCACACCGGAAGAAGATATAGTTTGGTTGTTAACGCTAACAATAGTTTCCGACATGCGCAAGTGCCCAGGAGCAAACACACACCTGGAATCAATTCAAACTGTCACACCGGGGCATCAGCCATTATGGGGCTACAAAGAGTGTTAAAATGGACACAAAAATTATTTTTGAATTGAAATATATACAAAAGTCTTTACTGTCCCATGAATGTTTTTGTATTTTAGAGACTTTATGTAGGTATACCCAAGGCTTTTGGGGAAAATTACCATTGAAAAAGCTCGAAAATTCATTTTCGCGTACTTTTGAGCCACTACACTTAGCTAAGCCAAAGGTATCCGATTTTTACGAAATTCGAATTCAATCATCCTTAGGGTGTAACGGTGATATATTCAAACAGTTTTTGAAATTGGATAAAAATTATAACCTCTATAGGGTACACAAGCTAAAAACAAGATTTTTCATACAATCAGGGGCTATAATTCAGGAAGTTACGGTCCGATCTTTGGGTTATAAACTTACATTTCAAGTTTCATCAAAATCTGAAGACAATTGTGATCTCTAGGGAGTCCACAACTTTGATATATCATATTTTTATGCTATTTGAGTACGCGGGGCGGCAATTGTGTCTGTCAGTTTAGGTCCGATTTTCACGAAACTCGAACTCAACCATCCTTTGGGTGTAAAGGTGATATATTCAAATGTTATTTTAAATCGAATAGTAATTGTGACCTCTAGAGGGACCTCAAGCTAAAAACACGATTTTTCGTACAATCAGGGGCCATAATTCAGGAAGTTACGTTACAGTCCGATACGCGCGAATATTGAAAGGAACCGAGAACTTTGGGTTATAAACTTACATTTCAAGTTTCATCAAAATCAGAAGAAAATTGTGACCTCTATAGGGTTCTCAAGTTAAAAACATGATTTTACGTACAATCAGGCGCCATAATCCATGAAGTTTCGGTCCGATACATGCCAATATCGAAAGCAACCAATATCTTTTGGAGATAAACCTATATTTCAAGTTTCGTCAAAATCGGATAAGAATTGTGACCTGTAGAGTGTCAACAAACAATTGTGGACGTCCGGGCGATTTGTTTTCCAAAAGTAGTTATCCAAAAGGCATATAGTTTGAACTAATGATTGAAATCATAAATCATAACGGCCAAAAAATTTAGTCAAAACGGCCAAAGAAATTGGTTGAAATGGAAAAAAATTTGGTCGTAACGGCCCCCCAAAACACAAAGCATTTTTTACATGTGGGAAATGATATTTATTAACAAAAATATTGCGTAATAGATAATATAAATACATACATTACATAAACATTAATTTAATACATAAAAAAAAAAACATTTATTGCATAAAAGATAATATAAATACATACATTACATAAACATTTACTTAATACATTAAAAAAAAAAACACAACCCATTACATATAGATATTACATTATATATCTCTTTTACACTACTGGACCATGAACTCTGGTACATATCAAGCACGATCTCAGGATATTTTGGAAACACAACCAAATACAGCTCAAAATCAATACGTGCTTTCACTTATTCTCAATAAATGAGTGCATTTGACATATGTGAATATTGAAAAATAAATGTTATATATAAGAATATTTTTTTCTTTAAATGGACACATCTGGTGAATACAATAATAATAATATTAGCGAGTAATCCCTTTCAGTGACTTCGGGAAAACCATATGTTTGTGACCCCTTTAGCCCCGGAAAATACCCTTTGTAATGTACGTAACAGTCAAATAAAGAGTTGCTACATGGGAATAAAAACATTCTTCATATATTTCTTAGATGACGTCTGTGTGGAGATGGATTGGACACGAGAAATACAAAACAAAACGGGCATATCTCAGAAAGGTTTTTATTGCTGAGGTGTTTATTTAATGTGTTAGATATCACACTAATTGCTCAAGAAACAATACAATATGACTATAGTTAGTGATTTAATAAATACAATGTTAAACACATCTTACTCATTTTACAGACAACATAAATGTGTAAATATTCAATAACAAATTTAGTTTTTGATTTAAGTCAACCGATTTTGAATTAAACTCAATGACAAATTACCCACTGATAAGGTAACGTACATTACATAACATATAAGAACATCAAGTAGATGAAATGCAGGTAAATAATGTAATACTTATTCATTAATTGGAATTAAACTTTCAAATTTAAAATGTGTCAACAATTTAACAAGTAACGTACATTACGAAAAAAAAACTGATCGTCCAAAAGTAGGCAGATTATGACTTTCAATTTTGAACTTAATCAATTCTGTAAGGTTACTAAATCAGTCACTGTAGATGAAATAACATAATACATGTATTTATGTCTTTAGTGAAATTAAACTTTCAAATTTAAAACGTGTAAACAATAATATAATTGGTAACGTACAAAATGGCTGATGGCCCAAAAGAACGCAGATTATGACCTTCAATTTTGACCTTCAAATTTAAGCCAAATTCCTTTCGGTTACTAAGTTTAAAATTTTATCTTTCTCATCATCAGATATCTTAAACATTCTCATTGACTTGGCAGTGGCTACTGGTTTTTCCACTTTACATATGATATCTTGCGGTTTTACCCATATGATGTCTTCCCGTATAGGCCACTGGTAACACTGTTTCTTTTTTTGCATAAATTTAACCTCTATTTCTTCATCATCCTGATCCACCTGTACAACCTGTCCAATAAACCATTCACCACACTATACAGCAGCTACAAAATCACCATCTTGAACCTTTACTATCTGTGTTACATTACAATCGTTGATTTCTTTTTCTGGAATTGACTCATCAATTACACTTATCTCTTTACTCGATTTTTTTGCGGTCATGTCCTGTTTTATCCACGACAGATTTTCGCATAAGTTATCGTTTAAACATATTTCACAATAACAACTGGTTTCCTTGAATGCAACTGTGGAACTCCCCATCCTGACAACAACGTGTAATTTAAATGTTCCTCTAACAGCTGATATGGTTCTTGCCTTAAGTCGTTCAGACATCTCTTTACAGGTATCAGAAGAAACAAATAGAAATTTCACACCTTTTATATTGGAATTAATTGACCATTGAAAAAAGTCATTTGCACAGCTCACCTATAGTGTTTCTGTAGTAAGCTACAACTGGGTGTAGCGCCACGCTAGTCTGATTCCAATAGGCGGACTGGATCTCTTCAACTGATTTGCAATTATAATTCTCAGCAAAGTCCATCTGTATTATAAACTGATGCTGTGGAAGATTTTCTTTCAGTTTTTTTATTTCGTTGTATTGTTTTCCAACGCGGTATGAATGTTCTTTAAAGTCAGTGGTCTGGGCTATCACTGAGTCAATAAATGTATTTTTCTCAATTTCACTCTCTACTATTCTCATCACACTCTTTTCTTTACCTTTCTCTGTTACAGTTATCCTCTTCCATTGACCAAGCTTTATTTTCTCAGGTAATATATCAAAATTAACAGGGTTTGACTCGTTTTCCTTGAGGTAAGTTTCAGGATTAGAAGAAACCATCACACCCTCTCTTCTGATTGACTTTAAAATTAGTGCCATATTCTGGTGTTTAGTGCATAAACAGCAACTTCTACTTATAAAACTTGTTAACAGAATATATCTTGGTCTCATTCTACAGAATGTGGATAGCGATAATACAATATTAGGATTCTCTGATGAAAATTTCTTATGTAGATTATCTAAATAATCGGTTAAAACCCGAGTTTGCTTTCTCACACCAGTTTCATCCTTCTTCGAATCGGCTTTTCCAGGTTGACACCGACTGACATCATCTCTTTCTAAGAAAGAGGTCACACCGCTGAAAAACCTCTTCTGAACGCTACTTCGTTTGATTTTAGACTGTAACTGGATTGACTTTCCACCAGACCCTAGTTGATTTCTGCTTATTCCGGTCTGCTTACTTAACCAGTTTAACCCACGGTACTGTTTGATGATCTTTCCAGACGCTATACTTTTTAACATTTTTACTTGTTCTTTTTTATTACCAATCTCTTTTCGTGCAGATCTGATTTCAGAAATTAGAGCGTTCCCAAATATTAGTTGTTGCCGTATTTTATCCCCCTGTCTTTGCGAAAGACCAGCATTCCGTATGTCATTTTTGGCTTGACTTCTAGGTGTTTGTGGTGATGAATGTGAATTTGTTTTATTTGTAACCGATCTTTGATTCCTTCTTTGAAGTGTTCTTAATTTTCTTCTCAATTCTTCATTCTTTTTTTTAAATCTTTCATTTCTGTTTGCCTTTGACAGCGCCCTGCTGATTCTTTTCCTCGTTCCTGGGCTTCTATTATTTACAAAATCCATTCTGACGATCATTGGTTGAGGTTCATTTGACGAGGAGGCTGCAAAACTCTCATAGCCACTTGATTCCGCATTTGGTGATCCTATTGGACTTAAAGCTGCCAAAATTTCACCTTTCTTCTTCTCTCTGTGCTTTCGAACCCTCTCTCTATTTTTCTGGTTTCTCTTTTCTTTGTCAACCTTTTTTAACTCTGTGGTTGGAACATAGTATGCCATTCTCCTTTTTCTTTCTTTCTCTAGATAAGTCTCTCCTTCTTTTGTCTTTTTTCTTTCTCTATACGCCTTTTGAATTTCAGCTCTACTCTTTGCCATGTTCTAAAATGATAGAAATATATTATCAGTGTTTATAGTAAAGTTTATCAACATTTTATTTACGGTAACGTATATTACCTGTCATATGTAATGTACGTTACCATAAATAAATTCTCAAAGATATTGAGAGGAATATTGTTAAGGTAATAAACTGTGTTGCTTGTTGTTTGGTTGTTATTACTGTTTCACATAGATATAATTAGAAATGCCAAGTATATAATACTTTTGATGTACATGGTTCTTGAAAATTGTCAGGCTGACCTTAAAAATATCTTTGTTTCGCCTAACGCGACCGACTAACTAAAACCACCCCCGACTTAAATTATTTTATTGCACTTTTCCGCGATCTTTTTATTTTATTTTGTGTGTCAACCTGAAATATATCACGAGAGTTATTTCCCTTTACTATGGCTATGGTTTGATTCATTATTGAAACTGGTTGATCAAGACGAAAGCATCATAGGTGTCGCTTCTCAACAAAATGGTTGCAGACGAAAGCACGTCCATTCCCACGAAATGATTCTGCCTCTATTTTTCTCGAAAACGGATATTTTCAATATCCGTTTTCGAGAAAAATGAAGGCACAACCCGCACGATCGTTATAAAACGTGTTGAGGGAGTTTCAAATGTCAGTTTGTGGCATTGATTTGTTTGCCAATAAAAGAAGACGAATGTTTGCACCCGGAAAATTATCAAGCTGTCAAATTAGCTCTTAAAAAAAAATCTGAAAAAAAAACCGACCTACCGACCCTTCTCCTCGATTGTGGGTCGGGTTTGGTGAAACAAAGATATTTTTAAGGTCAGCCTCAACCATAAATTTTTAGTCAAAATTTATATGATGCATTCATGTAACAAAAACAATTTATTCCACAGTAATAAATTTAGTCGTAAGTGATTTATGCTTCAAAAAGGGGTGAATCTTTTCTCATTCTAGTTGAAAAAAAACTTTCTGTTCGGACAATAGTTTGGAAATGGTCTCCCAAATAAGATGAGGAAATGAAATGTACGTTACCAAATGTAACGTACATTTCATGTTCTTGTCACGTGTCTTGCTGTTTCTGACGTTCACGGTAGTCAAATGTATTAATCACATTACTTAAATACATTAAAAATCTATTACTATTCATAACATATTCGTTTTCAAATGATCTTGACATCAAGATGTGATTGTGTATCAATGTTATAGTAATAGTACTTACCGGTTTTGTTCTAAAAGGGAAATTATAAGGTTAATCTTTAATCAAGGACGTCTAGGCACATAAAAATGGCGGTTTCTACGACTAAAAAAGTGTTGATATATACATTTAGCCGTATTTTCGTAAAGTTAGGTAACGTACATTACATACCGTACATTTTTTTACATGCATATATTATGTGTGATTTCTACGCAAACAATTTATATGGCTTCTAATCCCCTTTTAGAGAATAGTGACGCTATGGGTTCTTTACTACAAACATCACATTGTCTATACAATACACAAGAGCCATGAAAAGTATGGTAACGTACATTACACCCTTATCTATACGTATCGGGTTTGCTGATTTAGCGCGACCATAAGATAAAATCATTACACGATGTTTGTGCTGTTTTGTATTTGTTTGCAAATTTCACCTGTTTTATTTCTCCTAAATCACACACAAATTTCACACAATTGATAAATTTTAAAACAGAGCAACTTGGTATTCTGTCAAAAGATCACGAATTACAAAAACGTAAAATCAGCGACAAGGGTACGAGGGGCTATATCTTGGTCGTGAATTACGTCAGCATAAAGACTTTACTATCATTTTGAAGCTGCATCATACCAACATTATCACATAATAAAAATTATGTATAGATGTGCACACAGTCATATATCTTTGTCGTTATGTACACACAACTGTGACTGGCGACTGTAACGAACGTTACAAATTGGAAAGTTTTTTGGGGGGACATCTGAAAATTTTACCCTGATCTTTGAATTTATTGTATAAATTCATTAAGGCGAAGCACTTGCGAATTAAAAGACAACAAAAGATGAGATATCTAATTAATATTTAAACTCAAAATACCACGGTGACATAAATGCACCCAATTATTGAGAATGACTGTTTATTAATCACGGACAAGATTGCTAACTTTATTGTGAAAGATCTTAGCCCTTTTCGAATTGTCGAATCAAAGGAATTTCGAGAATTGTTATCTACTTTGGACCCACGATATCAAGTCCCGAGTCGTAAGCAGTTCTCTGAAATAATCATCCCTAAGATGTATGAAGAAATGAAACTACTTGTTCAGAAGGACTTGTCATCAGCTGAAACGGTAACTTGACATGAAATTCTTATTTTCTGTATCATGCTTCTTGTATTTGATATGTAAACTGAAGCGTATTAAAATCATGAATAATTGTAGACACTTTGAATGACAATTGTTAATTTGTAATAAAAAAATTTGTTATTTCAATATCTGCCTTATTTTAATATGTTTTTTTAATTTTAATCTGGTGTATTTGAATTTTTTGAAGTGTTTAGTTTAATTTCCATTATTAAAAAATCAAATCAAATCTATTGTGCAAGCTATAAAAAATTTTGATCAATTCAATTTTTTTCAATAACCAATATAACACAGTAAACTATAGGCCTAATAACAGTACACAATCACAGCATGTATTCAAAAGTATTCAATGACTGAGTGATCAATAATCAATAATCAGTAATGTAAAAAGATCAATTTTAAAAGTTCATTATCAATTAAATATTTATGTTTGTAATATATATTTTAAAGACTAGTAGTTTTAATTCAAACTTAAATCATTGGCTCATAATTTACAGGTAGCACTTACAACAGATTGCTGGTCCTCACGTGCAACGGAATCATATATGACGATTACTTCCGTCCACATTAATGTTGATTGGGAGCTTGTGAACTATGTGCTGCAAAGACGTGCACTCCCAGAAATTCACACAGGTAGATGAATATTTAATAAGTTGACATTTAAGTTAAAATTCTAAATATTCCATATTAATGTATTCTTCATTCAATGACTCCTGAGAGAGAAATGAATACATTTAAAATGTATATTCCAAATTCAAATCTCATTATTTATTTATTTTTATTTATTACTTCATAGAATAGTCTTTACTCATTTGACTGATATCTTTGCTTCAATGTCTAATAGTCTATTATCTGACCTAAAATAGGGAAACTTAAAATTGGTATGAATTTTAGCTAATTAGACAAATGTAATTGAAAATTTGTAATGAATGAAATAGACAACTCTCCATGTTTGCTTTATATTTACAAATTTTGAATAATTATATTAAGTCTTTTCAAACCTCACCGTTAGTTTCAATTTTCAAATGTGATGAATGATAATAATTTAATGAATAATGTTTAAAGATACATTATGGGAGATAAGATAAAGAGATGGCAGTTCTCGCTATAATAGTTAAAAACTAGATAGTGTAAAGGTAATTTGCTGAAAATTTCAGTCAAATTGATCCACTATGAGCCGAGAAAGAAGCCAGTGAAATTTTTGCATAGTCTCGGTTATCATTACTAAAGTCATTAATATAAACAGCATAGTCTCGATTATCCACTTTTTCTGATTTAATATTTAATTATCTTTGGCCGTTAGCGGCATATAGGAATCTAATCCAGCCTACATCGAAGGCTAGCCTTGACATCGAGAGTTTATTATGGTCTGGATAAAGACTTGTAATAAGCAGATTTTGCTCTTGCATAATGCATGTTTAAGTTAACAAAACATTTCTTAATACAACAGTTTGTTTCTTAGCTGTAATTTGCTTTATTAAGTTTATTATTTGAAAATTTACAGGTGAACATGTGGCAGAGGTTCTAAACAAAGCGGTTACTGAATGGAACTTGCCAGCAATTGATGGAGCCCCTCCCATGGTTACTGACAATGCAAGTAACATGTTGAAAGCAGGAAAACTTTTCGAAACCAAGCTGCATGTCACCTGCTTTGCTCACACACTTAACCTTGCCTGTCAAAAATGTCTAAAAGTAAAGCGTGTGAGTCATCTACTTTCTAGGATTAGGCAACTGGTCTCGTACTTTCATCGAAGCAACATGGCATCAGCAGTATTGAAAACTAAAGCCCATCTTCTTTCTGTACCAGAGCACAAACTCATCATCGACGTGTGTACCCGTTGGAACAGCTCTTACGACATGTTACAGAGATTCCTCGAAATGCAAGTGGCTGTTTTTGCTACACTTCGGTCCAAAGAGTTAAAAGTTAAGGACTATAAGTCTTTTTCAGATGAAGACCTTACACTAGCTGAAGAGGTTAACCAGCTTCTCAAGCCCCTGAAGGATGTGACAGTTGCTCTGTGTTCAGAAAAGATTCCCACGGTTTCTCTCATCATGCCTTTACAACATCAGCTGATGAACAGAGTTTTTGTGCTATCTGATGACGACTCTCCAATGATCCAGGAGATGAAAAAATCTCTGATTGAAGACCTGAAAAACAGATATCTTGAACAAAAACCAATGCTGTACATATGCTCTGCCTTAGATCCAAGGTTGAAGATGTTACCCTTCCTCTCAGAAGAAATCCGCTAAAGCTGCTATGATCCACACCAATAGTCCTGCAAGGAAACTCAAGAACAAGAAAGAAATTGATCCAGCACTTCCTACTCTGCCAGATGATCCCACAGAAGATGATGGACATGATGGAAAAGATGCAGATGCAGTAGTATGCCCAATTTTCCCATCACCTTTGAAGAAGATCAAGCAGGAGCCAGAAAGTTGCGGAAGTACCAGCAATTTCCTTGGTGACATCTTTGTGGAGGTATATATCTGTGGACAAGATCCACCTCAAAAGCAAAGCCCACATGTTCTTGCTCAAAACGAATGTAAACTTTACAACGAGCTACCCCCGATTGCTCTCACAGAGTGCCCGCTGGCATGGTGGAAACAAAATGAATACAGGCTTCCAGTTTTAGGAAGACTTGCTAAACAAGCCTTGTGCATTCCTGCTACTAGTGTACCCTCAGAGCGTGTGTTTTCTACAGCTGGAGACATTTTAACAGCTCAAAGAGCTACACTGAAATCCAAACATGTTGATGTTCTCCTGTTCTTGAAAAAAACCTCAAAATGACTTGTGCGGCTATTGTCTCTATAGTGAAAGTGGTTACATTGTCACTAACTGACACTAAGTAGATTTTTACTCAACTATTTTGACAGACAATCATTAGAATAATGTCTCACTTGCTTTTTAAGTTGTTCACCAGTTAAGGAGTTTTTACCAGTTAAGAAGTTTTAAATTGTTAACAATGTTATTCAAGTTTGAAGTGTTGAGATTTCCAGGTGCCTTATTCTAGTCACTCCTCAGTCCTCAGTTAAGACTTTGTTGTGACTTGTGAAGTTGTGAGTGACAAGACAATCATTTCAAAACTATTTTGAATTGATCATTGAATGACATTTAATCATTTATAGATATTATTCTGCAATGTACTCATTGTACTATCAGTCTGTCAGACTGTCACTCCCAGTGTCACATTGGACATTTTTTCAAAGATTACTTATTGTTGAAAGAAAGAAATAAACACATGGGTTTTGTGGATATCTTGTTCTTGTAGTTGACTAGTTGTACAATAGAGGAATTGCATGTTCAAAGACCTTCACATGAGTTTCAGTGTTGCTATGAGATACATTTAAGGCTGTACTTTTGCAATAAATCTGGAGTTAACACTTTCACAATATATTGCAATATGTATTGCAATACGACAAATCGTATCTCAATATATCACAATAAGATTTTTTTTGCAATACCCACCGTAATTTTCTTTGGCCGCCATTGGCTAATTCAGTTTTTCATTCCTGGATTAATTATTTATTGCTCGATTTGTATAAAACAAAGTTCATATGCTCTGTGGTCCAAAATGTCATTTTTTTTGTTGCCGGTGAAGTTGCCTTTCGGCAACGGAAGTGACGTAAATTTAGCAAAAACTACAATTTTCAGAGTTCGGTACAACTTTTTGAAAGCAAATATTATTTTTTTCAAATCTGGTATGACTGAAAGGGTGTGCCCTGTAAAGGCGCAGAAAACATCGGACTCACTTTTTTTAATTTCGATTTCGGGTCATTTCGACTTAAAGGTGAACAAGCCAACAGTGAGGCTGATGTCCCCCGCCGAAATAGGAAAATAATTAGAGGACACATATAAATTTATCACAAATTATCTTTTACAAAGTATTGAACAATCGTAGGAGAGTTATTGTTTTCCAAAGTCTCGACCAATCAAATTGCGTATCGCTCTGCTTACCCTGAGCAGAAAATGCTCATTATCAAACTTAGTCAAGGTATTACTGTAATGAAACTATACACCAAGTTTCATCAATCTCACTTAATTAGAACTAAAGTTATCGTGTCCCAAAGCATCAACCAATCAAATTGCTTATCTCTGCTTACCCTAAGCGGAAAATGCTCATCTTCGAACTCCATCAAGGCATTGACCTAATCAACACATACACCAAGTTTGAACATTCTAGCTCAATTAGGAAGAGAGTTATCGTGCCCCAAAGTATCAACCAATCAAATTGCTTATCTCTGCTTACCCTAAGCGGAAAATGCTCATCTTCGAACTCCATCAAGGCATTGACCTAATAAACACATACACCAAGTTTGAACATTCTAGCTCAATTAAAAGTTATCGTGTCCCAAAGCATCAACCAATCAAATTGCTTATCTCTGCTTACCCTAAGCGGAAAATGCTCATCTTCGAACTCCATCAAGGCATTGACCTAATCAACACATACACCAAGTTTGAACATTCTAGCCCAATTAGGAAGAGAGTTATCGTGTCCCAAAGCATCAACCAATCAAATTGCTTATCTCTGCTTACCCTAAGCGGAAAATGCTCATCTTCGAACTCCATCAAGGCATTGACCTAATAAACACATACACCAAGTTTGAACATTCTAGCTCAATTAGGAAGAGAGTTATTGTGTCCCAAAAAGTGTGACGGACAGACAGACGGACAGACGAACCCATTTTAATAGTCCCCTGCTTTCTTCGAAAGGCGGGGGACAAAAAAGGTGAAAAAATGAGCTATTTACAACCCATTCAGGCTTTTCATATTTTAAAATATTTCTTCGCAACTTTTATAAACTTGTAGCAAAAATCCATATGAAGAGAATGTATGTGAAAATTAGTTTGTAATATGAGCAGTTGCTGAGAAATGGGCAATTTTGCATGAGTCACTATTTACGCTAGTTTGCCTGTAAAAGAGTCAATTATTATTGGATTATCATAAAAGTGACAACATTGGATTCCTAATGTCAATTTTAACTAGGTCAGACTAATTTAACATTTTCAATATCACCGGAAATGACGTAATTTGGGCAAAAGCTGTATTTAAAGCCTTCGAAACATATAATTGATTCAAATGAGTCGTATTTGTTATTTGTTTAAAATTTTGATATTTGATTCAAATCAACTAATAGAATGAACCCATAGGATCATATAGATATTACAAAATGGTTTCTACCTTGTTCAGTTGCGGAGAAATAGACGATTTTAAACAGGTAACTTTTCAAGGTTTTTGGTCCATAAAAGTGTCAATTATTATTCGATTTTCATAAAATTTTCACCATGTGATATGTAATGCCATTTACGATTTTATTCAAGTAATTTAAGATTTTTATTATCACCGGAAGTAACGTCATTTTGGCAAAAACTGTATTTTAAGCCTTTAAAACAGATATTTTTTCAAATGAGTCTGATTTGTAATGTCTCTAAAATTATGATATTTCATTCCAATCAACAAATAGATTGAACCCATATCACATACAGATACCAAAAAATGGTTTCTAACTTGTACGGTTGCAGAGAAATAGACGATTTTCTACAAGTCACTTTTCAAAGTTTTTTGTCTATGAAAGTGGCAATTATTATTTGATTTGCATAAAATTTTCACCATGTGATGCCTTATGCCATTTCTGATTTCATAAATCTAATTTAACACTTTCATTATCATTGGAAGTAATGTAATTTTGTCAGGATTACTTACATTATTATTTGATTTAAGAGATGATTTTTGTGCCAAATTAAAAAAAAAATATCACCACCGGTTCAACAAATGATTTTATTAACGGAATATGTCAACTGCGAATATGATGATTAAGTATTCTTTTCACACTGTGCATAGGCCAAACTTTAAGTCTGTACCGATTCAAAAATTGAATTATCTCTTCACTTATATCCACATTTTTTAAATACTGAGTTTTATCGTAAATAAAATTAATAGAATCCCTTGTAACCTACTGGTAATATATGATGTATATTGTAGGGGTGTGGGGGTGTTCTATTCACCGTAGCCCGTTCGTAATTTAGCCATGACAACGGCACCTATTTTGTGTGAAAATCCAGATTGTTCGTGTCCCAATTGTAATTGTTCTTTAATAATGAGGTTAACTATTTTGGATAATGATTACTTACTGACAATTCATAATAAAAGTATTGTTTACAAGAATACGACATGGTAACAATTTGTTGTTAAAGGGGCTTCTATTTTAGTCAATTATCAATTCCTTTTGATGACACGTGTGAATTCACGTAATTAATTAGGAATCTTGACTGACAGTATGCATTGACTCAGACTCTTTGATTACTTACTGACAATTCAGAATAAAAGTATTGTTTACAAGAATACGACATGGTAACAATTTGTTGTTAAAGGGGCTTCTATTTTAGTCAATTATCAATTTCTTTTGATGACACGTGTGAATTCACGTAATTAATTAGGAATCTTGACTGACAGTATGCATTGACTCAGACTCTTTGATTACTTACTGACAATTCAGAATAAAAGTATTGTTTACAAGAATACGACATGGTAACAATTTGTTGTTAAAGGGGCTTCTATTTTAGTCAATTATCAATTCCTTTTGATGACACGTGTGAAATCACGTAATTAATTAGGAATCTTGACTGACAGTATGCATTGACTCAGACTCTTTGGTGCCGAAATGAAAAGGCCATCAAGGTATTATCCGAGTTATACGTGTTAATGTACATGTACATGTGTTCAGCAAGGTTGACGGTGACTTCTGGCTATGTGTGCTTAAAAACAGGACATGGAGGCATTTGATTTAGTCTGGCTAGACGGGCTGCTCTTCAAGTTAGGACGTATTGGTATAACGGGCATAATGTTTCGGTGGATCAAAAGCTTTCTGAGTGATAGAAGGATACAGGTGAATGTAGGCAGATTCCTGAGTGCCGTGCAAACATTAGAAAATGGCACGCCTCAGGGGTCGGTTATCAGTCCCACTCTCTTCAATATCATGATCAACGACATACAGAAATCTTCCTACCTCGACGCCAAAACTGAGTTAGCTAAATTTGCTGATGACAGTACCATATGGAGGAAAGGGAGGAACTTCTGTGAACTACAAAAGAACATGCAGAAGGCCTTAGACAAATTCATGGCATGGGCAAACGATTGGGGATTCTCGGAGAAGAAAACAGTCGGCATGCTTGTAAGCAGGGATAGAGGGATAAACAGAATGACTCTGTGTATGAACGGGTAAACCATCGAGTTTAAAGACCAAACCAAGTTCCTTGGTGTAATCTTTGACCGAAGGCTGACCTGGAAACCGCACATCGACGAGACTGTAGATAGATGCACCAAAATCCTAAACTTAATGAGGAAAATAACGGGCAGCACATGGGGTGCCAATAGAGTTACATTAATGATAGTGTATCGTGCTCTAATATGCTCTGTATTAGACTACGGCTCTTTGGCCCTCATGAACTGTGCGCCAAAACTCTTAAGTAAGCTTGACACCATCCAATACAAAGCTCTGTGTATTGCGACCGGCGTAGGGCTTTGGACTAGGAGAGAGGCATTACTACAGGAAGCCGGGGAGTTGCCCCTATCCCTAAGAAGAAAAGAACTAGCGACAAGGTATTGGGCCAAGATCTTGCAACTGGGCGAAAGATCCCCTACTTTTGCCAGTCTACAAAAGACAAAATATGTAAGAGATCCTAGAAAGAAAAGCTTCGGCCAGGGTATCAGGGAAACAATCAAGGAACTGCAACTGGGGGAGCTCGTGATAAATGAACACGACCCCCCCCCCCAGCGATCGCCCCTTGGACGCTCCCTATACCGCCGGTTAATCTAGATCTACTACAGAAAATTGACAAGAAAAACAACCCCACTGCTGCACGTGCTTTCTCTCTAGAACACCTGGAAGACAACTGGCCGTCTGATGACTGGGACCATGTGTACACGGATGGCTCACGCAATCCTGAAAGGGGCACCAGCTCGTTTGGAATATACCTGCCAAACGGGAAACAGGGAATAAGCAGGAAACTGCCCAATAACTGTTCGGTGTACACTGCAGAGCTTGTGGCCATTCGTGACGCTATATCATGGATTTCCCATCAAAAGACTAGTAAGTTCGTCATTCCAAGCGACTCTCTGATCAGTCTGATTTCAATCCAAAATGACAACTCGGACTCAAGACCAGAAGTCATTTTGGAAATCAGGCAGCTGTACCAGAGGGTTATAGAGAAGGGAAGCAAAGTAGAACTTGTGTGGATTCCATCACATGTCAACATAAGAGGAAACGAGGAGGCAGATCGACTCGTCAATGAAGGTCTCAAGGACACAGCACCACTCCGCGCCATTGACTACAGCACCACGGAAATCTACAGTATGGTCAAAAGACAGGTCAATTCAATCTGGGAATTAAATCTTGTTGAACTTGACACATACAGATTCCGGCTGGATGACAAGATCTACACAAAGACAACACTCAATCACCCTAGAAGAGATATTTGTAGACTTATATCGAAGCTAAGGGTGAAAGAGCGGCTGCAAGACTACAAACACCAAGTCATCATCTATGAGTGCGGAGAAGAATGTACCACCAACCATGTCCTGGTAGACTGCGAGGTATACGAGGAGGAGAGAAGGGAACTAGTGAGAACAATGGAGACCAACAACATACCATTCAACACTAAGAACCTACTCTTCCCGAGACCAGATCTGAAACTGCAAATCTTCGAACAAATCCACGCCCTAATGGACACAGTTGGACTAAGTAGAATAGTGAAGTAAGAGGGGGTCACAGTTAGACGGGCCCGGCATCTAAACACTAAACTACATAGGGGATTTATACCAAACTGGCAGGATAGTGGAGTAAGGGGGAGTCACGATCAGACGGACTCGGTATCTAAACACTATTCCACCAAAAACAGACACCAAACCTACAGAATGGGATATTGGAGTAAGGGGAGGTCATGATAAGGCGGGCCTGGCACCTAAACACAAACCCCACAAAGATGACATCTACCAAACTAGCAGGATAGTGGAGTAAGGGGGAGTTACGGTCCGACGAACTTGGCACCTAAACACTATTCCGCAAATAAAACTAATACCAAAGCCAGAGAGTGGGATAGTGGAGTAAGGGGAGGCCACGATACACAAACCCCACAAAGATGACATCTACCAAACTAGCAGGATAGTGGAGTAAGGGGGAGTTACGGTCCGACGAACTTGGCACCTAAACACTATTCTGCAAATAAAACTAATACCAAACCCAGAGAGTGGGATAGTGGAGTAAGGGGAGGCCACGATAAGACGGGCCTCCACCTAAACTCTAAAACGATGACATCTACCAATCCAGAAGCAGACGTAATCATCTACCAAACGATATGTTTTATATTAAATAAAGGGAAGAACTTCCCACTAAACCAAATCCATGGCCTAAGGCCAAATGGAAAGATTGCAAAATCATATTCTAAAAAACAGGAATCAGCTTTGGCTCTCCTATGTCTTGTCTGCGATATCACTTATGTGGAAGCAGACGTTAAACACCAAGAACGAACGAACGCATTTGATTCATTTGTGATTTAAACCCGAAGATATATTACTTGTTTAGGTGTGATTTATCAATTTAAAATGCATTGTGTGACTTATTTGTCAGAATGGAAATGGCTATTTCGATGGACAAAACTTTCGTCCACGTTAAGAACAGCATCTATGTACTATGTGTGTAAACTTTGAAATTTTCGTAATTTGAATGAGTTTGAAATAGTCCATCGATGCAAGTCTTAAAAATGTCGAACATATTGATGAAGTAATGTATCGGTACAGCCATAATTCTGTTTATTTTATTATTTAAAAGCCTGTTTGATATTTGTTATTTTTCAATATAAGCCAGTAAAATCTGAGTGTCTAACCGTGTTAAATTAACAATCTTTTTTTTGCATGCTGTATATAACAGCCGTGGAATCACACGATAAATAAACCCATTTCAAACCAGCTATGGATGTGCTGACTGTACATGCATAGAAAGTCCGACTTTTTAAAATGTCGCGGTGGGCGGCGGTTTAAAATAATCGCGGTGGGCGGCGGTTTAAAATAATCGCGGAGGTCGGCGGTTTACTTAAATTCGCGGAGGAAATTTAGAGCGGAATTTTGAGCGTGGCCAGAGTGAATTGATTAACTGACGTCCGCGATTTTTCATTTCTGCCCAGGTCGGACCTCGGAGAAAATTAGTACTTCCGCTAGAAGTGTACTGTAAGTCCAGGAATCGGACAACTGCGCATGTCAAACGGTAGATAATAAATCTTACCTCTCAACCCTCCGTGTTGCGAGATAAGAAATGATGCCATTAACTCCAATGTAGCACATGCGGGAGCGATTCGCACCTGGCATTTGTAAACAAAATTGACAATATTATTAATCAAAACAACGATTGATTTTTGTTATTTATAATATTTCTGCCACATCTAACTACAATTTAGCATATAATCCTACCTGAAACGGGTTCAAATCGTCGTTTTTAAAATCGAGGCGTTAAGCCGTTACTAAGACCGCCATCTTTTTAAACGATACGCTGTCATCATGAAGGCGGGGCTAAATATAAGGCTTTTATAACAGCCAATCAAAAGGGCAATCTAAACCATTTCAACTATGAATGGATTTCGATGGCGGTGAAAGTCAGACAAAAACAACGCTTCAATAATTAAAACGCGAATATTTGGAGTTAGGCGACAGTTGTGCCACTACATTGGCCTCTGTAAGTTTAATTAATCATATTAGCATAAACTCATCTTATTTTAAAGATGTAATATGCATTAATAAAGAAATTGAGTTTTCCACTTGGAACTAAAGGCATCCAATCGTAGCTAAAAACAAACACATCAGTATATCTCAACGATTTTAGCTACGTTCTCATAGCTAGTAAAACAGAAGTGATGGCTAAATAGTAAATAAAGTAAAGAACCGTCGGACGGTAAAATATACACTGCCTTTTGATTACATTATTGACGTCGATCTCGGATTTAAAAATTCCGTAACTTTGGACCTAATTAGAATATCTTGATGAAATAAAAATTTGGGTAGCATTTTATGTATATTTTCACAAAATATTTAAAAAAAAAAAAATTCTGTCATTTGAAACTTTGACCTGAAACCCCTAACATAATGATTTAAAATTATTAGCTTCCATTTTTGAATTTTTCGATGTCAAGTTTTTGAGGAGTTCAATTTTACAAGAGAGAACTTTTTTATTCGCTGGGATATTTAGTTGTACAATGTATTTTATTTAAACATGCATTATGCAAGAGCAAAATCTGCTTATTACAAGTCTTTCTTTAGGCCTGAAATGTTATCTAAATTATCAATTAGACATTAATTAACTTATCCAGACCATAATAAACTCTTGATGTCAAGGCTAGCCTTCGATGTTGGCTGGATTAGATTCCTATATGCCGCTAACGGCCAGTGATAATTAAATCAGAAAAAGTGGATAATCGAGACTATGCTGTTTATATTAATGATTTTAGTAATGATGACTGAGACTATGCAAAAATTTCACACGCTTCTTTCTCGGCTCATAGTGGATCAATTTGACTGAAATTTTCAGCAAACTACCTTTACACTATCTAGTTTTTAACTATTATAATGAGAACTGCCATCTCTTCATCTTATCTCCCATAATGTATCTTTAACCGGAGGCAATTTCAGGCCCGTAACTAGGGGGGGGGGCGCAGGGGGGGCTTTGCCCCCTCTGCAAAAAGTTTCGCCCCCCCCCCCCCCCCTGTGAAAAAATTTTCAACCATAAAAAAATAGATATGCATTGTCCGTCAATATTAAGGCACCCCCGAGAAAACTTCCTGCCCCCGTCGTTGCTCTGAGCTAGTTTAACTACGTAGTTACAGCCCTTGGCAATTTCAAACACACATGTAGGTTTATAATAACCAAAGTCAAGTAGTTTGTTCATAATCGAAGAAATCCGTTTAAAATTTAGACAGTGGATATTTAACCGTAAACGGCACTTTACTTTATTTACCGTACGCTTCCGTTTAACATGCGCAGTTCTCTGATACCTGGACTTAGCAGTTTCGCTTTGGCGCCTGACATTAACCCATAACCCAAAACCTAACCCTAACCCAACAGTTCTAATCGTTCTTTGTCTAACATTGCTTCTTTTTCCGTTTCTTTTAAAGGAACGAAATAGCCATTCTTGAATTTCTATGGTAGAAACTGGAGAATTATTTTTAAAAGAAAATAAGATAATAAATGTAAATTGTAGAAAAGCATTTAGAATATTATTCTATTTTGGTCGAGGGCGCATTTCTGTGGATTTTGGTTTTAATTTAAGTACTAAGACTGTCAGTGGTTTATGTTTTACCTGTAAAATCGTGCTTCTGCGCCGAAACGATGTACGGTAAAATAGCGGAAGTAGATACTTTGCCGTATACGGTTAAATATCCACTTCGTAAAATTTACGATGGTTCAGACTTAGCTACGAGAACGTAGCCAAAAACATTGAGATATACTGATGTGTTTGTTTTTAGCTACGATTGGATGCCTTTAGTTCCAAGTGGCAAACTCAATTTCTTTATTAATGCATGTAACATCTTTAAAATAGATAAGTTTATGATATTTGCTGATTACACTATTTAGCTGGAATACACTATATTGCCAATAACGTTTTTTAGGACTTCGAATTCTGTCTTTTGGTTTGGATTGTTCGTACTTGGTTTTATTTTATTTTATTATGATTAATTAAACTTACAGAGGCCAATGTAGTAGCACAACTGTCGTCTAACTCCAAATATTCGCGTTTAAATTAATGAAGCGTTGTTTTTGTCTGACATTTCACCGCCATCGAAATCCATTCATAGTTACTGTGTTTTCAATTGTCCTTTTGATTGGCTGTTATAAAAGCCTTATATTTAGCCCCGCCTTCATGATGACAGCGTATCGTTTAAAAAGATGGCGGTCTTAGTAACGGCTTAACGCCTCGATTTTAAAAACGACGATTTGTACCCGTTTCAGGTAGGATTATATGCTTAATTGTAGTAGGGTGTTGTAGAAATATTATATAACAATAATCAATCGTTGTTTTGATTAAAACTATTGTCAATTTTGCTTAAAAATGCTGGGTGTGAATCGCTCCCGCAGGTGCAACGTTATAGGTAATGGCCTCATGTCTTATCTCGAAACACGGAGGGTTGACAGATTATGGTTTGTTATCTAGTTCAGACTGAGACAGTCCTAATGACATAATATTGTTGCGACAAAACAACGTAATTAGAAATCATACTTACAAAATACAAAATATTGAGTAAAGTTAATGTGTTTTTTGAACAACTAAACCCACTACAAGCCATATCGAAACACCTGTCTTTGTTTAATTAGGTCGTAGAAAAATTATCAGTCCAACAAATTTTACTTCACGATGTCTGCTCCGTCCATTTACTCAGAGTTAAGGTGTTTAGTTTCGTATTCCAGCAAAACATTTGATTCTTATGCTTCTTTATATTTGTGAGATGGATTATCGTACATTTATCAGTTACCTTTTAATATGTTTCAGTTTTACTAGAACAATATTCATCTTGCTCTGTAACAATTACTTTCTTTGGAGAATTTCATAAACTTTTTTATTATTCAACCATTTATCTTTTCGTAGTAAAGGGAAGTAACTATTTCTTCACTGGAAACTTGTTAAATAACCTTAATAAGTTAATATTTGGACGAAACATGTTAGACAAAAACTATAGTAGCTTATTGCAAATTAAAAGATGACAACAGAAGATAATATACAAAAGCATGGAGTTCTAATTACTCCTTGCCAACAAATGATTGCTTCGTGCTCGGGAGCTTTTCTTACATCAATTTTTGGTGAGTCAAAAACGCAACTGATTGGAAAGAAAACCCAAACTTAAAACACATGTAATTATGTATGAGTATGTCGTCATGCTGTTTACACTCAATGACAGAAAAAAGGACAAATTTTGTTCAACTTATAAAGCTATGAGTATCTTAATCTAATTAATTAGCATATACCCATTTTATTTTCCAACCAACTAACTCAACTTTTTTTGTGTGCAAAGGTCACATGTGACCCTTCCTACAGATACGGTAACAGACACAGTACCTGTAGTGATTTTGTAACTTGACAAGGCCCTGATTCACGAAATTTTAACTAAAGATAAAATCCAAATTTTAGTAGATATTTCAATTTTGATTGGCTTAGCACTAAAATCAATCTAATATTATCCAATCAAATTACTAAAATTTGGATTTTATCTTAGTTAAAATTTCGTGAAACAGACCCCAGGTTTCTAACGTTGAGAGTAGGTTTGGCTCTGCCAAACTCAACCCCATTGATGGGTTGCCTAAACTGGGCTACCCATATGGATCGCCCAAACTCTTTGTATAATCTAGGAGTGCACGTACTGTTGGTCTATATACTATAGAGGGTGGATTAGCTGAAGTGGGGTGTGTTTTATTGCAGATTAGAAATGGTCGCCTGTCTAGCAGACCAGTTGATTTGTGTATAACGGTCGCTTATTTAGCAGACCGGGTGATTTTATATACCGGTATTTTATAGTCTTCTGATGGGTAGATCTCAATAGTCCTTTCTAACCTTCTTTCATTTTGTAAATCACTTCATTGGCGCTGCAAACTAAAAATTTTAAAAGCGGGTGAAGGATAGGTTAATTTATGTTTTTTAGGGATTATATTTTTGGGCTTATAAGTATTTGTCACGTGAGCCGGTAATGTGGATATTTGAGGTTGTTAGGACCTGGTTGTACCTTTTTTAAACGCCCACATTGAAATGTGGACGTATATTGCCGTCGCCCCCGTCCATCCGTCCGTCCGTCGGTCCGTCCGTCCGTCCGTCCATCGTCCACCATATCTTGTGAATGCCAAAAGTTATCATCCAATTGTTTTAAAATTGATATATGTTGTTTACATTAGTGAGATGAAGAAGCCTATTTAATTTCAATAATTTCCGTTTATTACGTCTAGAGTTATGGCCCTTGTTTCACTTTGTTGAACCTTGTGAACGCTCTAATGCCAAAAGTTAACATACAATCTTTGTGAAATTAATATGCAATATTTAAGTTAGTGAAACAAAGAAGCCTATTGAATTTCAACAATTTCTGTTTATTACATCTAGAGTTATGGCCCTTGTTTCACTTTATTGAACCTTATGAACGCTCTAACTCCAAAATTTATCATCCGATCTTTCTGAAATTTACATGCAGTATTTAAATTAGTGAAATGAAGAAGCCTATTGAATTTCAGCAATTTCCGTTTATTATGTCTAGAGTTATGGCCCTTGTTTCACTTTATTGAACCTTGTGAACGCTCTAACGCCAAAAGTTATCATCCAATCTTTCTGAAATTTATATGCATTATTTAGATTACTGAAATGAAGAAGCCTATTGAATTTTAGCAATTCCCGTTTATTACGTCTAGAGTTATGGCCCTTGTTTCACTTTATTGATCCTTGTGAACGCTCTAACGTCAAAAAATATCATCCAATCTTTCTGAAATTTATATGCATTATTTAGATTACTGAAACGAAGAAGCCTATTGAATTTCGGCAATTTCCGTTTATTACGTCTAGAGTTATGGTCCTTGTTTCACTTTATTGATCCTTGTGAACGCTGTCACATCAAAAGTTATCATCCGATCTTTCTGAAATTTATATGCATTATTTAGATTGCTGAAACGAAGAAGCCTATTGAATTTCAGCAATTCCCGTTCATTACGTCTAGAGTTATGGCCCTTGTTTCACTTTATTGATCCTTGTGAACGCTCTAACATCAAAAGATATCATCTGATCTTTCTGAAATTTATATGCATTATTTAGGTTACTAAAACGAAGAAGCCTATTGAATTTCAGCAATTTCCGTTTATTACGTCTAGAGTTATGGCCCTTGTTTCACTTTATTGAACCTTGTGAACGCTCAAACGCCAAAAGTTATCATTCGATCTTTGTGAAATTTATATGCATTATTTAGAGTAGTGAAACGGAGAAGCCTATTGAATTTCAGCAATTTCCGTTTATTACGTCTAGAGTTATGGACCTTGTTTCACTTTATTGATCCTTGTGAACGCAAAAAGTTATAACCCGATCTTTGTGAAATTTATATGCATGATTTAAATTAGTGCAACAAAAAAAGCCTATTGAATTTCAGCAATTTACAATAATTACTTCTAGAGTTATTCACTTTGGTAAACCTTGTTAATGATTGATAGTTATCATCCGATATGTATGAAATTTATATGCATCATTTATATTTGTGAAATAGGTCTATTGAATTTCAGCAATTTCCATCAATAATTTCTAGAGTTATGGCGATTGTGAACATTTGAATGACAAAAGTGATCATGTGATCTGTATGAAATTTATATGCATTATTTAAATTAGTAAAACGAAAAAGCCTGTCAAATGTCAACATTTTCTGTAGATTACTTCCAGAGTTGAGACCCTTGTTTCAGTTTGTAGAACCTTGTGAACCCTCAAACGACAAAATTTATAATCTGATCTGTATGGAACTGTCTTGTAAAGGCCCCCAATTACCTACAAAGGAATAAATATGCGACAACCCTTGACGACCACTCGGACGATTTAGCTGCTGTGGGCGTATGTTTTGTTGCCTGGCAACCTATCGTTATTACTTGACGTAAGCCACTCTTCAACTAAATACGTCAGGGTAGCTGGGAATAAATATAAGGATGGCTCTAATTGTATTATTGGGAATTTTGTATATTAAAGATGGGTTCCCAGAAAAGTATACTCAGCCAAATTAAAAACTTGACACTGATGAATTTCAACAAATTTTTTTTTCTGGTAAGTGTTTCTAACGATAGTAAGTAGTAAGAAGCCTTTAATTTCATAAAATTGTAAAGTCACGTGGATCACGTTACTTTTGAGCATACAAAGATGAAAAACCTGAAAAACATGTGAAAACACAAACTCGTGAGGTCAATCGATGCAAGTTTGCTTAAACTGAACATGCACACGTAACTTGAACTGGAAAAACAAATTAAAATTGTTATTTTCATCTTTGTTAGAAAATGCCGCGCCTTTCAAATGTAGAACGTCTACGTGCTATAGGTAGGCTCTACGCTGGTCAGTCTGTGGTCACTGTTGCAAGAGCCTTTAATTGTTCACGCCAGACAATAATTAATCTTAGAATGAGAGTGCTTCAAACTGGAACTATTGCCGACTGCCCAAGGGCGGGAGCGCCACGTGTGATGTAACTCCAGGAAGATCAAGCAATACGATAACGTCATCTTAGAAACAGATTTGTCACTGCAACCTCCACAAGTAGAGAGATGTTTGGTGGAAAGGTAACTGCACAAACTGTTCGAAATCGCTTGCAGGCTGCTGGTCTTCGAGCTCAGAGGCCCTATAATGGACCAATATTGTTACTCTTCATCGCCGTAACCGACTTGTGTGGGCCACAAGACACATAAGATTTACTCAAAGACAGTGGAATTCGGTTGTCTTTAGTGACGAATCTCGATTGACTTTGAGATTTGCCGATGGCAGGGTCCGAGTGTACCGCAGACGAAGTGAACGTTACGCTCAAGTATGCGTCAGAGAAGTTGACCAATTTGGTGGCGGCAGCGTCATGGTTTGGGGTTCTTTTTGTGCACATGGACGTTCTCCTCTTGTTGTTGTCCAAGGGAACTTAAATGCTGTCCAGTACAGGGATCAGATTTTGCAACCTGTTCTTCTTCCGTTTATGCAGAGACATGGGCCTGGACTGACGTTTCAACAAGACAATGCTCGACCCCATACAGCAATTGCTACCCAGAATTTTTTTAAGAAATGCCGGTGTCCATGTCCTGGATTGGCCGTCGCTTAGCCCCGACCTTAATCCTATTGAACACATCTGGGACGAACTGGGTCGACGTGTTCGTCAGCAAGTGAATCCACCACTGACGTTGCAGGACCTTCAACATGCTCTTGCTGAGCAGTGGCGACATCTTCCTCGGGTAGTGTTTACTAATGTTCTGAGATCCATGAGAAGACGTTGTGTGGCAGTACGAGACGCTAGAGGAGGCCACAACTGTTACTAAACACTTTATTCCGATTGTTCTCCAAGTCTGTGAATTTCATTTTGGGGGGTACTGTGACATCACGAACGTTATCAATGTCAAGGACTTTCGGCGAGACGTATTCTTGCTTTCTGTTGATGTCAAGGTCGTCTGTGCACAACATAACACTAAAATAGTTGCCTTAAACCAAATATTAAAAATCTAGTCCCAAAAATCCGGAGTGTCAAGTTTTTAATTTGGCTGAGTATATTTATCGGGTGGTTATTTCTAATAAAAGAAAGGTTATTTTGGTATTTATGGAAAGTAGAGATATCTAATCTTACTAGAAAAATTATTTTTTCCCCAAAAAACACTCATGGAGCGTATACAGGACAAAAATGTAAGGGTTCTTTTAATCAACCGCTCGATGATTAGGAATTTCTGCATGGGTGATGTCAAAGGTCACACGCGAACATTGAGCGCTTGATGTACAAGTTGATAAACTTTATGAAGAGTTAGACGTACAGCACTTTCTGAGATAAAAATGACAGAAAAAGATGCGGGTAGTGGATAATCAGAGAATTTAATTAGGATTCGATATTTGTAATAAATAGTAAGCGATTAAAGACAACAGCCTCTTATGTATGCAATGAATTCTCCTCTGAATTTCAGTTTCTTAAGTGTTGGGATTTCGCCCGTATATTCCGGACATGTCCTACACTATTTTCCAAATGTCCGGCCCGGAATATGCCCAATCGGACATCAATTTATGATGAATAATATTCAGAATTTCAAAATTAATATAGTAAACTGAGTGTATAACTACCACTCATCCCGATAATTGTTGATAATAGGCTGGATTGATTAGGTAATTACGACACATGATCAGCGTATTTATCGTATTATACCGTCTATACACCTACGTTGTTTACCTGCTTAATCTGCCTTGCTTGACTGACTTATTACTTTGTCGGGAAATTCACCAATCTAATCTTGAACAGAAGTCATTGCTTCTCTTTTGTCGGACTTTTCATCAATCCAATAATGAGTATCAACCTTATCTACGTGATTACCTCGGTGGTTTCTCCATTGCCGGAAAGTTTAATCCATTGATATCAACCGACAGCCTGTAGAAACTAGTCCTTGATGTCACATATTATCCTAATAGTATATAACACCCCAAATCAATGGACAGTCATTATAAATTATCCTAATATTATCCTAATAGTATATAACACCCCAAATCAATGGACAGTCATTATAAATTTCAAAACCTCTGTCTTAAAATACCATTTTACGAAAATGATTTGACATCACCACAAATAATTCTTATTTCGAACGCCTTTCTTCATTTGCTGACGTATAAACGAAGACTCGTAATTTTGGGGGAATATTACTGGCGTGAATTTGATTGAAACAGGCGCGGATCGGCAAATTTCATTCTATTGTATTACGAAAACACGTAATTTTGTAGGAATATTACTGACATAAATTTGAATACCATACGGGAATTAAATATGAATAAGCGGTTGCCATGCAAGATACAAGCTAAATAAAAAGTGATTTTTCGTACAACCAGGGGCCATCATCCAGTATGTTACAGTCCGACATGCGACAATATCAAAAGGAACCAAGATCTTTGGGATATAAAAGTATATAATATAAAAGTTTCATCAAGTCGAATAAAAATTGTGACATTAAGAGGGACTACAAGATCAAACTGTGTTTTTTGTATATTCAGGGATCATAATTCAGGAAGCTACAATGTGATATGCGCAAATATCGAAAGGAACCGAGATCTTTGGGATATAAACATACATTTTAAGTTTCATCACAATCGGATAAAAATTGTGTTTCTAGAGTGTTCACAATCTTGGAATTACAAATTCCACAAAGTTACGGCCCGATATGCGCGAATATCGACAGGGACCGAGATCTTTGGGATCTAAACATAATTATTTTAAGTCTCATGGAATTACATACTTTTACACTATTTGCGTACGAGGAGCGGCCATTTTGTCCGGCAGTTTCGATCCGATTTTCACGAAATTCGAACTCTGCCATCATAAGAGTTTAAAAATCAAAAAAAAAATTGTGACCTCTTGAGGGGCTACAAGCTAAAAACGCGACTTTTTGTACAATCGTGGGCCATAATCCAGGAAGTTAAGATCCGATATGTGAGAATATCGAAAGGAACCATGTTCATTGGGTTATAAACGTACCTTTTAAGTTTCATCAAAATCGGATAAAAATTGTAACCTCCATGTGCAGTGTCCACAAGCTAAAAACATGATTTTTCGTAAGTTCAGGGGCCATAGTCATTAAAGTTACGGTCCGATACATACCAATATCGACAGAAGCCGAATTCTTAGGGACATAAACCTATATTTCAAGTTTCGTTGAAAATGGATAAAAATTGTGACATGTAGAGTGCCCATAAACAAATTATTGGCGGACGGGCGGACAATATACATCCACATGAGAATGTGGGCGTACAAAAATAGCGAGGTGTTCTTATTTTTATTACGGATGAATGAAGGTCACGGTGAACACTGAATAGGCGTTTTTCATGGAAATTGGGTCTGTTTTGCATAATTGTCGACTTTCATCTGCTCTAACTCGACTGTTTTTCAAAATTTTGAATTGAAATTTCTCATTTTTCATTGAAAAAAAAATGTTTAAATAATCAGGATTGACATTCTAGATCGAGAATTTGCGAAAATCCATTTTCTATGGGAGACGCCATCTTGGATTTGTAGACTGGATACCAAACCACACCAAGACTGAATATTTTGGCAAAGCGGTTTGAAGGGGAGCCGGAGTTGATATATTGACCCTTTGAATAACAATATTGGCGATTGGGTACCTGAGTAATCCGCTGATGTATCCCAATCAAAACTAAAGTTTTTGGTAACTTTCGACACAAATTTTCATACTCATGCAAGTTAGTTGACAACGATTTTATTTCTTATGTTGTTAGAACTGGTCAAGCTGCAAATAAATTGATTTTAATTTTTATCGCAAACCCTGCTCCAGCGGAGTTATCGCGATTTGAAGATAGGGTACATTTTAGGTATCTTCAGACACGTATCTTGTGTAGTCTCCTGACACCTATGGAAAATGAACTTGAACCGGGTGACCATGATAATGTGATAGGGTAAGACCCCGACTATCACGAACAACCAAAACCTAGTTCGGCAGGGTCATGCAACAGCCGTAGTAGTGCGACAAAAATAGCTAAAATTTGGCCTAAAAATGACAAAAATCAACCGAAAAACGTAATCGGCCTGTATCTCGGAAATGGTTGATTTCTGAAATTGGCGATTTTGGCTGGGGAGTAGGCTCGATGGGTCGACCAAACCTGAACTTAATCGGCCGATCCCCACCTTCGAACATCTGCCTGATATTGCATGGTTTTCTCGTGGAATGGCTCTTAAGATCTTGATACGAACAAGTAAATTTTTATGACTTGAACAGCTAAATCCACGATATTAAAAGTTTTGTATACTAAACGTTAGCATGGGGCAGAACTTTATAAAAACCAAACAAATTCTAATGGTTTTCTGATAATTACTTCATAAGTTGTTACTCTTAATCAGATTTTAGTGTATTATAAATGTTTCATTACCGAAAAAAGTAAAAATATTATGCGATAATTGTTGACTGCCCGGACGATTTAGCTGCTGTGGGCGTATGTTTCGTTGCCTGGCAACCTATCTTTATCTAAGAATAACCCCCACTTGAAGGATAATCGTAGTCTAAAAGGCGCCACCGAGTTAGCCTTTCCTTCTCATGTTCACATAGTTTCCGGTGTTTTTTATTCAAGAATTCTGCCTTGGGGGGTGGGGTAGGTTCAATTGACCAATCAAACGGTTTTCTTTGAAGGAGACAAAATATTGTGGTTTTATTTCTGGTCGTTTGTTCTGTGCGATTGAAATTTTGTTTATTAACTGGTACAGTGTATTTCATCTTAAAAACTCATTCCAAATGGGCGGAGATCAGAGGTTAGAGTTTTGCTCGGGGCAGTCTTTTGAAACAACTGATTGTATTAGATTAACCAAATAGCTAGAGACTCTGTTTCTACTAATGGGGAATCGAGTTAATTTTCATAGTTACGTATTTTGGGTTTAGTTTATAATTGGAAGTAATAGCCTCGTCCTGGCGTGATCCTGTTTCATTTAATAGTGTACAATCTTTATGCCGAGTTAAATGGGGTTCCAAATGGCATTCACCGGGTAGTGACCATCCTGATGGGGTCCAGTTGAATAGTATCTGGTCAGATGGAATCGGCTGATGATGGTGTCCAGTCAAATGGTATCCACTTCGTCAGACGGTTAGTTGGTAGTCAGTCAAATGATAACCAGTTGTTGGATGGTTTCAGTCGGATGTTGTCCAGTCAAATGGTATTCAGACCGATGATATTTTGTCGTCAGACGGTACGTTAGATTGTATCCAATGAGATGATATCTACTTGTCAGGTGGTTCTATTAGACCGAACATTTCTTGTTTCGAACCTGTCTTGTCTAGGGAGACGAAAAACCGAGGTCCCATGTATACATTAGAATGCACGTAAAAGATCCCTTGACAGTTGGAATTCGATATAAGGGTAGGCAATAGTGCCGCTGCCCGGGCAAAATTTCCCTCACAGCACACTGTATGGCGTATGCCCGTCTTCATTAGCCCAGCATAGGAGCAGAACAGTAGGACGTTAAACCCCATTTCATTTCATTTGTCTTATCTAGGTCTAAAATAGGGAATAAGATTATGGGCGTAGTTTTGTCCAATGAGGAGGTGTTGGTTATTAAAACATTTAAAGAGGTACGTAAGGGTTTGATTGCGTCTGGTGTCAGAATCATCGGTGGGTTGAGCGATGTCAGAGTTGGGTTTAGCGATGTCAGAGTTGTTGGCAGTGTATGAAAGAATCTTTGGTGTTTGAAAGAATAGCGTCTGGTGACCGAATCATCGATAGTTTTATTGTTGTCACCGTTGTTGGCAGTGGAGGAAGAATCATTGGTGGTAGCAAAGTTAACAATGTCAGAGTTGTTGATAGTTGTTGGCAGTGTTTGAAAGATTATCGTTGGTGTTTTGAAGGAGTGTCGGTGGAGATGGCAATCCCATGTTTAATCCAGATTTTGATTGGGGATCAGTACCAATTTTAGTCTGCAACGCTTTCCTAGGGAATTCCATTTAGATACTGCGGAGAAATGGAGAAGGGGACCTAGTAAGACAGAGATAATTAAACTTTGAACAGGAGTAGTTTATGAGGTCTATTCCAGTATATGAATAGTTCATTTTGAATCAAGTGCAGATGTAGTTATTTATTTATACAAGATATGCGTATTTGAGGTGTGTGTGTGTGTGTGGTCACTGAGATGTTATGTAGAAAATTTTGAGATTTATTAAGTTTAGCAGTTGTTACAAAGTTTAATTTGTTGTTCATGGAGTCGAATGTGGAGATGTCACGGGAGTATCAGCTCTTCAGGTGGATCACCCCTTCTGAATTACGGTGAAATCATTGATATTATTTCTGTACAGTAGAGTTCAAGCGAAGGTGGTGTCTTCTAATAATCATTCTTGTTTCTGATTGGTTGGATTGTCCTGTTTATAATGTGTGTATTTTTAGTCTGGGCAGATCTTTGATTCAGCCTGCTGTACAAAGGGGGCCTAATAAAATTGGGAGGTGTGTAGTGATTTCGTAACTTGACAGGTTTCTAACGTTGAGAGTAGGTTTGGCTCTCCCAAACTCAACCCCATTGATGGGTTGCCTAAACTGGGCTAACTATATGGATCGCCCAAACTCTTGTATAATCTTGGAGTGCACGTGCTGTTGGTCGATATATAAGAGGGTGGATTAGCTGAAGTGGGGTGTGTTTTATTGCAGATTAGAAATGGCCGCCTGTCTAGCAGACTAGATGATTTTATGGGTATCACGGTGGCTTATTTAGAAGACCAGGTGATTTTATATACCAGTATTTTATAGTCTTCTGATGGGTACATGTCGATCTCAATAGCCCTTATCTAACCTTCCTTCATTTGGGAAATCGCTTCAGTACCGAACACAAGTTGGCAACCTATTCGCCTAGCGGCAGATTCAACCAATCAAGCTGGCAACCATTTCGTTGGCAACCTATACAGAATAAACACCAGAATCGCCCAAACTCATTTATATTTATCAACCAATAAAATCCAACGATACTTGTATAAAATGAAAGTAGAATATATTATACCGTACACTACTACAATATTAAGCTATTCCTTTAGCTCAGAATTGAGGTGTAATTTCGGATTATCGTACAAAATTCTTAGCATCTTACTACATATGTTCTGAAAGGTAATAAAATAAGCCTTCCAAATATTATTCATAAAAGTTGCCACAATTGTATTAAAGGGATGCACTCTCATCCTAAACGCTGCCAATTTTTCAATATTTTAAAATGAAAGACCAGTAATATTCCCAGTCAAAACTTGGACCATCGTACAAAATTTTGAGCATCCAACTACATATATTCTGAAGGATAATTAAGTAAGCTTTCCAAATATTGTTAGTAAAAGTTGGCACAATCATATTAAAGAGGTGTGCTCTCACCCTAAACATAGTCAATTTTTAAGAATATTTTAAAAGGAAAGACCGTTAATATCCCGAGTCAAAATTCAGTCCATCTTACAAAAGTCTGATGATCGAAGTAAATATATTCTGAAAGGTAAATAAATAAGCTTTCCAAATATTATTAGTAAAAGTTGGCAAAATCATATTAAAGGGGAACGCTCTCAACCCAAACGCTGCCAATGTTTCAATATTCTATAGGGAAAGACAGTTAATATTCCGTGTCAAAATTCGGATCATCGTACATCCAACTATATATATTCTGAAAGGTAATTAAATAAGTTTTCCAAAAATTATTAGTAAAAGTTGGCACAATCATATTAAAGGGACGCGCTCTCAACCTGAACACAGCCAATTTTTAAGAATATTTTAAAGGGAAAGACTGTTAATATCCCGAGTCAAAATTTGGACTATCGTACAAAATTTGGATGATCCAATGAAATATATTCTGAAAGGTAATTAAATAAGCTTTCCAAATATTATTAGTAAAAGTTGGCACAATTATATTAAAGGGGTGCGCTCTCAACCTGAACACTTGCCAATATTTCAAAATTCGGGCACGCTCTCAAACTGATCATGGCCAATTTTTCAATATTCTAAATGTAAAGATAGACCTGTATTTTTTTCGAACTTCAAATTCGGATCATCGTACAAAATTCTGAGCATTCAACTATATATATTCTAAAAGGTAATGAAGTAAGCTTTCCAAATATTATTAGTAAAAGTTGGCACAATCATATTAAAGGGGTGCACTCTCAACCCGAACACTGCCAATGTTTCAATATTCTAAAGGGAAAGACAGTTAATATTCTGTGTCCAAATTTGGATCATCGTACAAAATTCTGAGCATCCACCTATTCTAAAATGTAATTAAACAGGCTTTCTAAATATTATTAGTAAAAGTTGGCACAATCATATTAAAAAGGTGTGGTCTCATCCTAAACATAACCAATTTTTAAGAATATTTTAAAGGGAAAGGCTGTTAATATCCCAAGCAAAAATTCTGACCATTGTACAAAATTTTGACTATCCAACTAAATATATTCTGAAAGGTAATTAAATAAACTTTCCAAAAATTATTAGTAAAAGTTGGCACAATCATATACTGAGCGCCATGGAAAACGCATCACTTAGTTTATTGGATAACAAATTGATCCTGTAAACATATCTTATTTATTTTGCTTCTTATTGTGAACAATATTCAAATGGGAACACATCAATAACAACACATTTGTACACTTCTGGATGTTTAATCTGTAATCAACGGTACAAAGTCAGAGGGGTCAAAACCAAAAGTACGACACAGATGTCAGTAGCGCGTGTGTCCTCCAAGGGCCCTTACGCACGCTGTGCAGCGACGTCGCATGGAATTTACCAATGTTTGAAAGAAGGCTTGGGGCAAATTGTTCCATTCTTGGACAAGAGCAGCTTCTAAAGCAGCAATGGTGTGCATCTGTGGTCTCCGATACAGACAGCGTCCAATCTCATCCCAGACATGTTCTATCGGTGCCATGTCCGGAGACATGGCTGGCCAGTCCAAGACATTGATGTTGTTAGCAGCCAGGTAGTCTATACTAAAGTGGGCGGTATGCGGACGTGCATTATCCTGTTGGAAGTGCTGAAGTTGTGGGTGCGCTCAAAACATCGAACAATACAAAACTGCGGAAATGCACTGCTGTTTTTATTAGAGGTAACTAGTGTATGTTAATAACAGGCCAATTGCCTAAACATGAACATGAACATTTCATATAGGCAAAGAGATACACTGTCAAAAGTGAAAATGGACGTTTTTGATTTTTGTCTTAATAATGAGTAATTGCTCCACCAATCCTCAGACATTCAGCAATTTGTCGTGGCATGCTCCTAATCAACCATCCAATCACGATTTGTGGCAATCTGACCTACTCCTCTTGCAGTGCCATGGCCTATTCTTGCAGTGTCCGTTGACGTCGACGAACACGTCTCCCGATAATGTCCCAGACATGCTCTATAGGGGAAAGGTCAGAACTCATGGCTGGCCAAGGCATATGGACAATATGGTGACACTTGAGGTAGTCATTCACTCACGAAACGAGCGCGGTGGGCACGGGCGTTATCATCTTGAAAGATGAAACGTCGACCTGCACGTTGAGCAAAGGTCAGAACTATCCGTGCCAGGATGTGGTCACGACAGTACACACCAGTGACCCTTCCTTGAACAATATGCAAGTCGTTCTGCCAGACATGGTGATTCCTCCCAACACCATAACAGTCTCACACCCGAATCTGTCATGCTGTCTGACGTTAACGTTGGCGTGAAGCTCATTTACACGCCTCCAAACGCGAGCACGCCTATCAGTGAAATCCAGAGTAAATCTGGACTCATCTGAGAAAATTACATGCGCCCATCGACGATTACCCCAATTTCTACGCTGCCTACACCATTGATGCCTGTTTGCCATGTGCTGGCGAGTTAATGGAGGCACAACATGCGGTCATCGCGCATGCAAATGGGCTGCATGTAGCCGATTTCTGATTGTTTGAGTTGTAACTCGAATTCCTGTAACTTGGTACAAGTTTACAGAAAGCTGATTGGCCGTTTGTCCTCCATTTTGCAGGACCTGTGTACGAATGTATCGATCCTGGGCTTGTGTAACACATTAAGCATGTTGGCTACTGCTCGCTGTGTAGAACCCATTTGGAGCATGCCAATAGCACGTAGACGTTCATCATGTTGAAGACGTCTCATTTCAAATTAAACGTAACACAGTAAAGCAAAGATACGCTAAACAGTAAATCTTATGCAAGAACTGATAGGAAAGCAAACATGGATAGTATAAACCAGCACACGGCAGTTTTCATCAACCCTTCCTTGAAGTGTCAAATTTGACAATGAACCCCTACCATGTGTATGGCGCTATTGCGTGTCGCACGAGCAGCTCAGTGGTTCTGTTGGGGCGATAAGTTCTTCATCTGTGAACATACTCAAAGCATGTCAAGTGTCCATAACTATTTATGGAACGCCATTACTGCCTTATGTGGCTATATTTTAGATGATTATGTAGTTTTGTCATTACATGAGGTGAGTCTATCGTTAAATGCGGTGATTTTGACAATATATGCAGTGGTTCTGTCATTACATTTAGTGGTTCTGTTATTATAGGCGGTGATTTTGTCATAACATGCGGTGATGTCGACCTTACATGAGGTGGTTATTTCATTACGTCATTTGCACATTTTATTACGTGATATGGCTATGTCATTACATGATATGGCTATGTCATTAGGTGATGTGGCTATGTCATTACGTAATGTGGCTATGTCATTACGGGATGTGGTTATGTCATTACGTGATGTGGTTATGTCATTACGCTATGTGGCTATATCATTATATGATGTGGTTATGTCTAGGGTTGTGACGATAACCGTATGTATGATATACCGCGATATAAAAATTTGCCGGTATTTGTATCGTCAAAATATTGAAATATCGGTATACTGTGATACAACAAATGATGATCAAAAGATACAACGACATCGGCGGCAAATACCCTAGTTTTTCGCGAAATTGCCATAGAAAAAAAATAATAATTAAATCGCAGGTAGTAATAAATTTACCAATGGCAATATTGTCAATTATATCGCCGTTATATACCTGCGTAATCAAAAATAAATATCAGCTGAGTGATGATGTCAGCCACACGGTCTAGATAAATTAGCCAGTCGTAAATTGAACAACACATTCTAACGACATTACGGACTGGATATTCTCGTACAATTTAAGTCGTAAAACAAAGTAGTGCCCGGTCCGTGCTTTAAACCTCATCAATTATTAGCGAGTTCAATTATAGTATGCTTATTTTAAATTAGTAAAGTCAGTAAACACAGTTCTGTTTGAGAGCCAAATAATATTGATATTGACCTAGTAATGATAACACGAATTCTATGTGATGAGTGAGATGACGGCATAACAGCTTTTTTGCGTGTGACTACAAAATCAATCTCGGTAATGACATTATTGGAAACTCCCGTCTTATCGACCAATCAAATAGTTAAGTGCTTTGTGACTGACCTATTTATAGCTTGGAGTTATACCTCGAAAACTTGATCTCGTTTCCGATGTAGGGTATCGGAAACTACTGAGGTTTGCCGAATGCCTCGAAGTCGAAGTTTTATTTTATCTTTTTAACTGTCATAATAAATTACTACATTTTAAAACCAAAAAGTTATAGTTCAATAAAAATATTGCACTTATAATTTATAAACATTCCCTAATTTAGTGACCTGATAATTTTAATAAATTTAATCGGTCACGTGACACGGACGTAACAGAGCAAGGTTGCTAAGTGATAGAATAACATTGCAGACAAAAAATTTTAAATATTTGTGGCATATGTGCCTAAATAATTAAAAACATGTATGTGTAAACTACTGTAAACATGGCCCATACATATTAAGATGAAAATACATCTATTAAAATCATTCTGTTATTAGATTTAAAATATTAATAATGTTATCTTAAATTAAACGGTTGAAAACTATTATTTTGTTGGGTTTTTTATTTCTTAATTTGGTAAAGATATTGTATCGCGATATTTTCCCTTCTGTATCACGATACAAACCGACTCTGTATCGTCACAACCCTAGTTATGTCATTACGTGATGTGGCTAAGCCGTTATGTGATGTGGTTATGGCATTACGTGATGTGCATTCTTGATTACGTGCGGTGAATTATCATTATAACTACTATTTACATTGTTAGTAGCCTACTGATAGCGTGTGACGTAGGACAAGTGTGAAGTCATTAAGAGCAGGTTATCAAGTCTAAAGGGGGATAACTCACAATCCCTAAGCAAACATGGCGTGGATTCGGAAAGTTTTAGAGGATTGCAGTTTACCAAACCTATTGATTAATTTTGAATATAATAGAATCGACAATGTTGTGATCTTACCGGGAAAAGTTGTGCTTCTGATATCCGATATTTAAGACAATATAAACAAATTACCATTGGTACATGAATTGTGTTCCATAATGTGTTTCAGCGCCATTTGTGTGTAATAAGTTACTCGAAGAACGAGACTAGAATATTCCTCTAGTCATGTCAAACGGATACGCCATATTCTTATCTGGAGAGCATGCACAATAAATACTATCGCCGAACATAACTGATTTGAAATTAGAGAAAAACGGAAACGATTGAATGTAAATGAGTTTATATACATTCATATTACATTATTATATTCGTTGCAACCCATTTGTGTCAATTTCTAGGTTATTAAGATACCTTACAACATCCATATGCAAGTCGATGCCGTGATTTTCTGACAGTCTATTTACAGGGTACTGAGAAAATAATCCACGTTCAAAATCTGGTGCTACATTTAAATTAATTGGGTTTAATTGAGGTCGGGGATTATCATTTACATCAATGTCGACTTGCCCTTCTACCCCATAGTGCGAATTATCTTCTGACATTGGCACTGGTGGTACAGATAAATTAAATGATCCAGCCAGGAAAAGACGAAGTGGTGATGTACCAACTGTCCTCAGTCTATGGCGTGCCCAGGCATTTTTCCCGATTTCCAGTTTACTATTTATTCACAACAAATGAATAGCATACAGATGAACTTCATTTAGAGAATCCAAGATTCCGCGCTCTTCCCAAAAATAAAACAGTTCATGGTAAAAAGCCAGTACGCCTTTGAAAACGTCTCTCCACAAACGCTCAATTCGCTGATTGTGCGTACTCTTACCAGTGATCATTGAAGAAGGTTCTAGTAATTGCAACATGCTTTCTGCAACTTTAAAGATTTCCATACCCTGATCGGAATGAACTCTTAAAGGTGTCCCATATTTTCCTATCGCTTCCTTAAAAGAACGAAATATGGTGTCAGCTTTATCGTCACCAATACAATTGAGGAACACCACAAACCGACTGAATCCATCTATCCCCCTATGGACCTATCTCTTCTAAACTTCGGCTACCCTCACATTTCCGACCTCGGCGCATCCAAAAATTGTCTCCAAATTAAAATCGAACACCTAGTTCCATCTCTATTTTTTTGTTTTACTTTATGTAAAAACATTCTGGCATGCGATTCGTGTGCCAATTTTAAAATTTTCGTTTTGTCTTAATTATTGGATATAAGAAGCCCATCTTTTCACTGTAAGATAACAACATCACTGTTGATTTAAAGTGACCAATGAGTCGTGTTTGCAATGTTGAAGACTGTGGATGATATTGAGTTAGAGACTTGCCTCTTTTAACCTTTCTGAAATTAATATTGGTTGTCTATCCGCTGTATTGAAAGGAAGAATACTATTGATTTTCAATGATTTTCGAAAATAACTATCAGTGTTATTTACCTCTCTCACAATTGTAGCACCATTGAGGTTTAAATTATATGACCTTTTTGAAAACTGCTGGTAGATATCATCTTCAATAGAAGGCTTCATCTCGCTTTGACTCTGTACATCTTATCAAGGCCTTCACGTAATTGTAATATTCTTCGAAAGGCGGGGGACTATTAAAATGGGTTCGTCCGTCCGTCTGTCTGTCCGTCACACTTTTTGGGAAAAAATAACTCTCTCTCTAATTGAGCCAGAATGTTCAAACTTGGTGTAGGTGTTTATTAGGTCAATACCTTGATGGAGTTCGAAGATGAGCATTTTCCGCTTAGGGTAAGCGGAGATAGCAATTTGATTGGTTGATGCCTTGGGACATGATAACTTTAGTTCTAATTAAGTGAAAGTGATGAAACTTGGTGTATAGTTTCATTACATCAATACCTTGACTAAGTTCGATATTGAGCATTTTCTGCTCAGGGTAAGCAGAGCGATAAGCAATTTGAATGTTGAGACTTTCGAACACAATAACTCTCCTTGTAATTGAGGTAGAATGTTCAAACTTGATGTAGGCATTCATTAGGCGAATCCCTTGATGGAGTTCGATTATGAACATTGTCTGCTTACGGTAGGCAGAGATAAGCAATCTGATTGGTTGATGCTTTAGGGCACGATAACTTTGGTTATAATGAAGTGAGAGCAATGAAACTCTGAATATAGATTCATTATATCATTACCTTGACTAAGTTCAATTGTGCGAACTTTCTGCCTGGGCTAAGGAGCGATAAGCAATTTGAATATTGGTCAAGACTTTGGAACATAAAAACTCTTCTTTTAATTGAGGTAGAATGTTTAAACCCGATTTAGATGTTCATTACGTGAATGTCTTGACTGATTTCAATGATTAACATTTCAAGCTAAAGCTAAGCAGAGCTAATCAATTTCATTGGTCGATACTTTGGGACAAGATAATCTTGATTCTTTCTGATAGAGAGTGATGAAACTTAGTGTGTAGTTTGATTCCTCGATACTTTTGAAAAAAATAAATGTGTGATTAATTAATATGTGTCATCTTATTATTTTGGGATTTCGGCTTGTTACTAATTTCGATTGATCAAGGACCCATCCTCGGTATCCCCAGTGGTCCCATTCTGTGGTACTCCACTATATCCTGGGGTAATCTATCTATGGGGTATTCACATATTCAAATTATCTGCCCGTGATCGTAGCTTGAGTCTGCGAAGCAATCAAAAACTTTAGAAATGGGTCACTGTCCAGGGTAACTTAATTAATAAAAGTAGACTATATTTTCAATTTATGTTATTTGTCCAAGGCTCAGATTAGCTATATAAATCACATGATTTCATTGCAGTCACGGTCTTCCAGCAAATTTCTTATAGTGTGCCAGCTTGATTTCTGCTTATCGTGTGGTGAATATCCTAGTGCTGGCTTATAGTGTGTCAGCTTGATCTTGGCCAACAATATTCGTCTTGTTCGCTCGATTATTAGAAAGTTTGCAAGAAATATAATATAAAAGAAGTGACATGCAGGAAATATGTCATTTTTATGTCAGTTTTTATGTATTTAACGATTTATTTTATTTGTCGATAAAATTAGCACAAACAACAAGGGCAGACAATTAGTGGACTGGAACGGAATGAAACCACTGGGGATGAAATGAAATGAAATGAAATGGTGTTCAACGTCCTATTGTTCTGCTCCGACTGGGCTAATGAAGATGGGCATACGCCATACAGTGTGCGACATGTATGAGGACAATTTTGCCTGGGCAGCAGCACTATGGCCTACTCTTATATTGAATTCCAACTGCCAAGGGATCTTCTACGTGCATGCCAATGTATACACAGGATCTTGGTTTTTCATCCCATCTGAATGACTAGACAGCTGTCCTTGTCAGGCCCTCCGTCCTGCACCACTGGCAGGGGGAAATCACATCGGAAAATCCAGATGAAATTTCTCGGCCAATGCACTGGGGATACTGAGGATGGTTAGGACCCAGCTCTAGAGCTCTCAGATTTCTTGTGCTTTCCAACTGAAATTTCCAGCTGTAATAATTGAGTTGCAAAGTTCAAGGTTTGTTCAATGTCAAGGTTGCTGGAACTTTTTTACTTAAACCCCAGCTTTACCACTATGATTATCCAAACCTTTCTAATTTACTTTTAACTTTTATGTTCTTCTATTATGCTAGTAAGGTTGCTTTTCTTTGGTTTCCCCTGAATTTGTCAACTAAAAAAAATCTTTCAACACCTGTAAACAAATCTGTTCGGTTACAGGTTAGTATCACATGTCTGTGGTAAAGGGAGATAACATACCTTAAAGTTTGGGAATTTCAGACTAATCTAGTAATGGCTAGATTTTGTAAATCTTGCAGCTGTTGTTTCAGGAACATGGGTAGATATGCTTTAATGCTGGCACTATCTCCCTTCTTTTTTTCCAGTTACTCCTCTTGATGTCGTGAAAATACGTCTTCAAGCTCAGAGTAAGCCCTTCACTAAAGGAATGTGCTTTCTTTATTGCAATGGACTTATGGATCATATCTGTACATGCCTAAATGGTCAGAATGCACAGTCTCAAACTTGGTATAAAAAACCAGGACACTTTACTGGAACTCTGGTAAGAATGTTTAAACAATATTTATTGATTGTCAGTTCCAGCAGTATTATTTGGTCTTTTGTAGTTATAATTAAGCTGATTTTAAATTTTTATGCATATTTATGAGAAGTTTTTCTTTGATCAATGTCTGCCTCTGTTTTACCAAAGTTATACTCAGATGCAAACATGTAGGTGAAACACTGTATTTTGGTATTTATTTAATTACCACAAAACAGATGTTACTGGTAATACCTTTTGATTAAACACAGAAAAAAAAAACAAGGGAAAATTGGAATTCCTTTAGTAAATACAAGGAAATATTAATTATAATTACCCTCTAACCTCCACTTCCTGTTGATAGCCTACTCATGACTAGTTGCGTCAAACAAAAATTGGCTAATCTGTTAGCTATAGTGTTACATATATCTCATTGAAAATGGTAGAAAATAAAAAAAAAAACTGCTAATCAATAGTTCCAAATGGCTAAAACTGCTATTCAACTAAAACAAAGTAATTTGCACCCTGTATTTTGAAGATCATTGTAAATTACAGTTTGCTATAAGGAAATTTTTCCCTGGAGTGCAGCATCATGTGCATCGTCTGCTCTTTAATCAAATTCAGTCATGGTTTCTTTTGCGTGCATTCGAATGAGTACCCAGCACCACAAGGGTTTTTTTTGTCTCCCGCCTTTCGAAGAAAGCAGGGGACTATTAAAATGCATTCGTCCGTCCGTCTGTCTGTCCATCTGTTCGTCTGTCTGTCCGTCACACTTTTTGGGACACAATAACTCTCTTTCTAATTGAGCTAGAATGTTCAAACTAGGTGTAGGTGTTTATTAGGTCAATGCGCATTTTCTGCTTAGGGTAAGCAGAGATAAGCAGTTTGATTGGTTGATGCTTTGGGACACGATAACTTTAGTTCTAATTAAGTGAGAATTTTGTATAGTTTTATTACATCAATACCTTGACTAAGTTCGATAATGAGCATTTTCTGCTCAGGGTAAGCAGAGCGATAAGCAATTTGATTGGTCGAGACTTTGGAACACAATAACTCTCATTCTAATTGAGCTAGAATGTTCACACTTGGCGTAGGTGTTTATTAGGCGAATGCCTTGATGGAGTTTGGAGTTAGAAGATGAGAATTTTCTGCTTAGGGTAAGCAGAGATGATTATTTTGATTGGTTGATGCTTTGGGACACGATAACTTTAGTTCTAATTAAGTGAGAGTGATGACACTTGGTGTATGGTTTTATCACAACAATACCTTGACTAAGTTCCATAATAAGCACTTTCTGCTTAGGGTAAGCAGAGCTATAAGCTATTTGATTGATCAAGATTTTGGAACACAATAACTCTCATTCTAGTTGAGGTAGAATGTTCAAACTTAGCGTAGGTGTTCATTAGGTGAATGCCTTGATGGAGTTCGATGATAAACATCGTCTGCTTACGGTAAGCAGAGATAAGCAATCTGATTAATTGATGCTTTGGGGCCAATAACTTTGGTTTTAATTAAATGAGACTGATGAAGCTCTGAATATAGATTCATTATATCATTACCATGACTAAGTTTGATGATGAGAATTTTCTGCTTAGGTTAAGGATCGATAAGCAATTTGATTGGTCAAGACTTTGGAACATATGAACAACTCTGCTTTTAATTGAGGTAGAATGTTTAAACTTGATGTCGATGTTCATTAGGTGAATGTCTTGACTGAGTTCAATGATCAACATTTCGAGCTTTAAAAGCTAAACAGAGGTAAGCAATTTCATGGGTCAATGCTTTGGAACAAGATAACTTTGGTTCTATCTAATAGAGAGTGATGAAACTTTGTGTATAGTTGCTAATCAGTTTGATTGCTTGATACTTTTGAAAAAAAAAAATGTGTGATTAATTAATATGTGTCATCTATTTTTGGATTTTGGCAGGGGACATCAGCACCACTGTTGGCTTGTTCCATTGCCAGTCCCTCTGTCTTGCACCACTGGCAAAGGGGGAACCAGGCTACACCTAGATCATACCAGGTACCTACTATTTGTGCACCAGAGCAACACTCACAGAGCCAGAGTCCCTTTGTACAATATAGATACTGTAACCTTTAATTTCAGGATGCATTTGTGAAGATATCAAGAACAGAAGGAATATCCTCATTATGGAGTGGATTACCTCCAACGCTGTAAGTTAGAGAGCACATAAAACAATCAAATACTGTATAATCTTTACAACAATTCCACATCAATCTGATTAAAATTATTTGATATATTGCTGTGTCAGATGTTCTGTCGATATATATTGCTGTGTCACACGCTCTAAAACACTTAATCCGATCAATAATTTTTAGATTACAACCTTATATTTGATATACACTAATGTTTATTATTACCTAAGCAAACAATTCATAAGGCAGAAGCATTATTACAAGCAAAACTTTCTTGTCTTGAATTGTTATAGATTTCAAGCTTTTCATGTGGACGTATATTGTCGTCACCCCTGTCCGTCCATCCACAATTTGTTTGTGGACAGTCTACAGGCCACAATTTTTATCCGATTTTGACGAAACTTGAAATATAGCAATATAGGTCTATCTCCCAAAGATCTTGGTTCCTATCGATATTGGCATTTATCGGACAATAACTTCATGGATTATGGCTCCTGATTTTATGAAAAATCACGATTTTAGCTTGTGGACACTCTAGTCTCTAGAGGTCACAATTTTGATCGGATTTTGATGAAACTTGAAATGCATGTTTATAACTTGACGATCTTGGTTCCTTTCCATATTCACGCATATCGGATCGTAACTTCCTGAATTATGGCCCCTGATTGTACGAAAAGTCAAATTTTTTCTTGTGGTACCTGTATAGGTCACAATTTTTATCCGATTTAAAAAAAAAACATTTTAGTATATGGCGTTACACCCTAATCATCCAAAACTGCCGGACAAAATGGCCTCCCCTTGTACTCAAATAGTGTAAAATATGGTATATCAAGGTTGTGGACCCTCTAGAAGTAATAATTTTCATCCGATTTTGATGAAACTTTGAATGCATGGTTATATCTTAAAGATCTTGGTTCTTGTCGATATTCGCACATATCAGATCGTAACTTCCTGAATTATGGCCCTTGATTGTAGAAAAATTACGTATTGAGCTTGTGGTCCATATAGAGGTCACAATTTTTATCCGATTTAAAAATAAAAACGTGTAAATATATCACAGTTATACACTAATGATGGTTGAGTTTGAATTTGTATGCAGATAGTGTAAAAATATGGTATATCAATGTTGTGGGCCCTCTAGAGGGCACAGTTTTTATACGCCCACATTGAAATGTGGTCGTATATTGTCGTCGCCCCCGTCCGTCCGTCCGTCCGTCCGGCATCCACAATTGCTTGTGGACGCTCTAGAGGCTAAAGTTAATATCCGATTGACTTTAAATTTATATACAGTGTTTAAGGCCATGAGACGAAGAAGCCTATTGATTTTCAGCGATTTATGATAATTACTGCCAGAGTTATGGCCCTTGATCACTTCAAAAAATCTTGTGGACGCTCTAGAGGCCAAAGTTAATATCTGATTGACTTTAAATTTATACACAGTGTTTAAGGGCATAAGACGAAGAAGCCTATTGATTTTCAATGAAACTTTATGACTTGAACAGCTAAATCCATGATGTTAAAAGTTTCGTAAACGTTAGCATGGGGCAGAACTTTATAAAAACCAAACAAATTCTAATGGTTTTCTGATAATTACTTAATGAGTTGTTACTCTTAATCAGATTTTAATGTATTATAAATGTTCCATTACCGATAAAAGTAAAAATATGCGACAACTCTTGTTGACTCCCCGGACGATATAGCTGCTGTGGGCGTATGTTTCGTTGCCTGGCAACCTATCTTTATCCAATTTGGATGAAACTTTAAATATATGTTTTTATCATAAAAATCTTGGTTCCTTGCGATAATCACACATATCCGAACATAACTTCCTGGATTATGGCCCCTGATTGGTGAAAAATCACAATTTTTTTTCCGATCTTAAAAACCATTTAGATATATCACCATTCCACCATAATGAAGGTTGAATTGGAATTTCGGGAAAATCGAATGAAACTGACCGACAAAATTGCCGTTCTTTGTATGCACAATTTTATCCGATTTTGATAAAACTTAAAACATATCTTTATATTCCAAAAATCTGAGTCCCTTTTTGATATTTGCGCATTTCAGACCATAACTTTCTGGATTATGGCCACTGATTGTTAAAAAAATCGTTTTTGTTTTTAGCTTGTTTTGTATCCATCTCTTACAAAATGTGGGTGTATCCTGCCTGGCAGTTGCTGGTTATTTAGATCACACTTCAATTAACATTTGACTCTATTAAATACTTATTTCCAACCTATCGTATAAAATACGCAAAATAAACTTAATATAGAATAAATCAAGCTGCTTTGGAATTCAACCCATTAAGTTTGTTTTTGAAATCTTGTGTCGTTTTCGATAATTGGCAAAGTCGTTTGTATGGGAGGTCTATATTTGCGACTTTGAATGATTATGAATGGATTTAAATTACAGAACACTGCAAGAGTTTCAGACTCGAATCGCCGAACACGGTGGAAAAACACCGAGTTTGCTAGCTTGCCAAATCACAGTGTTTCGCACAGCGTGGAATCCATTAATCATTGGCTACTATCAAATTCAAATTTGAAATTATATGCAATGAGCTTTTACACATTACTTCATTACTCGCAGGTTCAGTAAATCAAAATTAACCATCCATAAAGCAAAGTGCCATACATCATAAATCACTCTGTGATGCACAAAACAGTGAGTCACGTGGTCAAGAACACACAGGACTATAATCTTATGCTCTTGACCATTGCCGGTATATGATAATAATGTATTGTGACGTATGGCACATTAACACTTGTACAAGAAGGTCTACACACAAGTTACATGATTGATACTGCAGAATAAATGTGCATAGTTATTTTAAGATTAATATGAGTACAAATTATCGGCAAATATTCTTTGAATCTAATTACTCAACTATTTCTCAACTACCAAGTTGACAAAGGCTTTTGACAAATCTGCAGGAAGCCATTTCACTCTATAAGGTTGACCAATTAACAATCTGATTAAAATACAGATCTATATTTCGTTTTGTTTTTTTATACTTTCGATGGCCTACACTACATGAAGATCTGACAAGTTGTAGTGATAGGTCACGTCAGAGGTCATACGAGCGGCTTTTGACCCTATGACGCCAGACATTTGATAAACCAATCAGCATTGATGTTTCTAGTGGATTACCCACAGTTCCATGTACCACACACCAAAAGCTCCTCTTAACAGACCTTTTCATTGGCTAATCCCTCACATTATCCAGAATGCGGGTTATATAACAACTCTTCCAGATCCTAGTGTAGTAAAGAGAAGTAAAACGAAATTTTGAACTATAATAAAAAACAAAAGAAAATAGGATCTGTGTTTTAATCAGATTGCTGTCTATACAATATGAATCTTAAGCAAGCTATTCTCTATAAAAACATAGTCTGCCTCCCTAAGAAAACATCTTTTTTCATAGTAATAAAGAGTAAATAAAATTTAACACAAACTTTATTATTTCATAATTTAGTAAAAATTGTAGGACTGCATCACGTTGCACAGTTCTTTATTAAACATACATTATGCAAGTCTGAAATATTTTCTGAATTATTAATTAGACATTATTTAACTTATCAAGACAATAATCAACTCTTGATGGCATCAGATTTCTCTGATATTAAATAGATTAGAAAGGTTCAGCCATATTTTGATTTAATTTAGAAATAGAGGAGCGAGACTTAGCTTCGAACAACCAGTACGGTGGTTGAAATTATTGCACACGTCTTGACAAACCTTCAAAAGCTAATATCTTCGCTCGCAATAGATTAATTTGAATGAAATTTTCAAATTATTCATTTTACATTATCTATTTTCGAACTATTGTAGCAAGAATGGCTAGCTCTTTATCTAAATCTTACATAATGTATCTTTAATTGAAATTAGATAAATTAAATACAATGGGCTTTAACATCATACTACATTACACTCTTCATTTAAACAAACAATTTGCATCAAACATTTCCATGCATCAAAAATCATAGGGGACCGGTATGTCACATGTCATATCAATGAAGAGTAAATATAATTAAACACAAACTTTATAATTTCATAATTTATTAAATATTCTAGGACTGGATCACGTTGCACGAACATAAATAACATATATAGTCTCCCTCTCTAAGAAAATATAATTTTCCATAGTAATAAAGAGTAAAATAATGAAACACAGACTGTTATTATTTTTTAATTTAGTAAAACTCGTAGGGCTGGATGACGTTGCTTAATTGATAAAAATGAATAAATTAAATACGATGGACTTTAATGTATTACTAAATTACACTCTTCATTTAAACAAACAATTCGCATCAAACATTTGCATGCATCATAAATCACTGGGGACTGGTATGCCTCGAGATCCTACCAAATCTATAATGGCCAATGGATTAATGGAATCACATTTTGGGACTATATTCTTGTGCTATAGTTCTTTGCAAATATATTTTCTAAAGGTTTAACCATTATATTGTATTTGAGTTGACTTTAGAATTAAATAAGTCATGTTTAAGGCAATGAAAATTTTCAAGGTCATCGAGGCATGCAAGAATTACCCCATCGGGTGTAATATATATTCTATATTAGGGAACTTATTTGATATGTATTCATTCATCAAGCGGACAAGTTTTATACATGTGGTGCATTACTCCATGGATATAAACAGATAAAGATTTTGGAAAAACAGAACAGGTAGTTTATGTGTTAATGTAGATCTATTACTGATTATGAAATGTTAAAATATTAATAAGTTGTCCCCTTTATGTAGGAAAGTAGAATTTAATAATAAGAATAATAATAATGATATTTGTATCGCGCAACTATTTAATCCACTAGGGAATGCACTAGGCGCTAGAAAATGTTCTCACTTTGGAGTGTTAATGATAGTGACTAAACAACCAAGTTTTCACTTTGGATTTAAAAACCGACGCAGATTCACATTGTCGGATATTTTCTGGAAGTGTATTCCAAACAATTGATACGCTGTCTGTATCGAAAATTTCTGGATCCAAAAGATTTCAAATTATAGGCAGGTACATCCAATAACAGTTTCCCTTCTGATCTTAATGATCGTTTAGGTTGATACAGTGATACTAGATTTTGGAGGTAACCTGGCGCGGATTTGTTTATCGATTGATAGGTTAACGATAAGATTTTAAAGTTAAACCTTTCTCCAACACGGAGCCAATGTAATTTGTTCAAGACTGGGGTGATGTGTGATCTTGATTTATTTTTTGTGACAATGTAAGCAGCGCGTTTTTGTAATCTTTGGAGTTTTGAAATCTGTTTGTTCGTAATACCAGTTAGTACCGAATTACAATAGTCTATTCTGGACAGGACGAAGTATTGAGCTAATGTTGCAGCAGCGTCTTCTGTTAATAGATGATGAATGGAGCCTATCCTTCGAAGATGGAAATGACATATTTTACAGATGTTGTTCACATGGTTTTAAAAAATGGGACGAGAATCGACAAGAATTCCAAGATTTCTTACAGCTCTAGACACAGGAATTCCGGTGTTTCAAATGTTGATCGATCGAATGTCACATTTTTTAAGTCTGTTAGCAGGAGCCAAGAGAAGGAACTCAGTTTTTTCATCGTTGAGTTTAAGCATATTGGATGAAATCAATTTTTTGACATCATCGAGACGCCCTTCCAGATTCTTGATGACAACATTTTGATGGATCGGAAGTGGCTTGAAGCTATCAAGAAGCTGAGAATCATCAGCATAAAAATGATACAGCAGATTGTGATCCTGAATAAGTTTACCTAACATCTTTGTATACATTGTGAAGATTATCGGGTCCAAAATGGATCCTTGGGGAACACCACATAAGAGTTGTTGATGACTTGATGAGGAGTTGTTAACTTCAACATACTGAAATCATCCCGTGAGATAGGATGAAAACCATTTTAGAATGGATCCAGTTACTCCATAATCTGCTGACAGTCGATCCAGTAGGTTGCCGTGGTCAATAGTATCGAAAGCTGCTGATAAATACAAAAGGACCAACAGTCCGATCTTTCCCTCATCAACAGATGATTTTATGGCATCCAGAACACATAGCAGAGCTGTTTCAGTGCTGTGGCTGGAGCGATAAGCATGCTGGAACTCCTCGAGGAGTTGAAACTTTTCTAAATGACTAAGAAGTTGCTGCTTAACAACCAACCTTCTCCAGAACTTTGGACAGAAAGGTCAGATTTGATACTGGTCGATAATTTTTCATTAATTGTGGGTCAAGTGTCGACTTTTGTGGTTTGACAAATGCAGTTTTAAAATATTCCGGTACTATAAACTCGTGTTTATGATGTTAGTAATATTTAATGGGCAACATTGCATCCAGAATTTTAAGCAGAAAATGTGTCGGTATGGCATTCAAAGAGCAAGATGTTGTTTGGATTGACAGAAAATCTTCCTTATCTCCTTAGATGAAACTGGATTAAAGGAATCAAATTGAATTGAGGGAACTACAGACCTTCTGTCATCACACCCCTGTGTGTTAATAGAGCCAAGGTCATGACGAATCTTATCAATTTTATCAATGAAATAATCACAGAAATTTTGAGCAACAATACTATCATCTCCCTCTGGAAGGACGACACTCTTTTCTTTTCCCAGTTAATAGTTTAGCGTTGAAAACAATAATTTCGGGTTTCTTGAGCATGATGATCTTTCCTTGTTGAAATACTGTGATTTGGAATTTTTAACACATTTCATAAAACCTTTTCGACACTCTGTGTAAATTTGTTTATCTACCACTAACCCTGATTTACGCCACTACCTTTCAGCTGCCCGGCGTATTCGCTTAGCATCCTTTACAGAAGCATCATACCATAGTGTTTTCTTTAAATGGTTAATGGTTTTGGTTTGGATGGGTGCATGTTTGTCAAGGAGGTTAAAGTAGCTAAGTCTCTAACTCAATATCATCAAAAATCTTCAACATTGAAAACACGAATTATTTGTCAATTCAAATCAACATTGGTCTTGTGATCTTACAAGGAAAAGATGGGCTTCTGATATCCAATATTCAAGACATATTCCACAAGTCATGTCAAATGGCGACGCTATATTCTTATCTGGAGAGCATGCGCAATAAATACCATCGGTGTAGACTGGAAAAACCAGACGCTAAAGATTGCCATTCACATGAGACTTCTGGCATATTTTGCAGAACATAACTGATTAGAAATTACAGTAAAAATAGAAACGATTGAATGTTAATCAGTTTATATACATTCATATTACATTATTATATGCGTTGCGACCCATTTTTGTCAATTTCTAGGTCCCAAATATTAGCGATTTAGCTGCTATAAGTAATGAGTAAAGCTACCGTGTAGTCAACATCATTAGAATATTATGTGAATAGATTGCTGCTCAGAAGTTCGATATTAAATTCGGCAATATTGATGGATTTGAAGTTCCTATAGCGTATTTTCCTGCTGTTACGTGAAGTGTTTGAGAAATTGACATTAAAGGATACAACAACATCAGCATTATGAATAAGTTCATGATTACGGCAAGCAACCCAGTCCAAGGTGTGTCCTGATCGATGTGTCAGCTGAGTAATGGTCTGTACCAGGTCGTAAATATCCAAAAGCTCACAGAGACGTTTTGTAAATTTGTTATTAAGAGAATCAAAATGCACGTTAAAATCTCCAGCAATTAGGATGTTATCATTTCAATCAAGATCTTCACAGAGATTATTGGAAGTCATTTACGAAATTTGAATCTGTAGACTTGTTTTTTCTTCTTGAAGGGGCTGGTCTGTAGACACAGATAATCCTTAGGGTTTTTGATGCAGATGTTATGGTAAGTGATGGGTTAGATGAGTACGTTTTCGTTATTTACAAATGCCGTAAATAAAAAGACCTATCAGAAAATAGAAAAAAGTGAAATGCTTTGAGAAAAGAATGCACTACCAAAAATCTTAATAAAATGTTAGCTATTTATTGGTGTGCATAATCTCCAGCACAAAAATCTTGGGCCATCGACATATGTGAACACTTTGTTATACTTCGAGAAATAACAACATTCCTGCTACCCTATAAAAGTCCGGGAAGGGGTGTTCGCAATGAAAGGCTCACAAATTCCAGTCCTTCATGTTTAAGGGGAACTTTCGCTCCTGCTCCTCTCGGCTTTCCTTCGAAGGAGTCATTAAAGACTCCTGCAAATTAGCTAAATCATTCTCCTAAATATTGAGATTAATAAACTAATTTCAGTTTTTGTTTACTTTTAAACTGCATATATTCAAGGTATCGGGAGCCATAAAAAGCTCCTGATACCTTGAATATATGCACAATTTTATAAACATGAAGGACTGAAATTCCTTGCGGGAAAGCATGGCGTAAGACAGTGTTTTCCTAGGGAAAGACAGTGTTGCCAAGCGAATCTTAACAGAAAATCGTGAGGGAATTGAGCGGGGAATTAGAGCAAAAAATCACCATAAAATTCTAGCGATTTTTTAGTCTTCACACAATTCTGGTCCAAAACATTTGAGACGAACTGTAAGTGTATATAGTAAACACTGGCTTTAAGTAGACATAATTTTGTTTGGTCATCTTCTGTGCTCTTTAACAAAAAAAAAGGAAATACTATTTTCTAGGTCATTGGTCATTTCAATTTTAAGATGAGATGAACTAAATTAGTTCATTATTTAAAAAGAACCCTATTGTTTAATGATTGTTATTCTTAATTAGTTTTTAGTGTCTTGTATAAATGCTTCTATTACTGACAAAAGAAACAATGTGTGAAAACCCTTGTGGACTATTCAAACGACACAGCTGCTGTGGAAATATCATTTGTTGCCTGGCATCCTATCTTTTGCTTTAGATTGTTGCAACACTGCTTCCAATTCTGGTACTCATTCGCTCTTGATTTGGTATGTTGTCAGTTTATTGTTCCGCCGACCATAGAACTGTTTTTTGTCACAGGGGACTATTAAAATGGGTTCGTCCCTCTGTCAGGATAAGCAGAGCGATAAGCAATTTGATTGGCCGAGACTTTGGAACACAGTAACTCTCATTCTAATTGAGGTAGAATGTTCAAACTTGGTGTAGGCGTTCATTTAATGTGAATGCCTTGATGGAGTTCGATGATAAACATTGTCTGCTTACGGTAAGCAGAGATAAGCAATCGGATTGGTTGATGCATTGGGGTTTTGGTTTCAATTAAGTGAGAGTGATGAAACTCCGAGTATAGATTCATTATATCATTACCTTGACTAAGTTTGATGATGAGAATTTTCTACTTAGGCTAAGGAGTGATAAGCAATTTGATTGGTCAAGACTTTGGAACATAACAACTCTGCTTTTAATTGAGGTAGAATGTGTAAACTTGATACACTAACAGTATATATGGAATAACAATTAGGTAGATAAATAATGAATAGAATAAAAATAAATAAAGAAAGAAAAAATAAACTAGAACCGCGAAGCAGTAATGACAGGTTTCACAGGTGCCAATTTACCCTTGATCTTATGTCTCTACCGGTGCCACGTTATCCTTGAACTTATGTCACTTCCGGTATCAATGAAACTGTTAAACAGATTTCCACATAAGCATTGCACAAATAGATGCAGAATCAACCAAATCTAGCAATATCAGTTGCATCTATACATTTGTTACCATGTGTTACATATGTCAAAAGAGTGATTCTGATTAATTTGGTACTAATTACCGATAAGTTTGTTAACTTTCTAATGGGAAATTAGAATGGGAAAAAAATCTGTAAAAGTCATCCTAACAAAATTGGTTATTTCGCGACAAGGGAAGATGCTAGAAGCTATTTTTGGACATCTATATGATTGTATTGATACAATCTATATGTCCATTGGAATCAAATATCATAATGTTAAACGAATAATAAATGTAACTCACTTCAAAAAAATATTTGTTTTGGAAGCTAAAAATACAGTTTTTGTCCAAATGACATTACTTCCGGTGATAATGAAAATGTTAAATTAGTTCTATGAAATCATAAATGGCATAAGGCATCACATGGTGAAAATTGTATGAAAATCGAATGATAATTTACACTTTCATAGATCAAAAACCTTGAAAAGTGACCTGATGAAAATCGTCTATTTCTCTGCAACCGTACAAGTTAGAAACGCTTTTATGGTATCTGTATGATCGTATGGGTTCATTCTATTTGTTGATTGGAATCAAATATAATAATTTTAAAAACATTACAGATTAGACTCATTTGAATAAAATATCTGTTTTGAAGGCTAAAAATAGATTTTTTGACCAAATGACGTCATTTCCGGTGACAGTAAAAATGTTAAATTGACTTGACCAAGTCCAAATTGGCATAAGGCATCAAATGGTAAAAACAAATTGAAAATCGAATGATAATTGGCTCTTTTACAGGCAAAATAATTTGAAACATGGCGCATGAAAAAATTGCCTATATCTCGGCAACCGCTCATATTACAGACTAATTTTCACATACATTCTCTTCGTATGGATTATTGCTACGAGTTTATGAAAGTTACGAAGAAATATTTTAAAATATGAAGACGCTGAATGGGTTATAAATAGCTTAATTTTACACCGTTTTTCACCTTTTAATCGAAATAGCCCGAAAACGAAATCGAAATTAAGAAAACTGAGTCCGATGTTTTGTGCACATTTGCATGGCGCATCCTTTTGGTAATATCAAATTTTGAAAAAATAATATTTGCTTTCAAAAAGTGGTTCCGAACTGTCAAATTTATAGTTTTTATTAAAATTATGTCACTTCCGATGCCGACAGATAACAAAAAAAATGACATTTTGGAAAAAGGAGCATATGAACTTTGTTTTAAACAAATCGAACAATAAATAATCAATCTAGGACCCAAAAACTGAATTAGCCAATAGCGGCTAATGCAAATTACTGAGACAAAAATTGTTCACATTTTTGCTCAAATCAGATGACCCTTTAGCCCTGGATAAAATACCATAAAGAAATAGTCATTAATAAAAATAAGAAATTGTAAAAATTTAAATTTTCTAAATTTGGCGCCTAATATCTCCTAAGATTTATCGATAATCAAAAATCTAAAGACCCGTAGCTATGTGCCTTGTCTCTGGCTATGTCAAAATGTATCAAATGTTAAAATCCGGCGATTATTGTTAATATTACGGCAATATTTAGAAAAAAAACAACTTCGGTGATTTCGGACATTTTGCATTGTCGCAGAATGTTAGAAATAGATTTAATCGCTAAGTCATGCCATCTTTCCTGAAAAACCAAAGATATCGCATTGTTCCGACAAGTAGTTTCTGAGATATACTCAAGTGGAAAATAAAACGGCCAACGTGTTGGATGATTGATTTTTTTGGTAAAAACAATCATCACTAGAACTGGAAGCAGTAATGACGGGTTTCATCGGTGCCACGTTACCCTTGAACTTATGTCACTTCTGGTGCCATGTTATCCTTGAACTTATGTCACTTCCGGTATCAATGAAACAGATTTCCACATTTTGCATTGTCGCAGAATGTTAGAAATAGATTTAATCGCTAAGTCATGCCATCTTTCCTGAAAAACCAAAGATATCGCATTGTTCCGACAAGTAGTTTCTGAGATATACTCAAGTGGAAAATATGTCACTTCCGGTATCAATGAAACAGATTTCCACATAAGCATTGCACAAATAGACGCAGGTCGCAGAATCAACCAAATCTAGCAATATCAATTGCATCTATACATTTGTTACCATGTGTTACATATGGCAAAAACGTGATCTTGACAAAATTTGTTACTGACTTACCGATAAGTTAGCTAACTTTCTAATGGGAAATTAAAATGGGAAAAAATCGATAAAAGTCATCCTGACAACATTGGTTATTTCTTGACAAGGGAAGATGCTAGAAGCCATTTTTAGACATCTATATGACCGTATTGATCCAATCTATATGTCCATTGGAATCAAATATCATAATGTTTAACAAATAATAAATATAACTCACTTCAAAAAAATATTTGTTTTGAAAGCTAAAAATACAGTTTTTGCCCAAATGACATTACTTCCGGTGATAATGAAAATGTTAAATTAGTTCTATGAAATCATAAATGGCATAAGGCATCACATGGTGAAAATTTTATGAAAATCGAATAATAATTTACACTTTTATAGACCAAAAACCTTGAAAAGTGACTTGAAGAAAATCGTCTATTTCTCTGCAACCGTACAAGTTAGAAACCTTTTTGTGGTATCTGTATGATTGTATGGGTTAATTCTATTTGTTGATTGGAATCAAATATCATAATGTTAAAAACGTTACAGATCAGACTCATTTGAATAAAATATCTGTTTTGAAGGCTAAAAATACAGTTTTTGACCAAATGACATCATTTCCGGTGATAGTAAAATGTTAAATTGGCTTGACCTAGTCCAAATTGGCATTGGGCATCAAATGGTAAAATCAAATTGAAAATCGAATGATAATTGACTCTTTTACAGCCAAAATAATGTGAAAAATGACACATGCAAACTTGCCTATTTCTTGGCAACTGCACATATTACAAATTAATTTTCACATACATTCTCTTCGTATGGACTATTGTTACGAGATTAAGAAAGTTACGAAGAAATATTTTAAAAAATGAAGACGCTGAATGGGTTGTAAATAGCTTATTTTTACACCATTTTTCACCTTTTAATCGAAATAGCTCGAAAACGAAATCGAAATTAAAAAAACTGAGTCCGATGATTTGTGCGCCTTTGCATGGCGCATCCTTTTGGTAATGTCAAATTTTGAAAAAATAATATTTGCTTTCGAAAAGTTGTACCGAACTGTCAAAATCTGTCAAAATTGTAGTTTTTGCTGATTTTAGTTCACAAGTGGTACCGAACTGTCAAAATTGTAGTTTTTGGTAAAATTATGTCACTCCCGTTGCCGACAGGAAACTTTAACGGTAACAAAAAAAATGAAATTTCGGAAAACGGACCTTATGAACTTTCTATTACAAATATCGAACAATAAAGGATTAATCTAGGATCGAAAAACTGAATTAGACAATGGCGGATAACCCGATTTACTGAGACAAGAATTGTTCACATTTTTGCTCAAGTTAGATGACCATTTAATCCTGTGTAAAATACCATCCAAAAATATTCATTAATAAAAAAGTTTTTTGTAAAAATTTAAATTTTCAAAATTTCGCGCCTAATATAAGTGAAGATTCGTTGAGAATCAAAAATCTGAAGTACCGTATCTATTTGCCCTGTCTCCGGCTATGACTCTTTTACAGGCAAACTAGCGTAAAAAGTGAATCATGCAAAATTGCCCATTTCTCGGCAACTGCGCATATTACAGATTAATTTTCACATACATTCTCTCTGTATAGATTATTGCTACGAGTTTATGAAAGTTACGAAGTAATATTTTAAAATATGAAAACGCTGGATGGGTTGTAAATAGCTTAATTTTACACCTTTTTTCACCTTTTAATCGAAATAGCCCGAAAACGGAATCGAAATTAAAAAAAATGGTCCCAACATTTTGTGTGGCTTTAAAGGGCGCACAATTTCAGTTATACCAGATTTGAAAAAAATAATATTTGCTTTCGAAAAATGGTACCTAACTGTCAAAATTGTAGTTTTTTGTAAATTTACGCCACTTCCGGTGCCGACAGATAACACTATTGGTAACAAAAAAAATGACAATTGAGACAACGGAGCATATGAACTTTGTTTTATACAAATCGAACAATAAATAATTAATCTAGGACTGAAAAACTGAATTAGCCAATGGGGGCCAAGGAAAATTACCGAGACAAAAATTTTTCACATTTTTGCCCAAGTCAGAGGACTCGTTATATTTGTGTAAAACACGACTAAAAAATATTCATAAATAAAAAAGTTTTTTGTAAAAATTTAAATTTTCTAAATTTGGCGCCTAATATCTACGAAGATTTGCCGAAAATCAAAAATCAAAAGTAGCGTAGCTATGTGCCCTGTCTCCGGCTATGCCAAAATGCATCGAAAGTTAAAATCCAATGATTATTGTTAAAATTACTGCAATATTTCTAAAAACGATAGCTTCGGTGATTTCGGACATTTCGCATTGTCGCAGAACATTCAAATTAGCTTTATCCTCTAAGTCACACCCACTTTTCCGATAAAACCGAAGAAATCGTAACGATCCTACAATCAGTTGCTGAGATCTACTCAAAACAAAAGAAGAACTAAAACTGCGATGCAGTAATGAAATTTCTCGACAAGGCATTCGGCATCAAATGGTGAAAGAAAATTGAAAATTGAATAATAATTGATTCTTGTACAGGCAAAATAGCACGAAATGTGACTCATGCAAAATTGCCTATTTCTCGACAACTGCTGATATTACAAACTAAATTTGACATACATTCTCTTTGTATGGGTTATTGCTACGAGGCTATGAAAGTTACGATGAAATATTTTGAAATATGAAGACGGTGGATGGGTTGTAAATAGCTTAATTTTACACCTTTTTTCACCTTTTAATCGAAATAGCCCAAAAACGAAATTAAAAAAACTGAGTCCGATGATTTGTGTGCCTTTGCATGGCGTATACTTTAGGTAATATCAAATTTTGAAAAAAAAATATTTACTTTCAAAAAGTTGTACCGAACTGTCAAAATCTGTCAAAATTGTAGTTTTTGCTGATTTTAGTTCACATCCGATGCCGACACGAATCTTTACCGGTAACAAAAAAAATGACATTTTGGACCACGCAGCATATGAACTTTCTTTTGTACAAATCGAATAATAAATAATTAATCTAGGACTGAAAAATTGAATTAGTCAATGGCGGCCAAGGAAAATTACGGACACAAAAAATGTTGACATTTTTAGTCAAATCGGATAACTCTTCAACCCTGGTTAAAATGCCATATAAAAATATTCATAAATAAAAAAGTTTTTTGTAAAATTTTAAATTTTCAAAATTTGGCGCTTAATATCTACGAAGATTCGTCGAAAATCAAAAGTAGCACAGCTATGTGCCTGGTCTCCGGCTATGTCAAAATGCATCATATGTTAAAATTCGATGATTATTGTTAATACTACGGCATTTTTTTAAAAAACGACAACTTCGGTGATTTAGGACATTTCGCATTGTCACAGAATGCCCAAAATAGCTTTAATCTCTAAGTCACACCCACTTTTCCAATAAAACCGAAGAAATCGTATCGAACTGACATGTAGTTTCTGAGATACAATCAAATTGGAAAAAAAAAAAAAATAATAATAATAAGAATAATCTTAACAAAAACAATAGTGTTTCACACAAGCTACGGAGTGTGTAACCCTAATAATCTTAACAAAAACAATAGTGTTTCACACAAGTTTCGCATTGTGAAACCCTAACTAGAACTGCGATGCAGTAATGACGGGTTTCACCGGTGCCACATTACCCTTGAACTTATGTCACTTCCGGTGCCAGTTACCCAGCAATATTAATTTCATTTATACATTTGTTACCATATGTTACATATGTCAAAAAAGTGATCCTTACAAAATTTATTACTAACTTACCGCTAAGTTAGCTGACTTTTTAATGGGAAATTTCTCGACAAGGGAAGTTGCTAGAAGCAATTTTTGGACCTCAATATGATCGTATTGATCCAATCTTTATGTCCATTGGAATCAAATATCATAATGTTAAACGAATGATAAATATAACTCACTTCAAAACAATTTGAAGGCTAATAATAAAGTTTTTGCCAAAATTAATGTTAAATGAATAATAAATATAACTCACTTCAAAAAATATTTGTTTTGAAGGCTAAAAATACAGTTTTTGCCAAAACAACATTACTACGTGATAGTGAAAATGTTAAATTAGTTCCATGAAATCATAAATGGCATCAGGCATCACATGGTGAAAATTTTATGAAAATCAAATAATAATTGACACTTTTATAGACCAAAAATCTTGAAAAGTGACTTGTAGAAAATCGTCTATTTCTCTGCAATCGTAAAAGTTAGGAACCATTTTGTGGTATCTGTATGATCGTATTGATTCATTCTATTTGTTGATTGCAATCAAATGTCATAAATTTAAAAACATTACAAATCAGACTCCTCTGAAAAAATATCCGTTTTGAAGGCTATAAATATAGTTTTTGCCCATATGACGCCATTTCCGGTGACACTGAAAATGTAAAATTGGATCGGCCCAGTCAAAAATGGCATTAGGCATCATGTGAAAAAAAAAAAAGAAAATCGGATTAAATTAACTCTTTTGCAGGCAAAATAACGTGAAAAGTGACTCATGCAACATTGCCTATTTCTAGACGACTGCTAATATTACAAACTAATTTTGACATAAATTGTCATCGTATGGATTAAGGCTACAGGTTCGTGAAAGTTGTCAAGAAATATTTTAAAATATGAATGCATTGTAAATAGCTCATTTTTACACCTTTTTTCAGCTTTAAATCAAAATGATGCAAATGCAAAACCGAAATAAAAACAAAACAAAACAAAGCAAGACATATTTTGCGTCTTTAATATGAGCATTCATCTTGATCTATTAGATTTGTAAACATTAATATTTGTTTTTTAAAAGACCTTTCGACACGTCAAAATTGAAGTTTTGGGCAAAATTACGTCACTTCCGGTGCCGCCAGAAACTTCTATATGTAGAAGTAAGTTGAGAATTTGCACAAGGTCGGCTTTTCTTTTACACAAATCAGGCAATAAATAATTAACCCAGAACCCATGCACTGATAAAAATGCGAAAAATCTTAAAAAGTGATCCTGACAAAATTGGTTATTTCTCGGCAAGGGAAGGTGTTAGAAACAATTTTGTGATATCAATATGATCGTATTGATTGATACTATTTGCCCACAGGAATCAAATATCATAATTTTACACCAATAATGAATATCGTTTACTTCAAACAATTACTTGTTTTAGAGGCTAAAAATACAGTTTTTGACAAACTGACGGTACTTCCGGTGATAATAAAAATACTAAATTACTTGTATGAAATCGTAAATGGCGTTAGGTATCACAAAGTGAAATTTTTATGAAAATCGAATAATAATTGCCACTTTTATGGACCAAAAACTTTGAAAAGTGACCTGCTGAAAATCGCTTATTACTCCGCAACTGAACAAGTTAGAAAACATGTTGTGATATGTATATGATCGTATGGGTTCATTCTATTAGTTGATTGGAATCAAATATCATAATTTTGAAAACATTACAAACCAGACTCGTTTGAATAAAATATCTGTTTTGAAGGCTATAAATACATTTTTTGCCCAAATGGCGTCATTTCCGGTGACATTGAAAATGTTAAATTGGTTTAAACTAGTCAAAATTGACATTACGCATCAAATGGTGTCATTTTTATGAAAATCCAATAATAATTGGCTCTTTTACATTCTCTTCGTATGGATTTTTGCTACTAGTTTATGAAAGTTGCGAAAAAATATATTAAAATATGAAAAGCCTGAATGGGTTGTAAATAGCTCATTTTTTCACCCTTTTCCACCTTTAAATCGAAATTACCCGAAAACGAAATCGAAATTAAAAAAAGTGAATCCGATGTTTTCTGCGCCTTTACAGGGCACACCCTTTCAGTCATACCAGATTTGAAAAGAATAATATTTGCTTTCAAAAAGTGTTACCGAACTCTCAAAATTGTAATTTTTGCTAAAGTTACGTCACTTCCGTTGCCGAAAGGCAATTTTACTGGTAACAAAAAAAATGACATTTTGGACCACGGAGCATATGAACTTTGTTTTATACAAATCGAACAATAAATAATTAATCCAGGACTGAAAAACTGAATTAGCCAATGGGGGCCAAGGAAAAATACGGTGGCAAAAAATGTTGCCATTTTTGGTCAAATCAGATGACTCTTTAACCCTAAGTAAAATACCACATAAAAATATTCATTAATAAAAAAGTTTTTTGTAAAAATTTAAATTTTCAAAATTTGGCACCTAATATCTCCTAAGATTCGTCGAAAATAAAATATCCAAAGAACTGTAGCTATGTGCCTTGTCTCTGGCTATGTCAAAATGTATCAAATATTACAATCCGACAATTATTGATAACATTACGGCAAAATATCGAAAAAGGACAACTTCGGTGATTTCGGACATTTCGCATTGTCGCAGAACGTTGGAAAAAGCTTTAAAATTTAAGTCAAACCCATTTTATTCATTAATAAAAAAGTTTTTTGTAAAAATTTAAATTTTCAAAATTTGGAGCCTAATATCTCCTAAGATTCATCGAAAATAAAAAATCCAAAGAACTGTAGCTATGTGCCTTGTCTCTGGCTATGTCAAAATGTATCAAATATTACAATCCGACAATTATTGATAACATTACGGCAAAATATCGAAAAACGACAACTTCAGTGATTTCGGACATTTCGCATTGTCGCAGAACGTTGGAAATAGCTTTAAAATTTAAGTCAAACCCACTTTCTCAGTTAAACCGAAGACATCGAATTGATCCGACAAGTAGTTTCTGAGATATGCTCAAATGGAAAAATAATAATAATAATAAGAAGAATAATAATCTGAACAAAAACAATAGTATTTCACACTGGCTACCCAGTGTGAAACCCTAATAAGAAGAAGAATAATAATCCAAACAAAAACAATAGTGTTTCACATTGGCTACGGTGTGTGAAACCCTAATAAAATAAAATACGGTAAAATAAAGTGAAGTGAAGTAAAGTAGAGTTAAGTAAAGTAATAAATTCAATATGGCACACTTAATCGTATATTCATACGGTTGAACGTATATATAAAGTTAGTTTAAAAATGTTCTTTATTTCAATTTCATTTGTAAGTACAATACAACATTATAAGGAATTACATGGATGTACAATCAATCGTTATTTAAGTATATAATTTGATATAATAAGATGGGTTGCAAGGTGGTTTGCGTTACCCTCTTTTGTGGTCATTATTGCGCACCACCCTGCTTAGGTTGTTTTAATCGGTTTGTGCAGGACGGAACATTTCCCTCATGGGGACATTTTTGCGCCCCGTCCTGCTTGTTTTTTAATTAATTAGTTTAGTTGCCAGATGGGTTATGCTTCTCTCTAGGAGACATAATTGCGTACTACCTGGCTTAGCATATCATTATATATGTTTTGTTAAACCTATTTCCTCAATGATATGGTGGCCCACCATAAATAAATATCTGCAAATATCTCGACAATTACACCACAATATTTATATATACTATTCAAAAAAAGTAGGGGATATTTGATTTTGGGGGCATAATACTAAAATATGCAAATGACTACGAAAAAAGTCACTATAGAACCTAACAGAAGAAACATTTCCAGTTACATGTGACGCCCAAACGCACCAATAGCTACCGCATGGAATGCAGGTGATGCTTGGGATCATCATGGGGGTCCAACCCAAGATTTGCACGACTCTGACTTTGAATGTTACAGTCATTGTGGCATTGAATTCCAGGGTGGAAACATCAGTTTAATTGTTTTAGTGACCAGAAAACAAATTTTGATATGCGTCGGCTTACCCAAAATGAAAGGTTACGTGCCCTTGGCATGCTACAGATCGGCACAACACAGGCGGTTGTGGCGCGGACGATGAATGTTTCTCAGTCTGTCATAAGCAGGCTATGGTCCAGATACCGTGATACACAATCTGTACAGGACAGACCACGCTCAGGTCGACCAAGGGCGACAACTCAAGCCCAGGATCGATTTATCCGTACCTTGGCCTTGAGAAATCGTGTCATCACAGCAAATCAGATCAGCGCTCGTCTTCAAACAGACACTGATGTGAGAGTGAGTGGCCAGACGATTCGGAATCGACTGCATAGGGGTCACCTTCGCGCCCGACGTCCTCGCGTGATCCCTTGTTTGAGAGATCATCACATTCAGGCAAGACGTCGTTGGTGTAGGGATCGCCAACACTGGGATAATCGACGCTGGAGCAATGTGATGTTTTCAGATGAGTCAAGGTTCACTGTTGATGTTTTGGACAGATATAGGAGGGTGTGGCGTCGTCGAAACGAGCGCTTCCAAGACGTTAACGTCATCAGACATGATCGATTTGGGGGTGGTTCTGTTATGGTGTGGGGAGGCATCACTGTTGCTGGAAGAACGGCTTTACATGTTGTTGCAGGGCGTGTTACAGGCCAGTACTACCGGGACAACATCTTGGCAGTCCATGTTGTGCCGTTCGCACGACGTCATGGCCGCCGTTTCATCTTCCAGGATGACAACGCAAGATGTCACAGGGCCAGGATCGTTACAGGTTACCTCCAACAACAGAACATCACCACATTACCTTGGCCAGCACTGAGTCCCGACCTCTCCCCCATCGAGCATGTCTGGGACATGCTTGGACAGAGGTTACGTCAACGTCAACAACGTCCTGCCAATGTCCAAGAACTTGCTGCTGCGTTGCAACAGGAATGGGACAATCTGGACCAAAATGACCTTAGACGTCTCATTAGGAGTATGCCACGTCGGATCAATGCTTGTTTGGCAAACAGAGGAGGATTTACCCGTTACTGACTTGGTTGTGATGCTGTGGTAAATTTGCTGTTTGACCCCGGGTATCATTTTACCCTTATAATGGTCAGTCTGTGCCTTACTTAGTCTAACGATCATTTGGAATAAATCGATGAATGTGAACTTCATTTCATTTTGTCATTTGTTTCTTCGTCAGTTTCATTAGGTGACTTTAATAACACTTAAAAATCAAATATCCCCTACTTTTTTTGAATAGTATATATACCAATCCTTGAATCTGTTTGGCACATTTATAGTCACTTAATAAATGACCATGTTGTACTTAATAAGCTATGACCATTTAATCTTTCATAAATAATACATAACATCCCAGCACGTGTGAGTAAAAAATAGGTTACATGCCCTTGTTTTGAAAGTAGTCTCGCTTAACCAGTCTATCGACCATTCTACGTTTGATTAACAGGCCGGGATAATCAAGACTACTTTTTACGAAACATAACAGAAAGCTGGAACAATAAATTGAATTTAGAAACACGCAAGTTGGGCAACTCAACAATTGTTTTAAGAACCCTGTAAAAGTAAAATGAAACTACTGCTAGTATCATGTTCTTGCCTAATGCAAGTATTTCAGAGATATTATTTGTACTAAACCAAAAGATGCAGCTCCTAATGGTTCAGTTAATGATAAAGCAATTTAAAAAATAAATCGAGCGTAATTTCTAAAGCTGCTGTAATAACCAAAAGGCTAAATTTTACTGTTATTCAGAATCGTCAACAATAGATTTTTTACGGCTGTAATAGTTGATAAATGTGTAGAGAATTGCACATGCGATGGCTATTTATAGTATCATAGACTCTAGCTCTGACTGTTATCAATGCATAGTGTATGCAAGAAATAACTTCAAGATAAGCCACTGAAGCGTGTACATTCGCCGTGTCGAGACCAACTTTCTGCACGGTGCACGGGTCACCCTATCAATGAAAGCTGAGAGGTTCAGTATCTACCATCTGGCGGTAGAGAGAGAGTTGAGACAAAGTGTTCTTCCCTTCCATATCAGTTTGTCAATCATTGATTGGCGTTCTTTTTTTGGTTGATTGCAGTCGTTTGGTAGGTGTGAAGTGGTTGCAATGTGTCCACACAGGCATTTGATGGTTGTATAGGTGTAGTCTTTGACTACATCTATTGTTTTGAGCCTTGTGATGAGTTTGCATATTTTGATTGAGGGATGATTAATGTAAACCTTGTCTACAAGATTGCTATCTATTTGATAGCGATGGGTGTTTTCTTGTTTTAGACGGGATTTCAATGCATTTTTAATCTTCTCTTTTGCTATGCTTGCAAATTCCTGAATGCTATATTCTAAATTGTCTATTTCATTTAGTGACAAACCCTCCTTCTCTAGCGTGTCGGCCTATTCGTTGCCGAAGATGTTGACATGGAAAGGGATCCATGCAAGGATCACCTCCCTCCCACTGGTTTTAATTTTATGAATGTGGTCCCTGACTTGTAGGATCTGCCTGTTTTTGGAGGAGTTTGATTCTAGAGATTTGATGCTACTCAGAGAGTCAGACAGGATTATGGCTTTTAGGTGCGTTTGCATAGCTAGCCATTCCAGTGCAGTTTTTATGGCCATCAGTTCTATGATGTACACAGAACAGTGTTCTGGTAGCCTTTTCTTGATGTTCAAATTTACATTGCCGTATCCTGTTGCTCCCTTTGTAGAATCTTTTGAACCATCTGTGAAAATTTTGAGATGGTCACTCTATCTTGAGTCTAATAGTTGCAATGCTAGTGCTCTAGCCTCTGTTGGGTTATTGTGTTTATTTGTGACTTGACTTAAATAAGTGTTCGTGGTTTGATCACTTAATTGCCAAGGTGGGGTGTCGGGGAAGGTTTGTGTCTCAATAATTGTATTTTTTAAGTTGTATTTGTTTTAAGATGTCATTTGACATTTGCCCAAATGTCACGGGCCTGGTGTTTTTCCTAAAACCTATTCGTTGAAATTTGCAGAGGCAGTTGTATGTTGGGCATCTTTGTTTTAGAGTTTTCAGTTTACCGCAATATTTGAGTGAGAGTTCCTCACGCCTGAGATCAAGCGGAAACTCTCCCATTTCATGTAAAAGGGCAACTGTTTTTGTTTCTATGGCTGCTCTAGTTGCCAGTCTTATGGCTTGGTTTTGTATTTTGTCTAGCCTACTTAGTTGACTATCGCCCGCGTTGGCGTACGCCAGACATCTGTAGTCGATAACCAAGCGGATGAGTGATCTGTATATTAGCATTAGAGTCCCTCTTATGTCTTTCATCATGTTGAACGTTTTGGATATGTGACTTATTATGCCATCGATATGTGGCTTCCAAGTTAGTCTTGAGTTGAACGTCATGCCAAGAAATTTGGCCCCTGTTTTGAATTCAATTTTTGTGTCGTTTAGATTTAAATCAATTTTCCTATTGCTATCGGTCGGATGGAACAGCATTGCTACTGTCTTTCCCTCTGATATTTTGAAGCCTGCGTCATTTGCCCACTTGGAAATTTGTTCTAGAGTATATATTGAAGTGATTGTTTAATTTTAACTATGTCCTTAGATGCCTTCCAGAACAAGCTGTCATCTGCGAATAGCGCCGATTCTGTGGCCTTCCCCCCATAGCTTGGGAGATCATTTATCATGATGTTAAATACAGTAAACCTCGCATAAGTCAGATTTCCTATGTCTGATCTTTGCTCAACTTGGATCCAAATGCTCGGTTCATTTGATTTAATTCAGGCTTTTTTCCTTCGCCTAAGTCGGATAGGCAGTATGTTCAGAATTTGACTAAGTCAGTTTCATACCGATGGCCTAAAACGCGGTTAGGTATTCCATGCACAGAGCCCCAAAATATTTTCCCCTATTATTTTGTCTCAAATCCGCCTATTTGACTCGATGCAATAATAGAATTTTCTCTGTCAACAACAGACAATAACAGACATGATAATTTCATGGGCATTATAATACATGGACTGAATGCATGCTGCACAAGACAGGGAAGTTGGCTGTGACTTTTTACGAGTGATAAACTGCCAATGTAATTTTAATAAAATACCGTTTTATAAAGAAGAAAACAATCTGACGGACAAAATGGCCGCCTCTCATACGCAAACAGTGTAAAAATATGGTATATCAAGGTTGTGGGCCCTCTAGAGGTCACAATTTGATCCGATTTTGATGAAACTTGAAATACATGTTTATAACCCAAAGATCTTGGTTCCTTTCGATATTTGTGCATATCGGATCCTAACTTCCTGAATTATGGCCCTTGATTTTACAAAAAATCATGTTTTTAGCTTGTGGTCCCTTTAGAGGTCACAATTTTTATCCGATTTGAAAAAAACGTGTGAAATAACACCATTACACACTAAGATCTTGGTTCCTTTTGATAATCACGCATATCCGAAGGTAATTTCCTGAATTATGGCCCCTGAGTGTTTGAAAAATCATATTTTTAGCTTGCGGATTCTCTAGAGGTCACAATTTTTTTTTCAGATTTTAAAAACCATAATGAAGGTTGAATTCAAATTTCGGGAAAATTGAAAAGAAACCGCCCAACAAAATGGCCTCACTTTGTTCGCAAATTGTGTAAAAGTATGTAATACGAAGGTTGTGGACCCTCTAGAGGTCACAATTTTTATCCGATTTTGATGAAACTTGAAACATATCTTTAAATCCCAAAGATCTCAGTCCCTTTTGATATTTGCGCATTTCAGACCATAACTTTCTGGATTATGGCCCCTGATTGTACAAAAAATCATGTTTGTTTTTAGCCTGTTCTCTATCCATCTCTTGCAAAATGTGGGCGTATCCTGCCTGGCAGCCGCTGGTTCCGAAATGGGGTGTTTCTAAACCGGTGCACCCAGAAAAATGAAAAAAATGTCAATAGTAAATAGTATCAATATGTTCTGCATGTCTGCTGTCTACAGGGTGTGGTCTGAATTCGTAATCATGAGAATAGAACATGTATCCGTGTTGGAATGGTAAGCTGAATTTTTTTTCGGCTCTATCAATGTTTATTCGAGTTTAACAAGTTCAAATGATTGAGGGGTTGGGGTGGGGGTGTGTGTGTAAATTTGATATATATTATTTGTGTACTCCAAGCTGGTATCGTTTTCCAGTTGGTAATCATAAGTAGAACATTTATCCGCGTTGGGATGGTAAGCTGAATATCCTTTTCGACGTCTATTCGAGTTTAACAAATTCAAATATTTTTAATTTAAAAATTAGAAAAAACACCCTTTTGAATTTTTGATATGTTATAGTACACCTACTCATTAACCAACAATAAAGATTTCAGCCGAATCCATTCAGTCTCACATCGATTTTTGTTTAGTTTAAAAAATAGATGCAAAATATGATATTTCCGTGCATGTGCACTCAACAAAAATTCTGATCTCTGATTTGAGACCAGATTTGGAATCAGCGTATAGGTTTAGATATAACTACCAAATTTCAGCTTGATACTTCAATTAATTCTTAAATTATTGACATTTTTTTCATTTTTATACGTCCACATTCATAATGTGGACGTATATTGCCATCACCCCTGTGTGTGTGTTTGGGTGTGTGTGTGTCTGTGTGTTGCCTACAGGCCACAATTCTTAAGTGATCATCTTCAAACTTTACACACTTATTCCTTATACCCTAAGGATGATCCCTATTTTTATTGGTGCAGTCCCGACCCCCAGGGGCAGAGCCACGCCCATTTGTTGTATTTCTTTGTTTTTCATCAACAGGCCGCATTTCTTAACGTATCATAATGAAACTTTGCATACTTATTCTTTGTACCCTAAGGAACATCCCTATCGTTTGGGTTGCATGCCCTACCCCCAGGGGCAGAGCCACGCCCATTTTCTTTTTGTGTGTCTGTGTGTCGCCTAAAGGCCACAATTCTTAAGTGATCATCTTGAAACTTTACACACTTACTCCTTATACCCTAAGGATGATCCCTATTGTTTTTGGTGCATGCCCGATCCCCAGGAACAGAGCCACGCCCATTTCTTGTATTTGTTTGTTTGTCGTCTGCAGGCCGCATTTCTTAATGTGTCATCTTGAAACTTTGCATACTTATTCTTTGTACCCTAAGGAACATCCCTATCTTTTGGGGTGCATGCCCAACCCCCAGGGGCAGAGACACGCCCATTTCCTTTTTGTGTGTCAGTGTGCCGCCTACAGGCCACAATTCTTAATTGATCGTCTTGAAAAAATTTCGTATGAATTCCTTATACCCTATGGATGATCCCTATTTTTTTTGGTGCATGCCCGATCTCCATGGGCAGAGCAACGCCCATTTCTTGTATTTGTTTGTTTGTCGTCTACAGGCCGCATTTCTTATCGTATCATCTTGAATCTTTGCATACTTATTCTTTGTACCCTAAGGAAATTCCTATCGTTTGGGGTGCATGCCCAACCCCCATGGACAGAGCCACGCCCATTTGTTGTATTTCTTTGTTTTTCATCTACAGGCCGCATTTCTTAACGTATCATAATGAAACTTTGCATACTTATTCTTTGTACCCTATGGAACATCCCTATCATTTGGGTTGCATGCCCTACCCCCAGGGGCAGAGCCACGCCCATTTTCTTTTTGTGTGTCTATGTGTCGCCTTAAGGCCACAATTCTTAAGTGATCATCTTGAAACTTTACACACTTATTCCTTATACCCTATGGATGATCCCTATTGTTTTTGGTGCATGCCCGATCCCCAGGGACAGAGCCACGCCCATTTCTTGTATTTGTTTGTATGTCGTCTGCAGGCCGCATTTCTTAATGTGTCATCTTGAAACTTTGCATACTTATTCTTTGTACCCTAAGGAACATCCCTATCTTTTGGAGTGCATGCCCAACCCCCAGGGGCAAAGACACGCCCATTTCCTTTTTGTGTGTCTGTGTGCCGCCTACAGGCCACAATTCTTAATTGATCGTCTTGAAAAAATTTCGTATGAATTCCTTATACCCTATGGATGATCCCTATTTTTTTGGGTGCATGCCCGATCCCCATGGGCAGAGCAACGCCCATTTCTTGTATTTGTTTGTTTGTCGTCTACAGGCCGCATTTCTTAACGTATCATCTTGAGTCTTTGCATACTTATTCTTTGTACCCTAAGGAAATTCCTATCGTTTGGGGCGCATGCCCAACCCCCAGGGACAGAGCCACGCCCCTTTCTTGTATTTGTTTGTTTGTCGTCTACAGACTGCATTTATTAACGTAATATACTTAAACTTTGCATACTTATTCTTTGTACCCTAAGGAACATCCCTGTCGTTTGAGGTGCCATGCCCTATCCCCAGGGGTAGAGCCATGCCCATTTTCTTTTTGTGTGTCCGTGTGTCGCCTACAGGCCACAATTCTTAAGTGATCATCTTGAAACTTTACAGACTTATTCCTTATACCCTATGGATGATCCCTATTGTTTTTGGTGCATGCCCGACCCCCTTGGACAGAGCCACGCCCATTTCTTGTATTTGTTTGTCATCTACAGGCCGCAATTCTTAACAGATCATTTTGAAACTTTGCATACCTATTCCCAAGGATGCCCCCTATTGTTTTTTGGTGATTGCCCAACCCCCAGGGACAGAGCCACACCCATTTGTTCTTTGTGTCCCTGTGAGTTGCCTACAGGCCACAATTCCTAATCGTCTTTGAACTTGGGATATGTATTCCTTATAGTTGTACATGAACCTTAAAACCACCCTGATATTTTTCTTTTTCAATATCAGGGTGGTTTTAAGGTTCATGTACAACTATATCCTTGTCATCACACGGTGCTTTTCAGGTCTTTGATGTTAAATATGTCTGTTAATTGGTTGAACTCTTCTAATGATTAGTAATAAGAATGGTTTCGCATTGTACATATATATAGACCCTCAAGTTTACTAAATGTCATTGTGCTTGATAACGATAAGAGAATACTTATCGAAACGTTGTGCTTGTGTATAATAAACCAGTGATTGTTGTCCCATATAACTGTATAGTTTTGTTTTAAAATCTTTAATAGTCGGAATTTTTGGAAAATATTTTGGATCGAGAGGTTTCATTAGGCAAAACTTCCATAACGGTGGGTGGGTTCTCCCGCTAATCGAATTGACATGGAATGACCCAATACTGGTTTTAGTCACTCAAAAGATTATAACTGAACAAAGCTCCTTTATCTCAAAGTAACCATCATTTACTCCAAATGAAGTCATGTCAAATAACGCTTGCCATATCTGTTATACATTTACGTAATTGTATAATGTTAATTGAGAAATTCTGTTTTTCACAGTGAAAAAAAAATATTTAAGTATGCAAAACGTAAAGATTTGGTCTATTTAGCTTGTTTGAAGGTTTCAGATCAAATTATTGAGCCATTTGGAAATCATCACAGCTCTCAATCAAATTTCTATATACCACCATTGAAGTGTGGTCACCGTTCTCTGTAGTCAACAGACTGCCATTTATTATGCGATCTTTATAAAAACTTTATATATTATTTGCATTAGTGAGACAAAGAAGCCTGTTTATGATTCCAAAATGATTTCTGATATTAATTCCAAGAGGTTTTGCCCATTATTTGGAACATTTATAAAGATTGCTGAGTTACCATATGTTACTATTGTGACTACTTTCAGTGTAATGGCAGTACCAGCTACTGTTGTATATTTTACATGTTATGAGCAACTGAAGGGTGTTCTCTTATATAGAGATGGTAATGTTAGTGATTGGTGGAAACCAATAATAGCTGGAGTTTTGGCTAGAAGTAAGTGAAAAGTTATAGAAAATAACAGTAGATGTAGTTTACAGGGGCGTAAAAACAGGAAAAAAATACTCGGTAGCAAAATAAAAGCCATCGGTCGCAAAATAAGTGCAGTCAATCTCAAAATAAGTGCTCACTGAATTAATGAGGTAAATAATGCCAAATAGAAGGGAAAATCCCAAATATGTATTTGCGTGAATCCGTGCACCTAAATTGCATACGTCAGGCTACGCAAGCAAAATGTTTTTACACTTATTCTGTTATGAGTATGTTAGTCGAAGGAAAAAATTCCCCAAAGGGAGAAAAATAGTCAGTCTCACAATAAGTGCAGTCACTGCAGTCAGTCTCAAAATTATGCATCGGTGACTAGATCAATTAATGAGGTTAACAGACAATGTTGGTCTAAGAGAAATGTTTTCCCCTGAGGGAAAGAAAATAGTCAGTCTCAAAATAAGTGCTCACTGCAATTGGTCTCAGACTAAATGGATTAATGAGGTAAACAAACAATGCCAAAATAGAAGAGAAAAATTTTGTGTGAATCCGTGCACCTAAATTGCAACGGTATAGTATAAAATAATCCAGTCAACTTGTCATGCTTGAAGAAAAAAAAATCCCTGTAATGAGTATGTTGGTCTAAGAAATTGAGAGAGCTTGTTACGAAGAGTTTGATAATTCAAAATATATTCTTGATTGTCATATGAATAATATTAGTCAAACAGTTGGCAAGAAGTTATCGTTATCGGAAGCATAGTTGGTTTCAGAAATACTTAAAAAAAAATTAAATTATGAAATGTTAAGGCGATCTATTGAACTTAAGAATTTTTATTACTTGTTGCAAATTTAGCCCAAGTAGAAATTAAGAATGCGTTTGCGAGAGAACCATGCAGGGACTGGCACATGGTGGGTGACCGATTTTCACCATTTTTTTTATGTATGATGGGTAACCCCTCCAAACCCCACTGCCACAGTTTTAGATCAATCAAACCATTTTTAGAGTAGAAAACTATTTGAAATTTTAAGACCGAAAAAAGCCAAAAAATCATCATTTTTAGGTCACTTTTCAATTATGGCTTACAACTAAACTACAGCGAGTAGATTAATAAAATTTTATAGGGTAGCAGATATGGTTAGTAAGTATACATTCTGAAAGTTTGATGGACTTCATTCAGCAGTCTTTGGTATAGAGACTTAGTGCTGTAAGGTACCAAATTAGTTCAATTTAGGTATGTCATTTTATTCTATCTATATCTCACCCACTGCGGGTTTAAGTATTTTTTGGGAATGCTGACTGAAAAGGCAATGATCTATAATATTAAGATCAAGAAAAAAATTGGGTGGCACTTGACCCGTTTTGTAGTAAATAATTTCCATTTTTGTCCAAAAATAACGATTTTCAACAAAAATGACGAAACATAAACTGCTTTATTTACACATTGAAAAGTGTAACATGGCACTGGAAACCAAATTCTAAATTAACGTGGGTTCCAGTTCAATTAAGAGCAAGCCATAATAGAAATAGAAATAAACAAGTAAATATAAACGCATTATATACTTTCATCAAATAATTCACGTTTAAAAAATGTTCCATTATCAAAACTACAAATACTTATTACCAATAAGTATTTCAAATTAAAAAATATCGCTATACTTTACTATCTACTATCTATCTAATCATCTATCTATATCTATCTTTCTATCTATCTGTTTATCTGTCTAATAAGTATCTAATCACGAAAACTGAGCTCACAATTACACCGTTAAAATTTTGAAAATCTTAATTTACTGTAAATGCCAAAAGAGCTATTCTTGGTAAATACAATTAATCTCTCTAGACTATTTTTCAACATTTTATTAATTCGGCAATATAATCTCATGATCTAGTAGAAGGATGATGAATTTTTGAACAGCAAATCGTAAAAACTTAATAGTGTAGTAGTCATGTACATCTGTCTATACTTTACAAACGAATTGAGCGATATTTCAAAAAGACAAAAACAAAGTATATGAGCGTAAGGTCACTATGGTAGCGCACTACCCGCAGTTTTTAGTTTGATTAGACCTAATCCCACTCAGCACTGCCGTAATGAAAGCAAATTTCTGTTCCAAATTATGCCTAATCAATAGTCCGATTAACAACCAATACCTAACTGCGTAACAATATCATTCGAGTTTAAACAGAGCTCTAAATATGTTTACATAACGTTACGTCATGATTTACGAAATTTATTACGCCCAATTAACCAGTGCATAGCAGAATATTGCAGAAAAACTAATTGCGTGATAAACGAGGCTATCAATACGGCTACAATGTAAAGAATACTGTTTGGAGACAGACAATACTTTCACCGTTTTTTATACGCCCACATTTAAATGTGGTCATATATTGTCGTCACCCCCGTCCGTCCGTCCGTCCGTCTGTCGGTCCGGCGTCCACAATTGCTTGTGGACGCTCTAAAGGCTAAAGTTAATATTCGATTGACTTTAAATTTATACACAGTGTTTAAGTACTTGAGACGAAGAAGCCTATTGATTTTCAACGATTTCCGATAATTACTGCCAGAGTTGTGGCCCTTGATCACTTCAAAAAATCTTGTGGACGCTCTAGATGCCTAAGTTAATATCAGATTGAATTTAACTTCATACACAGTGGTTAAAGTCATGCGACGAAGAATCCTATTGATTTTTAGCAATTTCCGATAATTACTGCCAGAGTTATGGCCCTTGCTCACTTTGAAAAATCTTTTGGACGCTCTAGAGGCCAAAGTTAATATCCAATTGACTTTAAATTTATACACAGTGTTTAAGGTCATGAGAAGATGAAGCTTATTGATTTATAGCAATTTCCGATAATTACTGCCAGAGTTATGCCCCTTGGTCACTTTGAAAGATCTTGTGGACGCTCTGGAGGCCAAAGTTAATATCCGATTGACTTTAAATTTATACACAGTGTTTAAGGTCATGAGACGAAGAAGCCTATTGATTTTCAGCGACTTCCAATAATTACTGCTAGAGTTATGGCCCTTGATCACTTTGAAAAATCTTGTGGACGTTCAAGAGGCCTAAGTTAATATCCGATTGACTTTAAATTTATAATCAGATTTTAGTGTATTATAAATGTTTCATTACCGATAATTAAAAATATGCAACAACTCTTGTTGACTGCCCGGACGATTTAGCTGCTGTGGGCGTATGTTTCGTTGCCTGGCAACCTATCTTAATACCTTAAATCCCTGTCCAAAGTTTTAGGGAAGACCCCAGATTAAACGAAAGACTGTATTTGGGAGCGATTTGATTAAATGGGAAGAATAGACCCCCCCCCCCCAAAAAAAACCCCATAAGTATTAGAAGTTAATCCAGCAATGGCCAGAGCGGTATTTCTCGGGCTATTGCTTCAGGAATATGCTATTGTAGGTTCTTTCGGATAACTGGCTACTAAACCGTATTTTATTTGTGCAAAAGACAGGGAAATGAACAGCTGATTTATATAGCGCACGTACTCCATGTACAGAGGCATGTCCACTGCGCATACACTTAAATTAATTTAATTAATCCTGATAACAAGATGAGTTTTAAGTCTTGATGTAAAACAAGAAAGGGTTTAATGATGATTTAATGATTGTTCCGCAGTTTAGGCGCATTCACTGAGTACGATCCGTATCCAACTGATTTTAATTTGCACCTTGAGCAACACAACTGATGAAGGTTTGTTCGGCCGGAGGTTACGCGAAGGAACTTTGCATAAGGTTAGATAAGTATAGTTGCGTTAAGCCATTCACACAATGATACGTCAAAGAAAGACTTTTGAAGATGATTCTTTCATGAATTGGCAGCCAATGGAGTGATTTCAGAACAGGAGTAATATGAGAGTATTTTGATGATCTGGTAAGAATTCGAGCTGCGGTATTTGTACAAGTTGATTTTTATACGTCCCTGTCCGTCCGTCCGTCCGTCCACAATTGTTTGTGAACAGTCTACAGGTCACAATTTTTATCCGATTTCAATGAAACTTGAAATATAGGTTTATCACCCTAAGATCTCGGTTCTTTTCGATATTGGCATGTATTGGACCCTAACTTCATGGATTATGGCCCCTGATTGTATGAAAAATCACGTTTTTGGCTTGTGAACACTGTAGAGGTCACAATTTTTATCCGATTTGGTTTAAACTTGAAATGTATGCTTATAACCCAAAGATCTCGGTTCCTTTTGATATTCGCGCATATCGGACCGTAACTATCTGAATTATGGCCCCTGATTGTACAAAAAATTGCGTTTTTAGCTTGTGGACCCTATAGAGGTCATAATTTTTATCCGATTTAAAAAAACGTATTATTATATCACCGTTACACCCTAAGTACGATTGAGTTCGAATTCTGTGAAAATCAACCTAAAACTGACAGACAAAATGGCCGCCCCTCGTTCTCAAATTGCGTAAAAATATGGTATATCAAGGTTGTGGACCCTATAGAGGTCACAATTTTTATCCGATTTTGTTGAAACCTGAAATGTAAGTTTATAACCCAAAGATCTTGGTTCCTTCCGATATTTGCGCATATCGAATTGTAATTTCCTGAATTATGGTCCTTGATTGTAGGAAAAATCACTTTCGTTGTTTTCTATCCATCTCTCAAAAATGTGGGCGTATCCTGCCTGGCAGCCGCTGGTTTTTAATATTGGCACTAGATGTTTCTATTAACAGGCTGTTACAGTAGTCAATCCTTGAGAATACCAAGGAACATAAAAGGGTAGCAGCTGCTTCCTGGCTAATATAAGTGTCTTATGCGGCCAATGTTCCTCGATCGAAGATAACAGTTTCGACAAATTTCACTAATTTGGCGGTCCATGCTCAAATTGGACCCTAAGAGGACACCTAAATTCTTCACAGTGTCTCATGGTACAAATATTGCATCTCGTACAACCATATCATTTGAGAGAGAGACTAACATATGGTTTTAATTTTATTTACATAATTCGCTTGCGCGTAGGGGTCTTTAGCAGTGGGAGGAAACCGGAGGCCCCAGAGAAAACCCACGAGGTTGGACAGGCGACTCTTCTCCTTGCCACGTACAACTGGGGATTCGAAACCACACCAGTCGACTCAATGACAGACTTTATGATACAGCGCGCGCACGCTAACCATTCAGCCATCCAACCCCCCCATATCATTTGAACTTGTATTTTTCAGATGTGTATTTGGACCACATAAAATACATTCTGATTTAATTAATTCAATTAAATTTAATTTCAACATATTGCTTGTCATCCTATCTTTAATCTTAGAACTAGTATTCTAGTTCTATGCTTTAATGTCATGTGTACAATTAGGGGATCGAACAGTTCTTGAAAGGGAATAACTTGCGATCAGCTGTGTATCATCTGCATAGTTGTCCTAAATTCTTAGTATACATTACAGAAAAGACAGGTCCAAGGACTGATCCTTGTGGAACCCCCGAATCATCTGGACCGACCCAACACAGGGTTGCTGGAAGTCGGTTGCTTGGGGCATTATCTGACCTAATAATCCAGGCAATGAATGATTTTATTGGAAAAATGAAGTCAAAAATGAAGTCATTTTCTTCAAGTTCGACCATCAAATTTAATATGAAATTGTCTGTCACAATTCTTATCCGATTTTGACGAAACTTGACATATGGGTTTATCTCCAAAAGATCTCGGATGCTTTCGATATTGGCATGTATCTGATCGAAACTTCATGGATTATGACCCCTGTTTGTACAAAAAATCACGTTTTTAGCTTGTGGACCCTATAGAGGTCACAATTTTTATCTGATTTTGTTGAAACTTGAAATGTAAGTTTATAACCCAAAGATCTCGGATCCTTTCGATATTTGTGCATATCGGACCGTAATTTCCTGAATTATGGCCCCTGATTGTACGAAAAATCGCGCTTTTAGCTTGTGGACCCAATAGAGGTCATAATTTTTATCCGATTAAAAAAAACGTATTATTATATCACCGTAACACCCTAAGGACGACCGAGTTTGAATTTCGTGAAAATCGGCCCCAAATTGACAGACAAAATGGCCGCCGTTTGTTCTAAAATAACATAAAAATACGGTATATCAAGGTTGTGGACCCTACAGAGGTCACAATTTTTATCTGATTTTGTTTTATCCTGCCTGGGAGCCGCTGGTTATCCGATTTTGGTGAAACTTGAAATGTAAGTTTATAACACAAAGATCTCAGTTCCTTTGATATTTGCGCATATCGAATTGTAATTTCCTGAATTATGGCCCTTGATTTTAGGAAAAATCACTTTCTTGTTAGCTTGTTCTCTATCCATCTCTCGAGAATGTGGGCGTATCCTGCCTGGGAGCTGCTGGTTATCCGATTTTGGTGAAACTTGAAATGTAAGTTTATAACCCAAAGATCTCGGTTCCTTTCGATATTCGCGCATATCGGACCGTAACTTCCTGAAAAATGGCCCTTGATTGTAGGAAAAAATGACTTTCTTGTTAGCTTGTTCTCTATCCATCTCTCGAAAATGTGGGCGTATCCTGCCTGGCAGCCGCTGGTTATCCGATTTTGTTGAAACTTGAAATGTAAATTTAAAACCCAAAGATCTAGGTTCCTTTCGATATTCGCACATATCGGACCGTAACTTCCTGAATTATGGCCCCTGATTGTACGAAAAATCGCGTTTTTAGCTTGTGGACCCTATAGAGGTCATAATTTTTATCCGATTTAAAAAAACGTATTATTATATCCCCATTACACCCTAAGGACGGCTGAGTTCAAATTTCGTGAAAATTGACCCAAAACTGACAGACAAAATGGCCGCCCTTCATTCTCAAATTGTGTAAAAAATATGGTATATCAAGGTTGTGGACCCTATAGAGGTCACAATTTTAATCCGATTTTGTTGAAACTTGAAATGTAAGTTTAAAACCCAAAGATCTCGGTTCCTTTCGATATTTGCGCATATTGGACCGTAACTTCCTGAATTATGGCCCCTGATTGTACGAAAAATCGCGTTTTTAGCTTGTGGACCCTATAGAGGTCATAATTTTTATCCAATTTAAAAAAAACAAATTTTTATATCACCGTTACACCATAAGGATGGCTGAGTTCGAATTTCGTGAAAATCCGCCCAAAACTGACAGACAAAATGGCCGCCCTTCGTTCGCAAATAGCGTAAAAATATGGTATATCAAGGTTGTGGACCCTATAGAGGTCACAATTTTAATCCGATTTTGTTGAAACTTGAAATGTAAGTTTAAAACCCAAAGATCTAGGTTCCTTTCGATATTCGCACATATCGGACCGTAACTTCCTGAATTATGGCCCCTGATTGTAAGAAAAATTGCGTTTTTAGGTCATAATTTTTATCCGATTTAAAAAAACGTATTATTATATCACCGTTACACCATAAGGACGGCTGAGTTTGAATTTCGTGAAAATTGGCCCAAAACTGACAGACAAAATGGCCGCCCTTCGTTCTCATATAGCGTAAAGATATGGTATATCAAGGTTGTGGATCCTATGGAGGTCACAATTTTTATCCAATTTTGTTGAAACTTGAAATGTAAGTTTATAACACAAAGATCTCGGTTCCTTTTGATATTTGCACATATCGAATTGTAATTTCCTGAATTATGGCCCTTGATTGTAGGAAAAATCACTTTCTTTTTAGCTTGTTCTCTATCCATCTCTCGAAAATGTGGGCGTATCCTGCCTGGCAGCCGCTGGTTATCAGATTTTGTTGAAACTTGAAATGTAAGTTTATAACCCAAAGATCTCGGTTCCTTTTGATATTCGCGCATATCGGTCTGTAACTTCCTGAATTATGGCACCTGATTGTACGAAAAATCGCGTTTTTAGCTTGTGGACCCTAAAGAGGTCATCATTTTTATCCTATTTAAAAAAATACGTATTAATTTATCACTGTTCGTGAAAATCGGCCCTAAACTGACAGACAAAATGGCCGCCCTTCGTTCTCAAATAGCGTAAAAATATGGTATATCAAGATTGTGGATCCTATGGATGTCACAATTTTTATCTGATTTTGTTGAAACTTGAAATGTAAGTTTATAACACAAAGATCTCGGTTCCTTTCGATATTTGCGCATATCGAATTATAATTTCCTGAATTATGGCCCTTGATTGTAGGAAAAATCACTTTCATTTTAGCTTGTTCTCTATCCATCTCTCGAAAATGTGGGCGTATCCTGCCTGGCAGCCGCTGGTTCTAAATTTTGTATGATTCTCTCGCGAACTCATTCTTAAAACGTATTTTCAGACCATCAGAATTCTGCAAAATCTTCCCCCAAAGTCCAGTAAATGGCTTAGAGAGACCAAATAAGTGCCACCATGAGACAAAGTTCCTTCAGGCCCACTTCCTAAAAATTAAAAGCTCTTGTCACATAATTTGAAAAAAATTCTCGCCTACGGCGTTCAATTCCATTATGTCATTATTCTTCATCCCCTCTCTCTTATACAGTGATTCGCCAAGTAGTAATACCACTAGTGAGTCTTGTCGTGGAGTGACAAACTGTAGAATTGTTATTTCTACTCTCATGAAACAGGTGAAATTGACAGACAGGCCTAAAGATTCTGTCCTATTTCTTATCCTTTCATTAACGAGAATTTGGTCCCATTTGTCATGACATTGACTAAAATTTTCAGGCCTAGTTTCAAAAATTAAAAGCTCAGTTACATATCTGAATTTTGTTCACACCTGCGGCGCTAGATTCCATTATTATTCTACTCCTCTGTAGTTTTATACTGTCTCAGCGCTATCATCTTCACGGTTATACTGTGTAGCACCATGGGCTTTTCTGTCTGACATGGTGAGCGGGTGTATGTCGAAAATGGTCGCCACATCCTACAAACGACCCATGCATCTTTTCTTACTACATATTTCTGTAGCCTTGTGATCGTCTAGAATTTGTCTCTAGCTGTCTTTACTTCTGCTTCACGTTGTGTATTTACTTCTTACAGTTTTCTTAAGACGTTTGTCTTACCAGGAATAACAATGCAACTGTTCGCTTCTACATTTTATATATATATATAGCCGAAAACATGTATACAAGCATAATATATAACAATACTAGCTAAAACCATTTCTCCACCCTAGCCAGCCTTGTGGCTGTCTAGGAACTCAGATGGAACCTCTCTGGAATCTAATGGAAGTCTAACTTAAAAGTTTATTATGATTTCTTTTATAAGACTCATGCATGTCATGCACAGAAATCCTGATCATGGCCCTGAACCTGTGCAATTAACGATATGATTGGTTAAATTAAGCCAAATGATGCAATTAGAATAATTCCACTCACGTTTAAACTGGTGGTATTTTATTGACACATGTTTTGGCTAAATAACTCTTTTTATGTGTCAACCCATCAGTTATTAACTAAGTTGATTAAAGTACATATGTGGGAATCTACCAACTTGCCAAAAAAATTAATTAACGAAATATACTGCCACCATTAATTTCAAGAGCAAAAATTCTGGCAATATTATTACAATTGAACTGCCCAGCTGCCCAGTTAGTAGTACCACTGGTGTGTGGGTCGTGGAGGCTCAGATTATACAAATGTTCTGTCAACTCTTGCAAAACAGGCGGATTTGACTGGGGCAGATCTCGAGATTCTGTTGCATTGACTCCCATTTCTGGTTCTCTTGAATTTACTCCCAGCAATGACCTCAAATGCCAGGATATTAATTCATGTTTTCAAAATTTTCTCAGGTTGCTCATTGTTATAGCCACTGCCTCTAAGGTTCACATAAATTTTTGTCAAACACCCTCCCCCCCTAAACAAAATCTTTATATACGCCCCTGGTAGTTCAAAAAAATAAGATGAAGATAGTTCACAAGTTAGATCCTTGTAAAACAGACTTGACATATATTTGGGATATCAGACAAAACAAAAGAGTTAAACATCTTTGATTTAGATCCAAATAAAGAATTGAATTGGATTGATCTAATTTGTTATTTTCGATACTGATGGGCCAAAATCTAAACTTGTTCAATTAACTTTTTGTTTAGTTTGCTTACAAATATTTGCTTTGTTTTCGGCACAATCTGTCGAACACAAAATCAGTTATATATTAAAATTTAGTGAGAAAATACATAAATCTAATTCATGTGGACGTATATTGTCGTCACCCCTGTCCGTCCAATTTGTTTGTGGACACTCTACAGGTCACAATTCTTATCCGATTTTGACGAAACTTGAAATATAGGTTTATCTCCAAAAGATCTTGGCTGCTTTCGATATTGGCATGTATCGGATCGAAACTTCATGGATTATGGCCCCTGTTTGTACGAAAAATCACGTTTTTAACTTCTGGACCCTATAGAGGTCGCAATTTTTATACGCCCACATTTTCATGTGGACGTATATTGTTGTCGCCCCTGTCCGTCCGGACGTCCACAATTTGTTTGTGGACACTCTACAGGTCACAATTCTTATCCGATTTTGACGAAACTTGAAATATAGGTTTATCTCCATAAGATCATGGTTGCTTTCGATATTGGCATGTATCGAATCGAAACTTCATGGATTATTGCCCCTGTTTGTTCGAAAAATCACGTTTTTAGCTTGTGGACCCTATAGAGGTTACAATTTTTGTCCGATTTTGTTGAAACTTGAAATGTAAGTTTATAACCCAAAGATATCGGTTCCTTTCGATATTCGCGCATATCGGACCGTAACTTCCTGAATTATGGCCCCTGATTGTACGAAAAATCGTGTTTTTACTTTTAGCTTGTGGACCCTATAGAGGTCATAATTTTTATCTGATTTAAAAAACCGTATTATTATATCACCGTTACACCCTAAGGAAGGATGAGTTTGAATTGACAGACAAAATGGCTGCCGTTCGTTCTCAAATAGGTTAAAAATATGGTATATCAAGGTTGTGGACCCTATAGAGGTCACAATTTTTATCCGATTTTGTTGAAACTTGAAATGTAAGTTTATAATCCAAAGATCTCGGTTCCGTTCGATATTTGTGCATATCGGACCGTAACTTCCTGAATTATGGCCCCTGATTGTACGAAAAATCACTTCTTTTTAGCTTGTTCTCTATCCATCTCTTGAAAATGAGGGCGTTTCCTGCCTGGCAGCCACTGGTTAACCTAATCAAAGAAGTCTGATAATTTTAAAACAAACACTAAATTTTTCTAAACCATCTACATGTAATTTATTTGATAGGGATTGTCCTTTTTTAATTCATGTGGGGGAATCAGGTGTACAAGTGACCATGCTATGACAATTAATTGTCCCCCGCCTTTCAAAGAAAGCAGGCGACTATTAAAATGGGTTCGTTTGTCCATCCGGACGTCCGTCCATCCGTCTGTCTGTCTGTCCATCCGTCTGTCTGTCCATCACACTTTTTGGGACACAATAACTCTCCTTCTAATTGAGCTTGGTGTGATGGAGTTCGAAGATCAGCATTTTCTGCTTAGGTTAAGCAGAGATAAGCAATTTGATTGGTTGATGCTTTGGGACACGATAACTTTAGTTCTAATCAAGTGAGAGTGATAAAACTTGGTGTATAGTTTCATTACATCAATACCTTGACTAAGTTCTATAATGAGCATTTTCTGCTCAGGGTAAGCAGAGCGATAAGCAATTTGATTGGCCGAGACTTTGGAAAACAATAAACTCTTCTTCTAATTGAGCTAGAATTTTCAAACTTGTAGGTGTTTATTAGGTCAATGCCTTGATGGAGTTTGAAGATGAGCATTCTCTGCTTAGGGTAAGCAGAGATAAGCAATTTGATTGGTTGATGCTTTGGGACACAATAACTTTAAGTGAGAGTGATGAAACTTGGTGTATAGTTTTATTGCATCAATACCTTGATTAGGTTCGATAATGAGCATTTTCTGCTCAGGGTAAGCAGAGCGATAAGCAATTTGATTGGTCAAAACTTTGGAACATAACAATCTGCTTTTAATTGAGGTAGAATGTTTAAACTTAATGTAGATGTAACATTTCGAGCTAAATTTGATTGGTCAAGACTTTGGAACACAATAACTCTGCTTCTAATTGAGGTAGAATGTTTAAACTTGATATAGATGTTCATTAGGTGAATGTCTTGACTGAGTTCAATGATTAACACTTCGAGTTAAAGCTAAGCAGAGCTAAGCAATTTCATTGGTCGATGCTCTGGGACAAGATAACTTTGATTCTATCTGATATAGAGTGATGAAACTTAGTGTATAGTTGATAATCAGTTTGATTGCTTGATACTTTTGAAAAAAATGAATTTGCTGTTAATTAATTTGTGTAATCAATATTTTTTGGCATTTCGGCGAGGAACATCAGCCTCACTGTTGGCTTGTTATTATTGAATTTATGTTACAGTTTGGGCAGTGACTTTAATAAGTCCCTTAGAACTTGTTCGCACAAAAATGCAGTCTGAGCAGCTGACCTACAGAGAAATTATTACAGCAATCCAAAAGATGATCAGTCAGGGTGGTTTATTATCTATGTGGCGAGGACTTGGTCCTACTTTGTTACGAGATTTACCATTTTCAGGTAATGTTTCTTTTACTTGATCTTTAAGGTGTTAAAAAGACTGACAACGTTCATTTGTGACTATGTCTTTTATGAAAATGATTGCTACTGCACCTGTCCTCAATTTCTTGTGAAACATTACATGCCAGTGCAGTAAATTGCCCCAAATTGAGTGTACAAAGTATATAGATGTTTAAAAAAATTGAGTGTAAAAAAAGTATCGAAGTTCAAAAAATTGAGTGTAAAAGGAAGATTTTTAAGATCTCGTTTTCACTAGCTCATCATTTAAAAAAATTCTAGGGAAATAATGCTTGATGTATCGTGCAAAAATTTTGGATATAGTATTTTTTAAAACATACCCTACTTGACATAAATATGAAATGAAGGATGTTTATGACAAAAAGATAGCACCACTCATGTGTTTAGTTCCAAGTAGTTTTTTTGATGATTAATTCAGTTTTAATAAAGAAATATAGCAACAGTAGTACTATTCTCCCTTGAAATTTGATGGCATGATCCAGTATTACATTCTCATGTCATGATGATATGAGACTAAGCTTAAATTTTTAGCCATTATGTTCTATCTTTGAAACTAAGTCTATCCATTGAAATTTTGAACAATTTGAGAGGTAAAGAGAATATTGCAAAATTAATTGTCTGCATGTACATTTTACAGATTGATAAATGCTGAAATAAGAACCAGTACAAGGCCGGCGGAAGCAATTCTTGATTAGGGGGGCTTCCATCCTAGGTCCTTATAGGCGTTGGTCCAGGGGCCGCAATAACCTGGAGAAAAGAGTACTTGCGGCCAAATTATTGGGGGGGCTAAAGCCCCCCCTAGGCCTCCCACTCCACCAGGCATGCAGTATTGTAGAAGTATTCTCAGTATTCACAGATGACAACAATTATTAATAGGGATGTTTTGTTGCTATATAAGTGTGTATTTGAAAGAAAGTATATTTTTATTTCAGCCCTATACTGGTTCAGTTATGAGCAAATGAAATCCCATGTGTTAAGAACTAGAGGTTCAACTAAATTAAAACTAATAGAAAGTTTTATTGCTGGTGCATCAGCTGGAACGGTTTGTAGTCTATATCTATAAGTGTACACAAATAAGAAATCCAACTAGATTGCAAACTTAGCTTGAATTTGAAAGTCACAAAATCCGATGTGTTAAGAACTAGAGGTTCAGCTAAACTAACACCAATAAACAGTTTTGTTGCTGGTGCATCAGCTGGAACGGTTTGTAGTCTATATCTATAAGTGTACACAAGATAACAAATCCAAGTAGATTGTAATAACTCTTGAATATACCAGAACCCTGGTTACCACTATGCACACATCTTGTCAAAACTACACACAGTGATAATTTGGCTCAGAATGAAGTAATTTGAATGAAATTTTCGATTTTCATGTGGACGTATATTGTTGTCGCCCCTGTCCGTCCGTCCACAATTTGTTTGTGGACACACTACAGGTCACAATTTTTATCCGATTTTAACGAAACTTGAAATATAAGTATATCTCCCAAAGATCTTGGTTCCTTTCGATATTGGCGTGTATCGGACCATAACTTCAGGGATTATGGCCCCTGATTGTATGAAAAATCACAGTTTGAGCTTGTGGTCCCTATAGAGGTCACAATTTTTATCCGATTTTTAGCTTGTGGACACTCTAGAGGTAAAATGTTTAATTTGATTTTGATAAAACTTGAAATGCATGTTTATAACCCAAATATCTTGTTTCCTGTCGATATTATATCGGATCGTAACTTCCAGAATTATGGCCCCTGATTGTACGAAAAATCACGTTTTTAGTTTGTGGTCCCTCTAAAGGTCACAATTTTTATCCGATTTCAAAAAACGTTTTAGTATATCACTGTTACACCCTAATGATGGTTGAGTTTGAATTTCGGACAAAATGGCCGCTCCATGTACGCAAATAGTGTAAAATATGGTATATCAAGGCCGTGGACCCTCTGTAAGTCACAATTTTGATCTGATTTTGATAAAACATGGAATGCGTTTTATATACCAAAGATCTTGGTTCCTTTCGATATTCATCGTCCGCGCCACAACCGCCTGTGTTGTGCCGATCTGTAGCATGCCAAGGGCACGTAACCTTTCATTTTGGGTAAGCCGACGCATATCAAAATTTGTTTTCTGGTCACTAAAACAATTAAACTGATGTTTCCACCCTGGAATTCAATGCCACAATGACTGTAACATTCAAAGTCAGAGTCGTGCAAATCTTGGGTTGGACCCCCATGATGATCCCAAGCATCACCTGCATTCCATGCGGTAGCTATTGGTGCGTTTGGGCGTCACATGTAACTGGAAATGTTTCTTCTGTTAGGTTCTATAGTGACTTTTTTCGTAGTCATTTGCATATTTTAGTATTATGCCCCCAAAATCAAATATCCCCTACTTTTTTTGAATAGTATATATCGTTTTATAGGTTTTCGGGGTCGCTGAACACGCATACGGGCATATTTTCGGGGTCGCTGAACACGCATACAGGCATATTTTTAAGATCCGACCTATTCCGACAAAGATATTCAAAATGGCAGAAGTACACGAATTTCATATTTCGCCATACTAGGTCGTGTAATATCGGTGTATATGTTTTGGGGGTCGCTTAACGCGAATTCGGACATCTTTTCAACATAAGACCCATCATGAAGGCGGAAAATAAATAAAAAAAAGCAAAGTTCACACAGTTTGATTTAAGATAAATCATTCCAGAGATTTCAATTTTAGCTAAAACTATAAGTAACAAAATGATACGATATGTAAAACATATGATGAAATCGAGAATACGCAGAAATCAAGCAGACGTGGCTCCTAAACAGACGAAGCTGTAAAGTTGAGCCTGAAACGAGCCACCTTCAATTAAAAGTATGCTTTTCAGCCGTGGACGAAACCGATCCACCAGACTTAAGTCCACTAGACTATGGCTGGGGTGAGTACTCTTCCAGTCTCCCAAAATTCACTAGTGCCCAGATTGGTACCAGATGGTACTAAGATGGTAAAGGATGTTCTGATAAAAGTTATAAAATGCGGGTGTTAATCTGAGCCGCTATGTCAAAGCGGCCGTTGTGTATGTAAAAAAATGTTCTGGTTTTTGTTCTTGTTCCAATTCAGACAAATGCTTCAATTCCGTCTCATTTGAGACTGGAACAGAGGATAGTGATGATGAAGACGATGATGAAGATGACACAATATGATACACTAATATTAATACTGCTTTGGTCATATGTTTTACATATCGTATCTTTTTGTTACTTATAGTTTTAGCTAAAATTAAAATTTCTGGAATGATTTATCATAAATCCAGCTGTGTGAACTTTGTTGTTTTTTTATTTTCCATCTTCATGATGGGTCTTATGTTGGTAAGATGTCCGAATTCGCGTTAAGCGACCCCCAAAACATATAAAATGATATATTACACGACCTAGTATGGCGATATATGAAATTCTTGTACTTCCGCGGCCATTTTGAATATCTTTGTCGGAATAGGTCGGATGTTAAAAATATGCCCGTATGCGTGTTCAGTGACCCCAAAAACCTATAAAACGATATATTACACGACCTATGAAGGTGAAAAATGTTTTTTTGTATTTTTCTCGCCATTTTTGACCGCCATCTTGAATAATTAATTTTCCCCAAGAGTGACACGACCACACCCACCCTGGAAAAATCAAGGGGACCCTACCCAACAATAGTCCACCGAGAAACATTATATATCGAACAAAAGTGGGTTCTCGGCACTGTCTTGATATCCAATTGGGCATATTCCCGGTTGGACAATTTTGGGCGTGTGGAAAAAAGATTCGGAATATATGGGCAAAATCCCATCACTGTTGTGAACCCTCTAGAGGCCACACTTTGTATCCAATTTGGATGAAACTTTAAATATATGTTTTTATCATAATGATCTTGGTTCCTTTTGATCATCACACATATCCGAACGTAACTTCCTGGATTGTGGCACCTGATTGGTCGAAAAATCACATTTTTATACGCCCACATTTTCATGTGGACGTATATTGTCGTCGCCCTGTCCGTCCGGACGTCGGTCCACAATTATCCGATTTTGACGAAACCTAAAAGATAGGTTTATCCCCAAAAGATCTCGGCTGCTTTCGATATTGGCATGTATCGGCCCGAAACTTCATGGATTATGGCCCCTGATTGTACGAAAAAATCACGTTTTTAGCTTGTGGACCTATAGAGGTCACAATTTTGAACCGATTTTGATGAAACTTGACAGGCATTTTTATAACCCAGATTTCTTGGTTCCTTTTGATATTTGCGCCCATCGGAACGTAACTTCCTGAATTGCCTTTTTATATACGCCCACATTGAAATGTGGACGTATATTGCCGTCGCTCCCGTCCGTCCGTCTGAACGCTCTAACGCCAAAAGTTATCATCCAATTGTTTTAAAATTGATATATATTGTTAACATTAGTGAGATGAAGAATCCTATTTAATTTCAATAATTTCCGTTTATTACGTCTAGAGTTATGGCCCTTGTTTCACTTTGTTGAACCTTGTGAACGCTCTAATGCCAAAAGTTAACATACGATCTTTGTGACATTTATATGCAATATTTAAGTAAGTGAAACGAAGAAGCCTATTAAATTTCAACAATTTCTGTTTATAACGTCTAGAGTTATGGCCCTTGTTTCACTTTATTGAACCTTGTGAACGCTCTAACTTCAAAAGTTATCATCCGATCTTTCTGAAATTTGCATGCATTATTTAAATTAGTGAAACGAAGAATCCTATTGAATTTCAGCAATTTCCGTTTATTACGTCTAGAGTTATGGCCGTTGTTTCACTTTATTGAACCTTGTGAACGCTCTAACACCAAAAGTTATCATCCGATCTTTCTTAAATTTATATGCATTATTTAGATTACTGAAACGAAGAAGCCTATTGAATTTCGGCAATTTCCGTTTATTACGTCTAGAGTAATGGCCCTTGTTTTACTTTATTGATCCTTGTGAACGCTCTCACGTCAAAAGTTATCATCCGATCTTTCTGAAATTGATCCTTGTGAATGCTCTAACGTCAAAAGTTATCATCCGATCTTTCTGAAATTTATATGCATTATTTAGGTTACTGAAACGAAGAAGCCTATTGAATTTCAGCAATTTCCATTTATTACGTCTAAGAGTTATGGCCCTTGTTTCACTTGATTGATCCATGTGAACGCTCTAACGTCAAAAGTTATCATTCGATCTTTCTGAAAATTATATGCATTATTTAAATTAGTGAGACAAAGAATCCTATTGAATTTCAGCAATTTCCGTTTATTACGTCTAGAGTTATGGCCCTTGTTTCACGTTATTGAACCTTGTGAACGCTCTAACGCCAAAAGTTATCATTCGATCTTTGTGAAATTTATATGCATTATTTAGATTAGTGAAACGGAGAAGCCTATTGAATTTCAGCAATTTCCGTTTATTACATCTAGAGTTATGGCCCTTGTTTCACTTTATTGAACCTTGTGAACGCTCTAACATCAAAAGTTATCATCTGATCTTTGTGAAATATATATGCATTATTTAAATTATGGAAATGAAGAATCCTATCGAATTTCAGCAATTTCCGTTTATTACGTCTAGAGTTATGGCCCCTGTTTCACTTTATTGAACCTTGTGAACGCTCTAACACCAAAAGTTATCATCTGATCTTTGTGAAATTTATATGCATTATTTAAATTATGGAAATGAAGAATCCTATCAAATTTCAGCAATTTCCGTTTATTACGTCTAGAGTTATGGCCCCTGTTTCACTTTATTGAACCTTGTGAACGCTCTAACGTCAAAAGTTATCATCTGATCTTTGTGAAATTTATATGCATTATTTAAATTAGTAAAACGAAGAAGCCTATTGAATTTTAGCAATTTCCGTTTATTACGTCTAGAGTTCTGGCCCTTGTTTCACTTTATTGAACCGTGTGAACGCTCCAACAGGAAAAGTTATCATCCGATCTTTCTGAAATTTATATGCATTATTTAAATTAGTGAAACGAAGAAGCCTAATGAATTTCAGCAATTGGAGGCAGACCGCCATTAAATTTCACCATCTTGGTACCCACAAATTGTAGTTTGTCTATTTATAGCAATTCTCTCTCTGTCTCCTTTCTCCTCTTCTGCATGCCCATTTTTGTTGATTTTTATTCTAGAATGGACGAAGAGGGTTTGAGTTAACATTTTCTGCCAGGTTTTGGTAAATATTCATGATTTTGAGGTGGAAGGATAACAGAGTTATCAGGTTGGCTACGGTGATATATACGGCAACTAGTTACATGTTTTTAGTATGCTTCTTCAAGTTTGTGTATCTCAAAATTTTGGTGGTCAACCTCATACAAATTTTAATGCGAAGACATGACCATTTGTTCCTCTGTCTGTAGTGAAAAGCATTCAGCCCAACGAAAATTTTGGGAAAAGTTGGGATGTGGGCACAGAGGCCAGAATTAACGTTGAAGTCAATGGGGAAATTAATGGTGGTCTGCCTCCTGTATGGAAACAACCTGACGGTGGATGAAAGGCCTAAATTTGATGATAGGATCTCCAAATTGTCAGAAAATGTGATATATGACATTTTGATAGTAAAAAAAGTGAAATGGTAAAATTTAAAAAATATTTGACAAATTTGTGAGGGGAAATTTTGATTTTAGTCAAAATTTTGTGATTTTCAGCGTTTATTTACTTTTCAAAATTAGTGGAAATCATGATAAGTTGTCTGAAAATCTTCAGATTACCCCCATTATTGCTGTCAAAATTTTAATTATTCATCTGTTGTAAAATAAACCAAAACGTCTTGCATGTCTTTATTTTCATTGTTAAATAACATGGAAAGGGTCCTTGTGTTTGTCAGATATTGAAAAAATATTCATGTGTTTGTCAAAAACTTAAAAATTAAGAAATTTAGTCTAATTATGTGCTGTTGAGGTATGTTAGAATTTTCAAAACATGAGTGAACTGCATTTTGCTGCTGTGTTCCTCTGGCTTAACACAATTTTAATCTTTCAAAACCTGAAAATGTTGCATTTCCCTTCTCGAGAAAGTAAAATCTATGGATTTGCAGGGAAATCTCTGTCTTCATTTCATTTAGACTGGCTCACCCTCCCCATGCCCACCCCTTTTCTTGAACATGATATTTGGATATTCAATTGAACATTTGTTGACTCCAGATTAGCAGTAATTGGATTTTGTGCTTGAATTGTAACCGAGCATTTTATTTGGCACAAACAAATAGTTACATATAAGATTTCAAGGATTTCTAAGACTTTTTGTTTATAGCCAAACATGTAATCCTATGACATTTCTTCCAAATGAGTCCACCCCCCAAAATGGATATGTTGTAGATGTGTTTTTTGCAGCTTAATGTTTTACATTTTGGATGTAAATCTATTATTTGTGGTGATCTTTTAAAATGTGGCACTTACAGAGCAATAAAATATTAATAAATAGCCTTTTCATACCCCTTTTATGCTATGAATTATGTCATAACTCCCTTTTTCCACCTCATTTTGTCAGGAAATTGATGTAAAGATTAAAACAACTTGCTTCCACGAAATATTTACACTATGTAATTTCAAGGATACCTCTGATTGCTAAAGTATTTTAAATACTGAAATATTCCCATTTTTAAAATAAAAATAGTGCTTTGTGACCACTTAATTAGATTTTAATAAATAATTCATACTTGTTATAACTAACTGTGTTTATTTACATGTATATAAGCTAGGGATAGAAGAACATGGCTTTTAGCCATATTCCACCAAGAGTATTACTTATGTGGACACAGGTGGGAGTTACCACACCAGCATTTTTAGGGGGTGGGCTTACAAGTTTCACTATAGTTCCTTACAGTTACCTTCAATGCAACCAATTTGCAGCTTGTCTTCTTGTATACCGGCCAAGGTTTCTAGAAATAAATGCCTTTCATCTCAGACTTTCCCACAAATAGGGAAATATTGGCATTTTGAGGCATACAAAGTGTCAAAAATTGACCATTTTGTAGAAAAAGGTAAAAGAAAGTCAATTTTTGAAAAATATTCCAATATTTTGAATATTTTTGATGTGACTTGTTTGAAACTCTTTAAAGCTTTTCGCAGAACTCACATTTCGACAAAATTAAGAAAGAATCTTCAATTCTAGAACAAAAGGTCCATAGACCTGAGCTGCAATCCGGTATACAAAACAGTACATAACTTTAAAGGGTCACCATTTCTTCAGTAATTAATATTTTTTGATTCTGTATTATAGAAATGTTGCAAAAATAAATGTGAAGCTAAAAAGAAAAGAATTTTGATGATATATGAACTTATAAAACCATATAGGAGGCAGACCACCATTAAATTTCACCATCTCGGTACCCACAAATTGTAGTTCATCTATTTATAGCAATTCTCTCTCTGTCTCCTTTCTCCCCTTCTGCATGTCCATTTTTGTTGATTTTTTGGTCTAGAATGGACGAAGAGGGTTTGGATTAACATTTTCTGCCAGGTTTTGGTAAATATTCATGATTTTGAGGTGGAAGGATAACAGAGTTATCAGGTTGGCTACGGTGATATGTACGGCAACTAGTTACATGTTTTTAGTATGCTTCTTCAAGTTTGTGTATCTCAAAATTTTGGTGGTCGACCTCATACAAATTTTATGGCAAAGACATGACCATTTGTTCCTCTGTCTGTAGTGAAAAGCATTCAGCCCAACTAAAATTTTGGGAAAAGTTGGAGGTGGGCAAAGAGGCAGGAATTAACATTGAAGTCAATGGGGAAATTAATGGTGGTCTGCCTCCAATTTCCGTTTATTACGTTTAGAGTTATGGCCCTTGTTTCACTTTATTGAACCTTGTGAACGCTCCAACGTCAAAAGTTATCATTCGATCTTTTTGAAATTGACATGCATTATTTAAAATAGTGAAACCACGAAATCTATTGAATTTCAACAATTTACAATCATTACTTCTAGAGTTATGGCCCTTGTTTCACTTTGTTCAACCTTGTTAATGCTCGATTGATGAACGTTATCATCCAATATGTATGAAATTTATAATTACATGCATCATTAAAATTTGTGAAACAGAGGTCTATTGAATTTCAGCAATTTCCGTCAATTGTATCTATAGCTATGGCCCTTGTTCTGTGTGAACCCTGTGAATGTTTGAATGAAAAAAGTGATCATACGATCTGTATGAAATTTATGTGCATTATTTAAATTAGTAAAACGAAAAAGTCTGTCAAATTTCAACAATTTCTGTAAACTACTTCCAAAGTTGAGGCCCTTGTTTCAGTTTGTAAAACCTTGTGGACCCTCAAACGACAAAAATATGGAACTGTCTTGTAAAGGCCCCCAATTACCTACAAAGGAATAAATATGCGACAACTCTTGTCGACCGCTCGGACGATTTAGCTGCTGTGGGCGTTGTTTCATTTCCTGGCAACCTATCTTTAGCTTGTTGACCCTATAGAGGTCATAATTTTTATCCGATTTAAAAAAACGTTTCAGTATATCACCGTTACACCCTAAGGATGGTTGAGTTCAAATTTCGTGAAAATCGGCCGAAACTGACAGACAAAATGTCCTTCCCTCCTTCTCAAATAGCGTAAAAATATGATATATCATATATCTAGAGGTCATAATTTTCTTTTGATTTTGATGAAACTTGAAATGTAAGTTTATAACCCAAAGATCTCGGTTCCTTTCGATATTCGCGCATATCGGATCGTAACTTCCTGAATTATGGCCCCTGATTGTACAAAAAATTGTTTTTGTTTTTAGCTTGTTCTCTATCCATATCTCGTAAAATGTGGCTTGTTTTTAGCTTGTTTTCTATCCATATCTCGCAGAATGTGGGCGTATCCTGCCTGGCAGCTGCTGGTTAGCATCTATTTTTGAATTATTATAGCAAGAATTACCAACTTTTTAGTAAACTCTTAACTAATGTTTCTTTAATGAAAAGATGATCACATTATTTTCAATTTTAGGTAGCTGCAGTCTTAACACTGCCATTTGATGTTGTTAAAACTAATAGACAAATAACTATTGGAACTTTAGATACATTATCAAGTAAGACAATTATAACATGTATGTATTACAATAATGTTTACTTAAAATTAACGAGCTGCTCTTAAGTGGGTGACACATTAGCCAAATAATTTGGCCGAATCAATCGCCACCAAATTCATTCAGTCGAATTAGTGGAGACACTTGGCGAATTCTTTGCCCGATTCACCAGTCGATTGCATCACCTTTCACGTCACATGATTAAACATGGCAGCGACCATGTCTTCATACAATTATGTGACTTCTTGACATCAGTGGTGATTGGCTAATGAATTCTAAAAATCGTGTGAACCTTGCTATTTTATAAACGGATTTCTTCGATTATGAACAAACTATTTAAATTTGGTTATTATAAACTTACCTGTGTGTTTGAAAACAACTCCGGTTAAATAAAATCCATTATACAATTAAATATCCCAACGAATAAAAAAGTTCTCTCTTGAAAAATTTGACATGTTTACTTATATTTTCTACAAAGTCGAAGACAACATGGCTTTCGTCACGTGTTGGACGAAACCATTACAGTTGTTGTGGGGGTGTTTAGTTTTGACAGCGAGTTTGACAACCACATGTTGCTATGAAAACAAACCGTGATTGTTTGAGTTTGGGCGACGAAAAATTTTAACTAAAGGCAATTAATTACATAGAAGATTTATATTGAAACCATTGATGGCCAGTCTACCAAATTTCATTCACAATGAAAATATCAATGATTGCACGGATACTAGTAAAAATAAAGTCGTATTTAAACTAAACCTTCCCTATCTTCTTTATACATGTATTATAAATAATTTAAGAAACAACATCGTTAACTTAATATCGTTCTTTCGAGGAAACGATAAACGTTTCAGCAACATATACAAGCGTGTTGCGGCAGCCCCGAAGGTGCCAATTCTGTTGGTGTATAATGCCAAAAAACCTATAATCAAATAATTAAAACAAAATTATAGTATTTCAAAAGAAAATGTATAAACTTTGCTGGGATTTTACTAGAATGTAAAAAGATGGTAATATGGGCCGAACCCCCAAACTCAATACCAAGCCGAGGCTAATACCACGAATTGTCGTAAAAGTACCGTAAAACGTTTCGATGTAGCATGCTGTCACCCCTTTATACGAAATGATATCTCCCGAAGAGTGACGTAACCGGCTTCCATTTTTGTATTGCCCTATGTCAAAAGTTTGTTTGAGTTCAATTTTTCAAGAGAAAACTTTTTTATTTGTTGGGATATTTAATTGTACAATGGATTTTATTTAACCGGAGTTGATTTCAAACACACAGGTAAGTTTATAATAACCAAAGTTAAATAGTTTGTTCATAATCGAAGAAATCCGTTTATAAAATAGCAAGGTTCAGACAGTAGGCGAATATATTCACCTGAATATATCAAACATGTTTGATTCGGCCGAATGACACTGGACAGACTAGGCGAATTTCGACGCAGATTGATTCGGTTGAATGATTCGGCTAGTGTGTCCACTACGTTTGCTTTCAGTTCCATTGGAACATCATCAGGCCTTTAATACACATTCTCCATTAATCATTACATATGTTTTGACTTTTATAGGGTTGAAAGTGATACATAAAAAAAGTTCTCAATAGTATTTATTGGAACTCAGTTGAAATGTTCATGTGAGGAACCCTATTTAAATATTTTGATGATATAGGTTGTAGTTATCTACATGTATTTATTGTCTTTGGTTCATTCTGAAAATTATATTTTAACAAATGAATGTCTTTTGTGTTTAGATCAAACATCAACATGGGTAATATTGCAACATATGTATAGACAGCAAGGTATACAGTCACTTTTTAGAGGTAAGATAAATCACTTAAAGATGGGTTCCCAGAAAAGTATTTTATCGGGTGGTTATTTCCAATAAAAGTATGGTAATTTTGGTATATATGGAAAGTAGAGATATCCAATTTTACTAGAAAAATACTGGATTCCCCGAAAAACACTCATGGGGCGTATACAGGACAAAAATGTAAGGGTTCCCCAAATCAACAGCCCGACGATTAGGAATTTCTGCACGCGTGATGTCAAAGGTCACACGCGAACATTGAGCGCTTGATGTACAAGTTGATAAACTTTATGAAGAGTTAGATGTACAACACTTTCTGAGATAAAAATGACGGAAAAAGACGTGAATAGTAGATAATCCGAGAATTTAATTAGGATTCGATATTTGTAATAAATAGTAAGTGATTAAAGACAACATCGTCTTATGTATGCAATGAATTCTCCTCTGACTTCCAAGAGAGGTAAGTCGCGCGACGTAAACATAACCTGGTTTGATCAAATTTTTATAGCAGGGCATTCCTTGGCAATTACAATGTTTAAGAAGGATTTGAAGCAAAGTTATGACAAATTAATTAGTTTGAATATGTTTTTAGTCCATAAATACCATTAAATCACCCAGTTTGTACGCGGGAACCCATCTTTAATATGTACCACTGTTTTTATGCAATATAATTTACTTACTTACTTACTTATTATGAATGTTTAGGGTCATCCAAGATACTTCGGGATCCTTAGACAGTAACATACCTGTAGTCTTTGACATGGAATTTGGTATACTCAATCATTGACCTACTTGCGGGAAGCAATCCAAAGTACATTTGTTCCTGAGTAACGCCTGCTTTTGGTCCAAATTAACTTGAGAATGTAACCTGTATGTTGTTATGAAACGTAATTAAATAACAGAGAATTAGTTATATTCATATTTAACTTGTGTTGTGTTTTATTGTGAATAGTTAACTGTACTTCTAAATGTCATTTAAAGAATTGTTCTATCGAGTGATAAAAGTCATCATCTGATCGCCTTGAAATTTATGTTCTTTGTTTTGATTAAGCTGAATATCAAATTTTTATTACTTGTCTTTGTGCACTTTATCGAGTCTTGTGAAATGTATCAAAAGCACAAGTCATAATCTGATCTACTTTAAATTTATGGCTATTTGTAGGCTGACCCGTGCACCGTAGAGAAAGTTGGTCTCGGCACGGCGAATGTACACGCTTCTGTGTCTTATCTTGAAGTGATTTCTCGCATACACTACACACTCAGCGGTAGAGTCTATGATACTATAAATAGCCATGGCACTTGCAATTCTCTACACTTCTATCAACTATTACAGCCGTAAAAAATCTATTGTTGACAATTCTGAATAGCAGTAATATTTAGCTTATTGGTTATTACAGCAGTTTTAGAAATTACGTTTGTTTTATTTTTTAAATTGCTTTATCATTAATTGTACCATTAGGAGCTACATCTTTTGGTTTAGTACAAATAATATCTCTGAAATACTTGCGTTGGGCAAGAACATGATACTAGCAGTAGTTTCATTTTACTTTTACAAGGTTCTTAAAACAATTGTTGAGTTGCCTAAGGTGCATGTTTCTAAATTCAATTTATTGTTCCAACTTTCTGTCATGTTTCGTAAAAAAAATAGTCTTGATTATCCAGGCCTATTAATCAAACGTAGAATGATCGGTAGATTGGTTAAGCAAGAATACTTTCAAAACAAGGGCACGTAACCTATTTTTTACTCACACATGCTCAGATGTTATGGGCGACACTCGGAACCATCTTTCAGTGTATTATTTATGGATGATTAAATGGTCGTAGCTTATTATGTACAGCATGACCGTTTATTTAGTGACTATAAATGTTTGAAACTGATTTAAGGCTTGGTGTATATATAGATATTGTGGTGTAATTGTCAAGATATTTGGAGATATTTATTTATGGTGGGTCGCCCTACTATTTGTTTCGATTGCAATGATTACAACAATTTCTGATTACTTGGAGAATTATTGCCCTTAATTATGCCACAGAATCTTGTTAATAATGCCCCAATGATATTTTACAGTACAAAGATTTTTCTATTTATTTATGGACTGTTTCTTTGCTTGGCAACCCATCTTTATATTGAAATAGTGATAGCAATCAAATATTTTATTGAAAATGTGAAATTCATGATAGATTATTTCAATACAAGATGGTTGATAACCATCTGATGACATCATCATATGCAAATTTATTTTGTCACTTTACATAAGAGATATCACTGAAGATCTAACACTTGTACTTTTTAAAATATATCATGTAAACAAGACTGTCCATTTTGCAAAGTATACTTGGTCTGTAAATGTGTAAAATATTAAATTATTTTCTATAGAAATAATGGTAATTTTATCAGGCAGGACTACACAACCATAATTTATTCATTTAGTATATGATGTGGCATGTATTTTCAAAATTTTTAAATATTTTTCAGGGCTTGTTCCAAGAATAATCAAAGTTGCTCCAGCATGTGCCATTATGATAACATCTTATGAATATCTGAAAAGCATGTTTCAAACAATAAATGAGCGTAAAAAAGTTTCAGTTTCTTAACAATGGTATATGTTCATTAAGCTTTAAAGCCATGTAGGAATGAAACTATAAAACCCAAGTGCATATCTTAGTATGTATGTATGTATGTATGGTAATATTGTAATATATTTGTCCCCCGCCTTTCGAAGAGAGCAGGGGACTATTAAAATGGGTTCGTCTGTCCGTCCGTCTGTCCGTCTGTCATAACAACCCAACATATCAAGTCTAATTGGAATCTGAAATGGTCAGGTTTAGAATCCCAGTTCTTTTGGGTTATAAGGAAAAGATAAATATCAAATTCCAAAATTTTCATGTTGTACATTTCAAAAACATTTTGCAGTAATTAAAACATTTTCATGTGGACGTATATTGTCGTCGCCCCCGTATATTGTCGTCGCCCCCGTCCAAAATTTTCATGTTGTACATTTCAAAAACATTTTGCAGTAATTAAAACATTTTCATGTGGACGTATATTGTCGTCGCCCCCGTCCGTCCACAATTTGTTTGTGGACACTCTACAGCTCACAATTTTTATCCAATTTTGACGAAACTTGAAATATAGGTCTATCTCCCAAAGATCTCGGTTCCTGTCGATATTGGCATGTATCGGACCATAACTTCATGGATTATGGCCCCTGATTGTACGCAAAATCACGTTTTTAGCTTGTGGACACTCAAGAGGTTACAGTTTTGATGAAACTTGATATGCATTTTTATAACCCAAAGATCTCGATTCTTTTCAATATTTGCGCATATCGGCCGTAACTTCATGGATAATGGTCCCTGATTGTACGAAAAAATAGCAATATTAGCTTGTGGACCCTGTAGAGATCACAATATTTATCCAATTTTAAATATTGTTAACATTGTTACACCCTGATGATGATTGAGTTCAAATTTCATAAAAATCGGACCAAATCTGATGGACAAAATGGCCGCCCCTCGTACGCAAATAGTGTAAAAATATGGTATATCAAGGTTGTGGAACCTCAATAGTAAGTGCAGGGGGACTGCACCACACAAAATTTACACAAAAACAAATACATGGACAGGACATCATACTCAGGAAAACACAAACATACAGACAATTCAAAAAAAGTGAATGGATCCGGGGGCTAGCCGTAAGCGTCCACTGCGCTGTACAGTCCCGGGTCTGTAGTGACACAGACTTCACTCAAATTTGAAAACAATTAGGAATACAACCCAAAGAACCCATTGTGTAATGCCAGCATGAGTCATTCAGGAGAGAAATAGTTCTTTATTGTTACATATTGTCAAAAATCGTAATGCCTGTGAATAGAAAACACTATATAGCGTGGTATCTGGTATGTTACTATAGATTGATGGGTATTTTACTACTTCAAAGCCAAATTTGTCCGTTTTGTTGAAAATACCGACGTTAAATGTATTGTTAATTATATTGATGTTCAGGTCAAGAACAGATGCATTTACAGTACCGGAATTTTATTTATTTAATATTAGTTCAGGAGGATATATTTGACTTTTATATTTGTTGAAATTTCCGTTATCATTGATAGTTGTTATGTCATCAATGTATCGGAAGGTATAGTTTAGACTTTTAGCTACTTTGTAATCTGTTTTTCTTTTATGGTCTTGAAAGTCGAATTTGTATTTATATAAATGTGCATTTGCCATAAATGGGGCGGGGTCAGTTCCCATTGGCAAACCAATGGTTTGTTGCATTATCTGATCCCCAAACTCAAATATGGCAAGAGGTCATAATTTTGATTCGATTTTGATGAAACTTGAAATACATGTTTATAACCCAAAGATCTTGGTTCCTTTCGATATTCGTGCAAATCTGATCGTAACTTCCTGATTTATGGCCCTTGATTGTACAAAAAATCGCATTTTTAGCTTGTGGTCCCTCTAGAAGTAACAAATTTTATCCGATTTAAAAAAACATTTGAATAATTACCATTATACCCTAATTATGGCTTAGTTCGAATTTCACGAAAATCGGACCAAAACTGCTGGACAAAATGGCTGATCCTCGTACGCAAATAGTGTAAATATATAGTATATATTAAGCTTGTTGACACTCTAGAGGTCACCATTTTCATCTAATTTTGATGAAACTTGAATTACATGTTTATAACCCAAGGATCTTGGTTCCTTTAGATATTCGCGCATATCGAATCGTAACTTCCTGAATTATGGCCCTTGATTGTACGAAAAATCGCGTTTTGAGCTTGTGGTCACTATGCAGGTCACAATTTTTATTCGCGATTTTAGCTTCTGGTCTCTCTAGAGGTCAAAATTTTTATCCGATTTAAAAAACGTTTTAATATATCACCGTTACATCCTAATGATGGTTGAGTTCGAATTTCGTGAAAATCGGACTAAAACTGACGGACATAATGGCCGTCCCTTGTACGCAGATAGTGTAAAAATATGATATATCAAGGTTGTGAACCTTCTAGAGGCCACAGTTTTTATCCGATTTGGATGAAACTTTAAATATATGTTTTTATCATAAAGATCTTGGTTCCTTTTGATCATCACACATATCCGAACGTAATTTCCTGGATTATGGCACCTGATTGGTCGAAAAATCACATTTTTAGCTTGTGGATTCTCTAGAGGTCACAATTTTTTTTCCGATTTTATAAACCGTTTAAATATATCACCATAATGAAGGTTGAATTCGAATTTCGAGAAAATTGAAATGAAAATCTAATACAAAGGTTATGGTCCCTCTAGAGGTCACATTTTGTATCCGATTTTGATGAAACTTAAAACATATCTTTATATTCCAAAAATCTTAGTCCCTGTCGATATTTGCGCTTTTCAGTCCATAACTTTCTGGATTATGGCACCTGATTGTACAAAAAATTGTTTTTGTTTTTAGCTTGTTCTCTATCCATCTCTTGCAAAATGTGGACATATTAGCCTGGCAGCCGCTGGTTAAACTTGTGAAACAGGACATAGCATACTAAACTTAGGCTGCCTGTCTACAGTTAGCTCCGCTTGAGAACAGGCACTAAGCTAGTTGACCAACATTTTAAGTCCTAAATCGACGATTTAAGTTGAAAGGTATTTATTTCCAATCCATTCAATAAAGTTAAAAAGGTTTATTTGTTCTTTATGTGTATGGCAGATGTGAAACATGGTAAAACCCCATTACAAACTATAGTATACTATATTGCTGTCGCCCCTGTGTGTGGGTGTGTGTGTGGTTTGCAATTCTTAACTGATCGCCTTGAAACTTTACATACATATTCCTTATACCCTAAGGATGATCCCTATTGTTTTTGTTGCATGCCCGACCCCAAGGGGCAGAACCACGCCCATTTCTGGTGTGTGTTTGTCATCTACAGGTCGCATTTCTTAACGTATCATCTTCAAACTTTGCATACTTATTCCCAAAGGAACATCCCTATTGTGGCAGAGCCACGCACATTTTCTTAATCAATTGTCTTGAAAACTTATTGTCCCCCGCCTTTCGAAGAAAGCAGGGGACTATTAAAATGGGTTCGTCTGTCTGTCTGTCTGTCTGTCTGTCTGTCTGTCTGTCTGTCTGTCTGTCTGTCTGTCTGTCTGTCTGTCTGTCTGTCTGTCTGTCTGTCTGTCCGTCCGTCCGTCCGTCCGTCCGTCCGTCCGTCCGTCCGTCCGTCCGTCCGTCCGTCCGTCCCTCCCTCCCTCCGTCCGTCCGTCCGTCCGTCCGTCCGTCCGTCCGTCTGTCCGTCTGTCTGTCCGTCTGTCTGTCCGTCACACTTTTTGGGACACAATAACTCTCTTCCTAATTGAGCTAGAATGTTCAAACTTGGTGTATGTGTTTATTAGGTCAATGCCTTGATGGAGTTCGAAGATGAGCATTTTCCGCTTAGGGTAAGCAGAGATAAGCAATTTGATTGGTTGATGCTTTGGGACACGATAACTCTCTTCCTAATTGGGCTAGAATGTTCAAACTTGGTGTATGTGTTGATTAGGTCAATGCCTTGATGGAGTTCGAAGATGAGCATTTTCCGCTTAGGGTAAGCAGAGATAAGCAATTTGATTGGTTGATGCTTTGGGACACGATAACTTTTAATTGAGCTAGAATGTTCAAACTTGGTGTATGTGTTTATTAGGTCAATGCCTTGATGGAGTTCGAAGATGAGCATTTTCCGCTTAGGGTAAGCAGAGATAAGCAATTTGATTGGTTGATACTTTGGGGCACGATAACTCTCTTCCTAATTGAGCTAGAATGTTCAAACTTGGTGTATGTGTTGATTAGGTCAATGCCTTGATGGAGTTCGAAGATGAGCATTTTCCGCTTAGGGTAAGCAGAGATAAGCAATTTGATTGGTTGATGCTTTGGGACACGATAACTTTAGTTCTAATTAAGTGAGATTGATGAAACTTGGTGTATAGTTTCATTACAGTAATACCTTGACTAAGTTTGATAATGAGCATTTTCTGCTCAGGGTAAGCAGAGCGATACGCAATTTGATTTTTATATGTGTCCTCTAATTATTTTCCTATTTCGGCGGGGGACATCAGCCTCACTGTTGGCTTGTTGCTTATGCCTTAAGGATGACCTCTATTATTTTTGATGCATGCCCGACCCCCAGGGGCAGAGCCACACCCATTTGTTTGTTTGTCGGCTACAGGCTGCAATTCTTAACAGATCCTTTTGAAACTTTGCATACCTATTCCATATACCCTATTGTTTTTTGGTGAATTCCCAACCCCCAAGTACAGCCACACCCATTTTTGCTTTGTGTGTTGCCTACAGGCCACAATTCTTAATGGATCGTCTTGGAACTTGGCATATATATTCTTTATCGCCTAAGGACGGCAACTTTTGATTTTGGTGCATGTTCCGACCCCCAGGGGCAGAGCCACGTCTAATTTTTATACGTCCACATTCATAATGTGTATTACGCATTCACCCCGGTCTGTGTGTATGTATGCATGTTTGTCTGTGGGTCACTTACTGGATTTTCTTCAAACTTTGTATACTGATTCCTTATACCCTAAGGACGATCCCTATTGTTTTGTGTGCATGCCCACCCCCCAGGGGCAGAGCCACGCCTATTTCTTGTATTTGTTTGTTTGTTGTCTACAGACCGTATTTCTTAACGTATCATCTTGAAACTATGCATTCTTATTCTTTGTACCCTAAGGAACATCCCTATCGTTTGGGGTGCATGCCCAACCCCCAGGGTCAGTGCCACGCCCATTTTCTTTTTGTGTGTCTGTGTGTTGCCTACAGCCCACAATTCTTAATCGATCGTCTTGAAAACTTTTTTTATACTTATTCCTTATACCCTAAGGCTGACCTCTATTATTTTTGGTGCATGCCCGACCCCCTGGGACAGAGCCACGCCCAATTTTTGTGTATCTTGTGTTTCGCTTACAGATGGCAAATCTTAACAGATCCTTTTGAAACTTTGCATACCTATTCCTTATACCCTAAGGATGACCCTATTGTTTTTTTGGTGATTCCTAATCCCCCAGGAGCAGAGCCATACCCATTTTTTCTTTGTGTCTGTGTATGTTGCCTACAGGCCATGATTCTTAATGGATCGTCTTTGAACTTGGGATATGTATTCCTTATATATAGCCTAAGGACGATAACTGCACGTTCAATTTTTATACGCCCACATTTTCATGTGGACGTATTATGCCGTCGCCCCTGTCCGTCCGTCCACAATTGTTTGTGGACTCTCTACAGGTCAAAATTCTTATCCGATTTTGACGAAACTTGAAATATAGGTTTATCCCCAAAAGATCTCGGCTGCTTTCGATATTGGCATGTATCGGATCGAAACTTCATGGATTATGGCCCCTGATTGTACGAAAAATCACGTTTTTAGCTTGTGGACCCTTTAGAGGTCATAATTTTTATCCGATTTAAAAAAATCGTATTATTATATCACCGTTACACCCTAAGTTCAAATTTCGTGAAAATCAGCCCAAAACTGACAGATAAAATGGCCGCCCTTCGTTCTCAAATAGCGTAAAAATAGGGTATATCAAAGTTGTGGACCCTATAGAAGTCACAATTTTTATCCGATTTTGTTGAAACTTGAAATGTAAGTTTATAACAAAGATCTCGGTTCCTTTCGATATTTGCGCATATCTAATTGTAATTTCCTGAGTTATGGCCCTTGATTGTAGGAAAAATCACTTTCTTCTTAGCTTGTTCTCTATCCATCTCTCGAAAATGTGGGCGTATCCTGCCTGGCAGCCGCTGGTTATGTTTTTCGTTTACAGGCCGCAATTCTGAATGGATCAGCTTGGTACTTGGCATATGTATTCCTTATAGCCTAAGGGCGTCAACTATTAATTTTGGTGAATGCCCCGACCGTCGAAAGCCACAATTCTGAATAGATTATCTTGGTATACTTATTCCTTATACTCTAAGGACGGCAACTATTGATGTTGATGCACGACCCCCTCATACGCAAATAGTGTAAATATATGGTATATCAAGTTTGTGGACACTTTAGAGGTCACAATTTTCATCTGATTTTGATGAAACTTGAAATACCTGTTTTTAACCCAGAGATCGTGGTTCCTTTCGATATTCGCGCATATCGGATTGTAACTTCCTGAATTATGACCCTTGATGGTACGAAAAATCGTTTTTTTATACGCCCACATGCAAATGTTGACGTAAATTGCTGTCGTCCCTGCTGTCTGTCGGCCACAATTTCTTATCATCCAATTGTTTTAAAATTGATATATGTTGTTTACATTAGTGAGATGAAGAATCCTATTTAATTTCAATAATTTCTGTTTATTATGTCTAGAGTTATGGCCCTTGTTGAACGTTGTGAACCCTCGAATGACAAAAGTTAACATCCCATCTTTGTGAAATTTATATGCAATATTTAAATTAGGGAAACAAAGAAGCCTATTGAATTTCAGCAATTTCCGTTTATTATGTCTAGAGTTATGGCCTTTGTTGAACCTTGTGAACGCTCTAACGCCAAAAGTTATCATCCGATCTTTGTTAAATTGATATGCATTAATTAAATTGATGAAACGAAGAAACATATTGAATTTCAGCAATTTCCATTTATTAAGTCTAGAGTTATGGCCCTTGTTTCACTTTATTCAACCTTGTGAACGCTCCAACACCAAAAGTTATCATCTGATCTTTGTGAATTTTATATGTGTTATTTAAATTAGTGAAACGAAGAAGTCTGTTGAATTTCAGCAATTTCCGTTAATTACTTCTAGAGTTAAGGCCCTTGTTTCACCTTGTGAACGCTCTAACATCAAAAGTTATCTGCTGATCTGTATGAAATTGATATGTGTCATTAGTAAAAAGAAGAATCCTTTTGAATTTCAGCAATTTCCGTTTATTACTTCTAGAGTTATGGCCCTTGTTGCACCTTGTGAACGCTCTAACATCTAAAGTTATCTGCCGATCTGTATGAAATTAGTAAAAAGAAGAATTTCAGCAATTTCCGTTTATTATGTCTAGAGTCATGGCCATTGTTTCACTTGTTGTACCTTGTGAATGTTCTAACGCCAAAAATTATCATCCAATCTTTATGAAATTTATATGCATTATTTAAATTAGTGAAATGAAGAAGCCCGTCGAATCTCGACAATTTCCGTTAATTACCTCTAGAGTTACGGCCTTTGTTTCACTTTGTTGAACCTTGTGAACACCAAAAGTTATCAGCCGATCTGTATGAAATTTATATGCATCATTTAGATTAGTGAAACCATGAAGCCTATTGAATTTCAGCAATTTACAATAATTACTTCTCAAGTTATGAACCTTGTTTCACTTTGTTCAACTGTGTTAATGCTCGATTGATGAAAGTTATCATCTGATCTGTATGAAATTTATATACATCATTTAGATTAGTGAAACGGAGGTCTATTGGAATTCAGCATTTTCTGTCAATTATTTCTAGAGTTATGGCCCTTGTTTTACGTTGTGAACCTAGTGAACCTTCGAATTGTATGAAATTTATATCAGATTTCAAAATTCTCTGTAAATTACTTCTAGAGTTAAAGGAGCTAAATCGCTAACATTTGGGACCTAGAAATTGACAAAAGTGGGTCGCAACGCATATAATACTGTAATATGAATGTATATAAACTGATTTACATTTAATGGTTTCCGTTTTTACTCCAATTTCAAATCAGTTATTTTCGGCGAAATAAGTCAGCAATCTCAATCGAGTGCAAATTTCTAGCGTCTAGTTATTCTAGTCTACATATCTCCATTTGATTTGGTGCAATGTGTCTAGCCTCGTCCCTCGAGTCTCTCAATACAACTGGGGCTGAAGCGCATTATGGTACACGATTCGTGTACCAATGTTAAAAAAATTATTTTATCTTAAATATCGGATATCAGAAGCTCATCTTTTCCCGGTAAGTTTACATCATCAATGTTGATTTAAATTGACCAATAATTCGTGTTTTCGATGTCGAAGATTTTGGAGGATTTTGAGTTATGGACTTAGGTCCTTTAAGGCCCTTTTTTCAGTTTGAAGAACCTTGTGAACCGTCAAACGACAAAAATTATATTCTGATTTATATGAAATTGTATTGTAAATGCCCCCAATTACCTACAACAGAATAAATAGGCAACAACCCTTGTCGACCGCTGGCCAACCTATCTTGTTAGCTTGTTCTCTATCCATCACTTGCAAAATGTGGGCGTATCTTGCCTGGAAACCGCTGGTTTTCCGATTTTAAAAAACGTTTAGATATATAACCGTTACACCATAATGAAGGTTGAATTTGAATTTTGAGGAAATCAAAATGAAACTGCCCGATATGGCCACTCCTTGTACGCAAATAGTGTACCAGCGGCTGCCAGGCAGGATACGCCCACATTTTCGAGAGATGGATAGAGAACAAGCTAACAAGAAAGTGATTTTTCCTACAATCAAGGGCATAATTCAGGAAATTACAATTCGATATGTGCGAATATCGAAAGGAACTGAGATCTTTGTGTTATAAACTTACATTTCAAGTTTCAACAAAATCGGATAAAAATTGTGACCTCTATAGGGTCCACAACCTTGATATACCATATTTTTACGCTATTTGAGAACGAACGGCGACCATTTTGTCTGTCAATTTTGGGCCGATTTTCACGAAATACGAACTCAGTCGTCCTTTGGGTGTAACGGTGATATAATAATACGTTTTTTAAATCAGATAAAAATTATGACCTTTATAGGGTCCACAAGCTTAAAACATGATTTTTCATACAATCAGGGGCCATAATTCAGGAAGTTATGATTCGATATGCGCGAATATCAAAAGGAACTGAGATCTTTGGATTATAAACTTGCATTTCAAGTTTCAACAAAATCGGATAAAAATTGTGACCTCTATAGGGTCCACAAGCTAAAAACGTGATTTTTCGTACAAACAGGGGCCATAATCCATGAAGTTTCGATCCGATACATGCCAATATCGAAAGCAGCCGAGATCTGTTGGAGATAAACCTATATTTCAAGTTTCGTCAAAATCGGATAAGAATTGTGACCGTAGAGTGTCCACAAACAATTGTGGACGGATGGACAGGGGCGACGACAATATACGTCCACATGAAAATGTGGGCGTATAAAAAATATGTAATACATAGTTTGTGGACCCCCTAGAGGTCACAATTTTTGTTTGATTGATATGAAACTTAAAATATCGATATTCGCACATTTCAGACCATAACTTATTGGATTATGGCCCCTGATTGTACAAAAAATCACCGTTTTTTTTTTTAGCTTGTTCTCTATCCATCTCTAGCAATATGTGGGCATATCTAGCGTGGCAACCGCTGGTTTAAAATCAGGATCATTAATTTCAAATGCATTTTGTAGAGTTGACGACTTATCTACTGTGGGTGTATGTTTCATTGCCTGGCAACCTATATTTGTTCTGTTGTCTGGATATACAGAAATATTTTAGTTATTGTTAAAGATATCTCATTGATTTTACATATGATAATATGAGGATAAAATATATGTTTCATAGGGGATGAAGTTTCCCACAAAATTAACCAGTTTTATTTACTAAATTGTATAGCTTGCATAAAAAAAAAATAAAAAAAAAAATTTATTCTGTCCCTTGTACCGGTATTTAAAACTAAACAAGATACCTTTAATTTTAAATATTTGAATTTTGCTGTTTATAAAAAGAGCAGGTTAAAGATACATTATGTAAGATTTAGATATAGTTTGAAAATAGATAATGTAAAATGAATAATTTGAAAATTTCATTCAAATTACTCTGTTGCGAGCGAAGATATTAGACTTTGAAGGTTTGACAAGACGCGTGCAATAATTTCAACCACCGTACTGGTTGTTTGAATCTAAGTCTCGCTCCTCCATTTTTAGCTTAACTCAAAATATGGCTGAACTGTTCTGATCTATTTAATATCGGAGAAATCTGATGCCATCAAGAATTGATTATAGCCTGGATCAGTTCATTAATGTCTAATTAATAATTTAGAAAATATTTTAGGCCTAAATAAAGACCTGCAATGGGCAGATTTAGCGCTTTCATAATGTATGTTTAATTATTCATGCCATCATAGACTGATTTTAATTATAATACATGTAGTAGAATTTTGTGACAGGTAACTCATATCAAGATTCAAACTTTATTACTTAATGGAAATTCCTAAGTAGAAGGCCCATATAGCATTATGGTTAATATAATAATCCGAATTCACATTTAAATTCTACTGACTCTATTGTACTTTACAGTTTTATCATTGTGACATGATTTTGACAATGAAAACATATGGTAGCTGTTCCAATGCAGTCAGAATGTAGTTTTCATTTGGTACATACAAAGGCTAAGACATAACTATTAGATATGAAAACATTTGTATTTATTTATTAATAGGGGGTGGGGGGGAGGGGTGATGGCCGAATGGTTAGCGCGTGCACGCTGTATTATAAGGTCTGGCATTGAGTCAACTGGCGTGGTTTTGATTCCCCAGTGACAAGGACTAGAATCGCCTGCCCAACCTTGTGGGTTTTCTGGTTTCCTCCAAGTCCTCTGGTTTCCTCCCACTGCTAAAGAACCCTACACGCAAGCAAATTATTGAATAAAATTGAACAATATTGTAGTCCAGAAATGATCTGGTTTGTGTCAAGTGGATGTTAAACCCTATTTCTCTCTCTATATTTCTTAAATCTACATTAATGCAAGAACTAAATCTGCCTATTGCGAGTTTTTCTTTAGCCCGGAAATGCTATCTAAATTATTAATTAGACATTAATTAACATATCCAGACCATAATCAACTCTTGATGTCATCGCTAGCCTGCGATATATACTGGATTTGAATCCAATTTGCTGCTTAACACTCATTGATGATAAAATCAAAAAATGGATAATCGAGACTATGCTTTTTATACGCCCACATTTTCATGTGAACGTATATTGTCGTCGCCCCTGTCCATCCGTCCACATTGTTTGTGAACACTCTACAGGTCACAATTTTTATCCGATTTCAATGAAACTTAAAATATAGGTTTATCTCCCTAAGATCTCGGTTTGTTTCGATATTGACATGTATCGGACTGTAACTTCATGGATTATGGCCCCTGATTGTATGAAAAATCATCTGATTTTGATGAAACTTGACATGCATGTTTATAACCCAAATATCTTGGTTCCTTTCAATTTTCGTACATATCGAATCCTAACTTCCTGAATTATGGCCCCTGATTGTATCGCATTTTTAGCTTGCGCGCTCTCTAGATGTCAAATTTTTTTCCGATTTTAAAAACCGTTTAAATACATCACCATTCACCCATAATGAAGGTTGAATTTCGAATTTCAGGAAAATTGAAATAAAACTGCCTGACAAAATGGCTGCTCTTTGTACGCAGTGTAGAAGTGTGTAATACAAAGGTTGTGGACCCTCTAGAGGTTACAATTTGTATCCAATTTTGATGAAACTTAAAACATATCTTTATAGCCCAAAGATCTCAGTCCCTTTTGATATTTGCATGTTTCAGGCCGTAACTTTCTGGATTATTGCCCCTGATTGTACAAAAAAACGTGTTTGTTCTTAGCTTGTTCTCTATCCATCTCTTGCAAAATGTGGGCGTATTCTGCCTGGCAGCCACTGGTTATCTACCAACTTTAGTAATGATGATCGAGGCTAAGCCTAAAATTCAGTGGCTAAATTCTCGGTTCAGAGTGGATCAATTTCAGCAAATTCCCTTTACATTATCTAATCTTCCATAATGTAGTGGACGTATATTGTCGTTTCCCCTGTGTCCATCCACAATTGTTTGTGGACACTCTACAGGTCACAATTCTTATCCCATTTTGACGAAACTTGAAATATAGGTTTATCTCCAAAGATCTTGGTTGCTTTCGATATTGGCATGTATCGGACCGACACTTCATGCATTATGGCCCCTGATTGTACGAAAAATCACGTTTTTAGCTTGTGGACCCACAGGCACTTGAAAGGATTAAAATAAAACTTCTTACTACTCTTTGACTAGATATTACAGGAATAAGAAGGTGTATCAGCTGACATTTTGTTTTGACTTGTTGACTACATTTCGTCTGCTATCATCTCACAATACTCACTAGTTCTAACACTTCCCGTCGTTTTTATTGCCAACAAAACTTTATTTGATCATTATACACCTTCCAATGTAATTAAATGTAATGAAACTTGAAATGTAAGTTTATTTGATCATTATACACCTTCAAATGTAATTAAATGTAATGAAACTTGAAATGTAAGTTTATAACCCAAAGATCTCGGTTCCTTTCGATATTTGTGCATGTCAAATTGTAATTTCCTGAATTATGGCCCTTGATTTTAGGAAAAATCACCTTTTTTTTTTTAGCTTGTTCTCTATCCATCTCTTGAAAATGTGGGCGTATCCTGTCTGGCAGCCGCTGGTTATCTGATTTTGATGAGAGTTGAAATACATGTTTATAACCTAAAGATCTTGGTTCCTTTCAATATTTGTGTGTATCGGATCGTAACTTCCTGAATTATGGCCCTTGAATGTACCAAAAAATATGTTTTTAGCTTGCCATCCATGTAGAGATCACAATTTTTATCCGTGAATATATCATCATTACACACTAAGATCTTGGTTCCTTTTGATAATCGCGTAGATCCGAACGTAACTTCCTGGATTATGGCTCCTGATGTTCGAATTTCGTGAAAATCGGCCTAAAACTGACAAAGTGGCCGCCCTTCGTTCTCAAATAGCGTAAAAATATGGTACATCAAGGTTGTGGACTCTATAGAGGTCACAATTTTTAACCGATTTTGTTGAAACTTGAAATGTAAGTTTATAACCTAAAGATCTCGGTTCCTTTCAATATTCGCGCATATCCGACTGTAACTTCCTGAATTGTGGCCCCTAATTGTACGAAAAATCGTGTTTTTAGCTTGTGGACCCTATAGAGGTCATAATTTTTATCCGATTTAACAAAACGTATTAATATATCACTGTTACACCCTAAGGAAGGCTGAGTTCGAATTTCGTGAAAATCGGCCCAAAACTGACAGACAAAATGGCCGTCCTTCATTCTCAAATAGCGTAAAAATATGGTATATCAAGGTTGTGGACCCTATAGAGGTCACAATTTTTATCCGATTTTGTTGAAACTTGAAATGTAAGTTTACAACACAATGATCTCGGTTCCTTTCGATATTCACGCATATCGGACCGTAACCTTCTGAATTATGGCCCCCGATTGTACGTAAAATCGCGTTTTTAGCTTGTGGGACCGTATAGAGGTCATAATTTTTATCCGATTTAAAAGACTGTATTATTATATCACCGTTACACCCTAAGGACGGCTGAGTTCGAATTTCGTGAAAATCGGCCCAAAACTGACAGACAAAGTGGATGCACTTCGTTCTCAAATAGCGTAAAAATATGGTATATCAAAGTTGTGGACCCTATAGAGGTCACAATTTTTATCCGATTTTGTTGAATCTTGAAATGTAAGTTTATTACCCAAATATCTCAGTTCCTTTCGATATTCGCGCATATCGGACGTTAACTTCCTGAATTATGGTCCCTGATTGTACGCAAAAATCACGTTTTTAGCTTGTGGATCCTATAGAGGTCATAATTTTTATCCAATTTAAAAAAACGTATTATTATATCACCGTTACACCCTCAGGACGGCTGAGTTCGAATTTTGTGAAAACCGGCCCAAAACTGAGAGACAAAATGGCTGCCCTTCGTTCTCAAGTAGCGTAAAAATATGGTATATCAAGGTTGTGGACCCTATAGAGGTCACAATTTTAATCCTAATTTGACGAACCTTGAAATGTAAGTTTATAACCCAAAGATCTTGGTTCCTTTCGATATTTGCGCATATCGAATTGTAATTTCCTGAATTATGGCCCTTGATTGTAGGAAAATTCGCATATTTAGCTTGTTGACCCTATAGAGGTCATAATTTTTATCCGATTTAAAAAAACGTTTTAGTATATCACCATTACACCCTAAGGACGGCTGAGTTCGAATTTCGTGAAAATCGACCCAAAACTGAGAGACAAAATGGCCGCGCCTCGTTCTCAAATAGCATAAAAAATATGGTATATCAAGGTTTTGGACCATATAGTAATAGAGGTCACAATTTTTATCCGATTTTAGTGAAACTTGAAATGTAAGTTTATAACCCAAAGATCTCGGTTCCTTTCGATATTTGCGCATATCAAATTTTAATTTCCAGAATTATGGCCCTTGATGTTAGGAAAAATCTATTTTTTTTTTAGCTTGTTCTCTATCCATCTCTCGAAAATGTGGGCGTATCCTGCCTGGCAGCCGCTGGTTATCTGATTTTGATGAGAGTTGAAATACATGTTTATAACCTAAAGATCTTGGTTCCTTTCAATATTTGCGCGTATCGGATCGTAACTTCCTGAATTATGGCCCTTGAATGTACAAAAAAATATGTTTTTAGCTTGCTGTCCATGTAGAGGTCACAATTTTTATCTGATTTAAAAAAAAAACGTGAATATATCATCATTAAACACTAAGATCTTGGTTCCTTTTGATAATCGCGTATATCCAAACGTAACTAACTTCCTGGATTATGGCTCCTGATTGTTCGAAAAATCGCATTTTTAGCTTGCTGAGTCTCTAGAGGTCACAATTTTTTTTCCGATTTGAAAAACCGTTTAAATATTTCACCATTCCACCATAATGAAGGTTGAATTCGAATTTCGGGAAAATCAAAATGAAACTGCCCGACAAAATGGCCGCTCTTTGTACACAAATTGTGTAAAAGTATGCAATACGAAGGTTGTGGACCCTCTAGAGGTCACAATTTTCATCCAATTCTGATGGAACTTAAAACATATCTTTATATCCCAAAGATCTCAGTCCCTTTTGATATTTGCGCATTTCAGACCATAACTTTCTGAATTATTGCCCCTGATTGTACAAAAAATCATTTTTGTTTTTAGCTTTTTCTCTATCCATCTCTTGCAAAATGTGGATGTATCCTGCCTGGCAGCTGCTGGTTAACTATTATAGTGAGAACTGCCAGCTATTTATCTAATCTCCCATAATGCATCTTTAAGAATTGGTTATAATAGCATGGAAATACTTAGTAAATGTAAGACTAGTCATGATTGTTTTACATAGTAAATATCCTTTATTTCTCAATGAATGAAATTGTTATTGTATGTAAAATCATATGTTAATCAAGTGGAAATATAAAGATTATTTTAGTTGATTTCTTTGACATGAATAATGTGACAAAGTGCAGAGGTATAGTTTCTCTGATTTCACTCTAGTGGTCGCTGCTTCAAGGCTCCGGAAATTACTGTAGATGGTCAATGATAATTTTAGGATGTTGGATAAAAAACCTTGTCTCATGGGGAAGTAGTTTAAAAATTACATTTGAATCCAGAAGTATACAATAACTCTCTAAACAAGAGCATCGCTAACGCAGCAATATACGTCCACATTCCTGTTTTGTTTGATATGGTCCAGTTTGCATTGAGGGTCTGTGAAATAAAACTGGGTTGTAGGACTGCTATCAGTTTAACGTTTCGTTCACATTAACAGAACACAATTTTTATTTTAAAACAATCAATGTCTTTATTCTAAAAGCATGACGTTTAGAATAGGTATCCCCATTTCAAAAGGATCGGTTAAGAATTGCGGCCTGTAGGCAAAACACAAGACACACAAACATTAGGCGTGACTCTGTCCCAAGGGGTTGAGCATGCACCAAAAATAATAATAGAGGCCAGCCTTAGGATTAAGGAATAAGTGTAAAAACGTAGCCTTAGGCTATAAGGAATAAGTCTAAAAAAAATTTCAAGATGATCGATTAAGAAATGCGGTCTGCAAGTGACACACAGACATAAAAAAAGAAAATGGGCGTAGCTCTGCCCCTGGGGGTTGGGTATTCACCACAACTAATAGGGATGTTCCTTAGGATAGAAGGAATATGTATGCTAAGTTTCAAGGTGATACGATAAGAAATGCGATCTGTAGATGACAAACAAATAAATAAATATAAGGGATGGGCGTGGCTCTACCCCTGGTGGTCGGGCATGCACCAAAAACAATAGGGATCATACTTAGGGTATAAGCAATTCATATGAAAAATTTTCAAGACGATTGATTAAGAATTGTGGCCTGTAGGTGACACACAGACATAAAAAGAAAAGAAAATGGGCGTGGCTCTGCCCCTGGGGGTAAAAAAACAATAGGGGTCATCGTTAGGGTATAAGCAATTCATATGAAAAAATTTCAAGACAATTGATTAAGAATTGTGGTCTGTAGGCGACACACACACATAGAAAAAGAAAATGGGCGTGGCTTTGCCCCTGGGGGGTGGGCATGCACCCAAAACGATAGGGATGTTCCTGAGGGTACAAAGAATAAGTATGCAAAGTTTCAAGATGATACGTTAAGAAATGCGGCCTGTAGACGACAAACAAACAAATACAAAAATGGGCGTGGCTCTGCCCCGGGGAGGCGAGCATGCACTAAAAACAATAGGGATCATCCTTAGGGTATAAGGAATAAATATGTAAAGTTGATACGTTAAGAAATGCGGTCTGTAGATGACAAACAAATAAATAAATATAAGGAATGGGCGTGGCTCTGCCCCTGGGGGTCGGGCATGCACCAAAAACAATAGGGATCTTCCTTGGGGTATAAGGAATAAGTATACCAAGTTTGAAGAAAATCCAGTAAGAATTGCGCCCTGTAGGCGACACAAAGACACACGAAAAGAAAATGGGAAATGGGCGTGGCTCTGCCCCTGGGGGTTGGGCATGTACCCCAAACGATAGGGATGTTCCTTAGGGTACAAAGAATGTGTATGCAAGATTATAAGTTAAGAAATGTGGCCTGTAGACGACAAACAAACAAATACTAGAAATGGGCGTGGCTCTGCCCCTGGGGGTCGGGCATGCACCAAAAACAATAGGGATCTTCCTTGGGGTATAAGGAATAAGTATACCAAGTTTGAAGAAAATCCACTAAGAATTGCGCCCTGTAGGCGACACAAAGACACACGAAAAGAAAATGGGCGTGGCTCTGCCCCTGGGGGTTGGGCATGCACCCCAAACGATAGGGATTTTCCTTAGGGTACAAAGAATGTGTATGCAAAGTTTCAAGATTATTAGTTAAGAAATGTGGCCTGTAGACGACAAACAAACAAATACTAGAAATGGGCGTGGCTCTGCCCCGGGGGGTCGGGCATGCACCAAAAACAATAGGGATCTTCCTTGGGGTATAAGGAATAAGTATACCAAGTTTGAAGAAAATCCATGAAGAATTGCGCCCTGTAGGCGAACCACAGACACACACACATACATACATACACACACACACACACACACACACAGACAGGGGCGACGGCATAATACGTTCACATTATGAATGTGGACGTATAATAATGATGAACGTTGTCCAAAATTAAAATTTATCTAAAATCTCATGGATATGTGGGATAAAGAATTAATTTGTAAGGAGTTCCTATATTATCCGAAGCATTGCACATAGAAATAAGGAATAAAAATCTTGTCTTTCTATCCATTCCAGTCTAAGTAAAATCATGTACAGTTGAATTAAAGAAACAGCAAAACTATGAATTAACACAAAAGTATTTCTAGAATTTATTTTTACAAGTGTATAATTTACTATTTTCTACAAACTTTTATCTGATTTTTTTTCTTTAGTGGTTTTCTTTTTCACAGTTTCTTCCATGCCAAACATTTCACTGATTGATAGAGCAGGTTTAATAACATGACTATCTATTGACGTCCATATAAAACATAGATCAGGTTTTTCATTGTTTGTGGGATACGGAGCACTCTTGGCTCTATAATAATCTGAAGGCGCATGACATACAAATTCCATAAACTCAAGTTTTCTTGGCAAATCTTCTTCGGGTCCTGAAAAAAATAAAACATAACAATTTTGAAATTAATACCAGTAGGCGAAAGACCGAAGACATTTATCGTTCAAGTTCGTTGCAACAACCTCTGTGGGAGATTTTAATTTTTTAAATTACACGTCTCTTTGTACTAATTTAAAAACCATGATCTCCACACATTCGGCATGTGCCAGTATTTAATAATTATTTTTTTAAAATGGAATTCTTTTTAACCTAATCACCTAAAAAATAAACATTACACGCGTAGGAATACACATGAAGTTTGTTGCCGAAGGCCATTTTGGCCAATCAAAATAAAGAAAACGTTTAGCCCCGATCCTTCAATCATGGCGTATTATAGTCAACAAGGACACACTTTTCTGGCATTCTGACCAGAAAAATGAAGTGCCCTATTCATCAGAATGCAACACAGACCTGCAAGTTACTGGTTTTTAACGGCAACACCTGGAGGCATTGTGTGGAATATTCAAAACAGTGGCAGACTTTGGATGGAGAAGAAAAAAACATTGCAGGTATGTTTGTATGTTATTATTAGTTATTTTCTTATTATTATTTTCTTAGTCTTAGTATTTAAATTTTTTCTAGGCTGTGAGTGTTCACGTTGGTTGTTGTTAAGAAATATATATAGTACTTGTTCACAATACATGGTATCACGCAAACCAGTGGTGGGCAAACTTTCAAGTTTTAAAACAAAACTGAAGCCTAAACTGGTGAAGGGCAAAACATTGTTATGAAACATAACTAACAAATTACATTAGTCATTAATTACAATGTCAAGGGTTATGAATTATCATTTTCAATAAAGTAATATTAGAAATATGGAGTACAGCACATAATATTTAAAATTACATTCTTATTAGAATCATTTTAGTCAGGTTCCATGGAACTTTGTCAAATTTATATTCCGTCGGTGATTGGTCTAAAACAAAACCTGCTGTCTTGTGGAAGCATAGTTTGGAATAGCCTTTACAGAAAAATCAAAGGCAATTAGTCTAAGCCGTAAAAGATCTGCAAAGATTATTGATCCTACAGGCGGAAATGGTATTTAAATAAGCAATTTAAGATTTTGATTTCATTTAGAGATTGCATTGTTCAAAAAAGGGGGGTTGGATGGCTGAATGGTTAGCGTGCGAGCGCTGTATCATAAAGTCTGTCATTGAGTCGACTGGCGTGGTTTCGAATCCCTGGTTGTACGTGACAAGGAGTAGGGTCGCCTGTCCAACCTCGTGGGTTTTCTCCGGGTCCTCCGGTTTCCTCCCACTGCTAAAGACCCCTACGCGCAAGCGAATTATGTAAATAAAATTAAACCGTATGTTAGTCCCGAAATGACCTAGTTTGTGTCGAGTGGACGTTAAACCCCATTTCTCTCTCTCTCTCTTGTTCAAAAAAAAAATTCACACGTGACATACAATTATGTTTTTTCTATCATATTTCCTATTTTCTTTAGGAACAAAGGAAGAAGCTTCAAAGGTGAATCAAAAAGATGTTCCTGTAAAGTTGCTGCTCTTTCCTGTACAGATCTATGTGGATGTAAAGACTGTCAAAATGAGAAGAATGTTGAATGTAAAAACTATATATTGTTACAAAGATAATAATCAATACATTCTCAATAAAAAAAAATAAATATATATATTTTCATTATTACATCAACAAATATTTGTTTTAAAAGTATTATTATTTTTTCCTTTTCTTTAAAATGATTTTCTATCCCCAATTCTTTGTACACCTTTAACCTGGCATTACTAAAATTAAAGCAATATATGGGAGCATGGATTTTATCCTCAGTTGAATGCTACATTCTCACATAGTTTATAACTCTTACATCAGGGTTTTTTTTGTGTCTGTCCCTTATGATCGGCTTAAGTTTAGTGATTTTTTTTTCTCTTAATTTCTGATATTTTTAAAATCAAGTTATTCCATCGGATTATAATTTTGTTTTATCTTATAGTAAAATTAATGTTTTAAATCTGTATCATTAGTCGAGTTTAATTTTGAACAGTTTTACAATTCAAGTAATCTTTGTTAATATTGAACCCATCATTGAACTCTCTATAACATATATTAACCATAACAAATTCATTATGCATATTTTGTACACTTTAGTCCATGAATGATTTAGTATAATTATAAAATCAAAATCAACATGTTTTATTAAATTTTAAAATGACTTTGTATTTATGTTTTTACATACCTATTGTATGCTGATTCAAGCCTATAAATTCATATCTTATCAACAGAGCTTGTACATACTGTTTTTTTCCATATTCATTTTCATTAAAATCAGAACTTTTGTCAATTAAAGTCATTACAGTAATATTTAAAGGAGCTAAATTACTAACACTTGAGACCTAGAAATTGACAAAAGTGGGTCGCAACGCATATAATACTGTAGTATGAATGTATATAAACTGATTTAAATTCAATGGTTTCCGTTTTTACTCCAATTTCAAATCATCTATGTTCGGCGAAATAAGCCAGCAGTCTCAAGCGAGTGCAAATTTCTAGTGTCTGGTTGTTCCAGTCTATATATGCCGTTTGATTTGGTGCAATGTGTCTAGCCTCGTCCCTCGAGTCTCTTGATACAACTGGGGCTGAAGCGCATTATGGTACACGATTCGTGTACAAATGGTAAAATGTTTATTTTGTCTTAAATATTGGATATCAAAAGCCCATCTTTTTCCGGTAAGATCACAACATGAATGTTGATTTAATTTGACAAATAAATCGTGTTTTCAATGTTGAATTAGAGACTTAGCTACTTTAATGTTTAAATTTTGAACTAAATGTATTAAAAATCTTAACTATTTCTTTATATTATTATATATCAGACATGTGCAGCATACATATTTATTTTAGTCTATTATGGTACATTTTTTCTCAGTTGTTTGATGTTAATTATCAATGAATTAGTGTACATGTATGTGTAGTGTGTACATGTGTGTGTGAGTGTATGTAATATATATATATATATATATGTGTTTATTTATGTATTTGATTTATTATTGTAATTTCATTATGTTTTGATTGTAATATTTATATCTGTTTGTATTTTTTTTTTTTTTTGGAGAGTGGGGTTGCCTGCTCTATAATCCAATTATCTTTAATAAATAATGTTAAAAAAAATAATTTATTTTTAAAAACTCCCATAGACCGCTCCTTTGAGCAAGACCAAGTAGTCTATATATATTTTTTAAAATAGGGGAATGGACAAACAAGGGACATTTTAGCCAGTTGTTAGAACACAACCTGTATTATACCTATGCATTAATTTCAAAAAGTCATAATTTAGCAAACACAAATAACTGTCCACAAAACATCAGTTAATTGTTATTACATTGTCAAACCTTAATAGGGGTGCTTTTGTGGGTATATAGATATTAAAAGGTATTTCCAACCTTATATGAAGGGTTCGGGGATTAAGCAGTGTATGAGGGGGGGGGGGGGAGTGCTGGGCCTTGCCTTTGATTTATGCATAGTTATATTATTTGGATGCTACAGTGTCGACTTTATTAGAGATGAGGAAGGGTGGGCTTAGGGGATCTATTCTAACCAGTTAATATTAGGGTGAACTCGACAATGCAAAGTATGTATGTCTACACACACAAAGACTACAGTAGGAAGAGAGCCTCTAATAAAATATAGCTTTACACACCTTGATTGATTTTGATATTTGGCAATTATCTATATTTATATTCGATTATATATAGGCCTATATCATTGCTATCAAACAACATTTCCAACCCTTCTCAAATTATCTTAATACTCGGAGCTGTGGTGGGACGTTAAACACGATGCATGCAAAAATTAATTACACAGTGTCGTGTAGGCCTACTTTCTTAAGAATAATAAATTGATTCATCACATTTACACAGGCTACAAACAGCTTAAAATTTGTTGAAAGAGGACAAGCCCATCAGGTATTACCGACAGCGGCTTCACGGGGGTAAGAGGGGTAAAGCTTGTCTGGCATCGGGGAAAACTTTCCGTCTGATGGGGTGGAGGGTCCGAAAACACGGCACATGTGACATAATCATAATCCCCAAGTGGGAAGAAGCTGTCGGTTGGACACTCTACCCAATGAGTCATCGCTGACCTAAATCTTTCACATTTATGCACTTATTACATTTAAGCCGACACCGGTAAATACCAGTATTAATAGTGCGCACTTTCTTTTCATTAGAAATATGATTTACAACGAGTTTGGCTAAAAAAAAATCGACCTAATTATATTATAGCAAAACAACGACATTGATCTATTAAATTCTCCTTAAGGTCACGTGTATTTACTGTTATTCGCTTTTTACTAGATTTTCATTGGCTGAAAGCTCGCCGTCTCACTACTTTTAGTATTGCGAGGACAAAAAATGCTGTCGTTTAGATTATTTGTTTAAAATGTTTCTGGCACATAAATCGGAGTGTGGCAGTTTTGTTTACAATACATTAGGGTTATTTCTCGAGAAATAAATATTAAAACTTTCCACAGCGGTGGGTTGCAACGACTTTTGAAAACTAAGCTAGTTAGAACTTCCCAGTCCTCCGCCTACAGTGAGAATTCAATATGTATTTCTGATAAAACTTATATTGTCAACCATTGAATTCTGATAAATAACAAGTAACATGAAGATAATATCCAACATTCCAATACTAAACATGGTTATACTGGCCATAAAGTGAGCTTAATTATAAACTACCACCACCATTGATACAATATCAAATATATGAACAGACTGAAAAGGTATAAGCTCAGTTCCAGATGTATGAGGGAGAACAAAATTTTATAAATATATCAGGAGTGATTTCTGAGATATACTCCTGAATAATACATGTAATTGCATACCAACAAATTATTTACCTGATAATATACAAATTAGCAAATGATACAACTACAATAGGTTGGTATGTGTACAATGTTTTGTAAAGGTATATTAGTAGGAAAAATTTGTTTTATGGAAACCCAAAAGCTATTCACCGAATTTCAAATTAGCAAAAGGCATAACTACTTAGTACTATAAAAGGTTGATGTATATACAAGGTTTCATAAAGATATTTTGAATGGTTTATGAGATATGCTCTAGAATAATAACTGTTTTGTAATGTTATAAATACAAGAAATTTCTAAATAGCAAAAGGCACAACTACTATAATAGGTACTGGGTACAAAGTTTCATAAAGATATCTTCAACAGTTTATGAGATAAAATTTGAAGAAAAAAATTGTCAAATTTGTTTCCATGGAAACACCAAAAAATTATTAACTTTGAGAAATTTCTAATGAGTAAAAGGCACAAAGTTTCAAAAACATATCTTGGAACAGTTTATGAAATACGATCCAGAAACAAAATCCAGTTGAGACGACAGACCGGCCCACTGAATATCCCTCCCTAAAGCAAAACAATAAAATTAAAGGGACAATTTCACCCTTGCTGTAACTACATAAAATGTCCCAATCTTCATTCTGGTCAACAAAATATACTATTTTACAATATTCCGATTAATTGATGATATAAATTTCATCTTAACACACCTAATTAAAATTTAACTAGGCCTTGAGCATTTTCACAATTTCACTATCAATGAGACTGGTAAATCTGTCTACAAACAGGAAAAACGGGAATCCCATTGTCGCACATGCGTAAGATGTCAACTCACTATTGACAGCTCGCTTCTCGCTATGATATGATTAAGACTGACAATTTAACTTTTAGAAAGCATAAACTGCTACGATTCATCCCAAATGACGATTCCATTCTTTCTGGTAAGTTTATATTATTTACTTATACTCTTAAGGCTTTAATGTCTGGGACAAATTGTGCAGTGAATGATTGGAATTTCGATACCCGTGGCTGTTGTCATTGTTGATCAATATTACTATACTTCGCCTCGAGTAAACTGATTATCACTAGGTTTGCCTGGTTACCTAAATGACTGATCAATCTGTCAGATATCTTTAAAATTAGATGATTGTCTTCATTATTAGTTTTGATTAGGCCTAATCTTGGCATGGCTTCACCAAGCTGCATTTTTTTATTATTATTGATTGATCATAGAACTGATTATTTGAAGTTTTACCCTCAGTCAGTAATAATAACTCAAGCTAAATAAATCATTCCTAAGATTTATTTCTGCAGTTGGGACAGACCAGAAAAATTTCTTGTGTGTAATTATTAATTTTAATTCTACATATTGGCTAGAATTTTATATGAATTCTGGAAAACCTTATTTATTTACTTGCATTTTGGTTTTACAGGTATTTCGAAAGCAATCTATTTGAGATTAGTTAAAACTGGAACGGATCTACCGTTTTTGTGTCGTACATGCCAGGTGGAATCATTAGATTCATTACCCGGTATTGACAACCCCCACCACCTACTTTACCAACTATGCCAGAAGCTACTAATGCAACACAACCTTCAAAATCAACAGCACCATCTACATCAAGAACAATAAGACCTAGACGGAAGTTGCAATTACATGTAATCGTTTAAAATCACCAAATATCATCTAATTTGTACTTGTGTCCAGTTTAAAGCTGACTGATTAGTTTTGATAATGAGTGTCCAATTTACAAGTATTTAATTTCCTGACCACTGTTCAAAAATTAATCATTATACATCATTAATCAATTGGGTTGTTTATTTTTTAACAGTGATTGAGAAATTAAACACTTGTAAATTGGACACTCAAATCAAAATTGAATGGTCAGCTTTAAACTGGGCAGAAGTACAAATTAAACGATTTATGGTGATTTTAAACAGTTTTTATGAATTTTTAAACAAAGATTGGATATTAAACGAATGTGAAAGAAATTAGAGCTAGATACACTCCAGTTGTGTCCTGAAGATGTGGACAGTATACAGTGGACTCTTGTCAAATCCGAAATCATACGGGATCGTTACAATATGTCAGATTATGCAGAGTGTCGGAATACTCAGTTTTCTCAAAGCCGAAAGTATTATTGTAACTTCGATAACCGGAAGTATTATTATAATGTAGCTTCGAATTCCCAGATTGTTATTCCCTTTAAAAATGATAAACCTTTCTGTACATTCAAAATTTTATTACATTAATTTTTATTTCATTTAATATGCGTAGGCATTTTGAATAGGTCAAGTCTGTCGTTAATTTATCTTTGTCATCGTCTTCAGTTGATCGCACACTGGTCTTTGGTGTCACGTGTTCATTGATAATGTGTCGTTCTATGTCCAAGTCGTTGTCACACGGTTTGGATAGATCCGTAGGGTGAACAAACTTAGGTATTCAGGTTCAATCGGCATGCGCAACGAATGTTTCCAACAGGTGCTAAGAATATTTTTACGACTGTGAATAATTCGTGGGAAAAATTTGTGGGTATTCTTGAGTATTTGTCACAACTGTCTTACAAGAGATTATAAAATTATCAAAGTAATCAACAAAGATCTACTCGAGCGAGTTTTAATTTCACCGATAATTGATTGGTGATTGCTTGTTAATCTTTTGTGGCTTCACACCCACCGATTGAAGGCCGGATTATACAGGGTTGATTCAATGGAAATCATGTGACGGGACGGGGGACGGCTGATTGATGTAGTAATTCGGAATATTCAGTGTATGGATTACTCAAAAATGTTTGGGCTGAAATAATAAGGAAATAAATCGGGACATGAAAATGATGTCACATTTCACAGAGTGGCGGAGTATTCAGAGTCCACTGTACTGGTTTTAATCCAAGAAGACTATTATGAAAAATAACAAGCCAACAGTGAGGCTGATGTCCCCCGCCGAAATCCCAAAATAAATAGATGACACATATTAATTAATCGCACATTTATTTTTTTTCAAAAGTATCAAGCAATCAAACTGATTATCAACTATACACTATGTTTCATCTTTGTCAAGTTAAAACATTCTACCTCAATTAAAAGCAGAGTTGTTATGTTCCAAAGTCTTAACCAATCAAATTGCTTATCCCTCCTTAGCCTAAGCAGAAAATTCTCATCATCAACTTATAACCAAGGTTATCGTGCCCCAAAGCATCAATCAATCAGATTGCTTATCTCTGCTTACTGTAATGTTTATCACCGAACTCCATCAAGGCATTCACCTAAAGAACGCCTACACCAAGTTTGAACATTCAACCTCAATTAGAAGGAGAGTTATTGTGTTCCAAAGTGTCGACCAATCAAATTCCTTAATGCTCTGCTTCCCCTGAGCAGAAAATGTTCATTATCGAACTTAGTCAAGGTATTGATATAATAAAACCAGGCCTTCACGTCTAAAAAATCATGGGGAGCTAAGAAAAGCTCTCCTGAGATTGGGAAAAAATAAAGATCGCTCTCCTGGATTTAAGGAAAGATGATAACACATGTAATCATAATAATATGTAATGTTGTTGTTTTTTTTAAGAATAAAACACCGTATTGCCATTATTTTGTTTCCTTTTTATTTTGACTAGAATAAAAAAAACACTTTTCCAACTTTTGACTTTTGAAAGTTTTTAATGACACACAATTTTTTGTTCCTTTCACCGGTGGCATAGACGCAAATATAGAGCTGGCGTGAATAATAATATTCAAAAGAGCGAAGAACTTCGTAAACATCGATTAAAATAACGGCACAATGAAAAGGCCATGCGAGCATGATGCGGAAAAAAGCGCTTGGTCTGGGCGGAAGTGTCTGTTATCATGACGAAGCTGTAGTCTTCATAGCCAACAAGACCGAACATTTACTTCAATTTCTGAGACACGCTACCTACGGAGAAGTAAGCCAGCTACCATTTAATTTTTGTACGTTAGTTACCTATGTTTCTTAGCCTTTAAAATGCCTGGATAATCGAGACTAGATTGTGTGAACGATTATAATACCGAATTGCTGATTGGGCATATATGTGTATATATATAAATATTGACCAATGAAATTACTCGGTACGGAGCTCATTAATGGGAAGTGTTTAAGAAGTAAACATGAATGACACTCAACGAGGCCGATTTAAAATACGCAGCAGGGGAGAGCGATTACGAAGGACCGAGGAGAGCAATAAAAAACGCACCTGGATTGGGATTTAGGTGAGCGATGAAGCGCGAGAGCGACAGCGCGCCTCAAACGTGAAGGCCTGTAAAACTATACACCAAATGTCATCACTTTCACTTAAAGCTACTTTCCAAGAAAAGTATTTATCGGGTGGTTATTTCCAATAAAAGTATGGCAATTTTGGTATACAGTACTGGACAAATTAATAGCAACAACTTCATAATTTCGGAGAAAATGGGGTCTTTAAGAATGAATTGTTGATCAAATGATGACGTTTGAACATATTCGCGTGAAATTTTGCACACATGCCCACATGGTATCACTCTTTGCACTGAATGTATGATCGACGTCGTTCATGACGTCATCCCGGCTGATGACGTCATTAACGACCACAATGATGTTTTTTGCAATTTTTTAACATGAGCATTATAGAAATATTATAAGGTAGAAATTACCAAGTAACACTTGGGTGGTAGTCGACTCTGATGACATGACTACAAGACAATCGAATGACGATGACGACATTGAACGTGCGTGACGTCATATCGGCGTTATGACGTCATCAATACATGATCTCACCAAAAGTTAGTTTCGCTCTGTTGAGTATCGTGCTCTGGAATTAGTCATGCCAAAAACCAGTGATTTAAGTCCTCGGGGAAAAAGGTCAGATAGAAGTTTTGTTAGAGAATACGAATTTGACCCAGTCGGATATAGCAACACGGTTGGACGTCAATAGAAGTTCTGTTTGCCGAATCAAGAAGAAACTTGACAGTGGACAGTCATTGAAGAGAAGGCGTGTCGGAAGATGTGGGAGAAAGAGAGGGACTACGAAGAGATTGGACCGCATTATCGTCACAGCTTCGTTGAAAGATCGTCGTGCGTCCTGCCGTAAGTTGGTTTCTGCCTTGTTGAAGGACGGTGGATTTCAAGTCAGTCGTAAGACGGTTAACAGGCCTCGTCTGGAAGCAGGATTGAAAGCGTATCGGCCCCGGAAGAAACCAAGAAAGACAAGGATTGGACAGTCCATCAATGGGAGCGTGTGATTTTCAGCGACGAGTCAACTATCGCCGTGCTGGATGATCGAGTCCAGTCAGTTCGTCGACGTCCTGGTGAGGAATTCCTGCCTGAGTGCCTGCGCAAAACCGTCAAGTTCCCTACAAAGATAATGGTCTGGGGCGCCATTTCAGTGAAAGGTCCCAGCAGACTGTATATCGTCGAGGGGACGATGGACAGTATCAAGTACGTTGATATTGTACCCCAAATTAAAGATTGGTATGGCGAGGACGGTAAACAACAATGCATCTTCCAACAGGACTCGCTCCTTGTCACGCCGCGAAACGCTCTAAGGCCTGGTTCCAGAAAAAGAAGATTAAGGTTCTTGATTGGCCGGGCAATTCACCCAACATGTCACCAATCGAAATACATGACGTCCCCATAACAAATAAAGTGGACTTGATAGCCCGCCTAATCAAGGTCTGGTTCCATTCTGACACTATCAAAAGACAGTGCGAGAGTCTGATTCAGGGAATGCCACGACGCGTGGATGCCTTGATAAAAACTGAAGAAGGACAGACCAAATATTAGAAATAGGTCATGTCATCACATCAGAGTTGACTACCACCCAAGTGTTACTTGGTATTTCTAACTTATAATATTTCTATAATGCTCATGTTCAAAAACTGCAAAAAACATCATTGTGGTTGTTAATGACGTCATCAGCCGGGATGACGTCATGAAGTCATGAACGACGTCGATCATACATTCAGTGCAAAGAGTGAGACCATGTGGGCAAAATTTCACGCGAATATGTTCAAACGTCATCATTTGATCAACAGTTCATTCTTAAAGACTCCATTTTCTCCGCAATTATGAAGTTGTTGCTATTAATTTGTCCAGTACTGTATATGGAAAGTAGAAATATCCAATCTTACAAGAAAAATACTGGATTCCATGAAAAACACTCATGGAGCGCATACAGGACAATAATGTAAGGGTTTCCCTAATTGACAGCCCGACGATTAGGAGTGTCTGCATGCGTGACATTGAAGGTTGCACGCAGAGATTGATGTACATGTTGATAAACCTTATGAAGAATTAGACGTACAACACTTTCTAAGATAAAAATCACGGAAAAAGTCGCGGGCAGTGGATAATCCAGTAATTTGATTAGGCTTCGATATTTGTAATAAATAGTCAGCGATTAAAGACAACATCGTCTTGTGTATGCAATGAATTCTCCTCCGACTACGTTGCTAAGTACCGAGAGAGGCAAGTCATGACCTATTTTGATCTATTTTTTTATAGCCAGGGTATTCCCCGACAATTGCAGTGTTTTGAGAAGGATTTGAAGCAAAATTATGATAAATTAATTAGTTTGAATATGTTTTTAGTCCAAATATATCATCAAATCACCCAGTTTGTACCCGGGAATGCATCTTTAATTAGAACTAAAGTTATTGTGTCCCAAAGCTTTAACCAATCAAATTGCTTTTCTCTACGTACCCTAAGCAGAAAATGCTCATCTTCGAACTCCAACAAGGCATTGATCTAATAAACACCTACACCAAGTTTGAACATTCTAGCTCAATTAGAAAGAGAGTTATTGTGTTCCAAAGTCTCAGCCAATCAAATTTCTTATCGCTCTGCTTACCCTGAGCAGAAAATGCTCATTATCGGACTTAGTCAAGGTATTGATGTGATAAAACTATACACCAAGTTTCCTCACTCTCACTTCATTAGAACTAAAGTTATCGTGGCCAAAAGCATCAACCAATCAAATTGCTTATCTCTGCATACCCTAAGCAGAAAATTCTCATCTTCGAACTCCATAATGAAATTCACCTAATAAACATATACACCAAGTTTAAACATTCTAGCTATATAAGAATGAGAGTTATTGTGTTCCAAAGTCTCGACAAATCAAATTGCTTATTGCTCTGCTTACCCTGAGCAGAAAATGCTCATTATTGAACTTAGTCAAGGTATTGATGTAATGAAACTATACACCCAGTTTCATCACTCTTGCTTAGTTTGAACTAAAGTTATTGTGACCCAAAGCAACAACCAATCAAATTGCTTATCTCTGCTTACCCTAAGCAGAAAATGCTCATCTTCGAACTCCATCAAGGCATTGACCCAATAAACCCCTACACCAAGTTTGAACTTTCTAGCTCAATTAGGAGAGTTATTGTGTCCCAAAATGTGTGACAGACGGACGGACAAACCCATTTTAATAGTCCCCTGCTTTCTTTGGGGGACCAAAAAAATTCTTAATCTGGTTCTCTTTTTTGGCTATTTCTGAAGTTGGTTAAGGCTTGGTTTTAGCAAAGGTCCCAGCAATCTTTCAGAGGTCAGCCCCACCCAGTGGTCTTTTCCTTCATGATTTGCCTTTAAACTCCATCCTAAATGGGGAGGGGGCTTTAGGTTTAATGCCGGTTTCCACCTAGGGTGATATTGCAGACAAGTGTTTCCTAAGAATTTGCCAGAAAAGCCACATAGTAGGCTTAGACCAGTATGGGTAGGAGATGTGAGATCAATAATCAGTAGGCCTATTCGATTTTGTTTTCTTAAATAAAGACACGTTGCCTTATGCAGGGTAGCTTCCAAGGTAAAATTTCATGGGGTTAGTGTGGGGAAACCATAATATCGCGAGCGTGCACAGTCTGGTCTGCGTTGCAATCAGTGCTGTGATATGCTGAGGCTAAGGTTTGTAGATTTGACTGGCATCTGGTCCAGGGCCCTTCACCATATTATAGAGCAAGGATAACATGAAGTCATAATGCTTGGCTCCTTTCATTGGTTCAAAAGCCCAGTTTGATGCCCTCTTAAAATTATTTTCTGTGGTACCTGAAAGAGTTATTGTTTTGGGGCTTAATTATTGTACGACATGCTTAAAGATACATTATGGGAGATTTTAATAGAGAGTTGGCCATTCTTGCTATAACAGTTCAAAAATAGATGAAAGAAGAATATATTGAAAATTTCAGTCAAATTACTTTATTCTGAACAAAGTTATTACTATTGTAATTTTTGACTAGAAATGGGAGTCAATTCTCTCTTCACCGTCTCCGAGAATAGACGATCGTTTGATTGACAGGCGAAAACTCCACCTACATAATCTTGATTATCAAGTAACGTTTTCAATGGCTGTGGTTTGAGACGGGGTTGCAATTCAATTCGTATCACATTTATTTTTACTACAAATTAAAAAAATAAGAATTTTAATATATAGATAATAAGCGAAAGTTTGAAAGGAATGGACCAAATCAATGAGGCATATTGTTAGCCTGCGTGTACTCTTGTACTGTAACTGGTAGGCCTGCGTAACTCCCGAACAGTCATCCAATGGAGCTGCAATTCAACTGGGGTGATGTTAGCTGCGATGTTTATCAATTTCTATAATTTTTCTGAAAACGCAAGTGACAAAAGAGCGTAGCCTATAATACCGACATCCAAACTCTCATTTTAACCACAACTAAACATAATATCAAGGCCGTATACATGTATATCGAACTTTCAATCAAATTGACTGACATGCGGCCTCGCTCAACAGCGGTCTCGCTTCGTACAATCTATCATTTAGCCTCGATCTAAAATTATTTTCGGGAGTATGACGTCAACTTAACGGTTAATCTCCGCTTACGACGCCATTTAAAAATTTAATCAATCAACGAAATCCTATTTAAATCCAAGCTGAATCCAAGCCATCCGTGGGTTTACAGAGTTGATTTTGTGCTTGTTGTGTAAATAAAGATCTAATTTATAATTTCTATGACATCTGAAGCCTAAATTAAGACTTGCAATAATCAGATTTAGCTCTTGCATAATGTATGTTTAACAGTCCTTAGAAAAACAAGTAAAAGCCCTGTTTTCAGTTAATGCTGAGATATTTGCAAACTGAAGTGAAAGCATTGAAATGATGATCATCAAACTGACAAACTTTGGGTTATCAGCCTCATCCTGTCATAATTTAAATGCAGCTTACTTATATAAACATTAGCTCAAATGATCTATTTAACCAACTTGATATAAACATTAGCTCATATGATCTATTTAACCAACTCGATTAAAAGAAAGTCAACAATAAGGAATAAAAATGGAAAATTACAAATTACAAAGACCATGAATAAAGGGTGCACTCAGACAACAAAGGGTGGCCTCTTCAGAAAATTTCGAAAACTAGAAGCCTGGAAATGCTATTTTCAGTCATCTGAAACAAGAATCTGGTGCGTACCCCACTAGATCAGCCCTTGAATTGCAAAAGAATAGAAACAATATTTTGCGTCTTTCACAAACATTATAAACAATTAATGTTTTTTAAAAAATGATGTTTTCCCATGGCAAAAAATAAGCTTATAAGAATAGGTTGAATTTGGTTTTCACTGATAACATTTTTTTTTTTTTGCAAATTACCTGTATTATCATATATAACAGTTTGGGTGGTTGCCAATTCCTCACAGCTTTCTATGTTCAGCTTATATTAATATTAGTCCTTCAATTCTTCCCACCTAATCTGCTCTGTTCCCAAATTCACATTTGTTTACGACCATCTCTCTGATATCCTGCTTGTTTGCGCTTCTTAGCCGAAACGATCTACTAATTATTACACGTGTGACTTAAATATTACATCCGACTTGTCAATCCACAGAAAAAAATCAACACTTGTCAATCAATGTCGAACTCAAACCTGTAGTCGTGTAGATGATATTGACTTCAGCGTGTTATAGGCTATAGTATATATCTGTAAACAATACAAGCAGATTATCTGCGGACGGACTGTCTATAGAATGTCATTAATCAACTTGAATTAATTGTATGATAATCCAAGTCATTTTAACCCCCATTTCTGCTGATCTTATGTATTTATTATTATTTGGGACAATACTGACAATAGCGCCACAGGCATGGGATATCCCGGTGATGACATCACGGAAAGCTATTCTTAGAACAGGAAGTCAATCAAATCTGGAGCTTATTGCCTCCCTTGATAGACATGGCTCTTAAATGATTTGAAAAGCCTAATGTAACCTTAGCCTAATGTGACTTGGATTTTAAAATATTTTCGAACCCTCTGGACAAGTAAAATAGGATTTAATGGATAATTTACACAACAGGTAAGACACTAACACATCTAGTACTTAGAATAAAGCTATTTTTTTATCTTTTGAAGCTGTCAAACCAGCAAGAGTGACACTGTCCCTTTAACGACTTATTCTCAAAATAAAAAGTTAGGATTTTGAAAAGATCTCTAGCAGAGTGTTTCATAAAGACTACAAAAGAAATGGGAGGCAATAAGATTATTGAATTCTTGTCTATAATTGTGCTACAGTAAGCTTACACGTCAAGCATACCATATTTGAAATATTTTTTACCTAAACTTACCTAAAATATACGTGGAAGGATCAAATCTATCTGTAGGGCTAGACAGGGTTGGTAGAAGCCATGTTATGACTGCACTCTTTTCGTTGTATTGATCTTTTAAGAAACCTCTCAGCTGTGCATAATAAACTTGACTGCCATGGTCTACTAGTGATACAATATCTCCTACTTGATAATACATTTCCTGAAAGATTGGGTTTAATCTTCCTATTAAACTAATCAGACTCAAGGGGCATGCCCCACTCCCCACATTTAAATCTAAATCCAACAAAATGATAATAATTAAAACACTGGAGGTCATTATTTTAAAATTTGTACATAATCATTTTTGTTTTTCAAATACATTGTTTTCTTTGTATACATGTATGTGTGTAACGAGTACATGTACTTACATCATGAAATATTGATTCTCCAGTAACAACAGTAGCCACAGCAGATGGAGCCTTCATTGGCTGCTGTAAAAAGAAAAGAAAGAAACAGTGGTTTGAATAGTTCTGAACTGTCAGTTTCAAATTAGTATTGGCAGTATCAAATCCCCGCAAAAGCAAAGGCACCTGCTTTATGTTCCAAAATGGCCAAGTCGGGTTGGTGATTACTAAAACCCATTAAGACTCAAATAAGTGAAGGAATATATGATCAGTTTACTGGAGGGGAGGATGGCCGAATGGTTAGTATGTGCGTGTTGTAACATAAGGTCTGTCATTGAGTCAACTGGCGTGGTTTTGATTCCCCAGTTGTACGTGGCAAGGAGTAGGGTCGCCTGTCCAATTTCGTGGGTTTTCACCGGGTGCTCCGGTTTCCTCCCACTGCTAAAGACCCCTATGTGCAAGCAAATTATTAAAATAAAATTGAACCATATGTTAGTCCCATTTCTCTCTCTCAATTTACTTGAGAGATATACCTGTACACAGAGATTTATCACTACACATTCACTTTTCATTAGCTATCATACAATACTCACATTACGGCTGAGTATAAAACAAGTATGAGCATACATGTACTATATGAACTAGGAATTGGCTGCCATCATATCAAAAATATCAATTGATACACAGTTGTTCAAAAACAAGCATGCCAATTTTTATGTCCATCATACTGGAATTGGAAAACCTCAGGCTTTTTTTTTTGGAAAAGTGTCACCCTAAGAACATGAAGATTACCAAGTGTATCCAGTTCTTGGTTTAAAAATCTCCTATAATTTACTGAGTCTCTCTACATGTTTATATGGTAGCACAACATTTTGCACCTGTGTCATTTCGGACTCAACGCAGATAACCTTTCAAACTCAGTTTGACGACGGTTCTGACTTACTTTTCAAACGACTTTTCGGACTTGTTCTGGCAACGTTTCGGACTCAGATGAATAATTAAAATACTGTTAAAAATTTGTGTGACATATATTTATAACAGCTGTTTTTTTTTCAGTTTTATGTGAGGTTGATAATTGTCCTTTGTTTTATTTTATTGATCGGCAATTGATGAGACCACAAATAAAAAATGCACACTACTTGTTCTATTTTGTGTTGTTTCATCAGCAAGTATTGAACTTGACAATAAAATATTGTTGAAAATTTGGGTATTTTTAGTAATGTATATATATTATTTAGCTAAATATATAAATGTTTAACTAAATATATAAATGTTTAACTAAATATATAAATGTTTAACTAAATATTCTAACATTTAAACTAAATATATATTTAGCTAAATGTTTAAACATTTAACTAAATATTTAGCTAAATATTTATATATCATCAAATCTCTTGTTTTGGTCTTAATATTCAATGCTAAATGTTAAATATGAAAATAGAGACAAATCAAGAAATATTTATATATATATATATATATTATGTTAAATATTGAGTTTTTGTTGTATTTTTAGTTTAAATATTAAAAGTGAAAAATTTGCACAAAAGTCGAGATTTAACTATATATATAAATTTAAATTAAATCTAGTGTTTTTTTGCTATATAAAAAGCTAAATAATTAATTTACAAACGGCGCCCCATACCTACACCGCTACCAAACGACCCACATCCTTTAAAAGCCCTGATACACTTTTTTCCCCGTTCATATAATTCCCATATTTTAACATTTTTCCCTGCTGTCGTCTCAGATTTCTTCCTCTGTCGTCGCTTTAATTTGTTTTCCGAAACCAATCTTTGCTGTAGCTCTGCAGTTTTTTATTCGTCATGTAGAAGTTTAATCAGTAACTAGCAGGATACCCGGCTTCGCTCGGGGGTCATAACTCCGAAACCGGAAGACTAACGCCACCTGGCCTATGTTACTCCCCGGTCCGAGCTACCCCTATACCCCAAATTTCAGACTCGGGGCAAACCTAGTGTAGCCACCAACCCCGAACAGACAGACAAACGACAGTCACAAATATTAGTATAGATAAATAATTAGATTTCAAATAGAGCTTATGATATACATGTATATCAGTAAGAACTAATGAAGGTAATGAATGTTAAATTTTACGGTAAATATATACCCAAATTTAATATGAAGCCGTTTTGCAATTAATATGACAGTGGGTTAAATTTAGCTAATCTTCAAGGGGGGGGGGGGGGCTGTTTAATCTTCAGACAAATTGTAGCTAAAATCATAACGCCAAATAACAATCAATACTTTACTACAAAAATATTGTTAATCAAACAATCAAAAATGCTAACATAACGCCAATTAACAAAGAATACAAGAATACTTCATTACAAAATTTGAATATACTTTATTACAAAAACAACAATCAAACATAGGTTGCCAGGCAACAAAACATACGCCAACAGCAGCTAAATCGTACGAGCGGTCGACAAGGGTTGTCGCATATTTATTGCTTTGTAGGTAATTGGGGGCCTTTACAAGACAGTTCCATACAGATCAGATTATAAATTTTGTCGTTTGAGGGTTTACAAGGTTCTACAAACTGAAACAAGGGTCTCAACTCTGGAAGTAATCTACAGAAATTGTTGAAATTCGACAGGCTTTTTCGTCTTACTAATTTAAATAATGCATATAAATTTCATACAGATCACATGATCACTTTTGTCATTCAAACGTTCACAATCGCCATAACTCGAGAAATTATTGACGGAAATTGCTGAAATTTCACAAATTTAATATATAAATTTCATACATATTGGATGATAACTTTCATCAATCGAGCATTAACAAGGTTTAACAAAGTGAAACAAGGGCAAAATCTCTAGAAGTAATTATTGTAAATTGCTGAAATTCAATAGGCTTTTTCGTTTCACTTATTTAAATCATGCATATGAATTTCACAAAGATCGGGTGATAACTCTTGGTGTTAGAGCGTTCACAAGGATCAATAAAGTGAAACAAAGGGACATATTAACGGAAATTGCTGAAATTCAATAGGCTTCTTCGTTTCACAAATCTAAATAATGCATATAAGATTGGGTGATAACTTTTGGCGTTGGAGCGTTCACAAGGTTCAATAAAGTGAAACAAGGGCCATAACTCTAGACATAATAAACAGAAATTGTTGAAATTCAATAGGCTTCTTCGTTTCACTAACTTAAATATTGCATATAAATTTCACAAACATCGTATGTTAACTTTTGGCATTAGAGCGTTCACATGGTTCAACAAAGTGAAACAAGGGCCATAACTCTAGACGTAAATTATTGAAATTAAATAGGCTTCTTCATTTCACTAATGGAAACAACATATATCAATTTTAAAACAATTGGATGATAACTTTCGGCGTTAGAGCGTTCACAAGAAATTGTGGACGATGGACGGACGGATGGGGGCGACGGCAATATAAGTCCACATTTCAATGTGGGCGTATAAAAATGCTAAAATCATAATGCCAATTAACAAACAATACTATTATACTTCATTGCAAAAACATCGGTGAAGCACAAAATAACAAAACAGACTAAAATCATAATGCCGATCTAACATCAAAACAATGATCATACAATAATCAAACAATACAAATAACTTTATTACAAAAAATCAGTGATTCGATCTGAAATCAAATAACAAAACTAGCTATTTCTTCCATACAATTAAATTGTGTACGAGTCATATTCTTAGTTGTGGACGACATCACCAATGCCTTGACTGTAGACGACTCCACCAACTGGTGTGGACGACTTCACTGTGGACGACTTTGCTTGTGGACGACTTGCATGGCCCCCGTGTAAACAATAGGTACATGTAGCCTACTACTAGGGCTGTGTCGATACTGTTCATTTTCGATACGATACATATTGACGATACGGCAAACCGATACGCGATACGTATCGCGACATGGTGACATCAAGAATTATGCCCAAAACAATCTCAAACTACATTCTGTTTCGAGATGGGTAAGCATCAGGGTTCTTAATCCATTTTGAAACGAACCGGCCAGAATTGGGTCAATTGAGGTCCCGTAGGATATGGGTTAATTATAAGCTCCATTCTCTTTAATATAACTAGACTTCAATAAAAATAATTCTTGGTAATTTGTTATGGAAAATATCGCATTTTAATGTACCGTATGTGATTACCACAAAAAAAACAAAAAAACGACAGGTACACCTTTTGAAAATTTTCCATATTTAATTCACGTACCATCTTTAAGTTCACGTCCATAATATTCCAGAATAAATTACTCAAACTAAACTTAGGTTGTCTGTCTACAGTTAGATGACCAACATTTTAAGTCCTAAATCGACGATTTTAGTCGAAAACACAAAGTAAACTTCGAGATTTTTTTTAAGGATTTATTCTGCTTCCATTTAAAGATGGGTTCCCAGAAAAGTATTTATCGGGTGGTTATCTCCAATTAAAGTATGGCAATTTTGGTATATATGGAAAGTAGAGATATCCAATCTTACTAGAAAAATACTGGATTCCCCGAAAAACACTCATGGAGCGCATACAGGACAAAAATGTAAAGGTTCCCCTAATCGACAGCCCAATGATTAGAAATTTCTGCACGCGTGATGTCAAAGGTCACACGAGAACATTGAGCGCTTGATGTACAAGTTGATAAACTTTATGAAGAGTTAGACGTACAACACTTTCTGAGATAAAAATGACGGAAAAGGACGCGGTAAGTTGATAATCTGAGAATTTAATTAGGATTCGATATTTGTAATAAATAGTAAACGATTAAATAATAATGAGTATATTTATAATGCGCTATATCCATAAACCAAGTTTATGCTCAAAGCGCTACACAATTATTATCCCGGTCTCTAGGATACAGGTAAAGCCTGATTACCTCCCTTTACCCCTGAATTCTTAGAAAGAGCCCCAACATATGCTGCTTCAAGGAGCGCAACAGTTTTTTGTATAATACATACACCATCCTACTGGTACCCATTTACAGGTAGGTAGACTGGAATACAGGGATAAAGTGTCTTATTCAAGGACACAAGAACTCGGCACACAATTCGGGTCTCGAACCTGCAACCATTCGGTCACAAATCCTACTCTCTAACCATTGCGCCAAATCCCTCGTCTTATGTATGCAATGACGTAAACATGACCTGGTTTGATTGAATTTTTATAGCAGGGCATTCCTTCGCAATTACAATGTTTGAGGAGAATTTGAAGCAAAATTATGACAAATTAATTAGTTTGAATTTGTTTTTAGTCCATATATACCATTAAATCGCCCAGTTTGTACGCGGGAATGTATCTTTATTAATACAATTGAAAAAGTTTATTTAGTTTGCGTGTATGACTAGGGGTGGGAAATGACATCAACATTAATCGATATCCCACGTGACAAGTGTTTTCTAAGGCCATTTTGGCTGCTGAATCTGAATCCTATGATATTTTTGGCATGTGACTTCTTTTTAGGTTGGTTCAGTAGCCATTTTCAAAATGGCCACCAAAAATGGACCTTTTTCATCGTAAAATAAGGAAATATTAAAACTAGTCCTCTAATATGTTCAAATGTATGTTTTTATAGGTCGGGGATACCAAATAAGACGAACTTAGATACAAAGGAATAATGGTTATACAGCAATCGTGCTTTTTGTCGTTTGTTTTCAGAAAAATCTGCATTTTTGTTCAGATAATTGTCCATAATTTGTTCATATCTGTGATGTCGGGTTATTCTATTTCAGATTTATTTGTACTGATACTGAACTAGGATCTTCCCAGACCATAAATAGTTCAATGAAAGTTTTATACTCTGTCCTGGTAGAATCTGTGTTGGTTTCGGGTGCGAGAGTCGCCGTTTCGTAAATATTTCTGGTGAGGTATATCGACTAATCCGTGCTGAATAGTATCCTCCTGCGGATGACTGTACATTTGGATAGATTAAAGGACATCTGCCCTGTATTTTCCTATGTCTCTAATGCCGTGAGATCTTTCTGGAGAAGGTCGGAGGCTGTCTGGTTTCCCACTACCAGAGACTGTCATCAACAATAAGCTTGAAATGGGACGACTTTATGGGTTCTGGAAGATCGTTGATGAAGGCTATGGACCAATACAAGCACAGTGCACCGTGGAACTCTGGTGTAACCTGAGCCATGTCAGATGTTGCTCTGCCGAGTAGGACTTTTGCTGAGGAAGGATCTGGTCCACTTCAGTGAGTTACCTCTTACATGTACTCTGTAATGTTCACGCTTATGAAGGAGCTTTTCATGGGGCACTTGTCAAACGCTTTGGCGAGGTGAGGAGTATGACGTGCAATTGTTTTCCCTTGGCTACGTGTGAGCCTATTTCCTGTATAGTAGAGATCAGTTGTGTCTTATAGGAGCGACGCTTCCTGAAACCATACTGACTATCACACAAGATGCTGTTCTTGTCGAAGTGCTGCATTATACTGTTATGCAATATATGCTCCAGTATCTTGCAGAAGATGTGGGCTTCGTTCGTTCTTGGTGTTTAACGTCTGCTTCCACATAAGTGATATCGCAGACAAGACATAGGAGAGCCGAAGCTGATTCCTGTTTTTTAGAATATGATTTTGCAATCTTTCCATTTGGCCTTAGGCCATGGATTTGGTTTAGTGGGAAGTTCTTCCCTTTATTTAATATAAAACATATCGTTTGGTAGATGATTACGTCTGCTTCTGGATTGGTAGATGTCATCGTTTTAGTGTTTAGGTGGAGGCCCTTCTTATCGTGGCCTCCCCTTACTCTACTATCCCACTCTCTGGGTTTGGTATCAGTTTTATTTGCGGAATAGTGTTTAGGTGCCGAGTTCGTCTGACCGTAACTCCCCCTTACTCCACTATCCTGCTAGTTTGGTAGATGTCATCTTTGTGGGGTTTGTGTTTAGGTGCCAGGCCCGTCTTATCATGACCTCCCCTTACTCCACTATCCCATTCTGTAGGTTTGGTGTCTGTTTTTGGTGGAATAGTGTTTAGATGCCGAGTCCGTCTGATCGTGACTCCCCCTTACTCCACTATCCTGCCAGTTTGGTATAAATCCCCTATGTAGTTTAGTGTTTAGATGCCGGGCCCGTCTAACCGTGACCCCCTCTTACTTCACTATTCTACTTAGTCCAACTGTGTCCATTAGGGCGTGGATTTGTTCGAAGATTTGCAGTTTCAGATCTGGTCTCGGGAAGAGTAGGTTCTTAGTGTTGAATGGTATGTTGTTGGTCTCCATTGTTCTCACTAGTTCCCTTCTCTCCTCCTCGTATACCTCGCAGTCTACCAGGACATGGTTGGTGGTACATTCTTCTCCGCACTCACAGATGATGACTTGGTGTTTGTAGTCTCGCAGCCGCTCTTTCACCCTTAGCTTCGATATAAGTCTACAAATATCTCTTCTAGGGTGATTGAGTGTTGTCTTTGTGTAGATCTTGTCATCCAGCCGGAATCTGTATGTGTCAAGTTCAACGAGATTTAATTCCCAGATTGAATTGACCTGTCTTTTGACCATACTGTAGATTTCCGTGGTGCTGTAGTCAATGGTGCGGAGTGGTGCTGTGTCCTTGAGACCTTCATTGGCGAGTCGATCTGCCTCCTCGTTTCCTCTTATGTTGACATGTGATGGAATCCACACGAGTTCTACTTTGCTTCCCTTCTCTATAACCCTCTGGTACAGCTGCCTGATTTCCAAAATGACTTCTGGTCTTGAGTCCGAGTTGTCATTTTGGATTGAAATCAGACTGCTCAGAGAGTCGCTTAGAATGACGAACTTACTAGTCTTTTGATGGGAAATCCATGATATAGCGTCACGAATGGCCACAAGCTCTGCAGTGTACACCGAACAGTTTTTGGGCAGTTTCCTGCTTATTCCCTGTTTCCCGTTTGGCAGGTATATTCCAAACGAGCTGGTGCCCCTTTCAGGATTGCGTGAGCCATCCGTGTACACATGGTCTCAGTCATCAGACGGCCAGTTGTCTTCCAGGTGTTCTAGAGAGAAAGCACGTGCAGCAGTGGGGTTGTTTTTCTTGTCAATTTTCTATAGTAGATCTAGATTAACCGGCGGTATAGGGAGCGTCCAAGGGGCGATCGCTGGGGGGGGGGGGGTCGTGTTCATTTATCACGAGCTCCCCCAGTTGCAGTTCCTTGACTGTTTCCCTGATACCCTGGCCGAAGCTTTTCTTTCTAGGATCTCTTACATGTCTTGTCTTTTGTAGACTGACAAAAGTAGGGGATCTTTCGGCCAGTTGCGAGATCTTGGCCCAATACCTTGTCGCTAGTTCTTTTCTTCTTAGGGATAGGGGCAACTCCCCGGCTTCCTGTAGTAATGCCTCTCTCCTAGTCCCAAGCCCTACGCCGGTCGCAATACACAGAGCTTTGTATTGGATGGTGTCAAGCTTACTTAAGAGTTTTGGCGCACAGTTCATGAAGGCCAAAGAGCCGTAGTCTAATACAGAGCGTATTAGAGCACGATACACCATCATTAATGTAACTCTATTGGCACCCCATGTGCTGCCCGTTATTTTCCTCATTAAGTTTAGGATTTTGGTGCAAATATCTACAGTCTCGTCGATGTGCGGTTTCCAGGTCAGCCTTCGGTCAAAGATTACACCAAGGAACTTGGTTTGGTCTTTAAACTCGATGGTTTTCCCGTTCATACACAGAGTCATTCTGTTTATCCCTCTATCCCTGCTTACAAGCATGCTGACTGTTTTCTTCTCCGAGACTTTGAATCCCCAATCGTTTGCCCATGCCATGAATTTGTCTAAGGCCTTCTGCATGTTCTTTTGTAGTTCACAGAAGTTCCTCCCTTTCCTCCATATGGTACTGTCAACAGCAAATTTAGCTAACTCAGTTTTGGCGTCGAGGTAGGAAGATTTCTGTATGTCGTTGATCATGATATTGAAGAGAGTGGGACTGATAACCGACCCCTGAGGCGTGCTATTTTCTAATGTTTGCCGGCACTCAGGAATCTGCCTACATTCACCTGTATCCTTCTATCGCTCAGAAAGCTTTTGATCCACCGAAACATTATGCCCGTTATATCAATACGTCCTAACTTGAAGAGCAGCCCGTCTAGCCAGACTAAATCGAAAGCCTTAGTTAAATCTACGAACACGACACATAACAGGTTCCCAGAGAGGAGTGCCTGCGACATGACTTGCTGTAATCTCACCAAGTGGTCCGTTGTTCAACGCCCTTTCCTGAACCCGCTTTGATGTTCGTCGATCAGTCGGTTGCTCTCCAGATAGAACTGTAGTCGTATGTTAACCATTGTTTCCAAGGTTTTGCACAGTGTGGATGTCAAGCTTACTGGTCGATAGGACTCTGCCTTTGTTCTCTCTTTACCTGGTTTTGGAAGACGGATGACGTTGCCTTTCCGCCATTCTTTGAGTACCTCTCCAGCCAGCCAGGATGTGTTGGAAGAAGTTTAGTAGTATTCTTTTGGCATTTCTAGGCAGATGTTTGAGCATCGAGTACTTTACTTTGTCCTCACCAGCCGCACTATCCTTCTTGAGGGAAAGAGCCTTATTTAACTCCTCCTCAGAGAAGGGTAGATTGATTGGTTTAGCCCCATCATTGGGTTCAATTTCTAATGAAGGGTGCTGTGAGTAAAAGATTTCCTTTCTCTTCAGGAACTCTGGTGATTGGTTTTCGTCCCTGCTTGCGTCAGCGAAAGCTTTTGCAAGTAGATCTGCCTTTTCATTGCCGTTGGTAACGTACTCATCTCCATTCTTTAGGTTTGGTGATGTGGGCAAGCGACACTGGCGTTTAGTTCCCTGGCTGATGTATGTCTCCCTTCTTGAATATTGGCTTCTGCTTTGATGATGAAGGAGGGGACTGTGTTTGGTCCAGTTGCATAATAGAGCTTCAAATTCATCAGAAGTTTCAAGTGTATGTAAACCTTTCCAATCAAGTTTGATGGATGCCATGGTGGGAACACTGCAGTGAAAGCTGATTCAAACTGTGGATTCAGTATGTTGGCTTTTTACTGGGCGTCACTCTTGTTTTTGAGTGGTGCTACTCCAGTGGCTTCTTGGCCTTTACTCTTGATGAAAGTCCAAAATTTCTTGGAGTCTTCCTTATAGTCCCTGCTGATCGTGGTTTCAAGGTAATTCTGTAGCTTCTTGTAAAGGTCCTTGTCTTGATTCTTCTTAGTAAGGCGTGCCTTCTTGTAAGCCCTCTATTACCGTCTGGTGGCTCTATTAATATCTGTGTTTATCCAGAGATTTGTGTAACGAAAAGTCGTCATCTTGGAGGGGATTCTTTTGGCGATGGTCTCGATTCTCTGCCTTTTGGTTTGGGGTTCTCCCATGTTATATAACTGAATCGGTAAGGTCAGTGAGATCCTCTTTGATTCCTTGTATGTCTGCTCGTTTCCAGAGGTATAGCTTTCTGCGAATAGGTTTTAGTCACTTAGCCGTAGAGTACATGTCTAGAAGGACTAGGTCATGGTCAGTGTTGCCATAAGATGGAATAGATTTGTTGATGTCCAGGGTGTTGCCTTTCCCTGTTGGGAAGTTGGCAAGCTGTTCTAAGTTCCTATGGTATCTGAGATAGAATAACCCGACATCACAGATATGAACAAATTATGGGCGTTATTCTGCAAAAATGCAGATTTTTCTGAAAACAAATTACAAAAAATACCACTGTAGTATAACCATTATTCCTTTGTATCTAAGTTCGTCTCATTCGGTATCCCCGACCTATAAAAGCATACATTAGCACATATTAGACGACTGGTTTCAATATGTCCTTACTATTATGACGAAAAAAGTCCATTTTTGGCGGCCATTTGGAAATAGGCACTGAACCAACCTAAAATTACGTCACATATCAAAAATGTAATCTGTTTCGGATTCAGCAGCTGAAATGGCCTTAGAAAACACTTGTCGCCTAAAATGGACCTCCATTTGCCCACCCCTAGTATGACAGATGTGAAAGGGAGTAGAACCTACATGTAATTACAAAAGAGTATACTAATTTTTAGATATGGCGGACATTTTGGGCAGAGATCTATTCTCGAAATATGAAGTAGATGGATCTCTGTGTGCAGAATGTAAATTACTGTCTTGGTTTATTCGATGAAACGGTTGCGTTTCATAAGTCGATGATCTAAAATATTAGCATTTTTCAACTATTGCCAGTATCAGAAAATGCTGTAGCCTAGATAACCTGATACGGCACCATGGCATTTCTTCATAACACAATTTGTAGTTTATTTGTCTATCACATAACTAGCAAAAGTTTTTATTCATTCGTCAACTGTCACGTGATAGCCATACTTGAAATTGCTTTAAAATAAAAAATGCCTAACGATTATGATATAGCCTTCAATAAAAACAATATTTTTAAAATTAAGCCTTTGTCAGAATGTGTATAAAATATAAAAAAAAATTATAACGGTAAGCGCTATTTTATAACTGGTTTATTGACCTAATTCCAATCGATATGTCACATGTCCTTGGAATTCTATCAGGAAAATATATTATTAAATGACCGTTTCTCTGTGTATTCAGTGTTCTATCAGGGGATTATATTCAATGAAGATTTAAATTTACCTAACAACTGGTCAGTGAATCCATCAATGTATGATTCAGTTATTATTTATATACATGTATCTACCGGTACCTGGAGTTTATAGGAGCTTTTACGCGTCTACTTTTAGCCTGGCCTTTTTCAACGCGGGTCTTAACATTGTAAATGCTAGGGAAAATGGGTTTTTTCCTCTTTTTCTCTTTATACAAAAAGTATTCCTAAATGCCACTTTTATTGTAAATTACCAATTTCAAATTGTGTCTAAATTATTTTTGTTGAAAATATACTGCGTTGTAGCAGACGATTATGTCAAGCTCACACACGGTCCAGTTGACTGCAGTACGCAAATGCATTACAAAGATGCATTGCTGTATGAAACCGATTTATATGTTTTGTTTTAATTTTACTGCAAACAATTAATAAATAACATCTGTTTGCTTGTAAAATGCCATGAAATAGCATAAGAGTAAATAATAGAATGGGTTAGAGATGGTGACCTGCGGTTCCACAAAAGAATTATTCATTTCAAGACGATATTAAAATTTAAGCACGACCGTAGCACATCTAAAAAAAAAAAAGAGAACAAATAATAGTCACGCTGTATAGAATGCACAGAGTCCAGTGAGTTACATATTTTTATTCAATAGTAGTTCTCTGAACCAAATACTGAATTAGAAATTGATAAAATGGACACAAATGTATCGTTCTTCTTTCTTGGTTGCGGCAAGATAAACTGATTGGATTAAAATTTCACTGAGTGCCAAAAGCTGAGCCAAGACGATTTATGTGGAACTAACTGAAAAAAACGGTTTTAAAAAATACTCTCAGATTCAACTTGATCGTCGTTTTATTCTTTCTGTTATTCATATCCCATCAAGAGGAAATTTATAAAAATGGCTGAGGTTTTAACCCGTGCACCAAACAACTATTTTATCATTGGTTAGAGCCGTCTAAACGCGGGGAAATTTACAATAGCTATTGGCTAACAGTACGCATAAACAATCTTATTTGCATATTGCATACTATTTATAGTATTATTAGCTGGAATTATTTTCACATCGACAGCCTCAAAGACCAACATAGTACCGTGTTTTGTGTCGAGTAGGGTAGCATGCAGTGCTATAGCAGACGATACATGTATATCAACCTCGCAAAGAACTGTCTGTCCAGTCGGCAGTTGAATGTAAATACACGTAGGATAGACCATTTAAATCTTTTGTGTTAATAGTCCAGTAATTAATATAACATCTGTTTGACCGTAAAATGCGTAATAAACTTGACTTAATTCTAGTTCGGGTCATGAGCACGAATCAGTCATGCACTTGTTTCCTCAATTGCAAACGGCCAATTATGGGTCTGGTAAACTTGCCGTATCTTTCCTATATCGAAGTTTTTGTAAGTTTCGCTTTCTGGCATCGGTCGGTAAACCTAACACGTATATAGAAATTGCGTTCAGTTCCATTTTACGTAAAAGAAGCTTACTGTACGACGGTATTTTCACAAAAAAACACACACTGGCCTATGGGTTTCAGTCTACGAATAAGGCCAGGGTCTGTGCATGACCGAAAATGACGTCAAAATGGAAACCCGTAAAAGCTCCTATACGGAGCGTGGCAGACGCTCGATTGGCAAACCATGCTGAGATCGTCTTCTTGCGCAACGTGGGTTAACTGAAGAATGTTTTCAACGATACAGCTATATTACGTATCGATATAAATATCGCCAGAATGTATCGATACACATCGGTGTATCGATATATCGACACAGCCCTACCTACTACGTGTACTAGTAGTAAAGTACAGTACTTACAGTTTTTTTGAAAATGATTCTTCTACCCTTTCCTTTAGTTGACAATGGCTTATTTGAACCAGCAAATTTATGTTTTGCAGGTTTGATTCTTGAACTTTTACGTACAGCCGTCCCACCTGAACCATTATTTCGTCCTGATGAACCATTGTTACCGTTGGGTCCTTGGTTAGCTCCGTTGCCATTTCCATCTTTCCCGCCTGTGCCATTCTGTTTCCCATTGCAGGACAAACATAGTACTTCACCCTGAGGATTTTTTTTCCAGATTGCTGAGCTGGATGTTTTACACGCACTACACGATGGTTTCATGCCGAAAGGCATTGCAATATTTTTTTTAAAAATTGGGAATCTTAAATTATAAGATTGCCAACTGACTATTTTAGTATTTAGTAATTTTGTCTGCCATATTTACAAAATAGGACTCAAACTGTCTTAAAAAGAAGAGAACTGTATACGGGAGATAACTCGAAAAACTTGGGTGCAGACCATTAATTAATTTCTTATGAATCTATTACATGTAGGAGCCCTTATTATTTAGACGAGCTAAAATAAAAGTAACTACATGCAAAAATACTTTGTATTAAAATACCTACCAAAACAACTTGTCGTGGACTGGAAGAGGGCGGTCAAAGTCCAGAAAACGTGTCCTTTTGATTCCGAAAGGCGATTTTTGCAACGATCGGATTGATCGTCTATGCGTGCTTAATATTTGAGATTCGATTTATTATGCTGCTTAATTTTTTATACGTGTGCCTTACTTTACATCAATTCAACATACGCTATCTTTGATAGTTTTATGCTTATGGGAGCTCAAGTAAATAATATTTGTAAATTGTGCTATTTTAATATTAGAAATATAGGTAAAATACGTAAATTTGTAACTGTAGAGGCCACTAAGTCACTTGTTAATTCTCTGGTCACTTCTCGATTAGATAACTTTAATTCACTTTTAGTTGGTTTACCTTTAAAGCTTATAGATAAATTACAAAAAGTACAGAATACTGCGGCTAGACTTGTCACTTTAACTAAGAAATGTGACCACATAACTCCTGTTTTATATAATTTACACTGGTTACCTGTTAAATATCGAATTGATTTTAAGATTTTATTACTTACTTTTAAATGTTTAAATAATTTAGCTCCTGTTTACCTCTCAGATCTTTTAGAACTTTATACACCTGGCCGAACATTACGTACATCAGATAAACTACTTTTAAAGCCCAAAACTGTTCAACTAGTCTCCTATGGTCAGCGCTCTTTTAGTTATCAAGCACCTGTTTTATGGAATAATCTACCATTTAGTTTAAGATGTTGTACATCTCTGTATTCTTTTAAAAAACAACTTAAAACACATTTATTTAATCAGGCTTTTAACTGACTCTGTATACAACCGTTAACATGTCCATAATCTTGTTGTTTATGTGTGATTTACATTGTCACTTTGTAAAGTGCCTCTGAACATGTTATATGAAAGGGTGCACTATAAATATGCTGTAATAATAATAATAATAATAATAACGGATATTCACAGCACGATATCAATAAATCAAGCTGGCACACCATAAGAAACTATCTAGACGACTGTGCGTAACCATGAATGTGCCAGGAAATAATGTTGTACATCTCTGTATTCTTTTAAAAAACAACTTAAAACACATTTATTTAATCAGGCTTTTAACTGACTCTGTATACAATCGTTAACATGTCCATAATCTTGTTGTTTATGTGTGATTTACATTGTCACTTTGTAAAGTGCCTCTGAACATGTTATATGAAAGGGTGCACTATAAATATGCTGTAATAATAATAATAATAATAATAATAATAACGGATATTCACAGCACGATATCAATAAATCAAGCTGGCACACCATAAGAAACTATCTAGACGACTGTGCGTAACCATGAATGTGCCAGGAAATAATTGATAGTTTCAAACAGCCAAATAAACATACTTTCCAGTAATATATAACAAAGTAACTGGAATTTCGTATTAATGATCTAAAATATTAGCATTTTTCAACTATTGCCAGTATCAGAAAATGCTGTAGCCTAGATAACCTGATACGGCACCATGGCATTTCTTCATAACACAATTTGTAGTTTATTTGTCTATCACATAACTAGCAAAAGTTTTTATTCATTCGTCAACTGTCACGTGATAGCCATACTTGAAATTGCTTTAAAATAAAAAATGCCTAACGATTATGATATAGCCTTCAATAAAAACAATATTTTTAAAATTAAGCCTTTGTCAGAATGTGTATAAAATATAAAAAAAAATTATAACGGTAAGCGCTATTTTATAACTGGTTTATTGACCTAATTCCAATCGATATGTCACATGTCCTTGGAATTCTATCAGGAAAATATATTATTAAATGACCGTTTCTCTGTGTATTCAGTGTTCTATCAGGGGATTATATTCAATGAAGATTTAAATTTACCTAACAACTGGTCAGTGAATCCATCAATGTATGATTCAGTTATTATTTATATACATGTATCTACCGGTACCTGGAGTTTATAGGAGCTTTTACGCGTCTACTTTTAGCCTGGCCTTTTTCAACGCGGGTCTTAACATTGTAAATGCTAGGGAAAATGGGTTTTTTCCTCTTTTTCTCTTTATACAAAAAGTATTCCTAAATGCCACTTTTATTGTAAATTACCAATTTCAAATTGTGTCTAAATTATTTTTGTTGAAAATATACTGCGTTGTAGCAGACGATTATGTCAAGCTCACACACGGTCCAGTTGACTGCAGTACGCAAATGCATTACAAAGATGCATTGCTGTATGAAACCGATTTATATGTTTTGTTTTAATTTTACTGCAAACAATTAATAAATAACATCTGTTTGCTTGTAAAATGCCATGAAATAGCATAAGAGTAAATAATAGAATGGGTTAGAGATGGTGACCTGCGGTTCCACAAAAGAATTATTCATTTCAAGACGATATTAAAATTTAAGCACGACCGTAGCACATCTAAAAAAAAAAAAGAGAACAAATAATAGTCACGCTGTATAGAATGCACAGAGTCCAGTGAGTTACATATTTTTATTCAATAGTAGTTCTCTGAACCAAATACTGAATTAGAAATTGATAAAATGGACACAAATGTATCGTTCTTCTTTCTTGGTTGCGGCAAGATAAACTGATTGGATTAAAATTTCACTGAGTGCCAAAAGCTGAGCCAAGACGATTTATGTGGAACTAACTGAAAAAAACGGTTTTAAAAAATACTCTCAGATTCAACTTGATCGTCGTTTTATTCTTTCTGTTATTCATATCCCATCAAGAGGAAATTTATAAAAATGGCTGAGGTTTTAACCCGTGCACCAAACAACTATTTTATCATTGGTTAGAGCCGTCTAAACGCGGGGAAATTTACAATAGCTATTGGCTAACAGTACGCATAAACAATCTTATTTGCATATTGCATACTATTTATAGTATTATTAGCTGGAATTATTTTCACATCGACAGCCTCAAAGACCAACATAGTACCGTGTTTTGTGTCGAGTAGGGTAGCATGCAGTGCTATAGCAGACGATACATGTATATCAACCTCGCAAAGAACTGTCTGTCCAGTCGGCAGTTGAATGTAAATACACGTAGGATAGACCATTTAAATCTTTTGTGTTAATAGTCCAGTAATTAATATAACATCTGTTTGACCGTAAAATGCGTAATAAACTTGACTTAATTCTAGTTCGGGTCATGAGCACGAATCAGTCATCCACTTGTTTCCTCAATTGCAAACGGCCAATTATGGGTCTGGTAAACTTGCCGTATCTTTCCTATATCGAAGTTTTTGTAAGTTTCGCTTTCTGGCATCGGTCGGTAAACCTAACACGTATATAGAAATTGCGTTCAGTTCCATTTTACGTAAAAGAAGCTTACTGTACGACGGTATTTTCACAAAAAAACACACACTGGCCTATGGGTTTCAGTCTACGAATAAGGCCAGGGTCTGTGCATGACCGAAAATGATGTCAAAATGGAAACCCGTAAAAGCTCCTATACGGAGCGTGGCAGACGCTCGATTGGCAAACCATGCTGAGATCGTCTTCTTGCGCAACGTGGGTTAACTGAAGAATGTTTTCAACGATACAGCTATATTACGTATCGATATAAATATCGCCAGAATGTATCGATACACATCGGTGTATCGATATATCGACACAGCCCTACCTACTACGTGTACTAGTAGTAAAGTACAGTACTTACAGTTTTTTTGAAAATGATTCTTCTACCCTTTCCTTTAGTTGACAATGGCTTATTTGAACCAGCAAATTTATGTTTTGCAGGTTTGATTCTTGAACTTTTACGTACAGCCGTCCCACCTGAACCATTATTTCGTCCTGATGAACCATTGTTACCGTTGGGTCCTTGGTTAGCTCCGTTGCCATTTCCATCTTTCCCGCCTGTGCCATTCTGTTTCCCATTGCAGGACAAACATAGTACTTCACCCTGAGGATTTTTTTTCCAGATTGCTGAGCTGGATGTTTTACACGCACTACACGATGGTTTCATGCCGAAAGGCATTGCAATATTTTTTTTAAAAATTGGGAATCTTAAATTATAAGATTGCCAACTGACTATTTTAGTATTTAGTAATTTTGTCTGCCATATTTACAAAATAGGACTCAAACTGTCTTAAAAAGAAGAGAACTGTATACGGGAGATAACTCGAAAAACTTGGGTGCAGACCATTAATTAATTTCTTATGAATCTATTACATGTAGGAGCCCTTATTATTTAGACGAGCTAAAATAAAAGTAACTACATGCAAAAATACTTTGTATTAAAATACCTACCAAAACAACTTGTCGTGGACTGGAAGAGGGCGGTCAAAGTCCAGAAAACGTGTCCTTTTGATTCCGAAAGGCGATTTTTGCAACGATCGGATTGATCGTCTATGCGTGCTTAATATTTGAGATTCGATTTATTATGCTGCTTAATTTTTTATACGTGTGCCTTACTTTACATCAATTCAACATACGCTATCTTTGATAGTTTTATGCTTATGGGAGCTCAAGTAAATAATATTTGTAAATTGTGCTATTTTAATATTAGAAATATAGGTAAAATACGTAAATTTGTAACTGTAGAGGCCACTAAGTCACTTGTTAATTCTCTGGTCACTTCTCGATTAGATAACTTTAATTCACTTTTAGTTGGTTTACCTTTAAAGCTTATAGATAAATTACAAAAAGTACAGAATACTGCGGCTAGACTTGTCACTTTAACTAAGAAATGTGACCACATAACTCCTGTTTTATATAATTTACACTGGTTACCTGTTAAATATCGAATTGATTTTAAGATTTTATTACTTACTTTTAAATGTTTAAATAATTTAGCTCCTGTTTACCTCTCAGATCTTTTAGAACTTTATACACCTGGCCGAACATTACGTACATCAGATAAACTACTTTTAAAGCCCAAAACTGTTCAACTAGTCTCCTATGGTCAGCGCTCTTTTAGTTATCAAGCACCTGTTTTATGGAATAATCTACCATTTAGTTTAAGATGTTGTACATCTCTGTATTCTTTTAAAAAACAACTTAAAACACATTTATTTAATCAGGCTTTTAACTGACTCTGTATACAACCGTTAACATGTCCATAATCTTGTTGTTTATGTGTGATTTACATTGTCACTTTGTAAAGTGCCTCTGAACATGTTATATGAAAGGGTGCACTATAAATATGCTGTAATAATAATAATAATAATAATAACGGATATTCACAGCACGATATCAATAAATCAAGCTGGCACACCATAAGAAACTATCTAGACGACTGTGCGTAACCATGAATGTGCCAGGAAATAATGTTGTACATCTCTGTATTCTTTTAAAAAACAACTTAAAACACATTTATTTAATCAGGCTTTTAACTGACTCTGTATACAATCGTTAACATGTCCATAATCTTGTTGTTTATGTGTGATTTACATTGTCACTTTGTAAAGTGCCTCTGAACATGTTATATGAAAGGGTGCACTATAAATATGCTGTAATAATAATAATAATAATAATAATAATAACGGATATTCACAGCACGATATCAATAAATCAAGCTGGCACACCATAAGAAACTATCTAGACGACTGTGCGTAACCATGAATGTGCCAGGAAATAATTGATAGTTTCAAACAGCCAAATAAACATACTTTCCAGTAATATATAACAAAGTAACTGGAATTTCGTATTAATGCGCGTATTTTGATATTTTAAACACCCCCACTCTTTCCGGTCTCTCTATAAACAGAGTTGCGTACAGCCTAATTAGGGGGCCACGGTGGCTAGTTGGTTAAGACGCTGGCTCGCTAGCCTGGAGGTCGGGTGTTCGATCCCTGCATTGGCCGAGAAAGTTCATCTGGATTTTCCGACGTGGTTTCCCCTTGTCAGTGGTGCAGAACGGAGGGCCTGACAAGGACAGCTGTCTAGTCCTTCGGATGAGACGAAAAACCGAGGTCCAGTGTATATATTGGAATGCACGTAAAAGATCCCCTGACAGTTGGAATTCGATATAAGAGTAGGCGATAGTGCCGCTGTCCGGGCAAAATTTCCCTCATAGCACACTGTATGGCGTATGCCCGTCTTCATTAGCCCAGTATAGGAGCAGAACTTTAGGACGTTAAACCCCATTTCATTTCATTTCATAGCCTAATTAACTTTGATCAATTAAAAAAACAACAATATATATATAAGCATTGTGCCCAACAAATAAATAATATATTTAAAGAAAGGAATGACTATACATTGTTTTAGTATGGACATAGAGAATTTTTGATTAAGCCCCGTATCTTTATTTTAGTTTAGTTTAGTCCCCCCACCCCCACCCTTCCTTCACTTCAACTTTAATCTTATTTTGTAAAGTTAAGCAAATATGAATGTGCCAGAAAATTATTTGCATATTTGAAAAGAGCAATCAGTGATACGTAACATGGTATCTGGAATTTCGCATTTAGACCAGTATTTTTACTTGAATACCCCTTTAATAGTGTGATATTTATTGGATTTGAATTATGAAAATACGATTGTACCAGAAAACTATTTACATATTTACAAACAGAAATGAACGTGCTTTTCACTAATATGTAACATTGCACAGCCCCACTTCCACCCCCTGTACTCATGGTAAAGTACCATCCAAAGTGTCAAGGTAAGTAAATTTTTATTGTGTGCTAGGCTGATTTACTGTTATAGTGTCGTGAATATCCTTGTTCTGGCTTATAGTGTGCCAGGTTTCCGCATATGTTAAGTCACGTGATATCCTACATTTGCATATGAAAGTTGATGCTGTGCGAAACATGCTATGTAGAATGCGTGAAGGACAAATTCGATGTGGCAGAGAGCAAATGTAAAATGTAATAAGAGAAATGTAAAATGTAGACACAAAAGCATTTTCACACATTTGTCATTTAACACTTAACATTTGATGTTTTACATTTAACTCTTGCCTTAGAGGTATTTTGACTTTATCATTACTGGTATTAGGACTTTGTACATTGTACTTTTTACATATAATCAATGGAAAAGACATTGTAGCAGAGCATTTAATATTGGCAGCGATACCCTTCCATATAACAGCAGGTATTTATTTAAGGAACAAGTTATCTACCCATAACTTAAAAAATCTTCAATTTATTCAAAATATACCATTTTTCCATAATCTGTTATATTTAATTTTTGTGTCAGAGAAAATATATAATTTGATTTCTGAAATTACCATAAAATGTAAAAAATGCTGCTATTGTGTGGAAAAAAATAAAATCATCTGACGACAAAGAAAATGTGATGCCACCCTTTGTTTTTTAAACTATAGTTTTAGTTTTGGATTTTAAAAATGTCTGGAAATCAGCCAGTTGTATTCGTCCAGAATTTTCTACTATATTTGGTAGTACGTAATATCTATTGACAATAAAGGGTCCATGATAAAATAATAAAAGTATGAGCAGTATTTACACTACCAATTTGTCTTTGCAATGGCGCATTACAATATTCAAATTTAAATACTGTTCAGCTAATTTTTTTGTGTGCTCTTCTTTATCTTAATATGTAATTTTATAGCCTTTTTCTACATACATACATACATACTAGGGTTCATATTCCATTTTGAAACGAACCGGCTAGAATTGGGTCAAATGAGGTCCCGGTAGGAAATGGGTTAATTATAAGCCTCCATTCCCTTTAATATACGGGACTACAACAAAAATAATTCTTGGTAATTTGTTATGGAGAATATCGTATTCTAGTATGTGATTACCACACAAATAACGACAATTAGGTACACCTTTTGAAAATTTTCCATATTTAATTCACGTACCAGCTTTCAAGTTCACGTCAGTAATACTCCTGAATAAATTACTATCCTCGTTTATTCGATGAAACGTTGGTGTTTCATCAGTCGATGATCTAAAATATTAGCATTTTTCTACTATTGCCAGTATCAGTAAATGCTGCAGCCAAAATAAACTGGCATTTCTTCATAACACAATTTGTAGTTTTTTGTTTATAACGTAGCTAGTCACGTAACTTGCAAAAATGTTTATTCATTTGTCGACGATAGACAAACGGCACAATTGTCACGTGACAACGATAATTGAAATTGCTTTAAAATAAAATTTCGTACAATTATGATATAGCCTTCAATAAAAACGACAATATTTTTAAAATTAAGCCCTTGTCAGAATGTGTATAATGATAAAACAAAATCATAACGGTAAACGCTATTTAAAACTGGTTTATTGACCTAATTTCAACCGATATGTCACGTGTCACTGGAATTCGGCACTGGGAAAATATATTATTAATGACTGTTTCTCGGGGTATTCGGTGTTCTATCAGGGGATTATACTCAATGAAGATATAAATTTACCAAACAACTGGTCGGCGAATCCATCAATGTATGATCCATTTATTATTTTAATATCTACCGGTACCTGGAATTCATACGGAGCTTGGAAGACGCTCGATTGGCATCCTATGCCGAGATCGTCTTCTTTCACCACGTGGGCTATTTTTACAAAAGCAGCTTTACTGAACCTGTTATCAATAATCAGCAAGCTTGTTTTATCAAAATTACCGTTAAATGTGCTAATTAGGCTACTCAGATTATGAACCACATATGGCCGATTAACACTAAGGTATGACTGTTGTTGCAGCCGACAAGCAAGTTGACTGATTTCTTAATTAACATGTAATAATTTAGCCGAAAGTAGATTGATTTATGATACCAAGGGCAGTAACTTTAGAAGTAATAAACAAATATCGTTGAAATTCAATAGGATTCTGCATGTCCATAAATTGAATACTGCATTTAAATTTCACAAGTTTCCATCAAGTGAAACAACAAGGGCCCAGCAGTAACTAACGGAAGATTGCTGAAATTTAATTGGCTGCTTTGTACCACTAATTAAAATAATGCATATTATATAGATTTGATATAGACCGGGTGATAACTTTTGTCGTTGAAGAGCTCACAAGCTTCCGCAAAGTCAAACAAGGGCCATAACTCCAGAAATAATTAATGCAAAATGTTGAAATTCAACAGCTTTCTTAATCTCACTAATGTAAAATAATTTGTTTAAAAAAGATTAAGTAGTCTGTAAGAGTGCTCACAAAAATAATTCTAGACGACCGACGTACAGGGTGACGACAATATAAAATCTGCTACTTGCAATAGTTTACCATGACAAAATATTATAAATATAATAATTTATTACTACTATTATAATCGTTGAAGAGTGTAGTGAAATAATTAATAACATTTCTACGTTGAATTACAAGTAAAAATAGGTGGGGTCACCTTTTCAGTGGTTAAGGGCTCTAATAATTACAAACTGTTAGTTATTCTCTATAGAGATCGATTCAACAAATATATCAACTGTATCAACCCGTTTCTCCCATTAGGTTCCATAGAATATATCGATGGAATTAACCCTTAATACGATGTAAATGCGTTACAGATTTGTTTGAAAACTGGAACCCTTTAACGGTATCAACATATCACCTGTCGCCAATCCTTAAATTTCTTGCGGCCTTCTAAGATCACTAGGTCTGTTATCCGTGCCTTACCTCGTGGATATTCCTCCGGGTATCTCGCACTTCTAAGGCACTTGCGCGCAAGGTAATTATTACATTAAGAATACCGTACATGAAATGTTTAATTGTTTGTCCTGAAATAGCCCAGTTATGGGGGTAAACCAGCACCAATACGCCGATGACAATCAGCTGTATCTATCTACCCACGTTGACAATATCAAATCATGCCTAGGCAAAGTCCAATCCTGTTGCTCAGACATCAAACAGTGGATGCAAAACAATTTCCTAAAGTTGAACGAGGAAAAAACCGAATTCATTCTCATTGGTCCAAAACCAAAATTTGGCAAGATTGAACAACCTGTGTCTATCATCATAGGAGATGCCACTGTCACAACAACAATTAAGGTCAAGAACCTTGGAGTCTGGCTGGACCAACATCTTACAATGAAAGATCAAGTTTCACATATCACAAAAACTCTCTTTTGGCAAACATCTCTCAGCAGCAAATAAGACGTCTCCAGATTCTGCAGAATACTGCAGCCAGAATAGCAACCAAGACAAAGAAAATTTACCATATTACACCTGTACTAAAATCTCTCCACTGGCTTCCCATATCCTCAAGAATAGACTTCAAACTCCTCCTGCTCGCCTACAAGTGTCTCCACAAGCTTGCCCCAGTCTACCTATCAGAACTCCTTCCTCTCTACCAGCCATCAAGGTCACTTCGCTCACAGAACCAACTTCTCTTCACAGTGCCTCGCGTCCACTCAACATCCTTTGGAAAAAGACCATTCTCTTACTCTGCATCTATTAAATGGAACTCTCTGCCACCCAACATCAAGTCCTGTCACAACCTCTCTACATTCAAGACTCAACTGAAGACTTTCCTCTTTAAACAAATCTTTGAATAGATAACTAAATTTTACAGCTACTTTCACATCTACACCGCGCACAGAGCACTCACTTGGGTGGATGTGGCGCATTATCAAATGCAATATATTATTATGGTGTCGAGTAGACGTAAAACGCCATTTCTCTATTTTAATGCAAACACTACCAATGACGGTTATAAGAAGACATTTTAAAGTAGCTGAGTCTCTAATTCAATATCATCCAAAGTCTTCGACAATGAAAACACGAATTATTTGTCAATTTAAATCAACATTGATGTTGTGATCTTACCTGGAAAAAGACAAAATAAACATTTTACCATTTGTACACGATACGTGTACTGTAATGCGTTTCAGCGCCATTTGTAACAAGGGACTCAAAGAACGAGACTAGACATATTCCATGTTAAACGGTGGCGCCAAATTCTTATCTGGAGAGCATGCGCCATAAATACTATCGGTGTGGACTGGAATAACCAGACGCTAGGGATTGCCACTCGATTGAGAATTGGGGCGTATTTCGCCGAACATAACTGATTAGAAATTACAGTAAAAACAGAAAAGATTAAATTCACATTACATTGCGACCCATTTGTGTCAATTTCTAGGTCCCACATATTAGCGATTTAGCTCCTTTAATAAATATGCCTCCCCCCAAGCTAACCAATGAAGATGTTTGATTGGCAGTTTAGTTGTCTGTGGGTCTTGTGCTATATATGCAGACACCTGTCCAGCAGAGAATATTTTTTCCAGTTGCATTCTAAAGGAACTACACCTAAATTAGCAGAACTACTGTCTCTGAGCTTCTGATTAATTTTTATAACATCCTCGGGTAATCCCTGAGCCACCGTCGCTAAACTAGACGTTGTCTTCACCCCCGACCCCCGTCTGCTCAAATACCTAAACACGTTCCTGATATGAACCTAAACGGTTGTCATTTTCAATTTTAAAATAACATCATAATAACCAGGTTTTATTTTTGCAAGAAATTTAATGGTGCTATTTATTTGGTTCAGTATTTAATGATGAAATTGAAAATTAAGAACGCGTCCACGAGAGGATCATGCAGAAATTAAAAAAAAAACCTACAAATTTCGACCATACTTGGTCTACGGGGACCCCTAGGCGACAGAAGTCAGACGATGAAGTGAACATGTTTTGAATGGACAACTTCCGGTGTAACTGGAAATTGTTGTTTTGGGGCAAAATTTGACATATTTCGACCCTTCTTTTTGCCCTAATTTCAAAACTACCCCATCCCAAAACGTGTGTAGCTGCTTCTTTGCAGATCTGGCATAGCATTGCTTGGTGTGATTGTGGAGGGTATTCCTCAAAGTAAATGTCAGAAGAAAAAACCTGACTGCGACGCAACCCATATGAGTGCTGCAAAACGGTATTTTTCACGTAATTCGTCTTTTCACTGCTATATTTTGTTACTTGAACGTCCCTCGTGCCAAATATACTATCTTGGTTAAAAATCATGAAGTTTTTGTGACAAAATCGGACGCTCGCGGTCATCGTAGGAAAGCGGCGTAACTGGTGTATAAATTTGCAGGATCAGACAACGATTATTCTCATCTGTATTCAGCAGTTTGTAGCACTGAAATGCATACATGTATGAGCTGGCATGGAAAGCCTTAATATCAGTACAATTTAACCAAAGTAGCTGCTCATGTAAAAAAAAAACCTAAGAAACATTTAGAAGTGTTCATGTAGGGACATTTAATGTCTGGTCTTCAAATCTTTGAACGGGAAGATAGCACTGATTTATGGCACTCCAGGATAATGTTGACCGCATGTTGTAGTCATAACGAACTTCCTTGTTGTGTTCATTGTGATCGTAAATAAAACTACTGGTTAGTTTTCCTACAACTTTTTTGTTAAACTGGTTGGCTTCGAATGTCCCTCGTTCTCAATAAAGATAGATGATAGCTGCTCGGAATATCTGGATGAGCTCTGATCAATTCAGCTCAATACTCTCTTTTATAGACTGACCTTGGCGTTAATTTCCTTCCCAAATATGGAATAAGCACATCCCCATTCTCCCCAAACCAGGGTAAGAACATTACCTTATTTGGTCTGTCAACCACATGTCATAAATAGATAGAATTGGATGGATATTTTAACAATGGTAAGGATTTAACCATAGAATTGGATGGATATTTTAACAATGGTAAGGATTTAACCAAAGGTTAGGGGAGTGGGGGAGGGGCGAGCTTTAACTAGGGGGGTCTGCCTCAGAAATGTTTGAAAAACAGACTAGGAAACGCAGCTATATAGTTTCTAATAAGATAGCCACGCAAAGTGTGGAATACACCCCACAACAGCTTTGTCGGAGGTAACTAACGTACGAAAATTTAATGGTAACAAGCTTTTTTCTGTAGGTAGGGTGGGTCTGTCGTTCAGATTGTAGCTTTGTATCAACTGCAGTCTATCCGAAAGGAAAACATGGATGTTGAGCAAATTAGATAATGATCTAGGATCTCTGAATAAATCGAATCTCCTAGATTCATCTTCTTTTGACAAAAACAAAATCCGCTAAAACCTGTAGGCTCTATCGTGTTAACACGGTTTTCGGCAAAGGGGAGATTATAAGGAACGAAAGCTGTGAATTATGAATCAGAATATCGATAGGGATCGATGACCCCAATGTTTCAAGCCAAAAATGCAAAAGATCCATTACAAACTAGATGTATCGCCTTTTGGAAAAGGGGGGTTGGATGGCTTAGTGGTTAGCACGTGCGCGCTGTATCATTAAGTCTGCCATTGAGTCAACTGGTGTTTTCTCCGGGTCCTCCGGTTTCCTCCCACCGCTAAAGACTCCTACGCGCAAGCGAATTATGGAAATAAAGTTGGACCATATGTTAGTCCCGAAATGACATAGTTTGTGTCCAGTGGACGTTAAACCCCATTTCTCTCTCTCTCTCCCTTTTGGAAAAGGGGACATAACTTCGGAATGGAAAGTCGCGGAACGCTGAATATGGATAAAGCTCACCCTCTAATGACCCGAATGCTTCACACCAAATTTTAAAAAAAATATGTTAACCAGCGCCTGCCAGGCAGGATACGCCAACATTTTGCAAGAGATGGATAGAGAATAATGCAGATAGCTATGGTCTGAAATGCACAAATATCAAAAGAGACTGAGATCTTTGGGATATAAATATAAGTTTTAAGTTTCATCAAAATCGGATAAAAATTGTGACCTCTAGATCTTCGTATTAAATACTTTTACACAATTTGCGTACAAAGAGCGGTCATTTCGGTCGGCAGTTTCATTTCAATTTTCCCGAAATTCAAATTCAACCTTCATTATATTTAAACGGTTTTTAAAATCGGAAAAAAAATTGTGACCCCTAGAGAATCCGCGAGCTAAAAATGCGATTTTTCGAACAATCAGGGGCCATAATCCAGGAAGTTACGTTCGGATATGCGCGATTATCAAAAGGAACCAAGATCTTTGTGTGTAACGATGATATATTCACACGTTTTTTTTTTAAATCGGATAAAACAAGCTAAAAACGTGATTTTTTGTACAATCGAGGGCCATAATTCAGGAAGTTACATTTCCGATAAGCGCGAATATCGACAGAAACCAAGATCTTTGGGTTATAAATATGTATTTCAAGTTTCATCAAAATCGGATCAAAATTGTGACCTCTGGAGGGTCCACAACCTTGATATACCAGATGTTTACAGTAGTTAGGGCCTGGGTATAGGGACGATGGCGCGCATGCGCAGAAGCCCTAGCAACGGTGTTGCGCATGCGCAGGTCACTTCCTGTGTCCCTAGCAACGGCCACTTCCGGTGATGACGTCATAAGATGACGTCACTTCCGGTGATGACGTCATAAGATGACACCACTACTTCCGGTGATGACGTCACTTCCGGTGATGACGTCACTTCCGAGAGTGCGTCACTTCCGTTTCCGGCGATAACATCACTTTCAGTGATGACGTCATCCATAGCAACGGTCACTTCCGGTGATGACGTCATACGTTAGTGACGTCATACGTGACATGACGTCATAGGGATTTCCCTCGGGGATTTCCTTTTTCTCGGGATTTCTTTCGTCCTTTCTGTGCTTGGGTCTTGGGCCCCATTTTTGGGGGATTCCCTCGCCCTTATCTTGGGGACCACCCTCCGTTTGTTCTCTCGTTCTTTCTTGGGATTGCTCTCGGGGATTCCCCCTCCCTTTGCTCGTTTTCTCTCGTCTTTTTTTTTTGGGGTGTTCCCTCGCCCTTTCTCGGGACTTGCTCAGTGGGGTTCCCTCGCCCTTTCTGGGGAGTTCCCCAGCACGCTTTCACGAAAAAGAATTTTTAATAACATTTTTAATAACATTTTTAATAACATTTTTAATGAATAGAACAATCGAACAATCGAACATTAGAACAAATCAACAATTGAACGTATTTACATTTTTGAAAAAGAACAACACGTTTGTCCACCCAAATGATTTAAGGATGGAAAATGATTTTGAGCCCATTGGTTCACCAGCACATCATTTTGCCGGGTATTGGTGCCAAACAATTGCAGGCACCGTTTCGAATGGCAGATAAAAAATAAACAGTAATGTCCACACACAAAACTCGTTAAACTCTGTAACCATCGGGGTTGATGGGTAGTGGGTCCGTGACGTTGACTGAAATCGGCAAAGGCTTGTCCATAGGTCTCGGGTGGGCATCCGTAAGAATCAAAAAAATACAAGTGTCCAGGTCCTTCACACATAAACACGGTCCAGTGGGTGCCGGGGTCTTGTTCGTCGTCGGTATTGACAATGTAGGCTAGAGGATAGGTATGGGGTTGCAGTTGGTACAGGTGATTCCGGGACCAGACGCCACCAAAGACGTCCGAATGATGACGCAGGGCCTCTTCCAATTGTAACGTGGATAAAGGACTACCAATCCATGATGATTTGGTGGTTACAATCGATTTCCAAGACATTGTCGTATTCGGCAAACATCATAAGATTGAGAGCGTTAGTGGGGGCTGCCGAGAAGCGTAGTTCTAGAGACAGGTTACCCGTGGTTCTGGGATGTGAATAGGCCCGGTCTGCTCCTCGGTCGTTGGTCAAATCAAAACAAAACAGCGTGTAACCCTTGATATAATCGTGGAAACTGAGATCCAAATCTTCTCGGGTATTGAGAACACCCACACGATTCATTAAATCCATGTACGGTGTGATGGCCAATTTATCGCCAAAGTTGAGATCGGCATAATCATCCACGACTATTCCATCTATGGTCAATCGAATGTGCTTGAGGTTATGATGATGAAATCGGAACGGGTTCCTGGTATTATGCCCATCGTAAGCTCGGTTACTGACCAACCCCACAAATAGACGCGCGGGTAAGGTTTCGTTGATGAACAGATTGTCCAGGACGTGACTGGTACGGTTACTCGGCACAACCACATCTCTGACGACCATGCGTTTCAAGGGATACTTGACATTGGTGGTTTTGAGTTGGTTGTTAATCCGTGTGTACGTGGTGGGAGAAAGGGTGACGAACGGAATTTCCAAATAAGCTTTGATGAAATCAATCTTGTAGGGTCCTTTATTGTCGGCATGCATCAGGAAAAATTTAGAGGATTGTTTTTCCAAACTCAGACGTAGATCGACTTGGTCCACTAAGTACCTCTCTTGTAGAAACATATCTAAATGCAACCGTGATTGTAATTCCACCACCTGGCTCTGCGAGATGCGTTTGTAGCGCTCCACCAACCCGGCATTGGCAGGTTCGGGGGCCTCTGCATTGGTTTTGACGGGTGAAGCTTGATCAAATTCGCCGGCTGTATCCTTGTGCCACAGGACTTGTCGGTCTAAATGGTTCGTCTTGGCTTGTTTTCCATAACTCAGTAAATTCTCTAGGTAAGCTCGATAGGCGTAATTGGGTAGAGGAGACGTGACCAACGTATCAGAAGCTTTTCCCAGCCGCAATTTCACATCTTTAAACAGAGAGTGCATCCAATTATTCACGGGAGCCACGGGTTCGTCTACCGGTAGATTGGTACCATCCTCTTTCACCACCCTGAGTTGCAGGTATAGGGTTGTATTGGCCAAATCGATGAAATCCATACTGGCATTGTTCACCAGAAATTCAATCGGTCCATCGTGATTCAGATCGGGTGTGATGGCGTATTTGCGTATTTTGGTTACTCGGGTAATGGCCGTGTGTGTGTCGGGCACTTGGAACAATTGTTCCAGTTCATCGCGAGCACAAGGACAGGAATCGTTACGCATTGCTGAAGCCATGATCGAAGATGTCGGGCCGAGGACGTTTGGCTCGTGAAATGACGCCAGTGGATTTTCCTTTCCTTTTTATAGAATTTTTGGTTTTGGGCGGTCTGGTGTCTGTTTGTCGGCGTCGGGATTTGGGTGTTTGGGAGGACATGACATCGGCTAGTGTTTGTCGGAGACGTGGTTTTATGGTGCGCTGGAACACATTCTTCAAACTCTGGCCCACACTTTGTTTTCCCGATATCACACCAAGGGCTGCTTTTCCCAATTCTCCAAAAGTCTCTTGGTTCAAAAAATTGGTCTTTAAGGCGTTCTTTCCAGCTTGCAGAAAGGGTTTCGCCAAGTTCAGTAACCCCTGTAAACGCCCTGCGCCCTTTTGCCGCAACACACCTCCCCGGTAGACGTTGATGGGCGTGGGCGTCTTCATGTTGGCGCCCTTTTGGCGTAACACACCACGATAAAATTGCATTATGCTTTAAATTGCTTTAAATTTCTTTAAATTGCTTTTCGTCGGAAATGTAGTTTGACGACGACTTTTCCTTGGGTGAATGACACTTTATGGCCAAGACCGTTTCTTATATAGAGGCCAATGGTGGTGATGCTGTCGTACTTGAAGGGCTGATAATGGATGACCGTTGGGCGATGATAACCGTGAGAACTTGGAAAGACATCCAACAAAGGCGCCACCATATTCCCCACCCGTTGGGGTTCCAAGAGATCTGCATACAGATAAAACATGGTGTGTCCCACATTGATGTCAAAGGTTTCCGGGGCCACGATGATATCCCTCTGTTTGAAAGACGTTAAATGGTCCAATCGGGGCATAATCGTGGTCTCGTGAATCCATCCCAAGGAGGATACCACGGGGCCCGTCAACTTCAACTGGAGAAAGGGTATAAGTTTGAGATATTTAAAACCGTCTTCCGTATTGATCTGCAACTTGACTTTTTTCGTGACTTGGTCCAGCACGAAGGATAAGATCGGTTCTTCTTTGATGGCTTTGCTGTAGGCATCTATTTTGGCTTGGTAATTCTTCTCGTGTTCTTTTTCGATTTCCGTGAGTTCGGGATTGTCCGGATGTCTTCGTTTAGGTTTGGCATGCAACGTTTCGAGCGTCACGTGATCTTTAAACAAAGCGCGTATAAGCGAATTTATCTCAGCCAACAAGTGCTGGACACTGTTGTACGTTCCTCCAGGAATAGGATACTTTTTCATCTCAACCTTCGCGGGCTCTTCGGTCATATTCCATTTGTCATTCTTCGGTATGTTGTCTGGCCTGTGTACCTCTGGATTATAGGGTGCGATCATCACCATCATAAGACTAATTTCGCTACTTCCTTCCGAGAGATTGTTCCACGTCGTGGGAAACGACACGGAAGCCAATCCCACTTCCCAATCTCGGTGGTCCAAATCGATGGGAGAATTCAGCAGCGTACGGTAACTGGACATTGTGTTGTCGGGATACACCTTCATGGAACTGTCACTAGGCAATGTGAGATAAAACTGGCGGGGATTTGTCATTTTTGGGGGTGGTATTGAGGGCTGGCGCCGGAAGCAGATAGCCAATACTACTGGACAGGAGGGCCGTCCACAGGGTGGTTTGGGGACCGTCGGGGCGTGTGGCTAACTGGGCTAAAGCGACACCTGCCACCACGTACACTAAAATCACTTGACAGAAAAAGACAATTTCCGCTTGCGGGATGCGACTGCCAAAACAAGACCAGTGACGTCGATGTTCGGAGAGGGACGTAGAAATCGTTGACGTGGCTTCGTCTTGTGACATTGTGACATTCTCTGGGACACATCGGGACTATTTATAGACAACGGCGCTCTTGGGTATCCAGGAATTGAAGCTAGCAGGGTATCCCAACCATTTGACCAACATTTCGCCACGGCGACGATCCAACACACGTTCAATGGGAAACTCTTCGTCGGGATCCGTTCGCACCCTTTGTAATTCTTGGGGATAAAATGTTCCGGCGATAGGCTCGCCACGTTCATCCAATAATTTATACGTCGACCCACTCTGTCGATCCACTCGAAACGTTTCCAGGGTCCAGTTGGGCCAATAGCCTTTGTCGAACGCCCCATGTTTGGGTAAGGCCAAACGGACGGGCGTACGTCGAGACAATCGGGCTGGAACTACCTTGGTTTTCTTGGAAGTGATTTGCCATTCTTTGTCCGGGGTCATCTCTTTGGGGGCCATGCCAATAGTACGATGTCGGGCCCCGTTGTATGCCCTCACCAAATCGGACAGTACATCGATATAACGTTGTGTGTTTCGATACGTAAAATAACGCCACATGCGTTGTTTGAGCGTGCGCTGAAATCGTTCAACCACACTGGCTTTGGTTTCGACATTGTGCGTGACGAAAAAATGAATCTTTTTCTTCTTCAGGAAAGCTTGAACATGTCGATTGAGAAATTCGGTTCCTTTGTCTGTTTGCAGTCGTAGCGGAATACGCTTTTGTATTAAAACGCTCTGTAAAGCCTTCAACAACGTGGGACCTGTTTTATTCTTGAGTGGCACCACCCAGGCATATTTGGAAAATACGTCAATGATACACAGTAAGAATTTGTACCCATCGTTAAAGGAGGCCAAGGACGAGAGATCAGATAAATCGGCCTGCCACTGATGATCTACACCGGCTACGACGGTGGATAAACGAGGGAAACGTTTTCGTATGGGTTTATGCAAGGTGTACGTGCGTTGTCCCCGTAACCAGGCCCGGACACGTTTCAATGGAACCCCGGTAGCTTTCTGTAAACGGGTTGCTCCCCCGAACCCCGCAGGATGTTTGGGGTCGTAATACACACGAGCCAACTTCTTGTCCATTTTAAAAGTATTTATACTGTTTAACAGTATTTATACTCTTCGCATACTGGGTACATACTGGGTATTTTGTAATAAACTTTATTTTGTAATAAACTTTATTTTGCAAGTTTTTACAGGTTTGTTATTTTGCAAGTTTCTACAGGTTTGTTATTTTACAGGTCTGTTATTAAAACTTTACAAGTGTTTTACACGTTTTACAAAAACGTTACAAGTCTCTGAAGGGGATCCAACGTGGTGCTGATCTGCGACTGGTTTGAAGACGTTTCCTTTTTTGTTCCCGAGGGGTTGTCCAGCGTTCCTCCAGGGGTGTACGTGGGGTCTGCTGGGGTGTCCTACGAGGTCCTTGTTCTTTCCCCAGCGGTCTATGAATTGGTGTCTTCCATCGGTCTGCATTCCCTACCCATTCTCGCGAAGCATGTGTCTTCTTTAACGTGGACACGACATCGTTCCACCCCGGAGCTGGCGACACGGTTTTACGACGTCGCATTAAATCGTTGACAATATCGTAGGCATTCGTTCCTTTGATCACTTGACCATCACGTACCAATTCATAATTTTCGTTCCATTCCAAAGGTGTCTTTTCTTTGATGTGTTTTAACAATTGTTTGGCTTTAGAACGATACTTGGCAGGAACCGATTCCAGGATCGATTGCGACACATTGGGTTCTTGTGGTAGTTGGGATGAAGGTTGGGGCCGTGGTGGTGGTGAAGGTTGCTGTGCTTGCGGTGGCGGTGCTTGCGGTGCTTGCGGTGCTTGCGGTGATTGGGAGGTCGCAAGTTTCTTTTGCATCGTATGAAATCTTTCAAGCAACTGGCCATACTTTTGCATTTTATCGGCATCGGGCATACTGGATTTCAAGACGGTATCCATCTCGGTCGACACTTCTTCCATGATACGACGAATAGGGTCCCGTTCCCACACGGGTTCGTACGGCTTCACTATCGTGACACTGGGTTCGTCCATCGGCACCAATTTCATTTTCCGTGCAAATTTCATCGTCGTCGTTTCAGCTGTCGTTGAATACAGGGAAATACGTTTTTCCAAATGGCTGAAGAACCCAATAAACGCCTTCGTTGATGCCACGAGGTTTTTGAGGTTCCCAAAGAACGCAACACACGTTTTAGACGTTGCAAACCTTGTTTTTCGCGAGGTGTCAGAGTTATGGTGCCTTGTAGTAAATTACCAATACACTCGGATAAACAATTCACCACGTCTCGGGGCGCTTGTCGAATCAGACGTTTTCTCCAAGCTGGAGATACGTTCAATAACACATTCAAGAGAGGTAATGACTGCATGGTGACGTCTTGGTTTTTATACTGGAGGGCCTTTTATAGTAGTCTTAGGGGGTCTGGATACCAATCTCTGGATACCAATCTCTGGATACAAATCTGGATACCTAAATAGGTAGACCTACCGCACGACCCACGGCCTGACCGACGGTTTTCAGGACTGGAAGCACAAATTTGACAATTTCACCCCAAAATCCACCGCGTTGAACGATTCGTCGTTTTGTTCTCATGGGGGTTTTACGATTTGCCAAAAGAGTTAACGATTGGGGTAACGGTCTGGAGACTTGGCGGCAACATTCAGAAAGAGTCTGAATAAAAGTATCAGGAGCATGTCTCAGGACTTGTTTCTGCCAGGGTTTGGGCAAGGCCCGTAGCGACCGAATGATGTTGAGATCACGGGATTTCATGGTGTTATGCCGAGATGGATAGGGATGTGGTATTTATATCTTATTTATATTGTCGTCTTCGTCGTCTTTGCCTGGCCTTTTCCACGACACCAAAAAATCCACCGCGTTGAACGGTTCGTCGTCTTCTGACGGGTCTCTGTTTTTCTCTGGCCTTTTGCAAACGTTCTTTCCAACGGATCAAGATTCGAATTAGGATACCTCCGAAAAATCCCTGTCCACCGGGTTTCATAATCATGTTCAATTTATCGTTGACAGATAAACGATCTCGAGTCAGTTGTTGCAATCTCTCTCGATTTCTCTCTACCCATCGTTCGTGTTGTTTGTGTAAGGGTCGTATATTTCCTTTCAACAAATGTTCAGCAGCCAGCTTGAACCATTTCAACAATCCAATTTGAGCCATCCCGGTACTCTTGGCCAACTGTCCATAAGCCATTTCGGGTGACAGTTGTTTCAAACGGTTAATAAAGCTCCTCATTCCTTTCAATTCCTGACGTGGTGGTTGGCGGGGCGCTGGACGACGTCTGACGACACCATCGTCATCGAGGCGTAGAGGTCGGCGAGGCGCAGGGCGACGTCGACGGGTGTCATTGTCCGTGACTGGAATCTGATGATGGCGTGGCACACGTACGACTACGGGGGATAAACGTAAATCTGGAGCTAAATTGGTACCCATATTGGTACCCATATTGGTACCCACATTGCGCCGTCGATTGGGTCCTGCGGTTTCTGTTGGTGTGGCGCCAAACGAATTTTGTCCTTTCCAGGCGGGTGGTGGAAATCTAGCACGGGGTAGTCCGGGAGGTGGATGACGACGAACGGTGTTCTTCACACGAGCCATGCTGACATTAAATGAATTTGGACATCTCAGGAGCCTTTTTATACTTTTTTCACATAGACATGGGACGGTTCTTCCTCCGGCAAGATACGTGTACGAAGACGTAGTTCATCAGGCGTATCGGGTTTCAGATCGATGAGTAAATAGCTGCGAGGGGTACTGGTGGCATCGGCAAAGGCTTCTTGCATAAATTGACCTTGTCCCGGATACATTTGTCGGGCCAAGACACCCATCTGTGAGGCATCGCGAGGATTTTTAAAGAGGACCACATAATGAGCATTTAAACTGATGGTCCTCTGTTGTTTATCAAACAGATTTTGCACAATGTAAATTACGCTCACATTTCTATGATGACTTTTCTTGGTAAACCAACGTTCTAACGTGTCGGTGTCTTCTCCCATCAAATCATCCACGACTAAACATTGGGGCCCTTGGACTTGATCCATCACTTCGTCCAAATTGCCCAACCCACGCGTATAGGTATAAGGAAACTGTTTGTAACTGTCTTGCCATTCACCATAAGCCCAGACGATGCGTTCAGGGGGAGTATCAAAGAGTGATGCTTGGAGAAACTTTTGCACAAAGACCGTTTTCCCCACACCCGTTGGTCCGCTCACTAACATGGTAAAGGGGTGCTTGAATGACACGTCCATGGTGAAATAACTTTTCCCTTTTAGGCCAGCCCCCTTTTATACTACCCCTGGCAAAAAACAACAGACAAGATGTGTACAATAAAATAAAATTTATGTAACATTTTAATGTTAAAATTTACAATCTATTTAACAATCTATTTAACAATCTATTTAACAATCTATTTAACAAACTATTTATTATACAAAATTTCAAAGAAGTTTATGAACACATCACAAGGAACGGCAAATACTAAAATGCAAAAAGTCAAGTCAAAAAGTAGTTCACAACAGTGGTTCACAACAGTGGTTCACAACAGTAGTTCACAACAGAGGTTCACAACGGTAGTTCACAACGGTAGTTCACAACGGTAAAGGGTATTCCATGCGCACCATATGCGCATACAGCCACGGAGATCGCGTCAACACACGGGGTACCCAATACACGGAACCGATCATCTTTTGTAAAACGTCGTCGTCGACCCAGTCTTGGGCCTCTAGTAGAGTTAACACCAAGGGTACCCATTCGTTGTCCATCCAAGGCAGTGGTGGTGGAGGAGGATGTTCTGTCATACCACGATAGCCACCTGGAATGATGAGTGTGTGTGCTAATCGTTGAGCATCTTCAGCCGTCAAGGAAATGGAAAACGGTGGTACATCGAGTTGAATCGGACAATGAACCAAATCTTGCTCTAGTCTAGTTGCTGTCGTAGAACAAGGCTCGGACGCAGGATGGTTTAACGTCTTCTTTTTCGTCTTGCCTGAACCGGTGATAGAGTTCGTTGGCTTCTTCACACCAGTACCAGTAACGGGGTTCGACGTTGAACAGTTTGCTGGCAAAGGTGCTAAAGTCGTCGATTCTTTCTGGGGACTGTCTACAGGCAAACAATCCATGGCCAAATTCGTCACAGTTGAGACATCGATGTTTTGCTTCTTTTGCTTCTTTTTCTTTATTTTGTTCATTTTGGTAACGGGTCGACGGGTAAGGCCTGTAGCGTTGGGGACAGGCAGGAGCCCAGTGTCCGACTTGTTTGCATCGATAACAGGTGTCGTAGCGTTTACCCGTGTTGACTTTTTTGGCTTCTCTTTGAGCTTCTCTTTGAGCTTCTCTTTGAGTGGGTGTCGTTTCTCTTTGAGTGGGTGTCGTTTCTCGTTGAGTGTTGACTTCTGTCGTTTCTCGTTGAGTGTTGACTTCTGTCGTTTCTCGTTGCGCTTCTCGTTGATGTTCTCCTTGATGTTCTCTTTGATGTTCTCTTTGATGTTCTCCTTGAGTTTCTCTTTGAGTTTCTCTTTGAGTTTCCTCTTGTGTGTTGACTTCTCTCTGAGCTTCTCTCTGAGCTTCTCTCTGAGCTTCTGTTTGCGAGGTTGAGGCTGCTCGTTGTGTGACTCTTTGAGTGACTCTTTGAGTGGCTCTTTGAGTGGCTCTTTGTGGACAGTCTCTGTACCAATGTCCATTGCTTCCACACCCAAAACTGTTGTTGGACTGTTGTTGTTGTTGGGTTTCTTGTTGAGTGGTTCGTTGGTTGGCTCTGTGTGGACAGTCTCTGTACCAATGTTCATTGCTTCCACACCCAAAACAGTTGTTGGGTTTCTGTTGTTGTTGGGTTTCTGTTGCTCGTTGAGTAGTTCGTTGAGTAGCTCGTTGAGTGGTTCGTTGGTTGGCTCTGTGTGGACAGTCTCTGTACCAATGTTCATTGCTTCCACACCCAAAACAGTTGTTGGACTGTTGTTGTTGGGTTTCTGTTTGTTGAGTGGTTCGTTGAGGAGTTCGCTGAAGATCGTACTGTTGTCCATTGGTACCATAAGAAGTTTCCATACTACGTCTGTGTACTTGAGTTGATGTCTCCAGAATGAAGTGTCGGTGTTGTTGCTGGTGTTATATCCCCCCCAAATCACGTGATGGATGACGTGGCATTCGCTCATTGGTCACAATAGACAACATCCAGATTGTTGAGCCGGTTGCGCATGACCAACGCAGCGTAAACAATACGTCATTGTCACGTGATAGTCCGGTAGTAAATGTGAGGCGAACCAGTGATTCATTGTTTCTTGTGTCATTTGAACTCCATACGTCTTGACTAAACGATCCAACACATCAAAAATAATCCGATCTTCCTCGTACCAGGTGACAGCTTGACAACCTTGACTCCTTTTGTAATAAGCAAAATTAATCCGATCTTCTTCGTACCAGGTGATGGTTTGATAGCCTTGACTCTTTTTATAATAGGCCTTCCAGAGATGTGTAAGAGGGTACACCGTGTCCAACATATCACTTAATAACAACGTATCTTCTCTATTCATGTTCTTCTCTATTCATATTCTTCTCTATTCATATTTTCTTCTGATCAAAGCCGTTTTGAAACCCGGTACCACTTCCCAGTGTTGTCGCAGAGCGTGTTCCACGTCGACTGCCCACTGGGGATCTGCTTCCCATTCTTGTACCTGTTGTCGCGGCTCTTCCATAAAACTACCCAATACTTTCTCGACGTCGTCGTGGTTGTGGTCATCTAATACTTGATCTAGATACATGTCTACGGGGTGTGACGTCTGACCGGTGGTGGGACAGACTCCCAAACCCATACAGGAATGATACCGTTGACTTGGATGATTGTAGGCACATCCAATGCAGAAAGTATATTGGTGGTGATCTATAATGGGTAAATAACGATGACTGACGCTATACGTCAGCCATCTCTGCCTCAATTTCGCCGTGATGGTATCCATAAGGTAAGGTGTTGCTGGGTTGACCGTCTTTGTCCAATACCACAAAACGTTTGTTGTATACTATCTTATAAACTTTGTCTTCCACACGGGACCATAGACGTCGATCACGTGATCGCTCAATCTTGTGCGGATTGGTGACTGTGATTTTGTCTTTGGCGAGACCAAGGACCATCTGTTTCACGGTGTCGAAATTTAATAGTTGACTATTACGGTAGTTGAGCGTAAATCCTCTGATTTTACACACCGTTTCGCCGTTACTCAGTTGGTAAGCGTAATTCTTCGGTCCACCGGATACAAACTGGCGTATCGACAGTGTATCGGGTAATTCATTCTTCCATTCGCCTAACGAGTTTCCTTCCGGGGGGTTCCACCGATTACGATCATATTTAAAAATGACACTGTCCGTATCAAAGTAGCACACACGTTCTCCCAGCGGTTCCAATACCGAATACAATTTCAACCGGGCTTGGGCTGTCACAAAGGCCGCCACCACGACGTTGGTAATGGGACATGGTCTCACGTGTTCTTCTTTTTTGATCTTTTCCACCATAACCATGTTTTCGTTCACGACTCGAACATCTTTGATGGTTTCGGTGACATCCATCATGAGTGGAAAATAATCGGCAGGGTCTGTCATGTACACTGTTTGGGTAAAATTGTCGCGTTGTCCGAATTTTCCCCATAACGTGTTCAATTGGAGCTTGCTAAAACTTCTCAGGCCTTTGTTGGGTATCATGGCTTCGTGATCTAGTTCAATGCCTTCCTTGTCGTACACGTCTTGGATGAAACGTCGTTTATCGTCGTCCGTGGAACAATCGTCCGGATATCCACTAGCTTCCATCTTCTTTTTCAAGTAATGATCGATGTATCCAGCAAATAATCCCCCAGACTTGGATTGACTGTCGTACTGGCTCCATTCGCTCCAATGCCACACTTCGTACACCACGAGGACTTGATAACCCATCGCCACAGCTTTCCTTAATTCCAACGACACAAAAGTGCCTACCCAGGCTTGTTCCTTCTCTTTGTGTGTACAGTCGACGTAGTGGGTGATTTCACTTTTCTGCATGTGTTGTTCCACGCAGCTCCGACATAGTGGAAAGGTGAGTTTGCCGTTGTATCGAAACGGGAGTACGGGGTGATAGAGTTGACGGGGTGGAAGCACAGAACACTGAATGAGACCTTCGTACTGTTCCCAAGCTTGACTAGGTCGTGTGATGATGTTTGGTTCTTTGAGAGGAAATTTGCCGTATTTACACACCCAAGGGTAAAGGGATACCACGTCCACGTATCGGATCTCTTCGTCGGGATGTTCGGCTTTGGCCATCAATTGACAGGCATTGGTTCTTCCTCCAAAAAAGCCAGCTCTGGGCGACAGGGGATCCGGACAAGGCCATCCCTGCGCTTCTAAACTGGCAAAGAATTCTTCCATCTCGGGATTACGACGACGTTCTTCGTTCAGTTCACATTCCCACATGACTTTGATCTCAGATAGTCCATACACGTGACGTAATTTGTAAAGACGATCTTGAGTGTGTTGATACAAATCACGCATGGTTCTAGACGGATCATAGGGGTGATGATGTTTCACGTCTTGTATGGGTCCGGGGTAGCAGCGAGGACATCCGTGATAGGCACATCCCATGAATTCGTAGCCGGTGTTATCGTCGTAGCCATCTAAATGATACGCGCCAATTCTCACTTCACCCTGGTTACGAGCATGTCGAATCTGTGGAACGCGACTTCCCTCTCGCAACGCTTTGAGAGTCTGACCGTGCTGTTCCCATTCCAACCATCTCAAGGCTATGTTAGATTGCTGTCGCGGTCGAAACTGTTTCCAATCTTTTCCGGCTTCGGGTTCCTGCATCAGGGCTCGGGGAATGATGGCCATCGTATCGGGTTCCAAATAATGCGTGCGAAATACTTTATTACAGGCCGAAGCCAACGTGAGACTTTCCACAAAAGGATCGAGACCCGTGTCCATCATAAACAAGTCTCTGAAAGCAGCACAGCCGCGTTTGAGTACATCCACATCGCTCTTGCAATACGTCAACAGCTCGTGTTGAAAATCAAATGGTTCGTGTTTGTGTTGTTGGTACCAGGCGTAAAAGGCTTTACGTTCAGACACACTCATGCCTTCAGGATCGTATTCTTCGGCTGGTGGATATGGACCCACGTACGTGTAATGGTCTGGCTTGTTAAAAAAGTGTGGAAAATAGCCTTTCTTCAGTTCCGTGAGGCCAAACGTCTTGGGTACATCTCGTAAAGGCATGGGTAAAAAGTTTAGCGAATCGACAAATTTTACGGCTCCCAAGGTCACTGTCATCACTTTTCCACCACTCATAACAACTTGCGGAGCGGCTATCGCATGGTCGTGTATCGTTTGCAACATTAGTAACCCATCGTATCCCTTAAAATTATGTGCAACGGCTATGATGTGTGTAGACTTGCGAGATTTTCTTCCTCCGGGAACTGTACCGTGTGCCGATAAATAAATGAACCATTTTCCGACGTCGTCCAACGTCCGAAATATCCATTCGCGTTGACCATTCCAGAAAGGATCACAGTAATCACAGGGGTCCGATGATGCCATGCAGAAATGACAACAGCATTGTAGCACACACAAGTTTACTACATGTTCTCCCGTATCTTGACTGCATTCGAAATCATAAAATACAAAACGAGTCAATTCTTTTTCTTGGAGTCTTGCTAACTGCTGTGGGCGGTCCGGCTGGGTCATATCAATGGGCGATTTGAGTTTTTGAATAGAACACCAACGGTCTCCGCGTTGATGCCATTTCTTACAAACATAGCACTCGTATTCCCCACACACGTGTTCGGCCAATGTCCTGTGTCTTCTCAGAATATCCCATTCTTTACCGCACTGTAGACATTTCGTCCATCGTTGACAGATCGTTGGTATTCCTGGTTGCCGGGGTTTTAGGTGCCGGTCATAACACATCTGATTCGGAAAACGTCGATGACATGTGTCACAGTCTCGACGAGTGGCGTCTTCCAAACACGGGGGTCCTGACTGTTGACAACTGTGACACATGGCATGACACTCGTGTCGATCCGGATGATCGTAACCTTTTTGACAGGCCTCACAGAAATAGTTTCTTTCAAAAAAAGCAGGCATGGAAGTGATGACGTCATAATGATTGGCGTGATGGTATAAATGTAATATTTTAGGCTGACCACCTACGACGTACTTGGTTCCTTTGAACATGAGTTTACCAAAGAGTTGTCGGGAATAAACATTGATCTGGTATCCCTGGGGACCCAGCACACGTTGGTATTGTTCCCAGGTCTCGGGACCACGACAGGCTTCGTAGGTACCTCCTACCTCTTCAATTAATCGGCGGGTCTTTCGTGTCTGCCAGCTGTCGGGTCCACAATTTCGTACAAGTCTGGTCTTTTCTGCTTCCCATTCTGGCGTGTCGTTTTTGTTGGCATAGTGTTTGGCCACCACCAAAGCACGTTGGAAACAGAGCTGGTCCCGATTTTTAATCACCACGATGGCTCTCTTCCGTTTCAAGTAGTCTTCAAAGGAACTCATGTCTTTCTTTTTGATAATAGGCTGTCCACTTCCGGATCCATTAGGCGGGGCTACGTGACACACATGTAGTCTCAGGCGTTCGTCCATCTTAAATTCTTCGTTGGATTGTAATATTCGGGCCAACGGATCCAATATGTGATTTGGTCTGACATCTTGCCACGGTTGAAATGGTATCCATGCCGACGTCTTGAGTCCCGGATGCGATACACTAAATCGTACAAAGTCGTTGGGTTGACAGCCAACCAAATTTCCCAGATCATTTAATATGTTGTCAAAGGTATCATATAAAACTTCTGGAACGTCCACTGGTGAAATTTGGTCCCAATTCTGATGAAAATCAACGTTGACATACAAGCTTTCCGTGTGAAAACGTCTGGAACGACGCTGGTGTCCTAAACGTAGAGTGTAGCCTGGTGTATTCGCCATTGTAGAATGCTATAACCAGTAAGCGCTTGCTCCTTTATATAGACACGGTTGATGACGTCAATATAGAACATGACGTCATTTTAAGTATAGGCCTACTTTTATAGCTTTTATAGCTTAAAGTGAGGCTTACAGTGAAGTCCGCGCGATTTCTTTTTTTTTTTTGCCTTGTAAAATTCTAAGAACTACAAAATGTTTTTTGTCCAAAAAGTCAAGGCTCTCTCACAGGTCCGCGATAAAAGGACAAATAGGCGTGAGAAACCCAACACTTCAACCATGGGTAATTCTCTGAAGAGAGAGAAACGTCTGACAAGCCAGTGGCAAGGGGAGTTCCAGCAACTTCTCTCTGAGCAGTGTGCCGAGAGGTCGGCATGGGAGGCCGAGAAAGCGGCATGGCAGGCCGAGCGGCAACGGTTTTTGGAGGAGCGAGGGTACCTCCAAAAATTGTTGCGGCAGACCCGCCGTGAGCTTCATCGGCTGGAGGCCTTAGAGCTAGATGCTCACAGAGAGGAACTGTTGGACCTCTATCGGCTGCAAGCCGATGGGGTACTTCCCCTACCACCACCCCCACCGCCTTACAGTCTATACCCTCGACTGTAAGGCAAACCGGCCATTGGCCATCCAACGGCCCTTTTCAGGGCCACCCAAACGGTCCTTTTCAGGACCACCAACTCATTCAGAAAGAGTTTTCATATTCTATTTTGATTTTAAATAGTAAAAGTTCTATTTTGATTTTAAATAGTAAAAGTTCTATTTTGATTTTAAATAGTAAACAAAACCAAAAATCATATTAAAATCATATTAAAAAATCCTATCAAAAATCTTAATAAGATCCTATTTCGCCCATTCGTGGCCATATTTTAAGATCATATATTAAATTTTCTCGCCTAATATAGTATACATTTCAAAAACATTTTAAATTATTTTAAAATCTGTTTTTAAGGAGGGATCATTGCTCTCTATGAAGTCCGCGCTGTGGGGGGCCAACTCCATTTCTCGATCCTATAATTTTGCATAAAAGGCCGACTGATCGCGCTTTTCTGTCATTCCATCATGGGTTCTTATATTATGTTGGACGGAGAAGACTGGTTTGAGGTGATGGAAGAGGTGTTGGTCATTCCAGAGTGTGCAACACAAACTGTACCAGAAACAGAGATCGCCCTTGAGCCAACGGATGTTATAGTCGTGGATGATAGCGACGACGACGAGTGGTTAGTGGCCAGTGGCCAGACACCAGCACAACCCTTCGAGCCACTGGTCCTCTCTGAAGATCCATTCTGGGGATATACACCGGCCACTCCACCGAGACCATCAACACCCTTATACGACCCGTTTACTGGTACTTGGACGCTGAAGACTTGGCACCAAACCAGCACGCCATCCCATACCAGGTACCAGGACGAAGACGACGCAGAATTTATTAGGCGTATCCGCCTTGGGTAGGCGATTAACCAACCAACGGCCCTTTTCAGGGCCACCCAACTTATTCAGAAAGAGTTTTTTCATATTCTAATAATAGTTCTATTTTAATTTTAAACAAACAAACAAAAAAACCATCTATAGCTAAACGTACTTACTTTGACGTCCGCGTTTGACGTCGTTCGGAGATTTCAATCCTATTTTCCAATCCTATTTTTTTTTCTTGGGTCTGTTTTTGAGAAGGAGGGCTCGTTGCTCTCTATGAAGTCCGCGCTGAGGGGGGCTCGGAAATTTCGATCCCGTTATTTTGCATAAAAGGCCGACCGATCGCACTTTTCTGTCATTCCACCATGGGGTCTTTCGAGGTGTTTGAAGACATGATATTGGGAGATTGGCAAGAAGAGACGGTAGCAGTCCACACGACGGAGACCCAGTACGAGGGAGACGACGAGGACAGCGAAGAAGAATGGATGTTTGGGGACGAGGAGTGGTTGGTGTCCGACCCATTCCTGACCGAAATGGCGGACGACATGTATAGTTGGTTGTACGAGGAGACGTTCAGGCCGAACGTTTCCTCTACACCAGTTAGACCAGCCACTCCACCACCAACCGATATTTTCGAGCCCTTTACGGACATCGAAACATTGAAGAGGTGGTACCAGCCCGACTCGGCCACGCCACCATCAACACCCCGTAAACGGAAGATTTACGACGACGACGACGACGACGACGCCATGAGGCATGTCCGTCAACGCCTCGGTTAGACAGTCTAACCACCAACGGCCTTTTTCAAGGCCACCCAAACGGCCCTTTTCAGGGCCACCAAATCATTCAGAAAGAATGTTCATATTCTATTTTGTTTATATCTTTATAAGAACCTTTACAAGAACCTTTCATAAGAACCTTTCATAAGAACGTTTATAAGAACCTTTCATAAAAAAACAAAACAACTTTATAACAACCTTTATAAGAACTTGTCTCCTACATCAATGTAGACTACATCTATATCTCCCCTTAGCAAGGAACACCCTTAGTATAGAATAATCAATGTCCGTAGTATAGATTTAATAGATTTACCACTGTTCCCTTCTCCCATCCCTGAATTCTATTATAGATTATATCCTAGATTATATCCTAGATTATATCATAGATTAATTACTGCACTAATTGGGGATTTCCCCTAAATATATGAATATACCGACGGGCAAACTCGAGAGAAAACGAGCAAAGGAAGGGGGAATCCCCGAGAGCAATCCCAAGAAAGAACGAGAGAACAAACGGAGGGTGATCCCCAAGATAAGGGCGAGGGAATCCCCCAAAAATGGGGCCCAAGACCCAAGCACAGAAAGGACGAAAGAAATCCCGAGAAAAAGGAAATCCCCGAGGGAAATCCCTATGACGTCATGTCACGTATGACGTCACTAACGTATGACGTCATCACCGGAAGTGACCGTTGCTATGGATGACGTCATCACTGAAAGTGATGTTATCGCCGGAAACGGAAGTGACGCACTCTCGGAAGTGACGTCATCACCGGAAGTGACGTCATCACCGGAAGTAGTGGTGTCATCTTATGACGTCATCACCGGAAGTGACGTCATCTTATGACGTCATCACCGGAAGTGGCCGTTGCTAGGGACACAGGAAGTGACCTGCGCATGCGCAACACCGTTGCTAGGGCTTCTGCGCATGCGCGCCATCGTTCCTATACCCAGGCCCTAACTACTTTTACACTATTTGCGTACGAGGGGTGGCCATTTTGTCCGGTAGTTTTGGTCCGATTTTCACGAAATTCGAACTCAACCAACATTACGGTTTAACGGTGATACATTCAAACGTTTTATAAATCGGATGACAACAGTGACCTCTAGAGGGACCACAAGCTAAAAACGGGATTTTTTTGTACAATCAAGGGCAATAATTCAGGAAGTTAAGATCCGATATAAGCGAATATCGACAGGAACCAAGATCTTTGGGTTATAAACATGCATTTCAAGTTTCATCAAAATGTGATCAAAATTGTGACCTCTGGAGTGTCCACAAGCTAAAAATGTGATTTTTTTGTACAATCAGGGCTATAATTCATGAAGTTATAGTCCGATACACGCCAATATCGAAATGAACCTAAATTAGATTAAATAAGACCAGTCTCCATCCTCACCCAAAACAAACCATATATCAAATCCTATCCCTTACCGTTAGTAAATAAAATCAACTAGATATAAGAATACCTAACCCTTTCTTTTAAATCCAATTCTTAGTAGGAAACACACTAATGTGGCTCTCCCCCGAGAGCCCCAAATTTATTCTTTTTTTCTTCAGAAACAAAAATACCAGAATACCAGAAGCACCATCCAAGGAAGACCATCATCGCCACCAACACCAAATAACAGTTAAATAACCTTTGTATATAAACCTAATGTATTGTATGTATTTTAATAAAACTAGGAAATATCACGAACTCATTTTTCATCACCCTAGGTCAGTGCTTATGTGGAGACTTAACCTCTCCCCCAAATTCTTAAACCTAACCCACAATCTTGTCAACAAGCACGTAGCCTAGGCCAAAACCAAGACCTAGTCCTGACCCTAGCCCAAACCCACAATTTTGTCAAAAAAATCATGTGCCCTAACCCTATTTACATGTTGTGACCTTGAACCAAGTCTGCAGTTTGCCTTAATATTTAGACCTAACATGTTTTGACATACAATTACAATGAAATGTTAACATGTACACTCCAAAATTCACACCTGTGTGACTTTTGACCAAACCTGCAGTTGGCCTTAATATTTAGACCGGACCTCAAAACATGGTGTCTACCTTTGAGATTGGCTTAGACTTATGTGACACTCAAGGTTTACTTTTTTACTGACTGTTAATAGGGTGGCCCATGTGCTCTACAGAAATAAAGTCCACCGCTGATAGTTCGAGACTACCACTGAAGCGTACACATTCGCCGTGCCGAGACCAACTTTCTGACAATATGATACTATAAATAGCCATGGCACGGCACGTGCAATTCTCTACAAATCTATCAACTATTACAGCCGTAAAAAATTTAATGTTGACGATTTTGAATAGCAGTGAAATTAAGCTTCTTGGTTATTACAGCAGATTTAGAAATTACGTTCGTTTCATTTTTTAAATCGCTTTATCATTAACTGTACCGTTAAGAGCGGCATCTTTTGGTTTAGTACAAATAATATCTCTGAATCACTCGGATTAGACAGGAACATGATACTTGCAGTAGTTTCATTTTACTTTTACAAGGTTCTTAAAACGATTGTTGAGCTACCTAACGTGCTTATTTCTAAATTCAATTTCTTGTTCTAGCTTTCTGTTATGTTTCGTAAAAAAAGTAGTCTTGATTATCCCGACCTGTCAATCAGACGTAGAATGGTCGATAGACTGGTTAAGCGAGACTAATTTCAAAACAAGGGCACGTAACCTATCTTTTACTCAAAAGTGTCTGGATGTAATGGACGACACTTGGAACCAGTTTTCAGTCTATTATTTATAGATGATTAATGGTCATAGCTTATTAAGTACAACATGATCGTTTATTTAGTGACTATAATTGTGTGAAACTGATTTGAGGCTTGGCATATATATAAATATTGTGGCGTAATTGTCGAGATATAAGGAGATATATGGAGATATTTATTTATGGTGGGTCACCCTACTGTTAACTGGTTTCTTGTTGGAGGGCCAGTGACGGGATGTTCGCTAGAAATAAAGAGGTTTATTTCTATTTCCAGTTAAAACCATTTTTTTTCTTTCTTATTTTCTCACTGTTTTTTATTGCATATTTATCCCCAGCTTTCTATCATTTCAGGTGCCAGGGTAATGTTTCATGGAGTGGAATAATTGACCTCAACACAAGTATTAAAATAAAAGAAGCAAAACAGGTGAGATAAATGTGCATTTCATACACTTTGACGAAGTACATCCAACCTGATCCCCACTTCTGCTCACTAATAGTAATGGTCTGGTACTGCACAGGCTTGTCTTCTCCCCTTGGCATGTAACTGAATGACAGAATTCCACATTTGACCATTTTCTGGATGTCTATGATCCGTTTCTCGGATAGTATTCGCCCCAGAATTCTCATTCTCATCCAAATTTAACATTTCAGGTCTACATCTCAAAACCCGATGACTTCCTGGACAGGCTTTAGTAGAACGATGATGCATATCAATTTCATCCCTGATCTCTATGACACCTGTGATGGATGTGGAGGGCAAATCGTAATCAGTTTGGGTTCCAGCCAAAAACCTCTGTAAACTCTGCTTTTTGGTGATGACTTTGTTTCCGAGCTTAAAAAGGACACCCTTGTGTTTATCATATCATATTTCTCATATTGGAAGATAACATAAATGGCTTGCGTGTTGACGGTTGTGCATATCTCTTGGTCAGGGAAGTTGTAGGCACCATCGCCATTGTAAATCATTTGACATGCCAGAGTGAACAGGGAGACCTATGATTGGTCAGCAATGTATCAGATTCCATACTGGGGGGTGGGGATGAAAAAACTGTTGTAGTGTTAGATAATCAGATTATTTCAACTTACTTATCCTGTGGAAATACAGTTGTATAGGAGTTATTTTAAAATTGATAGGCACTGCATGTTTCAACATCTTAGATTTGACCACAATTTGGCACTTGAAACTATGTTAACAGAGAAAAACTGTGAGGTTTTCGATGAAAGTGTTAAAAGTCTAATATTGCATCATGATTACCGTTTTAAAGTATTTTTGTGTTTGATTTATATTGAATTCATCTCATCTTTTTGAAGAATGCATTTATGTTCAAAAATAAAAATGTTCTGTGGAATTAAAAAATCATGTGCTTTTAAATTATCAGATTCCAAACTGGGGGTGGGGATGAAAAAGCTGTTGTAGTTGTAGTGTTACATAATCAGATTATTTCAACTTACTTATCCTTTAGAAATACAACTATATAGGAGATATTTTAAAATTGATAGGCACTACGTGTTTCAAAATCTTAGATTTGACCACAATTTGGCACTTGAAACTACGTTAACAGAGAAAAACTATGCGGTTTTCGATGAAAGTGTTAAAAAGTCTAATATTGCATCATGATTACTGTTTTAAAGTATTTGTGTGTTTGATTTATATTGAATTTATCTCATCTTTTTACAGAATGCATTTATGTTCAAAAATAAAAATGTTCTGTTCAATTCAAAATTCATGTGCTTTTAAATTTCTGTCTGAAATTCCGCAGTTTTCTGATGTATTATAGTGTTTGCAGAATGCCGCACAGCTCATCTGAAAATGCATAGATTTTCATAATCTTTGGCCAGGGCATTGCATATATGTTTGTTTATTAGATAACAACAGATTTGTTTAAACTGCAGAAACATGTGAGGTATATATAGGATTAAGACTAGTAATTATTTCCCCTTATGTGTATCTCAAGTTTTTCATGAAGAACCTCATACGTGCTTTTGGGCAAGTGGTTGCCACATGTTGCTCCATCTGTGGTAGAAAGCGTTCTACCCAACGAAAATTTGGGAAAAAGTTAGAGCCGGTCTAAGATACGAGAATTAACATTGGAGTCAATGGGGAAATCATAAGTGATCTGTGGCCATATAGGACTAAGACTAGTAATTATTTCTCCTTATTTCATGACGGACGAATGTAGTGCGAGTTATATATAGACAATTTTTCCCTTAATTTTTTCTCTCCCTTCTTCCAGCACTTTTGAGTTGACTTTTTGGTCTAGAATTGGAGAAAAGGGATCAAATTTGCAATTTCATAGCAGTTTTGGGTAATACTAATGATATTACAGCGGAGGGATAGGGGGTGTAAAGTGTCTTTCTGCAGAGCAATCATTGTGTCGGAAGTGAGATTTTCACCCCTGTCAACATCAAATCCCCGTAGCAAAAATCTAAATGGTCAACCCCCTACAAATTTATGATGAGGATATTGCCAAATGTGGTCCCCATTGTGCCCATAAAGATTGAAACCAACGGAATGTTGAGCAAATAGCTACATTCAAGTCAATGGGCAAATAATTGCTAGTCTGAGTCCATTTATAACTCGCACTACATTCGTCCGTCATGAAATAAGGAGAAATAATTACTAGTCTTAGTCCTATATGGCCACAGATCACTAATGATTTCCCCATTGACTCCAATGTTAATTCTCGTATCTTAGACCGGCTCTAACTTTTTCCCAAATTTTCGTTGGGTAGAACGCTTTCTACCACAGATGGAGCAACATGTGGCAACCACTTGCCCAAAAGCACGTATGAGGTTCTTCATGAAAAACTTGAGATACACAAGCTGGAAGTAGAGACAAGTAAACATGCAATTTCAGGCCTTACATTTCAACCTAATTACTAGTCTTAGTCCTATATGGCCACAGATCACTAAAGATTTCCCCCATTGACTCCAATGTTAATTCTCGTATCTTAGACCGGCTCTAACTTTTTCCCAAATTTTCGTTGGGTAGAACGCGTTCTACCACAGATGGAGCAACATGTGGCAACCACTTGCCCAAAAGCACGTATGAGGTTCTTCGTGAAAAACTTGAGATACACAAGCTGGAAGTAGAGACAAGTAAACATGCAGTTTCAGGCCCAACATTTCAACCCAACCAACCTCTCAACTCTTGTATCCTTCCGCATCAAAATTATGAATATTCACCAAAACCTGGCAGAAAATGTATTTTCAGACCCTTTTCTTCGATTCTACACCAAAAAGTCAACAAAAATCGCCATGCAAAAGGGGAAAAAAGGAAAAGGGAGAGGAAGACTAAAAATAGCTTTGGCCCTTGTTTCGTGGGTGACAGCATAGGAATATTTGGTGATCTGTGTTCATATACCTCACATGTTTCTGCCATCATGAAATAGTCTTAGTCCTATATACCTCACATGTTTCTGCAGTTTAAACAAATCTGTTGTTATCTAATAAACAAACATATATGCAATGCCCTGACCAAAGATTATGAAAATCTATGCATTTTCAAATGAGCTGTGCGGCATTCTGCAAACACTATAATACATCAGAAAACTGCGGAATTTCAGACAAAAATTTAAAAGCACATGAATTTTGAATTAAACAGAACATTTTTATTTTTGAACATAAATGCATTCTGTAAAAAGATGAGATAAATTCAATATAAATCCAACACGAAATTACTTTAAAACAGTAATCATGATGCAATATTAGACTTTTTCACACTTTCATCGAAAACCACACAGTTTTTCTCTGTTAGCGTAGTTTCATTTCAAGTGCCAAACTGTGGTCAAATCTAAGATGTTGAAACATGCAGTGCCTATCAATTTTAAAAAATCTCCTCTATAAGCTATATTTCCATAGGATAAGTAAGTTGAAATAATCTGATTATGTAACACTACAACAGCTTTTTCATCCCCACCCCCAGTTTGGAATCTGATAATTTAAAAGCACATGAATTTTGAATTCCACGGAACATTTTTATTTTTGAACATAAATGCATTCTTCAAAAAGATGAGATGAATTCAATATAAATCAAACACGGAAATACTTTAAAACAGTAATCATGATTCAATATGAGACTTTTAACACTTTCATCGAAAACTACATAGTTTTTCTCTGTTAACATAGTTTCAAGTGCCAATTGTGGTCAAATCTAAAATGTTGAAACATGCAGTGCCTATGAATTTCAAAATATCTCCTATATACATGTAGCTGTATTTCCACAGGATAATTAAGTTGAAATAATCTGATTGTGTAACACTACAACAGTTTTTTCATCCCCACCCCCCAGTATGGAATCTGATACATTGCTGACCAATCATAGGTCTGTCTCCCTGTTCACTCTGGCCTGTCAAATGATTTACAGTGCCAGTGTTGCTTACAACTTTCCTGACCAAGAGATATGCACAACCGTCAACACACAAGTCATTTATGTTATCTTCCAATATGAGAGGCCATGATAAACACAAGGGCGTCCTTTTCAAGCTCGGAAATGAAGTCATCACCAAAAAGCAAAGTTTACAGAGGTCCTCGGGGCTGGAACCCAAACTGATTACGATTTGACCCCCACTTCCGCCACAGATGTCATAGAGATCAGGGATGAAATTGATATGCATCATCGTTCTACTAAAGCCAGTCCAGGAAGTCATCAGGTTTTGAGATGTAGACCTGAAATATTAAATTTGGATGAGAATGAGAATTCTGGGGCGAATACTATCCAAGGAAACGGATCATTGACATCCAGAAAATGGTCAAAATGTGGAATTCTGTCAGTCAGTTACATGCCAAGGGGAGAAGACAAGCCTGTGCAGTACCAGACCATTACTATTAGTGAGCAGAAGTGGGGATCAGGTTGGATGTACTTCGTAAAGTGTATGAAATGCACATTTATCTCACTTGTTTTGCTTCTTTTTTTTAATACTTGTGTTGAGGTCAATCATTCCACTCTATGAAACATTACCCTGGCACCTGAAATGATAGAAAGCTGGGGATAAATATGCAATAAAAAACAGTGAGGAAATAAGAAAGAAAAAAACAATGGTTTCAACTGGAAATAGAAATAAACCTCTTTATTTCTAGCGAACATCTCGTCACTGGCCCTCCAAAAAGAAACCAGTTAAACATACATTATGCAAGAGCAAAATCTGATTATTGCAAGTCGTAATTTAGGCTTCAGATGTTATAGAAGTTATAAATTAGATCTTTATTTAAACAACAAGCCCAAAATCAACTCTGTAGACCCACGGATGGCTCGGCTACAGCTCGGATTTAAATAGGATTTCAGTTGTTGATAAATTCAAATATGGCGCACCCTGATGAGAATACGTCAGTTAGATCGAGGCTAAATGATAGAGTGTACTTAGCGAGGCCGCTGTAGAGCGTTTCCGCATGCCATTGAAAACTTTACTTGATAATCGAGATATGTAGGTGGAGTTAACGCCTGTCAATCAAACGTTCGGCCAAGGCGAAGGCACATTTCACTACCATTTCTAGTCAAATATTACAACGATGATAACTATGTTCAGAATAAAGTAATTTGACTGAAATTTTCAATATATTCTTCTTTCATCATCTACTTTTGAACTGTTATAGCAAGAATGGCCAACTCTCTATAAAAATCTCCCATAATGTATCTTTAACAGTCAGTAAAAAAGTAAACCTTGAGTGTCACATAAGTCTAAGGCAATCTCAAAGGTAGACACCATGTTTTGAGGTTCGGTCTAAATATTAAGGCCAACTGCATGTTTGGTCAAAAGTCACACAGGTGTGAATTTTGGAGTGTACATGTTAACATTTCATTGTACGATGTCAAAACATGTTAGGTCTAAATATTAAGGCCAACTGCAGACTTTGTTCAAGGTCACAACATGTAAATAGGGTTAGGGCACATGATTTTTTGACACAATTGTGGGTTAGGTTTAAGAATTTGGGGGAGAGGTTAAGTCTCCACATAAGCAATGACCTAGGATGATGAAAAATTAGTTCGTGATATTTCCTAATTTTATTAAAAATACATACAATACATTAGATTAATTTACAAAAGTGATTTCACTGTTTTTGGTGTTGGTGGCGCTGATGGTCTTCCTTGGATGGTACTTCTGGTATTTTTGTTTCTGAAGAAGAAAAAGAATCAATTTGAGGCTCTCGGGGGAAAGCCACATTAGTGTGTTTCCTACTACGAATTGGATTTTCTAAAAAAATCGTGTTTGTTCCACATCACCGGGTTAGGGCTAGGGATTCTTATATCTAGTTGATTTTATTTACTAACGGTTAGGGATAGGATTTGATATATGGTTTGTTTTGGGTTAGGATGGAGACTTGTTTTATTTAATCTTATTTACTGTGCGCTGGGATATCGTTCAAATTTTTTTTTTTAAAATATGCAATTATAAGTTTCTGTGTGAATATTTTCGGGTGATTTTCTTGGAGATCAGTATAGTGTTTTCTGATGATTTTGGATGCACTTGCTGCTGTTGCGCTAAATGAAACTACAAATGGGGCTATTGCGCTAGCCGTATGAATATTCAAACCTAGGGGGCTGTTGTTTTCAATTTGTCAATCCAGAATTTTTCTCTTGTTAGCCTAAACGTTTTAATTTCTTCTGTAGTTTCAAAATCGCTCTTAGCCTTTTCTATTGGTGTGACAATGAGATCAGAAATGTCATGATTTGGTTGGTTGAAGTGAATTGAGACCGGTTTGTCTTTTTGAGTGACTATGTCTGACCGGTGACCGTTAATTCTTTCCCGAAGGACTTCTTGGCCCATGCTAGGGCGTGGCCAGAGTACTCCTGTACAACATCTTTGTCACTTCAAGTACTCTAGTTTCTCCGCTAGCATGGTTCGGTAGTGTGTCGACAAGGATGAGGCGACGTCCTTGGCCCATTTCAAGTTCAATGTCTCAATGGTAGTGGCTATGGTGGGCGTCTTCATGGCCGGCTTCACGAACTTGTTCAGGTCTTGGATCTTCCAAGTGAAACTTCTGGTGGGTTTTCCATTCTTCTGGCTCTCCATAATGGTCAATTGGTGGAGGCATTGCAGGCCCTGCAAAAAGGTTTTCACGATACCTGCATTCTCTGGAGGTGGTTGGCGCTGGTTTGGTTGTCGTTTTGGTTGGCGCTGGTTTGGTTGTTGAGTTGGTTGGCGCTGGTAACGGAATCCAAGTGGTGGTTGGTGAAATCCAGGTGGTGGTGGTGGTTGGTGAAAGCCTGGTGGTGGTCGGAATCTGTTCCGGAACTGTGGCCATTCCATTGGTAGATGAGTGGGCGTCGGAAGGAGAGGACGTCTGGTGCGGGACCTATCCATGTTCCAACAGTGTTGGTGGGGGTAAGGGGGGAGGGGACTGATTGTGTGAACGGTGTGCAAATGGGACAAGATAAGAAAGCTGTTAAGACGAGATACAGTAGAGGTCGGAAAAGGGGGGGGGGGAACAGAGATGTGTGAGCAAATGAATTGAATAACTATTAAACAACTTTCGAATCAAGCTTGTGCTTGAGCGTGTACTGATTTCACAATGTTACTGATAACGTGACGTAATGCAACTAACAATATAAAACAATATGGGGAACTGTGGTGTGTGTTGTATGAAACAGATTGCGAGACAAAATGTATGTGAGCAAGGAGACGAAGTTAGATGTTCGAGATATGTGGGTAGAACGCTTTCTACCACAGATGGAGCAACATGTGGCAACCACTTGCCCAAAAGCACGTATGAGGTTCTTCATGAAAAACTTGAGATACACATAAGGGGAAATAATTACTAGTCTTAATCCTATATATACCTCACATGTTTCTGCAGTTTAAACAAATCTGTTGTTATCTAATAAACAAACATATATGCAATGCCCTGGCCAAAGATTATGAAAATCTATGCATTTTCAAATGAGCTGTGCGGCATTCTGCAAACACTATAATACATCAGAAAACTGCGGAATTTCAGACAGAAATTTAAAAGCACATGAATTTTGAATTAAACAGAACATTTTTATTTTTGAACATAAATGCATTCTGTAAAAAGATGAGATAAATTCAATATAAATCCAACACGAAAATACTTTAAAACAGTAATCATGATGCAATATTAGACTTTTTCACACTTTCATCGAAAACCACACAGTTTTTCTCTGTTAGCGTAGTTTCATTTCAAGTGCCAAACTGTGGTCAAATCTAAGATGTTGAAACATGCAGTGCCTATCAATTTTAAAATATCTCCTATATAGTTGTATTTCCAAAGGATAAGTAAGTTGAAATAATCTGATTATGTAACACTACAACTACAACAGCTTTTTTATCCCCACCCCCAGTTTGGAATCTGATAATTTAAAAGCACATGATTTTTTAATTCCACAGAACATTTTTATTTTTGAACATAAATGCATTCTTCAAAAAGATGAGATGAATTCAATATAAATCAAACACAAAAATACTTTAAAACGGTAATCATGATGCAATATTAGACTTTTAACACTTTCATCGAAAACCACACAGTTTTTCTCTGTTAACATAGTTTCAAGTGCCAATTGTGGTCAAATCTAAAATGTTGAAACATGCAGTGCCTATGAATTTCAAAATATCTCCTATATACATGTAGCTGTATTTCCACAGAATAATTAAGTTGAAATAATCTGATTGTGTAACACTACAACAGTTTTTTCATCCCCACCCCCCAGTATGGAATCTGATACATTGCTGACCAATCATAGGTCTGTCTCCCTGTTCACTCTGGCCTGTCAAATGATTTACAGTGCCAATGTTGCTTACAACTTTCCTGACCAAGAGATATGCACAACCGTCAACACACAAGTCATTTATGTTATCTTCCAATATGAGAGGCCATGATAAACACAAGGGCGTCCTTTTCAAGCTCGGAAATGAAGTCATCACCAAAAAGCAAAGTTTACAGAGGTCCTCGGGGCTGGAACCCAAACTGATTACGATTTGACTCCCACTTCCACCACAGATGTCATAGAGATCAGGGATGAAATTGATATGCATCATCGTTCTACTAAAGCCAGTCCAGGAAGTCATCAGGTTTTGAGATGTAGACCTGAAATATTAAATTTGGATGAGAATGAGAATTCTGGGGCGAATACTATCCAAGGAAACGGATCATTGACATCCAGAAAATGGTCAAAATGTGGAATTCTGTCAGTCAGTTACATGCCAAGGGGAGAAGACAAGCCTGTGCAGTACCAGACCATTACTATTAGTGAGCAGAAGTGGGGATCAGGTTGGATGTACTTCGTAAAGTGTATGAAATGCACATTTATCTCACTTGTTTTGCTTCTTTTTTTTTAATACTTGTGTTGAGGTCTATCATTCCACTCTATGAAACATTACCCTGGCACCCGAAATGATAGAAAGCTGGGGATAAATATGCAATAAAAAACAGTGAGGAAATAAGAAAGAAAAAAAACAATGGTTTCAACTGGAAATAGAAATAAACCTCTTTATTTCTAGCGAACATCTCGTCACTGGCCCTCCAAAAAGAAACCAGTTAAACATACATTATGCAAGAGCAAAATCTGATTATTGCAAGTCGTAATTTAGGCTTCAGATGTTATAGAAATTATAAATTAGATCTTTATTTAAACAACAAGCCCAAAATCAACTCTGTAGACCCACGGATGGCTCGGCTACAGCTCGGATTTAAATAGGATTTCAGTTATTGATAAATTCAAATATGGCGCACCCTGATGAGAATACGTCAGTTAGATCGAGGCTAAATGATAGAGTGTACTTAGCGAGGCCGCTGTAGAGCGTTTCCGCATGCCATTGAAAACTTTACTTGATAATCGAGATATGTAGGTGGAGTTAACGCCTGTCAATCAAACGTTCGGCCAAGGTGAAGGCACATTTCACTACCATTTCAAGTCAAATATTACAACGATGATAACTATGTTCAGAATAAAGTAATTTGACTGAAATTTTCAATATATTCTTCTTTCATCATCTACTTTTGAACTGTTATAGCAAGAATGGCCAACTCTCTATAAAAATCTCCCATAATGTATCTTTAACAGTCAGTAAAAAAGTAAACCTTGAGTGTCACATAAGTCTAAGGCAATCTCAAAGGTAGACACCATGTTTTGAGGTTCGGTCTAAATATTAAGGCCAACTGCATGTTTGGTCAAAAGTCACACAGGTGTGAATTTTGGAGTGTACATGTTAACATTTCATTGTACGATGTCAAAACATGTTAGGTCTAAATATTAAGGCCAACTGCAGACTTTGTTCAAGGTCACAACATGTAAATAGGGTTAGGGCACATGATTTTTTGACACAATTGTGGGTTAGGTTTAAGAATTTGGGGGAGAGGTTAAGTCTCCACATAAGCAATGACCTAGGATGATGAAAAATTAGTTCGTGATATTTCCTAATTTTATTAAAAATACATACAATACATTAGATTAATTTACAAAAGTGATTTCACTGTTTTTGGTGTTGGTGGCGCTGATGGTCTTCCTTGGATGGTACTTCTGGTATTTTTGTTTCTGAAGAAGAAAAAGAATCAATTTGAGGCTCTCGGGGGGAAAGCCACATTAGTGTGTTTCCTACTACGAATTGGATTTTCTAAAAAAATCGTGTTTGTTCCACATCACCGGGTTAGGGCTAGGGATTCTTATATCTAGTTGATTTTATTTACTAACGGTTAGGGATAGGATTTGATATATGGTTTGTTTTGGGTTAGGATGGAGACTTGTTTTATTTAATCTAATTTACTGTGCGCTGGGATATCGTTCAGATTTTTTTTTTTAAAATATGCAATTATAAGTTTCTGTGTGAATATTTTCGGGTGATTTTCTTGGAGATCAGTATAGTGTTTTCTGATGATTTTGGATGCACTTGCTGCTGTTGCGCTAAATGAAACTACAAATGGGGCTATTGCGCTAGCCGTATGAATATTCAAACCTAGGGGGCTGTTGTTTTCAATTTGTCAATCCAGAATTTTTCTCTTGTTAGCCTAAACGTTTTAATTTCTTCTGTAGTTTCAAAATCGCTCTTAGCCTTTTCTATTGGTGTGACAATGAGATCAGAAATGTCATGATTTGGTTGGTTGAAGTGAACTGAGACCGGTTTGTCTTTTTGAGTGACTATGTCTGACCGGTGACCGTTAATTCTTTCCCGAAGGACTTCTTGGCCCATGCTAGGGCGTGGCCAGAGTACTCCTGTACAACATCTTTGTCACTTCAAGTACTCTAGTTTCTCCGCTAGCATGGTTCGGTAGTGTGTCGACAAGGATGAGGCGACGTCCTTGGCCCATTTCAAGTTCAATGTCTCAATGGTAGTGGCTATGGTGGGCGTCTTCATGGCCGGCTTCACGAACTTGTTCAGGTCTTGGATCTTCCAAGTGAAACTTCTGGTGGGTTTTCCATTCTTCTGGCTCTCCATAATGGTCAATTGGTGGAGGCATTGCAGGCCCTGCAAAAAGGTTTTCACGATACCTGCATTCTCTGGAGGTGGTTGGCGCTGGTTTGGTTGTCGTTTTGGTTGGCGCTGGTTTGGTTGTTGAGTTGGTTGGCGCTGGTAACGGAATCCAAGTGGTGGTTGGTGAAATCCAGGTGGTGGTGGTGGTTGGTGAAAGCCTGGTGGTGGTCGGAATCTGTTCCGGAACTGTGGCCATTCCATTGGTAGATGAGTGGGCGTCGGAAGGAGAGGACGTCTGGTGCGGGACCTATCCATGTTCCAACAGTGTTGGTGGGGGTAAGGGGGGAGGGGACTGATTGTGTGAACGGTGTGCAAATGGGACAAGATAAGAAAGCTGTTAAGACGAGATACAGTAGAGGTCGGAAAAGGGGGGGGGGGAACAGAGATGTGTGAGCAAATGAATTGAATAACTATTAAACAACTTTCGAATCAATCTTGTGCTTGAGCGTGTACTGATTTCACAATGTTACTGATAACGTGACGTAATGCAACTAACAATATAAAACAATATGGGGAACTGTGGTGTGTGTTGTATGAAACAGATTGCGAGACAAAATGTATGTGAGCAAGGAGACGAAGTTAGATGTTCGAGATATGTGGGTAGAACGCTTTCTACCACAGATGGAGCAACATGTGGCAACCACTTGCCCAAAAGCACGTATGAGGTTCTTCATGAAAAACTTGAGATACACATAAGGGGAAATAATTACTAGTCTTAATCCTATATATACCTCACATGTTTCTGCAGTTTAAACAAATCTGTTGTTATCTAATAAACAAACATATATGCAATGCCCTGGCCAAAGATTATGAAAATCTATGCATTTTCAAATGAGCTGTGCGGCATTCTGCAAACACTATAATACATCAGAAAACTGCGGAATTTCAGACAGAAATTTAAAAGCACATGAATTTTGAATTAAACAGAACATTTTTATTTTTGAACATAAATGCATTCTGTAAAAAGATGAGATAAATTCAATATAAATCCAACACGAAAATACTTTAAAACAGTAATCATGATGCAATATTAGACTTTTTCACACTTTCATCGAAAACCACACAGTTTTTCTCTGTTAGCGTAGTTTCATTTCAAGTGCCAAACTGTGGTCAAATCTAAGATGTTGAAACATGCAGTGCCTATCAATTTTAAAATATCTCCTATATAGTTGTATTTCCAAAGGATAAGTAAGTTGAAATAATCTGATTATGTAACACTACAACTACAACAGCTTTTTTATCCCCACCCCCAGTTTGGAATCTGATAATTTAAAAGCACATGATTTTTTAATTCCACAGAACATTTTTATTTTTGAACATAAATGCATTCTTCAAAAAGATGAGATGAATTCAATATAAATCAAACACAAAAATACTTTAAAACGGTAATCATGATGCAATATTAGACTTTTAACACTTTCATCGAAAACCACACAGTTTTTCTCTGTTAACATAGTTTCAAGTGCCAATTGTGGTCAAATCTAAAATGTTGAAACATGCAGTGCCTATGAATTTCAAAATATCTCCTATATACATGTAGCTGTATTTCCACAGGATAATTAAGTTGAAATAATCTGATTGTGTAACACTACAACAGTTTTTTCATCCCCACCCCCCAGTATGGAATCTGATACATTGCTGACCAATCATAGGTCTGTCTCCCTGTTCACTCTGGCCTGTCAAATGATTTACAGTGCCAATGTTGCTTACAACTTTCCTGACCAAGAGATATGCACAACCGTCAACACACAAGTCATTTATGTTATCTTCCAATATGAGAGGCCATGATAAACACAAGGGCGTCCTTTTCAAGCTCGGAAATGAAGTCATCACCAAAAAGCAAAGTTTACAGAGGTCCTCGGGGCTGGAACCCAAACTGATTACGATTTGACTCCCACTTCCACCACAGATGTCATAGAGATCAGGGATGAAATTGATATGCATCATCGTTCTACTAAAGCCAGTCCAGGAAGTCATCAGGTTTTGAGATGTAGACCTGAAATATTAAATTTGGATGAGAATGAGAATTCTGGGGCGAATACTATCCAAGGAAACGGATCATTGACATCCAGAAAATGGTCAAAATGTGGAATTCTGTCAGTCAGTTACATGCCAAGGGGAGAAGACAAGCCTGTGCAGTACCAGACCATTACTATTAGTGAGCAGAAGTGGGGATCAGGTTGGATGTACTTCGTAAAGTGTATGAAATGCACATTTATCTCACTTGTTTTGCTTCTTTTTTTTTAATACTTGTGTTGAGGTCTATCATTCCACTCTATGAAACATTACCCTGGCACCTGAAATGATAGAAAGCTGGGGATAAATATGCAATAAAAAACAGTGAGGAAATAAGAAAGAAAAAAACAATGGTTTCAACTGGAAATAGAAATAAACCTCTTTATTTCTAGCGAACATCTCGTCACTGGCCCTCCAAAAAGAAACCAGTTAAACATACATTATGCAAGAGCAAAATCTGATTATTGCAAGTCGTAATTTAGGCTTCAGATGTTATAGAAATTATAAATTAGATCTTTATTTAAACAACAAGCCCAAAATCAACTCTGTAGACCCACGGATGGCTCGGCTACAGCTCGGATTTAAATAGGATTTCAGTTATTGATAAATTCAAATATGGCGCACCCTGATGAGAATACGTCAGTTAGATCGAGGCTAAATGATAGAGTGTACTTAGCGAGGCCGCTGTAGAGCGTTTCCGCATGCCATTGAAAACTTTACTTGATAATCGAGATATGTAGGTGGAGTTAACGCCTGTCAATCAAACGTTCGGCCAAGGTGAAGGCACATTTCACTACTATTTCTAGTCAAATATTACAACGATGATAACTATGTTCAGAATAAAGTAATTTGACTGAAATTTTCAATATATTCTTCTTTCATCATCTACTTTTGAACTGTTATAGCAAGAATGGCCAACTCTCTATAAAAATCTCCCATAATGTATCTTTAACAGTCAGTAAAAAAGTAAACCTTGAGTGTCACATAAGTCTAAGGCAATCTCAAAGGTAGACACCATGTTTTGAGGTTCGGTCTAAATATTAAGGCCAACTGCATGTTTGGTCAAAAGTCACACAGGTGTGAATTTTGGAGTGTACATGTTAACATTTCATTGTACGATGTCAAAACATGTTAGGTCTAAATATTAAGGCCAACTGCAGACTTTGTTCAAGGTCACAACATGTAAATAGGGTTAGGGCACATGATTTTTTGACACAATTGTGGGTTAGGTTTAAGAATTTGGGGGAGAGGTTAAGTCTCCACATAAGCAATGACCTAGGATGATGAAAAATTAGTTCGTGATATTTCCTAATTTTATTAAAAATACATACAATACATTAGATTAATTTACAAAAGTGATTTCACTGTTTTTGGTGTTGGTGGCGCTGATGGTCTTCCTTGGATGGTACTTCTGGTATTTTTGTTTCTGAAGAAGAAAAAGAATCAATTTGAGGCTCTCGGGGGAAAGCCACATTAGTGTATTTCCTACTACGAATTGGATTTTCTAAAAAAATCGTGTTTGTTCCACATCACCGGGTTAGGGCTAGGGATTCTTATATCTAGTTGATTTTATTTACTAACGGTTAGGGATAGGATTTGATATATGGTTTGTTTTGGGTTAGGATGGAGACTTGTTTTATTTAATCTAATTTACTGTGCGCTGGGATATCGTTCAGATTTTTTTTTTTTTAAAATATGCAATTATAAGTTTCTGTGTGAATATTTTCGGGTGATTTTCTTGGAGATCAGTATAGTGTTTTCTGATGATTTTGGATGCACTTGCTGCTGTTGCGCTAAATGAAACTACAAAAGGGGCTATTGCGCTAGCCGTATGAATATTCAAACCTAGGGGGCTGTTGTTTTCAATTTGTCAATCCAGAATTTTTCTCTTGTTAGCCTAAACGTTTTAATTTCTTCTGTAGTTTCAAAATCGCTCTTAGCCTTTTCTATTGGTGTGACAATGAGATCAGAAATGTCATGATTTGGTTGGTTGAAGTGAATTGAGACCGGTTTGTCTTTTTGAGTGACTATGTCTGACCGGTGACCGTTAATTCTTTCCCGAAGGACTTCTTGGCCCATGCTAGGGCGTGGCCAGAGTACTCCTGTACAACATCTTTGTCACTTCAAGTACTCTAGTTTCTCCGCTAGCATGGTTCGGTAGTGTGTCGACAAGGATGAGGCGACGCCCTTGGCCCATTTCAAGTTCAATGTCTCAATGGTAGTGGCTATGGTGGGCGTCTTCATGGCCGGCTTCACGAACTTGTTCAGGTCTTGGATCTTCCAAGTGAAACTTCTGGTGGGTTTTCCATTCTTCTGGCTCTCCATAATGGTCAATTGGTGGAGGCATTGCAGGCCCTGCAAAAAGGTTTTCACGATACCTGCATTCTCTGGAGGTGGTTGGCGCTGGTTTGGTTGTCGTTTTGGTTGGCGCTGGTTTGGTTGTTGAGTTGGTTGGCGCTGGTAACGGAATCCAAGTGGTGGTTGGTGAAATCCAGGTGGTGGTGGTGGTTGGTGAAAGCCTGGTGGTGGTCGGAATCTGTTCCGGAACTGTGGCCATTCCATTGGTAGATGAGTGGGCGTCGGAAGGAGAGGACGTCTGGTGCGGGACCTATCCATGTTCCAACAGTGTTGGTGGGGGTAAGGGGGGAGGGGACTGATTGTGTGAACGGTGTGCAAATGGGACAAGATAAGAAAGCTGTTAAGACGAGATACAGTAGAGGTCGGAAAAGGGGGGGGGGGATAGAGATGTGTGAGCAAATGAATTGAATAACTATTAAACAACTTTCGAATCAAGCTTGTGCTTGAGCGTGTACTGATTTCACAATGTTACTGATAACGTGACGTAATGCAACTAACAATATAAAACAATATGGGGAACTGTGGTGTGTGTTGTATGAAACAGATTGCGAGACAAAATGTATGTGAGCAAGGAGACGAAGTTAGATGTTCGAGATATGTGAATAACTGATTTTACAATATGACTGATAACGTGACGAAATGTAACTAAAAAAATATAAAACAAGTATGAAACAAAGGTAGATCGTTTGAATTTTGCGGTTTATTGATTATACAGTATAGTATATTGTTTTAATTCCAATCGTTCAATTAAAATCTTGTAACAAATATAAAAATAAAATTACATAAGAATATACAAAGAAAAAAAAGAATTACATATAATATAGACGGGTCGTTCCTCGATTATATCGCGATGTACATTTCGGAGTGGTATCCTTTGTAAGGGTTACGGTCAGCCCTATTTACATCTCGTGACTTTAGACTAAATCTGCAGTTTGAGTTGGCCTTAATATTTAGACCTAACCATGTTTTGACATCATTGTGAACGAAATGTTAACATTTACACCCCAAAATTCACACTCAGCCAACGGATACCCCCAATCATGGCTATTTTGATACCAAATATTTAAAACATTTACTGCTGGGCAATAAAAAAGCAGTATTCTTACCATTTCTGACACTTTCCATTCAAAACTTCAGAAAATAAGACGCTGAGAAAATATCAACATCCCAAGTCTGTCGTCATATCAGGACTCAGACTAGCAATTATTTGCCCATTAACTTCAATGTTAAATGGCTGTAACATCACAGGCTGTAGCTTTTTGCTCAACATTCCGTTGGTTCCATTGGGGATCACATTTGGCAATATCCTCATCATACATTTGTAGGGGTTGACCGTTTAGATTTTTTGCTACGGGAATTTGATGTTGACTGGGGTGAAATGATTGCTCTGCAGAAAGACACTTTACACCATCCCTCCGCTGTAATATCATCAGTATTACCCAAAACTGCTATGGAATTGCAAATTTGATCCCTTTTGTCCAATTCTAGACCAAAAAGTCAACCAAAAAATGCAGGGCGAGGTGAGAAAAAAATTAAGGAAAAAATTATTTATAACTCGCACTACAATAACTCGAAATAATTAATAGTCTAAGTCCATCTGGGCACTTGTGAGTAAAAAATAGGTTACGTGCCCTTGTTTTGAAATTAGTCTCGCTTAACAAGTATACCGATCATTCTACGTCTGATTGACAGGCCGGGATAATCACGACTACTTTTTTTTACGAAACATAACAGAAAGCTGGAACAAGAAATTGAATTTAGAAACACGCCCGTTAGGCAACTCAACAATTGTTTTAAGAATCTTGTAAAAGTAAAATGAAACTACTGCTAGTATCATGTTCTTGCCTAACGCAAGTGTTTCAGAGATATTATTTGTACTAAACCAAAAGATGCTGCTCCTAACGTTACAGTTAATGATAAAGCAATTTAAAAAATAAAAAGAACATAATTTCTAAGGCTGCTGTAATAACCAAAAAGCTAAATATTACTGCTATTCAGAATCGTCAACAATAGATTTTTTTACGGCTGTAATAGCTGATAGATGGGTAGAGAATTCCACTAGCGCCGAGTATTATCATACTGCGTGGTAAGCCAGAAATCACTTCCGAGACAAGCCACTGAAGCGTGCACATTCGCCGTGTCGAGTCCAGCTTTCTGTAGGGAAAATTTTCATTACACGGGTCACCCTAAATTCATCCTCGGTTACCCAGTGTACTCATTCCGTTCTTCTCCACTATACCCTGGGTTTATCTATGGGGGAGACACGTTTTCAAGTTATCAGCCCTTGATGATTGTGCTATTTTTATCGACCAATCCCATAAATTGTTATTTGAAAAGGAAGTTGGCAAAGGTAAGTAACTCTCATCGGACAATGTTAGGAGTTTGCCTATTCTTAATGCGTAATTATTAACAACCAATTATATATTATGTTAATTAAAACCAGACGTTCATATAATCAAATTGCCAAGTTCAATAATAATAAACATAACAGAATGACATATTTCAGACAAAGAACGAATAGTAATAATAATAACAAAAGTCAAACATATAGATGTTATACATATTTGAAATTAACAACACATACTACAGATTTTGATAATACAATTATAAATATATACATTATTTACATAAATCATTCTGTAAATGGACATGCATATGGTTATCTACCCTTATAAAAATGAAGGCGAAACGATTGGTTTGTAAACTGTTTTCTGATTGGTCCGTAGACTGTAGCTACATTCTAGGCCAGGGCAGATAATTTGAACCCTATGGATTAACGCAGGGTATAGTGGAGTAGAACGGAATGAGTAAATTGGGTAACCGAGGAAGCCCTAAGTTGTACTTTTTACATAATATAATGGAAAAGACATTTTAGCAGAGCATTTAATATTGACAACCATACCCTTCCATAACAGTCTAGATGTTAACACTAATATTTTTAATCAAATTCATAAGTTTATTGTTATGTCAAAAATACTTTAATGTCGACCAAATAATATTTTACAATTTATTAAATGTAAAATTTTGACTTTTTTCCCATGTTGGTTATTAAAAAATGTCTATTATGCTTGTTTTATATGTATAACTATGGCCTATCTCCTATTATATATATTGTACATTTTTATCCACTCTATTATATTTATATAATATGTTTGTGTTTGCCATTTTAACTATATACACCCATTTGCATTAATATTGTATGTATAAATTATTTAGGGAATGGGGTTTTACATAGGCCAAGCCTGTTCCCAATCTCATTCAGACAACCAGAATAAAATATTGTTTGTATATAAAAAAAACCAAAACACGAATTAAATGTTAGCGTGTTGTGTGGGAATCATAGAATAGATCGTATAGGCCTATAGACTAAGTACAGTTCTTTCGTGGGGATTTTAAACTTTCAAACTCATCAACTTCCCTACGTATCCCGTAGACTCGATTTTCTATGTCATTTTTTTTGGCAAACAAAATACCCAAATCAAAAAAATAAAACAACTGTGAATTCTGTTGGATTATGAATTCTGTCGGAATATAGACTAATACTCGTTCATATAAAAGATTTCATGTGGTATCCCAATTACTAAATGTCATTCAAATAGTAAGTGCAGGAATACCGCACTACACGCAAAACAAAACCGACAAGACAAACCTGCGGACCCAACAAGACAAACTAGTTCTAGGTCTATGTACATGACATGGCCTAGCCTAATTTATGTAAGAAATAAACAACAAATATCAAATCAATTGAATGGATCCGGAGACCAGTCGTAAGCGTACACTGTGCTGTACGTAATAATGCAGGCTTCACTAAAAATGAAAAAAACCCAACAAATTAATGCGCCTAATCTTGACGGTAGCCTAATCGTCTTTGAATGGCGATAGTCTACCACTAGTACCAGTTGCGGTCATAAGTTTGAACGCCAAACAATTTTAACAAAGGGCGGTAATCCGGATAGAATCTCAGAAAACGCTAAACTGGAGCAAATCCCAACAACGAGAACATTCTGCAGTATGTCAATAACCATGTTTAAAAGCTCCACTGAGAAATGCGCCCACATTTGAGGAAGGAACGTTTTGCATATGGGCCAACTTACCTTTCACCGACTACGCTAACGTCACGTGATAATGGCGACGGCAACTAGTGACGTCATTGAGTTTCGTGATCCACAGATTGCTATGCCGATGAGAGGTTTGACATTTGATTGACATTTGGGACTGGCGATACTTGTTTGATTATTTAAGGAACCGATAAGCACCAAGGAAGTCGGTGCCCCTAGGCCTATATGACAACTGATTGACGTGCTTCCTATCAGGGAGTCACGGTGGCTAAGCGAGTAAGGCGCTGGTTGTGCGTTGTGGTTCACGTTAGGCGTACTGAGTACTAGGCCTAGTAGTACTGTAGTAGTACTACTCTAGCCACTACCCAGGGACCCAGGTTAAGGTAGGAGGGCCGAGAAGTTTCCCGGGATTTTTCCAGCGAGCTTTCCACCTATAGTATCACCACCCTAGCTAGACAAACTAGCCTATTTTAAGGACCGCAATATATTGGAAATATTCTGTAGGCCTAGATAGATAATATGATTAATAATAATGTTAACGTCTGTGTACTAACACTCTAACAGTACACTGTTGTCTACCTGCTGGTCCTGTAGCTGCAATATTGAATTGGCAGGTTATTCGAGTCTTTGCGCAAGTATATCTCCAAATTCTGAACACATATTTTATAGGAATACAGTTTGAATTGAAATAGGCCTAAGTAATTCTATCACAAAGGTTACTAAAATAGTTAGCGAACTGTTTTGTCTAATGACGTAACAGGACGCCATGAAATTACCAACCTAGTCCTAGGTCAGGCTAGGTGAAATATCGCCAGATACCACGTTGCATTAGCCCCGCTCATCGCTTTCCTTACAAGAATTTGACTCCATATATGGGAAATGATGTTTAGGCGGTCATTTTAAGTAAAAAAGCCAAAGAAATATTGGTGTTCGTTTAATTGGAAATAAAGCTGGTAACCTTTTGTTCAATTTTTGTAATCAAAAAATGAGTACAACTTGCTCAAGAAAGTCCTTAGAGTAGAGCCACTCACTACATGGCGGGTCCAGGAATTTTTTTAGGAGAGGGTTTGCCGGGTTCTTGAGGCAATGTATATTTTGTTTTTTGTTTTTTTGGAGTAGGGTGGGGAAGTGGTCCAGGTCGGTTCTCTCCCCCCAGCCTTGAAATTTTTGGAGTAATACATGGTCTCTATTGTCATTTTGGTGTATATCTGGGGTAACGAGAAGTCACCGAAACTGGGATTTTACATACTAAATACATATACCTTCTACGCTACGTTTTAATTTTACTGATGTGTAATAAAATCAGATCTGCAAAATTTTGACAGGAAACTTTAAGTAAGCAAATTAGAAAAACAAAAACCGACCGTGACTGTCTCAAAGATCAATATCAAGAGAATTCTTCACATAAACTAATCGTTTATTTATTTGTCAAGGGGGGTGGGGGTGGATGGCTGAATGGTTAGCGTGCGCGCGCTGTATCATAAATTCTGTCATTGAGTCGACTGGCGGGGTTTCGAATCCCCGGTTGTACGTGACAAGGAGTAGGGGCGCCTGTCCAACCTCGTGGGTTTTCTCCGGGTCCTCCGGTTTCCTCCCACTGCTAAAGACCCCTATGCGCAAGCGAATTATTGAAATAAAATTAAACCATATGTTAGTCCCGAAATGACCTAGTTTGTGTCGAGTGGACGTTAAACCCCATTTTTTTCTCTCTCTCTTATTTGTCAAGTACGCCGGGGCACAGAGAACTTGACAAGAGTCTAAAATAGTGTTTTGCACAATTATGTTATGACTCCAAATATAATGGGGAGAATAAGCGTTGTGGATGTTTTTTGATGAGCCGTTCTATAATTTCATCGATATCAGTAGCTCGAAAGTATAATTAACCTTCATTAGGACTAAGCTTGTCAGACGACCATCCGTCATAGTAGAACCATCTGATGATAAAGCACCCCCTGCCCCCCCCCCCTCCTCCATGGATCCGCCTCTGGCTGAAGACAAGACGGGGGCCATCAGAAGTGGAACCATTTCTTCTGATCTTCTGATCGTGATGGAATACCAGGAAATTTTTCTCACCTTCCTTAGGGCAAAGCTTGTCAGACGACCATCCGTCATAGTAGAACCATCTGATGATAATGGATAAAGCACCCCACCCAACCCCCGTGGATCCGCCTCTGCACTAGCCTACTGGGCTGAAGGCAAGACGGAAGCCATCAGAAGAGGGACCATTTCTCCTGATCTCACTATCTCGTGATGGAATACTAGGAGGTTCTTCTCACCATTTCGTTTGTAAAATTTGTGAAAACTCGCGGGACCGTCGGGAGAAAATTTTGAAAATTTAACTGTGCCAAACGCGTTTTCCGGCTATTTCAGCCTATGAATACAGCAACTTCAATGTGGTCCGATATAGTCTACCTTGTGGCTGATCTGAATCTTCAACAACCAATCAATCGTCTCGGAGTATGGGGGCCTCGCCTTCCCGAAGAAAATTTTGGAAATTTAAACGCCACAAATGCGTTTTCTGCTTTATTCTAGACCGTGAGTTAAACAACTCCAAAGTTGTCCAATGGTTTTGCCGACCAACCATCCAATCTAAAATAATAATCAATGCCCAAAAAATGTCGCACAAAGTAGAGTGGCTCCAGATAAAATGTTTTAATCCATAGTCAATTCAGTACAAATTCGTGGTATTTAATTAAAAGAAGAGTAAAATTAGTGTTTTATTAGATTTCGGGCTCTTTATTTTGGCAACTAGATGAAATAATAATTTTATTTTCACTTTACACGTCTGCCCGAAAAGTCAGATTATATTCTAGGTTTTTAAAAATATTATTTTGACGTTTGTGAATCAGCCATTTTTATTTACTTTTGCATTGTCTCCTGGAATATGTTTCTTTGTTGATTACAGAGGGCGCTCAAAACCATCATGGCCATAGAGTACACTGCGTCGTATTCCGATTTTAAAATGCTTATTGTATTTTAAAGATAAGATATTAGTTAGGGTTTTAGCTCTTTTAATCAAGCTAAGCTTACACTTTAGGAATCAGTTTTATTGTCTTCAATTTAAAATATCGTGTTTAACACTGATTTGAATTTCATTTGCCGTTTGAAAACATCCGGTATTTTTTGTTTTTAAATAGCGGACAGACTGATACATTTATGAGACACAATGCCACGTCCGTGCATGGGTCGCCTACTTCCGGTTAATCTGTGAGACAAGGCACAGATTTCTCCAGTGTCGAAATTTTGATCATTGAGTAGCACACATTTTGCCATTTTGGTAATTGTTTTAATTGCCACCTGCCTTAAAGTTTCGATTACATTAATTCTCTTGGTATATCTAGGGTATAATTTATCAATCTTTCTTTTTTAAAAACAGATCTGTCTGATGCTGTGTCCTGTGATGAAATACATGGTATAATGTGAAGATGTTGGAGAGTGGTGACCTATGGTTTACAGGTCGAATTAGGAATAATTTTGTAATTTACGTCGGAGCTTTGTTTAGTATAGGTTATATTACAGCATTAGTATTGGCTTACATTTTAAAGCGAAAATCTGTAAGTTGCACATAAAAGGACAATATTGGTGTAAGTCATTATCACACATGTGATAGAACTGGTTAAACACGTTCTAAATATAATGTTAATACAGAGATCATTGCTACGATAGATGCGTTATGAAGCTTTCAAGAATGTGAAGTTGACGAACGTAAAAGGAAAACACGAGTTATCCTTCTATATAACTAACTGAAGTGACGAGTGCTAACAGATTCACGGGCGAATTTCTGCTCACTAAAAATTCCTTCGAAGACCAAAAGTTGTTAGATATGAGACTGTGGGAGGATATCTGACAATTCCAAAAAATAATTGACTGTCACTAGATAAGAGAAAACGAGAAAAATAGAAAAAGTCCGTGCATTACCATGTTTTTATTAAGTATAGAATGAATAAAAACAAGGGAATGTACGGGCTATTTCTATTTTTCTCGTTTTCTCTTATCTAATGACATCCAATTACTTTTTTATACGTCCACATTCATAATGTGAACGTATTATGCCGTCGCCCCTGTCTCTGTGTGTGTGTGTGTGTGTGTGTGTGTGTATGTATGTATGTGTGTGTGTGTGTCTGTGGTTCGCCTACAGGGCGCAATTCTTCATGGATTTTCTTCAAACTTGGTATACTTATTCCTTATACCCCAAGGAAGATCCCTATTGTTTTTGGTGCATGCCCGACCCCCCGGGGCAGAGCCACGCCCATTTCTAGTATTTGTTTGTTTGTCGTCTACAGGCCACATTTCTTAACTAATAATCTTGAAACTTTGCATACACATTCTTTGTACCCTAAGGAACATCCCTATCGTTTGGGGTGCATGCCCAACCCCCAGGGGCAGAGCCACGCCCATTTTCTTTTCGTGTGTCTTTGTGTCGCCTACAGGGCGCAATTCTTACTGGATTTTCTTCAAACTTGGTATACTTATTCCTTATACCCCAAGGAAGATCCCTATTGTTTTTGGTGCATGCCCGACCCCCAGGGGCAGAGCCACGCCCATTTCTAGTATTTGTTTGTTTGTCGTCTACAGGCCACATTTCTTAACTTATAATCTTGCATACACATTCTTTGTACCCTAAGGAACATCCCTATCGTTTGGGGTACATGCCCAACCCCCAGGGGCAGAGCCACGCCCATTTCCCATTTTCTTTTCGTGTGTCTTTGTGTCGCCTACAGGGCGCAATTCTTACTGGATTTTCTTCAAACTTGGTATACTTATTCCTTATACCCCAAGGAAGATCCCTATTGTTTTTGGTGCATGCCCGACCCCCAGGGGCAGAGCCACGCCCATTCCTTATATTTATTTATTTGTTTGTCATCTACAGACCGCATTTCTTAACGTATCAACTTTACATATTTATTCCTTATACCCTAAGGATGATCCCTATTGTTTTTAGTGCATGCTCGCCTCCCCGGGGCAGAGCCACGCCCATTTTTGTATTTGTTTGTTTGTCGTCTACAGGCCGCATTTCTTAACGTATCATCTTGAAACTTTGCATACTTATTCTTTGTACCCTCAGGAACATCCCTATCGTTTTGGGTGCATGCCCACCCCCCAGGGGCAAAGCCACGCCCATTTTCTTTTTCTATGTGTGTGTGTCGCCTACAGACCACAATTCTTAATCAATTGTCTTGAAATTTTTTCATATGAATTGCTTATACCCTAACGATGACCCCTATTGTTTTTTTACCCCCAGGGGCAGAGCCACGCCCATTTTCTTTTCTTTTTATGTCTGTGTGTCACCTACAGGCCACAATTCTTAATCAATCGTCTTGAAAATTTTTCATATGAATTGCTTATACCCTAAGTATGATCCCTATTGTTTTTGGTGCATGCCCGACCACCAGGGGTAGAGCCACGCCCATCCCTTATATTTATTTATTTGTTTGTCATCTACAGATCGCATTTCTTATCGTATCACCTTGAAACTTAGCATACATATTCCTTCTATCCTAAGGAACATCCCTATTAGTTGTGGTGAATACCCAACCCCCAGGGGCAGAGCTACGCCCATTTTCTTTTTTTATGTCTGTGTGTCACTTGCAGACCGCATTTCTTAATCGATCATCTTGAAATTTTTTTTAGACTTATTCCTTATAGCCTAAGGCTACGTTTTTACACTTATTCCTTAATCCTAAGGCTGGCCTCTATTATTATTTTTGGTGCATGCTCAACCCCTTGGGACAGAGTCACGCCTAATGTTTGTGTGTCTTGTGTTTTGCCTACAGGCCGCAATTCTTAACCGATCCTTTTGAAATGGGGATACCTATTCTAAACGTCATGCTTTTAGAATAAAGACATCGATTGTTTTAAAATAAAAATTGTGTTCTGTTAATGTGAACGAAACGTTAAACTGATAGCAGTCCTACAACCCAGTTTTATTTCACAGACCCTCAATGCAAACTGGACCATATCAAACAAAACAGGAATGTGGACGTATATTGCTGCGTTAGCGATGCTCTTGTTTTAATTATCTTCGAAGGAATTATTAGTGAGCAGAAATTCTCCCATGTAACTGTTATCACTCGTCACTTCAGTCAGTTATATAGAAGGATAACTCGTGTTCTCCTTTTGCGTTAGTCACTTCCCTTTCTTGAAAGCTTCACAACGCTTCTATCGTAGCAAAGATCTTTGCATCCAATCCCCTCCTCTAGAAATGCAATCATTTCATAGCACTCGCATTGATTGGTTCACTGAAATAACGCCAGAATGCGCTAATTTTGTGGCAGAATTTTATTTTTTTCTGGGGTAGGTACTTCTTAATGGCTCCACACAAGTGCCTGAAATGCCAGGAAATCACGATTCCAATTTCTGAAAAATTCCCGTTCGCGACTTTGGCGCTCGCGGTGGCCAGCTTTGCCGGCCACAGCTCTACGGTCAGTGATCAGGCCCCCCCCCCCACATTTTCCAGGCCCCAGGGCCCCCACCATGGTTAATCCGGCGTTGATCCGTTTTCACGCTACAGGTTCGGGAAAAGCAACGCTCATTCTTATTATCATCTGTAAATCCTAAGCCTTATTATTGAGTATGTTGCTATATTTTCTGAACAGATCCGCCCTAGACTCAGAGAGAGGGAGAGAGAGAGAGAGAGACATGGGGTTTAACGTCCACTCGACACAACTAGGTGATTTCGGGACCAACATATGGTTTAATTTTATTTCAATAAGTCGCTTGCGCATAGGGGTCTTTAGCAGTGGGAGGAAACCGGAGGACCCGGAGAAAACCCACGGGGTTGGACAGGCGACCCTACTCCTTGTCACGTACAACCGGGGATTCGAAACCACGCCAGTCGACTCAATGACAGACTTTATGATACAGTGCGCGCACGTTACCCATTCAGCCATCCAACCCCCTTATCCTCAGAGAAGTGAACCAACGGTTGCAAGGCAGGATACGCCCACATTTTGCAAGAGATGGATAGAGAACAAGCTAAAAACAAACGCGATTTTTTGTACAATCAGTGGCAATAATTCAGAAAGTTACGGCCTGAAATGCGCAAATATCAAAGTTTCATCGAAATCGGATAGAGGGCCACAACCTTCGTATTACATACTTTTACACAATTGGCGTACAGAGAGCGGCCATTTTGTTGGGCAGTTTTATTTCAATTTTCCCGAAATTCGAATTCAACCTACAGTGGAATGCTGATATATTTAAACGGTTTTTAAAATCGGAAAGGAAATTGTGGCCTCTAGATAATCCGCAAGCTAAAAATGCGATTTTTTCGAACAATCAGAGGCTATATAATCAGATATGCGCCATTATCAAAAGTAACCAAGATCTTGGTGTGTAACGGTGATAATATATTCACACGTTTTTGTTTTTTTTTAAATCGGATAAAAATTGTGACCTCTAAAGGGACCACAAGGTAAAAGCGTAATTTTTATTTTTTTTGTACAATCAAGGGCCATCATTCAGGAAGTTACGATCCGATATATATATATATATATCGATAGGAACCAAGATCTTTGGGTTATAAACATGCATTTCAAGTTTCTTCAAAACCGGACCAAAATTGTTACCTCTAGAGGGCCCACAACCTTGATATACCAGATGTATACACTATTTGCGTGCGAGGGGTGACCATTTTGTCTGGCAGTTTTGGTCTGATTTCCACGAAATTCGAACTCAATCAAAATTACGGCATCGAACTTTTTTTTATTTTTAAATCGGATAATAATTGCGAGGCCACAAACTAAAAACGCGATTATTCGTACAATCCGGGGCCATAATTAAGGATGTTACGATCTGATATGCGCTAAATATATAAACATGCATTTCAAGTTTCATTAAAATCGGATCAAAATTGTGACCTCTAGAGAGTCCACAACCTTGATATACCAGATGTTTACACTTTTTGCGTACGAGGGGCGGCCATTTTGTCCGGATTTTTAAATCGGATAATTATTGTGACCTGTGTTTTATATGGAAGTCTATAACTAGCATTCATAATTACTACTTTTCGCCTCTTCAAAACACGAAAGTCGAAAGTAGAAGTTACGACAAAATGTTAGGCGACAACACGCTAATCAAGCCAAAATCCACTCGAAAATAGGAAATTAAGAAATAACACACAGCGATAATAGCGCCCCTCGTTTTTTTCCTAATTTCTTATTTTCGACTTGCATTTTGGCTTGTATACCGTCTTGTCGACTTTCGACTTAGTCATATTTTTGTATTTATTGATGTCAGTAAGAAGGCGCCAACACGCTATACAAGCCAAAATGCAACTCGAAAAGTAGAAATTAGGAAATTGACACACCACGCTATTAGCGACTTTTCGACTCGGAAGTTGTTGTAGTCTCAGTTTTCCAGGTCGCATTTGAATACGTGCAATCAGGGCTCACACTATATTTCATTCTTTTCCTTCAATATGGATAATAATTTTTATATAAAAAAAATGTTCATATTTTTTTTCCGCCAACTGGGATATTTTATCTGCCAAATTGTCTGATAAAAAAAACCCCACACCTTAGACTACAACAATTTAATTTATTATATAGGCCTATTATAAAACAAATTTCCCGTACCGATATATACAATATACAACAACATACATTGGGATTGGGTGGGCTAGTGGTTTAACACGTGCGCGTAAAATCACTAGGTCTGACATTGATTCAAGTGGTGTGGTTTCGATTCCCCGCTTAAACATGACAAGGGAGTAGGGTCGCTTGTCCAACCTTGTGGGTTTTCTCCGGATAACCCAGCTTCTATCCACTGCTAAAGACCCCTACGTGCAAACGAATTATTGAAATGATTTAGATTGCAACGAGTGGATGTTAAGCCAGCCTGGAGGTCGGGTGTTCGATCCCTGCATTGGCCGAGAAAGTTCATCCAGATTTTCCGGCGGATTCCCCCTTGTCAGTGATGCAGGACGGGGGGGGGGGGCTGACAAGGACAACTGTCTAGTTGTTCGGATGGGACCAAAATAACCGAGGTTCCGTGTACACATTGGCGTGCACGTAAAATATCCCTTGACAGGTGGGATTTCATATAAGAGTAGGCCGTATTGCCGCTGTCCGGGCAAAATTTCCCTTATAGCACACTGTATGGCGTATGCTCGTCTTCATTAGCCCAGTTCGGAGCAGAACAGTAGGACGTTAAACCCCAATTTCATTTAATTTCTCTTTCTCTCTCTCTCATCGCCAATTTTTAAAATAAAATTGCACCATGTTAGTCACTGAATAACTCTTAGTTTGTGTCGAGTGGACGTTACCCCCCCCCCCCCCCTACAGAACAATATATATTCAGCCTCTACACGCCAGTCTCATCAAAGAATTTCCCTTTTTAACGTTTTGCAAGTACAATAAGCCTATTCTTAATTGCAGGTACCGTAATGACCCAGAATTTGAATCCTCATAGAAATTTCAATTTTATTTGTAAGACATGCTTACAATCAGAGAATTTTGGCGGCGGTACTGAAACGTCACTATTCGACTCGTTCTTACATTTCCTACCCATGGTGATAATATAATTTAAAATAAAATAATTATATACAATCGGGAAAACCTGTATATTTTATATGCGGTATGAAACCACAGTAGGCCTAAATGAAATTCAATTATCAATGCGCGCATTCTAATGTGACCTTGAAAGTAGAGACTACATCAACTTCCGAGGCGAAAAGTCGACAGCACGCCAAAATCATAGGTCGCTAATATCGCCTTCAATACTAGACTTTATCATACAGACTATTTTGTTAGCGCAAATTGCGTGTATTTAAATGCGACGTGGCAAATTGTGACTACAACCACTTCCGAGGCGAAACTCGAAAAGTCGTCAGTACGACAGCAAGCCAAAATGATAGGTCGCTAATAGCGCGTGTGTTTATTTCCTAATTTCTACTTTTCTTTTCGAGTTGCATTTTGGCTTGGTATGCGAAAGTTGTGCTTGTCAGCCCCCCCCCCCCACCCCCCGTCCTGCATCACTGACAAGGGAAAATCCGCCGGAAAATCTGGATGAACTTTCTCGGCCAATGCAGGGATAGAACACCCGACCTCCACGTCCTGCATCACTGACAAGGGGGAATCCGCCGGAAAATCTGGATGAACTTTCTCGACCAATACAGGGATCGAACACCCGACCTCCAGGCTAGCTTAACACCCACTCGTTGCAAACTAAATCATTTCAATAATTCGTTTGCATGTAGGGGTCTTTAGCAGTGGATATAAACTGGGGTATCCGGAGAAAACCCACAAGGTTGGACAAGCAATCCTACTCCCTTGTCATGTTTAAGCAGGGAATCGAAACCACACCACTTGAATCAATGTCAGACCTTGTGATTTCACGCGCACCTATTTAACCACTAGACCACCCAATTCCCATGTATGTTGTTGTATATTGTATATATCGGTACGGGAAATTTGTTTTATAATAGGCCTATATAATATAAATTAAATTGTAGCCTAAGGTGTGTTTTTTTTTATCAGACATTTTGGCAGTTGGCGGAAAAAAAATATGAAAATTTTTTTTATATAAAAATTATTATCCATTTTGACGAAAAAGAATGAAATACAGTGTGAGCCCTGATTGCACGTATTCAAATGCGACCTGGAAAACTGAGACTACAACAACTTCCGAGGCGAAAAGTCGCTAATAGCGTGGTGTGTTAATTTCCTAATTTCTACTTTTCGAGTTGCATTTTGGCTTGGTATGCGTGTTGGCGCCTTCTTACTGACATTAATAAATATAAAAATATGACTAAGTCGATAGTCGACAAGACGGTATACAAGCCAAAATGCAAGTCGAAAATAAGAAATTAGGAAAAAAAAACGAGGGACGCTATTATCGCTGTGTGTTATTTCTTAATTTCCTATTTTCGAGTTCATTTTGGCTTGTATAGCGTGTTGTCACCTCACATTTTGTCGTAACTTCTACTTTTCGACTTTCGTGTTTTGAAGAGGCGAAAAGTAGAAATTATGAATAGTAGTTATAGGCTTCCATAGTTTTACTCAGGTCTTTGTATAATTCAAGAGGTCTTTAGACAGGCGTGTGTTCTCGCTATGATCTACGTTTCTCTTATGTGTCTTTTGTATTGCGTACCATATATATAAAGTTGAATTTAATGAAAAAAAAATACGGACCTTAATCTATCGTATACGGAAAGGCGAATGTAATGTCGTCATTTATAAATACCCAGCAGTCAGCGCCCAATTTGAATATCCACGGGGATATAGAGAGTAAATCCAGCAAAAACAACGGAAATATATTTCTGCTTTATTACTAAAAAAAACGCGCACTCACCGTTTGACATTTATTAAATTTATAAAAACGTGCCACGTTGCGTAAATTGTGCATTTTACCTTCAATAGCTCTGATCAGTCTCACTCAACACCATCTTTTATAACCCTCTAATTTCTGCACGTGGTAGACTGACCTTGACTTAATTTCCATCCCAAATATGGACCAGGGAGAGAACATTACCTTATTGGGTCTACCAACCATATGTCATGAACAGATAGAATTTGATGGATATTTTGACAATGGTTAGGATTTTACCAAAATATCACTGGGTTTTTTTTTACATATAAACATGTCGTTCGCTTTTATTAGTACGTGGGATTTGAATCTATAGAAAGAGTTAACCGACAATTTTTCAAAGACCCAATATTGTCTTAAGGACCAAAGTCTTACAATTTGTCTTCTATTCTTTCGACTATACCCGGCTTTTATACTGCGTACCATATAGTCACGCTACTTATAAAGTTGCATTTAATAAAATAAAAATATTGACCTTAATCTATCGCACGAAATGCAATGTCGTCATTTATAAATATCGAACAGGTAGGCCCTAATTTAAATATCCCCGTGTATATAGCGAATAAGCCAAATTTGCCGTATGTAAATATACTGATTCTCGTAAATATACTTATTCTCGTAAATATAATTATTCTCGTCTTCCCACAAGTTATTATTTATGTCTTCAAATTTGTACCAATCAAATGTCAACCAACCATTTCAGACTTCACGTCTAACCGTTTCACGCATAGTCCGTGCAGAGCAATAACAGCTCCTTGATCAAAGTAACAATTCTATCATATGTAAAGGCCTGCACGAGCTTATTCACGCGTATTGGAAAATTGTTCGGTTGTTTATTTGAGAAAATACTGATATTACACTACTATAAAATTTGTCAATTTTTTCTTTGAAAATTCTGACAAATTGGTAGCTCTTCGGGAAGGTTGATCATCTGTTTGTGTATTGTACGTTTTTATAATGGCGAGCTAATAATTTATGATATCTGAATACTTTCTGAAAGAACATATAGCTCGTTATTAGAAGTTAGTTTTTAATAGGCCATTTTTGTTTTATGATTGTCGGATATCAATCACAGATATCAAATATAAATCCCATTAATTAGATGAACAGCCCAATGCAGCTTTGAAATGAAATGAAATGAGGTTTAACGTCCTACTCCGAACTGGCCTAATGAAGACGGGCATACGCAATACAGTGTGCTATGAGTGAAATTTTGCCCGGACAGCGGCACTACGGCCTATTGTTATATCGAATACCAACTGCTAAGGGATCTTTTACGTGCACGCCAATGTGTACACGGGACCTCGGTTTTTCTTCCCATCCGAACGACTATAACGAGCTATAATTATGTTCTTTCAGAAAGTATTCAAATATCATAAATTATTTGCTAGCTGTTATAAAAACGTATAATACACAAACAGGGTAGACGATATGATCAACGCTTCCCGAAGAGCTACCAATTTATCAGAATTTTCAAAAAAAAAATCAATTTGACAAATCTTATAGTTTAATATCAGTATCTTCTCAAATAAAGCAATCGAACAGTTTTCCAGTACGTGCAAATAAGCTCGTGCACGCCTTTACATGTATAAATAGAATTGACAGCTGTCCTTGTCAGATCCTCCGACCTGCATCACTGACAAGGGGGAATCACGCAGGAATATCTGGATGAACTTTCCCGGCCAATGCAGGGATCGAACACCCGATTCCCAGGCTAGCGAGCCAGCTTCTTACCCACTTAACCACCGTGCCCCCCAACGAACGCAGCTTTGAAACAAACAGGATTGTAATTTTATATTTGATTAAACTTCACATTTCATTTAGACCTTAGACAATTACGTTTCCAACTGGTACGGAGAAGTAATTCAAATTTATTAATATCATCGGAGAGATGTTTTGCAAATAATGGGGACAAAGTAATATTAATACTATAAATCGAAATTTTGTTACCATATATTATTATAGTGCGCCCTTCCATGTAACTTACTTAGGGACATTCATTAGCCCAGTTTAGGAGCAGAACAGTAGGACGTTAAACCCCATTTCATTTCATTTACTTAGGTACACTTTACAAAGTGACAATTTAATCTTTAAAAAATCAAGATTATGAACATGTAGCGTCGGTTAAAAGCCCGTTTAAATAACTGTGTTTTAAATAGTTTTTTGTTTAAAGAATATAGATCTGTACAACATCTTAAACTAAATGGTAGATTATTCCATAAAACAGATACGCCTGTATCAAGAGATAGTTTGTTACTGGTTGCAGTAAATTTTACTATACACGTTTGTATGTATTCTATTTACATGCCATAAAAAGTTTTAACCATAAATTACCTTATTTTTCAGTTTGCACGATTTTTTTAAGTTAGCGAAAACAGTCAATTAAACATACATTATGCAAGAGCTAAATCTGTCCATATGCAAGAGCTAAATCTGTCCATTGCAGGTCTTTCTTTAGGCCTGAAATATTATCTAATTTATTAATTAGACATTAATTAACTTATCCAGACCATAATCAACTCTAGATGACATCGCTAGCCTGTGATCTTAAGTGGATTGTGAGCGGATTTACTGCATAACTTACCTTCTTGATTAAATGATTAAATGGATAATCGAGACTATACTGTTTATCGTACTGACTTTAGTAATGATGACCGAGGATAGGCAGCAAATGTCATTCGCTTAGTTCTCGGTTCATAGTGGATCAATTTGAATGAAATTTTCGGCAAATTGCCTTTACGTTATCTAGTTTTTAACTATTATAGTGAGAACTACCAACTCGTTATCGAATCTCCCATAATGTATCTTTAATAAATCTATAAACAAAATTAACAACCGTAATTCAGACAGCAACTTCTAATACACATTTTGGTTAAAATAAATAATCCGCGTGTAGCTTGTTAATTAGTTTATTACTTTATGGTCCCAATCAAGTATCAAAACACCGCATTTGTTACGCAACACCTAGAGGTCAACGTTTTCAAACATTCTGATCAATCAACCATAACAAAAAGATGGCAATACTTTCCTCCAGTTTGACTGTATATACAGGATACTAGTGCTCTAATATTGTATTTTAAAAAACGATTGGAAATGTAGACGGTGTTATTGATGAACTATTTAAATGTTCACATCATATCCCAAGTAATTATATCGTCTAGTTCTATCGGGAGCAGATCCATCGTTCAGTAATTATAAGTTTATGGAACTTTAAAATCTTCGCTGAATCCACGGGACAGATACAATACCATGCTGATTTTTATTTTTCATTTCGGCGCCAACGGCTCGGCCTTCAATGCATACCATCAATCAAAGGTCAATATGTGAACTTGCGCGTTTTATCAAATGAAACAATGTCTAAAATGATTATAAAATAAACCTGATATTGCTTTCGGATGTGGCTGGGTTATTTCAGGTGCCAGTCGTAAGAATAAGATGACAGTACATGTATATTTACATACGGCAAATTTGACTTATTCGCTATATACCCGGGGATATTCAAATTGGGGTCTACTTGTCCGACATTTATAAATGACGACATTGCATTTCGTGCGATAGATTAAGGTCAATATTTTTTATTTTATTAAATGCAACTTTATCTATAAGTAGCGTGGCTATATGGTACGCAGTATAAACGCCAGGTATAGTCGAAAGAAGAGAAGACAAGTTGTAAGACTTTGGTCCTTAAGACAATATTGGGTCTTTGAGAAATTGTTGGTTAACTCTTTCTATAGAGTCAAATCCCACGTATATGTAAAAAAAAACCCAGTGATATTTTGGTAAAATACTAACCATTGTCAAAATATCCATCAAATTCTATCTGTTCATGACATATGGTTGGTAGACCAAATAAGATAATGTTCTCCCCCTGGTCCATATTTGGGATGGAAATTAAAGTCAAGGTCAGTCTAGGACGTGCAGAAATTAGGGGGTTATAAAAGATGGTGTGAGTGAGACTAATCAGAGCTCACCCAGGTATTCCGAGCAGCTATCATTTATTGAGAACGAAGGACCTTTGAAGCCAATCATTTAACCTGTAGTTTTATATATTAGGATCACGAAGAAAACAGAACAAGGAAGTCCAATCTACAAAGTCTCGAAAAATGATTACGTGTCATATCAGGCGTCACACTGATCCGCAGTGAATATTCGCTTGGCCGCTACAATCACTGATAAGGATGACATCGATGCGACTTAATGACTACAAAATATTAACTTTTTTCTTTCGACAAATTAAATTCTGAAACATTTTTTTTAGTATTAGAAAAATAAATAAAGGTGTTTGAAGTATATCTTGATAAAAAAATATTCCATATTTAGCGTAAATAGGTACAGAAAATAGTACGCGGAGGCGTGAAATGGGTAAAACGATATAATTTTGCCCGTACCAGTTCATATTACTACGTTCGATGTAAACAACGCACGTGTGACCATCAATTTGACGTTTTTTTCTGTTTGTTTACTCTGAATTCTTTCAGAAGTACATTTTTTACCGTCTAATCTGATTGACCTGCTCGTGTTTGTTTTAAAACAACAAAAACAAGCCACAGAAGTAATCTTTTTTGGCGTTATTGATGCCATCTTGCTTTGTTGGTAAACATTGTGATGTGACGTCACCCTTAGAACTACAGCGGTCTGACCTTATAAAGGTCAGTCATCTTGGACAGAGATAAAGGACGGATGTCGCATTAGGTCTGTAAAACAGATTGATCGGGCTATGTGCTTCTTTGATATGTTAGATCACGGTACAATTCTGTAATTCCATAAAAGCGGCTATTATAAATTACAAGTTCTGGAAGGAGGATCGTTGGATTATATGCCATGTAAATTTAGTGAAAAGCTAAAGTAATTTTAGTTTAAATATATCATTTGTGAGGAAATTACCACTGTTCGGTTGGTTGTGCCGTATTATTTAACAATATGAAGATTTCTTTTTTATGGATATTGCTATTGAAGGTAAAATGCACAATTTACGCAACGTGGCACGTTTTTATAAATTTAATAAATGTCAAACGGTGAGTGCGCGTCTTTTTAGTAATAAAGCAGAAATATATTTCTGTTGTTTTTGCTGGATTTACTCTCTATATTCCCGTGAATATTCAAATTGGGCGCTGACTGCTGGGTATTTATAAATGACGACATTACATTCGCCTTTCCGTATACGATAGATTAAGGTCCGTATTTTTATTTCATTAAATTCAACTTTATATATATGGTACGCAATACAAAAGACACATAAGAGAAACGTAGCCTGTCTAAAGAACTGTCTTTAATTATCCAAAGACCTGTAAAAAAGGTGTGTTAATTAACACACCTTATTTACAGTTTTAACACGGTAATACCGAATAATAGTCGGAAAATTAATTTTCTTTCGATACACGTACAAATAACAACCATGACTGAGAATTCTATGGTGGCTGTGCACAGATTCACCCTTTAGCAGTTCTCAGTGAGAAGGACCGCAAGCTAAAAACGCGTACAATCAGGGGTCATAATTCAGGAAATTACGATCCGATATTCGCGAATATCAAAAGGTGCCGAGATCTTTGGGAGATAGACCTATATTTTAAGTTTCGTCAAAATCGGATAAAAATTGTGAGTAGAGAGTCCACAACCTTGATATACCAGATGTTTACACCTTTTGCGTACGAGGTGCGGCCATTTAGTCCGGATTTTTAAATCGCATAATAATTGAGACCTCTAAACGGACAACAAGCTAAACACGCGATTTTTCGTACAATCAGGGGTCATCATTCAGGAAATTACGATCCGATATTCGCAAATATCGAAAAGAACCAAGATATTTGGGTTATAAGCATGCATTTCAAGTTTCATCAAAATCGGGTGAAAATTGTGATCTCTAGAGTGTCCACAAGCGAGGGGCGGCCATTTTGTCCGGATTTTTAAATCGGATAATAATTGTGACCTCTAGAAGTAGAAGGAAAACAAGCTAAAAATAAAAAACGCGATTTTTCGTACAATCAGGGGTCATAATTCAGAAAATTACGATCCGATATTCGCGAATATCGAAAGGAACCAAGATCTTTGGGTTATAAACATGCATTTCAAGTTTCATCAAAATCAGGTTTAAATTGTGATCTCTAGAGTGTCCACAAGCTAAAAAGGTGATTTTTCGTACAATCAGGGGCCATAATCCATGAAGTTATGGTCCGATACATGCCAATATTGAAAGGTGCCAAGATCTTTGGGAGATAGACCTATATTTTAAGTTTCATCAAAATCGGATAAAAATTGTGACCTGTAGAGTGTCCAGAAACAAATTATAGACGACGGCATAATATATCCAGATGAAAATGTGGGCGTATAAAAATCAGCCAGCTATCATTTAGTTTTCGAGTGTTACAGTAGTATGGGGGCTTGTACAGCCATTGTGCGTGGCCCTGTGTCCTTGCACGTGAATGCAACTGCGTGACCTAGCACTGAATGACCCCTATGACCTAGTTCGTCGTGACCTTGCACGTTCGGGTCTTAGTTGGAGGGCGAGAAAGAAGAGGAAAGAGAAAAGACAGAAAGAAGAAGGGAGGAGAAGAAGAGAAGACAGGAGGGGAAACAACTCTTTTTGCATTGACTATGTGGGCCCTGAAAAGGGCCATTGTTCTCACTAGACTGCGAGTGTGCGATATACTTTATGTCGGTTGCGTCTGATTTCCTCCACTAATTCGGAAGGGGGTCTTTTCATATGAAAGGTGTTTTTAATACTTCGTCAGGTAAGACGAAGATATCGTCAGGGGTAACCACGGCAAGGGTATTAACCTTGAGATACACAAAAGTGTCCACACTGCGGTTTTCTTCGATGCGTAAGATCGGAGCACGGTCAGCCATTCTGATAATGAGAAACGGATGGTGGGTTATTTTATAACAAAGTCTGAATCCATTTTAAGAAAAGGAGTATGCTGTCACAGTCCATTCATGGAGTGGGGTATAATGTGACGTCACAGCGCTTAGGAAAACTTATGCAACGTTATGCATTGTAGGTTAAACAACGTTATACAACGTAGGGTGTACAATATCCAACGTTTGATGACGTCACGAAATAAAGGTGATAAAGGCGACGCAACGGGGTTGGACAATTTTACGCCATCACCGTGCCAAGCAAGATGAGTTTTTCTTTACAACGCAAGAAGATACAGCAGACTGTTTAGAACCGAATCGCTATGTGTAGAAATAGACTTTCTTGAAGATTGGACCCACATCCCAGCCATAGATGTGCCACAACGATTACACAACACCTTTTAAGCCATCATAGAGGAAATTACACAACACCTTTGAAGCCATCATAGAGGAAATTCGTCAAGCCTTGAATGCCGGAGAAAGTGATTACGTTAGAATCGCCATCATTCAACCAGGACTCAAATCACCCATCTGGTTATGGACGTTTTACAGAAAGTGGCTGCCATATTACAGAGTAATGGAGAATTTCGACTGGACCAGCACCGTCCATGAGTATCTGTCACGTGTCCCGTCCCGATAGCAGAGCTAGCGGAAGAACAAATGTGAAGAAGAGAGACTGCACTAATTTCGACGAGTATTTAAAGAAAAAGAGATGTCTAGTCACCATCAAGAATACCAACGAATTCTGTTTTCAGCGAGCCATTGTTGTCGCCCATCACTATGCGAACAAACAGGACACACCTGAATGGGAAAGAGAAAGGAAGAGATTAATCAACAACACAGGCCATCGAACGTGGCAGACGAGGAGAGTGGAGGCCCTCATCGATGTCATCGGTGGAACCAGGCAAGCCTACACGGGGGGATGGAAACATGGGAACTGTACGCCAAGTATTTGGGAGAACAAGAATACCAACTCAGCGTTTTCTCTCGAGCCATATTTGGTAAGGCGATATATCGTGGAACAAAATACGTCACCGGAACACCAAAACACCTAAACCTGTATTTACACGACAGACATTATGACATAATCTCGCCCATGTCCGCCTTTGTGGAAGGTTCGTATTTTTGCGAGACCTGTCAGGTGGGATACAATGGTTCCGAGAAACATTCATGTCACGTCATGTGCCAAGAATGCAAGAACTTGTGTCAACCCTGTCTACCCGATCCCAACACAAAGACTTGTTACCGAAGTCATCGCGTGTTTATGAGCCAACAGTGTTTCGACAACCACCTCGCCACGCTTTCCACAGCCAACTGCAGTATATGTCATCATTGGAAGAAATGTGAGAAGTGTCAGAAGGAGTGGGACGTCATCAAGGTCAAGCGAAATCTGGAAGAACACTGATGCGGAGAATACGAGTGCTCCATCTGCCGAGAGTGGCACACGTCCAAAAAGCAGTTTTGTTACATACAACCGCTAAAATTGCCTATCGACATGAAGGAAGACAGGAAGACACAAATCAATAAACAACAGAAGACAACTTTGACCCACTTCGTCTTCTTTGTCTTTGAATGCCAGCACGATTCCGGTGAACACATCCCCAATCTATGTGTCCTGCAGGCGTGCTGTCACTTCTGTATCGACGACCAAAAACCCTGCGAGCACTCTGACTCGTATTGGAATCACCAGCGGGAAATTGTTTTTAAAGGCCAAGGCACCCTGGACGACGCGGGAAAATGGTTTTTGCAGCTCGCTGCTCACGTTACGGTGATAGGCGGACAAAAACAAATGACAATGGAGAAAGGAGTCCTGTCATTGCCGTGGCTCACAACTTCAAAGGTTATGACGTACTGCTGATTTTACAGACGCTGCACAAACATTCCCTGGCGCAACCCAGCGTAATTATGAATGGTGGGAAAGCGATGATGATCTCTGTCGGCACGGTAAAATTCATCGATTCCCTCAAATTTTTACCTATGCCCAAGACCTTCGGCCTGCAAGAACTCAAGAAAGGTTATTTCCCTCACCACTTCAACAGACCGGAGAATGAAGATTACGTGGGCACCTATCCTCCAGACACCGATAACGACCCAGATGGCATGAGTGTATCGCAACGACAGAAATTTCACAACTTGTACGAGTAGCACAGCCACGACGTCTTTGATTTTTGACCGGAAATTCTTACCTACTGTTGAAGCGACGTGGATGTCTTGCGCCAGTGTTGTGGCGTGTTTCGTGAGATAATCGATCCCTTTGAGAAGAGCCTGAACTGAAGAGCACTACCTGAAGAAAAACACCCCTGTCGTCATTCCTCGAGCCCTGATGCAAGAACTGAAACCGGGTAAAGACTGGCATCGCTTCCAGCCTTGACAACAGTCCAACAAAGGGCTTCATTGGTTGGATTGGGGACAACACCGACAGACCATGGCAGCTTTTCGAAAACAGACATTCGACACGCCCGCAATGGCAGTAAATGCCAAGTCGGACCTTACAGTTTGGATGGTATGGACACGACCACGGGCACAGTGTACGAATTTCACGGGTGTGCCTTTCACTTTTTGTCTCAATTTTTTTCGGGCCCTATCCAAGACGTCCAACATAAACATTCCTACGATCCATCTCGCAGTATAAGAGATTTGGTCCAGAAGACCCAGGAACGTCACCGTCGACTCCAGGAGCAGTACAGTATGCAGACCATTCGTGTCATATGGGAGTGCGGGATGGAGGAAGAACGGCGTCATGATCCCGCGATGGACGAATTTCTGAGAGAATTGGAAGATCAACAACCAATGCCATCCAACTGTTAGTTAACGAGTCGGTCGAAGACATGCGCTACATCGACGTGGTGTCCCTCTACCCCTACATCTGCAAGTACGGTACGTTTCACATAAAGGAACCAACGATCGTCACACAACCCGATCAAGACCAGTGGTAATAGTACGAAGGATTGATCCAATGTTTGGTCTTACCACCTCGTGACCTGTACCATCCGGTGCTCCCTTTTTCGACACAAGCAGAAGTTGGTGTTTTCGCTGTGTAGACGTTACGTCGACAAACACATGCAACAAGGGGAGATTGCTGAATACCAAACTTGGGAGTCTTGTGACCACACCGACGAACAGTGAGCCTGGGTTGGTACGTTTGTGACACTGAAACGCAAGAAAGCGGTGGCCTAGGGATACTGCTTATTGAAGGTGTACAAGGCCTGGCACTGGAAACAATTCAGTACCTACGATCCGGAAGCCAAAACGGGAGGTCTGTTTACCGGTTACATCAACCACTAATTGAAGAAGATGGAGGAAAGTAACGGTTATACCGACATCTGTCACACAGAAGAAGACAAGACCCGCTTCGTGGACGACATGAACAAAACAGAAGGTATTCGTCTGGATCCCTCGTCGATAAAACCCAACAAAGATATGCGGGCTTTTAGTAAACTTCAACCCAACACTACCTGGAGGAAATTCGGACAGAGAGTCAACTTTCCCAAGACCGAATACATCACGGAGCCCAGTGCCTACTGAGAAATTTTTGGACTTCACCCAGATAACATGATATTGGTGGAAACGCTGAAGAAAGAACACGTCAAGCCCTGTCCTATCACCAACGTGGTTATTGCGGCCTTTGTTACCGCCAAGGCCCGCTTGAAACTATTCTGTCTTGGAAAAGCTGGTGGAACGTGTATGCTATTTTGACACTGATAGTGTCATTTACCAATGTCACGCCCTGTCCCATCACCAACGAGGTTATTGCGGCCTTTGTCACCGCCCAGGCCCTCTTGATACTCTATTCTGTCTAGGAAAAGCTGGGGGAACGTGTATGCTATTTTGACACCGATAGTGTCATTTACCAATACCAGTCCACATCATGGAATCCCCCGGAAGGTTCCAGTTTGGGCCAGTGGAAGAATGTCACCATTCGCCAGAGCGACAGAAAAACCGTGTGCCAAGTCCGGGGATTCACGTTGAATTATCGTGCCTCGCAGCAGCCGAATTACGCCACCATGAAGGAGAATGTACGACACTTCACTCAAAACGAGCCTCCTGTCATCTCCAATCCGTTCAAGATTTCAAGATTATGTGACCGACGTCTGTGGACACGCCCCAAGAACAAAAAAGTATAAAATCGTGTATGACAAGCACTTCGTTCAATTCAATGACGATGGCCAACCGATCAACACTTACACTTTCGTGTCTCAGGAACATGGCGGATGAGCAAAGAAGATGACGAATCGGCAGAAAATACGGATATGGTCGAGAAACTAAGACGGCGATGCCTCAACTTTCGGGTCTTCAAGTGTTACCTACCCATCATAGAAGAAAGGCAACGCGACGAGTGTATCGGCTGCAAGTACGAGCACCCCAGTCAGAAATACCACTCGTGTCTGATGCTAGGCGCGTCTTCCATAATGGGCAGACCCTCACATCCCGTCGAAGATTACAATCACTACCTCTGGGTGCACGAGCCGAAACTATAAGACATCGATAGCATGCTAGGCAGTGTAATGGACGATCCACAGGATCGAGTCAAGAAATGAAAGGACGAACAACGATGGTGGGAAGACGTCGTGGAAGAATTGAAACAGTTCTGGCTAGTGGTTCCGGGGTTTAAGGCGGTGTTCATCAAACGCAAAGACGAGTTCATCAAACACAAAGACGAAGAGAATCCCATACGACGATGGATGGGCGAGTTACCGAAGAAAAAAAACCCCCGATGGCCTCTGGACCAAATGGATATCAACGTCATGTCCGGCAAGCTGGGAGAAGGTTGGGAATGTATGTATTGAAGCCAAGATGAGTCATCCTAACAACGCGTGCATGCAAATCTTTACCGTGTACAACCATTGACGACGATAACAAGGTAATCGAGCCGACCTAATGACATAGTTGGGTGTCTGTCACATGAGTGAAGCCGCCATCGACTGGGAAGAAATCGTAGACTAGACACGAACCAATAGAAGCAATTGAAAATAAAGAACCAATCAAAAGAAAGTGTGACGTCACGACGAAGACTAAAAGAAGCGAAGTGTCAGAATAAAATTTCATTCTGCTCTCGATGGCTTAGAGACTGCCCTGCTCGTTCCCAACAACGGAAACCACAAAAAGACAAGACACACCAGCTTATGGCTCCTATGGAAGTTGTTACCTCTGTAGACTGGAGAACCAGGACACTGGACACCCCAGTGTGGAAAACAAGTCTAACCCCAAAAAGCGAAGAGCCATGAAGAAAGAAAAGAAACTGTCAGATGAAAGTGAGTCAAGAGACCCACCACGAAAATCACAAGTGCTCAACTTTGGACAGCTCAGACACGGCCTATTCGATTGCCAAGAAGAAATCCAAACAGAATACAACTTTGAAGCCGTTGCCATTCGCATGTTCGACGAGAACATCGACATGCCCAAATACAACGCCCGTAGTCAGTGATACTAGTACTGGTGTGGAGAAGCGCTCGAACTCTACTACAGACGATACAAGAAGAAAAAGATAACAATCGACAAAGCTTTTCATCCCACCAACTTCTACTCCCGACCAACAGTGAAACCCCAAACAGTGAAACCCCGAAACCAGCCGGCGGATAAGGAAGCGGAAAGTTTTTCCCAAGCACTCATCCAATATGTGGGTCCGTGAGATATGACCAAAGTCTTGTCGTATCCCCCCAGTTTTGATATGAGCGAATGGATACTCGTCGCCGTCACGTTTGCCGAGATGGAACACTGGAACCCATAAGATATGATGCAGACGCTTTTGTGACATGTGTATTGGATTCCTCGCGTCCTGAGAAATATACCCTAGTTGAGACAAGAGATCCTGAAGAGAGACCTGATAATTAACAGTCTTTGTAAATATGCAATGCTATTTTTTTGTATGGAATGTCATGCTTTTAGTATTGAATGCCATGTTTTTTTGTATTGAATGCCATGCTATTTTTGTATTTTTTATAAAATAAATTATGTTCTTATTTCACTCCATGCTTGTTGTTCTGTGGTGGGCAGGGGAAAAGAGGGTGTGGGGGAACAGTGGCGTTCAAACACCCCTTTACCATGTTAGTCAGCGATCCATCGGGTGTTAGAAAGATGGTCTTTGTACAGAAATTTCTCCAAGCGTCCCTGTTCGACATCCCTCCCCAGCGCACCGTGTGGGCCTATGCGGAATGGCAAGAGAGTTACGATCGCTTTCCGTACACTTATGCCAAAGGTTTTACAGACATTGACGACGTGATGGATCAAATCAAAGGTCAACAAGTCTTAGTCGTGGACGATTTGATGGAAGAAGACACGGAGATGTTGCAAAAGTGGCTCCTTGTGCAAAACTTCTTCGACAAGCAACAGCGTACCATCAGCCTGAAAGTAGTTAGAAAAGATGATTTTGTGATTATCATTATACATTTGATTCTATTAGCTTTTCAAGTAAATCTCATCATTCTTCTCACAAAACTTTTTACAGATTCAAAATCGATGAATTTTTTTTTTCATGGAGGCTCAAAGTTGCGATTTTTGACTTTTCGCGGAAGAAGAGTTTTTCAACACTCTGAAAAAGTCATTTTTGGTGTGTTTTGTGATGCTATATTTCATTTCATATCAAAACTATCAAATATGTAGATGTAAATTCATGAAATACAACTTTAAGGGCTAATTATGTTTCAATTTTCACATTTGTGTAACAATTACTCCGATTTCCCCAAGTAACTCCAAAATACATAGGTTTTCTCAAAAATACTATTTTGTCAGAGTGATTTTGGTCAAATTTTTCATCAAAAATGGTCTTGCCCATGTTATATCTGAAATATTGAACCTGGTTGTTACGCATTCCAAAATCAGTAGCTATACTATTCAAAAAAAGTAGGGGATATTTGATTTTTAAGTGTTATTAAAGTCACCTAATGAAACTGACGAAGAAAGAAATGACAAAATGAAATGAAGTTCACATTCATCGATTTATTCCAAATGATCGTTAGACTAAGTAAGGCACAGACTGACCATTATAAGGGTAAAATGATACCCGGGGTCAAACAGCAAAGTTACCACAGCATCACAACCAAGTCAGTAACGGGTAAATCCTCCTCTGTTTGCCAAACAAGCATTGATCCGACGTGGCATACTCCTAATGAGACGTCTAAGGTCATTTTGGTCCAGATTTTCCCATTCCTGTTGCAACGCAGCAGCAAGTTCTTGGACATTGGCAGGACGTTGTTGACGTTGACGTAACCTCTGTCCAAGCATGTCCCAGACATGCTCGATGGGGGAGAGGTCGGGACTCAGTGCTGGCCAAGGTAATGTGGTGATGTTCTGTTGTTGGAGGTAACCTGTAACGATCCTGGCCCTGTGACATCTTGCGTTGTCATCCTGGAAGATGAAACAGCGGCCATGACGTCGTGCGAACGGCACAACATGGACTGCCAAGGTGTTGTCCCGGTAGTACTGGCCTGTAACACGCCCTGCAACAACATGTAAAGCCGTTCTTCCAGCAACAGTGATGCCTCCCCACACCATAACAGAACCACCCCCAAATCGATCATGTCTGATGACGTTAATGTCTTGGAAGCGCTCGTTTCGACGACGCCACACCCTCCTACGTCTGTCCAAAAAATCAACAGTGAACCTTGACTCATCTGAAAACATCACATTGCTCCAGCGTCGATTATCCCAGTGTTGACGATCCCTACACCAACGACGTCTTGCCTGAATGTGATGATCTCTCAAACAAGGGATCACGCGAGGACGTCGGGCGCGAAAGTGACCCCTATGCAGTCGATTCCGAATCGTCTGGCCACTCACTCTCACACCAGTGTCTGTTTGAAGACGAGCGCTGATCTGATTTGCTGTGATGACACGATTTCTCAAGGCCAAGGTACGGATGAATCGATCCTGGGCTTGAGTTGTCGCCCTTGGTCGACCTGAGCGTGGTCTGTCCTGTACAGATTGTGTATCACGGTATCTGGACCATAGCCTGCTTATGACAGACTGAGAAACATTCATCGTCCACGCCACAACCGCCTGTGTTGTGCCGATCTGTAGCATGCCAAGGGCACGTAACCTTTCATTTTGGGTAAGCCGACGCATATCAAAATTTGTTTTCTGGTCACTAAAACAATTAAACTGATGTTTCCACCCTGGAATTCAATGCCACAATGACTGTAACATTCAAAGTCAGAGTCGTGCAAATCTTGGGTTGGACCCCCATGATGATCCCAAGCATCACCTGCATTCCATGCGGTAGCTATTGGTGCGTTTGGGCGTCACATGTAACTGGAAATGTTTCTTCTTTTAGGTTCTATAGTGACTTTTTTCGTAGTCATTTGCCAGACGATTCGGAATCGACTGCATGGGGGTCACCTTCGCGCCCGACGTCCTCGCGTGATCCCTTGGTTGAGAGATCATCACATTCAGGCAAGACGTCGTTGGTGTAGGGATCGTCAACACTGGGATAATCGACGCTGGAGCAATGTGATGTTTTCAGATGAGTCAAGGTTCACTGTTGATTTTTTGGACAGACGTAGGAGGGTGTGGCGTCGTCGAAACGAGCGCTTCCAAGACGTTAACGTCATCAGACATGATCGATTTGGGGGTGGTTCTGTTATGGTGTGGGGAGGCATCACTGTTGCTGGAAGAACGGCTTTACATGTTGTTGCAGGGCGTGTTACAGGCCAGTACTACCGGGACAACATCTTGGCAGTCCATGTTGTGCCGTTCGCACGACGTCATGGCCGCCGTTTCATCTTCCAGGATGACAACGCAAGATGTCACAGGGCCAGGATCGTTACAGGTTACCTCCAACAACAGAACATCACCACATTACCTTGGCCAGCACTGAGTCCCGACCTCTCCCCCATCGAGCATGTCTGGGACATGCTTGGACAGAGGTTACGTCAACGTCAACAACGTCCTGCCAATGTCCAAGAACTTGCTGCTGCGTTGCAACAGGAATGGGAAAATCTGGACCAAAATGACCTTAGACGTCTCATTAGGAGTATGCCACGTCGGATCAATGCTTGTTTGGCAAACAGAGGAGGATTTACCCGTTACTGACTTGGTTGTGATGCTGTGGTAACTTTGCTGTTTGACCCCGGGTATCATTTTACCCTTATAATGGTCAGTCTGTGCCTTACTTAGTCTAACGATCATTTGGAATAAATCGATGAATGTGAACTTCATTTCATTTTGTCATTTCTTTCTTCGTCAGTTTCATTAGGTGACTTTAATAACACTTAAAAATCAAATATCCCCTACTTTTTTTGAATAGTATATATACAATTTGTATAATGTAATTTTATGTATGCATTAAAGATACTTTCGCCAGGAAAGTATTTATCGGATGGTTATTTCCAATAAAAGTATGGCAATTTTGGTATGGATAGAAAGTAGAAACACCCAATCTTACTACAAAATACTGGATTCCCTGAAAAACACCTATGGAGTGCATACAGGCCAAAAATGTAAGGGTTTCCCTAACTGGCAATCCGACAATTAGTGATGTCTGCGCGAGTAACGTGAAAGGTATTACTCGATGATTGTCTAAATCTGCCATCCTTAGTGAACGTTTGGTGTGTATGTTAATTAAGTTGATAAAGTTTCTGAGATAAAAACCACAGAAAAAGACTTGGGCAGTGTATAATTCGAGAATTTATTGGGCTTCGAAATTTATGATAAATAATCAGCGATTAAAGACAACATCGTCTTGTATATGCAACGAATTCTCCTCCGGCTTCGCACCTGTCACGTGACACAAACATGACCTTTTTTGATCGATATTTTATGGCGAGGTTATTCTCTGCCTAATACAATATTTTGATAAGGATCTGAAGCAAAATTATGATAAATTAAATCGTTTCACTATGTTTTTAGTCCAAATATATCATCAGATCACCCCGTTTGTACTCGGGAATGTATCTTTAAATTGGAAGTTCCATAATCTAGGGTTACCGCTTATTTCATTGCTCAAATTGAATATGCAATAGTTTTCTATTTCATCTCTCCTTTTCCTCATTTATTTATTGATAATGGTTTAGTATATTTAGATTCAACTTGTGTTGAGTAAATGGTCTTTGCTTTAATCTGATTCCATATTTTTATACATAGAAATTGAGATATATTTGTATATGTCAAATTTTGGTTGATATTGCCAGAAAACATTTCTGTTTTGTATTATCTGTGTAAATTCACAGTGATGCAGGGAGGAAGGGCTGACTAGGCCAGTTGTCTAGTCGTTCGGCCGGGACGAAACACCGAGGCCCGTGTATACATTGGCGTGCGAACCCTCCTTTCCGAAGCCTATAACACCCAAGGGCGGATCTACGCACGCAAAATTATTTTCACACACCTCTTTGAAAATAACTTTTAATGCCGCTCATTGTTCAAGTTTAAATGAACACCCCTTTCGTGTAGGTTTTGGCATTCGTTCCTCTTCACACCACCAAAATTTACGAATGTTGACTCCCAGGAATTTGTTGTCCACATTTATGTATACATCATTGCCAATATGGATTGATTTCTTTACAAATGTTTCTTTGTAAATACTCATCTATCACAGGCGTAGTGTTTATCAACATTTGCTATTGCCACTCGAAAAACATGATACTGTCGGATGTGATAACACACCGCTTTTTGCCAACCAAATAATCATTTCCAATATCCTTTCGATACAAGTCGGCATATTAACCTCTTGTTCAACTTCATATAACAATTCTACATTTGAACATGTAACCACCTTTTTATACGCTGATTTTCGAAACTTAGAACCAAATTTAACTAACCATGTATGTAGATTAAAACTATTGGCTTAGTACAAAATCGTCACACAATCACCTGTCAATCTTAATAGGGGGTCATTATCCCTTAACAGGTATAACTCAGACCACACGTGACAGTCATAAACTCAAACAAACCCTACGCATCAACCTATAAAAGACCAATACCACAATGTACTTAAACAATTAATGACACCTACCTAACCTTGTTACAGAAGTCAAACGAGGTCAACCTCAGGATAAACAATGGTTCACTATAACGATACCTATTTATCTATTATTCATAATAATAATAATAATAATAATAATATATGCATTTATATCGCGCTGACATCCACTACTGATAGTGCTCTGTGCGCTGGTTGTTCAATACTAATAGCAGATTTGAAAAAGAAAAGTTCTCAATTTAGTTTTGAATATTTTGAGACTTGAAGATAATTTAATGTCAATAGGTAACTCATTCCATTTGGTGGCTGCAGCATATTGGAAGGATCGCATCCCATATGTCTTGGAGTAAAATTGTGGAACTATAAAAAGCATCAAATTTTGTGATCGAAGTTGGCGTTTTGGGTTGTAGAGCGTGAGTAGTTCCTGAAGATATATTGGAGAGGTTCCATGAAAACACTTGTATGCAGTAGTCAAAATTTTGAAATTTATTCGGGCGGATACTGGTAGCCAGTGTAGCTCTCTTAATATCGGTGTAATATGATCAAACTTTTAGTCCTGGTGACAATTCTTGCTGCCGTATTCTGAATATTTTGAAGCCGTTTAAGTTGTTCCTAATTTGAATTTGCCAGAAGTCCATTGCAGTAGTCTAGTCGTGATAAGACAGGAGCACTTGTTAGCTTTTTGGTTGCGTCGGTGGTTAAACATTCACGTAGTTTACTGATGTTGCAGAGCTGGTAGTATGTAGTTTTACAGATGTTTGATAGTTGTTCGTTAAGTTTCAGATGTTTGTCAATGTATACACCGAGATTTTTCACTTTATCTGTGGGCTGGATGGTGCTAGTGCCGATCGTGATGGTTTGGTTTGACAAATTAAACTTCTGTAATTTACTCTTGGATCCGATCAACATAAACTCTGTTTTGCTGTCGTTCAATTTCAGAAGGTTTTGGGTCATCCATAATTTTATTTCCTCACAGCAATGTTACATTTGATCAAGGCAGTCTCTAGTATCCTCGACTGCACATGACAAGTACAGCTGGTTGTCACCAGCATATTGGTGCTGATTGACACCATGTTTGGCAGTAATTTCGCAAAGAGGTTTAGTGTAGAGTGTGAATAACACAGGACCAAGGACGGATCCTTGAGGCACTCCTTGGTTTAGTATAGATGGCTCCGACAGCTGACCAGAGATGGTGACTTGTTGTGTTTTGTTTTTTAAATATCATTCGAACCACTCAAGAGCATGTTCTTGTATGCCGATATCTGATTTCAGACGGAGAAGCAGCTTTTGGTAGTTGATGGTATCAAAGGCTGCTGATAAGTTTAGTAGGACCAATGATGATATCTGTCCACTGTCACAGCTTATTAGTAGGTCATTTATTACTTTGGTGAGAGCCGTTTCTGTACTATGGCTCTTGTGATATTGTTCAGACAACAATACCATATTCAATCTATATAGAATAGAACAATAGAACAGGTGGTACTTGGTGCTAATGCTGTATTAAGAAGGTCTTGTACTATTAGTTCTCAGTGCGGTAGAGCTCGTGGACAGGTGGAGTAGCGGTCGGACACTGTTCTGAGGGCGGATCTAGTTCTCTGAACTTCTCCACCTGTAAACGAGAAAGACAGTCACTTAAAATATTGTAACGACCTTCATTATGTACTGCATAGAGGACACACCAAGTAAGCCTTCTCATAAGTTTCATGATATTATTGGATTTACTTCGTCCTTTGTTTATGATGCCTACATTAGCCATATTATCGTAGTGGAATAATATGCGTTTCTGATCCCACATATGTCCGCATATGACAGCACAGGTAACAATAGGAACTAGTTCTATGAATGCAATAAACATGTCATCTTGCCCTAAATTTAAGTCATCTGGCCAGGAACATGAAAACCATTTCCCTTGGAAATAGCCACCATAACCTTTGGCCCCACTTGCATCCGTATACATTTCCATGTCTGCCGATTCTGTAATACTGACGTCATAGAAGAATGATTTACTGTTCCAGTGGTCAAGGAATGATAGCCACATGCATATATCTTTTCGACAGTTAGCATTTAGGAAAATGTGGTGATGCAATTCCCTAACCACTGAAATCAAGGATAGTAAATATACTATTCAAAAAAAGTAGGGGATATTTGATTTTTAAGTGTTATTAAAGTCACCTAATGAAACTGACGAAGAAAGAAATGACAAAATGAAATGAAGTTCACATTCATCGATTTATTCCAAATGATCGTTAGACTAAGTAAGGCACAGACTGACCATTATAAGGGTAAAATGATACCCGGGGTCAAACAGCAAAGTTACCACAGCATCACAACCAAGTCAGTAACGGGTAAATCCTCCTCTGTTTGCCAAACAAGCATTGATCCGACGTGGCATACTCCTAATGAGACGTCTAAGGTCATTTTGGTCCAGATTTTCCCATTCCTGTTGCAACGCAGCAGCAAGTTCTTGGACATTGGCAGGACGTTGTTGACGTTGACGTAACCTCTGTCCAAGCATGTCCCAGACATGCTCGATGGGGGAGAGGTCGGGACTCAGTGCTGGCCAAGGTAATGTGGTGATGTTCTGTTGTTGGAGGTAACCTGTAACGATCCTGGCCCTGTGACATCTTGCGTTGTCATCCTTGAAGATGAAACGGCGGCCATGACGTCGTGCGAACGGCACAACATGGACTGCCAAGATGTTGTCCCGGTAGTACTGGCCTGTAACACGTCCTGCAACAACATGTAAAGCCGTTCTTCCAGCAACAGTGATGCCTCCCCACACCATAACAGAACCACCCCCAAATCGATCATGTCTGATGACGTTAACGTCTTGGAAGCGCTCGTTTCGACGACGCCACACCCTCCTACGTCTGTCCAAAAAATCAACAGTGAACCTTGACTCATCTGAAAACATCACATTGCTCCAGCGTCGATTATCCCAGTGTTGACGATCCCTACACCAACGACGTCTTGCCTGAATGTGATGATCTCTCAAACAAGGGATCACGCGAGGACCCCTATGCAGTCGGTTCCGAATCGTCTGGCCACTCACTCTCACACCAGTGTCTGTTTGAAGACGAGCGCTGATCTGATTTGCTGTGATGACACGATTTCTCAAGGCCAAGGTACGGATAAATCGATCCTGGGCTTGAGTTGTCGCCCTTGGTCGACCTGAGCGTGGTCTGTCCTGTACAGATTGTGTATCACGGTATCTGGACCATAGCCTGCTTATGACAGACTGAGAAACATTCATCGTCCACGCCACAACCGCCTGTGTTGTGCCGATCTGTAGCATGCCAAGGGCACGTAACCTTTCATTTTGGGTAAGCCGACGCATATCAAAATTTGTTTTCTGGTCACTAAAACAATTAAACTGATGTTTCCACCCTGGAATTCAATGCCACAATGACTGTAACATTCAAAGTCAGAGTCGTGCAAATCTTGGGTTGGACCCCCATGATGATCCCAAGCATCACCTGCATTCCATGCGGTAGCTATTGGTGCGTTTGGGCGTCACATGTAACTGGAAACGTTTCTTCTGTTAGGTTCTATAGTGACTTTTTTCGTAGTCATTTGCATATTTTAGTATTATGCCCCCAAAATCAAATATCCCCTACTTTTTTTGAATAGTATATGACACAAAACTTCTCCCGGGTACAATAACTCTAGAAGCAAAGTTAAGGTGGCCTAACAAGCTCAAAAATTCACGCTTAGTAATTCTTTTTCGTCCACAGAAAGTTTGTAATATTTCTTTAATTCGTTTAATTTTATGTATTGGTAGCGATGCGTGTATATTTATAGTATCTAATTCGATCCCAAGGAATGTCATTGATGTATCCGGTCCTATAGTTTTGTTTTGGTGGATAGGAATGTTAAGATTATAAAAATCACATTTCAGAACTCGCATAGTTTCTACGGGGCACCGGTGATTGATAAGAAATCATCCAACATATACAGTAAATTAGGAATCCCATAATTATTTGTGGCAACAAAATGATTAGTTTAGAAAGAAATGTAAATATCTTGGGGCTGCTTCGTGAACCAAAACACAGCCTGACGAAAAAATAGTACTTCTCATTCCACCAAACTCCATGGTAAGCCCACGGAGCTTGAGAAATAGGTATTGTTTAGTATGGCACCTTTACCATAGTATGGCCGATATGGCATCGTCAACCGAGACGTACGACACTGAGAAATCGTCCTTATCAATTAAATCGTTCATACTAGTATGTTCCTGGTTATTATGGGGAGATGAAAAGTCCACAATGATTAGCTTTAGAAAGCAATGTAAATATCTTGGGGCTGCTTCGTGAACCAAAACACAGTCTGTCTAAAAAATAGTACTTCTCATTCCACCAAACTCCATAGTAAGCCCACGGAGCTTGAAAAATAGGTATTGTTTAGTATGGAACCTTTACCATAGTATGGCCGATATGGCATCGTCAACCGAGACGTACGACACTGGGAAATCTTCCTTATCAATTAAATCGTCCATACTAGTATGTTCCTGGTTATTATGGGGAGATGAAAAGTCCACTATTAGCCTTTGATTCTTAGAATATTTTCCCTCACTTATTCCTAACGAATTTATCCTAATATTCTCGAAAGGAGGATTATCAAATGGACCAATTGCGTAACCTTTATCCACCTCATGTTGGAGAAGAGTAGAAACTACCTCAGGATTCGACCTGGCCGTAAGAAGATTTTTGCACTCATAATTATATTAGTCTGGACGACTTGTAAACATTTGAAAAAAACTAAGTCATTGGCTAGATTATCCGGTCTTTTACATTATCATGAACAAAATCTAATGCCTTGGTCCCACTGGGCATTTTTTGCCTCGGGGATATACTACCGATGGAAATTGATGAGCCTTGGAAGGCGTCGAGAACAGGTTCCCCGCAGTGCCGGACTGGTGGGCCGAAGGCCCGCCTGTCAGGTCACTGACCAAGGCCCACACAAGTACGCGCCGAGGGTGGTCTAGGGGGGTTCTTTCCCAGGAAAATTTTGAAAATTGACAACCGCAAACCCATTTTCTAAGCATTTCAGACCAAAGTAGAAGAAAGCAAATTTTTGATTTCCTCATACAAGTAGATAACAGAATGACTTAAGACCACTATCATTAGATGAATTTGAGAATTCTCTTGAGTGTCAAAAGCAAAAACCTTTTATTCTCCGTGATGAAAATAATGCAAATTATAATATACATACAGTACACGTTTTTGACAGTTCTGTTGACGCACATCACAGAAGTAAACGAATATCACCATATAAGCTCATGAACCTTACGAGCTTATGATGATATTTGTTTACTTCTGCGATGATAACTGATAATTGTTCTCAAAAGAAGTAACAAATTATTTCTTTAGCTTCAAGGATAGCCAAAGTAATCTTCAGGTCTTTTAGATAGATGGCACTAGTCAACTATAATTTTCTAATGTTGTGATTCCATCATGATTTTCACTAATAATGCACTATATTCTATTACACTAGTTCGGATATCTTTACATGTCATTAGGGTGCTCTGCCTCTGCGGAGTAGTTGTCGTATAATTCTGCTGAGAAATTTCTCCGCAGAAAATCATAACCATAATCCTAATTCCATTTGGCATGAAACCGATATCCGAACCAGTGTATTCCAGCCACATAGGAATAGCGACCACAGTCAATGACCAGACCATGATCAGTGGTCATGGTCGATGGTGGTGGCAGGGTGGCAGCCAAGCCAAGAATTAGAAGGAGCAAGGCAAATTCTCGTCACCACTAAAATTGGTCGATTTTAGGCAGATCCCGCCAAATTCCGCAACTGCTCTAAACCGAAAACTAACATCAATGGCATTCTTCATTTCATCATAATGTTCTGACGCATTTTTGATCAGCGTTAGACCACATAAATCAGTTTTTCTTACCCAAAAAGTAAAAATTTCATAAAACGTCCACCATGACAGTATTTTGCCTGGTCTCCAGGCAGAAATCGAAAGTAAAACTGAAAGTGAAATCCAAACGCGGAAGTGATTAATTTTTCGCGAAAAACTCAAAATTGGCAAGTTTTTGGCGATTATTTCGGCGATAATGACTTATGAAGAACTAAGTAGACGTTAAAAGATGAATTACACGGTTCTCGGTATAATGAGGTCAAACTCATAAAGTTCTTTCCTTGTGGTACACTTCTTTTTTGTGTGTTGTTTGTCAGTCATTTGTTTCCTATCTTTTCTTTCTCCTGTCCTGTGTCCTGTCATCTCCTTCCTTCTTTCTTTTCTTTCCTCCCCCTATCCTTTCTTTTTTTCTTTTTTCTTTCTCTTTTTTCTTTTTTCTTTATAGGCTTAGGCCCACTTTTTTTTTTAATGAGCTTAGGCCCACCTGTCACGGACAGGTGGACAGGTGGGCCCAGTCCGGCACTGGGTCCCCGGCGTCCCATAGAAAACCTTGAGAGCGTGTCGAGCAATGTGGAACTATAGGGATCCCTCGGAAGACTGCGAAACAAGCACTGAAATTTTTCCCGATGTGTTCTCTACGTTTTGTCGGGAAAACAGGCCGAGGGAGGGGGGGGGGGCATCTCCGGAGCTTTCCAGATCCACGGGTCTGGAGCTTACCTGGAGCTTCCTCGAAATACTTTTTCCTTGGCTAGTTTTCCCGAAAAAGCGTCAGGAACACATTGGCAAAAAGTTTAATGCAAGCATTCAAGTTTTTTTCAGTTCTCCCGAGGCCCCGCGATGGTTTCACGTGGCTCGCGATGCCCCCGAAGCTTCCACGGGACATCCCCGATTCAAATATCTTCGGAGGTCCCATGATACTTCGGTGAGATGTAATCGAGTAAGCATCCCCGGGGCGTCCCCGTGGATTTGGAAATATTCCATGATGCCTCCCCGGCCAGTTTTCCCGACAAATTTTCACAAAAGCAGTTCCAGATTTGTGGCGTCTGACACACACATTACCGGGCTCGTACTTACTCTACAGCAGGGGGGGGGGGGAACATGCGGGGGCAGATCCGGCCTGCCAAAAGCAACAAACTGGCGTGTCGATAATTCTTAGAACTAAAGGTGGAAATCATTTAGTATTGTTTTCCGGTTTCAGTAAATGACATAGATATCCAAGTTGTATGTAATATAAGAGAACGTTGTGTTCAATATTATATCTTGGCCAATTTGGAAACCAGTTTTAAAAAACTTCCTGTGTCAAGGACGTTTGGCTTTGTTTTTAGAATTCAGTAAAGTTCAAGGACGTTTGGCTTTAATTTTAGAATTTTTGTAGATTTCTGGCCCACTTGATGTGGTCCCTGAATCGAAATGAGTTTGACACCCCTGCTCTACAGTGATCAATTCTTCTCCGATTTTTATCAGATAGTCGGTGTTGGGGTAAAGGTGTTCCCCACTGATTTTGAGCATTTTCGTCCAAAAAGTTACAAAGACTAATAAACAAAATATCAAACAAGGGATTTCTGCTTCGAGGATCTTTTTAAAAATTAAATAGCGAATGAAAAAGGTAAAAAAAAAACACAAAAAAACCCTACGTGCAGAGTGTAATGTTTTTTGTTTATTTTTAAAAATTTTTTTAGCTCTCACTCTCAGCAAAAATTATCGTTTAATTGACATTAACTTTGTGTTGTTGATATTAGTGCCAGCGAATTTCTAATGCATTCCTATAAATTACCACCGATAAAAATTTTATGAATTGCGGGTCCGACACTCTACAGGTAACAAATTTTATCTAATCTTGACAAAACTTGCATTATAGGTTTATCTCCAAGAGAACTCAGTTCCTTATCTGATATTGGCATGTATTGGACCGTTACTTCATGGATTATGGCCCCTGATTGTACACTCTAGACAATTTTTGTCCGATTTTGATATATGTTTATATCAAACATTTGAGTTTCTTTCGATATTCGCGCATTTCAGACCATAACTTACTGATTATGGCCCATGATTGTACGAAAAACTGCGTTTTTTTTATCCATCTCTTGCAAAATGTGGGCGTATCTTGAATGGCAACCAGTGGTTGTTTTCCTGAGAACAATGGTATATTATATTCAATCGTTGTTTTCAGCCTGTTGTTATTCCATTGTCTACACCGACAGAGAATTCTGGCGGGAAAGAATATGTTGTTTCAATACTCACATCATCCTGGCCAAGTAAGAATTCTAAATTGATACAATGGATTGCCCACCCGTAACGGCGAAATAACTCGCCAGCGTTTTTGTATGCATGTGAAAATCGCTAAAAAAAAGTTTGGCTAATCCCGTGTAATTGACGTTAGTGGGGATTTCTCTTTACATCGTGGCCGGTGTTGACACTACTTTCGTTCAATCACCACCTTTTTGTAAAAACATTAACACACACCATGTCCAAACAATATGGCATTTTTAAGCTGAACATGAAGAAGGCCAGTTGATTTACGTCGTAAAAGTTGAATATAACCATACGTTTGGGCGCGCATACACATAGTAGACGCGAGAAGACAAAAAACGCTGCCACAGTTTCTGCACGCGTTTTGCGGACAAAAAAGTTTATCTAATGCAAATGCAAATGGAATGCAAGCCTAAACAACTTCTAATTCTACCAGACAAAAACAGAATAATGTAAGCTGGAACATAACATTAATTAATTTTTATTCCGCGCCGAACGAAGTAAGGGAGGGATATTGATATGGGGTCCGTCCGTCGGTCGGTCCGTCCGTTCCGATTTAGTTACCGGAGTATATCTCATAAACCGTTCAAGATATCTTTTTGAAACTTTGAACACACACCAACCTATTGTACAGTAGTTGTGCCTTTTGCTATTTAGGAATTTCTTGGATTTATATTTTTTGTGTTTCCATGGAAACAAATTTGACCTAGTTTTTGGTGTACAATTTAGTTTCCGTAGCATATCTCATAAACCGTTCTAGATATCTTTTTGAAACTTTTCACACACGTGACATAGCAACCTATTACATTAGTTGTGTCTTTTGTGTTTCCATTTAAACAAATTTAACTTACTTTTTGGTGTACAATTCTGTTTCCGGAACATATCTCATAAACCATTCAAGATATCTTCATGAAACTTTGTGTCTGTGATAGTAGTTGTGCCTTTTGCGATAATTTTTGTGTTTCCATGGGAACAAATTTCTCTGTTGAATGATTTTTGAATTTTTACTTCACATTTGACATAGTTTTTGGTAAATAATTATTATTCTAGAGCATATCTCAGAAACTGTTCAAAATACCTTTATAACACTTTCACATTCCGTCCTGATTTCGTTTCCGGAGCATATTTCATTATCCGTTCAAGAAATCTTTTTATACGCCCACATTTTCATGTGGACATATATTGTTGTCGCCCCTGTCCGTTCGCCCACATTTTTATTGTTTGTAGACACTCTACAGGTCACAATCTCCCTAAGATCTCGGTTCCTTTCGATATTGGCATGTATCGGACCGTAACTTCGTGGATTATGGCCCCTGCTTGTACGAAAAATCGCGTTTTTAGCTTGTGAACCCTATAAAGGTCACAATTTTTATCTGATTTTGTTGAAATTTTAAATAGATTATAACCCAAAGTTCTTGGTTCATTTCCACATTCGCGCATGTCGGACCGTAACTTCCTGAATTAATGCCCTGATTGTACCAAAAATCATGTTTTTTAGCTTGTGGACCTTATGGAGGCCACAATTTTATTCCGATTTAAAAAAAAAACGTTTGAATATATCACCGTTACATCTTAATGACGGTTGAGTTCGAATTTTGTGAAAATCGAACCAAAACTGCCAGACAAAATGGCCGCCCCTCGAACGCAAACAGTGTAAAAATATGGTATATCAAGGTTGTGGACCCTCTAGAGCTTACAATTTTGATTCGATTTTGATGAAACTTGCAATGCATGTTTATAACCCGAAGATCTTGGTTGCTGTCGATATTTGCGCATATCCGATTGTAACTTCCTCAATTATGGCCCCTGATTGTACGAAAAATCGCGTTTTTAGCTTGTGGACCATATAGAGGTCATAATTTTTATCCGATTTAAAAAAACGTATTACTATATCACCGTTAAACCCTAAGGACAGCGGAGTTCGAATTTCGTGAAAATCGGCCGAAAACTGACAGACAAAATGGCCGCCGTTCGTTCTCAAATAGCGTAAAAATATGGTATATCAAGGTTGTGGACCCTATAGAGGTCACAATTTTTATCCGATTTTGTTGAAACTTGAAATGTAAGTTTATGCGATTTAAAAAAAAAACGTATTATTATATCACTTTTACATCCTGTTTTTAGCTTCTGGTCCCTCTAGAGGTCACAATTATTATCTGATTTACAAAAACGTTCGAATATATAATCGTTACATCGTAATCTTGGTTGAGTTCGAATTTCGTTACAATTGAACGAAAACTGCCAGACAAAACTGCCCCTCTACGCAAATTGTGTAAATATCTGATATATCAAGGTTGTGGATCCTCTAGAGGTCACAGTTTTGATCCGATTTTAATGAAACTTGAAATGCATGTTTCTAACCCAAAGATCTTGGTTCCTGTCGATATTCGCACATATCTAATCGTACCTTCCTGATTTATGGCCCTTGATGTTACGAAAAATCCCTTTTTGTTTAGCTTGTTCTCTATTCATCTCTTGAAAAATGTGGGCGTTTCCTGCCTGGCAGCCGCTGGTTGAAACTTTGTACACACATCAAACTATTATAGTCGTCTAATTTCTGATGTATAAGCTTACGGTTTAGCATACAGCAGCTGATTGAGGTAGGCAACGGTTATTGTGCAAACATTACAGGGAGTAGCGACCGTGCCTTGTCGAGCTACTGTGATCAGAATATGAATCTTCAGACTAGTCCCATTGATATTTCAAGAAGTTGTTTTTCCTTATGCCTTCCAGACAAGTGCAAGGGCGCGGACGGTGATGACTAGTCATCTTGTCATATTTATTTCCATGTTGCAAGTTGCTACCTTTAATGTTATTTTATGAGCGCGGGTTTTACACAGGTTAAGCCTGTGTAATTTTATTGATACAGTAACTTAAATAAAATAGCTGATGCAGGGGATATCAGACCAAATTGAACAGTTTTTCAACCTTCACTCCTGGTGTTGGCCGAGAAATTTCCTCGCGATTTTTCGGCGTAGTTTCCTAGTGTCAGTGGTACAGCAGTAAAATTAAGAGTAGGCCGTGGTGCCACTGTCCATGAAAAATTTCCCTCACATTACACCGCTCAATCAGCACAGAAAAGTAGGACTAGGAGACTAAGCTAAACCCAATTTCATTTCATTACATTTCTATTCTCAGATTGTTATTGTCCACCTTTTACGAAAGTGTTTTTAAGTTTGAAAGGTGTATACCAAAATACAGATTTTATTTTACTGAAGAAAGAAAAGGGAAGTAGACATTTACTTACTCGAGGATCTTTGGATATATTTATAATTACTGCGAAAGGTAATGTAATGTATTATTTATTCTCTTACATCTTATTAAAGGAGAATACTACCGCAAAAGGTTGTTTTAATATGAAAAATAACGTTAATATTATAATATTTTTAGCCCTGCGAAATTTTAAACTCATTCTGAATATTTTTACAGAGCAAAAATATACGCGAAAAACACGAATTGACATTTATGCATATATGCAGCCTCGTTTTGATTTTTTTCCATGAGTGACGTCAGAGACGACAGACGTGAATTTCACTATAATATAAGGCAATTGCAACTGAGCACTGCATCCCGTCATTTTGAATTTTGACTAACTGGAAGCATAAACATGGTCAGTTGCGTTGCTTGGGGATGTACTAATAGCACAAACAATAAACCAGGAAGCGCGTGTCATTTTTTTTTAAATTTCAAAGCGAGGCAACACGCAGAATGAGAAAGGTCTGGACACAGCGAATGAGGGATGTCAACCAGGCATCCATCAAAACACGCTTCTCATTCTCTTTGTTGGGAGCATTTCGAGTTATCTGCTTACGAACGTGATTTTATTAATATTATTATGTCGATCAAGATGTAGCAGTTATGTTATCTTTCTATGTTAAAACTGTGTATAGTTCTATTGTGAAACCGACACGCTTTCAAACCGAGCGGAATCTCTCACAATTATTCCAGCACCCGGATTCGAGATCAAGTTAGCACACATATTCTCTCACCGTATTCCAACACCCGGATTCGAGATCAAGTTAGCCCACATATTCCTAGCGCCAAGAAAAACCTAGATATAAATATCACGAAAATAATTGTTACCTTTACATTAGAAAATAAAATTTTAAAACATATTAATGCAAGGTATATATGTAATAGATCCCCCGACCCCACCCCACACCCCAAAATATACTATTACCGTAAACATACTAAAATATCGCACACTAGGCTAACTGAGCATGCGAAAAAGGGGTACGTCCATTTTGCATCAAAAAGCACCCCAACCAGATTTGGTGAGAAATGTTTTTTGTTTCACGGAATCAAGAGATGAATAAACTACTAGAATACAAACTTTCAGAAGGCTCCTATGTTGGCGTTTCGAGATATATTACCGTAAACATACTAAACATATGGGGGAATCGGATTGGGGTAGGCTCACTGCGCACGCAATAACTTCTAAACTAGCTTTGATGGCTTTAATATCTTTATTTCACTAAATCAACAGATGTATAAGGTATGCACATGCCGAATTTCAATAACTTTCTATGTTGGCGTATCAAGTTATAATTACCACCGCAAAGTTCCTAGCACCCGGATTCGAGGTGGAGTTTGTGGGTTCAATAAACAACGGGTACGCCCACGATGCATCAATAAACGACCAAAACCAGCTTTGGTGGGAAAATATTTTTTTTGTTTCACGGAATCAAGAGATGAATAAACTACTAGAATACAAAATTTCAGAAGGCTCCTATGTTGGCGTTTCGAGATATATTACCGTAAACATCCTAAACATATTGGAGAATCGGGTAAGGGTAGGCTCATCGCGCACGCAGTAACTTCTATACTAGCTTTGGTTCTTTCAATATCTTTATTTCACCAACTGGACAGGTGCATAAGGCATGAACATGCCAAATTTCATTAACTTTCTATGTTGGCGTATTGATTTATACCACCGCAAAGTTCCTAGCGCCCGGATTCGAAGTGGAGTTTGTGGGTTCAATGAACAACGGGTACGCCCACGCTGCATCAAAAAACTACCCAAACCAGCTTTGGTGGAAAAATGTTTTTTATTTCACGGAATCAAGGGATGAATAAACTATTAGAATACAAAATTTCAGAAGCTTCCTATGCTGGCTTTTCGAGATATATCACCATAAACATACTAAAAATATGGGGGAATCTTGTTAGGGTAGGCTCCCTGAGCACGCCAAAACTTCTAAACTAGCTTTGGTGGCTTCAATATCTTTATTTCACCAACTGGACAGGTGCATAAGACATGAACATTCCAAGATTCATTAACTTTCTATGTTGGCGTATCGAGTTTTTCCACCGCAAAGTTTATAGTACCCGGATTCGAGGCGGAGTTTGTGGGTTCAATAACCAACGGGTACACCCACGCTGCATCAAAAAGGACCCAAATCAGCTTTGGTGGGAAAATGTTTTTTGTTTCACGGAATCAAGAGGCGGCCAGTACCAGCCAGGAACAAAATAGCTCTGGAGAAATTGTGCTGTACTTCAAATATACTAACCAACAAAGTGCCATTCCTTCTTTTAATGTGAAGATAAGATTTTTATACATTTTCATGAAATTCTGTGGACTACCTTAATCTTATCCTTAATTTTAGAATTTTGGATTCAAAAATATAGTGACAATTCTTAAATAGAGCCGTGAATCCTTAATACTATATGCATAATAAAAAACGGTAAGCTTTTGCTTCGTTTATATGGATATTACAATCTGCTAATTTATGTGAATAATATACAAAATATACTTAAAATATACGAAGATGGAAGTAAATTCATTTGAAAACCAAGCCTCTCAAGTAAGTTCAAATTGTGAACCAACACCAATTGATGTCAATAACAATGAGTATTTCACACTTAGTGACTACACAGATAAATGCTGCAGTGTTACAGTACAATTTATTCAATACTCATGTTATTTTAACATAATGGAAAAACTGTTGCATTTACACTATACGAAAGACAGTTTTCCAAAACACATCATGGTTTTGTTCTAACTACTGAAATGGGTGACAAAATCTCATCATGATTTTCTTCTAACTACTGAAATGGGTGACAAAAAACTCAAGATTTATCTATACCCAACAACGGATATGGTACATATTCAAGGAGGGGCCTGCATAGCATAGATTACATCTGTTTTTCCAAATCTTCTGGATAAATTCGCAGGAGATGTGAACAGTATTGAGAATACCTCAAAGGAAGATATAGTAGATTTTTTTTATGTTAATCCTGAATACAGCCGTAGTACATCTAGAAATGTAATCATACCACCTTATCAATCACAAAATGTACATGTAACGAGCTCTGACCTAAACTGCCTGTTTGAGAAAATAAGAGAAGTTGGTAGCCAAGTGTTTCAACTTCAAGAGGCCCCCAACCATAAAATCAGTTACGTTGACAGTGCAAACAGACCCGGTAATGCTAACCAGTCAGGAAATCAACACAGACACTATCAAAATCATACCAAATGAGACACCAGCAGTAAATCAACAACAAAATACCAGTGAAGACAAACCGGCTAGTACAGGAGATAATACTTCAGACAACAATGTATCCATTATAAATCTCCATTCCCACGATGATAAGAATGTTACAACAGAAACTACCACCCACGCGACCCCATCAACATCAAAGACACGTGCCAGTACAGATACGCCACTAACAACTAGAACCTTAACTGAAGAGAGACAGGATGGACTAAAGGTCATTGACACCAGCAAACCCAAAGAACCACCGATTGTAATTGGAGATAAATTGTCAAATGAAACCCAATCCCAGAAAAACATTCTTCTTATCGGCTGTTCCATTTTACAAAGAGTTAAATTAAATGGGCTAAAATCAAATGTTAAAGTGCTGTCAATTAAGCGTGCCAAGATTTTCAACATTGTCAAAAATCTACAGCGCATGGATCTCGGCATGTATGACGAAATTATCATTCAGGCTGGACGGAATGACGTATCAGAGCTACGGTCCTTATCTGATATTACATATGACCTGAAAAGAACAGTGGACACTATTAGAAAGAAAAGGCCAACTGCACATATTTTCATCTGTGAGGCTGCACCAAGACATGACAGGGCATGACAAAATATCGATCATAGCATTCAATTTTATAACAATGTCCTTCGTGAGTTTTGTGTTCAAAAGGCAGTAAATCTAATTCAAGTGTTTGATTCAATAAAATCTGACTACAGGCATATTTGGGAAGACAATATTCACTTGTCTGACAGAGGTACATCTGCACTACTACATATTTATGAAAAATATGTAGACATTATCAAGGAAAGACGCGACATTAACAATAGTTCCATTAAACCCTGTTTCTTCTGTGGTATTTCGGGTCATACAAAAGACACGTGTAAAATTGGTACCAAGGTTACATGTTACCGGTGTAATATTGAGGGCCATAAAGCGAATTATTGTGAAGCATTTCATCGGCAATATTGTACAGATAGGTACTAGGATAAAGGCAATGTTTTTGAAGCGGGAAAATCTACGCATGATTCTGATTTAATTGATTATAATAATTTTATGCAATATATGACCAAGACCACTAATATTTTTGATTATTCTATTGAACCATTGATTGATAACTTCCACTGTTTCACTAATGTAACTCTTTCAAGTAATAGCACTACTAATGATACTGAAACTTCCTTCGATAATCCTGTTGGTACTGATAATAATAGTCTGATTTTTGAAGATCATAAAATTAATGATCCAACGATGCATATAGGCGACCTCAGCAGTCAGTTTATTGACTCTGATGTAGCACTCGATTCTTTACAATCCATCAATTATCCCTCTGTTTCCACATTATTTTCAACCAAATGTAAAGGTTTTAAATATAAATAGACTTTTCGGTAAAATTGATGAAGTAAGGAATTTAATTTTGCAAGATAATGGAAATTTTAATGTCATGGGCTTCTCTGAAACGTGTTTACATTCCGAAATTGACGATAAATTTATTAATATCTTTGGTTATGATCTGATCAGAAAAGATCGACTGAGCAAAAGTGGCGGGGGCCGTATCTTATATGTAAATTCAGATCTAAATTATTCAATAAAACTTGATTATGAACATCAAAATATCGAATCCATTTGGATTGAACTCCATCCAGAATATGGAAAATCATTTTTATTATGTCTTGTATATAGACCACCTTCTTCGTGTACAGGTTGGTTTGATGATTTTGAAACTAGTTTAAATTCCATAAATATTTATGTAATAGGAGATTTTAATATAGATTATTTAACTACTGTTCCAAAACGATGGGAAAACATAATCAATATGCAGGGATTACATCAATTAATTACTGCCCCTACACGCTGTTTTAAAAATTCTTCTACTGCCATAGACCATCTATATACAAACACAACGGATAATATTGTTGAAATTAAAGTTTCTCAATATGGTATTAGTGACCATTTTCCGATTATTTTTGTCATTGGAAACTGCAAGAGAAAAATCACAAAACACAACCACTTGGAAATTCTATACAGAAATTACAAAAACTTTGATGATTCTAATTTTGTTAATGATCTTGCTAAAATTCCATTTGAACTAGTCGAGTCAATTGATGACCCAAATTCTGCCCTTGATACTGGGTATAACCTTTTTATAGGTGTTTTAGGCGGCCATGCTCCGCAAAAGCGAAAAAGAGTAAAAAGATACTATCAATAGTATCAACCGAAGTGGTTTAATGAGGAAATAAATAAAGCCCGAAAGTTCAGGGACTTCTTTAAAGCCTCCAAGCGGTGTGACGACTATAGAATATGGAGAAATAAAACCAAAAATCTCATTAATAAAGCCAAAAGAAACTTTATCAAGGACTCTATCAAAAATGAAGAGCAATCTAAAAACATATGGAGATATTTTAGTGACATACAGAATAAACCCAATAATTGCCCTTATGCCAATAGTATTAAATATGGAAAAAAAAGTTAATGGTCTAAATGCTATTGCTAATGTGATGAATGATTACTTCACTAATTTAACTGATGACATTAAGCCCCCCTATACACCACTTTCTCAAGAGTGCAAAGGAAAGATAAAAGATTACGTAAATGATAAGATTCCCCCAAATAACAACTTTTCTATTAATTATATTACTACCACAGAGGTTTTAAAATACATTTATTGAGTTTAAATAGTAACAAAGCCATTGGGTGTGATGGTATTGGAGCCAAAATTTTAAAATTGTCTGCGTATACAATTTGTAGCAGTTTGACATATATCATTAATCTTTGTATTCCTCAAAACATGTTCCCCAGTGCCCTTAAACTGGCTAAAATTATTCCTATACATAAGAAGGGAGCTAAAGATGATCCGAACAATTATAGGCCAATCTCAAAAATATTCGAAAGGCACTTGAGCACTCAAATTCAAACTTATTTGGAAACCTTCAATGTTCTTTATGCCTACCAATCTGGATTTAGATCAAATCATTCATGTGCTACTGGACTGATCCGAATGGCAGATAATTGACTTGATGCTATCGATAATGGTGCGATGAGTGGTATACTACATCTTTATCGATTTGATAATAATTCACAAATTGTGATTGAATCATATCTTGACTCACGGAAGCAAAAAGTATGTTTAGGATCAATTACCTCCTCAATTACTACAGTCAAATGCGGGGTTCCACAAGGTTCGATCCTGGGTCCTCTCCTATTCCTTATTTTTATAAATGATCTCCCACTCAATATTGAATCAAGTCAGATAGATTTGTTTGCTGATGACAGTACCCTGCATTGTTCACACAAAGATATTTTATCCATCGCCAATAATCTCCAAAATAATCTCTGTTTGGTTGCTAAATGGTGTGATAACAATGGGATGGTAATCAATCCTTCGAAAACAAAATCAATACTGATTTCATCAAAACACAAAAGAAATCAGAAAAACCTAACTTTATCACTCCATGGTGAGAAAATTGAGACGGTTACTACCGCAAAATTGCTTGGAATTCAATTTGACCAAGACCTTAATTGGGAAGCACAGATAGCAGATATGTCTAAAAAACTTGCATCAAAAGTATTTCTGCTGAATAAGATAAAAGATCATTTACCTTACGAGACAATAATTTTTTTTTTATAACAGTTACATACTACTTATATTTGATTATTGCTCTATTATATGGGGAAATGCTACCAAAAGTAGATTAGACATTCTTTTAAAATTACAAAAGAGGGCAGCAAGAACTATTCTTGATGCACCGATTGAAACTCCGTCCACCTCTTTATTTACTAAACTCGGTTGGCTTACCCTTACACAGAGGATTCTTTACAATAAAATTGTCTTATCATTCAAAATTATTACATTTAATACTCCACTTTATCTAAATTCCTATTTTATTGAAAAATCTCTTGTTTCCAAAACGGATATCTTGCTCCGTTCACAGACCAGTAAATCTCTTTTTCTTCAAAAATGCAAAACGGAATCCATGAAACGTACTTTTCATTATTCTGCATGTCTTTTATGGAACAATCTGCCTTTTGATATAAAGATGTGTAAAAATGTTGAAAATTTTAAGATTAAACTGAAAACTCATTTATTTTGCACACTGAAGGAACCATAATATTCAACTGATGACATACTTATTATTTTTAACTTGCATTGTATTTTATTTTGTGTGTAATTATAGTGTTCTTCCTATATTCTACTTGTATACTGTATATGTTTTGTAGTTTGGGATTTTGGGAGTGACTTATCAAACTTCCCACTTTAAAATGCTATTGCATTTCTAATGATTTGAAATTTATCCTGATGTATATATGTCTTTGTAGCTTAGGAGAGACCTATGGAAGATTAGTTTTTTTGGTTTTTTTGCAAACTAAATACGTTGCCTCATTAAATAAAGTTTTTATTATTGTTATTATTATAATAAACTAGTAGAATACAAACTTTCAGATGGCTCCTATGTTGGCGTTTCGAGAAATATTACCGTAAACATGCTAAACATATGGGGGGAATCGGGTTGGTGTAGGCTCACTGCGCACGCAATAACTTCTAAACTAGCTTTGGTGGCTTCAATATCTTTATTTCACTAAATCGACAGATGCATAAGGCATGAACATGCCGAATTTCATTAACTTTCTATGTTGGCGTATCGAGTTATACCACCGCAAAGTTCCTAGCACCCGGATTCGATGTGGAGTTTGTTGGTTCAATAAACAACGGGTACGCCCACGCTCCATCAAAAAACGACCCAAACCAGCTTTGATGCGAAAATGTTTTTTGTTTCACGGAATCAAGAGATGAATAAACTACTAGATAGAATACAAAATTTCAGAAGCCTCCGATGCTGGCGTTTCGAGATATATCACTGTAAACATACTAAAACTATGGGGGAATAGGGTAAGGGTAGGCTCATCGCGCACGCAATAACTTCTAAACTAGCTTTGGTGGATCCAAGATCTTTATTTCACCAAATCGACAGATGCACAAGGTATGAACATGCCAAATTTCATTAACTTTCTATGTTGGCATATCGACTTATATCACCGCAAAGATCCTAGCACCCGGATTCGAGGAGGAGTTTGTGCGTTCAATAAACAACGGGTACACCCACGATGCATCAAAAAACGACCAAAACCAGCTTTGGTGGGAAAATGTTTTTTGTTTCACGGAATCAAGAGTTTAATAAACTAGTAGAATACAAACTTTCAGATGGCTCCTATGCTTGCGTTTCGAGATATATTACCGTAAACATACTAAACATATGGGGGGATCAGGTTGGGGTAGGCTCACTGCGCACGCCATAACTTCTAAACTAGCTTTGGTGGCGTCAATATCTTTATTTCACTAACTGGACAGGCGCATAAGGCATGAACATGCCAAATTTCATTAACTTTCTATGCTGGCGTATCGAGTTATACCACCGCAAAATTCCTAGCACCCGGATTCGAGGCGGAGTTTGTGAGTTCAATAAACAACGGGTACGCCCACGCTGCATCAAAAAACGACCCAAACCAGCTTTGGTGGGAAAATGTTTTCTGTTTCACGGAGTCAAGAGATGAATAAACCACTAGAATACAAACTTTCAGAAGGCTCCTATATTGGCGTTTCGAGATATATTACCGTAAACATACTAAAAATATGGGGGAGTCGGGTTGGGGTAGGCTCACTGCGCACACAATAACTTCTTAACTAGCTTTGGTGCCTTCAATATCTTTATTTCACTAAATCGACAGATGCATAATAGTCCAGTCAATCTAGCTAAAAGAAGGGCCCAACCCAAAACCAATTGCAACATAATTTCTTTTGGTGGTATGCTTTTCCGTAAGGTCTCCTACACATCACACTAAAAATGCTCCAAAATATTTTTGGTGGAAATGGGTCAAATTGCGTAATATGCTAATTAGCATAATTTCATATTTCAAAAATTGATTTAATGCTATAATTTGGCTAATAAATGTTCAAATTTGGTGGAAATTGTATCCAAACCCATGTTTTCGTGGCCAGGGACACAAATAAACACACTTAGAATATAATCACATAATTACCTGATGCACAATATGCAAATTAACATCCGCCATTAGTGAAAAACTTATTTCCCCCCCTAAATCTTAAACTTTTTAACTTAGCTCCATGAAACCAGTACCTATGCCCATAATTACAGGGTCAAGGGTGCTGAAAAGCACTAGAAGAACAGCACAGTTATATTACATAATATAGAATATGCAAATTAGACACCTGGGCCATGACTGAAAAACAAACTTTTAGTCCAATCTAAAAAACATTTGCAATAATAAGTATGACTTTTTTGAAAAGCATGCTTTACTCAATAACTTCAATCAGTGCACTAATTTGTTTACAATTGTATCATTATCGATTTTTATGGGGATTAGAAATCCAGTGAAAACTATTATAGTTCCTTTAGGCGTTTGCGTTACAGAAATTATGGTTTTTAGATCTCCCCACCCCACCCCCAATGGACTTTCGCTGAGTACGAAGACCAATATTTTACTGCAAGAGAGTATCCTCGGTGTATTACTAAAAGTTATACATTTCGTTTAAATTAGGGTAAACAGGTAGAATTACATACTATGTCAAAAATTCTTGTTTTTATGATCAATGCAAGAATATATATTTTTTTCTACATGTTCTTTTTGGT